>NC_079152.1:80862747-85862747 GCF_947563725.1 Argiope bruennichi
AGTTTTCCTGTTCACTTTCTACCACAACTATTAGCCTTTGGATGACTCTGATAAAAAAACTGCTTTCATCTTAAATCTTACACAGATAACGCATTACTAAAAATAATGGCAGAAAAAAACGGTAAATCTTCCCTTTTTTTCTGCACAAAACTTGCGATTTTGTCCCCAGATATTTTATATCTAATGGTGAAAAAAATCTATAAAGGATATCCCTATTACACATAAAAGGAAATATTTTTATTTATCTTAAACAATATTTCGAAAATAACATTTTTATTTTGAAAACAAATTTTCTGAAATCTTTTCTAAACTATGGCGTATATAAGGAAATATAAAAATGAATAAAATAAGATACGATATGGGATCATATTTCGAAAGAAATTATAACTTTAAAACTTTTGGTGTCATATACTATATATAAACATTGTATTTTCTTTTTATTCTAGAAGAAATAAAAATAGCCTGTTTTTATCTAACCTGTTTTCTTCCTATCTCAAATGCTTATTTCTGAGAAATAATCTTAAGTTTCAAAGAAATCATAGGCATTGAATAGATTTTTTTTTACTTTTTCAGTAATATAAATGCTTTAATATTCTAAAAACGTTCTTCAGTCAAGCCTATAATTTTCTTATAGAAAGAATTTTGTTCTCAATAGAATTTTCTAAAGGTAAAACAGATTAAATTCAGAAAGTTCTTTTTCATCTTTTATAGTCATTCATAAATGTCATATTTTTGTTTTCTACATTTCATTATAACTTTTTAACGATTACTATTATTTGATAAATTTATTAATCATGCAATAAATTTCGGGTTTATGCCCTTCATCTGCTATTATTTTTATTCAATAGAAAGAATAGTTCTGTGTGTTATATTTTGAACTTTTAACAAGTTTAGTAGGGATTAGAAACGCTTTATTTCCCTTTCTTTACAAATTTTTATTTGCTAATAATCAAAGATAAATCAAATACGTTGATAGATAAAAATCAACCATAATATAAACGACATTATAAAGTCGACTATAATATAAACGACACTATAAAGTCGACCATAATTAAGAAATTATCTTAATTTTTTTGAATGATTGATTATGAAAGCTTTTATCTAGAACTTGCTCACCACTATTCAGAATGTTAAATAAATAATAATGGCGATCATAATGTAAGGAAGTAATCTTCCTTTTTTGAATGATTGAATGTGAAATCTTTTATCTAGTACTCTCTTCCCACCAATATTGAATTCAAAATGTTAAATAAATAATAAAAACTATCATAATGTAATGGAGAAATCTTCGTGTTTTGAATGATTGACCGTGAAAATTTTTATCTAGCATTTGCTCACCACCGATAATGAGTTCAAAATGTTAAATGAAAATAAACACGACAATAATGAAATGGAGAAATCTTCGTTTTCTTGAATGATTTAATGTGAAAGCTTTTACCTAGCATTTACTCACCACTATTAATGAGTTCAAAATGTTAAATGAAATCTTAATAGCTTTCTGTAACTTATGCTCTTGTAGACTGCTTTCTTTCATTTGAAGCTGGGTAGACGGGCGATGTAAATAAGCAAATTTCATTCATCTCTAAAGAAATATTTCAACTTATTTCTAAAAGCCATTAAAACTATTAGCGAAGCTCTTGCCGTTAAAAAGCATGATGGGATTAATTCCAGACAGCTAAAAAGAGACCCTGACGCTTTAAGGAAAGTCTATCCAATAGTTGAAATCAGAGTTATTAGGCTAATAACAGTGAATGAGCAATTTAAAGGAAACGCAGAAAAGAATTTAATCATTCGAACACTAAACAGGGCTTCCCAAAAAAGTGAAGCAAAAGTGGAAGTGATATTTGTCTAAATATTGCGTTTGACTTCCTTTCAAAACGCTACATTAAATAAAGCTTGAAATTGTATGAAAATAATAAGCCTTTACTGTAAATTAAAAATAAATATTTAAAAAAATTTTATACATTTCCTATAGTATAAAAATGTTCAGTAAGTAAAATATTTCTCTTACATTCATCTACACGCATTCAAAGTTCCAGGCTTCTGATTGAAACAATTTGCAGAGATATGCTTATTTTTAAATTTCGAGGAACTTGCTCTAAATTTATATGGAGATATTAATCTCAGAAACGCAAATTTATTCAATACAGATAATTATCACGTAGCTGTATTTGTCTAATTGTACAACGTACAATCATTTTGAGTTGGAAGTAATTATCTAACCAAACTTGCCATTGTTTGTTTTGATTGATCGACAACTGCTACTTCAATTAAATAAAGAAGAAAGGACAAACTTTAGGATTACTTACAAAAGAAAATATTTTGCTTTGGTCAATTCAGGGAGAGTTCTCAAACAGGAGAATGTTACAAAAGTCACGTACAGTCAATTAATAGTAAGTATTGTTTATGAATCACTAGTCAGTTTGTAAAAAAACCTATGAGGTAAATTAGAATTTCAACATTAATTTATCTGAGGAATAATTGAAGTTACTAATTTTACACGTTTGCTTTAGGAAAAAATTAAGATATGCCAATAAATCTATGAGTGCCATATATTTAAATATTTTTATCGGATTCATCTTTAATTCCTATTATATCAGTTCCTAACATATTTGTTTTTTTAATTATTTTTTGGCGATAGGAATTAATTATCGGACGTTAAGTTATCCGATACTTAATGCTAGTAAACTTCTGTTATGAATTAACCCTTTAAAGGGCCATTTTTTTAGTCATATAATGTTAAAATATTGTTAGGCTTGAAATTAGAATAAGAAAAGGGATTCATTTAACTTATTAGATAAACTTAATTTGATTAATTAATTAATTTGGTTAATTAATAATTAAGTAACAAATCAAGACGCATCATTTTGTGTAAGATAAAGAACTGAAGCATCTAAGTTTCTGTCTTTCTAAAAAAATTTGTCAGAACTGATGCCAACCTACATAATTTCATACAAAGATTGATAAATTTGGTGGGAAGCATACTTCCCATGGCCCTATAAAAGGTTAATTAGTTAACAATCAATGAATCTACTTATTAATTTTTTTAAATTAGTTAATATATTTTTGTAAAATAAATGTTAGCTTTTCTAGATGTTGGTTCTCAAGATCAAAGAGCCCGTGGCATTTAGGAGGTTGCGCAATTAAAGTTGCATAACATTCCAGGCCAGTTAGAAATATGTGATAGTAAATACATTTGTTAATTTTTGATTTAGAAAGAGGGCAAAACATTTCACTGTTGAATCAAATTTCTGAATATGGAGATATCTCATGGAAGACGTACATGAATTTTGGTGAATAATGTGTAATGACAGTTGGTGAAACATTCAAGATTTCAAAATAATAAGACGGTTAAACTTGAAGCACAAAGTCGTCAGATCATTTATGATAAGTTGATTCCTAAATGAGGACAAAATGAAGCAAACTTGAAATGCACTGAACAGAAGAAATAAGCCTTTAATAAGGAAGGTATACTTTCATTAAGATGCAAAAATTGAAAAAAAATCAATGAATTACTATGTAAAATCACAATCTCTAGCTTCAAAAACAAAAACTCTTTTTTCTTTTTCTTATGTCAGTTTAGTGTAATGTTATTATAGTTTTTGTATAAAAAAAGACTTCTATGATTATTTCGATTAACCAAAGATATACAGTAAGTATTACATAACATAAAGTGTTCTCTCTTCTTATTTCTCTATGTTCCAAAATTTCTTTTATTTATTATCGAAGAACTGAAATCCTATCTTATTTCAAGTTTATAGACTGTTCATTTAACGAATATTCATTATAAATATATAATTGAAATTTTAACAGAGGTAATAACTTGCAAGTGTTAGATAATTTTTCGTCACGATATATTGAAGAGCTTTCGGAGTTTGGAAACTATTAAGTCTGCCTCGCATTGATTAGCGTTGTAAGATAATATATTATAAAGTTTTAGCATTCATTCAAACTTTCCTAAACGTACCACATATATTTTAATTCATGCCAAATCCAGGTTTTGAAACTTTATCATCATATTTTTATTAGTGTGAAAACTATCAATTAGAAAAAGACTTACAAGTAGGCCTTTCAAGCAAATTGAATAAAAAGCAGATGCTTTCCATAAAAATATATAGCCCGAGAGACTTGTATACATTCTAATCCCCATACTGCTCTTCCAGTGCTCCAGAATTCTTAGTTATCTATGTGAAAAAAAATTGTATTATAAAACTACAGCAGCGGCGTCATTACTTTTTGTGAATATAAAATTCACAATATAATTTTAGAATTTGGTAGAAATTTTTATCCATTTTTCTCTTAACATTGAAAAATGCACCAGCTAAGGCCACCTACGTGGTGGCCTAGTGGATCTCGGACTCTAAGGATTCCAGGTTCGAGACCCGATTCCCCCCCAAAAAACGTCGGGTAGGTACTTGGTTTGGTGCACTTTAAATACATCGGAGACAAATACCCTCCTGCTGGTGTGGTTGGAAGTTCGGAGAGGGGATTCCAGCTCAGGTGTCGTCCTCTCTATCTGATAGTGATTCAAAATTACGAGGTCCGTACTAAAAGAACCTTAGGGGATACTTTAAAATGGGATGTTAATATAATTAAACTAAACAAACTTGTAGTAGTAGTTGAACGTATCAGAATAGAGATAACATATGAAGACAACCACCGAGTAAATTTCCACTGAAAATGTCATAAGAGTTTACCCTTTCTTATCAAGAAAACATCTCATTACTTCTCATAAAGAATGCTGTTGCGAAAAAGACAAGCATGCTTTTTTCTCTCAAGAAGCAAGAAAATGCAATTCCTCTGAGAGTTTCTGCCAAGGCCACAAGATCACGGAAAAGGTTTCTGAAACCTTCGGGAATCTCTTTTCTTCAAGGAAAAACCTGTCTAAGCTGTCTACGTTATTATAAATAAATAATTCGCATCCTCTAAATAACAGTTGCTTTCGGAGCAAAAACCGAAATCTAGTACAGGAAATTCTTTTCCTCTATCTTCAGAGTAAAATAACCGATAGGCTGAAATTTATATTAATGCTGGAACGAAAGAAACGATTTTGCAAATATATAGTGCGTTTGCACAATCTGAAGGTTTATATATCTTGAAGGTTTATATATCATTAATTTGGCAGTAGCACGGAAGGCAGCATCAATTATGTCTCTAATGTACATTTATTTATCGATTATATATTTTATTAAGTGTTAAAGAATATGTGTGAATATGTGAATTAAGTGTAAAGAAGAAAGTTATTAAATATTGAATGTACGCATACAATATAGTAGTATAAGATTTAACCCTTAACTTGGGAGGTGAAATTTTAGTACTTAACTGAGGAGGTGCGGTCTACGAGACAACATTTTCTTTCTCAATTTAAATTTTGTAATGAAATTATTAATATGAAAATCAACCAATATATTCTACAGATGTTTTTCTTAATATATAAATATGTTTTAGAAATTTTTCCAAATATATTATCATTGAAAAAAGTTATTGCGTTTGAACATATATTCTCTTCTCAAACTACATGTTACAACAAATAATATTCTTGAAAAACGTATTAGATTTTACCTTTCAATTAAATTTATTTTTCCAGTTTACGAAGGTATGCAGAAAAAAATATAATAGAAAATTCAGGAAATATAAGTAAAAAAATAAATAAACTTTTTTTTATCGGCTTGTGTGACCGTCGTAGCACGGTTTTCGAGAGCATTTTAATCATATAGGTTAAGTACTAGTACGAAAATCAGCCTATAAATTATACAGATATTTCTCTTGGTATATTAAAATATTTGAGAAATTTTTAAAAATACATTGTCACCAGAAAAAATAATTATATTTGAGCATACATATCAGAATCAATCGAATGCGAACTTTCATCGAAAAAAAAATTCTGTACAATAATTATCTTTAGCACTAAAATTACTTTTGTTTCATTTAAAATCTCTGGAGCTCTGTGTCATAAAGGGATCAGTAGATTGGATTATAGTTTGAGGACTAAGTTTTAGAGCCATTTGCCAAACTTTGTACACTAAAAGGAAGATGTAGTCTCACAAAGAAATAGCTGAAATATTTTTAAAAAGCATCCATTGAAACCGGTTGAAAAAGAGCACGCGTAATGAAAGCCATGAAACAAGAAGCTACAGGGTCAATTCATTCGACTGAACTAAAAATAGAATAAGGGTGACCGAAAGTCCATCTTTAGAGGTCTGAGATACCGCACTTACCCAATTAAGAGTTAATACTATTGTGGAAAATAATTATTTACGCGAGAATAAATGCAACAAAAACTTCTTAAAAAAGGTTTCTTTCTCATAATTATTATTAATTTATTTTATATTCAAATAAAAGGACGAAAACTTATTTATACGTTTAAATTATAGTGACAAATTTACGCATATTTTTTTTATAAGAAATACTTGAAACAGTTCTAAAAATTAAGCATTCCATTCTTATGGAATTTTAAAATAGTCTTGATTTTTTCTCCATGAAAACTTGAGGTCACCGATAAAGTACTTAGTTTTAAATAACTTATATATTTTAATTCAAACTAAGCAGTAAATTTAACGCAGAAATACTAATATAGAATGAAATAAAGTTTTCATTCAAAGGTTAGTAGTTCTACGGTTCGTTCATTAGGTTTCCTTCATTCAATGTGAAATCTAATTAATTTACAAAATGCGCCGTATACTTTGCACCACAGTTTAAAAATAAACTGCAAACAGTGAGAATTTAGGAAAGATTAATGTGCGTCAGAAATTTATATTTTTATATTTTTAAATGTATTCAATACTTTTGTTAGACAGTAAAATTCTTCGTATTTATATTCAAGCGAACGGTATTTTATTAACCAAAAAGTTTGTCTACAAGCAAAACATATAAACAGTTTCAAAAACAGATAAAAGAAAATATTAGAAGTTTCTAAACAAAGGATAATATTGGAAGTTTCTAAACAAATAATAACATTGGAATGTTAAAAAATTTCTAATTATTTACTTTCACAATAAATTATTGAAGCTATATTTTGGGAACAGTAATAGTAACAATGAGTAGCCAAATTTAATATTCTCAGAAAAAAATAATGCCATCTTTGTAGAATATTTTCTCTTTCTAAATCCAACTATCTTAGAAAGCAAATATCTTTCTAAAACCAACGCTGTTGAAAGATATCTGCTAAATTTCTGTTTATATTGATAATAAAAGAGAACGTGCTCCTCTTTGCATTCGTATTTGTTTATCAACTTCATGTCACGAACTTTCTTTTTCCCGAACTAGTAAACTTGGTACGTATATATTTTGGAGAGTGAAATACTGCTAATCGATATTTTTGAAATTTTAACTCTAAAAATAAAACCTGGTTTTGGAATGTACTGGATATCACTTCCAAAAATATTAAGAAGGAAAAATAATTTGTATACAATTTTAAATATCATTTTAAAAATAAAATTAATTTAAAAATTGTGCGGTTTTTTACGAATTTGTTTAAAAATTTCTCAATTTTTAGAAATGAATTTTATTGTTACAATGAGTTTCAATTTATTTTCTTCTTTCTTAAATAAAATATTTCATCAAGTAATTTTCTGCAGTTTTTAAAAATTGAAGAAAATTTCTTCTTATTTTCAATGCTGTTGATGTGAGGAATACAAAAGTGAAATCATAGTACTGCGAAAGACTATGTGTGATTAGAAGACGGATTTCTAAGAAAGTTATATTTTGAATGGTATTTTGATGTCATTGGACTAGATTTTATTAGATTGTTTATGCTTATAACAAACCATATAGGGGTAAAGTTATTAAAATGACACGACTTCATTGTCCATCATAATTTGTTGATACCCTTTTAATCAATATTATTTTAATAGCATTATTAAAGGAAGCTTTATTGAGAGAATGATGAACACTAAATTACTTATTAGAGACATTAATGAAAATAATCACAATTAATATTTCTTCGCAAACCATAAAAAAACAGTCAATAAAATAAAAATGTTAAAACAATTTTCAAATTAAAAACTACACTAAAAGGTGTTGAACTGGTAATGATATATCTACAACCCCTTTTCTTAATATTTTGCATTCATAATTTGAAGTCACATTGTTTTTGAAATCTTTAAATTCACAATCCATATTCGTCTTGTAAATAAATTTTAACGAGAATTTTCTGAACAATTTAAATTTATTAATAAAATTTCTTTTTTTAATTACTATATTGAAACCTTACAGAAAAATCTTAAATAAAGTGTAATTAAGAGGATAAAGCAAACGCACAAACCCAGGTGTGTATTGTTGATGTGGCAATAGAAATTATGACAGCCTCATTAAGAATTTTTACCTGCTTTACAATGATGTCTGCCTGAACGTGTAATTAATCCAAATTCTGGTGCGAACTTTCTTGTCAAACATTTTACTGAAACCATATAGGATACCTGCAAAAACAGGCAAATGTCTAATAATTCCGTTTTAGATTGCTTAATTATATCTTATGTGGGGAAAATTGCATAATCGAAGTTGCTGTAATTTCATACAGAATTTTATTAATCAGCAGAATGTTGCCGAATTGTGTATATAATAAATTAGTGAAACTTCCCGAAAATGTCCGTCTCAGTTTTCAAGGGAGGGTTCTTATTTATTAAAAACTGTGTAATTGTTTTAGAATAAAATAAAAAAAAAAAATACGAAAAACTACATGTAACACGAAATATATTCTAGGAAAATTAACTGTTAGAACTGTATATTGGTTTGAAATATTGAATGAAGTTGAAGACAGGATTGGATTTTATTTTTAAATCTTTATATGTGTGTTAAAATAATACAGTTAAGGAACTCTATAATACCAAAATGTTGTAATTTAATTAGTATTGTGAAATAATAGAAGTTTTCATAGTTTACAAAATTTTGGATTTTCTAAAAAATCCTTTAAACTCTTTAAATAATATTTATTAACATTTTCAATGTGAATAAAAGTTTAACAGATGTTGCTCAATTAAAATTGTTGTTTTTTAAAAAATAATTATCACTACAAGAAAGACGATTTTAAAATATACGATAACTTATATTCACATTATTAAAAATGTAGAAGAAATATTAATCTGATAACTGAGATAATTTGGTGAGATAGAATAAGAAATATAAATTCTGTTGTTGCTTATCCCCCTTGGATTGAACTCCAATTCAAACCAAGACAAGAGATCGGGGAAAGAGGGGTACAGTAGCTTCTGAGAGTAAGGACTCCTGAGCACCCAAGGGCAGAAGTCTGACTTTAGCTCATATGAAGATGACACTCACACAATCGCTTATACAACCCCTTTTTACAGGGGGGGGGGCTCTTTCACACACCTCACAGATAGAACACAGGGTAGACAGCAACCATGGCTGAATCAGGACGCCCAGATCGCGGGTAAGACATGCTATCCCTAGGCCAGGACGCCAGAATGTCAAAATATACTTAGGAAATTAGAAAATTACAGACAACTTTTCAATTTTGTAAATTAAAATATTAATTGTAGAGATAGTTTTGTTTAACAATATATATTATTAAGTTTTTCATGAAAATGTTATAAGTTAATTAGAAAAAACAGTATTCTGAAAACATTTCACGGGAAACAATCCAAACATTTTCATGATCCGCAATGACTTGGTTAAGTTTTGAGTTTTCGACCAGCAGGTGCCAGATTCAAATCCATAAAAGGAGGGCAGGGGGCACGTTTAATTTAAATGAATCCGTAGGGGCGCTTGTCCTCCTGCTGGTGTGGCGCAGAAGTTTAGATAGAGGGTGCTAGTTCAGTGTATAAACCCGTGGCTAAAAACTATGAGTGTCGTTAAGAAAGGGCGCCAGTATTGTTTCAAAATAGGTTTTTCATAATTAAACTAAACATTTTCACATACTTCGATTTAAAAAATGATTTGCACCTGCCTTCTATCGAATCGACTCATTTGATGTCATTTTCATATGACAAATATAACTGAGGAATTCATATAGTGTACTCATTTCATTTATTTTTGAATGTTAAGTACTGCTATGATGTCAGTACCCTTTCTGCCAGCAAAATGCGAAATGGATTTCAACTTTAAGTTTGCGCTTCTCAAGTAACATGTATTAATGAAAGTACTGACTACTTCAGCACTCTTGAAATCTAAACACTGTAAGAATTAGATAAATTTTCTAAATAAATATGAAAGTTTCTTTTATTTTGCTTCTGTGTTTAGTTTACACTGTAAAGCATAAAGTAAGGAAATTCTGCCAAGGATATTTAAACTTTAATGCAGCAAAAACGATGAAAAAAAAATGATATGTTGCTCTTCGCTTAGTTTATAGTTCCTTGTTTCTATATTTTTACTTGCATTTGTATATTTTATTATTTAGTTCCCAGTTACATTTCTTAAGCAGCAAGAAAGGAAATTTATTTTACAAGCATAATTTTTTCGAAATAATTGTTGTTGTTTATAATGGCACATTCCGTGGACAAGCTCGCAAACGAAATCAGCGATTTTAAAGCAAGGGAGCGTCTCTTGTTTTAGTAGCGTCAACTAGGCCCAAGAGTACGTCTTAGCTACTCACGCCATCACATTCGCTTGCACAACCCCTTTTTGAGGAGGGCACATCCCCACATCTCACAGATAGAACAGATGAAGAACAATCATGCCAGAACCGGAAATCGAATCTAGGACGTCCAGAAGATACGCTACCCCTATGCCAG
The DNA here is from genome assembly GCF_947563725.1 of Argiope bruennichi. Lineage (NCBI taxonomy): Eukaryota > Metazoa > Arthropoda > Arachnida > Araneae > Araneidae > Argiope > Argiope bruennichi. The sequence continues at coordinate 80,873,436 of NC_079152.1, forward strand.
GACGCCGACTCGGAATAATTAATAAATTGTAACACTTAAAAGAAGAATTTCATTTTCAGAATGAGTTTAGGTGATATAAATTCAAAAATGTAAGCACATAAAAAGTTTTGAAGATAAAAACAAAAAAAAAAGAAAAGGTCATTAAGTATTTGATTGTTAATCGAGATTAAATGGAAAATCAAGCTTTTTTATTGTAAAGAAATTTTGTTATTTTTAGTTGTATATAATATTATTTAATGAAAATTATAATATCTTTCAATGCATCACTAAAATATTTTAAATCATTCAGCCATCTTTCTGTTAAAGTTATCCAAAATATTTAAATATCAAATGCCATCTTAAATTATTTTAGAATTTTATGTTCCATTGCAAACTTTAAAAGTCTTTTTACAGAAGATAGAATGATTAAACACGAAATAAACAGAAACATTTCTAATGCCAAATAAACAATACCTAGAAAACTTCTAACTCTACATATTTTTTTTTATTTAAATCAAATTAGATGTAGCTGCCTGTTTCTCTGTAAATTATAGATCATGTTGATAGGTATCTGCCTTTATATCGATATTCTAGTGTCTGGAATAAACTAGCATCAAAAGATTTCCAGAAAGCAGAACTTTTCTTCACAGTTGTTTGATGAATTATGTATATCTGAGAAATTGAGTTGAGAGACGAGAAAAGTTTCGATAAAAAGTTGGCTAGTCTGAAATGACAATGGTTAAGAGGAATCTTCCAATCTCCAAGGGAAAAAAAATTGCTCTAGAAATATCTTTGGTAAGATTTATATAGTAAAACAAACTGTCTGTTCAAACGGCTACGAAAATTTATTAAGTGTTGCAATTTGTATGTGTTAGTTTATTAAAAAATGCATTGTCTAATTCAAAATGCAAAACTGTTTATCGGGAAAGTATTATGTTATCTAAACGTCTTATCAGAAGATATGAAGAAGTATCTTCTCAAACAATCCATGATCAATTTTTAACTCATGTCTATACATAGATCGATTATGTGCTGTGGTCATCTGAATGTGGCAGATTTGAAGATCACTAATTTCACTAAATCAAAATTAATCTTGTTATTGAAGATAGTTGGCGGGTAAAAGTTATAGAGCCGAGAGGCGAGTAAAAGTTATACTACTAGAATTTTTCGCTGAAAAATTTGTTGTCAGATAACGCAAAGATAAATTAATTAAATCGGACATTGAATATTTCTATTGGGGTTCTAATTTTTTACTACTAAAGTGAATAACTAGTCTTTATCCAATTTAAAATATGTTTCTATGTTTTTTATTTCCTTTTATATAAAAGGGTTATTTAAGATGAAATTGGAGATAGAAGAATTAAAAATTAGTCCAAATGTAAGGTGGTAAATATGTCAATTTATATGCGACATTTTATATAAAAAAAAAAGAGTATATTTTTCTTGAAAAATAGCACGAAAACTGTACTTTGTGATACTTGGAATTGGCTGATAAAACAAATTCTGAAGCAGTAAGCAGTAGTCTCTTGCTAAATCGTTGTTCTATTTATTATTTTTATTTGATTGAGACAGAAAATAAATGCTATATTCACATACAAAAAATAGAATATTTAATAATATTGATTATGTTTTTTTGAAGATCAAATTGTCAGAAACAATCTCTGTCTTCCAATGTGAAATTTCTGAGAATATGACACCAAATTCCATACAAAATGTTTGACTTTACAGCATGATACTAAAAAAATTAATAAAATTTTTTAATATCCTTCATTGAACAAATATCCATCTGAAATCTATTGAAGTAAATGCAAAACTGTATGTATTGTGAAGAGGTTGCTGAATTTCCACATGGTTCAACTATAACTTCTTGAAGAATTTAATTATTTACTTAAAATATTCTAAGAATATAGAGATCGTGTTGATCTCATTTCATCACTTTGTATTGGATTCTGAATAGATTTTGCATCAAATAATTTAACAGCTCTTATTTTTTGTTTTCTTCTTTTTACTTCAAAAATCCGTATATTTCCAAGCAATAACAATGGAAGCAATAACAGATGAGTTACCTTCTATGATGTTAGACCCTCCATCTGATGCTGATATCGGTTTATTACCACTTAGAAGAACCAAATCCTCTACTTCTATATCTCCAACGACATCAAATATTATAAAAAATATTCCAACTGGTGATAAAAGTATTCCAATGAAAGAACTTTGCCAGAGACTCCGCAGCTTAATCAACAGTCGCCCATCAGATGGCATGCGCTCCCATTTGCCAGTATCAATTAAAATGGAAGCTAACCAAATCCTAGACCTTCTGCAGGATAGAATCTCAATAAACAATAAAAAGGAAAAAGGTATAGAAGTGGCAACCCAGGCAACAATTTCCCCAACGCATATAAAGGAAAAGGAGGAATATAGAAAAGCTAAGGAAAAATTACCTCTGGATAAGCAGTTATCAACAAATGCCATAAAGAAGCCTTCCTATGCAGAGGTGGCTAAATTAAAAAATAGAAAAAAGAAACCAACAATGCTTCTCTATCCAACAGAAGAAAACGACAAAACTATTGAATCAATTCTAAGAGAAGAATTGAAGGAAGACGGGCCCAATTTCAAAATCAGGACTGTGAGAAAACTTCAAAATAAAGGGCTGGCTATTGTATGTGACAAGGAGCAGGAATTTGACCAATTGAAGAAAACAATCGAATCTAATGATTCTCTTAAAAAGAATATAACTGTAAGATTGCCAGGAAAAAGATTACCAAGCCTAATAATATACGATCTGCCCAATGACACTACAAATAAAGATGTCCAAATGGCAATGAAAGCTTACACTAATATGCAGGAGGATCTGCGACTCCGATTCAAAATGAAAGGCCGCAGTGAAGGAACAAGCCATTGGATTCTGGAAACTCCCGGTGAGGTTCTCCATACGCTTAAACAACTTAAAAAGATTCCTATAAACTGGTCCATGTACCAGATGAAAGAATTCTTTCATGTCAAGAGGTGCTCGAATTGTCAAGCCTATGGCCACACAGCCTTTTCAAAAGAATGCAAATTCACTACGCCTTTTTGTGGTTGTTGTGGTTATAGACACCACAGCAGAAGCTGCAGAAGTGAAGATTCCAACTGCATTAACTGCTACGAGAGCAACAGATTGAGAGGTACTAACTTCAACGTGCGGCACAAAGCCATCGACAATCAATGCCCCTGCTACCAAAAAGAGGTAGCAGCTTATAAAAAATCAAGGGACTATTATTAGTATGGACAGTATTAATTTTGAAAATTCTTCCTTTCCCTTTAACATCGCGACAGCCTCTACTCAAGACCCACTAAAAATACTCCAAATAAATTTAGCTAGAGCCAAAGCATCCACCAACCAGCTTCATTTGACAGCAAGCACGATTAAACCGGATATCATCCTAGTGCAAGAACAATACCATTATAACAACGAAATCCCTGGAATTCCAAATTCATGGAAAACGTTTAGTTCCACTAACCAGAAAGCTGCAATTCTCATCCCGTCAGCCCAAATAAAACCTGCTCTATTGGCAACAAAAGTCAACGTGGTAGCTGTAAAAATTCAAACATCCTCCTATCCCATCACAATAATTTCTGCCTACTCCTCACCAGCACAAGATGTCAGCACAACTCTCCAAGAAATCCAAGAGATCATTACCAGCCTCCCGGAGGAAAAGATTATCATCGGTGCTGATCTCAATGGGCACAACACCCTTTGGGGGTACAGATCCAATGACAACAGAGGCAATGAAGTCTTGGATTTTATCTTAGCAAATAATTTATACATCTTAAATAAACCAGATGCTCCACCAACTTTCCAAAGAAATAACAGCATTGGCTGGCCAGATCTGACATTATGTTCCCAATCAATTATAGATTCTTCCATTAACTGGGAGGTTCTGGATGATATCTCCTTAAGTGACCATAGATATATACAAACAACAATAGCATCCACTATAGCTAACCAGTTCTACAAAAGATACAAGACACGCCATGGGAATCATCCCAGATTTCTCAATATACTTGGTAAAGATATTTATTATCTAGAAAATAAAATAGCAACAGCAAGAAATTCCAGAGAGCTAAATGACGCTACAATAGTTCTTCAAAACTCTATTATTAATGCCTGCAACAAAACCTTTAAGATCAAAAAACAGCTTTTGTTAACGAAACCAAACTGGTGGACAGAAAAATTGGAAATTCATAAAAAGAAAGTAAGAGCACTAAGAAAGAGAGCACAGAGGGCACCAGAAATTGAAAAGCAGTGGAGATACCAGATCTTCAAGAAAGAAAAAACAGAGTACAAAAAACATATTAAAAAAGCAAAAAACACGGGCTGGAGAAATTTCTGCAGTTCAGCCTCCAACCCATATGGAAAGCATTACAAAGCCGCCTTCCGGAAATCTGTTTTCCCATCTCAAATTCCATACCTGATGAACAGTGACCCAAAAGGAAGTCTGAAGGAAGCAGCGCAAACCATCTTGGACCAGATTTTCCCATCTCCTGCTATTTCAACTAACTATAATTTAAACACTTCATCGCAGCCACTTGACCCTCCATTTTCCCTCCAAGAAATTTCAATGATTATAGACAACCTTCCGTCAGGTAAAGCTCCCGGTATTGATGGAATTGACAACCTCCTTCTTAAAATTATACACAAGCGCTTTCATAATATCTTCCCAACTCTCTTTAATAAGTGCCTAGAATTGAGTTGCTTCCCAGATTCCCTGAAAATAGGAAATATTATTTTATTCCAAAAACAAGGAAAAGATCAGAGACTGGCATCTTCATATCGACCCATTTCTCTCCTGCCAACAATCGGGAAGGTGCTAGAGAAATTAATGACCCAAAGGTTAACTTATCATCTTGAGACCACTAATAGCCTCAGCGAGCGTCAACATGGGTTTAGGGAAGGTAAATCAGTAGACACAGCCATCCATGAGCTGATAAACAAAATTCAAGCTGCAAGAAGAGAGGGCAAGCATGTCTTAGTGCTCTCTATAGATATAAAAGGAGCCTTTGACAACTTGCAACACAAAGAAATTCTCAAAAGTCTGGATGAAAGTCCCTGTCCTTTAAACATCAATCGCCTCTTTCACAGTCTTCTCCAAAACAGGAAAGTGACCCTAATGACTCCAGAAGGTAGGGCCATGAAAGATCAGAAACAAGGCTGCCCTCAAGGATCATGCAGTGGTCCCGCTCTCTGGAATCTCGTAGCCAACGAAATTCTCAAGCAGGTCTGGCCAGAAAATGTACACATCCAAGCCTTTGCAGATGATTTTGTACTGGTTATCGAAGCAGACACAAAAAATAGCCTGGAAAGAGAAACTGAACTTGCAATAGCCAAATTTAACTCCTGGTGCTCAAATAATAAACTTTCCATCTCCACGGAAAAAACAACCCATATTTTATTCAGCAAAATGGCGAGAGGCCCCAGAATCATGTGGAATGGAGACATCATTAAGAGAAATAAATCTATTAAATATCTAGGAGTCCACATTGATGACCAATTAAACTGGCTAGAACACATAGGAAAACAAGGAGAAAAGGCCATTAAAATGCACCAAAACCTCAAAAGAATCGCTGGAAGCACATGGGGAATCTCTCAGAAACACAAAAGAGTTCTTTACAAGACAGTAGTTGAGAGAATGCTCGCCCATGGTTCATCAGCGTGGTGTCTAAACCCAACATATAGAATGAAGAGGAAACTCTCTACCATTCAGAGACCATTTCTTCTCTATATTTCAGGTGCTTACCGCACAACTCCAACAGCAGCGCTACAAACCATTCTCGGCATTCCACCCCTGCACCTGCAATTACAGTTTGAAGCCAGACTAACGACAATATATCGCCTAAGAATCCCTCTTCCTCATAATATAACAGAGATACAACCAGAAGATCTAGAGAAGAAAGCATCTGGTTGGTCTACTCACCCTTCACAGCATCTCAATCACAACCAAATTTCATTGGAAGATGAAGGAATAAATTTATCTCAAATAAATTATATCAATATCTTCACAGATGGCTCAAAAACAGAACATGGAGTTGGAGCTGCGTTTTGTGTTCTGCTCAATGATACCTGGTCCTACCACTGGTCTGCAAAATTGAATGAGAACAATACCGTTTTCCAAGCTGAACTCACTGCACTTCATGAAGCAGTAAAATATACATCCCAGTTTTCAAACAATAATACTTTTAAAATACATGTTGACAATAGAGCTAGTATCATGGCATCTTCAAATCCAAAGAGCACAAACCAAAAAGCAAGAGAAATTTTTGGTGTCCTGCTTTCAAAACCAACAATAAAAATTTCATGGGTTAAAGCACATGCGGGAAATATAGGCAACGAAAAAGCAGATCAACTGGCAAAGGACGCAACGCAAAATGGGCAATTTTATATGCAAACAAAGATACCAAAACCACATATAAAAGCCCTCCTCCGGAAAGACATGCTTGAGGAATGGCAAGGATATTGGAGCAATGGTGTCACAGGCAGAAAAATTTTTAATATCCTACCCTCAGTCAATCTTAATCCCACTAACTGGAACAGAGAGGAAATTATTTTCTTCTCAGAACACGGCCCTTTTTCTGCCTACCTCAAAAGGTTCAACCTGTCTGAGAGTGACCAGTGCAGTTGTGGTGGGATAGGCACCGCACTTCATTATGCTACGGAATGCATCCTTACAATCTCCTGGCATATGAAAAAACCATCACCAAGCTATGAACAGGAATGGCTGAAAAGAGTCGCCGGCAACTTCCTTTCCAGGCAAAAAATACACAGTATAATTAAATTTATAAGTGGAAATAGAGACCTATTCTCGCCTCCATAGCACTCAACATCAAGTCTCATACCAAAAAAGACTAAGGGGAAAAACAAGAACTGCAGTCTCCTGTCACACATTTCAATCAGAGATTGTCTACATTTCCATTTCTCAAATCATTTTAAATCTGATTTTTTTTAAACTGCATCTTGATCTACTATAACATAAAAAATGTGAACACAGATTATATGTATATTTTTACAAATTTTATCTCTCAATATGCATTATATTTCTAAGTTAATTACTACAAATTATAATTCTAAGTTGAAAAATTATGTAAACGGTGTCATCATAATATAATTTTTGATATAATTGTAAATTTTGTAAATAGTTATTTTTGTTTCGTTTTCCTACTGTAAATATTTTGTTAATTAAATAAAATTCCCGTAACATGCCTACCAAACCGTTCAGTGACCAGAATGGTCACGGATACGGGGGTATGAGACGGCGTTCTGTTCTGTATTGGAGTGCAGTGTTACATATCATCTATCATCTGATTAACATATCTGTGAACATGAACGTTATAAGGTATTAAAATGTCTTAAACGCATTCATTATGGTAATTAATCATAATTAAAAAGAGAAAAGTTAGATTAAAAAAATAAATCACGGTGTACCACAGTCCACAGTTTCTAATTTTCAGTCATATTTATAACTTAAAAATTGAATAATATTCAATAGTATCTTTCAACAACGAAAGTTGTTGATTTCATGGTATTACGTTCTTTTAAATGAAGCAAACAGTATGTAAGCTATTGATATTTTATTTGATCCCAACAGAGATTTATATTTGATATCTTAATATACTTTACTTTTTATGTCTAACCTATAAGTGGAAGAATTAAAGATCGATAAGTATCTTTCCCGAATGTTTTCTTCATACGGATTGTTTCCCTTTCAAAAGGAGTATTAAATAAAGAATGATTTAATTATATTCTTTAGACTTATATGATAATAAGCAAAGTAAATGTTTGAAGAAATAATTCTATTTGGTTTTATTTCATCTTATCCTATTTTTAAAAATGAATTTTCAACCTTTTCTTCCTAAATGAATTCTAATACTTAATAATATCATTTTGATTTCATTTTATCCCTGTTTCATTGCATTTACATCTTAAACAAAACAGCACTAATGGTAATGAACAAAATAATATTATTAAGTATTATTATAATTATACAAAATAATATTATTAACCAATTTTATATCTTAACATAAAAGTATTAAACAATCCATCTAAATTGAAAATTCTATTTGAAATATAAAATATTCAGAATAAATAAATTTCAAATAGTTACTTTACATTAAAATACTTTAAACTTTCAAAGCGAGTACTCAGATTATTCATCGGTTAGGAATATAAGGATCATAATATATTCACATAGTTGGAAAGAACATTCTGACAACATCAAGTATAAGCGTTACGCATGAAAACGCTATTATAATCTCTCTCGGAATAAGTATCTTTATTCTCGGAACATAATCCGTTCCATATTCTTGAAAAACAGATGACTTTTCTGAGAAAGAATAACATGAGGAATAAACCCCCAGGGGACTAAATTTGGCATCTTCACATTTCCCGATATTCTATTTTTTTCTCATGAAAAGGGCTGAAATAAAACTCTAGAATTTTCAATTTAATCTCTTGATTTTCGAAGTGGAAATCCCTGCTAAAATGTCGAACTATATTAAATCAGTTGGATGATTTTCTTCCTGAGGGTTTGAAATATCGTGACGCTTAAAGGATTTAGAAGTGAGAGAGCGAGAGATTGAAATGGATTTGCAATTTTTGAATGCAATTTTCTATCAAGGTGCACGCATTGTTACCGATAGGTTGGTGTAATGCACGGATATATCTGTGTGGAGGCGACGTTAACACTTCAAAAAGTATATGAAATCCATATGTGTGTGCATGGATTGTGTGGGAAAATATGTGTGTTTGTATGTTTACATATATTTTAGTAATTTCTAAATAAGTGATTCATTTTTCTATGCTTATTGAAACCTTTTTTGTTAATTTTTAGGTGAAATTTAAAAAAAATAAATATAAATATTTTAGCACTTTTGTTCAATTGTGCGTTTGGGTTAATGATGATAAATGGCACTAAAATGATCGTAATTTTTTAGGATATTTAGCACGAAAAACTATCCCTCCTTGTCCTACTTTATCGTATGGTGTAATCTGAATGAAGGTTGTGGAGCACAAAAATTATAATGGACATTCGTGTGAATATCTTATAGCCACAGTAAAGTCGTTTCTCATGCGTCCATTTTTTCACTCACAGATGTGAGTTATCATTAAAGTGAGAGGCATCAAGCCGCCTGCCAAGTGAGTATTTTTCATCAATTTTTCTGATGTGTCTATTCTTAATGGGAATTTAGAGGTGTTTGATAACAAACAATTTCATGTTGTCTTTAAACTGCACATAAAATAGTCAGAAATTTCATTCGATTTTAACATTTATTATGAATCGACTGAAAAGAATACATTTAATATGAATTTACGTTCCAAAACAAATGAACAAATTCTTTAAATTCTTTTTTCTCATTAAGATTATGAAAAAAATTTCAGAAAGTTTCCTTGAAAAAGAAAACACATTTATTTCGAACATGAATTGTATCTTTAAAATATTATAAATAATAATAAAAAAACTTTCAGAATAAGTTATTTTTTAAAAATTAAACAGATCTACAATACTTTTCTGCATGTGGAAGTATTGTTCAACAAAGATGAAGACTGGGATGGCATTCATTGCTAAACTCGCGTTTTACTATATGTTAGTATTAATGTTTTATAATTCTGTACGCTTCTCATTCTTAGTCAGACGTTGTGTAGCACAATAAGGACATACATAAGCAGGGACCCAAAGCAATTGATTTAGTATTCAGTCAACCATATGATATTTTGAAGTTTCCAACTGTTTACGTATTTACGCAACAGATATTATCAAACTTGGAGAATCGCGTAACAAAACGACCTGAGAAATTTGTGCCAGTTTGATCGATACTTTTGGTAATCATATTTTTCCTTCTGCAGGATGCATTTTATATTTAAAGAATTTAAAGCAATTAATGGAGATTTTGAATTACAGATAAAAGAAAGAGTATTTGGTTATTTCACTTTTAGAAATAACAATCAAATATTGAACCCTCTGTTGAAAAGCTATTTAATACTTGCACTCAGATATCTAATGCTATCCTAATAATATCAGAAGGGAACATAAATAAAATTTTGTAAATCACTTTAATATGAATAGAGTTTATGAATATTCATGCAAAAATAGATGTTCGCCAAGTCTGTCGTTAAATCTCCATATCATATTGCAATCCAGATTTAGCTACTTTTTCTTATTTTTAATTCTTAGAACAGAAAAGAATATGAGAATTATATAGGACAGGAAATAATTAAGATACTGAAGGTGATTTTGAAGAATATGGATGAAGATTCATTGATGTTTTCCCTGGTTTGTATAAATGGTGAGGTAAATTTAATTCTTTTAAAGGCTTAATGAAAAGGATATAAGTATATTAGTAATTTTTATAAAGAAAATTCTTATCGAGCCAAATTTATCTTTTACTGAACAATCAAATAGCCGAGAAAGCACAAAGCTTGTATAAAATAAGGATGAATATGTGATCTTCTTTGAATCAGAATTATAATATTTGATGCATTTTTTAAATTAAAAATTTTTGATGTATTTTTTAACATTCTTTTTCTTTATTGAATTAGAAGAAATGAAATTGCTATCTTTCATTAAACTTTTTCTTGTATGAAGTGATTATGACTGATTAAATGATTGAAGTAAACATTAAATTAAAAAAAAGCAGACATATTTAAGGTGGAGTTTGTTCAAGAGTCTTCAGGATGGAAATGCTAAATAATCTAGAAAAGTCATTCAGATCAAACTGTAATTTTGATAAAACTATAAAGTTTCTGTTGAAGATCGAATTTCAACAAAACTTAAAATTGTTAACTTTTGAAAATTAATATTTTTATTTTGAAAAATATCTTTTTTTTTAAAAGTTTAAACAAATATCTTTTTATAGTTTTTCTTTAATATTTACTCAGAAATATCATATTTATTATATTAAAAACCTGCTTAGAATTTTTTAAAAATTTTTAATCCATAAGAAATACTTTTTTGTTTTTTTGTGGATCTTTGTTATTCTACTTGACAAAAACAAGTCCATTACGTGTGCAGCGCCATCTTGCAGATGGTAAAAAAATAGCATTTTATTTTATAAATAAAACTCTTATGCTCGGAATAGTACGGGGACCAAGATTAGTTATATTTTGCTGGTCAGAATTTTTTATTGCTGGATTCCATACTCTTAAAGCTCTTTTGTAACCGTCCTGTATCATAAAAAAATTCGGAAAAATGATTTCATAATTCGATTAAAATCTTAATTATTTTTCTTCTCATTCGGGGAAAGAAACCCTATAATTTAAACTGAATAGTAAAACTCTTTGAAGAAATTTTCAGAAAAATAATTTAAATTAAATATAAGCTTATAAAGTTGCTTTCTCTAGACTAAATAAAAGTTAAATTTATAAGATATATTTTGAGTTTTTAATTGAATTTAGTCATAAAGTGAACTAAAACATTTTTGAATTTGGAGGATATGTGAGGATAAAAAAACAACAACAGAATAAAACAGTTGATTGAATAAATGTCAACTGGAAATGTTACAAGAATTCTTACTCTTTGTCAACACAGCTCTTCATTTAATCTCATAAAGAATGGAACAACGTGAAAGAAACAATTTGTTTTTCCTCTTATAGAATAGAGAATTTCTTAGAGAAGCAAAAAAACACAGTTCTGCTGTCACTGCTGTCTGAAAACACAGTTTTTACCATGCCCATAAAATCGCAGATAATGGCTTTGGTACCCTTGAGAATATTTTTTCTTCGAAGGAAATCTCTCTAATCTCTCTGTTATGTTGTAAATAAGTAATCGACATTCGTTAAATAATAGGTGATTTTGCACCAACAAAAATTTCTTGTCCTTAATATTAAGAATATAATAATTAATGGATTTGCAGACATTTTCATGTAATAACGGATTATATATTTTTCACACATATTGTACATATTGGTAAATCAAAATAATTTAAGTTGTAATAAATTCTTTACGTTCTAGGTATTTTTCCTTTAAAAAAAAACAATGTATTTTGTAACAATTTATTTTCAAAAACATTTCTTTTTGTTATTCTAAAAGATTAGAAGTGATTTATTGAAAGCCATAGAGTGAAATTTCTCCCTTGTACGTTTTTATTTAAAGATAAATACTAAACGCATAGGTATTGTTCTGGTAACTAAGTGATTGCGGATTTTGCCAGAAGATGGTTATAGCACATTGTTTTATTTATCAGCGTGTTCAAAGTACCTAATTTATACTGTTTTTTAGGCTGCTTGGAATTCTTCTTCCAGTTATTTAGAAAGTTTTATGGATTGGTTATTTAATTTTGTTTTTATCCCAGATTCAAAATTGGTGAACAAGACTCACATTCAGGCATATTTTATTGTATTACTTCCAAATAAGTAGACATGAATCACAAGCTTACAAGGAGTTATTTACTGTACAAGGGAATAAAGCTTTGGAAGAAAGGCAGTGCCAAAATTGATCGACCAAATTTCGTTTGATGAATTTTTTTTCTCAAAAATGCACAATGATCTGGGCATCCCGTTAAAGTTGATAAGATCAGAATCAAAGGCATAATCGATTCACATTGTTATAGCACAACACGTAAGATACCAGACAAGCCCAATGTATCAGATACATGCAACTAATGATTATGGCGAAACTCGGTTTAAAGATTAAACTTATTATAAACTTGAGAATATTGATTTGCATATGATAATGATGGGATGATTATTGTATTTAAGGGAAATAACTGAAGGCTTGTAAATATGTATTATAAAGTAGTAATACTGCTATGTTCTTTTCAAAAATAGTTGAAAAGAATCAGAAACGCTGAATATAAATATTTGAATATGGCACTGCAATATTAAAGAATATATAATTTTGAACTTCCTTAGTTAGAAATATGTTTGGCATGCAATTTTTCATTTTTTTAAATATTCTACATTTTATATCATAATTTAAACGTCGACTGTTTAAAGGAAATGAATGCAAGGAAAGAAAAACAATCTATTCTTTTCCTAACGTCTTTTCATCTGAAATAATACTGAGTTTAAGAAAATATTTTGTTTTAATAAATGATGTTATTAGTTTTCTAGTTACTTTTGCACACTGGTACAAATCTAACGCTTTTGGAAAAAAATTATGCAGTACTTATGGTTTTCTTTTAACCAATTGCTCTTTATTTGCATATAAGGTAATTCAAAAGTCATTAAATTTACAATGGACCGGGCATTATTCTTACAATGGCATTTTTGAGATATTTTCTCACTTTCTGTTTTTAATAAAAATAGTAATGATTTTTTTTATTAATATCAGATCTGCTAGAGAGTAATATCGTTAAAATCTATGTAAAACTTTCGAAAAATTTATTTACCTATACCAGAAATGGTCTGTTTTCTAATGCTGGTGGAGAAAGTGAATACCAAGTTCACTTGCTAAACATAGCTTGCCAAGAATTAATGATAAAAAGAAGATATAGTTTTAATTATTGATCAGTCGATCTAGTTACTCTAGGTAGAATTTTGAGGTAAAAAGTTGACTTAAATATTTGGGGTAGGTTGTCTGCTTGAAAGATTTTATGGACAACTGGCTATTTATGTATTTCATTTATGGAATAATCCTAATAGCTAAGTCCAACCGCAGCAAGTAACATATCGCTGACATATTGCATAATGATCTACTAGCTTTTGAATTATGTTTGATATGAGAGGCGAGAAAAAACAAATAAACAAAAACAAATATGTGACTTTCTTTCACAATCATGGCGTGCCTAAATTTATCAGGGCAATGGTGGTGTTTTTTATGCAACTAAAACCTAACATTATTCAGAAATGGATTTGTGCATCAATACCGCACACTTTTATCATTATTTGCAATTGATGATCTTTTTTAAAATCATAGGAGTAGGATTCTCTATATTTTTTCTATTTACTATTTGAAAGTGAAATTTTGATATGATTTCCTGTAGGAACTAATCAATCCATCCGTGACCAATGGAATAAATGAATAAAAGTTCCATTAATTTTTTTTCGTAATCTATAGTCGTATATTAAAAAAAACTAAATGTGGTATTGATTTTGATATTCAAAAAATTGAGGGAGTCTAAAAAATGCAAATTAAGACAGCTTTTTAATATTTTTGTTTACCAATATTGATGAATATCAGACCGTAATATTTGTTATTTGTTTTCGGTGACTATAAACCTCCATATGGCGTGCGTAGCATAAAGTCAGGAAATTATATAGAAAAACTATGTTAATAAATAAATATACAAGTATTAATCTTCTGATTAATGTGAAGCATGAAACTCTCACCCATATTTTTCAAATTATCATTTTCTTTAACTAATAACTGAATCCGTCTCACTAATCATAATCTCGAATTAAAGTAATGTGTTCTAATTAATGAATTAGAATTAGAATTATAGCTATATGGGACATTCTTCCCTACATGCTCGAATTAATAAAAGTATGAAAATTCCAGATAAAAAAAGAAACCCTTCTACTCATGTATCTATGTAAAATGGACGCTATTGGGCATTTTTCTGTACATTTTTCCATCTGACATCACTATACTCTACGATTATTGTCTCCCCTCCTCAAGTAATCGACTGATCGTCCGTATTTATATCCTAGAATCGAATAATTTGTAACTATTGCAAATTCAGTGACTATTGGATTCTATTCCAAATGTATATTAAATCAAAGCAACAATATTAATAGTAGAAATAAAATAGCATTTTAAAATTTTCTTCCGATTGTTTATATTAAAAATCATCAATCAGTCAACATTTGAAATTTGGATGGAAGATATTGAATTTAATATTCAGAATTCTTTTCCTACTGGATTATATAAAAATCTCATAAGAAACTTGCAATTTACATGAAAAATTGGAATTTCAATTTTAAGATATTGATGATGATTTAGATTATTTAGAAACAGCTGAAACGGCATTTCTTATTTCTTTATGAATATTTTATATTAGATGCAATCAAGCGAATTGGTGTATTGAAATCTTTTATTACTTTTCATATAATAATTTGGAAGTAGACAAGAAAAAATATTTATTTTAGCATTGAGACTTCATTTATTTTGAATCGTCAGCAAATAATTTTGAGAATTTTCTAAACAAGAAAAAATTACATGAAGACGACCGAAGTCCTAAAATTGGATGGCAAAACTATTATTTTCAATATGAAATGTAAAGAAAACATTTGGCATTATATTTTTTAGAAAAATGTATAGTTTAATATAGTAACAAAGAAGATAGAAAAAAAAAACCGCTTGAAACATTATTCAAATTTATCGCTATTGTAGAATTTCATGATATTCAGGAGAGAAAATGAAAACTTGAAAGGTAAGAAAGGTTTCCAAGAAGAATTTGAGTGATAAAAACATATTTTGACAAATGGGTACTGGAATGTTTTGTGTTACATACAGAAAAACGGAGCGAATGTTGATGAATTTTTCTTAGAATATGAATTAACTATTGCTGAATATGAAAATATGTTTGAATAATACTTTCTGAATTTTTTGGAAGACAAATTAGCTTTTTTATGATACAAAATAATTTTAATTATTTATTTAAGACTCAAAGCATATTTTCTATTTAAGATACTATTCTAATAATAATAAAGTAATAAATAATACCTCATTTACGTCGAACTTTTCATTTTTAGATGATTTGTAAAACACATTATACATACTATAACTAAATGGAAATTATAGGCATGGCAATTCATACTTAAGTTCAACAGGAAACATGGAGCCATCTTCACATAACAGAATTCTGTATCGAATAATACAGTTACAGATGTGAAAAGAAATATTTAAATATAATGGCTGAATGAAAAATCACACAAATAAGTCTTCTGATGCATAAAGTTCATGGAAACTCTTAAATCTGGACTTAAATAATGAAAAAAAAAAAAAAAAACTCTAGAAATAGAGAAAAAAACTACTGATTTAGGATACTTAGTTTTTTCTCCCCAACCTCATTTATGTTCATTTTTTTTAGAAATGAATATTTATGCTCATTTTCTTTTAATTTTTTATAAACATATCTAGTTTCAATGCTTATAATCAATAATGTAATCTATTTTGTTACATTTTTTAAAATCAAAAGTAAACAAATTAGGTTACATTATAACTCATGGGGAACAAGCTACTGAAGGAAATAAACATTTAAAAAAATATATCTTTTCAACAAAACAAACTTTTTCAAAACTGCAAACATATGTATTTCTACTGGTATTAAAATAAGCTTTTCGTTTTATTTTCATTGCGTACAAATGTAATTTCCCAACAGTGCGTCAATTACAAAGTGAAATATGACTATGCGGTGGCAGGATAATGGATAATGTCGTGCAAAGGACGCATAACATATCAGAACAAAGATTCATACCAGAACCAAAAATTATAAAAAGAATATTTCATCCGACGCTAGTGCAAATTATATTAGGGTATGGAAGATTTCCTGTATATTTCTACAGATTCGGAAGGATGCAAGACAACACATATATGTGAGGAAATAGGCTCGGCTCAGCACTACATAACATAATGTATGGAACTCAATGAAATTAGACGAAACTCCTTATGGATAGTGATGATTTTAACAAACTATTACAATACCCAGAAATTTAAAAAAAATTAAATGACGGAGAAGATTTCTAGGCTTTTATCAATAGTCTGAATATTTTCTGAACATTTGTTGGTCGCTGTCCTCTTAGCAATAGTTAAGCTGGATATTGATGAGGATAATAGCCAATCGTAATAATCCCTGTTTATACGGCTTAATTCTGGTGTAACGGGGTGACTAACTGTAATTAACAAGATGTGCTGAAATTAGATTGCTATTTGTTGATTTTTATCTTCGTTAATTCGAGACAGTTCATAAAAACAATATGGTGGTAAGTGGTGTAAATATTAAATATTATTAATTATATTATTATGGTGTAATATTTGTACAGTACTGAAACAGCATGATTCTAATGTATTTAAAACATCTGTTATTTTATTAAGATATAATTTAATTTTAAATACAAACTGAACCTTTAACTTCAGTGAAGCAATTGAAACATTTTTAAATAATCTGGTATCTTTTTATATGTGATATTTATATTTTATTGAAAGATGCAATGAAGAAAAAGCTTACTTAAGAAGAAATTTTGTTACTTTAAGTTGACACTTTTTAAGCATTGAATATTTAAAATACCAGTTTCTGCCGTAACAATAATCGTATGAATATTTCATCTTCTCTCTTTACAAAAATTTATTCCTTAATATAAATGCTAAATTATATCACGAACTTTTCTAGTAGATAAATTATCTATAATTTATACAATTTCCATTCTACAAGACAGTATTCTTAAAGAATTAGCAGATGAGTTTTTTTACGTGACATTTCTAACTGAAACGAAAAGCATTTTTATATGAAATAAACTATATGAAATTTTTTTATTTCACTTTACACAAAGAGGCGTTTCGAGAACAATCAGAAATTTCTTCGAAATATAGAATATTGGAATAATGTAAATCTAGGATCAAAAGATATATCGCTAGACAACAGAAGCTTTCTTTCGTGGGAGTTTGATGAATTATGCATCAAGCCGTAGAAAATGAGATGAGAGATGGGAAAACAATTTAAGGAAAAGCATATGAAGTTGAAACGAAAAGAAAAATCTACAGGTAGCAATAATCAAGAAATTGTTTTCTGTTTGTATAAAAATAGGAAATAGGAAATAAAAGATAAAATAGGAAAAAATAAAGCATATTTTTATATGTAAAGCAGATAGGTAAAATACAGCTTATTTTTTTTTTTATCAAAGTTACTTAAGAAATATTTGGTAGAGGAAGGAATTAATTTACTTTCCAGTTAGACTTTTTAGTTTGATAAATAAATAAGTGTACATTAAATGGAATAAAATTAGAAAAAAATATAGTTTTATTAGAAAAAAGCACGATAAAAGGCAGTGTAAATTATAGTAAAAATCGACAATAATTTTTTGAAAATTGACAGCATAAAACAGTTTCGTATCCGACAATGTTTTTAAGGCATTTCATTAAGAATTCCTATTTATTCTAGAAGAATTATATTATTGAGAAATCTAGGTAAAAAAAGATTTACCACTATATTTTTATTTGTACATTTTTATGCATTAAGTCAAATTGCAGAAACAATATATGCAATGAACATAAAAGAAAGAATGAAAAATAATAAATTATTTTATACAATTGGACATAATGTTTTGAAACCCTTTATGGTTTTAGTAAAGTATCTTATATCCAGCATTTGAAATAAATAAGCATGTTGTATTAAAAACGTATTGAGTAAATATTTTTTCCATAAAAACTTTTGAAATAAAATAGCAACAGTGAAACAGTGATTAAAGAAAGAATAAGAAATGAACAGAAGATTAATGATTATTTCTGTTATCATGGATTCTTGTGATTATAAATTCAATTGAAGATCGATTGTTTTTAAAACAATAATTATCGTTATTAGTTTAGTAATAAAGTGACAGTGGCTCATTTCTCTAACTCATGAATTTTTGTGAAGTCTTCATTAATTTATTTCAGCCATTATTATTAGCAGTATTTTCACCTAGTTAATGATTTGCTTAATTGAAAATGAATAAAATATCTGAAATATTCTTATGATTATCCTCCATAATGACATACATAAGCTAATCAAAATGTAATTCAATAATTATGAACAAAACATATTTGGTGCAAAATACATAGGATTCAAGAAAATATTTCATAAAATTTATAATATGTGCAGATTTGCTTTCTTTGTAGATAACTGTGGCATCAAAGGCAATAAGAGGGTTGAAATGATGTACAAATTTTTAACTCATTTCCGTTTAGATTCAAAATTATAATTGATAGTATATAATTAATTAACATATTTTGTTTAATAAGGGATTTAAATATATTTTTGACAAAATATCTTAATTAAATCAAGCGAAAATGCCCCATATGAAATACTTTACTAGGTAATGATTTCAAGTTTTCCTATTAATAAAAATAAAGCAAAAGATAGGAATTGATAACAAGAAGTCTAGAAAATGTTTAAAATTATTCTAAATATGCAGGAACATAATTAAAGAGCTGGCAAAAGTTTTAAATCGAGCATTTTCAGAAATGATTTATTTGAATTCATTATTCTCTAACAATGATAAACGACTTTTCGTTTAATTAAATAATGGCAAAAGGGAGGAAATTAATATGGGAAGCCATAAAAACTATCTTTCTGCAAGAACTTAATTGGCGCACGATGCACGAATCACAATTTCTGAACTTTACACAACAATTTAAATTATTTGAAATTTACTGAAGAATTCTCGTTAAAAACCTTACACAACAGATATTATGATTGACTAAAATGATGACAAAATAATTTCCTTTTATCAATTGAAATAAAATACTAATTAATGTAAGAAATTAATTATTATGACACTATGAGAAAAACTTTACTTTTTGTGTGGAATCAGTTTGCATTTATTGGACGGAAGAAAACCTTTTCCCTCTAATTTTCAACGGTTTTCCATTTTAATGATTTGGCCCTTGGAGTAACATGAGTTCTGAAAACAAATCAGAATTTTTAAATTTTTATAGCATTGAGTGAACAAAATAATGTTCAAAAACGCCCACCTGGAAACAATATTGTCTAAACTTACTGATTTTAAATCTTTTCATTTCTGTTTTAGAATTTTGATTTGCTTTATTTTTTATGTTTCGAGAATTATCTTCATCCGAGTCCTACAAATAAGTTTGTCTTAATCGATCAACGGAAGCATTAATGTTTTTCCTTTAATTCTTACTGTATAATACTTCTCTTTTCTGGCAATAACAAGAAAAGGTTTGTAGAAGCCCCACATCCATTTAAAGAATCAGAAATAAATTACTTTCAAAATGTAAAAGTAATGCTATATTATTCAGCAGATAATTGTATTTCAGTGTACAGTTGAAAATATTTGAGCAATATATTGAGTTGATACTGACATAATAAATGATTATTCCATTTGGCATTTTCATTTTCATGTTTCTGGATTGCTATGAAAATAATCATTGCTTTCTTTTGTACGCTTAAACTAGTCCCATTGATTATCAAAATTATTCCAAAACGTGCCACGGAATTGAAAATATAAATGTTTATGGAAATGTCATGATTATATCATTTTTCAAGAATTAAACATTTAGCTATAACAATTTATATAAGGCAAAATATAATATCTGATATTAAAAATTACAATTTCAGTTTAAGATTAAAAATTAACTAATTCTAAAACTACTATTCCTTTGTTATTGATGATAATTTTAGATCATACTATAATTTTGTGAAATTTACATTAGTAAATGCGAGCATGAATTATCTGTTATGCAATTTAGAAAATAAAATTTTTTCCTAAAGAAAAAATTGAAGTTAAAGTTCAACAAATGGGAGGCAGCGTAAATGTGCTACGAATTAGGAGGCATTTGCGCTTATTTATTACTCTTCATATCTTATTTTTACACAAATAAACGCATGATTTATTGAAATTTCTTCTAGAATTTTTAATAATGAATAAAATATATTGTTAAAAATAAGTTTTAAAATGTCACTTTTTTATGATAAACTCCGTTCCTTCGGTTGTAATATTTTATTAAACTTGCAATTTACAAATTGTAAATTATTTATACAATTAGTTAAATTCAGTTTCTAAATTAAGCAAAACCTTCTTTCATACTGATCTTGACTCTTCTCTCAAGTAATGAAGTATTTTAAATTCTTTAATTAAGTTTTTGAATAATGACTTATTATTATAAAAATTGACGAAATATTCCGAAACCGTCTTTTTTAATTTCACTCCTGCTAAATGGGTATGTTGGTTATCTGAACTTCCAATAAGCTACCATTTCAAACTAGTTCGTGAAACGAAACCGATTTTATTTATCACTAGAAACCTATAATCTTTCTATGGTTTCGACTGAAAAAAAGTCAAACCCGCAAGCTTGCTAAAAAAATGTTTATTAATTTAAATTATATGATTATTAATTTACTTCATTTTTTAAAAAAGCCATTAAGAGTGTGATTATTCCTGATGTTAAAGCACTGATCAAATATTCCATTTGAATTTCCTGAAGAGAATGTTAAGTTCTAGATCTCGCGTGACAGTTACTAAGATTCCGCGAGTTTCAGCTCTTGTGTCCAAACCAATTTATTTATTGAAAGTATTCCAAGAATTTATTAGAGACAGAATCAATAGTCTGCTATTAATTTCCCCATAATTATCCATTCCCAATGAGTGCGACATTTACTAATTATCCTCCAACTTAATGTAATCATAAATGGAGGAAGAAATTGCAAAATTTTTAAAAATATTGGAGTACTGCATACTTAGATCATGGCTACAAACAAATAAATTTAGAATTAATCGCAGTTGGAAAATTTTATATAATAACTAGCAATAACTTGTAATTTTTGAATTTTAATTGAATTTGTAATACATTGATTGAAAAACCGAATAGAAAATCAAATTAAACTAAATAAAATTTTATTGGAGTTGTTGTATCGAAGAAAGAAATACTTGAGATTTTACAGCCTACATACATATACAGCTTACATGAGATTTTTACAACCTATTGTATGGTGGAAGAATTAATAATCGAATAGACTAAACTCTTTCTTCCTTTGGTCAAAATCCTGTATTATAAGTTTCTTTAATTTCATAACTAAAAGAGGAATTCGTGAGATGTATATGATAGTGCGATAAATCACAAAGCTGAAAGCATAACTGATACTTTTTTTCCTTTTATCTTTATTCTAGGATTAAGGAACATTTTTTGTAAACTAATAAATAATTAATGATGTTCTTTCTATTTTGAAATAGTTTTATTGTATTAACTGGTAAGCTTTTGTTTTATAATACATTTATCACTTACAGCGAATAATTGGTTTATCAAAGATATTAGTTATATAAAATTTCAGATAAATTCTTAGGGCATAACTTCATTTCCGTGACTTTAATTGTATTACTTCAGTTCTGTTTATTATGTAGATAAAGCTTTTTAATGGAGACTGTAGACACGTAACATCATAGCTCTATTAAAAATGGAAATGTCAGTCTATCTATCGTCTAAATTTCGTGGTGCATTTTTTATTAATGTTATAAACTATACAGATATTAAACATAATCCTTCTGCTTTAGGGTTAAATAATGGAATAAAATCACTCGATTGAATATTCGATGAAATAATGAAAATGGTTCGAATTAAGAGCAACAATGTAATCTCCTGTTTAAAATCAGGAATGCCAAAATTATGGAAAAATTTACATGATTATTAAATTTATATCATTAAAAGGATAATTTTCCATATTTAAAACGGTAAGAATTCCATTTTTGTGCAACATATACACACACATCTTTATTTCTAATAAATATAAGGTAACAAATACCATCATAATTTTCTTTCCATAAAAATTTTAAATAATTCATATTCTGTGGAAATTTTGCTAGTAAATATAAGGGTTTAAAGTTAAAGTGGTTTCAGACGGTTATCTGAGGCAATACCTACATCACTCATATCTGAAGAATTTAGATTATTGATCATGTCAGCGATGTGCGAATCTCTGTTCTCAGAGTTCAAGACAGAGGAGATAGTTGGCAAAGATTCTCCAACTACAGCGAATGCTAGCGTCACGCAATCGCCCGCCATGGATTCATATTAAAGCGGTATAATAATTTCTCTCGGAATAGGCATCTCTGTTCTTGGAACGCAATTCATTCCGTTCTTGTGGAAGACCCAGATGATTTTGTTGAGAAAGAATGGCACGCAGATCAATCCCTTAGAAAACGAAATTTAGCATTTTGACGTCTTCTCCCGATTTTCTATTTTTTTTTGCATAAAAAGGAGGGAAAACAAGACATGACGCATCAATTTATTTGTCTGATTTTGGACGTGGATAAAGTCTATTTTTATTCAATCCACTGAATGCTCTTTCTGAGCGCTTATATAAAATAGCCGTAAAAGTTTTAGTGAAGAGAAATTGAAATGCATTTGAACTTTTTGAAGGAGGCTGAATGCTTAAAATGTAGGTTATAAGTTATTTTAACACACATAAATGCCTTTGTAGAAATGGCTTAAATACTTCAAAAAGTGATTAAAACTCGATATGAATATTTTAGCAATGTAAAAAAAATATTAATGATACATTTTTTTAAAATATTTCCTTTTCTTTTTTTTCCTGTTTAAATATTTTTGTGGAATTTTCAGAAATTGAAGAAAATAATAAAATACAGATGAAATTAAATTAACATATTTCAGTATTTATTTGGACTCTACTTTTAGTCATCTGATGTTCCGATAAACGATGATTATTTAACGATTTCTTGGGGAAATTTTAACGATTTCTTTCTTTCTTAATAAGAAAGCAGTATTTAGCAAATAGAATGTTTTTTTAGTTTAGCAGCTAGCTTAAGTATATTTTATTCTCAAAATATATCTTTATTACTTGAGGCTGTATTTTAAAATTTAGCACTCGCTAAAATAGAAAAATAAGAAAGTCTTCTTACATTTTATTAATTTAATCATGATATAGCTTTTAAAAACTATTTATTATATAAAAAATACTTTTTTTTTAATGTTTCAACGTATACTAAAAGTAAAATATCTACTAAAATATTAGCATAAACTGATTTGATTCTGCTTTTAAAAGAAAGCAATTTGTAAGTGATTCATCGTGAGATGAAGTCACGAAAAATATCTTGTTATATATACTTTATTGCACTCTGCTTTAAAATGCTCTAAAAAGTCGCTTCCTGCTATTGTGCTGAAAATTTGAGCGGTGGGTTAAATAATTAAACTAGAGTTGCGCATGTCATATTTGCACATTATCAGCACTAAATTTGAATGTTATTAATATACATATATGGGAAATAGAACCAAAATAAGCTGCCAATTATATTTTATCTTATTAGTAACAATAAACCATTTTCATAATATTTGAATTGATTTGTTTTAAATATTTGTATTGATTTGTTTTGAAGTTTTTTTACTAATTGATTTGTTTTGAAATTTCATAATCATTAAAGATCAATTAATTAAATGTTACCAAAACTTCATCAAAATTTTTCCTACATGAAATTTTATGTAATTAATTTGCTGCAAACACTTCACAACAATTTAATTGAATAAATAAATAAATAATAAAGGTGTGGCTTACAAGTTTTTAAAAATTAAAGATATATGTAGCAACATTAGTTTTAACCTTTAGGTAAGAAAATAAAGAACTTAATTAAATAAGAAAGAACATATGATCTTTTTACAATCCAAATAATAATATCAAAATTTTTTCCAGTAGAGGTTTGTAATTTTACTGTTTTAACGCATTTATAAACAAAACGGTCAGTCTTTCCGTTGTCCCAAAGGTTTTGCCATTTCTTTAAAATATATTTCCTGTAGACGTTCTTTAAGATGACACTGAGGGTTGGAGCTTCATTTGAAGCACTTTCGATGATGGTCGCTTTCAAAAGATGTTAAACTCCTTCATTATATCGATAACCAACACTGACATTGATCCACCTTAAGAGGGTATTTCGGTTTTGGAAGAGGGACTGGATGTCTCGAACAAGCTTATGAGGTGTAAGAGGATCTAGTATTATTAATAAACTCGAGAGAAATTTGTTTTATTATTTTTTTTTAATTTTTCAGGATGCCTCCTGTGCTTTTTTAAATTCAAATTAAAGGCATATGTATTACAGCTCTATAAAAATTTCAGATTCTGAAGTGTCGAGAAATTCTATTTCGCAAATGACTCACTGACGAATTTAAAATTTAGTGATGGTGAGAGAAATATCTAATATTTATTTTATATATAGAATTCCTTGCTTTGTACAGATGAATTCAATTTCAAAAATAGTTTCCTATATTTTAATTTATGAGCACTCATCACCCACATCTATGATATCTTTATTTATTGTTCAAGATAGCAGTGTAACTGTCGATGTCAATAACATTACTGTCAGTTGACAAATTTTCTAGCAAATATTTTGATATCTAACGCTTCATTCCAAAATATTTTCTAGAAGAATTCCTGCTAGTTATGATGAGGACGGAATCCAAGAAGGGAAATCGGTTGTTATTTTGGGATCTTATTTTTAACTAAATTTTATTCACTCAGAGTTATTTTCAAGAATGACAACTATCTCAGAAATTGATTCTGTTAGTTTGAATTTTAGCTACTTGAAGGTTTGTTTTATCAATTAAGACATACCTATGACCACAATATAGCCTGTGTTTAAAAGTCCAGTATGTGTGACCAACTCGTGGAAATTTTATTGTCCTTGAGGGATAAGAAGCAGACAGAACGGCTACAATTTCTTATGGAGATCCCTCTATTGACGTCGAAGAAATCAATAGATAGATCGAAAACGGAAGGCGTAGAGCAGAATAAACTAGAGGAGCCAAATAACCGCATTTTAGAAAAATGTATATGCGTATTCATCCAAAGAAGGTGAGACGTTGAGACTCAATTGAATGAGAGAAATAAATATTAAAAAATTTACCAAACATATCCGTGTTTTACATACATAAAAGAGATAGAACATAATAATGGAAAAAAAGTAATCAAAAATATATATAAATTAGATTTGCAATCTCATTTTTGTATAAAGAATGTTAAGAAATTTTTTATTTTGTCTTATATTTGTTGTATTTTTGTATGTTTCTCTTGTTATTTTTTGTACTTTACACTTTTAATGTTTTTTTGTTTTTTGTTTTTACCTCTAGAGTTTTGATAAAAACATTTATATTTTCATAAGCTGATGAAAACATTTTCTGATCTCAATGCTATATGCAAAACTCTGTACCAAAGTGATAAATATTCTTTTGATTTTTCAAAATAAATATCGTAATTTATAGATAATATTTTTTTATTATATAACGATATTATTTATTCTCATGTTTTCATAATAATTTTTAATTTCTTAATTAATTTTCTTTGTTAAAATAAGAATTTTAAAGCAAAAAGTAAAAGCTTAAGATTATGATAGAAATACTGAATGTAAATTGGTATTTCAATCTAGTTTTTAATACATTTTGACTTTCAACGGTTATATGGAGATTTTTCCTCATATTTTCCTTGTGCTCTAACTTTTTTTATAATATTGCTTGAATTTCAAGAAAGAAGTTTTTCCCAACTTTTTATTTCACTAATAAACAAGGTTTGAAAACATTTTATTTTTATTATTTTATGCTTTCAAGTCTTTAATACATTTTATACTTAATTTTAACAAAAATTATGGAATCTATAATTTTATATTTCTCAAATTAGTTTCTAGACGATACCAGATCTAGGAAATAAACCTTCAATTAAATTAATATATTTATTGCTAACTAAGAATTTTAAAATAGTTAAAACATTTTATTGATGCCAAGAACTATTAAAAATTTCCTTATTTCAGTATTTGAAAATGTAAATGAGAAGTTTAATTCAAAACTTTATCTTTATAAATAATATGAAGATTATATGATATTATATTATTACATTTTCAAACACATGAATTAAATAGAAATTTTTGAAAATGAATGATTTATTAAAAATGATACTCAAAATTTATGCTGTGCACACTGTGGATTTATTATTTTAGAATGAAAACTGTTATTAACAAGAATTTCCTTGTTTCTTTTGTGATTTTTCTTTCGCAACCATGTGATTCACAGCTTTGGTGCATTGGGCTATATCTTCTGAGCATGAAATTATCTACTTTAGATAGGATTAATTTTTCTACTAGTTTTGCTTATTCCTTTTTACACAGTAGCATATAAATAAATAAAATAAATTTTACATCGCTGCCGAGTTAGAATCACTTAAAAATCGGTATATTTTTTGACGGGATACATACTGTTTTGGCAAAAAGTCCCTAAAAACTTTAAAAATTCATAAAACCCGTAAAATTAAGCAAAATAAAAAATGGTTTGTAGATTTAACATCGATAAATCAAAAAATTTTTTTAGGTAAAAAAAAAAAATAATAATTTTATCAAAAACAGCTGATAGTTGGTACTGGTATGAATGATTTAGTTGGAAATATACAATTGAGACAGGTAATTATAAATACGTACGCTCTTGATCCAGAATCAGTTCTCCAATGCATGCTATGTAAGTAAACATGGATGCTATGTGGAAAAGATAAAGCTTTTTTGGTGAAGCTGTTTTACCTGAACCAGGAATCAGCGACTCTTGCACTGCGTAAATTCCGACTTCAAAAAAATATGAAGAATGGGAAAGGACCTTTAATAGCGGCAGACTTCATAAAGCGTGTTCAGCAATTGAGGAAACTGGATCGCTGGAAGATCGTGTAAGGTCCGAACGACCAAACTTAATGCAGATACGTTCGGAGCGCAGTTGCAGCCGAAATGAAAACATTAGCTTCTGAAACCGCGGTAGGGACTAGCAGTGCACGAGAAGCTGGCAGAAGCTTGGGATTACCAGTACCCTGGATACGCAACATTCCTCATGGAGTTCTTAATCAGTATCCATACAAATTACAGTCTTGCCATGAACTTTTAGCATCGGATATTGTAGATAAAGAAGTCTTTGAAGGTGGGATCTCTCCAAAATTGAACAAGATCCTTCGTGGGTATTTAAAATCTTGTGAAGCTCATTGTACTCTCCATGGCGACGTTAGTACACATAACTATCGCATCTGTGCGAAGTCAAATCCACAAGTGTACGCTGAGAATCCACTGCATTCCCCCAAAGTCACAGTGTGGTGTGGGTTCGCAGGTTTTTTCATTATAGGGCCCTTCTTCTTTGAAACATAGTGTCCAATAAATGGGTGGAAAACAGTGGCAGTAAATGCTCAGCGTTATTTAATGCTTCTGCAGGAAACGGTTGTTCCATGTTTGCGTGAAAAAGATGCTCTTTCTGCTGTTACGTTTATGAAAGATGGAGCAACAAATTACACTGCTATTCCAGTCAAGGAATTCCTGATACAAACGTTCGGGGAAGAGAGAATCATTAGAGAATCAAGTTTCCAAGACCTTCTCGGTCATATGACCCTAGCAGACTTTTGGCTATGGAGAAATTTAAAATCCCGGGTGTATCGATCAAGTCCATCCAATCTGTAGGAATTGAAAGATTCAATTCGCTGAGAGACGTCATGTATACAGCTGGACATGCTGCACTCTATCGTTGTTGGATTTGTGACACGCCTGAAATGGGTAATCACATGTGGTGGTGGACAGGTTGAACACATATTGCAATAATAAATGATTTGATAACATTATTTTTGTTACTTGCGTGTCTATTCTTTTACATATGTATGAAACGCCATCTATCGGTTGTTTTTTGAATTAATTTTTTTTTTACCTAAAGGGAATCCCGTAACTTATTGATGCTAAATATGCAAACAGTTTTTTTCTATTTTGCTTAGTTTTACAGGTTTTATGAATTTTTATACGGACTTTTTGTCCGTAGGGTACTTAGTAATATTGCTTCAAAATATAATGATCAATAAAACCGATTTATGCTTATCGGTTGCTAAATAAATTGAAAGAAAACGAATAAAAACGAAAATAAAATTAAAAAATAAATAAAATAATAAACAGAAAACCGCGACAAAAATATAAAAAAAAAATTTGAATTATATGTAATTTTAGATTATACTGACACCATAAAGTTTAAGATGGGTATTAAAATGTATTGAATCTTAATTACAAAATAATTCACTATTGAAAAAATGGAAAGAAAAGATTTGATAAAACTCCCAAAAAAATTTGATAAAAGCGCATTGCTGTTACAAAATTCTCCTTCCAAGAATTCTTTGAAAAAAGAATCGAACAATCTACATTCCATTTATCTGTATTTAGAGAAGATCATTTAAGTCATCTTGAATAAATATTAAAATCCTTTATTCTCAAGAAATATTATTCAGGGTTATTTAGGGTCTGGTTTATATGATGGGCACGACACCTGACTTGGCATTTCTCTGAAATTCAAAGCTTCCACACAATACCATTGGGACAGCATTAAGTTCCGAAACATTTAACATGCACTATGCCCATTGAAAAGGCTTTTCATCAAAGGAATAGGACTTCGAATTAACTATGCATTATTACATTCTAAGTTATGCCATCTATATTATTCCAGTAAAATGCACAATGCATTCTTAAATTAAAACAGCGCTGGGTATTTATAACATATTATTTCAGAATTAATTGATCCATTAAGCTCAAAAGGATATTTAAAATTGATTTTATCTTAATTACAAAATAATCCACTGTCAGAAACTAATCCAAAAAGATCTGATAAAAATACATTGTTCTTTTAAAATCTTCCCTCTAAGAATTCGTTGAAAAGGAATCATATAATCTCCTGCATTCCATTTATCTGGGCTTACAGAAGAATATTTAAGTCAACTCGAATAAACCTGAAAATCATTTATTCTCAGGAAATACTTAATTTATTTTAGTGTTTGAACACTAAATTTATTTCCTTCTACGATCGCTAAATTAAATTAAGAGTTGCATAAATACGCTGTAATTAAACAATTGACTTTCTCAGAAAGTATCATTTTCTTAATTGGATTACGATAACTTAATTCTTCTTTGATGAATTTCAGGCTAAAACTTATGAATAACACACCTAGACAGTATATTCTTAAAAGCCAGTTAGCATGTATTTTTCCAGGCTAGTTGTAAAAGTCTTTTATTGCCAAAAGTTTTAAATTAATCTGTGTTAGGGGGTAAATGATACATATGAATAGTTTCTTTTCAGAGCTTTTAATAATATTTATACGATTCATTTGTTCAGAATTCTTTTCTAATTGTTTCTTCGAAAAATTTAGTTCTAAGTATTTAAAAATCATGTATAAAAAGCCCGTCAAGACCATATATTTTTTTTAAATGCTACATACACAAAATAATTTTACATGACTAAAGTCGGCGTCCTGGCATAGGGGTAGCGCGTCTTCCCCGTGATCTGGGCGTCCCGGGTTCGAGTCCCGGTTTGGGCATGGTTGCTCTATCTGTGAGATGTGTGAATGTGCTCTCCTGTAAAAAGGGGTTGTGCAAGCGAATGAATGATGCGTGAGTGGCAAAGTCGTACTCTTGGCCCTAGTTGGCGCTGCTATAAAAAATAAGAGACGTTCCCCCTCAGGCTTAAATCGCTGTCTTCGTAACAGCGGGCTTGTCAGTGGCAAGTGCCATAAGAAACAAAACAAATAAACATGACTAAAAGCAAGTAAAAGCAGGAAACAAGTTCTTTTTTTAATTTTTTATAGGTATATTGGTAATACTGATAATATTCGGATTAAATTTATAGCACCTTTATGGAAACCAAGTATTGATTTAGTCATTTTTCTATCGACAAATTGAATTTAAATTTGACATAAATTTACTGTTTTGTTGACAAGATGTTATTTAATGTTATGGTGATAATATTTTAGATTTACTGTGTTCGTATATACATGCTCTTATTAACTGTCTATCATTTGACGGTTTTGGTACAAATATAAACTGATCTAATGCAAAGATCATATCACCACCGACTTCTTGATACATTATGAATTATCACTTTCACTTAATTTTCAGTTATACTGTCCCGTTTTAAAGCAACTTTAGGGCTGTTTTGAGACGGACCTTTTAATTTTGAACCCCTGTCAGATGACGAGGATGTGCTGGCTCCACCTCTCCAAACTTCCGCACCACACCAGTGGGAGTACATTTGGCCCCGACGAATTAGTGTGCATCAGACACACTCACATGATGGTTCTACAGTGGAATCGTGTCTGGAACATGGAACATTTGGCTCCCGCAAACGAGACCTTACAACCAAGTCACCATGGCCCATTTTCGCGTTTAGATAGATTACAGATTTATTTTAATTTCTGCCTCATAATTAGAATCTTAATCTCTAATATAAAATCTCTTATAAATTTGTCTGTCATAGACTTGACAACACATATTTGTCGAAACCTTCATACCACACTAATGCGGGGACGTTTGGGGCCTAATGTCAGGTTTTAAGTGTACTAAGCCCACATACACACTGGATCTTCAGCAGAATCGAGTTCCGAATCTGAACTCTTCCAGTCCTGGGGCCAAGACTTTACTACTAAATTATTGCGGCCTGGTCGATTTTAACTGAAACACGAAAGGAATAGTAAAATGCATGTAATAATTATACAAATTAAGAATTACATTATTTTCATTTTTAAGTGACATATTTTTCTAGAAAACATGCTGATGCTGTGAATAAAGTCTTTGTGCTTGTGCACACTTATTGCATTTGAGTCTTGTACCGTCTGTTCTGTATTCGTCATGTGTAACTAAACTAAACAAACTAAACCCCAGCCCCAAATGAAAGCTCAATAATCACACTTCTCCATACGCTGAGTGGTAGTCCCTCAAACGAAAGGGATGATGTGATATGCTGGTGCAGCAACAATTTTGCTGAAAGACACATATACTGTAAACACAATTCCAACCTCTTATAATTTATTTCATAGAATTATAAACTCTTGCGCCCTTTTCTACATATAAAATTTAATAAATAGATTAGTCTCTTTATATTTTCCTTTCCATTCACACCCATCCCAAACTGATCAAAAGCTAAGTATACTTTAAGTATACTTAGCGATGTGATTTAATAAAGATTATACAAGAACAGAAAGATCGAATAACACTTTGTTTCCACAAAATAAGTAAACTTCTAATTTTATAGTTCAAACATTTTATTAACATTTATTTTTAATGCTAATTAAATAAGTAGAAAACACAAATTTTGTAAAATAAGGAATGAAATAATTTATTTTTAAAAGAATTTGTAGAATGTTTTGTAAGAACTCCATCACATTTATATGAAATGAAATGGGAGTTAATTTAGCAATAAAAACCTTTCTGAATTTTCAATCATGTTTCTGCCTTATATGCCTTATAGCCATAATCATGTTTCTACCTCTAATTTAAAAATGCATTTCCAAATGTAGGAATACATGTGGGTTACTGAAATCTCACGGTCTCTCATCTCATATTATACTGGCTTCAATTGATATCAAATTGTTTAATGCTTCAACAAACAGTATTTGTGCAGAAGTTTCAAATTTCAGTCAAATTACGCATTTTTTAAATTAAAACTTTCAAAAAATGCATAAGTGTTTTTTTATATTATTAAATGATTTTATCGACAGAAATGGTTTCTTTTCGGCGAAAAATTATTTCTAATTTTAAAGAATGAGGGGATTTTATTTGATATGTAGAAGACATTAAAATTTAATATGTGCAATACTAGAACTACTAAACAATAGAGCTAATAAACAACACTAAACTATTCAACAATACTAGATTAAGAAACAAAGAATTTTATAAAAGTGAGTAAATAAACCCTATCTGCAAATGATTAATATCTCTTAAATTATAGTTCGGAAAAAATTGAACATATGAATATACGCAGTTTAAATATCAGGGTACTAAATGCACACATTTTGATTAATGCTTTTCGGATCGATAATTTGTCTGTTGAAAGTGCACCTGCTGTTCGAGAGTTTTTTATGTTCTTATCTCATTCTAAAATTTTAATTAGTGCATAAAAAATAATGGTTTCCATTAAACACTCGAAACTGTTAAAAATTTAATAATTAAAATGTCTGAAAGTATGGAACTAAGTAAAAATACAGTGAGTTTGTATAAAGTGTTCTTAAACAATCAAAGAACATTCCTTATGCAAAATAGGTTTACGAGGTTGAAATATGTAAATATTCTTTCTGTTGAGAAGTGTATAAAGAGAAAATATCGTAATCGAGCTCGAGATTTAAGCCACTTTGTACATTTCAGAGCTCCTTGAATCCGAAAGAATACATTAGGCTGTCTGGGAATTATGACTGTCTGAAAATACGATAATTCAAAAGTGATCTGAGCTAGAACAATGAAATTCGATACATGGTCCGCACACCTTGTAGATTTCTATCAAATTATGAATAATATTTAATTAAAAAAATCTGTCTATTCGGCTGTCCGAATATAAATTAACGCAATAACTACAAAATGAAGAGAGCTGGAAAAATAAAATTTAGTACGCATATTTAACATCTGATGTGTATATATGTATCAAATGTGGAAGTAAATCCAATAAAGGACTTGACTGTCTGTTTGTCTGTGTTCTTTCTCATGTATGTAAACAAGATAACTCAAAAAAAAAAAAGAGCACTTATTAAATAGATAGAATATGGGATTGATTTTGTGATTATAACTGTAATTCTGTGACAAATTCTTTTTGTGAATAGGTGGGAAAAAAATGTGTAAAATACATATTCGGTTTTCTGGTACTTGTGTATAAACCGCATCCCAGCAAATAATCGCCAAAAATCTTATTCTAACAGACTCTTTCATAATTATTGTTCGCCAACATCATCATACTAATAATACACTAGTATATTTATTGGAGAATGCATGTTAGCGTTTCGGGATGACCTTTATCTTTGGTTAAATTCAAGAAAACTTTCAAAAGATCGAGAATTCTAGTTTATACAGTTTTCTTTGAGCATAAAAAGGTTTAATAAAAATACTTTTTTTATATGCGATTCAATATTTTGACGTCATGATTCAAAGCAATAAATATCTAGTGGAACAATCTGTTAGGTGAAAAAGAATACATTAAAAGGAAAGAGACAAATTCTATTAATTTGTCTGAAACCATAATTTTGATTTCAGTATTGTAACTTTGAAACTAATTATGCAATACAAGAGACGCTTTTAGAATTCGAAGTCATAGGAATAATATGAGCTGATGATCATGATCCATCTAGATAAGCTAGACGAAACAGAAACTGAAAAATATTTATCTGCGAAAGGAAAGAGAACTTATGTTATGTAAATCTGGAAACAACTGACTCAATTAATACTAAACTTCCCTAACTAACTAATTACTTCAGTAATGAGTTACTTCACTAAACTAACTAAATCCCTTCAGTATGAGTTACATGTGCATACTTTCGTTTGCGTTCTGTGAAGTGTAAGGCATTTAGAAACGAAGAGAAACTCCTCAGATGCGCATTGCAATGGAGTAGAGCTAATTAACATCAAATTCTCATCACAGCTGCGTCAATAGTCTGTTCGAAACCAAATACCGCCTTACCACTGAATTTAAAGAATGTAGTATGAGAAACAGTTACAATATTTTGCGTTATGAAATTGAAACTGTGAGCTGATGATTAGAGTGCAATAAGATCAAATAGATTGCGAGTCAACAAATCATTCAGAAGATCAATTAAATGGTTAGAAAATCCTTAAAATTTGTATTATAATTTTTTTTAATAATTGCATCAGCGAGGCGTTTAATTTAGCGGATGATTGCAATACAGATTGGGTGTTTAGAAGTTGATATATGGCATAGATATTAAATGCATAGAATATATAAAATGTTTACCTGATCTGAATCTAGCATAGCATCTATGGAAGGCTTTAAGAGGTTAGATGGAGGGGCGATGAAGCCATTCGAGCAATTTGAGAGCTATGTTGTCTTTGTGGAGAAATAAAAATTATTGCTTCAGAATTAACAGGATCACTGAATAAATTGTAATCTAAGCCAATGTCCAGTCATTTCATCTGGCAGGGGAGATTATAAATGCTAAAGACATTACAATGTATAAATAAAAAATTCACTTTTAAATATTGAAATTTTTGAAGTATCCAGAAACACCCGATAACCCTTTGTTTGCTAAAATGAATAAAATCTCTGGTTGAATTTTCTAATATCATACATTTGTGGAGAATATAAAAACAGCCATTTTAAACTTCTCAAAAGACTAAAAGAAAGAGATGATTCACGCTTTAGAAAAGTGTATGATGTTTTCATTTTTTGAGTAGTGCAAAATTATTTAAGTTTAAATATCTATTTCTTTTTCTAGGTTTCTGATATTCTAAAAGAAATCTTTCACATTCATATTAAATTAAATTATGCTTGCAAAAAGAAAAAATATATAAACCAAGGATATAATTTATATAATTAGTAAATAATAAAGTTCCAGTTTGTATTTACACCACACACACACGCGCGCGCGCACACACACACACACACTAGGTCTGATTCAGATCTATCATTTTTTAAATGAAATAATGTACCAAAATTCATTTATCTAGTTCTCTGTGTAGAGTATTAAAATAAATTCGAACACAAACAATTAACTTGATGATTAATTTAGTTCACTATATAATCTAATATATAAAAATCTCATGTCACGGTGTTTGTGTTCGTACTCCACCGAAACGGCTCGACCGATTTTTATGAAACTTTTTATGTGTATTTGGTAGGTATGAGAATAGGTCGTAAAGTATATTTCATAACGCCAGGTAATTAGGGTGTTCCTATCCACGTTCACCGCGCGCCGATAAGATCAACGCTTGCTTGAAATCCTCACCACTGAGGCGTAATGTTGAAAAAGTCCAGCTAAAAATAAACACGCGCTTCAAAATGCTACAAGATCCATCTGCTGACACATTCTCGGAACAATTGTTAGATATCAGCGATTGAAAAGTTGCTGTCTATGAAAATACTGGATGCATAAAATTGTCCACTAATTTCTGCACTATCGTTGATTCACAAAATGCTCTCATTGACCGTATATTTCCCGATGTACGCACAAAATACATAAATCATGCGTGGCTGGCAGAAAGAGCCATCTTGCCAGCAAAAAATATGGACGTCGACGATTCAACTTCAAGATACAACAATCGTTGCCAGGCGACTTGGTATCATACAAATCGATAGATACAATTTACGATGCTAAAGAAGCTGTAAATTATCCAATAGAGTTTTTGAGTTCACTTAGATTTGGGCACAATATGTTTTTCACACGGACAATTATACGTGGCATGTTCTAGAGTTGGCAAACTATCGAGCTTATTTGTGTTGGCTAAAGACGGACTGACAAAAAATATCGTACACTCAATTGATCTTCGAAATGAATATTGCTTTTCTTTATTTCATTTTTATACTTTAGGATAAAAAATATATTACTTTTTTCACTTTACGTTTAACTTTTAAGAGATCAAACAATGTATATATTCGTTACGGTAATGAAATACATTGTATTGAGAAAATGAATGGTTTTTTTTTTAATTTTTTTTTATCAGCGATCATTGTCTACCACGCTCCATTCCCCTTTCTGGCATAGATCCCATCCCCACACACTTACCATACATTCGTTATTTTTTAATTAACAACCAAAATATTCACTAGAAATAATTTATATGGCAGAACAACGTTTGCCGGGTCAGCTAGTTTATATATAAAATTCTATTTATAATATTAAGCAGACTTCAGTCATTTAGCTCCTTGAATTTTTAATTATAGTTTTCCTGTGTTTTCGAAGGGAAAATCACTTTATAAAAGGATTTTGTCATTTGTCGTA
This sequence comes from Argiope bruennichi, assembly GCF_947563725.1. Lineage (NCBI taxonomy): Eukaryota > Metazoa > Arthropoda > Arachnida > Araneae > Araneidae > Argiope > Argiope bruennichi. The sequence goes on from NC_079152.1 coordinate 80,909,793, forward strand.
AATTTATTAGAAACTTACCATTTTTTTGGTGAGAAATATGCATACGAAATTCCATTAGCATAACAATCCTTTTCCTAAACAGGCAGGCGGAATTTACAAAAATATTTATTTGCATATGCAAGACATTTTAAAACATTAAGTTTCATCTGGAGGTCGTATAATTCTTTGTTAAATCCAATTCTATCTATTTGCATATTTCATTTACGGGAAGGTAAAAAATAGTCATCTTAAGAACATTGTATTTTAGTGATATTAACATGAGACAATTGTCGCTAAAAGCAATAAAAATGAACGTGAACAAGTAAACGTATATGAAAATAATTCAATCGCCACCTTATAAAAAAATTCAGTAACAACAATCTTGAATACTAATTGAGAACTTTATGTTTTTGCTGTATAGGTATAACACCAACGGCATGATGAATTTAAAACATTCTGAAGTATTCCAGAACTTGTGTATATAATGAAAGGAAAAATTCCATTTTGAATTTTTTTCTCAATAGCTTCATGATCTTTTGAAAATTATAAATTTCTGATTAGCTAATCCTATACTAATTTTCGAAGTCTTCACTCAAGTGCATCAATTCAGTTAAATATGAGCTAAATCCAGCGGGAGTCTTCTGTCCAAAACTTTTTCACACACTGTCTATTAAATTTGCCATACTAGAGAACGCTTTATATAGGACGCATAGGACAGTTACAGAATATTAACTTATGACATAAATTTAGCATTTTTACTGAATCTATTGTGTTATACTTGGCGAATTATTTGGCGATTTATCCATGGCATGCGTTAATAATATCAAATAATCGAATTTGTGTTTCAAACATGTTTTTCTGAACCGATTGAAACAAAACTCGACACAAAACTGCACTTGAAATCACAAATTCTCATACTAAATTTGATATATTTAAGTCATAGTGTTTTTAAACTACCGCGTTTATTTTTTCTGAAAGTACAGACCGATAGACAGTCTACCAATTGTTAAATGTGGCTCAACATTTGACAGATGTCTACATTATAGGTGTTAAATCTGTGCACCGAATCTTGTCTATCTATCTTTCTCAGTTTGCAGTTATTGTGTTAACTTATATTCGAACAGATGGACAGACGGACTTTCTCTGAACAGACTTTACTCAAAATTTGATAGAAATCTGTACATTTTATGGAAAGACTGTGTACCAAATTTCAACCCTCTCGCTGAAATCTTTTTGAGTTATCCTTGCCTCAGACAGACAGACAGACATTTACCAAAAATGTGTTTTTCGAACTCAGGACTTTTGAAATGTGGAGTTTTTTTTACATATCTCGAATTTAAATTTTTGACGTCTATTATACTTTCTCTATACTGCGCATATGAGAAAGTAAAAACAGACAACTATAAATAACGTGAATCAAATAAGTATTTCGATTAATTTCATCACAATAACGGAAAACATCTATGCAGTGTTAATTGTTATTATATTTACAAATGAAGACGAGCGCTTTCCGTATTTTCAATCGATACTTATTAGATTTAAGGTCATAATTAGTAATTCAATCTTAACACATTCCTGTCAATTTATCAGAGTTAATTTAACGTCTTCTTAGCTAAATAACTAACTATAAGTTACGAGCCTTAATGCAATACTAACTTAATTAGAGCTAAGCTGTCAAGCTTCATTAGTAAAGTCAAGTGATTCTGAATGCATTACTAAAAGAGTTTTCCTGGAATTATTGAAGGAAAAGTATTCTTAGAAATTTGGAAAGAATTTGCTAATAGATGCTAATCTGTTTACGGATAATACTTGAAAATAATTGAAAATATTTTTATGTTAATCCGTTCCTTACTGAAAAATTAGGAAAACAATCTACTTTCTATTCACAAAATACGAGTTTGGATACTTTTAGAATATATAAATGAAGTTAAAAAAAGAATTTATAAAAGGTATCTCCTAACTTTTTAAATATTGCTCCGAACAAGTTCGTAATTAATTTTAAGCTCTTATTTGTAATTAATGGCATTTTTCAACACATTTAATGAAGCTCAGAAGAAAATAAATAACATTGCATATAATGAATGAAAAATAAAAAAAATTACATTTTACATCCTTTGGAAGGATATAACGAAGGAAAAGTGAGAATAAGAAAAATGAATATATGATGCCAAAAGCAGAAAAATAATTTTCTATTGCCATACAAAATATGATAGAAGAAATTTACAAATGAGGAATATATTCACACAAATTTTCTATTACAGATAGGATGAAAAACAATGAATGCGATTTCGCAAGAAAAATAGAGCTTTTGCATATTTACTAGCAAATTGTTTTGAAGAATAATACATATTTCATTGATTCATTTTCGGAATAACTTGCCAACTCTTAAAATTTTTAAATGTGTAATTTTGAATACAAACAGCATATACTATATCCGTACTTATTGTCCATTGATTAGCGGGTTTAAGAAATATATAAAAAAAGGAAGGAAAAATTGTAATATGATAAATCGTAAGTATTACATTAATATGATAGTGAATATAGTCATTGCAAATACAAAAATAATTTTAATTCCATTGAAAGGCAAATATTAAGAAATTGGATTTCCTTATGCTAGAAAAAAATGATTGCAATAATAATTATAAGTATTATTTGATAATTTTATACAACATAACAATTCTAAATAACTGAAAATCCTGATGAATTTCCGATTGTTAAAATTAATCCTTTTTTTTTTGAAAAATTTAAATGGTAATGAAGCAACTGGAAATTAATTTGAAACCCCTAATTTCGAATAATAATTACTGGGTTATTGAAAATCCCATTGTGCATATAAATACAATATGTAATTGTAAAATTTATTGCTTTTGGTCCAATTTTGTATGACAAATAATAAAAAATCTAGAAACTGTCAGCAATAGTAAATACAATGTAAATAAAATAATGCATAGTTTATAAATTACTAAATAATGTTTATTATTATGAGCGTAACTATGTTTTAATCTAATAAAATTAATATTTTCGACATATTCTATTAACGTGATTTAATTTATTTTTTATTTAATTTACTAAGTACTTTACTTGAATGTAAATATATAGCTTAATATATATACGGAGACAGCATAGAAAGACATTTAGAAAGATTATTACCATTATTCGTTTCAAAAATTCTTGACAATGATAAATTCCAGAATGCAATCGATTATATTATTTATCTATCGATTAGATTAATTTTCATCCATGCTGTCCAGTTTTTCATGGATTTAATAGCAATTAATTTTTTTTATGAGCGCAGAATTAATTCCTTCGAACTTATATTGAGAGAAAGCGAGAAATGCATTTTCTTCCATTTTCATTTGCAAACTTTCATTGCAGTTTATAGTGTTGTTCATTATTAGATAGAAAAATAAAGATTTATATTTAATTAAAAAATATGCAGTGCATGACACAAAATGTTTATATTATTTATTAAAATGTTTCTATCATAAAAACTATGTAGGGAATTTTTGGGATTTTATTTCTGTGAAATTTTGCTTTCTCTGAATTATATATTAAAACATAAAGTCAGTTTAAAAGTAAAAAAGGGCACTATCTTATCTTTTTTCTGAGATCTTATATATAATTCCTTGAAAAAATAGATAGTAATATTTTTTCGTCTGAGAAAGAAAATGCAGTAAGTGGAAATCACTTTCATAATAAAATGAGATTCTTGCAAAGTTGAAAAAGATGTACCTTGGCTTTATAATATCAAACGAAATTCATGCGCCTTCTAGTCACTGAATACAGCGACATTTACTTCCACAAGAGAGAATTCTTAATTTCCTTCCGAAGAATTTCATTTATTAATGAAATCATATACTTTTCTTTTCAAAGAGAATTTAAATGAATACGTAGATTTTGAAATTTCAGCAACACGAACAGATATGCATTATTAACGATTAGCGCTCAGTAGAGCTGCCATAGAAGGATCTATTTTAGCTCTCAAAATTTCATTTAATAATTTTTTTTTTTCATTTATATTTTTTCTTAGAAAAAAAAAAGCAATTCTGAATGTTTTATCTTTCAGACGAAATACACTTATTTTAATTTATGGTAACAAAATTTTCAATGATTTTTTGAACCATCGTATCATTACAGGAAGAAAATTTCAAGCAAAATGTAATTAATGATTGTTTTATATTGAAATTAAAAATTCATTATTTTATTTTAGGTAAATGAAAATGTAATACAACTTTTTAAAATTAATTAATATTGTTATATCGGTGACAAACATTTTTAAATATCTTTTGCAATATTTTAGTAAAAAGTATCAAATAATTATTGTGGTTCATTTTCGTTTTGATATCATTACGTATCATTGATTCTTATATTTAGAGTACTAAAATAATTTATTGCAATATATTTTGACATTAATTTATAAGATAATTTTATGTAACATTCAGCTGTTGGATGTTTTATTTTGGAAGTAAAAAACAAACAAACAAAAAAGCAAACTAATTACTTATTTATATAACCGAGAATAATAAACTATTTTTCAAAATTTTTTATCAATGCTAATTCTATGTCAAAATATTTTTTTTTGAATATTCTTTAAAAGATTTTACTTAAAAAACACTGAATTGCGGATTTCTCACTTTTTTATAAAATTAAGTTTTGTAATATATTTATATATTCTTGTATATTATATTTGAAAAATGGAGTGGAACAAAAAAATATAACAAATTGCAAATAAAATATTCTCAAATATTTGTAATACAAGGAAGTAAAAATTACATGCATTTTATTTAACTGATCAAAACTCCCTAAATAAATATTTTTAAAGCTTTATTTTATATCTGTAACACTCTCTAATAATGCCAATGCACCAACCAAGCCCCAAAACCCTCGAATTGTAACACTCATTAATAATGCCATTGCGCCAATTTCCTCGCCAATCTAAAGTATGGCAGAACAATGCTAACTGCAAGACTGTGAACATGTAAACCTAATGACCTCGAGAATTAATTATTATTAGGTATTTTTTTAAATTGTTAGATCCCGTTTTCATGCATTGCTCTTACAAATCTTATTTTTTTAAAAATAATTTTTAATTCTGTTCTTATATAATACTTTAGTAAAAGACTAAACTCCCATTTTGACTCCAGTTTTTCCACTTTTTAGATTATTTTAGAGCAATTCTTATACTTTTGAACAGCGAAGAGAGTGATTAGGAAGAATGGTATTTGAATCACTATTCTTTCTTCGAACATCCACTCTACATAATCAAAAGAATATTTATTACTAACAAGTCATTCGCGTTCACAGTCGAAGAAGTTCGGTGGAATTCGTGATATTTTTCTACACTGAAGTTTAGATTTTGTTATTTTCTAAATTCTTTTGAATAAAATCAGAACCTATATGGGATGCCGATTATTAGTTAAGGTGGTTTAGATCAACTATATCATTTTAAGCTTTAATTTGGTCTACCCACGACGATCCGCCTACAGGAAAGGGTGTAAGGTAAGCTTTAACTTAACGAAGCACATTTACAAACACAAGCATTAATGATATTTGTATGTTCAAAAAGTTCATATCCTAATCTCACACCATTCATTACCACCTCAAAGTCTATAGCAAATAATTCAATTTATATAATTGAATTATATTAATTTAATTTCATCTATTTGATACTATTTTTTATCTATTTGCTTATAACAATGTTAATACCATTAATGAATAGCCATTGAATTTAAATATCCTAAAATTCTTTCAATACGCAATGCGCATACAATACGCAAAATCCCAGAAAGTATTGTTTTGGAATGCAGTGGGAATTCTGACGTGATTAATGTGATTACATTTGAAGTTTTATAAAACAATTCAACTGAAAATTTATAATTACGATACAATTTTCCCAGCAACACTTAACATTAATTGTCAGTTGAGAAAATGGGACAATGATGGAGAGCTTCTTGTTATCGTCATTTAAAGTGGTATAATGTTAGAGGGCTTCTTGTTAATGTCAAATGCACTTGTATGACGATATTGCAAAGCAATTTAGAATTTTTACTTTGTTTTCTTGTCTGCTGTCATGGCATTTATTCATCGACAATTTTATCCGGAGGATGCAATAGAATGGAATCTCTGTAGAAAGAGACCAGAAATTAACAAGCATGTTATTTATTTTTGAATATGCTAATGGAATTTTACTTCTTATTATTTCATTTCAATTTAACTGTCATTCCAAATTGTTAATGCGATTCACAAAGTAATGTGGACCATTATGATTTTGATGCATTTTTGCTAGACACTTTCATCTAAATATTTTTCTGTTGAAAGCAAAATACAAATGACAAAATTTTTAATCGGTAACAAAAGAGTTTGCTGAAATTAGAAGAGAAAATCAGTATTTTTAGATTCATCTCAAATAGATATTTTTATCAAGACTCTTTTAAAAACTGAGATGCATCGTTATTAATTTGCAGCTTTTATTTGCTATTATTAAATATCGTTTCGAATTATATTATTATTAAGCCTAATCATTAATTTGTTTTAAAATGATTTTTACTACTTATAAGCTCAGATTCGGATAACAGTCTTACACCATTTAAGTTGTCTGATCCAAAATAACTGAAGAAATTTAATAAATAAATAAACTTAAAATTGAGCTATATAAAGGGGATTTATGGAATACAGGATTTATTTGGAGCTAATTTATTATATCAATAACAAGAATTTAGATGGATATTTGTATAGAAGAAGCAAAATATTAAGTTCATACTTTTTAATTTTATCTTCGTAACATCATTGGAAGTTTGCTGAAAAATAATTTAATGACGCAAAATTATGATAAAATTTCTGAACCGCAACTCTCGTATTAAATGATATCCATATAAAAGAATGAATTGCCACATATATATTCGAAAAATTAATCAATTCCCCTGTGAAATCTCAAACCGTCGTTCCTAAAATAGGAAAAATAAATCGTCTCCTTTCAAAATTGAATTTAAAATTAAACATTAAGATTTTATTAAAAGATATCTCTGCTTTCTCAGTTAAAAAAATAATAATAATAAAAAAATACTGAAAAACACGGTCTTCTAAAATTTTGTTTTAAAGCTCTTTGTCTGATTTCCTATTTTTATATTATTCAAGAAATATAAGCAGTTTCTTTAAATATTTATTCATGTATTGTTTGTTTATTGTGTTTGTTCATAAATAAATATTTCTGAGTCATGAACTATCATGAGTAAATAAATTAATGAGATTTGCATTGAACTGCGCGCATAGAATAGAAAAGTAATTGAATAGGTATTGGAGCGTACTATTATAGAACTTCAATAGAAATTTACGCCTTCCCTTCTTCTCCAATGAGATCATCAGATGGATGTTGATATTTCTTAAATGAAGAAAAATGTGTTAGTTATTTAAGAACATTGTCTTTAAAATATTATCTTATACACTCGCTTTAAAACATAAGGAAAAATAATTTAATGAATCAAAATATATGGAAATAAATGAATTGCTATCTATGATCTTAATAATTACTGAGAAAAAGAAAGAGGATATCACTTACCATTTAATTAATTAATGGAATTCATATGTAATAAATCTAAAAAACAGATAAAATAGTTTTTATAATTTCATATTATAATCTAAAATCTAATCTGTGTTATTAAAGATTCTTATCAGCTAATCAATATATAAATTTTAATTATAGAACACACTTTATGCTTTGTCATTATTTGCTATTTACCAAGCTATTTTCTAATGATTGGATTATTTTGCTCTCATTTGAAAAGACGGAATTGAAATGATTGTTAAAATATTGAAGACAACTTTGAGTTTATTTTGTAGAGAAAATTCTTCTCAAATACACGTATTTACACTAAGATGTTCCGTTAACGACCATATTAAATTGAAACACAAATTAATAAATCTCTTATTCTGTTTACATGAAATCGAAATGTGATAAACCGGAAATAAGTTAGAAGTTTCTATACAACAGTATTTAATCTTTCAAATTTGGAGGCTCATACTGTTACAATTTTATACAATCTTCCTGTTTGTCACATTTTGTAAAATTAACTATTAAATGTAACAAATATTATTCTATGGCGAAATAAGGCCGAACAATGAAGTACCGAATATAGAGATATAGACAAAATATTATCGACTCATTCAGCGCACAAGCGGCGACATCCCCATCGACATCTTCGTGCCTTAAGAAAAGCCATCCAATCAATGAATTCCGTTCACATGAGGTTTGTCTTGATTGGTCTAAATTGGTGAAAATCACAACTGCCAAACTCAGCCATGTCTGATCACAGAAGAATGGAATTGTTTTTGATTAATCTGCTAGATAATAAAATACTTATAACTAAATGGAATTAACCGGAACGTGAAAATGTAAAATAATTTAGATGCCTCAAATTAAATGTAGTAAATTTAGATTTTACGATATTCCATTTATTGGGTGAAACAAAATATAAATAATTAAAGTTATTATTTTTCCGTTTGAAAACATGCGCAATCTAGCTATCATGCGCTAAATTAGCTATTGGAGTATCTATTAAAAAATTAGCGATTTGAAGATAAAGTGAATTTTGTGATTTTTGTAGCTCAAAATAGCACAGACGATGCCATTTTATTCCACCGATTTATAGTTTTCATAAAATTATATTTTTGTTTTCATTAAAATTTATAGCATAATATTTCTTTTTCAATTTAAAAAATAAACATTATTACAAAACATATGTTTCATCATATCCAGTGTTCACTTGCTTTTTTTAATAGAGAATTTCTTAATCATCACCTAAATTCCTTAAAGCATTTTACTGATACTATTATTGTTAGAAATTAGAGAAAAAAATCTATGACTTGAAATAAAATTATAGACATTTCAGTATTTACAATTTTTTCATCAATATCATTATTTTATTCAACACTTTTTTGTTTCCTTCATATAATTATTTTTTTTTCAATTCATTAATTGTTCTTATCAAATTGATCTTTACGGATTTACTTTTTAATTATATATTATAGTATAAAATAGCATCTTCAAATTGTAAATCAATAAGAATCATGAGATTAACCTGCACAAGAAAGGCATACAAAATTGAAATTTGTACCGCAATGAAACCGTAGACATAAATATTTTAGTTTCAAACTGACATCAGTTAACCAGACTAATGTAATCTTCTTAAGAAAAAAAATACGAATAAAAATATCTATCAGAAGAGGTACGTTCTCATTTCGTTATAACGAACAATTGAATCCTAAGTATATAATATTACTAAAAATGGCAAAGTGTTTGAAAAGTTTATAATATTTTTTTGTCAGCAAAGCTGTAGCTTCTTCACTTGTACAATAATCACATATTTAAAAATATGAACATTAAGGATATTTTATCCAATTAAATAATGAATGATTTTTAAAAAGAGTTCAAATTAGAAATAAATATTAAGTTTAAAATCAAACAGCATTTAAATTAATTAAACGGAATAAAAAAGAAATATCTGAGGCCTGAAGACTTTATCAAGGGTCACGCTTAGTTAGAGATTCAAATCAGTGAGCCCAGGATAAAGTCTTCAGGCCGAATTCTTAATTTCCTTCTTTTTTGTTCCATTTAATTCATTTATTTCTGTTTTTGCTTTTAAACTTAATTAATTATTTCTAATTTGAATAAGCTCATTTGTGTTTTATACGTAGCTGCATAGCGCACTCTATATACAATATATCTTTCTTTTAATAGTTTTGACTCAGGAACTATTTGCCTTTAAGCTAGTTTCATAAAAACAGCTTTACATTTTGGTTGGTAGTTTGATTTAAAAAGAGGCTCTTTCTAATAGTAGAAATTTTTAAGAAGTGTAATAATCAATTGTTGAATCTGCAGTCTAACTTAAACTTTATTCTATTTTACTTGTTATGAACACATATTTTTCGAAACAAATTTTTTCTGTAACTGTCTCAATGAATTTGATTATGAATAACGACTCATAGGGCATGACTGCATGGGAATAACAATATAACATATAAAAGCAATAATTTCGAAGAAAGGCGGATTTTTTAATGCCTTTTTTCTTTTCTTTTAACCAGAATACCTATCACTGCAAAAAGTTGTCTTCATTTTGTTAGATTGCAAGAACTTCAGACAGCATTTTACCTCAAAATAAAGCCTTCTAAAAAGATAAATAGTCCTCGGAATAATAATTTGAGTCTCAGCATGGTTTACGAATGCGCGCTGTAGGCTTTTATCCCCAGGCATCCTGTTGTCATGGTAACGAAAGTAAGAAATCTAATTTAGTGATCTCCACGTTTCAGAAGGATTTAGAATCTATTTATTAATATTTTTCGTTTAGGAAAATAGAGGTTTGTGGTCTGTTAAATTTAATAGCTGGTAACGGACTGAGTATACATAAATTAAGCAGATGAATGGTGGCAATGCATAGAATAGAATTGTTTAATTACCGAAGAAATCTTGTCGGACGTGTCAAAAGAGATTTTATTTTCGAAAAATAGATTCCTTCTATTTTGATTTTTCTTGAATTTTAAATAGTATTATTTCAGAATAATGTTAAATCTTTAAATAATTTTGGAGGGAGGAAATATTTTTATCATTTTCATAATACCGTTCAATTATATTGGAGCTAACATTACTTTTTATAAATGTGAAAATGAAATTATTCATTGATTAAATGAATGAATAATTACTCTGAGTTAAAATAAATACAACAAATTTAGATTAAAGCATTGACATACGCCACAGCAAGATGATCACATTAGAAACTAATACATTAGATAACTTTAAAAAGTTTATTTCTAATTTTATATAGCCGGAAAGATATGGAAATTTTTTATTTAAACAAAATATCAAATTTACAATTATCGACAACCTAACTTAATATAGCACGAAATTACATAGAATACAAAAGGTTAATATTATTCCTATTTTCAAGTTAAAATAGTCTTAGAATATAGTGAAAATTATTTTAAATAAATTGGTTCTTTCATTATTTTTCACTGTCTCCTTTATACTCTTTCAACGATAGATTCTAAAAGAGATTGAAGCACATGCTCAATAAATATCAAATTAATTTTTTTTGAATAAAGACAAAAGAATTGAACTTTATAGTTAAACTTTGAAGAATTATTATGAAAAGTATTAATATTTGTAAAGGATTATATGAATTGGAAGTCATTGACTGTTCATCCTATGGCATTCAATACTAAGAGTTTGGAAAGCTTTCTTGAATACGGGCAGAAAATGAAATAATTTCTTTTCAGCATTAATTAAATATAAACATAATCAGATCAGTATCTTAATATAATGAATCTGTGTTTTGTGAGTCGTAGAATTCTTTTAGAAACTCCGGTGGAAGGATGAAAAACATTTTAGCAGTAAAAGCAAAGAGTATTAAACACAAAATCATGTTTCAAATTCGCATCATCAGAATTTTCATAAAATAAAGAATAGAAATTCCTAGAAGTATGTGAAGAAGAAAAATCTCTTTCAATTGATTTACTTATAAATTGATCTCAATATATCTTTTATTATTATTGTCTTTTGAAGTTAAGTGAAATGCACCATGCTTCTCTTAAATCGTTAGTACTGCTTTTTTTTAAATCTTTAGATCCAGTTTAGATTAAATTAGTTTATTTTGAATTTAAATTTACTCTAAAGCTACTCAGTGGCCGATTCGGGACGAACCTTAGCTCCATATAAGACAACGTCAACACCTGAAACAGAAACTTTCTTTTCAAATTATCTATAAGCGGGATATCTTTTAACTTTTAAGTATTTAATAGGTAATGTGCATGAGGATGTAGCAAAAGTTTGGAGAAATTACATTATAAATACGTCATTCTTCCTTCTGAAAGCTGAGAGTATGTAAAGAAGTAGCCTGGTAGGAAATGTCTAGATGTTTACAAATGAACCATTATCTGATGTTTGAGCAGAATTGAAGTTTTAGCAAGTTTTAACCTAAAGTAGTTTTCTTCAGAATTGTACTTTCGATTTGTAAGTATTTTGCCTTTTGTTTATATTACTTTTTTGGTTCTATTTTCATGTATTTTGTGGTTTGATTTGCTGTGATCTTATTTGGATTGTTTTTTTGCAAATGCTTTTACTTGTTTTAATCTTGTGATACTAATTTATCTCCAAAACCTTAATTTTCTGGGATTTTCGGGTTACAAGGGGTCAGTTTGTTGGACGAAAGTCAGACCCCTCACAGAAAAAATCCCTGGTTTGAATCCTTGCCTGAGGGTGACCCTTGAGAAAGTCTTCGGGCCGGATTCATTTAATCTTTCTTTTTGATTCTTGGCTGTTAACTTAATATTTATTTCTAATTTTGGTTAAGTTCATTTGTGCTTTAGTTGTAGCAGCATTAGCGCTCTCTAAATACAATGTATATTTTATATTTTATTATATAGATTCAGAAAATTTTTATAGGTGTTTTTGCACATTGTTTATTTATGGGTTGATGGTTTCTTATTATAGAATTAAGTGTATTTTTTGGCATATATATAAAAATTTGCAATTTTTATTTATGCTACTTTTATGGATACAGAGTATTGGATAAAAAATTTCTTTAAAAAAGCATAATTATGAACGAATAAAAATATAACGCTGAGGAAATGTCGAATAAACATAATGATCGATTATAATACATATTAGAATATCTAAAACTATTTTTCAAGTACTTATGACTATAACAATTTCTTGATGGTAAGTGTAAATGTTTGAATCATTTCATTTTAAGCAAAAATTTATATGTATTTAAAATTTTTTTATTCTTTAAAAATTTATTATTTTCTGTTCCTTTATTTTTTTATATGTATAACAACAATATAAAAATACTAATGCTAGTTTTAAAGATTCATATCATTATTTCAGGAAAATTGAGAAATAATAATACACTGTAAGATAACTATGTATTACAAAATTCACAGTAACGCTGCTTTTCCCTTTTTGAAGTCAACATTCGTATTAAAAATTTAATTATATCAGAGAGAAGGACTGTTTCTATTTCAGTAGAAACATGAGAAGAATTGAAGGAAATAGCGTAAACGCAACAACAACAACAAAAAAAAGCCCTACTTGAAAGTCTGTTGAATTCTAAAAGGCCTTCAAAGGGCAAAGATAAAACGACTAAGTCTTAAAATGCAGTGAAGTTTTTCTGAAAAGCGAAAAATCACACTGAGTGTATTAGCAATGATTCTCAACTGCTAAAAACTCTTGATAAATTTCAATTGGCTTAAGAATAATGATTTAGTATTTGTACTTTTGGTCATTTAATTATTTTAGTATAGCTTAAATTTTTTTGGTTTTGATTAATTATTAACTGTTATCTAAACATATGAAAGGTAGAAATTTGACACTGACAAATGTTTAACTTTTAGATGCACGTAACTTTCTAATAGTATAACCATGTTTAAATTCGCTATATTTTCCCCTTTTTGTCATAGTTAAAATATAATTGAAATATATATGAGATATATATTATAGCATTTTACATTACTATATACAGGGTGTCCCACAAGGTATACAGTGTCTAATATTTACAGATTCGTCTAGAACATGCCAAAAGTTTTTTGATATATAAGATGTGGGACCCCCGAATATAGCGTCATAGTCTAATTACACGAAAAACAATAATTACGAATCAGACAGTTTGTATTCTAAATTACTATAAATACGACGATTGCAGAACGTGGAACTTTTCTTACGTGATTACGCAAATTTGTGGAAATCATTCAGTGGAAAAACGGTTTAGATGATTTAAGGAGGCTTGGTTTTGCATATACGATGATTAGTAACGTTGAATGTGGCGAATTGATTTTAATTGGATATGTTTTAGTAAAAAGTCTGAATCCCAACTCCAAGGTTATGTTAACAAACAGAACTGGAGATTTTGGGCCACTGAAAATCCTCACCGTGCAACAGTTTGGTCACTGCATCCACTTAGGTTCAAAGTTTGGTGTGCGTTATTTACTGAAGGCATCATTAGGCCCATTTTTTTTATCGAAAATGTCACTGGTGAAGCTTATTTTGACGTGTTGAGTAACGGTGTTATCCTATTCTTGCATGGCATGGACAAGATAAGCAATTATTGGTTTATGCAAGATGGCGCTAGACCTCATCATACTCTGCGAAACTTCGATCTCTTAGTGGAACATTTTCACTATAGACTTATCGGGTTGGATTCCATTGCGAAAACAGGCAGCGTTATAGAGTGGTCACCTTATATCCGGATCTTAAACCGTGTGAATTTTTTATGGGGTCATCTGAAATGCACAGTCTATCTCACACAGTCCTCAACATTGGACGACTTGTGAGCAGAAATTGAATTTCGGTTCCAGATTTCATCATGTCATTTATTCGAATGACCGACATTTCGAAAATCTGTTGTATGGCAAGTTCTCAATAAACATTGATTTTCACTTGGTTTTTTCCCCCTCATTTCTTGAAGCTTTCATATCACAAGCTTCACACCTAAATTAGACTATGACGCCATATTCGAAGACTCCACACATTATGTATCAAAATACTCGCCTTGACGCCCTCTATCCGAATTTGTAAATATTTGACGCTGTATACCTTATACAACACCATGTAGTAGTTTATTTTAATATCATTACTGTTTGATACATGATTTCAATTAATTAATTAAAAAAAATAAATCAGAAATTTATTTATGATTGTTTTGGAAACAGGAAAGAAAGCGGTTAGCAAAAGAATTTTGAAACCATTAATAATGTATTAACTAATTAAAAACTTAACTAAAAATTACTTTTATTTAAAATTAACTTTTAGAACTATATTTTAGTGCTTTCCAAATGCTCAATTTATTGATTTGAACTGACCTTTTAAAAATAATCATTCATAAAGTACTTTAAATAGGAAAAAAGAATAAGATTTTTCAAACGATGTCCTAAAATTACAAATGTCTGAAAAATAAGAAACATTTTAAATGAAAAATTTTCTTATATTTTGTGTCTTGAAGTCTTTGATCAATTTATGATAAAAAAAGTATTTAAGTCAAAACATTTTTAAGTGTTTTCTTGAAATTTAAAGTTGGTTTCAAAGAAGGATTATTATTATTTTTTATTTATTAATATGGTAAGACAATTCCTCTTCTGTAGCGATACTTCCTGCAGATCATCAGAATGTTAATAAGTGAAGCGATGGCATGACTGAAGAAAGTGCATCGGATGAAAGATTATTTTGTTTTTTTTTTCCTTTGAGTTTGATCTTTTATATTCTCATCGAATATTACTTAAAACTTATGAGCGTTTTCTGAGTAGCACACAATGTTGTAAAATTTGAAAAAACCATATTGTACAATTGTTATTCATTCATGAGATTAGTTCGCAATGCTATAAATATTCTCAAAATTTATATTAATTATTAATTCGAGGATAAAAAAAATATAATATTATTTGGCCCAACCCTTGATTATTTTTTACCCTAAAAATCCCTAAATTTCTGCTTTTGACTTTTTTTGAGATTTGAAGCATTTATGGTTTGTGAATAGGAAATTATTTACTAGGCTAAAGAGACCATGAAATGTGAATATAGAGATATGATAGAGATTATGGTTATGGTTAGATAGAAATATGGTTATGGTTTATGATTATAGATTATGGTTATGATTATGGTTAAATTATGGTTATATAACTAGATATAGATTATGGTTTCAGGAAGATCGTGCATTTTTTTAAATAATTAATTTTGAATTACTCTTTTAATTCAATAATTTAAAAAAAAATTGGAGTTAAGAATGTGATTTGAAATCAAAGGGAAAGCGATTTCCTTCGTAAATAAGATTTTCAATTAGAATAAATTATGGAAGTTATGTTAAAAAATAATAGGTTTTCAGTAATCAATCTAAATTTTCCGGAACTATTTATTGTTTTTAGTTTATGAAAATTAAAATTTCAGTATTAAGAAAATGTGTTATAAAGTGTTTTGTAAAACAAAGGTTACTAACCAAATCCCTTCATTGTTTGCTTAAACATAATAATTTTGGAATGTTCTATTTATAGTAAATGTTTGACGAAGAATTTTTCAAAACCCAATTTTTTATATCGTTACATAATTAATAATATTTATTCGGTCTTTTAAATTCTTTTAATTTTTTTCAGTTTATTTTCTATCATTAATTTATTTTACTTTAAATAAATAAAAGTTGAGTTTCGAAGTTTTATTCAAAATCAGATATTTTTTAATAAGTAAGAAAAATCAAAATCAAGATGTAAGAAAAGTACGAGGATTATCTGATAACTTCAGTAAAACGTATAGAAATGAGAAAGAAATTATTATATCGTATTATTTATTATTATTTTATCGTATCGTATTAATTACATAATTTACAGTAGTATTATCATAAGATTTATAAATGTGGATTTTGCACTATAAATTTTATAACTTTGTTCAGCGTTGGTCATTATAGAATTTCCAATATTGTTTCTACAAAACTTTATATCATTTTACAATATTTGACCTCTAATGAAAAGTTAATTTATTAAAAAATTCCCCAGTTAATTAATTCTTTAGAATAAAATTTCATATAGCATGAATGAATATGTATAACTAAACTTTTTTTTTGCACTAGAACTTTACTGTGCCAATGTTTTTAAAAAAATCGATGTTTTCAGAATATTGATACATATTGTATATTATTATTTACATGGTGTTTTTAATTTTTTGATATTCACTATTTTGTTCAATATTTCTAAATAACGCAAAATGTTATGTTGCTTCTGAGTCTTAACAGCAAAATAGTTTCTCGGATTGGGTTGAATACTGGAAATGAAACTCATATGAATCAATTATCCTCTAAAAATCCTTCATGAAACTATACATCTTTATATCCTGAAGCTAAGTTAAATTTCTACCTTAAAACTGCTTATTTGTATTTTGATCAATTAGAAGGAGCCATAATTTTTCTTAATCAAAAATTTCTAATCCCTGAATCAAGAAGTGTACAAGATGGAACAAATAGGATTATGACAACCCCACCAACTGGAAACTTATGATTGTAAGAAAAATCAATAAAAAATTGATTGCAAGGTTTGTGACATCAAATGGATCATTAAAGAAACATATGTTTTTAAACATTAAATAAGATATAGAGGTAATAAAAACACCAAATAAAAATATACGCAAAACATAATTATTTAATTATATTTTAAGTTATGTTTTAATTATCTTTAATATAATTCTGAAATAATGGATTTTAGCTTTACGCAGTACAGCAAAATAAAAGGAATGCTTATGAAAAATTAATTGAGACGGTAAGGGCAGCAAGTAAAAGTTTTGTCTTGCTTCAAACTGTTGTTTTCTTTTTTTGTGGGGAGAAAACAATGAGAAAGAACAGACACTTGTTCAGCATTTTGCTCGCGGCTACTCTATAATGGCAGGGACTCAAAGCTTAGATCGATTGAGACAGCATCTTGAAGGTCTGTGGAAAAAGCAAATAATCTGAAAGTTATGTGGAATTGTTTGTTTTCTAGTATCTGCCAAGATAAAAGAAAAGAGTCATTTGCCGTTTACTGAATGCTTATATGAACTGCTGGACAATTAAGCTGCATAGAAAGTAAAAAAAAAAAGATGTTTAACTAATTATAAAGCATTAATAAAAAAAAACAAATGAACATGAAACAAAATTTATCCTTTAGTAAGAAGGTAATAAAAAGTGTAAACAAACATAAAGCTAAAAACACGAAAAACATTTTAAAAAATGCAGAGTAGAAAATCACCTTTATTTCTAATGATAATAAATTAAAATGCTAATTTTGTATTGGTGATGCTCTGATGAAAATTTCCGAGAGGAAGATGCAAATTTTAATACATATATGAATTAAAATATGTTAAGATGCATGCTAAAATCATTTAATTAATTACTTCTGAAATCGTTCATCATATAAAATGATACAAATTTTAAACAAATTCAAAAAATACTAAAATAATGATTGATTTTACATATACTTTATAAAGAATATACTTTTCTGCAATTTTTTTAAATATTAACAAACTTAATGGATATTAGGGTTTTTAAATTGACTTCATTCATTTTATTTTGTATAAAAAATAACAGTTCACACATTAGCTATTACTTGACCACATATTTTATTGCGGATTCATCAGGCTGTTTTTCCTTTATATCCTTATTTTAATGACTAATTGTAGCAAAATGAATACGATTTATAACGCAACAAAAAATTTTTCCTTCTAACCTTTCTCTTTCACGCAGAATTTTGTGTTTTTGATAATTGGAAGTCAATAGTTTATTTAATTTTTAATATTATAATTAAATAATTAAAAAGTGATATATTAATGAGTAAAATTCATGTTCTTCAAAAGTATTAAGGTTTATTTTTATAATGAATTTTTGCTTATTCTTCTTAAGGTACAATATTTTATTTTAGTTTGATTTTCTGTTTTTTAAACGTTAATAAGCTTTAAAATAATGTTCGTAAATAATGTTTAAAAATAAAAACGAAATTCAGATTCTATCATTTAAACCACTTTAACATTTCGAGGCTCATCTTCAAATATACACGTGTTGTTTTTGACTTTACGGGACTTTAACCCAACAAAAGCTATCAATCGAATATGAGGCATCTATATGTCGATTATTTTACACTTCTTTATTTAGTATTTGAGTGTTTCGATTTCTGTAAGTTTTTAGCATTCAAAGTGCACAAAGCTGAGACACTAATAAAATACTGACTATAAAAATGTAATAAATATAATGAAAGTCAGGAATTTGAAAGGCTAAAATATTGATGAGTGTATGGCTGATATGATGCTTCTATCATAAAATGAAATTACACAAAAACTGGTGCAGAACTTTTATTCAATAATACAACACACGACAGTTCAGTGTGATTCAAGTATTACAAAAGGACTTTTTATCATAAGTGCAGCAAGCTATCAATGCACAAAATCTATTATTTTACAATTTGAAAACTGTAAAACTAAAATTACAATTCAATAATTGTCTTAGAGAAGCATTGAAAATAAATGTTAATAATTTAAAATAAATAAAAGCTTTTTTATTATCTGAATAATAATGATATATAATAAAGTGAGTTTTTAATTTTATTATAAATTTGAAGGATACCGATTTCAAATAGAACTGAGTTTTATTTCGTAAAAGAGAGAGAGAGAGAAAGAGAAAGACAAAACTTTCATTTTTGCACTTATGAAAAAAAGATTTAGAAACAAATAAATACTCTTGTTCCATTCCTTACAAAATTGTGTATAGAAAGATATGTAATCTTGGTCATAGCGTATTGGCTATTTTGCTTTATGATATGTGTTTTAGGAAAATCATGAACTGTATTTAAAACAAAGCAAATTACTTAAAAAAATGGCTGATAAACTTTAACGAATCCAATTTTAACTAATTTAAAGTTTCACGTGAATTTGCAGGTTTTTTTATTATGTATTTAAAAATAACTAATAATAAACAAACTCTCCTTCATGAAAACCAATGTTATATTGTTACAGAAATAATTATCTAAATTTTGCTTGAATTTTTCTAAATGTTAAGGAAGAAAGTTTAAATTTAAGAAAGTAATGCAATAAATTTATTCAGTTTTAGAATCAGAGTTAATACATAAATATATCACATAAAACTTGATTCCCATGTACAGTACAAATTTGAAAAAAAAAAAAAAAAAACATGCCATAAATGCTACATTTAAAATGAAAAAAATAGTAATGAATAAACATTAATTAGATAATTGACAGAGAAAGACGAATGATTCGTTAGGAACATGTTAGATGTTAGCATTTTATCAAAAAGATATTGCAATTTTTATGGCATTAAATTAATGATAATGCAATTAAAATATCGAATTTTCCATTTGCATCAAAACGTATTATAGTTTATTTATTATCTTATTTTAAATTCATAGCTTTATGCATACATTAAATTGAAATTTTGATTTAAATTTAAAATTTGCAATGGCTACTATTGTGTAAATAACGAGGAATCTATTTCATTTAGAAAGAAAATAATTTGGCCGTGGTGCGTTTAAAATGTAAAAGTATAAATGCATTTGTTATCTAGATGATTAAAATGAATAGAAATTTTTGAATGATTAAAAAAATTTAAAAAAATTATGAAGGCAATTAATAGAGCCAAAGCTTTTCAAAATAATTTAGGTGGAATATTTAGAATAATAAAATTAAATCTAAATTATTTTATATATTTAAAATCACCTTAGAATTCGAAATAAATTACTTTAAATAATTTTATAAAATTCTTCACAAACGATTTCTCTTTGGAAGGGTAATAATTTTATATTCAAACAACAGGAAAAGCAAATACTGAAGGCAAAAAGATATTTCATTTTCATCCCAAAATAATTCCTTCAAAGCGCTTTTTAACTATTTATTAAAACAATATCTCATATCATATTCAAGATGTATTTTCAGTTAAAAAATGTTAAAACACTAAACAGTCATTAATGTAAACCAATACGATTAAGATTAATAAATTTGAAATTAAAATTCAGAAATAGCGAAAACATATTTATCAAATAGCTATAATAAATTTATTTAACACATGTCGTATACTTTTAAACTCGTAAAATATACCAAATTTAATTATACGAAATTCGAGGACTCAAAATTTCTAGGGAAGACTAATTGTCTCTAATGAATATTAATATATATGCAGAAGACATTTATTAGAAATGTATTTCACATTCATTAGAAACACTTTTATTATTCTTTAAAATATAAGATTTATTTTAATAAGGGCAAGTACAAATATTACTACACACATATTAAAATGATTCTTTTAAATAATTTGGATTGTAAATAACAATTCAAGTTCCAAAAATATTCTAACAATTTTGTTAGTAAAGTAAAAGTTACTCTTTCCAAAAGATAACGCAACGTGGTTATTTGCCATGATCCTCCAAAAATAATGTTAAATAAAACAAATGTGAAATCACATATTTCAAATATTTAACAATATGGGATTATCTCCTACTCTTAAAGAAAGATATAAATTCCAGTACTGATTTCGAGTGGTTTATATATTAAACAAATTTGTATTACCTTTTATCGCCTTCTTCTCGAAAAAAAAAAACCCAACTTAAAATCGGTTTGAAAGAAAATCGTTAAAAATGATTTGATTTTAAATATATTATTTGCTTAAAAAATTGAAATAGTTTCCATTGAAAAAATAATGCTCCATAATTTAAAAGATTTTCATTCATATAGTAAAATATCTAAAAGCAAACGTCCATGTTATTATTCAATATCCATTATGATTACATTTCATATACAGGTATTTTGGCTCAAGTGTACAAATAAAATAATAATTCTACTACTGCAGTACTTGCAGTCAGATCAATTATCAATCAACTTATTTGATAGCTTCTAAAAATGTATATAATTTCACGATGTTATGGGGGAAAATATGTACCAGAACACCCTTTTCTACTACTTTCACATAATAAATATTTAAAGAATTGCATATATGAATTAATATATGAAGGATGCAAGCAATTGTGATCTACACAAACGTCACTTTGCTTCCGGCTTGACTAGTTTGTGGGATGGCATTGACCATATTGAGAGCTTGCAAAGCCAAGCGATTGGCTAGTCTGCCTCTGCTTGTAGTACTTGAGAAGTTGTCGCATGTATCACTCATATAACGGCGGTACATCTTGAATTCCTCCTGTTCTTCAGCTTCTTTTCGCATGTATTTGATCATCATAATTCCAATGCCAAAGGAATAAAAAAACAGAACCACTACAATATATATCACTGCATTCCGCTGTGATATTTCTTGTGCCATCTGTAGGGCTGGATCTGGCGTTTGAGACCTGAAAATAAGAATTTATATTTATTTGAAATTATACATCGTGATTCTAAATTAATTAAAAACTCAAAACCACACTTTTAGTGTCTCAATTACATTAGCCCATTTTCCTTAAAAATGCATATAAATTTTATTCATTTTATAAAATATTGCTTTTGGAACTTCAGAGTGATGACTTCTTAGGATGATTTGTGCTATTGTCACATATATTTAAAGTCCATTATTTTAACATTTAATTCGAGATTAAGATATATTAGTGACTTTATTATCTTGCAAATATAAA
Organism: Argiope bruennichi; assembly: GCF_947563725.1. Taxonomy (NCBI): domain Eukaryota; kingdom Metazoa; phylum Arthropoda; class Arachnida; order Araneae; family Araneidae; genus Argiope; species Argiope bruennichi. The sequence continues at coordinate 80,931,885 of NC_079152.1, forward strand.
TGTTGTTATCAAAAATATAACACTTCAAATAACTACCGCATAAACAAGTAATAACATACATGAAAGATTAATATCTAAAATTAATTTATACAAGTGTAGAATTTTCTTGTTTATCAAAAGCTTTTAAGCAATTAATGCAATTTACCATAAATCGAAAATAAAACTGACAGATGGAATAACCAGTGGCCAAACAGAATCAATTAACATTTTGGAGCATTCTGTATTAATGAATGCTTTCAGTTCGTTCAATGTAATTGGTCTTACAATATAAATACTATGCTTCAGCTATTCTGACAAAAAGAAATATATCAGATCAGATCTAATAAATATTGGAGGGCTTTAATGTTATCTTTACGTCATAAACATTTATTTACTAGCATTCCTCCAAGACAGAGTACAATGTTGCGATAGCAATGAGAAGATGCTTTATTCCGCTTGAAGTATCATTCTTTTCTCCCCGAACAGATCTTGAAAGCATGGTATAACACATTCCTGTTGAATTCCCGAGAGCCAGAGAGACATGACTCCACTTAAGATATTCTCAAAGAAGAAAAATCCAATTACTAAAACGCTTACAAAGTACCTTTCACAAGTAACACTTGATAAATTCAAAAGGTCATTAAGTGCTGTTAATTTGAGTTTAAGGAACTTTGAGGCTTTTTATTGACGACTTAAATAAAACATATTCTTATATTAAATACCTTTATTATGAAATAACTGCAATAATTATGCTATAAATTTGTTAATTAAATTAAAATCAATAAAACAGCAGTTATTTTATACCATTATGTTGTAAAAATTTTTTTAAAGGTCTTGCTGATAGAGTCATTTTGAATCTCATGATTTTCATTGCGTTAATCCTATATCAAGCGAATGTAATGATTGTGCATATGTTATACGCGTCACCTGGGATGATTCCTTTTTGCTTTACACCGAGATTTTGTTTTAGGATTTATATTGATTTATAATTCATATCTAATTAAAATGATCTTGGGTGCTGGGGGTGTGGGATCTCTTAAATTATTTTTTATGATTGAGCGTATTTAAATTTTAACAGAATGGTTTCAAACAACAGGAGTGGAACTACTTTATTATTTTTACATACAATAGTACTCAATAATATTGTAAATATCTGACCATTAGAAGGTTGGAATCCTGAAACCGATGGCAGTAAGAAATAAAGAATAAAGAATATCTCTAGATGATATAATTTTAATGTTGTAAGATTTTATAATCAAGTTGACTTGAGAATTACGAATTTATTTAATAGAGGAAATTTGAATTTTGAAGAAAAAAGTTTAGTCAACATTTATAAGTTTTTTTTACTTCGCAAAAAACTGTTATTTCATTAGTAATTACAGGTGGTTATCAAAATAATGGAAATACTTTTGATTTATAAAGAATTCTTTAATACTATTCACCGCCTTTGGTGTAGGACCGCCTTTGGATGTAGGACCTTTGTAATACAGATAGGATTCGACTCGGAATCGATTCGTACAAGTGAAATAGTGTTTAGAGGAATATTATACCATTCTTCCTGGAGATATTATGAAAGGTTTGAAAGAGATGCCGGCGAGGGTATCGATTCCGCTCTAAAATAAACCATGTCGGTTCAATTATATTGAGGTTGGGTGACTGTGAGGGCCAAGACAGATTTTTAACTTTATCCTCGTGTTCAAAAAACCGTGAATTGACAAGTCTAGCTGCATGGAGGGATTTGCATTATCAACCTGGAAAATTTCATCTCTTGCAGGAAACAAAGTTTGCATCAGAGGATGGACCTGGTCCGCAAAAATTTATCTATACTTCTCCCCAGTGATCCTTCCTTTCAGGGATACGATTGATCCATCAGAAAAACCCGACATGGCTGTCCATATCATGACAGATCTACCTCCATGCTTGACAGTTGGAAGGAGACAGTCATGATCATACGCTTATGCGGGTGTTCTCCAAACGTGCACCCGTCCTGTTGTAGGGAAAAGTGTGAAACACGATTCGTCAGACCATATTTTTTTCTTCCATTTATCAATAGACCAGGTTTTGTGAGTGTGACATCACTATAGACGAAGTTTACCATTAACATCTATGACAAATGGCTTGGGAATTGCTGCTCTGCCATAAATGTTCTGTTTATGAAGGTGCCTTCTAACTGCAATCACTGACACTGGAAAATCCAGATGGGTATTGAGCTCTGCAGTCACTTCTGCTGCAGTTATTCGCTTTTTAGACATTACAATCAGCTTCAATGCCCGTCGTTCTCTTTCACTGAGCTTCCTTTTTCGCTCACTATTTTGCTTTGCTGAGCTTGTCTTGCCGCGATGTGTGTATGCTGTCATGACTTTATACCCCGTACCTATAGAAACGCCTAAAAGTTGGATTGTTTCGGTTACACTTACTCCAGTTAGACGGGCTCCTACAATTTGGCCTCTTGAAACTGCACTAGATATTTTATACCCATAGATCTTACTAAATAGTAAATTGATAAATATATTAAGATTAAATGATAATTTTTAAATACTATTATAAACATCTCGTCTGTAATTGTAATAGTTATTCCCTCGTCCTTACATAATTTTTTTCAGAAACACATAATATTATTTGATACAAAATAGATTCTAAAAAGGAAAAAAAAATCACTTACGTGACATCACTGATGGACAGCGTTATGTTTTCGTTGGACGACAGTGATGACAAGTAAGCATTTAGTAGCTTCGTGATGTTCGGACAATGGATACTGCTAAGGCCAACTGGCAGACCACTATTCCCATCACTATTGTTTAGCATTTAGAAGTTTCAGGCAATAATAGATAAACAATTTTTTCTCCTGAATCCTCAATACATAAGTGAAGATGTTAAAACACTTCCCCTGCAAACTATAAGATTTCAATAATTATCAGCAAATAATTTCAATGGGTTGAATTCATTTAAAGTCATAGTCACATGTCGAACTTCGACAGAGTTTGCAATTTTATATTGAATGGTATATTGTATCAAGCTATATAATAGCAGGAAGATATTTTTTTTTCTCCTGAAAATATGCAATGAATTAGAAATTTAATGATCACACTAATTTTAATGTGAGCTTAAATTAATTTTATTTCATAGCATTGAAAAAATTATTGTTTATTAAACCAAAAATTTTAACACAAACGATATAATTTTACTGGTAAAAATGTATTTAAATAAAAAAATTAATTAACATTCAATAATAAAGTCTTACAATGAAAACTATGAATAGAAAAATGATTTATTTTGAGCATAGTAACAATAAAAAGAAATCTTGTCATACGAATAAGTACATATGATAAGGGAAAAAAATTCATTTTTGAACGTTTTATACTTTATATAGTCCACAGTGCTCATAACAATGGTGACAAATACAAATCATTCATTTTTAGTAAAGTAAGAATAAGATTAAATATTGTCATATGTGTAATTGCATATTTTGAGGGAAAAATTGACTTTTTTAGTTATATATTTATATATAGTTTATAGGTGTTTGTGCAAGATTAATCAAATTCCTTTGTTTAAAAACATTAATACATACAAATATATTATTTGATGATTCACTGAATGATTCATTTTAATTAAAATTAATTTAATTTTTAGAAAAATTTGATGTGCAATTATCACCGATATTGACTCCAGAGATTGTGTTCATGTCTGTTTTTTTTTTAAGATTTGCTACAATTTATATATTTTCCCCCGTTTATAAAATCTTCTTTATATATTTATCTGAAAATTAAAAATAAAGGAATGATAATGTGTTTCACACAAATCTTGAAAAAAATACATGAAAGATATGCAACTGCACACTTTTGGAAAGTTTTTTTTTTAAACATTCGTATAGCCATTCTTGCTAAAGAAATGTGATAAAAAATTGCAGTTATTATTATTATTAATGAGAAACTTAAGTTTTGATATTACAAGCCATTATAGTTAATGAATTTACTTACATGCAATTTGATACATCGTCATGTGAAGATCTCAAACATATTTATTTGTGTGCAAATTTCTGAAGTGTTAATTAAAAATATATTTTAATGGATAATAAAGATGACAGAAATGTAACATGAATTTAAAAATTAAACTGTGTTGGTTTATTTGGATATATATATATATATATATATATATATATATATATATATATATATATATATATATATATATATGTATATATATATATATATATATATATATATATATATATATATATATATATATATATATATATATATATATATATATATATGTATAAACACATATTTAGACAACACAATTTTACAAAACAACACACACATATATATAGCATATTTATTCAGAGTTATTAAATTCAGATAAAAAAAAACCCCAATGAATTAATTCGGCTTTTTATTTCAGAATCCATCCAATAATTTTTCAAAATGCTTAATTATAATTGATTAATAAGTGTTTTTAATTAATCTTTTATTTTAAAAAAGAATAAAAGACATTAATACATTAATCCCCTCCCCCCTTCCTTCAGAAAGTTAACATTTTTTTGCAAAGTGATTTTAAATAGATTGATTTTAAATAGTATTTCGCCGTTTTTATCATTAGATAAGTTCATAAAATATATGCATTTATTTAATTGCTGTTTGAAACAACTTAATTTTATTTTTAAACTTCTTTAAATTGCGGATGTGCACTAATTAACCTTATGCTTACTTCTAATACTAATTAATTTAATTTAGAGGATCGATGCTTATGCATAAAACTCAATTAAATAAAACCAAATATATTTTTTTATTTTGCTAATGTCGCAAATTAATTACACGTTTTGTATCAGTCGGAAAATACCTTATTATCTGACAATTAAAAAGTTTTGAAAAATTAATGAAACAAATTAAATGTTTAATTGGATTTCTTACTTCTTAAGTTCAGATTATATAACGTGATTAAATAGCGTATTTAATTAATTTATAAAGATAAAGTTGTGCAAGTTTGTTTAAAATAGGGAATTTAGATTATTTAAATGATACTCATGGCACTTTCAAAGCTATGTTACAACTTCATTTCTTTAGTATTTAACCGAGAAATTCAATCGAAAACATAAAATTTTATTGAAATATTTATTATCTTATTAGTGTTTGCATTTTGCACAACACTTAATTTATTATTAATAATTAGTTTTCTAGTTACATTTAATTTTTGAAGAAAATGAATTTTACTCAAAAAATATTTAGTTAAGTAGTTTTTTTTACCACAGAATATGTGATTCTTACGTCATAATATATATTTAAATTTTTCTTAGGAAATACACCCTTGAAAAATTCAATAGCATATTTCATGGGAAGTTTTAGAGCTATATTATATAAGCATCTATGTGTGGGAAACAAAGACACTGCATTCAGCACCCGCTGCTTCAGCTCATTTAAAGATTGAGAAAAGTCCTTTCAATATGTTTCCAAATATATATGTTAGTTATATGATTCTGAATCAACGAGTTCACTCGTTTTATATTTTGATTCTCAAGATATCTTAACTGAACAATGTAAATTATTACTATGCATTAAAAAAGTCATCATTCATAACGCAACTGCACTTTTTTATATAAAATTCAAGAAAACCATTCCAATTACTTTCAGGTGTTAGAACTTCTCTTTGGAATTTCGAGAGTAGTGTAATTTAATTTCTCAAAGATTCTAACAGAAATCATTATTTCACTATCTCTGTACTTAGATAGTGAATAAAATATTGAATGAGTAATATCCGTTTCTCTGACCTGAAAATTGATTTGAAATACTTATTTGTGAAGAAAAGAAACCTCCAATATTGTCTATATCAAGCGATGTAGAACCAAACTCAAAGCAGTTACTCATTTATATGCATTTGGTAAAGACAAGAAAACGCCATCAGAAGAACAAAACAACTTTTCCCTTGCCTTTATTACGATGATGTCTGCAAACTGTAATTGTATTTATTATAAATTTTCCAAATCCAATAATTCAAACAAAAGCTTTTATAAATATAGGCTGAGACTGATTCTGATTGATAACAGAAAATGTGGTTCTTGTTGTTTCTAATGGCACGTGTCCTAGACTAGCCCACTGACTTGTCTAGGACAAGTGCCATTAGAATTTAGTGTGGACAAGTGCTAATTGAAATTTAGGATACATTTGGAGCATTTTCAGTATAAATAAATAAAACTAACGGAGCTAAAACAACAACAACCAAAGTATAAAACTAATTCACAACACTTGGTTACTTAAACTTTATTCAAATACTTATTCTGCTTACATTCATGCAAGAAGAACTTTGAATAGTAAGAGAGTAGAATATCGACCAATTTTTGAAGTCAATTTTTTCCCTTCTCATTAAATCACTAGTTTTCTATAATTAGTTTATCAGGTTCACTTGCTGCTTATTTCAAGTTCACTTCCTAGGACTCATGCACGCATAGATCTCGGAATTAAGTTCTTACAACTTACAACATGAAAGGCCGAAGTGAAAAAAGAAAAAGAATCAATCTTTATCATTTTAGAAGATAAAAAAGAATTCTTTATACGCCTATTTGGAGACAAAGAGTAGAAAGTTAATCAGAGTTAGTTTCATTTTTTTGATTACTGAAGCGAAGGAATGAATTGATCTAAAAACTGTTTAAACAATTAATAAGAAAAATAAAGGGAAAGGAATGTTATTTAAAAGTAATAAATGTTATGTATTATATAATATTTTAATAAATTGTCTTTGCATGCTAGTAAAATGAAATAAAATAAATTTTTAGTTTTAAATCAAATTTTTCATATGCTATATTTTCTTTGTTCTCCTTACTTAGAAGAAGCATTGCCATACTAAGAAAATTCCTTTGCCAGTTTTAAATGTATTTCAATTAATTCTGAAGAAATGCGTCTGTCCGTACATCTGGATAAAAATATGGGGAATAATTAAATGGATATTCTTTTTTTTAAATCTATAAGTTTAAAAATATACATAATTTTGAATCAATTTTGTGAAGGAAAATCTGTAATAAACATTTCAGTTCGCATTTTCCCCACTACAATTCTATTTTTCTGATTGCTGATTTAGATCACATCCTTATTTCCTATCATATTGATAGAAAAAGGAATGAAAGGAAATTTATCCCATATAAAACCCCATTAACGTTATCCGTATGCCATGTATGTGACTAATTTAAGTAGGTTTTTTTTTCACTTGGCTTGACCTTCAAGTTTTACTTTAGTAGGCTTGTGTGACAAAATCAATCACATTAAATTTCTTTTATATTTTCAGCATTACTTTTACAAAAGAATGCATAGAAGCAAGTTGTTCAACATGTTTTCTTCTTGCATACCTTTTTAATACCTATTTTAAAAGACTAACAATTATTTTAACACTTTTTATGATGCCCCAGAAATTCTATATGTATATAGAAGATAACTTTCATTTGTCAGACTTATCGACATTCATAATAATATGTATCATTTATATTTGCACTGAATGTAAAATTTAAATGCCTATCTTTATCAAAAACTTTATACTGAATTTAAATCTTAATATTTTCTCAGTGCAGCATATTATAATTAAATAGTTTTTACAGTAAAGATTCACAAATTTAAGACCATTTTGTAAGTGTACTTCATATAATTGGTTTCATACCAAAAAAGTGAAATATAAACGTTGGATTAACAAAAGATAACTACTGTTTTAAAGATAAATTATTAATTAGTTTTACCTGAGTGAAATCAGTCTTTTTTCTAATTTTGAATGTTTAGATATAAATCGTTTTTCCATTAGAATTACTTAAAGCTTATGGATTATCATCAAAGTGCGGATTGTTACTTACAGTTCTTTAGTTCATAGCCAAGATAAACGTAATTAAAATTTTGCATAACATAAATAAAGAAGACCAATTATCATCTTTGTCAGCAAAAGAATAATATTAAATATATTTGCTTTTTATATTTATTGGATTAATACATAAAAGAAAAAAAAATAACACCTATATATAAGCGCTCATTGCTGTCTGTAACACTGAAAGGAGTTTGAAAATGTCCTCAGCCCATTTCTCTGAGTCATTAGCGGATATACAAATCTCAGCTTCTGTTTTGGCGTCTTGCTATTCAGCCTGGTTGTTTTTGTGTTCAAACTGATTTATCGGCTACTTATAATACAACACAAATAATATTTATGTTGATTCTTTAATCTAATAAAAATGAAATGGATATAAATCTAATAAAAATGAAAGCTTTTAATCAGGTTAGCACAGTCTGACAAAAACGGCGACAACAAATCCCAAAATTTTAGAACTGACATTTTTTAGGATCGCCATGGTATGGTTTATAGGTGATATTCATTTTGAATAAATCTACATAAATGACACCTACATCCATGACTGACACCTACCAAGAAGACTGGTCCTGATTTATCATTTTGTCCAGAGCGTTCTGGATATCTACAAGCTTGAAATATATTTTGAATTAATTAACAATAAACTTGCAACTTCAGAAATCTTCACGTAGTTTTATGAACATGTCTATTATTCTCATAGGCAGTTTTCTTGAAACTCCTGGAAGTATTTTCAGGCAAGAATGATTTCACCAGAAATGGGTTAATGAGATATTCATATGATGGTAAATTACTCTGACATTTGTAGATAAAGTTCACTCAAAAATTTATATAAAATTTTTTCGGAGTGGAACAAAGTAATTCTTTTTTTTAATATTATTCGATATTTCTCATTTTTAATGCACTTTGAGGTTTACAGAAGTATTGTGTTTTTGAAGTAAACTAAAATACATTACAAATTTGGCGGAATACGGAATACAAAAATACGGAATAAAAAAAACCTAACCTAACTTAACAGTAACCTAAGAGTCATTTGGGACATTTCAGAGAAATTTTAGCGACATTGGCGGAGAACAAAGAACAATAAAATAATGGTCCAGTATCGAGCATATGGAAACTCATCTGCTTAAAAACTTTAGCTGGAATCAGGAAAAGTAATAGAGTAAATAAAGTTCCCTCACACATATTTAACAAAAGAAAATTTTGGAGGTGAAATAAAATATGTTTTATATTTATTTGATTTTTTTTATTTCTATAATTTAATTAAATTATTGTAGTGAGTGTATTGTACATGAGTATCGCTGTTTTTATCGGCCGCTTCAATTGCTTTGCATAATTATTACAGTGGATAATATTTAATTTAATCCTTCTATCTGATATTAATTGAAAGTGTCAATTTAAGCGATATTACAGACCAAAGCTGATGGGCAAAAGTTAATGTTACATTTGTTTTCCAAGCATTAAATATACTTAAAGCCAATAAAAAAATCCTTGGTTCATACTGACCTGTGTATTCAATAATTAAGATGACCAATACTGAAGTTAACGTTATTTCAGAAATTCTGTATAATTCAACAAGTAAATCAATTACATCAAAATTTCTTTAAGAGAAATAATAAAATTTTGTATATTGTATATTTTGCACTGACATAAATTTAAATTTTAAGAATAAAGATAAACTTTGCTATATGTACCTACGTATTATAACAAAGTTTAATACATGAAGTACTAAGTTTTCTTTTGCAGCCAATTTCAAAACTGCAGTCAATTTTCCTTTTCAAAACAACAACAAAATATTTTCCCCTGCGTCTCTTCTTTCTGTCATTATTGTATAATGTATAAAAAATGTCATAAGCGGCTGTTATTTCTAAGGGCATTTCTAAATAGAATCTTCTTAGTTGCTTCGTAACCTTGAGATTACCATTGACATAAGAAAAACGCTGAAAGGAAAATGTATTGGCAGGTCTATGACAGTACTGGAATCCTAGACCTTTTCTCTTTGACATCTTGATATTGGAATTTTTTCCATGCTTTTATTAATGTGATAATTAAAAGTGGTCCGTATTTTAGAATTTAAAATAATAGCATGCCCAACTATTTTTTAGAGCATGAATTAAATACTTAATTTAATTTCTTTTTTTTCACATCATGTTTTAACTGCTTTGTTTAAATTCTTCCCCCACTTCAGATGAAAAACGATAAGAAAAATGACAAATTTAGCCATCTTGCTGTCCCATGTAGTGCACTTTACGAGGTCCTTCTTTTTAAGTTTGCACAATTTAAATTAAAATTTAAGCACAATTTTTTTTTTATCTCAGTCAATGTTTAATGATTACATGTTTTTAATTTATTTTTAAGTAAGTATATCTAACTAAAACAATAAGATTCTGAAATTATTAACTTAATTACTAATGAAAGATTTACTTTACTTAAATTTTACTTCACTTAAATTACTTTACTTAATTTTTTACTTTACTTAAATTTGCTTTACTTAAATTTTTTAATTTTACTTTACTTAATATTTACTTTACGTCATAATAATTAAATACTTTAAATAAAGTAATTAATTATTATGGCATATTCTAATAAACTTCAACAAATATAACATCTAAAATTTGTATTTTATTGTATTGAAGTGGAAAATAACATAACAAGTTAACAGAATAATTAATATTTATATTATATATAAGTAAGGATTTTTTTAAAATTCATTATAGACACATATTGTAATCCTACCATTTATTAATCCATAGAATATATGTATTTTTAATATATTAATTTATTTTGCCAGAAACATTTTTAATTGATCTGAGTGCAATTCTCTTCCATCTTGGATACATGCTGGTGCAGAAATTCATCCCCTGTGGAGGTATTATTTTTTAAAAATTAGAAACATATTTTACATATTAGAAACATTATTATTTCTATCATTACTTCCTTATAAATTACTTACAATGTTATTATTTCTGTTATTACTTCTTTATAAATAGCTTGCATTATATTAAACGATTTTTTTCCCTTTGTGATTAATTAAAGACTTGTGACGTACAATTTTTAGATATGCCTTTCTTCATGATTGACAGTTTCATCTATTTATAAATGTGTTCTTTCTTATTTTTGGGAACAATTTTGGAACAATGCTTCAAAATTATTATGTCCTTTCTTATCGATGTGTACCATTTTATTCTCTAGAATATTTTGTCTACAAAAATAGAGAAAAAATGCAAATTTTGAATTTTCCAAAAATTATCTAGTATAATTTTCAACTGATTTCATAAATTTCGGCATCATTTTTATATAAGTTTTTATTTAACATATTAGTGTAATATCAGTATTTCAAAAATTTTGTGGCAATATTTTCTGTATTCTTTAATATAAGGATTTAAAGATTGCTGGTAATCTGAAACTTTTAATACAAAAATTAACAGATTATTGACAGATAACTGAAGAGTACAATACAATTTTCAGAACTGATTCTAAGTTTGGAAGAGAAGACATTTAGACGTATCAAAAACATTTCTTATTTCAAATACTTTCTTTTAGAATAACATTATTTCTTCCTTGACTTAGGAAATTTGATACTTCGCAATAGATCTTTTCTATTTTTTTCGACAAAAACTTTTATTTAATGTTCAATCAAAGAAAACTCAAATTGCTGTATTTATTTTTTTGGCTCAACGAAATATTGCTCTCTGAGGAGGAAGGAAAGAAATAAAAGATATTCAAACTTATAGATAGAAACATTCTTGCATGATAATTTTTTGGCCTGATTCATTTATTACTATTTTATATTAAATTATATTTAATTAATGAATTATATTTAATTTTTTAAAATTATATTTGAATTATAAGACGCTCACAAAATACAACGTATTTGATATTGTATCTCGAATCAATACATTATCAACGATCATATAAAAACCAGTAACTAAAATAATGAATAATATTTTCCAAAATATATATAAAAAATATAAAAAAATATTATAATTAGAAGCAATATTGTGCGAAAATAAAATTACTATCACTGAAAAGCATACGTTTTTAATTATAAAAAGAATATAAATTATTTTAACATTTAAGTAATAAATAAAGTAAAGTACTACCGAAAATATTAAAAAACCATCAATATGTAGATAATTTTAATTGAAAATTGAACACTTTCTGAGTGAGCACTTACTATCCATAGAGTAACTACGAGCGCTCTAAATGTAAGAGCAACCATACGTAAGAATAAGAGTTATTTTTTATAATACATGCCAAAATGCAATTTTATAATTATATGCCATAATTTAGTTTTACAAATAGTTTGCCAATTATTTGTTATTTCCATGAGCAAATTGTTTTCTTCAGCTTGTTGCTATATTTGTCTTGTCAGATTCCTTTTACGCATCCTCTATAACATACTTTTCGTTGCTTAAGATAGACACTTTCCGGATGATATTTTCTTGGGGACATATAGACTTTCATTGTATGCATATGGTTACAATTGTGGGATTTAATGAATCTTTCAACTTTTTTGAACGATAATCATTTCTTGCGAATTCAGCAATAATTTTATACATATGTAGAGTATATATAACTATTGATATTTATTAACTTTACCCAGAGATCAGATTTTAATATAAACTATTATTCATTTACTTTTAATTATAAACAAATCCAATATGATTGAATAAGAATTACTGAAAATTCGAGAAAATAGTTGCTTTAATTTATTTAATCGTATCTGGTAGAAATGGTCACGCTGGTGTGATGGTATTGCTTTATTTCAAGATAAAATGACTGCAATTCGAAACTAATGTTCACAGAAGATCTTTCATGCATGGGTCTGATGCACGTTAAATTTGATACAATTCAAACAGTCTCAAAAGGAGAAAACAGATAATAGGAAATTATAATGTAATATAAATATTGTCTGTGCCATCTTCACATAGTTCTTAAAATTAAAGGTCCATTCTCAGTAAATACATAACATAATTTCTATGTAGAAAGTTAAATAAATTAAATAAATATCAAAAATATCGAAATCATATTCTTTTTTTGGTAGATAAATGACAATTTCACTAAATGAAATTACATTTGCTATTTGTGAATTTTAATAGCATGAAAGAATTATAATGAATTTGTTCAATCATTTATATTCCTTTTAAGAAGAAATTTTAATACTTTCTTTTAGAGCAATCAAATTAATTCGGAATTCTCCGATGAATCTTAATATAAAGTAATCATCCAAGCCAAGACGAGAACAGAATACTGTGCCGGAAATCGATTAACTAATCGAGATTTCGCCTTCAAGCTGGAATCTAGTATTTAGAGAAGAGTGAATGATTATAAATGCTGTATTCTAGTTTCAGAATATATCAGATCATTAATTTTATCTGAGGGACCGACTAAACATGAAATTAGATTAACTTTAAAGGCCCAAAAATTGGTATAAATATTTTCTTTGCTATAATTTTGTTATAATAAAAGATATTATATAAATGGAAAATAAAGCAAGATCATTAAATATATTTGTTATTAACATTCTTCTAGAAAAGAATTTATTAGGTATGATGTATAATATATGATTAGGTATGATATTATGATACCCATATGTTGATTTTCAAAATCTGATTATTCTATTTCGGTAAAACTAACAAAATAAAACAGAATGTTTTTCGATTTCTTATTGCTCAGATTTTGAAAAACATTGAAAAAGGGATTATTCGTATTTTAGTGTACTCAAACTAATGTTCGAATAAATTCTTACGGGTTATTAAGGATTTATTTGCAAACTGTAATCTAAATTACATGATGTTCTTTATGACTGGACTTTTAGGTTTTAACTAGAAAGATGTCCCAAAGAACCCTTCAGTTGACTACGTTTGAACATCTTCACGTTGGAAATGCAATAAAATTAATACCACACTAAATCAAATATTTGAATTATATCATATTAAATGCAGTTAAGCCTGAATACACTAAAGAATTTCAATGGCACTGAATTCAGAGTTGTAATCCTTTCAGATTGCATTCAAGATTCTTCAGTTATACAGTAAAGTAGTTGATCGACAAAAAAACAGCTGCGATCGTCATTATTTTTTGACGTGTTCAGGAGGAAATACGCACACCCAAAAGTATGAGGCATAAATATCCGTAAGGAAAAGTTTGCCTTTTCATTCTTATTCTTGTTTTAGTATCTTTAGAACAAAAACAAATGTTTATACTCTTTTATGTACATTTTCTACACCGCAAGTTATATATATGTTACGATTAATGTGACTAATGGATAATTATTACCAATAAATGTGATTACTCAATTTATCGCATTGACCGGTACTTTTTATTATTAACATGACTTTTAAATTAATTATTATTAGTAACAGCCGTGGTTAATATTAATAATAGATTGTTAATCTCATTGGTACAACGTATATAAAATTTAGAATTTTTATAAAATATTTCTGGAGATAAAAAGGTAAAATATCATTTTAATTATTAGTTTAAACGTAAATAAAAGCCAAAATTATGGTAAAGCATATTATTCTAATAAGAAGAAATTAAAACATTTTTAACTTTAGACAACTTTGCCTAAAATATCAAAGCATAAAATTTCCATAAATTAAAAGCACTGTGATTAGAGATATTAAATATGGACACAGAAATTTGGCGCTTTAATATAAACTAATAAATGTTTAAGTGTGTTTCTGCATATAGTCTAGATAGATATAGAAATGAAGCTAAGTCCAAGTCACTTCTAACAAACTACGCTTAGTGATTAATAATTTTTCTTATCAAACATTATCTGTAAGATTGAATTGAAAAAATTAAAATGAAATGAAAAATCTTTTTACTTAAAATGTTAATTAAGTGCGTCAATAGAAGAAATGCGTTGTTAAAATATGTTTCGAAATAAATTATGATTGAACGAGGACAAATATGAATTGAAAGCACATAAACCCCTGCGTATTTGTGATTAAAATTAATGCTTTATCTGATTTAAATTAAGGACGGGCCGAAAAAAAATGGACCGTAATTTTAAATTATGATAAAGATAAGCAAATAGAATGTACAAATAGTGAATTATCTCATTAAAACAATAACATATGTTGTCGTAAATTCTATAAATACATTAACGTTGAAAATTCAGTCATGGAATTTCGATTTAAATGAAATTTTAATGATATTTTGAAAAAAAATGACTGCTCTATTCTTCAAAATGTATTGAAACGTTATAAAAAGAAACGTTTCATTAAAATCAAGAGAAATTTCTTTTTAAAGCTTTTAATACATTCTGTGCAAGGAAAATATGCAGATATAAGATTTTGCATTTTTAATAATTATTTAATTATAAAGATCATTATCACAAGCAATAAAAGTTGAGAAAATACATATATTTTTCTTTTGCTTTTAACATAATTTTTGTTGTTAGTGAAATGTTTCTAAATCTTTAGATTTTTTAAGACTAATATTTTATTTCATACATGTATAGAAAGTATATAAATTTTAACCCTAATTACAGCTTCCCTACTGTTTGGATGCTTCTGCAATTAAAACAGCCGATATAGTCCAAGAGCACTCCCTAAAAAAACTGGAGGCATTTTAGTTACAATAATTTTTATGTTTTTTGATATTAAATTTGTAGACATATCAAATTCTAAAAAGCTAAACGAAACATTTTTTAATTCAATATTCACTAATGTATAGGCAAAGTATGATAATGACGTATGGAAAAATATTATTCATCGAACTTTTTAGGTTGATAATTATTTCCATTTACACTGACCCACTTCTATAATAAAAAATTTCTCCTAGTGAAATGTTTCTGTATAATATCATTTTAACAATAATGGTATTAACTTTATTCTTTTCATTCATAATATTCGCGTATGTGTTGTTGCTAGAAGAACTTTGCAACTATAGAGAATTTCTTTTTCATGCTAAGAAATGATACATGAATAGGAACTAAAAAGTTTAATGAAAAAAAATGGCAAAAATTAATGATATCAGTTCGTTATTGTCAGTTTGAAGAATTAAAATACACTATCAAAAACGAGATTAAGGATTACTTGAAACCACTTCTCGACAGAGTACAAGTTACCCTATATTTGAATTATCATACACTTTTCGCTGCTAATAAATTTTGCAGCATTCAGTAGTTCTCAATCTAGTTGAAATTCTCACTTGTTTTTACAATACATTTTAAATATTTCTTTAGCTATATAATTACATTAACCTAAGTATGAAGTAAAACATTATTAAATTACAAAAATTTGTACTTTTGACAAATATAAAATATTCACAATAAGAAACACACAGGGTAAGATCAGGAAGGTACTTTAATGCTTCAAGCACTAACACTGTAAATAATGCATATACTTTCAAGCTATGCCCTCCCAGAAGGGGTTGATAAATTCGTTTTGCATCGAAATAGCCCTATGACCCTCAGAGTTCAAGTAAGCCAAATTAAGTAATCTGACGACAACACCCCATCTTAATATTTTGTGAACTTGATTATTAATTATTAGATTAATCTGCATAAATTTTTATTCCTTTCTTGCAATGCCATTAGAAGTCTATAAGTGTAAAAAAAAGATTCTATAAGGATGACAAGAATGAGAACTATAAATATAAGAGTAAATAATAGGAAATAAATTTACAGATTCTACTGTTCAGAGTTTATACAGAAGTGTGTTTCAAAAACTGTTATAATAAAATTTATTTAATTTAGTTACAGATACAGTTAAAATTTGAAGAATAAAAATCATCCATAAGAAAAATTCGTATTATGCAGACCCAGCAAGCCTAAACATCCACTCCTCTCCTCTTTTTTAATTCAGAAAGAAAGATTGTGATCTTACCATCCAATATGCGTTGAAGATCTGTTTTGCAGCAACTGGAAGTAAATATTTTGTTTTGCAAAAAATATGGGTAAAATGTCAACATCTATCTATAAATATGTGGCACAGCATTTTTTCATTCGCGATATAACAAACAGAGTAAATATCCGGCAGTTTTAAAATAAGACTGATCTTGTATTTCCAGTCAGTTTTCTTGTCAATTTTGAAAGTAAACATTATATCAGCAGGACGTCACGAAAAATTGTTTATCCACACTGGCTGTCAAAGATATTTATAGACGTAGTTATATTTGCTTTTGAGAAAGAATGCCTTTAAAGAATGTCAATCTGTATATGCATTTCAGTGTCCCATCCCCCCCCTCCAGTATATCTATCTATCTAAATAAATAGTTGTATTTCTGAGAATAAATATAAACATTACAATTTTTGTTATTCATAAATGAAAAAAACGTCACTTTTCATCTTTTTTTCTTTTTTATATGAATTATTATTTATCATAAATATTAAAGCTTCTCGTAGAATACATTTTTCGAAAGCACAATAGCATAGAAAGAGACTATTTGAATAAACTATACTACTATTTTGAATAAACAACATTATTTTTTTTCTCTAATTTTAAATATGGGACGATCCGCAAAAGATAAAATGCTACGATACGATATTTTACGAAAATGTGTTATTGTTTATGCTTATATTATTAACAAGATAAATAAACGAAGTTCTTAATGAAATATTTTTATTTTTTACACAAAAAGCCACGGAAATTAAAAAAAAAACCCAACAAAGGTCTGAAAGGGCACTTTCCCTTTCTTTCTTATAATGCTTCAGTTTTCAGATAGATAGACATTTAAATAATGCTAAATAATACTGAATCACAACCTGGCAGTTGCTTGCTTACTAATATATAACAATTTTAATATTATGAGTGGATGTTGGATTTTTATCCGGATTTGAGTATCCGAAAGGATGACGTCACTCATACATTGTGAAGGACACATCTAATAAAGTGTTTTATTGATCTCAGTTAAAGAGGTAATATATATCATATTCTGAGAATATATTATGACTTATTTCTTGCGTAAATGGTATCATCGGTGTGTCGTTTAATATGGAATGGGTATTTGTTTTTGTGGATTTTCATATGCTATATGCAATCTTTAATGGCTGAAATATTGAATTTTTGAGTGCTGATTTATTTCTAAGGTAAACGGTAGTATAAACTATTTCTCACTGATTTAGTTTTGGTATATTTTAAGTATTCTTATGACCAGAGGTTTTGCAGCCGCTCAAATTGGTGAAATATTAACGACAAAAGGAGATGGATAAACTGAATATAGAGATGGATAACTATGGATGGAGATGGATGGTCAAATGGAGATGAATGGTCAAATGGAGATAGATAATTATGCAAATCCAATTTTTTTTAAAGTGTTTAGTTTCGAATGTCGTCATGCTAACGGTTTTAGTTTATTACTGGTGCTAGGTATGTGCTTTGGATCCCTATCCATGAGCTTTCAGTTTATCCATGAGGTAATTCTAAATTATTTTTCTAAATTTTAGATTTTTTTATTAAACAGTGATAAAATAATGGATTTATATGCTTTGTGCTATTTTAAAATGTATATTTTAGATTTTTTTCAATGCAGATTTGGACTTTTAATTGCACTTTTGAATTTGACTGAATATTATTAATATAGAAACTTTATTCATATAGTATTTGAATATACTGTATTCAAGCATTAAATTCCGACTGAAGATAAAAAAAAATAATGATATTGTCCATTTGTCCAATTACAATACTAGAGCAAAATACTTTCTAGTAAGAACCGGTATAGGTCGTACACTACTGTAAACATTGTCACCATTCTTGCTGAGACATTTATTATTATAAGACTGAGGTATGTGCCATAGACTACATATAAACAGTGCCACAATTCTTGTTGACCTACTTATTATTTAGTACTACTTATTATTAGTACTAGAATTATTTAGTATCTTGAAGGTAAATAATTTGGGTTATTTCAGACCGATAAATAAGTAAACACACACACACACACACACACACACACACACACACACACACACACACACACACACACACACACACACAAAGTTCTTGAATTTATTTAATAAATATACGTATAAAAATTATGAATTTAATGTTATAAAAATATAAAAAATAATACAGCTAAAATTTTAAGGTTAAATTATTAAGGTATTTATATTTATTTGATTTTTATTAATTTGATTCTAGAAAATATTGTAGTGTAGTTATGATTAAAGAAGTACAAATTATTTGATTTTATAAATTTTCTTTTAAATAAAAATGTACGCACGCACATAGCTATCATCATCAGGCTTTAACTATAATGTAGATCTTCCAACAATGCGAAAATCGTATATTTGGTATTTTTCTTTCATCTTTAGATTATTTTTCTGGAATCATTCATTACCTTTTCATGTATTTAAGCTTTAACTCCATTTTAATGAAAATGTGTCACTTTATATTTAAATAAACATATGATAGATTCATTTTAATTATTCATAATATTTTAATACTTTTATTCATTTATTATTTCACAAAAGAAATATTTTTTTATCCATTTGTAAAAAAAGAAATTAATTCTATATTCAGAATTTGAATAATAAACCAAGAAAGTTCTTTATAAGAGTATTTTTTGATTTCTTACAATTTTTTTTATTGTATGCACATGCATATTTTAGTGGGCACATTGTATATAAATTAGATTACTTCTAAATATTGAGGTTTTATTGAACTTAAGTTATAATTCACTTAAGTACTCCTAACAGAATAATAAAGTATGATAGTACGCGTTTCATTCTGAATAAAAGATTTATAAAAAATCTAATAAATGTATATTTAGGAATATTTAAATTATCTTTCTTTAGGTAATTATTCAGATAAGTTCAGTTAAATCTTTGTTTGAAGTCAATTAAATTAAACCACGATATTTCTAGATAAATGAAGTTAAGAATAAATCAATATATATATATATATATATATATATATATATATATATATATATATATATATATATATATATATATATATATATATATATATATATATATATATATATATATATCCCCCTGTTCCAATATTCCTCCCTCTGAAGTCAGTCATTTAGTCGATTCAGTTTTCCTTGATAAATAAGTTTTCCCCTTTATTGACATGTTTTAATTTTTCCATAATATATTTAGAGGGTGTTCCCAAACAATTGCCCTTGGAATTTGAATTTCCGAGAAATTCTGTCTGACGACTCGACAGATTAGCTTGTGATAGAACATATTCCCATTTAGTTTTATTTAAGAAAAAGATAGGGAAGAAATTCGAAACAAATCCAGAGATTTCATAATCGAAACTATTTTTATGAGCAAGTTTAAAAATTTCTGTTAAAATCAAAGATTGCGCTCTGTTCTACAGAGAAGGATTTACGAATATCATGGTTAACACATAGTAAAAAATGTTGTCTCAAATGTCTGACTCTTCCCCTCGAAGCAGATTATTTACATTACAAATGCTAGTTATAGAATTTGAGAATAAATCATACCACTAGTAAATACATTTTTTATGCAATTATTCTTGTGTTTTTTAAAATTTTTTGATATATAAACGAAAGCCCGGAAAAATGCATTATGTGTCAAAAGTCCCTGTTATTTGGAATAATATTTGAAATTTTATAATTGAATGAGAGAAAACAATAATTTTAATTCTTCTTTATTTATAATTAATTCCATAGTATCTTATATTGGTCATTTTAATTTTTTAATTTCTTGTTAAATATGTAACTTTTGATAAACTGGAATTGCTATTTTTTGAATAAAAATTTGAACAAATCGAAATCAATTGCAACTGCACTGACGATAATATACAATTTTTTTAATTACAAATTACGCAATATAAGCGGTAAAAACATGCACATTAGTAAAGCTGCTATAATTTAGAATCACTAGACACGTTCTGAAAAACAAGTTTTTAGAAACTTCAGTAGTCTTTGAAAATAGAAACACCGTATTAGAATTTTTAGGTGGTTATTTTTTAAGTATTAGCTTCAAAGTTATTTATTTGAAGAATAGTAATCGCCAGGTATTGGGCGAAAGAAAAATGAACCTTGTGTCTAGTCTTTAGATGCCCAATCTATAGAAGATAGCTGAACGTGACTCCATCAGCAATTCTCGATTCTATCTTCCAGATTGCAGTTCTAAGATATTTGATCGAGAAAAAACCATGCATACATGTGCCACAGATTATTGTTATTTGCTGCGAACTGTAGAACGTCACAGAATTAGTACACTAATCCATCTCTGATCTTTCCTAGCAGCAATCACTAGTAACAATCAATCTAGTACTCATTTATTGCATAGGAAAGCTCGACGAAAGAACGTTGTGTACAAAATGTCAAGCAATGAATACTCTTCATATTAAGTCGAAGAAATGGAAATCTTAGTTCGACATACACATATGTCAATTGGAAGCAAATGAATTGAGGTATAAAAAGGCCATAGTTTTTAAGATTTTTTTAAAAACACTTATGAGCTCAAATTTTGCTTCCGATTTTCTTGACCCAACTGTTCTTTCTAATCAAGTGCAATGGACGAAGCTTTCATCCTATAAAATGGTAATGTTATCTCATGAAAATTTAGTTAGTAGAAATTTAGCATCATTAGACATGAATGATTATTTTGATGAAAAATTTGTGTTTGCGTAAGTCAAGGACTTGAACCAGGTTGAGGATACTAGGAATGTTATAGAGAAACATATTGTTTCACTTAGTTCTTAAAACTTCTGAACTCATTTTGAGCAGTAATGGACTTGTTAATCAATACTATTATTTTAAGCCTGGAACATCATTGTTGTCCGTGTATAGCTGTTAAAATTGACCATACTTTTATCCTGATAGTGATAATGCGATAGAACTGAAATAATATATCTTAAGTTATTTTTATATTTCTTGGATTTCTAAAACAGAAAACAAACCTATTCTTTTTCTTTTGAGTTTGATTTATGAAGAATTTCAAATAAAGTGTTTGATAAATTCCGTGAATAAAAATTTTACAATTCCAATCTTTCCGAATTTTTAGAAATAAGAAAATGTATTGCAATTGCCTTATCAACAGATCTTTGATCACAAAATTACATTTTTATTTCTAAGCGCACACTAAAATGGCAAATTTTAAATTAATTTTTGCACACATATTTACACATATTTACCATCATATCAAAACTGACAGAGATAGGCCTACCAGACTAGGACTTATATGGAATTTTAAGAATACTATGCATTTTTACTACAAAATATGTTTTTTACCAGATCATATAAAATTTTGTGATTTTTTGTACATATATTAATAAAAAGATTAATAATTTTTATACATAGGAATTTTTAGCTGGACAATTCGTTATTGGATAAACAAGATAAATTAATAACGAAATATTTAACCATAAGAAAATTTAGATAAAAGGAAAATTTTAAGATAGAAAGCATTATACATATATATAAAAAGCATCTAAAATTTAATAATAACGTATATTTTCTAGCCTTTTTCACTTTTTTTTAATTGCTTTATTTATTATTACAAAAAAGAATACACTATAATTATGATGCTTAGAGGAAAATTGCAAAAAGTCTTTTTATTAAATCTTCATATAATAAACGATATTTTAGGCAAATTAAGAGCATGTGCTTTACTTTTTTGCATATTCTTTATTGAACACATGTGTACATTTCAGTACAAACAGCGTGAATAAAATATATTAAATCTAAATATTCAGTTATATCTTGCTTTTTGCCACAAATTTTTATCGTTATCTTCATCGACGCGTGGCGTGATTGAGCACCGGAACCTATGATAGGTTGCCATAGTAATGGAACACATTTTTTATTTCACTCTTGGTTTAGCAATAATCCCATGGGAAAAGACATTTTCTTTCAACTCTATTAATAGGGCGGAATTTCTCCTTTATAACTTCTTATCTATGAAATTATGTATAACAATACATTGATTTAATTTTAATATTGAGCATTCAGTTGGAGATTTAATAGGAATAAATAACTAAATCTTTTATTTCATTCGAAACTTCAATATTTTGAATAAGAAATTTTACAATATGAGAAAGTATTGCAATACTTGATTGACTGTAACCATAGGTTTTGATGAATAGATAGATGAAATCAATATAGTGGAAATAAAATTATGTCTAATCCTATAGAAATTGCATCCCTGGATATAATTATAGTTATTATAATCAAAGAATAATAGTTATTATTTGATTGCGATTTTAAGTATTCTTTAAAAATTTTTTCATTTACGAATTTTTTTAAAGAATACAGTCTTTTTTGCCTTTTTCGATTCAAAAATAATATATACACTTTCAAATTATATCATTAAAAGATAATGAAATTAAAACTACGGTTAAAATTTAAATTTCACGATTTTTGGAAAAAATGTATTATATCAAGAATTTATCATTTTCAAAAGAAAATATAAGTTAAATTTCGCTTATACTTACAAATAAAAAAAATCTAACAAAATTAAGAGAAAAATTCGGAAGAGTTCCATCTTTTAATTTAAAAACACCTAAAAAGAAAGATTTTATTTCATTAAGAATTTAAATATACGTACGCCTTAATTGCTATGAAAATTTCCATTAGATAAATTGCACTTCGAAAAATCTGCTAATGAAATCTGAAAGCTACTGAGAAGTTTTAAATAATAGATATTTATTTGGTGTCTATTTGATTAAGAAATTACC
Source organism: Argiope bruennichi (assembly GCF_947563725.1). Classification (NCBI taxonomy): domain Eukaryota; kingdom Metazoa; phylum Arthropoda; class Arachnida; order Araneae; family Araneidae; genus Argiope; species Argiope bruennichi. The sequence goes on from NC_079152.1 coordinate 80,955,308, forward strand.
ATAATTAGATAAAACAGCCAATTAAATTCCTTTCTCTACCATTTTTTACAGGTAACGCTGATGCGAGTTTTTGAATTAAAGTAAGTCTCGGTAGGTCAAAATTCAAATACATTATTTTCTTATTCGCCAAAGCAACACGATTAATTTTATGTGTTTGAAATTTCTAAATCAGAATGACGTACATATGAGGTATAGTGTTTTTTTAAAAAAAATCCCAAATTTGCTTTATTTTATTTATATTAGATGCATTAAAAATATTTTAGGTATAAATGAAAACGTAAAAAAATATTTTTCAACCGAAATATGTTTCTATAGAGACACTATACACAGAAAGGAAGTAATGAGATGGTTTCTACACATAAACAATACGTTTTTATAAGTTTTTGTCATATTGAAAGAACATTAGGAACATGTAACATGCATGTAATACTTTAAAAATATAGCTGGTCTCTAGATGTGTCCATCCCAAATGAACATTGATGACTTCGACAAGGAATTTAAAATGTCATATTTTTTAAAACAAAAGTAGCCAATAATGAAAAAAAATAAAATCTGGCGCATTCTAATATGAATTAATAGTAATATTTTCTGCATTTTTTTAAGGGGCAAAAAGTTAATTAACACTTTTTAGTTACAAAATAAGAAACATTTAATTATTAACCTAAGCAGAAGATAAAATAATTAAAATTCCCCAAATTACTTTGAAATAGCGTGGCGGCAAAACGAAGAATGGGAATTAAAACCCGATTGTTTTTAATTTTGAAGGGAAAATGTATTTATGACTTACGTATTTACTCAAATGAGTATCGAATACTTCTAATACGAAATATTTTAAAATTGTTTGCAGTACTAATTAGTGGTTTTGGAACATTTACTCTCAAGTCTGACTGATTATAACAATTGTAAATAATATTTTACTATTATGGTGACATCTGTAAAATAAATAAAGTTATATATTAAGGTCTTTTGTTTATTCCTCTGATTCATGAAAGTAGTTAAAACTTAAATGCAGTTGCATGCGGAAGTCTTTTAATAAGTGGAACGGTGATATGGACTTCTTACCTTCTGCATTCTTCATTATCACCATGGGGGATGCAGAAATCCGAGTAGAGCCCATTTTTAAGTTATAAAGTTCCCAGTTGAGTCTGAGCATCTGCCAAGTATCAGGTTAAAAATATATGTACAAGTTTAATGCCTACTTCTTCCCGTAAACTTCTGATACAATCACGCGAAGAAAAGTAATTCATTACTGTCAAATATGAATAGCGGACATTTCTTCCACGAAGAAATCCTTGATGATAATTCAGTTTATATTCTACATCCTTCGTTTAAAACAGAAACCAGTCCCACCACTATTGGATTAAAGTGACGAGATGGTCAGGTTAATTGTTAGAGGTTCATTGTAGGAATGATATTTGACATCCATAATCCAGCTTTTCAAGGACATAGAGATTCCAATTGCATTTATTTCCGTCATAATGACAAACAACAATGACAGAATTTTAAAATATGCTAAAAATAACATGATGATCAAGTTGTTTAATATTAGATTAGTGCAATGGAAATCAACAGATATATCCCTTTTTTTCAAGGAACTATACACATTATTATTGATGTTAAAATAAATAATTGAATTTTCTAAAGGTGAAATTAACTTCTGGATTAGGAAAAAATTGAATGAATACTGCACGACTCTTAAAATTTGTAAAAATATCATGGAACGAATGTATTACATTACAACTAAATTAAATAATTCAAGAATTTCAATGCAATAAACTTGCAACGTATATTTCCTTTTGTTACAGATTATTGATATATGGCAAAATGCAGTAAGTTATAAGAATATTCAAATGTCAAAAATTATGATATACAGAAGAAACTTCATCAAATATCTAAAATTTAGAACAGTGATCATCTATTTTATCATACATTTTCCATAGAATGATATGTAGCAATAACAAGAATAGAAAGCAATATTTTTAGAGAATATTTACGCTCGTAGAATCTTTGTTATCAGTATTCGCATAGATTTTTCTGCACTGTAATATAGATTTGTCAATCTTTTAATAACTGTTCCATGATTCAAAAGACTAAAAATATTAGTCTTAAATAAAAAGACATTTAAATAATAAGACTTTTTTTATTCCTATTGTTCTCCTTACTCCATTCTTTCATTTCCTGGATTCGTTATGATATTATAATGACGTCGATGAAGAAAATTTAAGAAGAACATTAAATTTTTTTCACTCTCAAGTAAAGTATTACTCAAAACTTTTCAAAACCTTCTCCTCTTAAAACTACTTTTAAACTGCCTGATTTAAAATACAATTTTACCAGTTATGATAAAAGTTTTTAGTTTAAGTCATCATAAATCACGAGGCACATGTCATGAAACATCAATCTGCAATGCTATCTTTCATAATACAAAAAGCTAATACCGTAAACAATAACTGCAAAAAGCGCAATTAATTTCAAAATTGAATTGTTTCAGGTCCTTTAATGTATACGCTATCAAATGACATTTAATGATGACGAATCCTTTCTCAATAGTTTTTATCTTTCAGTAAAATAATAGAGAAAGCATAATATGTTATTGCTCTCAGACAGGAATGTTTTCTGCACATTTCATGATGTATAACATACATCACAAAATTCAGAGTTAAATAGGACTACTGTTGGACTTACAGTTACCAATTAAAGTTCTAACTTTTGTTTAAATTTTTAGGAGCATATTATTGCATAATATCTATTTTCACACCACTTTAAAATTAAATTTGCTTTTCAATGATGTAAATTGTTTTAATGGATAATTTTCCCCTCATCTTAATACATTTTTTCAAAATTAAATATGAATGATTAAAACACCTATTATTTGTCTTTAATTCTAAACAATTGTTTTATCAAAATTTTCACTTGTCCTCTTTCAATAAATTTTCCTAGTCCCTATTTTTAGCACAAAATGATTAAAATGCCTTTTATTTTTATTGAGTTCGAAACAATTGTTTTATCAAAATTTTCATTTGTCTCCTTTCAAAAATTTTTCTTGTCTCACTTTTAGCCAAAATGTTTTAAATGCCTTTTACTTTTATTGAATTCGAAACATTTGATTTATCAAGGTTTTCACTTGTCTCTTTTTAACAAAAATTTCTTGTCACACTTTTAGCCAAAATTATTAGACCTATGATAAAAGAAATGCCTATATTGGATATAAATTTTAAAACATAATTTTCACATGTACAAACATGCAATGGTTTTAGAATGACATTCGTTCTGAAAATTTGGCGTTGTTAAAATCTTCAATCATAAAATGCAACAGCCTCTGCAATCAAATGGGAATAAGGATAAGAAAGACGATATAAGTCTAAATCATTTGGATGTCATTATGTTTCGGATTAGAAATTCGAATTCTCTTTTTTTATTGTTTCTTTGCCTTATGATTGACAAAAAATTCAGACAAACCCTACCAAGTAAAAATAAAATTAAAATAAAGCTAATGAATAAAATAAAATAAAAGGTGGAAATAAAAAGAAAGAATTTTAAAGAGGTAATTTTCCATCTCATTTATTTAAGAAATTATACTTCTGAACAAATAAATATTATATTTAAATAAATTTTATTAATATTACATAAATAATTATTAATTAAACATTTATATAGAAAAACATAAATAAAAGATACTTTTTATAAATTCAAATGAAAGAAAACATATTAAGATGTATGAATTAAAAAAATATTGGAAAAAGATAGAAATATATAAGCAAACTGTATCGTTCATTCTCTTTTTAAAATAACATGCTTCTTATACATTATATAACATGTTAAGTGCTTTCTGAAAAAGAATGGGCTATCTATTTTATTTTTAATAGTGTAAAAACTATTGAGGATTCTGGAATGGAGATAAAGTCTCTGTTATTAATAATCAAATGATAGTTTGAAATAAAAATTCACTTGATTTTAAAAACATAACAGGAGAAATAATGTAGAAGGAAAAATGAAAAACTTAATCTATTCTGCAGTTCGTAGTTTGAATATATGTTTTTTATGATTTATTGTAGATGAAAAAATGCCCTTTCATCAGTTAGCGAGCTTTGAAGAAGTAAATTTTCTTGGCAATATTCCACAATATCAGAATTTTGAATTTTTCAAATGCAGTTTTTACAAAGTAAATCAGTTATTTAAAAGTATACAATAAATTTGTCGGAACTTCAATCATTTTCAAAGATTTCAAATTGTTTTACATTTCTAATTCCATAGGGTATTTATCTCGCATAACAATAAAAGAAAATGTGCATGTCTGCTGCCAAACTTAACCAAATTTTGTTACAAATATACTTAAGGCAAGGAAAAAGTGTATGTCGAATTTATTTTCTTGAAATTTTCATTAGACATTAAATATAGTAACATCCATTTGTACACTTTTAATGTAATATAAACTAATATCATTCTCAAAGAAAATTCAATAGTTTGTTTTATATTTCGCAAAAACTTTTTTTAACAAAAGAAATTATTTTGTTATCTTACATTATGTTAGATCTTTTCCTGAAAATGAGCATAAAAAAGAAAGCAGTCTAAAATTAAAACAAATCAAAGAGAATTGTTTTGATTTTATGGTCTCAGTATTACATGGTAAATGATTCTAAATAAATTTGAACCAGATAAATATTATAAAATAACATCTTTTTAGTCTTTTAAAAGATCTACGCTGTATATAAAATTATTTGGATCAATGATTTTTTTTATTTGCTCAAATTTTGTCAAATGTTTTATAAGGTAAGAAAGAGAAATAAAACCATGACAATTTAAGCTATGAGACGAGACTAAAAATGGATTTGCGAAAATTTTCGTGCTTCTTTCCTCTATTTCTTTTTAGAAATTTCAATACGTACTGCCAAAAATGGTTTTAAAAATCCTCTTAACTTGTGAAATCTGATTGGATGCCGTGTTTTTTAAATAAAATTTCTTTTTATTTACTATTATTATGCTTATGGTGACAAAGTAAGATTTTTCAAAATTAAGAATTGGCTTATATAACTTATATTGTTGTAAAGAAAGAGCTAATTTATAGAATAAAAATATAAAAGTTTAAAAAAGCAGTTTTGTAAATGTTTCATTTGATGAACATACCATATTATTAATTTTTCATAAGAACTGCAAATTTAAGAAAAAGTTACGCTTTGTTCAAATTGCGTATGCCACAAGTAACGAAAGGAAATCGAAGTATCTGCTGAAAATCGAGGCCGAAAAGTCAGCAAATGCTATAGCTGCATCAGCGTAATTAATTCTGCTTGCAGGCATTTCTTCAGTTTGCTGTCAGACCGATCAATTTTCTCTGTTTCTGAACAAAAATTAATCACGAAACGTAATTGAATTAGGATGTTCTGAAAAAAAATCGCTTAAAAATAACTTCTGCACATAGGAAACTCATTAATGATGTTCGCATGTATCACATTATCTAAGATATTACATAGTTTGTTATCTTGGCTAAAATTAGAAATTTTCAAAAAACGAAATTTTTTATTTTTTATTATTTAATAACAAAGGTTTTAAATAATGTTTCATGCCTTATGTTGATAAAAGAAACGGTGAGTTAAATTGGGTTGGGGTATGAAAAATTTTTGACACATACTTACTAAAATTACAAACTCTTATTAATGTGGTATTCTTAAAAATAAATTCCAAAAAAGATTTTATTTGCCTAGATAATAACAAAAAGAATAAAACGAATTTTTTAAAAAAATTATTATAATTATAGGCATTAATTTAAGGAAGATTTCTGTTGATTTATCTATGTGCATATATTTCCAATGTTTTTAGCAAGACATCATTTAGATACATTCTTTAGATGCAAAAATTAATTTTGATTTAAATAATTATTAAATTCAGGCATCTGTTTTGCAATAGAATTTCGTAGAATTAATTTAATTGTTTTAAATAGAGAGTTTTTACTATGGGAAAAATTTAGGGAATTATATCTATAAAATTTCTAACGTTTCAGAATGTGAGTAATTTTATATTTTTGATTGAATTGCAAGAAGTTCATGGATGATCATTCTAAAATATGACATAGATGATATGGAATGCGAAACGTTCAGATTAAAACAATCCTTATAGGGAATAGAAGTGAAGGTTTTGTGAAGGTTTTCAAGCATATCATCGGAGTCGCAAATTGAAAAGCATGTTTTATTTTAGTGTTCGAGTTAAAATTTATAGGCGTGCTTAATTATAATCAAACTCTTTTTCATGTTTCATTATTTATTGTTTATAATATAATTGAAAAATTACGTTTAGAAATAAATAATGAATCTTCGAATCCTCACTAGACTTGAGTTCCACTTAATTCAAAGCTCTGTTAGAAACTTTAATAAGTCATAAAGAGGTTCTCTGTATGTAAAGGCGATGATTCAATTGAAAATGTATTTATATTCTAATTTACTTGTCATTAATAACTTCTAATCTTTTGATTGAAAAGCAACAGTAAAAATTGTTGTAAACAATAACATTCTTTTCAAATGTATATACATATAGCAGATTTTGAATGTTTGAAGGAATATGATACAAAAGACTAATTTCCATTTGCAAAAATGCGTTACTATTTTATGAATAAAATTGAATTATTCATTACATGCCTATAATTATTTTGCTTAAGATTAGCTAGTTATGAGTAAAGATAAACATAAAGCCTAATTTCTTAAAAAGTGGGAATATCTATTGAGAGTTTTAATTTTTATACGGTGAATAATGAGATCTTAGTTTGATTTTTGGAATTACGATTTTTATTAGCGAATGCTATAGAATTCTTAGAATTTAGGGTGATAAATTAGTCTATGTAAATTCATAAAATTTTTTCAAAATTTCAAATAGACAAAACGCTTTAAACATTGAAAATTATTTCGGATTTCAAGGCTTAAAAGCATTATTGAAGAGAGCTTTTATGAATATTTTTATTAATATAAAACTTTTAAATGGTATACTTATGAATAATGACTATTCAAATTTTATTCTTTCCAGCTTTTACAAGAAATTTTAAAATAAATGCACCCAAATTTCTTTAAATGTCTAATTTCAAACGAAGAGAGTAATAATAGCTTACAATGCTAAAGAAATTGGAGGTTCTGTTTCAGATATTTCTGTTGCTTTATAGCATATATTTCTTTTTTATTCCGTGTGCAATTATAAGACATTGTCAAATCATTTAGGTTTACAAGTAGTCGGCCAAGAGAGGATAATCTCTACAAATCAATCAGAGTGAAAACTACATTACATGTATGTATGTATATGTAAATTTATTTCAAATTTAAAAAATGAGGACAAAAATTCAAGTTAACTACTTCTATATTTAATATTAACAAAGAAATAATAAAGGAAATAAATATCAAGAATTGAAATAAGGGTGCATAAATCTCGAAAGAAATATAAAAGAAGCTTTAAATAATGAGATACAAGAGAAATTAAGTGCAAATATAAAAACAAGAATCAGAAGATAATAAATGAAATCTAACTTTTAAAGAATAATATTTATAAATAAAAAGAAAAAATCTATTGTATTTTGAGTAATAAATGAAAATCTTAGATATTTTAGGTTTTATAAAGTAATTTTCAAAAGGTATGAAAAGAATTTCTGTGATTTTGAGATTTAGGGAATATATTATATATTCTATTATCTTATATAATAAGAATTTATTAATGTATTCGTTTATTCTATTGTAAATGTAAATTATTTTTCTTATTTTTCGCATTACTAGTCTTATTTTTCGGATCAGAACTATTGCCAGTGATTTTATTTATTAACGAGCTTTTGGGGTTTGAAAATGTTGCAGCACTATATTTTTGATAAAATGCAAATAAATTATATGTTTTTTTATGTATATTATGCTATTGTTTTTATGTATATTTTTCAATTAAATTCTTTCCTATATATTTTTTTTTGTAACATAACAAAAAACATTTGAATTTCATTCAATAATCTTATTATTAATTTTTTCTTATTAGTAAAAATTAATATAATCTTTAGTAAGCAAAAAATTAACAATTTAAAAAAGATTCTTCTTATCAGAAAGTTTTTTTCTTTTAATTATTTCCTTCGAAAAAATTAAAGCATTAAAAATATATTAGATACACAGATAATTATATTTATTGTAGATATCATTTTGCATTTGAAAAAATATTGTTTACTTTCAAATCATCAATAATATTAACTTATTAAACAGGGAGTAGTATAATTTCTCATCAAAAGTGCCATACAGCAAGATATAGAGCCAACATTTCTGCACGTGCTCCATATTGAAAATCAATTTCTTAACTTCTAGTGGAAGAATTGGTAGAACACAAGTGATGACGAACTTTAATAAATAAACTCAACAACCCTTAGTCTATTTATAGGAGAAGTTCATGAAGTTTTGAAAAGCGATTTTACAGATATGACAAAATTTGTTGGCAGGAACGCTTTTAATAAAATATACATAAAATAATTTTGGTGCATTTGCCAGCCAGGAGTAGCCTAGAAATGGAGTTAAGTATTCACGAATAATTAAATTTTATTATGGTATAATTGTTATTCCTTTATTAATAAAAATGAGCTACTAAGCAAAACTAAGTACTTTCTTAATACATCAAAAATATGCAATAGACGTTTCACAGAAGTATATTAAATAAGTCAGTCAGTGCATTAACCATTTATTTTCCTAAAAAATTAAATAAAAAAAGAACGAATAGTAAAAGGTGACATTAGAAAGAATTTATAATAAAGCAAAATTAAACTGAAAAAGTAGATAAAAAATTACATTGAAAATGAAAGCGCAAGTGAATATAATTTCAGGCCGTTTCTTTAAATTTCAAGGTAATTAATCAATTTCGAAAAAAATATTTTCTTTAATAATTTTAAGACTTATTCAACAAATTAAACTGTTTGCATGCTCTGTAAAATAATAATAAATTACAAAATATCTGGAAAAAAAATCAAATTTATGTTAAATTATTATATTTTAAAATTATTTCTTTTTTTTGTGCCAATTAAACAGCTCACAATCAAATCAAGCAGAAACGTTTCAATAAATTCCTCATTGCGTTAAAATCAGGTAAAAGAATTTAATTCAATTTTCCGGCAGTATAGAAAAAAAAATTCCCGTCAAAATCCTTAAACCAAATCTTGTAATAATGATTTTGAAAGTAAATGCAAATTCTCCAAAGAATATGAACTGATAGATTAATTGAACTGATACAAGAGGAAGGATATCACACAGAGGTTATTTTACTTTAATGTACTAGTTCAAGAATTCTGATAAAAAGTTCACATTGTTGTTTATAACAGTGGCGTAGCGAAAGCAAGCAGCGTCCGGAGTATAATTTGATTTTTTCGCCCGTTTGTCGTATTTAATTTTGGAAGCTGTTGTTGTTGCTTCTCATGGCACTTGCCATGGACAAACGAAGACAGCGATTTTAAGCCGGTGGGGGAGCGTCTCTTGTTTTTATAGTAGTGCCACCTAGAGCCAAGAGTACGACTTCGCTACTCCGGCATCACTCATTCGCTTGCACAACCCTTTTTTACAGGAGGGCACATTCACACATCTCACAGATAGAACAACGGAAGAACAACCATGCCCAAACTAAGACTCGAACCGAGGGGAAGATGCGCTACCCTTATGCCAGGACGCCGGCATTTTGGAAGCTGGCATAATCATACCATTATTTTGATCCTATGGCGTCCCTTAAGAATGACCTTCCAAGATATGTATACATCTTTGTCTCACGATGTGGTCCACTGGGTCGTAAAATTTAAGATGAATTTGTAGAATACCGACTAGAATGGAACAATATCGTGTTTTATAATATTTAATTATATAATTGGAGAATTTTCTAGAAATTCAATAATGAGTATGTTATTATATATTATGTATATTAAAATCAATGTGATAAATCTATTATTATTAAAAATAAAGGATTTATCTCATTAACAGCAATATCTATCTATCTATATATATATATATGTATGTAACCAATCTAAAGTAAGAAAAAGTTTGAAAACGAAACTAAAATGAAAACGAAACAAAACAGTTTCGAAATCGCAACTAAAATTTATTACCTATTTAAACTAAAACCAAAAAGGAACTTCATAGTATTTAGAGAGCGCAATTGCAGCTACTTCTAAAACACAGATGAATTGATACAAAAGTATTAGAATCAAGTTAATAGGAAAAACAAAAACCAAATAAAAATTAAACCAAAAAAATTATTAAAAAATATTAAAAAAGAATCCGGCCTGAAGACTTTTTCAAGGGTCACCCTCAGGCAGGGATTCAAATAAAGGGATTTTTTCTGTGAGGACATACAGACATTAAGTCTAATAATGATTCCTCGTGACCCGAAAATCCCCCGAAATTATGCTCAAGAGATATACCATTTTAACAGAAAGGAAATACAAAATAACAAATTAGAAAAAAACCACAAAGTAAAAATACAATAAAAACAATAACAATAAAAACAAAAACAGCATTAAAATTAAAATTAAAATTAAAAACGAAAAGGCCAAGACATACCATCCAACAGTGAACGAAACTTTAAACAATCGATTGTGATTTCCTGTTTTTGAAAGTTAACGGTAAATTATGTAAACAGAGGTAGGCACCCAGCGCCATCTATTGAGTGATCCAATATGCAAGTAAATTTCTATTTTTATTTAAGCCAAAAGATTAATCCCAAACCATACCTTGTTTAATTAAAAAATTGACATTACAGTAATTTCTAGGAAAATCATTTTTAATTAAATTTTTAAGGAGGATATTTGATGCTTCAATATAAGAATTTTTTATTATTGCAAACCCTTTGATCCTGTTAACTTGTGAGAAAATAAGATTTTTGAAAATTTTAGAGTTTAGATTGGAATGGTAGTTACATAGTTTTGTTATTTTAAAGTTGAAATCATCCCTTTTATCGTATATACCAACTATTGTTTTATCATTAGCAATTTCGATTTTTAAATCTAGAAAGGTAGCCTCAAGTTGATTTATATTTGTATCTTTTAGAATTAAATCTTTTGGATAGCAATTAGTAATAATATTAGTATTGTCGAAGTTAATCAAAAGTAGGTCATCAATATATCTCCACCCGTTTATTAAATTATATTTAATTATTTTTTTCTCATAGTAATGCAGGAAAATATTAGCTAAAGCACTTGAGAAAGCTGTCCCCATTGGAATGCCCTTGACTTGTTTATAAAAATTAATACCATTAAACACGTAATTTTCAGTAATATTAAAATTACATAACTCAAGCCAGTTATTTTTAGGAATGATATTTTCATTTAAATATTCGTCATATATAAAAGTGCAGACCTTTATTAATTTTTCATGAGGTAGATTAGTGTATAAATTTTCGAAATCAAAAGTATTAAGTTTATTAATGTTGTTATCTTTAAGAAAATCCAATACTTCTTTGTTACTAGAAATAATAAAGTTGTCTTCATTTTTTATTTTGTCCAGGATAATTTTTAAGTATTTAAAGAAATGTTTACCCGTATAGTAATTATAACTACCAGTGCTACAGGTTACGAATCTGAATTTTAATGGATTTTTATGAAATTTAACTGTTGGGAATAAATAAGGATAGTTAAGAGAGCAAGTCTTAGTTTTGGTTTTTTTTGCGAAAGCTAGCATTCTTTTATCTAATTCCTTTTTCCCGGAATTCTTTAACATATAAGTTGCATTAGAGTTATATTCATTAATTAAAAGTTCTTTATAATAATATTTACAAATTAAACAGAAATTATTTGCTGATTTATCTATTACTGTAATAACAAATTTTTCTTTTAAATTTTTTATTTCATTTTTTAATGTTTTACTAAAATAAATCCCACGTTCTTTAGATCTGTCAAAATCAGTATTCAATTTTATTTTAATTTCCTTTAAAATTCTCACTTTCCATTCCCCGAAACCTTCCGCAGGCCAGTGGTATTTTCTAGATAATTTGGCAATAAAAACATCCAAATCATTACCAATAGAAATCAAAATTTTGTTATGGTTTATTTTTTCTCTTAATCTAAATTTTGTTCCTCTTCCCATCAAATCTCTTAAAGAGTTGGATTCAATAATTTTTAAATTACCTGTAATAATATGACCTTTATCAATATCTATAAAATCTTTATATTTTTCCTTGTTACAGTAACAATCTGTTTTATTTATTTTATCTAAATTTTTGCTATAGTAATTATAATTACAAATTTTTTTCTTTAAAGTTGAAGTGTAACTAAACGCTATTGATACATTAGTTTTATCTGCAAGAGGAAAAAATATATTATTATTATGTATAATTTTGGGTAATTTAAGATATTCGAAGTAAATATCCAAGAATTTAATCACACAGTATTCTTTGTAAACATTATTTTTATTATTAAAAAGTAAATCGTTTTTTCCAATGTTAAGTTTACATTTAATAAGATCTAGAATAATACATTTAGTGTACGAATTTTTAAACTCTAATTCCCCGAATTTATTATTTAAAAACCATTTCATTTTATTATTTCTAAGACCAAAAATGTATTTCCTAATTCTGTGAATGTTTTCACTATTGTGTTCCAGATTACAGTAATTTTGAAATTCCTCAAATATAATTTGAAAATTGCCTCCTTTCCCTTTACCTCTTTTAAATCTTTTAGAAAAGTTATCTTTATTTAGAAAATTTTTAAAAATGTTAAATTTGTTATAAATGCAATTATTGTTTAAATCTGCATAACCTTCCCCATTTAATTTACTATTGAGACCATAAGGAAATAAAGTTTTTAGGTTGCAAATATAAATGTTTTCCAGATCTAATCTTTTGTTTAATTCGTTAATATTGTCTTCTAGAATGTAGATATTAATATTGTTAAAGTTATGGTTTTGAAAATGCTCCAGTTCGAAGTCAGTGGTCCTATTTTTTATGAAGTTTTTTATATCGGATCTGTGATTGTTAATTCTTAAATTAAGCTCGGTGCTAGTTTGGCCAATATATTTTAAATTACATTCTGAACAATTAAGGAGATAAATCAAATTTTTGTTTTTACAGAATGTTTGTAATTTTGAGTTTTCATTTTTGATCTGTTCCTTATCTGCCAAAGGACATGTCCTACACTTTCCGTTTCCACAAATTTTATATTTTTTTGTATTTTTAAGATTTTTTAAACAAAACAATTGTGTCAGTAATTTTTTCTCCGTGAATGCTCCTGACACAAAGCTATCCACAGTGCCCCTTGGTAGAGCGCGCGACGGGCCATGCGCTATGATAAATTCGTTATTAACTTTTTGCATAGTTTAATTTATTTATTAAAATGAAAATATATCTCCTAAACGCCAAAAAACAAGGAATTCTCGAAAAAGTAAAATCAGGAAAAATGATCTGAAAATTCTTAAATTTTTTAGGCAATACACCAAAAAACCTATTGAACCCCCCACCACCACCAAAAAAAACTATTAAAAATATTTTATTTAAAAAGTTTGCAGTTCGTGGAACAGCGCACCTGCAGCTAAATTCCAACCAAATGCAAGAACGAGTAACCAATCTAAAGTAAGAAAAAGTTTGAAAACGAAACTAAAATGAAAACGAAACAAAACAGTTTCGAAATCGCAACTAAAATTTATTACCTATTTAAACTAAAACCAAAAAGGAACTTCATAGTATTTAGAGAGCGCAATTGCAGCTACTTCTAAAACACAGATGAATCGATACAAAAGTATTAGAATCAAGTTAATAGGAAAAACAAAAACCAAATAAAAATTAAACCAAAAAAATTATTAAAAAATATTAAAAAAGAATCCGGCCTGAAGACTTTTTCAAGGGTCACCCTCAGGCAGGGATTCAAATAAAGGGATTTTTTCTGTGAGGACATACAGACATTAAGTCTAATAATGATTCCTCGTGACCCGAAAATCCCCCGAAATTATGTTGATCACTCAATAGATGGCGCTGGGTGCCTACCTCTGTTTACATAATTTACCGTTAACTTTCAAAAACAGGAAATCACAATCGATTGTTTAAAGTTTCGTTCACTGTTGGATGGTATGTCTTGGCCTTTTCGTTTTTAATTTTAATTTTAATTTTAATGCTGTTTTTGTTTTTATTGTTATTGTTTTTATTGTATTTTTACTTTGTGGTTTTTTTCTAATTTGTTATTTTGTATTTCCTTTCTGTTAAAATGGTATATCTCTTGAGCATAATTTCGGGGGATTTTCGGGTCACGAGGAATCATTATTAGACTTAATGTCTGTATGTCCTCACAGAAAAAATCCCTTTATTTGAATCCCTGCCTGAGGGTGACCCTTGAAAAAGTCTTCAGGCCGGATTCTTTTTTAATATTTTTTAATAATTTTTTTGGTTTAATTTTTATTTGGTTTTTGTTTTTCCTATTAACTTGATTCTAATACTTTTGTATATATGTATGTATATATACACACATACATATATATACATACATATAAATATATATATATAAAATGAAAAAAAAAAGCTCAAAGTTAAAATACTAAATTAACAATTAAATTCCAAAGATTATTTAATTAGCAGAAAAGATCTATGGAAAATTAATTAAAAAATCACCTTATTGTATAAAAGGTTTGTTATTAACCCTGAAATTTCTATTTACAATAACATAACATAAGCAATATAAAAAAATAAATTTTAATTATATTAAAAACAAATTTAAACAATTACATACAAATGGAAAAATAGTGGACATATTAAAATATGATATATAAATACTTTAACATAGAATTAATATAATTCTGACTTGTAATACTATCTTAGGAGGGGACAATGGATCAAAGACAGATATGTTTACATTTTTAAAATTTTCATTTAAAATTTAATTTTTAGATTTTGTTTTTTATGTTTTCAGCTTCACTGTCCTTTTCTTCTTATATAAATGCATGCGGCTTATAAAATATTAAATACATTTTTTGTAACTTTTTACATTTTATCATAGTAGTTAATAGCGTGAGTATATAGAAGTTCTCTAAGTCGATGAAAAATTTAAAGGATGGATACAAACCGAATAAAATCTTCCTAATCTGCACTTGATTTCAAAAATCTCTTCAATATGATGAAGAAATTTATCTCTCAAAATTCATAGCATTTTAAAATTGCGGTCTTGAATTTCAATTTTGAATCAACTTGAATCTTTTATATCATATTGATTGATCGAGCACGTCCAAACTGTTGACAGAAGATGTGATTATTATTAATTTATACAGTATTAAAGCCTTATAAATCATTGAAAGTCACGAACGCTTCTTAGAACGCAGGTCTGTGAAAGTCTGGATTCTGTCATCTCGGCATAAAATATTCTTACTCCAAAAACGATTGACTGACTGTGAGGATAAAGAAAGGTATCTTTTTCTTTCTTCTTGAAGGTTTACAATATAATTAATTAGAATTATATAGGAAAGTGAAATTAGGTCGCCATTAAACTTGTAAAGTCTCTTAAGTTCAAGATATAAAATTTGGCGTTTGAATATCACATTGTTAAAGAACGTGTACCAGAAAATATATTAATTATTTTTTTTTCAATTTTGAACCAAAAAAAAATATGTAGAGTAAAATTATAATAAAAAGCTTTAATTCTCAAGGTAAAGCTTCTGATGTGCAAAAAATAACGTTGTGATACTCGGTACAAAATTCCTTTTCTAGAATTTCATATTTAAACGCATATAAATCACTTTGAGGTTAACATATGTATTTTATTGCAAAATTATTTAATAGACTGTTAATCAATAGGAAACTGTATGTTAAAAAAAGATATTTTATTGAGAATGATATCGTTGATAATTATTTTTGTGAAAGAGCATTTGTCAGTGTTCAGTATAATTTTTTTTTCTTAACTATATGAGCAAAACGAAATCAGCCGAATTAAATATAACTCATTGATTCCAAAAATATAATGATATCGTATATAAGATATAATTAATTTTAAAATAATATGATTTTAATTTCGAATCACACCCATTAATTAAAACATCATGACACTTAATTTATTTCCAGTTTAAGACATACAGAGAGAAGTTAAATAAATTTACTAAAATTATAAAATCCGATGGAAATTATTAACAAGGGATAAGTAAAGCTAATCATACTAACGAGAAAGTAAAAAAATCTGTTTAAGTTTGCTTTAGAGCAATCTTACTATATTGTTGCTGTTAATGGTTAACAGATAATAAGGCTATTTCTCTAGAAAAGGTAATGATAATCGAATTTCATTAATTATAATTGTACCGTTACATATCTCAAGGGCTTTTATTATTTTGCACTTGACTATATTTATCGAGAACCTACTTTAACCATTTCACAATATTCTTTCCCCAGGGGATTCAGGATTTAATTAAACAGGCGGTGGATTGGAGAAAGTTTGGGATTACAAATAATATGTCACTAGGATACCTATTTATTGATAATATTTATCGTTTGATTAAAACCTATAAATTGCATGTTGCAATACGTGAAATTGTACAAAGCGCTTTAAAGAGCTTCGAACTTTGAGTTACCAAATTTGACACTGTTAACTACTCATTGAGTAACAGATAATCACTAAAAAAAGGATTATCCAAATATTTAGTAAGATGATTATTTAAAAAATGATTGAAAACATAACATCGGGTTATATATTCTGTACAAAAATCATATTAAAAAGATTTTAAAATAAAAAAATATTATCTTTCAGTCAATAACAATTTGATTTCTGTAAAACCTACCAAATTTTAATGAATTTTAAAAGTATTTTTAAATATATTTCACCATAATGTTTTTCTTTGTTTTTATTATTGCATTTACACATGCATGTGTCGCAAGGATATTTTACAAGTACATTATCGTTGCCAAATAAATAGGAATACATAAAAATAATAAAAAGATAAATAAATCAAACCTAAAATATTATTTTTCTGAAATGTTTGGGCTTAAAGATCGAATGTCTTTTTAATTTTTTTACAAGATTATTATTTTCTCAAAGAATATACAATTGTGTCTCAATCTGATCGTAGACAAAATTACCCAATGTCATCAAAGGAAAATCATATTTCAAGAATAATTTTTATTGAAATTCGCTTTCATAAACCGTATTTTATTGAAAAAAAAACTAAACTAGGAGAATGGAAAAGGACTAAAAAGAGAAAATAAACTACGGGCTACTAATGAGCACATAGTTGGTTGTGGCCATTGTATTTTACCAAAATAAGCGAGATAATGATCATAAAGTAGATTAAATAACTATTTACAGTTTCTTTATGGTGGAGACGATCGAAATAAGGATGTCAGGTGAAGAGTAATATATAAAATATATCAAAACTTCTTTAGATTCCTGATAAAATATTATATTATTCAATTTCTTCTCTGAAAAATGGAAATATAATAACGTTATCAGGATCATCAATGAAATGTATCAGTATAAAATTTAATTCTTCCAATAGAAGCGCATATGAAGATTCTGGAAATGGAAAGGCAAGACTATTAACAAAAAATGGTTGAAAAAGAATTTAATCACCATCAGCTTTAGAAAACATATATTCAAATTAAAACTGAAAGCAAGATGATGATAGATTTGAAATCAATAACAGATATCCTTAAATGGCAGATTGACAACACATTTCTTTGAAAATAGCAGCGCCAGAAAAATACCTAGTAATTTTTTTTTAACTGAGTACTCCGGAGAATAGTGTTTTGGACTTCTCAGACAAAATCTGTTTGCTAGTTATGGTGAAAGAACTATTGATAGATGTTCGTTGGCAAATGTTTATTAACATATGTCAGGGGATTTGGAGGACCTCTTTAGTAATTATGTGGAACAAAGTAAATTGAACTTTCGATTGTCAGTGATCTTATATTTGGCATTCCGCAGGGGATCTTAAGAGAAAATGAGCCAACAGTCGGTCATCTGTTTTGCCGTTTGGTGGTCTACAATTTTCTTTGTAGTTTTCTCACTGAGTGCTTAGATTTGCAGTGTCCTATGTCTTTCTGTTTGGGTTTAGCAAGGGAAAGGATTAGAACTTGTATTACTTTTATATCCGTATAATAAATATAAAATGTGATTGTCAAAACTTATAGAATTACCCGATTATTGACCAATTAAATATGCTTTAAAATTGCTATTTTATCAAAATGACCAAAAGACGTTCTTCGATTGTTTTCAAATAAACGAAGAAGATAGCCTTTATAACATTCTGAAAGGTACTCCATAAACATAGAACTGTAAAGAAATTAGTAGCAATGCAATTGGACCTATGTATGATTATGTCCGGAAGACCGATATTTCAGCATCAGTTCTGAAAGATGATCTTGGTGAAACATGGTGCATGTGTTTCTCAATTTCTAATTGGAAAAATTTTAGAGAGAAATCATCACTAATCCTTCAGTTTATAGGTATGGTGGTGAAGATAAGTTTAACTGCATGTAATAAGTGGAACGAGACACATGCTTATAAAATTTGAATTACATGCTTCAATCAATAAATTAAAAATATAATATGACTAAGCATTTTAGAATGAATCTTTGAATATTCTAATAACTACTCTAAAGGCATGCAGAGATATGGAAAAATTGATGAATATTAGTATATTTATCATTATAAACACTAAATTTTATCGTTATGTTCTTAAACTAAATTTTCAATTCACATGAGTCTAAGTTTAGAGGAAAAGATACTATGAAATACATTTAACATATATTTTCCATAACATTTACATAGTTTGAAATTTTTATTTCCATTTTTTGAGCCCAAAAATTTGAAGAAAGTAGGAAATACAGTTTAATTTACAACCAAATATAAGAACAACATTCAACTAAAAATGATGCGGATTATTTTAATTCCACTAATATTCTATTTATTAAAGGGTGTTTGAGTTTTTAAAAATATTTTTTTATGATTTATTTATTTTCTATATGTTTTAAATAAGTCTTTTAATCTACTAATATAAGCTCATATCATGAGTTATTGAATGTGCGTATATAATCTCAGTAGAAGTGTGAAAAATGATAATCTTCTTTTCCGGGAGAAACTAACAAAGAAAAAGAAACTAGTAAACATACATTTAAAATTTTCTTTTTTTACTTTTAAGTTGTGAATGTTTTATTTGTATTTTAGCAATTTATTGATATGCTAATATTAATAAATAATATTTTATTTATGAGCCATTCGTTATTTCCTTGTCTTCTATAAAGATTTAATAAGGAAATGATTTTATTACGCCCGGTACTCAGCTGGTATCTCATCAAAGGTTCAAATTACGAATTAAGTGGCTGAGGTTAACGTTATGAAGAAAGTAAGTAAAAAATTGCCAGAAAGCAAAACTCGATTCCTAAGTGTCGCTGAGACTAACACGTAGCTATAAGAGAACTATATCTGAGCTTCCAAAACAAACAATAAATACACCAATGAAAATATTTTGCCCTCTAGGCCCTTAATTTCCTCTTTTTATGATCCTCACGAGACATTATTTCCGTTTAATTATATAGCAAGACGTATGGGAGCGAAACATGATGAGTACCAGAACGATGCAATATTTTCTCTACATCATCCATCAATTACATTTCCTGCAAGATGACGGTTAAACATCTTAGTGAAAACAAATAACATGCAGTACTTAATCACTTTTAAAACAGTTGTGGTAATATATTTACATAGAAAATTGCTCCAAAAATCTATAATTTAAAACGATTTAATTTGCTCTTTCGATATTGGTACCGTTTTCTCCAATTATTTTATTCCCTTATCTAGTAAATTCTGTTTGGTTTGGATAAACATGAGTTTCGTTTACAAGGGTATAATCAAAGACAGAAAAAGTGTTTTTTTTAAAGTAATATTTTTTACAATTTGATATACAAATAATCGTTAAAATGTAGCGATATTTATTTAATTTGCTTGTTTATGTTATCAAAATGATATTTTTTTATTTTGTTTCATTGCTCATGCATGTTTTTATATCAAATATATTAAATGAAAAAGAAATAAATACATTTCCCAAAAAAACGATTTTTAAAGGTATTTCAGAGTTAATGTTCACATTGCATGCTCTTTATGCACAGTTTTTCTTTCAGATAAAAAAAAATCTTTTTCCCATTTTTCTGTTATAACACGTATTTTTTGCATGAAAAGATTCTGTATAAAATGCACTGAGAATCAGTAGTATATTAATGGCAAATAAAAAAACAATGCTCACTTATTTTGTTTTATCAACATATTTAATTGTATAGTCAATATATATGCAAAATTTTTTATGAAAATTTGCATTTCTTTATTCTTTTGCTTTTCAAAAATTTCCAACCTTTTTTTATTTTTTTAAGAGCTTTTCATTTTCTAAGAAATTTTTTTAGATGTTTATTTTTTCAAAAGATTTAAGAATTTCTTACAAGGCGTACTTCAATGATTTTCTTTAATATTGATAAACAAAAGGCTTGCTTCAGTTAAGTACACAGTAAAATGAAAAAAAAAATCCATTGAATTGAAAAAAAAAGTTTTAAATAAAACATTTTTCTATATCTCAATGTAATAAATGCCCTAAAAATTGGAATAAATGCTTTAGAAATCGTAAAAATTCTTATGGATAGTAATAATAAAGTCATCAGATAAATAAGAATTTACAAACATGAAAGTGTGTTAATTTTTAATTTACTTATTGTTTTAAATTTTGAAGAACATAATTTGTGTGATTTTTGATTTTAATTTGTGTTATAATAGTATTTTTAAATAAAAAGACTCATATTCTGGCATTTTCAGTGAATAGAGCTTTATTAATTCAGAAAAATTAAAAGGCTGAAATACATTAACTATATTGACGAATTCATTATTGAATTATTTCTCATGTTATAATCAAGGTTTTCTGTGAGCATTTGAAATATCATAAGACTCATAGTTTGATTTTGAATTATTATTTTCAACTTTAAAAAAAAGTATATTTAAATGTTGAAATTTTTGATGGTAATTTTGCTATTTATTTGGGATTTAAGATTTCAAAAAGAAAATATCAAAATATTTTTGATATAAAACTGGAAGATGACAAGAAGAAATTTAATTGGCGTGAATTTTTTGGAAGACATATATATTTATAAACCTTAAAAGTATTAAGACCTTCTTCAAATAATAATAATTTAATATAATAATTAATGTAACGTAATAATAATATTTTTAACAATAGAGGTTTTAATATTTTTATAATTAGAGGTTTTAATATTTTTATAATTAGAGGTTTTGAACAAGGCTGCTCTCTAATTAAAGTGATAAATCGTTCAAAACTTCAGTGGGCTTTGAATTCAAAATATCATTTTATTTTCCTTATCTGTTTACGAAAACAATATTCTACATGGATATTAAAATTTCTTTGGATCTAAGGTCCTAATATGACAATTATGTTAATACTTTCTTTCTATTCACTTACTTTAAAATTTAATTACTATTGTTTTAAAGCTCCAAGCTTGATCAACACTTGTAAGCATCAAGAATTTATTAAAGATATTGAGGAAATATTGTTTTGGAGCATTCCTTTTTTAGAAATAAATGAAAACCAAAACATTTAGCGTTTTCTCATAATTACTAATATAATCCATGCTGATTTATGAATATGATCATGGAAGATAATGAATTAAAAAATCAAAATTTTTAATGAATTTAAAAAATGATTTACATGCTGATATAAAAAATATTCTTATATTTCACCAAAACTAACAACTTCTTTAATACAAGTGTCTCTAAAATTATAATTAATTTTATCTGTGTTCACTCTTATTTTACTATTTTAACCTTTTGATATTATAATCATTATTAGTATTAAAACTGTTAAAATTTTCTATGTAGATATAATTGATGCAAATGCTCTATATCAACTGCACAAACCACACAGAAAAAAGCTAAACAGAAGTAGGTCTTATAAGTTTTCAGATATTACATGTTCAAAAACCTGTTTTTTAAGTGTCGTGATATTTTTGAAATGACATTTGAGCAGTTATATAAAAATTTCTGAATAAAATATACAAGGTCTAACATAAACTCTCCGATTCTGATGTAAATCAGTAGAAACGTAAACTTAAGAAATCGGAAGAGCTAATGATTTTCAATATTAATATAATTTAATTCGCTATTTTGTAAATATTCTCAAGTATTGTATTAAAATGAAGTACTGGTTTTAAATTTTGAAATTTTCTTTCTCACCTGATTATAATGAGTGTTTCATCTATTTTTCGTGCTTCATCAACTTTAACATTATATGTCATTTAAGATAATAGCAATATCCTTGAACTTCTCTTTAACTAAGCAGATGCTTATTTTTATTCTTTTGCCATTCATCTATTTTACATTTTATAAAAAAGGAACATGATTTTATCATGAATAATTTATTTTTCTTTTCTTCTACTGAGAAAAAATAACCTGGAAGTCTAGATATTTTTATAAAAAAAATCCAAAATTACAGATGATTATTCTAAGAATTTATAACAGCAGAATTGAAAATGTGAAAATAAAAATAAAAAAATTGAAATTCACAAAAAGTATTGTTCCTATTCTTTCTTAACGAGTTCGATATTTTATTTTATATACGCATGAAATCTGACTTTGAATAAATGCTTTAATAAGGCACAGGTCTTTAATAATTTAAAGACATACGAATAATATTAAGAAGATGGGATTTCTTTCCTTACTATAATCTTAATGAAGGAGAACTTTACACCTTTTTATTCTTTCTTCCAATTTTGACTGCAGGCTTGAAACATAAATAAAAAATCTTCGTTTAACTCCGTACTCAGCATTTTTATTTTTTCATTAATTGCTTTTATACTTAATGCATATTTCCTGCATTTTCTGCAATAAATTACATATATTTTTTGGGGGTGTGACGCAGCATTGATTAAAATCAGGAAATAATTATAGACAAACAATTAATAGAAATTGCACGATGAAACATATTTTTAACCCAAAAAAGAGAATTAATTTTCATTTGCAACATTTGGATATTTGCTTCTTAAAATAAAGGCATCATTGCAAGGTTACAATTCATTCCTAAAATTAAACATAGATGGCAAATCCGATTGTATAACAATATCTCAGGACTATACTTCTTTCTGAAATTCTCACGATAAATTTCAAATTGATTTACACTTTGATAATAATTACCATTATTATTAAAAGCTATATATTACCGTTTACTTTATATATATATATTTATTTATTTACACACACACACACACACACACACACACATACACACACACACACATACACACACACACACACACACACACACACACACACACACACACACACACACACACACACACACACACACGCACGCACACATGCATGCCCACAGAGAGAGAGAGAGAGAGAGAGAGAGAGAAAGTCAAATCTCTATTGGATATAAGAAAGCATTTGGATGCAATTTTATAACGAAATATATTGACGCAAAAATTTCATGACAGTTACTTAATAGCTATTCATAATAAATTAGCAAAGAATGTTAAAAATAAATTTAATTTTTATTTAAAGTTATATTCGGACCAGCGTGATTTTAGAAATTGAACTGAATTAGTCAAAATTTCAAACTCTGTTTCTCTGGAAAGTAGAAATAATTCATTATTGGTTAAACAATAAAACATTTAGTATTAATAGAATATGACTACAGAAATGAAAAAATATAGCTCTTAGCGCCGAAATCAATGCCATTAAAATACTTTATCGCATTTAAAACTAAAATACAGGAAAATGTGAAATACTTTTGTGACAATATGAGTTATTAAAATATTTTGCATTAATTAAGCTTGACGATCAATATGAGGAATTAAAGATATGAAAAAGCATAAGTCAATTCAGAATAAATGTATGATTTTATGCCTGTGCTGCTAAATTTTATAAACATTATTTAACAGTTTTTCTTTGGCATTTAGGACAGTTGAAATAATAAAATTTTACACGTGAACCATCTACCCTTAATTATTTTATAAAAATTTACTATTAATTATAGTGACGATAATAAGCTCAAAATTATATATAATTATATATTTAAAGTGCAATTCACTTGAGTTAAAGCGTAGCAACTAAAATAAAAAATATTAGTGTGATTTAAATTTTTTAAAGGTATTTAAAAATGTGAAAATCACATTCCACTAAAATAAAATTTAAAACTCTGAAAAATGATTGTTTGAATTTCAAAATAGTATAAAACAGATTTTATTCAATAAAAGTATACGAAGTTATTGAGGAAAAATGTTACATTTTGATAATTTTTATTAAAAAATCTAATTAAAACTTTGGAATGTTTTTTTCCTTTCTAAGCAGAAGCTTAGTAAGAAAAAAACATTCTTAGTAAGTAAGTAAACAAAGTAAGAAATAACTACATGTAATATTTGGTAGTTTTCTATAGTAAAATAATTTTTTTTCATCAAAATTTGCATCACATGAAATAATTTAAAAATAGTATACAACTAACCAAACTTATTATGTTAAAATAAATTGGAAGATAAATTTGATAGGTTTGATTAATTATTAATTTGCAATTATTTAAATACATACGCACTTTATCTATACTGCAATTACAAGTAACATTTTAAAAATAGCATAAAAGCCAATTAATCCAATTTAATCATGTTACAAACTTTTCAATTAAAATTTCAAATTTCTAAACATTTTATTTTTCACTATAAGTAATCACAAACAACCTTACTTATATTCAATCAAAATACGTCCAAACAATCCACGTTGAACACAATATATTTTGACAAACATATCTCACATTTCAAAAATTTTAATATTTAGTTCATTAATTATTTAAATATGCCAATCATTTACTCCTAAGAAAGAAATAATATGAATTAAATGTAAAGAATTACCAATAAAAATAATTTATGCTTAATGCGTTTTCTTTAGAAAACTTCATTTATGAAGACATTCGCAAAGCTTCATTAAAGATAACAGACTGTTTTTAAAAAGACGCAAAACCTAATTATTGTAAAGTAAACTTACCCTTTCTTGTGGGAGTTGAAACATCCTTTATTCTGCAATCGTCTTCTGTAGCCATGTGGAGCACGGCTGTCGTCAACACAGTCGCTCCAGCGGAGTTTACGTGATACCTTCCTGTCAAGAGCAGGTCTTGCTGCGCTTTGCATCATGGGTAAGTGGTTTAACCCTTTGAGGGGGTCGTCCATAATGTTCATCACGAAAAGTTAAGTTGCGACTTAGTGGGCTGTCCAGATTTTTTGAGCACCAGAATCTCTCTAAAGCTCGGGATCTCCGTTGAGGGCGATGATACTAGGAACAAATAAAAATAATAAATAAATAAAATACAATATCTAAAAGTTCATAAAGTAGTAATATAGTTTATAAATAAAAAAAAATAAGAAAAAGCATCGAAGCACACACACACATATATATACAAATAACAAATCTCCATTTTCCGAAAAGGATTACTCATATATATGGTCCATATTAGAATGCTCATTTCTTATGCATAGCAAATTGAGAAAGCGGAATTCTGAAGGAAAAAAATCAGTTAAAAATTGATATAATTATTTTACACTATATAGAAATTTGGAAAACTTAATGCAAATTTTGAATAAAAGCGATGTATATTTTAGTCTGGATAAAGGATATATTAAAAGATCTGACGAGACTTTCCCGATTGTTTTTGGGTGATTAGTAGCATTGATATAGCTAAATGGTTTTCCACAACAGAAACTGTGATTTTTAAAAATAAGTGTATCAAAATTTAGAAGATTCTCCTTTCAGTAGAATATTTTGTTATTATAATAGTGACTTTTTAAAATCATCGTAACAAACTATATTTATTATCCTTTAATTTTTCAATGACTAATTTTGTTACAAGTGAATGTGTATGTATACATAGAATCATATACTGCACGAATTCATTATTTCTGTTTTGGAAAGAATGGTACATTCCAATTAAAATTAGGCATTATTAATTCGTTATTTCTTAAGTTTAAAAAAATGTTGCAACAAAAATTTTCCCCTCTATTTCCATAAATCAATCTTTACAGTTCAAAAACTTTTTTGAACCGTAAAAACAAGCAAACCACATCAATTGAAATTTTTTTTCTTAAAGACAAAAATGGTTGAGATATCAAAATAAAAAAAAATGTACAGATATGAAGAATTAATCAATTACTTTTGGCGAAATTTTCATAAATAATTTTTATTAAACTAAAGCTTTGATAGATGTTGTTATGAAACTACATTTTAAAATGTTCTGTAAATATCTATTCTAATGCTGTATTTTTAATTTCATTGCATTAAGTGGCAAATTTTTACTAAGAGATTAAATTCTATCGTTATTTGATGACTTTTACTTTCTTCATAATAATAATTAATAAAAAGAATGTTATGATATAATATAATATTTATTTAACATTTATAGTATAAAATTATTTAAATAATTCAGGGACAAAATTACGATTTCAAGGAAAACAAAAGAAGACAAAAAGACACATTTTCAAAATATGCACTTTTATATGTGGCACTAGTAGATTTTGTTTTGTTGAGTTAATTTCTGTGTTCTTAGTAGAAGTTAATTAAGCAGGCTCTAGCGCACCTAATAGGTCTAAAAATGGTGTGGAGTTAAATTTCCTTTATGCCGATGAGGGGTCGTATCTCTTTTGGGATGGTGAATGTATGGACTGCACTGTAATAAGGGTTATTTTGCGTTCATCTCACTGCCCGATTTACTGTAGTGGTGGCCTAATACTTCAGATTATTCCGGTTGATTCGGCAGGGCTGGGTAGCTCGTCTTGCGGTTATTTGCACTTTTGAGATTACACGAGAACTGTGGGTACCGAACTTTACTAATACTGAAACATGAGGTGCAGATTAGACCTTGGTTATGGTTGCAATTTTAGCCGAATTAGCAAAATTGTAAAATTCATTTTGAATCGGGAGCAAAAACTATTGTTTGATAAAAAGTGTTTTTTTTAAAGTTTTTATTCATTTGAAATAGCAAAATGCACAAGGCAGTTTTTTTAACATTAATTAGCAAAGTAATTGAGAATTGAACGACGCATTAGAAACTACAAATGGCACACCGCAGCATAAAAGAGACTCAAGAAATAATCTGAATGATCAACTTAGCATAAAGCATAAAATGCATTTATCATTCTACTTCCTTTTATGTTTGAATACAGATTACCTGTTATCGTCTTGACCTTGGTTATGGTTGCAATTGTAGCCGAATTAGCAAAATTGCAAAATTCATATTGAATCGGGAGCAAAAACTCTTGTTTGATTAAAAGTGTTTTTTTTAAAGTTTTTATTCATTTGAAATAGCAAAATGCACAAGGCAGTTTTTTAACATTAATTAGCAAAGTAATTGAGAATTGAACGACGCATTAGAAACTACAAATGGCACACCGCAGCATAAAAGAGACTCAAGAAATAATCTGAATGATCAACTTAGCATAAAGCATAAAATGCATTTATCATTCTACTTCCTTTTATGTTTGAATACAGATTACCTGTTATCGTTCGTAAGCGTGCTTTCGTGAGGCTTTAAAAGTTAAGATAAGTCTGTAACAAGTAATGTTGATATCGATAATTTTCAGAAGTTATTTTTAATTAAATTTGGAATTTAGGTTTACTTATTCATTTATTATGATAATCTAATGTTATTCTTAAAATTTTACATATTTTTATGACTTTTTTATATATTATATAAAAGCAGGCACAAAATATTTATTATTATTAGGTATTGAAAAAAGGTCATAGGAACGTAATTTTGTCAGAATTATTGGTTAATAATAATCTGTTGATTCTATTCTAACAATCACATTATTTTCACTGTTCGATTAATGACACAAAAAAGTGTTCAATAGTTAAAGATTTTATTTTTATTATTTGATTGTACTCATTGAAAAAAAAATGAAATCTGCTAGTTCTAGAAGAAAAATTGAATTTCCTTAGCAAGTTGAAATTCTGCTTTAAGGACCAGAAAAAATACAAATATTCCCTTTTTGTTCAGGCAATAATCCACGTTCCACTTTGCTTTTTAGAAAAACAATAAATCTACCGATTTTAGTAATGTCCCTCAAGTTAAGCTTTTACTTTAAAAATTCTATTTGAAAATCTCACTTTTAAAACCATTTCATTAAAAAATACCACTAAATAAAATACAAATTCTTGAAAAGTAATTATATTTAATCATATGAAATAATTTTTACGTTTATAGAAATATAATTTAAATAAAACTATTTATAAATTTATTGAAACAGTTTTTTAAAAAAATTTATCTTTCTGAAATTAATAATCATTAATTTATTTTAAGACAGAGGGTAAAATCAAATACCAAAACGTATGTATTTTGGAAAATGCTCGTTTATACAGGTTTTTGCTATAACTTGACTTATTTTATATCCAAAAAGATGGAATTTTGTAATCACTGACTTTCTGATGAGTAAATTCTCAAATTTTCGAATGTTGGAATTATTTTTTAATTGTTTCAGGTATAAATAACTAATAATATTACATAATAATTGATACTACCTAGATTTTTTTTTTGAAATTTAATTTTAAACAAAGGATGGCATATAAATATTAACTCCATAAAAATAATATAATTTTTCAATATATATATAATGTTGAATTGTGGAATATAATAAAGCAAATAAAAACAAAAAAAATTTTAATATGCTTTTATTATTATTCTGTTAAAAACGATTTGATTAAAATTATTTTGATCAAAACTGTGATAGCCAAAATCAGATTATAAAAGAGTGGAATAGTATAAAAGAAATAAGCCAAAAATGGATATCACTTATAATAGTCCAAAATAGAAAATATTATATAGATATATATAAATTTAAATATTCATAACAAATCAAAAATATGTTGTACATGTGGTTAAAAATCCCAGTTCCCTAGATTTTCCACTGCCGTTTAGCACTTATGCAATTTTGATCAACAGATTATTTTATAAAAATTATTTTGCATTTTAATAAAATCATGCTATTAAGAACTAGAGTTGTCACAGAAAATGTTCCCCATTTCTTAATATTGAAATTATCATTGAGAAATGAATTTTCGAACATTTAATGAATAATGGAAAAGAAACCAATAAAAATGGCTTCTTGAATTTCCTCATTACGTCTGTTTATCTTCATTTTAAATTAATTATTCTTTCCAGGCTTGAACAAGCTCACAGGAAACCCAACGCGTTTTCTTGGTTTTAAATTTAAAGGAATGAAAAAGAAAATATCCAATATCAATTTCCTGTGTTGAAAAGGAATTTTCAGCAGAAAAAAGTAATTTCTGTCCTTATTGTTACCCGAAAGAAGCGTTTTTTTCCCGATTTTCAAAGAGTACTATTTCTTGAAGTTTTCCTGAATAAGAAATTTGCATTTTGAATTCAGAAACATAGAGGCTGAAATTTTGAAAAAGCAAATTATTCATTAAAAGGCAGATTAATTCTGCTGTTCTGTTCGTATTTACTCCACGCATGTAGCGTTAGGGTCAATATGATCGGATTCAGAAAGCTAACTTTTCTTGCAATAAGTGACAGGTTCCATTAAAGAAATGGTTTAAACAATAGTAATGTAAGTTTAAAAATAGTTCTAATAATATAAAGCATTTATAAAAGTAGCAGAAAAATATTCGAAACTGAAACTTACGTTTATTTACAATTTGAACGGTAATATCTTACATGAAATTGGCAAATGTGATCTTTACAATTGTAGCATAACATATTAATTTTGTTGTCATTGATGCACAGAATTGCACCTTGCATGTTTGATACACAATGAAGCATTCTCAGCAGATCCCGATGGTTTTCCCCTTTTCTCTGACGGTCCAGATTTCGCTTTTCTCTGCATTAGTTTCACTACTTTTATTGAGTCCTCAAATCATGGTAGGTATGGCCGTGCTACAATGTGTGATTTTCCCAGTTCTTCCAAAAATAGCTTTCGTTTAGTCAATTTGTTTTCGTTCCATTCACTTTGTATTGAAGTCCATAGAACAAATGCATTGTATGAAGCATATTATAGAATGTTATCATGGGTGAGCGGTTTCTTTTTTACAAGTGTATGTGTTAAAAGTTGATCAAGTGTACCCACAGCCCTTTAGTTGAATTATAATCTAAGATCATTAATGGTTTCTTTTGTCAGATTTGTTGTTAAACTCTCTTTCATGATGCAAAGTACTCAGGAGAATAACATTCTTGTTCTTTTTAAGAATGCAGTTTACAACTGTTGTGTCTTATGTAAAATAAAATAATGAGCAGTGAACTTTTTTTGTTAGACATTTCTTCAGAAAGTTCTGATTTATTTTTTCTAATGGTGATAAGCATAGTCATTTTCCTTTTAAATAGAAGTTGTCCTAAATTGTAAGATGAGAAAAAAATATCACAAGTAATATTGTTCCTCGAATACCCATAGGTAAGATCACACACTACTCGCATTACCTGAGTTTTCTCTGGCTTTGACCTTTGATCTTTTCCAGTGTAAATTTGTGTTTTCAGTACATATGATGTTTTAATGTCACATTTGATCACATATTTAAATGGCGTACTCGGTATATATTGTTTGAAAGAACATTGGCCACGAAATCCTACTAATAATATTTTCATTAGGATTATAAAATTTTGGTTGGATTTCTATTCTCTTTTTCCAGATATTTCGCATGTAATATTGCAGTTAATTTATCAAAATTTCTTCTTTCTTGAAAAGTGAATTTATGATCAAAATAAATAACTCTCGATATGCTGCAAAATGTTTCGAGGGATATTGTCTCATGAAATATATTTCTGCCAATTTCTTTATCCCATTAGCTTTTTGTTGATGCTTCATATGTTTTATAAACACCAGCTAACAATAATAATCCATTGTATGCTTGAAAAGTTTTACTTTCTATATTTTTTTCCACTAAACCTTTTGTCCTTCAATATTAGTCATTTTTACGATTTCGATTTCAATTTCAGAATTGAATACTACTTCAAATGCAATTTTTATATCTGTTATCCTTGCCGTTACATATTTTGTGACTCTTGGAGTAGTTCTTATAACATTAGCAGCTGTTGATATAGAAAATTTTGGCAGCGGATCCAACTTCCACTTTATTTCACGATTCTTGGACCGAAACATTCTCTTTTTTAGTTCATTTGTTGAATATCGGTATCAAAATCGTTGTCAGAACTTGTATGATTTTCATACTCGGTTTATTTCTTCTTCGCTATCAGAAGCTTCTATTAGTTTAACTATATCAGCGGGACTCAAATTTATGTGATTAGCCCTTTTTTCTCTCACATTCACAGGCACAACGTTTTTACATTATATAAGAAAATGAAATACAGCAGTAAAAATGAAACGTTGCAATAAGAGCAAATAGCTTGGTCCCTTATCAATCGTATCAACGTTTTGACATTGTACGCGCTCTCTTGTCATGTAACCAAACACATACGTAAATGTAACAGATTTCGAAAACAGATAAATTAGAGAAATTATTGTTATACTTTTCTTTTGAATTATTCCAAGCAAAAGTGAACGTAAGAGTAAAAATAAATAGATTTTTGCATTGGGTCACACTGACCCGAACGATATACTAGGTATAAATTGAAAAAATATTCCTTCGAAATACAAAGAAACATAAATCCCTCTAGGAGTACATATTTATATTATTTACCAAAAATGTCAAGAGGTTTCATGAACATATCTCTGTACTATATTTTTTTATGAACGTATAAATTTTATTTTGGCTCATATAGTCCCAAACAGAACAGCAGAGTTAAATTTTACTTAGTGAAGTATACAAAGTAATAAAAGAATTATAAATATACAATTTATTATATGTAGTAATATAGTAATGAATATAAATTATGAACCTGTAAAAAATATATTTAATATTTCAAATTAATTTTATTTATTTAATAGCTGTTTGTGTTTAGGTAATAGTTCACTTTGAAACAATTATGGAAATATTAGTGACACTCTTGTAGAACACCGAAGAAAAACTTAATTAATCACACGAATCAGTAAAAAAAAATTCTTTCATCGTTTGTCTGAAGTTTATCAATGGATTTAAATCTATTAACAAGGAAATGTCGCAAGGACCCGTTCAACGAATCTGCGGAACTCACATCAGTCTCCAGAATATCACTGCCAAATTCTTTCCTCGTTTGCCAAGTGTGATTGATTGTATCCCATGGCGCTTGCTTTGTTCTTTAGAGAAGTTCTTCCAGATGGTTTACGGGTGGTGGGAAAGGGCAAAGAATTTTTCTAAGACCACTGAAAGGTAGTCCGAGCATACATGTGCTTAGTAGAGACCTCTTTTGTAAAACAAATAATCCCTTAAAAACACGGACTATCATTGTGAGGTTTGAGAAGGAAGAAGGATTTTTCTGACTTTCGAAAGAGAAACTCGAGCGTTCCGATTTTCAAAGGTGCCCGAATTAAAATGATCTTTGGGATGTCATTGCTAACTGATTTTGATTATATTCCTCGAGGTGGTTCCATATACAATATCAATTTTACTGTACCAATGCTAACATTTTTGAGAAATATAGAATATTTAAAACTTTAAATTGCAGGTTACTTTTCAAACAGAAGAGTTACTGAAAAGAAAAATAAAGAATATTAGTATTTGTTCTTACATATAGAATGTGGAGTGCTAAACACAAAAGCTGCATTACACTATGGGTTTATCATAGCGAAGATTAAATTTAACGAATATTAGTAAGCTATTTGATTGGTCAAAGTATTGACCACTTGAAACCTTCTTGATTCATTGCTTAGGCGATAACACAGCCAAAGAAAATAATGGTTTGTCGGAGAGAACATAATAGTTGGGGAAAAAGGCTTTTCTTGAACCCATATCAAAAGGAGATCTAGCATTTTACCTTTAAGGATTACAAAACAAGTTAAATGAAATAATTTTATAAACAATTTCATGGAAATTCGTGATTATGAAGATTCTTCCATTTACATGAGTAAGAAAGAAATACTCATGCAAAGTATGTTTGGAATGAGCACAAAAGAACCCAAAGCACAAAGATGTCCAATTAAATAAAATTAAATATGTAACATTGATACAATAATTTTATAAACAATTTCATGGAAGTTGTTGAATAAGAAGGCTCTTGCTTTTGCATGAGTACGAAAGAAATACTCATGCAAAGTACGTTTGGAATGAGTACAAAAGAACCCAAAGCACAAAGATGTCCAATTAAATAAAATTAAATATGTGGCATTGATACTGAAATTCCATTTATCAATTTCTTTCAATAAATTCAATTTTTTTTTATCCAATTGGTATCAATTTTTTTTATCCAAACGATTGATGGGGACAGGTGGGAAATTCATATTCTATTCATTATCTGCGCGATGAAACTAATCCACAAAACTCACTATATTCTTAAATTTATGAGAAAGATGTTGAGAGAAAATTTATGATTATTGCAAGAAAGTTTCAAATTGGAAGGAATTTCATTCTTATTTTAAATCCTGATATTACAATTTTGTATTGCATTGACAAATTTCAATACTTAAAATTTTTTTTTTATAAAACTGTAACCTTCCTCTGAATTTGGACTTGTTAAATACGAGAAAAACTTTATCAAATATATATTATGCAGTTCTTGGAAATATACAAAATAAATTTTTCTCAAATTCAAAGAACTTGATTCTTTCCTTCAAAGGATTCAATATTTAAGTACTTGGAGAAGTCACGACTTTATATCAAGTACTGAATCGGGATTTCTTTGGCATTTGTTTTCCAATACCTGTGCATCTGATAAAGACAATTTCAAGAGTTCTGACATTTCATTTGATGTTTGGCAAAGGGAGTTATTAAGATATTTAGTTTATTGCCAAGCAACATATAATTTAGCAAATTTTTCACAATTTCATCACATTTCTGTTTTCTTAATTAACTTTAAAAAAAATGAAAATTATGCTAATTTTAGGCTATTTATTTCTATTTAAATCATTATTGTATGCAGCTCAAATTTACTAATATCGTTTATGTATTTCCTTGTTAACAAATTTTTTTTTATTTCTTTAAACTTGTTTTTAAAACAACTTCTAACTATAAAATTCGGAATAGTTTTGGAAAAGTTTTATCATGATTTTCAAACTCTCAGATTAAGTTATTACTTTAAATATAAAAATCAGAATAGCTTTGGAAAAGTTATATTATGATTTTCAAACTCTCAAATTAAATTATTGCATTTTATATAAAAATCGGAATAATTTTGGAAAAGTGTTATTATGATTTTCAAGCTCTCAAATTAAGTTATTACTTTTAATATATATTAGATACATATCTGTTAATTTTAATATTTAATTTTCCCATTCTTTAATTTGTAAATTGTCAAGAAACAAATATAGGATTTCCCCTTCTCTGGGGAAAATATAGGAATACAAATGAAAGATGATATTTCCTGATAATAATGTTTATTTTCTAGAAATTATGCAGTTGGATACAATATTATATCCATTTATCTCATATATATAAAATCTCATTCAAATTCCTCTTATCTACCTATTACAACTTAGCAGAGAACATAGATAATTCTACTAATTGAATTCAGCCAACAAATTAGGAAAATATAAATTAGTTTTGGATAGTTCATTGACTAAATATATGGTCTACTTATAATGATAACTTTGAAGAATAGAATTGAATTAAAGAAATAATTTCTAAAAATAAAATGAAGTGAAAAACTCTAATTTCAGTGCAAATTTATCAAAGACAAAATAATGATTATAAGATGATAAATTTATTTTTATATAAAAAAATATTGGTTAAAATAATTTTATAAATGGTCTTAAAAATTATTGACAAATATTTTAATACTTATTACATTAAAATTTTTTAATAAGATTATTTAAAAATTAATTTAATATTATACATGTGTAATATAAATATTTCACTGCAATTTCAAACATTAAATAATTTTAATATTATTTATTGTTTACTTTTAAATATATTCATCATTAACTAATGATTTAAAATTTACTAATCACATTATATAAAATTAAAAAAAATATTTATTATGAAATATACAAAAATGACGAAATATAAATGCAATTTTAACAATTATATATTTGCACTCTTTCCTTTTCTTTCTAAGTGCAAAAAATGAATATAATGATTTTGAAAATTCATTTAACATAATTTGAAACTTATATCATTGTACTGATGTGTCTTAAAAATACATAAAACAAGATGTTGACTGACATGCTTTCTTCGACGTATCGTCACGTCCTATGCCCCTTATAGCCATCTATAAATGATTTTCTACAAACGTGAAGCCTATCTTTACATTTCAAAGAAATGAATGATTGAATTGGAGGTTAGAAATGGATTATATATGATATTAAAACTAAAAAAAAAAAAAAAAAAAAAAGAATGACTTGCCTAAAAACTGTTTGGAGA
This sequence comes from Argiope bruennichi, assembly GCF_947563725.1. NCBI lineage: Eukaryota > Metazoa > Arthropoda > Arachnida > Araneae > Araneidae > Argiope > Argiope bruennichi. The sequence continues at coordinate 80,990,667 of NC_079152.1, forward strand.
TTGGAATATGCATGCAAATGAAAAATATTTTGAAATTTAATTTTATTTGTGTATTATTTTAAAACAAAAATTAAATTATAAATTATCTCATTCATTAATGCTAAACTTACTTCTGAGCTCGACTCAAAGGATCCAGGTTCTGGCACCCTCCCATTAATGCAGCATTGAAACTTGTAAAGGGGATCTTCGGTCCAAGTGAAAAATTCATCCTTTTCATACGACCACAGGTTCAAAATAGCAAGATTTATCTGAAATTAGTTCTAATGTTGCTTTAAAACTCAACATTCTTGTAATAAAAGGAAACAGTTTGTAAGTTTGGTAAAATAATATCCTTCTTAAGCAATTTATTTCGTTTCTATCACTTTTCAATAAAAGAAATTATAAAACGTAACCTCGAACAACAGAAAAGGAAGTGAAAATTAATAGAACTCAGTTCAAAAGCTAATGATCATGCACGTAAATCGTAGAAAATATTTTTGAACGAGATGTAGCACTTCTTTTCTCTTCTCCGATTTATTCCACAATTTCAACTGGCGTGGTTGGAAAATCGAAGAAAGGAATGGTAACATAGGTGCCATTTTCCTCAATTCAGAACTAACTATGCAAAATTACCAGATATTTCTCAATGTAGTCCTTGAGTTGCTTAAAATAAGAATGCAAATTGAACGAAACTAAATCAAACTCAATCGCTGTCCTACATAGAACTATGCATATAGATTTAGCAATGACAAAAAAATAATGAGCTAGCTGAAATTTCCTAAGAAACAATAAATACAAAAATACACTAACGCGCCTTTTTTTATGGATATTGTTAATCGAACGAAAAGAGCTAACGCTTCATGGTTTATGCTTAAGAATAGAGCCTACACATTATTACTTACTTCATCACAGCGGGAATAAAAGCATCATTAACCAAACACAGTGGGAGAAATAAATGAAATCAATACGACGACTATGTTTACAGAAAATGTCTTTAAGTGCTTTTCTGTGAATGAAATCTGATGTCCGATTTGCTGATTTATTGTGTCGTTGATACAGAATTTTCTTTAGAAACTTCTGTGAGAGATTTTATAATATTAAATCTTATTATTTTTCAGACTGCATGAAAGGGAAAATAAAATATTTTGTTGAGGGATAGAAATTGGATATTAAAGGGGAAAAAATAAGTAAAATAAAATAATTTCGCAAAACAGGATGAATAAATTAAAAATTTAAAATGTTTTTACCATTTATTAATATTATCAATAAAAGAAAATAAATTATGACACGCTTTTCTTTCAAAGTTTCGTATATTTCACATAGAAATGCTATTATGTATAGCATTTCATTAAAAGAAATCAAGGTAGTTTCAAACATTGATATTCATTAAAATCTCGATTCGAATGGTTTGACGGTTACTATACTATCTTTTTATATATTTCGTATACGAGCAAGTGGGATTTATAAAAATAAAATATTAAAAAGTTCAAATGGTAAAAATTATGAAATTATATTTAAATTGCCTACAAATTTATAATAGTTTCTTAACTATTCAAAAACTCAATATAATTTGTGAATATATACTCCATGAATTGAAATTACTCACTTATATGCAAAGCATCTCCCGAATAAAAACAAACTCTCTGACATCGTAGTCTTTTGTTTCTTTATATTACGGTTATGGTTTACAAACCTTTTAAATTTTTATAAATTGATGACTCACAATAACTTTCTTTAGTTTCATTAACAGTTCAGGAATCATCTTTTAATTCTTGCTTCAAATTACTTGGATGACGAGGCTCGTACTCTTTCATCCAATAACTTTTTAATATTATTTTCTTTATAGAACCTGACAAGATTTATCTTCATCGTTACTGATATCTTAGGCTATCGAAATCACTAATTTGAAATTTTTTTTTCACTGACTTCAGATTCTGGTTGCATATCTAAGACACAATTTTTTATCCACTTCAAAATAAGCAATTCTGCTTTCAACTAGGTAGAAAGGAAGTTTAAGTTCCAGGATGTCATATTTTGTTCGGCAGTGCAAAGCTGAATCTAATGATCTTTAATTATAAATATATCAAAATTCATATTTTCCTGACTCTGATTCACTCTAATCATCGGGCGTCTTGGTGTATGTTTGCTTGATTGAATGGAACATAATAAAGATTTTCAGCTCAGTTTCTAAAATCTCTTGTGGGTCATACAGGAAATAAAAATATGAAAAAAGGCATCATTTAGTACAATATTTATCATTAGTAGAATATTTAAGATTCTAACCGTTTGTATTAAGCATTACATTTAATCAGTTCGATAATTATACAAAAAATATCAATTTTCCTCATCAAAATAATACGACTTAATTGGAACGTCCTTGGATGACAAGTAAACACAGATTTCCTTTTCTGTAGCAATGCTTTTGAACTTATCTAGATAGGTGAGCTGTAATTGCATTTTAGCCTCAATATCATAAAATTTGAGAATCTCCAAGTGATCATATGATAATAATATATTTTATCCATCAATTTTATTTTAATCTTTATTCTTATAAACGGCATAGACCATTTCATTCCCCCCTCATGCCATTGTTGTTTATATCTTTTACCATATTACATTATCTTAAGGACCTGCATCTCACGTGAGAGAAATGTGATAAAAATTCTTTATCTAATAAGCTTTAAGAATATATGCTCATGAGAACTTGTTGCGTGACGTATCTTTTGGTGAAAGTTATTTTGTCGTCCTTGGGCACGATGAAAGGCTACTTATTTTGAGCCAATAATATATTCTTAGCGAGAAACTCATGGAAACAACAACTGTCCTGTGAAAACGATTTATTACATGGCATGATGATTTCGCCATTACATTTTACTATATTATTGGTTGCATCATTATACGCCTTTGTTGTGAATAATTATAAACTGAAAATAAAGCTTTGCAAAGAAAAAAAAAGAAACCACTGCTAGATTCCATTCTTATTTTAGTGCAAATCTCCGAAAGAGAATTAGAATTCCTTTTAATAAGGAAATAATTTTCTATGTTTTTCTATGAAAATTTCATATTCCATTAGAAATAAAAAAAAACAAATTGCCTCGCTTGTGTTAGAGTGGTTAACAAGGGAATATTTGTCTTTCTATTTTTTTCGCGCATGTGTGGCATTAAAAATGTAATATTTTATTTCAGAAACTACTTGAATTTTAAGAACATTTATCGAAAATGATAAATAAAAATTTAATCTGTTATGTTAAAAAGATTTTTGATGAAAAGTACTCCTCACTGTTTGTTGAAAAGTCACCATCAAGCACTTGTCTGAATTTTTAAGATTTCTCTATCGACTGTTGACTACCGAAAGTTTAAAAAACAATACATGCAAAAATTGCATTGAATTACTGAAATGTTTTTTTATTCATCACATTTTTTCTTTATAATGAAAAAAATTAAAAAAACAACAGAAATTAGAGAAATAAAAAAATATTAATTCCGAGCCCAAAATTATCCTAAAATATTAGAAACAAAAATGAGTAACGAAGAAAATTACATGAAGACAATGAATGCAAGAATTTTGCAGTCTAATTGTAAAGAGAAAAATAATAACCTCAGTTTACATTTCAAAATTTAACTAAACAAGGACGTAGTGTTGTGATAACAACAATATTGAAAAAATAAAAGCAAGGCAATGAGTAAATTTCCTTTGATACATTTACATTACAAATCTTATGTTTGGATAAAATAGACTTCAGATTAAAATTTTTTTTTGTTACAGATTTAAATTTTTTAGTTTGCAATTCATTCCATACACTTTTCCTATCAAAATGATGAAATTTCGGAAGAACCTTTTACAATTATTTTCAGGACAAATAATTGTAAAACAGGGAACATGTATACAGAAAACACATGAAACAAAAAGTTACAGAGAGTCTCATGCCAAAATAAGAACAAAATCGCTCTCCCAAATATACACATATGCGCACACACATGCCTTTGCACGCATAAAAAACATATATCAATATGATATATGTATAAGTTACGAAAAATAGAATGTTGCGTTTAATGTGCATTGGCGATTCATGAGAAATTGAAATCAATGTGAACCCACATAAAGGAAATTTAGAGCATTCTATGTAGAAAGTGTCAATCATTAAGATGAAAAGTTCTTTTTTCTAGACACTGAATTCAAATCTTTAAGAGATGAAGAAATCAAAGTGAATAGGAATAAAGAGATTTAAGAAATTAAAGGCAATCTTACATCACTAAAGGAGAAAAAGATACAATACAAGCGTAATAAGACGTACTCGTTCATATATTATATGGGTAGTGCGTTGACTAATTTGTGCCTCAATTACAAATTTTGGAAAATTACTTAAATATGCAAGATGAAAATAACAATATAAATTTTTAAGTAAATATGTAATATGGAAAGTAAATATGTATATTTAGAAACAAAAAAGCATATTCTAAAAAAATATATATTGTCCTCAAAAAAAAAAAAAAAAAAAACTAGTGCATTGTTGTGAATACATTTTTTTAAATATTTTTTAAAGCAAATGTGTTATTTTCTAAAATTCTTTTTTATTATATTTCTGTAACCCTGAACACTAACCATGCCACATTTTTTAAAGTAAGTAATTAAGAAGGACTATTTTGAATTAAAACTTCCTTGGGGGAAAAAAGACGATTAAGTTTGGGGTATCGCATTTTCACTATAATTATTGCTTCAACAAATTATTTTTTATCTCTTCCCTAAGGAGGATTTAAATATCATGTGACTTCAAAGTCCTGATTGGAGCTTTGGCACTTGTAACAAGCTAATTAAAACGTATTTTAGATTTTTATTCTTCAAAAATGCTGACTTCTTTTACCAAGAGACCAGCAAAAAAGAAAAAAAATCTCAAGCTGGTAATTATTTTGAGTAAAAAGATAAAAAGAAACGTAAGACATGTATGAAAAAAAGAAACTTACTTCTAATTAAATTAAAAGTTGGCCTCAAGGTTATAAATATATCCATTTTGTTTGCAAAAGGTTTTTTAATTATTTTTCTAAAAAGAACGTTTAGAGAATCTGGAAAATAGTATTCAATAGAAAAAATGGACACCAATGAAATATTGAATCAGCAGAATCATTTACTTTTAGCATTAAATATCTTTTAATTTTGTAATTTTTCGGAAGAACCATCATACAAAATATGCAATTACCAAATTTTTAATTACAACGATATTAATACATTTCACCTTGTCATTTATTATACAAATATATATCATTTTATTACATTTATCAATATGTTGTATTTAACGAAATAACAATTATATAAAATATCTTAATAACAACTTAATTTCTTAATAAGTTCAAACAGATCTTTATTCGAGAAGAATTTCAGTCTCTTATAAAAAGTTATGGAAATCGATGATGAATTTTCGAACTCCTTCTAGTTGGTTTAAAATATTGTACTAGGGTTTTTGAATTCTATTACATAATAATAAAAAACAATGTTTTTAAAGAGTAATAATAAAAAGCAATGATTTGGTTCCTTTATCCTATAAAGAATCTGAATACCGCTTATTGATTTGCATTGCAATTTTCAGATTGTATAAAATTAATTAGTTGCTATAATCCTTTTATTAAAAAACACAGGGTTCAATTTTGTCATTTTTATTTCGTTTATGAAATAATAAAAAACTACTAACTATACACAATAAAAATTAATTTAAAGCAAATAATTGCACTAGACACGTATATGTATAACCAATCTTTTCTAACGAGTCTATCCACTTAAATTCTTTCATCAATTGATTCTTCAATATATAACAAAGCATTCCATTGCCGATTATTTAGAGACATAGATAATTGTTCTAAATAACTGCATAGGCATAAAAACACTGAACACAATCTTTGTACAGACAACAATCCTATTATCTAATCAGATAGCATTATATATAATTCATTCAAAATGTAGATCCTTCTCCAATTTGTATTTAATCCTATATGAATCATTTTCTTCTCAGAGATCTGACATTCCTTTTAAAAGTAAATTTCTCATTTTAACGCCATTTACTTTTATTGAGTCATCTAATGGGATAGTCGTCTCTAATGGGTTAAGTGGAAGTGTTACCATAACTTTTCAGAAAATATTTGAATGTTACGAAAATTCTTTAAAAGGCAGTGAATTGCCTTGAAAAATTCTTAAATAATGAATGCCTTTCATGAACACATGAGTTCCAAAAGACTTTGGAAAGCCATTTTTCTCTTATCTCAACAAACATATAAAATTCAAAACATTTTAGAATATTATACTTTCGTATTGAATATATTTTTTGTTATAAAAGCATTTTGAAGTAGAATGCAGAAGAATTTTGGAAAAAGCTTTCATTGACAGAATGTAGAAGTATTTTTGGAGAAGCTTCCATTGTAATTGTGTGTTGCTGCTTAGAGGATTATTTGATGAACTAATTGGTTTGTTTTATGTATACAAATTTTTATGCCCTTTTGTTTCTTAAATCTTCTAAATTCGTATAGATTTGATTCTTTGACAAATTAGAATTAAATAACGCATTTTAATTTAAAAAAGGAAGCAAATGGGAAAATATAGTTTTCACATTCATTAGATTGCCATTAAAATCACTTCTTTGCAGATCCGAGAGAAAAAAAAACATTATATGGAGATCGCCAAAGAAATATAAGCATATTCCCGAAAAAAAATTATTAATAATTAAATAGACTTTCAAAAATTTTAAAGATCGGAAATGTAGTTCTAACAATTATATAAAATAATGAATTAATACTAAGTTTCTCTCTAAAATCGGTATATAAACTAATAAATTAAAATTTTTTATTACTATTAAGTTATTTTTTACATATCCAATTTTAAAACATATGTATGCATGCATATATGTATGTATGTATGTGTATACGTATATGTAAGTATGTATGAAAGAATGATTTTATAATTAATTCAAAAGGATTGAAATTACAAAAATAGATTTTTCTTCTAGTTATGAAGAATTTTTTAAAGAAAATATATATCAATGGTTCGATTACTTGCGAATTTGTTTTCAAAATTGACTTATTGAAAACAAAATAAAATGCATCCATGCAATGAAATGATTTCGTTTCTGTTATTCCTTCTTGCATAATGCAGATTTTATTCAACTGATTTGCATAAACCAATAGTACGACTGAATTCTGATATAACGAGATGAGTTAAAAGCTTTTATCTGGAAAGAAGAAATCCAAAAATCAAAATTCGAAGTTCTAGAAAAATAAAATTGAAATGAATAAAGAGCAATTTTGTCAATGAAAGTCTGTCAGAAATACGAATTTCAAGATCGGAACATTTTCAATCTATCGGAATCTCTGAATCTAGAAATCTAATTGTAATTTTTCTGTATTTGTTGGGGCATGATTTGAAGTTAAAGAATATGTTTAGAAGTCAAAATTTCAAATTCTTGATGCAGAATACAGTAGAAATTCATTTATCGTCTGAAATCTGATTTAATTGATATTTTTTATTCTCTTTTATAGAATGTATTTTATCATGAATTGATTTTGTTTAAGGCAATATATTGTTTGCTCAATTTTTTTCATATTTATATTCAATGAAATTTTTTTTTCTAGTCAGCTTAAATTTTTCTATAAGTGCAAAATAATTATACATAATAGAAAATTTTATATTGCGAAAATCAAATATGAATATTAGCAGTCTACCTCAGAGGGCCATCATTAATTAGAAAGTTAAAACAAATCAGAATGCTTCATTGAAAATTGAAAAGATTGTAGAGTAAAAATTGATTATGTGATATTGCTGCTTATTCAAATTTTACGTATCGTTTAGCATAGATTGGTTAAACATGGACTTTTCATCATCAAACTATCATTCTATCTTAAGTTATTCCTTGCAACTCTGTATTACTTAAGTAATTCAATATTATTTAGAATTCAGATTCAAAGCATGTCTAAATTAACTCTATTAGCACAAGATATACGATATCCCAGCAATGTTTTACAATATTATGAAAGAAACATCATAAATTTATATCATCAGCTTGAGATAATATTGAGATATCGTAAGGTATCATAATCATGTTACTTGTCATTTATACTGATAAGGAATGCACCTATTTTATGTGTTTATTCATGGAAATTGACAATAGAGAATCTTCCCCTCAGTCGAAATATCTTTTACATTATCATGCTATTCTTCCCTTTATTACGAATTTTTCTATAGTCCACAAATAAGTTGCCAGAGTGATGAAATTGTCGAGAAGATCTTTTCCATGAATAATGAGTTTGATTTGTGCTAATATTCTTTTTAACTATGTGTATATCTGGAAGTATATTTTATATACATAGCAACTGCGTTTATTTGTATTAAGGATTCATTCATAGAATTGCGAACGATAAAAGTAAGCAACGGCAATAAAATTAAGCTAGTGCTTCATTGAGACATCACATTCTCAAAGATTATGTTCATGTAATTAATTTATTTGTTAATATTCATAATTTTTTTATAAAAAGAATCCTTATTATGAATGATTTAACTATATTACTCATTAAAACTATTTTTTTATTTTAACTTATTATAATTTCACTCAATAAACATTTTTAAATTCTGTAGGAACATTTTTTAATTGCAGGTAAATTCATATCTTAATTCAATCCTTTTGTGGACATTTTATAAAGTAAAAATAAATTTATAGTTTTCAAAGATGATGTTTTTTACTACTTTTCAAATATTTTGGTTAAATTAACTTTTATATAAAAGTAAGAGATTAATCTATTACAAGATTAATCTATTACAACAGGAATTACATTGAAAGTGACAATTTTTTTAAAGAATTGACATATTTTTTAAACAGAAAGAGTGATTGACAAATTTAAATAAAATGTAATGAACTTGCACTGCATAGAATAATTTTTTTAAAAAAAATCTATGTTTTTTTTAAATATTTCTATTTTTTTTTCTTTAATTCTATATCTTCATTGCTCTATTTTAATTGAAAACACAATGAGTTTTCTTACTTTAAACTTTTATTTAGGGAATGAATTTCCAATATAATTATAATAGAGTTGTAAAATAATTGAAAATGCATTCATACTTTCCGATGCAGTATTAAATGCAATGACGCATTGATTACAGTTGAAGACAGATAATATAGGGACAATGTATTCTGCAATTTTATGAAAATGAAAGGCAAAAGACCCACAAAGTAATTAATATAAACCAAATAAAAGCAGAAAAATGTATCTATAAACGTTAAAAGAAGAATAGCAGTTTCTTCTCGAAAATCTATGAAGACTATAAAAGATATAGCAGATTATATTGTAAAAAAGAAAATATTTTTTCCAATTAATTTTCTAAGATTTAATTTTGATTTTTTTTTTATAATTTGAGAATTAATGTTTAAAGAAAACATGAGAAATTAGTTCAAAAATTGATCATTACATTAGTTTCTCATTTTGATTTTTTTTATTAATGTGAATAAGGTATATGAACTTCATTATATAACAAAGCAGTAATTCTTAATCATCTTAGATACATTTTTGAAATTTTTATAATTGTTTGCAACGAATATTTACGCGTAAGAAACAGAAAAAACTTATGCTCTGTCAAAAATGCAAAAAAAAAAAAAAAAAAATGCAATTAATTCTCACTTTCTGAAAAATGTGAAATATGAACAACATAAAATCAATTTTCTAGAGATGATCATCAGATCAATGCTCCGATAAAACGATAGTCGGAGAAAAAGATGATTTTCAAAGAACGCAGAATAAACTAATATGTATCTAATGGAAATATTTTCATCTCTTGGAGTAAATTAAAAGAAAATCAATGAAACTTTTTAAAAATTCATATACATGTTATGAATTAGAATTCAGAATGATTATTCTTATGTGGTTAATGACAGAAATATCAGAAATTGCTGAAAAAGTTTGAATAGTTTTGCAATTGGTACATAATTTACAGAATTTTAAACGAATAAGTAATTTCCAAAGCATAGTTTTAAACGAAAAATTTATTTTAAGTTTTACATTTGCAATTTCTGAGGATGGCAAATTTAGAAGATATTCTGATCCAGGACAATTGCAATTAGCATGTAAAATCAGCTGGAGAGCTTCAAAGCAATTTATCAATGACATAAATCTTTATTAAGTTACCGTCAATGACATAAATCTTTATTAAGTTACCGTCAATGACATAAATCTCTATTAAGTTACCATCTAATGCAAAGTAATCTACTTTGACCGGATTTACACTGAATACTGAGTTAAAATAAATTAATGCCATAAATAGTTTCGCCTAAGATCTCCTTCTCAAAACATTTAAAGGGAATCGAAGTCTTAAACTATTTATTTCGATTTTAGAAGATATCGGTGCTACGAATTTGAGTAAAGGATCACGTAAACACTAAAATTAATTTTATCAAAAATTTCAAATTATTTTTAATACAATAAACTTGAAATCAAGAAGAAAAATTCAGGACGTAATGAATTTTTGTAGAGCTTCAAGGATTTTTAGAGTTCACCGAAAATTCGTTTAAATAGAAATTTTGAAAATTAGATAGGCCACCTATATAATTATACCGGGTGTCCCATAAATTTGTAAATACTTTAAAAATTCATAAAAATTGAAGGACTGGGTATATTTGAATGCGGTTTGCGAAACTATTATTCTCATGAAGGGGGATTTTTTTTTGATACAGAAAAAAAAATAATTCAAAAATTTGTCAATAGAGGGGGCTGCACACAAGCAAATCAGTTGAAATATGCAAATTAAAGTCTTATGAAAGGCAGAGTGAGCGATTGACACATCAATTCTAAAGGTTTGCATAAGGTTTGTATTAAGATGTTGACACTGGTGGATAAAGCACTATTGGTAAAGTTGTTTTATGTCAGCAATGAATCGGCGGCTGAAGTCTTACGAAAGTTTAGGACCCAGAAAAGATTGAAGAAAGGTTAAAGTCCGATCACTGCTGCTCGACTTGTTTCCCTAGTACGCCGTTTCGAAGAAACTGGAAGTTTGTGTCATTGGCCACGCAGTGGTGTACCTCGTTTAACAACAGCCCGTACCCCCTATGTCTCTTCGCAAATGGACACGCTAAGGGAACAGTCTACAAGTGCAGTCAGTAGCGCACGAGAAGTGGCACGAATAACTGGTATACCTAAGACTTTGGTGTACCGTATCCTTCATGGTGTATTGCAATTGTAGCCATACAAATTGCAATCGCTACATCAGCTCTTACCAAATGATACAGCTAAGAGATTGGAATTCTCAAATTGGGCTTTGGCGCAAATTGAAGATGATCCGCGATGGCTGCTGAAAATATTGTGGACAGATGAGGCTCATTTTGTTTTGCATGGAGCAGTTAATACCCATAACTGTAGAATATGGGCACATGAGAATCCACATGCTTACACTGAGAAGCCCCTGCATTCACCACGGGTTACTGTTTGGTGTGGTTTCACTGCATCCCTTATTGTAGGCCCTTTTTTCTTTGAAAAGCCCTGTAAAAAACCGGATGGAAGACATGTTCAGTTAATGGAACAAGTGACTTGGAAATGTTACAGAAGGAAGTGATACCGTCCTTATTGGAACACGATGTCCTTGACACAGTGACATTCATGCAAGACGGGGCACCTCCTTACATCGACACCGAAGTGAAGGCATTTTTGACAAGAACTTTTACTGAAGAACGGATAATCAGCCGTCACTTTACACATGAATGGCCCCCATGCTCACCAGATTTAACACCCCTTGAGTTTTGGCTATGGGGTTACCTTAAGTCTCGGGTGTACATCCATAGGCCAACTTCGTTAGTGCAGCTAAAGGAAGCCATTCGCCACGAAATCTCATGCATTCATACGGATATGCTGTATGATGCAGTTACCAGTGTTGTCTCCCGCTTCCAAATTGTTATTTGTGGTGATGGCGGACACATAGAACAAGTACTGTAGTACTGGTGTGATACGCATGTAAACAAATGCTTGCATGCACATAAAAGTATTTTTCCCGTAGAATTGTATGTTTTGTTTGTGTTTAGCGCCCTCTATCGACAAATTTTTGAACTATTTCTTTTTTTTTGTATGAAAAAAAAATCCCCCTTCATGAGAATAACAGTTTCGCAAACCGCATTAAAATATACTCATTCCTTCAATTTTTATGAATTTTTAAAGTATTTACAAATTTATGGGAAGTCATTAATGCTTTGGATTCGTTCTAAAATTAATTTTATCACATATTTCCTTTGCTTATAAAATTGATTGTGTCAATTCAATTCTAATAATTTCATTTCCTCTGAATGATATTATTATTAAAGTATAAAATAATAAAATTTTATGATTTCTTTAATTGAATAAATAAAATACAACTTTAACTATAAGTAAAACACATGAAATATTATTTTGTACTAAATTGGCAAAATGGGTAAATATTGATATAATTATGTATGTACAATGCAGTAACTATTTAGTTAGTTATGAATGTTAATATAACTGAAGACAAATAAAATACAAGATTATTTTTCTAACTGTCACCGATGCAATCCCAGTTTTCCTTTAGAATATTTGTCGTGGCAATTACGTTCCTGAAATAATTTTTTTGTTAATACTTTTTTTAAATCAAATTAATTTGGGAAATGGTTTAAATAGTGCTCAAAATGTGTTAAAAAGTGTTTTAAAATGACATAAATATAATAATTTGAAGGATTTTTATTATCTGAAAAGCATCGATCTTGCAAATATAACTGAGATGATGAGAGACAAAAAAGCAAATAACCTATGATGTACTAATTCATTCGTGCATTGCAAAACACTCTTTTACTATTGAATAAACATATAAAACTGATAACTTGATTTTACATTTATTAACGAGAAAATTAATATTAGTTGAACGCGAAATGATTTAGGATATAAAGTAGTTTTAAAATCTCACAAAAAAATTTTTCAGCAAATTTAAAACGTAAATTATTAATTAAACAAAATCACTTTTATAACTATGATTTTGATGCTGATATTACTTGCTTAATTCAGAAATTAGATGAATGTTTGAGCAAAGTTAGATATAAAACAGAATGTTTCTTACATACTAATGCAATTTCCATCACTTCACTTGCTAAAACTTCAATGCGAAATATTTTAAACTAAATAATTTAAATGTCGTGAAATAAAAAAATATAATTGTGCTAAAAGATTTAATATGCTCCGAATTCAAGAAAAGAGAAAAAAAAAATGTATTATGTAACATTCCAAATCGACCCAACTATTGAGGAAATATTGCGGCAAAAAGCAAATAAGCACAGCTTTTGTGTTCATAGGAAAAAAAAATACAAACGTACGTTAAAGTAATAGTTATTATAATAGTCCTTTTACTATACTATATGCTTGGCATTCTTATTTTACGATCAGTTAAGAATTAATAAAATTTTATTTTTAGTACCAAAATTAATAAACGCAGGTTCTTGCAAAAGAAAATTCAAATAAAAGATTAAATATAATACCTCAAACAAAAGGGCTTTAAAGAATTTGAAAACCAATTTGTTATTCGGTTGAAAAGAATTCCACTTTATAAGAAAAGAAATATCTAGAGAATTCAATTTTGAGAGATTTCCTTACAAATAAAAGCTTTGGGAGAAAGAAAATAAAATACACCCCTAGAACAGAATAATTTCCTTTGTGTTATCTTCTCTTGTGCAAGGTGATTTTATTTCATTGATTTGCATAAGTTGGACTCAGACCCAATTTCGGCGTAACGTTGTGACTCAAGAGCTTTCATCTGAAACAAAGAAATCCTTCTACATGAATTCTGAATTCTACAGGAATAGAAAAGACCTGCATAATGAGCATTCGACACAATGAAGGCTGGGACCCTGCATTTTCATCGATACAAGATTTCCGTAGCTGATAGTTTCGTTGGGCTTTCAAAATTTGGAAATCAGATTATTTCTCCATAGGAAACTGTATAATACTCATAACAATGGAATTTCCTATTTATGGAAGGTAATTTCAATAATTAATTGAACTATAAAAGTTAAATAAAAAATGGAAAAGATTGACTTTAGGGATGTTTTCTTATAGCCAGTTCTAAATATGCATTTGCTCTCCTTGTAAAATGTGAAAGCTTTAATGCAAAGGTGTTACCAATTGGAATTAGAAAAGTTTTCTATTATTCTAATAATTTAATATTTATAGATGTTTTGTCGGTATCCTCTCTTGCAATTATTTCCTGCTCTTGTTTTTGAACTGAATATAATTTTATTTACTAAAAACTGAGGGCTTCATGCATTAAATTGTCAAAAAAATTTATCTAAGAAGTTAAGGAAGTGTTATTTAATCATTCTTGAAAATTATTTCAGAAAATACTGCTCAGAATATTCTTTAAAAAGCTAGATGTATGATAATAATGATTAGATGAATTCTACTTTTTCTGTCCAATGAATATTAAATTTATGAAAAATTATAAGGAGATTTAGCGATAAGTTTTTGCAAAATAAAAAAAAATATTAAACACTGCTAAAAAAATATTTACATTCTATTTCGAAATTGAGATTCCAAAATATTCAAATTATTTCTCGATACCCCGCACTTCATGTTTTAGTAAAGAAAATTGATATTTTATAATTGTTTAAAAATAAATGAAATTTAATTTTGATTATTTGTAATCTGAAACAGTCAGCCAAACCATATTTTCTTTTCTTAGGAAATTATATTAAATACATGAAAAATATTAGAATGCCTTTCAAGAAAACTTAGGGAAGAACTTTGAATTCTTTATTTTCTAACATGCTCAACTCAGTTTTAGAGCTTGACTTTCTTCCTTCTAATTTAGTATTTCTTCAGAGTTTAATAATGCTGAATTTTTTCGAAACATGCCTAAAACATCTGAAGATGAAGTTCTTACAGTCTTTGAAGCAATTTGTGTGAAGAAATAAGATAAAAAAAATATGACGAAATGAAAAACTCCTCCTAATTGCATGCCTTTCAGACGAGCAATCTCTTAAAATGACCCTATCATCTCTCCAGTTTTAGAAAAGCACTAATTACTTTTTCTTCGTAGTTGGGGGAAAAATTTCTTGGCGAACATTTGGTGAAGTAAATCTTTTCCCTCTTGCTTTTTTTCGTTTTGATTTCTTTCTGAGTTTGTTGCCTACCGTAATTACTTTCCATTTTTCAATGCTTCCTTAAGATTCAGAAAGTTATTGAATATTCTTTGACTAAAATATTTTATGTGGCCGTTTGAAAACTATTTTAATTTACGTAATATTTTTTTTTAAATAAATTTTTTTGTTGAACATTTAAAAAATATTTCAATGAATTTATGCTTAAGCTAGAAGCCTATAATCCTATGATAAAGATTGTAGGCCTCTAGCTTTAAGTTATATGCCTGGTGGAAATGTACGTCTATTTTTTTAAACGAGAAATATGAAAATTATTTTTTAATACTTTTGATGTGTCTTATTCATACGTAAAGTCTTTAACTATTATTTTAAAACAATTCATTTCAAATTTTTTTTTAATAATTCTTTTTTTTTTTCAAAGTATGGGAAGGCGCGAATGAAAATAATTATTTAAGTAAAAAAAATGTTCAATATTTTTGAAATAATACTTCAATTTTAGTATTAATATTTAGTATATATATATATATATATATATATATATATATATATATATATATATATATATACTTTTGCTATTTTGCATATGTTTCTTTTTTAAATCGAAGTCCTAATGCAGCAAAAAACAAGCCCCGCGATTGTTATTTAATGCATTTATGGATTATCTGGTGGTCTGTGACGAACTTAACTTTTTTACCTTAATATATTATGGGAAGTCACCTTTTCTCTAGATTAAATTAAAGCTAATTTTAGTGAAAACAGTAGTCCTACTAAAATTTTACCTTTACTTCCTTTACTATAATTCCAAAAGGAGATATCATCTGTTTTAGGCAACGCTGATGAGCACTTTTCTTCTTTCCGGTATCGACATATATATCTTGATATTCCAGTATTCTGCAAAAGTTCTCACACTAAGGAATTTTGCCTTTACTCTTATTAAAGTTGATCAATCCCTTTTTTGTACATTTAGATAGAGTGTTTTTATGATATTTTACAAATATTATGTGCTTGAGTAATCTATTAACTTTGATCATATGCAAACTTAACTTGGACACCCTATAACTGGGTCTTCCTAGGATAAATTCTAAAAGTTCATTAACTTTTATGTAATTCAACTATTTAAAAAAAATAAAAATAATGCCAATGATGAAATCGATTACAGAAGTATACTTTTTTTGGAAAAGTTAACTACATGAAAAAAATTGACTCTTCCCCTCCAATAAAAAGCAACCACCAGGGAAATTAATTTCAATACAAAATAAAAGGAGAAAAATTATAGGAAGCTCCATTCCTTATTTTCAATCGACGAACAATAATCAAATTTTAAGAATTAAAAAGAATATTTAATTGTAAAATAACAGGAAGAAAATTTTAATGCTAATCAGACATGTTTTAAATGTGTCTATTTCGTATTCAAATTAAAAGGAATGATACTTTCAAATCAAAATCATATTGATTGAAAATTGCATTTTTAATAGAGTTAATTGATGTTACAGTTAATTTGAAGAAATGAGCGAATCAGGAGACCTAGTTGGAAACATTAATTTACTTTAATTCATTCATTTATTATGGCTTGATAGCAAATCATAAATATATTGCAACTACTGAATATTTCTTCCTGCTTGGAATAATAATAGTAATAGTAATAATTGGAACTAAAATCTATTTGAAAGCATTCAAAGCAACTTATCAATAGACTCCTCACCTTTTATTAAGTTACCCTTTAATATAAAATAATCAATCATGACAGTACCGATATTGAATACTGAATTAATATCGATTGAGGCAATAAATAGTTTCGCTCAAGAGCCTAACTGTACCATTCAGAGAGAATCTAAAGCTAAAATGATTTATTTCAATATCAGAAACTATCTACGAATTGCTTCAATGTAACGCACTAGCAATCGTTTCGAATTGGAAGTTCTATTTTGATTCAACAATCCTGAAATCAATGAAAAGGATAATAAACATCACATCTTACAATCTTAGAGGACAAATAAAAATATTTGCATTAAAATTCTTATTTAAAAGAAATTAAAAAAATATATCAATGATTTTTTTTTGTAATTAAAATGAGATTAAGTACATAGCTTTGTACACCTCATGAATTTTGAAATATGACTGTGACTACGATTACTTTTCTAACAAAAGGATAAATCGTATTTTCTTCTGTTTTTTAAATTCATTTATTTCTTTGTTTAGAGACTTACATTTAATTGACTGCCACTATTTATTTCTTATTTATAAAATAAAGGATTTGTAGTAATCAAACAATTTTAAGAATAAAAATACGGTTTTAATTGTGTTTCATTTTTAAAAGTGTAAAGGCAAATTAAAAACGAAAAATTAATATGTTTTCTTTTTTCTGACTTGCGAATATATGTAAAATCATATTTGGTGCCTATATTAATCATGCTAGAGAAATAACCTTTTCCGCAAAAGGACAATATTATAAGTTTCTCTGCATTTCTTGAAAATTATGAAAACAAAAGCAAAATATAAATATAAATTTATGCAACATAATAATTATACCTTAATAATCATATATATATATATATATATATATATATATATATATATATATATATATATATATATATATATATATATATATATATATATATATATATATATATATATATATATATATATATATATATATATATATATATATATATATATATATATATATATATATATATATATATATATATATTCAAGGGTCACCCTCAGGCAGAGATTCAAAAAAAGGGTGTTTTTTTTCTGTGAAGGAATGCAGACTAAAAAGTCAAATAATGATTCCTCGTGACCCGAAGATCCCCTGGAATTATGTCCAAGAGATATACCATTTTAATAGAAAGGAAAATACAAAACAATATATTAGAAGAATACATTCACTAATAAGCAAAAATACAATAAAAATAACAATAAAACAAAAATACCATATAATAACACTCAAATCAGTAATGAAAACAAAAAGGATATAACATACCTGCCGCAGGCAAAGAAATTTTAAGTTATCGATTGTGATTCCCGCTTTTTTAACACCCCCAAGAGGAAATCACAATCGACAGCTTAAAATTTCTTTGCCTCCGGCTGGTCTTTTTTATTTGGTTTAATTTGAATTTCCTATTAACTTTATTTTTATTACTTTTGTCTCAATTCGTCTGTGTTTTAGATGTAGCTGCATTTGCGCTCTCTAAATACTATGAAGTTTTTCCTGTTCCATCTTTGATTTTAGTTTGAATAAGAAATAGTTTCTAGTTGAGATTCCGAAAGTATTTCGTTTCGTTTTCATTTTAGTTTAGTTCTTACTTTGATTGGTTACTTATATATATATATATATATATATATATATATATATATATATATATATATATATATATATATATATATATATATATATATATATATATATATATGATTTACGTAAATTCATATTCTGATGTAGTTTTATTAACGATGGTAAACTCACGGCTTTGGAGTCGGAGTGTTCAAGGTTTAGAACCTGATTTCGTCAAAAAAGTATTATCCGACCAGGTCTGGCTCACAGTAAATTCATCAAGACCAAATGTCCTCTATTTTATGAGATGCAAATTGTAGCTCTGATATGACTCGGCATCTGATCTTGGTTCAAAATTACAGTTCGAAACAGGTTCGACAATAGCTCTAAAACATAACTAAACTAAACTGATCTCGTTGATATTTAATCATAACTTAATATAAATAAACTAAATTGTATCATTTCTGATGCAGTTCTATGAGACAAAAGCTTATTTCATCTGAAACAAAGAAATTGTTGGACAAAAATTCAGATCTCAGTCTGAAAAGAAATAAATAAGAATATTCTTTTACAGTTGAATATGGGGATATGAAATTTCGTCGGTATCAGAGAAAATAAAACTCCTACCCATCAGCTTTCTGAAATCGAATTGCTTCCTTTTGAATTTTATATGTTTGTTCTAAAATCATGGATATAATTGATAATTGTATTCCCTACGCCTAAGCTGTAATTATGAAAGATGATTTACATATATTTCATATCACATCATTTTCATGCCTTCTCATTAATTAAAACAAATCTTGAAGTTTATTCAAAATCCATTTAGGAAAGACTCATATCTCATTGTTTATATTTAAAACAATATGAAACTTTTGAATGAAAAAAATACAATTTAAGAAATTCATTTTGTATTTGTATAACGAATTAGCAATAATCTATGTGAACTTATTCAAATCATTCATAGAAATTTTCATTAGAAGAGGATAACATAAAAAGAATCATGTAGAAATAAATGGAACGAAATGGCATTAGGAGATAGTATGTGAATTTGCTTATCAATTACCTAAGAGAAATATATCTTTTCTGAAGTCACTCACTGCAAGTCCTATATATGGGCCCGTCTGAATCCAAGAACTACTGAGTCCCTAAGTGACATGATAGCCATAAGTGCATATTTAGGTACCGAGGAGATATCTTGATAGAAAGACTACTCTTACTATTCCAAAAGACACCTTGTGTTAGCATGCCTAAGTGGCGTAATTGTTGTAAGTGTAAAACTAAGTATCGTGAATGTCTGACTAGTTGATGACTCAGTGTCTGTTTCTGCAAAATTTGCCTGCAAATGTTGCTTTTTGTTTATTACAAGTATCTTGGGGACACAACTGAAACTACAAATCTTACTCCTTCAATAGATGTAAGTGGAGCTTAGAAGCCCCCATATAGTTTTTTGTCTGAGAATTTTTGTCGATTTTCATAATAACCCCATTTTATCAGTTTTGTAATAAATAGGGCTCAAATAATAAAGATACATAAGTTGAGACAGTGAAAATGATTGGAATTGGATACATTTTGGTTTTCTTTTTTGGTTTAAGATTCAAAAAAGAACACCAAAATGTATCCAAGATGAGAGTCTCTATGTTTGATTGTTCTCAGCATCACACAATTATCATAATCTTTCTAGATAATACAACGAACATTTTCTAATTACTGCTATCGCGAACAACACGCTAACTTCTGATAACTTTTCATTCATAACGATAATGCTCTAAAAAACATAAAGCACAAATTCACGCATAAATTTCTTTTTAGAAATAATTTAGAATACTTTCAATTCAAGTGGGTTCATTTTTATCTCTTTACCAAGAAGATAATTTAATTAAATTCAAGGTAAATGATCACGTTCTACTTATTTTAAATGATCATGCCGCAAATACACGCACTCATACCATTTGATATAACTGCCTTTGTGGATATATCATATCACTGACTCTCCGATCTGCCCGAAGACACGCGGAAAGAAAACTGAATGACCAGACCACCGCAACAGCAACACTGACAGGAACTGTGGTTGAGTCCTAAGGGCCATCTCCGGCCACAGTACAACCCTTCCCAAAGGAAGTACGTACCGTCATCGATGGGAGGAGCCAGATCCCCCACATTTTTGAGTACCCTCCAGGGTGGCGAGAGCCAACCACCATATCGGAAGCATCTCATTCTTTCTTCAAGGTGTCACGCCCCCGCGGGGGTTACCTTGTGAATATATCTTGCGTGAACTGTATGTGAGTTATATATCTACCTCCGAATTCTTTATACCTTATGTAACCCCGAGAAAGGCATTTAGGAAGGTCTTGAAAATATACTATTCCCAAGAGAATGAAAGTTAGCAGATTATGCATTATTTCCTGGCTATGACTGTTTATCAAATACTAGAAATGACAGGAAACGTCATTTGCTTGAGAACAGCTTAACTGAGAGTCATTATATCTAGTCACTTAAGTCAGCTGAAATGCTGCTTTTTAAATTTAATTATTTAATTCTACATATTTCTTACAGCATCTACAGTTTGAAAAAACGCAGTGGCAAACAAACTGTCATTAAAAGTCGAATTCTATTTTTTGCATCAATTTCAGAATCCAATATTTGTAAAATCTTCAATAGATATTCACATAATAACTCCTTTCACAGTTTTTTCCATGGCAAACGCTTGAGATAGATCTGATATTCTTTTCAAATATTCTCATAAAATACATGAGAAAGGAAATTAAAGGAGAAAAGTATGATCATTTTGTAAGTTCCTCAAGTTTTCGAAGAAATATCTATCAACAGGAAGCAGTTCCCCTACAAAAATTTAGAAAAACGGAAGTTGTTTCCTCTTCAAAATATAACGAAGAACCTCATTTGTGTCCACCGATGGAAATGATAGCACTTGTGATAAAGAAGATAATGATCTCCAACGTTCAATTTGCGAAGGGTTTAACTCAAAATTTTTGTCATAGAGAAATATGGATAAAAGCGTTCAATTGTATCAGTAAAAATATTATTAGAGAAAAGTAAAGAAAACAAAAATTCTTTAAAGAAAACAAAGTTTGCGTTGTATGTTTTTCTTAGTTCTCTTTTATTTTAAAGCTGCACTTAAAAAAATTGTTAAAAAAAACTGAGTTATTTATATCCCTATAAACTTTAATATTGTCTTGAATTGCTTTCAATTTTGTTATTTTAATTTCATGTTTAATACAGAAAAAATTTAAAAATTATAAATTAAATTTTATTTCATCATGTTTTAGATGTAGGTAATATTACGAATTTATGGTGATTGTATTGGTACAAAGGGAATAATGTTAAGAAAATAATTAGAGAATGAATAATAACCCTATAATAAAACTCATGTTAAAAAATTATGTGTTAGAGTTATAATCTAATTTATTTTTGAAAATCAAATTAGATAATAATTGAATAAATTTGTCAGTAGACAGATAGCAGAAGAATTTGCCCTATTTTTAATATGATGATTTTAAATGGGCCACACTTTGTCTCCCTACCATATTTCTTTATTTTGGTAGATACAATTAAGTATATTATCTTTATTTAAGAGGATCCAGAAATTCATTTAAATTCCAGTTACGTTGTTATTTTTATATGTTTCCAAAATGAATAAATCTCGACTGATTTCAAAAGGCCTGCTCCTTAATCCTTGATCAGCCGTTTTGAACGATGAGGGATTCGACAGGGTAGACCTTTTGCGTGATCTAGAATTTCCTGAGTTATTGCAATTTGATTTTTATTTTGTGGAAAAATTATGTGGTGTACAAATTGTAGGCTATTTATTAAGTTGATCACATATCAAATCTCGCCAATACCACGATCAATGCAGAATTTGCATAATAGTGGTTAATAATTAATTATTCCAAATAATCATGTCAGTTGACTTTAGCAAGTTTTACGTCAGAACAAAAATATAATAATTTTCCAGGTGGTTTTAATTACTGAGTATCCTTATCCGGATGAGCAATGTAACATGAAATGCCATGTGGCAGTCTGCAAGGTATCAAGTTGTTTTTAATGGACTTGTCATCTTTTATATTTTTTGTATAGAGAATATACAAAGAGTTTGATAATTCTGATGTATTATGGAGATTCATTAAAATCTTCGGATCAAGTTTTTTTTTGATAATTCTGATCAGAATACATCAGAAT
Source organism: Argiope bruennichi (assembly GCF_947563725.1). Lineage (NCBI taxonomy): Eukaryota > Metazoa > Arthropoda > Arachnida > Araneae > Araneidae > Argiope > Argiope bruennichi. The sequence continues at coordinate 81,013,227 of NC_079152.1, forward strand.
TATAAAAAAAAACTTCATTCGAAGATTTTAATGAATCTCCATACTTCAGACCTCCAAAAATCCGAAAAAGATATTTTTGGAGCAATTTCTGTTAGTCTGTTGGTGAACAAGGTACTTCAAAAACTCTTTAAATTTAATAGATAGAAATGGTATATGACATTTACTCTAAACTGACAGATTTCTATTCAGAGGAATCCATCTGTTCGAACTGTCCTAAACAATATAATGCGATAATTGCAAAAAAATTTATTATATGGATAAAATTTGGTGTTCAAGTTTAGATCTGCGCCAATTTTGGAAACCAAATCTGCAGAGAGGCTGGCCTTCTATCGATCTGTATTTTCGTGTGCCTGTAAACGCGATGATTCGGAAATACAGTACTTTAGATAAATTAGATTTGATGCTTCTTATGATTACAGTTGCAATTTCTACGCCAAATTTTAATTACAATCGGTTGTAAAATACATATTTGGTTTCTGCTGCTTATACATTAATAATATGACATCAATTAATCATCAAAGGCCATATGATAGAGGCCATATGAAAAGAAGGCTTGACTCATTCCAAAGATCTTTGAATCATAATTATTGATTACCAATAGGATGCAGGATTTTCATGGTCTTACACAAGGTCAATAATTTGATGTGCCAACAGGTGGATGACAACTTTATTAGAAAGTGTCGAGCCGACCACTAACGTTATATTAATTAATGAATTTTTTCAATAAACCAAGTTTTGAAAGCTTGTACTTTTGGTTCTTTATTTTGTTTGAAAGAACCAAATAGTCAACTATCAACGAGTGTTATAATAATTTCAGGTATGTGTATGTTCAAGGATACATAATTCTGTTGGTATAATCATTAAATACAAATATTTACTACTACAAATGTTTCACGTGGTGCAATTAGTGTTTCTCTCTTTCTGAGCTTGATATTATGCCTACTTTCGGATGATTAAAAATTTCCAATCATGTATATTTTGTCATATGTTTACTATTATGTCTCCCCTTCTCATTTTTACTAATAATTCTGACACATTTTTTTCTAAGATAGTAGAAAATAAATGCAAATTCATTTATTGAAGCACATTACATCAGTAAATATAAGACACTTGAGGAAACGTCTACAATCAATCTTACATTTTTTTCTTCTATTTTTTTGTGATAAAAAGGATTCTAAGCTGATGTATATTTTTTAAATCCTAATCCACTCTTAGTAATAGTATGCTGTGCACAAAATACAAAATAGTTACCACACGTATTCATATAAAACATGATTTTAAGGAAAACATTTTTTTTTATTTTTTTCAAGGCCAAATTTTTTATTTTTATTGAAAATGTGTATAATGAATCCTTATAATCCTGGTTGTAAGCTTTTGACGATAAAATCGTAAACAAATAATTGATATTTAGCATGAGCTAGGAACACTGATTTTCTCTATGAATGTTTACATTTCGAAATATTTCCTCGAAAGTTGTCGAGATTTCTTCTTTTATCGCTTTTTATTTTTTTATTAAATAAATAATTGTAAAAATAAGAACCACAAGAAAAAGTCCAGGAAATTCCACTTCAAAGGAAATTTCAGAAGAGGGAAATCATTAATCAGATACCTATAAATTGATTTTGAAAATTCTTTCTTCTCCCAAGTGCTAAGAATTCTATCTGAAATATTACTTGTAACTAAAAAAATATTTCTGTAAGATATGTTTTCACAAACAGGAAATACGCAAAGGAAATACATCTCTTCAACGAAACAATGTTTAAATTCTATTTCTTTTCTCACAAGATGGATTTTAGTCCATTGATATGCAGAAATTGATTTTCTAACTCAATTCTTATGTAGAGTCGTGAGTCAAAAGTTTCCATCGGAAACAAAAATAACATAGGAAGAGAATTCGTAGTTATGTAGGAAGAGAAAAGTACTGTATAATGAGCTGCTTGTGCAAAAGATGTAAAAAATCTGGAATTCCTTCTTGACGCTAGACTTAACAAATTCTATTTTATTGATTTTCCGCATTTCGGAATATATTTATCAGGGTGGTACAGAAACAGATTTTTTTTTCAGGTCGGTTGGTTCGGTTTCTTTTGACTCAGAAGTCACGTTTGGCCATGTTGCTCCAAGCAGATGGTAAAACCATAGAACAAACTATAAAAGCACACATATGAAAGCAAACGGTATCAGTATAAAATCGCAAAAAATAAAAGTGAGAGGATGCAGAATGTTAATAAATTTAAATGAAACATTGATTCAAATAAAGCGTTAAAATAAATCGATGTAATCGATAATTATTTTAGAATTGTTATAACTTGTTTTAAGAAACAAACTGCTTTATAAACTATGAATTTCTTATTTTGAATTATTTATGAATTATTAAAAGATATTTACTTGTATTTTTTTTTTATCAAAGTAAAAAAAAAAGCAAATACATTAGCCATTCTTTTCATTCATTAGCCATTTTTTAAATTGAAAACTGGAGGGAAAATGAAATATTTCTTCAAACTTAAGTATTATGTTGCTTTGCTAGAAGCCACAAGTTGCCTCGAAGATTAATGATTGCTGAAAATTTCATCGATACCCTCAACAAAGTATTTCTAAACTTCAATAGTAAAATCTTTGATAAACATGTAAATTACATTACTTCAAAAGCTTTACAGAATTCTGATCATTGAGTTGAGCATTTCTCTTATTTTATCCCCACATTTTTATTTAATTAATTATATCACAGGAAAAACCAGCAATATTTTAAACTAAAGGTACTTTAAAATTTTTCCACCATTGTCTGATTCTGAAATTAAGCCTTCCTTTTATGTACAGGAAATGTCAATAAAATTTATTGAGAGTGTGCCATAAACTGAAACAACTCAACATGGAAAAACAAACCGAATCTTCAAATCTTGATCATAACAATAGAAAAAGAGGCAGGATGAAATATTAGTAGCAACAATGCGAAAGATTTGAATTTCACTTGTAACAATGAAATAAAATGATAAGCTTAAAATATTTTTTTAAAAAATTAATCAAAAATAAAAACATAAGGCAAAAATTTTAATATCATTGAAAAAATATTTTTTAATTAATTTTTTAAGATGCTGTAAAAATAATTTTGAAGTGTAATAATTTTGAAAGTTATTGCGAAAAAAACACACAAATGTTATGTTTAATTTTTGATTAAAATTCTAATTCTAAAATTTTTTGCTAATATTTATAAAATCTGGGAACGGGGGATTAAAATTTATTTATTTCTTCTTTCATTTGGAAATTTTATAAATTAAAAGATTAACATTCTTATAATTTCATTTTAAAGTGATTAATTATTAATGTTGTGAATTAAACGCACACACACACACACACACACACACAAAAAAATTTCTGAGGACTCTTTTTACATCGAACATTGCTCATTTTCTAGCTAAACTATAAAAAAATGTTTTGATACACTTTTTGATGCATATTGATAAAAAAATACATTGAATGTAGAAATATTAAATGAAGATAAATATTTATGCATCGAATATGCAATTGACAATTTTTTTATCAGTAAATATTTGCTTTTGCTTTATATATTCATCAATAAATTCTTTATCGTGGAAATATCTATATCTATCTCACATAATAAACCATGAAAATTTTAAATGTAGTCGAAAATTGTTATTTATCATTCATCATTTCCATCATTTAAAATATTGTTATGTTAAAAAAACTTTTTATGATAATCGTCTTTCAGCTAGTTATTTCTGAGATTCTTGATGGTTTATTTTTATTCTTCTCATTGCACATAAAAGAAAGCTGATAATTTATGATGCGCTTTATAACAAAGCAAATGAATACAAATCTTCGTAGAGACCCATAAAGGAAATGGCTTGAATCTACGAAATGTTGTATAAATATTAGTTATTTCCTTTTGAAAGAAACAACTTCGTGCAGTCACCATACACGCTTCGATAAAATCACTATAGTGCCAATAAATGGAAATTAGTTTCATCTAAACCCTTTACTTTTACACTATTTTATAGATATAAATAGAAATAGAATGATTTAAGACTTCTGAATAAGCGTATTTTTATAAACAGTTAATTGCATTTTTACATAAACATAAGTTATTTCATTTGAATCCTGAATTCAAAATTCATTGACAAAATTTTTTAGAATATATATAATTTTAAATTACGCTTAGACGTATGTTGAGTGAAAAAATATTCTTTCGAAGATCCAAATAATTAAAAATTTTCTGTCGAAAAGAGCTAGCTCTACTCTGAGGGGAATTTTGAGTTGCATGTACTACCTTTTGATTTAAAAAAATTCTTTCATTTGGTACTAGAAAGATGCAGCTACATTCGTCAATTTAAATTCATTTTTGACCCTCTAAATAAGAATATTTAAGTAGTCCACAAATTATCAGTTGTTATTAAGTCCCACTAATTATCAATTCAGGCGGCAAAATATTTATAAGAATATAATGGTAACAGTTTACCAAAATCGACTTTACAATAGACGACAACCAGACAAACTTAAAAAGTAAGTAGAAATGTGAACCAAAAAATATTATTTTCTATTATAAAATAAAAATATATGCTTTATTTCAATTAAAGACGTATTTAGATAAAATATTTTTATTATATTTCATAACTCTTTTTTTTTTTACTGAAGAAGATAGAAATACAATTTACGTGAGAGAAGAGGCAGCTTCAACAATCACACATATGCAACAGCTTCTCGAAGATACATTTTTGAGAGAAAATTCTTTTTCAGTGTTCAGGAAGTATTAATAAAATTTTAAGAATAAAATTTTCCCAGAAAATAACATAAATTCAACATTTCAAACATTTTTTTTTTTTTTTTTTACGATTTTCTGAAAACTGAAAAAAATTCGAGCTATTCTTTTGCACAGAAAAATAATCTTTTATTGTATTTCTAATGAAATGTTATTTCATTTCATTTTATAAAAATAAAAATATTTATAGATTTTCCTGATTCCCATATAGCATCTAAATTGTCAGATTATTTGGGTTAGTTTTTTTTTGTTGAAACTATTTTAGTTTACAACCCCGCTGCAGAAATAATATTAAATGATGGGATACAAGTCAAACAATTCATATTTGTTCCAAAAGGTTTTGTACATATGAGAATTTTAAAGAAATATTGTTCTGCCAATTACTATTAAATATTTTAGAATGAGAATTTATTGTAAGATCTTTTTTTGTTTCCTAACCAAATTTCATTAAGTATTTTAAGAACATATAAACACTTTTCTTTTAAAACAAAAATTTCATTAAGTGTTTAAAGAACATATAAACACTTTTCTTTTAAAGCAAAAATTTCATTAAATATTTTAAGAATATATAAACCCTTCCCTTCTAAAATTTCAGTAATAAAATGAAACAAATAAGTTTTCTCACAAATGTCTTTGTATGCTTTTAAGGAATTCTATATTTATTAATAAATATTGTAATATTTTAACTCATTAGGATTAAGTAAGATACACAGCAGTACCTACAAACAGCTTTTAAACGTCTAAGTTTAGAAGGCAATAACTTTTTTCATTAATTCTGCATCACTGATTTTCCCTTCTTCCACCATTGCCCTTTTTAGTTATGTTTTGGTAATAATTTTGTGTCCTCATGATTTAAATTGTAGTTCGCTCCAAATATGTACTATCGGGTTTATATATAGAGACAAAGGCAGTTTTTTAAATTTCGTTAACACTTATAAAGATATAAGACATTCAGAGCAGTGCGCTTAGGATCATTAGTGTGATAAACCAGCGAGAATGGTTTTCCCATGCTATGTAATTAAGAGTGTGCGACAGAGATGCCAGAGAATGTCTTCCATGGCATTGGCGTAAAACAGTTACGGAATATTAACTTTTTATATGAATTTAGCATTTTTACTGAATCGAATGTGCGCTTAGGATTGTCAGCTTGATAAAAATTCCACTTTTCTGGCTGAAATTCTTAAATTGTGCAGTAAAATATTTATGCAAAGATCATGATTCATTATTCCATCAAGAAATACCAAATTACGTAGTCTTAATGCTGACATTAAAACCTACTTAATACACTCCAGTCGCCATCTTATTTAATTGAACTAAGTTCTTTATATAATATTCCTCGTTTTTTTCTTCTCCATACTATTACAACCCATCAGAAACAAAAATATTAATTGATCTCCAAATAAGATATGATTACAATAAGCTCCGGCTTGTTTATCATTAAGTTCGCAAAGGAAAGCCTAAGTTTTCTGTTTTTTGCACTGACAAAGAACATTTCTTAGCGCTGATCATTTATGAAATTCAGCTGATCTAAGCATTTCTCGAATATTCGTGAAATTGAAGTGGAAAAAATTTTGCTTCACTCGGCGGAATCCTTTACAGCAATCAAACGTGGATTCAAACAGAATTTTTTAAAACTATGGTTTATTATGGTGAGTTACCTTAGTTAGATTACTTTTTATAACCTTATTTCTGATTCAATTTTTTTCTTTAAAATCTTGTATTTATACATACACAAGAATGTGATATATCTATTAATTTAGCGATATGGCAAATTGTCTTGCTACTATGGTGAAAATATCTTTTCGAATGTTGTATGCTATGAATGTTTTATAGGGACATGAATCGTTTTTAAATAATAAATAGAAGTTAACAATCAAAAATTAAAATAATTTTTTTAAAAATACTATCAAGATACAAAAAAAAAAAAAAAATGGAAGAAGTGATAGAAGATTATGTTAGTTATAAATTTACCCGAACATTTTTCAATGAATGAACACTTTTGTGACACATTTTATCTCTGTCTCCTTGGATTTTCAGTTATATTAAAAGACAAAATACAATCAATTTTTTTCCAGAGAAAGAAAAAAACATTCTTATGGAAATGTTACGAAAAAGTGCAAAATTTCTTATAAGAATTCAATTCCAAGATACAGTTATTTATCATTAAATTTTTAAAATGCAAGAACTATAGAGCTATTATTTCTCTGGAGAGATGTGCCATTTTAATTTCGAATCTATAATTCATTGCAAAAAAGGAAAGCAAGTGGCATGATACAACCGAGAAAAAAAGCGATTAGATGTTAAAAGGCATCGGAATTACGTTTATTATGTAATAGTATCAAAGTAGTTGAAGCTGTCAAATTGGTATCAAGCAAGATGATATCAAATAAGTTGATTCGATCGTTTTTATAATAAATTCAGAGATAATGAATATAAGTTATAACTTTTTCTGGTCTTTAGTAAAAATAAATGAATTAACAAATATTTAATTTACTGATTGTGTAGTTTCCAAAGATAACAGCACTTCTTAGCTGGGTTAATTAGCTTAGCTCTGTTAATTAATCAAATTTTTAAAAAAATGTTAAATTTATTTTTTAATAAATTTAACTCATAGTTAATTATGAACGGTTCGTTAATAATGTTTTGATAACAACGTTTTTAAAAATCTACGCCCTTCAAAATTATTATAAGAGATGCTATTCTAGAAATTTCAGAAGCAGCTGATGTAAAGAATTAACTTAGAAAAATATCATGAAATTAAAGGAATCTACTAATTGCAGTTTTTCAGAAGAGCAAATTCATAAAAGGCTATGATCGTTTCAATAATCTTAGGTAAACCTTAATTGGTGGTAATTAATTACCTTATTTGGTAATTAATTATCTCCTGTTGCACTCAGGAAAAGAGGATTTCAAGGATATTACTAGATAAAATAATTTTTGCTCATTTTTATTATTTCCTTTTTATTATTATTCCGTTATATGCTTTCCGTAAGTTTCATCTAATTACTATTACACATAAATATTTCTTTCCTGAAAAGCTTTTTCTGTTTCAAAAATATTAAATACTTAAATAATATGATTTTATTTAAAATACATATAATATTATTTGAAATTGTTCAAATTAGAATTTATTGAACATCCTTTATAGCTCAAATAAATGTTCATATATAGTTATTTATGAGGTAAACATTAAAAAAAAAATTTTTTTGTGACTCTGTTACTGTAGTTCGATATCTATCCTTCAATTCTTAAAATTATCAACATAAATTTTATTCTTTCTTTGCAGTTATTAAGTTAAAGGCCATAGAAACTCTCGTCTGATTTTAAATTTATTCCAATCATATATCATTCAAATATACTGATAACTATTTCAAAATCTATTCGCTTGGATATACAGTACTGTGCGAATTAATTGGGACAAACAGATTTTTTAAGAAAACTGTTCCTTTCTCGGGGATTTTCTGCCTCAAACCGTTTCCAACTGCATTTTGTTAAAACGCGCAACTGCCCTTGACTAGTCTAAACCGGTTTGACCACGTGATCATGACATGTCGAAAATTTTTCTATTCAGTTGCTATAAGAAGTGGTCGCTTGTGTGAATTGTCTTCTTCTGACGTGTATTAAAAAAAGGGATATCACTTCCAGGGAAAGGACTAGGATTGTTACCCTTAGTCAGCATACTTCTACGACTGTGAGGGATATTGTTGCAGCATTTGGAGTTGGAAAATCCAGCGTTTCTAGGATTATTAATCTGCAAAAGAATTTTGGGACAGTGTCTCGAAAATGAAAGAGTAAATGAGGACGCAAACGCAAGACCAAACTTCGAACTTACAAATTTCTTGTACGAAATAGTACAATGCATCCTTGAAAACAAGTAGAGATCTTCAGAGAGAATTATTAGCTACCGGTGTGGGCGTTGATTCATCAACAGTTCGACGAAGGATTATTGAAGCTGGGAGATTTGCAAGAAAACGAATCGAAAAACAGTTATTAACACCTGCAATGAAGAAAAAACATTTGCACTGGGCCAAGAAATATAAATCCTGGACTGCACAAGACTGGGAGAAGATTGTATTCAGCGACGAAATGCATTTTCTTGTGCAAGGGTTTCGACCAAGATTTGTCAGACGAAGTGGTGGAGAACTCATCAGGGAACAACATCTTATTCAAACAGTTAAGCACCCTCAAAAACATATGTTTTGGGGTTATTTTATTTCTGGAGAACCTGGCAGCTTAGTGCCAGTTGAAGGGATGATGAACTCTAAACAATACATTTCTATAATAGAAAGTAAAATTGTGCCTATGATGCAAACGTTCGCTGGTGGTGTTGGTATCTTTCAACACAATCTTGCTCCATGCCATACTTCTAAGCTACTACCGAATTTTTTCCAAAAACAGAAAATAACGGTTTTGAATTTGCCTGGTAATTCTTCTAATGTAAATCCCATCGAAAATTTGTAGACCATTGTAAAGAGACTTGTGAGTAAAATGGACTGCTCAACAAAGAAAACAATGATTGAGAATGCTATAAAAGTTTGGTTTCGTGATGACGAGATCAAAAATTTATGTTATAATTTAGTGAAATCCCTGCCAAACCGTGTACAAGATCTAATTCAAGCTAGAGGAGGACATATTTTGCATTAGATTGCTATACCGTGCATGTAAGTTAACCTATATTAATTAAACAACATTTGTGAAAATTTTTGTGTTTGTACCAATTAATTCGCACAGTACTGTATATACGCATTATCCAATTTCGGATTTAATTGCTTTCGATTTAAATTTATCATTTCATATTTAGATCCTTTGCTTCGGATTTGATTAGCTTCAGTTTCTATATTTTTTGGGAAGTCACAGGTGTATATCTAATGGTTTCGGCAGTGCAATGATGTATTAATAAAATAAAAATAAATTGATTTTATAGATTGATTTTTTAAATATAAATGTATCATAAACAAAAACTTGGAATTTTTTCATAAAAAAGAGAACATATTTCAAATCCTCTTATCTCTGAAATGACTAATAAAAGTAATTTTTATTATATTGCAATACATCATATAAGAAAATAACTCTTTTTAATATTTAGATTCTGAACAAAAATCGGCAATTTTATATTCTATTTTTGAAGAAGATTATTCATTTAAATCTTTTCTTTTTCCAAGAGTAACATTAAAGTTAGTTATAGTTTTTAAGCTCAACGGCAAGCCAATATATTTCAAAGAACAATTCCATTGACAAAAAGTTCTAATGTTCGGATAAAAGCTTACTCTAAAGATCACTGAAAATTTTAGGAAATATGCCTGTGTTCTCTCATATTTTTTAAAAAAAATATTAAATCCTTCAAGCGAAACAAAATTTTCAGAAAAGTAGAAAGAATAACTTTTGAAATTATTGATGTGAAAATACCAGGGAGAGGATATTTTGGTTATGTAATAAATATGAAAAGAAAAAAAAAATTGAAACTACGTATAAATCTCCTAATGATTTTTCAGTTAGTCTCTCGATCATGCTTCCTTCATGAATAATTTTTTTGGAAGCAAGCCGTAATAATAACTGGACAAGTATAAAGCAAAATAAGGTATTTTTATAATAATTCATGAAGTAAGATAATTAAAGTTATGTATGGTGTCTGTTTTTAATACGGATAGCTAGTAGCACTAAAAGATCTTTTGAAAACAACAATATGTTAGATACGCCAAAACATTAAAATAAATTTTTTGAATAAATAATTAAGATTGATGGAATTCATGGCGATTCTGGCTCTCTTCTTATATATAAGAAGGAATTTCCTTGTATAAATTTGTCTTACTAAAGGCCTCCTTTATAGTAATTGTTGAGATATGCTAGTCTCAGTCTTAATTAAGTCGTTTACCTAGAATTATCAAATCCACTTTATTACACTGCTTGGCAATTCAATTACTAAGGAACCAGTGACTTATGCAAAATTGCGTCTCAGACAGCTGACCAATAAAAGCAAATTCAAATTGAGAGGTCGTGGTAGACCAGTACTCGTTATCTGTATAAAAGACATTGTAAACAAGCTCATGATTCATACGAAAATTCATGCTGTTTGAGGTTTCACCTAAAATAGTGCAGGAAGTTATAAATTTTTTTCTCTGAAATTCTGTTTGGTTCTTGCAATAATTAAGAGCAAAATGTCAGAAAGACATCATTTAAGTGCCTACGATCGTGGACGAACAGTTGAACGACTGGAAGCAGGTCAAAGTGTCACCATTGTAGCTGCTGCAATGGATGTATTAAGGAGTGTCATCTCGCGATTAAAGAAGGCTGCTGAAGGTAGAAATGCTTTGCCAAACCATGCCGGGGGTCGTGGTAGGAACACCACAACTTTAGAGGATCGCTATGTAGCCCTCGTGTCAAAAATGAACAGAAATTTAACTCCTGGATAGATAGCTAAACCTTGCAACCGCTACCGGTACGCATGTTTCTACAAGAACTCACGGCGATTAAATCAAGTTGATTTGTATGCACTGAAACCTGTTCGTTGCATCCCGCTTCAACCATGCCATCGTCGTGAGAGATTACGCTGGTGTAAGGAACATGTTGGTTGGGATATACGAAATTGGTGTAGAGTGATGCTCTCAGACGAATCTCGTTTCAGTGTGACAAGCGATTCTGGCCACCAATTACTGTGGAGAGAGCGTGGAATACGTTTTGCACAACCTTTTGTTAGTGAACTTGCTAGGTACAGCATAGGCATGATTGTATGGGCAGGCATCATGCACAATAGCAGAAAACTGCTTAACATCTTTGAGTTAGGAAGTGTTACATCGCAACGGAATTGCACAGAGGTTATTCTGGATAATGTTCGTCTTTTTAGGGGTGCTGTAGGTCCAGACGTTTTGTTTATGGACGATAATGCGCTGCCACACAGAAGCGTTGAGGTATCGGACACACTGCAAAGTGAAAATATTGTCCGTATGCAATGGCCTGCTTACTCTCCTGACCTAAATCCCATTGAACATCTCTGGGATGCTCTTGGCAGTCGGGTTTCATAAAGAACCATCCCTCCCTGAACAGTGCAAGAACTCAAAATCGCCTTGAAAGAGGAGTGAGACAATATCCCCCAAGAACTTCTCGATAGTTTAGTGGAGAGCATGGAGAACAGATGCAAAATGTGCATTTGTGTCCGTGATGATCACATATCTTACTAAGGTACATCATTCTGAGCTGAAGATCAATTTTTGTGGGACTGTTTGGAAATCATCTAAGAAGCATCTTTTTTGTTTTTAAGTTTTTAATTCTTCGATGTGTCGATATCTGCAAAACGTTCTGAAAAACGTAACTGCTCCTTAGCAATTGTCAAGCAATGTATATTAATATAACAAAAGGAATCTCAAAAGGATTGTTTTAAATTTTTAATAAGATTTAAAAATTGGATCAAACTAGGTATATTTTGCGTCCAGCTGTTCGCTCACCATATTTTGTTATTTCAGCCAACATTAACTAGCTACATTGTACCAAAATAAAAAAAAAAGTATTGCCTTATAATTGCACAGTAAACAAATAATACTCTGAATGGGTTATCATAATTGCAAAATGAATGAAGAAATGAGTCTACTTTTTTCCCCCTCTTTATTTACTTGTTCAATCCTATGTTACTTTACTTTATTTTATTTATGTGCTATTGCTTTATTTATTTTCTTATTCACTTTATTCCTAAATTCATACTGATTGTCTTATTTCTTAAAATTTTAAATTTGCATGCTTGTGTGAACAACTTTCATTACCAGCCTCCCGGAGGAAAAGATTATCATCGGCGCTGATCTCAATGGACACACCACCCTTTGGGGGTACAGATCCAATGACAACAGAGGTAATGAAGTCTTGGATTTTATCTTAGCAAATAATTTATACATCTTAAATAAATCAGATGCCCCACCAACTTTCCAAAGAAATAACAGCATTGGCTGGCCAGATCTGACCTTATGTTCCCAATCAATTATAGACTCTTCCATTAACTGGGAGGCTCTGGAGGATATTTCCTTAAGTGACCACAGATATATACAAACAACAATAGCATCCACTATAGCTAACAAATTCTACAAAAGATACAAGACACGCCATGGGAATCAGCCTAGATTTCTCAATATACTTGGTAAAGATATTTATTATCTAGAAAATAAAATAGCAACAGCAAGAAATTCCAGAGAGCTAAATGACGCTATAATAGTTCTTCAAAACTCTATTATTAATGCCTGCAACAAAACCTTTAAGATCAAAAAACAGCTTTTGTTAACGAAACCAAACTGGTGGAGCGAAAAATTAGAAATTCATAAAAAAGAAAGTAAGAGCACTAAGAAAGAGAGCGCAGAGGGCACCAGAAATTGAAAAGCAGTGGAGATACCAGATCTTCAAGAAAGAGAAAACAGAGTACAAAAAATATGTTAAACAAGCAAACACTAAGGGCTGGAGAAATTTCTGCAGTTCAGCCTCCAACCCATATGGAAAGCATTACAAAGCCGCTTTCCAGAAATCTGTTTTCCCATCACAAATCCCATACGTGATGAATAGTGACCCAAAAGGAAGTCTGATAGAAGCAGCGCAAACCATCTTGGACCAGATTTTCCCATCTCCTGCTATTTCAACTAACTATAATTTAAACACTTCAACGCAGCCACTTGACCCTCCATTTTCCCTCCAAGAAATTTCAATGATTATAGACAACCTTCCGTCAGGTAAAGCTCCCGGTATTGATGGAATTGACAACCTCATTCTTAAAATTATACACAAGCGCTTTCATAATATCTTCCCAGCTCTCTTTAATAAGTGCCTAGAATTAAGTTGCTTCCCAGATTCCTTGAAAATAGGAAATATTATTTTATTCCAGAAACAAGGAAAAGATCAGAGACTAGCATCTTCATATCGACCCATTTCTCTCCTGCCAACAATCGAGAAGGTGCTAGAGAAACTGATGACTCAAAGGTTATGGTGAGAGGCCCCAGAGTCATATGGAATAGAGACATCATTAACAGAAAAAAATCTATTAAATATCAGGGAGTCCACATTGATGATCAATTAAACTGGCTAGAACACATAGAAAAACAAAGAGAAAAGGCCATTAAAATGCACAAAAACCTCAAAAGAATCGCTGGCAGCACATGGGGAGTCTCTCAGAAACACAAAAGAGTTCTTTACAAGACAGTAGTTGAGAGAATGCTCGTCCATGGTTCGTCAGCATGGTGTCTAAACCCAACATATAGAATGAAGAGGAAACTCTCTACCATTCAGAGACCATTTCTTCTCTATATTTCAGGTGCTTACCTCACAACTCCAACAGCAACGCTACAAAAAATTCAAACCATGAAATTACGGTTTGAAGCCAGACTAACGACAATATATCGACTAAGAATCAATCTTCTGCATAATATAACAGAGATACAACCAGAAGAGCTTGAGAAGAAAGCAACTGGTTGGTCTACTCACCCTTCACAGTATCTCAATCCCAACCAAATCTCACTAGAAGATGAAGGAAGTAATTTATCTCAAATAAACAATATCAATATCTTCATAGATGGCTGAAAAACAGAACATGGAGTTGGAGCTGCGTTTTTGTGTTCTGTTTAATGATTCCTGGTCCTACCACTGGTCTGCCAAATTGAATGACAACAATACGGTTTTCCAAGCTGGACTCACCTCACTTCATGAAGCAGTCAAATATACATCTCAGTTTTCAAACAACAATATTTTTAAAATACACGTTGACAATAGAGCTAGTATCAAGGCATCTTCAAATCCAAAGAGCACAAACCAAACAGCAAGAGAAATTTTTGGTGTCCTGGTTTCAAATCCAACAATAAAAATTTCATGGGTTAAAGCACATTCGGGCAATATAGGCAACGAAAAAGCAGATCAACTGGCAAAGGACGCAACGCAAAATGGGCAATTTTATATGCAAACAAAGCTTCCTAAACCACACATAAAAGCCCTCCTCCGGAAAGGCATGCTTGAGGAATGGCAAGGATATTGGAGCAATGGTGTCAGAGGCAGAATTTTTTTTAATATCCTGCCTTCAGTCAACCTTAATCCCATTAACTAGAACAGAGAGGATATTATTTTCTTCTCAGAACACGGCCCTTTTCCTGCCTACCTCAAAAGGTTCAATCTGCCTGAGAGTGACCAGTGCAGTTATGGTGGGATAGGCACCGCACTTCATTATGCTACGGAATGCATCCTTACAATCTCCTGGAATATGAAAAAACCATCACCAAGCCATGATCAGGAATGGCTGAAAAGAGTCACCAGCAACTTCCTTTCCAGGCAAAAAATCAACAGTATAATCAAATTTATAAATGAAAATAGAGACCTATTCCTGCCTCCATAGCTCTCAACATCAAGTATCATACCAAAAAAGACTAAGGGAAAAAACAAGCACAGCAGTCTCCTGTCACACATTTCAATCAATCAGAGATTGTCTTCATATCCATTTCTCAAATTATTTTCCATCTGATTTTTTTAACTGCATCCTGATCTACTATATCATAAAAAATAAGAGAACACAGATTATATGTATATTTTTACACATTTTATCTCTCAGCACTATATTTTTAAGTTTATTACTACAAATTATATTTCTAAGTTGAAAAATTATGTAAACGGTCTCATCATAATATAATTTCTTATATAATTGTAAATTCTGTATATAATAATTTTTGTTTCCTTTTCCTTCTGTAAATATTTTGATAATTAAATAAAATTCCGGTAACATGCCCACCAAACCATGCAGTGACCAGAATGGTCACGGATACGGAGGTATGAGACGGCGTTCTGTTCTGTTCTGTGTGAACAACTTTCAATTTAAGAAAATACCTGCAAAGTGGTGAAATTGGTGAAATCGGCCCAATTGTTGAGAATGAAGGCTATGACAAGGTTTTATTTTTCTATACATCTCGAGATAAGCAGTGGAGGACCCTCGATACGCATCTAAACGCCACAACCTTCCATTGGGGGGAAGACATACACACAAACAACAACAACAAAATCATAAACATCGCAATCGATAAGGCAGCTGTGGCTAGAGGTTTATGTCAAGATATTTCTTGAAAGTAAATGTGCTGTATTGTTTTTGATGTCTTTCTCAAAAATATGATGATAAGTGGAGAATAAATGATCCTTGGTGATTTTGAAAAACATCTTTGATCATAAATTTTTATATGAAGTAAAAAAACGGTGGACTTTTTACTGTACTTGTGATTGAATTAATATGTTAATAGAAATATTTAATAGAAAATATTTGGAATTGGTTTTGTAGTGCTTTTGAGATTTCTCTCGGAAATGAACGGTAATTGGAACAGGCAACCATAAATGACATATCAAGTCATCATAAACCTCCATATAAAATAAAAATCGATGAAATCTAACCATCGAATGTGGATGAGGGTTAGTTCTTAGCTCAGAAATGTCCAAATTACCAATAAAGCTCTTCATTGGCGCCATCTATTGGTAGCAAATTAATTCAAAACAAATCTTTGTATCCGATTTTTCTAAGGTTTTAATTATTACTTTTAAAATTATTCTGAAATGCAGTCATACACAGAAATTTTATTCTTAATGCAATTACTAATCATTTTACTATTTCCTGTTATAAATATTTCGAAAAAGCATTGAACTGACTTGTGATTAATTGCATATTAAGAATATCTCTAGACAAAAGAGGATTTGTAAATTAAGTTTAAAAAAAAAATAGGTTAGATATTCTTCGATATTGGCTTAGATGTATTCGACATTTTAAATATTATGCTATTTAAATTAAACATAACTTGTCTTAGATGTGAACAACTCTGTTATGTGAACAACTCTGTTTTGATTTTACATTATTTGTTTAAAGAATAAAATCATTGATGATCAAAAGTAAAAGTGGCAGGTTTTTTGTAAACAGGATTAGTTTTACTGAACTGTTTTTTTTTATCATTAAATGTAACAGCAGATGTTTTTCATTCATTCCAAAGAATGCATATTTTTTAATTTATAAATTAGTTTATAAAGTAATAAGTTGTTGGTTATTAATTTCTTTTGATGAAAATAAAAGTCCAGAGGAAACTTAGATTTATTTATTCATGCTTGAAATAAAAAAAATGAAATACACGTATTAATATTTTTCACAAAACAAGATATATAGCATGCTGTAAAAACACCAATTACAGAAAATGAAAACATTCATATTAATAAATCTTAATCCATTAGAAACATCATATCAGAAATGCATAACAGCAAAGGGTTTGTGTAATATTTAAAAAATAATGTGCTTATCACTACAATAACAAACACTTCTTAAGCAACTTATAAATATCAGCATTAATATGAAAGTGAATGAAGTAACTATAAAAATTTCTTAATTAACTCAGTTAAACAATTTGGTCTATATTATATTTTACTTATAAAATTATAATTCTCAAAAGGAGATAAACAATTTTTAATGCCATATGCATTTTTATATATCTTGAAACATAGGTAGTTCAAAAAGATTTATAACATTCTGAAAATAGTTCATATTGTGTAGTTAAACCAAAAGTTCAGAGTAATAGTAAGCTTTCCATTTGCTCTACAATGATACAGGAAATATAGCTGCTTAATTTAAAAAAGAAAACATCATTTATATTTGATTTGCATAGATATTTGATATGTATATAAATTGGACATTTTAAAAATAAAGAAATGCAGAGAAAATTTATTGCATTAAATAAACGTAACAATACAATCATTTTTAAATGAGTTAAAAATTTTTGACTACTGAATCTTTACTAAATGTTCTCACCCTTACAGCCCTTCATTTATCTTTTAAATTAAAAAAAAAGGGATGATATGGAATTCATTTTCAGAATTTTGAAGAAATGTTTTAAATTTAAGTAATGTCCTTACAAAAAGCAGTTATATAAACAAGTTAAAAATATAAATTTAAAAATAATAAAAAAATTCAATACTATTTCAATTGAGTTTGATAATGATATTTAATATAAAATTCCATTTTTTAAGCATTTTTATATTTAGAACTTTTTGAACTACCTTGTTTCTGAATATCTCACCAGTAATGACAATCTAGTAAATAACACTAACACAACGTGAGTGAAATTTCGTTCTTTTCAACATAAAACACTTCCGAAAAATGGTATAGAACATAGACGAATGACCAAAACTGTGATATTAATAATAAAATTAATTTTCCAAAAAAAAAAAAAAAAAAATCTGCTATCGAAAATTTCAAGATATCATGTGAGAACATTATTTTTTTAAGTCATGTGCTATCAATCCGATAGAAAAACATCCTGTTCTCCCATGATTTATATTTTGCAATAACCAAAATTTAGAAAAGCGACGGTTTTTGACCTTCTCAAAAACAATCGAGTTCTAAAATTTTTTTCACGTGACCAGAATTTTTTTTCGTGAAAAACAAATTTAAACCGGTTTTAAACAATCACGTGACTATCAAAAACGAAGGACTTTTTTTCATCTCAAAATCATTCGAGCTCCAAAACTTTTTTTTTTTTTTTTTTGCCAGCTAGAAAAATGGAAAATTAATATATATATATATATATATATATATATATATATATATATATATATATATATATATATATATATATATATATATATATATATATATATATATGTGTGTGTGTGTGTGTGTGTGTGTGTGTGTGTGTAATGATATTTTAAACTCTTAAATTAATTAAAATTAATTTTTAAAACTTTATCTTAATTTAGTATATAGTAAAACATTTTTTTATTTCCTGATCTTATTCCACTTAATAATTCAACTGAAGCTGTGTAAAAATTACTGCTCAATCAATCTACGTATCAAGAGAAAATGATCCCTTCGGTGCCCTTGCCAAGGTGTCAAAGAGCAAAACATGTATTCAATTGACACGTGGCCGGAAATCCCATGTTATATAAGACTAGTGATCATTTGTTTCGCTCTGCCCTTCCTTTTTACTTCTGCTTTTGTGGCGCACGTGCCTTGTCCGCGTCTCTGCTTTTATATAATTATGCTTTCCCGGAATGGATATTAAAGATAATTAAAAAAATCCAAAGCTTTGGCATGAAAGTGCCATTTTTACTGAATTTATCGTTTAATCATGTGATAGTAGATAGTGATCGTGATAGTACTACATGAAAAGTAAATCTGCCTTTTAGACGCCTTTTCCCATCCGGTTGAAACCAAAATTTGACACAGGATTACAATGATAGTTGCAAAAATAATAACGAATTTCATATATTTAAGTCATTGAATTTTTGAATTATAGCATTTACATTTCTGCGAAAGTCCACAGAAGAGCGTAATTCCATATAAATTGATGAAAAAAAAATTAAGAATTATTTCAATGATGATGTAAATTATTAATGACAAAATAAACAAGTGACAATTATTGATAATTATTAATGACGAAGAAATTAATCAATAACGAAATAAACAAGTATATTATACTTGTTTAACGACTCAATAATTCGCATTTTTTTCTCACAATTTTTTTTGTACCAAACTGATTAATTTTTATTTCATGCTGTACAGCTAAAATGATTATTATTTCTTATTGGAGACAGTCATATGCAAAATTTGCAAAGTTTTATTCTATTCAAACCTTTTTTCAATCTTAAAATTTGCATTTTCTTTCCTGGTGAATCCATATTTGAAATGTTAATTTCAGTTGTAGCTGTTAACTGGCACATCACGAAGAATTTTTTCGATTGTGACATTTTCTCTATATGAATCCGAGAACTTACTGATATTTTTATTTATTTATTAATGTAATTCGGAAAATTTACTTGTTTACTTAAATTTACTTTCGGAAAAGTTACTTGTTTTTTTCTTCTTAATCATAATTAAATCTTATATTTTTCCCATCGCTTTTATTTCTGAATATTTTATTCACATATTAAAATGGGAAATATTCGAAATGGGAGGGGAGAAAAATCAAGGATTATATGAATTCAAGCTTCAAAGAAAGAAAAAAAAAATAAATACGAAGTTTTCAGGAAGGATGAGATTAATATTTTAGATTTGTTTTATGACTTTTTATATTACAAAAAGAGTAGTTTTATTTTAAATTTTTGAGTTTTCATGCGTTAGATGTATGTTTGTCATTTTCCAGTGGTTAATGCTTGAAGGAACGAATTTTCTATCACTGTGTGTTCTACATTTGTTTCTATTCAATAAACTCAAAATGATTTAATTAATTCCTGAAAAAATAAAATAAATAATACAGCGATTGATAAAAACGAAATTCTTCTTTGTCACAAAAAAGCACATATTTCTGTACTACTGGAGGTGCTCAGTTTTCAGTCCAGGATCTGAAAACATTCTGTGGCACAGTACATAGAATGAATATGTATTATAAATATGTAAGTAGACATTTAGAGAATTATATAACTATAACTACATGTCACTGTTAAAGTAAAAAAAAAAAAAAATATGATGAGCACCTTTTCTTTCCAATAACATTAATGTAGATGTAGATACTTATGCGATAAGACATTAAAGCAAAATACAAAGCACAGATCTATATTTAAAGGAAAGGTCATTCACAATTTAAATGCATTCATTACTTTTATCTTCAATATGCCTTTCAATTTTATGTATCAGTTTTGCCAATAGACATATATTGCTTAGTCAAAAGAAAACAGTTGTCATATTAATTTTCAAATTAAAAGTATGGATTGACTTCCATACTATCAGTTGTGCAAAATATGAGCATGCAAACAATGGATAAATACCTGAGAATGCGCAGGTTTGTAAATGTAAGCAACAAATAAAAATCTGTGAAGATAAAAGATTGTGGGGAAAAATTTTATAATGATTCAAATAAAATATCTGAGAATGGCCCAAAACATTCAAGAACTGCTACGGTTAATTGTTGGTTAATTCTCTGATATTGAAGAAAGAATCAATTACTACATAAAGCGATAATCAAACAAAGTTAATCAGTAATTATTACAAACCAGTTCTAATTTCGGTTCTTTATTTAAAGCAAATACTTTAAAAATTTTGAAACAAATATTTCTCAGTTAATTATACTAACATTGCGTATGTTAGTGCACATTTTATGTATGAACTATTGTAACTAACATATCGTATGTTAATGTTTGTAAACTATATTTTAAGTCACAGCAATAAATGTCATTTGGTAAATGTTAAAATAAAACAAAAAAAAATTATGTTGAAAAACATAAAAAATTATAGGCACAATGTAGATATTTTGCATAAAAGTTGTCAGGCCAGTTTAATTTATCATGCTATAACTCACACGAAATTAAGGGAAATACATTATATTTACAAACACTTATATAAATAAATACATATACACATTCATGTTCACATCAAGATTCAGCATGAAAAGTTTTCATCATAACTGTAGAAGACATTAATTTATAATTAAACATGCGTGAAAGGTACCTTCTTTGAAAAAGTAATACATTTTCCTAAAATAAAATGGATGAAAATGAAGAAATGGAAATAATATTTATGGTCCTTGAAAAGTAACAATATGCCTTTTCAGGGCCATTTCATTAATTTTTTTTTGAAATATTAATCATGAATATATTTTAATTCAGCATTAAACTTCATCATACAACATTATTTTCCGCAAAATGAGAATGGGTCATTGAAGGAAATATTACCATATATTTAACCACAACGCAATTTACTCATAAAAATTATTATAACATTAAGGAGTCAACGCAGACATTACAAAGATGTCTACAAAGGGTCTAAAAATCCACGAGCCACAAAAAGTTGCTGCAAATGTTAAAAAAAATCACTACTCTTTGAGCACACAAAACTGCTACGAAGGACATTAAATTGTGCTATTAGCCAGAGAATATTTTACTTTACATATAATGCACATGCACAGAGAACATAGTGATTAATTCCTGCGGTAGGTTCATTCGTTCCCAAAAGCACTTTGTTAATTTTAAACTGCAAATTTTCAATAAGAATTCGTTAAAATTGATTTAAATAAAAATGTGATCCGGAAAACGCGGTATAGATATATTTGGAAGACTTACAAGTCTTCTCTATGATTTTTTTTTCAGAAAGAATAAAATAATTTGATTGATCGCGCGTGCTATACTGGACTAACTATGACAATTATTAAGTTTAATTTTGCTTTATCTTGGATTTTTTATACGAAAAATATAAATTTATGTTGAAAAAAAAACGTTAAAAGATTAAAATGGCATTGATGTTGTGTAAAATTATGTGAAATAAAATAAATATATAAATTATAAATCAACTCCTGTATATATAATTAAAACATTATTTAAATGAATATAAATAAATAAAAATTATATAAAATACACTGTATAATCTAATATCAGATTGTACCAATCGATATTAAAAATAATACAATGAAGACTAGAATTATCACAGATTATACTGTAAATGCAGTTTGTTCGGTAGAAATGAAACTTCAGCAGGTTTTAATTACTTTATGATAACAACAAAGCACCATATTGTGTTAGCACACAAAAAAAATGTATTTCTCATGCTTTATCAGGATTTTAACATCAAATATAGAGATGAGTGCTGTTATGTACACATGGTAGATGTGGCTTTTACTTATTCTTTATTATAAATCTGAGATTTTTTTTCAGATTTATAATAAATGAAAGCTCTTTACATATAACATTTAGTAGCAGAGGTATGGTGTGGTGTTATATACATATAACAGGATATTTGGCTGGAAAAGTTTGTGAAACTCCGCTACAGTTCATAAACTTGAAATCTCTTATTTTTATAGGATGCCTTAAAATTCAGGCATTTTTTAAGCAATTAATCATGAATTGTAGATTGAAAAATTTTTGTGACCAATAATTAAATCTCATTGTTAATTTAATGTAAATATTTGTTAAAGTAATGGTAATTGCATTGTTTTAAAATTGTTCCTAATATAATTTAGAAAGAATTTAAAAATAGCTTTGAAAATTTTATTTGTTGCTTGACGATAATCTTTAAAGCTAATTATAAGCGGAGTATTGCTGAGTTTAAAAAATATGAGACATATTTTATAATGCTTCATTTTTTTGCTTTGAAATCCTTTCTTCATTTTGAAATCATTTCTTCATTTTGAAATCATTTTAATTTGGCCTCAAATTCATTGGATTTATAAGATTTAAACTTCAGCATTTTCGGTAATTGGAGATGAGATGTTGGCATTAGAATACTGGAGAAGTTGCTGTTGAAACTTGTTCCAGTATAATTTTTAAGCAATGTTGCTATGTAAAATATTAAAATTTACTTCATTAGAAACATCTACTTCTCAAAAATGGTTTGATCTATTCTTTATAACTATTCATATTATTAAAAATTTGAAAATGTCTCTTTTATAAAAATAAAGATAATTTTTTTAAATCGATCGAATTTCAATTTGGATAAAATGGGTAAACTCTATGCATATATGCTGATACTCTATGCATCAAAAACTTAAATTATACAGTCTGGTCATTAATTATTGATCTTATTTTAAGATTGAATAAAAGAGCAGAGAGAGCATACTGAAATAAAATAATTTCAGTATGAGCTCACTTTCACTTAAAAATTGTCTGTATTAAATAGCAAGAAAATGATTTAACTGCTATTCTTGCAACGATCTTATCTTATTCTATTAACGGGTGTTTTGCATTTACGAGGGTGGGATCAAAACTTTCAGGCCTGACGTAGAGATGGCGTTTCCGTAATCACTTTGAATAAAGCACTTCAAAGTACTATATTTGTTTAATGTTTCTTGCGTATTTTAAAAGATTTGTATTTGGTTGTTTTTATACTTTGCTGTTTTAAAATGTTTTTCGTTTGCTTTTAGCCAAGTTTTGAGAAAACTGAAGTGCAAGCTGTGATAAAATATTTTTTTTTTAAAGCTTATCTGTAACGGATATTAAAACTGAGCTATATACCACACTGGGAGAATCTGTTTCTTCATTTACAATGGTGAAAACACGGGTTTCAGACTTTAAACTTGGTCGTACAAGCATTTTGGATAGAGAGCGTTCTGAAAGACCAAAATCAGCCACTTCAGATGAAATCGTTAGAAACGTTTACACAAATATTACGAATGATCGCTGACTGAAATTAACAGAGGTTGCTGAGTATGTCAGCATATCCAAGGAATGAGCACATCATATTTTAATTGATATTTTGGGTATGGGAAAGTTGTCAACAAGATGGGTGCCGTATTTGCTGATTTTGGATCAAAAACTGTAGCGTATGACGATATCAGAAGAATTTTAGGAGCTGTACAATTCAAACCCTACTGATTTCTCGCGGGGTTTCGTCACTGTGGATGAGACATGGATCCATCACTATATTCCAGAGACCAAACAGCTATCAAAACAGTGGGAAGTGAGCCTTTTTTTTTAACAAAGGTAATGACAACAGTTTTTCTTGGAATGCTAAGGAAATTTCATTGTTGCATTATCTAGAAAAAAGAAGGACCATAAATGCTGAACATTATGCTAATCTTTTGGATAAATTGCATTCCAAAATTAAAGAAAAAAAAGACCAGCTTCGATCATTTCATCAAGTACTGTTTCACAGGATAATGCTCCTATCCACAAGCCTGTCATTCTGATGGCAAAACTTCATGAACTGAAGTTTGAGATCTTCTTCATTCCTCCAATTCCCCAGATATGGCCCCGAAGGATTACAGCCTCCTTCCCAATCTGAAAAAAATCTATCTGGAAGGAAATTCTGTTGGGACACCGAAGTCATCTCAGCGACAAATACCTACTTTGAGGCAATAGACGAAAGAGCTTGTAAAGAGGGAATCCAAGCATTGCCGCACCGTTAGAGCAAGTGTATATCTTTGGAAGGAGACTACCTTAAAAAATAAAGCAATCATTAAACAAATTTATTTTATTTTTCTTGTTAATCTGCAAATATTTCTTCCCACCCTCGTATGTAAAAAAGTTTCTTAGTAATTACCGCCTCTTCTTTTACATAAGCACCTTTCTCCTCCTCCAAAAAAGAAAGAAATACTTATATACTTAATATCAAGAATTCTGCAGACGAAAGAACATGTCTACTTTGAAAATATCATTCTGAAAATGTTTTCACCTTGAAGCCTCAAACAACCACATGCCACATCAAAAATTGTTAAAACGGCTTTTTTCAAACAAAAAAAATATTGTTATATTAATATATTGTTAATTAATTAAGTTTTGAAATGAACACAATAATTTATGTCTATCATATTCCTTATTTAATTTTTTGAAAATAAATTTTAAATATTTAATTTTGTGAAAATAAATTTTAAATATTTAATTTTGTGAAAATAAATTTTAAATATTTAATTTTGTGAAAATAAATTTTAAATATTTAATTTTGTGAGTATCAAAATAATACAATTACATAAAGTTTAATCGTCATCAACATAATCAAATTTTTAAGAACATTATTGAATTTCAATGTTCATACTTTGAAAATAACTGATTTAGACGGCTGTCCACTGCTCCTCATTTCTTCTTAATCTGGCATCTTCCACATTAATGGAATTGACTTGTCGAGACCTTCTGGTGCTTGTGGTAAGGGTGCTGAATTCATACGAATCGGACATCGTACGGCGCTGAGGCTGCTCTTCTATGATGGTGTGATTCGTCTTGCCGCAGGTGGCGCAGGATTCTTTGCAGCACACGCTATCTTTGCAGCATTGTAGCATCATTTTTCTGAAGTTGGTAGACATGAATCCGTAGATGATGGGATTTATCGCCGAATGTGTAAAGGACAGCAAGTAGGCTGCCACACGCATGTTGTAAACGTGAACGGTGAAGTTGCTGAGGCCATGCTTGATCATAGCGTGCATGATTAGACGAGGGCCCCAGCATAGAAGGAAAAGGATAATTACCAGTATGAGCATCTTGATAACCTATGAAAAGAAATGTAAATTTATTTGATTATTGCTTATATGAATGCAAAATATATAATTAAATCAATACGAGTGGTCTCCCTGAAACTTTCGCGCACATTTCATAATAAATGTTAACTGCATTATTAACCTTATTCTATATGCTAACAATAGTTACAAAAAACTTGAGAGAATACAGCCTTTGATGATTTGTTTTGGCAATTAAGCACTGAATGCGGTTAATACACACTCACCAGAAAACTGATTTTTAATTTTTGACGCCATTTTTACAAACGATTAAAACTAAAATTCGACAGAATTAATATTGTAATAGACAGATTAACTACTAAATTTCATATATTTGAATCATTCGTGTTTTAATTATCATGTTTACGTCTTATGAAAATGAGACTAAACACCATAAGGGACATGGTTCCATATTTCACACTTATCTACAAATATTAAATCTTTGTACCAAATTTTATCCAACTAATTTTCTTCATTCTGTAGAGTGAATATGTCAATTTATATTTGGAAGGCCTGTATGGTTATTATTCAAAATTTGACAGAAATCTATAAATTTGCGGTGGAGATTATACATCAAAATTTATATGTCTTGCTCAAAACCTTTTTTTAGTTATCATATTGATATACAGACATAATTAAAAAATGTGTTTTTCTGATTGAGGGACGTTTGAAATGTGGAGATTCGTCAGAATTTCAAATTCGAATTTTATGACGATCATAATACTTTTTCTTTGCATGCTCGAATTCAACAAAGTAGAAATTTATTCTTCTATGAAATATTCTTATAACGACATAAACCATATGATGGTGCGAAATAAATGTATATTTCGTAGACATTTGCTAGCTCATATTTAGAGGATATTTGCTTTAATGTCATTTTTTATATTAATAGAAATCTGAAATATTTCTTACAAAGAGAATTGAATTTTAATGCGGTAAATGCTAAATTCTTTTTTCTCCTTTGAATTTTTTTCAAAAATTTAGTTGACTTTCATATTCTCATAAAGTTATTGCGAATAACACTATAAATGTACTTATATAAAGGCTAAAACCGTCAAAGGAAAACTTCGGTTTTGTTACTAGGTTTCATTTCTTCTGAACATTTCTGCGTTACTTATAAATTTAATGTATGAGTGTAATTTGTTAAATCCAGAAATGCATTTTGATGAATATCTGTGTTACAATTTTATCTGTCTGTATTGCAAATAAAATTGTAACATAATAAGATATCTATATACCATGTAGGTGAATACTTTATTGTTATTTTCCGATACTAAGTATATTTAAGCATAACGAATCAATGTTTCTAAAATTTATATGAAAATCATTACTGCGTACATAATAGTTTAATTGCGAACATAATAGTTAATAAAATTGTAACATGATACGATATATCTGAATACATTATTGTGATTTTCCGATACTATGTATATTTAGGCATAACGAATCAATGTTACTAAAATTTATATGGAAATCATTATTGCGAACTTAATAGTTTACAACATAATGGTGAAACCTAAACTACTGCCATCTTCTTATCGCTTCCATTCAGATCTTTTTTTATTCTCCCTTTGATTTTTATAAATAGAAAATAATTAATTTAACACTCTTTCTTAATGAAACATTTCATTATATTTTATTTCTCTCAAAATTTATATTTTTGTTAAACATTGATTTGACATCATTTGTGCTTAAAGAACGATGATAGAGATTTGAATAAGTCCATTCTTTAGAACGTGTTACCGGATCATATTATTCACGCTCCAAATTTGGGTTTGGGAGTTTTACTATGCAGGTATTTGTCATTAAATCTAAATTACGTAAAAATTGGTTCCATATCTTCTATAGCAATAACATTACGTCTACCCAAGTAATCCTTCCTCTTTAAACTTGTGCAAAATATTTATATTTGATGATATTCAAATTTTTGTCCTCCGATAATTTAAAACAAGATTTTAACACACGTATATTTATATCAATGACTCAAAGAACAATAAAGAAAATTAATTGTAAGAAAAAAAATGAAGAAAATTAGAAATCAAGAAAATTACCCTTTTTTGGAAACTATTGACTTCACTACAATTTAATAATATATTTCTAGAATTTTATTCACTACACATAACTTAGCAACACAAAAAGAAAATCTTTGCCCATAATTTTAAAACAAACTTAACCAAATTATCTATAGAATGAAATTCTTAATATAGGTAAAATTCTTAATATAATAAAAACATATATAGCCTTTGAATTGATTATGTGTTAGAAAACAATTTACTTTGATGCTAATGATGAGAAATAATGCTATAATAATCATTTCCAACTTTTTTTTCAATAAAATTTTTATTTAGAGTAAAGGGACTTGTTACAGTAGATAAAAATAAGCATAATCTGTTTTCAGAACTATTAATTCGAAGCCAAAAAATGCCAAATTATTGTTTTCAAATGAATGTTAGATAATAAGCAAATGCATTCTAAGGTATAAAAAGTTAAATGATAAAAACATTAATTAAAATTTCTGAACACGTTGTTAAAATTTATTAAATTAATTATAAATCATATTAAAATCTATAAAAGCATTTCTGAAAAAATAAAGGAATTTAATTCAAAAAGGGATGATAATATATAATCATAAGAGTATAAATGCTTAAAAGTATAAGTAAGAATATAAATGCTTAATGCTTTAAAAGCTTACACAATATATTTTGGGTGCCTCAAAAATTACATTTTGTTCTTTCTTCTATGTAAGTTTTAATTAAGATCAATAAAGCTTATCTAGTAAAGGACTTTTCTTTGATTATTTAAACCTTTCCTTTGATACATATTAAACATAAAAATTCTTTTACAAAAGGCCAATTGTCTGAGACTCCCTTCTTTTGAATAACTCGTAACCATGTGACAATTTTTTCCTCCATCCATTTGAAATACAATTAATTAGTGTTAATCTTGTCAACGTTAAAGTATTTACTAAAGGGTTTCAAAGGATAAAATGTAATTAAAATGCACTTAATTTCACAGATGCACGTTCCAGTTTGTGTCAATTTTTTATATTCTGGATAAAATAAAATCTTTTTAGATGATTTTCTTTAAGGAAGTGCTCTGAACTTAATTCTCTGAAAACATTTTGAAGCAAATAAATTATTTCGGAAACGTTCTAAAAAATAAGGACTTAGTTCATTAATTAGTAAAATGAGAATTAAATATGCAGAGTAATTTGAAATAACAATGTCAACCAAATTGATCTCCTTATTAGGAATATTTGCATCATACCGCTTTTAGTTTTTTATTATATCGTAAGCTGCATATTATTGTAAGTAACCTGTAAATTTATTGTGTGTTATTAAAAATTTAAATTAGCGAAGAGAAATTATGCTATAAGTAAAAATTATTGCTTAATTTTTATGAAATTATTATTTGATGTAAAGAAGATTGTACTAGAATAACAAAAAAAATAATAGGAAGAAATTTCCAAAATAATTAAATAAGAATTAAAGATAAATATTAGTATCCCAAGAAAATTTTTTTTTTTTTTGTATTTAGATCATCATCGAGATTGGTCCGTTATTGTAAATACAAGTTTATTAAATATTTGGGATGTAAAATAGACAACTTATGTTGCATCGTCGTAAATGTAGTTTGTGGAATCATTCTTTTTGAAGGATCACAAAGAAAAAAAAGTCCAGATAAAGTGGTATATGGTGTATTTAGAGAATAAATATGGAAAATTTGACAACATTTTATTTTAACAAATGACAAATAACACTTACGCTATTTTATTATAAATATAAAATATAATGTGCGATAAAAAGTTTATTTGCTATCATTTATTCAAATAATTTTATTTAAATAGTTTAAAATGTAGTTCGGTGAGACTTTCTGTTGTTGAAAAATTTTTTATACTTTATACTTTTTAGGCTGTCATAACCACAAATTTTCCCCTGAATCTGATTATTCAAATCAAGAAGGCTGTTATCTCGGAATAAGTGAAGGAATGTTAGGATGAATTACACAGAGAGAAGTTAAAATAACTACTAGTTGTCTTAAAATGGAAGTGGAATATAATAATAAAAGGCAAAAGTAAAAATAAATAAAGAAATAAATATTAAAGTATTGTCTCAAAAAAGTAAAAAAAACCAAGACTTTGTGATTTTGTATCATATGCATGGTACCTTTTGCTTTAATTGTATTTCAAGAAATTGGCTGTTCAGTTCCGAAAACTAAGGGCCCAGTTTGAGAAGACTGCTTGTCCAATTGTAATTATGACAAACTTTTAATAAAGTATTTTTATTCTAATTTAAAATGTTTCTAAGAATGCTAACAACATTTTTTGAAGATGATACATCACAATGGAATACTATTTTTTAAGTTAACTTCTCGACCACAGCACATTTTTTAAAATGATTAGGTGATCCAAATTAGACAATTTTTTCCTGATTTATAAAAGTGAAATAAAAATAATAAGCCAAGTTGCTGTACTTATCAAGGGGAAAGGTGATTTGACACGTTATTAGAAGGTATTCTGTGACTTTGTCACTTCAATGCATAACATTATATAAAAATACTTATTATTTCCCTTAGATGTAATTGCCATTATAAGTAATAGATAGTCCCAAAAATTCTGCATTTTGGAAAATTAATACTGAACTTTTGCTAATTTGCTGCTGAAATTCTTTAGAGACCTTTGTTTTTGGTGTGGGAATAATATTTTAAATTTTATCTAGGTAATTTCCTGAAATTTTTATCTATAGTGTTTCAACACAGATCGGCAGTAAGACATAATTAAAGAAACTTCATTCATGTAGAAATCAAACATCAAAATTACTACTTTTTTATGTTCTTAATATCCTCTCCATAAAAGTTTCGTTTACAAAACAGAAAAAAATATCAAATTTTCCCAAATTACTATTTTTAAAAAATATATTAGAAAATAAGAAAAAAGTTCTTAAAAAAAGTGAATACAAGTGATCATGAGAGTGGGATGTAATGAAGTGAAAAGCAACCAAAGCTCCAAATATTTCTCCAATACCATAGAAATGCATTCGCTTTAGAAACCTCCCAAATAATTAAAAACTTATGACAAAAGCGTAGCTAAATTTGTATGAGAAATAGTACTCTTGTATTTTATTTAATGGAGATAATACTGAATTAATTTGTGACATTTTCTAGAAAGTTTAAATTAGTTGTTTTTAAATTTTAATCCCTCAAGAATTTTTATTGATATGTTCCTTTAAAATAATTTCGTTGAAGTGGGTGTGATACCGACAAAATAGAAGATAAGTAAGAATGAATTTTCTATCAACTGCTTTTAATTTTAAAATTTTAAATAAAGGAATTTATAAATATCAACAATTTATTTCATTTAACTTTTTCAATTTCGTACAAATTTAATCAGATTTAATACATTAAATTCATATTAAACAAATGAACAATTATTACAGATTTACTTTAATAAAAATATTTTAATACAATAAAAAGCACATCGAAAAGAGGATGAAACGTGTAATTTAAGTCAAAATGTTTTTCGCTGTAATAATGTTATTACAAAATTAGAAATGAAATATAAAATTATAAGTTTTAAGAAATGCAAAGCATTGAATGAGTTATTAAAGAATATGGAAGATTAGTTTTAATTTATTTAATTGTACGATTCAGAATGCTTACATAATAAATGTTTCAATAATAAGCATGGATATTTTCCTTCACATTATAACGAAATATTATTGGTGCATGAGAAGATTTAGATTGTGGTTTACTTCAAAGCAAAACGGTATAAGCATACCAGAAAAGAAAGACGCTGCAATATCCTTATTTATAAAATACCAATTATCAGTGCTATAAAGACTCTGTTAAATTAGATATACATATAATTTAAATGAATTTACAGAAATTCATCTTAATACCTTGGAAATATTAAGCAAAATTTATTTATGATTTACAATTAAAGCGTTTATTTCATTTCAGCTGCAAATACTTATTTCAATATGTAGATAATATTGGTCCATTAAAGTGTATTTTAAATAATACACTTCAATGATTCAATTTATTCAGAGTGAAATATTGAGAATACATTATTAGGAAACATATGCTAATTCTTCAAACTTAATAGACATCAATGCTTGATTTGTTTTCATATTTAATGTCGAAAGAGCATAGACAGGATAAATTGCCTATTATTGAGAATGACTTTTTATATTTAACATTAATTTAAGTTGCTCTTTAAAAACTTTTTCAAAATTGTACAGCATTTGAAAACAGAAATCCAGTTTCATAGCAAAATATACAGCTGTATTTGAATTCATCCATAAAAAAATACATTTCTTCGGAGTACAAAAATTTAATAAAAAAAGTATTATTCTAATATGAATGGGAAACTTAATGGCAAGATATTCTTGATTAGTATTTCCAACACTGATACTTTAAATTATATACATACATCAGTAGTAATTAGGAAAAATAAAGATATCAGAAGTGTTACTGGAATGAAGAAAAGTACCCACAGAAAATAAATAATTCTATTCGCAGCGCATTATTCCCGTGGCCATATTTTTAGATAAAAAAGGAGTGATGATGAGAAACACTCTAGAAAATTACCCAATTACAGATAAGTTGGAATTATCGTCCTCTGGAGTATGACCGGAATTGTAAGCGGATGTTCTATAGAGGCAATCAATACTAATAACAGAATAGAAATAAAGCTGGATGAAGCATTTGGATGCTGAAACCTAGAATCTATTTTCATACTGTGCAGAATATATACACAATAGAAAAATCTTCTTTGGAATATTGAAACATGTTTAAACCAGATAAAAAACAACAGTAGAACTTTTGAAAAGTGTAAGGTAATAATTTGATGAGCAGAGAAAAAAATAAAATAATTAATTAACTTCAAAGTATTATATTAAATAAATAAGAATTTTTGTCCTTTCGAAATATTACAGAATCATTATATGTAAGAAAGCTTTATTTTTACTTTCTAAATAATAACTATTTAAGACATTGAATATGAAAACGAAATCCTGAAGCATTTAAGAGTTTCAGGACTTGACACGAGAAAAAAAATCTAAATCTAAGTGTTTCTCTTTATTTGGGCTTAGTGTGAATGTGCCCTCCAGTATTGTCCGAGAGTGAAAAAATAGTCCTAAGGTAGCTCATGTATGCCATTCAGAGGCGACTAAAATGGGTACATACTGTCTAGAGGTATTGTTGGAAACTCTCGGGATTAATTCTCTGGGTTGAGGCTTGGAGTAGTGTTAATAAACCATCTCATTATGAAATACAAAGAAAGAAATCCCCAGCTGACGAATGTAAAACGGTTAGGGAAAGGACTTGATGAATCTGCACTTCGGGACATGAAATGTGAGTGCATTGCATTTGAGTAGGGGGTTTACATTTCTTAAATTTGTAACAATGCATAGGTTTAAATGGGCAGGATATTTTATAATATTGAATAACAAAAGAACTATCAAAAAAGATATTTTTAACTAAACCATTTAGTACCCGAAAATGAGGAAAAGAGGGCCAAAACTTAAGCCTGTAAAGCCTGTAAAAAAGACTGGAAAATTATTAAGGTGAAAAATTGAAAAACTTTAGCCAAGATCAAGACTGCAGGAAATAGAACTATGAGAATGACTAGGCTTCATTCAGGGACATCGTGCCACAAATAACTTATAAAATGTTTCGCTGTTGCACGTGATTAAAATTGTGAATTTGTATCAAATCGTTTTAAATCAGCTAAAAAGAAATGTTTTATGTTAGCTCCTACTCCACATATAAATTGTGAATATACTTCTAATGCTATAGATGGAGAGTGAGATACATAAATATATTTCTCCTTTTTAATAAAAACAACTGTAAAAAATATTTAATATTTGTGCATTATTTCTTATACATTGTCTCTTTTATTTATTTAATATATGAAACTCATTTTTGAATAGTATTTTCTTTTAACGTGCGCTATTATTAATGTAATAATGTAGACAGATTTAGTTATTTTGTTTCAATGTTTCCTCTTAGTTATTGCATTTATTAAAAATATCCAAAGCAATTTTTTTGTGCGCGACTTTATACTATTATTAAAGATAAGAAGGCAAACAAACCTGTAAACCTCAGAGTTAAAAAATATTATTTTGAAATTTACTTAATTATGTAATAAATTTATTTACCTAATTATTACCTGTTTTTAGAAAAGGTAAGTTTGAGCGGTTTCGGAGAAATTTTTATTCACATAAATAAATAACATTTATTTTCATCAATCTTCAGATCTTCATTAATCTTAGTTTCATCAATATTAAATTAATCAATCTTTACAAATTTGACTCTTTTTTTGATCATATATTTTAAATAATACTCTTATTTTGTATTAAATATGATAGACGAAGATGAATCATGTAGCTAATTTGTTCAAATACTTTCTCTAAATTATAATACATTGAAATTAGTACAATGATTCAACTGAAAAATTTTGTATATAAAATGAAAGATTAAAAAATAATTAGAATTCAAGAATGTTGATCTGTAAACTCCACCGGGAAAGATTTATACAAATGTATTATCATATTACTAGATAATTAATTTATAGAAGTATTTCGGTAGTATTTAGATTATGCAAATTGACTGAAGGAAGAAACACTTCATTCTTATTTAACTAATTACTTTCAGGTAAAAAAAATACTGATAGAAATAAAAATGGTGGCATAAAGAATCATTTAAATTATTACTCAAACTCTTTTTTTTTCTTCTTATGAAGGAAAGCAGACTCTTCTGCTTAAAATAGTTATAATTAAGTTGATTTTATTCTTTCAGCATATGCATTTTATTTACTAACAAGTAGTAAACTATTATTTTGTAATTTTAAATATTTCCCTGACTTTTGTACTGTAGTTTAATGAGAATAAACGTTGAAAAGTTTGTATTGTCATATTTTCACAAAATCAAAACTCCTGACAGATTCATAGGTATATTATATTAATTATCTTTATTATTTTGTAGAAATTTAGTATTTCTGATATGTTTCATAGTATTTACTGGTTCAAATTTTCAACTTATTAATTATTTAATAACTTTTGGAATTAATAGACGATTTTTCAATTAGATCTGTTTAGTTGTTAAACATCTGTTCATTATTAAAAAAAATATCTTTGTCTCTTTCTCTCTCTCAATATATATATATAAAGAAATACTTTTGAATATTATACAGCTTCGATAAGTCATAATGTAGTGTTCGATAGCAGTATGCATGCAAATTAACTACCGGGCGGAAAAACTGAGGTTAGTTCATTCTTTCAATATTCATCTTGAATTATTAAAATATGGGGTATTAAATAAAAATTTCATTTGCCAAATATTAACATTAAATGATTTTTTTAAAATTAGCAAAATCTTTTGAAGTTTTGTTTTTAAAAGTTAAAAGTGATTGCATCTGATTTTTTTTCATTGGAATAATATGTATACTGTAATTTTGCGATCCAATTGTTTTAATATAAATTGATTTTATTTGGATATTTCATTTAGTTATTACGGTAGCATTTAACAACAAAGCAATTCAAGTAAAAAATGATTGAAATAAGTTTCGGAAATTTTTTGAATAAAAAATATTTTTTACTTCTCTAACATAAAATAAAAGTAAGAAACGAAACTATTTCATTTTTTTATATACCAGATTATTAAGAATAATTTGTGATGAAATTCCAAGACTGCAACATTTGCTATGGAACACTCAATTTAACTAAGATGATGCGCAGTTTATATGCTGTTTTCTGAAGCGAAAAGATGGAAAAGTGATGATGCACTATACAAGAAATCTGCATTAGAAACTTTTTTCATATATATTATTGAATTGAGCGGAGTTATTATAATGTTTAATAGGCTTTATGCTAGGACATTGAAAATTTTTGCCTAAAACTTTCTTCTAAAATCAATCAGCATATTTAATTTTTCATGGTTTTTTCTTATTTATATTGATGCGCAGTTTCGAATTAGCACAATATTGATTTGCTATGGTTCTTACCTCATGTGGCCTTTCGTTTCGAAAAAAAATATATAAAATTAATAGAATTCTTGTATAATTTTAGAAGTATCAAGATACCCTTATAAATTCAATAATGTCGTTTAGTATTTGCAATTTTCAGCAATAAGGTAGCAATATTTTAAATATCTTTCCTAGTTGGAAACTCGTTGTAATAAGGAAAGATATCTAATTTTTGAAAAGAAGCAATTGCATCATAAAATTAATCAATTTATACATGGTTTGGAAAAGTAAAATTTGCAACAATAATTGCTACGCAAAAAATACTTATTTTTTTTAACATATAAAAAAGAACTATTGGCAATGGAATGAAAGATATTTATTTGTTTGTCACCTGCTTCCGAGCATTTTGAATCTCTATTCCTTGGCGATGTATGCTCAAGACATGCTCTGGTGGTGCCCTCTGTTGTCGGGTGCAAGAAAATCGGATTAAGCAGTGACGAGAATTTCTCAATTCATCTCTATCGGAGTCACTCCTAGATGGCAGCAGGAACAGAACAAAAATAAGAATCATGAAATATGATCTGTTTTAAAGTGCGAGATAAAAAAATACAACAAATGTAATAATTTTGAAGTATTAAACTTTGGTTTGAATATTATCAAATCAAATCAATTTCTTTTTTGAAAAGTAGATTTTTTTTTTAATCTGAAGGAAATAGAAAATATACTGAAAAAGTAATAGTAAAGATCCTTCTGAGTTAGGATCTTTGAATTACCACAACTGAGAGTAGAATTTATAGAAGTAGTCTGATTTTCGTAAGAAACAAAGCTGTTATAATTATTTTATATACTGATTCTTTTTTCATTGCTACTTTCAAATGTTTAAGAATATGCATAAGATAACGGTGACGAAACAGGGCAATCATCTTCGAAATATAAATGTGAAATTGAAAGTATTTTCACAAAATAATCATCATCATCATAATAATTACAGAAAAGGTCAATTCTACAATTTTTTTGAAATTAAATTATTGCATTACAAATACTTTTTCTTTCATAGATTTGAGGTCAATTCAAATTTGCTTAGCGAGCTTAATGAAATCGAATTTAACTTTGTTTAACTGTTTTGTTTTTTAAGATGTGGAACACGAAATCCAAAAAGGGATATACAATCGTTGAATTAAAAATATTATGAAAAATTGACTCATATTCTCTCGTTGGCTAATGATGCATTTGTATTTTGTGATAAATTAAACACACACACATGCTAAATTCTTGAATTTATATATAATAAACATATGTATGAAAATTATGAATTTAATGTTATAAAAATATAAAAAAAATTATACAGCGAAAATTTTACTTATTAAGGTATTTATATTTATTTTATTTTTATTAATTTG
Source organism: Argiope bruennichi (assembly GCF_947563725.1). Classification (NCBI taxonomy): domain Eukaryota; kingdom Metazoa; phylum Arthropoda; class Arachnida; order Araneae; family Araneidae; genus Argiope; species Argiope bruennichi. The sequence goes on from NC_079152.1 coordinate 81,050,238, forward strand.
ATTCTAAAAATATTTTAGTGTAGTTATGATTGAAGAAGTACAAATTATTTTATTTTATAACATTTCCTTTAAATAAAAAATATTAAAAAATTGATATATTTTTTAATAAAATATCGAGCATTTCTGATAAAAGCATTTCTGATTATTTTATTTATTCCCTTTTACCTCCAAAAAGAAAAACTCTATCCTAAAAAGCAGAAGGAAAATAATCCTATTTTTTTTTAACCAAAAAGAAAGAAGATATAGAAACTTTATACGCCAATAAACTTTATTTTTAACAAATTTTTTTAATAAATCTTTTTAATCTTCTATTTAGGAATCATTTTTTTAAATTTTAATTTTTAAATAATTGGAAAGAATAATTGAAGTACATCAAATTTTTAATCACACGGTTTTTTTTTAACAAAAGATATTTTAATTTCATCTGAATATTTACTTAAATGCATTTACAACTTTTAATGCTTCGGCCTAATTTGAATTTCGGCTCAATAGATTATGGCCAATACTTTTCCATCATGTCATTTTTATATAATTTCGAGTTGAAATTAAACACATTTCGTCTATGTTAAAGGATTAATCTAGAATATCGTATTAATCTAAACGAAGTTTCTATAAGAAATCCTAATAACCCAAAATCCATCTTCTTATATGATTTTTATGACACAGTGTTCTGTTTAGATTAAAGTGCTAGAGTAGGTAGCTTAGATATAATATAAATGAAATAATTTATTCTAAGCTTGTGAAATAAAATTGATTTTCCTTTAGTTTTAAGAAAATTTTCTATCTCCTATTATGAAACCGCAGTATCAAAGTATTCCAATTTTGAAACTGGATTCTAAAGGCAAACTACACCGGTGTGATTCGAAGCGGAATGCTCCCCTCCTTACCCCTTCTTATTTGCCATAGAATAATGGAAGGGAATAGTGTTTACTGAGGTTCTGTTCTGGTTCAAAGTTAAGAGTACCATCCTAAAAGATCTAGTGCTGCTTCAGAATAGGTCGTTAATATAACTAAATAAAAGCCAAAAATGGAATAGAATTTTGCTTCACTTTATGTGGAAATTGGTGCAATGTCCAATGCTTGAATAACCGAGTACTGCCCAAATATCAGGAAAACTTCACAATCGTAGATTCTTTGTAATTGTCGAGTTTACTAAATAAAATTTCAATAAGTATGTAATTTAAAGATTCTTCAATTAGAATTTATCACAGTTTTCATTCCGCAAATACCAATATTTTGAGTATTTGTAACAAAAATATTTTTTAAAATCTGTTTGATTTTATTTCAATATAAGCATATAAAAATCAAACATAAACAATAATAGCTTCCTTTGATTGAAACTTGCATACATATTGAAAGTTTTATTAAAATTAATTTTTTTACAATCTGAAATAAATTATCATTTCGGCGATGTAGAACATCATTTCAACGAAAAATAAATGAAAAGTAACAAAAATATTTGATAAAAATGGCAATCTTTGCTACTTAGAGCTTTTTTTTGTATTGAATATATTAATAAAATTAACATTTGAATTATGATAATTGCTGATATCTAATGCATTCTTATTTCTCTATGATAAATAATTGAAGTATATCATGATAGAAATTATATTAATATTTGTGATTAAATGAATTGCCTTTATACTATAGACTGCTTTTCTAAATTTTTTTACTAGGAAATTTTGGCAAATGTTTTTGTATCCCAATGTCTTGAAATGCATTCCAGCAATCTGTGTCTTATTGTGGCCATGTCTTTTTATTTAAAAGTCTTTTGAACAAGGACGGTTAAATTATTTTTACTTTCTACTGACTTTTTATTGATCAAAGTCGACTTAACAGCTTCAGTTAGATATTGTCCTATACTATTCCTAAATACGAGAGGAAAGTAAGAAAAAGATTCGGTTGGAAGTGAGATTAGCATTTTAATCAATTTTGGGACATTTCTTGATTCGTTCATTTCCCAATGCTCTAAAAAATATTCCGGAGAGATTTCTTTTGTAGTTGACTACCAGTCGTTTTTTCATGCTCCTCTATACCAAACTAGTTCATTTCCACCAACCTAATACTTATTATTTTCCACCCCAACGAGATTGTCAGCTGCAGTCAGATATTATATATGTAGATTTATAGTTTCTCAGATTGTTTATCTTGGAGAAAAGAGCTTATTGAGGCAGAATTGCCAATTTAAGCAAATATGGAGGCATACATTTTAAAAGAAAATTAATTTTATCTGAATTTTGAACTTTATATATTTAATTAAAACGAAAACACAAGCTAAAAATTCTTAATCATTGTCTAATATACTGTTTCCTACCACGAGAGTGATACATGTAAGACCTCATGTACATGAATGCACTTATTGAAGGGAGAATCTTTGAAGTGGAAGAAGTGAGAAGTTGCGGAAAATTAAATGGATTCCAATAAATACGTTTGTATTGACTTCTTACTAACTTATTAAAATGCACTTTCTATAAATTAAATTTTTATGAATGTAGTTATATGAATCATAACTTTAAATATTTCAAATCATAATGTAGATTTCTAGTAATTATCATTCTTGTTAAAATAAATGAAATGAGAATTAGTTGTTGAATATTTCTTTTTTGGTCAGTAGATTCAAGTTATTTTATATAATCGGGAATAACGAAAATAGTTCTTATAAAACTATTTTATAGAACATAATAATAAACTGCAAATAGCATAATGTTTGGAACTAGAGTGACAGAAGCGTTAAAGAAAAGAGTGGAAAGGTATTTAGAATAAATTACAATTTCTGTAGAAATAAATTAGTAAATGAAATGAAGTTATAGATTAGTTATTTAGAAATTATTTATTTATTCTGAGACATAAAAAAATCGACATACCATCGAAAGCCGAAACTGCATTAAATGTATAGATATTGAAACCTAAAAACTGTCAGATTAGTCTAAATTGTAATGGAATGAAATTACAAAAATTACTTGGAATATCATTGAATCTTAAGAAACTAAGCTACTCTGAATAAATTAGTCAATAAATTTAGAAAACGCAGAAATATAGAAAAACAATCTCCAAACATTTAGTAGTAATTTAACTTTCATACGACAAATTCATTTATTAGTGTTTTTTAATTGTATTTTTGTTTCAATAGATAAGTTTAAACATCAGGAAAACGAGGGAAATATATTTTTAAATTAGTTAAAGCAATGTAATAAGTTCAATGACTAATTTTTTTTCTACATTCAGTTGCCATCATGTAACAGAATGTCACTCTTCGCGTCCTTTGTACCATTAAGGAAGTAGATCCTATTTTCTAAATGAAAGCATGATAAAAGCGGTTGAATTCAGGAACCATCTTAATATAGAAGGATTTGGAAGATCCTGCTATCCTGCAGGATGAAATCATAAGAAATCTTATGTTAATTAAAACGCTTGATCGACTTTGAAAAACATATGTCACGTTGAAAATACATATTTTGAATAAAAAAATACTCGAATATACTATTCATTAACGTTTAATCACTATTAATGAAAATAAGGATAACAAAGGAAAATATTAATCAAATTTAAGCAAAAATGTTTTAATCAATCTAATATTGAATCCAATTTCATATTTGAAAACGTGCTTAAGAAGTGAGTGGAGATATAATCACATACAAGAATTTTGATTTTTGAAAAGAATAATTTATGATATAGACCAAACGACTGATTGTTTGAGAGACAGTACATTAATTTTAGTTTATATAATTAATCTATTGCATCTATTAATCTATATTATATAATTATCTATACACTAAAATTGTTTAAAACAAGCAATATGGAATCGTCTGCTACCTTTAGAATTGCTTGCTTCATAAGTTTCTGTTCGATTGTTATTAACTAAATAAAAAAATGCTAGTAATTATTCATTAAACTGCTAATAAAATTATTTCATTGAATGATTCATATGATCACATAGAATATATGCTATATATATAAAAATTGCATAAAGTGAAACATTTGTGAATTTACTTACGTTATAACTAAATTACTTAAAAAAATAATATAAGAAAAAAATTAATGTGAAATTGTTAAGGAAGATGATTCTGATGATGATGTCGTGCCCGCGGTACCACGGAAAGAGGGTGTAATAGCTTCTGAGGGTAAACACCCTGAGCACCCGAGAGCAGAAGTCTGACTTCCACGTCATATAAAGACGAAACACGCACAATCGCTTGCACAACCCCTTTTTACAGGGGGGCACATTCACACACCTTACATATAGAACACAGATGAAGAACAACCATGCTCGAACCGGGACTCGAACCCAGGACGCCCAGGTTACAGGGAAGATGCTCTACCCCTATGCCAGTACGCCGGCAGAGAATTCTGATTATTCATTAGATTAATTTTGAAGAGCAAAAACAGCAGACGTTTTAGCAATTAACAATAGAAATCATTTTTCGCAAAGGAAACACTAAATATCATTGAACAATAATTTATAATCACACACACATACACACACACACTATACACAATTTACACTTGGAGATGGAATATAAGAAAAAATTAAATAGCGTTTCAAACATATAAAAATCAGTATCTTTCCGATGATTAGGAAAATTTCATAAATTAGAAATTATGTAGAAAGTATATGCTTGTTAGAAAATTTAATTGCTATAAATAGACAACCAAATTCCCTCCCCATTCAAAAATTTATAGTTCACATTTTTTAACTAAGCAATCTTTAATGTAAAAATGAATGAATCATTTGCCGAAGATCATTAAAATGCGAAGGTTGGCATATTTTTGATAAGCTTCATAGAGGCTTAAATATACTATATAATGCTTGGACGAATTACAAATTAGGCTACCAAGAATTATTAGAAGAAAATCACCCTTAATAATACTCATGTCCAAAAGTATTGTCTTACTGAGCTTCGAAACCCACTTTTATTAATTACGTCCCTTTGGATCTCTCTCACATCAGTATAAGTAGCAGTATAGACTCAGCGGCATCGAATTTGTGTTAAGAGTACGGAACACTTACACAAGGAGGAGAATCTCATTTCAATACTTGTATCTTTTGATTGTTTTCTTTTGTTTGATGATAAAAAAAATACACTTGTAGTTTTTAAAATTACTAGAAGTATAAAGGAAAAAAATGTATATGCATTTTCCTTTGGGAATGAATTTTTAAGAAGTAATGTGGATATAAAGTGATTTAGAGAAGAACAATTTATACACAGGTAAAAAGATTAATGGGAAACTAAATAAATGCTGTCTTTCTTAAGAAATTGCACGTTGATTAAGAATAACTTTTCTCTAATGAGAATCCTTTGGCATATTTGGCATGCAAAAAAAGTTCCCTCATCAGTTTGTGTATTAGAATAAAAATAATAAGTTGTCTGTATCATAGAATAGTTAATCTTAAGCCTTACTATTCTCTAAGCAACTGAATTAAATTTTTACATTCATTAAAATCAGAGTATTATTTGTTCTTCTTTATGTAATACTTTTAAGGGGTATGAATATTCATGCAATTGTATATCATTTTAAAAACTGCTTATAACTATATCATTAAATTCAGGGGTTGAAAGAAACTGAAAACACAGAATCTCGAAGTATCTACTTTCATTTTTTAAATTTTTTCTTATATGATGAAAATTTTCCTTTTAGTAAGAAGTATTTTCTACGAAAAGTTTGAAGATGTACTAGAAAAAGATATAAAAACTTTAAGGAATTTACACGCATGCCTGACTTTTCAGTAATATTTACTTTTTTTCGATTGTTATATGGAAACTATTTTCAGAAAAGTTAAGAGATTTCAACCGATTTCCCATACAGCTTTAAAAAAATAAATAAAGAGAAGACAATGTTTGTTCAGTTTTTCGATTTTTCCTTTCACAAGTTATAAAAAAGTAAATTTGTCGAATTTAATTCAAATATAATTTTTTTTCGTTTAACTTATTTATAATTTTATCGGTAAAGAGAAGTAATTCAAAATAAAAGTAATGAAATATCTGATAAGATGTGATTTTTAAAAATCTTTCAATTACATCAAACACTTACGAAGTTGTTTATATATATATATATATATTTATATATATATAATTTTGAATAAATTAGTGTCATATTTCACAGAAATGCTATTTTAGTTTCGCATAAGCAACTTTTCATTTAAGGACAACATAGATAAACAAGAGAAAAGAGAAAACATTTTCTTCATTGAAAAATTTAAAAAAAAGGGAAAAATTATTTATTATTGAACTATTTAGTTACTGGGTGTTTTATTGTTCAAGTAATAAGATTCTGTTTAAACACCTTTTCCCATAAGAAAAGCAGAATTCTTATTAGTAATCCCATGAAAAAAATAAATGAATCTTTTAGCGCTTAATTTCTTTTACCAATGTAATCGTCTTTCTCTTCTTGTCTGCAACATTAGTAACATCGTATGAATGTTTGGCAAATGTTTGTTATCGTATATGTACTTCAAGTTTATGAATGTTTCACGTTTATTTTTTCATTAATTTTAGTCTGTATTGCCAATATCTATTGTATCAACCTTATTTTTTGTGGGTTCTATTTTTAAGCATAATGTAACGTTTTAAAAATGCAATCCACAAAATAGTGCTGAGTGTACTATTGTTTTATGACAAAATAAAAATTTTATACTTTCGAACCAACTGTGACATTTCATGAAGAACTCACAGTCTATGAAACAGAATTGTTGGCCTTAAGATCTAGGAAACAATCTCTATCTATTGCAATCTGTGTTTAAAATCTTTTCTACTTGAATTTCATGAAAGAAACACAGTAATCGTTATAAAATTGCCAGAAATATTCAGCCAGTACTTTTCAACAACAAAATATTTCGGATGAGCTTGATATTTGATATTTATTGGAATTCAGAGAGTAAATAGACTCTCTGAAAAGACTCTCTGAAACCTGTTGGTAAGGCTTAGATTGAAAGAAATAGACCCAAGAAAAGATTCGCGCTTTTTATATAAGAATTCGATGATTTTTCACAAAAAAAATGGAATAGAATAATTTATAGATTAGCAAAGAAAGCGATTTAAAAAAATAAGTCGTCCGATGAACTATAGAATTAGTAGTAACAAAATGGATATCAGATCATACCATTCTGTAAAATAAAAAATGATACCTTATTTCATTATTACTTTAATTGATTTAATTAAATATGTTTCCACTGATCACATTTGATTGCATCAGAAATCCTTTTCAGCTCACAATTTCATGCTTATTCTCAACTTCGAGGCATTTAATTAAGAATTCATCCTCCAATGAAGACTTTCGTTATTCATTTTGTCATGAAAAAGAAGATTAATATATAGATATAGTGATAACTCTGTATGCATTTATGAAAACCGGCTTAAACATTCGGAATAGCGAGCAGAAGTTTATGCCAAAGATAATTGAAATCATTTCTATATGCACTTTGTTTCATTTATCTTTGAACGATATGCTTCTGTCTCATTTTGATAGATTTTTTTTTCTCTTTTCTATCTTCTTTCCAACAAAAATTTTAAAAATAAATATTAATATTCGCACTCAGATTAATATTTACAATTTATTCCAATTCTGTTAACTTCTAATCTAGAAGGTTTCAAGAAAATTAAGATACAAATTTCATAAAACAAATTGATGGTATAACTAATTCGCGGTATATATCTGAAATTAAAATCATTGTCCTTATAAGAAAGGATATTGATAGGCTGTAAGAAAAAAAGCCTTTGGAGGTATCTCTGTTTCAAGGTTGGTGCTGTGATTGTTTGTGACCAAATATCCATCATACATATGTCTCTTATATGCTTGAAATATGACATCTGGTAGCATCTGAATTTTTTTTTGATTCTATAGCTGACAAAATAATCAAGGATATTGATTATCAGTAACAGAACAAATAGCCTTTTGAAGGAATCCCTGTTTCAAGTCCACTGGTGTGGCGTGGAAGTTTGAAGAGGAGGCTCCAGCTCAAGTGTCATCCTCGTCATCTGACCGCGGTTCAGGTCCGTCCCAAAATATCTCTAGTGTGGCTTTAAAACGGGACACTAATATAAACTAAACTAAACTCTGTTTCAAGGTTGGTTTTCCGATTCTACCAAATATCCACCCCTGTATGTGCCTCCTTTACACTCGAAATCTGATATCTGAATTGAAACCCTCCGGCGTTGATATTTCTTGGAGATTGACATACCGGCTCTAGTGTCGCCCTTGTCATCTAATCATAGTTCACATTTTCGAGATCCATAAAATGTACCATTATAGGACTTTAAAATTCATTAGTATAAAATAGCCTGAGGCAAAATATTTCTGATAAAGCTTACAAATCAGAAATTATACTTGTGTTTTTGTATATGTTTACGCCTTATAGGGGAGACAATTTGATTTAAAACCCTGATTTGATGAAAAAAAATTGGAAGGCGAAAATTTGCGTCTTATATGTATAATATATATTATACTATAATTAGAACTTTGATCGAGTAAAAATTAAACTGCTTTTTAGCAAGTTTCCATCATATTATACAATAATATTTCTTCTCTAAAATAGTTTCTATACCATTTTAAAATTAAAAAAAAAGTCTTTATAATGACACCCATTTAGTTGTACAGTTTTCTCTCTGTTTTGGCATTTTAAAAAAAATATTTACAAATTTTTATCAATACTTGCTTTTTTGCAATAAAATTCAAGCCATTTTCATTATTACATCAAATATTTAACTATACGAATTCCTTTTATTCTTGAAAACTAAGGAAGAAATATTTCATTTAATAATTATGCATTTTATATGAGAGTTAAGAAAATAAATTCCATAGATAGCATGCAATTAGGAGAAAGATTATCCAAACAATTACGCTTTTAATGGCACTATGATATCATTGAACTTGACTCCATTAAGAAGATTCATTGCACAATAAACAGAGATTTAAGGATAGTAAAGTAGGGCAGCTTTAATGAGCATCACAATTTGAAGTTTCAAAATATTTTGTCGAGGTAATAAAATACATTAAGTCATAAAAGATTTAATTAAAATTAAACATAATGTAAATTTTCAGCGAACACGCTATTTAAGAAAGAAGGATTATACTATGCAAGAAAATTTCTAAAATTCTTCTCATTTCAGTTCTTATTAGAACGAGAATAATATATTACTGATGTAATTGAAGTCAACATAATTTGATGATTTTTAAATGCGAAATCTCTGAAAACAATACATGAAATAAATATTATTTAATCAAACAATTTAGCCTATATTTTTTTGATGTTATCCGTTATCGATAGATCAATCGATTGGAAGTGCTAAAAGGAATGTTCTATGAAACTAATTTTAACTTCTGTTTGTATTATTAGAGATGCAAATTAAAGTGTCTGCAAGATTAGATGAATTTAAATGTCTTAATTCATTAAAGAAATCCAAATAAACGCTTTGAAATTCTTCCAAAATTTCATGTTTTCTTAAAAAAGGTACATTAAAATCATTGCAATGCACTGATTTCAGGTGCTTCATTTCCTCTTTCTAAACCTTCACAATTCTGAATTTTCGAAAACAAATCTAAATGGTTTTAATGTTTAATATAAAATCATATAATTTCAAATGAAGGAATCTGCTGATTGTTTTACCGTCTTCTTCCGAAAACCTCCTGATATAATTTCAAAATTAAGGCGTTACTCCATATAGAATTTTATTATATAAATTAAGTTTTCATTACATTTTTCTTTCAAAATAATATACAATTGTAGAAGTTCTTAAAGAATGATTCACATCGAGTGAACTTGATTAGCTGTTAAAATTATTTAAAATATATTTAGATATTCATTTTCAGCTGTTTGAACATTGAAATAACTATTCAATTATTTAAATTTATAATGTAGTTAATTATTAATTTTTAGCTGTTGGAACATTGAAGTAAAAATTAACTAATTATTTGAATTTATATAAATTGTTTAGTAGTTAGTTAGTTTAGTTTTGTTATATTAAAGTCCCGTTTAAAGCAACACTATGGCTATTTTGGGACGAACATCGTAATTTTGACCCGAGATCAGATGACATGGACGACACCTGAGTTGGCACACCCTCCTCTCCACACCACACCACACCAGCGGGAGAACGTTTGGTCATGACGGATTTGGCGTGCATCAGTCCCGCTTACACGGCGTTCCTTCGGTAGAATCGGGTCTCGAATCTGAAACGCTCCGGTTCCGAAGCCGAGACCTTACCACCAGGCCACCGTGACCCATAAATTGCTTAGTAAGATGAATAATTAATTTATGACATTAGTTAGAATAAAGGGGGCCTCAAGGCAAAAAATATATCCATAAAGTCCTACTAAATAATGTTTATACACTTGCTTTTTAATTCAAAGCATTTGAGTTATACATTTAAGATAAGGACGCATCTGCAAATCCAAGACATTAGCAACATGTGACAAAAGTAAATAGTCTTTTAATGATAAGTAAATAGTCCATTACACATAGTCTCTATCTTACGTGTGGTAATAATGGAAATTCCTGTCCTTTAACTTACTTTTACATGCCCTTTGAACTAATAAATTAGATACAATAGAGTCGATAAAATTAAATCATATTACTAGATCATAAAGTAACATGAAGAACAGTTTAAAGGTATTTTTGCTGATTAATTCTCGTAAATTCTAATAATTGAAATATTTAAAACAAAAGAACTTTATTGATTTGCGATGCAGATAAATATCATAGACATTCATTCATGAATTTAAGTATATTCATATTGTTCTAAAAAAATATTATTAATTTTTTTAAAAATTCACTGTTATGATGCCATTTGATGCTCAACAAAAGCTCATTTTTTTGTTTCATCCACCTCCCTAGAAATGTGATAACAGTATTTGATTCAGAGTGCCTTAAGGTAACATTCCACAAATAAGAGGGATAAAAAAATGTACAAACGTGTTGTAAAACTCTACGCTTGAGGATTGAAAGAGTTGCACACAAGTTTTTTTCACGTTTTGATTTTGTACAAATAAAATGGCAAAGTATTTTCAAAATCCCTAAGGCAAGTTTTCTGTTATCAGGCGAAACCTTTGAGCGTAGCGAACTTCAGAGGAGAAAAATCCCTTGACAGTTCTTATAAATTTCTTTAAATAAATAAGATCCGAGATTCTCGCAGAAAGTAAATGGAAATGAACTTTTCTGTTTGAAAGATTTCTTTTAAATCATTTGATTCAAGATACCTAAAAAAAAAAAACTTCTTCAAAATTGCAAAATAAGAAACTGTATACTATTTATAAAAAAAGGACTGGTCAAAATGTGGATTTCTTTTTCGATGAATATGGTTTGTCAAGAAATTCATCATAAAAATTTTTAATTTGATTTTAACTGTATTATTTTATTTATTCCTAACAAAATATAGTTCGTGATGAATGTTTTTTTCCATGAAACCTTTTAGATATGATAAAAAAAATAAATTTCTTTCATTAAATATCAAGATTTCAATAAATATCTTACTTAGTTAATTTTTTCTATCTGTTGTTATATGTTGGAAACATCTTACAAACAATAAAGACAATTTTTTTTGTTATTAAATAAAGAAGATGCTAAAAACTGGTTGCTGAAGAATTTTGGAATCTTGTTATTCAGTTTCTCTGATAAGAAGTGTATTAGGAGCTTCGAGAAAAAAAAATAATTTTTTACTTAATACTTTTTGCTTAACCTTTCAAGAATTTCCCTAAAAAATTAATTAATTATTTTTTTATTTTAACATACATTCATAACTGCTTTTAATGTAATAATCATATATTGTGATATATTTGTATATTATTTGTAGTTTTACAAAACTTCAATTTAAAATATTTCAATAAAAAGAATTAACACCAAAGAGTAAGACCAAATGATTTCCCCCCCCCATCAAATATTTTTCAAGGAAGACTTCTAGCAAAAATAATGCCAATAAAATCATATGAAAATGTTACTTACAGCTTTAATTATTGCATTTATTTATAGGTATTTTGCCATTGACATATGAGGAAGGCATAATATTAATTTTTACTTTACTTTATCAAAGCAGTCTACGAAATTGACTGTCCATCGGTCTGAAGGTAATATTGATAATTTATATACGAAGTATTCAATGCGAAAATATCGTAGTTATCAAGAAATTAAAACTCAAAATTTTGACGAAAATCTATTTCAAAACTTACCGAGCCCGAAAAAAACATTTTTGGAATTATGTATATCGCTTCAAATGTCTATACATGAATTCAATAACAAAAATATGCTTTGAGTTAGATTCATGAAGTTTTACATATTGTTTTTAAGCAAGTTCGCAAATTTATACAAAATATTAAGAAATCAATTTAACTGATTTTGTTAGTTTGCTATTATGAAAATGAGCATTATAAACACTAAATATAACATAAGGAATTAGATTAAAAAAATTGGTACACAATTCTATCTTTCATATGGCAAATTTTAAACTAAATCCATCTATGATTTGACCGTCTGTCCATCTGTAAATTCAAATGCATAAAATTGAAATAATTCGAGGTCAAGTACTTAAATAAATGAATCTGATAGATGATCTTGTTATTAGCATTGTAGTTCTGTTTCAAATTTTGGTAAAAAAAGATTATACAAAAAAGCATCCAAAATGCAAATTTGATTTTCTGCTCTATATTACGATGCATTAAAGCTTTTGCGGTAATGCTTGAAAATAAATATTTATGCATTTGTGACATCCATGGCCTTGTTCAAAGTCTATAATTTCTCCTTGAATGGATGTATGATGACATCTTTATTTGGGAAGAACTTTAGAAGATATAACACCTCAGCTTGTTAAAAATATTTATATCTTTAATAACTATTCTATATATGGAAGATATTATATACAGTAATGCGTGAATGGATGTTAACTTTTTGAAACTTCTAAACCCAAAAATAACTTTAACAAATATCCAATTTTCAAAACACAATCAAACCTCTTTTTGTGATAAGGATAAGAACTGCATAAAAATATATGTCGGACTGATTATATTTTAGAGATGAAATGCTTTGTGAAACATGCTTGAATATTAAAATGTTACGTCGTTAAGGATTGCAAATAAAAGATCACGCATAAAATTTCAGTTGTGGTACCGAGATAGGGTTATAGGTTTGAAATTAGTTTCGACTAATGATTTGTGCATATACTATTGCAAACCTGGTTGTTCTATTACTGGAAAGACCGGTTTACGATCAGCCTTGTTGTTTGCTAATCGGATGCCGCACCAGTAATTTCAGAGCTTCATGACAAACTTGGCGACCATTTGGCGACAGAATAGATATTGCTAAAAACTTCGAGAATGTTAGCCAATCGGAATCGAGATACGCTTGATAGGTTACTGTGTGTTGTAGTGTGCTGTCCTGTGTTCGTCTCGACTGTAAATATTTGTCGTCTTTGTGTTAGTGTTTTCGTGCTTAATAAACGTCGTCGTTGTTTACTACTGAAGCCTGCTGACTGTGTTTACACATCATACACTCACTACAAGCGAACCTGTTAACTTTATGGACTTAGTAGTGGAACTGAAGAATCCGCAACAATATGAATACGGCAGCACATATGATGAGAAGAAGTTTAGATATTTCTGTGATATGGTGCAGAAGTTTGTCGAGAAAGGGTCATTCATGTAACATGCAGATTAGATTGAAAATTAAGATGTCGTCCGTGTTTCTTCATACAGCAATTTAAATTATCGCTAAAATAATAAATTCATGCAATTTAATTATCGCTAAAATGATAAATTTATGCAAACTATTTAATTAAAATTCAACAATAAAAGGATTTTGTAATATTTTAAGATTAGTTTGATTATATTGAAGTCTGGCTTTGAAGGAATAGGAAGGCTATTTTTGGAGACATTTCGTAATTTTAAGCAATACATCAATAGAGACTATCAGTTATCTTCATGAGCAGAAAATGGAGGCAATTTTTGGATATATCTTGTTATTTAAACCCTTATGTTCATTTTGTATAGTATACCATACATACAACTTTATAAAAATATACTACCACTATAAAATAATTTTTAACTTAGTTTTATATTATATCATATCACGATTTTTTTATTTCGTTTTTTATGTTTTTTATAGCGTAAAGAAGCTAGCTTTTTTCCTTTTTTTTTTTTTTGCTTTTCGTCAAAAGAGCAATTATGCCACGATAAGGGTTAAGCACTACACCAATGGAGATTATTGGGAGTCTTCATGAGAACAACATTTGTATCCGTTATAAAATGACTTTACACTGTAAAATAGTTAATTCAATCCAGTCGACTGATATTTAAAATTTTGATGAATAAATCACTATTAAATTATTATATTCGTATTTTTTAAAAGTATATGGTTTTAAATTCAATAATATTCCGTCCAATAGACAATGTCATTCAAAGCTGGAATAACTATAGTCTATTTATCATCTGCGATTTCTCTTATTTGTCCATTAATGAAAGGAGAAAAAGAGAAATATTCCTTAATTAATGAAAAAAACAATATAATGTCTGATATATTGTTTTTCTTATCCAAATTAGAAGTCTAAATTATAGAATTTCTAAGAATCTACAATTTTTTTTTATTTCAAAATGATAGAAATGTATAAACTAAACTCATTGGTCTCATATTTTATGTTCAATCTGATAATTAAATATAATCGTTGTACATTGTATTTTTGACATCCAGCATATATTACATAATGTTGAAGAGGGTTTAAAACTCTAAATTATTATTATTATTATTTCATATGGAACAAAAATTAGTGACACTTTGTTTACACTTGTTCTCAAACAATTGAAATTTGGCACCAGACAAATCAAATCAAACAAAACAGAAAATAAAATATAATATATAATTTGCAATTTTTTAATACAAAACGTGGCAGTTATATCTGTACTTAACAATAGTTGCAAATATACTGTGATTTGATAGACAAAGACAGACTTTGTCCTTTTTCATTTATTAGATAAAAGATGAATCAGACATCTATAATTAGGCGGATAGAGTTGTTAATTTTAATTTCATGAGGGAGATTAACTATCTTATATGTAGATAAATGAAAACAAAATTTGAAATCTATTTAAAATCAATTCCTTTTCCATTTAGATTATCATATTAAAGGATTTTTTTTTATATTTCAGCATAACTTTTTCATATAAACTGGATAGATATAGCTTTAGATTTGATTATATTAAAAAATGGACTTATTTAAAATTTTATTTCCCATGGGAAGAAATGCCGATCTATAAGTAAAAAAATTCTTTGATTTTCTCTTGGGTGACAGAATAAAAAATTTAGACACACAGAAATAATTGCAAAAAAAGTTTTATCATACTCTTGGAACTCTAAAATCTGATACTTAGACAAATTCTCTAAGGTAGAGTTTGAACCTCAGAAAAATGCAAAAAGCTATTTAAAATTTCTTCTAGATGAATAGACGTCTCTTAGTCTATGTATTTTAGAAGAAACGGAAATTCTATTATTCGGTAGAAAATTTGAGATGCTTGTTACAGTGAAAATGTTGTATGCTAAAAATTAAATCGAATTCTCTGGAAACTTCACTCAAAACCAGATCCAAAAGCATCTTTATCTTCATCAAAATAATGAAAAATCTTTCGACTGGAAATTTTATTACCTCAAATTTAAAAAGAGCAGACTTACAGAAAAAAAAAAAGAAAAAAGATTTCGAAAAGAAATCTTTTCCTTTTATTTCCTTTGACAGAAAAAATAGTCTAAGTAAGAATTGTAGTTAATAATTTAACTTTATTATAAGGTTTTTTGTATGACTATTTATATAATAATAGATAATTTTACTATCGAACGATTTGACAAACACCCGTTGTTTATTTGTAATTTTGCAATCACGAGTATGAATTTCATGTAAATATTTATTTCTTCCATCACCTGATTTTAGAGTTTAGCAATTCTTAAACTAAATACGCTTTGAATTAGAATTTCTGTCTTTAATTTTAGAAATGGAAACTAAGAATGAAAATTATAATTAAATCCTGCTACATCATCATGCTGTAATGCATCTCTGATAATCATTTCCTATTTTGCACTATTGTATAAAAACCATAATAAGGATAATATGAAGTTTAAATATTCTATTTGAAATTCAAAAGTCAGAGTCTGAATTAGAAATGAGAATCTAATCAACTTAGTGTAAAGAACAATCCGCATCTCCATAAAGCTTAATTCTCAGATTGAATGAAATAACAACCAAATTTTGAAAGCATATCAGCGTTCTGAATTTATATTGGAACAAAATATTTACCCAAAGTATAGTTGTTGCCATAACATGTTAAAAATATCCTTCATAATTATGCTTTCGCATTTGAAAAACACATTTCCATATGAATAGAGTCACATAACAAGTAAACATTTCGAAACAATGCAGAGCAGTAAGATTTCCGTTGAGACTTGCCACAGAAGCAAATTGTTTCTTTTGAAAATATGAATAAATCAAGCATTTTCCTCTTTGGGTATAAAAGGTTAGTTTTCTTATTCCTCCGGATATAAAAGGATTTTAAAATAATATACATTTTTTTAAATTAAGAAAGCATATTAAAGATTTACCCACTATCAGTATCATGTCAAAAAATATTCTGTAGTGGAAAACGTTTAGCAAATACACATTGTTTTATAGAGAAAAAAATTCAGAAAGGATTACGCAGTATTAAATGATTTTCTTATATTAATATATTACAAATTATTAACATATTCTATTGATAAATATATTCTTATAGGATATTAGATTTTTCTTACTTATTGCATAATTGTAGCGTCTATATTTTAAAAATTTAATGAATAATAAATTTTTGTTGTTGAGATTTTTGATCTGAAGGAAAGAAGAAGAAGAAGAAAAAGAAACTATGGGGGGAGGAAAAAGGGAGTAGGAAGGAAAAAAAAAGAATTTCAGTTTAAGTTAAGCTTTATTGTGACTGATAAAAAAAGTCGCATTTGAAACTAGGATTTACCATTACGCCACCGCTGCCCCTTCATCGTTTGAATTTCATAAAGCAGTGATGACAATTCAAGAGGAGCCATTAAAAGAGGGAAAATAAATAAAATTCAAAAATTTTACTCCCTTTGTATATGAAAATAAATCTTACATATAAAGACATAAATCGTTAATTCAAAAGGCAAAGAGGATTTTCGACAGTCGATGCTTCTACCCTCAAATCATGAAGATTGAGTACCTTTGTATTGAAATACAAAGGCCATTATAATTAAAAAAATATTTAAACTGTTTCCAAATTTTTCAAAATATCTTAAATAAAAAATTTCTGTATTTTGAATGGAAAAAACTATATGGACGATCATATCAAAGAGTACAACATGCAAGCGATCCTCATCAAAGTAGAAGTTGATTCTAGTTCATTACTTGAAAATTATGTTCGAAATTCTGCTACATTCTAAATAATATGAGTAGAGTAACTAGATCATTATTCCTCAGAGACAGTTAGAAAACGTGGTGTTACTCTATCTATACAATTTACCGAGCTGAACATCTAGAACTTATCACCAGTTTGTTTATTCAATGAAATATTTTCGATGAATTTTCGAAGGTATATCGCAAGACAGGGAAGATGCTCATCTATCTATTACGACAACGACATAAACAATAATTTTTCTTCAATTCACTTCATGGCTTTGATGGAATAAGATTATAAGACATGGTGCTGTCAACTCATCAATTGGAAATTTAATCCTCCAAAATTTTGTAATAGGGAGGTAGGCTAGGTAGACTATTCAAACGATGAAGAATATCTTAAAGAGGGTTGTAGGTCAAGAATAGTTACTTTATAAAGAAGCACTAACAATCCTGCGTGACTGTGATGTGTAAATGAATTTCTGATCCCTCATATATATGCCTAAAAGCAAACGTCTAGTGCCAATACCTTATTTCTGTAAAGTATCAAAGAAGGGAGTTTGTTTATGCAATAGACCATAAAAGTCTAAATTAATAAAATACCTACAAAATCTACATAAAGCCTTGTAGAACATATTTAGAAACGAATACCTGGAATTTCTGGTACATTGTAAAGGTGCTCGTAAATTTGCGGTTGGATATATTGTGTTAACTAGCGTAGACAAATGCAGAAGCATCGACTGTCCGCTGGGACGAAAACCGATATTATTCCTGGGAAAGACGAAATTATTCATTTTCTTTAAAATACAAATTTTTCTTATTTTTAAGACTAACTCCGTGTTTGCATCCTTTAGAATACTCATCTGCTAATGTCTCTCTATCAACAATGAAAGTAGATTATATCACTGGTATAGATTCAGATATCAAGGGTAGTTTTTCAGAATATAGAATAAAAATTTTAAAATCAGGAAGAGTGAGAAAAATTCACCAGAATTTGAATTTGTAAAAATTAGATTTGGAATTAATTATTTATTTTCCTTATATATCTCTTTATAATCTATATTTTTTTATATTGGTAGCACTTAATAGGATATATTGTAATTTTATTTTGAATTTATATTGACTGTTACGCGATTTTATTACGACATATAAACAACCGATGGGAATGTGTTGATACTCCACATTAAATATCATAGGTGAAAGCACGAATAGCAGGAAGTTGGGTACTCACATTAGATAAAACTTCCTACGTGGCTATATCTATAATTTTTTTAAGAGTTGTGAACATAAATTTTCTATTAAATTTTTAATTCCGATGTAAAATTCCTGAATTATGTGTTTTTTTTTTTTAAATAAACGTCTATCATTGATTTTATAAAATAATTATTTTTTATTTTATTTTATAAGAAATTATCGATTAATATTATTTTCTATTGAGTCACTCAGAATTATATTTGTTAAACATTTATGAATTACTACCTAGAATAGCTTTACCTTTTAAAAAGGAGAAACTTTGTTAAATTTAGTAGAGATTTCGTCAAAATTTTCGGATGCTCTAATAAATCTCGTTGCTTTTTAAATAGAATATTTAATGTAATTTCCATTCGATTTTTCTTAACGAGTTAAGCTATTATAAGAAGGAAGAAAATTTCATTCGTGTTTGTAGATGAGAAATCCAATTCAAAGGGTAAATGGTGTTCAGTTCGGTGGAATGTTGAAATTTTCATTTCCTTGTAAATATCTTACTATTGGAACATCCTCTTGCACACAGAAAGACAATTCGAATAAGGCGTATTATTTATTCATCTTAACGAATATCTTTTCCAATGAAGATTTTTCACATCTGCAATGCCTTAGAAGTTAAGGCTGAAAAATTATTCTTACACCCCTCCTCCCTTCCGCCTCTCCAATTTTGATTGCTAATTGGGATGCTATTGTTATTAACATCTTCTTTCCCCCTTTTTCATTAACAAAGCTCAAAACTGTATTCAAACTTCAAACATAAATGAAGGAATGGGTGAAACGTTTCCCTTCACTCTCTAGAAATCCGCCGTACCTTAGCCACTTGTGCATCATTTTTTATGCTTTAACTCATTTGGATAAATTTTGGTCCACTTTTTTGACTGCTGGATTCTGACTTACCTTTGCGATAAGTTTGGAATTTACATTATTTTTAATTCTAAAAAGATAAAAATTCTTAATTTAAAAATTTATTTTATATTCTCGATTATTATTATTTTTGAATGGTTTAAGGAAAGTAATAAAGTTTTCAACTTTATTCTTAAAACTGCTAGAGCACTTAAAAGTGTGTGGAGTTGTAGGGAGAAAAATACATTGCTTGTAAATACATACTCTGTGGGCCGTGTCATAGCTGCAACTGTCCTGGTGCTGCTCCAGAGTTCTCGGATCACGCAGATGTAGCAGAGAGTCATGAAGAATGCTGGGACGATGAACATGGCCACCAGTTGGTAGATGGCAACTACAAAAGCTACATTATCATTGGAATCCCAGCAATAGTATGCAGTGATACTGGTCTGGTTGTTGTAGTACGTTATTGGGTAAATTTGCTGAAAGTTAGAAAAAAGTTAAATGAGACTGTAGCATTTGCATTGAAGGGGACATTAAAATAAATAATTAAAAGTCTTTTTTATGGAAGTAAACATTTTGAAATGTTTGGAGTTTGTAAATTTGAGCTGTAGGCATTAAGATTTTTAATGGAAAACGAAGAGAGAGAGAGAGAGAAAGAAAACAGAAATAAAAAATCTTAAAAAGCTTAATTAATTATTAATTATTTCAATTAATGATTTGATAAAAGTTTTAATCATAATTCTTTGTATCAATAAAACATTTAATATTGTAAAAAGTTAGAACTCCAATAAAAAATTGAAAGTGCACGTTATTATAGAATTATAAAAACTACAAATATGTCTGATATTTTAAAAAAACACAATTAAAAGGCTTAAAATCTACGAAGCTATATTCATTAACTATTTATCCTAATTTAAAAAAAAACACAATTAATTTATCAATAATAATTTAGCAACAAATAATTTACCAATAATTATTTCATTGTATAAACAAAAATCTAAAACAAACAGATCAATTCCCTAATTTATTATTCAATAATGCTTTTCCACATTTAAGTTAGAAAGAAGGTATTTATGCCATAAAAGTATCATAAATTTTAAATGAAACATTATCTTTTAACACTGCAGAATAAATGTTATGCATTTTAATGCTAATGGACATACTGTGCATTCTGATGAACTACAAATGTTAGTTTGCCTCCTGTTTTCAGGTTTTCAACTCAATAATGAATGTACGGTGTCTAAGCATGCAATCTCTGCTGCATAGCATAAGAGGTTAAACTGAAGAAGAAAATTTTTATAATTGAACCAAGAAGTATCGGACTTAAACAAACTATTTAACTTGCTTATGTTTACGAAATGAATATCATTTTTAATAAAGGACGAGGAAAGTAATGGATAGTTTGCGTGCCTAGTAAAATTCCAAGATTTACCGAAACATTTTTCTCGTTGTAAAAATTGAAAGAAAATGCTAATTATTTTCATTCGCAAGTTTCCTTAATTAGTGAGTAAATCTTAAAAATAATATATAATTTTGAATTCAGTAATTGAAGAAAGTGTTGAAGAGTTTGAAGTCTAAGACATCAAGTGTAATTTAAATTTCAAATCTCGGAGAGAATGAATGTTTTCCATTTCAAACACAAAACTAATTACTTAAACTAATTTAGAAGCGTTTCTTTCTTATTCCCACATTGTAAAGAAATTTGTTTTCATTTTAAGACACATCTAATTCTTGATTTTTCTTACCTATTTCTCGAATAACAGTTACCACTGCATAATCTTTGATAAGCGTAATTAGATGTATATTACTTACATGTATAGGGTGAAAGAATTACTAAGATATTTGAAATGATTTTTAATTAAAATTTTCTTTGCCAATGATATTTACTTTAAAAGGAAGAAATCATTCCTGAAATTCTTATTGATAAAAATAAAGTACCAATTTAAAGGCAATGAATACCGAACTGAGAAATCAATTTGACGCCTTAATTGAATTTTTTCACTTTTGGTTGATCAATAAAAGTTGGTTTGTTATTTCAATGATAGAGGCATTATGACTTGTCTCAATAAATTCAGCTGTCATTTTAGTATAGGTATTAAGTTTCTAAGAAAATTTGATTGTTAACAATAGGCAACCAAATTCGCACCATATTTAAGAATTTATAGTTAACTTTTGAAAACTACGTACTCTTTAATAAAAAATATGAACAATCTTTTTGCCGCCGATCATTAAAATGCGAAGGACTGCCTATATTTGATAAGCTCCGTAGATTGCTTAATTTTGCTGGCTAAAGTTACTGTTCAATATTTTAAGCTCATATATTAATTTTTTATATTTTGTTTTTACACATCAGACATGTATATATAAATATTGCTTCCACTTTTAACACACACACACACACACACACACACACACACACACACACACACACACACACACACACACACACACACACACAAACACACACACACACACACACACATTAAAAAACATTTATTTTACATTCTAACCGTAATTTAGTTTGAAAATATAACAGGAATTTGGAGATAATTATTTTGAACGGAGTCAGATGATAAGGGCAGCTCTTTATCTCCTTCACTATCTTCAACATTCTAAACTGGGGGAGCTGACACTGATGGATTTGATGTACGTTTCATTCGGGTTTCGCAAATAACGCATCTTATGATAAAATTATTCCAGAATCGATAATAATTTTTTGTTGAATTTCCTTTTTGTCGAATCTAGGTTATATTGCAAAAGTTTTGAAAGCCTTTAAAGGCAGTTTAGACATACAAAAACATGTCATTTATATACTAAAACATGACACTAGAAAGACAACTAGTGATCGCTACAGTTATTGTTTCCTGGTGTATTAAGTAAAAGAAAATGATTCAGCTGATAAAGGATACAACAATAGTTTAAAGAATTTCAAAATACATTGCGTAGTTGAAAAAGTGGCCATCTACGTTTCTTACACATATATTATTTTTACAAAAAATTTAAGTCCTTTTGTTCTTTTTTTTTTCATCTGGCAACACAATAATTTTGACAACACGATAATATTAAACTTTATTCAAACTAAACACATTTAAAAATCAATATGTGCTGCAAAATTGACCTTTTAATTAATAGATGATGATTCAAATACACTAAATAAAGCAATGAAATCTTTCCAAAGACTTCAAATAGAATGGGATTCATGATAAATCCGAATATTGTCTTTTTGAGTTTTGAAGTTAAATAAAAATGTCGAAGAAATTATTCATCTTTATAAATTAGTTAAAAATGAAGAAAATAGCCTCATGGATGAAAGAGAGAGTTTAGAAAATAAATATGTTAATTTTATTAACATATTTATAATAATTTATTTAACATATGTTAATACATTATGCTAATAACAGCGTATTTCTTTATATATGATATTGAATGTGGAGGATGATCGTAAGTTCACGAAAATGCCATTTGTACCAGAAGTATTAAAAATAATCAGCATTTTATTAATGTAGCAATTTGACATTATTTTTATTTTAGCTTTTAATAATAATAAATAATGAAAATCATACAATTTTCAAAAATATATATAATTCACTCACCTTATATAAAAATAAATTATTATAATATAGAATATAATTATTCTTCGTGAAAAGAATATTAAGCTAAAAAGCATAATCATGCAATGAAAAAAAAATATAAACAACATTAAATAAACAAAAATAATAATATAAAATATAATGTAAACAAAAGTTTTAGCAGAAAGGCATAATAATTTAATTGTTAGATTAATATCAAATTAAAGATATATTTATCAATAGTTAATAACAAATTTTTATTTATCCATTTCTTCTTTGCATTACCTCAAAGAATAACACTACCATCATTTTTACATACTTCCATTTTTGATTCTTTCAATTTGCTTTTTTCAGCAGATTATTTATCTATTAAAAACTCCAAGAAACCAAAAAGTGAACATTCATCAAGAACAAACCACCGCTTTTCATAAATAATGAATGACAAAAAAAAGAGATTATACAAACATCGTGTCAAATAAAAGAAAATATATTTTCAGCCTGAAAGACAGTGAGGTGCCAACTTATCAGCGTCACCGAGGTAATGAAGGAAATTGCTCGCTAAAGATATTGAATGTGAAATAAGTTATTTAATGCATTCATCTATCAAGGCAATTGATATTTATGCTATAGATGAACATTTCTGGAAATATCTGGAATATCAATAGATAGATTTGAAAAAATATGTGCATGTTAAATTACGGTATCCAAGCAGAGCCAATTACAGTTAATTTGAGGTACTTCGAAATCCTATTCAGCATTGAATTCAAGATTTTTGTTTTGATTTGCCTAGAATAAATGTTTGTTTTAAATGTTTTAATTAATGATTGAGCGTATCGAAGCTAATGGGACTGGTGAAGAGAAGCAGAAATTATTGATTAAATTCACTCTTCATAAAATGAGAGCTGTGAATTTTTCTCTTTCAAGAGGAAAAGAGGGGGGATATATTTATCTTAATCTTTAAATACAAAAAACGAAAAATGCCCAAATCCTCTGAAAATGATGCATATTATAGCAGACTATGCCACTCGCATGCTAAATACATGGCTCGTGTTCATTAAAAGTTTCTCCTGACCAATAATGTATTTATTAATGCTTTGAAAAATATGAATACTCAAAGGATCCCAATGCATTTGCTTCAGCATTGTTTCACAGGCTTATGAGTACAGATTTTTCAATATTGTGGCCTTTAGTTTTATAATTGAGAGTGATGGCAAAAGTAGAAACACCACCGTACTTCAATAATATATACAAAGCATGTTTCCTACACATTACGAAGACAAAGAAGGCATTTGTTTCACGGAGAATTTAATCTCTTATGGCTAAGAATCTCTCCCAAGCTAAGAATTTGAACAAATTGAAAAAAAAAAAAAACCCGAAGAAAATTGAAACTTTTATTCAACCACATCAGCATGAGATGTCGGGAAATGAAATGTTTATGACCAAAAGAGATTATGTTGATTCTGATAATCACATTTAAATAAATCAGTAGCACTTTGAAAAAGTAAAATGCAAGCTAATTTTTCAACTTGCAATGACAAATAGAATGTTGTAATGACATAAAATAACCAAGTGTCGTGTAAGAATAATTTAGATGAGTATAGAAAAGTAAATCAGTAGTACAGAGAGCAAAATATGCCATGACCATAAAAGTTTTCAGCAGAGACTTCAAGTTAATCGTACATATTCTAAAAGTTTGTGATGTATGTTTTAAGCCGAATTCAGAGAGTACTGATTAATTTGTTTGTTTCGAAAATTGTTTATTGACAAGAAAGGTGGTGGAAATTTGCAGAAACAGCCAGAAAATGTTTTGTGTGAGCCTTGAGATGTTGCGAATTATGATTTTTTATTACTTTAAACCTGCGTTCTGCACTCTGTTTTGTTTATTCTTTATGCAACATACGTTAATAATTTTTATATATTACTTCGCCACTTTTGAATCTCTCTATATAAGATCAAAACAATATAACAGAGAACCGAATGGTAGAGGTATTCCTATATCTTTGTTTATATTTTATCTTAGACGTTTCGTTGTCAGGTACAATTTAATTTTTATATTAGAAGTGAAATTTGCTATATCTTATGATCGAAATTTGAATTCTACTTTATAAATTCTGCCTATTTAGTATAATTCTATATTTTATTTCTTCTTTAACTCAATACAATACATCCTTTAATGATTCGAATTTGCTTTAAAATGACAATCTTGTTTTGAAGAGTTTATACGAAAATAAAGAATTGTTTTTCAAAGGAAAAAAAAAAGTAAAAATGATAATTTAATCTCAAACGGATATTATTAGAAATGGAAAATAATGTTGCAAAAAATCATAATATTTTTCTTCGTAATATTAAAACACTGTAAGGAAATGTTTGATAAATTTAAGAAGAGGAAAGGAAGAAATCATAGAACTTTTTATTTGAGACAAATCTGTGACAATCAAATAAAATTATTCCAAAGTATTTAAAAAAAATGTAAAATTTTAGATTTGGGAAAATAATTGATGAGATGCATTTATTTCTTTGAATTTATGTATTGAATTCTTTTTTTTTAGTAGTATATTAGAGATTTATGCTCTGTATGTATATAATGTACATTAGAATTTCAATATGCATATGAGAATTTACGTAAAAACTCTGAAGATGAAACAGAAAGAAATATGAATAAAAATTTTGATGAAATGCTTATAGAGCGAGAAATTTCCTATTGGCAAAAAGCTACCTTTGAAACTGATAGTGAATTCTCTTTCTCTTCGTTCGCATATATATATATATATATATATATATATATATATATATATATATATATATATATATATATATATATATATATATATATATATATATATATATATATATATATATATATATATATATATATATATATATATATATATATATATGTATATATATATATATATAGAATTGACAGACTAAATTTGATCTAGATAATATTACATGTAGTATTTGACTAGAATAAAATAGATATCAAAACTATAGAAATGAAAGATTCATAGTATTTCATATATGTATGGGTATTTTTGGGTTCTGAGAAATTCGTTTTTATTGAAATGAAATACAAGAACCTATTTATTTTTGAATACTATCAGGGCCTATGTTCTCAAAATAGGTCGTGACAAAAATTGCATCTTCGAAGATTTCTTGTTTCAACATGACAATCTGGAAAATATATTTGTGAACATATTTATCTTCCTACTCGGAAAATTTCTGTTCCACTATCCTTGCCAGAATGAGAAAGTACAAGGAAAAAGACATTCAATAAATAAAATGCTTCAGCAGAAATGAGAAACTGGTATTTCTTTTAAAAAAATCAGAATTGAATGTTAAAATAGAAATAGAGATCTTTTTTAAACAAGATCAAAAGAAAATATTAATCTTAACCCGTATATCAGAAAAAAGTAATCATAATTTTATTTTTGAAAGTATTCAAACGTTTTGGATTCATACTTTCAAACATTTTATTTATTTATATTAAAATTTATAATTATATTATTAATATTTATAATTATATAATTAATATTTATAATTATATAATTAATATTTATAATTATATAATTAATATTTATAATTATATAATATTATAATAATTTATTTATATATAGTATTTCACACATTTGTTTTATTTTATTTTATTTTGTTTTGTTGTAATAGGAAATCGCTGAACAAATTTATACAATAGGGGAGCTGCTAATAAAGTTAAATAAATGATTCCAATTTTAAATAACAAAATCATATTTTGAATTATTATTCCTTTTAGACAATCCTCTTTATACATGAATGTCGCATTTCATTTTCAAATTTATGATAAAGAGGCTAGTTTGTAAGCTAATTGTGCATTGATTCTATAAGCTAATAGTTACTGATGAATTAAATTAGGATATAATGCTTTTGAGAGACAAAATGATTGATTTTATGTCCGGTAAGTCTTGAAGAAGTATTTGTCAGAAAATGGATGAATAAATGTGATAAATGTGTAAAAGCTACATATTTTAACAACATTATATCTCAAAATAAGCTTAATGGGAAAGCATTGGATCCTCTTCTGTAACAGTAAATTAGTTATATATAAACTGATTATTTCTAATCAATTAAATAGAGTTAAGTCCCCGTGACCCCTAGTAGCCACATGTTTTGAACTATATTGTATAACATAAAACAATATTTACAATATTTTATAATATTGTTGAATGTTAAATGATATGATAAAATATCTCACAATATTGTGTAGTATTGTGCCACAGGAAGTGTTTCCTGGGACATCACAGTCTCTTGGTAAGTTTCATCATAAAAATAATATGACAATTAACTGTTCTGAGAAGTTTTGTTCTTTTTGTTCTATCCAAGATGATAAAATCTCACAAAAGGTGAAGAAAACAGAATCTCAGAAACATTACAATCAGCTACTCAACGAAATAACAGCATGACAAATATAATTACTTAAATTGCAATTCCCATATTTTGTTATGGTAAACTGCGCTATCACAATCTTATTTCGGTATGTGTCATGGATTCCAATAAGGATTCAGCGCGATACAATTGATGCTTACAATTTTTTAGCAAATATGCATCGGTAAAATTACAATTTAATCATCGATTAAAATTTTTTATCTTTCATTAGGGATCATTGGTCACCTGATGATTTGTCATAAATGTTGATTGTGCTTAATTTCAGTTTAATCTATAAATCATAATTTGATGCTCATGAATCCTTCAATAAATTAATTTTGTGTGTTAAATTGTGATAAATATTGAAGTCTTCTTAATATGTATATGAACCTTTTTTTATTGAATAGAATATAATAATAACAAGTCTAGTAGAAGTTAATGATATCAAAG
Organism: Argiope bruennichi; assembly: GCF_947563725.1. Lineage (NCBI taxonomy): Eukaryota > Metazoa > Arthropoda > Arachnida > Araneae > Araneidae > Argiope > Argiope bruennichi. The sequence continues at coordinate 81,078,100 of NC_079152.1, forward strand.
TAATATTAGAAACACAACTCCTTGGATTATTTATCTTCTGGTTTCGAAATATCTTTTGAGTTAGAATTTTGATTTTTATTGATTATGTATATTGTATAAGTATAAACAAAAATTTTCTTTCTATGTTTTCAGCAATGAAAGAAAACTGCAATTTTACACATTTGGTGAACCAATGAAATAGCTTGAATTTCCTTGTAACAATGAAATATATTTTTGAAAATTATTTAAAAAAATATTTTTTTGAACTGTCAACATTCAGTAAAAAAAAAAAAAAAATCATGATAATTCAGCTGTTATCTTTAAAGAATTTCTTTCTTTCATTGAATTTTAGAAGACATAAACATTATTAGAAGACAAAACAATAATATTTTTGAAAGTTATCAAGTTAAAGCGTGAAATTTTCAGTTAATTCTTTATTAATTAAAATTTTAGAGAAAACTTCAATTAATCATTTCGAAGTTACATATTCATGTCTACGGAAGCATATTAGTGCCAAATTTAATAGCGTTGGGTCAAGCAGTCTGGCTTATAGAATGAAAACATCTACAGTTTAGCAACAACAATAGTAATTTTATTTTATTTATTTAATTTTGAATGACATTTTTTAATCTGTTATTTTTTAAAGATGGTCAACTAGTTTTCTGCTTTAATTCTTGAAGTTGGATAAAAATGGTTTCATATATTTTTGGATCTTCGATGATTTCTAAGATGTGTACATAAAAGAAATTCTGGTTTTATTCACCATTGTAAAATTTCATTTTCTCATTTTTTTTTTATTTTTTCATATTTATGAATGAAAATTTATGAATTTAAAAAGTAAACAAATGATTGCAGTTTTTTTTCTACCATGTTTCTTTTTTTTCTGAAGCAAAAATTTATATATATCTTTCGTTTACAACAATGGATATCATATTTTTTTACTTTTTATAATGATTTATTTGGGGACACTCATAATAAAAGATAACTACATGATAATATTCGATATTCTTAGTATCATACGATACCTCAAAGTCGTCGCAAAAATATTATTAGGCCTTCTGAGCTAAAATAAAATATGTCTTCATCAAGTATAAGGGCATGGACTTAACTTAATTTTGCTTTTTCTTTAAATTTGCAGTCGAACAACGCAGATGTCGCAATCATAATAATGCAAACTGAATTTTAAATCTGAGAGCAATGAATGATTGAATTTTTTTTAACAAATTATAAAATATATAAAAAATAGTAAATTTTCTATGCATTATGAATATTTGAATATATTTTGCGTATTTTCTATGCATTATGAATATTTGAATATATTTTGCGTATTTTCTATGCATTATGAATATTTGAATATATTTTGCGTATGTGAATTATATAATGGAATTTTTCTATTTATCGTATATTTAGTTTATATTTGTCTTGGCTTAATATAGCTTCTTAATTTTACGAGATAATGTTTTCTATATTTGAAATATCATGCGTAATTCCATATTTCATTCATTTTGCAAGAAAAATTCCTTGGAATACATTATGACAGAATTTGGATTAAATATTTGATCATCTCTTGTTAAATTGTCTTCATTTCATCATTCATCATAAATTTTTATTAAGCTTCGTTTGTTTCAGGCTTATAAAAATGGAATTTTATAATAGGCTTTAAATCTGTTTTCTATATTCTAGGTTTTTCTAAATCTGTTCATTACTTTTGAGAACTTAAATATTCAATTAATCCCTCTATTGAATTTGTATTTTATATGTAAAGGGAACCTGGAAATAAATTTCAAAAATTGATTTCAATAACATTTATAATATTTATAATAATGAAATGTAAATTAAATATAAAAATGCAGAAAATAATATAAAAATTTTTCTACATTTTATTTCACTATTAAAAGTATGCTTTTTAAACTATGTTATTAAATTTACTATGAATACTTTAAAAGAGGCAAATTCTTTCTTTCTGAAATGTGATAAATTAAAAATAGTAAAGAGCTTGCAAAACATATGCATTTTTTGAACGATAATTCTGATTTGTGTGATAATATATTCGAAAACATTCTGAGTGTTGATTTGAATTTACTTCTGGGGAATGGCGATCAAAGATTGGAAATTTTGAATAATCAGCAGAAGAAAATTACGTATGCACCAATTTCGTAATGTTTGAAATAGTAAGAAAACAAAAGTATTCACAGAAAGCAGATTTCTCTTGAATTATTGAATCCATTTCCCAAAGCAATTTCGAGTCCACATTTTTGAGATATTTATCGTCAAAATGTTTGAGCATTCTTGTGGATATAAAAATGAAATATATGTGTTATAGGGCTTTAAGAATTGTGTTCACAACCATAAATTTTCAGTAAAAAAAGTTTGCTGTATTGCTGCTAATATTTGCTTAGCGTGTACTGATAAGTTATGTTATTTTTATCCTTTTAGTATTTAATAAATGAAGTAGGAAAAAATTTATCATTTTTCAGAAAATATTATGCAATTGAAATATATGAAATTGAATCTTTTTATGAATTGAATATTTTTAATATTCATACGTTATTATTTTAGGGAATTAATTAACATAACGCCAATTATGAATCTCGCTTTAAATTTTTTAGATTTGAATTTATAAAAGTCTTGTGATCGGAAGAATTTATTTTAATCCTTATTAACAATGCTAAAACCTCAGCTGCAAATAAATTTCTATAATAGCTTTGACAATGGCATTGCTCCGAATAGTTTATATTCTTTGAAAGATTTGTTAAATTAAAAAATTGTTGGAATTCCTAGGTTTTCTTATGGAATGAAATTCATTAATTTTCATTGTGTGGTTTCTTATAATATTATATTTAGAGAATTTATGCAAAAAAGTAATATCCTTATTTAATACAGTTCTTTAGAACTTATAGAAGACGTAAAGTGAAACAGAAAATCACACCTAGGAATAATTAAATATTTTAAATGGATTTGCATTATTGTAAGATCTAAGTGAAAGCAGTTAAAAATTAATCTAAATCTTTAAATTTAGTTGCGCTGAATTTTTAATTCAAGGCCATAGAACAGAACATTTTTAATTTCGTTCTTACTGAATTTGCAGAACTTTGCGATAACCCTTTGCAGATGATCCTCGAGCAGTTTGAAAGAAAATGTTAATGCAATTATTAATCACAAGCTAAAAGTAATAAGAAAAATGAAGAGAAAGATAATTACGTATAATTATATATTAAACGTATCATTTCTAAAATATTAATTATGCGTCAGTATTGAATTTAAATCCGATCTCTTGATATTTGAAGGAATAGCTTTTGAATAATTTTGCTAATGATTTTAATTATAAATTTATGAAGATCTTATCTGGTAATTTGTAAAACAGAATTTAAAAGCAATTGACGATGAATTTAAAACATTAAATATAATTTAAATATGAAATATTAGTCAGAAATGCTTTTACAAATTTATGCAAATACAACCAGTTCAAAGCATTTTTATTCTTAAACTTTCGCTTTCTGAAGGATTTGCGGAAATATAAAGTCCATTTATTCTTATTTTCTTTATATTGCTAAGGAAATAATCTTAATGTCTCGAAAATGAAAGAAATTAACAAAGTTGATGCTTGAATTGTTCTTTGTATGACAATTGAGTATTATCATTTTCGATTAATTGCAACTTTTGAAATTAAAGGAAGGCTGAAAGATTTATGTGAATTGAGCAAACTTTATTTTATTTGAATTTTCCTGCAATTTTGTATTGTTTAATTTAATGCCAATGAGAAAGAAATTTTCTTAACAATATCAGTGATGGGATTATTATTTTAAGCATATAAATTATTTAAAGTTGAATAAAAATGCGAGATTCTTGTATTGACAAATTTACTGAAAATTTCTCTTGTATGTATATCACCAATTATCAATTTCATATTAATAATTAAGTGATAATTGTATATTTTAAAATCCCATTTAATCGTTTTTATATTTATTTTTGAAATATAACTATAACTTGGAATAACGAAGGCTACAAAGCATATAAAGTTTTCTCTTGCGCGATTATTTTATGCCAGAATAAAAAAAAGCAAAGAGATGGACAAAAAAAATAATCATTTTATGGGTTGATATAAAGCCGTTAACCAAGAAATGAGAATTCCGAAATGTATTAGACCATTTATAACAAATATCCTTCCTCAAGGTTCATATAATAGTTAATTTTAACGATTTTGTCAGGAAGGTTTATTGCTTCTTACTTCCATAATTCGATTGGATGCAAGTGCTTTAATGGCGTGCCGTAGGTTTGTTCCTCGTTAGAACTTTAATGCTTCTTTAGTATATTGTTCATAATACAATGGGCTGAATTATGATTACAGTTTATAGTTAATTAACTAATAATGGTAAGTGCAATGTAATGACTTTGCGTATAAGTCCACTTTGTTTATAACATATTTCTTTCCCTTTTTCATAGTATAGATAAAAAAAAATCGTAATTTCCTTTATGATCGGAGCTTTCGGTGGAAGTAGGCACAATAACAAAAAGAAATGCTATTCGTTTTTCAGAACAATGTTACTGTAAATTATTTTCCTGAATATTTTCAAAATTCACAGGATATTCATCTTAGAACCTCTAATAGTTGATGCTTTCTTTAGTTTACCTGAAGTTGTATAAATACTTAATTCGAAACATTTTCAATTGTTCCCTTTTTAAATCTACGCTGAATTAATTGTTTATCATATGAATTTAATTATTACTTGAAAATGTATCAATTGTTAGAAATATTAGCATTTTTCAAAAAAGGGAAGCTCCATTTTGATATTTTTGGGGGGTATTTACGATATTTAGACCCTTTCAGATGTTCAAATTGCCAAAAATAAATATTAAATTAAATAAAAATTCTGATTAATAAAATTTATTATCAAAAATATGCATAATTATAAATCGAATGAAATTTCTGATCTGCATTGTTTAAAATTTTTGAAATTATATGATTATTCTTAAAAAATAATCCTTGAAGTTACTTAGGATAAAAGATGAAATTTTGATTAATTTCTAATTAACATTCAATTAATTTTTGAACTTTGAAAAAATGGCAGTATTCTTCCTCAAGTATTAAATAATAATCATGCAAAAGTAGGGTGGGGGCGATCCAATCGTTTAGATACAATTTGGGACATGCATACTTAACCACAATAACATTTTTTTAAGGTAGTGGGAATTTCTATTTCTGAATCGCCCCAGATTTCAAGATCATAAGGATAATGAGGGCATCTTATAACCAAAAAAATGAAAAAAAAATGACTCTCAGAGATTATGACTATTTAATTATTCAGTTTTTGAGCATTGTAAAGTTGACAGTATTCTGCCTTTTATCTTAAATGACAAATGAGCGAAAGTTGGTTGAAAACAATTCAGTCGTTTAGGATACAGTAAATGCTTTCTTAATAACAATGATATTTATTTATTTTTTAAGAGGCGGGAATTCTGTTTCTAAATTGTTCCCGGATTTCGAGATCATAAGGAAGCTTCTTATTGAAAGGAAAAAAAAAATGACTCATAAAGATACTATGTAAGCGAGTTATCTCAATTATTTCATCGTAGCCAAAGTATCTTATAGGCTTAGAATAAATGTGAGTAAATAGTTAACTATTTTTGAGATCATTGAATATCTAAGCATTAGCAAAAGTTGTTTTCACATAACTGATAATCTGCAGATGTATATCGTTTCAGCAAAATTGTGCATTGTCTCTTTATTAAGGAGTGAAAAAAGTTTAACTATATTAATGTCCTGTTTTAAAGCAACAATAGGGTATTTTGGGACGGCAATTATACAACAGTATATAATGGTAGTTACTACAAAAGATTTTTTCAAAATTAATACTGAGCCAGAGATTATTTTGGATAATAAATGTTTTACAGCAAGACATTACATTCTCATATTTATATACTTAGTTGCCTCTACCATTTAACCTCCCATCAATGTTAGATTAATATCTAAAATGCAGCAAAAGTTTCATTAATGGTAAGAGAATTATTTTTTTTTATTAAAGCTCAAAGATTTCTGGAACACAGACAAAAATAACCCCAAGAATTCAAGGCAAAAGTAATTGCATCGCACTGACGACTTAATGTTTTTTATATCTTTCCTTAATTAATGGTTGAAAAAAAATCCGACATTAAAAAAATGCTATTCAGTAGAGACTCATGATTTTTCTCTTCACTCCAATTAAGCTGAAGGAACTTCTTAATATGAAGAAAACCGTTTGCTTTCAGTTTCTGTGAAAAGCATTAAAATCTGAAGGCAGAGATGCAATGAAAAAAAAAGAATGGAATAAGATTAATATAATTTTTTTAGCAATTAAAATCTTTGTATTCTTAAAAAAATGTTATGTAGATGAAATATCGTCTATTATAATTAATTCTCAAGCATACATTATAATTTTGACAAAAAAAATGATTTTTTAAAATATTTCACAGAACTAAACGAATTCAACGATATGAAATTTAATTTTTCTTTTAAAAATATCAATGCTGATTAAATTCTTTTAACTTTAGGATCTGCAGTTATTTCGAATTTCTTTTAAGTGTTGAAAAATTATTACAAAAGAAAGGCGAGTTATTGATGGGGAGAATATTTCTAAAAAATAAATGAACATTTGAAAAATATTTCTTCTTTAAGGTGTTATTTATCTAGCCAGAAATTTCACGCAAACATTATCAATCCTGCTGATATTTCAACATGAAATTAGGACTTAAACAGAGAATAGGAATATTTGAAGGATTTCAATTTATGCCTTTTTACGACGTTTTATTATTGTGAGCAATTGTATATATTTATTTAATACGAATAAATATTTGTTTAATAAATTTTTATTAGACTGATAAACTGGTACTTTATCATTGAAAAATATCTTTAACAGAATATGAATCATATTAGAGAAAAAAAAGGTATATACTAAGAAAAGGAAGTGAACTCTGATATAAATAGTTATGAACATAGGAATGTAGATATTCATATTTATTCATTCATAAAAACATTTAATGAAATAAAAGCGTAGAATAAACAGATTTTTTTTCTTTAAAATAAATAGATAATAGGTAAGCAATCAAGTATATTGGTGTATAAAAAGAAACCGATGCTTATCTTATACATCCAAGAAAAGTAAGCAATTACCTTGGTGAAATTAAAAAAATACAGCTATTTATAAATACAACGCCGATAAACACTACATTAAAAATATTCAAAACCATGGAAAAATAATAATAAAATAAAATCCTATAAATGGTTTTAAAGTCTTAATGCTTTTGGATGCAATGCCTACATCTATTTCCTGAACTTTTAAAATTTTCGGTGGTGTATTTGTAATGCTGGCAAACACTTCTGCGTTATCTTTAAAATAAATTTCTTTAATATTCTGTCTATCAAATGAGGGCACTGTTAACATAGCAGCGATATAACGTATTCAAATATATGTATAAAAAATATTTTAATGGTATTTCAAGTACCGGGCTCGGGATGTTATTTATTCCTATACTTCTTTATTTTAATCTGATTTGAGAAAAGAACCGGTGGAATGCTGATTTGTCTTTTTTTATATAACTGCTTTTTAAAATGCCGATGCGTTATATGGTTAATTATAAATAAAACTTGTATAATTTCAAAATGTTATGTAATATAAGATAATGGTTAATTAATCTGAATAAGAAAATAAGTGAGTTTTAATAAGGAAATTGATTAAACGAGACTTCGCTACAGTACTTTCTCACATTGGAAATTAAAAGATAATATTAAGTCATTCTACTAACAATATGTAATGCAATAATTGCAATTCTTCATATTTTACATTGTGAAATTCGATCGAGCATTATTAATTCTTAGACATCTTACATTCTATTTTCCGGATGTGTGCATTACTAATGCAGCATTTCACAGGAGGAGAGGTAGTACGTGTACTACCTCTGATTACGTAGATCAGAAGAAGCGTATTTTACATATAAGTAAGTAGACTCGCTCTTCCTTATGAATAAAACCCGAGATATTTAGAATAGGCTTGAAGTAATCTTTCCAAAATAACGAGACGCGCTCTCTGCAGAGGGATTGGGGCATTGGAGTGAAAATGGTTCTTACAATCGAGTCCATTAGGACTCCAACCGTACTTCCCGCCTTCTGTTGTTATGGCGACGGTGACACTCCGTCTTTAAAAGCATGAAATAAACTAAGCTAAAAGAATCCTGTAGAAAAGAAAAAGGTTAACAGATTTATAACATTTAGTAGTGGTCTCTCTGAAAGGTTCTGGCATATTCTTTAATAAAGGTATTATGTCCCTCTCGCATACTATTACGAACAATAGTTGCAAAAGTTTGTTATTGACGAGCAATTTTAACGATTCATTGCTGTCATGTAGTAAAGTTGTGTATGACAACTAAATATGTATTTTAGAAGTTTTTTCAGCCGATGTAAAAAAAAAAAAAAATTGGTATAGAACTGCAACTTATAGTCACAAGATGGCATTACAAATTTCATTTATTAAATAATTAGATTCTGAATTATAGATTTTACTTGCATTGTGAAGGTAATACTCAGAAACAATTAACATTCCGATTGATTTGACTCAAATCTTGATGCAGATCTATATTTTAGATGTTGAATCAGTGTGTCAAATTTGATCAATTTTTTTTTAATATTTTGTAATTATCGTATTTCCTCTCCAGACAGGCAAGTCCACTAAATAGATTTTGTTCAAATTTGATAGGAATTTACAAATTTGGTATAAAAACCATGTACCAAATTTATATCTCCTGGCTTAAGACCTTTTTGAACTTTTGGATTAACAGACAACTTAACAAAATTCAGAAAAAAAAAGTTCTTAAAAAGATTCTTTAAAATTTTGAGTATTAATTTTTTGATGATCACATTATTTTCTATTTATATTTTTCGCATGCAAGAAAATAAAAAAAAAGTTTATTAATAATGTATTTATGTTTCCTTTACTATTCATTGTTTATGCATTTTTTGTTGCTTTTTTTTGACTAAAAAACTTAATTCGAAATTCTTAAAGTACTTATTTCTACAATTGATTCCGCTTTCATATAAACATACATATATGATGTATTAACATTATTCGAGAATAGGTTTTCTTGCTTTAAATGATTACTAAGTATATATAAAATATGATTTCTTAACATATATAGTATAACATAGCCATAACTTCACAAATTTAATACATGTATCAAAACTGCAGACGAAATCATACATAATTTAATCTAGCAGAACGGACAGAAAATTGAAATGATCATGCTCCAATTCTTTGACGTTACAATCTTCACAGTTACAGATATATCAGATAAAAATAGTTTCATTAGAAGTAACTCCCTTTCCTGATCATTTGTTAATCTCATTATTATTTTCCACTCGATTGAATTATTAATTATATTATTAGTATTAATATCGGATCTTAACGTTCATTTCATTTAGTGCGTTTTGATGCATATAATTTCCCTCAATTACATAATACTTTTATTTCTAATAATTAGATGATAACTTCACACTCTGCTGTCTCAAAAGGTTCCAAATCTTGAGATCTCAAAGAAAGAACAAGATTATTTTCACAAAACTTGAAGAAGTTTCTAAATAAAAATTCTGTATTTAATTCGTAATCTCTGAATTTTACAAGAAATTTAATTGGGTGTGTTACAGAAGAACATATTTTTTTTTCATTTAGAAGTTAATACAAATATTTGCCCTGTTGAAAACTGGAAAATTGAAAGGTATTTTTTATTTGTCGTGCGACTATTTTAAGCCAAATTATTGCGCAGTAGCTTCTGAAGACCCTTGAGCACTCGAAGGCAGAAGTCTGACTTCTAGCTCAAATGAAGATAGCACACACACACTTGCACAATCCCTCTTTACATGGGGGCTCATTCACGCACCTCATAGAGAGAACACAAGGAAGAGAACAACCATGCCCAAACCAGGACTCGAGCCCGGAACGCCTAGATAACGAGGAAGACTCGCTACCCCTAGGCTAGGACGCCGGCAAAAGGCATTTATTTAATCAATTAATGTGTTTTGCATGTAATTGTCAATGATAACTAAATGAAATAATATCAAATGCAAATTTAATTCTAAATTTAAATTTGTATTTATCTTGACATTTTTTCATGAAATCATATTATTGTTTAAATAATTCTGGTACCTACATACGAATAAAGCGAAGATTTATTTAATTTCGTTAGTTTATACAAATAACTTTGTTATTTTTAAATACGAATTCGAGATTATTTGGGAAATTCATAAATAAGACAATTAGATTGGTTAATTAGATTAGATATCTGTATCAAATTTCAGACTTATAAGAATGAATATATGTCACTCACATTATTGAGAAAAGTTCCGTGTTATGTGTCGAATGTGATATATCTTATATTGTAACTGATGGAAAGCACCGATTTGATGCATTATGCGCAGCTCTAACATTTCTTACTGGAGGAAAGATAATGACATTATTATTTTTGTCAATTATGAAAATTGAACATAACTTCATAACCAAGTAAAACGAGGCAAACATTAACCTTTTGGTTGACTGTTCCCCTTTTCTATATATTTAATTGTATAATTATACATTTATTTGGTTTATATGGCGTGTAAAGGTTAAATTGTCTCACAATATCAATTACCGTACTCAGTTCCCATTTTCAGAAGAACATTTTCAGCTTATTGAGAACGAAGCCTATTCTAATTAATATGTCTGCTCCATATTACCTTTTTTTATTTCTGAAAACGCCAGATATTTCAGCGACTTTTTTAAACAGCACAAATTATCTATTCTACCTGATTCATTTTATTTTTTCTCTCAAGAATCTCCTTGTTTTCATAATGCTCAGCACTTTTTTTTTATTTAATTATTAGCCGTGGCTTTGTCTGCGTTTATTTTCTCTGTATATAAATAAGTAAAGACAAAAAACACAAAGATTGTGAAACTGAAAAATTATATGATTCGAAACTGCAATTAATTACCTATCTAGATTACGGATAAGCGATATTTTTATTTTCAAATTTTATGCATTTATATCAAGACTGTTTGGAGATAATAATATAAAATTGGCTAATGTAGAAATATTGGATTTCTAGGTTGTTTAGATTCTGACTTTAAAAGTTTAAAAAAAATCATTCTATGATTAAGAGATTTTTAAAGTCTAAAACCTTGTAAAAATAACTTTTACGTGATGATATGATCTGAAGGCAATGCAGAAAAACGAAAACTATTTTAAACCCTATTTCATAATCTTAAGAGAGGAGAGAAAAATTTCAGTACCGCAGTTTCAGATGCTAAAAAATATGTGGTCCAAATTTCGCTTAAATCCATCAAATGGTATGAAATAATATAATGTTCAAACACTCAATAAAACACAATTGGCTTTATTATTTCTTGTCTTGATGTCTTGTTTTTCGAATTGATTTTTATATATATATTTGCATTAATATCCTCTATATGTTTGTACAAACTCCTTCTGCATAGATAATATAATACATTTTTCTGGGTTATAAAATGAATGCTTTCTTCTCAATATGACAGCGTTATTGTGGAATCTATTGATATTATTTTATCCAAGAATAATGCTTAAAGAAGCTTGATATCGTTGAACTACTAAATATACCACAATTTCTTAAGTCGTTCGAGACTGAACTTCTCACTCTTCACTAGATCTTTTCTTACTTTGACACATGACATGCACATTTTCATTATGTTATAATATCGGACAAGATAAAAAAAATGATATGTAAGCTAAAAATTGTTTTTGTATGACCTATCAATCATATCTATAGGAATTTACTGTTTTTTTAATGCATTTTCATATTCAACTTCAAGTAGAAAAAACAACAAAACGAGAAATCTAACAGGTTTCTCTAGATAATATAATATTAAAATTGATACCTTATGAATGCTTTTTCATGAAATAATATTGTTAATTGCTCGTTTTTTTCACTTTCATTGAATCAGTATACTAATGTTTTCCATTAAAAAAATATATAGCACGAAATATATATTTCCTCTTTTTAAATATTTATTATTTCGAGTACGCTGATCATATTTACATCTGATGTAGCTTTATATTAATTTTACTGATTTCTCTATATTTAGTGAATTTCATTTAAAATAATAATATACAATGGCGGAAAAAAATCCATCACGAAGGAATACTTGTGTTAGATAAACAAAATTTGATAGGCACGTACGTACATCTGAAAGATGACATCGATTCAAATTTCGTGCTTCGTGCATAAGTCTGGTGCTAGTAGCGCCACTAAGAATTTGCATATCAGGTTTGCTTTAAATGCGTGCTGTAAAGTTCGGGAGCGTTATTTATCGTTGGAATTTGACATATTGAGTTGATGTTATGCAAGAATGCCTTTAAGAAGACGAAGAAACCATTATCAATAGCTCACCGAGATTGAACGAGGTCTTGCAATAGGACTACGAGAAAGTGGATTTTTTTCCGCGATATTGCTGAAAGACTTGGTCAGAAATTATGCACTATGCATGATTGTTGGGAGCAGTGGTCAAGGGATGGCACTGCCTCAAAAACACCGGGTTCTGGGGGGCCACGTGGCACTACTGAGAGGGAAGACCGCCGTATTTGGCGTACGGCTGTGGCGCATCGTACTGCGTCTGCGGCAGAAATTCGAGCTGCAGTTGGTATCACAATGGCACAACGAACTATTAGATCGGTTACTTCAAGGACAGCTCCGAGCCAGGCACCCTGTAGCGTGCATTCCACTGACTCCAAGCCATTGTCCTTTTCTACGCCAGTGATGTCAAGCCGGAGCTCATTGGGGGACTGAGTAGAGATCTGCTATGCTTTCTGAAGAAAGCAGGTTCTACCTTGGTGCCGGTGATGGCAGTGTGTTGGTCTGAAGGAGACCAGAAGAGCGCCTGCAAAGAAACTGTCTGCAGTCTAGACAACTGGACCTACACCTGGAGATATGGTCTGGGTAGCAATTTCTTTTGACAGCAAGAGCACTCCTGTGGTTATCCCAAACACACTTACTGCAAATTTGTGCGTCAGTCTGGTAATGTCATTCATGAGCAGCATTCAAGGGGCAGTTTTCCAGCAGGATAACGCTCGCCCTCGTACTGTTATTGTAACGCAACCTGCTATACAGAGTGTCGACATGTTACCTTGGCCTGCTAGATCACCAGATCTGTCTCCAATTGAGAACGTATGGGATATCATTGGACGACAACTCTCGCATTATCCACAGCCAGCACTGACAGTCCCAGTATTGACAGTACACAATCAGTCCCAGTACAACAATCATGGAACCCCATACCACAAAGTAACAGTCGGCACCTGTATGATACAATGCATGCACGTTTGTAGACTAGCATTTGAAATTCTGGTGGATACACCGGCTATTAATTCAAACAGAATTTCACATTTTAAATGCATTTTCTTGAGCTTAAGTTAACCTGTCACCATGAAAATTTAATAAATTAAACATGTTAACTAAACAAATGTATTGTCCAAATTTCATTACTCTACAAAAATTTTTTCTTGGTATTGAGATTTTTTTCCGTCAGTGTAACATCAGACAATTGTGAATGGAAACAGGAAAAATAATTTGAAAAAAAATCATTGCTATATTTAATTGAAATTATAATGTAGGAAATCCGAGAAAGGTTAAAAAAATGAAAAAGGGAAATACGTGAATTTCCAATATATGATGTGGAAACTTTTAACATGTTTTCTAAATCAGAGAGTCTGGAGAAGAATAACTGGCTATGTACATTGATTGTTCAGAAAATTTTGTAATCTAATGTCAAAATACACTGTTATAATTGTCGACTAATATTTGACAATTATTTATGCTTTAAAGAAAATTCTGTAACCTCACGTGCAAGTTTTTGAACAGCTAATTACATTTTCATTTAAATTTTTACCATTATTTTTTTTTTTAATTTCTATCTCGACATCACGTTTTTTTTATTAATCTTATAATTTAGCTAAGAAACCTTTGAAATAATACCCAGTGATTTAAGAATGTTGAGTTTTAATTCTTATTATATTTAAGAAATATTTATTTTTTTGTGAATGAAATATAGAATCTAATCAATTCACATTCAGGTTATATTTCATTCACATTTTATAATATAACTTTCAAAAGTAACTAAAAAGTTTTAAATGCAAACACTAAGAAAGGTAAGCTTTGATTTATTAAATGAAGATGTATTTACATATTTTATTTAATTTTTTAACATGCCGCTTGATATAATAAAAATATCTTAAATTGGAAATAAAAATTTAATTCGAAAAGAGCTTTTTTTTTAATAAATTAAAAGTTTTTCTCAATAAAATGTTTGACTAATATTTTTTAGTAAAAATGTTTCTATTTGCAAGAAATTCTTTTTCAATATTTTTCTAGAAACCGAGAATTGTGAAAAAAGGAAATTACTAGCGCCAAGTGCTTGAAAATTTTTTCAAGGACTAAAAAATTAAATAATGAATGAGGGATCTATTTTATGGATTCAAAAAAATTAAAAACTCTATTTCGCACTTTCCAAAGCACATTAAAAGTGTTTAATTTAAAGTTTTCACTTCAGTAACAGCGTTTGAACTTTGTTAGAAATATTATATTAATTTTTTCTGAAAATAATTATAAAATGAAAAAGTATTTATGAGGAATAACACGCAATCATTTTAGAACTATTCATCGTATCAAATATTCGTATTTAAAAAATTGTATTTCTGATACTATCAATTAAAGAACAATGGAATTAGATGAACTTAATTTACAAAAATATATTGTTAGGTAATTCATGCGAGATGTTTATACACGTTTCTCTGTTAAAATCCGTATTAAAAGAAGTTTAATTAAAATGATGCCAAACAATTTAAATTTCTTCATAAACAATTAATTTAACAAATCTCAAATAAATTAATTTGATACAAAATAAGTAAAAATAATTATAAAGATTATTATGTTTGCAAATATAAAATTATATTAAATATTCTTGAGAACTCACTTTGGTGAAACAAACTGGAAGTGCTAATAACAGAGCCAGTCCCCAAACAATGCATAGACCTCTTCTGCAAGTACTTACTGTACAGTACCGTCTAGCCATAATGGGATGAGCAATCACCAAGAATCTGGAAAAAAAGAAAAGAAAAGGATTGTGAAATAATTGCTTATAAAATTTCTAGAATCTAGGCAGCATTATTTAATACAACAGTACTTGAAGCTCGAAATTTCAGACCTAAATTTTATTTGAATTATTTTTTTCATTTAATAAATATTGATGGGGTTTTCTAATCATGCTGTATATAGTATATGAAAAAGGGTCTATATGTAAAAGATTCCTTACAGAGCGGAAATGCTTTGTTGTAAATGGGATGCCTTTTTTTGTCAAAGGAATCATGAAGTACTCTAAGTTGTAGCCTGACTAAGTAATGATACAAGAGATTAAGCTCTTAGCAGATTAGGCTCTGTAGGAGTTTCACAAAAAATTAACCATCGTTTGGCACTTTGGTTGGTTACTTAGGAAGAATTAACTGGTAGCCCAACTGTACCAAGAAATTTGTTGTTTCAGCGCACATCGACTTGGCAATTCTTGAATAATGCTTATTAATAGCACAATCAGTGGTTTGAATATTTTTTTTTGAATAATTGAGTATTTATGGAAGATGTGTGATTTCATTCTTGTGGGATGTAGCTGTTTAAATGAAGATTAATTTATGAATATTTAGAATTCGCATACTTTCCGATATGATACAAATTAATATATAAACGATTGTTTAACTTCTATTAACGATATAGAATGTACTTTTAAGTTACATATATTATATAAAAGGTTTTTGAACTGATTTTCCAAACTTTTTTGTAGTATATTAAATCAAAATTACACAGACATTTCATTTAAAGATTTTTTTCTGAAGGAATTTATAACTTTTAATAAAATTGAGCATTTAAATTGTGTTAACATGAAAATGAATAATTTGTTTATGGAATTCTTTAAGTAAAAAGCCTAATTTTTGATTATTATGAAAGGGAAATAAGTAGTTTTGTACATTCCATTAAAATTCATGTATAATTTTTGAATCACAAAGCAATAAAAACGGTTCATTTTTTGCACGAGAAAGAAAATGAATTTCTCCTATAATGAGATTTCCTATAAAACAATATCATTTATATCGTAACGTATCAACTACTTTATATGAGAATTTTCTATATTAATTCATATGTGAAATAATAATTAATAGATTTATTTTAAAAATAATTATGAGTGAAAGATAGGGCATTATTCCTCATACATTATCAAGTGAAATTGTTGTTTCATCCCCAGCACGCTCTCACTTTATACATATTGCCATATATCTATAAATAATATCCATAAAAAATCTGTAATATCAGTATAAAGTCTTTTGAAAATCTTTGTCATCGAATATAAAATATGAACGTTCTGTAAGATTATCTAACCTATTAATATAATAAAGAAAAAATATTGATCCATGTAATTATTTTCTTTATTTGTCATAGCTGCGAATGACACCCCATATTAGTTAAGACACATGCACAGCTAAATGAACTGCACAGAATAACAATAACAAATATTGCCCGTGTTATAGCTACTTCCTCATTGGCATTCGAAGAACAATGATGAATATATCGTGGTGAAAGTAATAAAGCCTTTTGTAAATGTGCAATTTTCGAATTTTTTGATAGAAGAAATTCAAATTTTGGCTTTTCCATCACTTAGGTGTTAATCCATTATTTTTGCAATAAAATATGAAAAAATTGAGTTCGTCACAGGCATATTAAAAGTGTATAATAAATTCTTATTCTTCAATAGTTCTTATTCAAGACGTAGTTCTTATTTAAAAATAAGAACTACGTATCTTATTCTTTTCTTTCTAAAGCATGTTGAAGTTGCATGTTATGATGAGGAAAAACTCCACCAAATTTGGAAAACTTTGATAGTAATAGTTCAGGTTTCTTTTTCTTAGTATATTTGATCATTTTAAAAGAAATGAAACAACCTTTAAATTTTTATTCTTGAGAAAAATTTTATTTTGAATTATTTCAAACAAATTTGTCTAAAATTCTATTCTATATCTCGAGGATTCTTATAATCAGAATAATTTATGAGATTAAAACTTCTAAAGGAATTGCAGCTGGAAAATTCAGATTATGCTAATATAAAAATGGGGATTGATCTTGATATAATTCAAATTTTTATATTTTTAAAGAATACATACTTCGAATTTCAATGATATTTTTTTTGAATACATATCTAAATTAGATTTTATTTATAGATTACTAATAACAGAAAATATCAGGGATTCCCAACATTTTATTGTTTAAGAACTATAAAAAGCGTAATTATATTATTTTGACCGAATGTAACAGCATTTTCTTTTTATATTTCATTAATCATTACTTACCAAAATTGATTGTATTCTGTGGCGCAGAGAATTTACTTAAGTTGTACTCACAAATTTTAATCAATAATTATACATAATTGAAAAACCTAAGTGGTAAAATTAAGTGCTTTATTTTATAACGGGGAATCAGAAAGGTTTTTTTTTTGTTTGTACTTTCTCATTTAAAAACATATTCAATTATGTTTCAGGATTTAAAAATAGATTTTGAATTGACGAAGAAAGCACCGTTCTCAAAAAGTTTCAGGTATGTTTAAACTTTAAAGAAGTGTGCTTCCTTTTTTATAAGTGATAAAATTAAATAATATTATAACTTTTTATAGAAATTTCGCATTTAATTACGCAGTATTTTATGTGAGACGAATTACAGTACGTATGACATATGTTTTCTAATTCAAAAATTTGTTTTGCGTAAGGCATAAACAGTTATGAAATGTTTCTTTAACATTTCTGGTATTAATTGCATGCATATGCATGAATCTCCAACAAAATTGTGAAATTAAGAAAAACTATAGAAAATCATTTGACTATATTTAATGTCTTTATAATGTATAAAATATTTTAAATTTTGTATAATTAAAATACAGAAAACATTTTGAAAATAAATTATTGTGTTAATTATTACCAAATTACTGATAAAAAATTGTTTTTGATCTAGACATTTAAATTTTTATGAGGGTTTATTTATTTTGATGTTTTATATGTATGTAGTTAAAAATAATTAAAATTATGAATACTCAACAATTAATTAATGAGTTTCTTAGGAAAAACAAGTAATTAATGTGTTTTGCTTTCATTTTTTTTTGTCAAAAAAAGCTAAAGAAAAAATACATAGTTTCATAGGTCTAATTAATAACCACAGCAAATATATTTTAGAATTCCATTTGGAAATTAATTAATTCAAATTCTCTTCTTCTAGACAAAAAATTTAAAAATAGTTCTCATAATACATTATTTTATCATCCTAATAAAGAAAAAACAACAAGAAAAATCGTTTGTTTGTTGAAGAAAATTTTATCAAATAATATTTTTGGAAAAAAGAGAAAGAATTATAATTAGTTCAACCATTATCGAGCACGTCAACCTGTCATACCAAAGAGAGCGTTTAGGATTTTTCTTTCCTTCTCAAAATTTATGATATGGTAATATTAAAAAGAAAAATTAGATTGAAAGAGGAACTTATGTTTAATGATTTAATTAATTAATAAATACATATATTTAAACAATTTGCTGAAATATTTTCGCTTACATGATAACGTTAAATTAAGTAATCACATTTTAAGACAGTTTCCTGAATTCTTAGTGAAAATTTTTATTAAAAAAGTAATTATTGAGATCATTTATAATGTAAAATGTGACTTTCTTGATTTAACAAACAAAATCTTTGTTTCATGAATATATTTTATAAAAATTACCGATTAAAATAAAACTTTCTGTGAATAATCATGATTAGCGTTATTCATTATTTTATTTTGGGACTTGTTACTAAAAAGTAAATGTTGACTTGAAATCAGAGAAAATTTACATTTATAATTAAAATAAAGAATATAAAAACAGAATTTATGAAGTTGCAAAAAAAAAGCTTTTATCCTGTTTGGTTTTAAAAAAGAAAAATATAAAGTGCATAAGAAAATTTAAATAAAAATTTTATTACCAATTTTTTTACTAATATGCCGTAATTTTCTCAATGCTTAATTCTGATAACCATTTCTAAAACAATTTAGAAGAATAACCGTGATATATTTTCACAAGAATAAATGTAATAGAGAAGAAAAAAAATTTGAAAAGTAACTTCAAAAAATAATTTAACAAGATTAGATATTTCCATTAATTTAACTTTCTCCAAAAAAAATCTAGACACATTTGTTTCGTCAAATTACTTAATAACAATAATTCTTTCATTCCAAAAATATAATGGCGAGAATTTATTCTGGAATTATTGCCATTAGTAAGTAATTAGAAGTAGAAAGTAAGTAGAAAAGTATGTAATCACAGGAGGTTTCGCGACTTTAAGATGTAAAATATTCTAAATTACCCAGTATGCAAACCAGAGTGAAACAAAAATGTTATTTTATGTACTTTGGACATAAACAAATTCAGTTTTATTTTAAAAATGGGGAAATTCATAGATTCTAACCCGAAGAAAAGAATTGGCTTTTCTGATTCTGATTGATTCAAATGGAGCATTTTCAGTAGATATTTTATAACTGTTCGCAATTACCATTAAACATGAAAATCTTTTATTTTCATTAAAATAAATATGTGTTACAATCAATAACGATTCGTTGAAAAAGAATATGCTTATGGATATAAATAAAATGGTACAAAGAAATTATAATATATATTTAAGTAAAATATAATATATACCTAAATAGAATGTTTCAAATATCAAATACAGTTACACTTCACTATTTTATTTTATATAATATTATTTATATTTTGTTTTTACGCATCACACACACACACACACACACACACACACACACACACACACACACACACACACACACACACACACACACACACACACACAGTTACTGGGAATATCTAGAGGATTGCATTCTAATTCATTTCCAAAATATCAATTTACGACATTTCCCTTAATCCATATGAGAATTATAAGGAGAATAATAAATTTTTATTGTGAACGAGTTTTTCCATATGCATATCAAGAAACTTACGTGGATCCTATTTGTGTTGTAAACAAGAAATTAAAGTGCATTGTAGCTGATTAATTGTTTACGCTTAAGATGAATACAGTTTAGAGTTAGGATACAACTAGACAGAGTGCATTGTCATCCAAGGAACTTACTAATTGAATCTATTTATTTCAAATGCTAAGTAATAGACTTTAATAAGATATCTTTCGTGAACAAATTGTTCCAAATGAGACCGTTTGAATTTGCGATAGGATTTGTTTTAAGATGTTTAGTACTCAGTTTGCGCAAACAATTGGTGTTATGTGTGTGCCAGACAATACGTAAAATCTTGGGAAATTCTTTGTGGAAAGTTTCCCAGAGTTTCTAAGATGCTTAACAAGTCAATACTTTCAGGTTTACTTCTGCTGTTTTCTATAATTTTACAGTGGTTATAATTGCCATACTTATTTAAAAACAGTTTTATTGCTGCAGAATTATAATACCAAATTTCAGTTTTATAACAGTTTATTTTAAATATGAATAAATAATATTCAACCCCAGTTTGGGCATCAGATTAAATTTCTCTCAAAGTAAAAGTTATTTTATATTCAACTTCAGATAGCTTGGAAAATACCATTAGAAGTTATACAGTTTCCTTTGATTAAAAATTAGAAGGGCATTGAACAAATTTTGTCTAGCTGTGTTGCTTTTACTTGGCACTTAGGATTAATTGATTAATCTTAATACAAGAATGATCGGATATTTCTTTTAAACTATGAACTGATTCTTAGGATGCCATGTGATTTCTATCAGTTTCTGGGTAGATTACATAATTTTCGGATTACTTTTATTCAATGCTTGGAAAAATCCCAGGCTACATATATACATTTGGTGCAATTTTCCCTTTTAAGCTATAGTTTACATAAAAACGTTTCAGGCTTTATATGTTTTTTTTCCAGAGAAGTATCTCGAATACGGACAAAAATATATTATTTTCTTAAAAATTTCATAAGTTTAAAATTAATTAGTGATTTTATTACTTATTATGCGCCTATATGAAACCCATCAGTAATATTAATCATCTTAAGAATATGTGTGTTAGGTCATGTTTTCCACAGTTCCACTATTGATAGATACCGAAATTTCTTCATGTTTTATAGAAAACAACAAAAATTAACATATAATTGAGTAAAGAATGTAAACATATAAATATAAGCGTTAATTCTTATTAAAGTTTTAGACATTATAAGTTATTATTTTGTTACATGTTGTACAATGCACTTGTACATATAACACTAGGCATTGGCAACGAATAACAATAAAGCAATGTCTGCGTCACTACTTCATCTAGCAGTAGGAATTTCGAATTTCTTAACTAAAGGCAAATTTTTATGCATAGGCAACAAGCAACAGATTTAAATTTACGAATTGCGATTGAATCCAAAACACATTGCCCTTCTAAACCATAATTATAATGAAAGAAAGTAAAAATTTTACTTTTACTTTGGTAAGAAAATAAAATAAATTTAAATAATGCTCTAAGGATATTTCCTCGCATGAAGAGTTTCGGAATATTTAGTTATTTAAGACTCAATAAAAGTGAGGAAATTGTAAGAACTTGGTTAAGAGGGAAAATAGAAACTGAATTAATTAAAAAAGGTAAAGTTCCAATCCTTAATGTTAAAAAGAATTTTTAAGGAATAAAATGGAGGAAAAAGTTAAATAGCTCTGGAATTTATGCAAATGATCCTGACTTGCAGAAAGCAGCGCGCTTTACTAAACCAATGAAGAATTAACAGAAATGTAAATGTAATTCAAATGTGGAAAAAAGGTTAAGAATCAATACGGCTTCACTAATAAGAAATCATCAAATGCAAGATGCAAGACAGCTCGTGGCTGTCTGGGGCATTTGAAAATACAGATTATGGACGGAAGATCTCTTAGAAGTTTGGAATGAATTTGAGAAATGTTTTCGGAAAATTGTCCGAAATGTTTTTAATATAAAAAAATGAGCGATTTTTTTGCGACTATGCAATATGATTTGTGCGTGTGAGATACCATGAAATTGGATATTGATTTTAGAATTCCTGGTGTATTATTCTAATGATAACTATTGGTAACCAAATGGCGAAGCTATGGTGTGTATATATATATATATATATATATTATTATTATTATTATTATTATTATTATTTTATTCTTTATGGAACAAATAACTTTACAAAAAATATTTCATCAATTCAAGCAGCATGATTTATTGAATTACACAGAAACGATCATCAGCTACACTCATGTCCAAATTAAGGTCACAAAAATGTTTTTCAAAGTAATTCTAAATGGCTACCAGTAAAATTATTTAAACAAATTATATTTTACATATTGTGAAGGACCGCTAACACGATATTAACCTTTATTGTAGGAAAAAATGTTGTTTAGCATTAGTTTTTGGGGAACTACTGAAATTAGACCGTTTAGGAATCTGGGAATTTTGCCTGCAATTTTGTGAATATTGCATTAAAACAAAACATTTAACCTGTTTCCAGTGAGAATGAGTTCTCGTAATCATTTAGACGATGCCTTGAGATAGAGAACCGTTGGCAGGCTTGAAGCTGGGCAGTCTCGAGCGGAGATGGCACGATGGTTACAAGTGGTACTGAGAGTGGTATCCAGGTTGTGGAATCAATTCCAAACAAGTGGTACTGTAAACAGGAAGGTCGGCCAAGGCCGTCACAGAGCAATGACGCCTGCATAGGATCGCTATTTGGCATTAAGCGCACGACGGCACAGGTTGACAACGGCTCCTCAACTTGCTCGTGACCTTGCTGCTGCGTCTGGAATAAGAATTTCCAGACAAAAAGTATACAGACATGTAGCAGAGAGGGCTATTTATGCCCGGCGACCAGTTGAGGGCGTTCCTTTGACTGCATCCAACAGAAAAGCCCGGCTGTTGTGGTGCCTAACATATCAGTCTTGGGCACAGCAAGAATGGGGGCGTGTTATTTTCAGTGATGAGCCGAGATTTACCACACATAGTGACACTCGTCGAATCTTTATCTGGTGAGAGCGAGGAGCTCACTATCATCCCTCCTAAGTAAAAGAAATTGACAGATTTGGTGGCAGAGAAATCCTTATCTGGGGTGGCATAATGTTGGGCAGTCGTACACCACTGTACGTCTCCGATACGGGTACTGTCAATGCACATCGCTATAGGGATGAGATCCTTGAAGCTTATGTGAGGTTGTTCCGGGGTGCTTTTGGCCCAGACTTCATGTTTATGAATGAAAACGCGCTTCCACACAGAGCCTAGATCATTGATGATTTTCTTGAGGAAGAGGATATTCGACGTATGGACTAGCCCTCGAGGATTCCGGATCACAATCCTATTGAACATGTTTGGGATGGTCTCGGAAGAACCATTGCACAGTGTAACCCCACTCCTAATTCCCTCCAAGAGTCAAAAGCCGCGCTTTTGGAAGAACGGGCTTTGTTGTTTCAAGCATTTATTGACACCCTCATAAACAATATGAAAGCTCGTTCTGAAGCCAGTATAGCAGTGCATGGTGGTCACATTCCATATTAGACAGGATTTTCCCGAGATAAATGCTTTATCTCTGATTCATAATGTAACACTTTTTTATATATCCTGCTTCTTAATTCCCAATTAAAATCTTTTTCATGTTGTTATGTGTCTATGTTCTTTCTTCCATTGTATTGTACCTCTGTGTCAAATTTCGTGACAACACTGTGAATAGTTTTTTTTATTTTTCGCAGATTTTATGTTTGTGACCTTAATTTTGGACATGAGTGTAATTGAATTTTATTATGATTAAGATTTTATTTTTTCAATGTATTATGCAGTCCATTCATGTTCAGGTTCAGGCTGCATGGCAGAAGTTTTAACCAAATTTGTTTCGACCAGGCAATATTTTAATTATGGAATTGAGAAGTTTATCCAATTACATGGTAAAGCTTTCTGAATTGAATTTATAAAGCTTTTTTTATAGGATTCATTAGATTTTAAAATATAAACACATAATAAAAAAATTAGTTATTACAGAATATATAAATTAATTATTTAAATATTCCTTTTATATTCATTTTAAATATTTAAGGAAAACAAGGCATTCGAAAGCACCAACTTATAATGTCGTGCTTCATCTTTCTAAAATAGTGGTCTGCAAGAAATATTTCAAACATAATGATTGAGTGTAAATATTCAATTTTAAAGAATTTATTTATGTTTTGTTATGATATGAATTCGTATACCGAAACATAATTATTGAATATAAAGTCAGTAAAATAATTATCTAGGCAGTTAATTTTATCTGGAAGTCATTTTTATAAGAAATATTACACATTATTTAAAATAAAGAACTGACAGTGATTTGAATTTGTCCTTTATACTTGAGAAACAAAGATTTCCAAACTTGCAAATCTGAAATGAAGAAACAGCGCATTTATTTGCTCTCTTCAAGTCAATTTTAAATCCGATTTTTTTGTGTCTAATGCGGATTACAGAGTGAATCTTCTTATCAAGAAATCCGATGCATTGCCTTCCAATCTTCTTTTTTATAAGGTTGGAGTTCCATTTGTATACATTAGTCTTACGTCAACCAAAGGATTTACTATTATAATCTTTCATTTAATTATTAATAAATGATACTTACGTGATAGCTTTAAATTAAATGCTTATAAAAACATTTGTCTTAGCTCCTTAGAAAATTACGTTGTCTTTATCAGGTGCCAGTTTCGTCATCTTGTGAGTAATTTCTATTCGAAACTAGCTGACTTTCCTAAAACTAACTTAGTTTTCCAATACTTTTGGAACAGAAGTGAACTCAATTGGTTTAAATTCTATAGAGAAATAATCAATAAAATCTAAATGATTAAATGCAGGAAAGTTTCTCAATACTGTATAAACATTCTATTAAAGTACCTACTCTATAAGTTTTCTGAGGTATTCTATAGACCGTCTTTATATATTCTATAATCAGTTATTCTTAAAAATTTCAAAATTGTAAGGAACTTCTATCTCTCTCTCTCTATATATATATATAAATGATACGACAAAAATTAATAATCGGTCATTATTACTAATTTCTAATAATGCCTACTACTAATTAATATGATAAAGAGACAAATCTCTTTTAAAGTTCATTATCAATAATAACATATTAATGACATTACCCGTGGCATGTATGTGTAGATACATTCAGTAAAAATTTCATCCATTAAATGCAATAATCTTTCAGTTTTTAAATAAAGAAATCATTCAGTTTTGCAATCCTTTTATACCTGTGACTGACATTGCATAAAGTTCTTTTCTTAAAATGTGGTTTTCTGTTAAAATTAAACTTTTTTTTTAAAATTTGGTTCAGATTGTTCGAAACCTTTTAGTGATTTTTAATGAAACATCTTTTCTGAAAGAAAAATGACAATGAATTTTTAAAGATTGGAAGAGCGGAGATTCTAAGGAGGCTTTATCAAACATGAAAATTTCTAAGAAAAGGATTTTTCATTGAAAACTCTTTTAAAAAATCAAAACTGCACATTATTAATTACGAAGTATAAAATAATCAGTTGTTCATACATCTTAAAGTAAAAAGAAGAGGAGTTCAATATAATGCAACTTCATTGATAGAGTTGAATTATAATATATTAATATGTAAATATTGTTAAAAAATAACGATACCGTCAGAAGTTTCGTACAGTTATTTTTATAATAAATATTCTACAAATTTGGATTATTAATTCTTAAATTATAGAAAATAATATATAAATCTTAAAAAATTGTTGAAATGCGCATAACTGATATTGCAACGATTATTATACAGCAATATCATATTATCATAATAATATTATCGTTAATAATATATTAAAAATAGGCTGCATACAGTTTTCCTTCCGAGCTGCTTAGGCCAGGTCGAATGACTAAATATTAATCACGGAAGCTATGAATTCGACATAGAAAAATTATTAGCAGTGAATGGCATAAATGAAACTAATCACTATATTAATTTAGTTTTAGTGACTAGTTTAAAAATTCTATTTTTCAGTTATATTGTTTCTTCATCTTATTTCGAAAAAAAAAATGATTGTGTGAAAAAAAAGCTTGTTCGATTTTTAAATTGTTTTAAAACTAATGAAAATATTGGTGAATAACTAAGCACAGGTTATAGAAATTCTGAAAAATCCTTAGTTTACTATCCTCACAAAAATATAGTAAATAATATTCAATATTTTAATAGTCATTATATGTTATTAATATTGTTACGATATTTTAATATTTATTATATTTTATTAATATTATTACGATATTTTATTATTTATTATATTTAATTTTAGTATTTATTTATTAATATTGATTATTTAATATTTATTACTGATTAGTAGGAAGAAATAAATGTTATCTTTCATTTTAAAATTATTTTTAGTGTAGTTAATAGAAAACGTAAACAAACTCGGGAAATGAAGGACTCACTATTACATCCAACAAATTTTATTTATCATTTATTTTTACATGGATATTATATTTTATAAATTCTAATGGTTATTACTTAATTTTAAAATATAGACAATTTTATCAAAATTTATTTCAAATTGTATTGTTTTCTAATCAAATAACAATTAATAGCATTCTAATACAAAACAATAATCGTTAGAATCATGAAATATTTGCATTTAGAAATTTACATCAAATTAGTATGTGATTTATGAAACATAGTTAATTCTAAATAAAGAAACTCTTTTGTGTGTTTTCATGAGAAAGCTAGCTTTTAACAATGCTTTGATGCTGTCTAACTCGGTATAGTTTAGCTTGGGAAGTTTGAATGGTCACACAATCATTCACGATTTGGTTATGACACATTTTCACAATCCTCATAGTTACGTTCATTAAATGATCCTCATTTTCATTATTGAAGAATGTTTATACCAAAGAATTTGATTGAAGCATTCTCCACGAAAATTTTTCCTGTTTTTATTTCATTTTATTTTATTATTATACAATTTTATAATTTTTAATGATGAGTGTATTAAAGATATGAAAATATTGAATAGTGCATTATATTTTACATGAGAAAAATATTTATTTTTATTTAAAGAAATAAATTTTATTAAATTTTTATGGTTTAAACTTCGAAATATTTAAAAAATCTGAAATTCTATAATATTTTCAGTTATTTAACCTATATCAGAAGCAGTTTAAGCATGCGTATTAACTAGTATTTTGCAAATGAAATCTTTAAAATGTCTATTAGATTAATTTAGATGTAGTTACTATTAACATTCACAACAACAATCCACAAATAACATAGAATACTACTTTCTGTACATTTAATTTAAAGAACAGAATAGCGACATCGGAGTAATTTCTTTGATTTAATTGCATTATAGTCATTGGACAGTAGGAAATGTAAAACGGACATTCAAGTACTTAAACATTATCACCGACAACGGCCCAGCCTCTCTTGTTGAAAGGATGAATTAAATTAATAATAATTCTTTTAAATGGAGTTAACTCGAATCCACCATAATAATACGTTTACTAGCAAAATAAGATACACGACAATGAAGCAATGCTTCTCACCCACATACATATGAGGTTCTCTAGTGGGACTAAAGAAAAAAGTAAGGGTATCTTGAACTCTAGAGATGGGACATTCAGATGAAGAGATTTACAATAAGAGACGTGACTCGTAAATATAAACAAAATAAAAAGCAGGAAATTTAAATGCTTTTTTATAAAATAAAAATAAAAATAAACGTTTAGTAACAGAAAAATAAAATGTCACCCTAAATTATTAATATCCACAAGTTTCCTAAAAAATATTTGCCGTATAAGTGATAAATAAATCGTTGCAAAAGAAATCAGTTTGAAACAGGTATAGAAAATTTGTTTTCAAATACTGAAAAGTAATTTTCTATGCCTGTTTATAATATAATTGAATAAGATAGAATAATGTGTACTTTATAAATAAAAGTTGCAAGTAATCATTGCACGTACAACATAGGACGGAATGTTGTACTTCTTTTAACATGCATATTTGTAAAATATATATACATAATAAAAAAAGAAGTATTTTTAAATAAAAGAAGAAAATACCTTTCAATGCTGACAGCAGTAAGATTTAGCACTGATGCCATTCCAGAGAGCATTTCAACGTAGGAGCTCAACTTGCACACTGTTCCTCCTGCATCCCAGGTTATGACGAAGTATCCTAGGGTTTCCAAGGGCACATATATAACCAATAGTAGAAGATCTGCCACCGCCAAGCTTACCAGAAATGTGCATGTCGGAGATCTAAATACAAATAGGAATTTTATCGCATAGATATATTTTAAAAGTCAATATCAGATGAAAATATTATGAAAAACAAACACATCAGTTGATGAAAATATCATATTTTACGAAAAGATAATACATAACATTATGCTATTCAAAATATATCTGTGTTTCTTCAAATTATATTTTTATTTTTTGTACTTCAATTAAATATTTTTGTATGTGTATGAAATGATATTATTAGTTTATTCCATTTAAATGCTGAAACGTATCCTTTTGAACATTTGCAAGAGATTTGATCGATATAAATAGGTTAATAACATTTGTTTAAATTATTCTATAAGTAGATTAATCATGTCAAAAAATAGAGCATACTAAAACCAAAAATATCTGAAAAATCAAGAAAATCGTTAAAATATTCAAATAATGTAATAATAATAATAATTGCATTAAATAATAATTATTATAATTATTAAAATATTCAAATAATGTAATAATAATAATAATTGCATTAAATAATAATAATTATAATTATTAAAATATTCAAATAATGTAATAATAATAATAATTGCATTAAATAATAATAATTATAATTATTAAAATATTAAAATAATGTAATAATAATAATTGCATTGAATAATAATTATTATAATTATTAAAATATTCAAATAATGTAATAATAATAATAATTGCATTAAATAATAATTATTATAATTATTAAAATATTTAAATAATGTAAAAATTATATTAATAATGTAAAATATTAAAATAATGTAATGTTAAAATATTAAAATAATATAATGTTGAAATATTAAAATAATGTTGAATCTGTTCGTATAATAAAAACAAGTCATTAAAACTACCATTAACGTAGGAAAATTACAATTAGGATCAAAATGCATTTTATTTCTGCTATAATGAAAAAATATGGAATCAATTTCATTAAAAAATTTCTTAAAAAATAAAATAGAATGATTTTCAAAAAATCTTAAATTATGTTTGGAAAATAAACACATCATTATACTAAGAACAGAAACTATTTATGACATCCATGGACAAAATATTTTTCTTCAGTGGTTTAGTAAACATTTTTCGTTAGATTTTAATCAAATGTTTAGTTTATTAAATACTAAAAATAACAAATGTTTAGTTCAATGAACACTAAAAATAATATTAAAAACAATGATTAGAATAGGGTAGCAGAAAAACGCTGCAAATTTAAATTAATTTAACAAAATAATAACGTACACTTAATACATATTTCAAATTACAGAGCAAAGGAAACAAATTAATACATTTTTTTGATTCATAGTAACTTTTAGAAATAATTAAAAAGCCCAAGACAATTTTATATCCAGTTCTGTTGCACAAAAAACAATTTATTTATATTATTAAAATAGGATTTAAAATAATGACGTAAAACTCAATTCATTAAAAAATTTTTTAGAAATTCCAATTTTATACAAAAAAAAAATTAATTAAATATTAGAATTTAAACTATATCCTATGACAGCACCTTTCAGTATCAGATTCCATAAATAAACTATTTTGTACGTCAAAAATGTGCATTTAAAATCTTATGTTAAAATCTATCAAATAAAAAAGACGTGGAAAAATAAATTAACTACATTTTTTATATCTTGAGACAATAAAATTTTACAAAATTGGATGTTTCTAAATAGCCGGAATTTTGAGACTTAACATGGGAAATTAAAATTTAAATGAAATTGCAGAAATAAGCATTGCCATTTTAAAGAAATGGTAGAGTTGAAAGAAGAAAGAAAATGCTTTTCTTGTTCAAAAAACTTTTATACTAGAATAAATGGTTACACTTAATATTTTTAAATATTTTTTTTCTTTCGATTTCCTCACAAAGTATTTTTTAAGCTTCTAGTAACCTTTTGATTCGTCACTCTGTTCCTTTCACTTTTCCTGAGTCAGGACGAGCGTATATTAATCAGATGCAATTCTATAAATCTTAAAACGACTATTCTTTTTATTTAGTAGTGAGGTAATAGTTGCTATTCAGTCATGTCTGATTATCAAATTTTCTGATGGGAGTACAAATTGCTCAATCAACAGCAGAGGTGAATAACAAAGTATAATGCTTGTTAACCCCTCACATGTTTATTATTTGAATTTAAAAGACCTTTCTGAAAGCAATTATTATATCAAATTTACTATAGAAATATCTTTTATATTTGGAGACCATTCTCTAAAATTTTTAATTAAATACTTTATATAACTTGGTCTTGATGACTTCCTCAGTATAATTAGTATTTTATTTAAATAGAATTTTATTTAATTAAAAATAAACCGAAATTTCGACGGTTTTTTTTTTATTGTAACAATATATTATCAAACAAAAATAAACTTTTCATTGCTACGAAATTTAGAAAATTATATTTTAATGATGCGAATTTTAAAACAAGCATTTTCTGAATTTAAGTAGTTAAATTTCTTTTTCTCCTGATTTCAAAAAATTGATTGCATTTTTTTTTTCTTAAACTTCAAATCGTTTTTATTGTTTCTTCAACTATGTGATAGCGTAATTTTCTTCTAATGGTTAAAGTTTAGGAAAATGATTCTGTTTAATATCTTTGTAGTTTACAAGACGTATAAAAAGTGTAGTTACAATATAGTGAAATTTAGAAAACAAATGAATCGGAAATTTCCATTTTTTACACTGTTATGATATTATAGGATTGAATTTTATTAGAAAAGTTTATGTACACAATAAACAAAGAAGTGAGTATGTTGGCACTCTATAGGCTAGACCGTTGGGTATATCTCTACCAAATTTGCACCTGTAAGTAAATTTTAAAAAATTTAATAAATTAAAAATTTATCTAAAGTTTGTTATTTTTCCTAGATAATTTTCGAAATTATAATCGCACAAAAATAAATTTTACACCATTTCAAAATTTAAACTCTTATCTTTTTTTAATAATGTCAATTCAATGATTGCGACTAAAACTTACTGAATTAGGAAAATTTGAATATTTTTTTTTTATAAAATTGCATAATTCTAAACCATAACCGTCTCAAAGAAGATACGTTAGTCATCGCTCAGAATTTCCCCAAAGCCGATTGGTCTAAGTCAATGGAAATGCTGAGTGTTCTAAAACTGCATTATTCAAAGCTGCATAATTCGGCCAGATCCCATAAGATAGAAACATTTTTATTTATTTAGTTATTTAAAAGTTGGAATATCAAGTATATTTTGTAGAATATGATTTCTTATAGTCAAATGAATGTATAAAATTTTGATTTCATAATTCTTAAAGCATATTTATTGAACGAAAAAAAATAAAATAGTATAATGTATTTCATTTAAATCCTTTTTTAAATATAACTGAAAACTAAATTTTATGATTAATTAGAGAAGTTTTTATTGCATAATACTTTTAAATATTGCATAAATTACGAAAATATTTTTGTCGGGCACATAAGACTTCTACGCTAAAGGATTTTGTTTTCTGTACTCATATTTTGAAAATTAATGGACATGATTTCAATAAAGCAGGTTTTTCTGTTAATTGAAGTATAAGCTCTTCAACTTTAATTTAAAGTTCAAGTTGTATGGAAGCTGACAGAAAGGTAGAGAGATGCATGATATAATGATGACGAATGTTTAAATATTTTATAATAGTATAAATTATATGGCTATCAAAATTTGTAACAAAAATATTTCATTGAAGACTACTAAGAGATGAAAGCTCCTTAAAATATTTAATGAAAAATTAGAGTGAACTTTAATTCTGACGAACCAACCAGTCGCCAAAGACTGCCAGTTGTTCCATGTAATGCTTAATCATGTGATAATATTCCATTATTGCAATCTAAATAAAAGTAATTCTATTCCTTATTTGCGTCGTGAAGAGAGAACAAAGAAAAATCAAATACTGAACTCCGACCAACAGCGTTCAGTTAGAGGGTTTGTTTACTCAGACAATTAAATTTAAATGGTTTTAGGATATCAGAAAACACAATTCTGCTAGGAATGCACATTTATAGAACAATCAATAGAGCCATAAGGCTATTAAAATAATAAAGATTAATTAACCATTTCATGTTCAGTTTTAAAAATGCGTTTAAAGAGAATAATGGACATTAAGTGTTAATTTTGATATTAAAAGTTAAGAGTTTCCCCTGCGAATGTGTTGCTCAATAAAGGTAACTAGTTGTAAAGAAAAAATATACATTTTTTTTCGCTCTAGTTTATTTATTTAGTTTCACGTGATAATGAAAGAAATGTGATGAATTTTTGGCCTGTATGCTCAGTAGCCGATTTTTATATTTGGACGAAGCAAACGTCTCTGTTATTTTATGTTTTATTATTTTTATAAAAGTTTAATGAAGAATCCAATTTACTGGACACAAATTTCAGTGATTTGACAGGAATAAAATGTATATGGCAACTCTTTTTCTGTTTCACCGTCTTAAATGTGTGATCTTAAGAGTAAATATCAATCAAACTGCAAATTACTCATAGTTAATTTAAAAAAGGAAAAAAATAAATAAATCAAAAGTGGTAATTGCATATGGCAATGGATTTTTTGAATCTATAAAATCCTAATTAGTATTTTTTAAAAGTTTTTCTTCTATTTTTTTTTTAAATTTACACCTAAAAATCCACTGAGATGCACATTCTCGCCATATAAATTATATGTGTGTCATGTTTAATAGCATGATGTATGATCGAATAATACGAGATCAGTTGTCTCAAAACATCTCAAAATTGAATCCATGAATTTCAGCACATTGATTTTAGTCAGGATTATTCATCTTCGGTCACGTCTCTAAAAGTTATAAAATTCTTTCAACATTGCGAATTTTACGTTTAAATATCCATAATTTTTAAACTTTGGATGAAAAAGTTTTTTATTCATTTGTTTTCTATTAAAACAGTAAAAACAAAAAAAAAAACAAAAAAAAAATTAAATGACCAAATAATAGACACAATAGATCACTTTTAATTATTTCAAATATTCTCATTCTTAAATATGAAAAAATGTTGTAGCGAAAGATTAAGTATTTTATGTCGTTATATCATCCCTATATTAAATGCCTTTATACGACGAAATTCACGGAATGATTACAATGAAGTCCTTCGCTATCTTTAAGAAGTTGAGGATTTGCTGCTTAAAATGCATTTTCCTCTTATTTCACCTAAGAGAAAGCGGATAATAACAAGTTCTTGTTTCGATGGGACAAATGCTTGTCCCGTACTGTATAGTTTTTGCGCATGCTTAATCTTGCTTATTAGGTGTAGTTGGCTGAATGTAAACCCTACTTTAGTCAGAAAGGGTGAATATGGCTTGATATTTCAAAGTTTACTTCGCTTCCTTAACAGTTAAATAAAACTATCAAAATAAGACTAACATTTGACAGACTAGTTGAAATCTTAGAAACTTTGATAAACAACGAGATCCATCATTAGATTTAAGCCCTATTTTAAAGATACTTGAAATGTCTTGGGGTTTTATTTCATTCAATAACATTGATGTTTCATCATAAACCGCATTATCCTCCATATTTAATTTAAAAGAAATATATTCATAATCTATATATATCTAGTATTCGAACTGGTATTTAGGGATAATTTTGTACAAACTTCGATAATTTAAGCCACAGCAAGCATTTGAACTCACCACTTCGTAGAGACCATTTGATCGAACATGGCATGATTAAATGTCTTCACTTATTGATGTTCCATTTTTGCACTCAATACATATCATCTTTGAAATGGTATCTCATCAGCGATCTTCTATGAGTAATGCATAATCCACCATGCCATCAAGGTGTCGACACGATTATAAAGCAATTAGTCTTATGTAAAAGACTCCAAATGTTCAAATAGAAAAAATATCGATTGAGTCTATTTTGATTGGTCTGGAGATATTCAAGATATTTTAAAACGACTTACTTTTGGCTGGTTTTTGCATCTTTAAGATTTTTCTATTTTACATGTATACGAGGGTTTCTGTGAATTGCTTCTTGTATGCTTGTTTATTGGTAAGCCATTTTTAAATTTATTATTAAAATAAGTTTCTGAACTTGTTATTTGTGATATATGCGGTATGAACGTCTGTCTATATAACTAACAGCTGTCTTTTGAAATTATCTGCCATCGTTTTGATGTTATATATCAGAATTGGTAATGAGCCTGCTATCCCTTTTATCTGAACTACTACAGTGTTCTCTTTACACTTAATGAGTGCAGTAATGTTTCATAAATATAGGAGTAAATCAAATAGTTTCAGAGAAAATTCTAAAAAGTTAACCATCTGCACTCGTCGAAGTAACTGGATACAAAATTATTCAACTAACACAAGGACTCTCTTATTGTTATGAAAAAACATCTATTATAGCTTTAAGCTTCGATTTACCGAAAAATAAATCTACATCTGTTTAACATTCTTTAGATATTTTTGAAAATCAAAATTAAATAAAAGGACCGTGCACCGTCTTGAATGGTGACTGAGCGGCACCATCCGAGTGCAAAAAGTGAAAAGTTGGTATAGAGAAGACACTCGCCATATTAAAATGTTTGAAGGGATTTTCTGAACATAATTGTATTTATTTAGTAAATTGTAAATATGCTAAAGAATATTTGGAAGGGTGTTATGATTTTGTAAAATGACCGATTTGGGTACTTTAGAAGATATTCACACTTAGAATCTTTTAATAAGCTGGATAAATCAATGGTATATTGTCATACTTTGAATCCAGCATCCTGCTGATTTATTTCGGGCAAATTTTCAATTACTTCTTGAAGGTTACGAGGAACGATTTGTCGTAAATCGTTTTCTGTGCAAAGTTTATGACTATACAGAGTACTTAAGTTGTAGTCATCGACTCTATGTTTGTTAAAATTTAATGGATGTGTAGGAAAGTATCTACGTCTAGTGAAGATTCTAATTTTGTATTTTAGAATCGTATTGCTTGTTAAATACGTCTTCTTAATCGATTTTGTTTTGATTTCAAATATCTGGCTTGATTTTCTAGTCTACTATGCTAAAATCCACAATTTATTAGCCTTAATGGCTTGAGTAGTTTAATGTATGAAGATGTTTACTCTAAAATTTTAAATTACAAATTGAATTTAAAGAATTCAAGTACAAGATACAAGTGCAAGATACAGTACAGTATCTTGCAACAGAATACTGTACTGTACGAGGGACATGGATTTTGTATATGTCGTATTCAAATTAAAAATAGCTTCAGGTTTTCCAATAGTCGCCTAATTTTTTCAGTAAAAGTTATTTATTTTAGAATAAAAGAAATGACTAAAGGGACAGTGCTTCATGTGTTGTAGATGCGACTAGTAACGCATGCTATAGTAATATTTAAAGATGTATTTTTGATTGAAGTTCTAGACATGAATGGAGAAAAAAGATGCAAAGCGAATGAGGTGTAGTGAAATAACTAAGACTTATCAATCTTAGTACTCTGTATATTGGAAAGTCCTGAAGTATCAAAGATGTGAATTAGCATAATCGCCGTTTACATTTTTCATTTTGAACATTTAAAAAAATCAAATTTGAAAGGTTTATTTTAAGGCTTTGACACATTAAGTCAATGCTACGATTTTTTCCCGATAAATTAACTTTAAGAATATGTCGGTCGTTAGTGTCTTTGAAGTGTTTAGACTTTTTTAAGTTTGGAACCAAATTGCGCACTTAAAGTGAAAAAAAAATTCTTACACGAGCTTCTCTTCTTTCAGAAACTCTCCAAGTCCTGAATCTGCATTTCTGTACGATTTAAAATGGACTATCAAATGGCTCTTCCATCAAAATTCTAATTGGGTGTTATCTGCACAGCCTAATTATGGAGACAAACTGAAACATCGTATCTCCTGCAATGTCCAAATGCATGAAGGAACTTGAAGTTTCAAGGTGAGAAACTAAGATGTTTCTATTTGGTTACTTTAAGGTGGATTTATTCTCCCAATTCAAGAAAATATATATTTAAATCCGAAAGATGTCTAGAATATTTGCAATGAATTTCTTGAGCACTAGAAAAGTAGAAACCATTCATTTACCTTCTATTTGCAAACACTTCTGAATATTCGGTTACGATACGTATCCGATTTTAACTATCTCTATCCAGGAAATATCACTAAATGTTCATTGTTAATTCAATAGTCTTCTGAAAACGAATGGTTTTCTACAGTGTAATAACGTCGACTGTAATTTATTATGAAATTTGATCGTCTGAACAATCGTAATGATCAATATTCCCGTCGTGTTTCAAGCAATTGACTTGGTGTAAACTCGAAAAAATGCTAATACAATCTCGCAATAGCTTATGTAGTTTGAGCTACGCTTTTGCTTTTCGATTCATTTGGTTTTCTCTTGTGGCGTAATGTGAAATTCTCTGGCGGCATACTTAATACAATTAAATCAAGTTATCGTGGAGTACAATACTGAAGTCTGTAAACATTTTGTTACAAGAAAATTCAGTCACTTCACACAAAACAATTTTTTAAATGATGGCAACTCTTTTAAATAGATAAAAAAATAGTAAATAGAAACTAAATGGTTGTAAAATACGAGATTTGATGTTGAGAAGTGCATTTTACGAACTTTCATTTGGAATTTTTAAAATCCAAATTTTACTACTCGTATTCCACTCACTTTTGCTTCGGATGAGTCTTCCAGCAAGATATGGTATTAAATTTGTTTGAAATCATGATTGACATAATTCTATTTCATGTATAGTATCCTATTAAGCTCTTAATCCCAAACTTTTCTCTTTAGGTTGAATACTTCTGGTTTAAAATGCGAAGAATCTCAAACTACAAATGGATTGGAGACTTCATTCTTGGAGCTTTGAAATGTTCTGTCCACAAACGGGAGAGCAACCAATTAATGGTGAGTTTAGAAAAACTGCGTACTATTAATCTTTGCAAATATTCTTACGACTTCAGATATGCAAATTCCTTTTAACATGGTCTAGATTGATAGAAAGTTCTAGTGGTAAAAAGGTGCGAATATTAAGGTCAGGTGGTCTCCTAAATAAGTGAAATATAACCTGCTTGCATGCATTTTGAATGAAATGACTTTGAGATGTTTAATGTATTTTCGTCTTGAATATACCAGTAGAAAAGAAAGTGACGTATTAGCCTTTAATTACTTTTAAGGAATAGATATAAATGCTTTTTCTATAACACTTTCTTGTTACTGAGAATCCGTCGTCTCGGGAAGGTTTCTATTATCGATTTTGTGTTCTCTTAAGATTCATGAAATGTGTTCCAATATTAACCCGGAAGGAAAATAGAATTTTTAGGCTAAATTCGGATTTCTCTTAATACGTGTACACAATTTACCGAGTTACTGCTAGACTTCAAATGCGAATGTAGCTAGTAATTTGAAATTAAGGATTGCTACGCAATTTACGAGCGGTACGAGATTATGCGTGGACTGTGACTGATAACAGGTGTTAAATAGTGAAATATCGCGTGAGACCATCAAATGTTAGGCTAGGTTTAGTCGCCATACTTCCGAAGAAACAAGGCGTATTTTCAGAACTTAGGCAATTCAAAATACGAGGATCTTCCTCTAATAAATCGGCAAATTTCTGATCATATTACAAATTTAGTTAGACCCGTTATTTCTAAATCGTGTACATAATCTGTTAATATTCATTCTGATTGCTTTTGGCTATCTGCTCTCATGTCGGTAATATTGATAGTTTGGTTTTAATCAAATGTCTTGAATATAGTTTTAATAATTTTCCTTCGAAAATATTATCGTCGCATTCAGATACATCACTCTCTATTTTAATACTATTTTATTAATTCTATTCACTGTATATAAGCAATCTAAATAGTCTCGTGACATAACTTTACACAATCTGCTTTTGAGCATTCGCGGGAGTATGCCATCCCTCTTCATTCCTCGATCAAACTATATATACGTTGATCAACTTTCTTCCTTGGCATTCAATAATGGAAGAATTTCCAGCTATGAAATATTTGATAGGAAAGGTGTTTTGGATTTCATAACATCAACATTCTAAATCGTTTTTACTTTCTACAATTAATTGAAGGTACCATGGAAAACAAAATTTTACCTAGTATTTTAATGAAAATTCTGAAATTATGAAGTACATCCTTACAGAGTACATTTGTTCTCATTTCGGGAGCTCTAGGTCGCTTAATCCTCTTCGGTATATAAAAGCATGGAAATCCCTGTATTGGTATCTTGATGGCTCATTAATGTTTTAAAATGTTTGAAAGCTAGTCTTCATGAATACAATAATATAACTTAATAAAAGGAAGAAACCTGCAAAATAACTAAATGAAATGTTAGTATTTTTGTCAAATATGGTTTGGTTTGCTCTGGCCACTAGGTTGGTTAGGCTTCCCACCCAACCGAGCTGCCTACGTTTGGGGTTATTTTGGAATTCTGGTACAAACATTGAACATTTTAGTGTAAAGCAAAGCTAATGCAGTGTAATGTTAATAGTCAAATCTATTTTTATATTGAAAACGCTACCATTATAATCGATAAAAACTGAAAGCGTTATGACAAAAAATCCTTTTACTAAGTTAGTATATTAATCCTAGCACGTTCAACGCGTTTGTCCCTTATGTATACAGAATGCTCACTAATGTTATTGAGTTACTTGTTACTTAATCTAGCAAATTTCAACTCAAGAATGCAAATTTACGAATAGCAATATTTAGTTTCAGGCATATGTTGTTGTTGTTGTCTTATGTTGGAATGTTTTGGTGTCCATGAATCGGAATTGAATTATAAGCAAATACACTTCACCCTTCATATATTTGAAATACACTAACCGGTTTAGGATTAGAAGTCAGTATTGTCCTGCTGATCATTTTACATTGTCATATAAAAGAATTGAAATGGTTTTTCTCGTGTATATCTATCACACTCGTTGATATATTGTAACTATTCTTTGACATCAACGTAAACTTCCAACCTTTCAGCATAGACAACAACAATTGAGAATTTAGAAATCAAGTGGACATAGACCACATGAACTGCAAATTTCTGAAATTTCAATTAAATTCAACAATTTTGACTTCTCGCTCTTAAGTAGGAAAAAGGCATCGTGATATTTAAATAGATCGAAGTCGGCATTCCCGTTAAAATTGATCTTTTACTAAATTAGAATTAAAAATACGAATATCGTAATTTGGGTGCACGATTCTGGTTCTTTCTGAAAGAAAATAAAGTGCTATTGGCTTCATGCAGAAAAAAATTCGAATAATCAACTCAAATGGTGAAGTAATCCTTCGGCAGTTTATCTTGTATCGGGTTCTCTAGATACTCATACTTCTGCAGGTGGGTTTATTCCTCTTGCATATATTAGATATTTAACAAATGGCTTACTATTCAATAATGCTATGTTATAAATACTACATAATATGTATACTTTTATTATACATATCGTATTGTTAATGTATAATAAAAGCTCACTATGGCTTAGTTTCTTATTCCTCAAATGAATTTCTTTCCAGGACTTTATGCACTTCAGTCGACATGGAGAACACTGATCGAATTTTGCCTTGAAGTGCTCCTTGTTAAAGATGTGCATCCTGGCAATTCATCAATATTTCGGAACTCAAATCTTGTCAATTCGAGAGGTGAAAACTAAATATTGAAGCATCATATGCTTGGATGATTTTGGAAGTCGTGTAACAGAATCGTATTTCAATCGATATAACAAAGGAGCCATGAATCAGTTGAGCTATATAAATTGGTCTTTAATGGTCAGTTCTTTTCAAGCTTGTACACTTCCAATTAAAATTAAATATGTAATGAATAGTAAATGTTCCTACTCCAATATGAAGGGAACTTCAATGCACTTAGTCGAAATGTTTTAAATTCTCCTTAAAAAATAAGCATAATTATAGGCGTACTTCAAATTTTAGTCATTTCAAGTGAAACGGACATTCATTGGGAATTCCCACTCCTTACATAGGTTGGAAGTTAACGATAGCTTTTACCCATGCCGCTTTCCATTTAAGGATCAAATCGGTATCGGAATATCAATTATCAGCGCTGATCTCCTGCGATCTTGCAGTAAATTCCTAAAGACGTTCTTTGAATATCTATTGCTATAATATCTGAAATCGAGATGGCAATATCTACAGAATTCTTCGTATGGTTCTCGCTGCATGCATCTAAATTTCCTTTTTAGCTCATTTGACTCGCACGTATGGTGCTCGGTATTGAATTGATTAATGAATTAACCTTTAATATTTCGGAGTTGTGTTCTATACGAAATGCTGTCTTTCAAATAGACTTTACGAATAGAATTTTTTTAGTATACGATTAAAATCTCGAATGAGTAAAATGTTAAATGCATCTGAAGTATTTTCGAACATAACCACTATAAAAAAAAAAATTGTGGCCTTTATCAGAAACAATTCAATTATTTTTAACGAATTTTCCATTATTTCCAGATTTTATTCTTTATTCTGAAATTAAATTGATTATAGGTTTTTATGAATTCTGATCCCTAAAAATGCTCCTTCCTAAAATTTCAAATGGAGGAAAATGCTGGTCAAGAAAGATTGCTTTCGAGAATTTTAATATAGAACGTCAAAAATCAGTAACATGCTAAATATAAAGTCGCTGTACCTTAACAACACGACTTTCAGCGCGAGGTCTTGTACTGTTAATTATTTGTCATCTCAGTCGTTTATCTGAAACCGGAAAATAGATTCATAATTAAATAGTTGAATACGAGATTAGAATCAAACTAAAGTCTTAAAATATATAACAGTTAGAAGCGTAGCAATAAATTTTGGTTTTCGGTAGGTACCAATATTAATATCTTCACCTCGAAAGGCAACTCTCACTTACCTCGTGGTTTAATGACGCTTCTTGAGAGGCGACTCTCGCACACCACTTTGCTTGGTGCAGAAATTCTATGCGCGGCGATACTATTCTTTAAAAACACTCGGCATCTGAAATTTTAAGTATAAGTTTGGAGATTAATTAAGTGTGTGAATATAAATTTCATACGCTAAATTGTGTCGAATCATTTTACGCTGGAGGAAAGAACCTAACAAAGACCGCTACAAAACGCCTCGCGTTGCCGATTGTTTCACGAGAAATGGCCTCTAGGACAAAGGGTTAAAAGCAGAAATTGCACTGAACTGGTTTATTGTAGGTGGTTTCAGTGGTCAAATTAGGTTTGGGGAATAGTGAGGTTGGGATGGAGGTGGACACGTTAAGTAATATGCTGGTCCCTGTATACTTTCCGTCTAGGCTGTTCGGGACCGGCGGTCTAAGCGGAAGGTATTGGTCCCCAGGGATTCGGTACTTAACGTGTTAGCTATTTGGCTTGATATTAATGTACAAAATTGGGTATGCATAGTCTTATAATTTAATGACAGCTTGAGTGGATTACTAGTACCTGAAAACAGATCAGTATGAAGGAGGGAGGGTGGATTGAACCAGTTAAGCGTAATTTATACTTTAACCCTTTGCCCTAAAGGCTATCTTCGCGCGGACGAACCAGCAACTCGAGACGTTCTGTAGAGCTCTTGGTGAATTTCTTGCCTCTAACTTGAGACGATTATAAACAAAATTTAGCGCATGAAACTTCTATATTCACACACTTCATTAATCTTTAAACATGCACGCGATATTTCAGATGTATGCCGAGTATTTAAAAGAAGCGATAGCTTTCGCCGAGCATTAAATTTTCGCACCAAACTGGTAAGCGCGAGTCGTCTTTCGAGTGTTGGCATGAAATCATGTGTGGAATGAGTAGAATACATTAATATGCAAAAATCACAAATGTGTCTACAGGAGCTTTTCTATATGTTGGATAGGAAGTGACGAGTTTAGTTTTTCGCAAGTAATTTATATACATACTTCGTTTTTACATTTAAGGATTTGTTTGATATAAATGCGTAGTATCCATTTAGAAAACGCCTTTCAAAACTTTCGCTAGAATTGATGCTCGAGATATTATATTGAAAACGGAATGCTTATATATTATACTTTTTTATATTTTACAATAAGTTGCGTTTAAATGTCTTGACTGCAAATGCCCAATTCCTTCGTTAAAACTAATCAGAGTACGAGTTGAAGCTTAAATTCTAACGCTTCCGATATTTACTTCAAAACATACTATAGCTTAAATATTGAGACAATTCCTCTAAATATATCTTCTACGCTTACTAAGTTCAGAATTTAATTTGGAAAGAAGTATAAAAAATGACTAACAAGGCAGATTTCTCTAACCGCGCCATTTTTGTACGAAATTGTATCGTAATTACTTTTCAAGCAATCAATTTAAATTTTAGTAGGAATAATAATGGTCAATAAAATACATAAGTAAATTAAATTCCTTCTTTATACTTATTTTATTCTTCTGATATTCCAAGGAACAATTGAATTCCAAATATTTCTGTAAAATTTTTAATTGCCGCTGATTATAATTTTGTAAACCTACCGGTTAACTTTGATATCAATTTTATTTCAAGACGATTTACTGAATTCTTGCACCATTCGATTGCTGCTCGTTCATTTTGAGTAGTTAAAATTTTTCGGAAATGTCCGTTTCATTTGAATAAAGTTGCGATTTGAAAATCCATTCAACTTGTTCTGGTATATTTCGTCTCCATATAGTTGCAATTAAATTACCAATTTTCGGCACTTAAAGAGAATGCATCGTTTAATCAAATTAACTTTTTGCACATGAAAAGACTCCCATTATTTCAGGGTGTCTCATAACTTAGAACACACGATTAGAAGTTTCAATGAAAATTCAATATTGAAGTTCCCTTATTTTAAACTTTCGTAACTACTGAACTTCCAGTAATCTTAAAATTAGTTGTTAACTTATGAAACGTTAATATTCTGCAAACTTGTCAATCGTGTTTTAAAGGATAACTTAATTTCTATAAACAAGTGTACAAGAGTAATCTTCAATTTTATTATTGAAGTATTAATATTGAGTGGAAGCACGAGCACAATTAAGCTTTTCTTGTAATTGTAGCATTTTTATATCGCAATTGAATATTAAAATTTTAGTAGCGTAGATTTCAAGCTGGATGGTGTATGGTTTCATCTTTCCTGGATAAATAGTAGGGGTTATTTAGTTTCTAAAAGCCTTCTAATGGATGTCCAAATAAATGATCTGATATGAATTCTGAATTTGAGTTCGTTTTTCTTGACGTTTCTCAAAATCGAGTTTAAACTGTTTCATGCTTAAGTCGCCTGTTTCTGAATGTAACCTTCCCGTCATGGTACATCTGAATTTCTGAATATAGTAACTAGCTTCGTGAACAAAACTGAAATACTAAAATTTCTGCAATAACAATGTCTCTTGTTTCCAAAGAAAATTAATTCTGGATCAACTGTAAGAATACGAGTATAGATTAAAAGAACTTTTTCTCGAACCTCTAGATCCCCCCACCCACCCCTTAATTTCCTGCTAACGGAAAATACTGCAGACCAGGGGTTATTTTTAATTTGGAACAAACGGTGAAATTTCAGTTCAGGGCACTTATTTCTGAAATTCAAAATCGTTAGATTAACTTATAATGATATGCATCCCAACGTCTTCAAACATTATGTACAGCATTTATCAGGACTAATATCGTACTAAAATGCAGTTTTAAGAATTGCATTTGATTTTCTTAACCTGAATGCAACTTGCAAGAAAATATAAAATGAAACGTCGTTTAACTGTTGAGAAAATAAAACTGCACGTTTTAAATACCTCCCAATAAACTTGTATGGCCACCTAGCCAAGCGCATATTTCAGATGTATAAATTTGATAAAATATATAAAACCGCAGTTGCTGCGAAGCAATTGAAATCCTAATATTGTAAAATCTCCTGAAAAATCAAACTAGTTTCTATTTAAAATGTTTCCTCCAGACAAGTGCCGTCATATCCGATTGACACATATACGAATTTCGGGAGTCTTTCCGATCCGTACTAAGTTTTTACGTTCTGTAATATGGCTTAAATCTGATGCAGACAAGCAGGAACCGAAAGAATTTCTTAATCTCGGTCATCTCCCTCTCCTGTACTGGAACTTGTTCATAGCTTGCCGGCAAAGCTAATGGATCAGCTTCCGC
This sequence comes from Argiope bruennichi, assembly GCF_947563725.1. NCBI lineage: Eukaryota > Metazoa > Arthropoda > Arachnida > Araneae > Araneidae > Argiope > Argiope bruennichi. Next base: position 81,122,498 of record NC_079152.1, read on the forward strand.
TTTTAAGAAATCTGAAACATTTTGATCGGATGTCTGGCCAACATCGGATCAAAATGTTTTAAAAGCTATTGTCAAAATCGATTATTTCTTAAGACGTAACAAATCAGATTTCAAAGTATTTAAAATTTTAAGTCAAAACGTAAACCTAAGAAAAGCTGAAATATCTTAAGCGATGCAATTTCGAATTAGTCTCTTTAATTTTAAATTTAAATAATTAAAGGTTTTAGGTATTTACAGTGACTTTAGAATCTACGTAAGTATTTATTGAATTTGTAGCAAATGTAGGTTCACAGTGACGGAACTTGTCTGGTTTATATTTGCAAGATGGAGCCTTTAATACATTTCGATGTCACTCAATCGCGTAATAAAATAAACGCACAAGTTCTATAGCAATTTTCATTCTCTAAGGAAGTCTTAGAATGGTCCTCAACCAGTTATACCCGCCCTATACCGTTTATATTACTTAGTTACGTTCCGAATTGGCAGGTTTAGCTTACTTGTATAGTCCTAAATTATTGGTAGATAACATAATTAGTAACTTTAGTATCTTAAATGATATACCTCTATTTCTATTTGGGAACCTAATATGCTTGAATATGGTCAAAAATAGTAGATTCAGACCCTTGGCTTATCTAGCATCGAAGCATGACATTTTTAAATTTCTTCAAAGAAATTGTTTGAATTCGCGTTATCAGTAATATTTGGTAGATGAGCAAATTTAATTCCGTGTTGAATTTTCAATCTAGTTGGGAACTGAAATTCTAAACATTGGATTTTAGTCTCTTCAATATCTGGCACATCCTGCAAAACTATAATATTAATGAATCGGATTTAATTTTGAATGTTTGCAATCCCTCATTTCAATTCTAAACATTTATTTTTTGACAATAGGTTTTCAATTTCTGTTATCGACTAGGAATTTCGGATTTCATTGAATAATTCATCTGGCTTTAATTTTGCTAAATAACTTTGGAATAATTTATAAATTTGATTTAGTATTTTAATTATTTCGAGAGTTGTCGATTTATGAACTTCAGCTCGGAAAGAACGGTCAATGGCTGTGCTAGCCAGCCAATTGGCGGTTCTCTGAATTCCTTGAGGCATTTTTGAATTCGATGCTTGATCACCATCGAAATCAACATGTCTGGGAATTGGAACCCTACAGCGCATAGGTAGCTCCAACGTACAGGACGACTGAGAGGCCATATTCAACAAAAGTATTCAATAAATGTATAGTGCAATAGTTGCATTTCGGAAATTTAATGGCAGCTATTGAGTGCTCTCTAATTATACTCTAAGCGTTAATTGTCTAGCTAAAAATTCCTTTAGTCTTAATGGTGTATCTTGTAAAATTCAAAATCGTTTTATTTTTGAAATAAAAATCGGAACTGTCGGTCGTAACTTACCCTAAATATTTGGCTAATTTCCCGCTTTCATACAGAGACTTAAAAATTTCTTATTCTTTAAAAGTACTCGAAGCCTGCCCCATGTTAATTTACGGATAAATTTGACTAATGCAGGGCGTCAAATCTCTTGCATCCATTAGTGAGTCTTCATGGAATTGAATCTAAAAACTATGGTATATCTGGATCGAGATAAGATTTTTCGGCTAGCTCTCTGTATCCACGTACGCTTCCCTCATCCGTATTATATTTCATTCCGCCTCAATCATGTTCCCTGTTACTTTCGATTATTGCCCACAGCAAGTTTCCCTAAATGTTTAGCCTAGGCTTAAGGAATGTAGGGTTTAATGCCGCGGATATGTAAACTTTTTACTTTTCTTCGGGAAATGTATTTTTTTTTTTTATTCATTGAGTTCCAACAACTGTCGCGTAAAATGCAGGATCCTTCTATATCTATGAAAGTTCTAAATTGTGAAGTTAAAGAAGTTCAAGTATTAATTCTGCAGGAATTTGTTAGTAAAAGTATGTAATATGCTTGAGAAATCGTTCTCAGTTCTAGGAATGTTCGGGCGACTTCATAATTAATAAGGAGCTAATGAATTGCTTTCGTTTGCAAAATACAGCATCCAGCTTTATTTAGGTAGATAAAAGTATTGAAGAAATAAGTTTCTAAACCTTTAAAAATCGTGTTATTTAATTTTATTTAAATTGATTTTTAAATAAATTTATAAATTTTAATCTTAGTCTTCCAATGATTAAACTGAAGTGTACGAGCATTTTGTTGTATTGGAAATGATCTAGAATCGTAACTGTTTTCTTGAATGTTTATCATAATTCTGTAAAATTGCTTTCTGTTTGTACGAGTAAGCAAATGCAATCGCTTAAAAACCATGCATATTTACAAAGTATACATTCTAATCGTAAAAGCCTAGTTTTCAGTTCTTAAAATCTGCGACATACATAGCTTCTCGACGTAATGCATTTCTAATGGTTTTATCCTTTGACTATATTCTGCGAACGATAAATGCAGAGAATATGACATTGATGCATTAATTTTAAATAACTGAATTTCTGCAATTCAAAGCTAGAATTTTAATCGCTATGCAATGGAGAGTTTAAAATGTGCCATTTTTGTTCACTTCATTAGTAAACGATATCTTATGGCTAAATCTGTCGTAAAGATTCACTTCATTCTTGCTCAATTACATTACATTCAAAGATGCTGTCTTGTAAGGTTTTCAATATTTAATGTGAGACTTGATAAATTCCACAACTTGCGTTCTGTTGTGAATTGTGATAGAACATAGGCAATTGTTTCAGCCAGAAAGTTACTCTATGCTTTCAAATCTAAAATTTAAACTGCAATCTTGTGCAAATGCGAGTTGCTAATTGATCCTAATAAACTTGAAATGTAAATGTCTCTTTTTTATATCTGTCTGCTAAAAGTTTGTACTGCAGAGTGTGCTATTAATTTTTATTTAATTTCTTCTTAAAGTTGGTATACATCCAATCATATTGGTAGAAGGGGAAGGTAAATGCTATAGAAATAGTCTTTAGGATTGCCATGTTGTCTTCGATAGCATTATGTATTAAATATGTCCCTCTGTTTTAAATTTTCAAAGGAATATTAATGACGAAATATTATATTCAAACTGAATATTTCTTGTATGTAAAGCCTATACCATGTTTAGATCACATAATTTATGTAATGATCCTTAATAATGGAATCTTGTTTCCGATGAATGTTTGTTTAAATGTAGCTCATGTGGATATTTTGTATAATGTATACTATCTGTAATTTTTGTGCTTTATTCCGTTCTGTGATATCTGTTTTCTACTTGCACTTTTACCAGCACATAAAATAAAAGGTTAGTTTGCAATTATTGCGATTAGAAATCCGACTTGCCAAATACTCTATTCATTTTTATGTACTTATTGATGTGAACATCACATTTAAAATAACTGTGAAATTGCACTTTGAAATGTGATAAAAGTTTGAAATGTGTTTACTAATAAACTCGATGCCTTCTTAATCTGTTTGTTTTTGTTTCCTGTCGTTTAACTGAAATTTTGTTTTTCAGTGAATTGAGTAAATTCTTAGAGAATAGTTCTAATGCAATGACTTAAACATTGCAGAATTATTTAATACTTGAAGTGACTGTATCATCTGAACTTGTAATTGCTGTTGATTGCCGATAAGTAATCTTGGTGGCAAAAATTTTAGTTCGGTGCGATCTTCGATTTACAATTGTCTAAAGGCTAGGTCTCAGTGTCCTTATTGCTAGAATTATTCTAGCTCTCCGAAATATTTCAAATTTGCTACTTAATGGTTAACCAAATAATGTTATCTTGTCTTTTAATGATTTGGAACTTCCCGAACGGCTTTTTCTCGTATATTTTTATATCGTTATAAATCGTAGACCTTTAATTTATCCGATTTTCTTTTAATCCTTTTCTTCCCAGCGAATGTAAGGTAATATACGAATTTGGTTTCAATGCTTATTCAGATTCGACATTGAATGAATTTTCTTCAACAGGAAAGTGTAAAAGGAATTATATCATCTTAAAGAATTTTACCAATATTTATCCTCTTGGTAGCGGATACATTTTTCCTCCAAGCTAATCCACATGGATATCTAGAAAAGCTTTTAGTCATTTCTGCAAGTTTCAAGGAGTATTTTATAAATTGTGCAAGTTTTAACTATTGGTACTTTTCTATTGCTTCCGAGTCTGTAAACTTTGTCATTTACTGACAAAGGTGGTTAACAAATTTTCACCGAGGGAAAAATCCTGTAAGCCATTGAAGGACAATTTTCTGTTGCTTTCAGAAGTCTCGTGCGCACCTTTACGATTTCATTCATTGCCCAATTGTCTCTCATAAGCAAGGCAAAATAGAGAAGTTTTAAGGATTTATCTCTCATTTGAACTCGTCCTTGATACTGTTTATCAGTATTTCAGCCGTAGCTAATCAAGTTCATATAAAACGCTAATATTCACATAATAGTTTTTCATTAATTGGACATATTTCGAGCATTTCACTATAAAGTTTTGGAGCTGTAAATTTTGCACTTTTTAACTATAAATTACTTTCTTCAAAGGCATAAAAAATTATCTTTGGTATCAAGAATACATGGGGAAAAAAATTTCCCGATTTACTTTAATGAGCATTTGAAAATGATTTAATTTTTCTCTTAACAAAAGATTTCTTAAACATCAACGTGCATTAAATATTAGTTATTTCGATAGTTTTAAAATTGTTTTGTTTAATGCGCAAATTTTCCTTTCTAATGGACTCGCGTCTATGACACTCGTTTCTATGACATCATAGTATCATTAACTGTCCGAATAATCTATTAACTGAGCTTCGCCTTTCGCAGTGTGTTTTAGACTTAGTTGGCCATAAGAGTTTAAACAAACTTTTAATTTGAGCATTTGTTAATATGATAAACACATTAATCAAAGCTAATCCCTCCCCCTCCCGTGAATATAATATTGAACAATAATATTTAATCATGCTTTCTGGGAAAAATACAAGAGAAAACCTCGCTTTGCATTTTTAAAGTTTCTGTATTAATTCAATCATTGAGTATTATTTTAAGCAAATAAGGTTTAATGTATATCGGATATCTACTTTAAGTTACTACTTATTTATTTGCTACTACCTACTTACTACTTATCTACTTTACTACTCTATATCTACTTAAGACACGGACATTTGGAATAAAAAAAGTCTTTCACTTCTGAGACTTAATCTGAGTGAGTGATGAAAATCCCAATATTACTGACTTATGCGAAACCTTATTTGATACTACTTCATTGACCGTCTCAAAGATGATACTCCAATAAGCGGCTGGAGTTTCCCCAAATTTGATTTGCCCAGAGCTAGTGGTATTCAAATATCTATTACTAGGTCATATTTATTCATAGAATGTTTTGTCCGTTTTTTAAAATTTGAAGTGTCGAGAATACTTTTCTAAATGTTATTCCTTAGGATCAAAAGACTATAAAATTTAGACTTCATATAATTTCTCCAGAACTTTTTTCAATTGAAACAAAATGGAAATTATTTTGTTATTAAATTTAGTTCCTTTTGAAAGTAAATTTTATGGTGAATCATAGTAACTGTTTTTGAATGAGTCTTTCAGATATTGCATAATTTATGAAAAAATATTTTGTAATCCACATAAGGCTTCTTTACAGAACGATTCTATGTTCTGTACTCATGATTTTAAAAACATGCAAAATATGTTTTTTGTTTTAACTGAATTTAATCCCTTCCGTTTCAAGTTAAAATTTTAAGGACTGTAACGGAAAATTAGATATATAGGACAATGGACATAATGGCGTAAGGCTTCTATTCTAATACGAGTTATATGACTATCAGAATTGAAAGCATAAAAATATATTGTTGAATAAGAAATTATTAAGAGACAAAGTTGCACAAATTATCGAATTTAAAATTTTATCTAAAGTTATTCCCAACGATTCAGCTGGTTACCAAAATCGACAAATAATTTTTATGCGTCCACATTCATCTTAACCTTGACACTTGGCAATGCAAAATATCATATGATATTCAGTAATGTGGTGCAATTATTACGGATCTACAATCTACAATTATTGCGGATGGATTTTTTTTTCAGTATTTCAACTTCTAATATAAAGCCGAAAATAAATTAGCTAGCCTAAAATTAACAATTAATTCCTGTTTATTGTCTTCTAAAACTTAAATAGAATATTCATAATTATATATTCCTAAAATAATTTTATCGTGCCGTAAGGAGATGGAAATTTGTTTATTTTACATAAAATAGTCTATTCTGATCCATAAATATATATGCATATATTTTGTCTCTGTGGATGAATGAAATTTAATTTAAGCATTTAAATGTCTTCAATATAGGTTTGCTTAAGGAAAAAAACCATGTTTTTATTGTGTATTATTCACGTTAATTTAAACATTCTTGGATTATATGTTTTGGAAAGCATGAAGTAAGCATTTTTCAAAAATTTATTCAACGAGTGCAGCTATAAATTTTCATTGATTTACATTCTTGTTTAATGAAGCTCTATACATAAAGAGCATTACTAAACGAAAAATGCATGTGTTTATTTAGAAAAGGCTGTTTATAATTCAGGAAAAATAAAAGTAACTGACGTGAAAATATTAAATTATTGTATTTACATTGTTCAAACAAAACAACATGAGAACACTGAAGAAAAAATATTAAAATTTCAATATGCCTTTATGCCTTATTGAGAATCGGGAGTTTCTGTATAATTCAATTGGGTGTAATAGAATTTCAACTGCTCTCTATTTCATTTAGACCTTCATAGTTTAGTATTTGTGTTTCACACTTTGTGATGTCGCAAAAAAGGATTTTTTCAAATATTATTATTTTGCTTTTTTCTATGCTCATAAAAGTGTATGTGTCTAGAATGTCTAGACAGATTTATCGCAAATGCAGCCATGAGATTTGGCACATGTTTGGGTATAATCATGACTCACGAAGCGTGAATTTTTAAAATTTAATGCAGAATATTTTGATAATAATCTAATAGAATATTTTGATAATACGTTGACAATTTACATTCGTTACAAGATTTAATAATATTTTTCTATTATGATTCCATCTAAGAAATCATCTCCTAAATCATGAAACACAAAATTCTACCATGAGGTTTATGGATAAAATTGTAAAAATTTCTTTCAAATAATACTCTTCTTTCTCACTGTCGGCACAATGCTTGCAGTTTGATATAATGATTCGCAAGTTTTGATCTTTCACATGTTAAAAAAATTCTGCTAACAAGTGAAAAATAACATTGCAAGCTGTTACGCACTGTCACTGAACTTATCTGAATGATCTGCTAATAGCTATGAATAAATCTACACAATTACCATGGTTGCTTTTAGAAAATTATTTTGGAATTTTATCAGAATGCCACATTTACAGCTTATTCTATCTAATCATATATAATTACTGTATAAAATTGTTTTAAAAAACAATTCTTTAACATTGAAATGTGTTTAATAGTCAATTAAATTTTAGAAAATGGGCTTTATTTTTTTCTTTCTATTTTTCTTCTACAAATATGAGATCAATTCCAAATAATATGAAAATTAAGGTGATTGATATCAAGTTTGATGCTTTGATTAGTTTGAATTTGATTTAATCAAATTATAACCATAACCAAAATAATATGCAGTTGAAACCGAACTATTACTAGTTGCATAACTATTTTCACTTTGGAAAATGTTATCCATATAGAAAAATGAAAGTGAACAATAAAAAGAATGAAATTTGTCCCAAATGAAAGCAAATTGACATATTCACTATCTAGTTAGATTTTAATTTGAGCTTAATATGTATCTTTTATGCTCTATGAGCAGAAGATATTATTTTATATCATTACGATGTTGTTCGGCCGGCGTCCTGGCATAGGGTTAGCGCGTCTTCCCCGTGATCTGGGAGTTCCGTATTCGAATCCCGGTTGGGACAAGGTTGTTCTTCTGTGTTTTATTTGTGAAGTGTGTGAATGTGTCCCCCTGTAAAAAGGGTTTGTGCAAGCGAATGTGACGCATGGTGTAGCTAAGTCGTACTCTTGGCTCTAGTTGGCGCTACTGAAGAAACAAGGGAAGCTCACGCTGCTTAAATCGCTGATAAATAACTGTCAGAGGGCTTGTAAAATACCATAAGTCACAACGATACAACAACGATGTTGTTTGACATTCTGAATAATGGACAATGTAATGAAGAAAATGTAAGAATGTTTTTCGTCCTTTTATATTGATATAGAACTATTATCAGAGAAAATTATACACAGTAAAGGTACGTATACTCCCGCGAATATTCACTTAACACTTGTGAAGAAGCTGTCTATGAGTTGGAGTGAATGAATTCCGTTCGCTGTTTTGCTTAGTTACAATATGAAAAAAGTACCAATATTCGGAATGGAATGTCTCAATTTGGCAAAATCTACCCGATACTTCTAATTATAGTGCATTTATTAAATAATTAATCACGAGCAATACAGTTACTTGTACTTTAAAAATATTTAATTACGTCATAACACATGTTAAATGCATAAATTTTTATATCATAGAGAACACGTTTAGATAAAATGCTACAATTGCATTGCTGGTGTACGTACACGTTAGAATATTTTTTTTTTAAATTTGGACTTTAAAAATCCAGTTTTTTCACAGTAGGTCATCAATATATGTTTAAACTCATTTCAGTGAGAAAAGACCACATTACACTTATTTTTTAATTAAATAATATTTAATGAGCTAAATAGCATATTTTTTTAAACATCATATCTTAAATTCTAATTTGTACATACACACAATTCTAGTTGGAAATTATGCCTAATATTAGTCTTCATGTTGTGTGACTCAATAAAGTTATAAAAATATATAGTTTTTTTAACAATTTCTTCATCAACGATGAATAGAAAAAGCAAGAATTTTTCTGTAATTTTAACATTTAAATAACTACAAAAAGTTATTTATATAAATATAATTTTGATTTAGGCACAAAACATCTGCTATTTCCTACAGATTATTTTGATATATAAATAATTGTATTTGGTTAATTTCTTGTTGAGTTATGATTGTTTGAATGAGGCAACATAGTGGGAAAATATCCTTCTTCATAAAATGAGTTTAAAAAAAACCGTAACTAGTTTTTAATGAGAGCACCTCAAGAAAAATAATTATAACTCGAGAAATATTTCTAATATTGACAACATCTTGATATCGTTTTAAAGCTAAAGGATCAGAGAACATTATTAAGCAATAAAAAATATACTCGGTATTTTGAACGATTTTCGAAGTTTCAAGTGTGTACATACACCGTAATTGATTAATGATAAGAGCAAATCAGTTACTTCAGTTATTTTTCCTACATTTCCTACGTGGAACATAATTACACCATCAGAGGGCTACATTTCATTATGATGTTCACTTATCACCAGTAATATAATATTCTACTTCAATATTTTTCAATGTTTCATCGACATATTACCGCTCTATGAGTGTACAAAATTTTGATATTTAAATTTTACTGTATTATTTATAAAGATCTTATGACTATTTTTCTTTATTTACTGTAAACAGTTTACAACACTTCCCTTTGCCTCGTGACTACACAGAATTTGTAAGTAAAAACCAATAATAAAGAGACTGAACGAACTAATGGATTCAAGCCGATTGTAAATTAAATATCTCAGATGAATTAAAAATCCTAGTAGCGGATTCATTGTTCTTATTCAAATGAGGGAAATAATATTTTTGTAGAAAATACATTTTTATTCTTGGTAGATGAAAATATTTTATACTTCGGAGATCAGAAACCATTGTTAAAATTAAAATTAATATCAAATTAAAAATATAATAAATATCAAATTAATAATTAAATTTGATATGCGACCTTTACAACAGAATTTTGAATCTATATAAAATTTCCGAGGAAATCCATTAATGAGAAGTTTGATTATTTTTGATTAACTGAATGAATGCTACGCGCAAATATGCAATTAGCGGAGTAGATTGGTATCAGATTTTCAATCAAACAAAATGACTATATTTCAACATGTCTATTTGTGTTCGTATGTACGAAGTAAAATGTTCAAAAATCCGAATGCGATTCTTTTAATTAAATGCTAATTTGATTTAATTTAACTTAATTAAATGTTGACACAAAAGTGCAACTTATTTGGTTTTAATCTGAAATTACATATATTGTAAAAATGTAATAACTTTAAATTTGCATCACATTCACTTCATATTCAACGCCAGATACAAATTTCTTGCCAGCGTTTCTTCTGATGCATGATAAGAAGCATATTTTATAATAATAAACATAGTCTTGTCGGTCTATGACGATATCGAATATTCAGCTGATGGAAATATTTCTTTTTTTTTCCCTTTGGGAAAAGTTTAAATTCTCTTTCTAAAGCAGAACATATTTTATTGAACAGTAGGTCGTAATGAAAAACTTGCTCATTTCTTCAGAATGAACGTACATCGCATTCGCGATTCAGATTTCTTCTGGGTGTATTAGCATTTGAGCAATTTCAATTTTTTCTCGAAGGATTATTTGAATTTTTTCCCTGATTGCTTGAAATTAATAATAGTATTGGTATCTATAATTCAAACTGTTTTTGAGTAATGCTATGTAAAAAAAAATGAAAAAAATTATCATTGTTCATATACTAATATACTTAGCGTTGTTTGATATGAAATTTATAATATATATATATATATATATATATATATATATAGGCATCGATAGAAACGTCTAAAAAGGACAACACATTTCTTTAGATTGCCAAACTGATTAAGATAGTTAACTAACGTCTTTATTGATTAGTATTTCGAAATTTTTCCTTTAACGAAATCAAGAATTTTCAATAATTAGATCCAGCAGGGTTTTCTTAGTGTGTGTCATAGTTCGTTTCTAAATTTTCAGTAACTCTCGAAATATAATTAATTTTTTTGAATTTATAATTGTTTATATATTAATTTTCAATATTTATAAAATTAGCAACTATTTAATGAAGTATTCTGTAATTATGTTGTTCAGTGCTGAGAAATACGTTTTGCAATACTGAAACTCAATATTGAACAATATAAGAAAATTTGAACTAAGCATTGTATAATATGACAAATATTTCATATTTTACTCTGTTTAAATATTGTAAAATAATATTATATAAGATTGTTTAAAATTTTTTTAGTATTATATAAAATATCATGCTCTTCTGAGGCATGGGTAATCAGACTAACATTTTGGAAAATATTCGCTGCTATTAGAAATTATAATTTATTCATTTCTGTTTTTATTTTTTGTAAGAATGTCTCCAGTACAAAATATTTTTAAACGCTTCCCAAACTTCTTCGCATCAGTCTGCGCTCTCTTAACTCAATTCCTTTCCAGAAAAAAGAGGAACACAATAATAATTTTTTGCCAGAAATACTAAAACGAAATTGTTGAGACAGCACTTGGCACTTATTTTGTTGAGATAAACTCAATGAAATCATTGCATGAAAAAAATATAAACTGTATGTCTGTAAATACATTTAATGTCAGTTTGAGATTATTTGATGTATGAAATTAAAGAAAACTAAAGATATTTCGAAGGACTACTTTCGATTTTCGAATCAAAATTCGACACAGACCTGTAACTGTACTCACAAAATCACAATCAATTATTAGATAAATAATTTTTGTGTAAATTCGAAACCTTTTAGTTGTATAAAATAGAAAAATGTTTGTGATAGTATTTCATACAAATTTGCTGTCAGTTTGTTAAAATACTCAGAATGCTATTTCTACAGAACTGACTATATTACTGACAATGTTAATGTCAACAACTAATAATGTTAGGAACAGTCTGATTGTATTGTTACAAATTGTATTTTAAATTAATCTTAACTGAATGTTTAGGAATTATTTTATGAAAGAAAGATGATTAATATTTCTGTAGAGCATTTTAGCCCTTCATGTTAAATTTTTCATCTCTAATATTACCATTTTGAATGTATATAAATATTGCCTGAAATTCATTTTTAATCTTGTAAGACCTGTTTTATTTTGTGTATCAGATATATAACTGAAATCTTCTTATACTTCATTTTCTACCATGCATTAAGTTTTAAAATTATTAATTTAATGATATTTAAAAATTTGTAAACTTCAATTAACAAAATTGAAATTCTCGAATTTCAATGTAATAATACTTATCACAAATGTTTAGACTTAAAAATATTTTGCAGATTTTGAATTATATTTTTTAAGCCATAACTTGCAAAATATTGTATTCAAAGATTTTGAAACTTTGTTGAGATTTGTAAAAAACGAAACTAAACTTTCAATCAATGTTTTCATTCCATTTATTGCTTAAATCAATGTTAGGAACTGTCTGATTGTCAAATTCGTTGAACTAATTTTAACATTTTACTAATGTTATGAATCAGGGTGAAATGATGTATATGAATATTAAATATGTAATTACATAGAATAAACATCTGGATATCCCATTCAAAATTTATAACCCTTTTAACATCAAAAGATAATGGAATTATAACAAATGTAATTAAATCATTCACCTTGAATTAATTTTAGTATTGAATAAATAATTTGATGCAATCTATCCTTAAATCCTTCGTTAATTTAAGCAATTTAATTTATTCAATGTTTCGAACTGAATGGAACTGATTTACTGATTTTAAGCATTTTCACGTGAATAATTTTATTTATTATTTTTAATTTCATCGTGTCAAAAAGAATGATTTTCAATTTCATTTTGTGATAACTAATCTTACAAAAATTATTTTAAAGCAATTTGTTACAAAAACTTTAAAAAAATGCATCCTTTTATAGCTCAGAAGCAACTTTTTCTGTTAGGATAACTATTTTAAATTTTTTTAAAATTTCTATTGTGTCAAAAATGATACAATGTGTTAAATTTTTAGAGTCACTGTGTTACTCTTCAGATTTTCCAATCCAAGAACTATTCCTCAATAGGATTATTTTTTTCTTGGAAGAACAATTACTTTTATTTTAAAAACTCATTGGTAATAGGAGAAAAAAATATTGATAATTAGAAAAATGTTATAAAATATTTCTAATCAAATTAAAATTATTAAGAATAAATCTTTAAAAAGAAAAATGTTTAGGGGAAAGAAAAAAGGAAATAAACCAAGAACTGATTAAAAAGAGATCTAATTAATGGCTTTTCAAAACGTTAGGAACAAGTTTTACGTTCTTCATTCACAATAGAAACAAATAGGTAGTTCACTCTGTTTATAAATAACATCATATGGTTCAATGATCTTGACTCAAAAGTAACTTTTATGAATTACAGAAAAGAACGGCCCAAAGAATGTTTTCGATTTGGCAATACTTGATTCAATATTTGGCTTTGCAGTAATTGAATTGCTCTGGATAATTACATTACAATCATCAAGTTTGGTTTTTATTTAAAAGCATATTACGGATACGAAAATAAATGTATCAAAAGCCGAAACGTTTCATTTTCTCCCCAATAGTTACAAAAGTTCTTTTGTCATACAACTCGTACTAGATTGTACGTACAGGATTGTTATAGTTAAAATTCGCCTATTCAGAAGGCTTGGAAGTCCGTTCTGTTTCTCTTAAAGAAACAAAATTTCATTAGCATAATGTGTGAGTCGCGTTCTGAAAAAAAGTTGCATTTTTCGTTAATAGATGGCGTTGCTCCAAAATGCAAGATTTGTTTTCCAACTTGTTTTTATTCCTGAAGAAAAATTGAAGAATTAATTTAAAATTTTAATTATACAAGAAACGCTGAAGATTCAAATGTTTGAGGAACTGTGTAGTGGTAGTCATATCTCAACTTCAAAACCGATATGTACGCTTCACATTAACGTATCTTCGTTTGATACTGAGCAAATATTTGTTTCTGAAAAGCATTAAAACATTATGTTTCGTGAGAAATGTCAAATTCCTGAAAAAAAAAAAAAAAAGATGGCTATTCGTTGTTATTTCCTCAAAATAACAATAAAGCAGTTGAAAGCTCTTGTTCAGGTTTCCTTAAAACAACATTTCATATCAGATCATTTCAGAATTCGTCCTTTTTCAACATTATAACCACCAAAAAACTAGATTTAAGTTATACGATTTTTCATGAACTCTTAAAGGCATATATCAGATTACGTTTGATCTGAAGTGCCGTACTGCATATAATTCACATCCGTTTAATCATTCAGGACAACGCTTGAAGTAGAGAACCAATTTTTAGAATGGAATATCTGATTGGATATGATGGAGATATCATTGATCAAGCATAAATCTGCTTTTCTTTATTTATTACTGTAGAGTGACATGCCTTAATGATATGACTGACATGACATGTAGATAGCATTATTCGGCAATATCCTTCTTTATGTATTGCTTAGTGTCATAGAACCAGTTCTAAAGCTTTATGGAATTGCAAATCTCTTTTGATAATGACGCATCGCCATCTATCGGCAAAAAATGAACATGTTTTTTCGGTTTTTCACAGAGTGCATCACTATCTTTACGGGCTATTGGAATTATGTTTTGTTGGAGACTATAGAAATGACTCTAAATTATTCTGAGTAAGTGAACTTTAATCATATAAATTCTGTATACGGAAATTCGACACTCCACAGAAGTTTGGAACATGCAATTGTTCATGTTCATAGGAAACACATGCAATATATTTCTGGCACTCATTTAACGTAGCTAGTAATATGGATGCACAAGCGTAATGATTTAATATTATATCAATGAAAGATATCGCAACATTTGGAGGCCTTGGAAGAACTAAACAGTCAATATTACGTTAAACCAATTCAACATCTCTTGATGCATTAAAACGATTTTTTTAGCTGTTTAACATACATTAATTTTGGTTGCTGGAGCGGAAAAAAAAAAGAGAAGATAAATAAAAATTTAACCTCTCTATGCCCTACTTCCTGGTCAGTATTGAAAAATAAAATTATTAATTATATCATCTCAAAATCCGATGACTATATTGTAATTACTATGAATTAATATCATAGAAAATCATCAAAATGCTCGTTGGAAGAAGCTGGAAAAATTTAAAAAAAATATATAAAATAAAAACAAGTTGAAAAATATATTTAGTTGCCCATTCTTCAATATATGAACTACAATTTTGAATAACATACGTATCTTTTATTTGCTGGAAGAGATTATGTAGAGTACACACACTTCTTTTTTATAACTTACCGTGTAGGCTTGGAGCCTGCCCAAGTGACAATGACAACAGAGTTTCCAATAATGCCAACCAAAAAGATAATGGCATGGGTGATGACAATTGGCAGGAAAGATGGGTTGATAGACAAAGGATTGAGCATGTCTTCTGGCGTCTCAAAAAAGATTCGAGTTGGTTCTTCATCACAGACCATACCAGAATCGCACGTTTGGTTTGAATTCACCATGTCGGAATCTGAAATAGAAATATTTTATTTATTTTTTTAATTAATTTTCATTATATGTTATACATATTTATTTCACTTTCAAATAAAATAGCCTATATAGAAAAATAACAAATTATGTTTATAATACGTTGAGATACCAATGATTTTCAGACTGCTTGATGATGAAATATAATATAATACGATATTTTCATGATGTTGTACGATATTCTGAAAGACGTGCAGTATCATAGAGATATCAGAAAAGTTTTGATCGAAATTTTGTGCTGATAGGGCTCTCCATTTTTATAGAAGCATAGAATTATAGAAGTGAGTATCAGCAAAGAATCTAACAAAACTATAAAAAGTACTCTTCTTAGAATTTCCCTTATGCAAAAAAATTGCTTCTATTTACTATTAATGAATGCATATATTATATAGCAGACGAAAAATAATAGATCTATGAAAAATTTAATATTTTTCAGAAATAAGAAAATCTCAGTAAAATAACATTTTTAAATACTAAAAATAAAATTAAAGTTTTATGATAAACGGAATTTTTTTCGCTATTCTTTTCTGCTGATAAAATTGAATTCAATGCGCATAAGGAAAACTAAATCTGATAAGGGGGATTAAGATCTTTAATAATTGGCATTCTTAGATTTTCATAATTTTAAAAGTACTTTTGGTACCTGTACATGTGTAATGTACCTGTTCAAATACTCCAATATCTTATCTTTATTTTAGGAACAAATTCTTCCTCATCTTTTGATTACAAATCAATCGTGTGGTTGCATTTATACCACTGGCTACTTCTCTTGTGCAACTCGATGCCACAATATTAGTCACTTATTGTTGCCCTATTTATTTAGACGAATTTGACGGTAAACTGGTAAAATTAAATCTCTAACTTTACTAATAAGAAATATGAAAGTATGTTCAACGATTTTGTATTTATTTTTGTTGCAGCAAATTTATTCAATAATGTACTACAACAATCAGAACACTATCACTTCTTATTATTGCTGGAATTCTAATGGTAATGTAGTTTTCGTAGTTGCCATTCACCAGATAATGGTTATATTCATTGTTCCAGCATTCTTCGTGACACTAATTTATTTAATTACGTTACTAATGAATTTAATTATATTATTAACAAAAATAAATATTTGTTAAAGTAATGATTATCTATCTAAAGCACAACACAATAAGCGTGATAAATAAAAATAAGAATTAAAAATATGATTTAGTATTTATTGCACAAAATAAACCAACTTCCTATAGCCAAAATATAATGTTTACCTGGTCATCATTGATATCGTGACAAAATTTTGATCGATGGATTCCATTATGCCCTATTTTGTTGAGCATCGGAGCAGAAGTGAAGCAAATGATGTTTTCAAACTTGTTTTGAAGATCAGATATTGAATCTGGATTATTTTTTTTTTGAGACATTCGAGTATTTTCGAATAAACCCAATTTTAATCTTTTAGATAGATTTTTTTTCCGAATCTAAACTCCTAGAAAAATAAATGACGCAGGTTAAATACCATGTTTGAATGTAATTTTTTTTGTCTCATGTTATAAGTAGATTGTTGTTTTACATCATACGATGCATACAATATTCAGGTTGTATATTCTTTGGTCTAAGTTTCACGTTGCTAGATAACAATTCTTTGACGGTAAACATTGTTTTATGATACGCTTTATTTGTTGAAATGGTTAGTATCAATAAATGCTACATTTTTTAAATATGAAATGCCTTGAAAGAAATAAGCATTTGATCTTTTATTGTTTTACTAAAAATAAAAACTGACTATTGATTAAATACATTTAAATATGAAATTTTCAAACATGAAGCTTCTGATTTAAAATACTCAGAAAAATGTCTATCCACAAATACAGAAATATGAATATTCTGAAGCAATGAGAATTCTTCTAAGATTTCTAGATTATTTACAGTCTGCATTTTACTTTTATCATTATTAAATTTCTTAAATTCCTGCATAAAAAGGATAACATTTTTTTTTCGCTCTCAAAGCAGAGTTTTATTTCTAGGAAATTGACACAAGAATTTCTCATGATTTTAGATGTCACTGATTGAATAGAAATTCTATTCTGAAGCTAAAAAACATAGCGAATTGAAATTCTGATCTATCTTGTTCTCATACATAGAAAGTTAAAGGAAAAAAAATATAAAATAAACTGTTAGTAATTTAGAAATATAAAAATGGTTTTTTAAAGGTATTTTGTGTTTGAGATCTTTTCGACATGAGGAATCTGTTAATTATTGTGAAAATTCTCATCCGAAGATTTAATATTCATAGTGTCAGAGGAATTTATATCGGTTTTGCTAAGTTTATATTCTCATCACATGATATAGTTCCCAATTTGCAGTACGATTTTCCTGGGAAACAAATTATTATTGAATATATAATATCACTCTCAAACGCAGAATTAATTTAAATTTTATGATGTTTTCACCATAAAATATTCAAGCAATTTTTATTCAATTCTCAGGTAACTAAGAAATTCTGAATTCGTTCATGTAATGCTGCATTTTAGTATAGTATCTAAATTAAATGTTTAAAAATATGGTTAATTTTGTGCATTATATAAAAAAAACTAAGGTTAAAGTTTCTTAAAAAATTGCTTTCTTACATCTAATATTTATTTTGATCCATCACATTTTGAGAAAAACATTCAATTTTAAAAAGAATGAAAATGATGGGAATGTTAAAATATAATTTTATTTGTTGATTGGAAACAGCAGATTTCTGAAAAAGTGAGTAATGCAAAGCAAACTTTCTTAAATATTCTTAAAAACTTCTAAAAACCCAAATCATATAAAACATCATTTTAATTCATTATCCATTTCACAGAAAAAAATCGATAAAAATTCACTTCCATTAAAAAAGTATACATAGATAAAAAATGCACGAAATTGAATTCACTCAATAATATTTGAATAAGAATTGTAAGAAATGATGACTATTTATTGTGATTCATATAAATATATTCTCATGATTTGCGACAGATATTTTTCAAGCTGGAAGGAAGGATAATTCATCATTATATTTTGTTTTCTCAAAGTGATGAAGAGAGCAAATGTTTCATAAATTTGCAACCATAATTAGATTCTTGGTTAAAAAAATATTATATAGCTCAATCAATACTGTTAGGCTCTACATATGCATGTTTCTATAAAATTACTTCAGTTTCCCAAGAGACTGGACATATATCTGAAATTTTCATCCTCTTTCTTTAAATATAATTGACTGAATACCCGCAGCGCTTACTTTGTTCGTATGAGCCGCTCGCCTAAATGGGTTTGTGGGAACAAGGATTTTTTCTGAGATCTCTCAAATGGTGTTTGCTCATATAGTTTTACAGCCATGTTTAATACATAACTCTTTTCTAAAACAACCCTTAAGGACACAGACGTCAATGAGGTTTTTGAGGTGGATAGGGAATTTATCTTAGTTTTGGAAGAGAAGCATCGTTCCAATATCTGAGATATCTAAATTGGAATGATCTTAGAAATGAGAGGGTTAAATGAATTTATTAATTACCATCTCTTTTTGCTTTCCTATTTTAATTATGTTAATGAGAAAATGTGTTTCAATTTCAGTAATTTCTACAACCCCCTTTTATCCTTTTTTTTTAAATTGTCATGATAAGATTACATTTTTTTTTATCATGCAAGAAAAAAGTACTTTTACATATTTTTTTTCACTAAAACAATTATTTTGTTCATGGATATATATGAGATATGACTCTGCATTATTTTTGTAATTATTTAGGGATTTGTTACCAACATTAGAATATACATTTAAAAGTTTGGAATTCGTCGTAATTAAGTTTTGGAATTTTCTACGGTCATCCTTAATTATGTTGGATCAATTAATGAGATAAATCAATTGTCGGAGTTGTAAATTCAATTGTCAAACTACATTTGTGCTGTGAATTATGAGTAACTCGTTTTTCTTTAAAACTAGAACTTTGAAGGCTTAATTGAAAAGCTTCAAAAGAAGGAACTGAGTTCATCATAAATATTGAAGTTTTATTCCGTTATTTCTATTATTTTCCTTATTCCGTTGTTTTATATTATATTTGTTACATTTAAATTCAAATTCCAGATAAAAGAATAAACAAAATATGAGCTACAATTCAAAATAAACCTAGTGGCAATTGTTTTGTTTATAATTTTGTTTTGTTTATAATTATTATTACTGCAATGCTTAGTTGTCGTTACTATTCGATCAATAGAGAATTTTAACTTAATTAAATATTACCAAGAGAATAAAATATCAGTTCTGTTACAATTTACTATTGAGCAAAAAATATTCATCATTTATTTTACTTCATATATTTATTACAAAAGGGAAAGGTAAACAATTTGTTAACTTTTTCTTCATTCCTGCTTCAACTGTGGAGCATTTCCACTAATGAATTCGTTTGAATAAATGATTTAGAACTAAGTTTTTTTCCTATGATACAAGTTTCGAATTTAATTCTTCGCTAAATGGAAGTAGAAATGATCAGGTAAAAGTTTTGAAGAAAAGTCTTTGTTACTAGTTCGCTATTTGACAGAAATATATTTTCGAATAAGAAAAATTATTGATTCTACCTCATTTATGTTTCTAAAAAACTTTATTTTAGTTAAAAAATAATTTTCTTCAATAATAAGGATTGTTAAAAAAATCTTTTTCACGTTTCCTCAATGAAGGCATTGGAATTTACACCTCTTCTGAATGGAGTTCTATTAAAACAATTTCTCATTTTTTCGATGTCGGTTAATGCCTTTTTTGAAATAAAATTTAGCTGTTTGTTAGTACACCTGTATTAATGGGAAGAAAAATATGGGTTCTTAAATACTTATGTTCAGTTTTTTAAACTTTTAGAGAATAAATATAATTAATAAAATGATGAATAAACTGTGATTATGAACAAAAAAATTATTTATTCTAACTGTATTTCAATGTTCGAAAATTAGATTTTTAATTTATTTTTATACTCAAGAAGTACATTTTAATAAGTGTACAAATAACTAATTTTTTTAGAAATAAATTATTTTCTGAAATTTTATCTAATTTTATCTTTTTTTATTAAATTTAAATATGTAAAGTTTTTTTCTAAACCTCAAATATATAGTTTTAAACTAGTATAATCTATGAAGAAATGGACAGAAAACAGAAAATTAAAGTAATATATATACTCTGAATATGCTGATGAGGAACTCTGAATATGCTGAATCATCATTAACAACAATAATAATAGATTATGTGAAAAAAATAAAGCAGAGATATAATGTACTCCTGATTGAAATAAAAGTAAAATATAAGGAGTTAGCGAAATTCTACACGGGAAACGTTACCCTAAGAAAAGAAAATACGTTTAATAGAAAATATATCATGTAATCTTTGACAGACATAATATGTCCAAAGTAAACAGCGAAATAACTATGCATGAACAGTAGCACAATTGTAAATGATAAGCTATGATGTCAGTTGAGTTCAGTTATATTAACGTGGCGTTTTAAGGCAACACTAAAGCTATTTTGGAACGGACCTCTCAATTTTGAACCACAATCAGATGAATATGACGACACCTGAGCTGGACACCCCATCTCCTAAATTTCATACCATGCCAGCAAAAAAAGAAGTATGTCACGGACTTGATAAGGAAGATTTCATGCAAAAAAAACCCAACATTTCATAACTATTAGAAGAAAATAAAAGAAAATTTACTGTAATTTTTAAATGATGATAAAATTCTGATTGTAAATATAAAATATTAAATGTAAAAAAAAAAATGTTAAGATACTATGGTTTGGGTTATGTTGCTAACAGAAACTTCCTGGGGTGATCTTTCTATTGGAAACTGGAAAAGTTTAGTAATTACTTATTCAGAAGAAAGAAAATGATATCAGCGTATAAATTTCTTGTTTCACGAAACTTTTTTACTTTATGAAGTGATTAAAAGAAAAGCATTTTAACCGTCAGAAAATCGGAATTTAGATTCTCCACTTTTTTCAGATCTCTCCAAGACCGAAATGCACAATTTCAGAATTATATCTATTAATCTGCAAATACGATAAGTGAAAATTGCCTTAAACTCAACATATGAAATTTGGTACTTGACCTTTAAACCAAATTTGTAGATTTCCATCAAACTTTGAATAAAATGCACTCACAAGTGTTTGCCTGAGAATAAATGAACATTTTTGTTACAAAAATTAAAAATAAAAAAAGATAAAATGTAGCATACAATTAAATATGATCTAAATGTAGAGATGTATTGTATATGTATTGTAGAAATGTAGATATGTATCAAATTTTGAGCCAAATCTGTCAAAGGACTGTGTGTCTGTCCGTCTGTCCATTTGTATGCAGGTAATCGTGATAATTCAAATCGAAATTATGTAGATAAATGAAATCGAATATGTATTGCTTATAAAATTTGTAATTCTTTGTTAAATTTTGGTTTTAATCATTTGATAGGAAGGCGAACAAAATATATATTTGGTTTTCATCACGACATTATAAAACACAAAACGCTTATGTGCGGATCTCTGAAAACAAAAATCATTTCACGTGTGGTAATCAGGGCCTTCCTTAAGGTCCACAATGTTTATGCTGGAGAGTAGAAATAACATCTTTATTTTGGGATATTGCAGAAAGTACAATGTAGACCATTCCAGCTAATTTAAAATAATTAGTGAACAAATATTGTTCCGCTTACAAAAAAAAAATCCTTTTTTTATCCAATGCGAAAATAAAATTCTAAACAAAGTGCTGCAATTGTACGAAAATTATTCTAAAAATAAGTATAAGTAAAACTAAATCGATATTTTTAAAAAGATCGTTTTTCCAGGAAACTAATTAAAAATATAACTACTTACTAATCAAATAAATGATTTTAAATTACACAGGAAGTTATCGATTCTGAATATTTACTTTCTAATTACTAATTAGAAAGGTATTTTGATTTTCCATCATCTTAAATAACTGTTATTCAGTGAGAAAATTATGATCTCAATGTTTAAGGATAAATAAGTAAAAAAATAAAATAAAAATAATTTTTCATTTCAGTTTATAGTGTATTTTTTAAATATCGACAGAAAGAAAAAAATAATTTTAGAAATGTAAAGGTCAATTTATTTTAATATTATTTCGACTCTAATTTATTTTTTTCTCATAAATGATTTTTAAATCAGCAGGTGCTATATTTAATACGATATATTTTTAATTATATTTTTATAATATATTCCTATATTAAAGCAGGAATGATATTTTTGTTTTAAAAAAATGTAAAAGAAGGTTTTGATTGCATTTATGAAAAGAAATTGTAGGAATTATCGTGTAAATATTGTTTCAAAGTTTTTTTTTATATATATACATTTCAAATAATAACTAAATAATTAGATAGAGAATAATCAATAAAATCTTATGTATAGGAAGCAGAGTTTTTCTCTTACAGCTGCAGCAAGCTGCTTCAAAATATAGGTTTTCTAGTCACTTCTTAATTTCCCCTATATCCTTTATTTGCAATTTAAGTCTCAATTGCATTTTCATTTTGCAAATTTTGTACGTAGGGAATTCATGTTGTTTATGTTTAGAAACAAAATATGATAATTAGTCATATGTATTAATTACTCAGTTAAAAATATTTTTGACAGACTATTCTGGATTTATGTTATAAATAATTGAAATATAGTTTGGAGCTTAGATATAAAATATAAATGAAAACTTCCCTTTAGTAATAATGCATGACATAGAAAATGCAATATTCCAGTAAATGAAAATGACCTATAGCTTCCAGTTTTACTAATAAATTCTACAGGAAATACCTCTCTTTACTAATTTTTTTCATTTTGTAAGAAAACAAAGTAGCATATTTCTATTTAACAAAATCTACAGATAAAATCCGAGATAAATTTCTAACGAAACAATTAAATATAAAGAATAATATATAATAAACTCGGCGTCTTGATTAATTGCTTGTTAGTTTCTTTCTATGGTATGGAATTTAAGCTACAGGGAAATAAAAAAAATCAGACGAGGAAATATGATCTAGTTAGAATGGAATTTATTGTTTCCAATTTTAGATTATGAATATTTTGTTCGATTTATATCTACATTATTGGTTTTATTTTAAGAGTGATCGAATACATATTAAGTTAAAGAAGCTGCGTTAAGAGAACGCAATAGTAGAATCCTCATATCCCAGTTTGCTAACCATTCATTATTGTGTTTTACTTGAATTTTTTCGTTTTATTGTTGAATAAAATTTCTAAACAAACAGATACTATTTATTTTTATTTCATATAAAATCTGATTAAAGGCTCGTGCTGCCTATTTTCATTAGGACATATTTTGATATTATTTGTGTAAAAACATACCTTACAAAAATTAAAAGACATGACGATGAATTTATAGCAGGAAAACAACATGAATATCTCAGAAAATTAGAGAATATTATGATACGAAATGTTTCGTAAAAAAAGAATGTTAAAAATTCTAATAAATAAAAAATATTCCTGAATTGTATGGCAACTATCAAAATATAGAAATATGTCATTCAAATTCTTGAAATTTTTAAGCATTCAACAATGTGTAGAAACAAAAGAAGAAACATATATTGTTTTGAATTGTGCATACAAATCTTAAAATATCTTTTTTTCTGGGTTTAAAGTGCCACAGACTCTGAAATGGCGAAGCCTTATTTTAAATAAGATTTCGATCGATAAATAATAACAAAATAATCTAACTCTACCAATTCTAGTGTTAATCTAATTCTAGTAATTATGGTGCTATAAATTAATATTTGTTTAAACAACTGAGGACTATCTCTAAATCAAGAAGTTATTTCATGACATATTCGTGACATTTAATATTCTTAAGTTATTAAACTAGGAAGTTTAGGTTTCTAGAAATCTGGCAGTTCAAATGCTCCAAAATATCAATATTGAGAAAGTTATTTCCCGTTTTTAAAGCGTATCAGAATTTCTAGAAATTCGACTTTTTTTAACTTGCCATTTTCTTTCTCTCAAAACGCCATCATTCTTACTTTTGCAGAAAGATAAAAAAAAATTTCTTCGCCAAAGTAGAATTTCATCTCTTGAATGTTGACGCAGGGATTTCACATCACCTCAGATATCACTTATTCAAGAAAAATTCTTTTTTTTTTTCAGTTGAAAAACATAGCTAAATCTGTGAACAAATTCACATCTTGATACCTAAGAAACCTAATTAGATATTGCTTATTCATACAGAAATATATAATTAACTGTTTAAAGGAAACATAACTCAGTTTTTGGCGAGATAAATTATATTGTTTTGAAATTAAAGAATTTTTATTGATTTGAACTATTTTAAAAAGAATAAATCAAATTTAATCTTTCAGTTGATCATTAAAATATTGTTAATAAATAAATTTTAAATTTCATCTTTGAAAAGGATAGCCTTAGTTACTTAGATATTAAACAGTTTTTTTCAAAGATATTTTGGAATAGTTTTAAGAATTTTAATAAATTTAAGGGATATGTAATCAATGGTCGGAATATGATAGCATTGGTCGAAAATTTAATTCGAAAGTGTTTAATGCTGTCATAATTATTGGACCAGAAAAGTTTCATGCTCTTAATTATGGGATCTTTAATGGAATTAAAGATAGGTAAGTAGCATATTTTAAAATGAAATAAACTACCTTGCATTTCAGTAATGATAAATCGATCACTAGTGAATGAATGGACAAAAGGTAACATTAAATTATAATGCCTTAAAAAAGTTATGTTGCATTTAAAAAATATTTCTTCGAAGGAAGAATTAGAACATTTTATTTAATTGCGCATGAATAACTCGAAGAGCGAAAAATTGTATGCATCTAATGAGCAAAAAAATTTAAGAAAGATTATTCATATTTTAGGCCAGAATTAAAGCGTAATTTTTAAAAATGCTTCTTTATAAGTGCATATCCGTATGAAGTCAATATTTTGTTTCAAAAAATTAAAAATAGTTAATGAGATTTCCATTGGAGTTCAATGTTTTTTTGTATAGATTATTTTACGTAGTCCAAAAGCTTATATAAAAGTATTTACGATTCAGTTGAATATAAGTTTTTATAGATCATGTAATTTTGTTTATAAATAGCATATATATTAAAAAAATATCAATATTATTGTCATTATTATATTTCTAATTCAAAATGAAAATAATTAATTAAGTACCAAAATAATTTTTCATAACAAAAAATTCAAAGTGGCATATAATATTTATATTATTTGGAAGAATTAAATTTGCCTTTTTCTCTATCTCTTTCATTTGACCAGCTGCTATGCAGTTTCAAAATGTTTTCAATCATCATTTGCGTCTGACTCTATTTTTAATTTTATAATTATGTATCAAATTATATTCTACATTTAAAAATAAATTCTTTTTTTTCTCTTTATACATATTGTGTATTTCTAGCAAAATACGTTGTCTCTTATACTTATCTTTATTATTAAATACATAATATTTTTAATATTTTATACTTTTCTTTATTATCATCTCCTATTCTTACCTTTTCAGTTATAAGTTACTAACTCTACAGTTAAGACATTAAAAATGATAAGGAAGAAATAAGGAAAAAAAAACTATTAATCTTTTGCCTCTAAAAAATAAATTTATAATAACAATTCTATTTCATTCTTACTTCTATATTCTTAAAATTTACAAAGCCTTCATGGAATAAGTAAACATGAAATTATATGCCATAATTTCTGGTTCTATATTTGTTTTGGTGAAACCTCACTACATTTCATTCGTTTTCAAATATTTAGGATATAGGAATGAGATAATTTCTTTGATATCTATACAAAAAGCACAGGTGACAGAAGACAATTTTACTTAATTGAATATTAAATGAACAAATGTTCATTGTTCCGTAAATAGATTTGTTATTTTATAAAAATATTTTAAAAGAAATATTATAGCCATCTGTTTACTAAACTTTCTTAAGTTTACTAAAGGTATCTGTTACTTTAATTCTTAAAAGGTATCAGTTTACTTTACTAATGTTTACTAAATATTTTTATGGAAGGAAAACTTTATCTGATTTCCCACAGACTTTTTACCATGGTGAACATGCTAATACTTTTTAAAAATATTTAATAAATATGAAATAATGGATTTTGGCCATACCTATCCTATTAAAAATTCTTTTGCAATTCATTTTGATTCTTCACTAAGTAAAATGATGAGAGGTATTGACACAAAGCACTCTAAATAGTTAATAACTTTGTTGGCCGCCTTCGAATTATTAATGAGAAAGAGAAATTATTAAGGAAAATGCAAGACGTCATTAGTAACTCTTAAAAGCAAGATAGTGGTCTTCTTAAATTATTTTCTGAAAAAAGCTCGTTTACTTCTTACAGATTTGTTTTGTTTTCCATTTAGCAATCATTTTATTGAAATTGCATTTAAAAAATGAAGCATGATCTTTGAAAACAAATCTTCTTTAAAGAAATCATACAAAATAATCATTTCAAAGGCTGCTTTCAATTAAATTAATGTCTCAATTTTAAAACGTAAGGCATTCAACTTCAAAGAATAACTTAATAATAATTTAAAGTACGGTATATTTACATTAACCGAAAACTTAATAACTGATTTTAGAGTGTATGAAGATTATCTATAACAACTTTTTTCATATCTATTACATCGGGAAAATTTCTGAAAAGTTTCTTCGGTTATATTTCCTAGAATCTAAACCTCACTGATATAGTAAAAGCATGGATGTCGGTCTAGGTCAAGTTCTCCGATGATCAATTCTGCGCATAGTGGATTGGATAGAAATGGCGGATGAACAAAATTTTTGGTTCTTCGGTGGAATCGGGTCTCGAACCTGAAACCCTACGGCTCACAACTCGAGACGTTATCACCAGGCCACCGCGGCCTTTACAATTTATTTCAAACGTTTCACAACGTGTTACAAAACGTTCCCACCAAGAAGTAACTGAAATATAGAAATGGAAAGTTTCCAGTATAGTGGTTGGTTCTCGATTCCCTGGAGATAACATCATTATTATAGTGTCAAGTTTTGTCCAATCCAATGAAGGAATGAACCTCTTACAGGAGGGATAGTACCGTGATCGGTAATTGCCCTTAGTTCAAGCCTCAGTGCTGTCGTGGAAATGCTAATTTCGATTAATCTCGCTTCACAACCTTTGTTATTTTCAAATCTCCAAAGTTCATGAAATTAAAGTTGAAATAACTTTTCTTTTGCTCCCCTATTTGATAATCGGAGGTTTACATTCATGTACATCATTCATAAATGATGAAGAAACTTTTTTAAATTTAAATTGAAAAATATAACTTAAAAATGAAACTCATTAAGAACAAAATGTATTGATTAATCATAGCTTGCTTAGAAATCGTATTTTTTTTATACATAATCTCTTCTAGAATATACAATATCCTAAATCCTTATGTGAATAATTGAAATGAATTCACTATTTTTTAAATAGAAATTAAATTATTTAGAAATGCAAAATTAAATTTTATTATTTACTTTCAAATATTGATAAAATCGCTTGTTTAAGAGTTGAATTTGCAAAATGTTTCCATGAAAAATTGGTTTAATAGCTCTTTTGTTTCAACCAAAAAATAATAAACAATATCAAAAGGATCTTCTTGGTGCTATTCATATTGTGGCAAATATTGGGAACTATGATTAAATCATATGTAATGAAAACAGGACTCTTATTCATTCTTATTTCCTATATTTGACTAATTAATAATCTTTCGAAAATTTTGGAGATTTTTTTTGTAGAAGGTAGAAAAATATGCTTTAAAATTATACTTGTTTTCTTGTAGAATCAGAATTAATGCATATGTTAAATGCCTAAGTTTAATAGGAGTTTTTGCAAATTATTTACACTCAAGTTTCACAAATCTATGCGATTAAACAGATGATAAAAGTATGAATGTGATTATACTGAATAAATGACATCACTGTACTTACCTAGCAAGAAAATGAAAATATACGAACATGACAGTGGAAAAGCATATCTTCATAGAAGTTCCACAACTATTAAATCTACCCATCCGATCAAATAAAAATGATTTTTTAGTTGACATAATGCAATCTTAATATGGAGTTATTGATGCTTGCACTAAAAAAAATCAATTGTTTGCGCCAGTTTAGAAATTTTCCTTTTGCATAAAATTCTTGAATTAAAATATATCAGTCAGATGAATCGCTTTATTTATAATATTCTGAATATTTGTGTTAAGACTTGATGATAAAATATTTCCTTAATATTTTTTTGATTTCTCTAACATTCCTTTCACTTTATACATAGTGGTACCTGATTTAAATTGTCAGTTATGCTATTTGGGATTCTATTATCGACAAAGAAAAAAAGGATTTCACTTAAAGAACTTTAAAAAAGATTCTTTATACTGGTTACCTGAATTTCATGACATCTGGAGCAAAATTTTTGGAATGTTAGTAGTTTAACCCTTTAAAGGGCCATTTTTTTCTAGTCATATTATGTTAAAATATTTTTAGGCTTGAAATTAGAATAAGAAAAGGGATTCATTTAGTTTATTAGATAAATTTAATTTGATTAATTAATTAATTTGGTTAATTTATAATAAGTAACCTTCCAAGACACATCATTTTGTGTGAGATAAAGAACTAAAGCATCTAAGTTTCTGTCTTTCTAAAAAGAATTGTCAGAACTTATGCCAACCCACATAATTTCATACAAAGATTGATAAATTTGGTGGGAAGCATACTTTCCACGGCCCTAGAAAGGGTTAAAATGTTAGAAATGTCCCCAAATTAATATATCTAATTTTTTGAAACCATAAAATTATAAGAAAATAATTTTTCCATTACAATAATTGATACTTCATTTAATTGCAAAATCAGTTGTCAGTTAATTTAATTAATTTTAATAAATTTAATGAATTGTGAAAATATCTCTTTGTAATTCTATCTTTTCATAATATTTAAATCATTACTCTACAAAATAATGGCAAGATTTTTCCACTTTTCGTATTCCGGCAGCCTTGGTGACATTTATCTAATTGGAAAAATGAAGAAGATAATTTTCATTATTTTTTGCTTTTCATAAATGTTTAAGAGAAAAAATATTTTTGCACTAATCAGTACCTCTTGGAATCAATATCCTTTAATTAACATGATTTAAAATATATAATTTTAGTAAGAAATTAATACCTTAGTATAATTTTTTAAGAACGGAGATCAGATTCTACTTGAAGTTACTTTGAAATATAAAAATAAATTTGCTATGTTTCCAGTATTCTTCATTTGAAACCTCTTCACTTAAAATATTTCTTTCTCTTACGCTATTAGAGTAATATTATTCACA
Organism: Argiope bruennichi; assembly: GCF_947563725.1. Taxonomy (NCBI): domain Eukaryota; kingdom Metazoa; phylum Arthropoda; class Arachnida; order Araneae; family Araneidae; genus Argiope; species Argiope bruennichi. Next base: position 81,152,241 of record NC_079152.1, read on the forward strand.
AATAAAATAATGTTATCCACAATTTATGAAAAAAAAAGACTTTCAATATAGCTAATTATTTTGTCCTTTAATTAATTATTGAAATAATACACCGTTAAAGAAAAGAAATGTGTTTATTAAGATCATAGCATTGCGAGTTTCAGGAAATACCGAAGAATTAAAAAAATAATAATAATATTTAGAAATAACATAAAATATCTTTTGAATTGATGGGTGTAGATGTTATGATCTACTTAGAAGTTTCAATTATACTCTTATGGATTCTATATATTTTATATTTTGCTTTTTTCTTATAATTTGTCTTATTTTTTTTTATCTTAAAATATATATGATTAAATTTATTTTCAATTTAGTAATTCGTATCTAGTTCGTTCAAATTCAAACTTACTTCTTTCAGGTTATTCACTTAAGAAATTCTTCATTATTTCGTTTCTTTCCAATCAGATTTAAAATTAGGTTTTATTTGATTTTAACTCGCAATATCCGAAAATCGAATGTTTATTTTGCATGCATTTCAGAAGGGTTTGATCCAACGTGTGACATAGAGCAACAATTTTAATCATAAAAAACACTCACCAAATTTTATTTATTTAAGTTATTGTATTTATCTGCGTGTGAAATTACTGATAGATAGAAGTCAGTTCTTTAACTAATTTGACACAAAATTTGATTCCAATATATATTTTAGATGCTAAACATGTGTAACAAATTCTGTTTGCCTAGCTCTTTACATTGTGTAATTATAATGTTCATTTGTACTCGAATTCCCGGACAGACTTTTCTGAATGGATTTAATCCAAAATTTAATAGAAATCAAGTTTGTATGCTCAACATAATTCAAAAAATAAGTTTTTCGGCTTCAGGAAAGTCTGAAAGTGTAAATATGTATCAAAATTTCGAATAAGATTTTTTTTTTTTTGCAATTAAAATTCTTTCTCTTTACACACTTCGTTTACTAGAAAACAAGAAAATTAGCTGTGTTTCTAATAGTAAAGATTTTCTCCGAGTGGCGCTTCAGAAGCGACTATGTCAATAAAATATGGCACTTTAAATATAACATTTAGTGTAAAAAGTTTCGTGGAACTTTTAATTTTGAAGCAACTTGGCTTTTATACGAAATAAATCGATGCACCATTAGAATAAAGAAAGATATCACAGGCGGTTATTTATCATCCATTTTGCTTAATATATAATTACAATGCTTCATGCTGGACCATTTTTAACGATTTATTAGAATCTTATACAACGAGTACTTGTTTGCTGAAATTATCTCGGAGTGGGTTTTAATAAGAAAAAAATGCGAACAATATTTTCCCTTATTTCTAAGCAATTATTGATGCATATGATGCTTGACATTGTTCATATGATATATTTATGTTTTCTTCCTCATGGATTTTTTCCCCCGAAAATGGAAATCAATAGTTTAAAAACATTTTTAAAAAAGTAATTTGAGCTAAAAAAAAAATTCATAACATAACTTTATTTTTTGATATTGTTTCTTTATTGGCAATCGGTATATTTTAAGCATGCTTAATTGCATCTTTTCATAATTTAAAATCTTCTAAAACGATTTACTTAACTCATAAAATGAAGAATTTATAAAATTTTGAGTGCATGGATAGTTTAAGAATTTTTTTCTATAAGTTTCTAATACTAACATAAATTTTTCCTTCTTTAATCATTTTCAATATAAGAAATATATAGACAGTACAAATTAGTTCTTTCCAACCTCGTATAGGTCTTCTATTATAATGATTACACCGTCACTGCCAAAAAAATCATAAAAAGATAGGTAGGCAAAGACAAAGAAGATGTCTTCGCCATTTTCAACAACAAAATTTAAAATAGGTAAAAAAAAGCAGTACCCTTCCTCAACCAAAGATTGAAACATCAGACATGTTTGCGCATTTGGAAGAGGATTTGATTTGAGGAAAAATACGTCTTTACCGCTAGAAGGTTATAGTCTTTACACGTGGTTAACCAGGGATGTTTAAGATTTAATAATAAAATAAGAATTCATAATAGAATCTATTTAATAAAATATTCACATCGAATCTAAAATTTCGAAAAAATGGATATGGATATAACTTTAAAAAAACATATCTAATGCTTTAATCTATTTGCAGTACAGCAAAATAATTCATAAGATTACAATAAGTTTGCCATCGATATTCCTGAGCATAAATGATTTGAAAATGCATTTTTAATAAAATTTATTTAAGTCAATTTTAAAATCTATAATCTGTTATACATTCATGCATACTTCATGAAATTATTGCTTTTTTATTGTTATAATAACGGTATTAAATTTTACTCATTTAATTACAGCTTAGATATTTTAAGTTAAAATCTAATGTTTATGTTGCTGGTTACGGTGCGTTAGTGCTTTATGCAATGAGATGTATCTAATATCTAATAAATGACTAACATAATGACAAAAATAACAAAAAGATATTTTTGAAAGCAATGAACTAGATTTAGAAAATAATCTTAAATAAAAGCTTGTATATTTAATTAATTTATGCCTTATTATAGCCTTAATCTTATGCCGAATTACTGACATTAAAGTAACAAATAAAGATCTTAATGCTTATTAAAGTGAAGTTAGAATTTCCGAAGGCGCTCTCATTTATTTGGCTTACAAATTATTTTGTGATATAAAATAATATCAAAATTTCGTAATTCTAGAATTTGCTGTTTATTTTTAGCCTCAAAATTAATTAAATTACTTTTGTTTACTCTTGTAACAATAAAATACATTTAAGAATAAATAATACATTTTTGGAGATAAAGAGAAATTTTTGATACATTGCATTGAAACCAGAGACATTAAGAATATTTTGTGGACAAACATCACAAACATGTGTTTAAAGCTGAGTATTTGTCATAATCTCCGATGTATCAAATACTAAAAATATTTTCTAAAAGTATGTTCAGCAAGAAAGAAACTTACATTACATTTTCATCATAAATATATTTAAACGAAAATTTTTAAAATGTGTGAGCTTGAAATATGAAATCCTTGCGCGATTCTCAATTATGCTAGAAATAAGAAAAATGGTATATTAGGTAATATAATTATTGCATAGTAATTTACACACAATTCATTTGTTAATAATATCACGCATGCCATTGTCATGTAATGCTACACATATGCTGTTAAATAGTTAAAATGCACAAATAGTTATTATATAATACCCGACATGTTATATGTTAAAATATAACAGTGAACTTCTGCAAAGTTAAACAATTTGATATGCCTCAAAGTGATTTTTAATGTCTCATAATTGCTACATTTAAAGTAATCGGTGATAATGGGTATGCTTCTCAATAACATTCGTAATTTTAATAGAAATTGATATTTATTAAATATTTGAGTAAATACATGTTGTTGTCTATACTTTCCATTACATTACATTCCTGTTATCAATATAGAAAAAAAAAGATAATAAGTGTATTACAGAAATCGTTTTTATTAATTGTTGTGAAATAATACAGCGAAATGTAAACGAACGCCGTATGAACGTCACAGACGGCTTCAATAATACTTTTACAGCAGCATTTTGCTCATCTAATTAATAGAGCTGAAAATATTAATAAAAGTGTTTGGAGGAGAGCTCGCCGAAATCTCCATTCAGTCATGCATAAGAATATGTAAATGAAAGCAGAATGATAACAGTAAGCATCGCACAAAGATTTAAAACTCCTCGAAAATATGTTTAATGTATTGACTTCCGCTTGACTCAACAGTAGTTTATACGGGTTCACTAATTCTATTATCGATCGAATTAGATGATTCATCCACTATCTTAGTTATGAGGCAGGAAAAAAAGGCCAGCTAATTCGGTAGATGGTCCAAATATGAAGCGTGAGTCGTGGCATTGAAATTGTTAACCGTTGTTCACATGGAAATTGCTATGACTTGCATATTGATGCTCGTAATTATTATCTCAAAAATGATTTTGCATTATCCTAAACTCAGAAAATTACACTTTTAATGATAGTTTCATTTATTTTTTCCATTTTAAATAATTTTTTAAATATAATTTCATACACTATTTGTAACAATGTTTTTGAAATTGGGATGAAATGCAAACTAAAAGATAGAAAAATAATTGCTTTCTTCGAGCATTAAAGCAACACAAATAGGGCTTTTCATTCCCGCTTTTATCTTGTATTAAAAACATTTTTTTTGTTATTTGTATGCACAGATTAATTCAATTACATTCATGCTCTTCAATCTTATTAAATAACAAAGTGAAATATGTAGAAAAATCCATTTATCTTTAACAATTTAACCACCTAAAAAACAATAAACTGGGTGAATAAAAGGGTGGTTAAAAGTGGCTAATTATTTATATTATTTTTAAATTAATTTTAAGTTCTGATATTCTGTAGCAAAATGAATGTAAATTTTATCTAGATATTAAATTAATGAGCGTTATTGAGAACTTCGAGCATTTAAGATATAAATTTTGAGTTAAAGGTGTAATTACTGATTTTAAAAAGTATCTCTTAAAAAAAGTATTTCTTTAAAACAAGATAAGTATCTTTTTACTATTTTACATATAATATACAAATTATATAGATTGACTCTTTTATTATTGTGAATTTTCATGTTTATTGAAATCAAAATAAGGGACAAAAAGAGGGTACCAACCTTTATGGTGGTAGAAAAATAAATCTATAAAGAGGTCTCATTTTGAAAAGTACATAAATTGATATATATGTAATTTTCATAAAACAAAAATACTACCTATCATAACTTGTTTTTATTGTAAAACCTATTTAAAAAAGGAACATTGACTGTGTGTACTATAATCTCTGAATGTTATTATACAAAATCTAGAGAATGAAAGAAAACCCTCACAGTTTTTTTGTAATTATCAAAAGTATAATCTGTACTAATAATAAAGATGAAAGTGTGTGTGTGCAAGTGCATGTGTGTTATGTAATCATTTAAAAATTGAGTGCAATTTATGAAATTTATTACGAAATTTCTGAAACCCGCGATATTTTACAAAGCTATTATTGCACATAAATTTATATTACCAATTAAAAATTTTAAAAATTGTCTTTTTAATACTAACAATTGAACGATAATTAAAAAATATTTTTATTAATTCCCAACAATAAATAAAATTATTTCCCTGAAATTCAAACCGTTTTCAGTGTTTCTTCAAATATTAAGTCGCCTGATTTTCTTCCATTTGAAAACTATAGAATTTTTTTTTCTATTTAATATCTCTGCAATTTTGAACCCAAATAAAAAAAAGAAACTATAATATCGTGAAATTAAGCAGATGGATGAACCAGATATTTATGTTTTGATAGTTATGGGATTGCTCTCATAAAAAAAATGGATGTATGCAACAACAAAAAAAAAGGTTATGTAATATCATTCAAATAGCATGATGTTAATATGGAATCGTTAATGATATATATTAGTGAAATCATGGGAATGAAGTTAAATCTAAATGTATTATCTGATATTAAATATAACTTATATTCCTGGTGACCCAGGTGGGCTAGTTTCAAATAAATTCAATTAAAGTTATAATTCACCTTAATTACGCATTATTATATGCGTTAGATATAGGACATTATTTCTGTTGGTTAATTCTGTTTCTTTATTACATTTATATGTTAATTCGGTAGAAAAATTCATGGTTCGAGTTTCAGTTTTTTAAAAGAAAAAATATGGTCTAAGTTTCAATTTGTAGGTTAGCAATATTATACTTAAATTTTCCTTTATTTTTATCATGAATGTGTAAAAACAAGTTGAACATTTTGGTATCTACAGTCTTTCAATGATGAAGATATTTTGAATTACAAAATAAATCAGAGAAATAGTACCTTATAAAGTTTCTTGCCTTGAATATCGTAAGATTTAATGTTGCATGTAAGCGTAACACGATTTCAAGAAGAGAGAGAGTTTTCAAGAAATAATTCATGATTAGTGTTGAATAATTATTGATTCTAGTTAGTTTAATTTTCTTATAAAACCTATTGTTCTAAAAAAAATGAAACTGTTTTTATGAACTGTGTGGAGGAAAGTGTGAACTGTGTGAAAAAGGAAATAAAAATTTGAGCCGATGTGCATTATTATATTGTAACTTTGTGTATGTGAACTGATTTAGCATTACGTATAACATCTTCCTTCCTTGAAAAATATTTTAATGAGTAACAAAAGAATAATATCAGAAATAAAATAATCAAGTCTTTCTGCAATGAAGTATAACAGTGTTATCGCTTCAAAGGATTCAACATTTCTTATATTTACTGAGCAGTACGCCATATTTATACGTACTTCTCAATAAATGCTTCTAAAATAATATAGAATAGTTCATAATAGATAATAGTTCATAATATAGAATAGTAATATATAATAGAATAGTTAATAAATAGTTAATATAGAATAGTTCATAATAGATAATAGTTCATAATATAGAATAGTAATATATAATAGAATAGTTCATAAATAGTTAATATAGAATAGTTCATAATAGATAATAGTTCATAATATAGAATAGTTCATAATAAAGAATAGTAATATATAATAGAGTAGTTCATAAATAGTTAATATAGAATAGTTCATAATATAGAATAGTTCATAAATAGTTAATATAGAATAGTAATATATAATAGAATAGTTCATAAATAGTTAATATAGAATAGTACATAAAAAGTTAATATAGAATAGTTCATAAATAGTTAATATAGAATAGTACATAAAAAGTTAATATAGAATAGTTCATAAATAGTTAATATAGAATAGTACATAAAAAGTTAATATAGAATAGTTCATAAATAGTTAATATAGAATAGTACATAAAAAGTTAATATAGAATAGTTCATAAATAGTTAATATAGAATAGTACATAAAAAGTTAATATAGAATAGTTCATAAATAGTTAAAATAGAATAGTACATAAAAAGTTAATATAGAATAGTTCATAAATAGTTTTTATAAAAGCTAATACTCTCCAAAAATTGTCTTAAGCAATGATTGTAAGTTCTACTATAAATATTTATTCTTATTTGGATAAAAGTAATTTCTTTTAGTAAAGACTATTCTAGGTACATGAAGTGTGTGAAAATGAATTCAGAAGTCAAATTGAGTTTCAAAAATGTTTTGTTCTTTTTTCTTGATAGTATAAAAATATTAAATGATATTTATGTGAGGAGTAACTGTTTCCAAGTTAAAATGAAATAAATAAATGAAGAAAAATGTATAATAATTGTTAAATAGCTAAGTGCCATTGTTGCTCCTGCTATATTTGTTATTTTATTAACTCATATTTAAATGAAAAGCGTTATACTTAGCTTCCATTGTTTCTTTAGTAAAAAAAAAAAAAAAAAAAAAAAAATCTTCGCATTTCTTAATACCACAACATATGTAAAATATAAAAAGAGAAAAATATTTGCTAAATCTTCATTTTCTTCAGCTCTTTTTCAGTTGTGAAGCAGTACTTTTCGAGTAATGAATTCCTTCAAATAAATGCTCCAATTTTTTTTCTCTCTGTAGTCATATGATTCGAATTTATTTCTTTGTAGAAACTGAGCGCAAAAGAGAAACGGTTTGCCAGGATTAACCTTTCTTTTTTTTTTCGACAGTTTATTTGACACAAGTATGCCTACAAAGAAAGAAAATAATGGATTTCATTCCATTTATTCGTTTGGAAAACTTTGTTGCTACTAGAGAAAAAAATGTTTCTTTTTTTAATGTTCTGAATTGATGTAGTTGGAATTTTCATTTCATTGCAGTTTTACCGCTCTCATAGCTGATGAAAGATTTTTTTTTAATGACTTGAAATATTTTTTTTTCATTTGTTGTAATATTGTTGAAGTTATTGTCATATTGATTTATTCGGCATTGCATACATTGTTTGTTATTGGGTTATTACATGCACTGGTTTATTTGAAGAAATATTGACCATTAATAAATAATAGGTGTATTTGTACATTGTAATGAATAGAAATGAATATTAAAAGGATATTTAAATAATGTACTTAAAATTAAAAATATACTGACTTTATTGATATTTAATGAAGAAATTATATTTAAAAGGCTGACAATAATAGCTTTAATCAAATAGATTTTTTTAATTTTAATAAAATGCTTAAGTGCGAAATTTTGCTCTAAATATTGACACTATTACTGTTAAAAATATTAGTATATCTTATAGATTGGAGACTGACACATTTAGGCTTCTGATTAGATTATATTTTATTTTAATCACTACGTTTTTCACATATCGAGATGTTTTAGCAAATACAAATTTGAAAATCTTAATTTGGTACGTTTGCATACGATAACGGTAAAATTTGAATAGAAACCAATTGCATACTTAAAGAAAATTTTATTCCTAAGGAATATGTGTAATAATATGTGTGTAAAGGAATCCGCTCAAAATTGTAATTAATTAAAACAGTAGATCTCTCAAAATTATGTCCACAATGAAAATATTTTGAAATTTCCGAGAGAAACACCAACTTTATTCCTTTAATAGTTCGAGATTCACCTCAGATGATTTTTGAGATCGTGAAATCATCACGATCTCGAACGCATACTTCGTATAGCAATATCTTAAATTTCCTTCGTTAAAAGGATAGACAGTTAGGGATTTATATAGGTAGGGGAAGATTATATATGACCATCCTTTATATCCATTACTTTTATCTGCTAAAAATTATTAGGAGGAAATAAATGAATTATTATGCAATAATAAAGCTGAGATTCATTTACAATAATAGAGAAGATTTTATTTTCTTAGGAACTTCTCTTCTCTTAAAAAATTTCGACAAGCATTCTTTTGAATAGGCTTCGTGAGGAATAAAATTCATATTATTAAGATATTATAAATATTTTAAATACATCTTTCTAGCTCAGCGTTTACAGTTTTTACTTATCTAAAAATTACATATAAGATTATTTTGGTTTAGTTATATTAACATCCCGTTTCTTAAAGCAGCACTAGGATTATCATGGGCGGACCTCGTAATTTTGAGCCGCGGTCAGATGACGAGGACGACATCTGAGCAGACACCCTTCTCTCCACACGACACCATACCAGCGGAGGACGTTTGGCCCGGATGGATTTGGCGTGCATCAGAACCGCTTACACGACGGTTCTTCGATAGAATCGGATCTCGAACCTGAAACCATCCGGTTCCGAAGCTGGGACCTTACCATCAGGCCACCTCTGTCCCACATTTAAGATGAAGAAAGTCTTTTTATACAAAACACAAAGTCTTCTGTAATATTTCTCTTTTTATTCTGTTACCTCAAAACTATTTCATCACCATTTTGAAAGGAATATATACTTATAGATAAAAATCCAGGGTATTAATAATGTGTTCTAGACCGTCCCCCCATATGGGCAACCAAAAAATGAGAATGGGAAGCTTCCGATATGGTGATTGGTTCTCACTTCTCTTGCGGTTAAAAGAAATGGCCCGGATTGAAATTATTTCCAACCCAATGATTGGACATATCTTTTAAAGGTGGGGCCATATCATATCCAGTGTTGACATCATAGCTGGTGTTGACCATTAGGATTCCACCGTAGTTACCGCCAATGGGCTGTCACGCAATGATAATCATGAAGTTTCTGTTGGATGCTCTGGTAAGTTGGGTGGAACTATTTAATGATTATAAAAATAGAATCTTATATAAATATACGAGTGGTTATATTATTATTCATGTACTTGAGTTGTTCAATCATTAATTTATATTTTTCTACTATATTCTATCATTCACCTATATTATATACTAATAAATACATATTTCCCCTTCTATTTACTGATGCAGAATTATCTGTTGCGATCGCTAAATTGTTGTCTATTTCATACTCCTTGCTTGTAAAAACCACATATTTTCCTATGCCCCAATTAATTAAAATATGTAAACAAACTTTCTGCATATTTTCAGCCTCAATTAATAAAATTTCTAATTAATATTACCTTTTTGTGGTTTAATTACAGAATTCTGCATTTCGCAGAATAAACAAGAAACAAGTTTCTTTACAAAAATAAATTTTAGAAATATTCCAAATGAACTCAAGCAGTTGCACAAGCGATAAAATAAATTCAGAAAATAGATTTTAAAACAGAAATTGTTTCCCATTGGAATTTTAATTAATATGTAAATGAATTTGGAATTCTGTATCTCGATTTCTTGTGTTTCCATAGGCACCTACTTTCTAAAATTATATTTGAGTAATTATGTCAAAATAAAATATTATATAAAATTGCTATTTTAGAAGTAAATTTCTTGACTCAGTAAATTAAATAAAAGCTATATATTTATGAGCAGTATATTGCAAAATGAAAATATGAATCTTTCGTTTTGTAACCGTGGTTTTGGGTTTTTCTATAAAGTTTGAAATTCTTAAACTTTTAACATTTTTTCTTTAGTTTAGAGTATTTTAATTATTTGTTAATAAATGCACGATATATTTTGTTCCCCTAGAAAATCAATTGCATTTTTGAATAAAACTTATTAATCAAGGAAGTGGTTAATTATTTTGAATGCATTTATTTCCATTTCGTTTTCATAAGAGTGTTTTTATGATTTTACTGAAAGTAATTCCAATTAAATGAATTCAACAAAATTAAGTCCCGAATAATTCCATTTTCAATTTATATAGGTTTAATAAAAGAATGAAGTTTTCCTTGAAAATGTATAAAATGTATAACGTCTAACTTAATTCACAGTACCATTAGAATTTGTACTGTAATTTTATAGCTCCGCTCAAACAATTAATATTTTTATCTGCATTAATGATATAATGTTTATATGTTTTTCCCATCGTAGCATATAAATAGTGTATTGTACCATTGGTTACTATCTGTGAATTTTTTTAATCCGTACTCACATATAACTGAATATTCTGACTGTCATACCCTCTATTTCCGTCTCTACCAATAATAAAGATGAAGATGTGGGCATCTGTGTGTGTTGACGTTCTACAGTTCAGACAATTTTTGACAGTTTGGAGATCATGTTTAAAAATTTTTAATTAGAATTTTTATCTAATTAAGAAATATGGGTGCATTTTGTCTTTTTTCTGTGATAATTAAGATGATATTAGAGAGCAAAACTGAATTTAGAATTTTACTGAATTAAAAATTTAGAAACATCGTCTTTATAATGAAATACATAAATAGTTTTAATGTAAAATGTTACATATCAAGAATTTAAAAAATGCAAAAAATTTTAACACTAAGTTTGATTTTTCGTCGGAATTCAAACCATTTCCACAGTTTTATTAATTCTGTGTTTTACTTTTTACTTTAAATAGGGAAGAAGAATGATTCTGTTCAATATCTGATAGAGTAAATTATAAAATTTAACATTTTTAATATTTTGGATAATTACATGATTTCTAGAATGTATTGTGTTTCCAAAATAAATTCAATTTCTGTATACAAAAGACAAAAAAGAAAAAAAAAATAATAATAATGGAGTCTTTTCGACTCCATGTCTCTGGCCGCGTGAAAAAATTCCTGTCTTCTCCAGTTTTACATAAAAAATTCGTTTAAAAGTTAAAGATTGGCTAGAAAATTACGAATTTAAAAGTACTTGGATCTTTCGGGTCCAGACTCAGTTAAAAATACACAACTGGTTGCGTATGCAATGAACAGAACAAATTTGGAACCAAATAACACAGCTTTCATACTAGTGCATTTTAAAGAGTAAAAATAATTTGTTAATGACATCATACTTAAGGAAATTATGCTTAAGGGATTTTATAATTAAGTATATCTAATGTCTTGAGGCAACGAGTTGATTGCCAAAAATTCTACTATTTAGGTTTAAACAGTGGATATTGAACAAAATTGCAAGAATGAATATTTGGACAATTGCAATACTTTCAAGTTATACTTCAGATATGGAATAAAAAATAGCCAAAACGACATCGTGATAGAAATATAAAGTTAACTTTATAATGTTATTACAGAAATGATTTTGGTTGATTATGAAACTAGTAATAAATTAGTATAAAACAAAAGAATCTTTCAATATGACTTTCAGTACTTGATTAAATCACAATTTTTATTTTCAAATTTTGAAACTATAACTAAAAGAATAAATAATTTGTTATTAGTTTTGCAGATATGTATACTTTTAATCAATCATTTGATGTGTATCACCGACTGTATTTCTTTTTGTGGCACTTGAACAAAACATTTATCATTTACTAATTAATATCGGCTTATTGTTACTGAGAACATTATTATAGATAACAAATAATAAATGTCATCTATAATAATGTTTCATTTACTAATAAAGATTAATTATCAGTCAACAAATATGTTACTCTCCCAATGATAATTAATCCTTATTAGACAATTATTAATATTTTCTATTGGCAGTGATTCTATTTTCATCCAGTTCAAATTCATTCCTGGTAACAGATAAGCATAATTTGAAGCATGTATATTTTAAAAAATAAAGCATTGGAAATGCGTTTTAGATGCCATAAACATCTGCTTGAGATGATGCAAAAGAATAAAGTGATAATTGTGGTTTCATTCAATCGTACGATATTAAAAATAACCCCTCTAATTACGCAAATGATTAACTGTTTGTAATACAATTATATTTAATGTAAAAAAGCCGATATTGCAATCTCTTGTAATTAGCATAATATTTGATTTTTCATTTACTGACATTTACCTAGCATGCTAATTATTTTATTTAATTTAAAAATTAGAATGTTAATGTTGAAGAATTGCCAAGATTTTCTAAAATAAGTTTAAGAAATCATTTTTCTAACAATTATTAATTTATTAGTTTTTTTTCCTTAAATATCAAAAACTATCATCGTCAATTTCAGGCAAATTATCTGGTACAATGTCAAATATAATGTTGATGTTGAAAAGAAGTTAGATCACATTACATCTTGTCAGTCCCGAACTATGGAGGACTATGGGTATAATCAAGCATAAAAACTACACAACACAAGACTCGAAAAGGTTTTTTTTTTTTTTCAAAATAAATTCCATTAAGGAAATCAGCAGCATTTTTTTTTCTTTTTCTTTTTACAACTTGCTCTTTACTTTATATCAGCAGTAAAGTTTACGGAAAAAATATTTACTTTCATCGTAACAGATCTAGTAAATAAAACAATACAAAAACGTTGTTGTAATTTATAATTTCAGATATTTTATTTTTTATATAATAATAATTACGGAAATAAAATTCGTATCATTAAAAAAATTATTTTTAGGAATTTAAAGTAGGATAAAAGTATTTCTTTGCTATAAACATGTTCTGATACAACAGAAAAATATAAAAATATTGTTTAATTCTAAATAAAGAAATCAATAAAAGTTTTATAGATTATTTCTCAATTAATACTTACAACCGAAGAAATACTTAAATACTAAAATTAATGTTTTCAAATTTAACTATTTATAATAGGTTAAACGAGTATTTCGCAATGAATGTAGCTATTTTGGAATTGTTTGATTTACAGAAAGTGCGTAAACATTCAATAATATTATGAAAATAAAAAATGAAATTGATGAAATGTTCACTTTTTACGCTGAATAGATATATTACATTAAAATATATAGACTATTTCTTTCTTTTAAAATATTATTGATTAATCCTTTAAGGAAATTTCTCGCTTAGAACTAGTGCTTCAAATAAATATATTTTCTAAATAATAAGCTAAAATAAAGTTGTTTATCATCATTATAATTCAATATAGAGATGACATGGTGTGAATGATTATCTGAAATGAATATCGATAACAATTTTCCGAAACAGAAGGTATAATCTAACTTAAAAAGACAGAAACTACACACTTTATAAGATTAAAGATAACAAAATATAAAATATAATTCAAACACAAATGTCTTATGAAATTCTGATTAATCTCTTATTACATGTTCACATAAAATGTTGATTTCGGCTCTGAAGTTCATGTATTGGGACAAAATATGTTTTATCACGGATAATAAAATGGTTCAGCAATATATGGAATCTGATTTGATACTTTGCTTTATAAAAATGTAATTCGTAGAAAGGGGGCATAAAAAAACAAAAACTTCGAAACTGATTCGCCTATTTTAAAAACAGACCAACTAATGGCGACTGAAAAATATTTTTTTCTTCGCATTGGAAATCTTTTAATAGTAGATGAAACGTAGTCCCTTTGTTCAAATAAGTGAAATTATACGGAAAAAAATTATTTCGAAGAAAGTTTTAAATCATGTCTTTAAAAGGATCATGTGCCCAAAGAATAAAAGCTATATTAAGTGCAAATAAAATTGCTCATTTATTGGAAATTGATACCAAAAATAATCCACTTCCGAACAAAATAAAAAATATCATTAAAAAATAAGATTTAAAAAATATTTTAAAAATCTTTCAAATTAATAGACATGCACTTTTATAAAACTTATCCTATTTTCAACAGCGGAGCCAGAATGATCCGCCATTTACAAAAGAACTATCAAAAGCAGGCATTAAATAATTAACAGAGAATGGACATAAAATACAATGAAGGACAAAAAACATTCTTACGATTCTATTCAAAGATTGCAGTGACTTTAGCTTGCAGTCTTTTTGTAAATTGCAAGATGTACAAAATGGAACCGTTACACATAAAATAGAATTCTCAATAGGAGTGATTGCTGAACTTAGAGCTACAACTTCTTGGGTTAGTGGTGCTTTCCATTTGAATTCTTTACTATTTCAAATCAATCAAGATCATTAAGGTTCCCTTAATAGCTAGGGATATATACTGTCAATAATATCAAAAAGCATTTTTACACTTTATTATTACTTTAAATTCACTTTAAAATTACCAGTTTAAAAATTTAATCCCATGAAATTTTTCTTTTATTTTAACCCTTGTTTTACATTTCATTTAATGTATCTTTTTCTTTTATTTAATTTCTTGATACAAACGTATCTGTAGAGGCTTCCCTTGGCGTGTTCCTTCTATGTTCTATTAGCTCAATTATTTTATGCTCAGATAGCGTTTCTTCCTCTATTCCAGACCTACTCTTAAATTTATAAACGGCACTTCTTCAGATGATGCAAAACTTTATGCAGAGTTTTATAAATATCTGGAAAAGCAAGAAATTTTAATTTTCTTAAACTATATGTATATTTTAGATTATACTTTTTTTCCGTTTAATCTTAATTATGTTTATTGATATGCTCAAATATTATTTAGTTTTTAAAGGTGGTCTAATGCATATATTTTTAAAAATATTTATCGTTATCATAATAGGATGATGACAACAATGATATTTCATATGCGTTTTTTTCTTGCGCTTTGATTATACACAATTTGTATAATTATTTAAATTAGCAGTTGTTTTGATATTTATGAACATGTTAAATATATTTTTAACAAGTACTGAGCCTGGTAGGCAATATATCAGTCGAGTCACACAAGTGCATAGAATCGGTATTGAAATAGCTAAATGAGAATGTAAGAAATATAATAATAAGAAATTGTAGAGCTTAGTTGTAATGGCTGAGGAACAAACATAAGACGAGAAATTAATATAATCTGAAATGATTTATTTATTTACATCATTAAAAAATTCTTAGGCATTTTTATGAATACTTGCAACGAAAGATATTGGAACCAACAACAATTTTACAAAAAAAAAATGTAAATAACTGTCACTTTCTAAGAAATTTTAAATTCCTAAGAATTCATTCATTCCTAGAAATACATTTTAAATTTCGGAGTATTTAATTTATAGGAAATCAAAGGAAATAAAACTGCCATCTTGCGATGCATTTAAGAAAAAAGAGTAAACTGTTTAAAATAAAGGGGTCTTTTTCGTTTAGTTGGTTTCTTTGAATCAAATTCTCGAATGATTTGAAATTCTGGATATCGAAGACATTTGCATTGTTTTTTATATGATAAAGATTCTTAAATTTTTTAGAAAGATATTAATTGATTTTTTTAGAATTCTGCAATGAATTTCAAAATTTAATTTTACTTATTTTAAAATATGAAAAGAGTACGCTTTTTCTCAGTTAAAGATTATATTTTTAAAATAACGTAAGGGTCAAGAAAAAATCAATTACTTTCTCTCACTAAAACGCATAATGACAATATTTTTTTGAAACTTTTGTAAAACTTTAATTAAATCCCATCTGGGTATAAAAGGAAATTATTCACAAATTTATCAGATTTTTTTTTTTTTTTTTTACCTAGGGGAGATTAGAAAGTTTCTAATCGTTTTCGTAACAGACCAAGATTATTAAACATATAATTCAAGGAATTCATACATAAAAATGCAATTATCCGAAAAAATGATATGCAACATTTCTGTGAGCCAAAATTATTTTTTTTTTATTTTTTTAAAAATTTGATGCTTAAAATAAAGGTTGATTGGTTAAAACAACAAAAAATAATTAACAAAGGAATTCTTTTCAATGCCTAATGACTTGCGTAAATTATGAACAAAATTGCGCGATAAACTTCAATGGAAAACATAAAATAAAAGTTAATGGTCGTTGAGAAACAAAAGATGTATTGTATTAGAAGCGATCGAAATGTTTCATTTATTTTTTTAATACTTTTAGGAAATTTTGTAAAAAAAAATCCAAAGAGATTTCGAAGTATAAAAATGTCAATGATAATCCCTTTATTGAAGAATTTATTATGTGGGAACTTTATTCGAACGAAAATATATTGCTTAAATGTCAATATGAAATTATGATATTATTTCTTGAATTTAAGAGTAATGATATTCCAGTCACTTTTAGATTTAATCCAAAAGTTTTTTCTCTAAAGTCATAAATTGATGCATATGAAAGTTTAAAGCAATTTCCTTTTTCTGTGGAATACTTTATATTTCTAAGCTTGTAAACGTTTTTGTTTATTTAGGAATCAGTTCACCCCTTTGCAGACATATACCAATCCACACATTCTTGAAACTACTCATATTCTACTTGGGATTCATCTTGTGTAAGCTTCTCTAAGTTCTTCTGAGAATCACTTCATGTATAAGCTTCCTGCTTCGTATTTGGGAAAATTCATGGAAACCAAATTTGATGAGTACAAAAGCGATTACGATGCAGTTAGCAAGACATTCAAAAACATCTTCTATTCTTTTCGTTTTAGAGAGTACAGATCATGTTAGAGTATAGGTTTGATCGTTTCCTAAAGCGCCGTCGAAATTCGCAGTTCAATTATCCGTTGTCAGTCTAATCATGGAAGACGAACTTGGGATAATCATTCACGTGAATCAAGGAAAACACGATTAGCATGCTGTTTGTGTACTAGAGGTAATGAGTGAAATTCAAGTCTCATCATCAGGATTGTCGAAGCATGTCAGTTGCCTCTGTAGCCGATTACCGCCATTAATGCAAAAATCATCTGAGGTGAATCTCAATTTATATTGATCTACCTTTATAGCAATGCTATTAGAAATAAATGATAATGTACATGTCTGTGTTGGAGCACTTCATGGCACACGGCTGGACATAGAACTACGATATTTGGAGCAATTATATTTTGGAAAGTGTAATTTGGGTTCACTTTTTGTACTTTTGGTTAATTTAAAAAAAAGAGAGAAAAATTTGGTGATTTTGAAAATATTCTGAACTTCTGAAAATATTATTGTATTTTTAACACCAATAAACTGATTTCTTTATACACTTTGAAAGTTTAAAAATTATCTTTTTCATCTTAATAATTTTGTATCCATAGAACTTTTTCTGTAATTTTTAGAATTAAAAATATTGATAGGTATATTTTGCAAATCTTCACATGATTGTGATGAAATCGAAATCTGTAAAAGGAATGCTACAATTCTGCTGCTGCTATGAACAAAAAATATAATCTAACATTGGCTGATTTTTTTTTTCATATTGAATAAATGAAAGGATTTACAAACGCGATTTAAAATTTCACTTTTAATTTTATACTTTATGTTTTTTATTGAATCAGTAAATGGTAACTTTCTAAGATATTTATAAGCAGTTAAAACATTTTCAATATTACTAAAGAGATACCGAAGCTAAATGATGCTCCATTATCATTTTTATATATTTTATTAATATGTTTCAGTGAAGTCTTTGAGTTCTTTGAAGTTCAATCATTTCTGCTTTCATATTAATGATTAAATTTTGGGTGGTGATAATTGTGAAGTAAATATCTCAGTGAAGCTTCAAAACCCATTATGACTAAGCTGCTTATATTGATCTTATGAAACTTCCTTTACCCATCGAACCTTTCATTTCTTAAGTCCTTAATTATTTAATATTGACTAACGACATTTTTTTAGATTTCGAAGAACACTGGTTCTCAGACCATTTCTCCTTCATAAAGAGTTCACTACTAATTCCCATGCTATAATAAGAAATTAATTAAACATTTTAATCTGATATATAGGTGCATATCAAGAATACAACCATTTGCAACCATGGGAATGAAATTTTTTCCTTTAAAATCGCATTATCGTACAAACTTACACAGGGAAACTGTATACACAGACACATCGAGCATTGAAAGGTTATTATGGCCATTCAATATCACTGTTGGAGATTAGCAAATAAGTGAAAATAAAATAAATATTTTAAATGTCTGTTATTAAGATAAATTTACGAATAGTACTGTTGCATTTTTTATACTTTTCATAATAAAAAAGATATCAGTACCTTTCTTTTTTTATTTGAAAGCATAACAGGATAATTATTTTCATTCAGTTTATTATGATGTTAAATTTTATTGCCAGCGACTGTTATAATATTTCATTTTTATATCCTAAATAATTTGCTCATAATAGAAAAATATAATTTGAAACAGGCAGCTAGTTACATAGGAATGCACTGAGTATAACATAAAAAATTATTTTATAAATTAACTTCAAATCAGAATTTTGATAATTGCAGTATTTATCTTTAAAATTCAAGCAAAATAACCGTTAATTTCTTATAGTGTTGTTTCTTATAGTCTTATAGTGTAAACTGTATGGATTTGAAAATCTCTTGAACCCTTTCAAAGGTGGTGGGAAGTATGCTTCCCACCAAATTTATCGATCTTCTAACAAATTTATGAAGATTGACATAAGTTCTGACATATTTTTCAATAAGGCTGAAACATAGATGGTTCAGTTCCTTATCTCACACAAGATGCCGTGTTTTGATTTGTTACTTAATTATTAATTAACCAAATTAATTAATTAATCAAATTAAATTTATCTAATAAGTTAAATGTATCTCTTTTCTTAAGCCAATCTCAATTGTAAAAATATTTTAATATACCACAACTAGAAAAATATGGCCCTTTAAAGGGTTAAGAAAGAACCTTTACAATATCAATCATATTCCGTTTAATAAAGAATATAAATAGAGGCAATTGTAAAAGAAATCAGTCACCCATCATCATTTTTAAATAATATAATACTAAGCATTCTTTTATCAACATGTATGAAACCAAATAAATTTCTTTTTAAATAAGTTGGAGGAGTACACAGAATGTCAAATATGAGATTTTTAAATTCGGTTCAAGCATTTAAATTATATATAAATAATATTTATTTATTTAACTAAGCGTAAAGTTACGCTGAGGAATTCTCTCTTACATTAACTAGGATGTAAATATGAGGCTAAATTAAACCTTGTAGTTCATTTAATTAAATAATTCCTGTATACCTCTATAAATTATAGCTAAAGACTATTTAAATAATTATATATAA
This sequence comes from Argiope bruennichi, assembly GCF_947563725.1. Lineage (NCBI taxonomy): Eukaryota > Metazoa > Arthropoda > Arachnida > Araneae > Araneidae > Argiope > Argiope bruennichi. Next base: position 81,171,933 of record NC_079152.1, read on the forward strand.
AAAGTAAACATATATAAATTGGTTTCCTAAATAAAATTATAATTTAAGTTTGAAATACGAAATTTGATTATGACACAAGTTTAATATTAAAAAAAACAATATTAAATCTTACTTGTTTTTGAAATTGTTCTAGTAAACTAATAAAATAAACCAAAAATATTCTTTAAATAAATATTTTGTTTATTCATTTTGACTACATCTTTAAAGTTTCTGCATGCATTAAGAATTTAAGCTTCAATTGATAACAGACGTTGCATTTAACATTTTCATTTCTAAATTGCTTATATAAATAAAATTCAACTTCACACCAAGAAAATGTTTATTTAGCCGATGATATAAGATTTTTTTAGACGTCTTTGAAATAAAAATCATAATTAAAAAGACCGCATGAAAAGAAAGTTAAAACTTCATTCAAGAAATCATTTTAAACATTAAATAACGTTAAGCTAATATTTCCCTATTCATTAAGTGTTCAATAAATTTGAAAGGCATCTGAATGAAGACTTTTGTATAGGTTATTGTTCAATTGTCTTGAATAAGTTATTGTTCAACTGTCTTGAATAAGACAACGTCATTTAACATGTTCTCGTTGTTTCATTTGCAAACGACAAAATGTCATTAAATCCATTGATATTCAACGAATTATTCTCTTATTGAAAATATACATAAACTAATATTATATTTGAGGGATATTCATGTCAACAGATAACAAGAATTAATGCTATTTCTATTGTGAAGTTGTATAATATGATAATTTTAAATCCCAGTTTGTAATGATTTTTTGATGCTAATTCTTGAGTCAAAAAATCGATATTGGAGAAAAAATATATGGTGAGTTTTATCTAAACAAATAATATGTAGAACTTTATATACTATGTAGTACTTAATAAGTAGTATTTTGCACTTTATGACATTAGTATGTATAATAGTATTTAAGATTTTGTAATCACGGATTACTAAACAGTCATGGTTGACTGAAGACCATATCTATTTTCAAGAAACGCAGAAAATTGATAATTGTATCTTAGTGAAAAATAAACAATGAAGTATTGCAAAATAAAGATTAGAATATATCCTGAAGCATGTATTTATGGGATACAAGAAAAGAAATTTTATAATGCTGCTTAAACCTTCTGTTTATTTTTTTATATTATTAATCTTTGGCATCCAACTGTTTCCTTGAGAATATCAGCTGCACTAATTTGCAATCAAATCTTTTATGATTAATATGATGTTTGTGACTTCCCCTACAAATATTTTTAAGCGTAAAACGGTAAGAATCCTTTAAGCAATGTAATTTTTTAAAGCCTTATATTTGGTATTCTATTTTGTCGACGAACCCTTCTAATGGTATACACCCATGCCATCATAGAACCATTAAAAACGAAATTGTTCTAAAACTAGTTCTTCTAAGTCTTATACTGTCTTTCTCGGGGCTGCAATTACTTATGCAAATTATTACATTATAATTAACTATGCAAATTTGTGTTTTTCACGTTTTTTATTGTGTTAAAAATTTGTTGAAAAAAACGGAAAAAATCTCACAATTTAATTTATATAATGAAAAGCAATTTTGGTATTTTTAACCAGTTGGTGTTAAAAATTATTTTTATACAACACAATATCTGAAGATTATACCAGACAAAAACTGCAAAAAAAATGAATCCTTTTTAATTTATGATATTTCTCATTATTATTAAAAAAATCCTTTTGAAGTGTACATTCTTTCCTTCCAAATTGCATTGGCTCCAATTTATTAGTTCTTGTTAATAGAATGGCAAGAGACATAAAAATGAACCACCCTCATTTAGAGTTAAATTTTCAAACAGCTCATTAATTTGCTCATTAGGGAATTATATAAATGTGGACCACAAAAGATGCGGATCACAAAAGAAATTATTGCATTTCTCGGAGACAGTATTGATCAATTAAGTTAAACGATACTGTCATCATCCTGAATGCTATGAGAGACCAAACCTATAGAGATGGCATAGCGACATAAAGCTAACATACAAAAATGCGATACAAAATAAATAATAAAATATTAACATAAATATAAACGTAAGTGCACATTATAACATGGCTATACAAAAATGCAAGCAAACACAGGCAAAGAAAAGGACTTCAGGAAACATTTGCTCTTTGAAAAAAAATTAAATATTCAATCTAATGAAACTGGTGGAAGGTATTTCATAGATTACAAAAACATATAATTTGTAGAAGTTTAAAAAGTCGAAAATTTAGAAATTATTCTTAAAAGCTAAATCTAACAAGAGCTCCTACGATGAAAAAATAGAGTTTCTTGTCTTGCTTTTGAAGCATGTTTTTGTATGTTCTCTAACCCCCCTCTTTTTCCAGATTATTTAAAGTACGTTCTCTTTTTAATTCGTTTTACTTTCGCTTTTCGCTTTTTTTTGTTTTTGTTTTTGCAGTTTTTTTAATTATATTTTAATTTTTGCTTTGCATTTTTTTAATCCTTTGCTTGTTATTGTTTTGTCTCGCTGTCTGCATATATATTCATACTTAGAAACCACAATATAAAAACAAACAGAAAAAGAAAAGAATCTAGTAGATAAAATTTAATCCATTTTTATTCATTTCATTTTATTATATTTAGGTACTAATGCTATAAATCTGTTCTTGATAAATTATTCTTGATTTCACATGCCTATTTATATGAAAATTTTTATTCAATAACAAATATGTGTCAATGAGAGTTTGTAACAAGAGTCTGCTTAACTCGATGATTATTTTAATGCAGAATATATTATTATAATATCGGAAAACAGCAAAAAATCAGGTTTTTAAAAGTAGAACAATTAATGTAATGTGATCTATTTATTATATTAGTGATATACATATATAATTTTAGTATTTGAAGACTGAAAAGATAATTAGGATTTATCTGAAAATATATTTCTGAAATTTTTAACTCATGAAAGGGATAAAAAAATTAAACATGGACATTTTTATTTGCAATCATAATGTTTTATTTATGCATAAATAAGGTACTTTGAAAATTGTAGCATTTACAAAACTGAAGAATAGTTTTCATTTAAAGAAGTCCATTTGATATAGAAGTACATGAATAAGATGCAATTTGCAAATAAGATGAAATTAATAAATTCAATTAAAAAATGAGAAAGAATTAAAACATGTTCACAATTTATTTATGTTGAATCTACTTATTCCTTATAATCAAAATGAAGGAATAACATATATATGATTATATAATCCTATAAAAGAAACACATACTTAGCTAAATATCATTGGAATAAAATAAGGAATATACTTTCAAAGTTATGTTCCAAATATGCGCGGATCTCAGAGATCCACTATACATTTAAATAAATTCTGAAAAATCTCCTAAAATAAATTCAACATGAAAATTTGATCTTCTCATGTATTATTTGTAAGCTTTAAAATAAGATCAGTCAATCGAAATTTCTGTCACCTTTCAAGGTAACTGAAAGTACTTTCTACTCACGTTTTCTTGTGAACCAATTTGTCTTGATATTTGCTTTTCGAATATTTCAACAAATAGAGGGGGCAAATGGAAAAATATTATAAAGCAGAAATATTCTTTATAATATTGATATTTTCTTGTAGCTACTGTATATAAATATATGCAATTTAAAAATATAATAAATATTTTAAAATATCAGTAATTTCTTAGCGCATTGATATTTGATATATATTGGAAACTATGTGATACGAATATTTACTGCTTATAAAATGTTTTATAAATATTATAAGACGGTAGTCATTTCTTTAAGATACTCAGATTTTTTTCTTCTTTTGAGGGCTATTCTATGTAAATAACTCTTTTTTTTTGTTTGTTTAAAAATACGAAACCATTTGCTAAATTTTATAAAAAAAGTGATTATTTCATTGACATATTGATAATGACATGGTTCACGGAGCTCCTAGCTCCGGTCGTGGGGATTTATCTCCGGTAGCTGGAAAACTTGAAAGAGACCTTGCTTTCAGTATTTAACGTGACCGTCTTCGAAAGTCCATGTATTTTCTTTTTTCCACCCAACTGTTTAAATAATCATAAAGATTATAGTCGCAGACGCATGGAGAGGTGTCCTGGTATTTTCTTTTATAGTACCAACAGGAGAGGTGGTGGGAGGAGCGTGACGAAGCTCAAGTTTTTATTGGCTATTAGGATGTAACAAAGGTGCAACAAGGAATGGGGATGTACTGCTAGGGCAAATTAGTTTTTAGAAAGTAAAATTTAATATTTAAATTAACTGAAAAAATAGATAAATAGAAAGGGGAATTTAAAGTAGAATATTACAAGGTCTTTAAATTCGTGGATTAGAAGTGTATTTAGTAATAGAGAAAATAGCTTCGTTGTCATGTGAGTCAAGATTTTAAAAAAATTAAGTGGCAAGTTTTTTGGTGAATTTCTTAAGTGGTGGATAGTCAAGTACTTTATACATATTGGTATTTGGCATATACCAATGACAATTACAGAATCTTCTGATTAAGTTATTTTGTTGAAGTTCGACTATTCTTACATTAGATTTAGCAGCATATCCCCAAACCGGACATGCGTATTTTAAAAGTGGACGCAAATAGACAGTGTAAATAAGTAATTTGTTGTCCCTAGACATTTTGGAATTTCGAGAAATGAAGGGAAAAAATTTACGAGTTAAGTCTCTAAACTTGTTTTAAATATAAATTAAGTGGGGTTTCCAAGTAAGTTCATCTGAAATTACGCCTAAATATTTACGTTCCTTAGACTACGGGATAATTTGGTTTTTAATTTTAACGAGGTGAAAGTCTTTTTCAACGTGAGTTTTAGTGAACATAATTGCTTCTGTTTTACTTGCGTTAATTTCTATTTTCCATTGATTTGAAGAGTTTTAAGGGTCTGGTGGGTCTGGTGGAAGCTATTGAATTTTAAAAAAACGAGTCCATCACAGATATTTTCCCCAGTATGATGTTCTTCGGAAATTTTATAAATAAACAAAACTGCTGATGTAGAAAGTATAAATATTTTTTTTTTTTACTCGAAAGGGAAGCATAAATTAAAGAGCAGAATATTTGAAGATAAAGACAATGGAAAACGATTTTGTGAATAAAAAATAGAAATTTCAAATGAAAATTTTTCTTTATAACACTAATACTTTACATGTTTAATTATATGTTTGAATGATTTAAGATTGTAATACAATTTAGCATTCAGTCTTTAATTATTTTTTTTAAATTTTGGATATTTGTGCAAGAAACCTACAACTTTATTTTTCAAATTTAACAGCTTTCATAAAAAAGTAATAATAAAGAAAAATTGGTTGTATAACAAAAAAAACTTTTTAAATAGCAAAATGTTCGTATTCTTACTGTTGCTTAACGATAGTGGTTATAAAAAACAGTTGCTAAAATACTTTATTATATTTATCCTTCATATTCACTTATAAAACCAACTGAACTTCCAACAATTCCAATTTATGCTGCAATAAATTATCTTTTACGTTTGTTTATTTGAGATAAGAAGTTTTTTAAACATATAAATTATGTTTTTTTAAGAAATATCATAATAAGACAAAAATAATTCTCCGACTCAGAAAACAACTTTGATTTTATCGTAACATATACTATACTATTACGAAGTTTAATGAGAATGCCACAAAAAATAAAACTGAAAAATGTGGGATTCGTAATTTAATCGGAAATGAAAGGAATGTAGTATGAAAAAACACTTGAAATATATTATTAAAAATATCTACAAGAAGATATGATTAAAAAAAGGATTAGCAACTGGGAATATTTAAAGATAAATTAAAGTTTATCTTAATTATTCATTTGCAATACAAGTTCCGAAAAAAGTGTGCTTGTTTTTTTTCCTTAATTATTTTATTTAGTTATACACTTCGGGATATGAAGTTTAATGAAGTAAAGCAGGTAAATAAGTAAAAACGCAAATTATTTGTTGCATCGCTTCCAACTATTCACATATTTAATAATATTTTAATAATTACTTCTATAAGTGTCTCTTTTCAATTTTGTGATAAATCTTTTAAATCTAGTATTATATACATATCTTGATTACAAAGTGAACACTGAATTGAGTTCCTACAATTTCTGATCCATTTCAAGAAGACGCTCTTCTGAGAAGTCTTTAATATGTTTATCTTTTAAGTGGTTGATGTGTGTCAAAGTTATAAAGTAACGAATGCGTTTGAATAATCAGAAAATAAATTGCATTTTTGAAGCAAAGATTCTTATTAGAAAGAGAATAAGAAACATACGAATTATTTTGAAGAGGACTTGATATTCGGATATGCAAAAAAGTAAGAAATATTATTGCTGGAATTTCGAGTACACATCATCACTTTATCATCATTGATCCTATTGTAGCACGTCCACTTTGCACTTTATCATGCCAAAACGTAATAAAAATGAATATTGGATGCTTCATCAGCAATTACTGAAGTTCAAACATTCGCAGATGTAAGTAAGAATAGATGTAAGTGCGTTAGACGTGGTTGTATCAGTGAACTGATATGAGTTGTCAAAGTATTTGGGAGTAAATGCATAATATACAATTGCTTACATGTATAAAGAAGCATATATGTATGCACATACTAAAATGTGTACTGGAAAGTATAATATATGCTCTTGTTTGAATGTATACTTGAAAGGATAATGTAAGAACATTGAAACTCAAAAAATTCAAAGTAAATATAAAATATGAAAAACAGCAAAATACAGTAATTTTGGCTTGCTAAGACATATGATAACAAAGACAGATTATGACTAAGAAGTTAAACGAAGGAACGAAATTATTCATTACTGAAGAAAAAAGTACGTTGAAAAAAACCTGGAACGAATATGATATTCATCAAATGTAGAAATATTGCATTTACATAATGCGTATAGTTATATGAGAATGTTTATTGTATTTGATTCTTTCGTATAAAATTCATTAGCTCAAATGGCTTACATTTTTAAAAATTTATATTGTAGTTTATAAAATGCTTTCAAAATATTTATTTACATCAGCCATTTCCAATTTCCCCACAAATGCACAAAGAACTAACCAAATAATTTATTCCATGAAAATAATTATATTTTAATTCCTCTCTGCAAATTTAATAAAGCCACTTAAAAAATACCGATAAATGAAATATTATATTTTGCATTGCAATAAAATATCATAGTCACAAAAGAAAGAAAAATATGTTGAAACAAAAAGCAAGTGAAACGAATACGATACTCATCAGATATAGAAATATATTGCATTTACATAATGTTTACAGTTGTACGAGAATGTATAGTGCCTTTGATTCTTTTTTCTAAAATCCAAATGCTCGCATCACTTCCATTTCTTTTATTATTTATAATGTAGTGCATAAAATGCTTTCAAAATATTTATACACCAGCAATTTCTCACTAAACACACAGAGAATTAATCAAAATATTCATTCCATGAAAATAATTATGTTTTAATTTTTTTTGAAAAGTTAATAAATCCTCTTAAGACGCAAAAAATACAATTAAAAAATGATAGTGAATGAAATATTGTTATTATTTGTACTGCAATAAAACAACTAAGAAATCAAACTAACCAGTAATTGCGTCTTCTCAAGTAAACTTTATTTCTTGTGATCTTTCTCGAAAACTAGAAACGTGTTAGCCTTTCGAAACTTTGTTTCGGACAAAGCCCTGTTCCTAGCATCTCGGCAGGTATAAAAGAAAAGGTTGCTAGAAGAATGGAATGAGACCCAGTAATTAAATTTCGGCATATATACGAAGCCCATCTGCGTTGATCACACTTTGTATTCTTTCCCCAAAGGAGAAGGAAAGCACTGTTCTTAAGTTTCAATTATAGTTAGAAGATTTAATCAGGTCTGCGCTGAGACGGTCTGAGAGATATTTTAGATAATAATGAAGTTACAAGTTTCGTTATATGATTGTGATTCAATTAATGAGAAAATACAAAGATGCACCTGTCAAACGCTTTTGGAATTAAATTTCACATTTTGACACATGATACAATCCATAAATTAAAAATAATAGCTAAGTTGAAAATGATTACTTTCATAAAAATAAAGCAACGCAAATTCTTTTAATCTGGCTTAAAATTGTTTTTTTTAGAAATATATTTGAAAGAAACAAAAATTTCTTACCTCAGAACGAAAGTGAGGTAAGAAATCGTGTATAAGAAAGTTTCAATCTTTAAACCTTAAATCCAAATTCTCTGTATCATAAAACATATTGATATATTTAATAGAAATATAATGATAAAATTATTCAAAAAATAACCATTTTTTAATCATATAAGTATATATTCTAATGAGCTGATGTTCTTAACAAAAATATTTTCTTTATGTGTTTAAGAATAAGATTTTAATTTAATTGTTTTGAACCTTACCTTAAGATTCTATTATTTTGTTGCCCAATTATGGAAGTGGCATTTATATTTAATATATTTTTTCTCAATCTACATTAAAATTGTGTCCATTATTCGGATATTTCTTTTGTATTTTTACTTTACCTTATTTCGTTTAATTTAATATAGAACAACATAATTTCATATTAATAAATAATATCTCACTTATAATTTTCAAAAAAAGAATGTGATTTCAAATTTTCATTTCGGATAGTGAGATAATTAAAAATTTGATAATTTAGAATTGAAATTTTATTTATATATATCAATATACATAAACAACGAAATAAATGGGAAATTGCTATTTGATTTGTTATATGAATGCTTAAAAATTATTGAACTCTTACACTAGATGGCAGTGAAATCAATATTCTTCTTTACATTTATAAGTTGGAAAATATATTTTTTTTCGTCAATATTCACTAACTATTTTATTATATTCTCTTTTCATTTGCTTGCATTATTTTAATCTGAACATCAGTCTTTTATGTCTTTATCGTGATAAGGTTTAATATTGTCTGCTTTAAGGAGGAAAAATAAATGTTTAATATTCCGGTTCAATTTTTTTAATCATTATTCTGGTAACATTCATTTGAAAGAAATTTTAATTTTTAATTCTTCTAATGTAACGATGTCTGTATTCTAAAGCACAGTGATTTAATACCTAAATTGAATATTCTGATATTCTTCTAAAGATGAAAAAAAATCTTAATATGATCTTTAAACATCCAATTTTATTTCGAAAGAAAAATTTGAAATGTTTCTGTCCGATACATATTATTTTTAAAGGAAGATAAAACCTTGATTTTGTTGAGGTATCGCGCGATTTAAGTCTGATAAAAATCATACCATAATTCGTTTATTTCAGTTCAAACACAAAATAATTTCTAGAAAGAAAATGAAATTCAATAGTAATTAAAAGCATTAATAAAATACATGTTTTCAAATAGAATCAATTAGAAATGTCAACAAATTAAAACAATTTCTCCCGCATTTTCTCTATAATAAACGACATATTTCTATCTTTGTTAACGATAAAGCTTTTTGTCAGCAGATAATAGTAAAGGAATAGAAGGAAAAGACTTACATTAGAAAAAAGAGAGGCTAAAAGAATGGTATGTATTCCCAAGATTAAATTTAGAAATGGATACAAGACACTACCGTGTAGAATTACAATTGGAATTGTTTGCATAAAGATTCAATTCGTAAGTAACGATTTGGTCTTTTGTATAAGAATCTAATGCAGATGAAGCTAAGGAGCTTGGAACTTAACTATATATATATATATATATATATATATATATATATATATATTAATTAAAAATAAATTAATTAATATAATATAACAAATAATAATAAAAGTAGATTTTTACTAATAAATAAAATCAATTTGATTCAATGTGGCCGCCTTTTGCAATGATGCAGAGGTGCAAACGCTCATTGAAATTTTCAGCAATGGCAGCAAGTCTTATACCTTTTACCTATCCCATGTCCACCGAAGTAATTGCTTTACAGAGTCCAAACTTTTATGTCGTTTAATGAAAACCAGTGCTGCCAAAATGGACTATACATTTTAATCATGGGATTGAGATGCGGCAAGTATTGTGCACGCTCTCCAGATCGTATGCCCAGAAAATGTGCCTTGCACCAAGCTTCTGTCTTTTTAGCCTTGCTAGTGGTGCGGAGTTTTTTTGAAACTCCCAATTTACATTACTGAAGTGCGTTTTAGTCCACGTAAATGCTATAGCTTCTAGAATGTCCCCCTGGTACACTTTTTGATTTCTTTTAACGCCTCATCCACAAAATCCAGATATGTTTTCTTGCTTCAGTAAACTCCGCTCCAGACAATGACCGATTTTAGATTTTTCCTATGCTCAACAATTATTGAAGTGCTTAGAATGTCTACAGACTAGATCTAATAGCTCTAGGAGTTATGTGCTTTTGCAATAAAGAGCTTCTCATTAATGAAAAGGAATCTCTCTCAACACTGACTTGTGGCCCGCATCAAAATGTTTCGGCGTCTTTGGAGCCGCAGGAAGTTATTTTCTTCAGTGGGGAGCTGAACTTTTTGAAGTTGTAAGATTTCAGCCCAAGCTATGTTTTTGCCATTCGTTGCACTTATCAGTCACTTATTCCCAGTTCATGGGCGACCTTCATCATTAAAACTCTCAAACTCTCGAATGTCATTAAACTCGCTTTTTGATAACCTACTGCCATTGAAAGTGTTCACCATCCGTTTTCGTTGAATTCTTGGATTTTGACTATCACTGCCAAACTTTTTGAAACGATATATTGCATCAGAGATAGTTTGCCGAAGCGCATTAAGCAAACAAACGACTTCATCTGTCTTTTTTTCACATAAAATAGTATATCTTTTTCTTGGTATTATAAAAAGAGCGAAAACAATATGTAAACTAAAAGATGCATTATAAAAAATGTTATAATTGAAATGGTAGACAAACAAAAATGAACAAAAATTAAAAAAAAAATTAATTAACTTCTATTCTATGATGTAATAACTTTGTCCGAGTGCCTTTGTCGTACTCTGCACACACATACACACACACACACACACACACACACACACACACATATATATATATATATATATATATAGAGAGAGAGAGAGAGAGAGAGAGAGAGGGAGAGGGAGGGGGAGATGAAATGTCAAAAAAATTTAATTAAAATTTAGCAAGATTTAGCTTAAATATACATTTACAACTGAATCTATACATCTTGAGAAAAGAAAACACCATAATAAAATTCAATCAAACGGTTAAAAAGCCTTTACAACAGCAGAGTCAAGCATATTGGATTAACGCTTGTAAGTACCCCGTTTAAAACCCTTTCTAAATTTTACTATTTGGTATAAAAACGTCAGTGGAAATGATCGGAAAGTTCTTTCATTTGTGCACCAGATAAGATTCTTAGATTTGTGCACAGTAACGAAGCATATTTTTCAAAAAAGTTATATGAAATTTCTGTATATTTTCAAAATGTAATCATTTAAAATTATATATCTTCATGTCATTTCTTAAATAATGAAATGTTTAATAATTTTTTATGACGTTTATAGTTAAATATATTTAAAAAAAATAATACCTTCTCATTTTTCTAGAAATATCTCTTGTACGCTTCCCTGTTTTGGGACAAAAATATTATTATTGATAAAAAAAATTCTACATTAGATGTGTATTATCGATTAATTACACAAATGAAACAATGTGACGAAAGAGGTATAAAATATATATAAATTATAAGTAACTTCCTGATTTGGAAGAAAATTCAAGATAAAACTTTACATGCTCCATATAATTAGTTCATTGAATAAAATTTTTATTTTTTATTTATTTTGAATACTTATATTAATTTAATTTTAAATATTATAAGTATTTTGAAGTTGAATCAGTTTCAGTTGCAAAAATTGGAGTCTGGCTGATGTAATTTTGAATTTTTAATAGACTAATAAATACTTTCGGATTAAATATTCAGATAATCATCCATAGAAAAAAAGAAGTGAACTCGGTTTTTGAACAAAAATTCTAGTTTAATTGCATAAATCAAATCACATTTTTATGTACTCTTGCATATAATTAGTTTAAATATTAAAATAAGGTTACAGTTTATTCTTAGTAAATTTGTGACAAGAAATTCCTTTTAATTCCTTCATAAACCCACCAAGGACCATATATTAAAAAAACTTCAGGTTGCTAAAAGAATAAAATGTATTTATTTCATTTTATTTCTCTGAGATTCTAAAAAATTGCACCAAATATAATTAATTGATCTTTATCATAAATAATCATTTTCAAATTGAAAATAATATATGATCTTCTTTGGAAATTTAAGTATTTCATTGTATTTCTAAATATTTTTGAATCCGTCGTTGTGGTCATCATTAGGACTCTTCATTCTTTGTGGTAATTGCTTGATCTTCCTTTAACTTAGTTAAATCATTTAGTATTTTTTAGTTACACTGTCTTAATTTACAAATTTTAGGAGAGATAAAACATCATATTTTAATTACACATACGATAATAAAACCAACCATTGAATATTTTTTAAAAATATATGACAACATTCGGTATAATTCTTCGATAAGAATAAGTGTTTTTAAAATGAGACGCATACATTTGTAATGATCTTTGATTGTCATTTATAAATAGGTGAGTTTCTATAGCTTTTATTTCAAATCCCCATGTCCAAGAAAATTCAGAGTATTTAAGCAATAATATTAATGCTTAAATTAATACTTAAAAGTTCATAAATATGCATTACTGGCACATCCAGTCATTAATTGTTAAATCTTAAAAATAAAGACAAAAATATATAAATATATCCTTAAAACTCACAGTGCAGCAACAAAAATATTCTTTCTTGAACTAAGAAATTTTTCTTAATATTCTACAACATTTAGATCAGCTGATAAAATATATTTATTTTTGATAAGAAAGAAAATTTTACTTTATATAAAAAATCATACTATATGCAAATTATCCAATAAAAATTTTATAAAAAAAAAACAAAAAAAAATCAGTAAAACTTATGGATTGCCATGAGTAGAGCAATAGAACCAATATAGTCTTTGAACAAGTAAACGTGCTGATAATATTTGATCTTTTTCAAATTTGTAAAAAAACATTTTCAAGTAAGCAAGCAATTTTCAGAATTGTGATATTTTAGCATCCCAGCTTTACTTTCATCTAAAAATTCAATTACGATATAATTCATTTTTTTTCTATCTCAGCCGTGTTTGAAAATTTGAAAAAAAAATATTGAATTAATGTAATTGAATTCATGAATGTTCATTGAATTAATGAAAAAATTTCAAAATATAATGTAATTTTTGAGATACCGTCAGAAGTGTTTATGACTCATTTAGCAATGAACAAACCATTTTTCAAAACTTCATAACTTTTAAAATTTCACCAGAAGATTATAAAAAAAAATGTGGTCACTATTTTCATGACAACAATCGATTCAGATTTTTTAAAAAAAAATGTAGGTATATTAGGACAATTTCGAGATATTAATTAATTATGTTAATTTACTCAATTAATCAATATATCTTTCTAAACAAACATGTCCACTAAAACATGCCAAACCCTTTCCATTGACTCTAGTTTTGACCGAATGTGATAATAAATAGCAAAGTTACAGAGGGTCCTGTTATTTCATTTATTATTATAATGTACCACTTATATAATTGTGCTCATACCTAGGTAATATCACTATATTTTCAGATAAGATTCAAAAGAACACGAATAATGTAATTCCGATGGGAAGTAGTAGATATTAACAAAAGACAAATTAAAAATCTTAAACTTTTATTAATTACCTTAATTAACTTATTTTAATTAATTAAAAAGTGTGTCTTTTCCAGACTTATCTAATTTAACTTTTGATTAATTTCAATCCAATGTTGCCTTTTGTAATGAAGAAATAATAATTGTATAAAGTTTTCAGAAAATACCTAATCCCTCTGAAATAAGAATCTGTATGAAAAAAAGCAAACATTATAATGTCACAACAACAACAACAAAAGAATCGGAAAATCAAAACTGAAAAGTACAATGGATACAAAATCATTATAACCCGTTTAATTTAATAACATCATTAGAACGATTGAAAATTTGGGGTCGTTGATAATAATAAAAAGAAAAAAAAAACATTCTCTCAAGTAAAATAAAGGTTAAGATCAGTTAATAAATAAATTCATAAAATTATTCAAATGCAATATTCCAATACCATGAGAAGAAACAGTTATACATTTATAAAAGCAATAAATACTATGCATCTATCTCAAAATTTTACATTTAAGTAGTTAAAATGAATATTCGCCTCATTTATTTGGATTTGACAAATGTCAGAAAGATTTCCCTTAGGTGTCTCGTTAAAACGGCATTCCAATCAAGATGGTCTAATGGTCACTATGCAGATGATTAAAATTTGTGCAAACACTTATTGGGTAAATGCTAGGTTATGAAGCGGAAACGGCCCTCCTCAACAACTGAGCGAAAGGTTACAGTCACAGAAACCGAAGTGGTGTTTATGGAATTGTGACTAACAGTTATATATTGCAACATGACATTCAAATCTATGAACTTGAGTTTGGAACACTGCCCTAGAAAGTTGTGCGTAACATTATTGTTGAATGACGTAATTAAATGCTTATTAGCACAACTAATTCATTTAGTATCTAGTAATTTAATGCAACATATTTCTAAGATATAATCGGAAGTATAATTAAATATAAATATATTTCTGAAATGTCAGTTACAGAATAATTAAACTAATGAATGAACATTTATATGGTTCATTAGCATATCAAGTCAATTACAGTAATTAATTAATACTAGTAAATTATAGAAATAGAAAAGTAATTAAACACGGATTATTTGTAGAAGTAAATGCTTTTGTTTATTTACTAATATTGTGCTATATAGCAAATTCAATATATTCATTCATATGTTGCAAAGGGGAAAAGCATTGTCTAATGAAACATCGACAATGTATTCCCGTTGATTTTCCCGAATATTTAAGACAATAACACAATTGCGTTCAGCTTCGTAGTAAAATGAATAAATTTGAGTAGACATTTTCTTTCTGGCTAAATTTCAGTTTGGCGGTTTGTTGTGTTTTGGCGCTATCAAGTTCAATGATTCAAAAACAAAAAGACTACAAGACGTTGGATGATTAAATCCAATATGTGAAGTGTATATTGGATTTTACCTTAGGGAAATAAAAATATAAATTTCATATATCCATCTATTTACACTTTTTGTTGGCCACGTACAGAACGACAAGTAGACAAACAAACACATAATTCCAAAAACTGTCTTTTAGAAAGAATTTCTATTAGTATATTTTTTTTTGTTTCGTTCCCACAAAATTAAAACGTATTTTTGTATAGTAAAGACGACATGATTGTCATCTTCTATGAAGCATACAAAATTTATATAAATCTTGTAATATATTTTTTTTTTCGATTCATAGTTTTGTTATTATTCTATGTGTAAGTGCTGAACCAATCACTGAAAAAAAGATTGTCCCATAAATGTGTTATATATGATAGGGAGCTGACTTACGAAGACAAGTCATTAGAAATATTTTTCGGTAAGTAAAAGATCCATTGAAACATTGAAAAAAAATTTAATAGCTTTAGTGGAAAAAATCGGCAATAAATGCTTTATTGATATGCTTACTTTCAAAAAAATGCAGCTCGTTAAGATAATACCAAGATTTGATAAGAGACAGATAAAAGTATGACAGAATGAAGAAGGGGGAGTTTAATTTTACATTACAACAATTTTTGTTTTTCAAGAAAAATTCTGTAAACCTCTATGCATATTACGAGTATCAGAGGGGTACAATTTCAGATTTAGATGAGTATAATTAAAATAAAAAACATTTTAAACAAATACTGACTCATTTGAAATGTTCTATTGAAAACATTCTCTCTCCAACCAAAAATTTAATATGTAATTTTAATGTATTAGCTATTTTGTAAATTAAATTTAAATAGAGCTTATGTAATTGATAAATGTATGAATAACAGCTCCTGCAACATTAAATGGAAATTTTTGTGAATATATCAATAAATTTTTGACGTGTTTTTATTTATTTATTTAATGCTATTATAGCATTAAATAATGTTTTAATGCTATTATAGCATTAAAACTTTGAAATATTACCAATGCTGTTTTGAAGCATATTAAACTTGCTCGTGCCTCACATAGACAGTGAACTTTCAGAGAAAGGGTCTTCAGTTGCAATGCTATCCGACTAGGCAATTGAGAACTTCCCTATAAACAATTCCCTATAAGTCCCAAGAAGGGGTCGTATTATTATATAATAGTCGCCTTCGGCTATCAGTTTTTCGTGGTACATTTGTTTCAATAGCTATTATAAATATGAAATACAAGACCTTCTAAATTTCTACTTTTATTGGTTGAAGAAATATTTTGTTGAATGAAAGAATGAAGAATGCCGATGTCATGAAAACTGATATTTGCATTGAAATTATTTATCTATCTGTAGTTGGCTCTGTGGAAGGGTTTCGAAAATATAGCTAAAAAGTTTCCGGATGAGGTAACTGTCTCTCGCTTCGCTGGAGGATGCAATAATGGTAGAGTGGCTGTGTTGGCTATACTTTAGATCATGGAAGTGCCTCTTTCCGGAGGGGGAGGTTAGCAGTTTGGTTTCTAACTACAGGAACAATGTTAATATAGCAATAACCAAATTATGATGAAACCTAATCCTACACAGCAGAGTGATATAATTTACAGTTGCATATTTCTATCATGCTTTAAAAAGAAATGCATTTTAATATTAGTTACTTTGAGTGAAATAAATATTAAAAACTAAATATTAAACAAAATTTTAAACTATTAAAATTTTAATGCTATTATGAATATTATTAGTCGATATAAGTATTTGTCGGAAAACAAATCGAATTAAAATACATTTTTGAAATTGTGTGACATCTGTTATTGCATTTTAAATAAATCACAATTCTGAAATGTTGATTCGTCAAGTCAATGAAATAAAATATTGTTTTTCCTAATATTTTTTTTAAATTATCATTCTATTTTTTAAATAATATTTTTTGTGCTTAACTTTAAAATATTCATATACTTTTTCAGGATTTTTGAAAGAAAATTGAAGCTTTCCTTTCTGATTTCCTTTCCTTTAATTATTTTTGGAAAAAAAAATTATCTGAAATGCTTATGTATTATTATTATTATATATTGTTGGACCAAATTAAAATGTATATATAATCAACATAAAATGAAAACGCGTTAATTATATTATAACCATCGATTGATTGAATAATTTTTCAAAAAATATAATCAAAACTATGGTTGTAAATAATAATACTGCATTTAGCGATAATAAATCACAAGTACCTACCCTTCATCATCCAGGATATATTCATCATCCAAGATATATAGGATAACAGTTAAATAGTTATCTATAGTAGCAACATATATTATATTATCGAATCAGTCACTGATATTCGACGTCTTTACACACACACACGCACGCGCGTGCTCACACACACACACACACACACACACACACACGCACGCGCGTGCTCACACACACACACACACACACACACACACACACACACACACTGTGATGATATAAGTCATGGTATAGCAATATAAAACATATAGTTAACACAACGTAACCGTACGATGGGAATCAACAATTTTTGAAGGCGAAATGGTAGTCAGAGCCAGATGCATGGGATATTCCTTTTCGGAAATCGTTAGGAAATTCAGCATTCCCAGATCTACAGTGTCAAGAGTGTGTAGAGAATGCCTAATTTAGACGTACTCCTCCACAATGGACAACACATTAGCTGATTTCCTGCATTTAATGATGAAGACCAGTAATGTATGCGTAGAATTACTGGTGTTAATAGACAAGTAATGCTGCGTGGAATAACCGCAGGGATCAATACGGAACATTTCCTTTAGGGCAAAGAGGCGAATTTTGGCTTTAATGAGTTATAGCAACAGAAGACCGACTCAAGTGCTACCATAATGGCACTACATCATCTTCACCGCCTCTTCTGGGCTCGTGAATATATCTACTGAACCCTAGGCTCCTGGCTTGGTCATATGAGTAATGATTTAAATTACTACGAACTAATTGTATAGTTTGAGTGTGGCGCAAAACCCACGGAGTCATGGATCTTAATTGTCAACAAGACAATGTGCAAGTTGATGATGGCTCCATAATGATGTGGAATTTTTTATATAGATTGGGCAATCAATTGGACTTTATGTGTTCAAACAATGACATGGAAGACAATGCGCAATCTCACCGGATCACAACTGTTTGTTGTTGTTGTTGTTGCTAATCTCCATGGTCTGACATAGTCAGACCAAAATCAAAAATCCGTTGACAAGAAGAAAGTCAAAAACGAGAAAGGGAGAAGAATAAATTTCTCTCCAATGAAGTCCTAAACAGTCTAGAATATGTTCAGCAGAGGCCTGATGTTGGCAGCATTTCGGGCAAAGAGGGTAAACTTTTTCACCCTGAGAAAAGAAAAGACATTTAAGGTGGCCACTGGCAAGGCGAGAAAGGAAAGTGTTGGTTTTTCTATCACAAGGAAGAATTAAGGACTGGCCTGGCTTATTGGCTCTATACCAATCATGAATAGGGGGAACCATCCAATTCTTCTTATTTAGGAATTTCGCCTGAGAGAAAAGTTCTAAGTATGTGAGCTCAGCAGAAGATGAAGTCTCTAGGCTGCTTCCTTTCTTTGCAAGCCTGTCTGCTATTTCATTACCAAGTAGATCCATATGAGATGGGACAACTGTTTGTTATTGGTTTGAGCAACAATCTGTTCAATTCCAGGGAATAACTTGGCCACCTAAATCGTCCAAAATCAGTTGCATCGAATATTTATGGGACATAATCAAAACGTCAGCTCATGCACAAGATCCTGCACAAGGAAGACTTTTGCAATTATTTCCGTCTATATGAACAACATGACACAACATTTTTACGTGGTACTTTCAACGATTTATTGAGTCCATGCCACATCGATTTGCTACACTTAGACAGGCAAATGGAGTTCCGACACGATATTAGGAGGTATCATATGACTTTGGTCAACAATGCATATATATTTTTGCATTAGTAATTGAATGTGATTATTGAATTGATTTGCATTAGTATATGTGAAAAGTTCTTTTCAATTACATTTCGAAATTTATCGAATTTTTAATGTAAAATAATGATTGGTTTTTATTAAAAATAAATGTATATTTTAATGTTAAATATAATAATAAACATTGTTATGTGTAATGAAAAAAATCCAGGGAAAAGTTACCCAAGATACAATTATTCAATAGATTTAAAGGGAAAACAAAGGCTTAACGGTGAATAAAATATGTATCGCTAATGTTTCAACCATTTCTCAACTGTAAACTAATAAAAGTTTGTAGTAAAATCTGGAATTTGGTTTTGAAACATTTGAAAGAAAGAGAACAGGTGATGGAAAATAATATTCATTTCCTCTTGACATTTTTGTGAGACAGTTAAATACATACCTTGCATACAGTGTATCAAAATTAAATCATATTTCCGCTTCGGAGGATTCACTGATGATATTCTGCTTTCCTAGAATGTATCTTTATGTTTTTCTTTCTTCCTTTTTTTTGCATTACCGTTTTAGTTGTCAGTTCAGCTGAGTGACACAAATGCAGTTATTTTTACCATCATATTACCAATGCTTATTTGATGGTTTTCTTCAGCTTTTAATAGATGATTTCCAATGTAATCAATTTTTACAAACTTTGTTTAACATAATCAGAGCGCACAGTTTCAATTTTGATTTATAAATTATATTTTATAACTTAGATTAAAAATACTTTAAGAATAATGAAATATACTAAGCCCATGTATCGTTATACTAAGTCAAGTATTATCAAAAATGTATATTAATAAATTTATGTTATTAAAAATTTATATTAATTAAAAAATAAAATATTTGGTTTTTAAATACTTTCTATTATTTTATTAATTATTTTTACCAACCAGATAATTTATCCAAAATTTCGATTTTCCTTTCTATTAAATTAAGAATATGGACTGTATAAATATATAAATTTACTCGCAATAAAATAAAAAAATTTGAAAATAAGAATGAAAATAATTACTTTTTCCAGTTTAGGTTTAAAGCTATTTAGTTATTTCTTGTATTTACTGATAAATTTAGAAGTAAAATTCATTAATTTATACAAAACTAAAAGATACAAGTTATTTTTAATCAAATGTTATATTGGTTAACTATGATTACAGAAATTAATTTGTTAAAAAAAGCCATCAAGTGAGATTCATTGTTAAAGTAAGAATGGTAATGAGATTAACCTTTAGTTATTTTAATGTTTATGAGATTAACTGAAAGCATTTCAGTAGATATAAGTGATGCTGATTTTGTTGCAAAAATGAACAATATATTGTTCTTCAAATTTACATAATAAATGCCAATTCCTTTATTAAAGCAGTATTTTAGTTCATTCAGGAATAAAAATCGTTCTTTTATTCAATTTGCTAAATTTGTCAGAAAACAAATATCACAGCGATGAATTCGGCGAATGCATACATTATATTTATATCATTCAGTTTTCGAAGTAATATTATTCATAGTTAAGCCTATTTTTCATATTCTTCTTTCGCAGAATTTCTTTCCTAATTGGATGTAAACAAGCAATAGGTAACCATCTTGAAATTATACCTTTTGAGATGCAATTCTTTTCAAAAGGCGTAGTGAAGTCAAGTGCAATGCTGTAATTTCCCAAAATTCTTTATTTTATTATTCTAATCTGTTTTTTCACGGACTGAAATTGCTTCAAATTTTTATCTAAAATTATATACATTAATGCAGTCTGAAATATTGAGTTCCGATAAATTGATAGTTGATTATTGATTGAAAAACTGAATAGAAATTCCATAATATCCGAGCATATTTAGAAGTAAATAGCTCAAAGTCCTTATTGAAAAAGCTTAATAAAATATACGTTAGGTGGATTCCTTAATATTTTAATAAGTTTACAAGAAAAATACGTTATTTTATATTTAATATGAAATTACTTAAATGCAGAAAGATAATAATAACAATAAATAAAATAATTTATTAAATGACAATCATGTTAACTATAATTAAAATAGTTCCTTTCTATAAACCGATCATGTAATTCATTGTTTTTGAGGTTTTTCATGTATATTACATTTTATCCTTTTTCATAGGAACGATGTTTAGAAATTGATGAATCTAACTATATGAACTATTAAGCGTCTTCCAATAATTTACCTTCAGCAATTTCTACATTATTTGTCTCTTCAATTTCTTTTCTATTGAATGAAAATGGAACTATTGCATCTTATTTGAATGGAGTTTCACTATTTAAAATTTTCAATAATTAAAGTTTTGATATATTTTTGATTAATTAAAAATACAATTAAAACAATAGCACATTATCTTAAATCACATTTATTACTCAAGAACTAACTACAAAATAGCTTTGAGTCCATTGGTGAACAATGCAGAGTCGAATTTTGCCTTCAATGAATTTACATTTCCAATTTACAGAAATGAGAGAAAACATAAAAATATTATCCATTAAGTAAATTGAAGGAAATTAAACCAGAATAATCTAAAATATCCTCACATAAAAATAGAAAACTCAATGTGAATAACTCGCAAATTAAAATCCCAAATTAGATTTCATTAAAAAGGATTTAATTAGCAAACATTTGTCCTTTCTATAATAATACATTTCAGAAAATAGCAGTAGAATTCTCTTTTGAATACCTATCTCTAATTGAGAATTTTTAGTAAGTTACGCTTTAAATGCAGAATTCAAAAGGACTGAAATTTTAAAAAACATTGCGAATTCCTATTGGGTAATAAGCTGGTCTTTAGCTGCCCTGAAAGCAGTACGTCATTTGTGCATCGTGTGGGTGAAAAGGTCATTTTAATCATTATGAACTGTTAATTACCTACATTGCCGTTCTTTTTAGGTGGCAATAAATCCTCGTACGATCCAAGATTTGCTTTCATTCGCCAATAATAATTGTTTCACAAATTTATGCAATTACTCATTGTGAGTTCGTATTTTTTTCGCAGAGAACGTACAAAGAAAGGTGCACACCATCATCGCAAATGCTCATATTAAATAACGCAATTGAATTCTTGTAGTTTTTAAGTCCAATAAAATGAGAACTAGTGTCTTAATGTAGTATTATCAAATTAGATTGTTTGTGCAATATAATTTAGGAGAGAAATTTTCAAGAAAGAGACAACCTGTTTTCCTGATTTTTCTATTTGACAATTTTAGTTGTGGGATCACTTGAAACGACTTGGGGATGGAATTGAATATGAGGATAATTTGGCAGATTTGAATAATTGTGCAATAGGGTGGAACGAAAATGGCCTTAATCTTTTTATAGATTTTTAGTTTGGTAATAGTGGGGAAAAGCTGCCTTTTAAGTCCAAAAAGTAAAAACAAATTTGGTTGCAATATAACATTATCTTTAGATGCTGCAAAGAGCTTAAAGTTGGTAAAAAAAAACAATTGAAAAATTTTAAAATGAGCATTTAAAAAAAATGTTTAGATTTTAATTTGGCAATAGTGTGGAAAAGTTGCATTTTCGGTTCAAAAAGAATTTTTTAAAAATTGATTGCAGTACTACAAAATATTGAGGTGCCGCAAAGGGATCAACATTTGTAAAAACACTGAAAAAATTATAAACTTTGATCAAATATTGTCGTCAGTCATCCTTTCTGACACACTAGTAATTTTTATCTGTTCTTGATTAAACGTAACTATTCTCTGTAGTTTTTTTTTATTATTATTTTTTCTTGTTTCTTTTTTCCTCAAAGCGCTTGTGGTAGCTATAGCCATTTTTTTATATTTAATGTTTTTATGATTGGAATCTGTGATATTCATAATTTTTTATTTGCATATGCAGTTGCTAATGATTTGAATTTTAAAATTAATATGTAACTGAGATTATACATATTTCAACAGAAAATTATCGGTTATCTTTCTATTATTACTTTGATATTAATCTGTCAAGAAAATATATATGAACATATGATATTCAATATTTTTATCAATCTCTAATGAGCCTCATTAATATTGCTTGTATTTCTTGTAAATTGTTATGACCAAAACAGCCGTTGATTGAAATCTGTGCCTAAATTGGATGTTTGTGTTTTTCTTACATATGCATTTACACAGGCATTTATTGTAATGGCTATTCGTTTTTTTTCATTCTGCTCGTTCGTCAGTTATATTTCTCTATTTATTACAACCCCTATGCCTTAAACTCAATAAAAAGATCTTGTAAATATATAAATCCAAATTACTAAATTCAAGATGCTATTTGAATTCATCAGAATTCTGTTTCAATTAGTAAAATAAAACTTCATAACATCGAAGCATTTTTCTTGAACTTGAAGTATCTGAACATGAAGCATTTTCCACTTTAATCTATTGAAAAAAAATTCTTTCTTTTAAAATGATTCTACATTCGAACTGTAAAATGTCACGTCAGGAAATGAAACTTTATTTTTCCCGGAGACATTTTCGGCGCCATAATAAAAACTGATTTTTTTGTTGTTGTTCTTAAGAAAATGTATGCAATAAAAGCCTTTTTTTTCCTTTTCCCTTTCTAGAAAAATAAAAGATTCATTTTCTTCGGATGAAATTTATTGAACGTTTCTAAAAGAGCGACTTGGTTGCTGACTTAGTACCTACTAGATAATAATTCCTAGATAAGTTTGTGAATTTCAACAATTTTTGAATGAAAACGACAGACCATAATTTTAAAAAAAATATCTTCCCCATCTTAGCACACAAATAAAAGCGTATTTTTTAAAAACTTTTATTTTAATATTTTCCGATTATAACAATTTAAGGCCTTAATTCTGAAATAATACATATCATAGAGATAATTTGACAAGAAGTTTCTGGAATAAGATTGACAGTTTTATTTTTTAAAGTAGTATATTTGATATATGAAGATATTCAAAACAGACATATACGATTTAAATTTATGCAAGAGAGCAAATTTGATCGAATTAAGGTTACAACGGTGTCTGACACATTTGCTTAATTTCTTGGGCATTAATACAATCTATGGCACAATTTTTGCTTTAAAGTCCATTAAAGAAATTTTAATTATATTTTTAGAATTTTCTATCGGATTCAAAATTTGATTCCAAATGCAGATCTATCCCTCCGCCATCCATAAAAAAAAATTGTGGACCTTCGATAACACCGCGAATGTTTTGTAAGGCATTTGCAGAAAATAGTTGCAAAATATTGGTCTTTAGTGTGAATCTATATTTTGCGCTTTATTTTGGTGATTATTAACTTATATTCAGCTAATGCACAAGTTCTCGAAAATTGAATTTGTATGTCAGAAAACTTTTTTCTGATTAATTCAAACCAAAATTTGATACATCATAGCAACTGTAATCATAAGATCATATACCAAATTTTGTTTATATAAGTCAATGCATTTTTTATTGCATTGTTTAGAGCATACAAATCTACCGAGAGCCCGTAGTTCGACCGAGAGTTTGGCCGAAAAGTATCAACCAAAAGTATCGACCAAATCATCCCTTCGACAATTTTGCATCATTGATGAGGATTTGATAAAAATCAAGGTTTCGGCTTCTGAGCAGTAGGGTTTCAGGTTCGAGACCCGATTCCACCGAAGAACCGTCATGTTAGGTGGGTCTGTCAGAGCCAAACGTCCTCTGGCTGGTGTGGTGTTTAGAGGGGGGTGCCAGCTCAGGTGTCGTCCTCGTCATCTGACCGTGATTCAAAATTACGAGGTCCGTTCCAAAATAACCCTAGTGCTGTTTTAAAACGGGACGTTAATCGAACTAAACTAACCTTGATAAGCAGCTGCATTTTCAATGAATAGTCCAGTTACTAAGTTTAGATGTTATACTTGTGTTTTAAATTTAGTTAGTTTTTTTACGTTTGTAATTATCGTGTTCACTTTTGTGTATAGACTACTTTTGAAACAGAATCCTTTCAAAATGTTATTGTAATTTACAAGTGTGGTGTAAAGACAATATAACAAATAATATTCTTTCAGTTTGAAACTTTCCGAGTTGTGAAATTCACAAACGGACAAAAATGTGCATTTCGGTTTTAGAATGGTATAAAATTTGGAGATTCGTACAAATCTCTAGTTCGAGTTTGATTACAACAATCTCATTTACATATTTCGTATAGACGAATGTAAAAAATATACGTTTCGGTCTCAAGAAATATAAAGATTCTTCAAGATCTTAAAATAAAACTTCTTGACGATATTATGATACATTCTCTTTATATTCTTCGCATGGGAGCGAGTAGAAGTTCTAGTTAATGTTTTGATACGTTTGTAGATGGTCGAAACATGACTTATCTACGAAGGTATGCTGACTGTTCAAGCAATAAATGCAAAATAATGATAATATTAAGTAATTTTGAAGTTTCAACATTTTTTTTTTAATTCTTGCAGTCACAGACTTGCCTTTTTGTAATTTTCAAAATTTAAAACGAAACGAATCAGCATATTTAACAAATATTTTCAAAAAATATTTCTTTTATCCATTTTTTATTTTTTTTCAAAAATCGTTTTTGGTGTATGATGCGTTTTAGTAAGTACCATAAAATAAGTGGAAACGGAATTTTGCTAAAGTCAACCTACATATCGATTATCAGATTAAAATGCTTTAAGGTAAGGAAAAGGTGGGGTTTTGAAAAATAAATTCATCTTATTTTGTGGTATCATGATTTTCGGTTGCGTGAGATCCGAAATAGAAATACGAAATTGAGATAAATACCTTCTTCAAAAATTGCCCTAAAATTTTGTCCTCGATACAAATTTGCGTTTGAAATCGATACATAAAATAAAATGTCATATAATGGCTGAATAATGTTAAAAAACATAGAAATTAAAAGAAATAATTTAACCAAAATTGAGTAAAGGACATGTTATAAACAACACATCCTTGATAATATGTCAAAAAAGCATTTCTTATAATATATTATTTTCAAGGTGATTTTGAATCATATCTAAAAAAATTGTGTTTATGACTATTTTTTGATACGTTTTTCAATGTTTATCAGTTTTAAGAAGAGAATTTTATGTATTTCCATTAAGTACCTATGAATAGAAATCCTTTTAAGAAATCTAATTCATCTCTCTCCTACTTAATTGACGATTGAGTACACAAAGATAGAAAAAATTGCAGATGATTTAGTAAATTAATTTTAATTATGTATTATAATATAAAATATTTGCTAAATGAACATGAAATATCTGTTGAGAAAAGTATTATTTAAAATTCAAATAGAGAAAATAAATACTAATTATAGATTAATGAAAATTAAAAATACTTTTTCTGGTTATTATGGAAGTATGGTATTTAAATTAACTGAAAATGTATTCATCAAATAAACACACAAAAAATGTTGTTAAAAACAAGACCGAAACATCTAGAATTAATCTTTTTGGATACCTCCCGTTCGTAAATGATTTTATTAAATAAAATAAACCTTTTTTAATACGATTATGGATTTATTAATAATTTCGCAAACATTCGATATTATGCAAATAAAATGTATGGTTTGACAGATATTTATTTTTTTAAAGAATTTATTCGCTTAATATGTTGTTTTATTACATCTTGAATTAATGTTACAAATTTTGAGAATGAAATTTATAAATTATTTGATATATCTGTACTGATGATATCAGCATTTTATTTAATTCTATTTCTAACTATGATAACAGTATTAAATTAATATTATTTTATTTATTTTTATTGAAAATTTAATAAACCGAGTCACAATTTTTATTGTGGGTAATAAAGTAGAAATGGATCAACTGGCACGCGTTTTCAATGTCACATAATTTATGACTCGTATGTTAAGCAAATTTAATGTAGATCCCCTACCTTAAAAAATGCTTAATTTTCGATTTCGTAATAAATATATGAATTGAAATATTATTTTACTGGTCAAGAGGTTTAAACAGCGCAAAGATTAGCACTCGGTGTCTTCTTTTTACATATTTATCTTCTTTAACTTGCTTTACAACTCCAAGTTATTGTTTCGTTCCCTCATTATCAGATTGTCTGAGTTCAATTTTTTTAATGGCACTTACATATTTTTCACTTGTATTCAAGTGATATACAAGTTTATTATTAATATAAAAATAGCTATTGCTGCAACTGCTATCTTTTCTAAATACCTCCACTTCCTTCAGCAATTTTCAGATCAGAATTTTGTATATGTATTTATGTTTAACCATCGTTTTTATTATAAAATTTAATTTGAATACTTAATCAGTTTGTACTTTGCAATTATTATGTTTGAATATTTAACTAACATTGTGCGATTAGGACATCTAAAAATGTCAGTTCATTGCAGGAAGAAAAATATATTTCTTTTTCTTATTAGAGTCAAAATGAAAATTACTTTTAAAACACATACTTAAACACAACATTCATTTTATAGTTTTTCTTTAGATTGTGTTTGTAATTAATTAATAATTAAAAACAGCTGTTCAAATTTATGTCACTATGAATAAAATCTTGAGTTTTATTTTGAATCTATTTTTAATGAAAATCTTCAAAGAATTTTCTAATTAAAGTTAGTTTTAGCAATTGTGACTTCTACAGAGTTAATGTATAATATCAAGATATGGAAACAGTATTGAATAATTTTATAAAAATTAATAAAATAAATTATAAATAAAAAATATTGATATTTAATTAATTTAAATTAATCTCATCTAATTATTGAAACAATCCTTTTTAAAATCAGATACAAACCCTGCTTTAAACAAACCCTTTAACACAAAATTTTAGAAATAGAATATATATATATATATACTTTCGAGTGAGAAAGGAAGCTTTAAAAAAGGGAATAATAAAATAGAAAAGGAATAAAAATGTGGAATTTCGAAAATTCAGTTTTCAAGTCTTTTAAACTTCTTTCCGATTTTTAAATATGGAAAATTATTAAAAAAAAAAAAAAACTACCAAAATTTAACAACTTCTCTTATCTTGCTTTTAACAGGATTTTACAAACTGGTCTCTTTCTATTGATCTCTTTTTAAGGCCTAGTTCCTATGTCGAGTTATTTCGAGTTTAGTAGAATTCATTGATTTATATATGAATCATTTAAAGGAAAATATATGTAATAGTATCATTAATATTGTTATTTACGTGATGTAATTTCTCTTTCATATTATTAGAAAAGTGTCTATATTTCAGAAGAATCTTAGCAGGAATAATAAAACTGATCACGTTCCAGTACTAAAAAATAAATATTAATAGAGCTTGTTGGAAGCATTAAACTTCAGAAATTGCAATATCAACAATATTGGGAGTCAGCTTTCAGGAAATATCTTAATAAAAGTATAAAATTCTTTGATAAAAGTATTAGATGGACTACATTTTTCCTATCATATTTTAAAGTCAATTTCGGTAAGATTATGTATTACTTTATTGAAATTAAATAAAACTGGACATTCTTGTTATTTAAAATACGGTTCTAGTTTGTAAATTACAATTATTTCTTTTTTGTCCCTGCATTTTTAGACCCCTAATTAATCTCTACTTAAGCAGCATTTT
This sequence comes from Argiope bruennichi, assembly GCF_947563725.1. Lineage (NCBI taxonomy): Eukaryota > Metazoa > Arthropoda > Arachnida > Araneae > Araneidae > Argiope > Argiope bruennichi. Next base: position 81,200,513 of record NC_079152.1, read on the forward strand.
TGCTTATGACCAAATATAAAAATCATTAAATAATAAGAAGAAATTATAGATTATGCAGAAATTATAGATTATTTAACTAATCAGAAACTTTCAGTACTCGGGAGTTTTTCTCACAATTTTCAATATCATAAAATAATCCAACGCATAAAAAGCTCTGGAATAGTAAAAATATCATTTCAACCAATTAACAAATTTAAATTTAAAGTTAAAAATCTTTATTTTAAGAGGAAAAGATTGATTGTGCAGCATATGACAAATATTAAAATGTTCTTTATTAGATTTTTCTTGTTAAATTGATAAATAATATTTTAGAAAGAATGATGCATCTGCTTTGCCTATTTTTTTTCAGCTTATAGCACGCCAATTTTCAAAAGTGACTCTGTATATGTCTTTTCCAATATCAGTTACGAAAACATATCTGTTCTTTTTCATCTTTAAATTTAATCATCTATTCACTTGCATGCGTTCGAAAAAGAAATAAATATTTTATGTTTTGAATATTCACAATTCTTAAAACGCATATGTATTATTTGGTTATTAGATCATAAACAAATGTTGAATGCATTTATCGTTTTTAGCTTTAAAAGCTTATATAAGATAAGATAAATGAAACCTTTGTTCAATCCCTCTTTTTTGTTGCATAATATTTTAATGTTCAAATCAATTTTAGCAATAAAATGATCAATAAGAATGACACAGTTATTCTATTTCCAAATTATGTTTGGTAATTCATAAAATGAAATGTTATCTTTCTTTGAAATTATTTTGTTTCAGGTATCTCCGATTTTTTTTGTATTTGAAATTGAAAGAAATATTTCATTTTTCTTTCTATTAAAAATGGTTATAAATGAATTAAAATGTTATGCTTTAATTCATCATTTTTTAGTGTTGTCGAGGTTATTCGATATAAACAATGATTAAAGTAAAAAGAAATCTGATGTTCTATGACAAAAAAAAATGCTTTAACCTATGGTTGTTCTGCTTTTGCTTTTTAATTGCTATAGGGGAAACTTACACTATTTTTAATAAAATAAAATCTTTGATTGCATTATAAAAAATTTAGTACATTTCTTGATTTCAGAGAGTTATCTTTATTTTCTTTCTTTTATTTAATATATTATAGATAGTATAAATTTAGATTTTAATCATTCATAATATTAATTATAAGAAATATTTGTAATAGATATTTTTCTTATATGAAATAAATTTCTCAAGAAGTTACGATGATCACATTAAAAATTCTAGCAATTAAAAATGCTTACTTACAATATATAAAGAGACTGTCTGTTCATAATATTTTATGAGGTAAGCCTGATCTCCGCAAACGACTTTTCTATTGTCATTGAGTATTATTAAAGTATTATTAATGTCATTGCTTATTTTTAGAATTATTATCGAGTATTAAAAATATTGGTATCGAGTATTATTAAAGAGATTTCTTTTTATTTTAAAAGTACGGTAACGATTTATGTTTGTCAAAATTAGTACAAAATGAAGCAAAGGTAATGTTTGAAAGTTAAATTTTTTTACCTTTGCAATTTTTTTCAAATGTACAAATGATTAATTTTTGATATTTAAATATTTTAAATACATCCTTCTTCGGTTTATTATTCTAAGAAAAATGTTCAGCCAATGATGTTATCAGATATAGTAATTAATATTTCTATTATACTGTTGCGGCATAAATCGTAAATATTTTATTTAAAAGTAGCTAACGATTATTTTAATAATTATAAATTTTATTTTGTAAATAGTTGTAAAATTCAGATTGGCAACAGTGATACTTTTGGAACTTGTTGTTTAAAAAAACGATGCTAGAATGTTGAATGAAAATAAGCTGATGTAAATTTGATAATATTATCTATATGTAATATTTAGTTTTATAGTACGTTGTCTGCATTTTATTTTTGTTGATGCACGAACACAACAATACCATAAATTCAGATACAGTAAAAGAAAATGATAAGCAGCATCGCATTTATTTCCAAAAATTCTGCTTTTACCAGTCATATGAATAAATTTGTAAAGGTAAAAATTAATTTTAAAAATAAGAAGTTTTTGTATATTGCTTAAAATTAATGTTTTTCTTTTTCATTTGTACGGGTAGGAGATTACGATTTCAATTCATTTAGTTAATCTTTCGTTTATATTTGTGGCAATATAAGATATTTTAATAGAACTCCATAAAGGAAATTGAATAATTCAATAACTTATATCTTTGCTGCATTATGAACTAATCTGACACCAGTTGATATTAAAAAAAACTACATTTTGAAGAAAAATGGATTATTTCATGATAAAATTATCGTTTTTATGATAATGGGCTATTCTTTATAGAATTTTTGAAATCCAGAAGCCACTATTTAAGAAGAAAAATTAATTTTAACACGTTTCATTTTGATAGTATAGGTAAGTAAATTTTCGTTTAATTATAACTTTTTACGCCTCATAATTTTCTCAATATATAATTAATAATTGCTTCAAACATACTTTCATTTTCTGACACCAGTTCATAATCTGACACCAGTTGATATTAAAAAAAACTACATTTTGAAGAAAAATGGATTATTTCATGATAAAATTATCGTTTTATGATAATGGGCTATTCTTTATAGAATTTTTGAAATCCAGAAGCCACTATTTAAGAAGAAAAATTAATTTTAACACGTTTCATTTTGATAGTATAGGTAAGTAAATTTTCGTTTAGTTGTAACTTTTTACTCATCATAATGTTCTCAATATATTAAATAATTGCTTCAAACAGACTTTCATTTTTTCTTACTTTATCCTGTTTTACGATTACCTATTTATTTCATATGAATTATTCCATGATATAGAGCTGGAATAATTTCTTATTTACTGAGATATTATTGAAGGATATGGAAATAAAAAAATATTGTGTTGTATTAATAGTTCATTATTTAAAGCTTTGAGTATTCGCAATTGAATGAAATCAAACATTTAGCCATTTAAGAATCTCATTAAATTTAACTATCCAGAAAGCAAACACCACAAAATATATAAATTATTCACATTTAATTACAGACCTTTATTCTAAGCAAATATTCTATTTTAATCATTACAATTCAAAGTGTAGTAAATAATGCTACATACCGTATCTACCTTAACGCTATATTAAGGTAGATATTTAAATAATTTGCTTTCCATAAATATATATTTGGATAATGTTATTCAAATTATTAATTGATGAGATGAATTATGAATTAATCTTGAAAATGATGTTTACATTCCACCTTTCTAATTTTGAAAGTAATAAGATTTTAATATATTTGAAAGGAATGATTAATTATATATTTTTTTAAAATAGTTTTTTCCGAATTATTTCCTATTGCAACCCTAAACTAATTAACAGATTTAACGCTCGGATTGATCGAACTGGCTTTTCTCTGTTTATCATGTTCGTTTCAAAAGCAGGTGATCCATATTCATATCTATTTATTTTCAAAACGTATATACAAATGAAAGTGTAAAAAGTATAATAAGTGTATAATACGCGTATAAATAAATGCCAAACGTAGCATTTGTTTGACTTTAAAAGTTAATATTTCTATCTTTTAAATCTACAGCATTAAAAAAATTGGTCGTCTGGATGAGTAGCATTTGATATATTTGATCAACAATCGTTTTAATTTAAATGTCATGTTTCAAAACATAAATAACTTATGCTGTAAAACATGAATATATGTGATATTTCAAAACCATGAACTAATTAAAAATATTAAATTCTTTCAAATTCACTTGCAATTATTTTTTTCTTTTCACAGTTATACTTTCAGCGATAAGGCTTAAATAATTAACCGTCTAGAGAAGATATAAAGATATCTTCTTTAGATAGATGTTTAAAGGATAAATAAAGTAATGCTTTCTGCCTTTTTAGGTCATTAAATAATCTCCCGTGGGAAGTCTATAACAACCCTATTGTAGAATCGTTTTTTATTATGAATCTCATTCTTATAATCTCGTTTTGTTTCTATTATGCTCAATGAACCACCTGCCTAAAACTATTTACAAATTGATATAAATAAATTAATTATTGTCAGATATATATCATTTTTTTCCTTAGGCAAAATAAATGAAAGAAAGTATTGATCTATATGTTAATAAGCTAATTCCTTGAAAGGAATAATTATCAATGATGGGGAAGTGATTGATTGTTTATATGTTTTCGTTTTTACAGGTAGCCAGGAAATGAATAGCTCTGTGAAAGGATTATATCTTCCTTTGAAGTTCCACATTGAATAAATTATCGGGAAATATTTATTGTACGATTCATTACGATGAACAAAGTAAGTACACAATTATATGTGCACGAGATTGTGATAAATACCAAATATAATAAAATATTCATCAGAAGTCAAAGATTATAAATTAAAATAAATTATAACAAGCGTATATTTACAGGAAGGAACCTGCTGGTGCTCTATCCAGATGAGAGAATAACTAATTCGAAAAAGTTCACTTTAATTGTTTACATCGACCATTTCAAATTCTGCATCTGAAATTCATGAAGTTATCTTCCTTTTCTTTATATTTTTAAGTTTATGTGGAAAAAAAATGATGAGAAACAGCTTAGGAAATGTTTGTGTTATTTTAGGATTGATATCACTTATTCATGCTGCTTATTCCGCAGCACGACATCGAGAGTATTTAAGATTGATTGGACAGTCTTTTGAGAGTTTACCTTGTGATATAGCTGCTCAGACAGTCATCAGTTTTTTACTGGCGATATTTGGAATTACAATTATTTCAGGTGTGTTTAAAGAAATTCATACTACGACTGATTTAGAAAATAAATCACTTGAAATATTTGGAAATAGATCTTCATTTTATGTATTCAGTCACAGAGGAAAATTTTTAAATGTCGCGTTTATTTAAGAATATCCTGACAAACTGTTCTCTAGACTATTATTTATATATTCATTTTATGTATATTTAATATATTATTGAATAAAAATGTCTTATATTTATATCTAAAAATAAATAAGGACATGAAGAAATTTATTGTGTTCTTCATTCGAGTCTCATTTCTAGAAATTCCGCAATCAATACGCATATTATTTTCATTCATTTTAATGTCTAGGAGAATCCTAGACATTAGTTCGTAAATGATGCCAAAAAATATTAAAAGCTGAAAGTCATTGAGTTTCATGTAACATAAACCAAATACATATGCAATATATATAGGCGGGCCGCGGTGGCCTAATGGTAAGGTCTCGGCTTCGGAACCGGAGGGTTTCAGGTTCGTGACCTCATTCCATCGAAGAACCGTCGTGTTAGGGGGTCTGTTGCACGTTAAATCCGTCATGACCAAACGTCCTTCTGTTGGTGTGGTGTGGCTTGGAGAGGAGGGTGCCAACTCAGGTGTCGTCCTCGTCATCTGACCGTGGTTCAAAATTACGAGGTCCGTCCCAAAATAGCCCTAGTGTTGCTTCAAACGGGACGTTAATATAACCAAACCAAACCAAGCAATATACACAGGCAGCATAAAAACTTCATAGTTTAAAAATAAGAGAACAAATGAACATTAGATGAAGAATAATAAATTAAATGATATTTAATCTTGATAGGAAACCTCACGCATAGTATGATAATACCTCAAGAATGGTATAAAAACACAATGATGTTTCAGGAAACTGTTTAATAGAGCTGTATGCTGCCAAATCAATAACTGGTGAATATATTTTTTCTTGGCTAATTCCACAAATTGATGAATTTGTACCAGCAATATGTGTGCAAGTTCGACAGAAAAGAGCTGAGTTTAAATATAAGAATTAGGCAAGAATAAGAAGAGATCTCAAAACCATAAAATTTTCTTATTTACTCAGTAGTTATAATATTGGCATTTTTCTATATACGATGAAAAATATTTTTTTTACATTGGCAGTTGCTTAAAACTTATATAGTGGATGCCGCTTAATACAATTGCAGTTAATGTTATCATTATTCGCTTTACCTTACCAAAAATTCTCTGATCTCGAATCGTCGCATTGAAATGCTTTCAAAATTCATTTCGTATGATTGCTATATCAGTTAATGTTATAACTACATCAGATAATACACACTAGTTAACTGGAGCAGAAAATTGACGAATCCTTTATTTTCAGTCATCGTCAACGATTATTAACGTTCCTGAAATTCCTTGTTTCATTTGGAAGTCATCTTCTCAATCGAATAGGATTTATATTTTTTTACTTCTAATAGAATATGGATATCATTCGACAGTAGTTTAAAGAATAGCTATACAGCCAGTTTTGAGATGAAATTGGAAAGACCAAAAAATTTTTACTATCTGCGACTAAATAACGAAAACAGAATTTATTTTAAATAAGAATAAAAATCTTCACAGGCATGAAAATATATATCAACGTAACGCCTTAGAGCAGATTAAAATGTCATAGATTCTTTTTTGAAGAATCCGTTTTTTTTTTTTTTTTTTTTTTTTTTTTTTTTTTTTTTTTAAAGCAAGAACACCCAGTACAATTTGATGATTCTGATGGGGACAAATGCATAAAAGAAAACTTCCAACGAACTCCGAAATATCATGCCCTTGACATTTGGAAACTCAACATGTAACATCAATTATTAAATTTTACAAACAATATAAGTACAAACAATATATGTATTAATTATTGAGAAATAATTATCGACAAGCAAAAATTAATTATAAATTGTTATTTCCACTTATAATAAAGATAAATGGACGTATCTATGTGTGAGTTGGTTTGCTCTCTACATACCAGGGTAGTTATTGAAAATATTATGGTACAAAAAATTAATTTTGAATCCTTGTAAATATATGATTATCTTTTGATAATATTTACTGGTTTTGAAATTTTTTATCCATTTTTGTAATTTCTTAATCTTTTTATTATTGATTACTTAATTGCCCTGAACTTCAAACGCTCTGCATTGTTTTATCAAATATTTCATCGTCCGATTTTTCTCGTTGTAAAAAAAAATCCTAAGAAAGGATTCTTTTAATATTTGTGTAATGTACGAAACGGATAAAAAGGATGAAAATTCTACAGCGTTAAATTTAGAAGAACCAGAAATTTACATTTTTAATATCGATATGATGTTATGGGATCGATCTCCATTAGGAAGGTTCATGTAGACAATGGAACATAAGATAATTAAAATAATACGAATTTAATACCTGACAATTTAGTGAATCACGAACAAGTGATTGTATCTAATCTCGATTGACTGATTGACTTTCGATTCACCCCGCCGATGCAAATGAGTGACAAAGGCGCCTCATCTTTTGAAGAAATTGCAATAAATCCTGAAATAACAATTTGTATTGTGTCCTTTAAAGTATACTCTAAAAAGTATAGTTGATTTTATTAAATTGTGTTAATGTTATCAGACAGATAATGGCATGGGAATTCTTCAATCGCGATGTGCGCACATTAAGTGCAGCTATTGTACCTAGACCTAGGTAACAAAGAGAGAAGGGGCATTGTGGTAATTTTGATATTTTTACTTTCTAATGCATATTGGGAAGAGCTTACAAATATTTACATTTAGGAACCAATTCTTTTTTACTGGACCTTATTTATATGCAAAAAAAATAATCCTCACTATTCAGAAGATAAACCTGAATTACATGAATATGTAAACGGCAGTGAAACGGGAGTACTGCACAAGGCAATATGCAATCATGTAATGTGGATTATGAACGCTTATGTTTTGCATACATTTGTAACATGTAGTATGATTTAATTAAGAATGTATATTTACTCAAAGAGCAAAACACTTAAAATCTGTTATGATAAAACAGTTTGAAATTTTATCTCTAAATGAAATTTAAAAAACACCTCGTCTAATATTAAATTATGTTTAAAGGATTTAATTGAAACTAAAAATAAATATTTTTCTCGACCAGACTAATGACAGAGGACAGTCACTAACAGCAAAACACTAGATGAATATAGCATGTACATAAGTATCAGTACTAGAACATTTTTAACAGTCTGAATTGCTATTTTCTTAAGCGCAATAGACATACACATTCGAAATATCAAGATTGAAAATGAGATGAAGAAAATAAGAAAGGGAATAAAACGACAATGGATAAATAATAAACTACATAGATAGATAATATTGCGAGTGATCCGGAAGAAAGTTCATAGCAATGTGGAGATAATTTGGTATGGGAGCTTTAGAAGAAAGGCATACTAGTTTCGTCGGGAAAACTGTATTTAGCACTGTTATAAATTTTATTTCAGAGCTAATGAGTAGATTTGGATGATTTAAAATATCTTAATTTATGTACTAAAGAATAACAAACTCGTTCCAGATTATAAATTTATTAAAATGATATAAATTTTCTTTGTTCCTACTGCTAATATATGCATTAAAAAGGTATACAAATATTTGGCTGGGGAACGTAGTCGCGGCCTTTTCCTTTAACGCAGTGACATTTTCTTGAATTTTATTCCAAAAGGGAGGGCGGATGCTCAACGATATATGTAGAATCCATAATATTCCATATAAAAACAAAATGGCGAAGTTGAAGCAAGGCAACTGATTCTTATTTTTCTAATGTTGTTGTTGTTCCCATGGCTATGCATACAGTGCTAGTGCAAAAGATTAGAATCCTCCAAAAGCCTTGGTGACAAGATTTGCAAGTTCTGGAGCCCGATGGCTATGCAGGATTTCGATTGGGGGGGGGCTCCAAGTTGAAAAAGGGAACCGATAATGTCCTGGCAGTCAAAAACCTGATCTGGAGTTAGTTGCAAATGGGGAAAGCACTTGCAGATGGGATAGGATTTTATATTGGTTCGTGAGATCTTCATGCCTTCGCACTATTCATAGAAGAGGAGTGCCAATGCCTCCGGAAAGGTTAGCCTTCTGCCTGTTGGTCCGTGGGAGCTATTTTATTTCACTCCTACCACCCAATGGTAAACCAAATGAGGCATTCCCCTATCGCCTGGGGAAGCGCTCTCTATTGGTTACAGGCTCATCCAAGATTATTTTTCTAATAGTTTTTAAATATGTAGATATTAAGTTATTTTTCATATATAAAAATATGGATCCTCTGTTTGTGAAAAGATCATGAAAAATGAATTTCATCAATATGAGAGTAAAATCTCTTAATCAGTGTAGGATTGCAATAGAAAAAAATATGGTAAATATTCAATTTGAAGAAAATATAATTAAACATTCCTTTCATATATATTAAAATTTTATTATTTTCTAAATTAGAAAACAGGATTGTAAACATAATTTTTTAATTGAGTCATAATTCAAATGATCAAATAATAATTTGAAAAATAATAACCAAAATATATTTAAGAAAAGTGAATTATTTAAATATTTATCCTAACATGAAATAGCGTTATTCACTATATTATAAATTTGTAACGAAGGAAACAGGATATTTCCTTAGAATAAAGAGCTGTTATTAAATGTGGGTAATTTAAACATTTTGTGGGCTTTGCTTCCTGAGCAATTAAATTTAATGAAATTCCAAAATGACTAAGTATTTGATTTCATCACCTGCGTGTAATCAGAGCTCAAACTAATGAACCAGAGATATTTTATCAGAAAATGGAACTAATTTATCTCTTAAATTGTAAACATATGTTACAGCATTTTCTTAAACATTTTATAAGTTATTTTATTAATGTAAATGACAGCTAAGCTAAATTTGCTGTAAATGATCATTTTTAAGTTCAAATAGAATCTTCAATATTCTTCAATTAAGAAATGCGGATTTTTAGATTTCAATAGATTGCCACAACTTGTGATTTCTGTTTCAATAGATCTGAGGTTATATAACAGAATTCTTTCTTGTTACATGACAATCACAGACGAATTGCGATATATATAAATGTACCCCATTTTATTAGTATTTTATGCAACTAAAAACAATTAACTTGTTTAATTAAAAAATGCTATGAATTGGCTTCTGTTTAGTATAGAACGAAAAAGAAATAAAAATCGTGGTAAAATATCTTTTTTTTTAAAAATTTAGTTTACCATCTCTGAGAAAGAAAAATATAATAAATAGTTTTATTTTAACTTAAATAGAAGGATGCTTTATAAAAATTATACGTAGTTTAGAAACTTTCTTTTAGTTTAAAAAATAAATAAAGCTACCGAACACAGTATAAAGCGAATCATCTCAGAAAATAATTATAGAAAATATTCCAAAATTTCAATTGGAAAACTTTATAGTTAACTTATTCATAGTAATAAACTTAATTAGAAAGATAGCGATGGAAGTAAAACTAATATAAAGTGTTTTACTGCATTTAATCAGAAGACTATTGTCATTTACATTACTTTTTTTCTTATTCGGGGAAACAAATGAAAAAATTCTGATGTTTAAAAGAAGTGGAATATGTTTTAAGTAAAATATGTGGAAGTCTCTTAACAATATACTTTAATAAGAAAAGAAAATAAAGATGGTATTTAAAAATTCCTTTTTTTTTTTGTACTTATAGAAATTTGATAAATATTATTTTTTAACATAAAAAGGAGTCCGAAGTAAGGTGGCGATGTTTAATAAATTCAAATTTTGAAATTAATCGATTTTCTTTCTATAGATTATTAGAATGATATTTTATTGTTTTATATTTAATAGCATGGATTTCAGTTTTAAAAGAAATTTTTGTTATTTTAAATATATAATGAAAGCTTATCATCCTTCCCCATTGTTGGGACAAATTAATTTAATCTATTAAAGTATTATTATTGTTATTAACTTATTTCATCCAAAGTTCATTTCTATGTCCAATTTCCAATTTAAGCTGATAAATATAATTTATTTATTGGAATAAAAATAAATATCGAATATCATTTCCTTATAAAGAATATATTAGATTACAAATAATTCTAAATTTTAATTGATCTGTTTATAGATTTCGGTATTCTGACTCTCAAAAATGTTAAATTAATTTTTTAACGATTTTTCCATCATATTTACATTTTTGGTCTTTAATAGAAAAACGTTTTATTTTAATCGAAAATGTTGGAAGTCTCGTTTAATTTTTTAAGTCAAAAAGGAATTTACTTTAATCTTTCTGAATACATATTTCAAATATATATCCTCTATCTTAATTAAAAATTTTACTATGGTGGCTAATACAGATTCAGAGATATTGCTGATAGCCCCTTCTTTACAGTTCATTGTTGAAAACACCCTTGTTGACCTTCAATTAATCTTTTTTTTTTACTATATAATGAAAGATAAATACAATCACGGAAATTCTTTCAGTCGCATCGTGGTATTTAAATTTTAGTATATGAGATAAAATTATTGGATACGGATATTGAAGGTTGTAAAACGAAAAGTATAAGAGAAGTTAGAATAGAGTTAAGGGGCGATCTTTATATGATTTGTGTGTAAGGAAATAAAGACTTCATAAGTTCAATATTGGTAAAGTAAAAAAATATTGATGATGCACGATATATTAGGAAATATTGTGAAGAATAAAAGTAACACAAAAAACATATACTACTGTTACTATATTTTATTGATGAGTAATTATTTTTTTTTTTAGATTCAGTTCCTTCAAACTGAAGACATAGTATTCAAGAATATTTATAAAATGTATCAACAGAGAATATTCAAATCTGAAAATGCTCAGCAATTAAAACAATGACTTTAATAATATATTTTAGAAGTCCAAAAAACACACATTATAGTCGATTTTTGGTAGCACCAGAAAATTCTATTTAAAATTCACAGCCAGTTATTAGAGCTGAAAGTGTTTTAATTGACTTTCAGCTCTGTCTAATTTTCTAAGATGCTTTTGCCTGGAATACATTCAAACTACATACATCTGAATAAAGGACTAATTTTATGTTGCTGCTGAACTGAATATTTATGAACTGAATTGAATTTAGTATTGGGTTCATTGATTACACTAAGAACTTCAATTTACATCTAATTCTGAAACATAGACTTCCATGGAAAACAAATTTTCCCCAGAAAAGAAAATGAATGTTTCTAGACATTCACTTACTGTTTTATTGATTTCGGATTCACTATTGAAAACTATAAATGCAATTAGTTTACTCGCAAAGCTCAAATGAATTACAATCTATTAAGCTATAAATTATTTATATTCTTTATAAAACTTTTATTTTTCCGATCATGAAATGTAGAGAAAGTATTGCAATTGTCAACAATTCGAATTTGTGATGTTGCCGAAATTTCACGTATCAGAACTTCGATTCAGAAAAATAAATTTTTGGCATTATACCTAGTAATATGATAGCTGAAAATATTTAAAAATATTTAAGCTAAACGATTGAAATTTGGTATATGAGTTATGAAATTATTCGAAGATTTTGAACGCCAATGCATCAGACTGTTGACTTTCTATTAGTCTGCTCTTTCACATACATGTAAACGCAATAAATCATAAATTCTATAACTAGTAAAAGGTATGAGATCTTATGATTTTAATTGCAGTTTAATGTCAAATTTTGGTGTAAATAGGCTTACAAAAAGATGTCCAAATTAGATATCGCAGCTATAGAATCAATAAAAATACCACATTTACGCCAAATATCTATATTTCGTAACTATCGTTTACCTACGTCATGCAAGGCATTTGACGCATTACCCGAAATCTCTAATTTTATGTCTGGCCGCGGTGGCCTGGTGGTAAGGTCTCGACTTGTGAGCCGTAGGGTTTCAGGTTCGAGACCCGATTCCACCGAAGAACCGTCGTGTAAGAAGGTCTGTTTCATGTTAAATCCGTCATGCCAAACGTCCTACCGCTGGTGTGGTGTGGTGTGGTGTGGTGTGGTGTGGTGTGGAGAGGGGGTGCCAGCTCAGGTGTCGCCCTCATCATCTGACCGCGGTCCAAATTTACGAGGTCCGTCCCAAAATAGCCCTAGTGTTGCTTTACAACGGGACGGGATAATTAAACTAAATTAAACCAACTTTATGGCTAGGAAGGAGGATAATATCTTTATTGGTGGGTATTCGAGGAAATTTCTGTAAGATCACTCTCTTTTTTTTGGATAAAAGCAATATTGATATTTTTTGGAAAGGTTTTGAAGAAATATCCAAACATTATAATGGGTATAAAATTCTTTCTTAAACTATTAAGTCACCAACTTCATTAATTTTGCTGAAATTCAGCTGAAATATTTCCCATTTTGTTAAATGTTAATTACAATAATTCTATGCGAATGTAATTTATGCCTGTTTTCTGAATTCTTTCAACCTCAGATGTTCATAAATTATGTTATGAACATCAAGTTTAATTAAAGATTTATTAATTTTATGAACTTTTCAGTTAAAATGTTTATATTATTTCCGATTAGATATCATCATTCTAATATAGTATTTTTAATTTAAACAAATTGCCATTGCATTAAAAAAAGCAGCAAAAAGAAAATAATAATAATAATGTTAGCTGCAAATTGCCTATTTGCAATGCTAAGTAAGAAATATCAATCCGTTTGCAGCAGAATTGCATAGTTTGCATATTTTATATTCTAACTTGACAATTTGAATAACTTATTTTTTGCAAATTATTATCTACACAAGACTAATAGACATAAAAATTATTTTGATAAATCTAGCGTAAAAGTAGATAGTAAGTTCATATTTTAAAAATAACTGTCGTGCACACATGATATTAACATATTTCATAGTATAATGTTTCTTTCAAAACAGTCAACTTCAGATAAAAGTTTATCATAAAAGGATGGCGCAATATTCATTGAAAATCAAGTTCCTATTCACATTTTCCTCAAATATTAGTGCATCATAGAGAGATAAGGCAAAACGAACATAGCGGCAATTTTCATGTTGAGTCGCAAATGTTAAATCATGTTCTAGATGATAATTTTGAAAAATATAGCATAAATATAAATATTATGTTATACGAAACACAATCCGTTTTGAAGATTCCATAAAGAAACAAGTGAAATTCTCTTTAAGACGTTTATCAGTTATTTTAGTTGCCTAGAGCAATAATATTTAAAAGCTGCTAGAGAATCTGGCATTGAAATTATTAGTCCCCCGCCACTAGATAAGAAAACAAAATGATATCGAATCTCCACGCCGATACATTTTGACAACGTTTATTGGTCTATCTTATCTTCGTCTGATTGTTTTAGGCATTTCATTTATTCATAATGACTATTACTTTAGATGATTTAATAGCACAGTATCTAGAAACATTGCGCCTCCTGACCATTATGGTATTCATATTTTCCTTTTATGAGACCTGATAAAACCATAAACTTTTTCTCTGTCGAATAATCTACAAAAAGAAAAAAACTTTTTTTTTACTGATTTGCATAAAATGTTCAATGATTATGATTTTCTGCAAAATTAATTAATTCGAAATAGACCAATGCAGTTGCTTTAATTTAGAGTAATATATTGCAAGTCATTGTAATGGTCTATCACACTTTTGCAAACATTAAGAAATTAGTTATGTTAGAAACGTAAAAATAATGGAATTTTAGTTCCAAAAACATCAACAAACCAACTTTTTAAAATTTTAAATTCTAAAGTAACTATCATAATATCTAAAATCCCATAAATATAAACTTTTTAAAAATATTTAAAATAAAAGTTAGTTACGTTTTTTAAATTGTTACAACAAAAGTAATTTGATTTTTAAGAAAACTTATATGATTATTTTTATTGGCTTGAGAAAATATAAAATTCTAAAAGCTTTGAAGTATTTGAAATGTGAGAATAAAATATTTGTATTCAAATATTTTTTTTCAACGTAAGTAGAAATTTTAGACAAATTTGTAATGCTTTTGATTAAAATCAAAGTTATGCATATTTCTTTATATATGAATAGCATAAGGAATAAGAGTCAAGAAAAAAATATCCAAATGCTCTTAATAAAAAATACTCTTTCCCTTCGGATAGTTTCGTCAATGACAAGCACATTTTAAGTTTAATTAATTTTTCACAAGTTCCTAAAGTGATTCTAATGTTTAATTTACGCTTGATAAGACTGTTTAATAAACCTCACGAAGTGAACTCTTTGGCATATAATTACTCTTCCAGTGGGAGTGAAAGTTTAAAATGCTTTCGTGTTCTCTTCTT
The DNA here is from genome assembly GCF_947563725.1 of Argiope bruennichi. Lineage (NCBI taxonomy): Eukaryota > Metazoa > Arthropoda > Arachnida > Araneae > Araneidae > Argiope > Argiope bruennichi. Next base: position 81,215,580 of record NC_079152.1, read on the forward strand.
TACGGTTGCCTAACCTTTTTCTACCCTGTTGATTTTTTATGGCTAAGTTTGATATTGAATATATATATATATAAAAAAAGATACCCTTTTGCATAATGAAAAAAAATGTTTGACAGAAAAGAAACTTTAGAAATAGTTTAGTAGTTTAAGTGCAAAATATTATATTTAGATTTGAAAATATATTCCCAATATTAACAAGATCTTTTGTAATTTGAAATAATATTCATATATTAATAAACCAAGTATTTCAGCTTTATTCAGTGTTAATCAATCTTTTTTTCCAGATCTGATCTTAGTATGACTTGAAACACAAATTGTTCTATATTATGAATGTTTTGAAATGCACGGATTCTAGCGAATATTATTAAACATAACGTTAATAATTTTGTTTGCTACAATGCCTTTACGTGAAACGTTGTCTGTTTATTTGAAACCAATTTCAATGCTAGGCAATTATTTTCATGGAATTAGTTTTACTTATACATTTAACAGTATTAAGTAACATTTAAGAATTATTTTGATTTATTTCATTCACAATTTTAAAATTTATTTAACCTTAATATGTAACACTGTTAGTTTTATTAAAGTTTTAAATAGTTTTATTAACACTGTTGGTTTTATTAAAGTATTATACAGTGCCCGAAAAAATTATAAAGACACTCGAAAAATCGCCAAATCTAGAAGCCTTGTTTATAGAATCGTATGCAAATTTTTGCAGCAAAAATAGAAGTAAAACTAAAATATTTTATGCGTAAAGTAATTAAAATTTTCAATTTTAAATCTGCTAAAATTTAAATTTTGATTTTTAAACCTAAATGAAAACGGAAAAAAGTATAAGGACATTGCTTTTTCTCCAGTAATTATTTAAGAATTTGCATATTTGAAAGCATAAAATGACAATTCCGAGTTAAAAGATTCATTTGCGAAAAGAATTTCCCACTCGGCGACTTTCAGTGTGAATTTTTAAACTATGCCCAAAGGGACTCAACTTTATGACTCTGAAAAAGGAAAAATTGTTGCTTTTCGAGAATGTGGATTAAGTGGATGAGAAATTTCAAAAAGAATCAAGAGATTTAAAACGGTGGTTTATAATTTTCTAAAAAATCCTGGGATGTATGGTATGAAAAAGCGAACTGGGAGACCAGAAATTCTCACTCGTCGACAAAAAAGAATGATTGTAAGGAGAGCTTGCGAGAAAAAGAGAAACCGCAAATGAAGGTAGACAAAATTTGAGTTTACCATGCTCAACAAGGACTGTTCAAAATGTTTTGAGTAAACATCCTCAAGTTTCTTATGGGAAATTAGTGTCACGCCCCCCTCTTACAAATCATCATAAGAAAAGAAGAGTTTACTTGGCCAAAAAATACATTTCTCTTGGTCAAAAGTGGGCTGATGTAATTTTTTCGGATGAAAAAAAGTTCAATCTTGATGGACCTGATGGTTTTCGTTATTTTTAGTATGATCTGCAAAAGACCAAGGAAGTGTTTTCCAGGCTTCAATAAGGTGGTGGCTTGGTTATGGTATGGGGCGCTTTTGCGGCAAATGGAACCACTCCAATTGTATTTATCAACCGTAAAAGGAATTCGGACAGGTATGTTGATATGTTAAGAGAAAGTTTGTTACCTGAAGCGCCACTAATTACTTCAGGGGACTATATTTTTCAGCAGGATAATGCTTCGATACACGTTTCTACGAGTGCAAAACTCTGGTTTGAAGCTAATTCTGTAAATTTACTTGATTGGCCGGCGAGAAGTCCCGATCTTAATCCAATCAAAAACTTATGGGGACTTCTAGCCCGAGAAGTTTATAAAAACGGCACACAGTATCAATGAACACAAGATCTTGTCGTCGCTATCAAAGACGCTTGGGAAAAAATATCTGTGGACATTTTAAAAGATCTTTCAGGATCTATGACCTCTCGGCTTATTCAAGTGATTGAAATAAAAGGTAGTTTTCTTGACTATTGAAACATTTTTTAAGTATTTTACAACATGTCCTTATAATTTTTTCCGTATTTCCTTTAATGTTAAATTTTGTAAAATCAATATTTTGAAGCTAAATTATGTTTTTTATGTGGTATAAGTGTTATCACAAAATTATGCAGCAGAATTTCATTTAGGTGAAATGGAAATAAAGCATATTTTCATGCAATTACATGGTGTCCTTATACTTTTTTCGCGCACTGTATTACTTAATATGATTAAGAAAGAACCATATATTTATAACAAAAATTATATATTAGAAAGATGATATTTAAAATACCACAATAGTAGGAAACTCATAACAGAGGAAATAGTGATGCTGACCTTTAATGGAATGCCAAAAAATTAAAGATACTTTTTACCTTGAATACTTTTTTACGCATGACAAAAACATATTACCTTTTACAGAAGTTCCAATTTTGTGATGAAATTACGGAAGTTAATGTTTTTTGGTTATGATTAACAAAATGATTATGTTTCAGTTATAAACACTTGATAAGAATTGAAATCCATAATTTATTCAAAGAAGATTAAGCATCTACAAAGTTTAATTATTATCCTGTAAATATAGAAATTTCTATTCTTTTCTTTATCTCTTTCTCTTTGAAAAAAATATTTTTTACAAGATTTTGTTCAAAGTCAATTGACATTCAAAATCTTTGAAAGATACATAACTCAAGACGAAAAATATCAATTTAAATTTTGTCATCAAGAACTGGAATTTTGAAATAACCATTAAATGTAACAATTTTAGAAATAGAAAAAAATAAAATTATCTCAAATTTTATAAGTTACTGGAAGATAAAATGTGTGCTTTTCTTTTAATCTCTTGTGGATTTATCTGTTCTCTTTCTTCCTATTTAAGTTTAACCATCAGATATCAAGAAATAAAGCAATTGAAAGGAATAAAATGTGTTAATTAGATTAGAAATCAATTAGTACTATAAGTCAAATCCTAAGGGTTTTATGTTTCAAATTCGGACCGTTAAAAATAATTTATAAGCAGTTAGTGGTTCCATCTAATAATAACGTTTAAAAATATTGTAAGATCTAAGTATATAACTATCCTGGGTACATGCAAAAACTTTTTTTTCTTTGTACAGGCATATGGCTAAAACAAATTTTCCCTTGATTTGTATAAAATATGTGTGTCTAAGAAGTCTCTATAAGCGGTTTTTCGCATCCCTGGAGGATATAAAAATAGAATTGTGGTTGTGCTTATCACATCTTCTAAGTATATCTCTTACAGAACTTACCAGTACGAGTACCATTGGTGGACATTTTAAAATTGATCGTAATACTCTTATTATCTCGCGGCGACTGATTATCTAGATATAATCAAAGGACATGTTCCTACATATACATAACAGCAAGCTTAATGTTTTAAATTATTGGGTTGGCTTCAAAATAGGCCTCTGAGTTTATATCTTATCGGATAAAGGGAAAAGAGGAAAGGGAACCTTGAAACATCTGTGAATTATTAAAAAATGAATTTTAATGTGAGAGCAAATATTTAAATTAAAAAAGGCCTACAAAAAAGGCACAGAAAGTTAAGGTAACGCAATTAAGTCAGGAACACTTATTTAAGAAAAAATCTAAATTTAGAAAATTGTTATTATTAATTTGAAGGATATTTTTAGAATTACTCTTTACTACATTTCTGTTTTTAAAGAAATTCTTTTTTTTTCTACCTTAAAACTCTACTCTAGCCTCATTCAAGGTCATTTGGGAGCAGACCCAATAACATTTCTGGAAATTTTTATCGTACAAAACAGATATCTGGGTTTCCCAAGCTCCACGCAAACGCTCGCATTTCAATATTAAATTTCTTAGAAGAAGATTGCAAACTATTTTTTTAAATTTAATAATATGATTTATTTCGTTATCAATAATTGTGATTTGATGAATAATTATTTTTCATCGCATAAATATAATTTTCTGTTTGATTTGTTAATCAAAAAGAAAGACATCAAGAAAAAAATATTCAGTCCTGCAAAGGAAATTTACCAGACCATTCTCGGCCGCCTTCCACACCCTCATATCGTCTGATAACCGGAAACAAATGTAAAATCCTGTTTTGGATAGTCAACTCAACAATTTAAAATAATAAAATTGCTTTTATGTATTTTTTATCAGATTTCGATAGTATACAAGACAGTTCTGAAGTTTTTCAATGCGTGTAAATTGAATAATATTTTATTCACATTCGTTAAGATAAATCTTCCATTAAATATGTATAATTTGCTTCAAATATAAGCATTAAGAAAAAAAAGGCGCTAATTCGATCGTTTTAGGGGGAGAAACGTCGTTAGGCACATACCGAAAATTCTGGATTATTACTATCTAATTGGTTTAAAGGATCTCAAAAAAGTTGTACATGCAATTAAATATATATGCGTATTTGCGCATTTATTCATCTCGACTTATTTGTTTGCAGCGAAAACATAAGTAACTGGGAACTTTCCTGAATAACTTGTCAAACCTGTTTTAATGCGGTCTTCTTTTATACGATTTATGAATGAAATATTTTATGCTATATATGAATTCCAATGAAAGTTGCATTATACCATCGTCGTAATGTTTTGTGTTACTATATATATGCATACTAATACAATGTGTATGATATACAATGTATTCAGAAATCATGTCAACTAATTTCAATATTCCAAAATACACTGAATAATATAATTCAAAATTTTAATATCATCAAGTAATAAAGGTGATTTTGAACCAATTCTTCACAAGACGCTGCGCTTTTTGGATTACAATCAGTAATATTGAATTATGATAAAAGCTTTTCCATTTTTAAAATGACAAATTAATAGTTTTAAAAATGTTTTCCTACGCAATTTAAAAATTAATTTCATTTAGAAAGCGATTTCGCATTATTTCGTAAATCTTTGATAGATTTACTAAATGAGACTTATTTTATGCGGTCCCCTTCACCGCAAAAAAAAAAAAAAAAAAAAAGGCAATACATCGTAAAAAATTATTTTTTTATAGTTTTATATGAAGTTTCGGAATATTTTTGTGTGGTTTCTTTCATGTTGTACCTATACACGCAGAAAAAAAAAATGGTCTGATTCTATAATAATAGTTTCTTGAAAATAATAGACTGTCAGCCATGTTCAAATTTCCCATTAACTCTGATTGACGTTCAAGCAATCATGTTAACTGAACTGAAATCGTTGCGTCTTAATAAAATGCTCACACTATATTTGTTGATTCGCTAATTTATTATTAACAGCTATGCACATAACAGGTGTTAAATTTTACACTCGTTATATTTTGTACTGAATGTCAAATAACTGATTTCAGATGTAAGAGTTATAATGGAAGCTATGGTCAGGTAGCATTGAATCCCTTCGTGTGTGTATATATATATATATATATATATATATATATATATATATATATATATATATATATATATATATATATATATATATATATATATTACTCCTAAAAATTCATTTTTTTAAAATTAAAATGTTATAACTTTCACTGCTGTCTAAATTTTCGGATCTCCATCTTCGTCTGATGCCTTTTTTTAATTTTCTTAATTCTTATTTTTAATTAATTTTCCCTTTTCAAGTAAGCGATAAAAATCTTTTATATGTATATTTTTTAAATTATATTTGATTTGAAAGTACTGAAAAGTCTTTTGACAATTATTTTCGGTGCCGCTTATACATTTCAAAGCCTTTTAAACGAAAAAAAAAATCAATCATTTTAAGAGAAACATAAAGTTGGAATTGGTGTTCAATTTCCTGCTTCTATTCGCAGCAATTCAGACTCAGAACTTGTATTGGTTTTTAAAGTATCGCATGCCGTTTAGTCATGCGAATTAATCTAAATTCGAAACTTACTTATTGAATTTTGCTTTGATGAGTCACTCGAATTTCTTTAGGGCAGTAAATGCACCTCACTCTTTTAGAAGTGGTCCATGTTTCGGAGTATTAGCTTTCTTCTTCAAAAAAGTTCTGTCCACTTTCATGAAAGGCGTCTAATGAGTAGAAAAAGAAAAGAGTAAAACTTCTTATATCTTTTTTTAATTACGATCATTGCCATTTTTAAATAGAAAATAATGAAAAAAATTTCGATGTTTTGAGCTGCTATTATATTTAAAAGTTTAAATCCTTTTCCATACTATTGGATGGTTTCTCTTGAAAATTGCAAAAACTAAGAATAAAATGCAGAATATTAAAAAAAAGGTAAGACACAAATTACAATTCTTTCAAATTAATCAAAATACGTTCTACTAATACAGTAATACAAGAAAAAATATTTAAACCTAAGTAAATACATGTAATAAAGATGATTATAATCAATATATGCATTAATATAATATGATAAGAAATATTATAATCGAAATGCAATTTTTGTGTTCGATGATTTGAACAATTTCGTTTGAAGATTCATTCGCTGTTCCAAATAATAAAAATTACAATTTTTTCTCACAAATACTATGAAGAAAAACACTAATTTTAGCAATGGTTTGTAACAAGTAATTTAAAAGTTTATTTTTTATTAGTTAAAAATTATACATCGAAGCAAAAAATTATCCTTTGTAATTCCTATTAATTGAGAACATTATAGGCATTTTTAATCATTATACATAATAGCTATCGACTTTAATAATTTAGAGAGACTTTTCATATTGAAACTTTAAAAAAATATTTGCGCAGCAAAATTTGTTTAAAATACAAGAAATTTTTAAAACATTCTATTTAATTGAAATTTTAAACTACAATTCTTAATAATAATTTATATAAAAGCATTTTTATTTTTAAAGTATCATGCTTAGATTTAAAATATAAAAATTAACATAATTGATTTCCACCTATTGCTATGCATATCAGGCTCACCCAGTGTTGTGCAAAAATAAAATAACAAGCATGTGTCCAGCAGCAATCTCAGTATTGTCCACAACGATGTCGATCATTAAATTTTTCTTCGTGGAAAACATTCAAATGATCTTAGGAAAAACAAAAAAAAACAAAAAAAAAAATAGGATCCCCGAATCTGCTTTACCAATGTCGAAATAATTATTTGCCATGTAGTAATAGTTACAATACACTTTTATTACTATTTTAGGAATAAATGGCATTTCCTCCCCCCCCCAACATTTTATACAATATATTAGGTGATATATAAGTTTTAGCTCTTTAACTCCATGAAATCATAGAAAATGGAATACAAAGATAGGAAGGGAGAATTGTTTGGCTTACTGGAACTACAATTTATTGAAAGCAAACACCTGCAATTAGATTGATCTATAAGCTTTTTCCGGAATTTCGTTAAGAGCTATTCCTTAATTTCGTACACCTAAAAATTGAGGCATGGCTGTACCTATAAAGACAATCCTATCGTAGGAAACTTTTGAATACTTACAATTTACTACCTCTGTCTACCTCTTTACTTAAAATGTTTTAAAAATTTATTTTTCACATTTGCAGTTCCATCAAAATGTTTACATGTGACACTATAAATGTAGCATGAAAAGTTGTCATATTAAGAAAATTAAATTTTCTTCTTGAAACTGAACATCTACCATTCTTAGAACCAACTACAACAAAGGATTTGGAAAGTTTGATCTGGAATGGGAAATGGGGGTCACTGTTTTAAATAATTTAACAAAGTGTAATTTAGAATTTAAATTCCATCGACTTCGTTGAATAATGCATAAAAATGATATAGCATGAGAACTGTGATTTGGAAGTACTTAATAGTCAAATAGTCAAAAATGAATGCTGTAATTGCTATTTTAAGACAATTCTGAATTAAGGAAATACAATACTTTGAGTAACTATCTGAGAAAAGTTTAAATTCTAAAGAAAAGCATGAAATTGCTTTTATTGAATTTTTCACATTTTAAATTGTTGAATAGAAAGGAACGGTAAGGCAACTATTCCATCGACAGAACAAAAAAATAAAAAATAAAAAAGTATAAAGGGTTTCAAAATTTCACATTGATACTTAATACGCCAGTATTTTTATTTTATATTATTAAAAGTGTGTTTAAATGAAAAGCATCTGAATAGTGTTTTTCAGAATTGCTTAATAAATTGTTTTGTTGCCATTAATTTAATTAATTGTAACATATTTTTAAGAGAATTTAATCAGATTTGGCACATTAATAAAAGCAAAATTATAAGCGTTTGTATGTAAATATTTATAAAATTCATTTTTAGATATTTCATCACGAAACATGTTGCAGAAAAACTTATCACTTTTTTCTTATTCTCTGACTACAAACTTATAGTCTTGATAAATTGTAAAAACTATTTCTGCTCAAACAAATATTGTTTCTTAAATAAACTGTGTGGGATAACTAGATATAGGTTCAAATTTGAAACACATATCATTATTCGGATATTCATAAAACAGTAGTTATATACTTATAGTCCAAAATTTATTTTAAATAAAATTATGCCCTGAACTCTTGATCATCTTATTTTGTATCTGATGCTGCTATTAATATATGCTACGCTGCCATTTTCCAAAATATAGTAATAACAATGAGATAATTGTATGATTTCTTTGGCCATTTTTTTAGCCTTGATGCTATTTGCAAGAAAATCAATTTTACTGCATAAATTAAAATATGATAATATGTATTTAAATTATTAATGGCTCTTTGAGATAATGTGTCTTGTGACTATTATATTTAACAAATCGACATTATATTTTGCATGCATGACGAATTTTCAATACCTCTTAAGGAATTTTAAACGGGTATGGCTATATATTTTGATATATTTAAATCGGTTGTTATTGTTACGGAAAATCATCCATTGATTGGACAATGTGAAATCTACCAAAGGAATTGATAATAAATAACAAAACACAGTTCAACCATAAACAAAGACAGCTCGCAGTAACGCAGGCGCAAACAGCAAATAGCTAATTCAATCACAGAACAGGACAATGGACCAGACTATTGCTAAAGAACTAACTTTCTGCCTGATAAGAATTCGAAGAAAGAATATATATACAGCTCTCTCGTTTCATCACATCCGCTTGTATAGAATCTGGAGAGGAGAATGGAATTTTCTAGGAAAATTCCTGATCTTGCTTTCTAATGGAAATTTTGGCAAAATTCTTGTATATTCAAAAACCATCTTTTTTTTCGCCAGAGGCGCTAAATGGCCCCCAAGTTTCTAACCAAAGTTGTGTATAAATGCACTAGCATCAAATAAAGTGTTTGTAAAACATTCTTCCTTACTATAAGTCTAACAGTGACAGGAAGTAACATTACCGATCCAAAATGCCACTTCAGTCCATACGCACTTCAAACTGCACGTCCTGACAGTCTGATTACATAGAACTATGATCAGTATCCCACCAGAGAGCTAACCGGTTAATGTGAATATATTTGTCCATTATAGTTTTGCGGCCATTGAATTTTGTAAACAATATCTTTCAATTTTTTGATAATAATATAAAATCCTTCTTAGTTCTGTTGAAACTCTAGGTTTAGATTATCTCTTTCGCTGTAATTATGATTCTTTATCTATACTTATATAAAGCTCAATGTGTGTTGTGTGTGTGTGTGTGTGTGTGTTGACACTCTACAGGCGAGACCGTTTTACCTACAGCTACCAAATTTGGTACATGTATACCTTGAAGGTCGGGAATGTGCACCTGGGGTCCCTTTTTTTGAATTTTTAATTATAATTTTAATTATTAATTAAAAACTAACTTTCCCGCCAAAATAATCTTTTCATTTTCCCCACCGCCAAATGAGTAAGGCTTCAGTTTTTTCCCCAAACTAATGAGGCTAGGCTTAAGATTTTTCGTCTGATTATTTCAAACGATTCTGTTTATTTTCTTAATGTTTGATGCAATTAAAATTAAACACTGTTAATCATTCGATCTTTCAGATTCATTCTGAAGTACCTTTGAATTAAAATAAAACAGAATAAAGGAAATTAAAAATTTCTAATCAGCATAGAATTTCCCCAACCGGCGTAGAAAAATTCACGCATTTGCGTTACCGTAACTGGTGTTGAAAATTCACGCATGCGCATTGTTTTCTAATTGTTGTGACTTGACTTAAATTATTTTTAGGTTCGTTGCATGCTTTTGTAATTAAATTGTATTTATTTTAGTTATATATTTTTTGTATATGCTTATAGTTTTAAGTATATCATTTTTTAAGTATTTTTTTAACCTGTTTTCAACCGATTATTTTAAACGATTCATTTTATTTTCTTAGTATATGATGCATTTAAAATTAAACATTGTTGATTAATCGATCTGGTCATGATGAATCTGAGAAAATTTTGTTGACAAATTCTTTAAATATTACATAAATTAAGAAAGATATTCTTTAGTGCCCATAAAGTTTAAGCGCTTAGTGACTGTTTTCAGTAATCATATTACAAAGAGATACTTTGTTTCAGTAAAAAAATATTATTATATGAATTGTAGATTCATTCTTTCCACTTTAATTTAAAGTATAAATTCTACGGGAGCTAACAGAAAATTAGAGAGATACATATTACGTTATGACTGAAGGTCTTTATAATATTATGATTCAATTATATGACTATCAAAATTTGAAGTTTTAAAATATTTTGATGAAGAAGCTATTAAAGTAGAAATTGCATAAAATATTTAATTATTAAAATTTTAACGAACATTAAGATTGGCGAACCGGCTGGTCGCCAAAGGCGGCTAGTTATGTAATATTGTTTGCTGCTTATTTTATGTCATTAAAAGTCTGATAATTTTGAAGATTCGTAATAATGGTAATTCGTAATTCGTAGTAATGTATTTTCTCGCATATGATTATTAGTCATCATACGTTTAATGCTTATCATATATTATGAAAGCTATTATAAATTAACAGATTTAACAAGGGTTACTGTGCAGGAGAAATTTTTATATTGAAGAGTATGAGAGAATTCCATAAAAACATATTTCTGATCTGAAATTCAGCAATGAAATATTTTTCATCGAATTTATATAAAAAAAGATTTTATTCATATGAAAAATTGTTTAACTCTCATTTCATTAATTTTTATTGATGCTACATGTAATAGAAAAACATTAAAAAAACAATGACTGACTGTTCTATATGAAATTAGAGAATCCAGACAACTACAGTTGCTTTTTGTAGACAAGCTTTCCTGTTGATTTGAGAAAGTAGACGAGGAAGAAAGTCGGTCTATAGGATTTCCAAGAAAAGGTTTTATTTCGAGTGCGCCTCTCTATTGACTGAACGAATCTTTTGAAGATAAATTCCAAGAAAAGAAAGTGAGAAAGTCTTTTCTAATATAGAAATAAGATTTAGGGGATCACTTGGTTTGAAGTTGTTAAAAGTTTATCCACTGATGACCCTCAGAAACTAAGCCATAGGAAAAAGAGTTTTAAGAAGGAATAAATTGTTGAAAATTCTCTGAATTCTGTCCGATTTGTAATTTCTTTTTTTTAATACATGAAGAATTAACAATTATATATTTTTATTCTACAACTATTATTTTACATTTTATTTAATTCATTGAATTCTAAATATTTATTAGATTTTCATAATTCAGCTCTTCTAATAGATTTACTTTTCAGGATATATCACATAACAGCTTGAAGGATCCTGTGCTTTATACTGACTTTTTAATCACATTTGATTTACACAAGTACAGTTTTAAAAACATTTTTGATGAATTGCATATCAGTTACTGTTAACACTCTATATAGATTCGGGTGTAAATTAAATAATAAATCGGGTGTAAATTAAATAAAATGAAATAAATGTCTCAAAGTGGATGCTGAGTTAAAATTCTCAGAACTGGTTTTACAAGTCTATGAAAAAGGAAAATTTTACTTGTCTGCATAGAGGCTGTTATTGCTGTTGTCTGATTAATCACCATTTTTATATTATCTCAATTTTCAATACGTGGTATGCCATTAGGTTTTCAGATGAACTAATATTTTTGAGTCGTTTGCAAAATTGTATCACTCTCTGTAATAAACATGCTTATAATTTAATAACCTCTTTTGATGGCCTACTGGTTCGTCACATTTATTGGCTATTTTTTATTTCAATTAACTCATTTAGATATAACTTTATGTCTATAATTCTTTAAAAAATACTAATTTTTGAATTTTCTGAATTTTTAAAAAAATAACAGAATATGCCAATTGGTAAATATTTGATTTTCTAAAGAAACTATTTAAAATGGTTGATTATTCCATTTGTCCCTTTGTACGGGACAAATACATACATAATACATAAAATTACAAAATAAGTCCCAATTTCAAGATATTTTGACTTCAAATAGAAACATACTTAAAAGAATTATTTCTTATTTTACAAGTCAATTTATTTGATTCCACAGTCACATGACAAAAGTAAGTACATATAGTTTGTTTAGACATATCGCCTAAACATGTATTTACATATTTACAAAAATATGTTAAGCCATTAACATCTCATGTTTTCCTTTTTTCCGTAACAATTTTGAATAAAAGCAATTGTATCATTGCTCTGCTTTATGCTGTTGTGATAGGAAAGATATGAAATGATGCTGTATTAAAATATATTTAAGATTCCTGCTTAATAAACTTAATAATTAAGATCATAAATTGTGAAAATCCAAAGATAATCTTTAAGTATACATCAGACTGCATATTGTTTCCCATTAGATTAATAATGAAGCTAACAGGCACAAAAGTATATATATTGATTGACTGACGACAAAAGATAATCATGTGAAACTTTTACCCATCCAATCTCTTGAGAAAAAAAGATTTAGTATTCCGATTTGTTGGAATTAAATAATCAACCAATTGCAGTTTCTTGATGACATCGTTTCTAGTAGCTTTTGAAATTTTAAAATACAGTAATTGATATCACATATGCTTTTACATAGGCGCGCTTTACAAAAAGAGATGCGAAACAAACTATCCCTTATGATTGCAGTATTCATAAAAATGATAATAAGAAACTTTTTAATCGCAAAATGAAAGATTTTATCATTAACTTATTAGCTTTTGGCGGTTTTTGGTTATATTTAATTTAAGTTAAATCTTTATATGTTTATTTTCATATTAGAATTATGCCAAATAGTAAAATCAATTTATTTTATTTGTCTACATATTTCTCTTCATTATGAACACGAATCATTCTAATAGAGATTAGTCCCATGAAAACACAATGCTATTGTAAACCTAAGCAAGGGGTACATCTTTCTTCTAAATTTTTTTCTTTATAGTAATTTTAATTTTTTATTCTTCTTGTAAGCTAAAAAAATAATATCAAACAGCAGCATTTTCTTTATCGTTCAAAACGGAAAGATAGAAACGAGTGATTGATAATTGTTTGAATTTCAAGACAACAATGTAATCTGTAATTAGAAATAAACTAAGCAAAAAATGTTTTAAAAATTTCCGGAGTTCAAAAAAGAAGTTTTGCACAATTTCATAATTGCCGTCATTGGAAATAAGTGTTGAATTTTAAAATGGTGTAAAATTCACTTTTGTTTTATTTTGAATTTTTAATTATATTTTTCAAGATTTCATAAACAGAAAATACCAAAGGAAGAAAGTTAAATTCTGGAAGACAAAAGACATGCTGAGTCTATTCCTTCTTAACAACGTAGCATTGTAAAAGTGTCCTTTGTCGATGCACACTTCTTTCCTTAGATCAATTTATTGCTTAATTGTTTGTTGTCCTAATGTCTAGAGTGTTTTATTTTTCTTCTTTTAAAAACATTTATACAATACATTTTTATAACATTGTAATGCATTTTTTATTATTTTTATAATAATATATTTTTATAAAAATCATTTATATGCCCTTAATAAACAATGTATGTAAGCTTAAAGTGCAGAAATCGCTAAAGAATCATATCAATTGATATTTAATCATAAACATAGGTTTTGTCTTATATGAGAAAAAAAGATGCTTATAATAGAAGTATTGTATAGGATACCACATTTTAACATATTTCATTCTAGACTTGTTCTACCGATAATTCCTCAAACTAAACAATTCCAATTCAAACCAAAGATAAATGAGATAAATTTATATAACATTTAAAGTAAAAACCCAATAATTAATTTAATTTATTATCTTATATACAAAATTTTATTTCATATAAAGCAAAGTTAAAAGATTACTAATAAAAGGATTGTTCTTTTTATAAAGGAAAGAAACAATATAATTCACAGTAGAATCATAATTTAAAATGACGGAAATCATGTGAGTATGAAGGGAATGAATAATATCTCGAACAACTAACTACTAGCAGTTATATTCTGGAAATTGTATTCAAACTCATATTTAGAAGTGAAATGGATCATCGAAAGCAAAAGGAACGCAATGCCTCTTCTCAGTTTCTTCAGGCGATGGGTAACATAAGCAATTTTGACAAGAGAAAGATCTTAAATTGCAAAAATTTAATAATTCAGGGTTGCCCAAAAGAGTCGCTTTACCTGAGTCATTCTGAATATATTTGGGATGACTCAAGGAATAAAAGGCGATGTTATTTGAACCGAACTCTCACTTTTTGATGATTAGACGAAACCAGATTTTAATGGTTAGTTTCATGAAATGCATAATGCTGTCAATAAATTTAAAGATCCGTTTTAAAAGATATGAATTGCTAATTTAAATGCAGTATAAGTTTCAGAAAATCATTTTAAACTAGCCGCCTTTGGCGACAAATATATTCGCCCAGAGCATTGACTTTTCTCGTTATTATACTAATAATGCGGCATATATCTATTAAAATGTCACTTCTTATTTAATAAGATTGAAAGATATAAATTAAATGGAATTAGTCTTATATACAATATTACTCGGAGAAACTAAAATGAGTATATGTTATATGTATACCGATTTCTTGATAATTAATGTGAAATGATGAAATATTAAAATAAAAATAATAGCTGAAGGGAAAACACAATGATGAACGAGAAAAATTTATTTGATAAAGTATAAATAAATCTCATGGATTTAATCAAATGATGGAAATACGTACATAAAATTCATGCCAAAACACATTTTAGGTAAACGAATAAAAATGAAGGACACATCAAAACGACTGCAGATATCCTAGTATTTAATGATAGCAATTTCCAATAAAGACTTTAAAAGTAGAAACTTTCGATCAGTTGATATATCGATATTTTTGCAAATGGCATATGGCTCAAGTTTCCCGACAATACGTATTTAGCAATAAAATATGTTTATAAATTTACTTATAAAATTAATTAATTGTTAAAATATTTAACTATTTTCATAATCATACACAAACAGAATAAAACAAAACTGAATGTGAAAAGTCACAGAAAAATTAGATTCAGTTATTAATATGATGATATTAAAGAAAAGCGTATGTATTATTTATTATTTTTTACATTATTCTATGTGATGCTAGTTCCATAAAAATGAGAAAACTAAAAACATCAAACGAAGAAGTTAAATATGTCTTTGAAATTTTTCAACGAAATAATTGAGTAATAAATTATATGATTCTTTCATAACTTAAAAGCTAGTAACTTCGAATGGTAAATTAAACCATCAAATTTTGTTTCTGATATAAAATAGATATTATTCGTAAAAGTTTGCTTTAAAGAAATGAAAACTACCAAAAACATTTTATAAAAATAAGAACAAGATATCTCTTGTCAAACTTTTAGGATAAGTGATATATTTTAAGCACAAGATAAATCCTCTTCAAATGTAGAAAATTAATTAAAAGCATTTCTACGCATTGATTGGGAACTGTGTTTCCTACATTAGTGCTAGCAAATACAATGGAAATAACTGAATCAGGATGACTGAAATATTTTTGTTATTCTTGGACTGCTCCAAAAGTTCATTGTTCGCTTTGTTACCTTGATTGGATTAGAGCTCGATTGGCGTGAGGGGTATAAAAGTTGGCGGGAGATTTCCTACGAAGGAAGTCATAACACTTCATATCAGGTTGTGAGGCAGGGTTGCTCTTTTCCATCCTGATGAATCACCCGCCTTCGACCACTTACTGCTGCTAGAGTTTTTGTTTGTATGAGCTGTACGCTGTGGGTACTAAATGAAAAAGTGATACAATTCCGAAAGTTTGTTTAGAAGATTAAGAAGTAACAGGCAGATAGGAAAAAATATCGCACTCATCTTTCTTTAAAATTTCACAAAAGTCACAAAAATAAAAAAATAAAATAAAATTAAATTATTTTCTTGCTATTGGAATCATTTGATTGCATTACATTATTTAGATATGCGTTATTTTATTTAACTAAATGATTTAAAGAATCTTTGAAAACATAATAATCTCTACTGATAATAAAGTAAAAATTATCTCTATGTGTGTTTGTCTCCATTCTGCCGTTCAGATAGTTTGATCTAGAACTACAATATTTGGCATAAAAAAATAAAAATATAAGCATTATGAAAATTTCAATTAAAAACTATTTTTGAAACAATCTAAAAAAATCAAAAAGATCAACTGCATTTAGAGAGCATTAATGCTGCTTCTACTAAAACACAGATGAACATAACCAATAAAAAGGAATAAAAGTAGAATCAAAAGTAAGAAATAAAAAAATAAAAAAATAAATATAAAAAAGTTGGTTGTATTTTATGTAATTTATTGTTTTATTTCTGTAAAAAATGGTGTATTTCTTAGGCCTCAATTTCAGGTCATTTCCGGATCACGAGGGGTCAATATTGTTGGACAAAAAGGAGACCCCTCGCAGAAAAAAATCCTTTGTTTTGAATCCCTGCCTGAGGCTGACCCTTGAGAAAGTCTTCAGGCCGAATTCTTTTTTTATTTTTACTTTTGATTCTACTTTTATTCCTTTTTATTGGTTATATATATATATATATATATATATATATATATATATATATATATATATATATATATATATATATATATATATATATATATATATATATATATATATATATATATATATATATATTTTGGAGAAACGAAATGTGCACTTTGGAGCGAGTTTTTGAGAAATTTCATTTAGAATTTTAATGAATTAAAAATTACCTTTAATTCTGAAGTATTTTCGCAATAACTTCTGAAAAGGCATTTATACAATAATTAAGTTTACGAAATCATAAAATCCAAGAAACGAAAATTACCTTTTCAATCATAACAATTTTTTGTCTTATAAGTTCTGGTCAATTTTTAATATCTTTTCAAAAATATTTTAATCATATTTTGCAACAGTACATTCAACAGTATTCAGGTACAACAGTATTCAGGACGACTATATAAAATAGAAACACGATAAATTGAAACACACATTAAAGTATTTATGTGATTGAATAGATAATTATATAATTGTATCATAATATAGTGATACTTACATGATTCTAAAATACACATCTTACAGCATGTGATAAATTTCATAAAAAGTGCATTTATCACATATTTCATCTATAAAGAAAATGTTCCAGGATAATCGATTAACATTGCTTTCCATTGTCTTTTTAACACAATACATTTATATAGATGAAAATTTGTTATCAGTGTTGTGAAAGAGTTAAAAGAAAATTGTTCTTAATTTAACAATGCCAGGATCGATTGGTACAAACACTGAATTGACTGACTAATTTTTTCTTAATCACATTTATGTTAAGATATGTGACTACGAAAGTAGTTTTTTGTAAAAAAAAAATTATAAAATGCTTACATTTTTGTTTGGTGGCATAACATAAATTGAAAATTAAAAACATCTATGAAGCAAAATTATGTCAGTTGAAAGTCAAACATGTTCTGAAAGAAATAAGTAAATATATATATATATATATATATATATATATATATATATATATATATATATATATATATATATATATATATATATATATATATATATAAATATTTTTTATTAAAAATATATAAATCAAAAATTTTCTACTTTTGAAGTTTTCTAATTTAAACTTTTACTGGTAAATCATAGTAATATATTAACTGTTCTTGAAGTAAGAAATCCATAGTATTTCTATGCCATTTTTAAATGCAAAAGTTCAACTATTAAAAAAAAATGAGATTTTCATTTATTTTTCATATTATGAAATATTAAGTATAGACTTGAAATCTTTTTTTTAAAGAACAGCTTTCCATTTCCGAAATTGAGAAGATATAGAACATATTGATAAATTTTTCTATCATGTTTGAATAAAAATATGCATTGTCTCAATAATTATGTGTTTCATAATAATAATAAAAAATAATTTAGGTTTAAAATTCTGCCAAAATTTAGAATTGAGTAAAAGAGCATTTTAAGAGGAAAATTACAATAAGAGATATACTTGCAGAATATGAAAATCAATGTATTTCACAAAGACTGAAGATAAAAGTAATTGTAATTTTTCTTTCTATGGATTCTCATATTTGTGATGGCTACTTTCACAGGAACTTTCTCCGTTTTTCCAAGTAAATTAAAATTTCTGTCATTGAAAGAATTTTAAATCCATAAAAAAACTATCCTTTTAATTTTAATTGTAAAAATTGAAAGTATCATTTGAGGGAAGTAATTTTCATAACCTATTGATTTAAAACGGTAATCAAAGAAATTTTCGTCTTTTAATAAAAATATATTAGTCAGGAGAAAAAATGATTGTAGAAATATACAAACTATTGAAAGAAACATGAGCAAAATGTATGTAGAATTATTTTCTTGAAAGATCTTTTTTGTCCTTAATCTTAATTTTTTCCCATTCTTTACACATTATTGTTTAGGAAGTTAGATTCAATGTGAAAACAGCAAACAATTGGCATGTGGGCGATAGCAAAAAATTGTTTTTTAAAAGGCAAAAAAAAAAATTATATATATATATATATATATATATATATATATATATATATATATATATATATATATATATATACTTTAATGCGAAACCTACTTTTTATGTAAATTTTTAAATATTTCGATTTTACAATAGGCAATTTAATTTTTAAATTTGTTTATGTAGTCCAAATCTTCTTGGATTTAAAATCATGAGTTTGCTCTACTTCGGCAAAACGACCTCTAACAAATTAAAATTTTAAGGGAAACTTCGGTATTCATTTAATAATTTTTCATGGTATTTAAAAAAATATTCAGAACTACTTTTATTGTGTTTAGATTTTATATATTATATTTAAGTTATCAAATCGAGTAAATGAAAACGTTGAAACCATCTGAAAAGTCTAAAGTTAAAAATCACACTCACAAACATAAAGGGAAAAAAAATTATAAATGCCATTTCGTAAAGTATGCGCTAGCCAAAAATGCGATAATAAATCTTTCTCATTCTTTCGTAGCCTGCTCTGAGTTTCTTTTTCGTTGCATATTTGATATTCTTCATTCAAACACTCATGGAGAATTTCGTAAGAATTCAGCAGGTGGTTTTTCATAATAGACTGCTTGTGTTAGCTATCGATTATGCATTTGTATCGAAAGCAGCAAAAGCAGCTGTGTTGAATGTGTGGAAGAACATATGTGGATTTCTTGTCTCTAGGAATCTCGGGTATCCTCCAGATGATAATGTACGTGAGGGCCATTACCATTCTTGTCTACATCCCTGCAATGTCTTCGAGATGGAAATTTAGTGTGAGTAGTTTTCAGTTGAAAGGAGTTTCAAGGAGTTTGCTGATAAAATTACTTCTACTTCTAAATAGTTTTATCAAAAAAAAAATCATTGTAAGACTAGTTACAAATATTACATTCTTATTAAAAGTATTTAAGCTTTTTTCTTCTAATAACATGATATTTTCCAAATATAAGATGTAAGTGCAACAATAATGCATCTAAGTCTGATAACATGGTTCCCATTTAAAGCAGGATAAAACATTTAGAATTCTTTGAAAGAAAATCATTCTAACAAAATGGAATAACAATGGAAACTTTAAAGCCTCGATTGAAGCAAAACCTCATCTCCCGAATTATAGAATACATGTATTTTTCTCATTATCTCTTTTGATTCAGTTACTCCAATTGTTTTCAAGGAATGCTGCATTTGTATAATACAGAACTAATCAACCAGATAAAAAGAGGAATACACATAACATTCTACAAATCGATTAAAGAATGGTATTATTGATAAAAATGAAACAGAAGATGGAATTTCCATCATTAAAGAATGGGTTACCTTTACGTTAAGAGTAATTTAATGACATGAAAACATCTATTGAACTAAAATTAAAATTCTTTTGCGGATATCTTCTATTCATCTTCCACTTCAACGGATTCAAAGTGTATTTTGTTCATTAGAGGTTCTTGTCAAACACGGAGTACACATGACTGTTCTGTACATGTATCTTTTGTCTATCGATTTACATCTTCTAATTTCAAATATATGCTCCAGAGTCACTTTAACCAACTGAATAAGCAACACATTCCCATTACTAAATGCCTCTTGCTAGGTGACTATTGTAATATGACAAGATATTATAATTACAATTTAGACAAATTATTGTGAATTGTGTATTTTATACACAAATATACATGTACTTGTGTTACATATATTTGTGTATTTTATGTACAAATATATGTAAATATTCATTAATGAAACTGTCGTAATCATCTAATATTACTCATTCTGATAAAATTCATAAGCTAATCAGAATAGTAGACACTATCGGTTATCTTATTTGCCTGTAATGAAAACTCTAGTCAATGTTCTGTTAGAATAACCCTTTACAGAAGATATATAGACGAGACTATGAAATTCAGAAGCTAAAAAGATTCAACTTAGATTCAAAAGGAAGAAGGAGTCAACTTACATTCAAAACGTAGTTGCAAGAAGTATTCAACGAAGATTCAAAACGTATGGGCAAAAGGGATTCAACATTTTTATTAGATTTATAATATACAAACATAGAGTTAAAAAAACAGAAAATCTTAATACATTTTTAGTATCTGAATACAGTGGAATAAGTTTGGGCTCAAAGCTCATGCTATAAAAGAGAAAGAAAATTTATAACAGTCAATCAAATGATATTATATTAGTGCAGATAATTTTCTTAATCTTCCATGTTATACCGTTCACCTTAATCAATCATTTCGCAATTTCAAAGACGATATCGTATATATATATATATTCGTTCTACAGGTACAATTCAAACTCTGTTGTTGTTTTTTTAATATAGAGAACATATTATAATAAAAAGAAGTTGGTATTGCAATTTGAAAATTTTGAAATTTTGTCACTATAATCGTAATTGTTAGAGTTTTAACTGTTGCTTTTCATGATTGTTAAACACATACCTCAAAATACCTTGAACTAAAATTTTAAATTTTATTCCTTTCCTGTGAAAGTAATGCTCGTTTATATCAATTTTATTTAAAAATCAGTAAGAATCCATTAATAATTATACCTTTAGTCATTTATATATTCTCCGAATATTTGTAACTTCTCAGTAAATCTTACTGTAGTAAGAAATTGTACTTTTCTCTACAGCTCACAAAAATAAATTAGAGCCCTAAGTCCCTTGCCCCATATGATGGTTGGAATCGAATGAAATTTCAGATTTTTTCTTAATTCATTCTATAATTTTCTTGGAAAGCGGACATTAAATTACGAGCCGGGATTAAGAAACTGGACATAAATATGTTTCTAGTAAAGCATTTCGTTTTTTAACAGGAAAAAAAATATTTTATAGTAACATATTTTTGTTGCCAATTATCGTAGGAAATAAATATTTCACCTCTAACTTAATTGCATAAATGCTTCAATATTATCATCTTTGTGTTTCGGGAGGTTATTAAATTTCTCTTGTTGCATAAAGATGGAGTTTTTTAATGAGTCGATATACAACTTCATACTCCAAAATTCTAGAAAAAAATTTTAAAAAGAAATTTCTGAATCTTGGAAGTAAAATAACATCAGGATTTAGTAATATTAATAAGCGCTAATTTAAATGAAATGATTATCGGCAATGAAAATTAAGATATTTTAATCAGTAATAAATTATTGGCATTTACAAAAATAAGTATTTTTTACCTTAAATTTCTGTTATCTAGTAATTGTGCAAATCTGTTTGAAATGAAACATTTTTACTCCTTTTTTTTAACACAAATATATTTTTTGGGATAGTTACATTATGGCATCACTGCTTTTATTAAACTTAAAGCTTACTTACCGCCTTTATATTTATTATTTATCACATTAATTTTTTTAATTTGATACTAATGAAGTTAAACGTATGGCTTTAATTTTAAAAGGCACATTTAGACTTATAGGCCAATTATTATTCACAAAATAAAACTGAAAAGCATATCATTGAAGAAAGTTTTAAAATATCTATTTAGTTAATATTTTCCATATCATTCCCCATTTGAGTAATATTGCAGAGATTACATGGACACAGAAAATATGCCAACATTAACATTGATACGATATGTTATACTTGTTTATGTAAGTTCGAAAGAGACAGATTATGACTGATTGGTCATCGTTTACCTAAAAGATATGAGCTATACCTCAAACACTACTGTCTAATCTATTTTCTTTTCAGTGATCTAATAAATAAATAGGTAGAGTAGTAACGATTTGTTAAAGTATGGATAAAGAACTCTGGACATCATTTATGATGACTCGAAAACATTCATTTACTCAATATTGATTTTCGTTACTCTTTAAGCGCATGACATTTTTTCTACTACACTATTTTGATAACATAATTCTGTCATTCATCTGGAATTTACTTTGACTCATATTGTTTTTGAGATAATTGTTTTCCATTAGCTAATTTGTTTTCGATTTGGTTATCTCATTCCCATAATTTAATCATCCAACTTGCATCATATTCAATTGCTAGCGGAAGTTGGTTTTAGAACTATTGTTTCCTCATTCTTAAAATAAATATAATGTTCATATGATAATAAAAAATGTGTTTGTTTATATGTGCTATTTATATTGACCAGATAACGAAATGAAAGTTTGGTGATATATGTTAGTAATGATTAACATAGAAAATGCTTGCTGAAGTGGTGCACTTAGCGTCAGTTTAATATTAAAGCAATTTGCCTTTTTTATTTACTTTCTCGTATACGTAATGCAAAGAAAGTATAGTAATCGTCAATCAATTTTAACTCGAGATTTTGGGGCATCTCCATGTTTTAAGCCTTCCTGAGTTCGAAAAACACTTTTTTGGAAAATGTTAGGCTGTCTGTAACAAAGATAACTCAACAATGTTTTGATCTATACAAGTGAAATTTAATATACAATACTTATAACGAATTTGTACATACCTATCAAAGTCTCAGCAATTCTACTCAAAGGAAGTCTGCTTCCCCATTTCTTCGAATATAATTTAAGACTATAACAACAAAACGAGGAGAGATAGACAGGTAACATTCGGTACAGATAGTTAATATATACAGTTTAAACACCTTTGAAATTTTGAGCCAAATCCACAAAAGGATTGTCCATCTGTCGGTCTGGTATTACAGAAACATGCAAACGTGATAACTCAAAAGCGCAGTGACTTGAATATATTAGATTTTGTATGGAATTTTGTAATTACACTTGTAGTTCTATGTCAAGTGTAGTTTTGTGTCAAATTTTTGCTTCAATCTGTTGGGAAGAACGCTTATAAAACAAAATGTTCGATTTTAGGAAACTAGAAACTGAATGCCAGGGATTAATCGCCAAATAATTCTCCAAGGATTAAACTCCAGATTCAGACAAAATACTATATTCATGCCAAAAGTAAATATTTAACACCAGTAGATGAGCAGAGTGTCTCTTTGAGTTCTCTCCTTGCACTTTGTGCTATTAAAGTTGTTTATTAACAATTAACTTCTTTTGTGCTGTTGTTTACTGCAAGTGCTTTTTTATGTTACTATTCGCCAATGTTTGTTATCGGTATTTTCTGTAGAATAAAGCGTCGGTATTCGCTATTGAATCTGCGGGACCTTTCACGATGCGGGACCATGCTTTCAACAAACAGAGATTTTTCCATAAGAATACTTATTTGCGAAAATTATTTCAATCTAATCTATCTTGATTCACAAAGCTTTACAAATTATTTATATGATTATTTTTTATTTTTAACATAGGTAAAAGAAGCAAATAATTCACTTTTATTCCCGCATTCATTCTGTTGTCCATCTGAAAAATACAGCAAGATGTGAAAATTGAATTTCGAGATTAAATGAATAATTTTAGTAGTTTAATTGAAGTGCAGTTTATTTAATTATAAACTTGTGATTAGGTTTTATGTAACACGATATTTGCAATGGAAATTGATAAAAAGAGAATTTTTTCATTTGCAAATTAAAAAGTCCTTTGTGACGGTTTACACTATCTATAAGTATTTTTTTCACCTTTTCAAAGGTTTTCATTAGGCAGGTGGTTCCAAATTTAATAAATATAGAAAATTCTATATTTTTTTTTTATTGAAGTACTAAAAACTTGTCTTCTTAATAAAAGAAATAAAAACGCATTTTATGAATAGAGATCAAAATATATATTAAATTCAATTACCGTTTAACAGCTGCAACTGATGTTTTGAAATTCAAAGTAAATAGTAGAATGAAATCTAAATTTAATATAAATTTGGGATTTAAAGTTTTAACATTAATTTTAAAAAATAATACAGTTGTGTATCTCGCTGAGCTGATAGAACTGCAAATGATTCACAATCTTATGCTAAGAGCTTGAATGATTTTTGGCATTATATTTTATAAATAAGCGAATGATATGTTATTTTAAATAAGACATAGAAGATGGTTCTGAACGAGAACATGATGAAAGTTTTAAATGCCTCAACTCAAATTAAAAGTAAATATTTATTTTTAAATGCCCCAATGCAAATTAAAAGTAAATATTTGACTTAAGAATTCACTAAAGATAAAACTGTTAGATTTATGGATATGCATAATTTCTATTTAAATAAAAAATTATAGTTAAGGGAATATGACATCTTTTTAATATAATTTTAAATATTATGTGAGATATTTTATAATATTGTAATTTAACATTCTGATTTAATTCCCATGTAAACAAGAAGAAATTTCGTTTGTATCTGAAGATGAAATTAATTCTTCTATTTTAAATTCAATTTCTTAAAATTCAATTTGTAGAATTATTGAAATATATTGTATATAATTAATGTATTGCATGTATCTCTAAAATTAAATTTAACCTAAAATTTATGTTGTTTTATATTGTTAAAATAATGAAGCTTAACAGTACCTCATTTTTTTTTATCTACATTTGTAAATTATCATAGCATAGTGACCAATTTCTGAGCACAGTTTAGAAGTGTTATCTTAAATAGGAAAGAAAATTTAAACTTGAAACTGAAAAAAAAAATATTGAGAAAGAAATTTACTTAAAATAAATTAGCAAAATTTAAAATTTGCAAATATGCTTCATTCTTTATTTTATGTAAAAATTTAAGCAATCCTTGAAATTTTAATTTGCACCTCTGGAATATAACGATAAAGTACAAAATTACTAATGTTATTCATTTTAATGTCATCTTTGTAAGGCACATTTTTTTCCCATAAAGTTTAGTTACAATGCATTAAAATCTCCATTGCTCCTATAGTTCATTTATTATTATTGATGCACATTCTTGATATTTGATTTAAATTACACTGACTTATGTTCTTTGAAAAAAATTCTAAAAACACATTTTGATGTTTATTTCTATTATATTTAAAGAAAACTATTTCGCACTAGGCGAAACGCTATTTAATCGAATTGCTCTGACTGACGCCAGTAATGTGTGACAAGACTCTTGAGATTCTACGTACGTCACTACCTTTGATGAGCTTGAAATCCACCAAGTGTGTGTTGTTGCCGATGTGCAATTACCTGATATCCCTAGTCTGTCTTCAAAGAGAATTCAATGCGTTAAGTGACATTAGACTAACTTAAGACAGCTAGATAAGGATTCGCTGCATAAACTAACTCTTGATTTGCTTAGAATCTTTGATTTGTTATTAGAAATGGATTTTGTAGGGAAATAAATTACTGAAAAGTATTTTATGAGGTCAGATTAAACACTAAATTTAATTAACTATAATCAGAAATATATTTTGCCATAATTTTTTACAGGAGTATAAATGAAAAGTATTAACTTATAATTTTAATATGATATAGAATTTCGGATCAGTTTGCAGGTACCTGTCATATTCGAGATGTTTAAAGAAAATGACACCAAATCTGAAGAAAACTACGCAGATGGAGGTATTCTTTGCTATAAGATGATAAAAATTCATCAATTCGATATATATTTGTTAACTACATTATGTAGATGGAATACATTCGCTTGTTGCTATGTATGTTACAAACGAAGTTATTTTCAGCCCATTGAACAATATATTTAATTTTTATTTTATTTAAAGATTTTATCTTTGCAAGTGTGGCAGCTCGAAAAAATAAGTCAGATAGATATGATTCGATAATAAAAAAAAGTTAAATCTAGCTGTCATCGATTAATTAATTAGAAAATTAATTTGATAGGAATGATAGTTTGGCCTTCTGTAGATTTCACTGTGATTATTCGTTTGATTTAGTGTTGGCCACGCTAGCTCAATAAATTTATGCTTCAGTTTAATATTACTGTGGTATCATACATTCCACTTTATTTAGGTAAAATTTATTCTGAAAATTTATGTAACATACCAAATAAAATAATTTAAGCAAATTTTATTATGCAATAAGAAAGGATATCCAAAATTTTACAGTTATCATGGCTAGATTATGCTATAAAAAGAAATTGTAAATGCATGGGTATATTGTCAATATTCTGCTATAACTGGAAATAATGTAAATCAAGTTAATATGCTGTTGTATTTTTAAAATGACAGAAAAGTAACTGTAGAAAAGTAAAGTAACTGTGAATTTATATATGTATTAAATATATATACTCGGTAAGTATATATATATATATATATATATATATATATATATATATATATACAGGGTGGTCAAAAAAAACTTCCCCTATATATGAAACCTTAGCGGCCTATCCGCTCAACCAATCGAATCAAAATTTCAGACATGGTTGTTTGAAGGTATGCGCTGGAGATTGCGATGATTCTAAACAACACAGGGCTCACGGTTACGGTTACACTGAGAGAATTTCGAAATTTTCGAATGGCAACACCCACTTTTTCCTTGCGCAAATTGATCCGCGTATTGAAAAACTACAAATGGCGTTGGAACGTTTAGCGCGTGACGAACATTGTCACCGTAAAGCATTTGCAAAGAAGAGCATTATAAAGGACCAATGACAATACAGAGAGGAGAGAGAAAGAAAAGTTTTTATTAGAATGGATAGTTATAATTACAGGTTTTCAACGTGTTCATCTTCGCAGGCGACAACGCATTGCATTCGGGAGATTGTGGACAACAATGCTGAACGTAACATGAAAGGAGGAATCTGCATAACTTCACGTATTATGGCATCTTGCAATTCTGACACATCTCGTGGACCAGGCGTGTACACCTTAGATTTCAGATAACCCCAGAAGCAGAAATCCATAGAAGTGTCGTCGGGGATCGCGGTGGCCACGAAACCGCAAAGTTATGAGAGATGACTCTATTACCAAAGTGTTGTTGCAGCACTGATCGAACACATTGGGTGACGTGTGGAGGAGCCCCATCTTGCATCCATACAATGTCACTAATGCCATTTCGTTGCTACTGTTTAACCCTGTGAATTATGCAAGGTGCGTCAAAGCTCCTCCTCTCTGTGTTGTCATTAGTCCTTTATAATGCTCTTCTTTGTAAATGATTTACGCCGCTAATTTTCGTCACATGCTAATAGTTCCAACGACATTTATGGCTTTTCAATACGCTGATCAATCTGCGCAAAGAAAAAGTGGGTGTTGCCGTTCGAAAATTTCGAAATTCTCTCACTGTAACTGTAACCGTGAGCCCTGCGTTGTTTAGAATTATCGCAATCTCCAGCGCATACCTTCAAACAACCATGTCTGAAATTTTGGTTCGATTGGTTGAGCGGATAGGCCTCTAGGGCTTCATATATAGGGGAAGTTTTTTTTGACCACCCTGTATATATATATATACTCGGTATCTCAAAATTGTGAAACAAGTATTATTTCCTTAACTATTGTAACTAACTTATTAATTAACTTATTAACTATGTAACATTAACTATTGTAACTAAACATACACTCCTAATTGCACAATTTCATGAAATAAAGTATCCAAATATATGAACACGTTATGGCCTCAGTAAAGAGGTATGGTTAAAAAAAAATTAGAAAAAAATAAAATTTTAAATGGCCCGCAAGCGAAAAAGTGTCATAAGTAAAATTGCTTTCGCAGACTCATCTATTAGGACACGAAGTTACATGGTTCTATCTAAAAAGTTTGCCGAGATATTAAATGGTAGTTTTAAAGTGAAAATTCCATTTCATTTTTCAAGGATAATATACACATCACGATAGATTAAAAAAAATCAGAATGAGAATTTGGCATTGACTTTTGAACCTTCTACTATACTTATAAAAATTGCATTCTTTTAATAATATTTGAGTATATGCGATAGAGTTTATTTCTTGCAACCGAAGTACAGGATTTTTAAATTCTTCAGTGAAGATCTACAGAACATGTAATGCCAAAACCAATTCCTCATTTAGTTACCGTTTTTGTTCTCATGTGAGAGCTCATGTCTTTTAAAAATTTCATCAGTGGTCGCCTGCTCTCCACGACTCTCCGTTTACAGGATATATTTAAAGAAAAATATTTCTTCATTTGTTTTTCCTCTATTAGAAAATATTACAACAGAGTTCCTCAACCACAGCTATAACATCGATTTCGAAATTTTTTTATTTAATATGAAATCATCCTTGAATAAGTCATCACCTCAATTTTTGTGATAAATTTCAAAAATTCTACCTTATTATACGTTTTCTGTGAGAAAAAACGTGATAGAGCTCCCTACTTTCAACAATTAAATATAATTAATTTCGTATGAAAATTCTTAATTCCTAGATATGTCATCAACGGCTGTCTGCTCAACAACTGTTCCAAAATATTGAGAGATGTTTAAAAATAAACATATCTTTGAACTTGTTAAAAACTATTAATATTCACTTTTATATAACAAGTTGTGTTCTTCGCTAATAAGATATTTTCTGCATATTTTCCCCCTGTATCTTTAGTACAGTATAAAATTTAGATAGAGCGGTTAAAGTAAATTTTGAAATCGTCTTCTCTTAGTCTTTTCTTTTCACAAACTTTTCGTAGATAAATGAAAACGATATAAAGGAAACAGCATAATATACAGCATTTATATTCTATTCTTAATTGTTTTGTGAAGTTAAACGATTTCGCCTATAAATTTTGTCAGTTGGTATACATTACTTACTATTCCTATATTTATTTATTTTCAAAATGTACTTTATTTCGTAGTGAAAATAGGCAGTTCATTTAAATTGGTTGAATAAAATAATAAGCGTAATTTATGTGGAAGATGAACAGTTTATTGTCGAAGGAGGTTAGTCAACACTTCTTGCTTTTCATTTCTTGCTGGGAAATTCAGATAGGCTAGTTGATAAAATGTGAAATTTACTTTGTTATATTCGGGAACAATTTCAAACTACACATTTGGCATTCACAAATTCCAACTGAGGAATAATTCATAAGCAGACAAGCACACAAAAGTATTAAACTTCACAAAACAATTAAGAATAGAATATAAATGCTGTATATTATGTTGTTTTCTCTATATCCTTTTCATTTATCTACGAAAAGTTTGTGAAAGGAAAAGACTCAGAGAAGACGATTTCAAAATTTACTTTAACCGCTCTATCTAAATTTTATACTGTACTAAAGATACAGAGGGAAAATACGCAGAAAATATCTTAACAGCGAAAAAAACAACAACTTGTTTTATAAAAGTGAATATTAATCATTTTTAACAAGTTACGCCTAAAACTCTTTAAAACTATATGAAAAATACAATAAATGTAAAAAGTCAGGAGATAGTAAATCGATCGCTGAAGTAATGTAGAAAAAACGCTCATCCATAAATTTTAATTATGTGAAATGTTGCATAAAAATCTCTATAATATTAGTGCTATACTAAGTTAATTGTAAAGAAAGTGGGAGAGAAATACGCAATTTTGCAAAGATTGTGAATTGTAATGTTTCGTAATTATCGTGAGTATAGCGTCGGAGACTTGGTCAGACACTTTCTTAGAGTTTCTTTAGGACTTATATTACCTTAGAATATATGTGCCTTATATCTATTTTTAGCCTTATACAAACTGTCTGACCTTGAGAAAGTATAAGTCTTACAACGCGCCGTCTGGATAACAAGTTCCTTTTTTATTTTTAAATGCAACTATTTTAAACTATTTGTTTCAGTAACTCATGAACTTTACAAACCGAGACTCTAAAAGAAAATTGAGTTAATTTTTTAATGAATATTTCCGCCAAGTTTGCTTGAAGTTAAAATAGATGCAGTAAAACAATTTAAAGCAATATCAGTAACTTAAAAAATATATATATAATCAACGACAAAGTTATTCATATTTATATCAATTAAATTCAAATATTTTGAAATAATAATAAAGCTCTTTTTAATGATGCGAATTGAATAGTCGTGGTAAATTTTCCTGAATTTTGGCAATTATTATTATTATTATTTTGCTTCATTTCAAAGAATAGATTGCAATTACTTCATTACTTTCCTGAAATTCAAAAAGTTTTCCTTGTTTCATCAACTATTTGTTCGCATAATTATATTCCGCTGCTGAAAGTTAAAGAAGAAGGATTTTGTTTCCAAAATCGAAATTTATAAGATAGATGAATTACAAATATATATATATATATATATATATATATATATATATATATAATAGCACTATTATGTTATGGAACTATTCTCCATTAGAATGTTTCATGTACATAATGAATGGCGTATTTGTAAGACAATCATAATAATGTTGTTTTATTTTTAGACAATTTGGCGGAAACATGAACATGGTGTTATAGAAAACGATTCATATGCCATTAAGCATAACAAATACAATAGGCGTACTTCTGATAGCCAGAGGTGACTGGAACATAATATACTAAAACGTTTACATATTATAGTATTCACTTGACGTAGCAAAGAGTTTTATCAAAATAAATTCTGAACTTCCATTCATCAGTAAATAAAGTTTTATACTACCTTTTATAACGTTTACTTTAAGTCTTTTTTAAAGTTCCTTAAATGATTTATTCCTAAAAGTCAGTAGTGTTTATTTATAAGAAAATAAGTCAAAAAAGGAATTAAAGGTAAAGAAAAAAAATTCCATAGGATAATGCATAGCATAAATTGTAATAATAAAATGGAAAATGACTTATTTCATAATACAGCGTGAATTGAGGGAACATTGAGCGTGAATGAACATTTGAGAGAAAATTTACATCGAGCTGTTATTTTACTTTTTACCCTGAATTAAAAAAAAATAATATGATTGCTATGTAAAAACATCAAATCATATAAAAATAAGAATTAAACACAGATGCTAAATATTTAGTATTTAGATAAAAATAATAGGATATATCGATAACAGGGTATATATATTTTTCAATATTTGGAAAAATAAGGGGTTATTTTTCAACCTGAAGTAAGTAGTACATATCTGACATCTGGTTACTGTATTAGAGGTAAACTTGTTAACTTACGTTAAATAAACAAACACATTAAAATTTAACTTCATAAATTATTTGTTCAATATGAAGCACTCAAAGTTCTTATATTATGCTATGCTTAAACAAGCTAATACTAGATTTTACATTTTCAAAACAGCTACTTTCTTTCACAAAACTTTCTGTTCAGCTTTACTCGATAGAAGTTTTTTGTTGATCTGAAGATATTTTCGTAAAATATGTAAGACTAGATTTTATCAAAATTTAAAAATATAATATTTTTAAAAACCGAAATAGAATTTCAGTTTATCAACTTTTCGAAAACATAAAAGGTATTACAATTTTTGTCTTTACCATCTTAACAAGATTCTTTACAAGATTCTTTAACCATCTTTTACAAGATTACAATCAAGTGCCTTTAAGAAGTTGCAGACAATTCACAATTATCGAAAATATGCCTAGTAGTACACAACTATAAAAACAAATCTCAGTAAAGTCTGGAACAAAGACTTTTCTGCAAACAAATGTTTCTTATACCATTATCTGTAATCAGATTTGTTTTCAAAATATGATTATTAGTTCTTTTATTATTAATAGTGAAGCAGAAAGTGTGGATGTTCTGAAATATATATAAGAATTTGAATTAATTAAATCTTTAACAACAAGTAGTAATTTACTCTAATAAATTCTTAAAGAATATTACAGCATAAAAGTAATTTTATGTTATGTAAAAATCAAAAATATTTTTCCAACCTAATCATTTTTTTTTGCTTCATAATTTTTTCGGTTTTTAATTAATTTTTCAAAAACTATTCTAAGCGTGTTTTAAATTTCATTGTTAATGTGGAGCTCAATTTTTTCCCCATTGTTTCTTTATAAATTTCATCCAGACTTTTTTTTCCATTGATGATGATCAAATTATGAAAATTCGGCTTATTTTTCCATGTTGAGTAGATTCTGCATAAAGTATGCTTTAATTAAAAATTTTGAAATTTTGTTATACGTAGGTTAAGGCTTAACTTTAGAACGAAGCGGCGTTGAAAAAGTTTAGAAGCGAGTAAAATTTCTACTTTGTAATATAGAAAAAAAAATGTCATAACGTCAAAGAATTTGATGTCTACATTTTAATAGATCTTCATGCTTCAATCCTCCTCAGGTTCGAAAAAACGGAATTTTAGCAATATGTCTGCATGGCTGCTTGTGAGCGCGAAAACACAAAATTGTTTCGAGTTAGACTCATGAAATTTGAATTATCATATGTTTATGGACTTCAGAAGAAATTCGTAGATTCTTATCAAATGTTGAATGAAATCCATTTTCAGGATATTCGTCTATCTGTCTACTGGAATATAAATGAATTCGATAACTACAAAACGTAAAGAGCTTGATTGATAAAAATTTGTTCAGAGATTTAGCATTTAAAATATAGATTTTATAAAATATTAAATCAAATCTCTCAAAGGGTTTTCCGTTGATTGTGCTGTACATTTGTATGCAGATAAACGCAAAGATTGAAATCAATACATTTCGGGATGTGATTTTGTGAATATAGCTGTAGGCCAGTTATAAATTTTGTCTATAATCGATTGTAAAAAAGACATCAAAAATAAATGTTTGCATAATATATTCAGTAAAAATGCATGATTTACTCCAAAGATTTATATTTCTCAAGCATCGTTCATCAATGTCATGCAAGGTTCTCACGGTCTAATCCAAAATGCATAATTATATATTGGAGAAGGCATAAGCGTTTTATTGGAGAATATACGAAAAAGTTTTGGAAATCATTCCCACTGGCTAAATACTACGGCTTTATTTTGTGATATAGTTGAATGTATAAATATATATACAAAAAAATAAAGAAATGCATTTCAGAATGAATTGAAACAAATATCAAATTTAAATGCTATAACTCAACAAATGAATTGAGATACATAAATTCGGTATGTTGAAAACTGTATTTGTAAATTTGTATCAAAATTATGTTAAAGTCCATCAATGAAGAATTTGTCAGCCTGTCCACCCTTATGCATGATAACTCAAAATAACACAAAGAGTTACGAAATCTGATTTACAGTTTTATTATCAGAATTTTATATGACTTCAATGTATGCACAAACTTTGTCAAAAAGGTGATAATTTATTGGTACTTAAATTCACGTGCATTACAAAGCAGTAATTTTAAAAAGCAGAGACCTAGATAAATAAAATTTATGTACGATCGTGTGGCTCAACTTGTGGAAATGCGCCAAAATTTTCGATCCAAGAGCTGAAAAGAAAATCTGAGAAATGCATGCCCATTTTTCATAATATTACAAATATATCTTGCTGTATTACGTCACTACAGAACACTCACAAAAGCTCTGAAAGCATAGCCCTCTCGTTTGTACATTGCAGTGATCTTCAAGGATTTGCTGCCTTCCATACGTTACTCCACTCAACCTTCCTCGATATGAGTTCAAGGCACGCAGCGAATGACAAGAGGAGAATCCAAAGAGGTATATTGCTTTAGTATACTTGAAATTCGAGTACAGGAGATTCTCGTTATTTTGAAGGTAACAGTGAAAATCTATATTATAACACAAGTTTTGTGCGTTTCGATTATAGGGTGTTTATTCCCTGCATTATTGGGATAGGGCTTTGGATTCTTTGCGAGAAGAGACAAAGAAAAAAAAAGAAAATTAGTCAAAAATATATGAATAAAATAAAATATTCTTCAGCAGAAAATTTCCATTTATAAAAATTTATAAATGATATTCGAAATATAAATAAAAGGCTGAACAATTGTACTGCTTGGAATTTACGATGTTTTGGGGAAACGTCTCTTTTATCTTGACTTTCCCAGGCTGCTACAAATAAGTGAATGGCAAAGACATTAACTCATTTGACCAAAATTTCATGTATTTTTCTTAGATACAACATGAGAAAAAAAGAAAAGCTGAGGCCGGCGATTTATCAAGATATTCTACCCCTCCCACTCTACTCTATACTCCATTCCATGTTGACCAAGTGGAATGATTAATTTTTATGTGGCATTATAGATGACATGGGAAACATTATGGAACTGGGAAACATTAGACTGTTACTGCTCTAAATTCTGCAGCATCTGCGGATCAAATTCTCAGAGAATTTCAGTCAATATTTGCTATGTAGGGATAAAATTTTCTCAGTCAGCCAAACGAGGAGACGTGATCTAACAAAAATTGTCGCAGCAAGTAATCACTGTGAAATAATTTTAAGTTTACCACGGACAACCTAATTCGCCCTTAACCTCATGAAGAAAACTAGTAAGTGTTTTTCTTTAATATTTTAGTTTATTTTTAAAATTCAATATTATTTCATTTTTTTTGTACTTTCTAACTCAGGTGGATCGGAGGAATATAAAGGAAAACTGCTATACAGGATGAATAACATAGTAAAATATACATCTACATTAAAATATAAATGTAAAGCAATGTCAAAATTATGCATAATTTTTGAAAGTATTATTAATAAAGATAATAAGGAGGTAATAAAGTGTAATTTTAAAATTAACTAAACATAACAAGCAAATGAATATGGAGAAACAATTTAATTTTATTTTATAATAAATTTTAACTATAAACGATTTCAATCGGAGTGAAAAGTTACTTATTACCTTTAAACCAGCATTTAAAAGAAATATGGGATACTAAAAATGTTATAATTCTTCTGATAAATAAGAGATCAAATATTTGGAAAATGTTTTCAATTTTAGGAAGATAACGAAAAATTTTAGAAATTAAAACTCTTGTTTTCATAATAAAACCATGTGTTTTTTTTCACGCAAATCCATGTTCTTTGATTTATTAATTCAAACAATCATGCTTTCATCTTATCTTTTAATCGGATACTTGTAAAAATTGTCTTTCCTCATTTTAGATGAATTTCTAAAAGAAAAAGAATCTTTTAATATGAGTTCTAGAAATGTCATGTCAGTGCTGTTGCTGCTCATGGCAATCTTCGAGAAAAGAATTTGTCATTGATTGAACACAAAATGAAACTTTTCTGTGGAAACTAATTTAACTTGTCTTAAAAAGAATTCAAGACTTCTATGAAGGTGAAGTAAAATATTTTTTTAAATTGCTATTTTCAAAGTTGAAAGAACCCTTTAGAGGACAGAAATGTGTTAAAAAAAGGTTTTTGGAATAAAATTTAAATACTCTATAAAACTTGGAAAAATATAGTAAAACGTGATTAATCGAGTAATAATTAAATAAATTACAATTATTTTGCAAGTCGTTGTCTTTGCAATTTATTGAAATTTTTTGATATACAACGTCAAAAATAAATCAATATATAATACAAAAAGATATTTTTAAAATTTTTGATTTCACTTTCAAATCATGCATAATGTGTTTTACATGATTTTCAAATCTTATTTAAAGGTAATAATTTTACTTTTTAAAAATTTTACAGCTAGTAAATCTACATAAACTTCAGTTTTTTTTTTGTTTGTTTTTATGAAACACTAATATAATGCCCGTTTTCATGAAGCATTTAAACTAAAATAAATTATTGTTAAATTTCAGGGATTTGAATTCAACTAGAGTAGAAGAAAATTACTAGAATATGCTTTGCTTTCAAATTGATCCTTGAAACCTTGGGATCGATTATTATTAAAAATAAATTATAAACATTTATTTTCCAACAACAGTTTGTTTTATGTTTTTTTATAAAATTGTTTGCTGTGTTCAATCCTAAGTTTGAGAATACATCCAAATACCACTGTGACAGCTCTAATTGTCTTTTATATCCAAAGCTATAAAACACATGCCATCAAAATATAAGAAACGAATTGTAATATTTTCCTTGGTTAAAATGAGAAGGAAAAATTAAGTTCAAAGTACAATTAATTGAAGTACTTAAAAGGTAATAACTAATTAGCTATGCATTTTCTGGAAAGGATTTTTTTCTTCTTTTCTTTGAAATACGATAAAATCCCTGAGTGTTGCTCAAGTCCGGTGTTGAACTTCGATGAGTGAAATACGATCAGTAGATTCTTTTTGTTTTAATTATAGGGTGTTGATTAAGAACTGCGAATATTGAATCCCTCATGTATTTACTATCATTTGGCTTTTAAATAATTCATTGAATTTAAATTTTGAAGATATTTTAACATAGTGTATGTTGCAGGTATGGTAATATAGCTATATGTTACAATTGTTATTATTGTTATATGTTGCAGCTATGTTAATGTGTTTCAACTTATAGATTTAAAAAAAAGTAATATATTTTTTTTTAATTTTGAAAGTTGATTGAAATAAATAATATTTGAGAGGAGTGTTAAATGATTTAAATTTCAAATGCTTTTCAGATTAGTAAGCAGACTAACGGTATTTAAATAAATTAGAAAATTTACTAAAGTCAACCAACCAACAATAAAACAACTTTACAATATCTATACTTATAATAAAACTCAATATGTATGTGTGTTGGCGCTCAACAGGCCAGACCAAACAGCTATCAAATTTAGCAAGTGTTATACTTTGGTGGCCGTAAATGTGCCCCTCTGAGCAATTAAAAGTAATTAATTAAAAAATAAGTGAAATTTTAACAGCATAAAATTGATTTTTACATCATATTGATGATCAGAAGAAAATTATATTTTTAATAATACCAATGTTTTAGCTAAAAAATAAAATTTCTACTTTTAATGATTTTTTTAAAAAATAATTTAAACATATTTTTTAACAACTTGTTCCTATATATATATATATATATATATATATATATATATATATATATATATATATATATATATATATATATATATATATATAATGCAGGGAAAATTGTTACGCTTGAAGGGAAAATAGTGAAATTAAAAAATAAATTAACTGTTATTACAAATTAACATATAAAGATGTAAATTTCAGCACGAGTCTGTATGAAATGTAATAAATATTAAATAGGATATTTTATCAAAAGTAAATGCAAAGAAAAAATTTCTATGATCGTTTACAATATCTATATTATCAACACAATAAACCGGTTTCATTTAGGATAAACAGAATTTATTATATATCCATTGAATTAAAGGCTCAAAAACTAATTTATAAACCTTTAATATTAGAAGTACATGTAATAAAATGGTCTAAATGAAATAAAGAATTAAATTATATGTAATTTTAATCTACAAATAAATAAATGACAAATGTTTAACATTTATTTGATCCCCTGCTCTGTGAATCATATTTAATAAAATATTCTTGAGACACCAATATTTTAAATAAAAAGAGTTGCACTCCAATCAACTAAATCAATCTCTAAAACTGACTGATTTATGAATATTTCAATATCATTATTCAATAAAAAAAGGGCGATTATAGACCACTTCATACACTATCTCAAACATGATGTCCCAATCAGCATCCTGGATTTATCAAGACCAATTGGCTTAGAATTATGAATAAGTTGATTGTTCTAAACTATTGTATTCACGTTACGCGCTCATGAGAAAAAATACTCTAATAAATAAGATACTTTTATACTTAGCGTAGTTTTATCAGCGCACTGCTATTGCTTTGGCAAAAACTAAAAACGAAAGATTAAATTAAAGCTTACAAAAAAATGAACCTAGGAAAGTGTAATGTACAGCAAGTGGCTTTGTGATATGAAATAAAACTGAAATGTGATGTCTTCTTACAAAAATAAAAGTGCGAAAAGTTTTCAGGAAACTTTTTAAAATAGTATCATTAATTCAATAATCGTCTTATTTAAAGCATACATATTTTAATATATACTGGATTTCGCTCTAATTAGGGTCCGATCGCTAATTTCTAGAACTTTTTTATTTGGCATATATATCTGATAAGAATAGGATCCAAATGAAATAAATAATCACATTTTATGTAACTTGAAATGCAAATGCTCCAATCTATTACGGATTTTAAACTTTTACATATATCCTCTGAACTGTGAATCATATTTAACAAAATATTCTTGAAACATTAATATTTTAAATAAAAAGGGTTGCACTCCAATAAACTAAATTAATCTCTAAATCTGTCTAATTTATGAATATTTGAATATCACCTTTCAATAAAATCTTTGGATTTTAAACCATTTCATGGATGGTCTCAAAGATGATACCTCAATGAGCGCTTAGGATTTCGCAAGTCTCATTGGCCTAAGATAATGAAAATATTGATTGTTCTAAACTATTCGATTCAAAATTTTATAAATAGATCATATTTGATAGCAAAAGGTAAAAATGTTCGTTTATTTATTTAAAAGTTGCAGTCTCAAGAATATATCGCAGAATATGATATGATTCCTTAGTACCAAAGGACTGTAAAAAATTTAGATTTCTTAATTTTTAAGTGTATTTATAGACAAAAACAATATATATACAAATTAAATATATAATAAAATATATATTTAACGTCATTTAAATCCTTTTGAAAGTAAAATTAAATATTGAATTTTATGATGAATTTGAGAAGTTTTTGTAGAATAATTCTTAAGATGCTAAATAAATTATGAAAGTTATTCTGTAGTGCTCGTAAAACTTAAATGTTGAACAATTCGGTTTGCAGTACTCATATTTAAAAACGAAATGCTTAGTTTCAGTAAAAAATGTTTTTGATAGTGATTGCAGTTTATGCCTTTCCCCTTTAATTTAAAGTGAGATTTTAAGGGCTCTGGAAGAAAATTAGAGAGATGTATTATGGCTTAAGGCTCTTTTAATAGAAGGAGTGAATTATATGACTATCAAAGTTTGGAGCTTAAAATATTTTGACGAAGAAGCAATTAAAGACATAAAACGTTTTATGTAACTTGAAATTTTAATGAGCATTAAGATCAGCGAACAGGTTGGTCGCCAAAGACGGCTAGTTAATTAATAAGTGTAGGAAGTAAAATGCCGAATCTCGGCTTTAGGACAGAAGGTCGGTAATTCGAGATTAGATCCCCAAACAGTTGACATATACGCTAATCAATACACTTTCGCGGAATCAAATGTCGTCATGTCAAGATTATATAGAAATTTTGAATGTTTCTGATACTTTCTAATCGAGAATTCAAAGTTTCGAAATTCCTAAATAAATATGCCTGAAGAGAATTTTTTTTGTCGGAAATTTAAATAAATAATCCATTTAATGCAAATATTTATAAAATTTCATAACTACATATATTGAGGATAACAAAATCTCTTTCGAAATAGATAAATATTAAATAATCCTCCCAATAGTTTTCATATCGTTTTAAAAGACTTTCCTTGAAGAAGCTTATAGAGAAATTCCTATCCTCATATGACTCCGTTTTAGAGTTTGTGAAGATTATTTGTCAAGTAATCTGGACAACTTCTACGTACCAGCCAGGTGGAACGAAAAAAACCCACTTTCAGCGATTTTGCAACAGAAAGAAAAATATCTTTGAGCTGAATTATCTTCTTTAAACGATATAGATTTCCAACAAATTGGTTAAACTCCAACAAAGCTTTCAACTATGTGCACATATATATATCAAAACAGGTTTTAAGATTTTCTGCTAGAAATCCTTAGAAGCCTAGAAACCGAAAAGAATCTTAGTGAACTCCATTGTTAAAAGAGGATTTTCTCACAGCCTAAAAATTAAAAGCAAAACAAGTATAAGTGCCTGTCTAGAAATTTGAGTTTTGTTCTAAAGATTTAGTGAGCTGTATCATAGACAATATTATTTTAAAACTGTCTAAAGTATATATATATATATATATATATATATATATAGAGAGAGAGAGAGAGAGAGAGAGAGACTTCTTGATCTATATCTTACAATCGTGATACATGTATACTTTGTACTTTAAAGAAATGTGAATCTAAAAGAGATTTTTAAAAAAAAATTTATATTTATTTTAAATATTAATCAAAAATAATTATCAATCAAAATTATCAAATTAAAATTATTTTTGAATATTAATAAAAAATAAAGTCAATTTGATGTTTAATCAAAAATAAAGTCAATTATTTAATCTGATTAATCAAAAATAATGTCAATGTGTGGTTTAACGATTTGGTTTTCCACGAATAATTTCTAAAAATATTACAGAACAAGAATATTTTTCCATCATCTTAAAAAAAAAATCATTTCTGTGGTGTCAATTTTTCGGAGGATATTTTTAATTATTTAGTTGGCAACAAAGTCATTGTTTTACGTTTTTTTTTCAATAGATAGCAGTAGCACATTCTTTTTTTTGTCAACGTGTTCAAAGCACTTATTTTTTATTGTTTGTTTTTCCGCCTTTAATTTAGGAAAAAAAATCTATCGATTAGTTATTTAATTCCATTTTTATACTAATTTAAAAATGATAGAATAAGACGCTCATTTTAGACATATTTTATTATTACCGAAAAGGCAAGAACATGTCGTAAGCTAAAAAGAAGTTATCTGCCGTATATGGGAAAGAAACCTTGAAAGAAAGGCGGTGTCAAAAGTGGTTTGACAAATTTTGCCCTGGTGATTTTTTACTGAAAATTGTGTAACAATCTGGTCTTCCAGTTGAAGCCGATGAAACCCATATCAAGACCGTTATCAAGTCAGACTGTTATAGCACATGAGATTTTAAAGAAGTTCACTATATCGCATACATGCATTCAAAGAAAAAATTAAAACAGCTTTGGTATATCAAGAAACTCGATTTATAGATCAGTTATCAGCTTACAGAAATTCATTTGCACAGCTCATTAGCATCTGCCATTTGCTCCTGAAACGCAACAGAACTGATCCATTTCTGAATCGACTAATTACTGATGAAAAAAGTGGATAGTTTATAACAACATTAATAGGTAAAGATCAAGGATCATGGACAACATGAACCAACCTAGACGATGCTAAAATCTGAGATTCAACAGAAAAACATGGTGTTGTCAGATAGGTGGGATTATAAAGAGGTTCTGCACTTTTTACGTTTTCCAAGAAACCAGATGATTAATTCAAACGTTAGTTCAACTCGCCAAAGTGAGCTATTTAGTTCAAGAAAAGTGGCCGGAATTGGCAAATCGTAAGGGTGTTATTTTGGAGTGTAATAATGCAAAGCCCCACGTATATTTGATTAAGCGCCAAAAATTAGAGGACATGGATAGGTTGGGATGTGTTGCCACATCCACCACATAGCACTAACCTTGTGCCTTTAGTTTACCATTTATTTCGTAC
The DNA here is from genome assembly GCF_947563725.1 of Argiope bruennichi. Lineage (NCBI taxonomy): Eukaryota > Metazoa > Arthropoda > Arachnida > Araneae > Araneidae > Argiope > Argiope bruennichi. The sequence goes on from NC_079152.1 coordinate 81,257,298, forward strand.
TATGCAAAATTTCTTAGAGGATAAAACTTTTAATGATGCTTATGATATAAAATTACACTTTATTTAGTTGATTTTTTTTTTTTTTTTTTTTGCTTAAAAAAGTGAAATTTTATGAGCATGAAATTATAACACTGTCTGAAAGTTGGCAAACGATCGTCAACAAAAACGGACCATACCCAATTGAATAAAGTTATAATTTTATGCAAAAAAATGTGAATTCTTCTTCTTATTTAAAATCAGCAGTCACTTAGTCTCTAGATAAATATTTTAAAAAAATATTTTAAATCTATTTTGCAACAAAATATATCATAGTTATGATTAAATTCAAATATATTTCATTGTTGTTATTAATCATTCATCGTGGCCATTGTTGCTGATCAAAATATGAAAATTTAGGTTATTTTTTTCATATTATGAATGTCACAGCATAATGCATACTTGTAATATAACTTTTGAACATTGTGGAAAAACAACTAAAGTTGAGCTTAGAAATAAGCAATGACAAATATTTTTATCACTATTTTAACTTGTTTTTATACTTTTTTATTGTAGAACACCGATTTAAAAAAATAAATCAAGAGAAATTTTATTGAATAATCTTCTAATATATCAAGAATGCATTCTGCAAAATATAAGAAATTTGACCATAAATGACTTTCTTTTCTATTTTATATCTTTCAAGAAAGATCTCGACTTTGGAAAGAGATTACTGAATTATTGAAGCGTGTGCGCGCACGCACACACGCACGCAGGCACACACATACACACACACACACACACACACACATTAAATAAATAGAAATAATTGAGATAAAAGAGAAAGAGATGTCTTTTATAAGAAATGTATTGAATAGTTAGGGACATAATCTATTAATCTTAGTTATTGCTTAAAACCTACTTCAATGGCAAAAAATTTTATTATTATGTATACACTTTTGAAACAATTTACTACTGTTGAATTCCCAAAGTGCATAAAATTTTCAAAATGACCATGCTTTATACGTCATAACTGAAAATTTAACAGAATTGAAAAAAAAGTTTTATTCTAGCAAAACAAAAAAATAAAATAAGCTGTTCGTAGAATGAAAAACGTATGCTCAAAATGTGACAGTTCCCATTTATTTCTAAAATAATGTTCTAAAATATACGAATAAAAATAGCAAGAATTCCAAAAGGTTTGAATCTTTAATCATAAAAGAAATATTTTCGAACATGTTTTATCTTTTCCATAAAAAGATACTGAAGATATCTGGTTTACATTTTCCATAATAAATGAATTTGTATTCCGTAGACTTCGAATAGTATAACATAAAACATTAACAAAAACATTGTTCCAAAATGACGAATAATGTGCTTGCCCAACTGGAATCGGAAAGGATTAAAGATTATTTTTTAAAAAATAGCGAAAGTTATATAACTCATTTTTCCTCGAAATTTGACGAAAGCATTTAGCGATTTTATTAAGGACATAAAGTATGTTTTGTATATTAAAAATTTATTTAATTTCACAATATTCTAACTGGAAGTTATCATCCATGAAAGAAAAAATCAATAAAAGGTATCCTGATCTAGAATTAGAATTTTGAATAGGAATTACGTACTACATTTTATTTATAGAAGCTATTTATAATTTATAAAAAAATATTAATTTAGAAATTTAATGAAAATAAAAGCAAACATTCATTAAGTAAGCATTTATTTAATCAGTTTATGTACAAAAAATTCATTTTAATAGATAAACTTCAAAATTAATTCTTTTGTTTTATTAAGATTTTTGAAAAGAAAAAGTAATTTTTTTGTTAATTGAATTTTTGATTTAATATTTTTATAATTATAGGTTTTATTCAATACTATTATGTTTTATACAATCTTGTAGCGATCAACTGATTAGTTGGGATTATTGGTTATATTTAATTTCAATTAAATCGTTTATATATTTCGAGATTCCAACGAAATGCGAGACAGTAAAGCACCGTTACTTTCATTGTTTTATATATATACATAAAATTTTCATTTGGATATCTGTTCTATGATATCACAGTGCTACTAAAAATTTAAATTTCCGTTTCATCTAACTTGTGACTTTTGCACCATTGTGACTTCATTTTATGAAATTTGTTTCTCAAATGGTATTTTATTAATCGAAAACGTTTTTTTCTTTAGCTTTCAAGAATAGAAGATAATCACGCAATTAAATATTTAATGAAAAAAAATTTAAAAAAAAATTGAGGTCAGCAATATAAACCATTGTTGGAAATTAAGCAAAAAAAAAATGTTTTTTTCAAAGATTGATAAAATTTAAAAACAATTTTCCAGACTATTGAATTGAAAATCATTAAATGGATTTTTTTAAATCAATTATGAAATGTCGCAAATTTATTTGCGTATAATAACATTATCGGTAACTATCGAAGCTAAATATCAAAATTCTACTTAATTTTTAATTAATTAAATAAACTTCTATTTAAACATTGAAGCAAATCCGAAATGCACATTCATATCCTCCATATTCTAAATTGTGTTAACTTCAAGTCCAACGGTCTGACCTGCAGACATCATCATAAAGACACACACGCAAACACACATCATTATTATTAGTAAAGGTAATGGCAACAATTTAATTATTGTTTAAGTGAATAATTTAAAAGCAGAATAAAAAAGTAGAAAAGTAGCATTTATAAAATAGAATAAGAATTTCATAAATTCTTGATGATTGCCAGTATGAATATTCTTAATATCTTTTCATATATATATGTTTTATTAAAGTGAGATCTATCTTTCATACATCTTCATTATCCATTTATATTAAATGAAATATTTCATCGGCATTCAATTTGTATGTCAAAACAACATTGCGAAAAAGTTGATTTCAAAGATTTTAGCATAAAATTCAATTTCATTTCAAGTGAAAATATTCTAGAAATAATAAGTAATATATTATCATTTCTTCGAATTTATAATATTGAGAAAGACAAAAAGTAGAATTCTCACAAGTAATTAAATTGATCCTACGGAGAAAGCAAAAATCTAAACGTTTGTCAAAGCCAGGAAATTCCAATATGGTAGCAAAAATATAATTGGAAATCGGCTTCTCCCTCTTTCAAAAATTATTCTGAATTGCTTTTTATCTGAAAATTAATTTCACTGACTATGTGTTCTTCATTTAATACGTTCCATTTCTATTTCAAAGAAGTCAGTGAATAAATAATTAAGCGGAGCCATATCTATTTAAAAGAAAATAAATTTGGGAAATGAAAAAATTAATTTTATCTCCCTGTTTTTCAAGCTGCATTAATTTCTCATCAACTCATTTTGGACGAAATATATTTATTGCTGTATAAATTAAATTTTATGCAAAATTCAGCGAATTTAAAATATAGTTGTAAAGATTGCCAATAAAGCAAACCCTATGTAAGAATTTTGCAATTAATATCAAATATTTGCGCGACATTTTATATATTGTCCTAAAAATTTTTCGATTAAGTTAATACTTTTCTAAGTTACTGATTCTATAAAACACAGCTTACTTTCACTTAAAATTACAACATATTTGCTTCATTTTTTTTTCTTTTTAGCATTACAAACAATCTTAGATAGTTATCAAAAAAAGAATATTTAAAGTCGAAATAAAGATCAGGATCTATGTGGGATGGAGTAAATAGAATCTTGGCAAAAAAAATTTTAGTTTTATATTGAAAAAATAAAAACCATGCTTAATTTTTCAAAAATAAGACATTTTCTAATTTTAAGACACTGGTTCAAAATATCACTAAATTATTAATCAAATATTAATAGGATTTCCTTATTATTTTCCTCGCATTTTGAAGTCATTTACTTTTTTCATAACTTCAACTCTGCTCCTTCAGAAAGAAAACTACTCAAGTTTTGGTATCAATATTTTTTTTTAATTCCAAGTTTTCTCCTGTATACTTTGGTAGGACATTTCTAGTAAATTAGTTAAATTTCTTAGTATTATTGAATTCTTTGTTTATTAATCAAAATTTCTGCAGAAACAAAAACTGCACTATTCATGGTTTTTCGATAGTCCTTTTCTATTCTTCTGCTTATCAGATGGTTGAAATGGCGAATTCATCTCGGAGCATCAAAATTATTTTAATAAACATTTTCATGATAAAACTCTTTTTTAAATTCGGACACCATGCAGAGGGAAAACATATAGTACTCATGAAATCAAGCCTGAAGTACCGTAAGAAAATTCCATATCAGAGATAATTAATAATACAAAGGAAAATGTTCACAATCTATATCAAAAATATATAACATATTCGACTAGACAGAAATTCCTATTTTGGCTAATGACGGATTGTTATGCAAACTGTGACCTCATATATATCTATCTATGTATGTGTAAGTGTATCTTTCTTTCAGAGAAGGGTCTTCAATTTCAAGATTTGTTTTTATAAAGACTCTCTCGATCTTTTGTTTTATTATTGATCAACTGAATACTGATTCGTCTCTTTCGGAAAATATAACTTCAGATTTGAAGGATATTAAAGAAAGTGAAAAGAATTTTTAGAGAAAAAAAGAAAGGAAGTATGTTATAGAAAAGAAGCAGAATTGAGTCCCCACGCCAATTTGTTCGACATGCCTATATCTCATACTTTGAAATATTGCATCTTACTTTTATAAAATGTAACTTGGCTGCTTGATAAAACTGAATTTTCAAAAAATTTCTGAACATATATTTGTCTTTTCCATCTATAGAAATTAGATTTGAAATAACAAAAAAATTACTAAATAAGCGATGAATATCAAATCTATATTGAGACTGTGTATTTTCTATGCTCGTTTTAATTATGCCTCAGTGGTGTTGTTTTGAAAAGAATTATTAATTAATATTAGAAGCATATTTACTAATTTATTTGGTATCTACAATATGTAAAAAAATTAATGCTTATTAGTAATATTTTTCATTCTACTCATTGCAGTATTAACTTGAAATAAAATATGCCACGGCGCCTGCTAAGCATCAAAACTTCGCAACAACACTAAGAGTCGTACATAACAAAGGTAAAATGGAAAAGACAAAATCTTTTCTTTAGATTGATTATATTGCGAATTAGTAATTGTGTGTTTCTTAAAGGTTCATCTATTGTTATTATTTCCTAGGTATATAATAATTTTCTTTCTTTTTTGGTTAATAATAGAAAAATGTGTTGACTATCATTTCATTTACTCATCTCATTCAAATCAAAAATATTGTTTCTGTTCTACTTCATTGCTTTTCTGGTTTGTAATTTATAAATAATATAACATATAAACAATAATAAAAACATATAAAAATCTGCTTTCTTTTTTGTTAATAATAGATAAATATGTTTACAATCCTTTCTTCTGCTCGGCCCATTCATGTCAAAAATTTTGTTTGTGTTTTACTTCATTGTTTTTCTGCTTTGTAATTTATGGATAATATAACCATATAAACCCAAGTCAAAATATTTATGAAATCACTTTTTAATTCTTATATAAAAGCACATTTTATTATCAAATTAGTAAAAAAGAGATTCTATTTTCTTAAATTTCTTCTATAGAATTTTTGTATTTTCAGTACATATTTTGACTCAATTATCAGTAAATTTTAGCTAAATAACTCATGAATTTAATACTTATCCAAGGAACTTATTTTTCTGGTCTAAGAAAAATGTACTAAATGTTGCCATTCCCAAATGGGAAGCGTGACTAAACTGACATATTCACTATTTTTAAATATTTACTGAATTTAAGATCATACGTCAGAATATATTTCGAAAGCAACAGTCTGGTTTCATCTATATGGTTCATCAATTATTCCCTTATAGTGAGTAAACGCTGAAACATACATGCATTGGTTTCAAAATAAATATAAATAAATAACAAAGTGATAAAGAACAGAATTTCCTCAAAGGTTTATTTTCATTGCTTCTTCGAAATAAGTATATATCATATCAAAAATTAAGAAACAGGGAATATGCATTTGTAAGCATATATTCATTTTCCATCAAAATTGTTTCAAATTTGAATTCGTTGCCAGACAAGAAAATGGACACACAGATATTCAGAAATAAAATGGAAAAAAGTAACAAAGTCTTAATCCCTTTATAGATTTATAGTTTTATTTAAATTTTAAAATATATGCATTCACGGTTGCAAGTATTTCTTTTAAGCTATTTATGGTTTTACATGGCCGGACATGAAAATTACGAACATCTTTTCAAATTATAAATTTATAATTTGTTTAAGAATTCTTCATTTAATCAGTTCAGAATTCCTCTAAGCAAGATGAATAATTTCTTCATTCATTTTATTTAAATAAAGTATAACGAATCTTCGTAGATTTATTTTATTTTATTTAAATCTACTAATTTGATGAGATGAATTATTGAATCTACTACTTTGCTGAGAGCGATAAAACTTGAAATCTGTATTATTCATCTAGAAAAAAGATTGTGTGAATAAAACAAAAAGAGTCGTGAAAAATTCAGATGTAAAAAGACTAACTTTATTTAGAGCGTAATGGTGATAAAATAACAAAATGTTAATTATCATAATTCTTGTATTAGATATTGTATAGATAATTTCTTCAAATTTTGCAAACAAATAATATTAACACAAAATAAGAATATCACAAGAAATCGATGTGGAGTCTTATAAGCTTGATTTTGGTCAAGAGAGTTTATTGTTATACCAAATTCATATGGCATCAGTTGCATTTGATTGGGAGACGGAAGTCCATTGGGCCCTCTGGAAGATGGGCAATAAAAAAAACCCCATAAATTCCCATATTTCCGTCAACGGTATATCAGCAAATGTAAGTCCCTCAATATCGAAAGGAACTTCATTTGTATTGGATCAGACAGAAATTGATCTCAGTCTGCAGAAAATAATGTACTTTTCAGAACTAGTGATAAAAAAATTAGTCTGTAAGCGAAAAATAATAATAAGTGGTAGTTTAAAAATTCCATCTGCAAAAGAATACTTTGCAAACAGAAACTGAAGTAAAACAAATCAAGAAAGAAAGCTAGGAAGCAAAGGAACCAAATCAGCATCAATCAAGAGGAATAAACCAAATAAACGTAGAAAAAAGGCTCTTATTAAGGCATTTTCCTACGGAGAAAATTACTTTTGCGTTGCGTGTGTTGGATTCTTCTCAAAATCCAGATCACCAATAAATGGTTTCAATGCTGTAATTTTTTGGAATAAATTCACGATAGTAGTTAGTTTGATGTTATGTATATATAAAAATTTGCTTAGTTTGATATGCTATGTATATTGTTACAAATCTGTAACGTCGCTTCCCAGCACGGTTAGTTCAATCACTGGAAAGATCGTTTTACGATCAGCTATGTCGGATGCTGATCAATGATCTCGGTGGTTGACGATTTTGGCGACGAAATAAGCAATACTAGAATCTTCCAGAATTTTGGTAATAGAGCCAATAAGAATGGATACATGCCTGATTGTTCCAGAACTTTCTATGCCCTTTTCTGGAAACTATAAAAGGTGGCAGTCTCAAGTCGAAGTTCGTCGTGTATTGAATCCGGGAAAGTGTCAACGGCGAATAGTTTGATCAGTCCAGCGAAGAGCAAGCGTTGTGTGGAGCTCAAGCGATTGCTGAATTGAGCTATGTGTCGAGTCCTGGTGTGTATTGTGGAAGCAGTATCGAGTCATATGAGGAGTATCCAATCGTGTCGTAGTGAGTCGGCAGTTGGATACAGCTAAACCCAGGAGACAATGGAGAATTGTAGGTGTGCGTTTGGAGAAACCGTAGAGAGTAACTACGTAGAATCCCTCCTCCTGCTGAATTGCGTCAGGCCGCCTTGTGTACCTTGATTATTATCACTACCGATTACTACTTGTGGGCTATTGTTTGTTGTAGTGTGCTGCTGTGTGTATTGCGCGTGTTCGTCTTAGCTGTATATTTGCCGTCTGTGTATTCCTTTCTTCGCGTTTAGTAAAATTCATCGTCTAAGCCTAAGGATTATCTCTTCATCGATAAACAAATTGAAAGAACTCCGAATTCGTAACAATATATAAAAACAATAATGAAAACAATGATTATGAAGATTACTAATCAGAATAACTTATATCAGTGAGCATATTGCACTTCTAAGAATAATGTGTTATTCTAAGAATAATGTGCTTATTGCTAGTCTCTAGAAACTACGTCTCAAACGCTTCATAAAGATATAAATATATTGCATTTGTTTTTATTATGTAGCATATTTTATGTAACAAATTATACCATTTAGTGTAACAGCATCTCCGATTGTGGAGAAAGCTGTTACAAACTATACATGTATAAAATATGTGTATATTTTTAAATTACAATCTAATTTTGCTGATAGATTAGAGAAAGTAATTCAAGGATTTGAGTAAATTTTTAAGAATGTTTCGTAAAAGTGCTTCTAAAAGATTCCTTAACAATTCTTCAAAATTATTGTAACAACTAATACTGGTCGCTTTAACAATTTACAAACAATACGCAAATTAAAATGCAAACAAGGTCTATCAAAATAAATATTGCTATTCAATTATATCTCTATGAAGTTTCAATAGCTCTTTTTTATGAAAAAAATGATCTGAAAAATTTTGATAAGAAATTTATTCCAAAATATTTCTCAATATTTCTCCATTCTAGTAAAGTCACCAAAATTTCTCAACTTGGAAAGTTTTATCTTTTCTGTAAAGTTTAAACTATATACTACAAATGTACATTTAAATTATGCATATTACATTTAAATTATATACTGGAAATACAATTTTAAAGTAATATACGATTGATGTAATATTTAGAATTTTGTTATACAATACTAAGCAATTATATTCATTTAATACAAATTACAATTAAACTAGTCTTGAATTTCAAAGTGAAATGCAAATCTCTGAAATGAAATTACATACAAAAGAATCTTAGAACTTCTAGAAATAACTTTTATCGCAGAAATTGCATATCATAAAGCAAGTGTTGATTGTATACTTCAGAAATTCACTGATCTATTCACAGATTCTTCGAACCATGGCAAAATCATCTTTGGAGTATCTGGCATGTATAATTAATAATGTCGAAAGGCATTAAGTTTCGGCATTATTAATTAAACGCATCTGCCGTGTCTACAACATTGTTGAGGTTGAGGTCTATTGCATCGCAACAAGCTATACGATATTGTTCAGAACTTTAACTCAATGATGCGAAACATTCACGTTATTCTCTGAACAAAACATGCTTCATAACTAAGCCAGCAGAATCACACATTATGTCCTTGTTAACATATGTGCTCTTTATCTTTCTTTTCAATTGTGAGCAAACGAAGTATTTTTATTTTTCCGATCTATTTAAATTGATCTAATTTGTTGCACAAATCAATTCATTGAATTATTATTTACTTTATTTAACCTGTGTATTTAATTTAGAAAGAACTACAAACATCTTATACTAGTCATCTTTGGAGATTAATTCATTTCCCAGAAATATTGGTTATATTTAAATTTAGTTAAATAAATTAATACAATTCCATGCCCATGATTTTGTCAAATTTCATATGCTAATTAATTATGTGTTTTTTTAAATTGTCTTACATTTGCTCTATTTATTTTTTATAAAGACATTACTAACGAACATACGTATCAGTATCAGTTGAATGCGAACTTTCATCGGGAAACTCTTCTGTGCAATTATCCTTACCACTAAAATCACTTTCTTCTTCATTTAAAAGTGTCTGAAACACTGCTTCATAATAGGATCAGTAAATTGGATGATATTTCGGGGCCCAAGCTTTAGCGCCATCTGCTAAACCTTGTTTATCTTTGGAACACTAACAGGGAGGTGCGGTCTTAGAGATTGCGCTTAAAGAAATAACTGAATTATTTTAAAAAGCATCCGCTGAAATTGGTTGAAAAAGTGCACGTATATTAAAGGTCACAAAACAGGAAGCTACAGAGTCAATCCATTCAATTGAGCTAAAAATGGAATAGGAATTACCGATAATCCGTCGCTAGCGGTCTCACAGACCGCACATCCCCAGTTAAGGATTAAAAATTAGGAATAAAAAAAAATTAAGATAAAAAAAGTCAGGAAAAATTTGCATGAATGTAAAGCTATATTTTTGAAAAGGCAATTTTTTGAATGTTTAATTTAAAGAATGTAATTACATTTTAAAAATGTAAGTGTAAAATTCATTTTTGTGCAAATAAGTTTTAAAAATTGCCGAAAAAAATCTAAATTTAGTTCATTTTTAATTAATTAAAAACTTAAAAAACGCTTCATTGTGCACATTTCTATTCTTTAAGATGTATATGTGCCAAATTTGATGGCTATAGGTCTATCGGTTTGGACTGAAAAGGCCAAGACTCATACACCCATTCTTCCTTATTATTATTAATAGAAATCAAAAGGCAATTTTTTTTCTTTATAATAACAAGTTGTGTTTTTTTTAAAAATTAAATGCAGAAACAATTTCTGAGTCAATTTCTCAGAAATCTGTATATTGCATCTATATTAAACATATAATGTTAATATCTTTTGAAAATACACATTTATGTGTGCAAAGAAAAAGTAGATTTTTTTATTTCAATTTTATTTTCTATTTTTCAACTTCAAATACATTTTTGCTTATTATTATAATCAATACTGCAATCAATTTTCGAACAAAGTAATTCTTATTAAAAAAGCATATCTTCATTTTACTTCATTATGTTTTTTTTTTCCCATGAACGTCAGGAATCAACATGTAGAATCATGATTTTTTTTTTAATATCGTGTTCTTAATTTTGTTTCACATTCCTCTCAGAGAAGTTGCAAACACTTCACTTTTTATGTAATGAGAGTAATGTACTATATATTCTGTGATGATGTTTCATTTTAAAAAAACACTTTGGCATCTTTTTCTTTACATCCCAGATACTACATTCTCTCAGTTAATATTCCAGCATAAACGAAAGATAATGCATACAAAACTGACAGCCACTTGTCATAAGAGATAGGAAACCAACATTATGTCTCTTGTGGCAGATAACCCAGCAATGTTAGCATTAAGATAGGGACATAATGTTACTTGATCACTCTCAGCAGATCTCTTGGGTCATTTCAGCGAAATGCTGCTCAACAATAAACGGAAATAAGAAGAAAGTGAATACAGTTTTCCTGGAAGGGCCTTGAAAGGTTACTAAGAAAGAAGAACCTTTAGAGCTATCAATTCAGTAAATAATTTGTGCCTCACTGTTTCAAATGATTAGGGGGCTTACCAATATCTCTTCAAAAGTCAAATTTTAAGATTAATAAGATGTTAATTTTCAATCAAGGGATCATTGTTTTGTTAAAAAGTTAAAAATCTTAAGTACTTAGCTATATCAACGATTCATGAAATTTTTAATTGTGTGGATTACCTTTCAGTTTAAAAAGTATTTTGAAGCTACAGATATTTAAAATAATACAATTACATATAAGGTGTACCATATGCACACTTTTGGCATTAATTAGTAAAGCTTATTTTAAAAGTAATAAAACTCTATTGTTTGGAAAGCAAAACATCGTCATTGTTTTTACAATGACACCACAATGCAAGAAAATTTAAAAGCACGTGATCATGATTTGAAATTTAAATACATTGAATTTTTTTACATTGTGATTCAGTACGTGGATTAAAACTTGACAATTTGAGTCTCAAATAACTATCTATATTCAGTTTATTTTTTTAAAAAATATATAATTTAAAACGAATGTTGTTGTGGTTGTTTATAATGGCACTTGCCATGCACAAGCTCGCTGCCGAAGTCAGCGATTTTAAGCCAAGGGAGCGTCTCTTGTTTTAGTAGCGCCAACTAGGGCCGAGAGTACGTCTTAGCTACTCACACATCTCATTCGCTTGCACAACCCCTTTTTACAGGGGGGCGCATTCACACATCTCACAGATAGAACGGAGGAAGAACAACCATGCCCGTACCGGGACTCGAACCCGAGACGCCCAGAACACAAGGAAGACGCGCTACCCCTATGCCAGGACGACGGCTAAAACGAATGTTCATGAGATAAGTGGATGAGAATTCAATCATATGGCTCAGTGCAACTTTGGCTATTGCAGGATACTGTTGCTGAAACTTTATTTAGAAAATGACGCATAATATTGTTGTAAAATTATTTTATAGACTGACATATCATGGTAAAATTAACGTGTTTTCATTATTTCATAATACAGTAAATCGAAAATTATTATATCATCTTTATTTGGAAACTAATTACCACATAATAAAAATCTAAATGGCTGTCTCTATAGACGTAGATTCTTTATAAGATTATGAAATAGTGCTTCACTTTAGGGGTTGTATCAATATTTAGATTTACTCAAATTCAATTTTTTTATTCAAACAACAACGCATTTTTTGCATGAACAGATTAATTCTTTAGATTAAAATAACTCGAATAATAATAACACTTTGTAATTTTTGAATAAATGGTTAATGAGTTTAAGCAATTGGAAATGTATATTCCTAATTTTAAATGAGAGTTCCCGTTTTTTTAATATATTAGAAGATATAATGAATATTTGATATTAATTTTAGATAAGCATTAAATTACTCAAAACACAAACAAGATTTATCCACTTTTAAGAAAAGTAGATTTTATATTTTCTTAATTTATTTATATTTGTAAGTTAAGACTTTTTGCATAGAAACTGATAAAAATGTTGATGCCAATATAAAGAGGAAGACCTCAAACACCACAATTATGAAACATATCTATTTCTGTCGAATAGTTTTTAAGATAGTGATTTCCAAAAACTTTCAGAAAAATATGATTTTCGCATTTTGGGGGAGTAGTATTTAAATTTTTCAAATAGATTCTCTATTAGGAAAAAAACTCAAATAGAACGGAAATTATAGCAGGTCTTCTAGTGTTGCTTTAGACGATTATTTTTTCATCGTAAAATAAATACTAAGGTAAAGAAAAAGAATCAATGCACATAACAGATTTCTACCCCCCATTACATTTCAATCGAAATTTTGTTTAATTTCGATGAAAGGACAAGTGAGAATTGATTGAAACTGGAAAGATGATTTGTGAGATCTTTGATTATTGTAAAAAGATCAAAAGTGAAATTCTATACCAAGTATGATATAAAGCTTATATATAGTGTGAAACATATGATAAATAAATTTTTTGAATAAGATGAAAAGAGAATTCTTTATGTGTGGGTAATGCATTGTCACTGGACTGTTGCAAAATACAGTTAAAAATTAAACAAAAATTTATAAATGTTTCCATATTATTTTTTTAATAATTTGTACATTTTTTTATAAAAATTAAATGCAAAAAAACTTTTAGACATAATTTAATGTACTCTACGGTAATAACTTCAACAAACAAATCAATAGGATAACATTTTTGATGCATGAATTATGAAGAAATGTTTAAAAACTATATTTATCATTTATTTAACACATAATATGCAATTATAATAAAAACATAGGTTTCAAATTCCTATTTTAGTGGTTTAATTTCTATCAGCGGAAAATACTTTAAAAAGGCATTAATTTCTCTTAGAATAAAGTTATCATATTAATGATTAAATTTGAGACATGAAAGAAAGGAAATATTAATAAAATGAACTATTTCTACTTTTACATATATTAAAACAACAATAAATGCTTTTTCGTATATCTCCGATTTGTCTAAACTTTTGTATCTAGTGAATTCCTTTTATGCAGAGAAAAGTAAAAGACGAAAATTTAGGGATTGTAATAGGGAAATTTGATGATTATGCAAACAGAAATATGTAGTTGGCCCCTTCTTACGAGAATGCAATTTATATATTTTTAAGAGGATATTCTTCCAAATCGAATGGAAGTAATAAGAAGTGTCTGGATACTATTTTGATTGGTTGTATTTTCACTTTCATTATGTTAGAAAGTATGTAATTAATTTAAGTTAATTAATTAAATTCTGTCTTCAAAATGTTTTCTGAATCAAAGGTTTTCGTTTACAATTTATAAAGCCTTCACTAATTTTTCACAACCTAAGATAAATATTCAAATATCCTTCCATGACCCACCAATAAGCTATCCTAGGCTCATAGGTTAGGAAATGCTGAATAATAGATTTAATTTAGTTCACATTCTAATTATGTCAAAAACAAAAGAGTAAGCAGAATGATAGAAGTTTCTAATAGAAAATTTTCTCTTAGATGCAAGTTGTTTAATATTTTCTCCTACACTAAAATGTCTGGCTTATTCATCATTAAATTAAATTTTACGTATCTGTTACAAAGTCTGTAAATAAATTATCGTAGTAACTAATTAAAAGATAAAATCTTTAACTAATCCAAATGAATTCTAAGTATTTCCTAAATCCTTGTTTGTAACAGTCACTGTTCTAAATGAATGGTTTCATTTAATTAGAGAGCTAAGCACATTCTTAAGTCAGTTGGTTAAAATGATATTGCTATGGAAAATTCCGTATTGGGGGTGATATGGTGAAATATCCAATAAGCTCAGTGACAGAGATAACCCCTTATTCTTTAACAAAGCACGAAAAACCAGTAACAACATACCCTAAGCCTATACAGGAGCCGCGCAGACATTAGAAAATTGCTTTTAATCAATTAAGAAAAGACAATATACTTCTACTACTACAATATACTCGACTTATTCCACTACTCATTCTCTTGGCTCGATTACATACTAAGCTCTGTCTTTCTGGTTTTTATAGTTCCTGTGACAATAAATTTTCTAGAAAAATTCGTATCTTCCATGACAAGAAATTTTGTAGAAGAAATCTTATCATCCATGACAAGAAATATTTTAGAAGAAGTGCAAGAATTCAAAACCTAAAAGAGATATCGATAGAATTCTTGAATATTCAGGAAAATTCATTTTTGTCGCTATGTCAAAAAATGGCTTCTAAGTTAATTGCTAGGTTTGGATGTCATTGATTCAGCATCCATTCAGCAGTCATTACAAAATGTAACACTCTCTTCTTTACCTTGAAACTTGCTGCGCAGAGAAGCAGTATTACGATTTCGTAAATAATTTAATAAACCTAGTGTCTTACCAAATATTCTTATTTGAAGAATATTAAATGCACATTTATCTGATAGAGAAGCAAAGAAGGCCAAACTCTTACTCATGTTTTCCCAAATTTTTATTTTATGTGAATAATAAATCTTCATGTGTGTTCGATTAAATAAAATACTTTTTATGTCTTACATGTTTGCTAAAATATATCTTAGCTCATTTTTTTTTTCTTTTACGTACATTTTGTGCTTACTCGTTTTGTGACGATAAAATTCCAGTAAACGTACTATAAACACTTTCATCGTTCAAACAGATAATGGAAATTTCAAGTTTATTGACTCCTAAAACCGTAATCTCAACAAAAACAAAATTTTAAGGTTCTCTAGCAATACATTTTATTCCTGAATGCTGTTTAAGAAAAACATAAAGCTATTTCAATAAAGATAAGCCAAATTTCAGCTTCCGTCTTATTCTTATGGCAAAATTCATTTGATATTTTTCCATTAGAAAAGAAAAATCTTTGAAGAGGGGGAGGGAAACATATGTTTTTGCAAGAAAAAAAAAATGGAGAAAAAACTGAATAAGATTTCAACAGTGTAGGAATCCTTAAACTTTCAAAATGTTAAAAAAATACTTTTGTTCTTAAAAACGAGGGAAAGTAACCTTCATTTGTTCTCTAAGAATAAAACTGTTTCAATATTTCATTATTACTCTTCATTATACTCTTATAAGTGAAACATACAAATTTTACTTTTCAAATCTTTTGATATAACTCAACTTCCTATATTTGACTGATTGATTTCATATTGATTTATGCTTAGATGACTCTTATGAATTTCTTTCGAAATTTGATAGGCCAACGGAATAGGCTTTTGCTTCGAAACCAGAAGGTCCCAAGTTCTTGACCTGATTATATCTAAGAGTCCATGTATAAGCGGGTCTGGTACATGTTAAATGTGTCGGGGTCAATGTCCTGTAGTTGGTGTGGCAAGGAAGTTTGGATAGTGGCTTCAGCTCAATTGTCGTTCCTCGCCATGTGTATGCGGTTCAATACTACGAGATCCATTTCAAAATAGACCCAAGGTTGCTTTAAAGCAGGACTTTAATACAATTAAACTTACTTTACTAAAACATGGTGAGAATATAAAATTCTGATAGGAAAATCATGTGCTGAATTTCATTGTTGTATGGGCATTTTAAGTTATCTCATTTATTTGAAACATAAATGGAAAATGATTTCGTGTAGAAGCAAATTGAAATTTTGATATAAATCTACAATATTTGTGTTTTAAACCATATTTTATTCTTCTAGCTTTTTTTTATGCTTTCAAATTATTCTTTTCAAAGACGCTCAATCAGATATCCTCTTACGTCAAAAATACCTTTTCAGACTAAGAGAGATAAAACGTGATGAATCATCTAATTCTTAAGGCTAAAAATTTTAATAATTGTAATGATATTTTTCTTGATATTTCGCATACGAAAATATTTGCCGCTTTCTCTTGCTTTACTCTTTTTATAGCTATTTTTTAATTCAATTTTTCAATTACATTATTTTTAATGCCAGCTTTGTAGTTGTCAAGTTCCACTATATAATAAAATTATTCCAATGACATTACATATTTATGTTGCACTTAAAATATATAAAATGTGGTATTTTTTTTTTTCATTGACAGCTCATTAAGAAGAACTTGTCCGTAAAGAATAAATTTTCCTTTTGGTAACTGTTATTTACTTTACCCATCGGTCTGTCACTGTTTCGACCTTTAACAGTCGTGAAATCCGAAACTTTTCGAGCAGCTGTGTCAGAGCCACACACTTCGGGGAATTCGATACGAACTCGAGTGAGCGTGACAAATTTAATGTACCCTCAAACGAGAGTAATTGATTTTTTTCATCGTTAGGCAATGAATAGTCTTTCTCTCATGTTCTTCATCCCTCAATGATTGCCGGTTTGGAGATGGCAAATTACTATAATCCGTCAAATTCGAACAAAACGAGATCTGTTGGGAAGGTAAAACTAAATACTGGAAAAGAATCATTGGCAATTAACGTTGCGAAATCGTTCTTAGATTACATAATTGATCCATGATAAATTGTTGTTGGTGGAGGTACACACATTCATGTAACAGAGTGTAATTTCCATACTCATTTAAAGAGGTGGGAAGCAGGTAATGAGTTCGGAACCATTTATATTGAATTTACGATCATTATGCGTCTCTCATTCCTTGAGTGCATAGAAATGAATGGCTCTAGGATAATCAGTAGTGAGAAAAAAATCATTTTTTCTTTTTTTATGTCTTGTCTCCTTTTAAAAAGCATGATTTTAGAGTTAATTTTAAGATACGCCAGAAACTAATATAAATTTTTATTACTTTGTATTTAACGAGAAATATTTTCTATTCGTTTATTCAATATACAGAAAGAATGCAAAAAAAGTCCGATGAAACTTTAAAACCAAAATTTTTTAAACGAATGAAGTTCGTACCTTAAGCCTACAACTCCGACCCGCCCAAAGGCACATAGAAAAATTTGAATGAATGGATCTCCGCAACAGCATCACTGACGGGAATTGCAGTTGAGTCCTAAAGGCCGTCACCAGCCACGGTACATCCCTTCACTTGGGAAGTACGTCCCACCATTAATAGGAGGAGCGGATTGCATTCTTCTACAACAAGCTGGCTTTATGGTTACATAAAGCATAAATCGTCAATATATCAAATACGACACTTTTACAATACTGGAAAAAAATCATCTCTGAAATAAATGTTTTCATCTAAATTTGTGCTTAGCCCCTCTAAATATAAGCATATCTGCAAACTTTATAAACACAGAAATATGAAAAAGTGTTTGTGGGTAGAGGACAGTATGAGGAGCGGTTTATTATCTGAATGTTTTACCTAATGGTGATATATACGAAATGGTAAAATATATATATTTGCCTTGATTATGCTGAATTCTGCCCTAATTCAGAATCTATATATATTTTCAACAATTGAAGACTAACGATTTTTTTTAAATTAAACAAATTTGACTTGTTTCATGCTTGTGAAGATAGAATTTGTAATAGAATTTAGAGTTATTATAATGTCCTTGGATTTTAAACTGTTGTATGTTTGCATCTTCTGATATCTTGCATATTTTTAAGATTACAAGATTGTACTTTTAGTTAATCATTTAATTTATTTAAAGTTTAATTCCATACTAGAGAAGCCGCTTAGTAATGGATTTGAGAAAAAATCAATTTCGCAGATGCCTTAAGATATATAATAGTGAATTACGAATGCAATTTTAAAAAAACAATATAAAAAAATTCTGCCTTTCAGGAAAATTTTATGTATTTGCTTATAATATATGTGCTTTAAAAAACCTTTTAATGATATACAGAATTTTAAATTGTATTGCTAAAGAAATAAATTAAGATACAACTGCTTATTATTAGAGTTTTCACAGAAAAATAAAATAAAGCAAATATAAAATACTCTTTTTTAAAATTTCTAATAAAATCATGCATAAAAACAAAAGCAATAATTTTACGTTCAATTCATCAGAAATTTGCCTTCATTTTAAAATTCCTTCACTTAAATTAGGCTGGAAAACTTCATCCTTACTCTTGAACAGATTCTATTTAATACTATAAGATCATGAGCATTAGCGTTAAATTAATTTTGGTTTATTGACTACTTTAGAATATATTAATGTTACCTTAAATAGCAAATGCCTAATTATTTTGAGAATGTTTCCTACTTTTTTTTTTTTACTTTTTTTTATCTTTTCCCCAAGCTAAAATTCGATTTTCTTTCATTACATGAAATTCTTATGACTCAAACAAATCTTGGATGCAATTGCTTTCTTTAATAGGGTTTATGAAAAAGTTCGTCACAGGTTTCTTAAGAAAAGAATCGAATTCAATTTTGATTTACTCCAGGAAAGAATTTTCAAATCAGAATTTTTTTCTAAACTAAAATCGAATCTTATATTTAAATTTTCAACTTATTGCAAATGCAAAGTTATGACTTTTCGAAGTTTCTTTCTACATCAAAATGCTCCAAAAGAAGTATTCGATTCATTTTATTTATTTTCTCCCAGTTCTCTTCGAAAATTAAAACATTATTTGAGCAATACGCTAGCAGGTTACGAATGTTAGTTTCTTAAGGTTTTTTTCTGAAGATCGTGTAGCAACTTTTTTCCACTTTTATTGAAAGCATTTTTTTTTCTTTTTGAGGATTTAATATATAGGACGGAACGAAAAGACCAAATCATAATTTACTTTCGATTTTTTTTTTTTTATTTTAAAGTTGATGTAAGTTAAAAAAATATATTTATTCCAAATTTTTTTAATCTTTTTGTAATAAATCAAAGTATATAAATAGTCAAATTTGTGTATTCGCAAAGAAACGAAATAATATCAAAAGTAAGAAAATAACTAACTGTTTTTAGAATTGGTAATTTCATTGAGATTATGGTAGAGTTCTTAATAGAAAGCAATTACTGATCGTTGAATCTTATTAAAAGGGAAATTAAACATTAATAGGCCATGAGGTGAATCTATGTGACGAATAGCTGCTAATCCTATACTATGATCAGATACAAAATGACCATTACCATTTCATGCATCAAACGCATCGTAGGTTGAACATCCTGCCACCGAAAATATGACCTACGTATTATTATTCCCATTATTTCTGTTTCATCATAAATGAAGGAAAAGCCAATGAACTGAGCCTGGCCATGTTGCTGGATACTGATATATAGTTAATCGCTAGGGTCCTTATTCCAACTTCTAATTAACATTCACATCTACAATTAGGGATGGAAAATTGAGGATGGAGTCTTAAGAACCGTCACTGGTCACGGCTCAAACCTTCCTGTAGGAAGCACGTTCCTTCTTTAGGGTTGAATTAACTCAAGTCCACAACATTGCTACACCTACCATGGAAGAGAGTGGCTATCCACTTGCATGACAGAAGCTGATTTCGTATTCATCGTGCCCCTTGGTAGCAGTGATATATTGACAATGAAAACCTCATCAATCTTTAATTTAGTATAAAAAGATGCAACGAGCGATTTCAAAAACTTTGAAGCTTGCATTTTGACTATTTACATATTAGTCAGAATAATATATGAACTATATCGATAAAGAAAATCAATGGCTCAAATCTTTCATCAAAATGTAAGCCAGAATAGGCGAAAAATGGCAAGAAAGAACTATTGTAGAATACATTTAATGAAATGTAGCTATCGCTTTCATTTTTTTAGCCAAGATTGAATGAAACAATACTATGCACCTTTGATTTAATTCTTTTATTCAAAGTAATTTAATAATCCTTTTTATCTTAATGAAATTCTTATCCTATTATACAGCAATTTTTTTATACCGTTTTCCATCCAACAGAGATGTTCAAATAAATGTAAATCCGATTCAACAGAATAAATACTTCGATGATCAAATATTATAACTCTTCCTATACAAAATTGTATCCAAAAATAAATTAGTCCTTCGAAGACAATATTATATTTCAAATTCGATTAAAATTTATCCTGCGTCATTTTTAAACGACCAAAAATCTTGTGAAATAGAATATTTGCGAACGGCCCATTCATTGAGAAATTGATGTGGCGGAACTGCAACTGATATGAAAGATTAAAACATGTCGATCACGGTGAGAAAGATTTTTTCTAGAAAATAAAAAAAATAACATTAAGCTCATTTGAAACCTTAAAATAATACTGTGAATATAGTTGTACCATGAAATACGAAAACTCAGTCGTCACCGATAGTAAATAAAATTTAAAATATACTTCAAAATTTAGGCTCGAATAAGAAGAAATACAAAAATCTTAGCTACCACGATTACATATACAACTACAAATCTGGAAAATTATAAACGATACTAACTTATATACTTTGTCAATCTATTGATGAAATGATAAACATTATTAACTTTGGGATGGAATTTAAGGCAGGACATTCTTGAGCTAAAAGAATGATTTAAAAATAATTAATAAATATACTGATATGAGATTCCAAGATATTTTAAACCGTATTAAAAAGTTTCTAATTTCTACATTCATTAAAAATGGCATTATTTATGGAAGATAATGAATAGCAATGAAGCCATGGTCATAGGAAATGTTTTTGAAGCCTATATCTATAAGTGTTTTTTTTTCATATCCAGTTATATATTTTCTATATCTTATCAACAAGGTACTCGTCGTTGTTCTCAATTCCTTATGTTAAATGTGATCGTATGTGAAGAAAATGTGTGTGTTTTTTGTGTATATGTTTCTGTCATTATCATACTGTAATCGTAAGTTTCTATATGTTTGATAATACATTACCACATTATTTTTTATTTCATAAGTGCTATTTCAAGTCATTCTCATTTTTATCTATAGCAATTAATTAGCAATGCATAAAATTGGATAATACATATTTTTTTTTCAATTATATTGCTCTACCCTAAAATTAAGATTTTTTTTTTTTTTTTTTTTGCATTTGTGTTATTTCTTTTCCCTAACTGTAAGATTATATACTTTTACTGCCAGACAATAATTAGTTATTCTCTATGTCACATCTGGGTGAATTTTTAATATATTTACTTCTAAATTTCATCTGCAAAAGCTGATAACTTTGGTTAGTAGCAGCACGTATAGTGGCAATACTATTATTAAAACCACACTGCACACTTAATCAGTTAAATGTTTTTGCCGAGAATATTTGTCATGGAAAATATACAGAATTTTGCGTTATGATGAGTTTATTCAATGTTAATTATTATATTTATATAATAACTGTTTAATTATTATATTTATTATTAATTATTTATTATATTTATATAATATATATATATATATATGCTTATGACAATTTAGATACGCCTTTTCAGAAGAGGTCGAAGCAGTTAACTGGTTAAAAGTTAAGTTCTTTAACTTTATGAACAGTTATAAAGTAGATATCATAAAATCAATATACAATTATGAAATCATGTTAATATTATTGGTTTTTCTTATAACAAATTACTTAAATTTAAAATTTTCATTTTTTAAAGATGCCGTTAATGAAGTGGAAACAGGAAATGAAAAACTCATTAAAAACCAAATTAAAGCTTCTAGACTTAAAAAAAAACCTATTTTCAGATCTTCATCTGAATTTTCATAACTTTCTGCAGAAAATATTTGTAACGTTCTATTAGTGTGTTCAAAATTTAAAAACGGTGAAAACTGCATTATTTTTTGACGTAAATAAATAATGCAGCTATAATAATTATTCCATATAACAAAGCTTATTTCAGGCTAAATAAATAAATGAATGAAATACGATGCATAAGCTAGTATTAGCAAAATCTCTAAGCAATAATTAGTTAAAAATTCTCTAAAAAATTTAGTTTAATATTCTCGAAACTAAGCTTTCATTCATTAAAAAATTCTATGTATCCACGAATAAAGAAATTTAATTGTTATGTATAACAAGAAAATATCAACAAATTATAAACGATAATATAATGTTGACTTAGAATCTTCAACTTATAAATATATAATCTCTGATAAATAAAATTTCACAAATTAAATTCCTCGTTTTTTTAAAAGTAAAAGTGCAATACCATAACAGAATGAGCAATTTTTTTACATTCTCAAAAAATTTAATCTTTAGATATAAACGAATCATAAAACTTGCTTTAAATACTTTTTTGAACAGAAATGTCGAAATATTTACGAGATAAACCAATTAGACGAAGCAATTTTCTTGTCATGATAAAATATTTATATTTCAGCGTTGAAATACACTTACGAAAAACGGGATTATGCGCTCATTTATATTTGATAAGAAATAAAGTTGTTTTAAAAATTGTATGGCAGAAATTATAACGTTTATTTTCATCGTAATTCAGAAACAGGTATTATTCTCCGCATTTAGAAAATGGTAATTAATATTAAGATTTAAAAGTAGTCAGCACGCCGTTTAAGTAAATAATGCTTGCAAATATTTGTCAAAACAGAAATTATTCATAACATATTTATATACGAAAAATTTATCTGGAAATGCAGATAATATATAAATATATTACTTTAATAAATTTAAAATTAATATATTTATAAATTATTACTAATGGAAGACTATTAAACTATATTATATATATATATATATATATATATATATATATATATATATATATATATATATATATATATATATATATATATAGGTAAATAAAGAAGCAATTCAGTAAATTTCGCGAACTCCTAACTCCAAGACGGGTTCAATGTAATGGCTCCATGTTGACATAGTCATAGACCTCAATAATAAATAAGGACACTTCATTTACACTCAAACAATAAAACACAGCCGAGATGTGCCCACAGTAGATAAATAGTAGCAATAGCAACAAACAGCAGTGCACAGGGAGTTTATCAGCAGTAAACAACTACAAGAGCACTCAAAGCGTCCAAACAGAGCTCAACATCCCGCGACTATTCGCGTTGGTCTCTCAAACGTACGCTATTTTCCCCTGTCTCCTCGTTTTAGCTGTATAAAACTGCCGGCTCACTGCTATACAACTGGCTACTATTAATTCTCTCCCATTTATAAGACAAATAATAAGAATTTAAATAATCAACTCCGATTATCGTAAATCTGATATTATTAATACAAATTCATTTAAAAATTAAGCTTTCAAAGTTGAGATTCTATTATTCACTAGGTTATTATACAATTTATGTACGCACTAATTTACATTTTATTTTTTAAAAAAACTATCACTTGTCATCTTATCTGATAAGTTTGCGTGAATATTAGTTAAAACGCTATAATTCAATTTCTTTGCATTAATACTCAATATCGTTTAAATTTATTAAATAGCATGAACGAAAATGTTATTTAAAAATATTCACCCTTAAAATAAATGAAAAAAATTACTATTTTTTTACTTCCCAAAAAATAATCGCTTGTCAAACTCTGTAGTCCTAGATTCAAAGATCTTTCGTTTATAATATTTTGGTGTTTGCCAAGGGCAATTTACAGAAAATATGTAAACCTAAAATCATTATTCTATTATAAATATATTATTATACGTTACAAGAAGAATCTTTAAATATGAATAGTGAGAATGGCTGGATAGCAAATCCTGAAATTAATATTTTGTAATGTTGTTTTTAATAAAATAAATTCATTCATTTATGTAATAAAATAAATGCTCAAATAAATTCAGTCATAATTCTGTCTCATAACTTGAATAGTTTGTTGTTGAAGTGTTTGTTTATTATATAGTACCAATTTCTGTTGTCCCGAAGAAATGTCTTTGTATTTGGTAAAATCTAATTTGTACTTAGTTTTTATTATTTACTAGCCGCCTTTGGCGACCAGCCGGTTTGCCAATCTTAATGTTCGTTAAAATTTTAATAATTAAATAATTTATGCAATTTCTACTTTAATAGCTTCTTTATCAAAATATTTTAAAACTTCAAATTTTGATTATCATATAATTCATTCATAATATTATAAAGGGCTTTCAGTCATAACGTAATATGTATCTCTCTCATTTTCTGTTAGCACCCGTAGAATTTATGCTTTAAATTAAAGTGGAAAGAATTTATCTTCAATTAATATAATAATATTTTTTACTGAAACAAAGCATTTTTTTATAATCTGATTACTGAAAATAGAGTCACTCAGCGTTTAAACTTTATGGGCACTAAAGAATATCTTTTTTAATTTATGTAATATCTCAAGAGTTGGTCAACAAAATTTTCTTAGATTCATCATGAGCAGATCGATTCATTAACAATGTTTAAATTTAAATGCATCAAACACTAAGAAAATAAAACGAATCGTTTAAAATAAACGGCTGAAAACAGGTTTAAAAAAAACTACTTAAAAAACGATGTACTTAAAACTATAAGCATATGCAAAAAATATATAACTGACATAAATACAATTTACTTACAAAAGCATGCAACTACCCCAAAAATAATTTAAATCATCCATTGATAACGTTGTCATGGCAACAATCAGAACAGAATGCGCATGCGTGAATTTTCTTCGCCGGTTACGTAACGCAAATACGTGATTTTTTCTACGCCAGTTGGGGTAACGCTATGCGGATTAGAAATTTTTAATTTCCTTTATTCTGTTTTATTATAATTCAAAAGTACTTCAGAATGAATCTGAAAGATTGATTGATTAACAATGTTTAATTTTAAATGCATCAAACATTAAGAAAATAAACAGAACCGATTGAAATAATCCGCCGAAAAATTTTAACCCTAGCCTCATTACTGTTGGGAGAAAAAAAAACGGAAGCCTTTCTCGTTTGGCGCTGAGGATAATGGAAGATTTTTTTGGCGGAAAAGTTGGCGGTGGGGAAAATGGAAGATTTTTTGGCGGGAAAGTTAGTTTTTAATTAATAATTAAAATTCTAATTAAAAATTCGAAAAAAGAAACCCCAGGTGCACATTCCCAACCTCCAAGGTATACATGTACCAAATTTGGTAGCTGTATGTCAAACGGTCTGGCCTGTAGAGCGCCAACACACACACACACACACACACACACACACACACACACACACACACACACACACACACACATTGAGCTTTATTATAAGTATAGATATAGATTAGGATTAATGTCAAATTTTGATGCTAAATAAGGGCTTTTGTGAGAGGGTACCCTTTACTTTCTAATTTACTAAAATAACGAGATTGATAGTAGAACCTATAATGGCCTTCACAATTTTCCACTCCACACCAGACAGAAGAATCGTGATTTCAATGGATTTAACTCGTACGTGATCCGCTTACAACTGAGATCTTTAACTAACTACACCACCAGGGATCTTTGGCTAAACCCATCACGAGGCAATTTTGGCAATTATAAGGGATTTAGCAGGAATGGATCTAGAACCGTGATTTTTCAGTTTTAAACAGTTCAGTTAACAGACACCATTTAAAAAAAATCAAATAAATGAATGTATTCTGTTAAAATTTTCTAGATCTTTTCAACAAGTTTAAAATCAATGAAATGCACTTAAAAGTATTTGAAATAAATATTACTTTATTCAAGAAGAATACTACTTTCTAGAAAAAAATATTAATTCATTACTAATATGCGCGATAAATATTACTTATGCCGTTTTGTTGACTAATTAAAAACATTTTAATATCTTTTTTCATTGAAAGTATCGTAGGTAAGTCTAACAAATAAAATAATGGTTTCTCTTGAATTTTAATTTTTCATTAATAATGATATTCTTAAAGCTTTTATATGAAAATAAACATTTCTTAAAGCAACAATCACTTGATAGAATAGCTTTACAAAACGTTGAAACTGCTTCTAAATTCTTTTCTATATCATCATTTCAATAAATGTGCAAACTCAATAATCTCTTATACAAGATCGCATAAAAATCAAATCCGACATTTCCATTTTAAATATTTGAATACTTTGCCTATTGAAAAATCTATCGATGAAAGGTAAGGCTTGCATTCTAAGTTTACTGAAAATTTTAAACCCGAGTGAATGTATTACAAATGAATGAAAAGGAAAAAATGAAAATTTACCTAAAGTTGAAAGAAATGCATCACAAAAAATTCAAAATAGGGCCCTGATTTTTCATCTATTATTAAAAGGATCTAGAAGAAAACCTTATACTAAAATATATTCAGTATGAGAAAGAGAATCAAGTCCTGTCTGAATGATCAACAATAGAAAAAAGGCATTGAAATAGTATGCATGAAAAAAAGAAAATATTTCACTTCTACAATAAAATATATTGTTGTAAATACGTTCTAAAATATTTTTAGAAAATTCTTTGAAAAATTGAAAAAATATAAAAATGTTGATGTTGATCGTAGCAAAATCCTTTGAATTTTATGATGTAAAATTTTTTGTGCTGCAATATTTTCAGTATTTATAATCGAAAAAGGGGAAATTCATTGAAATTTCAAAAACATTGTTCCTAGATACAAATTTCAACCCTCTAACACATATCTATGATACATTTGATAGCTGTAGGCAAAAATATATGTTCCGTCGTGTGCCAATACATATACATCCAATGGTTAATGGATATATAATTTATTTTATTATCTGCAAAAAGAGTAAATATAAAAAAAATTAAATAAATAACATGAAAAACAATGTAATTACCCTCTGAAATATTTAATAAATAAAAAAATCGAATAATATTTTCGTACGTGTTATTCGGAAACATCTTCAGCTGCCTATTATATTTAGATTATGAATAGACGGAATATTAATTTTTTTTATTTAACAACTTTCAAAAACAATTTACTCTAATTCAATTTTACTCTAATTCAATATTTTATTTGTTTTACAAAGAACATAATAAAGTAATTAAACTTTTAAACATCTTTATCTACTCTTGAAGGCGTAAATGAATAAGTGGAAAATGCAAGCGATAATTTTTTAGACACCTCCATTTTTTTTCTGCATTAATCTTAAAAAAGTAGAAAAAAATTACGCTGGCTGAGACTCGTAAACTTAATAACCTAATTATCGAGGCACATAGTGAAGAAAAATATCTCTCTGATAGAAAGGTTTATCTTTTAAGAAATGAAATTAGACCGTTATTTCGCAAAATGATTTGATTTTCTTTTCTCGTTTAGCACTTTTTAACGCGATGATGGATTACCAAGCGCTTGCCAAAGTAAATTTCTTTTAATGTCGCTTTTTGTTGCTATAATATATAATGTTGGTGAATAATTAAATGGATAATACGTAGATAATATTTTTTATGATATTACACTTTTAAATTCTTCTTATATAAATTTATTATTTATTGTTAATTCGATTCGGCACAGTATTTTAAATTATATCTATAATCATAGTCAGGTGTAGTGTAATCAAAACTTAAATTAATTAAAAAGCTGTGCTGATTTGTAAGTACATTAGAGCATGCTGAGCTTTGATTCTTTTTTATTTGAATTTGCAGGTAATTAAATTTTCATCCACTTCCTTACCTTTTCTATCAACAAATTTTATTATATTTTCTTATAGTTTTTGGTTTTCATATGTATATGTAAATTATGCATCTCTCTAATCTGAAAACTGTAAATATTATTTTACATTAAAATTTTACTTTTCTTAAAAATTATTACCAATTATTTGCTTTCATTCGTTAAATCTTCCTCACAAAGATAACCAATGAAAATTAGGTGAAAATAATTTAATTAATAAGAGATAAATCAGAGTTTAACTTTCTGCGAACAATACTTCAATAAGTACTTGTATCTAATAAATTGTAAATTCTGCTACATGAAACTCGTAAAATTAGCAGCTAAAAGGTGTAAAAATTTCGGAGAATATTTCTCAAATATCTTGAAATCATAAATTTTTTAAAGTAACTGAGAAATGGTAAAGGCTGATTTTCAGTTTACAAATATTTCGTATAGTTTAAATTTCAGCGGTATTTTTTTCCTTCTTTATATTTGAATAGGAAATATCTTGTTATATATCATAATATCTTTGGGTGCTTAAAAGATTTCAGAATTAGAACCATGTAAAGAATGTTGTCCGATCCCGGAATAAAGATGTAAAAAACGTTTTAATCTAAGTAGCCATATATAATTCATACTTAAATCGAAATTGCTAGATAGAAAGCAATGCATATGCAGCTTATGTATTATTGATGCATTTTTAAGCACTGTAAATGTATATATATATATATATAAAATCATCAGTATATCAGTACAGAAATATGTACGAAAAATAATAAAAGGCTGGATATCTGTTTATAAACTTTTCACTTCTTTTCTTAAATGGTACGATAAATGAAACATGCAATTAATTATAAACAATAATATATTAAATCATAAACAATTACATATTTAAATTTGTTCTAAACTTACATTAAATTCTTCATTTGAACGTTAGATAAAACATCAGGCAGCATCTTACAAGACACACAAATTAATTTTATTAAATATCCACTGAATGTTAAAAATTGATAAATCGAAGAAACTTACATCTGGAAATAATCATGTTAGCATGACAAATTCTCGTACAGCGCAAATATTTTTATTTTTATTTTCTCTCATTTAATCACAAGTTGAAAAGTTTAATAGATCCTTGAAACTATTGGAAAGTTCTTAAAATTATTATGAATTCTATAAACACTGAAAAACGAATTATTAATATTTATCATAGAAATCACAAATGTGTAATTCAGTTTTAATCTGTTCTAATATCTTTTCGTACAGTGGAGTGTTATAACATTAGATAAAACATCAGAACATTCTATCATATTTCAGTACAAAAGACATGAAAAACAACTTATGTCTCCTCAACCATATCCAAGACATATATATATATATCAACCATATGTCTCAATCATATCCAAGGCATATCTATATCAACCATATGTCTCAATCATATATCTATATCAACCATATGTCCCAATCATATCCAAGGCATATCTATATCAACCATATGTCTCAATCATATCCAAGGCATATCTATATCAACCATATGTCTCAATCATATCCAAGACATGAGAAACAACTGGCGCACTACAACGCTACAACACACTACAACGATAGACCCCTTTTCAATGCTAGAAGGAAAGATTTATTATCATTTGCTACCTGGAAGACATTCAAATTGACAAATTGTTTCAAAAGTCTGTATCATCTTGCGTACGGCACATGAAGACATTGGATTTCTTCGCATTCATTTCGTACGACAGTATCATTTTACAGTTGCAATTCTGAATATTCTGGTAGAACAATTTTATCAATAATGCCTTTTCTTGAAACGTAGGCATGATATGCAGAGAAATATCCAGTTCTCATGCAAAATTCGTTTTTTTTCCAAAGAATAATGCTAATAAGCATGCGTTGTAATGCAAATGATGTTTTACATTTTCAAAATATGCAAATAAATACCATTTGTGTTATAGCACCATCTGGTGGTGAATTTTGTTATTAAAATATTTATCCATTAAGTATCAAGAGCATCATTTGGATTTTCTGTATTTCAAATTCCATCTCATTAGGATCAATAGAATACGGTCGAGAGCCCTGTGAATCAGGAGACTTATTTCCTGCTAAACACGCATTTTGTTCTTCTGGAAAAATCCGTGAATGAATAGATCTAAACGAAGTGCCGCTTTTGAATCTATCTAATCAATGATAAAATTTCAGAAACTACACAAGTGACTTCATTAGAGAGACTTTTTTTTAAAAAAATCATTTTACATCGAAATAACCTTCTCTAACCCAAAGTTTACTTTACTGTTCATTGCTTCGATTCCAGACAAATCTTTTTCCTCGGAAAGAAATTACGAGAAGATTTATATTAAGCCGAAAGCTTTATCTCGAAGCTTAGTATCTTATGTTTTACATCATTACTAGCGGGTATTAGTGACAGGAAGATAAGAAATTTGAGGTAGCTTAGCAGACAGTTACCTTGCTTGTTTAGCTAACTATTGTTATAGAAATATATTTGTAAATAATAGTTTATAGAAGAGAATTCATGTGAAAACATACGCTAATCGAGTGGAAACTTACTCTAACAGCATCTGAAGGGCTACAGCTCTGATCAAATAATTTTTCTCATAGTTTTCGGTTCTGCAATAATTGTATTTCTTGCTTGATCGCTAACTTAGTACTATCGATGCATTATTGGTACTTTATAAATTTCATTTAATGGGCTGTTTGAACATCATAATTCATTCAGAAATAATTGTATTACCCTCTATTTTCTATTATTTGTTCTTCAAAATAATACATATACTGTTCTCAAATTTACATTTTTGTTAGAAAAAGAACATTGCAATTTTAGATGAAAGTTTCAGCAACAATCATGCCAAAGAAAAACGACATGCAAAAATATATATAGTAATGTATAACGTTTTTATGCTAAGTGTTTAAATACAAAAAAATAAAGTATTACATTAAATATGGTTTGATTTAATGAAATAATGATTTGAATAGGAAAATCAAGACATATGTTTTCTAATGATTTATGATCTTAAATAAAATATGAGTATAATTTTATATATGTATTAGAAAAAAAAAGTGCGTTTTGTGAACATTCCATTTTAATGAAAGGTCAGATAATAATTAATTATGGAAAGGAAATTATCGGCAGAATGTCATAATAAATTGAAAGTTTTACATGTAAATATATTTCGTCGAAAATATATTGTACTAAGTAAAAACATGAACAGTGAAACCATATTTCTATTCATATATATAAAGTGAAATAATTACAAATTTGCTTGCATATACAATTTATAAAACCAGTAAAAAAGGATTGAAAACCATAACTCTATTTGCATTTTTAATTTAATATTCTATATTAATAATCATCTAAATTAGCTGAACTTTGACAACCATAAAGTTCACCAATCATTTATGTATCTAAAATGGTACAACGAATTACTCCCCTATTGATAAAAACTGCACTGATATCTGTAATTTTATGTCATATGAAATTAATGCTAGCAATGGCTATATAAAGTCCACATGAATATTAAATAAAATGAATGTTGTCCTTCTATAACCACTGTTCATTTCCGAGAGAAATTTCTAAGGCTTTATTTCATTGTGCATTCTCATTTGGGAAAACCTTGACAATTACAACAACTAAAGGAAGATACCTAATGTATCGATTTTGCCAATATTTATTTCTTGTGAAAGTTCTCGATTCCTAAACACGTTATCATGTGTCATCACTCGCTCCATTACAA
This sequence comes from Argiope bruennichi, assembly GCF_947563725.1. Classification (NCBI taxonomy): domain Eukaryota; kingdom Metazoa; phylum Arthropoda; class Arachnida; order Araneae; family Araneidae; genus Argiope; species Argiope bruennichi. Next base: position 81,289,016 of record NC_079152.1, read on the forward strand.
AGTTAAAATAGAAAAGAAAAGTTATAAAAGGCAATACATAATATAACATTATAGAATATAATCGATACTTATAATAAAGATCAATGTGTGTGTGTGTGTGTGTGTGTGTGTGTGTGTGTGTGTGTGTGTTGGCGCTTTACAGGCAAAACCATTCGACCTACAGCTACCGAATTCGGCATGTGTATACCCTGGGGGGGTTGGAATGTGCACCCTGGAGCTATTTTTTCGAATTTTTAATTAGAATTTTAATCATCTAAAAATTAAGTGAAATTTCGACGTTTTTTCACTAAAAGTTCCGAAAATATTACAGCACAAACCTGATTTTTACACCATGCTGAAGATCAAAAAATTATCTTTTTAATGATACTAATGCTTTAACCAACAAATTAAATTTCTATTTTTAACGAATGTAAAATATAATTTAATTATATTTTTTAGCAATTTATTTCGCACAAGATAAAAATAAAATTTAACCTGCACGTCCACATTACGCGTGAAGGGAAAAAATTAGCTTTTATCAACATGTTGTAACCATATGGACAAATGCTCAAATGAAAAAATGAATCAACTATTTTTTGCAAATTAAACATATAAAAATGTAATTTTCAGCACGCGTCTGCAAGAAATGAAATAAAAATAAAAATTGAATTCTGCTATCACAATTTCATGTTATCATGTGAGAGCATTATTTTTTAAAGTCATTATTTGCCTTATTTAATTTAAATCATTAACCAGTTTAAACAGGTTTGAAACAATCACGTGAATATCAGATTACGCATGCGTCGATATTTAGAAAAATGATTTTTTTCATCTTAAAATTGGCAGCGCTCTGAAACTTTTGTCTCAAGGCCAGATTTTTTGGCGCGAAAATCCTGTTTAAACTGGTTTGAAATGATTACGTGACTACTGTATTGCTCAATCATTAAATTTTTAAAAAGCAAGAATTTTTTTTTTTTCATCTTAAATTCTCTCGAGTTTCAAACTTTTATTTTCAATTTTCTAGCTAGCAAAAAAAGTTTTAAAAATTATATTATTATTATAATTATAATATAAATGTATATATACATCTCACGATACCTCACCTCGATGTTTCGTGTTGATTTTCGTTTACTTCTTTGTGCTTCTTTGGACGATAACTTCTTACGAATCTACTCTTTATTGGTCAGACAGGAGAAGCGGGAACATGGCGGATATCCATGCCAAGTTATGACTTTTTTGTTGGCGATAAGTCACCAAATGTGACAACCTGATTTAGCATTTTCTAATTAATCCTAAAGGCGAAAAACTGATTCCTCAAAAGCTATAAATCACCAATTTTCTGCCCATGCATTTCGTGGCTACAAAAGCCTCAAGCCAGAACAACATGTTCTCACATGAAAATTTATTTTCTAAAAAATAAATTCAAGACAAAATTTTCTACGATCATTTACTTTAATGTACATCTTTTCAATCCAGAGTAAATTTGTAAAACTTTAGTAAAAGAAATGCATGAGTTAAAATGGTCTAAATGAAGTAAACAATTATATTTTATGTAACTTGAGGTAATAAATGCTCTAATAAATTTAGAATGTTTACCTTTTATTTAGACCTTTTAATTAGACCTTTTTTATCATATTTAACAAAATATTCTTGAGGCACTAATATTTTAAATATAAAGAGTTGCACAGTAACTTATTAAACTGATTTATTAAACAGTCACTAAAACTGACTGGTTTATTTAAATTTGAATATTCAATTCAATATTCAATAAAAACGGGCGATTTAAGTCACTTCATCGGCCGTCTCAAAGATGATACCCAAATCAGCGCCTAGGGTTTCTTGAGACCGATTGGTCTAAGATTATAAAAATGTTGATAGTTCTAAACTATTCTATTGAAAACTTCATAAAGCTATCAGATTTGATAGCAGAATATAGAAACGTTCATATATTTATTTAAAAGTTCAAGTGTCAAAAATATTTCTAAGAATATGATTTCTTAGGATCAAAGGTCTGTATAAAATTTAGGCTTCATAATTTTTTGAAGCATGTTTATGGATCGAAACAAAATTAAATGTTGTCATTCACGACATATAAAATCTGAAATTTTGAAAATAAAACAAAAACTGAATTTCATGATGTATCTGACAAAATTTTGTTGAAACGTTTTTGAGATATTACTTAAATTATGAAAGATATTCTTTAGTGCACATAAGGTTTAAATGCTCAGCGGCATTGCTCTCAGTACTCATATTTATAAAAAAAAAGCTTTGTTTCAGTAAAAAATTTTCTTCTATTAATTGTAGTTTAATAATTTTCACTTTAATTTAAAGTATAAATTCTACGGGAGCTAACAGAAAATTACAGAAATACGTATTACGTTATGGCTTTATAATATTATGAATGGATTATATGACTATCAAAATTAGAAGTTTTAAAATATTTTTATGAAGAAGCTATTCAAATGGGAATTACATTCAATATTTAATTATTAAAATTTTAACTAGCATTTAGAAAGGCTTACTGGCTGATCGCCGAAGGCGGCTAATTATATATGATACTATAACATTTTAATACTGTAAAAGAATTTTTGAGATTACAGTAACTAGACGGCTATTTCTCAAGCAATTTCCTAAGCATGATAAACAATCGATCATTATTATGCAAACATAATTTGAAATAATTCTTAAATTTTCAAAGGTATATTTCATCAAAATATATCAATATGAATATATTAATGTCATTAATATGTCTCCGAAGATAATTAGTATTATTAAGAACAATTAATTAATTAATTCCAATCAACTTTCATATACTAGATTTTATCGCAAAAATTCCTATTGAAAGTAGTTATAAAGATATAAACAAATTTGTATAATAACGATAGCCTATTTTGATTAGTTTATCTATACTTCAAAGAAATAAAGTCATCAAAGTGATGGAAATTGTCCTAATCGCTTCAGTTGTTGAGGCTGAGGGATATTTCAAAATGTTATCTAGCAATTGTTGTCGTAAAAAAGGGCAAATGGATAAACGATCATTGATGACGTAAAGTACGATTAGCATTCATGCAAATAAAATTTTAAGAAATCGACACAGTGACTGAAGATGGCGAACTATATGTGAATGTATTATGAAGTAGTGTTATTCTGTTTTCATTTATAAATCGAGACAGAAGAATTGCAAGGGGTCTTTGATGACACACAAGGGATCATGAATTTTTACACGGATTTATGGAAATCAGTACATTGCTTATGGCAGGTGAACTCTGTTCGTAAGATATTGCCATATAGGATACATTATTTTTTCTTTATCTCTCAAAAACAGAAAATGAAGAAGGGCCGACGACCTCTAATTTAGAGGTTATGAGATTTCATATGATAAATATGGAAAATCGGACGTGTGGTAGGGGGCTGGGTGACTAAGTTTTTTTTTTCCTTTATTTAAAACAGTTAATGATTATTTTAAATATATAGATAATTTGAAACTACTTTTTATACATAACTTAAAAGAGTTGGGAGGCTGGAAAATGAAAATCATCAGAATTTGAAATGTAAAGAAAGAAATTTCATCAAAGTAAAAATTATGCCGGATTTAAAATATCACAATTTTACAAAAAAAAAAAAAAAACGTGCAGCTGGAACTTTAAAAAAGGAAAGATGATATTTGTATTATGAAATGTTTGTTTTCTATTAAAAATCGGATTTGTTGCCATAATCAATAAATACGTAATTACAATTTCAGACAATTCCATTCAATACAATTCCAAACCTCTAAAAAATAATTCTGCACAAAATTCCTCCAATATTAGTTTAAACCAGTGTAATGGTGCAATAATAATAATAATAATAATAATTCTTTCGTTTTAATTCACTTAAAATCAAAAATGATGACTATCATATAATTTGAAAATATGAAAAGTACATGACAGTTTTCCATTTAAAATAGTATTTTAAAACCTCAGTTTTAAAAAACGATTGCAATCTCTTTATTATTTTATTATAAAATTTTATATTTATGAAATGATATAGATCTGAAATGTATATTTTTCATATCTGTTTTGCTAAAAATTGCTTCGAGAACTATTTTTATCATACCGATTCTTTTCATTTATGTTTTTTATGCCAAAACATTGCATATAGATTTTATGAGTAAATCATGTATATAGAAGCAAATGACTTTTAAAAGTTGAATATTGTGTAAGAAATGTCAAGGCTTTCATTACCGCATTTCTCTGTCAGTGAAATAAATTGAAGAAAAAAGATATACTAGATTTAATGAATGCAGTTTTTCATCAATTTACCTGAATCTGTTTCATGTGCATCCATGTCCATGTACATTAAAACATATATTTTTCAAAGGGCAAGATTTCTGGACACTAATTTTAAGTACAACATTTTGTTCTAGATACTGTATCCAAACTACCATTATCGGAAACATCAAGTTGTACATAGATTGGCTAATAATACTCATAGCCATGCATCAAAAATTTTGTGCTATTAGCATTTCAAACTTCTCCAAACTACTCATTTCCAGAATCTGGAAATTTTCTTATTTAAAAATATTGAAAAGGAATAAAAAATTATTTTGCGTTAAAGTAACATTAATTAGATTGGAAACGATTGTTTGTCTAAAGCAAAGTCTACCTTTCCTCATGAATGGAGACTTTAGGTCTTGAAATAGAAAGAAGCACAGTACAAGATTTACATATCATTTTAGATTATATATATTTCAAAAGGACAATAAGAAACTCATTTACTTTCTCCTTCAATTAAGCCTTCAATAATGATTCTAAGAATGCAATTTCTAAAAGACATAAACCAAGATATGATACGTAGAGATTTTTCATCATTTTGATATATTTATCCATCTCATTTGCTTAAAAAATTTCAATATTTTTAATTGTAGAAGAATTCTATGGGCAAATTGTATACACAAAGAGCTTTCTCTGATATTGCCAAAAACAAAAATTTACCCATGTACTTATGCGAGTAGGGAAGTTTTGACATCTTTTAAAACACCCAATAGAAGATGTTACATTTTTCTGTTTACTTTTTAAAAAATATGTGAAGAGAACATACTGTTAAATGCTGCCATTGTTCAGTTAAAAAAATCTGTTAACTAGTATAAGCTCCTGAGAGAGCTGTGACGTAATTATTAATAGCTCTACTTATTTATTAATAAGTTGGAAATGACATTTAAAAAATGACCTTTAAAAATATTCTAAATATAATTCTTTCAACTTTGAAAAATCAAATTACAGTATTAAAATTTTTACAAATAATATTCATTTTAAGGAATGCGATAAAAAGCACGTTCATTAATGCATTCTTAAATTGAAGTTTTGTAGTATATACAAATAATAAAATGGATGTGCGACGTGTATGTATGTATACACTAAGCAAAAATGATCGTTTTAGAAAACTTATTAAACTCGCGAAATTTTGGCTTTTCTTCATAATGAATGCAAAACAAAATAGTATTGTACAGAAATAATTTCTTTTTACACCATGTTTAAATTCAGAGATTCTTTATTTTCTATGGTTCTAATTTAATTATTATACAATTTTCCTCCCTAACTCTAATATTTTTCAGGAAATGATTTTAAACAGAATTTTCAAAATTACTTCTCATTGTTATATTAAAAATCAAACTTATTTCATTGTTTTGTCAATTTTTTTATACTGCAGATTTTCTTTATTTAAAAATCATTGATTCAATATTCTTTTGATCTGCAATTTTACTTTATGCTTTAATCACAGAATATCAGTAAGTATTATAACTAGTGCATGTTAATTTTTTGTGTTTGTGTGTCTAGGTGAGGAAATTTTAAATTTTAGATAATTTGTATTCCAAAATACTATTTACCATGTGATATTATCTCTTTGTAAACTCAGATACTGGGATGGTTGTTGGTTCTCACAAACATGGTTATTTCTTACTCATGGTGCGGTGGGAGGGGTTGTACCGTGGTCGGTGATTGCATTTATTAAATTATTCCTCTTGCCTTAAGGCGGAACTGGAGTAGTTAATATGTAGTTATCGAGATATATTTTGTGTGCATATGAAATTCTTAGGTGTTTGGAATACTTTCTAAATATGGGGATAAATTTAGTTGTGTACTTTATAAGAAATAGGCACCTCGCTTATTTTAGAAATAGAGATATAAGTATATACAGAATTTTAATATTTATTCATGTGTTAAAATTAGTTGAAGTGTAGGTTTTTCATCATTTAAGGAATACATTTATAATAATAGTTATTAAAATCATAATAATGAAAGAAATTTTATTATATATCAGCTACATTTTTGTCCAGAATATTTGTTTCACTTTATGATGCCGCTTTTTTCGACGGCATAATTAAATTATTTTTAGTATGCGACATATTTTGAATTTATTCGAATAATTCAGATGGATGCCTTACTTTTTTACATATTTCATTTAAAATGTGAAATGTTTTTTAAAAAGGTGAAGAAAGTGTTCAAATTACATGTATTATTTCAACCCATTCAGGAAAATTAAAATTAATGATTTTTACATATATAAAACAAGGCTTCAGTTTGATGAAACATAATTTATAGGATATATTCATTTATAGAAGGCGTATAATTATCTTCAGAAGGACAGATTAAGTTATAAGCTAGTAATTTACGCACAATCTAGAAACAAAGATATTTGTTATGAGTATGAAATTGGATTTTAAAAATTGAGTTCCAAATATATATTTTGAATAATGACAATTTTCTATGCACATGATTCAATTTTTAAAACAAACAAGCTTTAGTTAAAATTCGCATCATGTATTTATCCAAAAGAGCTCCAAGAGGAATTTTGCAAGGCAAGCCTGATTTATCTCAGTTTAATGGCGGCAGCAAAAATCTTTTTTACCTTTCTTATAAGATGTAATCTAGCAATTTTTTAAACGTGTCACAAAAACAGAAACAAAAAAAATGCCTTCTTTAAATCGGATTTTTTTTAAATTTTTGATTCATCCATTTAATTAAATTTCGCATTACTTACATACATGCCATACAGAATGTTAATCACCGAGAGTTGGGTTTTTCCCTCATAGTTCATGGTCCCTTCTTTAATATTTTACAACATTTCAATGTTTACAGAAATCACCAAATTTTCAATGTTTACAGAATTTTCTCGATAGGTGTTTTTATTTTTCCATGAAAAATATAACCTTGTTGTTAAGCTTAGAAATCTTCTTTTAGAACACAATTGATCTTTCTTACTGATCAATAATGGCATTTAACGAATGAAAGTGAATAACTCTATATTTTGGAGTTACTTAAATCTAGTGCTATATAATACGATTTATTTTTCCTTTTCTTTTCACATTTCCAAATACTTCTCAAACGATTACCTCTTTTATCATTAGATACTTATCATGGCACCACTGGAAAATATGCTTTCTGCAAAAAGAATATTTTTAAATTGTTGATTTTTATGCAACAGGTTGTGCAAAATATTCACGATAATTAAATTCAAAGCATTTTATTTCCACATATTTCCAACATAAAATATTCTACCGTTCCAACATATTCCAAAAAATGGATTTATAATTACAGAAGAAAATATCTGTGCATTTATATTATTTGTTGAAAAAAATATATATTCACATAGCGTATTTATTGTAGAAAGGGCACTCGAATTTTCTCTCAGCACTTCTCGAATGCAGATTATTGTTCAAATTTGAACACTCTGTTTTATTCAAAGCAAAGCTAGACAAATCCAATATTAAATTTGTTTTAAAATGAAGCAGATAGGCATGAAATTAAGAGGATAACTACGTAGAAACTCTCTAAATTATAATGAAACATTATCTTCTGAAAGGTGCTAAAGACCGATTACCTCTAAGGGGGAGAAAACAATACTGGAAGAACCATTGGTTCTCCTAACAGAGGGTTATTATCTATTTATCCACTATCTGAATATCAGAACTTTCTATTCATAAGTAACCAATTTCCTCGACTGTTTACTCACGATTAAAATTTTTTGAAAGGACTTTTGTAGTCTCTTTCAAGGTCATGCCCTTTCCTTTGTGATTAATTTTAACTATATCTTTCAGTTTGTGATGTTTTGCATGTTAGGCTGTCAGTGTGCCTTTTTATGTTTCGTTCGTGATTTGCAAGGTAATGACGGCACGATTTAATGGTACGACAAAGTCCATATTTGCTTAGATTTCAGCAGATAAAGACGGCATTCTTCAAGAATATGAAAATGTTTATGATGATCGAGATTGTAATAATCACATAAACTTAATGTAGCGATCACATGATCACCAAACTTTAAATGTAAAGATTTATACAATAATGCGAAGCAGATTTCTAACAATTATGATAACTGCTGTCTTAGTAACGAAATAAGCTTTAAATAACGGAAAAATATTTCTAGAATTCTAAATATATCAGTACAGAATTATAGAAATAATATGAGAAAGTATATTGAATTTTTGCAGCTTTAAGGGAGAGATACAAGTAATAATGTAGAGAGAGGAATTTTAGAGGAATAACTATGCTAAAAATAAAAGCTCTTCTTGAATGGTTTTAATAATGTGGGATATAAAAATGACGGCAATTGTTTTTAATTTAAATAATTTTTTTTTGTATTCACTAGTTATAAATCAAGACTTTTGATTGCATTCTGTATTCAGAGGATTCTAAATTACACTGTGCCACCTCTAACTTTCAATTGTGTGTGCATGATTCACACATGTTCACGAAAATCAAACTCTTTCCAAACATTCTCTTTTTGCTACAAACATTATAAAACAGCTATTTATATTTCAAAATTCGAGCGTGTGCTTCCTAGGTAGCCCATCCTGACGTGATACTTTATTGTTCAATATTATCCTATATCATTTATTATAATACAATATTATATACAATATTGCGAATATTATTTAATATTATACAATACTGTACAATATATGTGTGCTACTAGTGTTGTTGAAGCTTGTTATTAAAAACATCAGGATATTTCTTAAATGTATACAGTTTATTATGTATCATGACAAGATACAAGACTGAGTTTTGCTTCAAAATATATCAACTTTAAAACATTTGCAGAACGAAAACATATTCAAATGGTGTAAAAAGTACAAAGAGCCCAAAAATAACAAATGAAATGTATTAAATGGCGATAAAGTGTAATTTTTATAATTAATCTTATTTTTAAAAACATGTAGCTTAAATATAATAATGCTTCTGATGCAAACGCATTCGATGATTAGTAGAACGAATTTGATTTGAGTTTGGAATCAGAACCATGTTCCAATCTATCCAAGTGTTTAGGTTGAAACAATAGGTTGGATCAGATACCAAAATCATATCATCATTGTGTTCCCAAAAAAAAAAAAATCGTTGTTCATGCAAATGCAGTGCACATCTCATTTATCGTTATCAAATAATATTTCACGAAGGTGGTGTTACAAGAAAGGATAGTAACTTAGGTGATATTTTTATTACTGTGCATAGTTCCAGTTATGATTTAGTTCAATAAATAAAACTTGTCTTAGGACGGTAATCTTATGACTAAACTTATATGGTATTTTTGAAACAATACAAACCCGATTTCAGATCTGCCATTTTATACGCACGGTAACTCTGCACAAAATTATATGACACGATTCTAAATACATCCGATCAACAAGTTAATTAAATCTATCGTATCATGTATTATTATTCTATTTTCAACAGAATTGTTTGCACGCATGGTGGATAATTGGTAGAATCAGGCTCAGAAATAGGAAACTTCTTGTCGTGTAATCGAATATTCATCATCAAGGCTGCCTTGGTCATGGAGCCCATGGAATAAATGGCAAATTAAGTTAATTACAAAGGTTGAAGTTAAATTTTACTGAAAAGTAATCTTAGTAGAAGATAGGAATGGTATTATCCTCACAAATTACTCATTTTATAGTTGTAGATAAAAGTGATTTTTCTGGATATATTTTTGTAGATTTCTGTTATATATAATTATAGACCTCCTTTGTTAATTGTTTTCAATTCTTTGCTAATCAGTTCTTTTTTTTACATGTTCTATAATAACTATAAATAAAACTTGATTTTTCCCCCAAAAACAATTTTTTTGAGCAAAGTTCGAAATTTTTAAGACCAGAAAATTGCACTAGTGCATGTTAAAACCAATAAATATGAAATGGGAAAAGAACATCGAAACTGACAGAAATTTTTCCTTTCTCAACTATATATAAAAGAATAATGTAATTGTCTTTTTACATATTTCTTTCCTTAGAAAATTTTATAAAATGTAAAAAGTTAAATTAATCTTTTCATATAAAAGAAACTGTTTTTAAGCCGTTAAATAAATTTATATCTATGAAAAAATATGTTACCTCATTAACAGCTTTCTTATTTTAAAAGCTTCTTAAAATGGAAAAAGAATGCTTAGTGGAAAAAGTTTCTTATAACAATGTACGGTACTTTATTTTTAATAATCTTTATTAACAATAGGAATTTAAGTTACCAAGTAAATAAAAACGAAAATTGTACTGGTTTTTTGGTTTGAAAAAAATTTACTGACTGGGAAAATTGGAAAATATTTTCTGAAAGATTTTTTTTTTCATTTTATGTTTTAAGTTTTTTAATATAAACTTTTAACAATTTTATTCAATATGTTCTCGGTTGTGTGCGTAGTTTTTAATTTTTCGTGCACTATAACATGTAAAGAAAAAATAATAAAATAATAATTTAAAAAAAAATCGATCTTATAATTTTGAGAAACCTTTGAAGTTTTTCTCCTTCAAGAATTCGAATAACATATTTTTACGCAATAACGTAGGAGCACAATAACTGAAAAACATCAAATGCTAGATACTTGAAATTTAGTGTTTAGGAATTATATCAAAATATTAAATCTTAGTAAAATTTTGGGCAAGATTTTTTTGCAGATACTATGTCTATCTACCTGAATGTATGAGGAAAGGATAACTCCGAAATATAAACAGGTAAAAAGGGCGAAACTTTGAGTAGGATGTAATAAAAGTGATTCCAGATCTTATAGAAGTTTGGAGCATATTCTTCAAGTGTTTGTCTACTTGTATATTACAGTGCAAAGGAGCAAGAAAACTCAAATCCACAAAGAGCTGAAAATTTATTTTAGTATCTTGTAATAAGAATTGCAAATATATATAAAATATTTGGATACATTCCGTCGACTGGTTGACTGTCTGTCGGTGAATCAATTATTAAATATAAAATTTCAACAAGCTCGAGAAATGACATTTTTTTACAAGACTTTTACATTTGATTGTAGATCTGCCTATAATCAAAAATTTATTTTAAGCTAAAAATAAAGTAGATAAGAAGGGGTTCAGAATATTTAATCGAAACAGACGCTCAAGGTTAGATTTTAAAATAGACCAAGAATCCATTAAATCACTGAAGTGAAAAATCTCAAATAAAAGTTATATTAACAATATATAAATGAAACATGATTTTTTAAAATTATTCTAATAGAAGAAAAGAAAAGTAAACATTTATGCATTATTTCTCTACTTAAAACTGACAATTCAATCTAGTACATGTATTCACCAGCAACTCGAAACAGAGCTGTCAATTTCTTAGAAGTATTTTATCGCTTCTACGAGTTATGCATCTGGTAAGAGATTTTATTTTGTTATACAGTATTTGTATAAACGAGTGACAACCCACAAATTGATAAAATAAATCTTGAATCTCATCTTTTGTTGTCATAAAACAATTTAAAAAATGAATTAAACTAATTGTCTCTGAACTCTTCCATATTGTTTGTTATTCAACTACTTTTTTATTCTTTTGAAAAACACTGTGGACAAAGGAGTCTTATCTAGGTATAAGCGACCACTTTTTTAAATTCAATAATCTTATATTTTTTTTCTATTAAAACTGATTTTTTTAAAATTTTCGTAAGTAAGAGATAGTGTAAAAAAACATAGAATGAGATTTTTAAAACGGAATTAATTACAAGACTAATTAAGGTGCCTAGATACGTCATTGAAAAGAATAATAAGAAATAGTTTTTATTCAATTAATATTATTCATTTTAAAATAAAGAAAATATTTCAAAATTTCGACACAGAGAATTTAAATAAACAGATTTTTTGCATCGATACGGGGTTGTTATAATTAAAGTTCGCCTATTTAGAAGGCTCTAGAATTGGTTCTGCGATTCAAAATTAAACAAAATTTATTTGTATGTTATACAAGTGATGCTTTCCACAAAAATCGAAAATGTTGTTTAAATTTTCGTCAATAGGTGGCGCTGCTCTTATGTCTAACGGAATCTGCAGATTTTTTATGAAGAAAAAATTATTTCACTGTTGGTAAAGTAAAGTTTTACAGATTTATTCTCTAAGTTTCAGTCAATCCATACAAAACATACACAATTACAAAAATTCAGTAAAAGTTTGAAGAACATTTCTTTTTTTCAAATCCTCGACCATCACAAATTTGAAATCCTGAAATACGCTTCAAATTATTTAACGATTTAAAACAAGTTGTCTGAATGCGTCTGTGAATCCTTTGATGCTAAACGAGTTTATTGTTCCTGAAAAGCATTAGAAAACTACACTTTGTAGAAAATGGTAACTTTGAAGAGAAAGGCTCCTCTCGTAAAGCTTCCTTTAAAATCAAATAACAACAACGCAGTTGCATCTCTCCGAGAATTTTGGAATTAGAAAAATATTAGACGTGGACCAATGTCGGGTCGTGGTGTTTACAAAATGATTAAAATATTTGACACAGAAGAAAGAATCGGTATTATTCCCGGAAGAGGACGAAAACAAGATAATATTCTAGCGGTGAAGATTTTGCTACTATTGCCGTAGATTTAAAAACTATTCACCATATGGTAATTAGAAATGAAGTCGATATGTTCATTTCCACGGTAAGATAAGAGAGCATCACATTTGGCGTTACTATCCCTAAAAAATTCAGAGGGTGAAACAGCAACTATGACATGATACAGAAAATTTGCTAACATTTGCTCTACATTTTCATGTATGGCTAAATGCGGATGGCTCTAGGTTCTGGAACATTCTGTGGAGCGATGAAGCTCATTTTTATCTAAACGGTTAAGTGAACATACAAATTTGTCTGATTTGGGTGAAAGAAAACTCTGATGTTGTCCAAGCAGTTTCATTATATGAAGACAAAGTGACAGTGTGGTGCTGTTTTATAGCTACGTTTATGATAGGGCCACATTTTTTAAGGAGTCAACCCCTAAAGAACCTATTGCATGTTCAGTAAATGGAAGAAGATGTTTCAATATATTGTCAAGTGTTGCCTTTCTCGAGTTACAACTGCATAATTGCTTACAAAATGCCATTTTTATACAAGACGGCGCACCATTTTACATTGTTGGAACAATTCGGATTTTCCTAGAATGCCATTTAACTCGAAACCATGTGATAAGTCGTTATTTAAAACAATCTGGCAGCTTCCATTTCCTGATCTTAAACCCTTCGATTTTTGGCTGGGGAGGCTTTTCGAAAGACAATGTGTTTAAAGATATAAGTCTGAAGATCTCTGATCTGAAATACAATATTACGCTTCACATCTGCTCAATTCTTTAAGACGCTTTACGCTACGAAATAGTTTTGGGAATGAATCTGTGATTTCAAATAATGGCTTGGTTCATTGAGCATGTGTAATGATGTTTTCTTTATTTTTCTAGAGCGTTCTGAATTAACGAAATTTCATTTTACCAGCTATGAAATAAATTTTCCTTACTTTGCTTTTTACAAAAAATCTAGAATCCGCCTATTGTTTTTTTTTCCGACTTCATCTTGAACTAACTCTAGCACATTACTTGAACTAACTCTAGTAAAAATTTATTTCGTTTGGAGCTATAGAACCTTCATATACCCTTCCTGATTAGGTATTGGCCCCTGCACCATAAAAACACAATCAAACAATCTGAATAGGCGAATTTTCATTATAGCGACCTTGCATGTTAATTCCATTTTCTATTCTTGAAAAATTCGTCTAATTCCAATAATTTTTTTAACATTTAAAAGCTTCAGGAGAAAAACAAATCCATCAGGGTAAAAAAGACGTTTCTTCTTTGATTAAGATTTGCGTCAATTTTATATATTATGAAAACAATCCCCATGACAATCAAGCTTTAAACAAAAAAATGTTTGCATTTCTATGACATGAGGGTATCTCTAAAATGTATCGTATGCAATGTATTCGCATCTTTTTGAAATTTAGATATATTCGTAAGTGTGAAGACTATATTGCAATTAAAAAAGATATTAATATTTAAAATTAAATTAAAAAGTTGAATACTGGTTTCATGGATTATCATTTTAGAAAATTATATATGCAAAATTGATTCTTTGAAAAAAATAATATGAAATCAGTTTAAGATGTCAATTCATATTTCAAAATTATTCTAAAATAATCTGATTTTAAGTAACACTTAATCATTTTCAGAATTCTTCCGCAAATTAATGAAAGCTCACAAATCTTCATTCTTAATTCTTATCATAAAATCCGTGTAGTTTTCGATGCACCCGGTTTTTTAAAAAAATGTTAATATAAAAATTATTAAACCCATAAAGTTGTTTTTGGAAAAAAGATATAGCGAAATAAAATGGTACTTACATGTTGTGAGCATTTTTATGAAAAGATATTCAGTTTATAACAGAGATCCGTTATAAGTTCATCTTGACAATTTTTAATAATTTCTATTATGATTTTTTTTTTAAAAAAACATGACTCATGTAGTATAAAATTATTAATAATGCTAAAAGACTTATCGAAAATGCATTGCTTGCATAAATTTAAAAAAGCGAATAATTGTAAAAAAAAATATTTTAAGAAGCATTTTTTTCTGTAACAATATTTTAACAAACTTTGGAAATCATAATATTGCTATTGTTTTTATCTTTCTTTTTATAACAATAAAATAAATGGAATCCAAAATATATAAACGCAACACATTTTAATCAACCTTTTTTTTTAGAAACTATCCAACACATTAGAAGAGGTTTACCTCAAATTAAATAACGTTATAAAGTAAGATATACAAATCTTTAAAAAAGAAAATCGGAACTTTTTAAAGATAAAAGTAGGATTTCTAAATACCTAAAAATTTTAATTGGATTTTTTTTTTATTTAACTATTTACAATAGACACAGGAAATTAAACTATGTAATAAATTTAATAGAAAATGCAAAGAAAAAACTTACCCTTTAATAGTATTTCTGCTTCAATAGTACTTCGTTTTCAATGAATAACAAATCGACTTTTCAGGTTCATTCGAAATGTAAATGGCCACCGATGACTGACGAAGCGAGTTTCGGTATCTTTCGCAAAGTACCGAAAGAGCGCCTAACTTCGTTGCTTCCTTCAACCACTCAGAGACCGGATAGAAGTGAAAATAACTAACAGGGGCTTTTCAGATCATAGTGTCTACCTCTCTTCAGGGGGCGCTGTAGTCATGGAAGGAAGATACAAGGGAAAATCTGAGAAAAGAATGAATAATGCGATAACGAATTAAATAGAAAGAGAATAAACTTTAGAACAGAGTCATTTGTATGCAAACAAAATACAAATCGAGTTACTATTATTTTTTAATGAAATTTAGTGGAGAATTTAATCGATAAAAATTAATATTCAACTGAATATTACTGCAGATTATACATTTTATTATCCAATAAATTAAAAAAAATGAATTATCATATATTAGAATGTGTATTAAAAACAATTTTACTATTATTTTTTAAAAAAATTATTTTGTAATATCTACCGAAAATAGAATGCAATGGTTGCAACAATTCATAATGTACCTGGGATCCATGGACTTCCATATGTAATAAAAACTGGAAAAATCGGTTGTGATTCTGAGATTCTCCAAATATTTTTTTTCTTCTGTAGAACATGTTCACAAAAACAGTGAAATATTTTTTAGAATAAATGAACAGTGAAATATTGTTTTAGAAATTTAGAATGTTGGAAAAAATATTAAAGCTAGGAAATGGGGGGAGGGGATCTTGGATCACAAGCGGGAATTGATGAAATATGTAAATATTAAGATCTTTCAAACAGACAAAAGTTTTGATTGAAATAGATCCAATTATTGACGTTGGGGGACAGATTCTTCAGGTTTGTCATTTGCTTTAAATGCATAACAAAACTCATGATTAAAGTTTAAAAAAATACTTTAAAAAAAATCGAAGATATTTTATCGTGTTAGATTAATTAACCATAAATGGAGAAACGAATATTTTGTCAAAAAAGTATTTTTTCTCTGATTTATTAATGCTATTTTTATATAATATTTATCTATTAATGCGTTAACATAAGAAAAGTATTGTAGTGCCTAACTTTAGTAATCCGTGAAGTTTAAGTCATTCCCTTATTCTTAGCTGCTGTTTTCTTCTAATTAATTGAAAAGAAGCCAGTCTGAATTAGATATTCTTCATTTAAAATAACAAATTCTTAACGACATATTATCTTCATATCTATTTTGAAGTTTCTAACAAATTCGTTAATATTTTTCTCTCATTTGCCCAGGTTATGAAGATATACTAGTTCAGTTTTAGGAGTATGATTTTCCAGATTACTAAATAAACTAAATAAAATTGGAAAATCATTTTTTATTATTACGAGACATTATTTACCCATTATTTATACATCTTTGTTCATAAATTGTGATATCATTTTGGTGGAATTAGAATTTTTTTAAAATTGATTATTCATTATATATTGCAGTTAGGAAAATAAGCTTCTTAAAGTAGTTAATTGACCTTCGTCTACAGTCAGTTCGAAATAAGATGACGATTGGAAACACTAGAAGGAAGAGATTCTTGGGATACCCCTGGTAGGCAAATAAATTAGGCTTTTGACTTTGCTACTATTTTTCATCATACTTGAAAACAGTTTGTACAAATTTTCAAAAGTTCGAAGTATAAGAGAAAAGGAACTGTAATCTTCAAAGCATTCTAACTCAAGAATTTGAAGAATCTTTACGTTTTAGTCTTCTCTAAGTCCGAAAAATTCATATTTGAAATTTTTCTTTCAATAAATCTGAACACTATAATTCACAAACGCTTTGAGTTAAATTAATGTATTTTTGTATGTATTCTGTAAACCAAAATTTGTAATTTTTTGTCAAATTTTGAGCGAAAATCATTCAGTTGTTTTTCTGTCCGGCTGTCAAAGCATAATAAATTAACACGATAACTCAAAGCAAACGAGAGCTAGTTAAATAAAAATTTTCATGCAGATATAGTATCTAGATTTTAATAATTATCGAATTTGAAACTAAAGTCAACAAATGGCTCATAATTTTTCAACATTTTTTTTTCATGCATATAAATACGGTAACTCAAAAACGTAACAACGTAAAACGTAGTCGGACCCCTTGTAAATAAATTTTGTTTCACATATTTAGAATATATCTTTCTTAAATTTTGAGTCATATCTGTTATATTTTCTGTCAGACCGTCTGTTTTTCTGTACATTCTCATACATAAAAACGCGATAGATGAAAAACATAAGTGTGAATATTTGAAATTTGATACGAGATCTACTATTTACTTCTTTAATTATACATCAAGTTAGGTTTCAATCATCGAGGAAAATTCCCCCATGATTCCCATTCGGTATTCCAATGTTTGTGTATTAACCGCATTCTCAATCATTGCATGTTATCAGATTTTATTATGTGTTATTAGCCAATGCCTTGCACTTACTATATTTATTAGAGAATATGTGAGAAAATTTCGGGAAAATTATTTCTGTATTGGCTTGTGATAGTAAATAAATTTTATAAAAGTTAGTATCAATAATGCTCTTTATTAAAGGGTAAAGGCTGGATTGAATGCTATTAATAAATTTCTGAAACCTTTCTATGTTCTTATTAAAATTTGCCATCATTTCAAGTAGGGAAATATACAACAATCTGATCCCTAATAAATCCCTTAGTAAGATTTAATCATAATATAAATTCATGAAGTAATAATTATTTAAGTCCAACTCAAATCTCCGATTATTCTGAATATTTATAACTAGGTGCGTTTATCGATTAGATTATTCATTGGAAATACTGATTAATTTTAATTAAATATATCGTATAATTTGATATCCATAATTCTCAAAACAAACAAACTTTAAATATCAAGAAACTGATATTTCCATGTTATTTTAATATCCTTACATCTAATTTGTTTATCGTCTACATGAAAGGTTCTAACGGAGTCGAATTCAATGACATACGTTTTAATTCTATAACCCTCCGATTACACGTCTTTTCAGGTTCTGTGTTAAACAAACCGATAGGTATTAAACAGGAAATTCTTTACTCAATTTTAAACAATCGCAGTAAATAGCATAAGTGAGTGAGTATTCGATGAAACGAATGGAATATCATAACAATGAAATATATTATAAAAATTATTCTAAATTATTTTGACATGCTTATTTTTTTTAATTACAAAGAAAAGCATGTCAAGGAAATGTACTATTAAAAATGTTTTATATTACCGAGGAACATAAAAAATATTTTTCGTTCAATGATACTTTCGGAAAACAGCGCGGAGATACTCGTCAAGTCCATCAGCAATATTTTGCGACTTGCAATCTAGAGAGATATAACGCAGTTTTCGTTATATCTTGTGATATTTCTAATCTCCGTACTCGTATCTTTAGTCTCAGGCTTCTTGCAAACCACGTATTTCATATTTATTAGGATATTATATTTTTTCAATATAAATAAATAATGGACAGCTGATTTTCGACAATCGTACTTTTAATTTTGGACAAGACATGATAAATTGACCTTCACGGTGCAATCTCATGTACATTATTAAGCGGTGTTACCGTTTTCTGTATTTTTGCGTTCTCTTATCCCATGAATTTTGTCAGATGCTTTGTAAAAATTTAATAAAGTAAAAGCTTTATTGATAGTGTTTGAATTAAATGGTTCTATATATGATGCAGTTATATTTAATTTATTTTTAACTACGTATTTATGTTATATAAGCTATGATAACCCATTAATCATTTTCATAATGTAACCAATATTTTTTTTTTATAAAACAAGAGTCCGATGAAATGTACTCAATACTATAATGATTAAATATTGATTTAGTTTGAAGAATTGAGAAAACTAAATATGAAGGTAAGCTCACAACCATAATACTCTGCTAGGATTGGTTAGATGCTCATTGAATTCTGCAAAATTATGAATCCAAAATTTCATAATAACGCAAGAAAATGAGAATGTATTAAATCCACAGCAATGCTAAAAGCACAAGCAGAAAAGTAAATGCCGAACATTTTTATGTGCATAAAACTTTCAGGAAAAATGTTGAATGCAAAAAACTATATCGTTGCGCGTTCGTTAATTTTACCTTATCGTTCGCCAAGTGGTCAAAAAATTCATACTCGAGATCTTGGCGAATCTTCAAGTTTTAGACCTCCAAGAGTTCGAAAACATTTTTGGAAAATATCTGTCTGTGACAAAGGTAATTCAAAAAAGTTTGAGCAAGAGAGTTGATTTTATTTTTTCATTTTCCAATTTTACTATTATAGATATTTCCTTATAATTTCGCAATTCATCATAAGAAAAATCAGCATGTTTCGCAATAAAACACTATTATTGACTTTTTTTTTTTTTTTTGCTTTCTCGAATAAGTAGTATAGAGAAGAAAGAAATTGTTGAGAATCTATGTTTTAGATGCTCATCATGTGTACAAGATTTTTTCTACCTTATTCTTTGCGGTTTATAAGTATTGAATTCTCCTGCATTCAAACATACAGATCTTCCTATCAATGAATTATAACCAAAATTGGATAAAAAAATCTACAAATTTGGGTGAACGTCCACGTAACAAATATCATTCGTCTACTTCAAAGCGATTCTGAAATATCCTGTTCATTATTATGTTAGTCAATGAACTCGCGTATTCATAGACATAACAAAAATGCGTGTTAGGATTCAGGAAAATCTGAAACATGGACATCCTTAAAAAAACCTGAATTTCGACAAGATTTCCTCTATATTTCATATACAAAAAAATAATAACAGATAAAATTTGTATTTCAGCATAAGTACTTTTGCACTTTAAAGTGGAAAACAGTCGTAGGTAATGTAAAGTTACAAAAAATAAACAACAGAGAAATACCTGAAAGCATTTTAATTTATAGTTAGCACAGTTTTTGCCATTCCTCTGAGTAAACTAATCCAAATTTTAGCAAAGTTCACAATGAAATTTTATGTCGAGGAGGTATAAATAAGAAAGCAGTTTCCTTAAAATAACTTTTATTGATTATAAAGTATAAAGTCAATGTGCTCATTACTGGAGCAATTAAAATAATGCGATAAATGCTAAAACCAAAGTTCAAATTAACATTACCAGACCTTAATTAACATATTCGAGCCATTAATCCTTTGTATTTAACATTTAAAAGAACTGAATGAAACTATCTTAAAATGATGAAGCAACAAACCAGTTGCACACAGCTAATTTCTCTTCCGCCTCGACCGAAGAGCTTAAACCACTCCTCATATTCCGTCTAAAAAGTATTTACACGAGGCGAGTGTAAATAGTAACCAAATTGCACTGCAGTTGCTGCCAACTACAAATCACGAAACTTGCAAAAAAAAAAAAAAAGTCAGGTCCGAATCGGTTTGTTTACTTGAGAGCACAAAATTGGAAAAACACAAGGACACCATAAAAATTTGGATCCGAAATACATTTCTTTATGGATCTTTTCCAAACGTCCAACAGTTTTGATATTGCCTATTTTTTTTTCAAAATTGTTTTTAAAGGGGAATATTTACTATTCGATATAATAAGGTCAAAAACACACCTTTTAAAAGCAATCATATTCTGAACATTCATTTAGAAACAAAAAGATAGTTGAAAAACCTACAGTTTTTTTTTAAAAATTATTATTTTGGAGGGAATCTTATATTAAGTAAAATGACCAAAAATATGGCTTTTATTTTTAATATTTTGTCTCCGTAATGGATACTTACATATGGGCAAAATGCCATTAAAATATTTATTCTTAAGTAAAGTAAATTGGTAATGGGTTCGAAAGAGAAAGTAATATGTTTTAAATGAATTTTGCCCTAAAACGATAGTTTTTTTTATCTTAACTTTCCCTGGAATATTTCATGAATTTTAATTTTAAGAAGTTGCATAAAATTTATTACGTGCATTCATTAACTCATTAACGTCTTGCGTTCTCATTTGGGGGAGATAAGTAAAAAAAATCAATGCAGTAATTTTATTTTGTTTGCATGTAAATTGAAGGAACTTCAATAAATAACTGCACACATTATCAAGGTTTTGTGTTTTGTATAATTTTTTGATTCTAATTATCATATTTTAATTTTATTAAGCCTCAAATATGTATTTGATTTCATCAAAGTGCATTAAATAAAACCAAGCTATAAATCATTTTAATAATAATACCTTATTTCAGCCAAATATTAACATATGACAGCATATTAAGTTTTGATTAGGAATGTTTTCTTTTCAAAAATGATTTCATAATATTTCTATCCAGAATATAAAATGCTCCTTGTTGCAGAAATTTTAATATAACTTCCAGAATCATCAATTTTATACAACTCGCTTTCCTATTCTTTTTTAAATATTCTTTAAACACATTTAAGAGTACCGCAGTTTAAGTTATAATTTATGATTCCTCATTATAAAGTAACTTTCTAACAATAACAAAATGGGTTATTTCAGGCTTTTGCCATTGTAAGGGACAATAAAATAACTGAATGTCTTCGGGAATATCAGATAGAATATGAAAAAAAGAGAACTGACAGTTAATTTGATAAACAAAATGTAATAATATTATTCAAGAATAAAAATATAATGTATGGAAATACTATATTAATGCCAAATTTAGAATACATCAATATCGAATTTTCCAAACCAAAATGAAAAATGCAACTGCAACAGATTCATTAATAGTTATATGAAAAATGTATAGCTTTTTGTGTGTGTGTATATATATATATATATATATATATATATATATATATATATATATATATATATACTTTCGATGTATTTAAATTTATGTCCACCTTGTACTTTAAAGTGTTTTCTGTTTATATCATTTTTTGTATAGTTGCAGGATGCAAACACTATAATCAAGTTTTATAATAGAATTAAATGTATAAAAGTTCTAAATGTATTCAATATTTTTATCAAACAAAAAAAAGAATTTTAATCTTAATACTGTGATCAATTTTAAATTGATCACAGTATTAAAAAAATTGCTCTGTTTGGGGCATTTATGTATAGCTCTGGAAAATCTATTTGCCCTAAGTACAACAATCTGCCTATAGCCTGTCATTACAAAGATACAGACATATGTATTCATTTTTTTTCTAATTAGTAGAAATTATTAATTTTTGTTCAAGTTTATTCTTTTTCATTAAATTCTATAATTTTTTAATTTCCTTCATGCAACAATGTATTCATAATATGGTATCTATATGTCCCCGATAACATCAAGTACAACCAAATAGCTTCTTTCAATAGGTTCTTAGATAGGTTTCATTTTTTATTAAAAAAAAAAAAACTCTTCTATTCGTATTTACATATCTTCTTGTTCAAAGTCAATATTTCTCATCCAATATTTTTAACTATTTTTCACATATACTTAATTTTTTATTCTGAATTGATTTTATTTTTAACTATGTATTCGTATTAATTAGATAAAGTGCAACCAAATATTCCAGAGTTTTCTGGACCTCTAGAATTAAAAAGAATGTTGCCCTATTCATAAGGATTCCATAAAATGTCACCAATATGTCCTTTTTTTTTGAGTTTTCGAGTGGCAGCTGTTAATTCCAATGACTCGTTTCATCTTACTAATCACGGCCATTGACCGTCGTGGTCAACATATCCTGGATAACAGAAAGAAAATGATGGAATACTGAATGAGAATGTAAATGGAACTGGCTGATAAATAATGTAAACATAAAATGATTGACGTTATTATGCGTTGTAAGGCAGCTCATTTAGCGCTTTTACTCGTAAAAAGTATATAATAACACACCGTTAAAGATGGAAACAAAAAAACAACAAACAAAAGCCATTTGCTCTAATTAGCTACAATTTTTTGTGATTTTTTTTTCTGATTGGGTTATAAATTAATCTTGGAATTTTATTAAATATATTTGATATAAGAAATATTCCATAGAAATTTTCTATTTAAACTGGCTCCTTTTATCAATGTCTCTTCCGCAAGTATAATAGTATTTCATTAAATTGATATATATTACAGAATGCTGGAACTTATCGTAAAATTACTTATACTACAAGAAACAATTGTTCAGTTATTTTTTTCAAGAGTTTAGGAAACAAAACTATATTCATATTCAGTTTAGTGATAAACATACAAAAAACGTCAATAACAAAATGCAAGAACACTTTACTCTGCACCTCACTTTATTAATTACAGCACTTCTACCCTTATATCAAATCACAGTTCTTCCGCTCTCATCTTCAAGAAGAGAGGATCTCCAGGCACACAAGCAAATAAAAAAAGATAATACATCATTTTTTTTCGTGATATGAATAAGTGTTAATATATAATAAGAATTGATTAAAATACTTCAGCTACACACTATTTTATTACATTCATTTCTGAATAAAGCAGTAAATTATTTTTTTAGCTCGATTATTTTTTCTCAAGCAATGTAAAGCATATGTACCTTATTTGGCAAAACTCGATAGAGTAATTAATGTTGAAGAAAGAAACTGGTAAATAAAACTTAGTTGCTTTTGCAGAATATGTGTTTTTAAATATATTTTACATCGTTTGGAATACTTTAGTAGAATATAATAAATACCATAAATATACTCAAACTCCAATATACAGCTACCCTCATAAATTTACAGCTATTCACTTATCTCGCCTTTAGTTATTAAAAATTAACATGCATGTTAATAGTTTGAACAGTATTAATTTTTTTCTCCTGAATAATGAACAATATAAGTCTAATTCATGGAAGAATTCGAACATTACGAGCATATCCTCATTGTTGACAGAAAATAATTTGCAAGGATCTGTAAAATATTCTGGACATTTCAGTTTCCTTGAAACTAGAATAAAAGCATTGTTAAAGATAATGGCCTATTGTTACTTTATTAATAGTTTTCAGATAATATATTAATGAACCAAGAACTTTATAAGAACTGCTTAGAGAATTTCATTAATTTTGAATTTGGTCATTTAGTTTAAAATATTAAAACTAGAAAACTAATTTACAGAAACCCCAAACCATATATTTAAATCAACTGAATCAACTCACCACTTCCCTAAATATTTATATATGATTATTTTCGTCATGGTAGAAAACACTGCATTTCTCTGGGCATGCTCAAAAGTTGAAGATGGAAATGACATTGGATGACAAGAAACGCTCCAGCGAATTCGGCATCAGCCATATTTTAAAGGCGATGAAGTCAGTCGCAAAGAGAAAGACAACCAGAAGATCCGTAGCTTTAAAATTCAATTATTGAAGGTACGGAATTCAGGAAATTATTCAATGGACTGCTTGCTATTTAATTCCTCTCTCTATCAAGATCATTTGAGATGACGAAATTAACTCACTTATTCAATCAGCTTGCGTACCTGAATGGAGGTGAAAATATTTTAATGACATACACACAGGCAGTCGGCGAGGCGTCTAATTCATATCATAAGCATTGCCCCAACTGCGCAAAATATTGCTTGGTATTTCCACGACGTCGTTCGATATTCTGAATATCGCGCCTCGTGAAGATATAATAATATTTTTAATTGTTAATAGGATATCATTATTATGATTGGTCAACCGGACGAATACCAGATATTTCGGTGTTTAGTAAAATCTAAGAATTACATCAGAATTCGAAATAAATTTATTAAATAAACTACTCAAATATATTTCTGGAATTTCTAAATGCACACAAAGGAAAAATTTACATAGAGATCAAATAGTAATAACTTAGGAAGTAATTGAAAATAAACTTATTAATGTTACATATTTTAATATATGAAATTTATTATCACATATGTAATCATTTAGAATATCCTGGCATCTATTAATGTTAAGGCTGTTAATTTTTAAATATTTCTTTCAGGAAATTTTGTTAATTTAGTGCAATTATGCATATAAATACTTTTCAAGAAATATTGCAAATTTTATGGTATTTTTTTCCCTTTAGAAATAACGTTTCATAAAAGATAAAAATCCTTTTAACTTACTAAGAACCCTCCCCTCACCCTACTAACTCTTCTTTTGGTACTATTGCCCTACAAAAGGATGTTTGAGAACAGCATCGTTAAAAATGCTGCACTTGCGTCTAGTGATTGATGATGTTTTAATGACAGAATTCTCTCTTAAATCAGACTTCGAAGTATCTCATATCGATATACCCATGTATGGAGTGTCATATTAAAATTTAAAAGGCATGAAGACGATTAAAATGTAGGTTTACTTTCTATATTCTTGCTTTTTATTCTTACAAATAATATAGATAGATATAAAATGATGCTTTGCAGTATGTTAAATAAAGAAAGAAAATGAATGAAATTAATGCTTTTAATATAAAAATAAACTTTTCTTATATATTGGGATGCATTGGTCTATTGAGACTTATCGACAAAAACATATGTGAATTTCATGTCGATAAGTACGCTATTAGCTCCAGCGTCCTTCTAATAGGATATATATATTTCACCTCCAAACAAAGCCATTCTACTTCTATTGTCTCCTGTTTTTGTTTAATCCATCAATAAGCCATTTTGAACATTATTTTTTAATTAATATTTGAGATCATATAAAAAAGTTGAAAGTAATTAACTTTTCATATTTTACAATACTTAAAAACACGTATCAATAAATATTACTTATATGATTTTCCAACCAAAAAAACTATCCAAAAGCTGGTTTTTTCCAAAAATTTTTAATTTTAACATATAGCAGACTTTAATTTAACGTTTTTAATATAATTTAGTGTAATTTTAATGAAATCAATGCTTTACATGAAATTGAAATAAATGGTAAAATTATATTTGTTAATAATATTAACACTCAGTATTCGTCAATTTTTTTAAGAATTTCCTGATTGATTTTTGTTTATTATTTCCTTAAAAAAGTGTATTCATTATTTTTACATTATTGCAACTTATCTAAAGAATGTAAGAATGTTTTACAATACTTAAAAACACGTATCAATAAATATTACTTATATGATTTTCCAACCAAAAAAACTATCCAAAAGCTGGTTTTTTCCAAAATTTTTTTAATTTTAACATATAGCAGACTTTAATTTAACGTTTTTAATATAATTTAGTGTAATTTTAATGAAATCAATGCTTTACATGAAATTGAAATAAATGGTAAAATTATATTTGTTAATAATATTAACACTCAGTATTCGTCAATTTTTTTAAGAATTTCCTGATTGATTTTTGTTTATTATTTCCTTAAAAAAGTGTATTCATTATTTTTACATTATTGCAACTTATCTAAAGAATGTAAGAATGTTTTACAATACTTAAAAATACGTATCAATAAATATTACTTATATGATTTTCCAACCAAAAAAACTATCCAAAAGCTGGTTTTTTCCAAAATTTTTTTAATTTTAACATATAGCAGACTTTAATTTAACGTTTTTAATATAATTTAGTGTAATTTTAATGAAATCAATGCTTTACATGAAATTGAAATAAATGGTAAAATTATATTTGTTAATAATATTAACACTCAGTATTCGTCAATTTTTTTAAGAATTTCCTGATTGATTTTTGTTTATTATTTCCTTAAAAAAGTGTATTCATTATTTTTACATTATTGCAACTTATCTAAAGAATGTAAGATATGACCTTAAGAAATCAAGTACTTAACAACTAAATGTTTGGAGAAAGGAAGCAAAAAATTAATTTCAAAAACTAATAAATACAATAGTATTTGTCATTTTTACAATATTTAAGATCCATGCAAGAGCGGGAGTTCTCAAATAAAAACTTTCTTATTTTTTTTTCTGTTTTTATTTCTCCCTAATTTCTTGTAATTTCACAGTATAGCACCTAATAATAAATATTTTGAGTTTTTCCAAACCATTTTGAATCACAAGTCCTTACCTGTTTGTTTTTTATAACTTTTTTCTCTGATCTTTTATACAAGATTGTTAAAATAAATCTTTATGAAAAATTATGCTTTATATTAATTATCTTTTGTTAAAATTACAATTAATCACAAATAAAAAAAAGTTTTCTATAGAAAATGTGGAATTTTCTATAATACAATTTCTTTTGAAATAAATATGCAATTTTTTCATAAAAATAGCCCAAGTATAAATTTCCAATATTCGATTTAAAATTATTGTTCTTACAGTAATTAAAATGAATACAATTAGAAATAAATATAACAAGATTATAAATAGGCTTATGAGAACCTAAGAGTTCTACCAGATTGATGGCGTGTGCCATCAGTTTTAGAATGAACTAAACTATTTCACATCAACAACGTGTTGTGACGCATTTTGAAGATTGCTATCTGGTTTCAATTGTGGAGTGAATATAAAATTCTATTTTAATATAAATGCCGACTACTCTTTTCAAATAACAGCAAAACTGTCGGGGCTATTCTGGTGTACAGGCATCTTTATGTTTAATAAGAAGGAATGAAAAGACCTGATTGATTTTTTAAAAATTCTACTCAATAAAGAGCATGATTAATCGCATTAAATTGGATATCTATTGGATAAAATCAATATCAATACTAGCTCTTTACAGATTCTTTCCAAAGAATTATTTCAGTTGCAGATACTGATGACAATGTAAAGTCAATTTATATCCAATCCAATATTGTTGAAAGGCCCAATTGGTATGGGAGTAGGCATAATGGTACGAGTTAGAATCGCTTTGGTCAGGCAGATTGACTTAATTTCGAGACTCTGAATAGTCTATTATAACTTGGTGAAGTTCTCAATCAATATGTAAAGTTCCATGCATGTAATGTTGTGCAATTGGACATGAATTAATTGTGATAGGTATTGATATATTCTCATTTGAAACTAGGATTTTTTACCAATATTATCTTGATAAAAATGTTAGGTGAAAGTAATGTATCTGCTTCACAAGATTTGAATTTTATGTAGAATGTCTAGATAAATAAATTGCATTTAAGGTATTGGTGGTTTGAAAAAGTTATGAATAAACAAACTAGAAGACATAATAAAATAAGAGAGCAAAACGAATTAAAAATCACATATATAAAGGAATAAACAGATTTTGATAAAAGTATTTTTCAATATGCATTGCTATTATTTTAATGCAAAGTATAGTAAACTTAACATTGGAAACAGAAATTATATCTGTTTTAACTGAATGAATAAAATTTTACGATTTTGTACACTGTTTATTGTAGAATAACATCTTAAGTTAGAAAGAGAAATTAAAGTTATATTAGCAAGTTTAAAAAATCTTTATTTTTAATGTTGTTTTAGAATTGAAAACAATTTTTAGTTTTTCCGAGAAACCTGCATACTCGTTCTATGAACATGGATATAAATATTAAATCGCCATGCCAGTTTGCATACTATTTTGCTAATTACTGTCTTTTGGTATCAGTCGATGAAAGGCAAATGTTTGACAAGAAATGTATAAATTAATAAAATTCTCAATATTTTTATAATACATAGGATATATTTAAATTAAAATGCTTTCTTGCATATAATCCTCCTTTTACAACAAACTGGTACGGCGAAAATAATAATAATAATAAATTGTTTTTCTTATTTCATTTAAATATTTTATGCTTAAGTTAGCATCTACGATTCCCTCAATGAATTATTTTTGAAGCATCGTAATCGGATACGCATAAAAGCTGAGTTTTCTTAACAACCTACATCTTACTCTACTATTCCTTAGCCGATCTCACATGAAACAATAATGTCATTAAAAACATTAATGACATTATAGTTTCTTAGCTAATTAGTTTTATGCAGTTAATATTTCCCTTATTATGACCTATTGTTACTTTATTAATAGTTTTAAGATAATATTTTAATGAACCAAGAACTTTACAAGAACTGCTGCACGAATTTCATTTATTTTGAATTTGGTCATTTAGTTTATAATATTAAAACGAGAAAACTTATTTACAGAAACTCCAAACCATATATTTAAATTAACTGAATCAACTCACCACTTCCCTAAATATTTATATATGATTACTTTCGTCATGGTAGAAAACATGACGTTAGTTTTCTACAGTTAGTTTATGACATTATAGTTTCTTGATAGCTAGTATAGCGTTATTTACATTATAATTTTTTGGTAAATTAATTTCTAACTGTGTATTCTTTTTCGAAATGTGCCATCACTATTTCATTTTGTATGTAATCTGGTCGAATAATGAACTTAATCTTTATCTGCAACTTTCAATAAAGAAAAAAAAACTGATATGTTTAGATATTTGATGTATAGATGAAACAATGAAAACAGTTTGAATACCACTGTAACTATGAAAATTATCATTGAAAATTTATATAAACATATTTTTTAAACTTAAAAAATTACCCTCAAATAAATTGATATCATACCAAATCAACTACCTGAGATTTATTTATTAGTAAATGGAAGTGAACTCTAAATAAATATAAATTTCCTGACCTGTCATTTTTTTTTATTTATCTTCTAAATAAGAAAAAAAAATATTATTTTGCCATCACTTCCAGGAAAAATTTCAAACTTTTTTTTAAATTTATCTATCCTGTTTAGCATACGTGCTTAAGTATTTAAATTTAACACATAATCCAACATTTTATACTATTTTTCTTAAGTTTCAAAAGGCGAAGAAAAAGAAAAACATCCATTCTTTTAGCTCCGCCAGAAATGTTAATGTCTGATAGTTTGTATTCGAGAGTTTTTATATATTTACTTATTTATTTTTACCATTGTTTCGCTCTAATTCTCGGAATTTTTGAAGTTAAAAATTTTATTTCTACAAATGGAGTGGTAACTATATTTAGTCTCGAAATATATATTATTTACTGACTTCTCTTTAAAAAAAGCTTTTAAAATCTTTTTACACCAATTGTTTCGTGAGCAGATTCAAAAAAGAGAAATCGGTGAATATCGTAGAATAAAAATTCTAGAACTTAAGCTGAAAATAAAATAAGAGTTTCGGTAATACATGAAAGAAATTAAATTAGAGTTTCGGCACTTCATGAAAGAAATGAAATTAGAAAGATTCCTAGTATGATTAAGTAACTATCTTATCTTCGAGTAAAAAATAAAATAGAATCTAAAAAGGATTATTAATCCAAAATATTGTAGGCGTTAGTAATTATATGCATCAGTAATTGATTAATATAACTTTCCTTTTTTAGTTTCGTTTGTTGGAGGAAATTTTATAAAATATACATTTTTCTATTTAAAATAAAATTCGCATAAAAATCTTAAACAAGGGATTCAATGTAAGTAAACTATTGAAATAATTTCAAAAAGTCTATTTCCTCCAAAAGTATTTTGACGCACTTAATGTGATAGCACTATTTAGATAAATGCAATTTTTTAATGATATAAAATTAGACTTATTTTCAATGGAAATTAAATAATTAATGGTTTCTTTAACATTTCAACTTTAAACTTAAGCGAAAATGCTAAATAACCTAAGATATGACAACATAAGGATTAAAGGCTCATGCAATTCTGTGTTGATATTTCAATTAAAATTTTGAACACTTCAATTTCTTCCAATAATATTGTAATAAATCTTCTAAAGAAATTCTAATGATATAAAATTGTTGAATAATAACATGGCTTTCCTTATAAAATTTCCTTATTTCCTTATTAAATTTTAATAATATTAATTATTGTTACATCCAAACAATAATAAAATCAATGTTATTCATTCATAAATTCTCACATGATCATCTGTTTGAGGTAAAGTAAACGCAATTACGAAAGGTGTCATTCCTTTGATTAATTGCTTTAACTTATTTTTATCCTGTACCATTTATTGTGACACATATCAATATTAGGATAATATAAGGAATAAACAAAGCAGTAAAATTAGTAATGCATTTATTTAAACATAATTATAAATTCTGTTTGAAAATAAATAAATGAAATATTTTTGTTTCTTTTGAATCATTTCATTATTGCAAGCTGCAAGATATTATTTATTTTACACGCTTTCAAATATTCATAAACTTGTAGGCGGAAAATTTAGAAGCCAATAAACTGCAACCATCAACAAATGTAAATTAAGATGAAAAATTAAATGCATCAAGAAACATTGATTGTATTATTTAAACCTTTAACGTCCAATAAATAATTTAAATCATTAAATAATTTAAATAATATATTTCAATAAATCATATTTATTTAAGCTCATAACTGCAAGATTAAGCTATTATTTTTACACATTTATATTTAAAGATTTTAGAATATAGTAAAATATTTAAAAAAAATAGTTTCCAATTCTTTTCATTACTTAGAAGTCATATCAAACTGAATTTAAAAAAAAAAATCAAAATGACTTTGATTTGAATCAGCAAGTCATAAAAAATACCCATTTGAAATTTTTAGAAGTTAGAGAAATAATGAATTTCTTAGTCCGCCTCAAATGAAAAATAAGTATCGGTTTAAAATGGAAATGAAATATAACTTTGTTGTAAATAGGATGGTAAACGTTAAGGAGCTAAATAATACAAAAAGAACAATCTTTCAATGATCTAAATATATTTATCAGGAAAAACACTGTAAATCCTTACAAAGTGTATAGTAAGGTTATTCACGGATCAAGAAAATATTAAGTTTTAAAGAAAAAAGAGTTATACAGTACGAACAAAGGTTATTAATGAGTAGAGTTTGAAATAATGAATGAAAATTCATTTTTATTTTAAAGATAATTTAAAGATTTTGAATGACTCTACGAAATATTAGAATAATAATGACCATCGAAAGTTGGTTTATGGAGATTTTAATACTATAGTCTAAAGTATTGAAAGGAAATTACTCTGAGTAATTTTAATAATTTTGTTAAGCAGAGATAAAAATGTGTACTGGGCAATCTGTAAACTACCTAGAGGGAATTCACTCTCGGAAGAATCTAACAATTTTTAAGATATATTTTCGTATATCCTTAAAATATAGTAACAATGGTGAAAAGTGATCCCAAGAAGAAAAACTGAATTTTGAACTTGATCAGTATTGAAAGATTTCAAATGCTCGTTCTAAGAAACTATAATTCACGTCAGAGTTACATTAGATATTACAACGAAATTCCATCCATTTTCAATTAAATTTAATTGATTAGATGCCAGTTGTGCGAGATTTGTTTGTTAGAGCATTTACCAAGATGGATTTGGGGGGGGGGGAAGGAGCCTATATATATTTTAAAAACTCTGAAAAGTTGTTCTAGCATACATTTTCTTAGTAGCGATCAAAAGGTAGTATATCAGCCCCTTAAGAATACGGGATTTGAAGCAATAGGATATTTTCTTATATTTGAAAGATAATCTTAGGTGCCTCAATATTCTGGAGTATCTGAACCTAAATGTTTTTAGAAATGAAAGGGTTAATATTTATGATTTTACGAACGATTTAAAACGTTTAATTTAGAAAAGATAATATATTTTTTTCTAATTTTACTAAAGAGATTTCGAATTTAACGTTCCATACTCAGATATATGAAAATGAGTCTAAGTTTTATTTCACTCCAGGAAATTTTTATTTGGTGATAATTTAATATATGTATTGCATTACATAGTTTTAGTATAAAATAATAGATTTATCTGTATATAAAATCTGTGCTTTTTTAATAAAACGCAGGAAAATAAAAACAAGTAATTCATATCTGAAATACATATATATTTATTATATGTAAAGCAATTATTAATATTCTCTCTATACTATCAAGTCAGTTTTAAAAAGTTTCCTTATTCATTTTTGAGGATTTGTGTTACTTATAATTCATAAGTATCTGTGAGCAAATAAATAATATACAAAAGCATTTAAAATATTTTTAACAAAAATTATGCTTTGACTGCATTCAGCAAAATAACCTGATTTTAGAATCTATTCATTGAAATCTGGGCACCTAATACATAAATATTAATTTGCATGTTCCAAATTCTATATCATACTAATAATCCAAGACATTTGAATAAAAAAATAATCCTGCAGAAACCATAAAGTATAATTAAAAAAAATCAATCACATAACATTTTATGAAAAATCCTTGTTAAAATTTGTACATAGCTATCAATTTACTTCTTAATAAATGTCGTTTTACCTTTAGATTTTAAATTTATTACATCATCTGCATCTTTTTTTAAAATATTTTCTACAACATTTGGCAACTATTTTAGCTTACAGCTCCTTCTTTTTTTAACACTTAATAAAACTACTCAGTGTTTTTTTTTAATTCTTTGAGATATAACTCTAAGCAAAAACATTCTGTCGGAACTTTCCACTCTTCTTATGCGAGAATTAAACGAATTTCTTTCTACTTTCTTATTATTTAGAAACTTTTGCCTTAGTTGCCATATCCTCAAGATGTGAGTATCTCTTGAGATAGGAACACGAAAGATAAAAATTGAGATTATCTGACGCGTTATGAAGGGATACTATCCAGGAATAAAAGATGACACACCCCATTTTATTACGTGAATTTCTGAATAATACAAAGAATCGCCATTCTGTTCATTCTTTCTCGTTATTAACTTGAAATATAGAATTCGCATTTATGGTATAATCATTAACTTTTAAAAGAAATTGACAGATGGAGTTTTAAACGATTTCAAGTAATATAGAAAAAAGAATTTGAATATTTAAACGGCTCAAATTTTCTTAGAATAAATATTAGTTATATGTATATCAGATGATGACATTAAAGGAAATATCTTATAACTCAACACCTTTAATTTCTTTGTAAAAAAATCCTTTTGATGGTTAGTAAATCTTTTCCTATTAGCCTATGAAATCATAATAGTCAATATGAATAATTCATCCCAGGAACATCATATTTTAATGGTGCATTTATGAATTACAAGTAAAATTATCTTTTCTTATTCATTTTTTTCTCGCTAATAGCTGTAATGCAGTTTTAATTTTAGCAGACAAAATGGTTAAGAAAGAAATCTAATATATGAATTCACATCTGAATACGTCTTTTGTGCGAAATAAGATATTAATATTTCATATCTTATCATTTTACTTGAATATATTTCTCTTAAACGACCACATAACGATACGGTTTAAACTTATTTGCAGCTAAATAAAGGTCCTAAAATCTCGTATAAGCAGATTTTCCTCCATACATGTACAAAAAACAATCTATGAGATTTTTTGAAAGAACTGTGAAAATAAACTCAATATATTATTCATCGCACGCTTTTATCAACTGTAATGAATGTAAAAAATCACATTAATCTGGTTAAAAAGCGAAATGATTTTCAAGAACTCTCTTTTTTTAGCATAAGGTTACTGTGGCACTTAAAGTTAGTTCTGACGATTCATTTTTAAAACTTTATATTTGTGTCATTAAATTGCTGTCCCGTGTTCAATAACTCATGATTTTTTTTATTTATTATGGTATAAGAAATTTGAAAAGATAAAATCTGTCGCCCATTCAAAAAAAGAAAAAAAAAATAGGAAATATTTGAGTTAGAAGAATTTCCTGCTAAATAGAGGCATGGTAAAATATGGTTCTTGGATATTTTTTTTTATTTCAGTAGTTTAATATTAGGTATTACATAAAAAGTAAATTAAAAATCTCCCTGACTGGCTTCCATTCAAAAATCAATAATTCAAAATCAACTGCTTATAAGGAGCAATTTGTTTTTGTCTTTTCATTTTTGTAACTTTCATAATTATAGTTCTTCTGCTATTTGCTAATTTATATTTTTTAAGCATTTAACAGAAATCAGCAATTAAAGGAAGTGAAGGAGTCAGTGATACAATCAGCAATTAAAGGAATCAGTGATGAATTAATTAATCATTTTAGGAAACTTTTCTCTTATTCATGGTATTTGTATAACAAATATACTAGATATGAACTGCTTTCTTCTGACAAAAAACAGGTCTTACCTCTAAATATATGATTCAAGAACAAAAAATAATTATTAGACCTTGTAACAAGATATTTTTAAATAAGAAATCATTTAGGTTAACATATTAATAGTGTTTTATAATCAATAATTGTTCAAAATGTATTCCCTCTTTAACAAGTGTTAGTTTTTTCAAGAAAAATATCTTAATTATTATGATTCCTAAAATATTATTTTAGGAATTATAAAAGTAATATGCAATATTTTTTTATCAGTATCAAGGTAGGAATTCCTAAGTAGATCTGAAAATCATGTTACTGTAGCCAAATTGATATTTTTTTTCTGAAATGGCGGGAAATAAATGGAAACGGACATAAAAGATCCGTTTATCGCAAATACCAATGGGTGATTATGCATTTACTTCTTGACAATGCTTACATCTCAATTAACAAAACTACATGAGTCTTATTCCTTATTATCTTATTAGAGTCAAACTTATGAGTCTAACGTAAGAATTCCATAATACAAAATAAATGGTTATTATCCATGAGAAACATATGGAATAAGTTTACATATTACATATTTAATTAATGTTTTAAATTACCACTCAAACATTTTTGAAGCATAAAGTTGTTCCTAAAACTGATTTGCTTACGATGAAATAGCTAAACTGAGAAGTAATAATATAATATTTCATATTCATACCAACAAGAGTTTCAAAGTTTCACGTAGACATGTGGATATATTCATCCAGAAAAAAAATGGGCATCGATTATCCTGCCACCATGATATTGTTCTATTTCTAGATTTATAATTGTACTTTCAACAGTTATTTTTAATTTTCAATAAATAAAAAATTGTACGCAATTTCTTTTATTTTAGTGTGCCTGATAAGCTGGACCTCAGATATTAATTTATGAAGACCCTCTATTATTTATCTGCCATCCATACAGGAAAACGAATTTGCAGAATTCATATCTTAGAGAAAATACCTCAAAGAAAAGAAATCTACATTTGTTGAATAAGGTTATAAGAACATCCTAATGATAAGAGCGTCTCTTGGAACTCTTATTACTCTCCTGTGGTCACAATTCCTCTTATAATTGCAATTTTGTTAGCGGTCGAAAGGATTTTAAGGATCCAAATGGTGTTCTTCTATATATACTAAAACAAGAATGAATTCTGTTTCTCAATAAAAATTGAGTGATCTTATTATTCGACATTTTAATTTGTGATATTTCTGAATAACAATAGATAAACGGTACTTAGTAAATAAGAAATATCATTGAGATATTGCATTAGATAACATATTAACATGTTAAATATAATCGATAAAAAATATATATTTCATGAAAAAAAATCTATTCAATGTTACATTTATTCTAATGCAATGTTACGTTTTATTTAAAACATCAATCTAAAATTCTGAGGCATACACGTGCATTTTATTCTATTGCGAAAAATTTTGATAAAAGTTGGTATATAAAAACTGAAGCACATAGGTATAACTTGCTTTGGTAGTTGACTAGTAAACATTAGTTACAAAAATGTGCAGTTTTTGCCAACATGAGATTAAATAGATATTTTTATTCAATAGAAAATTCCAAACCTTGTAAGAAAGGGGACATCTAGCTATTATTCAATACTACTATAATATTTCATTATTTCCTTTTAGTGAAACCAAAACTGTGTCAAGATTTTAATAGTCGTTATTTAACAAATTTAACTTCCACAAGTATCACGGTATGAATTGTATCTTACTATTCTGTTTATGTTTCGGTGCTGCATGTTTCGTACCACTACCACCATATCATACAAATAGCTCAACAATTTCCACGTTAAGTGCAAGTTAGTCAAATATACTGCACTTCAAACAATAACACTGAATTGAACTTGCAAAGGACTAGGTATTGAATTAATAATTTGGTTATTGTAAATTGGAAATAATTTTATTTTGATAGACAAAGAATAATTAGGGTTGATAATTTGGTTAATTATGGTTCATATTTATCAATACAAATTAACCTCTTCTTTATGAGCAGTTCTTTTAATGTGCCAGCAGTATTTTAACTTAGCCTTACACATTTTTCATTGTTCTTTGTTGCTCATATTAACAGAAATTTAATCTGTAATAAAATTTTAAACCAAAGAGAGATGAAGATTTTCACCTGAAAAGAATGTTGATTTAATTGAATTCCTAATTTTTCATTTTACCAAGCAATTATTCTTTAGATTTTTGAATCAAGGAACAGATTTACTCCTTCTGTTTTATATTATTGTTCCTGATGCGTTAAGTATATACATGTGCATTTTTAAGGGACAGATATTTCCTCATACTTCGGATTTCACATTTCCAATATTTTTTTTTCCCTCTAAACGAATTCATTTTTTTTTATGTTCAAATATCTTTACTAAAATGGATCGAAAAACAACAAGTAAAAAAGTTCTGTGAGAAAAGATTACCATTTTCTTAAACTCGAGAAAAATTTTAATATTCTTCAATGTTTCTTCGAGAAGTCCCGAATTTTAAAAATTCCATTTGAATATATCGGGGAAAAGGAAAAAAGTAGATTTTGAGTTTTACTATTGTTGCAGTCTTTCCTTCCTACATTTGCATGCATATAGGTTTTCATTTCACACAGTTTCAATAATTTTTAATCAATGGTCTTTAAGTGTTATAGTTATTCTAAATAAATACTTTTTATTGTTAGTGTAAGGGTCTTGAGCTTCCAAGACTAAATGGATGTATTTCAATGTATTTTTCATTGAAATATTTTGTTCTGAAACTGGTTTAAACAGCTGACAGAGTACTGTGCTACTCAGAAATTCAAAATTAAAAAAGGTTACAGCTGTGCAGCAAAATATTGAATAAAAGAAATTGAAAAGAAGAAATTCTGTACATTCCAATTTTTATTAACTTATAATAAAAATACATAGAGCTAATCAATGTTTTCTATTTGTATATTAACTTCTTGAAATCAAATCTAGAAACCTTTCAATGCCTTCTTTTCTTAATAAAACTGTTTAAACTATTTTAATATGGGTGCTTACCAATGGCTTTGTTGATAAATTTATGGAACATAAATCGCAGTAACAATATTAGAGGCGTTATTCTTTGGTTGTGATTTTAGCATTATCTTGTAACTAGTAAACACTTTCAGAACTAAGTAATAAATTTGTGGATACGTACAGAAAATTTTAAAAGCTCTTTTCCAAACTGAGTTACATGATGTAACCCGATCTGTCCTGAAAATATTCCAGGAAGGCAACTTACTCCAAAATAGAGCAGCTAAATCAAATATTTGACTCAGGTACCACCTAGATGCTCCAAGATACTTCGCACGGAAAAAAAAAAAACTTCTTCTGGTTTACTATGAATTCTTGAAATCCAGCCTTAGTAAGTTCTACTAGGTCAAGTGAGAATAGAATCATCTTTAGAATATGGATGAAGGAAACTTCATTCCTCTTTTTTAAATTGATATTATGGCGAAATAACCGAAAAAGGATCGTATCGTACAAAGTAATTTCAAGCCGCTTTCAATTACCCTTCAACATAGCTAAATTAACAATACCGCTTATTCAAGTCAATGCGATGAAGTAGTATAGAAAGATATCTACGAGTGTATCAAAGAAGCTTCAGATTTGCTCATTGATAAAGTTCTAAGCTTTGTTTCGCGCTACTCATATATTCAGTGGAAAAATATTTTTTCTTGTACAACTCACAATTTTTTTGTAAAGGAAAGCTTGAATTATATTTCATTTGGGAAAATTTTGAAAATAAATAAAATGGGTATTGGAAAATTATTAATATATTTTCAGTTTTGTAGGTTAATTTACTTAACGAAGTTTAAAATATTTTGATATAAGGATTTTTTAATAATCAATCCTTTCATAATTCAACTGCTAAAAACTTTAATAAATATCAAAAGGTAAGAAAAATTATATATGTATTAAATTACAAACATATAATATGTATGAGTAAATCACTTTTGCATAATTCAAGTCATCTGTTGTGTAGAAATATTTAAAAAAGATATAAAAAGCAATTTTCAGTTCTTTAAGTTTTCTAAAGTTAAATAAGGACACAAACATCTATTTAAATAATCATAAATTATTATATACAAAAACACATTCCAGATAGATTAACCATTCATTTTTGACAAATATAGACCCCGTATGTAATTTAATACTGCACTAAATTCTTGAATAAAGATACATTTTTTCTGTCTTTAATAAAATTAATTTTTACTTTCAAAATTATTTTATCTCTTTATATATCTTTACTATTGGTTTTTCAATTAAACAATCTATACAATTGGTTTTCAATATGACAATCATATGAATCATTTAAGTAATACAAAGAACTATTAAATTATTAAATAATATAAATAGAGATATGTTATAAAATAAATTCACATTTATTCCTGAAAATTATATTGCATTATGGGACAGTATTTGTTACTGGATGTTAATAATACTTACAATGATGAAGGAAAAGAGTGAATGTTTATAAATCAGTTATTCACAAACTATTAAAAAAAAACGTTTTTAATTAGATTGTGTTATGTGAAAGAATCATTAGAAATTTTGCGAATAAAATTATTTAAAAAAAATTAGCAATTAATCATTTTTAAATTAAACAGTCTCAGTTTATGTAATAATCTAAAGCAACTGCAAATTTTGCTTTTTTCCTCATGTACATTTAATATCCACCATAAATAAATGCGACCATTTTATATTACTCCAACTACATTCATTGTAATTTTAATCTATTCATACATTACTTATATATTTCAACAAATGCTTTATTTACATGCTTGGATGCACTTTGAAATAATCAGCTGAATGTTATTTGAAGCATCTGAGCAAACATGCATTACTGGTTCAGTTTGGAATGAAGGATTTGAACGTCTGAAGATCAAAATTCCCTTGATGAGATTAACATTCTCCTCGAAATTTCAACGGTGAGAAATCGGACGAATTCTGATTGCTGTCTACAATTCGCATTTTGTGAATTCCACCCAATATTTCCATTCTAAGGAACTCCTCCTTTCCGAATTCTTCAAATGTCCAAGCAGCATTCTCAATGAATCATAGGAGCTTAATTATTGCTTCATGAAATAGGTGACAGAATGGTAATAATAAATGAAATGGTATACATAAAGAAAGATATTATTTTTTTCAAAATAAATATACTTTGCAATAAAACAATTCACATATGTGTGAATCAAATAAGAATATTGTATAAAATAATAATTTTTTAACAATTGTTTTCTAAATTATGACTTTGTTGGATAAAGATTTTACTTTATACAGAAAGTTCGTTTTATAAAGATTACTCACAATATAATTCTCTAATATTCACATATAATTTTGGAAAATTTCAACCCAGGTTTTATTTTCATGAATCAATTAAAATAAAATGAAATTTTAAGTGAAGTATTAGGTAACGTAGAGTCACCTCAAATAAGTTATGGATTAGAGTTCGAATGACCATCACTAGCCACTATAGAATCACTCCCACCGGGGGGGGGGGCATCCCGTCATAAACTCCTCACTATTTTTCTGCCAACTACTTTATCACTTTTAAAATGGCAAACTATAAGGACAATAATTAAATAAAGTATAATACAGTTAAGCCCCTTCAGTTTCATTTAAGTATGAGACGAATTTAGTAGTTATTTAAGAGAAATTACATCATTTGCCTTCAAGAGTTTTTATTTGTAAATATACTAATTGCAACAAACTTAAAGATTATTAAAAGATAAGCGTTTTTTACTCAACCGCATAGTACATGAGAAAAGAGTTGTGGAACAGCCACAGAACATGAGATAAGATGATTAGACTGAACAGTATATTGAATAAATCTAGACAAATATTAACAGAGTAAGAGAAGTAGCTCCAATTAATTCCGATAATTGAATACTGTTCAGGAGATGATGATTGTTTTGTTAAAAAATGGATAGGTAAGAACACACTGCAAGTAAAATTTAAATTACATCAGTGGATTATAGAGTGGAAAGTTCAGCAAATT
This sequence comes from Argiope bruennichi, assembly GCF_947563725.1. Classification (NCBI taxonomy): domain Eukaryota; kingdom Metazoa; phylum Arthropoda; class Arachnida; order Araneae; family Araneidae; genus Argiope; species Argiope bruennichi. Next base: position 81,330,085 of record NC_079152.1, read on the forward strand.
CAGTAACGAATAACGATATTTTATTGTAGAAAATGCGAATGCGGAGTAGCAGAACTCAGTTAAAGCGTACACAAGAGCAGAACTTGTCATAAACAGGAGCACACAAACATAAAATCGCTATTAAAAGACTACAATCGAGTAAAGCGCTCAGAGAAGCTACTGGAGATTTCGCTCTAATACTCGAATGAGCTTAGCTCCGCTGCTAATTACTGATTCCTTTCAACTTTTTACTGTTCTCGAGATAGAACATCGAGTATTCTAGTTAAAAAAGTAGATTTATCGCAAGATTGTCAAATAGTCAGGATCATTCATTTTTGTTATCAAAGTCGCCAAATTCTTTCCAAGATTGAAGGTCATTTAGAATACATCTATTCAACAGCCATTACAATATTTGTAAATATATCTTCCTTATCAATATACTAATTAAGCAATGAAACAATGCTACAAATTTGTCATACTATATCAATATACTTCTTGGTATTTACTTATTAAACAATGCTTTATTTTTTAATTATATTTTTGACTGTGGACAAAATATTCAATTAACATTAACGGAGTTAATGTTTTTTTCTCTACGCCTTTGTTTTATTGTATCTTACCTCTTATAGTGAATTGTCGATTACTTCCTGATGTAGTACATTTTTGAAATTTTAAATCCTTGAGTTTCCGATGAATAATATTATTTTTTATTTAATTATTATTATTTAGTTAAAATATTAATTTTATTAAATTTTGAATCAATGCTAGAGGCTTTATCTTCATTCATTGAGTTTATTTGAGAATAAATTAATTTGAAGATTCCATAATATCTAAAATAAATCAATCATAAATTAAGGATAAAACGTAAAAAAAAACCCATTTAAAATAAGATATTATGTATTTTAATAAATGAATAAAAATAGATTTTAAAATGAGTTTTTAATTAAATTTATATCGGTAAATAATTTAAGGCATAAAAATAATTTTCAATGAGAACTTACTTCACACTGATAAATGAGAATTCATTCTTTAACAAGATAAAGAATAAATACTATGGATATGGTTAAATACGGAAAGATTGCTCATTCAAATATTTTCAGTCATTTAAAGAAATTTAGAGATAATGCAAGCAAAAAGTTACAGATATATTTCGATAAAAGAAAAGACATTACCACTTTTTGGGTAGTAACTCTTTCTCACTCATTACAACTTCCACAGGGTGCTTTGAATATAATACTTTACTTAGAATATCAAGAATAATTGTAAAATTTGAAAGAATAATAAGAAATTCTGATTTTTTACAGTGTTTTGATTTTTAAACCGAATAGAGGAAGATATCAGTTTTCCTGCCCTCGTTTGATTTCACACCAATTCGAAGATTTCTTAGAGAATATTTTAGTAGAATATTTTAATGTAAAAAAAAAGATTATTTTGACCTGTTATAATATTATATGTTAAGATTGCTTATATTTTGCTTTGTAAAATATTAAATATTTTAGAATTTTTATAAAACCGCTTTGACGAAAGACATAACCATTAAAATTTATATTAGTTAAAAAATTATTTCTTTCTGTAAAAATTAATAGTTTTTCATTGATTAACTTGAAAATATATCTGATTTTACAACAAACACATAACTTAAAAAAGATGTAAAGTATTTTTCTTTTTTGTTTTTCTTTAAACTAAAATTGGTACTATTCTTTTAATATAATTTTTATACAATTTCCCAGTTTGGCTGAGTTTCATGTGTATAAATCCCATGGAATTAAACATGTAAGCTATTAACTAAATTCCAGTATAAAATTTCAGTCATTAGCTTGAATTAGTCTAGTCATTTCAGTAATTGAAATTGTCATTAGCTTATAGCGTATCATTTTTACATAAATATTCATGCAGTTTACTTTACATGAAATGTTATGATGCAGAAACTAACATGAACAAGAAATTCGATTAACTATGAATAAGAAATTCAATTCAAATATATTGCAATAAAAAATTCTCAACTATTTATTTAATAAGCACAAGTATTTACTAAAAAAATTAACATGAAATTATATTATATCTTAAATGTAATTGAATAATTTAAAGTTGAATCAATTAAAAAAAATTTTTTTAAATGGTCGAGAAATATAGGCTGAATCCACTTACTTTTAAGGACTTCCTAAAATAATTTTTTTCACATCAAATTCATTTAATAGTCAATGCATGGTAATCAAATACAAATTTTTTGCTGTACAATATCATACTAAAAACAATTTCAACTTTGAATTAGTGAAATAAATATATGTTGAAATTTATGTGAAATAAATATATGTTGAAATTTATGTGAAATAAATATATGTTGAAATTTATGTGAAATAAATATTTGTTGAAATTTATGTGAAATAAATATATGTTGAAATTTATGTGAAATAAATATTTGTTGAAATTTATGTGAAATAAATATATGTTGAAATTTATGTGAAATAAATATTTGTTGAAATTTATGTGAAATAAATATATGTTGAAATTTATGTGAAATAAATATATGTTGAAATTTATGTGAAATAAATATATGTTGAAATTTATGTGAAATAAATATATGTTGAAATTTATGTGAAATAAATATATGTTGAAATTTATGTGAAATAAATATATGTTGAAATTTATGTGAAATAAATATATGTTGACAGATTGTCTTATATCTATTATGTAGAAAACGATTGAAAAAAAAATCATTTGTAAAGAATATAATTCAATCACATTCTCTTAGTAATAGAATAAAATATTACATATATTTTTTTAATGATATGACTAGCCTCTAGGTATATGAGCCTTATATTTAAGGATGAGAGATATACAGAATGGGGATTTGTTCCAGCCTCTTTGGTGGTATAATAATATTTTAGGACAAAGATATTATCGTACATGATGTGACTTATCACTTATATGTACCAAGGGCGGTAACAGTCATTTGATCTCAATTATTCCACTCGTTTCATTGCTGTGCCGTTGCCAGATCATTCAAGTAAATCGTATATCTTAAAGAAGGCCAGATATAACTCTAATATGAGTATAGCCAGATAATAGTATTCGTTCATTTTCATTGGAATAAAATTAAAAAAAAATGGCATAATTATTTATTCTTGATTTAAGATATCTATTATTTTCTTGGAATATTTATCACTCTCTGTGTATATATATATATATATATATATATATATATATACAGTTTAGCTTATTACAAATTATCGAATTGCAACAATCGTAAACAAAACATCATACAAATTTCGGACTCCACTTATTGAAAATTTAAGGCTGTACAGAATCAGATGCTTCTCTTAGCTACTTAATGGAGCTGCAAAATATCATTAGAAGTGTTCTGCCGGTTGTTCGCAATGTCACCGAAGAAGACATTCAGTTAGAAGATAGAAAATGCAAAAGAAATCAAGAAATAGGTTTCAAACAAAAAGTTTATTCAATTGCAAAAAAAGGCTTAGCCGATGCCAGTTAAATAATCGTGGTAAGACATAAGATTAATGTGCGGTTTCTCGCCAAGCACGTCAAAATCGTGCCAATTGCAAAAAAAAAAAAAAAAAAAAAAAACATGCAATCCTGGATGTGTACCAGAAATTATAACAAACAAGCGACTTTTAAAGCTGCAGTAAAAAATTGTCAAGATAATATCTAGGCATAATCGTTGCCTATGGAAACTGATACTTATAATCATTTAATTTTATTTTAAGATTAAAGGAAAGTACTTTCTTAATTATATAAATTTCATTTTCGTACAATTTTTCATTTAACTTTATAATATTTTTTTAAATTCAATTTGATACACTGTCTAAAACAATGTTTTAAAATGCTATGATTGGATTCAAATTCTCCATCAAAGCATACAAATATGTGCTCTTATCAATCATAAAACTCGTAGTAGGATTTTCACTTTGTAATTTTCAATAAAATGTTTTAATTGAATTTATATGTTTAGTCGTCTGAAATTAAAGGTGTAATGTTTTTTAAAGAAATTATAATTTAATAGCTTAAAATACAAACATTTTGGGCGAACTGGTCACCAAAGGCAGCTAGTTGAGAAATAATTTATTTAAATTTCAACCCTGAGTAGCGTTTATTAAAATAAATAAATAAATAAAAACTTTCCGTGAAATTGTATTCACTTAACTAAAATTATACCAATCACGGAATGCGAAGATACCCCAGAGCCGAAGGTGGAAAATTAACTTTCATGCCTATACTGACTTCCTCGTATTTATCGATGTATCCTTGTTCAGAATTGTTGAAGTCTGATTTTCGCCTTATCAAACAGAAATTCTTATTCTTTCATTAACTTGATCAGAGATAAAATATATTCTTTCATCCTCAAAGTACTTAACACTTAGCTAAAATATCTTTCTGTCCAGTAAAATTGATCAGCCAATCTCCGCTCATTTGGCAAGTGTTATTTTCAAATCTTTCTTACCTACTGATAACATACCTTAGTTAATCCATCCATTTTGTTGTTTTTTTCTCTTTTATTTTGTCACAATTGTTCATAAAGACGAGTGCTTTATTCAAAAGCCTTTTATTAAAAGCACAATAATTCAATTAAGTAATTTACTAATTTGAAAATTAAATTTTTATAATGGAACTTGCTCAGAATTATATACAACTGTCCAAATTGTGATAAAGAATTGTATGCAAATATTATATTGTGATAAAAAAAATATATTCTTCCCAAGTAAAATAATGTATCTGTAATATAATATGTGGTTTGTGCATGATAAATCTAGCATTTCCTATACCTCTTTTTTTTTGTCGATGAAACTTGTTTCCACTTATCAGAATATGAAAAATATAAACTTTGAGCTTCGAAAGCCATAGGAATACTAATCAGTGTACCGATTTTTTATTTGTATCCTTAACAACAAGGTGCACAACAGAAAACAATTATATTGGTACATTCTCGCCTCACAAGGTACAATTTCCTTTTTTTTCTACTTTAAGTCTGTGAAGTAATTGAATACACCAAAAAGTAAATAAACTGTAAAATATAAAATATCTTACCAAATGTATGCTTCTAAAATAATACTTCTTACTGAAACTTCTAAAATATAGTTATTTGAAAATGCGTATGTTGCATTAAGACTTCCTTGTTTTTAGCCGACTCAGCTGTGCTATCAGGTTATTTATAATTTAAATAAAATAATTTAATTATTATTTTTCTAGAAAAATTTTAAACATTCTGAGAGCAAACAATATAAGTTATTTCATTGGAATTCTATGATTATTTTTGTTTAATATTAATCTTACATTATGAAACGCATTTATTCAAATTCATGGAAATAAGATATGCACACTAAGGATCATTTTAACAAAATGATACTATATTTGTGTATTGAACATTTTAATTACGAATTGTGGTTATTTATATGCTTGTAAATGCTGGTCCAGTGAATTGACACTCATCAGTATTTGACAGTCAAGTACCATATTAATATCTACGATGAGTTGATAATCTCTGTTCGGGCATTGATAATTGTTGTTAGATCAAGTATTCTCTAAACGGACGGATTAATATGAATAGGTTGAATATCATGTATTGTCTATAACGGATGTGTTTGAAATTCATCAGTTAGTCGGTGCATTGTTTTGGAAAGGCAGCTTTTAATAAAACGTACAATTAAAAATGCCTTTTTGACGAATAAATACACACGCATACATACATGTACATATATAAATCAACTTCTGATGGTATTATTTAACTCCCGAGATTATCTATCAGTGATTATGAAATATCTGCGAAAACGCAACATTAAAACATATTCTCTTGCTAATAATTTTCTAAAATATGTATCAATATTTTTTTTTATCTTCCACTGATTTTGAGTTGCATTCTGATTCATGTTTACAAACTTTGTTTCAGTATTTTTGAAACTTTATAAAGAGGCAAACATCTATTTGCCCAAGTAGTTTGGGAGCAGACAAAATCTTAACAATTATTCATATTTTCAAAAAAGTACCTTTTTCTACAACTCTGAAAATATTTCTCTAAAGATTACTGTTTACCCTTTTTTATCAAATAAATTTTCTCATGGAGACAATTCCTCAAGAGGGGAAGCTCGAAATGAGAACGAGATGCTTCCGGCCTGTTGGTTCGATAATCGTCACTTGGAGGGTACACGAAAAGGTGGGGGTCTGGTTCCTCCCATCGATGAAGGGATATGGTTCCTTAGGAAAGGGTTGAACCAATGCCGGTGATTACCGTTAGGACTCAACCACAGTTACCGTCAGTGTTGCTGTTGCGACGGTCCGGTCATTCAGTATTATTTATCCGTGGGCCTTCAGACGGATCGGGCAGTGATATGACTTCCCATGGAGGTAAACAAAATTATAGATCATCACTAGAAATTCAGATAGAAGTTTACAGTTTGTATAAATTATACCAAAACTTGTCTTCTCGTGTGTTTAAAGATTTTCTTTTGCTTCAGTAGCATAGTGCATTATTTTACATACCAGTTTAATAATTAAACAGATAATGCATCTAGAAAAATATGTTTAGTATTTAGTGACCATACATATAGTCTACAGTAACAAGAAGTTTTGTTAGTAATTTAAAAGCAAGAAAATTTTGACATCAGGGAAAATTAACATTTATGTGATTTTCATTGTGCTAAAATCGTCAGTTAATGCAAGTGTTGAATAACTGAAGGGGTTTTGTTTACATTTATGTAAATTATTCGAAAAGATTTTCATCGAATGAATTGCATTCATAATTAAACGAAATACAACATAAATTAATAACCAATTGTTGCTACTTTTCTTAATTAAAAGAAGAGAATACAGTAACCCATGAAGAGAATTCCCGTTCAAAACATAAATGATTGACTTCAATCATCGCTAATACATGACTTTATTCATAGAAAATTAGCAACATTTAAGATATATTTGATGCACATAAAATTAAGCAGTATAATATATATTTTAATAACAGATAGGGAATTATCAACTTTCCGAGATTTGTTTAAGAAAAAAAAGGAACTGACAAAAACTGTAAAAATGTTTCTAATTGCCATTTAAAACTTTATTGCTCGACTTCCATGCATTTCCAATACAAAATGTATATTCCTAGAAAAATAACTGCATTAAGGCTTGTTTGATACACTTACACAGTGCCTCATCTGTGGCACTGTTAAACTTTAGCATTTTAATCACTGAAATCTCCTGCAATTGCCGTGCCTTACCTTTTATTTTAGTAGAAACTGTATAAATTATGATGATAATGGTTTTTTTTTTAAATTTTCCATTTTTAAATAGAATCTAAAACATTATACATTATGAAACCACTCTATAAAATACTCGTCTTCAGCCAATTGCCAGATAACAACGTTATATATGTAATTATTTTTGGCATTAATGTAAAATGCAATAAATCCATTATTGAAACATAATGCGATGACATTTGTTTATTATAAAAAATGCAAACAAGACTGTAATACGTTTAAGTAAGAAGTTTTACTTCATTACCTTTCCTATAGTTCCAATGCAATTTACTATCTAATTCTTTCTTAAGATGAACCAAAAATATTTACTTTGCTTAACATCTTTCTCTGAATGATCCGCTTATACGATTTTCTTTATGAGCCTCGGTTCGGTATGGAACATTTGCTTTAATGACTTCCACAAATATAGCTCGCAACACTTACTTTCTATGAACAAGTTAGGATTCTTTACGTGCAGCTTAGTAAGGCTTTTCCCATTCACGTCTCGGATTCAGTTGTTGCTATGAAATGACATAATCACGGAGTTTCCCATGAATTCATTTTCGTGTCCTTACAATATTTATTTATTTTTATTCTATTTAATATTTATCATAATTTTGAGCAACGACTTGAAAGTAAGAGAATATTTTGATGCATTTTTATAATGATTTATGGGATAAAACTGTTCCATAGAATAAATATATTTTATATAGAAATCATCACTCTGCTAAAAAGTACTGACAGTAAACACTGCGAAAGAAAATCACTTTCTTTCCTATATTTTTCAATTACATTCAGGCAATCTGAACAATCAGTTTCGTTTTATGTCTTACAGATAGGCCATTATTCATTTTATGCCTTTGCAGATTATCAGGTTATAGATGTTAGAAAGCAAAGTTTTAAATACATTTTATTTACCAATTAAATTTTATGTGCATAAATATACATATATATTATACAAAAATGTTGGACGTTTTTCAGCATTTTTGTTACATATGGGCAGACAATTTGTTATTTTATTTTAAATATTGCATTCCGTTGTAAAAAAAAAAAAAAAAAAAAAGACTCGTATAAAAGAGTTCTTTAAGTTTCTCATATAGAAATCAAGTACTCAATCAAGTAAATCAACGATAATTATTTTTTTTACGAGGAATATTTGAGGATAGACTCCTTAGCTTGTAATTGTGATTAGATCATGGTCATCTAAGCTGTATAGAAGATATGCCTTAGTTTGACGAAGCTTCAGAAAACAGAATACGATAACAATAAATAATGTTAAATAGTCTTGTTGTATTCTCAGAAAGCACTTCTTTTATTTTTCATTCAAAAGTAGGTCTTTTGGTTGAAATGGAACAGCCGTTGTCTAAAAGAAATAGAATTATAGTATGGATATAAATAATTCAGAGGAATATTTAAAACATGGGGACAATAGATTAATGATATATGGGTATATAAGTTTTCCTCTAGAATGGTAATCATTATAATTATGCTGGTAGCTTCTAATCAAATACCATTATTCCGATTTCGTTAGGAAGGTGGTGGTCTTAATGTGGTTTATGAGTAAATTCACATATATGATATTTGATGAATGAATAGGAAGAAAAAGAGGTTGACGCATATTTTTCCTTATGAATTCACAAAATAAAAATAAAAAGAGTGCAATCCCTTAGAAAATCTCAAACTGCTGTTATTGAAGGGAGATTCGTAATCCATTGTCAAACAGTTTAATTTGAAATATCGTGCTCTGAATAATATTATCAGCCTGTTGTCAGCTTAAAAACTAAAATAGGAGAAATGAAAAATCTCTACAAATTAATGTACAAAAAGTGTAGAATTGAAATCATTCCGGAAGCACTGAAATTGATGATAGCAACTATGCATGATACTAAAATGACTATGATAATTATAAAAAATAACAAATAACCTTTCCTGCTTTGAAACTGAAACTGAAATAGAATTAATTTATTGTTCTTTCCCTACATACGAAATAGTATTGAACTTCTATTATTACTTCATCTATTAGTCTTCAAAGTAATTTCGCAGGCTATCAATCACTTTCCGTTAATAGAATGCGGAAATTGCAGATACCAATACTTCTTTTGGCGACTTTTTCTGATTTTTTTGTTGCTGCAGTAATGAACGCACATTTATTTTATCTTCAGATACAAACGACCTTGCAAACAAAATATTTCATTAGCATATAATTTGGCTTTCTTATTAATCACACGATGTTTGATATTTTTAGAAATTTAAAAATAATTTTTATGTTTTAACTCATGAAAATTATTTAACTGGTTAAAAGATTAATAATTCACTATAATTTCAGTTTGAAAATGCTTAAGTTGCTCCTTATCAGAAATGTACATTATTCAATATTCATTATCATAAAATTAATAATGATAATTATAAATTCTAGTCTCTATCTACATTAAATGTTATGCCAGTAAATCAGAAACATAATTATAATAGATTTTCTATAATATAATCAATCAGATACAAGTAAATTTATTCAGATCATGTTCAAATGAGTTAAAATTCAATGAATTTTCTTCAAAAAATTTCCAAATAAAATTGTTTAAATTATTAATCTATATACTACTTCGAAGTTAGTGTTCGAATAATTGTGTTATTATTTCCCTTATATTATAACCAAGAGTGCTGTATTTATAAATAGCACTTTTGGAGACCAGTTAATTCGCAGAATTGAACGGTGGCTAAAATTTTCAATTAAATATTTCATTTACTTAGCCATAATGGCTTCTTCAGCAAAATAATCTTAGTTTCAAATTTTTTTTAGATTTATAACTCATATATTTTTGAAGCCATATGGAATTCCGATCATTTTAGCAGAAGTGAACAAATTTCAATTCATACGAAAACGTTTTTTGATGAAATCGAACGTTTTTTTAAAAATATGAATAGCGATAAGAAGATAAATCAGCAGTGAAGTCTTAGTCTGTAGAATACTACAGAATATATTTTTTAGAATTTATGCAAAATCTTAAAGTATTATTCAATAAAATTTCTCATCATAGGATTTAGTTATTTATTTTTATTTTAAAAGGATTTAGATGACGTAAATAATAATATTTTATTTATTTCTGTTAATAAGTGTACTTCTGAAAAAATTATGATGTCTAAATTCTACGTGGTCTTACGATTCTATGAATCATACTCAGTAAAATACTCTTGCCACTCCAATAGAAACAAAAAGAAAAAAGTCAATACTCTGCTACCAAATCTGACCGAATAATGTCGTAATAATTAATAATTTTGAAAATCATTATTTTAAGACAAATAACAATTAAGTGATATTAGGCCAATCACTTTTTTGTTGATGATTAGTCGTCAAATCAGACAATCTGCTTTATCATTTTCCAATAACCCTAAAAGCGAAAAATTGATGCCAGAAAAGTGATAAATCTCCAACTTTCTACCAGTGCATTTTGTGGCTTCAGAAACCTCAAACCGAAGCAACATTATGTTCCCATCTGTTTGATAAAATGGAAATTGTGGTGCACAATAGAATTACTTTTCCTTTGATAAACAATGTATTATTGTTTCCAAGATGGCAATAGGAAGCGAAAAAGTTAATTGGCGGCCTTTCTGCTTGCTTTCTAACTTTTCAAATAGTTATTTTCTTAAAATTCCAAGTTTTTTCCTTAAAGTTTATTACATGAATTCATATTTAAATCTTTGTTTACTTTTTATAATGAAGAAATTACGCTGGAATGCTGGCCTGAGATGGCGTTATTTTGTTATTATTTATCAGAATATCATTCTGCAACAATATGCTCGTTACTTAGAACATCAGAATTTACACAGTAAGTCTTAATGTCAGTACCCGTTTTCACCAAGCAATCGTCGTATGGACAAACAATTCTGAGAAGAGAATTTCAGGAGAAGGACGAAGAATCGACTGGCCCGTTTTTACATTCAATTTGAGTGAATATCAGACATGGGTGATTGATGAAGTGCTTTATCTTTAGGATTACTCTACAACCTCGAGAACACTTATTCAATAGAAAAACTGGAATCTCAAGAACAACTAGGTAACTTAATGGTCGGGGTACTAGAACGTTGTAAGGACTGCCTGTAGATCCTGGCAAGCATACAATCCATTTATATTTATTAATACCCCCTCATTTAGTTTTCCGAAATATGGCACATATTCTTCTTTGTATTCATGAATTATTATTATTACATTAAATGAATAATAATAATTCACGAATAAAAAGAAGAATCTTTATTACATCAGATGCTGTGGTTCGTACATCATATATTATTTTGTGGCACTCTACTTTCTATTAAATATTCTTTAGAATAATAGCGGCTGTTTCATGCTTTTGAATTAATCTGGAAATTATATTCCCTAATTTATGAAAGTGAATATAGAATAAATGCAAAATTAAAAATGAATAAGATAATAATCAATTTTATTAAGAAAAGAAGCAAAGAAGAGTAAAAATAATCCTTTAAAGACTTCTAAAGCGATTTTCATCTCATTCTTAAAATTTTGAAAGAATTAAAGATGAAAGAGGGGAACAAACAGTATAAAATGTATTTACAGATTCCTTTCCATATTTCTTTTCTAACATTACAAAAAATATTTTTTAAACTGTTTATGACAGTTTAATTTATTTCCTAATGCTATTCAAAATCTTTTTCTTAATTCTTATAAACTTCAATTCATTTAATTGGTATCAGAGACGTACATTCACGTAAAGTTGCTAAGCATTAATTCTTCTTTTTCCCGCAAATATATTATTTTACGGTTTATTTCAACATTAAATGAAGAACTGACATTAAGAAGAATTCAGTAATTTTCAGCAAAGTAAAACTTATACTTTGTTTTTCAGTATTCGATTATTATTATCCTGAAGAAAATAGGGAAAAATCGAATTTAAAAATTTAAATAAATGTTTGGCCTCAGGAGGCATCATATTTCTGTACACATTCAAATATTCAATAAATAAAACTTATCTGTCGAACATTATTTTAGTCAAATTTAAAGATAGCTTATTTGGGACCAAAATTCATAAGCACTTAATAAATGATAATATTTTATAACGTTTAACAAAGTGGTAATAAATAAATTGTATAATACATTTATAACGTTTAACAAAGTAGTAAAATGTTTTTATTTCAAAATTTTTTGTACTTATTTTAAAATTGCTGGCGCAAATTTAAAGAAATGATATAAGAAGCTTAGATAAAGAAAAATCTTCCTATAATGTATATTTTCAATCTATAGAAGCATTGAAGGCTGGTTTTATTGTTATTAAACTTGCAAACCAAAGCAAAAATGTAAAAAGAAAAAACTCCTGAAATATTTCGACGAAAATAACTTAAGAAAAAATAATGATGTGGTAGTCGCCTAACACGTCTGATATAGTTTATCTAGATAATTTCAAGAATAACAACTTCATGATAAAGGAAAAATGCCATTTTTTTCCATTATAATTTTATTGAATCATCTAGAACGAAATATATATTAACTCTTGTGAAGGAGATTAGGCATTTTCCCATAGGAATTTCCATTATTTTTTGAATGAATTCAATATTTTATATAATTTTGTTTTGCTTTATGATACTCGAAAAAAATTAAGCATTCAATTACATAATAGAATACATTAACATCTTTCAAAAATCTGTAAGCATCCGAATTGGAATGAGCTTAAATTCTTTCTCGCATCCAGCAAACGGCAGGGAGCATTACATAGATATGCATTATGCTTTTAAGCAACGCGATTTTTCGGATTATTGTAAATACTGCATAAATATTTCAAGTGCTTGTTTCCAATATTTTCTTGATGTTTCTGGTTGAAAAGATATTAGACGCATCGTGAAATAAGATCTTGTTTCATGAATTTGCAGTTTAAATTATTCCCCATCTGTTTTCTTTGGTGTTTTGGACAAGCTGTTGTTTCGTTTCTCAACCTATTGATTTATTTAGCTTTATAGCAACACTTTGAAGGCATCTAGAAAGGGAAATTGGATAAAAATGATATGATATGATATATCATGATATTTAAATGTAATTATTAGTAAGCTCCTTTAAGTTTTCTGTAATTTCATTACCACAAAGCTAAAAATATTTACAATTAATAAGTTTTCAAAAATAAATGAAGGTGGAACATTTGTGTGAACGATGCTAACAAATTATATTAATTAAATAGAAAAATAGTTTAATTACAATTCGATATATTCTTACAAGCAATATCATTTAAAAGCGATATTGAAACTAGTAATGATGGAAAGTAATTCGATTTATAAATACCATCACTGTGGTATGTAGTTGAAAAGATTATTATTGTAGAAATAGCAATTACTTTCTCTCACAAACAGGCGAAAATAATAAGTATTTATACTCGCGTTCATGTAAATGAGTGCGATCTATAGGAATCTATCTATAGTATCTATAGGAATTGTTACATAAAAAAATTCATCTGAAAGTTCAAAGAAGGAAGGAATAATGAAATAAGGAATTATACTTTGAAACAATTAATTTGACAGCGGACATATTTCTTCACAAACAAAAAAATATGAAATTTTATTTCGAAAATTATTTTGGATATTCATATTCCTAATTAGAATATCGGATTCCTTTTCAAAACATTATTGAAAATAATAAAACTGTGCCAAATTTTTATTTCTTTTCATGTCTAAAGGCTTTATTATAAGGTATTACCGGAAAGATAGTTAAAAGTTAAACAATTTCAAAATAAAATTGGGGAAAAAACTGATTTGACAGTACATTGCTCAGCATGACTTTTAACATTTCGAAATAACTTATTTTTCATCCCCTGAAATCTTTGAAAATACAGAATCTTCATATTTTCTTTGTAGAATCTATGGCCATTTACTGCATTTTCTCGTACTTAATCCAATATCGAAAGATATTCCCTTAGATTTCAGAGGAACCGGAAAAGTGCGATTTCATTGTTACGGATTTATTGAATTTTTTTAAATCTGCAAGTAGAATGGAAAAAATCATGTTTCCCCTCCATATACATATATAAAGGCAAAGCTTATCACACTTTCTTCTTGAAATCGATGCCAAACGATCTGAGCTATCGTCGAAATACAAAAAAAAAAAAAAAAGGTCCCTTTGAGATATTTACGTAACGAATTTGAGTAGAATTATAATATAAAAATAGATAATTTAAATATTGTCGGCGCTGCCGAGCTTTATTATTAATTCTTATTTCTCATCAGAAAAATTAATAAGGCAAAGACTGCCCTTTTAGTAAATAAATGTAAACGAAAATAATTGGCCTGACACCATATTTAAATTTTTTGATAACATTTAATTGACGTAGGACGAAACATAACATATAAGAACACTATTACAAAATTTAGTACGTTAACATCATCGAACTTTCCAACATCCAACCACCTTCTCTCGGCCCCCGTCTCTCCCGCCGTCCTTCTTCTCCACCCTCTTCCCTTCAGTTCGTTTTCTGGTTCTAATCATCCGCAGCGCCCTCACACGCCGCCCCTAAGAGAAAAACTGGTCTTCAAACGGCAAAAGTTTTTCTCTGATTCCTTTGGACAAAGTTAATAACATATAAGGAAAAATAACTAAACGAAATAAGAACATCTCATCCACATATTGAAATAACCATGAAAGCTCCGAATATATATATATGAAAAATAATTAAACGAAATATGAACATAGCATACATATATTAAATAAAAATGAATACATATATTGAAAATAATTAAACACAATAAGAATATAGCGTACATATGTTGAAATAAAAACTGAACAAAACATACATTAACACAATGGATATTGAGAACTAATTTTAACAAGAAAAAGAACTAATGTTTAGTTTGTAGACGAGATAAAGCATCAGCGTCTTTGTTTAAGATTCCAGGACGATGAGTAATTTTGTAACTCCATCGTTGCAAAGCCAATGCCCACCTAGTTAATTTAGGGCTTTTTGGAGTTTTTTCAATTAAGTATTTTAATGGATTATGATCAGTTACGATTTCTACCGTAGTTCCCTGCAACCATTTATCAAATTTTTTAAATCCAAACAAAATAGCATAAGCTTCCTTTTCAATAGTTGACCAATTTTTTTGAGTTTTGTTAAATTTTCGGCTTACAAATGCGATGGGTTTATAATTTCCCTTTCCATCTTTTTGGGTTATACAACAACCAACTGTAGAGTCAGAAGCGTCTGAGTGAATTTCGAAAGGTTTACCAAAATCAGGGGCATTTAACGCCGTCGCCTCACATAAAGCTTTCTTCAATCTAAAAAACGATTCTTCTTCGCGTTTTCCCCAATTTACATCTCCTGATTTTTTCCCTTTGGTTAGTTCAGTTAGAGGAGTTGCAATTTCCGCATAATTAGGAATATATGATCGATAAAAACCCATTAGTCCTAACACAGATCTTACTTCCTTTTTCGTCTTTGGCCTTTCTAGTCGTTTTATTGCCGCAATTTTTTCCTCGTCTGGTGCATGCTTACCTCCTCCTATCTTATGGCCTAAAAATTGTAGTTCTGGGGCCGCGAAAGTGCATTTTTTAAATTTTACAGAAAACCCTGTCTTTTCTAATTCCTGCAATACCTTTCTCAGATGAATTAAATGTTCGCTCTTTGGTTTGGAGTACACTATTATATCGTCAATGTAAGCTTGAGCATAACTAGAATGGTTTCGAAGAACACTATTCATTATTTTTTGGAATGTACCCGATGCTCCCGATAGACCAAAAGGCATAACCTTCCACTGATATACACCGTTATGAGTGGAAAAAGCTGTTAAAATTTTGTTCTCATCATTCATTTTAATTTGGTAATATCCCTTTAGCAAATCTAGACAAGATAACCATTGAGCCATCCCCGCAGTAAAAACTAATTCTTGTGTATCTTTCATGGGGTAATTAGGAACTTTTGTTACAGCATTAAGGGCTCTATAGTCAATACACATTCGAATGGATGCGTCCTTCTTTGCCACACATACTATAGGATATGTAATGTCTGCATTCGAAGGTTCAATCAAGTGTAAGTCCAACAGTTCTTTCACTTGTCTATCCACCTCTGCTCTATAAGACATTGGAACACTGTAGGAATGCGGTTTCCGTCTAGTAATATTGGGCAAAAGTTCAATCACGTGCTCCCCGATTGCAACTGGTTGCACTGGTCTTTTGAATAAGGGTTCAAATTCTTTTAATAATGTCTCCAATTCTGTTTGCTGCGTAGTTGATAAGTCAGGTGAGGCTACGGATTTTACTTCCTGCCAAAAGGAGTCTTCTTTCAATGGAGTATTTTCGATGTCACCAAATTCTTCTTCCCCTTCAAATATGACGTTCACACTTCCGGAGATAGCAATAAATTCTCTCATTTTATTTTGATGCACATGCCTCAGACTACCATCAGGCATCTTCACTAAAAATGAATGTTCATTCTTTCGTGATTCGATGGTACATGGACCTTGCCATCTAGCTAAAAGCTTGTTTCTAGAATCAGGTAATAGAACAATTACCTTGTCTCCTGGATTAAAGACTTTCTTCGTAGATCTCAAATTGTAATAACGAGCCATTCTTTCTTGCTGTACTGTTGAAATCAATTTTGCTTTCTCAGCTGCGTCTTCTAGCTGCTTCTTAAGCTTTTCCATGTAAAGAGGTACTGGAGTAGTATCCAACTGCAAACCCTCTTCATCTGCCACCCAAGTGTTCCTCAGAATAGATAAGGGTCCTTCTGGTTTTCGTCCATATAACAACTGAAAAGGTGCCACGCCGGTCGTGCTGTTGGGGACTTCTCGATAGGCCCACAAAATGAATGGTATTTTTGTATGCCATGTACGTGGCTCTTCCAAAATGACATGATGTAGCATGTGCTTTAACGTCTGATTAAATCTTTCTACCAGGCCATTCGACTCTGGATGCAATGGTGTCGAAAATCTTGGGCTGGATCCCATTCTTTTTTCAAACTCTTGTGTCAAACTAGCATTGAAATTAGTCCCATTGTCTGATGCTATTATATTAGGCACACCTGTCCGCATAAAGATGGTTAACAGTGCTTCACATGTAGCTTTGGCAGTTAGACTGGTCAGTGGTACTGCCTCAGCCCATCTCGTGTGCTGATCAACTAGACATAATATATATCTGTGACCTTTTGCACTAGGCGGATCTATAGGTCCAATGATGTCGATGTTTACCACTTGGAACGGCAATTCTGGTCTTGCCACAGGAGTAATTGGTACTCTGTCCTTTTGATTTATTCGCCTTGTCAACTGACAATCTTTGCATTGTTGACAAAAAGCTCTGACATCTTTGGATATTCCATGCCAGTAAAAAGAATACCTTATTCTTTCAGCAGTTTTTCTTGCGCCCATGTGACCTCCAAATACCGAACGGTGAGCTAAATTTAGAACTTCAAGTCTACGCTTCTTAGGCAAAACTAGCTGAGCAACGGACTCCCCTAAAACGTTTTCTTTGTGAAACAAAAATTTATTATGGAAATAATATCCTCCGGACTTTTCATTTGCACATTTTCTAGCATATTCCAAATCTGGACAATCCACTTGATCTTTAAGAAATTCGTCCGACCGTGATTGTTCTTTAGCATTCTTTTCTGAATTTTCCACAGATAATGCCCTTATTTCTTCACTTCCCAAGATTGGGTTATCATCACTTGTTTCATCGACGATTTCTCTATATTTAATTGTCTTCGGTTCTGTGTCCTTTTCGGAAATATCAACGAAATAATTTTCTTGAACACCCTGCAGCTTGTCCCTTATTTCTGGGGGCAACAGTACATCATCCACCAGAGTAGGAGCAACTGCACACAGCACTTCTTGGTGAATCATGTTCCCGTCTTTGCCAACGATGACACCCATTGGAATATTGACAAGAGAACATTTCTCTGCTGGACCAAAAATGCCTTTTATATAAATTGAAGCCTTATCTTCAACAGGAAAATCAGTCAATATATCTCTTCTGACTACGGTTATTTCAGTACCAGAATCAATTAAAGCTGTTGCAGGCTTTCCATTCACACTTATACGTATCTTTTCTAGATTACAAAGACCTTTATCAAGAGAAGGTCGTCTGTGAGACATCACTTTAGCCACTACTGCCGTTTCCTTAGTTACCGGTTCTGGGTCCACGACAGTTCTGTGAACATTTGCCTTTCTTCTACTATCTTGATCTGAGTTCGTCTTTAAAAGTTTGGGACAGAACTTCTTTACGTGACCATCCACTCCACAGAAATAGCAGGTAAACTTTGGACGGTTTTTCGGTTCGTATCTATTCCGTGTGAAACCTTTATCTTGCTTCATCTGTTTAGGACTATTATTATAGTCTCTGTTATCACGGCTAAAGGCGTTATTTCTAACATTTACTTGTTGATGTGCCTTGGGATTTGGATTCGACGGTCTCCGATAAGTTTTTCGAATACACTCGTACTCGTCTAGCTTGTCTGCTAAATCTTGGGGTTTGACTAATGTCCCCCACACATCAACAAAATGGTCACGAACCTCTTGTGGAACTCTTTTCTTTACTTGATCCGTAATGATCAAATCTTTCAGTCCCTCCAAATCTGTGACATTCAAAGCACTTATCCAGCCTTGAAAGTAATTTGTAACTTCATAAATGAAATCTTTCCAACTCTTCTCTGGATTTCTTTGGTGCTGAACAAATTTCTGCCGAAAACCTTCAGCATTCAATTTAAACTTCTTCATCAAGATTTCCTTCACATGTTCAAAATTAAAAAAATTCTTCTTCTAGAATTCTTGCGATCAGCTCCACTATCTCTGCAGGCATGAGAGGTATTAAACATGACACCCAGTTTTCCTCATCAATTTTCAACCTCTTGACTTGTCTCTCAAATAATGACATATATAAGACAATGTCACATTCTTTTTCGTCGAATTTTGGCATGGACTTGGAAATTTCAATCTGCGGATTGATATGAAATTGTCCACCACTAGCTGAACTAGCATTAGATGCAGCCATTCCTGCTTCTATTTTTTTCTTTTCCAATTCAAATTCCATCTCTCGCTTCCTTGCTTCCATCTCCATCTGCAACTTCGACTTACTCTCTTGTTCCTTTCTTGTAGAGATTATTGTTTCTAGTAAAGTTTTCACAAATTCTTCTTCATATACCTGACTGCCAGTGATTAATGTTTTTAGCCCATATACTGTCATATCAGATTTCGGTTCCTCCCCCATTTCAGTTGCCAACACTATAAGATCACACTTGATACCCTTTGCCAAAAACGCCATTATTAAATAATAATTCTGACCCGAAAATAAGAAATTTACCCTGTTTCTTTTGAATTATACAAATTCTTTTTTTTGTTGTTGTTGTTTTAAAAACGCGCAACAAGAATTCTGTTACTGCGGAGATACTCTTTACAATATTGAAAAAAAAATACTCAAATGAAAATAAAGTAAAATAATAATAATTGCTAACAATATTATCTTGATAATTTTTAAATTCATAAAACTTATTTTAACAATCTAAAATGCAAGTACATGTTTCAAACAATTTCTGTTTTATTTGAAAACATTTCTTAAAATATTAAACATAAAATGGTTTATGCACTTGCGAAAAACTTTTTATAATGTAACACAAATTAACTTTTAACAACTTTTGTTGTTGTTCTATTTCACAACAATAAAATATAATCTCTAATACAACACTCCCTTTATACTTATATCAATAAAAAAAATGCAAAAGTAATAAATCTTCCATTAATAAAGATCATTCATATTAAAATATTAAACCAGAATTATTTATTTGAGCTATACAATAACTGAAAGAATTTAGTACATAAACAATCAAAAAAATGAAGAGCATATTAGAATGTTTTCCCGAATAACAGCAAATAGTATTGATTCTAAGAAATATCCTTTTAATAAAAAAAAAAACACAAATGGCATAAATTAGATGATAAAAATAACACCCCATAAATCTACTCTTCCCTTTTACTTATTTCTTGTTTTCTTTTTTTTTTAACTGCCGTCAACAGGATTCATAAAACAAGAATGATTTATCCGGAACACCGGAAATACGTATATCAATCAGAAAAGTATTATTTTTAAAATATCTTTCGTTCGGAATCGAAACGAAAGTGTTACTGGTAATTATTTTTCAACTAAAATACAGAATTATCAAGCACAAAATTCAATTAAACATATCACTTATTTACTAGAATACAGAATAATCAAGCATAAAATTCAATTAAACATACCACTTATTTAAGACAACAATCAAAATAAATTCTTTAATGTCCAGAATATCTGAAAAAAGAACATAAATATCAAAACAAGTGAAACAAAAACTCGTAGAGCTTATTATTGTATTTTCCAAGAATTAATTCCTTGCAATGTTTATGGAACAATTACTTTATTATATATTGAAAAAAATATATCAAAAGAACAACAGTTTTATTCTTATAAAAATAAAGAATTTATTATAAAATGATATACAATTATTTATGACAGCATTCACCCTTTCAAAACGAAACAATAGTGTCAACAGTTGTTCAGCTCATTTCTTGATAGAAATAAATTTTTAACACAGCATGTTTTAGTTTTAGTTTTCTAAAAGGTACAATAATCAACTTTCTTTTTTTTTTCTCTTTATTTTACTGACGTAAACTATATTTAATCATCGTAACCACCGAAGTGGTATTATCACTGACGTAACAAATAAAATGGTAAGTTCCTGGCGGAACGAAGTATAAACTATAATAAATTAATACTTATTTGTGCTGTAAAGATATATTACCAACATGTTAGAAGGTGACACAACATGCAGAATTTAGAAATCTGGATATCACTGGCGTGATACAACAACTTATATTCCTGACGGAACAAAATCACTGACGTGATACAACAAATTATATTCCTGACGGAACAAAATCACTGGCGTGATACAACAAATTATATTCCTGACGGAACAAAACTATATCTTTACATGCGCATCAAATCAGTAAACATTTAGCTTACCTGAGTTCCTTTAGCTACTGCCGTAACTTCCTTCATCACATACATGGATTCGGTGGGTTACCTCGATTTCCTTCTGGATCAGCCGGAAATATAATAGACACCTTCATTAATCCAGATCCCGTTCGCTGCCACCAAGATGTCGGCGCTGCCGAGCTTTTTTATTAATTCTTATTTCTCATCAGAAAAATTAATAAGGCAAAGACTGTGGCCTGACACCATATTTAAATTTTTTGATAACATTTAATTGACGTAGGACGAAACATAACATATAAGAACATTATTACAAAATTTAGTACGTTAACATCATCGAACTTTCCAACATCCAACCACCTTCTCTCGGCCCCCGTCTCTCCCGCCGTCCTTCTTCTCCACCCTCTTCCCTTCAGTTCGTTTTCTGGTTCTAATCATCCGCAGCGCCCTCACAAATATTTATGACAAAAAGTTTTCAATTAAATTATTATACAGCGTGTTTTAAAAAGTGAATTCCGATCTAAACTGAAATGTTTTTAAAAGAGAAAAAAATTTCAGACATTAATAAATTTTAGAAGTTAAGGTATTTATTTTTTTTAAAAAAGGATCGAGCTTTAAGAATATCTGTAAGTTTAAATTTATCTTAAGTATCAGATTTCCTTAAAAAAAGAGAAAAAAATCATTAACGAGTACAAATTAATTTTATCCAAAACTGATTTTACTGTTATGCTAATCGATAATTACTGTTAGGAATACCAATATCTGGTGTTCTTAGTAAAATGTCTTTAATTAGACAAATTGTAGGAAAAAAGTTCAATGGATAATTAAAAGATTTTTTCTTGTTACAGAACATTATATAAAATTATTTATCAAACAGTTGTTAGTTTTCTAAAAGTCAGAAGTATGACGGATATAATCAATATTCACTTCATTTGATTTATTAGTATAAATTTTGACTTGAATATCATTGGTTTAATTAGCATTTCACATGACTTATATTTTGCAATAGACAAAATTTAGAAAAGCGATGATTTTTAAACATCTCAAAATCAATCAAATTCTAAATTTTTTTCTCAAAGCCAGATTTTTTTATTATTTATTTTTATTTATTTATTCATTTTTTTGGGAAAAACAGTTTAAACCAATTTTAAACAATTACTTGACTATCAGATTTCCCATCCGTCGATATTTAGAAATCTACGCTTTTTTTTTCTCCCGAAAATCTGATTTAAACTGGTTTGGAATGATAACAGGACTGTTGCATTGCACAATCGTCATCTTTTATAAAGGCGATGGATTTTTTTTTTCATCTGAAAATCGTTCGAGCTCCTTAACTTCTTCCAGCTAGAGAAATTGAGAATTTAAAATCTTCCGACCCTGCTCTTTATTGGCCACACAGGAGAATCGGATAAATGGTGGACATTGCATCTAGCCAAGTTGTACATTCCCAAATGTACGTAAGTCGCCGTAAGTGTCGTAAGTATGTAAAGTCGCCAAATGTGACAACCTTTTTTTTATCATTTTCTTATAATTCTAAAAGCGAAAAATTGATGCCTGAAAAGTGAAAAATTACCAATTTCTTGCCCTTGAATTTTGAGGCCTTGAAACCCCAAACCGAAATAACATCATGTTCTCACATGATAATAAAGAATCATGAATTATGAATTAAAAATCAAAAATATTCAAAGTTAAAAAAAAATATTTACACTAAAAAAGGTTTACTTATTTTTGTTGTTGTTTTTAACTTTTTATGTCAACATATTATTATTAAAGTGGAGACCATTCTCTTTTAACATCATTTCTCTCTTAACATTCTCTTAAACATATACCTTTGTATGCAGACTTTATTTTTGTATCAATAATGACATTTTTAGATAATTAGGAAAGCCCAATTCATTCACAGATGTTATAATGTGATGAAAAAGTTATCAAATAACCCATCGAAATTGTTCATGTTCTATAGGTATTCGGTTGAAACAATGCGACAACACAGTCCGAAACAAAAGAGATAATCTCATTAGGTAGTAGAAAAACAAACACAGAAAAAAAAAGGTTGGTAAAGTCAATGTAAGAAAATGTGTAGAAATTCAACAGAAGAAAAAAAAATTAATTGAAAAAGTATACTGATGGAGGCACATATGTCTTTTTTTTTTTTACATATTAGCATTGTTCGAAGAAAAGATGACCGTCCCCAGATACATAAAAGAATAGATTATTTAATAACTATTATCTAATTCATTTCTTTTCTAGAACAATGCAAACCCATGCTGAAAGTACAACATGTTTGTAAAAATAGAAATTAGATACAATAGATTTAAATTTGTATATACTGGATACAGAGAATCATTGCCAAGTAATGAACATATTCTAATTTAATTCCAGGTTGTTTCTTTAAGCATAATATTGTAATATATCATCACTAGTAAATTTATGAAAGCTAATAAAATGAAATTTTGTTTCTATATGTCACAATCACATTTAGATTAAAAATAATGGAAAAAAGCTAGAGCTTTACAGTGATGCAAACTAACTTCTGCAAAAAAAAAAGATGATTTTATGAATTAAAACCAACAGGGATTTTATATAAATGTAGGGCCATAAATGTTATTAGAAAATATTGGTACACATATAAATATTAGGAAAAGAATAGCTAGTATGAGAAGAAAAAGAAATTGTTTCAGTCGTTAAATTACATTGCGATGTTTTTCATTTCGCAAACTACCTCATACATAAATTAAGTATGGAATTTGTAAGCATTCATAGTTGTAGCAGGATGCATCACAAATGCTGCTGAATCTCTTGAAAAAATACAGAAATTGAAAATAAACTGTTATTTCTTTATTGCTAGACTTATAGTTATTATTATACATATTGTTATTTATCCGTGGTTAAATCCGACTGTTATATTTAAATTGTTTAGCATGAATATGCCACTTTAAATTCTTGATAATTTAATTATCTATCAATCAAATATTTTAATTAAATGTTAGTCCAATACATGTGGAGCCAACTGGCCCCGAATTGTATAAACTGGTTGTTTTATAATTCTGCAATATATATAATAATGAATAATAAATTAAATTGTAGAAAATAATTCACATAAAATTATTTTCTACTTTTGAGCATTCTGGTAAATCTGATCATATGGTAAGTCCGATTCATACGGTAACAGCTTTTGCTGAAGTGTGTATTTTGTTTGGTTCTTTGGTTCTTACTACAATGATAATGTATAAAACAAGCACTGTTTTTCTGTTGTTGTTGCTGTGATATATAAAGGTTCTACGTAATTTTTTCAGTTTCACTGTTTTAGAATAATTTCATGAAAATAAACAGTCAATAACGCTTTCGCAAAAATATATTCAGCACAGCAAGCTATAATTCTGTAATTAACGATCACTCATCGCAGATCCTAATTATCATTTTCAAAATCGCATTCTGGTTTATAATGTAATTACTATTTTATAATTAGGGAATAGAAGAAAAAACATTAAAAATAAATCATAATAGATGCTTAAAAGCTCAGGTTGGAAAAAGCCGAACTCGAAATGTTTCCGTTATGAGCCATACCGAAAACATTTTGGTTTCCCTGAGACACCGTTCCTTATTAAACTCATCCTCATATCCCAAGTTCTGCAGTGATCCATCAATTCTGAAGTTAGGAAGATGGCATTTAGATTTACTCACTCAGCACGCTTCAAGAAAACCATCCTTCATCCACGAAATCGAGTACACTACAATGTGTCGGATGCATAATAACAAGATGTTTTTTCTTTGGGAAAATGATTCATTCTCATCAAAACCAAGTCCATTACTTGCGTTTAAAAGAGAAAATGAGGTTTTTTTTATATAAACGTTTATGTGATTACTTGATATTAGAACAGCATAGTATATTATTGAAAACATCATGGGTTCGATTTTGCGATAGTTCCGAATTATAAAATTAAATATATATATATATATATATATATATATATATATATATATATATATATATATATATATATATATATATATATATATATATATATATATATATATATACATACAAAAAATTCGATAACAAGCTCTTTTATTCCTACTGGCAATTTTTATATAAAAATCTGTAAGGTTAGTAATGATGTCGAATATTTCGACGGTAATTTTGATTTTTTTTTTATGGATACTGAATATGGAATTGCAAATTATTTTTTTGTAGTTTGAAGATAGTATTTTAAATAGAAACATCTACTTAGAAGTTCAACTCGGCTGAGCCTAAACATGTATTGTATTTGAATTACTATTAAAAAATATTAAAAATTATATCAAAAGAGAATTTTTAAATCAATAGATAATAATTTCATTATCTATTCTATACGTAATTAATTCACTGTGTTATTATATTTTCTATAATTTCTTTAAATGTGTTCGAGTAATATAAAGCATTTATGCTTTTATTCAATTTATATGTAACAGTTTATTACATTTCACAGGATATTTAGATTTTAAATCAAATACAAGAACTACTATAATCAATAATATTACGGTTACATAGAAATAATTCGATATACATCTAATTTAATGTTAATTAAATAATTACTAATGTATTAATGAATTTTAAGTAAGGCATCTAATTTATATACTCATTAACATATGAATAAAATTTTAAAAAATTGAACTTTAATATTCTTATAAAAATTTTAATAAGAATCGTATTTAATATCTTTACATGATTTTAAATAAATTTCACTTTTAATTTAAGTAATAATGCTCTGAAATTTATTCTGTCAAAAACAAATTCACAACTCTACATTGAAGTGATTATTGGATTTATTTGAAGTCATGGTAATTGGATGATATGACTACTAGTCAATTATTCATACCTGTTTCTTTGCATTGATTAAACTAGCATTTCTGAAACAAATGTTATCATCTACTTATAATAAAGCTCAAAGTGTGTGTGTGTGTGTGTGTGTGTGTGTGTGTGTGTGTGTGTGTGTGTGTGTGTGTGTGTGTGTGTGTGTGTGTGTGTGTGTTGGCGCTCTATAGGACAGACCTTTCTACTTACAGCAACCAAATTTGGCACCTGAGTACTTTCGGGGCAAAAAATGTGCATTTCAGTGCGATTTTTCTTAAATTTTTAATTAGAAGTTTAATTAATAAAAAATTAAACGAAATCTTTGCGATTTTCTATTATAATTTCCGAAAATATTACAGCATAAAATTAATACAGTAGACTCCCGATTATCCGCGCCTGCCGCACAAAGTTTTTTTTTTTTGACTGAATTTTTCAAAAAGGTGCAGTTTTACAGTTATGCTTTTGTAATTACATAATACATTACAGTATTAAAACAGTACATATGTATTAATTTTTCTGTGCATCCTTGACGCCTCTCGTAAATACAAAGCACTTTTCTGTTTTCATTAACAAAATGCAATTTAGGTTATTTTTGAGTGATATAATAAAATATTAAGCGTTAGTGAAACATTTCCTGCTGTTTATTTTGTTTTATTGTACATAAAACGATTTTTAAAAGTTGGAATGATTGTTTTCTCTTTTGCTATACCCGTTTTTAGCTTTTTTCGGATTATCCGCGATTTTTGTTATTCGCGGCGGCCGCGCCACCCAATTCCGCGGATAATCGGGAGTGTACTGTATTTACATCAAACCTGATTTTTGCATCATGCTAAAGATCAAAAATTAATCTTTTCAATGATACTAATGTTTTAACAAACAATTTAAATTTCTATTTTTCATATACCTTTAAAAAATAATTTCAACACATTTTTCAACAATTTATTTCTAGCAAAATAAAAATAAAATTTCAGATGCATGAGCACGTTGCACATTAATGAGGAAAAATAAATGAGTTTTATGAATGCGTTGCCTTTATATTGACAGAAGCTGAAATTATGAAATAAGTTAGCTATCGTACCAAATTAAATAGATAAAAATGTAATTTTCAGCAAGTGTCTGAAACATGATATTATTTGAATAACAAATGCAAGAAAATCTTTTTCTGTGATCTTTCATAATACCTATGTTACTTATTCAATTAAACAGTTTTATTTAAGGCAAATATGGTTTAATACGTACAATACATATGCACTCTAATTGGAAACTAACAGCTAAATTGTAAACCTTTAGTAACAGATATACATTTGTTAACAAATGATTTAAATGAAATAAATAATGATATTTTACATAATTTAAGTTAATAAATGCTGATGAAGAAAGAATTTTAAATTTTTACATATATCCTGTGCCCTGTGAGTTATTTTTAACAAAATATTCACGAATAAAAGAAATTGAAAAATTTTCAGTGAATGCCGATGCTCCTTAATTTTAATTAATTACAATTAAGGAACATTGACACTGACTGTAAAATTTTCAATTATTAATTCATTCAATTTTAATTAATAAAAATTAAGCGATGATAAAGAATAACTGCCAAATTTTCATCTTGCTAATGTCAAAATCGCTAAAAAAATTCAACTTATTTATTTCACTTTTCTTGTAAATTTATTATTTAATAAAAGTAATCATAAATTTTAGTATTTATTTATTATAATGTATTGCAAATTTATAAGGAGATATTTTTTACTTCATGGAATCGAAATTGTAAAGTTTAATAGAAATTTTAAAAAAAATCTTGAATATTTTTCTTATTACATGATATCAAAATATTTTTTATACATTTTTTAATTAATTTTACTACATATTTCTTAAAATTCTGTACTTTACTAACACAAATTCTATTACATTTCTCTTGAGATTTTTTTCATATTTTTTAATCTATTATATAAATGCACTGTTCATTATATATAATTTTATTCAGCTTCAATAATTCCCTAATTCTCCATGAACCACTTGTAATGTTAATTTCAATTTTTATGATCAAAGCGTTTTGCGCTCAAACTTATTTTTTCGAATATTTGAGGAACAGAGCAATCGCATTTTTCATAACCTTTTCCATATGTTACACAAGAAATAAATAATAAAATACAACACCACTTCTTCTCTACGCATGTCATTTTATTATTTAAACGTATTTACCCTTGCCTAAAACATCTTCAAGATGAGAGCAACCTCAGAGACATAAAGACGAAAGGATAAAAATTCACACTCTCTCACGTGGTATAAAATGATAATACTAGGGAATAAAAAGATGCCAAAGGTTTCTCAGACACACCCTATTTTAGTATGAACATTTCTGAATTATACAGCAGATCACCTTTTCTCGCGCAATTTTTTCCTCGCTAATGCTTGTAATTTAGATTTTATTTGGCAACGCAGGGTATTAAAATGGATTATTAATATTCAAGGTAGAAATGAATGAAGATATATTCAAAATTTTTACTTGAATACAAATTCATAAATCGAGTAATTATCACGAAATTTGTAATAATATTCTCGTTGACTGAATTAAACTTATATAAATATGAAGCGTGTTGCACATTATGGTAATTTAGTATTTTAGTTCATGTTTCAAATGTAAAGACAGTTTTTTAAATATTTGATCTGCTAATCCATTTTTTTTTCCTAGACTATAATTCGGCTTCGTGATTTTTATGATAAAGGGCAATTTATAAATCTTCTCCCGATATTTACTTCCACAACTTTCTATTTCTTTATCCACTATTTTCTTATTTTCCAAAGTTCATCAATCGTAATGGATGTACGGTTAGTAAGAGACTTTTTCAACAGCCCAAAAAAGTTCCTAAAAAAATTTGCATCGAAATCGTCTAAAAACGCATAAATACTTTCTCTACTTGATTCATATAGGTAAAAAAAAGGAACACAGAATGAACAAAGATATTTATATATAAATAAGTATATGTTTCGTCACTTAGAACATTTAGCATCAAATTTTCTGTAAGTTGCTAGTGTTAAGACTTTGTGGCGGATTGGTAAGAACCTGGGACCTTGTGGTTCTCAGCCCAGTAACATGACCACGATATAAAAGCAATTGATCGGGTATAGTAGCTGTTAACTGGCTTATAAACTTTCACCTCAACTTTAGATGTAAAAGTTTAGCTAATCTGAAACTTCGAAGTGAAATAGCTATTCAGAGCCTTACTAGATACTACTAGCGCTTGAATGAGAAAGAGCATAAAAAGGAAATTATTTTTATGCTTCTTCTAGCTTTTTTCCTTTATGCCTTCCAAATTCTCATATCCCATTTTTGTTACTGAATATTGATAAATGTGTAAGGTAAGTACAATAATATTCCTTGAGGAGTCTTCTTCAATATTAAAAAGCTATCCTAAGCCTTCTAGAGTAAAGATAAAGCATTAGTAAGGGTATTTGTAAATTTTGGTTCTCCTTAGGATTATTTTGGGAAAACGATTATTTTTTGTGTTATACCTGGAAATTACATGTTTAGAAACGTCATCCATTAAATCTTTTCATTAGTATTAAATATTTTTTCCTTAAAAAAGTTTTTAGTATTATCTGTAATGAAACAAACATTATTTTGGTTCTAATTTGAAGGATAATTATAAATTACACCGTCATGAAAATGAATACAGTATGATTCAATAAGGCACTAAAAGTGTTCTTTTTAGAAATAAAAATATATAAAAATCGTTTCTCACTTTATTTATGCTTGATAGTTGCATTTTGGTGTTCAGCTAAACGTATGAACAATTAAACAACTTTCCAGTTTCCAAAACCACAAATTTTTTGCTTATTTTCCTTCAGTATAAAAATAGGTATTTTATGTAAAATTTGAAATGATAATTTAAATTTTCATACCGAACTTTATCAGAATATATTTTGTGTTATATGAGTTTTCAATTCAATATCACAACCACGAAAATGTTTAATTTGAATTGAATTCAAACCCTTATCTCCCAAATCACATGCTTGGTTCTGTAGATTCTCGGTGATTCGTGCATGGCCCGGTAGACTTCCGTTGAAAGTGCATTTTGTTTCTAATATAAATTGGCAGTTTGCAATAAAATCCTTTACGAGAAGGACGGTCATAAGAAAAGGGAAATTAAATTTATTTCGAAGCAAGACATAATAAATCGTAATTACGTGGTCATATGTTTTTTAAATGTTATCTTTAATTGTAAGAAACTAGAAAATGTCCCTTCACCAAGCTGTATATTTGCACGGAGTTAAATATGCAAATGTGTAGTCATAATAATGAAATATTATACGATCAAAGAGTTGGCTTATGT
This sequence comes from Argiope bruennichi, assembly GCF_947563725.1. Taxonomy (NCBI): domain Eukaryota; kingdom Metazoa; phylum Arthropoda; class Arachnida; order Araneae; family Araneidae; genus Argiope; species Argiope bruennichi. Next base: position 81,360,406 of record NC_079152.1, read on the forward strand.
GATATTTAGAGCGATATATTTTCTGGATAAAACAAATTTACTGTATTTATTAAAAACTTCAAATTTTTACTTTTCACTAAGAATTGTTCACTTCGTTCTTTATTTTGAAATTTTAATATTCTTCGTTGCCTATTTCACAAAGTAAAAATATTTATCATACAATTAAGCATAGTTCTTGCTAATTGTTGATTGATTCGATTGCAAGTTGAATTGTCGTACTGTTTCTATTATGATTACAAAAATTTTCAAATTTTCCTATTATGCTGGCTGTAATTTAGCATTAATACCTTTATTTATTATTTTAAGTAGTGCTACTCGAGGATACGAATTATTATCAAAAAATAAAATGGTAAAGTATTTGTAATATTCCCCTTTGTATGCGAGTAATAACACGGAAGTAAGTAAAGAAATTAAATTAAAAAAAATATAGCATTTTTAGTCAATGAATGTTACATTGTATGTTAAAAGAATCTGATGAATTCTGAAAGGATATTTTTACTTTCATAGTATAATAAAAAAAAATTAATATTTATCGAAAACCCTTACTTTTATCTAAATTATAAAGAACTTATCAGAAAATGATTATTTATTTATTTTTGAGTGAGGAGCAGAAAAAAGTCGATAAGTTTAAAATTTATCTTTTATGATATATGTTTCCAATATTGTAAAGAAAATGTCATCATTCGTACAATGCATTCATCAGTTTGTTCTTTATAAAATGATTTTTCCTTGGGGAGAGGGAAGAGATCGATAAAATATAACAATTTTAAATAACCATAGATTCAAATTTGTGTCTTAGATTTTTCTTACAAAGAAGAGGAAGATGCCAGAGAAAAAATTAATGCAGTTTCTCTATATAAAACTGGCAAACTGTTAACATGTGCCAAGATTTAAAAATTAGAATTATAAATGCAGAATCATATTACATATCTGTTTCATATAAGCAAAGATAAATTTATATAAATAGTATTACTTTGGATAGTTGGAAGTGCTAGAAGGTGATAGCGTTTATAATAGCATTTTCTTATTTCCCACTTTTATTTTAGAAATTTCCTTCTCAATGCTATATTTGTCAATAAAATAATTTTTTTCTAGAAATTCAAGTTTTCTGGCCTTTTCCGAAGTGGCTTTTAAAGTCTGATTGCTACAGAATCTGGAAACAAGAAGGAATATTATAATGTTACATTGAAAAGAGACAGTTGACTCTCCATGGCAGAATAGTCATAGCACTGATCTCCTAATCAAAAGAATGTAAGTTCGAATCCCGCTAGAGACAATGCGATTCACAGTTTGTGTGCGTATTTAATCCCTTTATTTCATGTTCCAGAAGATTCTGGACTTTTCTTGCTGTCTCCAGAAAAGTATTCTGGAACTTTCCTTGCTAGTATAAAAGCAGAAGATTTGTCAGTCACTGTATTCTCAGTTCAGAGTTTTAAAAGGATTATGTATACAAGGTAATGTATGTCTATATAATCGTTGAAAGAAATTTTTATAGTAAATTTATTTTAAGGATTATTTATTAAATGATTTCTTGTTGCGATAAGACGGAATATTTATAAGAAATCTTTTAAAATATCACTAAATAATCACTAAAAATTTCAGAAATAACATAATTTTTAGTAAAATAAACTATTCTTGCTGCGAATGAGCTTGACTATATTTAAATTAATAAGTTCTAATATATTCTTAAATTCATTAAACTAATTATAAACTACATCATTAAACTAATATACATATTTAAATATTAACTTATATTAATGCTAATATATAAGAAATGTAATACATTTCATAAAACTAATAAAATGAATAGAATAGAAGTTTCTAATTTTTATACTTTCCCATTTACATTATTTAGCTTATTAATCTGAGGTAGTTATTAGCCAAATAACAATGGAATAGTTTGTCTTCCTCCTCCTCCTTATACCTCCTTATTTTCTGTATTTCGTTTCAATTTGTAGGAAATAATCCCTTAAGAAATTCCCCACATCGTTATTTGTCTTCTTAGTAATTAATTGTCTACATTTCCCAAAGAATGTATTAAGATATGAATAAAGAATTTCTCTAAAATGCTCCTTGTCATAAAAGTCCTGTGTAACTTTACTTCTTAAGAAAGTATTCTAAATAACTTCAAATATATCACTGGACAGAAATTATCCTGTGATTTGGGCATAATCATAAAGAAACATAAAAAACTGTGTCTTTCATCCTACGCGGCAGCAACTTATTACTAAATCATAGAAGGGATATCCAAAAAGACATCAGCGAATCCCTTCAATAACTTGACATTGTTTGTATTGTCACCACTAAGACCAGACGAATAATATATTTAATGGATGAAGTCACAAAAAAGAAAAAAATGTGCCCTATAGAAAATTTTATTGAAATCTTATTGATTAGAGGTATTCATGAGTAAATATTAAAGTTAATATTCACAGTAGGTTTGAAAAAAATGTGATTACACTAGTCGCCTTTAGAGACCAGCTTGTTCGACCAGATTATTGTCTTTTTATGCTTCTAAACTATTAAAATGGATATTTTTTTTTGAAAATATCCCTTTTTATTCGGTAAGATTAAAAAAATTTCAATAAATCAGTATACTACAAATTATAAAGATTGCATACTTTGAAATAAAAGTGAAAATTCTTTGTCAAAGTTGTCATTTGTATTTGTGGTAAATCCATGTAAATTTATTACCAAGTAAGAATTTTTTTAATCTTAATATTAATATTGGTAGAAAAATACGAAAGATACGATTGCTTAGATGAATGAGTTAAAATTTCATCATTACAATAAAATATTTTTAAAAACTGCGCACCGAATTAAAATTTTAAAAAAATATTAAAAATAAAGAAATAATGTACACTAGTATAATTGATACCATTACAAAAGAAATTTTAAATTATGCGAAACTTATTTTTGTAAGATAAAAGTTGAGGAAAATATGGATTTCAGTTTTCACAGCCAAGTCATAGAGATTACTTATGTGGCGACAGTTAAGCCTATTTTCGCTTTCGATCAAAAATTCTTCTTGATTCCTATTTCTGCCATCCTGATTTCTTTTACATCTTATTTCTGCCATCCTGATTTCTTTTGCATCTTATTTCTGCCACCCTGATTTCTTTTACATCTTATTTCTGCCATCCTGATTTCTTTTACATCCTATTTCTTATGACTGAAAAGAGGATTCAGTGACACAGCAATACCTCCACGTAGCATTTTAGTAATATTTTTGCTGTTGGATTAATTAGTTAAAAAAAAAAAAACATTGAAACTTAGCTATAAAAATGCTTAATGAAACGTTGGAAATTTCTAGCGGTTTATTTACATTTGATTATTCCTATTCACAAATCTTAATAATTACCTTTATCTTTGCTCATAATAAAGAAGAGTGTGTGCTTGCAAATTGTATGTGTGTGTGGGGGGGGGGGGGGGGCTCTACAGTTTGGAAAGTTTGACGTGGAACTATCAAACTTAGCACATACACATAATTTGAAGAAAAAGAATATGCACCTTGAAGCGAAATTTTTAAATCTAAAAGTTAAAATATCAAGTTATTTTAATAAATATGATATACAAGATTGATAGACTGTATAAAATTTAATCTTCAAAATTGATTTCTGAATACATTTATTGATTGAAATAAAATAAGATATTACTTACAATACTTAAATGCTTTTCAAAGAAAAATTGAAACTGAATTCTATGATGTGCCATAAAATTTTTTATTGAATAATTCTTTGAGATATTGCTTAAATTACATAAAACATATTACGTAGTGCACATAAGACTTCAATTATTAAATGGTCTTCCTTCGATTATTAAATGGCCTTTTTTTTATTAAATTATGTTATTCCTGTCTCTATATAAGGTGGTTTCATCAGTTTCTACCAATATGTCACTCCATCTAAGCAAAACTAACTGTTTTCCTTTTTTTACTGAAAAATTAACGATCCAGTATCAAAACTATAAATATGAATTTTAATTTTCTCTCAGTAGATGAGATGCACCTTGGCGTAATATTCAGTCATTGGACTTGGAACCAGAAAGTTGGCGGTTTGGAACCAAAATTTGTCATGCATGTGAGTCAAATACATACTACAACTTATACCAAAGGCAAAAAGTTACACATGTATGTTGGGCAAGGCTGTGATGAACCAAGAATCATCCTCGTGGTCCAACCACGGTTTATAATTATGATGACTTTTCAAAATCAACCTCCGTGTAGTTCCAAAATGGATAATGATTATAAAATAACTTGAATTATATCTTTCTGTTACAATTATTACAGCAATATTAACCATTTATCAGATTTCTATGAAGTTAATTATAATTTATTAATCTTGAATCTTTTTTAAAAAAATCTATTTGAATATCATTGATCAGTTTTTGTTATTATTTCTTTCATTTACACAGATTACAATATTTTTTATTGAAAATTAGATAGATTATATATCAAGATTTCAAAATATAAGTTAGTATTTTTGTCTGTAGATTATACAGAGGAAATAATTCATTTTCATTTACAATGATAGTAATTACCTTAGTTATTTCTTCAAGTTATAACATTATTTATCATGTCAATGAAGGAAATTAGATTTAAAGTTTCATTTTTGATAATCATTCACATAATTAGTCTAATTATGCCATGTATTCAAAATATATAGATTTAATTATATCAGACAGCCCTATATGTAACTTTCGTTCATTCCAAAATATAAAATAAATTATTATGTCCCTTATTCATTACCAGTTGCGGAACGTTATGCTAAATGCAGGCAAATTGTCTATCAAATATTAAATAAGACATTTTTCAATACAGAAAGAAAAATAGAAATATTTGAAACTACAAATTAAATTTTGAACATTACATTTTTTATGCTAAATGTTTGCTGATACTGCTTGATAAATAACAGTTGGTTAACATTACACACTCTGTGCGTCTGTCGAAATTAGCTGATTAATAATGGCACTGAATACAACATTTGGCTTTAACTATGTCTGCTAAATTTATTACGAATTCAGTAATACCTATTTTTTTTTCTTCTAGTACATAACTAAAAATAGAAACTTGAAAACTTTTATAATGAAGCAAATCCACGCGAAAAAGAGCATTGGCAGAAAATGTGTATAAAAAACAAAATGGACACGCAAAGAGAAAAGTTTTGAAAATAATGACTAGATCAAATTCTTATTACAACGGTACTTGTCCCCGATAATTTTAAAAGACTCGACTATTTCTTTGTTTTTTCGAAAACAATAAAGATTATGCTGTGCTATTAAAACTTGACGTGCATTATTTTCCAAAATTTTCATCAGTTATTGAAATAAACATCATTTTTAGTTTACTCTTTTAAATATTAAATTAGACATTACTTTTAGTTTACTCCTTTAAATATTAAATTAGACCTTATTTTTAGTTTACTCCTTTAAATATTAAATTTGACATTATTTTTAGTTTACTCCTTTAAATATTTAATTAGACATTATTTTTAGTTTACTCCTTTATATATTAAATTAGGCATTATTTTGTAAGTACATCATATCATTTATATTATCGGTGTTTACATTTTGAATTGAATTAGCTTAAAATAGAATACCGAGTAGAGAGTTTTCGATAACTTCATAAGAACTTCCCAAAGGGAAAAAGAAACTCATGAGAAGCTCTAATGAGAGTGATTTAGTTACGACATACTATAGTATGATCGTGATTAGTTAATGACAGAATTAATATTAGAAAAGTTCGAAATAAATCTTGTATTAATCGTTAAATATTTTGGCCATATTTTTAATACAAATGTTAGGTATACAACTATGTTCTGAATGGATAACTTATTTTCTGGATTTTTTTAAAATAAAAATACATTGAAAAAATGCTCGTAAAATAAATATATATACAAAGTCCAAACCATTTTATTTATTTATTTATTTATTTTTGAAAATTGGAAGAAATAGAATTTATTTTTGTGGTTAAAAAAGAGATATAAAATTAAAACTTTGTTGTTCATTTTATGAAATAATTTATTCAAAGCTTTGCGGAAAATAAAATTATTATCTAGTTCCTGGACTGGAAAGATGCATTATTTCAAACTATTTTTAACTAATAAATAAAATAAAAATTATTTTTTTTAATTACGAAGCATTGAAACTGTAAAACCTTTTTAATTAAACAATTTGCTTATTTTGTAATTCAAGAACTACAAAATGTGTATGGAATTTATTAAATGATATTGAATTATAAGAAAAAATCATTAATTTGAATTCATGGAGCGTTTCGCAAAAAGAATTTCCTAAAATCAAGAATTTGAGAAATAGTATTTAAAGATGAAAATACAGAACTAAAATGTGAATTAGGAACTATTAAAACAGATGCCATCTTCCAATTAATAAATCTAGAAGAAAAATTTATAAACAAATCTGTTGAGAGATTTAGATTCCAAATTTTCGTCAAAAATCGGCAATACTTTCTCATCCATGAAGGAAGATAATTGTAAAATATAAACTTATTGAATGCCCAAGTGAAATTCATGTGATTTTACGATGCTCTGACACTACAGAGATTATCCATTACAGATGAAGTTCAAGAAATAACCTTAAAATACAATTTTTGAACATTTTGAATTTGAAAATATTTTGAATGAAATTCCGAGATCTATATTTTTGGATTCATATTATAATCCCTATTCCTGTTTTTGAGAGCGGCTTATTTTATCAATGGAGATAAAGCGATTTTTATCGCTGATAACATAAAGTAAAATTTGATATGTATATTAAATATATTGGTATATGAAAAAGTTTGGTATAAGAAATGCAGATAAAGTATTGTAACCATCAAAAAAATTCAACTCGAGAGATCTTTTACTTACCATATTTCAGATCTCTTGACTTTTTTTTTAAAAAATTTTTATTACGTATGTCTCTCTCTCCATTTGTATATCTGTCTGTGAACACAATGACTGAAATAGCAGTTTGAACTAGACGGATGAGATTTGATCTATGGATTATAGATCAATGCACCCCTTTTTATAAAGATTTGAATAAATATATTCTGAAGAAGTCTGTCTATCTTGTTGTTAGCATACAGATGAAGTTCAAGTCATAAACTTATAATAATATGACACATATTTTGAATAAAATTCAAAGACGTATATTTTTGGATTGCTTAGTTCATAACTCGATATCTGAGCCCAAAGAACTATATAAATAAAATCTGATACAATTTTTATAGTCTAAAATGTGAAATTTTATAAATTTCTAAACCAAATCTATCGAAAGTTTTTGTTATCTTTGTTTTTCTATATTTTCACATGTATACAATACAATGACCTAAATCATTGAAATTTGGTTTGAAATTTCAATCATTTATTGTTTGTGATTATAAATAAAATCCAGTACCAAATTTCTATTTAATAGATCAAAAGAAAGGTGTCCAAAATATTCCACGATGAATTAGGAGAAAATGCCAACATAAGGCATTCGTGGCCCTTACCAAAAATCAACATTTTATATTACAAAATAAGATAAGAGTTTTTTATTTGAAAAATAAGCGAGAATGGCTTAGGAGGATCACTCTTTGTTCTTGTGTGTGTGTGTGTGTGTGTGTGTGTGTGTGTGTGTGTGTGTGTGTGTGTGTGTGTGTGTGTGTGTGTGTGTGTGTGTGTGTGTGTGTGTGTGTGTTGACGAATATCGTGCAATGCTGTCAATTTAAGTGATGTTCTAAGCACATGATAATTGTAAGTGCACCTGTCATTCAACACTTTGAAATGTCCTTTGTTACACTGCAATATCACAGCCTTTTATTTATTGTTAAATAATATTGGGTTAGAAATTGAATATTCTTGGTTTATTTAAATTTTCATGTGGACATTAATTAGCATTCTTTAGCGTTTTTAGGCTGTCACGATGGAACGAAATTGTGTCAATTCAAAAAAAATATATACCATTTGAACTTCGAATAACTCTCTTTTAAGTTTTGGTTCATATTCTACATGTTAGGAAAAAAGGTAAAAAATTAAATAAACATGTACAATTGGAATTTAATTATATCACAATATAAAGGTGTAATTTAAATAAAAATATATAATTGCAAAGAAAGCATATTCTTTTACCAGAATAACATAGTCAAACAGCTATGTGGATATAATTTCTCTTGTATTCTTACAAAGAAGTTTAAATAAAAAAAAATTGAATACATATATTTAAAGAAAACTTTCGTTCTTAAAATAGTTTATTTGCAATATAGGAGCTTACATTAAAAATAAATAAGGAATCAGAGTTCAGCAAACTGAACCAAGTTAGTTGAGTTCCATGTTGATTTTGCAAACGCAATTTCAATTTCTCTGACACATCTTGATTAACTCGCTGTTCTAATCCCAAGAGAAATATTTGACAAAATAAAACTTCCATTTCTCTTCTCAGGGGAAAGCAAATATTATGTCACAGCAGAGATAAAAGCAAACTTCACTTTGTAAAAGATTATCAATGTCGGTGTCAAAAATAACCTAGCCACAAGTGTTATTTTAAATGCCAAAATTTTGACAAAATCCTTCAGGAACTGAAACTAATCTATGATAAATTTATCGATAAATGCAATGTGAGTATTTAGAATAAATAAAAAACATGTCATTACTTAGACTCGGTGTAATTTCAGCTGAAGTATTATTTCAAATTTTGGAAAACGTTTTTTTACTATATACTTATCTATTTCACTTTGTAAAAGGATACATTATTTCCAAGGAAGAATTAACTAGAAGGAAATAGTATATTATTTTAAATTTAGTAATTAACTAAAAATATCTCAATGCCCATTTTATAAATTGAATCTCTTGATTTTATTTTATAAAATTAAATTTAATTTTTCAATGAAAGATTTTCACTCAATTCACCTCAATCAGTTCAGCCATTCAATTCATTTCAATGAACGATTCAATCACTTACAGAATTCGACATCTATAAATTAAGAATACTAAAGATACAAATCAGGGTCTTTGAAAGGTCACATGCTTCTTCGCGAACAAAATATCGTTTGTCTTAGAATTATGAAGAGAAAAAAAATATATAGACTAGATGGTTATACATAAAATGATTGCTTCTTTATGTTGCATTGTGAATTTGATGTATAGAGCTCAAAGAGATAAAGAATTCTGATTGTAATTAACAGATAATAATTGCTTGATTATTATCTTTCCTTACAATGTTAGTTCTTAAGTTAACAAATGAAACTGATTCAAAAAGCGAATATTTAGAACTAATTTATTACTACCATCATAGAGAATGAATTCAGTCTCCGGAAATGCTAAATTTACTTAATATGTTTTTATAAAGACTAATGCAACCAAAAATGTGTGATTAAAATATATTAACGAGAGAAATTTTTATACAGATCCCAGCTGAATTATGACAAATAAAAAGGTTTATTGGAATTGAAAATGTTTTAATATTTTCAAAAATTAAATACTAATCCCTTGTGACATCAAATAAAAAAAAGGATCAAACTAATAAAAAAAAATCTTAGAACACAATATTAAAATAGAGTTTTTTATTTAAATAAAACATTGTGTTCAAAGACTTATGGAAAGGATGAAAACATTTTTATTTGGATTTTGATTGCCTGATATTGTATTAAAACTGTTGTCATAGGATACTTGTTGAATATATTTGAAATTTTTAGAAATCATAAATAGCAATGTAACAATATGTAAAAAAATAATGAAGCTACAAAACAAATGTTTGAATTGCCATAATATTTTATTAATAGTTGCTGCATTTAAATGTCTAGCATAGTCAATATTTTGTGGCAAGCTAGAAGCTCCATAAGGAATTACTGTAGAATGGGAATTTCATTTCTTAATAAATACTTTATTGTATTGTAACTATTTAATTCTACAAAGTTACAGACAAAATTATTTCTTTTTACACTGAATGCACAAGGAATTCTATATTCTGTAACAAGAAAAGGGGCATTTGTATTTGTTTATGTGCTGATTATTTCTTACTAAAATCTCAAATCTTATAAAATTCATTGTAATAATTATAGTTATTATAATATTGCATATAATCATATACAGAGTTAAACAATTTCTGGAAATGCTATAGCACATTTAATATTAATTTTTGCATGCAAAATATATCTTGTATTTATTTCTTATACATACGAAACAAAGACTTTCAAATAATTTTAATGACTCACGAGATATTGATTGGAGAAGTATATAAATTTAGCACTATTTATGTAAGCATAAAATTACATAGTGTTTGATTCAAATTTAAATGAATTGTTGGAACGTTTCAAATAAAATTTTAACTCGGCAGATTTTAATTTACCTGAAATTCGAAATGAATAAACTTTCTTGAAAATAAAATTCTGAAAGAATTTCTCCTATTAAGTAAAAGAAATTTATAATGAAAAATTTCTCAAAAATTTCGAAGGAAATTCATTTCAAGTTAATATGTGTTATAAAAATTTGATGTTTCCAAATAATTTAAAAGATTTTAAGCAACTTTTTTTATAAAAACAAATATATATGAGGTCATTTTTTATTTGATCTGAATTAATCTCTATTTGTCAAATAATTCGATTTAAGCGCATTAAAGGGCTATTCATGTATCGTTTCATCATTTGAGAAGAAATTTAAGCTTTTACGAACGAATGCCAAAATTACATATATATTACAGAAAAATTATACATTATAATATAAATTTTTCACTGTAAAATTGAATATTTTTAAAGATATCTTGTGGAATATTTATTATCACAATTTCATATATATATATATATATATATATATATATATATATATATATATATATAATTTTAGATATAATTAAATCTTCTACCAAATTTTTAATCATAACAGAAGCAGCAAAATATGGTACGAATAATAACTAAAAAAAGTGTAACTATGGAAATAAAAGATATGTGAAATAAATTATTGAACATTTAAAGTAATTTCTACGATTTATTTTCCAAGTATATAAAAAGCATATAGATTTTATACTTGTATTCATACAATGAATTATTTCATTATCAAGAAGAATTTTTATAGAACTCTCAGCTGTTAATAAAGACTGGAATTAAACATATTCGCATTTATCAATAAATAAATTGCACTTTTTTACTATGAACTTTACTTTTACTATTTACTTACTTTGCACTATGGAAATAAAAGATATGTGAAATAAATTATTGAACATTTAAAGTAATTTCTACGATTTATTTTCTAAGTATGTAAAAAGCATATATCATTTATACGTGTATTCATACAATGAATTATTTCATTATCAAGAAGAATTTTTATAGAACTCTCAGCTGTTAATAAAGACTAGAATTAAACATATTCGCATTTATCAATAAATAAATTGCACTTTTTTACTATGAACTTTACTTTTACTATTTACTTACTTTGCACTATGGAAATAAAAGATATGTGAAATAAATTATTGAACATTTAAAGTAATTTCTACGATTTATTTTGGAAGTATATAAAAAGCACATATCCTTTATACTTGTATTCATACAATGAATTATTTCATTATGAAGAAGAATTTTTATAGAACTCTCAGCTATTAATAAAGACTGGAATTAAACATATTCGCATTTATCAATAAATAAATTGAACTTTTTTACGTCCTTGTAAAATAAAGTGGTGTACCATTTTATGTTTTATTAATAATTAGTAAGCAATGATGATAAGAATGGTATATGCTGATAGCGAAATGTAAGAATAAAGCGCAAAAAGAATTGAAAAAGAAACTAGTAAATTTCTTGAATAATTTAATCTAATCACCTTTTCCTCTATCGATAAGCCATTAATTTTAATACTAAATGATTTCAGTAATAAATATTAAAGTCCTTTTTTTTAATATTAAAATATGCTTTATACTATTTCTTTTAATACTAATATTACATACTAAAATATTTCTTTTGAACAGCAAAAAAGTGTATTCAGTTTAATTTCTTTCGCTTATAGAAAAATAGCTTTCATTTGATACTATCAGAGACACAACCCTTACAGGTTCGGATGCACTTGAATGCTGAAAAGAATGCATTTTTCCCAGAAATTTGCATTGTTAAGATTTTATCATGCATGAAGTAAAAATAATTTTAACATATAGTTTGAAACTTTAAAGATGGATTTAAAGTATCACAAAAATAAAAATAAATATTTTTCCAGACATCCAGACAATATATAAACATTACAATCTAAATATAGAAATAACCTTTTTACAGTATATATCAAATATTTCACAATGTATTCATAATATATTAACCGAATTTGTACTCTGTATCATTTTTTCATACATAATATATTCATGATTTCAAAAAAGAGCATTGCTGTAGAAAATTTCAAAGTTTGTAAAATTTTAAATATGTACCTATTTCTCTAAGAACTTTCTAGTCGCATTATCTTTCAATATGCGTTACTAGCCCTACAACAGTATTTTTTGCTTTAATATAAGATAAACAGCAACAGAATAAGGTTGGGTGACTCTTTCATTTTACACCACTGTACAATATGTTTTTTATATAAATATCAGCTCATTTTTTCCCATTTTAAAGTTATTAAAATTTATATTAAAGTTAAAATGAAAAATATAAGATGTATATATTTTCTTTTCTCATTCACATTAGTCACAAATAGTGTATAAAATTTTCGTAGTTAGTCATCATTGGATTTAACTGGAATTATTCAATCTAAACAATATTTAATTTTAAATGCAAAAAATTTATTTCGTTGCTAAGTAATTCAGAATAATTTATACTATATACAAATAAAAATAACTTACAACATTTTCAGCTATATATAATTAAAAAAAAACATTCTGAATTCTTTCCTACTATTTTCTAGTTAGTATCTTTTTTTTATTGCTGTATAACATATTTAATAATATACATTAAAATACATAAACTAATTGTATGAAATTGCATCAGAATAAAAAGTTTTGATGTAGTAAAAATATCGAGTAAAACGTTGGTATTTCATTCTCGAATTTGAATTATGTGTGCCATTGAAAAGAAATGACTTCGAGAATGACAGAATAATTGGTGAATCGCATAAAAGGAAATCTTGTGGTATAGTGTATTTCTAGTGCTCGAATTGGGAATCAGTTTGGAATTGTTAGAGGGAGAACTGAAGACTCTGAGAACTCTATCTACGATTTTTTAAGCTACACAATTGTACAAATGTGGCGAGGAATAAATGATAGAAATCTACTATCCCTTGGTTAGTAGATTTCTATCATTTATTCCTCGACCACAAGTAATAAAATGTTTTTCACCTCACGGCAGCTCACCACCAGGGTACTAACTTTTGCTACTAACCAGGCCCAAACCTTCTGCGAATACCTTCTGTTAATAGGTCGTCTTAGGACCAGTTTGTGTTTCAAACGAGAAGTGCAGGATGTGAAACAAGTTACTACTAAGTTTGTCTTCGCTTTATATCCTGAATTTATCGGTTTGAAAAAGGAAATGTCCCAAAACTGGCCGGTTAGTAGAGAATATGTACAGTCGGATTAGACTGAGTAAGTAGTGAAAAGGTGAACTTTCATTGATTTAGGGCACTGAAATTTTCTAATTTGTCGGTTATTTGCATGTCACTTGCGATGACACATTAAATTTTCTTTAGAAATACCATGTTTAATTTTTATAAACTTTTGAGAATTCAGAATTTTCTTAGAAATTTGAAAGAAATTTCAATTAAGGAAAGGAAAATCGTAATCATTAAGTTTTTTCTGATTTCTTCTAAATGTTTTACTTTGAATGAAGTTTAAGTTTTTGTATTTTAGCATAGTTCAAAAAATCTTTTATACAGAGTTAAGATAAATTATAAAATTCCCATCCACTTTCCTCTTCTATTAAATGATTATTTAATGTTTGAAAGTTCTCATATAACAATAATAGCTAAAAAGAACATGACACTATATCTTCACATACAACATTATATTTTAAAGCTTTTTAATCAAATTAATTTAGAAAATATTACCTTTCTTTTTCAATCATTGGATATATTTTTTTAAAATAAGAGCATTTCAGAAAATGTTTTTTAGGCACAGATTACTATGTAAAAAAATGCATTTAAAATGATATTATATGATATGTTTTATATAAGATTTTCGAAGTAAAGTTTAGGAAATGTAAGATTTTTTTTTTTTACTTTACCATAGAATTAAAAAAATTAGATTTAGGCTATAAAATATTCTGAGGAACACAACAACAGACATGCAATTTTTTGATTCTCAATTGGTGTTTAATTTTTTATTTCGAAGTAGTTGAAAGATTTCACAGAAGAATATTCTCAAATTCAATTAATATTTTAATTAACTAGTTCCTTATTTTTACTGTGTAAATGATGTTGAGAATAAAAAACAAATATTAGTCTAATGTCACCATTCTTATTGTAAAATATTTTTCAATGAATTACATCAGAAATGACGTAGAAACTGCCAATCAGAGAATGAGTATTTAAAATTTCTACAATCTGTTGGATTCACTGTTAATTAATATATCAACTGGGTAAAGTAACCAATTAACTAGATATTAAGATATTGAACCTGAATGCCATGTGCTGATAAATCCTGATTCCTCAGTAATTCCTCGGTAATGTAACTAATAATGTATATTTGATAGGCGAGATCAAGTTTCTGATTCAAAGATTCATTGACATCACAATTGCAATGCGCTGGATTATGTTCGAATTCGTTATGGATGTTCGAATGAATCTCCTTAACCAGCAAGGATTCATAACAGGGCAAATTTATACCTACATCACTCTGCAGCCACGTGTTTTTTTTAATGTTGAGAGTTGATATGCATGGTTATTTTTAGAATGGCGAGACTCATCATTATTATTTAACACTACTGAATAAAATGCCTTAAAAAAAGAACAGCCTCCATTTGTATTAATACGTTTTTTCCGTCTACATTAAATTTAACTTTATTAACTGCAATTTGGAATGCACAATAATTTTTGTGGTGGGAAGTGGGATTAATGATTAAGGCAATTATATAATAGCTGACGTGAATTCAATTATGTTTAATGAGAAATTAAATCTTACAATTTTAAATTTTCTTCAATTTACATAACATAATAATTTTATTTATAAAATGGCTTATTTTTATGCATAAATACAATGTATGTTTAAAAAAATCAAGCATGTATAATTAAGACTTAGATATTAAATAACTCCTAAACGATATTTTCAGTTAGGAGGATTCATAAGTATGGAATATTTCTGTCTGTTTCAAGGAAGATAAAATATTTCTATTTTATCCAAAAGATATACAAATGCAAATGTACATTTCTTATTTTCGAGTAAGAGTAGAAATTCTATAATATTTATGCATAGAACATGAGCAGGAGAATTATTTTAAAATAATTTTATGACCTTCACGTTTTAAGCGTTTAAAAATGTTTTCAAAAACTTCATCAGATTTGTTTCCTCCTAAATTCATAACTCAATTTCATAAAGTTCAACTTATATATATTGATTTCAGAAACGTGAGGTTCACTGAAACACAAGAGAAAGAAACAAGAGAAAGGTAATAAGGAATATTTGGTACTTTTCATTTAAAAATTGTATTTCTTGAAATATATTTTTGACAATAACATGTAGCAAAAATCAAATAAATAACATGACGAGAAATATTTTTTGCACTGATTTCTTTGAATGAAGTATAAGAACTACATTTTTATCTGAGGTTTTGATGTCATTTAGATTTATTTAAAGTTTTTACAATGGTTTGTGATAACTATATTTCATACAAATATCAGATACACAATCCATATTAGTAGAAATCTATAAAAAAACATACAGCTAATATTGCTACGATTTTTTTTTATATTACTGTAAAATATTTTAGCTTTCTATTATAAAATTAGAAAAAAAAATCAATGAAAAATAAATCGATAGTAAAATTATCTATATTTATGTAGTGTATCGAATGTAAATTCTATAATTAAAAAAAATTCATAAAAGTCTGGTAATCTATATGCACTAATTAATGTTTGTTGCTGTTGTGTTGTGACTTATGACACTTAACTAGTCCACTGACAGCTACCTGTCAGCGATTTTAGCCGAGTGAGCGTCTCTTGTTTTCTCAGTAGCTCTAACTAGGGCCAAGAGTACGCCATAGCTACTTCATGCGTCACATTCGCTTGCACAACCCCTTTTTTACAGGGGGGCACATTCACACACCTCACAGATAGAACATACAATAAGACCAACCATGCCCGAACCGGGACTCGAACACGTAATGTTTGATCAATTGCATCATAAAAAAAGATTCCTTAACGCTTACGTCACATAATTAAATAAAATCATCATATCCTGATATGCTTCCATCTGTTCCTTAAACAGGATTTAACGGGATACTCTATTCGTTGTCTTCTTATCATTTAAAATGAAGGATATGAAGACAATGAATCCTTAAATAAGAAGGAATCAAATCCTTCATTCTGAAAGAATGAAGAATTTGATGGTTTGAAGTTTTGAATGAAATTAGCATTCTATTTCAAAGTTTGAAACGTGAGAAGTTGGTAGATATTGGAATATCCACCCAATTCCTGTTCTCTTTTAATTCCACAGATTGCTTCCTGCCCAAAGAATAAAGAGAGAGGAGCTATTTCTGCTCAGGCAAGTAAAATAATCCTGAATATGAACTTAAATATACATATACGTTTTGCTCAAAGAATTATAACTTACGGTAATGCATTCTTCTGTGAAATAAATATGATCGTTACATTTGACACGGTACGGATAGTACATTTTAAGAAGTAT
Source organism: Argiope bruennichi (assembly GCF_947563725.1). NCBI lineage: Eukaryota > Metazoa > Arthropoda > Arachnida > Araneae > Araneidae > Argiope > Argiope bruennichi. Next base: position 81,377,179 of record NC_079152.1, read on the forward strand.
TTCTGACGATACGAATGCGTCTCATACAAAGAATAAAGCCCCTTTATTTTGAAAACAATTGGATTTCTGAAATGTAAATAACAAAAATAACATGTTTAGGATTTTTAAAACTGTAATTGTCAAGTTGGAAATCATTCCTAAAATTTGTTTTCAAACTTTATCCTTCACAGATATTTGCTAAAAGTAAGATAACTTATGTTAAATGAAAAAGAATCGTTTATAGCATAGAATATTTAAAAGATATTTAAATAAAAGAGAATGTTTAAAAGAGCATTCATGAATCAAAAAGAAAATATTCTTCCATTTTTTAAAATATAATTTAACATCAGAATCATTTTCTCTTTTATTAATAGAACTTGAATTTAAAATCAGTTAAATTAAAATTTAATTTTGAATCTACTCGAGATCACTGTTTTTTGTGACGGTTTTCGAAAGTTTACCCAAGTAAAGCTGATTTAAAATGAGCTGATTTACTCACTTTTGAAACTTTTACATTACTCTTATAATAACAGTATTTTATGCAGATAATAACAATGTATGAAAGACACAAATGATAATATCATGTTAGATGAAATCTTGTCTCAAAAGTGTGATTCTCACTTCCCAATTTGGTTTGGTATGAGTTTTATTGGCGCAAGAAACAACTTTGGCTAAACTGCGCCATGCATATGGTTAAAAAAAAGTAAATCCTAAGTTCCCGAAATTGTCCCTTAATAACTTAGACAGCATCGTTTCCAATTCTCTTTGAAATGGAAATGCTTTCTTTGGAAAGGAAAAATTACACGGCAAAAAGAAACTTTTAAGTGATTAACTATCACTGGTCCAATTTTAAATATGAAAAAAAAAAGAATCTCATTCCCCACGGTTTACTGCTAATAAGAAAGAATGACCTAGTCCTTTGGAACCTACAACATTTAAAAAATATAAATTAAAATAGATGAAATTTTTATGGCGTAATGAAAAATTAATTAACGGCTGTTTAAATATGAGAAACTGGCAGTGTTGAAAAATGCTGCGTAATTTCAACACTTATTCAACATGTAATTCATAACTCTAAGAGATTAGGGAATCTCCAATAGAAGCAAATATTGCATCTTTTTAGAGGAATAGAAGATGTACAAAGCAGTGTAAATTGGAATGGAATTCTAGATAAAGCTAACATGTACTATTTTTTCACCTAACTGATCCATACATCTCAAGTAGAAATTCAGAAATCCATATGTCCGTAAAGGTGTGAATTCGAAACTATAAGTCAAGGACATTCTATTCTTTATAAGATTTACAATGTGCATAAAAATTCTTCATACAAGTAAAACTGTCTATTGAATAACACATGCATGTAAGGAAAAAAAAACGGGCAGAACACAATATGTTCACCAGTTCGCAACATAATTTTACCGCTCGCTTAATTGCCCTCCAAGCAGAATTGTCCCATAGCAATATGTACATCTGCACTTCTCTTAATCAACAATTCTATTCAACTATTTTCAAACGAAAAATACCGATACAAGTGTTTTACTGTTAAAAAGAAAAAAAATAATATGATTGTAACATTTGAGATTAAAAAAAATCAGAAAAACTTTGTTTTGAAAATTGAATTTCACTTATGTTTCAGTATGCTGCTCTTCTAAAGACAATCAGGGTCTCGACGAAATCGAAAATCACAAAGATCTCTTCTTCAGCTACAAGCGTAGAAAAAGGAATAAGAAAGAAAGAACAATAGTAATTACAAGGAAAGGCCGTTAGCCATTATCTAGATGAAGGATAAATGACGACCTTGTAGAGGCTGACGGTTGAAATCCATCAACACTCAAGCTGAACAAGCTAAAACGTGTTGTAGGATTGTATTTCGACCGGCAATTGCTTTTTCATTTAATTTCACATTGTTTTGAAAAAAAGATGAATCCATGAAAAGAATACTTTTACTTTTCATAAGTAAGTAAAAATAAAACTGAAATTTTACTCACAGTTTATGAAAAATGTTGAAATTCTATTAATGAACGAAACCTGTATTTTTTTTTTCATTCTTGTACTGTTTTGAATTTTCTATCAGTTTACTTATAAATATCGAATGGAATGAATTTAAAACATTTAAGGTAAATTACACAATGGCGTAGTTTTTTTTTATATTTATAATATAACCATACATGTTGTCATTATTTTTCATGGCTGCATGCATATTTTCATTAACATAACACACAACTCATGCTATATTTTACGATGAATGTTTTCAAAATTGGACACAATTGGATCCAACTTGTTCATAATGTATATTCCATAATGTTACTCACAGTTCATAACGTTCATATGTATAGGAAATTAGGTACTCATTTTCCTTGTTGAACTCATCCCACACATGGAATGAATTTTTATCATAGAAAATTTGGCATTTAGATTTAACGAGAATCAAATCAAATTTATATTCTAAAGCATTAACTTGGTGGACAAATTTAGTTTAAAATTTCATTCTGTGCAATATATATATATATATATATATATATATATATATATATATATATATATATATATATATATATATATATATATATATATATATATATATATATATATATATATATATATATATATATATATATATATATATATATATTACTCTATCTTGATGTATATATATATTACTCTATAATAGATGACGATGCATGGTACGCATCAAAGTGAAATGCGATTGTAAATAATGAAATGAGATGCTGTTCTGTTAAGGCACGTGCGTGAATGGTCTTGTCTTCTTTTTAAATTATCGATTTATCTGTAATCACTACGAACTAGAAATGTGAAATTTGAAATGGATTCTTTACTCTAAGAGCTGATGATTTCTATCACAGTTTGAATAAATTTTACACTTCATTGAATCTATTTATTTAAAAAAAATTATGGATTTATCTGTAACCACTATAAATCAAAAACACTGCAAAACATAAATGTGGAATTTCGAATGAGCCCTTTATGCTAAGAGCTGATGATTTCTGTCACATTTTGAGCAAATGCGTCAAACATTTATTTCTCTATTTGTGCATGAACACATCTCAGAAAAGCAACAAGTTAGGTAATTCAAATTTTGGTTTCTCTCACAATCTGAAACTCTTTCATCCATTGGATGATTGTCTGAAGTTTCTTTATTGGAGTGTCTGTGAATGTGATAATTTAGAAGCACAAAAAGTTATGTCAATGAAATTGAATATGTAATATTTATGAATTTATAACTTTTGATAATCAAAGTGCAAAAAAAAAAAAATAAATAAATAAATAAAATTTTTTATCTTATATCTGAAAGCTAAAAGCAATCGTTTTATTCTCTATATTATAACAGTAAAATCATTGTGAGATAAGTTTATGGGAAGAGTCCGACCGAATACAGATTTCAATTACAGAAGAAAACACTTGCTGTAAAATGTTGCACACAAGCAATAAATCCAATTGAAAACCAGCAATCCTCCAAAACGCTCAGAGAGAATCTGCTGGAGGTCAACTTTCCAGAAAAAAAAATCCTCGCTCAAATACTTGCTTGAGCTCAACTCCATTGAATGTAGTTCGTATTTAGACTATCCCTTTTATAACTAACGTGGCAAGGCATCAAGACACGGTTCTAGGACAAATATTGAAACAAAATTCAGTTATAGCCAAGATTCTCTAATTATTCTGGCTAATTTATTATTATTTCAAAATTCACTAAATTTTTGCCAAGTTTGTCGTCTAGATTGGGACTCATTAATTCAGCCTCCATTTACTAATCATTATTATATCTATAAAATCATCTTCCTTTTCAGAAGATTTACTGCACAAGGAAGTAATAAAGGAAATTTGTAACAATATACAGCTCAACACGAGCCATTTTGTGCACTTTGGGAAAAAAGCATATATGTTAATAGATGATACAGTTTCACTCATAAAAATAATAAGATGTTCCTGCGGTTTCCATACAAATCAGAAGATCTCTTTAAACTGAAGTAGCTATGGTTATAAATAGTGTCCGTATACTATTTAAAACTCAGTTGCCACTGAACGATTTAATTTTTACTAATGCATGGAATTCATGCATTTTATTTATTGTATCAGAATAAACAATGCGAAAAAGAAGAAACCCTAGTTTGATTGGATTTTAAAAGACACTACAAATTAAAAGTAGTACCGTAAAAAGATAAAACATTTTAATATCAAGAGTCAATATTTTAAAGATATCATTAAATTTATATCAAAAAAGAATAGGGACTTAACTTTATATGTACTAGTTTTAATTTTTGAAAAGCAGTTGTAAAAAAACTATGAAAGTAAATTTAATGAAAAAATAAATTTTAATTCTAAATTGTGATTCATTAAGAAAGTCAACTGATTGATCCAATTCTTTGTTAAATGAAGATCAACTTAAATCAACTAGTTTATCTAATTCCTTTGTTAAAAGTAATCCCTTTTCAAGTGATTTTTTTTTATTATATGGATCTATCTAAACAGTTATATTAATTAACTATCTATATATCTCAAAGTTCTATGGCAATGGTCTTCGTTTCAGTTTCAGAATTTTTTATCAATAATTATTTCAATAATAGATTTGCTTTTTTTTTCATTTTTTGGAAATTAATTTTCAGAATTATTTCTTTAAAGGTTCGTCTTCAAGGATCAGTTCTGCTGCTAATAGTATAAAACATTTATTTTAATATTATCTGTTATATAAGCTTTAGCTGATAACCTGGATATAGTTTTCTGTAGTATTAGACATAATTTAGAATTTAAAACAGATTTGGTTTGAATTTATTTAATAATAACAGAATAAATATATTTATTTTAATCCTCGTTAAATGCCAATTATTAGTTTCTAGAACCTTTTCCCCAGAGATATAGAATGTATCCATAGAAAGTATGTATCCATAGAAAATGATTTTCCATATGTATCCATAGAAAATGATTTTCAATAGAATACTTAACATTTAAATTTAATAAATTTTCGAATATTTTCAAATACATTGATTTAATAATTGATAATAAGCTAATTTTATTCAATATATATTCCATTCTTCTTTAAAAAGAATTTAATTTATACCAAAATTTTAATCTTGTTTTGGGGGTCATTGTTAATATTTAGTTATTGAAAAGTTTGTTCTTTATTTACAGTACAGACATATGAAAAAAATTCACAACAAAACGAAAGGAAGGAAAGCCAGTTCAACGCATTTCCATCTGCAGTTTTATAAATTGTTTTGTATCCCTCCTATTCTTTAGGGAATACATCCCCTACACATCAAAGATACATCTACATAGTTTTGTTTGAAAAATTCAATATGGGGAATTTAGGAACAAAACATATCAAAATATTACGGGTATAGAAGATTTAGCTTATAAAAAAGAAAAATTATTCCCGCAATTCTAAAATTATTAATTTAACTAAAGATACCGATTTTGTACAGATTTCATACAGATTTTGTTATTTATTCCAAGAACATTTGAATTTCGTGGTATAATAATAGTTTTATTTAAAATGATTTTTTTCAATAGTTTATAAATGTCTATATTCCAAATTAAATTTCCTACAATTTAATTTGCGGCAGGATGAAATGTGGAGGAATGGATAAATTCAAAATTTTTATTAATCATATTCCTTCCACTGTGGTATTAAAAGAGTATTACAGTAAAATTCAATTTTATAAGTTACATCAAAAGTAAAATATTTAATTCTAGGGATGTCCCAACTTACCCTTTGGGAGAACTCTTCAAAAGACAGTTCATTTACAAAATATCCCTTATGAAGAAGAATATTTATATGCCTTTATATCTCGTATTCAAAATTTAATTTGAAAAGAAGAGAAGAATATTTTTATTCAAAATTTAAACATAAAAAAGTTATTAAACAAAAGGTAAAGAGCAAAAAATATGCTCCATAAACAAGAATTCTGCGCCCATGGCTCCCCGAAATAAACATACATGTTGTTCCAGAATGAAGTCCCAATACATTTAGCCTGCTATGGTTCCAATTTGAACATGCAGGTCAGTTCTGGAACCCAGAATAATTTCTGCCCGAAAAAGCAATCTTGCACCACTGTAACGGTGTCGTTCAATGATATTTTCTTGGTGGTAACGGGTACCTAACGCTCTCCATATGAAAATCTGACGAGAATCAGACTGCAAGCTAAACCTGGCCTCGTCGGAAAACATCACACAAACCCACTATTGCGCTGTCCACAATGCATGCTCTCTACTCCAGGATAAGCACAGGCGACAGTGAGTTGCAATAAATGGAACACATCTAACAGGCCTAAGAGCATATAGACCAATCTGCCCTAAGCGTCTGTACACGGTCTGCCTTGAAACTGTCGTACCAGTAGTTGAAGAGAGCTGACCAGGCAGGTCTGATGCTGTACTCTGTATGTTTCTTTTGGCAGTAACTGCCACATACCAGTCCTCATTCGGCATTGTAACTCGGAGGCGACCTCTGCTGTAACGTCTACTCACATTACCATCATCATGGAATCATAGCCAAAGCCTGGATATGACACTCTGGGCGATTCCAAGTTCCTCGGATATTTCCAGCTGGATACGCCCACATTCCAGACGGCCGATAATCATACCATGTAAAAATTCATCCAAAAGCGTCCTTTGAGTCATAACTATGTGGTTATTGCACTGAAAGGCTTATAAAGCGCTTGGGAACAGTTTTACTTCTTTGCCTGCACTCCTTATACATGACTCTCGTCATTGGAATGTACTGTCGGTGTCATCTCTTGGCTTCCTGCAATTTGCATATGATTTTTGAAGATGAATATATATGTATGCGATATATTTATTTTAGAGTTCGATTTCTAATTGACTGTGAATTATCCTTAATTTATGGGTATGAGTGTATAATTAAACTATGTAATAAACGATATTATTGGAGAATTTTCACAATGATGGATAGTATTATTCTGAAATATTGCAGTAAGAGTTTCTTTTATAGTAAATAATTTATTCTCTTCGAATGAAGTGATAAAATCTGATAAATCATTATCAAATGAATTTCATATTTTTTTCACTATATTACAAAAAAAAGTTGATGAGCAAAATCATATCTTCAAACCGAAAATACTGTTTTTTTATTTAAAAACACCTATCCAAAATTACACCAAAATTCAATTTCTTCTTTTTTTTGTTTAAATGGTCTTTCACTCTTCAAATACTGAACAACTTATTTCTCTTGTTTCTTCCACAATTTTTAAAATAAAATTAAACCTCTATTTTTAAATCAATCGATTTCTAACGAAATATCTCCATGATTTAGAATTATGATGTCAAATTGAATTGCGAAACTCTCTACTCTACGTTTAAAAGCTATAAGTAGTATAATAACACTGTATGATTAAACCTCTCTTCCAGATAAGAACAGAAAAAAGTGCTTTAAGTAATCATTCTAATTTTAATAAGAGAATATTCTGCATGTGCTGCAAAGCATATTCGTTCTACGAATCACCAAGTCTCGTTGGTTGAAGAATACATTTTTCTTACAAAAAGAGGAATGATTTCATGTGGCCATATCTTTAGCCAATACAATCTGTGGTCTTCCTTCTCTTAATGTTGTGAAAAGGTTTTTAAACTATGAATTAACAAAAAAAAAAAAAAAAAATAAATAAATTAAATTAAAAAAATAAACAATGAAAAGTTGAAACTGAAGAGAGAAAATTGAATTGAAAAAAAAAAAGAATCAGACTTAAACTTTCCAAATGCAAACGAATTATTTAGTTTCAATTAAAATAATGCGAATTTAAATTATTATAACGAATAGTTATTATAACGAATTAATGATAAACTGCATCGTAATAAATTCGAGGAGAAAAAAAACTTTAATTGGGCCTGAAACTTTTATAATCTTGAAAGTAACAAAAAGGATAGGTTAAAAAAAAACTTTAGAGAAAAAGAAATATTCCATTTTAAGTTTTTTTGAAATTATGTTTTCTTTTCGAAATTTAAAATAAACTTTCCAAATACCTTAGTTAAATTATATAAAAGAGAAAATTAAACGCACCTGACAATGAATCATTCTGAATATTTACAGATGAAATTCATTTTTATATAACTTATCTTGTTTTAAATTTACAAATTTGTATGATTAAGAAACAGCTCGATTTTTCAATTTTTTTGCTGTCTTCTCAATGACAATATGGTGTTATTATACGTTATCAGCTATTAAACATTTTTTTATCGGTTAAACTAATTTAATTTTGATTTCTTTTGAGAAATAAATTTACTATCAAAATTTTGAGTCCTTTGATAAAACGGATGTTTCCGAACTCTAACATAGATGTATTTAATGAGAAATTAATAGCAAATATTAATTTTATTATTATTGTTATAACTATTCATCTGAGAGACAGAAAAAGCTGTAAACACAGTTTTTATTTTGCTGTCTGTGCATTTTTATGATTTATTTAAACATTAAAATGAATATTAATTATATTTTAAAGATTTTCAAAATATCTCTGAATTCAGAGAGAACATTTATTGATTAGTTTGTTCTTTGCGAAGTTAAAGGCAAATTTGATTAGGCTACCCAATTTCAAGTTGCATGTTCGTTTACTCTCAAAATGTGTTAAATATTTATTTAATGATTGATTTATTTTAATCTACTGTCCACTCTTTACTTCAGATTGCTTGCCTAAAATATTTACTTGACTGATACATAAATTATTTAAATGGACTATATTACTACCTAAAATTTTATTTTTAATACATGTTAATCTAACAAATATGAATGGTGAAAATCTTAGTAATGTTATGCGCAATTTTAGTAACTCAGTACAAATGTGCAATTTTAGTAACTCAGTACAAAAGTGAAATTTTAGTAACTCAGTACAAAAGAACAATTTTAGTAACTCAGTACAGTAGTAGTCACAATTATTCTGTCTTTTATGTGCTGATGACTTGAAGTTGTTCCATTCTGTATCTCCATATATTGAGGCTGTCTTTCTACAGATAAATCTTGGTTTTCTTTGTCTGTGCTACATAGCCAAGTTATGCCCGAACATTGATAAATGAAATATTATAAATCATACTAGGAAAGCTCAGCTTCTGAATCGTATTTAAGAAATTAATGATATTTCATTATCACACTGATATTCAACTGCATATTTGGGTATTTTTTGTGACACTAAACTTAATTTTACAGTACATATTCATTCCATGGATTTCAAGACCTATTTAAGGCTTGGAGTTCTGAAATGACTTTTCAAATTAAATCGCCCTGCATGTTTTGCACTGTGATCATGTCAGATCTAGTGTAGAATAATTTAACAGTGCTTGGGATACTAATTATCGTAATAAAAGTCAAACTATTAAGCGTTTTCAACCAATTTCTTGAATTATTAGTTTTACCGGAAAAATAGATCTTTTTCTCTCGAGATATATCTTCTTATCTACGTGATGTGTTTAATTTACTTAGTTAGTGTAGTAGACGGAATATTTATTATGTTCTTTTCTTTAATAAAGCCATAATTGGTTCGAAGGATTATACTGAGTCTGAGGTCTACAGATTTCCTTACGGCGGTAAGATCTTTAAGGAACCTTTTTGAAACATTTAGTCAAAATTTAAATATTTTAATTTCTTCATATTGTATAACTTCTATAAGATTTTAAACAGGATACGGGGGTACTTGCCATTCATCATATTATGCTTAGTATTTTTAAAACGAGCTATTCTGAATTTTTGGTTAAATGACTTTAGTTTGGTTTCTTGATTTAACTACATCATTTTTTATTTTTTTTTGTGATTGAATACACATGGTATATATGTCTATACATACTGAGATTTTAATGTATGTTCTTCTGTGCTATATTGCTCTTGTGTGTGTTTTACTTATTGAAACTCATTTTTTAATTAGTTTCTTAGTTTTATAATGAAAAATGAAAATGAGTAATGAATAATGAATAATGAAAAATGAAAAAGAATGAAAATCTTAGTATTTACAAATTTTAAATTTTTGAATGTAAGTTTCGAAATCAATGTCTTTGTTAAATGAAAAACAATATCTATTAGTTATATTTATAATTTAACAATTAAAACAATTTTGAAAAAAATATTATGCAATTGCATATATTTTAAGACACATTTCTTTGCTTTTCGCAGCAATTAAAGCTTTTAGACAACCAACGTTATAAAAAAAGTTACAATTTAAATTTAATTAATGCAATTAAATTTTTATATGCTAATAGAATACACCAACTGCCGAAAGCAGAATGATGGTTTTGTAAAATGATAATCAATTTCCCACATCTTAGAACTATAGTCATTACCAAAAACTTTGTATATATATATATATATATATATATATATATTGCGAATAGATTTTTTTGTAATTTTTTATGTTACTATTGATATGTAACTGTCCATGAAATCTCTTATGATATGTATATGCTTGAAATATTTTCTTCAAACAATATAATAAAAGCTGCTACACAGATTGCCATAAAAAGCTTAATTTTTCAAGATACATTTTTTATTCTATAAAAAAATTAAGAAATTTATATGAATGTAATCTGAAATAGACTTTCATTACATTTTTTTTTATTTAAATCCATGTAACCTGAAAACCAATTTCATAAGCCAGATATTAATTGCAAATTTCTGTAATCTTATTCATATATAATTATAGCACAATGAAATATTGCATGATATTTATAAAATATTTTTAAGAGATTTACCATTAATCCACTAAGTAAAATCTCCGTTACACAATTTGCATAAAAATAATTTCAATTTTTTGTGTTTTTGATATTGTAAACACTATAAAAAATTTGCAAGCTATTATTAGATTAATTATTTTGTAAGGGACCTGTGACCAGTTTCTAATCATCTTAAAAATCATATATTGAGATCTAACTGAGCATAAAATAATTTATAAACAGAACTTATTGAAAATATATAAAAAAAAACCTAATATTACTAGTTACTTTTTTCTAAATTAATTTCTATAATTAAAAATTATGCTAAATCTTTTACTTCCGTTAAATATTTCATCTAAAACATCGAGAAACATTTTGAATTAAAAATTGATGTTGCGCTTGATATTCTATTTTGTTTTTACAGTATAATATTATATTGCAAATGCCAAACAGTATTATATAAATATCATAAGATATTTTGTGCATTAAAATCATACATAACTGGAAACGTGATCTGCCTTCATCTTACTGTAGCACTTAGAGAAATTTATTGATAGTCATCACGACAGCATAGAGGCGGAATCTATTATTGAATCCTAATTGCCGTCACCGATCACTCTATAGCCCCACACGTTGGAAGTATGCCCTATTATCGGAGTAGAGACGACTGAATGCCACATATTTCTTTATCTACCAGGGAAGGAGAAAGCACCACAAATCCAAGAAGGAGAAACCATAAAGGAAATTCTTAATCTCGACTTTTATGACGCCTTCCAATGGGAGAAGAGTTATAAATAGATTGGATTCTGGATATTTATGAAGTAGAATTCTCTAATAGGATTTGCAATTCTTTTTTTGTTATACAATTTTTTAATAAAGAGGCTCAGTAAAATCTCATATTAAAGCTCATGATCAAAACACTCGTTTCTTTTCTTAAACAGTTAGAATGATTTATATTTTAGTTGAATTATTTTATTTATGTAATAGGTTAAATTTAAATTAAAACACCCAAACTCCATGTGAAATGCGATCCACTGACACTAAGAATATTATTATTAAAAAGTAAAATGCATAATTGCTTTATATTTTATTCATGATAAAATAAATGTCAGCAGCATATAATAGGTGCCCAAAATTAACGCAAGATTTGAATTTGCCACCATTTGTGCAATAAAGGATTGGAAACTTGAATAAAAAGCCATTTGATAGCTGATAGTTTAGGGTTAGTAGAAAGGGAGCGTTATAGGATAGAACAACTTGTTTTTAATTTCTGAAAAATATTTCAAAAATAATTAAAGTCTGGAGGCTAGAGTCAGTACGAAAATTTAAGTATTGGTCCTCTAGATCGTGTGATTTAACACCATTGGATTTCTTCTTATGGGGTTATTTGAAGTTTAAGTTCTATTCCAACAAGCCCACAAGCACGTGAACATTGAAAGAGGAAATTCAACGCTGAATCAACAAAATTCAGTTACATTTATGCAAAATGGTCATGGAAAATTTCAACAAAAGGGTGCGTATGTGCCAGCAAAGCCGTGGAAGACATTTACTCAATGTCTTATTCCATACATAACCCTATCTTATGTACTTTACGATTCAATACAAATATAACAATTTAAAAAAAAAAACTGTGTTTTTTATTTAATTCAAATTTGCCTGAATAAGTTGTTCTATCGCGTAACGCTCCATTTTTACTATCCCTGAACTATCAGCCGCCAAATGGTTATATTAATAGAATTTACAGCACTTTACTGAAAGAATGGTGGCAAATTCAAATCTTGCTTTAATTTTTGGACATCCTTTATGTAAAATTGCACCTTAAAATACCTATATAATAATATAATTTGTATAAATCAATTCTTTAAAAAGAATCTTTTAAAAAGATTCATGAATTTATTCATTCTTTACCAACCTCGCATACTGTATTCACTAGAAGTTTAAAATGTTTATCTAATCATAAATATAAACATTTATTTTTCTTTAAATCAGCTTTAAAAACAACAGTTTAAATATTTACTAATAAAATTATTATTTTTCTTTTCAAATTGTTAAAATGCTGTAAAAATGCAACGCATAAGAATGAAATCAATGTATAAAAAAAACTGTATATATCTGGTCTCAAGAAATAACATGATTCATCAGAATCTAATACTATTCAAGTATAATCTCATTATAAGCCCACTTTTCATGATATTTTTCAGTGAAAACATCTTCGTAATTGGATTTAGCTGTGCAACAGGGAATCAAAGTATTTATTTTGAGATAAGCTGTTTACCCAAAATGCTGATGCTGGAGTTTTCTGAAATAAATTGCTGAATTATTCGTTGTTTGCTATAATATACTTTGGAGATTCCCCAATTTTATATATTCTAGATACAATTTGCGGTATTAAATTCCATGTCCATAAAATAGAAAATAATTAACCTAATTTATTTTAGAGCATTTGAACTTATTTGTATAAAAATAAGTCTCAATTCTTTTGTTGTTCATGCATAAGGATTTATTTTTTAATCAGTTTTATGAATGTTATAATTAGAGTAAAATGAATCTATTTTTTATTTATTCACAAATTGCATTTTTAAATTCATAAAAATTCATATTTTATTATGGATGAAAATATGTATAAAATCATGCCATTCAATAAACTAAGAATGGAAACTATATCTGTGAGTTTCAGCTCTAGTATTAAATGTTGTACCAACGCGTTGGCATAATATTAAGGATTTAATTAATATCACAAATTATTCAGTTAATTGGAGCCTTTTAAAGGTTATGCAACATCTACATTTGAAATTTCATATTCTGCAGTTCTTGTCGTTCTTCAGTTAATTGGAACATTTTTAAAGGTTAATTAATAACATCTACATTTGAAATTTCATATTCTGCAGTTCTTGTTGTTTCTCTTTTGTTTAATTGGTTTGAAAGTAAGGTCATTTAAAAAAATGACAAAGAGTCGCGGTATTTATTGCAATAAAAGTACAATGATATACAGGATAAAAAAATGAATGAAAGTTTTTCTCTTGTAATTTTGAATCATTCTGTTATTTTACAATATATTTTTCTTTGTGAATTCAAAGAATTTATATTTGATTTTTTTGTCATTGACCATTAATGTACTAATGATATCCTTATTATTATTCTTTAGATTTCGATAGATATGTTTAACAAGCTACATTAAATTTTTAAAAAAAGTTAAGTTTTGTTAAATAATACACTGTTATTTTTAACTGCAAGTTAAAATGAATACTAATTTCCTTTCGAGCGCTTTTTGTAAGCATGTTACTCAACAGTTTTCACATGTTAGTCATTTGACTCTCAGTGTAGTAGTGGCTTTATTTTCCCATAAAGATTTTGACTGGGATTAGCTTACTTTCAGGATAATATGATTCTAAACAATTTCATTCAATAGCATGATTTCTATAAAGCCAGATGAATCAGTATTTTTTGTTTGCTGAATTTAACACATTTTATTTCTTTAGGCTATTTTATTATTATATTATCAATTTTTCGCATCTGTTTAAACGCTTCGGTTTATGAGAAAAAATTATTTACCTTAGAATTGTAATAAAAATTTATTATATCTTATCCATTAAAATGATAAATTTATTTATCATTTTTATTATTGCTTATATTGTATACACTGATATATATGAAATAAAATAGAATAAAATTATCAATCGTTTTTCCTGAAATACAAATCGGATATCACGCCTCATGGGGATTCAATATTACATAAATGTAATGAATTAATTGATAACTTCTGTGAATATAGAAATAGTATATCATTTCAACGCAAGACTATATAATATTGTAGTATTCTAATTAATCTAAAAGCGTATAAAAACTGACTGTAAAGTTGAGTCTTTACAAATAATTAAGAATTCCATTTGAATAAAAAATAAAAAAGGAAAAAAAAGTATTTATAATATTTATGGAAGAAGTGAGATATATTTTAAACTGCTAACACATTCAAAAATTAATATGGATATTGGGATTTTTTATTGAAATATAAAATTTTCTTTCTCAAGACTTAAAAGAGGTGTTTTAAAATAATACTTCTTAAAATTGTGGTAATTTTTCTCCTGTTTGAGATTAAAAATCTGAAAATTGAATTTATTTCCAACTTAATTCTTTTACTAATATGAAATTTATAGTAAAAAAATATTGGCCTTAATCCAACATTTTTCATTCATCTCCAATGTGAGACTCTTTGATCTTTTGTCAAAGTATAGTTACAATGTCATATATAAATACAGAACATAAGGAAAAACCTCTTTTCCACTACTTCTCTTTTTAGTTTATATTCAATAGTCAAGCATAGCGTTGTTCAATCGCCCAGCTCGTTTCTGACTTTTTTTCTATTCCAAATGATGACAAACCATTTGTGTACAAAAAATTTTATCTGTCAGATAGTATTACTCTAATGAATATTATTAGTTTATCGACCATACTGGGAATTTTATAAACTATTTCAAATAAGATCGATAATTTTATTTCATTTCTAGCCAGTCCCCTTAGGTGATTAGCAGTTTTGCCTGAACATTGGTTATATTGATTTTAGAAAGATATTACATTATATCCATGATTACGCCAAATTGATTAATTTTAAAGCCGTGTAAATTAAGTTGCCTTACTTCAATTTTGTTTACAGGGTACACCGTAGCGTTAGTAAAAACAAGAATATCCGATATATATCTCTCTTAAGTCTCTTGACATTTAAGTTAACTCTCTTATTTGTATTGTAAACTATACAGAAATTAAACAGAATTCATAATTCTTTGATTTCAATGAAGAAAGAAAATCACTCTATTAAATATTTATTGTGGGAATGAAAAAAGTTTGAATTTCAGTGCAGCAATGAAATCAAGTATTGGAAATCAGGCATGGGCGCAAATTTATACACACACATGTATTTTCAATAAAATATTTTTTTAAAATTTAGAATCATATAAAATGCATGCGCAATGGTATTTTCAGAAATTATCGTGGAAAAACGCCGAAATTCAGATGAATTCAAATTTTTAAAAAATCTCTCCAAGTTGCACATTTCTAAGGCACATATGCCGAATTTCGTAGCTGTAGATCACATTTAGTAGCTGTCTGTCCTGTAGAGTGCCCAAACATACATACTAATACATGTTCATCTTTATTATTAATAAAGATATATATAATTATAGACGAACTGCAAATGAAATTTTTATAAGTACTTTTAGAAACGAATTTACTTGAACTATCTGATAATAAAGAATTTAAAACAATGGAAACAAGCTAAATAAAAGAATTTAAATATGCTTTTAAAATTAGGAGTTTTATATTAATTCATAGGATTGATTTTTTAAAATCATCTCATTGTGAGGATAAAAAAATAAACTAGATGATGAAATTGGATTTTTTTAGAATGTTTACAAATGGCTGCTTTCTATTTAAGCATTTAAAAAAATTATTATTTTTAATGGTATTATTTACCAGAAATATTTAAGCATTCGAAATTTATTTTCCAATCAGAGATTGATTTTCAAAACATATAAAATACATTTTCATACAAAATAAATACATACAAAAGTAATGATAGGTACTACCATTTTTGATCGACAATTTCATGAAATATTTTATTTATTCATTATTTGTTTTCTTTCGGAAAATCATCTGTAGTACATGAAACTTTTCAGTAAATACGACAAAGGAAGAGGGGTATTTTTTCTAAAATATACACAATGATCACTAGGAAAATATGCCCATTTAAGAAAAATGTGTTCTTTTTTTTTCGGCATCGTGATACTCGGTTGCGTGAGATCTGAAATAGAAATGAGAAATCGGGATAAATACAGTGTTTTAACATCGTTTCAATGCTTTAGAATCGCTGTACCTGGGAAACAAGCGGATGTTAAATTGTTACTTAAAAGCAACATAATAGCAGATAAATCAGTGGCTTGGAACTAAAACTAAAGAGATAATTTTTAATATCGAAATTTGAAAGTAATCGTTTTATACTTTAACCATACTGAATTTTCTAATTACATAATCTTTATTAATACGTTTGAATTTTTTTTTATTGATTCATTTTTTTGTAATATTTTTTTTCTATTTCAATCATTTTGTAATTCTCTTCAAATAATTACTCGTTTCTTTCTGGTGAACACCATTTTATTTTCGGACACATTTTTTGTGCCACTTCATGTAGACTGTTACAGATTAGGACACCTCTCACAGTTGGATGCCTCGTCTCCTCACAGAATCGTTCTTACACACTCTACGTTCTGATACAAAAAAGGAATTAACAGAACTTTGTACTCGACAGATACGCCATCTATCGGCGTGAAGCTGCAACATACTCCCCACCTTGAAACCCCAGGGTTTCAAGAGATTATAATGTTCAATAACATAAACAATATTACAACTTTTACACAAATCTAGTAAAAAATACGCAATATACATAATAATAAATATCTCTAAGAAATAAGAATCAAAACTTACAAATTTCAACATCAAATATTACAAATTAATTATGTTCCATAGGCAATACACAAATTTTAGAAATGGCTCTTTTACAAATACTAGACTGTGTTTTAATCTTAACAACACGAATTTTCTTATCATCACCATAATAAATTTTAATTATCCTACCCATAGCCCATTTATAACAAGGCAAATTATCTTCAATTAATAACACTAAATCTCCTAATTTTACATTATTTTTGTCAAACATCCATTTAGATCTCTGTTGTAATTGACTTAAATAATTACGATGCCAAAATTTGCACATATATTGTACAAGTCTAGTTACCTTTTGCCATTTCTTGAGATGACTTTCTTTTAAATTTGTCAAATCAGGCTCATTCAAAGAGGTTAAAGACCTATTTATTAAAAAATGTGCAGGAGTAAGAACCTCAAAATCGTCCTCGTTAGCTGACAAGGGGCAAAGTGGTCGAGAATTCAAAATTCCCTCAATTTGCACAATTACCGTTAAGAACTCTTCATAAGTTAAGTTTATTCCCTTAACAACTCTTTTTAGATGGTATTGAAATGACTTTATAGCTGCCTCCCAAAGACCGCCAAAGTGTGGGGATCTAGGTGGAATAAATTTCCACTCAATACCTTCTGCAGCTAAATAGCCTGCCAGCTTTTCATCTGGTTTTCTAACCATTTCATGAAGTTTTTTAATTTCTCTATTAGCTCCTACAAAATTCTTAGCATTATCTGAAAATAGTTTCGCACATTTACCTCTTCGAGCCATGAATCGTTTTAAAGTCGCTATAAAGGAATCAGAAGTCAAATCTGAAACAATTTCTATATGAACAGCTTTAAAACAAAAACATACAAAAATTCAAATATAAATTTTTTGTAAAGCACCTTTACGCTGAGCCTTATTCTTAATATAAAACGGCCCACAGAAATCGGCACCAGCACAATTAAAAGCAAAATCTGGAGACACTCTTTCCTTGGGCAAATTGCCCATGATTTGAGAAGGTGCAATTGGTTGGGCTTTGAAACAAATGATACATTGATGAACGATTTTTCTGCAGCTATTACGTCCATTTAGAGGCCAAAATTTTTCTCTAACAAGATATAGCAAGGAAGAAGCACCAACATGTAAATATTTATTATGAAAATGTTCTATTATAATTAAAGTTAATCTATGGCTTTTTGGCAAAATTATTTGATGCTTTTTATTAAAATTAAAATTACTATTACCCAACCGTCCTCCGACTCTTAACAATCCTTTAGAATCCAAGAAAGGATTCAAAGTTTTTAATTTACTACCAGGAAGCACATAGTGGTGTTTTTGGAGACTACTGACGTCTTTGGCAATCTCTTGGATTTGGACATTTTTAATTAAAAATGCTTCTGCATAGTTCAACTCCTCAGTATTCAGTTTACCTGTTGTCTCTCTTCACTGCGCCTTTTAGGTTCTTGACAAATCTGAAAACATAACTTAAAACACGAACAATTTTACTATAATTGTTACTTATTTCTAATAGACATTCTAAAAAACTAGAATTATTACAAATGGAAAGGTTAATCATAGGATCCTTATTCAGTTCTGAGTTCCTTGCAGTTCCTTTCTCCTTAAGAAGATATCCACCATCTGAGACACCAGGATCATCATTGAAGTTTGACCAGCTACTAGATGAAAGAAAAGACGGTCCATTTTACCAAATGTCCAACTGTTGGATCTTTGAAGGGAAAACTCCTCGTGATATCAAGTCCGCAGGATTCTCAGCAGTATTTACATAATGCCATTGGAAGTTCTTAGTATACTCTTGAATCCTAGCGACTCGATTAGCCAAAAAAGTTTTCAACGATGTAGGTGGAGTTTTGATCGAAGCAAGCACCACAGTGGAGTCCGAGTACAAATGTACTCCATCAATGTCTAGTTGCAAGGATGACAGAACCTTAACGGTAAGTTTGGAAAGCAAATCCGCTGCACACAGCTCCAAACGTGGGATACTAATTTCTTTGATGGGAGCCACTCGAGATTTGCTGCATAAGAGTGACACCTTTATCTCACCAGACCTTGACAAAGACCTGGTGTAGACAGCACAACCATATGCATTTTTCGAAGCATCTCCGAAGCCTATCAGGTCTACTTTCAGAACTTTAGAACATACCACATGACGATCTATGTTTACATTTTTCAATTGACTCAATTCAGAACTAAATTTTTCCCACTCTCTATTTAAGTGTAAGGGAACTTCATCGTCCCAATCAATTCTCAAAATCCACAACTTCTGCGAGAACATCTTCGCTGTGATTATCAAAGGTCCTAAGAGGACTAAAGGATCAAACAATCTGGATATGTCCGATAGCATTGTTCTTTTTGTTGCAGGTCTCACAATTTTTTGAACAATAAAACTAAATGTATCCTTTTCAGGATTGAATTGTAATCCAAAAGTTTTTAAAGTTGCTGAGTTGGGGTTGTCGAAATTGTATTCTCGGTCCGACGTTGGAACATTTTGTAACAAAACAGGATTATTTGAGCTCCATTTGTGAAACTCCATACCAGCTGATTTTAACAAATGTATTAACTGGTCTTGTAGTTCAATGGCAGAAGATAAATCCTCGATACCACTGAGTATATCATCGACGTAAAAATCTTTGCCAGCAGCAGCGGCTAAAGGATAGTTGTTCCGCTCATCACAGCATATTTGTTTTAGTACTCTGGTCGCCAAGTAAGGAGCGCATTTGGTTCCGTAGGTAACAGTGAGCAACTTAAATACACGTAAATTCTCTTCCTCTAAATCCTTCCATAAAATACATTGTAAATCACACTGATCTGGATGTATCCAAATTTGACGATACATCTTTTTTATATCAGCGGTGAAAACTATAAAATGTTTTCGAAATCTCAACAAAATAGCGAACAAATCATCTTGGACAACAGATCCTGAATACAAATTATCATTAAGCGATTGTCCAGATGACGTTGCCTCTGATGCGTTAAAAACAACGCGTAATTTTGTAGTAATACTTTCTGGCCTAAAAACGCCATGATGAGACATAATATACCTTGGAGTTTCGCAAGTTGCCTGCATATGCCCCAAATTCTCATACTCAGTTAAAAATTCGCTGTATAGTTGCCTATACTCTGGTTCTCTCTTCAAACGTTGCCAAAGTGAATTAAATCTTTTAGTAGCAATGTGTTTTGATTCGCCTAAACATGGGGGGTCTATTTTAAACGGCATTTTAACAACATAGCTTCCATCGTCATTTCTGAAATGTGTTTTCATGAAATGATCTTCACATATTAAACTCTCATCATTTTGTAATTTATCCCCCTCAACATCTTCAATTTCCCAAAATTTCCTTAAATTTGCATCCAAATCTTCTATTACCAACCCACAATGAACAGTAGTTTCGTTTTCTATTGGAACACTTCCGGTAGCAACAAACCCAAACACAGTATTTTGAAAAACAATGTCTGTTCCCGGAAACCTAATTTGACCCGATCTTAAAAGTTCATAGAATATTTGGGCACCTAATAAAATATCCACCTCTCCAGGTTCATTGAAACTCACATCCACTAAATTGAAACTATCTAATTCTAGCGTATCAATGTCAAATTGTTTCGAGGGGATACAATCTTTTATATGCGGCACTACCAATAACTCAATTCCCTTTTCAAAGCTTCCGCTAACGTTCGAAATTTTTGTTTTTACGATCCAGTTAATAACAGAAGAAGATTGATTTAGTCCAGAAACCACAATGTTTCGTCTTTCTTTTTTCAAATTCAGTTTATCGGCTAAACGTTTTGAAATGAAATGACTCATACTACCAACATCCAGTAACGCACGTGCACTCATAAACATTCCTACATTATTTTGAATCATTACATTTGCTGTACTTAATAAAACCATTTTGTTTAGATTTAAGTTGGTAGCAGTGAATGAATGCGTACTCTTCGCAGGTGACTCATTCGTCAGTTGTGAAGAATTATGACTAGGATTTTCAATTCGCGGAACGAATACATTTGACCTTGGATTTAATCCCGCGTTAGCATTTTGCGAGCGAGTTTCAGTTTCGCTTTGAGTATTTCCCAAGTGCAAAAGAGTGTTATGTCGTTTTTTGCAAATGGAGCAACTGGATTTTGAATAACAGTTAGCAGTTTTATGGTGATTTAAACAATTAAAACATAATTGCTTATTTTTAACGACTTCTATTCTCTCATTAACAAGCATATTTTTGAACACAGGACATACATTCAGGGAATGATTTTCATTAGCTTTGCAAATTACACATTTCGGAGTTTTAACTTCCGATACAAAAGCTTTTTGTGGACTGTATTCTTTACGATATTTTTGAGAATGGTTTACAATTTGCGGTCGTGAAAACACATTACTATCATTTTTGAATTTTGACGATACATAAATATCGCAATGTCTGGCCAAATCTGATGGCACATACCAAGATTCTCCTTGTTTCACGCCAATATGAATTTGTAGTTCACGATCTAATGAATCAAATATTTTTTCGGAAACCATGAGTTCACAAACTCCTTTAAAATCATTTACCTTTCTTAATTGACAATAATAATCAAAGGCTGCACTAAGTCGCGATGCAAACTGGATATAGCTTTCGTTTGGGCGTTTTTTCGCTTTACGGAAATTATTTAAAACTTCTTGTGGGGTGGACTGAAATTCTTTTAACACTAATTCTTTTAATTTGTCATACATACACAATTCTTCTTCATTTAAATATATCATTAAATTGGTAACTTTTTCGCCTAAAATATTTAATAGGATTTCTGATTTGAATTGTTCTGAGACATTTTTGGTTTTGAAAGCTCTTTCAAGCGATTGGAAAAATAAATTATACGACTCTGCTCGTGTAGGAACTGGCATAGTTAAAGTTTTGACACTTTTTATCAAACTTTATAAACTAAAATTAGAATCAGAATCGCTATTTGTCACATTAACCTTTTGTGTTACATCTTTTTGTAAATTCGCAAGCTCAAGTTGTTTTTCTAATTGCGCGAGTTTAAGTTTTTCCAATTCTACTTTCTGTGCTTCATTTTTCTCGTATTTTTCTAATTGCGCGAGTTTAAGTTTTTCCAATTCTAGTTTCTGTGCTTCATTTTTCTCGTAATCTTTTTTCCTATCAATTATTGACTCAACTACAGTTTTTACGAATTCATAATTATATTTATAGATCTCGCTTTTTTCAATTAAATCTTTAATAGTAACTACTTTGGCACCTGCAGGAATATTAATTTCTAGTTCCTCGGCAACTTCAATTAATTCACTCTTTTTAAGTTTTGAAAGCATTTTGAAAAGAGAACTCTGAATATATGCAACTCATAAAAACGAAACTAATACATAAATTTGGAAAACTAAAGTATACTCACAGTTACCCTGAAACCAAAACGGACATAATAATCCAATCATCGGATAGTCCAATCATAGGAATTTACACTTTATATTCATTGGATATCACTCTAAACAATTCAGAAATCACTGAGAACAATATCAAGTAAACACACGCGGCAAAACAGAAACACTTGCCGACTTCTCAAAACTCTCGATGATTCAATACTGCGTAGTCGACGGACCACTTAATGTAATTCTCTTCAAATAATTACTCATTTCTTTCTGGTGAACACCATTTTATTTTCGGACACATTTTTTGTGCCACTTCATGTAGACTGTTACAGATTAGGACACCTCTCACAGTTGGATGCCTCGTCTCCTCACAGAATCGTTCTTACACACTCTACGTTCTGATACAAAAAAGGAATTAACAGAACTTTGTACTCGACAGATACGCCATCTATCGGCGTGAAGCTGTAACACATTTCGATTACAGCATCAACATCGTAATACAATTAGCATCTGAATAACGAACAATATCATGAACATATTATTGAGAATTTTCTGATAAAAGAGTAGGCTCTAAAATTCAATGATTATTTTCTCCCCTCCCCATCACTAATGAAATGGATCTGCTATTAAAAAAGAAATAAATGCAGATATATTTGAAAATAATTTTACTTAAATTCCCCACCATAAACAAATATTCTTTTTTAAATTCAACATAAACACGGATCTGTTGAAAGATTTAAGTTTAGGTTCGAAGTTAAAAGAAGGATTCAATACCTTTTTTTTTAAAGGCATTCTGTTTAGTTATTCTGAGAATGCATTATTTTAAATAATTGAGAATTTTTAAATACTTTAAAAATGAACACTAAATGCTATACTTGATAAAATTTTTGAAAATATTAAATATAATAAATATAATCATCTTTAGTTATCCGTGAACGTTTGAAATAAAACAGTAAAACTTTAAATACCATAATAAAAACAAAACCTTTGTTACTGCAAATTCATTTCTAACAAATTGACAGACAAAAATTAAATATGATCAAGAAAAAATATGTGGAAGAGTGGAAGTGCTTCCCTTTGGGACCATATCTGGTTAAATAACTGACTGTATATTAATACATGTAGAAAACTCCATTGGGCAATGAAAAAAAAATTAATTTAAATGGGTTTGAAGGAATTTATTTGCCAATTCTGAACGTGAAAAATGCTGAAATGTAGCCCGCTTTTCAATATTAAATAGACATCATTATAATATATTAAAAACAATGTTGTATTTTCAATACAATATTGCCTTTTTTTCCTTCTTATTACTTCCTTAGAAAATCTAAAAAATCAAATTCCCTGAATATCAAATTCCATGAAAGAAAATATAAGCATTTTATAGAAATATGTAGAATAAAATCTACATATCTTCTTCTAAATTTAAATTATAAATGTTGAAAATGGACAACATTTTAATAAACATTTCTTTTTAATCTTAAATTAAAAAGATGTTATTTAAAATTATATCAGCTGGAAATTATTTTAAAAAAATTGGTTATTATTAATGGAAATAATATATCAAGATTTGAATATTACAAAATTAAAAAGGCTCAAAAAAATCTATATTTAGAAAATAAAAAGTAACAAAAGACAAATTCTTAAAAAAAAATATACTTTTAAAAAGGTCAGACAAACAAATTTTAAATTTGTCTTTTTTCATTTCTTTTTCTTTAATAAAAATATTTAAAAGAAAAAAATAAGTTAAAAAATTATAATCGTCATGAAAATTAAAATAAAACTGTAAAAAGAAAACAAATCTAAAGAGAAATGCCTATTATCAGATTACGCAAAATCAATTTGATATTGTTAGAATTTTACAGATTAATATGCTGGTCCTTTTGTTTAAAACGTTTTTTTATTTAATGTAAGAAAATTAATAACAATGCCATAAAAATAATAATATTTTTCACAAGAAGTGCATTTTTATTCGAAAAACTGGAGTTACGACGGACGAAAAAGGCTTAAAAGACATTATCTAATTTACAGTTTAAAAGACATCATGTTATTAAATAAAAATATAAATGAAAATATTTATTAGCGTTAATGTTGGAATAAAGTAAATATTTTAAAGTAATTTTATTATTGGGAAAACAAGTGTGTGCAATATTTCATAAAATAAAGAAAATTAATTAATTATTAATTAAATTAATATTTTGATTAATTATTATACTAACAATTATGTTAATTTTTATTAAATATTAATTAAATTAATTGACTAATAAAGGTGTGTAACTTATCACAACCACAGAAACATTTTCTACAAAAGACATTTAAAACGTATTTTGAAATTAAACAAGAATTAATACGATATTCAAACTGGTGCCACTAAACAATAAATGCTTTGAATGTGATGTAAACCTATTTTTGGGAAATAATTTATTTCTAAAAAATACCCGAAAAAATTTAAGTTTCAGTTAATTTTTTCATTGTAAATTTAGTTTAACATTTAAAAAATACATCCTTAATATGAAATTATAAGCAAAATAGCATTTTCTAGCTAAAGTGTCTAGGTTTCGTTGTTTTGAAGATTCCATGAATAGAGACTCAGTCAATGGAGTTTGCTATTTATATATAATATTAACCTCCTCCCTCAGTCTTTAGAGTATCCTCAAAAAATATTAACATTTAGAGCAAATAGAATATCGCTAGTGAATACATAACTATTTAAAATTTTGACTTTGAAGAATAAAAATTAAAAATAAGAATTTAATAAAATTTACTCGAAAATGATTTTTTATTAGCAGCGTCTATTTTCGAAATCAAACATGTTAATATTTAATGTCTTCGCCTAAATATAAAACACATATAAAAAAGAAAATTAAGAGGTGAAGAAAGTTCCAAAATATCTACATCATTCAATATATATTGAATGAAATAAAATACTTTTGATATGATGCTTCTGAAAACGATACGAAATAATCTGAAAAAGATATTAAATTATCAAAAGAAAGCATTAAGGCAGCATTAACAATTATATATATATATATAGATCAAATACTTTATATGAAAAAAAATGAAAGAAATATTCCAGTTTTTCCAAGGAAATTTGGCTTTCTTTATTAAATTTAACATATAGATAACAATTAAAAATATAGCAATTTTAAAAAAAGTAGTATTTAAAGAGTAAATTATTGCTTCTGTATTTTCAATCAAAATTTTTATATCAAAATTATAGAGTCAAAAGAAAGCGATTCAATGATCTGATAAAGCAAAAAAGAAAAGAAAAAAATATTACTTGAGAAAAAATAACAACGTTTCTATCCATTAGTATGGTTTATAAAATTAATCTTAAAAAATTCATTGTTTCAGAGAAAAAAAATATAATTAAATGACATTCTTATAATTAAAAAATAACTTCTACTTAATTCTTTAGCTGACATAAAAGAAGTTTTTGTGAAATGATATTTACTTTGACAAGGTTAATTTCTTATGCGCGAAAGTCAAAATAATCCAAAATATCCATTCCAAACGCCTCCACAGAGCTTCATAGAAACATAAATAGAAATTCTAGAACTTTATAGAAATATAAATTCTAGATTACGAACTTATTTAAGCAATATTTACATTGATGCTTCAAATATTTAGAGCAAAAAATTGTTTATCCGCAATTTTCATAGTAGTTATTAGTTAGAAATTATTTGTTAGGATTAAAATGCATAACATTTCTTAAGATATTAAACAAAAACTGTAAGAAGTAAAAACATACTTTTCATTTTTTCTTACATACACATAGAATAAATAAACGAAATCAGAATTGCAGGTTCGGAGGATGGCCTTTGAGACAAGCAAACACCAAAAAAAAGAAATTATATTCGATTTTAATATTCCATTCGGTGATTAACGTAATTTTAAAAATTCTGCTTTCACCAGAGATATCGCTAAATATGTTAAATCGAAAAATTAATTTTAGTCATAAAGGATTATCATTCCATTTGCACATATTAAAAACGCTTTTTCAATTCATTTATTACTTTTGATATTTTTTTTATAATATAAGAAAAGTTAAAAAATGGTTACAATAGCGCTTATAATAAGTTATTCGAAATCCATGACCGAAGGTTTTTTAAAATTGCTTTCGCTTTATAAGCATTGTAAAAACTGAAAACAAAACTTTCATCTTGTATCTTGTATAATAATTAACAATAACAACAAAAATAGTACATATCAACATTTTGAATATTTATTTTTGCATCAAACTGGTGTTAATGGAAATGGCTCAAGGGCAGAGGTTTATTGAGATAAACACATTGATTAATTGGGAAAGTCAAAACAGTTAATTAATTACTATATTGAAACTTCCCTATTATGCCTCTCAATATTTTTCACTCAATTGATTGCTAGTCATGAAGTAAACTCGAGAGCTATGTAGATTTGAAAAAATGACGCTAATGCTAAATGAATAATAAAACTTTCGACAATAATTCAGAAGCTACTATTTATTTTTCAAATATCTTGGATGTACAGATATTAAGTTGAATTCCATTACCATCCTCCAGAATATATATATATATATGCCAAATCGGCAATTCTAAGTCAAACAATCTAAATTGTAGAACTGAAACACACATATACGGCAAACACGCATGCACATATAAAATTTATAAAGGTACACACATTGGTATCATTATAACAGCGAACATTCCAGAAATATTCAAACATCAGAATTAATAGAAGAATATATAATTAAAGTTCAGAAGAATTAACAATCAAATGTTTTAGTAACGTAAATTAATTCTCAAAGGCGTATTTATTATGTCACAAATGATAGTTTTAATTGTAATTCTTCTGTTAATTAAAAGAAATTTTTTGCTTTATCTTTTCTTTTATAATAAATTAAAATCGGAAAAATCAGTTAAAATCAGATTTTTTTTTTAATTTATGCTATACACTTTTTCATCATTCGTACTTTCTTTGAATTTATTCATATTCAACATTTCTTCCATTACTTTACAGAATTTATACGTCCAAACAGGGATAAAATAAATTGAACTCATCCATTATAACTTAGAGATGTTTTTTAAACACATCAGAGTAAATCTTCAAATCCAGTGCAAGCCGAACACACAGTTATTTATAAATTTTATTCTACTGTGTACTAACATTGATATACTCCATTAATAATTGTAAAATTAAATCAAAGGATAAAATATATACATGCATTTCAGCTTCATTTCTCAAGTCAGCTTTTGATATGAATATATGAGAAAAAGTCTCAAGAATAAACTAGAAAAGATAGGAGATGTTTTTGATTCACGTTTTCATAAAATCTGGATGCGATGGAAATAAAATATAAATTTGAGAAAAATAAACACAGTGAGAAAGACTTTTCGAAGAAAACACGATCTTTGCTCAAAGTGAGATAGAAAATTAGATCTCCGTTCCGAAAAGCAAGCTAGTTTACTTCTCGTTATTTATGAGGAACACGTTGAATAAAGATTTTTTCACATTTAAATTCACCAAACTTCAATGATTCAAAAGATAAAATAAGCAAATATTATTTGTAAGGATTTACACTTTTAAAAGCATATTTTGTAAATAGTTTTTATAGTATTGTATTTTTAATTATATAATTAAAAATAAAATATGGAAAAACTGAGAAAATTTTTCACTTTTTAATGATGTTGACAAATTATTATTTAGTAACCTTAATTTACAAAATCTGAGATTCTATCCTAATAAGTCTGTTATGATTTTCTTTATAACTTTATTGAGAGATTCTTTTAATGATTGAACATTTTTTACTGTTAATTTTGTTTTTAATTTTAAAATATCTCATTTCAGATTTAATATTAATTGAAATTAGAATAGTAAGACTAATTTCTTATTTTCGAGATTCTAAATTGACATGACTTGAAACCTATGCTAAGAGCTATTTAATAAGGCTCTTGTTGAAATTTCAAAACAAGACCTTATGGTAAGAAAAAAAAGAGGCAAATTGTAATAAAATGAAATATTTGTTAATTTTTTTCTATCTCAAATTATCGTAATTTTTAATAAGGAAAATAAAATATTATTCTTATAAATATTTTTTATGGTTTTAAATCAGTTTTAAAATCAGTTTTCAGTTTATCAGTATAGCAAAAATAAAAATTCAGTCGGACTTTCATGAAAATGGAACAATTATATTACTATAATGAAATAAAAAAGTTTTATGTTACCTTTTATGAACTGGCAAAGAACGGATTCAGTGGGTTGATTGCGTTTAAAAAATAATCCAACAATGAAGTCTTCGTTTTCAACTCTTTCAAGAAGATAATGCTGCTTTAGAAAGCTAGGTTACATAAGCAAAAATAAGCTATAAAGCAAAATATTAACGCTTATTGAATGCATATTCTAATCAAAGTTCTCTGTAATTTCTTTATAAAATTATTTTAATAAATTATTAAATCATTTAATTAATTGTAAAATTATTTTTACTAAAAAATATTATCATGTGATTTAATATGCTTCATTTCTTTTCCATAATGCTTAGTTACCATTCATTAACTGTAAGCGTATCAGTAATATGATTTTATAATCCCTTTTTCTCCGTAGTGCCGGAGCACTAAAATTTAAAATTTTATACAATGTCAATTCTTGATAAACATACGCTATTTTTAACTTTTCAGAATATCGCTCGGTTATAAATAAATAATTTAATTAAATGCTAATCCTATGCAAAAGACATTAATAGAGAAAGAAAATTGATTTCTATGTACCTCAAGCCTACAATAATGAGTGGTATTTTTGAATTAAAAAGTAATTAAATTGATAAAAAAAATTCCTTAATAGTTTCGGAGTATGTTATTACACAAAAACTATTTTAGCCAGTATAAAAATCAGGGCAGACTATCATTTTATTAATACCATTTTGTATATAGTTTCTCCTTTAATTTTAATACTTATTAACAAATAAAAGCCTTTTTCTATACTTCTTTTCAATATTTATTTACTACGTTTATATATATGCCCTTTGTAACAATCTTAAATACAATTTTGTATGCACTTCATTTTGCTATAAATAAAAATAATTTTTAAATATATTACAATGACGAAACTGTACAGTATAAAATTAAGAATTAGATTAATCAAGATAAATACATTTTCAAGCTAAGACTTTCATATTTGACATTAGTTTAATTTTGTATTCTTTAAAAATTAACGAACTCTGTATGTGAATTTTTTTTCAACAAGCTTTACCTACATTAGCCCTAAAGGTATATATATATATATATATATATATATATATATATATATATATATATATATATATATATATACATATTTCGTTTATTAAAAATGAATTTAACATTTTAAATATCTGTATCATATATTATTATTTTCTTCATCAAAAATCTTTCTCTGTGATAAATGAAAGTTCTTCTCATTTTTACTAACATATTATAGGAAATATTTTTGGAATCGATTAATTTATTTTTGGAATTGATTAATTGTTCAAATAATTATGTTATATTTCAAAGGATTATTTTCTTTTGTCACTGAGTCCATCTCCCTACCATATTTCAAAATCATATACATATTTCAAGTTAAATACCAAATTTAGCGTCTTATTCTCATACCACAACCAGAAAATAAATAATTTCATTTCAGAATGTTAACACTTGATATATTTTATATGACCGACTAATAACGTTCTAATGAAAACTGTTTACAAAAGTTACAGTTACTATTATTGCTTAATTTACTTTCAGAGCAATCCAGGTACATTAAAGATGCCTCCAGTTTTGTTTCTGGGAAAGCCAGCTCTAAAATGGAAGTTATTATTGTTACATTCAGCATGTGCTTAGAAGAAAATCTAAATCTGGCCCGGAGATAGCCTGGTTGGTAGGGCTATGGTCTCGAAACCCTTGGGTAGTAAGTTCGAACTTCACCGGCCGAAGACTCTCCGTTTATAAGTTGGCTGGTGCACGTGCAAATCTTTCGTGTTATAAAGTCCTCCAAGACGAGACAACCCCCCTGGGGGTGCGGTTAAGAGGTGATAATTCTGTGATTCAGGTCTCAATTATGATATGTGAATGAAATGTTGGAATGAAGTCCTCCCAGTAAGAAGAGTTGTGACACATGAGTAGCTGGGTCTTAGATGACGCTACTAAAACAAGAGGCACTAAAAATATCGGCTTACAATCGTTGACTAAGTGGGCTTGGGTATGACAAGTGCCTTGTAAATTACAGAGCATCTAATTCCTATTTCAATTCACTTTGTCGTGCTAGAATTTCCCCTGGTAAGTAATACAAAGGATAAATTTAGTAAGGTAAAGGATAGAAAGTAAAAGATATATTTGTCGATTACTCGTTTGTAAATATGAATGAATAAACACAAATATTGACTGCAAATAAGTTTATGAATACTTGCCAATCTGCATATGTATTTAGTTGTGATGATATAATTTTTTTCCCTGCAGTGGTCTAGTTGTTGCAATATATTATTTACTCTAATTACAATTTAGTCCCTACATCGAGAAGGCGTTAACATAGGAAAACACTTCTATTAGAATTTCAAATAAAATAGTCTGATTCATTTTTTTTTCTTCTTTCAATGACTAGATGTATTAGACAAGATTTTTTGATAATGATGTTGATAAGAAAAGCAAAAAATGACGAAAGCATGATCATTATTGAGTTAATGATGATGACTTACACTATCATAATTGATCTAATGCTGATCATAATGACCTTATCTTCCGATTACTAATTAAGAGGATAAGAATTTTAATATTTTTCAGCAAAGTCCATTAACCTTCATTAAAATTCAAGAAAATTTTAATATATCCTTTATTTCAAAGTAAGGACTATATTGAATCCCTTATTTCAAAAGTTACAAATTTATTCACAGTTTGTCATGGTGCAATGATTATTTTATATAACAATAAAACAGCCATTTCTGTTTTAAATTTGAAGTATTAAGATTAGATAAGGATTCTTCATTTTATTATCCTTACATCAGGATTGCAAGGAAGTAAAAAAAAAAACCCTATAATTAGGAGGCTTTGGGATAGGAATTTCTTAACACAGATAAACAAGGAATTTCTTAACTATATCGTATTTCGTAAATTCTAGTTTAAAAAAGGATAGTCAATCCTTATAGTTCTAAGATGACATAAAATGAAACACACACACACACACACAATACAAATCTTATTTTTATGAATGGAAGAACAATTATAGATGTAAAAATAGGAGCAACTCGAATATAAAGATTCATTTCTATGTAAGACTGTATTACAAAAGGAAAAAAAAAATCTAATATTCATATGTATTTTATATCTTTTGTTTGTAGCTAATCATATGTGCACGGAAGATGAGATTGAGTGTAAGAGCAAATAAGCTATCGTATTATAATAAGTATATAAAATAATATGTTAATAAAAATTACATTGATTTTTTTAATTAAAATAATTTGTAATTAATAATTGTTCTTACAATACATTTGCATAAATAACTAAACATACAAATTATATAAGAATCGGTAAATATGTGTAGTTATAGCAGACATTTTGAGTAAATTATTCTAATGAATTCAATTGTTATCCCCTGCATACTTGTGTTAACTTGCTTCATTTATGTGCATTCTAATTCAATTGTTATCTCTTTTTTATTTTTCACAAGAATAGGGAAAATTATATCCAGGTGAAAAATTTCCAAACAATTCCAACAGTAATAACATTTTGGATTTACCTAATCATATAACAAATGGAATTTAATTTGAATTATTTTTTCTTCATGCTCTTAAATTGATTCTTATACTAAACTTAGGCTTAATAAGATTTTTAAGAATCGGGAATAAAAAATTTAGAAAACACATTTACATTTCCATTACCGATAGTGTTAAATATTTTTCCAAGTAAGAAAGCTTTCTTTCTCTTTTTTCATCAAAAAAATTCAATGCTAAACTAAGCAAGAGCCACTTTTATATAATAAATAGATTATCTTAATTTTTGGTTGAAAAATTCAAGAAGAAGAAAACTTTTTCGATTATTATCTAGAGAAATTAAGTTATATTTAAACGCAAAAAATATAAAACAATATTTTTTCATAGATTTCCATAGATGTTAAGAAATATTATTATGAATTAAAACACAGAAATTAATTTCAGTCTTTTGCATTAGTTTATAAAGTATAATGGGAAAATGTATTTCAAATATCAAAAAATTTCAACCTAAATATTTTGATGAATATATAATCTGATCGTTCTATTTGAATTCTAAAAACAATGATAGGAATAATGTCTGTTTGGCAAATATGAATTTTTCTTTCTGACTCTGGAACCAACTTTTCCAACGTTTTGCCCATGTATATAAGAGCGCAATTATCTCATATCACCAGATGATACATGAATAAAAAGTGTCGTGTGAATAATTTTTATCTAAATTTGAGACGACAAAAATGATGACTAAAAAATTTGCAAGTTAAATGGATTTAATGATTAATCCTTCCACCAAAATCGAAGGTCAATATCAAGATATTTAACAAATCTTATTGAAGCTGCTTTTCCATTTTCCTCCCCGTATTATTCAAGCAAGATTACTCAAAAATTCAACAGAACAACAACAACCACAACAAAAAAATGTGTTTGTCTTGATATAAATATTAATTTCATGTAATTAATTAAAATGAAAATATTATATTGTGAAAGCAGATGAGAATCAGAGACAGGGCAATTAGGCGGATCCAAACAGTTATATCACTGTAAATATTTTGTTCGTTAAATTTTGGTATGAATGGATGATGAAGAAATCCTATAGGCAGTGGTGTTTTTACTTTTCAAGCGTATATTTACTGTTTTTCTAAACACATTTTTTTAATAAATATTTTCATAACTGATCAAATGATAATTGATGCTAAAGATAAAATTGCTCTCATATTTTTTTTTATAATAGAAAAATTAATTTTTCAATTAACAATTTAAAACATTCATTAAACTGTTTCTATATATTTTATAGTTCAGTAATGTTATTATTATGCAATCTTTTTGGTTGGTATTGGCTACCCCTCGTAGGTGCAATAATAGTGTAGGATCTGGTTACTCCTACTTCAAAGATGGATTGTATCTTTGTATGATTGGTGAAATGAACCTCACAGTAGTAGTACTAGGTGCTATAGTGCGCTGACTACAAGATCGATTTTGATTTTCAAGACATTTAGTTCATTTAAATTATTGCTAACGCTAGGTCAAGATAGAGTTAACTCCTAGTATTTAGTATTTATGAACAAAAGTTGCTGTATAATGTAACAAATATTGATAGCAGAATTTAAAGGAATCCCATATAAAATCAGCAGTAGAAATCTTGAAGTGTAAACATGGTATGTAGGAAGTGAAAATTCAGTATATATAGTAAATATCGTCGCTTGAACCCTGGCGGAGTTAAAAATATCTCCTCTCTTTTGGTCGGCCTCATTATCAGATATAACCCAAAATTTCTGTTGTTTCTATAACCCAAACAATAATAGTAAATATACGCTTCATGTCATGTATAAATTTATCGGATCGATTTATCCGTTTGCCATTTATCGATTTATCCGTTTGCGAATTAATCTAAGCACATAAAAAAATTAGCTATGAGACCTTAAACATCACATTTTATTTACATTTCTTGTTCTATACTGTAGCGAATGTTAATGAGTTAATGTTGGCCATATTTATTCCATGGATATTATGAAAAGACAAAATCCTATTGAAAGAAACAAAATCCTATTAATGTTACAATATACTTGCATTTAAAGTCTCCTGCAAATATTCTTTTTTGCTTCTTAAGTACTCTACAAATGTACATGAAATTTTGTCCTATAACTTTCACTACTCGATCTGCGATTATAAAATCCGAAATATTGTTAATAGAAAACCAGCTCGTCTAGTCTGGAGCATCCTTCAGTGTGTTTATTTTTATCAATTAATGGAATCAAACGCTTCTGTAAATAGAGGCAATTAACCATGTTTGTAACATTTTAATAAAAGATATTTTATAAAAATAATAATAATATTAAAAATATTTCTGGCGTCTGCAAATTTATTTTTATTAAGAAGGAGGAAATGTGCTCGATTCGCAGAAAAATCAGAATGTTTCAGTCCAGTTTTATAACCTTCAGGATCGTAAATTTCTCCCGTAAATTATTAATGAGTACTAAAGAATTTGAAGGAAGCATAAAAATATTCATCCATTATTAAATAACAAGAAACCTTAAGGCAGTTTTAAGTATGCATTTTTTAACATCAATAAGGTTACAAAATATTATTTCATCTCTCCAGGTTTAGGTAATTTAAAATTTAGTTTGCAAAAAAAAAAAAAAAAAAAAAAAAATCGTATGCGCCATAATGCTGTTTACTGGAGCAATTCTGGGCATGAGCGAGGAATGCAAAGTTTGTAATTAATAAAAAAAAATGAAATATTTCCTTTATTGTTATGAAACTACCGGATACTTTACTTCAATGCTTTGAGAACTATTTCAAGAAAATTTATTCGTTATTCTTTACCATATTTATAAAAATGTGTAAAAATTGGTGATTTTAATTTTTATGTAAAGTAAAAGTAAATAAATTCTAAACATTCATGATTTTGCAATTTTAGCTATTGTTATTCGACACTTTACCACGACTTATAAATGCTTGTCAATTACTTTTGGCAAGAAGTTTTATTAATGACATATATCTCTATTTTAATAATGGACAAAAACATAATAATAATAATATATATATATATATATATTTCACTTTCATCAAAACATATTTCACTCTTCTAGACGAAGGATATTTACAATTGCCAAAATTAAATTAATCACGCCCATTAGGATCATCATAAAAAATATTTTTCGTCTGTTGATGGCTTTGCGATTATTTTTTAGAAGTGAAAGTAAAATAATGACAAACAAATCTGTTTCCATAAATTTGCGTTTATCTTATAAAAAATTATTAAAACTGATATATAAAAAAAGCCGAGTGTCTGCCTTATTGTGTACGTTTGTTCCACGTACAAATTCATAGTTTTGTGTTATTTTAAGGCGAGTAAACTGGTCGCCAAAATCGGCTAGTTCAATGTACCATAACAATTTCTTAACACTATGTTATGTCACACAAATATATAAACATTAGCAATCGGTATAAATTTAGAATATGTAGATAATATTGAATTTCTACGAACATTACTTTTTTTATTAAAATATTTATCCCTAGCTTGGCATTTCTATATTTTTATAATAATTTTGGCATATATTTTGTAATAAAACTTTCTGGTTAGGTCAGCAATATTTGAATTACTAGTACATTCCTTTCGTATATATTACATACAAACATTTTTATAAAGTGGATACATGTACATTTATACATACATTTTTATGTGTGTATAAATGTATTAAAATATATGTATACATAAATTTTTTTGTGTTTGTTTATAATATATTTTTACAGAAAATCCATCCTTTTCGTGCAAGATGAAAAGTTCAACAAACACACTTATAGATAAAGACAGCAAAACAGTGCCGAATCGAACGTCACTTGCCGTAAATAGCAACATAAAAGCAGCAAATCGCCCGAAGTAACACAAAGTGTTTAGCAAGAACTTGTTGAAGATCAACACTGCTAAGAGAGACTCTGCTCAACTACTGAATCAGCTCAACTCAACAACTGCAATACTGACTCTGTCTCCGTCCTGAATCTTCGTGACAGCATCCATGACAGAGAGTCAAACATCCTAAAACAAACAGGAACTCGAGTCATAAGGGAGCTATTGCCTATAATCTCGATTACCCGAGGTCCTTTATTTTTGTCGCCAATACTGTCCATGTTTGTTCAGCTGCTATTACTGTAACAGTAAAACTGTCTCCCACAGTAGGTAATTTATTGGTCCGAAAAACAATATTACGATTAGTTTTTTTTTCAATTAAAAAAAAGGTGGATGAAAAAATTTATGCTTGCAGCAAAGCAAAGTGATATGATTTCAAATATGCTCCTTAAATTCTCAACAAATTTTTATACCAGTAAAGTTTTTAGGTGAAAACTTATAAAGCGACTTTTTACATCAGTTGATGTTCTCTTTTACATGACAGCAGCAAAACCCTAGACAAAAATATGTAGTTTTTAATTTGAAAAAAATTTGTAAAACGTTAAATCATTCTGTATAGAACATACTAAGATTTTACAGTTAGCCATATATGTATCATGCAATACAAGGCTATAAATAGTTATTTGGTAATATCATAAATTTGCTATATTGTTGTTTGAAGTTTTTTTTTTCCATGTATGACATTTAACCCTTTCTAGGGCCGTGAGAAGTATGCTTCCCACCAAATTTATCAATCTTTGTATGAAATTATGTAATTCGGCATAAGTTCTGACAAATTTTTTTAGTAAGTCAGTTATGCTTTAGTTTTTTATATAAGACAAAATGATGTGTCTTGATTTGTTACTTAATTATTAATTAAACAAATTAATTAATGAATCAAATTAAATTTATCTAATAAGCTAAATGAGTCCCTTTTTTTATTCTAAGTCCAAGCATAAAAATATTTTAACATAATATGACTAGAAAAAAATGGCCCTTCAAAGGGTTAAAAGAAGTGCTGGATTTTTAATTGAAGCGTACGTTATGTAAAAATGTGTAGAAAACGAAATACTCTTTTCTGGTAAGTCTTGTGCTGCATAATAAAAGTTCAATTTTGTCTAATTTGTCTAATTACTACATGAATTTTAATGTGTCAATTCAAATTTAAAATCCAAGCTCAAATTTTAAAAAAAAACTAGTGGAAAGAAGAGAGAGGAAAGTAAAACTCAAGAAGTAAAATTGAATAGATTAAGAGATCTTTTAAAACCTAATTAGATTTAGATATTAAATGTTGAGATCTTCTAAACCAACAGAGTATAGTGTTTCAAACACTTTCCTTTACATTATGTAATGCACTGATATTTTTCTCATCTTTCGATCGATGCTTTATAATCCCATAAAATAAGAAAAGTGTTTCCTTATTTTTAAATGACTTTAAGAAGCTGTTACAATTATTTTAAGGAAGTTCTAAATTTAAGCGAATCAATAATTTGCTAAATCTTACATGACGCGTTTTATTCTGAAAATAATACCCCTTCTTCTTCATTGATTTTTACCCTTTTTATCTTTCAAAGAAGAAATAAAATTTAAAGTCATTATTCGATTAACGGAGAAAAGATTTTCTTCCTTGCAACTATAAAAAGGTCTTCCAAAATTTGATTCCACTACGAAGCATAATAAGGATGTTCGTCCGTTCTACTGGAAAGTTTCCATTAAAATAGAGAAACTCATTTAAACTTATCTCTAAAAATGAACAAACGAAAGAACGTTCAACGGAAGGATTAGTATCACTGCAATGTATTTAATCTGTTTGCATCACATTTATTTGTGTTTTAAGTATCAACATTACAAGTAGAACCAAAACAAATGACGAAAGTC
Source organism: Argiope bruennichi (assembly GCF_947563725.1). Lineage (NCBI taxonomy): Eukaryota > Metazoa > Arthropoda > Arachnida > Araneae > Araneidae > Argiope > Argiope bruennichi. The sequence goes on from NC_079152.1 coordinate 81,415,085, forward strand.
TTCTTATTCGAGGATAATTTCGTGTTTTATGTAAATTTGGTTCTATATGCGTACTTTACTTGTGATCCCAGAATAATAAATACACATACATGTATATGTAATGTATATAGATGAATATCCACATTGAAAAAACTAGAAAGGCTTGAAGTTATCGCCTATCTTTTTTTGTATATAAACATCCTTAAGACATGATTTATGACTTCATACCTAAAATGATTGTTTTACTTCTAAATTTTATTTGATAAAGCTTTCCAATGAAATTAAATGAATAAGTTTTATAAACCCTTTATAAAAAAAAGGTTTAAGTACAAAAATTGTAAAACTTCTAAGCAAATTAGTGATAAAATAACAAAATAAAGAAATTTTTCCATAAATTGTAAAATATATTTACGAAAATTTGGTGTTGGAAATGTTTCTTTTATTTAATTAATTATAAATTTTTATTAAATAAAACAGCTTTTGAATTTATGTACAAAAGGTTTCTGTACAAAAATTGTAAAACTTCTAAGCAAATTAGAGATAAAATAACAAAATAAAGAAATTTTTCCATAAATTGTAAAATATATTTACGAAAATTTGGTGTTGGAAATGTTTCTTTTATTTAATTAATTATAAATTTTTATTAAATAATACAGCTTTTGAATTTATAAATAAAAGAATAAAAATACATGTATTAGTTACACTTATTTTTGCATTACTGTTTTAAATATCAAAAATCCCAGGGCTCATATAAGTTTATTATAGTTATTTATTTATTATTAGCTAGACGTCTTTGGCGACCAGCCGTTTCGCCAGTATTAAATCTGGTTAAAATGTTCAATTAATTTTTGATGAAAGTTGTTCTCATAATAGGTAATAATATTGGTAAACTTCAAATTTTGATAGTCGTATAATTAACTTATCCTATTATGCAGGCTTTAAGCCATTTTGTTAATTGTATTACACATCTCTAATTTTCTATCAATGCCCGCAAAATTTAATTTTAAATTAAAGTGGAGATAATGAAACTGCAATGAACTTTTTTTAGTGAATCCAAGCATATGTTGTTTTTTTTTAAATATGAGAACTGAAGTCTTATGTGCAATACAGAATAATTTCTTCAATTTATAATATCTCAAAGAATTATTTAACAAAAATTTCACGGATTAAATGGAAAATTCAGTTTTTAGTTTTTATAGTTAAAAGGACATAATTGTTGTCGATAATAATAGTTTTTTTTCGGTTTATAAACATATTTCAAAAAATTATGAAGTTTAAATTTTAGAGTGTTCTTTGGACCTATGGATTCATATTCTACAAAATATTCTTCACTCTAGATCTTTTAAATAAATAAATAAATGTCTTTATTTTCTTTGTTCAAATCTAACAGATTTATTAAGTTTTAAATATTAGAACATTAGAACAATTAAGATTTCCGTATTCTAGGCCAATCACTCTTGAGGAACTCTGGTAGATGATTGGCTTCTTTGAGACTATTGATTAAGTGATCAAAAATCAAGCGTTTCTGCAGAATAGTGATATTGAAATTTTCATAAATCGGTCAGCTTTAGTAATTGATTTAGTTGATTGGAGTTCAAAACTTTTTATTTAAAATATTAGCCGCTCAAAAATATTGTGATAAATATGATTCAAAGGGTAGAGGATATAAGTAAAAATTTAAAATTCTTAATTCATCAGCATTTATTGACACCATTTTCTTAAAATATAATTATTTACTTCATTTAGACCATTTTGTTTGCATGTATAGTACTAAGATGTCTGTCTATCACTAAAGGATTTCAAATTAGCTGTTGGTCTCTGATTAGAGTAGATATCTTATACATATTAAATCATATTTGCCTAAAATAAAACTGCTTAATTGAATTAGTAATATAGATATTGCGAAAGGTCATAGAAAAAGTTTCCTTGGATTTACTTTTTAAAGAATATCATACTTCATATTTATTTCATTTCATAAGGACCGTACTGAAAATTACACTTTTAAATATTTTATTTGGAATGATAGTTAACTTATTTTTTAATTTGAGTTTTTGTCAATATAATGGAAACTTGTTAATAAAAGTAATTTTTCCCTATTAACATTCAACGCGCTCGTGCAGCTTAAATTTTATTTTTATTTCGAGCAAAATACATTGTTGAAAAATATGAGTAAAAAAATATATATTAAAAATATAAATTCAATTTACTAGTAAAAATATTGGTATCATTGAAAAGATTATTTTTTTATCTTCAAAATGATATAAAAATTAATTTTGTTCTGTATGTTTCGGAAAATTAATTCTGTTTTGTAATAGTTTTGGAAGTTATAGCGGAAAAATACCAAAATTTTTCTTAATTTTTAATTAATTAAAAATTCAAAAAAGAATTGCTCAGAAGTGCACATTCCGGATCTCCAAGGTAAATTTGGTAGCTGTAGATAGAATGGTTTGACCTGTAGAGCGCCAACATACACACGCACACACACACGCACGGACGCACTCACGCACGCACACATACATTAGGCTATATAGATACATTTATCTCTTCACAAAGTGTTCAGCGAATGCGAAAATCCTAAACAGCATAGATAGTATATTTCAAAAAACGGACGTGTTACTCATGCACAAATAATAGGTTCCATTCGAAAATTTCGAGTTTCAGTACCTATAAACACTGTGTTGCCTTTCGCAGAATTCAGGACTAATACATCCGAATAACTACATCTGAAACATTATTTCCATCGGTTGAACGGACCTTGATTTTATGAGATACTAGCCGCCTTTGGCGACCAGCCGGTTCGCCAATCTTAATGTTCGTTAAAATTTTAATAATTAAATATTTTATGCAATTTCTACTTTAATAGCTTCTTCATCAAAATATTTTTAAACTTCAAATTTTGATTATCATATAATTCATTCATAATATTATAAAGGCCTTCAGTCATAACGTAATATGTATCTCTCTCATTTTCTGTTAGCACCCGTAGAATTTATGCTTTAAATTAAAGTGGAAAGAATTTATCTTCAATTAATATAATAATATTTTTTACTGAAACAAAGCATTTTTTTATAATCTGATTACTGAAAATAGAGTCACTCAGCGTTTAAACTTTATGGGCACTAAAGAATATCTTTTTTAATTTATGTAATATCTCAAGAGTTGGTCAACAAAATTTTCTTAGATTCATTATGAGCAGATCGATTCATTAACAATGTTTAAATTTAAATGCATCAAACACTAAGAAAAAAAACGAATCGTTTAAAATAAATGGGTGAAAACAGGTTTTAAAAAAACTATATAACTAACATAAATACAATTTACTTACAAAAGCATGCAACTAACCCAAAAATAATTTAAATCATCCATTGATAACGTTGTCATGGCAACAATCAAAACAGAATGCGCATGCGTGAATTTTCTTCGCCGGTTACGTAACGCAAATACGTGATTTTTTCTACGCCAGTTGGGGTAACGCTATGCGGATTAGAAATTTTTAATTTCCTTTATTCTGCTTTATTTTAATTCAAAAGTACTTCAGAATGAATCTGAAAGATTGATTCATTAACAATGTTTAATTTTAAATGCATCAAACATTAAGAAAATAAACAGAACCGATTGAAATAATCCGCCGAAAAATTTTAACCCTAGCCTCATTACTGTTGGGAGAAAAAAAACTGAAGCCTTTCTCGTTTGGCGCTGGGGATAATGGAAGATTTTTTTGGCGGAAAAGTTGGCGGTGGGGAAAATGGAAGATTTTTTTGGCGGGAAAGTTAGTTTTTAATTAATAATTAAAATTCTAATTAAAAATTCGAAAAAAGAAACCCCAGGTGCACATTCCCAACCTCCAATGTATACATGTACCAAATTTGGTAGCTGTATGTCAAACGGTCTGGCCTGTAGAGCGCCAACACACACACACACACACACACACACACACACATTGAGCTTTATTATAAGTATAGATTGGTAAGTGGTATGAGGAATTTGACACCACATTCAATGAAATACATAGTTCCTAAAAATTTGATATTGTTAGGTGTAGCTGTCTGATGCCACATTTGATCATATCTAACCATCTGCGGACAATGTAAGGTTTATGACAGGGAGAATAGTCGTGCTAGAAGTATCCATTCTCGCTAGGTTACGCCATTGACATAATATGATTTACTTGACCTAAGATAACACGTAAATACTCTTCGGCATTCACAAGTTTTTCTACATGAATCAATGGACTCCGACAATGCAAAGAAAACATAGTACATTAATTCCCCGAATCATTATATTGATTCCACCGGCTTGAAATGTTCTGGAAATGCCAGTTGGGGCCATGCTTTCAAACTCCACTCTCCACATTCGCACATGATCTGTATGATGCAATTGAAACTATGAATCACACGGCCCTTTTCCAGTCATCTACAGTCCGACCCAAAGGCTCCTTTGCAAACTGGAGATATTTGTACTTGTTGGATGTACTGAAGATAGTAGAAGATTTAGCACAGATCGTCGGTTTCCATCATTTATATTTTGTAATGTGCAATGGCCGATTCGTTCAGAGATCTTTACAATTACTTCTTGATTAAGATCCTTTGAAATTTGACAAACTGTATCACATCTATTGGACTGGACAGCTGTGGCAAGTCTCCTTTCAAATAAATGATTCAGTAGCTTGTGACGACCATAAACCTGTCGTTGACGCCCGGTTTTCTGATTGATATTCTGCAAGCATTAATAATTGCTACTCTCGGGCACCACAAAAGTGCACCCGTTTTGCTGATATAATTCTGACGCTTCGAGCGCCTACAATCGCCTCTGTTTCAAATGTAGTTCAATTATATTTTTTGTATAATTCTTTTCAATTAACATATTGCAATTAATTGTTCAGTTGTCCAGCAATTTCTTTTTATATCTATCTCACCCTCTAGTGGCAGCAACATGCGAATGCTAGTGGCAAGTATAAAGTAATCATAAAAATTTGGCCACTGATTGTATTTGTAAACATAGTTTTAGAGATGAGCGGCCTTTTGAAATATAATTTCAATCTATTTTGCGCAGTAGTCATTTTATGTACTCATCAGTTTTCTGCATGCACAGGAAAGAAAAGATAAGAGATAAGTCAGTTTACATCGCATCACAAGAGCAGTAGAGCATGAAATTTGTCCCTTCATTGATTTTACTATGCGATTCTGATTAGGGTTGAATTGTCACACGTGAACTTAGGAAAGAGAATCTTAAGATTCTTTGAAAGGTACGTGTGGGTGTTAGGAATTTTTACCACTTCGCTCGGAGCTTGAGAAAATGTAATAGACATTAGTTTTCTGCAGCGCGTGTTAGAAATAATTGGAAAAGGGAACCGGATCAGGAAATAAGAGAAAATTTATAAAAATATTTACTATGGGCTAATTTGAGATAAAGTTTAGGAAATTTACTAAGATTTAAATTATATTAAAAAATATCATTACACACATACACACACTCACACTATGTGATTTATTTTTTCTTCTCTGCTTTTTAATATTTGGCTTCCTTAATTTTATGTTCCGGAAAATTTTATTTCACCAAAACTTAATATTATAAACATATTTTGTTTGGTTAGTAAATCTACTTTTTCTCTTCTTTTTCATAACGTGTAGTAGTTTTTATAACTTTTTATTTCACATTTTCGAATCTATTGTAATTTTTTCTCGAGATTATTGTTATTTCTTAACTGATCTTTATTACGATTTCTTGCTTATATAATATATTTTATATAATTTTAAATTCGTGTAATACTGTTAAAGCTTAAGCATTTCAAAATATAATTTCCTTGATTTCTTTCCAGAATCTTTATTGCCTGCCATATTTTATTTACTATTGTACTTCAATTTCTTCCTCTTCCTTGTATCTTTTGGCCTCTTTCGTGCACTGTCCTCCCAGGGGACGAATTATTATTCTAAAACTAAAAGGCTGAGCTGACTCTCCTGGGCATTTAATGAATGAATGCGCTTATGCTCTAAGGTTTAATATAGATGTGTCATTACTTATTAGTAACTGATTGAATTAAATAAAGAAAATTCAAAGATGGATATTGTACATGCGAATCACGTTTCTGTTCCTCTTACAATGAATGTTGGAAACATTATTCATGCTTTAAGCAAGTTCATTTATAAATATGATTCTTTTTACTTGATTGTAGTATAAAATTGTGAAAGAGATTATTTTTGACTTTGTTATTTATTGAGTTATAGACATGAAATATTTTGACATATTTTGTGACAGAGCCGACAATTGTTTTTATTTCTATAGATTGCATGGGAACCGAATTAATTAAAAAATAATTATTAATTTAATTATTATTATATTTTATGTTATATAGTAAAATCATTTAAATATTTTTGCTAACTTTTATAGGTTGTAGTATAAGACAATTTAAACAAATCTAAAATTCATTAAAAAAGTTAATGAAGGACAATTGCAGATAATTAGTGAATTAATTTCATTCCTGAAAACACTTTATATTAAATACATTTACAACCTCTTATCTAAGCATCAATGAAAATCCGATGACTCACTAAGTTTCTCTCGTTTTATTTAAGTTAGAAAGCTGAAATATAAACTAATATGTAAATGTGATTTTTAAAAGGTTAGTGAATTGATAAGAAAAAAATAACGCTACAAAAAAAATTTTTAAGATAAATTTCGGGATTAAAAATGCCATATTTAGATGAAATATTTTCTGAAAAATATGCTTGTCTAAAAATCTGAAAAAAATATTGTATAATATTGTTTTTTTTAAAGAACAATGTTATCAGGAACGTTTTAATTGAAAATATAAGATTTATGGAGTATATTCTAAATATAATATTTCACAGGGCCTTCTAAAATCTTGAATTGTTATGTTAGATTTTGTCAATAAAATATGAATGTATGTAATTCGACTTGATGCGTAAAATAAAATTTAAAAAAACATCTAATTTTGAAAATTTTATTTAAGTAGACTACTTTTTTATGATGTGGAGCTAAGAGGAAATGATTTTCTATTAAGAATATAATATGGAGTTGAAGAAAAAAATCAGCTTTCTTACTAATAATTGCTAGTGAAAAATATTGCTGGAATTGGAATTAGAAGGAATTTTATTTGAAAAACGGATTATTAAAAATCATAATACTTTATAAAGCAATTAATAATTCAGAAGGTTAATTAGGAGTGATGACTATGATGCATACTGGTGAGGGTCCAATAAACTGCTGGACAGTTACCAGTGTGCATCTTATTCATATCATAATATCATTTGAATTTGAAAAAAGACAATACCTATGGAGTTCATATTCCATTATTCAATGGATGTTTTTAATGAGGTTATTAACAATAAATAAATTTACCCGCAAAAGTGTCTTACAGGTTTACTATAATGCTTATTTTCTTAAAATATTAAATTTAAGAAAAGATTAAATAGAAATTTATAAACCGATTCTTTTTCTCATTATAATTCTTTATAGTTTCTTTCAACAGAATAATTTTAAAATGTTTTATATGTTTAAAAAAATATTAAAATTTAACAGCAATTTTTTTTAAAGCAAAACTTTTTATATTATGTTTAGTGGGCTTTCTATTTCATTAATTTATTCTTCTTCAAATAAATAATGGGCAATTTAAAATGCTTTATTAAATTTTTAATTAAAATTAAACGTTTTTATTCTGGAGACAATTATACAAAATCTGAGTATTTGCAAACGCATCAAGGTCCTCAGATTTCTTGAAAAACATTAATATCAAAATGCAATATAATATTGTCCAACACAAATGAGCAATAATGTTTTTTTTTTCAATATTGATGTCGCTGTTAAACTAGGAACTTACAACATAGTTTTGGCAATATTGGTCAACGTTTCTAAATATGGAATTTTCAATATTTCTTAAATCATGATTTATGTTATACAATATTTAGATTCTTAGGAAGTGACATTTTTAAACAAAACCACAAATGAAAGAAGACGAACTTAAACCAATAAGTTTTTGTTTAATGTTTTTGATGACAGTTCTTCTTATGATGTGTGTCTCTTTCGCTTAAGTCATGAAAGTGAAACACATAAAATATGTACACGCTATAAGAACTTTTGAATGGATTATGAGTATTGTGACAAATAAAAGGGTCTTTAGTTAAGGTGCCGTGAAAATTTATTATATGTTTTAAATTTTAATAATTTAAAATAACACTGGATATAAATAATTATACACCTTCCGACAAGAGATCATTGATTTCTATTCGTATTACTGATTCCATCCGTACGATTTCCATCCAATAGCCTTTTTTTTGCTTTGAAAAGTGTTACGTTAACTATCTAAATATGAAACTCGAAAAATGAGTAAATATGAATCTTTGCCGAAGCCAGGTATTTCTGGTTCACATTTTTAGGTTTCAGGAAATTTTCATCGTAGGTAGATTAGTGATCGATATTTAAATATTGATTGAAGAAATTAATATTCATCGTCATGTAAACTTCTTATGAAAGGAAATGAAATTCTTTCTTACATGTTTACTTCTTACATGTTTTTAGAAATTAATATTCATCGTCATGTAAACTTCTTATGAAAGGAAGTGAAATTATTTCTTACATGTTTATTTTTTACATGATTTAGAGATTAATATTCATCGTTATGTAAACTTTTTATGAAAGGAAGTGATATTCTTTATTACATGTTTATTTATACGTTGTTGAATAAGTTAATTTTCGACGGCTTTAAAAATTGTTTGGTTTAACTGATAACTTTTCAGATAATAAGAATAATTTATATAATAATTTATACGCATGTATTTTTATATAAACATTTTAGACATCAAAGTATTCTTATCCAGCAGTGCCGAATATATAAGAAAGCAAGAAAATAGTAAAGAAAATAAGTACTGGTTCAATTTTTTGTAGTATATATATTTGTGGAATATGTTTAACTGTAATTAGATTTTGCAGAATGGAATTTCTTGTTGAGTTTTAAAGATAAAGAATCGGAAGGTGATAGTTCCTTTTGCAAATTTCTGGACAAAATGTCTTAATTTTAGTGAACTATTGCATTAAAAAAAACTTTGAAGAAAACCTCAGAGTGAGAAGAAAAAGTTGTTTCTAATATTAAAATAAATAAAAACAAAATATTACGTGAAGGCTATTTTTATTCTCTTTAAAAAAATTAATGAATTTAGCTTTTTTTACAACATAAGAATAATGCAATTAAACCACTGTATACTTTCAGAGCAATAGCTCATAAATTATGATTTTTTTTTATTATTATTTAGGGGGAGATTTATTTGTATAAAATTTGGCTCCTCAAAAACGGTCTGTGAAATGAAGACTTAGATTCCAATTGTATTATTTAGCATATTGCGAAAAACTATTCTTCAAACAGAAATTCTAAAAAAAAGAAAGAAAAAAGCTTTAGTTTTTTTTAACTTTAAATTTAAATTGATGGCTAAAAATAACAATATAAATATATAAATAAATATATTTTATACATTTTAATATTTTTATATATATATAATTTAAAATATGTCATTTCTTCAGTGAGCATATCTCAAAATATAATTGATTCAGTCTGATTGATTCATCATTTCAGCTTCGAAATCATTTACTTGAATTATGCTTCAAATCTATTTACAAGGAAATTTTCTACTTCACCCCGTGCATTTCAGTACGATAACTAAAATCTGCAACATAATAAATGAATAAAATTTGGTAAGTGATTATGGTATCAATATACCATAAATCTGCTTAAATTTAGGATATAATAGTTCAAAAGAAAAAAAAATCGATTTACTATACAATGAAATTGATTAGAAGATCCAAAGAGACTATTATAATTTTTTTCTTTGAATTTAAAACAGTTTCAAATATTACTTATGGCTTCCAAAATGTTATTTTTTTCATCATAGAAAATAATTATTTTCTCTCGATTTAGTAAAATCTTTGTCGAAGACATGGGAAAATATACCAGCATTAAGTTTTATAACAGACAAAGAAATGAATTTAAAGTCATGTTTGCTCAATTTCAAAAACGAGATCTTCAAATATTGAAGAAAAAAACTTGTATTATTTTCAGTATGAACTGAAGAAAGTTCAATGTTATTAAAAGTAAACAGCATTTTGAAAAGCGAAATTTGTCTTCCATTAAAATAATTTTTTCCAGAAAGATAAATCCACAGCATAGTTCATTGAATAAAAAAATGGAAGTTTCATCACTCATTTATTAATTATTTCTTCACAAAGATATCTTTTCTTTAGCAAATAGACAATATGTTTTAGTTTCGAATAATTAAGTGTTCTAATGATAAGGAGTTAAATAAGTGCTGTAAACCTTTCACAACTTAATTATAAAAATACGATGTAATTACCGAAACTTAAATCATGGAATTTTATTTGATTTTAAATTACAGATCAGAACATAAATCTTTAAATGTTAACTACTTAATTGAATTTTGAAAAATCAATATTTACTCGTATAATCTTTTTGGAACGCTATTTCCTAAATCCTAATTGAATTTGTCATTATATTTATAGCACATTTTAGAAATCCCTTTCGATTAACTCATCAGCAATAAAAATTTTATGACATGATCCTAACTAAAAATATTTATTTCCCTATGCGATTTTAATTTAGATATTATTTTCTCAGAGAAGTAAAATACAAGAATTCCAACATTTATCCTAGTCCACCATTTTTTTAAATTGAAATTTAACAAATATTCGATCTTTTTCACACTTCATAATACAATGAAGTGAATCCTTTTTAGCGTTCCGTAAAGGATTATATTCCGTACTGAATATTTGATTTTTCGTTTTTTATAGACATATTGATAGTTAAAAAATTAGACAGTTTTATTTATTTAATTCAAAATTAGTCACAAATGCACAGTTTAAGTGTATACTTTTCTCAACAATGAAACTTTTCCATCTACATTATTGCGTAAAAAATAAGATAGTAATAAAACCTTTTGCATGATGTCATTTATTTAAGTTTTTTTTCTGTATTTTTTTAATCATGTCCTTATACACACAAAAGGACATAGAGACAACTTTCAGGAATCTTATTTTAAAGAATTTGACAATCTAAAATTTTTGTTTAATTGATCAGGCATTAGGCTTAATCCCTATTCTTACTGCATTCCTAGTTACCATGTTCAAACTTAGACTGGCATTTTTTGGAAAAAAAGTCTTATTTTCGAATTTAGGGAGATCTGAGCGCCTACCGTTTTACAAATTTTTTAGACTACTTTTTTCTCATAATTAGGATATCTTTTATTTATAGCCTTCCAATATTAAATGGACGGTACATTAGAGTTTTCGAGTTGAGTTCATAAATTTAGCTATAGATACATATAAGAGAAACTGAAAGTACATTAAAACGATTATTCTCAAAATGCTAAGTAGGTTACAATATTCTATACGCTTAAAGATATATTTACTATTTCAATATTTGTTTTCTAAACTTGTTGGTACTAGAAGATGATAATAAAGATTGATAATATCAGATTTTTTGATGTATTGTACAACTTTCTAGGTACATATTTGACAGAAGTATTTAATTGAAGAGATTATTGTCCATTTTGATATTACAAGCGAACTATTTTGAATCAAATCTTATTTTCATTTATGATTAGATTACAATACAACCTTCACAATTATACAAACTTTCATGGCAAACACCAAAATAATTTTTTGAACCATATCAGCAGATTTGACGAACTACACTCAAATATGACTAATCTCCAATAAAATTGTATCTTGTAAACGTCGATCTCAAAGTCAAAACATAACATGCATCAAGATACTGATACTGCCCTGTCCAAGTCTTGCCAAATATCCAGGATAAACTGAATGATAATTAGCATTCAGTTCCTAAAGTATCCAGGATAAACTGAATGATAATTATGATTCAGTTCTTAAAACCGGACATTCCCGATCATTCCAAACCACGTCAATGGATTGATAGAACTTTAAAACCGGCCACTATAATAAAAATATGCGAAAATTCTCAATCAAAATTCAAATCCAATTGGACTCAAAATTTGTAGATCCAATACTTTCAAATTTCAGTTATTCCGTTTGAAACGGTCATTTGGAATGATAATTTTGTGAAATCGGAAGGAGAGGAACTTTAGGGTCCATTAAAGGAGGCAGGGAGGTTTGTTGAGATTTCAATCTAAGCGTCCATGAAGGGAGTTCGAGTAGAATGGCCGGTCGAAGTGGATAGACTGGTCATTCGTAAAATGGAATACGGATTTAATACTTAATGGTTGGATTAAGAGCCATCACAAGTTATTCCCTTGAGGTACATTCCATTAATGAAACGGAAGTAAGCCGAGAACTACAAAATCGCTTACTTATCTTACGACTTCTCATCTAGGTATTAGTGGTTCTATTGATGAATATTGATTTTACCACTATTCAGCGGTATGATTTTTGATGAAAATGTAACTTTATTTTTTCCCTCAATGCATGAGCAGCCAACTTATTTTAAAAAATAGATATTTATACAACAATGAAACATCATACGATGGGACGAAATCCCCTATTCAGGAATGAAATGTTACATGAAAGAAAAATTCATCTTGCTTTATTATTGTCTTTTTACTAATGCCATGATTCCTTGTCACTAAGAGTTAAATTATTTAAAGAATCGTTTGCATGAGAATTCAGAATCTTCAAAAATTCGTTCGTCTTACCCGTATATCGAGTTCCATTGAGCAAAGAATTGATTCATTTTTTTGTGTGTTTAGAATATGAATAGATATAATAACAATACTAAGAATTAAACTACGTTTTTAAAGATACTTTATGACAAATACCTTTAAATACATTTAAAACATATGAAATTTATAAAACAGTACATTTAGCAGCTTCTTAAATTTGAAAAAAAATTAAAAACTAAAAAAAAACCACTTATGTTAAAGTCTGGAATGAATTATTTTTTTCAAAATTCATTGAAGCCGAATAAACATAGTACGTATAGTACTTATAGTACATATACAACATTTTAATTCCAATTATATTGTTAAGATTTATTGAGAACAATGTGTATTTTTTAAAAAAATATACTATCTTAATCTCTGAGATATTCCTTTGAGCTTTTCTTAACAATTTGTTATATCATCCTCATAATATAAAATTATTTCTGCAAAATACGTTTTGTTTCAGAAAAAAAAACTATGGAGTGCTAATTCTTATCATTATGTTGCAGCATATTTCTAAGCCTATAGATATGGACACACACAACAGCGAAAAAAATATGCGCATTTCGATAACTTTCATTTTCATCGCCTAGAGAAGAATTTTTTGTTTAAAATATTAGTGTATTGAGAATATATTACTAAACGTCAATAATAAGATTAGACACATCTATAAAATTTTACAATTCACAATGATTCGGGCAATTATTTAATGATTCAAGTGAGATTAAGTACTTTTCCACTGAGTCACTTGGTGCGTTTTCGAAAGTTCTAACGATTTAAAAATAGGTGCCCGACCTTATGCAGAGAGGAATTCTCTATATGAAATTATTACAAAAGTTCAAATTGTAAAATTAATTTTATATCACGTTAAGATAGGACAAAAATATTATGTTCTATAAAAATGAAATATAATGAGATAATTTTTAATGTAATTTTTAATTTTATGCAAAATTTTGGGTATGTAACATTACTGAAATTGCATATTTTGCTTTAAATCTAAAATACTATACTTTTGAAATTTGTGGAAAAATTTTTGTAAAATAATATAATTTCGTAATGATGTAAAAATAATGTAAATACTTTCAATATAAATTAACATTTTTAATTTAGTTACAACGCAAAAATTTTATGAATGCATGATTATGCAGTTTCAGATTTACGGAGGTTTCCAATTTAGAGTTAAATATGATGCTTTTGGAGATTCTTTAAATGGTTATGTTATATTAAATTCTCATTTTAAAAAATGTTAAGAATATATTTAAAATTATATTTAAACAATCTACAGCGTCAACTATATTACGAATTTTAATAATATTTTATTAATAGTATATATATATTTTTTCATAATTACGATGTCCGTTGAACAGTTAATTTTTTGATTACAACCATTAAGCAATGTGATTATTTCCAATGATTACTATTACATTATGAATAAAAAGATCAGATTTTTTTTTCTTTTCATATTTTCAGCATCTTCTAAACTATTAATTGCTTAAAATAGAAATTAAATTTATTGAAATCCCTCAGCCTAACAATTAATTAGCTTTGTATAGATCTTGCTTCAGTGGATTCATTAATTTTTAAATACAGCTTCCTTGCGAAAGAAAATAAGGAAACCTCTTCATAGAACGACCCTTATAATTGAAAATAATAATGGTTATTTTTTAATCATCTAGATGTAGAAATAGAATATATATCAAAATTCAGAAATCGAATTTTTTAAATTAAAAATTAACTTGCTTTATAATTTGTATGTCGAAAAGTTAAATCTAAATTTGACTATAAATTGAAAGAAATAGAAGAATGCTTTCTCAAGAAAACATATAAAAGTTAAATGAGTCATCATAAAAATTTAAAACATTTATAAACAAATTATTATTGCCTAATAAGTAGACATATTTTTTTAATTTTAAATTGTTGTCTAGATTTATTTTTAAAATTTATATTATTATTTATCATTATAAATATTATAAAAATCTGAAATTAGTTATTAGATCTATTAGTTGGCGTTAATGATGTGGAATCAAAATTTTTAACTATTGACATATGGTTAAGTTGAAAATGAGTTGACATATAATTAATTGAAAATGTTAGAAATAATGTATCGTATTATACAATTCAAGTGTACAATAATTAAGATCTCTATCATATCATAAATTCGATGAAAATTAACTACAAAATTATATCTCTTATGAGAAATGGTTAAGTAAAATAACAGGATTTATGAAGATGGTTACTTTACTGCAATAAAACTTTTTGATTAGTTGACTTTTTTTTATAGCGAATATTTTGTTTATCAAAGTATACTCTAAGAAAACATGAAAGTGAATTATAATATTTAGTACATGAAACGATGATCTATATGCTACATTGTACTAAATACTACATAATGCATTATGTACAGATTTTTCGCGAAGTTTCAACAAATTTTCCATTATATAAATCAGGTTTCACTTAAATATTTTCAATTAAAATTGTCTCTACGATTGTTTAGTTTTGAACTAACATTCTACAAGTTAATTTGCATACCAAAAACTATCTTTTTGAAATTATTATATGTATAATTTCTTAATCCTCTTCCTAAAGCTTCCATGCTTTTTATTATTTTATTTATACAATTGTTTATCTCTGTTTTCAGATACTATCTAATTGTGAATGGATGACTGATTTGCTGATTTTAACAGGAATGAGACCGAAATATTCTGAATTTATAGAAATATCATGTTTTATTTTTTCAATAATTTAATTAAGCATTAAGATACATTGCTACCTTAAAGTCTTGATGGAATTTTATTGTATGAAGAGAATTGACGGGTAGATCAAGAGGTTGTTTTCCTTCCTTAAATATTAACAATAAATTATATTTTCATGAAATAAATATTAATTTTTAATTCTTTTATTTTTCCCAGCTTTTCATTTTGCTTCACATTCAAAGGCTACATCAACATGAATATCATATTGAAATCTCTCCAGATTTTCCAATGCAAGATAACTCATGTTCTTTAATTTTATGCAGAATACCACTTTCGACTAAATATATAAAAGAAAGACAATAAATATTACTTTATATCGTTCATTCATTGTTTATTCCATATTTATTCATTATTTATTACATAATTCTCTTTATTATTTATTCCATAACTCTTTTCATTATTTATTCTATAATCATTCATTATTTATATCATAATTCTAATTATTATTTATATCGTAATTCTATTTATTATTTATATCATTATTTTATTCATCATTTATTCTATAATTATAATTATACCAATTTTTGAAGAACTACAGTTTTCTTAACAGATACATATTGTATTTAAATACAAGGGTATTTTATTTTTTTATAAAAATGGATTTTTTTCCATTAGATTACAAATTTCCAAGTATTTTTTTAATTAATCATAATAATCCTGCTTTCAAACATCAGTTCTCTTTACTTGTTAATATGTTTTTGAAGAGCACAATAGGAATAGTTTCCATCGAAGAAAAGGGAATCTATCCATTATTTTCTCATTTATTCCATTTTGTTAATAGAAATCTTTTTAATATTAGATAATATTTTAAACTTTGAGAAAATGATTATTAAAAATTAAATGTTTTCTGAGGAATAATCTACTTTCTTTGTATATTTTATTTCATTATTAGTAGCTTGATTAATAAAATCTTTTGTATATTTCGATTTTCAAATTGTTTTATATTTTAGGAAGAAAATTTTGAATATAAATAGTAGTATTCAAAAATTGTATGGATTCAGAAGCTAAATAATTGGTCTCAATATAAATAGTAAACTAGAGTGAATCTGTGATTTTAATATTTTTATTTTCACGTAAAAAGTACAGAAGAAATATTGTATTTTTCTAAAAATTCGAACTGGATATGTTCTTGTGTTCCATGTGTTCTTGAATCTTAAAAACACATTTTGTTATTATGTTTATATGTGAATAAAATAACTCAAAAACGCTTTCAGTTAAGAGGATTAAATTTATTATATGGATTTAAGCCCAACTTTATTGATTTCTATCAAATTTTCAACGAATAAGAAAATTCTTTTTCAATGTAAGTTTATTTCAAAATTTTTGGCTAGTTTATTCTTGAAAGAAATATTAATTTAGAAATCTTTAATTTCATATGTCAACATTCGAAATATATCTAACTATATGAAATTACAATAATTGCCAGAATTATAGTTACAAATATCTTAACTGCTTTTTACTTAGAATGTGATGTATAATTGTTTTTAAAAATGCATCCTACTGTATTCTTTAATTATTAAAGATTATTACTCACACTGTAAATTTTTTCGTCATTATCTATTGTGCCCTATATGATTGGAAACAATCACATTTTTTTTAGATATAATTTTTTTTAAATTCAATACATCCATGGTAGCATCAAGTGACGTTTGTGTTAAATTTGGCCTTTCTAATTTGTTTTTTTTATAAAGAAATTAGAATGAAATTAATTTATTGCATTATATTTAAGAAAATAGTAAGGAAATTATAACCGGAGAAAAACTTATTAGCACCATTAAAACATTTACTTTTTATATTTCAAGGAATTTCTTCTTAGCTGGGCAATTAATTTAACCAATAACAGTTAATAAATGTTCAACATAATCATACTGATATTGCAACGACAGAACTTAAAGTTTCATTAGAAAATCATATTACCAAGAAAATCATTCTTTTTTTATTTTAAAAGACGCTTTCAAGTTGTGATATTGATTTCTCTTTAGCTCTTGCGAATTTCGTTCACGATCCCGGTCTCTGAAAAATTTCTTGATGAAAGCATTTAATCTTCTAGTCTATTTAACGAAGTTGCCAGGGTCTTTCAATGAAATTAAATCCTTTTTTTTTTTTTGATTTTTCTCAGTAATCATGAAACGTTTCCCCCTCACAAAAAAAAATACTTTATTCTAAAATTGTGTTAAATAATCTGCAAAAATATTTTCGCTTGCATTTCAAACTCCGTGACATTTTTTTATGGATTCCTGAAAAAATATTCAGTTACACTTCAAAAAAAAATTATTTTCGCTATTAAATATTGTAAAATTTATAGTTGTAAAAGACTTAATGATTTTTATAGATAGCTCATTAATTAAATATAAAGATTGGTGTAAACAACCATTCTAATCATACCTGAATATTAAATATATTAACATGGAGGTTCGACAGCAATTTCACAAAAATAATTTTTGATGCTTTTGATGCTTTAGAATATAGTTTAGATATATAACTGATTTTACATGCATGCATACATACATACACACGTACATATACATAATTACAATAGTGAACTTGTGTCTCCCGTTGGAGCTTCTCTATACTACACAGGATGAAGCACTGAAAAAACAACTACCAAATTTGTCATATATAATTGTTGATGGCGGCTTGAAAGGCACCTCTTAGCTGGTTTTTCGTTTTAATTGAAAATTAAATTTTTCTTTAGATGACTTTTGAGAACATCATTGCACTAAAACAAAATTTATGTTCCATACCATTAAAAATATTCTGAATTATACTAATTTAGTTATAGTTTAGATTCAATAAGTTTTAAAAAGTATTTTATACATAATTTATTTATCGTTTTCATTGTCCATTTTACTTCTAAAACTTTTCATTGTTGAAATGTATATAAAATCTTTTCATTCATTTCGACACATATAAAACTTCTAATGCTTAATATTGGAATTTTTTTAATGTCAGTAATTCCATAATGGATTTGGATTTAGGACTAAACTTTGGAAATTCATGCCCAGTATTAATTTTAAATCAAAATATATTTTTTCTGAGATCTTTAATCAGAATTCAGTGAGATGGTATTTTAATTATTTACTTAAAATCAGGTAATGGTAAAATAATTAACTCACTATTTTTTTTTTTTTTTTTTGGCCTGTTATAACTTTGACCATTCTGGGGTTATGTCTACTCATATAATACACACATATTGCTGTGGATAGAAATAAAGAAGAGTAGTTAAGGCGAAACATATAATTAATTGCTAAAGTACATTTAAAATTATGCATTCATACAACTTTCATGCCATGTAAGATTCCATAATGGAAGTTTTCACTCAATGGCAATTTTTTAAATTTAAGTTTTGAAATTCTCCGCTTTGGAAAAGTATGAATATTTTGCATGAAGAATATAGATAAAATTAAATGTTGCCAAACTTCTATAACAAAGAATACTGTCAATAAAAATATTGTTTAAAAAATATTTGTGACACGTGTCATTTTTAAGTAATCACCATATGTATCATTTTTATATAAAGCTATGTGTGGTTTTGTTGCCCCATGGAAATACCATAAAGGAAAACGTCGTTGATATGTGAACTATAAATTCCTGTAACTAGGGAAAGTTGCTGCTACTTTTTCATGAATTAATGGAACTGTTAAATGTTTCATACGATTCTATATCTAGAGCTATAAAGGCCATATTTTCACCACCTAGAAATATAATTTGTATAACATTGCTCTATACTTAAAACAGAATAAGTGTATTTATTAAAGTAATACTGATTAGGGTACTAAAAAGTAGATTTTTTATTTTAACTTTTTTCTTCTTATTAGGTTTTGATTTATAAGGCTTTGTTATTATTATTATTATAAAAATTTGAAATCCATATTTTTAGAATAATCAAACAAATTGTGAGACCCACAGTTATATTCTGTAAATTATAACATAGAGTGCTGACGTTACTAGTACGCACATAAGTTTAAACTCTGCTAAATAATTTAATGACTGATAATCGATTATAATCCATTGATTGATGCTATCCACCGAATAACAACATGTTAAATCATTGAGATATTAAATTTATCGCATTCGACCGATTATGGTCACATAAAATTTCTAGGGTTTTCTTTCAAAACTTAATCAGAGGATTCCCATAATTCACTTTAAAAACTAATATCCGTTGGGAAAAAGAAATAGGCTGTCTACAATAATGTTAAATGCAAGAGAACATCAAATATAAAAGATAAAACAGTTAAGAGCACTTCGAAAACTATTACCTATATAATCCCATTGATCACAGAAAATATATAGTGAAAACCAAGATATTGTGAGACTTCATAAAAATTTGACATCTTATCAAATGCTTTTATGACTTGGATGAGATGTATTATTACTCAACATATTCTCCAGATATTGACACCAACGGATTAATAGTTTTTAGGGTTTCTATAATTTTTCAAGGCAAGACCATACTTCAAATAAAGAAATCTAAGACTGACTCAGATTATCTTCTTTCAGAAGGATCAGAAGTTTTATGAATGCTGAATTATGATGCTGCCTGATCGATGTTGACCAAAGTGAAGAATAAAAAATTCAGTAAAATATTTATAGACTATAAGAAAAATCATCTTCCATTTTCGCTAAAAAATTAATTTACTTTCGAAAAAACTCTATAATTATTCGTAAGCTGTTAATTTTATAATTTTTCTCATAGATCGAATGGCAGTTTGAAAAAGAAAAATAAATTAAACCCCCTTAACTTTTTTTAATATAATTGGGTGACAAAGAAACAAACTAAATTCATGTTACCTTAGAAAGAGTTACAAAGTTGTTTCCGTTGTTATCAGAGAAGAAGAATATAATATTTTCAGAATATGTATTGCAGTTTTCTCTCTCTTTGAATAGTACCTTCTATTCATATAATGAGTGTACCATTTATATACAATGATATACTTATGACAAAAATGTCAAGGAATCAATTAGTTAATTTCATATTCATTAAAGGACGTCATTTATGAAAGAACTAGACATTTGTTATATAATGGCACACTTGAAAGAACTAGACATTTGTTGCATCATGTCGCGCTTGAAAGAACTAAACATTTGTTATATAATGGCACACTTGAAAGAACTAGACATTTGTTGCATCATGTCGCGTTTGAAAGAACTAAACATTTGCTATATAATGGCACACTTGAAAGAACTAGACATTTGTTGCATCATGTCGCGTTTGAAAGAACTAAACATTTGTTATATAATGACACACTTGAAAGAACTAGACATTTGTTGCATCATGTCGCGCTTGAAAGAACTAAACATTTGTTATATAATGGCACACTTGAAAGAACTAGACATTTGTTGCATCATGTCGCGCTTGAAAGAACTAAACATTTGTTATATAATGGCACACTTGAAAGAACTAGACATTTGTTGCATCATGTCGCGCTTGAAAGAACTAAACATTTGTTATATAATGGCACACTTGAAAGAACTAGACATTTGTTGCATCATGTCGCGTTTGAAAGAACTAAACATTTGTTATATCATGGCACTTTTGGAAGAAACGTATGTTAATACGCTCACTCACTCTCACACGAGCAGGTAGGCACGCACGCACTCACGCATTACGCATTTTTTAATATTGAAAGATGAAACTAAATCGTAATATAGTATTTAAAAAATATCTGAACCATAAGCATTTAAAAAAACGCAACATACTTATTCGCTTGTAAAAAAGTCCGTCGTGGGAAGCACACCATATTTTATATACAAAGAAAAAAGAGATCCATTTAGTTTGGAAAGTGCAATTTCGAGAATTGTTCTATCGACTTTTAAAAATAGCTGAAGAAAATAGATTTTGAAAATCTTTCAAAAATTACAGGTTCTGAAATGGAAGCGAAAGTGTTTTTATCTTTGGATTTAAAAAGTTAAAAAAAAGGTTAAAACTGGAAAGTGTGGATAAATTGAGTTTATGTATTTATCATATTTATAATACATAGATATTATTTCGTGAAATATAAAATGAAAATAAGCAGTTTCAAGCTTAGAAATGGAACAACAATCGTTTTCTGGTAGTTGGAAAAACAATGAAAATATTCTTCTACAGACTACAGTAATCCGCAAAAATAGTTTTTGATAACTTTTTTTTGCTAGATTGGAGACGTATTTTTATAGCGACGATTGAATTGAAATCCAGAGAAAAAGAATTATTTCAAAAGTGTTGGTTGAATCTAAAAAAGTCTTGAAAAAATCTTATTTTTTTTTTTTTTTTTATTTTGTGAAATAGGAAATATCACGTCAGACATATAATATCAATGGCATCAATAAAGAAAAAAATAAATTTATCTAGGCTCAATCATTATATTTTAATATATATGCAACATTTTCAACGTAGTGTAAGAATTATTTTTTAAAGCAAAGCATCTCACATTATTTTAATAGAATATACATTTAAATGATGCCATTTACGTCGAATTATTCAGATAAATTTAGAAGCACAGAACAGAAAGAAAATTTTCCTGATTGAAATGAACAATATATCTCAATATTCAGCAAATAAAAAAACTCTTTAAAAAAGACATTTAATGATTTTAATTTTTCACAAGAAATGGAAGCTGTAAATTTAGAAGAAATAACTTATCTAGAATTATCCGGGTCTGATTTGTCTACAAATGTGCGCAATTTGATTGATCATGTTGAAGGAGTCGGAACGAAAGCTCAATATTCGTAAATCAGTAGTATTGAGGAGATTCAATTATCAATTTATTTATATTCGTAAATCAGTAGTGTTGAGGAGAAAGATATCGGTGAACTGGATAAGGCAGATTTAAGGAGCGCTTATTTCGATAAATCAAAACAAATTTGTTCTATTGGAGATTGATTTGTATACGAATTCTTCCGTTCAGCTCAAGGATTTACACCCAGATCCTATTGTTAAAGTAAATAGTTGAGAAGAAGTTTTTTTTTTTCTTTCAAATAGAGGGAATTTCAAAGAAAAATAAGTTAAATAAGATATTGAAATATTTTCTTTAAGTGGAAGCTCTAATTCTACTGCTAAATTGATCTACTATTATTTTTACTAATTTTAATGCGAATTTCCAAATAATTCCTTGCTTCAAATAATGCTTTGCTTTATATTCAAATAATTCCTTGCCTTATTCAGGCGTTTCTGTTATAAAATTTTTATTTCCATTAGAATTTTTTCTTTTTCCAGTCATTTCTGATATAAAAAAATCACTTTACCAATCAATTTTTATTGTCTAATATGTTTTCAGATTAATTTTGAATTTGAAATTAAATGATTAGAAGATATTTCAAAACAAAAAAAATTAAGCTTTTATGATATTTTATATATTATATTATAGAAAATGAAAATAGATGATTTGCTTGCTAAAATAAGACAAATATTTGTCTGAGATAACTAAAAACAATCAACAGAAATCACATGTATACGTCTTTATGTTTGATAGTTCAAACAAACATATATATACATTCCGTATTCGGTGTTTTGTTTATTTATTTATTATAATGTATTAAAAAATTCTTTCAAAATTTTGTTAAATTTGCGTTAAATTTCAAGTAAAAGGGTAGTTGAAAATTTAATAACTTGTAATAAATTTACTCTAAAATTTTCTATTTCATTTTCAGATTTTTTTTTATATTTAAGATTTTTAATTGTAAAGAAAGAATAAAGGGAGAATGTACCAGCATTACAAAAAAATTTAACGATAATGCATTGGTACGGAAATTTTCTTTTATTCATTTGAAATCAAACTCTTATCAACTTTTCTTTTGAATCATAATTTAAATAGCGCATATTAGCAACATGGGTTTGATCTGTCTATTTGCAACTTAAAGAAAGTTATAATTTTTACTGCCAGAGAAAATGTAATTTGTGCGAAAAAAATCATTAAAAATCATAAATATTAACTTTATCCCATTAAAGTTTGAGTAAATGAATAACGTTATGATTTAACTATTATTAATAGTATTATATTAATATTTTTATGTAAATGTTATTTCCTTTTCAAAATTTTGAGATTTTTGATTGGTCATGAAGTACTGTGTTTGTTAATATCAACAAGTTAAAAATATATATTTACAGATACAAAAATAATGAACTTCAGATCCTTTGATCATATATTAGATCAATAATTACTATAAAGAATATATATAAATAAAATTCATGCTTATTCATCGCTTTTAAAATAAAATTTCTTTAGTCTCGATCGCCCCAAACATTTTCTTAAATGATACACACAAATAAAATAACATGATGTGATGAAAACGACAAATAAATTGGAATTTTAATCATTATGTTATTTTGATCAATTACATATTACTTATTATAATAAATGTACATGAATTCTCATTTTTCATGATAAAATAAATTTAGTTGGTGACTAGATTTTTTCCTAGAAATTATTCTTTTTGTTTCGATTTTCGAAACTTTTAATCTTTTCCTAATTCATTTTTATTTCAAATATAGAATTGTTTTTTCAAACATGTTATCACAAAAACTTACTTATACGAATTCGAAATTAAATTTATATTGACCATTTAGCTCACGATAATTTTTTTAAGATATTAGTTAATAATTGGAAATATGCAACATTTTGACTTCAGAAGAGCCATTCAACTAAGAACGTAAGTTTAAAGTAACTTATAAAATTATATTTTTACAAATATAAAAAAAGATAAATAAAAAATTGTAAAAAAAAATATTTTTTTTGAATTTTATTGTTATGATAAACATTACTTTTTAAAGGTTTCATTGGCTGCATTAACTTATCAATTGATTTAAAGGTCAGCTTGAAAGCAATGTTTCAGTTTTGAGCCCTGTCAGATGAAGAGGACGTCCTTACTGTTTAAACTTCAAAGATTTAATAGAGATATGTCATCCTCCCATCTAACGTAGAAATATCTAAATGGATATTTAATTGGACACTGAAATGTGAATTCCAAAGTTAAAAACTTAGAACAACAGAAACCTTCTTCTGATGAAGAAGCTACAGTAGCTCCTAAACAATTTCAGTGATCCCTAAAAGTCTAGAGAGCGATATCATTTATATTTCCTTCATATAGTATATTTTTCTTTGAAATAATTATCAAGAAGAATTCCAAAAGTAAATTATTACTTTCAAAAATCCTTACAAAAATATAAAATGCGGTATATTCATACATATATAACAGATAATAATGATCATACCGGGACAATATTTAATGAATACAGATTCTTATTTATTTTTAGTATGCTATGTTTGCAGTAATGAGTTATTCTACTTATTGTAATCCGAGATACCCTCCCATACACACACAAAAAAAATACACGGAATTAATGATTTCGCGTAAACTTGATTCGAGTAAGCTGACTTTCTAGAATATAAACTTTTGAAAGAAATCTTAATAATAAAAATGATGCATATATTTGTGCTATTTCTAAAATAAGAAAATATTCCAAATCTACATTATATATAAATTTTACAATTCTCGAAACATCAACTTTTAGTGGGGTTTCATAATTTTTCGGATATGACATCATTTCTTACATATTTTACAATCTTCAAACTATATTCAATATAGAATCCGGGATATTTCTTTAAGATGATTACTTTCAAAAGTAACTTCTTACATATGTTTGACATTCCTTTTAATATATATATATATATATATAGTTTACATATTTATTTCTATTATTTATTGGACACATTAGACGGTAAAAATTTCTTATTAATAAATTTTGTTGAAAATCAATTGTTAATAATAATAGTACTAAAACTTATGTAAAATATTTGGAAAAACGATTTCATTTAAGATAATAAACCTTCAATGAAAACGTTGAAATAAAACTTATACCTAGTAAAAATTTGGGTTAAATTATCTTTTTTAATAATTAAGCTTAATATATGCGTGACTTTTGGCGCTTTGCAGGGGAGTGTTTACTTTTAAATTTAGAACTGCCAAATATATCTTCTGAAGAGTTAAAACGTGCACCGCAAAGCAATTTTTAAAATTTAGATTATAATTTTAATTAATTAAAAATTGAAGAAAATTTTCTCGCGATAACACACGAAAGTATTATTGCAGAAAACTGATTTTTTATACCATTTTAAAATTTAAAAATCTGCTTCTTTTAATGATATCAATTTAATTGCTATGTAAATTTTTTCTGAATTTTTGGAAATTTTCAATAATTTTTTTAAAGAATTTTAAAAATTAGATTTCATCACTGAACTGAATCCAAACGCTTTTCATTGTTCCGTCAAATAATTAATTGCGCGTTTTTCTTCAGCTGGTGAAATTGAGAAAAAAAGAATCTCTTTAGTTTCTGGATAGTTGAATAAGAAAAAAATTTTAAAAAAAAGAGAAATTTCAGTGCCTCGAAAGACATATACATTACGCCATCCACAGCCTTATCTGTATATGAAATGTGTTATTTTTTCTTTCATTAACTTTCAAATACCTCTAAATAACGAAAATTATTTTATACTACATTATCACATTATAATTATATATATGGAAAATATATTGGGTTTTTCATAGTTTTACGTTGTTTTCATGGTTTATTTATTTTTTCTTTTCTATTTCAATCTATCTAAATATAACATATTTGGATGAATTTTAAAATAGTCAACAAGAAATAAGCAACCTGTTAAATAGTTCTTAACTGAATGAATATGTTTAACTTAGAATCAATTCTTTAGGAAATTATATTTAATAATAAGAATTTGTTACATCTTTTCTTCAACTTAAAATAAAATTAACTTATAAATTGATTCTTTTAATTTTTAATACTTTGACACACATATTTAACTATTGATACATTTAATTCATTGCGCCGTGGATATCAATCATATTTAAAAATATTATTCAATCTAAAAGCATCAGAAATGCAATTGAACTAAAGAATTTCAAATCATTTTTTAAAGAATCTAGAATTTCAATATTAAATGTTCGTTTTCCCTTAAAATGCTTTTTATATGCTATCATGAGACTATTTTTTAATAATAAATTTTTTAAAAAATATTTATTTGCTTCATGCTTTTCTCATTAAGAGGGAAAACTATGAAGATGATGATAGGGAAAAATAGCATTTCATTATTCATTTAACATAAATATATTGTGGAATTTTTGTTATATACGCAGCAGTTATAAACATGGACAATATTTTATATTCCTGCAATATATTTTGATTGTATGTGAATTTTTTTTGAAAGTTAAGGCCACAAATTGTAGCTTGGAAATATAATTCCCATTGTTTCAAAAGGTATAGTGATGAGTCAGTAAGTCAATGATATTCGATTGTAATTCATAAGGAACATATTATAAGAAATAATTAGTTTTCGAAAATTATTGAATATTAAATTGAATTTCTTGAAAACTATTATTATTCGAAACATAATTTTGAAATTAGTCGAACATTAACTTAACGAATCAATATCTAATTATATTATATATTGATTACTAAAACTGAGACTAACATCTAGGAAGTGTTAGAAGAATGTATTTTCGACAAGAATACATAAATGAATAAAATATAAAAATTCTAGAACAAGTGACAATGAGTGTATAATACTCATCCGTATTCCATCAACCCATTGATTTTAAATAATTATATAAAAATGCATCAAAATGTAGACCATAATACTACTAGAAATACATACAATCAAGAAATTATTTACAGTGAATTTTTGGCAAGCTTTTGATATTAATTGTGGTTATTTTATTCATCAACGCAGATAAGACTTATTTTAATCAGAATATTTATTATCTTGATTATTTATATCAAAGATTTTCATTTTATATCATTTTCTCATTATGTTTCAAAAACTCTATCAAAGTTGTAGTGGTTACAACAATAGTTTCTAAAGTAAAAAAAAAAAAAAACTCTATCTGAAAGATTTTTTTATGATGCTGTGAGATAAATTATAAAGAGAAAACAGAAAGTAATCCTTACTAGCATAGTTTTTGTCCCATCACATTAGAGAACTGTCGTAACAGAGATAACTGACGCTTATCTCTGCATAATAAATTTTGCACTCCTAGTATGAAGTAATTAGATAAATGTAAAAACAAACTCAGCGTTTTCCCCGCTTAAGTGCAGATAATAAACGTTGTTTCGATGGAACATGCATCATTTTCTCAAAGAAAACAAGTGATACTATTATGCAGTTGACACATAACTGTGTGCTCTATTTCGTAGATGACGAATGGTTTTTCCTGCCTCGCAGACTGAGTGAATCTAAAGTGCCATCCTCTGACTTCAGAAATGATGGATTACTTATGAAGTGGGTTTAGTGGAAAAGCTTGTAAAAAAAGATATTTTTAGGAAATCAAAAAAAAAAATGCAATTTAGTTCGGAGAAGTTTTCTTTAGCTTTAGAGAACTTGTTACTTTATCTTATATTAAATATAGAGAAAGTATTGTATTCGTCAAACAATTCATTCTCAAGATTTCGGTGAATCTAATATTTCAGTCTCTCTGAGTCCAAGAAACATCTTGTCAGGATTATATCTATCCGTCTATTCCTCTATGAACGCTATAACCATGATAAAAACTTTGGGTTAGATGGATGAAATTTAGTATATGACATTTATTTGAAATCTACAGATTTTTATTAAATTTTGAGAAGAATCCATTAAGAGGGAATTTGTATGTCCGGTTGTTAATGCGATAACTGCAAAACAAAGAGAGCTAGATGTCTAAAATTTTGTGCACATATTTAATATTTCAAGTGTTGCTCCTTTCAAATTTGGAGTGAAATTATTTAAGAGAATGACTTTCTGTCCCTCTGCAGACTCATAACCATGTACAAATGGTAAATAAAAAAAAAACACAATGATTTAACCCTTTAAAGGGCCCTTTTTTTCCAATCATATTATGTTAAAAAATTTTTAGGCTTGAAATTAGAATAAGAAAAGGGATTCATTTAGCTTATTAGATAGATTTTATTTAATTAATTAATTAATTTGGTTAATTAATAATTAAGTAACAAATCAAGACTCGCCATTTTATATGAGATAAAGAACTGAAGCATATAGTTTTCTGACTTACTAAAAAAATGTGTCAGAACTTATGCCAACCTACATAATTTCATACAAAGATTGTTAAATTTGGTGGGAAGCATACTTCCCACGGTGCTAGAAAGGGTTAAATATGTGAAATTTAGTCAAATAATTTGTGAATACAATTGCAATACTGTGTCAAACTTTAGTTACAATTAAATTGATTTTTGAATGCTTGTAACCGCGGGCGAGGGAAAAATGCGGCCAAAATAATCACTAAGGATCCCACGAAATATTCACCAAAGTGTTTAATTCACGCCAAAAATCAATATTTCTTATTATCTATTATTTATGGCATTCAATGGCTTATTCAAAGTCCACTATTTTATGCATATCTTTATTAGATAACATTCAGGAAAGTTGAGGGAAGATCCCACTAGCTGTTTTTAATTTCTACTATGCTTATAATTTTTTTTTAAATACCTTATCCAGTGCAAAGGAAGGAATAACATTTTTAAAATTTATTTTATTGAAAAAAATGTTCATAATTTATTTCACTATATTCAAAAATGTTTATAATTTTTCTTACTAATTAAACATAACATACTCCAAGAAAGATAAAACTTTATTTTCAAAAATCCATGCATATTAAATACCTAATGATATAACAATAAAACACATCAGGACGCATGTAATTACGTAACGTGCATTTAATATAGTAATAACACTGTTAGTCCTTGATCTGCATCAGTAGTGAAACTTTTATGTAAATTATTTTGTTATAAAAAGTCACAAACGAAATATGTTATAAAAAATGAAAAGAACATACATAATGAATGCTCCATTTCTGATATCTGGAGCTAGTTTCTTTCATTGGTGAAATATTGATGTCCAAATTATTTTTGCAATTTATATCAACAAAATGTGAACTAATATCAAAAATGAAGTATCTGAAATTGCAATATATAAATAGTTTTCCTCTGTATTGTTTGGAAATATATGAATATTCTGTTGTAAAACAGTTATAGGGCCCTAGTACTTCCGAGAAGCACACACCGGTCAATCGACACAATTTAGGCATGTGATTTAGTCAATATTAAATACGCATTGCTATATTTATTTGCGCCATTAATTTATACTACAAAACTTCACAATGAAGAGTCAGCTATTATTTATTTGTATCATTAAAACATAAAAATAAAGAAAATATTTTCTTAAACATCTTTACATAATTTTTTTAAAGAAAAGTAACAAACATTATTTCTTTTTCATCTGTATGATAATTCAATGAAATGCCAATTAGTTTCACATATGATCTTATTTTGCATATCTTAATATATTCTTTATAACTTTTTGAAATTGGAAACTCAGGCTTCATTAATATCTTTAAAAAATATAAACAAAAATATCTTTTATAGATTTTTCCAATCTAAAATGCATCCAGATGCATTTTCAAAGGGAAATATATTTTTGTTTTTTTTTATCACACATCGTCTATAATCAAAACAATAATAATTTTTTTTTATGTTTTTGCTTCAGGATTTCTTGCGAGCGTATAATATAAATTAGCATTTCTTAGCCTTACATACACTCGCATATAACATTGTATGAAATCTTTCATTTTATAATGAGAGATTTACATTTGGAGGATTATAGAACTTGAACACAGCCTGGCATGCTTCAACTAACGTGATTGATTGCATGTTATCATACCATGATTGCAACAGAAATGACAGCTGATCTAGTAAAGTTCATGATTAAATCATTGTTTACCAAAATATTTTACCATCAAACTTTCAGTTTTATTCTTGTATTATTAAATATGCTTTTGTACAGAATAACTACAGAACAGAAGAAAAAATGAGCTTAATTAATGCATTTAGAAATTAGCGAATTTATATTTCTGCTTTTATATCTACTTGTTGCTGTCGATACTCTATTCGTGTTCTTTTGAATATCTTCAGAAATATTGCCATATTACGGTTATATCCGCATTATTTAATCTGCACTTTCAAATACAGTCGCAATATGAAGGATTAAGGCATTGATGTTCGAATGTCTTGCTCTAAATGAAACAATAGGCACTAAATAGAATTCCTATTCGAAAAATTCGAGAATCATTGCAATAAAAGAAATATCTTAATCCACATGACATTCTAGAACTTTGCGAAAGAATGCATTAAGCTGTTGTACATTTTCGTTGTCAAATGAAAAGACATGGAGCATGAAGAAATATAACCCAGTACGTTTAAATACTTAAAAGCACTGTTAAGATTTCATAGAACGCCAATGGGACCAAACTCATTTCTTGAAAAAAAAATCAATTTCATCACAATGCTCTCCAGGTACTTATCTATATAATAAGAACAAAGGAAAAATCTGTTTCCTTTATATCCCTTCATTAGTCCAATGACCATAACTATATAACTGCAACAAATCTTTAAATAGTTGAATTATAATTAGCATAGACATAGGTAGTTGACTTTGCATCTCATAAACAATAATGTATAAAGATGAATATTTAATGTACGCCCCTCGCATTACCTTTATAAAATTTATTGGCTACTTTAACTACGGTCGAATATCTGTCAAAGGGAAATGCTGTGAATTCATAGCTCTGCCTGCCGTTAATTATCATCCGTTGGTTAATGCTTTGTATTTTTAAAATGTTTCATTTATTACAGTCTTATATTTTATATGCAAATTTAAAAACTAACCTTCTAATTTGTAGAACTCTTCCATTACATATATTAAAAATGGTTTAATTTTTGTTAGTGATTATCTAGAATACAATTACATAAAATACAATTTTCCTATATGTACAGAGTGTTCGGTGAAGTCCGTATAGATTTTGTATCCATTGTATAAATTCAATAACCGGTCTTGTATAGCAATATGGTATCTTGTGCAGCAGGGAAAGTGAAATATTCTAATAGTAAAGTGAGTATGGTCAATATATTAAGAAAATCGATGAAATTAGGAAGATATGTACGATATACCAAAATAAAAATTTAGGAAAAAGTTTCATAGAGTTATCTGTAAAATTATTGATGATATGTGTTATTAAAATAATGCATTCTTCGTGTCATGAAAAAGGATTCACCTTAAAATTAAAAAATGTATCCTCGAAGTGAATTTTTCAGTTTTTTCTCTTATTATTTTGCTTTGATGCTTAAATTTCCCTTTGCCGTTTATAACGTAAGATAAACTGTATGCTAATACCGGGATACATATTTTTCACTTTCAAACGAAACTTTTTTCAAGTAATGGAATGTTCATAATTTTTATCATATGTATCTAGGCCAATTTTACAAATAACTCTATGAAAACTTTCCTCTGTTTTTATTATGGTACAGCATACGTTTTTTTTTACTGGATTTTTGGGCCGACATCCTTTATTTTCTCTAACTTTCTTATTCCACTACTACATGCGCGGTAACCTGTCTCAATAAAATCATTGTAGTTACTTTACTACGGATACTCATTATCTTCTTGTCTATACGAGACGCTGTTTTCAATTTAAAAAGCTGAAACAAACTTTAACAGTCACCCTGTATATAGAATCATGGGAGTTGAATTTTCATTTTATATTATTGTAAAAACATTTAATATATTTATATATTTAATATAAAAAAGAATATTCTTGATCTATAATAAAATTTGCTAATTTTTATTAAAAAATAAAATCTTTATCATCAGGATTGTGTGCAAAGGGAGTTGAATGTTAACGCAAATGCTTAGCATTTGAGTGAGATTCAAAGTAATGACATATGCTTTGTCGTCAAACATCCAATTTTCGTCAAACATCCAAATGGAACTTAAATCCGAATAAAAAAGAAATATATTAGCATTACGAACAAAGTTCAAGAGATAGTACATTCGTTTCTTCTTCAGTACACTGTAAATGTCCAATCAAGGAAAATATCTTTAATTCGAACTTGTAAATCTTTGAAACTAGCAATTGTTCTCAACAAATATATATTAAGGAATACTAGATGCAATTTGGCCAAATTAATAACATAGGAAACATGCATAATAAAATGTAAAAATTCACTGTGAGTATAATATAGGGTTAGCAAATAGCAGTTTAAAGAATTATATTTTCTCTACAGGTTTAGTTAGATACTTTCCAAAACTAGCTTTAATTTTTTATTTTGCTATGCAGTTTTTATTATCTACTGCTTTAATTTCAGATTATAGATTAATAGAAAATCCCAGCAGCCATATATTACCTTAAAATAATTAGAGCATCTTTTCGACATATGGGCGTTAATTTTGGAACGTAAACTGTGAGATCCTTTCTTTTCGTCTCAGATCATTAGAAAATAATTTTACGGTATATTTCAATCTTCCTTGCCACCATTACTCTTGTTTTCTGCGATTGATAATCAATCAATCAATAATCTACAAACATCGGAGTCAGAATGAGATGGAAGTCAAAATGGATAGCCAAGTAATTGAAGAAGTGATAGATTGATTCAACATAATTAGAAAGTTTAATCGGTTATAAGCGCATCCAGTTTCATTAACAAGTACCTAAAGCTAAAAGTACTGCAAGTATAGCATTAAAAAAATAGGTCAATACATTAGATCTAAAAGCTCTGTAAGCATTTAAATGGTCGTAAAAAATAAGTCAACACATTAGTGCTAAAAGTTCTGCAAGTAAAGCATTTAAATGGCCTTAAAAAAATAAGTCAGTACATTGGAACTAAAAGTTTTTCAACTACAGCATTTAAATTGTCGTAAAAAATAAGTCAACACATTAGCATTTTACTTTAACTTTCAATTATTCGAAATGACTTAGTTGTGCACCAAAAAATACCGGAATTATTGTTCGAAATTTGCAACAGAAAAATACTATAACACTTATAAATAAATAAAAAACTATATCAACAGGGTTCCTTTTTTTTTAAATAAACAGTCGATTTCTTTCCAGGAGCCCTTTTTGAAGAAAAATAAAGTAAAATGGTTAGATGTATTTCTTTATACAATTCTGCTGTGGTGAAACCAAACGAAGATCATTCTTAAAACTAATGTTAGTCTTCTTGTCGTTGATGTTATTCTTTGTTCATGTGTTACGTTTTCCTAAAGAAAGTTTCATAAAAAATTTAGGAAACTTAAGAAATCGATTTTTTTTTCTTACTGATGCAAGAATTCCGTCGACAGAGTTCACTAAGCAAACATTCTTAAAACTTTCATGAAATATTCTCACCAAAAAAAAATGATGCATCGAATAAAAATACCACTTTTGTTAACCGCTTTTCAGAATCAAACGATACTAAGAACTTATAATCTCTTTTGTGAAATTAATAATTCGATAGTGATTTTCATAGAAGAACAGTCACGTTTTTGTGAATGCGTAATACCAGTTATTTTATGTACTAGATGTACTAATCTAGCATGTCTTTAAGAGATTTTACTCATTTTTTTTCACAATCATATCTATTATTTGTCTTAAATTTGTACTAGTAAAAAAAATTAAAATAAATTATTCATCTTGCAAATAAATCTATTAATATTGGCTTTTTACACTGCCTTAATTTATGTCTTAGTAAATAAAATATTAAATGACTTTTTAATATAAAATAATTTTAAAATTAATTGTTGCATTCCTAAATTAAATATAATTTCATATCATATAGCAAACTATTCAAGTACATATAAAAAATATGTTTTATTACATTAAATGTCTGTTTCTTATTACCGCACGAAGACAATTTTTAGAGTCAAATGCGAATACGATCCTGATTATCAGAAGAAAATCTAAGGATAAAAACTCAATCTTATTCGTAAATACTATTTCGTAAAGACTTAAAGCATATATAGGGTTTAGCTACTGATAAAAAAATGATGTAGATGATAAATAATGGCATTCAGAAAATTTTTGTTCACTTTTTTATTTAATACGTTTGCAGCTACAGTCAGCAAAAATTAGTATAAATAATAAATAAAATGTAATTTTTTTTTTCGTTTTCCACTGACAAAAGGTAAAAGAGAGCGAGTCCCCATTCCTAATTACTGCCTGTACCCAGTTACGTTTTAATAACAGAAAAACAATGAATGCAAGCTTAAAGTTTAATGATAGATTTTGTGATAAAATTCTTCATATGCAAGTTTTTCTCGATTTATCAATACAAATTTGATACTTATGGAGGACTTGAAAATTACTGTATGAATCTAAATGGACGTTTATCATGTTCATAACATAATAATGATTGTAAAACTAAACTTGTGCTATTAGAGTAAGAATAAATGTATGGTACCCGAATTAATGTTAATTTCTTTTTAAAATATTAACATTTTTTCAAGCCCTAACCAACTAAATTTGTAAGAGTTTCAAAATCAAAATACATAGATTGAACAACAGCCCATTTCATGTTCTAATTAATTTTGTATTGTAATATCAAAGCCATTGTAATTTTTCGTCAAAGATAAATGTCACCATGTACTTTGAAATAAAAAATAATTATTAAAATCAGAAAACATCTTTTAGGAATAATAAACCACACTTTTAAAAATCGACATTCTTCCTCAAAAGTCTGTAAAAATATGTCGCTATAGGTGTATACGCCGCCATTTCAAATAATAACAAATTATATGCAATAGCATGCTGAATGAAAGAAGCTGTAGTTTTGGTTTGTGATTAATGACAGCTAAATGGATGTTTTGCTCTCACCCAGAAAAGTATTTATATGTGATTAAAAATATGAAACTGTAGTTTCTTAAGACTGTTTCCTCTCTTCGATTATACCAAATTATTAACAATATCGGGCATAGAAGGAAATATAAATAGGTTAACAGTACAGCTAATCATTGTAGAAATATGAATGGACAACAAGGCTAGAACTCATGTTGTCTACTAAAAAAAGTCGGGGTGTATTTACAAATTTTGAAGTCTTAGACAACGCATAATTCAACAAATTTTTAATTTAACAACATGCTAAAGATTTATGTTAGATTATTTTTTTTTATTTTAATATGTTAGTAAAAATCCATATTTTTATTTATTTTTTTATTTATTACGATTTTTGCTAACAATGTTTTTACGTTTGTAAATTATATTATTAAATAGACATTCGGTATGTATAAAGTAGTATGTATAGGTAGGAACTTGATTAATTATTTTTGAAAAGGTATTAATACTATCCTTACATTTTGTAATTCATAGAGATTGTATTTTTTTTATAAATATATTTAGCACCTAGACTAAAAACATCTTTTTAATCAATCTGCAAAGCGACCTTAGGCATCTACCTAATTTGATATCTACTGAGAAAATATCGAATCGTGAGTTTCGTAGAATTAAAGAAGCATATTCCAGTCATAGTCCTGGAGAATATTATATAACATATTTGTATATAATATTATTCTCTTTAAATAATGACACTAAAATATTACTTAATTTTTGACAAATATACGTTACTACTACTATAAGTTATATTTGCTATTCTCTCGTAAATACTATTCATTCAGTGTTCAAGATAAGAGAAGCTTTTGAGAACTATGTTTACTGTAAACATGTTCAATGTTTATGAATTGGATTAAATTTTTTTAAAAAAAATCTGTGAAATATTAAAAAAAAACACGTTATTATTAAGAATGCTTTTAAATTTCGAATCATATCTGAACTTCTGAAATTCCCTTGTTAAAAATTCAAATTGGTTGGTATACATGTTTGATTTAAACAAAAAGTTGAATTCCAGAATCATCAGAGATTGACTTTGATAAAATGAACATCCATGGATCTTGAAGTATTATCCCACAATGCAATTTAATGAATTTAAATTTCCAATCAAATTATCTACTTCCTTGAGTTTATCCTTTTACACATCTAAAAAAGTTGAATATTTTTTACACATTTTAATATCTAGAAAAAATTTCAAACTTTTTTCCCCTTAAATTATTATTACGGCATATATAGATATTCTAGCCAATATCAGAATAAAACTAGGGCGAAAATTTTGTAGAAATATTTATTTCAAATGGGTTATTTTTGTAAGCCAAATTTATTCATAAAAATCATCTTTGCATTTAAATAAAATCTGCTGCAATACTATTTTAAATTGAATGACTCTTCATTTTTAATTCATTCTACAATTCTGGACTTCCTTTCATAGAAGTAAATATTTGACAAAGGAAGTACACACCGATTCTTTCTAAAAAGATGATACCATTCTTGTTTAGATTGCTGTAAAGTATGATACTAGAAAAATGCACTCCAAACAAACTTGTTTGGAGAGCATTTTTATGTTAATAACTCACTCAAACAATGTCAGTAACACTCAATACAATGTCAATAACTCACTCCAATCGTTTCTAAGTTGTTTAAGCGTGTTCATTTGCTTTTATGCAAATTCAAAATCGGGCCATGATGTAAGGGTATTGTTTAATTTATTGAATAATACTAAGGATGTATAGAATATAAATGAAAAGGAATAAAAGAAATAAAACAAAGAAACCTAAAAATACTATTAAAAATTTGGCAGAAGGAAAGGGACGTATATTTTAGCAGAACTTCCTTTTAGAGCAATAATATACTACAGTTCAAGCTTCTTCATATCGAAAGGCAAGGTTCTCTAACTACAAAAAACAATGACAAATGTTAATACACAAGCGTAGCATAACGGAGCCTAAATAAAAAATAACAATGCAACCAAAAAATTTTAAAAAATAAAACTTTATTAATAAAAAACTATATAAAATATTTAAATATCATCAAAATTATACTGAAAATAATGAATATCAATCTCAATTAATACGTATGAATGATAAACAACAATTTTGTTCAGAAAAATAAAAATAATGCAACGTATCTTGATTATAATCCTACTTACTGGATTAAATAGTAATGCAATTCCGAATACTTTTCCTCTCCTTAATTATCTAATCGCCAAAAAACAGCTTTTACTTCTTGTATAACTACTTATAATACATTAGATGAAATGCATTTAATATGCTGTAATCGATAGGAAAAGACTTATCATTGTTGCCAATTTACATGGTGATGTTGTTTAAAAATACAAATGCCATTGATGATTGTTATGGAACAACATCTGTAATTTTTGTATTTCTGAAGCCACTATAAGTATGGAAACATTCTCGATTGTTGAACTTTGATCAATACGTTTTCTTGTTATTTTTAGCAAATGACCAATTTTAGAATATGCAACACATCTGCAGTTATTGCCTGAAGTATTTTGTCACGCCCAGTACAAATGTAAATGCATATTTAAGGGACCATGCGCTATGGTGTTTCATATGTAATTATGAGATACGTGATACATATAATCTAAGAGAGACTGATTAACACAATATTATTTCTAACGACTCCTAAAGAAAGAATTTGTAGCCAAAATTATTCCATACATAAGTCCATTATTCTATTAAACTATTTCTTATGTGAATTTTTTATTAAGAAGAGCTCATTTTTCTTGAATTCATAGAAATGTGCTGTGAATAGTTTAATCTACGAAACCACATCCAAATTGAGAGAATAAATATAGCGAATTCAAATGATTCTCGCATCACACGACGACAAATATAACGAATTCGAATGATTCGCGCACATTCTAGAGAATTTGGCACAACTGAAATCAGATATGGCAGCACTGCACCGACTCCAAAAAAAAAAAAAAAAAAAAAAAAAAAACAGCATTCGTCATTTTATAGTTTAATGTTTTAATTACATACTTGAGATAGAAAAGTTAAACAAAGTTCAAACATATGATGTAAGTAGTAATGGATTTTTCTTACAGAATTCAGCGAATCATTCCACTTCAGATACTAAAAAGAATTCTATTTAAATCCACTTTCAGCATACACTCGACACTTTCTGTCAAGTATTGTATAATATTTCGAAAATATTTAAAACAAAATATCAGTAAGTGTGTCATAAAATTAACAAATGAATGAGATTAAAACTTATTCGTTCATTTAATATAGTCTTAGTTAATAAGTGGCAACCAATATCTTCATGATTGCAATATATACAAATTTTAAAAGAGAAAGCTAAAACTTAATTTTTCGCTAATAGTAGTGATCAGAATTTATATTTTTGCTTATACTAAACAGACGTTTCGTCTATTGTTTAAGCCTGAAATAGAAATAAACCTCCCGAAATTCGCTGTTGTTTAAGAAAACCAATTATTGGGGATTTTTTTAAATTTTTTTTTGTTATAGAAACTGATATTGATTGTGTTACTGACTAAGCAAAGATATTATTACTATGTATTTTTACGAATTTTTAAATTGCACTAATTCTTGTTTATGCTTCCGAAGTATAATTCGTACATTATAAAGAATTTTTTCAAAAATGTAACTCGAAAAAAATAAGAAAAATGTATAACGAATTTCTCTTTTCATGCATGATTGTGCACGCATCATACATGAAATAAGAAACTAGATTTCCTGACTCGGACAACATTGGTAGAATCGAATTGAATTCAAATTAAATAAATATTTTGAATAGGCCTAGCAGAGAAGCTCTGATAATTGAATTCGCAACTTCGGTGGTCTTAGCTATTTGTCTTAAATCTATCTGAATATGCTCCAGGATATTTCTAAATAAATTGTTGGGTTGATACAGCAATCTATTTCACATTCTAACTGACATTGATCAAATGAATATGCTGAGTTATAAATATCAAATGAAGATTCATTTGCACATGCAACATTCTGTTTTAAATTTAAAAAAATACTTAATCAAAATATTGATTTTCAGAAACAAAAATGCGTTTATTTTTAAATTTTTTTACGTACAGGATCTTTTATGAGCAATTCGAATTAGTTTTATTATATTGCGAATGCTGCTGCTGAAACTGCTTATGAATGGTGCCCTATAAAATTTCTTTTGCTTCCTTCATTAAGTATTTCATTCTGTTCTAATTTGAATGAGTAATCAATTATTTTGAGACAAAAGAAATCCAAATTCATTTTATGTTTTTGAAAGTATATAAGTATATATTCATTTAATATTTAGTTTATGTATGACTTGCATCTCAAAATACTTTCTGACCATATATATATACTTTATTCGATATTCAGTCTCACAGCTCGCCAATACTTTTCGGTATTCGTAGTAATACTTCAAGTACCATTCCATGTATGCATATTATAATTATTATTATAGAGAAATAATTATAATTATCATACATGGAATGGTACAAAAAAGAAAATAAAACTATCGGTAGATGTGTTGGAATAGACGCAGACTAGCTCCTCTCCCTGAGTGATATTTTAGTGGATATATGGTGCAGTGTTTCTACCGGCTCAAAAATAGAAATTAAGAATCTACTAATGCAACAAAGAAATCAGCTTATGGAATTAGTTTCTATTTCCGTAATACTAGAAGACCAATAGACTTCCTGGAATATTTTAGTCTTATAATTGTTTCACTTATATCTGTTGTTTCAGAAAAAAAAAATATTACTCTAACCAAGAGCATTGAGAATTAGAAAGATCAGATGTAATGAGACATTTTCGCGAAAATGTAAATTTACATAAGCAGGCATTATTGTTGAGTATTTTTCTGTGCTCAATTTTTTGTTCAAGCGTCTGCGATGAATGGTCTTTATCCAAAAATATTGTCTTCGAATTTAATGAATATCCGAATTTCTTCGATCAAATTGTTACATGGAAGAAATAAGTGAAAACGTAGTAGTGAATCCAAAATGAATGTTTGAAACGTACTGATAGCATTTACAATAAATCTTTTATTTTCAAGCATTTGAAAAGATAGTCAGTTAGCATAATTAAAAATATTGATTCCAAAATTACTATTCAGCTATATTATATATTTATTATTATTTTTTATCATTTAATGTATTAAATCTTAGTACTTAAAAGATTCGGACTAATAATTAATTCTTAATTTTTTAGAAATTGTTACAAATAATATTTATCATTTATGCTTTGGATTTATTTAAAAATCCTGTCTTTTCCGCTTTAGATTTTAAAATAACTGATTAATAATTTTGAAATCATACCATAAATAATACATTTAAAATTATAGTATAAATAACACATTTCGTTTTAATGCAAAATTTAAAAATATTTTTAGTTTTTATTATTTTAAACAAATTACATTGTCTCATCAGAAGGAGATCTTCAACAAAAATGGGATAAACTTAGGATGAATGATGTAAAATTATATCAAAAATATTATATGAAATTATTTAAATATGATAATTAACGATTGTTCTAATATCTCTTCAAAAATAAAATTAATAATTTCAACTTCAACATTTTGTTAAAAGAAGCATTAATATATATCTTTCAAATAATGCTTTTTCTTTCTGTTTAACAGCAAAATATCACAATAGGAAATGAATCGGAAAAATTCATCTTTAAATTAATCCTAATTTTTAACGACAATTCAAGGTAAATTCTTTCATGAATGGTGAATGTAACATTTGCATAAATTAATGCTAAAAATATTTTCGTATATGCTACTACGACCTTGTTTAATTGATGAGAAAGAAACTGTATGAAAATCCCCTTATGGAAAATAAAAATTTAAATTTAGTTATTTCACAGAAAAATTCTATTCATCACTGAAACTAATTACTACTTTTATGATATTTATATAGTCTCATTTCTTGCATGCATTCATCAATATTCTTTGAGACAGAGAATTATTCTATTCATCCCATTGTTTCGAAATTTCAAAGAAACGCCTTTTGCATCAAAAGTCTATTTAAAATTCCTTAATTCATTGTATTAACTGAATTGTTGAATATAAATCATAATTATTTTTATTCTCTGAATAATTCATTCATAGATTTCGTATTCAAATAGAGATGAAATGATTTATTTTCCTCAGAACGATTTCAAATAGAAGGGTAAACGAAAGCATTAGATAATTTTGTCTATTCTGGAGCTTATTTTCTCAATAGAATTTAAATAGCTGGAAAAAATAAAATCGCGTAAAAACAGATTATGTGCGACAATGAATTCGAATGCATATTTATATAATATTTCTTAGAGCTTTTATTTATAGATTTTCATTAGAAAATCCATTCACTATCAATTCTATACATTTAAAAAAACTCCAATTGATTTATCTTTTATATAATTATTCTGCTTTTAGTATTCTGAAAGGTGTTCTCTTTCTAAAGTTGGTACATTCTTAGTTACAATAATTTTCAAAGGCATCATTATCTTACCAGTGTTTGCTCCAAGGGATGTTCAAATGGAGAGGTACGAAACGGCACTGTGGGTATAAATAAAGTCTTTATTCAAAGTATACACCACAGGTCTGAGCGCAATGATCCCATTGATTAACGAGTCGAAGGATCCCTTGTACCCAGAATTCCTGTGGTTGTGCGTTCATATATAGGTAAGATTGAAAAATATTAATATGTAATTTTACTTCATATGTAAAATTCATATGCATGTGATTTGTATTTAAACTTCGTCAATTTCAAATGAAAAGTAAATTTCAAATACTAATCAATTGATTAAGTGTTCAAATCTATCTAGATACTCAGACATGTTTAAGTAAAGGATGGATATGCAGGTAAAATTAAATACTAAACTTAAAGATAAATAAATAGTATCCAATTCTCCTACGTATTTACTTGGGTTGCTATAACTCTTAAGATACTTCAGACCCTTACCACATCTGCGGAACCCTCAGTCATAAAATTTTTGAATAAACGGAATTTGCTAACAAATGGTATTCATAATCAAATAAGTGATGTGTGTCAGTGGTTTAGAGACAAGAATTATTGTTTAAAGAAATATATATCATGATGAAAAAATTACTGACTGACTGTCTATTTTGGCAGACGAATGCTGAGAGAGAAAATATGAGTAAATCTGCTATTCTCCGTGAGTATTTTATATGAGCAATTAAATTAAAAAAATATCATTCATGATAATATGTGAAATGATCTGAAGTTTCGCAAATTGTGTACTAACTTGATCTGAAATCGCCAACAGTATACAATTCATTATATGTATGCTTTCTTAATTCGTCACAATAAAATACCAGCTAGCTAGATTATCTAACGAATATTTAGCGAATAAGATGCTGCATTGCTGTTTTTGACACTTTTCTGTATGTAGGGTGATAGTTTTGGAACCAGAGATTCATTAGACATGAAGCATCTATTGTTATACGAGACACATGTTGCAAAATTATAGGATACAGTTATGAAATGTTAAGTTATTGTCATGGGTGGCAGTATTACAGTTTATTAGAATAGAAATTATCATGCCTCTTTATGAAAAGTACATCAGCAACGACATTGCTAATGTTAAAATACAGTCCAACAAACTCTCCCAATTAACAATAAAGTGTCCTGCATCAATATGTTTTAGTTTTGAATATTATTTGGATTTTTGAAGGAAGTTATATTCTGGATACCCTGAAGTAATGTATAGCATTTTTTTTTAAATTAATTGTATGTTATGTTTCCGAACTTCTAATAATATTTAGTATACGAATGCTTATTTATGATATAATATAAATTTATGAATATAATTTGAATTTCTCCAAACATCTGCGAGGTTAAAAGTAATAGAATATATAATAAATTATAATTAATATAACTCATAATTTATGACCACTCAGAGGTACGTCAATCTAATAAGTCAAATGAATTCTCTATTTTAATATTTTTTCCGTAATAAGGATAAAAAATAAATGAGAAGAAAAGCCAATTTCTTTAGAAATTGAGAAATTTTCAATCAGAGTAAAAAAAAAAAGTCAGATTTTTATTAGCCCTAATAGATTAAAAGTTTTCCGTTCATGCATTTAAAAAAGGAATGTTAATTCTTTTTTAGGTTCTAAATTGCTAACTTAAAAATAAATTTTATGAAATATAAAAATCATTTGAAAGAAAAATAAATAGTTTATTTTTGTATCAATATCAAAATTAATAGATCAGACCATGTTAATTAATTTAAAAGAAAAAAAAAGTTATTTGTCTTAAAAGAGACTGAAGAACAGTATATTTTTAAAAAAATCAATGCAAATGTATCGTACTTAAATACACGGGATAAAGGAGAAAAGGAATTTAAAAAATATTTAATATAGGTAAAAAAATAAATTATTTTGATGATCGTATTTCCTCCAAATATTATAAAATTCAATCATAATCGTATTTTGTCTTATAATAATATATTATAGTAC
This sequence comes from Argiope bruennichi, assembly GCF_947563725.1. Taxonomy (NCBI): domain Eukaryota; kingdom Metazoa; phylum Arthropoda; class Arachnida; order Araneae; family Araneidae; genus Argiope; species Argiope bruennichi. Next base: position 81,458,637 of record NC_079152.1, read on the forward strand.
AGTATTTCTATATGACCATTATTTTCCAAATTTCTTTTTTAGAGTTTTAAAACAATATGAAAAACTTCTCTTTCAGTAATACCCATGTAAGCTCGTTTTTCAATCTCTGTGTGTTTTATCCTCTATCTGTGTCACTAGTATATTATATTTGCTTTTAAGCTCTTGAAGCTCTTATTTATGTCAAAGAATGACCTCCTTACTTCTTGAAAATCCCTTAGCTTTGGCATTGATCCTAGAAAAAATGATACAGATAAAATACAGGTACGTATTAATTTTATGAGCTCTCTGATGTTTCGATATTTTATAGAGAAAGTAAAATAAAAATAAGAAAGAAGAAACGATCGAAAGGATTTGCTGCCGCTGATAGCTTTGGACAAAATCCAGTTACATGAAGCAAGAAACTGCTTTCTCTGAATAGAATTTCCTTTTTTAAAATGCTATCTTCATTAGATTATATTAATTCGTTTCGTGTATATAATTTCTCAATTTATTCTGTACAAATGATGTTTCTCTATTCAACGATATTAGCAGTTTGAATTATCTTTAAGCATAAATTAGGTATCGTTAACATAATATAGCTTAATGACCAATCGAAAAGATCTCGGATATGAAAACGAGAAATGTCCTGTATGGTTAGATAGCTCTCACTTCCATAGTAGATATATTAAGGATCTCTGCCAACTCAACTTTCATGACGGGACGTACCTCTTATGGGGTCGGGGGGGGCGATTGTACTGTGACAAATGATATCCATTAATATTTAATCATAGTTAATTCCCGTTTTCTGTATTGCTAGGAAGACAGACATTCATTAAAATCCCGAGTGTTTTCTTTATCAGGTACGAAGAAACCTGTCGAAATGAAAATAATTCTTCGGAATTTGAAGGAAAATGTAAATAAATTTTCATCGAATGCCGTACTTATTAGGTACAATTTCATTTTCGAGTTTCAAAATGTTTCTTTGGAATCTGGAATTTTTGCTAGATATGATAATCTACAAAATGCCCTTTCAAAATAAAAAAATAATAATATCTGCATTTTTAGATAACTTTTTCTACCTTCTCAATAATTATTTCGCCTCAAAGTTCTTCACTTTATAACTTGAAACCAGTAATTAATTTTCTCTGCTGTTATTGCTAATGCTTAGTATTTTTGCGCCAGAATTCTATATGTATTTACATGTTTCAATTTCATTTTTTTCAAATATTAGAAATATTAGCATACTATGAATGGTTTTAAGTTTCCGGTTTAAAAGCACTTGCTCATTTTTGTCGATTTTATTTTGTCGCCATATTACGAGATTGATAAATCATAGATTAAATATCATTATACTGACTTCTAATTATTTGAAATTATTTATTTAGGATTAAAATAGATTCGTTGCTGACTGATATATGGATTCTTAATGCCTGTTGCTTTTCTCGTTAAATAAATAAATTTCTTGATCCAGCAACAATCTACCATCTCTGAAAACAGTGATTTTGTACTTCTGATTATAATAAAATGACTACTGAAAAAATAGAAAATGAAGCGCCTCTAAATTTCTAAATATGAAATTTAGAAGCAGTAAGATATGTGAAATCATCTATGCAAATTTCTTACATTTGTTTGGAACAGATAATAAATAAAAAGAAACATTTAAATTGTTAGATTTGAGCATTATTATATTTAACATGGACGATATTATTAGAAAATTTGAATTTATAATAGCTTATACAACTAAAAGTGTTGGAAATTAAAAATTAGAAACTAGAAAATTTTATAAATAAAATTCTGAAGAAATGGAAGCCGAAATGAAAGCACATTTAAAAAAGTCATCAAATTATCAAATCAAAGCAAATTTATAAAAAGCTCAAATATAAATTTATATTAGACTAATATTGTATAAATTATGAATTTATCATAAGTCCAAGAAGGCTCCATCGGTAAATTTATCAGTATTTTCATTCAGTATTGTATCACATGCTAGAGAATTAAAAAAATGGGAAAAAGTTTTCTCAAGTACGTATTTTAGATATTCTTCTTCCATTCAATTTTATCATTTTAACTGACAAGTTTGAGTCAATCATTTTATAATTAATTGTTGCAAATTACAAAATGTATAATTTTATAAATTTACCATATTTTGAAATCAAAACCTAGCATTGAATTTAGTTATTATTTATATATCTGCAGTATTTTAAATTACTGAATTGATTCAACCAATATCTCTTTGACAAAATATTTTGTTGACCTTTTAAATACAGTCTAATCAATGTATTATGGAATATGCAGAAAATCTTATTCATCTGTTTGAAAATCTTATATTCATGAATAACTGTATAATTTTCATTTTTAATAACTAGTGTTGACATAGTGTTGATAACCTCATAGTTGATTTTTGATTTCGTCAGTCAACGACAAATCGCTTAATTGTCAAAAAGCATTTAAAATTTATTAAATATTTTAGTTTAGAAAATAAAAGCATATATTACGTCTATTTATAACCCTGCTTTTTCAGTTGTCGTAAAACCTTTAAAACGTTAAAAAATCATAGTATAGATTTTTTTTTGTCCATGCGTTACTTCTATATGGATTACTATGATTTGTAAAAATCAGTTAATTTTTGATTATTAATAACATTTATAGAATTACTAATTTTAATATTATGTATAGTAAATTGTTTTTCTCACTGTGGGCATCACGATAATTAAGTGGACTCTCATTTCGCTGATAGGTTTAGCCATGTTAGGTTCGACTTACTTTTTTCTAATGAAGGGGGATTCTTAGGATTCATATTTAGTTTCCAACTTTCTGCCGTTGCGATGCAGATCATTAAGATCGACCTAGATGCTAGGTAGGGCAGAAGTGGCTCTCCTTTGGTCGCATTATTAGGTAAAATGTTGAACTTATAAATATGTCCGATTTTTTCAAGCTTCTTCCCGGAAGGAGTACATTGAAAATACAAAGGTGTAATAGATATTAAAAGTTTATTAATGCCATTATTTTTAGAACAATATTTTTGTAGAATATATAAAAAAAACCCTAAAAGATATACACCAAATTGATTGAAGATTAAAATATTGTCTATGAGTCTGTAGAGTTAATAGACAATATTTCAGGCAATATATTTTTAAAAAAATTTATTTAACATTTCCTTCTGTTTCCCCTTCAGGAAAAAAGTATAATTTTTCATCTTCAGGTTTAGCAATTTATCGCTTGCAAAAATTATAATTAAATTTATATTTAATATAGTATTGAAGCTACATTGCTGCAAAGCACTTTGCATTTTTTTGGCGAACGTCAAATCTAATGGATTTAAATCATGTTCGCAAGAAAATCATAAAATAATAATGCTCCAATTCAGTTACCATATTCACTCCATCTTGTGAAAGTAATAACCCAAAATAGTAAGAAAATCTTCTTTATATTTTATATTTTGTTTGATAATAAAACTTTAAATCATTGATAGGTGTTCTACTGAGTTTCTCATTGACTGCTTTTTATAATTTGATTAATATCGATTTTTTGTTTATATTATCATTATCGTTTTTCATCAGCATTATGGAAATCACATGAACATTTATAACATTTTCTAATTTTTAGTACATTTAGTTAATATAAGGTTATTTATCTTTTATTTTTAATCGATTTTTAATGCATAAAATGTGCATTAATATGTTGAAAACTCTTCATTCAAGGTATTAAAAAAGTTTTGAAATACTCCTTCGAATGTTTAGAATCACCGGTATTAATAATTTGATATTTATAATTAAAAATTTAAAAAAACATTTAAGTAATATTCATATACATTCTGTTACATAAAATTCAAACAATAATAAATGAAAAACTATTGGATAATAGATGACATTTCTGAAAATTCTTTCAAATTATTCAAGCAAATCATATACATTCTGTAATATAACATTCGAACATTAATAAATAAAAAACCATTGGATAGTAGATAAAATTTCTGAAAACTCTATTCAATTGCAAATTATTCAAACAATATGAAGATATTCCAACACGACCAATGACAAGCTCATGCATTATATAATACAGTGCAAACTGTAGTTACATAATACGATGCCAATACAATAATCTCTATCATGTAATTGTAATGTCATATGAATTGTTCTATTGTAGAAATTCTGATTACCTGAGCATTGCTTATACATGGCAACCCTTGCATAGAAACTGAGCCTTTCACCCAAAGTGCATTACACTCAGCAACAATTATTGTCCAGCAACCGGAGATTAAAAGCTCAAATAGATATTATCCGTCCATCGGCAATCGAAAGCTAGCCATTGGCTATTCAACGAACCAGCATTTACAAATCTATGAGTAAACAGTGTTCATGATAAGATACCATGGCAAGAGATATCACAGAAAATTAACAGTGGAATCCATACGAAATGAAGTAATGTTGAAGTACAGCTATAAAAGATATAGGTTATATGTTGAAGTTAATTATATATTCGCATATAATTCTAATTATGCTGATAGTTTTAACTTTATATCCTGTATTTTCATACTGAACTTGCATCTTTATTGCCTGATATCATTTCTGAATTAATAATGGAATTAATAACAATTTTTAAGAAACTTTTATTTGTAAACTGGAAATTAAAAATAAAATATAATATATGATTCAAAAAGTTTATAACTTCTGCATTCTTAATGCATGTAGTAGACTCTTCGAATAAAATGTAGTTGAACAATATCTTAAATGTTTTGCCATAATATTTCAATTTTATTTATGAAAAATTAAACAATGATAATAGAGTATTTATAAATAAATTCTTTCTACATCAGACAAGGCTATTGTAGCTGCATCTTAGTTTCAATAATGAGAGCAACATTTTCAATGAAAAGTTTTAAATTAGTCAATAACTACTTACCTTATGTTTCTTAACTCAAGAACAACTAGATTAACTCAATGGTCTGAAAATGTTTATATAGAGTGAAACAACTTTTTTTCAGCATTTAAAACCAGGATGTTTGTTTCAGGTTATTTGTATATGCGTATAATTTGAATAATTTTACTGTCATTTTTACTTATTAAATTTATTCTTCACTTTTCGTTCAAGAATTCGAAGAAGGACATTTTAATAAATAATTCTATTTTTTTTTTAAATTTTAACTTATAACTGAACATATTATTATAATTTTGGAGATTACTTGAAAAACTAAACTTTAATTTTTTAAAGGAATTGGCATAATTTTGCCTAGTTAGACAGATTAAAAAAACGCAGAGATATAAATAATAAAAATAAAATCTGCATTTTTGGATGTTAATTTCTACTAATTATTAGTTTCACCTAAAATTATTGGCATAAAGCATTTCGAAAGCAAATAATTAAAAAAAAACTAAAATGTAAGGAATAAAATCAAGAAAATATGCAAATATAATCAATCGACTAAAATGACTGGCAATGTAAATTGCCTTAATGCCTTTTTTCAGCTTAAAAAATGTCATAAAGTGCACCAAGTTTTAAAGCAAATTCATCATTATTTGAATTTACTTATAAACTTAAAAAAATCTTATTCATTTTTGTATATTGCTTTGTAGCTAATATAATTTCAGTAAAGTTTCGAATTTCTAAATTTTCTTTTTATATTCTTGTGCAGAATGTAAAACAATTATCAAAATATTCTTCGAGATTTTAATAAATTTTCATATTTTATGTGTTCTTGATTAAAAAAAAAAAAAACATTTTTTGAAATGATTTGTATTTTTCTTGGAAGACGATAGCTCAATATTCTAGCAGGGTAAAAGGATGAAAATATTCTTTGTTGGCTAGTACATTTCTAACAAATGTAAGATGAAATCCATCATACTTTGTTTTTCTGTGATTTTTTTATTGATTATTTTGTCAGTTCTTGAGCATATGGATACGACTACAGCATACCTCTATTTCGACATATTCGACATCCTTGCAATAAAATTGCAAGGATATATTTATATATATATATATATATATATATATATATATATATATATATATATATATATATATATATATATATATATATATATATATATATATATATATATATATATATATATATATATATATATATATATATATATATATATATATATTACTCTATCTTTTGGATAAATAATAATTTATTGTTTTGAACTATTTGTAGCAAATATTTCATAATATTTCAGTTTATCTGCATTTTCGATTGCGTCTGACAAATTTTTTGGATTATATTAGGTGATAACAGAATTAGCTGTACCTAATAAATATTTAACAACGTCATTAAAAAGTAACGTTGAGCGAAACTCTCAACAACATTGTTCTAAACTTTGCTCATCGATTTGAGAATTAGGTTGCGAAATGCACTTCTTAATCACTAATTCATAATTTCAACTTTTGTTACTGTGACTGCAACTGCTCGTCCAGTTGTTGAGGAGAAGAGCTTGCTCTTCATAACCTAACATATAACCAACGAATGTTTGCACAAGTTATAATCATCTGCACAGCCACCATTAGAATATCTTGATTGGAAAGCTGCTTTGACGAGTTACCTCGGTAAAGTCTTTTTGACCATTGTCAAACCCAAATAAATGAGGCAAATATGCATTTAAAATGATTAAATGCGAAATTTTGAGATGGGTTCGGATACATAATATTTTTAGCATTTAAAGTTTGATAACTGATTCCTTATGATGAATTCAGGGTTATATTTATGTGTCTTATGCACAATTAAGCATTACTTTATTTATTTAACATTTAAAATCCAAATATTATATGTCAATCTCAAAATTTGCGACATAGCTAAAAAACTGCGAAAATATAGAATAATTTGTTTTTCAAACTGAATGAATCACTTAATGTTCAGAAAGAGCTAATATGAATTTCATATTGGTAATCTACAATGTATTTCCCGTAAACTTACTAATATTTAAAAGAAATTAGTTACAAAAGAACATGAAAATTTACTTATGGGGAACACTTGATGAAACTATTTCTCTTCTTTATTTGTGTGTGCCTTATTCTGAAGCAATAGCAAAACTATTTTCATAAGGATTTCCTAATTTTGAACCGCGGTTAGAAGACGATAACGCCATCTATATGATACTTTATTTTCCATATCTGCAAGTGTTCATGCTATATCTACAAGGTAGCACTTCATCTCCATGGGCATAACGGCATCAATTCTGTTGACACAGATATTCATCAATGGAATCAAACCCCGATCTGGGGAATCTTCGTCTTCAAAGCTAAATCTTTTCACCAAGCCATCACAGCCAAACATTAGAAATAAACCTAAAGTAGCTATACTGATTATGTTAATAGAGATCTCCAACTTTTTATTGTCAATAAATACGAAGAAACTCAAAATTTATAATGGAAGATAAATTCATGTTATAAATCTGGAAGACATGTGTAATTTTCTTTTATTTAACTCGGGAAATTGTAAATAAAAATCTTATTATTGCGAAACATGTATGCATAACACATGGATAATTAATAATCACCTCTCTTCAGCGATATAAGTTATTCTTCCAAATTTCCAAATAATTGGTTTATGAATATCAGAAAGCATTGAAGACATTATAAATGATGATAAATTTCCAGCTATGTATTTAATACTTAGGTTAAAAATTATTAGAAAGTAAAAATTGGAAATCATACTTTAAACTTTAATTATCAGTATATAAGGTTTATAATTTCAGCAGAGACTTTTTTTTCCAAAAAATAGCTGAAATGACAAAATTTTCTGGCATGGAATTTCGACGTGAAAGTACTGGTCATTATTACACAAGTAATGTTTTCTTTTTCTTTTTTTGTCGTGTGACTATTTGTAAGCCAAATTTTTGAGCAGTAGCTTCTGAAGGTAAAAACCCCTAAGCACCCGAGATCAAAAGTCTGACTTCTAGTTCAAATGAAGATAGCACACACACACTCGCTTGCACAAACCCTTTTAACAGAGGGGCTCATTCACGCACCTCACAGAGAGAACACAAGGAAGAGAACAACCATGCCCGAACCAGGACTCGAACCCGAAAAGCGTAGATCACGGAGAAGACGCGCTAATCCTTGACCAGGACGCCGGCTACAAATAAAGTGACAAATAATTAAATCTAGAAAACTTAAAGTGTGTTTCTTATAAAAATTCGAATTTAAGTGGTTAGCTCGTATATAAATAAACATAAATGTAAGAAACACACACACACAAACACACGCACACTCATAAAAAGCTCAATATGTGTGTGTGTGTGTGTTGGTGCTCTACAGGCCAGACGTTCGATCTACAGCAACCAAATTTGGCACATGCATACCTTGGAGGTCGGGAATGTGCGCCTGGGGTCCCTTTCCTTGAATTAATAATTAGAATTTTAATTATTAATTAAAAACTAACTTTCCTGCCAAAAAAAATCTTTTAATTTCCCCACCGCCAATGAGTAAGATTTCAGTTGTTGTTTTTTTCCCACGCTAAAGAGGATAGGCTTAAGAAATTTTAGGCAGATTATTTCAAAGGATTCTGTTTATTTTCTTAAGGTTTGATGCATTTAAAACTAAACATTGTTAAATAATCGATCTTTCAGATTCATTCTGAAGTACTTTTGAATTAAAATAAAACAGAATAAAGGAAATTAAAAATTTCTAATCAGCATAGCGTAACCCCAACTGGAATAGAAAATTCACGCATTTCCGTTACCATAATTGGTACTGAAAATTCACGCATTTCCGTTATCATAATTGGTACTGAAAATTCACGCATTTCCGTTACCATAATTGGTTCTGAAAATTCACGCATACGCACTGTGCTCTGATTGTTGACAACTATTTTCAACGGATACAGACTGGGTTTTGAAGGTTTAATATGTTTTCGACAGATTATTTCAAACCATTCTGTTTATTTTTTTAGTGTCTGATGCATTTAAAACTAAACATAGTTAATTAATCGATCTGTTCATGATGAATCAGAGAAAATTTTGTTAAAAACTTCTTGAGATATTATATAAATTAAGAAAAATATTCTTTTGTGCCCATAAGGTTTAAATATTCAGCGAGTCTGTTTTCAGCACTCATATTTAAAAAAAATGCTTCGTTTCAGTAAAAAAAAATATTATATATATTGCAGTTTAATCATTTCCACTTTAATTTAAAACATGAATCTATGGGAGCTAACAGAAAATTAGAGAGATACATATTACGTTATGTATGAAGGCTTTTATAATATTATGAGTGAATTGTATGACTATTAAAATTTGAAGTTTTAAAATATTTTAATGAAGAAGCAATTAAAATGGGAGTTCCATAATATATTTAATTATTAAAATTTTAACGTGCATAAAGATTGGCGAACCGGCTGGTCGCTAAAGGTGGCTAGTATATATATATATATATATATGAAACTTTCGTTGAAGAAACAGGTTGGAGTTTCTTTTTAAATTTTCATTCTGCATGATTTAATGAAATAGATGAAAAAAGTAGTGAATAATTTTTTAATACAAAAAGTAAAATACTTTTCTCAGATTTCTTTGTAAAATACCATGACGAGTGTAACAACATATTGAACTATTTAGGAAGACAAACGGCAGCAATAAAGGAAAGTAAGAAAGAGTTTTGAACTTATGTAAAATAATGAATCTATTAGTATAGTGTTTTGCTTCTGTGACAAAATTACCCGCACATCTTAGAATTAAAGTGAAGCCGGAGTTCAAGTTATTAAGAAATTAGATTTAGAAAGTAGCTTATTGAAATTAATACACACACACACACACACACACACACACACACACACACACACACACACACACACACACACACACACACACACATATATATATATATATATATATATATATATATATATATATATATATATATATATATATATATATATATATATGTGTGTGTGTGTATATATATATGTGTGTGTGTGTATAAAAGTCTTTTTTAATAAGTAGAAGTATTTACGTCTCAAGTATTAATGAGATGAAAGCAAGATATATATATATATATATATATATATATGTACATAGAGAGAGAGAGGGAGGGACTTATTCTATAAGTTTGTTTTCATTTCCAACAAATAGATTCAACATTGGTAAAACCTTTGAAGTCAAAATATTTGAGTCCTTGTATCATGTTATCATAAGAGGGCACTGCCAATTTCAACATTTATGTTTGTATGATATCATTAGATATTTTTTCAAGCTTATTACCTTCAAATCTTCACTACATCAAAGCATTTTCCTAAAGAAAAAATGGTCAAATCTATTTCAACAAGATAAAAAATATTCTCAAGCTGGAAATTTTGAGCTATTTTTACTTTCCACTGACTGTAATATTATATTTATTTTAATGTATGAATTGAAAAGGATTCCCATTATAAAATATCATTCGGGTTTGAAATATTACAGATTTGTTATTGAATAATATAATTTTCATATTATTGGTAACTATTATAAGTTAAAATTTTTTAGCTACTAATAGTTAAAAGTTTTAATTTTAAAAATAATTCTGACTAATATCGTGATTCACGGCCTGTTAAAAATAAGAAGTGATTTTTAAATATTAGTAAATTTTAGCGGAAATTAGCTTAATTCATATTTATTTATATTTCAAACGTAAATTTTACGTTTTACATTTTAATTCCATGAACATTCTATTACTGAACGAACGCTTAGTTATATCCATAATCTAAATTGTGATTATCTCAACATGTTTTAAGAAAATGTTTGAAATGTCTCTGAAAATGTGAAAAAAAAAAATTAACTAGTCCAAATGCTTATGGCACTTGATCAAGAAATTTCGTTGATTTTTTTGGGGTGGGGGTGGGGGAATAATTAGTTAATGTCTGTTAGTGCTTTCATATTTTGACTTATTTATATTAATAATGATTTTCGGGAAAAATTTGCAAATCAAGTTAAATTATTTAAATTCACTATTGTTATCAATTAAATTATTTAAATTCACTATTGTTATCAATTAAATTATTTAAATTCACTATTGTTATCAATTAAATTATTTAAATTCACTATTGTTATCAATTAAATTATTTAAATTCACTATTGTTATCAATTAAATTATTTAAATTCCCTATTGTTATCAATTAAATTATTTAAATCCACTATTGTTATCAATTAAATTATTTAAATTCACTATTGTTATCAATTAAATTATTTAAATTCACTATTGTTATCAATTAAATTATTTAAATTCACTATGTTGTTGCTTTTGACTATATATGATAATAAAAATTCTAGAAAAAAATCAAAAGTACTCTAGAAGAATGAAGCCTTGAGTAAGTATAAAATTCATTCTTAAAGAGATCTGACATCTGGATCGAGCATTAAGATCCAGATTTACTCTCCCATTTAATTGATCAAAGGAGCTTCTCAAAACCTAATTAAAATGCTATTAAGTGATTCACTATTTCTTTTACTAGCAAGGATCTCCAAAATGAAAGCAAGATGATGGTTCCAGCAGTATTATTCCACTTAATGTAATTTAAGCAAACATTCTCAATCTTTTTCATTCTGGTAAAGAACTGGAAACATTAGGAAAATCTGGTTTTAAATGTATTAAGCTCAATATATAATAAGAAAATTTTTATTATTAGAAAGTATAAGTGGAAACAGAATATCCAACTGAAGGAATATGGTGTTTGTGTGTATATCGTTAAGGGTAATTTTTGATAAATGTTATGATTTTCATAGGATTGACTAAATGTTTGCGAATTCTGATCAAAAAGTCTAAATTAAAATATATATATATATATATATATATATATATATATATATATATATATATATATATATATATATATATATATATATATATATATATATATATATATATATATATATATATATATATATATATATATATAAATGTAATGATATTTTAATTCTAATTTCAATTTAATTAATTTCCAAGATTTTATCTTAATTTAGCCCATAGTAACTTCATTCTGAAATATTCTCTTATTTCGTGATCCAATTCCACTTTGGGTTTAATTAATCCCTTTGTAAAAATAACGCGCCATAAGTACTACGTATTAAATGAAAGTGATACTTTTACCCTTCAAAAAGTGTCAAAGTTCACACGTGTATTGAATTGGCGCCTGGCCAGAAATCCAATGTTATAGAAGGCTAGTGATCATCTGTTTGCCCTTTTTTTTCGCTCTTCTTACTTCTGCTCTGTTCCACGCTAAGTTTTCTTGTATACAATCATGCTTGCCACTCAGAATAGAATAAAAACGAAATTAAAAATACCAAATCTCTTCACTGTTTCGAACCTGCATTCTACTTCAATCAAAATATGTTACACACACACACACACACACACACACACACACACACACATATATATATATATATATATATATATATATATATATATATATATATATATATATATATATATATATATATATATATATATATATATATATATATATATATATATATATATATATATATATATATATATTTCAAAAATCTCTTTCGTTTTGTTCATTGTAAAATTTGATTTTAATAAATACATAATTAAATTTAGGAAAGATTTGGTGTCATAAATAAAGGAATGATCCGATTATGATGATTATCTTAAACATCATAATTTTTAAATTTATAATTTCAGAATATCTGGTGTAATCTTTGTTTATAAAACTACGTTAAAAGATAAGGAACAAATGATTTTTCCAAGTTACTCATATTTCATTTATTATGTATATAATGCCAGCGCCTACATTAATTTAATGTTTTCTGTTCTTTAATGAATTATGAATAATTCACTTTTCTCTTCAGTTCTAAAAGCAGCTGTTTAGGAGGTTAAGCAATAGCTGATATTGGCGCCCATTCCGTCTAGCTGCAATATTTGCTCACTTTAATACACTGGCAATTAAATATCTCTACAAAGTTGTGATAAGACTGCATATATTTAGTAATATTATTTTGAGACTTTTGAACTAAAATTTATTAAAAATATATAATTTTTAAATGTATGCCATTAATAAACAATGGCTGACGTAGCCTGCATTAAAAATGAGACATGATCAATCAAAAGAGACTGATGTGGCTAGAAAGAAAAATAAAGTCCAGTCACCGACGACTGAAGAGGTACGAAATGAAAGTGTATTGTCAACGAACTGAAAGTTTTGTGTCAGTCATCGATGACTGACATGGCCCTTAATGTGTTTATTGAATAGCTTGGTTTTTCCATGTATAAAAACCATCAAAGTTGTTTTTCCTCCTTTAGAAATACTAAAGCTATATATATAATGCTATGATATACCCAATTTAGAGTGTTGTTGTACTTTTTCTGATTCTTTTAATAATTTTACATGATTTTATTCTTCTGTTTTCTTATCTATCTCTCAGAATCACAAATTAGTTTCAACTATTTTAAGCAACCGGTCAAGAATGCAACTTGAATCCATTATGATGCGAACACAATCTATTCAAGAAAACCGACAACTAAATCTCGACATGAAGATACAGTGAATGATATAAGTTTTCGAAGCAGAAATTTATTATTTTAGTTTGAATGTTTGAAGAGTTTGTTCTTCAAAGTATAGAAAGTTGTCATTCTGGTAAATATGGGTTGCAGAACGTACCTTATTGAAACGTTACATTACATTGTTGAAAAAGTTAACAAATGTCAAATTTCTACTTTTTACAATCTTCTAATGAATTGCAAGGTCTTTCATAAGCCTTTAAAATGTGCATTAGCATGAATACTAATATTACGAAATAAAAGTTAATGTATTTTTTTCACAAAAATAACATTTTTACTTAAGTGGAAAAAAGATAAATCTGTAAATATCGAGGCAGAAACACTTTAATGATATCATCAGGCGTTTTCTATTTGAAATTAGTTATGTGCCATTTTTTTTAAATATTGCGGTTTTTACATGCTGTACTCTTAACGTGGTTTCAAAAATATTTTTCCCAAATACTTTATGTTAGTGAAATAATTTTGTTTTATTTTTAAAATTTTGCTTCCATTATTTTCAGATTTTATTACGGTATGTGTTTTATGTAATCAAATTTCTAATAATCAATAAGCTAATAAGCTTATTGATTAATAAGCTAATAATCAAATTTCCAAAACTAAAGACAGCTAATTATAACTCTTGAAATAAAACAACTGACTATAAAAAAAGATGAAAGAAGGATCGAAGCATCCTTGCTGAAAACTTTTAGTACACAATTTATTGTTAATAAAAATTGCCAAATGCTGTAGTAAATGAATTCTAATAGAAAACATAAATGATCGAAAGAATACATATATTATTGCGTCAATAAAATCTGTGGAAACATAATTGAAGATTATTTAGAAATAATTTGATATATTTGGGGTTGGTATCTTGAAACAAAGAACCAACCAGACGGAGTGAGTGCTTTTCATCTCGATTTTTCCATGTACTGAGGCAAAAGGACACATTTTGTATTCAGCTTTCTAATACAGTGATCAAGTATGAATTTTAGAGTAAAATTTCATATACATTTACAATTTTGATATTCAGACTGCATACTCAATTCCATTGATCTTATTTGCTCTTGATAAGTATTTTATTTTCTCTTTCATTTATCAACTTGGCTTTCGGTAAATTCAAATCAAAAATATAAACAGATTCTCAATTTATCTTGTAAGAAATCTTGTGCACTAAAATTTATTTTGTACATGTAATGTTTTGAGCTATTTTGTTTCTGGCTATGGGATTCTCATTTCGTTCGTATTTATTGTTGAATAAATTCTTCTTTAAGATAAGATGAAAGGAACTGCTGCTTTAGCAGCATGAAATGAAGCATCTCGGGCTAATACATTTCATATTTTTAAAAATATTGTGAAGGTACCTCAATACCTCATTTGAAATTGATTCTCTACAATAGAATATTTATCATCATCCAAAACCAAAGCATTTCTTGCCTCGTCTTAAAACAAACATGACTAATCTAATTATAAATAAAGCTTAAGAACGGTGTTTTCCTTCCGAATGTTCAAAGTAAAGTTAATACTTATATGCATCAGTTAATTCCTAAATTAATTATGGATCTCTTGTAATATATTTTTTTTTTAATTTTTCATCTGCAGATATGCTGGAGTAATGTCTTTATTTCAAGCAAGTTTCGGCAAGCTTTATTTCAAGTCTAACATATCTTCAGATATCCTGAATAATCAAAAGGTATTAAGTTTACTGAACCAATCGTAATTTCTAATTAACTTGTGTTGATTGTGCTTGCTTTATTGCAGAATAGATGATCATTTGTTCCTTAGAATTTCTCATGTTTGCGTTTTGTACTTTGGTCTCTAAAGCTTCCAGATTGTTGTTAGCACAAAATTCCATTTTTTTTTCCTTTTTTGTAGAATTTGAAATTTACTAGTGCAGAATAAATTCTGTAAAAATATTCGTACACTGCGATTTAAATTATAATAACCACTATTTTTGAACATGTTTGCTTTCAAACAATAATCATCGAGTTTTATCTCATAGAACTAATAAATGTACTCGTATCTCATTAGGAGTTATACTTGTGTACAAAAATGTGCGATTATATATAGTTGTTACTGCAATGCGGTTTTTATACAACTAGAAAACTGGATGCATATTTTGGACATCTTTCTTTCTTACTAATTGAAATCACAATTTGTCATAGATAGCATACTAAATTTCATGATACTAGCTGAGTATCGAATTATAGTCTTCCCAGATAGGTAGGCAAAACTACAGTAAAGTATAATTCTAAAAATGTGTTTCTCAGAATCGTAGAGAGTTGTCAAAATCTCGAGTTCGAATTTTTTGATGATTACAATACTTTATCTTTGAATAGTTCGTATATGGGAAAACAAAATTGTTTTGTATATGCAACCATCACGATACAAATTGTGTACAGATATTCAAGATTTTCACTGTACAATTCATGTACAGTGAAAATCCATTACAACAAATAAAGTTTGCAACAATAATCGCATTATTGTGAATGGTTTTAATGCAATAATTGGGTTTATTTTAAGGATAAAAATTACATTTTTATGAAGAATAACAATTTATTATTAATAACAATATAATTTACAATTAACAAGTTTCAGTGCAGCATTGAAGAATGCAATAGGAAAAGCATATTTTTCTTTCCACTCGGAAATTGTACAAAACAAAAAGCTAGAGTTATTCCCTAACCTTTCTTATAATATGAGAGAGTGTTGATTAAGTTTTCTTATTTCCCTTGAATGGGGTCCCATTTCCTTTCCACCATCTCCGGTTTTTATTAGAAACCCTGATTCCGGCTGCAAGAAAGAAAAAAAATCGCTTATCCTGCTTTTGCTGACTAGCGCGGATGGTATTTAATGCTAAATTTGTAAAGGTAGATACAATGTAGATATATGCCAGTGTTGTGTTATCATTGAAAGAAAAGAATGTTATTTGCGAAATACAAGGTTTGTTTGAAACAGAAAACGATGTTGTTTTGCTATATTTAACTCCCCCCCCCTCCAAAAAAATTATTTGTTCCAGAAATTATATTAGTCTTTTCAAAACAAAAAGAATAAAATCACGAAATAAATCTAAAAAAGAAATAATACTTAAGTAGATCATTTTTCACATGAGTTTGCAAAAATAAAGTTAAACAAAATTACTATTACTAAACAGATGCTTAAAATTAATTTGCTTTGAAGGCTGGATATACAGAACTCTTGTTGCTCTATATGCCTAAGTATTTCATGAATAGAAAAAAAAATTACATGCCAAAAATTAGTCAGCCACTATGAGAAAAGAAGTAGTTATTTTAGATTATATTATAGCAGTTTAGTTATTATGTTTAACTTAATTATATTATCATCCGTTTTAAAGCAACACTAGGGCTGGACGGACATCGTAATTTCGGACACCTGAAGTGGCAACCCCTCTAAAAGCGTCCACACCACACACTAAACTTCCACCGGCAAATTAGGCCCCATCTGTTTTAACTGCACCAGACCGGCTTACAAGACGGTTCTTTCGCGGAATTGGGTCTCGAGACTGAAACCCTTCGATTCCGAAGCTGAGACCTCACTACTAGACTACCGCGGCCCCTTTAGTTATTATAAACGGAATCCATAAGTTGAAACGTTTGATAATTGGTGAGTTAAAAACAGTAATTTGTTTTTTATCTGGGTGCTATTCATGTAAAATCCTATCATGCTTGGATCAATTTTAAATGAAGAATGCCATATTTTCATTTACGAAATACTTAAAATCATTTCATGCAATGATCAAATTAATAAAATGCAAAAATAACAGAAAATTTCTATATCTTTAATTAAGATTAAATGAAATTTTCGTTGTACCATCTTCAATGATAGATAGAAAAATGAAATCGGGGTTTATGCAGCAACTGGAAATATCCTGTAAGACTCATCCTCACCCGTAATTTTCATATAGTAAGCATATGCTGTAGATTGTCATAAATGCTTTAAGCTCTTATAAAAAAATTACATATGCATGTATACACAAATAATATTTCAAGATAAAATATGATATTTCTTTTTCACATAATTTTGGTTCTTATCTTAGTAGTACATATTCGTATAAACAAGGCTATGCACTACTACTCTTCCTGATTTTATCTTCTACTAATCTTTCTGGATTTTCTTTACTGAATTTTCTAGTACATATTTCTGAATATTTATCATTTTAAAAGCTTTTCATTGACCCTTAATTCTCTAAATCTGGATTATATATATTATGTTTTCTCTGGCTTCACTTTAACTTCTGTATTAGCGCAAAGAATTTTAAGTTAAGTGCAAGGTTCTAGTCAAGTTTATTCCAGATTCGTAGAGTGGTTATTTACATATTATTTCCTTATTAGGTTCCTGAAAATATGAAACGTTTTTATACTCTCAAGTTTGTAAATCTTAACAAATATAATATAAATGGCAATTTATTTCAGCATATACCAAGCGATTACATGTTTTAGCTTTGCTAGAATCTCTGTTCATTTGGCTTGTAAAGATAACTCTTAAAATAATTGTCTAGACTCGTATTCTTTAATCTAGTGTTGTCTATAAAGTATTTCAGCTCGCAATGAAATCTAAAATGTTTTAAAATGTTCATTTCACTTTCACTTCGATCATTAACTAAACGTATAATAATTACAAAAGATATTAAAAAGCTTAAAAAACAAATATTTATTAGTTGATAAAAGCCACGATAAACAATTAATAAAAAAATTGGAGGTCTTAGCTATGCTATCAAATATCTGGAAATGAAATTAAAATATTGAAAGCCTGATGTGGTGATATTATTACTCCAAAAACAATAAATAAACATATTGTTCATCAAATATTTCCTGAATACGAATGCTACGAATTCTGTTTTAGCCTTCATATTTCTATCAAAAATGTTTATATATATATTGTTACAAACCTGTAATTTTGCTTCCGTTCGTACCGTTGTGTACGATCTGTCCTATGCGTGCTGACCGGGTGCCGCGTCAATGACCTCAGAGTTTGGCGACAAACTTGACGACCATATAGCGACTTGGCTTCGAATTTTGACGACTTTGGCAACAAAATGGTTGATACTGGAAAGTTTGAGAATTTTCACGATCCATCCAGTAGGAATCGAGATACTTCCAGATACGCCCTGATTGGTCTGGAATGTTCTAACCTCGCCGGAACTATAAAAGACCGGCACTCTCAAGCTGTGGAAGTCACCCACCACTTAAGAAATTTATTTAAAAACTTGCCGCAATTTTTTTTAAGAATCTTTACTCACACGATAATGAAGCAGTTCTTGCTATTCCTAAATACACTCCTAATTTACGTATTAAAAGGTCCCATAATATTCTGCTTTAACCTCCCTTTTTTGTTTTTCTGTTTTATTTATTCAACTTAAATTTTTTCATATCTTCAACAAATTGCCCTGGCAGCATTTCCCCAATCCTTGTTGCACCTCCTATCGCATCCTCACAGCCAATAGAAACTTGAGGTTCATCAAGCACCTCCCACCTCATCTCCTGCTAATACTACTTAAGCCACTTCCTTGGACTTTTTACGAAGATCACGACAAATACTGAAAGCAAGGTTTACGACAAGTCTCTTCATTTACCGGAGATTAAGCCCAAACCCTAGGAGATAGGCGCTCTGTTACATATATCATTAACAGCTGTGGAAGTCGTGTGAGTGAATAGTCGGAGAAGTAGTGAGTCGGCAGCTAAAGCAAGAGGAGAAGTTCTGCCGTTGGAGAGACCGTAGAGCGAGGCTCCGAGGATCCCTTCTCCTGCTGGATTTTGTCTAGCCGCTTCGTGTGCTCTGGTCGATTAATATTTGTGGGCTACTGTCGTCTGTGGTGTGCTACTGCTGTCTTGTGTTCGTCTCTGTTGTAAATATATACAGTCGTCTGTGTGCTGTCCTGTCTTCGTGTAAATAAACGTCGTCATTGTTTTTTACTATCGCCTGCTGATTGTGAGTTCTCCACACCATATCACTACCACTATCCAAACGAACCCGGAAATCCGTAACAATATATATATATATATATATATATATATATATATATATATATATATATATATATATATATATATATATATATATATATATATATATATATATATATATATATATATATATATATATATATATATATATATATATATATATATATATATATATATATATATATATATATATATATATGAGATGTATTTATTATCATATACTTGAAAGTTTGCTCCAAGTTTGTTTTCTATTTATTTGCAGAATATATATTCATTAATACCTTTAATAATCCATAAATGTAGTTTTTATATTATGGATTTTGTCAAGTTGCCTGCTTTGGTATTGTACCTAAACTTAAGTGAAATTGAATGATTAGTTAATTAAAGTATTTCAAAAAATAAAAAATTATATTACCATACTTAATAACAGAAACGAGCAGATCTGAAAATTTGACCCATTAAGAAAAAACATAAATAAATTAGTAAATAAATGAAATAATATAAATGAAAATAAATAAATAATAATAAAGTTAAATATTGAACAAGTTAATTTTTGTAAAACCTTGTTGAAATGTGAAAATCTGGTTTCTTTGTGTAACTTATTTATGAAATTAATTTTTATCGGATCCTATTATATTATATTTCTCTTTTTCACAGGAATCAAAAATTTCCCACTTCACATTCTACACATATTAATAAATTTTGAATAAAACATGAAATTCATAAAAAAGTATTAAACTTACTTGATCAATATTATTGATATATTACCTACATCCACATGATTTTTCAGATATAAAATTCAAATGAACTTCTATTACGCTCTTTTTTTTGCCGCAGAGGAAAAACTGTTGATGCGTTTTAGTGAAAAATGTTTACAGAGGAACATGTTCTGTATGTGATAAAAATAATGCGATGTCTATACTGAATGAGCAACAATGGGTAATAAGAGGTAAAGAAGCTGTAGCTCCTCAAAAAATAATTTTTTTAAACAATCAATGCAGAATAATATATCATTATTGTTTTTAGGAGAATATAAGATTTTGGACCGTTGTTTTGAAATCTAAAGAGGCATTGGAGAAATCCGGATTTCAGATGATGTTCCTCTGAAAATTCTTCGAGTATGCAATTTTTCTATACCTCCAATTTACTTTGAGAGTTACAGGTTGAGAGTTTTATGAAAAAGAGTTTTATTCTAAAAGATTTATAAATTTTGAAGACTGAAATTCCAGTTTGTTTATCGTTTTGTCTTCTGATGACTACTCAAATTTGCATTCAGAACATTATTTAGATTAAAACGCAACATTAATTGAATTAAATTGAACAAAAAAAAAGAATATATAGTTGAAATGTCAAGTATGGTTTAATATACTAATAGCTCAAAATTAAAAATACTACAAATTCAAAAATTAAAAAAGTAAAAGTCATAAAATCAAGCAAAAATTTCCAAGGAGATCATGACTGGGGAAACTAGTTATATGAGAAAATGGGCACTACACCCCTCCGTTGTACTTGAAGTTACAGTGTTGGCCTTTCAAGCTCTTATCGCATATGGAGAAGCGCAACTATTTGCTAGTGCTAAGATGGAAACAAAGAATTTTTAAATTTCTCCAATGCTACTACTATTATCCGAGAAATGTTAAGTATCTTCGAATCCTTACGCGATCGATATGAAGCATATATTATTCAAGATGAAAAAAACTTCGAATACGTTTTGTGAATCTAGATATGTGTATGTATTATTTAAGATAAAATATCCTTATAAAATAGTTCACAATCCAAAACTTTTAATCGGTGACTATGCTTCTTGCAGTATTGTACTAAATCAAGAATGCGAAAGCAAAATTAGCAGCATGTTCAAATATAGAGTTAATTTAATATATATTATTTTTTTTAATATTTTATGAATTATATGATAATTATAGATATAAACAGTAATAATGAGATCTGTTTAGTTCCTTTTCTCTTCAATTTTCTTAGCCAATGTAGAAAAAAATTATTCAAACTTCAACTTTAGAAAATGTAAATAATGAAATCAGATGCTAAATTATGCTAAAATTCAGTTGTAAAAATATTTTTTTTTAAAAATCTGTGATTTTGAATTTGCTTTTAAAATCGAAGAAGAGTGCACTAATACTTAAAAAATATCAATGAAATATAGAAAGTTCTCAATGTTTGTATATCAGCAAGAAATACTAATATTATTCTCTTTAACTTTAATTTTTCATTTCTCAGATTATGAGTGAAAATGTTTCATTGCCATCATTAATTTTTTTAATTAGTTCTTTAGTTAAGGTTTAGCTTAAAAATTATATTTAAAATTATTATTCTAATTTAAGCAACTATTTCAATGTTCATAAAAAGCAAATTCTAAGATATATTTTTAATTTCTAAGTAATCCTAAGTAATATTCTAGTAATATTTCTACTAATACTAAGTAATGAGCAAATTCTAAGTAATCCTAAGTAATATTCTAGTAATATTTCTACTAATACTAAGTAATGAGCAAATTCTAAGTAATCCTAAGTAATATTCTAGTAATATTTCTACTAATACTAAGTAATGAGCAAATTCTAAGTAATATTTCTACTAATACTATGTAATAAGTAAATTCTAAGTGATATTCTAAGTAATATTTCTATTAATACTAAGTAATAAGCAAATTCTAAGTAATATTTTTATAAATTCTGCTTACATTTTACAAGTAGAAAAAATAAATTGGTACTGCTATTAGGTTTTTTTTTTTTTTTTTTTTTTTTTTTGTAATTTATGAGTAAATTTTTTTCTTTATTCTCATTAGCCCTTAAGATCAGTCAATACTTCAACTGAGAAAACATCTAAAATATATTTCTTAAAATGAGAACTTTAATTTATGAAGTTTTGTCAATATGTATAAAACAGATTCTCTCTCAAAGAGAGGTATTTCAAAATTCTTGCTTCAGCTTTACTGGAAAGAGAAAAAAAATTATTGTTCCATTTAATATATTTTGCGCTCCATAACAAAAAAGCTTTATGAAAACTTCCAGAGTTTTTTTAAACAACACAGAATAAAGTCATTTATTGAATATATTGGGGAAAAGTCTTCAATTTATTTTAACAATCTTGAAAAACTGAATAGTTTTCTTATGTAGTGACTTATGAAGGACCCAACAGTGCAAGTCGATATTTTTCAAACATAGAAGCTGTTGAAGCATGTAGAAATCAGAAGTTTCATTTTCTTTATAAAAAGAAACTTTTTTTTTTTCAAAACATGAGAAAGCTTCCTACATTTTATTTGATTTTCGACGAGGAATAGGAATTTTTCAAACACTCTCGAATATTTTGCGAACCGGCAGGAAAAGTAAATATGTGTTTTTATATAATAACAGGAATCCCAGCAGCATTCCATTTACTCCGCAACTTATTTATAATATAAAACGTGCTTCTCCTGAATATAGACTCTGACAAGGAAACAAAATTTTGTTATATTGATATAGTGGTACAGAAACTCCTTTCATATGTATTTTTCTACATAATTTATGAATATGCTTAAACGGAATATTTTAAAAAATTTATTTAGATAATGGAATTTTATTGCATATTCTTGCAAATGTAAAATTACAATGATTAAATATTGTGTAGCGGTTCTACAAAGTGCAACTAAAAACTGACATTTGCCACGAGGTTCAAATCAAATTGACAGTGCCGCTTTGTGGTTATTTTTGATCTCGGCAAGTATGCAAATTAACGACTCCTTCAGTCTCATGCGCACGCTCTCCACACGCTTAAGCTCGCGAAGCAAGAAGAGAAAAAAGAAAAACAAAAAACGTTGCCGCGACCGGACCGATGCTGACTGAATCTTTAAGCGTTTTTTCACTAATCTCGCAATTGTACAAAGTCTTGTAAATATGTTGTAATTAAATTTTCTTTAACTTAAACCTTGTTTTCTTAGCTCTAGCATATTTTAAATTAGACAGGCAAATTTGTAGGTTAGGTAATTGAAACTAGCACTAACCCACAATTGTATAATAATTTAGAAAAGGAACTCATTTTTAAAAGTATGATTTTGTGCTATACAGGGAAGATTTTTCAATGATTACCAAACATTATTAAACAAGAACAATATAATGCAGTAAATTAATCGTATACTGACTTTTTTTAGTGCAACATATAACGCAACTAATATTGAAATAGTGAATTCACACTATCACTTATTGCTATAAAAATGGCACTAATACTGCTTACGCTTACTCGTTATTAATCCAATAGATATTTTTTTTCTTTTAGGTTGCATAAAGGGCAGAATATCCACAACGCCAATTGAAGATATACTCAAAGTTGACATTGAAGGTTAGACATTCCATGGAGATAATTAGAATACTGCCTTGACATTATTCGAGATATCACGCATTATAGCACTGAAATGGAATGATATGAATTATCTTATTAAAAACTTCATATTTATCTTTATGGAATCAACCAAGGAGACGAATACACAGAAACAGCTATGTGTTAAACTATATTAGTTTTTCCCCCTTCAGATATAAGGAAAAGGAGAAAGACAGTATGCAAGCAAGTAAAATTAGATCCAGTCATCTTGGTGGTCAATTGGATATCTGGGAATATTTGTTGCCTTTAATTTCAGTCAAGTATGTTACGCCTATCGAAATATCCATGACTTTCCCATTAAACGAATATACATATGGTATGGACAGATAGACATGTTTAAATACAGTTTTGTAACTCTAGACTCAATTATTTTTCCAGAAAGATATAAATTGTCCCACACACATAAGCATGCCCATTTATTATTTATCGATATATGCTTTATCATAAATCCCTTTCAGTCCCCTCCTCCTGTAAACTATATGCTAATATAGACATGCTTTTAGTCTGAATAATGTTTGTTATGATGATAATTTGTCTAATTTTAATTCATCTGTCTCTCCTCAATCACAATAAAACCATGGAGAAATGAAAGTGTCCATGTGAATTTTTATAATTATTCATTAAAAATAATAATGATTTCAAGATAATAGATTCAAAATGTTATGATATTGATGTAAATATAGAAAATAAAATGAATAAACAATCCAAATACAATTTTAAATATTTTAAGGTAAAAATTTATGTACAATGTTTTTTCCTATATTCAAATTATTTAGGCTTCAAAGTCAATAGAAAATTTGAAATTTAATAAAGATGATTAAGAAATGCCAGCTTCACTTATGCAATTTCAATTCCGATTTCATCATCAAAAAGTCAAACTCTAAAGACATTTCTTGAACATAATAAATTCATTTAACAATATATGTAATGAATAAAGTAGGAGGTTTCTTGAGAAGAAATTGAATATAAAAATTAATGGAAGTTACTCTGCAAAACAACCGTATTTTTTCCAAAACCTGAAAAATAAATTTCAAGCAAAATATTGTCTGTTTTTTTTAAAATTATTTTTCCTTCTATTATGAATTTTATGGCTATTAATATTCACAATTTCTGACAATTCGACAATGGATATCTTTTTAATGTTTTTATTAAAATGAAGATAAAGATATAAATTTTAAAAAAATCTTAAATAAGTTCAGAATATTATTTAATCAAAGGCATTTGAAAAAATTACTTTATCAAATTTTAGAAAAGAGAAAGGCTTAAACTATGTAAAAATAAGATGTTGCCAAAAATAATAAATTAACGATGCACTGTCTTCGAAATCTTTCAAAAAGAGGAAATTCATTTGAATTTAAAAACTATTTAGTCAGTTGGACATAAAAGAATGATTAATTAACTTTTGCTAACAGTTGTTAACTTTTCCAAAGTAATTGAACAGTGCGCCTTGAAATTGAATTAAAAGAGTTAATTTCAATAAGTTTCCAGATTGGTCAATTTCCTAATGAAAGTTTTAAAAATTGCTTTATGCTCAATTCATTCTCAAAGGAGATATTTATACGAATTTTCTATTGTATTTTTGCGCATCTAACATGATTTTACAGTTTCTATCTAATTTTAAAGAAGATTTTTTAAGGCTTCGTTTGGTGTGAAAGTTTATTTTATTTATTTAGGCATTTTCATTTAGAGTTGAAAATTGTAATTTAGTGATTTGTATTAAATGCATTCCTGTTGAATAATACTTAAATAATAAAAACAAGTTGAATGAAAACAAGTCTTATTATAAAATCCACGTTATTTTTAATTTATTATATTACTATGCTAACATAATTTCTTAGTTCATTTAGTTCATAGAAACAACAATTGAAGAAAGTTTCTGAATCTGTCTTTAATTTTTTTCTTCACTAGCTGTAGAAATTTCTTTAAGTTTTAAATAAAATTTAATTGTCTGAAATAATTAAATTTAAAATTTAAAACTTAACATCAGAATATATTTATATAGTGTCCTCCTAAAGTCTTCAAAATCACAATATCTTCCTCGATTTCCCAGATAATCATTTCTTAATGAATTTTAAAAAAAAAAAATTGTTTCCTATCGCAGGACTACAGAAAGCAATTAAAAAAAAGAATTAGCAATTCAATCATAATATTCAGTGAGATTTTTTATCTGTTATTATTTTTTTTAATCTGCTTCATTGTTTCATTCATAATTAGCGCGAGTCATTAGTTGTTGGATAAAATAATCTTACACTAATTAATTTCGTATTTAAAATGCTTAGATTCTTACTGGCTTTAGAATAATTTAAAAAAAAATATTTCCTATTAGTTAAATTGCTTTCACAAAAATATATCTATATCTCCCTTCTTTCTTAAAACTGCTATTTCTTATTATATTTACTTAATTATATGCTAAAGTAAAAAAAAAAAAATGAGAAACATTTCCTCCTTTCACCTTTCTTTTCACAACTTTTTGACGATATAAACTCCTCCTGACGAACTGTACGTTTGTGCGTATGTGAAAAAGAACTGTACGTTTTAGAATCTGATAATGAATAATACAAAATTGCAACTATGGCAGTTGCGAAGACTTTACTGAAGGTAAGCAAAGTAAGAAGAATGAAAATAAACGAATCAGATATTCAAAAACATTTTAGATAAACAGTGTTAAAGATTAAATTTAAAATGCATCTCCGTAATATCGGTTTCAAGAAAGTTATTAAGTTTTAATGATAAAAACTCATTTATCAAATATCTTCAAAGGTGCACTTAAGATAAAAGAAATACCGATCCAAAAAACAAAGGAATCACAAATAAAATTGTTAAATTTCTGCAATGGTTCAAAAATTTGATATAAAATATAGCCACAAATTATGATGTAGTTACGTGAAATACAATGAATTAATGAATACATAATATAATTTGTAACACATGCAAAATGAAATCAAAGTATTAATTCTGTAAAAAAAAGGATTTTTAATACATTCGGTTCAGCAACATTGCTGACTGCCGGCGTCCTGGCGTAGGGGTAGCGCGTATTCCCCGTACTCAGAACGTCCTGCGTTCGAGTCCCGGTTCGGACATGGTTGTTCGTGATCTGCGTTATATCTGTGAGGTTTATGAATGTGCCCCCCTGAAATCGATTTATTTCAGGAACATGATTCTTTGTCAACTTCTTTCTTAGTGAGAATGTAACGCTTGGCCAAGAAGTGAAAGTCTGTAAATGAACTAATCATGCAATCGATTTTTGTATTCGCAAATTGGTGCTCAGGAATTTTGATATTTTGCGCAATCGTATGGTTTTATCTGTAAAACTCTGGGATTTTAAATTTTTAAAACCTAACTATCAGTTAATAAATGAATATCTGTAGATTTTGATTATGTTCTAGTGGCGCCGCCTGGAAGAGAATTTTAAAAAATTATACACTTCAATTAATTTTTCATAATATAAATTAAATTAATACGTAGAAAATGGTAAATAATGAAATTAAAAAGTTCTGCTGACCAATAAATTAAAAAAAATAAACTTCAAAAGATAGGTTTTTAAAATATTTTTACATTTGTTTTTCATTTCTGATTCAACATGTGTTCTCGAATTTCAACAATTTCTTTACTAGATGTGGTGCATATTTTCTATAAATAAACTTTGGGTTCTGCAATTACTATAGCTACACATAACATTTGTTTGCATCCATAAATTTACCAATCATTTTATTCCATGCACCGAAGACAAATTGTTGAAGCATCGATACACGAATGCAGTGATTTTGGTTCCCCATTTCTATTTCGGATCTCACGCAACCGAATATCGTGATACCAGAAGAAATTCGTATCCCTGAAACCACACCTTTTCCTTCCAGAAACGTTTCAACCTGATAATCGATGTGTAAGCACTACCTCAGCAAAATGTTTCCCCACTTTGCCAGCTGTATTTGCTGAAACGCCTAAAGCACTATAAAACGCTTTCCGGAAGAGAATAAATAATGTATAGAGGAAATTCTTCGAGGAGTTGTCTGTTCAAACGCCGTCGCTTTATTTTTGTTTTTTAAAGAGGTCTGCTTTTTAGAAATCATTTTATTAATGAAAAATAGAAAAAAATGTTCCAAGGATAAGTTAAAAAGTGTTCTAGTCATAAATGTAGTTTTGAATTACATCTTAACCCTCTATGTCGCTAGTCATTTGAAGGCAAATAATTTATGCTTATAAACTAGTGTGTGTGTGTGTGTGTTAATTTACATTGTTAAAATATTTTTAAATTAAAACAAAATAAGAATAAATGAAAAAAAGTTCACTTCACTTTTTTCTAAACTAAGTTTCTACTTCAAAATAAATAGGTACTTTTATTGAATTGCAAATCATTCTAAAGTATGCATAAAAATTTGGGGTTTACATTAGTATATTTATTTTTATTCCTGATTTATGTAAGAAACCTACTGTTTAAAATTGTTTTCAATTTTGTTATTTTTTTAACATTTATTGTAGAATATTATCACTTTCAAAATAACATCGAAGATCCGATTTAACGATATATTGCCGCATTGAAAAGAGATAATCGACTTTCCATGGCCGAATGGTCATAGCGCTGGTCTCACAATCAAGAGATCGTAAATTCGAATCCCGCTAGAGACAATGCACAAAGTTTGTATAAATACTTAATTCCATGATTTTATGTTTTCCTTTATTTCATGTTCAAGAAGATTTTAGACATCTCTTTAGTTTACCAGATAAGTGTTCTAGACTATAAGTGTTCTAGTGCAGAAGATCTATCAGTCACTGCGTTCTGAATTCAGAGTTTAGTTAAAAAATTGGTTTAGCTCTACTTCTTGTGTGTGTCATTGCATTCCACACTATTGTACTTCCTTGACAATATTATCAAAACACATAATGTGAAATTCGCATGGAAATCAATTCATTTTTAACGTACAGTCACGCATTGATTTTCTTATGACGTAGCCTCTTTATTCCATTTTGTAGCTCATCATTGAATTTTAAAACTAAATAGAAAAGATGCATTAGAAATGTTAACTATACGACCTACATATTCTTCAATTCAATTCATTCTAAGAATTATTCAGGGAATATTGATAATTATTTAGACTTAAATTGAGATTACTTATCATAAAACGTTTTTGAATTTGTATTTAAACTAAGATGGTAGCCAAAAGCAATATTAGAGGCTTAATGCAGAAGTTAAAGTCATTACGGACATAAAAATTGATTCAAATTCACCCCTTCTATTACTGCACTTTTAAATTATAAAAGTAGACAACTACTCTTTTAACTTTAAATTTGAAAAATATATATATATATATATATATATTTTTCTCATGTCACAAGAAAAAAATAATTAATAATATTATTCTTTTTCTTCTTAAATACTTTCCACTGAAAAGTCTAATATTATGAAGTTTTATCTGAATTGATAAATAATGTAAAGCAGAACATTTTATTCACTGGCAATTGTTTTTTCCAGAATGCAAATTTCAATTACTTGAAGCGAATTTTTATATAATCTTTAGCAATACCAGTTAAAAAATACCAGTCAGAAGCTGCGTTGTTTATTCATTGCTCTTCATCCTTCAAAACTATTCCCTCCTTCAAATTTCAAAGCTAATTATCTTTTTTTTTCTGAGGAATCTAATTTTGACAATCTTCTGTGAAAATTTTTTGTCATGGATTGATCAAAATATGAAAAAAAACGATAATTCTATTTTGTAGATTTATCGATAATGTTGAATTCAAAAAAATAAATGCCGAACTCATATATAAATAAAAAAAAGCAATTGTAATTTTTATAAATATTTGAAGAAAAGTATTTGCATTTTACATACATTAAACAAAAAAAAAAATAAACTTATAAATATGATTATAAACGAAAAAGTAGAATTTCAGTTATCATTTCATTTTAATTACTTTGTTTAGGAAGTAATCGCATGCTTGTAGTTGTGAGTATCTAATAAAACAAAAATTTACAAAATTTTCTGACACTAGTGTCATTTGCTTTCAATCATATATTCTTTTTAATAATATTAACAGCAATTGTTGCGAAATGTTTGATAATTTTACATAAGTTTATCAGCCGAAGGAATCTGTAGTTTCGGAGATTAACAATATAAACATTTTTTTAAAAAAATTCTAACTACAAATTACGATTGAAAAACTTTAACAGAATTATGTATTAAAATACAACTGTTAATAATTATTTCTTCTTATCCGTCCCGTAATTTGTAAAATAAATTCCTAAATTTTAATACCTCTGATATGAAACCATGCCTATAAGCTGGTAGGTAAACCAAAAGTTTAACACATAACAAAGCTTGTGAAACGACGGATCGCCCCTTCAAGTACGCCCTGAGCTTTGACAAACATTCTCTTTCTTTCTCTCTCTTCTAGGCGTGTATTTGGGGAATACGTTTGATGCTTCCTCTTTTACTAGTAGCTACAATGTCGTTTCTTTTTTATGTTAGTTATCTTTTTGTTATTAGTGCATATTTCATTAAGTTTGTGTCATACCTTTTGCATATTTTTTTCCCAGTCTTTTAAAATTTTTGATAGTAATTTTTCACTTTTTTTTTTTCCTATTCTTTTCTTCCTTTTTACCGGCTTTTCATAGTTCCTTTTTATTTTCTTTGTCACATGTTTCTTTTCATATTTCTCTTTCATAATTTGTTTTTCAGTCATCCTTTTCTTCATTCATATGTTGCAATAAATGATGAATGAAAACTCTTTTGTATGTAATAAATCAACAAAACACTTGAAAGTATTTCCCTCACGAATCTCCGGATTTCATATAATATAATTATTAGAAACTGTGTTTACAATTATTCCATCACAACGAGCAACATGCAACTTAGTTCAATATTTCTGTGCAAAAAATCTAACATGTTTGTTTTAATATTACAACACTTGCCAGATGTAGAAATAACAAGAACGTAATAAATAGGTCCTGATTCTGAAAATATAATAACATCTCTCTTGTTATAATCTTTTTAAATATCCTTTTTATTTCCTTAATCAGAATTAATATCTTACAATTTTTGCTGTCAAAATATATACCATATTTTAATGATGAATATAGCAAATTTTTACTCTTTCTCTTCTGATTTTACTACCATCGATTACCTTAGAACATCTTTAGCAATTATGGGTACATCTTTTAAAAATTCCATTGATTAGAATTTCTGCAGCATTTGTAAGTACAGTTACCATTTGTGATATTAAAGGAAATCGTGATATAAAATTGCGATTTTTTTTTACCTTGCTTACATGAAGTGCCTTTATAATCATTAGTACTTGAAGAAGAAAATTGCGTCCCATTACTAAAGTGGGAAATCTAATAGTTGTTTCTCCTTCAATGTCTTGCCTTTGGAGGTTTTATTTTCTGCTGCCCTTTCTTTTCGTTTCATTCTTTTCCAAGCTCTTTTCCTCGTTTCAATATCAATAGTTCCATTTCCATTCTTCGCAGTCTCATTTAAAGAAATCTCTTTTCCTTTTAGCTACAGGCATTTTAATTTTGGTAGTTCAAGTTAAAAAGTTCTTTCATTTACATAATAAAATGCCGCAGAGAATTTCTATTTTAAATTGAATCTCTAAATGATAAACGTTTATTAAAAATATTCCGAGTCACGTCATCATAAAGCGATTGAAATAATGTAGCGGTATCTCCTCACCAAATTAAAAAAATACTGCAGAAATTATTCAATTTTCAAGGTTGAAATAATTTAATAAATTTTAATAAACTGCTAAGTTTCCAAAAACATTTTATTAACATCAATTATTTAACATTTAATCTGAAGAACGTTTAATCCGAAAATTAGTTTAAAACTACGTTTTTCAGAAGTGTATTGAAACAAAACACAAGTTAAATGATAAAACATAAAAAAAAAAAAAAATCGTTAAAATCAAGACGAAATGCAGCATTTACAAACCGTTTTTTTACAAAAAAATTTCCAAAATGTAAAAGCAAATTTTCCAACTGTGAAATAGGAAATGCTAACTGATAGGAAGATTCTTTTGCGGCATTAAATCACAGCGAAAAGATTTTAATGGGAATAATTTAAAACATCTTCATAGAATAACAGATATCTCAGCCAAAAAAATAAGGGATTGAAATCTCCAATTAGATTTCTTCAGATTGATTTAATTAGCATTCGACTCACTAATCTATTGGTATTTCTCCTCAAAAAATACCAAAAAAGTTTAAAAAGTCATTTCAGTTAAAAGTCAGGAAGAATTACTTAGGTGGGGGATCAAAATTTGAAGTAATTATAGTTTTAATCAGTAAATCTATTCAGATCTTTTTTGTATACCGGGCACTCTCTAAAGATGGATTTATAGAAATTCATAAAAGTAATTCATAAGTAATTCATAAAATCTAGTACACAAAAATATCGTATATATCTTATGTAAATACAGAGTTCCTTTTGCCTTTTGAAAGAATCTTTCAGTAAATGTTTGTAATATTGGCAAATAGCAACTGAAATGTTCAAACAAAAAAAATACTGCAATGGAATTTATATAATTTGAAATCTGTTGAATGTACAGTTAAAATAAATTAAATATAATTGGATATTATTTCATTAAAACTTATGAGCGATATTTATTAGAACATTAGGTAATAAAATTTAGGCATTTCTAAACAATCCATGAGTTTTAAAAACATTTTTCCCACACTGTATTTACCAAGGATATTATAATATAATAAAATTTATTTTTCTGGCATTTAAAAGCCTTAATTGTTATAGCAACATTTATGAATTAAATTAAGTATGGCATTCCTACAAACGCGTTCATTCTATTTAACTCTACTCATCACTCTTATTTCAGTTAATACATTAAATAGGCAAGATGTTGCTTGTACCACATTCACATGTACATTTACTCATACTAAACAGCTGCGCTTTTGTGAGGTTAATTCATGAATTAGAGACAAATTATACATTTAAATAATCTAAAATATTTAACGAAACTATTTATGAATTTTTCTGCAAACTCTGGGAGAGTATACAAAATTTGCCTGTAACAATATAAAAAGTGAAAATATCTATCAAGAGCAATAAGTAACTGATAAAAAACAATTAAAAATTTATAAGAATGCATAAGAGCTTATTCTATTTGTGGCCGATGAAGTTCCACAGTATATAATAAATTGATTCCCCAGTAGAACATATATATCGCATTATATTTGTATGTTATAAAGCAATATTTGCAATATTGTGTAATATTGAATAATATATATTGCATAATATGCAGCATGCTGTTCTATCTGGATATTTTTGACCAGAAACATTTTAAATGTCTGAACACACACATGCAAGCGTGTGCATAGAATTTCACTACACTGGCACATAAAAGAATTTAGCCCTGAAACATCCTTTAAAAATCTTAATTTTGAGATAAGTAGAATATCAAGTAGAATTTCGAATTATTAAGAAGAATACGAGACCAAATTTAGTCAAAGGAGAAGAGTGTACCGAAAATCGTGAATTCAAACTATACGTGGCAGACCAACGTGAAATGATAGTAGATGTATTTTGGTAATAAGAACTTGCCGTTTAATTTATTCGGTAGTAATCCAGATGTTACTGATAGAAATAATAAGATTAAGTCATCCTGAAATTACGGTTATTAGATCCCCAGAAACGAAACAAAACAGAAAGGAAAACATTTAATTCTCATACTCGGAATATCTTATTAAACATCTGCATAAAATAACGCATTCCATTAACCTTTTGAGGGGTGAGTCATTAAAATTTTTAAAATGTGATTGTAAAAACCTAATCAATGTTGTTAATAGGTAGTGTAGACGTAGTTTTTGCAATCAATTTTTTTAAATATCCCTTCTTCCACAGGGTTAGTGTACTTGTTTGAAGACACAACCCGTCTAGAGATATCTTTGTATAATAAAATCGTTCGAAATAATTGCACAAATTTCTTATGAAAATAGCAGTAATTATGAATATTTCAGGTTAATAAACATTCTTATTTATGTTTTAGGGGATTCGAAACATTCGAAATATTAAAAATATAATTTATGACATATTTATTACGAAATTTCTAAATTATATATTATATATATAAATGATAAAAAAATAGAAACCATTGCAATTTAATACAAAATATCAGTTAAGAATAAGAACTATCTATCTAAAATGCTAAAAATATATATTCACAATTAAATTTAAAATGATAAATATCAAAAAGAAACAAAAAAAAACAAGAAGAAGAATAAAAAAATAACTCATTATTTGGCATGAATTCTTTCAAAACATGTAGTAGATCTTTTTGTCTAACACATAATGGTACATTGCATGTTTTCCCATGGATACGAGAGGTGGCAAAGCGAAACGAACGAAGAAACATATGCCCAAACGGGCGGTGTCCCCAAATGAGACAATCCAGAAATAAACCACTTTGGTTCGTTCTTAAATTAATTAGAAGCATCAAAAGAATTATTTAAAACATCACGGATATTGTATACAAGCGGGTGACTTATTTTGATAAAATTTCAATTTTTAAGGACACGAAAAATCCCACATTTAAGGAAAAAAAATTGAGACATTTTTTAACATAAAATTAATACAAAAGAAAGGGAATATAAAATTGCTCAGAATGCCATCTGTTTATTAGAAAAGAAACCAATTGCACCTTCCGAACAATGCTTTGCGTTTTAAAACCAGTAATGTTTTTTTTTTTTTTTTTTTTTTTTTTTTTTACATATTTTTTTTTAAAAATTGGTATCCTCTTTTGTGACTACCACCCTTCAAAGGGTTAAAATTATTGTGAAAGATAATAATAAACAATGTTAATAAATATTTTAATTTAATTATTTAGGTTGGTGAAAGATATTTTATCAAAACTAATGCAGCTAGCAAAATAGGTGAGATAAAGGAAAATTGGACATTAAAACCAGCTTTATAGATAACTTGTGATAAAACCAGCTTTATTTTTCAGGGGAAATTTAAATATGAGACGGACATCTAATAAAAAGTAATTTAAAAAAATATTTACGGGGAGAAATAAAATAATAAAAAATAATATGTTTACGAAAAAAATAAGAAAATGAAGAAAGATTAATTAAATTTTAATTTGAAATCTACCGTAGAAAATAGAAGAATTTCTATTAAATGTCTTTCAAACCTTTTCACTACTTTCAAAATCAATGTCTTGGTTTCTCATTAAATCAAAGGAAAGAGAATGAGCAAGTACCACAGAAAATCTACAACTAGGCTTTGAAAGTTAATCAATACTTAAACTTTGAAGACAACTAAAGAGCTGACGTAGTTTGTTTGATTCAAATAACTCAACTCTAACTCAGACTAAGATGTGGGAAAGGCAATGAGAATGGGAAAGCTAGATAAAATAAAGAAATCAATTGCTCATTTCTATGCAGCTCACAATCATGAGCAAATTTGTATAATACCGCATTAAATAACGTGCTAATAATTAAATATTTAAAATTGATTTCCTTTTTTTATTTTTCAACCATAAATCAAATTTTCACGTATATTGTTCTGTGACTTTCCAAAACAGAATTTATTTTTATAACAATAAATCAGTACATTCCAAATATGATAATGCTGTCCATTACGAAAGTAGTAATTAGGTTATGGCTTCTAAATTATCTTTTAAGTCGCATTAATCTGCTGTGAAAAAAATGAAATAATTTCAATTTATATCAATCAGACTACATGTAATGTGGTAATTAATTCGAAAAGAATGTAGCATTCGAATTTTTTCTATAAAATTCAGGCGAATTTAAAATAATTGGATTTTGCGTTTTCCCATTTTCAGTAATGCAATACAACTAATATAAATTGGAATGCATTATTTCCCAGACATAGAAACAGAATAAAACTATGAAAGGTGGGATTCGATACGTTACTTATTATAAATATAATACACGTATATGCTGAATTCATACATATGATTGTTGTCTTCAGATAAAATAAGGAAAAATAATGAATATTAATTAACATTTTAATTAACTATAATTTTATGCTCAAACAAAAAAAAGAATCTTTAACTGTGTTAGTTTCAAGAACAATAGAAATTTCATATTCGTGAGTTAAACAAAGTACAAAAATATTTGTTGAATTGTAGTAAATGTGAAAGACAAATTTAAACAAATTCCTTCTAATAAGAAAATTTATATTTTTAGATTTAAATTTTTAAATGCTATAAAAACATATTTATTTTATTAAAAAAAAGGTTATACATGCAGCTATGACTCTTATGGCAGTTGACTAAAAATGAAAATTTAATAACAGACTAATAAAGAGAATTTTAAATAAATTCGAGCTTTAAATTAATATTGGTTTTTATTTTATTTATCTCCGTTCTCGATTCGTAAGCATTTACGCTTCATTTAATATCAATCACTTAATGAAAGTTTCAATTCACAATCAAAGTATCTACATAAACAAAATTGACATTTACGACAAAGCAAGTGCTGTGAATTGGAAACACAAAAATCCATTGAAAGTAATTTCGTTTCAGACTAGATACAAATGGTGAAAATGTGTCAAATACATAAAATTGCGATTGAAATTTCTCAGAAGTATCTCTTTTGGGAATAAACTGAGCGTTAAGCTATTCTTTTACTGAAAGATTCTGAAAAGCTATTTAGAGGGTAACCTTTGGCAAGGCTTCGAGGGGATTGCTTCTTTCAATTGGAAGAGAGAACGACTGTCAGCATGAAATATTAATTGTTTAATTTACAAATGGTACATTGTCTTTCAATGCCTTAGATATTTAACAAATCTTTATCACGGTTTAACTATCTGCTTGTATATTTATAATGGAATATTCAAATAAATAACATTTCAAATCATTATTGTATTATAATGTCAGTCAAAATGAATATTTCCAGTGCCCTAGAGTAAAGGCAAATGGTTTTGGTTCACAATTTAAATTGTGATTTTATATTTTAATTTCACAATATAAATTGTGATTTTATATTTTAATTTCACAATATAAATGCAAAATTTTAATCCTCGTGGAAAAAAGTTTGCAAAACAAAAATTGATGGCATGAAGTTTTGAAAAACCATAGTCATGCAAACATAATTGTGGAAATCATATAAATACCCAAATTATGCATGAAATATTAATATCAGCATGAAATACTAATTGTTTAATTTACAAGTGGTGCATTGTCTTTCAATGCCATAGATATTTAATAAATTTTCATCACAGTTTAAATTATTTGCTTGTATATTTATAATGGAATTTTCAAATAAATAACATTTCTACGCAATGCAAGCCGTTTTGTATCATAATATCAGTCAAAATTAATTACTGAAAGTAATTAGTTTTGTAAAGGCTAATGGTTTTGGTTCACAATTTTAATTAGGATTTGATATTTTAATTTCACAGTATAAATGCAAAAGTTTAATCCTAGTTGAAAAAAGTTTGCAAAGAAGGATTTGAAGTACTGAGGTTTTGGAAAACCATAGTCATGCATATGTAACTGTGGAAATCTTATAAATATCCAAATTAAATTTGGATTCCAGAACGCAATATTCTAGATTCTGTCATCAAGTATATTAAAATGTATTATGATAATTTATTTTACTAGTTTTTAAAAAGAAAAATCATCTGTCCATATACTCAGATTTATTTATTTCGTTATTATAATAGAAGAAATTACGATATCATTAACATGAAAAATATAATTGTGATAATCCGAAGAGATGATTTATACTTTAATTATTCTATGTACTGTATAATTAAAACAATAAAGAGTTACTAAAATTCTACTAATGTATACATATTTGCATATAGATTATAAAAGTAAAACTGACAATATACAATAATTGGAAAAACATGTTGATTAGATTATAAGATTAAGCAGGATTTACATTCAACATATTAGAAATCTGCTAACGAACAGATTTTAAAGCATGGCATTAATACAGGGTGGTTATAATTAAACTTCTCCTATAAACAGCATCCTACAACGCAAACGGGTGAATGGATTGCAACGAAATTCGGTGTATAGACTATACAAGAGATGCTCTCACAAAATTTCGAAAAAGAAGTTTTAGTTTCAAAATGTTCACCAGAG
Organism: Argiope bruennichi; assembly: GCF_947563725.1. Lineage (NCBI taxonomy): Eukaryota > Metazoa > Arthropoda > Arachnida > Araneae > Araneidae > Argiope > Argiope bruennichi. The sequence goes on from NC_079152.1 coordinate 81,496,499, forward strand.
GGCGCCTTTTCAGGAAAAATATTAACTTTAACACAATAAAAGACCAAAATGGAATATAGAAACAGTATTAACATTTATTGATTAGTTTCTGATCACCTTGTTATCGAACCACATGAAGTAAAGGTAAGTAAAAAATAACAGTAAGCTGTTTGAGATAAAAAAAAAAAGTTCAGTTTGTAGAAACAAGAATAGATTAGGCCGAGATTGCATAAGAGGAGCATTTGTTAATCGTGTCCAGGATGATGGTGGGAAAGGTGCTCACTGTAACCACCTTCATTCACCTGCAACCCTGTATATTGATTGCAGAGATATCTAAAGATTGCGGATTCTGTTTTCAATAGGTGTGGAGAGCAGATTTCTTTTGAAATCACGGACAACAGGACAATACGTGCATATTTGAGATATGAATGTTTTTATGGACTGCGAGATGGTAATATCCGTAATAATCTCCGGGAAGATATAAATCCAAATGTCTATGAATGTAAATGTTGAGGCAATAGTGTCAGAAATTTTTTCAGGTTCGAAATCATGTATGTTGAATGTAAATTCTGCTTAACTTTATAATCTACTCTGCATGTTTTTCAAATTAATATATATTGTCAGTAGAGGCAATGGTGTCAGCAATGCTTTGAGAATCGAAATCATGTATGGTTGGTTCTAACATCCGGACATTGACAGTTTTTAGAAAAAGAATAACAGACATTCAAGAAAATGCATTTTAATACCAATGAAATACAAAAACACCGAAAAAGTTGTGGATAATGGGGGCATGTTTCATTAGGGATTTAGCACCGTTTACCACTGTGGAAAATGCATCGATATCCTTTCTGATTATGCAGAAAAAATGAAATCACAATTTCATGTTTACAGAATATCAATTATTCCGTAATAAATCTTTCGATAGCAACCTAAAGATAATTATTTTTTCATTCATTTTTCTAAATAGGAAAATACTATTAAATAATTTATATAAATGAAAGAATATAGTTATAGTTCCACACTAAAGAGAATTGTATTTATAATGCTAGAACGAAAATTGAGTTGTAAAAGGAAGTCTCTACTAATAATAAATGCGAACAATGTGTGCGCTTGCATTGTATAAGTTAAATGTTTTCACCTAGTATTAAATAGGCTTTCAAAGGTTAGCAATATAGATCTCTAAGTGAATTCTGAAATTCTAATTAATTAAAAGTTGAGCAAAATATTAAGATTTCCAACGATAATTTTAAATGCTTTTATAACCAAAGATGATATTAAAGTTACCTCATCTCAAAATTTAAAAACATATTATTTTAATGATGTCAATTTATTTCTTCTGAAATAAAATTGAAACGTTCTCGTGAATGTTGTTGAAATTCATTTGTTGCTAAAATTCAGTTTTAATTATTTGCATCATTTCAGCAAGTACTTAATCCCATTTATGCGATTGGTTAAATCTAATGATTGAAGATTTTGTTTATTTTTCACATTATGGTGCAATAACAGAATGAAGGTTCATTTTTTATATTACTTTAAGTTTTTTTTATATGTAATCTAGCGATCGAAACCTCAAAGATATTAAGTAATATTCCAGTATGCTGAATAATTACATTTGTTATTCTTTAACATTTTTATGAATCTTTTAAACTCCTACTATGTTATTAGACGTTCATATATTCAATCCAAATAAAATGAGATGCATATTTTTAAATATTAAATCATTTTTTTTATTCTGCATGAGGATAAAATGTTTTTTAACTTGTAGCGGTCACTACAACATTGTCAGAATTTTTGTAAATCTGCTTCATTTTGCAATCTTATTGTTATTTGTAAATATTTGTTATATGCCGCATAATTATACATGTTGTATTTATTATATTTTTGTTTAGATTCAAATTCATTCGAATTCTGCTAGAATTTAAGAATTTAAAAATGCTTCTTGATTTTTCTTCAAATTCTTCGTTTTTCTAATAATATCTGCAATATTTTAAATTTTATTATTGTGATCACAATTATACCATTTCGATATGCATTTTTGTCTTTTTATTGTTAGAATGTTCTCCATCAGGTGGCCGAATTAATGCTCTAAAATCAAATGGTCGAGATGACTCCCCTAGTTGTTAAATGAATGAAAAAAATTTGAAATCATATTTTTTCTGAACATCACGGCATTATTGTTAATCTTTTATGAATAGAAATGTCGATAACTACTCTGTATGTTTAGCTAATTTTTCAATTTCAAAATTTCAAACCAATGAATTTATGCGAAATTTTTCTTAAAAGATGTAATTTGCTGTATCGAAGCAATGTAAAAAATGTAAGTACTTCAAAATGTTTGCTGGTCCCAATCTTATAAATGGAAGCGAGATTTCAAATCGGGAAGAATGGCTATCAAACATGATTCGAAAACTGGATCTTCCTAAGCATTAAAGCGACCCTATTTTATCGAGAAAATGCGTGCTTTTGTGATATTGTTGTGGATTATTGTATGCTATAATAATTTTTGCTGAATACTAGGCAACAACTTAGTCCCGTAAATTTTTATTGATATACACTAACACATTACGTTAAAGCATAATTTGTGCTTTATATCTTGATTCATGAGAAAAACATGAATCGTGTCTTTGCTAACTCTTTTAAATATGGATGCAGACATCTCGAAATATTTCAGATTTTATCTTATGAACTTTTTTTGTTTCCAAGTCTAGAATGCAACGAGAAAATACGAAAATTGGAAACATTTGGAAAAACAGGAGAAAATCCGTAGCCAGACTTGTTAGCGATCGCAGAAATAAATTCCCAGAAGAGATTGCAGTAGTAGAAGATATTCTAGATGCATCATGAAAATAGAGCAGGAAGGCATTTTTAAGGGGATAAGCCACATTAATAATATTGTGAGGAATTATTTATTTATGAAGTTCGGTTTCTTTCTGAATAGACCGTGAACATTTTTTAAACTGAAATATCCTCATAAGTTGAAGAAAACAATATGTATGTACTTCAGAATATAAGTATTGTTTAGGGTTATAAGCCTGCGATTCGAAAGTATTTCAGATTCAATTTCCATTTAAATTATTTGTGCTCTAGTTATATAATTACAATATTTAGGTTTTTAAAGTAAATATACAACACTTAATAGTTCAAGAAATTGCACTTAAAGATACTTAACTATTAATCACCAATGAAATTTTATGATTATTTGTGTTATATTTATTTATTATTATTTTATGTATTATATATGTATTATTTATATTAATTATTTATTATAATTATTTTTTCCCTAAGAAACGTAGATCATGTTGCGAAGTTTCCAAAATATGGCTTAAGTCTTATGTTTACTAGAAACCACACTTTCAGTCAAAACATAATTGTAACTTTTTTGTGCTTTCGACATGAAAAAATAAATATTTAAATTTGATTCATTGAAAGAAATATATAGTGAAATTGGAATTCTTGATTCCATGAAATAATTAATATTCATGTCGAAACCAGTTGAAAATAATTTTAATCCAAAATAATTAAACAATATTAGTTTTTAATATTTGCACTTATTTTATATAATAAAAGCTATAAATTCTTAATTGAATATTGATTAAATAAAAAAATAAAATCTTAAGATCGCTTGAAGCTCACAAGGATTTTAAACTTTGCATGTATGTTGAAATAAATTCAGATAAAATCTCTTGAAGCAAAACTGACAGCATTTCTGGAGATTCTCAAACTTTAAAATAAGATCTGTCTTTCAAAATTTATATATCTTTTCAAGCTGTCAGATTACAGAATGCATTCAGATTTCCAGCTAATCTTTTGTATTTTTGTTTTTGTCATATCTTAGAAAAAATGGAAAAATATATATATAATTATTCAGAAAATATAAAATTGACAAATTTATTACTTAAATGTCTATAAAATGCTTAGTTTCTCTCAATTATAAATATTTATTTGAAAAAAAAATTGTTTATATATATATCTTGCTTGAATAAACAAAAAACGATTCAGATGACCAATGACAGCAAAATAAAAGGCATATCAGTCATTTATCTAAGTATTCTAAAAGGAGTACCTTCCACAGAATACTTATAATTACTATAATCAGTTTTACTGAAATATTCATTGTAATAGTATAATATGAAATAAAAAATAAATTGTAAACAAATTATATAAATTGAAAATAAATTATAACAAAATAAATAGAATTCAAATGAATTCTTTAAACATTGCAAATGAAGTGATTTCCATTATATAAATATATCTTAAAAGAAAATATGCATCTTTCATACTTAAAGTAATTGTTTTTTTAATCAAAACTAAATATTTTTAAAGATTTTGTAAAATATATCATGCAAGCAATGCCTATCTTTTTCAAAAATAATTTAAATTGTAATCATACAAATATAGCCTGCAAATTTAAATCATACTCTAACCTTATTTGATCAAATTTGGACGAATTTATTTTCACTGCAGCATGATCATGTAGTATATTGAAATAACAATTGAAAGAAGCATGCACACCAATAAAGAACAATATAACCAATATTTCCCATCCTCAAACTTTATGCTGGAGAAGGAAAGTTTATACTATAAATAGATTGAAGAGAGGTATGAATACTGTTTAGAGACTTTTAAAAAATTCTATATTTAGTTTTTCAAGGCATTTAGAAAATTTCTTTCCAAAGTAAAACTCATACAAACAACATATTTATACTCCTCCACGTTTCTTTCATATTAGAAACATAAATTTATCAGTTTCTTTATGATTCAGTAAATTCTATAAGCTGAACTATCTAGCTGCATATTTTGCTTCTTCTTGCATCCATTTCATAAAAATTGACCTTTTGAAAAACACTGAATATTTTTATTCCTTACTGCGCTGCTTAAAGCTTATATATATATATATATATATGTGTGTGTGTGTGTATAAACACACATATATATACACACACACACACATATATATATATATATTCAAAATAATGTAATGATATACTTTTAAGGGCCTTTATTTTTAAATACTATTTCTCATTCTTGTTTGTGTTTAAATTATTTTTATAAATATATCAGTAGAATCCGGGATTTAAGGAAATTCTGAGAAATGTGTAGCATAATGAGCAGGCTTCTGAAACAAATTGAATTATATATCTATAAAAATGTGTTATAAATATTTTGTTGAGGAATATGTTGAAGCCAAACTAAACAAAATATTTAATTAAAAATTTTAACAATCGTTAATTTCAATGAGCCAAAAGGTTGACAAATAGAGATAGTTATAAAATAAATACGCTTGAATTAACTGTTAAAAATAATCTTGTAAAAGTGTCAAAATATTTATTTCATCAATTTCTAAGCAGCCATTTTTTTAAAATTTACTTTCATTATTTTGTATTACATTATTTAGTATTTGTATTTTTATGATTACGGCGTTACCATGAAAACAATAAAAAACATGTCTAAATTGTTTTACATTATGCTTATTACTTTATTCTACGATCTTATATTATAATTTGGGTCATCGCCCATATCTTACACATGCTTTTATAATGTATGGTTATTTCAAAAAAAAAAAAAAAAAAATAAAGCCATCACAAGAATATTTTTTCTCGAAGCTCTCTAATGAATCTTTTATTCATTATAAAAATTTAAAGTCAAGATATATATCTATGTTCAAAATAATTTTTAGAAAATCTTCAAAAAATTTAAATGGGTGTATTTTTGAATAATATAGAATGAAAATGCTTCATTTAAACAAAAATATATCAATTAAAGATCAAAAGTGTTTTGAAAATTAGAAGAGATAGAGACTTTCCTCCAATTAAAAGACAATTAGAAATCTTCAATATTTGAAATCTATAAATATTTTTTTACAATTTTTGGGGATATATTAAGAAATGTGAAGTGCATCGATAAATAATTTAAAATTTCCAAATATTTTACATTATAAAGCAATAAAACAAATGTAAATTTTTAATGAACATAATTATTTATTCTATTGAATATTCAGAAACTGCAGAAAATACTGAAAAGTTAGTGAACCATATTTTAAAAAATAATATTATTGTTATTGAATTTACGAGGTATACTGAAAGCAGATAATAACAAAATTTAGAATTTGAGAAAATGTCATTGAAAGATGTAAAAACTTTAAAATCTAAGTTATGTAAATTTAAATATAAATGCAGTTTCTGAAATAAAGAATGTAGGTAAATTTCAAACAGTTTTAGAAAGTAAATAGTTCAGAAATCAAGAATATTGAATATTTTCGATATGAATTAAAATATTTTCGATATTTTCGTCAAAGTAGTCATTCACCTCAAATGCTAATCAATATGAAGTCCATGGGTAACTCAACATGTCGGAAAATAAATTCAGTTATTTTTTAATTCATAATTATGTCCAGCCTCTATTTCAATGAAACCAAATTTATGAAACAGAAAATTTGCTATAGTGAAGTAACTTATACCAGTTCGTTGTTTTTAGGATGAAATTCGTGTATTTTGACTAATTTTGTATATTACAAAATGGGCAAAAAGTACATTAAAAATTTAAAAATTAATGAAACCCGGAAAATTAAACAAAATAAAAATAATGGTTTATAGATTTAACATCGATAAGTCACAGGATTTTTTTTTAAGATAAGAAAAGAAATAATTCAAAAAACAGCCGATAGGTGGCGTTTTGTGCATAAGTGAAAGAAAAAAAACCAAACAATAAAAATAATGTTACCAACCCATTTATTATAGCAATATGTGTTCCACATGTCCACCACCACACGTGATAACATATTGCAGACATGCCAAAATCCAGTAATGGGAGAGTGCAGCATGCCCGACTGTATAGATGGCAGCTCTTGGAGGATTACATCTTTCATCTCCAATATAGATGGGACAAACGGGATCGATACACTCCGGATTTTATATTTTCACATAGCCTGCTTGTCAGCTAGTATCAGATTTGGAGTCCGAGGAGACCATGGAAACTTGACTTCTGCCAGCTACCCGTGCGCTGCTAGTCCCTGCAGCAGATTTTGACGCTAATGTTTACATTTGGGCTGCAACGCTCACCGAATGTGCCTGCCTTAGACTTGGTCGTCCCCATCTTACACGATCCTCCAGCAATCCAGTTTCCTCAAATCACTGAACAAGCTTTATGAGGCCTGTTATTGTTAAAGGTCCTTTTCCAGTCATCATATTTTTCTGAAGTCGGAATTTACGCAGTGTAACAGTTGCTGATTTCTGGTTCATGTAAAACAGCTTCACCAACAAAGCTTTATCTTTCCCACTCAGCATCCTTGTTTCCTTACGTGACATGCATCGGGGAACTGGTTCTGAATCAAGATCGTAAGTATTTATTATCGCCTTTCTCATTTGCATATTTCCAACTAAATCGTTTGTACTAGAGCCATCTGTGGGATTTATAATTTTTTTTTCTTATTTTAAAAAAATCCCGCTACCAATCAATGCTAAAACTGCAAACCGTTTTTAATTTTGGTTATTTTTTCGGGTTTTGTAAATTTTTAAAGTCTTTATCCACTTTTTGCCCACCCGGTATATTTCCTAACGTTTGCAGCTTAAGATCTCACTGACCAGCAGGAAATGTATTTAATTATTCTTTATTATAAACGACCAGGTTAGACAATAGACTTTACATAATCACCATTTATTTATAAAAGAAACAAAAATCAGTTTCCAATTTGTGCAAGATGATAGGGTAAAGTGAATGCCAGGTCATCTTGATTCAAGTACTTTCTATTGTCATCTATCTGGTGTTTATATACATTTATTATTTATCCCATACATTTTCTAGGGCAACATGATCCACAAAGTATATCTAGCCATGCTGTGAGATCTGAAAGATTTATATATAATTTTTGACAATCTCGTCTTGAAAGATGTGCTAATTCCAAAGAAACCAGATAAGGAAATCCAAGAATATTCCAAAGCAACAAACACAAGTTATTCAGGATGAAAAATGCAGATGTTACTAACAAACTGAAATTTGTTTCCTGACACTCATGGTTAATATCAGGACACTCATGGTATGACTGAAACTTCTTTAGAAATTACAGTGCAATTGTTGCATATTATGAGATCTATTTTTACCACCACCCTGTCTGTTAACTAATACAGAGTGTTTCAAAATCAAACGTGTTGATAAAAGTGAAGTTCAAACTTAAAAGAGGAGTTTTTGTTCAATTTTTGATGGCAAAAAATCTCGATTTTGTGTTTTATTAATTCACTGGCGATTAGAGATTTAAACACAATACATTTTTCATTATATATAAATGAGAAATCAACTTAACAATTATTAATTAATTCATGTATGGAATTATATCGTTTAAGAACAAAAATATATTCAACAATTATCAGAATCATCATCTTGCCCGGAGTCAAAATTATCTTTGTATTATATTTTTTAAAAAAAATAACAAATTGTATTGATTATATTAATATAAAAATTTATCTAACAAGCTACAATACAGAAAAGCATTATTTTAATAGAATATTTTACCTCAAAAACAGAATTTATTAAAAATGCACAACTGTCCACATTAGCATTTTTTCCAATCTCCCAAACAAATGAGTCAATTGTCATAACCAATAAAAGTATAACCATCAAATCGAACCAATTAGAAATTGAGACTACTCAGATGAGTTCAATATCTTCTGAACCCTTCTGCAAACTGAAGACATTTAAGTATTTCGAAACTTTGCTACAACGAAAGACCTTTCTCTTCGCGTAGGGAGAAAAGAAAACAATGCTGGAAGGATGGAACGAGATTCCGTAATTAAATTTCGATATATATACGAGGCACTTCTGTTTTGATGATGTTTTGAATCCTTTGCTTAAAGTAGAAGGAAAGCACAGTTCCAACTTTCAATTACTATGCAGTGGCTTAGTAAAGTCAGTGCTAAACTGGCGCAGGAGACACATCAGATGAGAATGGGTCTAAAACTTTTGTCGTAATGTAAAGATTCAATTTGTAAGAAAATATAGCGATGCATCATGGAAGAACTTTTTTTAATTAAAATTGCATCTCAAATGTTAGACTGTACTTATAAACAAAATTATAAATTTTCAATCTCGCCTTTGAGCAATTCTTTCATTCTTATTATTAAAAAAAATAATAACAAATACATCATCCACTGAAAAACAACAAAATAAGAGGATCTAACGATGGTCAAAGCATACCAACTTTTATTCCCTATATTTTATAATTTGCATTCCAAATTTTCTGCATCAGTATCTTATCACTTCTCTCCTAATGAAATTTAAAATTTAAGCAGCGATTATTAAAATTCTTTTTTTTCCTTCGCTAAAAAAGCGATATATATTTTGAAAAAAAAATTATTTTACAATTGTGTTTATATTGTTGGTATGTTTTCTTTAGTTTCTAAGAATATCTCGTCTTTATTTGAAACTTCACACGAATAGTCAGTTGTAAAATGTATATAGGGCTATTAAAATAATGGAAACACTATGAATGACATTTGAGGGAATGCTTCGTAAACATTAAAATATGATACTAGTTACCAGTAATTTTTAATTTAAAAAGTATATATCATTAAAGTAAAGGAGCTTTAAAAAGTTGAATATCCAATGGATTTTTGTCAAAAGTGTACTCATTTTTAAAGAGGCCAAATCATAGGAGCCCGCATATCTGGAAAAACATTTATTGGAACATCGCAGCATTAAGGCGCCTTTAAAAGTACGGCATGCATGTAATGACAGAGTATATAGAGTGTGGTGAAACAAGATCGGAAAAGCAAAAGAGTATGGATGGAAGGAGAATATGAAAGATTTTGACGGATATTGAAACGGATTATAATGCCTAAAAAGAAAACAGCATTCAAAATGATCACAGATCTCAATCATCTATTGGATTCTTCAGTGTTAATTATTACAGATAGGAGCAAATTCATAAACAGTACCTTTACATAGAAAAAAAAAATTCCCAGCTACTTTCTACAGATATGAATGCCAGATGTCATCTACGGTAGTGCCATAATCACAAAATCTGGTCGATTCATAAATGGAACTTATATGGTCAGACGAATTATCTTTCACATAATGATTACGTTTCGATGACTCCTTCATAAGCATATGTTTGTTATTGTCTCTTTCCAACTGGTATGCATATAGGTGGATCTATTATGGTATGAACAGCCGTATCGTAGCTTTCTGGTGTTCCAACCGTAATCCTTAAATGTTGGATCACTTGGGAAATTTTTGGGAAAATTTTAGTCCCCCCTACCAGAAACAGAAATTCGAGCTCATATATAGTAAGAGATCTAATTTCGCTTTCCGCATTCCTTCAAGACGCAAGTCTTGATTTGCTTTGTAATCAAGCTGTTACAAATATTTGGTATTTTCTGGAACCCATAAATTTTATATAAACATTAGAATAGTCTTTAAGTCAAGTTCCATTTTAATCACTGTATTTTCCTACCTTTGATATAACTTCAATTATGATAAATTCGTGATCTGATATAGCAAATGCTTTTATTTATTACTGCACCACCCATCTATTGTTTTACTATCAACTAAAGCAGCATACTCATTACAAAGACAGAGACAATTTTATTCAGAGGAAATTTATCATCATTAGTGTTTCACATGGAGGAAAACTTCCAACAGTCAGATTGAAACCAGATAGAGATTCATCGTTGACGAGCAGGTTTCTATAACAATCTTTGAATAATTCAAATTAAAATTACGTTCAAAGAAGATAGTTTATCAACTACTACCTCGGATTCATGTTCCTCAATCATTCAGCATTATAACGAGTATCTTTGATGAATTTCCTTTAAATAGAGAATATTTATGAACAAAATCACTTTTTTTTTCTCAAGTTTAGTCAATATCTTTGTACAGTTTTGCTAGTCTTTAAACAATAATTCTTTACTATTGGTTTAATATGATGTTCGTCAACTTTTCATTTTAACAGGAAATTTCAAATAAATGTTAATTGCAAAGGTTGCTATTTGTGGCTTTCAGAGAGCATATTTTAAATAATAAAAGATATTAATTAATTTATAATCTTGTATGAAATTTGATCTAGTTAATTAACTTGCAAGGGTTCAGAAAAATAATATAAGTTTTATTAAATCGTTTATATTCGTATTTCAAATTTTCATAAATTTGACAGATGTGGTTTGAAATACGAAAGGTTAAAAAGATTCTTCTCGTTCTTCTTCTCGGTTATACGGATTCATGAAATAATCGGAAAATGAATTTTACATTTTTAAGTAGAATTTGATTTATAATATTTAAAATGATACCTATCGTTGCAGTACTGCATCATTTTAGATGATAAATTTAATCTTAACCAATAAAAATATTTTTAAACAAATCATTATCTCCCTTACCGTATTATTCGGTAGTAATTTAATACTGATATTCTTACATTTTGTGACTCGTGTTACAAATATGATTATTTTTAAAGAGAGTAGTGCATAAAAAGTATCAATCTTGTAAATGAAATTAATCATCAGCCATATTTAATTTCAAGATAAATTTAATATCCTTAAGTTATTAAAATCGACATCATTAGCGATCTTATAATTAATTAACTTATTAACCGTCGGATAAAAAATATGTTATTCAATGTCATTAAAATAATTAACAAGTTTTGTATATAAGCTTCATTTTATCTCTAAAATGGGAATAATACTAAGACGATATTTTTGTATATCGAATGAAGCAAAATAAAAAATTGTCATTAGAAGCTAATTAATTTCTGGTAAGCCAATTTTATAAATGATATTAGAAAGCACATTTTGATTATATTTTAATTACATAATTGGATCCTTTAATATGTATAATCTACACTAAAAGTTTTATCCCGTAAAATATAATAACCAATGTATTTCAAAACAAATCAACGATTATGATAAACATCACATTTTATTCGGTGATCAAATTAATAGTAAACTATTCGAATACTTTTCTGTTTTGTTTTGTTTTTTGTATACATTTGGAATCAAATTAATTAAGTTATAATATAATTTTAACTGCTCAAAATATAGTATAATGTGGATTCAGTTTTGGAGTTACATAGCGATAGTGGAGAAATATGCTGTTGCGTTCAACAAGAAAGACCTTTTAGCAAAAATCCAGCCGCCCAAATTTACACACAGTACTAACATTACTGATGAAAGCAGATTTTATATGGTTGAGATTCATATAGATAAAAAGCTTCAGATTTTTTATCCACAATCTGCAATCAACTGAACTCCAACTTTACATTTGATTCCTACAGAAACCCGTCAGCTGAGAGTTTGGCGAGTAGACTAACAGAGTAAATAATGAATAACGATGCTATATTCCGCAAGAAAGCACTCAAAACATAGCCGAAGAGTACACTAAATTAGCAATGATAGAAATCGACGATTAGCATTGGTAGAATTGTTACTAAACATCCGAAACAACACATAGTAGTCACCAGAAATAAAAAAAATAAAAAAACTGGAAAAATCTCCCCACGAACAAAACCACAAAAATAAAATTTACTGAATTGATTCCACTCACTTTCATCGTTTTATAAATAAATTCACCTATAAGAACCTGAAAGAATAATCGCAGGATGTCTTAACGAGATAGCCTTCATTCTTCTATATTCCAGAACCTTTATTTCTGTCACCAAAGTATCATATTCATCGCCAAGTTGATTAATGGTCATAAAATTTGCCGCCAAGGCTGGGGACATTGATTTAACATGTATTCATTATCCGTCAATGTTTCTGTACAGCTATCTTCCTTAAAATGGGACTAATTGCAGAGAGAGGCAATATTACAGTCTCATAACAATATGTTAGATCAAGTGGAATTGGAATCACTACGGTATTAAACAATTCGTTAATATTATTTTAATTGTTCCTTTTCAGATTTCAATTTCTAGTTTAATTCGATAGTTGGTTGTTTATATAATTTATAACCAGTGGAATGATGTTACGAAGAATACAAATTTACTTTGTCTAACTAATTTTAGTTAAATATTTTATTTATTTATTTATGTTTTCTTTCATAATTTATTTTGAAAGTATATATATTCAAGAAAAACAGAAAATGGCATAAATTTACACCAAACATTCCCAGTTTTTTGGGAGAGGGATTGAAAATGACTTAAGTTGAAAATTATGTTAGGTAAAATGAAATTATTCATCTTTTTAATTTCCTTTGAAATGTCTACACGTTTTATTTAATTTCTATATTGTGAAACTAGTTTTTTAAAGCATTGCAAGATCCAGCGGTTTAGAAACTGCGTTCGTGTATCCTTTTAATACAACGGATTATCGGCGATGTTCCATTAATGCAATTTCAGGTTTCAGTAATTAAAAAAGGCTCATTTAGCCCTCAAGAGTCCTTTAATAATGCAATATTTATCCTCCCCCTCCTTCTTCTTCATTTTAACAATATCAAGAATTATTTTTATTTATTTCAGTTTAATCGATATGTAAGAAGCAAAAAAATGTGGTGATAAAAAATGTAAACATTTAATTGGGGGAATCTATCAAGGGATTTGGCTTCATTTTGTGGTGAAAATGATCGAAAAATAATAAGCAATAAGCAGTAAAGCTATGAAAACCATATCAATTAACGAAAACGTTTTAAAAAAATTAATATTTGAAAGTAATTTTAAATAAAATAATGAAAGGGATTGCAAGCGGTTTTTTTTATTTCTTATAAATAATACTTAATTATTTATTAGACGTTTTTTTTAATAAAAAGAAGCATTTTTTTAGGATTATAAAACATCATAATATAAACTTGTAAAATGTGTAGTGATCGTAGCGCCATCTTTAATCATGTCATTCTAAAGCGCTACCTATCTACTTTCCCTAATACAATCTATGTTATTACTTCTCCCGGGGAATCCCCGTTCTGTGTATACGTGCGCTAAGCAGCGATGTTCCGATAGTTGTTAGTGTAATAAAGAGTTTATTTTTCTAATAGCGATGAAATGCTTTACACTACACTCTACATGAACATCACCACAAATGGTGACCCGGATAAGAAATCACGCATCTCTTTTGATTTAATTGGATTAATATTATCTTACTAAGTTTCGTTTTGAAACGAAAGCGCACTTCATGATGGAGGAAATCTCAGCGGTGAAGATGCCTAACTTCATTCCATCCGACCCTTCCCTCTGGTTTACGATGGTGGAGTCAACATTTGAATTGGCTATTCCAAAGCCAATTACAGCTTCTCGCACTAAATTCAACTACTGCGTGAGCACTTTGCCACCTGAAATCGCGATAACTGTGCGCGATATCATTCTTTCGCCAGATGCAACTGACCCTTACAGCCAACTTAAATCTGAGATAATTTCCCGATGCGGAGAATCAAAATCTCAGGAAATTCGTAAGTTATTGGCTGGAGAGCAGTTGCATGATAGAAAGCCGTCCGAGCTGTTAAGAATTATGCAAAGACGTGCCGAAAGTCACAATATTGCCGATTCTCTCTTACTGGAATTATTTCTTCAGCAACTACCATCTAATGTGCAATCGATTCTTGCCTCAATACAACCTTTGACACCTCAAAAAGCCTCTGAAATAGCCGACAAAATACTGGATATAACACCTAACCAGGTAAGTGCTGTTTCAAATGCAACTGCTACAGCTGATTCTGAACTGTTATCAGAAATTAAAATGTTGCGTAAAGAAATTGCACAGATGCGTCGCCATTCCAGAAGTCATTCACGGAATCGCCAACCTCGTTTTCGACGGAAAAGCCCTGCCAGTAATGATGATATCTGTTGGTATCATCGGAAGTACGACTCCAAAGCGCAAAAATGCATTCCGCCTTGCAATTATCAGCCAAACCACAACGGCAAGGAGTAGCGGCGACATACGCCTCGCCCAGTAGTTCTCGTCGCCTTTTTGTTCGCGATAGAAAATCAAATGTAAATTTTCTTGTTGACACTGGCAGTGATTGTAGTTTGATTCCTGCGACTAGAAATGATAAACTGTGTACTCCGATTCAAAAATTCTTTGCAGCAAATGGTTCCATTATAAATGTTTATAAACAGAAGTTATTATCTTTAGATTTAGGTTTAAGAAAACAATTTGTTTATCCTTTTTATGTTTGTGATATTAAAACTGCAATTATTGGTGCAGACTTTTTACATCATTTTAATTTGCAACCTAATTTAAGAAATCGTTGTTTAAATGATTTGTATACACATATAAATGCTCATGCTATTCTTAATAATACTGATGTTCATTCTGTAAAATCTGTATTTTGTAATGATGATTTTTCAAAGTTATTGAATGATTTTCCTAATATTGTTAAAGCTCCATGTGCAAACCAAACTGTAAAACATTCTGTTATGCATCATATTGAAACTTTTGGCTCTCCTGTTTATGCAAAACCTCGTAGGCTAGCACCCGATCGCTTAAAAATCGCTAAAATGGAATTTCAGCATATGTTGGATTTAGGCCATATGCGGCCATCCAACAGCAATTATGCCTCTCCTCTACATATGGTTCCGAAAAAAGGAAGTGACGATTGGCGTCCTGTTGGTGATTTTAGAGCTCTTAATGCTCAGACCAAAAAGGACAAATATCCGATTCCCAGTGTTTTGGATTTTACTAGCAAACTACATGGAACCACAATTTTTTCTCATATTGATTTAGTAAAAGCTTTTCATCAAATTCCGATTGCTCCCGAGGACGTTCATAAAACAGCTATTTGTACTCCGTTCGGACTCTTCGAGAGCACTCGGATGCAATTTGGTTTGTGCAATGCATCAAGTACCTTTCAGAGATTTATTGATGAAGTTACTAGAGATTTAGATGGTGTGTATGCTTTTATTGACGATTTATTAATTGCTTCAAAATCAATCGAAGAGCATAGACAACATCTCAGAGCTCTCTTTTCAAAATTAGACCATTATGGACTTACAATTAAATCTTCTAAGTGTACATTTGGTGTTCCTACCCTAGATTTTTTAGGATTTAAAGTTTCCAAAGAAGGTATTTCTCCAATTCCTGATCGAGTTAGTGCAATTCAAGAATTCCCACGACCCACTACCCTTACTCAACTTCGTAGATTTTTGGGTATGTTTAATTTTTACCGCAGATTTCTTCCCAAGGCAGCTCACATATTATCACCTTTGATTAAGTTTCTTGAAGGCCATACTAACAAAAAGAAATCACCACGGCCAGCAAAAAAATCTGAAACTACTCTGCAATGGTCTGAGGAAGCTGATAAGGCATTTTCTAATGCTAAGAAAGCTCTTGCCGAAGCTACCCTACTCAAACATCCGATTCCTGGAGCTCCTTTAAGTCTGTGGACTGATGCATCCTTATTTGCTATCGGAAGCTCTTTAAATCAACTTTCAAATGGAATTTGGGAACCTATTGCATTTTTCTCAATGAAACTTTCTAAAAGTCAAACTAATTGGTCAACATACGACAGAGAACTTCTTGCTATTTATGCTTCCATAAAAAAATTTCGACACATGCTTGAAGGTAGGGAATTTTCAATCTATACTGATCAAAGACCCCTTACTGAAGCCTTTAAGCAAAAGCCGGATAAATGCTCACCTCGTCAACTGAGACATTTAGACTTCATATCCCAGTTTTCTACCGACATTCGTTATGTCAAGGGTACAGAAAACATTGTTGCAGATGCATTGTCTCGCATTGAAATCAATTCAATTTCAAAGAAAAATTTAAATTTTAATGACATCTCACTTGCACAGTTAAATGATTCTGAACTTAAAGAATATCTGAAGTCTTCAAATTGTAAAATAGAAAAGCAATATTTTCCCTTAGAGGATGTAACCTTGTATTGTGACTTATCTACTAATTCACCTCGTCCGTACATTCCAAATTCTTTTCGTTCAATAGTTTTTGAAAATATTCACAATCTTTCTCATCCTGGCATTCGAGCAACAAGAAAGCTGATTACTAAACGTTATTTTTGGCCAAACATGAATTCATTTATTAAAAATTCTGTTCAATCTTGTCATAATTGCCAACGTTCTAAAATTCAAAAACATACAAAATCTCCTATAGGCACTTTCGCTTTGCCAGATGCTCGATTTGCCCATATAAACATTGATTTCATAGGACCACTCCCACTATCTGATGGTTATAAATATTGTATGACAATAGTTGACCGATTTACCAGATGGCCGGAAGCTATTCCTACTTCAGATATAACTGCTGAAACAACATGTAAAGCCCTAATTCATAATTGGATATCTCGTTTCGGTTGTCCAGTAACTATAACTACAGATCAAGGTAAAAATTTTGATTCACATCTATTTAGACATTTGAATAATATTTTGGGCACAAATCGAATCCGCACAACGTCCTACCATCCCCAATCCAATGGACTTGTAGAACGTTTCCACAGGGATCTTAAGAGTTCTATTATAGCCCATTGTCAACCAAACTGGACTGAAACTATTCCCATAGTTTTACTCGGAATTCGATCTGCAATTAAACCGGACATAAATGCCACATGTGCTGAATTAGTCTTTGGTACAACTCTCAGATTGCCTTCTGACATTTTAACCTCAAAAGTAGATCTATCAGTACCAACAGATACTTATGTATCAAAATTCAAAGCACTAATGCAATCTATAAATCCTATCTCAACGTCTAGACACTCGGTTAAACCTATTTATATTCATCCATCCTTAAGTACTTGCTCTCATGTATTTTTGAGAGTGGACAGTGTTAAACCTCCTCTTTCACCTCCTTACACTGGTCCACACCTTGTAATCAGCAGGAAAGATAAAACTTTTGTATTAAAAGTTAATAATAAAAATGTAACAGTTTCCATAGACCGTGTCAAACCTGCATATGTGTTGACAGGATCTAATGACTCGTTACCTTCTATACCTGCAACTATTCATAAAACTCAAGGTGAACTTTCTTCTAAAAATGAACAATTACCGACAAAACCAACTACCACTCGTAGTGGACGTCATGTCCATTTTCCAACGAGATTAATTACTGAGATATAAATTGTTATGCATATATATATATATATTGTAACTGTAATTTTATGTATTTCATATATTATTGCATCTATTTACTTCAATTTCTATTTACCATTGAAACCATTATCCTATATTATACTTATTGTATTATGTGATGTTTTATTTTTATGCGCGTATAATTATCTTGTATTATTACATTTGTCGTTCTCCTTGTTCACTAGGGGGATACTCATGTAGTGATCGTAGCGCCATCTTTAATCATGTCATTCTAAAGCGCTACCTATCTACTTTCCCTAATACAATCTATGTTATTACTTCTCCCGGGGAATCCCCGTTCTGTGTATACGTGCGCTAAGCAGCGATGTTCCGATAGTTGTTAGTGTAATAAAGAGTTTATTTTTCTAATAGCGATGAAATGCTTTACACTACACTCTACATGAACATCACCACAAATGTAATTGATTAGGACTGCTATTAAAACTTAAGTGATATTTTTTTTAATTTCTTTAAGTTCGATGCAAATTAAACGCAAGCACAAAATTAAACTAACTTGAAAATAGCACCATCTCTCCCCAAAAAGTCTGTTAGCTCTCAGATGTACTCATGTAGTCTGTTTATTTTGAGTTAAAAAAAATAAGGGAAAATGAATCGTCGTTATCCACTAAAATTGAGGAAATTTAGTTAATTCATAGAAACAGCGTGCAACAAATATTCATAATTTATTTTTTAAATCAAATATAATGAATCTTAAAAAAAATTCAATATACTCCATTAGTAATAAATGAAGAATACAATCCAGAATTTTTCATCCATATTTGTAACATGAGGAAATCTCAACTAAAATTCTGTCATTCGTTTCAGACTTTTTCAGAGCAATCTCCAGAGCAATTCTTGAATCTCTAGTATTTCACTATCCATATTGATAATAATAATTTTATCACATAAATCTGGTTTGGTGCTTATCACAACTAATAGAAGAATCCATTATTTTCAATTATGCTTGGTACTGGTTAGCAAAGTTTGCAAAGCAATGATTAATGGATAAAGAAAGTAGTAGAAGCATCTTGTTGAGGTTGAAGCCTACCAAAGTTTCATTTTCTGATACCTCATTATAATGGAAACCGGTGCATAAAGAGAATAGATAAGCATTCCAAATCTGTTTAGGTGTTATAATCTTCCATATGAAATAAAAATTGGTGAAATCGGTTGAATGATTGGGTTGAGGATTTTTGCCATAATTTTCCCCGTTGAGAATGTTAAATAAAATGGTAATTTTGAAATATCTTTCAAACAAAATGATGGGGAGACATAGCCTATTAATTCCAATTTTTAATGGTATAAATGCAATATGAGTGGAAACAGTTTCCAGTTCAAAGTAAATTCTAAAATTAGATTTTCTTATTATTAATGAATTTTGAAAAATATATGGAATGTATAATCTAAAAGAAGTAAGGCATCAATTTTGAAATTTAATTTAATACTCATTAAATTTTAAAAAGAATGTTTTCTGCTTCCTTAAAACAGATATTGCTTTCAATATCATATATCCAATTTATTTAATTAATCTTTGGTAAGAATATTTTAATAAATATTTCTTTCAGAAGAAATTTATCTTTTACTTTCTATAGAATGCACTTTAACTTCAATTTCAAGAGTAATTGAATAAAATCTCAATTTGTCAAATATCTCAAACACTTTTAAATCTTCAATTTTTAATGAAAGATGCAGAGTCAGATTTTTTTTTAAAACGTATCTTGAGTTCGGAAGATCTATTGAAAAATTTTAATTAATTTTAATTCGTTTTTCATATTGTGTTTTCTTATTTTGTGTATTGTTTTCATATTTTAACACTGTGGGTAGACTTGAAGAGTGTGTTTGGAGACCCTTTCATATTTCTATGAATATTAGAATTTTTTTTACAAAAATGTATGTCAACCGATTCATATTCGCATGATAAACATAAAATATGATAACTTGTGTTAATTCTCATTTTTAAAAATCCAATGTATAAACCGAGTATATCTACCTCCTCTTGTAATGTTAATAGCATAACATTATAATGTCTTTTATAATATTAATAACATTATTTTTAATTACTGCATCAAACATTTTTTTTTAATTTTTCGCTTCACATTTCTTATAATAATAGAATTTTTACGCTTACATTAGGTATTTTTTTATTTTAATTTTAAATTCTTTAATTTAATTTTTCAAATTACAGTAAAATCGTTCGGGTCTATTAACATTATATAAAAATCGAATTTAAATTACATTTACGTCCATTTTTTTAATTATTATTTATTAATAAAATTTAATTATTTTATTTAATAGATTATTAATATATTTAATAAATTGGCTTAAAAATGTTTTGAAAATACTTTTGAACTTAAAAGAAAACAGCACTGATCTGAATATTAAATGATTATTTAGAATTTTAGCGGTTCATGTTATGGATACCTGAAATTTTTTTATGGATACCTGAGATTTTTTAATATGCTGAGATTTAGAAGTAATTTTAATAAAAAATTGCCTGCATTGCATTTCTTAATAACTTTGAAGCAATGTAATTAATTTTTATAGGAATATGCTTTAAATCAGAATAAAATACCATAGAACTTCAGATTATGTTTCAATCAAGTAAGCGATCTGGATTTTATTACTGTTTTTTTAAATAAAATTATCAATTACATCTAGTACAATTAAAATAAAAATAGATTTTTTTCTCAAATTTGCATAACTATTTGAATCTAATTATGTCACGGTTAGTTTTCCTTTTTATCTTTTTCCTATGTATCCTCATAATTGATACAAAATCAAACGTCCTAAGTTTTTGTTCTGACCTAATGATCATTTGATGTTTTTCAAGGGCATGTTACGTTTCCAAGTTAAGAAGATTACTTTTGCTTACAATTATTTTATGGATATTATGAGAGTTCAAGATAAGAATCCCTTTCATTGAAATATTCTAATATAAGAATGTCTTATAATTCAATCTGCTCATTATTTGGATAAGAGCAACTAAAATAATTCCCTCAATCTTAATATAAAATAATTTTAACAAAATTATAGTAAATTGTAGGCAAAATTTTATATTCTCTTTAAAAATATAAAATTGTATTTTCCTATTTACTTTAAACAGTAAATAGTGGACTTTTATTTATGTATGTAATTGCTGATATCTAAATGTAACCACTTGCCCTCTAGCTGTTACTATCCAGCACTTTTTCTAAAAAAATTATTTCATAAATTATATTTACATATAGTGGCAGTAAAAATTGTATATTCATGAATCAAGCATTTAATAGAATTGAAATCACGGTATCGGTCAGTTATGGTGGTGACTCAAATTCAGCAACTATCAATAATGAAGCAATAATTTAAAAAAAATCATTTCTATAAAAATAATGGCATTTTTTAAAAATGACTTAATAGATCCCCTGCTCTTACAGAGAGAAAAAGGCAGTTTTAGTGGCTTTTATCTCATCTAAAATGCTATAATGTAAACAGAGATATATACCTATTAATTGTTGTTAGATTAAGCAAATATTATAATATTTAATATATTTGAGATAGACATCATATGTTTGAAAATATTTTTTTAAAAAAATCAAGAAATATTTTTTAAAAAAACCATAGAAAATAATCATTCTTTGAATAATATGAACATAAAAAAATGTCGAAAAGGCGTTAGCTTTGATTGAAATAGCATAAGCAAATTGAAGTATTAATCTCATTTATATTATGTTTTATTTTTCGAAGAATTTTCAGAAATTTTCTCTCTGATGCTTTCATTGTTGCTTAATTTATTTACAGTGTTCATTTCAGCTTTCAATGCTTTCACGATTTTACTTTGAAATTCATATTTTTGAAAAAACAAACAAACTAGAATCTTATTTTCTTCTATATTTTAATGCACTAATAAATTAGAATGTTTGATAAAGATTGTAAATTTATTATTTTTTTTCTTTTTAATTTTTGATATATTTAAATGTTTGTTATTATAACCAATCCTTTATATTAATAATATATTTCATATATAACAAAGTAACATCTTGTTGCCGGGAATACACATTTGCACAAAATGTCAGACTTTGAATTCATTAAGAATTTCGAGAAAAATAGATGAAAACATTCCATCTTCCGAGGGAAAATAAATTAAAACATACAAAAAGTATAATTCAAATTTGTCTCTTTGGAAGTAAAAAGAAGAAAAATCTGCAATTCGATACTTTCACATGTGTAACTTATTGGATCTTATAAAAATCAGAAATTTTAGTTTGATAATAGAAAAAAAAGCATATAAAAGAAGAGAATGTTTCCTACATTTCTTGTGAGATTCCAAAATAGAAATTTTAAAAACATGTTCGAAAGTTTTCAAAAATGGTAGGAAGAAGTAAATTTGTTCCCGTAATAAGACAGCATTCATTCTACTCTACAATATTTATATACCTCAATGTACGTCTCCTGAATATAGAGGCTGATGAAAGAAATCTCTAGGTTACATCGAAATGTGTTGGCATAAAACTTTTTCAAATGTATATTTCTGGATATTTTATGTACATGCTTTGACGAAAATATTTTGTACAAATGCATTTGGATAACAAAATTTTATATTTGAGTCTTGCACATTTTAAAAAAAATTATAAATAGAATCCGAATATTTTTTGAATGGGGAAGGCATTACCAATCATTTTTAATAATAAGTATAGTCAAATATAATTTGTGCAGTGAATATAATAGGCTATTCTAATAATTTAAAATACAGTCATTATACATATCAGCCGTTACATAAGCTATATATCAGATAAAACTAGTCGATTTTGAAATGAAATGGAAAAATTAGTCAAAGAAGATGTTCTTTATACAGATTTTTGGTTAAATGATCAAAAATTTGAAAATGAAAAAATTTAATCATTGCCATTGTTTTCTAATTACTTTTTGGATCTAAAAGTATTTAATAAACTAAGTAAAATCATTTATCAATATTTAATAACGACAATACTTATTTGTGTTTTTTGTGTTTTTTTTCTTTTCTAAATGAATACAGTACTTGAGAATATAGTACATTATAAAACAATGCTTTTTAACGCCTATATTATAATAGAATTTAACTTTTTCACCATATATGATGTGAAAGCCTACACTATCGAATAATTAGATATTTTAATCATTAGAAATTAATTTTAAAAAAAGGTTCTTATGTGCATGATATCTTCAGTGATCTTGATATTCCTCTTTCGGATTGAAATAATAAATGCATGAAAAGATGAGCCATCTTATTATGAAATCAAGTATTTCTACTACATACAAATCAAGATATTCATAAAAAATTCTGAAAAATATATTTCTAAAAATTTCCAAAAATAGGATCTAACTAAGGTGATAGCCGATGTATTTTTTATTTTTAACACAGATTCAGCTTACACAAAAAGGTCACTCAAGGTTGTAGGAAAAATGTCAGTAGACGGAAACTGCAATCTTCAAAAGAGAGAGGAAATGAAATATAATACATATATGTAAAATGAAACAGCATAAATTAAAACAAAAATAAGCAAATAATATTTGAAAAATATAATAAAGGAACAACAAGTCAATAATAACACATAAAATCAAATAGAATAATAAAATAAATTTTTAAACACATGTGAGGTTATGAATAAAAAAAAATGCATATGTCCAAGTTGAGATCTATGAATCTCACCTTGAAAGAACAAAGTCTATAAAGTTCCATATGTAAAAAAAAATCTGATGTCTATAAAACCATTTGAAGAAGATGAGAGAATACCATAATTGTAATCGAATTTATGAAAGAAAAGAACGAAAGGGAATGAAAAATGAAAGTTAGATGTGTAAATTATTAAGGAAAGAAAATTATTAGGATGATGAAGTCTCACCATCAATTTTGAATCATGCTTGAAATTCAGTGACATTTTCAAATAAATTTTGAAACAATCTTTTCAAAGAGTATTTGAAATTTATTTATGTGGATTCTTTAGGTGAATTTGATTGTGTAGACGCAATAAAAATAGTATTGAGGATCTGTGTTCGCTTTTTTTTTCTCCAGATACATAGTGAGGAATAAAGGACTTTAAAACAATTTAGATAAAATGTGTTATAAATTAGTTTGTAGTAAAAATTCTGCGTTCACATGCTCCATAAATGATTTAATCCATCTCCTCAATTATGAATCTGCATCCAATAACATTTTCCTGCCTTCCATGATATTGACAGTGGGATAGAGGGTTCAGATATTCATCGTTTCTTCTGTAATGATAGGTGATTTAGAATCACGGTCTTCAAGCTCATTACCCTAATTCTCGACATGATAATGCCAGACAGCCAAATAATTGTTATTTTTTGAAATAAGATTTTCATTGGTCTAGTACTCTTCAGAGTTTCTATAAATGATTAGATATCGGATTTTAGAATAATATTTCCAGATTCAAAGCTAAATACTGATAACTTGAACCTAGACCGTTCAGCTGAAGCTATTTCAAAATCCTTCTGTTAATTAATTTTCGAGGTTTTACCTTAATTTAGCCCATAGTAACTTCATTCTAAAATATTTTCTTATTTCGTGATCCAATTCCACTTCCTCTACGTAATTAATTCAAGAGAGCTTTGTAAAATTGCTGAATCGGCTAAAAGCCTAACTTTCCCACACTCCGCCTGAAGAGACAAAATACCGCTGACGAAAAAAATTCTTTTTTAAAACCTGCCTGTGTTTCCCCTGCCTTGTCGGCGCGTGTAGTGAAAATCCCTATCGAAATCTCATTATATATTAGCACTATGAAGAAATATTTTTCCTATCAAAATCTTAGGTTATATGAGATCGGGGATAAAATGCTCAAGTGTTTTTTTTTTCCTTTCCCTTTCTGTGTCGGTCTGTGTTGTGTGTTGCTCGTCGCTTCTGCCGTAAATATTGAGTGCTTCTCCAAGATGAAATAAAACGACGTCACAAAAAGGAAAGTTTCTTCATTGTCTTGGAAACTACATTCTGCTTTACATAAAATAATGCTTACATATATATACCAGTAAAATTCGGAAATGTCTTTTAACTAGAAACACTTTCATTGGCAATTGCCTGATGCCATAATTTAAAAGTTTCTGATCAAGTTTCTGAGATTTAAAGGAAAAAAAAACTGAAACGCATTTTACAATATATTTTATTTAATTGTTTCACATGAATATTTTTTGTAATTTGTGTTCAGAAGAGAACAATTATTTCTTAAGAATAGACCGCTATGCATTTATCAAGGAATGAAAATCTCAATTCGGTTTTCACAGACTGTCATCTCTATTTGGATTTCACAGATTTTTATATGTTGCATAAATTGTATCAATAGAAAAAGATTTATAATGTTAAAAACAATATTTAGAAAATGCATAAAATATTTTTTCACATAAATATGTAAAATATATTCTTAAATTTTCATTCAAATAAACACATATATAAAACTCAAAAATAAATATTTATTCAAATAATATACAAATAACAATCAGAAATTTAACTGGACGTATCTTACGATTTGAAAAAAAAATAGTTACTTTTCTGAAAAGCTTTTATTTGAAAAGTATCTAATTTATTTTAAAAATATATATATAATCGCGGTGTCTACCAATATAAATAAAAAAAATCATGTTGTTTAAATTGTTTTCTAGGAAAAGATAAGCCTGAAAAGTATAATTTACATTCTTTGAGTTCTTCGTTTTATTATCATCTAAAAATTTTTACAATAAAATTAGAAGAAAATTTCCTACAGAACATCCATCCACTATTTATTACATATTTATTTGAAAGAAAATACTTTAATTTATAAATTTCTCTTTGTAAAAAAATGCCAAAAGCTCACCTTAAAATCTGAAATATTTGAAATAAATTGCATACATATTTCGATATGAATTTCAGTTTTCTTTACCTTTAATTTTATTTGAATTTTAAATTTTTATTTCTCATTTATTTTCAAAAATTTATTAATTTCTTATGCTTTGATGTAGAACTGATTAATTTTTAATACTGAAAAAAATTTTGTTTACGTGCTTAAAAACTTACGTACTTAAAAATAAACGTACAAAGCAAAAAATAAGAAAGTTTTATTCAGTACGTTAATTTTTATGAGCAAATTTATAAGCGAGAGAAAATAAAACAGAAATAAGGAAAATTTTGAGTTTTCTATAATTGGATCAACAAACTCAGAGAGTAATTAGTAGGCATCAATAGGAACAAAAATTACAATTAATTTGGTATTTCGAAAGGTGAAAATCGTGAAAAATACATGCACTTTCGACATTACGTTGAAATGTCAAAATATACAATAATAACAGCCAAAAATGATTTCATTAATTATTGCATGATTTGGCGGGAAATTAGATAACCCGCGGTGAGATCCGCCATTGTAGCTGTAGGGCTAACGTTAACGAATGATTCAAAGTAGCTCATACGAAAAAGTTGCACAGATTAAGATCCGGCGAATGTGGAGACTGTAGCTCTCAAGTCACTTCCTTAGGTATGTAACATCAAGGTGATTATGCACTTTGGGGGGGGGAATGCATGGAGGCCTCATCATGCATAAATCCCATGCTTAGCTGCGTTGCTGCCGGTGTACTTTTCTTTAGAATGTATTAAAAAAAAAATAGAGTGCTTTGCTCCATTTAAGTTTTCTAATGATTTGAAGATAAACAACTATTGATTTCCCCTTTCGACTATAAATCTCAATTGATATTTCTATGGTACACAGCTATAGAGATTACCCAACGTCCATATTTGTGCATTATATATGTTAACAATAGATTTCTAAACTCAAATTTTACATGTGGTTCGAATTTCATCCTCTGAGCTTTGTTTGCGAAACCATGTTCCATTCGACTTTTTGTCTTTTTCATGCCTATTAATAATCCTCTGAGTTTGTTTGACTATTTAAAAACATCCTGTATTATCTTTATGCTTATTGTAAAGAAATTCTTAAATTAAAGAAGAAACATGCATATCCTTTTTTAAACATTTTTTCCAAACATAACATAATAATTAATGCATAACAGATGTGTAAATTACATGTTTCTTTCTATAAAACATAAAATCATATATTCAAGTAATTTTATTTTATTAACTTTACTCTTATTATTTTTATTGTGTACATGAGCTGAATTTATAAAGTCAAATTAATAGATGTCATGTTTGAATAGTTAGCGCAACTATCCTCTTTATCTAATATTTCATAGAAAGTTATATTGTATCAAAACCTATTTTTTGAAAAAAAAAACTATTTTTATGTTATGTAGATATTTTACATATAAGAATAAATAATATTTTTGAAGATATATTATATATTATTGCACGCACATATGTCTTTAAATATCTGTATGATATTAAAAAAAAATTAACTATATGAATGATAAGAAAATATAATTTTAAATTTATGAAATAAAAGTCGGAATATGGAATGTGTTTTTGTGAAATGTATAAAATTAAGTTTGCTTAATGAAATCTGAAATGTGTGTGCATAATGTATGTGTATGTCATTTCACATCAGTTTGCATATCGCATTGTATCTTCTGCATCCAATCTTCCAACATCATTAGCAAGATTATGAAATCGCATCGAGAATTGTGTCATCAGGTCATTATTATATATTACACGGTTCTAATATCATTGACATTAGTATTATGTACTGAACACATTTACGCTTATTATTAACTAGCCGCCTTTGGCGACCAGCCGGTTCCCCAATCTTAATGCTCGTTAAAATTTTAATTATTAAATATTTTATGTAATACCTACTTTAATAGCTTCTTCATCAAATATTTTAAAGCTTCAAATTTTGATAGTCATGTAATTCACTCATAATAATATAAAGTCCTTCAGCCATAACATAATATGTATCTCTCTCATTTTCTGTTAGTTCCGGTAGAATTTATGCTTAAAATTAAAATGGAAATGACTAAACTGCAATTAATATAATAATAATTTTTACTGAAACAAAGCATTTTTTTAATAATATGATTACTGATAATAGAGTCACTGAGCGTTTAAACTTTATGGGCACTAAAGAATATCTTTCTTAAGTTATGTAATATCTCAAGAATTTGTCAACAAAATTTTCTCAGATTCATCATGAACAGATCGATTCATTAACAATGTTTAATTTTAAATGCATCAAACTTTAAAAAAATAACATGAATCGTTTAAAATAATCGGTCGAAAACAGGTTTTAAAAAACCACTTAAAAAACGATGTACTTAAAACTATAAGCATATACAAAAAAATATATAACTAACATAAATACAATTTAATTACAAAAGCATGCAACTAACCTAAAAATAAATTAAATAATTGAAAACAGGTTAAAAAAATCTACTTAAAAACGATGTACTTAAAACTATAAGCATATACAAAAAATACATAACTAACATAAATAGAATTTACTTACAAAAGCATGCAACTAACCTAAAAATAATTTAAATCATCCATTGATAACGGTTGCCATGGCAACAATCAGAATGCTCATGCGTGAATTTTCTTCGCCAGCTCCGGTAACGCAAATGCGTGAATTTTTCTACGCCAGTTGGGGTAACGCTATGCAGATTATACATTTTTAATTTAGTTTATTCTGTGTTATTTTATTTCAAAAGTACTTCAGAATTTATCTGAAACATGGATAAATTAACAATGTTTAATTTTAAATGCATGAAACATTAAGAAAATAAACAGAATCGTTTGAAATAATCCGCCGAAAAATATTAACCCTAGCCTCATTACTGTTGGGAGAAAAAAAATTGAAGCCTTACTCATTTGGCGGTGGGGAAAATGGAAGATTTTTTTGGCGGGAAAGTTAGTTTTTAATTAATAATTAAAATTCTAATTAAAATTTCAAAAAAAGGGACCCCAGGTGCACATTCTCGGCCTCTAAGGTATACATGTACCAAATTTGATAGCTGTATGTCAAATGACCTGGCCTGTAGAGCGCCAACACACACACACACACATTGAGCTTTATTATAAGTATAGATATAGATTAACGCTTGTCTTACATATACTGGAGAATTAATTCATTAGGAGAAGTAATATATAAAGATTATCAATCCCTTCAAAACCTCCTTATATATATATATATATATATATATATATATATATATATATATATATATATATATATATATATATATATATATATATATATATATATATATATATATATATATATATATATTAATTCTCTTTATCACATTTTTTGTTTAGGACCTTCTCTTTTTTACTGGTTACTCCTTCATGAGAGTTTACCAGGTCTTCATTCTATGGGAAAGAGATCAAAGTCTTTAATGCACTTTTGGTTTAATAATCCTTAAGAATCGGTATAAATTTCTATACCAAATAGACTTCCATAATAATTTCTGACAACTGACTAGAAAGTGAAATGACAAATGGGCATTCTAATCAGATAATAAAACACAAACAAAAAAAAACATGCAAACAATTTTAGTTTAGTTAAAATGCAAGAAAGGTTAAAATACAGAGTTTTTTCTGACATTTCTTCACCGAAAAATTCTTAGAAACGGTATCATAAATGTGAAAACTTGTAATAACAGTTTTTAAATATTCAATCTATACAATAATAACTACAAAAAAAACTACAATTCAAACTGCAAAACGCAAAACTGCATTCAACGTGATCAATAAGTCATTACGGTCAAATTCCTCGAATCTTTTTGCTGTAATAATTTCTGTATTCATCTGCAAGAACCAATTCATATTCGAAGAAATGTAATTTTTAAACTTCCGCATTTTTTATAACCAATATATAAAATAATTAAAGAGTTTGAAAATGATATAATAGATCCTACATTAAAAGAAAACACACATTTAATACATTTCCATTCAAATGAAGTGTATTAAATGTATTTGCACACAAAAATATAATTCAGTAGTATTAAAAATTCAAAAATTGCATAAATTATTCGCCTTTAAATCACATTAATTGTGGATGAAAAAGGAATCTAATCTAATCGAAAGATAAAAAATAATCTTTTCATATCTATATTATCAAAAACCACAAACAGAAGATTTATATTTACATATAATATCAAATATATTATTAGATAGTAATAAAGGAAGTAAGTTTGAAAGTTGAAAGTTAAAAAAAAGAAGGAAACATATTACACTTCTGGAGAGGGAAAAACAGTCCGTTCTTGAGACGGAAATCAATCAAATGTAAAATTGTATATAAATTATATGTCTTTCTCATCACTCTTTTTGCTTTCTCTTTATGCGAAAGTCAAACTCTTACGAAAAATTATTTCTGCTCATTTTATGTATGCAAGTAAGATCATTCAAAAATTGTTATCCAAAAGTATCAATGAAACGCTATATTGAAATACATAAGTCACACACCACTACCCCCCACCAAAAAAAAAACTTTGATTTTGATCTTTTAAAGGTTAGAAAAATCTGTAGTTTTCCACCCTTTATTTTTTCCTAAAATAACGGTGCTGTTGCGGCTGAATATCGCCTTTGACAGGGAAAGGAGGTAGCTAGGGATTGCAATACCGGACCGAAATTTCACTACCAGTATTCGGTATTTTTTAGATCTTAATACCTGGATACTGGTTTTAATACCGGTATTAGAACTTTTAGAAAAAGAAAGAAAACACAGGTGTTTCTTTGTTTTATTTGCCAGTTTTATAAGAAAGGGTAAATATCACAAAAAATAATTTGTAACTTATAAATTATAACAGTATATAAAGAATCACAAAAAAGTAAAGGAACAACTTATTTATTTAAATCAAAAAAATTGTAAATATCACTATTCAGTCTGTGGTACTAATACAAATTTTTGAAATGTGATCTTAAAAAACATAATGCATCCATTGTACTGTCATTAAGCCTGAAAAGTAATTTTGTGCAAAAAATAGTAGCTGTCAAAAACTCTCTTTTGGCATCTACGATAGTTAGTGGTACTGTTACCAATGCACGATATACTTTTTCCAAGTATTTACCTCTAAATCCCCCATCTTTAAATAAATCGATTTCTTATCGGATGGTTTTGGATATAGCTGATTTCTGTATTGTATTTTGGTTCGTTGAATTTTTTTTTTTATTTATCGCTAATTCTAATTTTTGTTCAAGGGGCAATTCCTCTTCTATCGACATGAGTGTCATCATAATCTTCGATAACTGAACCGAATTCTTTTGAATGTAAATAGGTATGTGGGTAAAAAAATTTTAAGAAAATTTACTATAAACTTGATCAGATTTGAATTCGTTCTTTTCTGTTCTTCTTTTTCATTTTCATTTTTAAAATCATTATAATTATGTAAATACCATAAGACATTTTCTATTTCGATATGCCTTTTTTCTGTGCGATTTTTCAATATAATATATAATCTTCAGATAGTGATTTGTGCAATTAGGAGTAAACGATTTCAACGTGTTTTAAAATCTAATATTAACTTATATTCTGTTTTATTTTCAGTTAGTATGTATTTTAGTAATATGTCATCTTTTATAGGGGAACGTTTAAATATCTTAACAATTTTTCGAACTTTATAAATTATAGGAAGCAATTCTTGATGGGTTAAAATTTCATCCTCATTAGCA
This sequence comes from Argiope bruennichi, assembly GCF_947563725.1. Taxonomy (NCBI): domain Eukaryota; kingdom Metazoa; phylum Arthropoda; class Arachnida; order Araneae; family Araneidae; genus Argiope; species Argiope bruennichi. The sequence continues at coordinate 81,528,025 of NC_079152.1, forward strand.
ATATCTTCAACAATTACATTGTTATTATCTTCATTGTCAATATCACTCTTATTCTTACTCTCTTCAAAGTTGGAATTCGAAGTTTCTATATCCACAGTATTTGGATTCTTCTGTTCTTTATTTTTTTTTGGTATAATACATCTATTATTCCTAACTGAATTCCATGAGCATAGCACAAATGCTTATTGGCACCAATCAACTTTCCAACTTTTTTCATAACTGTTGCTCCATAAGTCATTATGGATACAATTTCTTCTTTCAGGGATAATCCATGTTTCGCTAATTTAGATTTAAGCAATTAATTAAGCTATTAATTAGTTAATTAATTTCGCCCGTTAGGGAGACACAAAAACGTATACTATTTCACTATGCTGGTGATCCCTGAACATATAGTGGAGACAATTTTAAAAATTAGTAAATACCGAAAAACCGGTATTTAAACTTGTGAATACCGGTATTACAAAATTGTACAAATGGCTCAAAATACCGGTATTCGGTATCCCGGTATACCGGTATTGTAATCCCTAGAGGTAGCATTTAACGGAAGGGCCACCGTTTATCTTGGTTTGAAGCTTCTTTAATCTATAATTGACCAAACGATCTCTCACTGGTATGATGCAGAAGTTTGTAGAGAGAGCACTAGATGAACTATTGTTCTATTGATCTGCCCAACATTGCAAGGACCGTCACAAAACAGATCTAATGTTGCTTGCAAATAGGATGTTAATGTAATAAAATTAAATGGTGATCCATTCAAGTTCTTCTTATATATCGCCAAATAAAACAGATTCTTCTAACATAGGAATAAAGATTCACTAATATATTCGTCTATCAAGTAATATCAATAGCAATCCATGAAATTCCTTTAAAGTATGCATTTCAATTTATTTAGAATTCCAAACTAGATTTCTTTTCACCTTCCAAATTTTCAGAATGTGAGACTTTTCACGTCAAACTTCATAGTGTTTTTCAGTGGACATTTTAAATCTCTTCTGGTTGACTGTCTGAATACAAATTACAGCACTTATAAATAAATAACATACAAAATTTCTCTAATATACGCTTTAGTATTGAGTTATCAGCATCATATACGAAGACAAAATTATACAAGATTTATCATTCGATGGATTTCAACAACATTTGATAGAGATCAATAATTTTGGCATAAAATTTTCCTTGTTGAAATCCACTAATTTAGTTTCCAACATTATTCGCTTAAGAATTTAAAAATGTATTTTTCGAATTAAAAGAAGGTTTTAAACATGGATATTCATTTAAATCTCGAATTTCAATTTTTTAAGCTAACAATTTTATATCCTTGTGTACTTTAAATATAGGATGTAAAACATTATATGTTATAATTCTATAACTTAAATATCAGATACTGGTAAAATATTTTTAAAACATCTTAAATGTGTACTTGAAATACGTATTTTCGAACGCTGCAGGGCTATAGCATGCTTAAAAATAAAGATAAAACATTTAACATTGTGAAACCTATAACAAAATAGCCTTTTAGTTAACTGATGCATACATATATTAGAATCCAATAAAAATATAAATTCAATTAATGCAATGTTTTTCTCGTTAATTTAAAACAATAGCAATGTTTTTGTGGATGTTTATACTGGTATTTCAGAAGAAATTTTTAAAAAAAATTAAAACGAAGCATTCCATTCCTATAGAATATTTTTTAATTAATGAGAAAACAAATAAAGAAAAACAAACGGTGATTGTTCTGCATTTTTTTTGGAACAATTAAGATGTAAATCTTTAGTTAGAAAAAATTGCATGTTTTCTTTCTCCTATTAAAACACCAAATTCATTTTTTTCCTTGCTCGAGTTGTATTATTCCCTTGCATTTCTTTACTGAAGGGATATTTTTAATTAAATTAAAATGCTTTTGCTTCATGATGACATAAAAATACACCATGAGTATCATTAAAACATCTTTACGCTGAAATGTACAGTTTTTCTTGAGTTAACATTCAAGAATAATTCTTAAAACATTGTGTAGAATACTGAACGTAAATAATTTCATATACATATATTTGCCTTCAAATGTAACTAGAATAAGAGATAAATTCGGTAAACACTGAAAGCATTAAAATATACTTTACACATACAAATTTCACATACAAATGAAACAATAGGAAGTTAATAATTACAGTTAGTATTTTTAATCCGAATAATTAAAGAATGCGCTAGTTTACATTGTCGGTATTTATTTAAATGCCTTTATAGAAACTCTCAAATGTCGAATAATTATAAAGGAATGCATTAAAATTCAATTTGTTCACAAATAATTTACTTACTTATACAAAAATTTCATTTTAATTTTTATACAGTTGACAATATTTAACTCTTATGGCTAGATTCAATTTAAATTATTTCCAAACGAGGTTTTGTGATTTCATATCACCAAAGCTTTGCATTGTTAATTTCATTTGTCCTGATATTTTTAGAGTTAAAGACTTTCAGTTTAGTTTCACCTATTAAAGGGAATGTAATTTCTCAATTGAAGAAATACGCACCATAGAATCAAATCAAATCTAATACTTATTTAAAAATTCTAGACCATTTTTGATATATTTTTATCTCTGTAGTAGTAACTTCAAAATAAGCTTTGAATTATTTTTTAACCTCTGCATTTATGCGCTTTTTTGCTGCTAAAACAGAATTATTTGAAGAATGATTGAACCACTCAGGCTTCATGTCCTTACAAACATGAAACTTTTACGGATATATTTAAAAAAAGTATTATACAACTTTAGCGTAAGAAATTATCTAACTTGAATTTATAATTATGCCGGTATTTAAAAAATATATAAATATCATTTTATGTGTCTTATATTTTTTGGTTTCATTTTAATGTAGCAGTTATTATAGTTGAGGATTTTTTCTCTTTTTAAAAATTTTGATTAGGAAAATTTTTTTAAAAATTTGCTCTTCGCGAAATAATTAAAAAAAATTATCTTGATATCATTTATAGAAATTTAGTTCTTTCTCAGCAATTGCGTTTAATTTTTAACGGTATTTCATTATTTCATAATCCTATATGTATAATTTAGATATTTTGCATTTCTTATCACCCGTTTAATTTTATGCTGCTTATTTTTTCCAAATATAGTTATTTAGTGTAAAATGCGTAAGTCATTCATAAAAAAGTTTCTTAAAACTTAAGGCAGGGCAATATCAATTCATTTAAAAGAATGTTTTTTTTTTTTTTTTTTTTTTTTTTTTTTACTTCAAGAAGTTTTATAAATATTTCAAGAAAATTATTTTTTATTTGAATTTTGGACTTTGCGCATTGAAATGGAAAATAAATTTGTAATTGACTGAGCATATCACTAAAAAAAATAACAGAGCAAAGATTACTTTCAGTGAATAAATCCTTTATGAATATTAAACGAAATTCACATGCAAATTAATATTAATTTTCTTTCTCTCGTTGTTGTTCCAAATATTTCACTAATCCTCTCATTACTATCTTTTTTCTCAATTACACTCACTTTAAATTAATGCGGATTTTTAAGTTTTCCAAAAATGGTATCATGGAATAAATATTCATTTCTTATGTAATTTTTTTAAATCGCCAATGATGAATATTCACTGCCTTTTCGCAGTTACGATTAATAAATAGGATAAAATCAGAGGAAATTGGAAAGACAAATTCTTTTTTTGTTCTAACAGATTACATACCTGCTAATTTCTACTACTTCATATAAACCTTAACTGGCCACTCAAACTCGCCACTAAGGCACATGATAAATCTGATGGACCGGACTGCCCCGACAGCAACACTGACGAAAACTATGGTTGAGTCTTAACGGCCATTACCAGTCACGGTCCTCACCCTCCCTTGGGAAACACATCTCGTCCTCGTTAGGATGTTAGTGACTCGCATCTTTACTGTACCCAACAGGACGGCAATCACCAATCACTATATAGGTAGCTTTCCATCTTAATATCTGAGCTGCCTCCCCGCCCTCTTGTAAGAGACCACATCATATAAAATCAAATCTTATAAAAATTAGTTAATGCAATACTAAAAACGACGACAATGTTTCAGATATATTTGTGACCAGCCCACGACTCAAAGACATGAAAAATAAAATAAAGGATATTAGTTGAATCTTTCATTAAAAAAATGATGAAGATTGAAACTTTTGATCGCAGATTAAAAATAAACGAGAGAAAAATAAGGATATCTTCCAAGTTCGAAGGAAACTAGATTTCTTGAAAACTATTGAAACCCACACTACATGTCTTTGGTACCTTGTAATACGAGCTTAAAAGTTAATTTTCAACCTTCGTACCTGTTCTTTAAAAGTTTAGTAACTATCATAGAAGAACAAGTTGATAAATTTCACGTAAATATAAAGAAAATGGAAAGGGATATTAGGGAGTTGGAATATTATCTTGATTTTCGAAATCAATTAGATGTTGAAAGCTCACCAGAAAAAAAAGGAGTTCCGATTTAAAAAAAGCATTGCTATAAAGTATTGCAAAATTTTTCGTAAGCTCAATTAATTTTTTCGTCATAAAAGTCTTAAGGTGTAAAAGCAAAATGTGCATTATGAGGTTGTGAAATGAAAATATAAAGTATTTTGATTTAGGAAAATGTCTCCAAATTATACATTCTTTTTGTGAAACAATTCTTATTTTCAGAGAAAAAAAAGGATTGAATTTTTCGAATTAGCACAAAAATTATATTAAAAATTAATCATGTAATGGAAATTAAAGAAAACATTTTGTAGGAATATTTTTTTATAAGTTTCTTCTTTTACTCTGTCTGCGTACAATAATAACATCTGATTAAACCTCAATTTTTAACTTGCAGTTAACGTAAAGTTAATTTTTTAGTAAATTATTAATTATATATGCTGAGTTAATTGCTTCAGATTCCGAAATAAACCGATAACAATATGCCTAAGTAATTCAATTTGTTGTGTAACCATAACAACGAATCAAACGTATTAAACTGAGTTGTAGACGCAGAACAAAGTTTGAGGATTTTCACACTAGAGATTTCAGTTTCTGAACTTGAATATTTTCACACTAGAGATTTCAGTTTCTGAACTTGAATATCTGCTGTTATCTATACCTCACAAATCACATCATGTCCTGAAACAGAAAATATCAATTAATTTGAAAGTAAAGAAAACAAACAAAAAAAAAATATATATAATTTTAAAATAATACTTTTTATTTTTTAAACTACTGCTTTTATACTCCTGTATGTTATGACGATATTGAGTGCATTCAATTGGTGTTGTAAGAAAGAGCAAATTTTTTTTTAAAAAATGATATAAAAACATAAGCACCAAACTTAAATATTATCATACTACGTTTTCTCAGACTATATGAGAGTTTTTTTATACTTCCGTGAAATAATAATACTGCAAAAACTCACAGCAAAGTTGTGAACTATATATTTCCCAGAAGAAATGTCAAAATTAGTTTATCAACTTACTTACAAACAATTGTTTCTTCCAAATTTATTAACTGCCTGATAATCTGTTTGAATTTTTGAATTCCGATTAGAGCCAAAAATCAATGCAGATAATTATTTAACAGCACGCCAGACTGAAAGCACTGCATCCTTTCCATAATTTTATTTAATATTTTAAAGATAACTTGGCAACGAAAAAAAAAAATCTATTGTAATGTCTTGATCTAGACTGATCAAATAACGAAGCAGAATTTCCAAACAATTCTTTATTTTACAGCCCTATATATACAGAAGAACAACTTGTTCTAATCTTGGTTATATAAAAAGTTATTTACACCTGTAGTAGGAGACACAACAGTCGAAGTCGAAGGTTTATCTTGAAACTTAGTTCTCCATCAATATGGAGAAACAAACCCACAAGGAACTAACAGGTTATTAGTCAACACAACCATTCTAGGGCTAGTATTCGGACTTCGAACTCTTGGGCCTGCAATTCGTTTCTTTCCAACAATCTGCCTGTAATTCGTTTCTTTCCAACAATCTGCCTGTAATTCGTTTCTTCTTCTCTTCCTAAAAAAATTTCCGCACTTTATTTCGGCAACAATCTCCGCCTCTTAATTTACATTGGTCATTTTAGCTCTCTTTCGGCCAATCGGGGTTCAGCAATATGCTCCCACAGCGGCGCCAGCCTGTCGTGGGAAGATCCTTTTAATGAGGCACATTTCATAACGGATTATTCTGGAACACGGAGTTATCATAGTCCTTTCACAATAAGAAACATTTAGCATCCAGATGTTTGGACACCCCTTTCTCTTTGAAGGTATTCTCAATATCTCTTGTACGAGGAATTACCACATGTGGTCTTTCACTGTAGCCGCTAGTAAACAGATACGAGACCACCCACATGAAAAGATCCACCATCTGGCTATCTCGAGGAGTTTAGCAATTAACAGTGATGACACAGCTGGCTGTAAATGTCTTATCAGTATTAGGAAACGGGGAATGTTACGCTATTCATGTACTTTCCATAAAGAAAAAGAAATTTTCTCAAAAACATCATATCAGCATTTGAGATTTACATTTCAAGTGCGATAAAAGCTATCCATCATTTGAATTATAATGAAAAAAATCCATCTTTTAAATTATTTGAATGCCGGCTAAAAAGAATCGTTTGACTGTCTTAATGTCAAATTCAGAAGATCTTATGAGAGAAAGATTAACTAGAGTAAAAATCATCAAAATTTTAATTAGTCAATAAAACGTAATATAAGAGTTTGATGGGATGAATGAGAAATTATATTTAAAACTTTATGTCGCAACTAAACTATGAATTTACATTCAATAAACAACTAAATTGAGCAAAGCAGTTCAGAAAATCAAGTGTGTATGTGGGGGGGGGCACTTTGAATCACTTTGGCAATGCGAAGCCACACACATTTTTGGATCAATTGAAAAATTATAAGACCTAACCTGGGGTGTATTCTCAGTTTCAACAGATCGCTCTGACCTTGTTCTTTTAAATACTTTTTTGATATCCTCTTTTTCAAAATTTCATAAAAGTTTCTCAAAGATTTTTGAAAGAAAATTTTCTGTAACTTTCATTGGATCAAATTGCCCAAGTTTTGTGAACCTATCATTTTGATCCTATCTGGAGTTGGACAAAATGTCACAGATAAAGATAAATAATATATTTAAAAATAAAGCTGTATTTTCTTCTAAAAAATGCGTTTCATTTTTAAAAAATCTGCAATGCTTATAAATTATAGTAGGACATAGCAATCCACAATTTCACATTAACAGTATTCAATGTACTTAAAAAGTCCATAAATAGACCAAGTAAAAATCATTCTTACGCTAAAGTTTATGTGTTCTTTTTCGCTTGCTTCTTGGATAAAAGAACGAGAAAAAAAATCGATAGGCAGTTTTCTTCTTCTGCTACTACAATTCAAAAATTGAATCTGATCCAACACCAAAAAATATTTCTTTCCTCAATTTCACCAGTTACACAAAGAAGATTGACCGAAGAGGGTAAATCCGATACTTCTTACACGGAAGACCTTTCAGGATTCTTTATACGTCATTCTTTTCTCCCATCTGTAAGATAACAAAGCAAAGGTAGATATTGAACAGGACAGTAAACTATTGTAAACTATAAAAGTATTTCTAAAATTGCCTTTGACGTTTATATGATTGACTAATACTTTTCTTTTCTTAATGATTTTCTTTTCGGTGGATTAATTGCTTTTTGGAATATATATATATTTTTTATTATGTTGTATAAAGTGACAGAACTTAAAAAATCAAATATCTGTAATAATATACCCATATCATAATAAGTTAGATTAATTCTTATATTCTCAGGGTGAAATACTTTCTCTAAAATTGATTCAAGTGTAACTTTTTAGCATAATAATGTTTTTAATCTATCGTAAATTTTTAGGTGTCATTCTTTAGTAAATTGTATAATTTAAAAAGAATAAGAAGGTTTTCAATTAATGGCAAAAATAACGGTTTCGTTTTTACAAGGTTAAATATGTTAATATTTATGATTGACTACTATACGATTATGTTCAAAACAAAATATGCACGATTCCACTATATTTCCACTAAATGGAAAATATCGCGTCAGCATTCGAAATTATTCAGGCGCGATATCTCATGCAGATACAACAAAACCGACTTAGGAAGTTAAAATGTTTTAATAACCCTTTATGATGATTTTCCAGAAAGGAAAATATAAAGAAAATTATAAGATAATATATATATATATAATTTGAAGATAATGTAATTTTGATCATATTGTAGACATTAACCATCTAAAATACTGTAATTTTTTGAACAACAATTTTGAAAAAGTTAAATGCGGATTTGCTTGGGATTTTTGTCACAAAAATAATTACATCTATGAGAAATTTAAATAAAATGCAATTAGAGATAAATTTCTGTTTTTCGATTAGTAAATACGATGCCAAGAGTAGATGTACATTTATATACAGAAGAATAAATTTATATACAGAGGAACAAATTTATATACAGTGGAACAAATTTACATATGACAGTATCAAAATTCAATATCAGTGATGATTTGATGACCTTTGTAGAAACTCCAAATCTTATAAACGTCTCAATAACTAGGATAAATATTTTAATGTTGCAGTAAATACTTATTATTCTAAGTATTTTGACTCATTACTTATTGTCTGCATTTGTGATTTTTAAACTAATTATTTGTCCCCAAATTATTTTTCTTATATTTTTGAAATATGCCGAAAGGAATCATAATCGGAACTTAACTTTGATTATAAAACTGATAATATTAATAATTTCTAAATGAAAGTTAATTCTGAATGAAAAAAAAACCATTTTGATTATTTCAACTACAAACTGTTTTCATTTGATAATTATAAGTCTTGAGAAAATATTACTTTAAATGCCTGATGATCTTAGTGAAAGTAAATTCCATGTTAACATATTATGGACATATGCATTTAATACATTTAATTATACATGGATCATAAATTACAAAAAGGTTAAAAATTGTCTAAAAGATTTTAAATTATACTGAGAGATCAAAATTTATTAGTTTAATTTTTTAAACTTACAGCATTATAATTAGTTTCCATCAATTAGAAATATTATATTTTTGAGACAATTTTGTAATAATATTTCAAATTATTTATTAAAATGAATTAAATAAAAACTAAAACAAAAATAAATAACAGGAGCCATATCAATTTGAAGAGTAATATCTCAAAGCAATGCATCACATTATTTCATTGTAATATTTTGTTTTAATTTAATAGATGTTGCATTGCTGTAGTTCTCAAGAGTTTCGGAAATCCTTTTTGCCTCAAACGTTCAGTCGCACCATAAACATTTCATTTTCTTGGATCCTTATTTTTGCTTTCTGAAGAGGCATCTGCAAGAATAAATCTAATTTGGAATTAGTTCATAAGTTCCAGGAAATCGAATTATGTTCAGTTCATTTAATCAAATTCATATCTATGCTTGCTGAAGCATGCAAATTAGTTACTTTTTCTTCCAGTGAATTAGTGAAGAAACTTATTTATATTCCTCTAACTTAGTTTCTGAGTGGCATCATATGCACATGGATGTTTCATCCTATGCTAAATCGATGGAAAAAAATTGCGCATTCTTTTACAGATTTCTCTAGTGTTCATATTACAGAACAATTTTGCAAGTCTTAAGTTCGAAAGATTATTTTATTTTTAGACGGAATTAACTTAAGAAGAAACTCACCATTTCCTAAAATAGCACTTGTTGAGAATTATAAAGAATAATTTACCCCTTTTTATTATGAAGTATATTAAATCTAAATTAAGATAACTTAAAGTAAGTATAATTTAAAGATAAGATTTGTATTTATGTAGTAAGCATAAATACATTGGAAATATGTCTTTACTTAGGGAACTTCTTCAATGAATCCTTTCTGCACAATTTGCAATCGCTGATTATCTTCAACTTGAACAATTGTTTCATTTTCAAACATAAATTCGATTTACTTATCAGCATTTGTATCGTATAGCTGACAAATTCTTTTTATGAAAAAAAAATGCATGGTTTTTATTTAGTTAATTACACTTATCCTCTCTTGCTTTATGTATATGATTGCGAGACAAGATCTCTACCTCTCTCTCCCCATATAGCTTAAATAATTCTTAGTATTTTTTTATAAAGGACACATAGTATTTTTAAAATTTTGAATGTCTTCTCGATGATTTCTTTGTATATTTTAATCTATGAAAATCGATTGAGATGTTAATCATAAAGGATTGCTCATATATAGATGTAACCAAGCATTGTTTGATATTATTATTGAAATTGTAGACTTCCAAATCACCACATATCTGATCCAGTGCCAGTATATCTGATCCAGTGCCAGAGGAGGTTTCCTAATATTGAAGTAAATGCTGTACAATATTGGTAAAAGTTGACACAGTAATAAAAACTTTTAAGATGCATTTAAAAGAGACAGGGCCTTTAGAATGGCAGTAAAGGGATTAAAGACTTGCATTTAGATCGCGACTAAGTAACAATGAAAAGGGATTTTCTAACAGTGAAATATAATTTGAAGAAATAAGTGCACCTTCTTGCAATTGATATTATGACATGCAAGCATGTGAGTGTAAAGTAGATTTTGCTTTTATCAAGAAGGCTTTTTGTATCATTGCTTTATTCAATCTATTAAATACATAGTAAATATACATAAATAATTATTAACTAATTTATTAAAAAAATAAGTATAAAGGGCTGCAAAGACAATTGACGAATAAAATAAGCATAAAGGTGGGGGAAATTAAAAAAAGCAAATAATTTTAATTTATCTTACTTTCTTTTTATCAGTAGAGTTTACTACGGAGGAGCTTCAAAATAGTACAGTGTTTGTGGCCTCATGTTATAAAAATTCACTACAGTTATATTATAACATTTGTTCGCTTAGGCACCCTTTCCATTTTTTAAAAAAAAAATTAATTACAGTTCTGATAGCTAGCATATAAAATCTAAGTAATATTTTAATTCATACAGTGATGTGCATGGCAAATATGAGCTTAAATAAGGAAAGCAATTGCACAATGTCATTTTCATATTTCTTTTGTTAAAAAAAATTATAATTTTTAAAAAATTATAAAATTGGTTTCCTATATTTTCTGTTATTTTATAAGATCTCGGGTTAATTTTCAGAGAAGAATTCGAACTCAGATGAAAGTGATAAGCGTTACTTCTGGATTACCGAGTATCATAGAAATATCAACTGCTTCGTTTTGAATATGCAGGAACAATTTAAAGGATGCATAGTTCTGAGAGGGAATCATACAGCATTAAATATATTTCTTATGTTCTGCTAAGTTTTATATTCTTAATCATAGAAATTGCTGTGAATGATGAATGCAGATCAGATAATGCATGATAATTTATATCCGAGTACTCAAAGAACTTATCAGCTGCCTCAGTTGTACTATGAAATAACATTTTGAGGAATGCATGATTATAATAGTGTACCACTACCATTAATGAAGTTTTCTTATTACATAACTGGTTTTTTTCTCCATTATTACCATTTGAACATTTCTGATAATGATGAATAATTGCTAAGATTTGCGAAATAATTGTTTTTTTTTAATTTTACACAATTGCTTATAAATACCAAAATTTCACTGAAATACCTTCATGATTTTTTTCAAAAACACATCAAAATGTGCATTCTTTTGTAATTTTGAATATAAATTATTTTTAACAGGTATTTGCTCTTTCACTTTATCTAATGTTATCTACAGATGCAGTTCTTTTAAATTTAATAAATAAATGCTCTCTTTTTTTCCTAGGAGTGATTCTAGATATTTCAAATATTTAGAGGGTAATTATAAATACTTAAAGAAATGTCATTTATTTTAAATAGATTTGATTTTTCCGACTGAATTGTTTCACTCATATACCTTAATTTAGTAATAATTTTGAAAATTAAAATAAAATTCCACGTTACCTGATAAAGGAAAAAAAGAGAGCTGACACCAAATTTTCTATGAGAATTTAAACCCATCTGCTGTAAACTTTAGAACAGAAGTTTCGAAAGTCTAATACTATTTTTAACATCAAATTCATTAAATGCTTTTCATCTTTTCAATTATTTTTTTAAACTTTTATTCCTTGAATTTATACATTTTAAAGAACTGACACTTAAGGTCAGCTTCTAACGTTACAGATTTTATTTCATAAATTTAAATATAAGTTAAAACGAAAATAAGTTTATATTGTTTCTAAGGCAAAATAGCTATAAAAAATATTATCATTTTCATGCAAATATGAAAATCTAGTTTCACAAAATGTATGTTTCAGAGATATTAATAAAAATGATATGGAGTTTATTCCTACTTTAAATTCATATTCATTACCTAAGCAACAAATTATTAATTCTTCTGTACATCATGAGATGGTTTCAGGAATTATTTGAATGGATTTTCATTCAATTCACATTTGAAAAAGAATCTTTCATTTAGCACTAGATTTAATATGCAAATTTCAGTAGTTAAAATATACATTAGTTAATATTACTTAAGGATTTAATTAAGACTACTAGTACAAATTATATGTATGTTTACTACAAAATATGCCTCTATTTAAATACATTAATAACGGTTGAGGAGTTCAAATTATTAAATTAATATAACATCTTACTTTCATAAATTTAATTACTAATAAATTGTACAGAAACGTATGTCTGTGAATACGTAATTAGACAGTTATTTACACAAAATATTATTGAAATTGGCCGAATAATTTTACTTCAGCTCTATAACATATTAAAATTAGTATTTAAGTGTGCTATAAATAAAGTTAATATATTTCTCAATGAATGCATTCCTATTGCGTAGAAATAAAAGTTTTGTGAAATTTATGGGACACTACATTTATTTTCCTTTCAATACTTCATTTATTAGATTATTAATAAGTACAAAGCGACTTTTCTTGGTATTATTGATATATTTCACGTGGAATTTTGTAAGTTGTATCAAAATATTAATAAAGTTTATAAAATACAAAATTATTGAAAACGAAGGAGTAAATTTGAAATATTTATTTCTAATGAAACACAATAAATTGAGACAAATATGTTAAAAACTGGACAAAGGAAAGTTCAAATTTTATTTTCGACATTTGAATAATTTCGCCAAAAGTGGCGCTGTTTATTCGCTTGCAAAAAATGACAATGACTCAGAAAAAATATTTTAAGCTCTGCATTGAGCAAGGAATGAATCATTTGCCACAGTGCAACGCGTATTTGTCATAAGTTCTATAAAGAGTCACCTCATCATAAACAAACTTATAGTTATTAAGAAATTCATATAAAAAGGTAACACATGCAAAGAAAAATTACTGATCATAAATCAGATGAAGAAAGTCGAGCTAATTTGAGCTGCATTTGAATGCAGCGTTATCCCTAGGGGTACATAAATGTTAGAATATTTACTACCTAGGTCTGTTACTCTTGAAGATTTGCGAGATTCAATAGTTCAAACTTTAAATTCGAAAAGCAAGATCTAGTTATTTGGCAAAAAAAGGCCTTTCCATTCAGTATTTGCTGTAAACTTTTCAATGCATAAAATAAAAAATTGCACTATTCTAATAATTCATGTGTCATATGAGTCTATATATTGTCGTTCAGTAGAAATATGCATTTTAAATCAATGTCTTTTTTTACACTGACCTTGTATTTTATTACTCAACTATTAGAAATATTCAAATGTATTTTTCCTTTTAATCCATGAATAGAAAAGGGAGAGAATTTAATTGGTATATGAGAGAAAATCAGTATTCATCTAACAACAAAAATAGCCGGAAAGAGCATGGGCCAGGACTTTTATCCGTCAACTATGGTAAAAGGAATATCTATTTAAATGCAGAAATTGTTTATTAGAAAAATAAATATTTTATTTTTCTAATAAAAATAATATTATAAAAAGAATCTTTCAGAAATATACATACATTATAAGAATAAATGAATTATTTCAATCTTCTTAATTTAATAAAGGATGCATTGTTAAAGGAATGGAAGCTTTAATTTAATTATAAAATCACACTTAGCGACTAACTATGTTGTCACATTAGCAGTGTTAATATTATTTCTAAAATTGAAGCTGAGAGCTAAATGAAAAATAATTGCTAATTTAATCAATCCTAATTTGTTTGTTGGTCCCTGTGTTCAGATGGATCTACTTACGCTAAGATGTTACGGGCATGACCTGACATAGTTATATAAAATAACACAGACAATTTATTACGTTAATAAATTGGACATCCAATTACGATTCAATGTTTATCAAATACAATGGTAAATTTTACGAATTTACTGCAGGGAATGAGCAGAACCCATCATTTTGGAGTGACCGAAAGGCTCTTAGAAATGTACACTTCTCCAAAAGATTTGAAAAGGGCTTCTTGAAGAGGCATCAGATATTCCGTACTTCTAAGATACGAGGGCGTAAGATAATCTCCACAATTCTGGCAGGATTCTAAATCGTATTTATTTTCCACTCCATGTTACAAGGTTATCCTAAGAGTAACGGAACTTCTTTCACAAACATATATTTATTGAAATTACAATATATATTTAAACAAATTATTCATTTGCTTTAAATATTAATATAAATTTCATTAATGTGTGGAAAAATAGTTACATTTTATCTCTATGAGTCTATAGACAATTTTATACTCAATCATATTTATTCATTAGCTGACTCATATTTCAGCTACATCTCTAAAAATATCAAGAAAATACATTATTCTGCAACGATATTTTCATAAGGAAAATCGTCGAAAAATGATCCGTATATTCTAATGGCAAATAACAACTGTCGCTATTTTTTCCATTAAAAAAATGCGTTTTGTTTGTTTTACACGATTCTAGACTTATATTTGTAAATTATTAATTCCGGATTTCAGTTGTTTCTTGTTCTCCAAGGCTCATTCCTAAAATGTCTAATAATTGTACTGAAAACACTTTGATGGCCTGTGATACAGTTTCAGATCGGAAAATTCACGAATTCATCAAAAATCCGTTGGACATACGATTCGGGTGCTTTATAAATCTGACGGTGAGTATCAAACTTCTTTTCGTCAAAATGAGGCATAGAATTGAAATAGTCTGTCAGCCTAGTAATGTCTTCTCTGTTCACTGTACAAAATTATATAGTCCGTCTCAAAAAAATTGGAGGTTAAACCGAAAAGTTAATATAAATAAAAAAAAAAATATATACAGAATGTATCTTTTGATTATTTCTGTTTTATCAAATATTTTACTGCCTAATTAAGGCGAAATAATGATGTATTAATGTTAATAAAGTACCATTGCAATGTGAAACATACCATTATAAACATACGCTTACGAAACTATTTAGTGGCAAAATTCGGTACAGGGAATCATCTATTTAATTGGTGCTCAATAATACTGTCCGTTCTATTAAACCCATATTTACCAGGTGACAATTTTTTTAATAAAAAAATAGCGTCATGAAACACAGAAAAAATATTTTTTTTCTGTTAAGCCCATTTATCTTTCTTGTTGGAAATGCTTTACTTTGGCCACAATATTTCCTAAAAGAAAGAGTTGCACAATTTGTACAAAGTCGTATATTATATCATGTAGAAGCCCCAAATATCCTATTGCCGTTAATGCGAAATGTAAGTTCTTCTTATTTGCATGTTCAATATTACTTATTATTGAAATTTCTGTAATAATGATTAGCCGCCCTCGAATGAGTTTTCTAATATCTAATTCAATGCAAATATTCGGTGTCTGATATATATCATAATATAAAAAGCATGTCTCATCCACATTACATCTGAGAAGAACATTAATTTGATCTCCAAGTCCTTTAAGGTGAGCTTACAGAGCGTGAAATCTCCTCATGAAATCTTGCTAATAAAGCCGACAAAAGCTACAAATAGTATACATATTGTCACATTTTGGATATACCGAGGAAAGAAATATGCTTTTTTTAGCAGGTCTGAAAATATGCTTTTTTTAGGTCTGAAAATATGAGCGTGTACTTTTCTTTTAGCATAAGAAATGATAGTAATGACAAAAAGTTTTAATAATGCTATTAGAAAAATTTTATTTATTAAAAATTTAATATTTTATGAACTAAGGTTATTTATTTTGCAAATGTTGTTTGATTTTTTAGCTTTATGAGATTTTGCATCCTAAAAGAGTTACAAATTTCGAAACAGAAATTTAAATTGCTGCTTATAGCGAAGAGAAATTATAGTATTTATTATATTTAAGCTGAAAGCACATAATAACAGCACATTACAGTTTTATTTTAATGAAATATTTTGAATGCTAATTTGTCATATAAAAATTTTTATTCCAAATACTTATGAGATAAATTTTATATTAATGTTTACTGATTAGCTTTATCTCATAGATGTTCTTATATTAATACTTTTCATATGTTAACACGAGAATATTTCAGTTCAAAAACAATATAAATTAGGTCGCTCATACTATTTTTATGTATATATTACTGCCCGCTTTAATGCTCCAAAAGGAAAAGTTTGAAAGTGGAAAACTTTTTACATTCGACAATTAATAAATATTTACTTTCTTATATTTGCAATTCAGACATTACTGTAATTTTATAAGGAATGAAAATTCCATTAATAATGGCCAATAAGCGACAAATTTTAAATTATGGGGAAACGCAACAAGCCAATATTTCAGTTTTATTTTGTTTAATCTCTTTTGAAATGTTTTTTAATAACTTCGAGAGCTAAACGAAACTCAGCGAACCGAGTTGAAAATTACAGCTCTCCTCAATCCATAACATAATTTTTTATTTCAATGTCAGAATTTTTTAGAAGAATAAGTGAAATCGAATAACATCGTAGCAGCGTATTTCTTTAAAAAAACAGACAAGAAATAAAAATAAAAATATTTCCTGAAAACATTTTTTTAAGTCATCTGATCTCAGGCAAAAATTTAAATCTTATAAAAAAGATGTGCTAGAGTATTTATGTGAATGAATTCATTACTTGAAATGATACATTTTTACTAAAAAAATGCATGAAAAAGTTATCAAATCCTTTTACACTTTTTATTTGAAATAAATCATAGTGAAAGAAATTTAAAGATTAAAGTCAGGATTTTTTTTTCTTATTGCTTAAGTGATGAGATGATAACTTCCTAGAAATTGCTATCTCAATTATTAATAGTTAAATTACACCAGCCTGCAGCAATTTCTTGTTTCAAAAGTAATAGTTGTTTTTTATGTATTTTCGCATGTTTATTTCAAAAATAATATCAGTTTTTACATATCACGTACAGTTATTTTGAAAAGTAAATTTTTTAAATAAGATGGGTTGCATTTAAAGATGTCGTAGAATGTTTTTTTGGGAAATGAGAGAAAAGAAAATTACAAAGAACGTGTAACTGAGTTATTACGTACTTATCTTTTGGGGTGCTATATGAGCATTAAAATTCACTTCCTTCACTCACATTTGGAATACTTCCCAGACAATTTAGGAAAAATTAGTGACGAGCAAGGTGAAAGATTCCACCAGGGTATAAAGGAGATGGAACGCAGATATCAAGGACGGTGGAGTGTTAACATGATCGCCGATTACTGCTGGTCTTTAAAATGAGACAGTGATGTGGACCATAAACGAAAAACCCGAAAAAGAAGCTTCTTGACTTCAAGAAAAACACAAAAGTTATCATAATATTGTAAATGAACAGCATTATTGTGTTTAGTTAATAGTAACTAGAGTTGCAACTGTATGCATTATACTGCATTTTGTTAATTTTTTCATCGTCATCTGTAAAAAATCCTTACGTGTTACATAAAATTTAGTTTGCATTTTGGAATGACATCATCATTGCTGATATAAATCAATTAAAATTTTACAAACAAAATTTTTTTTCTTTTTTTTGCAGGTTGGTGTTATTTATAGGATGTATCAAAGAAATAAAAGTGTATAAACTAGTGGTTCTTCCATTATCGTTAACCTTAATATATATATATTGAATTTTTATATTTAATTAATTTTTCTAAATATCTGGAAAGGCATTAAACTGTTTAAATTTTTTAATTAGTCTAAACATTCTCTCAATGTTGAAGGAAAACTAAGCATAAAATTATCATGATTTTTTTAACGAAAACATTGCTGAAAATTATTATGTAGTAGATGAAATGTTATTTTCAGTTTCGAAAAATGTGCAATAAACATTATTTAAAAGTGGCTCATGTTCTGCTCAATTTTTCTTCCATATGTGAAAATTAAAGGTCTTATATAAATGAGTGCATGCACTTTTCAATTTAGAACATTTGTATGTAGGAAAAAAGAAAATTTGAATGGAAGTTTTTTTTTATTAACTATATATGTAATGATAAACGAGATTTGTAACATTTACATCAATAAAGTAGAGATGTTATATTTCTCAGACAAATATTTTTAAAAAAGATATCAGAAATTAAAATTTACCAAGCATTGATAAGGGATGAAGGATAAGAAAACATGTCTAAAACTTTAAGACAGAAATCTCCATTTAGTTACTTCAATATACATTAAACGATGATACAAGAATCCTGTAATTTGTTTAACAATATCAAATAATCAGATTTAATAATTTTAGTATTAAGCGAAATGAAAGATGAGGATATATATATATATATATATATATATATATATATATATATATATATATATATATATATATATATATATATATATATATATATATGTGTGTGTGTGTGTGTGTGTGTGTGTGTGTGTGTGTGTGTGTGTGTGTGTGTGTGTGTGTGTGTGTGTGTGTCAAATATATGTCACATTTTTTTAATCTTCTTTTATTGATTTTATTAAAATGTATGTGACACAATTAAAAATAAATGTTTAGAATTTGACTGATTTAACTTCGATTATCTCATAGTGTATATTTAAAGTTAATTAGAACAACAGTTAAATGTTTAAAAAAAAAGGGAACAAATTTTGGTGATACCTAAGATAAAAGAACAAGATAAATTATTCAGGAAGCGAATTTAAGTTTGCAGCAACTGAAGTAATAAGTTTTTAGTAATAGGGAATCGGGAGGAGAGGGAATGAATTAAAGTATACTTTTGATAAGTATTGTTCAATATCTCTAACCGCTCCCACCTCAGATATGAGGATGAGAATTCCGGTATGATGGTTGTTCTCGTCACCCTGGTGGGTACAGAAATGGTAAGGATCGGCTACCTCCCATAGATGACGGGACGTGCTTCCCACAAGAAGGACTGTACCTTGCCGGTGATTACCCTTAAGATTCAACCATAGTTACCATCAGTGTCCGGTTATTCAGATTTTTGTATGTGCCTTCGAGCGGATCGGAGGAGCAGGCTAAGGTCATATATCTCACCCTATTTGATTGCTTCGTTTCGATTTAATCCAAATAGAATTTTTACAGAGCCATAATTTTAAGATTCATTCTTAATTTAATTTATTGACATACTAGTACATGCATTTATTTTCTGGCGGTTTTACTTTGAAAGACATGTAAGGAAATGATTTGATACTTTTCTTTTGAAATACAAGACTTTTTCTCAACAAAAAGAAGGAAGAAAACTAGTGACAATGCCGTATCCCATTTCAATTATAATGATTGTTTCAATTTTTAGTTTCTCAAATATATTAAGAGGGAAACTTGCAGAATGAGATAAAATGATGCATTTTGTAACATCGAAACGCAAGAATAATTTAAATGTAATACTATTTTCTTTATTTATCTGAGATTATCACTACCTCATTTCAAAAATTTCAGAAATTAAAATTTCATCGAATCCATAAAAAATCAAATATTTACTTAAATTAAATACATATGCGGGTTTGATAGATTAAACGTACATTTGTGCATGCAAAAGTTCATAATATCAAAAATTCTCATATTCCAAGCCAAAAGATGTAATTCTTTTTCTTAAAAAAATTATCTTAAATAAACGTTTCTGTCAGTACTCTATTACTGATCTTTGAGATTCTAAAAATATTATAAAATACTTGAGAATTTAAGCTTTTTTATATGAACAAAGTGTGGTCTCACTATGCATAAATTCATATTCGCAAAAAACAATCAGTTAGATTAGTAAAAATTCTGATGCATAGAATAATTCTTCGATCAACTCTTTATTATGTTAGAGTTTAAATAATGCGAGCTCATTAATTTTGGAGATGGAGTATTATTAGCAGAAATGAATAAATTTGGCCATGAAAACTGTAACTTTGCTATACAGATTGAATTTGTAATTGGAGACTTTCATCCTGCCCTCTAAGATCTCAAACTTCTCAGAAGTGATCAGACAATCTTTATCAAACATCAGCATAGACTATATTTAACAACTCAGATCTCAGAAGAATTTTTAAAATTGTTTTGAAGTTAAGAAAGGAAAATTCCAGCCTGTTTGATATCTTCGACTTCTGACCAGGATTCAACAATTAGAGATTCACTCCAAAATAGCTTTCTCATCACTTCTGACTCAAAGAAATTGTACATAGAATTCATAACTCTTTGTAATTTATATTTTTTTTAATTTATTTATCAAAACATCTTTCAAAATACCATGATACAAATGACCTAAAATTAGGCTATGGTGTTAATTATTAAAAAACATATCTGTAATCAATGCAGAATCGTTGTATTCAAGTGAACACTAATTATAACTGAATAAAATATTGTTCGAATTTTGGACATCAGTTACGAATTTATTATTTTGAATAACTTTTGTTTTTCAGAACATATAAAAACAAAGAGTCAAATTATTAAAAAAAAAAGAACAAGATGTAAATATTAAAGCATATTAACATAGTTGGCATGTCACTTATATTCCACGAATACCCAATTTAAGATATTTCATGGCGTTTAGCATTATTTCACGGATTCGCGTGAAAATAATTAAAAAAAATATTTATATGATAGAATGCCTCTGCATACATTTTCAAAATAATAATAATAATAACCTCTTTATACTGAAATTTTTAATTTAAAATTATGTATCAAAATATCATCCTAAAGCAATTTGTTAGAAAATGAAGTGAATAAAATATAACGAATTGCATACTAAAACATTATATTAAAATTGTGGGAAAAATTTTCGCAATGCAAAATATTTATGAACTTGCAAAATGAATTCATCAATGTCATAGAACATTTTATTTAAAATATTTACTTTTGGAAATTATGTGCAATAGATTTATTCACAAATTATATTTTGGATATTTACTCGCAACCAAATATGCGAAATAAATTTGAGACTCTTTTAACAAAACTTTACAATTTTTTAAAACAATTAATGAGGACATTTTACAGTATTGCAAAAGTATCATATTTAACGAAAGTCGACAAAAAACTTTATATGCATTTCAATTAGCTTTAAATAAATGCACACGTCAGCAAATTATAATCCCTTTAAACTAAGTAATTACTGAAATTTAGAAAAAAAATAAATGTTTTAATATCTTCTACAACATGGCATATCATTAAAACTTCGCAAACAGATTCTCTTTCTTAAGAGCATATGTAAAAATGTAATTAATTTGAGGAAACGATTAGTTAGCTTTAATGTACTTTTCTTTCAATAAATTTAAAATAATTGCGGCACACCTAAATTTAATGGCACGTAAAAACAATTTAGAGCAGCGAAGTGTGCGAATTGGAGATTGTTTAAAATGAAACACAACCTCTTTCCATACTATGCAAACAAGTATGCGTTGTGTTCTTCGTAAGATTAGTAGAAAAATGACTAATTAATTTCTTTTTAAAATAACATTTTCATAGCTTCTTAATTAATTAAGCCTCTCCTATAAGTTATTCATCGATGGAATACTTATAAAAATATTTGCTCTCTTCAGCATTTTTAAGAGAGTAGAAAGCAATGAAAATTATTTTCACTCTTCTTGTCAGCTAAATTAATAATTTTCTCAAGTAACTAATATAAAAACATAATAATGAACATAATGCCATAAATTGTTACAATAGTATGGTAAATATTAGGTAAGTATAGAATTTCATGCTTCAAATTTTTTGTTACTCATTGAAAAGAGCCAAGTTCTTCGGAATTTGTATATTATACTAAAAATGGAAGAATATAATACAAAGTGAATTTCAATCTTCCCGTGATTTTTACCTACCTATACTCATCTTTTATAGAGCTTAATTGCTCCAATCAGTAAGGAAATTGCTCATATTTCATTGTTTACATATAATTAACTATCTATAGTTTATATTTTTATGGAAAAGTGCATCTTAGTCGTGTTAAAAAAGAATTTTTTTAAGTAGTTTATGGGTTTATATGAGATACTGTTTAGTAGTAGAATAATAAAAATTTTTAAAGAACAAATGTGAGTTCTTTGTTCTTTTCAAATGTGAGTTCAACAAATCTTTCATAGAATAACAGAATTTTGTATAGAACTAAGAATAAGCTTTTATCAAATTTACCTATAAAACAAATATCAATATTACAAAGATTTTAATAAAATTTTTATAAGACTCAAATGTTGTAAAATAAGGCAAATGTAAAATAATTTTACGGGAAACGTGTCAAGATGAGAATCATACAAAATAATCATTAGAACGATCAATTTAGAATAGCTTATTTGGAAATCTTTAAGAAATGTAAGAAAAAAGGAAGATGTGTTTATAAATCTATTTGTGGCAATATATAGTGTGGATTCATCTGGATTGATTAATTTTTTCTTTAATAATATT
This sequence comes from Argiope bruennichi, assembly GCF_947563725.1. NCBI lineage: Eukaryota > Metazoa > Arthropoda > Arachnida > Araneae > Araneidae > Argiope > Argiope bruennichi. The sequence goes on from NC_079152.1 coordinate 81,550,728, forward strand.
ATATTTTTGTTTAAAACAGTACGAAACATAATAAATTGATACTATCATTATATATTTTTTAAATTTTTAAGTAGAACATACAAGAAATCAATAAAAAAAAAATATGTTGTACTTCACATGTGTAACTAAATATATATTGAGTATCTAAATAAAATATTTATCTTATTTTCGCCTTTCCAAACGACTATATGTGAATATGAAAAAATGTATAAATGAAATGAAAAGTTTATTTAACAATTAATAATAGCTATATTATATTATTATTTTATTTATATTATAATAAAATAATAATAAAATGCAATTCTATTATTTTGTGGAGAGATTAATATATGTTTATCTAATATTGAAAACGAATCCTAGTCTGTTGCGATCTATTATTTCAGTCTAAAAAAAGGAAATGTTGTAGAATTCATTTTACATTCACCTTTCAAATATTTGACAGCGCTCAAAATTTACTGATCTTTCCGAACATAATATTATGTTTCGACGGATATATTCTAATGTGCAATTTTAGGGAAACTGTCTCTGACGTAAAGTACGTAAAGTCTTTTTTCCAATTTTTAGAAGACAGGAACAAGATGTAAAAATTATAGTAATTGTTTTGTTTTTTGTAACAATTAGCACAATTTTTTCAGTGATTCTCTTCTTATATTTTTGACATTCTTTTGTTTCAAAGTAAAACTTGGTATATACACATTTGTAACAAAAATGTATTAAAGTAAATAAATATTAATATCTTATTAAAAAAGAAATTGAACAAAAATTGGCTGTGTTATAGCGAATTATGCAAGAAATTATAATATTTAAAGATTAATTTCTTAAAGCTATTTAATTTTTTGGATATATATATATATATATATATACTCTAAATATTAACTTTTCTGTACTTAAAATCTGCCATTATAAGGGATATCAATAAATTATCGGCAGTAGTATGTTTGTTTTGATAATGGTATTTAATTGTATCCTTCATCATTGAAGTATTCACACATTGAAATAAGATAAAGAAGCATAAGAATGGGTGTTAATATATATATATATATATATATATATATATATATATATATATATATATATATATATATATATATATATATATATATATATTGTTACGAACCTATAATATTGCTACCCGGCACGAATAGTCATCGCAAGAAAGACCGTTGTACGATCGATCCTGTACGTGCTGAGATCAATGAACTTAGAGCTTGGCGACAGACTTGGCGAGCATTTAGCGGTCTGGCGATAAATTTGGCGAGTTTGGCGACTAAATGGATAGTACCGGAAAGTTCGAGAACTTTCCAGATCCATCCACTAACAACCGAGATGCAGCCAGGTACGCCCTGATTGGTCAGAAGATTCTAGCCCCGCCTCCCGGAACTATAAAAGACGGGCACTCAGAAGCTACGGGGTAGTTGTTGTGTGGATCGTCCGAGGAAGTCGTGTTTATCGGCGGAAGTTGTGTGTGAGAGAGTCGGAGTCGCCGACACGTAGAGACACTGGAGGATTAGACAGCAAGAAAGCTGCGGAACTATAGCAATTAAATGTGCTGCGTCATTACGATTTATTGGCGGTATTTTGTAGTAGAAGAAAAATTTTGTAACATTTGGTGTCAGAAGTGGGATTAGTTGGACTTTCCTGTTTATGCCTTGAACCAGAAAAATGGATGAAAAATTCGCATTGTTATTTGCCATGATGGCAGAGATAAAGAAAGGACAAGAGGAATTGATGAATGAATTCAAGATAGAAATTTTAGAAAATAAAAGTAACAAAACCGAAGACGTCCATGATATCACAGAAGAAATTGAAGGAAACAACGAGAGCCAAGTGGAAGAAAAGACTGAAGATCGAATGGAGACCAGTGTCACCGAAATGGAGCTTAGCCATCCGGAGGGTGAACCGAAGTTCAATGAGGAGATGCACGAACAGGGAGACTGTCAAATATCTGCAGGGCTGAAACAGGCTTCTCCGAACGAGTCCCCTGAAGTGGAATCGAAGGTGCAAACACTTGGGGATGGAGAAGATGAACTCTGTTTGGACGGGTCTGTTAGTGGCGACCCGTGCTCAATGCCTATGAATGCAGGTGTTAAAGAGACCCTGTTTGGACTGGATTCATCCCGAAGGTCGATGGGACAACCTCTTAGTGTCTCCTTGCATAATGACACGGATGAAGACTACGTGGCTCGAATCGCTGATCTCTGCAGTCTTGGCCCCAATTTCCTTCAAGAATTCGGCTTTGCTGTGGATTTGCAAAGTGGTGTGATGCAAATAGAAGCCGAAGAATTGCCTGTGTACCTGGTCAAGCTACGTCGTCGCAAAAGGACCCTTCCCGCAAAGACAGATGCGCTCTTCAGAAGTTCCTGTGTGGAGGACGGCGGACAATTCTCGAGTGTTGAGAATGGACCGGGAAAGGGTGGACGTATTCCTGTGAGAGCTCTGCCGACAAAGTTGAATCCCTGGCTTTCAAGTGGACTCCAGTGGGCACTGTTGGACCTTCCTGATAGTCGATTGGTTCGATGGAGGAAGTTCAAAATGACCAACCGACCATCCTGGCAAGAATTCGTTCCGGAGAAATCCGTTGCAAAACGATGTTTGGCTCCATGGGACATCCTGCATTTTAAGGAGCGGGATCAAGTCTGGGTGTACAATCCGAAACGACGAAGAGGTCCGTGTCAAAAGCATTGAGAAGGTTCGGATGGATCGTTAGTCGCCGCCAAATTAGCGAATGATGTCATCTTCGAAAGTGCAGAAGTCGCCAAATGCATCAACTTCATCACATCGTTTGGAAGCCTACGCCTGCTGCTGGATTGAAGTGGACTGCCGGGACGTCAGTTTTTAAAGAGGGGAGCAATGTTACGAACCTATAATATTGTTACCCGGCACGAATAGTCATCGCAAGAAAGACCGTTGTACGATCGATCCTGTACGTGCTGAGATCAATGAACTTAGAGCTTGGCGACAGACTTGGCGAGCATTTAGCGGCTTGGCGATAAATTTGGCGAGTTTGGCGACTAAATGGATAGTACCGGAAAGTTCGAGAACTTTCCAGATCCATCCACTAACAACCGAGAAGCAGCCAGGTATGCCCTGATTGGTCAGAAGATTCTAGCCCCGCCTCCCGGAACTATAAAAGACGGGCACTCAGAAGCTACGTTGTTGTTGTTGTTGTTGTGTGGATCGTCCGAGAAGTCGTGTGTATCGTCAGAAGTGGTGTGTGAGAGAGGAGTCGACACGTAGAGAAACTTGAGGATTAGCAAGCAAGCAAGTTGCTGAACTAATGATTAATTAATTGTGCTGCGTCATTACGATTTATTGGCGGTAGTTATTGAAGGAGAAAAATTTTTGTAACACTTATATATATATATATATATATATATATATATATATATATATATATTAACTCGAATCTTCAGCTGTGTTCTGTAAAATTGGGTTAGATGGCTGTCCCCAAATCTGGATTCTAAGGCTTCTTCAATTGTCATTAGGTCCGTCAGCTTTTCAGATGGAATTCCTTGAAGAACCTCCGCCGCTGATCCACGGAGAGATGCTACAAGTTGGCTGGATTTTACAACATCTGTCCATCCGTTTGTAGAACTGACAACATCAAATTGGGTTTTAAAAACAGTCCATGATGTCTGTCCATCAAATGTCAATGGTTTAACTGTCGGTCTGGTATACGAGAATTCTGAATTTGGTAGGAAGTTGTTTGGTCTGTCCTCGAGTTCACTAAGTCTCTTCTCGAGATTGCCGATGCTCTTCTGAACTGCTTCGACATTGGTTCGAGCCTCGTCCTTCACTACTCCAATCTCCCTCTCGACACTCTGGACGTCTTCTTCTATCTTCTCTACGCAACTATTAACGTGATCCTTAATTCCTTTTACTTGACTCCCGACCTGCATCTGAATCTTATCATTCAATTCTTTCCTCATTACCACCTGTCCAGCTTTTATCTCTGCCATCATGGCAAGTAGCTCTGTGAATTTTTCATCCATTCCTCTGGTCCAAGGCATATACAGGAAAATCCAACTTACCCCACTCCTGACACCAAATGTTGCAAAATTTTTCTTCTATTACAAATACCGTCAATTAATAGTAATAACGCAGCACATTTAATTGCTATAGTTCAGCAGCTTTCTTGCTGTCTAATCCTCCAAGACCTCTCCGTCTCGAGTGCTTGCTTTTTTTATAGCCTTCCCACAGGAAGTGATGTCATTTACAGGAAGTGACGTAATCTTGGGAAAGTCCCAGAACTTTCTCCAAGTTTCAAGGATATATATATAATATATATATATATATATATATATATATATATATATATATATATATATATATATATATATATATATTAACGCCCATTCTTATGCTTATTTATCTTATTTCAATGTGTGAATACTTCAATGATGAAGGATACAATTAAATACCATTATCAAAACAAACATACTACTGCCGATAATTTATTGATATCCCTTATAATGGCAGATTTTAAGTAGAGAAAAGTTAATATATATATATATATATATATTTAAAACTTTTTTGAAAGAAGAATTTTTAGAATAGTAATAATAAATGAAACTGAAAAAAAAAATATGTTGGTATAATTCTCTTAATTAATCGACAATAAATAAAGAAATAATTTTTGAAAATCTTTTTGGAGTCGTTTGCATTTATTCTCAGAAAGAAAGAAATTAAAATATTCTCATGTAAGAAAATAAATTGCTTTCTTAAGCATTAGTTCCAATGAATGTTTTAGTTTTAAAAAAATCCAGTGTTTAGTAAAACAAGGGTTGAAGAAAGAGAAGAGTTTGAAACAACTTTTCTTTCTTTTCATTATAAATATGTCATGTTGGAATGAAATAACAAAAAGTTTTGAGGATCTAATTACAAAAGGAGATACATAATAATTTTATTTGGCAACTAATTTTTAACATATATAATAAACTATCTATATGCTAATCATATTGAAAACTTTCAGTGTTGTTAATTTAACACTCTAAATATTTAAAACGGTAATTTATGAAAGAAGTAAAATCTATAAAAGCTTTTTGTTTCGGTAAAGGAAACTATTAATATTTTTAAAATATTGAATGATTAATTATAGTATTTCTATAATGCAATTATCAAATACAGACAGAAAAGCTGTTAGCAATCTGAATGTTTCATGTTTCATAAAATCCTTTTCATGAGTTAATTAATTTTGAATTCTACATGGGTTCGTAAGTATAGAATTCCAAAAGAGTTAAAAACATTCTTGCCGTTAAGACGGAAGTCAAAAGCAGATTTCATTTATCTTGAAATATATGGAATCGAAAATTTTATATCCTGCGGCATTTTTTGTTTCGATTTCATAATAATTTATACCATAATGATGACAGAGAACGGATGAAAATGCAACTAATGGGAATTTTCAAAAGAGTTGTCGCAGACATACATTAACAAAATTAAAAGGCATTCAAAAATGTCTAGCTTCAGAGACCGTAGCATAGTAATGAATTTAAAAAAACAATTTTGAGTTAGAGCTATGATACGCACAAATAAATAATGCATTTAATATCTTCTCAACGCGAATTTTTTTTATATACATGTAACCTCTAAAATAATAAAAATTATTCTTGTGAAATATAATGAAAATGGAATTTGGAAGAACATTTGTACGGAATCAAAATTGACATCAAAGGAAAACTTTTGAATTATAAAGTGGTGTAAAATGGATTCTGAAATATAATTTTCTCTAAAATCAATGAATAAAAGCTTAATTTCTTTTATTTATTTTTATAAAAATATAAATATTTGAATAGACCTTTTTTTTTACTGAGCACCAACTACCTAAGAAGTATTTAGTGCAAAATTTCTTTTTGCGGTTCTATTTGAATAGCTTTTGCTTCATGTATATTGTCTGAAGATGCAAAGCATAATACGCAAATAATATCCACGTTATTATTATTTTAAAAACAGAAAAAAATTCGACAAGAACGTGCACTTCGTGATTTCAAAGCAATTGCAATGACATAGCAACCTCACTTAACCAGCATAATTCTTTCACAAATCTTACTCATAAAATGAAACACTCTTTAAGCAAAACAATTTTTTCCCACAGGAATCATTGTAAAACAGGGTATATAATACATTTCCTTTTTTAAAAAAAATGCTGAAAGAAACTTATGAAAATGCCGTTTATTATTTATAATACATAAATTTTTACAAGAAAATTATCTAAAAACATTTATCTTTAGCTATACTTCAAAATTTGAGGAAAACGGTTATGATTCCCTTTGCGTCGTAGCTAAATATAATGCACATAGCTACTGCCTTATCAGGGTGGGGCTACTCAACAGCATTGTAATAATTTTCTACGCATTTTTACACCTACATGTATTTTACTGGAAGACTTTTACATTGTTGCTTCTATTGTTCCTTCCGTTCCACACCAAATTTTTCTGCTGCGATACTGAAGCAGCTAAATATATCCTTCAGTAATTCTGACAGGCCTTACAAGAGTGATGCTTTTCAAAATATGATTCAATGACTTCAGTTACTTTTTATACTTTTTAAATTTTACTGGAAGGCTGTTACTTTGTTGCCTTAATTGTTTCTTACACTCCTGACCAAATCTCCTTCGCAGCTTTCAGCTGTGACATGGAATGCTGCTCAATATACTTTTCAGTTGTTCTGACCAGCCTTATCAAGGCAATACTTCTCAACATATAATGCGATCCTTTCCTATGATTTTTACATTTTCATATTTTACTGGAAGATTGCTACTTCGTTGCTTCTATGGTTTTTTTTTTTTACGCTCCTAATTAAATATCCTTCCTAGCTTCCTACTGCGATATGGAATGCAGCTCAACTCTTTGATAGTTCGGACGTCATTCCTATCTCCCTCTATCCCCATAATTTTGACCAAAGACAAAATCCCATCGATTAAAGTTTTACAGACACTTGCTCAAACCCTTCGGAGTCTCGTTCAGTAACGCATCCGATCGTGAAGACAAGATGTTTCTTCACCACACGTTCTGCGAAACGCCGCTCGTGAAGCTAGTCACTTTTTTACTTTCTCGTAGACTTTCGTTTACTTTCTCGTATTGAGAAATTATTGTAATTGTCAAAAAATTAGAACTCGAGATTTTGACGAATCTCCACGTTTTAGACTTCAATGAACTCGAGATTTTGACGAATCTCCATTTTTAGACTTCAATGAACTCGAGATTTTGACGAATCGCCACTATTAGACTTCAATGAACTCGAGATTTTGACGAATCTCCACGTTTAGACTTCAATGAACTCGAGATTTTGACGAATCTCCACGTTTAGACTTCAATGAACTCGAGATTTTGACGAATCTCCACTTTTAGACTTCAATGAACTCGAGATTTTGACGAATCTCCACTTTTAGACTTCAATGAACTCGAGATTTTGACGAATCTCCACGTTTAGACTTCAATGAACTCGAGATTTTAACGAATCTCCACGTTTAGACTTCGATGAACTCGAGATTTTGACGAATCTCCTCTTTTAGACTTCCCTGAAATCGAAAAGCAAATTCTTTAAACACATCTGTTCTTCTATCTTCCTGTGACAAAGATAACTTTAAAACGCTTTGAGCTAGATGTATGAAAGTTGTTATACTGTCTTTGTACCGAATTTGCAGAATTTTTATCAACTTCTGAACAAAATCCATCCAAAAGAAATCTGTCTGTCCAAGTGTTTGAATATAAGTTAACACAATAACTACAAATCAGAGAGAAATATAGAAAAAATTCGATACAGAGTGTTAACTCAACATTTTTCAGATTTTGAGCCAAATCTAAATGGGACTCAAAGTCAAACGATCTGTACTTTCAGGAACATTTAAACGTGGTAACTCAAAAACACATTGAATTTCTATATCAAATTTGGTGACTACAAGCTCAAAATTGTTTCAAAATTTTGTTTCATTCCGTTGGAAAAAAAGCGTCTAAAATACAAATTCTATTTAGGGATACTTTCAACCACGTATCAATTAACATTCGCCAAAAAATTCCCAAGAATCACTAATAGATGCAGTAAAAATGCTAAATTTATCTGAAAAGTTCATATTTCGTAACTATTGAGCGCCAATTACATGGCAGGCGTCCTCTGGGATAAAACCTTTATTTGATAGTATGCGAGAAAGTTTTCAGGAGATCACTCCTGCTGGTTTATATTTGATTTTGCTCTTTATGCAAATCAAGTTAGCTCAATTTGTTCGTTGAGTTAACCTTTTAAAGGGTCATTTTTTTCTAGTCGTATTATGTTAAAATATTTTAGGCTTGAAATTAGAATAAGAAAAGGGATTCGTTTAGCTTATTAGATAAATTTAATTTGATAAATTAATTAATTTGGTTAATTAATAATTAAGTAACAAATCAAGACACATCATTTTGTGTGAGATAAAGAACTGAAGCATCTAAGTTTCTGTTTTACTAAAAAAATTTGTCAGAACTTATGCCAACCTACAAAATTTCAAGCAAATATCGATAAATTTGATGGGAAGCATACTTCCCACGGCCCTAGAAAGGGTTAAAGAGATAACCCAGTTAGCTGAATTATCGCTATACTCTCAATTATAAAACTGTTATGGGGGCATGAGGAAATGAAAAACTAAGACCCCCCTCACGCACACACCAATATTCGCATCTTTTCTAAAATGGAGGGCCTATCTACGAAATCTTGTTGTTTTTTTTCCACCCTCCTCACAACACGTTATTCGGCGGATAAAATCTTATTAATATCACTCCAGTTACCATATGATAAAAAAACTAACTCATTATACTCAAAAATAATTAAAACTCGTTTAATAAAATACGACATTAAACATCAACATTAAACTAAATAACTTACACAACAAAAAACCAACACATCAAACTCTACTCAAACAATCAAATGACCATAGATGTGGAGGACCAGCTGAAAAAACAAGCCTCTCTCGCAACCACTGCATTTATATTTATATTTATATTTCTAAAAACAGTAGCGCCCTCTAGCGTGCCAAATGGTGCGCTCTAGTGGCTCATTTCTCAACACCATATTCTCAGGATAACAGAGGAAAAGCATCACACACACACACGCACACACATACAACCTCGGGTTAAAGTTAATTAAAATTTTAACTTAAGAACTGTGAGGTTCCTATTTTCTCATGCTCTCCTCTTCCTTTCTCATGCAACTCTCCCTATACTGACAACACAAAATGCCTTTGTTACAAAATTTCATTCTTAAACAACATAATCTCAGAAAACTTTCACACGGATCCTTTTTCCTGCTTTCTGCCTTCATTTTAAGATTAATTCTGTAAAAGAATTTTTCAAATACATCTTAAAATTTGTAATTTTTTTGGTAGTCATAAAAAAGAAAAAAATAATGGTTTCCACTTAACTTAACCTGTTCTCCTTCCCCAGGAAAATAATTTCAAGTGTATGTGATTAGGGGTACGTATTTGCCTGTGTGTAGTTTTGGATTGCAGGAACCGCTGAAGATATGCAGAAAGTTCCCCAAAATAGTATTTTAAGATCCCTTTCATTAGGTAGCTTTACTTTAAGAAAACTACCCGCTTTTTCTAATGTATTTAAATGAAATATGGAAAATCTTAGCTTTCTCTTTTAATTACTTAGGAAAAGCAGTAAATCATTTGAAATTAAATATTAATAAAGTATTATGAACGCATCGTTTTTAGTTTACTATTAAATACTATACAATAACAAACATTAGCTTTGTGTATAGTTCTAAATCGTTTTATATTAAATCAAGGCTTGAAGCAGAAAATATGTTGGAACACCAAATATTGAATCTAGATGTTTATAAGAAATGCTATCTCGAATGTTTCATGCTTGTGAAATCTAACTTTATTCAGCAACTGATATGTACAAACAATATGCATGCATCATATCTTAATTTAAATGTGAATTTTTGCATATTCTGAAGTCACAACCAATAACTTCAATAATGCCACATTGAGATCCGAGCACATTCTTCGATAATGCTTAAAATTTTACAGCTGAAATAAATTAAATGAATTGAAACTAAACCTTAACATTCTTGTATGCAAATTCCTATTATTCCAAACATTAAACACAATCATGCATTCATTTCATTATACTAAGCTATTGAAACTTAGTATTAAGTTACATATAATTTCAATCTATAAGTAATTGGATCTGTTCGCAGATATTACAGAAATATAGTATTATTAAATAACCCAAATTCTTAGAGCTCTGTTCTTGAAACGTATATTTTACAGACATTAATGGACTTCGTGGAATTGATATCTATATGGTTATATGCCAGTTCCATAAATGTATCTGACTGCAAATATTCAAACCTTCTTTTAATATTTGCAAATAGCTTAATAATAATATTATTGATTATTTTAACGTATCTTTTTTCTCTGACATTTTTCCAACCAGTATGAGAAACATAATATTGATCAATTTTATTGATTTTCTTTAACTTTTTAGGTGTTTCTTTCTTCCATCAATAAATTGGACCTTTCTCTGCTTTTATCTCAATAGAATGGAATTCCTTCTTCCTCTTTTCTCAGAAATCAAGCATATGTAAAAGAAGTTTTGTTGACAACTGAAAATTAATGTCCATCTGCCTCATGATACACATGTAATTTATTCTAGAAGAGCAGCTATTAAATGACATTTCCAAATTCATCGTTATTTGAAGTTGTATTTACCTCTGAAAAAAGAGATGTAATGCGTAGCAAATAATGCGTACAGATGTAATGCGTACAGAAATGAAATTTGTTGAAATCTTTTGATCGTTTAAAATACAATCTCAAATCTAGCGAGTTCTATATAGAGAAGAAATTTCATATGAACCAGCAACGCCTCACTCTCATTTCACACTTCAAAACAACATCAAGATGGCCTTTGCTCAGTTAAATAATAATATGCGAAAGCAAACTGACCTCTATCAAATCGAAATATTGAAAAATTCGAGTCTTTTAAACTTTTGAACCTGTAATTAGCACAACTTTACCTTGCAAACAAAACATAAGAAACAAAATGGAATATACGCTTTAAATATTTGCTATGTGATAAATTAATTGTAGGGAAGAAAGAAAAACACTGAGCAGTAAAAATAAGTGTATTTGTCCTAGAAGAAATTTAAGAAAGTGTGTATTTTTTTATTACAATAGTATCATGTAGATATCATCTTTTAAATTCAAAGAATGAAAATAAATATTCAGACATCAAAAATACTTTTATACTCTTATAAATTTAAGAAAATGACAGACAACCAGATTTAAATATATTTAAAGTATAGTTTGAGGTAATTTTCGAAACACTATTATTTAAATTCATGTACTTTAATTTGAAAAAATATTATTGTTATAAAACGTATTTAAAATTATTTCATTTCAATAGAATATAATGAAGTAAATGAACTATAATTAAACAAAAATAAATTCAAATTTATGAAATAAAAAATATAAACACTTTCCGTCTTATGAAATTTTCTAATTAGACACATGGTTTGTTTATATCTATAGCAATATATATTTATATTAAGTAATTAAGAATTTTCAAAAAATAAACAAATAAGTTAATTAAAGATTTTCCATTCGATAAGATAGGAATTTTAGCTGTGTTGTTGAATATTATTGAAAGAAAAAAGAAAATAACACTAAATAAATCAGTTGGGAAATACTATGAAATATATTCTAGGAAAAGAAGAAATTATTGGCTTCAAAATAGACAATTGCCTGAAGGATTGTATTTCAAAATACTTGTTGTAGATATAATATAACTTTTGTGAGATAGTTCATTACGTTATTCACATTTCAATTTGTGGTGATTTTAATTTTTTAAATTCTATTTTTTAGATAATTATCAAGCGTATAATTCACTATTTGATTTAAAATAGCGTACATTTAAATTCAAAACTAATAAGAACTGAATACATAAAAAATGTGTTGAATTACTACACTCATTTATATCTCCAAGTTATACGTCCAATATATCGATTTATATTGAAATTAAATTCGTTACATCTTACATTTAAATTGTTTATTCATAATTTTTTTTAAAAAAACCTATCAAACAATTTAGCAAAATAAATCGAAACATCATCAGATCAATAATTAGCTTAATTAAACTACTTGTTATATAGTATATCATATATAATGAATTGTATAAATTTCGTTCAAGTTGAATCATTAAATGGACCATTAGCAATTCTACTTCACTTGTTGAAAACTTCTTTAAATTACAAAAAGAAAATCAATTACTGCAATTTTCTTCAAATAGAAATATCATAATGAAACATATTATCCATCACTAATTGGCTTTTTTCTTTATAAATAATTGATAAGTGGAAGCAATTATATATTTTGAAGTTTTTCTTTTTTCCATAAATTTAAAATAATTGTTAGGTTATCTTTTCTTAACACTGTACAAAAAATATAGATATTTGGAAAGAGAAAATTATGTTGAAAATGAAGAAACATTTCTTTTAATTTTATCACAATAATTAACTGCAAGAACAACTTCGCATTTTTTGAAAGTAAAGCTGAAAGATGACTAATTAAGTTTTAATTAGAATAACATTTTCAAGTATTTTTAATTAGCAAAGGCTTGCTCTGAGAGCGATGAAACATTAAAAAAAAACCTTTTCATGAAAATAATTATAAACAAAATATTTTGTCACCAATTCATCTTGGGCAAACATCCAAATCTTAAGGAAATAAAGTTTAATATCTTTTGTGCAGTCAATTATACGAATTTTGATATCATTTGTTATATTAAATAAAATATAATTGAGTAATAATGAGAGCTAATAATCAAAATTTTCTATGCTATTATTTTTATAGCAGTTTTTCTTTTGCCTTAGCTATGCACAATAATAATTATTTTACATATGGTATAAATGTGTATGTTTGCTTTTAGTAAGTTATTATTTTCAATTAAATTTTACAAGATCTTGGTGGATTTCAGGAAAAGCTTTTATAAAACTGCTGTTCCTAAGATCAATGGATTTCTGGTATGTCAGAATACTAAACCACAAAAGTCTCCCCTCAAAATTGAAAAAAAAATCCTATTCCTCCAAAAAATTTTATGACACATCACGTAATTAAGAAGTTGATAAACAGAAAAAGAATCATATTTAACTGATGGCTATATGATTAAGCAAATGTATTCTCGGACTTCTTTTGAGAGTTCTTAAAAAAACGATCCTACCCCCAAAGCCATCTCTGTGAGCGCATCTAACGACAAAGCGCACGCTACGGATATTCAATCAATCATACTTAACGAAAGGAGAAGTGTCGCAGTGATATACAAGTATTTCGAGCACATGCCTTAATTTCGTTCAACAAGCTTTTGGGACCATTCAGAATTGATAGAGTAACATTTTACCGAGGGCTTTTCACCTAAATGGAAGAACTGCATTCATGTAGATTAAGGTAACAAATTGAACCATTTTCAGTATTTATTAGATAAGAAAAAGGCTGAGAAGTTATTAAAAACAGAAAAACGAAATCGCAATTAAGCAACAGGAATTATTTGACAAACGAAATGAGATGAGAAAAGAGACCACATGGGTCATAAAACACATACACTCATACACACATTCATATAGCTTCTTTATAGTGATTATTATTTTAGTAGCATGGCACCTATTATATTATGGAACTTTCTTTCTGGAGCAGTTCACTAATATTACGGTTATATTGCAAGTTCAAGTGCTCGGATAATCTATTTTTCATTCTTAATTCCGCTTTCTAATTTCTTATATAAAATACGTTAATGGCCAACTGTTTCTACCTCAGTTATCGACAATAGGAAAAAAAATCTGGCGATTAAATATTTTATGAAATAATAAAAATGGTTTTAATTCGATTATAAAACTAAAAATTAGGAACACATTTAAAAAATAGCAAAATTTGAGATAAAAATTAACGGATATTATTTATTTAAACATTCACATGAATTAAATAAATCGACATAGTTGGTACTAAAATGGTGTAAAAATTCTTTTGAGAATACTACTTTCGGTAATTTCCAGAGAGAAATGCCAAAAACAAAGAACTAATTAAAATTCTTTTTAAAATTTCCAAAGATATATAAATAAGATAGAGAGATAAAAATTGATAGATATTATTTATTTAAACATTGGCAAAAATTAAATACATTAATATAGTTGGAATTAAAATGGTATAAAATCCTTTTGTGCATACTATTTTCGGTAATGTTCACAGGGAAACGCCAGAAACAAAGAATTAAAATTCTATTTAAAATTTCCAAAGATATCTCTCTCAGAAATGTATGGTTCCACACTCCAAATTATATATTTAACATATTTGGTTCTCAATGTGAGACTTCAGAGTTTCAATATACAAACATCTCGTTTCTTATTGCGTTTATTATTTATTTTATATTGCATATTCATTTATTATTTATTTTATATTGTATATTCATTTATTATTTATTTTATATTGTATATTCATTTATTATTTATTTTATATTGTATATTCATTTATTATTTATTTTATATTGTATATTGTTCCAGTTCCATACTTAAAACACATTTAATATAATAAGTATATTTTCCTTAGTAGCAATTTCAAATTATGGCATAAAATTTGGAAGCATAAATTAGGAAAAAAAATTCTGTGTTGCTTTATTAGGATTATGTAAATAAAAACATGCAGCAATAAATTTGTTAGATATTAAATAAAAAAATAAATATTATAGGATTAAAGAAAGAGTACGTGATCTGTAAGAGTGGCATAACTCCTGAAAAACAAATAGTAATTACATCTGAAAAAGTTACAATAACAGAAATAGTAAATACATAAATAATTATAATATGAAAATAGACAAGAAAGTTGATAATATTTTATAATTCATTGATAAAAAAAATTGTACTGTCGTTAAAAGTGTTACATTTTTAAGATATATATATTTTTTAATTTCATTATATGAGCCGTTTATTTTGAAAATGGGACAAGTCCATTTTTTGTTATTGCGAGATATTTAAAAGTTTGCGTTTTAATAAATTTAAAAATATTGGTAAGTATTAATAGATATATTTTTTGTATTTTGTGAAACCAGATAATGTAAGTTTATAATCCAATAGTGTTTACAGTGCTGACTAAAAAAATAAGAGTTCCATTATAACTAAATAAACTTGCCTCACTTTCAAAATTAAAGAATTATTGCAATCATTCATTTAATTGGGAAATAATATTTCGGTTGCGTCAGTCTTTTTTTAAGAATAAAAACTAAATACTATTCAATTTTTTATAAATATTTATTAACTTGCTAAAAAGGAAAAAAAACCAAGAATATTTTAGTAGAAAATATAACATAACAAAAAACAGTTCAGTTTTATTACGAATTTCAATGAAATTATACATTTTTAGTTTATGCGTAGTTATAATTAAATTGAATTTTTTCAGGATTTAACATTAAAAAAAATCATGATGAACGGGAGGTATATATGGTAATAAATCCATCATATCCTTGTATTTTTCTTATGTAATAAATCTCCTTTTTTTCTTACATAAAAGATAATTTTATATTTCTGAAATTACTTGGAATTATTTATCTTCCTCGTTGTGTTGACAAATCGATAATTTTAAATTCAAAATCTCGTTCTATCGAAGTTTTGTTGAACATTTAGTATGGTGCATCCCTTGTAAATCTGATCCAGCATATAGTTAATCAATTCACGGTTTCTCCATCGGTATTTTTCTTTCTTTTTAAAACCGCTTTTTCCAGATGTTGGGTTGAAAATCAATGTCCATGTGTAATTTCATGTACTAAAAATTTATTATGTTTTCGACAATTTTGTATTACTTTATAGTAATCCTGGGGAATATGCAAGGAACTGGTCACTGGATTGAGTAGTTACTGGATAGTTCCACTCCAAAATCACAATCGTTCGATAGAAATGAATGTCCTGACAATTAAAATTTGTGATCAATGATATTTATTTCATTGTCACTGGACTGAATAATCGGGGATGGAAGTAAACATTATTATCGACAATCAAAATTAAGATCTACTTTTTATTATTTATAAAATACCGTGAAAGCACCTATTTTCAATATCAAAAATAGATAAATAGAAACACCCTAGATTTCAGACATGATGTCAAACGGCCACATTTCCTTCACCATAGAGCAACCGGAGCTAAATTTTGCTGTAATATATACTCTGTCAAATATAATTTCAATCTAAGATGGACTTGCACCACTTTCAAAATAAACAGATTTTCAATACTGTTAAGAGCTAAAACTTCTATCTCCCAAATACTAGATTCTAAATATTTTTTTTTACTATATATTTTTTACTCATAAAAAGAACATAACAAGTTTTATCTATAACTTCGATTATCTCCATTTTTTTTCAAAAATGGACTTGCCTCACTTTCAAAATAAACAGCTCATATCTTAATTTTGTGTTTCAATAATAATAATATTATTATCGCTAATGTTATATTCGATAATAATAATAATATTATAACTATATTATAGTAAAACAATTCACGGTTTCTCCATCGGTATTTTTATTTCTTTTTAAAACAGCTTTCTCCGGAGGTTGGGTTGGTTACAATTTCGTATTAATTTATAGTCATTCTGGGGAAACTGCTTTTCCGGATTTCCAGTTCTAAAACTCCAAAATCACCATCGTTCGGTAAATTGAATGTCCTGACAACAAAAATTTATGATCAATGATATTTATTTCATTGTCACGGGACTGAACAAAGGTGTTGGAAGTAAATATATTATTATCAAAACACAAAATTTAAGATATAGTTTTTATTATTTATGAAACATATACAACCACCGATTTTCATTATCAAAGATAGATAGATAGAAACCACCTAGATTTCAGACATGATATCAAACAGCCACAATTGCTTAACCACACAGCAACCAGGGCTAAATTTTGCCATAATAAAAATAATTTCAATCTAAGATGGACTTGAACCACTTTCAAAATAAGCAGATTTCAATATCGTTAACAGCTAAAACAGCAATCTAAAAAATACAAGAATTTGATTTTTTTTACTCTAAATTGTTTACGCATAAAGAGATCGTAATAAATTTTATCTATAAATAACATTATCTAATTTTTTTTTTCAAAAACGGACTTGTCCCACTTTCAAAATAAATGGCTCACATGGATTTAATAAGATACAGATCTAATAAAGGCCTAATTAGATGCAGTTCTATATAGATGCGGATCTAATTAGATGCAGATCTCATGTGCGCCTTATTAGACGAAGATTTGAATATATCTATTTATTTACAGCTCTAAATAGATGCAGTTCTGATACGGACCGAATAAGATGCAGACCCGATTCAGATATAATTAGATGCAAATCTATTTAGATGCTGGCCTAAAAAGATACAATTCTATTTAGATGCAGATCTCAGGGCGCTAAATTAGATGCAGGACTGATGCTGGCCTAATTAGATTCAGACCTGATTCCTATCTATTAGATGCCAACAAATTGCAGATTTAAATATGGATAAAATTAGATGTAGATCTGATGGCCGCCTAATTAGACGCAGACTAGATGCAGTTCTATTTAGATGCGGATCTCATGCGAAGCTAATTAGATGCAGTTCAAATTTGATGCAGGTTCAATTAGATGCATGTCTGATGCGGGCCTAAATAGATGCAGAAGTGTGTCAGATCTAATTAGAAGCAGGCTTCAAGCAGATCTATTTAGATATGGATGTGAATAGATGCAGATCTGATGAATATAGATTAAGATATCTATATAGGCCTAATAAGATACAGTTCTATTTAGATGCGGATATCATGGGCGCTTAATTAGATGCAGTACTGATGCCGGCACAATTAGATGCAGATCTGACTCCGCTCTAATTAGATGCAAAACTGATGCAGATTTATATTTGATTCTAATTAGATGTAGATCTGATGGGGCCTAATTAGATGCACACTTGATGCAGGCCTAATTAGATGCAGATTTGAATATATCTAGTTATTTACAGCTCTAAATAGATGCAGATGTAAATAGATGAAGTTCTGACGCGGCCTAAAAAGATGCAGAACTGTTCAGATATAATTAGGTGCAGATCTATTTAGATGCGGGCCTAATAAGATGCAGTTCTATTTAGATGCGGATATCATGGGCCCTTAATTAGATGCAAGACTGATAGCGGCCAATTAGATGCAGACCTGATTCCGCTCTAATTAGGTGCAAACCTATTGCAAATTTAGATTTTCATTTAATAATATGTAGATCTGATGGGGTCAAATTAGATGCAGACCTACTTAGTTCTATTTAGATGCAGATCTGGTGTGGGCCTTATTAGATGCAGATTTGAATATAAACAAATATATACAGCTCTAAATAGATGTAGATGTAATTAGATGCATATCTATTGCGGCCTAATAAGATGCAGACCTGTTCAGATATTAGATGTAAATCTATTTAGATACGGGCCTAATAAGATGCAGACGTGTTCAGATATAATTAGATGCAAATCTATTTAGATGCGGGCCTAATAAGATGCAGTTCTATTTAGATGCGGGCCTAATAAGATGCAGTTTTATTTAGATGCGGGCCTAATAAGATGCAGTTTTATTTAGATGCTGATATCGTGGGCGCTTAATTAGATGCAGGACTGACGCCGGCCCAATTAGGTGCAGACGTGCTTCCGCTCTAATTAGTTGCAAAACTAAAGCAGATTTACAGTTGCATCTAATTAGATGCAGACTTAATGCAGGCCAATTAGATGCAGTTTTATTTAGATGCAGATCTGATGTGGAACTTATTAGATGCAGATTTGAATATATTTCTTATTTACAACTATAAATAGATGCAGATGTAATTAGATGCAGTTCAGATCTGGACCGAAATAGATGCAGACCTGAATCAGACATAATTAGATGCGGATCTATTTAGATGCGGGCCTAATAAGATGAAGTTCTATTTAGATGCGGAAATCATGGACCCTTAATTAGATTCAAGACTGATGCCGGCGAATTTGATGCAGACCTGATTCCACTCCAATTAGGTGCAAACCTATTGCAGGTTAAGATTTGCATCTATTTAGATGTAGATCTGAGGACGGCCTAATTAGATACAGACCTGATTCCAATCCAATTAGGTGCAAACCTATTGCAGATTAAGATTTGCATCTATTTAGATGTAGATCTGAGGGGGGCCTAATTAGATGAAAACTTGATGCAGGACTAATTAGATGCAGGCTTCATGCAGGCCAAATTAGATGCAGATATGATGTTACCCTTATTAGATGCAGATTTGAATATATATAATTATATACAGCGCTAAAAAGATGCAGATGTAATTAGATGCAGTTCTGATGCGGACCCAAAACGATGCAGACCTGTCCAGATATAATTAGATGCAGATCTATTCAGATGCGAGCATAATAAGATGCAGACATGTTCAGATATAATTAGATGCAGATCTGTTCAGAAGCGGGCATAATAAAATGCAAATCTGTTCCGATAAAATTAGATGCAGATCTATTTAGATGAGGGCCTAATAAGATGTATACTTGTTTTGATATAATTAGATGCAGATCTATTTAGAGGCGGGCCTAATAAGATGCAGTTCTATTTAGATGCTGATATCATGGGCGCTTAATTAGATGCAGGACTGATGCCGGCCTAATTAGATGCAGACCTCATTCCGCTCTAATTAGATGCAAACCTGATGCAGGTTTAGATTTGCCTCTATTTAGATACAGATCTGAGGTTGGGGGTCTAATTAAATGCAGACTTGAAACAGCCCTAATAAGATGCACACTTGATGCAGACCTAATTTGATGCAGTTCTATTTAGATGCAGATCTGATGTTCGCCCTATTAGATGCAGATTTGAATATAACTAGTTACATACAGATCTAAATAGATGCTTTTCTGATGCGGGCCCAATAAGATGCTGACCTGTTCAGATAAAATTAGATGCTGGCCTAATAAGATGCAGTTCTATTTAGATGCGGGCCTAATAAGGTGCAGTTCTATTTAGATGCGGGCCTAATAAGATGCAGTTCTATTTAGATGCGGGCCTAATAAGATGCAGTTCTATTTAGATGCGGATATCATGGGCGCTTAATTAGATGCAGGACTGTTGCCGGCCTAATTAGATGCAGAGCTGATTCCGCTCTTATTAGATGCAAAACTGAAACAGATTTACATTTGCATCTAATTAGATGTAGATCTGAGGGGGATGGGGCTAATTAGATGCAGTTATATTTAGATGCAGATCTGATGCGGGCCTTATTGCATGCAGATTTGAATTTATCTAGTTACTTTCAGCTCTAAATAAATGAAGATGTAAATAGATGCAGTTCTGATGCGGGGCTAATCAGATGCAGACCTGTTCAGATATAATTAGATGTAGATCTATTTAGATGCTTGCCTAATAAGATGCAGACATGTTCAGATACAATTAGATGCAAATTTATATAGATACGGGCCTAATAAGATGCAGACTTGTTCCGATATAATTAGATGCAGATCTATTTAGATACGGGTGTTATAATATGTATGCCTGTTCTCATATAATTAGAGGCAGATCTATTTAGAATCGGGCCTAATAAGATGCGGTTCTATTTAGATGCAGATCAGATGTCGGCCTTATTAACTGCAGATTTGAATATATCTAGTTACATACAGCTCAAAATAGATGTAGTTCTGATGCGGGCCTAATAATATGCATACCTGTTCAGATATAACTAGATGCCGATCTATTTAGATGCGGGCCTCGTAAGATGCAGTTTCATTTAGATGCGGGCCTCATAAGATGCAGTTTCATTTAGATGCGGCCCTAATAAGATGCAGTTCTATTTAGATAAGGATATCATGGGCCCTTAATTAGATGCAGGACTGTTCCCGGCCTAATTAGATGCAGACCTGCTTTATCTCTAATTAGATGCAAAACTGAAGCAGATTTACATTTGCATATAAATAGATGTAGATCTGAGGGTGCCCTGATTAGATGCAGGCTTGATGCAGGCCTAATTAGATATCGCACACCTAGATCTAAACAGGTATTAACTCTAAAAAGCACTTTTTTCAGAAAAGACGAAAAACTGATTACTGTGCCCCTGTGCACTGCAGGAGTTTTCTGTATTGATTTATGCTTTATATATGCAGCTAGAAGAAAGATATTGTAGGAATCTTGTGTTTTAATCATGTTTTGGGGCTGAAAATTAGATTTTTATAGTTATTTCTCTATTGCTTTATAATGTATGTATATTTGTTTCATTATTTTTAGGTGAGCCCTTGTTGGTGAATTTAGTTTTTAGTTGGCTTTCTTTTGAAAAGGCAACATAAATTTAAAATGTAATAGCATTTTGTATTATTTATAATTAGTCCAATTCATAGAGCAGTCTGTGGACCAGCAGTAGGGGTATATTGGAAGATAAATTAGCAAGAAAACACTAGAAATACTGAAATCAATCAATATTTGTTATTAATAATACTATAAAAATTAGTTAATGACAGTCTCGTATGTCCCATTTAATTATAAAAGTAATACTAAGAAATAAAAGTTTCTTATAAATTTTAACGCAACATAAAAAATATAGGAACCTGACGTTCTATAAAAAACAATTTTAAATGCACATAAAAAATCACATTTGATTTATATTTAAGTATGATCTTTCTCTGTTAATTCTTAGTATTAGATTTTAATAATGTCATCATTACAGAACAATACTCAGGACTCTGTTAAAACTCAAAAACACTCAGAATTCTGAGTTCAACCAACCATAGCTATAAAACTGTTTTTGTACTTATTTGAATAAAGTTTTGAGTATCGTTGTGTACTATGGGCATGACAATAATATATTAAGATAATCTTGATTTGTAACTTTAAGTAGATATTTTTTTATAATCTCTGCAGATATCGGCCAATTATTTGTCACTTGAAATAAATTCTCTTGTTGTTTGAGCTCTCAAGTAGCGAGATTCAATCCTTGGAATAGAATTTATAAAATCTATAACGCTCTGTTTAATTTGTGAGTCAATAATTGGACGTGTTTGCCTCTCAAATCGGCTTGAATAACTCCTGATGCCGTTTTCTTGGAAAGTGCTGTTTTTATCGCTTTATAGCTCAAGTCAAGAGTGGATTTGAAAAAGGGCTTGCATACTCTAATTTTGGATCCATTAACTTCAAAATAAAAGGCGGTGTTAAGTGCTCTAAAATCTTGTGTGCTTGAGTATCGATATTTAGGTTTTATTTGTTGATAGTCTCGTACTACAAATTATCTCTGTCTTTCAAGATTGCCGAGTCCCCAAAATGCATCAAATAGCTGTTGTCCCATTTCATCGATCTTATCTTTGCATTTTAGTCGACATTTTTCTCCACAGGGCGGTCCAACTTTTCTCTGTGGCACTTGTTTCTTCGATTTCGAGAAAGACTGGTAGGCTTTGCGAGAATCTCTTAGCACTTTTGCAGCTTTCGATTTCCACTTCGCTGGTTTACGTATTCTCTTTCTACTTTTTTCTTCTCTCTCCTCGGGCTTTTGGGAATTAGTTCCAGCAACCGTAACATTTTGAGGGTCTACTTGCTCACTATCATCTTCAGTGTCCAACGAACTATTAGATTTCGATGAATTCGATCTGCTACTGCTAGTGCTGGACGACGTCAACGATGCAATAGAAGGTACGATATTGGATGGGGTCTTACTTTTGTGAACCAATCGGAAATTAGGATCTTCATCGGAGTCTTCAATATCACTTTCATCGCTTCGGATTGGTGAAATAAAGTAGTTTGATTCACCAGTCTTTTGTTGTTTAAACGTGCTCGGAATAGAGTTATCAACCACGGATAAATCGGCATGAGTTTCTACAGATGAGACTTCATCACTACTTGATGACATCTTCAAGTCATCTTCCAGAGTTGCATGTTGAGTAAATATGATAGGAGTGATATTGCCTTTTTTCCCTTTCTAATACTATATTTATTAAAAACCATCCACGTTTCAGTGTTTGTCTGAAATAGAAAATGTTTATTTCATTAAATTGTAGGATCCTGTGCGTCAAATAAATTTAAAAAGCCATCAATATAACGTTTCCGATCTCATTAGCGATGTTGTAAAATTAGACTTGGTGGAGCTCATCTAAAGAGATCTAACTCAAAAATTAATCAGTAAAAAAGGAACAAACTATGTAATTTCTAGAATGAAAATAAAATTATATTCAGATGAAAAGACTCCAATCGCCAATAGCCAAAAAGGTAAATTTAACTTGTTTTTTAAAGAAATATAAGAGTTTCAAAAATGACTCAACAAAACAGACTCAACTATAAATTCAAAAATGTTTCAACAATACGGCAAGAATTCTAAATAAAAATAAAATCTTTACTCACCCTGCCAGCAATACTGGTTCAACTTAGAATGTTGCATTAATTTACTCAGCACAAACCATCAAAATGGCGAGAACTCAAAAAAATACTGCTTCAAATTTCGACAACACGGGTACAACTCAAAATAACTACAATTTGTTTACGACAGGCAAGTGCGCTCCGCTTGTAATACTGATTGCAACTAGAGATGTCCTGTTTCGGTGGAGAGAGAGCGAGGCTAGCTAGTTCAACAAAAGGGGCATTTGTCGCTATCTAGCGTCGAATAGTGAAGATTATTTTTAAATCTCTTTTATTAGTCGGTAGGTATTGAAATAAGAAATTTGATGGTGTGCATAACTCAAAAATTAAGATTTTTGAGTTAGCTCCCTTTAGATCTAGGTGTGCGATATCTAGTTACATACATCTCAAAATAGATGTAGTTCTGATGCGAGTCTAATAAGATGCAGACCTGTTCAGATAAAATTAGATGCGGGCCTAATAAGATGCAGTTCTATTTAGATGCGGGCCTAATAAAGTGCAGTTCTATTTAGATGCGGGCCTAATAAGATGCAGTTCCATTTAGATGCGGATATCATGGGTGCTTAATTAGAATCAGGACTGTTGCCGACCTAATTAGATGCAGAGCTGATTCCGCTCTTATTAGATGCAAAACTGAAACAGATTTACATTTGCATCTAATTAGATGTAGATCTGAGGGGGATGGGGCTAATTATATGCAGTTATATTTAGATGCAGATCTGATGCGGGCCTTATTGCATGCAGATTTGAATTTATCTAGTTACTTTCAGCTCTAAATAAATGAAGATGTAAATAGATGCAGTTCTGATGCGGGGCTAATAAGATGCAGACCTGTTCAGATATAATTAGATGTAGATCTATTTAGAGGCGGGCCTAATAAGATGCTGACATGTTCAGATATAATTAGATGCAGATTTATATAGATACGGGTGTTATAAGATGTATGCCTGTTCTCATATAATTAGAGGCAGATCTATTTAGAGTCGGGCCTAATAAGATGCAGTTCTATTTAGATGCAGATCAGATGTCGGCCTTATTAACTGCAGATTTGAATATATCTAGTTACATGCAGCTCAAAATAGATGTAGTTCTGATGCGGGCCTAATAATATGCATACCTGTTCAGATATAACTAGATGCAGATCTATTTAGATGCGGGCCTCGTAAGATGCAGTTTCATTTAGATGCGGGCCTAATAAGATGCAGATCTATTTAAATGCTGATATCATGGAAGCTTAATTAAATGCAGGACTGATGCCGGCCCAATTAGGTGCAGACGTGCTTCCGCTAATTAGTTGCAAAACTGAAGCGGATTTACATTTGCATCTCATTAGATGCAGACTTGATGCAGGCCAATTAGATGCAGTTTTATTTAGATGCAGATCTGATGTGGAAATTATTAGATGCAGATTTGAATATATTTGTTATTTACAGCTCTAAATAGATGCAGATGTAATTAGATGCAATTTTGATCTGGACCGAAATAGATGCAGACCTAAATGAGACATAATTAGATGCGGATCTATTTAGATACGGGCCTAATAAGATGAAGTTCTATTTAGATGCGGATATCATGGACCCTTAATTAGATGCAAGACTGATGCCGGCGAATTAGATGCGGACCTATTTAGATGCTGGCCTAATAAGATGAAATTCTATTTAGATGCGGATTTCATGGACCCTTAATTAGTTGCAAGACTGATGCCGGCGAATTAGATGCAGACCTGATTCCACTCCAATTAGGTGCAAACCTATTGCAGGTTAAGATTTGCATCTATTTAGATGTAGATCTGAGGTTGCCTAATTAGATGAAAACTTGATGCAGGCCTAATTAGATGCACACTTCATGCAGGCCTAATTAGATGCAGATTTGAATATATATATAGTTATATACAGCTCTAAATAGATGCAGATGTAATTAGATGCAGTTCTGATGCGGGCCCAAAAAGATGCAGACCTGTTCAGATATAATTAGATGCAGATATATTCAGATGCGAGCCTAATAAAATGCAGACATGTTCAGATATAATTAGATGCAGATCTGTTCAGAAGCGGGCATAATAAAATGCAGATCGGTTCCGATGTAATTAGATGCAGATCTATTTAGATGCGGGCCTAATAAGATGTATACCTGTTCTGATATAATTAGATGCAGATGTATTTAGAGGCGGGCCTAATAAGATGCAGTTCTATTTAGATAAGGATAACACGGGCGCTTAATTAGATGCAGACCTGATTCCGCTCTAATTAGATGCAAACCTGATGCAGGTTTAGATTTGCCTCTATTTAGATGCAGATCTGAGGGGGGGAGGTCTAAATAGATGCACTTCTGATGCGGGCTCAATAAGATGCTGACCTGTTCAGATAAAATTAGATGCGGGCCTAATTAGATGTGGGCCTAATAAGATGCAGTTCTATTTAGATTCGGGCCTAATAAGATGCAGTTCTATTTAGATGCTTATATTATGGACGCTTAATGAGATGCAGGACTTATGCCGGCCTAATTAGATGCAGAGCTGATTTCGCTCTTATTAGATGCAAAACTGAAGCAGATTTACGTTTGTATCAAATCAGATGTAGATCTGAGGGGGATGGAGCTAATTAGATGCAGACTAGATGCAGGCCTAATTAGATGCAGTTATATTAAATGCAGATCTGATGCGGGCCTTATTGGATGCAGATTTGAATTTATCTAGTTAATTTCAGCTCTAAATAGATGCAGTTCTGATTCGGGCCTAAAAAGATGCAGACCATTTCAGATATAAATAGATGCAGATCTATTTAGATGCGGGCCTAATAAGATGCAGACATGTTCAGATATAATTAGATGCAGATCTATATAGATACGGGCCTAATAAGATGCAGATTTGTTCCGATATAAATAGATGCAGATCTATTTAGATACGGGCGTTATAAGATGTATGCATGTTCTCATATAATTAGATGCAGATCTATTTAGAGTTGAGCCTAATAAGATGCAGTTCTATTTAGATGCAGATCTGATGTGGGCCTTATTAGCTGCAGATTTGAATATATTCTAGTTACGTACAGCTCAAAATAGATGTAGTTCTGATGCGGGACTAATAAGATGCAGACCTATTCAGATTTAACTACATGCAGATCTATTTAGATGCGGGCCTCATAAGATGCAGTTTCATTTAGATGCAGGGCCTAATAAGATGCAGTTCTATTTATATACGGATATCATGTGCGCTTAATTAGATGCAGGACTGATGCCGGCCTAATTAGATTCAGACCTGCTTTATCTCTAATTAGATGCAAAACTGAAGCAGATTTACATTTGCATATAATTAGATGTAGATCTGAGGGTGGCCTTATTAGATGCAGGCTTGATGCAGGCCTAATTAGATATAGTTTTATTTAAATACAGATGTGTTATGTTCCTTATTAGATGCAAACCTGTTCAGATAAAATTAGATGCAGATCTATTCAGATGCTGGCCTAATAAGATGCAGATCTGTTCTTATATAATTAGATGCGGATCTATTTAGATGCAGGGCTAAGAAGATGCAGTTCTATTTAGATGCGGATATCTTTGGCCCTTAATTAGATGCATGACTGATGCCGGCCAATTAGATGCAGACCTGATTCCGCTCTAATTAGATGCAAACCTGATGCAGGTTTAGATTTGCCTCTATTTAGATGCAGATCTGAGGGGGGGGAGGTCTAATTAAATGCAGACTTGATGCAGCCCTAATTAGATGCACTTTTGATGCTGACCTAATTTGATGCAGTTCTATTTAGATGCAGATCTGATGTTCGCCCTATTAGATGCAGATTTGAATATAACTAGTTACATACAGATCTAAATAGATGCACTTCTGATGCGGGCTCAATAAGATGCTGACCTGTTCAGATAAAATTAGATGCGGGCCTAATTAGATGCGGACCTAATAAGATGCAGTTCTATTTAGATTCGGGCCTAATAAGATGCAGTTCTATTTAGATGCTTATATTATGGACGCTTAATGAGATGCAGGACTTATGCCGGCCTAATTAGATGCAGAGCTGATTTCGCTCTTATTAGATGCAAAACTGAAGCAGATTTACGTTTGTATCAAATTAGATGTAGATCTGAGGGGGATGGAGCTAATTAGATGCAGACTAGATGCAGGCCTAATTAGATGCAGTTATATTAAATGCAGATCTGATGCGGGCCTTATTGGATGCAGATTTGAATTTATCTAGTTAATTTCAGCTCTAAATAGATGCAGTTCTGATTCGGGCCTAATAAGATGCAGACCATTTCAGATATAATTAGATGCAGATCTATTTAGATGCAGGCCTAATAAGATGCAGACATGTTCAGATATAAATAGATGCAGATCTATTTAGATGCGGGCCTAATAAGATACAGACATGTTCAGATATAATTAGATGCAGATCTATATAGATACGGGCGTTATAAGATGTATGCATGTTCTCATATAATTAGATGCAGATCTATTTAGAGTTGAGCCTAATAAGATGCAGTTCTATTTAGATGCAGATCTGATGTGGGCCTTATTAGCTGCAGATTTGAATATATTCTAGTTACATACAGCTCAAAATAGATGTAGTTCTGATGCGGGACTAATAAGATGCAGACCTGTTCAGATTTAAATACATGCAGATCTATTTAGATGCGGGCCTCATAAGATGCAGTTTCATTTAGATGCGGGCCTAATAAGATGCAGTTCTATTTATATACGGATATCATGTACGCTTAATTAGATGCAGGACTGATGCCGGCCTAATTAGATTCAGACCTGCTTTATCTCTAATTAGATGCAAAACTGAAGCAGATTTACATTTGCATATAATTAGATGTAGATCTGAGGGTGGCCTTATTAGATGCAGGCTTGATGCAGGCCTAATTAGATATAATTTTATTTAAATACAGATGTGTTATGTTCCTTATTAGATGCAAACCTGTTCAGATAAAATTAGATGCAGATCTATTCAGATGCTGGCCTAATAAGATGCAGATCTGTTCTTATATAATTAGATGCGGATCTATTTAGATGCAGGGCTAAGAAGATGCAGTTCTATTTAGATGCGGATATCTTTGGCCCTTAATTAGATGCATGACTGATGCCGGCCAATTAGATGCAGACCTGATTCCGCTCTAATTAGATGCAAACCTGATGCAGGTTTAGATTTGCCTCTATTTAGATGCAGATCTGAGGGGGGGGGAGGTCTAATTAAATGCAGACTTGATGCAGCCCTAATTAGATGCACTTTTGATGCTGACCTAATTTGATGCAGTTCTATTTAGATGCAGATCTGATGTTCGCCCTATTAGATGCATATTTGAATATAACTAGTTACATACAGATCTAAATAGATGCACTTCAGATGCGGGCTCAATAAGATGCTGACCTGTTCAGATAAAATTAGATGCGGGCCTAATTAGATGCGGGCCTAATAAGATGCAGTTCTATTTAGATTCGGGCCTAATAAGATGCAGTTCTATTTAGATGCTTATATTATGGACGCTTAATGAGATGCAGGACTTATGCCGGCCTAATTAGATGCAGAGCTGATTTCGCTCTTATTAGATGCAAAACTGAAGCAGATTTACGTTTGTATCAAATTAGATGTAGATCTGAGGGGGATGGAGCTAATTAGATGCAGACTAGATGCAGGCCTAATTAGATGCAGTTATATTAAATGCAGATCTGATGCGGGCCTTATTGGATGCAGATTTGAATTTATCTAGTTAATTTCAGCTCTAAATAGATGCAGTTCTGATTCGGGCCTAATAAGATGCAGACCATTTCAGATATAATTAGATGCAGATCTATTTAGATGCAGGCCTAATAAGATGCAGACATGTTCAGATATAAATAGATGCAGATCTATTTAGATGCGGGCCTAATAAGATACAGACATGTTCAGATATAATTAGATGCAGATCTATATAGATACGGGCGTTATAAGATGTATGCATGTTCTCATATAATTAGATGCAGATCTATTTAGAGTTGAGCCTAATAAGATGCAGTTCTATTTAGATGCAGATCTGATGTGGGCCTTATTAGCTGCAGATTTGAATATATTCTAGTTACATACAGCTCAAAATAGATGTAGTTCTGATGCGGGACTAATAAGATGCAGACCTGTTCAGATTTAACTACATGCAGATCTATTTAGATGCGGGCCTCATAAGATGCAGTTTCATTTAGATGCGGGCCTAATAAGATGCAGTTCTATTTATATACGGATATCATGTACGCTTAATTAGATGCAGGACTGATGCCGGCCTAATTAGATTCAGACCTGCTTTATCTCTAATTAGATGCAAAACTGAAGCAGATTTACATTTGCATATAATTAGATATAGATCTGAGGGTGGCCTTATTAGATGCAGGCTTGATGCAGGCCTAATTAGATATAGTTTTATTTAAATACAGATGTGTTATGGGCCTTATTAGATGCAAACCTGTTCAGATAAAATTAGATGCAGATCTATTCAGATGCTGGCCTAATAAGATGCAGATCTGTTCTTATATAATTAGATGCGGATCTATTTAGATGCAGGGCTAAGAAGATGCAGTTCTATTTAGATGCGGATATCATTGGCCCTTAATTAGATGCATGACTGATGCCGGCCAATTAGATGCAGACCTGATTCCGCTCTAATTAGATGCAAACCTGATGCAGGTTTAGATTTGACTCTATTTAGATGCAGATCTGAGGGGGGGGGGGAGGTCTAATTAAATGCAGACTTGATGCAGCCCTAATTAGATGCACTTTTGATGCTGACCTAATTTGATGCAGTTCTATTTAGATGCAGATCTGATGTTCGCCCTATTAGATGCAGATTTGAATATAACTAGTTACATACAGATCTAAATAGATGCACTTTTGATGCGGGCTCAATAAGATGCTGACTTGTTTAGATAAAATTAGATGCGGGCCTAATTAGATGCGGGCCTAATTAGATGCGGGCCTAATTAGATGCGGACCTAATAAGATGCAGTTCTATTTAGATTCGGGACTAATAATATGCAGTTCTATTTAGATGCTTATATTATGGACGCTTAATGAGATGCAGGACTTATGCCGGCCTAATTAGATGCAGAGCTGATTTCGCTCTTATTAGATGCAAAACTGAAGCAGATTTACGTTTGTATCAAATTAGATGTAGATCTGAGGGGGATGGAGCTAATTAGATGCAGACTAGATGCAGGCCTAATTAGATGCAGTTATATTAAATGCAGATCTGATGCGGGCCTTATTGGATGCAGATTTGAATTTATCTAGTTAATTTCAGCTCTAAATAGATGCAGTTCTGATTCGGGCCTAATAAGATGCAGACCATTTCAGATATAATTAGATGCAGATCTATTTAGATGCAGGCCTAATAAGATGCAGACATGTTCAGATATAAATAGATGCAGATCTATTTAGATGCGGGCCTAATAAGATACAGACATGTTCAGATATAATTAGATGCAGATCTATATAGATACGGACCTAATAAGATGCAGATTTGTTCCGATATAATTAGATGCAGATCTATTTAGATACGGGCGTTATAAGATGTATGCATGTTCTCATATAATTAGATGCAGATCTATTTAGAGTTGAGCCTAATAAGATGCAGTTCTATTTAGATGCAGATCTGATGTGGGCCTTATTAGCTGCAGATTTGAATATATTCTAGTTACATACAGCTCAAAATAGATGTAGTTCTGATGCGGGACTAATAAGATGCAGACCTGTTCAGATTTAACTACATGCAGATCTATTTAGATGCGGGCCTCATAAGATTCAGACCTGTTCAGATTTAACTACATGCAGATCTATTTAGATGCGGGCCTCATAAGATGCAGACCTGTTCAGATTTAACTACATGCAGATCTATTTAGATGCGGGCCTCATAAGATGCAGTTTCATTTAGATGCGGGCCTAATAAGATGCAGTTCTATTTATATACGGATATCATGTGCGCTTAATTAGATGCAGGACTGATGCCGGCCTAATTAGATTCAGACCTGCTTTATCTCTAATTAGATGCAAAACTGAAGCAGATTTACATTTGCATATAATTAGATGTAGATCTGAGGGTGGCCTTATTAGATGCAGGCTTGATGCAGGCCTAATTAGATATAGTTTTATTTAAATAAAGATGTGTTATGGGCCTTATTAGAGGCAAACCTGTTCAGATAAAATTAGATGCAGATCTATTCAGATGCTGGCCTAATAAGATGCAGATCTGTTCTTATATAATTAGATGCGGATCTATTTAGATGCAGGGCTAATAAGATGCAGTTCTATTTAGATGCGGATATCATTGGCCCTTAATTAGATGCATGACTGATGCCGGCCAATTAAATGCAGACCTGATTCCGCTCTACTTAGATGCAAACCTACTTCAGATTTAGATTTTCATCTAATTAGATGTAGATCTGATGGGGCCTTAGTTAGATACAGATATAATTAGATGCAGATCTGGCGTGGGCCTTATTAGATGCAGATTTGAATTTATCTAGTTACTTACAGCTCTAAATAGATGTAGATGTAATTATTATATATTTCTGATGCGGACCTAATAAGATGCAGATCTGTTCAGATATAATTAGATGCAGATCTATTTAGATGCGGGCCTAATAAGATGCAGATCTATTTAGATGCGGGCCTAGTAAGATGCAGATCTATTTAGATGCGGTCCTAATAAGATGCAGACATATTCAGATATAATTAGATGTAAATCTATTTAGATACGGGCCTAATAAGATCCAGACGTGTTCAGATATAATTTGATTTGAATATATTTAGATGTGGGCCTAATAAGATGCCGACCTGTTCAGATATAATTAGATTCAAATCTATTTAGATGCGGGCCTAATAAGATGCAGTTCTATTTAGATGCGGATATCATGGGCGCTTAATTAGATCCCGGACTGTTGCCGGCCCAATTAGATGCAGACCTGATTCCGCTCTAATTAGATGTAAAACTGAAGCAGATTTAGATTTGTATTTAATTAGATGTATATCTGTGGGGAGCCTAATTAAATACAGACTTGATGCAGGCCTAATTAGATGCAATTTTATTTAGATGCAGATCTGATGTGGGCTTTATTAGATGCAGATTTGAATATATCTAGTTATTTACAGCTTTAAATAGATGCAGATGTAATTAGATGCAGTTCTGGTGCGGGCCTAATAAGATACAGAAATGTTCAGATATGATTAGATGCAGATCTATTTAGATGTTGGCCTACTAAGATGCAGTTTTATTTAGATGCGCATCATGGGCGCTTATTTAGATGCAGGACTGATGCCGGCCTAATTATATGAAAACCTGATTCTGCTCTAATTAGATGAAAACCTGATGCAAATCTAGATTTGCATCTAATTAGATGATTGATCTGATCCGGGCCTAATTAGATGCAGTTCTGAGGCACGTCTAATTAGATGCAGACCTGATTCAGATGTTATTAGATGCTTATCTATTTAGGGACGGGCCTTATTGGATGCGGATCTGATGCCGGCCTAATTTGATGCAGGTCTGATGAGGGCTTAATTAGATGCACACCTGATGCAGATCTATTTAAATATGGATCATAATAGATGATCACCTCATACAGGCCTAATTAGATGCAGACTTGCACAAGGTCTAATTATATGTAGTTCTATTGAGATGCGGATCTAATTAGATGCTGATATGATGCGGAGCTAATTAGATGCAGTTCCAATTTAGTTCATTTACGTGTGCTTCCAATTATGTCCATGTCTGATGTGGGTTTAATTAGATGCAGGCTTAATGCAGATCTATTTAGATATGGTTCCCATTACATGCAGATCCGTTAAATATCTATTTATATATTTATCTAATTAGATGCAGATTTGATGCAGGTCTAATTTGCTAAAGACTTCATGCTGACCTAATTGGAAGCAGTTCTATTTAGAAATGGATCTAATTTGATGCAGATCTGATGCGGGCCTTATTAGATGCAGAATAAAAATATATAGTTTATATCTGTGGGTCTAAATAGATGCAAATGTAATTAGATGCCTGTCTGATGCGGGCTTAATTAGATGCAGACCTGATTGAGATATAATTAGATGCAGATCTATTTAGATGAGGGACTAACTGGATGCAGTTCTATTTTGATGCACAAGTAATTCGGTCAAAAATAATTTCAATCTAAAATGGACTTCCACCACTTTCAAAATAAACAGATTGTCAATATTATTAAGAGATAAAATTGCCATCTCCAAAATACTAGAATCTGATTTTTTTTAACTTTAAATTGTTTACGCATAAAAAAGATCATAACAAGTTTTATCTATACTTCCATTATTTCCATTTTTTTTTTCAAAAATGAACTTACCCCACTTTGAAAATGAACGGCTCATATTCAAATACATTATAACAATACATTTCTATGCACAAATACGGTTTAGAGATCTGTTTTATTCTAGTTGATGTATTCAAACATTGTTCCGAATTGCAATTCTTTCTTAGGTATTTTTAATGTAAATACTAATTTGAAATAAATTAACACAATATAAACAATCCTTTTATCTCACCACTTGATTGCATATTCACGGGCCATAGTCATTTACAAATGAAACGCATATCAGTTCCTTCTTCTACTTCTTTTAAATACCGTTAGATAACAGCTTAAATTCGATAAAAAAAACCCTAGAGGATATGAAATAGAAATTATAAAAATTATTGGTAGGATTGGTTAGAGTTTTAATGTTCCCTTAATATTATCAAAACTGTCTGCGTTACATTTTAAAAGATTTTTTTTTAAAAAATGAAGAAAAAATTGCACAAGAAGGAATGTAGCATCACTGAGAAGGAAATTTGAAATTTAAAAATATTTATGGTAAATTAATTTTCTCCAAAGCTACTACAGAAAAGGGCTAAATGTCAGTTAATTTCTAATTAATTGAATTTTTAACTCATTTTTGCACTTTAAAGCGATGAGAGTATGCTTCCTCTTTTTCTAAAAGATAACTGTACTGGCAAATTTTGATTGAAATAGGCCCATTCGTTTAGGAAAAGATGGGGACATATTCACAATGACTTGTATTTATACTAAGATGAGTAATGAATTACAGTAAGATAAAAAGTAATTATTTTTCTTTCATGAAATAAAACTAGATAAGAAAAAATAGTTTCAAAAAAAGATATTACAAACAAAAATGAGAGATTCTTAAGATTCAAGAATGAAAGCTAATCTATTATAATTCTCTTATGAAATGAACTCATCTTAAAGAAAACATGATTTATATAATATAAAACATTAATATGGATTAATTAAATTTTTATTTGACAATTAATTTCTACTAATAGTAAAGATAAATGCATGCACATCTATAGACAAGATCATCATATCTACAGTTGGCAAATCTTACACATTCATTTTATGGAAATGGGAATGATCATTTTGGAGCAAAATATTTATTGGACTTTTAATTGACTAATTATTCAACAAAATTTTGGATTTTTTCACCTTAAATTTAACAGTCTAAAAATCCTTCATAATTCATTATAAACCATTATCTTATTTACCATTTATGTGTTTACTTTCCGAGGCGAAATTCAAATCCTTTTTATAGTTGTTACAAATATTTAATCCTGAAATCGTCCATTGTTGATTATCAAGATAAGTAAATTCGGTTTATTTTTACGAGTTCGGTTGGTTCGAATAAGACACACTTTTTTTAAAATTTAGGACATTTTATTCTCTTTAAATTAGGATTTAAACCAGAAACGAGCAATGATGAGGAATTTTTAAAAAGTTTGCCCAATTTTAAAAACTATGCTCTTCCCTGTTATATAATTGGATGTTTGAAAATATACACAGAAAATTAGAGAGCACAATCAACAAAACTATGCAATATTTCCAATCTGTTATGAGCTATATGTCAATCAAAACTTGAAATTTAAATATATTTTGGTTGGGAATCCATTAAGATCAAGTTGCAACAAGTATGTGTCAAAATTTTGGCAAATCCTGGCAAATCCTGGCAAAGCAACTGTTTGCCAAAAACAGCGAGTATTTAATAGTAATTGGATTAAACCTATGGAAGATGCTCTAAATACTGAACACAAGAATCTTTGATTCTGAATTATTGAATTTCACAGAATCCTTTATTCCAGATCCTAATCTTTGAAAGTTCTGCAGTAAATGTTAATTTCATGTATTTCAAATTCCGATTTCCTATGTATGGGAAAATCTTGAAAGAAATGTCTCCCTCAGATACATTCCAGGTGTCATTATCTTCTGTTTTTTGTAGCCAAATTAGCCATAGTATAACCTACAAATGGTACATTAAATTAATAGTTATAAATTCCTTACATATTCAACGAAACTTTAGAATTCACTTTTAAGAAGAATTTAAACATTCTGTTATTCTCTCTGTTATTTTTTTAACATTTCATATCAACACGAGCAACATTTTCTTTAAAAATAGTAACTGTTTTATCTCTCAAAAAATACTTCTGTATGTTTCTTTCTTGTAAACATCGCCGCATTTTTTTAGTAAATAAAAGAAAATTCAATTCGTTTTGTATGCATAAGCAGCAAAACTTGAATTTATATTCACAGATTTCGTTACATTTTTAAACTTGAGAGACAGAATTTTTATTGAATCGGCGACAACTGAAGTCATGTGAAATTCTTGTGTCAACTTTCTTGAGATAAAAATCTGCTTTGACGAAGAAATATTCTCTATCTTTCTGCAGAAGTATGAGAAATGGAATTTTCGAGTAATGTCTGCGGCTTGGTAGAATTATCTAGAAGTCTACTGAAGTTTTTTGATGTGCATTAGGAAAAAAATAAACTTTATAAAATAAGTTTGAAATAAGTTTCTAAGTATTGATGATTCTATTTATTAGTAAATCACATTTCTGTACTCGTCAATTAATATATATATATATATATATATATATATATATATATATATATATATATATATATATATATATATATATATATATATATATATATATATATTTCTTGTATGAAATTAGCCAAATTTTAAGAATATAAAATTATCCATAGCATGCGTAAATCAAATTTTTTTGAGAATTAAAAAAAAAATACATGGATTTAGATTTCTTTTCATGATTTATGGCCTTTCTTATGTTTAGTTTGCAGGCTAATAAATCATTATTTGGGAATATATGGATCAAGTTATAAAGCAAAAAGCAAAAGAATGATTGAAATGAATCTTGTGAATGTTTATTGCAAACGAAACAATCTCAAACAATTGTTCTCTCTGTGTCTTTCTCTCTTTGTGTGTGAGTGTGTGTGTGTGAATATACGTGAATATAGGTACAAATGTAGATATAAATAGATATAAAGGTTATTTAAAAGCAAATAATATGTTGCGAGCATTTCAATCTTCAAAGGTATTCTCTAAAAGTCTACCGTTTAAAAAAATTATTTCACATTTGTTGTTAGAACATATATTGATAGGAGAACGGCTACTTTATCAAAAGTATTAAATTTAATTTTTATTCTTTTTCTTTTTATTATACTGTTCATTTTTCTTATTTTTATACAATATTAGCTTCACTGATAACCAGTTGATTTGTTGTCATCAATTATGGCTGAAAATTATAAAATTACAATCCTATATACGTAATTAGATTTCCATGTCAACCTCAAAAAATGTTTTTTAAATTCAATTTTGATAGACAGTATAAGTATTATAATACTATTTATAAGTATTATAAGTTCTATTATATGTCAAAATATAAGGATAATAAAAAATGCAAAAATTTAGGAAGAGAAAGCAAAATCCTACAGTTCTGAAATTTAACATTTACTGCTGAATATATTTCGCAATTTATATAATATCATAAGATTACACATTAAAAATTGTCTGATTTTAAAAGGAATTCAATGTACTTTAATGAGAAAATGGAAATTGAAGCTGAAAATCAGGCATTTTTTGTACACATATCATTCTTTTACAGGAAAGAGCAACAGTTATTATAACTCACACTTTTAAAAATATAATAAAGATATTATTTATATTATAAATGCGTAATATAAAAGTAGGTGTCAATCTACAGTAAGTTTTCCATATATAGGAAAGGAGAAATTTATCTTAGTAGTCCGCTCATAGGCAGACGGCAGAGAAATCAGAAAAATTTATGGATGAAGGTTGATCTATTCAATTAGGCTCCTGCATGATTATTTCTGGATTTCTTCCTCCAGGAGAAATCTGGAAATGGAGCTTTAGATGGAATGTAGTAAAGTAAAACAGGTTTGTTTCAGTTTTCCCTATTTTACTCAAAAATTCCTATTTTACTCATTATTATTTTATTCCTATTCCCTATTTTACTCTTTATTGACATATTGAATCAATAAAAGGTTGAATAAGAATCACAGAGCAGAAAAAATGGGATATAATCCTTTCTAGCCCCTCCCCCCCCACATATATTTATATGACATTTTTCAATTATAAAAAGTATTCAACCTTATTCAGAAAGTTGATTCATATTGTCAAAGAGTTTTGTAAATATTTTTATGTATTCAAAAATATTTACTTTATAAATTTTGATTTTTTTTGTACATACAAATATGCTGGTAGTTATCAAAATAATGCAAACACCACCCACATGAGCAAGAATGTTTACAGTTTGTATTCACCTGGAAATCGAATCTTATAAGTTTTTAATAATGTTTAGAGGAATATTGTACCTTTTTTATGAAGATATTGTGAATGTTTTGGAAGGAAGATGTATCGATGGAGAATATCAATTCTAGATTGAACGCTCTAAAATAGACCATAGTTATTCAATTGTACAGAAATCGAGAGACTCACCTATTCAAGGTAGATATTTAACTTCATCCTTGTGCCCATGAAATCCCGAGTATAGAAGTTCTACTGCATGAACCAGAGAATTATCATACTGGAAAATTCCATCTCACAATTATTATACTTTGCAAATATGGAAAGAATACGAAAGTACCACTTCCAATTTTTCAAAATTAGAAATTAAATGCCCAAATATATATGAGATATATAAAGGATATCCATGCAATTAAATTCCTCCTGAAACTGTTGCAGTAACTACTAAAATAATCGATAATCGTATCAATAAAGAAATTCTTCGGCAGACCCAGGAAAAGTCTCAGGATTCAGATCATTCTGCTAAAAGAGACATTACCTCTAAAAAATGCATGTCTTTGTTGATAATAAAAGAAACCCTATTTTTTACTTTAATTTTTCAGTTTTTTTTCATTATATTTATTTTTCTATATTTGCTTGGTAACTTTGATGCTTAATTGTGTACTCTCTAAATGTACAATTAAAATACACAGTAAACGAGAACGATCCCTCAAAAAAGAGTTTTCGTATCTACAGGAATTTCTTTATTGCCAATTTTCACTTTGGATTTAAGACCTGGGAGGATCAGCAGATGTTTGTTTCTTATATTTCTCTAAGATCCATTATATTGTTTTATGATTGCCTAATGTACAGCTATAATAATAATATAATGAATACAAACTTTTATGCACTGCGACTTTATATTTCTCTCTTATATTTCAACTTTATATTTCATTTGCCCTACCCATTAAGTAAATTTATGAGATACTCATTTAGTATAGTTACATTAACCCTTTAAAAGACCATTTTTTTCTAGTCAAATTATGTTAAAATATTTTTAGGCTTGAAATTAGAATAAGGAAAGGGATTCATTTAATTTATTAGATAAATTTAATTTGGTTAATTAATTAGTTTGGTTAATTAAAAACTAATTACAAATCAAGACACACCATTTTGTGTGAGATAAAGAACTGAAGTATCTTAGTTTTTGTTTTACTAAAACAATTTGTCAGAACTTATGCAACAAACTACATAATTTCGTACAAAAATTGATAAATTTAGTGGGAAGCATATTTCCCACGGCCCTAGAAAGGGTTAATATGCCTAATTTAGGAAATAATACGATCTATTTTTGTAAGAATCTTATCATTTTGAACTGCTGTCAATTTATTGGATTACAAATTTTTACCATAACACCCTCTCTAATTCTGTATACACACGTATTCGGAAAAATATCTAGGATATATATATATATATATATATATATATATATATATATATATATATATATATATATATATATAAGTAACCAATCTAAAGTAAGAAAAAGTTTGAAAACGAAACTAAAATGAAAACGAAACAAAACAGTTTCGAAATCGCAACTAAAATTTATTACCTATTTAAACTAAAACCAAAAAGGAACTTCATAGTATTTAGAGAGCGCAATTGCAGCTACTTCTAAAACACAGATGAATTGATACAAAAGTATTAGAATCAAGTTAATAGGAAAAACAAAAATCAAATAAAAATTAAACCAAAAAAATTATTAAAAAATATTAAAAAAGAATCCGGCCTGAAGACTTTTTCAAGGGTCACCCTCAGGCAGGGATTCAAATAAAGGGATTTTTTCTGTGAGGACATACAGACATTAAGTCTAATAATGATTCCTCGTGACCCGAAAATCCCCCGAAATTATGCTCAAGAGACATACCATTTTAACAGAAAGGAAATACAAAATAACAAATTAGAAAAAACCACAAAGTAAAAATACAATAAAAACAATAACAATAAAAACAAAAACAGCATTAAAATTAAATTAAAATTAAAAACGAAAAGGTCAGAACATACCATCCAACAGTGAAGGAAACTTTAAACAATCGATTGTGATTTCCTGTTTTTGAAAGTTAACGGTAAATTATGTAAACAGAGGTAGGCACCCAGCGCCATCTATTGAGCGATCCAATATGCAAGTAAATTTCTATTTTTATTTAAGCCAAAAGATTAATCCCAAACCATACATTGTTTAATTAAAAAATTGACATTACAGTAATTTCTAGGAAAATCATTTTTAATTAAATTTTTAAGGAGGATATTTGATGCTTCAATATAAGAATTTTTATTATTGCAAACCCTTTTGATCCTGTTAACTTGTGAGAAAATTAGATTTTTGAAAATTTTAGAGTTTAGATTGGAATGGTAGTTACATAGTTTTGATACCATACCATACCATACCATAGATACCATTCCAATCTAAACTCTAAAATTTTCAAAAATCTAATTTTCTCACAAGTTAACAGGATCAAAAGGGTTTGCAATAATAAAAATTCTTATATTGAAGCATCAAATATCCTCCTTAAAAATTTAATTAAAAATGATTTTCCTAGAAATTACTGTAATGTCAATTTTTTAATTAAACAAGGTATGGTTTGGGATTAATCTTTTGGCTTAAATAAAAATAGAAATTTACTTGCATATTGGATCACTCAATAGATGGCGCTGGGTGCCTACCTCTGTTTACATAATTTACCGTTAACTTTCAAAAACAGGAAATCACAATCGATTGTTTAAAGTTTCCTTCACTGTTGGATGGTATGTTCTGACCTTTTCGTTTTTAATTTTAATTTAATTTTAATGCTGTTTTTGTTTTTATTGTTATTGTTTTTATTGTATTTTTACTTTGTGGTTTTTTCTAATTTGTTATTTTGTATTTCCTTTCTGTTAAAATGGTATGTCTCTTGAGCATAATTTCGGGGGATTTTCGGGTCACGAGGAATCATTATTAGACTTAATGTCTGTATGTCCTCACAGAAAAAATCCCTTTATTTGAATCCCTGCCTGAGGGTGACCCTTGAAAAAGTCTTCAGGCCGGATTCTTTTTTAATATTTTTTAATAATTTTTTTGGTTTAATTTTTATTTGATTTTTGTTTTTCCTATTAACTTGATTCTAATACTTTTATATATATATATATATATGTGTGTGTGTGTGTGTGTGTGTATGTGTGTGTGTGTGTGTGTGTGTGTGTGTGTGTGTGTGTGTGTGTGTGTGTGTGTGTGTGTGTGTGTGTGTGTGTGTGTGTGTGTGTGTGTGTGTGTGTGTGTGTGTGTGTGTGTGTGTGTGCTTTCGAGTAATCTAGCAGAAAATTGAAAACGCATCGTATTTCACTTCATCTTTTGTATCTAACAGTTAAACCTCGAACTGTTAGAATAGCAATACTGTATCTTGCAAAACGTTATAAAAGCCATAACTTAAGTTTCTGTCTGATTTAAAAATAAAGATAAGTGGCCAATACACAGTTTAATAATATATAGTTTCCGTCCATCCTTAAATACCAGAATAGCCTACAGCAGAATTTATGCGCATATTAATACTATAAATAACATATAAGTGAAAAAAAAAGTACTAAGTCTTAAAATTATTCCGAAAAGCTGCTAGTTTTTGTCTAAAATTTCTTCATTTGTAGAAAAATAATTGTGTTTTTTATCATAAGATTATAAACGCTCATTTAATTTAATTTTGAGTTTGCAAGAAATGAAATATTTTCTGGAGATTAGACAGACTATTATTTTCAATTTTTGATACTACAGTTTTCTGTTGATAAGTATATAAAAATGCTAAAAAAAATCTAAAATATTATTTTAAAAATTTCGGAACTTTCTTATACTAAAAGGAATACAATCTCGTTCTATGATAGATAATGGCATGTCTCTGCATTTAGTTTTTCTTATACTAGAAGGAATACAATCTCTTTCTATGATAGATAAGGGCATGTCTCTGCATTTATTTTTTCTTATACTAGAAGGAATACAATCTCTTTCCACGGTAGATAATGTCATGTCTCTGCATTTTTTTTTTTTTTTTGAACTTCAAATGATGTTTTCTTATAACAAAGTATAGACATGAGAACTCACGAGGTAAATAATTTTCTGCATAAGTGGATTTTAAATAAGAAGAATTAAATTGGAAAAATATAATAAAATAAATTAAAAAATAAATTAAAAATTGTTTACTTTTATCTTTATATATTGTATATATTAGCAACAGTTATGACAATTTTTGAGATTAGACATAATTTTTTGCATATTTCACTGCATCAAATTGATAAAAAGAAAGAGGGCTTTCAGATTACCGGATAGATAAAAGTTGGAAAAAAATTAATTAGCTCACTTTATGTCAAAAAGTCGAAATAAACAGTGGTAGATAAGAAGAAATGTCTAAAAAAGTCCGAAAGAAAATATGAATGAAGCTCAAGAGAAAATTTAAAACTCGACTGTAATCTAAAACATCCGAGGCTTAGTTCTGTTACACATATAGTGTAGATTAAGTATAGGATATGAAAACTATTTTGGAATTAATCTCTCAATTTTAAGTTATAGTCAGACAGCGAAGACGATACCGGACGCAATATTTTCCCTTCAATCCACTTCAAGATACCGCAGCCTGAGGTATCATACGTAGAGATTGTGATCTAAAGGGATTTAACATGAATAATTTCTGTTTAAAACTGTCATCAAGCATGTTCAAAGACAAAGAAAACAAAAGTTTGTGAGAATCTATAAAACTGAGAAGGATCTAGATTCTAGAGTACAGCTAATCTCTATTTTACTCCTAGAGGCATTTTGTACTTTCCAAATTGACATAATACACGCTGTATAACATTTCGCCATTTGATTGAAAATTTCTACGTGAGTCCTTTGTTCTTATTGTGCATACATTATTTCCGGCATATTATATATTTTCATTAATATTCATAGAATATCCAGAAAACTAATTGATATCATTTTGAATATTTGCTAACATAGTATCAGCAATCCACGAAGTATTTATTAAAGTTTCTCCTGTGAAGATGGAAATAAATGCTGAATTTTAAATGAACGCAGAAAAAGTGTTAATTATTCACAGCAATTTACTTTGAAACATTCGAACCTTATTTCTCCTTGTCTCTCAGCTTATACAAATCAGAATAGCTGTATTAATAAGTTCTAGTAGTTATATGAAGAGGACGTTGTCCGTCAGTGGTATTAAATCAAAGACAATAAGTACAAAATCTCGAAAGTATAGCACAAGCATCTCTTGAATTTTAATTAATAAGAATGTGGAATATATGTGAAAGAACTTTGTCCAGAAACTGTCTGTTAATCTTTTCTTTTTAATTTTGTTAAATAAATAGTTTTTTGTTAATTGTTTCTCAGCAATCGTTTGAGAAACAGATATTGCAATTATTTACTACTAACATTCCGAGACTCACTATTCAGAATTGCTTGCATCTACAACCATTCATTAAATTAGTGAGAAAATTTTGGTTGACCTACAAAAGAAATGGGATAAACATTTAAGAAATAAAAGAGATGTTTCTAATTATGGCCATTTTAGTGTAAAAAATGTATTCTTTGACTTAATGCAATAACTATATTAGAAATTACTAGCACAAGAACTCATTCCGGTCCCTGCTGAATGAATAAGTAAGGATTTCAACGGATTGTAATGAATTTACAGATTTAACGATTATTTTTAAAGTGTTCAGCAGTGATTAGATTTAGAAATTTTTATCAATCCCTTCAGAATCGGCTCTTAATACCTAAAAATTTGTGTGTAAAATAATGCGTTTGTTCCCCCCTTAAACTATGAAGTAATTGAATATATTTCAAACAGCGGATACTTCATTTGAAACTCTACTCTGATTACCCAGGCTACTATTCCTGAATTTCTACCTGATGGCTATATGAATAATTTCATTCCCAATTACAATCCCCTAATTTTGAGGAGAAAATTATTGCAAGATTTACATATTTTTAACTGGCAAAGAAAATAAAACTTATAGTATCTTCATTGGTGTAAGCAGAATTATATATCCGCAGTGAACATATATTTCAGTGCTTGAGAGCGATATTTGATCTATTTTAATGGTTGATCGATATGCATGTCCCTTAATTACTATTTTATGTTTTTATATTTGGGTTTTCATCATTACAATACAGAATTATTACTAATAGCACCACTTATCTACTTTGGTTGTAACTAAATATTATTTGATGATTTAAAATTGTTTAGATAGGTTTGAACACCATTTTAAGTTTATACCAAGCGGTATGAAGCACTTTTGATATCCAAAGTCAATATTTATAAGCATAAATTGCTGCCAGTCATAATTCAACGTTATCTTTAGCTCATTCTGTATAGGCAACATTATCAGTATATTCACTGGAAACATTAAAGTAAGTATCTGAAAGTGTATTTAACATAAATGATTAAATATGTGGATGAAAACCAAAATCCAATATTTTGAAATCAATCTCCTTTGAAT
The DNA here is from genome assembly GCF_947563725.1 of Argiope bruennichi. NCBI lineage: Eukaryota > Metazoa > Arthropoda > Arachnida > Araneae > Araneidae > Argiope > Argiope bruennichi. The sequence continues at coordinate 81,595,207 of NC_079152.1, forward strand.
TAGAGTGAAGAGAAAGTACATTAAAGAAGTCCCCTAATGCTTTCCGCCATCTATATCTTTATAGCTAGGTTTTCTTTATGTAAGAAGAACTTGAGTTTTCTTTTCCATCAGTTCTATAATGAGTTAACATTCTAGCACTCAATACATTTAACATCCACAGCTGAATCTGATGATTGAAGAGAAGCAAATGCTAAGCTCTATCCTAAACAATCATAACACAATGAAAGAAATAAACATTATGAGACCAATGTATAAGCGTCAAGTAAATGCCTCAAAATCGAAAAGAGGGACATAAAGAAGATAGTATATGTAGGCCATTCTGAGAAGAAGGAAAAAGGAAATAAATATTTCTGGTCTCCCTTGAGAAATTACTCTGTATGAAGCAGTCTTCATCACGGTATTGCTGATTTTCCTCAGTGATGATATATGAAGGTTTTATGATCAAATATGCTACAATGAAGTCATATCGTAGATCGTAATGTACTGATTGATATAAATAAAAGAAAGATATTCTCAGCATAACTTGTACATTTACTTTTCTTCATCATGAGGAGCAAAAAAGTAATTAAAGATCATTTTTATTATAAAAATAAATCTATTTCTGGATAATAAGAAATATACTAGGATATTTAAGAAATACTTTATCCTACAGCATCAAATTCTATAGATGATTTTTGAATTTTAAAAGTAAAATATCTTTAAAATTTCAGTGAAAGCCTTTCATAGTGCCAGTGCACACGTAATTGTTTAACATTAGAGTACAATGTTTGTTTCTAAATAAATATTAATATTTAAGATCAACGATACTTTCACGTATTTCATATAAAACGAATGAAAGTTCCTACATATTTTAAGTATATTAACTGTTCATAAACATAGTGTTAAATATAAACAGAGTACTGAAAATAAATTAGTCTTTAAATGTACTAATTCTTTTTTGCATGTCACTGAATGATTACAAATTTACTGTTTGAATAATTAAAGTGAAACATAAATATTTTCGTATCACATGCTTAAATATTAATAGTTTCTTATTTTCTGGCATATCAGCAGGTGATTTTTTTTTACTTTTGATTCAAATGCTGTACTTACTTGATTTAAATGCTGTACTTGTTATAATGCCTATTCATTTGTCATATTGTATCCCATTATGTATAATATAAAAGTAAAATTAACGAATCCTTATCGCCTTTAAGAAAAGACAAAAATAAATGATTGATCCTAAGTCTGCAATAACCTGCATATATTATTTTCTTATTGCAATTTCATGTAACAAATTTATTAAAGAAAGCTTCATTTTTTCCATTCTTCGTACTCTTCTTTTGTCTTATAAAGGACACACCATTCACATCGAAATTCGTTCAAGTATAAGTGGTGTCATCCCGAATTTTATCAAATCATTGATTATTATATTTTTTCGTTGCTAACGATCAACAGTTAATTTTGGATTTTATTGCGACATAAAATTATTACTATTATAAATAATAGGTTTTTAAATTGCTCTTTTCATAATGACCATTAGGAAAGGTTAAAACTAATGCAATGCATTTTAATGGAGTATAGAAATTAGCTATGAATGTTTTTCTTGTAAGTTCTTGTGTCTTTTTAGATTCTCTACAATCAAGTTCAAAATTTGATTTTTCTACTAATAACATTTATTGGTGAATATTTTTAATGGTAACATGTGAATTTTTTCGATCGATCTAAGAATATATACGATTGATTAGCAATTCAAAGTACTTGAAAAAATATTTTGTCGTAATTGTGCTTTCCCTTCCAAAGAAATGTAAATATTTGTGGAATTTTTCCTTGTGATAGCTTTATGTAAGCGATGTATAAATCAAAAATAAATCTAAACTTCAACACTGTTAAAATGACACAAACAGAAATCACACATATTATTTTCTGTTCAAAATTTTATCAAAATTCTGAATTTAAAAGTAGATTTTAAAGTTTAAGAGAAGATTTTCTTTCAATTTTCTTCAAACTTCTTAATAGTGTTTGATTTGTTTCTTAAATGGAAATCTGTTTTCTCAACGTAAAATACATAAAAGAATTTTTAACTTATAAAGTTTTAGTCCGTGATTAAAACTAAATCATTTTAAAAATATTGTTTTTTTTGTTTTTTTTTTTGTTATAAAGAAATCTATAACATTACATTTTAAAATAATAAATGTTATCATATTATATTATATTATAATAAAAGAAAAACAAAATTCTATGACCTAAGTAGTATTGCTTCAAAACAGTTTTTAAAGAAGTTTCCAAAATTTGTGGTTGGACAAATTCTGAGATATATCAGTTTCGTGCCAAAACTGAATATTTAAGAAATATGCATAAAATATCTTTCTGTGGGAAGTTATTGAAATTCAGAAGATCTTCTATTTAATTCTGTTTTAATTCACATCATGAATTTAAAATGAATTCCTTTCAAGTAATTATATGAAGCTCCAATATGATAACATGTTTTCTTATCGAACAATTCATATAAAAAATTTTCTTGCTTGAAAGAATAAATAACTTACTTCCGAATACTTTTCTCAAAATTTTAAGACATTGAATACAAGTAACTTCAAATCCCTGTAGGAAAGGAATCTGCATTAATTAGTTGTTGGTAAGTGTTACTGGATGACTTCAAATATGAATGAAATAAAGGAATTAATTAAATTATAAACTCTTACGGTTACTAAGTAGGACTGAAAGTCAGTTTTCTGCATTTTATTGCTTTAATTATCATGTTCAATAAATTCATTTACATTTTTATAATAAGTGTCTCAGATCATTTTTATAAATAATATTTAATTTGTGTAAGCAGAGATGTAGCTTTCAGGAATTTTTAGAATCATATTTTCGGAGAAAGATGTTTCTTCTGTTTTTAAACTTTAATATATACGGAATTATAAAGAAACGCATTTTTGAAAATCGTGTCAATGTTTATACATTATTTAAATTTAGGTGTTCTTTTTTTTATTATTATTTTGCCTTTTTATTACTAAGAATTTTTTCATTTGAGATATATTGATTAATTAGCAATTATAATTTAATTCAATATTTAAAAGTATCTTTTCAAAATTCTAGGTACAAGTCAATGCTCGTAGAAAAATACTTTTTTTTTTACTCCGATCTTGTAAAACTGCATTTAAAATACATTGGAATCGTTTAGAGAAATAATTTCATATAAGCACACACACATATAAATATACATATATATTATATAGATAGATATATAAAAAGAGCGAGAAATTTCTTAAAATTTGAAATTCATAGCAATAAAAGTTTAGCATTTTTGATAAAATATAACAAATATTCTTGTTACGCTTATAGTCAAAAAATTGAAATATTATATTGCGTAAAGATAGATAAATAATTTATATGAAATAAATTTGACTTTTGAGCAAGTTTAAATTATTTGAAATGCAAAAATTATATTTTCTTCAACATGGGATGTAAATAATTGTCTTCTAAGATAAATGTTAAAATTTTAGTATAAAGAAAACAAAATTCCTATCATAAATTAAACCTTTCCATAATTAAAATTTACAAATTACAAGAAATTGGAATTATTTTTCAAATAACTGCAATTTTGAACTGCTGCAATATATTAAGTCGATTTATTCTTAATTGTCTTTATGTGGTTTGAAGTTTTACAACATAACTGAAACATCATTAAATTCAAAATTTTATGATAAAAGAAATCGTTGAGAATAAATAAAATATTGAATTATAGTATTAATAATTTCTGTGCTTTGCTTTTTCAGTATTCTGAAATTTATACATTATACAGATATTTTAAGGTGTATGTACACATTTGAAACTTCGAACATTTTTTATTGCTTAATAATGTTGTCTGATCCTTTAGCTTTCAAACGATACCAAGATGTTGTCAATATTCGAAATGTTTTTCGAGTTATAATTATTTTTCTTGAGGAGCTTTCATTAAAAACTCTAGTTAGGGTGTTTTTAAAACTCATTTTATGAAGAATGGTATTTTTTCACTATGTTGCTTCATTCAGACAATCATAACTCAACCAGAAATGAACCAAATACAGTTATTTATATATCAAAATAATCTGAATGAAATAGCGGATGTTTTGTGCTGCAATCAAAGTTATATTTATAGAAATAAATTTTTTATAGCTATTTAAAAGTTAAAATTACAGAAAAAATCTCGCTTTTTCTATTCATTGTTGATGAAAAAATTGTTAAAAAAAACATATATTTTTATAACTTGATTGAGGCAGACAACATGAAGACTAATATTAGGCATAATTTCTAACTAAAATTGGTGTGTCTGTGCAAATTAGAATTTAAGATATCATGTTTAAAAAAAATAGGCTAATTAGCTCATTAAATATTATTTAATTAATTAATAATTAGTGTAATGTGGTTTTTTTCTCACTGAAATGAGTTTAAACATATATTAATGACCGACTGTGAAAAAACTATACTTTTAAAGTTAAAATTTAAAAAAAAATCTTCAAGTGTGTACGTACACCTTAAAGCAATTTCGTTGTATAATGCCATATTGTGGAAGAAAATATTAGGTGCTTTGGGGATTATACTCACGACGTTCTTCCGTTTTTACAATGAATAATATAGATTTTAAGAACATCCCAGCATTACATCTAGTAGATTTCGCTCATATAAACTCCCACGCCAATCTCTGTAGAAAATATCAAAATATATTTGAGTGATATAAAAATGATTTTGTAGAGTTAATCTAGCATAATTTTGAAGTCTTTAAGGCATCAGAAGGCAGAGAAGATAACTAGAAATATCATCTTGCAAAAACAAAGTAGAGAATATTCCATATTTATTTAACGATAAAAATAATTACAGACATGTCATTTTTCTTCATACAATAAGGGTGGATCGATTGCATAATTGGCGTTGATGATAAGATACTGATAGCAATAAATCTTATAAGAAGCGTTTAATAACTGATATAAAACAAATAATATTAATTACAATGGAAAAATATACACGAATCTATAATTCTTGATGATTATTAATGCATTTTTTGATGTGAAATATTTTCTGTAAATAGCATACCACTGAGCCATAGGCTGTCTTAATCCCTATTTCTACAAATATTATAGGGGTGTGTGATTTGGTGACTGAATACGTCTTCTGTCTGTATGCTAACTATTTATAGGCCAGATAGTTTAACTTATTCCCTACCAAATATGGAAGAAAAATGTTAAGGATAGTGGTTATATCCTTATAGTGGTTATATGTACCTTAAAACATTTTTTTTTATTTTTCAATTAGTTACAACAAAGTTAATTAAATTTTCTGATTTTGTTCGCAAGATTAAAAAACATTATATAGCAAAAACAATTTTAAAACAATACTAAAAATTTAAAAACATATTTCTTTTTTATGACACCCTGCACTCTTTATGTAGCCTACGGTCTTTTCTAATTGTGACAAATTAAAAAAAATATTTTTGTTCAAATTTTTACCGAAAGTGTCATTATTGCTAAGAAACTCAACGATCTTTATTATTCATTCAATGATGAAATTTATTATTCATTCAAAAATTGCATTCAATGATCATTATTATTAACATTCATTAATTAAGTATTTAATCAATTTTATTTCATTGTCTAAATCTAAGAAAGATTTTGCTTTTGCATAAAAGAATCGATTGAATTCAAACTCAATCATATTTCCAACGAAACAAATAGTTACTGAATTTTTGATGAATGTATGACTCTGCAGGTTTTAATAACTGCATTCACAATAATTTCTGCTTTCTAAACAAAAAATCATTCAAAAGACATAGTCTTTTATTAATTCAACTAACAGGAAAAACGAGATGGATTATGCATTAATTTATACTGATTTATTAGCTATCAATATATTTGATGAGCTAAATTTTTGCCTTTCAATCATCAAAGAAATCTTTATAATTTTTAATTATAGGATTTTCTTATAGAGAAGTTCTAAGATTGTTTATAATAAATGACTTTACTTTTGCTTACTAGACATTTTTTTTCACAAAATAAATAGGTAATGAGAGTATTTCAATAAAATGTGTAGCTAAATACATACTACTATCAAAATTTCAAAATTGTATACTTACAAAAATGTAGCACATTTTAATACAAAAAAAAAATGAAACGCTATTACTAATCCCCATTTAGGGTTTCTGTTATTTTAAATAATGGAAAGAAAATGATTTTTTTTCAATTAAAAAAAATCTCAAAACACAAATAGCTCGTGTATACACATTGAGTAATTGCAGGTCCTGAAGGCATTTTATTGCATAAATTTTACCAATGATGTCTTTCATATTATACATAGTATTGAAATCATCAATAATTGAATGCCATTTACCTTTCATTCCAGGAAATCTCCAAAGAGCCGAAATGGAAAATATATATAGTCTTTTCTCAGTTCCGCGGAAGAAATATAACTTGCTGTAGGATTGCAGCTTCTATGCATTCTGATTTTTTTTCTGGTGATCTATAGAATTGAAAAGCATAATATTTTGCTGCTAAATGGCTTTAATTATCGATGAAATATTAAAAATAGATGGATTAATGTTAATTATAAATGATACTTTAAATGCTTTTGGGCCTCGAAATATTATTTTGAATACAAAATAAAAAATATGAAAATGAAAGATAAATAAAACCTATGTTTCAGCGAAAAATACAGTTATTGTTTCCTTATAAATAATTATTATAACAATCTCACTACATTTATTTTATTTTTACATTGCTTGATTTTTTATTAACAATCCACTCCAATAAAAATGTTTATGAACAAAAATAGAAGTACAAAATCCATTGCTGAAACATTTATTTAAAGATTAATTACCCATTAAAATCATTCATAAATAACTCGCTTATTTGCGAATTCTTTATTTATAATCTATTGAGTTTAGAGGAAAGAATCTAACTTTTTTTTTTAGTTTTTTTAATTATTACTGTTTTCAAAATCTATTTAAAATGTCAAAACTTAAATAATACAGAAATGCGTCGTTGCGCAATATTGATTATCGTTCGCAACATACTATTTTACAATGCATCAGCTAAAATTGTTAGTAAAAATCAATAAAAATACTTGTAAAATCGACGTTGGGTATCTTCGATTTATCAATAATTGCATGGGATATATCTGAAGTTATTAATGTTGCATTATCGTTTAGCACCCATCTGTTCATTGATTTATTTTTCATAAAATGATATTGAATAAATATTTTCATTTTAATAACTCAAAGAAATAAAAAACGTGCATTAAGAATGTAATTGCAAATTGATGTATTAATAATTTCATCGGGTAGAAATTTGCCGCTCTGAATTCTATTTTATCATAAAAACCTGAGTTCTCCGAATTATTCTATTTGTATGGAATAAAATCAAATAAATATTGTCTATTACAATAGATAAAGGCTAAAAATGGAAAAAATTAAAGAAATATGTTTAAAAAAGATGCTCATTTTTTAAAAATAATATACATATTTCGAGTTAAATATCTATTGGAAATTGAGACGCCATAATTATAAAGGATTTGCAAAAAGCAAAATATGTCCTAAAAAGATTTTTAGTTTTAATTTCATATTAAAAATGAAAGAAAAAAATCTCTCCAATTGATAATTCATAAATTCAAATATGTTTATACATCCAGAGTAATACAACTTTTATTAATTTAACGATATTGTAAAAAGAGCAGTTTGTGAGAGAAAATAAAAGAAAATTGTTAATAGTGAATAATCAAATCAGTGCAGTAAAATTCGGTGCAAAAATAATGGAAGGTATTCTACAAGCAGGTAAAATCATAAAATTTTCTTTTCTGTGAATTTTTTTAAATATGAATCATGAAAATTATATTTGAATCCAATTTTATCAGTACTAGTTTTTTTTTTTCATCTGTTGGTGAAATATACCATTTGTTTTCAAAGAGAATGAGTATAAATGCATATCTTTCACTGTGCACATATTTTAGCAGAAATAAACATCATATTTTCTGCAGATATCTATTAATTTTCTGATTAAATATTTTCTATCATAGTTTTTGCAAGCATCTGATAAAAATGTTTATAATTGAATTGAAGTGATCTAAAATAACTTGATAAAAAGATTTAATATTTTATAATTGAATTTTTGCTATTCACTAAAAAAAGAAACAATTCTTATAAAATTAATTCTTTTAGTTTCTTTATTAATGAAATTAAAATTTAAGTATTTGGAAACGAAAAGAAACTTTCTGTTTAATAAAATATTTATTTCTGCAATTTTTTTTTTTTTTTTTTGAATATTTTAACTTTTACTTTCGACTTCGTTATAAGTTTTTAAGATTTTTAAATTCTTAGATGGTTTAAAATATCCATAATGGGAACTATTTATATTCATAAACAAATGCATTTGCTATTTTTCCATGCTGAGTTATATTGGCATTCTATAATATCAGTCAATTGAAGTACAGAAAAATCCTATGTCAATACTAAAACAGAAGCTAAACTTTCACAACTGAAAATGTTAGAGATCAAACAAGAGGGGATATTTTTAATTTCACCGAACAATGATAGTGGTGGGTGTTTACTATTATTTAAAAGATAGTTTTTTTTTTAAATAAGTAACTTTTAAATTGCATTATTTGTATTTAATTCAGACGGAAACGCTCGTTAACACACGCACCTTATACTTGCTGCTTTTTTGCAGTTAAAATTCATTGATGATTTTTTGTTTATTTGTTTTTATAAGCTGAATGCCCTCTATTCTCGACAAAATAAGCAGCTGTAGAGATCGGGTGGTAAAGCTTGGTCTTTTGGATTGAAAGAATTCAGATTCGGAACTTTCTTTCATCGAGGATTTAACCTCTTTGCTGGTTCGTTGCTCGCCAAATTCTTGTGTCACCCGCTCCTTCCCGCGATGAGAATTTTTAAACCATCTCAAGTGTTGCCCATGTCCTCTGATCACTATTTAAAATACAAGGGCCCTTCTCAAATGGTCCTTTTGTTGCTTTAATATAGGAGAACTATTCATTACTAGAAATCCTAATTCGAAATTCCACTTCGAAACTTTGAACAACAACAAAAAAAACATATATATTAAGATCAATGATTTACATCAAGTGGCAACTTTTCAAAAATGAGCCGAATTTCATTTCGAAAGAAATCTCTCACTGTATGAAAATGTGAGGAGGGCTGACAACTCAAGAGTCGTTCTTTTCATTTAATTGAAATTCAAAATTATAATTGCTGACTATTGGCTCAAAAACAAAAGTTATCTTACTAAAACAAGTTGAACGCTCGGTCCTACATTGAAACATAATCCACCTTGTCAAGAGCTTATTACAGAATAATTTTACATGAGGCGCTATAACTATATTTATCTTCAGATTTAAAAACATAAATACTATCTTGAAATTGTGAATGTTATCTTGAGCAGATTATTTTGTTTGACTATATTAATCTTAAGCAGATTAATAATCTCTGAACTCATTCATTACTTCTCAGAGGAGAAATTAATTTAATTCTGTGATGAATAATGAAATTAGCTTTTATATAAAAAAGATACCAAGAAAATGTTTAACTATATCTCTCTAAATTGGTATCTTGTACTGTTTGTTATAAGAGAAAGTGTATAAAACAACTAACGAGACATCAAAATTTGTGTTCTCTTATGTTTGTTATCTTCAACAAAATTCGTACATTTCTGAAGAGAAATTGTTTACACACACGTCTCATATTTACTTAGCTTATATTTTATTAAAAAGGTTCTCTGAGTGACATGTTAATTTATATGTGGTCGCTATTCGTAACATCATTGAAAAGTCTTCTGAATTATCTGGTGGCGTCATGGTAGTTAAAATTTCTAAATTTATCAACTGGTCCGGGTAGCTGTAGGAAAGTTTTAAGACGCTTTAATGAATGAGATTAAGGAAAATCATTTATTTTGTTCAGCGTCACATAAATTCGGTAACATTTAATTATTTTGGAATCTTCGTATTCTATCTTAATTTTTAATATCCTTTAATGCAATATTGAATCTCTAAGTTAATTTTACCAAGTGAAAGCTTGAAAGATATGCAGATTTCACTTCAAGATATTCCTGCGCTCTATTAATTTTGTTGACACTTTAATTCAGATGCTGTTGAATGCAAAATTTCTTGAAACTGAAATGAAGATATTTTTTGTTAATAAGGAAACTTATTTCTGAATTTATAAACTTCTAAGGTGCCCCACCTGGGGGAAGCACCTTAGACATAGATATCTGATGGTGTGATAGTTAATGCTTGTATTCCTGTTGTGTATAATAACTGTTGGGGGAGGCTTACCGATAACGAGATATGCCATCTATGGGAGAGTTTGTACGGTATCAGGTGGCAGCTCGTAAGAACTCAGCCATAGTTCCTGCCAAAGCTCTCGAGGCGTCTCGATCTGTGGATATTTTCTATGTCTTAGGCTGGGAGGTGGGCTGATAGTCTGTGTTCACAAGCTTCTAAAATAATTTCAATTTGGAAGATTTTGTAAATTTTTTAAAACATTTCTTGAATAGCTACTGCTCAACCAAGACTTAAAAATGAATTTCGTGGTTGAAATGTCCTTTATAATTACTATGCAAATTAACTTATGTTTATATTATTGCTCATGCATTTAGTTTATAATACAATAAATAGAATTTTAACTTTGACTTTTGTTGTTTATGTGATTACATCCAGCAATATCTAATGATGAAAAACATTAGATATTAGGAAAAATAAATCCACAATTCAGTATTGTTGGCCAATATATTTGTAATTCTACAGTAAGAAAATATCAAAATTTTGCTTTTCTTTTGAGTTTATAAATTTAAGAAATAATGCTGCAGCTTTTGATTACACTTTATTTTATGGCACGCAGAAAATCATACTGCAGACAAGCAATAATAGTGATCTTATGAAAAGAAGAAAATAATTGGAAATATAATCGTCATAACATCAAAATTCTATTGGAGGGAAAAAAAGAAAACCTCTTAAATAATTACTCTCCCTTTTTCTTTCTTGTAAAAAAGAGAGAGAGAGAGAGAGAGCAATGCTGGGGAAAATGGATGTGTCTTTCAATTTACATGATATACTTATGGATTTTTAATGTTTAACTTCTTTAATCCTTATTTTATTTACTCTTTTATGATCTGAAATATCACTCACATACAGCACATATTTTGATTTTTAATGAGTGATTCGAAATGTTTTATCTTATAACTTTCATTCTGGTTTAATTTCCTAATCTAATTATTTATAGAACCACATGCTATCATTACTTCCTCTTATACTTCTGAAGTTTGATACAAAAAATAATTTCTATTTTTGTTACAATATTAAAAGCAATGCTTTAAAAAAATATGTTTTTAGTAATTAATATTTAGCATATTGATGCAATTATTATGAAATCTCATAATATTTTTGCTAATTAACATTAGATGTCGCTTTTTACAATGAATCAAGAAGCAGTTGAAATCAATTGAGTTAATAATTTAGTTCAGAAAGAATTTACAATAGCAAATTAGATTGTACAAATGCGCAAATGTTCAAATAGGAAATATAGAAGAAACCAATCGCAAAATTTAAATTTTTTTAAAGCATTAAATATGTAAAAACTAAAAAAATAAAGTCAACTTCAAAACTAATATTTATTGAAATTTATAAATATTTTGTACAAAACTAAAGCAAATTGTATTTATAAAATTATTTATAATTTTCCTCAATTATAGCTTCATACCATAGAAACAGAATCCTAATAAAGTTAAAAAAATGTGTATTTCGGTAACAATTGAGATATAATTACTTATGGTAATAATTTTTCGAAACATTCCAATATTTTATTCTATATTTGCTTTAATAGATATTAATATCCTTCTAGAATAAAGATGCATCCTTGCATTTTCATCTCTTCGTCAATCCATCAAACGAAATTCAGTTTCCTTGCTTCATTTATAGAATTCTACAAGGTGGACTGCAATTCACCTTTTTCAAAGAGAACCTTTACCGTACGAAAAACCCTTCTTCAAAATAGAATATTTGAACTCGCTGCTAGAATTAATATTTGAAGTCACCTCTTGAATTATTATTTTTTCACTTGATTTTGAAATTCTGAATTAGTGTTGTTTTACCTGCTCAAGCTACATGTTTTTTTTCCACTCATGTTTTTTCCTACCAAAGTTTTGTACTTTTATAACTATATTTATTTTAGTTGCATACTTTTGAATTTAAAATGTCTCCATTTTTTCATATTTCTTTTTTAGTTTTCATTTTTTTCTCTTTTGCGTTTATATTATTTTTAATTATCTTTTAATTTTATACATATCATGAAAGAATAATTAACATGGGCAAAAAAAAACTCGCCCAAATTATTGCATTATAGAATAGAAGTTAAATAATTTCTTTTTAATATGTGTTCCTTTCTTTTGTCTATCACTTCAATTATGAGATATTTTATAATGTGTTTTTTAGTTTACTTGTGTTTTTTGGGGGGCTTTTTTACAATGACAAACAAAAAGTCTGCTATCTTAGGGTTGTTTAAGCAAGGAAAACGACAGTGTGAAACCTTTCACTTGCTTAAGGTGTTCTCCTCAAACGGTGTCTGATGCAATTCGTCGTTCTAACGAGCTTAACAATGATGGTCAAAGTTCAGGAAGTGAATGAAAACGCCTGGTGAATACTTTCAATAGCTGTAAGGCCATCAAAAAGCTAGTTCAATGAAATTCTTGGGTTGAGAAATGTCGCTTTCTATAAGTGACCCATGAATGTGACGAATTGCAAAAAAAACAGAGCTTGGACTGAAGCTTTTCAAGTTCCAAAAAGTTAAACTTCTCACTGAAGAAAACAAACTTCCCAAAGATGCCGAAAACTTTTGAGACGGGCCGCAAGTCAGCACTAATGAAAAGCTCTTTATCGTCCAACAAGCTTTTAATTCCCAAAAGTATAGGATCTAGTCTGTAGACGCTCTAAGCACTTCAGCAATCATTCTACATCGACAACAGAAGTCGGTCATGGTCTGGGGCGGAATTTGCGCAAGCGCCAAAACACTTCTGTTTTTTTTTTTTTTTTTGTGTGTGTGTGTGTGGATGAGGGTGTTAAAATAAATCAAAAAGTGTACCAGCGGAACATTCTAAAAGCTATTATACTTTCGTGGGTCACAACAAGCTTCGGCAATTTAAATTGAACTTTCAACAACATCTCGCATCAGCTCAGAAAGCTAAAAAGGCAGAAGAGTGGTGAAAGGCACATTTTCTGAGCGTGATATCATCCTGAAAGTGGGCACAATACTCGCCGAATCTCAATCCCATGATTGCAGTATATGGTCCAGTTTGGAGCCTAGGGCTTTTACTAAACTGCACAAAAGTTTGAATTCTCTAAAGCAATGGCTTCGGCGGGAATGGAATAGATTAAAAGTAGAAGATTGTGGCCCATTGCTGAAAATTTCAATCAGCATTTCGCCTCTGCCTCACTTCGAAAGACGGTCACTTTTAACATATTATTTGGTTTTGTAAATAACATTTATTCTCATCTGTCAGTTTGCTCGTTTTATTGATTATTTGCTTTTACAGACTCATTGATTTGGTCATGCGTATTTCTGTAATTTTATGTCTTCATGTTCCTTATTACCAGCATACTTTTGTCAGATTTTGTAAAGCAGAAGAGCATTCCAAATTCATGTACGTGATACATATCAATATTCCTTCATTTTTTATTAACTTTTTGACGCTGGTAGTCTAGACCGAACTAAGAAGAACCTTCAACTACAAGGATTGTGATTTATCTTTCACTTAATACTTACGACGCTGCTTAAATAATCCTAAAGTTCTAGCCGGATGAGCATGGAGTGGATTCATGTTAAATCATTTAAAGAACCAAAAATTTCTGTATTTTCCATTCATGTATATGAGTAAATGCTTAGCTCCTTTTCTTTATTTTTAAAATTTTGATCTTTCTTTCAAATTAAGTATTGTGTATGTAATTGAAATGTAGAAAATTTTAGAACTACATTGAGATTTATTTTGAAAATTTAAAAAGCTAAAAGTGGTAAACATATTTTTATTTTAAATCGCTAGTTCCTAATCAGAGAAGAAATAATGCTCACAATTTAAATAAAAAAATTAATTATGGTAATTTGCAATTTAGGTGTAATACTATTAAATTAAATAATATTGGACAAAGCACTCAATGAAATTGATATGATATTTAATGAAGTGAAATTTTAAAAGAAATTACAAATTAGACTGATAAATTGACAAATTAGGCATAATTTGAATTAAATAGCCTCTTTGAAGGAAGCCTTAAATTTTTCAAATTAAAAAACAAATATTGCATTTTTGAACAAATAAATATTTAAAATAAAACAAATAAAATTTAAATAAAAATTTAAAAAACAAATATGGCATTTTGAATAATTGCATTCTAATTCCTATTTTTTTCTCATTATATATATATTTTTTAAATATTATATTTAGATAAAGGTTTGCATTTTTAGTTTCACAGTTTTCATTAATGAATTAAATTAAAAATTGCTTCTAAATCAAAATACAATGAGAAAAAAAGAGGCTCCAAAATTAAGCAAGAAGATAATATCATTCATTCACTTCTTTTTACCAATTACCATAATTGCATTTACACTCTAAGGAAAAGAGACGAACAAATATTTCATTTTTCATCAAGAAAATCGAACTTCTCTAGATTAAATTTCTTGTTTATTTCTTCCAACCTTCCAAAGGCAATATAAACCTTTAATTTTTCTTTGAACTTTTTTTTAGTTACTTAACTGAGATTTCCTGCGATTAGTATTTTTAGTATTTTGTTTCAATTCTTATTTTGTTAGTCTTCGAATATAAGAAATCTGTTAAAAAAATTAACATTGTATAGTTAAAAACCGTGATAATAGCTTGTTAAAGTTAAGTCTGAACGAAAAAAATTATTATTATTGTGCAATTAGTATTGGCATTTATACTTCCTTCACTTCACTGTTACTAATCTTAGAATCCTATTGTATAATGTTTACAAAAGTAATTCCGATATCTTGCATAGTATAAGTTTTTAAAAGAAATTAAGTTTCGTAATATAAGGTGAACTTCCCTTTTCCTTATAGATCAGTCGTACTAACAAATCATTAGAGAATCCTTTAGCTTATCTACGAGGTTTCTCGTTATACTCCTGACCAATTATCTTTTCTTTTTTTCTTTGCATCATAATATGAGTGATCGATTAGATATATTCATTATAAAAGAAATCGAATCATTTCTTGGCTTTTATAAAATCCTGGAAGAACTATCTAACTATTTTCTTTCAAATATTTTTATTATTATACTTATTGTAAACATTTTCTTAAAAGAATCTAATAAACATTCATAGGATTTAGCAAATGAATAACATTTTGTGAAACTATATTAGTAACGTACATCCAAAACACTCTTCATGTTACAGCATATCATTTATCAATAATAAATTATTTAGATAAAAGAGATACATTTTATAAAAATAAAAAATATAGGTAAGACAAAATTAATTTCTTCTACCTTACCTTCTAATTCATGCAAATTTTCTTAAAGTTTCTCACAAAGGGACTATTATTTTCCTATGATTTTAGTCCAATTGAATATTATTGAAACTCTTATAATAACATGAGTTTATATCCAAATGTGTAGTATAAATAGATTCTATGAAAAATTTGTACTTAATAATAATAATCTTAAAATTTGAACTTAATAATCTTTAACTTATATATCTCTAATTAATATTACACAAAACTATTTTTTAAATGGTTTTTGAGATTATAAATTCACTGAAAATATTCAAAAACTGAACGTTTCATAATAGTAAATGAGTGTACTTCTACTACGTTTAATGATTATATTAAATAAATTAATATTAAATAACTAATTATTAAATATTAATTATTAAATATTAAATAAAATAATATTAAATAACTAATTATTAAATATTAATTGTTAAATATTAAATAAAATAATATTAAATAACTAATAATAAATGTAACAGAAATAGAATAATAATTTTTTTATGTTATACCACTTTCCATTTCGAAATACAGGCAATACGTTCTTAAATTCTTGTTCGCAAATTATTCAATTGAATATTAAGTGACTTGTATTCTATATTAGTATTTTCCTATTTATTTTCTAATTTTTCTTAGAGATTTTATATCTTCCTGAAGCATCTTACTTAAAAATACAGAAAAATCTGATCTTTCATGGTGAATCTTTAAAAATTCGTTTGAAAGACGAAACTTAAGCCTGCGTTTCCAAAATCGAATTATACATACACAAGGCTGCGTGATCATTATTGTAATGAGAGTAGGAATTTAAATAAAAATAAATTTAAAATGCAGTAAAAATATCAGTCTTATGTAGATCATCTTCTCAAATCAAAACATCTAAGATAAATAAAGGTTTAAAAATTTCAAAATAAACTTAGGTCTGTTGAATACTCTTTAGAAAAATGAAAGAAGTTGTTAAACATATGGAGCTATAATATGGACTTGAATTTAGCAATAAATAAAATAAACAGAGGAAATATATGCATTATATACTAAGAGCTAGTTTGTCTCAAATCATAGTCATTTCTGTGTACAGTGATGATATTTTTAGAATCCTTACAGCGATAGAGTAACAAAGTAGGTTTTTTTTTTTTTTTAAGTTTACGAACAATCAGTTCTCTAATAGTGCTACGGACTGATAAACTGCGTTTTTTTTTTCAAGAAAATCTTTAAAGAAAGCATAAAGATTATTTTCCAGCAAATCATAGGGCCGTGGTGGCCTGGCGGTGATGTCTTCGTGGTGATGGAAGGCTTCATGCTCGAGACACCACTTCCACCAAAGAATCGTCGTGTAAGAGAGTCTGGTGCGTGTTAAATCGGTCCGGGTGAAATGTCCTCAAGCTGGTGTGGTGTGGTGTGGAAACGGGGTTCCAGCTCAGGTGTCGGCCTCGTCATCTGACCGCGATTCAAAATTACGAGGTCCATCCCAAAATATTCCTAGTGTTGCTTTAAAACGGGACGTTAATCTAACTAAACTAAACTTCCAGCAAATGGTGACATTTTTAAGAATTTAGACATTGTAATACAAATGATATAGAAAAAAAAATACATTTTTTTCCGATATGAGATTTTATTTAGAGGAGCAATAGAAGAGTGGATTAACAGAATTAAAGTGTGTTTGTACAATTGTTCACGTAAATGCATAATTAAAATTCAAAAATTATGAATTATGAAGTAAAATCTGTTTTGAATGAAAATGAGTATTTTGAATTGCTATTTTTTATATTAACAATTATAAGCAACATAAACAGGAATAATTTTGATTTAAAACTAATTATAAACTATTATAATTAAAGATATATTAATTTCATCTATAAGTTGATTTTTTTTCTTTGCCATTAAGTAGTCGCATTGAAACATTTTATTGATTTATATGATATATAAAATTTATCCCATTTTAAAGATTTTGTTAAAGGAAGAAAGTAAGATACTTTCATATTTTTGGGGAAAATTTAAGCTTAAAGTGAGATAAATATTTTTTGCGTTAATACGTCAACATTTAGAAGAAAAAAAAATTGTAAACAGAAATATTTTCCATTTCTTTTCATTGCACAGCAAATATTTTGAATATATTTTATATTAAAAGATTTATTGAGAATAAATTTCTATCATCATTTCTCGAAAATAATTTATAGCTTATTTCATATTTGAAACGATATTTCAAATCTGCCCACAGGCAAAAATTCCTTCTTCTGACAAAATTTAGCGAAACTGAAAGAAGGAATAAAGATTATCACGTGATATGTTATGTATTTCTGAAATAAGATAAAAAAATTTTAACTGCCTTATCTATTTAATAGAAAATTTGATAATTTTTTCTTCATAGAAAAGATTAGAAAACGTCAGATATGATTGCAACATGGTTAAGTATCAAAGACTTCGTTTACTTTAAAAAACTTAATACATATAAATGCTTTTTATATATTCAAGCATTTGATTCAAGATTTTACTATTCTTTTTATTATTCAACAGTAATTTTACTTATTCTTTCAACAGCAACACAAAATATTTCGCATCTAAATTCGAATAGGATGAAAATTTATTTCCTTTCCAGCATCAGAAGATTTTAAATTGCAATGCAAAGGGTTTCAAAAGGTTTTTATAAAATTTAAGCGTAGATAGGGCAAAAAGGAATAAAACTTCTTTTTAATAAAAAAAATCTCAAACACAAAGAACTATTTATCAAATAAAATGTTTTCTTGTGTGTTAAGAAAGGAAATGAATATAGTCGATGAATTTCACAACACTGATTTAATAGCATAAAAATATAAAATATTCCAAATGTCCAATGGCATGAATAGCGCAGTTACATTCGTACGTGTTGTATTAAATTCGCGTTCTATTAAATTTACACCACTTGTTCTTTTTTTTACTTAAATATTTTAACAAAGAGCTCCTGTAACCGTCACATTTTGCGCTTTCAGATCCCATAATCTCTTCTAGAAATAACCTGTTTCTGTATGCTTAAATTAACCTTTAAAAAGTCTTTTGAGAAATACTATATTGCAAAATCTGGAAATCAGTTCAGTTCTTATGAAATAGAAACACTATAGTAGTAAAGATATCCACTGCAATATATAAGCCATTTGACGTCTAAACTCTTTAAGATCTACGTGTTATTTTACATTTAACTATGTTATATTATAATAAATTTGTATTTTATTAAATTTATACCACCAACTCTATCTGTTCCTTTTATCTAAATAATTTAACAAAGAACTCATGTAGCCGTCACACTTTACATTTTGTGCTTCCATATTCTATTCTAAAAGTATAAATTTTTTTCTATATGCTAACTTAGCTTTAAAATTTGAAAATGTTCTTTGAAGAATCTGAATGCAACGCCATAGTAATAATAAGGAAATCCACTGTAATCCAGTTGTTGTAACACAACTTTATTGAACAAATGAAACACCCAAAGAAATGGAATAAATTTTCTCCATACGGTGCATCAATTGGGGATTTTTTTTCTGAAGCAGAAAAAGTTCACTTCTTTCAAGCAGTCACTTTACATTGGTAAAGAAGTATTATAGAAATAATATGTACTTGTATATTCATTCACTTGCAATTTGCTGTTGGCAAACGAAGATTATCCAAGAAATGGCTTGATCTCCTTGCCAATGGCACATTCTCTTTGTTCCTTCGAATTGCATTTCTGAAAAAATTGCTCATATTGCGTTTAAAGACCTTACAAAAGAAGCCGATAATTCTTTTCTGACAAAAGAATTCCATTAAAAAAGGATAGAGATCGACATTCTTATAAAAATCTCCGTCAAGAAATGAATGCATTTAAAGAATTCTTTGAAAATACGAACTTTGAACAGACTTTCTACTTTAGAGAGATACTTTTTGGAGCTAAAAGATATTTAAATATCTGTCAAGTATTATACAAAACTAAATCCTACGCTTTGAAATAAATTTTGTGAATACTTTTTCTTTAGCAATCCCTTTACGTTTGTAACAAAATTTATTTTGTGATTCTATTTCTAACTAATACATGCTCAGAAATATTGAAAAATAAATGCGACAGTAAATCAATTATTATTTTAAATGAAAGTTCATATAATTTTCAATTATTTTTTTCAATGACATCTATATCTACTTGATTCAGCATATTTCAACGTTTTGATTAGTCAACGAATAATGACATAGGTAAAGTGCAATTAAAGGATGAATGTCATAATCTTCATATGTGAAATCATAACTGTGCTTTAATACTCAAGGCCACTGTTACAAAACTATGCTGTCTGGAAATTTTTACTAAGATTATTTATATTATGATCAGTTTTTATGCAATATTACTTACCATTTCTGAATAATTTGAAAAAAAAGTAGCTCACAAATTTTTAAAGTCCCAATATTGATCTATATGAAGTTTATAATCAGAGCTTACACATTCTTCTTCAGACAATTTTATTAAACACTTTTATTTAATTTCGCACGTTTCATGTTCGTAAGAATAGATATTTTTAATAATTCCTTTCTTGCAATCGACTTTATGCTAAGTTTCTTTTATAAAAAAATTCTGAAAATATGTGAAGTAACTGGTTTCTGATTATAGCAGAATTTTTTTGAAATTTTAGATTTCTTAAATATTAGCATATTAATTTAACTATATACTGATTTCTCATGACTAGTAGCAAGTAGAATTTAATTTGAGAAATGTTATTTCCAGACTTGATAGTATTCATTATCATGAATTATGAAATATATTTAAGAGAAGACATCATATAAACGTCAGTTATATCTATATTTAAAACCAGAAAATAATTTTTAAAAACTTTTAAAATGACGAACTATATTTTACAGAAATTCTATTAATATTATACAAAATTCCAAAAAAACTGTAAAAATAATAAAGATATAATTGAACATTTATTGAAAGCTGAAATATATCAGAGCTACGATTGAAATTTCTATTTTCTTAGACAATTTTTATCAGTAGTAAACTAAGTATAAAACTTGATGAAAATTAAAGCAGGAAAAAATTTATTCTTATAAAAATTGAAAGACCACACAAAAAAAAACTTATTCTTAGAATTTTTAATTACTAATGGGCAATAAAATATATTCTAATAGAATATTATGCAAAAAAAATTATTTACAAAATATTACTTTATTTGCTACACAGAATCAGGAATAACAATGCAAAGTAATTTTTACACAATTAAGATGTAAATTATTACAGTAATTAAAGAATGCCGGATGATTTTATATAATGAATTGTATATGGTGTATGATTTATCATGTATTGTTGTCTGATAAGGATTATGTTTTTTATTATTATTATCTGTCATAATAATAAAAAAAATGACTATAAAATAAAAAAATAGAAAATCATTTTTTAGAATGCTTTGGTCAGTATTAAAAAGGGAAAACATTTTTTATCAAAACAAAAGTTTTAAAAGCGTGAGAAGCAGAGAATTATAGAAGAATGCTATAAACTACAATAAATGTTAAAGAAACCTGACAGAGGGGTAGTGCGTCTTCCCCGTGATCTGGGCTACCCGGTTTGGATATGGTTGTTCTTCTGTGTTCTATCTATGAGGTACGTGAATGTGCCTCCCTGTAAAAAGGGGTGTGCAAGCGAACGAATGTGACGCATGAAGTAGCTAAGTCGTACTCTTAGCCGTAGTTGGCGCTACTGAAAAAACAAGAGACGCTCACTCGGCATAAATAGATGACATATAATGCCGGCGGGCTTGTAAAGTGCCATAAGTCACAACACAATGAACGCGAACATTTTTCTGATAAAAATTAATTTCCATCATTAATATTATTACGATTCTAACTTACATAAAGCATTTTTATCTGAAGCACGCTTTTACTATTTTGGTAATGACGTTTTGATTTTTGAAGGAAAATAAATATTTTTTCCTATTTAATACATTGATACAAATGCTTTCTAAAACAGACTTTTATATTTATTATTCATAAAAACTAAAGTTGCTATTAATATGCTCTGATTGGGATTTTTTTACTGCACTAAACATTTAATTTTATTGTTTAGTAAGTATTTTACGTGATTCGAACAGATTTATCCAAGTCAAGCATGAATATTTTTTTTCAAGATGCATATCAGTGGTTTATTGTTCTATTAAAATTATTGGTATATTTAAACCCATCATAGTTTTATTCCATGTAAATGAATTAGCTTTAAACTTTTTTTCAGTTCTCACACTCAGAAATTTTAGTTGGCGTTTCGAAATACAAATCAAATTAAATTATTGTTTCCAATATTAAAAGACCTTTTCAAAAGAGAGATCTCTAATATTAATGCGAAATAATTCTCAAAGACTGATCTTCTAACATTTGCAAAGAGATGTTTGCCGCCAATATATGGAACCACCTTTAATTAATTAATTCTCTATTCAGAATTAGTTTCTAAGAACAAATATTACTACTAATTCAACTAGTATCTACTAATACTGTTATTTAAACAGCTCAGATTTATGAATGACGCTTGGGGAAATTTTGACTCTGACTTTATTTATTCATTATTTATTCGATGACATTTTTATACTTGCAAATTAATTTATCTCCATTCAATGAACAGCTTGTAGGAAAACCTCATTAATTTTTCCATTCAGTTTCATAAGTCACTTCGAATTTAATCTTCTTCTATATTTCTGAATATTCAGTATACTGAATTTATTTTCCAGTTTTTACAAGGGAAAATATTTAATTACTCCACTATTGAATTAATTGCTTCTAATTTTGATAACATGAAAACAAAATATTAATTTTTCTTACCTGTGTTTATTTCCATTTTCAATTTCTTAAGAAATTTTAATTACTCTGCATTTCGTTTGCTTTTATGGCACAGCGATAACATCTGCTTGTTTGTTTAATTTTCTCTCCAAGATCATTTAAATCAGCGCTGTAAATATCAGAGTAAATATTTTTGGGGGTACTAAATGCTTGAAAAATGATTTTAAAAATTTCACCACATAAAATTATTTTAATCAAATGAATGATGAATGCGTATGAATTTTGTATATTTAACAGCATTGTAAAATTATTTTTATGATCTTTTAAAAGATATTTCTGTATTTTAAAAAATAATTTGCTCTATATAAATTTCATAAACAAGTAATTAATTATTATTTATTTAGAATTTTTTACAAAAGTGGTAAACTTTCTGATAGAGAGACGCCAAATTAAAAACCGATTGCTGTTCTGGAATCTCTTTCATCGAAACAATTCTATTAAAAAATATGGAATAAAATAAGAAATCGCTCTGAAATTCACGCAAAAAGAATTCTATTTAATCATTATTTCCCTTCAAATTTGAAGATGAATTTTCTTTCACTTTGTTCATAATTAATTAGTGAATTAGTGAAATGGATTATTATTTCAGTTTCGGAAATAAAATCCTTTTAAATTGATTGTTTGTCGAAACGGTAATTATTATCTGTATGCATTTAAATATGTAAATCAATCACTTACAACTCTAATAAGTTTATTTCTGTTCATTCTGTTCAATTTAAACCATTTTTTCTAAAAGAAAAAATGGTTTAAATTGATGAGAAATATTTTAGAATTATTAATAGTATAATTGACAGGGATGTATTTCATTCAATAAAATTTTTCATTTCATTTAAAATCTTCATGTAATTTCAGACAGGTACTTTAAATTCGGATAATTGCGCCAACTTGACTTCACCTTTCAGAATTTGAATATCTCTTTAAATGATATACTACTAATCAAAATTTAAAAAAAATATCTAATTTAATCTTCTTTGATTAATTTAGCAGAAACAAACCGAAAAAAAGTGATGATCACCTCCATTCTTTTTCCAAGCCAATGACTTCTTATCTCTCTAATTACTTTTCTATCTTATCTTTAAAAAAAACGAACTTTTTTTTTTCATAAATAGTAAAAAAGCCTTTAAAAAATTTCTCATAGATAAAACAAAGGAGTTTCTCAAAAAAATTCTGCTCACTGAGATTAACCTTTACGATAAAACAGTTCAGTAAAAAAATGCCCCATAGTTCTTTTTGGTATTTGAGTAAAAAACAATTAAAATGTTTAAGAATATAAAAACTGAAGATGGTATAAGGAAATGAAGAATTGCGTTATATTAAATCTATCAATAGACAAAACTGTAATGATTAAATAAACATCTAAAGTTGAACAATTGAAAAAGTTAAATGCATTTGTTATATCTGTGTGTATGAGGAGGGTTATAGTGAAACGAAAGCGAATTATGTTTTAAAAAAAATATTTTTCAAGGAATTTTTTTTTTTGTCTTTAATTCGCTCTAATTTTGAAAATAATTAAATGTGGGGACAGAAAATAATCAGCATTAAAGCATAAAAAATATTTTAACTGTTTAATCTTTAACAAATGCTCCTCACTCCTTAATGCCTTCAATTATTTCCTATTAGTTCCAACATCTATTTGAAAAAACAAAGCATTAAAGAGATTTTCATAGATTTTAAATTTTGATAAAAAAAAAAAATTTGAAAAGTTGATACAACAAGATGTTGTAATCTTAAACTTAGCATGAGTAAATATTATTAACAATCACCTGAGCAATGAAATAGTGCATGAGCCGTGAAATTATCAACTAGAAGAAATCTATCAAGAGAATTCGAAAAAGAAATGTCCTATATTTCACGTATAGCTTTTATATCATTTTTCGTTTCACTTCTCCATACACATGCAAAGTGATCCTATACAAATTTCGATCTCAAACTTTATTTAGTACCTTCAAAGAAAGGATTCTAAAACACTATTATTAATCAGAAGTCCTACTATGAAGAAAAGGAAAAGAAAGAGAATCTATATCGTCTTTTTTTTCCCCGTGAACATTCGTCTTTGGTCGAACCAACATTTTGGGCATAACATTATTTTTTTGCATCTCTGATTTAATTATTAATAATTAATATGTATTGGCGTTTCATTTTAAAGATAAATATAAGAAAAATTCGGCATAACACTATTTTTTTCATCTTTGATTTAATTATTGACAATTAATATGTATTGGCGTTTCACTTTAAAGATGAATATAAGAAAAATTATCAACCATTAAATTCTTGTCAACAACTGCTAGTTTTATTTTAACTTAAGTTTTTAATGTTCTCTATGATACATAACAAAATTAATCCTGTTTTGGAGTGTGAGGACCAGACGATTCGTGATTTATACACAACTGATTCTTAATTGAAAATAGAAACCGATAATGACGTAACAATGGTACTTTCCAAGTAATTGGAGTTATGTCTTAGTAAGGGTAAAATGATTGTGGACAACTTTAACTTTCTGACAAAAGTCAATATTCAGCCCTCGAACTGCAGAATTTTTAATCGCTACTTAAACAGTTAATTAGAGTTGTGTCCCTGTAAAGCACAATGATTTTGTGCTACTTCAGCTTTCCAACAAATGTAAATATTTAAAACTCCAAGTGCGGAATTTTTAATTGCTCCTTAAGCTCTATATTTGCAGATAGTTCCAAATATAATTCCAAATCACGAAAATATTGACAAATATTCTTCTGAACTTACACTGCACTGCAGTTTGTAATACACTCAATGACAGTTGTGCACTTCAAATGGCTTTCGCATTCATAGCTCGAGGAATTATAAAGCACTTCTGATATAGAATTTCCTGGAATTTCAGAATTCTATAGAATTTCCTTGTTGTAAAAAAGCGTGTTTATTTTATATATAAATATTTCTTTTTAATAAAATTCAATACTGAAAACCACTGAAGGTTCAAGTTGACTCTATAACTATACTGAATCTATATTTATCTACATATCAAGCAAAAAATACTAAATATTGTAAACTTTTAAAATTCATTTAGATAATCATGTTTTCAGAAACAACGTAAAATATTACTTTTCGATCTCCATATAAAATTTTAAAAATAAAATGTTTCTTACTCAAAATGTATCATGTGTATCTTTATGAGATATTCTAATTTAAAGCTATATCAGAGTAAAGGAAAATAATTAAAGATTCAAAATAATTTTCCCATTTCTAAAGTCTGTAAGCCTTTTATATTCATAAGCATTTATTTTTGATTTCAAATGTATCATGCGAAATGGAAAAAATAAAATATATCAAAAGTCCAACGTTGCGTTAAAAAAATCCATAGATTTACTATAAATTCCACCTTTGAATTTTGTTTTTAAAATTTCAATTTTGGTTATAAGAAATATATAAGCATACATTTTTTAAATCCAAATCATGGAATTATTTCTGACTGTGCAATTGACGCTGAAGAAATATCTGCATAAAATTTTCCCCATTTTGTTTGTAGCACTTCATCTTAAATTGAAAAAAAATATGTATAGTCTAATTTACTTTTACACAAAGAAGAGTCAAGTTAAATTAACTTAATTTTAAGGCAAATAATTATTTTATATTATTTGCCTTATTTTATATTATAATATTATGTTAAATAAATAATTATTTAACATAGGGCAAATAATTATTTTATCATGCATCTTTCTTCTCCCACCTTAAATTTATGACAAAATGCTATGAACTAATTGGTTAAAAATGAATCATAATTTTTTTAGCTTAAAGATTTTCTTCAATAATTTCTTCTAAAGAAGAAATCAAAAAGAATCCCCCGCATATTTTAGTCATTCATATAATTTTAGAAATTTATAAACAGAAATATATTTCACAAAATAATTACTATTCGCACTTTCCAAGATTCCAATTCATTTTAATCAAATAAATTAAATCCTTTTCTTTTAATTAATTAACTTTTTATGAAAAAATGCATCTCAAAGCATTCCAGTTGAAAGTTTGAAAAATTCAGTGGATAGAAATATTGTTTCCATCCTTTTGAAATCTGAAAATAAAAGTAAAAAAAAAAATCAGATAAGTTTGTAAAATCAGAATCCCCAACCCTTTCTCTCTCTCTCTCTTTAGTATGAGAAGAAGGGGAGGGGGGTGTTCTTAGCATGATATGGAATAAGTTTTCCATTTATTTCAATGATAAGAAATGCACTTTGGTCTCATATAATTTTGTTCAAAACATATGTCATGTAATAATTTTTGGTCACGAAGACTTTTTTATCTAATATTTCTATCTCCATTTACTCATTTACTTTGCATTAAATCTTTCTAATTCTGTCTCAGTATTCATGAAATGACAGTAAAAAACCACACTTTTAAGTAGCTAAAACTAAATTTCAATTTCCTATAATATATAATACACCATTGATAAACAATAGCATTGATACAGAACGACTGCATTCTCTCCAAATACCGAAATCCGCATCAAATATAGTAAATACAATTATCTTTTAATCAGGGCAGTCGGACGTTTAAAGGAATTTAATTAGATTCGTCTGCGTCCGTTTATTATGTACCAATACGGAAAGAGTTCAATAAAGAAACAAGCGAGGTCTGATTAATTACCACCAGAGCGTGCACACAATCCTCATTCATCACTTCAGTGAAGTGAAGTCGCGAATAAATATAGAATTCCAGCTACCTCGCTGTTTCTTGCAAGTAGCATTTATGAATGTATTCACGTCTTAGTTCAAACATTAAGAGCTTCGTCAATAGTTTCCAAATTTCGTCAAGGGTATATTTAATCTCTTGAATCTATTTGCGGCATATTTTATTTTCTTGAAAAGGATTAAAATTCTTAGAAGGAAAGACTAACAAAATATTTGTTGAACTCGATAGTATCGAATGGTTTGTTATATTTCTTTTAGAAATTCTCATAACTTAAACAAAATTCTTACATTTATTTATTACATTGGTAGATGTTATCATGAAACTAATAGTCTTTTAAAGGAATTCCGAACTCTTTGAGCATTTTTATTAATTATGTAATATTTAATCATTATAATTATTACTAAAATATTAAGTATCAATATTTTAGTAATTTCTTAAAGTTATATTACAAATATTTTAAATCATGTAAATATTTGAAGAGAAATTCAGAAGATTATTTATCAATCCCTGAATCTTCATCTTATGCAATTATTTTCATTGAAAATTAAAAAAAAAATCACTTTGTTTTACTATTAACAAAATCTCCCACTTGATAACTATGTTATTTAAAAATGAATTTAATGTTACTCGTGCAAAGTAATGGGCCGAATCAAATTGATTAAAATCCTGCCAAGAATTTTTATTGTTTTAAAATATTCCAGAAATAAAAACCGAATATAATAACGAGTTTGAGCCAATACTTAATTTCTAAATCTTTAGCTATAAGAATGTACTTGCAACTCGAAAAATGCAATGAATGTCGAAAAGAATTACATTATTTCTTTTGTTTTTTGAGTCAATAAATATTTAGCTGAAAAATTACGAACATGTAATTTATATAGCGTTCTCCTACTTTATAAGACATCTTTAGTAAAAAATATCTTTTTTCAGTTTAACATTTTAAATTAAGACGTTTCATTTCTCTACAAAATAAGCTGATCAAATTATAAGTCTTTCAATGTTATTAATTTAAACCAATCAATTTCTGCTTCGAACAAATTTCACTCGTTGGTGGATTAATTTTAAACGAATTGGTCATTGAAATAATCTTGTGTTGCAATATTCATAGTTTCAAAGCTCGATTGGTTTCAGTTGAGAAAGAAAAAAACTATCCTTATTGTATCAAAAATATTTTACTCATTCTGTCAGGACCGGGAAACTGAATAAGAATTTTAAATTTGAAGTTTTTTCGACTGAACATTTATTGATTCAAACAATGTAAAATACAATTGTTTACCTCATTTAATTCACATTCGTATTGAAAGCGTATACCGAAAGATACAGATTTTGCTGCTCAAACATGACTAGATTGAAAACGGGTTTTATAATATTATGTAAGACCGACATATATATATATATATATATATATATATATATTTATGAACTTTTTTATGATTCACTTAATAAACTTCATATACAATTTAAAAAGCCAGTCGTACAAAGAGATAAACCATTTCGTAAAGCATCGCCAGTATTGATACACAGTAAAGCAGTCGAAGGCTCCACGATTCCGGAACATGATCTTTATTTACAATAAAATGATTCTTTGTTTGCCATATATTATTACCTACATTCAGCGAAAAGCATTTTGGTGTCTAGGCAATCACAATGTAGATGGAATTTTTCATATTTTATGACATATTGAGTTGGTTATCGAATAAGATGGAATGATTCTTTCCCATAAAAGAATAATTTTATTGTTTCTTTATATATTCCATACAGTGAATCTAGGAAAATCATTGTTATGATGGATATGTTTGTTTGTTTCAGAAATTTTCAGATTCATATTCTGAGTCAGCCTCAAATTCGATGTAATGATAGGATTAGTCTGAATGAATTTCAGACTTTGGGACTTGTATCTACAAATATTATTCATTTCCAACAGAGAATATGTTTTTATGACTCTGCATGTCTATTTTCTATCTTCTGGTAATCTTCTGTTCTTTAATAAATATATTTTGTCTCGAGTGACGTCAGAAAATTTCTGTAACATTCTCATGAATCTAAAACAATGACGTAAAAGAAAAAAATGCTGATTTTTTTTTTTTCCTTTTTTAATCTGCCGGAATAGCAAAAAATCATCAGAACTCACTAGTAGAATCGTTCATATCTATTAATCATAAAAGAGGATGATTGTGTTCTAGATAATACAATAATGCTACAGTGAAAAACGTCAAAACATTTTGCTTCGAAATGTGTAATTTGGAGTAATGTTCTTAAACTTTAATTGCATTTTTAATGAATCAAAAAATATACGAAAGTTTCAGGCTTAACAAATAATTTTTGCAAATATTAAGATTATTCCATAAAATATAATTCCCCAAAACAATTAAAACAATCTTATAAAATTCAATAGATTACTTTTTCAACGATATGAATTTAGGAGTCATGAATTTTTTAAAAGAAAATTTTGAAACACTTTAAAGTAAAGTTTTGCAGATTCCCAACAATATTTCTCATTGCTTCATCAAATATTTAACAATTTTCTTGTTTTATTGAATATTAAAGGAGAAAAATTCAATTCATTTTCTAACTACATTGCATGAAGGAACAAAAAATGAAATTATAATACTGCAGAAGACAACTTTCAACAAGAAGATTTATTATACAACTAAGCCGTATTATTTTTATGAGATGTCGCTTTAATATTAAAAAGATCAGTCCATAAAGTTAAGTCTTTAATCGCAGTATGATTTGATGGAACTTGACTGCATTAAGAAACTTCGTTTACACATTAAATAGAATAAATATAAAACTATCAAAATAATATAGATATACTGTCTATCTCTATTTGATGTTTAAAAATACTCTTTTGAGAAGATCATGAACATCATGTCATGCGAAACAGATTTAACTGAAATTAAGTGCAACGAATATTCATGGCACAAACAGGACTTCAAAAACTGATAAGTAACACCAATATAGCGTTACAAAAATATAGATTTTTATTCTTCTTTTAATACAGAATCCGGTTTAGTTTCAATGGCACATAAAACACTTTTACTGTTCAATGATCACTGCAGCATTACTATGGCGTGTCATTTAAGTTTGAACATTTTTACTACTAAATATTTGCACAATCTTTTTGAAATAACAAATTAGTTAAAATAGAAATGATCTTTACCCGAAAAAAGATTTTACATTTCATGAATTTAAATAAAAATGAAATAGATTCTGAGACAAAGTTACTATTATGTAAGAGCGCCCGATCTGTATCAGATTTGTCGGGCAAGAGGTGGCGGTGGCCTTCTATTAGTGTATATTGAAAGCTTGAAGAAGATCATATAGTTTTATATGTAACCTACATTAACTAGACACGGTTCAAAATTACCAGCTACATCCAAAAATATGCCTACTGTTGCTGTGAAATTGTATATAAATATAGCTAAATTATTCCGATTAATAGTTTTTAACTATGATACATTTATGTAAAACTGAATTAGAACTCAAATTTATATTGTTTATTTTTTTAATTTAAGCTATTTAATATATTAAAAATAACTCAATATTTTTTTCAAAAAATTTCCCTACGAAATGAAATAATCTTAAATGCGTACAATTAATATTTATTTACTTAAAAAAGTAAAAGATATATCATATCAATTATTACTGATTCTCAAAATATAAGGAGAAAAATGCAGTAATTAGTATTTTATTTAAACAAAGAAGAAACTAATTTTCATTTCTTTAAACTTTTATCTTTGCTTTATTTGAAATTAATCTTAATCCTTCGCTGTTCACTTCAAATAAAAAATCTACGAGTTTTTTTTCAATAACTTTTAGTAATTAGAAGTTGTTTACTTTCTGTATGTTATTCAATAATTCATTCTTAAAAGCATAGGATTTATTTTTTTCATTTTGTTTAAGATTTAATCATTTATTCCTTTATTCTTAAAGAAAAGGACAATATAATTCTTAATTATTTCTTTTCGTTGTCCCTGAATTTTTTAACCTCAAAAATAATGCTCAAGTTATAAATTTTATTCACAGTTTACAAGAGAGTCAAAGAACATAATTTGATCATGTAATGCTTAAACTTGTTAAACATTTGCCGATTAAAAGATTTTAGTTACATGATACATTTTTTCCATAGGCAGTAGTATTAGTTCATTTAGTTCCTTAATAAGTCGTTTCGAATTAATATTAATTCAGAAAGTAAAACTTATACAAAAAAGAGCTGTTTGATATTATATTCTTTTATAGAATCCATTCCTAGTAAATAAGTAAAACATACTTACTGCAAGTACCACTGAATTTTCAATACATTTTTAATTAGGAAAACAACAGATACCTTATCTAACGAATTATAAATTTGAATCAAATTTATTTTAACTTTAAATAATACGGTTCTAATCATAAATATCAGTAATGCAATCAAAATCAAAATCTTTCTAAAAGAAATTTTTTGAAAAATGTCAAAAGAATATTATATAAGCATTAATAATTTCAACATAAAATATAAAACCTAAAAATAACATAATGTATAGAGCATAATGCATACCTAAACTCTATTTTGATTTGCACTGCTGTATTTGTAGTTTAACAATCCCAAGCATTGCTTACTAGTATTTGTTTAGTATTTGTTGCTGCTTACCAACCATTTCTTCTTTATAAACGCAAATGTAAAATTGTTTTTTCTCTATAAAGCGAAACATTTTTAGGAATGATAGTTTTTATTTGAAAACTTTAGTTGGTATTTTAGAATTTTAATATAATTTAGTAAGTAAACTTATATGTTGTTTATAAATTGAAACATAACTAATAAGATTTTGCTTATATCATAACTTCAATCTGTAGCCTCTTTTACCAAGGATCGCAAATATATCATGTACAGATAGGCATCAGATAAATAATCTGATGTATAAGGTTAACCACGGTCTTTTCAGGGTATGATACCGTGCTTCAGTACAGATGATCTAAAGAGGCGATCATTTGAAATTTGAAGCAATAAAATTAAACTATAATACTGAAGAATAAAAGCAAGATTTAAAATAAAGAGATTTATAAAATGTATAACAAAAATTAGAATATTAATTAAAAATTATAATTATTAAAGAGGTTATTGAGAAATATTAGAAGGAGAAAATTCTAATCTGATCTTCAATATTATACTAGAAAGGATTCTATTTAGAATATCCAATAAAATCTAAGATGAATCATTTAACTTAGAAATTTATAGAAATTAAAACTTCTTATGAAATGAACCACCAAACTTTATAATTGTTTTACTTTATCAGGGGAAAATTTTAAAAAATCGCAAATCCGGAAAAATGTTTTGCGTTTTATTTATTCAATTTTTTCTATTTAGCGAAATTTTTGGAATGTTATTTCAGCTAGTATGTCGTAGAAAATAATAACTAATAAAATTTTCAGATCAATAAAAATTCCAATTTCCAAATTTCAAAGTATCACGTCCGGGTCACCACGATGTTCAATCAGTGCATGACAATTCTATTAATGACGAAGCAGGAGTTGAAACTTTCATAGGTTTTATTCTACGATTTCAAATGGTATTTAAGTAAAACGTCAAATTTAAATTTGGAAAAAATCTTTTTTTGTTGCGACTGATTTTCGAAAAGCATTAAATATTAGAATCCATGAAATTCACTAGAAACATGAATCACTAAAAAAAGGAATTCAGATTTAAGGATTTCGATAAATAATCAATTTTAAATGCTCATGTTTTTTCTTAACAATGATATTGAACCAAAATTATTTATCCACAAGATTATTAAATTATAAATTATTAAATTATAAAATTATTTTCTCTTCTTATTCTGGATGAAGAGGAAGAATTATTTGAACAACGATTTAGTGAACCGAAACTTAATCTAATGGAAATAATGTATTCATATGAATCAATATTCATAAAAATGCCTTGATTTTTAATTTACCCATATCAAACGCAATCAAATTTATCAATGCAATTATTTACCAAACACTGGAAAAAATGTTTTTAATGATGAATTCTTTGTATATTATTACAGTACATTATTTTATCTTATTAAACTACCTAAAGTTAACTTTTTAAATAAATTTCTTCTCCAATTTGTATACAATAATAAAAGACAACTACTTTTAATAATATTGTAGATTTATATAATGTAAATTGCATTTTTGGCTTAGATTAACAATTGCATTGTGTGTCCATTTCTATTCAAATGTGCTTTCAATTCTAATTTAGGGTTGTAGTGTGCTGTTAACTCAATCAAATCAATTGATATTGACCATCTATTGTATCCCATTCATTATGTCCAACGTTACATTCCGAGTTAATCAGCAGAACGATACTGGGCTTTACTACATAGGGATTATATAAGATTATATTGCCATGAGCCATGACGTAATGATTTCGATAAAGGGCATTATTGATTGTACTTTGTCGCTTTCAAATTCATGCCTCGGGTATATCAGTATGCATCAAACCAATTTTTTTTCTCTGGTACAAAATTTAATATAATTGTTTCCTAAATGGTTTCGTCAGATCATATTCTGATCATTTAAAGCAAAAAAAAGTTATTTTTTGAGTTTATTTTTGTTTTGTTAAAAAGTTAATTTATTTCTTATAATCAAAAAGATTTAACTTTCATTTCTGCCAAAACAGATAATCGAATCTGGATTGATTTAATTACATCATAACTGAGAGGATAATTTTCATACCAATTTTCAGATATGACCACAAAACAATATCATTTTAAAACACATTTCAAAGTCATTGCAACATTGCGCTTCATTTTATTCTTTTGCATACACTCGAATTCAACATGAAAAATAATCAGGATTGTTGAAAATGCTAACGTGTTGGCAAATACATCATCTTTGGATTCAATCCAATAACTTGCCTATCAATTAAAATATTTCTTCTGAATCACCGCTTTAAGTTTTTCAGATGCTACCGTAATATGGGTATGGTCATTGCGTGTAATTCCTTATAAAAAATTGTGGAAGTTGTGTGTTCAAATGGAAATGAGTTCAGATTTTTTTAATGCCGAATTATGGTCTTTATCAGCATCTCAAATGGTCTTTATCAGCATCTCAATTACTTTGTTGCTTCGAATATCATTTATATTTGTTGTGTTTCATAAAAATATAACTTCTTAATAATTGAATAAATTCAATGTTTAAAATTTTATACCGATGAATCTTCTCTATAAATAAAAAAATATTGATTTGACTTATTTCTTTCTTGTAAGACTGAAATTTTACATTTGATTTACAATTCGCATCCTCATGAAATCTAAAAATGTTTTTTTTTTACATAATTTCGATAACAATAATTTGATATTTTCAGTTTTCATTTATCGGTTAATTGATTGTTTTTCATTGTTGAGTTCGTATACATGCATATAGACATATAATTTTCCTATAATCGATGTTACCCAAAATGTGATACAGATTAGTTTAAATGTAAAATATGCATACGAAATTCCAATGGTTAGTCTTATTCCATTTTTGAATTAACATGTTCGTAGATAGACATCATCTGAAATCCTATATTATTATTGAATGTGATCTAAAATCCCCGTCAATTTATCAAGGTTTAAAAATGAGCTTTATTCCCGATTGCAATGCTTTCTATTCACAAGTGTTTAGAAAAGAACATAACCATTAGTTTTTCAAAAATTTATTCCAAATCGAACTATTGCGTTATATCATTAAAAAAATGCGTCTTTTAATTACAGTATTATAAAATTTATTCACGTGCCTGCGATTTCATTTCATATCTTTGACACGCAATAGATTCAAATTTCAAACGATAGATGATCCAAATTATTAAAGAGATAACGATGTAGTGACTGATGTTTGTTTAAATGGACCTTCTGACTTAACGAATGAAAACTTCCTGATTCAAGCGACGAAACAATGGAACTTGAAAATATATTAATCACTCAACTAGAATTCCAGTTAAAATAACTTCAATTCAATTATTGCGTGTCATATCTTTGACACGCAGTAGATTCAAATTTCAAACGATATAATGATCCAAATTATTAAAGAGCTAATTATGTAGTGACTGAATGTTTGTTTAAATAGACCTTCTGACTTAACGAATGAAAACTTCCTGATTCAAGCGACAAAACAATAAAACTTGAAAATACATTAATCACTCAACTAGAATTTCAATTAAAAGGAAATTTAGCTCCAATTTCTCAGCTGTGAACTGATTCATGGAGGCACATCAAAGTTAGGAAACAATAAAATATTATTTAATTATTGATATCAAATTCCTCAAGAGGGCACCATTCATTTCTCGATCAAAATGCATTTCAATGTAGCAAATTTAAACTATTGACAAAGACACACGAAAATACTTCGTAGATCATTTGAAGAATTTGAAATACTTCGTAGATTATTTGAACATTTCAAGATAAATACTTCATAGATTCTCTTCAAACGTTATACTTCGTAGATTCTCTGGAAATTTTGCACCAAACAGAGATTTCCAAGAAAAGGAATTTTTTTTCAGTTACATAAATTATATTATATTAAGAACTTCTCCCTCAAAAACTTATAATTTGTTGAAATCGATTATTATGTTGAGAAAAATAATTTAATTGTAAAGATAATTTGGTAAAAAAGCAGGTACTAAAGTAAAAAAAGGCAGACAAAAATTGGCAGAACAAACTTAATAAAAAAAATTTAATTCAAGTGTGCTTTGAAAATATACATTTATATGAAGAAAGCGTTCCAACAGAAACAAAAAAAAAATCTTTCAACAAGTGCAAAATGAAGAAAGATTTCTTTTAAATTTATTTATTACAATGGTTCTCAAGATAATATTTTTTGGAATAGTTATGTATATCTTCATCGATCATTAGCCTTAAAACTCCAAATCACCCCCTCGTTCAGAAGTTATGCAACTAAATTGCATTGCGCATGCTAATTAATGAAGATTGTTTTAATCGCATTTGAATAGAGGAGGAATATGCTAAGCAGAAAGGATTAAAATCTTCACTGAGCTTATAAATAGTACATTCAGTTTATAAGGTATGAAAAGATGTATGAATTTCCTCATAGCTATCTTATTGTTAAAGGCAAAATATAAGTCAAATTAAGAATATATTTGAGATTACACATAAATAAATAAAATTGCTATATCTTTGTTTGAGTTACTTCAGCTACGTTAGATTCCTACTTCCTCCTCTTCCCATAATCCAGTCCTATATCTGGGAGCAAATGCAATGGCCGGTCTTTGATGGCTAATCCAGCAACTTAAAGTAATAAATTTTTATATGATTTTTCTAAGTCCATGAATGAACTATAGCAACGTTATTTACATATTTGCATGATATTCATCATTAAATTATAGTTTCGTATCAAGCTCCTGAAACTTAGGCAATAAATTTAATGTTTGAATAGTCTAATCATTCTTTAAAACTATTCCAAAAACGGAAGAAAGCAAGGAAAACAATTAATATAAAGATGACATTATTCTAACAGCGACATTTTAGAACACATAAAATCCTAACGTAATGAGATACTTACCTTTGAGATTCACCTAATAAATGTATCCTTATCCTTTTATATTTATAAGAACCTGCCAAAAACGGTTTTGAATATTATGTTTTCGATCACTCTGTTAAGTATGAAATGGCTCAAGATATAACGAATTTATTACATCGAATTTTATTTCACATAGTTTTTAAAACAAGGTTCAAAAATTTCTGTCAACAAAACGGCAGATTAAACGCTCCATAAAGGAATGAATTTTTATTCTATTAAAGAGCAAAATAAAAAAATAGTTCGTTCATATCCAAATTTAAAAAGTAAATGTGTGTTTAAATTGGTATTTGTGTTTATATAAAAATGGGGTATGAAATATCAAATAAAGATTCAATAATATTTTGCTTTTATATTTATTTTAAATGCCTTCCCTGTTTTCTTATGTGCAACTGCATAAGCAAAGAGTTTTAAAAAAAGTCTAGATTTTAAAAGTCTGTTTTTATAATCAAATAATAGAAAAATAAATTATATTTTTACTTCAAAATCAACATGAGAATCGTTAAATTAAAAAGTAAATAACACATCGTTTTAGAGCATTCTTCAAACCAAAAGTATGAAAAATAAGGTAAATTTATTTGATATGAATATCTTATGTGACATAAACGTTATTATTTTTTTAAAAATGAGACTGACCGTCTATTAAAAATCCAAATAAATGTAATATAAACATTGTTAACGATATAATATTTTAAGAGAGCTATAGAGATAAATATTTAGTTTTGAAATAATTTTGTGAGGTCTTGTCAAATATTTATATTATATCATGGATAATAAGAATAATTTGTTTGTATGTTTGTTGATGTGCTACAGTCTAGACATTTTGCCCTAGAGCAATCAAATTTCGGAAGCTATTTATTTTTATTTTACTTAGTTAAAAATTAAGCAAATTTTTGGAGTTTAATCATAATAACTTCCAAAAACATTACAGCAAAAAAAAATCATTTATTTAAATTTAAGGACGCAAAAATTCCTTTTTTCAATGCTGTCTGAGTTCATAATTTTTGCCATTTGATATTTTTAATCAATTAAAAATATTTATGGGTTATTTCAGAAAATATACAGGGTGGTTATAATAAAACTTCCACTTTGAAACGATCATAAAAGGAAAAAACTGCACCAAATGTTATCAAACTTGGTTATAGTTTAAAGAAGGTCATGGGAATTTCATTTACTGCCAAAAAAAAGTTAAAAAAACTCACCCTCAGAGTTGAAATGGCGTTGTATCAATATTGTTAAGCAAAATACGATATGAATATACCTGTTTAAAATGTGTTTAATCGTTTCTGATACGTGTTAAAAAGCATGTTCAATGCGTGTTATCTCAAAAGCACTGCTTATGGTGTTAATCTAAACACTTATACGGAACAAAGATGTGATACACCGACATGTGCATAACATTCCTTCTGACATGCTAAGAGCTACTGTTGAGAATGCAGTAAATGCGATTTAACTTGCTTTCAGAAGATGGTGGACTCCACATTGAACATGCTTTGTAACACGTTTCAGAAGCGATTAAACGCATTTTAAACGGGTATCTTCATATCGTATTTTCTGTTACAATATTGCATACAGCGCCATTTCTTCCTAGTGGCAAGTTTTTGAACTTTTTTGGAAGGAAAGATATTCCCATGTATTCCTTTAATATATTTCCAAATTTGATATCATTTGGTAAAGTAGTTTTCCATCTATGACCATTTCAAAGTGGAAATTTAATTACAACCACTCTGTTCTGAAGAGTATCTTAGATCGTTCTCATCTTTGCTTCTAATATTTCCTTCTAACATTTATACTATGTTGAGGATCAAGATATGAAGATTCAGATTATTTCTCCATGTTAAACGCATTTCAGCATAAGGTATACTTTAATCACTTTTTAATAAAACCTTTCATTGTATTTACAAATAAGAACTAATTTCAGAATCAAGCAATAGTCGGAAATTTTTAAAGTGCAACCATATTTAAATACTGCTAGAGGAAATAAGACAAGTGCTTAGCCCAATTATATATTCTGCTATATATACAAATTCTGCTAAGGGAGCCATTAAAACATATTTACACAAAATATGTAATTGAAAATTTTAATAATATAAAGAATGTTTAATTAATAATATAATGAAAAATGTAAAAATGCAACTATTTAAGAGGAAAAAGTAAATCTTACAGTAAAAACTTCTTGTTCCCACATTCCCACAAGCATTCACTTGATAATCACCCACAAGCGAATGCGAAAATTATATATAATGCAATTTCTGTCTACTTTTTTATTTAAGGTCAGTATTCTGTAGCATATATTACGTGTCTTGCAGTTTTTGCATAAAAAATATTAACTTTTATGTTTTACGTACAATTCTTAAAAGACACGTAAACACGAAATTAATGTTGAAAAATTTAAATCTAATTTGAAATTACATCGACGTGCAGCTGACAGTCGGAATAGAACTCGGTTTCTTTTTCGAAAAGTGTTTGTATTAAACAGATTATTTTTTAAAATATCAAGTGAAAAATATCAAGTATTCAATCAGATTCAATGGGAACAGACGCATACTTTATAAATATTCTAGATCTGATATATCAAGGACAAGATTTCTTTATTACCTAAATTGATGCAATTCAAAATTGCTTCGTAATTTAATTTCCTTTCCTTTCTTGAACTAGCGAACTTTATTAGCTGGCACTATTTTGTTACATAGCTTAAAGTTCAAGATTTTAAAGGCTCTTTCGTTTATAGAATTTTAAGTTATTTTAGCTTTAAATCAAATAATCCTGACATAGTTTCTAATAATTCTTCTTCTTCGTAGAATTTTCATTTTGAAAGAATAATTTAATTGTTTAAAAACTAGAATCCCCGATTCCATCATTTTACAAAAAAGTATTTGATCAAATTATATCACACGCATCAAAAATAAATGAATACATTTCTTTTCTAAATTTGCTTATCAAAATCCGTTTAAAATTACATTCGAAAAAAGGTAATTAATCAATATTTTTTCTACCTCAAAATAGCATTAAAATCTGTTATCTTTAAATCAGCAGAATTCAACAAAT
Organism: Argiope bruennichi; assembly: GCF_947563725.1. NCBI lineage: Eukaryota > Metazoa > Arthropoda > Arachnida > Araneae > Araneidae > Argiope > Argiope bruennichi. The sequence continues at coordinate 81,634,766 of NC_079152.1, forward strand.
GTGCAAGGTTTTCTAATATTATTTTCTCGATTATTTTTTTTTCAGCGCTTCATAAAAAAAGACAAATAGTGTGTAAATTGTTGACACCTATATTATCTATCCATTTTTATTCTTTGTTAAAATTAGCAGACACAAGGATATTAATAAAATCCAGAAGGGATAAAAGTAATAAAAACATTGCTTGAACCACATATCTGGCTAAAAATAAATTTAAAATCTGGGATATTTTTCATTAATACCCAAAATAGTGAAGCATATTTTTTAAAAAAATAAATACTTTTTGAGGAAACAAAATTGGGAATTATTCTACTAAAGATGCTTGTAGTTCAGAAAAATGTTTTAAAATAGTTTTCAAAAAAGATGTATTTAATGTCTTGACATTAATTGAGATTTTTTATGTATCTGAAATGAAAAAAGAAAGGAAAGAAGTGCTTTAATTTTATTTTTTATATAATGCAATTTTCATTATTATTATCATATTCTATTTATATTATACATTCTATATTATTATTATCATATTCTATTTATATTATACATTCTATATTATTATTATCATATTCTATTTATATTATACATTCTATATTATTATTATCATATTCTATTATTTATTCATCATATACTACTTGAAAAGAAAATATTCATTATACGAATTGATCCAAACACAGAGAAGAGCATTACTTATATCCAAATCTATGCTTAAACAAAATGTGTTCCAAATCTGTTTCCAAATGTGTTTAAACAAACAAAAATAATCTGAAGAATCGATGAAAGTATTTGGGTTCAGCAAATTTTTAACAATTATAAAACATGTGAATCTAAAATTTTTAAAGCAGCCTAAAAGTATTTCATTTTAACTGTAAGGATTATATATATTGGGTGATACTAACTTGTAAACTTTAGATTATAAGTTAAACGCGATTCTGCATACTTCATTTGCTTTCCTCTCCCAAGAGATATAATTCATTTTAAAATGTATCTATCCAGCCTCAAAAGAAATTAGTTTTAAATTATAGATTTTTTTTCTTCGTGACTAATGATGAATAATGCTCTAGCTTTCCGTTTAATTCTCAATCATATTTTGATTGCCATCATAATAAACAATTTTGAGAAATGGTAAATAAATGCTGCACATTTGAATGCTATAGCTCACATTAAAAATAAAAATTACTTTTGCATACAAGATATACTTTTTTTTTTCAAAACAGGTAATTAATAAGAAGGATCTATGATGAGAATATCACTGAATCAGCATTTCACAGTCCAAAATTTTTACTGTTTTCGACTTATTCTTTCGGTCATCCTCAAACAGATATATATCCCGCTACTTCTGCGCAACTCATGCAGAATTGATAATTGTCCTTCTTTCCTCCGATTGATACTTAACAGAAGCAACTTATATGTAATCAAAGGATTTCCAAGCGACGTTTATATTACAGTTTAGAAATATAACATAATATATGTATTCATAAAATAAAATAAATATATCATGATTATCATGTTCAATAAATTCGCTAGAAATTGCTCATAACTTACTTGGTAAAACTTTCTATAGAGACAGCATTCATTTAGCAATGCATATCTGAATTAAGCGAAAACGCCCACCTGTAGATTTTATACAGACATTTAAGCCATACATGATTGTTTATTGTTCATTTAGTGTAGCAAATTTTTTTTCTTCTTATTTTACAATGGTAGTGAAATTTTAACAAATCTAATAACTCCAATATTACCTAAATGCCACAAACAGGAGTCAAAGTGCAGTGTAATTAAAAACCAAAAAAGAATTTTTGTTCAAATAGAAAATATCATGAAGGTAAGAGTTTCAAAAAAAAGGCTCTTATATATTTTTCTTCATTTTATGAACATAAGCATTATGTTTAAATATTTATATTACGATATTTTGATTATATAATTTATACTTTATTAAAATTATTTAATTTAATTCAAAACATAATCTTTTCAGGAAATAGAGAAAACATGGATTTCTGAATCTAGCATTAAATGTTCTAGTTTTATTCATTCGGACATTACATTCATACAGAAATAGAAATACGAACAGAATAATAAGGTTAATTTGATTCTCATTTTATTTCATACTAGTCACCTTTGGCGACCAGCCGGCTCGCCAATCTTAATGTTCGTTAAAATTTTAATTATTAAATATTTTATGCAATTCCACTTTAATAGCTTCTTTATCAAAATATTTAAAAACTTCAAATTTTGATAGTCATATAATTCACTCATAATATTATAAAGGCCTTCAGCCATAACGTAATATGTATCTCTCTAATTTTCTGTTAGATCCCGCAGAATTTTATGCTTTAAATTAAAGTGGAAAGGATTAATCTGCAATTACTATAATAATATTTTTTACTGAAACAAAGCATATATTTTATAATCTGATTACTAAAAACAGAGTCACTGAGCGTTTAAACTTTATGGGCACTAAAGAATGTCTTTCTTAATGTATGTAATATCTCAAGAATTTGTCAACACAATTTTCTCAGATTCATCATGAGCAGATCGATTAATTAACAATATTTAATTTTAAATGCATCAAACACTAAGAAAATAAACAGAATCGTTTAAAATAATCGGCCGAAAATAAGTTTAAAAAAACTACTTAAAAAACGATGTACTTAAAACTATAAGCATATACAAAAATATATAACTAACAAAAATACAATTTAATTACAAAAGCATATAACTAACCTAAAAATAATTTAAATCAAGTCCGCATCCCTTGATAATAGTTGTCAACAATCAGAACAGAATGCGCATGCGTGAGTTTTCAACGCCAGGTGGTAACGCAAATGCTTGAATTTTTATACGCCAGTGGGGTAACAGTACGCAGATTAGAAATTTTTAATTTGCTTTATTCTGCTTTATTTTAATTCAAAAGTACTTCAGAATGAATATGAACGGTCGATTAATTAACAATGTTTAATTTTAAATGCATCACACATTAAGAAAATAAACAGAATCCTTTGAAATAATCGGCCGAAAAATGTTAAGCCTAGCCTCATTAGCGTAGGGAAAAAACTGAAACCTTCTGTTTAAAATGCATATAAATCAAGGAATAATATAAACCAGGGAATAAATTGCAGTTAATGAAGTATAATTTCTTTTGTTGAACTTTTCTCCTAAAAATCAAACTTTTCCAATATTTGTCAAAAATACTTCAGCTAATAGAAGGCTTTTTGATCATAAAAGAAAAATCCCTCTACAAAGAAATCTAACTAGATTCGAATTTTTATTAGATAATCAGCCAATATGAATGACAAATTACACAATATTTCCTGCTTCATTGTTACGCATTCTCATTGAGAAATGTAATCCGATATATATTTCGAAAAATAGTTTTGTTAGACATCCTTTATAGCTTTTGGCTTCGATCAATCATTTTATTATTCCGGATTTGCTAATGAACATCAAAAAAAGATGAACGGATAACTCTGTTTTCGAACAAGAATATGCATGAATTTCTTCGCTCATTTGAAAAAAAAAAAAAAAAAAAAAAAGGAAGAAAGATCTTAAAATGTTAGAAAACTAATGCATATTTCAATATTGCAGTTTTGAGGTTCAAAAAAGCAATATAATTTTACAAAACAGTTGTTTTATTAAATTTCTTACAAATAAATCCTTACATTCAGTTCATCATTCATAGACACTTTTGCAGAGACAGACAATGCATCTGTTAAATATAGATAATTGGTATGAATTCATCATTTTTCTAAATCTGTTCCTGCGAATATATATTTTGGATGACTTTTCTTTTCACCAATCAATATCAAGATTTGAAAAGAAACTACAGTTACAGTCATAATATAACATACTGGATTTCATTAATTTAAGTCATTGCGCTTATGAATATAACATGTAAAACACATTTATTTTATTATTATCAAAATATTAAATGAACATAATATGAAACGAAATTATTACACACTTCGTGAAAAATAATGTTTGAAAGACATAGATTGCTGGACAAATTATTATTCCTGAAGCAATTACAAATTCCTTATGATAATAATTCTAACTTTTCGTTTGTTTCAGATGCATTATTCTGTTCTCCATAATAAATAAAAATGCTTTTTATTATGGAGAGATAAAATTTTATTTAGATAAAAACATTTCATTTTCATTTATTTTTTATGTCCCATATTGCTACGATATATTTAAAAATTTAATTTTAACATAATGGATAATATCTACACATGGAATTTAGGAATAGTAATGAAACCATAATTGATTTATTGTCACAAAAACCTTTCCTAAATTGCAATAAAATTTAATTAAAAAATTAATTTTATCACTTCAGTTTCATTTATAAATATATAAGACATGTTTAAAGTAGCAAAAGCAAATTCGGATAGTTCAAATATAATCTATCATTATTCATATTAAACATTAATATTTTAAATAATCTAATTAAAAGTTGAATTGTATAAGTAATATTTAGTTATTATTAACATTAACGCTATAATTATTAATAACAAGTGATTCATTGTGTTGACTGAAGAATAAAAAGGAAATATTGAAAAATGAAACAATAGGGAATATATATATATATATATATATATATATATATATATATATATATATATATATATATATATGTATTGAAAACTGTTTTTATAACTAAATTCCAATGTGTTATTAAAAAGCAAATTAGACTTAATGAGAAAGTATTAATTTTCCGAAACTATATTCTTAAATAACACTTCCAGATTTAAATGCCGCCAAATGCTAAAGTCATTTCTGAAATTTTAATTAATGAAGAATTTTTCGAAAGAAATGTCTGAAACATTCTATATTTACTCAAAGAGAAAAATTTCTTCACAGTGCATGAAATAACAATCGTTGTTGTATAATATTCTGGAATATCTTTTCCAACCACCTTTGCTTTTATCCTCCAATAAGTACTGAAAGAGACAACTGGGAGAGAACTTCGATGAATTTTCCTGACGTTTAAAACTCCAGATTAGCGCAGCCTGCTCGCCTTTGATAAACAATGCGGAAGAAGTAAAAGAAAAGCTGGTTGTCTGGATCTTCCGTTCACGCTGCAATTGTTCACGGAATTAGTATCTAATAATCGATCCAATGATTGAAGAATTAAGGTTTAATTATTAGAGAAAACAATCTTCAAGTTCTCGTTTAAAGTCGTTTAAGGGTTCACTCGTTTCAAGTTCTCTTTTCATTGGGACAAGTTCTGATGAAAGAGAGAATATCAACATATTAAGTGAAAAATTCAGCCCCAATTTTTCTGAAACCAATCAAATTTCAAAGAATTTAGTGAAAAGAGAAGAACAGATCTGTTGTAATTTAAATGTTTCTAGAAAAATCGTTTTCATCAACTTTAATGCCATCTGCAATTTCGTCAAGTATACATTTTATTAAAATTTGGATTTTAAAAATTCTTTTTACAAATATTTGAACTCATAAATTATTCAAATAATTCCTCGAAACTTCCTATATCTCTATGTATAATAATGCAAAGGTAAAGTAGCTAAATTATAAACCTTAATTAAGTATTCTTTTTAGTTTTGTAAGAATAGTATCCCCGTTTTAAGTTAACTAGGTATTAGTCTGACACATTCCGTGTACTTTTCAATTAATGATTCGATTACATGAACCACACACACATTATCCATTCTAATGTCTTCCGAAATACAAAATCAATGAAGGAAAAATAAATGGTATTATCGGGTCCATTTCTAAGTCAATTATATTATGCGCAACTCTCAAAATAAATTGCATTAATATATTAATTATATTACAATAAGATATTTAATTGCACAACAATGGTTAAGCAAAATGTCGGCGCTTTTGTTCAGTTCTTTAATTGAAACTGATTTACTAAATACAAATTATTCATATAACATCTTAAACAGCACAATTATTCTTGAATAACACTAATTTAAATGTTGTATAATTTTTCCTTTAATATTGGCATTTTATGAAAATTAATAATTAACCTAATTTAAAACAATGCTTTCTACAATCTCAATTAAATTTAAGTCAATTTTACTATTTCACCAATTTGTTTTAATTGTGTGTTTCTATCTCAAGTATAATTAGGATTAATCCTACCTCCAAGGCAGCATTTCTACTTCGATTTTTATTTCATAAAATGTGTAAATTTAATATGTGTGCTTAGCAGTAATAATACGAAGTTTAATTCCTATACGATGTTAATTTTTATATGATAATTTTGTAGTCAGTCAAGGTTAATAAATTATCTACCGAAGGCAGAAAATCTATGGCGGAAAAGAGGGTAAACACCATGCTTTACATTTCTGACTTATAATCCAAAAAATTCGAGAAGGTAATTTAGGTCAAGCAAATAAAATTCATAATAGGGAATAGCTTCTACTGCCGCTTTAGAAATTATGGAAGGTGGGAGATTATATATTCTGATTTTCTAATTCTTGTTGACAGAGGGAATAAACGACACGAGCAAAAGTCAACAAAAAATGCTGCTGTAAAAAATGGTTTCATTAATTTTAAAATGGTGCAAATACATACAATTGAAAATATTTTTACTTTAACAAACTCCTGCCGTATTAGCTAGTAATAATTACAACCATGAACTACATTGAAAATTCAAAGAATAATACTCAAACTTTAAATACATCAATCCAAAGAATAAACATTACATCAAGTTATTACAAATTTCTCATATTTATTAACAATCATAATGAAATGGTAGAAATATTTCTTTTGATTAAATATATTGTAAATACATTTCATAACTTATACATATAATGACAAAAAATAAAATATTCGATAACGCCCTAAAAAATTAAATTATCTGCCTTATATCATATGTGTTATCAAAGTCCTACGAGAAATTGATTTTTCATAAAGAGTTAGTATATTCCCAAGAAATAAAACGAAAGATCTTTTGTGAAATAGGATTTCAACTCTATGATCCTCCTGATCTGAATAAAAACATTAAATTTCGATTACATCACCAACTTACTCCTGCCAATGCTTAATCAATGATGCATGGAAAATTGATTGCGCGTGCTGTTTTTGCATTTTTGGATTTTTTTCATCACCAATTCTGAACTGGAAACTGAAAGTTTTCTTCAAAACTTGACAGTTTCTTTCCGTATAAATCATCAGTTTCCACTAAAAATTTTGTATGAGCCAATTTCCTATATTTTTTGACATCTATTATTGTTCATGTGATGGATATTTTATCATTATGCTATGCACATCTGAAGCTATCTTGATATATAATATAAGAGTTCTCAATTAGAGAAATTTTGAAAATAATATAAAGAACTATAGAAATCTTGAAAATAATATTATGTGCTCATCAAACTCTAAAGTACAACATCTCAAAGTATTTGAAAAAATTCAAATAATCGAAGAATTGGAATCAGATTTAGATTTAAAGTGTCCTTAAACGCTGGAATCATCAATGAATGAAAGGTCATCAAACACTCAATTTCTTACATAGTTGGTCTCTCTAATGAAGAACAAATGTTCTTTTGTAATTTAGATAGGAAACTGACTTAAAATATTATTACATTAAATTTTTTTGATGTATGCTCTTTCAATATGCAACAATTTTATACATTCATATTCGTTCATTAAACCATTTAGAATCATTTTTTTCTTGTCATTACTGAAATCAGCAATACATTCTTACAACATATATTTAGTAATTATATCTGAACTTAAGAAAATATATTATTTAATGCATTGTAATCTAACATTAAATTAATTTATAATGAATTTATTTGTATTAAATGCACTTATAATCAATCTAAATAAAAATGAATGGCTAGAAAACATTTTAGTTCTTGATACACAAATTAATGAAAAAAGTTTGTTCAAATTTTAGTCTCAAAAATTGTGAAGTGTAAGGAAGGTTTCGGTGCATGTTTTCTAAAAATTAACTAAAAAGTTAATTAATTCTAAAATAAAAATTATGTCTCGATTGAGCATGCTAATTAATACAACTGGACGCCATCTATGATTGATTTGGTAAATTTAATTTAAATTAGAGACATATTTAAATAATATATTTCTTGCCTTATTGATATTATAAAATGTTATATATGAAATTTTTTTTAAATATTCCTGTTATTTTAAATCTGATTCAACGCTAATTTGTTTGTTCCCAACTGTTGGTGGGGATTTAAATCCATAGTTCAAAATTGTTGACTTTATATTCTAAGCTATAAACTCATATTTGATTTTTAATTAAACTTCGTTCTGTCCTTTAGAAACTATCAATAAATTAACGAAGAATTTGACTTCCTGCAATTCTAACAAACAGTCTATACTGTTTGTTTTTTTCCCCGAAAAACTATATGACTTCAAAAATCTTTCATACAATAAATTGTTTCATATCGTGGAAAAATATAATCGCATATGATATAAAGATTATGTATGTTGTAATAAATTATATAAAAAAATGTTTTAAAGTTTAAAGCAATTTAATACGTGATGTAAATTTACTGACAATACATGAACGTAAGGAAATATTTAACAGAGGTTTAAGAATACTTGTAATTGAATTTAAATTTTACATGAGTAAAAAAATGTAAAAAAAAATAATAACTTTATTCCTATCAATGCTGAGTACATAACATAACTTCTAATAAAATCGAAGGAGGATAAACTATTTAACTATAAACTATTTAACATTTCCATACTTAACTAAAGTAATGAAACTCTTTTCTTTCTGTGATTATGATTCTTTTAGATTGATTGGCCTATAATAATGACATTGTTAACTATCTTAAAGTACTGATATTCAAATTCATAACTCGGTCATGTTTAGTCGAGGAGGATTGAACCGCTATTTAATTTAAAGTTGTTGCGTTAAAAATAATGTATTCCATACTATTCACAAGACTTGAGGACTTTATAAAATGCAGACTTTACAATTTTTTCTAAAGCTCATTTTTTTTACTGAAATAACGTAAAATATTTTTCACGTCATTTGAATCTTTACTTTAAATCCTTTTTATGAAAAACCAAAAACTAAATTTTATGAAAAATCCAAGATATTTTTATAGAATAATCTTTTATGATATTGTACAAAGCATAAAAAATATTCTGCAATGCACGTAAGATTTCAATGCTGAGAAACTTTCTTTTCTACATTTATGATTACAAGAAACTGATTCGTTTCAGTAAAAAGGGTGATATTTTTTTATATTGATTGAAGTGTAATCACTTTCGCTTGGAATTAAAATTAAAATTTGAAAAGAGATGTCACAGAATTAAGTAAATGCATAATACAGTGAGCGCAAAATTAAAACATAAGAATATTTTACTGAGGCAGTCACCAAAACCAAGTTACATAAAATATTTAATTGAAAATTTTAACGACCATTATTCCCGGCTGACCGATTGATCACTAAATATGTAATATATTTTTATAATAAAATTGATACAATAATAACTTTTACAAAAGTCTTTAAAATTCAAATAATGACCATATGAGAAATTAAGAAACATCGTACTTGGTTATATGTGCGAAATCTTTATTTCTAATCCGTCATAAGCCTCCATACCATCATATCACATTCATATTGTCGAGATCAAGTCACACCCGATTATACGAAACTTTTGTCTTAGAACATTATCATCTTTAATGTTATTACAAACATATAAAAATAGTAAGAAACTGTTTGAGAAGATACCATATTGAATAAATTTTGTTTAAAAAAACCTATTTCATATATTTGAAAGATAAGTGGTAGAATCTTCAAATGGATTATGCTCGTTAGTGGCACATTCACTATGATTCTCAAGTTAGCTATGATTAAGCAGATGGATGTCACAAGCAGATTAATTGAGATATATGATAAGATAATTGAATGTTTCAGTTATTAACTAAAAGGGAATTCATAAGATCCTCAAATTTACGGTTAACTTGATTTTCATATCCATCACTATGACCACGACGAATTACTGATCAGGCTTAATTTTAATTGCATGCATTAGCTTCAGAGAATCAAATGACGGAAAAGTAGACTATCGTTAAAATCTGTTCAACATCTCTTAACCCATTAGATACCATCTAGTTAATTACATCGTTGGCATAATTGAATTTTAAATAGGAATGAAAGGTATTATTTCGAACATTGTTGAAATATGTCGGATAATTAACTTGAATAATATTCAGAAACGTATTTAACTCAGGACAGAGATATATTAATTATATGTTATGGTAAAAAGAGATTAAAAGAATTACTTAACATCACATATTGACCGTGTAAGTACTGTTTTTTTTATCTTTTTGATTTTGATTATATACATTAGGTGCATAATTTTGCTTTTGTAATCTTTCGATTTAGGCTGCAGCAGTAAATGTTGCTCAAAATGGACGTATGAAAAATTTCACCCATTAAGTTTGGATCTTTGTCAAAATAACGACAGTATTAATTTTATGACTTTCGATTTGCATCATTAATTTATTCTCGTTCAAAATAGCAGACCGAGTAAAATTCTCGCCATTTGCTGGAAATTTGGATTTTCTGCTTCAATTTATAAAAAAATTGACTAACTTGCATTTAAAGCTCTCAATTTCTTATAGTGAATCTGCTCTGAGCGAAAGAACATAACATGAGTATTTTCATCTCTTCAAGAGATTTTAACGTCGAGTACCAGCTTCACGGTTAAAGAGAGAAAATGTTTGAAGATTCTAAACTGGAAACTTTACTTGATGAAAATTCTATCCAAATACAGGAAAAATTGGCAAAATCCTTGCGAGTGACTCAAAACAATTCATTTCGAAATACCGTAAAGACATTGGAATTATTCAGATGCAGAAAAGTTAGGCTCCATATATTAAACAGCGTTTCTTTATTTCTATTCAAATGCTTTAAAGACAATATAGAAGAGGAGTTTCTACAATGCATTGTGTCTGGGGGTGGAAAATGGGTCCGCTATGATAATCCCTTGAGCAGAAATCATGGGGAATGCCCAGAAATGTATCCATGTAGATGGCTACACAAAATGTTCACGGTGCCAAGGTTGTGCTTTGTATTTAATAGGACCAGTTCTATGCGATATATTATGAGTTATTCAAACACACCCACGGACGCACACACACATGCAATCACAAGAGATCAATATCGAACAGAGTTCATGCGTTTGACTGGGCATTGAAAGAAACACAGTGGCTGTGCCAAGTGAGGCAGGACAAAACGATCCTTCAGCATGACTATTCTCTTTGCCAAGTTTCAAAATCGGTGAAGACAAACTTGGAAGCGCTAAATTGGGCGGAACGGCGGGACCATCCACCATAACTTCCACAAATTTCTCTTTTCAACTACTATTTGTTTCAATCGATGGCACACCGCCGGGTTAAGCAGCATTGGACTTCTGATGAAGAAATCCAAAATGGATCGATTCGTGGATTGCCTCGTAAGACGCATCATTTTTTCCAAATTAGTCTCGGACAGTTGCAAAAGATGGGGTTACAATATAAACATTTTCACATCAACCAAAATTTTTTATTTGAGCAAGATAAGTAAACAGACGTTCTAGTTTATACTTAAATTTCGATATATTATTCAAAAATTAAATAATTTCTTTAATTTAAATTCAATGCGTATAAAGATTTTCTTTTGAAAAATGTTAGTTTAAATGAAATTTTAAAAAACTTTCTTCTACTTATAAGGTTTTATTCCGTTGCAATTTGATGGTTTTATGAATATATTGTATTAAGTAATAAATTATAACACTTTAATTTTGAGCTGTTTAGATATTTAAACCATTTAGCACATGGATTAAAACACGGGGAAAGGTGAAATATTTTAAAATAATGTAATATTTTTGAGAAACACTCATAGTTCTGCGGTCAATGATTGAAGAACTATGAGTGGACAAGCCAAATTATAGCAGTACTTGTAGAATAAGTTTTGAGGGATGTTTTTTTTTTGTTGTTGTTGTTGTTGTTTTTCTTTTTTCGATATGGGTAAGAATTTTCCCCAGAAATTATACAAAGAAATAATGTTGCTAAAACAACATTGGAATTTGCTCACTAGAAAGGCATGACTCTTCATACTGTAAGAAATTATTGCCCCTCTTCTGTGATAGAAAAACCTTTCCTCGTCGCATGACTTTCACTGTCATTTATGAGGTTAACATCAAAGTAGAAAACTTCACATGGGCGGTTTTTGTATCACAACCTGTTTTTTTAACCAACCTTTCAGAATTATTATTATTTTTTTAATTGTCTGGCTTATGGGTTGATAATAGTTATTTTGTGACTGACCTTAGTATCCAAGATATCATTTTTGGCTATCTGCCATTCAGAAGCTCCGTATTTCTTAGAAGCAGGGCAAGATAATACTTTTTGAATTATTATATTACTTTTTAATGTCTGCTTTTACAGCACAACAAGAATGTGACATTTAGTTGTTTAATTTCTATAGCATTTGCTCCAAATAAAGTATTTCAAATTTAATACTCTAATTACATAATCGTGGAAGTCTTAAAAAAGCTTCATGTTACATATGTGAAAATGTTGAATGTTGCATATGTTGAAGTAGGATAAAAAGGAACTGTTTTGAAAGTATATTAAATGACACCTTCGATCATTGCGATACTACAATAGAAATTTTAACCCTATAATTTGAGAGTAATTGCCATCCAGTTTCCATTCAATGGAAACAATACCATATTTATAATCAGATGACCACTCCCCCGGCCCCCTAAATTTAACTCCAGCAGCCAGACTGACTGCAGTGAGACTGTAGAAACATGTGGCACATATATTTCTACACTGTCATTGGCACATATGTTTCTACCATATATAAATATACATGGAACGTATATTTCTAAGAACTTTAAATACAGTTAATATTAAGAAAGTTGAAGTCTAAACTTTCTTCTTCCAATTCCCGAATTTCCATTCAACTGCAAAAAGAAATTTTATACAAATGAAAATAATGCAATTAATGGTCAAATACCAAAATAGAGTTTTTTCCTTTTCTTGTTTACTTCATATGACAACACACACACATATATATATATATATATATATATGTGTGTGTGTGTGTGTGTGTGTGTGTGTGTGTGTGTGTGTGTGTGTGTGTGTGTGTGTGTACAGGGTGTCTCAAAAACCTTAACCGCGGCTTTTATTCCTTAAATATTGATTATAAACATATACAGTAAATTACAAAATTGCGTAAAAATAAATGCAAAATATTATGAAATCGATAAAAATTTTCAGGGAATTAAACTTTAGAAAATACAAAATTTAAATTTTTATACGGACCTCGTACCAAAAAAAAAATCCCAATGTGTAAAATGTATCCCATCCTTTAATAAGGTCATATAAAAAAATTTACGAATTTTATCATGAAAACTCTCAAAGATATGTTAAAACAAAGTTTGTGAAGGGTCAATCACAAATTAAAATGCAATTGTTTACAGCTTCAGTGCGACGCAGGAATGCATCCTAAGGAAATAAAATATGCTTGATATCCTTAGTTTTAAATACAAATTTTAAAATCTATGCTTCCTGAAAAATACTTTAAAATTTTATATCATGAATTACAGAATATAAAAAATAGCACAGTCAATGAACTTGTAAAAAAACTTATGTAATCTGTCCTTTAAGTAATTTTTCCTTATGTAATCTGTCCTTTAAGTAATTTTTCCTTATGTAATCTGTCCTTTATGAAATATTTACTTTTAGTTGTTATTTCTACAAATTTGTAATACTTTTGAACCAATAAATAGAAAATTATAATTTATTTATTCAATCATTACTTTCCTTGTTAATTTGTGTACGAAACCTAAAACAGGAACATTCGACGTGATTTTTCCTTTTTGCAAACTCATACCCAGATATCGAAAAGTGGTTTAAGTCAGCATTTATGTAGTTTGAGATTTTTTGTGATAAATTGCTGAAATTTTATACATGACCTTATATGAAGATGACAAACATTTTACTCACTCGGAATTTTTTCGTACGCTGTCCATATAAAAATTTAAATTTTGTTTTGTTTTTTAAGTTTAATCTTCTGAAAATTTTAAATGTCTATAATCAATATTTAAGGAATAAAAGCCGCGGTCAAGGTTTTGAGACACCCTGCATATATATATATATATATATATATATATATATATATATATATATATATATATATATATATATATATATATATATATATATATATATATATATATATATATATATATATATATATATATATATATATATATATATATATATATATATATATATATATATATATATGATATATGTGTGTGTGTGTGTGCACCCTGCATATTTCAAAATTCTAATTTTTTTTTCCTTTTTAGCTACAGCAAATTCATTGATGAGTAATTTTTTTCGTCACTTACTATTAGATTTTAAAATATATTAATTGTTTTTTTTTTCAATATCAATTTAAGGATTCTTGAAAATAAGCATAATTCATTCGTTAAAACTCAAACAAGAGGAAACATTCATAAATTTGAACTGCAATTGGATGACGAGAACAGCAAATTAAATATTTTATTTCTTTTCCACAATATCTTCTGGAGATGTTAACCTAGACTAAATGTTTTTACTCCATTTTACAATTCAAAATTCTGCTTTTTCAGCGGCGTCGTTTGCATTTCTTTGCTATTGGTGCTTCTACTGTTAATAATCATTTTTTTTAATTAATGCACACGTTTCTAAAATAAACAAACTTATAGGTGCTTCTTTGTTAGACTTAAGACTGAAATATTTCATCATTATTTTTTATTTTGTTTTAATACATATCCTTTCGAAAACCCTTTTAATGTTTTTAAACGACGTCTGAAAACAAATATAAATTCTTTGCTCAAATTCAAAGGAAGGCAAAGAAACGAGAAGAAAAAAAATGTTGACAAAATATACTAGCAGTATCCTGAACGAAAACTTTTAAAACAAGAAATTAATAATTTATATCAGTAGCAACGATGTATTAGTTATTTTTTTCACTAATGAAAAATTAAATATTAGCGCTTTTTAAAAATCGTCTGGTTCTATTGATATTCTAATTCTAACTAAAAACTTTTCAAATGATAAAACTGGTAGGTATACATTTTACATGAAAGTAAATCAATATAAATTTACATTAAAGTAATATTTTTTAACATATGACGAAAAACATCTTATACATGAAAGCATATGTATACATGTATAGTGTTCTCAGAATCCATTTTCAATAAAAGGATTGCTAATGTTCTATTTTTCCTGAGTCCATTAACACTCTGTTGACATATTCTTCAAAAGTTGCATATTCAAATCCCTTTGCACCTTTTGTTATCAATGCCACACAGTTTGTCTCTTTTGTTAAGTTTTCATGTTACAGTGGATAAAAAAAGTATAGGCAATTGCTTATAAATGATCATATTTTCTAAAAAAGTATGTTTACAAATTTTATTTTAAGATAGTGATTACAGAAGGAGAAAAGACAAACAAATATACTGAAATTTTCATTTAAATATTTTTTTAGTCAAAATCTATGAGAAAAACCAAAATTTACATGATACAAAAAGTATTGGCAAAATTACGAAATTGACAAAATTATGAGTGAAAACAAAATCAGTATATATTTATTACTTTGTATGCATACCTTCTGCATCTATAACAGCTTGTAATCTATTTCTCATAGAGGAATCTAAGGTCTTTGTTGTACTTCTTCTTCTTGTGTACAGCCGACCACCCCGCCACCACTGAACGTAGCAGTAAAGACAGGATTTGTTGTGGCCGACTGCTATCTTGAGCATTGTCCATCCTTGCATTGACCGATTTGTCAATCTGACATTCTCCTCGAGGTAATTGGCCACAAAGTGGTCAATTACTGTCCTTCTTCCTTATCTACAAACTCTCAAATAGTTGGTAAAAAACTGACAATTTTTGACATCATGTCATTCAGAGTTTTACGATTACCTGGTACCATCAGTACTGTACTTAAGTCATTATTTATAATTTTCAGATTTTTTCTTAACTCCGAGATTTCAATACATTCCTTTAAATAGTGGTAAACAGTACCGATTCCTTCACAAATGCATTTATTGTCCTGCATTCTTCCAAATCTTCGGAAATAGGCAGGAAATCTCCCATGTCCAGATATAATTTGAATTATCAGTGGATGGTATCTTCTTATTTTTATTTCTGGATTAGGAATAAAATCGAAAGTTACTCTTCCGTTTTTGGACATATACCATCTGTCAAACCATTGCAGCTTTATTTCTTCCCTTAGTTCCCATTTTAAGACACCATTTGATTTGGGGACAACCATATCATCATCCTCTTTCTGTGCCGCCAACTTTGCATAATGATCCGCCTTTTCATTACCATATATCCCAATATGAGCCTTAACCCAATTCAACTCTATCCACTTGTTAGTTTTTACACTTTTTATCTTTTCTTTTATCGTCCATATTTCCTTATTAAAATTGTGAGATGATTGTATGGCTTGTAGGACTGAGAGAGAATCTGAAAAAATTGAGCACTTCTGTCCGTCCTCCACCCTTTCACAATATTCAATGGCCATCTTTAAAGCTTGCACTTCTGCCTGGAAACTTGTGGCATGGTTCGATAATTTCACAAGACTTTTATCGATCTCTTTCCCATAGTAGTATACTACTATTGCAGCTCCTACTTTATTTTCATCTTTTGAACCATCTGTAAAAATTTCTATTCCATCCATATCTGGGATTTTAATTTGAAAACCGTGAATAAACCATTCTGCTGGATGTTGTTCGAATTTGTCAAAATACATCTCATAATCTTTTTTGCTGAAGCATTTGTTTCCTATTTTAATTTTATTACTAGAAGTTCTTATTTGAAATTTAGTGAAAATTTCAGTTGCTCTGAGGTTCATTGGTAAAATTCCCGTTATCACGTGAAGGGCTTCTGTAGAAATGGTTCTATAAGGTCTTTGTTCTACTGTTAGGAATTTTGTGCCACTCTTGCAAGAGTAAACGTTTGCGGTCGTCTTTAATTGAAATTTTATGTTTCCTGATTTCTAGATCCAGCAGGTGCCATAAATTTTCAATTGGATTGATGTCAGGGGATTGAGGTGGGGTTTTTAACTGGCGAGGAGCATTGTAGAGTAGCCATTCACAGGTGAGATTCGCTGTATGCTTGGGGTCATTGTCTTGTTGAAAAACGAATGATGTTCCCAAGCCAAGATTTTGGGCACTGATTTTTAAGTTATGGCGCAAAATGTCAATGTATGTACGTGCTGTCATAATACCATCAATAAAATACAGGTTGCCAACTCCATTAGCTGCCATACAGCCCCAAACTAAGACGCTGCCTCCACCATGTTTTACAGTAAAAGTTAAATGTTGCTCTTCCAATTCAGTATTTGGCCTCCTCCACACATACTGTCGTCCATCACTGCCGAAAATGTTAAACTTTGATTCATCGGAAAAAATAACTGTGTTCCAAAACTCTTCGGATAAATCAACGTGGGATTTTGCGAAATCTAACCTTTTTCTCCTATTTATTTGCGAGATGAATGGTTTCCTTCTAGCTGCCCTTCCATAATAACGTCCCTCGTGTAAAACATTCCGTACAGTCTGTACGCTGAAAGTCTTTTGCGAAGTGAAAGTAACATCTCTAGCTATCTGGAGTGCACTTATTTTAGGGTTCTTCTTAACCTTGTTAATAATGGAACGTTTTTCTCTTGTAGAAAATATTCGAGGTCGTCCACTTCTAGTCTTATTTTCCGTTGATCCTGTTTCCTTGAACTTTTTTACAATACTTCTGACAGTAAATAAACTTATATTCAGCTGCACTCCTATAGCACGGTAAGTTAAACCTTCATTTCTGAGCCTAATAATCATGTTTTTAATACTAACGTCCAACTCCTTCGATTTCGAAGTCATTTTACTGCAGTAATCGCAAAATAATGCATACACACTTTTGGAGTAGTTTTGCTGACTTTATACCGGTAGAGTCTCTTATCAGTCGAAACACGTAACAAAATTTGCATAGCAGTTAAAACTCTGCCAATATTTTTTTGACATGCAAATTTTCGATTTTGAAAGAAAAAATCGTAGAAAATGCAAATTAAAATAAAAGTTTTACTATTTTTATATATTTAAGATGTCTTGTATTTAATTACGACAGCTAAAATTGCATAATATTTTATTCATTTGTCAATATGAATAAATTAATGCAATTTCCAATACTTTTTTTACCCACTGTATATAACTGTTATAGCAATTTTCAAAAAACTCTTCCTTACGTGAGTGTTACAAAAATGTTAAAATTTATTTTTATGTACTCTTTAAAACTAAATCCATTTATTTATTACATTTTAAACATACTTTTCCAAAAATTATTTCAGAAAATTTACTTTTCCAAGAAATTTGATGAAAGGATATATTTGCATTAATAGTTGCAGAAAATTATCTCGAAAGCAGTGAAAGAAGTAACTGCTATTCCAAAAATTGTGATAAGCGATTAGTCAGCAATTATTCAAATTTAACTTTCAAGAAATGCATAGATCAAAATTGCAGGATATTCTAAAACAAGTATCAGAAAAATATTGTTTACATACGGAAAAACAAATTTAAATGTTTTGTACAAAAATATTTGTGCATGTTAATCAGATAGTTAATTTAAGTCATTTTTACGTATCCAATGATAGTTTTGTATTATTGTTTCATTTTATTTATAAAGATAAATGTTCTGCAAAACATGTTTAATAGGAATATTGTGAAAAAGTAAGAATAGATATCGGCAAAAAAGTTACGATTATAATATATTTGTTTTTTAATAGTGTTAACATACGTAAGACTATGTTAACACTATTGAGTAATATAAATAGTTACGAATATTGAGTAATATAAAGAAATTATATTACTCAATATTCGGTAAATATCTGCAGTTTTCATTTTATACCTATAATATTGAGCCTTTTATTTTCTAATATAAATATTTTTTTAAAAACAATTTTTAAAATTATCTTAAATTTTCTCATCTCCACTCACATTCATACCAATCTGATTCAGAGATTGATACAAATAGATACAGGAATGAAACAGAACAAAAGGAATAGTCTTGAATTCTACAGGATGATTCAGCACCAGATTTATTTTTTGGAAGATAGAATGCCTTTAAATGACTTCAAATAGCACAGTAATAGATCTCAGAAATGCTTACATGGTTCATTAAAGGTGCTGCGTCAGAGTCCTGGCATAGGGATTGCGCGTCTTCCCTGTGATCTGGGCGTGCCGGGTTCGAGTCCCGGTTTGGGCATGGTTGTTCTATCTGTGGGATGTGTGAATGTGCTCCCTGTAAAAAGGGATTGTGCATGCGAATGAGTGATGCGGGAGTAGCAAAGTCGTACTCTTGACCCTAGTTGGCGCCACTATAAAAACAAGAGACGCTCCCCCTCCGGCTTAAATCGCTGTCTTCATAACAGCGGGCTTGTCCGTGGTAAGTGCCATAAGAAACAACAAAGGTACTGAACAGCCGGAGAAGCTTTCATTGTTCTGAGAAACAGGCTTCATAAGCAGCCTACAATGCATTTTTTGTTAGATGCTTTACTCATCATTATGAGAGATCACTTCATTTGATAATAACTGTGGCCTCTTCGATTGACAGGTAGAAACTATATAACATTTCTTAACAAGGAGCTTTTGCACCATTTATAACATTATGATTTCTATGTAGCTGCAGAATCATAGAGTCCTCATTCTCTTAACCTGTAAAGTTCGTAGTCACACGCATATCTCATTTGTCTAATAGTGAAAAGATTAACCGAAATCTGCCTGCTCGATTCAGGGTGCATATATTGCCTTCATTGTTCTCCTGGAGGTACCCAAGTAACACATTATAATGTATGGAATTGTGAAATTTGAAAAACAGTATTTTATAATTTTTTACATCTCTAAAGCAGCAGTAAATACAGGATTTTTGTTATATTGATAAATGCTGAGCTGTAATACTTTGTAATAAAGTTCCTTATCACATATATGTCGTAATACTGTTATACTTTCCTTTACATTTATACGATCTCATAAACATGTCATTTTTGAACCTGTGTTACTAAATGATTTCAATTCATTTAACTTTACCCTACTCTTCTCAGCCTTGTGAATGTAAGCTATGTAAGTATTAATATTCTGTATTATCTTTTTAAACAAAAACCATATTTGAAGAATAGCAAATTTTGCAGATATGAAAGTCTTGAATTGTATACATGTTATACATGTCTTTAAATGTTGCTTAGTAATTAATACAATTTCTTTCCTTCTTTTTTATTTTTTATTTCTTTGTGATTATAATACATAGAGTTTTTGTGAGTATGAAAATATATATTATTAAGCCATTGACTATATAAAAAAGATCACTTGAAATCCTTCTTCAAGCAAAAGCACTATATAAAAACATATTTTTTTCCGAATTTTATATATATTTGATATTTTACTATTCATTGCTATAAAAATAATTTTAAAAGGAGAATTACATTACTAATTATTAAATTTTAATTTTTTAAATCCCTTAAAATTAAAAAAAATATTCTTAATTTCATATTTAAATGTCTTAAATGAATAATACTCTTATCGCTTGCATCATAAATTTATTGTTGATTTTTATTAATATCATTAAAAGCTAACATTTTCATTTTTCTTAATTATATGAATGCTTATTAAGTCTCACAATAATATATAATCACAATATTCATTTGAGAAGCGTAATTTATATAAACATAATTTAATACATATAAAATTAAGAATTAATAATTGAAATAAAAAATAATTATCCTAAGCTTATCTATAGATAGCAGCAATTAAAAACCAAAAACTAATTTTCTTTCTTTTTTAGTTGAATAAAAAATAACTACACGGATAAAAAAAAACGAAACATTGTTTCTGAATCAGGTCGTTCCATTAACATCATTATTCAACGTATAAAAACCAATAGTTTTAATGTTGCAATAAGTTATAATTTCCTAAATATAAATCCTATTTCCATCCTATAATTATCGAAAAGATACTAAAATTAGAAATAAATTGTAAGATGAAATGTCGACTTATCTTTTTTTTCACAAGAGAAAGTTAATTATAAATATATTTATTCAGCATAAAATGCTGAAATTGTTAAGAGCTATTTTTTGTATTATAATCTTTAACTTAAAGTAAGAAATATTTAATAACTTTCTTCTTGCGGTAAAGAATAAAATGAAATAAGGAATAGTATGTTTTCTGTTATCTTTTTACCAAGAGTAAGGAACTTGCATCAAAATTTAAAGTGATGTATATGTGATTTTATGTATATTTTACCGAAATGGGCTTATATTAATTATCGATGTTTCTAATGAAAAGTCGTTTATTTTTCAAAGGTTTAAACAGAAACCATTAAGCATATTCGTAGTTTTTAAAAAATGCAATATCAATCCAATCAAAAATTTAACAACGAATTATTTTTTTTTCTTTTATTATCCAGGCTAACATAGCGATGTGTCTCCTTTATTTTATACAATTTCAAAGACTCTATCAGAGTGTTTTATATAAGCAGCAATTGGCATTGTTGCAAAAATATTTGAAACCATATGTAAATATTACATATAAACAAATTATAGCACATCCTATTTCCTATTCATTCATGCAAAAAAAAAAAAAAATAGTTAAAGGAATAGGTTTAAGAATGCATTTCTTTTAATGTACCATAAAATATAATTTTTTTGTTTTATTTTCATTTTATAACTTTAATCTTTAATTCAAAATTATAAATCTGGTGAAACTTTAAGTAATTTTTTTATGGAATTTAAGATTGCTTAGCTCCAGTGATTGCTTGCTTAAAGTTTTACTCGACTGCCGATTCCCTGTTGACTCACACCACCAATATCTCTTAACTCTTCATATCTTCCGAGACAAGACGCAGATGTTTCTACATGGATCAACGTAACTTACATTTTGTTGGTCAAGATTCTTGGCGTTTCTGGAATCTTTTATTTTGTCAACAAAAGTCATCACATTTTTAGTTAAGGTTGGCTGTCAGTGACTCTCTATCCATCAGACTTATTTGTAAAACTATCTTCTTTACAGGGAGATTTATTGCTATGTATAACAATATTAGAATTTTGTAACAATACCATCAACTTTCAAGAAACGATGTGTTAAAAACTGCTGCAGCGTTATTTCACCAAAAAAAATCAAATGGAATACAAACAAATGCTGACTTGTAAAAGAAAAAAATATTCACATTTTAAAACAGAGATTTCACCTTTTAAAACAGAAATATTTCACATTTAAAAACAGATTTCACATTTAAAAACAGATTTCACATTTTAAAACAGAGTTTTAGGATTAAAACTTCCGTACAATATATAAAAAAATAACAACCTCTTACTTTAAATTAAATTTAATAACTAATGCAATTTTAAACAAAAAAATATGAATAAGATCATGATTTCTTTTAATTTGACTAATTATTATTTTAAATTCTCTTTATATAATTTATGTAATGAGAGAAAATAAATAAATCTCTAAAATTCATAAAAATAAAAATCTCTAAAAATCTTAAAAATAAAAATCTCTAAAAATCTTAAAAATAAAAATCTCTAATTATCATTAAGATTCATTTCTTTAAATTTTAATGAGGCAATGAAAGCTAACCACCATCCATAGCTGCCTTTAAAATAATCGCATCTAGTAATATTATGAAATAACACCTTTTTTAAAAACAAAATATTTGACGCGTTTAAAAGTTAATAGTTTGAATACTGTCTGCAAATTGCACCATTAAAAATGTATAAAATGGAAATTGTTCAACAAGGCAGATTGTTTCAACAAGAGCTACTGAATTTGGCACCTAGAAAGTTTTAGCGCGGAAACTGTCGATAAGAAAGAATTTTTGTAAATATAATAATATTTTTTTTTAAATAATTGAAGTGTTAACGTTTTAACGTAACAACACAGGTAAATTAATTTCTGCATATGACATGCGAACTACAATTGCAGTTTCAATCGCAAAATTAATTTCCTACAGTTCGAAAAAAAGGGCCCAAATGCATTGCGATTTTTTCAGTTCGCGTGTATTAATCACATTCTAAAGAATAATCGCTAAATAGGCAGACTCCTTTGCAAATATTATTCTTCAAAGGGATGCGATTAATAATGCACAAATATTAATTTTCGTTATTATTCCATTAATCACCAAGCTTTCATATGTGGGACTTTCAGGACAAATAAATGCATATTCATGGCTATTAAGGTGACAATTTTATGCCAGAAGGAGAGGAAAGTCGATTAAATTTTTATTAAATAATATGAGAAAATTTTTGAGTGATTATTTCCCACTGGTTTGCACTTTCAATTTAGGGCATCTCTTCTTTATGTTAGAACTTCGATACTACAAATACATTCTATAACGATAAATGCACTTTTAAGAGAGTTCAGAAATACACCATTAACAAACTAATGCTAAATATTTCAAAAATATTATAAAACTATAGCCAATAAAACTAGCTGTAACATTAACGAAAATGGAAATGAAAGCACATTTTTGTTTTTCACTTTTCAAGAACTGAAGGAAATTAAAGTTAAAAGTGAAACTTTTTAACCCCCTCCCCCTTATTTATCGACTTTTCCTGAAATGTGAAGAAACAGAAATCCTTTTTCAGTGTATTGGTTGTTAGAATAAAAATTCGTCTTTACAGGCCCCTTTTTTTATTTGAAAGATCGTCCATTTGCATGTGAGACGAATATTGCTACGCATTTTTTGCATACTAAATCGAATACGTTTTGCTGTTAGAAGTAGAATCAGTGTGTTTCAATGTTGAGTTATTATTAAAGGATAAAAATAGACAGAATTCTGAAGACGGATATAAGATTACAGGTTTAGTTTCATTCAAAAAATTTGCTATTTTAGAATAAAAATTAACTCAAAATATAGTTAATAACTAACTAAATTAACGGGAATAGTTCATTAAAAAATTTATATTTAGGAATTCATTTCATTAACCTTTTTCACGAATGTAAAGCCATGAATATAAAAATATTATTAGAAATTCTAAAATTATTTTAAGTGATTCTTTGGGAAAATGAGGATCCGATTGGAAATACTATTTCATTTGATTTAGTTACAAATTAGGATAAAACCTGTCAACTTACTTTTAATATCATGTAAAATTCCCTCCCATCAGGTGGTATATTGCCTGGTAGTCTTTCCATTATTCCTTCTTTATCTGTTTTCATTTTTGTTCACTTTATTGCGTTTTTGTGTGCTTATCAGTATTATTTTGTTCTATTAGATTAGCGTGAGCAGTTTATACTCGACACGACATTCAGGTTATTTTCTTTTGAAGCCTTTTATATTTACATCGTGTTTCGGTAATTAAGAATTGCATGCTGTTGCGCATACTCCTTAGATTGAACACTAATTCAAACCAAGACAAGAGATCAGGGAAATAGCGGTGCAGTAGCTTCACCACCAGAGTGCAGATGTCTGACCTTATCTCATATGAAGATGACATTCACACACTCGCTTTCATAACCCTTTTTTACAGTGGTGCATTTTCACATACCTCACAGATAGAACCCACGGTAAGGAACTACCATGCCTGAACCAGGACTCGAAGCTGGGACGCCCAGATTACGGGGAAGACACGCTACCCCTAAACCAGGACGTCGGCCAATGTGTATTTTAAGTCTTTTGCACTATTTTGTCTCCAGCAATTAATTTTCAAACATTTTTTTTCTTTTTCTATGATTAGAAATATGGTTTCTTCAAAAAAAAATTAATGCAAGAAGTTTATTCATACTTATAAGTTATATAAGAATATATATGTTTATTTGAATCAGGAAAAATTGTATTCTGAAACTTATGAGATATTGTAAAAAGGGGAGGATTACCGAACTATTTAAAACAAATAATTGCCTCTTCCACTTTCAAAAGTTTCCCGCTTTAAACTAGGAAATTTTAATCAACCTCTAAGTCAGGGTTGCAAATAGTTCTAACTCTCTGGGATAACAGGCGTTTCTGGGTTTAAATAACGGACGGTTAATATAAGAAGGGTTGACAAAAATTGAAAGACAAATATTAATTAAGAATTAATCGCACGAATTGCATGACAATATTATGGAAATGAGATACATATTATGTGGATTAATTATAAAGCTTGACTGCTTACAGAGTATTGAGAGAATAACAATATTATTTTCAAGAAGTTTCTACCAGAAAATACACATTCTACCAAAGAACATTAGCTCAACATTGATAATAAAAAGCTTTATTGAACAGATTGATTAGAAAATATTGTTTTATTATTGTTAATAATTCCTCGGGAAATAATTATAATATGAACTGTAATTCAATTTCTTTCTTATTTACAAAATTAATTGCACGTATTTTTATTATAATTGTCTCATATTTCATAAAACCTTCCTTGAATCTATAGTAAATTATTATTTTATAAATGAAAGGCGAAAAGAAGAGGAAACAAAAGATGATGTACAATACAAAGCAATTAATGAAACTGTTATATTACAATTAAAAAATTATTTAATCTTTTCTTTATATATAATGTATAAATGTTTTTATACAACCAATTCAATAGAGAAAACAAAAAAAAAATATTTGTTTGTAAGACTTTTTTTATTCTTCCTCAAATATAAAAGTAATGAATTAACAACAACTTATTTGTATTAAAAAATTAGCATGTTTAAATAATTAAACTTACAGGTACAATGATAAATGAATAAAAGCAAACTGTACATGAAATTTTTAAATAGGGAAATGATTTGATAATGGGAGATTTGAAATTTTCAAAGCATATGAAAACAGACATGTTGTAAGATGTAAGATTTTTAAGCAAATAAAAAGAAAGGTTGTTTCCAATTAAATCTTCTTGTAACATTAATAAGGGTTAATACATGATAGCAATCGATATCATCTTTTGCCATGAATTAACATATTTTTTTTCTATATTTAAAAAGGGTTTGAAATTAGATTCTTGCAAATATTTCTTTAAATGATGCTGCTTAGGAATTTCATCTTTTAAAATGTGTTTCACTTTATTCATTATAATTTAAACATGAAGGTTTCAGCTAATAAAATTCCATTTAAAGTTTATTTTGTCAAAAAATGGTTTGAGGAAGGGAAAAGGAAGAATATAAATAAAATTTTTAGAAAAGCTTGTTGTTGTTGTTATTTATAGCACTTATCATAGACAAGTCCGTTGACAAAGTCAGCGATTTTAAGACGACTGCGTGCAGTAGCTTCTGAAGGTAAATTCACTGACCGCTCGAGGGCAGAAGTCCGATATCTAGCTCATATGAAGTTGGCACTCACACGCTCGCTGGCACAACCCCTTTATACAGGGCGGCTCCTTCACACACCTCACAGATAGAACCCAGGTTAAAGAACAACCAAGCCCAAACCAGGACTCGAACGCGAGACGCCCAGATCCCCTGGAAGGCCGTTACCCCTAGGCCAGGAAGCCAACGCAGAAAAGTATTGTAAAAATGAATGCACGATTATTGCTATTTATTGAATACAGATAGCTTGTATAAAACTTTTGAAACTTCAAATAACTTTTTCAAAACTGTAATATTTATGACAGAGGATATGGCTTTCACCAGACTTGCTCTTTGATATCAATTTGTGGGAAAATAACTTCTAACTTATCCCTTCATGACCTTCGTTGGAATAAGTTGTAATATGAATAAATACAGATTTCGAGAGGAAAACAATTCTTTTGAATAGAATTTGAATAAAGTAAAACCTTCTTTGGATACTTAAATTTTTTCCAACAGCTTTCCTCGTATTTGCTTTATTTTATATGCAAACTGAAACTTATTTCAACTGAGCGTAATAAAGTAGTAAGATTCTACTAATCGAACAAAATTACATTTTTAGATAAATTTTTTAGAGTAATCTTTAAAACTTCCGGTCTTGAAAAGCAATAAAAAATTACCAATAAGCAAATAGACTCAAGCATTTTATAAATAAACAATAAAAATAGGAGAAAGAATTTGAACAATATTACTAGTAGCAGCACTCATAAGCAACCACACATAATCAGCAAAAGTGGTCCCTGAAAGCCTTTTTCGCTAACTCGATTATAAATCTGTTATCACGCTAGTTTTGTAAGTATCGAATTTGCTTTTAGTTTGACATCCAGACAGCCAAACTTCTTCCGTATCGATTTCGTTCTAAACTAAGAGAAATCCTCAAGTAAAAGTCAGTGCCCAAATACGAAATTTTCCCTGCCTAGCTCAAAGCATGTATGAGTTATTTATTTACATACAGACAGATATGACTCCAAAAATATGGAGATAATTAGGTTAATTCGTCAAAATTTTGAATTTGATTTCTTTGAAGATTACAATACATTTTTTGTATATTTCATATATTATAAAGTAAAGACGTGTAGACCAATTTATACCATAATAAATAATATCTTCTATTGAGATAGTTTCTGAAGGTTTCTATGATTTTATTCAAAATAGAACGCTACAAATTGGACCAGTTTCCACTGAAAAAAAATCTATAAAAGAATATTAGGCGATACTACGATTATAATATAATATACGATAATAATTTATTAAATATATATTTATTAAATTATTATCGTATATTTAATGTTATTTTTTTATTAAATATTTTCATTGACACTTTAAGAATCACGTCAGGGAATATATTTTATATTATGAGTTTTTAAAAATGAATTAATAAAAAGTGGTTTCTTGAATGCAAATTCTATTTAAGAATACGCTTTCATTGATTATTTTCATTAAATAAAGCTTCAAAAGAATTATCTGTGAGTTTCTTATTGAATAGTGGGAACTAAATAAAAATGACCGGGACAGTTTCAAGAATTCCTGTTTCGAATAAAAAAATCAATTTCATTCCTTATAAAGGAAAAAAGGAGAGAGAATTTTTCCTTGAAATCTTCATAGTAAACTAAATTTATATTATAAAGAATTACATTTTTATGCGTGCACCAAAAATACAAATTTTAAAGTATTTTCTAAATTTATATTTCTTTCAAATTTTCTTATTAAATATATTATGAATTTTTGAACTCAAATTTTCACGAATACATTATTAAATGATTCCAATGGCATAAAATCAAAATTTAATAAAATTAATCAATTTTTGATAATTAAATATTAATATTAATAAATATTAATATGTATTATCAACTTTTTATAGAAATCACTATATAAAAAATTTCATAACACTATCATTAGAGGAAACGAGTGTAAAACTATATTCTTATAAGTATAAAAAGTCAAATTAGATGAAAACGTTTTCTGAAATATTTCCGTAGTTCTGATGTTTAACATTTCAGCAATTTAGTAATAATAATGACCCACTTTGAAGAAACAAAGGAGACAGTTCAGCACAAAGTTAACTTGATAAAATTATAAAAACAATGCTTCCTCCGAGCTTGAACCTTATTTTAAACTTGTCTACCAAATAGACTTGACTCACAAATCAGAAATTCATTTAATGTGATTCAATCTCACATATATGAAGGATTTGGGTAAAATCCTATTCCAAATATGAAGCCTTCCTATCACAATGCAAAAATCCTGCCACCAAATTACCGACTTTTTCAATTACCGGTATTCAATAAAATTTTCAAACTAAGCCGATGTGTCCATAATTAAACAAATAATTTCATTCTTGTATTTATTAAAAATGAATTATATTGTGAATAACAATGAAACACCCAAAGAAAATATAACAACTTTAAAACAAATTAATGTAATATTTATAGATAAATAATTTTTATATAGAAAAAATTATGAAATATATGAATAAATACGTGATCTCTCCGTAAATATATTTAAAAAAATAAGCATTGATATAACTTTGCTGAAACGCACTCTAATCTGCCTGTGATATCAATTCGATTTTCTGTTCTAATTTCTGTGCAGATCAGCTCCGACATGGAAATAAATATTTTACATTCTATATGTGATAAAAAAAAATCTGATAAAACATCTATGAAGTATTGTATACTTATTAAAGGTCCATTTCCCTGTTGGACATATTCTTCTTTTGTATAATTTTTTAAAAATATTTTCTTGTATCATTCCCATATTACACAAAGCTGTCACAACAAGGATATGGATCATTTAAAATATGTCAAATACATTGATAGTTATATACATAATTTATCGCATCACCAATAAAATCACTGAATAACTAAAGTTAAAATTTCATGCTAAATTTCTTAATTTTCCGCCGATACTACTTGGTGGTACTAGTGGTTTAGATAAACTAGTTCAGTGTTGCAAATATTAATCCTGATTCCGTCTTTGTACCAGAGATGCCAAAGAATGATAAATTTTCTGTATAACTATTTCACTTCGATGTAATTTATATAGAATTTAGACAAAGTCTAAATCCGCTTATTTAATATTATCAAGGGATGAAATGAGATTTATAAAGAACAATTCGTATTTTCTTTTAATATTTTCTTTTTACTTTCAAGCTTGTTACTTTATCATTTTCAAACAGAAACCGTTTAGTGGGAAAAACTACTCCATCCACTTAAAGTTCTGAATTCCTTTCTCTAAAGAAGTAAACACATTTATATTTTAATCTGGCAACGTGACATTTAGAGGTATTTAATTAAAATCGTCTCCTGGTGATCAATACGGAAAGAGCCTAATAAAGAAAAACAATGTGGTTCCATTAATTACCGCCAGAAATACTCAGATAGCCACCAATTCATCACTTAGAAACGACAACAAATATAATTTGATAGGAAATAAAACAGATTCCTGTGCTTATCCGTTTTTTATTTCTTCAATCGACCATAGAAGTCGGAGAAAAAAACGTTTGGGAATTCTTCGGCTTAGTTAGAAATAACCAGAGTTCTTTTAATAGTTTCCGCTGAGTTTTTTTTTTTTGGTAGTTTATTGAATTTGTTAAAACGCTGTTCAAGGATCAATTGCTATAATTGCTATATTTCACTGTACAAGAAAATAGTGAATACTAATTGAGTCTATATCAAAGATGGTCATAATACTCAAAATTTAACATTTGCGTTACAGAAAAGTTGTAATTTCCAGACGCGATTATTATGTCATATGGATATCTAGTACCGCTCCAAATAACTAAATATGATAAAAATTACAGAAAATAACCATTAATTTATTCAAATTAATAGTGCTAATACGTTTGTAAGGCTTCTGTAATATTTCTTTGAGAAACAGTAGTGGGGGAAGGATTTTCAGGAATTATATTAACCTTCCAAAAATAAAATACATTTCCGGTTTTGCAGCAAAACTTATTTTTAATTAAAACGGAAATATAATATTTCGTTACGAGTTTCATAAATTAAATAGAAAATAATTGTTGAGTGAATAAATACAGAATAATATAATTTCCTTAAAACATTTCCAAAAACTTTATTGAATTAACATTTTTTTGCATATTTTAGAATTAATTAATGAAGGTGTTATAAAGGTTTTTCAATAAAATATGTACATAAAATCTTAGTTCATTCCTTTAATAATAATAAATAATTAATGCCTTTTAAGAATTTACATTTTATAAGTAACTAAAGAAGGAAATAGCGCAAATTTGATAGATGATTAATTGACTAATAAATTGTAATCAATTCTAATTATAATCCAGAACTGAAAACCAAAATTGGTAATTTTTTTTAATTAAAGTCTTGCATTCTAAATCATTTTTCATTGAAATGCTTTGTAAAATATTATAAAATAATTTTCGAAACAAAAAAGAAATATCTGTTAATTCTCTTAGACTTAAAATATGCTAATGAAATTTTTCGTACATGCGATATAAATCGCAAATATTTGCAAAGAATATTCTTCAAAAGTTAAAGCCACTTTAATTGGGTCATGAATAACATATAACGATATTCAAAATTCATGTTTCTAATTTTAGGAAATATTACATTAAGGTTCATAGTCAAGATCTGAAATTCTTTATCCCACTATGATAAGGAAAACTTGTGAATTGACAAAAACCAGAATAATAAAATAAATTACTATTTTCTATCTAAGTCTATGACACGCAAGGAGATGAGTAAAAAATATGTATTTTCATTTCGATTCCGAAATCACAAAAAAATGAATTAAAAAACACTAAATTTCATAATAGTAATTATTTTTGGAGTTCAAATTGTCAACAAACCTGCTGTCTGCATTTATTCCTTTATTAAACCATGTTATTTTTTATCATAAACCTTCGCATTTTATCAATATTTATTTAACTTCCATAATACTTTCAATTTTATTCTTGTATATTGTTTATTCATGTTTCTGTTTCAAAATGGCGTTTAGGTATATCATGTTTTAATTTTTTTTTAATTATCAATTGCATATTAAAATATAAATTTCTGTCATTAAAATAGAACTTTTTTTTTGTATGAAAACAATTTGAAGATAAAAAAAAAACTCCTTTTAACAAACATTGACTATATTTTCATTTAGAAAAGCAAATTCAAATTAAATAGATTTTATAAAAAGAAGTGTTCTGAAACCTACTAATAATAAAGGAAAGGATAATGAAGTAAAGTAGATACAGCATATAGAATCGATAAAATATTTGAGAATTTAAAAGGAATCTTAAAAACATAAATATTTCTTCACGACATTTAACTGTTTCTGACAAGAGTCATTCTTACTTCTTACCTTCAAACTGATTGTTAATTTCACTCTATGAGAAAATAAATCCATGATAGGTTTTTTAAGGAGTCGAAAAAAGCGTGAAATAAAAGGATATGAGATCAAAAAATAATCCTAGAAAAGATAAATGAATAGAAATATCTTTTTTTACTTCATAAGCCTAAATAAGCTCTTAAAGACAGTTCGTAGCATTTAACTTGCTTTTAAGGCCTATAAAAATCTCATCCAAAAAAATTCTTTTTAGAAGGAGCTATTTAAGAAAAGGCATATAATAATAACTTGATAGAACTGCTTTACATTATCTAATTTATAACGAATGTAAAATCAATGCATGTAACCTACAGTCGAGAAAGTTATAAAAAGATGTTTCATACTAAAATAGTTATTATGTACGTTTTTCAATTATCCTGTCTAAGAAGTAGAGCAGACATAAAGAAACGTAATAAAAAATAAGCTGCAATTTCCCCTAAATCGCCATTAATTTCCGTAATGTATTTATTTTCATGAAACTGGAAATAATTTCCTATAATTGATGTAAAAATTAAAAATAGTTAGCAATAGAATATTAGCAATTCATCAGAGCTTTTGTTAAAGAATTACTACTAGGAACTTGCTCATTATTTAACATTTACTAAGCAAATTCGTTGAAAAATACTTTACCGAAAGCAGTTTGGACAAACTCCAGAAAAATTGTGAATTCATAATATCTTCCGGACCTCAAATGGTTTTTTTAACGTACCATTTTTAATAACAATATGAATATGAAATTCGTAATCTACTCATGTCAGATTTCAATAGTATGTACTTAAAGTGGAACGTTTTTAAATAAGATTTGTCAGCCACGATCTTTATAAAATAAGTTACTTTTTGAAAAAATTAACCGTCGTCTAATCTTACTTTTGATTTAAAGGAATTTTTAACAAAAAACTTTATTTAAAAAATGTTAATTATTAGAGTGTGAATAAAATTCTTTTAAACTTGGATTTGCTTTTTTTTCCTCATGGAGAAGTCCCAAAAGAAGGGAAAAAAATCCCTATAAAGAATTTGACTCATTTCCCCCCTTTTTTTCTTTAAGTTTAGATTTTTAAGATTTTTTTACAATCACGTACTTTTAATATTAATTGTTTTATTTTAATATTTTTTTAATTTAACATGATTAACGATTACAAATTGACTTAATTTATATAAAACGCCGAATGTTTTTTTTTTTATGAATTTAGCAAATTTACTCTTTGATGTTTTATAAGAATTCATTTAATTATTTCAATCATTTTCAATTGTTACTGTTTTTTAAATCATTTTTTACAATGCTTTACTGTCAAAAACTGAAAAGAAAAAAATGTATTTCGATTAATTTTATGTTAGAAAATAAAAACATTATCATGAAAAACGATTTTTTTTCCCTAATGTTTTCGTAAATTTTCATCATTGAAGCGATTAAAGAAATCTCTTTTAAGCAAAAAAGAACTATTGGAAAAATTACAAAAAAATTAATGTCTTGCCACTTTTTTAAATTAAAATAGAGTCTTAAATTTTAATTGAGAAAAATCTTTGACAATTGAATATTGACATATTTTGCGCAAATTTAGAATATCTTAAACTACTTTGTATTGATCGATTAATTTATCAATGAAATATCATTTCTAGTTCCGAGCACTTCCATAAGGTACAATGTGCCTTTGAATAAAGCATACTATGAAGAAAACATAATCTATCTGTCACTGAATTACTTGCCTTTATACGTCGAAATGTATGTAATAAATCTTCTTTTAATATCACCTTTTTAATACATATTTAACATAAATTGTAATCTTTTCTCTTAATTGCGATTGCATTCAATCTTCTCTTCAGATAACTTCGCTGACCTCTTAAAAAAATTTGAAACCATCGATTTATTATCGATTACATTCTAGTGAGCGAGAGAATTCCCGCTATTTATAAAATACGACGTCAAACGGCTTTCGTCATCTTTCCTCCATTGGATGTGGCGAAGGCTCGTTCATTATACAGTGTCTCAGAATGAAGAAGTCAGAATCATCGTCTTTTGACGAAGTATCTCCTTCGCTACCTTCAGTTGGCAAGTATCAACTGAGATAAAAGTCTGAACATATGGGAAAGTAAATTATCTTCATTGATGTCTTTCAAGGGAAATCGGTCCGAATTTTGGCTTCCATTGCAATAAAAACTAAAAGAACTTAAAATATCCAATCCACCCACTGAAAGAAATTCTTTTCTTAAGTGCGCATCGATGTACCAGTGTAAATCTGGTGTTAAGATAACAGAAGAGAATCCAATGCATGATATTTTTCTTCACATTTCTGAACCATGTGCTGATTTAATTCAATTAACTACATGGTTTTTATTTATATTTATACATATTTTTCCTCCGATTTTAACAAAGTCTTTTAGCCATATGCACTTTTATTTTGCACAAAATTTTTGATTAAATATCTTTACTCGAATTCAGTAAAGTACACATTTGAAAGTGATAACTCAAAACGAAAAAAAAGAAAAATGAATTAGATTTGGAATATGGTTTCATTATCAGATCGTAGATTCATATTAAATTTTGCTCTAAATCCACGGATATGTCGACTGTATATCGGTGGGTCTATTCACTCTAAAATGATACAAAAGTTTACACGGTTGAATTTTAATATAAAAATTTTAAACAAAAGCAGTAGAAATTTAGGAAATTTTAACCATATAAATCACTCAGAACAAAGCCACCAAAATAAATACTTCGAATTCATTTGGATAGTTAGTTCTCTTTTTTATACTACAAACAGAAAATAAAGGTATTGTGTAATTAAATAACGAAGACGAACGGAAGAGCACTATCGCCGGTCTTCAAATGTTCATTATGAAATTTAAGCATACTAACGAATGGAAACATCGTCTATATTTTTGTTACAACTAATTGCACTATTATATCTATATTTAGCTTTTCAAACGTCATATAAAATGTGGAGGTGGGATTTCAGCTTTATTAAAAAGTCAACCACAGGTGCTTTTCACAAATCGCTCTGAAGTTATTTTTATAGTTAGTTGGAAATATTAACTCTAATTGAATGCAAACCTTTTTGTTTCTCATAACTATTTGCGTTACAAAACATAATTATTACAATTATACAATTCAATGAAATAATTTTTTCATATTACGTTATATAAGTTATTATAAGTTAAAAAGTTATAAATTTTAATCTTCGGAACTTGATATTATTCACGTCAAAGTTAAAAACACAAAACTTTGAAGGGGAAAATGAACTTTTCTATAAATATAAGCAATTAAAGGGGGGAAATGTTTCTTTTTTTTTTAACTGAAAAGTGCTCTCTACGTAAAAATATGAAATCATAAAAATGCTACCTAAGAAATAAGCATTAATTGGACTATTAATTAACTATCTTAAAAATGTGAGTTCTTTTATTCAGTGCGAAAAAAATTCAATGAACACTTCTTTTACTGTATTCTATAACTAATTGTAAGGTTCTAAAATTAGTATTAGTAAAATTATATCATCAACGTGTTATTTTTTAAAACAGAAAATGATTTCTTTGAAGAGAATTTCTTTAAGGGAACGATTCTTTTGTTTAAACTGAAATTGACTAATTTCGTTGTCTTCCTTTGTTTAAATAAAAAGAAATGTCTAATAAATGTGTAAATAAAAATAATAGGCTAATAATTGTTTAAATAAAACAAATAGGGTAAAATTATTTAAATAAAAATAATAGGCTAATAATTTTTTAAATAAAAATAATAGGTGTAAATTTTGTCATACAACATAGATGATTAAAATCTTTCAAATTGCGCTAAGAAACAGATTATTGGTGTTAAGAGCTTCGAAATTAGACAGGCAGTTACTTCTTAAGAAAAGTTTTTTAAGACTTTTAATCAGAATCTTAATAATCTAATAATAATAATATAGCGATATTTAAAATTTTTTCTTCATTAACTATGGAGCATATAATGCATAAAAATGATATTTATACAATATTAAAATTCAAAAACATTCGTTTCAAAATATCAACTTTATTAGCGAATTTTTTTTTCAACTTTATAATTTTTTACAAATATTTTTGATATTTTATATACCATTCCTTCGTGGAGGCAGAAACACTTATGCATAACATAACCTAAATTCATTCCCTTAGTATTATAATCTTTATAATAATTTAGACAGCATGACAAGCATCTTACTGAGAATATGTTGACGTTTGTCAGATTTCCGAATGTTGCTTTCAATTTATAAGCAAGAAATGAAAGAGATGAGTTTGGGTATTGAATTTTCAAAAGCAATTTCCAACCAGTTGGTCTACTAAGAAATTTAATATAGCACAATTCTTAGATTGGGTTAAATTGTGCAAACTACTCTGATGTAAAAAAGTGTATAAATGCCACATACATTAGAAAACGATGCATGAGAAATGTACCAACATTAAAATGAGATACAATAAAGCAATGAATAAAAAATGGTTAAGTTTTATGATTGTCAACAATACTACGAAATGTTGTTGAAGCAATTTCATCTGCTAATATCAATCACATGAAAGAGCGGAAACTTATTTGTATCAAGGAAATGAAGAG
Organism: Argiope bruennichi; assembly: GCF_947563725.1. Lineage (NCBI taxonomy): Eukaryota > Metazoa > Arthropoda > Arachnida > Araneae > Araneidae > Argiope > Argiope bruennichi. The sequence continues at coordinate 81,670,959 of NC_079152.1, forward strand.
AAAACATTTTTAAAAAAGCATTTCAAAAAACAATTAAATAGGGGAAAGAAGATATGAAACTATTTACATAATCATAAGCCTACCCACTGGCTCTGAACTAAGGGCACTGTTGATTATTATGAGTTTTACTTGCGTCTAGAGACTTTATTTAATATGATGCATTACCAAGAAATTTAATGTGTAATATATAAAAAGCTTTATTTTATATCAAAAAAATGTTCATCAAAAAGTTATATTAAAGAAAAAATAACATTAAATAAAAATTCAATCGCTAAAATGTACTTAAAACATCTAGAAACGAGTTTAAACTTCTATTCTAGACGAGTTATCATTTTGCTTCCTGATTACTATTAGCTTGAAGATTTTGTATATCCAGATCTATGTCCATTGCAGGGGTGAAGCCTATGGTCATTGTATGGAAAGAGAATCATTGTAGTTGCATTGATTGTAGTTGCATTGTAGTTCATTTAAATATTCTATGATAGGTTATAGTTCTTATTTTGTATTAGAAAGGTGAAAAAAATTCAGAATATACTCTCGTAAATTTAATATAACTGTATTAGAACACTGACTGAAGTTTCAAAAGATGAATTTATTAAGCATCTGAAGCATGCTTCCAGAGAGAAAATTTATTTGAAGCAAGGAAATGAAGACAAAACAACAAAAAACATTTTTAAAAAAAGTGGTGTTATTCACTAAATAAAACGGGATTTCATGAAATATTCTAACTCGTATAATTATCCGAAAATAAATATATCTTTCCTAACGCCTACTGCCGGCAAAAATTAGAAAACTGCCATCTGAATCTTTTAGAGGAATTAATAGCAAGATATTACTTGTTTTGTTTTTTGTTTCGTTGGAAAACATGGCGTCGCTAATTGTTCTATGCAAGATTTCTCCACATATATAGTTATCTACCAGAAAAATCTCTAAGTTCTGGTGTCTAAGATGATGATTTTATAACCATAGTCTCATTTTCATTTGGACACATAATATCATCAAAAGGGCCGGGGTAGCCTGGTTGGTAAGGCGTTGGTTCGCGTCCCTTGGGTTGCGAGTTCGAACCCCGCCGGCCGAAGACCCTCCGTGTGTAGTGGTGACTGACGCACGTCCAAATCTGTTGTGGCTACAAGTCCTCCATGATTACATTAATACTACTGGGGGTACTGGATCAGGGATGATCGTTCTCTGATTCAGGTCTAAATTACGGTCTCTGGAAGAGTGAATGAAGTCCGCCAGTAAAAATGGTTGTGACATGTGCGTAGCTAAGTCGTACTCTTGGCCCTAGATGGCGGTACTGTAAAAAAAGGAGACGGACTCTTGGTCTAAAATCACTGACTTCTGAAGTCAGTGGGCTTGTCAATGACAAGTGTCATTAGAAACAACAACATATCATCAAAAGCTAGAAGATATTACGCAATAGTGAGTAAGAGTTATCATCTTCAAATTTAACCTCAAATGTCAGAATCTAATAAATGTTAATCTATAATTTGCATCAAAATTAATTCAAATTGACGGAATTAGAATTGTTCTAATCCATCATACAGTGAAGAGAAGGCACTTAGAGTTACTTCTCTCAACATGAAAATCATCCCTCATCTTTCAAGAAGAGGACAACACGATATGTTGGATACATAATAACATAAATGCGTTTTTCCCCTTTAGGAAACGACTCGAGTCTATCAAAGCAACATTTATTGCCAGCACTTAAAAGGATAAGTGCCCTTGTTATGAAAATTTTCCTCATTACTTGACGTAGGAGAAAATGATGAATTATGTAAGGGATTGCTGTCAAGGGGCCGATATGCCATTAAGGGGAGAAAATATCTGAAAATGATTAAAAATAACTTTGTCGTGTATTGAAGAAACATTCAAACAAAATTCGTATTTCTTGACGCTGACATAAAAACACGATTTGACTGATCAACCTAAATATGAATGAATACCAGTTACTGAAAAGTTATTATTGTATATACTGTGTACTCTTAATATTGTGCAATTAGTAAGAATTGACTTTGAAAAATAATTTAATATTTTCAATGTATTATTAAATTATTATTATGTATTATTTGCCTATTTAAAGTAAATAGGCAAATTATAATTCTCATTCATTTTGTCATCTACTATTCAAATAATGAACCACAAAAATGGTGATAATTTAAATTTTATTTATGCAGATCTTTTGTATTACCTTTTTGATAGAAACATCCATCTTTCTTTCAATAAAAAAAGAATCCCTCGAAAGATCAATCGATTTCAGTCAAAATTTCTATACTTCACTAAGCGAAATATAGCTAATTTGTGAAGAGATTCATAAGAAACTACTACACTTTAAGTAATATTTCTTCAATATTTATTATTTAAAAAATTAGAAATTTTGCTTGTTAGAAGTTGTATTTAAAGGTAATTTTTTTATATATTTTTTAATCTAAAGTATTTTTTTACATATGAATACCAAATATCTTATTAATTAACCTTGAAACTTATTTTTTTATTATTTTTATTTTCTTTTATAGGAAACAAACAGAGAAAAAGTATTGTAGTTATCAAAAAATGCATTCATGTGTTCTTTAATAAATAGTGCTGATCTAGACGATTTTGAATTCAAAATCGTATATTTGAAATTTTGATTATTTTAAAAAGTTTAAAAAATGAATTATCTTTCGTTATTTAATTTTTTCGGTCATGATGATACGCCGAAAATAAGTATTATGTAATAAGATTTATTTCACACTTTAATTTTTATATTACATTCTCACTATATTTCTTTTCTTTTGCTCTCAAATCTGTCGTAGTTATTTATTCTATTAATTTAGTTTTTACAAATCATTAACTAAAAGATTATGAAGCGTAATTTTCAAACTACAGATATTCATTATATAAGTTTTTAACATTCTAACTACATTTGTACAACTGATAAAAGACTTGAGGGTGAAAGTAGAAAAATATCAGTAAAGAAAGGATGTTTAAGTCAAGGATAGGAAAAAATACATACAAGGTTTTCATAAAATTACATTTTTGGAAATATAAGCAGTTAAAACTAATGAATAGAATGAATCCAAATATAGTATACACACCATAAAAGACACATGGAAATAAATTCTGGAAAAGAATAGTAATAAAGGCCACTGAAAAGAGAAGTCATGGAGCTACCGGAACCAAAAATTTGTCAATAGTTACAATAATTCCATAGACACTGTATTAACCGAAATAGTATAATAAAAGAATAAATAATAATAATAATTGGACTAAGATTATGAAAAAGTTGAGTTTTTCTAAATTTTTAACATTCAAAACTTCATAAATAAGTCTTAGTTGATCTTGTAAAATAGAAACATTCATTCATTTATTTTAAATTTGGTGTGTCCAGAATATTTCTCAGAATATGATACCTTACTGCATTAAATTTAGACTTCATAATTTTTAAAATATATTTATAGGCCGGAACAAAATATTATTATTGATTTCATTTCAATCCTTTTGAAAGCAAAACTAAAAACTGAATTTTATGCTGAATCTGAGAAATTTTTGTTGAATTATTCTTTCAGATATTACATAAATTATGAAAATATTTTGTAGTTAACATAAGACTTAAATACCGAGCGATTCTGTTAGCAATACTCATGTTCAATAATAATAATAATAAATAAATAACAATAAAGATGATAAATAAAATAAAACGCTTGGTTTTATTAAAAAATATCTTTATATTAATTGCAATTTCATCATTTCCACTTTAAATTAAAGTTGAAGTTTTACCGGATATGACAACAAATTAGCAAAATATATATAGTAAATTGAACGAAACGATCTAAACAAAAGTATAAGTTTGGTATGAGTATCAAAATTTGAAGATTAAAAATGTTTTGTTTGAGAATCTATTAAGAGACCAGTTACTTAAAATATTTAATTGAAAATTGTAGAGAGCGGTAATACTGGCGAACCGGCTGGTCGCCAAAGGCGGTTAGTAATAAATAAATTCAGCAATAAAAAATGAATGACAAATTATATGAATTTCATTGAAGGTAATCTTTTATTCATCGATAATGGAATCTCCTAAACCACTTGCAACATTCTTAATATGCCACCATCTTTTGTGTGCGTGATTTTACATAGAGAATTTAAATTCTTTATTTAATAGAATTCATTTTACCATGGTTTCTATAAACTCTATAATAAATTCGATGGTATTCCGATTATCAGTTCTAGATACAAGGGCCTCCGAACTAAAAAGTTGTTTTATATTGGCAATTTATTTTTAAATACGAAGCACTTATCGCAAGTAAATAAAATTTCAAATGTCACAGTTCTCTAAATTTTCTAACAAATCCAATTTTATTTCTCTAAAAAACTCATATAACAGTTCTTATTTTTTATTTATGAAATATTTTTTATCGATGCATCCTAAAAGTTAATTTTTTATAAATACAGTTATTATTATCTAATTCCTTTAAATAAATTTTGCAAATAAAAAAATGCAAAATTACATATTATTTAAAGAGTCGCAAAGAGCTATTAATCGTAAAATATTTTTAATAAAAATTGAATTCTCGTAAAGGAAACAAAATATTAATAAGATTTTTAGCAAAGCAGTTTCCAAATAAATAAAAATAAATGAAGCGATGAGCTTTATAAAGTCAATACAAATATACTACCTAAAATCATTGAGATTTCAAGATTTTAACTATATCGCAATAACTCAAACATTTTTTCGCAGAACTCGAATATTTTTTAAAGTAACTATGGTCTTTAAACACTTTTCCAGTGATTGCCTCTTTTTAGGGTAGAATAAACTCACAATGCTCCTTTAAAAACTTTCACGAAATCAATTATAAGATCAAATAATTTTTCTTCTTTAAAAACTTCAGAAATATAGATTTTGTGGAAAAAAGACACAAGTAAAAAAATAGTATCGTATTTTAACAATCGTATAAAAATAAGAGTTTAATTGCCATTAGGAATTGTTGAATTATTTTTCATGGCGAATTGGAAACATTAATTTTTAATGGCAATTGCTTTAATATTTAAAAAATTAATAGCTAAACTAAACTATTGGTTATCCGTAATCGTTTATGGCTACATTAAACTATCTGTTGTTTTAACCCTAAAATAAAACCATCGCTTATAGCAAAACTTGTGGTAGTGGTATCTTTGTAATTTTCTCGGAGAAATCACTATCATTTCAATAGAGGTGTTGTACATTAAAATGTGGACCTTGGATAAAGCCATGCATTTTATCTTATCTTGGCGTTAATCTAGTATTTTTACTGAATCTAACGTGCGAATATGCATGTTAGACTTCTATTTTCCGATCAATTCAAGCCAAAATTTAACAAAAAAGTACAATTGCAGCTACAATATCAAAGTAATATGGCAACTAAACGAAATTTCCAATGATACTAGCTATCATAATTTTCTTTGAAAAACCAGATTCATTTCTCTATAAACTGTATTCAACAAGTTTTTTTTTTAAATTTATAAAATATTTTTATCGATGCATCATAGACGTTAATTTTTTATAAATACAACAATGATTATCTAATTCCGATGAATCGATGTAGCAAATAAAAATATGTAAAACTCATCCATTTACATATCAATTAAAATTCGAAAAATGTTGATAATCGTAAAATCATTTTAATAAAAATTGAATTCTTGGAAAACAAATAAAGTGTTAACGAGATTTATAAAAAAGCATTTTCAGAATGAATAAAAATAAATTTAAGGGGTATTTTATAAAGTGAATACAAATATATTACCTAAAATCCTTGAGATTTCAAGCTTCTATTAATTATATCTCAATAACTCAAAAATTTCTTCGCAGAATTCAAATCTTTTTAAAAGAAGTTATGATCTTAATGCATTTTTGCACTGATTGCTTCGATTTATGGTAGAATAAATTCACGATGTTTCCTTAAAGGCCTTCGGCCGAATCAATTATAAAATGAAATAATTTTTTTTTCTTTAAGAATTTCAGAAATATAGATTTTGCGGAATAAAGAAACATTTACAGAATAAAAATAGTTTCGTATTTTAAAAATCGTATAAAAATGGCTTAATATTTAAGGGCCATTCGAAAATATCATTTTAATGCCGAATTACAAATATTAATTTATAACGGGAGTTTCTTTAATAATTAAAAAATTAACAGCTACAATAAACCATCGATTATAAGCGATCTGTTATAGCTACACTAAACTGTCGTTTGTTTTAATCCCAAAATAAACCATCGCTTATAGCAAAACCAACGGTAGTAATGTCTTCGAAATTTTCTCAGGGATATGACTCCCACTTCAATAAAGGTCTTATACATTAATTTGTGGGCCTTGGGTAATTCTGCGTATGTTATCCTGTCATTGGCGAACAATAGTAACGAATTAGGCATCTTGGCTTGAATCTAGCAATTTTACTGAATCTGTGGTGAAAAGCTTATAAGCCAGATAACAGATACGAAATATGGGCAGGCAGTTGCTTTTGTCTTGTGGTCTTGTGACTCGGCTGCGAACCACAAGGTCCCAGGTTCTATACTCACTCATAACAATCCGACACAAATCTATAATGCAAATATGTATGTTAGACTTCTATTTTCCGACTAAATGAAACCAAAATTTAACAATTGTAGTCATAAGATCCTATACCAGATTTTATTGATTTAATTGCATTTGCAAGAATAGTCAATCTTTTGACATATTTCATACAATATTTGATAATAATCTATATTGTAGATGCTAAACCTGAGCACCAAATTTATCTAAATCATTTTGTTTCATCGTTATCCAGTTCATTTGTACCCAAGCAACCGGCAAAACTTCCTCCGATTCAATTTTATTCAAAATTTGATTTTAAAACTAAATATTATCCGTCTAGCTAAGAATGCTTTTTAAGTATCGTGTTCGCAGACATAATTTTAAAAATTGTGTTTCTTGAACTCGGATATGTCTGTATGGAGATTTCTCAAAATCTCGGGTTCGAATTTTGTAACGATTACAAACCATTCTCTGTACTTTTGCATACAAGAAAGTAAAGATATAATGTTATGAAGAAAAGAAAGAAAATGAAGATTCGATTCTTTAATCTAAAGTAAATATAATTATAATTTTTTTAGTACAGAAAATCAATTTTACATTACGTCTTAATTACATGCATACCAAATGCAAATAAAAATTCTTCAAAAAATGTTTATATTAATTTTTTAATTTTGAGTTTATTTTAACTGATTTTCCTATGTTGCTACTATTTCAGAATGTTTTTTTGTGTCACTAGAAATTGATTGAAATAACTGTAACACAATACCAAGAATTTTTATTACATTCTGGTGCAAAAAAATGTCATAATTTAATCAAAATTCACAGTAATTACATTCCAGGGTTTCAACCCATTAAACGCCAAAACTCAAAATCATTATTTGTTTTCGATACAAACAACGCAAGTTATTATTTCGACCATTTATAATAGTAATTTAATGTAAAAATAAGGAAATTACACTTAGCTTTCAAAATATGGGGTGTTGCGTTGGCGCAACGTCAGCGGAAAAGAAGTACGAATGTTGATCGTTTTCACCGAGCACTACGCCGCATTTTCTTCACGTTTTAAAAACTTTTTGTGAGCTTATTAAAGGGTGTAAAATACTCAAAACACTTCTTTGAAAATTTTAATTTATTAAAAACCAACAAATAAATGTAATTGACAAGCTTATTATGTAAGAATAAGGTAATATTAATTTCAAGTAGGATATGTTTCACTACAATTGTGGTGTAAAGCAACTTCACAAACATTGCAGCGATAAACAGTTTGGCTGTGGCAATACTTGCAACGTATTCTTCTACTGTCTGTAGACTTAAAAATAAAATGTCCTTAGGATATTGGTTTTGTAAGGCTGAATTTGCTCAGACGTCCTGTAGCTAATCTTTTCTTATTTATCTCTCTATCCAAGGGCGTCTGTAACAGATGAAGCACAACCTCTCGTCTAAAATCCAACAGTGACTTTTTACTTCCTTCTTCAGAAAATTTTGATATTCTCTGAGCATTTGTTAGTGCAACATCGTTGAAATTGTAAAATATCGGCCACCACCATCTTTTACCACGGACCCTAATTCTGTAATTGGAAACAAAATTGTCACACAAATCTACACCACGTGTTTTATGATTATATTGCTCAGTGCAGTGAGGTTGGGCTACTAATATTTTCTTCATCTAATTTTTAGAGTATCGAGAAACATTTTTTAGTGGTTCAATTTTTCCAAACGTTGACCCTATTGTCACAACAGAGTTGTCGTTCCACCGAACAACAAGTATCTTTTTGTTTACTTCAAACTGAAAAAAAAAAAAAAAGATTGAAAATATCTGCACTAGTTTTATCTTCTATGATTTGTTTGATACGATCAATTGAAGCTTTTTCTTCATTTTTTGGTTCAGGCCTATCAATTGGTTCCTTTCTTGACCATCATAATTCTTCCCTTTTCCGCGTTTTTTTTAGCAGAATTTTTGGGAGGATCTAACTTCTTCTTTACATGAACTTCAACTTCCACTGCAGTATCTCTAGGTAAAACTTCATTATCGTTATTTAAAATATTTTCATTACCTTCTTCTTCATTAAAAGCATCTGCTGTGTTCTGGAGATGCGACAACAATATAGGTTTCATCTGCATCTTAGTAATCGGAATTTTGTTCGAAAATTTTTTCCAAAGCTTCTTTTAACGCAAGATATCTTGTTATACGCATTTTAAACCACAGAGAATAAAATAGTTGCTACCAATAAGACGCACAGTACTGGAATGAAATCTTTCAAAAAGTATAACAGTCTACCCCCTTTCCGCTGACGTTGCGCAAACGCGACACCTGTTTTTACTTTCCTCTCTTCCCCCAAGGAAACACCTGCTTTGTGGAATGTACTGTCAAAGAGTGACCTTGATTAATGTATTTCACAGCCAAACCCCAATTTGTTTTTAATTTTTATTTTTTCTAAGAAAAAATAAGTTTGGAAATTTGAATAAAAAAATTCCTTAAAGTAAAACATCGATTATTATGTGTAAAATAATTTATTTAAGTTAATTTTTTCCCTGATTTATTAGTAGTGCTATTCTTTAACATAAAACTGTAATTTATTCAAAAATTTGTTTAATCGTTATTTTTTTATATTCATTTATATTGACCGTTGCGTCAACGCAACACCAACGGTTAATGGGTTAACTTTAATAATGATAATAATTAATTAGAATTTTGCAGTTGTACATTTTTATTGACATTTACAAAGTAATTCATATGAATTCAACCATTGCCTTATATGTTTTTCGTTAAATAGCTAACAAATAATTAGCTTCTAAGCCGAATTAGGCATTGCTAAGCGAAGTTTGTATCAAGTTGCAAAAAAAAAAAAAATTACACTGTTAAATATTTCTTTAAATAAAAAATGCATAGCAGTTTGACTATTATTATCCTTTTTAAATATGGTTAAAGGGAGAAAGCTATCATGATCATGCGTTTTCCAAGTCCTGATCAGTAAATAACTTTGGTCGAATTTTCTGCACGCCAATATAAAGTCAATAATCGTCAGCAAGTGCATGATTTCAGCTACTTAGCTTCAGGTCATATTGAAGCTGACAATCAACATTTTACAAAAGTTGAAGGGAGTTGTTGACACCACAAACCAAGTACCTGAATAAAATAACTGTATCTAATCCATTCTCGGTTTGAAGAATTGACAGCATCGAATGCTCAATACTTGGAAGAAATCCATGAATTAAACATTATCATATCTTTGGTGTATTTTACTGATGAAGTGAGTCATTCGGTTTCAAGTACAAATTGTTTTATCATTCAATTAAAAATCTGCTATCATTTTTCATCACTACATACAATTCTATCCTGCTCAAATTTTGTTCCAATAACTTGAAATGTAATAAATCAAAAGTAATTGATACCAACTAATTCAAAGGTATCGAAAAAATCTTTTTTTAAGTTTCCACAAATTTTAATGATCGCCAATTCTTGCATTCATCAAAATAAAATATCCTGCCAATTTTTTTCTCTAAAAAATAATAATTAATATAATATAATTTGGTGTTAGTTGGGGAAATAACAGGAGACAAATATTCTCAATAATTGATAAAGTAATAGTAAGTGGAAACCGTTTTTTTTTCAGTTTTCACCATTTTTGTAAAGCATAATATTTTAATCAACCTGTGATACGTAGATAGTATCCATTATCCAGTTCTGTATGTAGTTCTGCATCCTATTCCTGTTGTATTGCTCGTATCCCGCTAGAACTATTCATAATAAAAAAACTAAAGTGACATACAATATTTTGTAAATTTACCTGACAATAATTAAAAGGAATATTATAAATTATTGCCAGTTTTATCGATATAACTTGATTCTCCATTAGAACTTGAAAACATTATTCGAACAAGTTGTGAACGTTCGTACAATATCCAATAGAATTTTTCTCAAAATTGAATAATATCGTTAATACTAATGTGCTACACTATTTGGAATATGTTATGTCATCGTAGAGTATATCGAATAAAACCAGCTTCAATACAATAAGCAATGAAATATGCAATGACTAGACTTTCTCATGCTTCCCACGAAGATGCATAGATACAACGATAATGATAGCGAAAACAAATCTGATTTGATATCTTTCAGGAGCTTGTAAGATTGTTTACGTATAATATGAGGACAATTTAACATTACTGCTTTTTGCAAGAAGTTTCATATTTATCATGAATTTGAAATGAACGACAATTTTTACAATATATAATTTTGAAAAAGAATTTTCACGAACTTTTTTGATCCAATATATATATATATATATATATATTTCATTTTTCTTAAATTTATTTAAAAGTTTAAGTCAATTATTTTAGTTAGTTTTATATAATAAGAATAGTAATTCAAAAAGAGAATTCTCAAAATATTTAAGATAATTCTATAAACTATTGAAGAACGTTGCAAAACTATTGAAAATGCGTTCGATATTTGAATGGAGAGACGAAGATATTTAGGCACATTATATTCGATACATTGTCGATAGTCTGATAAATTTCTTTGTTTCTTTTATATGTGTGCATGAGAAGGAGACATAGCCAAATCTTATTTCTTTAAACAACTGATTGCTTTATTAAACGAGAATTTCCTACATTGAAATGGATGTTTTTAAATCAAGAAGAAATAATTTAACAATTCCGCATATTGTTGCATTTAAAAAACAGAAGACAATTTGATGGTTAATAAATGACATTTTTATTTTACAGTATATCGATATCTTTGGTAAACCTTGTATAAATCGATGGATTTTTCTGACTCCCATACAGTATTTTGAATAATTAAATATTTTTTACGTTGGAAGCAAAGGACGCGATTCTCAGATTCTCTTCATCTGTAACTAATATTGGTAAGCTTAACATTTTTTATACTTTGGAATGTCTTTGATTATAAGAACTTATTATTTAGCAAGAGTGGTGGTAAAGAAACTAATTTATTTAAATTACTACTTTATTGTGAACTAAGAAACATAAAAAATTTTCTCAAAAAAATGAAAAATAAATTAAATTTATAAAATCTTATAAAAAAAATTCTAAGAAAATTTGAAATGTTATTTGTATTTATATTATATTTAAGGAATATCTAGGAGTTTTTCTTATTAGATTTAATACTGTGCCCGAATTTATTTGCAATATAATTTTCAAGGTTGCACGTTTTTATACTTTTGCCTTGAAGTGCATGTTTATATTAAAAAGATATATTTAACGTTTTTGTGCATCGCATATTTAAAAACGCATTTTTTAAATATATTCTATTTACCTCTTTATCTTACCTTCATCTTTACCTGTTCTTTTCTCCAGACCTTTCGAATGGAGGATGCAAAACCAGACGAACGCTTAACATTTCCACTAACAAGAAGCGAGCTGTGCCTCATTGCACAAGTTTATAACAGATGTCATGCCGAAATCTGAAGTAAAAGCAACTGCTCGTCACTAACTCTTCATCTCCATAATTTAAAAAATACACGCAGTTCCATCTATAGCAATATTAATTAACATATTTATAGCGAGAATAACCATATAAAAATTAAAAATTTCAAATAACAGAATTACATGAGTTGGGAACGGAAATGAGTTGAATATTTGTTCCAACTGTGCAGTTGCGCAGCTTCGCCTCCGTGGTGATGACGTGTTACTACTTCCATGTATGTCTTGTTGTTTTAAAATAAGGATGTGCTGTCCTGTTTTTTTAGCAAGTGTTGCGTTTTTTAATCGAATCGAACAGCCGTAAAGGCTTTGGGTTAAGGCAAGAGTCCCATTAAAGATGAGAAGATTTATTTCGATATATTTTATTTGCTTCGAAGATTTTCACATAGAAACATGAACCAAGTATGCCATTTCCTCCATGCACTATATTTAAATGTCATTTCTCCATGGGCACTAACTGATTCAATTCAAAACTGCAATAACAAAACAGCTCTAACACTCCTAGAGCGTAAACAAATACTTTTATGGAATGACAATGGGCTTTAACAAATTAGATTAAATCTTAGCAAAGAATTGTAAAAAAAAAAATACACGAGCAAAATTTTTTAGTTACTTCAAAGCATGATACAATACTGCAACATGTTTTGAACTTATTTAAATTACAATTATAATAAATTTACAGAAAAACGATGCTATTTTTCTCTCCAGAAATCCAAAAAAGTGTCACTATTTCAAAACTTTTTTTTTTCAAGATGCATTGTTTAAGCGCAAGAGCTGTAAATTTATTCATGGTAGATTTCTTAAATAGGAATGTGCAGTGGAATTTTACAGAAAAAAAACGAATTGTCGTTTATGTCTTTTTTTATTAAAAAAAGAAAAATAGAAAAAAAAACCTTTAATGACTGTCACTTTTTTTTACTAACAGCCGAATTTACATTTGTGGGTTACTGTTTTTCAGCGTAATTGAGTTACAAAAATTTTGTTAATGACTAAAAGACTTGTTTATGAAGATTTAAATAAAATCCTCTTTCAAGATTTAATTCATTTTTTCAAAGTAAATAAAACCCTTCAATAAGAGAGAAGAATTACTTTAAAAAATAATTCCTATTTTTAATTATTTCTTTGAAAATTCACTTACGCAATGCGACTCTTTATAGCATTATATTTTATTTGTCAAGTCGATTAGTGCTTTAAAGCTGTAAATGCAGAAATTCTCCCCTTCTATAAAAAATGACAGTTTTTATAATTTTATCCATTTTCCATCATACAAGGAAAAAAAATCTTTAAACTTTAAGGGATGCCTTTTTTTAAAGTTTTTTTAATAAATTACTTTATAATAATTTTTGTGAGATTTGTTATCACAAAATGAAATTGAAAATCATTCTTTTTAACATTAAAAAAATAAAAAAAATAAAAAATGATTCACGTGAAAATATTTTGCCTCAAAAAAATCAGTTCCCTTCAGTTTAAATCATTGAATAAATTAAATTGCTTGAATTAACGAATGACTTAATGATTCGTTGCATCAATTTATTCATTAAATACTGAAATTAATTCACGGTGAATAATTTAATGGCATTTGTTATAATTCCTTCCTCTTGTGATGTTAAAAGGGGGTTATAAATTTTGAATGGGATATCCAGATGTTTATTCTATGTAATTACATATTTAATATTCATATAAATCATTTCATCCTGATTCATAACATCAGTAGAATGTTAAAATTATTCAAACGAATTTGACAATCAGACAGTTCCTAACATTGATTTAAGCAGTAAATGGAATGAAAACAATGATTGAAAGTTCGGTTTATTTTTTACAAATCTCAACAGAGTTTCAAAATCTTTGAATACAATATTTTGCAAGTTATGGCTTAAAAAATATAATTCAAAATATGTAAAATATTTTTAAGGCTAAACATTTGTGATAAGTATTATTACATCGAAATTCGAGAATTTAAATTTTGTTATTTGAATTATACAATTTTTTAAATATCATTAAGCTAATAATTTTCTTTTGAAAAACTTAATGCACAATAGAAAATGAAGTATAAGAAGATTTCATTTACATATCTGATAAACAAAATAAAACAAGTCTTACAAAATTAAAAATGAATTAAAGGCAAAATTTATATATATTCAAAATAGTAACATTAGAGGTATAAAATTTAACATGAGGAGCTAAAACACTCATATAGAAAAATTAATAATCTTTCTTACATGAAATAATTCCTAAAGATTAAGTTAAGATTAATTTAAAATACAATTTGTAACATTACAGTCAGTTGCTGTAGAAATAGATGCTGAGTATTTTAATAAAATGACCGCAAATCTGTATGAAATACTATTATAAACATTTTTCAGTTTTATACAACTGAAAGGTTTCGAATTTATGGAAAAATTATCTGTTTAATAATTTTATACACTCACTCATGAAACATTAACATCATTGAAATCAATACGTCTTTGTAACCATTTGTTACATCTGTTGGACACTTTTATGAAACGAAATAGTGACATTTTAAACTCAAATAAATTGGAAAACTAACATTTATTCATGTTCTTTTAAATTATGCCTTCACGATACATTTCCATTTCGAACACTGTGTAAATTTTATAGGATTTCTGACCGGCTGACCCGCTGAAACCAATCAGAATCTTATGCTAAAAAGAATAACAAAATATCTTTAAAAAATTAGAAAAGAAAAAGCATTTTAAATTTAGGATAATATATATTGCTCAACTTAACTCAAAGATATTTGAAAAATCGAAATAGGCGTAACAGAAAAGAAATTTGAAATAGAATGTTTTGAAGCAATGAAGAAATATTTTAAATTAGATTTAGTATGTCAGAAATTAATAAAACATTAGCTTAAAGTACTATATTCTTATGTCAGTCAGAGATTACTATTTGTAATTCTCCAATACCTTTAAGATTTTAATTCTTGACGTACTATAATGTAATTGTGAAATGCGATATAATATCTTAAATCAGTATTATTTAATATAATTGCATTTATATTAATAAAGATTTTAGAATAAGTGAAATGTTTGGTAACCAACACATGAAATTCAATTACTTAAGTTCCAACTAATACAAAGATTTAATTTCACACATGCAATGTCTAATCATTTTACTAAGAATTAAATTGTTTTCATTTATTTGAATGAATTATTATTGTAAAATAATTTTGTAAATATTAAATATTATTTTTTCCATTATTAATGAAAGCTGTATAATTTAACTATTAAAGACTTTTTCAAACAAGTAGAGAGCAAAAACTTCAAATTATAGAAATCTTTAATATAACATACATTTATTACTTTGAACACCAAAAGTTATTTCCTAAAGTCACATGTGGTATGTTTAATCCTTTGAAATATTTATATTTGAGATAGCGAAATTTAGGGTAATAACGATGAGACCAGCTTCTTGACTGCTTTGCAAAGATAATTTAACTATAAAAATTATAAAACTTTTTTTCAAGCTATAGGATTTAATTAAAATTTCTATATTTGCAGATTTTTTTGATTAAACAAATATTTGAGATACATATTTTTTTTTACTATTAATTCTTTAATATAAGCCAATGAAAGTGAGATGTGACTTGTACTAATTAAATTAAATAAATATAAGATATATAATATTACAATTTGTATCGACTTATTATATTTCATACTGTCATTCAATATTAATTATTTTGATTTTGAAATATTAATTTTCTTTGTCTATATTTATCATCATGTACTTTACATACATCATGTATGTATTATTTCTTTGCATTTTTACTATTCGTAGTTCTTGCTTTATATATGTATTAACAGCTCATAATTATTTCTATTGCTTATTTATTTGTGTCATTGTTGTTTCTTAATTTTTTTTATCTTTGTATTCATTTTATTGATTATACACCCGCGCTTTTCTTTATTATTATTTTAAAATATGTTGGAATTACGATAAAGTTCATATTCATTAAATTAGTTACAGTCAAATTATAATGAAAAAATATTTTCCTTTCAGCTTTGTCCAAAAAACGTTTAATGGTTTTTCACAGGTCACTTCTTTTTGAAAAAAAATATTGCAAAATATTCTAAGCAGTCTTTTAATCCTTCGATTCCTTAGAAGATGGCCCAGTTCCACGTCAAGACACTCAACATATGATGGAATTATGGCTGTCATCAATTATTCAGGCAACAATTTTCAAGACTTTAATAATTTACTTTTATAAATTTAAATTCAATCAAATCATGCTTAGATATGTATTACATGAAAAGTAATTTCTGTATTTCAGATTTAACTATAACACATTTAATATTTGTATGTATTTTCCAGTAGGTAGGGAAAATGCATAATATATGCCTTAATATAAGGCATGTAGTAATATATTGTATTATAATTTGCAGTTCAAAAGATAGAAAAATTGTTTTTCATGTGACTGCAACGATGTGAAAATTGACTCCAATAAAAAAAAATGTCTGTTGTGCCTATAAGTCACAAAAAATACTTTCTTACTTCCGACAGTTCCTTTAGTACTGAATAGAATTGCTTTCTTATTGATAGTTGTTTTTTATTTAATTTTGTATTGAATTTATCTTAAATCGAGGCAAAATATTATTTTGATTTGGTATCAAAAATAAAAATTTTCTTCGCATACGATGGGTATATATATTTTTTAACATATTTGCCTGTGAAGATGTGTAAAATCATTAATGTAAGAATCGATTAAAATAAAACTATAAAGATGATAAAAGGATTAAATTGAAACTATTCAACAAAGCCAACGTAATTAAGTGAGAAGAAAGTAGCTGTCATTTTATGGATTTCCGATTCTTTACAGAAAATTATGTGTAAGAATAATAAGCATAAACTTAACAATGCAAAATTGTTTTAATTAGCATTTGTTGCTCAATAGCTTATTTCCAATATATTGATAAAGTTTCCACAATGCGGCATTAAATTGTATTTTGTTAAAGTACCTGCATCTAATAACGGTTGCTTTCCAATTCTGTTCTTTATTATATAATTACATCAAATAATAAACATAATTTTTATCAAATAATAAACATAATTTTTATAATTATGTTTATAAATATATTTTATAAACATAATATTTATAATATATATTTTATAAGTTTATATATTTTATAATAAACATAATTTTTATAATTTTGTAACTTAAAATATTTATGCAAATTATTTTAAGTTACAAACTGACATTCTGCGGAAATATTAGCAATAAATTATGTTGTTTTATTATCTGGAGATGTTCAAATTACAAAAGATAGAAACACGTGAATGCTATTAAATAGAGAGATTTTCTTTTTTTTCCGAGATTCACTCAAATGTTTTAAAAAAACAAATTATAATAATAGAATGTGTCAACTTTAATTTTTAAAATTCTTCAACAGAAAAAGAGCATCTGAAATAAACTGGGTCAGTTAATAACTATTTAATGTGGCAATTATCTCTTTTATATATAAAAAAAGACAATAGCATTGCATTTTAAATTCTGAAATCTTCATGCTTATAAGATAATTCTAAATTTACTTCAAATTTAATGTCTATTTTTTAGCTAATATATTTGAGGGTCCTTTATAGGTTTCAGTGTTGGTTAAATATTTTACCATAAAAAGTAGCTAATCATTTTGAAACAAAGAAATAGAATCCATTCTACCAAACCTTCATCTACAATAAAGAAAAAAATATCTTGCCATAACATTTGTAAATCTAGTGTATTTTCTCTAAAGTATTAAGAAGCATCATATAATAAGTCTTAAGCTGTTTTAAATAATTTACAATAAATAATTTAGAATTTGTAAACTAAAATATAGGTACCAAATTTCTGAAAAGAGATATAATGTTTATTATATCGTATGCGAAGAATACAAACATCAAATAATTGGAACTCGAGATTTGGATGAGTATCCACGTTTCAGCCCTCCATTAGTTCTGAATAAGATGTTTAGTTTAGTTTTAGTTTAGTTATATTAACGTCCCGTTTGAAGCAACACAAGGGCTATTTTGGGACGGACCTCGTAATTTTGAACCGTGGTCAGATGACGAGGACGACACCTGAACTGGCACCCCCCTCTCCACACCACACCACACCAGCGGGAGGACGTTTGGTCATGACGGATTTAACGTGCAACAGACCCCCTTGCACGACGGTTCTTCGGTGGAATAGGGTCTCGAACCTGAAACCCTCCGGCTCCGAGCCGAGACCTTACCACCAGGCCGCCGCGGCCTTTCTGAATAAGATATTAGTAGAGATATAAATTCAGTCCTACATTTCTGAATTTATATCTGTCCATCTGCCTACGAACACTGTAGCTTAAAAACATTTAGGCCTTGATTGAATTAAGTTTGATATATGGTTTTTTTACACTAAATTTATAAATTTCTATCATTCAAAGAGGTCTGTCAGTTCGATTGCCGGATTATGAGTTAACACGGCAATTAAAAATGAAATGAGCAATTCAGATTAAATTTGGTGCATAGATTTAACATTAAAGTGTAGATATGGGTCAAATTTGGCAACAAATCCCTCAACTGGTTAACCGGTGGCTCTCACAGCCAAGTAAATAAGATAAGGCAAAAACAGATTAACTTAAATACCATATATGAAATCCGTATGTGATTTTGTGAGTACAGTTACAGTCTGTGTCAAATTTTGATTCGAAAGTCCAAAGGTACGCCATGGGCAACTCTCAAGAAATTTAACTCAAGAATTAAACAAGAATTTTAAGAATTAAAAATGTTTAGTACATTTTATATTTCTTAACATTTTAGGAGCCTTCCTTCAACAAAAGCTCTTTGCTCTCTTCTCTACATCAGCATATGTTGATCTGCGCAGCTATTTGATTATTGTGAAGAGCCTGCACATCTATTAAACTAAAGATAATTACTTTACAGCTGAAAAAAGTCCTTTTATTTCTTTGTTATAAGACGTTTTAATGAATTTTGAAATATCATTAGTAGTCTTTCGAAATATCTTTAGTTTTCTTTAATTTCATACATGAAATAACCTCAAACTGACATTAAATGTATTTACAGCCATTCAGTGTATATTTTTTCATGCAATCATTTCATTGAGATTATCTCAACAAAACAATTGCCCAATGCTGTCTCAACAATTTCGTTTTAGTATTTCTGGCAATAAATTATTTTTGTGTTCCTCATTTTGTTAGAGAGGAATTTAATTAATAGAGCGCAGACTGATGCATAGAAGTTTGGGGACCGTTTAAGAATATTTCGTAGTAGAGACATTCTTCCAAAAAATAAAAGCAGAAATGAATAAATAATAACTTCTAAGTATAATAGCGACGAAAAGTTACCAAAATGTTAGTTTGATTACCCATACATCAAAGGGGCATGATATTTTGCATAATACTGAAAAATTTTTAAACAATCTTATATAATATTATTTTACAATATTTAAACAGAGTAAAATATGAAATAGTTGTCATATTATACAATGTTTAGTACAAATTTTGTTATATTGTTCAATATTGAGTTTCAGTATTCCAAAACATATTTCCCAGCGCTGAACAACATAATAAAAGAATACTTCTTTAAATAGTTGACAATATTATAAATATCGAAAATAAATATATAAACAATTATAAATACGAATATAAACAACTATAAATTCCAAAAAAAAATTATATTTCAAGAGTTAATGCAAATTTAGAAACCAACTTTGACACACACTCAAAAAAGGCCTGCTGGATCGAATTATTGAAAATTCTTGATTTCGTTAAAGAAAAAATTTCGAAATACTAATATATAAATACGTTAGTTAACTGTCTTAATCAGTTTTGCAATCAAAAGATGCGAGTCCTTTTTAGTCATTTCTATAGATGTTTATATATAAAAATATAAATTTCATATCAAACATCGTTAAGTATATTAGTATATGAACAAAGATAATTTTTTTTCATTTTTTTTACATAGCATTATTCAAAAACAGTTTGAATTATAGATACCAATAATAATATCAATTTCAAACAATCGGGAAGAAAATTCAAATAATCCTTTGCGGAAAAAATTGAAATTGCTGAAATGCTAATACACCCAGAAGAAAAAATGTGAATCTCGCATGTCATGTACAATCATTCTGAAGAAATGAGCAAGTTTTGCACCACGACCTACTGTTGAATAAAATATGTTCTGTTTTAGAAAGAAAATTTAAACTTTTCCCGAAGAGAAAAAAAAAGAAATATCTCCATCAGCTGAATATTCCATATCGTCATAGACCGACAAGACCCTGTTTATTATTATAAAATATGCTTTTTATCATGTATCAGGAGAAATGCTGTCAAGAAATTTGCATCCGACCTTGAATATGAAGTGGATATGTGATGCGAATTCAAAATTATTACATTTTTACAATATATGATAATTTCAGTTAATAAGCAAATAAGTTGCGGTTTTGTGTTAACATCGGCATTTAATTAAAAGAATCGAATTCGGATGTTCGAGCATTTTACTCTGCGTTCGAGATTTCTTGTACATATACACACAAATAGATATTTTGAAATACAGTCATTTTGTTTGACCCAAAATCCTATACCAATCTACATAACTAATTGCATTTTTGGACGTAGCATTCATTCATTTAATCAAGAACAATCCAACTTCTCATTAATGGATTTCGTAGAAAAAGGTTATCTAAAAGCGTTCACTGTGATGGAAAAATTTATGCATTTAACATGTGTTATGACGTAATGTTATGACGTAACTGTATTGCTCATGATTAATTATTTTGATAAATTCACTATAATTAGAAGCGTCGGGTAAATTTTGCCAAATTAAGACATTCCATTCCGAATATTGGTACTTTTCTCATATTGTAACCAAGCAAAATTGCGTACGCAATTCGCTCACTTCAACGCATAGACAGCTTCTTCACAAGTGTTAAGTGAATATTCGCAGGAGTATACGTACATTTTCTGTGTGTGATTTTCTCCGCTAATTCCATATCAACATAAAAGGACGAAAAACATTTTTACGTTTTCTTCGTGATATTGTACATTATTCAGAATGTCGAACAACATCGTTGCTGTTGTTGCGACTTATGGCACTTTACAAGACCGCTGATAGCTATTTGTCAGCGATTTAAGCTCGGTGAGCGTCTCTCCTTTTTTCAGTACCGCCAACTAGGGCAAGAATACGATTTAGCTATTTCATGCATCACATTCGCTTACACAGCCCCTTTTCACAGGGGGGGGGGGGAGGGTACATTCACATACATATAAAACACAGAAGAACAACCATGTCGGAACCGGGACACGAACCCGGGATGCCCAGATCACGAGAAAGACGCGCAATCCCTATACCAGGACACTTGCGAAACACATCGTAATGTTATAGAATAATATATTTTTTTTCTAATAGAGCATAAATGAGATATATTAGGCTCAAATTAAAATCCAACTAGATAGTGAATATGGCAATTTACTTTTATTTGGGACAAATCTCATTCTCTTTATTGTTCACTTACTTTCATTTTTCTATATGGATAACATTTTCCAAGGTGAAAACAGTTATGCAACTAGTAATATTGCACAGTTTTCAACTGCATATTATTTTGATTAGATCAAGTTCAAACTGATCAAAACATCAAATTGATTCAAACTTGATATCAATCACCTTAATTCTCATATTATTTAGAATTGATCTCATATTTGTCGAGAAAAATAGAAAAAAAATAAAGCCCATATTCTGAAATTTAATTGCGTATTAACTACATTTCTATGTTAAAGAATTGTTTTTCGCATACTATACAATTTAGTTTGTAAAATTAATACTAAGGGAATAACAATTTTATACAGTTCTCATAATATATTATTATATAAAATAAGCTGTAAATGGGGCATTCTGATGAAAATTCAAAATAATTTCTTTTAAAGTAACCATGATAATTGGGTAGATTTATTCATAGATATTAGCAGATCATTCAGGTAAGTTTAGTGGCAGATCTTAACAGCTCGCAATATGCGATTTTTTTCATTTGTTAGCAGAAACCTTTTAACATGCGAAGGATCAAAACTTCCGAATCATCAACATCAAATTGCAAGCTTTTGCCGATAGTAAGAAAGAAGATAATTGTTTGAAATAAATTTTTATAATTTTATCTGTAAACCTCATGGTCGAATTTTCTGTTTCATGATTTAGACTATGATTTCTTAGCTGCATGCATTTAATAGAAAATAGTCTTAAATCTTGTAACGAATGAAGGTTATTATCAATGCATTATGAAAATATTCTATTAAGTAATTATCAAAATATTCTACATTAAATTTTAAAAATTCACTCTTCGTGGGTCATGATTATACCCACACATGGTTGTATTTGCGATAAATCCGTCTAGACATTCTAAACACATACACTTCTTTTTATGATTATAGAAGAAAACGAAAGAATTTTTGAAAAAAATTCTTTATTATTCTCCCAGCAATTTCAACAACAAAAAACATTTTGTTGCGACATCACAAAATATGAAATCCAAATTTTAAACTATGGAGGTCTAAATGAAAAAGAGAAAAGTTGAAATTCTATTACACCCAATTGAATTATACAGAAACTCCCGCTTCACAATAGAGCAGAAATGCATATTTACATTTTAACATGAGAACTCTGAAGGAAAAATATTGTTTTATTAGAACAATGTAAATGCAATGATTTAATGCTTTCAGGAAAAATATATTCTTATTTTTATTTTTCCTGAATTATAAACAGCCGTTTTTAAAAAAACAGATGAATTCTTTGTTTAAAAATGCTCTACATGTATAGAGCTTCGTTATACGAGAATGTAAATCAATGGAAATTTACAGCTGCGCTCATTGAAGAAATTTTTAAAAAATGCTTTCCTACTTCATGCTTTCCAAAAAAAAATCCAAGAATGTTTACATTAACGTGAATAATACACAATAAAAACATGGTTTTTGCTTTTTTTTCCCCTTAAGCAAACCCATATTCAAGACATTTAAATGCTTAAATTCAGTTTTATTCAACCACAGAGACAAAATATATGCATAGATATATGGTTCAGAATAAACACTTTTCAGGAAAATAAACAAATTTCCATCTCTTTACGGCACAGTATAATTATTGTAGGAAAATAAAAATCGCATGAATATTCTATTTAGGTTTTGGAAGACAAGAAACAGGAATCAACTATTAGTTTTTGGCTTTATACTGGTAGTTGTAATACTGAAAAAAATTCGTACCTTACTATAAAAGATATCCGCAATAACTGTAGAACATTACTGAATATCATAAGATATTTTTCCTTGCCAAGGGTCAAGGCGAAGATGAACGTGGAAGCATAAAAATTACTAGCCGCCTTTGGTAACCAGCTGGCTCTTTGGGAATAAAGTTAGATAAAATTTAAAATCGATATTTTAAGCAAATTGGTCTTTTAAGTTCCTTTTCAATATATTTTTATGCTTTCAATTCTGATAGTCGTAACTCGCATTAGAATAGAAGCCTTACGCCATTATATTCTTTGTCCTATATATCTCTAATTTTCTGCTACCACTCGTGAAATTTAAACATGAAACGGAAGTGATTAAAAAAACACGCAAATAATTCAAAAACAGTTTCTACGATTCATCATAAAATTTAATTTTATTTTCAAGATGAACAATTAATAACAAAATTTAATAAATATAATTCCATTTGTTTCAATTAAAAAAAATTCTGAAGAAATATGAAGTCTAAATTTTATACATTCCTTTGATCCTGAGGAATATTCTTGACACTTCAAATTTTAATTTTTCTTTTATATGGACAAAACCTTTTATGAATAAATATGACCGAGTAATAAATATCAGAATACCACTAATTCTGGATAAATAAAATTTGGAGAAAATCCAGGCGCTTAATGGAGCTTTATTCATAAAATTATTATAATTTCTTTAAGCGTTATATATTATCGCGATTATTATATTAGCTCAATGAAGTAGTATAAAATAAGATTTCCCGTAAGTCAGTAATATTAGGATTTTTCATAACTCACTCAGAATAAGTCTCAGAAGTGAAGGATTTTCTTTTTATTCCAAATGTCCGTATCTTAAGAATATTTTACTAAATATGATTCTTAGTAACGAGGATCTGAATAAAAATATAATATTAGTAATTCATTGGTACATTTACTGCTACAAACTACATAAAACAGTATTCTGTACTTCATAAAAGGCACATACATTTAACAGAAAAATTTTTTCGAACAGTTTAGAAATTAGCTCTTCGGTCGGATTAAAGTACATATATTAAACTATATTTGCTGAAAATACATAACACTCAATGATTCAATTAATACAGAAACTTTAAAAATGGAGATATTAAAGTTTTCTTGTATATTTTCCAGAAAACATGTTTTAATATCATAGTTTAATGTCATATCAATATTCAAGGGGGAAGGAGAGATTAGATTTGATCAATGTGTTGCTATTATATTGACAAATACTCAAATTAAAAGTTTAAACACACTTTTATTGGCAACTAAATCTAAAAAACTCTGCGAAATGCGACGCTCAGTTAATAAATAGATTATTCGGAGAGTTAATGATACTATTACGTCATGAGACGCGAGTCCATTAGAAAGGAAAATTTGGGCAATAAACACAATTTGAAAACTATCGAAATAACTAATATCTAATGCAAGTTGATATTTAAGAATATTTTAAGAGAATAATGAGCATTTGATAATGATTTAATTTAAATAAAACAGAAGATTTTTTTCCATGTATTCTTGATACAAAAGGTGATTTTTTTATGCGTTTGAAGAAAGTAATTTATAGTTAAAAGGCGCAAAATAAAATTTATAGCACCGAAAAGTTTATAGTGAAATGCTCGAAATATATACAATTAATGAAAAACTATTATGTGTATATTAGCGTTTATATAAACTTAATTCAATTTATTATATAAGGCTGAAATACTGATAAAGTATCATGAACGAGTTCAGATGGTAGCCAAGTCCTTAAAGTTTCAAGCGACTAAGAGCAAAGTTTTTTGCTTTACGAGAAACAATTTGACATTAAATGAGACCGTATAGGTATGCACAAGACTTCTGAAAGTAGCAGAAAATTTTCCTACTTCAATGGCTTACAGGACTTTTCCCCCACTGAAAATTTGTTAACCACCTCTGTTAGTAAACGACAAAATTTACAGTCTCAGACGCAATAGAAAAGTACCAGTAGTCTTTAAAGCTTGCACAATTTATAATACTCCTTGAAACTTGCAGAAATGACTAAAAGCTTTTCTAGATATACATGTGGATTAGCTGGGAGAAAAAACGTGTCCCCTACCAAAAGGGGTAATATTGGCAAAAATCTTCAAGTTGATATAATTCTTTACACTTTCCTGTTGAAGAAAATCCATTCAACGTCGAACCTGAATAAGCACCGAAACCAAATTCGTATATTACCTTACATTCTCTGGCAAGAAAATGATTAAAAGCAAATGGGATAAATTAAAGTTCTACAATTTATGATAATCTAGAATGACACGAGAAAAAACTGTTCGGGAAGTTCTAAATCATTAAAAGACAAGAGCACATCACTTGGCTAACCATTAAGTAGCGAAGTTGAAATATTCGATGAGATAGAATAATTAAAGCAATAAGAACGATGACACCTAGTCTTTAGATGATTGTAAATCGAAGATCGCACCGAACTAAACTTTTGCCACCAAGACTGCTTATCGGCAATCAACAGCAATTACGAGTTCAGATGATACAGTCACTTCAAGTATCAAATAATTCTCCAATATCAAAAAGGCATTGCATTAGAAATGTTCTCTTAACAATTTACTCAATTCGCTGAAAAACAATTTCAGTTAAACGACAGGAAACAAAAAACAAACAGCCAGATTAAGAAGGCATCGAGTTTATTAGGAAACACATTTCAAAGAACAATTTCACAGTTATTGTAAATGTTTGATGTCCACATCAATAAGTACATAAAAACACAAATAGGGTATTTGACAAGTCGGATTTCTAATCGCAATAATTGCAAACTGACATTTCATTTTATGTGCTGGTGAAAGTACAAGTAGAAAAAAATTTAACAAAACGGAATAAAGCACAAAAATTAGAGATAGTATTCATTACACAAAATATCCGCATGAGCTACATTTAAATATTCATCGAAAACAAGATTCCATTATTAAGGATCATTGCATAAATTATGTGATCTAAACGTGGTATAGGATTTACATAAAAGAAATATTCAATTCTGATATATATCATTAAGATTCCTTTGAAAATTTAAAAGACAATTAAAAATACATAACTATCGAAGACGACAGTAATTCTAGAGACTATTTCTATAGCATTTACCCTCCACTTCTACCAATATGATTGGATGTATGTCAGTTTTAAGAAGAAATTAAATAAGAATTAATAGCACACAATACAGTACAAACTTTTAGCAGACAGATGTAAAAAGACGCATTTACACATCAGATTAGGATCAATTTGCAAGTCGCATTTGCACAAGATTGCAGTTTAAATTTTATAGATTTGAAAGCATAGAATGAAACTTTCTGGCAGAAACACCTGCCGTACGTTCCATCACAATTCACAGCAGAATACGAGTTGAGGAATTTAACAAAAGTCTCGCATTAAATCTTGAAGACCTTACAAGATGGCATCTCTGAATACAAGGTAATCAAGCAAGAATAAAGTTTAATCTCTACTACAGATTTGGCCATAAGAGATCTCGTTTACTAATGAAGTGAACAAACATGCCACCCTTTCAAACTCGCAATTGCATAGCGAATAAAATTCCGGCTTTGAATTATTACAGTAGTTTTCAGTTATTTAAAATTAATGTATCAACGACATCTTTTCCTCCATTGTTCGTAGAATGCAGGCAAATGATAAAACCATTAATGATGCACTACGCCGACAAGCTACTTATTTCATAGATTTTAAGAAACGGGGAAACTAGGCTTTTATTACGATTAGAATGTATACATAGCAAATGCAATCGCTTAAAAGCCATGCATATTTACATACTCGTACAAACAGAAGGCGAAATTTTACAAAATTATGACAACCATTCGAGAAAACAGTTACGTTTCTGGATCATTTCCATTACAAGAAAATACTCGTACACTTCAATTTAATCATTGTAAGAATAAGATTTAAATAATTTTATAAATTTTAATTTAAATAAAATTAAAAAACGACAACTGACGATTTTTAAAGATTTAGAAACTTATTTCTTCAATAATTTTATTTGCCTAAGTTAAGCTGGATGATGTATTTTGCAAAAGAAAACAATTCATTAGATACTTAGTTATGAAACCGCCCGAACATTCCTAGAACTGAGAAAGGATTTCTCGAGCATATTACATACTTTTAATACAAATTCCTGAAGAATTAATACTAGAAATCATTAACTTTACAATTTCGAACTTTCATAGATATAGAAGTATCCTGTATTTTACGCGACAGTTGTTGGATCTCAATGAATGAGAAAAAATACAAATTTCAGAAGAAAAGTAAAATGTTTACATATCTGTGGCATTAAACCCTACATTCCTTAAGCCTAAACTAAACATTTAGGGAAATTTGCTGTGGGCAATAATCGAAAGTAACAGGAAGCATGATCGAGGCGGAATGAAATATAATACGGATGAGGGAAGCGTACGTGGATACAGAGAGCTAGCCGAAAAATCCTATCTCGATCCAGATATACCATAGTTTTTTATTCAATTCCCTTCATTATTCAAATTTATCCGTCATTTAACATGGGGCTTGCTTCAAGTACTTTGAAAGAATAAGCAACTTTTAAGTCTCTGTATGGAAGAGGGATATTAGCTAAATATTTAGGGAAAGGTACGACCGACAGTTCCAATTTTTATTTCAAAAACGAAACGATTTTGAATTTTCCAAAATACACCATTAACCTTCCGTCGGGCGCAATGCAAATCCTAACACGATCGGGCGCAATTCATCTAAGAGATTAATGTACTCAATTAATGTAATTTTTGAATGCATGTTAAAAGAAACATATTAAACAGAACTTTTCACTTACATTTGAGTATATTTAGGCTTTAGATCTTGCCGATTGGTGCAAAAAAACTCGTGACTTCATCTCAGATTAGTTGCGCCCAATGGAAGGTTAAGACTAAAGGAATTTTTTAACTAGACAATTAACGCTTAGAGTATAATTAGAGAGCACTCAATAGCTGCCATTAAATTTCCGAAATGCAACTATTGCACTATACATTTATTGAATACTTTTGTTGAATATGGCCTCTTAGTCGTCCTGTACGTCGGAGCTACCTATGCGCTGTAAGGTTCTAATTCCCAGACACGTTGATTTCGATGGTGATCAAGCATCGAATTCAAAAATGCCTCAAGGAATTCAAAGAACCGCCAATTGGCTGGCTAGCACAGCCATTGACCGTTCTTTCCGAGCTAAAATTCATAAATCGACAACTCGCGAAATAATTAAAATACTAAATCAAATTTATAAATTATTCCAAAGTTATTTAGCAAAATTAAAGCCAGATGAATTCAATGAAATCCGAAATTCCTAGCCGATAACAGAAATTGAAAAATATTGTCAAAATATAAATATTTAGAATTGGAATGAGGGATTGCAAACATTCAAAATTAAATCCGATTCATTAATATTATAGTTTTGCAGGATGTGCCAGATATTGAAGAGACTAAAATCCAATGTTTAGAATTTCATTTCCCAACTGGATTGAAAATTCAAAACGGAATTAAATTTGCTTACCTACCAAATATTACTGATAACGCGAGTTCAAACAATTTCTTTGAAGAAATTTCAAAATGCCATACTTCGATGCTAGATAAGCTAAGGGTTGGTATCTACTATTTTTGACCATATTCAAACATTAGGTTCCTAAATAGAAATAGAGGCATATCATTTAACATAATTCGTAACTTTAGTATTTTATCTACCAATAATTTAGGACTATACAAGTAAGCTAAACCTGCCAATTCGGAACGTAACTAAGTAATATAAACGGTATAGGGCGGGTATAACTGGTTGAGGACCATTCTAAGACTTCCTTAGCGAATGAAAATTGGTGTAGAACTTGTGCGTTTATTTTATTACGCGATTGAGCGACATCGAAATGTATTAAAGGCTCCATCTCGCAAATATAAACCAGACAAGTCCTGTCACTGTGAACCTACATTTGCTACAAATTCAATAAGTACTTATGTAGATTCTAAAGTCACTGTAAATACCTAAAACCTTTAATTATTTAAATTTAAAATTAAAGAGACGAATTCGAAATTAATTGCATCGCTTAAGATATTTCAACTTTTCTTAGGTTTACGTTTTGACTTAAGATGTAACAAATCAGATTTCAAAGTATTTAAAATTTTAAGAAATCGATTTTGACAATAGCGTTTAAAACATTTTGATCCGATGTTGGCCAGGCATCCGATCAAAATGTTTCATATTTCTTAAAAGCGGAAGTTGATCCATTAGCTTTGCCGGCAAGCTATGAACAAGTTCCAGTACAGGAGAGGGAGATGACCGAGATTAAGAAATTCTTTCGGTTCCTGCTTGTCTGCATCAGATTTAAGCCATATTACACAACGTAAAAACTTAATACGGATCGGAAAGACTCCCGAAATTCGTATATGTGTCAATCGGATATGACGGCACTTGTCTGGAGGAAACATTTTAAATAGAAACTAGTTTGATTTTTCAGATTTTACGATATTAGGATTTCAATTGCTTCGCAGCAACTGCGGTTTTATATATTTTATCAAATTTATACATTTGAAATATGCGCTTGGCTAGGTGGCCATACGAGTTTATTGGGAGGTATTTAAGACGTGCAGTTTCATTTTCGCAACAGTTAAACGACGTTTCATTTTATATTTTCTTGCAAGTTGCATTCAGGTTAAGAAAATCAAATGCAATTCTTAAAACTGCATTTTAGTACGATATTGGTCCTGATAAATGCTGTACATAATGTTTGTGGACGTTGGGATGCATATCATTATAAGTTAATCTAACGATTTTGAATTTCAGAAATAAGTGCCCTAAACTGAAATTGCATCGTTTGGTCCAAATTAAAATTAACCCCTGGTCTGCAGTATTTTCAGTTAGCAGGAAATTGAGGGGGTGGGGGGGATATAGAGGTTCGAGAAAAATTTCTTTTAATCTATACTCGTATTCTTACAGTTGATCCAGAATTTTCTTTGTAAACAAGAGACATTGTTATTGGAGAAATTTTAGTATTTCAGTTTCGTTCACGAAGCTAGTTACTATATTCAGAAATTCAGATTTACCATGCCGGGAAGGTTACATTCAGAAACAGGCGACTTGAGCATGAAACAATTTAAACTTGATTTTGAGAAACGTCAAGAAAAGCGAACTGAAATTCAGAATTCATATCAGATTGTTTATTTGGACATCCATTAGAAGGCTTTGAGAAACTGAATAACCCCGAATATTTATCCAGGAAAGATGAAACCATACACCTTCCAGCTTGAAATCTACGCTACTAAAATTTTAATATTCAATTGCGATATAAAAATGCTACAATTACAAGAAAAGCTTAATTGTGCTCGTGCTTCCACTCAATATTAATACTTCAATAATAAAATGGAAGATTACTCTTGTACACATGTTTATAAAAATTAAATTATCCTTTAAAACACGATTGACAAGTTTGCAGAATATTAACGTTTCATAAGCTACCAACTAATTTTAACATTACTAGAAGTTCAGAAGTTACAAAAGTTTAAAATAAGGGAACTTCAACATTGAATTTTCATTGAATCTTCTAATCGTGAGTTGTAAGTCACGCGACACCCTGAAGTAAAAGTTTAGAATATGGGAGTCATTTCGTGTGCAAAAAGTTAATTTGATTAAATGATGCATTCTCTTTACGTGCCGAAAATTGACAATTTAATTGCAACTATATGGTGACGAAATATATCAGAACAAGTTGGATTTTCAAATCGCAACTTTATTCAAATGAAACGGACATTTCCGAAAACTTTTAATTACTCCAAATGAACGAGCAGCAATCGAATGGTGCAAGAATTCAGTAAATCGTCTTGAAATAAAATCGATATCAAAGTTAACCGGTAGGTTTACAAAGTTATAATCAGCGGCAATTAAAAATTTTACAGAAATATTTGGAATTCAATTGTTTCTTGGAATATCAGAAGAATAAAATAAGTATAAAGAAGGAATTTAATTTACTTAAGTATTTTATTGACCATTATTATTCCTATTAAAATTTAAATTGATTGCTTGAAAAGTAATTACGATACAATTTTAACAAAACTAGTGCGGTTAGAGAAAATTGCCTTGTTAGTCATTTTTAATACTTCTTTCCAAATTAAATTCTGAACTTAGTAAGCGTAGAAGATATATTTAGAAGAATTGTCTCGATAATTAAGCTATAGTAAGTTTTGAAGTTAATATCGGAAGCGTTAGAATTTAAGCTTCAACTCGTTCTCGAATTAGTTTTTTTTTAAAACGAAAGAATTACGCATTTGCAGTTAAGACGTTTAAACGCAACCTATTGTAAAATATAATAAAAAGTATAATTTAAGTTATAAGCATTCCCTTTACAATACAAGATTTCGAGCATCAATCCTAGATAAAATTTTGAAAGGCGTTTTCTAAATAGATACTAGCATTTATATCAAACAAATCCTTAAATGGTAAAAACGAAGTATGTATAAATTACTTACGAAAAACGGAACGTCCTATAAACGGAACCTATACGGAAAACCGGAACCCATAGACACATTTGTGAATCTTGCATATTAATGTAGTCTACTCATTCACACGATTTCATGTCAACACTCGAAAGACGACTCGCGCTTACCAGTTTGGTGCGAAAATTTGATGCTCGGCGAAAACTATCGCTTCTTTTAAATACTCAGCATATATCTGAAATCTCGCCTGCAGGTTTAAAGATTAATGAAGTGTGTGAATATTGAAGTTTCATGCGCTAAATTGTGTTTATAATCATCTCAAGTTAGAGGCAAGAAATTCACCAAGAGCGCTACGAAACGTCTCGAGTTGCTGGTTCGTCCGCACGAAGACGATCTCTAGGGCAAAGGGTTAAAGTATAAATTACACTGAACTGGTTCAAACCCTCCCTCTTCATACTGATCCGTTTTCATTCACTAGAAATCCCACTCAAGCTGTCATTAAATTAAAAGACTATGCATTCCCAATTTTCTACCAACCCAAATCGCCAACACGTTAAGTACCGGATCCCTGGGGACCGATACTTCCGCTTAGACCACCGGTCCCGAGCAGCCTAGACGGAAAGTATACAGGGACCAGCATATTACTTAACGTGTTCACCTCCATCCCAACCTCTTCATTTCTCAACCCTTACTTGATCGCTTTAACCACCTACAACGAGTCAGTTCAGTGCAATTTCTACTTTTAACCCTTTGTCCTAGAGGCCGTTTCTCGTGAAACAATCAGCAACGCGAGGCGTTTTGTAGCGGTCTTTGTTAGGTCTTTGCTTCTAACTTAAAATGATTGCACACACAATTTAGCGTATGAAACTTATATTCACACACTTTAATCTTCAAACTTACAAGCGATATTTCAGATGCCGAGTTTTTTTAAAGAAAGAATAGTATCGCCGAGCATAGAATTTCTTTACCAAGCAAAGCTATGTGTGAGGGTCCTCGAGTAGCGTCCTTAAACAATAAGATAAGCGAGTCATCTGTCGAGGTGAAGGGATTAATGTTGATATCTGCCGAAAAACCAACGTTTATTGCTACGCTTCTAACTATTATGCTATATATTTTAAGACTTTAGTCTTATTATAATCTTATATTCAACCGTTTAATTATGAATATATTTTCCGATTTCTGATAAACGACAGATGCCACATAATTAACAGTACGAGACCTCACTCTGAAAGTCGTGTTGCTAAGGTACAGCGACTTTATATTTAGCATGTTACCGATTTTAGACGTTCTATATTAAAATTCTCGTAAGCAATTTTTGAAAAGCACTTTCCAATTTGAAGTTTTAGGAAGGAGCATTTTTAGGGATCAGAATTCGTAAAAACCTATAGTCAATCTAACTTCAGAATAAAGAACGAGATCTGGAAATAATGGGAAATTCGTTAAAAATAATTGAATTGTTTCCGATAAAAGCCACAATTTTTTTATAGTGGGTATGTTCGAAAATACTTCAGATGCACTTAACATTTTACTCACTCGAGATTAATCGTATACTAATCGTAAAATCTATTTGAAAGACTGCATTTCGTATGGAACAAGACAACTCCGAAATATTAATGGTTAATACATTAATCAATTCAGTTCCATACCGATAACCACGAGTGCGAGTCAAATGAGCTAAAAATAAAATGTTGATGCATGCAGAGAGAACCATATGAAGAATTCTGTAGATATTGCTATCTCGATTTCAGATATAGCAACAGATATTCAAAGAATGTATCTTTAGTAATTTACTGCAAGATTGCAGGAGATCCGCGTTGATAATTTATATTCCGATACCGATTTGACCCGTAACAGGAACGCGACATGGGTACAAGCTATCATTAACTTCCAACCAATGTAAAGAGCGGGAATTCCTAATGAATGTCCGTTTCATTTGAAACGACTAAAATTTGAAATACGCCTATAATTATGCTTATTTTTTAAAGAGAATTTAAAACTTTTCGACTAGGTGAATTGAAGTTCCCTTCACATCGGAGTATGAGAATTTACTATTCATTACATATTTAATTTTAATTGGAAGTGTACAAGCTTGAAAAGAACTGACCATTAAAGACCAATTTATATAGCTCATCAACTGATTCATGGCTCCTCTGTTGTGTCGATTTAAATACGATCCTGTAACATGACTTCCAAAATCATCCAAGCATATGATGTTTCAATATTTAGTTTTCACCATCCAATTGACAATATTTGAGTTCCAGAATATTTATGAATTTCCAGGGCGCACGTCAAGACAAACTTCGATCAGTATTGAGAACTTTGCTGAATGAAGTGCACAGGGAGACCTGGAAAGAAATTTATTTGATGAATATAATGAAATTAAGGCATAGTGAACTTTTATTACATAGCGTAAATATAAGCCATGTGTCAAATATCTAATTTATGCATGGGGAATAAAACCAACTGCAGAAGTTTAAATATCTAGACAACCTAATACAAGATGATTAGAAATGGACTATTTTACTATTTCAGTTGATTATTCAAATTTGTCACTATGTAGACAACAGCATTTTATTTTCTTTCAGAAACTAAAATCGTGCACCCAATTACTAAAATCGTATTTTTAAATCGATTTAAGCGAAAAGATCAATTTTAATTGAAATTAACTCCAATCTACTTGTATATCCAAGTCCTTTGTCCTACTTAAGAGCGTGAAGTCAAAATTTATTGTTGCATTTAACTGAAAGTTCTGAAATTTGCAGTTCATATGGTTTATGTCCACTTTATTTCTAAATTCGCAATGTTCTTGAGAAAGTTACGAAACTTACTTTGATGTCAAAGAAAAGTTACAATATGTTAATTTTTTTTATTTTCTGGTCTCTACGCAATGCTAAACTAAGGGAACGTTTTACTCGTTAGAACGAGTGTGCTAAATATTCGATGTCGTGCACGAGATAAACAAATCTTATGACAATATTAGATGATCAGCTGGACAATACCAGCTTTTAATCCTAAACCGATTAACGCATTTCAAATATGTGAAGGGTCAAGTGTTATTTGCTTACAATTCAATTCCAATTCATGGGCAAAGAAACATTCCAATCATATGCCTTTAAATATTGCTAACAAGTAACTTGTTAACATTGGGGAGCATTCTCTATACATAAAAGACAAACGCGTTGAATGTGCCAGGATAAGTATATTAACTTAGTAAGCGAGGATTAAATCTTTATCATAATGAATAACGTTTTCAATTTTTTATCGATTTTAATGGCAACGTTTTCATTATGATAATCGATTCGGCTATTGATATTGCACTGCATTACTTTACTTCACACTGAAAATTTAAATATTTGAAGCAGAAAGAATTGCTAAATAACCACAAATGATGGTAGACGGGTTGATTAAGCAACCCAATGGCCAGAGAAAGCCAAAACCCGTCTTTGACAAAAATACTAACATTTAATTTAGCTCTTCTGCAAGGTTTCTTCGTTTCATTCAATTCACTTATTGTATTCGTAAACACTATAGCTTTAAATGTTTTAAAACATTCATGAGCCATCAATATACCAATACAGGGATTTCCATGTGTTTATATACCAAAAAATAGAGAGCAATCTAGAGTTCTCGAAATTAGAACAAATGTACTCTGTAAGGATGTGCTTCATGATTTCAGAATTTTCATGTAAATACTAGGTAATATTTCATTTTCCATGGTACCTTCAATGAATTCTAGGAAGTAACATTTTAGATTTTAAATTGTTTTTAATGTTATGAAATTCAAAGCACCTTCATATCAAATATTTCATAACGGAAAATTCTTCCATTACCGAAAGCCAATCAATAAATTTTGTTCATCTGTACAGTTCGACTGAGGAATGAAGAGCGATACCATACTCACGCGAATGTTCCAAAGCAGATTTTGTGTTAAGTTATGCCACGAAACTATTTAGATTGCTTATATATACAGTCAATAGAATTGGTATAATGCTATTAGAAGAGAGTTTAATGTATCGGAATTCGACGATTAAAAAATTACGCGAAGGAAAACTATTAAAACTATATTTAACAGATTTAATTGAAACTAAGCTAAACTAAACCAATATTACAGACAGAGCAGATAGCCGAAAGCAATTAATATTAACGGATTATGCACATGTTTTTGAAATAACGGGTCTAACTAAATTTATAATATGATCATAAATTTGTCAATTTATTAGAGGAAGACTCGTATTTTGGATTGCCTAGGTTCTGAAAATAGCTCCACTTTGTTACTTCGGAAGTAAGGCGACTGAATCTAGCCTTTAATGTGAAGTGGTCTCACGCAGAATTTCACTATTTAAAACCCAATAACAGCCACAGTACATCTCGCATCACTCGCGAATTACTTAATTTCGTGTTACTAGCTTCATTGGCATTTAAAGTCTACCAATAACTCGGTAAATTGCGTACACATATTGAAGACCGCCCAAATCCAGCCTAAAAATTTCATTTTCCTTTCGTGTTAATATTGGAACATATTTCATGAATCTTAATGAAGGCCCAGTCTATAATAGAAACCTTCACGAGACAACGGATTGTCAGCATCAAAAAAGCGTTTATAGAAAAAGCATTTAAGTTGATTTCTTAAAAGTAAGCAACGGCTAATACGTCGCTTTCTTTACTACTCGCTTTATATTCAAGACGAAAATATACTGAACATCTAGGCATCGTTTCTGCCGTTTCATTCAAAATACGAGTAAGCAAATTAGTGTTCACTTATTTAGGAGACTACCTGACCTTAATATTCGTACCATGTTTACCACTCGAACTTTTTATTGATCTAGTCCATCTCAAGAGGAATTTGAATTTCTAAGTCTTAAAAATATTTGCAAAGACCAATTGTATTACGCAGTTTTTCTAAACTTACCATTAATTCGTTGCACTCCCATTTGTGGACGGAACATTTCGAAGCTCCAAGGATGAAATCTCCAATCCATTTGAAATTGTTGGTGATTCTTCGCATTTTAAACCGGAAGTATTCAATCTAAAGGGAAACATTTGAGAATGAGTGCTTCATAGGACACCATACATGAAATAGAATTAAGTCAATCACGATTTCAAAAAAATTTACAAGGGCATATCTTGCACAAGGACTCGTCTGAAGCAAATGTGATTGGAATACGAGTAATGAAATTTGGATTTTAAGAATTCCAAATAAGAGTCCTTAAAGTACACTTCTCACCAACAAATCTCGTATTTTGGAACGATTTGGTTTCTATTTAATATTCTATTTGTTTTTATAAGATTTACGAGCATATCATTAGATTAAAAAATTATGCTTTATGCGAAGTGTCCGAATTTTCTTTCATCAAGATATTTATGAATTTCAGTATTGTACTCCACGATAATTTGATTTATTCGTTTTAAGTATGCTGTCCGAGAATTTCATACCATACCATAAGAGAAAACCAAATGAATCGAAAAGCGTAAGCTTGGCTCAAATTTCATAAACCATCGCCAAATATTAGCATTTTTCGAGTTACTCCTCCAAGTGAATTGCTTGAAACGGCGACAGGATTATTGATCATTACGCTTGTTCGGACTACAAAATTTCATAACAAATTGAAGTAAATGTTTCTTACTTTCTTTAGTATGTAGAAAAACCAATCGTTTTTAAGAAACTATTGAATTAACAACGAACTTTCAGTGAAATTTCCGGAATAGAGTGTTAAAATCCGATACGTTTCGTAACCGAATATTCAGAAGTGTTTACAAATAGAAGGTAAATGAATGGTTTCTACTTTTCGAGTGCTCAAGAAATTCATTGCAAATATTCTAGATATTTTTTGGATTTAAATATCTATTTTCTTGAATTGGGAGAATAAACCCACCTTAAAATAACCAAAAAAGAAACATCTTAGTTTCTCACCTTGAAAATCAAAGTTACTTCATGCATTAATACATTGCAAGGAATACGATGTTTCAGTTTCTCCATAATTACGCTGTGCAGATAACACCCAATTAGAATTTTAATGGAAGAGCCATTTGGTAATCCATCTTAAATCATATAGAGATACAGATTCAAGACTTTCATTGAGAATTTCTGCAAGAAAAGAGAAACACGTGTAAGAAAGTTTTATATTAACAGTAATAATGCATTTTGGTTCCAATTTAAACATAGTCAAAACCTTTCAAAGTCGCAAACAACTGATGAAATTTTAATATTAATTTATCGGGAAAAATTGTAGCCAAAGCATTAAAATGAACCTTTTAAATTTGTGGAATGTTTCTAAATGTAGAAAATGAATGTGATTTAGTATAATCGGTGTTTACATCTTCGATAATATTTCAGAACTTTCCAATACGCAGAATATTGAGATTTATCAATCTACATTAGTTTCACTACTGCTCATTCGCTTTGCATTTATTTTTTTCGCCATTCATGTCTAGAGCTTCAATAAAAATACATCTTTATTATAGCATGTGTTACTAGTTTTATCTACAACACATGAAGCACTATCCTTTTAGTCATTTCTTTTATTTTAAAATGAAAAATTTCTTCCGCTTAAAAAATTTGACAGCTTTTGGAATGAAAACTTGAAGCTTATTTTTAATTTGAATACGGCATTTAGAAAATTTGTGTTTCTCGTACATTGCGGTATTCTGTTTTAAGAAAAAAAATTAGATTCTTGATTGATTCTTTGCAATTGATTTGGTTTTTGATTCTTAATTTTTCAGATAAAACTCCACGCCCTGCACTAATTGAAACATTAAGGATACTAGATTAAGAAAATTAGCCACCATCTTCAGTTAAAATAAAGTGGGTTAAGAAGACTTATGGCATTCTGCACAGTACGGTATTCTGTTACAAATACTATCTATTGGAATTTGGATTCTTTAAATTCTTTGTAATTTAAAATTTTTTAGTGAAAACGTTCATACATTAAACTGCTTGAGCAATTAAGGCTACTAAGTTGTGAATTTCAGCATAACAGATCAAGAAAATTAGCCAGAATTTTGAAATCAAAACAAAATCGATTAAGACATATTTAACAAGCAATAAGATTCTAAAATACAAAGTCAAGACCTTGACTCGATTTTTTATACTTCCTTTCTATCCCTTCAATTAATTTAACAAGTTGCAATCACCAATTCTATGCTTAAATGCTGTGTATATTCAAACGATTTGTGACAAATAGTTCCTCGTAACCTTCAAGAAGTAACTGAAAATTTGCTCAAAATAAATCAGTAGGGTGCTGGATTCAAAATATGACAATATACAACCTATTTAGCCGGCTTATTATAAGAAGGTTCTTAGTGTGAATATCTTCGGCGGAAGCACCCAAATCGGTCATTTTACAAAATCATGTAACGCCCTTCCAAATATTCTTTAGCATATTTACACTTTACTAAATAAATAGAATTATGTTCAGAAAATCCGTTCAAGCATTTTAATATAGCAAGTGTCTTGTCTACACCAACTTTTCACTTTTTGCACTCGGATGGTGCCGTTCAGTTCTTTTATTTATTAATTTTAATTTTCAAAAATATCTAAAGAATTACAAGCTGATGTAGATTAATATTTCTATAAAGTTCAGCTTAAATATTATAACTAATATTAAAACTATAATAAATATTTTTTCATAACAATAAGTTTTTTGTTAGTCGAATAATTTTGCATCCAATTACTTCTACTAATGCAAAGTAGTTAATTTTTTTAGAATTTTAACTAGAACAATTTAATTTACTCCTATATTTATTAAACTTTACTACACTCAACAAATGTGAAGAGAACACTGTAGTAGTTCAGATAAAAGCAATAGCAGGCTCATTACCAATTCCGATATATAACATCAAAACGATGGTAGATTATTTCAAAAGACGGCTTTTAGTTATATAGACAGATGTTCATCACGCACATTATATATATATTATATATATATATATATATAATAACAAGTTCAGTAACTTATTTTAATAATCAATTTAAAAATGGCTTACCAATAAACAAGCTGCGACAGCACCAACAAGTATACAAGATGCAATTTACAGAAACCCTCTTATACATGCCAAATAGTAAATCTTAAAGATACAAAAACCAGCCAAACGCAAGTCGTTTTAAAATATCTTGAATATCTCCAGACCAATCAAAATAGACTTAATCGATATTTTTCCTATTTGACCATTTGGAGTCATTTACATAAAACTAATTCCTTTATAATCGTGTCGACGCCTTGATGGCATTGTGGATGATGCATTAATCATAGGAGATCGCTGATTAGAAATATCATTTCATGGATCTATATTGAGTGCAAAAAAAGGAGCTTCAATAAATGGAAGACATTTAATCATGCCATGTTCGATCAAATGTTCTCTACGAGGTGGTGAGTTCAAATGCTTGCTGTGACTTAAATTATCGAAGCTTGTACTTGTTGTCCCTCAAATAACAATTCGAATACTAGATATATATAGATTATAAATATAATTTTTTTAATTAAATATGGAGGATAATACGGTTCATGATGAAACATCAATGTTACTGAATGAAATAAAACCACAGGACGTTTCAAGTATCTCTAAAACAGGGTTTAAATCTAGTGATGGATCCCGTTCTTTAACAAAGTTAATAAGATTTCAATTAATCTGTCAAATGTTAGTCTTATTTTGATAGCATTATTTAACTGTTAAAGAAGCGAAGTAAACTTTGAAAATCAGGCCATATTCACCCTTTCTGTCTAAAGTAGGGTTTACATTCAGCTAGCTGCATCTATCCGGTAAGATTAAGAATGTGCAAAAATTGTACAGTACGGGACAAGCACTTGTCCCCATTGAGACAAGAACTTATATTATCCCCTCTCTCATAGGTGAATTAAAAGTAAAATGCATTTTAAGCAGCAAATCCTCAACTTCTCAAAGATAACAAAGGACTTCATTGTAATCATTCCGTGAATTTCGTCGTATAAATGCATTTAGTATATAAGTGATATAACGACATAAAATATTTAATCTTTCGTTACAACATTTTTTCATTAGTAGGTGTGAGGATATTTGAAATAATTAAAAGTGATCTATTGTGCCTATTATATGGTCATTTATTTATTTATTTATTTACAGTCTTGGTATAAAATAAATGTTAGGACTTTTTCATCAAAAGTTTAAGAATTGTGGACATTTAAACGTAAAGTTCCTAATGTTGAAAAAGTTTTATAACTTTTAGAGACGTGATCGAAGATGAATAATCCTGACTAAAATAAATGTCCTGAAATTCATGGATTCAATTCTGAGATGTTTTGAGGCAACTGATCTCGTATTGTATGAATATACCTCATATTACTAAACATGACACATATATAATTTATGTGGCAAGATTGTGCATCTTTGAGGATTTTTAGGTGTAAATTTAAAAAAAAATGAAGAAAGAATAAAAAAAATGCTAATTAGGATTTTATTGATTCAAAACATCCATTGTCATATGCAATTAGCACTTTTGATTTATTTTTTCCTTTTTTAAATTAGCTATGAGTAGTTTGTAGTATTATTGATATTTGAATAGATAAAATGATCTTAATATCACACATTTAAAACGGTGAGACAGAAAAAGAGTTGCCATATACATTTTATTCCTGTCAAATCACTGAAATTTGTGTCCAGAGATTTGGATTCTCAGTTAAACTTTTATAGAAATAATAAAGCATAAAATAACATAGACGTTTGCTTCGTCCAAATATAAAAATCGACTACTGAGCATATAGGCCAAAAATTCATCACATTTCTTTCATTATCACGTGAAACTAAATAAATAAACTAGAGCGACTAAATTGAATATTTTTTATAACTAATTACCTTTATTGAGCAACACATTCTCAGGGGAAATTTTTAACTTTTAATATCAAAATTAACTCTTAATGTCCATTCTCTTTAAATGCATTTTTAAAACTGAACATGAAATGGATAATTAATCTTTATTATTTTATTTTAATAGCCTTATGGCTCTTTTTATTGTTCTGTAAATGTATTCCTAGCAGAATTGTGTTGTCTGATATCCTAAAACCATTTAAATTTAATTGTCTGAGTAAACAAACCCTCTAACTGAACGCTGTTGGTCGGAGTTCAGTGCTTGATTTTTCTTTGTTCTCCCTTCACGACGCAAATAAGAAATAGAATTATTTTTAATTTAGATTGCAATAATGGAATACTATCGCGCTATTAAGTATTATATGGAACAACTGGCAGTCTTTGGCGACCAGCTGACTCGTCGAAATTAATGTTCACTTTAATTTTTCATTAAATATTTTAAGTCTCTTAGTAGCTTCTTCAATGAAAAATTTTTGTTTCAAATTTATATTCTATAATAGTATAAATTATATTATTCTATAATAGTATAAATTATATTATTCTATAATAGTATAAATTATATTATTCTATAATAGTATAAATTATATAGTCATATAATTTATACTATTATAAAATATTTAAACATTCATCTTCATTGTATCATGCATCTCTCTACCTTTCTGTCAGTTTCCATAAAACTGAAATCAAGCCCTTTATTTTTCAAAATATGAGTACAGAAAACAAAATCCTTCAGCGTTGAAGTCTTATGTGCCCAACAGAAATATTTTCATAATGTATGCAATATTTAAAAGAATTATGCAATAAAAACTTCTCTAATTATTCATAAAATTTAACTGTCAGTTATATTTTAAAAAGGATTTAAATGAAATACATAATGATGTTTTATTTTTTCGTTCAATAAGTATGCTTTAAAAAAATTAAGAAGTCAAAATTTTATTCATTAGACCATAAGAAATCATATTCTAAGAAATATTCTTGATACTCCAACTTTTAAATAAGTAAATAAATAAAAATGTTTCTATCTTCTGGTACTGGCCGAATTATGCAGTTGCGAATAATGCTAGTTTAGAATACTCAGCATTTCCATTGACTTAGACCAATCGGATTTGGGGAAATTCTGCTCGATGACTAACATATCTTCTTTGAGACGGTTATGGTTTAGAATTATGCAATTTTATAAGAAAGAAAAATATTCAAATTTTCCTAATTCAATAACTTTTAATCGCAATCATTGAAATGGCATTATTAAAAAAGATAAGTGTTTAAATTTTGAAATGGTATAAAATTTATTTTGCTGTTTTGATAATTTCGAAAATTATCTAGGAAAAATAACAAACTTTAAATAAATTTTTAATTTATTAAAATTTTAAAAATTTACTTACAGGTGCAAATTTGGTAGAGGTATACACAACGGTCTAGCCTATAGAGTGCCAACATAATCACTTCTTTGTTTATTGTGTACATGAACTTTTCTTATAAAAGTCAATCCTATAATATTATAGCAGTGTTAAAAACGTAAATTTCCGATTCATCTATCTCCCAAATTTCACGATATTGTAACTACACTTTTTATACGTCTTGTAAACTACAAAGATATTAAACAGAATCATTTTTCGTAACTTTAACCATTGGAAGAAAATTACGCTATCAGAAAGTTGAAGAAACAATAAAAACGGTTTGAAGTTCAGAAAAAAAGGCAATCAATTTTTAGAAATGAGGCAAAAAAAATTTTTTTTTTAATTGCCTAATTTCAGAAAAAGTTTGTTTTATAATTGGCATCATTAAAATATAATTTTCTAAATTTCGAAGCAATGTACGATTTATTTTTGTTTGATAATATGTTGTCACCATGAAAAAAACATTGAAATTTTGGTTTAATTTTAATTAAATAAAATTCTAATTAAGTCAAAGGCTAATTATAATGAGGAAGTCATCAAGACCAAGTTATATAAAGTATTGAATTAAAAATTTTGGTTAGTGGTCACCAAATATAAAATATATTTCTACAGTAAAATTGATACA
Source organism: Argiope bruennichi (assembly GCF_947563725.1). Lineage (NCBI taxonomy): Eukaryota > Metazoa > Arthropoda > Arachnida > Araneae > Araneidae > Argiope > Argiope bruennichi. The sequence goes on from NC_079152.1 coordinate 81,714,477, forward strand.
ATAATAGCTTTCACAAAAGTCTTTTAAATTCAAATAATGGACAAATAATGTGAGGGGTTAACAAGCATTATACTTTGTTATTCACCTCATATGTTGATTGAACAATTTGCACCCCCTTCAGAAAATTTGATAATCAGACATATGACTGAATAACAACTATCACCTCACTACTAAATAGAAAGAAAAGTCGTTGAAAGATTTGTAGAATTGTATCTGATTAATATATGCTCTTACCGGTTCAGGAAAAGTGAAGGGACCAGAGTGACGTATCAAAAGATTTACTAGAGGCTTAAAAAATACTTTGTGAAGAAATGGAAAGAAAAAATATTTAAAAATATTAAGTATAACCATTTATTCTAGTATAAAAGATTTCTGAAGAAGGAAAGCATTTTCTTTCTTCTTTCAACTCTATGGCTTCTTTAACTGTATTTTTGCAGCTCTTATTCAAAATGTAGGTGATATTACTGAATCATAGAAACAAGAATCATCACAAGTCGACTACTCGGACCCGCCTAAGGCACACGGAAAAAATCGGAATGACCCTACCAACGCGACAGCAACACTGGTGGGAATTGTGGTTGAGACTTAAGGGCCATCACCGGTCACGATACTACCTTTCTCGGGAAGTACGTCGCTTTATCGACTGGAGGTAGCCAACTCCCACTTTTTAATATATCCACCAGGATGGCGAGAACCAATCACCATATCAGAAGTTTCTCATCTCCATTTTTAAGTGTTCCCTAGTGGTTGTAGAAACAGTAGTAAAAAGAACTATATTCACTTATAAATAAAAAATGAAAGAATTATAGAGAAATTTTTATCTAATAGTACACAGAAACATCTGCAGCTCAATCTATAGTTAAAAAATGAAAATTAGAAAATATTTTTTCATTAATTTTTTGTATATGTAGGAAACATTGAAATTCTTTGCATACAGAGAAACAAATTTAAATATTTTGTATAAAAATCAATTTTGTGCATGTAATTCAGATAGGTAATATATATTATTTTTCCGTATTTTGTTTGTTTCGTCTCATGTTCCAATGATTCCAGTTTCAATTCCAATGATGCATTTTGTATTATAGTTTCATTTTATTTATAAAGACAAATGTTTTGCAGAAAAAGTTTAATTGGAATGTTGTGAAAAAGTAAAAATAAATATCAGAAAAATGGTTATGATTATAATATATTTGTTTTTTAATAGTGTTAACATGCGTAGGAATTCCAATGCGCATGTAAATAAAATTACTTTTCAATAGATATTTGAAGTGGTGAGCGATGTGCTAAGGATAGAACCTGGGACCTTGTGGTTAGCAGCCCAGTAACTAAATCATTTTACCAAAACAACTGTTCAGGTAGAAGCGCTGTTACTGGCTTATATGCTATTCACCACAGTACTCTCCCTCCAGTGAGTAGAACGATAAGCCGTTGAATGGTGATGTATTGAGTTATTAGCTGTTGTCTAAATGGGCCGGTACCCAGTTTGAATAGCGCCAAGCGTTACGGCGAGCGTTGTGTGGGTGCTGATGCGCCAAGTGTGTCTGGCGACTTCGGGTTGCTGCGTCAAGTGAGTCTGAAGACTTTGGTTGCGGGTAGATGGCGCCACAACAGCTGTATGAAGGTTGAAGGTTCAATGTCCGAGGTCACCATTGAGGAGGTATGAGATGTGCTAGGATAGAACCTGGGACCTTGTGGTTAGCAGTCCAGTAACTAAACTATTTTACCAAAACATCTGTTCGGGTAGAAGCGCTGTTATTGGCTTATATGCTATTCACCACATATTTAAACAATACTAAAACAAAAATATAATTATAAAACGATTATATCATATTTTTTGAATATCTGCAACTTCATTTTCAAATTGAATAACAACATGAAATGTATCAAAAAATTTACTAATGTTCACAAGCATATCTCATTTAAATATTAGGAAAAAGCGAAATTGACTATTAGCGAAATCTGCCTGCTCGATTCAGGATGCATGACGTCATTGTTCTCCTAAGTATACCCAAGTAACACATTATAATATATTAAATAGTGAAATTTAAAAAAAACAACAGTGTTTTATCATTTTTTTACATCTCTGAATCATACAGTATTTTTGCTATATTACTAAATGCAGGGCTTCAATACTTTGTAACAAAGTTCCTTATTGCTTATATATCGTATTACCGATATACTTTGCCTTTATATTTATACTATCGCATAAACATGTCATTTTTGAACCTGTGTTGCTAATATATACCTTACTCTTCTTAGATCTTTGTAAGACTTGTGAATGTGAGTATTAATATTCTATATTATCCTTTTGAACAGAAACCCTATTTGATGAATTGCAAAATTTGTAGATATAAAAATCTTGAAGTGTACACATGTCTTTAAATGTTGCTTGGGAATTAATAAAATTTCTTTCCTTCTCTTTTATTTTTAATATCTGAGGATTATAAAACATAGAATTTGTATAGGTATGAAGATTTATATAACTAAGCAATTGACTATAAAAAAATTATCACTTGAAATCATTCTTCATACAAAAGTATTATATGAAAACATATTTTTTCCAAATTCATTGATATTTTACTATTCATTGTTGCATAAAAATAATTTTAAAGGGAGGGTTAAATTAATAATTATTAAATTTTAATTTTTTTTAAAATCTGTAAAAATAAAATAAAAAAATATTCTTAAATTCATATTTAGAGGGCTTAAATGGATAATGCTATTATCGCTTGAATTACAAATTTATTTTTGATTTTTATTAATGTCATTAAAAGCTAACGTTTTCATTTTTCTTAATTATATGAATACTTATTAAGTCTCACAATAATAAATCCTCATAATATTCATTTGAGAAGCTTAATTTGTACAGACATAATTAAATACATGGTAATATTAAGAATATAAGGAAAACGATAAAAAATAATTATCATAAGCTTTTCTATAAATAGCAGCACTTAAAAGCCAAAGAATAATTTTCTTTCCTTTGTTAGTTTAATAAAAATAACTTCACCGATAAAAATAAAGAGACATTGTTTCTGAATCAGACCGTTCCATTTATATCATTATTCAACGTATAAAAACTAAATAGGCTTATTTTAATTTTGCGCAAAAGTATAATTTCCTAAATATAATTCATCTTTCCCTCTTATAATTAGCGAAAAGATACTAAAATTAGAAATAAATTGTACGATGAAATGCAAATTTTTTTACAAAGGAAAATTAATTATATATATTTATTCAGCACAAAAAGCGGAAACATTAAAAGCTATTTTTTGTGTTATTATATATCTCCTACTTTGAATTAAAGATTATAACTTTCTTCTTGCGGTAAAGAATAAAACGAAATGAGGAATAGTACTTTTTCGTACATGTTTTTACCAAGCGTAAGAAACTTGCATCAAAATTTAAAGCAATGTATATGTGTTTTGATGTATATTTTATCGAAATGGCTTATGCTAATCATAGATCTTTCTAATGAAAAGTCGTTTATTTTTCAAATGTTTAAATAGAAATCATAAAACATATTCGTAGTTTTAAAAATTTAACTATGAGTTAATTTGTTTATTTGGTTTTCCAACCTCGGGTAACATAGAGATGTATCTCCTTTATTTTATACGGTTTCAAGGACTCTATCAGTGTTTTTTATAAACAGAAATTGACATCATTGCAAAAATATTTTAAATCATATGTAAATACTGCATATAAACAAATTATAAGCAGTCTCTGTTATCATGCAGAAAGAAATTTAGTAAAAAAAGGGTTTAAGAATGCATTATTTTTTTTAATGTAACCATAAAAGAGATTTTTTTTCTTTTTATATCTTTAACCTGTAATTCAACATTATAAATATGACAAAACTTTAAATCAGGTTTTATCATTATATTTTTTAATTTATGGCTGCTTAATTCCGACAATTGTTTGCTTAAAGTTTAACTCGACTGTCGATTCCCTGCTGACTGACTTCATCACTATCTCCCAACTCTTTATATTTTCCAAGACAAGGCACAGATATATCTGCCGGCGTCCTGGCATAGAGGTAGAGCGTCTTCCCCGTGATCTGGGCGTCCCGGGTTCGAGTCCCGGTTTGGGCATGGCTGTTCTTCCGTTGTCCTATCTGTGAGATGTATGAATGTGCCCTCCTGTAAAAAGCGGTTGTGCAAGCGAATGAGTGATGCGTGAGTATCAAACTCGTACTCTTGGTCTTAGTTGGTGACGCTCCCCCACCGCCTTAAAATCGCTGTCTTCGTAACAGCGGGCTTGTCCATGGCAAGTGCCTTAAGAAACAACAACAACAACAGCAGAATCACCGTAACTCACATCCTATTGAACCTATCCTCAGGGTTCTTGAAGTTTCTGGAATCTTTGATTTTGCTACCAAAGGTCATAAAGTTTTTAGTCAAGGTCGGCAGTCAGTGGCTCGTTATCCATCAGACCTATTTGTAAAACTATTTCTTTACCGGGAGATTAACTGCGATGTGTAACTATATTAGAATTTTGTAATAATAACATCAAGTTAAAGAAACGATAAGTTGAAAAACTGTTGCAGCATAATTTAACCAAAAAAATCAAATAGAATATCAATAACTGCTGACTTGTAATAAAAGAAATATTCAATGGGTTTTTTTTTTCGTAAAAATATTGGAAAAGTTAACTAATTTTTTACAATCAATATGTCGTTCTGTTGAATCAAATTAGATCAATTCTGGTGAATCTAATTTGATTCAACAGAACGACATATTACTATATCCTCGATATTGTTTCCCACAAAACAATTTTCATATTTTAAGAAGAGAATTATTTTTAATACATTATTTACATTACTTTACACTATTTTTATTTTATTATGTTTAATTTACATTATTTTTGCATTTTGAAATAGAGTTTTAGTGTTCAAACCCCCGTAAAATATATTAATAAGTAACAACATTTTATTTTAAATAAATTTTAATAACTAATGTTATTTAAAACAAAAAAATATGAAAGAGATCATGATTTCTCTTAATTTAACTAATTATTATTTTATATTATATTTATATAATTTATATAATGAGAAAAAATAAATAAATCTCAAAAATTCATAATAATAAAAATTCGTAATTATCATAAAGATTCATTTCTTTAAATTTTAATGAGGCAATGAAAGTTAGCCGCCATCCACAGCTGCCTTTGAAATAATCACACCTAGTAATGCTATGAAATAACATCTTTTTGAAAAACAAAACATTTGACCCGTTTATAACATAATAGTTTAAATACTATCTACAAATTTCGTCATTAAAAAAAGTATAAAATGGAATTTCTTCAACAGGGCGGCAAATTGTTTAAACAAGAGCTATTGAATCTAGCAAGTAGAAATTTTTAACGTGAAAAGTATCACTAAAAAAAAATTTCGTGAATATAATTATATTTTTAAAAATTTAATTAAAGTTTTATCGTTTTAATGTAACAGGACAGATAAATTAATTTCGGCATATGACATGGTGAGTACAATTTTAGTTTCTGTCTCAAAATTTTAATTTCATTTAGTTCAAAAAAAAAAAGTCCAAAAACATTTCTATTTTTTCGGTTCGCGTGTATTAATCACATTCCAACGATTAATCGCAGAATAGGCTCCTTTGCAACTATTATTCCCCAAAGGGATGCGATTGATAATGCGCAAATATTAATTTCCCTTATTATTCTTTTAATCGCCGGGCTTTCAAATATATGTATGTAATAATAAAATAAATGCATATTCATGGCTATTAAGGTCATAATTTTATGTGAGAAGAAGAGGAAAATCAATTAATTTTTTATTAAATAATTAGCGAAAAAATTTTGGTGTGATTATTCCCACTTGCATGCATTTTGAACTTAAGGCTTCTGTTTTTTATGCCAGAAGTTTGATACAACAAATACATTTTATAACGAAAAACGCAACCATTAACATGCTAAAATTTCAAAAAAAAAATGTATAAATTTACAGCTAATGAAACTGACTGTAACATTAACGAAAATGGAAATGAAAGTACATTTTTGTTTTTCTTTTTTCAATAACTGAAGGAAATTAAAATTAAAAGGGAAACTTTTTTAACCATCCCCCTTAAATGTCGACTTTTCCTGAAATGTAAAGAAACACAAATCTTTTTTTTTCTTTCTTTTTTTAGTGTATTGGTTGTTAGAATCTACATTTCGTCTTTACAACCTCCTTTTTTTCATTTGAAAGATCGCCATTTGCATGGGAAACGAATATCGATAAACATTTTTTGCATGATATATCGAATAAGCCTTCCTGTTAAAAATTTCTGAAGTAGTCAGTGTGTTTCAATGTTGTGTCATCATTAAAGTACGAAAAAGAAGTCTAAAGGTGGTCATAAGATTGCAGACTTTTTTCCAGTGCAAAAATTTTGTCATTTTAGAATAAAAATTACCGGAAAAATGAATTTATTTCATTAACTTTTTTTCTGCTCATTTGCAACATATATACGAATTTAAAACCCTGAATAAAAAAATATTACCAGAAATTCTATTATTCTTTTGAATGATTCTTAAGAAAATTGAGGATTCAATTGGAAATCATACTTTATTTGATTTTGCAACAAATTAGAATAAAACCTCTCAATTTACTTTCAATATCCTGCAAAATTTCTCCCCACAAGGAAATATATTGCTTGGTTTTTTCACTTTATTACTTTTTTATGTGCTTATCAGTATTATTATTATTTATTTTACTTTTTTTGGTTAGTGGGAGCAGTTTTTGCTCGAAACGATATTCACCTTATTATCTTTTGCATAACTTTTATATTTACATCATTTTTTCGGTAATTCATAATTGTTTTTTGGATTTTTGCACTATTTTGTCTTCATCAATTCATTTTCAAGCATTTTCCCTTTTTTTTATGTTTAGATACATAGTTTCTATTAAAAAAATGCAAGAAGATCATCCATACTTTTAAGTGATATGAGATATATATTTTTATTTGAATCAGGAAAAATAGTATTCTGAAACTTACGAGATATTGTAAGGAGGGGAGGATTACTGAAACCAATTACTATTCAAAACAAATAATTTTCTCTACAAAATTTTCCCAATTTAAACAAAAAAAATTTAATGAACCTCCAAGTCAGGGATGCAAATAGTTCCGTCTTGCTGGTATAACAGGTGTTACCGGGTTTAAATATAAGACGTTTAATATAAGAATGGTTGACAGAAATTTAAAGACAAATATTTTTTTAAGAATTAATCGCACGAATTGCATAACAATATTATGGAAATGAGATACATATTATGTGGATTAATTATAAAGCTTGACTGCTTGCTGAGTATTGTACGAGTGGATTTTATTTTCCAAGAAGATTCTATCAGAAAATACACATTCTGCCAAAGAACATTAACTGAATAGACTAATTAGAAATTATTATTTTATTATTGTTAATAATTCCTCGGGAAATAATTATAATCTCACTTTTATTCGATTTCTTTCTTATACCCAAAATCAATTGCACGCATTTTCATTATAATTGTCTCATCTTTCTTAAAGCCTTTTGTGAATCTGCAGTAAGTTATTATTTTAAAAATAAAATCTGAAAGGGAGATGAAAATTGAAGAAGAAGATGAAGTACAATACAAAGCAATTAATGAAACAGTTATATTACAATTAAAAAAATTGTTAAACTGTTGTTTATATATATTGTATAAATATTTTTATACAACCAATAAATTGAAAAAAGGCAAAATTTATCTATTTTTTTAAACTTTTTTATAATTCCTCAAATATAAAAATTATGAATTAACAACAAATTATTTAAGTTAAAAAATTTGCATATTTCAATAATTCAAATTACAGGTACCTTGATAAATGAATAAAAGCAAACTTTCCATGAAATATTTAAATAAAGAAATGATTTGATAATGGGAGATTTGAAAATTTATTTTAAAGCCGATATGTTGTAGGAATTTTAACCAAATATAAAGAAGGGATATTTCGAATTAAACCGTCTTATAACAGTAATAAGGGTAATATATGATAACAAACGATATCATATTTTACCATGAATGTTTAAATATGTCTATTTTTTACTATACTTAAAAAGGTTTCGAAATTAGGTTCTGCCAAATTTAATGATGCTGCTTTAAATGATGCTGCTTAGGAATTTCATCGTTATAAATGTGTTTAATTTTACTCATTATAATTCAGACATGAAAATTTCGGCTGTTAACGTCCTGTTTAAACTTTATTTTGTCAAAAAAAGTTTTTAGGATGGGATAAGGGAGAATTAAATGAGATTTGCAGAAAGGCATTGTAAAAATGAATACAAATTAATATACGATATTTGCTATTAAATGAATACAGATAGCTTGTTTAAAACTTTTGAAACTTCAATTAACTTTTTCAAAACTGTAATATTTATGACAGAGGATATCGCTTTCACCAGACTTGCTCTTTGGTATCAATTTGTGGGAAATTAACTTCTAACTTATCCCTTCATGACCTTCGTTGGAATAAGTTGTAGTATGAATAAATATAGATTTTGAGAAGGTAAACGATTCTTTTGAATGGAATTTGAATAAAGTAAAACCTTCTATGGATACTTAAATTTTTCCAAACGCAAACTTATTTAAACTGAGTGTAATAAAGTAGTAATATTCTACTAATCGAATAACTTTTTTTAGATAAATTTTCTTGAGTGTTTTTTAAAACTCCCGGTCTTGTGAAGCAATAAAAAAATTTACCAATAAGCAAATAGTCTCAAGCATTTTATAACCAAACAATAAAAACAGGAGAAAGAATTTGGATGTTATTGCCTGTGGCAGTGCTCTTAACCAACCTCACATAATCACCAAAAGCGATCCCTGAAGCCCTTTCTCACTTACTCGATTATAAATGTGTTATCCCCCTAGTTTTGTAAGCATCGAATTCACTTTTAGTTGGATATCTGGACAGCTAGACTTTCTCCGAATGAATCTCGTTCTAAATCTGAGAGAAATCTACAAATAAAAGGACTTATCCATATATAAAATTTTCCCTGCCTAGCTCAAAGCATGTCTGAGTTATTTATTTACATAAAGACAAACATCATTCCAAAAAAAGGGGGGAGGACTTAAAATAATGAAATTCATCAAAATTTTGAGTTTGAATTCTTTCATGATAACAATTTTTTTTTGTATGTGTCGTATATTATAAAGCGAAGACATGATTTTTTTCAAAAAAGAGCCTTTTCTTGGTTTTCTTTAAAATAGAACACTACAGATTGGACCAGTTTCCGCTGAAATGCATCTACAAAAGATTAATAGGCGTAAGTCCATTTCACAGATTATTTTATTTAGCATGTAATATGCGCTTAATTCAATTAGATGTCGCTTCAAAATCGGTTTTACTAGGGAAAATATAGCATTCAATTTTCATCTTAGGCTTGGATTGTTCTAATGGCTGTATAAGTTAGACCAAGAAGAATAAGAGACATTACGAAGAACATGAAATATTTGAAATATAATTGAGAATAGAAAAATAACAGTTCCGTCAGTTTTTTTATTCATACGATTTATAAATTTTATTGGGATGATTTTTATTTGAATAAAATCAGTACGAGCGTTAAGTATTGATATACACATTCATACATACCTAGTACAATTTATATGTTCTACATTATATACAATTAATAGAAGAATTTATTAAATTATTGTCATATATTTAATGCTATTTTTTGATTAAATGTTTTCATTGACACTTTAAGAATCACGTCAGGGAATATATTTTATATTATGAGTTCATAAAAATGAATTAATGAAAAATGTTTCCTTGAATGCAAATTCTAGTTAAGATTTCGCTTTCATTGATTTTTTTTTCATTAAACAAAGATTCAAAAAAATTATCTGTGAGTTTCTTATTGAATAGTGGGAACTAAATAAAAATGATCAGAACAGCTTTGAGAATTCTTATTTCAAATATAAAATTAATTTTATTCCTGATAAAGAGAAAAAGAGATATATTTATTCTTTGAAATCTTCATAGTAAATTAAATACAATTTATAAAGAATTATACTTTTATTAATGTACCAAAAATATAAATTTTAAAGTATTTTACCACCGGGGTTCCGTCATTGCATCAGACTTAAAAGTATTATGAATTTTCTGAATAATCAATTCTGTTCGGAGCAATTTATATAAAACCAACACAAAGTTTAAATCTTTCTTTAATGTTATCACAGAACAAAATTAAATTTATAAACACCAATCTGCATTTTCTTGTAACATTTTTTATTATCATGTGGGTTATTTTATCATCACCAAACAGAACCGTTTAATAGGAAAAACGACTCCATTCACTAAAATACTGAATTCCTTTCTCTAAAGAAGTAAACACATTTATATTTTAATCTGGCAACGTGGCATTTAAAGGTATTTAATTAAAATCGTCTCCTGGTGATCAATATGGAAAGAGTCCAATAAAGAAAAACAATGTGGTCCCATTAATTACCACCAGAAATAATCACATAGTGTTCAATTCATCACTTAGAAACGAGAACAAATATTATTTGATAGCAAATAAAACAGATTCCTGTGCATATCCGTTTTTTTTTTCAATCGACCAAAGAGAAGTTGGAAAAAAAAATCGTTTAGGGATTCTTTCAGTTTAATTCGAAATGTCTAGATTTCTTTTAATAGTTACCGCTGAGAATTCTTTTGCAGTTTATTGAATTTCTAAAGGCACTTTTCAAGGATCAGTTGCTATAATTTTTTTAACTATGTACAAAAAGAATGAATATTAATAGAATATATATCAAAGATGGTCAAAATTCTCAGAATTTAACATTAATATTGCAGAAAAATTGTCATTTCTAGATGTGTTTTTCAGATCTTGTATGTTTCTAAATCTCTAAATATGTTTAAAATTACAACAAATGATCGTTAATTTATTCAAATTAAAGTGCTAATGTATTTTTAATGCTTTTGTAATATTTCTTTCAGGAATAGTAGTGCCAGAATGATTTTTAGGAAATATATTTTTCAAAAAACAAAATGCAAATACAGACATTACCGTAATGAAGCAAAATTTATCGGCAATGAAATTAAAAATACTTATTGAGTGAAAAAATACTGAATAATATAATGCCCTTAAAATATTCTCAAATTACTTCGTAATAATATATTTTGCATATTTTAGAATTATTTAATAAAGGTATTATAAAAGTGTTCCAATAAAATAATGTTCAAAAGCTGAATCTGTTCCTTTATCTATACTTATTATAAAGCTCAATGTGTATGGGTGTTGGCGCTCTACAGATCAGAATGTTCTACCTACAGCTACCAAATTGGGCACATGTGTAACTTGGAGGTCAAAAATGTGGACCTCGGAGACATTTTTTGAATTTTTAATTAGAATTTTAATTCATTAAAAACCAAGCAAAATTTTGGCGTTTTTCCGCTATAATTTCCGAAAATAATACAGCACAAAACTGATTTTTACATCATATTAAAGATTAAAAAATTATCATTTTATTGATACTAATGTTTTATTCTATAAATTAATTTTTTTCTTTTTGTGAACATTTTAAAAATAAGTTAATCGTATTTTTCATCATTTTTTTTTTGCCCAAAATAAAAATAAACTTTCAGTTGCACATTACATGTGAATTGTCAAAAAAATAAACTTTTATCAACGTGCTGGCATCAAATTGACAAAAGCTGAAATAAAAAAATAAGTTAAAAATTGCTGAAAATTAAATCTAGAAAAATTTAATTTTCACCACGTGTCTATATGAAATGGAATAAATCTGAATGTTATATATTTTAAATGTTATATATTTTAAAAAGAAATATATTTGTTATATATTTTATGTTATGTTATATATTTTAAAAGGAAATGAGTGCGATTCAAAGTTTTATGCGGCGCTTAAAACAGCTATATAATTAATTAAGTTTTATTTAAAGCACACATATTTTACTATATACAGGTTATCAATTCTGATCTGTCTGTCGAGGCTAATAAAAAATGAACCATTATCTTGAAATTCTTTCCTCTCGTCCAATGTTAAATTTGCACTTTCTTCCTATTTTTTTTTTTAGTGCTTTACTCAATTTTTTTCTCCTCTTCGCATACTAAATATTATAAAAAATATATTTGAATGTTTTGGCAACATATCAGTTGACAATCTTTGATAAAGCAACTGAAGTGGACATTCATCTGAAAAAGGTATTCTTAAATCAAAATGTGGAATCTTTAATGTGCAAATAACTAAACCTAAAAAGTTTAGCTGTTAAGGCTAAAATCTTAATACAATAAATCAACTTTATCACATGATTTAATATATATCCTTCCACTTCAGGGTGCTGCGGCTAGTTTCTAATCCTTTAATAATAAAAATAGATGTGTTAAAATGGTCTAAATGAAGTAAATAATTATATTTTCTGTAACTTAAGTTCATGAATATTTTAATAAATTACTAATGTTTAAGAATGTCTTTTATCTGGAGCCTTTATTCTGTGAATCATATTTAACATAGACATGAGACATAGATATTTTAAATTAAAAAAAGTTGCACTCCAATCAACTAAATAAATCAATAAAATTGACTAACTTTTGAAAATTTGAATATCACTGTTAAAAAAACGAGTGATTTTAGACCATTTCATCAATTGTTTCAAAGATGATACACCAATTAGCACTCAGGGTTTCTCAAGACTGAGTCGCCTAAGATTTTGAAAATGCTATTGCGCTAAGCTATTCTATTCAAAACTTCATAAATCGATCAGATTTTAAAGCAGGAGATAGAAAGGTTTATTTATTAAAAAGTTGAAGTGTCAAGAATATTTCGAAAAATGTGATTTGATTCCTTAGGATCAAAGGGATGTATAAAATTTAGATTTCATAATTTTTTGAGGTAATATAATAGACCAAAAAAAATATTGTAATTTACATCAATTCAATCCTTTTGAAAGTAAAACTAAAAACTGAATTTTATGAGAGAATTTGAGAAATTTTCTGAGAATTTTTTTTTTGAATAATTCTTGAGATATTACATAAATTATGAAATTTATTCTGTAGTACATATAAGATTTAAAGGCTGCACGACTCTGCTCTCAGCACTCGAATTTTTAAAAAAATGCTTTGTTTCAGTAAAATTTTTTTATATTAATTGCAGTTTAATCATTTCAACTTTCAATTCAAGTTGAAGTTTTATGGGCGTTGACAGAAAATTAGAGGATACATAGTAAAAAATATGTATTTTCATTTCGATTCCAAAATCATAAAAAAATGAATTAAAAAAGCACTAAATTTCATAATAGTAATTATTTTTGGAGTTCAAATTGTTATCGCACTTGTTATCTTCATTTATTCCCTCTTTAAACAATGTCATTATTTTTATCATAAACCTCTGCATTTTATCAAGATTTATTTAAATTTTATTATTTTATATTGTTTATTCATGGTTCCTTTCAAAATGCCGTTTAGTTATATCATGCTTTTTATTTTACAATTATCAATTATATACTAAAATATAAATTTCTGTCATTAAAGTATTACTCATTTTTTTTTGTCTGAAAACAATTTGAAGAGAAAAAAAAAACTCCTTCCAACTAATATTTACCATATTTTTATTCAGAAAAACCAATTAAAATTAAATAGGATTTATTGAAAAAGCGTTTTCAAACCTACTAATAGTAAATGAAAAGATAATGAAGTAAAGCAGATACAGCAAATAGAATCGATAAAATATTTGAGAATTTAAAAGGAATCTGCATTAAAAACATAAATATTTCTTCACGACATTTAATTGTTCCTGACAAGATCGACATTTAATTGTTTTTCCTTTCCTTCAAACTGATTGTTGATTCACTCTATGATAAAATAAACTCATGATAGGTTTTTTTGAAGAATCGATAAAAGCGTGAAATAAAAGGATATGAAATCAAAAAATAATCCCAGGAAAAAGAAATGAATAGAAATGTCTTTTTTTTACTTTATTTGAAATCTTTACTTTATTTTATTTTAGAAAGAGCTATTTAAGAAAAGGCATGTAATAATAACTTCATAGAACTGCTTTACATTATCTAATTTATAACGAATGTAAAATAAATTCATGTAACCTACAGCCGACAAAGTTATAAAAAGATTTTTGATACTAAAATAGTTATTATGTACGTTTTTCAATTATCCTGTCTAAGAAGAAGAGCAGACATAAAGAAACGTAATAAAAAATAAGCTGCAATTTCCCCTAAATCGCCATTAACTTCCGTAATGTATTTATTTTCATGAAACTGGAACTAATTTCCTATACTTGATATAAAAATTAAAAATAGTTAGCAATAGAATATTAGCAATTCATCAGAGCCTTTGTTAAAGAATTACTACTAGGAACTTGCTCATTATTTAACATTTACTAAGCAAATTCGTTGAAACATACTTTACCGAAAGCAGTTCGGACAGGCTCCAGAAACATTGTGAATTCACAATATCTTCCGGACCTCAAATGGTTCTTTTAAACGTGCCATTGTTAATAACAATATGAATATGAAATTCATAATCTACTCATGTCAAATTTCAATAGTATATACTTAAAGCGGAACATTTTTAAATAAGATTTGTGAGTGAAAGTATCTTTATAAAACAAGATACTTTTCGAAAAAAATTAAACAAAGAAAATTATATAGCAGATTCCGTTGTCTAAATCTTTCTTTTGATTTAAAAGAATTTCTAACAAAAAACCCTGTGTAAAAAATGTTAATCATTAGAGTGTGAATAAAATTCTTTTAAACTTTGATTTGCTTTTTTTTCCTCATGGAGAAGTTCCAAAAGAAGGGAAAAAATCCCTATAAAGAATTTGTGTCATTTTTCCCCTTTTTTTCTTTATGTTTAGATTTTTAAGATTTTTTGACAGTTGCGCACTTTTAATATTAATTAAATAATTTTAATATTTATTAATTTAACATGATTAACGTTTACAAACAATAGTTACGTATTGACTTAATTTATATAAAACGACGAATGTTTTTTTATTAAATTTACAAATTCACTCTTTCATGTTACAAAAGAATTCGTTTAATTAATTCAATCCTTTTCAATAGTTACAGCTTTTGAAATCGTTTTTTAACAACGCTTCACTGTCGATAACTGAAAAGAAAAAAGTGTCTTTTGATGATTTTTATGTTAGAAAATAAAAATATTATCATGAAAAATTATTTTTTCCCTGCATGTTTTTGCAAATCTTCATCATTGAAGCAATTAACGGAACCTCTTTTAAGCAAAAAAATTATTAGAAAAATCCCCAAAAAAATTGAATGCATTGCCACTTTTTTAAGTTAAAAGAGGTTCTTCAATTTTAATTGAATTGAATCTTTAACGAATAATGAAATATTTTACGCAAATGTAGAGTAATTTAAACTACTTTGTTCTCATTGATTAATTAATCAATGAATTATTATTTATTGTTAGGATCACTTCCATAAGATGCAATGTGCCATTGAATAAAGTATACTATGAAAAAAACAGAATCTATCTGTCACTGAATTACTTGCCTTTATATGTCGAAATGTATGTAATAAATCTTCTATTAATATCACTTTTTTAATAAATTAAATTGTAATCTTTTCTCTTAATTATGATAGTATTCAATCTTCTCTTCAGATAACTTCGCTGACCACTTAAAAAATATGAAACTATCGATTTATTATCGATTACATTCTAGTGAGAGAGAGAATTACCGCTATTAATAAAATACGACGTCAACAGCTTTCTCCGTGTTTCCTCCATTTGATATGTCGAAAGATTCCGTCATAATCAAACAAGTTCATTATAAAATGTCAAATGATGAAGAACCAGAATCACCGCCTGTTGGCGAAGTATTTCTTTCGCTACCTTCAACTGGCAAGGATCCACTGAGATAAAAGTCTGATCATATAAGAAGGTAAATTATCTTCCTTGGTGTCTTTCAAGGGAAATCGGTCTAAATTTTGGATTCCATTGCAATAAAAACCAAAAGTACTTAAAATATTTTAATAATAGTTTCTAAGTAAATCTGGAGTTAAGAAAACAGAAGAGAATCCAGTGCATGATATTTTTCTTCCAATTTATATTTCTCAACCATGTGCTGATTTAATTCAATAGACCACATGGTTTTTATTTATATTTATACATATTTGCCCTCCGATTTTAACAAAGTCTTTTAGCCAAATTCCTTCATATGCACAAAATTTTTAATT
Organism: Argiope bruennichi; assembly: GCF_947563725.1. Classification (NCBI taxonomy): domain Eukaryota; kingdom Metazoa; phylum Arthropoda; class Arachnida; order Araneae; family Araneidae; genus Argiope; species Argiope bruennichi. The sequence continues at coordinate 81,730,658 of NC_079152.1, forward strand.
AAAAATTTTCACTCGAATTGGTTAAAGTACACACTTGAAAGTGATAACTCAAAACGAAAAAAAAGAAAAAAGAATTAGATTTGGAATATGGTTTTATTATCAGATCGATAGACCTATATCAAATTTGGTTCTAAATCTGTAAGTGTGTCGACTGTCTCCCGATGGGTCTATTCCCTCTAAAATGATACAAAATATTACACAAATGAATTTCAAGCAAAAGCACCAGAAATTTATGAAATTTTAACCATATAAATCACTTGGGGAAAAAGGTAACCAAAATGAATACTTTGAATTCATTTGGATTATTAGTTCCCTTTTTTCTAATTCACTACAAACACAAAATAAAGGTCATAAATAATGAAGACGTAGGGAAGAGCGCTATCGCTGGTCTTCAAAAGTTGATTATGAAATGTAAGCATACTAACGAATGAAAACATTGCCTATATTTTCGTTACTTCTAATTGTACTGTTATATCTATATTTAGCTTTTCAATCACCATATAAAATGCGGAGGAAGGATTTCAATGTTAAATAAAAGTCAATGACAGTTACTTTTCACAAATCGCTCTGAGGTTATTTTTATAGTTCATTGGAAAGATTACATTGCATAATTAGAGTATTAACTCTAATTGAATGCAAACCTTTTCCTTTTTTCTTAACTATTTGCGTTATGAAACGTAATTATTACAATGATACAATTTAATTAAATACCTTTTTTTACATTGCCTAGAGCAATAAAAAGCTCTTTTAAATTTTAATCTTCTTTGCTTGATATTATTCACGTCAAAGTTAAAAACACAAAACTTTGAAGAGAAAAAATTAACTATTCTATGGATTGAAACAATTAAAGGAAAAAAAAGTGTATTTTTATTTAATTGAAAAGTACTCCCTACGTAAAAATATGAAATCATAAAACTGTTACCTTAGAAATCTGCATTACTGGGACTATTAATTAACTGTCTTAAAAATGTGAGTTCTCTTATTCAATGCAAAAAAAAAATTCAATGAAGGCTTCTTTTTTAGAATGCAGTAAACTGTTAATTAACTGTAAGATTCTAAAATTAATGTCAAGCTAAAATTATATCATCAGCATGTTCTTTTCAAAAACAGAAAGTGATTTCTTTGAAGAGAACTTCTTTCAGAGAACATTTCTTTTGTTTAAATAAAGAGTGCCTAATTTAATTGTCTCTCCTTGTTTAAATAAAAAGAAATGTCTAATAGTTGTTTAAATAAAAAAAATGTCTAATAATTGTATAAATAAAAATAATAGGAAAATAATTGTTTAGATAAAAAATAATAGGCTAATAATTTTTTAAATAAAAATAATAGGCTAATAATTGTTTAAATAAAAATAAAAGGAAAATAATTGTTTAGATAAAAAAAATAATATGCTAATAATTGTTTAAATAAAAATAATAGGTGTAAATTGTGTCATACAACATAGATGATTAAAACTTTTCTAAATGCGCCACGAAGTAGATTATTGGAGTTAGAGCTTTCAAATTACCTTTTTAAGACTTTTAATCAGAATCTTAATTTTTTAAAAAATATATCGATATTTAAAAGTTTTTCTTCATTAACTATGGAGCATATAATCCTATTTACTCCATAAAATCATATTTATACAATATTAAAAATCAAAAAATTTATTTTCAATATATCAATTATATTATAGAATATTTTTCTTTTATTTTGTATATTTTTCGAATATTTTTGATATTTTATATATTATTCCTTCGTGAAAGCAGAAACACTTATGCATAAAATAATACAAATCCATGCCCTTATGATTAAACCTTTTATGATAATTTAGATAGCATGACAAGCATGTTACTGCGAATACGCTGACGTCTGTCTAATTCCTGATTGTTTGTTTCAATTTATAAGCTATAAAAGAAAGAGATGAGTTTTACTTCGTATTTTCAAAGGAATATACTGCCGTTTGGTCTATTAAAAAACTTAATATAGCACAATTCGTAGATGTCGGAGTCAAATTGTGCAAACAACTATGACATATAAAAGCGCATAAATGCCATAGACATTAGAAAGCGTGGCATGAAAACTATATACAAAAATTAAAATGAGATACAATAAATAAATAAATAAAAAATGCATAAATTTTACGATTGTGAACAATACTAGGAAATGTTGTTAAAGCAATTACATCTGCACATATCAAACATATGAAAGAGAGAAAACTTATTTTGACGCAAGGAAATGAAAAATACTGAACAAAAAGAATTTCCAAAACAATTAAATAGAGAAAAGAAAATATAAAACTATTTACATAATCATAAGTCTGCCCCCTGACTCTGAACTACTGGCACTGCTGAATATTATAAGTTTTGCTTGCGTCTAGAGACTTAATTTAATTTGAAGACTAATATATGAAATGCTTTTTTATACCTAAAAAATGTTAATCAAAAAATTATTTTAAAGAAAAAGTAACATTAAATAAAAAATTAAGTCATTGAAACAATTATAGAAGTAAGAGTTTAAACTTCTATTGCAGAGGAGATATTTTGCTGCCTGATAACTAAGAGGTCAAAGTTCATTGCTTCTTTAAAGATTTTGTGCATCCAGATCTACTTCCAAGGAAAATCATTTCTGAAAAGATTAGAAATTTTTAAAAACTATGCAAAACAAATTCTGCTTCACCGAAGAAATCAAGCTTGCCCTCGCAATGGAAATATATGGTGAAGTGGAGCAATACATGTAGTTGATTTAAATATTCTGTGATGGGTTATAGCTCTTATTCTGTATCCAAATACCTTAACAATTTCAGAATTTACTCTTGAAAGTTGATTACAACTGAATTACAGTATTGGTTGAAGTTTCAAAAGAAGAATTTATTGGACATCTGAGGCATGCTTCCTGAGGAGGTTTTATTCACTAGGTAGAATGAGATTTCATGAGATATTCTAACTCGTATATTTATTCAAAAATAAATATATCTTTCATAACACATACTGCCGGCAAAAATTAGAAAACTGTGCTCTGAATCTTTTAAGGGGGTCTGAGACACAAAAATCGCCAAATTTTCGAAATTTTTTTTTTTTAGCTGAAAAATTTTGCATGCTTTTCTGCTTAAAATAACATTTAAATCATGTTTCTGTCTTAATTAGAACGAGAGATATCATAATTTTTGTTGACCACTGCTTTGAAATTCCAACTGTCAAAAAGGCGTTGCCATGGCAACTTCATCTCTTTAAATTAAAACAGACATTTCCCGGCACTTTTTTAACTTAATTTTTGATTTTTTTTTGAAATAAATTTTTAAAGAATTTATTTTAAAACCTAGATTTAGTTTGTATGCAACTCAACTCCTTCAATAATGAAGTAAAACGAAGCGATTCAGTGTTTATTAGAACCTCTGTGTTTACATTTCATGAGACAACGTGCTTTTTAATTTTCTGCTCTAAAGTTTGTTTTCTTAATTGTAAATATAAAATTAAATTAAAATAAACACTTGTGTGGGAGAGAGACGTCTCTTATGCATCTAGAACTTTTAAATGTATTTAAATAGTTTTAATTCTTATAAATTTTATTTTTAAACTTTAAACGCATTTTTAACCATGTTGCGTTTTTTCATTATTTATTGTGATCAAATTGATATAAGTCCAGATCATATAAAGATAGAGGTCTGAAATTTGAAACACATACTTTTCAAACTGTTTGCCTTAATTTTGATTCAGCAAATTTAAAAAAAAAATTTACTTTTCAAGATATGAATTTTTTAAAAAAAAGTACCGAAGATTTTTTCAAAATTTTCATTCAAATTTTTTTAATTAATATTTTTTTAAATTGCCGAATCAAAATGAAAGAATATATATTTGTGTTTGATTTAATGAAAAAATTTTGAAAATTGATCAAAAATATTTTGAGTTATATCGATTTAAAACAACGTCACTTTATTAAAAAAAATTTAAATTTTAAGTTTAAAAAAAATTTTGAAAACTTTTGTGTTGTGATTTTGCTTATTAATAAGATGGTTGATCAGTACAAAAAATTTCAAAATTTTAAATTAATGAATAAAAATTTTTTCAAAATGTGTCCCGGACCCCCTTAAAGGAATTAATAGCAAGATGTTACTAGTTTTATTTCTTGATTGCCACTAACTGTTGTATACAAAATTTTTCAGTTACCTCAGTAATTTTATGCAGCTACTTACTGGAAAAACCTCTAAGTTCTGGTATGGAGAATGATGGCTTTATAACTATAGTCTCTTCTTCATGTGAGCACGCAATATCATCAATTGCTAGAAGATATTATACAATTGTGAGCAGGAATTACTGTTTTCAGATTTGCCCTCTGTCTGGTAGAATTTAATAAATTCTAATCCATAATTTCCTTTAAAACTAATTCCGCCTTAGAATTGTGGTGATCCATTGTGAATAGGGATTGCAATACCGGAATACCGGGATACCGAATACCGGTATTTTGAGCCATTTGTACAATTTTGTAATACCGGTATTCATAAGCTTAAATACCGGTTTTTCGGTATTTAATAGAAATTTTTTAAACTGTCTTCACTATATGTTCAGGGATCGCCAACATAGCAAAATAGCATACGTTTTTGTTTTTATGTCTTCCTAACGGGCGAAATTAATTAGATAATTAATGAATTAATTAATTGCTTAAATCTAAATTATCGAAACATGGATTATCCCTGAAAGAAGATATTGTATCCATAACGACTAATGGAGCAACAGTTATGAAAAAAGTTGGAAAGTTGATTGGTGCAAATCAGCAATTGTGTTACGCTCATGAAATTCAATTAGGATTAATAGATGTATTATACCAAAAAAATAAAGAACAGAAGAATCCAAATACTGTGGATATAGAAACATCGGATTCCGACATTGAAGAGAGTAAGAGTAAGAGTGAGAGTGATATTGACAATGAAGATAGTGGCAATGTAATTGTTGAAGAAGATATTGCTAATGAGGATGAAATATTTACCCATCAAGAATTGCTTCCTATAATTTAAAAAGTTCGAAAAATTGTTAAGATATTTAAACGTTCCCCTACAAAAAATGCCATATTACAAAAATATATACTAACTGAAAATAAAACAGAATATATGTTAATAATAGATCCTAAGACACGTTGGAACAATTTACTCCTAAAGATGGAACGATTTTTGAAATAAATTTAGAAATCCAATCCAAAAAGCAATAATCGACTTAAACCTGTAAATTAATTTTTCAGATAGTGAATTCGACTTAATATTCAGAACTACATCAGCTCTACTTTCAATAAAACTGCCTATAGAGGCATTATGTCGGAGAGATTTTAATTTCTTAACAGCTAATGCAACAATAAATTTCATGTTGCAGTCATGAAAGAAAAGCACGCATCACTATCTGAATAATTATATATTACATTGAAAAATCGCACAGAAGAAAGGTATGTCGAAATATAAAATGCATAATTATAATGATTTTAAAAATGAAAAAGAAGAAAAGAAAATAATCAATTCAAATCTGATTAAGTTTATAGTAAATTTTTTTTTAATTTTTTACCCACAAATTTATCCACATTCAAAAGAATTCGGTTCAGTTATCGAAGATTATGATGACACTACTGTCGATAATGAAAAGGAATTGTCTCTTGAACAAAAATTAGAATTAGCGATAAATAAAAGAACTGAACGAACCAAAATACAATACAGAAATCAGCTATATCCAAAACCATCCGACGAGAAAATGATTTATTTGAAGATGAGGGATTTAGAGATAAATACTTGGAAAAAGTATATCACGCGTTGCTAACAGTACCACCAACTAGCGTAGATGCCGAAAGAGTGTTTTCGACAGCTGGAAATTTTTACACAAAATAACTTTTCAGGCTTAATGACAGTAAAATTGATGCATTATGCTTTTTAAGATCACATTTCAAATTTTGTAATAGTACCACAGACTGAATAGTGATATTTACACTTTTTTTTATTTAAATAATAAAGTTGTTCCTTTGCTTTTTTGTGATTCTTTATATACTGTTATAATTTATAAGTTACATATTATTTTTTGTGATACTTGCACTCTCTTATAAAACTGGCAAATAGAACAAAGAAACACCTGTGTTTTCTTTCTTTTTTCTAAAATTTCTAATACCGGTATTAAAACCGGTATCCCGGTATTAAGATCCAAAAAATATCGAATACCGGTATTGAAATTTTGGTCCGGTATTGCAATCCCTAATTGTGAAGTCAAGAGAAGGCACTTACAGTCACTTTACTCAGTAAGAAAATCATCCCTCATCTTTTAAGAAGAGGACAACACGATATGTTGGATACATAATAAAATAAATGTGTTTTTTTATCCTTTAGGAAACGACCTAAGTCTATCAAAGCAACATTTATTGCCAGCACTTAAAGGGATAAATATCCTTGTTATGAAAATTTTCCTCATTACTTGAAGTAGGAAAAAATGAGGGATTATGTAAGGAACTGCTGTCAACTGGCCTATATGCCATTATGGGGAGAAAACAGCTGAAAATGATTAAAAATAACTTTTATCTTTATTATATACTAGCCGCCTTTGGCGACCAGCCGGTTCGCCAGTATTACCGCTCGCTACAATTTTCAATTAAACATTTTAATAACTGGTCTCTTAATAGATTCTCAAACAAAACATTTTTAATCTTTACATTTTGATAGTCATACCAAACTTATACTGTTGTTTAGATCGTTTCGTTCAATTTACTATATATATTTTCCTAATTTGTTGTCATTTTCGGTAAAACTTCAACTTTAATTTAAACTGGAAATGCTGAAATTGCAATTAATGTAAAAATATTTTTTAATGAAACCAAGCGTTTTATTTTATTTATCATTTTATTGTTCTTTATTTATTTATTATTATTATTATTGAATATGAGTATTGCACACAGAATCTCTCGGTGTTTAAGTCTTATTTGAACTACAAAATATTTTTCATAATTTATGTAATATCTCAAACAATAATTCAACAAAAATTTCTCAGATTCAGCATAAAATTCAGTTTATAGTTTTGCTTTCGAAAGGATTGAAATGAAATCAATAATAATATTTTGTTCCGGCCTATAAATATATTTCAAAAATTATGACGTCTAAATTTTATGCAGTAAGGTATCATATTCTGAGAAATATTCTGGACACACCAAATTTCAAATAAATGAATGAATGTTTCTATTTTCCACGATCAACTAAGACTTATTTATGAAGTTTTGAACGTTAAAAATTTAGAAAAACTCAACATTTTCATAATCTGAAGCCAACTAATCTTGAGAAACCAGGGAGCTGATTGGCGTATTTTCTTTGAAACGATCGATGAAAAATCTGAAATTATCCTTTTTTTATTGAATAGTGATATTCAAATTTTCATAAATCAGTCAGTTTAAGTGATTGATTTAGTTGATTGGAAATTAATTCTTTTTATTTAAAATATTAGTCTTTCAAGAACATTTTGTTATTCGTGATTTCCACAACAGAAGCTTTATGTAAAATCAAAAATTCGTTATTTATTAGAGCATTTATTGAATCAAGTTACATAAAATATAATCATTTTCCATTTAGACCATTTTAGCAGATCTGTGTCTTACTAAAGGTTTACAAATTAGCTGTATAGCCCTGATTTGAATGGATATCCTGTTCATATTAAACAAAACTTGCCTTAAAATAAAACTGATTTATTGGATTAATAATATAGAGAGTGTAAAAGATCATAAAATAATTTTTCTTGAATATATTTTTTTTTAAAATAATATTTCATATTTGTTTCATTTCCTACAGACAAGTGCCGAAAATCATATTTTTGCAGATTTCATTTCCAAAAAGATTTAATTTATTTTTAGTTGGAGCTTTAATCAATGTGATGACAACACTTTGAAAAAAGCTAATTTTTTTCCCATGAATGCGAAACGTGCTCGTGCAGCTTAAATTTTATTTTTATTTTGTACGAAAAAAATTGTTGAAAAATATAGTTAAAATATTTATTTAAAAATTCATTAAAAATAGAAATTTAATTTTAAGGTTAAAAGATTGGTATCATTTAAAAGATAAATTTTTGATCTTTAACTTCATGTAAAAATCTTTTTTGTTCGGTAATATTTTCGGAAGTTATAGCAGAAACACGCCAAAATTTCGCTTAATTTTTAAATAAATAAAATTCTAATTAAAAATTCGAAAAAATAATCCCCAGGTGCACATTCCTGGACTCCAAGTTATACACGTGCCAAATTTGGTAGCTGTAGGTTGAATGGTCTGGCCTGTAGAGCGCCAACACACACACATTGAGCTTTATTATAAGTATAGATGAAAGAAAAATTCTAAAAAAATTCACATTTCATGACGCTGGCATAAAAACACGATTTGTCTGATCAATCCAAATATGAATAATATCCTCGTTATTGAAAAGTTGCTGTTTTTTTAATTGATGAATTTATCTCAGTTTGATAATCTTCACACATTTGTGTATTGTAGTTATAGTTGTAGTAGCGTATATTGTGTACACTATTGTTGCGCAATTAGCAAGAAATGACATTGAAAAATAGTTTAATATTTTCAATAAACGTTAAAAAATGGGTAAATTATAATTTTCAGTCATTTTTATCTATTATTCAATTAATAATGCCTAAAAATAGGAATAATTTAAAAGTTCTTTGTGTTACCTCTTTCATATAATTCTGTATATATCGTTATATATGTCCTTTTATAGAAAAGAGTCACTCAAAAGATTGATCGATTTTAGTCGAAATTTCTATACTTCATAAAGTGAGATATTGCTAATTTGTAAACAGCATGATAAAAAACTTTTTGATTATTTCGTCAATATTAAATATCTAAACAAAATTTAGAAATTTTTTTGTTAGGAATATATTTAAAGGTAATTTTTTATTTCTTTTTTAATCTAAAGTATTTTTTTTCACATGTGAACACCAAATAATTTATTAATTAGCCTTGAAATGCATTTCTCATTATTTTTATTTTTTAAGAAACAAGCAGAGAAGAAGTATTCTAATTATCAAAAAATGGTGCAATGAGTTGAAAATAAAACACGTCATGTGTTATTTTGTGCCAAATTCAAGATCTGCATCACCTTTAGTATCAAGGCAGTCAAAGAGACAATGAACTGTTGCGATATAGTAAATTCCATTCTTTTACGTCACATTGTGGAACTTTAAAGAAATTTAAGGTGTCTAAACTGTCTAATTTATAAAGAAATTAAAGTTTTAAAAATGAATTCTCTTTCGTGATCTGTTTATTTTTTCGGCCTTAAAAACGTATCGAAAATAAGGATTTTATAAGAATATCTACCTTATACTTTAAAAGTTGAAAAATTATTACGAGTGTAGCTCTGTCTTTTGCACCCACATTTGCAAAAGTAATTTATTCAATTAATTTTATTTTTAAAATTCATTAGCTAAAAGAGTGTGAAGCATAATTCTCAAAGTGCAGATATTCATTACATAAGTTTTTAGCATTCTAATTGCATCTGCGCAACTGATAAAAGATTTGAATATGAAAAATAAGAAGAAAAATATCCTTAAGATAATAATAAGATAAAATAGTTTATTTGGTAAAAAATGAAGGTAATGCAAAATTATTTAAATTGATGTAGAAAAATATCAGTAATGAAAAGGTGTTTAAGTAAAGAATAAAAAAATATATATATACAGGATTTTCATAAAATTACTTTTTTTTGGAAATATAAGCAGTTACCGCTAATGAATAGAACGAATCCAAATATCGTATACACATTATAGAAGGAACATCGAAGTAAATTCTGCAAAAAACAAAATAATAATAACAAATTACCGAAAAGAGAGGTCTTGACGCCGGTACCGAAAAATGTGCAATAATTATAATAATTCTATGGATATTAGATTAAATAACACAATAAAAAATAAATGATAATAACAAATAAGTTCGAATATAAAAAATGTGCACCCAAAAATGAACGACAAATAATATGAATATCAATAAAAGTAATCTTTTTACAATCAATACTGGAATTTCCTAAACCACTTGCAACACTTTTAATATGTCAGCATCTTCTATGTGCATGATTTTACATAGAAAATTTAAATACTTTTTCATTAGAATTCATTTTACCATGACTTCTTTAGTCTATGTATGAAATTCGAAGGCATTACGATTATTAGTGCCTTTAAACAAAAAAGTTATTTTATGATCACAATTTATTTTTATATACTCGGTACTTATGGCAACTAAATGAATTTTCGAATGTCACTAGTTCTCTACATTTTCTTATAACACAAGTTTTATTTCTATAAAAAAATCATGTAACAACATTTTTTTATTTATAAAATATTTTTTATGATGCATCTTAAAAGTTATTTTTTTATAAATACAGCAATGACTATATAATTCCTTTGAATAAATGTTGCAAATAAAAAAATGTAAGATTCGCCCATTTACATATCATTTAAAGAGTCGCAGAATGCTATTAATTGAAAATTCATTTTAATAAAAATTGATTTCTTGGAAAGCAAATGAAATATTAGCGAGATTTATAGAAAAGCATTTTCCAAGTGAATAAAAATAAATCTAAAGGGGAACTTTATAAAGTGAATCTTAATATATTACCTGGAATCTTTGAGATTTTATGTTTCTTTTAACTATATCGCAATAACTCAATAATTTCTTCGCAGAGCTTGAATCTTTTTAAAAGAAACTATGATTTTTATACTTTTTTGCACTGATTGCTTCGATTTATGATAGAATAAATTCACAACGTTTCTTTAAGGGCTTTCACTAAATCAATTATAAGATCAAGAAATTTTCTTCTTTAAGAACTTCAGAAATATAAATTTTGCAAAATAAAGAAACATTTATTTATGTTGTATAAAAATAGGTAATTTGAAACAACTCATTTTTTAATTGTGAATGTAAAACATTAATTTTTTAATGATAGCTGCTTTAATATTTTAAAAAAAGCTACACTAAACAGTTAATGAAAAATTATTTAAGTTTAGAACTTTCCAATAGCTACCAAAACTTGTAAAATTTTTTAGTGACCTTAACTTTTTGGGTTGCATAGGTTTAATACAAAAAAACTTCAGCATATTAATTAGATTTTTAATTAAAAAAGAATCAAAATGTAAAAATTTTTCTGAAATTACCTTTTATCATATTATCGCACAAAAAACACCACCACACTATTTTAAATATAAAATTATGCTTTTCAGTACCTTCAAATGTAATTCCGCATATTTTTTTTTATAATTTTAGTCAACAATATAATATTTTATACAGCAACGTTTTTCATTAATCCAAGATGCCATTTTCTCCATCTGACCTCTATTTAGATGTCATTTCTCCATGGGCACTAACTGATTCAATTCAAAGCTGCTGTAACAAAACAGTTCTAACACTCGTAGAATGTAAATTAATATTTTCATGGATTGATGATGGGTTTTAACACATTAGATTAAAATCTTAGTAAAGAAATGTCAAAAAAAACATAACATAAAAAAACATAAGAGAGTGGGAATAAATAAGATTGTTAAGTAAATGTAGAGCACATGATTGCAACATGTTTTGAACTTATTTAAAGTACAATTCTAATAAAACAGGGAAGGAAAAACGGTGCTATTTCTCTTTCCAAAAATCTAAAAAAGTGTCACTATTTAGAAACTTTTTTTTTAAGATTCATTGTTTAAACTCACAAGCTGTAAATTTGTACATGTTAGATTTCTTAAATGGAATTATGCAGTGGAACATTATGAAAAAAAATATAATTGTCATTTATGTCTTTAAAAAAAACTTTAATGATTGCTACTTTTTTTCTAAACAGCCGAATGTGCATTTGTGGGTTTCTTTTCTTCTGCGTAATTGAGTTAGAGTAACAAAAATTTTGTTAATGACAAAAAGACTTGTTTTTGAAGATTTTGAAATAAAATCCTCTTTCAAGATTTAATTCATTTTTTTTTTCAAAGTGATAAATCCCTTCAATAAAAGAGAAGAATTACAAAAAAATAATTCTTTTTTTAATTATTTCTTTTGTTTGTTTTTATGAGGATTCGCTTACGCAATGCAACTCTTTATAGCATTAATATTTTATTTTTCAACTCGATTAGTACTTTAAAGCTGTAAATGCATTAAATTCTCCACTTTTATAAAAAAAATTATAGTTTTTCTAATTTTATCCACTTTTCTCCATACAAGGAAAAAAACCTTAAACTTTAAAAGGCGCATTTTTTAAATTTTTATAATAAATTGCATTAAAATAATTTTTGTGTGATTTGTTATCACAAAATGAAATTGAAAATTATTCTTTTTGGCATTACGAAATTTTTTTAAAAAATAAATAAATAAAATTATTCACTTGAAAATGTTTTGCCTCAAAATATCATTAAATCAGTTCCCTTCAGTTCGAAACATTGAATAAATTAAATTATTTGAATTGACGAATGATTTAATGATTTCTAGCATCAATTAATTCATCCTGTACTGAAATTAATTCTAGGTGATTAATTTGATTACATTTGTTAGAATTCCATTCTCTTTTGATTTTGAAAAGGCGTTATAAGTTTTGAATAAGATATGCATATGTTTATTCTGTGTAATTACATATTCAATATTCATTTAAATCATATCATCTTGATTCAGGTATCAGTAGAAAATTAAAGTTATTCCTACAAATTTGACAATCATACAGTTCCTAACATCGATTTAAGTAATAAATAGCATTAAAATAACGATTGAAAGTGATTTAAATATTAATAATAAATTAACTGTGTTTAGAATGCTGAATATAAATGAAAATTTTTGACTTTAAGCTTGCTCTTTAAGCTAAATAGAACTTTAAATCATTGTCGAAAACTTCAAAATGTAACGATTCCCTATTATTGTTTGGGATAAAAGTTTGCATTCCAAATTCATCTGCCTTTCCTCTTCATGCGAATTGTGAAACTTTGAAATAATAAAAGTAATGAAAATAGTGTAACTAAAATGCAACTAAAAAATGCGTGTATCTTGCATTAAAATGCTGTGCGGAAAATGTACAGGAAAAATTAAATATCACTGTATCCATTGCAAATGAGGTATGTACAAAATATTATGCATATAAACGATAAATAATTATTTAAAAATTTGCATTCTCACAAAAATTACAATTTTGCTTATTATACTAATATTTATGAATATTATTTTTTATTTCATTTTACAAGAAAAAGTAATTTGTATAGTTACTGTTTATGATATAAAGGGTCAAAATATATGATAATTACATGAAGTTATATTTAAAAAATCTTAAAATAAAACCCTACTGAAGATTAGTCCTGCAATTATTTCATTATTCCAATTAATTTATATATTTTATATCGCGGTGTCGAAATGACACCGGCGGGCGTTTATGGGTGATCCAAATCTCGGAAGTTCTAGTGTTAAATTTGAATAGCATATTGCAGCCAGTAGGAATAAGGGATATTTCTGGTATAAAATAAATCTCGTCACTATCTGTACCAATTATTTTCACTCTATAATTCTTTCACTCTATTCTATTCTTTTTACAAATAAGTGAGTTCCTTTGCACAGGCATTTTGTTGAAATTAAATTTTTCTGTAGCATTTTAATGTATCCTAGCTTGCAATTCAAGTTATAATCGAAAATGAGAAATTTAAGCTCATTTCCCACGAATTAACAAACTAAAAATAAATTTTGTCGCTTCAGACTTTCCACTGATTCAAACATATAAAAACTCTAATTTTGTAAATACATTCACAAATTAACGGAGTCCGCATTATTGTTTTATATGCATACATTTTCGTGGGTTTTTTTTGTTTGTTTGTTTGTTTGTTTTTTTGTTTGTTTGTTTGTTTTGTGCCCTAATATAACAATTTTTAATCTCAGTTATGCAATGAAAATTCTCTTAAGAGAAATTTTATTTCTTCGTAGGCCGGATGAGTGAAAAATAATATTTAGAATTCATTTAGAATACATTTATGTGAAGTTGAATGTGTGATGACATTTTGATCGTTAATGATTTAAATTAGATAAAAATATTAACCTCAAAAAAATTTGAAAAACATAAATAAATTAGAATGCCGAATGTAAGATTTAATTTTAATGTTTAGAATTTTTTCAGGAAAAAAGAATAACGTTTAAAGAGATTTCAAAATTAAGGTAATAATGCCAGAGAGTCAAAATAATTTTTTGCATAACAAGAATTGCTTCTTTTTATTGGTGCATATTTTTATAATTACTAAAAATATTACAAGCAAATAGAGCAAAAACTCATCCAAGAAAACAAAAAAACATTAAAAAAATATATTTCATCTTGAATTTTTTAATTAATTTTTCAAAGGTCACGATTATGCCCACTCATGTGTTAATTCCCATGGCTGTATGTGTCTAGACATTCTATATACATACACAAGAACTTTTATGAGCATAACTGAAAGCAAAAGTATAATTTTTCAAAAATTTTCTTCTTCATTCTTTTCACCCAACAGTTTCATCAAAAAAATTTTGTTTCGACATCACAGAATTTGAAACACAAATACTAAACTATGAAGGTTTAAATGAAGAAGAGAACAGTTGAAATTCTATTCCACCAAATTGAATGATACAGAAACCCTTAATTGAATATAATGCATATTAAAATTTTAGCATGAGAACTTTGAAGAAAAAATATTGTTTTGTTTGAACAATGTAAATACAATAATTTAATGCTTTCTTTTAAAATATATTCTAATTCTTCTCTTCCTAATTCTTCTTCTATTCTAATTCTTCTAAACAGCCTTTTCTAAATACACACATACATTTTTCGTTTACAAATGCTCTTCATGTATAAAGCTTCATTACACGAGAATGTAAATCAATGAAAATTTATACCTACACTCATTGAAGAAATTTTTGAAAAATGCTTTCTCACTTCATGCTTTCCAAAACTATTATGAAGGCAACGGTGGCCTGGTGATAAGGTCTCGGCTTGGGAACCGGAGGATTTCAAATTCGAGACCCGATTCCACCGAAGAACCGTCGTGTAAGTGGGTCTGGTGCACGTTAAACGTCCTGACCAAACCTCCTCCCGCTGGTGTGGAGAGGGGGATGCCAGCTTAAGTGTCACCCTCATCATCTGACCACGGTTCAAAATTACGAGGTCCGTCCCAAAATAGCACTAGTGTTGCTTTAAAAAGGGACGTATATATAACAAAAACTAAAAAAAACTATTATAATCCCAGAAGGTTTACATGAACGTGAATGATACACAATAAATCATGAGTTTTGCATTTTTTCTAATGTAAATCTATATTCAGGACATTTAAATGCTTAAGTTCCACTTTATTTATCCACAGGGATAAATATATTATATATGGTTCAGAATAAACACTTTTCAGTAAAATAAACAATTTCCATCTCCTTATGGCACAATACAATTATTGTAGCGAAATAAAATTCTCATAAATATTCTATTCATTCAACAAAAAAGTAATACAATAATTGGAACATTGGAAGAGAATTAATAAACGGTATTAATTAAGCTAATTTTTTTTTCGGTTTTATACTAGAAGTTATAATACTGAAAAATATCCATGCTTTACTGCAAAGGAGATCCGCAATAATTGTAGTACACTACTGAATATCATTATATGATTTTTTGCATTGCCAAGTGTTAAGGTGAAGATGAATGTGGACGCATAAAAATTACTAGCCGCCTTTGGTAACCAGCTAGCTCGATGGAATTAGTGTTGGATAAAATTTTCAATGCGATATTTTGTGCAACTTGGTCCCTTAATAGCTTCTTCAACAAAATATTTTTATGCTTTCAATTCTGATAGTCATATAACTCGCATTAGAATAGAAGCCTTACGCCATTATGTTCACTATTCTCTAATTTTCTGTTACCTCCCGTAAAATTTGAACTTGAAACTTAAGTGATTAAACTTCCGTTAAAACAAAAAAAAATATTTGCATGTTTGTTTGTTTGTTTTTTAATAATGACTACAGAACACAGAATCGTGCAGCAAAGAAGCCTTATGTACATTAGAGAATATTTTTTTATATATAAATTATCCAATATCTTAAAGACACATTCAAAAACAACTTCTATGTTTCATCATAAAATTCAATTTTTAGTTTTACTTTCAAAAGGATCTGAATGAATAAATAATAATTCAATAAGAAAATAATTTAATAAAAAAATAATTTCCATTTTGTTTCTATTAAAAGAAACTTCTGAAGAAATTAAATGAAGGCTAAATTTTATACAGTTCTTTGGTTCTAAAAAATGACATTTAATGAAATATTCTCGACACTTCAAATTTTAATTTTAAAAAACGGACAAAACATTCTATGAATAAATATGACCTAGTAATAGATATTTGAATACCACTAGCTCTGAGCAAATCAAATTTGGGGAAACTCCAGCCGCTTATTGGAGTATCATCTTTGAGACGGTCAATGAAGTAGTATCAAATAAGGTTTCGCATAAGTCAGTAATATTGGGATTTTCATGACTTACTAAAATTCAGTATCAGAAGTGAAGAAACTTCTTTTTATTCCAAATGTTCGTGTCTTAAGAATGACTTACTAAATATGACTCATTTTAATATAGATCCTCGTTCCTTTAACAATGATTCATTAGAACATTTATTGCTACAAACTGCATAAAACAGTATTCTGTACTTAATAAAAGGCATATACATTTAACAGAAAATTTTTTCTAACAATTTAGAGATTAGCTCCTCCGTTGGTTTAAAGTAGATATCAGATATATATTAAACCATATTTGCTTAAAATAACACTCAATGATTAAATTAATAATACAGAAACTTTAAAAATGGAAATAAAGTTTTCTTATATTTTTTCCAGAAAACATGTTTCAATCATAATTTAATGTCATATCAATATTCAAGGGAGGGGGTGGGGATTAGATTTGATGAATGTGTTGCTATCATATTAACAAATGCTCAAATTAAAAGTTTGAACAAACGTTTATTGCCAACTAAATCGGAAACACTGCAAAAGACGACGCTCAGTTAAAAAATAGATTATCCGTTAGTTATAATTAATGATATGATGACATGAGACACGATTCCATTAGAAAGGTTAATTTGGGCAATAAACAAATTTTTTAAACTATCAAAATAACTTTTTTATCTATCACAAGTTTTTTTTTTTTTTTTTTTTTTTTTGTTCTCTACGTTTAAACTCCTTGTGTGCCAACAAGTATACCACAAGGCTTACAGATGTAAGTCAGTACGCAATCGACAGTAAACTAAATTTCAAATATAAGGTCGCAGGTACAAATGCAAAAATAGAAGAAAGAAAAATAGAGGAAAACAAGTAGATACACAAACAAAAGCAAAATGAAACAAAATTGCTCACATAGTAACAGAAACATACAGTAAATGATATAAAACAATTGAATAAGCATGATCAAATAAAATATACAAATACAAAAGTATATATGCAAATATATGTAGGCAAACACAATAAAGTAAAGTTTAAATCATACGTGGAAAAATACTATTGATATATGTACAAAAGGAAATGAAAGATGATTTACACTGTACAAAGGCAGATAAATGAGGAGGCCAAGCTATATTGTTCTTTCGAAGGCAGTTCTTGAGTTTTCGTCTTTCCGGAATAAAAATGTTTGGTTAAGAGAATAATGAGCATTTGACAAAGATTTCATTTAAATAAGACATTTTTTCCATGTATAAATCGGCAAAAAATCGGCTTTTGATACAAAAGCCGATTTTTTTTCCATGTATTTTTGATACAAAAGCCGATTTTTTTTCCATGTATTTTTGATACAAAAGCCGATTTTTTTTCCATGTATTTTTGATACAAAAGCCGATTTTTTTCCATGTATTTTTGATACAAAAGCCGATTTTTTCCATGTATTTTTGATACAAAAGCCGATTTTTTATGCGTTTGAAGAAAGTAATTTATAGTTAAAAAATGCAAAATAAAATTTAAAGCTCCAAAACTTTATAGCGAAATGCTCGAAATATGTACAACTAGTGAAAAACTTGTGAATATTAACATTTTATGTGAACCTGATTCAATACATTAGACAAAGCCGAACTTTCCTTCAAAATTCATATTATTTTGCCTTTTTTTTAATAACACCATCAGTTAAAAAATTTGAGCTCATTTTAACCAATCTGTAACGTGTTTTTTCTGAGCGAATGCAAACTTATGAAGCTATATTTTACATATATAATGAATTTAGGGTGAATGAATAATGAATCTATAATAAAATTAGGGTTATATATTTTACATATATAATGAATTTAGGGTGAATGAATAATGAATCTATAATAAAATTAGGGTTATATATTTTACATATATAATGAATTTAGGGTGAATGAATAATGAATCTATAATAAAATTAGGGTTATATATTTTACATATATAATGAATTTAGGTTAATATTTTAATTACACATAAATTTAGTTACATTAACGTTACCTCCCCCTTCAAGTTACCACCAGACCCGCTTATATGATGGTTCTTTGGTGGAATGGGGTCTCGACTTTAAACCCTCCTGTTCCGAAGCCGACACCTCTCACCAGGCCACCGCAGCCTAATTTTAAATTTCAGAATCGAACCATTTTTCATTGCGTTTTTCCAACACAAATTAGTTCAGATAGCTCCGTTTTCAAAGGATTTAGTTTTTACGCTTTAATTTTGAGGTAATAAAATTTACTCTAAATTGAAGAAAATTCACTTAATGGCGGATCTCAAAAAAAATATTTAAATATTGGTGAAGAGGATTCGTTCTACACTATCTGGGAAGAAAATTTATATGATTAAAGGCAAAACCGATAAATCAAAGGTCTGCTATTTATAACGATCAGGAAATTCACGAGGAAACCATTTCGAGAAGTTCTAAATTGATAGAAGGCAAGAGCATTCCAAATGATTAACCCTTATGTAGAGAAGTTCGGAAAGTCTGTTCCAAGATCTGGAATGATACTAGCTAACATCGTCTTTGATATTTATATTTTTTAGACCACAGTAGACAGCAAACATTGGCACCAAGATTGCTTTTCAGCAATAGGACGTTAAAAGAGCACCAAAAACGAGTTCAGATGGTAGACGGTAACTTCAAAGTAAAGATTTAATAAATATTTTGCTTTGCTTATGATAAAAAAAATTGGGCATTAAACGATACCATGAAGGTAAGCACGAGACTTGAAAGCAACAGAAAATTTTCCTACTTCAATGGATTACAGGATTTTCTTTCCAGGGAAAATTTGTTACCCACCTTCGTTAGTAAATAACAAAATTTACCGTCTCAGACTTAATAGAAAAGAGCCAGTAGTCGGTATAATTTACACAGTTTATACTAAGAAAATGGAAGTCCTTGAAAGCTGTAGGAAGAATCGTGCTTTGTAAATATTTGAGGATTAATACAGATAAAAATCTTAAAAGTGATACCGAATTCATTTTGCATTTCCCTACTGAAGACCATTCATTCAATGCCGAATCTAAATAAGCATCAGAACCAAATTTCTCTATTAGCTTACATTCGCTGGGAAGAAAATTTAAATTTGTAAGATTAAAGGGAAATCGGATAAATTAAAGGTATACGATTTATAATAATCTAGAAATGCACGGAAAATAGTTTCAGAAAATTTCTAAATCATTAAGAGACAAGATAACATAATTTGGTTAACCATTAAGTAGCAAAGTTGAAATATTTCGATGAGCTAGAATTATTGCAATAAAGACAATGACACCTGGTTTTTTTTAAGTTTTAGTTGGGTGCGATCTTCGATCTACAAACTTTTGGAAATAAGACTGCTTATCAGCAATAAACATCGAAAACGAGTGACAGTATCACGAGTATAAGCTTCAAGTATCAAATAGTTCTTCAATGTCTTAGAGAATTGATATGCTGTAACTTTATATTTACTCAATTCAATAAAAAATAAAATTACGGTTAAACAACGGTGTCTTCCGTGAAAATTAGTCGCTAATTTCTGCAATAACTGAAAATTTTCAATACATTCTTCCTAATAAAGAAAAGGGAAGCGAAAATAAGCACTCCAGATCAGCAAAAAAATCAAGTTTATTATAGAACACATTTATCACATTTCAAAGAGCAATTTCCCAGTTTATTTTAAATGTTCGATATTCACATCAATTAGTAAATGACAAGGAATATGGCCATTAAACAATTCAGACTATAAAACGCAATAATTGCAGACTATGGCATTTAACTGAACGTGCTTAAAATTACAAGCTGAAAACGAATGTAACAGAACGGAATAAAACACAAATGTTACAGATAGTAGTATACATTATACAAAATATCCACATGAGCTACATTTGAACAAAACATTCAATGGAAGCAAGATTCCATATATAAGGATCACTGCATTAATCATGTGATATAAACACGTTTTAACATTTTTAAAGTCAAATATTTAGTTCGAATATAAAATTTTAAGATTCCTTCAAATATTTAAAATAGAGAGACGTCTTTAATACAGAAAGACGTCAAAGATAACATGGTAAATCTAAAGATTCAATTTTTATATCATTTACCCTCCACTTCTAATATGATTGGATGCATGCCAACTTTAAGAATTGATAAAATTGGAATAGCACAAATATACAATACAAACGTTTAGTACACAATTGTAAAAAGTGAACATTTACACTCAAAAATTTCTTAAGATCAATTGGCATCTCATATTTTGCAATTGTCGAATATTGGAGTTTAAATTTCATGCATTCAAAACATGGAATATGGCACTTCGTGGATAAAACACTTGCCATAAGTTCTATTAAAGCACAATACAAATTAGATTTTAACAAAAGTCATTAATACCGAAGAGCTTACAAAACAACACCTTTGAATACAATGTCGGTAATAAATGTCAAGAATAAAGCGAAGCTTCTCGTGGCTTTCATATATTAAGATCTTTTACCATTAAGTGAACAAGAGTGCAGACATTTCAAACTGGTCAAAATATAGCGATTAAAATTCTGGCTTTGAATTATTGAGCTAAATTTCAATCATTTAAGATTAATACATCAATGGCATTTTCTGTATTGTTCGTAGAATGTGCAGTGAAAGTAGAAAACCATTAGTGATGCACTACGGTTACAAAAAAAGTAGGATCAGTCTATATATTGTGATTGCAGGTGCTTAAAAAAATCATACTAACATCCTCGTGCAAACAGAAGGCCAAATTTTACAAAGCTATCACATTAGCATTCGAGAATACAATTAAGATTCTAGATCATTTACAATACATGAAAATGCTCGTACACTTCAATTTATTTAAAACTAATTATTCTAATGATCAAGGTTAACAATTATATAATGCAAATTAACGATTTTTAAAGACTTAAAATTATTTTAGAAATAGGATTCTATCTAGCTGTAAAAGGCTGGATGATGTAATTAGGAAACAATTCATTAGCTCCATATCCGTTATGAAGCTGACCGAATATTCCTAGGCCGATTTCTCGAGCATATTTAATATTAGTACTAACTAGTGGCTGCAAACTTAATACCCGAAATCATGCACTTCGCAATTTAGAACTATCAGTTATTTCTCCATATAGAAAGATCTTATATTTTACTCGAGAGCTTTTGCTATAAAGAATTGAACAGAAAATATTTTCTCCAAAACTATTGAAGACTCGCATGGGAGTGATTTAAAAGCCCACTCCTTAAGCTAATGCTACAAGATGTTCACAGCAAATTTTCCTACAATACTCAGAAGTAAAAGGACACATGATTGAGGCTGACGTAATTGAATACGGATGAGGGAAACATAAGTGGATACAAAGAGCTAGCCGAAAATTCCTATCTTGATCCAGATGATATACCATAGTTGTTAGATTCAGTTCCATGAAGACTCGCTAATGGATGCAACAGATTTGGCACATTTCATTACTCAAGTGTACACGAAATTTAACATTTTAAAAATAGACAATTTTTATGTCTGTATGGAAGAGAGTATTATCTAAATTAGGGTAAGTTAGGACCGACAGTTACGTTTTTTATTTCAAAGTTTCCCAAGATACATTAAATATGGAAAGCTAAAAATCCCTTAAATTAACTCTTAAAGTATAATTAAAGGTCACTGAATGGCTGGCGTTAAATTTCCGAAACATGACTTGCACTTGCTTTTGCAGATTTTTAGAAATTCTTTCGTTCAATATGGCTTGAAAGAAAATTGTCCTCTACGTCGGAACTACTTATGCGCTGTAGAATTCTAATTCCCGGGCATTTTGATTGCGATGGTGATCAAGCATCGAATACAAAAGTTCCTCAAGGAATTCAGAGAACCGCCAGTTGGCTGGCTAGCACAGCCACTGACCGCTCTTTCCTAGCTAAACTTCTTAAATCTACAACTCTCGAAATAATTAATTTTACCAAAATTATGAATTATTCCAATGTTATTTAGTCAAAATTAAAGCCAGATGAATTATTCAATAGAATCAGAATTTTCTTGTAGCCGATAACAAATTTTGAACATCTATTTGTACATATTGCTGACAAGAGGAGATTGCAAACATTTAAAGCCAATTCATATTAAAATTACATAATTTTGTATTGTATGCTAGATACGACAGGGACTTAAACCCTAAGTTCAGTATTTCGATTCCTAATTTGAATGAAAACGCAATGCAGAATTAAAATTTCTTTGTCTACCAAATATTGATAGAGTTCAAACAATTCGGGTTTGATGAAATTTCAAAATGACACGCTTTGATACTCGACAAGCTAAGGACTTGAATATTTTACCACCTTTTAACAAATTACTTCCTAAACAGAGATCAATATAACTAGGAACTTTAATATATTAAATGCTAATAATTTAGGACTATACACGCACTTTAAACCTGTCAATTCAGAAAGCAACTATAAGCAATATACAGTATATGGCGGGAATAAATGGTTGTGAACCCTTCTAAGACTTATTTAACGAATGCAAATTACTGTAGAAATTGAATTTTAATATAAAAGTGCATATGGGATAACGAAATTTATTGAAGACTATCTCACAAATGTAGACCAGATAAGTTCCGTCACTGTAAATTTGCAGCTGCTACAAAATAAGTAAAAGCTTATGTAGATTCTAAAGTTACCGTTAAAACCTGTAACATTTAATTATTTAATCAGCTTCAAAAATTAAGGAGGTAAGGGAATTCAGATTAAGATACTTCAAACTTTCCTAGATTTACTTTAATATCAAATTTTGAAATGCATTTAAAATTTTAATTGTTACAATTTTAAGAAATAATCGGGTTTAAAGAACTTTGAAACGTTTTGATCTGATGTTGGCCAAGCATCATGATCAAAATGTTTCGCATTTTCTTTAAGCGGAAGCTGGTCCATTAGCTTCGCCGGCCTAGCTATGGGCCACTTCCAGTGAAGGAGAGGGGATGATTAAGAAATCATTTCAGTACGTGCTCGTCTGCGTCAGATTGAAGCGATATTACAAGAACGTAAAAATTTAGTACGGATCGTGAAGTCTCGAAGTTAGTATTTGTATCTCAGCTATGACGACACTTATCTGGCCAAGACCTTTTAAACAGAAACTGGATGGGTCTTTCGGGATATTTTACAATATTAAAATTTCAATTGCTTCACAATAGCTACGGGTTAATGTATTACTTATTTACAGATTTGAAATGCACGTTTGGCTAGGTAACAAAATAAATTTATTGTTAGGTAGTTAAAACGTGCGATTATTCAATTTCGGTACATTTGAAAGACGCTACATTTTTTCCTTGCATTCAAGTTAAGTCAATTCATGAAATAGTTTTTTAGTACGATATTGGTTCTGTTAAACAAGATACAGAATGTTTTAAATAGTTGTAATGCATCAATTTAAACGTACGTTAACAGCACTTTGCGAAGTGAACCTAACGATTTTGAACTTCAAAAACAAGTGACCCTAACCCGAAATTGTATAGTTTGATTCAACTTAAAATTAACGCCTTGTCTGCAGTATTTTCGGTTAGCATGAATTTTTTTAAAGGGGGATCTAGAGCTTCGAGAAAATTTCCCTTTCTTTTAATGTACTCGTATTCTTCAAGTGAATCAGGAAAAAGTTTCCTTTGAAAACAAGAGACGTTGGTATTGCAGAAATTTCAGTATTTCGGCTTTTAGTTCACGAATCTAGTTACTATATTTAGAAATTCATATTTACTAGGCCGTGAAGGTTACATTCAGAAACAGGCGAATTCAGCATGAAACAATTTAAACTAGATTGAGAAATATCTAGAAAAACGAACTCTAATTCAGAATTCATATCAGATCATTTGGACATCCATTAGAAGGCTTTGAGAAGCTAAATAACCACGAATATTTATCCAGTAAGGATGAAACCATACACCACCTAGCCTTGAAATCTATGTTACTAAAATTTTAATATTCAATTGCGATATAAAAATGCTACAATTACAAGAAAAATTTAATTGTGCTGCTCCTTCTATACAATATTAATATTTCAATAATAAAATGGAAGATTACTCTTGTACACTTGTTTATAGAAATTAAGTTATCCTTTAAAACACGATTGACAACTTTGCAGAATATTAATGTTTCATAAGTTACCAACTAATTTTAACATTACTAGAAGTTCAGAAGTTACAGAAGATTAAAATAAGGGAACTTCAACACTGAATTCTCATTGAATCTTCTAATCGTGAGTTCTAAGTTACGTGGCACCCTGAAATAAGATATTTCGAATATAGAAATCATTTCGTGTGCAAAGTTAGAGAATGCATCGTTTAATCAAATTTACGTGCCAAAAACGGGATATTTAATTTTATGTTGAACGAAACATTCCGCAATAAATTTAACGAATGTCCGATTACAGCTTTATTCAAATGAAACGGACGTTTGTGAAAATTTATAAATGTTCAAAGTGAACGAGCTATAAACGATTGGTGCAAGTATAAAATGAATTGTCTTAGAATAAATTCGATATCGGAGTTAACAGGCCTTTTTGCTGAGTAGTAATCAGCGGTAAAAATCTTAGAAATTTGGAATTTTTCGAATATTAGAAGAATAAAACAAGTATAAGAAGGAATTTAGTGTACCTAAGTATTTTATTGGCTATTGTTACTCCTGTTGAAATTTCAATTGCTTGAAAAGAAACCTCAATATCATTTCGAACGAAAATGACGCTATTAGAGAAGATGCTTCGCAAATAATTTTTCAATGCTTTTTCCGAATTAAATTCTAGATTTAGTAAGCGTAGAAGATGGATTTAGAAGAATCGATTCTGAAGTTTAAGCTATAGTGTACTTTGAAATAAATATCGGAAGCGTTCAACTCTTACTCCGATTAGTTTTTCGCAGATTCCTTTTTTTTTTAAAGAGAAGGGATTATGAAATGAAGACATTTAATGCAACTTGTTGTAAAATATAATGAAATGCAATAGTTTAAAACAAACATTCCTTCTTCAGTAGACCTCAAGCATGAATTCTAGCAAAAATTTGGGAAGGCGATATTTAAATAGATACTACACAATTATACTGCTAACCAATCTTTTAATGTACTGTAACGAAGTACGTAAAAATTACTTTCAGATAACGGAACTCAATGATTACATCTAATTTATAGGAGAGGAAACAATTTCCGAATGTTGTATATTAATGTACGAGTCTAAACTCTATTTCCAGATTTGTTTACCAATACTTGACCCCTTTGCCCACGTAAACGGATTAGCCACATGATTTAATGCCGACACTTGAAAGGCGACTCGAATTAACCACCGTTTTCTGCGGAAATTCTAAGCGCTGCTGTTTCTTTAAAAAAATCTGCACACATTTGAAATACCGCTTATAAGTTTAAATATTAATACAGTGTGAATATAAGCTTTATGCACCAAATTGTGTGTGTAATCATTTTAGAAGCAAGAAATTCACTAAGAGAGCTACAAAACGTCTGTAGTTGCTGGTTCGTCAGTGCGAAAACGACCTCTAGGGCAAGGGGTTAAATTACACTTAACCGGCTCAAACCCTCTCCCCCTTCATAATAATCTGTTTTCATGCACTAGAAATCCCACTTAAGCTATCATTAAATTAAAGGACTATGCATTCCCAATTTTCTACATTACTGTCAACCCAAATCGCTAACACGTTAAGTACCGAATCCCTGGGGACCGATACCTTCCGCTTAGACAGCCGGTCCCGAACAGCCTAGACGGAAAGTATACAGGGACCAGCATATTACTTAACGTGGCCACCTCATCCTAACCTCCCCATTTCCCAATCCTCATTTGACCACTTAAACCACCTAAAATAAACCAGTTCAGTGCTTTTAACCCTTTGTCCTAGAGGCCGTTTTCGCGAGGAAAAATCAGCAATTCGAGAAGTTTTGTAGCGGTTTTGGTGAATTTATTGCATCGAACATAGTTACACATACAATTTAGTGTATAGAATTTATATTCACTCACTTTATTAATCTTTAAACCTACACGCGATTTTCAAATGTGTGCTACATTGTTTTTAAAAAGAAACAATTATCGCTGAGCATAGATTTCCTGCACAAACAGAGTGGTGTACGAGAGTCTGTCCTAACTTGTACGAGAGTCGTTTTTAACAGTTATGCTTTACATTTTAAGACTAAAGTTTTACTATAATCTTATACTTAACTGTTTAATTTTAAATACCTTTCCAAATTTCTGATAAACGACCGAGATGCAACTTAATTACCAACACACAAAACCTCGCACCGAAAATCGTGTTGCTAAGGTACAGCGACTAAATTTAGCCTCTTGTCGATTTTAGACTGTACTAAAATTTTCGATAAACTTTGAGAAGCCTATCCTTTTTGAAGGTTTCAGGAAGACCTATTTTTAGGCGATCCGAAGTCAAAAACCTACATGATCAAGTGAATTTTAGAATAAAAAACTAGATGTAAAAAATACTGCGATAACAGCTACGAATTTTTAATGTAAAGTTCGAAAATATTTTAAAAGCATTATCGTATACTAAAAAGCGACAGTATTTGAAAATTCGATTTGCAAGACCGCATATTTTGTATCGGGAAGATGTTATCAATATCTATCCGAGGTTACTACTTGAAGTATCTGAACACTGCGTACCATGCGAGTCAAGTGAGGTAAAGATAAAATTTACCGGTGTCCAGAGAGACTCGAAGTATTCTATGGGTTTTACTGTCTCGATTTCGGATATTACAACAACTTGCGTTCAGCAAATGGATATTTAAAGGATGTACCATTAAGAAATATTATACAGGTCGTAGCTATACTCATTGGTGCTTTATATTCAGATACCGAGTTGATTTGTAAATAGAAAATGATGGGGTGTGCCTAAACCGTTAACTTCAGATTAATGTAAGGAGTGGGAATCTAATTTGTCCGTTTCATTTGAAAGAAATTTAAAATTTTCAGTATGCTTAGTTTTATGGTTATTTTAAGAGGAAATAGAAGGCATTCCTACTAGTTGCATTGAAGTTCCCTTCATATTGGAGTACGAAAATTTACTATTCATTACGTTTTAATTTTAATTGGAAGTGTACAAGCTTGAAAAGAACTGACCATTAAAGACCAATTTATGTAACTCATCCATTGATTCATATGTCATCCGTTGTGTAAATTGAAATAAGATCCTGTTACACAACTTCCAAAATTCATCCAGCCATATGACGATGCTTCAATATTTTTCTCCGACCAATTCCAGAATATTGATTGATTGCTAGGATTCAAGTCTCACGGGGAGACTTCAAGGCAATCTTCGATCAGTGTTGAAAACTTTCTTCACGTTAGAAGTGTAGAGGGAGTCCTGAAAAGAAATTCATTTGATGAATACAATGAAAGTACGACATAGTGAGTTTATTATACTCTAACTATAAACGATGTGCTAGATATCCAATTTATATAAGAGAAATAAATCCAACTTCTAAAGATTAAATATCTAGAAAACCCGATAGAAGATAAGTTACGAATGGACTGCTTTACTATTTGAATTCATTATGCAAAATTGAATCTATCTAGACAGTGGCATTTTATTTTCTTTCAGAAAGAACCAGAATCGTGCACCCAATTACGAAGTTGGCATTTTTAAATCTATTTAAGTGGAAGGATCAGTTTTAAAGGAAACAATTTCAATCTTGAATACTACGATGTCCTTTGCTCTGCTTAAGAGCTTAAATACGAAACTAATTGTGACATTTAACTGAAAATTTCTTAATTTTCAATTAAACTAGTCCATGTCCTCATTTTTATGTCCCCTTGATTTCGAAATTTTCAAAGTGCCCGTAAAAGTTAGGAAATTTACTTTCATGTCAAAGAATAGTTAGAATATGTTAAGTTGCATTTATTTTCTGTTGTCTACGTAGTATTAAACTAAGGAAATGCATTTACCCGCTAGAATGAGTACTTAATATTCAATGCCATGCATGAGAAAAAAACCGTTTCAAGTCGTATATAACAATATAAAATTTTCAGCTGCACATTAATTTAATCCTAAGCCAGTTGACGCATTTCAAATATATGAAGTGTGAAGTGTATTATTTGCTTACAATTCATGTACAAAGAAAAGTTCCAGCCTTACACCTTAAACTAAATATTGATATTCGTAATTTGCACTCTTGAACTGAAATTTTCTAGGTTAAGTAACAAGTAACTTGTTAGCACTGGTAAGCATTCTTTAGACGTAAAAGACAAACGCGTTGAGCGTACTAGAATAAGTATGCACAACTTAATAAGCGAGGATTTTTACTTCTCGCCATGATTAATTTTTTTAACAATTGTAATGGTCAACTTTTCAATATGTAAATAGATTTGTCTATTAACATTGCACTGCATTAGCTTTTCTTCACACCATAAAGTTAAATTTTTGAAGCAGTATTAATAGCTGGATAACCACAAACGCTGGTAGTCGGGTTGATTGGGAAGCTTCACTAGCTTAGTGCCCACAGAAACTCAAAACATGCATTTAACAAAATATATTCATTCAGCTTTCTACATTTTATTCAATTCACTAGTTTTATTCGTGAACTCCATAGCTTTCAAATATTTTAACACATTCGAGAGCCATCACTATAAAGATAACGGATTTTCCATGCTTTTATATATTGGGGAAAAAAGGCCAACAGCTCTCAAAATTAGAATGAATTCACTGGTCGATTTTTATAATTTACAAATTTTAAAATATCGGGGGAAATTGCGTTTCCCACGATATATAATAAATTGTAGAAAGCTAACATTTCACATTTTAATTTTTTAATGTTTTGAAATTTAAAAACTTATTTTCTATCAAATATTTCATGACGTGAATTTCTATTACTGAAAGCCAAGTAAAAGTAAATTTTGTTCAACATCTATGTTTGTCTCTAGGAATAAAGAGCGATGTCATACTTCCGCGCATGTTCCGAAGCAGATTTTGCGGAAAGCTATGCCAGGTGGTTAATTCATAAGACTACTGTTAAGATGTCATATACATAGTGAATAGAATTAATGTAATGTTAAAACAGTGCGGTTTTTATGCATCGAGATTCGAGCGATTTTAATATTTTCTTCGTACAATTAAATTTAAGAAATTTAATTAAAACCAAGCTATTCCAATCTTATTGGCGTGAGAGCAGATAGCCAAAAGCGACTGGGACGAATATTAAGAGTTATGTATACCGTTTTGAAATAAAACTGATCTAAAACCAGGTTTATAATACGAGTCTATATACGAGAAGACCCGCGTATTTTGAACTGTTTATGTTCTTAGAACTGAACATCGCGGTATTACTTCGAAAGTTAGGTGAATAAACCAAGCATTTCATTTGAATCGTCTCGAAGAATTAATTTCACTGTTGAACACTATCAGCCACACTATACGCTTGATCCCTTATCACTCGTAGATTATTCGTAGAGGTTTAATTTCAGCCTGAAAATGCAGTTTCCCTTTAGAATGCATAATGGAACGTGATATTTCATGAAGCTAAATAGAACACGCAGAATTGGTTATAGAAATATTCCCGAGACTGCGAATTCTCATTGGAACAAAAGTGTTTATAGAAAGGCATTTAAGTTGATTCCTTAAAAGTAAGCATCGGCTAATACGCCGCTTTTACTACTGGCAATTAAAATATATTAAACATCTCAGCATCGTTTCCGTTTCATTCAAATTGCTAGTGAGCAGGTTATGTTCACTTATTTAGATCACCTGACCTTAATATTCGCACCATGTTCACACCCCAACTTTTTATTTATTTAGACCATATCAAAAGGAATTTGATTATCTTGTTATAAGAATATTTGTAAAACTTAGTTATAGCAATCTGTTTTTCTAAACTTACCATTAATGTCTTGAACTCCGTTTGTGGACGGAATATTTCATGGCTCCATAAATGGAGTCTCCATTCCATTTGAAGTCTGGTTTTTGCGATTCTTCGCATTTTTAAACCAGAACGATTCCACCTAAAAGTAAACATTTGAGATTAAAAGCTCGATAAGACTACATGTAAAATTACGTCAAATTATGATTTCAAACGAATTTAAAAATGTCTTGCTCCGACTCATCCGAGCCAAATGAGATTGAAATACGAATCGTTAAATTTTGAAGGGATCTTTAAAATTCGAAATGAAATTTCGTAAAATGCACTTCTCACCAACAAGTCTCGTATTTTGCAATTATCTGGTTTCTATCATACAAGATTTAGGAGCATCTCATTAAATTATAAATCATGCTTGATGTAAAGTGACCAAAGTTACTTTCATCTAGATGTTTACAGCTTTCAGTATTTTATTCCACGATAACTTAACCATTTGATGTGTGCCGCCAATTAATTTGATACTACGCCACAAGAGTAAACCAAATTAATCGACAAGAAAAAGCTATACTGAAACTATCGTTAGATTATATTAAACTTTTTTCGAATTTACTGCTCCAAGTAAATTCTTTGAATCGGCAACTGGATTATTAATCATGATTGCTCAGACGATTAAAAATTTAATTTGAGTCAATGCAATACGTTCTTTAGAATCTAGGAAGATAGTTTAATCGTTTTCATAAAACCTAGTGAATTGATAATGAACTTCTAGTGAAATTCTTGGGATAGTTGTCGAGAATGATAGATGTGCGTCGCCAGCAAATATTCAGAAGTGCTTGAGAATAGAAGGTTATTAAATGGTTTTAACATTTTGAGAGCTCAAGTGACTCATTGTAAATATGCTAGACATCTTTCGAATTTAAATATTAACTCTCAAATGGAGAAATTAAATCCCTTAAGAGTAAATAAGAATATCTTGGTTTTTTTTACCTTGGAACTTAAGTTATTTCATCTATTAGAACATTGCAGGAGTTACGATGTTTTCAGTTCGTACAGTTTGTTAGTTGTTTCAGTCATCATTGTACTGCACAGAGTATTGATCCAGAAATTACTTGGCAAGAGCCCATCTTAAATCTATGCAGCTTCAAGATTTTCAGTCGGGGATTTCTGTAAGAAAAATAGTACGTATAAGAAAATTACACACCATTAGTGTTTTCATTAGTATAGGTTTTTCAATTTCATTTTAAAATTCGCTACATCGATTGGTTTATTGTCAGCAAGCTACCAATGCTACAAATTCGGAGCATTAGAAATAACCTATTAAATAGAAATGTTTTTTTTTCTATTGCAGTAATCCGGAAAACAAATGCATAGACTATACAAATTCACATTTTTTATTGACATTTCAGAGCGTTCCGATATACAGGGTAAAGATATTTTACAATCGATATTAGTTACGCTATCGCTCATCGTGCACCCACTCTTCACTACCGATTAGAAAGAACTCTGAAAATGATTCCAGTTTGTGTTGAATGATACAAAATAAAAACCACTCGCTTTAGTTCCGCTTTCGTAATAAAACAGGTTTTGTAAAAAATTCTATTTAAAAATTCGTAAAAATTGCAATTAATAGTTCTTAATCAAAACCAACTCTGCTCTTGATCCTGAATCAGCGATTACAATATCTGATAATGCTTGTAAGGGCAGTATCCAGGTATAAGATTCTTTCTACTAGAATTTTGATTTGTGAATGCAATTTTGAAATATATCCTTTAAACAGAAAGCCACCTTACACTTTGAAAGTTTGAACCATTAAAGCTAGGCAATCAGCGGTGGATTTGCTACTAGGCAAAATACCCAGTAACTTAAGGCCAGAACCAGGTCGGTTTTAAGAACTTCTCAATTGTGTACAGATAACGAGCCTAAAGGAAAATAAACTTTACTAGAAAGCCATTTGTAACTTGACTGGATATGCTTAATATAGTTAAGTAACAAGAAAATGGGGAAATGTACATTATAGTATTTATTACACGGAATGCCTTAAGAAGTAGAGTGTACAAATGTAGATGTTGCATAAGTAAGGGGTTTCAACAAATTAATAGTTTCATAAAGTTGATAGATATTAATTTAAATTAGCAAGTTGTTAAAGTATGTCGAAATATAACCGAATTAGTCAGCTTATTAAATGGCTTATACGAGAACCCTTTAGACCAAGTGACAGAACATTCTATTATCTATTCCCTTACAGATTTCTCTTATTTAGCGATACTTAATTTACTGAACAAATCTCAATTCATTCCTAGAAAGGTTTTTATTCCATTCATCGTGGCTTTCACGCACGGTAACAAATCTTGTCTTGTTCAAAGTGTAATTTTATTAACTTTCTCGATAATTCATTTACTTTTGTCTTGATGAAGTAAATACATTTCGATTGAATACGAAGAGAACATTGTAGTTCAGTTAAAAGCAGTATCAAATTCTTCATCAACTCAGATACAATAACAATTTATATGGCAAATAATTCCAATTGCCAGGCATTAGTTACAAAGGTTGATGTTCATCGCACACATAAAACGACAAAAGCAAGAAACAGAATAATAAAAACTTTAAAAACGACTCACCAATAAACAAATTGCAATAACACAAACAAGTATATAATAAAAAACTATACAACAAAAAAAAATAAACTAGCATACATTTCAAGTACATAATCTTAAAAATGCAATACCAACCAAATGCAAGTCGTTTTAAAATATCTTGAATATCTCCAGACCAATCAAAATGGTGTTAATCGATATTTTTTCTATTTGACCATTTAGAGCCATTTGCATAAAACTAACTCTTTTATGCTCATTTTGACACTTCGATGACATGGTGAGACCATGTTTTTGATCATAGTTCACTGATTCGAGATTCAATAAATGATTTGTGTAGGAATGCAACATTTCATATTATATTCATTTCATATGCGCAGGAATGGAACATTTAAATCCTGCCATTTTCCATCAAATGTCCTCGTCTCTATATGGCGTGCTAAAGTGCTTGCTGAGGTTCAAAATGTCGAGGCTCGCCCTTAATATCTCTTTAAATACCAGTTTTTATACTAGATTCCATGAATATAATTTTTACCAAAAAACTAAATATGGAACATAGTAAGTAACTTTAAAATAGGGTATAAATCTAATAATTCATCTCACTGTTCATCATAAATAATTTCTGGTAGCTTATAAAATGTTAATATAATATTATTAATTAATTACTATAAAAATCCTTTATAAACTCGAAAATTTAACTCATTATTCATTTCTTTTTAACCATTTTTACTCATACTGCATATTGAGATATTGATTCAGTTGAATAGCGTTTGACAGACTAGCTGAAATTTTAGAAACCTTTATAAACAACGAAATCAATTATTAGATTTACTGTCTGCTTTAAAGTTACTTGAAGTGTTTTGGAGTTTTATTACTTTCAGTAATATTAATGTTTCATTATGAACCTTACTACGATTCATATTTAATTTTTAAAAAATTATATTCATGGAATCTGGTATTCGAACTGGTATTTAAGGGATAATTTTGTACAAGCTTCGACAATTTAAAAACAGCAGCCATTTGAACTCGCTACTCGGGAATACATTTGATCAAACATGGCATAATTAGATGTCTTCCATTTAAAGATATTCCTTTCTTGCACTCAATACATATCGTCAATGAAATGGTGCTCGAATCAGCGATCTTCTGTGACCAATGTATATCCTCATCCACCATGCTATCAAACTGTCGAAATGAGTATAGAGGAATTAGTCTTATGTAAATGACTCCCAAGACGAAATAGAAAAACAAATATCGATTACGGCTATTTTGATTGGTCTGGTGATATTCAAGATATTTTAAAACGGCTTGTTGTGGCAACTTTAAAATTACCTACTTGACATGTATACGGAAGTTACTGCGTAGTTGCATGTTGTGTACTTGTTTGTGTTGTCACAACGTGTTTATTGGTAAGCCTTTTTTTAAAGTTGTTGTTAAAGTGACTTTCTCAACTTTTTATTTTAGATCTATGCGACATGAACTAATGGCTAAATTATTTCAATATTTTGGCGTTATAATATCAGAGTTCATAAATTATCCAATAAGGTTATTTTAAGCATTACAGTATTTTCTTCATATTTAATATGAATGCAAGGATTATGTTAAGGATTCATGGATATAGGAGTAAATAAAATGGCTTCGGAGAAAACGCAACTAAAATCAAAATTTGGTATAAACAAGACGCGCACCATTAACATGCTCGAAGGGATTTTCTGAACACAATAATTTTGATTGCTAAATTAAACGGAAGCCTAGATACTAAAGAATATTTCGAATTATGTTATACGATTTTGTAAAATGACAAATCTACGAATTTCAGTCGAAGATGTTCACTCGGAATCTTCTAATAAGCTGACTAAATCAGTTGTATATTTTATGTTTTTATTTAACATCATCACGATTTATTTTGGATAAACTTTCAGTGAATTCCTGAAACGTGTTATTTGTCATAAATCGTCTTCTGCTCAATGTTTACGCCTATACACAGTATTTAAACACAGTCGGTAATTACAACTAGTGTAAATTAAATTTAATGAATGGATAGAAAAGAATTATCCATCAAACGTCTAGTAAGTCTTAATCTTATATTTTGGTCTTCTTACTTGTTAAATATCGTTTATATTAAGATGACATATTTAACACGTCTTCTTAACCGACTTTGTGTTTACTCAAATTACTTAAGCCTACTTTTGCTGGTCTATTATATTTAAATCCACAACTTTAATAGCCGTAATGTTTCACTCAATTTAGCGCATGGAGCGGGATTTCTTTGAAAAAGTTATAAATTACAAAATAGGTTTAAAGAATCCAAATTCCAGGAAGTATTTCTTGCAACAGAATACCGTACTGTAAGAGGAACGCAATTTTCTAATTAGCATATAAAAACTAAAAATAAGCTTTAAGTTTTCATTCCAACATTCTAATTTTTCAAGCGGAAGAAATCTTTTTTTTTTTTTTTTTTAGAATAAAAGAAATGACTAAAAGGATAGTGCTTCATGTGTTGTAGATAAAACTAGTAACACATGCTATAGTATCTTTGTATTTTAATTGAAGCTCTAGACATGAATGGCGAAAAAATAGATGCAAAGCGAATGAGTTGTAGTGAAGCTAACGGAGATTGACAAACCTCAATACTCTGTATATTGGAAAGTTCTGAAGTATCATCGAAGATGTGAATTGGTATAATCGGTGTTTACGTCTTTCATTTTCTACATTAAAAAAATTCCACAAATTTGAAAGGTTCATTTTAATGCTCCGACACATTAATTCAATGCTGCAATTTTTCCTGAAAAACTAATATTAAAATTTCATCAGTTGTTTGAGACTTTGAAGGGTTTTGACTATGTTTAGATTGGAACCGAAATGCGCTATTACAGTTGATAATATAAGAAACTCTTACATGTGCTTCTCTTTTCTTGCAGAAACTCTCAATGAAACATTGACGCTACATTTCTGTACACTTTAAAATGGGATACCAAACGACTTGTCCATCAAAATTCTGACTGGGTGTTTTCTGTGCAGTCCAATTATGAAGACAAACTGGAAAAGTCGAAACCAATGTCCTAAAAGATCAAGCGACTTGAATTTTCAAGGTAATGTTTCTATTTCAATTCTATTTATTTCTGTCTGATTAAAATATTAATTCTCAATAGACTTCTAGCATGTTTGCAATAAATTTCTTGATCCCTCGAAATGCCGAAGCAATTTATTAACCTTCTAATCACAAACACTTCTCAAATCCCTGACGACGCATATCATTGACTTCTCGGAAACTTCACGAGTTCACCGTCGATTCAATGAGTTCTCCGAAAATGACTGAATTGTCGTTTTCAAAATACTAAAGAAATTAAAATTGCATTAACTGATATTTAATAAAAAAAAACTTGAACGTGTAAACAGTAATGATTCATAATCCAGTTCTAGATCCAAGAAATTCACTTGAAGCAATAAATTTGAGAAAATGCCATATAATGTACAGATAATTTATGTAGTTTAAAGCTAGTTTTTACTAGTCTATTCTATTCTTTTATGGCGTAGAGGGAAATTCCCTAACGGCACACTTAAAATGGTTAAATTGGGTAACCGTGGAGTATAATACTGAAACTACGAAATGAATGCAAAAAAAATGCGGTAGCTTCATTAAGCCTAAATTTGAATCTAAAGAAATATCGTAAATCTTCTATAAATAGAAACCAAATAGAATAGAAATTACAGAATACGAGATTTGTTGAAGTGAATTTTACGAACTTTCAATTGGAATTTTTAGAAACACTTATTCAAATTTTTATAATCTCATCCTAATCTTATTTGTTTCGGATGAATCCTCGTGCAAGACTCGCTTTCTAAATTCGTTTGAAATCATAATCGTCGCATACCATTTCGTGTGTAATGTTCTATGAAGCACTTAATCTCAAACGTTTCTCTTTAGGTTGAATGTTTCTGGTTTAAAATGTGAAGAATCGCAAAACCAAAATTCAAATGGAATCTCGACTATTCTTTGAGCTATGAAATATTCCATCCACAAACGAAGTATAAAGCATTAATGGAAAGTTTCGCAAAACTGCGCAATACAATTAAGCTTTACAAATATTACGAGTTATGTTTACATTCTTTATGATTTACTAGATAAATAAAACGTCCTGGTTTAAAACATGGTGGGAATTTATGTATATTGGTCACGTAAATAAGTGAACACTAATCTGCTCACTCGCATTTTGAATGAAACGGCAGAAACGATGTTGAAATGTTTAATATATTCCAATACGTGCCAATAGAGTGCAATTCCTTGAACGTGCCAATAGAGAAAAGCGATTTATTAGCAGAGGCTTGCGTTTTAGGGATAAACCTAAATGCTTTTTCTATAAACACTTTCACTACTAAGAATCCGATGTCTCGAATGTTTCCATAATTGATTCTGTGTATTCTATTTAGCTTCATGAAATGCATTCCAATATGCACCCGAAAGGAATTTTCAGGCTGATTTCAGACATTTCTCAATATGTGTATGCACTTTACCGGCAGTTATTGATGGACTTTAAATGTGAATGAAGCTAGTAATAGAAATTAAGAAATTGATTTTTATGCAATTTACGTGTGATACGAGATCATGCATATATTTTGCTCGATAACCAGTGTTCAATGGGGAAATTTAGTGAGAGCCCTCTTTAAATGGAAGGCTTGGGCAAGTCGCCTTACTTGCGTAACATCGGGGAGTTATTTTCAGATCCTAGGCAATTCAAGATACTACTCTTCCTCTCATAAATTGGCAAATTTTGGCTCGTATTAAAAATTTGGTTTTAGCCTAGTTTTTACTTCAAACGCATGTGCATTGTTACTATTCATTCTGGTCGCTTTTGGAAACCCGCTGTCACGCCAGTAATATTGGTTTTAATTAAATCTCTTGAATATCGTGTGAATTTTCCTTCAAAAATATCAAGATAATCGTATTCTGATCTATCAACACAGTGCTGTTTTGATGTAATTGCCTTAATTCTGTTCAATATATTTAAGCCGCTTAATAGTAGTCTCGTGACAATCTTGCGACGTAACTTTACGAATGATCTGTTTCGCAACATTCGCGAAATAGAGCATCGCGCTTTATTCCTCGATTAAACTAGACGGATGTCGGACAAAATCCTTTCTTCCTTGGCTTTCAATAATGGCAGAATCTGCCATTATGAAATAATTGATAAGAAATATTTTGAATTACACCATTATAAACATTTCAAAATCTAAAATGCTAGCTTTCTGCAATTTACTGTAGATCACGGGGAAGTAATCGAGGGGGGGTACTGTAGATCACGGGGAAGTAATCGAGGGGGGTACTGTAGATCGCGGGGAAGTAATCGAGGGGGGTACTGTAGATCGCGGGGAAGTAATCGAGGGGGGTACTGTAGATCGCGGGGAAGAAGCAACTTACAAATATCGATACTTAGTTTAAGGCATTGGGCTGGTATATTTCGTTGTCCATGAATAGTAAGCAAATACACTTCACCCTACATATATTTGAAATACGTTAACCGGTTTAGGAATAAGTTATTATCGCCCACCTGATTATTTTACATTGTCATACAATGGATTAGAAGCGGGTTTTTCACGCATGGCATCAAATGTTTAGCATAGTCATTCTAATAGGTGAAGATTCTTTCCCTTAGTTTGGCGTTGCCCAGAAATTAGAAAAATACGTCATCACATTCCAATTCTCCGACGTCAAAATGAGTTTTCGCAATTTTCTCGAGAACTTAGAAATTTTAGAAATCAAGTGGCATACAATTTAACCAATTGAACTAAAAATTTAACTTTCAATTGCATGCAACAATTTAATACGGATTCAAAAGAAAACGAGCTCGGTAATTTAGCGCGTGCACTAAATTACCGAGCTCGTTTTTTGGTCCGGCTCTTTACGCAAGGAAATAAAATGCTGTTTCAGTCTTTAGACAGTTCTTGCATAATCAACTCAAATGCTAAAGCAGTCCTTTAGCAATTTTTCTTGTATCGGGTTCTGTAGATATTTAAGCTTTTGCAGTTGGCTTTACTCCTTGTATAGTTTATTTCATGCATGACTTATAGTTATTCTGATAATGCGAAATAAGAACTTAGTTTCATTGTATTCATCGAATGAATTTCTTTCTAGGGCTCTCTGTACGTTTCATTCAGCATGAAGAAAGTTCACTACACTGATCGAAGTTTGTCTTGAAGTGTTCCTTGATAAAGACGTGCATCCTGGCAATTCTACAATATTCCAGAATTCAAATCTTGTCAATTGGATGGTTAAAACTAAACATTAAAGAAACATCATATGCTGGGATGACTTTGGAAGTCGTGTAACAGGATCTTATTTCGATCGACACAACAGATGAGCCATGAATCAATGGATGAGTTACATAAGATCTTCAATGGTCAGTTCTTTTCAAGCTTGTACACTTTCAACTAAAATTAAATATGTAATGAATAGTAAATTTTCATACTCCAATATGAAGGGAACTTCAATGCAACTAGTAGCAATGTTTTCTATTTCTCAAAATTAAACCTAAAATTATAGGCTTATTGCAAATTTTAGTTACTTCAAATGAAACGGACAAATTTATTAGAATTCCCACTTGCATAATTTGGATGCTGCCGTGTGCCCAAGCCGCTTTCAATTACTGATCAAATCGGCATCTGAATCTAAACTATTGCTCGAATTGCCTAAGAACTATACAATAACTTCCTCACGATACATCACTTTGAATATCTACTTGATTAACGTAACTTGCTATAATATCCGATATCCAGATCATAAAACTACAGAATCCTTAGTCTCGCTGGAGACATCTAGATTTCATTTTACCTCATTTGACTCACACTCACGGTACGCAGTTTTCAGATTCTTTAGGTAGTAACCTCTAATGCCTCGATGTTATAAAGTTCCATACCAAATGCTGTTTTGAAAATAATTGAATTTACGAATATTTTTATTTAGTATAGGTTTAATATCTCGAAATATATTAAATTCATCTGATATATCTTTGAACTTTACATTAAAAAAAATTTCGCAGCCGTGATCAGAAAGAATTCAATTATTTTTAATTGATTTCGCAAAATTATCTCCATTTCCTTTTTTCTTTGGAGTTACGTTTATCATAGATTTTTTATGAATTCCGATCTCTAAAAACAGGCCTCTCAAACTTCAATTAGAAAATGCTTGTAAAAAGTTTGCTTAAGCACATTTTAGTGTAGAGCGTCTAAAATCGGCAAGACTCTCAATTTAAAGTCGCTGTACCTTAGCAACACGACTTTCGACGGGAGCCCTTCAGTACTGATAATTGTTAAATCTCAGTCGTTTATCAGAAATCGGAATATATTCGTAATTAAACGGTTGAGTATAAGATAGTAAAATTAACGTCTTAAAGTATATAGCATAAGGGTTAGAAAGGTGGCATTAAATTTTGAGTTCGGCAAGTACCAGTATTAATCCTTGCACCTCGAAAGGTGACACTCGCTGATCCTATGGTTTAATGCCGTCACTTGAGATACGACTCTCACACCATTCTGCGCGGAATTCTATGCGCGGCGACAATGGTTTCATTTTAAAAAATGCAGCATACATTTGAAATATCGCGTGTAGGTTTAAAGATTAATGAGTGAATAGAAGTTTCATACGCTAAACCATGTGTAATCATGTTAGAGGTAATAAATTCACAAAGAGTGGTACAAAGTCTCGTGTTGCTTATTCTTCCCCGTGAAAACGGTTTAAAGGGGAAAGGGTTAAAAGCAGAAATTGCACTGAACTGGTTCATTGGAGGTTGTTTACGCGATCAAATAAGGATTGGGAAGTGGCGAGTTTGGGATGGAGGTGAACACGTTAAGTAATATACTGGTCCCTGTATACTTTCCGTCTAGGCTGTTCGGGACCGGCGGTCTAAGCGGAAGGTATCGGTCCCCAGGGATTCGGTACTTAATGTGTTAGCGATTTGGGTTGACAATAATGTAGAAAATTGGGAATGCATGGTGTCTTAATTTAATGATAGCTTAAGTGGGATTTCTAGTGCCTGAAAACAGATCAGTATGAAGGAGGGGTAAGGGTTTGAACCAGTTAAGTGTAATTTATGCTTTAACCCTTTGTCCTAGAGGCCATCTTCGCGCTGACGAACCAGCAATTCGAGATGTTTTGTACCACTCTTGGTGAATTTCTCGCCTCTAAAATGATTACACACACCATTTAGTACATAAAACCTGTATTCGCACACTTTATTAATCTTTAAACGTATACGCGGTATTTCAAATGTGTTCTGAGCTTTTAAAAGAAACTCGTTATCGCCGCTCTTAGAATTGCCGCACAAAATAAGGTGGTTGGCTTGATTAGACTTTCGAGTGTCCATATTAAATCGTGGGGAGAGTCCGTTATCAATATTTGGGCAAAGGTGTTAAACAAAGCTGGAAATACAGACTTCAGGCTCCTACATTAATGTGCAACATTAGCAAATTGTCTATAGGAATTTTCCTATAAATTAGGAGGAAAACGACGAATTCAGTTTTCTGCAAGTAATTTATGTGCTTCTTTATTGTACATAAAAGAATTTGTTAGCAATATAAAAGTGTAGTATCTGTTTAAATATCGCCTTTTCAAATTTTTGCTAGAATTGATGTCAGATATCTATTGTAAAGGGAATATTTAAAACTTGGATAATTTAAAATATGGTTTATCAATAAGTTGCGCTTAAATGTACTTAATTATTTCGCTTGTAAAAAGAGCAGTCTGGTAAAAGAATTTAAGCTTCAACTCTTATTCTGATGAGCTAACGCTTCCGATATTTATTTCGAAACATACTGTAGCTTAAATAATCGGACGAAAAAGCATTGAAAAATTATTTGCGAGGCAGTCTTCTCTAACAGCGTCGTATTTGCTTCCCATTATATCGTAGTTGCTTCCCATTATATCGTAGTTGCTTCCCATTATATCGTAGTTGCTTCCCATTATATCGTAGTTGCTTCCCATTATATCGTAGTTGCTTCCCATTATATCGTAGTTGCTTCCCATTATATCGTAGTTGCTTCCCATTATATCGTAGTTGCTTCCCATTATATCGTAGTTGCTTCCCATTATATCGTAGTTGCTTCCCATTATATCGTAGTTGCTTCCCATTATATCGTAGTTGCTTCCCATTATATCGTAGTTGCTTCCCATTATATCGTAGTTGCTTCCCATTATATCGTAGTTGCTTCCCATTATATCGTAGTTGCTTCCCATTATATCGTAGTTGCTTCCCATTATATCGTAGTTGCTTCCCATTATATCGTAGTTGCTTCCCATTATATCGTAGTTGCTTCCCATTATATCGTAGTTGCTTCCCATTATATCGTAG
Source organism: Argiope bruennichi (assembly GCF_947563725.1). Taxonomy (NCBI): domain Eukaryota; kingdom Metazoa; phylum Arthropoda; class Arachnida; order Araneae; family Araneidae; genus Argiope; species Argiope bruennichi. Next base: position 81,772,829 of record NC_079152.1, read on the forward strand.
TTGCTTCCCATTATATCGTAGTTGCTTCCCATTATATCGTAGTTGCTTCCCATTATATCGTAGTTGCTTCCCATTATATCGTAGTTGCTTCCCATTATATCGTAGTTGCTTCCCATTATATCGTAGTTGCTTCCCATTATATCGTAGTTGCTTCCCATTATATCGTAGTTGCTTCCCATTATATCGTAGTTGCTTCCCATTATATCGTAGTTGCTTCCCATTATATCGTAGTTGCTTCCCATTATATCGTAGTTGCTTCCCATTATATCGTAGTTGCTTCCCATTATATCGTAGTTGCTTCCCATTATATCGTAGTTGCTTCCCATTATATCGTAGTTGCTTCCCATTATATCGTAGTTGCTTCCCATTATATCGTAGTTGCTTCCCATTATATCGTAGTTGCTTCCCATTATATCGTAGTTGCTTCCCATTATATCGTAGTTGCTTCCCATTATATCGTAGTTGCTTCCCATTATATCGTAGTTGCTTCCCATTATATCGTAGTTGCTTCCCATTATATCGTAGTTGCTTCCCATTATATCGTAGTTGCTTCCCATTATATCGTAGTTGCTTCCCATTATATCGTAGTTGCTTCCCATTATATCGTAGTTGCTTCCCATTATATCGTAGTTGCTTCCCATTATATCGTAGTTGCTTCCCATTATATCGTAGTTGCTTCCCATTATATCGTAGTTGCTTCCCATTATATCGTAGTTGCTTCCCATTATATCGTAGTTGCTTCCCATTATATCGTAGTTGCTTCCCATTATATCGTAGTTGCTTCCCATTATATCGTAGTTGCTTCCCATTATATCGTAGTTGCTTCCCATTATATCGTAGTTGCTTCCCATTATATCGTAGTTGCTTCCCATTATATCGTAGTTGCTTCCCATTATATCGTAGTTGCTTCCCATTATATCGTAGTTGCTTCCCATTATATCGTAGTTGCTTCCCATTATATCGTAGTTGCTTCCCATTATATCGTAGTTGCTTCCCATTATATCGTAGTTGCTTCCCATTATATCGTAGTTGCTTCCCATTATATCGTAGTTGCTTCCCATTATATCGTAGTTGCTTCCCATTATATCGTAGTTGCTTCCCATTATATCGTAGTTGCTTCCCATTATATCGTAGTTGCTTCCCATTATATCGTAGTTGCTTCCCATTATATCGTAGTTGCTTCCCATTATATCGTAGTTGCTTCCCATTATATCGTAGTTGCTTCCCATTATATCGTAGTTGCTTCCCATTATATCGTAGTTGCTTCCCATTATATCGTAGTTGCTTCCCATTATATCGTAGTTGCTTCCCATTATATCGTAGTTGCTTCCCATTATATCGTAGTTGCTTCCCATTATATCGTAGTTGCTTCCCATTATATCGTAGTTGCTTCCCATTATATCGTAGTTGCTTCCCATTATATCGTAGTTGCTTCATCTAAATTTAAACTTCAGCAGGAATGATAATGCTCAATAACATAGCTACATTAAATTAGTTTTATGCTTATTTTATCTTCTAATATTCCAAAGAACAATTGAATTCCAAATATTTCTGTAAAATTTTTATTGCCACTGTTAACAATTCAGCAAAAAGACTGATTGGCCCCGATATCGAATTTATGTTAAGACAATTCACCAAATTCTTACACCAATCGATTGTTTCTCTTTCCCTTTGAGCATTTATAAATTTTCAAAGGTCCGTTTCATTTGAATAAAGCTGCAATCGGACATTCGTTAAATTTGTTACAGAATGTTTCGTTCAACATAAAAGTAAATTTCCGGTTTTTGGCACGTAAATTTGATTAAACAATGCATTCTCTTTAACTTTGAACATGAAATGATTCCCATATTCGAAATATCTTAGTTAAGGATGTCGCATAACTTGGGACACACGATTAAAAGATTCAATGAAAATTCAATGTTGAAGTTCCCTTATTTTAAACTTTTGTAACTTCTGAACGTCTAGTAATGTTAAAATTAGTTGGTAACTTATGAAACATTAATATTCTGCAAAGTTGTCAATCGTGTTTTAAAGGATAACTTAATTTCTATAAACAAGTGTACAAGAGTAATCTTCCATTTTATTATTGAAATATTAATATTGTCTGGAAGAGCCAGTAGAATTAAATTGTTCTTGTAATTGTAGCATTTTATATCATAATTGAATATTAAAATTTTAGTAGCAAACATTTCAAGGCTGGATGGTGTATGGTTTCATCTTTCCTGGATAAATATTCGTGCTAATTGAATCAATTTAACAAAGATTTCTAATTTATGTCCAAATAAAAGATCCAATATTAAATATGAACTAGCGCTTTCGTTTCTAAATGTTTATTAAATCAAGCTTGAATTATTTCAAGCTGAATTCGCCTGTTTCTGTATAATTTTTCCGACATAGTAAATCTGGATTTCTAAATACAACAGCTGGCTTCGTTAATTAAGCTAAAGTACAAAATTTCCTCAAATACCGTATCTTATTTTCATAGAGAAGTAATTCTTAATGAACTTTAAGCATATATAAAAGATAAGATAAATTTTTCTCTAGAAACTGAATATCCTCCCTCCCCTTAAATTTCAGCGCTAACCGAAAATACTGCAGACCAGAGTTTAATTTTAAATTGGAGCAAAAGATGAAATTGCAGTTCAGGATCGCTTATTTCTCATTAAAACCTGTGAGATTAACTTCGCCAAATGCTGCCAATTTTTAGTTAACAAACGCTAAAAGCGGATAACGCATTCCAACGGTTTAAAACGCTTCGTATAGCATTTAGCAGAACCAATATCATAGCAAATGCAATTTTAAGAATTGCATTTGATTTTCTTAACCTTAATGTAAGAACGAAACAAAATATAAAAGGAGGCGTTGTTCAACTATTCCGAAAGTGAAGCTGCACGGTTCAACCAACTCGCGATAAATTTGCATTATCACCTAGTCAAATGCGTATTTCAAATCTGTAAATTAGTAATATATTAAACCGCAGTTGTTGTGCAGCAACTGAAATTCTAATACTGCAAAATTTCCTGAAAGAAAACCCGGTTCATTTAAAATGTCTTGTCCAGACAGGTTCCGTCGTATCCGATGAACATAATTACGAATTCAGACTTCCCGATCCGTACTAAAGATTTTAAGTTATTAATATGGCTTAAATCGGATGCAGACGAGCAAGTACTGAAAGAATTTCTTAATCTCGGCAATCTCCCTCTCTGTACTGGAAGTTGTCCATAGCTTGCCGGCAAAGCTAATGAACCAGCTTCCGCTTTTAAGAAATACGAAACATTTTGATCAGATACCTGGCCAACATCGGATCAAAATGTTTTAAACGCGATTGTCAAAATCAATTATTTCGCAAGATGTAATCGGATTTTAAAGTATTTAAAATTTTAAGTCAAAACATAAACCTAAGAAAAGTTGAAATATCTTGGAGACGAATTCGAAATTAATTGCATCGTTTAATTTAAAATTTAAATAATTAAAGGTTATAGGTATTAATTGTAACTTTAGAATCTACATAAGTACTTACTGAATTTGTAGCAAATGTAGGTTCACAGTGACAGGACTTGTCTGGTTTATATTTGTGAGATAGAGCTTTAATACATTTCGTTGTCCCTCGTGTATTTTTATTTTATTACGTAGTTTAGTTTTATAGCAGTTTGCATTCGATAAGGAAGGAATAGAATGCCCTTAACTAGTTATAACCGCCATATAGTGTACGTATTACAGTAACACTCCGAACTGGCAGGTTTAGCGGGAAATACAGACCTAAATTATAGATAAATATCGTACTAAAATTACTAGTTATGTTAATTGATCTACCTCCCATTTCTATTAAGGAAACCAATTTGCTCGGATGTGGTCAAAATCGATTGAAATCCTTAATTTATTGAGTGTCAAAGAACGTCATTCTGAAATTTCCTCAACTAATCTCGATATCGGTAATATTTGGTAGGTAAACAAATTTAGTTCCGCGTTGCATTTTCATTCCAATTATGAACAGAAATTCTAAACATTGCATTTTAGTCTACACAATAGCTGGCTAACCCTACAAAACTGTGTAATATTAATATGAATACAATTTTTTGGCAATGGGTTTCAAAGATGTTTATTATCCGCTAGGATTTTCAGACGCCATTAAATTATTCATCTGGCTTCTTTAATTTTAATATACATTGGAGTAGTGTACAATTTTGGTAAAATTGATTTCGCATTTTAATTTCGACTTTTCGATTTAAGAAGATTAGTTAGGAAAGAGCGGTCAGTGGCTGTGCTAGCCAGCCAACTGGCGGTTCTCTGAATTCCTTGGGGCATTTTTGATTTTGATGCTTGATCACCATCGGAATCAAAATGTCTGAATTAGAAACCTACAGTGAATAGATAACTCCTATAGACAGCACAACGTTCTAATAGACCATATTCAACGAATCTAGTGTAGTAGGTAAATTTCGGGAATTTAAATACTCGAGTTGCATCCAATTATAATTTAAGGGTTAATTTCAGGATTTCTAGCTAAAATTCCTTCCAGTCTTCATTATGAATATTAGGTATTCAATTGAGTTAAATTAGGAAATTTTATTTCTTGAAATAAAAATCGGAACTGGCGTTATCCAGATTTTTATTCAAGTATAATATCCCGCTTCCATAGAGACTTAAACACTGCACATTTTTTAAATGGTCAAAACAAGCCGCTTTTGTTATAATGGGTACTATATTGAGGAGTGAAGGGCGTCAAATCTATTACACCCATTAATCCGTCTTCATGGATTAGTTTAAAAGGAGACGAATAACTATGGTATACCATCTAGATCGAGGTAGAATTTTTCGACTAGCTCTATATCCTCATACGCTTTTTCTCGTCCGTATTAGACTGCATCCCCCTTTAATCATGGTTCTGAGTATTTCCCACAGAATTTCTATAAATCTTTAGCCGCAGCTAAATGAGTGTAGGGTTTAATGCCAAAATTTTAAAATGATTGAATAGAAAACCTTTTATCTTGCAATGAATTTAATTTCTTGATAGCAACAATTGCCAAGTAAAATACAGGATTTTTCTATATGGAGAAATAACTGATTGTTCTGAATTGTGAAGAGCATGATTTCAGGTATTAAATCTGCAGCCACTTACTAGTACTAATTCTGATAAATCGTTCTCGGTTCTAGGAATGTTCGGGCAGCTTCATAAGGGATATGGAGCTAATCAATTACCTCCTAATTACATCATCCAGCCTTTCATAACTAGATAAAATTATTTGAAGAAATAAGTTTCTAATTGTTTAAACAGCGTGAGTTTGCATTAAATTGTAAAAAAAACTTTCAATGATTAAACTGAAGTGTACGAGCGTTTTCTTTGTATTGTAAATGTTTTAGAATTGTAACCGTCTTCACAATTGGTAATGTTATAGCTTTGTAAAATTTGCACGTATATGTTGATATGCTTGGTTTAAAAGTGATTGTATTCGCAATGTATAGATTCTATTTTAAATTTGTAGTTTCTTTGTGTAGTGCATATCTAATTATTTGATCATTTTTACTGCACTTTCTACGAACAAGAGTTACAGAAAAATGCCATCGATGCATTAATTTTAAATAATTGACATCTACTTCAATAATTCGATGCTTTAAATTCTATTGCATGAAGATTTAATATGCATTTGAAGTTTTGAGTTCTTGTTAACTGAAATAATAAACGAGGTATCTTGATAGAAAAGATGTAGCATGAGAAGTTTGACTTCATTCTTGCTTAATGACTTTGTATTCAAAGATAATGTCTAGTAATGTCTTCGTTATTAATTCTAGACTTTTGTTAAAATCTGTTTGATTCTGAATGCAAAACTTGCCATACGTTAAGTGTCATATTCTATGTTTTTGATTGTACGAAACTTGAACTGCAACTTTGTGGAATTGTAAAATGTGAATTTCTAATATATTCTAATCTGAAATTTGAGTCTCGTTTTTTTAAATCTCAGTGCTAAAAGTTTGTATACGTTATCAAATCTTAATTTCTATCTTCCTAAATTTAGCATAAATCTAATCGTATTGGTTTAAGTGGAGGGTAAAGACTCGACATCGTAAATCTAAACAGTGTTTAATCTTGGACGGCTTTCTGTGTTAAAGATGTCACTATTTAAAATTTTGAATGTTATCTTAATGATAAATATTTAGTTCGAATAAAATTAACTTTTTATGTAAAAAATATTAGGACTTGTTTTGATCATATGATTTATGTAGTGATCCTTAAAAAGGATCTTTTTGCTTCCGTTGAATCTGCTTTGTTTAAATGTAGTTCATGTGGATGTTTATATAATGTATAACACTATTCGTGTTATTTACACTTCATTCCTTTCTGTTGAATCTGTTTTCTACTTTAACTTTCATCGGCATATATAGTTAAATGCCAACTTGCAATTGTGGTTTATAGTATGACTTGTTTAATAACCAATTGTCAAATGACCATATCTTCATTTACTAATTGATGTAAATATCAAATTTAAAATAAACTGGAAAATTGCTTTTTGAAGTGTGATAAATTTGTTCTGCAATAAACTCGATTTTTTGCTAATTCGGAGTGCTTATTTTAGTTTCCGTTTTCCTTATTAGGAAGCATGTATTGAAACTTTTCAGTTATTGCAGAAATTAGTGACTAATATTCACGGAAGACACCGTTGTTTAACTGGAATTTTATTTTTTAGTGAATTGAGTAAATGTAAAGTTACAGCATATCAATTCTCCAAGACATTTCAGAATTATTTGATACTTGAAGTGACTGTATCATCTGAACTCGTTCTTGATGCTGTTTATTGCTGATAGTCTTATTGCCAAAAGTTTAGTTCGGTGCGATCTTCGATTTAGGATTGTCTGAAAAGACTTTAGGCGTCACCGTCTTTATTGCTATAATTATTCTACCTCATCGAAATATTTCAACTTTGCTACTTAATAATTAACCAACTGATGTTTTCTTGCCTTTTAATGATATAAAACTTCCCGAAAGCATTGTTCTCGTGAATTTCCAGATGGTTATAAATCGTAGACCCTTAATTTATCCAATTTGCCGTTAATCTTATAAATTTTCTTCCCAACGAATATAAGGCGATAGACAAATTTGATTCCTAGGCTTATTCAGATTCGACATTGAATGGATTGCCTTCAATAGGGAATGCAAGATGAATTTGATATTTATATTGATTAAAAAAAAAACTTAAAATCCTCTTGTTAGCGGACATTTTTTCCCTCTTGTCTAACCTACAGAAATATCTACAAAATCCTTTGGTCCTTTCTATGACTTTCAAGTACTTCCATTTTCTTATTATAAAATGTGTAAACTATACCGACTATTGGCTCTTTTCTCTTGCGTCTGATACGGTAAATTGTCATTCACTAACAAAGGTGGGTAACAAACTTCCCTGGGTGAAATCTTTCAATTCTTTTTTTAATATAGAATACCATCTCTGCTAGTTTAAACTGTTGAAATTTTGATTTGGTTTTTTTTTTTTTTGATTTGGTTCGAAAATCATTTTTATTTCTTTATATATTGTACGGGAAAAACAACTTTGAGTATTTTTTATAAACTGAATAAGTTCGATAATTAACTCGTTAGAATTTGATGCTATTAATGATATACGGATTGCATAATTTTTAAAAAGGTATTAATTCAATAGCAACTGATGTATGTAAAATCTATAATCGTAAAACTGTACTGTGCTAACTGTACATTTGCGCTTTTATTTTAATTTGAATTCATACATCCCACTTCAGAAGTTGTTATTCTTTTGCTTTACGTAGTTCCATATTCTCATTTAATGTGCTTAATCGTCTCTGAAATGAGTATTTGTTATATTTAATATATTGCATAAATAACTTAAGAGCATTTATATAATGATGCTTCCTTATCAAGTGTAAGCAGACTAGAAAATTACATTAATTAAAAAACAAAATTGAATTTACATAAATTTGATCCTAAAAGATATGCGTAATTAAAATTGATGGAATTTACCTTCTAAATTTTTTAATTCATTCAATTATTTAATAAACCGTTTAAATACAAAACACTATGGCAAATGTTTCCAATACCATAAGTAATAACATGCAATGTTGATTCTGACAATTGGCAAATAAAAACCAATGACCTGATTAATTATTGTAATTTCTATTTACTCGTTTCTTTATAAAATTTGGAATCCGAATTCTAGTCGCATTCGACAAGTTGCTTTGCCTATAGTAATGATTGTTCAAAATTTAAATGAAATATACTACGAAACTTGTTCTCAATGATTTTTTACGCAGTACAAGCATAGAATATAACAGTATTGACGTAATTTTCATTTCTAAAATGACGGAGTATACTTAAATTTCGGTTTTTTTTATGTGCTGTATTCAGACTAATCCTCACTATTAGCATTGAGAATATTAACGTTTTTTAATGTTGAAAGATTATTGAAATTTTTACATCTCCTTAATTAAAGGATACAATTAAAGTTAATGAAGGAGCTAAATAAGAAATGAACTTAAAAGCGAATGAAATTTCAGAACAAAATGGTTACTTGTGAAATGCTCTTTAGGATTAGTTGTTAGATTTAAAGAATTTAAAATTTTGATGAAACGCATGAAATTAGTAAGGTTCCTAAATTTAACGAAATTATTAAAGCCTTTTTCCGTTTATTCTTAAGATTATAGAGTACATATTTGGTCATAAGACATAAAAATGACATTTTGTTAATTCTTAATTAGGACGCTTTGTAGAAAACGAATTGATATCATGGCGTTAATAAAAATGTAAATATTCGGTTTGTCTATCATCTAGATTTCGCTGTATTTCTCATTCTCGTAAACTACATTCATATTAAGCAAGATCATTGCTTTTTAACTTTCAACAATGGGAAAAATGAAACTATGAAAACGATTGTAATTTTAAGTCAACAACGTAATCTAAATTAGACAGAAAAAATATTTTTAAAAAAATTCCAAAATTCTGCAAAACATTGGACGACAATTAAACTGGCATGATGCAAAAGATTATTTTTTAAATTTTGAAACTTTGAAAAATCTAATTTTCTGCAATAATATTTTTGAAAATTATCAAGAAACGCCGGTTTCGCTTAATTGAAATAATTAAAATTTCAAAACCATTCTTAAGTACATATTTCTGATCCTCAAAGTATATATATATATATATATATACCGAATTCGGTAGCTGGGACTCAGTCTTATCTGTAAAGCGCCAACACGCCTCCATATTCATCTCTAGTACAAGTCAAAATGATGTCATTTAACTCTGCACTTGTCTCTATTCGGTTTTATATAATTGAAATATGATTTATAGCCCATATTTAAGATTTTTCAGATAATTGATATTTAAAAATGAGACGACTCCAACATTCACTTTCCAATTCTCCAAAAAATATCCATACCAAATTTGAATTTCTAGATTCCACAATCTAGATAATTTTGGTATATCTGTTGATTCAAGTTCAGTTGCGGGACCAAACAGCAAGGACTCGTAACATGATTTTTGACCATAATCATATCTGGTGCGCGATAAATCTATTAGCATCAAACGGCATTTCATTGGTATTATGAGATTTTAGAGATTCAGGTGATGAATTAAAAGCCTTCCGCGGCAGTTGATCGCAGTTCAAAATTGTAAGGCCTGCCAAAAGTGGTAATATTGGAGATTCACAATAATACACTAACAAAATCTATCAAGCAGTCAGTTCAGCTAATAGAATCAGAAAAGTATCTATTTCATATTGCTACAAACCTGTAATTTGTGCTTCCCATAGTATGAAAGACCATTTTACGATCAGCCCTGTGGGTTCTAATCGGGTTCCGCGTCAGTAATCTCAGACCTTGGTGACCGACTTGGCAACGAATTTGGCAACTTTGGCGACAGTATATAAATTACTGAAAACTTCGAGAATTTTACCAATCCAACCAATAGGAGCTGAGCTACACCTGATTGGTCCTAAAACCTTCTTGACGAACCCCCGGGAACTATAAGAGGTCGGTAGTTTCAAGCCGGAATTCAATAGTAACCAGAATCGGATTTCGGGTCGTGAAACGAGTCGTCGAGGGGATAATGAAGCAACGGCCGAACAGCCGTTGTGGAGTCCAAGCTATTGCTGACCTGAGCTGTGTGCCGAGTCCTGGTGTTTATTGTGGAAGCAGCATCGAGTCCTGTGAGAGTAGCCAGTCGTGTAATAGTGTGTCGGTAGAGGCTAAAGCGAGGAGATAGTGAAGAATTGCAGCCGTTTAGAGTGACCGTAGAGTGAAGCTACGAAGTCTACTACTATTCGTCTCTTCGTGTGTACTAAAACCTGTCGTCTTTTCTATTAATGGACTGTTTATTTCTGCATCGACTATCAAATCTTAAAAGAACCCCAACGTAAGTAGTAAATCCGTAACAATATATTGGTATTGAAGAGATAGATCAGATTAAATAATGGACAACTTTCTCTTTACGCCTAGAAGTAATCTCCATTTGTCAAAATTTTTAATAGTCAAAAATTTTAAAATTTGAAATGAAATTTAATATGAAATATTTTAAAATCAGGCTATTATGCGTTATTCAGGGCTGATATTCTAAATATCAATTTATAATGTCAGCATTTAGACATAATCAGTTAAAATACATAGTTTAATTGATGCATAAATAGGTAAATTCAAGGATTTTTCATCTTAACAATGTCTTTACGTGAGAACTTTACATCTACTGAATTTTAAGGATTGATATGGTAGACTTATATATTGGATTTGAAAATCAATATGCATGTTTATTAAACTTGCTTTTCGACAAGAACTAATCAAAGCTTAACCAGTACTCATGATTTATCAAATTATTCTATTTAAAAATATAAAAAATGCAATTCTATTAAAATTTATTGAAGAAACAAGATTTTCTTATCACAGATATTTCTATAAAATTATTCAAAAAAATTTGTTAATATCGTTCTTCTGTTAGATATTTTTATAAGACTTGTACATTAATATGAATAATTTAATTCCATGTTTCAATTTTTTTGAGTAACACTCAACTCCGTTTTCTTAATTGAAAATGACGAAATATACATCAAAGAAACCTACTTAACTATTTATTCATAAGAATTTTATAATTAATTAAAACTGTGATTATTGAAGAACCTGACATTAAAAAATATCTTCCAATCTTTCATTGATATTTTTTCATTTAATGCCAAAATTTACTCAAAGGAAGAGAAAAATTCTAAAAAAAACTTATTTAAAAAAGGAAATTCGTTTATTTTACATACTTAACAGTTAATGGGTCTCATTTCTAAATAATCCATCATATTAATAATACGAAAACGTTTATTATCTTATTTAATTTTAATAGGAATAGAATTCAAAACCATTGTCAAAAGAATTTGCTAACATAAAATAATGTAAAAATTTTTAAATAATTAAAGTCAATATTTTTTTTTAACTAATTCTTAATACAAAAAATAATAAATTTCGCGATATTTAGGATTTTTTTTTCTTTACAGTAAAAAGTATTGAAATAAGTTGATGGTATCTCCATAGTATAAAAAATTAAACAAGATTTTCTTTTCGATGTTTCGTTGTCTAGAAAATAAAATTATAATTATGAAAATGTTTCGCTTCAGTAATTATTTGAACTAATACTCTATATTCTTGTCTTTAAATAAATAAATTCTCTTTTTAATATAAATGAAATTCCAAATGAATGATTTAGTTTATTAGGTGGCAATTTTTATTAGAAGTTAAAAATAGTTCATAAATTAGAAGAATATTATATTTAAGTACCATATTAACTGCAGTATATAAAACAGCAATATATTATGCGAGTTGGTCTATTTTTTATTCGTTGTAGCAAATTGAACAGATTTAACCTGCCTATATATAAAGGAATATAATACAGGGTGTTTATAAAGTCCCGGACCCATTTTGATGTTTAATAACTCGTAAAATAATAGAGATATAAACAAACTTATGGCATTTATTGATGGAGTAACTCATATATTTTCCTTTTCAGGTTTGAATATTTTTATTTTTGTAAATATCGTCTGCGCGTGTGGTTATTTTCAGATAATTTCATTTTCCAGTCTAAATATCTGTACTTTTCTAAATATTGTCTGCTTATTAATTGCCTTTTTCTCTCTTTTGTTTTTGGCAACTATTGCAATGTTATGTTTACTTTTGATGTGTTTGTTCTATGTAGTACTTTTGTATGTGATGTTTTATTCGAGTGGATATTAAGGAGAATGCGTACACCACAAGAGAAAGCACAGATTTTATGATGGTTCATAGAAATGAAATCGATAGTGCAAGCACAGAGAAATTTCAGAAGAATTTACCAAAAAGATCCTCCATCCAAAAACAACATCTTGCGGTAGAAAAAGAATTTTCTAGAAATTGGAAGTATCGAAGATAAGAAACGTTCCAGACGTCCTTGCACAAGTGATTTTGATGTTGAGCGTGTCAGAGAGACATTTTTACGCAATCCTAGAATATCTGTGAGATCAGCGGCAACAGAATTGGATATGCCAATTTCGACGGTGTACAAGGTTATTAAGAAAAAATTAAGACTGCATGCATACAAAGTCCAAATTGTTCAAGTTTTGGAACCGAACGATAGGCCTAGGAGGATGGCCTTTGCAACAGATATGCTAAGGAGGATAGAAGATGCTGCTGATTTTCTGAAGAGCATAATGTTCTCCGATGAAACATCCTTTCATGTTTCTGGCATTGTTAATCGCCATAATGTGCGCAAATGGCTCTGTGGATGCCGACATGCTTGTCGCTACCTGGCGTGAAATTGACTATCGACTTGATATTCTCCGTGCGACGAAGGGGGCACACGTGGAAGTTCATTGACAAGGGTCATGAAACTTTTTGAGTCTATTTAACCATTTATGTTATTAATTTTAATCTATCTTTATTATTTTATGAGTTATTAAACATCAAAATGGGTCCGGGACTTTATAAACACCCTGTATTTTTCCCTGTAAATTTAGAGGCCCCCGATAGCCTGGAGATAAGGTCCCGACTACGGAACTGGAGGATTTCAGGTTCGAGACCCGATTCCGCCGAAAAACCAACGTGTGGGCGGGCCTTATGTACGTTAAATCTACTGGGGCCAAGCGCTCTCCTGCTGATGTGGTGTGGAAGCTCTGTGAGGGGTGTCAGCTCAGGTGTATCCTCGTTATCGGACCGCTGTTCAAAATTACGTGGCCCGTCCCAAAAATATCCGTAAAGGGGTTTTGAAAGGGGAAGTTAATATAACTAAACTAAACTAAAGCTTGTAAATTTAATAGTCATGGCTATTACAGTTATTAGTGCCAATGAAAAGATTTCACATTATTTATCCTCAAATGAGATTTCATAAATCATATTTGAGCTTAAATTCTGCTGAAATAAGATATCCTAACTTTTTAAATCTTACGCCTTAATTAAAATGGTTAAGAATTAAATATTCATTTCCACAATCTTCATTAATACAGGATATTTCACTGCGGTTTTACAAGTTTTTAGAAACATGAGATTACAATGACGAATCAGAGTATAAAGATAATATCAGATCTAATAAACTCAGAAGCATTAATGTATGCGTCAAATAACGCAATAATCGTGCAGTAGATTGTGGAGAATATCTCTAGACCATGAGATATTGAAGATACTTGAAGAAATTTTTTTTAGTCTGGCATCGATTTTAGTCTGGCATTTTTTTTTTAGTCTAATCAATTAATCACTGTGTTTTGCCTTAAATATTGTAGGTTAGAGATAAAATCTTATTTTGGTAGAACGATTAAAATCCTGTTTAAAATTTATAATTTTAGCAATTCACACTGACTGTTTTATGATAAATTGTATCTATTTTGAAAATTAAAGAACATCACATCAAAGCGATTTGAATTATTTGTCATAAATTCAATGCTAATGAAATTAAAGTTATATCCGATACCTTTCCTATCAAAGTTGTTCTCTCAAATTGTTTTCGAATCTCCATTTTCCCCTTGCAATTTTGTGCGGAAGCCCTGTAGAGACTTTTGTGAGTTTATTTCTAAGATAAATTGAAATCAGTGATACAAAGGAGATGAAAAACAGTCGTCACTTCCAAAAACGTTTAAGCTTTGTACAATAGTTTTGAGTTGTCGCGATTCCTTTAAAGGTTTCATTTAAAATCCCAAAAGATTTTTACAGTCTATTTGCATTCATTTTACATCATTCAACTGTATTCCTTTTTTATACATTCAGGTAACTTTTTTCTGTAAATCTTGTTTAGATTTCATTTGGATTCCTGGCTTCCATTTAGATTAGAAAGCTTTTTATCAATGTCAAACTACTTCCCTGTTAAAATACCTGTGAAAAGTATTTTAAAGGCAGTATTTTGCATTTTTGAGTAATTCTTACGTGGTTGAAAGCTATCATTGTATCGGAAGAAAAAGGTTTTTCAGCCATAAAACGACAAAAAGGAATCTTTTGAAATTCTACAATTTCAGATTTTCCTTAGAGTTAAAAAGATACATTCACTGCCAGTATTCTTCAAAACAATTTAGTATACCTTATTTAAATTTTTATTGCATTTTTGAAGGATTTCTTTAGTTTGTAAAGAAGTATTTGCAGAAGAGCAGAAACCTTTGAATTCTTTTAATCAAAGGAATATAAATTGCGAATCTTATTCAACCAGTGACAGCTCATTGTCCATAGACTCTTTCTAAATATTCTATTCCGTATCTAATTTTGAAATATGTATTAATTTTCATGGTGTACTTTCCTCATTCTTTTATTGGTAAAATTTTTTTTAATAAACTGAAAATTTTAAAGATATTAATAAAACATAAGCACAAGAATTTAAGATTTTATTCAAACATTTAGTAGATTAATTATAAAACGTATAAATATAGACAAAATAATAGACAAGCAAAAAGTAAAAATACACCAGTCCAAAATATAATAAAGGAAAAGCAACATATAAAGTGAAATCGAAGGTGAACTAGAATGTAGAAGAAAAATATCTGAAAATAGAAGAAGGGATGAAGAACACATGTAATGCGAATGTGAAAAACGCTGCAATTCATTGCTCTGTGGGAATAAACAATAAATCAATTTTTTAAAAAGACAAAGGGGTGAAGAAAGCATCACTTCACTGAATTTTCCGATATTGTTTGTGGAAAATATCATAATAATTTTTGGGAAACGCATTGATTTCATCTCCTGGTGAACAAATCAAAACATTCTTTGAAAAATTCAAGTCTGTTTCTGCTTTTAAAAATTGATTTACTTTTTATATATATAGAGAGAGAAAAGTGGAGATATGGAGAAGATATATGTATGTATACACATGCTGCGTAAAAGGAAAAGGATACTCTCACTTGTAATTTTAATAGTATTTATAAAACATTTTCATTTATTAATGTATACTTTTCAATTTCCTCTCGGAAGAATTCGAATGTTTAATGAAATCTCACCCAATATTCTTTCCTTTAAATTTCTTTTATATCATTCTTTTAAGCATAATATTCGATACTTCAAAATTTTACGATCTTGCATGGGCCTCCATACTTTTGACTGCATTCTATTATTATTTCCTTAAAAGAGCGTTATTAAAAACTTTTTACTTTTATTATATTAATTAACGATTGTGAAAATTTGTAATATATATTCCCTAAATTCTGATGCACCGAGAAGTGAAAATTTGATAATAAAACGGATAACTTTTCACTCATTGAAAAAAATCAAGGTAAATAAAAAGTGCAGTAAGAAAGTTAAACAGAAACAGAACGTGTTCTATCCAAATTATTGTGGAAGGAAAAAGAATTATATAGCATTTACCTCAAAGAAATGTTAGAATGAAAACTCTTTGATGAACAATGAATTTTCATTGATTTAATTTATCACTGTTCCATTTACAAGACATTAGAGTGCAAATTTATAGAAGAACTTGTAAATTTTATTCATAGTCAAATGATGACATCCATATCTAGGCCAACAATCCAATACCCATATAATGGTGGCCAAATACTTTGCCAAAAAAACATTTTACAGGGCAAAGGAAAAAGGCTTTATCAACAATAGATACAGGATACAAATGGTAATTAAGAGACATATGTGGCGATCACTTCACTACATAATGACCAAACCTGTTGAGGCATTTATCACACCGCTGGACCAATTTATTTAACACATCTTGGCAATAATGGCTTTTGAGCCATTTCTCGTTTCGGATAAGTGTTTCTTCAATGCCGTGAAAGGGAAATAGTCAATGGGAGCCAAATCGGGGCTGTATGGGGGGGGGGGGGGTTACCTCCAGATCTTCCACCTAAAGGTTTCCAGCAATCGCTGAGTCTGGTGAGCCGTATGGGACAGGGAATTATCATGCAGGAGAATGACACCTTCCGTCAGCAATGAAGGTCGTTTGAGTCAGATGGCTTCACGCAATTTTGTTAAGGTGCCACAATAACGGTTGGCATTAATGGTATGGTCACGCTTCAGATACTCGTTTAAGATAACACCACTCGTATCCCAGAACGGCCAGAACTTTGCCGGCAGAGGGTTTCACATTACACTTCTTCCTCGTGGGTGGTCCAGCGTGATTCCACTCCATTATGGCTTTTTTGGATGTGGGGATGAAATGATGAAGTCATGTTTTCGTCCCCGGTAACGATGTGATCAATGAATTGTTGGTCGTGAGCGTGATATCGCTGAAGAAATGCGAGTCTGCACATTATTCAAGTGGCTTTATACTCCTCAGATAAAGCACGTGGAACCCAACGGGTACAAACTTTGGAACACCGCAACACATCCGTAAAGATACGCTGAACGGTATCAGCTCATTCCAAGCTGTGCGACGATCTCACGCATGGTTACTCGTCGATCCCCTTGGGTCATTTCTTCAACACGTATCGTGTTCTATTCGGATGTTTCAGAAGTTGGACGTCAGCTTCTTTCCATATTGCGGTTTCCCATTTGCTCTCTGCCCGCTCCAAAAGAATGACACCATTTCGCCACCTGTTGTCTACTCATTGCTTCGCCCCCGTACACTTCAACGATTTGTCTGTGAATGACCGATGGGGACATATTCTTGGCCCATAGAAATGGTTTCACGGCTCGCACCTCTGTGCGAGACCACTTCTCTAGATGTCTTGCCATTACTGTCGCGGTTTCAGGTCTCCATACTAACACTATGTGCTCGAACGACCGGTCTAAGACAACTAGCGCCATCTGTCTCCACTCTGGGTAACAATATTTCCATCCACAATTTCTACTTTCCAAATACTGCTACTTGTACCTGTTTTATTTATACCTGTACACTTAACATTCAGCGTGCCCTGCAATCCTCGGAGGAATCGAATGTTGAAATATGATTCTTCTATTAAAGCCCGAAATTTCAACATGAGGAAATGTTAGTGGAATGCGATTCTCTCTTACTTCGTTATTCATCTGGTTTAAAACATTTATAACATACTGTAAATCCAACTGCATACTTACATTCAAATGACTATCAGCTAACAAAATTTTATTATTTTTAGATTTTTCCTGTTAATAAGAGAAAAGAAATATCTGGCTATTATTTGAAAGTTCCTCAACTTTCAAATTATCAAAACAAAATCATTAATCGATCAACTCATATATCGTTAAACAAAATAGAAGTTTTAGAACTAAATGCAACAATCATATTAACAATATTCTTTGCTGATGCTATTATCATGATGTTGTTTTTTCATCTCTTAATGCAAATATTTCTATTCAGTAACTTTTCTAGAAAAAGGAATTTTTTAGAAACCTCATAAGAATAATTGAAAGTTTAAAGTGGAGAGTTAAAAAAACGGCTTTGATTTTCTAAATTAACCAGTAAAAATTAACGATAAAGAAAACCAACAATACATAACAAAATATCGAAAAAGGCTTTCTGGCCGCATCATTCTTCGTTAGATAATTGTTTTAGAAATTCAATGTTTTTTAATTTAGTTACGAAGCTACTGGAAAAAGTTAGGCTTTTCTGATAAATTTGGAACCTGCTCTTTGAATATTGCTGACAATAGAAATTACCTAAAATGCATGTTGTTTCACATCAGCTGAAACTGTTAATCAGTACCATACGTAAAATCATTTCTTACATGCTGCAACACTCTCTATACAAAATCAAATTTATTCTTTAGCTTCTAAATTATAATCTTGTACAAAAGGATTCCTTTTCATTACTAGATCTTGCTACAGGAATATCTAAATAGATATACGAGGGCTGTCTAAAAAGTATCCTATCTTTAGCCAGGAAAAATATATTACTTACGTGATGAAATTGGGACCCTAACCCCCTTTAATGTAGGCCCCTTGCACCTTCACACGCTTAGCAGACTGATCCTTCCACTGCCGAAAACACTCCTGGAATGCTTCGTTTGGAATGGTGTTCATCTCAGTTGTCACATTCTGCATTATTTCTTCTCTACTCTCGAAGTGAAATCTTTTCAACTGAATCTTCAATTTCGGAAACAACCAGAAGTCGCAAGGAGCCATATATGGACAGAAGGGAGATTGGGAAACAACTGGAATTCAGTATTTCACCAAGAAAGTCTGGATCAGGTGTGCCGAATTAACTGGAGCATTGTCATGATGTAACAGCCAGTTTTTAGTCGTCCAGAGATCTGGTCTTTTGTACCGAACTGCATCTCTAAGCCAGCATAGAAATTATTGACAGTAGACTTCTTCCAGTTTGTATTTATGATGCATTCATCATCGTCTCCACTGATGTGCGGCTATTTCTGAATTGGTTAAACCACTCCTTAATTTGTGTTATCCCAATAGCATCGTCTTCAACCACTTGCTGAATCTTGGAATTATTTCGTTTTGAGAATCACCAATCCTTTGACAAAATTGAATGCAATATCTTTGCATTAAAAGAAATCAAAAATTGAGAGAAATCAAAAATCTGACGAACACTTATAACACTATTTACTCAGTGGTCAGCAGCCAGCGAATGACACTCTCGAATAGGGAGAAAAAAATTCAAACATGAGCATTAAGTTGCCTTCTTCCACTGTGCGCAGTGGCGCCGTTCTAGCATCATTATTGTACGCAGGAAAATTCAAGGTCGGATACTTTTCAGACAGCCCTCGTAAATGCCGAATTTAGGCTTGCTAAATTCCTTACACTTTACTTTACTTAATTTTACTTTTTTGATACTCAATCATTATTCTTTAAAGACTAATATGGGATAAAATCCATTGCAGAACATGCAACTGTTACAGGGCATGGATCAAGACTATATATGATATAAAACTTATGATAATGTAGAATCTTAGGAATTACATTTTTATGCATAAAGAAATTACACCCCTTATTGATACACATATGGAGCAGCTGATTAACCAGCATTTGGCAAAAGGTACAAATCCCATTTGACTTTGGGGTGAATTGGCAAGTTCGTTTTATCGTTCGTCATCAAACATTTGTTCGAATTAAGAAAAAAATGCCCATTATAGGCATGTCCATAATGGTCTTGTTAATAATTTTCAGAAGATTCATTGAATTGCAAAAACTGATGGATGAAACATTGAATGCACATTGCAATTACTATTAATAATTTGAAAATTATGAGATATCAAGTTTTAAGCCTCGAACAAGCAATGCATTCCATTATTTCATTTTGAAAATAAAAGATAAATTTCATTCATTCATCGGTTAATTTCATCTCACAAAATGAGCATCATTGTAATCAAAACAAAGTATATGAAAAGGATTTATTTTGATAAAAAAAATTGAAAAAAAGATAAAAAGAATTTTGTGAGATATTTTTATTACAAACATAAAAGCTGACAAACTAAACAGATGCGCTTGATCTCAAACCCCACTGCATAAGAAGCATTGCTTATTTTAAAAACAATCAGCAGTTTGACATGAAAGCTGATATTGTGCCTAATGAAGAAACTTCACTTTCGTTAGAAATTCATAAAAAAGAGAAAGATGATATTAACAGAAATAGCTGACATCAGCACAGCAGCATTAAAAATTCGGTTATTTTTTTCTAAGTTTATTGAAGTGGAAAACAATACAAATTTTTAATTCAGGATAATTTTTAGGTTGAAAAGTTTTTATTATTTTTATCATATCATTTATTTATTTTTTGTAAATCCTCATTTGAGTATCTCCTCATTCGTGTACGTTGCACATAGCTACGTCTTAAACTGCATTTTAAGTATTTATGTAAAGAAATACAAAGGTAAAAAAATATTAAAAAAGAATTATGTCATTTAATCAGAAGTTGACTCGGCATACCATGCAGTTATTTAATTATATTATTATTTCAATTTAACTGAATCTAAACTAATCAATTATCTTGATAAATCTTGGAAACCGTATTGCCCATACTTTTGATAAATTTATTTATTAGAAATCATGATACCAGAAACTGACTATAATGAGACATAACTCATAGATCTGATCAATGAATATTTTTGATTTATTGATTTAAAAAGTGTCATTCTTCCTATTTCTGAAAATAATCAAAAATTGAAGAAAAAGCATATCATTCATTTTTGTGTTTTAATAAGTTCCTACTTTTTAAAAATGTTTGTGCCTGCAACTGAAAGCGACGGGGAACTAACGACATAGAATCCACAGAAAATTTTTTGTGCTTATTGATTCCCCCAGAAAGTTTCTAAAATTATGAACTACATGCTCTTAAAATTAAATTCTTAAAGAACACCTGTTTGGAGTGAAGTAAGATTTTAAACGTTGTTATTCAATAAAGATATTGTTTAAGAAGACCCGAGTGGGGATATCTATCATTATTTTAAAACATATCTCCAAACATCTTTTCGGTTGTTTTCTAGCAAAAAATATATTGTATGAAGAATTTCGGAAGCGATGGAATATCATTTCATGCAGTAGAATCGCATTAATGTTGAATTACAATATTTTCAGATTTTGAAGTTAACGGTTACAAAAATTTAAAATTACTAGTTTAAATGCAAAATTGTTGCTTAAAGATTATTGCTTAAAATTATGAATTTAAATCGAGAAAATGTCTGGTCATATTGAACAAATATCATCTAAAATTCACAGTTTCTATTCATTACTGGTAATTCAAAGGTAATTACAATTTCGGAGGTATTTAAAGTCAAAACCTAATTTCATTTGCAGTATATGCGTACGGATAGTGAATTAATTATTTGACAAACAGTAATATTTATATGCATTAAAAATTTCAAAAGATAAATGACAACTGAAAGAACATTCTCCTCTCTCAAAAATGTTTACTAATTAAAATTTTAATTACTCATTTAAAATTCATTCAAATTGCTGAAACTAGGTGAAGCCAGACGAATATTACAAAAACATGTCTTTATTTTTATGCAGAGTTATCTACGAATTCGACAAATTTAGTCAAGCATTGTTATTTGCATTTTATGGGTAATTTGCCAGAACTCCAGCGTCATTTAGAATTTCATTAAACATCCTTTGAATTTTAGAACTCCATGATTTTTTATAGGAAATAAATTATAAAACAAGTTTTCGAAAACATCTATTTAAATAAGTATTTAAGTTTCAATCATTGAAGTCTCTTTATTTTTAACGATTTTAACAAATTGTAAATAGCTTTAACGAGTCCTAATATGTAATTATCTTTCAAAGAAAGCTTTTGACTCAAGAAATAAATTTCGGACGTTGAATGTATGTTTCACAGAGTGCATACTTGAGAAATAGATTGCAGATGCATTTTTCATCCTTATTTGCCTGTAATTTGTTAATTTCATATAATTAATGACATACAGTTTTCTTGAAATTTGGAAATAGAATTAATTAAACAAGAAAAATTCAAATAAATCAATTATATGACCTTTAATTAAGGTCAGAGTATTCAAGTGAATACTCTAATCATTTGGAGCACTAATATATACTGCAAACCTTTTATTTTATAAATGTTCAATTAAAATATGTGTAATTAATTAATGATCTGAACAAAACTTTTCCTCATTTGCATCAGTTTAAACTTGAATAGGCATCGTTATAATTATTATTATAATTATTAATTATAGTTAATAATTATTTGCTTTCATTAAAATATATGTATTTTTTAAATTCTAGTCCGAATTACATCTAGATGATCATCAGTAAAAATTTTAATTGATACCATTTCGAAAATACAAAATTATAAAATTGTTCAGACAGAAAAGGGGCTGAAAACTCATTGTTCAGAAAATTAATTTAAAGACGCCATCTATGGTTGTTTTTATTAAGTGGATGATATATTTAACCACTTTATAAGTATCTCTAATTTTTAATTAGTGAAGATATACAAAATACATAGGCTTTAAAAACTATAAAATTGCCCTTTCCAATGAGCCAATGAAAGTTTGAAATTTCTCCGCAAAATGATTGTTTTAATAAAGGCCATAAAATTTTAAGTTTCAATTATTACCAACTTTCGACTTTATATAATTGATTTTATTAATTTTCCAAGCTTTTCAAAGATTTAAATCTTGTAATTAAGTTAATTGAAAAAAATAAAATTAAAATAAGTCGATTTCGAAAATATATTGATTATAAAATAAAAAAATGTCAGAAATCATTTTATATCTGCTTTCAAATTGTTAAGAAATATTCTGCAATTGAATTAGAGATTATTTAATAATTGTTATCTATATAAACATAAGGAATGCATTTAACTAAATAAAATCAAATTTAATTTTAGCGAGATAGTCATTATTATCAAAAAATAGACATAAAAACTATCGATAATATAATGCTATTTCCTTATTTTGGCTCCAAAAATCGTAAAAGAATGGTATTTATATATTTCGATCATTTGACCATTTATTACTAATTTTCTGCTGAATTTAAAAATAAAAGAAAGAACCTAACTATCTAATGTAAATTAACTTTGTGAAAGTAGAAATCAGTACCTGAAAAGAATGAAGATTTTATTATACTTCATACTGACAAGAAAGGTAGTAAAAAATGCTGACAAACATTTAAAAATGCAAATCAAAACAGTGACTATTTTATTACTTAATAGGATAATGCATAATATCGAATGGATCATTTCAGATTATTTTCATGAATAACAAATGAGAAGTAAGAAATAACTTTTTAAAAAATAGTGTTCAAAAAGCTATAATTAGTGAATGCAGCTTTTATAGAATCCAATCTTATCAGAAACTTTTAATGAATTCCTTCACTGAAATCCTTGTTTTTCTTGACAGAAATATCCGTATTACTTACGCTTCAAAATTTAACGGGGCAAATTAATAAAAAATATTGATGAATAAAAAAATGATTTTTTTTTTCATTTACACTAAGATAGATTCGCTTATTGCGGCTGAAAAAATTATGTTTTTACATGATAGCTCTGCTAATTAATTACTGAAGTTATCCAAATATTAAATTTACAGTAAATACTATCAGCAGATAGTTTTCTCTTCTGTTTCGATTTAATCAATATTTTATCAGTTAAACTACTTCGTACTATTATTTCTCATCAAATAAAAACTTATTTCATCAATTTTAAGGCATTCACAACTGGCATAAACACTTTATAATTCAGCTTACATTTGCCTTTATTTATATATTTATTATACTTTTGCCATTAAATGTGCTTTTCAAAATTTAAAAAAATAAATAAAATTATGTTTATTGGATTTACATTCAAGTAATTAGTTTATAAACCAAACTGTTTCTATTTAAAATGTGACATAAACCTGAGACATTTTACGAATCCTTTGATATAGGGTGTTCATTAATTATTGTCCGGGTTTCAGTACCTCATAACTTTCGAATAAAAAATATTACGCAAAAACCGATTACGTATTCGTAAATTACAACTCAAGGAATTTTATTAATGATATTAAAGTGTAAAGCTTGCACAATTTGCACTTTATAGGCATTCAGCTGAAGGCGATTATGTATTCGTAAATTACAACTCAAAGAATTATGAATACGTAAATTACAACTCAAAGAATTACATATTCGTAAATTACAACTCAAAAAATTATGTATTCGTAAAGTACAACTCAAAGAATTATGAATATGTAAATTACCATTCAAAGAATTATGTATTCGTAAAGTACAACTGAAAGAATTATGAATATGTAAATTACAATTCAAAGAATTATGTATTCGTAAAGTACAACTCAAAGAATCAACTTCAGCTGAATGTCTACAAAGTGCAAATTGTGCAACCTTTACACTTTAATATCATTAATAAAATTCTTTGAGTTGTAATTTACGAATACGTAATCGGGTTTTGCGTAATATTTTTTATTCGAAAGTTATGAGGTACGGAAACAACGACAATAATTAATGAACACCCTGTATATTTAAAATAGATAACTCCTTCTATTACGTATGAATATTTAGAAACTTTCAAAGCCTTCTAAGTAGCTACCAAAATTCTTGATTATAAATAGTAACATCATATTTATGCTGCGCCTGCTTCTATGTTTGTAATTCTTATTAAAATGCTTCAATTTAAATTCTTGAATCATTTAAAAAATCCTGCATGCAGTTAAATGTTTTAATAAATTCTGACTCACACAAAAGTTTTAAAAATGATGACATAGAATCCAAAATACAAAAATAAATATGAAAATACAGATAAAAAATATGAAATGCAGTATGAATATGGGAATGCGATAATTTTCCCGAGTTTTTTTATCATAAAATTATCAAAAAATTTTATCATAAATTACCATATCCCGAATGTTTTATCATAAAATATCTCTTTGCAGGTATCTTAAATAAATATCACAACATCAACACACTCTAAGTCCATAACTATTATTAAAATAAAAATAGAGAATGTTATTAAATTGACAATTAAGAGGTTCTTTGGCTGAATCCGATTTCTCTATAGAGCATCAACTAAAATTCCATGATTTCTTTTGCAAAATGGCTAACAAAGTTTTATTGGCTACTTAAAAATTTCTATCAAACAAAAATCCATAAAGTATAATACTAATACGGGAAAGAAATCTACCCAGTGTATGATGAAAAGTCCAACAAACTCGATAACAGATATCGATGCTTTATTTGACAAGAAAGAACAAAACTCAAATACAAAAGGCACAAAAAGTCGGCAAAAAACAGCACTTCAAGAAATCCATAACACATAAGCAGCGAACCGTTAATACACAACCGCACAGCATGAAGCGAAAGAAAACTTGCTGGAGATCATTACCCCAAAAAAAGATTACACTCAAAAATTCGTTTGAGCTCAACTGACTTCTCTATCTCTTAGCTTTTTATGATTTCTGTGAAAGGCTAAAAGCGCTTCCGGAAGTATATTATAGTTTCGTTCCTAAGTGTTCCAGTCATCTCTGGAACTTTTGCCGCCATTGTCATCAAATGGTCTCCAAGTGTATCTCTTAGGTCGAGAGTCATTGGCCTAGCATCTATTAACATCTGTTAAAACTATCTGTAAAAAAATGTCTTCCTTGGCATGAAACTAATTGCGCAGACAAGTAATATTACCATTTACTAAGAATATTCTTTAAAATAGATATATCTGTTGATTATTACATATATTCGCAAATCGTGAGATTGAATTGGACCGGTTTTTTTCTCACGTTTTTTTTTTTTTTTTCAATACTAAGACTGTCTTACGAAAAGCTTTTATTGCAGACAATATAGCTTTTTTTTTCTACTCTACATACGAATCTATCTTAACCAAAGGATGTAAAGCTGGTACTAGAGGTGGGCAAATACATCCTTCAAGAGTAGAAAGAAATGATATGGCAACATATATAAATAATTTTTTCATTATATCATATAGAAACAAGATATAGTAATATAATATAATATAGAAAGAAAATTTATAAACATACGTTGAGAACACAAATAATAATTAATTCCATATTTCATTCTATATTCAAAAATTCTGCATTCTAAAATTTATAAACCTCACAGCAGAACGCAAAAAAAAAGTATGTACAGAACAAAAACCGGAGATTATAAAATAATTTACAGAATTAAGTCACAGTGTACATAAAAAAGAAATTATATGAGATAAATAGAAAAGGGAAAAGAAGATAAAAATGAAGGCTACGCATCAAATAAAAAATATAAGTTAGGAGTCTGAATTACTCGAATAGTCTTTACATTTAAAATCTCTGATTTTGAATATCTCCCCTATTTCAAAAACCTTTTATGAGCAAAATACATTGCATACAATATTATTTTTCATCGCTACTTGGAACCATGTTATCATAATTTCGAAACATTGTAACTTAAGAATATTTGGTATGTCGTTGATAATTTTACTTAGATTCTGTTTTTTATTTTTCTGAAAAATTTTGAAACAGCAAACATTTTAGGCTCATTTCTTTTCTTTTTTTATATTTGCATTTCAGTTTCCACTGGAAGATTTAATTTCATAGTGAAGAAAATTATTTGAAATTTAGCTTGAACTTTTCTTTCAAACATAAGTTACAACGCATATAATAAGATTAAAATTCTCTTCAGAAAGAAAAGAATTGTATTATAAAATAATTTTGGAGATAATAAATTTAAGCTACTGTTCCTTCACATCATTAAATCCAATTAAAAAGAAATTTTAAAAAAAGAGTAATGAAAATATAGGTAAAAATCTATTCCGGGTAGAACTTTTTTTTATTTACCCTATCTTCTTTTTTTATATTTTTCTGTTATGAATTATTGTAGGCTAAATTTCATTTTGAAGTGCAATTTCTTCAAAATATTTTAGTTATAAATTTTGAAATGTTAGCATTCTAAGCCAAATGATGCTGATGTCGATTATATCACCATCATGCTAATTTGAAATTTGTAATTTGCATAAATTTTATTTGTAGTTGTAATTCACTAATACTTTTTCAAATGTGTTTGAATTCCAGTAAGGGATTTTTAAGTTTTATGTTTTTGAACTCAATCAGTGAAATCTTAACTTCTTCAGTTTTAAAGAAACATGCTTCTAGTTCCTTTCCTTTCAAGTCAGCCTGCAATGATCATGAATTTAATGTAGGAGACCATATAATTAAAGATATTATAAGGCTGTAGAAGCTTGTATAATTAATTATATGTCCTAAAGCATAGTTACCATTATTATGCATAACTTCTTTCCTGAATAGGAACGTTTTACCATATCCATTGAGATATCAGTTATGTTGTTGGATCAGATAAAGCTGTCTGTAATCTTCATAATCTCTAACGTTTCAGTAGCAAAACCCACCAAAAGACTTGTATAAAAAAATGAATCAGTACCAACCGGAAACAATTCATACACAATGCTGCAAAAGACATCGAAAGATTACATTGGTTGTTACTATATATTTACGATATTAAATTGTGAATGAAAAAAACAAACTTTGATGAAACCAACAACCTAATTTATTGTCAACTTTCGTAAATGAAAAACAATTGTTGGATAAAATTTCAGATGACTGAATTCGATTAATTTATTAAACTGCATAGCTTTAGAGCAAAACAAGAAATAAAAATAAGCAATAAGTAAAACAAGATAAAAAATTTGTCTACAAATTTTTTCCTAGAGAAGTTAAGCTGTTATTTGTTATAAATCTTTTTGAAATCAACCTGTTCGACTACCAAATAAACTAAATATGAATCAACCACAATTTATTCAACAAAATGTGAGTGGTGAGAAGTGAGTCGTAAAGAAGGATAAAGTGGTGATTTTTTCTTATTTTATTTATTATTTAAGGATGACTTCGAACACATATCAAAAATACAATAGCTTTACCCAATAAGTCTCAAAACTACAAATAATAGTTTCAGTGTTGGAAAAATAACCTAAGGCGGACTTTTAAAATTTTTCTTACTCCACAACAGTTTTCTATAAGAACCAAAAAAGTACATGCCTGATAACTGTAAAAAATATCCTTCCATTCCTCTGAGAGGACAACATACGAAGTTATCACATTATAAATGTCTCTTGGAGAAACTATATAAGAAATGAAATAATGCATCTAAGAGATCGTATAAACAAGGAACACGTACAATTTATCTTAAAGGGGCTTTCTTTTTCTTTGTAAACGAAATATTGTTTTGTAAGTATCAATAAACAATCCACGTTTTAAACCACCGAATAAATAATTATACAACTATTATTTACCTATCTGTGTAACTGGAATGAGCAATAAGTTTCATGGGCAAATTTTGGGATACAGCATTTAAAATAAAATTAATCTGTTTATTAGTAAATGAAATTTGTTTACGGCATATTTTTTCTGTATATGTTTAGCTATCCGTGTGCATTTAAATACGTTAATTCAGAACAGAATGAACTAGATTGCTGAAATGTGATCGTATCTACACTTATCAATGAAAGTGTAGATACGATCAAACCCTTTCTCGTCAACGAATGTTTATTCTTGTAAATGAAAACACAGTAACTTAGCAAAGCAATGAATTTCATATATGAAACTTTTTATGCAGTCTAGACATCAAAAGTGGATATTTCTGTCAAAAATAGAGATGATCATTCAAAGAAAAAGGAATAAAATTCAAACGCGCTTCTCTTTTTCTACAAAAAAAAACTGTAAAACAAGCCATTTCATGCAAGTAAACAGAATAAATCGCTTATGCATAATAGCTTGAGATTCAAACTTCCATCAGAAAGGTATTTTTAAATATCAAATAGAGATATACATTGAAGACATGCATTGTATTTATGGGCCTTTCTAATAGAATCAAATCCAATAACATCATAGGGCTGTTAAAAATATATCAATCAGTCTTCTGATTACACGATGTCTTTCGAAGTACTGTTGTCTTACTTCTATATTTTTCATGTAAATTGAGCAGATGATAAACATAACTTTTGTATCTTAACTTTCAAAATAAAGAAAATTATGAGATTAAACATGTAATGAAATAGCCGATAACATATACAATAAATCGGTTTGAATTGTGTTACAATAAAGAAACTATTGTTAAAATAAACTATTGTCCCACAACTAAGTTGATTATATTTAAAAAATTATTGTAATACAGTGTATAAAATCATTCATATGCAAAATTATATATCAAAAAATATCACTGAAAATGCCAAAATCTATATTTGTTTAATTATAATTTTTAAAGCATTGCTTAGGGCACATACCCGATTTTCAAAGGATATTTGTGACAAAATAATAATACTGAGCCAAAACGTCTGACCTGTAAATTGCCAAAAGATTGACACGTGGATACACATTCTACGATATTATTAGTATAGCTAGAGTTACAGTATTAGTGTTTTGTGAAGTAATACAGGGTGTTTATAAAGTCCCGGACCCATTTTGATGTTTAATAACTCATAAAATAATAAAGATACAAACAAACTTATGGCATTTATTGATGGAATAACTCATATATTTTCCTTTTCAGGTTTGAATATTTTTTACTTTTGTAAATATCGTCTGCGCGTGTGGTTAATTTCAGATAATTTCATTTTCCAGTCTAAATATCTGTACTTTTCTAAATATTGTCTGCTTATTAATTGCCTTTTTCTCTCTTTTGTTTTTGGCAACTATTGCAATGTTATGTTTACTTTTGATGTGTTTGTCCTATCTAGTACTTTTGTATGTGATGTTTTATTCGAGCGGATATTAAGGAGAATGCATACACCACAAGAGAAAGCACAGATTTTATGGTGGTTCATAGAAATGAAATCGATAGTGCAAGCACAGAGAAATTTCAGAAGAATTTACCAAAAAGATCCTCCATCCAAAAACAGCATCTTGCGGTGGAAAAAGAATTTTCTAGAAATTGGAAGTATCGAAGATAAGAAACGTTCCAGACGTCCTTGCACAAGTGATTTTGATGTTGAGCGTGTCAGAGAGACATTTTTACACAATTTTAGAATATCTGTGAGATCAGCGGCAACAAAATTGGATATGCCAATTTCAACGGTGTACAAGGTTATTAAGAAAAAATTAAGACTGCATGCATACAAAGTTCGAATTGTTCAAGTTTTGGAACTGAATGATAGGCCTAGGAGGATGGCCTTTGCAACAGATATGCTAAGAAGGATAGGAGATGCTGCTGATTTTCTGAAGAGCATAATGTTCTCCGATGAAGCATCCTTTCATGTTTCTGGCATTGTTAATCGCCATAATGTGCGCAAATGGCTCCGTGGATGCCGGCATGCTTGTCGCTACCTGGCGTGAAATTGACTATCGGCTTGATATTCTCCGTGCGACGAAGTGGGCACACGTGGAAGTTCATTGACAAGGGTCATGAAACTTTTCGAGTCTATTTAACCATTTATGTTATTAATTTAAATCTATCTTTATTATTTTATGAGTTATTAAACATCAAAATGGGTCCAGGACTTTATAAACACCCTGTATATTCTTTGATTTTTAAACGAGGTTTTTGCAATTTGATAAATAGATTCTTTATGAAAAGAAGAATCTCAGAATGATCATTTTTATACAAAATAAAACCCATTTTTACTTAAAAAACATCTAATTTATTGCATTAATTAAAACTATTTTATGATTTATAAATTATAAGTACAATTGATTAAATAAAATCCAACAAAGATTTGACTTTTCCTCACTCAAAATTTCAAAGTAGCTAGAAACTTCGAGAGAAAAGAAGCCAAAAATTCATTAGGAAATGCCATTTCAAGTCTCCTCAATTAATTAGGAAATGCATTTAAACAATTAAGCAATTCTAGCTTATAAGTGTTAGCTCCAAATAAGCTTTTATTTGAACTTCCTGTAAGAAAAGAGTTTCAAGATTTATAATCCAATCAAAATCTTCTTCCTAATGAACTAATGGAAGAGTTTCGAAATCTAGAACTTCTCCATTATTTTTTTTTTAATTTAAGTAGGAACTTAAGGTTTAAATATGAGAAAACTCGTATCATGAAGTTTAAGATAATTTAATTCTTTTTTAGACTTTAAAGTTTTATATCTTGCATTTAAATATGCTGCGTAAATCTGATTGAATCGAAAAAGGAACCCCTGTATATTATTACAGTATGAGAAAATGTGCTATTTAACACTGTAGAAAAGTATTATTTTTAAAACCAAATCTCTGATCTCGACAAGCTTTTGAAAGAGGCACAGACATTATATATTGCATCAAGTTATTCTAAATTTGTTAATACTCTCATACATCTTTTAACATCAAAGTTCCAGGAACACATCACAAAATATATGGAAATATTTCCTAAATGAAATGAATATTTTAAACTCCTTTTGGATTAATGATATTGAAGTTTTTTTTAAATTTACCAAGTATGTAATATTTTCATATTTTAATATTTTATAAGCGGTCATAATTTCAAATTATCAGCAGTCATCTGGAAAAAATACGTTATTTATTTAATAATTTATCTGTTTATTCAATATAAGCACTTTCATAGATATTATAGATGGATATGTAATCATTTTAAACGGAGTTTCAGTATTTTCTGAAAATGACATTTTATTTGATTGTCCACATTATAAATGTTTCTCACGCATAAAATGTTAGTTACATATCAGTGACTTCTCTTCAATACTACACAGGCGTACATTGATTATGCATTAGCAACTCATTTATTATTTTTTTAAATCGCCATACTATTTTTCTTGAATAACGGACCTCGTCCATTATTACTGCAAAGATATAAAAGAAAATTAATTTGCTTCCAAAATTGAATCAAATATTACGATTTCATTAATATTTAACGAGCAAAATATTTAACAGAAATCAAATATCTATTAAAATACCTTGAAAAGAATTTTATATTTTATTTCTATGCCCGTGAAATGATTTGAAGTTCTGCAATATCTTACTGCATTTTAGCTATATCTTACTGCATTTTTCAGATCATTTTTTAAAGATCAGAAACTTTATTTGGAGAGTATTTTAGAGAGCATTGTAGAGTATTTTAGGAATTTTTTCTTGAGATTTATAAAACTATGTTTATATGCGTAAATGTTACTGTTTAATTTCCGTTAAATTACATGGAAATCATTAATTTATTGTAAATTAATAAAATGTAAGAAATCTATATGTATAAAACGCTGCATGGCACAGAAATAGCTCTTATTACTTATTGTTAAATGGCAACAGTTAAATATAAATAAAGCTTCATAAGAATATCAGACTGCTTCATTAAACGTTTGTGTTGCTGTATTGAATCCAACACTTCACTCAAAGGTATCACTTCCTTCCAAAGTAATTTTAGCTAATTAAAGCAACTATAAAATATAATTGAAAGTGTTCCAGCGGTGCTTGGCCGTGTCTCCAAAAATCAAATTTAATCAGAGGAAAGAAGATATTAAAAATGTCCAGAAATAGGCTTCAAAAGGAAAGTTAATCGAACTAAAAAATGGACTTGGATATCGCTAGATAGTTAGAATTTATGACATGCCTAAAAAAGGCGATGTTTATATCTTCCAAAACATGTTTCTTACAAAATTAATCTTTATATTATCTCAAAACTCAAAAAATTAACTTCATAATGATATAAGTGTAGAATATTCTTCTTAATTTTAATAATATTTTAACTCAATTCGATATACTACTTGCAAAAATATTTTTAAATGTTATGATGGAATTCAAACTCATGCATCAAAATATTCAATCACTCGTTTTTGCCTCTCTTTAACTCTGGAATAGGATTTCACTTTTGCTTTTATTTCGTAAAGCATACAATTTTTTTATTTGCAGCAAACTGATTCATGTTTTCCAGTCATACCAAACAGCAAAGAAAATTAACAAAACAACAACATATATGTAATACGTATATATATTGTAATGCGTCTCTCAAAGTAATATATGAGATTATTTTCAAGTCTTTATAGCCAACTACTAAAATTACCTTTTGTTATTCTTCAAAATAATAGATATCATGCTTTTTAAAGTTTTTTTGTATTCATTTTTAATTTCTTGAGCTGAATTTCTCTTAAACGGATCCTAGGAAGCTTGTTATTTAGCAGCATAATTTGGCAGCATCTACAGTAACTGATTGATGAAGAGATTCCCTTTTACAAATGTAAACAATTTCTTTTTTTTTTGTACTAAAAGTATATTTGTACAAATTTCAGCAGCTCTAACTCCAATGATCAACCATGTAAAGAAATAACATGCACACACATTCATTCACCTTTATTGTTAGCAGACATTTAATAAATGCTGTGATAACTGTTGAATTTTGGAAGATTGATACGAGTGGGGATAGAACCTGGGACCTTGTGGTTCTCAGTCCAGTAACATGACCAGGATACAAAAGCAATTGCTCGGGTAGCGTAGTTGTTAACTGGCTTATATGCTATTCACCACAGACTCGCCCTCCAGTGAATCGGAGGTGAGACGAATGATATGGCTGCTGAATGGTGATGTATTATTGGCTGTTGAGTATAATGCGCCTGTACCCATTTGAGTAGCGCCAAGCGTTATGACGAGCAAGCGTGTGTGTGTGAGTGGTTGTTGATGCTGCGTCAAATGAGTCTGACGACTTTTGTTGCGGGCAGATGGCGCCACAACAGCTATTACGAAGGTTGAAGGTTCATCGTCCGAGGTCACCAATTTAGCTGATTGAGATACGCGAGGATAGAACCTGGGACCTTGTGGTTGGCAGTCCAGTAACATGACCAGGATACAAAAGCATATCTCGTGCAGTGTAGGTGCTAACTGGCTTATATGCTATTTACCACAAAATAACAATCTTATATCTATCGTTTCTATTACATTTTCAGAAATCAATCGAAATTCACAAAACTTTAGTTTTCCAGAAAACTCTGAGGAGCACTAATATTGTCCTCACTAGAAATTTTGAGAATAAATAAAGAAATTATGAAATTCCATACTAAAATTATTGGAATTAACCAAAACTCCACACATTCTCTTGCAGCAATTTTATTATTTGCTTTGTCTAAATGCTTTTATATAACTTCTTTCGTATTTGTAAAAATAGAGTTATTTTAATCAATCTGCCTGAATTTTGAATCTTTGCATAGTTTCCAAAGATAAGGCAGACAATATCTACGATATTTTACAATACTACAATATTGCTTTTCAATTAATAGCTTCATTTTGATATTCTGTTGCTGAGAATACGTCGTCTATTAAAAAGGTTTTACTGAAGACAGAATAGAACAATAGTATACATAAAAAAAGAGGAATTTAATTAATTTATTAGATTTCTGCTAGTTTACACGCTATAGGATCTCCTATAGTTTACTATTTATAGGATCTTTTGCCTTCATATTGATAAGAATTTGTATTTAAAAAAATTGAAGTGTAGCATAAATATTTTGTGTTTCATTTTGCATATGAGAGCATTAAAATTCATTTTCATAATAGACATGCATACATAAGGAATGTCAATCGAAATTATATATATCCGATAGTTGAATTATATATTATATATCAGACTAAGCCTGCTTTTTAACATTAAAAGTTGCAATAGAAAATAATGCACTTCTTACTTTTAATTGGAACTCATGCATTCTCAATAATTAAATTTAAAAGATTCAAAGCTCTCTGTATATTCAAAGGATGTTTAGAAACGAAAGGTTTGTTGGAAATGTTAATACTAATTTAATTATATCTCAAGACCTTTCAATTAATTATTTAAAGCTGTATCTCAATGGGTATCAAAGGTTCTAATCCTATTAAAAGCTTCTGGGGGTTTTTTCCTGTGCCAGTGGTTTTATGAAACAGCATATAATTTTTTTTGCTGTATGGCTTTCCTATAATATTTAGACGCACATGAAAGGGATTTCTTTAAAACCCCATTGCTTAATCTTCGGTAGATAAATTAATTAAGCAACATAAAATGTTTTTTTTAAAAATGTTCTCCAATTGTCAAAGTAAAAAATGCTACATACGGTTGGCATCAGAAAAGTTTTTTAAATGAAATATTTAACTGCATTTATACGATTGGGGAATAACTGTTATTTCACACTCATAAGCAAACTAATGAACTAAGGTTTGGCAAAACTGAGAAGAAATTTTGTAATGCTATCCTCTGATGGAAATCTGATATGATTTAACAAAGAATACCCGCTGTAGTTCAACTGTTTGCTAAGTCCTCCCCCCCCCAATAAAAAAGCTAAGCTGTAAGTGCTAATTTTTTTCATAATTTCCTTGGATCCCCAGGAATGCTGCCAATCCCTATAAACTGTTGGAGCTTGATCATTAAATTAAAGCTAGAGTTTTACATGAGTTGACAAATAGGAAGAACTCTTCATATGAATTCAAATTGAATAGAACATGGTAAAAGATAATGTCTATCAAAATTTGAAATTTGAAATATTTTGATGCAGAATTATTAATAATATGTGTTAAATACAAATGCGTCAATTTTTAGGTTCCAGTAGATGACACTATTGTAATCTATTTTCTCTGTTTCAAAATTTATACACCTTTTATAAGTGAGAATAAACATGTCCTGAAAGAATTTATTTTCTGTGAAAAATCTAATATAATACAATCTTTTGTCAAACTATACTTAAAACATTCTTTGAAATGTCTATCACACAAAAAACTTGACGAACCAGCTGATCGACAAAAGCGGGTAATAGATTCTAAAATCTCACTCCCAGGTAATCACATTTCTATGGATTGACTTACATGCATTCTGTTTGGCTACTTTTTTCTGGTTCTCCTATTGATAAGATCTTTAGAAATTCAACCTTGAATATTAAGGTAATATATTTTACAATAGTTAACCGTATTTTAACTATTGTAAACTATAGATTATCAAAAAATGGGATTAAAAATTCTTTAATCATAAATTTAAAATTAATGATTTAAGAGAATAAAAAAAGTTTTAAAAAATTAAAATCTTTGTAGAAAAAAATTCAACGAACAAACTTTTCATAAATCTACTATTTATTAAGTAATAATTGTATTTTTAGATACTAAATTATAAATAAAAAATGTTCAAAAATATTTTCGAGTAGATTTGCGACTTGTCTCGTAAATTTTATGGAGTATCCGTGGTTATTATGCCAATCACATAAGCAAAAAATCGAGAATTAATTCTGCTGGCAAAATTTCTAGGCATCTGTAGAATACTCTAGATACATCTTGCAATCATATTTAGAAGCACTAGAGAAATACCTGTCTCATATTAAAATAAATTGACTTTCGACGTATCAATCGGGCTTGCAATGGGATTATGGAAGAAATTGGTTCTAACACATCTTCTACATCGAATCGTGACTTCTCCACAGCGAAGCCAAACCTCTTGCCACCCATAATCTCAGTAAATCCAAGGTGGAATTTTTATTTATCCTTTCAGTCTAATACTCTTTTCAGTTTGGCATACTTTCTATATACTGTGTGACGTGTTTTGAACGATTTTGCTTAAAACGTATTACAAGGTTACCATATTTGGCACATAGTTACTTCTTAAATAGTAAGTCTCTAAAAAAGATTTCAAGAATTTTAATTAATTTCAATTAATAAAAATGTTATTTTTTCTTTAATAAATTTGAAGTCTATTATCACTAAAAACGAATTTTACTCGTCTTTAAATTTTAAAATTTTCGATAATATTAATTTTATCATTAAATTTTCCAAAAATTTGTACCATTCGTGATTTTTTTTTAATTAGAAGCAATTTTTTATAATGAAATTCAATTCGATTTTATTATTTCATCAAATCTTTCACTCGCTTAATTTGATCAATGTTAATAATATTATAAACTAAATGCTTTCTTTCGGTTTTGAAGTAGAATTTTCTTTTCATTTTTAGAAACCTTTAAACATGTTTTTCGGTAAATTGTATGGTGTAATCAAAAATTGTAAAGCACACTTGCAACTGCTAATTCAACAAAGCCAAATGAATCAAACTTAGAATGTCATCATGCTCCAACATTTCAGATTAAAGATTGGAATTTTTGGTACTTTCCCAAGTATATTCTTTTGATAAGTGATAAATGTTAAGACTTATACCACATATCTACACAAATTTCTTCTTTATTTAAGCATTTCTAGCTTTATTTCACTATAAAATAAAGCTACATGTAACATGTAAAGCTAAGTAAAATTTCTAACAGTAGTCATGTTAAACATGAAGAAAAACTTTATCAGGCAAAGAAGAATTTTTATTTCAAATATTTCATCTCCATGATTACTTTGGAGTCTCATCCTATTTCACTTTTTAATTTTTCCAGTCCCAAGTCACCATAGGGAAAAAAAGATTCGGACTATCTTCTTTTTAAGTACTTCATAACAAACATGAAATAAAATTCAGATTACACTCTAACTCTGTTTATTCAATTTCACTTGAAGCAACAACAAAAAAAAACTTAAAGAAAATAGAATGATCTAAGAATAAAACTGTTTTTTATTTTCCCCAGTTCATTTTTACGTAAACATAATTTCCAGTTTAAACACACCATTCTAAATTTGCATATAAACGAACTACTTTTCATTTTCACCTCATAGAAGAATAAAAATCTATTTGGTACCCGTTTTATCCGTTATAGTGTTGACTCAAACCTTTCTCAGGTAGTTATAAAAAGCTGTCGCTGTGGACACTAAGGGTAGAGATAATAATTTTCCGACCTTCTGAGCTCAAACGATATTTCATCGTTAGCAGCGGATCGTGAAATTGGAAAAGCGAATGTGAAAGATTCAGCAACATTTTTATCTGATGCTAATAATCGTAAAATATACGGGAGATAGACCCATATATCAATTCAGCTTTTAGCGAAAACCATTATTCTGAGTTAGGATTTTTTTAAAGGCTTTATAGGTAAGAATTACTAACGCTTTTATTTTCATCTTAGCTTATAATAACTTGAAAACAAAAGTAAAGCATTTTCAGCCCTTATTATTTTTATATGTTTTATATGTTATATTTATTTTATATTATTTATATTTTTTATATTATATTATATTTTTATATATTATAAGTTTTATCAATTGAAAGACTTATCAGTGAACCACAAAATATAAACTACAAAAAGGGGAAATACTTGCTGCAAAAATCGAATTCGAATGCGGAATTCTCTTTAAACTTTTCTCTGACATCCTATTCTTGTCTTGAGTTGGAACTTTTTCAGAATTTTCTTTCTTCCAAAAAGAAAGCCAACTGAAACCTTTTATATAAAGCTCTATTTCTTTTTAAGGCAAGAGACACTTTCTTTTAAATTAAGTTCATGGCCCTGAGTATTTCTGACTTTCGACAAATTTTATTTGTAAATTTTAGCTTTCAATGCAATAGTTGAATTTTCGGTTTTGTTTTTCTCATACAGTATTAAACGTAAGAAAAGTGAGTGTAATATTTTCTCAATTATTCAAGGATCAAACTGTTATGTGGAAGAGGAGTAGGGAGAAGACCGGCTTTCGAGAACATGCTTGAAGTTTTCTAGGAACCACTCCCGCTGATTTTTATGTTATAAAACCTTCAATTGCTTAAAATACTGGAGTATAAGCAAAGGTTTTAATAAAAACTTTGTTAAAACTAAATTAATAATTAATATTTCATTATTAAAAGTTAATGAAGATAATTACAGCCTTAGCAACGCTAGATGTAGAAACTAGTAATAAGATAAGTTCTCCCAGTTTGTTGATGGAATGTACTATGTAATTAAAAGAGAATGAAGTAACTTATTAAAATTCTTTTCAAACACCGCTTAAATTACGCAAGGCAATATGTTTTCAATTCCATCCGTTTTAAAGAAGAACATTTCCCATACAGAAAAGAAAAATAATAATGATTCTGACAGAAAATTTGGGAATTTCAGATAACGTAAATGATATATATCCGATATAAGAGATAATGCAAACGATATATATGCGATATAGGAGATACCGTAAACAAAATATATCCGCAGTTTTACCTTTCATATTCATAAACTAAGTTCATCATCATTATATTCAGGAAGAAATTAGAAATATGATGAATACGTATACTGAGAAACAATAAACGGTACTAACAGTATTTCATAATTCCTAACTACAGGAGGTGTTCAACTGAAACGGTACGAAACGTCGTAACAACGTGTTAACATATTTGCTTATGCCGCTATGTGAGAACGTAGCTAGACAGGTAGGGATGATATTGGAGTCCCCGGCGTAAATCGGAGCATACGCGGGCGCCCGCATGCGCAGGAGAGAGCAGAGGATCTTATAAAGAGCGCCGTCCAATTGGGATTGCAGTGCATGTGAAGACAGGATGGAGTTCACATTGCAAAATTCTATGATTGAGGAGCAGCGCGGCGTTATCCGCTTTCTGACACCAGAAGGTGTTACACCGGCCTCTATTCATTGCGGGATGGTCACCGTATAAGGGGAAGACTGTGTGTCACACAAATCAGTGAGAAAATGGAGTGCCCGTTTTCGTGCAGGCCATGACAGTTTGGTTGATGATCCGAGACCAGACCAGGCAAACACAGTCATCACGGCCGATCTCATCGACAAGGTGGAAGACTTAGTGAGAAGTCAGCCTGGTGTCAAATTGCGAATGTTGGCGGTGAAGGTGGATGTCAGCATTGGAACAATGTGGGCAATTGTTCACGATAGGTTACGTTATCGGAAGGTGTGCGCGCAGTGGGATCCGAAGCAGCTGACCGCCCAGCACAAGGAACTGCGTTTGGGACTAACATTTCAATATCTGTTCGGTATCATGAAAACCCTACTTTTCTGGAGCGGATCGTCACGAGTAAAGAGAGCTGGTGCCATCACTACGAGCCAGAGACAAAGCGGGACAGCATACAGTGGAAGCATACGTCATCACTTCCCCCTAAAAAGTTCAAAGCCATTGCGTCAGTAGGGAAGGTGTTGCTCACCGTCTTTTTCGACCTCCAAGGCCCGTTCCTTGTTGAATTCTTCGATCACAGAAGAACCATTAACTCCACTGAGATGAGACACTCCGAAGGTCCATCAAGCACATAAGATCGGGGATACTCACGGAAGATGTGATTCTACTCCATGATAACGCGCGTCCACACGTCTCCAAGGTCACACACGCGGAACCGGCCAAGCTCAAATGGGAGCAGCTCGACTATCCGTCCTGAACATGTCGCCTTGCGATTTTCATGAGTTTGGTCACCTGAAAAAACATCTGAAAGTGAAGCGCTTCAACTCGGACGGCGAACTCAAGGACGCTGTGAAGGACTGGGTCTCGTCACGACCAAGGAATTTTGGGAACAAGGAATCCGTCAATTCGTTAATCAATGGGATCGTTGTGCTCAGGGCTATGGTGTACGCTTTGAATAAAGTCTTCATTTATACCCACAGTGTCGTTTCTTACCTTTTCATTTGAACACTCTTTGTATAATTATTATGGAATTCAGCATTCGATTTTTTTTAATTCCTATCAGAAGGCGATTATAATATAAAATTTGAAATTACTTAATAAAAATCTGATATTGATAATTAAATTATTAAAACGATTCCATTTCATAATACTATCGATATTTAGTTTCTGTACAAAATTTAGAACTCTAACACAATAGGAAGAAAACTGGCAAATATGAAAAAAATGTTTTTAAAAAAATGTGTAAAAAATTAATTTAAAACACATTTATAGTATAAACACATGTATTTTTAATTATGAATAGAGTAATTCTTAAACGTTTGGAATTATATCTTAGCCTTTCTTTTAAAAATTCCCTTCACATGCAATAAACGAAATTTTAAAATGGTACTTTGAAAAGCAGAGTTTTCAATAGCTTCATTTTATATAGTTGTTTAAAAAAAACTTCCTACAATTTTCAAAGTGTTGCAAAATATAGAGGACTTAAATATTACCGCAGAAGTCGCTAAATCAGATTTTCAAAGAAAATCGATTTGATAAAAGATGTAACGTAGGTAATAAATTCTTTTATCTTATCCTTTTACATTCTCGAGCTTTCCGAAAAAAAGTTTATTTAATCTTTGTGAAACAATCTACTACTTTAAAAAATAAAATTTTCGGAGGAAAAGTTTTTGGTGGGTTCGTAAATTTTGTATTTTGTTTCCGCAACATGACAAAATAT
The DNA here is from genome assembly GCF_947563725.1 of Argiope bruennichi. Classification (NCBI taxonomy): domain Eukaryota; kingdom Metazoa; phylum Arthropoda; class Arachnida; order Araneae; family Araneidae; genus Argiope; species Argiope bruennichi. Next base: position 81,813,688 of record NC_079152.1, read on the forward strand.
CGGAGATTTGCCCCTTTTTTTATTTATTTATTTTTTTGTTAGATATTTTTCTAAATCTTCTCTTTTTTAGCCCTTTAAACTAAGTTTAAGGAATGGTTTTTTTCTTTGGTCCTTAAAAATAAAATTACTGGGAATTTGAAGGAACATTAAGAACGTTGATGTACTTATAGATGTATGTTAGGAAATTCTGAATAATGTCTACTTCACAGCACTTTTTGTTTTTCAGAAAAAAAAATCCCTCGTTTTATGATGATGATGACGCAGTTTAAAAATTAGAAAAAATTAGTGTTTTCCAAAGAGTTTTATTATTCAGATATTCTTTAAACTTATTTAATTCGGAATTTTAACAATATTTTAGGCTGAAACATCTTCAAAGAATTTGGCTCCAATAGTATTATTATTTTTATGCCTCTGAAAGTACCTATGCTCGATTATTTGTAATTGTAATTTTTACCGTAACTGAAGATAAAATCAAAAGAAAGATACTCGCAGTTCCCTATTGAGAAAATTTTGGTTTTAAGATATGAAAAATATTAAATTTCAGACTCGTTTCTTCAGAAGACCCAACGCAATTTTTTTAGCTTTGAATTTATCTGTGTATCAAATATCGCCATGTTTTGCATTAGAAAAATGTAGAGATTGAACAACAACCTTAGATGAAGACCTGTCTTCCTAAAGTATTAGAGGATTCAATACCAAAGATTTTGTGCAATTTCAAAATGAATGTTATCATAATGAATAGCTTAAGAATAATATGGTATTATTTTCACATTATAAACGCTTAAAGTTTTCTTTGAATGAAGAATACATTCTGCTCCCAAACTTAGATTGTCTTTTGCATTCCCAGATATACGAGGGGTGATACAAAAAAAGTTTATACGGTAAAGGAAAAATGCTTTATTAACAATAGACACAGGATAGAAATGGTAATTAAGAGACATATGTGGTGGTCACTTCTCTACATAATCACTAAACCTCTTGAGGCATTTATCACACCGTTGGACCAATTTGTTTAACCCGTCTTGGTAATAACAGGTATCTGCCTATTGAGCCAGTTCTCGGGACCTTTTTGAACATCACCGTTGGATATGAACCTTGTTTCGGATAAGTTTTTCTTCAAGGCCGGGAAAAGGAAATGGTCACTGGGATCCAAAGCGGGGCTGTATGGGGGTGACTCCAGACCTCCCATCTAAACGTTTCCAGCAATTTCCCTGCCTTCTTCAAAAGAATGGCACCATTTCATTTCTCTAGACGTCTTACCAGTACACTGTTTGCTCGCACGACCGGTCTAAGACAACTAGCGCCATCTGTCTCCACTCTGGGTAACGATATTCCCATCCACAATTTCTACTTTCCAAATACTGCTGCTTATAACCTTTTTTTGGATCCCATCTCGTATTATTACAATAAATCTTGTCTGATGAGAATATGGATTGTGTACTTATCTAGGGTTATGAAAATTTTATATATACTTATCTATGTAAAAAAAATAACCTCGAATTTCCAGGGTTTTTTTATTTATTTATTTTTTGCTTTTATTTAACTAATTTTATTCTGTAATACGTAAATTAAACTAAAAACTCGGAACATAAAAACTCAAAGTACCACTACTTCTCTACGAAAAGAACAAATAAATCTTGGAAATCTCGAATATTGCTCAAGTTTTTGAAAAAGACAAACTTCAAAAATGAAAAAGTTTCTATTTTTTTATTAGTAGGGAACAATGCATTCAAAAGCTTACTAACAACATATTTTATTCAAAACAAACACACAAAAATTATAATATTGAAATTTCAGCATTTCTCTCAGAAACAGATCACTAAAAGAGACAAATTTTTCTAAATTTATAAAAAATAAATAACAAATAGCATTTTATTCTTAGAACAAAAAAAATATTCAAATATAATTTTTTTGAGATTTCCTTTTACTTTTTTTTATTAATCATGATTATATAAATTCATTATTTAATAATTCCCTACTTTTAATTCATCAACTTTCTTTTAATTATTTGTAATTATTTAAATTGCTGATTAAAATTTCAAGACAGTCGATTCAAGCTTCGCATTCTTATTCTTCAAAGTCTATATCTGTCAAGTTTTACAGCTGTAAGTTAAGTAGTAGCCTATAAAGTGCCAATACATATTATATATGTCTGCCACACAGATATACATATATTCATCCTTATTATTAGCAGCGATTACAATTTCCAACTTATCGATCTTTATGTAAAAAAGACTTACTTATTTACTGATCATTATATAAGCCTTTCTCATGACATTGGCATTCATGGTTTTTTCAACTGGAAACAAAAAGATTATAAGGAAATTTGAATTAAATACAATGCTTTTCTCCAATATACATTAATGCTAAAATCGAAAGTCATGTAACTAAAGTAAGGATAACTTTTCCCTTTTTAATTTGCGCTTCGATTATATTATTTCTAGGGAAAACCATATTTTAATATAGAAAACAACTTTTCAATCTTTTAAGTAATTCATACATGGTGTTTTACTTTTATTTAATACATTTCGGTTCGGCAGTCTTCTTTATTATTCTTTTAGCGTAAATGTACAAATATAAAATATTGAAAAATTTTCTTTCAAGTCAATACCAGGTGTTTTTTTTTCATATAGGCAAGGATGAGGAGGCAACAATGGATAGAAAAGCTTACTAGCAACATGTTTTATTCAAAATAAACACCCGAAAATTATAATACTGAAATGTTAACATACACGAGATTAATTATTATTATTAAGTTTGCAAGAAGTAAATAATAAATAGCATTTTATTCTTAGAACAAAAAAATATTCAAACGTAATTTTTATGATTTCCTTTTTTTTTTTAATTATTTAATCATGATTATAAAAATCTATTATTTAATAATTCCTTACATTTGCTTCACCAAATTTTCTTTTCATTTTTAATTATTAAATTGCTGATTAAAATTTCAAAACAGTCGGTCTTACGAGAGCATTTTCATTCTTTAAAATATGTATCTACCAAGTTTGATAACAGTAAGTCAAGCAGTAGCCTATAGATTGTCAATGCACATGCAAATATACATTTCTTAGTCTTTATTATTAGTAGCGATGACATTTTCCAACTTAACGATTTTTATTTAAAAAAGACTTATCGGCAAATTGATCACTATATAAGCATTCCATATAAAATTTGCATTTATATCTTCTTTAACGAGAAATAAAATTATTTTAGAAAACTATTAATTGCTATTAATTATTTAGATGATTCTCTTCAATCAGACGTTAATGTTTAATAAATAATCATGAAACTAAAGGAAGTAACCATTTTCTTTCGTATTTGAAAATTATATTACCTATTTGGAAAAAGCTGTTGTAATATAGAAAAATAACTTTTCTCTCTTTAGAGTAATTCACGCATGCGCTCTAATGTTTTATTTTTATTTAATTTGCATTTCAGTGACAGCTTCTTCGTCATTATTCCTTTAGCATAAATATACAAATATGAAACACTGAAAAAATTTTCTTTAAGTCAGAACTCACCGATGGTATCTTTTCCATACTAAATTATTTTCAGGCCAGAAATATTCACTTGATTTACACAGATTTACAAATTTGCAAAAACAATATTTTTTTTTATTCCAAGAAAAGGTTTAAAAACTATTTTCTCTGGAAAAGAATCCCTTAAATAGTTTTGAAGGCTTCCTAGGAAATAGTCAAAAGTGGTGAAAAGTTTCAAGCGAAGTAACATTGGAAGACTCTTTTTCGTGAGACGAAGCTCGTCTGTTGAATTATTAAGCTGAACCGTTCCACGTGCTGTCTTGTGTCGATAAGGGAGAAAACGTTGCTACGGTATCTTCGCAAATGCTGAGTGAAGAAGATCAGGTAAAACATGTACATGAAACCAAGGAAAAGCAACAGTAAACCAAAGGGCAATCTCAATTTCAACATGAAAAGTGTCAAAAAAAGTATGAAAAAGAAACTATAGTATTCGAACTTTTTTCAGTGAAACCTTTTGTGAGAGGCTTTGAAAATTGCTTTGAAATGTATACGTCGTGGCTGATAAAAAAATGAACCACTTCTAGGACATACTCAAAAATACTCAAATACTCAAAATAAAAAAATACTCAAATAAAAAAATACTCAAAAATTAAAGGTCAGAATCTTTACTAATTTAATGTTTATTTCTCTAAAAAAATTCATAAATTTTTTTAGTTATCAAAAGCTATAAAATAAATCAAAATAAATTAATAATTTTTAAAATCTTTCAAAACGAAATTATTTAATAAACCTTGCCTGTATAATAGTTCTTTTTAGAGTACATAATTGAAATATTTTATATAAGAATTAATGTTTAATTCAGTATTACTCAATAAAACTCGTAATATTTTATATTAGTGTTGATATTCTCTTTTTAGAATTATGCAATACTTAGTGAGATTACAATAACACTCGATTTAAGACAAATATGTGCATGGGACATATTTTTGTTCTTATAGGTGTTACAAAAGAATTTTTTCCATGATTTGTATTTATGCTATTTTAAAGTTACTAAACAATTTTTTTCTACAAATGATTTATAGATATATAATGAATTATTTATCTATAAAACGTATCGCTGTAATTCGTATTTCTATAATTTATAGTAAAATCTATTCAAATAACAACATACTTCCATAAGCGAAGCTACACTTCTTATCAAATATTTCATTGCATGTTAACTTACATTATGTTATCTTACAGTGCTATCATATTGTACTTTTACTTTCAGTATGCTTTCAATTTCAAAATTAATCGGAATATCACCTTTGTCAAGTATCACCCTTAGATTTAATAAATAAATAAATACTTTTACTTTGCACCAAACTTCACAATTAGAAAAAAAAAACTGAATGATTTGAAATAATCTATTGATCTCAAACCTCATCATTTAAAAAAAATTTTAAACAAATTAAATGTTATTCTGAAATATATGCATTTATTTTTTAAATAATTTTGATTTTTATTTTGACCTTGTAAGCATTGGACGTCTTATTCTAGCCATACCCACGATCTTGTATTGTTATGAATCTGTAATTCTGTTTATTTGTCACGTTAGTGATGGCGCGAGAAAGAAAGATTTACAGGAATTCTTAACGGACGCGAATAATTAACGCAGGAATATGGGTAGTGCTTTCCCGGATAGCTGTAAAAAAAGCAGGAACATATCAAAGCATTCCTTCGCATGAACTTGGATAAGCCTGAAATAGATCATTGCGTAGTACACAAAGAAATCTTAGGCCTTTTCAAATATCTATAAAACACTGCCTTTATTACCTCAATGGATGGAAAATTCTTCTCTGGATTGATCATGCTTCCTTGAGATAGGCTTTGAATTTTAGAGAATCTGTAAACCAGATAGCTCGCAGGATTCAAACATTTCAGAAATACACAGTATTCCCTTCACAGATATGCTGACACTTCTTCTCAAAAACCCAGTATGGAGAGTTGCAAACACTGCTCGAAAGCCGGTAAAAAGACTTTGTAATGGGAATGGATGCTTCATATTTAAAATCTTTCCATTTAACTGCATTGACTTCCATTCAAAGCACACAAGGGGTCTCATGTAGTGATGGCAGAATGTAACTGCCTTTTTCGCAAATTTGTTTTATTCCTTATAAACACAGAATTATATGAATCCATCTTTATTCTGGACCAATAAAATAAGCAAAGTCCAAGGTCTTGACGATCTTTTAATTATTCACTCATTTACCATTTTTTTACAAGAGGTTCAACTTCTTTCTTTGTAAGAGGAGAATGTCTTGAATATTATTTGATTGTTGAATGATCTCCTGTATTAATTTTATAGAACGCATTACAACTTCACATTACAATCGAAATCAATGCCGGCGTCCTTGCATAGGGGTAGCGCATCTTCCCCGTGATCCGGGCGTCACGGGTTCGAATACCGGTTCGGGCATGGTCGTTCATCTCTGTTCTATCTGTGGTGTGTGTGAATGTGCCCCTGTAAAAAGGTGTTGTGCAAGCAAATGTGAGTGTTTCATCTTCATATGAGCTATAAGTCAGACTTCTGCCCTCGGGTGCTCAGGGGTCTTTACACTCACAAGCTACTACACCCCTTTCCGTGATAACGCGGACACATCATCATCAATCGAAATCAATATCAAAAGTAGAAATGAACTCCTGAAATTCTTTAAATGATTATCCTACTGTTCTTCGAGAAATCTTACAAGATCTTAGTGAGATAATGCACTTCAGAAATTTCTTGAGGACTAGTGCCGATATCTATTATTGGTCCATATGTAGCACTAACAACTTCTTTGTCCACGATCTTGGGCTTCTTGTCCAAATTCAGAACTCGTACGGGGATGTCAAATTAGCAAGTGTAAACATCACAAGGACGCCTTTCTGGGAGACGTAGCTGTTAAATTTTATTATGATATATTTGAACTGTCTAGAACTTTCAGGACATCTTTGGATAAAATATTCTGGTCTCGCTTTCCTATAGTCTTCTCCTCTGCCAATACAGAACACATAACTTTGATTACTGTACGCTACCTGAAAATGATTAAATTTCCTCTCCTTATTCCTTTACTCATTTTTTTCCAAGTTAGCGTTAAAGTTTAATTTTTGAAGTAATTTCAGGCTATAATAAATGGGTTGGTGATATTAATTAGATTCTATATTGGAACTTTCGGTATCCACATTCAGTTAATGTATCTCGCTTCTCTTGTATAATTGCTTTATAAACAGTCATTAAAGAAATCCTTGGAGTAATGTAAATAGGTTGTTGTTTCAATTATCTACCAAAGAACAGTTTCTATTCTTCCATTACAAGCAACTTTTATAAATACGTGTAAATCTTCCATTGAAAGGAAGCAGTAACTATAAATTCCCGTTACGAATCTGTAATGCTGTCACCTCGCCACATTAGTTTGAGCATTGGAAAGAAAGGTTTACAACTTCGTAACCGTTTACTATTCCCAGCATCAGCAAATCTATTTCAAATGCAAAATTCTTTTAAATTAATCAACAATTTTCATTTTTTTTTTTTTTTTTTTTTTGCAATCACAAAAGCAATAATTTTTCCTGAGACAATATTTATGGTGTTAATTTTGTGGAAATGGGAGAAGAAATATACTTACGAATAAAGTAGGCGATTCATCCAACTTAGTTGGGACATACGCATTTTTTTCCCAAAACTCAACGATGCCTAACTTATCCTCAAACTTATCGATGACCAACATGATAAAAAAAAATTTAAAAATATAAACAATTTGTGCTTTCTATCAATAGTTTTCTTTTTACTTTTATGCTTATTAACATATCTTTAAATAAAATCGTATAATGAAAAATTGTCTTTCATCCACTTCAAGACACGAATCCATCCTAAAGCAGTAAACACATCTATATTTAAAGGAATTCAATCAAATCCGTCTTTGCACGAATGGATCCAATGAATAAACTAGCGTGGTCTGATTAATTACCGCCAATTATATTGAAACAGCCCTCAATTCATCACCAGAAGAAAGAGAGTAAATAATTATTGATGGTAAATAAATGCTGAGATATCTGTGCGTAGTTATTTCTTATTCCCACAATCGACAAACGGAGAAATCGAAAAGAACATTTGGGAATTCTATTTCTCCTTAATTCAAAATTCCGAGAGTTCTTTGAATAGTTTTCGCTAAGTTCTCTAATAGTTGATTGAAGTGCTGCTTTTCAAGATTCAACTGCTATAAAACTTTTTTACTCTCTTTAAGAAGGGAATATTTATTTATTGAGTTTTTTTTTTATTAAAGATATGTAGATTTTTACTTGTATATTTTCCCTATCCCAAAAAGGTATTTCTTCAAACTTTTGCATTAATATTTCATAACCTCTGGCTTATCTAAATGTGTCAGTTACTTCATAAGAAATACATCTTGTATGTAGTTATACCACTGTCTTGTAAATAGTTACATAAACTTAAATTTGCTAAAATTCTACATTATTGATTTACAAAAATAGCAAATAATTTATTCAAATTATAGTAGAAATATATTTTAAATGTTTTGAGATGTCCCCTTTTAGAGAATACAGATTTGCGTGAATATAAATTTTCAATATCATTGAAAAATATTATCAGAAATATATTGAATACTTAGAAATATATTTCTGATTCAATAATATATCAGAAATATTATCTTTCATCTATCCATGACACAGTGTATTTGTATAGTTATTAAAATAATGAAATACATAATTTCTTAAAAACTTTCTAAAGTATTTCTGTATTTTTTAGAATTACTCTATTAAAAATCCATAATGTTATTTTTTATCAAATTAAGATCAGATATTGAATCCTATACATCACTCCACTGTTAATAGCGTTTCGTTCAGGAATTTATACTATATATAATTAATGTAATTATAATATAATTTCACGAATTTTTATATTTATATTATATATAATTAATGAATATATAATTTCAGGAATTAATATTATATATAATAATGAATAATATATATTTTATATAATTATGAATTATATATAATATATTTAATTATAATTCCTATAATTAAATATTCTTTTCGATTACATGGTAATTAAATAACTAAACGCAAATTCTTTTTTAAATAAAGAATTAAATGTACAAATTATGTTCACTGATAAGAGAAGAAATATGGTGTATTAAAACAAATTTGCCCTGAAAATCCTCAAATCTAAAGTTGATTTTAAAAAATGAATTTCACACATGTTTATAAGAATGGATAATAAAATAGAATTTCAAAGGAACTCGCAATACCTCTTCCTGCTAATTTCTTAATTATTTCATAACACTAGAAAAATGTGAAATCGTCATAGAGCAGCAAAATAGTTTTTTAACAGTCTTTTCAAAGTAGAATACATAAAAGCACTCATATTAAGAGAATGGCAAAAAATATGGTCTTTCATAATTTAAAATACCATAGTGAATTTGTTTGTAAAATGGTAAACTTCACAATTCTGCATCCAGATTCAAAACTTCAAGCTTTTCGACCACATTAGTGCGTATGGTTTTTGATTATCATTTTGCTATCATTAAACAATCCAAATGAATTTCGTAACAGAACAGGGCCCATCCAAAAGAATAAACTATATAATTTAAACATGATAATAAATTTTGATGAGGAAAGCATGTTGCCATCATTTTCCAGACTTTAATAGCATACAAATACGCAATAATATTATTCTTATTAGAATGCGATACCCTAAAAACCTATTTTTGTCTAGTTCCTACTTTCATTAAGCATCCTGTTGAAGAATATAATCAATTCATCAGATTCATTTTAATGCCTTATTAATAGGACTTGGCTACTAAATAAACGTGCACAAATCCCATTTACAACAGAATATTTTACAAAAATCTAATAGAAATTAAAATTGCCCAAAAAATCGGACCAGCAATGGTATTATCTAAAAAAGATATGTTTTTAATGAGCGTGCCACTGATAATGACGGATTCGCAAGTTAAATTCTTAATCTGGTCATGTCAGATTTCTATAACTTAAATGCATTTTTCTTACTATGGGCCTTTTTTAATAAAATTTGTCAGAATATTTTAAAAGACAATTTGCTTTGAAAAAATTAAGCAAAAAAGAATTTTTAAAAAAGCAATTAACGATTTTTGCTTCGCCAGTTTCTGCTTAAAATATTTTTAATCAAATGGAATTTGCGGACGATTAAAAAACTTGGATTCAAAAAGGTTACGTTATTAGAGCTTGAATAAAATTCTTCTAAACTTTTATTCGATGTTTTCTCCTACTTAAGAGGTTGCAAATAAAAAGTTATTAAAAAAGCCCCAAAAAAATTTTATATAATTTTTCTTTTTACTTTTAATAATGTTAATAGTTTTTGTTGTTAATAACAGCATAGAATTTTCGGCCTTAATTATATAATCATTTATTAATCTCTCAGAATTAATGTTTACAAGCAACAGCTACATACTGATTTAAATCTACTACATACTAATTTAATAAAACATTGAATGTTTTTATAAATTTAACAAATTTAATTCGTGAATTCAAAGAAGACTCGAGAGAAATTTTTACAATGCTGACGTTTTTCTCACATCGCTTTAGTGTATAAAAACGAAAAACAAAAAACATTTTTTTAGGATATAAAGATATTAGCAAGAAAAAAATCAGCTGCTTCAACAAATATATGAATCTCCTCTATTTCATTAAGACAAATAAAGAAATTATTCTTTTTGTAGACAGGAAATTCTGAGTTAAATGATTTAGTCCTTTCATTAGATTGTTATTCTTTTTTAATTATATGCCAGTCCTAAATACCAAATGAAATGAATTTTCGAAATTATTTAATTAACTATTCTATTTATTTTGAAAGGAATTTAGTTCCTATTAATTAATTAATTTATCCAAATAATTAATTAATCCATTATAAAAATTAATTAACCATCGTGGTATTAAATGCTTCTATCACTTCCATGAAACTTATCAATGGATTAAGGATATTTTGCAAAAAATATAACCTGTTCCACATTGGACTACGTGCCTTTATATGTGGGTCAAAATCTACATGACAAAAAAAAACTGTTTTCTCCACAGAGTTCATAATATTTTTAATCCTTTCTTATAATTATGAATGTCTCGATTCATTCGGATCTCCACACATATTTAAACTTTTAAAACTCCACACATATTTTATATTACAACCACAACCAATGAATGGAAAAATTTCTTTTAGTTCATTCCCGCTAGTTTTTCAAAATAATATTTAATTTGGTTTTATACTAACAAACGAAGAGCAGTATCTGTATGCGTGTGAGGGTTGTTTACTACAACTAATTGTTCTGAAGTTTGTAAATTTATTTTTTTAATATTATAAAGCACCCTTATTTAACATTCTATAAAAAATAACTGCATTTATTACTGCCTGTGGGAACTTATTACCTTTTTAATAAGTCTTAGCTCAACGAAAGTACTGTAACCGCTAGCTTCCGTTAAGATTCTATATTTTTATAAAATTATCCTTGAATGCAAATATTATCCTTATCTCTAAATATGTGGATTATTATGTAAAGATTACGACTCTAAGTATCGTAAAATTCAATCATTTACTTTTTTTTCTGCAAATGGTAAAAAAACTAGTACCTGTTGCTATACAAAGTTAAGTTAAGAACACTAAACTTCGGAACAAAAAAAAATCAGTTTTTCCAGAATTTGAAGTAATTAACGAAAGAATAATCTCTTTTTTTTTCCTTAATTTAAACGAACAATTGGGATAAAAATAGAGAAACGAAGAAAAAGTCATTTTTGAAATTTATTTTAGGAGGACAAAACTTAATACACTTAACAAGAAACCTTTAAAGAAAGAAAAAAAATTCTGCCATTACAAGCTTTCTTTTCACTAGATTCCATAATTAGGTGGAATATTCTAAAATTAGCACTAGGCTAAATACAGAGATATTTTATTAACTAAAAGAGATAATTTTTTTTTCTTCTGTTTGGAAACTAAAGAATCTGTTTAAAAATGGGTAGAAAGCGTTAATGAGTTATGAATTTAAGAATTCCCTTTAAAAACTAATTTTCCCAAAAAACTGTTAAATCAGCTTTTGAAAGTAATTGAAGGAGATTCCAACCTCTAGTACGAAATATTGCAGCATGGCAAAGCTTTATATTTCACTTGTCTATCTTTGCTTTATTTATAAATTTAATTCTTAATTACTCGGATTTACGACATGCAACAAAAATTGTAATTAATATTTTACAGGTGAATGCGATTATAAACCTTGTAACTCAAACAGTAGCAGTTATTTCTGTAAAATATATTTCAAAATAATTTTCACACTTATTTAAATTTGAAAAATGCAAATATACAAAAATAAAATTAGCATTGTTAAAAGTATTTTATGTATTTATTTTATATTTTAAAATAGTGTAAAAAGGTTTAAACCATGCAATAATAAGCTTCGAAATTATTTATTGAAAACTCTAAAACTTTTGATATTCTTTTATTCACAAATCTAACTACATAATAGGAAAACTTTCTTTGAACGAGCACCTGCTGTCCAAGAAGTAAATAGTGTCCAATCTGCCTTCTTTAAGGTCGATAATTTACTTTGCAAAATGATTTGTACAATTTTTTTCACCGAGTTCATCACATCACGCATGCGCACTTTACATATAGTTTATCAACCTCATCATGTTAAAAGTCTTTTGTTTTTGATGGACCTATTTTATCCTTGCATATTAAAGATCCTTCAAATTTCTATATGATGTCATTTTTGATGGCTTTGAAAATAAAATAAATAATGTGTTCAGTTTCTAAGTAGAAAGTTGAAAGTATTTAAACGTGTTCTTACTATAATTAATTTGGAAGTGAATAAACTTTATTTCAATTCACTCAAGCTTTTATGGGAATAAGAAACTCAAAACTCGATTTATCATCTTTAGATGTTTGAAGGTCTTGTTTTGTCACTTCTTACAGTATATTTTGCCCATTTGTTTTGCTACTATATGTCAAACTGCAATTTCAGAAGAATAAAAACAATAGTTTCATATTAATTGTAAAATGAAATTGTAAAAAATTGTTTCTTTATTAATTGTAAAAAAGACAATTAATAAAGTAGCTTATAAAAATAATTAAGAAACTTTTTCTCAACAAAGGTACCAACGAATTGTCATCTGCAAAAATTATCGTATTTAATTTGAAAAGAATAATTTTTTCGTTGTTCAGAAATCATTATGATTTTTAGAATCGGAGCAAATCGCAATAATACTAGTTTAGCTTAGTTATATTAACGTCCCGTTTTAGAGCAACACTAGGGCTATTTTCGGACGGACCTCGTAATTTTGAACCGATGTCAGATGATAAGGACGACACCTGAGCTAGACCCGCTCTCCAAACTTCCACCCCACACCAGCGGGGGGGATGTTTGGCCCCGACCGATTTAACGTGCACCATACCAGTTTACATGATAGTTCTTCGGTGGAATCGAGTCTCGAATATGAAACTTCCCGGTTTCGAAGCCGAGACCTTACCAACAGACCACTACGACCCGCGAAACCGTTCTATTTCTAGATAATTTTAATTCCTCTTTTAGGTCAAAAATTCACTATATATCTATACTGAAAACTTTTTTTAAAATAATTGATTAAAAATCATAACTGGAAATGAATTTTCTGTCAATGAAATGAAGCAACATTACAATGTTGCACTATCTACCATACTGCTTCTATAATTAAAGTATTTGTGAAAAAAAAATATTTATCACATGAAGTGATAAAGAACAAACTTTAATAAAATATTAAAAATTGTGTAATACTTTACGTTAAATACGTATTACCAATCGGCATTTTTTTATTTTAATTTTCTTTTTTATATTATTAATATTTAATGAGAATACACTTTTCAGACAGTTAATAATAAATCAGTCATATTAATTTTGAGACTTCATTTTCATTAATTCAACTATATAAAATTAACTAAAATTTCTATGATTTTTAATAACGAAGTAAATAATATTTCTGTTGCATTTATATAAATTTAACATCTAGTTATTATTTGATTATTATTGAGCGTTTCCGACAAGTTTTGATAGTTTATAAAAAACTATTCTAATCTATCTACAATAGTAAAAATCTTGCAATAACTTGCAATATTTTAGACTTTGTTACCTTTCTTTGTAATCATTGAAAATTATTCCATATATGTTTAATATAACATCTCTTAATATCAGTTAGCGAAGAAATACATGATTATAAAACTCGACCTGTGGCTTTGTGTTTATTTGTTTGATGTGGTATAATTTTAAGATTTTTCTGGTAGGTCACTGTAAATGTATGGATATTACAAAGAAAGGAATTCTGCTTCATGAATTCAGAATTGAATCATATCACTTTGCATACAGAAGGTGACAATGAACGGGAGATGTGTAGTAAAATATTTACAGGGCTGAAGTATTCCACTAAGCTCAATTTTTCAATCGAGCATTAATTTTAGAAGAGCTTTTTGTGTCTTACCTAGATATGACATTTCAGCCCGGCTCACGTGCTGATCTTATCTGTTGAAAAACTACGAAACATTTCAGCTGTATGTAAATATATATCCTTAACAATTTCTGTACACAAAAATTGCATTTCTGTCCTTTGAGTCCGCTTTTACTTGATTTTTTTTCTCCTTTAGTGAGCTCAAAGACACATAGTAACTACTTGTTTTATACAAGCTTTCACATGGCTTACGTAGTCATCTACAAACGGAATCTCAAATTTCAGTTACATGGAATACTACACTACCATATAGTCATTGCAAAAAATCGCAAGATATATTAAATGAAATAAGAAAAAACTATAGTAATTGACGATATTGAATTTATGTTAACAGGAATTTCTATTAACATAAATTAAATTCGGTGAATTCTAATTAGTTCGCAGACGTCCACCAATTTTAACGTCTGTAAAAGGATTTTACTGTAATTTACTTTACACATCAGAAAATATCTGCCTTCATTTATTAAGTAGCGCACATTGCACTGTATTAGATGCATAATAACAAAATTATATTCTTTTTTTTTCCTTTAGAGAATAATCCAAGTCCATCAAAGTAACATTTTTTTTGTGCCAATATTTAAAGACAGATTTATATTTACCTCATTGTTTGATTCTTGAACTACGACATGTATTATATAACTGAATGAATTGTTATGGGAGTTTGCAATTATAGTGAAGAAAAACACCGGAAAGTCAATAAAAATTTCTTCTATTACAATCATTATATATTTTAGAAAACTTCTGGCAAAATTATTATTACTTTACATTGACAAGATGAAGTTTCACTAGCCAAATCCAAAAGTGAATAAAAACATTGAAAATAGTATTTCTGTTTAAGCTAACGATCCCATCGTAAACGATACACATTCTGATTAAGAAAAGATAATAGGCTTACTTGGCAATTTTCGGGTTACGTCAAAATCATCAATGTTCAGTTGCCAATCGCTGATAACCAAGTAGGAAAGTATTTGCATTTTATGCCTTTTATCGTATTATTATTATTTATAAAAATAAACAGTTGCCCATTAAAAATTAAAAATGTTAGTGTTGCTCAATTATTAAAAATATATATGTGAATCAAATAATTAAATAAGATTTTAGCTTATTAAAGATATTCTTAATAAAGTAATAAAATGGAAATACTCAATAAAAAAGTAATTAAATTAAAATACTCAATCAGTAAAGTAATTAAATGAAAATACTCAATAAGTAAAGTAATTAAATCAAAATACTCAATCAGTAAAGTAATTAAATGAAAATACTCAATAAGTAAAGTAATTAAATTAAAATACTTAATAAATAAAGTAATTAAATGAAATTGCACAAAACTCGAAAAATGAGAGTAATGTGAGATTACTGAAATCGAATGTAGGAATAACATAATAAAATTATACACAAGAAGTATAAATTAGAACTTATATCATTTACATGAAATGTTGAATTTCAGAAGTTCTGTAAACTTTCATTCAAATTATACCTTATATTCAATGACCCTTATCTAAAACTAAAAATAAATATCTAAATATTTCCATTTAAAAGTCTTTTATAGCTTAACAATTTTTTAATTTCCTTGTTATAAAAGAATTTTTCTCGAATTCTTTTTAAAAATTTAGTTTCTATGTTTAAAATAATTCCTATGATGCACTGCTGTCATTCAAAAATTTATTATTACACCATTTACATACCTTTTGAATCATATTTCGTCCAAAATTCAATTGAAAAAGAACATTTTTTTTTCTGATCAAATATGAGCTCTTCAATAACAAAATGGAATATGAATGAAATTTTTAGAAAAGGATTTACTAAATAAGAATAAACGTAAGAAGGAATCTTATAGAATGAATACAAATGGGTCCTCATGAAACTCTAAAGATTTCAATTGAAATCTTTTAGAGCATCGAAACAAGTACAAAAGCTCCTCTCAAAAGTCAAATATTTTTGAAAGAAGAAACGGTTTTTACTCACCTTTGTACTGGTGATTTTATTTCATGGTTGAAAAAATTCACAATGATTCCTTTAGAGCTGCCACCAAATCAATAAAGAATTTTAGTTTTTTAAAAAAAAATTGTGAAAAGAGTTTCTTTAGAATAGAATTTGAAATAAAAAAAAGCATTTATTCGCAATTTTTTAAAAATTTGAAAAACTTATAAGCAATTTAAAAAAATTCAATTTAGTTATTTATAAATGCTTTAAAATTCCATAAGATTAAAAATCACTAAGAGAGAGCGAAATTCTCTTTAACTTGAATTATCTAAGGAATAATTTTTTTAACTATCATAAAATATAATTTCTGTGATATATATAAATTTTGTTTATTTTAGCTTCATAAGCTTTTGAATTCAAGTAAATTGTAATAATTATTAATTAAATATTTTGATTATTTCCGGCACTTAAAAAATGGGAAACCACACAAATTATAATTGCATTATATATATTATTACTCTTTTTTTAATGGTTGCTATAAAATGACGCACCTTTGTTTGCCATGAATTATTTAGAAAAATGGGGCAATTAATTAATATACTTTCATATAGCATTCAAAACATAATTATGGTTTGTCGTCGAAATTATTAAATTTCGAAATTTCTTAACTAAATTTTGAGTTAAAATTCATTCCTTTGAAATAATAATTTATTAACTTATGTAAAGAAATATTTTAGAATGCCAATTATTTAAATAAATTTTTTATCAGAATTCTGCAATAATGTTTCTTGTTGAATTTTGAGAAATTACTCAAATAAATGCAATTTTTATTTTGAATGTCTCTTTTTAAAACATCCAAAAAAATTCAAGTTTCTAGCAAATGTCTGTTCAAAATCGACAGGACAGCCTATATTAGATTGTTTGTATACATACACGATAGGCTATATTTATTTAAAATAGTAGTGTATTCAAGATAATGTATTATGAAATTTAAATCTCTCCCTTTTATCAAATGAGATAAAACGGAGAGATTTAAAGTTCATAATACAATATCTTGAATACACTTTTATTATAGGTCTACATTTTTGAAGTTCATATTTCATATTATCTAGTTAACTATCTTTATGAGTTATTGGGTTTACATGTACAAACATAAAAGAAATCGCATATTTTGATTTTAATTAATCTCTTAGAGAAACTAAAAATCTTTAAATTGATCTTCATTAACCATTACCGAAATTATCAATATTTCTAAAATGTCTATCAATATTTATCAATACTTGTAAAATGTCTATTAATAACTATCAATACTTGCAAAATGTCTACTAATAATTATCAATACTTGTAAAATGTCTATCAATAATTATCAATACTTGTAAAATGTCTATTAATAACTATCAATACTTGCAAAATGTCTATTAATAATTATCAATACTTGTAAAATGTCTATCAATAATTATCAATACTTGTAAAATGTCTATCAATAATTATCAATACTTGTAAAAGTTTGGTAATAAAACTGTATGCCAAATCTTATTCATCTAATTCGTTTGCTCACTTGTTTGATAAATTGTCATTAGTTACACATAGACGGTCTGAATAACAGATTTCTTCTGTAATTTGATACAAATAAACATTTTTGGGGAATCCACATTTTGAAAATAACAACATAAAAAATTTTATTTATTAAGTTCGCTTTATTTTTATCTTATAAGGTTCACAGACAGATAGAATACCAAAACAATAGCTCACTTGGACCCAGAGATCCATATTTATAAGACCCAATAAGATATTTTATTTATTGTTTTTTTTTCACTGCTCTTTCTTCTTTGGGTGACCTTTGGTGAAAATTCTTAAAGTTGTTACTCTTTAAACCATCATTTCTGTTCTTCATTTAGTAAAACAGCGTTTAATTATTCATTATATTATTTCATTTTATACTTTTAGCTCAGATACTTAATCACTAGGAAAATACATAAAAGTTGAATTAAAAATTATTTCATGTTTTTTTTTTTTTTTTTTTTTTCATTTACTTCAGATTAAATGTCTTTATAAAATTATTCAAAATTATTCATTGATTTCCAGATTATGTTACCATTTGGGTATCATAAATAACTCCAGCAAAAATTAAAAGAGAAATGCAAAGAAAAGCACATTATTCTTTTAATGCCAAAAGATATCACGTACCCAGAAAGATAAGAAAAAAATAGAAAATTATGTGATTAATGAGATATTTTTTATTAATTGCCAAATGGTATCACATAACCCAGAAATGGTAAGAAAAAAAATAGAAAATTTTGTGATTAATGAGATTTTTTTTTAAATTTTGTTCCGCTACTTGGAATGCATTTCATTTTTTTTCGATTTAAAAATTCTGCAGACTCTTCTTTGATATTAACTTATTATTACTTAACTTAGCCTTTATAAATAGAAAATTGGACATAATTGGTTGTTTTACTTTCTTGAGGATTTCTTCCAGATTTTACTTTCGGTAAATTTGGAAAATGTTTCATAATCGAAGTTATATTTTAATCTTTAGCATGAATAGTAAAAATAACAGAGTAATTAAAAACAACCGTTTATCAATGTACTAAAAAGACAAATGTGGTTTATATTCAAAAATATGAAAGCCAAAAAAAATCGTAAAATTGTGAAAAATACTAAAAGTAAATCGAAATTTTAATCACATTTTTAATATTTAATGAATGTTCCAGAGGTTTCTTTCTTAAAATTTTCATTGTAACCGAATTCTTTCGTTGAATTGCATCTAAAGTTTCACCATTTGGAAGTTTTGATTTAAAATCCAAATTTTTTTAAGATTTTTTTTTCATCACACTAATAAAAGCATGTGTTTAAAAGTATATTTACGATTTTTTTTTCATATCGTAGTTCATAATTTTTTACAATTAATATTAAAGGATTTTAAAATCAGTATTTCTAAAATTCACTACAGATGGCACCGTTCCTTTGATGTTAAAAATTAAGCACTAAAAATATTTAAATATTAGTTAGTTATCAAAAATACACACCTTTAAGCAGATTCAGAATTCTCAATCAACAGAAAGCTCGTTGAAAAAGGAATTTTAAAAAGTCCACTTTTGCAAACATGAAACAAATCAAACTGAGTAAAATTGAATTAAGAATCCTTTCTGTGCAGAATTTGAAATAAAAATTAGATATATACTCTTTTCAGGTAACTTTAAATTATTCTTATAATACTATTATTTATAAATTTTTTATTTTGAAAATATATCATGAAAGGACATCCCTTTAGAATTTGTCTTCTTTCAATTCCTCTGAAATAATCATAACATAAAATAAACTAATAAAACAAAACATGGAACTCATTTTATCTATGAATCAGAGTAAAACAGTGGAGAGAAGATATAGCAGGGGGTAAATGTATTATTCTGCAACATAAATCAGAGTTTCAAGAGCTCAAGATGGAATGCATCTTTCTTGTTCGAAGGTACAGAAACAGATTGGAGGATAAAGTTCCTTTAGCTTCCATAACGAGCTTATGTTGCCATTATTCAAAGAGAAAAAGGCTGATTTGTTTTCAAGACACTGTAACAAAGCGTTTTCTAAACCTATAAAAGAAATGGCGTCAGAAATAAAAGCTAAGATATATAATAATTTATTTGGATATTTGAAATGTCAGACTGAGTTTTTTATATCATTTCAGAGAACGTTTATTGATATAGATAATAAAAATAAATAAATAATACATATCGTTTATTTTGCTCAAAAGCTATTTGCCCGTCTTCAAGAAGCATCGTAATTTCTTATTCATTGCCATGATTCTGCAGAGGCACCAACCAAAATAAATTAACGGATGCGAATTTTGAAATCGAAACCTTTTAGCATTCTGGAATCGGACAACAGACGAACGTAAGATAAAATACTTTTTACGTAAGATGGAATAAAAATATAATAAAATTCTTTTATATGTGAAAATCTATTTCCTTCAATGATCGCTTACAGATATTCTGCTACCTGTTTGTTTCCATACATATGCCATTTCATATTTATTCCAAATATACAAATAGACCATTAAAAGACGTTCCATATTATTTTAGCAAATCTTCTTTTAAAAAATAAAATAAACACAACTGGAAATAAAAAATTAGCATATGGAATTATTTATATGGATATATAGCATTTCTGAAGAAACCGCTTTCGTTGTAAAATAAGCGTTTGATGCTTCTGAATTTTAAATTTTTCACGCAGAAAAGAAGACAAAAGTAGCAGATAATTACTGCAAACAAAGTAACAAACGCCATTAAAATTCTAGTTTTCATCTGTTGCAATGGATTGAATCTTTATAATTTATAACTTTTTGGCATTTCTCGATTATATATATTTTTTTAACTATTCAACTGCAGAGAAGATACTTTTTAACCTTGATACGAGCATGTGATGCATGCTATATTTAAAATCCACCAAGATGGAAGCACAGCTTTCTTCTCATTACTGCTTCCTACAATAGTACTCGAAACAATTTATTACTTCTTCTTCAGCACATTATTGTAAATAATCCATTTCTCACGAATAATTGCAATCACTTCAAAAAGGAATGATAGAGTTTAATAATCAAATCGAAGAAACATGCCCATTTCGAATGTGATCATAGAATACAATGTAAAATTATTTGCTATGGTCTGAGGCTTGCAACATACTGTGCATTTATTTTAAATGAGTTTTATTTATTTAATGAAATGAATATTTTGAAATAAGAATGAAAAAGCAATAAAAATATTTTCATTTTCTCAAATAGACTATAATAAAAAGTTTTAGTCATAATATACAAATAATTTAATGCATATAATAGCATGCCTAAAAGATAACTTTTGTTGCTGGGAATTACTCATGGAACAATGGCAACTCATTAACTAAGAAAAAAGTAAAATTGCTTTTTTTTTTTTTTCGTTTTCCACATTTAAAACGTTTTATATTTTAACAGTATTAAAATAGCGACTTTTAATGTCTACTTCCTATACTTTCTTTCCATTTCGCACTGTAGTTTATGAGGTGATGGATAAGGCGAAACATTTTAGAAAAAAAACAAATACTTTCATTCCTTGTCGTCACGAGGAATTGATACTAAAGTTTACAATAAATATTTCCTCTTATTCATGCACAAATACAAATTCGTGATTACAAATAATATATAGATATTTACATTTGCGAAAGTTATAGCTGGTATGCTTGTGTCTAACCACTGATGAGATTCAAATCCGATATTCACTAATGAGGTTTGAATCTGTAGCACCAATACCAAAGTAAAACTCCACTGCATATTTGCATTTATGACTGAAGAAAATTATCGTTATTAAGTAATTTGTAATAGCAAGAGAAATATTGAAGATTTTTAAATAATTTGCAATGTAGAACAAGTAGTAGAGATTGTAAATCAAAACTATAGATAAAAAAATCAATAAAGATGAGAAAGGAAGTTCTTTGAGATAACTTTTTCTGTTGCTTCTATTACACTATTTGTTCAGTTTTTCTTCTTTTTAAATGTTATTTATAAATTGTACATACTAAGTGACTCAGTTATGCGTGCAATGACTAAGTTAAAATGACAAATACCTATAAAAATTCACTTAATGTGAAAATTTTCATCAAATGACAATCGCTTTATAAACTTTAAAAGCATTAGATGAGATTTCAACAAGAATATATTAATAAATATAACAAAAATGAAATAAATAAAACTTTTTAAATCGAACACAGAAGCATTCCATCATTTCTTGCCTAATTAAAGAACAATAATTTATTCCCAATGGACGAGAGAATAAGTGATGAAGAAATTAATTCTCTTTCAAGAAGTTTTGGAAGAAAGTCAATGTAGCGAAGCAAAAGTGATTTTTCTTGAAAGAATCATTATTCAAACACGTTTTTCCTATTAGATCTCAAATATATTTTATGCAAAAGAATATTATGAAAAAATAATAGTCATTAATGTCTTTCAGTATAACTTTAATGACCATTTTTCCCTTTTCTTTTCCCTTTAACAACGAATTTTACATGTGGTTTCTTTTTTTACCATAACTGACTTTACAGATTCAAAGAAAAAAGTCCTCTTTGAAGCTTTGATTCAATTATTTTCTTTCTAAAGCTAATAAAACCCTTTTTAAAGTAATAGAACTTTTTTTTGATTTGCCTTTTACTTCAGGAAATGGTTTCTGTCTGTCTGTCTGCCAGCTTACTTGCTTGCTAAATCTAGTAACGTATCGTTTTATAATGTGAGTTTAATACTTGATTCATCAAAACACTAGAGTTTTAAATAAGAAGATATATAATTTCTTCCCTTCTATGAAATAATTATTTAATGCGTTTTAAAAATAAACCACAAATTTATATGGAATTGATGTAATATATATGTTAATGTATCGGCGGAGAAAATTTTACTTACACTCAAAAATTCGTATTAATGAAAATTTTTATTTCAAAATATAAATAATCGAAAAAAATTTTAAGAGTTTTATTCACTTGATAAAGAGAAAAATTCTATTCTTTGTAATGGATGCTTGAAAATACAAACAAAAATTCTTATTAATAAAATTTTAATTATTAGCAAAAATTTCAAATAATGAGAATCTTTATTTCTAAATACAAGATTGTGAAATTAAATTTTTAGACTTAATCTTTACTTTAAAAAGAAATTAATATGCACTTTTAAAGGACTTTTTTATAATAAGAAAACTAATTTGAATTTTTATAATAAAATCCCTTTAAATAGTTTTTAATACTTTTATATTATAAAGTGCAAAGAAAAAGATTTTTTTTTTTTTTGCACTATTAGACTTGGAAATTAAAATTATTAATGTGGAAATCTTATGCTAGTAAAAATCTTTAAATGTGTTATACTCTATACCAGTCTTTGAATACATTAAATATAGTTTCATTCACATTAAAATAAAACTATAAAGGAATAGATTAATTACATTCGGAGATTTCCTTTTGAAATAAAAAAAATTACGGTTACGGACTGACGGTTATAAATTGGGAACAAAGTGCATCTGTATTATTAACCCTGTAATATTCAATTAATCAGGTAAAACCATTCATCCAGATTATTTCATACATAAATTATTAGATTACTATCAAGTTACATTACCATTCCTGTTGAATTAGGGTTATAAATGTAGATGAATGCATAGAAGTCTCTTTAGTGTCAATATTTATTCAGTATAATTTAATTTAATTTAGATAATCTCATTTAGTCTACTTTATATATCAATGGAATAGTATAATTATTTTTCTCTTATGCATTTTTACAATCATACAGTTTCTGACATGAGTTTGAATTAAAAACTGTTATTTATTATTGATCATATACTTAAAATGGATAACTAATTTTTAATAATTTTAATTGCCTCTCTAAGGCTGCTTTTATTCATTCCTTTACATTTAAAATGCAGCGATTCTTTACACTTTAGTATTTAAGGTAAGACATTTTTACGTCACTTTCACTTGTTCCACCACTGATGATAAGTTTCAGAAGCTTTAAAGGATGAAAATCTTAACAACTTTTGCATAACTTTTACTTATTTATGAATCTTTAAGAACGATATTTTATTTTCGCAATGCCTTCTATTTTTAAGAATAACTTTTCATTTTCTTACTTATTTTTCCTTAATATCGATTTAATAATTCAATTTTCTTATTTTTTTATACCTTCATTGCACTTTGCATGCATAACTCCTCTTATGTGGCATATAGCACAAACAGACTTGATCATAATTGAATATCATTGGTATAATTATGTTAAAATTATGTTAATTCTTTAATGCAATTAAGAAACGACGACAAACTGATTTCAGATTAATGTAATGTTAATGACGAAAAACTGTACTTATTAATGGTAGTTCTGAGGCATTTTTTTTTGGCAAGTATCTTTATTTATAAATACAAAGACTATAAATTATATGCACATAATACTAGTAATTTAACTGGTTGTGCTGTTCTGGCCTTTTTATCACTATTCCATTAGAGTATTTT
Organism: Argiope bruennichi; assembly: GCF_947563725.1. Taxonomy (NCBI): domain Eukaryota; kingdom Metazoa; phylum Arthropoda; class Arachnida; order Araneae; family Araneidae; genus Argiope; species Argiope bruennichi. The sequence continues at coordinate 81,837,633 of NC_079152.1, forward strand.
TCATTTAAATAGCGCTTTTTCTTTTATTGCTTTATCACTCTATCTGCTTCAGCAGTAAGGCCGCAGTGGCTTGGTGATAAGGTCTCGGTTCGTGAACCGTAGGGGTTCAGGTTCGAGACCTGATTCCACCGAAGAACCGTCGTGTAAGGGGGACTTTTGCACGTTATTTCCGTCAGGGCCAAACGTCCTCTCGTAAGTGTAAAGAGGGGGGTGCCAGCTCAAGTGTCGTCCTCGTCATCTGATCGTGGTTCAAAATTATGAGGTCCGTCCCAAAGTAGCCTTAGTGTTGCTTTAAAACGGGGCGTTAATATAACTAAACAAAACTACCTGCTTCAGCGGATCAACATACTGATCTTGGCCTACGAGGTCACTAGATCTTCCTCACATCGAGAAAGTAATAAATTTCATTTGACGACAAATCCAACATCATCCTCAATCAGCACGGACTGTTACTGATTTGGTGCAACGAACATGGAACTACATTTTGCAAAATTGCATCAAATACTTGGTGAATACAATGCATAAACACTTACATGCTTGAAATCGAAACCGTAGCGACTTCAGACTTAGAAATGATACTTGTAACACATGAAATGCACATTTAACAGCAATTAACTACTTTTAGGCAAGACTTAATTTGATTAAATAATTTCTAATTAATGCAGTAAACTTTGCTACTGTTAGTGATTTTTTTAATAAATCAATTACAAATTTCATAATATTTTTAATAATTAATTATAAATTAATCACTAAATATTTAAAAATTCTTCTTTTTACTACAGTATTAAATGTGCGTTTTTTAAAACTGTTTTCATTACGTTTATTTCATTCAATACCACAAGCTTATCCAATGTCTTCAAATCTTTCAGAAAGTGTATGGCTGTTGACATTCATGGGAGAAAATAATCTCATTAAAATCCTTCATGAAATTTAAGTTTTTAAAAAATATCTTGCTTGAAATTGCGTAATGCAAACAATTTTTCGTTTCCTAGTCACATCTTATACCAATTCTAGTGCCTTCTACTTATTTTTAGGATGAAACATGAAAGCAGCTTCTATTTTCAAAAATTTATTTCCCGTCGCACGATGACAAAAAAAAAACATTTTTAAGGAGATTAATGCCATAAATGAAAACCTAATTCAAACATTATGCATTTACTATTCAATCATACATGAGCTTTGGTGTTTAATTACTTCAATTTTCAGAAAAGATTACTTTTTTTTAGAATGATATGAATTCTGACATGTATAAAAATAATCTCAGGAACTTAAACTTGTCAGCGTTTCTTTGCTAATTAGGCAAACCAAATTGTTTAATTCAACGGAATAATTCTACAGAGGAATCCTTTTAATATGCATATAATTAAGCAAAAGAAAAAAATATTTGTTTTGAATAATAATGAAATTCTTTCATTTAGTTCTAAAGAAAAATGGCTAATTAAGCATAATTATGAATTAACAATTAAATTCTATTTTTTAAATACATTGCTTTTAAAATAGAGGTAAATAATCTAATACGAAATTGAGTTTTGAAATATCAGAGCATTTTGAAATTGAAAAAAGAGTTAAAGTAGACATTCCTGTATTAATTAATAAATGTATTCAATTATAATAACTTTAAAAATTTTCTAATGCATGCATTTTCTTTTCAAATATTTTTTCATAAAGAATTTCATTAAAAAAGAGATTTCTCACGAATAAAATTTATTTAATTTTTAAGGAATTATTTTTTATAGAAAAATTTAAAATAACAAATTTTAAGTGTATCGTTACGTTGCATTATAGGACGACACTAACTACAAGGTCGCAATCCCAACAATTAACGTTTGAAGCCAATTATGACAATTAACTCAGTCTCCTAAAACTAATGAATATAAACATGCTAACTGTCGGTTTGCGTCTGAAAAAATACATTTTTGGAATTATGTCCATATGAACATTGAAATTCATAAAAGAGCAAGCTAAATGGATTAAATTTACTATATGGTCTTTATGCTATACAGGGTATCTCAAAAACCTTAACTGTGGCTTTTATTCCTTAAATATTGATTATAGACATATACTGTCAATTACAAAGTTGCTTAAAAAAAAAGGTGTAAAATGTTATGAAATCGATTAAAATTTTCAGGAGATTAAACTTCAAAAAATACGAAATTTAAATTTTTATACGGACACCGTACAAAAAAATTCCCCAATGAGTAAAATGTGCCCCATCCTCTAATAAGGTCACGTACAAAATTTCAACAATTTATCACAAAAAGTCTCAAAGATATGAAACTACACAAATGCTAACTTAAACCACTTTTCGATGCCTGGATATGAGTTCGCAAACAGGAAAAATCAAGTCTGATGTTCGTGTTTTAGGGGTCGTACACAAATTAACAAAGAAAGTAATGATTGAATAAATAAATAATAATTTTGCAATTTATTGGTTTAAAAGTATTAAAAATTTGTAGAAATAATAACTTAAAGGAAAAATTACATAAGTTTTTTACAAGTTCATTGACATGCTATTTTCAAGTTATATTCTGTAGTTCATGATATAAAATTTTAAAGTATTTTTCAGGAAGCATAGATTTTAAAATTTGTATTTAAAACTGAAGACATGAAGCATATTTTATTTCCTTATGATGCATTCCTGCGTCGCTTCATCTGCACTGAAGCTATAAACATTTGCATTTTATTTTGTGGTTGACCCTTCACCAACTTTGTTTTAACATATCTCTGAGAGTTTTCATGATAAAATTCTGAAATTTTGTGCATGACCTTATTAGAGGATGGGGCACATTTTATTCAATGGGAATTGTTTTGTACGGGGTCCGTATAAAATTTTAAATTTCGTATTTTTTAATCTCCTGAAAATTTTAATTAATCTCATAACATTTTGCAGCTTTTTTTACGCAACTTTGTAATTTATAGTATGTGTCTATGATCAACATTTAAGGAATAAAAGTCGCGGTCAAGGTTTTTGAGACACCCTGTATATTAAAGATACATTATTGCTGTGTTACATTATGCTATGATGAAATTTTATAAACAACGAGCAAAATGTGCATGTTGGATCTTAAAATAGCATTTCTGAGATAATTCATTTATTATTACATGCTACCGATAAAAATGATTTTTCATTAGATTCATGTATTTATTTTAATGTGTACAAAAGGTTTTTAAAGAACTTCTGGAATTTTCACTAGAATATTAATGCCGTTGGGGAGAATATTATTCTGATGTCTGTAAAAACTCTTACATTTTATATTAGTGTAGTCTTGCACATTATGTGATGATTTATTCTTAGAATGAATCGTATGATGAATTATTTATATTTAACTGTGCTGAATTACTACTATTTAATGTGTTTGATTATGTTATGACATTGATGGCATATAAATTTAAAATGAATATTTAATTGAATTTTTAATGGATTTATTGTAGGTGTAAATGTTTGTGAAATTATGAATGCTTTGTTTGCACGAATATAATTCAGACTGTATTTATATGTATTGTAATATTGCGCTATGTATTATTTACTCTGTATTGATTATTACTTGTATTTGCATCTTCATATCCATGATTTCTGAGGTTTACAATCACTTTTGATAAATAATGTAAGAAAACTGCAATAAAATAATATAATCCTCAAAAAATTTATAAATCCTGAAACAAAATCTAATCAGAACATCAGAAGTATGAATATGCATATGGTTTTAAGCCCATAAATTTATTATGTTACAAATTGGGTGAACAGCTTGTTAAAAGCTATTTATAATAACTATAAGACACTTACTCATTTAAAGAAAATGAATTTTTACCTACTGGGACCATTTATACCTAAAAATTTAAAGATACAAAATAAATTAAAATTTTAAAAAGTTTAATATATATTTACTTTTAATTTTTAGAAATATTTAACTAAAAATAAAGAATTTCCGTACTTTTATGAAAATTCAAAAAATTCTGCTCCGGGAAAAGTTGATAAATTGCGTTATCCTTCCTAGAATTGTAGAATTTTCACTATCCGCACTAAAATTATACCTCGAATTATAATTTATTTACGTTTAATTGCAATTTATTAAGTTTAATTATACTTTATTGTTTAATTATAATTTAGAAAATATAATTTATTAAAGTACGTTTGAATTAAGCACGATATAAGTAAACCTAAAATAAAAATTTTGTGGAAAAAAAAATCTAATAAAATTTGCTGTAAAATTTTCATACCGCAAAAAGATACGGTTATAGATTTACTCGTTGTTCGTTTAACTGAAAAAAGACTCCTATCCATTTTGACGATATTCTCCTAAATACCCGGTATATTAATCGAAATTCATCACACTTCGTACAAAGATTTGAATATCTTTTTTTGAGCAAATTATCTATAAAAATAAGCGATATTTTAGCTCCGTATTATAGACAACGAATATTACTACAAATTCCAACCACAACTCATTCTAAAATTTATGCGGAATAAAAAAAATTTTAATAAAATAATTTTTCCAAAAAATTGTATATTGGTTCAGAGTTCATTTGATAACGCAAGAGATTTAAGAACTTCTGTATTGAATACAAAATATTTGGAAAGTTATTTTTACCTTTCTAATCCTAAATGAAATTATATATAAAAAAATAACTTAATGGAATTATTTACATAAATGCAAGTAATTATGAATTTAATCCTTTGGAAATTAGCATATCAAATTTTGAAATTATCTACACAAACTGGACATGTTGTTTAATTCATTTATGTCAAAGTAGCCATTAATTTGATAGCAAAAACTTTTATCTTTTAAGTAGTTCTGATGAAAATTCAAATTATAATTACTTCAAGCATAATACGCCATCTAATAAGGCAGATAAAATTGATACATTGAGAAATCGATGCAAAGTAATAGTAATAAAATCTTCGTGAAATAAATGTATACAGATATCTAATTTCAAAATCAATGTAAATGAGTCTACCATATTATGTAATTAACCTGAATGGATAAATATAACTTCCTTCGAAATTAAATTAGATTAATGACAGTTTACGTTCCACTAAAGTAATGAAATTGCTTTTATCCTATAGAAATTTAAGACGAATGCTTATTATATCAATACAAAGCTGTTTTTTTTAAATCTTCACTGAGCTATCAGACCAAACCAGACAGTGATAATATTAACTAAAGCCGCACTTTCATTGGAATAAACGTTTCGTTTAATGTCATGAATTTAACAACATTACTATCAAACTTAGAAAAGGGACTTGATTGCATACAAGATAGTGGCAGAATTAGCAATCATAAGCTCTCTTTCTAGGAAGTCATGTGGCTTCTAATCAAATTCAGCAATGGTTTCAAATCCAGGTAGAAATTAATTAACTCTGTTTCTTCTTCCTCGTGTTTTCATACGGCAGCGCTCAACAGACGTAGGAGTTACAAATGCTAGAGATGATTGGATATTTGATATGAAACTAAAAGAAATATAAGAGAATGGTTTGAAAATCTGGAGTTTTCAAATCTGAAGTTCTTCATAATATTGGATGATTAAAATTAGAAGTAAAACACTCAGTGTTCTAGAAAAAAAAATTTAATGGTAGTAAATATTATCACATATTCATGTTTTAAATAATATTATCCTTAAATATTATCATTCATCTCATTCGCGACAAAACCAAAAAATTCTGCAACAAAGAACGAATGAATCGAATTTTTGAATACCTTGTAAGGCTTCTTTGAAACTTACTGAAATGATTTGATTAATCATTGTCAAATCAGAGGGGATTATTTATTTTCAAATATAACTGACAACTGCGAATCTGTAGGAATTATGTTGATAACCTCTTATCTCAAGATTTAATTGCACTTATGACTCGATACATTCTTGAAATATCAAGAAACATTGGAATCCATTTCGAACAATAATATACCTTAAAGATACTCGAGATGAAATGAATTCATGGGGAAAACATGGCGTTTCCCTCATTCCTTTCTAGAAACTATATTTCAAATTGTAAGAAAGCCAACGAAGAGTATACAAAATAAGAAATCCTTCTGACAGAATAAAAGGAAAAAAAATCAATTTCCATGATATTCGCTTTTTGTCTCTTTATTCCTTCTTTCCATTAATAGTTCCAATTCTTAGAATCTCAGCTTCATGACTGTGGTGGATTAATGGCTTAATGGAATGAGCTTTGCTTTAGGATTAGAGGATCGAAATCCCCTCCAAAATAATCCACGTTACATATGGATCAAGTATAAATACGAATTCTATTGTTAAAATGGTGTCTAAGTTCAGAAAAATTCTTGACTTGTCTGTACTGGCAAAGTCTCCTTTTTGGATTACGTATAGCAAAAATTGTGTGAAATTTTACTTACATCAGCTAATAAATCGAGTTCTCCTCGAACTTTCTGACTATCTGACTAACGCAATGATAAAAATGCAAGTCTAATATTTATATATATATATATATATATATATATATATATATATATATATATATATATATATATATATATATATATATATATATATATATATATATATATATATATATATATATATATATTGGTAATCCCAAAATAAAAGGAGATCGCAGCAAGGTCTTTGACGATCCTAAATTGAGAAATTAAGAATATGCGAACTAAAAACACCATAGGTGTGTGGTTCATTTATTATTTATTATTAACTAATTATTATTTATTATTAACTAATTATTATTTATTATTAACTATTATTAATTATTATTTAATATTATTAACTATTATTAATTATTATTTATTATTAACTATTATTAATTATTATTTATTATTATTATTATTATCTATTATTAATTATTATTATTATTATCTATTATTAATTATTATTTATTATTATTATTAATTATTATTTATTATTATTATCTATTATTATTTATTATTATTATCTATTATTATTTATTATTATTATCTATTATTAATTATTATTTATTATTTTTCTCTAATTATTATTTATTATTAACTCATTTATTATTTTTCATTATTATCTAATAAGATGACACATTTGTTTTCGGGAGTGGGTTTTCCTTCGAATGCAAGTAAAAATCAATAGAATACTTGAAATGTTCGTAGATAATGTCTCCTATTTGCATAATATTTTAGCTTCCTTAAATAATTCAGTTTTGGGTTTATATATTTGAGAAATGGTAATTCTATGACTATATGATGCGTGGCAGGACAGTTAAGCGATTAAGCATTATATTAATTAATTAATTTTTGCTATCATCTAAAGTGGTTCAAAGTTCAAAGGACTGCCCAAAACAGCCCATCATTTGCTTTAAAATCTGATGCTGATGTGAATAAACTAATTAAGTTAAACTATGGATTGCTTCTTCTTCTGTTCATTCAAGATCTTTAATTCAAAAAATGAGGCTGCTAGAATAATTAAGGTCAACAGGAAAAAAAACTACTTTCTACATTTATAAGTTTGAGTCATTTTATATAAATCTATCGAACGGTACAATATAATATTGATTGAGCAATAGGATTCGTTACGTTTAGTCTGTTGATTTTCACTCAAATCAGAAATATTCGTTGATCTAAAAATTAGTCTTAATGCTTGCTTATAATGCTGAAATACTCTTTTATCTCTTTTAATTAAATGTTAAAAGAATTTCTTCATTATTCTCCTTGTAAAGATTTCAAACAAATTTTATTTTTATCTTTTAATAAAAGATTTTCACTATAAGAATTAATAGTTGAATAAATTGCTGTGGGTTCTTTAATATCTATTCTAAAGTAGCATAAGAGTAAGCCAAATTAAATAAAAAGCTGAACAAGTCGGGCAGTCTTTTTATGCAGTCTAATATTTATATATATATATATATATATATATATATATATATATATATATATATATATTTGGTAATCCCAAAATAAAAGGAGATCGCAGCAAGGTCTTTGACGATCCTAAATTGAGAAATTAAGAATATGCGAACTAAAAACACCATAGGTGTGTGGTTCATTTATTATTTATTATTAACTAATTATTATTTATTATTAACTAATTATTATTTATTATTAACTATTATTAATTATTATTTAATATTATTAACTATTATTAATTATTATTTATTATTAACTATTATTAATTATTATTTATTATTATTATTATTATCTATTATTAATTATTATTATTATTATCTATTATTAATTATTATTTATTATTATTATTAATTATTATTTATTATTATTATCTATTATTATTTATTATTATTATCTATTATTATTTATTATTATTATCTATTATTAATTATTATTTATTATTTTTCTCTAATTATTATTTATTATTAACTCATTTATTATTTTTCATTATTATCTAATAAGATGACACATTTGTTTTCGGGAGTGGGTTTTCCTTCGAATGCAAGTAAAAATCAATAGAATACTTGAAATGTTCGTAGATAATGTCTCCTATTTGCATAATATTTTAGCTTCCTTAAATAATTCAGTTTTGGGTTTATATATTTGAGAAATGGTAATTCTATGACTATATGATGCGTGGCAGGACAGTTAAGCGATTAAGCATTATATTAATTAATTAATTTTTGCTATCATCTAAAGTGGTTCAAAGTTCAAAGGACTGCCCAAAACAGCCCATCATTTGCTTTAAAATCTGATGCTGATGTGAATAAACTAATTAAGTTAAACTATGGATTGCTTCTTCTTCTGTTCATTCAAGATCTTTAATTCAAAAAATGAGGCTGCTAGAATAATTAAGGTCAACAGGGAAAAAAACTACTTTCTACATTTATAAGTTTGAGTCATTTTATATAAATCTATCGAACGGTACAATATAATATTGATTGAGCAATAGGATTCGTTACGTTTAGTCTGTTGATTTTCACTCAAATCAGAAATATTCGTTGATCTAAAAATTAGTCTTAATGCTTGCTTATAATGCTGAAATACTCTTTTATCTCTTTTAATTAAATGTTAAAAGAATTTCTTCATTATTCTCCTTGTAAAGATTTCAAACAAATTTTATTTTTATCTTTTAATAAAAGATTTTCACTATAAGAATTAATAGTTGAATAAATTGCTGTGGGTTCTTTAATATCTATTCTAAAGTAGCATAAGAGTAAGCCAAATTAAATAAAAAGCTGAACAAGTCGGGCAGTCTTTTTATGCAGTCTTTTTATCTACATCTAGTCTTGTACATAATTATTTACCTTTTATCGGAGAGTTTTATAAATATTTGATAAATAATACTGTAAATTTTAAAAAATTTTAAAAAGTTTGGACATAAAAATATTGTACACATTTTAGATAAATTTTATAATGTCTAATTTAATAGCAGGAAACATAAAAAGCAACAGAACAGTGCGAATACATATTTTTTAAGTAAATAAAATATTAAGGCCAAATATAATAATATAAAAATGTTTATACTATTTGTTCTATTCGTTGATAAATATTTATACCATTGTGAAAGAACTTTCTTTTCTTTTTGACTGATTAAGCTGAAACAAGTGACGAAACTAATAGCAAAGAGAGATCACATTTTTTTCTTTTAATATAACGATATTCAGACATAACAACTGCAGATGCCAATTTTAGAGTTATTCTGTCAAGTAATTGTAAAAGTTAGGAACTATACAGAATTCAGCTTTTAAACTGAAGAGCAATTTTCTTCATATTTCTGATTACACACAATTTTTCCTATACGTGCTTAATTCAGCATTCTATACATTAGACAAGTTTCATTTTTACGGTTTTTCTTTTTCTGCATGCCAAACAAAACTTGGCTTTACAAGTGTTTTTAAATACAGAAAACTTATTATTCAGAATTTGATACTTATATTCTTATAAAAATCTATATATTAATCAAAATCATCAAGACTTTTCTCCTTAAGTCTGTATTTTCTCATAACTTAAATGTCAGACGAAATATGATCTTTCCTCCTGATCATAAACAAAAAAATGTGAAAATATGTATCGATTACGTATTATCGATATAATTAATTAAATTTTCCAATATTTTGAATTTTTCCTTTTTTACTCTTCAGCAAAACATACATTTAGAAAACACATGTTTGTATTTTAAAAGATTAATTTTAAGATCTTATAACAGTATTCTTAACAATAATTTTATCTTTTAGTTTCCTGGTAATTGTATTAGTAAAATTATAATTGATCAGTAGTTAACTATTTTTTATTGCAAAATACTATTTTGCAATTCAATTTAAAACTTATTACTATAATTGGTTTTTGCTAAAGTTTTATCCTCAAATATTCGAAATAGTGTTTTATAAATTTGTTTTCAAAATCATGTTTCGAAATTCTAAGATATCATTACTTTCTTTCTACGTATATATTCGTGGAAAATCTGGAAGATTCATTTCTACCTTTTCTAAACTCTTTTTTTTTTTTTTAGTAAAATAAATTAAGAAATGGTCTTTTGAAATCATATTTAGACGAATCATCTTGCATCTTTAAGTTTTTAAAATGTTCCAACGACTTTATTAAGTTTTAGTTCAGCAGCATTGTCTATCTTCTCTGAAATGAAGATGCTATTTCTTTGAATACTATTTTTAAGTAGAAACTGTTTGATATTTTTTAAACCTTCTATCGTCTGGATTTTATGAAATATTCTGCAGAGATTAATCTCATTGCATGCTGCTGCTTTCAACATTAAGATATAAGAAGATAATCATGAAAAATTTCTTTTCCTGTGTTCCATTTTGTTTCACTCTAATTTATCGTTGAAAGAGAATACTTAGGATATAAATTTTTAGTCGCATTGTATAATCTAAATCCATATGAGGAATGTATCCTTTTGTCTTTAAATATTAGTATAATAAATTGCCATATGTATATTGAAAAAACGATTTATATGAGACCTCTTTTTGTAAAAGTATTTAAAAATTCCTTATATATGTTCCTGATTATTTTGTCGTTGATTTTTACTTCATGATGTTTGTTGCTTAAGTGCGTATTTCAATATTTTCATTTATAATTATGGAATAAGATAATTTTACTTATTTTCGGTATATTCATTAAAATGAATAAAAAATAAAATGTAAAGAGCACATTTGAAAAGCTTATTCGCAATTTCAGCATGTGTTCTAGCTAAGAACCTGCTATTGTACATCTCTGATTTGAAGATACCAGGAAAGAATAAGTGATGCAAATTTCAAAATTAAACTTTCTTCGAATTCCAGAATTAGTAAGTTTGAACGGAAAAAAGAAATTCCGCATTTTACTGATCAAATATACCAAAATAAGGAAATCTATTGCTATTAATATATAAATGTGCACCCTCAAGTATTGTACATAAAGGAACTAATATGAAAAAATTTTCAATTGAAATATACAGTAGTCTTTTAACTATTCAGTCCTTGTTCAAGCAGATAACAAGAAAAAGCGGAGCGAGAAAGATTAGAATCCCTTAGGAAAACATAGTATCCTTTAGGAAGTAACTCGTTCTTATTTCTATATTCTGACTTTATTTTACTGATCAATAATTTGTAAATGTTTATCCAGCGCTGCACGCTTTAATGATTTACCAGATAAAGTATTTCTGTGCTTAAAAATAATGTATATGCGTTAAAATGACTTTTAATAATATCTGTCATATGTGACATTAATTACAGAAATCACTAGATCCTGTATACTGCACTTGAAAGTTTTCCGTTTTTGATGTTTCTGCAAAAAAAAAGACAGCTGTTTTACTTAAAATTTTATTTCGAAGTTTGTATCCACAAGATGAATGATTTGATAAATACTCGAGGAATATACAAACGGAGTTAATTTTGTAACACCACGGCAACACTTTTTGACGTTAAGCCGACGACATAATATTTCTGTTGTAAAATAAACTGCCACTACGCATTTTGCCACATATGACACGAATAAGAATTTACATCATTACAATAAGAAGATAAAAGAAGATATTTTTTTAAGATCAAAATGATGCCTGGTTTTTCATTCGATGTAAGATAAAGATCCTATGATTTCACTTATTTTTTTATAATATCCTTCATTAATTTTATGTCCTCTAATAAATGAACAAATGAAGTTCAGAAATACATAAAATATTAATATTGTGCAAGTTTGAGGTTCGAACTCGCAACGTTAGGGTTCATAGCCGAGTAACAAAGCCACTAGACAAAAGTGTACACTCTTCTCCGGAAGTTGTTATCTGGCTTATAATGTTACCACCACAATAGTCCCCCATCAGTGAGTCGGTAGAGTTTATCGCGCCAGTTATGGCGAGCGACGAACGTGATTATCGCGCCAGGCGTTATGGCGAGCGACGAACGTTGTTATCGCGCCAAGTGTTATGGCGGGTGACGGCAAGCGTGTGTGAGTGGTTGCTGCCGGTAGATGGAGCCACGACAACTGAATGAAGGATGCAGTTGTTCAGAACCAGGGTCACCAATGTGCAGGTTGAGGTTCGAACTCGCAACGTTAAGGTTCGTAGTCAAGTAACATAGCCACTAGACAAGAGTGTGCACTCATGTCCGGAAGTTGTTATCTGGCTTATAATGTTACCACCACAATATCTATTATCGTTACCAAATTTTAGAAAATTTATGTAGCCTTTTAAACAAATTTTGTTATAATTCCTGAGAATTTTAGATATTTAGAAAAAATTTCCGGCATATCTGAGATAAAATATAAAATCTCCTAATAAAAGAAGAAACCATATAAAGTCAATATAAACATGTTTAAATCTACCCTTAAGTAGAACGAATGATTTCTATTTAGAGATGCAACTTTATTTGTTTGATCTATTTGCATGTGCTGAACATGCAAAACAAATTTCAACATATTCTATACATTTTAAACACATTTTTCATTGACCATCTTTATTATTCTTATTCCAGTATATAAGAGTAAAGATATGTGTTTAGAAATGTTCATTAAAAACTCTCTCAAAAAATCAATTAATACGGTTTAGTTAGATAATCAAATGCAAGTTCACAGGAGGTTCATCTGTTAGGAAAGACCGAAGTATTCTAAGCGAAGTACTAATTAAAGATAGAATATCTTGTTATTCTGGATCTTTTGCTTTTAAGCTTACGATTTGATGTCGATTGTAGATGAAAATTCTGTAATAGTCGTCGCAGAATTATCATTCGAATTATTTCCCATAGGTCTGATTATTTTAGATGGATGAGTCTCGCTCACCACTCCTTTATTTCCGTCTGTTCTCCCTTATCCTCATTTTATTAATAAGAATAGGTCAATAAACGTAGTGAAATCTTGAGCTTCTTCTATCAAATAACTCAAATGCTTGCTCTTCATGTAAACTGCCATTAGTTTTTCATTGTAGACACTTTATCTTTTTGAAGGTGAGAAAGACTAAAAAAGTAATACAATAAAAGTTTCTATTGCTTGAATTGTAACAGAAATCTTTCACGAAGCATTCCACTGCAAGTGTGATAGGAACAGATAGGTGGCTTAAAATAGTAGCATCTGGCACGTCGTTCTGACGTTTCCCGAATATAATCATGGATTCCTCTTTCTTAACAACTAGTGCTTTATCATTTTTGTTCGATTCTTTCATGTATGCATTGATTGTATCTTTATTCTAGCTGTATGGGACCCAACCCATCTATAAAAATTAATAAGTTTAAAACTCTATGCAATTATTTTGCTATCTCTAGTTTAGGAAAATCCATGACATCTTACTTTTCTGATATTCATCAGTCAATGGACTTATATTGTTAATATTTTTATATTATATTATTAATCCAATGGGACTTATATTGTTAATCAAACATTTTTATTAATGATTTCCCAGGGCACATTTAGAAGCAGCTAACTGAACACAATATCTCTCGGAAGTAATGGAATATATATTTGAAATGTTGCAAATGCCGGCTGTCATTTTCTGGTGAACGAAAATGTCACTGAAACATGGCGCATAATTTAACATTCTTTTAAGATTCGATAAATAGACATTTAATGCTGGTGGTAAGTCAATTAATAGTAACTGCCATATACTTTTTATCGCAGTGTTATGACTTTGTTAAAAATTTTAATTCCAAAATCGTAGAAATAAAACCTTATATGTAAGACATATGGTTATCTATTAATGCATCGGGAATATAAGAGAATACCTTATATAATTATTTTATTTATTTCTTTTCTGCCGTTATGTGAATATTGGCATGATGATTGGGCCTCGACTTCCAGCTTGATGAATTACACTTTTGGAATCCAATTTTACCAATTTTACCATCCACCATCTGCCGCGCTAAAGCCTTAATGGACTTTAAATATATTGAGACCAAAAATTCTGCCATCACTGAAGTTGGAAATCTTGAATTATCTGATAGTCTTCGATATCTGACCATAGATCAAAACTACGAATTATGTTTCATAGAAGCTTCATGCAACTTAGGAACTAGTATATTAATGAAATAAACTCGGTTAATTTATTTCAACAATGTCTTTATCTCTAAAGGCAAAATAAAAATAAAAAACTTCTTGTATTATATAAGAACATCCCCAACTAATAACACAAATTAACTACAAAATCATCAGTGATTTTGTAGAATGTTAAAGAAAGAGTTCAACAGGATTGTTTTTGAAATTATATTTGTGCGCTATTTGATGAAATAGTGTGCCAAAGAATATGTACGCATAAAACCTGAGAGACATTTTATAACGTACATATGAGTAATATATATTTAAGGTATTATATGATTACATAAATCGTAATCTCATAACTAGATTTATTAGGAAACGAATAATTTCTAAAATTTATACAGTGATGTCACTTTTCTAGCAGATTTATCAAAAGTATATACTTAAACTTACAAGGTTATATCATTAATATTAGAAATGTAAGTATTTGTTGCAGTTTCTTAACACTGCACAATATTAGATCTCAAACTGTTTCATACACCTACGTATTTGCGAAATTCGGAAAAATTAGTAAATTAAAGGAAATATAGATTTCTGTTACCTTGCAATAAAAAAAGGCTCTCTCCAAACATATTATACAAAAATATTTTAACGAATTTTTTTAACAATCTTATAAACATAATTTATTTATAGAAACATAGGAGATTCAAAAACAAATCTTTCCTATACTAAAATTTTATCTTGCTTTTGTATAATTATTAATTTTTTTTTTGTACTTTTTGTTTTCATTAATAAAAGCAGAAACAAAATATCAAGCTGATGCTGTGAATTAGTTTAACTTGAATATCATTCTAACAAGGACGAAGCCTTAAACTAGTAGTTCTTTCGTAGCTGAATATCATAAGCATTCAAATAGCATCTTTCACTTTCTCTGGTTTTATAAAATTCTTTTTTTCTTTCCTTAATGCAAACATTTCTATTCAAAGTCTTCTCTAGAGGAAAAAAAAACTTATTCAAGTATTTTCTTGTAAAATTGTTAGGAACTTCAGACAAGAGACAGGGAGGGGAAAAGCAAATTTTCAGTATTAGGTAAAGAGAGGAGCTCATAAAAACGGAAAAACAAAGACGGATGACAAAGATCCTAAAAGTTTATCCGACAATATCCACTTTGTTTTACATAATTATTTCTTTGCTCGAATACTTGTTACAAGAAAGACTTTAAACTGACAATAAAAGTGAAAGAAAGGAGCGAAAGTTGGAATTTAAGGGAGGCACTTATAACATAGATTTAAAAAAATCAATTTTAATAGAACGGATTGTAAGAAGATTCAACTTATTACTAAGTCACAAGTTAATGTCAATTCAAGATTATATTTTTTTCTAAACTTCACATAGATTTGATTCAATTCTAAATTATGTTTGTGTTAGATCTTATGCCCATCACATTGAAAATTTCCATTCACACTTATTATAAAAGAGATGAAAGTATGGTTTGTTTACTTAAAATAGCATCCCATTTGAAAGCAACACAAGAGTTATTTTAGGACGGTCCTCGTAATTTTGAACTTCATTTGAATGATGAGGATGAAACCTAAGCTGTCATCTCCTTTCCAAGCTTACTATTACACCAGTGATATTTTTAACACCAACCACATAATTTCGAATTTCAATCAAATGACGAGGGTGAAACCTGAGCTGTCATCTCCTCTCAAGGTTTACCACTACACAAGAGCAATTTTATGACAAGCCTCATAATTTTGAGCTTTAATCAAATGATAAGGATGAAATCTGAGTTGTCATTTCCTTTACAAGCTTATCATCTAGCCAATGGGAAGACTTTTGATGGCGCCATCAAGTTTGTGACAAGCTTGCTCACATGATAGATCTTTAGTGAAATCGAGTTCCGAACTTGATGCCCTCCTGTTCAGAAATCCAGACTTTATTACTAAGCACTGCGTCCATCGACGAAAGTATAAGTCACCTGTACAAGTATAATCAGAAATTCAATAATAACAACTGTATTTTTATAATATTTTTAATAAATTATGTAAGATATTAAATAGTTTAATTGTTTCCTCAAATCATTTGTGGCTTTCCTTTTAAAATTGTATATCCTTCTTTTTACAGCCGTAATTAGATTTTTATTGATATAACTATCTCAGATTAGTATTATCGATAAATTTAGATACATCATTACTCTTAATTAAATAACTCTAAACATGAATCTAATACTTTAAAAGGTGAAAGGTTTCCAAGAAAATTTGATTTTTAATATCAACTATAAATTCACGATAAATATAAATCTGAGCGGAAATTGAAAATTTGAAAGAGTTTTCCCTAAAGTAGAATATCACATAAAACGGGGCATTGATGATGTAGCTTACAGTGTGCTATATTCTGTTAACTTGTTGCTGATATTATATAGAATCCCAGGTCTCGACGGTGGATGGAATGAAAACTAGTACAAAGATTTATCTTTCCAATAAAGAACAATTTGGGAAGGAAACCCTTCATTAATATGCCCCAAAAGGAAAAATAACTCAGAATATTTACATGGATTATTTTTCCCTCTTGTTTTTTTTTTCCCCTGAAAATGAAAAATGATATAAAATTAATAACAGTCATTTCCTCACCTGAAACGCATCATCCAAGTTTTAGAACAATCTGAATAAAAAATATGTTTAGAAATATATACAAATTAATATAGAAAACTAAACGGATCAACCAGCAAGAAAGTATCCAAACACTCTTTCGTTGTACATAAATTAATTTCCGTACATTAAAATCAAACTTCCAGAATTTTTAGAAAAATAGTCTTTAAAAGTGTATATAATTTTTTACTTTGTACAAGGGGTCATCTTCATATAAAAATTAGTAAATACTGAATTTTTCTATTAACAGCATATAAATTGGAATGTCAGTTTGGAATGCCAGAATTAACTGTAATCGATATCAAATTTGCCATCTTAAATAAGCAGTTAATAAATTATGAACAGTTTAAATTTAAGTATGCATTACTTTCAAAATTTCTGAAAGAACCAGGGTTAAATTATCGAATCAATGGTAAATTGTAATACTAACAGAAAAAGTTATAAATTTACTCATTTTCTACATTTAACGATTAAGACATAGACTTTAATTTCTGTGTATATCTGCTAGTTTTACTTTAAATAAGTTAAAATCTGTGGTTTCTCAATATGAAGAATCGCTTAAATATGGAAAGTTAAGAACTGCCATTGAAAAACTAGAAATTATCACGAAAATAAATGTGAACTTCACTCCTTACCCCAAAGAAATTTGCATAAATTTAAAGAGGCCACATTAATTAATCAAAGAAACATTCTTCTTGAATTTAACATTTTTCGATACCAAGCAATAAAAATTATTCGAATATTTTTTAATGAAATCTAGCATGTAAAAATGAAGAGAAGAAAAAATAGTTTTGCATTCACCTGATGAAAGGAAGGAATGCCGTTAAAAAAATTTAACAACTCTAATGGGCCGATATGATGGGCTCTTGTACTGATAAGCACCTTTCTCTGATGATTACCGCCAATAAACTGAAAAATGGCGAGAATGAAGGATAGAAAGTCATTATCTTAAATAATACCAAATAAAATTTAAAATAAAGCGTTTTTTGTAAATTTACTTTTTAAAAAATAATCATTTGTTTGCATTAAATGTTTTTTGATTGAACAATTGACCTTCATTTCAAATTACTAATTAATAATTTTTCTAAATATTTTATTTTAAAGGCTATATGACCAAAAATGAATATGTTGACATTAATATTAAAACATACTTCATAAGCTAAAAAATAAACATATATAAACCTTTGTAATTTCTTTTCCCTTCATTTTGAATTTTTTTTTACCATTCAGATCATTTTTATTCGTAAAGATAGATGGGATAGTAAATGATGATTACAATGGGTCCGAATGGGGCCTTATCCAAATGAAAAATATATGATTCGGTTAAGACTATCTAAATTGGGGTAACTTCGAGTTTTATGAAAATTCAGAAAGTTTGCTTCTTTTAGTGACATTTAGTTTGCAAAAAGTACATCCAAAATTTCAACAAAGTTTTCGCTTCCTACACCGATTCTATGCTAAATAAATTATATATTTCTTGAATCCGTAAGATGCAAAGGTTGTTACGAACCTTTAATTTTTATTGTTATATCTTATTTTGAGAAATAGATTGGTATCATTAATTATCCCTGAAACTTCTTATCAAGAGGTAATTTGAAACTGAATTTTAATCCTTTATTTGGCTAGATTAATGAAAATGTAGAATTAAAATCCGGTGTTCTTAAAATATTGTGTATGTCAGAAGAAACAAGTTTTTTCATTGTCTCTCATGAAAGATTTAACATTTATCAATTAAAGAGTTTTTATAAAAACTAAGATATTTTAATAGTTTATTATATGGTAAAGATCTCGGAAATCTATTAAATCTAGGAATTTCAGTAATGTTTCATCTCGCTGATGTTTAATATTTTATATTGAATTAAACAAATAATTTTTTTAAGTCAGATGAGCGACATATTATTTTTCACATATGAAAGGAGTTGATTAATAGTGATTTAAAATCATTTAATGTTAATTAATTAGTGAAGACAACAAAGATATTGTTTGAGACAAAGAAGAAAACGTAATGCTAATGGAGCAATCTGCAGATGAGGATCTTCATCCTTTTCAGTTATAGATGGGAGCTATGGAGTTACAGGAAACTACCTATCTCGAATAATCCCAGGCTGATTTTTCTTCAAACATATATTTATTTTTTTACAGATAACGTTGAAGAATCCAAAATAAAGAGGCAGTATTTGCTCTTTTGCTCGATTGATGGATTGGACGGGGATGAATTTGTTATGACAGTATCAGCAGCAATTTGACAAAATCAAAATTTGTTTTAGTGGCTAAAACATGTTTGATATTTTTTTTTTAAATCAAATAAAAGCTTTTGAATCTGAATCAATCTTACTTCTGAAGTATATCGTATAAAATAAGTGTTTATGTTTTCGGGTATAGGTTATGTTTTTTATAAACATAAAAGAAGAATAAGCTCCATTTGAATTGAAAGCTCTATTTTCTACAATTGAATTAAACTTTTTACTTATTTAATAATATTTTAAAACAAATATTTCCTTCTCCTGTGTTATAATAATTAGCCATTTATTTTTTATAAGGATTTGTTTCCCGACTAACTGGAGATAGTAAGATTATAAATTACTTTAAAGTAAAAATACTGAATATTCTTGATAATATATATTCGATAACATATAAAACAACGGATATTTTTGCTGAAAAAATGGTTTAAAAATATTGCCTTCGAGTAATTTAGAACAGACATTAAAATAAATACAGTCTATGGCAATCAATAACTCCTTATAATTTCAATATTTTTTCAAAGACATTTCGTGACGTCAGAACACATGTTCCCAAGTAACCACAATCTGTATGTAACTGAGAAGATTCCTGTAAATAGTGCTGATTAATTGATAAATCATTTTAGGAAAAATCATAATTTAATATATCTTTTAAAGCACGATACTATGTACACAAAAACTTTCTCTTCAAAAACTTTTTCATCTTATATTATCTATTTAAGTAGAAGAAAATGAAAACATCTGCAAAATTCACTCTTAGTTAACCTAAATGTCCCTACAATAATTTTAATTAAACTAGATTAATAACATATTCTACTACAGCAAAACTAGAAGTCTATAGATAATTAATTTTTAATATATTACTCGTTCTACAGAGAACTAATACAAAATATTTCATGTAGCCGTTTGTTCACATCTTCTGCCTAGAAAATAGCAGAGGTCTCTAAGGATGCATCTCCCCAAACGGAAAAACTCATCATTCGGAGATTGTTTGCTGTAGTCATCAACTGTTGGCTTCTCCAATCAATATAATAATGCTTGTTTTATTAATTCCTAGAAGAATTCTGGAGTGAATGCATGATTCCTATAGCTTCCCTGCCTTTCGTTTCCCCCAACTTGTTGATTGAAAGGGGAAGCAGGCTCTTCTAATCAGAAGTTTTAATCTTCAATAAGACCCATCAAACATGTCGAGATGTTAGCGCTGTGTCTCTTCGAATATTGCGAGAATAAAATAGTAAATGTGAATGAAAAGATTTTTGATAGTTTCCTAACAAAGCTTTCAAAACACAATGAATTTCCTATTAAATTAATTTATATTTTTTCGGATAATCTCTCTCAGAAGTCTTTCGCTATTTGTGAAATTTGGTGAAGATTTTGGGGAGATGTTAACAATAAAAATTTTCGAAATTTTAATAAAATGATAACGAAAATGTTTTAACCCTTTCTAGGGCCGTGGGAAATATGCTTCTCACCAAATTTATCAATCTTTGTATGAAATTATGTAGGTTGGCATAAGTTCTGACAAATTTTTTTAGTAAGTCAGAAACTTAGATGCTTCAGTTCTTTATCTCAGACAAAATGATGTATCTTGATTTGTTACTTAATTATTAATTAATCAAATTAAGTAATTAATCAAATTAAATTTATCTAATAAGCTAAATGAATCCCTTTTCTTATTCTAATTTCAAGCCTAAAAATATTTTAACATAATATGACTAGAAAAAAATGGCCCTTTAAAGGGTTAAAAGGGGAGCACCTAATTATTTTCAGGATACATAATGGATCTCGCAGGGAAAAATAGTCAAAACATTACAGCATGCATAACGTTGATGGAAACTGGATAAATAATAAAGCTATTTTTGTCATGCGACTTTTACTCGCTTGGTTTGATTCCACTAAAGTTTTTCAGTTGGGTAGCATACAAACAATGCTTTATTGCTATGCTGCAATGTCCTTTTAGTATTAAAGGGAGCTCGGCTATAAAAATTATATATTTTTAAAAATAACTTAAATTTTGTTTTTGGGTTTTATTCAATTTATGCTCAAAATTATTTTTAAATATGTTTTTTATTTAAAAAATGTATTTTTTTAATGGATATATCAGCAAAAACCTAATTTTTGAAATTCATTTCTGAAAATAAGGATTAAATTTAAATATGAAATAAAATTTATTTTATTTAAAGTTTTTTTTATTATTATTATTATTTCAAATATCAAACTGAATTTTTTCAATAAGTTTGAGGCAGTCAGCAGTCAAAAACCAGTCAACAATTTATGGATTTTGAATTCGTTGAAAACTCTTAACTAAAACTATTAAGAGAATGAGAATCGTCTTACCAAACTGTGTAAGCGTCATCCATTGCTGAGCAAATGAATAATGCTTAGATAAATAGTTCTAAAAATACAAGATTTTTTTCTATTTATGCTTTGTACAAATCTTCTCTCATAATATGTGCTTGAAAATAGGCCTTTTATTGGAGAATTTCATGCATTTAATAAACAGATTTTTTGCAAATTCAGAATTACTCCTCTTTTACATTTTTCAAGCAGGACTATATGGATGCAAACATAGAGGAAAATACCCCGAGAAATCACATGAAAAAGGCAAAAACAGTCTGAGAGAAGGAGCAAAAAGGTTGTGAACATTGGAAACACGAATTAGAAATAAATATTAATGCACATTAATATTATATAAGCCTGGAAATTACTATATGAAAAAAACTTTCAGCCAATGTATTAATAAAAAATATGAGTTGTTTCATTATACAATTATATTTCATGAAAGTGAACATCATTAAATTAATTATAAAACATTTAAGTATACAGAGTTTACACAAGCTGTAGACATTACATTAGCTGCAGCAGAGCTGTTATAGACTGTAACTGTAGAAGAATGTATTTTTGTAAATTTTAAAGTCCTTTACCCAATTTACTAATTGCGTGAATTAATTGCAATAAGACTTATGAGATTAATAAATTCTAATCTTTGCTTCCTTTGTATCTCAAAGATTTCCCAAACAGTATTCATGTTATTACCACATGCTACCTAATATTTGTTCTGTCTCAAGTAGACTCAATATAAACTATTTTAACTTTTGATATTTTTGTATCATTAACTGGCATGGTAAACTTCCCTAATAATCTTTAAACAAAGTCTTAAAATGGCGCTCAAACAATATGTCAAATGAGCACTCTTTCATTCTATAAATTCCAGTCTGCATATTTCTCAGCGAAATCTTATAACAGGAAGAATAAATATTTTTGAATTAAAACCATATATAGCTACAAATTAGGCGCTTTTGTCGACCAGCTGGTTCCCCCATGAAATTACTTATATAAATTTCAGAATTTCGTCTAATTTTAATTTAGCTCAACAGTGCTTAATCCAATCCTGCATATATGTAGAAGTACATCTTGTTTTTCTTTGTTTTGTTTTTAAATATCAACAACATTTTAATTTTAATTATTTGTCATGAAATTAAGAAAAAGGTAATTTCCAATTAATAGAAATATGGAAGAAAAGACATTTCATCATCATGTATACGAAGAAAACTCTCTACGTCCATTGATATATCTTCCCTTTTCTAATAAGGTATGAGAAGAACCTACCTTTATCCACCCTGTGTAACAATGATCAAGACATACAGTTCTGAAAAATAATTAATTTAAAACTTTTCAGGTGTTAAAGCAGACACCATAAAGGATTTTTTTTTTATTTCTGAATTAATAGTACAAAAATAATTTTTAATAAGAATTAACTGCCTTTATTATAAATATTCATTGCAGTTTAAAATTACTCGGAAATACTAATTGTTTTAATTAGTTATTCTAGCAATTTTCTCTTTTTTTTAATTGATTACTTGAGGTAGATAGGATAAAATTTTATATTTTAGAAATAGGGCATTAAAATGAGTACATAAAATAGGGCAAAACTATTAATTTTATTAAAATATAATATAATAAGATATATATAAGTTGAGCTTGAGTATATATTTTATATTATATACATAATGAGTATAATATAAAATATATACTCAATATAATATAAAAATATATATATAAGCTGATATCAAAACATTTTTTAATAAATAAATACTTATAATTTTGTCATTTATACTCAATTCATATATATATATATATATATATATATATATATATATATATATATATATATATATATATATATATATATATAATGCAATATTAGTGTTATATATATACATAAACCATCATTTTTAATAAATAAATGCCTATAATTTTGAGTTTTGTCAATAAAACTGTTGAAATATAATATTCTTTTTGCATTTGGACTTTTACATGTATTTAAAGCATACTACCCTTTTCGTAGCAGAATTCGATGAACATATAATTTTGAATGTTGTAAAAATTTTGAAACTTGTATCATTTATTTACTTTAAGGCCACAAAAATGCTGATATTATAATAAATAAAAAATATATTAGTTTGAAATTAAAATACCATAATATTACGTTATTAAAAATATGGTTTAAAATAATTTGTCATCGATAAAATTTATTAAGTTATCAAATAAGGACATGGCATTACGTCAAATTTTAATTGCTCACAACTTGTGTGGGAATCATCGAAATATATCATCGAATTTTCAATATTTAACTATTGATGTTTCTCAATGTTTAAAGTAAAAAATTGAAAAATTAATTTTTTTAATGCTCAAATAAAAATGATTTGTGAAGATCTCTGGTCGCCTACGAACTTTCTTTTTTGCAAATGGAGTCATTAGATGTTAAAAAAACATAAGCCTGATTATTTTTTTTGTTTAACCCAAATAAAGTGTGTTCTCTGATTTTAAGAAGATTTATATCCGTTATATTTGTCTTTAGATATATAAAGAATCCAGAAAATAAAAATATAAAACAAAACTTACTTTTTCATCCAAATGATTTCTGAATTTTCCATTTTCTTCTAATAAGTACCTTAAGCATTTGACCAGCTCACCCTCCCTTGCCATGCCACTGCCAGATGCCAGCAGTAGAGTCACAAAGGATGATAAACGCATTCGATTTGGATCTATTCAAAATTTTAAATAGCGAGAAAATCGAACAAGGAATAAGTGAAATGCGAAGTTTTAGTTTCATTCACACCTAAAGAGGGAAAGTCAGACGAACAAATGACAGTTTCCTTTGACGGACACGCGCCGCGGTATAATACCTTAGGCAATCGTCAAGAAAACTTAACAGTAATATAAAGCTGCCCAACTATTCAAAAAATATCCCTAAAATCTGCATTTGAAAGGTCATGAGATAGACTTTTTTATATACAAAAGAAACTTCACATACATTTTTCAACGAGAATATATAATTTACGTTTAAACAACCTTAGATATTGATATTCTTTATTAATTGTGTCCCAAAAGGTTTCTTTGTTATTCCATGATATCACCCATTCAAGTGAGTTTTCTGATTATTTGACCAATTCCCTAATTTCTTATTTGAAAATAAAAAATCTGGAATATTCTATATCCGCACCACAATCGCTTTTACAATAGTATTAAATTTTATTCAGTATATCGAGGCAGCGTGAATTCCATAGCTAAGCAAATATAATTTCATTAAGCAGCATCTCTTGTATTATATTTATTAATATAAAAACGCTGCAACCTAGTTCTTAAAACTAGGTTTAGATTTTCATTTATCGCTGGTAGCCAAAGATATATCTACAAAAAATTGAGATCAGGGGTATTCCAAAATTAGGTTATTCCCCCCCCCCTTTTTTTTTTTTTTTTGAAATATGATTTGCATCGTTTCAACCGTTTTTATTTGACATGCTTCATGTCTGTAAGGATGGAAATTTGTTATCAATTTTCTTCCATTTCCTCATGCACCATTGTACTGAAATTTTATACATTTATTGATTGATCCCGATTAGAATGGAAAATGTTATAATTTGAGAACTCTTAGTTATCCTTTAATATATTAATTTAATTAAATTTGCATTTGGTTATTAATCACAAAATATTAGTATTTAGATTAGATAAATATTTTGTGTTGCTGTGTTTCATTCTTACTTAGTTATGCCAAAACAATCTATACTTTCTAAACAACTCTCGTATATATGTGGTAAAATTTCAATTTACTTAGATTATTTTTATCAGAATCTCAGGTTTTATGGTTTTTGCCGTCTGAATTTTTAACTGAAACAGGAAATTAAAATTATCATAAAAATATAAGAATTAAAAATAATCTAAAAAGTAATAATAATACTAATAAGAAATGAAATATTTGCTATTTTACTAAAATATTAAATATAGATTGTGTACTTAGAATTCTGGAATGTTCATGGAAAGTAATTTCCGTCACAGTGAAGCTTTATATGGTTATTTCTAAAATTGACATAAACTGAAAACAAGCCAGCGGATCTGCGTTTGAATTCCGAATATAGTTTAAGTGTTTTATGCCATTTTTAAACCCCAATGATTAATGTAAGAAATTAAAATTAGAAACTGAATGTGTTATAAATAGATAGTAAGACATAACCACATTAAAATTAGAAATAAATATTAAGTTAACAGCCAAAGAATACTATTTACTATTTAAAATTAAAAGTAATTTAAATAAAGAATACTGTGTAGTGAGATTTTTGGATATTTGCTTCGAAAACCAATTAAATCATTCGAAAATCATTTAATCTTTCTTTTTGATTCTTTGGCTGTTAACTTAATATTTATTTCTAATTTTAATTTGGTTAAGTTCATTTGTGTTTTAGTTGTAGCAGCATTATCGCTCTCTAAATACAATGTATATTTTATATTTTATTATATAGATTCAGAAAATTTATATAGGTGTTTTTGCACATTGTTTATTTATGGATTGATAGTAAGACATAGAATATAATGGGCGCTTGTATTACTGCATTAAAGACGGAAAACAATTTTTGATTTAAAATGGGAAGTCAAACAAAAAAACATAAAAAAAGCAAACAATAAGGAAAGTCTATAAAACCTCAATGAATTTTATAAGAAACAAAATATCCCAAGAATTCAATATATAAAAACTAAAATAATTTATAAATGGAATGGCGATTACAATTTACTTAAAGCTTTTTCCTTTGAACGTCACACATTATGAATTTTATATTGTCCTCCAGATTTTTCATTTTCAAATACATTTATTCTACATATTATATTAGTAAATCATTTTTTATGTTTTTTTATATTTGTTATTTGCCTGACACTTTATTTATAGAAATACAAATGCTGAAAATTCACTTAAATATAGATGATATTAATAGACAAAATGTTTTTGAATTAATATGATTTACACACTACCGGTAAACTAATGATGAATAAGGAAAATTCATTACGATTAAAAGATATTATAACAATACTTCATAAAACTGTTTAAAAAGCAAATTTTATGAAATAATGTTAGAAAATTTTATGCATTCAAACTTTGCATTTTTCAACGAAATAGAATTTAAAATTGTTATCATATTTTAAGCACTCAATTTATGTTAATATACGCAAATATTTAGTACTGAAAACACTCTCAATATAGATAAATAGTAAAATAGATTCAAAGTTACTGGGCTCTTTTAATGACACACTAAGAAAAGAAAGCATTTCTTTTCATTTATGACTGAAATTAAAATGATAGTTTTTAACTCTTACTTGTCAAGAATTTCAGAAGAAGCCAATATCCGATCAATAAGTATAAAGTAGCTATCACATTTTTTGTACTTCAGGTTTAATGTGAGAATTGAGATCCTTATGGACTTAATCGATTCCAACATATAACCTTTTATCCCCCCCCCCTGTTCTTTTCGAGCACAAGTTTTTGAAACAAACCCCCTTTTACAAAGGAGACTTTAGCCATCAAAATTTTTCAACATAATATTCTTTCTATAAAAAAAAGTTTGGTTTTGATAAATTTTCTGATGATGGAAAAGAATGAATCCTTTAAGTTTCTCCCACAAGTGCTTAAAATTGTTTTAAACTTTTTAGAATTTTGGGTTAATATCTTAAAATTAAAATGCTTTTTCTTGTAAATACAACTAATCAATTCATCAATTTTATACACTGTGAAAGTGTTCTACTTTTCTAAAGTTATTACAACCTTTGTAATTCTAGCGTTAATTATACAATCACCTACATCTTGAATAGATGTGGGCGATTTAATTTCGTAGAACCATAAAATGCATTGTGCTTAGTCGTTAATCTTTATTATTTTAGTAAAATTTAAATTTTTGATTGCCTGGTTTCACTTATTAACTTTTTGTGTCCTCTAATCTACATTAAGAAGAACTTTTCTGATTAAATACAAAAGTGCATTTAATGTTGTATTACTTTTTTAAATGGTTAATTTTACTTAAGGTTTGTTATCGAGAAAAGCATTAAATTTACCTAGGATTTCTAAATAAAATGTATTATGAAGAAGATAAAGCAAAATTAATTTATTAAAAGAATTTTTAAAAAAAATATCTAAAATAAATCTGACTGACTCATAACAATTTAAAAAGAAAACGAAGAGCTTTTGTTCGAGAAGCGTGAGCGTATATTTCATAATTTTAAATGCCAAATTTTCTGTATTCATAAAATAATGGAAGGCTTTAAGGCTTTGTTCATATTTGATCTCCTTTTTTTTAAAATTATGTCACCTGAATGATTGTATAAGATTTTATCTTTCATTAAAAATTTATAAAAGATTTATAATAATTCATAAAAAATGAATGTGTTGAATTAAATTTATTTTATCGAATTATAAATAATCTATAAAGTATAATTATTCAAAATTATTTTATATTTTTGTTTCTAATGTATTATCCTATTAGATTATTTAATATTTTTGTATCGCTTTTCTATCCATAAAGATTAAGCAGAATATGTAGATTAACCAATATTTTAAATTCTTATTATTATACTAGCCGCCTTTGGCGACCAGCTGGTTCGCCAATCTTAATGCTCGTTAAAATTTTAATAGTTAAATATTTTATGTAATTCCTACTTTAATAGCTTCTTCATTAAAATATTTCAAAATTTCAAATTTCAATTCACTCATAATATTATAAAGACCTTCATTCATAACGTAATCTGTATCTCTCTAATTTTCTGTTAGCTCCCGTAGAATTTATGCTTTACATTAAATTAAAGTGTAAATGATTAATCTGCAATTAATATAATATTTTTTATTGAAACAAAGCATTTTTTTAATAATATGATTACTGATAATAGAGTCACTGAGCATTTAAACTTTATGGGCACTAAAGAATATCTTTCTTAATTTATGTATTATCTCAAGAATTTGTCAACAAAATTTTCTTAGATTCATCATGAACAGATCGATTCATTAACAATGTTTAATTTTAAATGCATCAAACACTAAGAAAATAAAATGAATCGTTGAAAATAATCGGTCGAAAACAGGTTTAAAAAAACTACTTAAAAAAACGATGTACTTAAAACTATAAGCATATACAAAAAATATATATAACTAACATAAATACAATTTAATTACAAAAGCATGCAACTAACCTAAAAATAATTTAAATCATCCGTTGAAAGTGGTTGTCATGACAACAGTCAGAACAATGCGCATGCGTGAATTTTCTTCGCCAATTACGGTAACGCAAATGCGTGAATTTTTCTACGCCAGTTGGGGGAATGCTATGCAGATTAGACATTTTTAATTTCCTTTATTCTGTGTTATTTTAATTCAAAAGTACTTCAGAATGAATCTGAAACATGGATTAATTAACAATGTTTAATTTTAAATGCATAAAACATTAAGAAAATAAACAGAATCGTTTGAAATAATCCGCCGAAAAACGTTAACCCTAGCCTCATTTCTATTGGGAGAAAAAAAAATCTGTAGCCTTACTCGTTTGGCGGTGGGGAAAATGGAAGATTTTTTGGCGGGAAAGTTAGTTTTTAATTAATAATTAAAATTCTAATTAAAATTTCAAAAAAGGGACCCCAGGTGCACATTCCCGACCTCTAAGGTATACATGTACCAAATTTGATAGCTGTATGTCAAATGACCTTGCCTGTAGAGCGCCAACACACACACACACACACACATTGAGCTTTATTATAAGTATAGATTAATATTACAGTTATTTTTTTATCATGAATGATTTCTAATTATTCTTCTCTTTATTTATAATTAATAATCATACTTATCATATCTTTAATTAATATTACTGATTGAGAATATTATTTCAAATCGGACAAAAGCATAGAAAGATAACGCTTATTGTTAATATTTCAGAGACGTATCTTAAAAATAATCATATGCAAAATAACAGTTCTTTGAAAATCTCATTAATTTATAAAGCAAGAACATTCATCTTCAATTCTATACGATAGATCTTAACAAGCCATAAATAATTTTATGAAATCTCAGCTTTCAGTAAATGAAAATAAAGACAAGTTTTATACGAGTGTTTTTTCCTTCTAAACACGAAATTTCGTGATCTGAATATTCAATAGTTTCTTTTATGTTTCTTGGATTATTCTTGGAAGCGAAATGAAAAGAGGAAATTCATTTCTATTCTCATCGTTTGTATATAGTAGCCATCCATTCCTTTGAAGAATGGATCTGAATAAATGATATCTTGCCTTGAATGAAAGTGACACATCCGAAATCTTGAGCATACAGTCACAGAAAAAAAAACGAAATAAATTCATTTAGCAAAATTGTTTTCGTTTTAAAGGAACCCACGCAGCGTTTTAGCTTCAACGAAACCCACGCACATTCTTTATATGGAAAACTCTCAGACTAAGATGTTATTCCACTTGAAAAAGTAAATCAAATTCATTTACCTCTGTAATCAAATAACATTCAGTTTCAGAAGGAAGGTACGAGGTATATAATTCCATCAGTTAAATCATCCAAACGTCTCAATATTTTATAGTGACAATTTTGATGTGTTTTTGAGAATAATCATGGCTTAAATAATTTTAAATACTTGCGTTAATTGTATTTTTTATTCTTTTAAAAGAAATTTTGCAAGATAAATTCAATAGAGAGTACTTCTTATACTCGACGAATCTTGTGTAGTCGCTTTAAATTTTCAATATATTGTCAACTTGAGTTGCCTATGATATTAATTAATAGTATTTAGTTATTCATTGAATATAATTGTATGTGCCAATGGTGTGGCTTAGCTCCAATTTTTAAAGTGGCATTTAAAATTTTTTAATTTATTTTCCTTATTTAAGAAAGAAAAAAATTATTTGTTGTTTTCATTTAGAAAGTGCACATTGTTTTCTATAATCATATAGGCATGTTATAAAGAACTATGTGCATTTTTCGTTGACTATTCAAAATAATTTCAATATAATCATTAGGCTTAAAACCACCATATTCACCATTACCATCAAAGGTATTATAACTATGAAAAAAAATTAATTTTACTTCATCAGAAATTGGAACATTTCTAATTTTTTTTTTCGAAATAATTACAAGTGGCCTACATGCTCAAGTTTCGTTACTCGAAACGTATTTATATGGTAATCTAATTTTTCATAGATATATTTCAGCATGTGATAAGTTTTATTAAATACAATAACTACAAGCAGTGCGATTTTGGATGTAATTGGAGATTTAAAATATACCCAAGTCTTTGTGATGGAATTTCTAATTCATGACAAAAAAATTACTAATTTCTGCGAATTATATGCGACACAATCTCTGCTTCTAAATTTCGCATCTACTATATGTTGTTATTAGGGATTGCAATACCGGTATATCGGGATACCGGTATTTCGAGCCATTTGTACAATTTTGTAATACCGGTATTCTCAAGTTTAAATACCGGTTTTTCGGTATTTACTAGAAATTTTTAAAATGGTCTCCACTATATATTCAGGGATCGCGAACATAATAAAATAGTATACATTTTTGTTTTTATGTCTCCCTAACGGGCGAAATTAATTGCTTAAATCTAAATTAGCGAAACATGGATTATCCCTGAAAGAAAATATTATATCCATAACGACTGATGGTGCAATAATTATGAAAAAAGTTTAAAAGTTGATTGGTGCAAACCAGCAGTTGTGCTATGCACATGGAATTCAATTAGGAGTAATAGATGTATTATACCAAAAAATAAAGAACAGAAGAATCCAAATACTGTGGATATAGAAACTTCGGATTCCAACTTTGAAGAGAGTAAGAGTGAGAGTGATATTGACAATAAAGATAATGACAATGTAATTGTTGAAGAAGATATTACTAATGACGATGAAATATTAATCTATCAAGAATTGCTGCCTATAATTTATAAAGTTCGAAAAATTGTTAAGATATTTAAACGTTCCTCTATCAAAGGATATATTACTAAAATATATACTAACTGAAAATAAAACAGAATATATGTTAATATTAGATTCTAAAACACGTTGGAACAGTTTACTCCTAATGATGGAACGATTTTTAAAACTGAGAAATCCAATCCAAAAAGCAATAATCGACTTAAACCTGTAAATTATTTTTTCAGATAGTGAATTCGACTTAATATCCAGAACTATATCAGCTCTACTTCCAATAAAACTGACAATTGAGGCATTATGTCGGAGAGATTCTAATTTAATAACAGCTAATGCAACAATAAATTTCATGTTGCAGTCACTGAAAGAACAGCACATATCACTATCTAAAGAATTATATATTACAATAAAAAATCGCACAGAAGAAAGGCATACCGAAATAGAAAATGTCTTATGGTATTTACATAGTTATAATGATTTAAAAAATGAAAATGAAAAAGAAGAAAAGAAAAGAACCAATTCAGATCTGATTAAGTTTAGAGTAAATTTTCTTAAAATTTTTTACCCACAAACTTATCCACATTCAGAAGAATTCGGTTCAATTATCGAAGATTATGATGTCACTACTGTCGATAGTGAAAAGGAATTGTCTCTTGAACAAAAATTAAAATTAGCGATAAATAAAAAAAATGTCAACGAACCAAAATACAAAACAGAAATTATCCAAACCAATACCAAAACCCTCCGACGAGAAATCGATTTATTTGAAGATGAGGGATTTAGAGGTAAATACTTGAAAAAAATATATCGCGCGTTGCTAACAGTAACACCAGCTAGCGTAGATGCCGAAAGAGCGTTTTCGAAGCTGGTCATTTTTACACAAAATTACTTTTCAGGCTTCATGACAGTACAATTGATGCATTATGTTTTTTTAAGATCACATTTCAAAAATTTTTAATAGTACCACAGACTGAATAGTGATATTTACACTTTTTTTGTGATTTAAATAAATAAAATGTTCCTTTACTTTTTGTGATTATAGACTGTTATAATTTATAAGTTACAAATTACTTTTTGTAATATTTACACTCTCTAACAAAACTGGCAAATAAAACAAAGAAACGCCTGTGTTTTCTTTCTTTTTCTAAAATTTCTAATACCGGTATTAAAACCGGTATTCCGGTATTAAGATCTAAAAAATACCAAATAACGGTATTGAAATTTTGGTCCGGTATTGCAATCCCTAGTTGTTATACATTAGTTTTTTTTCCCTAAACATAAGTGACCAGTATATTTATTTTGCGAAAACTAACACAAAATATTGTGATTTACAAACTTTAATTGCTCCATTTTTTTTTCTTTGGAACTCCAATGGCACCAATGTAAGAAATAAAAATTTTATATCTTCAAGTGCAAATCAAGACATAAGTGAAGATATCTAAAGATGTGCCAACTCAACAAATTGAAAATTGATAGATAAAAAATTTGCCAACCGAAATTGATGGAAACTAGCTAAAAGAATTTGCATTGTTGATTAAAGTGATATATCATCTCAATCTTTTAAGAACTCTCTCAGTGAGAAAGGGAAGTTATTATAGCAGAAAGAATTTTAAAGATGGCATCCTTCTATTATTTAGTGCAAACATAATGGCTATATGTGGATAAAACATTAGAGAGAAATGGAAGATGAGGTGTCCTTAAAAAGGTAAAATGTTGCCAGAAGTTCTGAAACAAGAAAAAAAAAACTCTTGTTTGACCACTAAGAGTTTTACTGAGTGGCTCAAAAAAGTTGATAAATTTATTGATAAATATGCTTGTTTATTGAGTCGTCAATGAAAACAACTGACATCTTATTATTTGTAATAAGATTATTTTTAAGACAAAAGAATGTGTGAAATGGAAAAAAATGCTCATCTCTTTTAATGAAGTTTATCCACTGTAAACAAAATTCTGCCAGACTGTCAAAAAAAACTTCCTAATGATGCCAGACTGTCTCATTAATACGAATAAAGAAAAAAATCAGTTAAAAATTGTTTTTACTGCTTTACATTACTAGAATCTTCAAAAAAAAATTTTTAACATTTTTACTTTTAAGTGATCAAGAATCTTTAGAAAAATGTTTTATAAAAATTTGTATAAATCAAAAACATTTCTCTCTTCTCTTCCATTATGAATAGTACCACGAAGCGTAAGAGATCCTCATTTACAATAATGTAAAACTACATCTTTTTATCTTTAATGTAAAGTCTTAAAAATAAAAATAATGTTTTGTTTGAACTTTGAGAGGGAAATAGATTAATATGTTTCTACATATAATGTTATTATTATTCCTAGTGAATTACAAGCAATTTTTTCTACTAAAATCAAAAGCATTCTCTGCTTAATAAAGCTTATCATGTCAATTGTTTAATTATTAGGTAATGTAAGTAGGATCGTTGTTCATTTTTGCACTTTTTAAAAAATGCTCATTAGCATTTAATATTTTCCAAATTAAAATAAAGTCACAAATAAATATATTTTTATTTGTATAACATACATTAAATTGAATGCTTTATTATTTCCTTAATTGCATTTTTATTCAGATAATTAATTAAATAAATTCCACCTCACACACTGAAAGAAAGAGCCAAAAGCTATTCACAAAAAGAAAGAAATTCTGGGCAAAAAAATTAAATCATGCATATTCATTTTTATTGTGGCTCACATGGCTTTTATTAAAGTAAATAAAAATCTCATAAAGGTTTTATTAATACCAAAAGAAAAGAAACAATGGGTGAGAAAAATGCAAACTGGAACAATTAACTTAATTTGTTTTTAGTTCCAGAATCTCTTTTTGGAGAATTTCCGTTTGACATGAAAAAAAAATCTGAAATTTATTTAATTGTGTACGTAGTTTCATTATGACAGTATTTGCTTTCCTAGATGCAGCGCCAAGGTAATTTCCATCTTATATATAACCCAAACATAAAAAAGGGAAGTAATGTATAAAATATTATTAATTCAAGTATTTTAATATTTATTGATGATTCGTGATTGTTTAATTGTTTATTTAATTTCATTGCATAAAATTCTGATTTACAGCAATACGAAAACTATCTTTGAGGGAACTTTCATACTTTTTGCTCCTGACAAAGATGATAACGAGGAATACACTTCATTATTTCTTCTCCCAAAATCCAAATTTTTTTCAAACTTCCACGTGGCATTACGCCATTTACACCTCCATGCATACGGATGGAGATGCATTCTGTTTTCGTAGTTTTTGCTTTTTTCAGAAAAAAAAAACAAATAACAAATGAAAAAAAAATATTAACTTAGATGTGAACAAATATTAAATTAGGAAAGTCAGCCATTTGACCCGCTACGAAGGCACACGGATTTAAACCATAAAAACTGAATGACTTGACCGCCACAACAGCAACACTGGAGGGAACTGTGGTTGAATCCTAATGGCCCTCACCGTCCAAGGTACAACCCTCCCTGAAGGAAGTACGTCCCGTCATCGATGGGAGGAGTCAGATCCCCCACCTATTAGTGTACCCTCCAGAGTGGCGAGATCCAACCACCATGCCGGAAGCATCTCATTCTCATTTCGAGGTGAAACCGGGGGTTATTAAATTGGGAAAAGAATAAACCCTCGCCTCTACTCCATTCTGCAAACTTGCTTTTAACTCTTGGCAGTATTTCATATGTGCTTCTTCCAGATCTTTCAATATTTTATTTCTCTTTCCAAATTTTTAAAACATAGTTTCCAATTTGACAATTCAGCATAGAGACAAAGAAAGTATTATCTTTCGTGATAGTTTCATTGGCCAGGTGACCTGAGCATTTATTGCCAATGAGATCCTTGAACTATCTCAGGTGTACATGTGCATTGAGAAGCAAAAGCGTTTGAATTTATCAGATCAAGCCAAAATGTGATTTAGATTTTAAAATTGCCCTAAAAAATAAACTATCTGTTAAAAAGTTTATTGACTTTAGAGCACAGAAACTGCATTAGTAACCGTTGTAATGGCAAACGTTTCTTCTTGAAAACTGAAAAGTTAAAATTTAACTTGCCTTGCTTCTAATTCCATCATTTTCAATGTTTTGGTCTCTTTCAGCTCTGTGAAAGCAAAATCTTGGTTTGAGTGTATATCTTCTTCTATAAAGGAAATCTGGTAATGAAAATCAAAATTGTGCTTTCGTGTTTTATTGAATTGAAAGCTTTGTTAACATATTTGATTTATATACTGCTCATGAGACTCTGGGGTAGACTGCTTCTTGATGAATTTATAAATGGAGCTTTGATTAGGGTTGACTTACATGTTACAATGACACAAAGAAAGAACAAATACTTCGTGGAGTAATATTTTTTTCAATAACCATTTTGTACAATACCCTTTTGTTGATTTAGGTTGATAAATATTTAAAACAGCCTTTCGGCTTATGGACTGTTCACCTCATTTGATTCTTGGTCTCATGATAAGTGGGCAGAAAGAGACGCGACTAGTTTTCTTCAATGAAATACACAGCTTATTTATGTCTACCAACTCTTTAAACTTGTCTAGTGCACATTTCCTGAATTTTTAAAGTTGTATTTCTAGTACTACTTGTAACAAAGAATTCAATGCTTTCTGAAAATGCTTATAAATGAGCTTCTTATACCACTGCAGCAAAGAAAACACGCCAACTACGTAAAATGTGGGAGATTTTTGAGTCTGTTCCCAGAGGACTGGCCCTTCCTAAATTTTGAACGACACTTTTCTTTTTAGTCAAGACATGAAAAAGCGTTTCTCGTATAATAGAATTTAGATATAATGAAGCGTTTCTTTCTCTAAGAGTTAACTATTGTAGGCTACAGAATAGAACAGAAAGGTCAAGAAAACAGCTTATTTTTTGTGATTGCAGACTTGTTCTAAAAGATTTATTGTACACAATGATACATTATCCTTCCTTTTCCAAAATTAAATTACTATAGAAGACAAAGGATTTTTTTTTTGTTTTTAATTGAAGAGTTTGTATATGAAAAAAGGTTTCTCCAAAATTTACTATATGAGGAGAATAAAGGAATTAGTTTATAAGATTTTATATTGTGTTCATCTTCGCCTGTTTTGTGAAATAGGGAAAATCAATCGGATTCCTAGTGGATCTGTCTAAGTTCTAAATACTTATTGAAAAAGTTTTAGATAAAATTCGAGGAGTTAAAAATTATTCAAAATCATGTCATTAGCACCAGCACTTCAAAAAACGTTACACCGTGAGATATTCGTGTGGAAATTATTTATTACTTGTTGCAATACTTTTTTTTTCTTTTGTTGAGGGTACTAATCTGGAGTTGGGCCTATTTTAACAGACAATTTTTTCTTAATTTTATTTTGTATTTTGTTAAAGTTCCTTTTCCACTGCCTCCTGTTGTTTTAAAAATGTCTGATGGTAGGTTAATAGCCTTTAAGGCTATATGATGAATTACAAAACTGTCCTCGTGTTTCTCACAGAATTCTTTTAGCTGCGTTAATGAAAAAAAAATTTAATAATACAATTTCATGTCGAAATCTTTTTTTCTTCTGTTATTTCAATAGGAAATGCCTCTCTGGTAAATTAGGTAGAAAATAGAAAGTAAATGTACAATAATTTATCAATTTAATTGCAAATAAACATCATAAACCTCGGTTATTTGGTGTAAAGAATTACACAGTAATGCTTGAACTGAAATAATAATAATTTTTAATGAATTTCGGTTTTTGTGTATAAAGCGAAAAATAAGAATTAACGTTGTGTGTAATTACAGATAAGTAAGTTATTATAAAGAAGTTCGCACATTTTTAAGGAATGTTTTTGATATTTGACATCAACTACAAAAGAACGTTTAATGCAAAAAAAAACATGTTGTAAAAAAGTAACTAGTTAATTTATAAAAAGTACAATTGTAATATTTCTTCAATTCTTATGTTTTGAACTATTCATTTAATTAGCATCCAAACCTTAACGCTTTAACTGTCAGGTTGTGTTAATAGAATATTCATCATCATTAGAATCTCGTTTAAAAGATTATTCAGAAGAGGATTAATTATTAGCCACGCGATTTATTCGTTTAGTAATGTCATTTCTATTTTTCAACTAAAAACGAATGTACGCATTTATTCTATTCTTGGCAATCAGCAAGTGCTAGAACATTAGACATTGATATTGAGTTAGTTTATTCAATTAATATCAATATTTTAACATGCATTTATTGAATATGCATCAAATTATTATTTTTTACATACTTTTGTCAATTATATGTATTTGTTTATTTTTAAGAGTGACATTTTT
Organism: Argiope bruennichi; assembly: GCF_947563725.1. NCBI lineage: Eukaryota > Metazoa > Arthropoda > Arachnida > Araneae > Araneidae > Argiope > Argiope bruennichi. The sequence goes on from NC_079152.1 coordinate 81,875,397, forward strand.
ATTTATTGAAAAATGAATAATTGCAATTAAATGAATATTGAAAATTAAATAATAATTTATATAAAAATTCATTTTTGTTTGTAACTTAATTTGATGTGATTCAGATAACACCATGATATACATTTCATATGAAAGTTGAATTAGACCTACATATGTGTTAAAATGTAATATATGTTATATGTAATTCTACATATGTGTTAAAAACTATTCTTTATTTAATTAACTACCTATCACACGTCCATTTAAATACAAGTTATATTATTTGCTGTCTTTGTGAAGCATATCCTCTTATTCTCCAGTAAATTAAATAAAATATAGCTTCAAGAAACACATAAGAATAATGCAGATAAAGAACGCGTTATAATAATATCAAGATAGGAAAAAATATCTTGTAGCAATATGTTTGTGATAATTAATTGACTGTTGCTGTTAATGCAAGTAACATTAGGAAACGCATCACTCATAATATATTATGTGATAATAATATTAAAATATAATAATATTACTAAATATAGATAAAATAGAAACTTTTCAAAGTAAATACAATTTTTCTTTTAAATATGAATTGTGCATATTCTATACATTTTGTATTCATTTATTAGTTTTTTTAACAAGAAACGGGGTTGTTTATTCATCATAACTATAAAAGAAACTGTATTGAATCTGTGAGGAGATAACTTTACACCTCACATGTGGCCTCCGGAAAAATATATAGTGGATCGAAGTTCTCAAAAGAAACGAGAGAGAGAATTGTATTTCAAGTATTCTACAAATATTGAATTGATACGTTTGTTGACAAGCCTGGAAGAATACTTATTGAAATGGACAAAAAAATTGAAGGAATATATTTTTCCATATGAGGTTGAAAATGTTGGAGAAGACCACGATATTGGATCAACTTTCGCAGCTAACCAACGGCACACAGATTTTAAGCGCGATATTTTTTTTTTCTTTTCTTTTTTTATATTAGGATCGGATTGGATAACGTCAAGTAATCGAACTCTTTATAAATGAAATACTAAGATAAATAAAATGAAAAAGAATGAAAACCAATGAGTTTACAATTAGCGAACATGCCATGTAATTACTTTTTAGGCTTTAAAAGGATTTTTTCAAAATTTTTATTCATTTTTTAAATAAAAATTAATTAAAATTTTTATGTTTTACCTCGATAACTTTAGAGAATATTACAGAACAAAAATCAATTTTAAACCATTTTAAAATTCAAAAAAGAAAAAAACTTCAGCAATGTCAGTTTTATAAATATATCTTATTTTTATAAATTATTTTATTTATAAAATCTACCAAAAGGTTTTTGAATGTATTTTACAATAATACTTTACATTTTAATTACTGGGTTTATACATAGTTCATTTCGATCGTATTAAATATAATTTTAAGAATGTATTACTTTATGTTCCTTTATAATTAAATATTTAAATATTTTATTTAATCAAAATGATGATATCCAAACCAAACCTAAAATACTATAATATTACGATATTTTAAGCCAGAGCTCCGAAACTACTTTAATATTTATAAAAAAAAATTATATTTTTCTCTTCTTTAGGCATTTGATTTCCCATTTTAATATTATTTAACATTATTACAGATGCATTGTTAGAATCAAAAATACTATTTTGTTCTTTATTGTGAAAAACTAAATTCAAATGCAGATAAATTTAAACATTTTACTCGAAACAGCAATAATGTATACTTTCATAAAAAAATGAACGAACCATTTATCTCTGAGTATTGCTTTAAACATTTCATATCTGAAAATGAATTTTATTTTCCTTAAAAGATTGAAAACTTTAATATTCATTTAAAGTATTTAAGGATGTATACAACGGCTGTTTATGACTAGTTATTTAGATTCTGAATATTAATATTCACATTCTGAAAGCAATTTAAGTAAATACGAACTTTTCCTTCAAACCCAAGTCATATGAGGATAAAGCTAAATTTAGAAATTTATTTGAATTGTCTTCTCAAACTTAGAATCTGTCATCTCAAATTCTTCGTATTCACCATTCATATTCTAATTTCAAAGCAAATTCAAGAGACACTATTGCGAGTTAATCCATAATGAAGTGAAATAAATAGTAGAAGGGTAATGAAGAACTATCGCTTTTGCTAAAAACATTTTAGCTTCGTACAAGAATTTTTCAAAATCTTTCAAAGATTTTATTTAAAATTCCAATGGCTTTATTGAGCCTATTTGTATTCACTTTAAAGCATTCAACAGCATTCTTTCTTATTCATTTAAGATGCACTTTTCGATAAATCTTATTTATATTTCCTTTTCTTTTCAAGATGTCGATTCTCTTTGGAAGAATTTCAAATCGCTTCAGGGCAAAACACATCTGACAAGGAATTTTAAAATCAGAATTTTAAATTCATGAAAATAATTCCTTCCAAGTATGACTCCATTATTGTGTCGTACGGACAAAAGTTTTTGGTAACACATTAAAAAACGAATTTAAATCTTTCTTAGTGTTGGTATAATAGTTCACTGTCAATATATTATCCTACAATGTAATTTTGGTATTCAAATGTCTATATATTTATATGTTGTCAATTGCTCTGCATTTATATGCTGTCAACTTTAGAAGACTTGTAGCATGTTTTTGAAAAAAATTTTACCTAAGAACTTTAAAAGTTTTCACTACATCAAGAACAAAAAAAAATTTAATGCCTACTCAATCATTTATACAAATTTTAAATAAAAATGCTTTGAAATGAGTATCAAATCGGGATTTTTGTCAATTTTTGGCTATTAATTGCTAACGCACTGTTAATACACAAATACAAGAAAATCGAATACATATTTTGATCGCTATTTTTCAATTAATTGACATCATAATTTGTTATAAAACTTCGACTTAAGTCGCAATATTATTACCAATCTTCATTTATTATTTTAAATCATTTCGTTTTTGAGTTAACTTTACATGCAAGCGAAAGCAACAGACAGACAGATAATCAACCCCTTGAGAGATTTTATTCAAAATTTTTGGAATCTACATTTTAGAAGCTGAATCCGTATACCAAATTTTATTTATCTAGCTTTTTATATTTTGCAGTTCTCTTGTACTCAATTCAGATGGAATAACAGACTTCCTCTGATATGGTTCTATTTAGAATTCAATTTAAATCTAAAAATGTGGTAATAAGTTTATAAACCAAATTTTACCAGTCTGGTTAACATTTTTTTTTTTTTTTGAGTTATCGTGTTTACAGACAGGAAACGTGTATGTCTATCCGTCTGAAAAGTTGGAGATATGCCGAAATCTTGAATTATAATACTTTTCTTGACTATTATAATACTTCCTCTTTGTATATTTCTTTTACGAGAAAATATTTTTTTTTCATCAACAGTAAATTTGTAGAAAAAAATTAAATATAAATTAAGAAATGTATCGTGATAGGAAAATGTTGACTTTGTACTTGAATAAATTTTATCAGAAAATTTATTTCATCGCTTCATAGCTTTAATCTTTTAATCTCTGAAACATAAAAATCTTCCACAATTTTAATGTGATAATGCATACAAAGAGAATCTGTTTCTTAAATGAATAGAATAACTAAAGTTACTATTTCTACATTTGAAACTAGAAACAATTCGCAATAGAAATTCCGAAGTGGTTGTTTTGAAGCATCCAGTAACTTAAAATCAGGCAAGCGATAAAGTGAATCAGTTTCTGTGAATTATCTTATAAAAAGTTCATCGATAGCATCTATTGGAAAAAAGAGAACATCATAATTAAATAAAAGTACAAAATTCAAATAATATAATCTCTTTGTCCAGAAAAAGAATTCAAAGTTTTTAAACGAATAAGGTATTTGGTTTCTCATTTTTTCCTGGAAAACAGGGAAAAAATAATTACATTTCTAAGAATTTATACAATAACATTTCTAGGAAAGAGAACATAAAATTTTAACATATCATAGAGTACTTTAACATGTTTGTCTATGCGTAAATATTTTTTTACTTAATTGAATCTGCTTTATTTCAATTTAAACAGGTGGTGTGTTTCATATACTGAATTTATTTAACTTTTCATCTAAATGTGATTTGTTTGATAAAATTGAAATTTCGCATTCAATTTTTCTCAAAGTTTCAGCAATGTTTTTTCTCAAAGTTCCCCTTCTAAATTTGCATGCGAATAAAATAGATAGTTTAAATTCTTATTTCATTTTAAATGTAATCTAAAATCAATTATCGTGAAAAAAAATTGTTATAAAAATATTATCTTTTCTATTCATGAGGTAACCTATCAAAAATCTTGCTTTCTGCCGCTGATGAATAAAATTACATTCGAAGAAAGCTAAAATAAGTTAAACTATTTTTTTTTATTTAATTACATTATTTTCTACGATATATGACAATTTGGAAAATAATTTAGAATAATTTATAATTTTAATAAAGTTTTCTTTATGCAAATGCGTAGGCCACCAATTTCAGATTTCTGAGATAAGGAACCGCCAATGCAGTGGCAGCTCCTTACTTCAGAAATTAGCAGTGCTGCAAAAATATTTATGAAGAAATTCCCTTTTTAACCGTACTACTTTATACTTTAATAGTCTAAATCTATAAATTTCAAAACCACATAAGAAATTTGTTTTTTTTTAATTTTTTCAGGAAGATTATATGAATTAGTCACTCCATTAATAATCCATGCATCATCTGCACCGTAAAATAAACATGAGAAACAAAATAATGCATTAATTGCTGCCACATGATCAACCATGTTTAAATAAATATAGCTGTGAAATTTTTACTTGTACTAGATTTTCCCGACTTGAAGACCTTTGAACATAGTTCAAATGTCGTGAAAGGACTGAATTTTGTCGTGAAAGGACTGAATTTGTCGTGAAATGGCCTGTATTCTTTATATTTAATTTGTTACTCAGCGAAAGCTGTGAAAATAATATTTTTAAAGGTCTGCAACAATCATCATTTTATTCATATTATAATTAATAACAATTGATCTTTTCTTATGCAAAATTTTATCTGAATGACATTTTTGAAAATAATCTACTCATTTGTTTTTTCGGAGAAAGAGCTCTGATTTTCTAAAAAATGAATATTCAATAAACAGCTAAAGACAGAAAGTAAAAAGAAGAAAAAAAACGCTGAAATAACTAAATCTATTTAACCAAGGTCTGGGTGAATTGCAGGTCAGATGCCTATGAATTCAGAGAAGGCAAAATTTCGTTAGTCTTCAAATCAATCGTGCGCAGCGTGTTTTCTCCCGCTACCAGGAGATCAGATGCGATCTGCTTTTCTCTTACATTTTGATTCTTTTCCTATTTTATTTTCTTGCTTTTATTGCCTTTTTCTAATTTTCGTAAATCAAAGAACTCTCAGAATAATAAAGTAACCAGAGAACATCGAATTCTCAGAGTGAAAATTAACAAATTAGATAAAAACCAAAAATGCAATTTTAGAAATATTTTTTCAGGGGTTGCTAAATTCTGCAGTCCTGATCCATAGATCCAATCGTATTATGTCAGCACTAGAATCAGAGAATAGTGACCTTCAGATTCTTCGAAAATTATTCGTGTATATGAACCTCACGCAGGTTAAATATCAACGCTTTTGGAAGGAAGACGTGACGATGCATAATAGTAGTAGTACGAAAAAAAACTGTCGTTAGGGTCAGAAGTTTTCAACTTCGAGTCACGAAGGTTTGAAGAATAAGACTCCAAGCGCATCGTCCTAGTCATCGTAACAAATAGTCATCGTATCTGAAATTACTGGTCATCGTAACTCAAATTGCTAGATCTGTCCCAAACTAGACTTTGTGCAGAACCAAAGTGGTATGTTAATGTAACAAACATGTTGTTGTCAAATAAAATACCGACATTTAATGAAATCATTTTCAAAAGGGAAATACATCAGAAAAGCATCTGATTTGAGAGCCTTGTATCTACTTTTCCTATTTCGTTCGTCTCATTTATTATAATATCCATCAATATTAGAGATAATTTTTAAGTACTCGGTTATAAGGATATACATTAGATTTTTTAAGCAAAGCCCTTTCTAGATCGTTTATAGATTTAATTAAGGAGAACTGTGCGAAATATTTCTACTTCAAGTCAAATATTTCAACGCGTATTCTAATTCCATTAATAGCACTAAATAATTAATTCGATGGGACGTAATAACATAAGAGGCAATGTATAAACGTTTGTAATAATTCAGCACAACCTACTATAGCTAATACAGTGATGTAACTTAGCAATATAATTAAATTGAATTCCTGATGAAGGAGGGAAAATTCATGTTAACTGTGAAACTGATTTCAGTTAAATTTCAATAAATATTTCATTGGTTCATCATATATATTTACATTTATATCATCCCCACTTTATATTACATCATTCTAATTAATCATGACAGAAATGATAGAATTAGATTCACTTTATAATGTTTATTAGATTAATGAAATTCATTGACGAAATATTAAAAAGTCCAGACAAATTTTGGATAGAAAAAAAATATTAAAATAAATTGTATATATTGAAAAATATTCAAAATGCAAAGTGTTTAGTGAAGAAATAAAAACTTACTGCTTCATAAGAATAGTGATTTTTATTCTTTTAAAGATCAAAAAACAGGAGATGTTCCTTGAATAAATATTGAACATGATATCCGTCGTGTTCAGATCCAACATACAATGAAAAGTATGCATATTGTATGACAAATATGCATATTGGATTTCTTTCTCATGAAACATCTGCAATTCTAGAAATAAAAATTATGCTGAATTATCGTTTTTACATCCAGACGAATAGAAAGTCTTCCTTTTAGAGTAGTTTATCTAAATTTTGAGAGAAATTAAAAAATTTTTATAAAGCATCATACCAAATTTCAAAATTTTGGCTTGTCAAGTTACTAAGTTTACAGATAAATGGACCTAAACCAAAACAAGAGATTTTTTTATAAAAAAAATCAGAAAAGTCTATAATACAAAAATTTATCCAGAAATCAAACGAAAACATTGGACTACTACAATACTTTGTAATTACTTACTTACCTTTGTAATTATTTCCTTTGTATTACTTACTACTTGCAACTTTGCATATTTAAAAGAAAAAATATTTAATTTTCAACAAATGGAAATCAAATTCATGATTTGGAAACTTAAGATTCCCATTGTCACTAATTTACACTCTGCAGCGCAGTTCAAAGGATATTTAAAATTTATTCGAAAATTCAAAAATGAAATCATTTTAGTTTTTTGAAATACTAAGTGGCTAGCACAACTTATGATGTTTACAAAAAAAAAAATGTCTTATAAAACTCAAAATCATTAATTTCAAATTATTGTCATTTTTAAAGTAATCTCTGCTAATGATATTTCACTCAACTAGGTCAATTAGAAGTAAAAATACAAACGAAAAATGAGAAATGATTACTTTGTAATAATAATTAGTGTGTGTGTGTGTGTGTGTGTGTGTGTGTGTGTGTGTGTGTGTGTGTGTGCGTGTGTGTGTGTGTGTGTGTGTGTGTGTGTGTGTGCGTGTGCGTGCGGGAGCTCAAAGAAAATAAATCTATCACTTCTTCTTTAGATCTCTTATATTATGCTTTTTCCCCAAAAAAATTCTCTGTAGTTTCATCTCTGTATTTAACAAGCATGTATTACGAAGCTATTAATATGCTAATGTGCCTTTACACATACAATAAACACAATGTAAATTACTAATTCTCCACATACATCTAAAGCTCTTTATTGTGATTCAATCCTATTGGTGGAAATATTGTGCTATAGCTTCAGGATGATTTTCGATATTCTGAGTGCCGAGCAATATCATGGATATAATGTAACAATATGGTTGGCTATTTTGTCTCAAAGGGAACAAATAGACTAGATTTTATAGTTCTTTGATGGCACTTCCAACTTTATCATCCAACTGTATTTGCAAAGTAATAATTTCTCAACAATAACAATATCTAGTGGTGAAAAAGAAGGGATTCTACCAAAATTGATCAAAACACTATTTGAATAAAGATCCGTATGTGGGCCTGGTTCATGCCAAATTTGACGTCATGTACCAAACGTCCTCTCACAAGTTGTTGCTATTATATAACAGAATGGTGATCTTGCTGGAGATGAAGGTGTCATCTCAGATATCGTTCTCGTCTTCTGACCGTCCTCAAAATGATGACATCCGTTCCTAAACAATTTTAGTTTTGCTTTCTAATGAGGCTTTAATGTAACTGAACTAAACTAACTAAATCAGGAGTGAAAAATCTTACTGCACATCAGAAATTCGCAGAACCATTGCTACACATGTACTGTTCTTTAAATATCTTGTCGTTATTAGATTATATAGTTCAACTAGGATATTTTTCACATGATGAAGGGTATAAAAAAAATTGTGAAAGTGGATGCATGAATATTTTTTAAATATATGTATCTTAAAATATGAATAACCTGAAATATTTATGTAAAGTATACTTAATAAATGCTTCTAGAGCAAGAATACAAGTAACTTAGTAAATAATTTAGTGAGACTGCATTTCACCAGTTAGTCTTTCTACAGAACACAATTCATTCTATTTTCAAAAGTATTTGGATTCATAAAAGAGGAGCTTAAATTAATTTCAGAAAACAAATTTCAAATAAAGCAGATGATTATCTAAACTTAAAATACACAAAACTACTATGTAAATATGAGTAAACCCATATCGTCTCTTTTCTTTTACAATAAAACTACTAATAGAGAGTTGATGAATTCTTTGAACATTACTTGCTTTCAATAAAGATGTTCGAAATATTCCATATAAATCTTTGTCGTTCTCTGCTTTTCTAGAAGTTTGTCGACTGAAAAAGGAGTTTTTGACTTTTTAGAAGGCACAACAAGCTAAATGGAATAACTAACCTGTTACTCAGAGATTCTTTGCTGTATCTATCAAGCTGTTGCTTTTCTAATCCATGGCTCACAGCTTGCATTATTCATTGCCGGAAGAATTCTGGCGTGAATGGGAGATCCTTACAACTTGCTTACCTTTTATTTCTTTTCTATTGTTTCGTAAAAGGTCAAACAAGCTGCACTAATCTCAAGTTTTAATCTTTGAGAAAGCTCATCGAGTTCACTCGAAATGTTCTTTCTGTATCTGTTTGAATATTGAGGATATACAATAACAAACGAAGAAATATAAGTTTAGAGAATATTTTTTTAATCCATTTCCTCTCAGTTTTTTTTTTTTTTTCATGCTATTATTTTTGAAAAATCAGAATAGTTGTTAGAAAAGTCAAAATTACTTGAAAATTTTAAATCGCGGTAAAATTAATATCATAACTCAGATTAAGATAACTTTCAGTTAGATTTAAATGAATGAAATTTTATTTGTCATGTGAGTATCGAGTCTCTTCTCTTGATTTCAAAATACAGAAGAAAATCCTCCGATCATTTCAGTCATATAAATCATACACTATTGACACAATTAATTTTCGCTTCAGAATTGTATGGAATGCAGTTCTAACAAGGGCGTTCCATTTTTTTCAATAATTCGTCATTTTGTTCTCATTTTCATTAAATTTATAGTAAAAATTATTTTTGTTTTTTTTATCAAATGTAATTTTTAAGAATATAGATTCTTTTTTCTTAATACTTCTACTTCGCGGGCTTCTTTTTTTAAGCTTGGATATCTGCACTCAAATTTTCATATCGAAATACATTAGAATTTTGTAATTTTATACAATTATTGGATTTTAAAGACAATACAGCAATTCAATATTTAATTTTAAAATATTAATACGAATTTTATTTTCAAAAATATTACAATAAAACCAGGCACAAGAAAATATGAGGTAAAAAATTCTAAACATTCTTAAAAGTAAAAAATTTGAGTTTTTAATTAAGTCCAATTTTTTTCTTTTAAAATCTCAACATTTCGGGTTTTGTTTAGCACTCATGTTTTGCAAAAAAAAATTAATAGTATTAAAAAAATTAAAATTAAAAAAATGTACCCTTAGAATTGGAATATTTTTAATAAATAGAATATTGTTAAAAAAAAAGTAAACGTATAAATTATATACAAATTAGAATATTTATTCTTATAAATATAGAATTTTAATAGAAAATGATTTTCATCATGATTGAATTTTATACGATTCTTTAAAACATGGATATAATCTTAAAAAAAGCCCTCCTATTTGACGAAGTGGATTTTTAATGGTAATGTAGTCACGTTTGACTGAATGCAATGACTTAAGTGTTTTTTTAAACTTGGATTATTATTATAATTTTAATTATTATTTTAACAGCATAAGAAATAAAGTCTAAAAATTAAAGAATAATAAACGTGGAACGTGGAATCTGTGCATTAAAACAAGAAAATAATAATTTTATCATAATTCTAGAAGTTACAGCAAAAAAAGTAAAAGCTTGAGGAGCAGAAAAAAATAGAAGGAATAATTTATAAAGCCACAATGAATATCAAATGTGTTAAAGTTTAAGGAATATAAAGAAATAGAGTTTTATAAAGATCTTTATATCAAAAAAATTATATTAAAAATATTATAAATATAACTATGATTACAATTTATTTAAAAAATTTCTATTTGCATCCCACGCTTTTAAGAATTCTGTTTTGATTGCCACATTTTTAATAAAAAATTACATCTCCTTTTAAATTCACTTATGAAAGTGTTTTTTTAACTGTAAGTATTTGCTTTTTTAAACATGATAAAATTGAGAAGAGATAATTTTAAAAACGTGAAAAGAGTAGAACAGAATGAAAATGTATTTTAAATAAAATAATCTTATTTCAGATTTAATTTTTAAAAATGATTCTTTAAAACAATTCAATCGAAGAAACTCGTTAAGTTGAACCTAACTATCTATCCGATGGCTACTAGTCTGATTAGAAGCAGGCAGTGTTGCAACAAATATTTCTCAAACGAACATAATTGAAATATTTTTTAAGAAAAATATTTTTATGAATAATAATAAAGAATTCAATTTTATCTTTAAATAGCTCATTTTAATTGGAATTATCTTAATTTACTTTTTGTTTTGCTTTGTTGTTTGTTTTTTTCAATGAGTTCTAACAAAAGAAATATTCAATCAGATGTGTTTCCATTTAGAGTTGTCTTTAATGTGAAAATTAAAATTAAAAATGGGAGGAGGTAAAAAAATGAAGCAAAAGAGCTGTGTTGAATTTTGAATGAGTGGGAATGAAAGTCAAATCCTTACTTATTAAAAAGTATTGTAAATCCCAATCCTGCAAAGTTTCGAGTTAACTACCGAAAAATTTGTGGGAATAAGCATTGCTTTTCGCATCCCAATAAATCGATACGCTACGAGCCTTGAGCGAATTTTGAAGCCTTCCTGCCCTATTTAACCCTTTATTTCTAGTCATATTATGTTTAAATATTTTTAGGCTTGAAATTAGAATAAGAAAAAGGATTCATTTAGCTTATTAGATAAATTTAATTTGATTAATTAATTAATTTGGTTAATTAATAATTAAGTGACAAACCAAGACACATCATTTTGTGTGAGATAAAGAACTGAAGCATCTAAGTTTCTGCCTTTCTAAAAAAAATTGTCAGAACTTATGCCAACTTACATAATTTCATACAAAGATTGATAAATTTGGTGGGAAGTTTACTTCCCACGGCCTTAGAAAGGGTTAAAGTGCACAGAGACTTCTGTTTCCCTTACTTTTTACTTTCTCGTATATAAATTATCAAGAAAGTATTGTAATTATCAAAAAATTGAAAATTCTAAGTTTTAGACGGCTTTGAATTCGAAAAATACATTTATAGAAAAAAATATCTGTCAATTCTGTCCGTGTGTCTGCCTATCTGTGATAAAGATAACTCAAAAATGCTTTTGAGCTAGATGGATGAAATTTGGTACATGATCTTTACACCACATTTTGAGGGGAAAATTCAAAATTCTGGTACATATGGAAGCAAGTCAAAAAAAATTCGATCATCTTTGCAAACTTGAGGGAAACAAGTTAAATAAAATCGCACGAGAAGAATGTGATTTATTCAACAATGTGGTACATTATTTTAAATATTTCTATCCAAAAACTAAATTTCATATCATTCGAATGAATCATTTGTATTTAATTCGCTTCTGATGAGCTGTTTACATTTTGTCTATAAAAGTAGATGCCATAAACGCAATCTCAATGCCTATATATCATCCATGAAATTCATGCGCTTCTTAAACATCGCATAAAAATTATTCATCGTTCCAAAATTTATTCAGTGTAATCTTTTCTTTCAAGACTTTTGCGAAATTATCAGTCTTCTTCCTATTTTCGACGAAATGCCCTATAGTGATTACAGAGGGTCTATTTTACCATAAACTGAAATCAACAGTAGAAGGGTGATGAAAAAAAGTAGCTTCTGTCAAAAGCATTTTACCTTTATAAAGGATTTTTTTCTCAGTTGTTACGATTCCTTCAAAGATTTCATTTGAAATCTCCTGGGTTTTATGTAGCCTATTTGTATTCACTTTGTAACGTTCAACTGCGTTCTTTCTTATTCATCTTGAATACTCTTCTCCATAAATTTTATTCAAATGCATTCTGCGTTATTCATTTAGAACACGCTTTACTATAAATCAGTTTATATTTATTTCATTTGCTTTTCAAGACGTCGATTCCGGTTAGAAGAATTTTTCTGCCTTTCAAATCGCTTCCGAGAAATGATTCTTAATCCTTAGTTCTCATTGTATCATAGAGAACGAAATTTCTAAACTGAACTATAAAAAAAATATCTTGCATTGAATTCATCATTATATTTAATATAATGTATACAAAAACAAAGATAACCATTCGGGTAAAACTGATTTTATTTGCGAACATTAAATAAAATAACAAAATCTGTAACCATCTTTCACAAGGCATTTTCTCTGATTTGTTTAAAAATTATATTTTTCTTTGTTTGACTTAAAATTGTGTCAAGTTGTTTTATATATATATATCTTTATTTGTTTGAAAATGTAGGATCTTCCCTATTTCGTTTCTATGGATATCACCATTTCTTCCTTCCTTCACTATATGGTTATTTTTTCTTTAAATGTTAAAAAATAATGAAAATAGATGTCGTACAAATAATATAATTATGTTAATGAAGTTGAGACAGTTGATAGAAGTCCTGTGTAAAATAACAAGAAAAGGAATTAACAGACAATTAAGTTCTCTCCAGAAATTAATATTTACATAAAATTGATATACAAAATATGTCCAGCACCTATAGTCCTATTTGTTACACTTTACATTGTGCAAAAATTTTAATGAAACCTAAAGCTATATGGCGATCAAAATGCAACAGTTATCATCGTCTTTAAATACTGTCTTGCTCATCCTCGTGGATTTTGACTATACAAACGAAATCCAAGATTGTCTTTTCTGGTCTTATATGCATTTTACAACTGTTTGTTATACTTCTCAGATTTAGTTTTAATTAAGTAAAATAAAAGCTTTTGCTTAAATTACAGCTTTTATTGAATTTTGAATTCGCTGTCAATGGTTGGCAGATAGAAAATCATTTATTTTTAGAATCATATTGGTGAACCGTAGCGTGTATAATATTTAGTGTTTTATAAAGCAGCATAAAAAAGAATTAACCGAAACTTTGTTTATTTCAAAAACTAGGAGATGTTGCTAACCAAATTATTGTACCATTTTTATATGGGTAAAACCAAGACTACTTTTAACCAATTAGATTAATTTCTCCCAACTGGGTCCAGTCCCTAAGGGGCCTCACACCAGAGTACAGTTTATTTTTTGGATCAGTTCTTTGGAGTAACTAGAGTGGATGGGGCAAGACAACAGGCCAGAAAAAAATTTATTCGAACCAAGTCTGAAGGAAATTAATCCTTTGTATACGAAGAAGTGATTCTATGCATAATTATTCACGTAATACGTGCACTTGTTTATTACACCAAAAAAATAAATACTTACAATTGTTTTAAGTTGAATTTGCCTGAAAAAAATGAATCTACATCTTCTTACCAATTTGTAGTTATTTTTAACAATTAAGCACCATCCGAGTGCAAAAGGTTAATTCATATAGTGTTTATAATGGCTCAATACTGGGTCCTGATTGGATTACCTTGTATCATTATTTTTTCTATTAAAATTTATTTCAACTGATTAATTTAAAATATCAAAACTTCTGTATAAACAGACTGCATTGCAAAATTAAAGCCTGGCCTAATTTTTAAATATCATAAAAGTAAATATATCAAAGAAATTTTTGGTCTGGATTATTTTCTTTTGTTATGGCACCGCTTCAGAGAGTTTTATTTATTGTTTTTACCTTTATTTCATTCCAAAATTACAAATATGTGAAACACAGGTAGAGGGAGGGGGAGGGAGGTTAAAAGTAAAATAAAAGTAAAAATGTACAATTCCTAATCTAATTGTTGTGTTGAAATATGAAATTTTAAGAGATAATTAATCGAATGTTTTGCCTTTGTTAAAAAATTCCATTTTAAATAATAAGGAAATTTTCAAGGCATAACAGCTTTTATTGTTCCTTTTTACATTTTAATCTTAAATAATTCTAATCTTATAGAATTGAACAATGCAAAAACTATTTCTCAGAAGAGCAGAAATTCTAAATTGTTTTTTCCCGGAAACTTAAAAGCACTTGGAAGACATCAGTGAATCTTACTAACTCAATGAACCGAAAAACTAATTTACTTTCTGAGATTTCTTTTAGCAGGTATTCATTCTTTCAAGAGCATCCAATGAAAGAGATCATTATAATGAAATTATTTTTCAAATATCGGAAAGCAAAATGTTCTTCAAATGCTAAAGTAAACAATTCTTCTGCCTTCTTGATTTACTTTAAATCACTGATAACATTTCTTAAAATCTACAGATGAGAATAAATATAATTAAATTGGGTAAGTAATAATAAATTTTGAAAAAAGTTTTTAAGAGTAAATGTTTTTATTTAATTAGATTAGTTTTACTTCCCTTTAAACAAATTTTGATTTTTTTTTATTTAGTGTAATTTCTAGCTGATTTTTACATGCAAATGATTTATTTTGTTATTATTATAAATAAATTAACTACTTACTTAAAATAATAGCGGGAAGAATGAATGAACAAGTCACCAAGCCGCTATCACTAGTGCTATTGCACCAATTTTTATTGAATCGTTGAATGGATATTGTTGGAAAAGAAAGCTCCATCCATGCAAAACACTTTGGAAAATTGCTCATTGCTGTTTTACTAAAAATTACTCAGCTCTCGGCAAATTCTAATTCAAATTCAGTTATGCTGATCCACAAGAAATAACCTATTTAAGTTCAATGCAGGAATTCCAGATTGATTTTTTTCTCGCATTTAGGGAAGAAAGTTTCATTTTAATTCTTGTAGAATTTTTTTAGAAATAACAAGCATATTGATGATTGCTATTATTTTAAAATTGATAAGAAAAAGAAATTTTATTGAAAAGATATTCTTATCAACCGTACCCTCTGAAAACACAATGCAGTGGATAAACATTTCATATGGAATAATAGTTCATTAGTTATCTCTACTAATTGTGTGTGTGTGTGTGTGTGTGTGTGTGTGTGTGTGTGTGTGTGTGTGTGTGTGTGTGTGTGTGTGTGTGTGTGTGTGTGTGTGTGTGTGTGTGTGTGTGTGTGGCAACTTTGGCAATTTTTTAAGAATATTCTTTTTCCCAATTTCCAACAATAGGTTAAAAATGCTGCTCTGAAATTCAAACCATTTTCATTCTTTATCAAATAATTAATTGTGTGATTTTCTTTCATTGTTGACAGCTAAAACAGAAGGATTCTGTTTAATAACCGTGTAGTTTGTCAGAGGAATAAAAAAAGGAAATTACAATACCACTGGATTTAGAAAATAACTGAATCGCATATTTACAGTTTCAATAGCACTAAGATGTTATGAGACTCATGTCCATTAGAAAAGCTCATGTATACAAAGAAGCATGACTTAAGTAAGGCAATTAAAATAACATACCCCTGTTATCTCAGAATGTACGAAGTTAAATTTAAGAGATTTATCTGAAATTAAATATAATTAAAATTTCAGGTGAACAAACTGGTTTCTTGAGGATCTTAGTAAAAAATACTTTTTCAATAAAGATTTCAACTTATCGCCTCTAACCCAAGTGCTACATGAAAATGAACCTAATTTTAAGTGATGTATAAAAAACATCTGAGAAGATTTTAAAGATTAGACTATTTTACATCAATAGGAAAAATTTAGTTTTAGCTTCTCCGAATTTGGGTTATTATAATAAACACAGAAATTGTTTTTAAACTACAGGCCTTTACGAGTGTTTTAAACGGAAGAAAAAAAATCATAAAAATTCTGTATGTTAAAATGAAAATTTTAAAAGCGTGAGAGCCCGACTGAAACAAAAATTAATAATACTCAAAATACATTTCTTGTATATTTGTGAATTTCTTTTCAAATGATACTAGCTGTGGATTACAGTGTTTTTCCTTATAGCATTTTTAACACCTGAGGCTTTTATGATTTTTATTTTGACTTTCTAGATTTTTTTTGAAATTAATTTCTATTTTAGCGCACTCATAAAGGTTCTCTTAAAAGTTTTTATATCAAATTTTCTAGTATTTAATTTATTTCATAATAAATATGGAATCTTAGTATTATTTTTTTTATCGAAGAAATCTATCAATTACTCCATATATTTAATTTTTAACACTATAAATACTGATGTTAAATATATGCCTAGTTTTACTACACCCGTCAACGGGTTGATGGGATTTTGATCATCATGGTTTTCATTGTAAATTTTGGCTTAGTTTATGTTAATGAAAGAATGTTATTTAACAAAAACAACAGTTAATATAATAATTCCTTAATTATTAATAAAAAAGAGAGTAACAAGTTTGATAATGAGTCCGTTTACCAGTTAAAATAAACTAAATAACAGCTCTAAACTAATTCATAATCGGAATAAAGCAGATCCCATTATAACTGCTGACGAACCTTTTGTATCAATCAATGTAGTTTCATATGAAAAATGTGATTCAAAATTTTCCAGGAAATGTCTGAAAGCGATATATAAATACGATTGATGTCCACCATTGCATGGATAATACATAAAATATTATAAACTTTGAAATTTTTTTGACGGGTCTTGGTATAAATATAGGTCATAGTGATGGCTAAAATGGCTGAGTGGAAATTGAATAGGAATATGTAATTGTTCTTGTATTTTATTTATTTTATTATAAGTCATCATACAATTATTATACCAATACATAAATTATACTAAAATTTTTAAGCATGAAATTTAAAAACCGTCGAAATGACGGTCTTGGTAGTTCTAGTGTTCAGCATGAGAATTCGAATTTTTTTTATCTTATGCCTATATATTCTCTTATCTGAAAAATATAGTCACCCCCGCATTAAATGATATAATCAGACTTTAGCGTATGATTTTTTTTTCATTTGTTTTATTAATACAGTACACTCCCGAGTATCCAGTTCGTGATTATTCAACTTACTTTTTCAAAAATTAAAAACTGTAAGTTTGTATTCTTTTCTTAGGGTTACTTTTTCATATCTTTTATTATTTACCAATGAAAAATAAAATCTGTTTGATTTAATTTTAATAGGCCTAGGATTTACGATAAGGCTTTGTTTATGTTTCATACATTTAAGTTAGGCACTATAGAATTTATTATAAAATGAGATCAGTTTATATCCTTTAGCTTACTTTTTATCTTAAAACTTCTTATAACGTGCAGTGCAGTATTGAAGCATATATAAACTATCATCAGAGCGCCTTCTGTTTTAACTTCACAAGTTACCGACAACTGCTTCTATGATTCATCTTGCCGAAACCTCATTCACATTCTACGTAGTTTGAGATAAATGGAGGGCTTAATACTCAATAGGAAGTGGAAAAATACATAATAGTGAGTTTTGGTATAGAAACTTTGTCTTCTGGTATAATCCGGCTTTTTTATTATCCTGCCAGCCCATCCGCCATATTAGGCTAAATACTAGGGAGTGTACTGTATTCTGCTTTCGGGAGAACGAAGTTTGAACAACTCATCATCATCGGAATACACAACTATACGAAATGTCAGACTCTACGATTACGAATCAATTACGAAAACCCATCCTTACAAACATGAAATAAGTCCACTTAAATAAAGGCATCTAACAAAGAAGAAATATAAAGATGCTAGAGTAATTTTTCAAAGCGCATAAGACGAAGATAATTGCTTTTAGAAAACTATTCTCATATTGCTTAAACAGTATTTCGGCATAAAAGTCGTTTTTTAGATGTAAAGAAACTATTCTCATATTTATTTTGAAAAAAGGAACTTCGATAAAATTGCAGAAAGGGATAATATCCAGATACGCAATACAAAAAAAAATCATTAATTGCTTCCAAGTTTATTGAGTTGAAAACAACGCCATCTGTTGATTAGGGATAATTTTCGAAGAAAAGTTTTAATTGCTTTCATCACGTGACTGATTTCACTGGAATTACTCACTCGTATCTCTTTCACATGAATAAGCGAAGGGTTGGTTTAAAAAATCGAACATTTTTTGCGAAGAGATGCAAAAAATATAATTTTCTTTCTTATGGTAGAAATTGTCTACATGCCACAATTTAATATAATTATGGCAACTAAGAACTAAAAGAAAAAGTTATGGAAAACATGGTTTTATTAGTGTACTAAAAAGAAGAAAAAAATTATTGAAAAATATAGAAAGTTAAAACAAAACCATAAAAGAATGTTTTTAAAAACTTTTTTTTTTAATTTTTATCCTTTTTCATTATAACATATTTCAGAATTCACAAATGCATAATTATAACAAAAAAATCTTTAAACCAATTTTTCTCGTATTTACAGTTAGTTGAGGTTAAATATTTTGTAAATATTTAATGCCACTTAAATAAAATTTATGCATAATAAAATTAAGAAAATATCGAAATATTACTTTTTTATAGGCAAAACAAAATTACATGAAATTCCAGGACGTATGAAAATTATTGGAAAATCAAATCAAAGTTCCAATTTACAAAATCAAAAAAAATCTAAATTTCATAAAAATTGTTTTTAAAAACACCCATATTAGTGTACTAAAATCTAGATATATTATTTCGATAATTTTCTAGGTTTAGAATTTAAATTATAAATCATTTTTGCAACCATTATGAAATTTTGGGATACATTTTTCTGATATTCCCTATTTCATCAAATCATTAGCACATACTAAAAATTTCAGTAAACTGATAAATTAATACTGTTTTCTAAAAAATATTAAAAACTAGCCGCCTTTGGCGACCAGCCGGTTTCGAAAATCGTAATGCTCGTTAAAATTATCTAACTCATATTTTAACAGCTTCTTCATCAAAATATTTTAAAGCTTCAAATTTTGATAGTTACATAATTCACTCATAATATTATAAAAGCCTTCAGCCATAACGTAATATTAAGTAATATAACGTAATATAAAGACCTTCAGCCATAACGTAGAATTTTTGCTTTAAATTAAAGTGGAAATGATTAAACTGCGATTAATATAAAAACTTTTTTTACTGAAACAAAGCATTTTTATATGATTACTGAAAACAGAGTCGCTGAGCATTTAAAACTTATGGGCACTAAAGAATACCTCAACAATATTTCAACAAAATTTTCTCAGATTCATCATGAACAGGTCGATTAATTACCAATATTTCATTTTAAATGCATCAAACGCTAAGAAAATAAACAGAATCGTTTGAAATAGTCGGTCGTAAACATGTTAAGTCTAAGCTCGTTAGCGTGGAGAAAAAACTACTTAAAAAACAAAACTATAAGCATATACGAAAAATATATAACTAACATAAATACAATTTATGTTAGTTATATATTTGATTATTAATTATAAAAGTTAGTTAGTTTGATTATTAATTATAAAAGCACAAAACTAAGCTACAAACAATTTATTTATAGTGTGTACCTAAAATAAAACAAAACAGCAAACCAAATAATCAAAATCAAGTCCGTATCTATTGATAATACTTTTGTCGACAATCAGAACACACTGCGCACGCGTGAATTTTCAACGCCAGTTATGGTAACGGAAATTCTTGAATTTTCTACACCAGTTGGGGTGCTATGCAGATGCAGATTAGAAATTTATAATTTCCTTTATTCTGTTTTATTTTAATTCAAAAGTTGTTCAAAATGAATATGAAAGATCGATTAATTAACAATTTTTAATTTTAAGTGCATCAGTCATTAAGAAAATAAACAGAATCGGTTAAAATAATCAATCAAAAACATGTTAAGCCTAACCTTGTTAGCGTGTGGAAAAAAAACCTGAAGCCTTATTCATTTGGTGGAAATGAAAAGATTTTTTAGTGGAAAAGTTAGTTTTTAAATAATAAAAAAACCACTCAATTAACCGGGATAAATAGCAGCCTATGTCCTATTTCAGACTATAATCTATCTCTGCGCCAAATTTCATCTAATTCCGTCCAGCCGTTCTGGCGTGATTGAGTAACACACATCCATCCATCCAAACTTTCACATTTATAATAGTAGTATAGATAGTGCGTTGTCGTCGAGAACTAACAGATATACAAAATTTCAAACCTCTTATTACGTCAAAAAGGCAGTGAAAAAACGATTAGACAATTGCATTTTTACAAATATGAAACAATTAAAGTTAAAAGATTTTTTTAATATTTTCATTTCAATTGAACTGTAATCTAAAATAAGTTTTGTAGAAATTCTTAGTTTTAATAATGTCCCTTCTGAGCATAAATGTACTTATAAAAAATTTATAATTCCAAATTTTTATTACATAGAATGGAGAAAACTCAACTAAATCATTCCATTTATCAGTTAAAGAAAAGCCTTTCATCCTATCTCTTTAAATTTGGATTTATAAAGAATATCATGAAAAGTAAATTAATTTTTTAATCTGTATTTTACAAATGTAAGTGCATACAACTGAAAGTAGTAGTATCTAGACGATTTTTTTCTCAGATTTAGAATCAAAGGATTGCAGATCCCCCCCCCCAAAATTGTGTCTATGGGTTTCTTTGTGTCTATGGTACGATTCTTTGTGTCTATGGGTCCAATGCAAATTAAATCTGCCCTTGTGTCACGATGACTGTCAGGTGTGTTTACGATAGTGTAATGCGAATATGTAAGTAGTGGCCCATCTGTTCCTACTTCAGCCTTTCATCGTATGATGGTAAAGGATTACTAGACTTGCCTCTAAGTAGCGATTGCAATACCGGTATACCGGGATACCGAATACCGGTATTTTGAGCCATTTGTACAATTTTGTAATACCGGTATTCACAATACCGGTTTTTCGGTATTTACTAGAAATTTTTTAAATTGTCTCCACTATATGTCCAGGTATCGCAAACATAGCAATATAGTATACGTGTTTGTTTTTATGTCTCCCTAACGGGCGAAATTAATTAGCTAATTAATGGCTTAATTAATTGCTTATATCTAAATTAGCGAAACATGGATTATCCTTGAAAGAAAATATTGTATCCATAACGACTGATGGAGCAACAATTATGAAAAAAGTTGGAAAGTTGATTGGTGCAAATCAGCAGTTGTGCTTTGCACATGGAATTCAATAGATGCATTATACCAAAAATATAAAGAACAGAAGAATCCAAATACTGTGGATATAGAAACTTCGGATTCCAACTATATTACATTGAAAAATCGCAAAGAAGAAAGACATACCGATATAGAAAATGTCTTATGGTATTTACATAATTCTAATGATTTTAAAAATGAAAATGAAAAGAAGAAAAGAAAATAACCAATTCAAATCTGATTAAGTTAAAGTTTCTAAAAAAAATTTTCCCACAAACCTATCCACATTCCGAATTTGGTTCAATTATCGAAGATTATGATGTCACTACTGTCGATAGTGAAAATGAATTGTCTCTTGAACAAAAATTAGAATTAGCAATAAATAAAAAAAATTCAACGAACCAAAATACAATACAGAAATCAGCTATATCCAAAACCATCCGACGAGAAATCGATTTATTTGAAGATGAGGGATTTAGAGGTAAATACTTGGAAAAAGTATATCGCGCATTGCTAACAATACACCACTAACTAGCGTAGATGCCGAAAGAGCGTTTTCGACAGCTGGTAATTTTTACACAAAATTACTTTTCAGGCTTAATGACAGTACAATTGATGCATTACGTTTTTTTTAGATCACATTTCAAAAATTTGTAATAGTACCACAAACTGAATAGTGATATTTACACTTTTTTGTGATTTAAATAAATAAGAGGTTTCTTTACTTTTTTGTGATTATATACTGTTATAATTTATAAGTTACAAATTATTTTTTGTGATATTTACATTCCCTAACAAAACTGGCAAATAAAAAAAGAAAAGAAACACCTGTGTTTTCTTTCTTTTTCCAAAATTTCTAATACCGGTATTAAAACTGGTATCCCGGTATTAAGATTTAAAAAATACCGAATACCGGTATTGAAATTTTGGTCCGGTATTGCAATCCCTACCTCTAAGTAACCTTTATTAACTTGATCTAAGGGACGTAACATATATAAATATTAAAATTTGAATTTTTAAATTCATTGTTTAGAAATAAATACAAAATTAAATTAATTTATCATATTAATTGTTAACTATTAGCATAGTTTATGCAGTTTAATATTTTTAATTTAATTATTGCAAGATTTGGTTATTAAAGTTCTACACTATTTCATCTTAGATTTCTGTTATAAGGGAGTTAAACATGTGTTTGAATATTAAGATAAGCCGATTATGCAAAATATCCACAAAAGGTGCTGATCCGGTCTTTCATCGTCCATTTTAAATTCTATTAATATTATAGAATGGTTAACCGATTCAATAAAATTGGATAGGATAAACCGATCAGATTATAACAGTTGATTAATTTCCATTCACTGGTTTGCTGGAACCAATGCATTCATTATAAGCCTTATTCACTTCAACATGCATCAGTTTTAAATTATTAATTTAAGCATCGGTGACTTACATAACGATAGATGTGAAAAGCGTATTAGTTGTGAATTCAATTTCAATTTAGTTGCCTGATATATTTTATCACATTGCCAGATATATTGCATCCGTATTAACACGGCCTTCATCCAAATAATCGTAGGTGATAAAGTAATGTTATATTCATTGCTTAATACCATTAGATTAATGGAAATCACTATTTTTTATTTGAAAAGCAGGGTATTGGAAATTCAAAATAAATTTTCAATACGAAAATTTTATTAAAATGAAGTAGAATTACGAGGGTAAGTCAAAAATTAAAGGGACTTTTACAATATCTCTTTACAGGGTTACTCCAACGCTACTGTTGTTGTTGCTGTTTCTTATAGCACTTGCCATGGACAAGCCCGTTGTTACGAAGAGAGCAACTTTAAGCCAGTTGGGGAACGTCTCTTGTTTTTTTAGTAGCGCCAGCTAGGGCCAAGAATACGACTCTGCTACTCAAGCATCACTCATTCGCTTGCACAACTTCTTTTTACAGGAGGGCACATTCACACATCTCACAGATAGAACAACGGAAGAACAACCGGGCCCAAACCGGGACGCCCAGATCACGGGGAAGACGCGCTACCCCTATGCCAGGACGTCGGTCCAACACTATTAGTTCCCAGCGCTGAATTAGTGTAGTCAGCAACAATTCTAGGCAACGTGTCACTCTTATTCCTGCGCTAGTCGTTGGAGTGTAGCAGACCGTTAAATATGTAACTCTATTGCACCAAGATGAAAAGGACGGCTGTAATTGGCTTTTTCGTTTAGGGGAGGTGGTAAATCTGCGGAAATTATTCATCGAATGCAACACCGAATGCACATCGTATACAAACTTCAACCATCAAGATTACGCTAACACTATTCTGAGACATGGAAGATGTAATAGCCATTCATTGCATCCAAAGAAGCGAAACTGTGAATAGTAATAACTAAAGTTATGTGTTGCGAACTAAATTGAAACCTTTAATCAGATCCAAACGTTGTGGAAAACTGCGAAAATGTGTCACCCTGCAACAAGATAACGTTCGGCCACATTCTGCCCAACAGATGGCCAAAACAATAAAGGAGTTCGAATTGGAAGTGCTGGAACACCCGCCATATAATTCAGACCTGGCTTCTAGCAATTTTCGTATTTTTGGACCATTGAAAAAAAATATGTCCCTTTATTTTTGTGACTTTCCCTCATATTTTAATTTTAAAGAATTGCAAATTAAAAAAATAAATGAACGTGTATAATGAACAAGAATTCATTCATATATTCAGGAATTCCTTTGTGAATATTATAATGTAAAACATTAAAAAGTTCTGCAGTTTTAATATGTAACAAATATTTATTTTCTAAAAAGGGCAGTATAAATCCGTTACTGAAAAATAGAATTCCCACTGAAAGGCTCCATGTTTGGAAAAACTAGGTAGACAATGTGTTTTTATTTATTTATTTTGAAACTTGAAAAAAGTAAAGGAAACCAAAGGAAATTACCTGCCTAAAGATTTCTCACATGCCCTCCAATAAAGATTTCATTCCTCTTCCTTAATATAAAATTATGGATTTTGAGTAAATGTGAGAATACCTTGTATGAAATTTATGAACGTTAATTGCAAATAATAGATTGTTGGCGCGAATTTGGCATTTTTACTGAATCTATTGTATTGAATCTAATTCTGAAGTATTTTGGAGTGGCCAAATGATCAAAATTTTACAAAAAATACAGTTGTTGTTATAAAATAAAAAATATAAATACATTGATTCAAGTCATTGTGACTATGATTTATTGTAATTGCAGGCATGCAAAACGACCGACATATGGTCAACTATTTGACAGATTTGATTCAAAATTTATAAAGTATCCATATTTTAAGTGCTAAACCAATGCTTAAAAAATGCTATTTAAATTTTATTTAAATAGCTTATTGCATTTTGTAGTTATTGAGTTCACTTTTACTAGAAAAGTCAGAAAGCAGACTTCCTTTGAATAGATAGAAATCTGCATGTACCAAATTTAACTCAAAGCGCTTTTGAGGTATCATGTTCGCATGAAAAATCATTTCATATTGCCAAAAATGTTCTTTTAGGATTCTGAAATATCTTAAACGTGGATATTTGATAAAATCTCGAGTTCAAAATTTCCTCTATACTTCGCATCCAAGAAAGTAAAAATTATCATGTTGAGTTTCAGTAATGAATCACTTTCAAAATTCATTGCTAAAAAAGACTCCTTGATATAGGATAGTTATTTCCAAAAAAGAAATAGCCTACTTTTACAGGGAAATGTACATTAAATATTTATACTATGAGAAATAAACTTATTATTCTTTGTTGCGACTAGAATCAATTCGACATAGTTCATTTTTTTTCTTCAATAATTTTTGTTTTTGAACATATTTGGCTTATGATGTGCTATTCAACGGCATTTGCGATTATAATATTCGTCAATGTATTACTACTGTTACATTTATCCTAAAATCAATATAAACTTTTTCTTTACTTCGTGAAATAATTTATAAAAAGGTAATTAAAATATTAGGATGGATTAAAATTTATTTCATTTTATACGTTTTATATTTAAAATTTCAGTTGGAATAATAGACCTGTGTCATTAGAATATTTTAACGTATATTTGACAATCGTATTCTTATAGCTCTTTACAAGCTCGCTAACAGTTATCTGTCAGTGATTTAAGACGAATGAGAGTCTCTTTTCTCAGTAGCGCCATCTAGGACCAAGAGTGCGACTTAACTACTCACACGTCACAACCCTTTTTACGGGGCGGACTTCATTCATACATTTCATTTACTCATCCACAGATCGTAATTTATACCTGAATTCAGAGATCGATCACTCTTGATCCAGTACCCCCAGTGGTATTACTCTCGATATGGAGGAATTTGTGTCCACGACAGATTTATACGTGCACAAGCCACCACACACACGGAGAATGTTCGGTCTGGTGTGGGTCGAAACTCGCAACCCAAGGGATGCGAATTCAACGCCCTAGCAACCAGGTTATCCCGGCCTTCAAATTTCATATGTCGTATATAAACAATGCATATGATTACTTCAAATCTGAAGCGGTTGACACTAACGAACAAAGTATAAACAAGGATATATTCATCTCATTTCTGTTGGTCCAAAATTATAATTCTAGTATCAAAAAAGGTTTCGAATATTGTTTACGGTCAAAGAAGTAGGGGAAAAAATTACATATCTGTACTAATCATTGTTTTCCTAGAAGATGGTGAAATAAAGAAAACCTTTTCTGCCTTCTCTGAAAACAAGACAGTTCAAGCTAGAAAGACCATTTTTCTGCTTTCATCACCAAGTATTAGCTTTTCCAATCAATGACTTTCAATTTGCATATTCAATCCCAGAAGAGCAATAAAAAAATGACTTGCATATTTATTTCGCGGCGCGAATGGAGAATGTTTACTTGCTTACGTTTGATTTCCGCATTCTTTATCTAAAACAAGCAGGTTGCGCCAATATAGAGTTTAAATCATCCAGAAAATTCATGAAAGCACTTGAAATGCTCCCTCTGTGTCTTTTCGAGTATCGAAAAGGGAGCAACAGCAGGAGAAGCAACAGCAAACATGAGACAATAAAGTTCATTAATATTCTTGAACAAAATGCTCCCTGAATTCATTTTCGCCGTGTATAGATAACAGATTTTTCTGCGTACTTCTCGAAATATTAGAATTTGCAATGTTTCTGAAAGTTTGGAGAGATCGTTAGATATTCAAACTTTGAAATTGTAATGGACTCATTCAGGTACACTCGATACGTGCCAAAGTCTTTCAAAAAGAATTCATTGCAGTCTTCCAGACTGTTGTAGATGCAGTTAATTGGAATATGTAATGTGAATGTGACTATATATGTTTTCTATTTTACATATTTCCATGAATTTAATCGATTTAAAAATTGTCAAGTTCGTTTGTATTTTTATAAAAACGATGTTTTAATGCTAATACATTTGACGTTTATAATTAGATTGACATATATTTTCTGTTTATTTCTAGAAAAGCTATTTTCGATTGTGTATCATAAATAATAATGTTTTTTTTTCCTTTTGGTAAATTTAAAGTTTTGTCTAGTTATATTAATGTCCTATTTTTAAGCAATAGTATGGCTATTTTGTGAAGGAGCTCCTAATTTTGAATCGTCATCAGATGACAAGGGCGACACCTAGTTAAATAGTTGATATTATGATCCTAATTTATTTTAGTTGAGTAGTTATTATGATCCTGTATTATTTAATTAAAAGATCTGATATCCAACGAAACGAAACCCAGAGAGAAAAGAGAACCCGCCAAGAAGTAAACCCACTTCCAAAAAGAACGCATCAAATAAAGTCGGAGATTACCAAAGGGTAGCACCGAAACCGACAGTTAGCTCAGTTAAAGTATGACCTCTGAAATGCCGAACAATTGAATCAAATAGTAGATAATAAAAATTGGAAAAGGAAAATATTTTAGAAAATCAAAATGAGGCCACCCAATGTTATTATTGACTAAATAACGTCTCATTCTTTAGTCAATAATTTCTCAATACTCAAATTGTTCCTGGCAAGTTTGAATTTCAATAAAGCTTTCAAGTCCACTGCCATGCAGACACAATGTTATGCTTTATATTGATTATTTCAAAAGTTTATACTCTGTGGAATTTTATCCACTACGTTCCCACAGGAACATAACACTTATCATCTTTGCAGAAAAATCAAACCAAACGAGTTTAATAATATAAATAGTGATTATATGTTTTAAAAATACTTGATTTTGAACGGCAATAAATATTAAATGAAAAAAAGATTTATATTAATACTTAAATTTATATAATTGAATCACAATATATTGTTTTCTTAAATTTTCTTGTATTTATTTTCGGAAGAAAAATAATTACGATTCGTGTTCTTTAGAAAAATTTTGCTGTGATCCAAAATTTGCAAAAGCATCAAAAAAATAAATATTAGTTAATTCAAATGAAAAGAAAATTAATTAAATTAACATTCATATTTGGCATATTTTTATTAAAATCATTGAAGCCAATATTATATGCTTAACTATTCAAAACAAACAAACAAATCTGAAAAAGAGCATCTTATGAAAATGTTAGCAGAACCAAATTTTTCTAGATGGTCTCATATGTGTTGGGTGGTCGCTTGCCTGGTTAATAATAACGTAGAAAGAACTTATTGCGAAATTTTTATATTTGTCCTTGCATTTTACTTGAATTGTATGCATGAAATAAAAAATAAATTATCTTTTTAAATAGAATATTCCATTTATTCATAAGTATGTTTCTATTTCAATTTAAGAAATCTTATCTAGATAATTTTTATAATACTAAACAATGGAATAAATCAAAGTACCGTTTTATTAAAAAAAAAATAGAGCCACGCACGAATTAGCTTTTAAGTGGATTATGTACATAAAATCGAATACTTTCTATATTTCTTTGTCTGTATTTGCATTTATGACTATTAAATAAACGAGTTCTGCTTGAGGCATTTAAAATGAAAAATACAAGTTATCGCTCTTCAAAGAGTTAAAAAAAATTCAATAGGAATAAAGAAAATATAAAAATATTTACTTTTTAATGGCACAATGCAACTGCTGAACCAAAATAGAAGTGTCATAAATGACTCTGCTCTTTCATTGAAATATGGAATTCTGAATGAGAAAAATCTATAAATAAGTAATTATCTTCTTTCAGTTCTTTGCATCCTTTTCGGAGAATCAACACTTTGAAATAAAAAATAAGAAATAATTCTACAGCTGTTTTCAATTTTATTATAATGAAATCATTATAATAAACTATTATTAGAGGAAATTCTATATGAAATAAATACTGTGTTAAAAAATATAAATTCCTTTATAAAAAAAAAGAGTTTTATTTCAACCATCTTTCAATGATGCTTATTCGTAAAGCTGTAATTATGCATCACATATTTATAGAGTTTACTAGATTAATTTCTGAACGTTTTATTTTGTTTTTAGAAACATCTTAATTGCCAAGGGGAGAAAACAGGGACTCGAATTCGAAACCCGGTTTGGTCAAAGCTCACCTTGTTTAATAATTATATCTTTGGCAGAAATGTAGTGTGATGTGGAAGTTTGGAAAGGAGGGGGGGGGGTTCCAGCTCAGGTGTCATCCGCGTCATCTGACCGTTGTTGAAAATTACGAGATCCGTACCAAAATAGTCCTAATGTGGCTTTAAAACGGGACTTTAATATAACTAAGCTAAACTAAACGTAGCAGAAATTTCTCTCTCTCTCTCTCTCTCTCTCTTTTTTTTTTTTTTTTTTTTTGTATTGGTGAAATTTCAGCTTAGAAATATTAACGGGAATATCGCACTCATCGTTTGTCTGTGACTAAAAATTAAAAGATTAGTTCCAAAATATCTCTAGTGCATCATCAAATAATTAAGTTAATGTAATCAATCAATCGATTAAAAATGGGATTAGAAGAGTCTTCCTCAAAGTTTTGCAGTGGATGAATCATTTATTAAATCATCAATCACACTTATTTCATTCAAGCATCACCAAATATTGTGAAATAGAATTATATGCAAGTTCAAAAACGAAACTTCTTGGAAATTAGAAAATATATCCTCTATGATGTGAATAGAGGTTCATCGCGAATTTATTAAATGCCTAAGTAATAAAAGTTAATAACAATTGAAAAACGACGAAATTATCCAACTAAAATGTTTGTTTTTTTAAATTACGGTTTTTTTCCTTAAATTCCTAAATAACATTACATGTTTAAATCTTGTAGAGAGTACAATATTATATTATTTTGTATAAAAAGTAATTTGTGATAGTTAACTGCTTTCATACAACGAATTGCAGAGTCCAAAATAATTTGCGTCATTTAATTACTCTAATACTATAGAATTCTTCATTCCTCAAGAAGAACCGAAAATAATTATCGGCCATATCAATAAAAGGAAGTTCGTTGTAACTCTGGGAAGAAAAATTATAGCTATTTCTATTGCTTTCCTGATGTCTCAGAAGTAATTAAAATGAAGGAAAGTGATACCTTCGTGGCTAAAACATGCCTGCATGCTAATCGCGTGGCTGATATCGGCCTAAACTCTCTGACACAGGCGTCAAAAGTTATAGCTTCTTCCATTTAGGTACAGTAGAACTTTTTGAACAAATGCTATTATTTTGTTTCTGTTATATGTACTTCTTACAACAGAAGAAATTGTTTGAAAATTGTAATAAATTTTTGCAAAGGCTTCTACGTAAAATGAAGGTTACGTAGATGAAGTACGAAGGCTTCTACGACCTTCTACAAAAAATGCTCTGTAATAATTTTATTATATCTTCACGATATTTTATAGTATTTACACTACCGATTAACACATTCACAATATCGCACAATATACTTATTCTTGATTATATACTTATTATACTTATATTATATATATATTATATACTTATATATATATATTATATACTTGTATATATATTATATACTTATTATACTTATTCAAACATTTCCAATACGGGCGTGGAAGCATTGAAAGCAATGAGTCCTAAAACACTAGATAATGACAACCTATTCAAGATTTGCGAGAAAATTGTAAAATAACGATTCATGATCTGTGAATTATCAGAAAAATACGATATTAAATACAATTCTGTTCATCCTGAGTGAAGATTTCTCTAGCAGTCATGAAGTGCCAAGTTTGTGTCAAAATTCCTGTTTAAAAGCCAGAAAGAAAATCGTCTTTCAGCTGTGATCAATCCCCTTAAATATGCTGCAAATGGGAAAAAAATCTTCTGAAAATGATAACACCATGGATAAATCAGGGAGTATATAGTCTACAATTCAAGGAGAGTGAACGCATGTTTCAGATAATAAATGCAGCAAAAAAACAAGAAAATAATTGCGAAGGCTTCCACTTAAGCTAAAAATGCTCTGTAATATTGTTACTATATCATCACGATATTGCATGGTATTCACACTGTCAAACTACACTGTGGGAATATCGTAAAATATACGATATTCTTGGGGAGATTTATATAGAATTGGAAAAATATTAAGCGAAAAATTGTATGAATAACACAAGAGTTTATGACTTATTCAAACATTTCCAATATAGACTTGAAAGCATTGATAGTAATGATTCCCAGAACACCAGTTAATAATAATACATTCAAGCTTTGCGAGAAAACTGTTTAATCACTATTCGTGGGTTTTCATAATAATACAATTTTGTCCCTCCTGAGTAAAGATTTCTCTAGGAGACAAGAAATGCCAAATTTGAATCAGAATTCCTATCTATGGACCAAAACCAAGACGGCTTTCAACTGCGCTCATTCCTCTTACATACATTGCAAATGAAAAAAAAAACTTTAAAAAGATAGCAACATGGATAAATCATGACATGTATGATCTATAATTCAAGGAGAGCGAATGCATGTATTAGATAACAAATGCACAGCAATGTAATATACACTTTTTTCAAAGTTTTGCTAAATATGAATAGAATGAAAGATAAATTTGTAACATCTGAAGTATGCGTGGGATGGTTCAAAGTCAATATTTACCGAACGTCTGCATAGTTTCGGTAAAACGAAGTCCGTATGCTCTTCGATCATACTTGGCAATGTATCAAGATCTTCGAAAACAACGATGGAATCTTGAGTATATGAAATACATTAATACTGAATTTGCCTTTTTTCGGATTCAGAAAGTTTTGCGTTATCTCTCGAGACTCAAAGTGCATTTTATTGTATATGAAAGAATATGTAATTCTTACGCGAAATTTCATATCCGTAGTCAAAGCTGTGGAAAATCCTCATTATTCTGAAAAACTGTTTCCCAGTATTTGAGAAAATATTCATTTTAAGTCTTATTTCCATTTTTGCCTCACTCTAAAGTACAAATGGATGAACCTATTTCTAAAACTTTAGGTCTATTTGGGGTTTTTTTTTGGGGGGGGGACGGAATTGGAATAAATTGATTGAAAATTTCATTTAAAGATATCTTTATAGATTCCTTAATTAGATGGAATATATATTTAGGTATTCTAACCAATAATCAATATCTATAAATTCCCTTTATTTAACCAATTAACTGTTTCGACCCCTTTGGAAATCTAAACTTGACATATCTAAATTTTTGACGTATGATAATTATACTCGTCATACGGCAAACACAGAGTATGCGTAATATGGAATCATGTTGTAATGAAATGACTTTTATTTTTTTATTTCAATAATCACATTTATTTATTTACCTAAACTAACATAAATATTTTGCATATGAACGAAGAGAAACATAAAAAATTACTACTTAATACTCCTAACGAATAAACTAGTCAAAACGCAAAATGTTGTACTTTTTCCATGGCGAGTATACTCGTCAAAATAGTTAACAGGTTAAATTGTTTCCGGAACAGAAATGAAGCAAATTTTAATAGTTTTAATAAAAGTTCTCTTTCTAACGAATCAATAGAAAAATTTCAATAATTGAAATTTTTCGTGAAAGATAATTTTATACAGCAAACATGAGAAATTTGAAACTCTTTGGAATGCGTTGGAATTTATTCTGTTATTTATTTAAGCGCATTATTTATCGTACACATATTGAGTGTTTATAACTAAACATAATTAAAAAGAAACTTCATTTCAATAGAATAGGGATTATAATCACAAGTTAATAGAAAATGACGATATTAACATCATTGAATTTAATTCGTTTCTGCTTATGCAGCTGCAGAATGCTTTGTTCGATGAATTTTTGAATGAATAAATTAATTTAAAAAAGAAATTTGATGATATTGTGGATGGTAAAATCAACTTTTACAAAAGTCATTCCTACCAAATAACATTCATTAAATAGTTTCGCTGTAATTCTAAATAAATAATAAACTATTCAAATAATTCATTGCTAAAGCTATTAGTACATTTTCGAATTTCTGAGAAAAGTTTCGGATTTCATTGAAAGTTTCAGTAACCGAAAAAAATCAAAACTTTAATTCCCTTTACAATAAAGCCTCTTAGACGAATTCGCTTAAGGTAGATAAAAAAAACGTTGCTTTTATATCACATTTTTGTTACTTATCACTAAAGGCATTCAAATATAAACTTTACCGTAAAAGCCATTAATATGCTTTTTATAACGGTTTCAATTTATTAAGAACTTTATCAGATAATTTTTATGTTATAAGTTTTATTATAAGTTTACTAATATACACATAGGATCGAAAGTTTAATCCTTTTAAAAAATGGAGGACTTTCATAGCAATTTTTATGCCAATTGATTTTTATTAGGATTAAAGAACTCATTAATGGTGTTTTTCTATACGTTCTTTTTTCATTAAACTAGGCAATTTAAAGTAAATATGCATGCCCACGCTTCTGCGTGCGTGTGTGTGTGCGTGCGTGCGTGCGTGAAGCACCAATGTTTAAAAGTCGTCTCCTTACTCGTAAAGTTAAACCTTCATTGTAAGTATAATAAATTTCAAAATTATAATTAATTAAAAGCATACTTTATATAGCGATTAATTCATTATTTGTGTCTTTATTTTTACCAATGATAAAGGTAAAAAATAAGATAAATAGAAAGGTGCGTAAGTGTTCGTATGCGTTCGTGCGGATGTGTGTGTGTGTGTGTGTGTGTGTGTGTGTGTGTGTGTGTGTGTGTGTGTGTGTGTGTGTGTGTGTGTGTGTGTGTGTGTGTGTGTGTGTGTGTGTGTGTGTGTGTGTGTGTGTGTGTGTGTGTGTGTGTGTGTGATACAGTTTTGCTAATAAAAATCAACATAATTTTATTAGTACACACCCATAGTTATTAAATAACTAACCGCAAAAAAGTAATAAAAAAAATTAAATTTCCAAATAAGGCTATAATAATTCAAAAATAAAATAATTAAATGAAATTAAAAATCTCCAGCACAAGACACTTGACATTTTCAGAATTATCTGTCAAGCAATGATTGTAGCACTGCACTCAACTTTATGAGTTTTATAACTGACCTTCATACTGGAAATACGGTTGATATTTAATGCTTTTGTAAATAAATCCCATTCTTTTAAATAACAACGATAATTATAAATACTGGACATTCATGTGATACTGTTGGCATTCTACAAGACTTTTTCTAAAGGATTTTGAAGATGTTCAATGGAATTATGATCCAGTGATGTGACTCACCAAATCATTCAAAGAACATCCTTTTTCTTCAAAAACTCATCCACAAGAAATCTTCATGGTTTCACGCTATTTTTGATTAAAAAAAAATAAGTTCTTCTCAACAGATACTCTGAAATATCGCAGATGACTTTCAAGAACATATCCCTTATGCTGCTATGTAATCACAGAACTTCTATCAAATACATAGAGAAGTTTATTTTAGTGCATACAGAAGTGTATTGTCGAACGATTCCTCCAAATTTAAGGATTCCTCTTTCATTTAAATAATTGTGGGCTAAACAGATGTTAGCCGGTCTTTCCAGATGAAGATTTACCGAGAACTCATTCCGAATATCGAGTATTAATTCATCAGTCCATAGTCCTAGATTCTCGAACAAAACGGTGTTGTTTTTTTTTCTGCTATACGTACAGGAATGAACACCATATGTTTTAGGCATAAAGGTATTCTTCAGCAAGGTGTCTCTGGATAATTTACATAAGAATTACTTTTCAAGTGTAGAGGTGAAGTTTTAAGTCCCATTTCGACGACCTGTGGCCTTACGGATTTGGTCATAAATCTACCAACTGACCCATTGTTGGACCATCCCTACCTGTGTACAGCGATGGGAAGCTTCCCGCAATTTGTCGATAAAATGAATAGACACAAAATAAAACAGAAAACCACAAGAGAGGGGAAAGAGGGAAAAGTGTGCCAGACTCAAGACTAGCACAGGTCTTCGGAACCCAGCTTTAAAGTGTTTTCTAATCATTGGTTAACCGTTAAAGCAGCATTAGATACACGCGTCATACATTTAATGCTATGTATCGATTATATACAGGTACTACGGCTCTCAGATAATCTTCCTGGTGATAACCTCTGTAATTTGAAATTGGTTGCATAACCTGAATACAACTATCCAAGATAATCACAACCAACGAAAGTGTTGATTTCAGACCTGTCATTAACGATCTTACAGAGAACACTTTGCTTTAATTTATGGTAATAACGATCCCGGTATCTCATTTTTGCAGTAATCATTCAAAAGTGCTTTCTAAAAACCATTATTTTATTGAAAAAATTTTGAAATAAGAAAATTAGTCAGTTTCATATTTTTTTTAAAAAAAGAAACTACTTTTTTTTAGCTTTCAATTGATATAAAATCTTTCTCTAAATTATATAAAGCATTCATGTTTAAATATAAATGGCAGATATTTTAAACAATTTCAAAAATAATTGTTCATAATTGAACCTTTGGACAATAATTTTAGCATTTTAAAGCACTGCACAGTTAAAAAAAATTTTCATTAAATTATTTTTTTACTTTTCATATTTTGACTTTACTTTTCATTCGTGTGTTTGTTTTTCGATATTTCTTTTTCTGCGGAAAAAAAAGAGAAAAATTACATCGATACAAAAAAAAAAATATTTCTTTGAAGGAAGAATTAAACTTTCTGCCTAATACAGTATTCATTAAATACCGTAAATTTTATCATCATATGATAATCTACACAATTAAAATTATTTACCAAACCATAGAACCGGTTTCTCATTAGCCTTAATCATTACTCAAGTTTCATTATATTTTTATTTCATATAAAAGCTCATGATCCCTAGATAAATCATAATTAGTTGTCGACCCTTTTCCTTACCACCGCCTTTCCTTTTTAATATATATAGAAAAAACAATTCTTCTTTCTACATTCACTTAAGAAAAACATCTTGATAGAGTCTCTCAGCCAAAGCCACTGTACATATTTTGCCAATTTTTATTTAATATGATACAAAGATACATTTCCCAAAGATATTGTAAAATCATACTGTGATAGAACCTCCGACTTCAGCAACTGGATCAATTATTACGCCATTAATTTCGCCGCTTTGCAAGGTAACCTAATCAGTTAGAATGCTCCACTTTTATTGTGTGAGTATACCATTTAAAGAAAATATTTTCTTTTGTTATAAGAAGATACACAGGTGATTATCAAAATAATAGAAACACCTGTAAATAAAAGTGCATTTTTAATGCGCTTCATAAGCATTAAAATATAATAATAGCCGTGATGTTTTCTTTTATAAATAGCAATGTATATATTCTGGTTGTATATGTTAGCTTTATTGAAGTTCTGCAATTCTTGGATTTTTTCAAAAGCATAAAATGTCGGACCTCTCAGATTTTCAAAGAGGCCAAATTGCAGGAGCCCGTCTAAATATCGAACAACTGCAACAAAAGTGACAGCAGAGCTCAATCCCCATCGGGATTCTCCTGCGTCAGTGATTACAGTTAGAAGGTACCTTCATAAACGGAACATTTATGGAAGAGCAACAATTCCCAAGCCACTTGTCACGAATGTTAATGGTAAATGTCGTCTACAGTGTTATCACACTTACAATACCTGGTCGATTGATAAATGGAAGAAAGTAATATGGTCTGATGAATCGTGTTTCACACTTTTCCCTACAACAGGACAGGTGCACGTTTGGAGGACACCTGCACAAGCGTATGATCGTGATTGTCTCCTTCCAACTGTCTAACATGGAGGTGGATCTGTCATGATATGGGTAGCCATGTCGTGGATTTCAACTGGACCAATCGTAATCCTGAAATGAAGGATCATTGTAGAGAAGTATAGAGAAATGTTAGCTGACCAAGTCCATCCTATGATGTAAACTTTGTTTCCTGAAAGAGATGAAATTTTCCAGGATGATAATGTACCTATCCATGCAACGAGACTTGTCCAATCATGGCTTGGTGAACACGAGGATGAAGTTAAACATCTTCATTGTCCCGCACAGTCACCCGACCTCAATATAATTGAACCGTTATAGTCTATTTTAGAGCTTTCAATACGGAATCGATATCCTCCACCGGCATCTCTCCCAGAACTTGCACAATATCTCCAAGAAGAATGGTAATATTCCTCTAAACACTATTCAACTCTTCTATGAATCAATTCCTAGGCGAATCCAAGCTGTATTACGTACCAAAGGCGGTCCTACATCATACCAATAAAGGATTCTTTATAAATCTAAGGAGCTATATAATTATTTTAATAACCACCTGTAGTTTATAGAAATTAGATTACATGATTAAATTAGTACTATTAGTTTAATGAACAAAAAGCTGAGATTCATTATGAAGCTTCTTTGAAGATAGTGTAAATCGAAGTCCCAATTTCATATCGAAGTAAATCGATATTCCGATTGCATATGTTACTCATTTTAGCAAAAGAATATAAATCCATGCAAGACTGAGTGCAGTTTCGAAACGAAAGCAATAATTCAAGCAAATTAAACTTGATAAATTCTTATTCCGCATCTTTCTACAAATTGTAGATGAATGTATTTCGTTTTCCTCTAAATATTCGAACTTATATCTCGAACTAGAAATTCGTTGGCTAATACTGGAGTTCCATTGGTGTGTGTTAAATTTGTTAATAGCCTATAGAAAAAAAATTGCTAAAAAGTCTTCACTTTCATACAGACTAAAGCACATTTTATTTTTAAAAATATGTATAAATTGAGCAATTTAAACCATACAGATTAAGGATACAATTTATGCTTTTTAGACTTAAGCAGTTATTTAATTAACAAAATCTATAAAAATGTAACTAATTTATGTTTCATACTTTATTATATTTTTTGGATATAAAACATACTTCGAACTAATTTTTAACTTTCTTAAATATCAGGTTCAAAATATCTAACATCTAGCTCCAATCAATAATATTTTTAAGCAGCTTTCACCTCAAATTGACTCAAAAATAGGAAGGCAGCAATTCTAAAAATAAAAATTCTTACTCGATCCGTAAAAATTCTTACTCGAATGAAATATTAGAAAAGTTTCGAAACTTGAAATGCCTTCAAAAGTTTATCCTTTTAACTCGAACCGTAGTTTTAAACTATAAAAAAGACAAACTTCTGACTCTATGGAATTTAAAAGTTTTCATTTCAGGATTGCAAATATTTTGAAGAATATTGCAATGCCTTGTAAGAGATATGTCTTATATTTACAAAATCTGAGAGAAGTTAATAGATCTTTTCAAAAATTTAATCTCGTTTGAATACTCTGCATAAAAAAAGATATTATTTAAAAATGCACAAAGAGCAGAACAGAACAGATCCTTATAAATTTGAATGCCTTTAAATGCAACATGCATTTCACATCTGACATCAAGTATTCTTCACTTCAAATGCGATTCATTGTGTTTAAATAAAGTTTAGTTTTATACAAATTAGTACTTAACATTAATGAACCTTAACATGGTACATTTTCTTTCCATTTTTAATCAAAATTCTTTTTTTGCACACAAAGTCAACACATTCTTCAAAAACTCATTTAAAATCTGAAAACAAATTGAATTCCAAATAATATTAGTAGTAGTAATGTTTTCTTATAAATGGAATCGAGCTTCAGCTAAAAAAGTAGAACTAGATTAAACAGATCAAGTTTGTAAAAATCACTAAAAATTAAATATCCTGTTGTTTTTTATATTTATTTATTTTTAATAGAATTCATGTTGTTAATGTTAATTCAACATTTGTATTTTAATTATGTATTAATTGAAATACAAAAATGGAAATTAACTTAGCTGAATTACATAATCTAAAATAAAATTAGGCAATGTTCAAAATATTGTAAAATGATTTTTTTCTAATATTTTAGTGAAATTCCTTAAATTTAATTTATAAGACAAAGAGAATTTGCCTATTTAGACGTAATTTTCTTTTTACTGGAGAAAACGAAAATTAAAATCAAGTTATTTCTTATTTTTATTTTTATAAGCTACGTGTTACTTTCACAAAGCAAAGGAAAACATAAGCAAAAGTTAATTCTTTCTTCCGAGAAAGTTAGTTTCATATCTTGCATCTGACTTGTTATGCAAGCATGAGCAATATCTTCTCACTTGCATTATTTCGTAGGTTTGCTGAATTTAGGAACAGTTTTTATTAAATTTTTATGTTCCCGTCTCCACCGTTGCTTTGCGTTGGTTATAACTAGCAGAAGACAAAGAAATCTAGAATATCTTTTTTTAGGGGGGGGGATCTTTATAGAACAGAATTACATTTGATACACATGAATTTTGGAAGATATATATGCACTGCTCGTAAAAATTTTATATTTTTTAATTAAAATTAAAATTTAAATAATTATAAATACAAAGATATTTTGGCATTTTTACAATAATTTTGGAAGATAGCATTGCATAAAAATGATATTTACACAATTTGTAAAAAAATCTTTCGGTAACATTGTTATAATTGCCACAAAATTTCAAAATTGCCTAAATTTAAAATTATATTTGCAATTTTTTTCTTGCTTTTTAAAAGATATTTTTTGTACAGTTTTCAATAATGCATTTCGTTATTGCAAGGAAAATTATAATTGTTTTTCTTACAAAAAAATTAAATGCAATACATTTTTTCGGCTGTTGAAAGCTAAAGGAAAAAGAATTCATAGTTACCTGAAAAGTTTACATGAGAATTAAGAAAGTAAGTTGCAATAAAGATTAAATAAAACTAGACAAAAAAAATATGCGCCACCTTATTTACTGTCAATGAAAAGATAAATTTGAATTTAGAAAGAATATATAACTCATTTTTCTGCTATAATATTTTCGTAAGTTATAGCGAAAAACTTCAAAATGTTTTCTAATTAAAAAAGACTGATAGAATGAGAGCATTTCTACTTTACAAACTAATGCTAAATGTCATGATTCTAAGCCAAATAGTCTGTCCTATAGAGTATCAACACACACGCATACAGTCTCCTTTATTATTTATAGAGATACAGATTGTTATTGAAATAATGGAAACACCTGTGAATAAAAATGGCATTCAAGAATACGCTTCGTAAACATTAAAATATAATCTAGCTACTATTTTTAGTAATAAAAAGAATATATATTTGTAATACGGAATAGCTTTAATGAATTTGTATGCGTTGCATTTTTCTCAAAAGTCGAAAATGTCAAACTTTAAACTTCCAAAAAAGCCAAATTGTAAGAGTCTCACTGCTGTAGCAAATGTGACCAACATCACAGCTTTTAGGCGCTTCTAGAAATACTGTGTCTAAAATCATGACAGCGTACACATAGAGCAGAAAATAGCGGTTGGAAGAAGAAGCTGAATAAAAGAAGCCGATGGATATTGAAGCGGATTGTAATGTTAAAAAAGAAAACAACGACAACTAAAGTGACCATAGATCTCAGTCAGCATTTGGATTCTCCAGTGTCAATAATTACAGATAAGAGGTATATTCACGAACAGAACATTTAAGTCAGAGTAGCATTTCGTAAGACACATGTCATAAATGTTAATGACAAACATCGTCTACAATGGTGCGATAATCACAAAACCTGGTCAATTGATAAATGGAAGACAGTTATATGGTCAGAGGAATTATTTTTCAAACTTTTATCAACAACAGAACGAGTACATGTTTGAAGAACACCTACACTAGCATATTATAATGTCCTGAACTAGACTGATCAAATAACGAAGCAGAATTTCCAGACAATTCTATATTTTACAGCCCTATATATACAAAAAACAACTTGTTCTAATCTTGGTTAAATAAAAAGTTATTTACACCTGTAGTAGGAGATATAACAGTCAAAGTCGAAGGGTTTCTTGAAACTCAGTTAGTTCACGGACTCCGAACAGTCCAACAGTCTCGCCTGCAATTCGTTTCTTCTCGCCCTTCTAAAAAAAAACTCCGCGCTTTATTTCGACAACAATCTCCGCCTCTTAATTTACATTGCTCATTTGAGCTCTCTTTAGGAAA
The DNA here is from genome assembly GCF_947563725.1 of Argiope bruennichi. Taxonomy (NCBI): domain Eukaryota; kingdom Metazoa; phylum Arthropoda; class Arachnida; order Araneae; family Araneidae; genus Argiope; species Argiope bruennichi. Next base: position 81,916,365 of record NC_079152.1, read on the forward strand.
ATCGAGGTTCAGCCATATACTCTCTCAGCGGCGCCAGTGGGTCGTGGGAAGTTCCTTTCACAAAGAGAAACATCTAACATCCAGATGTTTGGACACCCCTTTCTCTTTGAAGGTACTATCAATACCTCTTGGACGAGGAATTCCACATGTGGTCTTTTCATTGTAGTCGCTAATGAACAGATGCGAGACCACCCAGGTGAAAAGATCCACCATCTGGCTATCTCGAGGAGTTTAGTAAGTAACAGCGACGACACAGCTGGCTATAAATGTCTTATCAGTGCTGGGAAACGGGGAATGTTACAGTATGATCATGCTTGTCTACTTCTATCTGTCAGACATGGAAGTGGATCTATAGAGGCATAATCAGCCTTTTCGTGGTTTTCTGGTGACCGTAACATAATCCTGAAAGGAAGGAAAAGAAGTGTAAAGAAGTGTAAAGAAATTCTAGCAGACCAGGCCATCCTAAACCGCAAACTTTGTTTCCTGAAGGAGATGGAATTTTCCAAGATGATAATTCTCCTATTCATGCAAGGGGACTTATCCAATCGGAGTTTGATAAACACGAAGATGAAGTAAAATGTCCCACAAGCCCCCCCCCCCTTAATTTCGATATTATTGAACAGTTATGATCTATTTTTAAAGCGCACAATAAGGAATATATATCTTTCTCGGAACTTTCTCAATATCTCCATGAAGAATGGTACAATATTCCTCTAAACACTTTCGAGCACCAGTACCCTAGCATCCCAAGAGAATTTCATGTCAAAAGTGACACCATACCTTATTGACAACATATTTTTTATGGTGTTTTCATTATTTTCATAACCGCCTGTAAATAGAAATAGTCCATCACAAAGTGGAAAAATTACTTGAAAGTCTTCTTCAAATTCAGTAGATTTCCATTTAATGCAATAACTATTTTAAAACTTGCTAATTTAAAGTTTAATTTACTTTATATTTCTCCAAAATATACAAGTTTTTTTATCGAACTTTTCTGTTTGATAAAAATACATTTCAAAAGGCATTTCCTTTTGAAAATATAGAAATCTGAAGTTTAGAAAAAACATTTGTAGTTTTATTAATAATTGAAAATAATTATCAAGAACAATTTTTTGCTTGTAATATTTTATAAACAGCCTTTCTACCAATATTTGTTTGATGCTTAAAGGGATTGCACTCTGTAACTTTAACATTAAATGAAACTCATTTTGCGTGAAATGTACAATGTACAGTTTCGGAAAAGGACGAACAATTCATTTTTTTTTCTAAAATTTTCAAGCATCTTTATTTATTTATTTTTCAAAATGCTCAGAAAATTGTGAAAAACTTTCGCATATCAAAAAACGAAAATCATTTCACATAAAAAAATCAGCTAAGTAAATTTATCTGGGGCAAATGAAAAAAGTATTTTTTTAAAATAACCTTCTTGCAACCATTAAAAGCTCCAAATACAAATTTCACAAAAAAAAATTATTAATAAATTAGGGGAGAACAGGACTAACATTGAATGTATTATTACTATCCAAAGTTCGGAATTTTTAGTTGAATATTTTTAAGATTAATAATCCAGCTAATTTTTACTTACTTAGCATATGTATTCACTAAATTCGCAATACATGCTAAGCGTATTTGTCACTATGCGAAACCATATTTGAGGAATTTATATAACAAAATAGGATATAAAAAACAATACAATATGGCACATCTATTCTTTCAATTTAGAAATTTAAAACAGATTATTCATCTCTCACTAGTGAAACTTTTTTAAATGTTTTACATAAAAAAAATTCCTAAAAGTGAAATTTCATAATCGATTTTTCATTTCCTCTTGATTCAAATTCTGAAATTTTGTATAATTATTGGTACCCATTGTAAAAAGAATATTTATATAATTTAAAATTCTCAATTATTAATTAATATATTAATTTAGACAAAAATTGATCTTACAGCTGTGGCGCCATCTATTAATTAATGTGAGAAATATTAATTTTTAGATTCCATAATTGTAACCGCGAATTGAAAAATAAAAAGTGGAAGGTAGAAAATATTAAAATTAAAAGGTTTTATATGCCCGATATATTATTGCAGAAAAAAGTAGAAGATTTTTTTAATCAAAAATAAAGCAATAATATAAAGCAATTAGGATACAGTATAATAATTTGGAAGAAATTCTTGAATATACATTAAAAATTAAAAATATTATAAATGTTATAGAAATTGCAATTTACCAATAGAATTTCCTTTTGAAATCCATGTACATTTTTATTTATTTTAAGTTGAAAACTCTTCATATAGTTATAATATTTATGCTACTATATAATAATTCGAATATTGAACAATGCCATTTAAATATATGATATCATATGCAAAACTTATAAAATTAGCTTCCAAATTATGTAAAATACCACAGAAAAAATCGCATTGAAACCTGATTTTTTAAATATAAATAGTCCAAAATAGGCAGACAAAATCTAAAATCGGGTCAATTATAAATTTCCCATTACTCTGTTCATCAAAAAGTCTGAGATCCATGCCTATGTGAAAGTATCTGTTGTCGAATTTGGCGAAAGCTTCCCTGGTGAGATATTCATTAAATTGGAAATATAAAAAATATACTATCATATGACTTTTGATAAAACAATTACAATTAAATTTGGTAAATCTTTTAGCAGTTGATAAATTTTAAGAAATCATTTTAAAAATTCGTAAACAAAGGAACCTGTCAAAGAAACGGTTTTAAGGAATTAAGATTAATCATTAAAATAATAAATCATTTATAATTTTTTTTCAGAATCCTTACTTTATGAATATTTTGCTTTCTAAACATACCATCTTTTTTTTCCTTTTTAATAAAAAAAAAGTAAGCAGCCGAAATTTTTTAAGCAATGTTTTATGTAAATTTGATTGCGTTTTCTTATAATTTTCTGTGCATGAGAAACATTTGATAAAATGACTAATTATTTATATGCAACTGCCTACATTCATGAATTTTTGGAAGAAATTTCTTTAATATTTTGGGTATGTAAGTTATGATGTTATGTAAGTTATTCAGTTGCTTTCTTCTCTAATCCATTTATATTTCTATATATAAAGAAGGTAAATAAATAAAAGAGTTTCGAACCACTCCTCCGAATCATCACAGTTTGATGAAGTTTAGGGATAAGTGATCCTTTATTTTAGTTTTAAAATTTGCTCTTAATTATATAATAGTGATAGTGACAAAATCAAATTTATTTAAAAGTCTCACAATATGTGCGTATCTTTAAATATAAACTGTTGTGACTTATGGCACTTTACAAGCCCACTGAAACTATCAGTTAGCGATTTAAGACGAGTGAGCGTCTCTTGTCTTTTCAGTTGCGCCAACTAGGGCCAAGTGTACGGCTTAGCTGCTTCATGCTCACATTCGCTTGCACAGCAAATTTTACAGGGGGCCGGCCCATTCACGCACCCCACAGCAGAGGAACAACTATGCCCGAACCCGGGGACGACGTACTACCCCTATGCCAGGAAGCACGCAAATAAAAACTGTATAAAGCAAATATCTGAAGCACAAAAAAATATATTCGTATTGTAAAATATATTCGAAAATATTTTATAAATTTATTTAATACGGTGAAGATGTTTAGAAATGTAATTGATGTCACTGAAAAAGAATATATATATTTTTTTAATTTTATAATTATGTAAAAATGGCTTTTATGTAACATTATGCTATGAAATTTTTGAATAAAAACGTCAAAACCATTCTAAAATACATTTTTTTATCGAGCACCTCTTATTAATGAAGTAATTATTATATAAATTTAGTAACTCAAGATTCAAAGCTGTATTCTGTGGAGCTTTTGAATAATTTTCGTATCATGCAAGTAATAATCCATATAGATCATAACAATTTAGTATATATTTGTAAGACTAAAAGCATTACCATGTTAATATCCTGAAATCCTTTCTCTTGTAAATTATACTTTTATTACTGTGAAAAATTATCGCTCATATTTAATAAACTCCAATTTAAATATCTGGTGTTCGAATTTTTAAATAAGAAATTTCTAAAGTCTGTTTTAATTTTTTCAGGATTTCGTATTCAATATGCTTATTATAACATAGAATGTCAATGCAATTATTTAATATCTGTTAATCTATTTATATTCTTACTTACAGATAAAACGTATATCTTGGAATAAGCAATGAAATAACATTATGTTCGAATAGATTATTTAAGAGCAGCTTTTGGCGACTAGCTAGCTTCTCCATAATAGTAATAGAGCTAATTATAATATTATTTTATTAATTAATGTAAATTCTATTCAATTTCCAGTAGAAATTGTAATGAAAATGTAAAAAATAGGAATTTGAGAAAACAGCAAATATATATATATATATATATATATATATCAGCAAACACCCAATAGAAAGGAAATTTTGAAATTACATCTTATTTTTTTTTAAATATCAATAACCATTTGCAAGTTTCAAACTATGATAAAAGATGCATTTTATTGTAACAAAAGAAAACAATAATATATTTTTTAAAATTTAATTCGGGAAAATTTTTCATACTAATTCAATTTTTAACACTACATTCGATTTTCAATCTAATAATGCCCTTTTAAAGTAAAAATTTAAAAATTGTGTATAGTTCTACATTATTATTATTTAAATAATAGATTAACATGTAATCTGAATGTATGAGGAAACAAAAAGCTTTTGCTTTCATTAAAATAATGAAAATTGTTGTTGTAAATAAATAAATAATTTGTGTGTGTGTGTGTGTGTGTGTGTGTGTGTGTGTGTGTGTGTGTGTGTGTGTGTGTGTGTGTGTGTGTGTGTGTGTGTGTGTGTGTGTGTGTGTGTGTGTGAAATAATTTATTGATATATTTTTGGAAGTTATACCTGTAAAACTCGAAAAATCTGCTTTTCTATTTTTTATTAATTGCATTCCTTTTCCAAGAAACGGATGATATTATAAAATATTTTAGGCCAAATTTAGCAGCTCTTGATCGAAATATGTAGCTTCTATAGAAGTGCAGAAGATAAATACTTGCTTTAATTATTAGTTGATACCCTTCGGTGAAAAACGAATTTCATTCTACAACATTCAAAATCTTATATGGATATTTTTCTGTTTATTTCGAATTTAAAATAATAACAAGGAGCCCCGAGTTCGGAAGACGCAATTCCGCATATATGTCTGTCTGTGAACTTAATATCTCAAAAAACATCTTGAGTTAGAGAAATAAACTTTGGTATGTCGTATTTGCACCAAATTTTTAAATTTGAATGAAAACAATTCATATGAAGTCTGTCCTGCAAAATGATTGTACAACTGAATACAATAACTTCAAAATTCAAAAAGCTAGATAAAATTTTGTACGCAGATTTAACATCTAAAATGTAGATCTATATCAAACTCCTAAAAAGGTCCTTCAGGTTGTTAAGCTTTTCTTTGTACATGCATGTACAAAGAAAAGTATATGTACAAAGGAAGTTCCGTACTTTAAACTGTACTTTCTCATACATGTACACCTTATAATTCAAAAATTGTATAATTTTGATGAAAGAAAATTGGTGCACAGTTGTTGCATCGTCAGATTTTTAACAAAGTTTAAACATAATCTCTCACATCGTTGAATGTCTGCAGGTCTGTACATTTGCTTGCATGTAAACGAGATGACTCAAAAATGTTGCGAGTAAATAAATGAAATTTGGTAGTTCCACTGAAATTGTAAATTTCTATCAAATTTTGATTTTAATCGATTTAGAAAAAGGTGTCTGAACTGAGTATTATTTTCTTTATAATACTACGAAGCACAAAACGCTCATCTCAACGCTCACTCTTATGATAAAAATCTGAGGAACCTTTCTAAGTCCACAATTTTCTTCGAAGGAATAACGCATTTATTAGAAAGTGTGTGAAATAGTTTAGAGAAAACCATTCACGCTGGATGAATAAATTTCTCTATTTTTAACTTCAAATATTATTTTCTTTAATGGCCTCAGTTATTTTCACCATTTTAGTAAAATTTATCCTATTAAATATTTCAACATTAAGTATTCAAAACATAACTCTTCATTCATACTCGTTTGAAGAAATGCTTGGAAATGTATTTACGCTACTTTCCTTCTTAAGCAAATCATAATCACATTCAAATATGTTTTTATACATAAGACAAACGTCGGAAAAAACATTATTATTTTAACTATTACTCTGTTTTCTTCTAGTGAATGAGCGAGTTCCACTTCATGCACTGATAGAGAAGAAAAAGGATATTCTTTCTACAAAGACTAAAAAAAATGTCTGCATAAACAAAAATAATTATCTTCTAGTAATGCAATTCAATTGTTCCACTAAATAAAAATCTCATGAACTACTTACTACATTCGCATATAAACAAGAGAGCTTTTAAATGAGAAGAATAAAAGACATCCTCCCATTACTTTAATTTGTTTCCGTTCTTTATTGCCTTTGTAAGGAATCTGAGACGAAATATAAAAAGATGCTTTAAATATAGAGCTGCATACTATTGTATTGAAACTTGTTAATCTTTTTTTATAGAATCATCAAACGAATTTTATCAAAAACAGCATTAAAAACAAAAACGTAATGTGTAAAATCCAGTAAAAACAATTTTTTTTCAACCATGTTTATTGATATTTCACTTCTTTAATACTATTCGATTTTGGCAACTATCTGATTTGTACAGATATTGGTTGTTTTTATTTCATTTCGTTTAGATGTAAATGAATTATTAGACACTATCAAATAACCAGACATTAATGATGAGTTATCTTAATGGTTTTAGATATATTCTGTTCATTATATAAATAAAATTTCTAATAAAAACCAATCCCATGACATCATGGCGCTACTAAGAGCTTTAATATCCAATTGGTCGAAATGCAATACTGAAACATCGGGGTTTTTTATTCATCCTGTAAATTACACAGGCATGAAAAAAAAATCTTATGTTTCTTTAGTTTCAACAATAGAACAAAAACCCTGCGACTAAGTATTTCATGAAACAATAAAAATGGTTAAAATTTCAATGCAATTTATTATTAAAAATTAGACACACAAAAAGAAATTTTTTAAAAATATAAAATTCGAGAAAATATTATCTTATTTTTATATTAGTAGCCTTAATACATAATTTTTTTAACTTTAGAAATTCTGTAAAATTCCTCTTTGTGCAATAGTACTTTCGGAAGATTCTCAGAAAAATACTAAACTAAATTAAACTAACACTAACTCTAATCAAAATTTCAAAATTTCAAAAAAAAGAAAAAAAACTTTCTGCGAGATGCACATTCTTACCCTCCAAGATATATTCACAAAATTTCTGAACTGTAAGGTCAATGATTTTACCTGCAGGGTGCCAACACGCACATATATTCAATATTTATTATTAGTAGAGATAAGTGATAACAGTTTCTCTTTCTATGAATTTCGGTCAGTACTTGTCTATGAAATTCAGTCAGTACTTGTTTAGTGAAATATTTAATATTTTTTCATATACGATATCAGAAAATTTAGTATAAATTATTAAAAATATTTCATTAACATTAACTAAACTTATCTAACTAAAACTTGTTGTACAAAGATTTCCATTGCTTTACTTATCTAATTTTTTTTCCGGTTATCTTTTTCACATGCTCATAGAGGGACATAAAATTTAATATATATCTATAGTTTTAATGTAATAACTACATACTAAATTTAACTCTTCTGTCTTATTTCTTTTGTCAATGGTTGAATTCCCAAACATAAAAATCCAGTTTCAAAAAGTAGTGTGTGTGTGTGTGTGTGTGTGTGTGTGTGTGTGTGTGTGTGTGTGTGTGTGTGTGTGTGTGTGTGTGTGTGTGTGTGTGTGTGTGTGTGTGTGTGTGTGTGTGTGTTGTTTTTTTGGAATGGAAGGGAATTAAGTGAAACTCCGTGTGGAAATACATCAAAATCTGAAAGTCGATATTTTTAGGATTATATTACTTTCTTATCGTATTTGTCATACACGAGGAGAATAAAAATTCTATTACACTAAAACTATAGATATATATTAAATTCTATTCGATATTTCAAAAAAAAACCTCAATGTTCTTAGTATTTTAATCATTATGTTTTTATTTAAAATCAATAGCCAAACGAAAGAAATAACTCCCCAGCCAACCAATTTCGCCAATTATTTCAAATGAAATATTAAAATTCTTACATTCATCATCGTTGATCTCCTCTTCTACTAACCTTTCTGATATCGAAAAAAAATCTCAAAAACATTCACAATGCATTCTCTAAGAGGAAAACATTGAAGGAGTTCTTTCGACATTTTTAGTTTATGTGAAATCTCATCAACAAATGGTTATCCACCATCATCACTCTTCAAATTCGGATGAAACTTAAAAGCATTATTTCAATATATATCCTCTAAAGAGGAAAACGTCGACATAGACCTCCAACCTCAGCTCTGAACAAATTTTGGCAATTTTTACTTTATATGAAAACCTTGTAAACGTTAAATACGTTCTTGACCCTCCTTTTAAAAAAATCTGAAACCTCTAATCCATTTCATGTCCTCTATGAAAGAAAAAGTAGACAGTATCTTTCAGTTAGAACCATTATACAGATTTAACTAATTTTTATGTAACACCCTCTAACCAGCATCCTCAACCTACATTAACAAGAGAAATCTCTAAATAGAATCTTTGACAGATTACCTCTGTCTCAAAAATTGGACAAATTTTTCCGGGTTGTTTTTTTTTGGGGGGGGGTGCATTTTTGGTAAACGCAATAATACTATTGCATTGAACCCAATAAAGGTAATATAGTAATAAAATTAACTATATTGTTGTGAACAATGTTGAACACTGTAAATGCTTCTTGGGAATTCCCCTGGAAGTTTAGAAAAGCTTCTAATTAAACTATTCAAAATGATTTGGTAGAAAACGGAGATTCATTGTCTAGTTCGAATTCGGATTGTTTCTTTTAATTCGGGTACAACAAATTAAAAATTGCATTAGACAATTTTTTAAAAAACACAATTTTATTAATACACTAAACGTCATTTTTTTATTCTATATATTTTTAATTTTTTAATTTCAGGTCGATGTTTTCTCGAATTCTCTACCTTTGATGGGGACATTGGTATGGAATAAAAATTAATATTTAATGGTTAAAAAATAATTAATTTCCATGAATGTTTAAATAATGCATTCTTATCGAGAAAATGCAAATCATTAAACTTTTGATATCCCAGCTCTTTAGGAATTGAATAATTAATCAATTGCACGATTCGATTCTTACAAACATAAAACAAGGCAAGTTAAATAAAGATATGTAAAAAGTCGAAATACAAAAGTGCCTTCCAGATATGATTATCTCAAGATAAACAAAAAATATTTCAAAGTAAACAAATTGTGTAAAAATAAACCCTATTTTTAAAAGCGCGTCTTATCTCTTTATATGTTGGATGCAATATAGCTCTTTTGCATAAAATCAGAAATCAATAATTTTATAGTTCTCTTAAATTTAATTGCCTTAAATCAAGAGAAAAATTTTGCTTGCTGAATCAGAGATTATTTCCTGTTGTTATGGAGAAATCAGTCACCGTGAAAAGTAAGGAAGGAAAAAGTTAATAGGCTATTTGGATCGAATGATGCAGTAGAACGGAAAACTCTGCGATAGAAAGGCAAACAACTGAGATAAAGACAAGGATTTTGAAAAGATAAATAAGCAAAATATTATTTAAAATAATGGTTTAAATACTCTTCTATAATTTGTTTATTTTTGTTATTAGCGGAGCTTTTTAAACGATGCTGAATGAATTATTTCAGATTATTACTGTTTTCTTCAATTGTGGATAATGGAGGGATAATTTTTTTTGAAAAATTCTCAATACACTTGAATATTTGTATTATTGTATGCAAATTGTTGGAATACATTAAGCTTAATCTTTTATTTACGGTATACTCACAAAAGCCTGAATATTTGCAATATTAAGTTTATTCTACCAAATAGATACACCGTTAAATTTGTGGAACATTACAAAAGGAATCATATTATATTACAGGAAAATAATAAATGAATGAAAATTTAAAAAGATGCAGAAGAATTTAATTTTATGCGACATAAAATTAAATTAGCATTCATGTAGACGGAAACATCTTTACTGATAAGAAAGAATATCTTTTGTGTACCAATTCCATTGTGTTTGTTTTTCCAATATTGATGATCAAAATGTGATGATTCGACTTTTTATTTTCTTGTACATGTCATTACAAAGAAAATATTGTAATCTTCAAAAATTTCATACTCCGGATTTTGATGAATGTCAACCTTTTCGACTTTTCGACCAACGATTCGACTTTTTACTTTCTTGTATATGTCATTACAGAGAAAATATTGTAATCTTCAAAAATTTCAAACTCGAGATTTTGATGAATGTCAACCTTTTCGACTTTTCGACCAACGATTCGACTTTTTACTTTCTTGTATATGTCATTACAGAGAAAATATTGTAATCTTCAAAAATTTCAAACTCGAGATTTTGATGAATGTCAACCTTTTCGACTTTTCGACCAACGATTCGACTTTTTACTTTCTTGTATATGTCATTACAGAGAAAATATTGTAATCTTCAAAAATTTCAAACTCGAGATTTTGATGAATGTCAACCTTTTCGACTTTTCGACCAACGATTCGACTTTTTACTTTCTTGTATATGTCATTACAGAGAAAATATTGTAATCTTCAAAAATTTCAAACTCGAGATTTTGATGAATGTCAACCTTTTCGACTTTTCGACCAACGATTCGACTTTTTACTTTCTTGTATATGTCATTACAGAGAAAATATTGTAATCTTCAAAAATTTCAAACTCGAGATTTTGATGAATTTCCACCTTTTCGACTTTTCGACCAACGATTCGACTTTTTACTTTCTTGTATATGTCATTACAGAGAAAATATTGTAATCTTCAAAAATTTCAAACTCGAGATTTTGATGAATGTCAACCTTTTCGACTTTTCGACCAACGATTCGACTTTTTACTTTCTTGTATATGTCATTACAAAGAAAATATTGTAATCTTCAAAAATTTCAAACTCGAGATTTTGATGAATGTCAACCTTTTCGACTTTTCGACCAACGATTCGACTTTTTACTTTCTTGTATATGTCATTACAGAGAAAATATTGTAATCTTCAAAAATTTCAAACTCGAGATTTTGATGAATGTCAACCTTTTCGACTTTTCGACCAACGATTCGACTTTTTACTTTCTTGTATATGTCATTACAGAGAAAATATTGTAATCTTCAAAAATTTCAAACTCGAGATTTTGATGAATGTCAACCTTTTCGACTTTTCGACCAACGATTCGACTTTTTACTTTCTTGTATATGTCATTACAGAGAAAATATTGTAATCTTCAAAAATTTCAAACTCGAGATTTTGATGAATGTCAACCTTTTCGACTTTTCGACCAACGATTCGACTTTTTACTTTCTTGTATATGTCATTACAGAGAAAATATTGTAATCTTCAAAAATTTCAAACTCGAGATTTTGATGAATGTCAACCTTTTCGACTTTTCGACCAACGATTCGACTTTTTACTTTCTTGTATATGTCATTACAGAGAAAATATTGTAATCTTCAAAAATTTCAAACTCGAGATTTTGATGAATGTCAACCTTTTCGACTTTTCGACCAACGATTCGACTTTTTACTTTCTTGTATATGTCATTACAGAGAAAATATTGTAATCTTCAAAAATTTCAAACTCGAGATTTTGATGAATGTCAACCTTTTCGACTTTTCGACCAACGATTCGACTTTTTACTTTCTTGTATATGTCATTACAGAGAAAATATTGTAATCTTCAAAAATTTCATACTCCGGATTTTGATGAATGTCAACCTTTTCGACTTTTCGACCAACGATTCGACTTTTTACTTTCTTGTATATGTCATTACAGAGAAAATATTGTAATCTTCAAAAATTTCAAACTCGAGATTTTGATGAATTTCCACCTTTTCGACCTCTCTGAGTTCGAAAAAGACATTTTTTTTTAAATATCCGTGAAAAAAATAACTCAAAAAACACTTTGAGATAAACAGATAAAATTTGGTATACGGTCTTTATACCAAATTTCCAGTTATTTTTTTCTGCATTTTCAGCAAAATCTGTTACAAAGAAGTCTGTCTATCCGTCTGTTTAAATATAAATTAAGGCAACAATACAAAAAGAAGAGAGTTAGATTGATAAAATTCAGCATATAGATTTAAAATCTATAGCGTAAACACCTATCAAATTTTGAACCAAATCCAACAAAGAGTTGACCGTCTGTCTGTCTGTATTTTCAGAAACATGTAAACTTGATAAATAAAAACAAACAGTGATTTAAATATATCATATTTGGTACAGGATTTTGCGTCAGATTTTTATTTCAATCAGTTTCAATTTTCGAATATTAATAGCCTTGTGGCGGGATTAATCACCAAAATACTCGCCAAGAATCACACGATAGATTCAGTAAAATTGCTAAATTCACGTCAAAGGTTAATATTTCGTAACTATTGACACCATTGCCATGCAAGGCGTTCTCTGAGATAACACTTTTATTAGAGAATGTGCAAGAAAGTTTAGGGAAGACATCTCCCCCTGTTTTTTCCATGTTGAGTACGATTCAATGTGATTTTTTGAATATTGAGGCAGTTAAAAGTAAAGATAAAAGTCAGCTGTGAGCAATGATTTTTAAATAATTTTATACTATCGCTCGTTTAGCTTAACGTTTTTTCCTTATTGAAATAGACTGAATTTTTTAAAATAAAATCGAAAAAATTTTATTAAATAGTTATCTGACATATTATTTAAATCATGCAATATATTCTGCAAGAAATTTAAAACTTCAGAAAGTAATGATGCTTTTTTTTTTCTTACACAAAAAAGTGTTTTTACTAAATGCTTCAATAAATATTCAATAAAATTAAGATTCAATAAACATGTTGAGAATTGTTTGAAATTTAATGATTTGCTGTTTTAAGTTAAAGTATAAATTTTATCAGGCATAACAGAAAATTCAGTTGATGTATAGCATAATGTCAGAACGATGTAGGGTCCTTGAAATAATAAGTTACATGAATTCCAGAATTTGAAGTTTAAAAATGCTTTACTGAAGAAGCCATTAAAAGTAAGTTACGCACAAAAAATTCTGTTGAAATGTTACGTAATCAGTAATTCCAGCGAACCATTGGGTCATCAAATATGACTCGTGAGCAGTAAGCAAGAGAAGTTACAATGCTATAAAAATTATTACCATACGGCCGTCGACTAGCGCAGAGCTTGAAATGCTATAACTGTGAATGTTAGAAGGCAGATCACTATGAAAGTTTCGTGTTTAATAGCACTATGACGTCACGGGACTTGAGTCTATTAGGAATATTCATATACACAATGAAGAGAACATATATAATCATATTAAAATTAACTCGCCTGCCATAATTTGATACTTAAAAAGATTCTATTTTTCGAATTATGGATTTTATGTATAAGAGATTTGACTGAAAATAGCTCAGTCACCATTCTGGATTGAACCAATTGGTCATCAAAGGTGTCAACTGATTAATATAGACAAATATTTCTACCGCTGATTCTATTAAAAACAAGTCGCCTTTTAGACCAGCTGATTTGGCATGGATATTGGCTATATTTCAGTTAAATCATTTAAAAACAAGTCCACGCACTCGATTTCATTAAATTGCCAGACATTAAAGACGTGTTAATTTAATTACCTTACATATATTCTGTTCATTGCGTAAATGAACTTTTTCTAAGGCATGTTCCCATGATGAAAGCGCTATTAAAAACAGAAATATCCAGTTCAGCCATTTTCTTTCGCGGTTTTATAACTTTGCATAGATATTAAACAGAATCTCCTTTCTTCAACTTTCAAGAATGGGAGGAAAATATACGATTAAATATTTCAAGAAGCAATGAAAACGGTTTGAGTTTCAGGGCAACAATATAAAAAATTGTTAGAAAATAAACAAAGTATTTTTTAAAAAATTGCCAAAATTCAGAAAAGAAATTTCACAGTTATTAAATTAGTATCATTTGAAAGATGATTTTTGAATTTTAAGTTGATGTAAGAATCATTTTTGTGCTGTAGTATTGTCAAAAGTTGAAGTGGAAAAACGTTATTTTGCTTAATTTTTAATTAATTAATTTTTTAATTAAAATTTTAAAACTGTCACTCTAAGGTCTTTAAAAACTGTCACTCTAAGGTAAAACTGTCACTCTACTCCTTTCCTCTAAACTATATATATTCCAAGGTTAGTATTGTTTGGAAATACGGTTTAGAAGGCCAACACACAATACACAATTACAGATATACATGCAGACATACACACTTTCATCTTTATTAGGAAAAATATGTAAGCATGTAATACCAACAATGTATGTTTAGGTGAAAAAATAATAATTATTATTATTATTACATCCCTTAATTGTTTTACATATTTTGAATTTTACTGTCGGTTATAAAATTACTGTTAATTTGAATCTCTCTTTCCTAACAGTGTATTTTTTATAGGTCTATCGATTTTGACTGTTGTTTACTGCTATCATCAATGTTTCTAAAAAAACACCCACATCATTCAATTTCTGTTATTTCCACACATTTTTTTCCTTTTTAATTTTTCTTTTTAATTAAAGATAAATATAACAGGGAATATTGGTTATATTTATCTTTGAATACATTTCGTATGTATAACGTAAGGTTTATAAATCCTTCATAACACTTTTCAGCATCAGATTATGGTAGAAATTATAGATGTGCTATTTTAAAAGTCTTAAACATGTTCTATTTATAGTTTTTATGAACCATTTGAATTATTATCAATTTCAATTCATTGAAATTCGTATAAATGTTTCAAAAAGATGGCTATGAGATCGTATTCTCACTTGTCAAAGTATATATGGGACTAGTTTAGTAGCTAGGGTAGTTATATCAAAAGGTCTGGATTGTAGAGCGCCAACGCATACATCACATTCAACATTGTTATAAGTACAGATTAAAATGCCAGATCAGAAGCCTCAACTAACATTTAAGATATTTGCTGTGTAGTACAGCTTTAATTTATAATTTTTTTAATAGAACAAATTAAGCTATTTGCTTAAAAGATTATGATTCATTTTATTTTAACATATATATTCTGCTTTAATTGAATTTCATAACTAAAATCCGTGCTTAATTTACTTTTTAGTTTTCCCATTTTTTTTCCCAAGAATTGGAAAAAATGGTTTTAAAAAATGAAAAATAAATATGACAAAAAACATAATTTCTCATCTAATGCTAAATTTTATGAAAAAATATTTACAAATTGGTTAGTGTAACACATGTAAGTAAATAATATATCCGAATAATAATAATCTATTCAAGGTTCGTCTCAAAATCGAAATTTAGAAAAAAAATTGATTAATTGCACATTAGTCGGGATATCAATAAAAGATTGCTTTTTTATTTAAATTTTTTTTAGTTTTTCTTCAAACGTAGAAAAAAAATGTTGAGATGTGATATTCATATCATAAGCCATTCATTCATATATGATATTCATTCTCAAAAGAAATATTGTATATAGAGAAAAAAAATTCACACCTTTTAGTTCCAACAGAAAAAAAAATCATCGTACAAAAAGTAAATTTCATTTCACGAAATAAAGAACCTTTGATCATCTTGTATAAACAGAGATGGGGGGTTTTTTTTCAGTTTTTTCTTATTAAAAATAAAACGAAATTAATTTAATTTTCAAAAAAAAAATATTATTTTATAGATTGTTTGTAATTTTAAAATATGATTTATTCTTATCATTTAATATAAAAAAAATTAATATTTACTTATATTAATAACATTTTAATATTTACTTATACCAGTGAAAAAAACTTTCTAGAAATATATGCTTCTCCATTAAGAAGTAATTGCGAATGCAAATGTTCTCCTTATTCAAGACCTTTGTATAATCAAGGAACTTTTTTGCATAAAGTATTAATAAACTCTCTGGAAAAATAAAATTGCCACAAAATTTTTGCTACAACGATAGATTGAGAATAACTGAAATATAATTTAGTTTTTCGGCTCTTTTTTTATATTCTTGGTCTAGAAGTAGTCTTCAGAGATATTGTTCAACAAGTTTATAACTACTATTTTTTGTTTGCTTTATCAGAAACAGCATATTGAGATATTTTAAAAAGTCGACTTGCTTTTCTGGGAAATAGTGAAGCATAAAAGCTATGTTTCCAAACTGGAAATTTTGAGAATGCGCAAATTGTGAAAAGCATTTTAGAAACCCATCTATAAATAATAATAGTAAGTACCCAGCCCTTCCTAAGCATCCGGGAACAAAACTTACCTATAAAGTTCATTTTTATTTGAAATGATAGTTTTTTTGCAAACTTTTATATTAAGTTCACTTTATTAATGCTTATAAAAATAAAACATTGCAATTATTTTTTTCTTTTCCTTTCTGATGTGTGAGAATTTTGAAGCTTAACACAAACATACTTTGAAAGATGAGAATGCGCACCTAAGAGAGATTTTTTAAACTTTATTTACAATTTTATTAATTAAAAATAAAGCTGAATTTCCCGAGACGACTTCCGAATATATTATTATATTCGGAATATATTATTATATTAAACAAACATGAATTTTACGTTGTTTCAAAATTTAATAAACTGTGTGTGTGAGAGAACTAGCGTTTGTAGACAAGATCGTTTGACTTGCAGTTATCAATTTTGGTCCATATATATTTCAAGGGTGTCAATGCGCCTCTCGGAGCAGTTTTATTTTTTTTTTTTTGGTGGAGGGGAGGGATTTTAATTGATTTAAAATTAAGCTGAATTTTACCGTTTTTCCGTGATAAATTCCAAAATGGTTATTGTACAAAAATAATTTTTACATTGTTTTAAAATTTGAAAAAAAATGTTTTTTTAATGATATTAATTTAATAAACATGCATATTTTTCCTGGTGTTTTGTGGGGTTTTTTAAGAACATTTTTTATTAAATATCCAAAAATAAATTACATTTTTTCCCTGAAATTCAAACCATTTTAATTATTTCATGAGGTAAAAATTGCATGATTTTCTTCTATTGTCGAAAGCTAAAGAAGAATTCTTTTTAGTATAAATATAATTTACAGGACATAAAAAAAATTAAATTATAATGTAGCAAAATTTGGCAGACACGCTAACATCACATTTGCGTTTTTAACAGTATCATAATGCCTTAGGACTGATCTCTATTAGAAAGGTTTTCTGCATATAACCTAAATTGTTTAACTGGATTTAAGTATAACCATTACTTCCAATTTACCAGATAGTTACCAAAGGTGACAAATATTCAATTAAAATATTTTGAATGTCATCGCAACTCTAAAAATTTGGCACAAAATATTTTTAAAAACTAAATGTTCACAAAAATTTCCATAACTATTAAACTGCCATCATTAAGGAAGACAAATCAGAAATTCTAAAAATTGTGTAAAAATCATATTTGAACAGTAATATTTTCATAGGTTATTAGGAAAACGACAACAACTTTTTTCATTTTTAAATGATTAAAACTAATTTTTTAAAATATATTTAATACATCAAAATCCACAGGAAATCCTCACAAGATTATCTGAGCCAAATTTGGTAGCTCTAAATCATGCGATTTGACTTGCCTCAAGATACAACTATGTACACAAACGCATCCTTTTTTATTACTAGGAAATTCAATCTAGTGAAAGTAAATCGTCATAATGATGCCACATTCAAAAAGATATCAGATGAAGGGAAGCATAATTAGTCTGTACTTACCTAATTGCTCAATTAAGTTGAAATAGAAAATTTTACATTTCAGTCTTTTCATAAAACTTTCTATCTAAAGAGAAATCAGTTTTAGAGAGAATTTAAAGAAAGCTAAAACTCTCAATCATTAAGAATTTATTTAAAGGTTCTCTGTACCAAAAGGATTCTTCGAAGAAGTAAAGTGTCTTGATTAGGATGTACTAAATTGACTTATTGCACAAATCATTTTAATTAGCTAATCGAATGTGCATTACTTGATGCGCATCAAAGAGCTTTAATCTTCTTAATTGTTTGAGGTTTATTTCCAGTCTAGTGGTTTTATAATACATTTGCATTGATTTTTTTTATTGTTGCCTGATTGGCTTTGCCGTTACATTACGTTTATTTAAAGATGACCAGCTCAAAAGTAATTATTGAACATTTAAGAGATTTCATAGTTGAAAGGAATTAAAAGTGAAAAGTGTTCCCTATGGTTTCTGAAAGAGAAAATGTTTACATGCGATAAACTTCCGAATAAATCTTTGATTGGAATAATTTGATCGTTGATTACAGAAAAAAACAAAGCAATAATATCAATACGTTGGAAAATTTCTAAAAAAATGATTAATTTTATTATTGTGTGTTGTTTTATATTCAAATATAACTAAAAATAATTTTTTGCATATCGGACTACTCATTGAAATACTATTAAAACCATTCAAAATAATGGATTTTCATCATTGACAATAAATTTTGGCTGGAACCATCTTCAATGGCTGCACCTAGAGTAAGTAAAAAGGAAAGTAGGCGAGAGGCCAATGATTACGAAAGCCGTATTACAATAATCAAAGACGATATTAAAATTAAAAATTTTGTAGGCCGAAATAATCCCTCATGAATTGCAAATACGCAGAGGTAGTAATGATAATGATGACAGAGATTGTATTGTTGGAACGACTGCTACAGACTACCACAATTAAGAATGGCGGTAAAGACTGTGAGAGTGGAACATCCACGTATTGATTCTAACAGCACAAAGATGATAGTGATTTCAGGCGAGAGACTTCAACAGTTAAAGATGATGATAAAGATTATAGAGACAATGAGAGTGGAACATCGACGTATAGACACGAACAACGCATAGGTGGTAACGATTTCAGGTAAGAGATTGCAACAACTAAGGATGGTGGTAAAGATAACAGAGACTGTGAGAGTGCTTAGTTTAGTTATATTAACGTCCCATTTTAAAGCAACACTAGGGTTATTTTGGGACGGACCTTGTAATTTTGAACCGCGATCAGATAAGTACGACACCTGAACTGACACCCCCTTCTGTAAACTTCCACACCACACCAGCGGAAGGACGTTTGACCCCGACAGATTTAAAGTACATCAGACCCGCTTACACGACGTTTCTTCGGTAGAATAGACCTCGAATACGAAACCCTCCGGTTCCGAAGCCGAGATCTTACCACTAAGGCCACCGCGGCACACTGTAAGAGGGGAACATCCGCGTATAGACTCTAATAACACATAAATAGTACCGATTTCAGGCGAGAGACAGCTACAGCTAAGGATGTTGTTACTATCCAAAGAGTGGAGGTTAAAACAAGTCTGGACTGGTTTCAGTACAGTTGATGAAAGACTCAAATGAGAGGTTATAGTAACTTAGGATAATGGTTATGAATATAGGAACTGTGAGGCTAGAAAAATTACTCAAAGGTTATAACAACGCAGGGATGGTAATGGTTGCGAAGACGAGAGCGTAACATTTAAGAATTTTTGATGAGGATTTGTAATATAAATCCATACTTTAATGTTATATTTAATAGCAGTATATTTCATGTGTGGGCTAATCTCTGTAAAAGAGTCTCTGTCACTGACATGAATAACAGTGCTAAGAGTAACTTTATCATGAAACACGAAATATGAAATTGAATGCTCTGTAATTTCTACAAGCAGTTGTAACGAAAGTGACAGGCGCACCCATATTTTCTGTAAATTTAATTCGCATGCCACTTTTAATATATTTGTTAACTTGAAAATTAATATAGAGTGAAAATTTATGAAAAATAATACAAGATTTCACAAAGACATTTTACAGTTCAAAAATATTACTGAAAGAGCAAATAGATAAATTAATCAAATTTATCCCATATATCGAATTATTACCAAAGTTTGCGTGTCTTTGGTGATGAAAGAGAAATTCTATAAACTGTTATTATATAACAAACAGTTATTCTTTTTAAAAGAGGCACAATATATATTGAGATTTATTTAATCAATATTGATACGGATACGCCAGCCAGGATTCTTTCCTAATTTGTTGGTGGATGAAATAAACATAATCAGCAAGCCTCAGTAGAAAGCAACGATGACGTTTATTAAACACGACGACACTAATACAAGGACAACAAATATACAGACGACACGAACACAGGCAACACACAGCAGCACGGTACAACAAACAATAGCCCACAAGTAGTAATCGTTAGTAATAACAACCACAGCACACAAAGCGGCCAGATAGAATTCAGCAGAAGAAGGGAATCTGCGTAACTTCACTCTACGATCTCCCTCTCCAAACGTCTGCAATTCTCCACTGTCTCCTCGCTTTAGCTGTACCCAATTGCAAACTCGACATTAATACTACACGACTGGCTGCTCCACACAAGACTTGATGCTGCTTCCACAATAAACACCAGGACTCAGCACACAACTCACTTCAGCAAACGCTTGCACTTCGCCGGAATGATCCAACTTTTTCGCCCTCTCTTCCCATGACTCAATAGCGACTGCCTGCAGCTTGAGACTGCCGGCCTTTTATAGTTCCGGGGAGGCTGGCATAAAAGGTTCTAGACCAATCATGCATATCTCGGTTTCTATTGGCTCAATTGTTAAAATTTTGGAAGTTTCCAGTACTCTCTTTTTTGTCATTAAAGTCAAAAAATGGTCGCCAAGCTTGTCTCCAAGCTCTGAGATTACTGACGCGGCACCAGATCCGCACCCATCAGAACTGATCTTAAAAAGGTCTTTCCAGTGATTGAACTAAGCGTGCTGGAAAGCAGCATTACAGGTTTGTAACAATATTATTATTACTTTCACATATACGTAATAGAAAGAAAGTATTGTAATAGTCAAAAAAATCGAACTCATGGTTTTGACGAATTTCCACGCTTTCGATCCTGAGTTCGAAAAACATATTTCTGGAAAATGTCCGTTTATCTATCTGTGACAAAGAAAATTCAAAAATACTTTGAGCTAGACGTATAAAATTTGATATAAGGTCCTTACACCAAATTTTCAGATTTCTCTCAAATTTTAAATAAATCCGAACAGAGGACTTTTGAATCTAAGTTAATATGATAATTAAAAATAAACAGAGCTTGAAAGATAAAATTCGGTACACAGATTTAACATTTATGGAGTAGAGACCAGTCAAATTTTGAGCTAATCCAACTAAGAGTTGACTGTCTGTCGGTCTGCAATTCCAGAAACATGAAAACGCGATGATTCAAAATCGCAATGACTAAAATATATCAAATTTGATGCTTTTTATACTTTTCGCCATATAGAGCCTGGATTTTATTTTTCCATTGAAATCAACAAGCAATATTTTAATTAAATTATTTTAGTTTTTTAAACTATGCGATATTAAATCTTTCTATATGTTAAGCTTAACATTTTTAAATATTTAACCTATTTACCACATTTAGACTTTGAAACAGTTTATTCATAGCCTCTTAAATGAAATATAATGCTATTTTTCTGACAAAAAATACAGAAGGACTTCTATATATCAAACTTCAAGATTCTTGGGGGGGGGGAATACAGTATGTAAAACTTTTATGCAAATTTGAATCTACAGAAATACATATAGTAAATTTTTAATCATTTTCTTCGCAAAAACAATTATATATATTTAATTTTTAGGGTTAAAATAAGCTTAAAAATTTAACTATTAAAGAAATTTATTTTTAAAAATGGATAAATAACTTTTTTTTCTTCAAACTTGTTAATAACATTTTTATCATTTTTTCCCCTCTTGTTTCTATTTTTATCACTCCTTTAAGTTTTTCACTGAGCTGAATATTTCTTTCTTTATTTATTTATTTTTATTTTCAACAATAAATTATTTGTTACCCTGAAATTCAAACCGCTTTCATTATTTCATCAAATATTTAATTCTGTGATTTTCTTCCCGTTGAAAACTAAGAAAGAAGAATGTTTTTTGTTTAATATAAATGTAGTTTGTGTGATGAATGAAACAATAATATTTCAGTATCGTGAATATTAGATGAAAAACTTTGTTTAGATAGCCCTATGATATCATAGGACAAATTTCTATTAGACAAATTCATGTTGTTTGTTTGTTTCTTATGGCACTTGCCACTGACAAGCCCGCTGTTACGAAGACAGCGATTTAAGCCTAAGGGGGACGTCTCTTATTTTTTATAGCAGCGCCAACTAGGGCCAAGAGTACGACTTTGCTACTCACGCATCACTCATTCGCTTGCACAACCCCTTTTTACAGGAGGGCACATTCATACATCTCACAGATAGAACAACAGAAGAACAATCATGCCCAAACCGGGACTCGAACCCGGGACGCCCAGATCACGGGGAAGACGCGCTACCCCTATGCCAGGACGCCGGCACAAATTCATGTACACAATGAATAGAACATGTGTAATCCTATTGAAATAACAAATCCAGGTTTCAAAGTTTGTAATAACTTTATGTTTAAAAAATAATTTGTTGACGAAATCAACAGAAACTAGACTTAAGAGATTTAATTAAAATTAGATACAACCAATATCCTCGGCGAATCAGCTGATCGCCAAAGGTAGCTAGTGGAATAATCAGCCTTTCAAATTTGAAATACTAGTTTTCAGAGCTTGAAATCTTAAAACTTTCACATCATGCGCGTCGTTTGTGCCTAGTGAAACAAAATATTTAAAAATAAATGATAAAGCTGTAATTAGATTATTATATTAAATATAACACAAAAGATTGAAAACAATTTTGTTGAAAGATATAATTTTGAATATATAATTGATAAAACCGTAATTGTTATTCCTTAGGTCAGTTATTTCATGCATTTTATTTAATGTTACTTATTTAAAGCACAACCAAAAAACAGTGCCGAAGTTCACTTCTTAATCGATTATGCCACTGCTATCAGACTCGTTGCTATCAGACCACTGCTATCAGACCCCTGTAAAATAAAATAAATTTAAAATATTTATAACATTCATAGATATATTCTTGTCAATTCATAAATTAGTTCTTAAATGATTCAGAATCAGTACATTTTGCTTATATTTTTTCTTTCGATACAATTGATGAAATTTTAAAACACAGTTTTTTACAGAACACATTCTTTAACAACTTCATTTAATAGAATAGTCTCAAAGAAACTTTCAAAGAGTTGAATAATGCTGATCTCAAAATTACTTTATAGAGAAATTTCTAAACAGTTTTTTAAAGAAAGTAGAGTTACTAAAATATATAACAGCGGCAATAAATTCTTTTTTTCTGAGTTGTTATGTTATGAGAGTTTCCAAAAATCCCATTTAATCCTTGAGATACAATCTACTACTTCTAAAATAAAATTTTATGAGGAAAAACTCTTCAGTGAGACTTACATTTTATATTTTATTTACACAACATGGTAAAACAACGGAAATTTGTTGAGTTATTATTTTTTGTAGCTTTATCTTTTATTTTTAACTTTAAATTCTATTTAGTCTCTATTTTTTATTTTATTTTCTCTGATAACATATATTATTGATAAATGCGTTGAACTTTTTAAAAACATATATTAAAAAATTTTGAATACCAGGAATTTGTGGGGGATTTAAGATTATTAATCTGAATCAATATTTTCCCCCTAGAAAATCTTCTTTCCAAAGTTTAGAAATTAGAAAACTCAATGCTTTACTGTGAATTTCTTTGTTTCAATTTTTCAGAAACATGTTGCTGAATATTGGATGCTATTGGAATGTTCTTCTATTTTTTTTATGATATTTTATTACTTTTATTTGAGGAATTTTTATTCACTCTTCCATAAAATTGTTTACTTATTATTATATAGTAATACAAATAAATGATCATTAATGAATAAAGCCGTTTACTACACACTTTTATTTAATTATCAATATAATATAAATATAATTAACTAATCAGGAACTGAGATAACTTTTTTGCTATTTACTTTAACTTAACTTATTTCGTGTTTTTAACGATTTTAAAATTCATTTTTCATCTTTAAAAACATGAATTCGTTTCGTGATTCATTTTTCATTTCTCTGTATGGCAAAATTTAGAAATATTGTACAATGTATACCTATGCATGTTGACTAAAATACTTTATTTTAATAATTTTAAAATTTAATCATCAATTAATAAATTAATGTAATTTTTGATCCCCCTCCCAGTGGTGTCATCTAGTAAAAAATTTTAAAAAATTACGAAATTTCTTAATATTTGTAAAAATGAATTACAAATTAAAAACTAAAGCATAGAAAACAATTAAAATATTGTAATAAAAGTGTATATATTAAATTTATTAAAATGAGCTTATTAAATTTATTTGTTAAAGAACTTCCTGTCTTTGGTTACCAAACACTAGAAGAAACTTTCTCTTATCTTGGCTACTCCTTTCAAGTTGGTTCAAAGAAATTTTGGTATGTTTCCAATTTTAATTAAATTTCTTAAATATAACATAATTCTCATGATTATCTCATCAAAATAACTTTAAGCAGCAAGTTGTGATAGATATTAAAACCAAATTCTTTGATTTATTGATTGTTTTTATATGGTGAAAGACCCATCCGGTCTAAACTAAACTTCTTTTAAAGTTTTACACTTGTTTCGTTTATAATGCACATGAATCTTCCTAAATGAAGAAGTGTTAAAATTAAAATTAAGCCATTAAAAACTTAATGAATTTCAAATTTCACTTTTTTTGCAATAATGAATTATTTCTAAAAATTTTAAAATCCAAAATCTGCAGAATCAATGAGTTCGGTATAGTGGGTATACAGGGAAGTAATCGAAACAATCCAACAGGACCAGTAGCAAATAACGACGCTTTATTCAACACTACTAGGCGAACACACAGACAACAAAACACAACCGAAGCGTACATAAAAACAACATTAATGTGCTTAACATTAATGTTGCAACAACATTAATGTACAACAACAAAGTGCTTAAAAAAACCTCATTTACTTTCTCTTGCTTTGGCTATTCCTGACAACAAAACTCGTTGACTAATTCTAAATGATTGACTACTCAGTACACGATTTAATGCTCTCTCAATACGTAACTAACTCCTGCTCCATCTCTTGGCTTTTTAGTTTCCATGACAGAGAAAAGAAGTCTCTTGAAAGCTAGCTATATCTTATATCCTGATTGATCTGTCGCTAGAATTCTTGCAATTTTTTGGAATTTTCAATTTTATCACCAAATTCGTTATCAAGTATGTGGCGAAATTAGAAAATAGAAATTCGCAACATTGCTCCCCTCTTCAAAGACTGACATTCCGGTAGTCTCACTAGATAGGATCACGAGATTCTGTAAATAACTTTTGGCGTGTCGCTGGAGACTTCTGAATTCTGTGGGCAACATGTTTTACTCTTTTGACGATAGCAAAACGTCCTTCCCATTTCTGTCAAAACTTCATTCGCTTTTTGGATCTCTTCTATTCTGTCTGAAAATTTGTCGACATGATCCTTAATTCCGTTGGATTGACTCTCAACGATTGCTTTCATCTCTTCTTTGAACTGATCATTTCCAACTCGGATCATATTCTTCATTTTCTTCGAATTCCCGAACACACAGACAACAAAACACAGCCGAAACGTACACAAGAACAAAACTTACAATAAAAAAGAACACAAATGCACCAAATAAGTATTAAACAACTGTACAGAGTACATAGCGTTCAGAGACAACTCAAGTACTCTCTTTTGTCTTGGTTACTTCTGACAACACGTCGACTAACTCAACACAGACTGACTACTCAATACAAGGCTCAATGCTATCTCAATATCCGATTGACTCCAGTTTCATCACTCATATTTATAGTTTCCGTGACAGAGCTGAGAAGGTTCTAGAAGGATCTACATAACTCGTATCCTAATGGATCTATCGCCAAAATTCTTGCAGACTTCGGAATCTTCGATGTTGTCGACAACGCCGGATGTTATTGAGTCAGAATTATTCAGTATCCCTCAGACTTATATGTGAAATTGTCTTCTTTACAATGGTGGTAACTGCTCTAGGAAGTAATAATACAGGCTCTTAACATTATTTTCAATAGGTTATTCGCAATGAAAACTGCGCAGATAGCAAATATAATTTTTTTTTAATTTGGATAATGGAAAAAAAATCGAACGATGAAATATTTAATGAAACTATTAAAACAATGTGTATTTTATTGCAACAACAAAGACTATTGTTAAAAATTATGCAAAAAATTAATTTAAAAAATTATCAGAATTCAGTAAAAAGACATGCCAATAATTTTCTATTTAAAAGTTAATTTCTTTCATTTTAAAATGGCGTAAAAATCAATTTTGTGGAAAAATAACTTCGGTTGTTACTGCAGGGAAAAAAAATCAAGAATATAGCTCAATTTTTATTTAATTTGAATTATAACAGAAATTTTTAAAAAAATACTTTCGAAATACAAATTAAAAAACTCAAAAATATATTTTTACTAATTTGGTAACTCTAGGTCAAGTAATTATATCTTGTAGAGCACCAATGCACATACACAGATATGCACACGCACATTCTCCACACAATTTCTTCTTTTTTCACAATCTAGTTTATTACAAGTAGAAATATTCCAGCTGCTTAATTAGTCAGCCATCTAGAGGAAATATTTTTTTTATTTCTACTCAAATCCAATTTTAGCCAGCTAATTTGTTTTGATATCTCTAATCAATCCTCAATACAAACTATAAACACTGTATTTCCTGTCGAATGCTGGAAGCCAAAAAACATTTTTTCCATGGAGAATATATTTTATGTTATTGTTAATTCATGCGTTGAATAAATTAAGCAGAATATATAAGTAAAAATAAATGTGTGTGTGTTTTCTTTCATGAGGATTTTTTTTTATGTGGAGGGTAACATATAATTAGCTAATCAGGTGCCAACTTGCAAAATTCGGTAAGAAAAAATCTTAGAGATTTCCCAGCCTCTATTTCGAGACATCGTAGCGTGATAGTGCTTTAGATCTGATTCATCTGTCATTATGGTATTTTTCAAGTTTACTCAAAATTATAACAGTCAACATGCTCGCAAAAAAAATGTGTTTAATATCGATGCAAAAAATTTCTGTGCAAATGCAGTAACTAAAGCAATAAAAAAAACAATGAGGCGTTCTTTGACACAAATGATTACACTTTACTTGGCAACACGATTTATTTTATTTTATTGAATGATTAAAAAATATTTATACATATATAATTAAAATTAAGATTTGTGTTTAAAAACATATCAGAGTTCCTCTGGAGTGCATACCAATGCATACACTCATCAGTATCCACCACTCGTCTCCATTGCAGCCATTCCTCTCCCTTCATTTCACTTCTTTTTTCATAGTGTCAGAACATTTAGATGTTAGTGGCTTGACAATAATGTTATAGAATATCTTAAAAGTATTTTTTTAATTTAGATTAAAATACTAAAGAAAAATTGTATAAAAATAATTTTAGGGTTATCAAAATGCTATTTTTTTTTTAAATGGGGAGAATGGGCTTTGTGTATTAATAGGCTATAGTGCTATTCAAGGCAAAAATTAACATTTCATTTACTATGTAGTAAGAAATGTATTCAAAAATTCGAATAATACTCTCTTAGCAGTCACTTAATGATACCCAAAAATTTAATATAGGACATGTTGGATTTTCAAATGTTAGTCGTTTAGGGCCTTCTGAATGATTTTTGCTTATAACATGTCGCATGACACATCATACAATTTACACATAATATTCAATCATTAAACATAATCATATTAAAAAAATTTGTTGTATGAATACAGTTTCTAAGTTATTTTCATGCAAGTTACTTAAATACGAATTTGTGCCATTATGTTTGTTTAATATTATCTGTTGCTTAATAAATGATTTTATATTTTTTTAATTATTGCAGAGAATTTTTGATAAACCAAAATTCCAATATAAAATACAGGATGAAGTCTTTTATTTCAGAAACATGGCGTCGCCAATCTTTATTTAAATATATTCAGTAGGAGATAAGATAACTTATCAAACAGCAGTTTTTCAGGACGAATGCAATCAGGTTTTCTTAGATGGAAAACTAAAAGATTTAAGAATTATTTTAGTTCAGCTATTCGCTTTTTGACCAATTCATTTTTGTTGCGAATTTGTAATATTGCTTCCCTACGCAGAAATTTTCCTGCTAGTTTTAAAAATATAGTAATGACTATTGAATGGTTGGCTGGTCAAAGTCCCCCAGCCTTGATGACAAACTTCACCATGATTTGGAAACCTGATGATGAATTTCAAACTTCGGCAGCAAAAATGAAAGATCCTGAATTTTCGAGAATCTTGCCAATGGCTTCACTAGAACACGAGTTCATTTTTTCTAGAACATTCGATGCTCTGTCGTGGAATCTATACAATGTGGAGGAGCACAAAGGATTGTCATTCAGTACGGCGACGATTAGGACGAAATATTAAATGGAGTACGTGGACTTCCAACTCAGAACCTCCAGCACTAATGATTAGATGATAAATAACATATTTTAGTTAAAAAATGAAAAGTCAATCAGTAGAGAGAAAGAAATGAATCGAGCTCAAACTAGCAGTTGAGAGAAATCTTTCCTGAAGTATATATAGATCTTCTGCGAGTTGTCTCTGAGCGTTTTTTGCTATTATTTTCAATATGCTGTTATTTACTGTAAGAATTCTTAAGTCTATTTTTTTTCGGGTATTCGTGTAAAATGAAGAATCGTTACCCCTGTTATCCTTTACTTAGACTTCTGGACTTTTTCGCCATTCACCCACCGACGAATTTTAAATTTTTCCTTAACCCTTTAAAGGGCCATTTTTTTCTAGTCATATTATGTTAAAATATTTTTAGGCTTGAAATTAGAATAAGAAAAGGGATTCGTTTAGCTTATTAGATAAATTTAATTTGTTTAATTAATTAATTTGGTTAATTAATAATTGAGTATCAAATCAAGACACATCATTTTGTGTGAAATAAAGAACTAAAGCATCTAAGTTTCTGTCTTTCTAAAAAAAAATTTCAGAACTTATGCCAACCTACATAAATTCATACAAAGATTGATAAATTTGGTAAGAAGCATACTTCCCACTGCCCTAGAAAGGGTTAACAATAGTTTTGCTTAACTGAGAATTACAAAACTAAAATGTGAAAAACTCCTGTCATTATTTTTATGGAATTACTTTCCGAAAAAGTATATTTTAATACTGAAAATTAAATTTTCTTATTTTAACGAACTTGCAAAAGCATTTTTGTATTTTATTTTTACCCCGTTTCAGTTCAGCGATCTTATTATAGATGCGTTCATATAAATTTATAAATTTGAAGTATCCAAGTTTTATTCTGCCATTTAGAGTACAACAAGCAGTTCTTTTTTCTTACTAAATTATTTTCTTTAGAAATATTTTACACTGTCCATATTTCATTCGAGCAATCTAGTTTCAATCTTTTGTCCATTCCAGAGTCTACAGCTTCAAAATGTCCGAATTTAAATCAATAAGAAAGAGATTTGATTGAAATGCAAAAAATGTGACTTATTTAAAAAGTCGACGTTATTCAGCCAATGAAAAAATGCCGTTTGTTTACACATTTGATGCAACGCTGCACATTACACTTTTGTCGATGTCGAGATCCATTTGGACAATTGAGAATAGGTGGCTGGTTTTGTCAGTCATAAAGCTAAGCATTACTAAGCATCATTTCGAATTCCGTTTCATTCCATATAGAGTGATGAAAAAAAAATTCCAAAACCTCTCCGAAATATATGCACTTAAAAAAACCCTAAAGGAGGAGACAAGAAGAAGACCTCACCTCAAATTCCATGTTAAGTTTTGACAATTTTATTTTATCCCATATTTTTATTTTTCATCAGTGAAATTTTGATTTACCAAATGTTAAAAAATATATCTTTTCGCCTTCTGACATCTTAATTTTTCGTCTAATGAAATTTTGATTTATCAAATATTTATAAAAATTATAGCTTCTTTGCATTCTGAGATATTAATTTGTTTTTTCTATTTTCCCAAACTATACGCTAGTCTGAAAAAGGATTGATGATAGACAGGTATAAGAATTTTATACAGTATACTTTAACCTCTCCCCATCCATGTCTGTATCTCAAATAAAAAAAATTTATGATAACACTATCGTTAGATCAAAAATAATATTCTCGATAGTTGAATTTACAAATTCTCAGACAACTTTTTCATTTCTGGAATGAAAAGGCTTGAAAAATACTTTCTCTGAAAAGAAGTTTTGCAATAAGTTTGAAAAGATTCCTCGTAACTCGTCAAAAGTGGAAGAAAGTTTCAAACAAAGCAGCATTCAAACACTCCTTTCAGAAAATGTCTGCGACGAAACTAGTCTGTTGAATTATGAAGAAGGAAATTTCAACGTGCCCGGATGCTTACCTACAGGAGACACCACACCTCTTCCAACCCTCACACCTCTTCTCTTTATACTTTCTTTTCGTAAATTACTCAGCATATTGTAAGGAATTTTAAACTGGGAATCTGGATTTAATTTCATCCTATTCATTAAACTCGTGTCCACTTTAAAAATTTTAATTTATATGAAAAAGAATTAATTTAAATATATAAAGTGCCTTTTTATTCAAATTTGTTGTATAGACAGGCCTCTGTTATTAAAGAAAAATTTTCGAACTTTGGTTATTTTTTCCCCCGTAAAGTCAGCGTAATTATTAAAATTGTAACGAATTCACCCAAAAAAAATAGCAAAATAAATTTAGTGTAAAGAAATAAGACATTGCAATTTTGAAAATTATGTGTCTACAAATCAATGTAAACAAATAATTATTTGAGAATTGTTGCATAAGTTAATATTATTATTATTATTTTGTATTTAAGATATTTATTATGAAATTCAAGTTTTAGATTATGTGCCCATACGTTTCACAAAAATTACATTTTACATTAATTATTATTAAATTATTTTAATTAAATTACATTAATTACATTTTATATGCTTTTTATTAATATTTTTATTAATTCTATTTATTTTAATTAAAATGGTAAATTTATTCTTTGTATATATATTAAATAACCAAAATAGTGACATCTCTATGCAAAACATGATAGTGGGATTGTTTTGAACCTAACATATAAGTTATTCAGACTCATAAATTGTTAGTCAGAAGAATATTAATAAACAGCAAGAGCAACTGTAATGGAAATAGTAACGGAACTGTAATGGAAGAAATGTTGTGAACTAGAAATCACGAAAGAGCACGTAATTTCCGATATCGCTTATGAGTGACAAAAAATACAATAATAACTGCAAGAAAAGATTTATTTGATTAATAATTACAAGAATTGTTGAAAATGGTAGCCGCTGACAATCTTACTCATATTCGTCCTACGATCGAAGATACCAAATATGCTTGTGATGTCTGCTGCAACGACGATAATTCTCGCTATAAGATCCTACATTGTGTCCATAGGCGTCACATGAACAAGTGATATAAGGTGACTCCATAGAAAAAAGTCATACGGATTGAGATCCGATAAACTTGGAAGCTAAGCAATGGATTCCACTCTTCCGCTCCATTTCCTTAATCTGATGTCAAGGCCATTATGATCCTCCCGGGGGAAAAAAAATCACCTTTTTTTGTTCTGTCACTTTGTGTAGTTAAATTTTTTTTTTTATTATGACATAATTTTTTAACTTTAAAATAAAATGGAAAATGAAAAATCAAAATCATTATTGTTTTATGCTCAATATCTTTTATTATTATTATTTTCATGCGAAAAATCGCCTACTTAATATCTTCTTCTGTAAGAATCCTTATGGTAATTCTAACGCAATGAAACTCAATAAGAATATTAGTAGGGCTAAAGATGGGAAATTTAAATATAAATATTCCTTACAATTTCCGTTTCTGAAATAAATAAGAATAAAGGTGTCTTTAAAAATACATTTTTATTATTTAGGCTTTAATCATTTCTTAATTCATTATTATATAAGTAACAAATTTTATAGTAATTTTTTTTAATCTCACTACCATATGGAGCTACTTACATGGAATTAAAATTAATTCATTAGCTCATCTTTAAAATGCAAAATGTGATTTTGAATGTAAATGTAATTACCGAAAATATTAAAATATAATTAAAAACACAAACTGTATAAAATTTTTTAAAAAAATAGATTTCAAAATTATATCCTTACATACATTAAATAAATCAATTTAAATAAAAATATATAAAATTAAGGCGTAGATTTTAAAGACTTTTCAAACCTAAAATCGAACCAAAACGCAGAAAAAAACACTGAGTATGATAGTTTTTTCCTGTACTATAAAACAAACTAACGTTTTTTTATTCTAAATTCGAGAATTTCATATTAGGCTACCCATATAAAGCAAGGAAATAACTTTTGAAAGTAAGACCAACATTTATAGTATTCACGGAGTAAATCAGCAACGGGTAAAATAGAAAGTATTTGTTTGCGTGAACAGCTATTTGAAATCGATACTCAATATAATGCGTTTTTCTGGTGAGCAATCTATCACGGCGCCTGGAACTGACATATCTCTTTTCGTATCCACTATATTCTTATTTACATTTTCTGCACATACACAAACAACAAGAAATTTTTGTCTGACTTGTGTAGGAATAACAACAGCTCTAGAGTGATTGAATATTACTATAAGAATTCAAAATAAAACTTGTAACCATATGCCTGAGAAGATATCTGGATACTTGTTTTTACATAAATAAGGTTCTAAGATGTAAAATTCAACTAATCCTTCTTTATATTGAAATTTCAAAGTCAGAATAATTAGTCATTCCAAACTTGTAAAATAAATAGATAAATTTAATGCAATATGGTGAAATAGAAATTAGTAGCACTTTTCATAAATCTAAGTGATATAAATAAAAATCAATCAAAATAATATGACTGTTTGAATTTTTTATTCTTTTCGATTTTGACGGTGATTATCAAATTTTCAGTCTCGATATTTTACTTTTACTCATTTCATTAACTATATGTGGAGTGAAAAAATGGTGCTTAAGAAATCAGAAAAAGGGATAGTTATAATTTTCAACATATTTTAATTTTCCTGATTAATTTCTGCTCTTTCTATTCTAGTTGGGATTACATTATTTTTTACTTTCTCGTATACGAAGTATAGAGAAACTATAAAAATCGTCAAAAAATTCGAACTCGGCATTTTGACGAATCTCCCGTTCGAAAAACACATTTTTAAAATTTGTCCATCTGCCTGTCTTTAACAAATATAACTCAAAAACGCTTCGAGATAAACGGATGAAATTTGGTATACAGGCTTAAAACCAAATTTTAAGCAAAATCCGTTCAGAGAAAATCTATCTGTTCGAATATAAATTAGCTCTATAAATACAAAACAAAGAGAGTTAAATAGATAAAATTCGGTACACAGATTTAATATCATTAATGCAGATCCTACTAGCCTGGTTGGTAGGGCGTTGAATTCGCATCTCTTGGGTTGCGAATTCGAACCCCGCCGGCCGAAGACTCTCCGTGTGTGTGGTGACTGGCGCACGTATAAATCTGTCGTGGTCGCAAAGTCCTACATGTCAAGAGTAATTCCGCTAGCTGTACTGGATCACGGGTGATCGTTCTCTGATTCAGATCTAAATTACGATCTGTAGATGCGTGAATGAAATGCATAAATGAAGTCCGCCCCGTAAAAAAGGGTTGTGACGTGTGTGTAGCTAAGTCGTACTCTTAGCTCTAGATGTCGCTACTGAAAAAACAAGAGAAGCACCCTTGGCTTCAAATCACTGATTTCTAAAGTCAGTGGGCTTGTTTTGGCATGTGATTTTATGAATTTTAGCGCAGTTTCATATCAAATTTTTTGTTTCAGTAGGTGGGGAAGAACGCGTCTGAAACCCAAATTCGATATTTGGATACTTTTGACCACATGTCAGGGATTAATAGCCAATGATCACATGATAAATTCAGTAAAAATGCTCAGTTGAAGAACGTTTAATACAGATAATCCATAACTATTGTTCGCCAATGCCATGCAAGGTGTTCTCTGGGATAAAATCTTTATTACAGTGTATGCAAGAAAGTGTTGGTGAGACCACACTTGCTGGTTTTCAAGAGAAGAATTTTGATTCTGTCTTCTCTGGTTTTGTGTGAGGCAAAAACTTTCATTTATTTGTAATTCGGGAGTTATTTATCTTGCAGAATGAGGGAACTTCTATAGCTTCCAGCATTTTCCATGTTTATGTACTTTGAAAAAAGTTCTTTGCTTTTTTTTAATACTGGCAAGCCTTCATTCTGAGGTCATCCACACATCTTGCTTCTAATTTACATCATGTTGCTACGTGATGGAATGATGAACAGTTGTAGTATTAATGATATGCCTCCTTGAGATATTTTCTCATCAGACAATCATGTAAATACGTGTAACCAAATCGTATATCTAGCTCAGATTTTCTGATGTTGTAGTCTGGAAAATAAAGAAGGAGCTTTTATTTTTCTACTACTTCAACTGATTTATTCTGTGTACATGGCAATCTTTTTCTAAGAATTCATCTTGGACATTCTTGCAGCTGGTGTCGATAAAAAAGCCTTTAATTGCAACTTTCACAGTTTTAGTTGCTGCTTCAAAGATTACAAAATACTGGAATTGCTGCTCGCTGAGGTATTTCCTAACACTTCCATGGTCATCAATGATTTCATGGAAGATCTTAACAAATTCATCAGTTTCTTTGACCCTGCATTTTATACTCTCAATTTTATTCATTCTCTTCAATAGCTCTTTGAAGACTGCAGTTCTATTGAGCATGATGGGGGAAGTAATACACGAGGTGATAAGTGGCTCATCGTCTATCTCTCTTGCCCAACAGTGGACTAAATTTGTTGCTTGTTGGTTCATTGCATCATAAGTTTCTGTTCTTGATCTGGAAATAAGCAATAAAAAGTTTTTTTGTGTATGACGTAATCATCAGATGAGCCGAGAGTCATATCTGTGCTATCATATATTACTATTTTTAGGAGTGAATCATACACTTGATAAATAGGGAATTTTAAAGAAGGAAATATAATCCAAATACTTTATTTGAAATTAAATAATGTCCTTTAACGTCCTATTTCTTTTATAAATTTAATACCTTGAAAGTTTTTTTTTTGTTTTGAAATTTATACATTTTATAATATCAATAATGTTTCTTAAAAATTTACAGAAATGATAAATATTCTTTTTTTCTATTTTTAGCAAGCAACGCCATTTAATTAAATTTGCCAATTAGATATGATTTAAAAACTCAGCAATAATTGAATTTGGTTGCATAACATTTTAATATGTATTAAACCTTTGGTATAGCTTGAATGGAGCACAAATGTATCATGCTGGAATAAACAATTCAAGAATAAATGAATATCAATTTTTATATAAAAATTAGATAAACATATAAAATGTCTTCTAATGATTGAAGAATGTTTGTTTTATATATTTCTGTAGGAGTTTCTTGAGGTAATTAATAAAAACATATTTTTTATACTAATTTCCAAATACTAACTAGAAATGTTCATTCTCAACAATCAATATTAAGAGAAGTTTTCACTGAAATATTTAGCTTACATGCATAATTTATTCATTTATTTAGTCAAATAGAAAACATTATTTTACTTTTATATTATATCTAAATATGAAAGCTACAAAATCGTTCTAAGGTTTGGGGCATCAATACTTTATCAAAGGAGAAATTTTGTTCTAGATAAATAGTTTTCAGTGATAAATATTGAAGTTAGTAATTATACCATAAATTAATCATTCCTTAACATTCATAAATCTAGAGAACTTAAGTGGGAGAGTTATTTCAGTACATAGTGAAATCCTTCAATTCTCATTATGGAGTTAAATAACATGCTGAACAGAGCAATTTTAATGAATATCGTGAATTGCGAGTTTCAAGAGAGAACAATCTATAAAA
Organism: Argiope bruennichi; assembly: GCF_947563725.1. Classification (NCBI taxonomy): domain Eukaryota; kingdom Metazoa; phylum Arthropoda; class Arachnida; order Araneae; family Araneidae; genus Argiope; species Argiope bruennichi. The sequence goes on from NC_079152.1 coordinate 81,952,404, forward strand.
GAAATAATAATTTTTCTTAAAACATAAAGTATTTGGACTAAAAGATCTGAAATTACCTTTATTAAGAATCACATCATTAAAAAAATCTTACAATTTTTTATTATTATTATTATTTAATTTAATGAAGTTTAGTCAGAATACAAATCACTGGTTTTGCAAATACCCATAAGATAATAAGTCTATCACAATTGAATAGCATATGAAATGTTAATAGATGTTTTGTTAGAAAAGAAAGTATGGCAATGATCTCCATACATAACAATGTTAGCTTATTTTGAGGATCTTCATTAAAATTGTGTACTAGCAAAATAATTTGAAATAGCATAAGCAAATGACATAATTTTATTAAACACAAGTGAAATTACCATTTACACATCTTCAGGATCATTAAATCAGAATGATATTTCATTTACCTGCAAAGAAAAATGGAGACACATTCTTGTTTAATGAATTCTATATCTAATTCATGCTTCATTTTCCCAGTTTTCGGCTAAGTTGAGCTTATAACTTTGATCCATTACTGTATTTTTTCTATATCTCTCTTTTTTTAAAAAAATAAAACACTTTTATTTTAAAAATCCAGAAATAGTAATTTTTCTCTATTTTCAATAAAAAGATAGTAAATAAAAAATTCTGTCATAATATTTATATTGAATAAACAACAAATAAGGGGACTTTTGTAAGAATATGATTTAATAACAATATTTATTTTACTCATATAACTGAACTGCTCATAACTTATATGAAGAAACTATACATTAATCATAAAGATATTCTTAATTTTATTGAAATCATGCAGCTGAAGCATTTTCAGAAGCCTCATGCCAGACATATGGATTTCCAGGTGTAATCTGGCCTACTTTTTTACCAGCAAGTGCTTTAGTTTCAGTGCTGAAAGAAAAAAAAAATGCAATAATTGATCTCATTTTTATTATAATTCATTTTAAAATAAAAATCATACAATTGAATATGAATGCTCATTTCAAAATGATATGAAATAAAGCAATCCCATGATTCTACATGACATTAAGTAGATAAGAAATCATTTTGTTTATACAAAATGCAAGAACATATTTTGGATTAAGAGTATTATGTACTATTTGGATCCTTTAGAATCTTAGAACAAACTTTTGAAATTAAAAATCAATTCAAAAATTAATTTTTGATGCATATACAAAGCTTAACATTATCATGTAGTATATCCCTGCCATAAATATATACAATAACTGTAGCAACACACTTGTAATTGTACAGATAATTTCATGTATTATATCAAATTGCAAAATTTATACTTTAAACAATATCAATGCTGATACATATTAACCAGATTGTAAATCTTTATAGACATTCTCAGTTTGCTCTGAGTACTTATAATCAGACTTCTCCAAATCCAACATAATCTGAAACAAAATCACTGTTTTTCAAAAAATGATAAATAGCTTTTAATGCATATTTAAACCAAAGAATAATGCAGCTAATATAAATGATTGGATTGGATGTTGGATTTTTATGGCGCAAGAGCCAAACCTGGCTATGCTGCGCCAAAACAAGTGGTATGTGTATATTGCCATATGATTATTAAATAAAACATTTCGTCAAGTTTAAAATACAAACAACATTTTACACTTATAAAAAGAAAGCACAGTAAGTTTAAAGGACAAAGATCTTAAAATTATGACTCCAATTATGGAAAAAAATTCCAAGAAAATGTTTAAAATCCTTATAGTATTCATGTATGGAAAAAATTTATAGCTCTTAAAAATTCAAAGATATTCCTGTGAAAGTGTTCCCCCACCAATTTATGCATTTCCAATGTTAATGAATTAAAAAACCGCATACGATGAGAATGAAATTTGCTAATATAAATGAAAAATTATACGAAGTTAAAATGACACCTTTTTTTTTCCCATGCTTACAAACATCTGTTAATTTCATTTTTCAAACAGTTTTTCACTCACTTCGTAATGCAATAGTTTTTAAAATTTTGTATTGTTCTTTTTTTTATATAATAAGATAAAATATCTTAATATCTTTTAAGTTTAATTATCAGTTAATTTTAACTTAAATTACTAAGTTTTGATTCAAAACAAGATATCCCATATGCAGATATATTTCAGAAAAATATCAGGCTAATCATTTAAAGAGCAATTAAAAATAATTCAAATTAAAAAATTAATGAAAGTAAAGCCACAAGATATAAGATGTGCAGAAGTTTTTGCTGTATATAATTAAAATTTAAACACAATTATATATAGCAAAATATTAAAATTACAAGTATTGAGCATTGTTATAAAATTTTGATCAAAAGTTATATTGCCCAAGCATTATAAGGCATCAAGATCATCATTGACATCAGCTTTAAAATGTTTCTTGCTAAATTTCCAAATTCTGAAAAAGAGATCTTAATTTGCATTTATATAAATTACAGTTATATTCTATACTATAAATAATAATGGCAGGGAACAATTTTTCTTACAATTTTTTATTTAAATTCATTTTAGAATTTTACACTAATTTCCTAAAACAATAAATATTTAACCAATTAATGAAATTCTAACATATTAATTACTTAAAAAGTATGTATTTTATATTGCAAAAGGAATTGCATTATTTTTTAATCAATTACTAATTTCAGTAATCTATCAACAATATAGGATCCACATATTTATTACTTTACCACATTCTAAATATTATTTATAAAACAATTTTCAAATGATTTTTAGCATTTAATATTTACTCAAAGCATTTTTATTCAACATCAATAATTTTTTAATTCTTTTAAATATATCATATTTACTTTTCTTTGACACCAGAAGTAATAGCCTTTTTCTTTACATCTTCCAACAGCACTAAAGGTGGACGAGCTAAATGTCGGCCATCCCTAGTAAAATAATAATTTTCAGATAGTTTATGTGATGGACCATCTGGGAGTTTTGGCGGTGGTGGTGATCTAAAAGATTAAAAGGTGAGCAAAGCTACAGATTAACTAATTATTTATATCAAGAAAATTTACATAACATAAAAACTTTTCAATTCATTTGAAAATATCATACCAAAAAAATATAGTATTATATTTACTTTTCTTTGACACCAAAAGTGACAGCCTAAAGAATTTTCTGCCATAGATATAATAAACTCATGGAAAATTACAAAAAAAAAATCAATATGCACAAAGAAATAGGAAGAAATTAATATTATCATCAACGCACAAATATTATAATGAAATTTTAACATACCTTGAAGTTGCATTTTGCAAAACATATAATGATTTCATTTTTAAAATGTTCATAAATTTATGCCTTTTTAATTTTTTGACGTTTATTTTCTTTTCATTTAAAGTTATTTAAAAATGGGTTTTCTTTTATATAGCTTATTTTTAATTTTCAAAACACTTAATTGTCTTTTCATTTAATTTGCATTAAGAATTATTATTTTATATTATTATATTAATTTAATTTGTATTGAAAAGATAAATATCGCTATATTGTTTCTATGCTATTTTGATGTTTACCTTTTCTTAAAAGCTAAGGCAGACATAAAGACTATATTTAATCTTTATCCAGTCTATATTTAAACTATATTTAAATAAGTATGTTATAGATGAAATATCAAAGCAAAAATTATTCTTATAGACTTAAAATTGTGACAGTTCTAATCATAAAGCATATTTTTATTCATATGCTTTATGATTTAATCATAAAGCATATTAATTCTGAAATTAAACCAAATACCCTTTACCATAAATCCCAAGGATCCATTTAATTGTTTTGCCCAATTCTTTAATATGATTTAAGTGACAATTTAGCCTTTTCTAGTAAAATAAAGAAAGTTAAAGTTAACTGAAATATTTAATAATTCTGTAATTGTTCAATTTTAAAGGCATCAAAATTCATCTTTTAACTCTTTCTAGGGTCATGAGAAGTATATTTCCCACCAAATTCATCAATCTTTGTGTGCAGTTATGTCAGATGGCATAAAATTTTACAGATTTTTCACTAAAGCAGAAACGTATAAGTTCCACTTTCTTATCTTACATAAAACAATGTATCTTTATTTGTTGTTTAGTTATTAATTAAAGAAATTAATTAATCACTCAAATTATATTTAGCTAATAAATTAAATGAATTCCTTCTCTTCAGTCTATCTCAATTCTGAAATTTTTTTAATATACCACTACTAGAGGGAAAGAAAGAAAAAGAAAACACCCTTTAAAGGGTAACAGACTACAACTTCAGTTTAAAGAGACTTAAGTTTTAAACTACTAATTTTTTACTTGCAAATGAAAAAAGAAATTCAAAAATTATAGGTAGATCCTCAAAATTTTTCTTAATATCTAGGGGGGAAAAACCTAAGTTTATTAATAAATTTTACGATGGGTCATTCACAAATAGAGCTCTGTAAAAAAAATATCATTATTATGACATTTTTATCTCAGTTTAAACTATATTATAGTACAAGTAAAGAAATCTGAGAAAAGTACAGATTACTCAATTTCACACAATCAAAATCCTTCATTTTAAAAAGATAAAGATTTTAAAACTTACCTAGTGGAGACTAAATCTTGAAATCTTAGGGAATTTTTGAATTCTCTCTAAAAATAAAGATTTTTAATTAAAAAGAAGGAATGATTAAAGTACAATTTGTTTTACAAGTGTACCTTCATGCATTTTAATACTACTAATCTTTAAGAAATGAAAAAACGGTGATTTGTATAAATCTGAAAATAACTTACGCCTAAAAGTAAATTTCTAAACCATCTCATCAAAGGTGATAAATCTCTAGGAGCAGCTGCCATATTCAAGAATTTATTGAAACTTCCGTTGCTTTGACTTCGATGCTCTTCAAAAGTAAACAAAAATATACAGATGTTTTCACTTCAACTCTTTCTTTACCATTACTGAGGTCAAAAAACATTGTTTTAATTAAAGGAAGAATATATATTTATATTTATATTTGGATTGATATTTCTCACATTGTCTTGAAAACATCAATTTTTAAGAAATACAGAATTTTTCATAGACATCTTGTGATTACTTTTTGCTGCTTCAAAACATAGCAGTTAAATAAAAAAAAAATATGTTACCTCTATGATAAGATATATAATTATTAGGAATAAATATAAATTATATACTAATGTTTTAAATATTTTTCAAAAGCTTCTTGCTTTTTTTCAATGGGGATAAGACTTGTTCTAATGTTGATACTTTTGGAAACTCAACTGCTTTTATATTAGATTTTTCTGAATGGCATCAACTTGAATACTGTTGAGCGTGGATTCCTATTGAGCGGTAGTTAGAGCAAATTTGTTGCTTTGTAATTACTAACTCCGAAATTTTTTTGCAGAACAATAATACATCTCTAAAATATGGATAAAGTAAAACTTGCCCGTGTAAGTATTTAAATCTGTCTTTCTTTTGCTTTACTTTTTTTATAAAAAATTATTTTTTGTACTCCTAAGCCTATCTCACTTTCACCACGTGTAGCAAACTTGAAAGGATTTTCAATAATGCAATATGATATTCTGTTCCAATCGATTATTTTCTAACTGGATTTCTGCTGAGAGAAGCCATTGTTGTTTCTTTAATTAAATATAGGGAAAGGAAATGGGGACTCCTCTACTGACAAGTATTCATTTTATTTTATACTTTCTTGTTAGGTAACTAAAGTGCTTGGACGAACTGGCTCCCAGGGACAGTGTACACAAGTCCGAGTTGAATTTTTAGATGAATCAAATCGTTCCATCATTCGAAATGTTAAAGGACCTGTTCGGGAAGGTGATATTTTGACACTGTTGGAATCTGAAAGAGAAGCAAGAAGATTAAGATAAAAAGTCTTTATTAGAAAAAAAATTACAAAAGTAAGTACGGATTTATATACTTCGGCCTTTATTTTATTCGTGATATGTTTTTTTTTTTAAGATTCCTCTTTAAATCAGAATACATCTTTAGAGATATAAATACATTTGTAGTTCTTATTTGTAATAAATTTATTATATATATATATTCTAAGTGTATACTTGTTTTATGAAAGCAAATATATCCTTGTAAAGATGTGCAGTAATTGAGAATTCATTTTTTCCCCCAAAATCTACTGTACTCTTTCATTTTGTTTTTCTTACTTTTCCATTATATTGTTTCTAAAGGACAATGATAGATGTGATCAGTGGGAATAAAATTTATATGGTTGTTGAAATGTTTCCTGTTTTTTACAGTTAGCTTCTTGTATAGGTAGTGTATATGAATTGAGTTAACTTTTTTAACTAGGCATAAGTAATTTTTGCCAATAAGTTTAGTATCCTCTTAATTGGATAATTTTAAATTAAAATGGTAAATCAACAGATATTTGAATCTTTTTTTTTAAAAATTTGCATTAATTTAGCAGTTTTAATAGGTTTGGCTAGAATGTGGAGAAGGATTAAGGATCACCCTTTGTTGGTACAGTTATTAAAATATCCTTTCTAGTCAGCCAATTTTAATAGAATCTTCTAAAAATCGGACCAATAAGATTCTTCTCATTATCCAGTTTTTTACACCTTGGCGAGAAATCTGGTGTCTTTTACCAGAATATCTAGCTATCTGGTCTGATCATTTATAATTTGGTTGAATATCATTTCATTAAGCTCTCCTTTTAAATTCAAATTTTATTTAAAACTAATTCTTGTTATTAATTATTGACTAGATTATATTAGCAAACTTCATTGGCATTTAGTTTTGTTTAAGAATCTTATAATTAAAAATTTTAATTAGTTAATTTTCTAAAGGTTGAATTTATGCATAGGAACTCATCCAACTGTTTATTTGGAGTAGCCAATTGATGAATTATAAGAAACAAATTATAAACTTAATTTCAGTGTAACGTGGCTAATATTGCATTTCTTAAAGTGAAGGTTAGTTAAATGTGATAGATTTAACCTTTTTTTGTGACTTAGTAGCATGTTAGGCTTTGATATATTGTTTTAATATAATCTCTATAGTATCAGGATGGTATAGCCTCTGTACATTTTACAATGTCTAAATTTTGCTCATGCTTATTTAATATATGAATTATTTATTTTGCTGCCTTTTGATTTAAACCTGATATATATTTTAAAATAACAGTGAAAAGAATCTTTCTGAATGAAGAATATGGTACAAATTATACGTAATTGTGATAACCTTCCAAGTGTGGTAATCCAATCAATATAATCACCTTTTAGCAAGGTATTTATATGTAATGTTTATGAAATAAATTTGATTTAAGTTGACATTTTAATATTTGATTCATATAATAAACTTTTATTTCCTTTTAGAATTAAAAATTATTCCAGCTAAAATTTAGTAGTCTACATATTACTCTTCATGTTGAACATGGTCTGTAATCAATATAAAATAACATACAAATTCTGTTTGATTTTTAAGTTGCATGTTTTCTCATGTTAATTTTTTTTTTTCTTATTTTTGTTCTTAATTTTTGTTTTTATTTTTTCAGAATTGTGGCTGTTGACTGGAAGTTGGATGTTTACCTAACATGTGACTAAATAAAGTTATTCAGCTGCACCTTTATTTCATTATTTCTCTTTACAATTATAATTTCATATAACATTCATATTATCACAATTTTTTTATTCTCATATTTTTAATAGCATTGCAGTATTATTAAATATTTCTTAAAGAATTAAAACATCAAATCAAATATGATAGCAAAATCATTATATTACTTTCATAAGTTCTGCTGTTAATATTAAAAGCTTTCAATATGTGAATATCCATCTTAACATTTTGCCATCGAATTTTCTGGCATGTTTCATTTCTGAATTTCTTTGTGAATGTTGTAAATTAGGAAATTAAATAAATGTTATTTTCCCAAAGCTTTCAGAATGAAGTAGAATTGATTCTTTTTAAAATTGGAGGGGTCCTTCTCCCATTTGGGGGGGGGGGGAGTCTATTTTCTTAAAATAAATTGAAGCATTTTGGCTTTTTAAGACTGATTTCTAAAACTCATTTGCTATTTTTACTTATGTCAAGAAATCAATGCCGATATATTGCCTGAGGTGGTGGACTGAAAATTTTGTATACACTTTCAATAATAACATAAAGACAAAATTTATGAAAAAAAAAAGATTCTGATGATGTAGCATGTTTTTGTAAATTTGCTTTTAATTTTATTGCTTTGTTTAATTTTATTCTATTTTGTCTCCCCCCCCCCCTTAAAAAAATTTTTGTGGACTATGAAGAACAGTAACCCTGATAGCAGTTCCTTTTATATTTCAATATATTTACAGTTTTAAATTGACTAAAGCCTTTGTAAAATTGTGTAATTGCCATTTTTACACTCAATGTCTGATTTTATAATTTCACAAACTTTTTTTTTTCCTTTGGAATGTATTTCCAAAGGGGCCTATATAAACAGTTTATGATCATATAGAAAACAAGATATATTCATTATGGTTTTTTGGAACCTTTTGAGCTTATCTTGATATTTTGTACTTTTGAAAGTCCATACTGATACTGGCACTAATTGTCATCTCTTTTTCCCCAGGCATTGGTTGATATTTATGAGAAAAGAGTTGCCTATTCTGAGCTTTCAATTGAATTTAAGTTGATTTTATTTAACTATTCCACTGTAGTCTCAAAATTTTCTTAAAAAATTGTCTGTGAGCTTTCCTTTTCTTCCCACACATTGGTATTTAAAGTTAAAAGGCTGTGTAGAAAACTTTAAAAATAGTTAAGACAAGCATAATTGAAGTAAATAAAATTTCAATGTTCATTTATACAATTGAAAATTCTTTCCCAATTATTTTACTTCTGTCAAATTTAAAGGAAATTTTTTTTTTATGCTTTTAATGTTTTTATAAAAGTTGCTAGTTTTTTTTTTTTTTTTTTTTTTCCCCTAGTCATTGGTTCTAGGTGTCATAGAAATAAAATTTAAAAAAAAAACAGTTTGGAAAACTTAGTAGAGATTTTGCCCTAATATTGATTTTCAACAGGTGGATATCTTAATATTTTCAATGATATATCAAATATTTCACATATGTTTACTTATACAGGGTGCGTAGCATCATGAAAAGTGCTTAATTTTCTCGAGAAGTGCAAAGAAGATGTTCAGTTTTGTTTCTGCAGACCACGAGTAAAATAAACCGAAAACAGTTGTAAATCTTTATTTACTAGATATATCGAAAGAGAAGCATTCGGTGAAGGGATACAGGAGTTTAAACCCATGTTTAGAAAATGCTTAATTAACCTTTTTTTTTTTTTTTTTTTTCGCTCCTTTTTTTTAACAATGGGTATTGGTGTATATTGGAATGTTTATTACGAAATACGCCGAACTGGTTGCAACTCAAAAAACATGAACTTCTTTTACATTTAGTGTTCTACTTAGCAAATAATTTATTTTAGTTATGCTTGGTAACTTTATATTCAACTCTTTTTGTGTTCTTAAAGACAATGCAGATTAACTCTGATCGGCGAAAAATAAGAATACAGTATGGTGCGTAAAAGAAATATACACCAGAGGTGGGAGAAGTTGTTCTAAAAGCATACATGAAAGATTTAACTGCTTTTATTCTGATGAAGTCTCATTACACATTATATCATCATTCTCGTTAATATGTTGTTTTGAACGACTACAAAATGAATTTTACTGTAGAATTATTTATTGTGATTGTAATTACTCTAGTCGGTTGTGTAAAATCCAGCGAAATTAATTTGAAGACTTAAGTTTTCAATAATTTCTTTTGTGGTGTACTTTTTAAAATGTCCCCATTCTTTTGAAAAAATTATCATTGGTTGAACCAATTTTGTCAAATGAAAGCTTTTATTTTTTAAAAATTCTGCTTGGTCTGATATTTAAAAGAAATTTAAAAAAAAAAAAGTCTTAAGGAACCTTTTTGATTCAGATTGTCATTTTTCTATCACGGTATATAAAGATTTGCTGACTAATACAGAGCTCACTGAAATAAAAGACATGAAATTTAACGGGCAATTATTTTTTGGATGTTAGAGGCTCACTGAGGATGGATTTTACAAAATTTTAATTAAAAGTTCAATTTAAAAATTAAAATTCTAACGTACTTCCTACATAACAAAGAATATTATAGCTCAAAATTTATTTTTACCACTTCTTAAAGGTGGTAATACAATATTAAATTCTAAAAAAATGAAAATTAAGACGTAGAAGTTATTTAATTATATTTTTCAGATTTTTTAAAAAAATTTAAAATTCTGATAAAAAAAGTCAGCATTATCTAGTATTAATAAATTAAGTTCTCTAAACTAATACATAACTGATTCTAGTTTCTTTTTTTGTATAAATAGCATTAATTTTTTTCTTCCGATGTCTCGTGAAAATAATTTTGTAAACCCATTTTTGTCCAATTTACCATTTATTTGAATATTTAATGTTTGTAATATATATTGATTCTATTCAATTTACTTATAATTCTGATTTTCAAAGTTTCTTTGAATTAATTATTGCTGAAGATATTGTTGCAAAATTAAATAAAAGATGAGCCTGGATTCAACATCTAAACATCGATTAAAATTTAGAGTTTTTTTAATCGGAGATTAAAATTTAAGAAATAGATATTTTAAAAAATTTTTAACAAAAACATTCTACGAGTAGAAAATTCTTGAGTTTATGTATTCATGCATGTATAAAAGTGCTTAATTTTTGCATCCATCTCACACTACGCACCCTATTATAGTGAAATAACCAAAAAAAAATTATGTTGCGTCCTAGAAAAATGTCACATTTGTTTTGTTACATATTAGCTCCATTTTTTCAACAATCTCTTAAAGAAAAATCTTTAAAAAATATAAAAATTTGTGACATGCTTTTATGATGTTTTGAACAGCACTAATCTAAAATGCCTAATGAATATTATACGATATTATTGTGCATATATTTTTAAAATATCCCTTTGCTCAAGAACTGACAATTATTAAGAAATTATAGACATGTAGTTACTTTTACAAATTAGTATAGATGGATTAAATATAAAAAAAAAAAAGTTTTAAACATGTCTAAAGAATTTTCATGTGAAATTGGCTGTAATATTTTATATCTAGATATTTGCAGTTTATGCATAATCTACGAGCATTTCTGTATGGATGTAAAGGTATGGGATAAAAAGTAGATACGACTAAGAACTATGTACAAAATATATAAAGATATTTGTGCTAGAATTGCCCATTTCCTGGAAGTTACAGATCCCTCTGAATCTCCATTGAACTATAGTTCTATCTGCTGGGTAGAAAATGTCGGTGTTTGCAGACATGCTTTAAAAATTTTTTGACAACATAAAGAAATACATAAATTTCTGTTAAAAGCATTGCCTAGATCTGCCACGAGTGATAATATACATGCTTGTCAGGATAAATTGATTACAGCTGGAATTAGCTTCTCTTATGCTGTTACATTCTTAAAAAATTTCAGACTTTTAAACCAATGGTGCTTTTTTTCATATGAAAATCTTTTCATTCTTGTTAAGTAATTAAAGAAAAATATTATACAGTTTATTTCTAATTGAACATGATGATCCTAAAAAATACTGATATTGGAATAAGAGACTATAAGTTACTTAGTTACAAGTAGAGCTGCTGAAACTGAAAAAAGACTTTAGTAGTGTTTTATATTTCTGAAGGATACCATTTTTAAAAAAATAATGTATGTCCAAAAATTTTGCTGCATCTTGTTAACGAAATTATATTATAGAAGTTTTATCATTATTGAAGAGAAAATGGTTATTGAAAAACAAATAGTTGATTTGCATCAATTTTTTTATTCAAAAGCACACATTTTTAGAAATGCAAATATCCAATTTCAACTTTTTCTGAAAAAATTAAAAAGTGTATATAAAGAATTGTTTGATTCATTTAATGAAAATTTATTTAAATGATTTTTATTCTAATATTTTGAAGTCAAAAGAATTTCTTGAAATTTGTAACTTGTAAAAATCATTCTTGTGTTGTCACATGGCTGCGGAAAGTGGATTTAATTTCATTAAGGATATGCCTATTAAAAAACTGAAAGAAGATTGGTTAATTCTTCTAAGAATTGTGTATGTCTTAAGCTTTTATGGATGTGTTTTAAATGTTTAATTTCAAATGTTTTTCTTCAGTGTGCAAGTTAACAAACACGTCCATAATATGAGGATATTATGAAGTTTTAGATAAGCAGGGAAAAGAAAAGGAGTTCAACAAAGAAAGTAGCATTGTAAGAAGAAAGAGAAAAAAAATGTCTGAAGGATCAGCAGAAATTAATGCTCAAACATATAAACTGACAAAAATAAAAAAGCAATCATTAAAGAATTTGTATCATGAATGCAAAAATATTATTTTGTTTTATTTCACTTAATCTTCTGTGAATTCTAACTAAAAGAGCATGAGATCATATCTCTCTTCCCTTAATATAAATTTGTCTAGTTAAATTATAGATAATAAATATAGACTTTTTTTTGTAAGTAAACATAAGCATTCTTTTAATATACTATTATTTAGAGTAATCTTAAATTGTAGTTTCTTTTATCTGTTTTTCTACAAATTAAAATTATGGAATACTAAATATTCCATTATAATTAGCACATTAGTGCTGTTTGCATATTTCCTCTTATATCGCATGTATGTAAAAGGACTTTTTTTTCCCTAGATTTGAGAGACAACTCTGAGTAATGACGGCTTATATTTATTGAGTAGCATAATATGATGAAAATGATATTCATAACCTTTAAGCCTGTAGACACAGTTGATAAAGAAAAGAAGAAAATCAATATACATTTTCCATAAAACTTAATGTTTTGATTTTAGGGAATATACAAATAATTCCAGTTCAAATACTTTTTAAAAATAAAGCTAAGATTTCTTTAAATGGTCAATTAATGAACTTTGAATAAAATGATATTACGGTTTCAGTTAGAAGTTTTTCAAATGTTTTGCAATTATATCTTTATTATGAAAAATCTTTTGCTCTTTAAGATGCTACACTAAATACATTTGTTCAATAATTACTCTAGAAATTATTAGAAGAAACATAATAGCTTACTTTTGTTACTGAATTATTTTAAGAAATAATTTATTTTGGAAACAACAGTTTGATCTAGTAACAGACCTCAGAATGATATGCAAATTTCATGTTGCATGGTTTCACCATTTCAAAAAAGTTCTGATGAAACATATTTTCTACTTCATATATATATATGTATGTATGTAATGATATTTTAATTCTAATTTCAATTTAATTAATTTCCAAGATTTTATCTTAATTTAGCCCATAGTAATTTTATTCTAAAATATTCTCTTATTTCTTGATCCAATTCCACTGTTTTTACTTAATTAATTCAAGAGAAACTATGTAAAAATTGCTGAATCAGCTAAAAGCCTAACTTTCCCACACTCTGCTTGAAGGGTCAAAATATCGCTGATGGGACAAATTATTTTTTTAAACCTACCTGTGTTTTCCCTTACCTCGTCGACGCATGTAGCAAAAATCCCTGTTGAAATCTTAATAATATATTAGCACTGTAAAGAAATATTTTCCCTATCAAAATCTCAAGTTATATAAGACCAGGGATTAAATGTCCAAGAGCTTTTTCCTCATTCCTCTCTGTGTCGTTGTGTGTGTGCTCATTGCTTGTACACATGCCTGCTTCTTTAAAATGAAATAAAACGGCATCATGACATCAAAATTCTTTTCACTGTCTTCAAAACTGCATCCTGCTTCACATAAAATAATGTTTACATCTTTTATATATATATATTATACTTTGTAAAACATAGATAAGATGCAATTTCAAGAAATAGAAAGGATTTATTGAAGTCTTGCATAGCTATTATAATCAATTAATACAAATAGCACATAATTATCCAAAAAATTTCATTGATATAAAAGTAAAAAGAATTTTACATTCATTTTATATTTTAATGATAATTTATAAATAAATTGCTGATTAACAAATACATTTCAATAAAATTTCAATCAAAGTTAATATTAAATATGTTTAGTAATCCATACAAGTAATTTATTAAAAATAAGCATTATCATTTAGAAATTGCACATTTAATTAATTCCACAAGAATAATTCAAGGTTGATTACGCATTAGTATTCTTTACTATACTAATGTCTAATAAAACTAAAAAAACTTCAAGATATATTTCATATATAAAAATTCAAAAATAATTTTTTGCTTATTATTTTAAATCAACTGCAAATACATCTAATATATTTCATTCTGTTTTGTTAATTTTTGCTCTGCAAAGCTGCATGAGTGTTTCTCTCATCACTTGGGTTTTTATTTCCATTAGTTCAGATTGAGCACCAGAGTTCTTGCAATGTATTTGTGTATTATTTATGTATGTTTCCATTTTCTAATAAAGATGATACAAAATATCACTCATATATAGATTATTGCACAGTAAATTGAGAAACAACAAAGAAAATAGTCTAACACCAAACATAAAAAGTATGCAAAATAGGTCAATTCTTTCAACTAGAAACTGAGTAGTGTTATGCAAAATATAGTAATATGAAATAGAGTAATATTTAAAAAATATGTATTGTATAGATATATATATGTCTATATTTAATAAATATGAAAACTAATGGTTTATAGAGTAAACAGACTAGATATTAACATTTTTTTTCTCGAAGAAATCTATAAATGAATGACGGATGTACTTTTGCAACACACTTCCACCAAAATCTATCAACTAATCCAAAGCAGAAAACAACACAATATATTATAAGAAGCATAACAGCAAAATATATAAATACAATATAATAAAATTAATGCATTTTCAAAATGATTTGTTTATCAAATCATGATCAAAATGATTTGATTATTAGAACAGAGAGCCAGCAATGTTAAAACAAGAAATAAAACAGTTCAAAATATAAAAATTTGTACACAATAATTGAACATAAAATGTGGTAAAAATAAATACACAATCAGTATGCTGCCTTTAACACTTGAACACATTTTCAAATTTTTATAAATAAATTAATAACAATCAATATTAATAGAAGAATTATATATTTCTAATATATTTAACATTCTTTATTTAACATTTTATATTATTATTCAACATTTTATATTTAACATTCATTTTTAACATTTCATTTTCTAATTTAAGTATGCTTCCAAGGTAAATGCATTAGATAATTTTCTTTTATCGAGTTTCGGTAATATTATCCATTGTATTGTAATTGGCTACAGGAGTATCAATAGCTATGTTTTGTAATGTTATGTCTTCATCTTTTCCTTTGTGCTTACTGAAGAAATCCGACACAAAGAATGTCTGCAAAATAAAAATCAAATGAAGTAAGAAATAAAAATCAAACGAATGTCCAACTAAGTTATTCAATCAGTATCTTTGCATCATTAACATAAAAGAGATATAGCCAGGGAAGGGGGTTATTGACTTTATTTTCTGTGAATAAAACAAAATTATTCTCTATAGAATTGTCAGAAAATATGAAAAATTAAAATATAGTTCATTACAATTGATAAAAATTGGCTGTTCTTAAAATATTACAAATTTTAACTATTCAAAACAAATTTAAATTCATGATACACTGCAAACATGAAACAAACTTTAAGAATTACAATCCTGATAATAAATAATCTCTGAAAGAGTTGGACATTTAGATAATAAACCTTTTTATTTAACAATCCATAAAATAATAACAGTTTTTTTCACAGTTTGCATACAGCTGTTTATATTTCTAACAGATATTTCAAAAGAATTTCAATATTAAATAATAAAGCATTTAAAAATTAAATTTATTTAAATAAACAATTTGGAAAATTGATTAAAAAAAATGGTAAAAAAGATGATAAATGCTTTCAGTGAATTATGAATTAGAATAACAAAATAAAAACCTGATAAACATAAGTTAATGTTATGTACTAAAGAATATTTCATACCACAATAACAGCAACTAAAGCACCTTGAAGAAATCCTATCATAACATCACTCCAATGATGTTTGTAATCTGCAATTCTTGATAAGGCAGTATACCAAGTCATCATTAATAAGATGAATTGAATGAAGGGTTTAAGTAGCCTATTGACCTTGCAATTCATACATGCCTGAAGGTATATCTAGGGAGGGAAAAAAATGGACATAAATGAAATTTCAGCACTTTGATATATGAAAGATTATTAAAAGGTATTTTTTTTATTACAAAGAAACTATTCCTTATATAAATTATACCAAAACTCTGATAAACCTTAATAAATTTCAATTTTTATACATGTAACAGTAAAAACATTTCAGAATGAAACATTTTTAAGTTAAAAAAATGTTCATTGGTTATTTTTCTAAAAAAATCATTAAAAAACAAGCAATTCAATTGTAGCAACCATGCATTATCTAAGCATCAAATTACTCTATTTTTAAACATGTATGATAAAAAATTAATTTATAGACCTCATGATTAAATACAAAAAAATAACTGAACATAAAATTCACCATGAAATCTGAAATATTCCATGTCTTTTTAATTGAATTAATATGATAAAGCATTTTCCAAACAAAATGTGTCATCTTAATAATTAAAAGTCTAAACAATAGACAAAAAAAATCCCTTACCACAGTAAACACCATAGTGTAAGCTGAAAATGAAGAATGTCCTGAAGGAAAAGAGAGTCTGCAATAAAAAAAATGTATTGCAAAATTTGTATAATCCATGATAACACTAAAATGTTTCACAATATAATCTAACAGTAGAAAAAGAATGGCATGTAAGCATATTCTAAGCAAAAATGCAAGCATAAAACTATTTATATTAAGATAACCTATGCCAAATTTGATCCAATTTTATTTCTTTATAATGAATTTACTCAGAAATTTCAGTTCACAATATCTTATGCAATACATTTTAATTCTCAACCACTAAAGTTTGCCAGATGTCTATAATTTCAAAGGATTTTCATTCTTATTAAATTATCAAATTTATTGTCATTCAAAGCCTGTTTATTTAAAATAACAAACAATAATAATTGTTTATTATTTTAAGCAAACATATTTAAAGAAAAAAACAAGCAAAATAAAGTAAGTAAAAACTAACCTTGATTCTTGAATAGCATTCAGGTCATTTCCCATACACACAAAATCAGTAATATATTCATGGGCATCTCGTAGGGTACAATTAACATTTGGTTTACAAACTTCTAGGAAATGTGGTCTCAACCTGCCTATACTATATTTTGCTATATCTGTTGTAAGTTGAGACATGCAAGCACCAAATAAAAACACACCAATTCTTTTATAAACACTCCATATCACATGAGGTATTGGTCTTCCTAAAAGTATATATACATGTCCTCGGCTGTCTCTTTTCGATCTCGCTTCATTTGTAAATTCTGTGACACATATCTAAAAAAAAAATTTCAAAGACTTGAAATTCTTCATCAAATTACATCACATTTTAACAAATAAGCAAATTATTTTATCTCACTAAAGTATTAGCCCAAAAAACTTTTAAGCAGATTTACACTAGATCTGCTGAGTACTTCTTAAATCTCAAATCACTTTGCTTGATATTTTTATACTATAAATGAAAAATACTCAAAAACATCATTTCAGGAGCAAAAATGCGAAATTTAATCACTTATTCACCCCAAAGCGTTGATCTCTAACTGCATTTCTTACATGAGATTTTTCATGAATATCTCCTGACAATGTTTTTTTAAAAAAGTGGTCATGCATTACATTTCAAATATAATTCACCTTAGCTTTTTTTTTACAAAAAATTCATATATAAATATTAGAACAAAAATTTATTGACACTAGTTAGAACACACAGTAAACACATTGAATAATTTACAATACATTCAAGTTCACATTGAATAATTATAATAATACACACACAATAATAAAAATTAATTCAAACAAGTATATAATTTTCAAAAAATGCAGCAAGGCATAATAAAACAATACAAAATAAATTCTTCGAGTACAATATGATATATAAATACTAAGCAGGTTGATGTAATATATGCATTGTTTCAAACAAAAAGCTATTTGCTTTACTAATAGGTTGTTGATAAATGCCTAAACTTGTTTTTATTGTGATAGTTTTCATTACATTATCAATATACAATTAGATGTGTGATATGAAGCAAGTTTAGCAAAAACTATTATATAGGAAAAACAAGTGAATATGTATGAGTGTAACTTTAAACCTCAGAATTTATCAAATTAAACATTAAGAAATATCTTTGAAAAATTATAATATCAATGCATTATAATAATACTTTCAGAATTTAACAGTATATACAGCATACCAGAAAAATTTGAATGCATTAATTTTGATTAATAATCAGAAAAACAGCAATATTTTTCATTGTAATATCAATTGCAAGAAACTAAAATGCTATAAACTTGTAATTATTAAATTTGTAATTTCTTCATGTAATTTGAGATGTATAAGAAATTTTTGAAACATATTTGAACATGAGATACATTTTGAAACAAGAAATAGAGTTTCTAAGTAGATAATAAGAGATGTTACATTTATTTTTCAATTCCCAGGGCCATATCAATGACAAAAGTACAAAACAACATTTTATGCATGCAACAAACTTACCAATTGTTATAGAATTTTGTTGTTGTTAATATACATATATTTTCAAAAACTAGACAATGATAAAAATATAGATTTAATGAATTCCTAAATTTAATTCTAAATGGTTCTAGATATTATATTAAATGCATTTGTAAATTTTTATAAATATTTCTTAATTTTAGTACAAAGGGAAAAAATTCCAGAATGGAAAGTTCAGAATTCTAACATTTTATTTGCATTTCTTTATACTCATAATGAAAAATTTACAAATTTTTTAATAATCCCTTTTGAAAATACATTCAGTATCTTGCCACGGTTATTACAACCTGATAGTAAATATATCCCATCTGTTTTTTTTCCCCAAACTATCCAACAAACAAAAAATAGTTAAGATGCTATAGATATGTGCTAAGAAAGGTTTTGAAAAATTAAGGCCATCAAAAAAGTGCAAATTTAAGGAAAATATCCAACTCAACAATACTGAAAAATTATTAATTTTTAATTTTAACAAATCAAAGGCAGAACATTTGCATTAAAATAACAAAAAATAATGCTTGAAAATACACATTTCTAATTGTTTACTTTGGATTTAACAAAGCAAAACCAAATTTGAGTACCAGAAATAGAAAGGATAAATCGATAAAATAAATTATACTTTATAAAAAAAAGTCGTGACATCTTGCTTTAAATATAGCAATATATGTGTAATTCAATACATAACAAATCTGCATGTTTAAGACTAGCAGATTTCCAACTCTGCAAAAGCCTAGAGCCACAAATAGATTGATTAAAATGGTGTTACTAAAAAAATGAATGTGCAAAAAATTCAAATACTAATAAAACAAGATATTAACATTTTGTCAAGCATAAAGGGTCATGCTTCCATCTGTCTCAGTATCTTTCATTTTGCTATAAAAGTATAAACATTAACCCATTCAAGAAACATTGTGCACCATGTATGCAAAGAATTTCTGATCCATAAAAATGGTGGCACACCAATTGTACAATGCTGAATTGAGAATGTCAGCTTCTGGGAACAGTCTCAAAAAAAATGTATCATCTCAATGGATTAAGCTTTTGCTTAAAATTAATTGTATTAAAACATGGATTCCTCATAATCATGAATCATAATAAATAACAACATAGTTATCTTCACAAAGCTGAGTTAGTAAAATAAAAGTTAACCTAAGGATTTATTTTACATTAATCTTCTATCAATGATTATGAAAAAAAATGTATTAAAATTGGAAAATAAAATGACCAATATAAAAAGAGGGACCTTATAATGTCAATTGTCTAGAACCTCAAAATACTAAAATCCACCACTAATGTTTAAAATATATATTTTCTTCTTTCTCAATAAAAATTTTCTGGAATTTTATTTAATAATCAATACTATAATAACAGAAATAATTTATTTAATATTAAGAAATATTTATTAACCTGTTACATCAATAAAATTAATTCAATTATTCCTCACATTATCTTCATTCTCTTCCTCCTTAATTTATTCTAATTTATCGGGTTTTTTCTCAAATGCCTATTATAAATGTTATCAAATTAGATACATAAGATTCATTTACAATTGAATTTTATAACAATACAGCTCTTAATTATAAGGAATATAACAACATAAACATTACCACTATAACAGGAAGGAAAACACCAACAATATAAAGGACAGTGTTGGATACTGTTGAATCCTTGTATGGATATCTTATGCTGTCATCATCACAATTAAATCCCCTTATGGTTGGCTTGCCGTGAAGATGAAATATTAAAATAGGAAATCCAACTACAAAACCAAAAAAAGTCATACAAATAAGATTGCAATTTGAATATATAAATTAAAGTCAACCGTAATATTTGTATAATATTTTACACAGTGAATTTTTTTATTCTTAAATTTCATGATTTGATAACCATTAATAAAATAGTAGTCAAGTTATATTTTGATTATTTAAATTATTACTATAATTATTCACACAATAATTTAAATAATTAATAATAATTAAAATACTGAATTGCAGAGCTGTCATTCAGAAATTTTACTAAAATGCCAATCGAAAAGTAGGTAAAAAAAATTTTTAAGGGTTTTTAAGATAGTGAAAATGGTATAAATAAAATAGAAATTATTTTTTGGTTCAACAGATATTTCCATGTGTAAAACACCAATTAAGATATTGAGATTTTTACAATCAGATACCATTCGATTTTAAAAGTAGAGATTTAATACATTTAACTTTTTCCAACTAGATTTGATGTGAATATCAAATATAAAGTGCTGTAAGAAATAACATTAATTTTTGAACAAAATACAAACCCCAGTTATTATTTTGATAAGCAATGCTTAATAAATATAAAATTTCAAGCCTCTTTCTTTAAAAATATACTGTTCATAAATTTTTCCTATAAAAATACAACTTATCAGATGCGACTGTTAGAACTGCAACAAGAATACAAACTCAGTAAGACATGCTCCCTAATCCTAATGGATTTTAATTTTTGTCATTTCAGCGAAATTTGTTATCAATATTGTTTTTCATCCAATATAACTTCTTTAATAAAGTTCAAGATAATATTTACCTGCAAAAACCCATACACTATCCGAGATTTAATAAATATATTGTCACAAAATATATTTAAGAATGTGATCTGTAAACACCTATTGGATTGGCATTTAACACAAATTGAAAAATTCTTGTAATAACGATGAAAAGTAAGATTACCAAAATGTATACAAAGAAAATTTGTATTCAGGCAAGTACTGGGAAATTTTGTCATTATACTGTGGGGAAAGCTCATGCAGCGTAGTTTTGTAACATGACCATGATACAAAAGCAATTGCTCATGCAGCGTAGTTGTTAACTGGCTTATAAGCTTTCCCCACAATATCAAAAATGATTGATATTTATTGAAAACAATTGATACTTATTTCAAAACAGTTTTACTAGTAGAACAGAACTCAATAAAAATCAATGATGAAGTGACTAATTAATTCCTTTTCTAAAGGAACATTTCCATAATAACCATAACATCTGACCCCCCCCCCCTTTTGTCTTATCAAAATAAAAAAAAGTAACAAATCAATAAGCATAAAAATATGCAAAAAATATTATAAAAAATATTTTCCAATTTTAGCAATAAAATAACCAAGCTGGATAATAATAGAAATCAGTTCTAAGCAATAAAACAGTTTATTTATGCAATCCTTTACTTTTAAAACGGATATATAAAAATGTGATATGTTCCTATAATAAATAAACCATTTCAAATGCTGTTTTTACACCAAAGACAACAAAACAAGTACTCTGACTACAATAACTATTTGCAATAAAATAAGAATTTATAGTATCTCAAGAAATTTCTCCATTTTTAAGATATCTCATTTATAAGACTAATCTTTTCTCATCACGTTAGCAAGTTAGAAGTTTCAACTATAAAAAAATATTCTGTTTATATATATATATATATTGAGTTTTTAAAAAATTTCCAATATATGCAGTCATTGTTGTAAGAAACAAATTTAATTTATGCAGTACAAATATGACTTTCCACATTTCATTTTATAATAATTAATGACATCATAAATTTGCTTCATCTCATAATCTTGCAGCATTTCTAAAATTTTTTAGTATTATGATAAATTCCATTCTATTTACAGATGATAAAATACAAATTCAAACTTTTTTTTAAATATTACAGTTTTCAGAAGATTTTAAAAAGTAAAAATAAGTGTTTGCAAAAATTTAAAAAAAATGTAATATACATTCTCTTCTAACATCAAGAAAAGAAGAATTCTTATTCTTAGACAATGCTCTAAATACTGTATTATAATGCAATAATTTCCAAATAATTAATGAGTAGTTCATATAAATTTTATTTAACCAGGCAAAAAGTTTAAAATCCATTTCTATTATTTTGAATTTTAAAATAAAAGATGGCTACACACAATATTTAAATTCTACATAAAAAATATAGATCTTATAGACCACAATAAGTTTTAATACATTCAGCTTAAAAATTATGAACATATATCTAACAGAAATATTCCCACACAATCAGTTGTTAAAATAGTTTAAATGTTACACACACAAATTTTTGGATTCAAATACATAGAATTTTACTGCTCCCATAAAAATGTAAAAATATCAGGAAGGACAATTCTCATAGATAGTAAAAACTTGGTATTTAAAATTTTACACAACTAATTTACGAAGATCAATTGATGATATTAATTATCCTGAAGCAGTTTAATTAAATACAATTATTTAAATGAAAAAAAAAAGCACAAAAATACATTTATGTTACCTCTTGAAATAAACAAGTGTTATTAAGTAGAACAAATTCTAATTTTACAGTTAAAAATTTAGCAAATTATATAGAATACTTTAAAGGAAGAATATCAATTGAAAGACGGTTCTCGAATGGAATTTGTTAAAAAATCGAATCCAAAGCAAGTCTTAAAGGTTTGCTTTATCAAAATACCGCATCAAGAATTCAATCTTTCTTAAAAATTTATTCAAATCAAATATTTTTAAAGAGGTATGAAAAGGTGAATAATTAAAAAAGGCAATTCGAAGAATTTCATACATTTGATAATTTATTTAATAACATCCCCACCCTAGTTAAATGTTAAAGTTTCTCTTACCTACAAGAAGTAGAAAAACGTCAAGACCAATCTTGACAACGGGTTTGTAATCGAGCGGCATTAAAAATTAATGTAATAGCAGCCAAAAAACGGAATAAACAAAGTTACGTGAATTCAAATGAATTTTAAGTTAACATGACATTCAACAAACATAAACACAGCCGCATGAAACTCACGGCCGCATTACAAAAACTTCAAAAGAGAAATGCAATATGGTACGCATGCGCATTGAAAAACGAGATCTGACAACGTCTGTATACTCGCCCAATTCGTGCGAAACTTAGCCGCATGACGAGCAACAACCAATCATGAACAAATAAGCAAATCCTTGAAACCTGATAATAATAATAAAGAAATAAAAAAAATAGTCCAAACGGAGAGCGAAATGATTACTTTTCTTTTTTTTTTTGTTGCTAATGTGCAGCGGATACAGCCAATCATATCAAACAAAGATAGCTGTCTCTTGGAGCTGCATCTTGTAACGTGATAGGAAATTTTCACGACACAAGTTTCGATCTTTATCAACCGCATAATGACATAACTACAGAGACGGCAGTTTTTTCAGCAAATTGTCAAAATAAATTAACTGTAGTATTAAATTAGATATGTAAGTAGTTTTTTAAACAATACTTTGAATAATATTTTTTTCAAAAAACTGTTTAGAATATAGCCAATTTAATTCTTCCTAAATAGATACAGCTGAAATTTCCACCCCCCCCCCTTTTCTTTTCATTTAAAATTCCATTTTTCTTTTAAATATTTTTTTTTACAGAAGTCATACATAGTAATGATTTAATTAATAAAATCAGTTTTGTTTCTGTCGAAAATATTACATATATATATATATATATATATATATATATATATAATTTTTTAAAGTAATAAAATTTAATGACAATGAAGATCTCTTTCCCTTAGAGATGTTTTATGAATCATTTTTAATTAATATTCAAATATAACAACCCTTATTTGGTATTCATATTATTATCATGAGATTAAAAGACGTAAATACATTGTATCTTTTGAGAAAATACAAAATGTTGAAATGAAAAACAAATCCAGTTCATATAAAAATTAAATGTATTTAATTAAAAAATATCCAATAAATGGATCAAATATGGACATCTCAAAATTCTTGTTCTGGATTTAATTTTAATTATTAACTAATTAATTGGATGTTCGAATATGAAATTTCTTGACTTAAATAAATAAAAAAGTATTCAAAATAATTTAAATTAAGTGAGATGAAAATTTTGGTTAAAATATAGAATACATTTCCCTCTCTAAATGCTTTATATATATCCTCCATTTAAATTCAGTTCTACTGTAGAATATGTGTAGGAGACGACTCTTGCGCAGGTTTATAATTTTTTCTTCCATTAATAAAAGCATGAGTTTTAAGAAACTACTCAATTGTATAGTTATGCAAATTATGTGATTATGGAACTCACTGGTAAAGTCATCATAAATGGATTGACGTAAATTCGTTTCCTCTCTTTCCTTCCTATTTCTGATGGAGTACAATGGCTTGGAAATTACGATATTACATTCCACCTACTACAATTGCGATATTGCTTGTAAATTGCGATATTGCTTGCGATATTGCTTTCAGAATTACAAAATATATTTATTGAAGTTATCATTCGAAATATCTTAGTACGAAATACATTTACTCAGCTACACATTATCTTACATTACAACTGTTGGTTCACTTTCGTGATATTGTACAACTTCACTTTCTCATTCTCATATAAACTTTACAGATATTGAATAGATTTTTTTTTTCTTAATTTTTAACAATGAAAGAAAATCGCGCGATTAGATATTTGATGAAAAGAAAACGATTTGGGTTTTATTCACAACAATGAGAATATTGTTGTGAAATGTACTTAAATAATATATGTGGTAGTGAATAAATCTCAATTAAAGAATTTTACAGTAACTAAATTGGCAACAATAAGAAGATACATTTTGAAGTTTAAAATAGCATAAAAATCATTTTTACATGAAAATATTTTCAGAAATTTTTATGAAAGTACCAAAACCTCTCTAAACTTTTAATTATTTAAATTTTTGATATTTTTTTAATAAGCACTGACTCACCCTCCAAAGTAATGTCTGCCAAATTTGGAAGCTCTGAGGCAATTTCACAACCCAACACACACATTCATTCTCTTTTAGTAGTTATAGAATTCCTATTAGTTTCAACCCTTCATAATTTTTTTTTCTAATAAGAGTTTTTATGAACATTTAAACTCCAAACTCTAACGAAGATCTGTAAAATTATCTTATGAATAATGCTTACAACTAAATCTGAATAACAGTAAAAATATAAGAAAAATATTAATAACAAAATAAAGAGAAGGAAATAAATTATAAAAAATAACGCCATCTTCAGATAAAACTTTTTAAATAAATTTCAAATTATGATTCAAAAATCGTTTAGGCGCTCTATGAGACTGACTGCTGGTTCTTAAAGTTACCTCATTCGAACACGCAGTTATTTCTTAAATAATAAGAGCTCACAAGATAAAATCTTTTTCAAAACATTAATCAAATTTTAAGCTAAAAAAAATCAGCTGAAATTTTAGAGTTTTTCCACATTGACCTCGGAACATATTATCTTATAAATGTCATTTTTATACGATTTTAAAATTCAAAAAATTTGTTTTTTAGTTACATCGATTTTATTTTCAATTTTTATTTCGAAATTCGATGAACTTTAAAAATATTTTACAAGTTTATTTTAGACCTAGATTTTTAATTTTATGATGATTATATTGCGATGCAATGATATTCAATACACATTTTTTCTGTGTCCGTTTTCGTTTCTACAATTAAGAATACATTTTTTAAAATTATATAACAGTAGATATATAGAACCTAAAACATTTATGTTGCAATTTTCTGTTTAAAAAACAAAATGTCTTAGGAAAAAAATGCGCTACTTTAGTTTGTTTTTCCTAATTTTCATTAACTGAATAATGCAATTACTGAAAATATGAGCAAACAGTCAAGTCTAACAAAATGTGAAAATTAAAGAAGTAAAGTACTAAATTAACAATATATTTCTAAACAATCTATTTAACAGTTTGTTGAAAGAAAAAGGGGCATAGCAAGGGTACATGGTACTTGTGGCATAATATTATGTTTTCGTCCCTCACTATATTTGGTTATAAAGAGTGGCCTAGATGCACTAATGAAATCATGGCAGTCAGATCATCTACATCACATCTTTCCCCATTGTTCCGCAAGTAAAAGAGCATCAGCATCATAACAAATTGAGTAATGGATATTGTTTAGATTATCTCTGTGTCATATCAATTGGATCTATGCATATTAAGATGTAAAATCTGCATAATAATATAAACAATGAGATTCCAAAGATCTTAACTAGATTTTTAAAACTGAAAAGAGTGACATTTAAATTATTTTGATGTTATATATTTTGCATGAAAGCATGGTTTTTCAAAAAAATTATTACTATTTACTATGAAAAATTAGAACACTGCTTATCTACTCCATTTTTTCCCTGTAAAATTATTCTCTTCTATTAGATGCATAGAAAAAAAAAAAAATCACATCTCTGCAAAAAAAAAAAAAAAAAAAAAAAATTGTTTAGGAATCAAAATGTTCAATCAAATTGTTTAGGAAATGTAAAAATGTTTAACATAGTAGTACGGGGACTGGGCTTCTTAGACGCACCCTATATTGTGATTATATGGAAACATTTAATCTTTAAAATTAATAAAGCCTTTTTCTATTGATCTCTTCAATATTTTCAAGAATAGAATCATTTTTACGCCTCCATAGGTCTGTTGATTTGTTGAAGTAAAAATAATTAAGAAAATTACTTTGATTTGATTGATTTCATTAAAATTTGTTTACCAACTATTTTTCATCGAATTTTCCTTCAGATATCAATCTTTTATTTATTTATTTTTTTAACGGTGTGGTCGTAACAAACTTTTGTCGCTTAGAACGGAACTGGAAAACCTGTTAAAATGGAGCTTTTCTACTTGATAAAATATCCTGTGGGAATAGTACTGAAATCGTCATTTGAAAACACAGAATTAAGTGTAAAGAATTCATGAGTTACACAAAATTTATCCCTGCTATTTTCTTTTTAACGTTTATTATTATTATTATTTTAGAATAATTCGAAAGAAAGAGTTATTCGTTTGAAATATAAAATGCTACAAATATTACAATCGAATTGTAGTTTTTTTCCGACATAATAGAATGTAAAAGAGGAGGAAATGTATGAAAGATGTTCATGTTATTCAAAATAATGTTGAAAATGATAGAAATGCATTTGTTTAACATATAAAGGTGAAAATTATTTATATTGTTAACCACAATAAAAGCAATGACAACTACTTTATTTCATATAAAAAAGTTTCTAAATTTGTGTAAATTTTTACTTTATATTCATCTCTATTTTATACAGGATGGTCATAAAAATCTTTCTTTGATAACAATAAGTTTTAGAAAAAATCATTAAATATAATACAGAAAAATTGTTATCACGGAATAGTCGTGTTGTTATTTATTTGTTTTTTTAGGCCAACAGATAAAGCAATTAATGTAGAAATAGTTACTTTATATTTTATTGTTATTAAAATAGCGTCAACGAAAAAAATTTTTAATGTATTCTTTGGTTTATGAATTTAAAATCAGTCATCATTGTTCAATATCAATTTTGGGGTTATATAAAGCAAAGTGTTTGCAAAGCCAATTGAAGACATTAATACACTCAAAGATAGGAACATAGATGTTATGTCTAGTGCGGTAGCCAAAATGGCAGCCAACACTTGGCGAGAATTGGAATACCGTCTTAACATTTTTAAAACTACCAAGTATGCTCATATTGAAATTTTTTGATGTAAGTGGTTTTCTTAAAAACTTTATAAACGCAAGTAAAAAATATCAAAATGACCATATGCCAAATTACATTATTTTTGATAACTTTTTTCTGAAAACAAGGAAAAAACATTGAGATTATCCTGTATATTAATATGCCAAATTTTGTATCTATGAACAATTTATTTGTTATTTTTTATAATACAAAATGAATTAATAATAATTTTTCCCGAGTTCAAATTAAGGTAATTTTACAGAAATTTCAAAACAACACATTTCTGTTAAGAGTCTATTTTCCAAATTAATTCGAAATCATGCTATGCCAGTGCAAAAGTAACAGAAAGAATCTCATCAATGAAAAGATTGTTCTTCATTAATTCAAAAACAGGATGTGTTCTAGTTTAGAATAAGGGTAAAATAGGAGATTATAATTATATTACTATGCTCAGGAATTTCTGAACTTTCAAAAATATTTTCCAAATGTGAATGAATAATACCATTTGCAAATGAACAAAATGAGAATATCGTGTGATCTATTTATCCGAAGAGGCTCAATTTCATTATACACAGTGTGCGCTCGGAGCTATTGGCTACTGTCGTTCAAAGCTTCTTGTAATGGGGAGGTCTAATAATGAATGTTCTATCACCATAAGACCACGGCTCACAAGTAACCTCCTAGTGCTAAATTGCATGCCAAAATATGACATCACTTTACTTTCATAATCAATGTGAGTGGATGAATGTGCACAAATGTGTGTGTTGGAACTCTACAGGCTAGACTGTTTGATATATAGTTATCAGATTTGACATATATAAATAGGAGGGTGGAAATGTGCACCTCAGAGCGATTTTCTTAAAATTTTAATTAGAATTTTTAGTAATTAAAAATTCAGCTCGAATTTTGGTGACTTTCATCAATAATATACAAGAATATTACTGAGCAAAAATAAATTTACATTGTTTCAAAATTCAAAAAATTATTATTTTAGTGATACGAATATAATAGCTGTATGAATTTTTCTTTTTATTTTAATTGACAATTAAAAAAAATTTTTTAGTACAAAATGTCAGTCGGTCAACTGTTTGACGAATCTCGTTCAAAATTTGATAAAAATCTGTATTTTGGTTGCCAAACTCGTGTACTAAATTTTATCTACCCAGCTGTTTACACTCGAACAGTCAGACAGACAGATTTCCTCTGAATGGATTTCTTTAAAATTTTGAAAGAAATCTTCTAAAGTTCAGCCGTCTAGCTTAAAGCGTTTTTGAATTATTGTGCTCACAGACAGAGAGACATAATGCCAAAAAAAGTGTTTTTCGGGAAGTTTGAAAAGTAAAAATTCTTCAAAATCCAAAGTTCGAATTTTTTGACGATTGCAATTCTTCCTCGATACTTCGTATACGAAAAGCCAATAAAAGAAGGATTTTATAGTACCATGAAAAATTATGATATATGAACCGCTATAAAATGCTACAAATATTACAATCGAATTGTAGTTTTTTCCGACATAATAGAATGTAAAAGAGGAGGAAATGAATGAAAGATGTTCATGTTATTCAAAATAATGTTGAAAATGATAGAAATGCATTTATTTAACATATAAAGGTGAAAATTTTTTATATTGTTAACCACAATAAAAGCAATGACAACTACTAATTCTTCCTCGATACTTCGTATACGAAAAGCCAATAAAAGAAGGATTTTATAGTACCATGAAAAATTATGATATATGAACCGGATATTTACATTTAAAATTGCTATGATGATTTCCTTTTGACAGAATCATGGACATGAAATTATATCTAAAATGTTTATCTAATGAAACCAATGCTCTCGGCGAATCAGCTGATCACATAAGGCGATTAGTACAGAATAAAGGAATTAACCAACACCGTTAAAAAGCAATGCAAACTCTTCGCAAATATCTTGTTAATTTAAACATGTCAGCAGCTTATGCAACGAAATTCCTGAAGAAACCGCTGCACTCATTGTTTTCCTTTCCTTTATCGCAAGAGAGTAGAACCTTATATATCGTCATCACAAAAGATAGCTACACTCATTAATTCAAATACACGTGCTCATTAAATGAACGATAGTATACCAAGAAAGGAATAATTAGAACTGAATATTTTATGTACATATCTCAGTTAAAATATACTGACCTTGTTTGTTACAATTTTAAGAACTAGTAATGATTGGGACATCAAACAAAAATGATGTTGCATATCTGTATCCGTTTTTGTAGTTAAATGTGGATGCGAAATAATAGGAAGGTGAAATCTCATTGAGAATGTTTTAGCACGGTTGGAAATATTTCTATTTTTAGTATTCTTTTGAAGTTTAAAAACATTTTGCTAACAGACAGCACATTTTTTTTTCCAATTCATTTCTAAGAAAAATCGTTTTTTTTTTTTTTTTTTTTTTCTTTTTTTCTCCGATTAAGTTTAATATTTTTTCTCTGAAAGTTTCCAAATATCAATCATGAAGTATTTGCTTCATTGATATTAAAGATATCTAATAGTTGCAATTCGCGGTGGGGGGGGGGATGGTCTTTATTTAGAAGCACAATATAGAGAGGAAAATCTAGAACACATTTAAAAATTTTCTCGTCACGTGATTGGAAATTAGAAAATTAATTAATTTTAATTTTGGATCTACAATTTTGGATTCAAAACCAAATGATTTATTTTAGAACTATCGTGTCCGTCTATGTGCAAATAGACAAACAAACAAACACTCTTTGATGTATTTGATCCCAAATTAAATTCAGGCCAACAGTTTTGGTGTAATGATTGAACACCAAATTTCATTTGTCTAATTTATTTCATTGGGTTATCATGTGCAGAGGTTTGGTATAAATTCGAAATCTATTATTTCCGGATCCCCCCCCCCAAAAAAAATTTTAAGTTGTGATTCGTCAAAAGAAGAAGTCGAATTCTTTAACAATTATTACAATTGTATTTTCTTCCTCTTTCAATTGAAAAGATTTAATTGGTTTAAATCAAGGCTTCGTGGGGTATTTTTTTCCCGCTTCCACTGTTGACATCCTCTTCTGCACTCAAGAGAAGAAAGAAGGAGGAGGGGGCGATGCTTTTTCATTCAGATCTCAAAAGAAGAAAGAAGAGGAGGGGGGGGAGTCGTTTTTATTTGTACCCATGTATTATGCACATTTATGAGCGAAAAATTAATTGCTGTCACATAAAAGTGATATTTAATTAACACAATTATTTCGTAAAATTAAAAAACAAGCGCCAAAAAAGGCGAATTTTTAAGTGAAATTTAATTTTATTATTCTAAACAATATTACCCAAGAATGTGAGTGTGGCGAATTGAGATGCGTGAGGATAGAACCTGGGATTTTGTGGTTCGCAGTCTAGTAACATGACCACGATACAAAAGCAATTGCTCGTTCAGTGTAGTCGTTAACTGGCTTATAAGCTTTCACCACATGAGAAAGAACAAATCTTATTTTTTCTCTTCTAGATCTCCTGTGGAATCAAGATCCATGGTTTGAAAAGGTATGAGGAAATTTATCGCCTTTTTGCAATTCGGAACCAATTTTCTTTCTGTGGATTTCGGATTCACTACACTTAACTGTGCATAACTATGAGTAAAATGTATACAGTATTGAATTGCTACTAATAAGTTGAACAATTGATTTTATAATGCAATGGTTGATTCTGAAAGAATGTACAACTAGCATGTTTTCAAAAACAAGTCTGTTTCAAAATGTGGAATATATAGAGAGGTTTGCAGTTTCTGTAAAATATTTCATCAATTCGGCAAACAAGACGATCAGATGTGCTCTCAGCTGAATCGATTACCTTTCCCAGTGCCAAAATTAGCTTTAATAGATGTGATTTTTAAAATGTATCTCCTTCATAGAATATTCATCAGACAGACAGTAATTGATATTAATAATCGAAGCGTAATAAGTGAAACAAAGTGTGTGTGTGTGTGTGTGTGTGTGTGTGTGTGTGTGTGTGTGTGTGTGTGTGTGTGTGTGTGTGTGTGTGTGTGTGTGTGTGTGTGTGTGTGTATGTATGTGTGTGTGTGTGTATGTGTGTGTGTGTGTGTGCGCGCGCGCACGAGTTACGACCAGTTGATATCACTTCTCTGGTTAAAATTCAGTTTTGTGGAAATAGGATAGCTGTAATATAATTTTTCGAAGAATATCATTATCAGTGTTGTTCACAAAGTGTGCTCAATCGTAAAACATAAAAAAACTATAACAGAGATATGACAAAAAATTACTCGTATATTATTCCTATATTAAATAATATAGGAACTGTGCAAACTTCCATAGAATTTCTTTTCTTTCTTCAAGATTTATAAGAAAAATAGCAAATAATAAAAAAGACTCAAATTAAAACATTTAAGCGAAATTTATGGATTAACTATCTTAAATTGAAATTGTACATTTATTAATCACTAATTATAACTATTAATATTGCCTTATCTTATTTATATTCACTATATTATAAATACAACTTTTTGATGGAAATGTGGTTATAAGGACAAAAAATTGAAACCTTTCTTTAAAAGAATAGCTATTGTAAATTTATTTTTATTTAATTAGAAAAAATCTATTAAATGAAAAAAATATGATGCTCTCTTGTATACAACAAGATTTTTTAATTTTTTCCATCCTACACCCCTTATGTATAGATAATGTTTCAGCGATCACACTTCCGTGACAAGAGTTTTGTTACTTTCCAGCATTTGATGGGGAAAAATAATCAGTAATCAAATATAAATTTTTAAAAACCTATTGAAGAAGTAATTTTAAAGAAATAACTTTTTTGTCATATAATATTAATAGCTCTTTCAAACTTTAGGAAATCTTTCATAATGTTGTACGAAGATTTCAGGAAATATTCTATACAATTTCCTAAGGGGTTGCGACTCATAATTCGAGGTCTACATTGTACAAAATTTTCAATAAGACAGATAATTCTCCAAAACTGCCGATCAAAGACAATAAAAAAAATCTGTTACATTAATTTCATGTAAAATTGAAAACTGCGATGTCATCATAGTGTCATTCACATGGAAGTGATCATGGTGAAGCACTGGAAGACCTCCATGACGTTTTGGTTTCTGAAAAACTAGCAACAACACAATTGTTCTAAAATAAACTGTATGACGAAATTGTTCATTGTGTGTGTGTGTGTGTGTGTGTGTGTGTATGTGTGTGTGTGTGTGTGTGTGTGTGTGTGTGTGTGTGTGTGTGTAATCGTGTGTGTGTGATCGACATGTTAACTCGAAGCATAATTTATTTATCTGAAATGTTAATTTATTAAAAATTAAGAGAATTAAATTGTAAAAAATTGTGTGTGTGTGGGTGAGCTGGCGGTCTACAGTTCAAAGTGTTTAACCAACTACAACGACCAAACTGGGCACATACACATTTTGGAGAATGGGAATATAGATTGATTGATTCCATTTAAAACGGTGTCATGAGATAAAAGCATGCATTTCCTATAAACGTCTTTCGTCCCTTAATAAGTCCAGCAACTCAAATAGATTTGAGATTTTGAAATCGACAGTTTATATAATTTTATGCGTATTATATTCGTGCATCCAAAAAGTTTAAAAGTAAATTGGAGAAAAATGTAAATTTTGCATAAAACGTTTTTATGCATTCGTCTGCAAAATTTGACTTTATAAATCCTTTTTTTTTTTTTTAATCCCCAGCAAGATACATGTGTTTTTCTAATTGAGCCTTTTTTTCACTTAGTCACGGTTGTTCTGCTTCTTGCCGGTTTGGCATTGCCTTCTGAGCAAACAATGAAAATAATTTCTTTGGCAGTTTCTTCTCACCCGTGAACCACATCCTTTCTCTGTGCATTTAAAAACTTGGCTCTGGAAATTAAATGAAGAAATCGAAGAAGAAATAAGAATCGTCTGCTCATTTTAAAATAGTTATGACTCATCGTTCTTTTTTATTTATTTATTTAAGAATTGGCATTCCAATGCTGCTTATTCTTATAAACGTTATAAAAACATAAAGTGTTTTCGTTGATTAAATTTTATATAGTATTAAGAAGTCGAAAATTTAAACGAACCAGATTTATTACTTTCTTTTTAGCTATTAATTTTTTCACAAATAAAAAAATGGTTATTCTAGGACGACAAAATAAATTAGAATTTTTTTCGAATTATATTATTATATTTAATACCATTTATATAAAGAACTTCTGATTAAAAAACATGTTATGAAAATTATGAAGCAATTTATACTTATTATATTATCAAATATAACAAGTATAAATTGCTTCTATACAACATTTTATTGAAGCAAAGCACTTGTATAGGTCAATAGCATCTGTTCTCAAATTGTTGTACGTGATACACAATGTTTGTACGTTATCAAAAAAAATGTTATATGTCATTAGTGCCTTCATGATTTTAAACTGAAATTTCATCAATAATATTTTTTGCTATGTTCAATTTTTGACAGCCGATATTTTAATATAACAACGATGATAATTATATAATACTTGCATTGTTTTAACAATTTTTCTTATAGAATAATTTATTTAAGTTAAATTAATAATTTCGCCGTGCTGTTTCTCTTTATCTACTAAACAATTGTACCCAAGCAGCAAGAGAAGTCACTAAACGATTGGCCAAGCATCGCAGCCATCTGATATACGCCGCCCGTATTTTGCCAATGTCACCTTTGCATTGGCGCGACATCGGATTTTGACCAAATTTTTTTCTGTCGCCTCTGAAGATCGCTTTTTCATCGGGGCGAACTCCTACGGCGACTTAGTGAAAAAGACCGGCTCAAAGCAATCGGCCCATAGTCGCCTCGATGTCGGGAAAGTTGCTTTTCCTAGGTGGCGCTATGCGAACATATTTTAGAAATTTTCCATGAATCACCTGGCGTGTATTGGATTTTGAAATTCAACCAGCAACGCATACTGTCATTTCAAGAAACTTGGTAAGTGTAAAGTTTTTATTATTATATATTTGTAAATAATATATTATTTATTCTAAATAGTGAATAAAAAAGATTATTTTTGTTGAAGCCGTTCGAATTCGTTGCTTACCTGAAACATGGAGTTGCACGTGATATTATTAGCGTTAGGCGTAAGCGACCATTATCATTTCTTTTCTTGTTTGTATTCTTTTCAAGTGATTTTATTTCCTATCTTTTTTTTTTGTGTGTGTGTGTCTGTTCTTAAATTATTGCAGATATTTTTCCATTTCATTTACAATGCCTTTCCTTTTGTTAACAACAATTTCTAATGAAAAAAGTTTTTTAAAAAATATTAAATTGCGTTCTTATGTTTTGATTTTGCAATAACATTTGTGTTATTATTTTTATTTCGACATAAGGCTAAAAAAATAGATTAGCAAAATATATTTATTGTAAATTTCAAAAAAAAAAAAAAAATCTTTAAAACTTGCAATTATGTAGTTATATTTGAATACTCTTATGTGAATAGTTTATAATTATTTCACCTTTCATAAAATAGTAACATAAATTTTACACCCATTAGTTTATATTATTTTTCTCTATTGTCCTAAACATTATTATAATATTTGCCTATATAGTTCATTATCAGATTGAAAACATTATCAAGCTTATGAAGTTCTATATATCTATTTTACTCTTTAATTACATATCTCCAATTGTCAACAAATATTTTATTTGTACTTTTAAAAGAAGTGAAAGCTCAATCATTATTCTAATTAAGGAATATGTTTTTTAGGTTCATCAAATCTGCAAAAAGAAGCTCTTTTGCTTGTTAATTACTCATCTCCAATTGTCAACAAATGTTTTATTTGTACTTTTAAATGAAGCGAAATCTCAATTACTATTATAATTGTTTTCTAGGTTCAGCAAAAAGGAAAAATGAAATGTATAAATAAATGTATAATTTTTTATATGTAGCTGAAGATTCAGTTATACATATATATAATATTTATATAAATGTGTGTGGATTTTTAGAAATTTAAAACTCTTCAAGTATTACATAATAAATAAAGTTTAAATAAATTTTTTATAAATTACTTTGTGTCAATATTATTTATTCTTCTAAATTATAAGTCATAGTTTCAGGATTTTGCTTGGGTTTATAAGTCATTACAGAAAATTCAGTAAAAAATTTCCAAGTAAATTATTATTTTACTTTGTATTTCTAAAATATTATTTAATGAAGGTCTTTGTAAATAAATTGTTTTCCATAGTTGTTTTTCTTTTCTCCTAAAAATAAAGAGGGGAAAATAATAATTAAAAAAATATTTGTCTAAAGAAATTTTGTATAATTGAAAGTAGTGTTTACATTTTTAGGTATGGAGTTTTTGTGAAATATTCAGAGTTAATCATAGATCAAATTTGGTTCTTGTGCCATTAAACAAAACCAAACTAATCATAGATTTTTAAAAAAATTAGAAATTTGAAGTAAATTGTTAATTTGAGCTTGTAAAATGTTATCAATTGGACATTAGCTAACACTAAAATTTGTAATGAGGTATAAAATTTCTACACCATAAAGTAACTTTGTAAGTTAATAATAAATAAGATTTCGCATAAGTGAAAGAAGTGTTGTATTTTTGTGCATGGAATTTTTGTGAAACATATTTTTCAAATATTCAGAGTTAATCATAGATCAAATTTGGTTATTTTGCCACAAATCTAAACCTCACTAAACATAAATTATGAAAATATTAGAAATTTGAAGTAAGTTATTAAATAAGAAGTAAGTTTGTGCTTGTGAATTGTTGTTTATTGAATATTAGCTAACACTAACATTTATAATGAGGTTTAAAATTAATGCAATATGAAGTAACTCTGTAAATTAATAGTAAATAAAATTTCCTATAATGGGAAGAAGTGTTCCATGTTTGGGTATGGAATTTTTGTGAAATATTCAGTGTTAATCCTTAATTAAATTTGGTTCTTGTGCTACAAAACCAAACAACTAAATATAGATCAAGAAAATATTAGAAATTTGAAGTAAATTATTAATTTGTGCTTGTAAAATGTTGTATGTTGGACATCAACAGACACTAACATTTATAATGTGTAAAATTTCTACAACTTGAAGAAACTTTGCATGTTAATAGTAAATATAAGGAATTTTGTATAATTGAAAGAAGTGCTGCATTTTTGTGTATGGAATTTTTGAGAAATATTCAGTGTTAATCAAAGATCAAATTTAATTCTTGTGCCATAAAACCAAACTAATCATAGATAATAAAAAAATATTAGAAATTTGAAGTAAATTATTATTTTGTGCTTGTAAAATGTTATCTATTGGACATTAGCTAACACTAAAATTTATAATGAGGCATAAAATTTTTTCATGAAGTAATTTTGTAAAATCAATAGTAAATAGAATCAGTAAAATTGAAAGAAGCGTTACATTTTTGTATATGGAATTTTTATGAAACATATTTGTGAAATATTCGGGGTTTAACATTGATCAAATTTTGTTATTTTGCTACGAATCTAAACCTCACTAAACATAAATTATGAAAATATTAGAAATTTGAAGTAACTTATTAATTTGTGCTTGTAAAATATTTTCTATTGAAGAAACATATAATAGGAATTATATAATTTAGTGTTTTAAACTATTTTTAACCAATGCATTAAATTTTAGGGTGTTAAAATAGGAATTTGTGTTTTATTCATTATTCTTTAGGAATTATTTGTTTATTGCTCACATTAAGCAATATAAAAGTGTGTATAGTAAAAAAAAAAAAAAAAAAAAAAAAAAAAATTAATAAGAATTATATATTTTTCTGTTTCGAATTTTTATAAAATAGCTTTTAAAAACAGATGATATAGGCAATATATATAATACATCTACTTTTAAATTTCTAATATTCAGGTAAAATCATACTGATTAATTATATAATTGAAACTATGATTATGTTAACATTTCTTCCCATGCATTAAACAATGAAAATAAATAGGAAATATCAATGAAGGAAATAAATCTTATATGTAGATAGATGTTGAGGTGATCAAATTTAAAATTATTTCAGATAATTTTAACATTTGTTTATTTTTTTTAAAGAGCAGTAAAAAAATTTCATTTAACCATTTTATAGGGTAAGATTGTGGTAAAATCTATGCTATAATAATAGTTAAAAAAAAGTTAGAAGAATTGTTAGAATGACATTTTCCATGAATTTTTATCGAAAACAATTATTTTATGGACAAACACTACTATTAATAGGTAAAAAAGAAAAGTAAACTATTCAAAATATCTCGTATTTTCAGTCTTTTGACAAAAATTTTTAAGTATGATAGTTTTAAATATTATGACACTAGTTTCTAGAGTTTGAGAAAATTGAATAACCATTAAACTAATATTTCAATTTGACACCAGCAAGTGTTCAGAAATAAATTGCCTATTGATTGGCATTTGGTTGCCCATTGCTAAAACACATGGGGAAATGATTGGTATTGGGTCGCCGATTGTTAAAACACATGGGGAAATGATTGGTATTGGGTCGCCGATTGTTAAAACACATGGGGAAATGATTGGTATTGGGTCGCCCATTGATAAAACAGGTCGCGAAATGCTTGGTATAACGTCGCCCGTGATAATAACAAGTCGCCAAAGGATCGGCAAATTCGTCGAAAACAAGTCGGGGCGACCATCGCGCGGCGTACCGCCGGGGGACATGACCAATGTCGGGGCGAGATCGCCTCCGATCTCGCCCCAATCTCGCTCGTTCCGTGGGGCGATACTTGGCCAATGGTTGGCCAACGATCTTTTGCTGCTTGGGGTACTAAATTATATCCGCAAATTCAAACTCTACTCTTTCCTTTTTTAGTATATACAGTGACTCAAACAATTGAGAGTACACCTTACTTTTACTTGATAAATCCGTTTTTCAATATAAATAACACATTACCGAGAAGAGCAAACATGCTTTTATTTTTACACATAACAAATGGTTTAATTTAGAGTAAAAATAAAGAAAAATCAACGAAAAACTCCTAAATTGAAAAGTTTCAGAAGCATTTTAAATAAAAATACTAAGATTTTTTGCCTCAAAAAATTGAGAATACACCAATGAAATTTTTGCAATATCTCGCATAGAAACAAAGTGTCACTGTTAAGTTGCATGTCTTTTGGCTCTTATAATGGCCTCTAAACGTCATGGTAACAATTCGACCAATTTTTGGCGGTATCTGAAGATATTTTATTGCATTTTTCTTGCCATATTTGTTTTAAATGGGTTTTGTTTCTAATTTTGTGTTTTTGAACCACCTTTTCAAGTATGGCCCACGAATATTCAATGGCATTGATGTCGGGGTACTGTGGTGGTGCGTGTAACTGCTGTTTACAATGAAAAAGACACTATATTTTGACGTTACGTGCATTCCGTTTGGGGTCGTTGTTCTGCTGGAAAATAGAATTTCCATCTAAACTCAAATTTTTAACACTTTCCTTCAGATTGCTGCTACCATATGGTTCTTCCAACTTGCTGCGGAAACTTCTCAAATTATAGGCAAAAGTGTAAGTGCTGAAACTGTGCGAAATGCCATTAGACAAGCTGGATATAAAAGTCGCATTGTCAGAGAGAAACCGTTCATCAGCTTGCAAATTCAGATAAAGCATTTAAAGTTTGCAAAAAC
Source organism: Argiope bruennichi (assembly GCF_947563725.1). Classification (NCBI taxonomy): domain Eukaryota; kingdom Metazoa; phylum Arthropoda; class Arachnida; order Araneae; family Araneidae; genus Argiope; species Argiope bruennichi. Next base: position 81,992,077 of record NC_079152.1, read on the forward strand.
TCATCAATTGAAGACCAATAACTTTTGAAAGAAAATTATATTTAGTAAAGAAAGAAAACTGAACATTTCTGGCAGTGGCAACCATCCGGGTAGGAAATTTAATTCTTATAGATGAATAAAAAACTATGTGATTTATTTGGATATACTTCAAAGCAATCTAAAGGAGAGTGCTAAAAATTTGGGTTTAGATGGAAATTTAATTTTTCAGTAGGACAACTATCCCAAACAGAATGCTCGTAACCTCAAAATGTGATGTCTTTTTCATTGTAAACAGCAGTTACACACACTACCACAGTACCCCGACATTAATGCCATTGAATATTCGAGTGCCATACTTGAAAAGGTGGTTCAAAAACACAAAATTAGAAACAAAACCCATCTAAAATAAGTGTTGCAAGAAGAATGGAATAAAATATCTTCAGATACCGCCAAAAATTGGTCGAAATGGTACCATGACGTTTAGAGACTATTATAAGAGCCAAAAGACACACAACTTAACAGTGACACTTTGTTTCTATGCGAGATATTGCAAAAATTTCATTGGTGTATTCTCAATTTTTTGAGGCAAAATTCTGAGTATATTAATTTAAAATGCATCTAAAATTTTTCAATTTAGGAGTTTTCCGTTGATTTTTCTTTATTTTTACTCTAAATTAAACCATTTGTTATGGGTAAAAATAAAAGCATGTTTGCTTTTCTCGGTAATGTGTTATTTATATTGAAAAACGGATTTATCAAATAAAAGTAAGGTGTACTCTCAATTTTTTGAGCCACTGTAAATATGCTACTTCAGAATCTTTGCAATTAAATGATCTATCACTCTTATATTAATGCATACAGTCTAAATTACGATTTCGAAACAAATACCATTAAGTAATTAATAAAATTGAAATTTGAATGAAAAAAATCTATTAAACGAGTATGCAAATCTTGGTTTTTTGTATGAATATTTTTATGAATTGCTGGATGAAATGAGTTTTTTAAACTTTTATTTATTTGTTTTGTTACTTCATTTTCGTAAAGATGAAATTATGTATAGAGATTTCAGTCTTTTCCTAGTATTCTAGAGTTTGAAAAATATATTCTCAATGAAATATATCAATTAAATATTTTTCAGATCTTGATTATCATTTCATCAATCAATTAATGTTTTAATTGTATCAACAGCTTCAGCAAGTAGAGGATTTGAAAAAAAAATTCCAAGAGTTCATAATATTTATAATAATGAATTTTAAATTAGTAGTGAACAGAGACAAAAAAAAATGTGTAGAAATAATTGTGCTTTGGTTCGTTTTCGGTTTTTTTAAGCGCAGAAAAGCTGAATAAGGATTATTCACAATGTGCTTAGTTATTTTTCAACTAATCATCTACAAGGAAAAACAAGAGTTCATTTAGATATTTTCTAACAATTGTTAATTTATTATTATTATGTTTTGGATTAATGAACGATGTATGTAATGTATCAAAATGATAAGAAAATCCTATTCTGGAGAAGGAAGTTCGTTTCTGATAGAAAGCAAACGTTACGTGTCTACCAAACAATAAAAATGAATTGTGGCGCACAGTTTTATTGACTGCACGCACGACTGAATTTTTACTCAATTCCTGCTTCATGCCTGACTGTAAAAAAGATATTTCATAACAATACCTGGCAGAAAAATACAATTAATGAAGAGCAAGATTCGATAACAGGGAAGGAAAGCTGTAACAATAATCATCAATTATTCGGTCAGGTTAATGAATGAAAACAAATTGAATATTATTAAGAGGTATAAAACTAGCTAGAGCTCATAAATTCTATATTTTTCAGAAACGGCTTAAATTGCTTTGCGAGGGTCTATTCACGCTCACGTAACACTTGTCTAAAAATTTCAGAACTCATCACTCATTTTGCAAGAGAACAAATTATAAGGCAAAACAGTACTGTTATTATTATTATTATTATTGTTTTCCGGGAGACTGAATTTGCATGAATCATGTGCATCTTTCCAAAAAGACACGTTCTTTTATTCTAGAAATATCATATCGAATAACAATTTCAACAGTAATGCTGTTAATGTCAGAAAACTTCAACTTTTATATTATAGTGGATGCCGCCGGATGCGATCATTAGCTACATTTAGTTAGTGTTATCATTGGCTTTATATTAATGTTATAATTTATTTAGTGTTATCATTGGCTTTATATTAAGGTTATCATTTATTTAGTGTTATCATTATCTTTATATTATCAAAATTCTCCGGTCCCAAACCAACATATTCAAAAAACGTACACAAAAATATTTGTTTAGTGTGATTATTATATCGCTTAACTTAATAGTAGACATGAAGCAAAGATTTGATTAGATTTTCATTTTCAGACAGCCTTAACAACTGATATTCGTGAAATTTCTGGCTTCCTTTGTAGGGAAACATCTCAGAGTGATCACTTCCTTGGTTCATATACTTATGTATGGACTACAGCGGTCTAGATTGGTTTAAATGGACAACTAAGCTGCTAGATGTGGCTTGAAATTGTTGAATAACTATAAACCACATAACCTGCCAATGAATTAGAATAGCAAAGAGGATAAAGAAGAACTGTTTTGAGTTTTAAATACAAAATTGAAATTCTTAAGAAGCATAAAAGTTTATTAAAAATGAATCAATGCAACTCTGCCACGTGGTTGAAATTGTCACAGCCTCTTTGTAAAATTTTGAAAAAATAATGAACTTTTTCAAGTACAAAGTCAAACAATAAACACTAATGATTCCTGTGGGTACGAATGTGCAGAGAAAAACCGTCTAACGAATGCCGGAATGAGCCAAGCACTTGATATTTTGAAACCCTGTATGCAGCATCATTCAGTGTATATTAAAAAATAACAATACAAGCAAGAAAAATATATCGACTAATCATTAAGGAATAAATGTCTATAAGCAACAATTAACGAATATTTCCAATACTTATTTTTGAAAAAAAATTGTGGAAGTACTGAGATATATTATTTTTCTTTTCTCTTAATATGATAAAAATATAATATTCGATTTTGTTCAATTCGGTTATTGTTATTGTTATTAATATTATCAAAATTATTAAATCTGATAGAGTTTACTTGAAGCGGCATATACTATATTTTAACCTTTCACTCAAAAGCCTAACGCGTCCGAAATCTGGTTCCATCGTAGAATCTCTGCATAAATGGGCTTAGTAGGGGTCTATGAGAAAAGCAATAAAGTCGTTTTATGTATGCATTTTCAAAGCGGCGGTCCCGGTTTGCAGCACACTGAAGTTTTCGGTGTCAAAGGATCTCCAGCTGGCGCAGAAATTTGGAAGGAAATCTCATAGCTCATGTGTCGCCTTCGTAATCTGATATCGTTCAAAATTACGAGATTCGTCCTAAAATAAGCAGTGTAAGTTTTCAAACTGGTTTGTATATGTAACTGAACTGGTCTGAAGTGTACTGTAAGAGTACTGATAAAGTCCTCTTGTAAGTTTCGATAGATAATTGAATAGAATTCTGACTCAATGGAAAAACGTTAGATAGCTAATCTATGAAAATAAATATATATAATCATTTATCAATTCTTATTATACTACAAGTTTCAATGCATGCATGAATTACCTATACAGCCGAATCTAATCATTGCGGTGATTCGATGTACATGAAAAATTCTCTTTGTCAGTTCTGAACTGCAAGAAAAAAACTTAGAATTTATATTTTTTTTCGTATGCGAAATATATAGAAAGTATAGTAATCGTTAAAAAAAAATTCAAACTCGAGATTTAGACGAATTTCGATGTTCAGATATTCCCTGTATTCCTTCAGTTACATTCCCTGTGTTCGAAAAGCACATTTTTGAAAAATATTTATCTGTCTGTAATAAAGAAAATTCAAAAACGTTTTGACCTAGAAGAATGAAATTTGGTATATGACTTTTTCATTAAACTTATAGATATCTGATAAATTTTGAGCAAAGTCCGTTCTGAGGAAGTTTATCTGTCCGGCTGCTTATCTATTAATCCTTTCTAGGGCCGTGGGAAGTATGCTTCTTACCAAATTTATCAATCTTTGTATGAAATTATGTAGATTGGCATAAGTTCTGACAAATTTTTTTAGTCAGTTAGAAACTTAGATGCTTCAATTCTTTATCAGACAAAATGATGTGTCTTGATTTGTTACTTAATTATTAATTAACCAAATGAATTAATTAATCAAATTAAATGTATCTAATAACTAAATGAATCCTTTTTCTTATTCTAATTTCAAGCCAAAAAATATCTTACCATAATATTACTAAAAAAATGGCCCTTTAAAGGGTTAACACGATAACTACAAAATGAAGAGAGCTAGATAGATAAAACTTGGTATACAGATTTAGCATCTTAGAGAGCTAGATGGATAAAATTAAATACACTAAGTTAACATCTATAATGTAGACACCTGTCAAATTTAAAGCCATATCCAAAGAGGGGTTGATCATTCGTCTGTCTGTACTTTCAGAAATATGCAAATGTGACAGCTCAAAAGCGCAATAACTTAAACATATCAAATCAGGTAAGTGATTTTGAGGTTACAAGTGTAGTTTTGCTTTACAATCTGTGGGAAAAACATGTCTAAAATATAAATTCGATTCCTGGGTACTTTTTACTTCATACCAAGAATTAATTATCAAGAATTTCGCTAAGAACCACATAACAGATTCAATAAAAATTCTAAATTCACGTCAAAGGTTAATATTGTACGTCAGTGCCATGCAAGGCGTTTCCTGGGATAACATATTTATTAATGAGTATGCGAGAAAGTTTTGAAGAGACCACTCTCGCTGCTTTCGGTAGTAATATACCTACAGATAACATCATTCATGTATAATACAACGTTATAAATAAAACTAATCCTAAAAAGCTAACCTAAATCAAATTTCGTAAACAGGTAGACAGCAAAAAAATTCACAATGTTATATTGCAAATGATTCAATATTAAGCATCAAAACTTTATGCTATCATATTAATTTAAATATTTTATGAAAATGTTGGTGCATATTTTTTTACATTTATATTCAGTCAGTCCGTATATTTTTATGATATAGCCAGCTGAGAGTAAGAGAGAAATAATTAGGATAATTTCGCTTAAACCATATGTTATAACTATCATATAAAAGAAAATTTTATTCTTTAGCAGCCGCCTTTGTCGATCAGTTAATTCGCAGAGATTCATGGTTATTAAAAGCTTCAATTAAATATTTTGTACAGCTTGGTGTCAATAGCTTCCACAAATAACGTATCACCAAATTTAAATTTTGATAAATATATAACTCATATTATTGTAGAAACTTTACACCTTCTATCCATTCTACTAGATATTTACCAAATTTTCTATCTATATCCTTATGCATTCAATTGCATCAAGGAAAGAGAAGCAGCATTTAGAAATAAAGAGGAAAAAAAAAAAAAAGAGTAGAAAAAAATATTGTATACTAAAACATTAAAATGAAGTCTACGATCGCAAATTTCAAATTATCATGTGAGAACATTATTATTTTTTAAGTCATTATCATTATTTGTTTTAATTATTTTAAGTCAGTAGCCAGTTTAAATCGGTTTGAAACAATCACGAGACTTCTCTATCGGTCTTTCTCTCTCTCTCTGTATATATATATATATATATATATATATATATATATATATATATATATATATATATATATATATATATATATATATATATATATATATATATATATATATATATATATATATATATTAATTTTAATTTTCAATTTTTCTAGCTGGCAAATAAAGTTTTGGAGTTCGGCCGATTTTGAGATGAAATAACAGCTATGATGTCATAGTTCTATGTTAACCATTTAAAAACGCATCTGCTGTCAAAGAAGCATACGTAATAATAAAATAATACTGGTAAAAGCAGGTAAAAAATATATGCGATTAAAAGATGATGATGAAAATTGCAATTTATGTTTTATTCATTGCCTATGCGATTTCGAGATTCAATATTCATTGCCTACGTGATTTCGATATTCAAAACCTCCTAACCAAAACAATATCATGTTCTCACATGATAAAAAAAAAATGGTACGCTTTAAAAATAGCTGATCATTGCTTATTTTGAGGTCAAATCTTTTATAAATTCCCCAAAATTTCAAAAATATCATTAAAATTCTATTTTATATTGACACCTTCTAAACATAAAAAAATGAGCCGAATCTTCAATAATGAATAAATAGCTAGGCTGAAATATTTGTAACAACAATGAAAATGATTTGAGTTTGATTACAAGAATAAGATATATTTTTACAAATTAAGTTTAAAACATTTTTCTAAAAAAAATTGATTAAAAATAAAAAAACATTATAAGACAAAAATAGTGAAAACATCGAAGATATTTTTTAAAAGTTTAAAATGACACAAAAGTATAATATTTTCAGTATATATATTTCTAGTAATATATTCTAAGTATAATATTTTCAGAAATTATGTCGGAAAACGCAAAAATTTAGATTAATTTTTAATTAATTAAAATGCCAATTAAAATTTCAAAAATTTCGTTCTGATTGCACATTTTGAAGTTTCAAAGCATATCTTTGTTTAATTATGTAGCTTTAGGTCAAATGTGCTGGCCTATAAAGAACTAGCACACACATAAGGACACTTTCTCTTTATTATTACTAAAAATTAACCTTTGACACTTATACATTTTAATCAGTATTAGACTTTTTGCTTGCAGTTTAAAACACCTTCATTTCGAGCATTTCTACATGTAAAAGGGATTATAAAATCTGTCATTTGAGAAAAATGAATTTGAAAGCTATGATCTTTTAGGAACAACTTTTTTCTTAGGAGTAAGCATTATTACCTAAAGAGTAAAGAAAAATTATTTCGTTCATGTTGAATTTGACTTGTTAGAACAACGCCTTTTTCTGAAACTACAAGAAGATTATTTTGGTGGAATCTCTTATTTTAGCCATGATCAGATAATGATCACGTCAGCTGAGACGGTACCCTTCTCTAAATATCCACATCACATCAGCGAAAGAACATTGATCCTTGTTGATTTGCACTCAAGACACTTATATATGAAGTATTACCTCATACTTCTTTTTTATAGTCATTGCAGCAATTCAGAAATAAGGACAGCTTACATACGTCATAGATGTTATATACAATCATTTGTGAGCCTACAACTCTCTACTCTCTAAGTACTCTGGCAAGAGGTAATCGTGGGGCATCTGAAGTGGCACTCATTTTCCAAATTTCTTCACTTCAACAGTGTGAACTCATTAGACCCAAGATGAAAGCTTATGGGAAGATTATGCGGCTATTTATCAGTGTAATCGGGATTCTACTTCTACATTTCTTCTAGGCCACCTTATTGCCATCTGCTATTCGGAGAACATGCGCCAGTGTGTCTGCATGTAATTGCATTATGTTTGTTCACAACATATTATCAAAAACCGAATTCGAATATATATATATATATATATATATATATATATATATATATATATATATATATATATATATATATATATATATATATATATATATATATATATATATATATATATATATATATATATATATATTATATAAATACTTGCCGCCTTTGGCGACCAGCCAGTTCGCCAATCTTAATGTTCGTTAAAATTTTAATAATTAAATATTTTATGCAATTCCTACGTTAATAGCCATTAATAGCTTCTTCATCAAAATATTTTAAAACTTAAAATTTCGATAGTCATATAATTCACTCATAATATTATAAAGGCCTTCAGTCATAACGTAATATGTATCTCTCTAATTTTCTGTTAGAATTCCCGTAGAATTTATGTCTTAAATTTAAGTGGAAAGGATTAATCTTCAATTAATATAATAATATTTTTTACTGAAACAAAGCATTTTTTTTAATAATATGATTACTGAAAACAGTCACTGAGCGTTTAAACTTTATGGGCGTAAAAGAATATCTTTCTTAATTTATGTAATATCTCAAGAATTTGTCAACAAAAGTTTCTCAGATTCATCGTTAGCAGATCAATTAACTAACAATGTTTAATTTTAAATGCATCAAATGCAATTAAAATCAAATGCACTAAGAAAATAAACAGAATCGTTTGAAATAATCGGTTGAAAACAGGTTGAAAAGACTACTTAAAAATGATGTTCTTGAAACTATAAGCATATACAAAAAATATATAATTAAAATAAATACAATTTAATTACAAAAACATACAACTCACCTAAAAATAATTTAAATCAAGTCCGCATCCGTTGATAATATTTGTCAACAATCTGAACACAATGCACATGCGTGAATTTTCAACGCCAGTTACGGTAACGCAAATGCGTGAATTTTTCTACGTCAGTTGGGGTAACGCTATGCGGATTAGAAATTTTTAATTTCCTTTATTCTATTTTATTTTAATTTAAAAGTACTTCAGAATGAATTTGAAAGATCGATTAATTAACAATGTTTAATTTTAAATGTATCAAACATTAATAAAAAATAAACAGAATCGTTTGAAATAATCGGCCGAAAGATTTTAAGCCTAGCCTCATTAGTGTTGGGAAAAAAAACTGAACCCTTACTCATTTGGCGGTGGGAAAATGAAAAGATTTTTTGGCGGGAAAGTTAGTTTTTAATTAATAATTAAAATTCTAATTAAAAATTCGAAAAAAGGAATCCCAGGTGCACATTCCCGACCTCCAAGGTATACATGTACCAAATTTGGTAGCTGTAGGTCAAACGGTCTGTCCTGTAGAGCGCCAACACACACACACACAAACACACACACATTGAGCTTTACATAAGTATAGATTTGTTTTTTAAGTAATTTACTTCCTCTACCTATTTTAACAGAAAAAACTTCATATCAACTTTTGCATTTTTAAAAAAATCAAACGGTTATTGCCCACATATTAAAGCAATGCCAATTTTAACAGCATTTTCATTGATTTTTCATACATATAAGTTTAATACTTTTATCTAACACGAGCTTCACTTAATTTGCCGCACCATGGTCAGATGTAGAGCTCTCGTGCATAAAAATCCAAACAAACATATCTTTTAGGTTACCGAAGCTCCAATTTTAAGATGCTAAAAGATTTTTTTAAAAAGAAAAAAAAAACGCTAGACATAACTTATAATTTAAGCTGTTTGTTTTTGCATGTCTAAAAACTTTTACATAAGTTCGTGTTAACAGAAGTAATTGTATGAATTTCTTTCATTTGTGGGGACATGACAGAACAGATCGCTGTCTCATACGCCCGGATCCGTAACCATTCTGGTCACTGAACGGTTTGATGGGCATGTTACGGGAATTTTATTAAATACCAAAACATTTACAATAGAAAAAACAAAAATAAGTATGTGCAGAATTTACAAACATATAAGAGATGATAATAAAATAAAACCGTTTACAAAGATTTTCTACTTTGAAATATTATAGAAAAATTATTTGGAATAATAGCACGCATAAAGATATTATGTATGAAAAAAAAAAACATATTAATTCTGTGTTCACTTGTTATCATGACATAGTAGATGAAGATGCAGTTATAAAAATCTAATAAAAAATAATTTGGTTAATGGTAACAAAGAAAATCTCTGTTTGAAAGATATTTATGAATGCAAATATATATGAAGAAACTGCGGTGCTTTTTTTCTCCCTTGTGTGGAACGTGACAATGCCATTAGAATAAGCAAAGTTAGGTAATGAATGTTTTCATGCAAATAACATTAGAATTCACATAGAAATCCGAAAACATAGTTTCAAAAGTGTTTGAAAAACTAATCATGCTAACAGCATTTGCTCTGCTTGTTTGGTTTCTAAGTTTTTAAAAGCTTCAATTCTATTTTTTTTTAACTGTCTTTGACTGTTTACAATTCAGATTCCAGCAACTATGCTATTTGTTTTCATTTCTATGTGCCCTATTATTTTATTAGAACAAAATATGATAAGCATGTCGAGAATTTTCTGTCCATTTAAATATTTCTTTTGAAGTGATTCTTAATTCAAGAATGTTTGAAAAATATCAGAATTATCTGGAAAATTCTAAGACTGTCTGCAGACTTTATCATGATTATACAAATAAACTGAATGTAACTGAATTTCCGTTTCTTTTTGATTAACATACAGATGCATAGCCTTATATGAGTACAATTCTTCGAAGATTCTTTTTGTATTATTTTTAAACTCACATCGTCTGCTTTTCAAACACGAAATATAAAGTATATTTTGACAGCTTGGCACTGGATATCTCACACACGCACACACATACAAAAAAAAATCATAATTCCCGGTTGATTTTTAAAACGCAATAGTTTCACGAAAGTATTTGAGTATGGAAAGCATTGAAAAATGATATCCAATCGGCATCAAGAGAATGAACCGGTTTCTTTTTTTCCCTGCTTCTTTTTCTAATATGCTTTATTTGTCAGGAAAAAAAGGTACACCTACATCAGGTAAGAACGCAGCAATACAGGTGGCAGTTGAGTTAGTTGATGTGTGGGAACACAATGGGCATTATGAAGAAATTTTGACTCACCGTCGGTTTATGGCAGGGGCGTTTTCTGACAAGTTACATTTTGCGTGTAAAAACGCAAATAATAAAATTGCCTTTCAGGTGCCCATAAGGATTTATTGCTGTTTCTCTCTCCCTCCCTCCCTCTCTTTCTAACTCACACTTTCAGGAAGCATCAGTCATATGTATTGACATGAGGTTTCTTGTGGTCTTGACCTTCAAAAGAAAGAAAGAAAGAAAAATTGACTCCCTTTGAAGATACATAACATTTATGGATTTAAATTAGGGTAATGAATAAGAAAAACCTTTAGAAAACTGAATTATAATTGCACTTGCATCAAAGGTTTATATGGTATTAGTTGGAAAATATGATTAGATAATGAAAAAGATACATCAGTATTCATTTTCGACGACTGTCTTGCTTTCTCATACATAAGTCTTTTCTACCCTTTTTTCTACTTGTTCATTAAAAATTCTGAATTCCATTTTTTAAAAATATTAATGTTAATGATATCATTTATACATATTTAGTTATTGATGTTATTTAATAATTCTATAACATATTATTTAATAATTCTATCGTTTGGTTAATTGCATTAACTGAAGATTTGAGAGAGAGTTATTTTTGTAATATATCCTAAAAATTCACTTTAAAATAAAATTCCCAGTTGAATTTATTTTTGAAAAAACTTGATTCTTGCGACCATTGAGATCTTTTGACAAACCTTAATTTTGTAGCCAAATAATCTCCGAATGTGAGTCATTTTCTGAGATTAATACTCAGAAAACGTGATGTGTGGGAGTCAAATATCTTCACTGTGTCGTTTTTGGAGAAACTTGAATAATGGACACTTTGCTTCTGATTTCGCTTTAGCTAATCATATATTCGTTTGAAACAGAGCATGTTTTGTATATATAATGATATTTTTAAATCTAATTTAATGCCTAATTAATATCCTCTTTTTTTATCTTAATTTAACCCATATTAACTTCATTCAAATATGTTGCCTTATTACCTGATCCAATTCAACTTTTTTTATTTAATTAATGCTGCACGTGCTCTACAAAACTGCTGTCTCAGCGGGTTCTCATGTTCGGAGTGAAGGAATAAAAATCCTTAATGTTTGCAACATTCTTTTAAAGATACCTATATTTCCCTTTCCTAAGTCTACATGTGTCAAAGAAATCCCTATCAAAATTTCATTATAAAATCACTGAGGGAAAAAAGTTTGTTTCTTTTGCTCTTGTATCGAAATGTGAACGGACGTCAGTTTCATTATCACTTCTTGTACATAATATGCCTTCCGGATGAAATAAATCAAAGTCCTAAAATTTCAAAAGTTTCTTCTTCTCGGCAACGAATCTACTAAAATATGTTTACATATATATATAATTTTGTAGACGTGTACCTGAAAAGAAGAGACTTTGAGAATAAATTTCACTTTATTTTACCACGACAGCCATAATTTGTACAAGAAAACGAAAGGCAGAAAACGTTTGTTCGCACCAGAACCCAAAAGCAAAAGTGACAGAATTTTTTCTCTTCAGGGATTTTACTATAAGAATCTACTAATAGTAATTTTTATCCCTTCAGTCGTTGCGTTAAAAGCAAGGGAGCCAGCAATTTTGTAAAGTTCGTGTGTTAGAAATAATTAAATAAAAAGTGAGTTTTGGATCTGGAAAATAAGTGTGTGTGTGTGTGTGTGTGTGTGTGTGTGTGTGTGTGTGTGTGTGTGTGTGTGTGTGTGTGTGTGTGTGTGTGTGTGTGTGTGTGTGTGTGTGTGTGTGTGTGTGTGTGTGTGTGTGCGTGTGTGTGGGCTGTAAAACATTATTCGTATACAACTCATACGAAGGAGTCTAAATACCTCTCCATGTTGCTATTATACCCGATATTTAATTGATATTTATATCAACATTTTAACGTCAAACTTCAAATTGTACAGAATCAACTTCTTGGTATTTTTAAAGTCTATGACTCATCATATAGCAGTTTTGCCTAAATTATGGATAATGAATTCAGTACATCAATAAAACTTTTATTTAACTTCATCCGTCATTACAATAATAATTTAAAAGTTCTTCAAAACAACTTTTATACATTATTCCGCGCATCACCAAATTAAATTTGTTCCAAACGTAATAATCCTTTTTTACAAAATACATATATAAAGAATTAATGTGATGCAATTTCCATGGCAAGAAAGCTGGTCAAGCAAATGGCTTCAAAACATTAAATGAAGTCACGAACGTTTAACAAGTATTGAATGTGGAAAACAAAGAGTACTTATTGAACTGATTAACCACACCAAAGGCAGGTGAAACAACGCAAATACTGCAAGATTTACACCTACATCTCAATTTCATTGGCTTTACCAGTCGCGATGGCAATTAATTACTTCGCCAAGGATTTTGGCTCTATTCAAATTCAATTGATAGTTTAGATATAACTTTATATCTATGTTTGATTCCGTCACACTATCAGACAGTGAAATATTAATTTCATTGTCCTTCATATGTTCTGTTAATTATGAACAGAACTTATATATATGAACTTTTGTATTAGAGACTGTTCCTGTAACATCATGGTGCTATTAAAAACGTAAATGTGTGGGGCATATCTCTTCTAAATTTCGCAATATTGTAATTTCACTAGGCTACTCGCTTACTTGCTTACTTGTAAACAAAGCAGATATTAAATAGAATTCTTCTTTCTTTAACTTTCAACAATGGAAGAAAATCACGCGATCACAAATTTGATGAAAAAATGAAAATGGGTTGAATTTCAGAGCAACAATGCAATCTCTTGTTGAAAATTAGACAAAAAAATTATTTTTTTTTAAATATTGTCAAAATGTATGAGATTTGCATGAATATTAAATTAACAGCATATAAAAATTATATTTTAAGATACCATAAGAATAATTTCTGTACAGTAATATTCTTGAAAGTTAACACGGGTAAGCGTCAAAATTCAACTTAGTTTTTAATTATAATTAAAAATTTTTAAAAAAAACTCACTCTGAGATGGAATGCAGAATATCTCCTAGATACGAAACTATATAAAAACACACAATTTTTTGTTATTTCCAACGTTGATTTTTATTCATAATTTTTTTTCTGAAGTTTTACTATATCAGTATTTATATTACCAAGAATGTATGGACTAAATGTATCAAGAAATATAATAGGAAAAAAAATATTATGTATAAATACTATAAAATATGAGAAATAATGTGTTAAAAATTATTAATTCCTATCTTGTTCCCATTTCCTTTTTATTGGAGAAATATCAAGACGCCAAATTTATCGTAAGCTCATAGATACGAAGTGGCTCTTTAAACAGGTGGTCTTCAAAGATAATTTATCTGTTCACAGCATGAGATAAATTCGTCGAACCAACTTGAGATTTAAAATTAAACAAACTAATCAGTTCGAAGTATTTAACAGATAAAAGCACTTGCATTAATCTTGTCGGTCAGATTTTAAACTGCCTGATAAGTTCAAAATCTAAAACTATGTGATCTTTTGCATAATAAATAGTTTCTAAAATTCAATATCTTATATTGCACAAAAAAATAAAAATATGCTTAATAAATGCATTATGTTTGTAAATATTGTAATAAAAATGTCACATGATTGCAATGAATAGAATTCTGCCTATGCGTGCCGAAATTTGCTGAAAATGTGTTTCTAGAAAAAGACTGAAAACTATATTTCTATCATAGGAGCTTCTGTTGTTAAATTATAACTATAATTGTTTACTCATTGTTAAAGGAAATTTTTTTAAACTTTCGAATTTTCAAGTTTATACAAATTATACATTTTTGTAATCACTGAAATTCCCCCAATTTTAGTAGACTAGAATAGAAGAATCAATTTTTTGAAAGTAGTAAAACAGTAGTACTAAAACAAACAATTTTGTGAATTTTAAAATGCTTAAAAGTCATTTTTGGGTCATAGTATTTTCGGAAATTATTGCTAAAAATCTCCAAAATTTTTGCTTTCCTTTTAATAACTTAAAATTTTAAAAATGACTTTGAGTTGCACGTTTCCTCTTACTAAAGAATATTTATAGCATATCTGGCAGCTTTAGATAAACGGTCTACCATGTATGCGTACACACATATAAATTCTCTTTCATTAATAATAAAGAAATCATTTTTTAGCAACAGTTTTACTGTCAATTTAAGTCTAGTAATCCTGCGCTTTAATATGTATATAGCTATATAACTAATGTTCAAAGCATTTATGTTAAAATGCAGCTTCGATATGAAGGGGGTTCTAATCTTACTTGCTCTTGTCTTCTTATTTAAATCCATGAGTCAAGGCCTCATGGTAAAAGAAAGATACACCGTGCTTAAGTTAACCAAGGTGTTTATAGAAAAAGTGGAATAGAAATCTTAATTAACTTTAGTACATTAGAATATTATCCTTCCAGGATAATTTTCAGAAGAAATTGATCCAGGTTTATGTTTCACCTAAAAAGAAATTAGGGAAAAAAATATCTTGCAGTAAGCTTGACCATTAATGTTTTCTCAAGGCGATTCCTTTCTAAAACGCATTATTATGGTAATAAAATTTGAGTATATGCTTCTGATATAGAAATAACTCAACAATCAAGTGAATGGCGCTGAAAGGTGAAACAATACCAAAAACGCCATATCAAAGAAGCTCAAAAAGTAAAGTAACGTTGATTGTTTTCTTTGATTGCCGTGATGCTATGCAATTAAAAGTAAATCTTAAACACATTTTTTTCCATTTAAAGTTGAATTTAACGATTTTAGAAGCGAGCGAAATTAGGTGTTCCATGTAGCGAAACACTGCACCACAAAGGGTTAAAGCAACTTCCTACGTCCCAGCCTGTGTTCGAGAGATTCGTTACACCGACTTTCTACGTCCCATCCGGTTGAAGAGATAATCATGTAATTGAGACATTTCATTGCAACATCAACTTGCGCTTTAAAACATACCGTGCATCATACCTGTCAAGCCAACTGATTGAGTGTAGAACTTTTAGCGGAAAGCTTTTAGTATGAAAACAAAAGCATATAATTTTTACAGTTCCACATAATTATTTTTATTTATTATTATTTTGCATTTACTCTGACATTCGAATCTGGAACCGTTATTTTGTTTGTTTACCAGCGGTAAAACTGCTATATCAGATTTTTTTTTAATTATTTTTATTTATTTATTTATTTTTGCCCTTGTTTATAGTCAGGTACAGAGGTTGGCACAGTAACTTCCCCGTATCAATTTTCTTACTGTACTCTAATTGTTGCATAAAATTCCTTCCCTATTGTGCCTATCTCATAGGGATAAAATATTTCGACCCCCAGTTTCGGTAGCAGTCGGTTATAATCAGTGTTAGCGTTTTTCTATCCACGTTTAACCGATTTTTTTTTCAAAAAAAAATCTTAAAATATATGAAGAAATTAAACTTGATTTTATTCGCGGGTTATATTCTAATGAAATGGATTGTTCTTTAATCCATTGCTTAAATTTTATGATATCAATCTTCCTGCATGAATAATAAACTAATTACTGATCTAAATAAAGAATTTTAAACAAAAACAAAACAAAAAGCTGTATGGCGATATTTTCAGGAAAAAAAAAAAAAAAAAGAGCTGAAAATCTTTTAAAAATAAAGCAAATTTCTTTTCAGTGTAATATTATCGATCGACTTATAAGCATGGATGAATGTATAGGTGACTTCTAACTTCTATATATCAATTTCTAAATAAATCATACTCAGTTTTATTTTTTTGACTTACATTTTTTAAAATCTGATAATTATTTTCATCTTAGAAAATGTTTCGATAGAAAAATATTTCTTTATTATAATTCAGTTGTTGATTATATACAAAACTCTAAGGTTTGTTCTTTTTTTCAAAAATGCGATAATTGAAATTCTCAGCAAAAAATTAAATTTTCAATATGCATTCTAAATATTAACAATACAGTGAGAAAAGCTAAATTTATTTATATTGCAAAAGTTTTGAACTATAGAAAAAATATTACAGTATCAAATATATCAAAACATCCAATTATAAATTTATTCTAAAGAATAGCTAAACAGTGCATAATGAGTGATACAATGAATTTATTTAAATAGAAACTACAATTAACTACAGCTTCAAAATATTATATAAAAATCTCTACCTTGTTTATAAAAACAGCTGATTTTCTAGAAATATGAAGATGAAATGAGGTTCGTATAGCAATGTTCAATCTATTAAAGAATCAAATCATAGTCCTTGAACAATCCTTGAGAAATTTATTAAATTTCATCTAATTTTCACATTCCAAATTAATCGTAGCGTTTTTATTCGTATTATCTCTACAAATTATCATAAAATTGGTGAGAGTTTTTTTTTTTTAATATGCCAAATAGTTAACAACACGGCGAAAAGAAATTAATATAATTTATTCAGTATCCTGATACTTAACATTGTCCAAAATTAATGAATCAGTATTTTAATATCTAAATCTGTGATAACAAAAATATCACAAATATTTTGTTATCACAGTTTACGAAATAAAACTGTGATAACAAGTACAAAATCTGAAAAGAGTAACCTGCTTATTGCGGAAGAGACAAATGACCCATTAATTCTATGGGTGATCGGAACTGAAAATTTTTTTTTTGGATCTAATTTTGAATTTCCCTTTGATTTATGACAATTTTTACAATTTCGAGCAAAGAATGTAGTTTGAAATCAAATGAAAAATAATGTCACTTTGTTATTAAAATGAGTTATGGAATTAAGGTGCAAAAGTGATAGCTTTTAAATATATGACATATTAAAATTGAAATTAAGTTATATGAAAAAAGGAGATCGTTCAACAAATTTTTAATAATTTGCTTAAACGTAATAATTTTGACATTTTTTTATATAGTAAAAGTTAAGATGGAGAATTTTTCAGAAACAATTTATAAAAAATATTTATACATAGTTCGTTTTCTTTTCTTTTATTTTTTTAGGCTTTCCGTATTTTTTTCTTTTATTTCTCAACATAGTTTTATTTTACTTTCAATTAATAGAGGGTGATGTAGAATATTTTTTAAAAATTGGAAGTTTTTTAAATCAAAATAAATAATCAAAATCAAGATATCTACAAATATACCCGGTCAAAAGATTTCGAATGAAACAAATTAGAATGAAGGATGAACTGTTATATCTTATTGCTAAATGCAGAATCTACAATAGTGTCATCATAATGTTGATCAAAGACAATAAGAGCAGTATTTATAATATTATTTTAATAATAGTGATCAGTGCTATAAAATGTAGAGTTTTGAATATTGTTTTTACAATAATATGTACAGTCCTCGACAAAAACAATGGGACATCTCTGTTGTTGTTACTTATGGCACTTTTCAAGCCCGTTGACGAACCGTCAGCGAGGACATCTGTGTAACTTTGTTATTTATTATTGCTTCTTGATAAAACTGATTTCGATAGAAATTATTCAAGACAGATTTATTTATGTCAAAAAATTTATTTATCCAGTTAATAACTTAGTTAATTAATTAGCATCGTAAAATTTTTCCATTATGGAAATCATTTTTTTTTTCGTTAATTCGTTCTGGTTCGTTTAAGCATTTCATTAATTTTCAAAGTATTTTCGAATCCACTTCTACAATTGATCCGGTTTTAAATATTTTAATCCCAAAAAAATCCAATTCCAAAAAATTTTATTCTAAATGACAGGCATTAGTTCTAGTAATTTTAAATGAAATTCTATTTTAGTGGTAAAAAACTAATTCACATAGGAACATTTTAAGCAAATGAATTTATCAATTTCATCGAAGAAAATTTTATTTTCATGATTTTCCGATTAATCAATAACCAAACCGATTTCCGATTAATTTTCCGATTAACCAGTATAAAACCATTTCTGGTAACTGTGTATCAAATTTCTAAAATGAAGCTATCTACAAATCCAAAGCACAGGCTCTGAGAGAAGTCTTTGTGGTAACTAGTTGACCATTATTTAATTTAGATTCAACTATTCTTCAACTATTCAACTATTCTATTTCTTCGAGCTACTTTATCTTAATTTGCACATTTCAAGAAAAATATAAAATCATATTTAAGGTACAGATAAGGTAGCAATTGCAATCAATGGAATATATTAAATAAATATGACATAGTGTTCTTTTAAATTCCTCAAAGAAAAAAAAATTTCAAAAGGAAAAACGGAAATTTGTAATTATATTACTTTGCCATTTATAAATAGGGCAGTTTTTATCGCCCTTATTTGGAATCTCAATGCCTAATGAAATTTAAAGTCTATAAACTATAGGACTGTAACTTAAAAATTCATAAATATGCATTGCCTGCACATCTAGTCGTTGATCGTTAAATCTTAGACGGACAGTAAAATGCCGATGCTTCATTAAAAATCGCAAGCCAGCAAAAAAGTATTTTTTTCTCCCAATAAAATGTTCTTAATATTCTACATCGCTTGTAACAACTGATTGAATATATTTACATTTGATAAGAAAGGAAATTTCTTTTTATATTGAAACTATCCGTCTGTATAGCGAATTTACAATAGTAGTTAAAACTCATGACGAGTAGATTGATACAATCAATTATAAATAGTACAAAATCCATCAACAAGTAGGCGACTAGCAAATCATATGTAGGGATCACGAATATTTTAAGAGTGGTTATTATGTAAGCAATAAAAGTCACAAATACCAGTGATCAATACTTTTCAGAGAGGGGTGTGAATCAAATCCTAGGTACGATCTTACTGGTGATATTTCGATTACATGTCTTGGATCACGATAGAAAGTAATAATCGATTCGATCTGCCCAATGGAAGCTCTCAAACAAGAATTCACTATTCTCCCATTCCCTTAACGGGAATAAAGGAAAAAAGCAGAAATTATGAATGGGTTGAAAAGTGAATGGACCGGCTATTCTTGGAATTATCATATCAATGAATCATATCACTGAAAGTGGAGCTATCACTGGAAAGTGTCCATAAGAGTGAAGTCATCGCTCCGCTTGACTTTCCGATATTCACATTTGACAATGGAATATCCCATAAAGATCATTTCTAAATGCTTGCGACGACTTTCTGATGGTTTACTCTGCAGTCGCTATCTATTGGCAGAATATAGAACTAAAGTAAAGATTTTTTTTTTAATTTAACTTTTCATAAAAAGATTTACTCCAACAAATAAATTAAATAAATATTTTTGAAAAAAATCAAAATTAAAAAGTTAGCTTAAATAGATAAATTAATTCAATCACACGTTACTTAAAATAGTAAATTTAGTATTAATTACAATTAATAAATTTTATATTTAATACTAATTAATAATATGATTGAAATAATAGATATTTGGAACAAATATTTCAAAATAATAGCAAAATTATTTGTTATTCAAAAAATCGTGGATTAGGCATCTCTAATCATATGATATAATTGGACCAATGAAAATCTTCCAAACTCTACAGGGTGAGAAAAGCTAACGCCAGGTCGTAGGGATGACTATTATTTTCAGAGCGGTTATTACGTAACCAATATCAAAAAGTCACAAATTCAAGTGATCAATACTTTTCAAAGAGGGGTGTGATTCAAATCCTTGATACGATCTTACTGATGATATTTCGATTACAGGTTTTGGATCACGATAGAAAGTAACAATCGATACAATATCACTGAAATTTGAAGGAGCGGTGACTTCACTGGAAAGTAGCAATCGATACGATCTGTCCAATGGAAGCTCTCTAAAGAAATCTGTGATTGGATTGAAAAGTGAACGGACCGGTTATTGGAATTATCGTATCGTATCATTGAATTGCATATCCCTGAAATTTATCGGAGCGGTGATTTCACCGGAAAGTGCGAAGTCACCGCTCCACTTTACGTTAGTGACCGATATTCGTATTTGATGATGCACTATTCCATACAGATCATTTTTAATTGCTCGTGACATGATTGATTTTGATTACATGTACTCTGTTGACTGCTGGCGCCATCTATTGGTAGAATATAGGACTAAAGTAAACATTTTAAAGAAATGACATATTTTTAACTCGTCTTTTCCAGAAAATGGTTCACTCTAATAAATAAATTAAATAAATAGTTTTGAGAAAAAAAAATAAAATTTAAGAAGTAAGCTGAAACAGATAAATTAATTCAATCACACTTTAATTAAATTAGTAAATTAAGTATTAATTACAATTAATAAATTTTATATTTAATATTAAGTAATAATTTTTAATTAATAATATGATTGAAATAACAGATATTTGGAACGCATATTTAAAAATAACAATAGCAATATTATTTGTTATTCAAAAAATCGTGGATTATGCATCTCTACTAGGTCGCGAACATTTGTAGCAAAAATCAGTTTGCTGATTTCATTTTTAAATCATTATTGCACACTTGATCTACATCACACGAGTATAAATCGAAACTATCGAAATCTGAAAATTGGCCATAAATATTTTAAGATGCCATGTATTCAAAAATAAATAAATAATCACAAGTGGAAATTGCTTTGAATTTAACTGTAACTGTCTCAACATTCCATCTGTTTCATAATTAATGCAAACACAATGCACCTCTAATGTAAATTATTCCAAAGCAATTGTATTTCTTTAGAATTTGTTGCTAAATAAAATATCATTATTGCTAGTAATTTTAACTGAATTAAAATGAATTTCATTTCATTTAAATCAGATTTGCTACAGGCTGTGCAAGCGAATAATAATTATTTGGTTCTGAAACTCCTGTCTGAACATTCGCATTATGCTGATAATTGGAAAGATTTGAACACGAAGAACGGTGACACAGTTATTCATCTTGCTGCACATTCTGGTTGTGTGTCCATAATAAAGTAATATTTCTTTTTATTTTACATCTTTAATTTTCTACGGTAAAGTAGGAGCGAGGTGAAATTTTTCATTGATAAAATTTGTAAACTGATTAACCACTCCTAGATAATTTTTTCTGAATTGTTGTCTTTTGACGGACAGTAAAAAATAGTTCAAATGCTAGTATAGCAAAAATGGCATTTTATATTCGATATATATATATAGGAATCTCTTAACCGAATCTTTCAATACTGGTTGGAGTCAATATAGGGTTTTCTCCGTATAATTGATTATGTGTTTCTGGAGTTTGTTCATTTTTTGATGCCATATATAGAAGTTGCCATTCATGTTATTTTTAGTTGAATCGCTAAAAAACGCTACCATCGGTCAGAATTAAATAGTAACGAAATATCAATAAGATAATTTAAAGTTAAAACATATTAACACGATTTTGTAATTCTGATAAAAGAATTTAAAAAAATACAAAGCATATTATTTCTTAAAAGTTATGTATTTCTTTGTTGAATACTATAACTTTAAATGTTTGCTTCCTTATAAGACTGTTTAGGAGACCATGATAATGCTTAAAATGCAATATATTTGCAGATTATTAAATTGTCACATGCTTTTATAATTTTATAGGGCTTAGTTTATTTATTTTTATACTGTCAAAAGTTCTATTACTTTAGTATTGCCACTTAATTGAATGGTATTTACATGGTTTCTCTGTTTTTAGATTATTATTTTTGCAGCTAACAAGCTTCAAATTGCATTTAAAATCTTAAATATAATGAAAATAAATATACACATTTAAGTAAACATTTCCTTTGAGGAAATTGTTCCTTATTATGCCGATGCAGAACAGCTTCACATCAAGCAGGCATAGTTTTATTAGAATAATGTGGTCAAGATTGAATTTTGTTTATCAGTTATAAATTTGAAAAGGAAAAAAATCCTTTTGTTGATATTTTTAAATTTTGTTCTTTTTTTAAAAAAATGTGTTAACTGATATTGCATATTGTTTACATGAAAATGAAATTGATTTCATTTTTAAAAAGTAAACTTCTGAAAGCTACTTATTCCTCTCATCTTCTGTTATATATAGAACAAATTACAGAAAGAAAATACCAATTTTTGCATCTCTATTCTTGTTTAATGCTTCATGATTAAGAAAAAAAAAAAAAAAAGACCAAAGTATTTTAATACTAAGGTGCTATAATGAAAAATGGAAACCAGGGGAGATACAAAAAAAAAAAAAAATGTTATTTCTTAAATAAGATTTTAATAATTGATCTTTTCATTTTAATTTTGCTCATTTCTCCCCTCTCCTAACATTACATACAATGTCTGATCGAAATTTAGGAATATAATCATTTTAATTAAATATAAACCAGTTATTAGTTTTTTTTGTCAATAATATTTATTCAATTTTAAAATTATTTTTTGAAATAATTGATTTTAATATTTTTCCATGAACTTCACTTATGGTGGCCAAACATAAATTTTGGCTTTCTATTTTATTTTCTATAAGTATGAAGGGCATTAACACATGAACAAGCATATCAGTCAGCCTTATATCATAAAATTGAGGAAATATTGCAGACCAAGGTTTTCATTATGTGATTTTTGCATTTAGTCCATTTAATAGAAAAGTAGCTTTACCATACACTATAAATATATTCTGTTGCATTTCTTGAAATTTCCCTATACATATGGTATCTCATTTGAATTTTATTGATTCCAAAATTCAGACGAGCTGTCTTGAATCTTATTGATTATAATTATCAACAGCTATGCTTAATGAAATAGATTTATGATTTTTCTTTAATATTGCACCTGTATTTACTCAATTGGATAACACTGCATTTTACAAAATATTTGTTATCTTAATTTATGGGAAAAATATTTGATTATGCAGATGTTTGTTTTTAAAAAAATAGTGAGTAATCACAAAATATTTTTCTGATTATAAAAAAATATTTTAAAAAAAAACTTTTATAATTTTGCATATGGTTTTTGGCATTATAATGTGAAAATATTTATAAAGATTTTAATAAAATGCCAGTAAATTTTATTGTTAGCAAACTTGATAGCTCAAAGAATATCAAGGTGGTATTCCAATTCTCACCAAGTATTGTCCACCATTTTGATTATCTTTTAGACACAGCATCTGTGATCCTAACTTTGAATATATCAGTATAACTATCATAGCAAATAGTATGTCCTTTATGAAACCCTAAAATTAACATTAAACAATAATGGCTAATTTGAATTCATGAAACCAAAGAACGTATTGAACTTTTTCTTCCATTGATGCCATTTTGATAACATTCAAATGTAAAATCATTGTTTCTGCTTTAGTTATGTTATTTGTTGGGCTAAAAAAAATTGAACACATCTATCCAGTTGTAATAAAAAAAAAATGTAGTTAAAAAATTACAGATACAATGGGGTTTTTTTTGACATTTTTTTTGCAGTAAAAAAAAAAAAAAAAAAGACTTAATGACCACCCTATATTATTTTAGATACTATGCAGAAAAGGTTAACAGAGTGATCTTGGAGCATAAGAATTTTGATGGGAAAACACCATTGCATATTGCTGCTCATTCCGGACAGCTGGAATGTGTGAAATATTTGCTATCTCAAGGTGTTTCTGTTAATGCTCTTAAAAGATCTGATTGGTAAATATAGATTTTTAATGAAATTTATTTATTAAATATTGAATATGAAGAAATTGTGTAGTTTCATTCAAAATCTTACGCATATTAGAAATATTCTTTTATGTTTGTTCTTTTTTTATATACTTATGTATATTTGAAGTAACCACTGACTTTTTGAAGCTTGCATAAATAATTGACAATTTCTTATTTAATAAATATAAACTGAGTATTACAATAAACATACTAGAAAGTTGGAAATTTTAATAACTACCACCAAACATATATATTGGTGTGAAATATCATTTCATGTTAATTCAGAAACTATCAAAATGTTCCAATATGTATTAAGTTCAGTAGCTGTACTCTGTGAAAAATCACAGTAGTGTAAAGTTGTTGTCCATAACACATATAGCAAATAATTTTCCAGCATCCTACTAACGGATATATGGTAAAAAAAATTTTAATGAAAAATTGTGTTCCTTAAGTTGTGCAACAATGCATTCTTGATGCTGAACTCTATCCAAAAAATTTTAATTTATAAAAATGTTATTAAATTGTAAGCTTGATATTTATTTGTTCTTCTTTTTACTATGTTCTGTATTTGATAGTATTTGATATGCACTCACTATTCTTATTGGTACGAGTTTTTTTTTACTATTATTATTTAGTTTTTCCATTTTCCTACATCAAAAAATTATCTTCGTTTTCATGTCATCATCATTATTTTCTCCTTCCTGTAGTTTTGACATTGTTAAGCTGAGAAAAATTTTAAGAAGTATGCAGTTTGATTGAGCAGTGGAATTTTAATTATCTCTATCTTATCTTTTATTTTATATATTCTTTGAAACGGAAATTATTCTTAATTCCAAAGTTTGCAGGTCATTCATGTGGAACATATCAGTTCACCAATGAACTCAGGCTTAAATAGAAATATAACTTAGTTACACATTAAAAGATAACCTGGTTAAATATCAGAGACAAATATTATAGTTACTTTGCACATCAAAACTGGATCCACCCTATATTTAAGCTTTTTAATTTTAATAGTACCTGCAATAAACTTGCATATACATAAAGGATCTTTTTAAAAATATTTAATTAAATACATTTCGAGATGTTTGTTATTTCACTACACAAAATTGATCATCTAATAGTGTCACCACTTTTATCTATAATTAATTTCTTAATTCAGGGGCATTCTGCAGAATTCAATTCCTTAGTCTTTGCAATCTAGCTGAAATACCATTGAGTTAGATTTTTCCAGTAATGCAACACATCTGGATTAGCTCAAATCATTGCATAAATGTTATAATTTAATTGATGAATTATTTTTCCATTGTTACAAATTTAGTGATGAAGTACTAGAAAGTATCTTCTAGTTGGAACAGTCTTATTGATTGTTTATAAAATCATTCAGTTGCTAATATCTCAATATATGAAAAGTTTCTGTAACAATGATAATCATTTGAGTTTTGTTGAAAATCTTGTTGCCAGCATTTTTACCAGTGTAGCTACTATGGAAAAGTGTCAGTGTTTTTTTATATTTGCATGAAATCTGCATAAATATTTGTGGCTACACCTTTAAGCAATTTATGTTATTTTTCCCATGAAATATGTTCTTTCAATTTGCTGTTTTTGTTCCTTCCTTCCCAGACATTCTCATATTTCATGTTTTGAGATCATATCATCTACTATTTCTGGTACTTAAATACTTAAGTAAAATTTGTATTACTGTTATGTGTTTTATCTGTTTTTAAAATTTGTTTGCATTCAAAACATTAAAGTATCATTAGGAAGTATCTATCAAAGAAGCAATAAGAATACAAATGGTATAAAAGCATTTTATACTCATTTTAGGACTCCTTTAATGTTGGCTTGTACAAAATCTAATTTAAACATCATAAAGGAACTCTTAGTGCCTGATGCTGATCTGAATATTGCAAACAAAGATGGGTGGACAGCTTTTCACATTGCTTCAAGGTTTGTATAGATTTTCCCTATGTATTTTTTAATCACAATATTTCATTAAAATAAGTATGAAAAGTATTTACGAAAAAAAGAGGAACAGTTGAAATCTTTTTGAAAGAAAGGTATTCTTTTATGTATGCAGAATTTTATCCTGCTCTAGCCATAGTCATGTGGATGTCAGTGCAGGGTGCTACATTGCAGCCTTATCAAATACCATTTTATTGTATAGATTTTCCCCATTATTTGAATACATTTTCCCTGTGTACTTTTTAATCAAAATATTTCATTAAAAGAGGTATGAAAAGTATTTACAAAAAAAGGAGGAACAGTTGAAATCTTTTTGAAAGAAAGATATTCTTTAATGTATGCAGAATTTTATTCTGCTCTAACCATAGTCATGTGGATGTCAGTGCAAGTTGCTACATTGCAGCCTTATAAAATACCAAGATACAGCAGCATTCTGTAGGTAATCAGAAAGACCTATTAGAGATTATCAATGCTCTGAATAAGGATATTCTCTGATAACTTGATGCTTTTTTTAATGAATAAAAAGTGTTGTAATTCTCTTCAGATAATTACTCATTTCTTTCTGGTGAACACCATTTTATTTTCGGACACATTTTTGTGCCACTTCATGTAGACTGTTACAGATTAGGACACCTTTCACAATTGGTGCCACGTCTAGGTACTAGAATCGTTCTTACACTCTCTACATTCAGATACAAAGAAAGAATTAAAAGGAACTTTGTACTCGACAGATACGCCATCTATCGGCGTGAAGCTGTAACATACTCCCCACCTTGAAACCCCAGGGTTTCAAGAGATTACAATGTTCAATAACATAAACAATATTACAACTTTTATACAAAGCTAGTAAAAAACACACAATATACATAATAATAAATATCTCTAAGAAATAACAAATCAAAACTTACAAAAAAATTAAATATTACAAATTAATTATGTTCCATAGGCAATACACAAATTTTAGAAATGGCTCTTTTACAAGTACTGGACTGCGTTTTAATCTTAACAACACGAATTTTCTTATCATCACCATAATAAATTTTAATTATCCTACCCATGGCCCATTTATAACAAGGCAAATTATCTTCGATTAATAACACTAAATCTCCTAATTTTACATTATTTTTGTCAAACATCCATTTAGATATCTATTGTAATTGACTTAAATAATTACGATGCCAAAATTTCCACATATATTGTACAAGTCTAGTTACCTTTTGCCATTTCTTGAGATGACTTTCTTTTAAATTTGTCAAATCAGAAACAATTTCTATATGAACAGCTTTAAAACAAAAACATACAAAAATACAAATATAAATTTTTTGTAAAGCACCTTTACGCTGAGCCTTATTCTTAATATAAAACGGCCCACAGAAATTGGCACTAGCACAATTAAAAGCAAAATCTGGAGACACTCTTTCCTTGGGAAAATTGCCCATGATTTGAGAAGGTGCAATTGGTTGGGCTTTGAAACAAATGATACATGTTGGGGCTTCTTCCTTGCTATATCTTGTTAGAGAAAAATTTTGGCCTCTAAATGGACGTAATAGCTGCAGAAAAATCGTTCAAGTGTTATTTCCATTTATTTACTCTTACTGAGGCTACTTTGCTGCAAAGTTTTCAGTCACTTTGGCATAACATAAGTTAGAAAATGGGGCATATTTGGAACAGGGGCTTATCTGTTTAAGACCAGATTCCATCAAAGATCTCTTTATATATGAGATTGGTACATGTTAAAGCATTAGTCTTCATACTGATACACATGTCTGAAATGGTGTCCACTTATATGTAGTCTTTGTTATTAACAATAGATCTAAATTATGAAGCTCATCCTAATATAGCTATCATGTAGCTTCAAAATAAGCTGTTAATGTTGCTGAAATAAATTATTATTGAACATTTTCCTTATTTCACAAATTTTTAAAAATTACTTTCTTTCTTAATAGTATAATACTTAAATGTTGCTTTAAAAAAAAAATCAAGATTCATCTGTGATTTCAGAATTAGAAATAACTGAAATCAAAACAGGTATTTTAATCCATATTTTTGTTTTCTTTTGGTTTATTCACTTTCTTTTTATCAGTTTAATTTTAAAATTTCTTGTCAATCATATTTCTTAAATATAATGATTTTATGTTGTTCTTCTTATCAGTGCTAACAACTTTAAATTTTTAGACACATGAAAAGGAATTTTTTGTTGATAGTAAGTTGCAGTAGATTTACAAATTAAACATTGGATTTAGTTATTGAATTCATATTGGTTTTTACCATCCAAATTGTTGTTTAATTTATTATCAATGCAGCAACAAATAAATAGTGCCTGCTTTATAAAAGCAAAGGAACCTATTCTTTTGGTTGATTCTTGATTAATTATGTGGTGCTCTCCAAAATAAATTAAAAAAAACAAACAGAATAAATAATCTTGTGCATGGAGGAAAAAATACTTGTTAATTATGCCATAAACATATACATATAAAAAATTATTCCATTAGTAAAGTAAGCAGCTACTGTTTTCGTATTCTTAATTACCGTCTTAAGGGGGAGGGATGATATATTCTTTTTTTTTTCCCTTTGAGAGTCTTGTTTTTCTTATTGTCTAGTAAATTTAGAGAAATCCATAGCTCTACATTACTTTTTTTCTCACCTCTTTATCACTCCAGAGTATACTGTTGCTAACTGCTTTATAACAGATTTCTTCTAGCATATAAAAGCGCTTATCAAAAGAATTACAAATGTTCTAATATCTAGAATAATGTACATAGAACAATAGTACAAGTATCATTGCTCAGCTCTCATTTGAGTATGCTTCATATTTTTCATATTGTTGTTAGATTTCTTTTTTGATTGTATTATTTAATTGTAAATGAAAATTTTCTCTATTGGTTTTTATCTTTAAAATTTACATATGTATGCACCCATTTCTTTTAACCTACAGTAAACATATATAAATGAATTAACATAATGGTTTTTATATAATTTACAGGGAAGGAAATGTGAATATAATACAATGTCTTTTAAAATTCAACCCTATGATATGGAATACGAAAAGCAAAAATGGAAGAACACCTCTGCATACTGCTTGTAAATTTATCTTTTTTTTTCTTTTAATATTTCTTTAAGAGATGTTTTAGGGATCATTAGTATATATATATACAGTGGCTCAAAAAATTGAGAGTACACCTTATGTTTACTTGATAAATCCAACTTCCAATATAAATAACACATTACCGGGAAGTGCAAACATGATTTTATTTTTACACATAAAAAATGGTTTAATTTAGAGTAAAAATAAAGAAAAATCAACGAAAAATTTCTAAATTGAAAATTTCAGAAGCATTTTAAAGAAACATACGCAGAATTTTGCCTCAACAAATTGAGAATACACCAATGAAATTTTTGCAATATCACGCATAGAAATAAAGTGTCACTATTAAATTGCCTGTCTTTTGGCTCTTATAATGGCTTCTAAACTCTTATAATTTTTATAATTTTATCTTATAATTTTTGGTGGTATTTGAAGATATTTTACCCCATTCTTCTTGCACCACTTGTTTTAAATGGGTTTTGTTTCTAATTTTGTATTTTTGATCCACTTTTTCGGGTATGGCCCACGAATATTCAATGACATTGATGTCGGGGTACTGTGGTGGTGTGTGTAACTGCTATTTACAATGAAAAAGACACTATATTTTGAAGTTACATGTACTCTGTTTGGGGTCGTTGTCTTACTGGAAAATGAAATTTCCATCTAAACCCAAATTTTTAGCACTTTTCTTTAGATTGCTGTGAAGTATATCCAATTAAACCGTATCATTTATAATGCTATCTATAAAAGTTAAATTTCCTATCCCGGATGAAGCCATGTACAATGAAAAAGACACTATATTTTGAAGTTACGTGTATTCTGTTTGGGGGCGTTGTCTTACTGGAAAATGAAATTTCCATCTAAACCCAAATTTTTAGCACTTTTCTTTAGATTGCTGCGAAGTATATCCAAGTAAACCGTATCATTTATAATGCTATCTATAAAAGTTAAATTTCCTATCCCGGATGAAGCCATGTAACCTCAAATCATCACGGAGTCACCATCATGTTTAACTGTAGGACATAAATATTTTGGATACAAAGCAGTATTAGGCTTTCTTCATACAGTAAGATGGTTGTCACTACCAAAAATGTTGAGGTTTCTTTCATTACTAAATATAGATTTCTTCCAAAGGTTATTGGTCTTCAATTGATGAGTTTTTGCAAACTTCAAATGCTTTTTCTGAATTTGCAGTCTGATGAAAGGTTTCTCTCTAACAATGCTACTTTTATATCCAGCTTGTCTAATGGCATTTAGCACAGTTTCAGCACTTACACTTCTGTCTATGATTTGAAAAGTTTCTGCAACAAGTTGGATGAACCATATGGTAGCAGCAATCTAAAGGAAAGTGTTAAACATTTGGGTTTAGATGGAAATTCCATTTTCCAGTAGAACAACAACCCCAAACAGAATGCTCGTAACCTCAAAATATGATGTCTTTTTCATTGTAAACAACGGTTACAGGCACCACCACAGTACCCTGACATCAATGCCATTGAATATCCGTGGGCCATACTCGAAAAAGTGGTTCAAAAATACAAAATTAGAAACAAAACCCATTTAAAACAAGTGGTGGAAGAAGAATGAGGTAAAATATCTTCAGATACCACCAAAAATTGGTCGAATCGGTAACATGACGTTTAGAGACCATTATAAGAGCCAAAAGACATGCAATTTAATAGTGACACTTTGTTTCTATGCTTGATATTGCCAAAATTTCATTTGTGTATTCTCAATTTTTTGAGGCAAAATTCTGCGTATGTTTATTTATTAAACCATTTGTTATGTGTAAAAATAAAAACAAGTTTGCACTTCCCGGTAATGTGTTATTTATATTGAAATTCGCATTTATCAAGTAAATGTAAGGTGTACTCTCAATTTTTTGAGCCACTGTATATATATACTTATTTAATTTCTTTTTTTTTTACTAAATTATTTATATTTTTACTTAAATATGAATAATATTATAAGTTAGTAATTTTTTCTATACTATTTTTTATAATTATTTTTTCAATTCTTAAATATAAATTACTACTTTTCTGAAAAACTGTATTTTTATTTGTAAACTAAATTAAAATTCTCTAAAAAAATTTAAATAATGATTCTTTCTTGATGTGGGATTATTCTTTCCTTGCAACTTGTTTAAAAAATTTTCTCTTAGTTATCATCATGTTGTTGTAGGATTTAAATATTTAATAAAAATTATATTGCAAATAAAATATTGAATATTTTTAAATCCCTCTTCAGCCAATTTTAATTTCCTTCTTTCATGCTGCAGAAAGTATAATTCACTTTTGCATCACTTTTATTAAATGTAAAAGGAAACGACAGAAGAAACAACTGTAATATTATTTCTGAAGTTAATGAAATACAGAATCATTGAATGAATATATCTAATCATTTTATCACCACTCTTTGATTTTGATTTGCTTTTAATCTTATGATTGTTCTTCCAGCAACTGTAAATTGAATATAAGTTGCTATTTATAATAAATAAACCTATAGCCTTATTCTCATGCATGTATTTTCATCCTAATTAAAGACAATGCTTGTTATGCTGCTGTAGTGTGTTGCAGTTTTATTTGGAATCATTTATTTAATAACATATTAAAATTTATATTGATTGACTTTCTTTTGAAGAAATTATTGCTTTTTTTTTTTATTTTTTTTGGATTTTTTTCCTTTAATTTTGGGAAATTAATGTTATAATTTCATATAGTCTAACAGAATTTTAAAAAATAAGGGATTTTTTCCCCTGTAACACTCTTTTTAAATTTTAGATTGGAACTGCTGTATGGGATGTGTCTAATGTTTAATTTGAGTAGATGTAGATGTTTTATCATCTATTGTGAATTCTAAACCTTTAGATAGAATAATTCTGCAATTAAATTTAAAAGAATCCTCATTTATTATATCATGTTATTACTTTGCTGTTTTTTAAACCTAATTTCATTTATTTGATAAATATGAAATCTTTTTAATAAAATGTCTTTTCTTCAAGAATTTTTTTTAATGAGAATTGCAAGTTGTCAATTAAAACAACAGAATCCCATGAATGGATTTTTTTTCACATCAGGATTAAAATTTAAACATTAAGCTGATTGGAATATATGCAGGATGTATAACCTGAAATTCAGTTTTTAAGGATGTTGGCAAGTTCTTGTTTGAAGGACTAGCACTGTTTGCTCTAAAATCTTCAATGTAATTTAATTTTTATAAAGAATTTAGATAATGAAATATATCTAATACTATCATTAAAATTAAAAGTAATTTTTTATAGAATTATTTTTATTTTCATTTTAATATATAAAAGAAACTATTCATTCTGAAACACAATATATGCAAGCATTTTTGATGTACAAGCAGTCAATGTTACCAATTGCAAGTAAATAAAAATAAAAGTGAAAGTTGCATTTATAATTCTTTTAAATATTATTATGTTGTTGTTTATTAAACATGATTTAGAAACCTTTTTAATACTTTTTGAATTACTCTATCCTTTTTGAAATTTTGTTAATTTGTCACACACTAATTCTTTCTAGCATTTATCTTGTTTGATTCTCTCTCTTATGGTAATCTTATCTTTAAAAACTTCTTAATAAATATTTTCAATTAAGTTAAATCTTTTCCATTAATTCTTCATCACATTTCCTATTATATTTTAAAAAATATTATACAAAAATCATGCTAAAATTCACATAATTGTTGCATATTATTTTGTTTATTTCTTGAGCTGTAGCAATGTGACTAAAAATGGTCAATTTCATTTGTAAATTAAAAATCCAGCTTTTAACATATATTTGCAATCTATGATGTAATATGTTTTTTTATTCCTAGGATACTGACTTATATAATTGCATGGTTCATTGTACATGTCTTAAATTTGTTCGCATTAATTAAAAAAATTTAAAATTTTATTTGTGAGAGATAATTACTAATTTTAAAGAAAATTAAAATACTAACAATATTAGATTGTTATACCATTTTTCATTATGTACAATATGTATCTAATATAAAGTTTATTGAGTTATATGATAAATATATATTATACAAGTTTCAAGTCTATTAAAAAGTTTGATTATCTTCTATAGCTCTTCATGGACATCTTGAACTTGTAAAGATTTTCTTAGAATGTACAAGTTATGATATAAATGTGAAAGATTCATGTGGAATTACACCTTTAATGGATGCTGTATCAGGAAATCATAATCAAATTGTAGAATTTTTAGTTAAGAAAGGGGTAATAATACTTTTTATGTTTGTTGTTTTTAAATATCTATTATTTTGGACATGTTAGTTATAAATGCATTTTTCATAGGCCTAAAGATCTGAAGAATTTAGAATTGATATTTTCATTATTCACTTATTTAATTTTTTCTTATTTTATATCAACAGTTATATTTTTTTTTCTGACCAATTGTTTTCAAAAATGTCAATTTGCCATGCATCCATTGGATAGTTTGTCATCCAATGATTATGGCACCAACTTAATACTACTGAATGATTATCTTGAAGAAGTTTTTTAGTTTCTGAATTCATACTAGTTTTCATAGAATATTACCTAAAAATAGTTATTTTAGTTTTGAAATTAGTGCATATGAAAAGAAATTTCTTAAAATATGTAGAGTAGTAACTATTCAGATATAATCAGTGAATAAGCAATACAAAATGAAGTTAAATACAAATAAGTTAAAATAATAAAATACATTACACTTCCATTTTATTCTTAATCATTCATTATTCTCATATTATTTAAATTTATAGAATGACTAATTATAGTTTAATCTGATGTATTCATACTTTATTAATCAATTCCTCTCCGTGTTAATTTTTTTTTTTTTTTAAATAAAAGTAATATGATTTTGTGTGTTTACATGATACTAAGTAGCTTCAATGTAAGTAACGAAAAAAAAGTATCACAACCAAACAAGAGAGTCAGTTGTTGGAAAAAGTTAAAATAATTTCTATAATTTTTATGATTTTGAAAAGGAAATAGGGAGCGTAAGAAGTCCAAATAGAAATCTGTTTTTGGTTACATGCTTCAATAAAAAGCAAGAGTTCTGTTTTTCTTTTGGAAATAAATATTTGTCAATAGTCCAAATGCAATGGCGGTTACTAAAAGTAAAGGTTTTATGCAGAGATAGAACATTATTAACAATTCTGTGTCCTTGTTATGAAAGATAAAGAAGAAAATAAGAGAATTGCTCTTATAATATTTTATGTACCCTTCTGGAAATAAGTACACTTTTATAGGGAGAGTTGTTTCATTTCATGTTTATTTGAAGTAAGTATTAGAATAAAAATAAAATGATTTGTAATATTAGTAATGTGCATTTACTTCTTTTTCTTGAGGATTTTTTTTATCTAACTACTTATTACTGCTACTTACACTTTTCCTGCCATTTACACTACTATTATTCTAGCCCCTTGAAAAATGTAAAAGTCAGGTAATACTGCATTTTATACTTTAGAAAGCTATTTTCATTTTTGATGTGAATGTAGGCTTTTAGAACATGATGTATGATCCACATTAAAACCAGACAACTTTAAAGAATTTTTAATGCATTTTTTGTTGAATTGTTAAGGCATGAATATATCTGACAGCTGTCTGTATAGTATATATGTGATAACATATGTTACTGCTTTTCCAAGCAAATGATAAGTAATTTCATAAGTTTTTTTTTCTTTCTTTTGTATTTATTCTAATATTCAATAAGTCAGCTTCTCCTTATAGCAATTGTATTAATCAACTTTGGCTATGTGTGAAATTATTATTACTATTTTATTTTTCTTATAACTTTTATACTTATGTAAGTACTACCAATGAAGAAATGCAAGAATTTATTGTCCAGGCAGTAAGCATTGCTGTATTTATAACCTTCAAATTTGGCAACAAATCCTTCAAACATTTCTATGTCTAATTTCCTCACTACTGCCTCTTTAGAACTTTTCTGTATGGAATTATATTTCTTTCTGTAATTTTAAAGAATTTATACTGAGTTTTTCTCATCACTGGTGGTAGAATAGGGATTTTAATCAAAATATGTGTGCATTTTCTAAAAATATCTCAAGATAGTCAAATTCAAAAGTTATTATTAATTCCAAAATCAGCTTGTTTAAAAAAATATCCATTTTTTTTTTTTTTTTTTTTTTTTTTTTGCTATATTTTAAATTTATTTTAAACCTTAGAGAGGATCAACTGAGAGAACTAATATGAAATACAAAAAAGGGCAAATAGTCAGTAATAAAGTTCAAATATTGCAACTTATGGTGCCTTATTTTTATTATAAAATATATAGACGTAATTAAATTCATACTGATTCACATTTGAATGGTCTACCTGCTGCAAACATTATTCCAGTTAAATAAATTATTACACATAAAGAACAATAAAAAACAATTTTAATCATTTCTTTGTGTTTTGTTAGCTTATTGTCAAATAAAAACTAGATTTTTCTGACTAATACATGTCAATTTATTTTGTAATATTATATTTTTGCACTATTAATTTGTATTTTTTTGTACTTTTTTAATTTTATATTGACATATTATTTAACTGGATATGATCTCTACAATATCAAACGTTTCTTACCATTTGTCTTAACTTAATGCTTATTTTAAAAATTATGTGAACATTGAGTTATAAAGTACAAGTGCATATTTGTACATTATGCTATGTATAGTTAAAGCTTTAACATTTACAATATCTTAAATTTATAGAGAAATATTTTTATGAGTGTATGCTGTTCTTGTGATTTGTTATTTTCTAGAAATGGTGATATATTTCAAATCTGTAACATGTTTATACATTTTTTAATTAATTTTAATTATTTTTAATTTAATGTAATTAAATTAATTAATCAGTTTAATGTTTAATTAATTTTATTTAATTTCTTTAAGGCTTCAGTTATAGAACAAGATAAACTTGGAAGAAATGGATTACATCTTGCCGCTGAAGCTGGAAATATGGTTTGCGTTAGATATCTTGTCAAATGTCACAATATATCTGTTGATTCAGAAACACCACAAGGTCTTAGGCCTTTGCATTTTGCTTGCAGAGTAAAACAATATTTTTTAAAATTTATTCTTTCTTATTTATTGTCCTTTATTAATTCAGTTATTAATTACTTATTCATTTTCTTTCTGAAGGAAAATGAAATTGACACATTTTGGTTATTATGGGAATTAAGGGCTAACTGTTATTTAAAAGACAACCAAGGAAGAACTGGTTAGTATTGTTTAAAAATTATGTGGTTTTTATGAATAATTTGTTAATAAAGATTTTTTATATTTTGTTAGTATTTTTTTTAAATATGAATTAATAATATAACATGCATCTAACTTTAAAAAAATCATTTGTATTTGATGAGAGTTGAAACAAACCCATCTTTTTTTTTATTTGATTTACTTGTGTATTTAAAATTTTTTTTAAATATTTGACCATTTAACCAAATAATACATTTTTAATTATTTTTTTACATCTCCATTCAGTTATTGTATTATTATTTTATTTAGCTAATTTAAAATCTGAATTTTAATACGTTGTATTGAAAGACAAAATAATTCACCTTAGTTTTTCTCTTATTTCTCCAGGCTGTATATGTTAATGAATTTTTAATGTTTTAGATATCTATTTGAGATAATTGAATTACCGTTTAAAATGGAGTAGTTCTTATTGTAGCTTAGATATTGCTATAAAATTTAAAGAAGTCAGATATTTATTGCATTCCAGGTGTTTTTTTTTTTAAATGTCAATTTCTTTTAACACTATGCTATTTGAAAGCTTGTTTCTAATATGTATTATTTATTCTCTTATTCTTATCATATATATTAGTTTTAATGCATTTATGACTTATGAATGTTGATTTACCAATCTATATTTTTAATTTGAATTTCTTTTCAAATATTATGTTACATTTTAATTATCATAAGTATTATTATTTTTTATGTATTATATTACAACATACTATTAGAATTTATCAAAAAATTCATTGTAATTTTTATGAACAGTTACTGAATAAAAACTTACATTTTAATAAACCTTTATAAAGATTTCAAATAATATAAAGTATTGGATATAACAAAGGATTCTTTTTTTTTTTATTTTATTGAGATATATATTTGTAGTAATGACAGCAAAAATTTCTGAATTTATTAATTCTATAGAATAGGGCAGGGGAAAAAAAATACCAAACTGTTAGAAATAGCCATTTATTGAAATAAATAAATAGAGATGATTTTACAACATTAAAATAATCATAAATAAGATTTGAAAAAAATGTAGTTCTTTTTATCAAATGTATTTAAATTTGCCATAAATATTACAAATTAAACTTCAGTAATTTTTTTTATTATTTAAATTGAGCAATGAAAAGTTCATTTGTTGACAAAGAAATCAAATAACTATCATTTCTATTTATTGCTTGAATTATAATAAAGTTTCTAAATAATGAAAATAAAAATAATAATTTTACTTTATAAATCATTATTTCTTTATTATCTTTGCTTTCTGTTTTTAAGTGTATTGTTGTTTTTATGAATAATTGAATCAAAATATTAAATTTTTATTATGGAATATTAATTTATTATGGAATAATTTATATTATGGAAGCCCATTTGTAAGATGACAGAAGTCTTTTACTGCTGCAGAAGGCATTAAATGGAAGTCATTGCTAGAGTGATATTAATTCCCCCCCCCCCACCTTTTAAAAGAAGCTTACTGGAAGGAAGCAGATATATTGAATATTCAATTTTCTCTATTTCATATGTTAAAGATATTCTGAACTATTTCTAAAAGTGGGTGGATTTAATATTATTGTGAAAGTATGATGTTGCATCAATTGTGTTAAATTTTTGAAATTCAGTTGGAAGAACCCATATACATGCATTGCTAAGTTTTGCATTGTTTTCTCTCTCTCTCTCTCTCTCTCTCTGTTTTCTTCTTCCCTTCGTAATGTAAATTTTCTTACAAGACTATACATTATCAGAATTTCATTTGAAGTTTTTTTTTTTATATGCATAAAATGTAATTTTGAGTAGTATATATAACTTGTAATTTTAAAGAAAGAAAGAAAACTTTTTAAATTAAAAGAACAGCTTTAATTTCTTACAGAAAGTGTTTGCTTTTTAAAAAAAAATAATATAACATTAGCAACAAAGGAGAAAATGCAATAGAAGTTAATTGTGAAAAGTATGAAAATCACAAAGGGTAGATGAAAAAATAAACAATAATAAAATCTAATCATTAATTTTTCTCCTTATTTTTTTTCATAAAAATTAAACTGATTAATTACTTATGCAGCAGAAGGATGAAAATATGATATAATTTTTTTAATAATACTGGTTTAAGGTGTCTAAAAAAGAAATTGAAGAAAATCAACTTCTGAAAATTGAAGTAAGATATTGAATTACTTTCTGAAATTGGATATCATTGTAAATGAATGTGATATTTTTATTGAAAACATAAATAAAAGTAAATCTCTGTAAATATGCTTCTAATATGATAAACATTTAGAAATCTATTGAAGTTAATTTCAGGGAAAGAATTACATTGTAGGCTTGAATTTATGTTTTTATTTTTATTTGTTATTTTATGGACATGTTATCTCTATATTAAATTATTGATCCAGATTTTTCAATATATAGAGAAATATGTAATTTTTAAAAAAATTTCTTAATTATTATGATGGTGATGATGCATGATGTGGAAAGATAAATCTTGTACTGTCTCACTGCCTTCATGTACGACTTTTGTATTCTGCAAATCAAGTATACAAACTGATACTTGGTTTTTCAAATAGATTCAGAAATGAACTTAATATTTTCATTATGTTTATGCGAATTTTCTTTTAAATTCCTGCTTCTGATATGTTTATTTTGCTGAAATTTACTAAAAAATTTTTGTTGGAAAAAAATATTCAATTGCTGTTTCTATTGAAGGGAAATTTTGCTTAAATACTTATTGTCTTGCTTCTAAAAAAATGAATTTGAGAGCCTATTTTAATTAATTTAATGCATGAAATATATTAATATTGTAAATAAATTTATGTTTAGAATTTTTCTATAAAACTGATTAACTTCAATGGCTTGGATTTTAGACAATCTTTTATGAAATTGAAATTTATAATTTTGTTTTGTTGTTTGCATTTTAATGTTTTTTTTTATCAAGTTCATTTTCTTGCTATTTCCAAAAAGTGACTTAATTAATTAATAGAATAATCTATTAAATATTTCATTTCAGCTTTATATAATAAAATGTCAAAGACAAGTTGAAAATAAGTTGAAAGATAAATTGCTTTCCTAATAAAAAATTTTCTGTCTATTCT
The DNA here is from genome assembly GCF_947563725.1 of Argiope bruennichi. NCBI lineage: Eukaryota > Metazoa > Arthropoda > Arachnida > Araneae > Araneidae > Argiope > Argiope bruennichi. Next base: position 82,031,510 of record NC_079152.1, read on the forward strand.
GGGAAATTAAATAATAATAATAATAATAAAAAAAAAGAAATGAAGAAGGGAGAAAATCATATTTCAAAATTATCTATTTGGTGGATATATTTGATGAAATATTATTTCAGCATTCAAGAACTTATTTGAATATTAGATATATTTTACAATTTCCCAAACTGCATCAAACCTGTTTATAATACTGCTGTTTATAATATATTCTTTAACACTGCTTAAAAAAATATCCAGTCTTATAATTTTATTCAATATATAAATTTGTCCTTCAAAAAGTTGCATGAAAAGTTTTAAATAAGATATCTTTTAGAATTGTCTATATTTTCACAACAAATTTGCAAAATACGTTTTTTTTTTTTTCTTTTTTTTTTTTTTTTTTTGAAGGTATAAATTATGTTTGGCAACTGAACTATGAAATAAAATCCAAGATTCTAATATAAAAACTGATCTAGTTTAATAATTTTTACTTGGCATGGTTTTTAAAATATATTGTCTAATTTTATTAAATTCAGCAATCAAAATTAGCAAAAAATTCCAAATACTTTTGTTGGAAAAAAAAAAAAAAAATACTCAATTGTTATTTCTATTGAAAGGAAATTTTGCTTAAATACTTATTCTCTTGCTTCCAATTAAAAAAAATGAATTTGAGAGCCTATTTTAATTAATTTAATGCATATAATATATTAAAATCATAGATAAATTTGTGTTTAGAATTTTTCTATAAAACTGATTAACTTCAATGGTTTGGATTTTAGATAATCTTTTATTAAATTAAAATTTATATTTTTGTTTTGTTGTTTGCATTTTAATGTTATTTTTTTATCAATTTCATTATCTTGCTATTTCCAAAAAGTGACTTAATTAATTAATAGAATAATCTATTAAATATTTCATTTCAGCTTTATATAATAAAAGGTCAAAAAAATATAGAAAATAAATTGAAAGATGAATTGTTTACTTAAAAAAAATTTTCTGTCTGTTTTGGGAAATTAAAAAAATATGAAAAAAAAAATGAAATGAAGAAGGAGGGAAATCATATTTCATAATTATCTACTTAGTGGATATATTTGATGAAATATTATTTCAGCATTCAAGAACTTATTTGAATATTAGATATATTTTGCAATTTCTCAAACTGCAGCAAGTCAATGAACCGCTGTTTATAATATATTCTTTAACACTACTTTAAAAATAATATTTTGTCTTATAATTTTGTTTAATATATAAATTTGTCATTCAAAAAGTTGCATGAGAAGTTCTGAATAAAATATCTTTTAGGTTTGTTTATATTTTCGCTACAAATTACAAGATACATGTTGTTTTTTTGTTTTTGTTTTTTCCCTGAAGGTATTATAAATTATTTTTGGCAAGTGAACTATGAAATAAAATTCAATTTTCTAACACAAAAACTGATCTAGTTTAATAATTTTTAGTAACTTTTTACACCTGGCATGTTTTTTAAAACATATTGAGTACTTTATTAAATTCAGCAATCAAAAATAGCAATTTCAAAATTTAATGGACAATTTTCTTCTTTTTAAGTGCTCAAACTAGCAGTTCCTCAATATTTAAGAATTTTTAATATAAATAATGTAATATAATAAAGAATTTTATTTGTTGCATTACAATAAGTAGTTTTATGTGTTAAATCTATTTCTTTGTTGTCTAAAGTAATATTACCTTCTAGACATAATACAAAAGATAAATATATACATACCCAAGTTGATTTTTTTTTTTTTTTAATTTTTCAACATGATTTTTCTTTTATAATCTGATTCAATTTCGAAACAATTAAAATATTTAATGATATCTCTTTATTTTATCAACCTCCAATTATATACAGAATTTTCTTATTTTCTCAATCAATTAAGTAGTATGATTAATATTCTGATTCTATGAGTATTATGCTATGCATAAATCATTACATTTCCTCTTTTATCTTTCAGCGATGGATTATCTGAGTGACGATGAAGTCCAAACATCTATATGGAATAAACTGAAACAATAAAGCTTCACTGAAAAACAAAATCTGTCAACATTCCTTAAATTGATTTGTAAGGTTGTTACACTGAAAGTCAAGCTTTCATATCTTCGAAGCGAAGGTACATGCAGCAAGGATATTGATCCTCTAGAACGTCGAATCACTGACATCTCGCAAATTCTTTGTGCAATTTAGTTATGTAGCATCATCGGCAAAAAGAGAAAACATAGTGCAGTCATCATTATAAAGCAGTGTCTACAAAGTGTTTATATCTTTTCTTTTCTATAAAAATTGATCATCGCTTCTTTTCTTCTCTTTCGATTTGATTTTTTCCTTGTGGGGAACTGGTGTCACCAGGACTCATGGGATCATCGAAATCATAAGGAAAACCAGGTCTGAAAAGGTTATTAAACCATTTCGTCATTGCTTCCATTTGTTCTTTCACTATTGCTAGCTGCTTGAACATCATTTCCATTCCTTTCTCAACTTCTTCATTTAATGTTGTATTATCGACTGCTAGATTTTGTATGAAAAGGTTATTAAAAGCCATGTCCGCTGTTTTGCATATGCCTTCTTCAGTGCCATCAGATGAATCTTTCGTGATTGGTTTTCCCTTGTAAGAGAACTGGTTATCATTGGAACAGGCAATCCATGATTCTCCATTCTTGGTACAGTTTGTACCTTCGGAATCTGATACACAGAAGTATCGAACCATTCCACTTGGTTCTGAAATGCTGACAGACATCATGGATATACCAGCTCCTTTTTTCGGGTATGTCATTCCCTGACACCAGTCTATGAGGTCATTTGCACACTGAGCAGTGTCGTTTGGCACGATGTATTCACCATTTCGTATCAAAGGAGCGCTGCTCACTGTCAAAAATAGAATGGCTAGAGTCACCACTCCGTATTCCAACATCATGCCGTTCTATCTGTGAAACAAACCTCAAAATTTTCACTTACTACTTCAAAGTTCAAAACGAATGTCTATCAAATCAATTCGAAATTAATGCTGTTCTTTTAAAGATAGAGCAAAACTTTTTATATAGGCACCCTGTAATTCTTCTAAAGGAAGCTAAATACTAATTCTTGGAAGAGCGCTTTTTAATGTATGAGCCGGCGAAAGAAAAAAGCATTATGTATTTGACATTACGTCACTACCTGACCATGAATTTTGTTTTTATACTTTTCGTTATGCTCTGTCATCCTCTTTCACCAGAGTGTTGCAATTTCCCTCTAACGAGTTTTCCAGAAGATGCAGCTATTACGCGTGAATAAAATAGCGAACAAATCAAGCTCGGTAGACATTCGACCAGATGAAACTTGTCCTTCTATTGTGCGGTTTCTTAGTGATACACGTGTCACAAAGCCCGCTTTTCCCCACAAAACACCTGCGCGTAACATAATGTCGCGGTTCCTGAAAGACATCTTTTAGATTCTTTGACGTTTTTGATAAAATAATAGGCTGATATCTGTCGATTGAAGTGTTTCGTAACGTTTCTTGTGTTTATATGATTTTTTTAATTATTCTAGAAATTTCAGAACTCTTTCGCAGAAAAGTATACGTTTTTTCCCCCTCCTTTTCAATAAACCATACTTTTGATTGCAAAGATGTGCGATTCTGATTTATTATTCCTTTTTTTTATTACAATCTTTTATAGCACAACAGAATAGTAAATTCGTATCTTACAAGTTAGGATAAAACATCCGAAACTGGTCTAATTTTTAAAATCAAGCCTATATTCGAAATAGGTTTATTTTGATTCCGATGAACTGAAATCTTCCTTTTTAAGTCTTGTATTAATTTCTGTATGAAAGTGCTAAATAATTTTAAAAATCAAAACTTGCGTGGAATATGAAAGTTATTATAACACTCAATTTATATTAGAAAATTTTCAACTCAAATTTGCAGACGATCTTGGCGTAATTTAAGGGTACTGAGATATATTCTGTGACTGTGGTGGGACTTAGCAAAATCACAAAAAAATTAGCAAAATCACATATTTAGAAAAACAGTTTTGCTACTAAAAAAAACAGACAATAGACAAAAAAAATCATTCATTCTGCTTAAAAAATGAAATATTCTTATTGAATCCTAGGGCATTGTTTTACGCATCGTAAACGTTACTTTTTCCCTACTTAAATTATGGTAATCATTTATTTTAATAAGTCTAGATTATATAAGTATCTATTCTTAAATATGGATTCGAATCCAAGACTATTTTGCTGGGAAATCCACGTTTTCATTGCTAGAAATATTTTTTTTAAAAAATATTTAAAATTCATACCAAAACGTTATTTTGTTTTAAATTTACTCTAATCAAGATTTTCTTAGCTATTCTTTGAATAACTTTTAGTGGTTTGATAGACAAATTTTTTGAAGTTTGAAAGGCAAAATCTTTTTTTACTGTTTTTATTACGCATTTATTTACAATCTTTACTTTTGTTGCACTCGATTATGTAAATAAAAATATTATTATAAAATCGTGTTTGAAATTAATTTTGGAGAACTTATTAGAATAAAGAAGAAGAAAAAAGAAAAAAATGTTTGGAAATAAAACTTATACTTCTGAGGAAAAAAAAATACTTTTTTTTGAATTTTTAAGAGACGAAGTTTTTATTTATTTATTTATTTTATTTTTTATTTATTTATATATTTATTTTGTATAATAATTGATACTAAAATTATTGAGGAGAATTATTATCATATTGATAAATGTTGATTAAAACTCTAAAATTGTGAAAATAATAATTTTTTAATGAATGTTTACGACCTCAAAAGTAATTATGTGCCAGATTTGGTAGGTCTAGAACGATTTTTATTTTTTCATATACGAAGTTTAAAGCGAAAATATTATGATCATTAAAAAATTCGAACTCGAGATTTTGCTGAATTTTACATTTCAGACCTCCCTCAGCCCGAAAATCAAAATTATTTATGTCTCCACATCTTGAACACAATAAGTCAAAAATGCGTTGAGCTAGACAGATGAAGTTTTGTATATGGTCTTTACCTTAAACTTGTAGATTTCTATCAAATTTCGAATGAAATCCATTTGTAGGAAATCTGTCTCTTCAACTGTCCGAGTAGAAGTGAACACTATTAACGCAACTGGTTAAACGCAAATGGTTAGATAGGTAAAATTTGATACACCGGTTTGGTATCTAAATTTTAGATCCGTCGAAGGTATAACCGTCAGTGAATCTGTAATTTCGCGTAAATGTAAAAATGTAAATGCTGTAATTCAAAAATAAAACGAATTAACCCTTTAAAAGGCCATTTTTTTCTAGTCATAGTATAGTAAAACATTTTTAGGAATGAGACTGGTTTAAGGAAAGTGATTTATTTAACTTATCAGATAAATTTAATTTGACTAATTAATGTATTGTGTTAATTAATAATTAAGTAATAAATCAAGACACACCATTTTGTGTGAGACAAGGAACTGTAGCATCATAGTTTCTGTCTTTTTGAAAAATTTGTCAGAGACTTAAGCCAATCTATATAACTTCACGCAAAGATTGATGGATTTGGTGGGAAACATACTTCCCATTGCCTTACAAAGAATTAAATAAATGAAATGAGTTGCAGTTCTGTATCAATTTTGGTTTGGATCCGCCAAAGTAGCAAAGGAATCCAAAGTACATATTCGGTTTTTTGGCACGCTTCTATTACCTATCAACATTTTAAAAACGTTTCTATTAACCGAATTTGAAGGTGATTTTTATCTTAACGAAGTATATTCTGTACATCAAAGCTGTTTATTTGACAAAAGTTCAACTAGTCAGTGTGACACCGAAGAAAGCTCTATAAACTAGGTAATCAAAGCTTATGCATTATGGAGAGAACACAGACTCAGATGGCCAAGAAACTGGATGTCCCTGGGCATCGAAGAGCTCTTAAAAATTCCAGTCATTAAATATTCTATTAAGAACATTTTGTCAAAGCTCTTATCTTTTGTTCTCTCCTAATGTAAAAAGTTAACGTATATTTAATCTATTGAATGCATTTTCAGTGTTTCACAATTTAATATGTAATGTTTTTTTTTCTTCCGGATCAATATGCGTCTTTTCTTTTTTGCAAGTGACCAATATCATCAAGTGTCGTTTATCGAAGGTGGAGCTGCTCTTCGGCGGCCCCATCAAGTTTCGCGCATAGCCTCTGGTTAGATCGGGGTACTGGTTGCATATTAAATGCATGCCAGTAATTAATTGCCGAAGAAATAATAACCAAAAATTGCTCGTTAATAGACGATTGTAACTCTTCATCGCCAGCGGCATACGAGTAATTACAAGTACAGGTTTTGTTTACTGTACTATGAAATATACAGCTCTTATGTGCAAGACTTAGAAAATAAAAATTTGAACACTCGTGGCGCTCACATTCTGGTCCAAGGTCCACAATTTTAAGCTAAGAAGCGGAATAATTTTTTTTTTTTTTTTTTTTTGAGGGTGTACGTGAAATTTTGGAAGATCGTTCCCGCTTATTTTATTTTTGTACGACACATTTCCCGATTTACAGATATTATCAATTTATAATCATCCTGTTCTTTAAGTTGATGTATATAGACATTAATTCAAATTTACCGGATGTGCAATCATAATTCCCATGTGAGACTTAACAATATCTACTGTGTACTGCGTGTGTATCGTGCAAGAGCACTTCCTCCTCACAAGTCTGCGTGTTGGAAGATAGATGTCGAGTTCAATAAGTGGAATGCAGAATCAAAAGAATTATTTTGATTTATTGTCAAAGTCTGCAAAACATGCGTACACACAACTAATCATAATTTGAATTTCACGCTTGATGTAGCCCAAGAAGGAAGTCGAATCCTTAAATAATAATTTCATTTCATGCGAATTAACAGAAAAAGCTGAAAGCTCAAAATATTAATTTTTTTTTTTTCTCTTTGGTATATGAAAGAGGAAGTTATTTCGTCAAAAAATTTTATTTCAAAATTTTGATTAAATTGCTTTATTATAATTTTAAATTATGATGTAGCTATTAGTACTCATTATGATCATTAATTTACAGTTCATTGGAAATAGACTAAAAAGTGGCAGAATTAGAGAATCAAGAAGTCTTTAAGCTTTAAAAAATACTCCTTTGTTCTTAAGGAAATGAAAACCGAAAACTTCCCATCTCTAAAGGCTGGGACCTCTAAAGAAAATCTCTATCAGTTATATTTATTATGTAGAGTGATTATATAAAATTTTATTTTCTAAAAAACTTTTTTAAAAAACGAAAGGAAAGGGGAGTAGATATGACAGGGAAAAAGATATCCCAAGAATTTTAGCAATAGATGTCGTTTTACAAATCGTAAAACGTACATGGGCTTGAACTGAATTTCACTGTTTATTAATGATTTCAAGAGGCGATTCCACTTTCCCTACCTGATGTGGCACTACTTGTAGTGGAAGGGCTTTCAATTAAGAAGTCTATAAATATCAAACGCCTTTGGAGTCGTTATTTTATTCATTCAACTATTCCTTGAAAAACCGTCAAGGTCATGCAGATTGAAAAGAACTGTTAGATAAATCCCATCAATGGTTGATCCCATTGGATTGCCAATGTTGCTCGTGTAATTTTGAATAACTTGTAAAGCGCCATCTATTTCTAAAAGTTTGAACTTTTTTCTTCCTACGTCAGGCCCTTTTCCCTTTCTTCACATGTAATCAAGTTATTCCGATCAAGGGTTCTTTTTAATACAGTTTTATTATAAGTTAGTTTTATTATAATAATCCTACATACCGAAATTAAGCATAAAACGTTTCATACTGCAGAAGTAAACAAGAAGGCCAAGGGGTGCATATCTTGACTGATTATTAGAAAAAAGACGTCAGAATTTTACTTTCAAATCTGTTGAAACTAGTTTAGAGACCAGAGACTCTCTTTCTCATTCTCTATTTTCACCTTTTCTACCTATACACTCTTTATGAAGCCCCATTCTGCTGGGTCTTGTGCGCCTTTCGCTCAATGCATTTTGCCCTCTTTCCTGTCATTTACGGTTATCCGAGGCTCTTTGATATCTGTTCATTTTACCGACAGTTTGTGGGAAGCTCCCAATCGACGTCCACAGTTGAGAGTGGTCCTACAATGGGTCAGATGGTAGATTTCTGATCAGCGGGAACGGGGCTTAAAAACGAGCTCAAGCAGACACCAAACAAATACGGAAGTAAATCATAGTAGAGCCTTTATATGGAGATTAATGTTAGTTCATCCCTTCTGTTTCATTGTCAGTATGAAATATCATTCAAATAATGCGATTTAATCATGTCAAAAAATCTTAGGCTACTTCATAAATTTGTCAAATATTCAACAAGGAAAAAAATGCTTTTAAAAACCGCAAGTGTGTTTATTGGGCAAGGAGAGTCATTGGATTGTTTTTATAACACAAACAAACAATAATAACGATAAAATTGTGATTAAAAATAATCAAAATACGGCGCTGCAAAACAGTAACAAGAAGGGATGACATTACATTGATTTATGAAAATAATAATTGTTCAAGATAACTTCTTTCATATGATATGGGACAAGCAGAGCGAATCATAACGTCTGTGCGCGTAATATTTGAGTGCATTCGATTAAAAGCCTGCAAAATGAGTTCTTTGAGTTGCGCAATAAAGTTAGGATATGACTGATATAGAAGCAACATAACACCCACACACATCAAATATATTGGAATCAAATCAGATAATTTGATCTTACAACATGAATCTCACTTATTCTTCCTTAAAAACATCTAAAAGGAGTGACTTCAGAACTGATAAAGAGGGGGTAGGCACGATGCTGTTGAAAAATAATTCAGTCTTTATTGCTCATGTAAAAGGACTTATCCAATAATATCCTTGATAACATTGGCATGCTGTTGATGTCAAATGAAAATATACGAGCATCCAACTTTTTTTTTTTTAACTAAAAATTTGCTGCATTTGAATTTGTTTTGATTTCATTCCAGCGCTCTTAATCGATGATTTTTAAGCTTCGTTTTTTAATTATATTTACTGATGTGATGAGGGAAAGAAGAAAGAATATCCTTCTGATTCTGTCCACGTAAATCGCAATTTTTTATGGCAGTTTTTATATTTTTAAAAAATGAATTTTAAAAACATTTTATCAAATTTAGTGTAGTCAAAATTTGTTTTAGATATTTTGATTATTTCATTATTACATTTAATTTTGAGATGCGTTCCGAAATCCACTGTTAAAAATTAGTGGAAATATAGCTGTGACTATAAATTATCTTATTTCTGCTGTAAATATCTTATCACATGGGTTATTTATTTATTTTAAAAATGAAGCGGAAGCGGCACCTTTTACGGATATCATAAAAATATATCTTTCTACTATTATATCATCAGATAGGCATATTATATCTTTTCAGATAATAAAGATGTATTATACCATCTTTATCTGCATCTCTATGTAGTGAAATTCGGTGTTATTTAGAGATAATTTCATTTATATTTGGCGATATTTGTCAAATTTGAATAACTAAATTCAGCATTTTGTAATATAGAATTATAAAGATAGTTTCGGACATTTATAGAAGTATATATTTTTCATTAAAATGTTTATAAATATTAGATAGACCTTGAAATGCTATATCGCAATTAAAAAGGGTTTCGGTGAGACATTTGGCTTAGTTGTTAAATGTTGGAGGAAATTGTGGAATTGATGAGCTATCAGTTATTTATATTCTCTTATTGCGCATTTTATATATCTTATTGTTCATTCATATCTGTGAAATATTTAAACAAACCTGCGTTATCAGCTTTGTTTCTATTTGTAAATTTACTCATGTATCCATTTTGGTTTGGTTTTCCAGTTATTTACGCCACAAATCGCAGTACTCAGAAAAGATTTTCAATGGTAATATTATGGCATCGGATGAAGTACACCTTCAATCAGAATATTGAATTGTTTATATTAATCACAATACCTTTATCTATCTTATTTTCCTTGCCTTATTCTTCCCTTGTCTTTAGCATCCGAAACAGTATGACTTATGGATGGTAAAAATAATGAAGTATGCATTTGGCCTTTTTATCTTTTGGGCGATTGGGTCCAAAATTTTATACAGATTTAGAATATCTGTGTCATTACAAACCAAATTTCATTTATCTAGTTTTCTGTATTTTTGAATTATGGCTATAGATCGATATATTGACAAGCATTTAACTTTTTGATAGGTTTGTTTCATAATTTGATATGTCTACGATTCTCCTGTTGACACTACGCCAAATGTCCGCCATCTATTTTTAAGCTGCGTTTTTAAGTTGTCGTCATTGCTTTGTGCCATCTGGCGAGAATAGGAGAAACTAGATTGCTTTTTTTTCTGATAGAACTTTGACTGATAGAAAGAGTTGAGCCAAGAGTGTGTTTATTGATTTGGAATTAGATGGTGTGGTGGTATTTTTATGAACTTGTATCTATGAGTCTGGTCCTTGTATATATGTACAACATAAAAAGAGTTAACTTATGGAAATTCAGTGATTGATGACACAAGACATAAAAATCTACACTAAAGGATTTCACCCAAAATTGATAGAAATGTTCGATTTTGGTGCAAAGATCATGAACCAAATTTCATCTTTCAAACTGATTGTGTTTTATAATTATTTCAAATTTAGAAATATTACAAACTGTATTTAAAATTATGCCATTTAGAATGTAATTCCCCTTAAAAATTTTTTTTCTGCGGATTACAAGGAAGTCAAAAAGCGAATTCCCTGTAATTCATCTAGCAAACATCTACCTATTTTATTTTTTGCACCTTATACTCGAAAAAGATTTATTGCAAACGACATTTAAACACACTTGTGAAATTAATTTCGGCGTTTGATCAAAAAATAATCAAGGTTATATGTTTAGGAAACATATCAGAAAGGAAATGAACAGTAAATATTGATTTGGAAATGGAAGGTCACAAAGATTGAATTTCCCAGTATTTTTTACTTTTATTTAAAAGTTTAGCAAAATATAAACCTCGATATTGAAACTTCTTCAAAAAGAAAATTATCAACAATGCAATCGGAACCTAATAAAACAAGCGTATGACTGTGATGGATTATCATTTTGTTTTCTACTCAATTTAAATTTCGTAGCCTCTTATAGTGTCGTATATTGTTGAATGCCATCCCCAGGTATCCATTTTCCTTCCTTGCGTGGTTTTAACATCCTTTCTGCATCGCCATGATTAAGTTCGCAAATTTGCTAATGCCATTTATGGTTTTTTCGGATTTTATGGCACCGCCACCAAAAGTCCATAACTTCATCGCTTCAGGTTAGTTATTTAATAATTTTTGGTTTAACTCATTTTGATATAACTTATTATTTTGATTTAAGGGAAAAGTTTATATTTCATTTCTTTGTTTGAAAGCAATAACGTTTGCAAAACTTCAAGACAATAAGTTCTTTTTCTCTCTCATTAAGAATGACTGCACTTTGAAATAATAGAATTTCAGTGTACTTTTAATTGCTTGATGTTTAGGTTATTTGGTTGGTTGTGAGATTTAGCAGCATAAGATTTATTTTCTATTCGAATTGCATCAAATATATAACTAAAATATTTGAAATTGCAAGTAAAACTACACTACAAATTATTGTACTAAACAGTTACAAAAATAGGTTATTTGCTTTGAAAATCAGAGCACAACACATTAAGTAAGAATAAAGAAAGTAGATTAAAAGCAATATTAAAGTCTATGTTTTTGTTGCTATTATTGATTTTGTTGCTATTATTGAAGTTGTTGCTATTGTTGGAATTTTGCCACAAAAACCAGTAATGGCCCAACTGCGAAAAACATATGATGGAAAAAAAAAACAGTAATATTTAAAAAGTTCGTAAAACAATGAAATCATTGATATAAATGAAACTCGTTTAAAAAATACATAAATTCAGAAAAATTATGATGTACAGGTGATAAAAAGGATTCATCTTAATTTTGTAAAATGTATCAAAAGATAAAAAAGTGGAAACAAAGCAAAGAGTTAAATGCATGTAAAATATCTAATAGCCTTTAACCCTCTCACTACTAACCAGACTCAAATCGGCCGTGCAAGTTTTATACTAATGGGCCATTTGGGGACCGGTTATTTTTGGGAATGAGGAATTAAGGATTTTAAAAGAGAAATGGAACTTTTACGGCCGGATTGTGCCGGGTTAGTAGTGAAAGAGGTAAAAAGTTAAAATTAATAATAATTCGGTGGTATTATTCACCCATCAAATCATGCAAATTTCGAGACGATAAATGCAAAAAATATTGACTTTGAAAATTAAAAGATAGCCATTCAAATAAATTATCATTAGTTTGTTTGTTTCTTATGGCACTTGCCACTGACAAGCCCGCTGTTGCGATTTAAGCCTGAGGGGGAACGTCTCTTATTTTTTATAGCAGCGCCAACTAGGGCCAAGAGTACGACTTTGCCACTCACGCATCATTCATTCGCTTGCACAACCCCTTTTTACAGGAGGGCACATTCACACATCTCACAGATAGAACAACAGAAGAACAACCATGCCCAAACCGGGACTCGAACCCGGGACGCCCAGATCACGGGGAAGACGCGCTACCCCTATGCCAGGACGCCGGCATTATCATTAGTATATAAGACTTCAAAGCCTTTTGATCTTACATGCTTTTATTCAATACGACTTATTTCTTATTATAAAGCTGGGATTTCGGAACCGATTTTTTTCCTTTTTGATGGATGTATTAGAGTTTTGAAATTTAATACAATTGTGCGATTGCGATAAGAATACATTATTTTAATATTTCAGAAAATAATTTATCAAGTAATTTTAATTCTTTGAAAGATGCATCATGTTAAAAATTTCAAAATTTAATCTAATTGACCGCAAAACTCTTTAAATATTTTGTATAATTATATGTCAGTTTGTTCTGATTTCTTATTGATAGCTCTGACAACTAGCTGGTTGCCCCAGAAAATACTGTGGTAGCGTTTAATTTCATTTAAATAATTTGCTTGCAGTTTAATCTACGTGATCTTCTAAAAAAATATTTTTAATTAATTAAAATATTTATTATTCCGTATTTTTTACTACATACTTTTTATATTATATAAACAACTTCCATTCACGAGCGTTTCCTCAAATTTGTCTTTAGTTGTCAAATCCATTGATTTATTCAGATTGTGTTTAATATTGATTTAGAATGGACATAAAAGTAGCTTCTGAATGAATTGAAAATTGTAAACCTTTTTCACCTTGAATTATAACATTGTAAAAATATATACAAATAAAATTTTGATGAAACTATGAAAATAAGACTAATTTCATAACAGCAATGAAAAGTCATGTTGCAAACTGCTTCCAAAAAATGTTTCTTAACATTTTTAAAATAAAGGAAAAATTTCTATACAATTAGATTATTATAACTGAGTTTATAATTTTTTTAAAACTCTGAGAGCATGAGAAATTTTTTTTTATTTTGCAATTACGTTTTCAAAAGTAATCGCGGAAAAAAATCCATAATTGAATTAATGAAATCTTCAAGAAAATCTCTCCAAGGTACATTTAATATCCTCCAGAATAAATATTTGTTAAATTTGGTAATTATAGGCTCCGTTTTTCTGTTTTCTAGAGAGCCATTAGATGCTTGGGCATTTGCTTTTATTATTAGTGAAGACAATAATTTATTGATTTTTCTATTAATTAAATCATGAAACATATCTTTTATAGAGAAATTATTCTAAGATTTTTATGAGCATGTTTAGACTTAAACAGCCTATTACTTGATACTCAAAGGGGAAATTTATCTCTCTTATATAAATCTACTATATTAATTGAATTTTACATCATTACTCATTTACAAAGAAGAAAAAAATCATATTTTAAGGAAGTTCATAAACTGACAATCGGAAAAGTATATAAGCACTATAGAACAATAGAGTAGATACAAGACTTCTAAAACACTGCATATTAAACGATTATCATAAGCTAATGTCTCAAATACCTTGCTCAAGGAACTTAGGGGAACATAAATACTTATATTTAATTGATAGTGAAACACAATCAATTTTTGTGACAGGTAGATTAGCTAACAATGATGGCTAATCTTATATAAATCGAATAGAAGAGCTAATACGAAATAATTGCATTCTAATTGAATGCTTTCATTCTGTACACAAAAAGCAATTCTGCTTTGCCTATTACTTGATACTCAAAGGGGAAATTTATCTCACCTCCTGAATATTAGATATTCATATGAATGCTAGTACACTTTTCCTCTATCGAAAACAGATCCGAGAGGAAATTTAACTGCAAAAATCATTTAGAATATTGTTTAGAATTGAGTTAAATAATGTTTCATTACTTTTGAAGTTGTAGCAAAAGATTTTAGTTCAAATTAGAGTGCTTTAAGGGAAGGTTACTATTTGATAATTGTATATGTTTGCCTTTATTATGGGCGAAGAATGTTTGCTAGCTGATGATTGGATTAGGATGGCTCTTGTTTTGTAGGAGGAAATTATAGAAAATAATCTTCAATTGTATAGGTTTTCAGGTCGTAACGTAAAACATATCGAACGCTCTTCAGAGCATTCGTCATGATATGAACAATATCTACATTGCATATCAATTGTTTTCTTTTTATAGACTATTGAATTTCTTTCTCACTTAAGTAATGAATTCACTATTGCGGCATAAAAATCAGTAATTAGAGAATTCGTTAAGATGTGAATAATATCTTCATTGCGTTTCAATTGTTTTCTTTTTATAAGCTATTAAATTCCATTCTCACTAATAATATTGTACCATCGAAATCATCAATCAAAATATCCGTCACGATACGAACAATATCTATATTGAATATTAATTGTTTTCTTTTTATAGACTATTAAATTTCATTCTTACTTTAGCAATCAACTCACTATTGCAACATGGAAATCACAAATTAAAGTAATCGTCACGATACGAACAATAACTATTTTGCATATCAATTGTTTCTTTTTATAGACTATTGAATTTCTTTTTCACTTTAGTAAAAAACTCACGATTGCAACATGGAAAATATTGATCTAAATATTGAAATCAAGTAATTTTTGTAAAAATTATCACGTCAGATGGAGTAGTTTGTATTATTTTTTCATATTATGCATCTGTGATACGCCGAAGATCTAGTCAAGAATTTAGCAACTGATCATGAAAATCGGAAAAGGTCATGCCTTCGATTCAATGTCACACGCTTTTTCATTTATCGAGGGGAAAAAATTACAAGTTAAAAATAAATCAATCAAATAAAATGTATTATTTAAAACAATAATATTTGTTAAAAATTATTCAGAATTTCTTAAACTGCAAAAACTATATCTACTTAACAAGTAAACTAATAAATAAAATCACAGTCACATCTATATTGAATATTTATATCTTCACTGCAGATATACTGATATTATTGATCACAAAGTTTTATTAATAAAAGACGAATGTTTAATTTTAAACTTTGGAATATTTTATTATCTGCTCCAATTTTAAATATGAAAAAAAGTCAAAAAATCGCTAATTCCTTTAAATCATTTCAATTGTTACTTATTTAATTCCTAATTCTGTCTAAACGATTAGATATAATTCCGATTTCTGTGCCTTATTCAATTCTTAATTTCTCTTATGAAAGTTTAAAGAAAAAGAAATTGAAAATACTTTATTTTATAATCATTGATATATAATCAGATTTGTTTATGTTACAGATGTTGAAATAAAGTTTATCAGCAGCAAACATAAAACCTATTTGAAGTTTGGAATTTGGATTAATATTTAATAAAAATTTTCTAGTTCTTCAGAATCGAAATTTCATAATTATTAGTAATATTCATTTCGACGGAGGAATAATTATCAATGATAATAAATGGTAAGTTTTCTTTCATATCGATAATTTATATACTTTACTTTCATAGGAAGAAACACACGTCGGAATTTCATTGTCTCATCTACACCAAAGAGGTCCAACGAGCCCAACACATTACAAACACCGTTGCAAATTAATCCTACCGTTGTAGGAGAAATGGAAGGAATTGGTAGAATATCTGTGGCGACAAAAGAATCAATAAAGCACAATAAATCTGAAATAGTAAAATCCTGGGGACAAGAATATCCTGCCAAAACGAATATAGAGCTGGAAGCGAATGGAGTAACTACGGCTGCACTGAAATCGTCTGTGTCATCCTCTGCTAAAACTTCAATGAAGTATACTGGAACTGAAATATTGACATCATCTATGAAGACATCTACTACTAGTAGTAGCAGTGGAGCATCTGAAGGTGAAAAAATATCTACGATCACAATGAAATCAACTATGGATGATTCTACTGAAACGTCTAATATACCTGACGAGAAAACATCAACAGTAAGTAGTTCGTCAGATTTAGATGTCACTTTAGAAGCTGAAGAGGCTGTAAATAGTGAAATTAAGTTAGATAGAAATAGTTCAAAGGATGAACTAGTTAAACACAATGTGCTGAAAGTTATTAGAAGATCGGGTTTTGAAACTGCACTCGATGAAGATACCAATAGTAAAATAAATACAACTATCAATGCTGATAAGCCAATATTTATAGATGATCAGTCAGATTCAAAAGCTATTGATAATTCTAAAAATAATAATAGTCGAAGCTCAGGAAATCTAACTGCTTTCGCCACAGATAGAACTGGAGAAATGCCTTCAGTTATTACCAACTGGTCGGATTCGTTTGGTAGCGATTTGGAAACTGATAATGGGTCGAACAGCAATATCGGTGATAACTCTGACCTTCTTTTGGAACCTCAGATTATTATCGAAGAAGCTAACAAAAATGACATTCTGGAATCTTATACAGCTTTTGTCACCAAGAAAAGCACTACTAGTGTCTCAAAAGCTGAAACTTTTTCAGACAGTGATACGTCTATTGAAAGTTTGAATCCTAATTCCTCCGAAATAAATATTGGTGATGATTTAGTCGAAGATACTAGTGGTGAGATATCCCAAATTGAAGTTGATAGGTTTGATTGAGATTCAAAAGAAAACGCGAATTTAAATGAAGATAATCTTTGTTTGACAGATTTAGGTGATAGTTTTGAAGATTGAAAAGTCGCAATCCAGATGAGCTTAGAAGAAAAGAAAATTGGATCTGGAGATGATCATTTACACTAAAGGTTTCAAAAATGATATTTTGAAACCTTTTTCAAAACAGCATCAAACAACGTTTCCGATAAATCTTGGACAGATTACAAAACTATGCAAAACAAAAACTATAGGATATAAAAACAAAATGCCTTCTATTGCTTACACTAGAATTACTAATAGAATAGCACAAAAGAAATGCTGTTGTTCCTAATTATACTTTAATATAATTTTTAATGTGTTCAAGAATTTTTAGGTATCATATACAGAATTAATAAACAGAATATGATTTAATTTTTTAGTGATGTATAAACATGGTTGCTTTCATTAAAAATTCAAAAATTCGGCATGAAATGTTGGGCATGTAATATTTAAATTTGTTATAAAAATATGATAGATTTGACTAATTATAATAGCAATTGGTTTTAAATAAATTTTTAATTAATATGAAACAAAAAGAAATTTGCATCAAATAGGCTCAAATTTAAAATTGTTATACTTCTTGTATAAAAACGTTTTTTTTTTAAAAAATCACTTATGGAATACAAATTATGAAAATATATGATCTGATGTAATACACACACCCACCCACAAAAAAACACTTCAAAAACATTAAATATAATAATTTTTTTGGCATGATATAATCTTTTTCCATAACTATGTATTTTGTTTCGAATGAAACTTATACATTTGATGTTCTATTTATGTTTTTCCGAATAAATAAATGTATATTTTGATCCTTTTGGATTTTTATGATTTGATATCTAAATAATTAACAATACTTATATGAAAATACTTTTATACATATTTATGTGACATACAAAGTAAAGATTATTTTAACGACAAAGGCATAAGGGTGAATCGTGAAATAGTTTCTTTAACTTTTAGAATTTTAGGCTGTTTGATATATTTTGATCAACATGGTTGCAACATTTTGTATAAACAAATGACAAAAAAAAAAAAAAAAATAGATTATTTCTGAAAGAAAAGAATCGACGTAATCTAATGAGAATGAACATAATGTTACTAAAGAAAATGAGCAAAGGGCGATTTAAATTAAAAATGATGAAGAAACTGATGAATTGAATATTGCACAACTCATCACTGATCTATCTAAAATGATTCTAAATTTTCTCTGCAAAAATTTAAAAAATACAATCAACGTGTATTGTGATTATCAATGGTATCTACTCTGATTATAGGTCACTAACTAATTACTTTCTAAACCATCTTTTATTTTCTAATTTCTAAACCAATAGACACAGGTACGCATTTGTAACTGAAAAACAGTTTAAATGACTAAAAAATTACATTAAAAGTTGTTTCAGTCAATAAATGCACTTTTAAAAACTAAAAGTAACATCGGCCAGTCAACGGGTAATCTTTCCAGGAAATAATTGTTGATTGGCCAAAAATAATGAAATTCAGAGTTCATACCTTTGTTTTGTTCGCAGAAGAATGATTTTTTTAAAATTAATATATTAAAGTGTCAAGAATATTTTGCTAGGAAAAACGAATCGAATCAGGGTACTAGATAAATTTAGATTTCATGATATTTATATTAGAATATTCATTAACTCAAATAATATCAAATTTAGTTATTTGCGTCATTCAAAGTATTTTTCCAACTGGAAATATATATCTATTTCTAAAGGTTTATGAATTAGCTATTAAGCATGATTAGTTTGGGTACCCTGTATATTTTTTTTTACAAGAAATGGTGATAATAGATATTTTATTTGCATGTTACAAAAAACTTTCTCAAACATTTTCTGTTCACGTCTCAGATTCTTTCTGCAATATATTAAGGAATTGGAAAATATATAATAAGGCAAAACATTAATTAGAATCAAATAAATGGAAATTATTTTTTAAATAATTATTTAACAGATATTTTTGTTATTTTTTAATTCGAAATTATTTTTGTTTAAAATAGTGAGGAGTGTTGAAGAAAAATGCTCCATGTAAATTTCTGCGACCCTCATATTATTCTACATTGCCCCATGTATAGTTTCAGCTGATGTTTAAGAAGTCTTGCGTTAGGAGATATCATAAGTAAAATAATTACAAATCGCAAATGGTATAAAAACTTTTATGCTGGTTTATTCATGTTACTTAAACAGATAAAATATTTTCGTTTTCTCCTGAAAAAAAAACAACCATCAGTACTTTAATACATGATAAATCTGTCAAATTTTGTATTTTCCTACCTCAAAATAAAAGAATGAATATTTGAAAAGAACAGATATGCTAGAAACTGTTCGTTTATTATTGCATTTATGGCCTTATATAACGGGCTTTGTCTATTGAGAAACTGTACAAATTCAAGCACTGTCAAAAAATAAATAGAGACAAAGAAAATTTCCTATCATTTATTAATCTTGTCGTTTTTATCGTGTTCACTAACACAGTATGACTTCGTTTTTAATTCGTATCAGTCTATTTGTATTTTTATTTTCGATTATCCTAGTTTTATTTCGATTTTTTGATATAAATGCTGAATAATATTAATTATGTTAATATGAAAATTTTGGAATACCTTGTATAAATTTTTTTAAAGTAATACACTATAGTTTATTACATCTTACCACACTGTCAGTAATTCAACCAAACTACAGAGGAACTTGTGCCATTGCGAGTAATGGCGTATTTGGTATTAAGTTGAACATTTCCTGTTGTACTTATTTTAAATTACTACATACTTTGTCCATAAAACTGAACGTTATTACACAGAGGATCTTCAACACAAACCATGCATTTGTTTAAAAACAAAAGAACGGGAAAATTCTCTTTTTACGTCCTTTTATGGCTTTGTAACTTTACATCCTGCTATTAATAATGTTTCCGTTCTTTTTATCAGCTTTCATAATTTTTGACGCATTTATACTCATCTTTATTCTCTGTTAAAAGCATTGTCTATGATTAAAAAAAAAAAAAAAAAAAAAAAAAAAAAAACCTTGGAAAAACAGCAAAAATGTTTGGAAGTCTTTTAGTACTTTATTTTGTCCATTTGCATTTGAAATCTTCTGAAGCGTTTACTTTTTAATTTTCACTTAGAATAGATTATTCTTTTTATTCTTTCACATTACAATAGTTTGTTGGACATTTTAATTTTATTGACGATCGGTGGAGGTATATCATTAGGTTTTGCAATTTCAACTTTTTGATAAAACAAATTTTGCAATCCAAGCATCAATTCATAAGTGAGTTTATTTTTTTTAATAAATTTAATCTTAAATATGAATAAAAACCTATCACACTTGTTATTGATTTTCAAAAAATGTCTATTTATTATTATAGGTATTAGCAAATTGAGATATATAAATAATTTCATTTAACTTTTTATCATCAGTTTAAAAAAATTAAAGTAGTCACTTTAGCTGAAGTAAAACTGAGTCGTAGTTTTTTTTTTTTTTTTTTTTTTTGTAATTAGAAATATATTGGAAAATATTTTTCTGAATCCCTATCTCTGGCTTTATTAGAAGGTATAATAAATATACTCTTTTATTGATTGAACTGAAATCTCTCGTTGCTGCTCAAATGAGATTTAAAACCAAATATAAATAAGAAGTACTATTGTTTGACGACGGATTTTAAAACCCTCCACGCTTTTGCGCATGCGTTAGGACGGGTTTAATTTGTCAAAATAGGGGTGCGAGGAAAGGTAAAAGGGGGAGATGTTTACATTTAACAGTAAAATAAACGCGTATTACTCGAGGACTTAGTTAAAATAATATGGTCAAATATTCACCTACACGTAAAAAAAAATGAAAAAAAAAAAAAGTATCTAATAGGGCGAAAATGAAGATCAAAGACTAACGAAGAATTCTGCTCATTCTTCCGCGTCTCTTCCCTTAACGAGATAGAATTGTCGAAAAGTGGTCTTCTCAGAATGCTGAAACGAACAGTACGTAATATTTCCAAGAAAGAAAGAAACATAATTTCTCTGTAAAATAAAGAAGGTGAGACACTTACCAGAAGTGGAGGTTCAATAAAAGAAAAAGAGTTACTTATCTAAGAAAGATGCATGATTTTTATTGAAGAGGAAGAATTTTAACCAGAAATTAAAACACTGCTGATTTCAGTTATAGGATAAGAACAATCGATGTTTTCAGTGAGAGTAAACAATGATTCTTGGATTGTTAAATTAAAATTCAAGGATGTTATTTAAAGCAAATTCAAAACCTCTTAACAGAAAAAAAAACGCAGAGACTCCTTATGCAAGTGTATGGAATCTTTTACAAAATTCACCGAAAAAAGCAAATTATTTTCTTTTCTAATCTTCTGCTGAAAATATGAGTCATTAGTGATTCTGAAGAATAAGTAATTTCTGAAGACTGAAAAATTTATATTCATCAAATTTTCTGTTTTTTTTTTTTTTTTTTTTTTTTTTTTTTTTACAGAGTTTTTTTTTTTTCCAAAAATATTTACAAGCTTATAACTCTCCTAAACTGTGCACAAACTCTACAGATATCCTCAATTTCTAGATATATTTTATAACATATTTTATTTAGACATTGATTATCTAGTAATAATTATTTATAATTTCGAATTTAAAAACTGTAGGAAATATATAGGAAACCACCAAACGCTATAAAAATATAGCGATATACAGGATTATAATATGGCTTTAATGATTTGTACCCTGAGAGAAACTATTTTTTACATTGATTCATGAATATAAAATAAATTGTTTTAAAAATATGTATTTATCAATACACATAAAGGCAATTAAGAAGAATTAAAGTATCAATTTGAAAATGATCACCATAAAATCCTAGTTTCTTGAGAATAACGCCAAAGAATATTGAGACTGATTCCAAGTGGGGGGGGGGATTTCACTTTGCTTGCCTTTTTAGGTCTTCCAAAATCTTTTTGTAGTCCTCTTTGGTGGCATCCGGATCCTCTTTGAGAACATTAAGATTCTTCACCGCGTCATCAAATTCTTGTTGTCCTCGCCTTGACAGTTTATCGGCATTTTCTTCCAAGAATTTTGTTATCCTTTCCTTCCAATCTTCGAAACGGAACAACTCAAATGCCTCATTGACGATTCTTCCGAATGGCCCCTCTTTCCCTCCAAAAAATGAAGTAAATGCATTTCGAACGCCATCCATCATGTCTGACAAAGGTGACTGTCTCTGACTGCAAGTCAGGCTTAAGAAACTGAGCAAGAGAACTAAACAAATAACTTGCTTCATAGTGAAATTACTGTTGAAAACCTATGAAAATACGATTCTGATAATCAATGAATGAAAAATTTTGTAACTAGTGAATTTATAACATGGAAGAGAGAATTTATTTGAATGAATTGCGTGTATTTTTGTAATGTAATGTATAGATAGCTTTCTAACTGTAATATGTACTTCAATTTCTATTTATCTTATAGGTTGATACTTCTAGTTCAAATAGGCCTTTGTTGCTAAGTTGAAAATCTGACGTCCATACAGCTGATGCTGATATGTTATGAATTAAATATTTCAGGAAAGGAAAATAAATTGAATAGGTGTTGATACAGCCGTGCACCCAACCGGTGGATCAAAAGACTTCTCATCATCGATGTTTTGCAATAACTCTCAGAACGGAAGGAGGAAAAGAATTCTGTGTGCTGCTTTTCTTTCCATATGGAAATTCCTATCGTCACGCCATTAAATAAGTTTTAATAGACCAAATGGTTTTGATGTTCCCGGATCTGTGGTCTAGTAAATTTCTAACTGACTCAACTTCAATAAGCATTGTGAAATTTTGGATGGTTGTTTACAAAATGATTTGAAGTCTGAAAAATTTGGAAATGATTTCTAAAGTCTGAAGAATTAAAAAAAAGAAAAATTAGAAAAGCGAAACAATCATTTGTAATTATTATATTTCCCAAGATATAAGATCTTATCGAAGAATGAATTTCCGAGGAATTTTGTGTCCCTCAATATGAACAATATTCTAAAAATAAGTCCCACTTTAATTGCCATTTAG
The DNA here is from genome assembly GCF_947563725.1 of Argiope bruennichi. Taxonomy (NCBI): domain Eukaryota; kingdom Metazoa; phylum Arthropoda; class Arachnida; order Araneae; family Araneidae; genus Argiope; species Argiope bruennichi. The sequence goes on from NC_079152.1 coordinate 82,054,575, forward strand.
AACCTCCGCTGCAACACAAAATGGCCATAATAAATTGATGAAATAATAATGAAATCATTCTGTTAAATATAAAATAAATGAATATTGTCCCCTCCCCAATGTCAATGCATCCGCAAGTCTCTTTATGTGAGAGTGGGGGGAGGGGAGCTGTTGTACAAATAAGCAGATTTTCGATTCAAATTTACCTCAATGACAGTGAGATTGATTAGCAGCTCTATCATCTTTAACCGAGTAACTCCTTGTAAAAGTGCGGCAAAAAAAAAAAAAAAAAAGACGAGTAATGAGATCTATTTTGCATGGTATTCATTGTTCTAGTATTCATTCAATCATTCAGCAATCAAAAGTTCAGTAATTTCCGATTTATTTCTATAACTAGCTGCCTTTGGCGACCAGCCGGTTCGCCAATCTTAATGTTTGTTAAAATTTTAATAATTAAATATTTTATGCAATTCTTACTTTAATAGCTTCTTCATCAAAATATTTTAAAACTTCAAATTTTGATAGGCATATAATTCACTCATAATATTATAAACGCCTTCAGTCATAACGTAATATGTATCTCTAATTTTCTGTTGGCTCCCGTAGAATTTATACTTTAAATTAAAGTGGAAAGGATTAATCTGCAATTAATATAATAATATTTATTACTGAAACAATTTTTTTGTAATATGATTATTGAAAACAGTCACTGAGCGTTTAAACTTTATGGCACTAAAGAATATCTTTCTTAATTTATGTAATATTTCAAAAATTTGTCAACAAAATTTTCTTAGATTCATCATGACCAGATTGATTCATTAACAATGTTTAATTTTAAATGCATCAAACACTAAAAAAAATAAAACGAATCGTTTAAAATAATCCGTTGAAAACAGGTTAAAAAAACTACTTAAAAAACGATGGTCTTAAAACTATAAGCATATACAAAAAATATATAAATAACATAAATACATTTTAATTACAAAAGCATACAACGAACCCAAAAATAATTTAAATCCAATCCGCATCCATTGATAATAATTGTCAACACAATGCGGAATTCAGAACACAATGCGCATGCGTGAATTTTCACGCCAGTTAGGGTAACGCAAATACGTGATTTTTTCTACGCTAGTTGGGGTAACGCTATGCGGATTAGAAATTTTTAATTTCCTTTATTCTGTTTTATTTTAATTCAAAAGTACTTCAGAATGAATCTGAAAGATCGATTAATTAACAATGTTTAATTTTAAATGCATCAAACATTAAGAAAATAAACAGAATCGTTTGAAATAATCGGCCGAAAAATGTTAAACCTAGCCTGATTACTGTTGGAAAAAAAAAACTGAAGCCTTACTCATTTGGCGGTAGGGAAAATGAAAAGACTTTTTGGCGGGAAAGTTAGTTTTTAATTAATAATGAAAATTCTATTTAAAAATTCAAAAAAAGGAACCCTAGGTGCACATTCCCAACCTCCAAGGTATACATGTACCAAATTTGGTAGCTGTAGGTCAAACGGTCTGGCCTGTAGAGCGCCAACACACACACACATTGAGCTTTATTATAAGTATATAGATATATATATGAAGGAATTCATGAATTATAATATATGCACATGCATGCAAATAGTAACAAATTTTCGACTAGACAGTTATCCAAGTTCGCTGGGCGAAGGAAAGCCGCAGAGAGATCAGTTACAAAAAGTTATTAAAATCATAGCAAAATAAATATGTAAAAATTTCAAATTCTCGAATTATAATGTATTAGATTAGTATTTACACTTTCTCAAATGCCTGCTTTTATTATTTGCACTTAGTTATTAGAGTAAATGTAAAGTATCGGTTAAAATATAATTGTGTACAGATATAAAAGCCATGCCTTCATGAGTTATAATAAATGAATAAATATAAACATATAATTTTTAAAACGATGTTAAATAAAAAAACAACTAAAATAAATCATTAATATGTTAACTTAGTATAATTAACTTAAAAATGTTTTAAAATGTGGAATTAAATCGATTAATTCTTTAAAGGAATGATGTCATAATATATATCGTCTAGTAACACAAAATAACTAAATTTATTATTACACTTAAGTTATACAATTCCTCAAACACGCCGGTATATATTCCCAAAAGCAATGACAACACAGTCAGTGAATGCCAGCGAAAGAGTCTTCAGGCATTTTGTAGACTAAATTAACACAGTTTACACCACTCACGTAAAAGTACATCTTTTCCGTAGAATGTAGAGAACAGATTCGACATGCAAAGTTTAGACATAAAAGTGATATCATTTTCTGAATCGTAAGGTTTATACATTTTTACAAATAGAAATGTCCAGAATTTTGACAGAAAAAAATAGAAAAGCTCTTTTTTCATCTTTTGTGTCGTATAAATTCTTTGTATATATGTCTCGTATAGTATTTGTTTAAAAATTAAAATTCATACGAGCTAAATAATCAAACTTTTTCAACTGATGTATTCTATGATAATTGTAGATTATTTATTTCTTTGACATTTTGTTGCTGTGGTTTTTTAACTTTGTGATTTTGAAGTTTTCCAACAATACATCGAAAATTATATATATAAAAAAATATTATTCATCAATTATTTACCCTTATTTTTTTTATTTTGACTTAAAAATTTTCAAGAAAATTATTATTTATTATATCCAGGGTTATTTGTACATAAATAAATATATCTAATGCTATTTCACAGGACATATATGTTGTGATCATATTGGAAGCAATTCTCCGACCTAACCAGAGGCTATAAGGGAAACTTGACGGGGCCACCGAAGAGCAACTCCACCCAGCGAAGGAACTAACGACACTTGATGATATTGGACACTTGCTTACAACAAAGGACATTTTAGAGAGAGAGCATATTGTTCCATGGAAAGAAAACATTATGTATTAAATTATGAAACATCAAAAATGCATTAAATACATCAATTGTGCGTTGAATTTTTACATTAGGAGAGAACTAAAGACAAGAGCTGATAAAACGCCCTTAACAGAACATTTAACGATTGGAATTTTTAAGAATTCTTCGACGTCAAGAAACGTCCAATTTTTTTGGCATCTAAATTCCTCGCCATCTGTTTTCTCGCCATAATGTGCAGGCTTTGATCATGTGATTTATAAAGCCTCCTTCGATGCCACACTGACTCGTGGAACTTTTGTCAAAGAAGCGGTTAAGATAAAAATGGCTCTCGATTCGGTTAATACAAACGTTTTGAAACATGTTGCGCTCATATAAATAAATTCACATAAGGATGCCGCTAATAAAAGTATCTTTTATATTTTAGTCTAATATAATGGGTAAATAATTGGTAAGTACGTGCAATAATTAATGTGTATATATTTTATTTTAACGGGAATGGTAATATATGTTCAAACATCTCAGTAAATAGAATCACAATATCAATTACATTGTGATCAAAATTCATTACATTGTGATAAAAATCAAATATCGTAAAAAAATTGATCTTTCTGTTCATATGTTTTGATGCACATTTAATACAAATTCGGCTTAAAAGTCGAATTCTGAAGTTCTGCCGATGTACCTAAGTATTTTACGACACCATTAGACTCATATCAAAACATTTTTATTTTTACTTTTGAAAAAAAGGTTGATAAATTAAGTCAATTTATAATGTCTTTTGCGATGCAGAAGATTTAAGATATACTTTTAATATTAAAACATTAATTTTCTTATTAATAATATTATTATTAATATTCATATTCAATCATTACTATTATTATTAATATTCATTCTTATTGTCTCTTTATAATAAAATAATAATTAAAATATTAATTTTTCTTGTGATGTTTAAAATATCAACAACTCTGTAACATAAATGTGTGGTTTGAATAGTTTTTAAATGAAGATAATGAATTATAATTTTTAAATGGAAATACATTCTCAATAAAAGATCATTATATTCTGTATTCTGAGACAATATTAAACTCTGTCGTCGATACTAAACATGTTGAAAAGTTTAGGAACGTAAAAAAAACTAATGTAATTCTTACCGATGCAATGTAGATACAATTCATACCGATACAATTTCAGCTTTATAACTTTAAATTAAATATAAATAAATAAAAACTTACAAATTTGGTACCTTTCAAAAATAAAAATTCTTGAATCTAAAATGGGGAAAACGTATTTATTACGGTATCAATAAAACATTTTATCGAAGATTATTTCTGTAACAATCAAAATCTCATGAGAAAATATTTTCACATTTACTGAGTCTTAATAATATTAATTTGTCTTAATTTTCACAGTTTCACGTCAATCAGAATTTTACACTGGATTCAAATATTACACAATGCCAAATTCTATCGGTTTAATGGCTTAAACAAAAATTCTTTAATAACGTCCATATATTTTGATTGATTAGCATTGTTCTTCTTCAGCATTGCTAAGTTACTAATCAACTCTTCGAGATTATCTCTGTCTTCTTTTAAGGTTTCCTTTAGTGACTTACCCCCTGGTTGTTCAACAGCGTCTGGACTAGGATCTCCTAGAAGCATATCTTGGTCAACCATACTTGCTAACTGTGACAGAAGAAACAAAGCGGTATCGTTACCACTTAGACCACTGAACATCTTGAGCATGTTGACAAACGAAAAACCACTTGTTGATCCAATCACTGCAACTAAGATCACAAAGTTGACAAAAGCTTTTGAAGATTTCATTATCTGTAAATCAATTTCTGACAAAGTGCTACTGGCTCGCAATGGGCAACTTTAATGTTCTAAAAAGAAAATGGGGAATTTAGCTCAGAAATTTAGATATGATGTAGCGAGCTGGGAAAAAAATTGAATAAAAGCTCCCGTTAACTTTTCAAAAGCTGAATAAATAGACACCAATAGAAACCAATTACTGATCATTATCGGGTGATCTTTAGTGGAAATAGATTTTAGGAACATCAAATATTAATGCTTGTGTACTCGAATAAGAATTTAGTTGTAAAAGGAGAGCTTTTTGATGATAGAAATAAAGTTATATCGTAGATCTCATTTCTAAAGTTGTTATTGCATACATGGCAAGGCATGTTGTGTCATGAAGAAAGTCAAGTTCGATTTTTATATGAACAAATTTATATTATCCCGTCTTGATCCATGTTTGCTTTTATGTGGCATTATATTTTAAACGATGCGTCTTATTTTTTTATTACATTATTACCATTTTAAGTATTTATTTCAATCTATTTATAACATATTGTCATGTATAGATATTATGAAGCGCAAACTACTCAAGTTTTTCAATTCCAACTATTAGTTCCCACTCTCCCTATATATATTTATATATCTTGTTCAAATTTTCAATCGTTAATAAAATACTTTTTATTCATCCACTCAAGTTCAAATACATTTTCTTTAAACTTGTAGAGGATGACACTTGATGTTTATACAGTTTTTTTTCAAATATTAATTCCTTAATTATTAAATTTAATTAATTTTTAATACTTTAAATAAAGTTTTAGCAGTTTGTAATGAAAATTAGAAACACGAGGCAGTAGCTCAATCAGTAAAATGCAAAGATTTCAGTATTTTTCACGTGAAGGTGAAGAATGCGAGTTCAATTCTTGCGAAAGTAGGAATTGACTTAAATTTTTTTTAAATATTATTTGTTTTAACTAATGCCGGATTTAGGTATGTTGCGACCCTAGGCATGCACATTATGTAGCGCCCGTTTAAATAACTGATTCATTTAGTTTCACATTTCAGGAATTTTGTAAATTAAATCAAAACAAATCATTAATATATTGATTAATTTTTTATTTTGATAATTTTGTGAAAATACATTTTATTTAATTTGATTATATATTACATGTAGTAGAAAAAATAAAGAGATAAAATTCTTGAAGAATTAAAAAATAATTTGTAATTAATGATTTACTTGGTTACAAATAAAAGCATTTGGTTGTTAGGATAATTTAAAGGGAGCAATTGCTTAAACGAATAAAACATTCAAAATTATTATTTTATATTATCTGACAAGTAAGCTATAATACAATGGTTTAAATGAATAAGAAATATTCCAATACATTATAAATAATTAATTAACTATCATTTATTTAACAAAGATTTTAATAATGGAATTCAAACTTATATTGTAGTTCTAATATTTAATCATTTATGGAATTTGTATTTTTACGAATTTATTTGACAGCAAGCCTTATAAATTTTTTAAAGACTAATCTGCAGCTTCCTTAGCCCAGCGGCCTTAGGCTATTGCTTAGAACTGCCCCCGAAATCTGTCGTTGTGTTCAACATTAATATTAGATTTGTTAACACAATACAAACAAGTGGATAAACGAAGGCTTAAATATCTCTACTAAGAATAAAGACGAATATATGTGTGTATTTATATTACCTACTGCTCTACCAAAGTTGGCAAAAAAATACACATTAGAAAGTGATACTATGTACCACAAATCGATTTTTTTAATTTCAATTTTTTTATTAATTAAAAATTAAGAAAAATTTAGCATTTTTCCATGTTAAGTCCTGAAAATATGAAACACAAAAAGGACGCCATCTTTAAAACTATTTTAATGATACCAATTTAATTGTTGTACAAATTTTTCCTGAAACGCACGACATTATTTCACTGAAACTGACCACTGAAATTAAAACCGTTTCCCTTGTTTCATCAAATATTTAATCGCATAATTTTCTTCGATTGTTGAAAGACAAAGAAAAGTAATTCTGCTTAATATCTCTAAATTTTATTGATGAATAAGAAGTTGAAATTACAGTACAGCGAATGTAAGAAGAGAGATGATCCGAACCATTACGTTTTTAATATTACAATGATTCATAAAACTACTCTTTATTAGGAAAGTTCATGTACATAATAAACAGAACATGTGCAAGTCAATTAAAATAACAAGGTTTTAATGTCTAGAAATTTGACAAATTCATGGTCACGAAGTTATATCTAATCGATTTAATTGGAATTAAAAATAAACAATATCCTTGGCGTGTCAACTGACCGTCAAAGGCAGATAGTAATATCTCATGAACTAAAATATATTTTTATTATTATGCATATGAACCTTTGTAATGGAATCAAGTATCATGATGTCATAGTACTATTGAAAATGTAATTGTTCTCATAATCTATTTTCGAAATACATATTGTCATTCGTGTTTTAGTAACTTCACCTTCTAAATCCTTATTCGAACTGCGCAGATAATAACTAGGATTTTTCTTTTTTAACTTTCAACACTGAAAGAAAATAGCGAGATTAAATATTTGAAACAAAGAAAACGTATTTAATTTCCTTGCAGCACAGAAATGATAGAACAAAATTATTCAAAACATTGTTAAAAAATAAGCAAAAAATTTGATTCTGAAACTTCAGAGCTAAGCATATTGGCTAAATATCATTTAAGTTTCGGCGTTTTGTCTGCTCAGAAATAGGGTTTGACGGTTTTCAAACCCAGTTTTAAAAAACCGGTTTTTTAATGTAAATTTGTCACATTCGAAAACCGGTTTTTAAATTAAGAAAACCGGTTTTAAGAATCCATATTATTATGTAAAAATTAATTTTGAACTTATTTGATTTGCTATTCATTCTATGCAACGGGCAGCAAACACATTTTTTCAACGTTGCAAATTGCGTTGGCCAGTGCTTGTGCACTGCACAGTTGCGCCTCCAATTCGTCAATTAATGTTTTTCATGAACATCCCTTTTCACTTTTTTTTTCTAGGTGAAACAAAAGTTTGATAAAGTTCATCTCTTGCTTCTCGTCGGATGTTTTGTCTATCGGTATGAAGTCGGTGCAGATAGAAACGTCAGCAATTTGAGTGGCTCATTTCGAAGAACGTGTGAAAAGAATAAATAATTCCCCGTTTTCTGCTTCTTGATCACAGTATTTAATGATATCATATGAAATTTTCTTCGTACCACTCTTGAAAGCTTTTTTTACACCACTTGAACTAGCCATATCAATACGAAATATTCAGTTAAAATAAAATGCTGTTAGAAATGACATAACACTTACATACACGTGAAAAAAAATTGAACTAAAAAAGTATCTAATGCGAGAAATCTAAGGTCAAATGTGCTTATCGTTCCGCGTCTCACCCCTTAATGAAATGGAATTGTCGAAATGGGGTCACAGAATCCGATCCGTCTCGAGTCACGACAGGTTTGCTTAATATTGTGAAGGTGAAAACTGGAAACAAAAATATAAAGTTGTTATATTCGGTAAAAGTAAAGTAAGTATTAAGTATGTTTAATTTTTATGTTTATATTTTCTATTTTACATTTTAAAGTTTAAATTTTATTATAGAAATTTCTTCTATCAAAAATTAGTGTAAAATAAGAAGTTCTGGCTCCTGTTTAATGGAATCTTAAATAAAACACAGGGTGTTAAAATATTCCATATTTTCTTTCGCAACGTTTTAACATAAATTATGTCTTTAGCAAGCATCGGAATTAGATTAAGAAATGTTTTTTTTTTTCAAAATTCCTAGAAAATGTGTAGATTAGATGATTTTAAATTGCATTAATATTAATAGTTAAAATAATAAAATTGTAAAATAAACGTCAAAAATATTAATTCAATAACTTTAATTTCATTTTTAGATAAAAATGAGTAAATCGGAAGTTTGGGATAGTTTTCAAAAAGTTCGGGATAGACAAGCCAATCTGAAATCATTGTAATAAAATGTTGAGCTGCAAAGGATCATCTACGAGCAATCTACATAATCATTTGAAAGCAGTTCATAAAATAATTGTCGGAAATAATATAATTGTTGAAGACCCTGAAGAAAAACTTACAAATCCAAAGACACTGAAAGCTGAATTTTCATTATTTGAACAAACGAATAAAAGAACAAAAAACAGATTTGTAATTTGATGCCAAACTCAGTAACTTGTGAACGAGTATTTTCAATTTCAGGCAATATTGTGTCCAAAATAAGAACGAGATTTAGCCACCGTTCAGTGGATATTTTATGTTTTTTAAAATCCTACTTTCTTTGGAGAAATTAAAATTAGGGAAAATAATATAAATATTATTTAAAATTTTTGTTTGAGTTTTCGTTATTTTGTGTAAGTATTATCTAATCTTTAACTTTGTTTTTTATATTTTGACTTTGATATTGATTTCGTTTTTTGTTATTTTATATAAATTAAAATAAAATGAAAAAAATAGAATAGGGAAAAATATTTTATTTTTCCCTATTCAATTTTTTTTTTGACAAAAATTCGAAAACCGGTTAAAACCGGTTTTTTTGGAAATATCGAATTCGAAAACCGGTTTTTCAAAAAGTCGGTTTTTGTATAAACCCTACTCAGAAACGAGCAATGATGAGAAAAAAAAAATTCAGTAGAGAATAAAATGTAATATAAAAATTAGTTTTATCTTTAAATAGCTCTTATGTAAATTGTATTTTAGAAAATTCTTGACGGAACTTTTTTCGATAAGTGATTTCTAACAAAAGAAAGCGAATTTCTGTAGAGACAATATGAACCCAAAACCAAATCGAAATTGAAGAACAGTTAAGAGAAACAAATGCAATCAAGAGAACAAAACAAATCAAGAGAGTGAAGATCAATTAAGTGGGAGTGAGAATAAATAAGGCCTCGGCCTCGGTCCCGGAGGATTTCAGGTTCGTGACCGGCTTCCATCGAAGAGCCGTCGTGTAAGCAGGTCTGGCATATTTTAAAATCGGGGCCAAATGTCCTCCCGCTGGTGTGGCGCGGTGTGGAGAGGGGGGGGGATGCTCAGATGTCGTCCTCGTCATCTGAACCACGGTTAAAAATTACGAGGTCAGTCCTAAAATAACCCTGGTGTTGATTTAAAAACAGGACATTAATATAGCTAAACTAAAAAAAAATGTGGTAACTCCATGTTATCCCATGCAGCACTATGTCATTGCACTCAGTATTTAATTAACAATGGTTTATAAAATTAAAATTCTGTGATATATTTGAAATATGTAATGTAGGCATCAATTGATTTCGTTACAGATTAAAGCATTACCTTTAATATATGATTTATCGTTTGCTAATCTTCCATGGAAACGCGAATATTATTTAGTCATTACGTAAATTAGAATATCCGTTTTCAATATTTATGGAACATCACTATTGCGTATCGATATACTATTTATATCGTAATCGTTTTAATTATCTGCTCATAAAAATAAAAACCTGTATCTGGCAAAGTGTTGATGTATTCCCAAAAATAAAAGGAACGTTTATTTTTTTTTCCTCTCCCTCTCTAACTGAACTTTAAGTACACATGTCCATAAATTAAGGATAATTCAGAGTCACTCGGAAATCGAACACTAAAATACATACATCACCCGTAAAATGACTACACACATCTTCAAAAATCATATGCAAATTCCAGGAAGCCACCAGATGACAACGACAGTACGTCAAAATGACGAGAGAGTAGCAGAGTGATGTATAAGGAATACAGGCAAAGAAATAAAATTGTTCGCAAGCGCTTTATAAGCCTATCAGTGTTATAACCGTATAGTTATGACACAAAGAACGCATTTGGATGATTTTTTACGTGGTAGAATTATTGGCCGTCTGGAATGTGGGCGAACCCAGCTGGAAGTATCCGAGGAACTTGGAATCGCCTAGAGTGTCATCTTCAGGCTTTGGTAACCATTCCAAGATGATGGTAATGTGAGTAGACGTTACAACACAGGACGCCCCCGAATTACAACGCCGAATGAGGATCGGTATTTGGCAGTTACTGCCAAAAGAAACAGATGGAGCACAGCATCAGACCTGTCTTGTCAGCCCTCTTCAGCCACTGGTATGACAGTTTAAAAGCAGACCGTGTACAGACGCTTAGGGCAGATTGGTTTATATGCTCGTAGGCTTGTCAGATGTGTTCCACTTACTGTAACTCACTGTCGCCAGCGGTTAGCCTGGAGTAGAGAGCATGCATTGTGGACACCGAAATAGTGGGCTTGTGTGATGTTTTCCGACGAGTCCAGGTTTAGCTTGCAGTCTGATTCTCGCAGAACTTTCATATGGAGAGAGCCAGGTACCCGTTATCACCAAGAGAATATCATTGAACGACACCGTTATGGTGATGCAGAATTGCTCGTTTGGAGAGGAATTATTCTGGGTTCCAGAAATGACCTGCATGTTCAAATTGGAACCATGACAGGCCAAATCTACGTCATTCTGGAACAACATCTACGCTTGTTTCGTGGCGCCATGGGTGCAGAATTCGTGTTTGTGGATGACAACGCCCGTCCTCACCGTGCAAACATCGTAAACGAATGCCTTCGATCGGAGGATATCACCCGTATGGACTGGCCAGCATTCTCACCGGACTTGAATCCAGTAGAGAATGTGTGGGACATGCTTGGTCAACGAGTTGCAGCCCGTCAAACCCCTCCTACATGTCTACCGGAACTTCGGAGAACATTGTTTGATGAGTGGTGTAATATTCCCTAAAATCATATCAATAATTTGATGCTCAGCATGTTTAGGCGTTGTACGGACTGTATTGTATCGTCTGGGAGACATACTATGTATTAACCATCATACCAACCATGTAATATTGGTTTTTGCAAAAGTTTTTTTTTTTTTTTTTTTTTTTTTTTTTTTTTTTTTTTTGTAATTTGTGTATTTGTAAAAATAGCAATTTTTATTAATGATATCAAACATATAGCATCTTTTTTGCTTTTTATCTTTTGTTCAATAAATAGGCTTTACAAATAAGTCACACTTGTTTTGTTTCTGCCTCTTTCTTTTTCTGAACTTGCATTATCCTTAATTTAGGGACATGAGTGTATTTCTTTGCGTTGTTAATATGCAAATATCGTTTGTTATTGTTTCATAATTAGGTCTCTTTCTTGAAACGAAACAATCATGTTTTTTTGCCTTCTCAATATTTTTTACAATTTTTTACCATATATTCTTTCTTACATTTTATTGCCTTTTTTCGCTTGTTTGATATACGTAAGAATTTATATTTCAATTCCGTTTTACATTTTACTGAGTTGTATACTTTACATTCTCTTCACTCGCCTGCTTATGAAATTGTTTGCACAGTATTAATTCAAAATATTATATTTTTAAATATCGAATATACAAGAGAAGTGAAGTAGATCTATTTCGAAGTATATTTTACTTTAACAGTTATAATATCAGAAATGTAAACTTTTTGACATATTTTTCTAAATTCAATTGCATTCTATTCCATTGTGGAAAAAGAATTTTCTAGCGCGATAGAAAAATAAAAATAATTCAGACTTTAACTAAGATGTGATTTTGGCGAGTCAAAAGCGGAAATGGCATATGAATCATCATACTTGTTTCATATCTTTATTAAGTGAATCAGTTTCCTTTACATTTTATTTTCACATTTTGTTGACTCATTGTATTTATGATACTTATAATCTTAGAAAGGGTCACAAATTGCACATACAAGAAATGCATCACACTGCTTATTCATACTTCCTGTAAAAAATTATTACTAATCGTAAAAGAAAGATACTATAGGTAACGATGTTTTCTAATCGTAAAAGGGAGATACCATAGGTGACGAATATTCGAAAACATTTGAAAAATATTGTTCTATATATCCATTTATATTGTTCGCAAGTGGCTTTTATAATGGCGGATATCCCACCAGATAGCTGACTAAAACGGAACGCAAATTTAAGAAAAAATGTTATTGACTTAGTTATGGAAAAAATAAATTTGTAAAATACTCAAATTATAATAATATTTTTTAACACATATAATTGGTTTGGTTCTTATCAGTTTCATTGCATTCATTTAATTATTATGGTATTTTACACACCTAGCGACTGTTTAAATAATATTGAGTAGAAATGTTAATACCGCAGTCCTAATAAATAATATAAGAAATTAATTTAAATCATTAACTTTCGAATTAAATTCAAAATGTATTGCAATGTGAAATTAAACCGATTATTTTATTGAAAGAGAGATTCCCTAATTTTCACTTTCCAATGCCACAAAATACCTAAACCCAAATAAATTAATATATTAAAAGGTGGGTTTTTTTCCACTTATACAGAGTATCTCCAAAATTTATATAATGATAATATTAGGTGTCTTCTTTAAGGTGATGTAGAGAACATCAATAGGAAACATAGTTTATAGAAAGGAGTGATCGGAAACATCTGTCTTAGAGGATGGAAGAAATGCAAGGGCACAATGCGAATGCAATATATAGGAAGTGTCGTGGAATGTTTTATTAAGGACAACTCAACAGTACAATAATCTTATGATAAAGACATCATAAGGTTACAAAAGAAATGTTAAAAATTCTCAGCATTTAACGGCTTGAAATTCCAGGAAAAATCATAACTCAAAAATTTGCTGTAGAAAACAGAATAGAAACCTAAAACTTTGGTCTAAAAATAACATGCGAGAATTTAATCAATTTATGTCTTTTTGAATTATCGTGTTCACTCTCTCTTTCTCTCTCTCTCTATCTCTCTCTCTCACACACACACACATGCACATACACACTATAACAGAAATGGGTATTTTGGACTCAAGAAGATCTAAAGCGCAGAGACTCGCGGAAATATCGAGGTTGAAATTTTCGATGATTACCGTAATTTCTGTTCATGTCCACCATTTGAGGGGGGAAAATTAAAAAACAAATACTTAAAGCGTTTATAGTCCATTGATTTACCCAACAGCGCTGTCAATTCAGACTTGCATTATGTTATCAGTAACGTGGAAATCATAGAATATTTGAAACAGTAACAGCTTTACTGATAGTTGAAATGGAATATTTAATCTCTTTACGAATCCCTGGAATAGTTCAGTAGCTAATGACAAAGGATGGTTTCTTACTTTTTAGAATCTAATTATAGTTACAGGATTTAAATATGGAGATAAGGGAAGGTGGATGAACTTCTAATCTCAAGTAAGCAAATAATTCAGTCACGATTTTTGTTATATGCAGCTGAGGTTTGTCATGAAGGATAATAGAAATTATTTGTAAAAATGTCGTTAGTTTTTAGCGTACGATATATGTTTCTAAGGAATAATTAGGCTCTAAATTTGTAGTTTGTCCTTGGGGTGTGGAATGTACTGGGATAATGTCACAATCGAAAATGTCAATCGCCATTATTTGAAACTTCTAGGATTCTTAGATTCAAAACGCACTAAAGGACCACATTTAACAATCCATCACAGCAGATATGCGAAGCTTTGATGGAATCCTTTTATTGGAAGTCAGGCGGATCGAATAAGAATTAATATATGGTATAAAATTACACAGACTAATCTTTATATATTGATAAATTGAACTAAACTCTCATTAACAGATTTCTATCCCTTGTGAAATTTGTTTAGAAGAGATTTTCTATTTCTGTATAAGTTTTTGAGCAGAACTTCGAATGACATTGATGATTACATATTTACGAAAAAAGTGATATCTCGCAAAATCTTATGTCAAAGTGACAATAAAATTAAAAATCATCGTGTCTAATTGAGCTTCTTTATACATAAATAATCAAAATTCATGGCATACAAGGTTCCAAATAAAAATTTGCTACATCATATTAAAAGGCTTTTTGACACATTTTCTTTAAACAATAAAACTGATGCATTCCATGATTTTTTTTAATAATGTAAATTTAGTAAGCAGGATTTGGAAATTCAAGTCTTTCCTTTCTTTGAATGATGTGGAAAGCAATATTCTGAAGGTGAATCAACTGATACGATAAAACTTTGCAATTATTATTTGATTTTCAATAATAAAGAAGCATTAATTGCGTTAACATTTAATTAACATTTTATAATTTGACTCTCAAAATTTTATTTTATCGAAATTTGGTTGAAAAATTTCGTTTTAAACGTTTCTCTTCAAAATCGCCTGTTGTTTCTTTCAGTCTTCTGTTTGTTTCTTTCCTAATTTTTTCTATCATGTATGTGGTTTAAGTGTCCAAGGTTTAAATGCCCAGTTGGTTAAGATAAATCTAATTCTATTTAAAATTCTATTTGCAATACAAGCATTGCTTACCAAAGTTGACAGGGAATGAAACTTAATTATTATTTTTCTTATTCTATAAAAATTATGGTATGCGTATTACCAATTCCTTTGCTCACAACCCAAACAACCTCTCTTTATATCTCTCAAGGGTTGTTTTTGATTTGGGATGTAGAATACATGCGCACGTGCAGCCAAATAGCTTATTACATAGTCTAATTATGGCTAATTCGTGCTATCTTCTTTAAGAAAACTCTCAATAATTGTAGAAGATATATTGTGCGTTATGAGTTTAGAGCCCCCCATATATGTTCCGTTTTTCTTAATATCTACCTAATAATTTTTAATTTAATTTGAAATAGTTACTTATTAGTAAATGGCATTGAAAGCAACTATTTCTCTTCTTCATTAACAAGCAATAAATTAACATAATTAATGGTATCTTTTCTTTTTGTATCATTCGTAAGGAATGAGTTTTTAGGAATCATTATCATTGCAAATCAAATATTGAGTTATGTGCCTAACTGTCACGTATATATTAAAGTTTTTTTATATTCCTTGATAATTTTTGATTTAATTTGAAACAATTATTTACAGTGCTTGATATTAAAACCAATTCTTTCTCTTCTGATTAACAAGCAGCGAATTGACATGATTAATGATATCTTTTCTATTCTTTGTATCCCCCTAAAAGGCCATCACTAGCAGGTGGTTGGTTGGGTGTTAGGATTTTCCAACACTTGAAAATCCTGACTTGTAAAGGTTTTCGGACTATACTTGTTAAGGTTTTAATACTTGTAAAGGCTCAATATTTGTACTTTCAATACTTGTAAAGGTTCAATATTTGTACTTTCAATACTTGTAAAGGTTCAATATTTGTACTTTCAATGCTTGTAAAGGTTCAATATTTGTACTTTCACTACTTGTACTTTCAATACTTGTAAAGGTTCTTGTACTTTCAATACTTGTAAAGGTTCAATACTTCTACTTTCAATACTTGTAAAGGTTCAATACTTCTACTTTCAATACTTGTAAAGGTTCAATACTTCTACTTTCAATACTTGTAAAGGTTCAATACTTGTACTTTCAATACTTGTAAAGGTTCAATGCTTCTACTTTCAATACTTGTAAAGGTTCAATACTTGTACTTTCAATAGTTGTAAAGGTTTCCTGAGCGAGAATGATATCTGTTCTCGACCATTATTGATGAGAAATCAAACTAACAGTTCGAATTGTCATAATAAGCTACGTAGTGTGTTATTGGGCTAAGATAAAGAATCTTAAACATGAGTAATGTATTTAAAGGAAACTGATTAATTTGAACAATTGGTTTAAAACACTTTATCGATATTTCGTGCAACGAAGCTATGTTTAATTTCATGAAACTTTATATATAATTCTCAACCTCATCGAAACACTTATTAGATCTTTCACCTGCAATTCGACGGTTTGTTGCTTATTATATATACAGCCAATTTTTAATTTCATTGTCTATAATCATCTTTTTAATGATCGCTGCATGAAATTTACTATAAATCATTTCATTTGTAGTAAGCTCGATATCAAAATTATCCACATACCAATGGTCTTATAAATTTTCCCCTTGTAATTGTATAATCACCCTAATCATTTTGTTTTGGTTTCCAACTTCGAAATATATTTTGAAGGACTTAATGATTCATTTAATGTAATGATGTTAAGATATACGAAATATAGTCAAAAAGACGTGCTAGCAATTCAAAAGAATTTCTAAGAACTAGAGCGAATTTTTTTTCAGATAGTGTCAATGTCTGGATGTTAATGGAGATAACGTATTTAAAAAATAATACTATTAGATAATATAATTAACCAAACAATGGATGGAAAATTCTAAGGATGTCGCTATCACATGAGAAATGTTACTGCGCGTAACATGTTACATTGTACTACGTAGTGACATCGCACCTTTTTTTTTCTCCAAGCAGTATGCCAAATGTATTGAAAATTAAAGTGGCGCATTGACAGCACCCTTGATATGTGAAGTGAGAGTAATTAATTCCATTGTTCTGAAAGCGTTCTTTTTCTGTTCGAATCTTTCTCCTTAAATATTCAATTTTTATTGTGAGAATTTATAGGTATTCTTTGTATTTGGTTCTTGCTTCAACTTAAGAGGTATCACGAGAAAAGTTCAATAAAAATTTTACAACAGTTTTGATAATTTCCAAATATTCCATGAAAAACAATGACCTTCTTACTTGTGTTTAATGTGGAAGAAGAAGAAGAAGAAGAAGAAAAAAAAAAAAAAAAAAAAAAAAAAAAGGAATAACTTGCGCTAGCTTTGTTACATTCAAGGGCGCCATTTTTATCTTCATTATTTTGAAGTATGCATTGTGTGATTTTTCTTCAACAACGAATATAGCTAAAGAAATGTCTTTATTATAGTGTAAAAGTATCTGATTTATATATTATAGAGATTTCTTGTGGATTTTAGACTCAACAAGGACACACAATAAATGAAATTCTACATTTCTATTTTACTCAAACCTCGTAGAATGCTTCGAACAATAGGGTGGGCAATTTGAAGTAAGAAAGCTAATCATAAAACAATACTATAAAATATTCTATTCCAGAAAATGTTCTAAAAGTTTTTTTTATGGATTCTCCATGTAGATGTTTCTGTATAATAATATATTTATTCCTAGTAAATGAATGTCGCTCTTTGCACATTGTATAAATCAGAACTGTGGATATAATAATCTCAATTCTAGAATGATAGGCATTGTTTATTCCTATACTCGAGAATTATCTGAGGCTACGTTTATTTATCTTTTCATGAAATAAGTGTTAAAAATGTTTACAATTTCAAATATGATGAGAGAATTACCATACGACATATTGTATTTTGTTCATACATGATTATACATGTATCAATAATTATACATGTTGTAATTTATGTTTCTGTATATGTAATAACTTTTAAATTCTGATATATTAGTCGAGATAAAATGATACAATCTATTTTTTTCAATTTGAAATATATTTGCAATGATATTTTTTTAATTATTGTAAGATAATTAAACCAGCAGAATTGTTATGTCACTTTTGTCTATCTCTATTCATTTGGAAGTTAATGATATTTCTTTATTTTCATGGTTTTGTGAATAATTATATATATATATATATATATATATATATATATATATATATACATATATATTAGGAATATGAGGCAACTTTGTATATCGTGTTTATTTACGGCTAACATCCCAACAAGTAACATTATTAATTCTTAAATGCGAGATATGAGACATAGTATTTGTTTCCGTGTCATATTACATCCATACCAACTGTATACTGAAATTTTTAACAAAAACGAATTAAAATTTTAAAATTTATAAGCATGATATAATTTTTTTATCTTTATCTCATAATGAACAATGTGTAATAAATACTATAGTATATATGTTATAAATAAATATATATTATAAATAATGGAATATGTAGTCAATAATGTAGCAACCGCAGGAATTTTCTGTTTCTTTCCTAAAAGAGCTTTGCTGGGTCAAATATCAATCTTTGAGCCGTTTTTTTTTTTTTTTTTTTGTTTTTTTAAAGAGAAAATATGTATATACGCATAATAACCAAATTCAGATATTTTTCCTTTTAGCTAATTTTTTATATCTATTATGTAATAGGACTCAACTTAGTTCATCGAATTAATTCAGTGTTGTTTTCATCTGAGTATATATATATATATATATATATATATATATATATATATATATATATATATATATATATATATATATATATATATATATATATATATATATATATATATATATATATATATATATATATATATATATATATATATAAATTTTTGATGAAGACAAAAAAAAAGTAAATAAGAGGCAATTGTGGGATGTTTTAGTGGAGAAGGTTGCAAATTGGGATAGTTAAGTTACATCCACACATAAAGAATGAGCGACGACTTTTTTTATATAAAAATAAACATCTTTTAATTTTTAACGCTAACACATCGACAGACAACAGATTTTTGTGAAAGACCGGAAATTTTATCTTTTTAATTCGCACAGCTTGCGCGCTTGATCGTAGATAACTGCTTCGTACTTCCGGTGCGCAGTTAGGAAAATAGTTTTTCGAATACAGTCATTTTGATGGAAGCAGGATCGCCACAGTACTCCCCCCTCTAGTAGTGCAGCAGGCACTGAAGTTAGAGGTAACGAGTGTTGAAGCGAACTCGTCGGCCAGATCTGGTCACATAAGGTACTGGAGTAGAATTTGTAGGTGACACAGGACTCGATGGAGACAGTTCAGGTACTGGTTTTGGTGAAGTCGGAACTGCAACTGGTGGTGATATTGCTGGTGCAGAGGACTGGTGAGAGTTCTCGAAGAACGCAGGCTTTAAGCGATCAATGTTGATCGTGGACTGTTTGCCGTTCTTTTCAATTGTGAACATTTTATCAGTTCGTTTGAGTACGAGGTATGGTCCATCGTATGGCGCTTGTAAAGGTTTTTTAACAGCATCGTGGCGCACGAACACATGTGAGCAAGTGTCCAGAGCTGGATGAACGAATACTTTCTTGGTGTCATGAGGTGCAGTAGCAACAGGTTTAAGTTGATCCATCAAGGTCCGTAAATTTATTAGGAACTCATGAGGCTCGACGTTAATTGAAGGGGATTCAAAAAATTCTGATGGTAGTTTAAGGGTTGAGCCATAAACTAGTTCGGCCGATGTGCACTGTAGATCTTCTTTTAATGCGGTTCGGTGTCCGAGCAAAACCAAAGGAATTGATTCGGTCCATTTCGTAGATGCATGACATCGGAGGCTTTGTTTAAGAGATCGATGGAATCGCTCGACTATTCCATTGCTTTTTGGGTGGTATGGGGTCGTTCGGATCTTTTGGACACCCAAGAGTTTGCTGAGCAAAGAAAACAAGTTGCTTTGGAATTGTCGTCCTTGATCTGTCGTGATTATTGAAGGCAAACCGAAGCGTGAGATCCAATGAGTTATGAATGCACGCGCAACAGTTTCAGCAGAAATATCAGGAATGGGAATTGCCTCAGGCCATCGTGTGAAACGATCTATGCAGGTAAGTAGGTATCCGCAATTGTTTGAAGGTGGAAGAGGTCCTACGAGATCTAGATGAACATGATCGAATCTGGCTGCAGGTAATTGAAAAGATTTAAGAGGACTATTGGTGTGTCTAGCTATTTTAGATTTTTGGCAATCTAGACATGAACGGGTGAAATTTGAAATGTCCTTTTGCATGGACGGCCAAAAGAATCTCTCTGAAATCAAATGTTTAGTGGCACGGATACCTGGGTGGGAAATATTGTGCAAAGATAGAAAAACTTTCTTTCGGAAAATTTCTGGGACGTAAGGTCTAATTTTGTTTTGCTTGACATCACAGTAAAGTTTAGATGAATTGGGGTCGGTTGAGAGAGGTTTTAAACAAAGTGACAGTTCATTCTTTGCCAAAATAGTCTGAAGTTCTTCATCAGATGCTTGTGCTTCCGCCATGGCAGAAAAGTCTATTTTTGGTAACTGTATTTCATTAATACGAGATAAGGTATCAGCTACAACGTTTTTTGAGCCCGATACGTGCCTGATGTCGGTGCTGAATTGTGCAATGAAATCAAGGTATCTTAGTTGTCTTGGAGAAGAAGAGTCAGATTTTTTGGTGAAAGCAAAAGTAAGAGGTCGATGATCTGTAAATATTATGAAATTTTGACCTTCCAACAAGTGTCGAAAATGTTTGATAGTTGCATATATCGCCAAAAGTTCCCTATCATACGTACTGTATTTACGTTCTGAGGGCGTAAGTTTTCGGGAATAAAATGCTAGAGGTTGTTGACCATTAGACGTAGTTGTATGGAGGACAGATCCGATGGCTGAGTCTGAAGCATCAACCATGATAGATAATTGCTGGTTAGGTGAATGGAAGTTCAAAGTAGCTGCATTTGCAATATCAGATTTGCATTTTTCGAAAGCTTCTGTAGTGAGGTCAGTCCAAGGAACAAGTCGCTTATCATTCTTTTTAGAGTTTTTTAAAAGTTCGTAAAGGCTAGCTTGAGTCTGAGCGGCATGAGGCAAAAATCGACGGTAAAAATTGAGCATGGCCAAGAAACGCTTTAGCTCAGATATATTTTGAGGTTTGGGAAAATCAGAAATGGCTTGAACTTTTTCCGGTAAAGGTTTCACGCCTTCAGATGTAATTAGACAACCTAGAAACTTTACCGATTGCTTCCCAAGGACGCATTTTGAAGGGTTTAGTTTTAATCCGTGCTGAGATAATCGTTCAAATACTGTTTTTAAATGTTGTTTGTGCTGTTCTACATTATTTGATGCAATCAGTATGTCATCAAAATAAGGAATGCAGAAATCTAAATTTGACAAAACTTGATGTATATAACGTTGAAAGGTTTGTCCCGCGTTTCTTAAACCAAAGGGCATATAAACATATTCAAAAAGACCAAATGGGGTTGTGATTGCTGTTTTTGGAATGTCCGCTGGGTTAATAGGAATTTGATGATAAGCTCGGATCAAATCCAGGGTGAAGAAAATGGTTTTATTGAAAAACATTTGAGTGCAATCTTGAATATGAGGAACTGGGTATCTATCAGGAACGGTAATTGAATTTAAACGACGGTAGTCGCCACACGGTCTCCATTCTCCATTAGACTTTTTCACCATGTGTAGAGGACTTGCCCATGGGCTACTAGAAGGACGGATAATACCTTGAGACATTAAAAATTCAAATTCCTGACGTGCAATTTTTAGCAACTCGGGAGATAAGCGACGAGGTCTCGAAAATACTGGTTGACCAGTTGTTTCAATAAAGTGATGTATTTTAGTTGATACTTTGCTTTTTGTTGGTTGAGATGGATTAGTGAGGTCTTGGAATTGCGATAAAATGTCATAGAATTCTGAATCACCAAGCAAAATGGATATACCAGAAGTTAATGAATCTGTGTTTGTATATTTGCCTTGAGTGGTTAATTTAGTTATGCCATCAATCAAACAACTACTTTTAACATCAACCAAAAGATTATAGTGTTTTAAAAAATCAACACCTATAATTGGTTGGTTCACATTTGCAATTATGAAAGACCAAGTAAAATTTCGCCGTAAATTTAAGTCTAGCGTAAGGCGTTTTTTACCAAAAGTAGCTATTTTTGTGCCATTAGCAGCTAAGAGGAGTAATTCATTAGAGGAATCAGCTTTAGGAGCATAATTTTTTGGTAAAACAGATACGTCTGCGCCTGTATCCACTAAAAATTTCCATTTACTAACTTTATCGGCCAGTATAATTCTATTAATTTTGCGATCGTGGCCAAGGCCAGTGGACGACCGCCGATTTAGTTTCCCGAATTCTTGAAAGAGCAAGGCAAACTACATTTTTTTGCTTTTGTGCCAAAATTTGTATGATAAAAGCAAATGCCATCAGCAGGTTCTTTATATTTTTTTAAGCGATCACGAGAGCAACTACGACTGTTTTTAAAAGGTCGATTTCTATTTCTGCTTTGAGAGCGTGATTGGCGCATTGTTGTAGTAAGCTCGCCAACTAAAGTCGTCAAATGGGCGACTTGTTTTTCAAGTTGGGCTATTTGATTATTCGAAGATTGAGGAGTAACGGAATTAATGTTTGAATAGCCAGCCAAATCATTTATTTTATCTGCAACTGATGCTAAACCAGCTAAATCTTCATTCAAAGCAGTTAAAATAGTTTGTGTGCTGTTTGGCAGTCTTCCGAGCCAAAGAGATTTTAAGAGTGGCTCGCCAACAGTATCGCCCGCCAATGTTTTCATACGAGCTAATAACTGAGATGGTCGTTGGTCGCCAAGTTCTAGGCCTTGTAGCAGCGTACGTATTTTCGAAGCTTCACTTTCAGAATGCAACTCAATTAAACGTTTTTTTAATGTTGGATATTTATCAGTATCAGGAGGTTTCAATATTATATCGCTTACACAATTCAAAATATCAGAATCAACGGCAGAAATAACATGATTAAATTTTGTATCGTCAGCAGTAATTCCCGCCAAGGCGAATTGCGCCTCAAGTTGAACAAACCATAATGCAGGGTTAGCTTTCCAGAAAGGCGGAAGTTTGACGCCAACACGAGAAACTGTTGCGTCGTTGTTGGCGGAATTTGGAGTATCTCCTGGCATGTTTTATTCAAGAAATCAAAGGCACGTTATAAATATAATTTCACAAAACTGCTTTGAAATACGAAAATACAAATAATATACTGATAATCAGAGTAAATAATATGAAAATGCTAATCCAAATTATATAACAGAAGTTCCGATGGAAATTATTTAGGCTGTGAAAATAGAAACAATATTCAACGATACGCTTACCGCCATTAGGAAGAAATGCGCTATGGCGCCATTTAATGCATAAAGAAAACTGGGAAAGTTATCCTTTCACTTTTCGAGTCACCAAATGTGGGATGTTTTAGTGGAGAAGGTTGCAAATTGGGATAGTTAAGTTACATCCACACATAATGAATGAGCGACGACTTTTTTTATATAAAAATAAACATCTTTTAATTTTTAACGCTAACACATCGACAGACAACAGATTTTTGTGAAAGACCGGAAATTTTATCTTTTTAATTTGCACAGCTTGCGCGCTTGATCGTAGATAACTGCTTCGTACTTCCGGTGCGCAGTTAGGAAAATAGTTTTTCGAATACAGTCATTTTGATGGAAGCAGGATCGCCACACAATTATAGAAAATAATCTGTTTTAAAAATTAAAATATATATTTGACATAAACATCTGTTTTCATTGTCAAAAGTGATGCAAATATTTTCTTATGGAACCTATATTTTTAGTTTTTGTAGTTCTATTTAAGAAATCTGAACTTTCATGAAAAAGAAAACAAGTGCAATCTAAATTCTACTTCAGTGATATGATTTTTTTGAATTCCAAAAATGCACTCGGTATTCTAAAAAAAAAGAACCTTTTACATGCATTATATACATTGTTTATATCTTGATCTGCACCAGACCTAATTTTATAAAACAGAAAATTAAATTTTTACTTAAAAGAATAATGTAATTATAATCAGGCCAAGAGCTGATTCTTTACAATTTTATTGTTGTAAAAAGTTTAATTTTTAAAACTTTTTTTCAGAATAAAATAGTGAAGAATGTTATTTATAATTTTATTATAGAATAATGTTGCAAAGAATCAATTAAAGAATTATATTACTTTTTCACTTAACACCTTAATAGAAATAAAATGTTAAATTATTATCAATAATGATATAACACAAAATAAAACTTTTAGCCAATTACGAGTTTTTTAATTGATTTTTTACAACTTTTATTAAAGAATAATGTCGAAAAGAATTATATTCTTAAGTTTTTTATTTAACTGCTTAATGCTTGAAACATAAAAAGAATAGAATATTATAAATAATTATATAACAGAAAATTGAATTTTAGAAAACTAAGAGTTTTTAAATTGATTCTTTACAGTTTTTTTAATTAAAGAGAAACCTCTATTAGAGGGGAAAAAATCTTAATTTAAAAAAATATTATTTTGATAAATGTTAGTTGTTTATTAGAATAAAGCAGTAAATAATTGTTTTTCTAAAATTCCTTCTGATAAAGAATATTGTTGAATCTTTTAAAATTTAAATTTCTTAGTATATTTTTAAAGTGCAGCATAAAAGGGTGAGAAAATTCAAATGTTAATTCTACAACTTTTTTGAAGGACAGTTTTTATATGAGAGACATATAATTAAAATATTTAGCATGATATAATGTAACGCAAGTTAATACTAAAATAATCTTTAATTTAATAACAAAATAATTTTTAATCTTTGATATTTTTTCTTGAATAAAATAAGGATCGAAGTTTTTACTCTCATTATTAGTACATTCTCATTGTTAGTATTTTCTCTCGTTATTAGTATTTTCTCTCGTTATTAGTACTCTCTCATTATTAGTATTTGCTCTCATTATTAGTACATTCTCATTATTAGTATTTTCACTCGTTATTAGTACACTCTCATTATTAATTTAGATCGAAAGCTGTACGTAATGTGAAAAAGCGTGAAATTACAATTTTATATGCGTGATTTAAGTCAGTAAAAATCATTAATATACAAATTGCAGAAATTTTTTTCTTATATTTCTCTCAGCTTTTTTACATAGATATAAAAATACAATAATACTACCAGTAAACTCTTATTAACGTGAAAATGATATTCCCAAATTTTCTAAAATTTGCATCAGAATCGGTCTCAATCCCATCATAAATTCTTCTGGTGTTGCTTTGTCCTGCTCCAGTTTGTAACATTTAGCCAGGGCTTGAAAAAATAAGTATCTTACTTTTAACGGCGCTTCCAATGAACATGTCAGTAAAAGGGATTTTATATCATCTTTCCCGATAGTAACAGTTTGTGGGCTGATCAAAATCTGCAACGCATTTCTTGCGGATTTGAAACAAGGACTATCATTGACAGGTTCCTTAAAAGCATCCATCTCGTAAACAACCATAGTTGGCTTCGAAGTTTGTACCACTGAGACAGCACAGAGCAATGCACAGCACAGGAAAAAATAAACAGCTTTCATCTTCCGGGTCAAATATTTCACACAGTTTGATTCTGTGGTAAATTGAGAATTTCTTTAAGTGCGAGAGCCGAGTTATTAATTCGTATTCCTCAAGTTCTCTCTAATTTCAAGGAGAATGTGGACGCTGTAATTGAAGACAGAAAAAATTGCGTTTTCTGCCGATTCAAATAATTAAAATGAACCTCTTTCGGGTGTAAATATCAAAATCGTCATATTTTGTCGCATCACAGAAATTTAATTAGAATGACACCATTTATAATGAAATTACATCTACTCATGTGTTTAATTCTAAGAATAAAAAGTTATTAAAATGCAACTTTTCTCTGTAAAAATGGTTCTATTATCAGAAGTAAAACTTTTGCGTTGATAAATAAGTTTAAAAAATCGATATGTATTCTTTTTTGAGAATTATTGTGCAATATTTAATATAGTATTTGATATTAAAAACCTGTAATGGGTATAATTTTTTTTTTGTTGTTGTTGTCAGCAGTTATTTGTAAACTACATCTCACTAAAAAAATTTTTTCGAAAGAATAAAATATCGTTTGACGAACTTGAGTATTTATGAAATGATATGCTAATATAATTAATTCGAAGAGCAATTTCCATTAATGAATTCAGAATCATAAAAAATCATTCAAATACTGGTTTTTCATTACAATTAATCAGAGAATGTTGAATTTCAATTTCAAATAAACCGGAGAAGTTTTTATGTTGTTTAAATTTAAAGCTTTAATGTTTGGCTTAATCAGCACATAAGTATTAAAGGGAAGAATATATACATATAAGAAATCAGACATCTAAGATTTTTGTTTAATTTTTTTTTCAAAAAAGAAAATTTGCCATATTGTTACTATCGTTATAAGAACACTCGAGGGAGACAACTGAGATGATAATCTATTTTTCAATTTCTCTTAATACCCCAACATGATTAAATTTATTCCCAATAAAAGATTCCTTGCAAAATCGAAGTAGAATTTGTTTTAAACTAGAGATGCTTGGATCCATCTGAATAGTGCATTTAAATTTTATAGCCAGATATTATGATCTCAGAATTGCCCTTTCCATAATTAATTCGAAAACGGGTATTACATTTCTAAAGCTACTTTTTTTAAGAAGCTTAAAAATTCTTAAAAAATTCTTATTCTAAATCACTTGAGACTAAACAAAAATCAGTTTGAAAAAAGAACAACACTTATCCTTAAATTCATCTGATTAATGTACCTACACAACAAAGATTATATTATAACCTTTCGTTTCAAGTTTCCTTGATCTACTAACATCAAAGTTTTCGGACATTTTCCGTTGATAAGAATCATGTAAAATATCTAAATTTAAATTCTAGAATCGAAGCTGGATTTTATTCACAGGAATCTTATTGTACATTTTCAAGATTTCTCAGTTTTTGCCATCTTTCCCGATGATTTTCAAATTTTCTTAACTATCAGTTTGTCACCGTAGATTATAATTTTAGCATAGTAATGATCTAAGAAAAATTGGAATGGATAATTACTTTTAACCACAAGGCATAACACGTAGCAATGATAGAGCAAGTACTGTCCAATCGTTTACAAATGCAAAAACACTGGCTTCATTTACTGACGTTGCATTAATGGCTGCATCAAGGTATATATTACCCCGGATTAATTGTAACAGTTTAGCATCCTTCAAAATATAGTAAGGCTTGATGAAAGAAAAAAAGAATTAACATAGTTAAAGTTTTTATCAGAGTTGTAATCGTTTGTTTGATGAAGAAAGGGCAAATGATTAATTACATTAACATTTATTTTTTAAAATATTTGTGTGTGAAACTCTTATTAGAATAAGCATTCATGTGATTTAATTTTAATAAAATAAAATTTTATTTATTTCTATATCTTTCTTTATTTATTTTGTATCATTTTATACGAAGAAATATTTTTATTTCTGAAGTTTTAAAATTTCCTTTGAGTTCAGAATTAATAATATTTTTTAAAGTATAAAATTAATTTAAAATATTTTTTCATGTTAATTTTTAAATAATATATTATTAAAATATTATTTTCTTACCCTATTTTATCATATTTTTTTTCATGTCATTCACCTAAATACTTTAAATGTAAGATTTTAAGAGAGAAATTTATATAATCGAGCACTGAGAAAAATGTCTCTTAATTACTGGAATTCGTAATGTTAGTAAAGAAAAACTTTATTGTGATATTCGATAATTTTTATATATATTTTTCTAGTTAAGATTATTTAACAAATGCGAATTATAAAAAAGTAATTATTATTGGAATATAAATGAATTATAAGTAAATTCTAGTAAAAAATGCCTGAAGCGTATTTGAAAAAATAGTAATAAAAGAAAAAAATCTGAAAACCAAAATTTTCATTCAAAAAAGATTAAAGTAAGTAGGAAAAATGTGTTTCTTACAAACTTACTTCGTTCTTGAAAAATTATTATAAAACTCAAATATCCTCTAAAATTTGAATGATGATAAACATTTTAAAGGTTTAAAGCAAATTAAATTTCAAAATCTTGAGGTAACACCTTTTTAAGATTAATAATATTTGAATTAATATTAAAAAATATTTAAATGAATTTGAAAACGTTATGAAATAAAAAAGGTGTCTATTTTTTAATTCAATTCCTTATGAGAAAGCTTATTATTTTCATAATTATTAAACTATTTTATGCAAGCAAATAATTAATATTAAGCCTGATACTTTTTATAATTCTTTTAAAAATATTCCTACATACAGCATTCAGTCATATCTCTTCTATTTTATCTAATTCAATGATAATTTAATGTTTTTAAAGACTTGTATAAAATGCTTTCCAATTAGACTGAAGAAATTCTTTTAACCCTTTAAAGGGCCATTTTTTTCTAGTCATATTATGTTAAAATATTTTTAGGCTTAAAATTAGAATAAAAAAAGGGATTCATTTAGCTTATTAGATAAATTTAATTTGATTAATTAATTAATTTGGTTAATTAATAATTAAGTAACAAATCAAGACACATCATTTTGTCTGAGATAACGAACTGAGGCATCTAAGTTTCTGACTTAACTAAAAAAATTTGTCAGAACTTATGCCAACCTACATAATTTCATACAAAGATTGATAAATTTGGTGGGAAGCATACTTCCCACGCCCCTAGAAAGGGTTAAAACATAACTGTTTTAAGATAAAAATGTGATAAGTAAATACATAATAATTTATACTCATATCTTCTATGTATGGAAGAATTTTGTGTAAATGTTATGGCATTGCAACCAATATATTTATATGAGGACAAAATAACAAGGAAAAATTATTCAAATTGAAATTCATCTTCATTTTATTCAATTTAAAATCAACTATTGTCTCCTCTTATTTCAGTACAGCTTTAGTTATAACTGGCAAATTATTATATGAAGTCTTTCTTATCTAAAGTCTCTTAATATTTTTGTGTCTTTATTTAAAATATTGGCATATCATGTTTTTTTAAAATTGAAGATTGTGGTTCCAATAACTACTTTGTTCATCCTAATAGTTTAAAAATTCTGCATTTTTTAAAATGCTTTTACTTGATTTCACATATTTCGTTTTTGTAAGAATAAAATCGAGTTTTCACTCATTTCTTCATATATTTGAGCTATGAAATTTTGTGTAGACAATAGAATCTTAATTATCAATAAATATATTAATTTAGCTAAAAACTGACTTCAAAAAGTAGTGCCATTTAGATTTTGCATTCACGAAATATTAAATCTCAGATTCCAAGATATTTGCTCTAATAAAATGCTTAATGTAATAAAGATTTTTTAAATAAAGTAGAAAATAACAAAAATAAAAAGGTTTTAAATATCATTTTACTAGTGTGATAAAAAAAAATATATATATATATTTCTTATCAAAATTCAATTGATATTATAAAGAAAATAAAATTCAATGTAATTATAAAAAAGAAATTTTTGAATATTTATTTAAAGGTAAAGAATATCATTAAACTTATTAAAATGTTGATTTATTAGAATGTTTCTATCAGAATTTCAGCTTTTACGGCTTTGTTTTGATATCCATATTTTTGATTAAAGAATTATTTAAAGTACGAATTAAAGACATAGAAACATAAGAATGAAAATAAGTTATTTTCTGTATATTACTAATGCATTATATGCATTTATGCTAATAATAAAATTACTAATGCAAGCTAGAATATTTGCTGCTCTAGAAAATTATGAAATATGTACATTATATACAAATTAGAATGTTTATTTTTTGAAATCTGGAATATAAATTAAAAATATTTTCTTCCCGATGATATTTTATATAATTACTTAGAAACTTAACTTTGTACTTGAATGAAATTTCCCCAATTTAATTTAAAATATTGTATACAGCAACAAATCATCAGCTCGACCGCTTTCAATTCCCGGTTAAGACTCAGAAGGTTTTAGACAATAGACAGAGAAAACAATCGATATCTATAAAATAGCATTAAATATCATACGAAACAAAAAATTCCAATCATGACTTACATAAAAAAACCCAAAGTATTTATAAATGTCATTATGATTCCATTTAAAACCTTTCAATCTGCTCTTTTTACTTTTACGATTTTTGTTTTAGCCTCAGATTTTTAATAAACTATTCACTTTACTGCCAATAGCATTATTCAAAATTTATATGAATAAAATAATTTTTTTAATTCTCTTCATTAAGAATTACAATTTATCGATATATATTTATTAGCAGTTTTTACTATTTATTTAAAGTGAGCTTAATATAAATTGTCTTTTTTTTTATTATATTTCTGTTTGTACAAGATAGATCAGATAAAAAGGACGCAGCAAAAATTGTTCTAAAATTTAATCATATTTTAATTCCTAAATTTTATGAAGAAAAAACCTTGATTTATCAACTTTTGATAAGCCTGAAAACATTTTTCAAAGGATTTAAGTTCAACACTTGTTTTATCTAAAGAGTTTATTGAAAATAAACCGAGAATTGCCTCTTAATTTTATATAATCTATATATAATAAAATTATTGTTTTAACAGGAATTTTCATTTACAATCGCAATTCTATAGTGTAACATAGTCATACATAAGGCCTAGATTCCTGTTCCATCAGAAATATGGATGACCTATCTCCTTTTTATCTATTACTATAGTCACTAATAAATGAATTTAGCATTTTGTAAATACTGTAATTGTTACACGCAATTAAATAATTCTGAATATAAAGTATTTAAACCGTTTAAGATAAATTTGAACAGGATATATTTTTAAACATCACTACCCAATTTCTTTATGATGGAACTGTATTTAACATGCAATAAACAGCAATTTAATTTCAAATTTTTTTCTCTTTGATATAAAAACGTGTAAAGACGTATATTCCATTATTCTGTCCCAACATTCTGCACATTTCTCACCTTCGTTGTTATCATCAGTGGAAGAAAAATTCAGCAGATCACAACAGCTGCAATACGTATTTTTCAAAAGTTTGGATTGATATACTAATTAGAAATCACTAAAAAAATAGTTGTAAGATAATAAAGAAAGCTGTCTTGCAGTAATTTAAACAAGCATATATTTCCAACTACAAATAATTTATATTTCAGAAATATAAAGCAGCTTACAATTCGAAATTCGAAAATTCAACAAAGTAAAAGTACGGCCAAAATACTTCACGGGCATGAAGATACTCAATTCAGTGCGTTGATATCTTACTGTCCAGCGGCTTTTTTCATTTGTTCCAACAGCTTCATGTATTGTTCTGGTGAGGCGCCTCCGTCCTTCAGTTCATTCATCTTCTCCATAAATGGTTGCATCGTCTTCTGACCCTGTTCACTGAACTGTTGAAACTGCTCCTCAAATATCTTTTGCATTTGCTCTGGACCTCCAGCTTGTTTTGCCAAACCTTCGAACTGCTTCATCATAGATCCAAAAGGGCCGCTGTCGTCGCCCATGCCAGGAAACATACCCGCAGCTTGTTTAAAACCGTCAGTGGCTTGCTTCATTATTCCACCGAAAGGATTCATCTGGCCAAGCGCTACAGCTGCAGTACTCAGTACCATACACAAACATATGAGGTTTCTCATTTTGACTAATTTAAATCGCCAACAAGAGGGTGAAACTAGCTTTAACAAGATGTCTTCCTCAGACGAGCATTGGAATCTGAATTTAAAGTCTTTTTTGCGTGCATTGCTCTAGATCTAGATGCGCAATCCATCACCTGTATCAATAAGTTTTCAGTGATTTTAATCTCATTTGATCGGTTGATTGCGTTGTTATGCATTCGAATTCATTGTCAACAACCCTTGATAGCATTCTAATTCATTTCAAAGCTTGATGGCGTGTATCAAATAAAGGGGTATTTTATCATTCAATAAAAAGTTTAACAGACAGGAAATTTAGTGATTCGGCTTTTTAAAAAAGCCTGTTTTCATTTTGGCATTTCATTTGGCACGTGATGTCAGGAAACTTTAATTCTAACCAAAATGTTTGCATTTCTCTTTTCATGCTAATTTCTTCCTGCTGATAAAAGACTTGATGGGAAAATAATTTCATTTACTTCATTCTGATTTAATTTCCTTGATACTTACCAAAGAATTATGCATTTTTTTGTACATCCTAGTTTTAATAGTTTTTCCAAACAAATATTGTTTTAATGTATTGTAGTTTTATGAAATGTATTAATTCAATGAACAAACTGCATGAGGGTATTCTTGGTGAGAGAGGTGAATTAACAATAATTTGCATTGAGTGAATATTTGAATATTCTATGCTATTTCCAATTTTCAAGATTTAAATTTCTGATTTTTAGATAATTTTTAGAAAACTGTCTCATTATTTTGGTTTAACTCCGATCTCTACTTAAATTCCTACATCGACGAAAAAGGTGCTATAATTTATATTTTAAGACAAGGAAAGTGACAGCTAGCTCTAAGAAATAATCAATATTTTATTTTCAATACTGTATTATTTTCAGTCTCCAAATAGATTCAAATAATTTTAAAATCAGTTTTTTTTATAAATCCATTGATAAGAAAAAGAATTGGTGACATTTAAATGATGCCCCCTAAACGTGAATTTGAATAAAAAAAACAAGATATAACTGTAACAATTAATACATTGAACCCAAAAATTATCTATAACAGATCCATGAAAACTAATAAACATGACATTGTTTTTTTATCTGTGGGAAACAACATCATATTTTCTTTTATTGAGAATCTCCATTACGTTATTATTCGTGTATTCACGGATCTTTTATTCTGTATCTTCACAATACATTGATCGAATTTCAACATTGAGCTTAATTATATGGCATCCTTTTGTCAGAAGAGAATCAATGACGTAGTGTTTTGGAATCCATTGTGTCTGCAGACACATTGTCAAAGATATTTTATTCTGTGAGATATTTTCACAATAGATTGATAGGTTTTTCAGCATTGAGCTTAGAGATTTAAAAGTCTTTTCTCTAAGAAGTATCAGTTATATGGTGGTTTGGAATCACTCACTGTCTCCAAGCATCATCAAATATCTTTTATCGTATGGATCTTTTATCTTCACAACAGGTTGATCATTGATTAATAGTATGAAAGTATTTTATCAAAGGATAATTATTTACATAATAGTTACAAATCCATCGTCTAGGCAGATGCATCAATCGATGGAACACAAATCAAGCTTACAAAGATAGTGTCTGTAGTGAATTGCATATAAGCCAGTAACAGCGCTTCTACCCGGACAGCTGTTTTGGTAAAATCGGATCGTTACTGGACTGCTAACCAAAAGGTCCCAGGTTCCATCCTAGCGCATCCCATACCTCTTCATGTCCATATTCTGTGATAATAGTTGACTTGCCTAATTAATTGATTAAAATTCACTTGAAGTATGTATTTTAAAGTTTCATTCTCTGTTTCTAGTAAATTGCATTTTATCTTTCCAAATGTTAAGAATTGGAGACGTTTGGGTAACTGACGAGCGATCTCGTTTCCAAATACTTTTGAATTGACGAATGCATACTAATAAGCATAAGCATAAGCATTATATGATATTCTAAAATAGTAACACTGCAATAACATAGAAATATAGAGAATCTTTACTCTAATCGTGATCTAACAGTTTATTTCAAAATCGTTAGAGATAGTCTCATATTCTCAGTTGAAGTTATGCTGAAAACGAGTAATCATATTTTATATTGTTTTAATTAATAAGTATACCTTTGGAAAAAATTAAGAACTCTAAGATTTCTCAGTTCCTCCAGCTATATTTAATAGAATATTTCCTAACTAATTTCTTCAATTTTTTAATAGCATTTAAAAAAGTGCCATTCTTCTGCGATTTAAACTGATTGAATTATGAAACCAGAAACCAGAGCAACTCAGAATTTCAAGCACTTTTAAATTTGAATTTAAAAGATAAAAAAAATTAATAACAACTAACTTATTATGCAACCATGTATCGCTCAGAATGTTCCCAAGAAATATAACAAGCATTTATCTTCCAAAACATTGCACCTAAACTTATACTTCTAATTACAAAGTTTCATTAAATAAGATAGGCAATTGTTTGAAAACGCTCTGACTTCTGTGAAATTTAATAAAGAGTCGTATAAAAATAATATTTTTATTCGGCTCTCATTGTGGAAAAGTTTCAACAAAATGTTTTTCTTACATTTATCTACAAGTACAAAGTTTTATGCTTCTCTATGCAGAGTTTGCAAATATATAATTATTTTTCAATTGACAATTGAGAATTTATAAATAGGGGTAATTTTCCAAAATTCAATACCAAATAGCAGTTTTTGTATTGAATAAAATATTAAGTAACTAAATCAATTGCTAATTAAGTCATGAATTAATTAATAAATTTAAAATACTATATTGTCATCGAGAATATACACATGCTCAGAATTTAGAAATTCCAGCACATCTTTACACAAATAAAACAAACTTAGGCGTATAAAAATGAACTTTTTTTTTTTCTTTCAGACTGACGGAGCTTTAAAACATCAACCCTCGAGACTTCATTTTTTGACCATTGCATAACATTCGTTTATGAAAGAGAAAGATAATTAGTTACAGTGAGCTACAAATCAATTTATCAAATTTCAATTTATCGAAAATATCTAACCCCCGGGGGGGGCACCTCGAAATGAGGATGAGATGCTTCCGGCATAGTGGTTGGATCGCGTCACCCTGGAGGGTACACAAATAGGTGGGGGATCTGACTCCTCCCATCGATGATGGGGCATACTTCCTTTGGGGAGGGTTGTACCGTGGCCGGTGAGGGCCCTTAGGACTCAACCACAGTTCCAGCCAGTGTTGCTGTTGCGGCGGTCCAGTCATTCAGTTTTATGGTTTAAATCCGTGTGCCTTCGTGTCGGGTCGGAGAGTCAGATGGCTGACTTATCGAAAATCTCTGTACATCGAAGCGTTTTGATTCATCTTGGATTTTCAATATAATAATAGTTTTTATATATCGAATGAGATTTCTATGTATATTTTTAGGAATCTTGGATTTTCAATATAAAAGCAGTTGATGTATATCTAATGAGATTTTATATATTGACTTTGTTCATGAGAAGGAATATAAATTAAATGTAAAATTAACACTTGCCAGTGAATCATAGGTTATTCTTAGCTTCTGTTCTACGAATCCCTGTTCCACCTTGGAACAATAGTGTTTCTTTAAATTCAGTTAAGAGTTAGATGCCCAATAGTGAGCTTGACATCTAAAAACGCAAATCTTTGTGAGCGAAAGAGAAGTTCGACTTTGAAAGTCATGGAAAACAAAATACGAAAAAAAAAAAAAAAATGCTGAAAATATGAAGTTTCGACAAATATGGTACCAAATATTTTGAAATTGTTATTTAATATATTTTTTAAAGTAAAATTCTTTGAATGTGATTTTTAAAAAAAACTAGCATAGTTGTTTCTATATAAGAAATGATGCAATGCAGTATGTATGTACCGCATTGAAATTTCTATAAATCGAAATATCTTTAAGGAATCTTCAAGTTCAATGTACGGATGATCGATTTTGCCCCACCCCCCTCAATTTATCACGTGGTATCGCTAGACGTAAAAAAATGTTTCACGAAAAAGTTCATTAGCTTTTTTTATATCGCCATATTCAATTGCACAGTCTCTCTAGTAATATTGTTTGCGAGATAATGCTTCCCGCGTAATAAATTCAGCAGGCACCATAAAGCAACGGAAACAACTTTATACTTCACAACACAAAAGGAAATAACACGCATCTCTATTCAAAAGACAAAATAAAATACGTAATCATGCAAGCATGACTGGAGAATAATGAGCATTTCTGTCATCAGCTTTCCTGGAATGGTGCTGGCATGAGAAATGCTTATGACGTCAATGTCAACAACTATATAACGAATTTAAAGCATATTGTGTGTACTTTATGTAGTATATTTGTCATATATTTTATATTCTGTAAAATAAATTATTCTGTGATCTCAAGAGAATTTCCAATTAAGGTTGTTGTTTTTTTTTAGCCTGAATCTTAAAAATAAGGAAGGTGGTATTTATTATTGAACATTGATTTAATATAATATTTCATTTATTTTGTTCTTGTGTATTTTAATTTAATTTTCTCCTCCTTTTCTTGAAGAATTAGAATTTATTATGTACTATATTGTTCATTCCTTTTTTTTTATTAATTGCAATTTTTTAGAAATATTACTTCATAAAAGGAAGGTAAATTTAGATAATTGTTTTGCAAAGTAATTTAAAAGTGAATATTAGTCAAACTTGAAGAAAACACAATGAAAATTCAGTTCATCCAAAAATTTAAATTACTGAATCAATAAACATGTGTAGCAGAAAAAAACGATAATTTGCATATTTAATACAAGATTTACTTTTAAACTTAACTGTTTTAATAAACAGTACATTATTAATAAATAAACAGGTATTTAATAAAAGAAGTAATAGTATTTTTATTAAAAATTTTAAACGTCCTAATCAATAAATTGACTTATAATTAAGAAACATTATAGCATTTTGAATATAAATATTATTAACAAATTTCTTTAAAAAAAAATATGAGTGCAGTACGCATAAAACGCATTCAAAGATTTTGAAAAACTTGTAATGCATTTTTGATTGAACGCATTATAAGGTAATAAAGTCTTCGAGTGAATTGAAGGCTTTAAAAGTTATTCATTGAAGCTCAGTGCGGACTCAAAAGAGGAAGTTCTAAATCAACAGAAAAAGAATTGTAAGAAATGCAAAAAATTTTCACAAACTTTAGTTTTACTTCAGTATTAACCAAACTAAACTGGAAATATAAACTTATATACTGAACTAGCATATTATTATTGAAAAATCATTAAGGAATTGATAAAAATTGAAAACGGAGAATTGTTATTCAATTTATAATTGAAATCATATCTTAGTTAGGAAGAGATCAATTTTTTTGGAATTTCGAGAAAACTTAAATCTATACTTATATATAAAGCTCAATGTGTGTGTGTGTTGGTGCTCTACAGAAAAGTCCATTTGACCTACAGCTACCAAATTTGGTACGTGTAGGAGGAATGTGCACCTGGGGTCCCTTTTTATAAATTTTAATTAGAATTTTAATTATTAATTAAAAACTTACTTTCCCGCCAAAAAAATCCTTCCATTTTTCCCACTGCCAAATGAGTAAGGCTTCAGGGTTTTTTTTTTTTTTTTTTTTTTCCCAACAGCAATGAGACTATTGCTAACATTTTTCGGCCGATTATTTCAAACGATTCTGTTTATTTTCTTAATGTTTTATGCATTTAAAATTAAACATTGTTAATTAATCGATCTTGCAGATTCAATCTGAAGTATTTTTGAATTAAAATAAAACAGATTAAAGGAAATTAAAAATTTCTAATCTACATAGCGTTACCCCAACTGGCGTAGAAAAATTCATGCATTTGCGTTACGTAACTGGCGTTGAAAATTCACGCATGCGCATTGTATTCTGATTGTTTACATTTCAACGGAAGCGGACTCGATTTAAATTATTTTTAGGTTAGTTGTAAGCTTTTGTTATTAAATTGTATTTATGTTAATTTAAGTTCATCGTTTTTTAAGTAATTTTTTTAACCTGCTTTCGACCAATTATTTTAAACGATTCTGTTTATTTTCTTAGTGTTTGATGCATTTAAAATGAAACATTGTTAATTAATAGACCTGCTCAAGATGAATCTGAAAAAATTTTGTTGACAAATTCTTGAGATATTACATAAATTAAGAAAGACATTCTTTAGTGTCCATAAGTTTTAAATTAGGGTTTATACAAAAACCGACTTTTTGAAAAACCGGTTTTCGAATTCCATATTTCCAAAAAAATCGGTTTTAGCTGGTTTCCGAATTTTTGTCAAAAAAATAGAATATGGAAAAATATTTTCTCTAAGTTATATAAAATAACAAAAAACGAAATCATCAAATTCAATGAAATTTAAGATTACATATACATATTATTTACACAAAATAACGAAAACTTAAACAAAAATTTTGAATAATATTTGTATTGTTTTCACTAATTTTAATTTCTCCTAAGAAAATAGGATTTTAAAAAACATAAAATGTCGACAGACGGTGACTAAATTTTAAAGCTAAGTCTAATTTTGGACACAATATTGCCTAAAATTGAAAATTCTCATTCATTAACTACTGACCTCGGTTTTATAGTTTTCATGGCATCAAATAACAAATTTAAGATTTTTGTTCTTTTATTCGTTGCCTCAAATAATGAAAATTCAGCTTTCAGTGTCTTTGGATTTGCAAGTTTTTCTTCAGGGTCTTCAAGAAACTTATGAATTGATTTTTCCATGACTTCTTTTAAAAAAGCATTTCTCTGACGAATAGTTTCTAAGATTTGCTCTTCATCAGAATCAGTTTACACATAAGAATTTGGAAATAATCTAGAGAATATCGTTCCAGATAATTTAATAATTTCTGTTTTTGAAACTAAAGAAAGTACACTAGATTTCTCCGCTGAACTAGAAGTGTGCGAATACAGCAAAAGAGTCGCTAATTCTACTTTCTTGAATTCGTTCTTCTAAAGCATATAATAATTTGAAACTTATTTCAGTGTTCAGTTTTTTTAGTTCATTTAACAGAAATTCAAATATACCTACACTTGATAATAAATTCGCATCTCATCGCTTTAAACCCCCAGCTGCTAGACAAATCAGTTCCCACCATTTTTTTTTTTTTTTTTTTTTGAAAAATTGGAATATTTAGGCGTTTTGGAAAACCGGTTTTCTTACTTTATAAACCGATTTTCGAATGTGACAAATTTACTTAAAACACCGGTTTTTTAAAACCGGGTTTGAAAAACCGTCAAACCCTAGTTCAAATGCTCAGTGACTCTGTTTTCAGTAATCATATTACAAAAAAAATGCTTTGTTTCAGTAAAAAATATTATTATATTAATTGCAGATTAATCATTTCCACTTTAATTTAAAGCATAAATTCTACGGGAGCTAACAGAAAAATGGAGAGATACAGATTACGTTATGACTGAAGGCCTTTATAATATTCTGAGTGAATTGAAATTTGAAGTTTTAAAATATTTTAATGAAGAAGCTTTTAAAGTAGGAATTACATAAAATAGCTAATTATTAAAATTTTAACGAGCATTAAGATTGGCGAACTGGCTGGTCGCCAAAGGCGGCTAGTTATATATAAAGAAAGAAGGGGGAAAACACAGTGTTCTTGGCTTATGTATAAGGTGCTTGCTTAAAATGAGCAGACCAACAGCATACTGTCTTATAATCGAACAATTAAAAATCGCATGAATGAGTTCTTTTTTCCAGCTAAATAGTTTAATTAAGGCCAATTCTGCCGCACACAATCCGACTTCACAGTTTATTAAGAGAAAGGAATAGCATGCATTCGCTTAGAATAATAAATTTTTATTACTATTTCTAGTTTCTTTAAAACCAGTCTTAAGCAATAAATCGTTTCCACATGACTAATAAATTTTTTTTTATTTTCAATTTCAAAATAATTGATGTAGATGAAAACGCATTTCTGAAATCATCAGACGATTCTCGAAATTCAACTTTATCTGATGCAATGCAAATATATTAGATTCAATTATTGAAAAATTCTTAATTCATTCTAAGAAAAACTGCACCATTTAAAGGTAAAATATTATAATTTTCGTTAATATCTCAATTAAACAGATATTGTACGTAGATATATTCTAGAATCTATTTTCTCCTTAAAAAGCACTAATATTAAATTGGAATCACGTTTTAATGCCACGTGTTCACTTGGCTCCTATGCGAATCACATGAATATATTTTATCATTTAATCTATTCTCTCTGTAATTTGAGCGCCGGCCAAGGCTGGGCATAATCCTATTAATTCAACATTTTTTTTTAACTGACTTACTAGTAAACTAAGTGCGAAGAATGAAAAATTTTAATCACCGAAAAAATTCGAAGAGATTTTGATGAATTTTTGTATTCTAGGTGTTCTTTAGTTCGAAATAAATAAGTTTTTTAAAAAAAAATTATTTTCTGTCAGTCTGCGAAAGCAATAAATTAAAAGAAAAATGAACTTGACTAATGAAATTTGGCATGTGCCAGTCAGTTTAAAATTATAAATTCATATGAAACAGGTCCAGCAATCACAAATTTCTGTGCAAACATTTAATAGTAAGAAACAATTCACATAAATGCCTGGGACTTTTTTCTGATTAACTTATAGATTTGATGCATTAACTTCAAACTCATTCGATTTAACTATTACCTTGATTTATATCTCGAAATAAATAATGAGTTTAATTTATATTGTATTATTACGGTTTTCAACATAGACATTGAGCTTTTAATTTTCAATTTTTAAAAATTTATTTTTCATAAATTTTTGTTTAAAAGTGTATGAAGTAAATCGGAAAGAAAAAAATTTATACATCTAAACATGTATTAAGGAGAAAGCTTTACTATATTTCTATCTTAATAACTTCTTAATTTCATATTAAAAACTGTTGGCTAATAACTACAAATGATTTTAATCTATAATTGTCAAGGGATGGTTTATTTATTGTTTTCATAGACAGAATAAAAACAGAACAAAAAAAAACATTTTTGAAAAAAAAAGAAACAAAAAAACCAGTTAAATAAACGAGAACTACAAAGGCTGGTCAAAAAGAATGATAATAAGGTTTTAAAGATAATTTTTCTTTAAAAAAATCAAGAAAAGTAATAACATAATATGTGTGTAACGGATTAAGTGAAGAATGGTCTTGGCAGGCAGCATTGTTTCACTTTCCCTTACAGAGAAGATGGATGTGACGGTCCACAAACATGTTTAAACTTTGAAGTTGTTTTAAAAATCATAAACTAAAGCCTATGAGAGGAAGATTATGGAGAAATTGTTTTTCTCTATAGAATAACTAGAAGACGTTTTAAATTTTTTTTTTAAAGGGAGGCAATCAATTTCAAAGGAAGATGGTCCCACTGGTCCAGTCCCTATTCCAATGAAAGTAAACATTGCTGTAATAATGGGGTAAGATGGTCGAATCACGTTAATAGACTTATCAGAAAGCTGAATGTTTCATTAACGAAGCTCTCTCTTATGTTAATCCCAGAAAAACTACACATGGCACGTACACCGTGGGTTCCGAGACTGTTTATCATCTTCTTTCAAAAATCATGTTCACATATGTTTCCCTTCCTCCTTAAACAAAC
This sequence comes from Argiope bruennichi, assembly GCF_947563725.1. Taxonomy (NCBI): domain Eukaryota; kingdom Metazoa; phylum Arthropoda; class Arachnida; order Araneae; family Araneidae; genus Argiope; species Argiope bruennichi. Next base: position 82,095,834 of record NC_079152.1, read on the forward strand.
AATAAGCAACCACCATGGAAATTTTCTTATTTCCGAATTTCAAAAGGAATTTTTTTTTATACAATAAAAGCAATATAAATTTTAATTTCCGTCGTAAACCTATTTCTATTATTAGAAACGGTGATAAAAGCTGAAGAGTCGATTTTGAATATTTGAAATGTTTGAATATGTCTTTGAATATTTGAAAAAAAGGTGGGGAAAAGGCAATTAATAACATTGCATATAATAAGGTGTTCGGAGCCCTGTTGCGTGTTATGTACTGGACAAAATATAACAAAATTTGGCCACCATGCACCTTAAAGTATGCGATTTCGATTTGTCAAAAAAAGTACCAAAAAACGCAGATAGGGAAAATTCTGGCGCTGCGATCGAAAATTTTATTATGTAATTTGCATATACGGTACTTTGTGACACGATATCGAGATAAAAAGAATGATTGCTGGAATTCAAGTCATTCTGCAAGAATTCGCCCGTAGATGATGTTGTACATGAACGTGCCTTATTAGTCAAGCTGTTTTATCAGCGAGATGAAATTGCCAGTGCTGCTCTTTGTGAATACCGGCGATTAAAACAGTTACGTAGAGGACCGATGAGGCCGAGGACGATTTCTGGTTGTGTGGCTACTTGAAAGCTTGAAAGGCGTTGTGTATCAAGGACATGTTCCTGAAATTCCTACTTTAAAAGAACAAATAAGTTACATGTCAAATGAATAAATGCCGATATGCTGCGAGCCACCGTCGAAAATCTCGTGTACCGCATACAATTAATTATTGGAACATCAGGCTAGTGGTCATCTTAAGCCAAATTTGTAAGTTGCTATAATAAACGTCTTTCTTTGGTATTTGGTGTGTTGTTATTTTCTGTTTCCATTGGCAGTTATACATTTTTTTTCATGTTATGTGCATGCAGCTCCAGGATTTCTTCTATCGTCGTTTTTTGAAACTATTTTTTTTTTTTGACAAATTGAAACCGCATACTTTAATGTGTATGATGACCAAATTTTGTTATGTTTCATCCAGAACATAATACGCTACAGGGCTCCTGTTATTTCTTGATCACCCTGTATATTCGACATCAGAATTAGTTATCAACTTTTTTCTTATTCACTTTTATTTAACTTACGTATATATTCAATTTTTGTAATCGCCTTTTTCTTCATGATATGCTAGAGTTTTGAATTTTTATTATTTTCATTGATATTACACATTTTTAAAACTTAATTAGTAGTTAATCGATCAATTTAATTAGTTTTTAAATTCATAAAAAAGGTGCCTTCAAAAAGTGAACTTGTAAAAAAATTATTTCACGATTCCATAATATTTATAATAAACGAATGATAAATTGAAGACGAAGAAGTAAAAGGAATTAAAATTGAAAAATTCTGTTTTTAATACACTAATGCAAATGCGTATTTAAAAAATTGTTTTTAATTCAATTTATTTCATTATGTTTATATTCGTAGTGGTATCTTTATTCAGCAATTATACAGTCTAATTTGCATAAACTGTCCCAAAATATCTGTGTAATAATAGTGTTGATTTTTATACCCTAGGAGTCTCACATCAGGACAATGAATGTAAAACTAAAAACTTACTAAAACTTAAACTTACTAATAATATGAAAATAATAGCTTATAAGTAACTGAAATACACATGATGAAAATAATAGCTCAAGATTTTTGTTATATGACTGGAAAGGTTTATTTATTTTTTAAAAATCTAGGCTCGAATTTTAAATAGTGCTCAGTCTAAAGAAGCCTACAGTTATTCTAGTAAGATTAATAAAAACATTTTCCATACTCAGACTCTCTCTGTATTGTATTTGCAGAAGAGAGATTTACAGTTCTATTTATTTCATGATAGATATATTGCATCTTAAAGCATTTGAATGTATCCAAAGACAGCAACAAAAATTCACTTTTTATTTCTACTTTTATTACAACATTTCTTTAAAAAAAGCACATTTCATTGAAGAATATAGAATATAAAATCTTTATTAATTCGAATAATCATAAAATTCGACTCCACAAATTCTACATGTGAGGACATTTGTTGAATCTCAGTTGAGCAGTGGCATTATTTATCGGCATGTCTGAAACGAAGCAAGAAAAATAACAAAAATAATATATATCATAATATTAAATAAATATTTTAATTTATTATAATGAACTGCTGTTACTGCTTTTCATCATTATAAATAATTTAAGATTAAATAAATCGTCGACTCACGTATGTGAATATCATTTGAACAACTTGAAAACAAATTTCTCATTTCATGCACTAACTTTTCATGGTATTAATTAAATTTTTTTAATTATTAAATTAACGTCATTTATTAATACATTTTTTATTTAAAATTTTTTAAAACTGTATTTATATAACTTTCCATTCCTTCACGTCGGGTAGATTTTGTACCATGCCATGTATAGCCTGGATCCCTAACTCCAATCTCGGTATGGGCTGCCATCTTGTAGCGAATAGTGGAACTATTATTAGCAGAAACGAGATAATTCTTATAATATGGATCTTAAAAATATGATGTATAATTTTCATTTCTTACTTACGAATGCGACTGTGAAATTATTTTTTTCATATATGAGAAAAAAAATTTCGAGACTAATATTTCTTTTTCTTTCTTTCTTTCCTTTTTTTTACATACTCTAAAAAACATTTAAGGATTTCTTTTCTATTATAATTTGTGTAGTTTAGCTCAGTAGGTAAAACTACATGTTATTTGTAAATCTGAACATAGCCTATAAAGATAAGTTTCTATTAGAAGTGTTTACTGTCATCTCTTGTACCATAATCACAAACACTTTTATGATGAATCGTTCATTCGAAGTACATGATGTCAATTAATGTGTGAAGTTTTTAATGTTAAAATTATAACATTTGTTCAGCATTTGATGATTTTTAAGACATCTGGGAAAGAGAAATGCAAAAATGATGTGCTATTCCATAAAAGAAAACATTTTTTGAAAAAGAAGAGCTCTATTTAATATGGTATAAAAAAAACAGCGGGCAAAAAGGAACTACGGATTGATTAAGTAAAGTAACTTAAGTCCGGTTTATAAGTTTTCTATCGCCAAGAGTCAATATTAATCTTTCAAGTAAGGTGATAAAAAATGGTGGAAAACATTTGAGATAATTTATGATATAGTACGCTGCTAAATTAGTCATTAGAAAGTCAGAAAATACTAATTTGTTAAGGGCAACAGCTTTCAATTCTACTAGTGTCGGAAACCTTCTTTAAAAGGATTGGATTCTAATACAAAACCATCTTGTACCAGGAATCACTTTACGTTATTAAAATAAAAATGTAAATTATTAGCTTTTACTCACATAATAAATAATGTGATACAAAATACAATAATATCTACTACTTTTAAATTTTTATATCAGTGAATCCTTTTTCGAAGATAAAAGTTAAAAAAAAATGTATGAGAAACATTTATGATTATATATTTTCAATTGGAAAGTTATATATAATTTCCAAAAGTGTTTTGACTCATTAAAAATGCTTTTTAATTAATAAATTTTAAAAATGTCATTAAAACAGCATTGGTCCCTATTCTATTCAAAATTTTCATAATTTTGTAGAAAAAATGAAGCATTGATTTGCACATAGACAATTCTATTCTGTTAATATTCACAGATCTTAAAAAATCTTTTAAAAAAATTTTGTCTAAGAATTCAAAATTTTTAAATTTTAGGAATTTTATTCAAGTTTACATAGGTTTAAAAATAAATCGCAAGTTAATAATTAAAAATTTGACTCGAAATCAAATAAAATAAACCAGCGGGCGTGGTCTCCCTAAAACTTTCTCGCATGATCCCTAATAAAATTGTTATCATAGAGAATGCCTCGTATGGCATTGATATACGATAGTTACGAAATATACGGTAGAGCACTGCATTCGCGTCCCTTTGGTTGCGAGTTCGAACCCCGCCGGCTTGCTAGCTGATGCGCGTATAAATCTGTCATGGTCACAAAGTCCTCCTTGTTGAGAGTAATACGACTGGGGGTACTGGATCAGGGGTGATCGTTCTCTGATTCTGGTCTGAATTACGATCTGTGGATGAGTGAATGAAATGTGTAAATGAAGTCCGCACCGTAAAAAGGATTGTGACTTGTGTGTAGCTAAGTCATTCTCTTGGCCCTAGATGGCACTGCTATAAAAACAAGAGAAGCTCCTCCACCGGCTTAAAATTGCTGTCTTCCTAATAGCGGGCTTGTCCATGGCAAGTGCCATAAGAAACAAAATTCAATATTAAACGCTAATTTTTCCTTTTTACTAAATCTATCATGTGATCTTTGGCTGGTGTGAGCTTTGGTTTTTAAGCGATTAATTCCTGGTATGCAGTTAATAACATCCTAAAATCGAATTTGTGTTTTAAATGCATTTTTACCAACCTATTTACACAAAATTTTGGCACAGAGCTACTCGTAACTCATGTACCAAATTTGATATATTTAAGTCCTTCCTTTGTTCAGTTATCGTGTTTATATACTTCTGAATGTTCAACCCGAAAGACGTTCAGCCTCTTGCTGTGTTCCGATTTCTGTCCATTTAACTCTCTCCGTTTTGTAGTAATTGTATCAGATTATACTCTAACAGTCATGTAGACAGACTTTCTTTGAATAGATTGTGGTCAAAATTTGATAGAAATCTACAAGTTTGATGTAAAGACCATATACATATTTCATCCATATAACCCAAAGCGTTGAAGAGTTGCCTTTTTCGCAGACAGACAAATAGACATAATGCCAGAAATGAATTTTTGGACTCAAACAAGTCTAAAAAGTGGCAATTCGTCAGAAACTCGAGTTCGAATTTTTTAATGATTATAATATTTTATATTCCATATATAAGGAAATTAAAAAGAGGTTTTCTAATGTACTTCTGATTCTAGTTTTGAATTAATTTGGAAGAACATTTAAAGTTAAGAAATAAGAATTTGTTTTTTGTTTTCAAATTTTAAATATACTTTTAATACCAAAAATATTTGAACACAAAATCTTTGTAGCGAATAATATTTTAAATGCAGAGATTTATACAAAATTTCCATCCTCTCATAAAGACCTCTTTTATCCAATGCACATGCTATGGATGATTAATATTCAAATATAAAAATCTTATTTACATTTCTATTTCTAAATTACATTCAAAAACAGTGTAAATATCTATATGTAATAATAAATAAATGGTAATAATAAAGAACATCAATTTTTGTGAAATAAAGCAAAATACAAAGAAATAAAGTAATGTACAAGATTTTACCTTTCTCACTTCTTCAAATATGCACTGAGTAGCTCTTGCAGCCTAATACAAAAATTAAAAGACGTATTTATAATTAAAATATTTAAAGCAAAAGGCACATAATACAGAAATTTAATTTCTATATCAATTACACTAAATTTTTCAATTTGACTAATAGAAAATTTTAAGCATTAAAAAAATATAACATTTGAAGCATCTTTTTATCAGAAATTCCGTTTAAAAATAAATTTTGAAAATATATTCTTTGTACACCATTTTTATAAATTTCTAAAGAAAGAATTATTTGTTCATTATGAATTCATTCATTTTCAATTGATAATAGAATGCAAAGAATTATTGTTGTCACATGCAAGAAAATTTTTTTTTTCAAATTGGAAAACATTTCCGAGTGATATTTTAACACTGCATGCATCAAATGAATCATTTCAATTACATTTTAATCCCATTATTATATGAAATGGTCCGAGTATTCAGAGACTCTTCTTTTATTACAAATACCTCTGTTTTTTGTGAAGCTTAGAATCTCACTAAATTAGAAGAACTGAAATTAAATTCCTTTAAACCATTTGCCTCAGAAAGAGTCTTAAAATGTTTTGGCCAAATAAAATTTCAGTTGTTGAACTGTATAATACAATTTCTGCTCATTCTATTTCGCAAAAATTAAAAAAAAAAAGGGCTTTAGATATGATTGGTATCATGAACTTGATAATACAAGAATGGTTCCGACAAAAAAAAATCAAAAACATCCACAAGGTTCGTATAGCTACAGAAAAAAATAACTTCTTTTGGATGGATGAGCTGGAAATGTGCTCAGGAGTCTATGTTCTCCGGGATTAAATGGCGTGCAACTATTGCGTCTTTATGCACCAGTTTAGGTAAAGAGAAATGATGATGATAATGATGCTTGCTATATTTTTTATGCTAAAAATATTTTTTACTACAGTTTTATGACCTGACATTAAAACCTATGTACCTCAAAACGTATAACGTGTAAAAATAATGAAATAAAATATGTTGCATAGCTATGAGAATTCTCAGGTGCCCGAGAGATTTGGACTGGGCCAAAAAATATTAAAATGCTATGCAATTTTGAAAAGCGGTGCGAGACATACTTACTCACGGAACTCTTAAGAAAACAATGTGAAAATTTTAAAATTCGAGATGTAGTGTTTATGCTATGATTAATATACGGACACCATTAGTATTCACATTACCTGGGCAATCTGCAGATTTACTCATTGGTTCTGTTCTAGGCCAGAATCATGTATAAAATATCTATAAAGTTTTTCGCGCTTTATTTATGAAAAGAATTTTGAAACGTTTGCAAAAGTTTGTTTCTCCAACTTCCTTTTAGCCTACTCTTTCTTCTGCTGCTGCTTTCGAGATTTCTAAAATGGCTGCTTTGACCCAAAATAAATTATGTAATGTAGAATGTCACAATTCCTCAGATTTTCTAGTGCTTTTTTTGAAAATTAATTTCCTTAATAGTGGCGATATTTTTAAATCAATTAATTGATTCTTTGATCAATTCATTCACTGATCAATTTTATCATTCTAATTCTTTAGATAACGATAAATAGATCGATCACATTATGTTTCATTATTTTTTAGTATTTTTTTAAACTTGCAATCTGTTGAATATTGCTAATAAACAGATATTCTTATGTTTCTATAATTGCAGCACATTTTTATTTACAATTTGAGAATTATTACCAAAATTAAATAAATATTTTTATGTTTCAGGAACTGTCGATATATTTAATTATAAACTGCTCAATATTATACCTCAAATTAGATCGATCACATTATGTTTCATTATTTTTTAGTATTTTTTTAAACTTGCAATCTGTTGAATATTGCTAATAAACAGATATTCTTATGTTTTTATAATTGCAGCACATTTTTATTTACAATTTGAGAATTATTACCAAAATTAAATAAATATTTTTATGTTTCAGGAACTGTCGATATATTTAATTATAAACTGCTCAATATTATACCTCAAATTAGATCGATCACATTATGTTTCATTATTTTTTAGTATTTTTTTAAACTTGCAATCTGTTGAATATTGCTAATAAACAGATATTCTTATGTTTCTATAATTGCAGCACATTTTTATTTACAATTTGAGAATTATTACCAAAATTAAATAAATATTTTTATGTTTCAGGAACTCTCGATATATTTTAATTATAAACTGCTCAATATTATACCTCAAATTATTCAGTATAAATTCATATTATGTTTCAACTTTTCCAAGTACTTTTTAAGCGTAATGCTGATTATTATACTTGTTTTATTCCATTTCAACAATTGCCAGTACAACTTGTAATTATTACTCGAAATCAAACTATACATAAATATTACATATTTCAATAACTGTTAGTATATTTCAGTTATAATCTGATGAATATTACACCAAATTATTCAATATAATTAGCATTATTTTTCATTTTAATTATTATGAGAAACGTAATTATAATAATATGCGAAGCTTGTTTAGATTCAAACGACAAGTCCTTTGAACACTCACTTTACATTTTCTAGAAGTGTGATATTGTGTTCTACTTATTATCGGATTTGCCATATTGCATATGATTTGTAACATTCTTTTTCATGCTAATATGTTGCAAGGATATTATGAATTTATATTCCACTAAATCTATAGCAAGTCCTTTGAATACTTAACGTAATGCAAAGGTTTAAAATTGAGCTCAGTTTGCCATATTATTTATCATGTTTCATATCTATGCATATCTGGAGGATCCGTTTTTATTTTATTTACTTAAATCCCTAATAGTTTCCTAGATTGGTTGCCCTTCCTTTTTGCTATATCATGTTTTACTCCATTGTATTACTTGTTTCTGTATATCTGGCATATGCTTAATTTTTTTATCGGATTATTTGCGACTCTGTTAAGAATCTTTAAACAACTATTAAAAAACTAGATTATTACTATAACAAATAATCCATTATAATTTTTGTACAAATAATTTACCTCTTGGTACATGCGATCATTGTTTTCACGATTTTTACAGGCTTCCATAGCTCTTCCAGTTGGTTTTTCTCTTAGTTCATTAGCTTTTGTTGCAAAGGCAGTGGCATCAACTGTCATTTGCCCATTGTTTGCAGTTATAACCTAGATAATGACAGATTTAATAAAAGCACTTTTTAAAAATCTACTTTTCTCGTTAAGAAGAAAAAAATAGAATTCTTTATGATAACTATTTCAATTTAATTTTCTAATTTAAAATTTATAGTTATAAACATTGTGGAATCTTTTGATGAATATTTATCATATTCATTTACATGAATTTAAAATTTGATTGAATAATAATAACTTATAACTAAGTTCTAAAACTATTTAAATTATATATTCTTATCGAGAGTAATCAAATATACAAACTTTGAAAATTCTGGCATGTCAGGAAGTAAAATATAAATTAAGAAACTTCATCTTTACAAGCATAAAAGAAATGAAATTAAATATAAAAAAATGTCGGCTAATTATTCGATAAATTCGCGTTAAATATCAATAAATAGTTCAAATATAGGAGCCTTATGGAGTAGCATTAAAATTGCAGAGAATCTTCAAAGAAATACTTGAATTTTATTTAAATACACTGTTAAAGCATAAAGCAAAAAAAAAAAAAAAAAAAAAAGAAAAGAAAAGAAAAGAAATCAAGTCGCTCATCAGTCAAAAAATAAGCTTTATATTGTGTTGAAATGCATCTGCAGATTATGGATCAAAATTATTTGAAATTGGTTTTGTTTGATGCTTCTTAGTTTCATGGATGTTTAAAACATGACTTACATGAATTAAATGAGCATTTACTTGCTGTGAAATTTGCCAGTATGGCATCCAGTTTTTATAGTGTCCCGAGAAACATTTTGTCCTATTTGAAACGCGTCTTCTACATTCGTCGATTATCTTTATTCACAACAGTTAAAATGTTTTATTAAACATTTTTCGCCAAATTTATACCAAGGTCTATTTTTGTCTCGTTTTTATTTCATTTTTGAGAAGCAAAAAATATTATCAAATACGCAATATATCAATTTATCATACCACTTCATAAAAAAGTGATAAAATGATGACCGCCCATAAAAAAGTACAAATGCGAGCTCAAGATAGACACCGTTCTACTAGTACAAAATGCCCTAAGACATTGTTGCGGTGTCTATACGATATTGGCCAGTGTTCAAAAGGTTGGATAACATCGTAGAGATATCGTACAATATCTTATGATAATTAGGTGAGCAACATCATTGCAAAGTAGGTGGTAAGTTGATATGATAACGCTCTAATTTTTTTTTTTTAAATCAGGTTATTTTTGGGGGGGGGATGACAGACTGCCTAGAGAAAATCAAAGAACGCATACACCAGATTCAATGATAAAAAAAAATAAGATCATATGAATAACAGGTGAGAAACACTTTACAAAATATCTATTTAAGGAAGAGATCAAACATAATTTTTTTAGAATTTTTTTCTCTTATTCTTTTTTTAAACTGCCAGTTACCTCAACCAGCATTCAACTAATATTGCAAAGAAATTATGCTATCAAAATCTAATTTATAGTAATTATAGTAGGATTTTACATCAGAATCTAGTTTTACAAATAAATCATTAATAAAAATTTCACAAATTCACTATACTGTCAACAATTTTTATGTCATGCAAAACAGTTTGAGAAATTAAATAAGCTTAATTTAAAATTTTAAAAAATTCATTCACGCATTGAATTAAATTACAGAAATACTTACAATATTTTTCGACTTCAACCAGTCAGTGACGCACTGAAAGAAAAAAAGTGAAAACAGAATTAAATTACCCCACATTCTTACTTTATTACAGAGTAAAAAATATATATATATAAGAAACTTGAGAATAAAAACTCATTAGAAAAGAATGAAATGAAGTCGAAAACAGTTCAGACAAAATTTAAAATAGCTGAATATATATTTAACATAAAAGTAAAAGTATCTTTATATTATAGTTTTGTGAAATATCTGATGCATTGCCGGACAGGAGTATAAAATGAAAAAATTAGATTTTTTAAAAATTTTATTTTAAACTAACCACTGTATTTGCAGTTTTGGCTGCATCTATATGCATGCAAGAAGTATTGTTCTACATGTATGTAAGAAAAAGCAAAACACGTATACTTGTACGTCGTACAAAAAAGTGGAATTGATAAAACTTATGTTTAAATTAAGTTTGAAACATTGATAAAAAATAGTCAGAAAAAATTTGTTTCCAATTTTTTTTTCTTTTTTTCTTTTAGTTTTAATATGGTTTGCGCGGTACTTTGCTCAGAAATCATGGTCGAAAAGCCTAAAATCTTCTAACCCTTATTTCACCTGCCTTAGAGGGGCATTAGACCCCTCTAGGTACTAATTATTTATCTGTCTTTCAATATCTATACATATATAGAGAGAGAGAAATCGATATATAAGTAAATTTAAAGGAGTACAACTGTAGCATTTTACATAAAATTCTGTTAAAATATTCGTTTAATCAAAAAGAATCACAAAACTATCACAAAAAATTAAAGAATTAACAAGTTTTTCTGATATCAACAAATAAATTAATCATTTACAGCATCTACAACTATTCAAAGATCTTTTGACTTGATTTATTTACTCATATAAAAAAAAGGTGCAGGGGGGGATATTCACACACCTCACAAATAGAACAACCATACCCGCACCGGGACTCGAACCCGGGAGGACGAGATCACGCGGAAGACGCGCTACCCCTATGCCAGGACGCCGGACCAAATTCGACCTGCTCAATAATTCTATTTTGTTTTAAACATAGACGAATTTTCTTAAAAAAATAATGCAGATATTGATCAGAAACTTTTACCAATTATTCCCTTCTATACGAATTTCAAAAACTTCGTTGGAATTTTTTTAAATGAAAAATATTTTGTCAAATTAACAATTTTTAAACACTTACTCTTGATTTATTTAAACATTATTATTTTTTACAGTTCATTGCTTAGGTCTTTTTAATATCTAAACCTTTTTATTTTAAACTTTTCTCTCCGATTAATATCTTTTTTTTTTTATCTAACAAACATTAATAACTTTTTTTTTATCCAGCAAACATAGTGGCCTGTTTAGAATAGCCACCTCAACAGCTTAAACTAATAAATTTGCTGCAATGTATCTTTTCTGTATTTTGTTATTTTGTATTATATATATGTTTGATTATATATCAGGATGTGCAGCTTCAGATACTGCAGTGATTTTTGTATTAATAATTAAGGATTATTGACCAGTTCGTGGCATATTAATGTGTTCGTATGACCATACTTAAAATAATTGGATGTCCAGAAATCTATTTTACATAATTTTGTCTCAAATACATTCTTCATTCGATTCTGTTGGTTTCACTAACCCCTTTTACAGACAAAAGTTGTATAACTTTGGGTTGGTCGAATTTTGGTGAGATTCATGTACAATGCTTCCTGTTTTCTGGCCTCTGTTTAACTTAACGATATGTCATTGCTAATAATTTTATACCAGATTTATCCGGCATTCACAATCCTTTATAAGAGAAGTCTTAAAATTCTACTAAGCTCAATTAGACCATTGAAACTACAGTCCTATTTTTATTTGGACACGACATACAAAAAACTAAATAAATGAGATTATTTACTTTTCTTAAGAAACGCCAGCCATTTTAGTTAAATGATGAAAAGTTTCTTTTTAAAAGTAATAAAATTAAAATGGATTTATTTATTAGAATATTAAAATAAGCATGCATAAACATTGTATTGCTACATACTTGCTTGATTTTTGGAATTGGAAGAGCTTGATTTCTGGAATGACACTGGGTATAGCCTTCATTACCAATCTGAAATAAAGTTCATCATTAATTTACTTAGTTGAATCTACATCATTTCTTTAAAAATATATATAAACAAGCATATAGATGCATTTTCAGAAATTGAAATTCTGTTTAATAAGATAAATGCGTGAAATAGGACTTTAAATTGTAAAGCGTCTGATAAAAATCAGTAAACATGAAAAAAAAATAATCAAAATGAACAACAATTTTTTCATGACTTTAATTATATGTTCTACAGAATTGCATCGTCCATAAACTTATTTATCGAAGTCAAAAATAACACTGCTTGTCATATAACTATCATCGCCTTTGAAAAAAAAAAAAAAAAAAAAAACGAAAGCATGGAAGCAGATAAATCGTCATAACTCTTATGTTCCAGAAAATGTGTGAGAGTAAAACACAGAACAGAAATAGGGTACATTGTAATCAACATTTTTATCTCCCAGACTCACTCTGGTTTATCACTCTGGTTGAAATCTAGTTTAGTGTTCTCCTTTACATCCTCCAAGATACCAGTAAATCTCTCGACAAAGTAACAGATAAACAAATCAACAAAGCGAAAAATTAATACACAAATCTGAAGTAGGATTGTCAGACAAACTATTACGCTTGCTTGGGCAACAATACTGATGAAAAGCAAGAGGCATACTGAAGTAGATATAAACTCTACTTTTTCTATACTTTATATTTATTCAAATTTACATTTCATATGCTTGTATGTATAAGCAGATGGAGCATAAATTAGTTGACTGATGGAAACAGTTGCTCAGAAGATACTGATGAATCATTTTTCTTTAAAACTACCTGAAGGTATAAGCAGACTTTCTCACAGTTTAAATTCTATAAATGACAGTTAGGGTTTTTTCCGTTTCTAAAGAATTCTACAAAATTTTGAGACTTCGATCTTTATTTCATTTTATGTTTTGATGATCAGAAATCTTTTTGTTGGAATTTTTCAAATTACCATTGTGAAATATTAAATTCTAAATTATAAACATTTAAACCGAGCAGTTTTTATGGGTATCCACTCAATAATGTAGTAGGATTAATATTATTTTATAAAAAATAATAATAGGTAGATTGGAAAAATATTTTTCTTCGTGCTGTTTCTCAAGATTGACTCTTTCATTACGTTTCTGGGAGTATCAGCTTTAAATATTCTCGAAAACAAACTACGTCTTTATGAGAAGAAATATCATTGACCCAAATATCAATCTTTAGGACTACTTTAAAGATTATTTCTTTTTGCATAAAATCGACAATTATGACCACTCTTATTCCTCCGGTACAATTTAATCTTGCTGCACCACTCTTTTTACCCCTTCAATCAATGCACTTTGAAATCTCAGAAAGCGATTATTGTCAGAGACAATAAAAAATTATATCTCAGCAGAATTGTATCAATAAGAAAGGAATGTTCTGTACAGACATTTATAAAAATTAAATGAAAAAAATTGTTAGAAAGAAGTAACACCAAAAGGCTTAATAGTTGTTCTTAAAAATTTATAAATACAAACTATACAAGAAAAAAAAATAAGATAGATTATTAATTAGATTATAGATTAAAAAAAATAAAATAGAAAGCCTACGAAATAATTTACCTAAAACTAATGATAAAATTTGAAAATAAAGTTTTCAAAAATATATAATGACAAAAAAGTTGTTTTTACTCACATCAGCCTTTAATTTTGAATCGATGCAGTTTATTTTCCGTTCATTAGAAGAAAATTCTATGAAAGAAAAAGAAGATAAATTGTTTTACTTAAAAATCTATCATAGCATCATAAAAAATTTGCATTCATTCTTCAAAAACCTGTACATTTAAAATAACTCCCAAGAACCTTATGACTTGAGTATCTCGATAAAGCCAAGAAGCCAAGAAGCACAAATCTGGCATTAATAAGATTTTTTTAGTAAAAATTATACTTTAGATAGTTTAATGGCTACATTTTACAGAAGGAATAAGTTTAATGACTATTGTAAATAGCCATTAGATTTATTCCTTTTATAAAATGCGATCCACACTCATTGGAAAATATAAATTCTAATCAAATATCCCTTGAAGAGGACGAAACAACAACAGTGGACGAATTTATACTTACGGATTGAAAACAGAGATAAGAGTGGGACTTTTTCTTCTGGACCTTCTGTTTCTGACTGAAGAAAACCTCACCCACACATGATCTATCAGGCTGTCTTCAAATAACATAGTCTTATTGTCAGAAATTCTCGAGGTTTACAAAACTGTGGAATAGGTCGTAACCCTCCCAATAAGGACAGATAACTATTTTAATGGATAATCAAGGCAGCATTCAATTAGCAGCTAATCCAAAAAGTCATAATAATATTGCTAAGAAAATTTTCTGGTTATTATATGTCTTTCCTCAAATCAAAGTGTCGGGCATCAAAGACAATGTTATCTACAGCGGAAATGAAGAAGCAGACAGACTGGCTAAGGGGTCAGTAGAAAACGAAAATTTACCCGAAGGCTGCTCGAGTTAAAATCCTTTGTCAAAGCATTTATGAGTCAAAAGATAATGGCCACCACAGCATTGCCTTGGGATAATATAAATACTAGAAGACTCATTTATAACATTTATTCTTAAAGAAAGTGCACTACCAGTCAACTGGACACGAAACGAAGTATTAATTATTTACAGGACACGACCTTTTTCATCGTACCTCCATAAATTCAATCCTGTAGAAACTCCATATTGTTCTTTTTGGGGAATAGGCATCCGTATCCATTACACCATAAAAGGTCTGTTCAACTTCTTATCATTTGGCACCACCCAGCGAGCAATATAAACCAGTCTGGTTTCGCAGGTTAACCATTAATACAAGATCGAGAAGGAAGATCTGTGATACGCTTAATCTACTGCAAAATGAACCCAGTCCTTTTCGTCCCATCCCTATTTAATTCAATAAAATTTTTTGCCCTCTTCTTTTTTTTTTTTTTCTGTTTTCCTCATTCTGTAAAGTGTAGGGTTTGGATCAGGTCCTAAAATTTTTGCAAGCGTTCACATTTATAATTTCTTCTAAAAGATGACATCTCATTTTCATTATCCTCCACTTTTTTTAGTAGAGAAATTGAAATAAACCAAGAATAAACCTCCGTACCAATAACCACTTTTTTTTAGTAGAGAAATTAAAATAAACCAAGAAGAACCTCCGTACATTTTCATCCCTTCGTCAAACCGTCAGTGGCAGTAATTTAGAGTTTCAACAAAATCAACTGTTACTCACTTTTCTCAAAACGAACCTTTTCTTTACCAAAATATTTGAAGTCGCTGCAAATCAATATCTTTTTCACTTCGTTTTGAATTTTTTTCTTCGTTTTTTCTTTCTTCTTTGACTTTTCTTATTATTTCGTTTTGTAAATAGCATTTACTTTCATGTTTCAATTTGCCCGTTTTCTGTGGCCATTGATTGTTTGCTTTTATTGACTGATTTTTTTTTGTCATGTACATTTGAGTAATTTTGTGCCTTTAAGATTCTTTTTACCAACACATTTCTGTCGAATATTGTAATATAAAAGAGCAGTCCAGCATCGTATACACGATGCTGACAATATTCTTAAGATTTTTGTTTCAAACAAATTTTGATACTGATAGGCAAACGAAAACTAAGAAGGATCATTATCCTCAGGGGTTGATTTCCACTTCATGTTCACAACACTGTTTGAATAACTTTAGGTTATAATTGCAGTTATAGTTATAGTTGATATGTTATGTAAAATGCATACAAACTTATTTAATTAATTTAAATCATTATATCATTTAACTGAAACTACTGAAAAGATATTTTGGGATGGACTTATAATTGTGCATCGTAGTCAGGTGCCGAGGAAAACACTGACCGCCATCAAATCTTCATATGAGTAGGAATACATTTTTGCCCATGATTGATAAAATGTGCATTAGATCCTTATGCAGGTTATAATTGCAGTTATAGTTATAGTTGATATGTTATGTAAAATGCATACAAACTTATTTAATTAATTTAAATCATTATATCATTTAACTGAAACTACTAAAAAGATATTTTGGGATGGACTTATAATTGTGCATCGTAGTCAGGTGCCGAGGAAAACACTGACCGCCATCAAATCTTCATATGAGTAGGAATACATTTTTGCCCATGATTGATAAAATGTGCATTAGATCCTTATGCAGGTTATAATTGCAGTTATAGTTATAGTTGATATGTTATATAAAATTCATACAAACTTATTTCATTAATTTAAATCATTATATCATTTAACTGAA
The DNA here is from genome assembly GCF_947563725.1 of Argiope bruennichi. Taxonomy (NCBI): domain Eukaryota; kingdom Metazoa; phylum Arthropoda; class Arachnida; order Araneae; family Araneidae; genus Argiope; species Argiope bruennichi. Next base: position 82,112,248 of record NC_079152.1, read on the forward strand.
ACTACTCAAAAGATATTTTGGGATGGCCTTATAATTGTGCATCGTAGTCAGGTGCCGAGGAAAACACTGACCGCCATCAAATCTTCATATGAGTAGGAATACATTTTTGCCCATGATTGATAAAATGTGCATTAGATCCTTATGCAGGTTATAATTGCAGTTATAGTTATAGTTGATATGTTATGTAAAATGCATACAAACTTATTTAATTAATTTAAATCATTATATCATTTAACTGAAACTACTCAAAAGATATTTTGGGATGGACTTATAATTGTGCATCGTAGTCAGGTGCCGAGGAAAACACTGACCGCCATCAAATCTTCATATGAGTAGGAATACATTTTTGCCCATGATTGATAAAATGTGCATTAAATCCTTATGCATGACAAGTCTTTAATAAAATCTGATACTGAATCCGAATTTCCTACAAAGTATGAGTCGCTTTCTTTTTGAGTCCTTATTAACATGCTGTTTAGTATCACATTATATTTCTCAGCCTTTTATTAACATCAAACTCTGATCTTCTAGGCAAATGGAATTCGGAAAATATATTTTTCTGGTTAAATATTTCAATTATACAAAGCATTTTATAATATATTATGTATCAGAAGGCACCAAAAAAATATGAATGTTTTTTGTGGCACTATACTACAGAAAACAGTTGATGAAAATAATAAAATTAATTGATACCTTGCACTCCTGCATGAGTCTCAAATGTTGTAAAAAGTAGCGAAATCAACTGCTTTTTATTTATTTAAATAATTCTCTTAGATTGTTTGTTGTAGCATTAGCTGTTAAGTAAGAGTAATAATATGTTTTAAAAATATTATAAGAACAGATACTACTAGATACTGATTTTTAACAGCTAATTGTTTTTACACACTATTTGAATACCAACATTAAATATGCGTTTAATTATTCTATAGTTTCCAGTGAAAAAAAAAAGATTGTACACAATTTCAAACCAATTTTCAGTAATTGTTTTTCAGAAATCGGGATAGAAAGTATCCATTTTAGCAATTAGCAAAGAATAACGCGAAAGCTAAAAAAATTAAATTGCATTTTCAAACTTGTACGCTATTAGATATGTAGACATTACTTTTTTAGACTTCATTTATCTTACTGTTCCATACAAAAAGAACTTCTCTTTAATACCATATGATGATACATATCCTGTTGAATCCCTTTATATCTAGTTTCTATACATTGAAAACCTCCATATATTAGATATTTTTGAAAAAACTTGGATTTTTAATAAAAAAAACCAGTTTTTGTATATAAAATAAAATTTCTATATAACGAACAAAATTCTATATTATGTAGAAATTCTGGAAAGGATCAATTTTTAAATTTTGAGGAGTCTTTTACGAAAAAGCTATAAATGCTTGTCTGCGAGTCGTACATTATTCTAAGCTATTGTTTTGCGAATCTTCTTCCTAATCTGGGACGAATTTTATAATGTTAAATTTTGTTTAGACTTACATTTTTTTTAATTTGAACAGAATCATTAAATGTAAATGAAAAGTGCCAAAATGAAAGTGCTCGTTACGTATGAAAGGAAAGAGCAGCATTCTAAATGACGTAGTAAATGAAAAGAGTAGAAAGTCTAAAATTGCGGCTAATTACCTCGCTTTTCTCGACATACTAGACGACTGCTTTGATGAAAATCAACCCAAGAATAATGATGATAAAGGAGATGAATTAATTCAAAAGCTGTATATAAATAACTATTATCCAACAAAGATTTATTGCAAACATTTTTCAAAAAAATTTTACCACTCTGAATAAAAATGATGTTATTTTGAAAAAACATTAACAAAAAAAATTATTTAAAAAAAAACCCTAGTAATCATATATATATATATATATATATATATATATATATATATATATATATATATATATATATATATATATATATATACGAAAAATTCTTTAGTATTAATATTAATACAAATGAATTGCTTTGATATCTTATATAATTCCTTTAAATCTTTAACACTAAAGAATTATATAGTCATAGTTGGCTTTAGTAAAAAAATGACAGAAAATTGGTAATAGATATTTCTTTGTATCAAAATTTCTATGTATTGAATTTTTTACTTCAGAATAGCAAAGAAATATTTATAAGATACTTAATGATTTCTATTAAAAAATAAATTTTCTATCCAAAAAAATTAAAATTCAATTTCTTAACTTACCACCAACGGTGAAAAGCGCTGCAAATAGCAAACAATATAAGTACTTCTGCATGATTAGTTACAGAATTTGTTCTAAAAAGTAAAAGCTTCTTTTGAAAAGCGAACCCACTAAGCCAACTGTTTCTCTGTAAAGTAATTTGATAAAACACGCTGTTCTCTCAAGCAGGCGCTTTTAAATAGCAGACTTGTCGAACAAGTTTATTTTATATTTTTTTATCTGTTGATGAATGAAACGATAGACAGCTTCAGAAAGACAGCTTTGTTTTTGTTTTTGGAGATGCCATTTCAGATGACCACCGATAGCGTTCGCCTGGTCACGGTTGAGCTTAAAGGTTAACTGTTTCATATAGGATGGGGAATTACAAAATTTCAGAGAATTCATTTTATGTTGAACCAAGTTTCCTTCCAAAAAATTATTCAGAGTAACAAAGGCCATCAGATTTAGAATAATGGCGAGCTGTTGAGAAGTGAATTGCGCCTAATCCTTTTGTTAGGGTGAACCAAAAAAAAAAAAAAAACAATATCTTTCTTTATTTCCTACAGTTTTTTGTGCGAAATAAAGACCTTGTGTTTTTTACCACCTGCCTATTCTGTAAACATCCGCCACTAGTTGTAATTGTTAAAATGATTTGGCGTTTGAGGATGTATGCAGATAAAATGCAACTAAGCCAAATGTCTATTGATATAATCCTTTTAAAAAAAATGACAAAAAAAAACAATATTTATGCTTTTATGTAAGCATATACAGCTACAGCATAAAATGCATAGTGTAATGAAGATATCGAGAATTGTTTGACAGTAATTCGATACTTTGTTTCCCTTTTTTTTAAATTTTTAAATTATTCTAGGTTGTATTTTTAATAAATATTTTTTAAGAATATACAAACATATTCGTTCGTTTTTTTAACGTTTTCATAAAACATATAAACTACCATTATGTTTAAAATAATAATGAATGAAAGAGAATTATTAATGGCTCTTTTGAAGACGCATACAACTACTACGGTAATTCAAAATTTTGATTCTCAGCTCAGAAGTTACGCATAGCATTTGTTGAACGCAATTTTTTAAGTTTTTCATAGAATATGTAAGCAATAATTTAATTTAAAACAATTTCATTTTCATTGCAATTATTTGTTAAGGCATTAAATTATTGTCTGATGTAAAATGCAATTTGTAAATAAACAACGGAGAGTACATATCTTACACTTTTTCCGAGGATAAATGTTCCTATTCCTCAAATCATGAACTCTAAAAAGATCATGGAATCAGTATATAGCAAAAATAAGTATGATAATTAACGTTGATGGAAAAAAGTAACAGTTTATAAAACAGAGAATTCGAAATGTGTACCTAAACCAAAAAAATAAGCTAACTTCCAAGCTTTTAAATTTATTAAATTAAATAACAAAATCCATCAACTAAAATATCTGTTGTTCAGTCACTGAATTATTCACATTCAATTTTTCAAAAAAAAACCATTTGAAATATTCTTTAAAAATTATAAAATACAAGTTTCATCTTCTTTGCCTTAGATATGAGACTGAACATGGAGTTTGGCATGTAATTATGCATGATTTGAATTGGTATATTGCAAAGTAGCAAAATATTGCAAGATTAGATAATAAAAAGATATATCTAAGAGATTATGATAAAAAAATATCTATTTTTTTATAAAAATTTAAAAAAAATGAAAAATTTGATTAAATGAATTTCAGAAATCTTCAGAAAATAATTATATGACTGGTGATTTCGTGAATTAGAAAACATCAAAAATGAGAAAAGTTGCGAAAAAGTGGGAAACATTACATATATATTTATTAATATTTTATATCTAGGTTGTTTTTATCATGACATATCAGATTTTTATCAAAACTTTGGTTAAGAAATTCAAGACGAAGCAAGTAGAAATCTGCTGTTCAACTCTTGAGAAAAAAAATTTGAGAAAAAACACATATTAATTGAATACTTTTTAATTTTTACTAATACCATTTTACCAGATCACTCGTGGGCTTTTGCGTTTGGACTTCTGAAAAGATTTGCTATGTTAAAATTATTCTCAAACTACTGAAAACTGTGTAAGAAGAATGGAAAAAATATCAATAATTTGACAAAATACATAATTATCATGGAAATGCTGTAGATTGATAGTTAAGAAAAATGGCAATCAAAAAATAATTCAAGATACAAGTATTTTTATAATAAATTTAATTAAAAACATACTCATTGCTACACTAAATAGCATTAATTATTTAAATTATTTTAAAAAGGTCACTATCAATACACATCATTCATAAAAATCAAAATATAGTATAAAATAATTAACTGATCATTAAATTCTGAGATTAGAAGAATAGCATTTTCATATCCGATAGAAGCTAAAAATCGATTACAAAATTTTATTTTGTAATCGATATTTCAGGTGTCAAGATGTCAAAGAAATGAACTTAAAAGCCAGCTTATGCCAAAAATCCTTTAAAAAATGTGTAAAAGACCTTTATAGAATTAAGATGACTTCAATAGTTAGATCATGAGATTATATATTCACTAAACTCACTTCATTTGAATTCGTGTCATGACTATTTTGAAATAATTTCAGGGAGCCTTGGCACTCGACAAATATATATACTTTATTAATGGAAGTTCTAAAATAATGATTACGTCATAGTAAAAGTAAAGGATTCAAGGACAGTGAAAGTCAAAAGTTGACTGGTGGGAATTGAGTGATTGATGCAATGAATTCTGGGATTACCTTAGTTGACCTCGATGAAAAAGTTCTTGGCGCCATAATGTGCTATTTTTTATTCAGTACCATATTTCATTATTTTAAGCAGGTTATTATGAAAAGCTAATTAGAAAGTGAATATTTTCACTCATGACGATAGTAAAATTTATATTAATATAAAATATAATTTCTGTAATATTAATAATTAAAATAATATGAACAAAAATATAATTTCATGCAAAGTAGTAATTAAAAACAGATATTTTATGTAAAAGAACATAAATTCTCTCAGAGATAAGAAACTGAAAATTATCATTTCGTTTTCTTGAAAGAACATAAAAGGATAACTGTAAACTTTTAATTATTTGTAATGCTCCAGGGTTGTTCGAATCTTTGTATGTGGTCTAATCAATACTCACGCCATTTTGCTGTAAAATATGATTTCCTTTGACAGATTAATTACTACTATAAAAATGAAAATTTTATCTTGGAATAAATATCATAACAAAAGGAACTTCTTGTCCTCTGTCGTCAAATATCCTGGTGAGAATTAGTATCATCAAACTATCCTAATAAATATAATATTGATTGTAAGTGGAATTTTCATGCCTGGTGATCACTCATTAGCATGAGACATACCAAGAATAGCTAAGAAGTCAGAAAATATAAATAAAATTCGAATAGCATTATTGCATTTTGCTAAGAAACCAAAATAATTAAACTTAATAACTTATTGTCTATACTTGTCATTCGTAATTGTAATTTATACCGAAATAATTAACTCCTTTTTAAATGAGGTCATTTTTATATATGTTAAGCCTTGCGATTATAAAAATGACGTACTTCTTTGACATTACGAAACTGATGATGAGTGTGCAAATTACAAATCATGCCAAATGAAATAAGAATTATCCTTTCATCCTTAACAGTCTTCCTGCAAGTTCTCGGGCTTCAAACATATGCATTGATTCCACATACAGTTTTAATAAGACTTATGCATATGTATAAGGCATAAAATTTCATGCTTAAGACCCTTTATTTAAGATATTAAGGTGGTTCTTTTTTTTTAAACATAAAGTAAATGAATAAAACTATGAGCTTATATTTGAATTTCTAACACACACACTCTCCAAAAAAATTAATAAATAAACAAAACAGCGGTGTCAGTTGGCAAACCAGAATTTTAAATCCGCTTTAATCTGTGCTTGACTAAATCTATTACATCCTTTTTGTTGTTAACTATTAGACCATCAAAAGTCAATTTTTAGAAAAATCAGAAACTTCATTACTTAGAAAATTGCATATTTTAATACAATGCCTAATGGTAATTTTTAGAGTTTTAACTGATTATATTGAGTAAATATAGATTGCTGTGGTTATGTATGCATGTTCCATACCATCTCTTGGCAAATTAGGATGAATTCAAACAAAATTTGCAAACTTATTACTTAAGACTAGAGAAAGAACTCCTTCAATTTTTCAAAGTGTAAGTGTTAATTAAATGCTTAGTTAATTTGTAATTAACAGAAATTTTTCCTTACTTCCACAATAATTCGAAGTTAATTATAGCACAATAAATAAATCTATATCATCATAAAATTTAATGCTTCATTTTTTTTATTATACCAATATATCTCCGTACAATTTTCCATTAATATTTATTAGATTTTCAATATTTAATAAAAAATTAAATGGATGCTGATGATTTTGAAATAAGAAAATTCATAGATACTCCTTTTCTAGACAGCTAGACAAATTTGAATTATTCTACCCTTATTTTTTGATATTTTTGTTTTATTTTTAAAATATTTTTAACGACTTCTATTATTGGTTTCAAAACTGTTCTAAATATTATTCATTAAAAATAAAATTGCAAAAGATTGTATAATAATATTTTATATAAAATAAAATATTGATTAAAAAGTTATTTAAAACGCGTTTATTTGCGGGAAACAGTGAGATTCCGCTAAGTGCTAATATTAAGTAAATTCTTACATTTTGCATTCAACAAATAATAAATTTTGCTTACAGATATTGAAGTATATAAGGTTTTCGTAAAGTTTCTTTTTTTTTGCATTTAATTTAACCATAAATTTTCCATCAGTAAAAAATAAATAAAAATTTTAACCTTCTGAATATTTTTCCATTTTTCGCTAAAGATACTTCTATAAGACATATTTATAATTTGCTACCAAGAGTAAAAATGCGTTTGTTACCATGGAAACGAGGGAAAATATTTTTTTGTTTTTTCATTTGACTTACTATGTCAAATTCCCATCGATTCAATATGGCATCTTCGAATGAATGTATCCATGAAGGTATTGGGGAAGAATACAGATTATGCAGTAGAATGTTCTTTCACAGAAAATTGATATCTTAGAAAATCAGCTGACTCTCCTCCGTTGTGATATTACCAGTTACAGAAAATCAATAATCAAGAAATAAAATATTTCATTTAATCAAATCTATTCATGGAAACTATAAATTCTTCTCTCCAAAGACTTATTATAGAGACGTGCTTTCCTTCCGTTTTAATTCTTAAACTCATTTTTGTCATAGCATATTATCCATCAAATCCATTTAAAAATCAAAACAGTATTAATATCTACATCTAAGTTCGTTTGATTTGATTCAAATTTTATTTTTGTAGAAAATAAAATAAAATAATTAATCATCATAAGGATATTGCATAGAAACGTTTTCAATTTTTTTTCCGAAAAAAATTATTAAAAATTAGAAATTATCTTTAATAATCTTTAATAATCTAATAAAAAAAGCATCTTTTCGACTTTTAATATTATGCTCTTTAGGCCGCTTATGTGGTTTATTTTTATGTCATTTTCTGTGAAATGAATTTGTGACTATAATGTAATTGACTTATTTTATATGAATTGTGCTATAAAATTATGAATAATAAAAAAAACTTTGGTTTAAAGTGACATGAAAAATGCAATAAGAAAAGTTACAAGTTCATGAAAACCACTAATAAAAATCACAAAGATTTTAAACAGGGGGAACATAAAGTGTTATGACTGTTTGTTACAAAAACGTTACCACTCTGTCTTACAAAAAGTTATTCGAATTATTTTGCAATTATTATATCAATTATATTATATTTCAGTGATTTCTTGTTATTTTGAAAATTCAATCTTTCATACATATCCATAAGAATTTCAAAATACAAGGAATTGAAAACATTTTTTTTTTTTTTTTTCAAAAACGGTCCTCCAATGAAGGAAAGAGATTTATTTCATGATCGAGTGACAAGCTTAATACATCACGCCGACTTGATTTTGAACTCCGTCGTGCAACATGAAAGGAGAAAAATGATACGATACCATAGCTTATAGTAAAACAACGAATGGTTAAATGTTAGATGATATTTATTACACAATTGTAATATCGAATTGTAACAATTGTAACACAATTGTAATATCATTGGTTCCAATAGATTTAAAAATAAAAAGTATTCTTATTTACTAAGTACCATTAAAAAATGACACAAAACGATGAAACAGACCATTTTTATTGACTAGTTTTATCAAAGAGTTATTTAAAAAAAGATTGAAATTTAGATATACACTGGTTTAAAGTGTCATATTCAAATAAACTAATATAAAATATAGTAACGGAAACAATTCTATTAAATAATAAATAATTTACGCTATTTTAATTAATACTACTAATTTACTTTATCATTTATCAAATAATTTAATTAATAATACTTTATTCTAATAAATAAAGAATTAAAATTCTATAATTTAGAACAGGAATAAAGTCCTCTATTAAAATCCTTTATTGTACAGGACTTTATTTCTTTAATTACAATATTAAAATGTTTATTTATTGTGCAAATGCTTTATTCACGCAGTGTGCATATAAATAACTTTATTACATACATTGTGATCTAAGTATACTAATAAACCAAAAAATATATATATCATGCATTGAATACTTAATTTTCGCATATGGAAACGTTGAAGGATTAATGTGAAACAATAATATAAAAAAAATCTTTAAAAAAAAGGAGCTGTTTTTATCTTAAATACATTGCGCAAATACAGTTAGGTTTAGTGACTATCTATTTTATGATATAAATCATTGGTACATTAAACTTTGCTAGAAATTCTTTGCGTATTTTCTTTCCTTTTTATAAGCCAAAGTATCTGAAATGAATTACATTTTTGCTTTAATGAATCTGAAGATTTAATCGTGTCATAGATCCGAAATTCTTTATTTTTTTTAAAGAATATCTTGCTATCAATTAGGACGGGACTCTGAACCTAAACAAATATTTTAGAACATGCAACGATAAAGTCAAGAATTTTCATGGGATGTAGAAATGCGTTTAAGAAGAGGTTGAAGTAAAAGTCAAAGGCAAGGTTATCATGATAGTAAGCTTATATAAACTCTGATAAAATATGTTGTCCAAAAAATTGTAGGTAAATAATATTAGGAAATGTTTGTTGTGAAATTTTTGAGTGTTAATGATAGTGACTTTAATTCGAGTGCATGAGTTGTAAATGTCGAATGGTTATTTTTTTTAATACCTTGATAATATTATTGCTTGTTTTATTAAGCTCGTTAAGTCTTAATAATTTCTTTGCTTCAAAGTGAAAACAAATTTTCTCTAATATACAGAAAATTCGTTTACAAAGTTTCCCATTCCTTGTTTCAGGAGGTTTTTGTCATGATTCAACCGAAAGACAATTTCAAATCGCCGTTTCTCTAAATGGGTTTATAATAATTACTGTCCTGTCGAAAGAAAATTTCAAATAGTCGTTCTAGTCACGTCAGCATCTTAAAATATAACTTTTTTGCGATGAATACGAACCGGGGAAACTATTCTGATACGTTCTTTTCCGCTAGAAATCTTTTATCGGGATGCTTTAGTTTTGGTTTTGTTGCAAGGAAACTTAAATCGTCAAGTTTGTTTATTTACTCAGATTACAATTTATTCAAAGTTATGAAGTAAGCTTCTAAAAATAAATATTTCTGGTAATCTAACAAAAATATTATCATAAGCTTACTATGGAACCTTGCACAAGATGACTTACGGAAAGTGGCTATTTTATTGATGTGTCGCTAGCGATCCGACGAAAAATATCCAATGACGCCCTATAATACCACTTAGAGCTCGCTTTGGATAGCTTGACGGCACAAAATGACACATCGGACACAAACGATAACTAGAGAGAGAGCCTCCTTCCCACCCCTCCCCGCCAATAGACCTTATGGACTAAAATTATAGACCTTGGTAAAGGTCGTAAATGCTTTGTATGACATTAGAATCAGTTAGAGTTCGCTTGAACATCTTTTTGCTGATCGAAGGAAATCAAAATTAGTCACAGTACTGCAATGGTAGTCACGAGATAACATACCGATCTTCACGGATTTAATCTCATTCGTTTATGAGTTAAGTTTACATGCAAGAGAATGTACAGATCAACAGAACGAGCAAGATTTTGACAAATTTGGATCAAAACTTGAATCTATAGATGCTAATCCTATGTACCAAATTTTATCTACCTACGTCTCTGCATTTCGGAGATACCGAATTCACTTGCAATCGGACAGATAGGCGAACAGACTTCCTTTAAACGGATTCGGTCCAAAATTTGACAGAAATATAAAAATTTGATCATGAATCCATAAATCGAATTTCATCCGTCCAATTCAAAGCATTTATGACTTATTGTGTTCCTAGAGAGACGGACAAAATGCCTAAAATGTTTTATCACTCTTTGTTTATTTACACGAGGAGTATAATCACTCTATGTATTTTAATCTTATAATTTAATTTTTAACATATCAGTCTTTATAATTAAAACAAAAGAGCCTTAAGTTTGTATATCTTAAATTTGTACAGACTATTTATGATTCGATTGTTTGCAACTTTCCACGTACTACCAATTTGAATTATTGCATATTATAATACTGATTTCAATTCATTAAACTAAACAGTGGGATTATGCCTTGATAAACTTGTGATAATGGCAACCAGATAACGTTGGCAACAAGCTGGTTGGCCAAGAATATTGGCTATATAAGTTAAGTCGCTTAGATATCCCATGCTTATGATTCCGACAAATTGTCAGGCCGTGTTATTTTAATTGTCTTTCATATGTTCTGTTCATTGTATACATAGACCTTTTCAATGGAGATCGGACACAGGACATAATAGTGATATAAAGATAGCGTTTAGAGTACATGTATGGTTCATCCATCTTGTAAATCTTGCGGTATTGTAATTGCACTTTTTTATTCGTATCGTAAACTACATGGATGTAAACAAAATCTTTCTTTAGTTTTCAATAACGAAATAAGAAAATCTAGAGATTAAATAGGTAATGAAATAACGAAAATGCTTTGAATTTTGGGACAACATTGCATTTTATTGTTCAAAATTAGACCAAAAGATGATTTTAAAGAATTGCAAATTTCAGGAAAAATTTGCACAACTATTAAAGTAATATCATTAAAGAGATACTTTTTAAATTTTGAAACGATGGGATATTCATTTTCGTGTTATAATATTTTGGGAAGTTATCACGGAAAAAAGTAAAAAATTCGTTTCATTATTATTTAATTAAACTTCTAATAAAATTTCAGAAAACTTGTTCCAATTTACACATTTCCACCAGCCAAGGTATGCATATATGTGTCAAATGTTGTAGCTGTAAATCAAACGATCTGGCCTGTGAAACACCAACACACCCATATTCATATTTATTATTATTAGAGATAAAGAAGTGAATGACCCCAACTCAAACGCCGGATTTGAATCATACCAATTTTTTACATATTTCGAATTATAATAATAATTCCAGCTTAATAAATTAAATGTTATTAAGAATTTCAACAGTTGTTCCTCAGCGTAGTTAATTTCATATTAAGGAAGACAATTTTACAGACAACTCTGATGGAAGATAAACGGATGCAGAATTAATGACCCTGTCTTTATCAACAAACTTGATGTCCATTTGGCAACTTGGAGGTAAATGTGGTCATAATGGCGAGGAAAAAAATCGAAAATTGTAGAAATTTTAAGTTTGGCGATATGTCCATTAGGCCACGAGTAATGAGGCTTCTTCTAGAACCTTCTTTATTGAGCATTGGTAGATAAGACCCAGGAGACACAGTTGCAGTTAATCGTGTACTGAATAGCCAATCAATATCGAATCGAGCATCGAGTCAGTAGTAAGTTGGCAATTCTACTCAAGTCAATAGACTGGTGAATAGTAGAAATTTGAGAGGCGTAATTGGTCGTGCACAGTCACTTTTGTGGAGTTTTCTCTGGGCACTTTGTGCTGGTACAGTTGCTTACTAGCGATTTGCTATTCGTGGGCTGCTGTCTACTGTAAATGCTGTTCTTGCGTACGCATTGGCTCTATTTTATTATCTGTGCCTCCGTATCTTTGTGTAACTGTTATTTGCGTTGAGGCTGTTGAACTGTTTCACCATACACCTACTGCACTGTAACCATTGACTGTCAGATTTTTTGGATAAATATTTTCAGGAATATTAGTGTCAGAAGTGGGTTATGATTTTACATTGAATGGAGAGGCGCCTCAGTCTCAGGAGACACCCGAACACAAGTCGAATCTGATTGGTTTATCAGATCAGTGAATTAAAAACCGCCAAATGCGGTTCCCGCCAAGTTTACATAAACAATTTTTATCTGCGAGAAGGAAGCGTTGTTTCTTATTGCAAGGATAAGCACTAAACACGGAATTCAAATGTGCGTTATGCAGCGCTGAATTTTATAAAAAAAAACACACAGTTATTTTAAACGCATTTTATAAAAAAACAGTTCGTAATATTAATAATCAGATCCGGTTGAATCTTCTGTAATAAAGACGAAAATAATTATTCAGAAATCTTCACTAATTAAATTTAATACGTAATTTAGGTAAATTTTCTTATGATTTCGTAATTAATATTTTATTTAAAATATTAGTTTCACTAATTGCCATAGTCATTACATAGTTTATTTTTGGAAAATAAAAACAGTTGTACTTTAAATTGAAAATTAATATTTTTTAATAAAAAAATTCAGTTTTTACTTTTACTACTTCAATTACTTTTTTAAGCTGAAATAAAGTTAGAAACTGTAGAGAACATGCAACAAAAAATGTAGTTCATACATCCTTAGTATTGTTAGTTTTAAATGACATATCTCAATTTTTTTGGGTGTAATGAATTCTTCATTTGAATATAAAAAAAAATACAAGATAAGGATTCAAGAAAAATTTTAGTTGATATATACAATTAATTTATTTCATATAATACTTTCCAAAAAATATGTACTTGTAAATAAACTTAGAAACATGTAGCAGACCCTGATTTCTTCTATATCAGTTTTATTATAAAAGAGATGTGAATGTAAAATTTTAATCAACTGAATTACAAAACAAAATACAGCAGTACTGATATCTATTCCCAAATTAATTCCGCCAAAGTACCCATCTAATTGCCAAAGGGGAAGATAAATAGCCAACGGAAGATTTCCCATGACTTATAGTTTGAAGTCATGTGATCGAACGAACCAATCAAGTTCGACTTGTGTCCGGGTGTCTCCTGAGATTGAGGCGCCTGTATTGAAAGGTGTTGACAAAATCTCAAACAAATCTGGCTGAGAATTTCGAACTGGTTGCTTTGCTACGAAAACAATGGAAACTAGACAAAAGAAAATAGTTAATAAAAGAAAATACTTGAAAATTTCAGATAATGGAACCGAAAAATTGATAGATGGACAAGAAAAGTAAACGAGTAAAATCCGCGCTGGCAAGAAAGATTAAAAAAATGAGTTGAAAACAATCTTTCAAAGTCGATTCGAGAGAATCAAAAATCATGTTACCAATATATAAGAAGAATGAAAGAAAATGGCTAAGAAGTCAGCGAAGATGTGAAAGGAAAGATTGAAGAAATAGTGAGAACTAAGTCGTAGAAGTAAAGGGTGAAGATGGAATCGAGATCGATGTCACCCGGAAAGGACATAGTTGAAAGGAAAGATTGAAGAAATAGTGAAAACTAAGTCGTAGAAGTAAAGGGTGAAGATGGAATCGAGATCGTTGTCACCCGGAAAGGACATAGTTATTCAGAGGACGAACAAATTGCGGTTAGGAGGAGCCATATGATTGCAGGAAAACTATCTTTCCACTCTAGCAGAGCAAAGGCCCTTCGAATGGAACTCCTGAAAAAGGACTGAAGGCTTCTGCAATTGGCGGTGGGGAAAATGGGGCTTACTTGGCCAGGTCTGTTTATGATATCCCACGTTCTATGTCAGTAGATACCGGAGCTAATGTGACTATTTACAGCAAATTTGATTCAAAAGTAAAAGATATAATTAATTTGTAAGTCTCTTAGCATTTTCTTGAGAATTTCTACTGGTATTGTCTATGCGACTGAAATCACCAATCCCTATATTCTCGATTTGGATTTCTTTTGAAAATCGGTTTTGCTATGATGCAGAAAAGAAATGAGAAGATTCCTTCGTTTCTGCACAAAGTACATCGTTGCAAAAGAGCATTTCTCATAAGGGTAGGTGCATTTTTTTGCAAAACCCTTTACCAAGAACTCGGACAATGTTCAGAAGTCGATAAAGAGCTCAGAACGGATGATGATATTCTGGTAAAAGCGTTAGCGACGACAATGCTGGATCTCTGGTCATCAAGTAAAATCCAAGAAACATAGCAGGAATATCTTGGCATTGAACTGAGTCTGAAGAAGAAAATTAAGAAGTGAATAACCCTTTGCTAACTCAGTCATCGGATTTGAATCATGTCTATGCATTTCGAATTCGAATAATGATTTCAATTCCCTAAGTTAAATATAATGTTATCATTATAGGTTTAAGATATTGATAGTTAAAAAAATAAATGGCCACTGGCCTACTCAATTGCCAGATTTGAATCATATGGATTCTTTTAATGATGTTTGGATGATAGATAATCATGGAAATTTCTTTTTAATCCTTTATATGAGCCTGAGCAATATCTAATTAAAAATAAAATTCATTCCCATGAAGAAAATTGACGGTTATTAGTTAGCAAGGAAAATTTATGAGAAGAATAATTTCCATTGGAAATAATCCACGTGTGTTGAATTCGGATGTAAAAAAATAATTTATATCTTATTTGAATTATTTCGATGTTTTAACAATTAAACTTAAAACTTTCATAGTTTTTAAACAGTTTTCGCCACTATATTTGATAAAATGGGTTATATAGAACTCTTCAATGGAGAAATATAACAATTTTTAAAAAATTAGAAAAGAAAGAGTTTTATTGCCGAAGATCAGTTTCGATCAAAAATCAGGACAAATTTAATTTCGTCTTTCCTTTTTGAATATTTTTTTTCCAGAATATACTTTATTTCCTTTCCATAGTTTTCATATCAATCGAACGGTCGTGATAAAACAGTTAATTCTTCGTTTTTATTCAAGACATGAGATGCAAGCGTGATATGAATATGGATTATGCGGGCTTTCTATAATGTGAAGAAAGGAGAAATAATTGAGGTGGCACGTTAGATTCTATCTTTAGTGAACGTATTTTAAACGCAGGTGTTTCACGAATATAATCTTCCAGTGGCAATAATCTTAATTCTATGAACTGGAATTTCCAGTTTTGAGCAAATATACTCTGCAGAATAATTTATAGAAAATCTATCGAATGAAAGAAATCTGTTTAGTAGAATAAAAAGTGTGTTTAACTGGCGTTACTCAAGATGAAATTATTTTCGTATTTAATACTTCACTTTCTCCAGTATATTTATTTTCATGCTTATTACTTAAATATTTAAATGTATTTTCTTAAAAATCGCACTGAAACGCTTTCTATATTTTAGAATTTGTGATCAAAATTTGAAGTACTTATAGAATTAAAGGTATTTATATAAATGCTTAAAGTTATGATGACTCAAATCTGAAAGCTTTAGGTTATTTTTAAAATAAGGTCTCTTTTATATAATTTATTAAAATGAGCAAAAACTTTCTATCGTCCGCAATTTTATTTGTATATTAAAGTCAGAAAATCTACTGCATCGGCAATTTTTCATAGCGTTTCGAATAATTAAAGATCATCCCAAAAGGTCTTTTAAAACTTCACAAAGTATTCTTTTTAAGCAGTTTTGGGAAGTTGGCACCTCAAAACTTTCTCGCATTCTCTATAATAAAGGTTCTATCTCAGAGAACGCTTGCATAGAATTGGCATACAATAGTTACGAACTATTAACCTGTGGCGTGAATTATTGAATTTGAACCTTTACTGAATCTGTTATGCTATCCTTGGCGCGTTTTTTTGGCGATTAATGCCTAGTGAGGTTAATAGTATACGAAAATAGAATTTGTGTTTTAGACACTTTTGTCACAACCGACTGAAACGAAAGTTTGAAGCAAAATTGCATTTATGGTCACAAAATCCTATATCAAATTTGATATATTTCAGTCATTACGTTTTTGAGTTGTCGCGTTTATATGTTTCTGAAAATACAGACCGACAGATGGTCGACTTGTTGTTTGATTTGGATCAAAATTTGGTAGCTGTCTATACTATCAATGTTGAATTTATGTACCTAATGTTATCTGTTTAGCTCTCATTTTGTAATTATCATATTAACTTATATTTGAACAGTCGGACGGACAGATTTCCTCTGAACATAATTTGGTCAAAACTTGATAGAAGTCTACAATTTGGTATAAAGACCGTATGCCAAATTTCACCCTTCTAGCTCAGAGCGGTTTTGAATTAGCTTTGTCACAGGCAGACAGACAGACAGACGAATGGACATTTCCCAAGAATGTGTTTTTCGAACTGAGGGTGGTCTAAAGCGTGGAAATTCGTCAAAATCTCGAGTTCGAATTTTTTGATAAAAAAAAAAAGTAAAAAGCTATTTATAATTTTTAAAGAGTGATAAAAATAATTAAACAGTGTGAGAGGAAATTGTTTACTGCATAGAGAATGTAAGTACAGACATTTTGTGTTGTGAATTTAAATCGCCAATAAATCTTTAAAAGTAAAGTGGTAAAATTTAGAATAAAGTTTTAAATAACAGAGCAGTTCTCAAAACAATACAAACACAATGTCTCTCCAAATATGTTTCCAGATTAACAAAAAAAAGAGGGAGATTTTT
This sequence comes from Argiope bruennichi, assembly GCF_947563725.1. NCBI lineage: Eukaryota > Metazoa > Arthropoda > Arachnida > Araneae > Araneidae > Argiope > Argiope bruennichi. The sequence continues at coordinate 82,129,312 of NC_079152.1, forward strand.
CAGTGAAGAAAAATATTTTTATGATAAAATAAATCTTACATATCTCTTTTCCCTGTGTTTTGGCTGTTTTAAATTCCATTTATTAAATAAATACGCGTAGAAAATTTTTTTTTGCTTAATAATAATAATAAAAAAAAAGCCTTTTTTTTGTCTTTGCGTATTGGCAGAGACCGTTTTTATGCTTCATAATATTTATGACCAAAATTTCAAAAAAAAAAAAAAAAAAAAAAAAAAAAAAATCTGTTTATTTTGGAGTTTTATGTGGAACAAAAATTTATATAGTATGTTTTGTATTTAATACTTTACCCTTGTTATTTTACTTTACTGTCTAATTAGATTAGACTTTATGTTCTCAAAACGTATTGTTTCGTTTGAACCAAGTGCTCGCAGAACACTTGAGTTGTTTATGAGTTACTGCCAATTTTTGTACCAAATTATGTCGCATGAGAATAATTTAATTTTAGATTATAAGTTAAAATTAAATAATAATTCAACGCACGAACCAATCGGGGCAGCACTGTTGAGGTTAATTTCATCGAATAGCAAAATGAATCGAATGTGCAACTTGGAATATAACTTCTTCCATGGATTGAATTCATCCAGTTTGCCAGTAAAGTTGGGGTAAAGATCATATAATAAAATTCAGTTTCGGAATATCTAAGTAGAGAAGACAGTTACTTAGGACAGCTGGACAGAAGAGTGGTCGCATTTATACCGATTTTTAAAAAATGTTAATAATATATTTAACAAATAAATACATTTGTAAAAAATGGAAACTCTATGAATCATAAAACATTTATATACAGTGTTATTGTGTTTATCTACATTCTAGTTCCTATCTGTGTTGTTATCTTTATTTAGATAGCCAGCTCCAGAGGTTTGCAGATTGTACGCTGTACAGGGCGCAGAGCGCATGCGGGAGGCAATTTCTAATTGCGAATTTTAAAATTTGTAAGATATATGATTTCTGGTTGGAAACAATAGAAAGGAAATCGAATGGAAAACTGACTAAAAACATCAGAACTGAGTTCGAGAGAGTTATTCTCTTTTTTCTGTACATTGTGAAACGAAACAAGAGTGTGCTATCTACCATTTTTAATTCAATACGAAGCTTTTATCTTCTACAGCATTATAAATATACAATACATCAAGAAAAATACTTTTGTAAGGGAGACCATATCTAGTTGTAACAATTTTCGAATGCTGATATTTTTAATGTATTTATCATTCCTTGATTATGAGTACTTTTTATAGCTTAACTATTCATTCATAATATGTGTAAAAAATATTCAATATTATTTATTGATTTTACCACTAGAAGTATTTTTCGAAAACGTGTCGCGGTTAAAACTTGTCCCGGATATAAAGTGGGTTTACACTCAGCCAGTTGTAATTATCTTTTATTGAAATAAACGAGCAAAATCATTTCTGTGCACTCAACGTTAAATTCTTCAGCTCTGGATAAATAAATTGGTTAGAATTTAATATTCTAATAGTTACCTTACTCCAAATCGAACATATTTAAAGCAAAATGATGAAGAAAAATGCATTCTTGGGGAAAAAATTATTTTTTACTATATAGATAATCTTAAAAGACGATCTATAGAAACTGGAAATAACTCAAAAATTTATTTTTAGAATTCGTAAACTACAATGAAAATAAGACAGAGAAATTTCGCAGTTTTACCGATGATAGGAAATAACAGAAATTGTTTTTTAACAGTTACAATAACTTATGGAAAACGCTTTGAATCAAAATATAACTTTCAATCGAAAATAATTTATACAATTATTGTGAACCAACATTTTAACCTCCAACTTTTCTCTATGAAAAAAACTCGTACATATTTTATGCTTTTTTTGGGTCAAATGATGTTTTATATAGGTTGGTTTACATAAAAGAAGAATTGTATTATAAAACATAATTTAAAATGAAATATATTGCATTCGCAGATTATTGCTTTTAAATAACTATTGTTTATTAACAATATTATTATTAAATTTTTTTTACAGATCTAAATACATTGGATAACTTTAAATTATTGACAGAATTAAAAAATTCTTTAAAATATAAATTTTAGAAATAAAATTTTTTGTTCTGAATGGCAATAGCAGAAAATCTCATTTCAGTTTTGCACTGTTGTATACAAAATGAAAGCAATCGCATATTAAAAGCTGTTAAAAATGACAAATAATAGAAAAGAATTATTCTTGGGTTTTAATAAAAGTTTTATTTAGTTAGTTAATATTTTATTGATTTATTTTTTGTGGTACTTTTCACAATATGTAAAGAATTTAATATATTTCTATATAAACAATTGTTTGGATAAATTCGTTCCACTGCTTTGTCTAATGGCAATCCAATTTCTTTTTAAAAGATATTTTTAAGTAATTTTTAATACAGTGATTAAAATATGGGCTCTCTGCTTTTTAAGAAGTTTTACAAAGTTAGGCTCAAAATTATTCTACTGATATATCTCTGATTATTAAGCATGGGTGATATTAGTGGTGGAGTTCCAACTAAGCCGTTGCATAGGAGCTCTGGGCTTAGAGAGAAGTGCAGTCGTACTAAAAAATATAATTAGCTTAGTTAATATATAAATTTTCAAAAAAATCATATTCTATGAGTAATAAAATATTATAATCCATTGATCAGTGTCTGTCAAAACAATTATGTAAAACTTGGATTCTTCTTAGTGATGAGTTGCAATAAGTGATTTGCCTTTTCTCAGAGGTAAAAAACAAAGAAAAAAACAAAAAATCATTTACATGTTGATTTAATTAATAATCTTTAAGCCTGAATCCACCACTGGATGTTATTTAATGTTAGTCACAAGTAATATCATTGTAATCGAAGAAATTAACATAAGACATCGGCACAGCTTTTCTGGGAAATAGTCGTTAGTCCCGAATGTATTAAAATCATTAGAGATTGCGTCGCCATCTAACGAATATTATCTGAGCTATTTTTCTTCTTTCATATTTTTTTTTCCTAATTTATATATTAATGAGTGAAATACTTGTTATTCAGTTATGCAGTTTATATTCAGTGGTTGATATTAATGGGTCTTATGAATGTTTAAATTTTATTTCAGAATGCAAATCTTTTAACAGCTGTATGGTTAATAATGCAAAGATATTTTTCTTTTTTCGACAGAATTGCTCAAATTAGATCGTTTTTTCTTTTGTTACAGAAATAATTCTTTATAAAACATTTTACAAAATTAGAAACATATTTTTGATTAAATTATTTTCAAATCAAGAAAAAAGTAGTATTATTCTTGACAAAAAAATAAACGAACAAAGCATTAAAAAAATTTTTTTTTAATCTAAAATCACAGAACATAAATTTAATTTCGAAATTTTAACCAACATTAATATATGAAAAATTGCTTTGAAAATAATAAAATATCTATTAATGATGTTTCCTAATGATATTTTTTAGAAAAATAAAAATATTTCAAAGCAAACTGAAGGAGAAAAAAATGGTGAAAAATTTAAATGAAACTTCAATGGATAACTTCACATTTACAAGTAAATAATTTAAATTTACTGGAAATCTTTGAACTGCACTTAAATGAAAGAATATTTTTCAAAATTATTGCAAAAAAATATGACAATTTGCATTAGTTGCAAAATGTATGAAGTATTTTATATTAACTATGGTAATTAAAAAAAACCTTGAGTGATAAACGTTGTTTGAAATGCAATCAGAAAGCTTTTTTTTTAAATAAAGAATTCATAGTCAAAATTTTTGAAACTTATTTGGAAAGTCATAAAAATATATATCTCAAGATGAAATAGTCCAAAGAGTTAGAAGGAAATGTTGTAAAAAGGCATACATTACATGCATTATTTTTATACAAACCTTTAATGCATGTAATATTTGTTTCATAATAATTTTGGTTTTATTGGGCAAAAATTATCAATAAATATTTTTGATGCGAATCAAATATGCAGAGAAAAGAGTTTTTGTATTCTGTTTTATAATTTCTATTCTTTCCCTTCATCTTTTCATTATAATTTTAATGTGGAATATTAATAATAATTTGTAATCCTCTCCATCCCATATTTCAAGTCATTTTATTTTTCATTACGGTTTTACAAAAAAGTGCAAAATACTTTTCTTCTCAAACCGAGTGGTGCTGATTACAGAAATATTCTAAGCAAATTGGAAATTTATTCATATTTACGACGCATTTTAATTTTAATTGTATTCTTTCTACTAATATGCACTCTGCTCAATAACTTGGGCAAATAAATAAGAAAATTCACTATGACTTAATTTCTTTAAAGTGTTGTTTCCAATGCTTCATGCTTATACCATTTTTGATCGAAAAAAAAATCTTTCTGAATACGCTGATTAAAGCTTCTTTTAATGTTTTTATTTTTAATGTTCTTACAGGGTTTTTTTTGTGTGTGTGCATTTGATAGTACAAATATAGTGGAATCTTTCCAGTTTTCCACGTTCTTTCCTTTTTTTAACTCATTACTAGTTCATATAAAATTAAAACATTTTCTTTTACTTTCAAAATTGAGATTCGGTAATAAACGTCCTCTCATTGGATTATGCTGAAATTGAAGTTAAGATATGGTATTATCTTCGTCTTTCGCATTAATTAATTTAAAGTAATGTCAAACTATCAATACTGCTTCACTTTTTTTTTTATCATGTTTCAATTTGCTTCATTTGTCGTCGTTTAGGTAAAGCTAAAGAACACAGTACAGATTTTTAGCCAGTCTCTGTTAAATCCAGCCAAATATTGGACAACTCGCTAAATATCAAACTAAAGAATATAGATACCATATTTCGCAAATTACAGTCGCTAAAAATTATAGTCTGCTGATTATTTCGTATTCTTTGGTTCAGCAGTTTTTAAGGCTTCCCCACGTCTGTAAAACTTCCCTTTTCAAATATATAAAATAAATGAAAATTTTAAATAAATGAAAATAAAAAGAGTTTTTTTCCACAGTTCAAATCCCCTTAGTTTAAAAAAGCGTTAGAATTATTTTGAATAAATGAGTTTTTTATTGTAATTTAACTCCTGTAATAATATCAATTTAGAAAATAAATCTTTAGACTTTGTTTCAAATGGGAAAAGATAAAGTTTGCGACGAGTAAATATAGATGGCAGCACAATACATTTATTTTCATAGTTCTCTTGACCGGTATCAACAAAAGATTTTTTCCAAATAATTGGGTCCATATTTTTGAACTTTTCTTTTTTGTAATGCCATTATTAAATTCCGTAGAATACTTATCCATCTATTAATCATAATTTTAAAAAATAGAAGCGAAAACCGTTAAGATTATTTAAAATTAAGCCTTATATATGTTAATGCAAATATGATTAATCCGTTCATTATATATAATTAGTTGTATCCAGTAATTATACATAATTTCCGGATTAATGACATTTACCCTAATACTTCAAAAATTGTATGAATGTAATCAATAAACATGTACAACTGCAAGCAAACACACGTTAGTTGAGACTGAGTTGTATGCAATGACATTTATCTAATGATGATAGTATGATATGAACTAACTTCTTTATGTTGATCTTTTGCCACTTAAATTTCTTACAGAAAGAATTATAAAATTTTCTTTACAGAAATCTAAAAAAAATTCTTTTTTATATTTTCAGAATTTCAAATTATAATGACTAATCTGATGATAATATTTTTATAGAAATAACAAGTTTTGAGACAGTTGATTATCGCTTAGTTCTTGCATGTTTTTAAAATTTAATATTCCCATCTCATATTTGCACATTGTTTGTTAAAAAAGAAGATCATTTTTTATGCATTATAACCGAAAATTATCTAATGGTTTCAATCATGATTGACCAGTAGTGACTTATCTGTTGAAATGTCAAAATATCTAAAAATCATGAATCATAGTCTACGTCCTTGAACTTTAGAACAGAAGATCTTTAAAACAGAGCTTCAGAAGAACTGCAATTCCGTATTCAGATATTCTTAAAAATACACGAAATATAGCAAACTCTCGATTACTCGATTATCAGCAGTCTTCTTCTTCTTCTTCTTTTTTTTTTTCAAAAGCTTTAATCTGTATAAATAAAATCGAAGCGCTTGTATTTTTGTATCCTGAAAAAATTGAAGCTACAAAATACATTTTATTCAAATTTTGGTGATAAATACTAAGACGCATAAGAAAAGTTTTGGTGAACATTTTGTGGCAATTAATTAAATAGCTAATTTTTAAAAAAAAATATGAAAACTATACTTTATTTGCAGTGTACACAAGGACTGCGTTGTTTTGTTTAATTATTATCGCTTTATATTAAAAAAACCCAAGTGAGATTTATAAACAAAATTTATTCTAGTTTATTGGTATTAAAATATATCTGTCAATCTAAACAAGTGTCAAATAATTCAAGCGAATTCACTGTTGCAAATGGCTTGCTTTTACATTTCTTGGTATAAACACATTGCCTCTAAAACGTTTAACTAAATTTTATATAAGTAACTTTTATATTTTTGTATAACTTCTGTAGAAAAAAATTGCGATTTTTCAAAAAACGCTTAAGGCATTCCATTATTTTCCAAGAATTTGGGACACAAAGGTAAATTAAAATGAGTGCTCCAATTTCATAGGAGTATTACTAAAATTGTAATAAATGTATTCATTATAAGTGTACAATTGTACATTCATAAAGGTAGTATAAGCAAGTTTTGAATAGTCATTAATAGATGGCGTTGGAAGTCCAATCGTCATTAGTATTTCAGCAAAACAAAGCGGACAGAAAAACAAAGCCTTTATAAAATGGAGACGCAACTGCAAAAAGGCTCTTTGTGTGCTTGAATTTCAATTTAGCAAGAATATTGTCACTGTTAAGTGTCAGTTCCGAACAAAATACGGACAGACAGCGCCGGAGCATCAGATAATCCATCGTTGGCAGGGTTGACTAAGGCAGGGACATATTGGAAGGCAGGACAGTTGACCCGGGTCTCCAAATCGAAAAATATCATAGTCAAGTTCTATGCGTTTCTATGCATAGTAAAGTCAAAAGTCATTACTAAAGTAGTGAAGTAGAGGAGGGCCCCAAAGAAGTTTTTGTCCTGGGCCCCAATTGGGCTAAGTTGAGCCCTGGTCGTTGATATGCAAAATTTCAAAGACATAAGCTGCATTTATGAAGGCAAAAGTCAACAGGTCGTCATTCGATAGAAGACGTAATTGAGTAAGCATATAGAAGATAGTTACGTTAGAAGTCCTCAAAAATCGACATATCAAGCTGAGCTAAGAACTAAGAAATTTCTTAGGAGGCGTTTGCAAATGAAACAGGTGCAACATCTGAAAATCGAAGATTTCTCTGAGACACTTCTGATGCCCATGGAGGATGACGAATTTTCAAAAAAGCTAATATGCAGTTATGAATCAAGTTTTCACATTTATGGATTAGTAAATAAGCATAATGTGAGAATTTGGCTACTAAGAACATCCACATGCAACATTGCAATGCCAACGTGATTCCCCGAAGGTTAATGCGTTTCTCGCAGTATCCCGTGAAAAGAACTGTGGTCCGTTCTTTATTTCTGAAATAACTGCAACAATAGTAGTGTGGTGAAAGCTTATAAGCCAGTTAACAGCTACACTACACGAGCAATTGCTTTTGTATTGTGGTCATGTTACTGGGCTGCGAACCATAAGGTCCCAGGTTCTATCCTCGCTCATCACAATCCGCAACAGTAGCGTATCTCGATATGCTCAATTTATGGCTTCTTCCATAATTACGAAAGAATATGCCTAGCTTCGTTCTGCGGTAGGATGATGCAACACCTCATTTTATGACTATATTGTGGACAGTGGAGGATTTTGACAACATGAGGCCCTCTTCTATGTAAATTCTATATATAACAAGAAAATAATATAAATGAAACTTATTGTAGCTTTTAATTTTAACTTTGCACTTACTTTTTAGCAATTCCTACATTATATGTATATATCGAACACATGAAAAAAGTTGCACCCTTTTTTTATATAAAAAAATTGTTAACATAAAAGGATAAAATGACAGTTCTATTCAGTGACTATTTGGAGAAAATATTCTTATTTACATTCTTTCAAAACTTTGAATTGGTATAAACAGTATCAACATCCTTTGACCGAAGGATTGAGTGGTATTTTAGATTAACAATACAGATAATAAAAAAAGAAGATATATAAAATTATCTCTTTTAAGATTTTTTTAAATGATAGAGAAATTTTTAAATAGTTCTTAAAAATATTATCTAGTTGAAACTCTATAAAACAGATCATTAAAAACATTTTTACCTTTGCTTCTTACAAAGTCCTGTTCTTAAAAAGTTATGATATAAATTATAAAAAAAAAGGGCATTGTGCTTCGAAATAATATAACGAAACAAAAATATATCACAAAACGCACTGATATCCTAAATTTAATTTATTCACATATTTTCTGATATAGAAAGTGAAATTAGGTTTATATTTTTGGACGGTAATGATAAATATTATAATGCTTAATAATAACAAGAAATTATATTTTTCTAGGGAGGAAAAATATATATATTAAATAGTGTTAAAATGATAAATGGTAATAAAAGAAACAGACGCCAAAAATAATGGAAATAAAATTTCTACAAAAACAGAAACAAGCATTTAATGCCATAAAAAAAATTTTAAATATCACTTTTCTTGCTTTTAATTCGGAGAATTTGTCGATATGTTTTTCATAATCTAATTTCTGTACTGCCTTATTTTCAAAGAATAATAGTGAAAGCACATTTAAATGGGTTGACTCGTATTTCGTACATAGTTCTTGACGTGTTTTAAAACCGAAAATGATGTCTCTCCACTTCCATTGCAAATTAGCATGGTGAGGAAAATTCTTAAAATTATTGCCACGTTAAGAAATGTTGATTGTAGGCCATCCGCAATCAATTTTTACATATCAGTTGGGTTTGAAATTTTTTCGTTTTTTACATATTTAATAAAATTCTTTTCTTCATCCTTGAAATAATGTATTTCTATATCATCACCATATTTTGTCATTAAGTTTGTTATGCAAATGTCAAAAGCTTTTTCTTCTATGTTGCCTTCAAAAAAGATTTGAAAATCATTTAAAATACTGTTCTACCTGTTAGAGAAACTTCTGTAATAAGAGTATCACATATTAAATGTGAACATTAATTATGAATGATTGTTTTTCGTCGTAGCAAGCTTCCTTCTTCTTTCTTTTCATTAAAGTGATACTTTCAATTTCTTTTACTATTTACTTTATATTTCCTATTATCAGAGCTTCCTTCTTCTTTCTTTTCATTAAAGTGATACTTTCAATTTCTTTTACTATTTACTTTATATTTCCTACTATCAGCAATTTGATTGGCTTCAGTTTCAATATCTTAGAAGTTGTTCCTAACATCCAATATGAAATCTGATAAGGATTTAAGGAGAGATGAGCACTCTATAGCTATCAATTCAAGAAGATTAAAAATAAAATAGAATGTTTAAAATAAACTACCGCGATAATTACCAGAGAAAAACTAATAAAAATCATTGACGGGCTATTTTGGTGATAGTTTTAATACCGAAAAATTTGTAAGTTATAGTTATAAATTTAAAAATGGCAAGCATAATTTTAAAACTTAAAATTTAAGATAAGTTAATAAAGTTTTAAATGATATAATTGCAAAACCCATTCTTTCATACCAATGAAAGTTCATTATTGTCATATTAACAATCTGTTTTGTCCAGGTTATTAAACTTGTAACTAAAATAATCGTTTAAAAAGATTCATAGAATTTAACTTATTAAAAAGAGAAAGAGTTAATATGTATCAAATGTACGATTAATGAATAAATATTTCACCGATTTATACCAAAATCGCAGTAATTGTTTTAATGATCGTGCGGGAAAGAGTAAAATCTTGTTATTTCCGACAGTAAATATTGTTATATTAGACAAGAAATTATCACGACATATATATTTATAACTAACTGTCTCGATATCTAATTCAAATTGAATTGATATTCATAATTAAAACTTTCACGATATTCAAATACTTTGAATGCACTCTATTATTTTATCATGAACATTTATTATTAATTTCTTAGAAATAGTTAAAGAAATCATATTTTTATAAAAAAAATATTTAATACAACTAATCTGTGAAAAATAATAAGACTTCTTTCAAAGCAGGTTTCAGTTTTAGCTATATTTCACCGACTCACATCGCCTTTGTTCTTATCGCTTAAATTTTTGCTCTTAATCTTTATTCTTATTCCTTTAAATTTTTGTTCTTAATCTTTGTTCCTAAATCTTTATTCTTATCCCTATCTTGAACAGTTGGCAACAGTTAGAGATATTTGTCCAAAGGGATAGAGTGATATAAAGACACTTCATTTCTCTAGGACATAAATTTAGGAGGGTCAGCCTATTTACCCCCCCCCCCCCCGCCTTTTCACAGATGTGGAAGCATCATCAAATTAAAAGACCTTCCAGCTCGAAAATATGCCCCTGTGTAAAAAGAAGAAATGCTTACTTTGCCTCGTTTCGTTTAGTGTCAATGCTTCTGAACATTATTAAAAAGATTTTATTCGCCGAGTGCGCACATTTTACTTGCACACACAAGAGGGTCAGAACTATGCATTTTTTCTAGCGTTTAATAGAATATGTATATATATATATAATACTTAGCCTTCCTTTTTGACGATGCAGTTTTTCTGAAACATTCGGAATGCTTTCAAAATATTTTATAGGTAGGTATTTATAGGTATTTTATAGTCAAAACCCTCGAGTTATAATGCTTTGATGATTACTATATTTTCTCTATACTACGCATACAAGAAAGAAAAAAAATTAAAATTATTTTAAACTTGCATGAACTGCTAACATTAATTTTTTATCAGTTATTAAAAACATATCATCAGTTTCTAAAATTAAAATTTTATCGTAACAAAGAAATAGATATACAAGTGGTTTCAAAATTATAAAAGAACTTATGAATAGAAGTGCCATTTAAGAAAGCTCTTCATGAGACTTAAAATATAATCGTAGCTACCAATTTCTTTAGTATAAAAAGTACATATCATGATAATATGCGGTAACTTTAGAGAAGTTGTATACATTTTTTTATTTTTGCCAAAAGCATAAAATACTAGACCACGTAGACTTTCAAGGATACCAGTTCAGTTTAGTTTAGTTATATCACCGTCTCGTTTTAAAGCAACACTAGGGCTATTTTGGGACGGACCTCGTAATTTTGAACGCCGGTCAGATGACGAGGACGACACCTGCAAAGATTCCAGATTGTAGGAACTCGAAAAGCTGTAAAAGATTGTAGGAACAACTGTGACCGAAACATACCAGCTTTTAGGGGCTTTTAGAGGTACGTTATCTAAATACATGAAAGCGTAGGCATTAAGTTTAAATTAAATAAATTAAATTGAGCATTTGATAAACTTCTGAAAATTTTTTAAATGTTGAATTGTCATCAAAAACACATAACTGCACAGAGTATCAGAGACCAAATACATCAGAAAATGAATGAAAATTTATTACACAATTCCATTTCTAGTATTATAGAGCATGTCAAACTAAATAAAAGAGAATGGAATGCGGTTAACGCACTTTTGCAATTCTAACAGGCTACTGTTTTTAGGCTGGTATACTTTCTGTAAACTGCGTGGTATAAAAATCATTATTCATAGAATACAGTGCTCTACAGTGCAGTCCGTTGGACCAAGAAACTGCTAAATTTATTATAAATCTGCATCGAATCATCGAATTACCTGATAGTAATTTTTTAATTAATTAATTAAATCATTTTAATTAAATAAAATTTAGTATTCATAATTCTATTGAATATTCCTGTAAAAACGGCTCATACCAGAGGGACGAGAATCGATAGGCCAGTTTACAGTACCATGCTATGTTTTACGGTTACAGACATTGTACAAGATAGTCACAAAATGTTTCCCTGATTTAAAAAAAAAAAATGTTGTTAAAAAAATTATTATTGTTTGGCATGTGGTTGTTTCGATTAATTGTAAAAATGTTTATTAAGTTTTTTAATAAAAACACTTATTCAATAAATTTCAAAGAGATAATAATAATAATAAATTTCAATAAATCCAATAATAAATTTCAAAGAGATAATAATAATAATAAATTTCAATAAATCCAATAATAAATTTCAAAGAGATAATAATAATAATAATAATCAATTTCGATAAATCCAATAATAAATTTCAATAATAATGAAGACTGAAATTGAACAGTAAAGACCGATTGGAATTCATTGAACCTAAGAATATATTGAACTTCTTCCGTTTACAATAACAATCAAATATAAAATCAAATATTTCTGCACCGATTACTCCATTTGTTGTATTTTTAAAAAAATTTAAGAACGCGATTATTTTTTATTAAAAATGTTACATTATTATATTCAATAGATTTTAGTTATAATCAAGAAAGGGCTTTATAATCATCTCATATTTTAAACAGAGAGTGCGAAAGTTGTTGTGAGCAAAATTCGTAGTGGATTTCACTCTAAACCACGATGGGTCACCATGATATTTTGAGGTGACCACCCTTACTAAGACCTAAGACGTACATACTAAAAGAAACCAACTGTTACATTCATGTGTTACCCATTTGGCGATGTTGATGTGAAAGAAACTACTGAAAATATAAATCATATATCACTTTATCTTTTAAGAAAAACGATGTTTTTCTCCTTCAAAATGACAATTTTAAAAGCATGTAGTTCAGAACCTAAGAATAACTTTTGGAATCTAATGGACGAAGCAAAATAACCTAATTACAAAAAAAAGTTGAACATCATTTAACACCGTTCTTTGGTTCTATCTACCTGCATGAATCTGCATTTTCAACGATGAATATAATTAAGACAACATATTGCTCCCGTCTCACAGACGACCACTTAGAATCCAGTGCAAGATTAGCAATTAGTTATTATATACCCGTGGCGGACAGCATGCAGACTAAGTCTTTTAGTAACTATAACTACGGGAACTAACTATAGATGAAAATGATTTATTTTTTAATGTATTTTGAATTGTTAGATAATAAATGCATCATTTGGTATTATTATATTTGTGGCTATTATTATTATATTTGTATCTTGCTGTTATTATTATGCTTGTAGTTATGTGGGTAAGTACTTATTCTGTATTTATTATTAAGTTGTATTAAATATTGTAGACCTTTTTCTAGCTCAAATATCTACGCCACTGGGTGGACCGCAACAGCTTAAAAGAAATTAGAAGTAGACCGCACCCTCAAAAAGTCTGCCCGGCCCTGCTCAAAACTATCAGTCGGTTGTTGTTGTTTCTTATGACACTTGCCATGAACACGCCCGCTGTTACGAAGACAGCGATTTTAAGCCGGTGGGGGAGCGTCTCTTATTTTTATAGTAGCGCCATCTGGAGCCAAGAGAACGACTTAGCTACACACACATCACAACCCTTTTTACGGGGCAGACTTCATTCGCGCATTTCATTCACAGACCGTAATTTAAACCTGCATCAGGGAACGATCACCCCTGATCCAGTATCCCCAGTGGTATGACTCTCGACATGGAGGACTTTGTGACCCCGACAGATTTATATGCGCGTTAGACATCAAGTACGCGCTGAATCTTCGGCCGGCGGGGTTCGAACTCGCAACCTAAGGGACGCGGATCCAACCCTCTACCAACCAGGCTATCCCGGCATCAGCCGGTTCGAAGTCATGAGTGCATCAACATGACACTCTCTGAGCAACAGGCGGCAAACTCACCAACATGGTCTCTTCCAAATAACAATAACCTGTTGCAACAGTTGATGAATATATTTATTACAGCTATGATAACATAAAGCGAAATCTTCTTGCCTCTTACATCCACACGAAATAAGTTACACATACTTTTATGAAAGGTTTCATCATGAAATCAATTTCTTAGAATCTAAATGAGTATATGTGCTATTAACATGGAGACTGGCTCTAGAAATGGAAATAGTCGTATGCTTAATTATCTTTTTTTTATCATTAAACATACGTTTATAAATAAAAGTATGATATTTTTAGAAAGTGTACGAAATAAACCATCACTGCTTGGAAAAACCCTTTGAAAAGAGGCAAAAAAGGGAAATCCCGAGAAATTGGCATATTAGAGGTCATTTAAGACATAGGTAAATAACTTAAACGAAGAAAATACCAGATATGAAAAATAAAAAAATATGCTGTAAAAACAAAGAAAAAAGAAAAATGCAACAATCATTCATGCTGTCTAATTTAAACTGTTATCGATAACATTTAGACGATGGAAATGTGAATTTACAATACAGAACAGGAAAGGAACTGCCTTAAATAATCATCACTTGTCTTTGAAGGAAATGCAAGCAATAAATGAAGCTTTTTAAACGATCACCTGCTAGAAAAGAAGCATAATCTAAACAGGAAAAGCAGACAGAATGTGTAAATTCCGAAGTGAATGGGATGTTAACAGCTTTTTGGATTTCGAAACTTTATAAGAGAGTTTAGAATACTGCATACTTACACTAATAAAAAAAATGCACGTAAAGTTTTAACGCATAAATAAAAAAAAGGAGAAAAAATGTTAGGTTTTTTTTGTTTTTTTGTTTTAAGGAACTTCATATAAATTGCTTTGTTGGAAAAAGAATTAGAGAACCACGATCATTAATAATTGTTTATTGATAGAAATGTGTAATAAAAACTCTTTCTTATCTCTCCATTGATATCACAGTTTCTTTTAAGATTTTATATTAGATGCAGTCATGCAAAAAAAGAGTTATTTCCGAAATATGCATTTTTGAGGTTATAGTAAAATCTCTAAATTCTTTTATTTTAAATTTCCATCTTGAAAGCTTTGGAAGTGGAGAACAAAATTTGAAAGGTTGGCTCTAAAACACGTAAAAATAAATTGAATGTAATCTATGATTGGGGGGAAGATTATTAGAATTTTTTTTTAAACAGACAGAGTTAATGAAACATAAAAAAATATAACAGTAGTCTCTGTGTAATCCTGTAGATATCAAATCAGAAAACTGTCAGATTAACAAAAGCCAGATTTAGTAAAGGTTTACTTAATAATAAAAATAAAAAAAAAAACTCATTTTTTTAACCAAATCTGATTCGACTTAAGGTTAATATCCATTTCACCCAAATTAAATTTTGGGGGACAATTTTTTCCTGATAATTTTTTTATTGTAAGCCCAAAAACCGTTTGTAATCACATCTTACAACTATTATAAAAGGATAGCTGACTTACAGTGCGCTTTTAGAAGGTTGCAGGATTTGGTTGTGCTTGGCGAGAACCCTGGACATTAATCTTAAGTCTTGCCCAAATTCTTTGTCTATTCCCAAAATGGTACAAAACATACTGTTAAGAATTCAGTTAACCACGTGATCTTCCTGGGGAGCTAGCTGCTAATCATGTATCACGTGGTCTCCCTGTTTTTTTTTTTTTTTTTTTTTTTTTTACGAATAGAAGCGAACTGGACACCTGTACTAGGGGGAGTGTGATCTCGGCTCTCTCTCTCCCGAGAAATTTTATGTGTAGTTCTCTAGGCCTACTACACTATGGCGTAATCATGTGCCTTTCGTCGTTGATGTTACCAATAAACCACATATAAGACAACATGTGTCTTCAAGTCATTTCACCCAGAGAAATTCCGGATTTTCAAGCAATCAATATACTTGTAAGAATTTTCCATCAGTCTGATTTATCGAGATGGTTCATGTTAAAAAGACCTATTCTTAGAATTGTAAAATTTACAAAGTAGAAATCTTCAGAGACTAACTTTTTAAAATATTGAATCGTTTAATCTAATTAATATTTTTAACATGAATTACTTATTAATAAGTATAAAGATTTAAAATTCAGGACATTTTTTTCCGGACTATTTTTCTAGGAAAGGAAAATATCGAAAATCCGAATCGTCTCGCCTAATCTGCTTTATATATATATATATAGCAAAAGTTTGAAAGAGATTTCGCATTGATGTTATAATAAATTAGCCATTTTTTTAAAAATTAATTAATTTTTTTCAGTTTAAGCTTCAACATTCAAGTAAACCTCGGTTCAAACGGTCGAAATTGAGGATTTTCCACGCTAATCTTAAATTTCTGATTTTCTTATTTATAGACTTTGACGAAAAACTGTACAGCTTAAAATCTTAATGCTGCATTTTGTCAATTATGTATTCTACTTTAAATTGTTTCTTGGGCAAAAGATTGGAACTAAGCTATCTTGCTCAACAAACTATGCACACTTTGTAACAAAAGTAACAAATACCTTAGCATATGGTTGGTTCTGGAGAACATAGTTATGTCCTTTAATATTTCTGTTCTAATAAAGTCTCATAACTTGTTTTGACTTATTTTGCGCCATTAGAAAAAATATTTTTGTATAAAGTCTGATGAACTGGGTTTGATATATAAATACTTTGTTGGCTGAACTATTTAACAACTCAGTATATATTGTTACGGAAATTAACTCCGTTAAAAATTGCACGGGTTCGCTTGTAGTAGATGCATGGGGACACAATCAACAGGCCTCAATAACAAATAACGTCAAACACGAAGAACATAAACAATAAATGCACCGCCGAGACGAACACAAGCAACATACAGCAGCACTCACAGCAAACAGCAGCCCACAAATAGTAATCGATAGTAACAACCACAAAGCACACAAAGTGGCCAGACAGAATTCAGCAAGAAGAGAGAATGGACGTAGTTACTCTATGCGGTCTGTCCAAGCGCCTGCAATTCTCCATTGTCTCCACGCTTTAGCTGTATCCAACTTCCGACTCACTACTACTCAACTGACTATTCCACACATGATTCGATGCTGCTTCTATAATAAACACCAGGATTCGGCACACGGCTCAATTTACCAATTGCTCGAGCTCCACTCAACGCTTGCGCTTTGCTGGAGTGATCCAACTAATTCGTTGTTGACTGGCTGTACGACTGACTCTGGCTTCGATAGCCGGCATTCGATAGCCGGTCCTCGAACAATCAAGCATAATTTGTCTCCCATTGGTCCTGTCGCCAAAATTCCTGAAGATTCCAGTATCATCCGTTTTGTTGCCAAATTTGTCACCAAGTTTGTCGCCAAGGATCATTGATCTGGCATCCGATCAATATCCAATAGAGCTAATCGTAAAACGGCCTTTCCTATGATGGAACTAACTGCGGTATGAAGCAACATTGCATATTCGTAACAATATACTAGATAAAAAGTGACAGATCTTTTAGAAGTTACCTTTTCGAATGGAATTTTATTTCAAATATCACATTATAAAAAATTTTTGAAAGAGATCAAAGTTTCGAATTTTATCTTGAGAAAATTTTGCTAGAGACCTTTTTCTAAATATCATTTTTAGAATCTGACTAAGGCTCAGAATAACAATACCAGCTCTTCGCGAAATTCCAGAGATTGAAATTTGGACAGTTAAATCCCTAACCTATTAGCAAATTTAATTCGTTAATTGATATAATTGCTCAAGAAATTAAGAAAACATGTTGCATACATTTAATTATACATTTAAAATTCTATCCAAATAAATACGAAATTTCATAAATTTGCTCATGTAACTTTTGTTGAATTTCTAAAATAAATCAAATATAATTACTCTAGTTGTCTTTTAATTTGATATAGATTATATACATTTACTATGAAATCAATATACTTCTTCACAACTGTAAAAAAACACTATTTGTATGATTCATATAAAAGTAAGTAAAAAGTAGAATAAAGTTCTGAACTATAGTCCGAAATGAAAAACTGAGATAATGTTTTAGGCCAGACACATCTATATTTATTTTACGAAATCTACTGTTAATTACAAAAATGATAATAATGAACACAGTAAATCTCTCTCTCTCTCTTTCTCTTTATATATATATATATATATATATATATATATATATATATGTGTGTGTGTGTGTGTGTGTGTGTGTGTGTGTGTGTGTGTGTGTGTGTGTGTGTGTGTGTGTGTGTTTGTGTAATGATATTTTAAAATCTAATTTCAATTCTAATTAATTTTCAAAGTTTTGTCTTAATTTAGCCCATATCAACTTCATTCGAAAATATTCTCTTATTTCCTGATCCCATTCCACTTTTTCTATTTAATTAATTCAACACGAGTTCTAAAATTTCTGAATCGGCTAAAAGCTAACAAGTTCCCACACTCCGAGTGAAGGGATAAAATATTGCTGCCTAAAACAAATTCTTCTAAAAGATCCTTATGATTCCCTTGCCTGTGGTCACGCGGGTTGGGAAATCCCAATCAAAATCTCATGGCATATAAGACCAGAGATAAATAATTTTTCTCTCTCTTTTACCTTCTTCTGCTTTTGTGCTGCGCTGTGAGCGGACGTGTCTTTTCGATGCTGCTTGTTAGAAAATCATGCCTCCCGGGAGAGAATAAAACGAACTTAAAAATTCAAAGTTTCTTCTCTATCTTCGGTCACGACTTTGCTTTAAAAAATATGTTTTCATACATAGAGAGAAAGAGAAATAGATAAATAGATAGATATCAAAAGGAGGTCGGATTAGTTAATCAAAATTTGGCAATAGCTTGCACGCTCAGGCTGTTTACATGATTGCCTATGAAAAACTAAAATAATACGGCTCATTTTTTTTTACTTGGATAATACGAACAAGTTAATTTCGAGCAGTTTCATTTGTAAATCGATATCGTCGAAAACTACAAGTTAAGGCAAATGAAAGTGTTAAAGAATCATTTATAAGATGATCCAGTCGAAATGAACGAACCAGAGCTGGAAAGCGCTTTCGTGTGCCGAGTAAAGTTATCGAGCTATAAGAAAATCGCCAATTTTTTTCGTCAATTAATTTTCGCCATTTATAAGAATTATAAATAAATAGGCCGGCATCCTGGCATAGGGGTAACGCGTCTTCCCCGTGATTAGGGATTGCAATACCGGGATACCGAATACCGGTATTTTGTGCCATTTGTGCAATTTTGTAATACCGGTATCCACAAGTTTAAATACCGATTTTTCGGTATTTACTAGAAATTTTTAAAATAGTCTCCACTATATGTTCAGGTACTGCCAACATAGCAAAATAGTAAACGTTTTTGTTTTTACGTCCCCCTAACGGGCGAAATAAATTAGCTAATTAATGGCTTAAATATAAATTAACAAAACATGGATTATCCCTGAAATAATATATTGTATCCATAACGACTGATGGAGAATCAGTTATGAAAAAAGTTGGAAAATTGATTGGTACAAATCAGCAATTGTGCTACGCTCATGGAATTTAATTAGGAGTAATAGATGTGTTATACTAAAAAATAAGGAACAGAAGAATCCAAATACTGTGGATATGGAAACTTCAGATTCCGACTTTGAAGAGAACGAAAGTGAGAGTGATATTGACAATTGTTGAAGAAGATATTGCTAAGGAGGATGAAATATTAACAAATCAAGAATTGGTTCCTATAATTTATAACGTTCGAAAAATTGTTAAGATATTTAAACGTTCCTCTATAAAAAATGACATATTACTAAAATATATACTAACGGAAAATGAAACAGAATATATGTTAATATTAGATTCTAAAACACGTTAGAGCAGTTTACTCCTAATAATGGAACGATTTTTGAAACTGAGAAATCCAATCCAAAAAGCAATAATCGACTTAAACCTGTAAATTAATTTTTCAGATAGTGAATTCGACTTAATATCCAGAACTGTATCAGCTCTACTTCCAATAAAACTGACTATTGAGGTATTATGTCGGAGAAATGATAATTTATTAACAGCTAATGCAACAATAAATTTCGTGTTGCAGTCACTGAAAGAAAAACACACGCCACTATCTGAAGAATTATATATTACATTGAAAAATCGCACAGAAGAAGGGCATACCGAAATAGAAAATGTTTTATGGCATTTATATAATTATAATGATTTTAAAAATGAAAATGAAAAAGAAGAAAAGAAAATAACCAATTCAAATCTGATTAAGTTTATAGTAAATTTTCTTAAAACTTAAAAATTTTTTACCCACAAACCTATCTACATTCAGAAGAATTCGGTTCAGTTATCGAAGATTATGATGACACTAATGTCGATAGTGAAAGGAATCGTCTCTTGAACAAAAGTTAGAATTAGAGATAAATAAAAAAATTTCAACGAACCAAAAATACAGTACAGAAATCAGTTATATCCAAAACCATCCGACGGGAAATCGATTTATTTGAAGATGAGGGATTTAGAGGTAAATACATGGAAAAAGTATATCGCGCATTGCTAACAGTACCACCAACTAGCGTAGATGCCGAAAGAACGTTTTCGACAACTGGTAATTTTTGCACAAAATAACTTTTCTGGCTTAATGACAGTACAATTGATGCATTATGTTTTTTAAGATCACATTTCAAAAATTTGTAATAGTACCACAGACTGAATAGTGATATTTACACTTTTTTGTGATTTAAATAAATAAGATGTTTCTTTACTTTTTTGTGATTATATACGGTTATAATTTATAAGTTACAAATTATTTTTTGTGATATTTACACTCTCTAATAAAACTGGCAAATAAAACAAAAACCAAAAATCACCTCCGTTTTCTTTCTCTTTCTAAAATTTCTAATACCGGTATGAAAACCGGTATCCCGGTATTAAGATCTAAAAAATACCGAATACCGGTATTGAAATTTTGGTCTGGTATTGCAATCCCTACCCGTGATCTGGGCGTCCCGGTTTGGGCATGGTTGTTCTTCCGTTGTTCTATCTGTGAGATGTGCGAATGTGCCCTCCTGTAAAAAGGGTTTGTGCAAGCGAATGAGTGATTCGTGAGAAGCAAAGTCGTACTCCTAGCCCTAGTTGGCGCTACTATAAAAATAAGAGACGCTCCCCTTCCGGCTTAAATCGCTGTCTTCGTAACAGCGGGCTTGTCCGTGGCAAGTGCCATAAGTAACAACAATAAATAAATAGAGATATACATGTTTTAGTTCATACGAAATTTCCGAATTACAAGAGCGTCGCCAATTAATTTCGCTACTTTTGAAGTATAGTTACTATTCAGAATGTTCTATCAACATCCCCTTGGGTGTAATCATTGAGCATTCAAACGACGCAAATGGGCGTTTGCACTTGAATCTCCTCAGGGCCGCACGCAGCATCCTTACATCACGTTTTGGGAACGATTTGTATTAAAAATTATCACTACTCCACGTTTTTATCAAAAGATTGGCCCTCCGCATCGTCTCTTTCGTCAGATTGGAGTTCCACGAATGTCTGCGAATCATTAGATTTTTGCAAGGACAAAGAGAGACACGTGTTTGCTAATGTAAAGTGAAACACGTGCTCATTTTGAAGCGGCTGTAGTAATTTATACTCTTATTTGGGATAGGATGTTATTGTGGCAAGGGCTTTATTCCACTCAATTTCATTTTGCAGTAATGGCTTCAAGACCGCTTATCTTTCCAAGGGGGGGGGGGAGGTATATAAATTTTTGAATGATCGATCTATGGATTTTTCCAAAGATAGTAAAAACATAATTTTATTTATGGTAAAATAGATTATCCAAAACTTAGAAGATGCCTAATTTGCTCGAAACAATATTTAAAAAACGAGACGCTGCCTATGGATACAAGTTGTGTTATATCTGTCTCTTCACTGATCTGGGTTTTGAGACTATTCATACGATTTTGAAGTACTAATTATGTTATGAAGTATTCCAAAATATTAATAATATATATATATATATATATATATATATATATATATATATCTTATTTTTTTATTTTTATTTTGCATCAATAATATGGTGTTACTTTAAATACTATCAATTTTAATAAAATGCACTATTTTTTTAGCGTTAAATATTAAGTATTTTAATTCATATTTCATCATGACTAAAAACATGATATATATTGTCACAAATTTAAAAATTGCTTCATGCCCATATAAAGAGTATTTTTTATGAATTATTACGTACATTTTTAAGAAATATAATGCGGGCTTAGTGGGAGAAAATATTCTGGCCTGAACAAAAAATCGGCGTTTGTTTGGTCCCATTGCATGTAAGCACCATTTTTTTTCCTGATCGCATCCTTCCGCAGGGGTTATTGCTCAAGTATAAAAATAATGTGATATAAATAATATGGTTATCTTTATGTGGTACGATGCATTCATCAAAATTGATTGATTTGAGTAAATTAATCTCAATGCCGTGCTTTCCTCGATTATTTCAACGGTATTAACGTTTTATCGTCCAATTTTGATAAGATACGTTTCGTCAAAATTGAATGATTTTGTTGAGAACGAACAGAGAAGTACCGACTTTTAAACATCTTAGAATTCTATCATTTTCGATAACATTTACATACTCTGGACTACCAGAAAATTTTGCATCGTAGTCTTTGTAAATAGAGCCAAGTTTATAAACTTTAGCTATAAATATTTAAAATAGCGAGGAAAGCCAAAGACCATCAATCCAACCGCGATAGCATCAATTTTTATTCAACCCAATATATGTCGCAAATGGTCGTTTATTCTAAAACCATCCGCTATTTTCGAGAGAAATTTCACAAACAATACTTCTCTGATCCTACCATAGAATGGGAAACCTTAAAATAGTTCCCTAGCTCTGAGCACTTTACCGATTTCATCAAATTTTGCTTCATACGAAAGTTCAAAATCCCTAGATACTTCACCAATGGTCACCTGACGCTTTCCCTCCTCTGTTTTCGAGAAATTTCATAAAATAAAACTTTGCCTGAACATCCAACCACAAAATCTGAATCAGTTTCGTCACCACTTTGCAGATATGTAACCAATTGTCAGTCACATAATAATAAGATTTATGAATATGATTTCTTTGGTCGGAATAACATGTGATTCCTCAAATTTGGTTGACATGGCTAAATTAATTCTAAAAATATGATCTACCAACATTTGGTCACTGAAAGAGATTAGTTATAATAAAATTTAAAAAGATGTCTTTAATGTCTTTTCTGGAACTAGAGATAACTCTCTCGCTGACTTCAAAAATAAAAGATGAAACGAATAAAATTTTTGAACCAGTTTACCTTTTTAAAACGTATGACAGTTTCAAAAGTTAAAACATATGACAGTGTCAAAAGTTAAAACTTCTGAACGTGGATTAACGTGGCGTATAAATTTTAATGTTCTAACATTCGTGTCATTTTGCATTTCAATGAAAATGAATATTATATCGTTAAACATTCTCGGGCCTCTAAAGGTAAGAATTGTATAAATTGTATCTAGAAAGTACAGAACTGAAGTTACATAAGCATAAAGTGAATATGTTCCTCATTTCCGTGCCGTACACACAGCAAAACGAAAACTACTAAGGAAATATCATGATTCTAATTAATTCATTACTAATTTAACATAACTAGGATGGTATACTGTATGAACATAAACGTCTTCTCGTTCTCCACACTTAAACCATATTCGAAAACCATTAACAACAATTAGTAAATACATGAAATTACTGTTTTCCTATCATTAAACAACCATGAAGTTAATACCCCTTTTAAATATCCTTGTATCACATGACGGTCATTCTCCAATCTTGTTAAACGGCGCGGCCAGCCCTTATCAGTGGACGCGCATCGTCCTTGAGCCCTGAGAAGCGTGAAAACAACACGTGCGTCCAGCGCCAGGCGCGTGATCATTTACCTATTTTTTATTTGAAGAGCTGTTCCATTAATCAATCAATGATATGTAGGAGGGCATTGAGAAAAATGCATAGATGGATTGTTAAAAAAACTGTTAAATATACGAAAATGCTTACAAAACATGCTGGAATAATTCCATATTCCAGCATGTTTCCTAACATTTTTAAGATTTTCTTGGTATGAATAGAAGTGATCACTTTTTATCATTCAATCATAGATGATTCAGATATTGTTATGAAGTCTGTGAAAGTTAGATTAATCTTTTTTCTATATGGTTGAAATAAAATTTAAATAATTTCCGTTGTTGCTTTGAATATTTTTCTTCTACTATTGATGGATAACTTAGGGAGATCCAGATTCTTTTCCCATAGTGAAAAGGTTTCTATTTAATGCATGATTTTAACAAAACTTTAGAATATTTTAGTTCTTTGATTATTATAATTAATGTTAACTTGTAAGCAATGATATGAAATGATAATGAAAGTTCTTCCCACTTTATCACTATTTTTCTATCTTTTGATACAGTTGGGGGTATGAAAATCGAATATCGCTCTTCCAGATTGATATTTCACTTTCGTGTTGTAGAACGTTGAATTTTTCCGTAGAAGTTTTTGTTAAAGAAGTTGTAGAAGTTTTTGTTAAATAGTATATTCTGAGATCATGTTGGATCCAAAAAAAACTCGCTAACGATAGATTCAGTAAAAGTGCTAAATTTCCACCAAAAGTTAACATTTCGAATTTATTGAACACCAATGTGATGCAGGGCATTTTCCGGCATGACAAGTTTATAAGAGAATGTGCGAGAAAGTCTTAGAAAGACAACTCCCGCTGGGTTTTCATTTGTTTCATTCATTGGCATTTTTTTTTCTCATAGTGGCAATGTAAAAATTTCATTTTTATTCCTTTTTATTCCCAAACTTTCAGAAGTCAGCTTATGCTCAAAATTCTATGTGAATCAACCTATGCTCAAACATTTGAATACACACATTAAACTTACCAGATAATTTAAAAATTCAATTTTTGTTTTTTTAAGCATCTTATTAGGTTCAACAATGTTCAGAAACTTAATGCGTAATTTTAAACAGCAAATTTCACGTTACTGATAATGCCTAAAATTTGAGCATTTTATACACACTTAGGTCTGTATAACTTGTCATGGGTGTCGCTTGGGTGTGTATAACTTGTCCCATTGCTTGGGCGTATTTAAGGTACTCAAATTTTAGGCATTATCTATAAAGTGTTGTTGTTGTTAATAATGGCACTTGTAATTGACAAGCCCGATTGACGAAGACAGCGATTTAAGTCGAGATGAGCGTCTCTTGCTTATCAGTAGCGCCAACTAGAGCCAAGAGCACGAATTAGCTACCCAAGCATCGCATTCTCTTGCACAACCCTTTTTTACAGGGGGGACACATTCACGCACCTCACAGGTAGAACACAGAAGAGGAACAACCATGCCCTAAGCGGGACTCGAACCCGGGACGACCAGATCACGGGGAAGACGCTCTATCCCTATATCAGGACGCCAGCATCTGTAAAGTGAAGTTAGTTGTTTAAAATTATGCATTAAGTTTCTAAACATTGTTGAACCTAATAATATGCTTTAAACAAAAACAACAACAACAATTTTTAACATATTTGGTAAGTTTAATTGGCTTCTTTTAAATTCCATTAAAAACAAGCTGACTTTATAATTACATCTTTCTTTTTAATTTTAACTCTCTTATATTGATGCAATTATTGCCTAAGTTTCTCCGTAATATGCTTTTGCTTTTCCGCGTTCCACTTTTGCTACTACTTTTTTTTTATCACATTCTAGAACATAAAAGTTTCCAAACATCTATAAAAAGACAAAGTTTCTTAATTGTGTACACTATCTATTTTCAGTCTTTGTTAGCTCATCTATTTTTAAATTTATTTCCAGATTTTTTTAACGTTTTTTTTTAAAATTACAATAGCAATTTTTAAACCTCGTGTTTCTATGTTTTGATCTAAACTATCTTAGCTTAATTCTTATTTTCATTTTTACTTTTTAATATATGTAGAACAAAGAAAGATAGTAATCGTTAAAAAATTCGAACTCGAGATTTTGACGAATCTCCACGTTTTAGACTTCCTTGAGTTCGAAAAACACATTTTTGGAAAATGTCTGTCTGTGACAAAGATAACTCAAAAACGCTTTGAGCTAGATGACTGAAATGTGGAATACTGTCTCTATACCAAATTTGTTGATTTCTATCAAATTTTGTGTAAAATCTGTTCAGAGGAAGTCCATCTGTTCGAATATAAGTTATCCCCATAATTATAAATAGAAGAGAGCTAGATAAATAACATTCGGTGCACAGATTGGACTTCTATAGTATAGAAGCGTTTCAAATTTTGTGCCATATCCAACAAAGAATTTATTGTCTTTCGGTTTGTACTCTCAATAACATGTAAACGCGATAAACGCAAAAACGCAATGACTTAAATATGTCAAATTTGGTATGGGATTTTATGACTGCAAATGCAGTTTTGTGTCAAATTTTTGTTCAATCGGCTGAGAATAATAACGTCTAAAAACAAATTCGATTTTCGGATACAAATGACACGTGCTTTGGATCTGTAGTGAAAGCTTATAAGTCAGTTAACAACTACGCTGCAGGGGTAATTGCTTTTGTATTGTGGTCATGTTACTGGACTGCAAACTCCCAGGTTCTATCCTCGCTCATCCCAATCCGCCACAGATCAATCGCGAAATAACTCGCCAAGGATAACAAGGTAGATTCAGTAAAAATGTTAAATTCCCTCCAGACATTAATATTTCGTAACTATTGTTCGACAGTGCCGTGTAAAGCGTTCTCTGGCATGAGACATATATTAGAGAGTATGTGACAGTTTTATATAAAAGTTAAAATTAAAAAAGGTAAGTAGGAGAGGCCACTCCTACTGGTTTACTCTATATATTGTTAAATACTTTTTACTAAATGATAATAATAAAATTGAATAGCATCAGAGAAACCAGCGAACGTGATCTCACCTAAAGTTTCTTGCATGTTCTCTAAGGAAGTTGTTATCCATCCCCCACCGCTGCAAAACCATTGGCAAAATTATAAATGTTACAAGTACTATGATTTTTATTTTCTGAGTCCCGAGCAATAGAATTACGTATTTTATAGCATAGTAAAGAAAATTTCTTTATTATGATTTTTTCGCATGATTTAAACCAAATTCGAAGTAGAATTACAATTATAGTCGTAGGATAATATGCCAAATTCCATTCATTTAATTCGTTGCGTTTTTAAGCTACCCATTGAAAGTACAGGCAGATGATCAACCTTTCGCTGAATATAATTCAAAATCTGTTTCTTATCTATACTTTAGAAGCTAAATCTAATCTGAGTACAAGATTTTATCTACATATCTTTTTTTTTTTTTTTTTTTTTAAGATTTTGCAGTGGTACAATTAACTTTTTCTAGGGCCGTGGGAAGTATGCTTCCCACCAAATTTATCAATCTTTGTATGAAATTATGCAGGCTGGCATAAGTTCTGACAAATTTTTTTTAGTAAGTCAGAAACTTAGATACTTCAGTTCTTTATCTCAGACAAAATGATGTATTTTGATTTGTTACTTAATTATTAATTAACCAAATTAATGAATTAATCAAATTAAATTTATCTAATAAGCTAAATGAATCCCTTTTCTTATTCTAATTTCAAGCCTAAAAATATTTTAATATAATATGACTAGAAAAAAATGGCCCTTTAAAGGGTTAATGTATACTCGGGCAGCTAGACGAACAAACTGCTAATGAATGGATTTGGCGACAAATTAGGTATAAAGTCTATATACCATATTTCATCCGTTTAATTCCAAGCTTTTTTTGAGTTATTGTGGTTTTTCTCAGTTACCTGGGTGCACATTATTGCACAGAAAGACCTATGTCCTTGACATATTTTTTAAATAAGTTTTTAAAAATATTTTTATTTTATAACATTATTTTCTCTGTTCTAGTTACTGTGTTTAATCGAATATTACAACATTAAACTGGTTTTTTTTATGTGCACGTTATCGCTGTCACGTTTGAAAGTAAATTTTGAAAAATGACATAAAACTCAAAAGAATAAAAATACATTTAAAAATCAAGCATTGCCAAAAAATAAATTTTTGCAATTTTAATAAAGCAAACAAAATTTTTTTTAACATGATTATGTTTTTTTTTCGGTATGCATTCTTTCTGTAAATTGCACAATGCAAAAATTTTCACCTCACACAATCGTATTTTACAAAGATAAGACAGACAAATCAACCCTAAAAAGATATCTCTAACACTATTGTGAACCTGGAATCTATAAAACATTTATCTTTAAAAAATAATAGTTAAATAGTTCTCTCCAGTTAAAACAATGATACCAATATATAAAAAAAAATATCCAGACGTGTCTCCTGTCTTTTTAACTACTCCTTATCAGATTATATCTCAAATCAAGATAAAGGGAAGAAGGGCCTTCTTAAATAATAAAACTTTTATAAATATTAAAACTAGTTTGGTTTGGTTTGGTTATATTAACGTCCCGTTTGAAGCAACACTAGGGCTATTTTGGGACGGACCTCGCAATTTTGAACCGCGGTCAGATGACGAGGACGACACCTGAGCTATTAAAACTAGAAATACCTTTTTTTACTTATATTTTATTCGCATTTTCTCCATTAGTGGAGAAAAGCGAAATATCGAGCTAAATTTATAATTCTTTGAATTTCAAAGAAACATTGTTGCGAATTCCACACTTCTACCTTCCAAAGTATATCTGCATCAATTTGTTTTATCTCGAACACACACACACACACACACACACACACACATTCTTCTTTATTATTATTACTGTAGTGATTGGATTTTGAAGCGTTAAGAAAATAAACGTTCATAGATGACGCTAGGCAACTAGCGCGAGTGTAATTCAAAGAGTGAGGTCATTCGAATGTTGGCTCTTGGTGGAGAAGGAGTTACTGAGCAGAGTAACTCGAACGAATCTGAAATAAATCTGTTAAGTTTTCTATTTGCCTAATTTTTTTCAAAGCACTCACGAACCAGCCACGACATTTGGCGCAGTCGAAAGGATTGAGAATCGAGTGCTATTTTTGACGAACTTGAAATCGAACTTTATTTGATAAAGGTGTGTGCTTTCGGTATCGATATGGCCTTCCTAGGCAGTGCGAAAAAGGAAGATTTGAAGTTGTTGGCGGAAGAGCTGGGTGAAACTGTTTCATTAAAGATGAAAATTGTGGACTTAAAAAAATTAATTACTGGAAGTGAAAATTACGAGGAAGAGTTTGTGAAGAAACAAATGATAGTTATCATAGAGGATAGAAAAGAGAGAGAAGATCAAAAACGAAAGCAAGAAGAACGAGAATTTGAAGAAAGAAAAATTAAAGAAGAACGAGAATTTGAAGAAAGAAAAATTAAAGAAGAGTGGGAATTGCAGGAGAAAAAGGCACAAGAAGAACGAGAATTCGAACTTGAGAAACTGAAGCTGCAATATTCCAGTGTACCCGTGGATGTCGAATTACCAACTCCCAAGATAGAACTCAGGCACGTGATGCAAAAATTCGATGAAAAGAACAGTGATATCAGTTTATATTTGCTGTTGTTCGAGAGACAAGCCGAGTGGGCTCAAATAAAACGAGAAGATTACGTGTCGCATCTATTAGGATTATTGCCAACGGATATAACCCAACTCATCGCTCGAGAGCCAATCGAGAAAGTTAAGGACTATGACCACATCAAGAGTTTATTAGTGAAACGATTTAAACTCAGCCCGGAAAAATTCAGGCAAAAGTTTATGACTCATTTTAAAAGACCGGAGACTACCTGGTGCGATTTTACTTACGAACTTAAAAATTATTTTGAGCAATGGATTCAAGGATTGGAAATAACTACTTTTGAAAGTTTGTCGGGTTTAATCATAACAGAACAGATAAAGCGAAAAGTACCTACGGATATTAAAGAACATTTTATTGATGTTTGGTCACAATTCACGAATCCAAACGAAACTGCAAGCAAATTAGATGATTATGAAAATGTGCGATCAAACAGTGTGAGGAAAAAGAAAGAACTATATCAAGAGAATAACTTTTCTAAACATCAAACCTACGACGAAAGAGAAGAGAGACATTTTTCGGAACGGAAATATGTACCCCCGCATCAACGAGAATTCAGAAACAAAAACTTTCATAAAAACGAAACTACAAATTCAAGAAAAGTAACAAGGAACTGTTACGTTTGTGGATTGTCGCATTTTGCTAGAGACTGCCCAAATAGACATAAAAAATCGCAGTTGAGAGAATCTGCGGGAGAAAAGAAACAGGAAGACATTTTAACCGCGGAAATTCAGTCGGAATTAATTAATGGTGAAAAAAGCTTAAATATCAACCCTTTACAATACGTTGATATTTGTGTGGACAATAGAGAACTGAAAACCCTAGTTGACTCAGGTGCTATGATACCAGTTTTAAATTCTAAATATGTGTCGAGTGAACAAAAAGAAAAAGGAAAAATCATTTTAAAAAGTGCTTTTGGAGAAAGGATTAACGCTACTCTTTCGAGTTTTCAAATATCATTAAAAGATAAAAACAACGAAGGATTTTCCAGGCCTATTGAGATAGTTGCAGCTGTCACGGATAGAATTCAAGAGCAATTCATCATCCCCCCCTCTATATTAAACTTATTGGGAGAAAGCATAAACCACAGCGGCAGCCAAAACACGTCTGGATTAGAGGCGCCGATGGAAGAGAGCTTTGATGAATTTATGATTTGTTGTGGAATTAGTCAGAGCGAAGAACAACCGATCGGAAATGAAAGCGATTCTTTGGATAAGAAAAACAAAATTAATGCGTTGAAAGAAGAACAAAGAAAATGTGATACTTTGCTGTCAGTAAGAAAAAATTTATCCCTTGGAAAAGGAAACTTTTTTATGAATGATGAATTAATATTCCACCGGGATAAAATATTAGGCGAAAAAGTGAATCAGTTGGTTTTGCCCAAAAATAAGAGACAGCAAGTTCTTAAATTAGCACATGAATCAATTTTCGGATGCCATATGGGATTAAAAAAGACTAGTGAAAGAATTAAATACAGTTTTTATTGGCCAAATATGACAGATGATATTAAAAACTTTTGTAAATCTTGTAAAGAATGCCAGTTGAGGAGTCCGGAAAAAATGATTGATAAAATTCCTATTACTCCTGTTCTCCGTCCGGAATTGCCATTTGAGATAGTAAATATAGACCTAATAGGACCCATTGAACCCCCTTCTGCTCGTCGGCATAAGTATGTATTATGTCTAATGGACCAGCATTCTCGATGGCCTGAGGCTATCCCTCTTCGTTCGTTAACGGCTAAAGCTACGTGTGATGCTTTATTGGAGATATTCATGCGGACTGGAATACCCAATGTTATTGCAAGTGATAATGGAACGAACTTTATTTCTAAGTTAACCCAGGAATTCATGAAAAGATTAGGTTGTGCTCCCAGATTTACGACGCCTAACCATCCAGCTGGGAATGGCCTTATAGAAAGATATAATAGGGTGTTCAAAAATTCACTCCATCACATTATCAGAACTGATCCGAGTAATTGGGATAAATACATTCCGTATATGCTTTTTGCGTACAGGGAAGTTCCTAACTGTACGACGGGTGTTTCGCCATTCAAGTTGATGTATGGACGTGAAGCACGAGGACCTCTCAGTGTTCTAAAATCGAGCTGGTGTGGTGATATTGCCATTCCGTTAAACATGGAGAAATCAGTTGTGGATTATTTACAGGAGCAAAAAATAAACTTAGAAAGAGCTGCAGTGGAAAGAAAGAGCTGCAGTGGAAGCATCTCTCATCGCTTCTGGTAAACAACAGGCATATGCAGAATATTTTAACCGCCGAACCGCTTCTAAGGAATTTAAGCCAGGTGACCAAGTTTATTTATTAATACCTGATTCATCGAACAAATTGTATGCCCGTTGGACTGGTCCTGGAGAAATTATCGAGCATTGCCCTCCACATTCATATAAAGTAAAACTTAGCGATGGGAAAATTCGGCATTGTCATGCAAATAAAATTCGGAAATACTATCCAAGAATTAATGCTGTAGGCATGATCTTTGAAGATGATGCAGACTTTGGAGAAGTTTATTCATCCCCCAGTTATAAAAATGTATGTTACCGGAAAGAGATATTTGATCAAGTGGATTTGCGACATCTTTCTGAGGAAGTGAAATGTCAAATCCTGAACTTATTGTGGAATCATCATTCAATATTTACCGGACAAGTTAGAGTTGCAAAG
The DNA here is from genome assembly GCF_947563725.1 of Argiope bruennichi. NCBI lineage: Eukaryota > Metazoa > Arthropoda > Arachnida > Araneae > Araneidae > Argiope > Argiope bruennichi. The sequence continues at coordinate 82,161,334 of NC_079152.1, forward strand.
GTTGGTCATCACAAGATAAAATTAGAGGACGATAAAGAAAGGAAAAAACCTTACGTGTACAGGATTCCTGAAGCGTTGAAACCTCAAATAGACTCCCAAATCGAAGAACTCCTAAAACTAGATCTAATCGAAGAGAGCTCAGCTGACATTGCTTATCCTATAGTCTGTGTAAACAAGAAGGATGGATCTATCAGGATGTGCGTGGATTATCGAGCTTTGAATGCAGTGACTAAAACCGACGATTTCCCCATGGAAGACGCAACGGAATTAATATATTCCATAGGACAGGCAAATGTGATTAGTGTGTTAGATCTTTTGAAAGGGTACTATTCGCTTCCCATGGAAGAAGATTCGCGGGATTATACATCTTTTAAGACCCATAGAGCACAATATCGTTTTAAGGTAATGCCTTTTGGGCTGAAAAATGCAGCTGCAACTTTTCAAAGGGAAATGAACAAAGCATTGTCGCCATACAGAGAATTTTGCCGTGCTTATATTGATGACATTGCTATATTCTCCAATGATATTTCCTCTCACTTGAAACATCTTCATTTGGTGCTGGATAGATTGGAAGAGCTGCAATTCACTGTTAATCTTTCAAAGTGTGCTTTCGCGAAATCTGAAATTTCATACCTGGGACATATAATTGGCTCAGGAAAGCATCAAGCTGATCCAGCTAAGTTAGAAACGATCTCTCGTTTGCCCGTACCTGAAACCAAGAAACAACTACGTAGTGCTCTTGGCCTTTTCAACTATTATCGTGATTATATTGCGAATTTCGCCGAGATTGCCTTTCCATTAACGGAACTAACAAAGAAAAGAAGCCCTGATGTATTATCGTGGTGTGAAATGCATAGTGTTGCTTTTGAAAAATTAAAATCAGCATTGTTACACGCTCCTACTCTACACACTCCGAATATGAGCAAACCCTTTGTGATTCATTGTGATGCCTCGTCAATCGGGATTGGCTCTTGTTTATCACAGACTGTTGATGAAAAAATGTGCCCTATCGCTTATGCAAGTCAAAAATTAAACAAAAGCCTACAATCTTGGTCGACAATCGAACGGGAAGCATTTTCAATAGTTTGGAGCTTGAAAAAGTTTGAAACCCTTGTGTTTGGATCCGAGATCCACATTTTTACCAATCATAACCCCCTTCCTTATCTGACCAAGTGCGCTCCTCAGTCATCTCGACTACAAAGGTGGGTATTTGCCTTGCAGAGATTCAACATAACATTAAAACATTGCCCTGGTTCTAAAATGCCGCATGCTGATGCCCTGTCACGTTTATTACCAAAATAGACTGAAAAACATTTTTTTAGTACTAATATCATTTTTCTGTTTTATATATCAATATGGGATTAGTGACTATAAAATAATAATAATTTATGCTTGATATTATGTATATTTGTTTTAATGTTTTTTTTTGTTATTATCATTTTCTTAATATGTTGAATAATTGGTATTCGCAAGTTTAAGAGTATAATGTGCAAAACTGTTTGAAATAGGATTGGTTACAGGAATATAACTTTTTCTAGTGTTTGTTATAAATTTTCATTCAGCAGTTTTGGTTATATTTGAAATATTATTTGAGTAATGTTTATCAAGTGAAATCCTTTCTTAATTATGTATTAATGTTTACTAAGTGATTATATTCATTATAAATTTGTGTTTATTAGTTCATAAGTGATTATATACATTATTAAGTATATATTAACTGATAAGTGAGTTTCTTATTATCAAGATGGTATTTATATTCAATTGTGCATTTCTTATTTTACCTCGTTGCTTTCTTAAATGTTTGTTAGTAATTAGTTATTCATTCCAGTTAACTTTGCATTTGTGTTTATTTTTATTTGGATAATTTGATGTTATTAGATACGTTTTAAAATCCAATTCATAATTTTAATTCAGAGGTATGTTTATGTTTTCATATAAACACTACTCTTACGTTGGGGGTGTAGTGATTGGATTTTGAAGCGTTAAGAAAATAAACGTTCATAGATGGCGCTAGGCAACTAGCGCGAGTGTAATTCAAAGAGTGAGGTCATTCGAATGTTGGCTCTTGGTGGAGAAGGAGTTACTGAGCAGAGTAACTCGAACGAATCTGAAATAAATCTGTTAAGTTTTCTATTTGCCTAGTTTTTTTCAAAGCACTCACGAACCAGCCACGACAATTACAAAACATAGATATATACATTACAAACATATACACACAGTACGCACTTATTAATAAATAAGTTGACAGTATACATTTGATGCTTTATCACTGTTGTAAATAATAATTAATTCGTATAATTTTTAGTTTAAAAATTAGGAGAACGATTGTAGCTAATATTTTTCTGATTTGACTCTACTAAATATAGTTTTACTCTTCTCCATTATCTATATGATCTGCATGTTATCTACCCTTTTGCTTAACTAAAATCCGTCAATAGATAACAAGCTCCAAAAATCATATGCTGTATTAGTATTTTATCAAAAAACAGATACACACAGCTGTTAATTCAATAGTAAAGAATGTGAAGGTCAACGTTAAATAACTATCTCTCATTTCTGTCTCTACTAGTTTACTGATATCGTAGAAACCGAAGGTCGGATTTCCGTTAAGATAGGTCACGTTTATGCGCTGCATGGGAGTGACATTATGCTAAAAACTTGATGGCGCCTTTATCTGGAAGGAGTGAACGCACACACCACCGTCAGTGTTTTTTGCAATTAGTGTTTACGAAAATCAAAACTTTACTATCTTCACTCTGAGAATTGAAGGCAAACGATAAAAAGCAAACAACGTGTTTAAAAAAAAACGAGGTCTTTTACATAACTTTTGTAATCTCCTGTAGTATTAACATTTAAGACTTGTTATGGTTAAATTAAGGTTAATAAAAATATGGATTCTTCCATTTCATTTCTAAATTATTTAACATTGAATATTTTATAAATGAAAGATATTACAGCGTTATTGCTAGAAAAATCATTCGACTTAAAATAATTTGGAAAAAGTTTAAATAATGTTATTTTGTTTGGTTACTCACTAATAGCCTATAATCAACATAAACTATTATAAAAATATAACTATCCTTTTTTCCCCCTTTCCTGTATTCTAATAGGAATATATAGAAAGGAAGTATCGTAATAGTAAAAAAAGTTCGATTTCTAAATTTTGACGGATCTTTACGCTTTGGAACCTCTTGAGTTCGAAAAACACATTTTTGGCATTATGTCAATCTGTATGTGAACCTTATCATTCAAAAACGCTTGGAAGTACGTGGATGAAATTTGGTAGTTTTGTGGACCAAATTTTTAAATTTCTATCAAATTCCGAATGAATCCATTCAGAAAAATCTGTTTGTCTTGCTGTTCCAGTATAAATGAATTCAATAACTACAAAACATAAAGAGCTACATAAATAAAATTTGGTACACGGATTTAGCATCTAAAACATAGATTCTTATCAAATAACATGCCAAATCTTTCCAATATATGTAACCACAATAACTCACACATACTGATTTAAATCAGTGAAATTTCGCATGTAATCTTATAATTAAAATTGTACTTCCGTCAACATTTGGTTTCAAACTTTGCGAAAAAAATCGTTTTAAATATACATTTGCACAATATATTCTGATGATGATTAAGTGTGTGCCAAAAGTGGCGTTACACCGGTAAAAAGCTCATAATTAAAATAAAAAAATAGAATTTAAGTAGTTGTCAAAGGACTAGCCATTCAAAAAGGCACGACAAATAAAAATGCTAGATTTACACCAAAGATCTATAAATTTTAGCTATTGTTTAGTAATGCCATGCATAATGGGGCCTTATCCAAGATCACACAATTTTATGCGGGGGCGAGGAAAATATGAACTTAACTGAAGAGCAAGCGAAAGAGAGAGGACCCGGGATAGGAGACTATTTCCGTTCGTTCCACACTGTATTTGAAGTATATAAAAAATATTCTAGTCGTTAAAAAATTCGGTCTTGAAATTTCGACGAATCTCCACATTTTGACCTGTTTGAATCCGAAAAATGCATTTTTAGAATTATGTCGGTCTGTGAATACGATAGCTCGAAAAGACTTTGAGATAAATGGATGAAAATTTTTATGTGATCTTCACATCAAAACTGCAAATTCCTATCAAATTTTGTACGAAAGCCCTTCTAAAAAAATTTGTCTGTCTGGCATCCGAATGCAAATGAAATGACTGCATAGAAACAGCTAGACAAACATAAACAGCTAAAGCGATAGCATTCGGTATACAGTTTTATCATCTAAAGTACTGTCTGTCTATCACAAGAATAGCTCCCGCCAAGAAGTCTATCTAGTGGCGGTCGCTGTAGTAACAAGACTAGTTCATTTCTAATGGGGATTAAGGGTATAGGGAATTGGCGGAATTAAAGGTTACATCACGTCATTCGTCTTCTTGGATTTAAAAGAGTTGCACTCGTTATCTTATCCTTGTGTTTATTTTGCTTCTAAAGCGATAGCATTCGGTATACAGTTTTATCATCTAAAGTACTGTCTGTCTATCACAAGAATAGCTCCCGCCAAGAAGTCTATCTAGTGGCGGTCGCTGTAGTAACAAGACTAGTTCATTTCTAATGGGGATTAAGGGTATAGGGAATTGGCGGAATTAAAGGTTACATCACGTCATTCGTCTTCTTGGATTTAAAAGAGTTGCACTCGTTATCTTATCCTTGTGTTTATTTTGCTTTTGCTTTTAAAATTATTTGTTCCTTACTGGTTAAATTGATTTTGCTATTTTGCTAAACCTGCAAGATGGTCTTTAAGTTAAGGAAGGGTGAAATTTTGAAATCGCAGGCACGTAAAATTGTATATAATATTGCGGAATTTTGTTCCAATGAAGCTTCATCGAAATCTGCGTTAATTTCAGTCCCACAAGCTCTGAAAAGGGCTTCTCAAGCAACTGGAATTTCTGAAGCTACAATAAAAAAAATAAGAAAGGAAGTTTCATCATCGGGCTCATCGACAGTTTTAAAATCACCCGGTAAATACCGTAAAAGACCTAGTAAGCGAAACTGTGAAATAGACAACTTTGACAAGTGTGTTATACGGCAAACAATTCAAGACTTTTACATAAAAGAAAGGAAAGTACCATCCCTCAGAAAATTACTACCCGTGTTGAAAGAAAAAATTGGATTTTCGTGGCAAAAAGACACATTGTGCAAAGTCTTACATTCAATGAATTTCCGATGGAAGAAGTGCGTGAATAATAGAAAAGTACTCATGGAAAGACCAAATATTGTTTTTTGGAGACACAGATATTTGAGAGAAATGAGATGTCACAGGAAAGCTGGACGACCGATTGTCTATATTGATGAAACTTGGGTAGACAGCAATTTGACATTTAAGAAATGCTGGCAAGATGATACAGTTTTGGGAGCTATAGCAAATGTTAATTCGAAAAATAGACTTATAGTTGTTCATGCTGGGTCATCAACGGGTTTCCTTATGGGTGCTTTACTAGTATATAAAGCATCAACAAAAAGCGGCGACTATCACGGGCAAATGAACTATGAAAACTTTAAAAAATGGGTGTTGGAAAAACTTCTTCCAAATTTGCAACCAAACAGTGTCGTATGCATGGATAATGCATCGTATCATACAACTGTCGAAAACCCCACTCCAACGAAGTATTCTACAAAAAAGTTATGATAGACTGGTTGAAAAACAACGGAATTACCCTGCGATCAAAAAATGCGAAAAGCGGAACTGTTCTCTCTTATAGACAGTAATCGTCCAAAGAAAATTGTCTATAAAATTGATAATTTAATAGAGAAAGAAGGACATGAAGTTATCCGACTACCCCCTTATCATTGCGATTTGAACGCAATCGAATTTGTGTGGTCCTCTGTAAAAAGAATAATAAAGGAACGAAATGTTACTGGCGATTTAAGTTTGAACAATCTGAAATCTCTTCTTCAAACAGCTATCACTGAAGTTACTTCGGCAGAATGGGCAGCGCATTGCAAAAACGTAGAAAAGCTTGAAAATAATTATTGGGAGAAAGATGGACTGTTAGAAGATTTAGTGGACGAACTGTCATTTCAAATTGATACCAATGATGATTCTGATTCAGAAGAAACCAAAACTTGTGAGAGTGATTTCGAGGATTTTGAAATGCTTGAATGAACATTATTTTCGAAATATAGACGGTATTTTATTTTATTTTATTTTTAAAACTGTTTTGCCTTAAAAATTGTTGGAAAATACATGCTGAAAGTTTAATAATCAACGAAGTTCTGTCATTTTATTAATAATCTAAAGTCCTTGATAATTATTAATAGTTATGAAAATATTAAACAATTATTAAAAAGTTAAATAATTACTTTTTTATTGTAATAATTTTCATCTTTACTGCATATTCATTAATAATATTTAATTTTTATGTCTAAAAGTTTAAATATTATTATATAATTAATATATTAAAAATTTTTTTCATTCTTTATAAATCAATTTAAAAAAATCGCCAATACGTCATCAAGGCGATCAGTAAGCCAAAATGGATGCCTTTCTTTTTAAATCCCCCATTGAAAATAGAGCAGGTCTTGTTTCCACGGCAACAGACTATCGTAGACATATTGGCGGGAGCTATTCTTGAGGTAGACAAACAGTACAGGTCTGTATCAAATTTTGTACGAAAGCCCTTCTAAAAAAGATTTGTCTGTCTGGCATCCGAATGCAAGTGAAATGACTGCATAGAAACAGCTAGACAAACATAAACAGCTAGAGCGATAGCATTCGGTATACAGTTTTATCATCTAAAGTACAGATATGTATCAAATTTTGTACGAAAGCTCTTCTAAAAAAGATTTGTCTGTCTGGCATCCGAATGCAAGTGAAATGACTGCATAGAAACAGCTAGAGCAATATCATTCGATATACAGTTTTATCATCTTAAGTACCGATCTATATCAAGTTTTGTATCGACCGTTTGTCTATCTATGCATCTGCAGATATATAAACATGAATAACAAAAAGAAAATAATGTTGTAAATAAATGAAAATTGTATGTGTTCTTGGTATTAAAAATATAGCGCTATGTGAAATTTTAGTTTTATTCGGATAATCAAAAATCAGTATTTCATTTTCTTCATTATACCACTAAAGCACGAAATGTTCAGGTTTGGAAATCTGAGTGCTTAAATATGTATCTTATTTATCAGAAATATTTAACTCGCATTATCGCTATTGTAACAGTCTTTCAATGGAAAGATAAATGGATAAATAAAAAAGTATTTCATCGCTTCTAAGAGATGACTTGCTCCAATCAAATGGAACATTCGGAGGGGGTGGAGGATGGGTATGAATGATTCAGCTTTTGGCTATTTGTTGATATGTATCTGATTTAAGTGCATCAAGAAATTATTCTACATGTTATGTGTACAAGTTTTGGAAAAAAGAACGTTTAAGTAAATTCGAATTTATAGTGATTTTCTAATGCTAATGCGTTTGAAGTTAAAATGCAATACCATTTTAAATTTTTTTGCCGAGTTTGTGAATTAAATTTTTACTTTAAATTACTGAATTGTATGCAAATATAAATTTCCATTGATTTATTGCACAAGCACATACTAATTTATTTAAAAGTTAAAATTCAGTAAACATGCCTTCAGTTTAAACATAAGTTCGATAATAATTTATCTGCTTTTTGTAGACTTGTCACAGAAGCATTGTTAAAAGTGAAAAAAATTCATGATTTCTTTTTATGAATCAAAGAGTTGCTAAATTCTGAATGTAAAGAAATGCTAAAACGTGAAGTATTTAATACACAAAGTTCTCTTTTACTTCTGTAACTTTACTTTTAATTAAAATGAGAATATGAATTGCAGCGAATAATTTTTAAAAATTACCGAAAGCTAATAATAATTTTTAAAGAATAATAAAATATATAATAAAAAATTGTGACAACAATTTCCGAAATGAATAAAATGATTTAAAATATCTATAATATTTTAATTCAATGAATATGTCAACACTTACGATTAAAATACTCTTTACTATTCAGGAAACATCGTTTTTAATTAATGAAAAGTTATAGATTTATCAATTGTAATGATAAATAATAGTAATGATATCAATTCATAACAATTATTAATCAATTGTAATGAAAAATTTTACTAAATGTTTACCTAAAGCTTTCATAATATATTTTGTGTAAAATTTGATGAATTGAAAAGATTGGTATAGTGTACTAACTTTTTATTATATGGAATATAATATGTTTGAATAAAGCTATTTGTACTTCATATCACGTTATTTTTGTTTTTCTAAAAATTATGAGATCTCAAAAATTTACTCTGGCATCGCTTCTTAATATCTTTTCTTCTTCTGGTATCTTCTCTTTCTCTTCTCTATTGAGTTTGAAATAAATTGGACACTTTTTTGTATATTTCTGAATTACAATTTCTAAAATTCTTTGCATCTTTTTTTTTTTTTTTTTTTTTTTCATTTTACTTAATTGCTAACAATTTTTAATGTGTGAGCAGATTTGTGAATACTATTTAGCAGATTAAAATTACAAAAAAAAATCCAAACAAAATTGATTTATAAATCTAAAAGGTTGAAGTTCATCAGAAATGAATTTTATTAAAAAAAATTATTTTATATAGTCGTCAATTTTGATTATTTTTATGACTCTTAAAATTTGTAAAAATGTATTTTTCTAAAATAATATTAGCAGAAAATTTTATAAAAAGGAATGAAGGTACATTTAAAATATCATTTAAAGAATCCAAATTAACTCCAGTTCAATAGAAATAACATATAATCACCCCGTTGAAAGTAACTTCGAAAAACAAATTCTTCCATTGCAGTATAATACGAAAATTTTGTTCCATCTTTGTTTCACCATTTAATTTGACTAACCAATTTTTTTTAAATTTAGCCTGAGACGCTGAAGATACCGAAACGAAAGGGAAGGGAGAAGATATACCAGAGAAAAATAGAGTTCATTTTTTAAAGAATGTTTCTACAAGAACTATTTAATTATAAATAAAAACTAGTATTAGACGAAAAATTTAAATAAAATAGACCAGTTTAACCCCTTCCTCCCCCGCAAAAAACTATTGTATTCCTAAAAGCTAACATACATTATTTAAATCGGATTATTTTTTTCTGTGGGGCAAACGACTGGAGACACTGTCTTGGCTAAACTGAGTATTTGAAGAATCATACACCACCGTCTGTAACACTGGACAGTTAAAAGATATCTCCGCCCTTTTGGTCTGCATCATTATCGAATAAGAAATTCCAATTTCTGCTATAATATTTAGCAACTAATACAGTTTTTTTTAATGTTTAAATTGGCTTATTTATCAGCAGAGGAATAAACCTAATTATTGAATAAATGACCAAGTCAGTGTAGCTGAGGTCTGTAGTTGTTATTATTTAAAATGTTTGCTCATTCATTCTATATTATATACAAAACTTTTAATATTACTATATATTCATATATAAAGTATACTACAAATAATATTATTTTTATTTCTTAAGGACTCTGCCAAGATGTTTGATGAGATTTTTTAGTTCAATTTTCGTTTGTTAATTTATTACAATCGTATTTGAGATATTGTTAACAAGAGAATAGTTCATTTAAATGGGCACGTCTTCTACTTTACAACGAATTAATTTCCTGAAATTATTGTATAAACAACAACAAATTTTAATATTCCATCTAATATATTCATTTCAAACTTGCATGAATGCTATAATGTAATTTCGACACGCGCTGAAATTTTGAAAAATTACCAATGATAATTTCGTGATTCTCAAATCAATGAAGACAATGTAATAAAATTTTATCATGGTATTTATAAATTTTATTTAAAAATTTGACAGTATACGAAATATAATTTGATCGTGGAGTAAATAATTAATATACTTTACTATTTTAAGAAACTTGCAAGAAATATTTTTGCGACAAGTCTTGCATTTTCCAGCATTATATTGTTTTTCGATTTTCAATGTAATGTTTTCTTTTAATCTTCTTCTATAATTGCGAAGACAATTTTTTTGTACATCTTATATAAAAATAATTGTTATTTCCTCTGCATCTTTAAAAAAAAAACCCTTCTTTTGTAAAACAAATTAATCATACTTTTAGTCAGGTTTTGATTAAAATACAATGACTCTAATTCCTCAACATATACTTTGAAATAAAATGACCAATTATTCGTAAGACGTGATCAGCATATCTGTATTCAGGTCATTGAAAAGCTAACTTTTCCACCAGAAGGAATTACTAAGCTACCCTTTAAAATTCGTAATTTATAAAAAACAATGAAAAGAAAAATTGATTCAAAACTTTTGGTAGCAGCCCTTTGTTACAACGTTCGATTATTTTAATATTTTATTTCTTAAGAGAGGGTGATTGTTCTCATTATTCTCTTTGAACTGGCTAGTGTCCAATGGAAGTTATCTCTGTCATGAGGCCTTAATCTGACTCAAAGTCAGAAAAAAAAATTAATTGTTAATGGAAAAATTATTTCTTTTAAAAATACTTTCGTAGTTGTAAAACAATTAATTATTTTTCATAATTACTATTATAATTTTAGCGTTTGAAATATACATTTGAAGTAACGAACAATTATATAAAGATTTTTTAAAAAAATTGTAGTGTTTTAAAAATTCGAATTACTAAACTGTAGATTTTTATGCATCAAGAATAACAAGAATTCAATTTTTCATTCAATAAGTCTTGCTACATAAAATATTGTCAAGAACATTCATCTTGGAGCAGATATTTTAACAATTTTGTCTTTTTCACATTAGTGAGTTTTAGAAGTTTGGAGAGTGGGATGTCAATTCAAATCATTTCAAAAATCAAAGACTAAAAACTTTTTTTATTGGAATTCACAATTTAAATTACATGCTAAACCAGCCGAAATGTTCCTCCCTCAGTATTCTTGTATAACTCAATGTGGAATAGCATTTCTCATCGTAAAATTCTGCATCTACTCGACATATCTTAGTGGAAGCATCGTGCGCACATCGGCTCAACTTGAAAAATGGAATGGTTTAGGCTTTGTAGTATAATGAAAAAAATCCATAATATAGATTTTTGCTTTATATTGAAGCACATTATTTTTGCATTATTTTGCATTTTTGAAGTTCAAAATTTAATGCAAATTTACATATTTGTTGAGGAGATCTTATACCAAATTTTATTCATCTGTTTTATTTTAAGATATTTATGTACATGCTCGAAAGTATAGAGGCAAATACACGGCCGTCCTCTGCTTTCTTGGTGCAAAATTTAATGCAGATCAACAATTCTCATGATAGAATATCGCCTTATTAAGAAATATTTCCTTAAAAATAATTGCCTTAAATAAATGTTATTGAACTTTGTTAATAAAGGGTTATCTTTGTCTAATGTAATAGTTTCGTCTGATAAATGGCCAAAATATATAATACATTATATACTTTAACGTTGCATTTACAGCATCTTATGAATACATTAATGTATGATGAATGAAAATGTTTATCCATAGCAGACCATGTGATAAATATCAGTCATTTATCTCTTTGCGTTTTTATGATTATCGTGGTCACATGCATTCGAACAGACAGACAGACACACTTCACAGAGATAAATGACGTCCAAAATTTGAAAAAAAAATTTAGTACAAATATCACGCATTTTTTCACATTTCATTTGTCTAACTGTTTGAATTTTTTAAATTTATATATTCACAGATAGAGATATATATGAATTCAGAATGATTCTATGAATGAATATGAATCATTCCTTCTGAATTCTTCATGAATTCAGAAGGAATGATCTGCCTGAAACTTTCTCGCATGCCCTCTAATAAAAATACTTGTGTATTATTAACTGCGTGCCATTAGCGAATAGTAGTTACGAAATTGCCTATTAACTAACAATCGTTTGTGATTTATCTATTCGATGGGATACAGATCATAAATTAATAACAGAAAATCAAATTTATATTTTTTGGATGATTAACATCAAAATCTGACAGAAAACTACAATTGTAGTTAACAAAAATTACAAACCAAATTTCAAATATTTAAGTCATTGCATTTTGAAGTTATCGCATTTATATGCTTGTAAAAACACAAACCGACAGAGGGTCAGCCCCTTGGCGGATTTGATTCCAAATTTGATATATATTTATACTTTAGATTTTAAATCTGTGCACTAAATTTTATATATCTAGCTCCATTCATTTTGAAATTACCGTATTTATATTAGGATGGACTTCATTTGTATTGATTGTGTTCAAAATTAGATTGAAACTTACAAATTTTGTGTGGAGACCATATACCAAATTCCATCCATTTAGTTCAAAGCTGTTTTGACTTATCGTATTCTTACAGTCATAGTTCCAAAATTTCGGACTCAGTGAAGGCTAAAACATAGTTCGTCAAAATCTGAAGGATCAATCAAAATCTATCAATTTTTCGTTGTCTGTAATGCTTTCTCTTTGGTTGAAATGGTGTCAGTGAACTTAGAGATGTGAATTATGAAGATTCATCTAAATCTCAGGTTCACATTTTTTGTCAATTACAGTATCTTTTCTTATCATACCAAAAAATTAAAAATGGAAAAAAAGATAAAAATTTCTTTAATTTAAAAAATAGTTGATAAAGTATCTGTTAAGCAGGTCGCATTTAAATGTTTGTTTTCTTCTTATCAATAACCAATGAGAACGTTTGGTTATATACAGCATAAGTGCAATAATTTTTGGCCATCTTACCTATCTTTATGAGGAAAAATATGAGAATGACAAGGACAGAACATTTCATATCTTTATTTCAAAACGTGTGACAGGGAAATTATAGTAATAATGCCTCAAATGACGTCTTTGTACTTTTCGCAGTATTTTTATTTCTCTTGTAAATGTTTTAAGTACATTTTATTTTTAAATAAAATTCAGCATCCGATGGTCTTTTAAAAGACGTAATAATACTGTTTTAAAAAAGCGGCATTTTATAAAGGTGAAAATGTATGTAAGTGGAGAAAAGCGGAAAAATTACGAACATTTCCACCGCAATGGCTTATTTTCTATATTATTCTAATCATTAAATAAATTCTGAACATTAATAATTTCATTACATTCATTACACAAAAAACTAAAAAGGTGAAAATAAATGGTGTATAGCTGATGAAAACTTTAATAATTGGTGTGTGCATACATTTTTGACATACATTTATAATTATTTGATTTCTAAATTAATTTGTTTTCATAACGTAGCGATAATCTTTTGCTGTGTATTTATTTATAAGTTACAAGGATATCTTTTCCTTGTGTAATAGTTTCGTTTGTTCAAGGTTGAAGTTTAACTTATAAATATGTTAGCATGTAATTAATGAAATATTTGGAATTAGACACTCTTCATTCGATTATATATTCTCTTCTAAAATTACATTTTGTTCAACAAAGTTTAGTGCTTTACAAATTATTTCGAATTATAAACATCCTGGTATAACCGTTAAAGATATACAAGATTGGGAATTTATTGATGCTGTCTTTTTACTTTTCAAAATCAGTTTTCGATTACTAAATAATTATTTTTATCACAGTCAGTTAAATGTGATAATTTTAAAATTCTCAGTTATATTTTCCTCACAATATTTGAAGGAATTTCCTCACAATATTTGATAGCTATTATATATATATATATTTTAATTCATGTAATTAAAGCCTAAATTTAATTATTTTATGTTGGTTATTAACTGCTTCATTATGATGAGAAAAATATATTGCCGTTTATGTTTAAACTATTGTAATAATTATTATTATCTAGCAGTCCTAACACATATTAAATTGTCTGTATTGCACAAAAAATAACATTTAAGGAGATAAACATAATTTAACTGGCTCTAAATATAAACATTAAACTTTAAAGAGAGCATTGGTTGACAATTTAACATTATGTTGTAGTGAATAGCTTATAAGCCAGTTAACAGCTACGTCACCCGAGCAATTGCTGATGTATCATGGTCATGTTACTGGACTGCGAACCACAAGGTCCCAGGTTCTCATCACAATCTGCCACAATGTTTTCTAAATCTGATATATATATATATATATATATATATATATATATATATATATATATATATATATATATATATATATATATATATATAAAGGATTGTTTTTATTTGCTTGTCTTTTTAAAAGTGCTGAATAGAAGAATGTGTTTATATTACGAACTGATATTTTTTTAATGACAATAATTCATTTTAAAGAGTTGCTTTGTTGTCAACGCATTTTTTCCCCCAAAAAATACCTGATAGAGTTGAATTTTTTCACTTATATAACTTTATCGATATTGGCATGATATATTTTTATATTTTATATGATTCTTTTTTTTTCCGAAATTTAAAACGACTGCATGTCAAAAAAATTTAGCTTCTTCTATTCCGTTCCAAACAACTTGGCAATACCTTTGGTTTTACAGATTTCTCAAGATAACTTGGTGTCAGTTAATTTGTAAAATTTCTAGAAAATCTTCAGTTTTATTTACAAAAAAAAAAAAAAAAAAACCCTATGATAATCTTTGTTAATGCTAGCTGCCCCCCCCCCTTCGCACGCAATTTAAATTTATTCAAGTTGCTGACTACCAGTTAAAAGAAATCGTTTACTTACTTATCGATAGATGGCAGCAGGAACAGGAAAAAAAGTAACTTTGTATATGTTGTAGATGTACGGTTACAGAAAGAGAGATAGGGGGAGCAGTTGTGTTATTTAATTTAACAAATACTTGAAGGGCTTCAAAGAATAAACTTAAATTTGAAATAGCTTTAAACTGAAAAGTACACTCCAAAAAAGTAGAGTTCAAAAATTAAGTCATTTAAATACTTCTTCTACCTTATCTTTATTTTTTTTAAATGAAATATTAAATATTTTATGCAATTGTCTATCTTTCCTTTTGATGCATGTTAAAGGAAATTCACTTCAAGAGCTTAAGAGATAGGTTCAATTTTTCCAACGTTGAATAAAATTATATATTTATATTATTAATTTAAAAGCGGTATGTTTTTTTTAAAGAGGCAAAGAGACATGCATATAAAGTGAACGATTGCACGCATCGGAGTTGATCTAATTTGACAACCAAAACAATGTTGCATTATGAAAGTGCAGCAAATTACTTTTAATTTCAATATAGAGTGTAATATAAAAATCCAATTGTGAAAAATATATTTGTTGGTTATTTATTCATTTTTTATATTTTCCGTGAAAAAATTCATCATTTGTTCCTACTTAATGATTACAGTAGATGTATGTTATGCAATAATATTATGTAACAGTAACTATTTATCCATTATACAAGTGCAGTAACATAGTTGTATAACAGTATCTTTGTAACATCTCGCCTCGTTCATTTTGAAAGTCCCGCCATTGATTTTTGATTTTGATGAATTGTGAAAATTAGATATATTTCGAACAAATTATCTAGAAATCCGATGCTTTTTATTAGAAATAGTGAAAGCAAAATGCATGACATACAATGATTATGCCATAGACTAACCGTCTCAAATTTCATTTTCTTAAAAACAGGTTTTATACAAAAATATTGGAATTTTGTCTTCTCAGGCAGTTAAAGTAATTAAAATTGCTCACTTTTCTGGGATGATGTTTGTTTTCGTAGTAAAATTTTTCTCAATTTTACTGTTTAACTTTCTTGTTTACGGCCGCCATTTTATCATGCTTTTCTTCCTTATTAAATTGCAATGAAATTTTATGCAATTTTACTTCCAAATCTTTAGATACTCTTCAATATAACCTATTCATATAATTTAAATATGTATTTTGATAATTAATTTGTTTTAACAGAATAACACGATCCGCTTTATCAAACGAATCACTTTCTTCAGGATTAAATCAAATATTTTTAATTTTTTTCAGTAAATTAAAATATTTAATTGCGGTTTTAGTAAATTAAATTATGATTAAAGATATTCGCAAATTCACTAAGAAAATTCTTTAGCTATTACTACAAACATTTTAATTTTATTTATTTTTTTTACAGCAAAGCAACTGAATTTATATTGACTTTTTTTTTTGCTTTGCTTTTTTTTAACTCTGCAATTTTATTTTTTAAAAAATAACTTTAATTATATTGTAAATGATACGTTGTAAAAAAATCAGATATCTGCTTTGAAAGGTTATTATTTTTAATCAACAACAACTGATTTAAAAAAAACATTATTTTCAATGTTTCACAGTTCTGAATACATGCATTGGTAGTATGTAAATATAAACTAAAAGACACACGACATCAAATGGCACAGAATATTTACTTTATTGAAATAATTTTTACAAGTTCAGTAAACACACATTCATATTTTATACAAGATAGCACAATGTACAAGCAAAAAAGATTCGGAGTAAACTGTGATTATTTTACAATTCCTGTAACACTTGCAAATGAGATGAGCTACATAGCGTCATAAGATCCATACATTTTCTCACTTTCTTAACACCTTAGTTTAAAGGCAACACAAACCAGTTTCTTCTTCATTAAATAACAAATACTAACCCAAATAAAATAGTTAACATTTTAAATATTTAATAACAATAAAGAATTTTATATAAATTTCGCAGGGATTAGAAGAATAAAGAATTTAGAAATGGAATCTTCAATGAAAAGCTCTTCATTTCATACAAAGCATGAATGCTTTCAAGCGAAATAAATACAGCCAGCTGCACAATTTTTCAAAGCTCAATATCTGACTCCAGATCACATAACAGATGTTTAATAAGTTAGGTAAAAAAATATTTAAATTAATATATCAGTTAACTATTTTTTTTAAACTATAAGACCATACCCAAATTCAAAATAAATAATATTCACCAGACATTTTGAACACGCTGGGTACTTTCTCATAAAATTTCATAATAACTGATTTACAGTAACATACATCACAATAGCATGTATGTTACTGTAAATGAATTTAATTTTTTTTTCAATTCAAAAATAAATATAATTCCATTATTTGAAAACAATGGAATTCAGATAATCGTCGATATTTAATTTATGTATATAATAATGTAATCTTTACTTAGTAAAATAAACTGCGGATTAAAATCCACTTTTTTATCACATACATGAAGGCCTGAGTTCTCGCAGAACTAGCCTCTCGACATTCAATGCACTACGCAGTTTATATCACAACTTATCTTCATCTAGAAGACATACCAACACTTTCGACTGTCTTTCAAATACCTTCTGTCTACATAATTTGATTTCCGAAAAAATGTATTTTTCTCTCATTTATATGAATTCCAAATATATTTCCAACAAATTTACATTCAATATGAAAATGAATCTATCACGAGATTTTGCAAACAAATGGAAAACTAAGAGTGAGAACATGAAGTCCTTTTCTTCCCAAAAAAGTACAGTCATGTGAAAAGAGAATGCCTTACGTGCAGCCATTTCTTGTGGGACTCGTAGGACATGGATAAAAGAGAGGCTTTTCAGGATAGACATAGCGATCGTGGAATTTGTCCATCAAATATGAGGAATGCGATCGGTACTGCAGAGAAGCGGAAGAGCCGTTGAGCTTTTCAACTTTCAAGGAATGACAGCTCAGATTCACACATATGCTAATAGGATGAAGAACGGGGGCCAATTCGTCCAATCCAGCCATGCAAGGAAGCAGCAGAGATGCATCGACAGTTAATGGAATGTAAAAAGTACCTTTGGGGTGTAAAGCAAAAATCGGCATGCCTTGTCCTTGGAGCGGGCTGGGCGATCGATTCGATAATCGATCTGGAGTATGCGGGTATGGAGATAAAGTTGGTGAATGATGGCCGTTGCTGGATTTCAGCATGGTAGGACAAGAATTATTCTCACCATTTGTGCTGTATCCAGAGCTGCTGCCGTTGGATCGAACAGCATGTGGTGGTGGAGGACTTGAACTCGACCCACAACTGCTTGCCGTTTCAGCATGAGAGTCCCAGTGTTGGCTGTTGTATGAAGAAGGTAGGCCAACACCTTCTGAATGGTTCACTCGCTCAGGTATTTTAACAGCGTGGTCTGGTGGTGGGTGGCTGGGCGGATATGGAGAGAATGCGTGACCGGTGTGTGAATTAGTAGAGCACAGTCCATTATGTACCAAACGATCTTCATGACCAGGCGGTGGATGTCCAGATCTTAATGGATATGGCTCAACCATGTGGATTTTATTGTTGTTATGATCTTCGTCCGGCAAAGACATTTTATCGGAGTGGTGACTGTCTGTTGGAGAAGACGTGTGATGTCTCAAGTCGGCGTTAAACCTGTGTTTGATATTATTCTTAAATTTGTAGCAACTTTCTTCAGTTTTAGGAGTTTCATTCTGACTGGATGGTGGTACAACGACCAGTACGGGCATAGGCACAGGAGACGGAGGACTATTGTTACCGTTGCTAACAGTGCGATTGCTGATACTGCCATTGTTACTGCTGTTACTATTATTCCTTGAAGGATCTTTGGGAACACCAGGATTCTGCAACATTTCTCGCAACTGACTCGTTACTTTGACCGGAGTGATGGAAGGTGGAGGTGGCTGAGAGTGGTGAGAATTGTTTTCGATTTCTTGTTTCAAGTCAGGCACATCTGGCTTAGATTCGTACGGAAAAGTGGAAACGTGGTTATTTTCCGGAGCAACTGCACCATTTGAGCAGTTATCTAATGGAAAACAAGAGTTCGAACGACTATCCACTTCCATTGCAACTTGAGGTTTAGTTTCATCGCTTATCATCATACCTAAAGCTTGTGTATAGCACAAACCTAGAAATTAAAAAAAAACACAATTAATGATTACATTATATTTATCAAATTCATAAAGTAATGATACAAACTGCATTAACAAAGAGATTATTCTTCATTTTATAAAGATATACAAAAATTCACCAATGGTTAGAATTTAGCATTTATGGAAAAAATAAAGGGGAAAAAATGACTACTTCCTGTTGATGCTAATGAAATAGCTTTAAAAAAACCTAGTAACGTAACTTGCTAAAAAATAGATCAAAAACATTATTTTTAAAATTCAAATGAATGACAAGATGATCCAGTATGTCTAATTAATAACGTTAATCTTTATTTTAGATTAAAAACAAGTATAAATGAAGAATATGACAAATTATTTAGAAGTCATTAAAATATTTTTTTCTTTCTTAAACACAATGAAAAAATAATAATACTTTACCTCCAGCAACTTTATCATAATGCTTCTGCAAATGATTGATCAATCTGACGCAAACACCATCTCCTGAGAATAAGCCTTCCGATTCTACCATAAAGCGAACTGTTTCCGACATACATTCGTGGTATCCAAGTCTATACTGACGTTTGTGATCCTGTTCGGTTGTTTTAGCTACTTCGCAATTAGCTGTAAGAACGAAAGATTAATTAGTAAATACAATATACATACATACATGTACGCAGAAATGAATAATTAAGCAATGCTTTAGTTTCCGATTAAGGTTACAAAATTATAGCCATAAAAACCAGAAACAACCAACCGAATTAAGAATTAGTTTTAATGTTTGAATTATTGACGTCTCCATCTTAAACCCTATGAGCCCAGACTTGTCTCAAATCGAATTCGAGAAAGACCTGGCCAGATATTTCCAGGAGCATACTTGAATTCTAAAAGTGAGTATTTCGCAACGGACCGCTCAAATGGGAAAGACGATTTTGATTTGTTTCCGTTCACGAAAAATTATCTAGCATTTTGAGGTCACACAAACTGAGCTCAACTCCACTTAAAAACTCAAAGCAATTGAAATATCTGTCAATCAACATAATTTAACATTATTATCATTACAGAAGTAGCGTTTTATTCTAAATCTTAAAATAAAAAAATTAACTCCGCTAGAACCTATGCATTTAGCAAGATAACCATAATTGTAAATTTTATAAGTAATTAATATTTAATTGTAAACGCTAATTATTTATAAAAATTACATTCACCATAGGAAAATCTTAATTTATTCATCGCTTTGTAATTATTTCAATTTTTAATTTGTGAACGGTTTGGCTCAGTAAATATATGGTTCTTTTGTATTTAAATTACTTACTTTCCAATAATTGCGCACTAATGTGATTGATTTATGATTCAATTGGCGATTTTTATTATCATAGCATCACAATTAAAAATAACATTTTAACCATCTTCTAACTCACCTGGATCTTTGCATGGATGCGCTTGAAGATGCTTCAAATGTTTAATAGCCATTTCTATGATCTCAGTCTTTTCTATTCTGCCACGACCCTGAGAAGAAAGACATCGTGGATTAAAATACATGTGGACCATCATCCAGATTATAATTAAAAATACGTTATTTCAATTTATCCGAATGAATATCTAACTAAATAAGTACCTTTTTCAAATAGTTAGTGGGCACAAGACGGCTGAGATCGGCGAGACAGTTGTTCATTCTGTCCCGCCGCCGCTTCTCAATAATTCGATGCGACATCGGGTCCTGGAAATAAACAGAGCAATCATTAGAAACATAGTTGATAATATTTCATACAATTTTTTCATTGAAATTCTCTGTATTATGAAAGTACAGAGATTACAGCAAGATGAGTTAAAAAACAAGTCTATGCTTATGCTGCGGTCAGGTCAGTCACGTTTTCTGAGGTTAAGCAAGATTAAATGGTGTCCAGAACACAGTATCGCCCCCCTCACACACGCACACCTGCATACTCATCATATTGGTCTTAAAAAGTGAAATGAATGCACTAATATTTTGTTTTCCCACTGAAGTCTGGAATTCGGGGTCTTCATAATCCATACCCATCGCTTCCCATTATTGCTGCCTGTTTTAACTTGGAAAGTAATTACGATATCATACCGAGTCTTACACCTCGCATCTTTAGAAGAAAACGTAATTACTCTAAAAATTTTAAATATTCCTGTTTTGTTTATTTTACGATTGAAATAATTTAATTTTTAACAATGTCATTACAATAAACTCAATTAGAAAAATTAATTGAATTATGTAAGAACATCAAAAACAATTTGGAGAAAAATTGTGAACTTTTGGATTTGAAAATTTGGTTTTTAAAAGATTTAATCTGAATTTTATATAAAATCCCACAACTTTAGAAAAAGTAAGCTCCAAAAAACTTGGCCCCCAACAACAAAGCAAATTACTGTACTTTTTACGATTAATAATCTGATACAATAATAAATAATGAAACAATGAAGGTACAAAGTACAAAAATTTTATCTTTTTTTATGAAAACAAAACCGCTTATTATTAACAATCTAATAAATAAAGGAACAACAAATGTAGAAAGTGCAATATTTAATCTTTTTTTCAGTTAAAAGATTAATTTTTTTTTTCATCTCAGTGCTGATTTCTAATATATCTTGAAGTTTTTGCATATTTTTAAGGAAACAATTAACCTTTAATGAATCCTTTTTTTATAGCAGAATACATTCTTTTGAAATATAGTTTTCACTATATTTTTTTTTCAGATATGAATTATCACAGATATGATTCGCAAACCATTAGAATACAGTCATTCTTAATTTAAAAAAAAAAGTTTCAGTCATTCTTAATTTTAAAAAAAAGTTTTGCAATAAAATGATCAAAGTCGGCTTTTTGTGTCTCTTTTTAAATGTTATGAGAAAGACAATTCTTATTCATCGATTTTTTACAAAAATAAATAATAAAATTACATAATAAACATGATATTTTACGTTTTAACTCAAGCATTATCAATTAAGTTAGCATTATCATTAACTCAAGCATTATCAAGCGATAATCAATTTTAAAAGCAAAAATTTTTGTTTTTTTAATAAACAAAAAAATCTGTTTTGTTGATCGTTGCATAATCAAGTAACATGTCACGAGATTGACCTTAGCTGTTATTGACAAGATACATTCATTGCACAACGTTTTCGAAATTCTAGAAGGCGGTTGATTACGAATTCGGCATAGCTATTCATTTATTTCTAATATAATATTTACCCAGCTTAACCCGGACATTAAAAATTTTAACCTGAAAACTTTCTTAAATAATAATGAGTTTAAAAAATAAGAATGTAGAGAGGACAAATTTCTGAACAATATTCAGTAATATTCAATATTCAGTAATCCAGCAAATGAAATTCATGTAGATTAATAAAAATATTCATATAGGGGAGATTTATTATATTTTGTATGTATCTTAAGGATACATACAAAACAATTTTCACATGGAAAGAAAATCTTCACAAATCTAAATATCCATTGAGGTTTCATTCCAGATACTTATACAGTTATCGGTTTGATATGAGGAAAATATTTTTTTCCAAATTGTAGGTATACTGCCCTCTCTCTTACTTTTAATGATAGTACAACGGTTTCAGTCAAAACCTGGAAATAAGCAATTTCGTGGATAAACGGACTTCGTGATTTTTATGCTATTCCCTCAAAGGCCACGGATAATTTGAGGTCGAATGGAGTTTCATGGCAATATTTTCTTTTCCAAAAACAACCGCCATTTTTGTGACGAGACGTGACGGCCTTCATAATACAATGGCATTGGCCTTCAGTACATCAGACTGAAAGTCAAAAAAAGGCCACCACAACACAATACAGTCCGTCTCTTCCAGGCATAATGAATAAATACATCAAGAAAAATAAGTACACAAAATTTTGACAAGTTATTTTGGTTGAAGTGTCTAATTTCGCAAGAAATCATTTAGCAATCACTATGAAAATGATTGCCGATTCAAACAAACATTCCTCCATCCAAATCTAATTGTCCTTTTACTCATTGTATTTTTTATATATTCATCCTTGAATCGCAAGAATCTATTTAAGGCCAATACAATTTTCGATACTCCATAAAAATATTATATTAATAAGAATTAAAACACTCAAGATCGATGTACAGATTTGATTTTGAACTGACTATGGCACAATGCATTGCAGGTTCTATGTAAAGACATCATAATACCATCATGAGGTATTTCGCCTGAAGTACATATACCCAGCTCTCAATTAATATTTGGATGAATTAAAACCAAAACGAAATCTTAGTCCATATTATCAATCATCTTATCGTATACGAATTTGCAGAACATGTTTGATTACCCATTCGAAAATAGAAGGAAAACGCTATTTGTATGGAAAACATTTTTATAGAATTGGTTCTTAATTCGAAATGAAATTTTAGGTGACGTCCTGCTAGCCCAATTACAGATCTGGTAAATATCCTTCAAATTCCAAGTTCCAGCTAAAAATGCTTTGAAAAAATAATGCATTTAATGTTAATTAACAGAAAATTATTTATAGAAATATAAACAATGAATCCAGCAAAAATTTATCAGCATCACTGGAGAAGTCGTTTAAAAAAAGTCATGCTCAAATATTATAGTTTGATTTTTTAAAAAAAAAAAGGAATGAATCTTAACAAGCAAAATTCCACTTATTCCATATTTGTAACTTTAAAAAAAAATATCCTTAGATGATAGTTGCATAATCAAGTAACACGACACGAGACTGGCCTTTGTTATTGTTGGTACGATGTCGAATTGCGCAACAAATGTTTCCGAAATTCTAAAAAGCGGTCGGATTGAGAGTGCAATTTTTGTTTTGTTTCCATATATAACATATTAATCAATTTAATCCTAAAACTCCGTTAAATAATAATGAATATTAAAATAGAAATAAGATAGAGAGAGGAAGAATTTCTGAACAAAGTTTAATATGCCATTTTTAAAGTAAGAAATAAATGTATCATAAAAATAAAGCTTAAATAATATTTTAAAGCAATTCTTCTTCAGTCAAAAGTCATATTAAAAAAATTCGTCAATAATTAAATTTGCTTGCTTCTATTTATTCTACATTTTAGCATTATTAGCCTGTCACTGTCTGTTTATGCTAATTTTGACTATATTTGATACCAAAGCATTCATGATAACATTCGTATAGATGGTACAAGTTTAAGAGTACATTCATTTAGAATAATTCAAATATTCATTAATCTAGTCAAACCTTTGCTCCATTAGCAATAGTTATACCGAGATTAAAAAGCAAAAAAATGAATTTTATTCTGTACCACCCCATTCACATCAAAAATTTAAATAATGCAATTTTTTTCATATTAAATCTGATGGCCGTATACTTCGAACATCTCTCATCGTTATCTGCAAAAGCACATATTAACCAATCAGGCAGTTAAAAGTATCAGTAATAAAATGGCTAATAATCCGCAATACATCAAATTTGCCTCCAAAAATTTGTTTGATACAAACGACCTCTCGATATAATATCTACTCTGAAGCGAGCAAACACTTTTAGAACAACAAAAGCGATTAAAAAGGTGTAGGGAAATTCTCCCATCATAACAGGGACAATTCGGACAACAGAACTAAAAGATTGCAAAACAAGATGCAATTTTGCAACCACGCAACATTACGTACCGATAACATGAGCAGCTGATTTTGAACAAGGACTTAACCGTCTGTTCTTTCGAACTGGTTTAATCAGCGTTTTGAGTTCTGCCGAACTCGTGCAGACTGATATACAAAAGTAATGACGACAGATGTCGCAAAGTGAAACTTCGGAATTTGAAGTTCGTATTAAGTCACGTTTTTTCGGCGTTATCATGGTTTCCAAGACGATGATAGATGATAATATTTTTTTTAAAAAAAAGTCTCGTTTCAGCGCACTTATCTGTTGCACGGAGCCTGTAAAATTTATCGCACTTTTTCCTCGAGTCAACGGGCTTCCGTACTATGATCTCTATGATAAAAGCCATTTTAAGTGCAAGGAAACTTGCACTTAACTCAAACATATTTCCCTTTTAACGATTGGGATCTTTTCCATTTATTTTAATGATAGCACTTATTATGTGATTATCGTTTTATTATTATTATTATTATTATATATATATATATATATATATATATATATATATATATATATTTCCGATTTTAAACAGAATACTAAAACAGCCATTTAAATTTAAAAGTTCACACAATAAATTGGACTATAATTTATAAAAGTCATTCATTTATCTTCAAAATAATAATGTAAAATTGGTTTAACAGATGAAGATTATAAAATATCTTTAGAGACAGACAAATGCAGTAAGCACCTGATAAATCGAAGATTTTATTTTAAAACTGGAGGTCAGTAAATATTTTATAAAAAACAGACAATTTAGACTTTTTAGACAATTATTATTCGTCATTGTTTTTAATAACCTGAAATCGAAAAGATCTGTGCCATCAGAATACGATTATACTGACTGAACAATTCGATTATTCAAGGTCAGATTTCAATCACTTTCTATCGTTCTTTAACAAACAATGACCTGAAATTCAAAGTCGTTTTAGCCGACAAGTTCTGTTCTTAATTTGCTAACCAGAATATACATCACAGAAAGTAATTACTTGAAATCTAAACTTTATGAAAGATTGCTTTTCTTCAAAGCATACAACTTTTACAGAAAGTATTTTTGTGAAAAATATTTTACGTAATTATTTGTTACTTTATCACAAAAAATCATATCTCATTGACATTATTACGAACATATTTTTAATAAAAAATTGCTACATATAAAGTTTAATAATCAATAAAATTCGAAATCTAATTTAAGTTGACAGTATTTTTGAGTGGCCCGGCCCTGCGGTTACTACAGAATTCAAGTACTCGATAAATATACTATTCGTAATTTTATAGCATTTCATATTCAAATCAGCACCTTTTAAATTTTATCGCGATTTCTCCCGCTATTTTTGAGTTTGTTTATTTTTATCTGAAATTTACTGTTTTCATCAAAGAACCTTGTTTTAAATCGCGACTTCTTAAACTGTGGATTAGTGTTTAATGCGATCCCAGTATTACAACATATATTCTTTTATTATATATTTTTCAGATTTTACAAGTCTTTTTAGATGAAAATGGATCACCGGAGGGGGGGGGGTTAAGAAATCTCGTTTCATTTTATACTGCAGTCAAACTTAATGCACTTAGAATCAATAAAATTCCTTAGAAAGCAGGTCGGATTGTACGTTCATTATTTACGAATTTTAATGCCACCTAATTTTAAAACCACTTCTGCTGGGCAAGAAAAATCTAGAGACGAGCCTCAGCACTGTTTTAGCTTCATCCATTTAATCAAGGATAGTATTAATATTGTTTTTAAATTAACGACTTTTACAAGGAGAATTCATCGCTATAGTTAAATAAGGTCTAATATAAAAACCAATTAGTAATATATGCGTATATAAACAAGATTTTACTTTTGAAATAGATATTACAAATAAACTTCATGATGTTAAAAGAACATTTTATTCAGAATTTTGAATTTTAATAGCGTAACCATATTCTAAGGTCAATAAAAATACATTTTTCAATCAGCGTATTAAATAAAGTAATTTAACTCACTTTTCTCAATGAAATTTCACAGTCCTTCATTCAACAGGTTAAGAGTTACCATATAGAAAAACACAAGCACACAAAAAAAGCTTATCCAAATTTTGTTTTTCCCAAGTTGGCACGAGATGCACGCACGACCATGAGAGAAAGATGTTTCAGGTTACAATAATCCCCAAACTCGATGCGGTTTTACTTAGTGAACACTCTCGTCGTATATAACGAACGCGCCGCGGTAAGTCCATGCGTACTTTCCTCTTGTCTTGTTCGTATCGAGGTTACCGTGAGGATCCGAGTTGCGCCAAAGCAATTTCGCCAACTATGTATTGAAGAGGGGAAAGAGAAAGCAAACGGAATCTACATCAAAAACCATTTAGATTTCTTTTCTTTTTTTTTTTTTCACCGTATCTCTCTGTGGACTCTAATAGAAATATTTCCTTTGATTTCGAGAAAACTCGAAAATGTTTCATTAAGCGGCAACTATATAGAATTCGGAACAGTTATTTCTTTTTCTTTCCAATGATATCGTCGAAACATTTTATAACGTTCGATATCTAATGGAGAAAATAATTTCGAAGATTAATACCTGTTTTCTCCTTTTATTCGTTTCGAGATTTATAAAAAAGGATAAAATTGAAGTCCCAACTAACGAGAAAAGTAGGTTATCTCTTTTAATGTTGATATTCTAGAAATTCTTTTATATATTTTTTAAATTGATAATTTTTTTCATATTGCAGCAATCTTTTAGAGAAAAATGTCGCTAATGAATCTATATGTATGCAAAATGTTAAAACTAATAAAAAAATTATAAATTATCGTTAAGTATCGTATTAATTATAAGTTATAGATTTCGGCAATTAACTCTGCTCTGGAGGGTTTAAACATTATTTCAAAATGAAATTCTACGATACATAAATGCTTTTGCTTTAATCTTACAAAATAAAAATGCACCAATAATTATTATAAGTACTTGTAAGATTATCTCTATATTTGCTATTAAAGTATACAGTGCTTAAATTTGATGATTTTTGTTGCATGCCAGAGCCTAGATAATTGTACCCAGATTGAGTGCAAAAAGATATCAAAAAAGAAAAATAAGTCTTTAATGAAGGAAGTTTAAGAAATAATAATATTAGAAGAATCCAATACATTTCAGACTCTTTGCAATCATAAATAAATAAAACAAACAATTCAAATCAAAATCACTAGAGGTCGCTTATTTTATTATTAACTGAAGAACAAAATACTAGTCCACATATAGGAGGTTTTATAATTTACTATGATAATATACTTGAAGAATAAATAATCAGTGTTATAAAAATGATTTGATAAAAAGTCCCAGATAAATTTGCACTCTAATTAAAAATTGCCGCTGTTTCATGTAGTATATTTTTATTTAAAAAAATCTGCGAAATATCAGATAAAGAAATAGAATTTATCTGAATTTATGAGGCAGTACTTCTATAAAATAGCTAATTAAATTAACAGATTACGTTTAATAATTAAAGTATCGACTGCATTTCAAGAAAGATAAAATAAGGCAATAATTTATATTCTTGATGATTTTAAATAAACATTTTTCTTTCCTTTTTTTCTTTCTAAAAGCAACTTCCAAGTTCCAACATCTTCAAAAATTAAAATTTACTTATTTTAACAATTGGCAAACAACTGATGATTGCTTATCTGAAGCAAGTTGTCTACTTCAAATCCAAAAAGTTTAAAGTCTAAAAACAAGATAAAAAAATATCAAATTCTTGTTTTGAATTTTAATGTTCAGATAATGAAAATCCAATGAAAAAAATTAATAAACAAAATTAACACTTACTTTCATCTTCTTATTTGACACAACTGCGTCTTTATAAATTTCTCTCGCAGTGGTTTTGAAAAAGAACTGCGGAATCATGAAATCTGCGGGGTAGTCAGCGCAAAGTACAAAAAACAAAATATAATACTGGATAACAATCGAAATTAAGTTTGTAATAGAATTTTTAAAGAGGACTACAACTAAAAAGTTTTATCCTCAAGAAACCATTACCATTTCGTGGTTAGTCAGAACATCTGCTAAAAACACAACCTCCACCATCATCATTGCACATTTGTCATTAGCACCTAACCTTCAGATGAGGGCTTTTTTTAGATTAGCAAACACACCAAGAGGATCAATATGTCTCTAGTAGTGAGCTAATACCGAATTCTATTTCACTAAGTCTCAAGTTCAATAGCAAACCTAACGTCATCAACACAGTTGACTAATTGACCTTGTCCCCGATTCGCATAGTTCTCAATAGCGTGATTCCCATTTTGCACATGCGAAGGGCATTTATTTACACGTGATTTTGGTCGATTAACACCGGTACGTTAAGAAGCCCCCACCTTTTCACAGTCTGGCAAGAATGTGCGCAACGAACCAAAATACGTCCTAATGAACCAAAATACTAATTCAATTTCTTTCTTTTTTAATGTAAGAGGTATCAAATTAATACATCCAATGATCAGAATAAGAATGACGCAATGAAAAAAGCCTGCAACGGTACATTTCTTTTTCTAACTTGTTACGATCAAATGAATACTTTCCGATGTCTATAAAGACAAGCTTCAAGTATTTTAGTAACTGAACAAGACGCTTGCTATTCAGTAGTTTAGAAATAATGTTTAGGTTTTTTTAACTTATATAATTATAATTTTTATAAGCAAAACTGAATACATTTAATAAAAAAAATTTAAATTTTAAAAATACTTTTATTGTCTATTAAAAAGTATTTTTTATTTTAATCTTTTTCGTACTTTTTAGCTTGATTGACTTAATCCTCTACGTATTTTATGAAGGAATCTCGAAATTACTTTTTTTTTCCTTTAAATTCTTTATCATGTGACGCTACACAAGTTGAATCCATTTCATTAAATCAATCTATTATTAACTGATAAATAAGTTTTGAAAAGATAACACATAAGTGTAACGATACACAAAGGATGGAAGGAATGTATGTGTATATATGTGTGTGTGTTACGGTTAGTATTATTAATTATAGTGAGTTTATTACATATATGTATATATTCCAGCATTTTAAAAATTATTTCCTTAGAATTTCATTTAGATTTTAGAGATTAAATATCACCTTAATTATTTTTTTAACAAAACAATTCATATTGATTTTTAAAGCAATATGAATTTAGAATGGAATTTGAATTTATAATATGAATTAAATACTTAATATTGCATAATATATTAGCTTCATTAGCCTAAGCATAATATAAAGTTAAAAAAATGGAATTAACTTTAATAAAATTTTGAAAAAAATTTTTTAACGTGAATTAATTTATTCATGCTCGAAGAAAAATTGTAATAATGATTAACAGTCGCCAAAAAGACCAACAGTTTTCTAAAGAAAAGATATATTAAAAAAAGGAAAAGAATATTTATGATCGCAGCAGCGTTCACCTTGCAATGTCGAATGGAGGTGATAAATATTGGAGGGATAAGTTGCCAAATGTTGCAACCCTACCATCAATGTGCATGCCAAGCACGTGACGGACGTATCGAGGTCTCACGTGTCCACGTGCGAGCACATGACGAAAGTCGTCGCCAACATTTGGCGTGCTTCCAGACTGTGGGACCTTGAGTTAAAAGAACACGTGGCTGTGTTTCGGCGCTCCGTAAGATAGCTTCACCTTTACGCTTCCTGAAAAGTTCTCTCGCACTGGCCATTTCCCACCCACCTTCCTAATCTGCATTGGCACACTGATAAACGAAAACAACAAATAAATACTAGTTACTACAGACCGTTACAAACGCAAACATTTTCTCTCCTATTCAAAAAATTAGCATTTTGTTATTCTTTAAATAGAAACAGCTGTACAAAGCGACGGGTAAGCGGGGGTAAGAAAAATTATAAATTTTAGAATTAAAATAAATATTAAGACTCAAAAATAAAATTAAAAGTTTTTTTTTTTTTGAGATCTACTGGAATAAAAAATATTACATAAAACTTTTGAAAATGAAGTTAAAGAAAATATAATAAAACATATTACATAAATTTTTAAGAACATAAGCTTTATAAATCGCGTAAGAGTCATCGTACATAAATAAATTAGATTTTGATAAAAAGTATAGATTTCACGGCTTCTGAATTTTTCTGACAAATTCTGCATAGTTGTGCGGAATATAGATACACTAAGTTGCGAATCGTTACACTAAAACATAAACTGAAAATTACATGAAGAATTAATTTATATCTTATACAAAAAAGTGAAATTGCATTAAAAATAAATAATTTTGAACGAAATTTATAACAATTCTTACATAACGCAAGCCATCAGTGTAATGTTTGCTATGAAGTTTATTTATTTATTTATTTTAACACAAACACACACAAAATAAATAAATCCTGACCGTCACTGTATTAAAGTCTACAACCCTCTCCCCCTCCATGATTGACAAAAATAAAAAAAGAATTTAAAAAAATTAAGAAATTTTTCTTTTGACGACTTTAATTAAATTCTTTCTGCTTTCCTAATTAATTTTGATAAATAAACCATTTAAAAGTGAGTGAATCTGAATCTCAATCATGTCATGAATTTTTGATTTTTTTCACAAGTGTTTAGAATTTCTATTTTTTTTTTTTTTTTTTTTTCCTTCTTCTAATGGCTGTTTCGTTGAAATAAATGTTTGTTTAATACATTTCTCACGCAAAAATTTACATTTATTAACGATATAGTATATGAATACGATTGATTAATTTAACAATATTAGTAAAATATTAAATTTCAGAAGGTTATCACGAAGAAAGAATCCGTCGATTTATAACACTCAAAATCATAAATTTTTCTCCTCTGCTAGAGCTGCTAGAGATAAATAGGACCGCAATCCAAATTATATATTTACATAAAGTATCATTATATTATTGAAAACTGCATAATGTGCAAATTATATACCTAGTAGATTTCAAGTTTTGGATCGTGACAACCCCAGAAGTCTCTTGGACAAATGTTAATGTTTATTAATTGTTATGGTCTCTCTTTTACATGGGTGTCATTAAATCAAAGCAAAATACTTAATAACATGCACAAGCCTCGTCAAATTTACAGCAACCAATTGTGTCATGTGCTGTTTCAGAACAGAAAAAAAAATTATCCAGTCAAGGTTACAGTTTACGCTGGCAATGTCACGTGCCTTCTAATCGAACTCGCTCTCCACCTCTGCGGTAAACGTAGGCGACACGCAAACGTTCTCAATTCGAACACAAGAACGCTACGCATTACAACAGTTGTTGTTGAACTGTCCTGGAAGAAATTCTTGTTCTCCTTGCCCTCTGAATATGGCAACGGGACCTCCCTCCCCTCCCTTCAACAATCACGTCCAATTGCGCAGTTTATTTGTTGGCTTTTAGCCACCATTATGTGTTTGCTTACTCAACGAGGATTTGCCCAGAAAAAAAAGGTGAAAAGTAAAATAAAGAAACAAGCACACAGATTAGCACTGCTGACTAGCTCTCATAAGTGTGACGTAATGCTGAGTGCACATAAGATCTGTAATGATAAAGTGATGGCAAAACTACTTCTTCCTTGGTAGCATGAGAACGAGGGAAAAAATACAATTGGTGGAAGATATGATATACTGCTAAGGAATAAAACTAGGAATTACAATAAAGCCTCAAAAATTACTAAAGCGCCATATCAATAAAAAAAATCGATCAATTTAAAATTTATTACATTTTGACATCTATTTTTTTTAAAATTTAGCATCGAAAAAAAATATTTGGTTCACAAAATTCACCTCTCAATTACAACACGAAATGTGTATTACATGTGAATGAAATGCGTTGTACTATAGTTGCAAAATTTAAAGTAGTTTTTAATCTTTTGCCTCATAACAAATGAGTGCAGATAGTGACATATTCAAGTACTTGAATATTAAATAGAAAAACACATTTCACAGCATAGCCACGTGGCTTACACTATCTACAAATTGCATACTACGGCGATACATGTTTTTCGTAAAAACAGAGCCCACGTTGAAATTCGTAAACGTGAGTGCTTCAGCCCCAACGTGTTCCACATCGCGTTTTTTTAAGGGTGGGCCAATGCATACATCCACAAGAAGGTCATCCTATCACGTGGGTCACGTACACACTATTTAAGCAATTAGTTTAAGTATTGAAATAAATTACTGACTTTCATTAAAAAAATATAATGAAATTTAAGTACCAACAGGTCATTAAATCTAAAAGGACTATTTTACATCTGAATAATGCATGCACTTAAATATGTACAAACGAAAGTAAAATATCACCAAACAGTAGTAATTAATGCACTCAATCTTCACTTAGATGAAGATAATACGGACACTCTTAAATAATTTATTAAGATAACTTTTCTTCAAAGAAAGAAACACAAACTATTAATAATTAATTTGAATTGATAAGAAATTTGAAGTAGCAAATGGCGAGTTTTTTTTCTTTTTATTTATGGTTTACTACAGAGACATAACATCATTTTTTTTCTAATATTATAGCGTTAAATATAAATACTATGAATTAACAGGTTTCTTTTCATACACGTTTTCTGATAATGTTTCAAAATCAAAAAATACATTGTTTAAAGACACGGTTCAACTCGAGCATACTAGGTTTCTAACTTCCAGCCGATATTAAAATCAAAATTCGGATAAATTCATTTTTGTTTCAAATAAAATTATACAAAATGATTTTAAATTACAAGGAGAAAGATTTAAAACATCTCCCCTCTCTCTCATTTAAACAGGTGAAAAAATATTTTGCTCACATTGATTTCGATAGATCTTACTGATTTCCCGTTTTTTCGCCATCAATGAATTCAAGCACAAAAAATAAAAGCATAAAAACTGTATTATTAAAGGATAATATTTAAAGTCATCAGACATTCTGGTTAAGTCACGACTTTGAAATAATGCCCCATGTTATTCCAATTTTTATTTATAAGAAAATTAATAGAGCTAAAAAAATTTCTTTAAGTAATCAGATTTAATTTTAAAAATTGTGTGTTTTTTTTGCAGAATTTTTTTTTGCCTTACTTTTAATAAGTATTAAAAATTATTATTCTTAATTAAAACAATAATAATGATTCAAAATGACAACACATTTAAAAAGGAAATTCGAACCTCAAGTTCGAAATATCGTAGTTTGATAATGTATTAGGCTTGATTCATCTAGGCTTTTTACTTTTAAAATTTGCTCTAATTACATAGCAGTACACAATAAAATGCATTTAATATCATCACAAGGCGCGTAAGTATAAATACAAAACTAAAATCATAAAGAGTATCGTTGCAAAATAAGAATAAGCGTATTTTTAAAGATTCATTAAAATTAGAAAAAATGCACTGAGATAAAACTGGAGTTACATAGGAATTTCTTTTTTCCGTTCTTTTAAAGTGGTCGGAATTTACTAAGTAAAACATCAATATTTTTATTAATGCTTAGTTAAAAATTTTACTAAAATTTTGAAAACCCCTATCTTAGTAAGCACTGATTACCCAAGAAGCAACAACTTGTAGAATTTATTAACTCTAGATACAATGATCTGGACATGTTAAATGATTTCTTCATTATGCATGATGTAATTTACAAATCAAATGTCAGTTTATAAACATTACCAAGCAAAAAATAGAATAGCAAAAGAGAGAATTTCTTCGTTCCTTCCAGCTTTTCTTTTCTTATAATTTCTGATATTCGTCATTGCGTTTGATTTTTTTAAATGTATGTTTTAAAAATCCTATCACCTCGCCCCTCCCCTTTCAAATAGCTAGTGTCTCGTAACCGTCTGAATTCTGGTAAAACCCAGGATTCAGTCCAGAAATCCTCCCACTTTAACTATATCCAACTAGAGGTTTGATATTTCTATTGATATATTTTCAGATTAATATGTCAAAACACTGAGAAAACTACTGTTAAAGGTCATTTCAAAAACAAACAGACCGATGAACTTCTAGTAGGTACCTCAAACAGCTTTTTTCCCCTTAAAAATAACCTAAGGTAAGGCCCACAAGTACATATTCCAAGTGTTATTTTCAGACTTGCTATTTCTTTCTACTACGTATTCAAGGAATAGAAGAAGTTGCCAAAGTATGTTGCGAAATGTGTGGGGCGCTAATTGAGTAATGCGTATATTTTCACTGATTTCTTTGTCCAAAATAAGTGCTTTCAGATGATTCAAAGTAGAAATTGCAAACCATATTTTTAATATGACATCTCTTAAGACTATTTCCTAATATATATATATAAAGACTCTGAAAATTATCCATAATATCTATCGGTGTCAACAAAACTATCAATACTCTTTTTTCCTTATTTTTTTACTTATGATCTTTGGATTCATTAATGTTGCGATTAAGAGAACATGCTATCGTATTCAACACAAGTATAAAGTTATTTCTCGAAAATTTAATTTCAAAACTCGATGAGATGACTCTTAAGAATCTATTTTTCATTCTAAAGCATAATTACGAAATAAAATATATTAGTCGTGAACAATTCATTACAAGATTAATAAAAATACAATTAATGAAGAATTGTGAACTTGATATTTAATCCCACTCATTAACAACTATGCTATATTTTCTTTATAAACATTCAATAATTTATTAATGCAAACAATCCAAAGACTGGAAAAAAAAACGATTATTTTTTAAAAATTTTATCATAAAAACTTTAAAAAATGATAACAGCCAAAATATTTATCTGTTTTTTTCCCCCTCTAAGAAAGATACATAAATTCAAAACCGAAATGATGGCCACTTTATAGTCTTGAAACATGAGTTTCTTTAAAAATATGATCTTAAAATGCCAATGCTTATATAAAATAAGTGTACCCTTTTTAGAAGCATAAAGAGAGAGAGGATTCAAGACTTTACAAAGGGTGTAGATTCGACTTTAAAGAAAGCACTAATATGGAGGAAAACATCTGTGCGTTTAAAAGTGGTCTAAACGCAAATATATAACATAGGGACGAAAAATAATAGCATGCCTTGGGACCATTTATTCATATTTAACACTGATTGTCTTAATTTTTTTTATTAATATTATTCAATAACTAACAGTTTTAATAACTACAGAATTGAAATAATACAGCAATATTATTCAATAACTACAGTTTTGATATATAGTTCTATAGATATACAATTTCGATGGCAATACAGCATACAACCTTTCATTTAACTAGCTTATTGATTTTACTTCTATCCCGTTGATATAAATATGAAGACAGAACAAATAACAGCAACTTGCTAAAGAATATGACACAAAATTTCATAAAAGTCAACAACTGCCGTGATGAAAACTATAAGCCAAATTTTATCCATCCAGGTCGGGTTTTTTTGGGGAGGGGGGTGGGTATTATATTCATATGGGCAAAGGTGGTTGAACAGACTTGCCGCTGACAGATTTTATCCAAAAGTCGGCATAGATCTCTAAATTTACAATTCAGATAGGATGACTTAGTTACCGTGTTCACATACTGATAAACATAGTTGTATAAATATTTTTTTTGTATCGACCTTTACAGACCCAGGTAGATACAAAACTCCGAGATTCATTAAAATCTCAAGGTTGAATTTTTGGACAATTACAATGCTTCCCTTTCGCATATTTCAAGTACGAAAAATCAAAAACATAACACCGTAAAGAAAACTGAATAAATAGGACGAGAGCTTAAATAATCCAGAAAAAGAAGAAGAAACAAAAAGAGTCTTAAAACTTCCCGAGCCCCTGTTTACGCCCAACTGCTGACTAGTGAGGCCGGTCGAATCCAGCAGTTCTGTTATTGGCTTCTGCCTTTACACTTTCCGTTGCGTCGAAGGAGGACAGAAAGAGAGAGAGAAAACGCGGAACTCGCGGGGATCTGTCTCGATGTTAAAAAGAAGGTTGGAGGATGGAAAGAGTAAACAACACGTGATTCGTAAAGAGAAGGAATGCGCTTGTTTTTCGTAGGGTACTGGGAACAGAATAATTTTGAAAGGCGGCTTAATGGTAATGACGATTCGTTTTTGTTGCACATCTTTCAAGTGGAAGATGTGGACAAAAATGATGTAATCTTCTACCTTGAGATGAATCAGCAGACTCAGAAATACAGTAATCAATCGAATCACTTTCGTTATAAAGAAAGCAGCTTTGATATTTTTTCTCTATCATCGATATTTTAAAATTTATTTTGAGTTTACAGCTTGATACACAAAATAATACAACTTTTTAAATTTCGTTATATATATATATATATATATATATATATATATATATATATATATATATATATATATATATATATATATATATATATATATATAACTTTTATTCAGTTAAGTACAAAAGTTAGTTTAAAAATATGATATATAGTATGAAACAATGCGATTATAAACTTGTGTAATAAATGCTAAGAAAATATTTCCTGACAAATTCTATTATAAAATTAAAACGGAAATTTAACAAATTCACATTTGATACAAACAGATAATAGGAAAAATTACTACTTTCAAAAATTTCAAAATTGCAAT
Organism: Argiope bruennichi; assembly: GCF_947563725.1. NCBI lineage: Eukaryota > Metazoa > Arthropoda > Arachnida > Araneae > Araneidae > Argiope > Argiope bruennichi. Next base: position 82,198,235 of record NC_079152.1, read on the forward strand.
AAAACAATTGCATTTATCAACGAGCAATTTTTTAAAAAAAATCTATAAATAACTCAGCACGGCTTTTTAATGTGGCATAAAAATTACTACTTTCAAAAATTTCAAAATTGCAATAAAACAATTGCATTTATCAACGAGCAATTTTTTTTAAAAAATCTATAAATAACTCAGCACGGCTTTTTAATGTGGAATTAATCATGAGAAAAAACAGTTTTTTTTATTTCTTTTCTTAAAGCAAACATATTACAAAATGAAATTTCATTTTCCGCTCTAATGATTGTAAATTATTGTTTTTCACTTTTTCAAGACAAGTACGTATGTCCAGCTCACAGAAATAAAATTTTTGATATGAAGTATTAACTCATCAAATACAGTTACTAACAGGATACACAGAGATCTAGAATTATTTTCATATATATAAAAAATATATTTTTTAAATTTTTAAATAAAAAAATACTAATTGATTAAAATTTTGCAATTCTCGGGTTCATATTCAGCGGAACTTCACAATTAGACAACATTAGTTTTTTTTAATTCCAAAAACTTATAAACATCTTGAAATAAGTAAGTGGTTAACTTTGAAATACGTAAATATTTCATAGCAATTCACTAACTGAGTTAAGAATTTTCTTTGGCAAAGATTATAAAAAAATCAATTATGAACTATAAATTTAAGGAGTGAAAGCATCATTACATAAACTCAAGAACTTCAAGTGAATGTTAAAGAATCTACAAATTCTAATCGGGATTTCAATGTATGCGTGCAAAAGTGAAAGTATTTTTGAGGGGACCAATTTACCATATTTTTAGAATACATACAAACTTTCACTTAATCAAACCTGGGATAACAAGACTGAAAACAAACGCATCACTGATAAGACTGAAGCCTGAAAACTGTCCAAAAAAACTATTTTTAGTCGCAATGAAATTTTCAAAAGAGATAAATGCTTGTTATCTATTGCAATGTACTGGCAAGGTCGTATCAATGATATTTCTCACAAAACAAAGGCATAAACGATTTTCCCAGTAGGTCATAGTAACAATTAATAATCAAAAATATTCAAATAATTTTTTAATATTAAAAAATACTTGTTACTGAAAAGGGCTAGCCAAATAATTTTTTAAAAAGGCCAATTTTCTATTTTGAACTAAAAATTCTTATATATTTTATGCTTATGTTAAATAAAATGAAAAATAATATAAGCCGATTATCTTTTTCTTTTTGGAAATCAACACTTTTTTCCAATATGCACCAAAGAGAGTTGTAAAAAAAAATCGAAAAAATATTATCAGATTTTGCACAGAAAAATGTTTAATATTCACTTCTCTAAATCATTCAGATTGAATTGTCTCTATTTTAAAATAAACGCATTCTTAATAATAGAACATCCAAACTTTTATATTTTCGGCACAATATTTGTGAACAAACATCAGAAGGTGTGTATGTGTGGAGAATGAGAGGGATGAGAAATCAGTTTGAATTCCAAACAGATGAACAGATACAATTCATGCAAAAATCAAATACATCAGGTCAGTTTTATTTTGGAATCCATTAAGAACTTAAGCGGGGAAAAAATTATGTTCTTTCACAATGTAATGCAATAAACATTTAAATATGAAATGGCTGATATTTTTCTAATATACATTTGATGCTAACTAAATGCATTGACTGTATTGCTAATTAAAAAGATACAACAGATGCATAAAAACAATTAAAAATATTTGTCATCCAGATTTCGTACAACCAACTAAAAATAGCTCTGAATAATATTCAGGTAAATTACATGCAATCTGCTATTGCTAATTAAATAAAAAGTTTTAAAATAATCTGCTTTATAAGAAAATTGTAATTTTGCTTTGGTGTAAAGCAGAAAAAGAAAAAAAAAAAAAAAAAAAAAAAAAAACGTCTTATGAAAAAAATTAAAAGGACGTTTGAAGCATTTAAAAAGACTATGCATAAGGTGTTATATTATTATTCAAATATTTTGTTCGATAGTGTTACGTTATGAATTACGTTGGGTTCGCGTCCGTTAGGTTGCGAGTTCGAATCCCGCCGGCCGAAGATTCCCCGCGTGCTTGGTGGCTGACGCGCGTATAAATCTGTCGTGGTCACAAAGTCCTCCATGTCGAGAGTAATAACACTGGGGATACTGGATCAGGGGTGATCGTTCTCTGATTCAGGTTTAAATTACGATCTGTGGATGAGTGAATGAAATGAATGCATGAATGAAGTGCGCCCCGTAAAAAGCGTTGTGACGTGTGTGTAGCTAAGTCGTTCTCTAGGCCCTAGAGGGCGCTACTATAAAAACATGAGACGCTCCCCCCACCGGCTTAAAATCGCTGTCTTCGTAACAGCGGGCTTGTCCATGGCAAGTGCCATAAGAAACAACAACAACGTTATGAATAACATTGTTTTGAAATTGCACAACAACACACTACGCTTAAAAATGATGAAAAGTCTATGCGTAATGATAAATAGATCAGATCAACCAGGGACGATTTGGATTCTCTAATAAAGATATAAAGTTGCCTTGAATTTGCCCCGAGTTTTAATAGTATGCCTATGATTTCCACGTTTCTTTCCTTCATTCAATATTAAATAGTTTATGCTAAGAAACAATTAATTACATTTTAAGATTGAAATAGTTATCTTCAAAAGGATTCTACTCCCGAAATTTCACTACCATACAATCCAGCCAGAAGGCAAATTAGTAAAATTATATCAAAAATTAATAATTATTCTTAAAATGTCATTCATTCTTTTTTTTTGATAAATTATTAAGAAGTGTTTCAGTTTTTGAATTTTTTTGTCTTTTATTTTCTTTTTTGCATATTTCAATAATTATTTAATAGTTCCTGAAATTTTTATTTTATATTTTCATTATTTAGGATTTTGACCAATATCCCAGTCAATGGATTTAACATAAGAAATCGTTCCATCTCAATAAAATAATCAAGTATTTGTTTATAACGAATTTGTTGTTAATAAATGTTTATTTTGTTTATATCAAATAGCTGTTTTGTTTATATCAAATAGCAATTTTGTTTATAACAATTTATCGGAAAATGATAATAAGAGGAAAATTGAGAAGTTATGTTCTTTAGTTTCAATGAAAAAAAATCATTACGAAATATTGATATTTTGTTTCCATTCTGAATGAAATCACTTTTATAAAAGCTAGCATTTTACCCACGCAAACATATATATGAGCATCCAATGGCATCTGAAAATACTTCGGAATTTAGTCTCGCTTTCTTTTTTCAGTTGAAAAATTCATTACAGAAATTTATTACTCCCCGTGCAGACAACAATCTGTTTTCAGTATCAGCTATCGAAGAACTGCAACCATAACTCTTTATAATGCACTTTTCTTTCTTTCCGTGTCTTCTACGAGAAGCTCCTATCGGTTTTCATTGCAATTCTTGTAGGAAGAGAACGAAACGGAGAAAAATAAAAGCCGACAGTGAAAGCCAGAGAGGAGGAACAGGCGGAAAAGCTGGCGGGGGGGATGCGAGAGCACCGTCACGTGCTCCAAGCACGTGCCTTTGCCACATCCCAGCCACATATTTCCTTTCATGAGTTGCGGCTGTTTCGCGTTTTTTTGTCCCCCCCTATGCTTAAATGCAAGTTGATTTCATCCCCCGGTGTGACTGCGCGTCAACGACGCTTTGTTTTCCTTATGCCTTTAGAGCACGTGCACTATCGAGTGACCGTATGCATTTATTGGTTTCTGTCGTGCATTTAACAGTACTTCTCCGATCGGCAGGCCGTCCACGTGAAGAAAAAACCGTTGTGAAAGAAAGGAACTCGAAAGAAAATTCGATAAAAAGCACTAGCAATTGAATACCGATACCGGAATATCAGGAAAAAAAAAAAAGTAATCATCATTCTTTCGTAACTGCTAAATTTTAAAAAAAACTGCAGAGTATAATTGTTATTACCGATTTGAATGTCGACATTAAATGATTATTCATTTCAAAACTTTTAAAATTATTTATTTAAAAGGTTTTATTAAAAAGTTCCAGAATAATTAAATACTAATTATTCAATATTCTGATTTTTATTTTGTAAATTAACCAAAGAAATGAATCAATACGCGAATATAACCAATCGCGTACGAGTAGAGAATTATTTTCGAAGGTATGGAAAAAATTTTTAATTTAACAAAATAATTACTGGAAAAGCCCCATCTTGACTGCAGCGCTCATCATGGCGAACATGACAAGTACCATTTTTCGGAGATTGATCAAAAATTCTTAATTTAATGCTTCATATTAATACTGGATACACTGAAAAATGTTAGTAATTTTTTATTATATAAAAAATTATATAATAACCGATATTTTGTATTTTTCTCTTTTAAAAAATGAGGATTTCTTTTTGAATTTACCTGAATCAATCGGTCCTGAAGCTTTGAGTTATAGCAGATATAAAACTTGTATTAACAACCAAAAATTTCAATTAATTGGCGTTATATAATAGTATTCATACAGATAAACTGTTAATAATTTTTTTATAATTAATTACAAGTTAAATTACTAAGTTTAGTGGTAAAAATTAATAATGGAAAGTATTTACTGAATGATGCAAATAGTTTGCTTGAATTTTTAATGAAAAGAATCTTTGTGTAATAGTGGCACTCTATGACTTCTCTTTCATCCTGAAGCCACACAATCCGTGTCCAATCAGCTAGTTATCCAAGGATTCCATATGCCTAACTCCGCTTTCACTCAAATCGTGTCCTTTGAAATTCCCACTATATCCTCTTCTATGAGTAACTGAATTTTGAAATCACCTATCTGAAATCCTACAATTTGTTTAAGGTTGATTAAGAAGGAGGCAGCTGCCTAAGTATCCCATAACATTGGAAGATAATAAAATCTCGGAATTTTTTTTTTCTTTCTTTTTCTTTTTTTCAGTATATTTAGGATTATCAAAATGTGTACTTTCATTTTATTTCTTATAGCTACATATTTCAATATATTTCTTCAATATATTCTAGTTAAAATCAAGTATTGTTTAAAACATTATTCATGGGTCTCCCCCACACACACACACATTTTTTAAAAAATTCTTGCAGTTCAGGTGTCCTTCCTTCTGACTGACTCGCAGGTCAACAAACCTGGTAAACTTTGTATTTAAATATTCAGAATGTGTTTTTTCCCCTAAAAATTCTGTTCCTAAAACTTTAATTTAAACGAAAAGATTTTAAATTTCACCAAATTCTCTAAAAGACATTTTCAATTAAACGTTGGGTCTCTCTCTCTCTCTCTCTCTTTTTTTTCCAGTTTGTCTCGGTATATCTTACATAAAAGCTGTAAACATGCAAGTTAAACTAAAATTGATAAGAAATAAATGGTTTTCGCAGCTTGAACAGATAAAGATCGGTTTTGAAAGGGGAGGGGGAATCACACTCTTCTGGTGTGATTAGTAAGAGTAAATATAAATCAATATTTAAAATATATATATATATTAGTTTCAGAATTTGTAGAAAAAAATTACGTTATTACTTCTTTAATCAAATATATAGAATAGATAGATATGTTTGGTTTTATACATATTTTAAGTTGACTATTATTTCTTCACTAGACTTTTCATTAAAACTAAAAAATAAATGTGCAATTGTTCTACGAAGCTTAATTAAACAAGAAGATAATTTAGACCTACTATAGAGCTATGCGATTTAATTTGGAAAACTTTTTTTTTTTTTTTTTTATGAAGCAACACAGCAAGTTTATGCGGACAAATCTCTTCTGGGTGAAGTGGATAAAAATAGAATTGGAATGGCCCCAAATCTCCAAATTATCACACCAATCCAACTTGACAAATTTATGTGCAACTCCACCATTTACACTGAACTAATGACTCTGAACTCGTGATCCTTCCCGAAAGGCATTGAGGAATTATTACTGTAGTCTTACATAATGAAATTAAAAAATATATAAAATTCTTGCAATAACATCAGCATTTTGACATCTACTCAATATATATACCATATAGTTATTGAAATATCACTCATAATTTCCATTTTTTTTAAATGCTAATCCTTTGCGAATAATGAAGTAAAAATTGGATATTTTTATTCATTAACTGATATGTTTCTCATTCTAAACTATGCCCATTTTCAAATTTTTAAAATACAATTTATTTTTCCATTTATGCATTCCAAACTTAAAATTATGTTCGAAAATAAATGCTGACATATTTAGAACCAACTACAAAGTATTAAATATTATCATCACAAATGTCGGCAAGACAACTATCAGTAAAGACAAGGATGTGAACTGTCAATTGTCAATGCGTGCATTTTATCAAAAAAACTATTCCATTACGCCTACTTTAAACCGGGTGCAGCTTAATCTATTTTGCAGCTCTTAGTGTTTATTTAATTCTAATAAGCTGTGCTAAAAATAGTAGATATTAATATCGAGATAGACTGGAATTAAGGAGTCTACGTAAATTATGTATAGTATACGTCATTCATAAGTAATGATTTTTATTGAGAGAACGACACATTATTCCGTAAGAAAATGATGAACCGTCGATAGGAGAAATTCCTTCAGTATTCTTCTCCCTAAATTTTTCATCAAGGTCGTCTATGCGCATTGTCGGCGGATGTCTCGGGGTGTTTTCACAAGTTGACTGACTGCAAATTCGCATAAGAATACCACACCTTTTAACGCCAGACCATTGGATATATCGTCGTAGGGCAATTTTGTTTGAATCTTTATTAAAATTATTGTATCGGCAAGATATTCGCAATTCGAAGATCACTACTAATACTAAACACTTATTAACTTAATTATCGTTAGAACACATGCAGAACCACCAATTATGCTTATACTGAACTTTATTTCTCAGCAAGGAAATGAAGTTCCGAATGAGCATGGTTGGTGGTTAATTCGCCTTCTTTAAAGCATCCGAAATTTTTAATTAATCATGCGTAATTCTTTCAATGTCAATTATTATCTTAGTATATATTTCACCCAATATCCAGCATTTACGGTGATAAGAGCATTTTTGAACAATTGGTACTTACTAAAAATGATCCAATCATTATACAGATTCATTATTTCCATAAACATTATAGTACACTAATCAGGGATTTTTAGTAAGGTTATTATCTCCCGATTAAGAGCTTCCTTACAATCCAGAGGTTCTGATTCAAGGCACCTAATATTCTTTGCCTTAAAACTAGTCTTAAACTTAAATCTGAAGTTCTTCATAGAAAAAAAAAAGAAACGCTAACCATTATTCTCTGGAAGGGTATGCAAAAATCTCATGCGATCCTAATCCCATCCTAAATTTCTGATTAATTGTCTTTGTTTTAAATTAACGACTTTTTAACAGTTCAAATAAAAAAGAGAAGAAGCAATGCGATGTTCTAAAATTATTTCTTTGCTTAATTTCAAGCCAATTGATCACTCTTTCAAGTCACCGCCACACGCATTAAGTCTGGAGCCATGTCATCCCACGTGCAGGTGTCGACGTCTCCCTCATGAAGAAGTCCCGAGAGTGTCAGTCCCACCCCAAATGAGTCGGCTGTTAACATATTCTCAGGTTATTGCACCGAAGCAGTAAAGATGGAAGGGGGGAAAGAAAAGAAAAAAAAGCGTTGGTTGTTGCTAACTTTGAAACGAGTTGTGTGCCACCCTTGTTTTAAAATAAATATAATTTGATGGGTTTTTGAGATGGTTGAATGCGAGGCGGTAACTCTGAAAGTAACTTATTTCGTTTTGATTGCTTCCAGTGAGCAAAAAAAGGGACGCATGAGCATTTAATTGAAACAAACAGATATAGGATTTGAAGTGGTTAAAAGAAAAACTTAAATATGCAACTTTTTCACTCAGTTTCAACGTCTGACAATATGGCCGAAATGAGTGAAATAGGTGGCTTTTTACATTAATAAATAACTGACATATTTTTCAATATTGTAAACTGAAGATCCCGAATACTTAGAATTAGAACGTGATCAAAAAATTATTAAAGGAATAAATTTATATTAAATTTTAAATGCTTATTGACATCACGCGCAATTTTCTGCTATCCAAATTTTTTCTATAATATCATACAACTCACTTTTACTTTCTCGTATGCGAAATACAGAGAAAATATTATAACCACTCAAAAAATCGAACTCGAGATTTTGATGAATCCCCACATTTCAAAATTCCTGTGTTCGAAAAACACATTTTTTTTTTTTTTTTTTGGCATTACGCCTATCTATCTGTGAACATGATAACTCAAAAACGCTTTGATCTAGACGAATGAAATTTGCTATATGGACTTTCATTCACATTTGTATAATTTTAACAAATTTTGAAGGAAACCCATTCAGAGGAAGTGCATATGTTTGGCTGTTCAAGCAGATAAATTCAAAACGTAAAGAACTAGATAGATAAAATTTATCTAAATCTAATCTAATTTATCAAATTATTATTTGAATCGTATCAAATTTTGGACCAAATTTATCAAAGGCTTAACCATCTGTCGTTCTGTACTTTCGCATGCATATAAATCCAATAACTCATAAACACAATGATTAAAATAATTAAAATTCAGTATGTGTTCTTCTGATTGTAATTGTAATTCAGTATCAAATTTCGGTTAGATTCGGGGTGAGGGTGGGGGAGAGCCGTCAAGATAGATTCATTAAAAATGCTAGATTCACGCCAAAGACCTATATTCCGTAACTATTGATCGCCAGTGACATTCAGGGCATTCGTAGCCTTACCCAAGCTTTACAATTTTATGTGTGGGACGAGAAATAAGCATTTTGATGGAGAGTATGCGAGTATTTTCGGGAAATGACTCCCACTAGTTTAAAAATAAAGCTCACAAGAAAACTGGGTCATAAAATAGAGAGAACCAGAGATATGAAAGGCTTTAAATTATTCCCTTTAAAAATACGATACTTTTATCAACTGAATGGCATATAACTCATAAACTAATAATATGTTATATATTATATATTCCAATCAATATTGAGTTGAAGAAACACAGAGAAACTGAAAAGTATTTATGAAAACAACATCGCTCTATTCAGAAAATAAATTGCTTTGCCATAATAGTAATAATAATAGTAATTTCACTACAGTATAAATATGACTTCTAAACTATGTTAAGATGAAAAAGAGATCGATCATCACAAGAGGATTTAAATCCACAGGATAATATTTCCTGCCATAATAATCTATTATTTTTCGTAATTTATAAATCTTTCAACCATTTAACATACTGTTTTTCATTTCTTCCCCCTCTCCATCTAGGTATACCAACATATTCTAACTTTGATATAAAATTAAGAGATAAAATTGTTCATATTTTCTCTAAGAATTTATATAAAATTTTGAAATAAAATTTTATTTTGTTGTAAAAAAAAAATGTCGTATTAAAAAAAATGCATTTAATTTTAAACTGACAAATTGAAATACGGCTGATTGTCTAATATTAACTAAAATTTAGAAATATTTCGATATTTTGGTAATACCTTTAAAAATATAAATTAAAATTATTTAATGATATAAATTTGTTGTACTGCAAAAACATTCGATGTAATAGCACAATAAATCTTTAATAATATCTAAGCGATGATAATTTTCAACTTCCAATAGAAATAAAATACTTTTTATTGCATTTATATCGAGTAAAAGAGAAATGACCTTTCTTAAAGTTAAAAAACTCTCATTGCAGTTTCATACCATGTCTAGGTATGGATAATTGACTCGTGAAAACTCACAGGGGCAGTAGAGGAGAAATCCTGCATACGTGATCAGAAACCCTACGATACAATTATTCAATTGTTTTCTCAGGGGATCGTTGAACCAATTGCCCACGTGGGTGCCAACGGCGTCTTAAACTGACGACGCCATGGAAAAAATTCATGTTTATCGAGTTGCTTCACGTAAGCTCGGCCTACCTACGGATCAAACAATATCGTGGCAGGCGTTCCTTAAAGGTCTTTCACCACTAGCTATCATCACGGCCTTGAAAGGTGAACGGTGAACAGCCTTTCTGACGTCACATAGAACCCACTTTCTGGTGACCAACGGTCCACAACACGATCGTAACAATTTGATGCATGTCCCAATTTCTCAGTTAAGGAGGCCCACATACTGAGAGATACGTTGTGTGAAGGGCCTTAATTGCATTCCGAGATGATATAAGAGGATTACTGGATTATTCAGTCTCACAAAATAGTTAATCATGTTCGAAGATGACAACGCTTAATATTATTTATAGATGTTGCGGAAAAGAAGTTTCTCTAGCATAGAATTGTTTTACGGAGAACAGAAAAATAGCTCAATGTGTCATGAGCAATAGGCTTCAATCATATAAGGGATCGCGAAAATTTTGGTAACTTTAATCACATCTTAGAATTGTAGTTCACTAATATAAATTTACAGATAACTTTAAGTTCATAAATTTATCTGAAATTAAGAATATACAATAGGAAATTGAATTTCCTTCTATTTCATCATTAATTAACGCTACATTTGTGTGTTTGTAAATACGAATATGTCTGATTAATCCGATAATATTACTAATAAGTTCGTAAACATATAAACTTGATTTGCATACATTTTGGGTTAACAGTATATACAATTAATTAAAAAATATATCAAGTTTCTAAAAAACTATAATGATTATATCAATACTTGGCAAATTTTAATTAAAAAATGCAACTATAATCCAGAATTTCCATGAAAATTCCCAAACAAATTTTGTTTTTTAAAGAAAAATATATTCTGTAACTCTGTGTTAAAAAAATGTTCGAGCAAAAGTAGTGTTTGTTTCAGGAATTCATAAACTAAAAAATCTAATCCTTTCTGTTGTTGTTGTTGTTATCGTGTGACTATTTTAAGCCAAGTTTTTTTCAAGCCTTTCTGTTGCGAATAACAAAAAACCACAGAGCACAAAACTCCATTTGCCTAGAAAAGTCGAAGTTAAAATGCTATTTAGAGCATCAGCTATCTATAATGAACGAGGCAAAAGTCTTCAGGGGGAAAAAAAAAGTGACCTTAATACTTCAACTCGTGCTTCTCGCTCAGATTTGTTCATGCAATAAAAAACACACACGTGAGTTACAATTCACGTTGCCACAACCTCTTTTATCACATTAAAAAAACACACACAGATACATCGTATTGCTCAACCTAGCTTGAACTGTACTCGACAAATAAACAAACGTTCATTGACTGACTCAGGATTTCAATTAATGCATTCGATAAATAATATTTCCCGTCACTCTGAAAATTATACCGTACCCAGCGAATTCAAATTTCTTTTATTAGAGAACAGTTCGCCAATGACGTCTTTTTCAAATTTCCTTCTTGAATTTAAAACATAATTTACTACATTCTGCAATAAAATGCCTTTAATTAAATTTAATTGAGAATGTCAGCCAAATATAAAAAAGATAGTAAAACGATTAATCATTCTGAAAATAGGAAGTTCGCGAAATCAAACGAACAGTCATAGATAAATTTAGAATTTTCTTTCATTTAATATATTAATGATATGTTCCTCGAACATTTCATATAAATAACCATTATGTTTTCATAAAAGTATATTTCAAATATTTTACAAAACAACTTTCTTTTTTAGCATCTCGAATGATTTAAAGAAATCAATCTCCGCTTAACAAAGAAATTCCTCATTAATTTGAAAAAATGGGCACATTAAAAATTATTTGGATTCGCTCATTTATAAATTTTAAAAAATGAATCATAAAACTATATTTTTATATTTTTAAAACGATATTTCTACCATATTGTATAAAAAGTGCACATTCAAATTAATTAAATATTAAATAATAAACAATAAACACTCACTCTGGCTGTTTTTTTCCGTGAGTACCCAAATTCGTCCTCTTCATTAGAGATAGTTGAAAAATTCAAATTTCTGAAAGAATAATAAGAATTAATAACAAATTTTGTCATTTTAAACAGAAAGCATACTTTTACTTCATAATAAATTATGCATCATACAAGCAAAACTAATGTTATTTTATAATAATAGATAGTTATAACATAATATAAAATATCAGGAAAAAAGATTAGTATCTCTCTGTTTGACTTTGAAATATTTCAAAGTTCAGTAACCAACATTTTTTGTTCCGAAATCGTAATATAAATTAAATTGATGATAAATGGAGATATTAAAGATATTATATCATCTTCACTAAACATCTCTTTTCAAAGTTTCAACTTTTCACCATTTACATCATAAAACTGAAGTTGAATTTGATGCAAACTTAATAACGTAACTATCTAATAACGTAAAGTAGATAAATGTGTGTTTCTTAAGCCACTTAAAATACAATGTCCACTCAATTATATATGAAAAAAGAATATTACACTAATTCAAAATTAGAAGGATTGTGTGTAATTATTATTTCCTTAACTTTATGTATAATCTAAATTGTAATTAAGGCAAATGATCCAAAATAAAGGATCATATAAAACTAATTATGTACCGAAATGTGTCTCATCACAAGTTAAAACAAATGTATCTTGCAACATACATAAGTAGGAATTCAAGATTTATTATCTTCTATTTTTGGAAGCATTAGAAATCTATATTGGATTTCTTGTTAAACATATGAGCTTGACATATAATAATTTGTAATATAAAAACAGTTTTGAAATTGAGCATAAAATATGAAATCATAGAAGTTTTTTTTTATACAATTCCTTTTTTATTTTACATAATTGTTTTCAGCATCATATTCTTCTCTGTTGTCTTTTGTTACATAACCATTACATCAATTATAAAATAACAAACTGATATAAGAAACCAACCATTATGCATGAAAGGCTATAAAAAAAATTAATCTAACAAAAACTTCAAAGAAAGCTAGTACTCCTCCCCATTTATATCAAAAAAAAAAAAAGATTTTCGAACTATTCAGGTTACAAACACAGTGCTGTAGAATGACGCAATATTGTTGTATGTTACATTTGACATGTCCGAAAAAAAAGACATTATATATATATATATATATATATATATATATATATATATATATATATATATATATATATATATATATATATATATATATATATATATATATTTATATATATATAAAATTAATCATTATATACGTATATATATATATATACATATATAATGGTTTCTTGTCTTAAAGCTCCTACGTGGAGCTAAATGATTATGTTGGGAGGGTCACTAAATCAGGAAACGTAACACTGCTTCTAAGATCCATCTACTGATTTAGAATATTGGATTTCTTGTTAAACAAATGAGCTTGACATACATTTGTAATATAAAAACAGTTTTTGATTGAGCATAAAATATGAAATCATAGTAATTTTTTTATGCAATTCTTTTTTTTTATTTCACATAATTATTTTCAGCATCATATTCCTCTCTGTTTCCTTTTGTTACATAACCATTACATCAAATATAAAACAACAAACTGATAAAAGAAACCCAACAACAATCCTATTAGCGATAATTGTGAGTTTTAGATAACGATATATTCCATGATATTTTTTGTTATATTATGTGTTTTTTACTATCGGAAACATCATTAGTAATTTTTTTATTTACAATGATATCGCTTTTCAAACAATTCCTCATAAATCAGAAATTATTCTTATTTAGAATTAATTTCTTTATTTATAATATTCTAAATTTCTAACACAATATAGGGAGAATATTATGTTACAAATTTTACAATTTATGTACATCTAACTAATATGATCCCCGCTGTTCCAAAACGTTACCTGCCATATATATATATATATAATTATACTGAAAATACTGATTTAAATAATATATTGACAATTTTCAATTTTTAAATACTGATTCAAATATTATATTAACAATTTTTCAATGGAATATTCTACATTTTAGTACAAGAAATAATGGATAATTCAGATTCTGATACTGCAACCTAAAAATAAAATATTTTCCTTCACCATAGGGCCTGTATTTTTCCTATACATGAACACTCTGAATATTTAATCAAATTTTAATAAAAGGGCTTATTCAGAACTGTGTTTTTACCCGACCTCATTTTCCCGATTACGCTAACAGCTTAATAATATTCCATTTTAATATTTCAGACCCGAATTTCCCCAAATGCAAATATCCGCGTTGGCAAATTTTCCCATCCACCAATAAGTATACAATACTCATTCAAACTGCGGTTTAACTACGACTCAAAAGTTCACAGAACCTCATTCATCACACGAACACCGAAGCGCTATTCAAGAAAACAGGTTAATAACCACAACCACGTGTTGGCGAACATACCGTCATCAAGAAATGCATGCGCGCAAAACCTCCTGACGACACACCACAGGCCGAAAGAAGATTCTCGACTCCAAAAATAGTAACGAACCCAAAACAAAACGAAACCCCCACAAGAAATGCGTGTCGAAGAAAACGGAGGTTCGTTCAACCGTGGTCTAATTGCTGCAACAAGTCCCCATTCTGGAGAGCCAGCAAGAGTGTTCTCACGTCCATGCAGCCTGGGCATCCGGCTCTGGTGCAAAAAGATGGAAGGCAGCAGAATTTTCTTAACACAATGACCTACTTGGGAAGAGTTCGTTTCGCTCATGTTTGGAACATCCCCCCCCCCTCCCTAGTTTTCCTCTTGCGGGTCGATCAACCCTGACCATGACAGTTGACTAACCTCCAAGCGTTCACTCTTGCTAAGTAGTCCATACGGATCGAAAGTTGTCTCGAGGTGATTGCTCCAGACATGAGCAGTGGAATAATGAAGTGTGTGAAAACTGAAAAATAAGTAAGAAACGAGGTGGTTGTGGAACATGCGAAAGTCAATCAAAGAACTATCTGGTACACATAATTTGGGGATTTTTATGAAGGGGTTACATGGGGGTGATTGAAAATTTCATTTAAAATTGGGTGGTAGTTTTATATTTACCGAAATATAAGCACAATTCTAACTAATAAAATGCTCATAGAAATTTAAACAGTTTGAACTCAAAATTATATATAATTACATTCACAAACGATAATAAATTTATGCAAATCAAATAGATAAAAAAGGATCTAAATCTATATGAAATTGGGAATTTTATACTGTTTAAAGCATTTAAGGATTTGATCAAAATATAATATCACGCACTGAAAAGTGAACATGCAAGTTACAAAAGAAAAATATTTATCAATTTCATGGTCATATAAATATTTAAAAACATTAAAAATGCGTGAAATTATGATGTGGATTTTTATTAAGCCGAGAATTACTCTTGAGCATATAAAAACTACATTTACTGCAGCAGAAATATACATAACTAAACTTATTAATAAATAAAAGGAGGTAATTTACTACATACTAAATTAAGAATTTAGACAGACATTATAAATTAAATTTATCAAGGAAACCTTCCAAATAATGGTTTAAGATAAAATGTTTGTTTTAGAAATATGATTGCCTTACTATACGTGGACCTAAACGTACACTTTGATCAAAATTTATAAAAACTCATTATTCTAAATCCAATATTGACTACAATGAAGATGAAATTAGCCTCCCAGAGAAAATAGCTAAGGAACTAAAACCCATTTCCAAAATTATAGTAATGATAAAATGATCCTTAAATTTATTTACAAAACAATTCAGGAACATTATTACATTATTTTCGGTTAAATTGATTTAGGATTTTCTTTAAGCCAAAATTTTAATAAAATTAGGCTTTTATTTCACTGCACTCGATATTTAAGCCAATAGCGGATAGTAAGCGACAATAAACATTCAAAAAGCGGCTTCCTATCAATACTTTCGATAACATATTCCAAAAGAGGATCTTACACGATGAATGAGATAAATGTTCCATTAAGAGGAGGATTTCCCAGTTCTACTCATCTAGATCCCACCAGATAGCAGAAGCGGTTTCGTAGAGTTCTGATATCGGTCATTGCATTTAAACGTGGACACTGGGCACCTCAATAACTTATCTACAACAAACGAGTTGCCATTCTCTGAACAACGGGTTGTTTAAAAATTCACCAACCGAATTGTTCATACAAAGCATCTAAGAATAGCATAATTGAGTATCGGTCGGTGTCAATGTGCTTCAGATGGAAAGGTTGACCGCATTTTTCGGGGGCGACGTGCAATCGTAGGCATCCTGCGTCATCTTTGATGGGGTCAAAGGACGAGAGCAGGTAGTTCGTAGACCTCTTTGGAGCACGTGTTTACTCAGAGGCATGAAAGGATTGGATTGCCGGTGCAGTCACGTCAGTGTTAATTGTATAGGGCTGATGATTCTCATTAACATTTTCTCCTCCGAACTGCTAACGGCTAGTCATTGAATATGTGTATTAATCTCTCGAAGTCATTCACTAAAGTTACTCAGGTGCAGGAATAAAAACCCCTTTAAACAGCTTTTTGAATATATTTTTGGTATAAGGTATGCAAACCATAAAAAGAACATAAAATCAAATTAAAAAATTCTTTAGTTAGTTATAGAGCATTCAATAGCTGGATTTATAAAATTTATATCTAAGTTTAAAAATAGAATCAAAAGTACAATCAAAAATAAAATAAGAATCCGGCCTGAAGACTTTCTCAAGCGTCACCCTCAGGCAGGAATTCAAAACAAGAGTTTTTTTCTGTGAAGGGTCTGACTTTTTGTCCAACAATATTGACCCCTCGTAACCCGAAAATCCCCTGAAATTGAGGCTTAAGAGAAAGAAAAAAAATGGTGTTCTCTTAGGCCTCAATTTCAGGGGGTTTTCGGATCACGAGGGGTCAATATTGTTGGACAAAAAGTGACACCCCTAACAGAAAAAATCAAATCCCTTGTTTTGAATTCCTGCCTGAAATACAATGTTTTTCTATATTAAATCATAATAGAATAAACAGAGAACGACTTTTTAATACCAGTGATGTTAACCGTTTTTGGAAAGTTTCAAGAAATAGATATCGAATAAAAACAACTCGCATTATTAGAAAATAAATTTAACGAAAATATAGATTTCAAATTTATTCTAAAGGAAAATCATTTTAAAGTAAAGATGATTTCTCGATTATACGATTTTCATTAAAATTATAAACTTATTATATTATCGGACTTACTTTTATAATGACTGAAAATGATTATAGTCTTTATAGTAAGTGAATATTTTTCATAGATGAAATGAGAACATTAATTATTTGAAATTAAAAATAAAGGGAACCAAAATAACGCTTTTGCATTATGAAAATAGAAATAAAATTAAACCTTTAGGTTTGTTTTAAACCAAGATATACAGAAAACTGAGTTTAAAATAAATAAACAATTAATTGGTCGTGTGTTGAAACAAGGGAAAAAAATCAATTTAAGGCAAAATGTTTTAAAAAATTGCACTTATAATTCAACCATTTATATTCATTCTCTTAACAACAAATATATTGTCTAGATATTTTCTGTAATAGGAATAAATAAATAAGGAATATACGAAAACGTTTATCAAATTTTCAAAAAAAAAAAAAGTTAAAGGAAATTACTTAAAATGCAGAAAAAAATGAATGTAAAGGTAATGAATCAATTTCAATAGAATATTTTGAATAAAGAAGACATTATTAATAGTTTTTGTACACATATTTAAAAAAAATTTCGTAAAAAATTTTGAAATAAAATTTCCATGCCATTTTACTTTTTTATATAACTCCTCCTAAAGTTCATCTCATACTTTATGATCCTTTAAGTGAAATAATAGAAGAGTGATCGATGTTTCATATATCTGGGAATAATGAAAATGAATAAATAATTAATCGCTTAAGATAGATATATAAATGTTCGGTTAACTTGAAAGTTACATGGAAGAACCTGTGTGCGTGTATTAAAAAGATGCTGGCAACTGTAAAGTAAAATATCATGTCAACAAAGTGTAAAATAGCATCGAAATGATTTTTCCGTTTTCTACAAATAATATTTTATGTCAAATATATTATTTATTAAGAAAAGGAATAAAAATCCTGGGATCAATGGTATAACATTTCTCAAAAAGGAAAAAAAAAAAAAAAAGCAAAAATGCAAATGGACCACCAAAAGAGTTTAAGTTAAGGGCGGAATGTGTCCTATTTACAAATGCACGATTTGTTATAACGAAAAAGGCTCGAAACAGTAGGATGCCTTTTAAACATAGCTGAAAAATTCGTATTAACTTCAGAAACATATTCGCAAGTAGTTCAACAACCTCTTCTCTATTTTTAAACAGAAACTGAATGCTTTTATAAAGCGCATTGTGTAGTTAGCAGTAAGGGTCAAGAAATAACTATTCTTGTAGTATATATAATAGAAATAGCAGTTCTTTGAATGAAAAATAGAAAAGCACTTTAAGCGTCAACACGACTCTCAACCGGTTTTGATTCAGAAATTAAACTTCAGGGTTTTGATTCAGAAATCGGACACTACTTTTAGAATTTTTTTTAAATGCACGTTTTGATGTTTATGAGATGATCAGAGGCTTAAATGGCCAAGTTAAAGAAATTATGATTAAAATAGCAAAATAGTTAAGATTGAAAAAAAAAATGACAAGAAAGTAGTACAGAATTGAATTTTATAATCCGAAAATAAATCCATAATTATATTATTTTATTATTTGTTTTATAATATATAAACATCTCTTCCACATGAGCCACTCTGAAATGTATTATTCTAGGTTGAGTTTTGAGACGGAATTATTGCACGCGAAACATTATACTTCCGCAATTAAATCAACATGAAAAAAAAAAAAAAAAAAAAAGGCAGAAAATAAGAAAAGAAACGAACGAGCAATTCAACATAAATTTCATGAATACCAAACCAATTTTAAATTAATGTTTAAGAACGGTGACATTTCAAAAAGTTCTTCTTTCTATATATATTGTATTAAATCAAGCTATAATGGATTCCTGCTTATTTTTGGCGTGAAAACCAGCATATACAATTAACTGAACAACCTTTAAGTCACAATTGATAGTGTAATATTTTTTACTTCAGCAAACATGTCAGAAAAATGCATGACGAAATGCATTTATTATAATTAGTGAAACAGTAAAAAAAAAAGTGACTATGCAAAATGAAGAAGGCAGAGCAAGGTCATTACACTGAAGTAGTCATTAGAATGTGGCCACCCAAAAGTATGGTGGCAACACTCTATTTTGATTTGCCAAGATAATTCTCTAAAAATTCAGCTTCATTACAAGATAGTTAAATTAATGATTAAATGCTAATTCACGTCTGCAATTTAGAAAATTAAAGTCAATGAAAACCAATTAATACTTAGCATATCATGCACCATACAGAAAACGATTCACTCCTTTAAACATAATTAAATATTTGTAGTTATGCATTTAGAAAGTCAAGCGGACAATTTTTTTTTTCTTTTTAAAAAAAACTCTTAGCGATTACGAATAATACAATAGCTTTTAGATTGATTACTTTGACGAACTTCAAATATAAATAAATAAATGAAAGGGAATGATTTCTCACTTTAATATTTGGTTGCGCATACGTTCACTTATTTCGTATATTTAATCAGATCTTGAATACGAAACCACAGCTGCATAAAATGCATTTCAGTGCCAAGAGAAAACTATAAAGTAACAGTAAATCCCGTTTAACTTTCGCTCGCTGTTTGCAGTTGTACCCAGCATAACTTTCTACTTTTTAAAAAAGTTGTTACAAACCGGAAACACGAGCGAGCATAGCCTATACTTAAAATAAAAGTTTTTCAATGATTACGCATTAACCTTGCAACAATATTTCAGGTGAATCAACTCATGAGTGATACAGCTTTTAGGATAATTTTTTATTGTCCTCCAGATTAAATAAATTGTGAAATAAATCCAAAGTTTCTTTCAAGTTTTTTTCATTCCACTTTTTGTCAAGTTTTAAACTGCAATCATTCGTATGATAATAAAAGTTCCCATGGTTGTCGTAAAGGAAGACTTTGTTCTTGACAAACTTTAAATCAGGCGTTTACTTTTCACACTGGAAATGGGTTCAGGAAAAGATTTTAAAAGTTTCAATGATATCTTTATGAACAGTATTTCTCTAAAGCCATTCTTTCAACCATAAAATATGTTATCTAAAAGAAGAAGAAGAAGGATTTTGTTTTAAAAATTACCGAAAGAGATAACGAAGTCCATCTTTTAAAGCATTGAATAAGTCTATATTTCGTGACATTGGTATAAGCCTTGTTCACTCTCACTACAGTATACCAAAATAAATGCAATAAAATGAATATTCCGCCATTCAGTGAAACTCACGTAATGCTTGAAGAAAGGGAAAAAGTCACGAATTTTATATGTTTGAGTATCACAAAAATGCACTTCCTGAAAAGTGGAGAATCATATATTTAAAGTATTCTCAGGAAAAGTTTTATTAATGAAAATACTTACAGAAAATTATATAAAATCCCAATATCCAATTATTTCACAAATAAAGAGAAATTCATTAATAACAAAAGAAATTCAGAATATCCGGGGGTTTTTTTTCGAACTATCCAATAATTTGTAATAATGACAAAAAAATTAAGTGAACAATGATTAACAAAAATGATGATATATTCTTTTCAGCAAATTCTACCAAAACTTAATCTTGATTTTGATCTCTTCTCATTTGCTTTACATATCACAATAGGAATCAAAATAAACTGAAACCTTATTAATTACCATATGAATATTCTCTGTTGGAAAATCATTTTTTTTTATCAAAAATTATTCCATATTTCCTAAGGGAGGGAAAAAAAAAAGAATTTCGTTGCAATTTAATTTCATCAATAAGGTTCATATCAAACAACTACCTAATCATATTTTAAGAGAACAAAATACATTCTTTACATAAATGGTAAAGTGCAAAAATGTTTTAAAAAATAATTAAATAAATAAATAATATTGAAGTAACATATTATTTATTTAGAATTTATAGCTTCAAAATGTAATTAAATTATTTCAGTTATGAAACAAACGATTTTAAGACAGTGTTAATCAACTAAGAGTATCCACAGAGAGAGATAGCATCTGTTAACCGTATTAATTTAAAAACATTTCAAAAATTGCATTAATTATGTAAAAGTCAAAATTTGTTGGATTAACAAATGAATAAAGATATTTTTAGAAAAAGAAGACAACTAATTGTCGACAACTAACTAGTCGATAGCGATATTTTCTATTGAGGTTAATTCTTTCACATGAGACCAGCCGTAATTCATATGATTCATTCTAACGGAAACGAGATCGAACTGCGCATTCTTCATTCCCATTCATTCTACTGCATCATCATGCCGTGTTAACGACTCAACCGAAAATTAGAAAAGAAACCACAACCCTCTCTCCCCCAAGAGGAGCGAGAGTTTCCCCTCCAGTGCGAGGGAAAAAAAGCACCTGACGGGGAGAAAGAGTTGCATAACGTGACATCGTGGAAACAAAAGCGAGCGAATGTAGTCCAGGTCAAAGTCATCCGCCGCGAAACAAGGTCACTGCAGAGAGGGTGACCTAGTCACGTTGTCGTTACCAGTGGTAACCGGAATCGGCCTTGTGTACACTCGCAAGTTTTTATCACATGGCATAAGTTTGTTTCTTTTTAAAAAAAACAAAATGAAGGTGTGGGGAATGAAAGGATTGTCTGTCGCACCGGTTAAAATCACGCGGGAAGTTCGCAATCAGACACATGTGCCCAATTCTTCCACCAGAAAATAAATAAATAACCCTCAGAAAGAGACCTAAAACTCTTAGAAGAAAGATTTCATCTTGGTTACAGAACAGAAATATTCAAGACCAGCATTTATGTAATACATTTTTTATACAGTTTCTTTTATGTGTAATGGTAAGACTACATTTGAAAAAAAGCAAAACAAAAGCAGAATGATAGATTTACTATAGAAGTCTGCAACCAACATATGGTATTAAGATCTCTACAAAGATTTGCATTTTATATAATGCCACTAATGAATTTCTTTTAATATTTTAAAAAGATCAAATTTGAATTCCACAGAAGTTTATTATTTTTAATCAACTGTTCTCAACTTGTAGAATTAATGGATTATAATCCAAAAAAATATACAATTGAAGACTAAAAATCTTGAGAGAATGGAAAATCTTGTTAAAACCATGTATCAGACACGTAGCAAATAAAGAAGGTAATATCAATAATTCACCTTAACTCTTCAATTTTTTATTAAAAAAAAATTCTATTACACAATTATAAATGTAGACAAAATGTTCGAGTACAACTATCAATATATATCGCTATTTTTCAGGAATGAATATTATTCTTCTCGGAAAGAGTTCCCTACGATTTCCTTTTAATGGCCAATTTATATGCTGCATAGTAATTCCACTTGACAAAATAATTCAACGTACTAATCTAACGCAGTTGTTAAGTGCCATTAGCAAAATACTTCGCTAACTCCGATAAAACGTAAAGAACTATTGGAAATAAAATTTTAAAAGATAAGCAGAAAAAAAAAACATACATTTTCTGCGACTTTTTTTTCTTAGTTCTCCCTCCTCTCTCTCTTACTGCATTCAGGAAGTTCTGAGCTGTCTTTTGCAATACGTGGATTGAGCAAGTGTATTGCATAACATTACTTCAGAAAGGAATAAATATTTTCGGAAAACTAGAGACTTCCACAGCTCTGGTATTTTTCATTCAAATGCGTGATTATATAAGCTTTTAAAAAAGACTTAATGGCGCATAAATAAATGGCCTAACAATAATAGTATGTAATTGAATTTTAATGGATAATTAAAAAACACAAATATTTACTAATCGTCACATTTCACTAATCATATGTATTGATTTTTAACACTCATCACTGATTTTTATTCGATCAGAATATAGTTATCTTTTTAGAAATACTTATTTAATGCTAACTTTTTTTGAAGCGATTATTTTTTTATTTGTTATATTTTTATTACGCTCATAGCACTAAAAACACAAATAATAGAAAAAAGGATATTGAAACTATAATAGATTGTAGTTAAATATTTTAAAACTATAAAACTAACAATTCTCTCAATTTTGTTTCCGTACTATAAGGAAAGGATTTAAAAGTCAAATATCGTAAAAAACACCAAAAACCAACTAAAATTTGGCTCAACAGTGACATGGCCCCTTAAATAAATAGTTTAAGATGTTAAAAACACATAAAGAGAAAAAAAAATTCTAAGTGCATATGTACTGAAACAGTTACTCTTTGTTAAGGTTATATAAAGCTTTCAGATATTTTTTTTAAATTTAAAAACCAGTATTAACATTTTTTTAAAATTTATAACATATCCTAATCATATATTTATTCTAAACATGATTCAAGTAAAAATATAGAAGCAAATTCAACTTTAAATTTTAACAGTGTTTATACAAAACTGAATGCTTTATTTTTGTCATTATGTCAACATCGAGTTCAATAAATACCGATTTAAGAGAAAGCGAACTAATTATCAATTATATATATCAGTATTGTTACTTTAAAAAGCGAAATTAAAATTTCAAACAGGTACAAAAATGATTACACAGAAATAATCATTAGCGCTAGGAAAAAAAAAATTAATATTCTCTTGATATCCTTTAACTATAAGTCTTATAATTAAAGTAATTCATTCTACAAAACAAGAAAATATTTCAAGAACTGAATGACAGTTTTAAAATTATATGAATTATTTCATATAATTTAATGGAATGTTTCCACTAAATTCCGAATTATTAAGAATTGCACAAGAATTTTTTTTAACGAAAACATTGCTTTCAAAACGTTTTAAACGAAGAAATCACTAAAATTTAAATTAGATTTTTTTTTTCATACAAAAGAATAGGACATTCTACAAAGAATGAATATGTTTTACTGCAGAAAAAATAAAACATTTCTATGCCTATGGTAATGTACAAATGATATACTACTTAAAGTAAGACTTCAAAATGCTCAGCATTTTGGAGCAGACGAAACTATTTTTGAAGAAAATAAATAATTCTAAATGTGCGCACGTGACTTTAAAATTCTTACGTAATCTTCCCTCAACTAACGGGATGGGGAAAAAAAAGAAATCCCTTTTCAGACGGAATCATTCTTGTCTTTGGGAGCAGATAGGTGAAATAGTGTCGAGGCAAATCGATATTCTAGAATTTGTCACGTGGGAAAGGAAAGGGGAAGGAATCGATCGTCTGCCTTGGAACGAAATGCCTTTGCTACATTCACTATTTTGGGCGCCTAGTTTTGCTGACTTTTTTCCCCCCTTTCTCCTCTTCCGAATTGATTTCAGGAAGATTATTCTTGACTTCCGAATCGTAAATAATCAGCTCAATCAGAGTGGTCTTGTTCTAGGAGTCAAAAGGGTACTAATGATGATTGCAGATTATTCACACTTAACAACATTTCTGTGAGCGTCATTTATCTAAACAGAAATTAATTATAAATTATGAAGACTTTGAAATATTAATGTCCATATTATATCCATTTCATATGTACTGAGTTAAATATCTTTAGATAAAAAGGATCTGAATAACAGAAACTTAATTCAGTTACATACGCAAATAATATGAATTGAATCTGCTGCGAAACGTATTCGAAAATTGTAAATTTATTAACGAGAGAAAAATTCGAATGATTGAAAAATGATTAATTCCACACGCAAGTGAAAAATTGCTGTGAAATATATTTAAAATTTATTAATTTATTGATGAGAATTTTATAATTCTATATTCTGTTATCTTGATACTGAAAGAATAAAAAGTACTATTCTTTAATGGTGAGAATAGGCAGTAGCGTATTACCGATTAGGCAATTGCCTAGAGCCTACAGAAACAGAAAGGTCACAAGTATAAATTTTTTTTAATAATCCGATTGTCTTTCTTTTACAATATTTAAGAGTAGAAAAATAAAATTTTAAATATATCAATAAATTTGAATTTTTTAGAGAATTTTCAAAATTTTACCGCATAATAATATTGGTTAAAATGGTAAAGTAAATAATTAAAATTAACACATAAAATAAATTCTAAGTATGTCGTAGCCGTATTTTAGCAAAGAAATAAAGAACGTGGTTATGCTTTCCTTCAAAATTCATAAATGAATCGAAGAAAGTTTTAAAAAATTAATGTTTAGAAAAGAACATTCCATTCAATGACATTACAGAGGTTTCCTTTTCTATTTTCTTTTTCCCGCTTTGCTTCTCTTCATGCAGAATGTTCCAGAATGTCACGTAATTTTCCACAGAAAATCGCTTAATCGTGATAATTCTTTACGTCGTGTTCTTTCATAAAGAAGATACAAAAACTTTACATCTACGACAAAAGATTTCATATTTAAAAATGCGATTTTTTAAGAATAAATTTAGTTTTTAATGAAAATAGAATAAATAAAAAGTAAATCAAAGTTTAAAGAAAGCCAAGAATCTACTTCATATTTTCGCAAGATAGCAAGAATAAAATAAAGATTCCATTTCCAGTAAATGTAGAATTATTAAAATTAAATAAAGTAAATTCAAGAGTGTCAATCTCTTTTTGATACAAAAATTTTAATTTTAAATAAGAATTTTATTAAAGAAGAAAATTAAATTATTAACGATGAAATGGAGATATTATAACTTAAATAACATTCTATAGTTTTTAATAGAAAGTAAATTAAATCATATTCTATTACTTATTTTCTTTTTATTAAAAATGTTAAAATCAATTGTTTTCTTTTTCATTAGTTTTGGATTTCATAGAATTTCCTAGTCTATCAGCTATTAATTTTGTGCAATAATAGACATATTGTGTTAACTACATATATAAAAGTATTAAAATTCATCTCTAGATGTAAAATAATTTTATGCCAATTTTTTTCATTCATTGTTGTTAGCAAAAAATATTTAAACTATAAAGAAATTTTCACATCTTTTGAAAAATAAATATGTATATAATAAAGAATTCAAAAGTGATAACGGAATAGCAAGAATTTATTATCAACCAAGTCCTTATAAGGAAATGCGCAATGAAATAATCAGTGTGAACAGCGAAGTCCGTCGCTTATTATTGAATTGTATCATTTCGTCTTTCCGCAAAACGATACTACTGACTTCAACAAGGTTCTCTATTAAAAAAAATAATAATAATCTATCTAACAAATTTTTAACATGTTATTCAGAATTTCAGGCCGATGTAAATAATAAAAACCATTTAAATTCTTGCGATATAAATTTGAAAAGCATCATAAATTAGTCAAATTTAAGTAAACAATTTCTTTTTTTTTCTCCTGATTCAACAGTTTTTTTTTTATCAATTTACAAGAGGAGCAATAAAGTTAGCAAGTATCATATATAAAAAAGAAAATATTAATTTTCAAATATATCCTTTTTTTAAAAAATCCAAAATGACTTACAAGACCTTACTTTACAAAATGACTTTATATATTATGAATATTTCTTGAAAATATCTGTTTTCGTTCAGTATTTGATGGATTGATAATTTTCTGTATACCGAATAAGTTTTGTACGTTTTTTTTGTCTGGTTTTTAATTCCTCCTATACTACTATTCTTCGTTAAAATTCAAATAATTCTTGAATAGAATTCAATACAGATATAATTTAACAAGCAACTCAATATATCCTGTGAAAAATAGAATGAAAAAAAAAATAACAAAGAACACAAGAAAGAAATTCTCTAAAAAAGCATACGCTGATGGCTTTCTTAGAAAATAATTAGCTGTGAAATTTTATACAACTTTATCCTCTAAAACTTTTTGGTACTTTGTAATTCTATATCCACAGAAAAGACTAAGCAGTTAACTCCTGATTAACCGCGAAACTGGTGCGGCAAATGAATACAGTCTTCAAAATAGCTGTAAAAAAGAACAAAATCAACAAGAAAGATTTCTGAATAACTTTTATTTACAATAAGTATCCTCCACATACATTTATTGCTTATATATTTCGGTACTTAAATTCATTAATTTATTTTTTAACAAAAAAATCAATCCTTTTTTTAATATTAAAATGCCACTTTTTTTTTTTAAATTTACGATTGCTGTTTCTTTAATATCATTTTGATTTATGATCGTGGGTAATCGAAGATTTACAGTATTTGACTTTTCAAACATATAAGTAATCCGCTTTAAAAAAATACATTCTATAATATATTATTTGGAGCAAAGTAAAAAGTAAAGAGACAAAGGAAAAAAAAATGGCGTGGGGGTGGGGGTGGAAGGCTCTTAATTAGGCGACAAGTATGGAACTGGATACTGCTTTCACTGATGCAAGGGAATACGGCCAGAAACTGCAAAGCTATTAAAAATACGCATTCAGCACCCCGAACATAGAACATCAATACCACACTATAAGAGAACAAAAATTTGAAAATGACAAATATCGAGTGTAGAACGAAACGCGCTTAGTTTTCTTCTTTTCTTGAGGTTCACAAATATCAGATATGACTACAGTTGAGAAAAAATATTTTGATTTGATTTGACTTATTGATTAAATCCTTCACTGTTTCACGTCAAAACTATTATATAAAAATATAGAAGATCGGACGTCACATTTTTGAATCGTGATCAATGATCTGAGTACTTCAGTAGCTTCTTTACTATTTAGCGTTTTGCATCACACAAATATAATAGTGTTTTAGACAGGACGAAATTTAATATACACTAACCGTACATTCATTTTCGGTGGAATAAAGACATATTAGGAACTAGGATGTCTTCATATATGAAGTTTTTATCAGAAAGCAATGGAAAATTTTTCCGCAAAAGTTACTTAATAGCGAATATATGCTTAATTATATGCATATTTATTAATAATACATGTGAAGCTGGGAAATTTCTGCATAAAATATGTAAAAAAGAAATAAAATAAATCACCCCCCCCCCTCCCTCTTTCTTTTTCAAATTCTTAGCGACCTTTCGCGCAGAGCGTTTATTCGAAACAGAAATCCGGATTCTTCGTAATCAGTTTAACTTACTGGTAGTTGTATTAAGATATATGCAATCTTTTTCAAAATAAATTAGTTCCACAAAGTAGTCATTAAATATTTAAAAAAAAATTTTTTTTTTTTATTGAAGTTTATTTTATTGATTGAAAATTATTCATTAAATTCGTTCAATTATTCATTAAATATGAGAAAATGACGATAATATGGAAGTACCTAAGTGAATCCTTAGATAATACATTGAAAACATATTTCGTTATTCAAGCCTAAAAAGCCTGCAAATGTGTGTGTGCTATTTAAAAGCAATTAAATGACAGGAACAAGATAGAAATGATATATCTAATAACTAAAGTCATTCCGATAAAGCTTTCTTGAGTGTTTTTCAGCATTTAACTGCTTTTTTTAATTTAAATATTTATCAGTATCGTAAATTTAAATAATAATGCGAGACACACATCGAGACTGATTTTGTGTAAATTGCACACACACATTGAAAAACACGTGATACACGTGATTCACCAATTAGAATTCCATACAGAGAATAACAGTTATTTAAATACCGTTAGTGCGAAGAATTCGACATAATTGACAGTTTAAATTTTCTTATCTCATAGCAGCTCTAAAAACTTTGAAAACACCCATTTATCGAAAAGCAAATGAAGAGTTGTAGATATAACAAGTGTCTCTAATTTCATTGACTTGCATTTTAGAGAAAACACCAATTAGCATAAATTAGCATCATTCAAAAGCTTCCTTAACTGATAATTAAGATGGAAATTAGCTATCAATAATATTTATTTTATTCCATGGAAAAGGAAGGAGAAGAAGAAGAAAAGTGTATCGATTTTGAACTTGAGTAATGCTCTAAGAATTAGCCAGAAATAAGGAATAACGTTGGAAATTTAGACATTTGAAAATTTGAAAAATCTTAATTGAGCAACTTACTGTAGCGAACAATATACCTGATTGTGTGTTTACATAATTATTAGTATACCGTAAAATGCTTTTTTTTTAATTTTACTTTTCCATATATTTACACCACTTAGTCATTAACAACAAATTTGATATATAATAATTGTATTACATATTTAATTAGTACTGTAGTATTAATTAAATTTGTATACAATATTTAATTAATGTTACAGTGCTAATTTTAGTATATTTATACTATTACATGTAGTACTGAAATATAATTGTATTATTATGTTTCAGTACTACAAATCTTGCTCATACCTACTAAACTATCGAAAGATTTTGGTGAGGATTTCATGACAATAAACACACACACACATATACAAAAAAATTATTAATAAAAAAAATACTTTCGTTTGTGACAACGTCGGACATATAGACTAGCATATATACATAAGTCGAATGTGTGTATATATATATATATATATATATATATATAATGCAAGCACATATTTTTAAAGAAGTTTCGCGGGTCGAAGAGAGAAGACACTTTTGAATATTTTGAACTTTTCTTTATTCTATCTCGGGCAGCTTAATATGTACAAGAAGCGATGATGAAACGGACGTCCGTACACTTCGCGATACAAATGCAAAAGAGCGTGAAAAGAGAGCGAAATATCTTTTCCCAGTGATTTTGTACTATGAGATTCTGATAGGTATTCTTTGACACTTGTAGACTTAGAATAGAGGAAATATAGATATCTTTTACAAGAATTTGCAAAGAATGACAGATTTTTATACCTGTACTTGGAACGCGTGAAAGTGCTAATTAAAGCAGTTTTACAGAACTCGTATAGTATTAATTAAATAAAAAAAGGTGGAATTGGATCAGGAAATAAGAAAACATTTTAGAATTAATTTAATATGGGTTAAATTAAGATAAAACTTTGGAAATTAATTAGGATTTAAATTAGATTTTAAAATATTATTACATATATATGAACCAAATCATAAAATCGTTTAGACATTAAAAAAAGAATCACAAGATGTAAATGATTTAAACTCTGATTTTTAAAGTTAATATTTATATCATAGATTGAATTTCAATAAAAAATAACTATTTTCCCCTTTTAAACAGGCGTAAAGTAGCCAAAGGAACCAACCCTTTTCTTTTCAGCTTTGGCCCGAGTAGAGGCGGAGAGAGGTAAAAGTGAGGCCTCCATCCATGCAGTGGATTGAATATTGCGGAAGTTTAAAAGGCAGAAACGGGTTTCGGGAGCACTGGGTCATATCATCAACCTTCAATTTTTATGGTTCTCGATTTGTGTCAAGTCAATTCAGCAAACAATCCAATGTCAAACTAACTCGTGTTTTTTATCCCATATTTTTGAGTAAAACATTGTTTTATTAGGAAACGTATTTCTTTTTTAAGGGCACCTTCACAAGCAGATCGCATGACTATTTGAGGGTTAAATACAAGAAAGCAAAAAGGAAATATTATGGTCATCTTGAAACAATACAAAAGCGCTGAAAGAAGGATGCCTTTTTACAAAATCATTCAAGGCGGATTTTTTTTTTTTTACAAGTTTTACAAAAATAAAACATGATTAACTTAAAAAACTATCCAAAAAAACTCTTAAAATTCTTAATTTACCGAGAAATGTTTTTTTTTAATTATTCACAATTTTCAACGTATCTATGAAATTTGATTATTTAATTTGCTATTATTTTTCCTTAGTTTTTAATGCTGATACGAACGAACAGAGAAGTTCGTGATCCGTCATTATTTATATGGTTTAGAAAAGAAAATTTTGTTTTCCGCAATATTTCATCAAAGTTTTTGCTTAAACAATCACTTAAATAATTTCTAATAAATAAATAAATCTATGAAACTTGATTATTTAATTTGTTATTACTTTCCCTTAGTTTTTAATGCTGATATGAGAGAACAGAGAAGTTCATGATCATCATTATTTATAGAGTTTAGAAGGAAAGAAAAATTGTTTTCCTCAATATTTAATCAAAGTTTTTGCTCAAAAAACTATTTAAATAATTTCCAAAAAATAAATAAATAAACATAATAGTTCAGGAAAACAGAACACATGTTCTGCGGTATTTCATAACTAAGGTTCAAAATTAGAACACTAATTTTGCAAATTTATAACGTCGTATATTATAATAATTTTTTTAAAATTTATTATAAATCTCAAATAAATTTTTTTATATATATTATACAAATATGAAAATTAGATATGCCATAAACTATTTGAAAATGATATTTACATGCATTCAGTTTTATAAAAAAATGATATGCAAAAAAAATTTAAAATTAAAGCATGTCGGAAAAAAACATTTTAAAATCGTGGATATATTAAAAAGAAATTCGATTACAGTTTCTTAAATTAATTATTATGTTTAACTATTTCATACTATAACTGGAGACACTCTATCAGAACAAATTTTCTCTAAAATGTTTAAGTGCTCTTTTTTATTACCATTTTGGTACATTGTATTTATCATATTTCATGTGTGTACTTACGAACACGAAATGGTAAACAAGTTTTGAAAGAACGACGGCAAACAAGCCTTTTGATAAACCTTTCAAGGCTCCTTTTATTTTTTAAAGAAAAATAAGAGTGATAAAAAGGCACACTTATATGACGTAAATAATTACGAAAAAAGAAGCATGAAAGAGTTGGGGGGGGGTGAATTAAACAGATTAAACTGCAAATCATGGGTGAAAAGTTACTTTTTTATCACATTTGTTGTTACCAGACTGATTTTTTTTTAAGAATTAGAAAATTCCCTTTGATAAAAAAATGTTAAAAAATGCAGGGAATATTTTTAGCTTAATATAATTATTTTGAATTATGAATATAATATTAGCTTTATATAATTATTTGTGAGTGAATGCAAAATAAAAAGTTATTTTTTTAAAAACTTATAGTAAATTTTAAAATCATTATTTTAACTGATATTTTAAAATTAAAGTGGAAATAAATTATAATAGCTAAAATTAAAAAGTATTAAAGATATACATTGATTTTTCTACATAAAAGATGCTTCAGATTGGTTTTAGCTCAATTTCGGAATGCAAATTCTATTTTGCGTTCATTATCAACTGCAATTTTACTATGTTAGTAGAAGAGCGCGCAAAAATATAACTCAGATAAATAAAAATTACAATCGATATATGGCCAGCTAAAATGTATATAAATTTATTCTATGTTCTTAATATTAAAAGCAATTTTCAATAAAAAAAAACTATATATATATATATATATATATATATATTTCCTCAATAAAGTCAATCATTAACTTTTTCTTCTTTTTTTACTTTACTTAAGACACTTTTCAAAGCCAATGAGGAAAATTTATTGGTAGGAAGCCAACTATTGTCAATCGGTTGCGCAAATCACGTGTACTGCCACGCGCGGTTGTGCTCTTGAAAAACATAAGGCAGAATAAAATATTTTCTGGGTCAACAAAAAGAACATTTACTTATTTTCTTCATCCGAGGATGATACTAAAAATCTTCTGAGACATTTATGCTAAATGAATTTTAAGTAATTTCAAAAAATATCTGCTTAAAAAAAGAGAATATATAATATCAATGGTGTTAAAACGTTTAGAGGAAGAAACACATGCAAATATCTCAATTAAAAGATAACATTCGACAGTTCTTCGAATTATGAAACCGTTTTTGTTAATGGCTCAATTAAGTTTTTATTTTCAATAAAAGCTTTTAGATAAGAGTTCTAGAATACTATGCTAGGTGTTTATGAATAGGCTGTGAAAAATGGTTAGTGCAGTATCTTTAAAAGCTTTTACAACCAGATTACTACAATTTGTCTTACAGATAGATAAACTCTTCAGAAGTAAATGCATACAGTTTAAATAAAACGGTATTTAAAATGATTGAAGTGTAATAAATTTTGAATCTTTTACACATAAGTCCGTTACAGTTACAATGATTTTATTTCAAAATTATTATTGTTGTTGTTTTCTGAAGTTAAAGCAATAATAGCAGATATAAGAAAGAATTTATTCCATCATTTTGAAAGAGTTTTTTCCATCACAGCGTGTTCACAATTCTTAAAAATGAAAAAGAACGTACTTAAAGATTAAAGAACAGAATAAAAGAAATGAAGAATTTAGTTACCGACCACAAAGTAAGAATATGGCGAACATAATTTTTTCACACATTCATGATTAAAACATCCTTTTTGCGAATTTAAGATACTGATAAGATTAATCACAAATATAAACATGTGAAACTATAACATATTACACATTCACATCTGGTGCCATAATCATTCATTATAAATTAAGTGCATTAAATAATGAATGCAAATTAAATAGTATTAATATGTAGAGATAAACAAATGAGCGGTTATAATGATACATAAAATGAACTAGTAATTTTCTAATGAAACAAGAAATAAATAAGAGTCAAATTACATTACAGTCCACTATAATTAAGTACTAAGAGTCCACGTGTTTAATTAACTCCCGTATCTTTAATCATTTATTTTCATAACAGTCTTTCCGATGTATCAAAACAAAACTACCAATGAATGTAAAAATGCTGTATAACAGTGAAAAACAGTTTATCTTCAAAAAAAAAAAAACTTACATTTCTGTACATTACATGTCAGTAAATATATAAGACAAAAAATATTTAGTATCTAAGCGATGCAGAGTAAACTTAGTGTAATTAATAATTCAATTTAGACACCAGCATTAATTATTACTTCGATTAATTTTTTGAGATGTATCTATGATGCGTAATTAAAAGTGTACAAAAAAGCCGAATGTTTTTAACATATTATAAAATGTGTTTCGTTTTGTATATTGGACATATTTGTGTAATATTTTGCCTCTTTTCGTGTCAAAAATGGTGATCAGAATTTTTAATTTACTCCTTACCTTTCAACTTTCATTCTTTGCGTCAATGGTTCCTCCCACGTCAGGATATCCATTTAGAACATAAGATTCTTTTTAATAAACACGATAGATCGTAGAATTATACTGTATGAAATATTCACTCGCTCTCATTTGACACTGCTTATGTCGAATGCACTCGCAATTCGAGGTCTACTGTTCTTCTGAGAGACAGCACATTGCGTACGCGTGTTCTTTCACTGTGCCTTTGGAGTTGTTCTGGACTGCATAGTTTGTTGCTCTTCCATTGGCTCACGTGCCCGACAGTGACGTCAGATCGAGCTTCCCGTACACATAACATCACGCGACTGGAGAACGTGGTTGCATTTTAACGGAGAGGGCGCTGTCTTAATGGGGTTAGTTAACAGGATTTTTTTTCAACACCTCCATGCAGATTCAGAAAGTACTTGTAAAAAGAATATCCTTAGTTCGATATCTTTAGACCACCCCTTAATGTGAAAGTGGGAAAATATTCCTCAGATTCTTAGAAGAGAATACGATCTAGAATATTAAATATCTGTAATTAATATAATAGATTATCATTGTATTAAATACCTAAAATTAAAGTTGCATTAAATATCTTTAAATAACACTACGCTTGAAATTGCTATTACTTTTAAATATATAGGAGAAAAAAACAACCTAATGAATTTATTATTATTATTATTAAAGTTACAGAAAAGAACAGTATTCTCAAAAAATTTAAGACTCTTGTTTAATTACATACACAGTTCTGTAATACTTAAATATCATCAAAAAAAATCTGTTTCAATCCAAGAAATAACGATCATAAAAAAAGTGACAGATGGAATTTTGCATATTAACATTACATATTACATTCACGAATATTGATACCATTAGATGTTATTGTAACTTCATTGAATTGTTTTATGCATTTTCTAAAATTTGTAGAAATTATTTTAGAAAAAAAAAATAGAATAATATGATTTTTTTCAGAAACAACCAAGAATAAAGATTTTTTCAAATCTGACAAAATGAGGTAGTAAATATTTCAACAGAAATGGTAAAGAATTTAAATTCCATTTGTTTCAGGAGAAACATATTTACCTATTCACAATCTTATAAATTGAAAAAAAAGTGCTTGTCAGTGAAAGGATTAAATAATAATAATTACCAATAAAAAAGAGACTATATTTTATTCTTATGAAGAACTATAATTATAAAAGAAATTTTTTATAATTGGCCATAAATCGGCAGTTATCCCTCTGAATTTCAAAATTTTGAAGGATGTACACTTTTAAACACAGTCATGTCAGTATTATGTTACGTTATGAATACTTCTTGGATACAAATCACCATTTCACAAGGAAACTCATAAATGCATATTTGTTTCAAGAAATGATCATTTTTAAATCTATCTATACTTATAATAAAGCTCAATGTGTGTGTGTGTGTGTGTGTGTTGGCGCTCTACAGGCCAGGCCATTTGACATACAGCTACCAAATTTGGTACATGTATACCTTAGAGGTCGGGAATGTGCACCTGGGGTCCCTTTTTTTGAAATTTTAATTAGAATTTTAATTATTAATTAAAAACTAACTTTCCCGCCAAAAAAATCTTCCATTTTCCCCACCGCCAACTTTTCCGCCAAAATAATCTTCCATTTTCCCCAACGCCAAATGATTTAGGCTTTAGTTCTTTTTTTCTCCCAACAGTAATGAGGCTAGGGTTAAGATTTTTCGGCGGATTATTTCAAACGATTCTGTTTATTTTCTTAATGTTTTATGCATTTAAAATTAAACATTGTTAATTAATCCATGTTTCAGATTCATTCTGAAGTACTTTTGAATTAAAATAACACAGAATAAAGGAAATTAAAAATGTATAATCTGCATAGCGTTACCCCAACTGGCGTAGAAAAATTCACGCATTTGCGTTACCGGAGCTGGCGAAGAAAATTCACGCATGCGCACTGTGTTCTGATTGTTGGCATGGCTACCATTAACAACGGACGATTTAAATTACCCTTAGGTTAGTTGCATGCTTTTGTAAGTAAATTGTATTTATGTTAGTTATATATTTTTTTGTATATGCTTATAGTTTTAAGTACATCGTTTTTTAAGTAGTTTTTTTTTAACCTGTTTTCAATGATTTAAATTATTTTTAGGCTAATTGCATGCTTTTGTAATTAAATTGTATTTATGTTAGTTATATATTTTTTGATATATGCTTATAGTTTTAAGTACATCGTTTTTTAAGTAGTTTTTTTAAACCTGTTTTCGACCGATTATTTTAAACGATTCATTTTATTTTCTTAGTGTTTGATACATTTAAAATGAAACATTGTTAATGAATCGATCTGTTCATGATGAATCTGAGAAATTTTTGTTGACAAATTCTTGAGATATTATATAAATTAAGAAAGATATTCTTTAGTGACCATAAAGTTTAAACGCTCAGTGACTCTATTATCAGTAATCATATTATTAAAAAAAATGCTTTGTTTCAGTAAAAAATATTATTATATTACTTGCAGATTAATCATTTACACTTTAATCTAAAGCATAATTTCTACGAGAACTAACAGAAAATTAGAGAGATACATACCACGCTATGACTGAAGGCCTTTATAATATTATGAGTGAATTATATGACTATCAAAATTTGAAGTTTTAAAATATTTTGCTGAAGAATCTATTAAAGTTGGAATTGCGTAAAATATTTAATGGTACGACCGGAGTATTCCGGTTCAACCTATTTAATTATTAAAATTTAAACGAACGTTAATACTGGCGAACCGGCTGGTCGCCAAAGGCGGCTAGTAATATAATAAAATCTAATCATGCGTTTAATAGAAATTATCAATTTTCGCGAAGGAGGATGTATCAAATACATATACATTTCCAAAGTGAAGCAAGAATAAAGCGCTAATGATTTAGGGGGCCGTAAGTTGGTCGAATAAATAAAATATTTTCTTAGTTGCCAAATAAATATGTTTGTAAAAAAATAACAAATTCTTTGAATGATAGAATATAAAATAATATTAACACTTTTTCCAGTAAAATTGGCCAGATTAATATATTTCATTAGTATGATGTTTTCTTATTGAAAACACGCTGATTTTTTAAAATTAAATAAGAGATTTTTTTTAAATAATTTTTTGACATATTAAGCAAATTATGAAATATATTCTTTAGAACATACGAAGTTCAGAAATAAACGATTCTTCTTTTTGTTCTTATGTTTTTTTAAGAACAGTTTCGATTCAGCAGGCATATTACGTTCTGGCATTAGTTTAATCACTTCTTGCTTCAAAATAAAAGACAATTTTATCCGAGATAACAGAAAATTTAAGAGCAAAATGCACTTTAAGCGTGGCATAACGGACAGAGCAGTCTAAGGCTCTTAAAATTGTTTGAATTCCTTGAATATAAAAATTTGAAGTTTAAAAATACTTTGATAACGTAGCCATTATTATTAAGTTTCGTGCAAATGATTAAATAGAAATTTTAGCTAACCAATAATTCCATCGAATCAGCAGATCATCAAAGAGGTTCGTTAGAAATATTTTTCATCTGTTTCGTATTAAATAAATATGATAAAGTACAAGTACCTAGCCAATTAATTTATTTTAACAATGGGTAGCTGCGAAAATTCATAAGTAATTTGTACGCTTTGAAATACAAACTACTGGACAGATTTCAATCAAATTTTGCTCACAATTATTACTGAACATAAGGAAAATTTGAAAGACAAGGAAAGTTTCGCGACAGTTTTTTTTTTAAATAGTTAGCGTTTTAACAAATAAAAATAATATTTCACTATGGAGAAATTGATTTTTTTATCTTTAATATTCCATTCCCAATTAATGGAATTATTATATTTTAAAGCATAGTATTTATTTGCCATCGAGCTCCGATTTGAGAATTCTATTAATAAGGAACAATGTCTGTGTGCGTACATGTGTGTATGTGTGCATTTGCACGTAACTGTCTTTCTGCGCTCATTCCCGAGGCTTGTCTATTTGGCCTAGATGCAAGAAATTTGGCACAAATATATTTCAAAGAATGAAAGTATGGACTTGGAAGCAATTTTTTAAGACTTTAATTAGAAGCCACAGTAATTAAAAATTCAACGAGATTTTGATGCCATCCAAAAATATTAGGTTGTCCAGCAAATTTTTCTAAATTTTGATAAGTAATTATATATATATGCAAACAATTTTTTTAAAAGCAGAGTCGTCGACGGTGAGAAAGAGGACACTTTGAATTTTTAACTTCGTTTTATTTCATCCCGGGAGGCATGATTTACGAACAAGAGGCGTGCACAAGACCCATTCCGTTCACAGCGCGATACAAGAGCAGATTTGTGTAAAAGAGAGGGAGAATAATTTTCCCAGTGCTTATATATAATTAGATTCTGATAGGGATTTCTTCCACGTGTCGACCACAGGCAAGGGAATCATAGGGATCTTTTAGAGGAATTTGTTTAAATCAGGAATTTTTTTATCCTTTCTCTCGGAACAGGCTCATCGCTGACGAAAACATTTTTACAGAGCTTTCTGTTGCATTAATTAAATAGAAAAAGTGGAATGGAATCAGGAAATAAGAGAATATGTTAGAATGAAGTTAATATGTGCGGCATTGACGAATATCGAAGGAATATTACCCGAATGATAATGCATAATTAGATGAAAAATTACCAGTTTGGTCTAAATCCGATACATCAACATTTTAATTGGAAACAATACTATTTTTGGACAAGATTTGTAATTTTAGAGCCCGGTCAACTTCAAGGCTGAGACTGAGATTTGAAGAAGGATTGCCTGAGTGGGAATCCTTCTTCAAACTTCTTCACCACACCAACAGAGATATTATCTGGATAGTTACGTTTATAAGGATATTTTGATGTCTTAAGAATCGATTTTTTACGAAGGTTCAGGCTTACAATCAACAGAATGTGTGAGACTATTAAAATAACATGATTATAATGTCTTATAGAAATGTGATACAATATTGAGGGAATTATGAACATCAAATTATGCACGGGAGATTTAATTAAAATTCTACGTTCCAATTTTCTGTGATAAAAATAGGGTTTGACGGTTTTTCAAACCCAGTTTTAAAAAAACCGTTTTTTTTAAAGTATTTTTGTCACATTCGAAAACCGGTTTTTAAAGTAAGAACGCCTGGATATATATATATATATATATATATATATATATATATATATATATATATATATATATATATATATATATATATATATATATATATATATATATATATATATATATATATATATATATATATATATATATATATATATATATATATATATATATATATATAAATTTTTTAAAGGAAAAAATTATCGGTTGCGACCGATTTTTCTAGCAGCTGAAGGCTGAAGGCGACGAGATGCTAATTTATTAACAAGTTAAGGTATATTTGAATCTCTGTTAATGAACTAAAAAATTTGAACACGAAATAAGTTTGAAATTATTATATGCTTTAGAAGAACGAATTCAAAAAAGAAGACAAGTAGAATCAGCAACTCTTTTGTTGCATTTGCAAAATCCACAAAGCATTTCTAGTTCAGCGAAGAAATGTAGTGTACTTTCTTTAGTTTCAAAAACCGAAATTATTAAGTTATCTGGAAAGATATTGTCTAGAATATTTTCAAATTCTTTTGTGGAAACCGATTCTGATGAAGAGCAAATAGAAGAAACTGCTCATCAAAGTAATGCTTTTTTAAAAGAAACCATGGAAAAGTCAATTCATAAGCTTCTTGAAGATCCCGAAGAAAAACTTTCAAATCTAAAGAACTGAAAGCTGAATTTTCATTATTTGGGGCAACGAATAAAAGAATAAAATTTGTTATTTGATGCCATTAAAACTATAAAACCAAGCCCAGTAGTTAGTGAACGAGTATTTTCAATTTCAGGCAATATTGTGGTCAAAATAAGACTTAACTTTAAGACTTAGTCACCGTTCAGTCGATATTTTATGTTTTTTTAAATCCTATTTCCTTGGGAGAAATTAAAATTAGTGAAAACAATATAAATATTAATCAAAATTTTTGTTTAAGTTTTCGTTATTTTATGTAAATAAAATGTATATGTAATCTTTAATTTTATTGAATTTGATATTGATTTCGTTTTTTTGTTATTTTATATAACATAGAGAAAATATTTTTCCCTATTCTAGTTTTATGGCAAAAATTCGAAAACCGGCTAAAACCGGTTTTTTGAAAATATGGAATTTGAAAACCGGTTTTTCAAAAAATCGGTTTTTGTATAAACCCTAGATAAAACTTACCGAGTTATAAAGCTTTGGATATCATAGGATAATCAGCAAATACAGCATTTTAGACCAATCAGCCTTCAGGAAAAATCGGGCTCTAATTGACTTATTTTCTCCAAGACGGTCGATAGGGAGATCTAAAATACAAATTTATACAAAATTATATACAAATTTTCATAATTCAATCAATTTTAGTCACAAAAGAGTGGTACATTTTTTATCAAAAATATTTTACCAATTATGACTCACAGGACAGAAGATCTGTATAAAAATACAAAACTGGTAATTCCTCAGAACATTTATTGATTCAAATTAAATAAATTATAATTATTAACTTCATTCATACCTTTTTTTTAGATGTATATGCTTATTACTAAAGCTTTAGAAAGCAGCTGCATTGCCCTACTTAGATTGGATAGCCTATATATTAAACCATGTTTACCATAAACAAAACTGAGTTATTAAATTAATAATAGAGATATTCTAAAAGGTTACAGAACACTTTTTCTTGCTTTTATTTTTTTAAAGAAATGTCACGTTTCATATTTATTTCATTTCATGCACGTGTAGATTAAATTCCATTTTTATTTTGTGAGAAATAAATTGTTTGAAAATATTCTTAAAATATATTTTTACAAATTTATCAAAAATAGGAATTTAAATTATATGTTACAAATTTCTATTAAAATTATTATCATTTTTTGGAATATTTAAGAGGATGTATAAAAATAATATCTGTGCCGTAATATTTTCAGAAGTTATTGCTTAAAAACGGCAAAATTTCATTAAATTTTACTTTTTAAAAATTTCTAACTAAAATTTGAAAGAACATTCGTAAGTACACGTTCACACTCACCAAAGTATTGTAGTGAAAGTTTATAAGCCAGTTAACAGCTACGCTACACGAGCAATTGCTTTTGTATTGTGGCCATGTTACTCGGTTGCGAACCACAAGGTCCCGCGTTCTATCCCCGCTCATTCCAATCCTCCACATTGGTGACCTCAGACGTAGAACCTTCAACCTTCGAACAGCTGTTGTGGCGCCATCCACACACAGCAAACCAAAGTTGTCAAACTCACTTGACGCAGCAACCCAAAATTGTCAGACTCACTTGACGCAACAGCAACCACTCACCCACACACGCTCGCCGCAACTCAAATGCTCAAATGGGTACAGGCGCTTTAGAATCAACAGCTAATACATCAAATCTCAACACCCATATTGTTCGACTCACTGGAGGGAGAGTCTGAAGTGAAAGCTTATAAGCCAGTTAACAGCTACGCTACACGAGCAGTTGCTTTTGTGTTGAGGTCATGTTACTCGGCTGCGAACCACAAGGTCCCAGGTTTCTATCCTCGCTCATTCCAATCCGCCACAGTATGTGTGTGCTAACTGAATGGTCAAACGGTCTGGCATGAAGAGCGCCAACATTCACACGCGCGAACACACATTCATCCTTATTATAATTAAAGATGTGTTTGTGTAACATATTTTTTGATTTAAAGAGAAGAGGCGTGAAGAACTTTAACGATAACTTTTATTCTTTTTGATATTAAGGAAAGAGAAAAAAATTTATCCTTTATGAAATTCTTTTTGTAAGAATCATCATCTGCGGGAGACGCAGTCTGAAGAAGTAGGCAGGAAGCAAGATAAACTATATTAAGACTGCGAGAAACTATATTAGGGTTTTAAAGCTTTAGAATGGGATTTTGCAGAGAAAGCATAGTTAGATTTCTGAGTATGCAAATGATGTTTTTTTTACCGGAAACCATTAACAGTTGATTTGACACTGATAATTGTAACTTTATGTTACAGCAATTCCATTTGTTATAAGTACCTCATATGTTACATTCAAAGAATAATAGAGAAAAATCAAATAAGGACCTTTTCAAAATAGTTAATTTTTTAGTTAATCTTTCGTTAATAAAAAAATGTGTTTCCACAGAAAAATGGTTGAGGTATTTACTTGATAGTCCATGTTATTTTAATTTTTATCCAAGTTGATAAAAAAAAAGCAGTCGATAGAGATTAATGCAAAAATGCGCTAATATTAGATAGGAAAATAATTTCATTTTGAGTATTGGTAGTTTCAATTTTTTTTTTACTAACTCGCCGCACTGTTTTTTTTTTTCTCTCTCTCTCTCTTTCTGTGGCGTTATAACAGTACTGAAACACACTTTCTCAAATTCTAGAATTATGAAATTGTAGTAATCACGATTCTTATCAAATAAACACAGTGTTCCTATACTGGACCTACAAACTTTAAGGGCTATTAGTAAATATCAAGAGCAACTCAAATTTCGATGGAATATGGTATCCCACATCACGTTGAGAGTGTAAAAATTACGAAAAACGCAAGCGAGTTTCGAAGTGATGCTGAAGCGGCAGAAAGTGCAATAATAACTACAAAAAGATTTATTTGATTAATTATTGCAAGCGTTATTTAAAATGATGGCTGTTGACATCATTGCGCAGTCTACGACGACGTAAAAACGATTTCTGAATGCACTCGAATATGCTAAGTACGCTTTGGATGTCTGCAACATCGACGCAACAAGCGCTGTGGCAGAGATTCCCCGTTGTTTCCATAGCTGTCTCATAAACGAGTGATTTTAGTTTATTCCATAAGAAAAAGTCATACGGTTTGAGATCTGGGAGACCAAGCAGTGGGTTCCACGTTGAGACAAAGCAGTCCACCTCCTTAGGTATGTAACATTGAGGTGAAGCACCTCACGGGAAAAAT
The DNA here is from genome assembly GCF_947563725.1 of Argiope bruennichi. Taxonomy (NCBI): domain Eukaryota; kingdom Metazoa; phylum Arthropoda; class Arachnida; order Araneae; family Araneidae; genus Argiope; species Argiope bruennichi. The sequence goes on from NC_079152.1 coordinate 82,240,975, forward strand.
GTGTAGGAACATACATAAGCCACAAGTCTTGCTGCGCTTCGAACAGCATACTTTGCAACATTTCCAGGAGTACAAGTTGCAGATAAATAGGATATGCTATTCCATTCAGCGTTCAGGCAGCAAGTATGGCCTTAAATGATAATCAATGAAGTTTCCTGTACAGAAATTGATAGTAAACATCTTTTTTGAGATTTTCACTATACTCTGGTGATTCAACGCTCATATCTATGGGTTGCGAATGATGGCAATGCCTTCTGGATTTTGAATATGCATATATTTTAAAAGATTTTCACCCTCTGAACGTGGTTTGTGACAACATGTTCCATTGCAGTCCCTGTTCCTCTTGATATTCATTAACAATCCAGTGGATTTGTCGGTCCAGTATTAGAATATTCTTTACGTGAATTTGAGTTACAGCAATGGGAACATAAGATATTCACATTACTTTATATAATGTAAATATTTCAAATGAAATATTTCACAAAGGGAAATTAATAAGGCACAGTTTATAATTTGAATGTTCTTATAAATTTAAGGTAGATATTTTAGGTACATTTAATCTTGTTATAAAATTCGATATTGAAGTATCTGACTGTATGATGTTTATTTCATTTTGGGCAGCTGAATATATTCTAGTTTGCATTGCATCAGCATATAATTGAAAATTACATTTGGTTTCCATTTATAAAAGAGTAAAGACACAAATCATCATTGTTATTTTTACAATGTCTACTATTCTGTAAAAGCAAATATTGAAACTTTTCTTCAAGGAGTTAATAGCAATTTTCTATTATGGTCATTACTTAAAAAATTATGGTCATTACTAAAATCATTACTTAAAAAAGAAGTTGCAGCCAAAACGAAATATTAAATATTTTTTAATAAATGTGTGGATTTTGGTTCCACGTATAAAATTACTATCCGAAAGAGCAACTAGTTTCAATATTAAATTTTATTTAAAGGGCCTTGTTTTTAATACAAATCACATTTTAGATGCGTAAAATTATACTCTGATTATTTTCTAAAACTTAGAAAAATTGCAAAACAATTTTTTTTTTGAAAATAACAAAAATTTGCATTGAAATAAATCACGTCTTCATAAAACCATTGCTTTAGCTTTTGCGCGACTTCATCTTAGATAATACCATTGCCTCGATTAACGCTTGCAATTAATTTTGCAAAAAAAAAAATAATTAAGTATACATTTTATTCGCCTTTATTTTAAACATAAAATATGTTATATCAAATGATAGATGAATTTTGATTTGTTAAGTAAGAGCGGTCAATATTTGAACAATTGTTCTAAATTCGAACGCCTGTTTAACTTGACCGAAGCTGGTTTTTGGCTAAAGGTTTATGCTACGAGCATCCAGTAATTCCACATTTTAATCGATAATTCATTTTCCGATAATTTCACGTTAATATAATATAATAAAATTGACATTTCTATCAGCCATATTCGGGAAAGTGAAGTAAAATAAAAAAAAAGCAATTTATTCATAATTTCTTAAAATATCTATAGAAGAAGAGCTAAGGCTGTCTCAATAGCATTTAAATATAATTGTTAATTCGAAATTCAGATTAATTTCTTAAGAATTCGGCAGAATATGTTATTAATTTAACCCAGTGACGAAAAAAGAGAAAATGTCGCCCGAGAAATAGCATAAAGGTCCTCTAGCCGTAATAAGTGACATTGCAAATGTAAACAGTCCCACAGACATCGCATCACTTTTTATTCCTGATATGGCTTTAAAAGGTGGCAAATCGATAATAAGTTGTCAAAGTTTAAAAACTGTTATACCATGGGTCCTATCTAGTCATAAATGATTAATCACAAAATTTCTTTAATTGAAAGAAGATCAAAGATACGATAAAACTGCAAATAAAATAGGTATTGCATACTATAAAAATTGATTAAAATTTCTTTAAAAGTTCATAATTTTTAATAATTTCTTTTAAAGAACTGCAAATAAATTCAGTTGAGCTAGAGATTTATCACCAACCAACCTACGAATGATTTCTATTTTATCATTTAAAAAGTAAATAAACACGAAATTTTCAATATTGGCATTATCAGATTATTTAAATTTCTCTGGTATTGTGTTTGCCCTGGAAATATAGGGCAACCGTAATAACCCAGATTTTTTTTTTCTGTTTAGGTGAGGACAATCTTAAAAGTAGTATCTCAAAACGTACTTTTAACCAAAGTCCATAAATGTTTACAAATTTTTGTATTTACAAATAATAACATACATATTTTAAGGAACTTTTTTATTTCATTTTTTAAACTTCTGTTCTATTTATTAAATTAAAAAAATAATTTTCGAATTAGCTTTTTTTTTTACTTCAAATTTTTTTGATTCGTTGTTTTCTTTCTTGATTCTTTAATTTGTTAAATATTTTTTTCTTTTTGGAACTTAAGGCGGCAGAGGCTCACGTCTGAGGCCAATTAAGCAGAACTTTTTCAGAGACAGCAACCTATTGTCCTACATTCGCATAAGATAAACATAACGACGTATGAAGCATAGTAAATTTCTGATTTCAGATCCAAAAGAATAGTATATTTTCAATGAAGAATAATATCCAAGGCACGACTCTTTAATTCCAACACCCAGATTCCGGTATCTTTTATTTACATTTTTTTTAAAAAAAGAAATAAATTAATACTCATACGGCATAAGTTAAATATACTACGCCAATTTAATTCTGGAATCTTAGTGGCATTTTGAAAGAAAAAGACGTTAAGATACATTACAGACTAAGTGGATGTGAAATTAAATAATGGTTGTCATGGAGAGTCATGTTTGTCACGTGCCTATGATGTTAAAAAATTGATTTAATTCATTTTAATGTAATTAGCCTCGGTATTATTTACTCCTATTATCAAACATAGTCAAGGGAAAGTAATTTTGCAAGCGTCTGAGGAGTAAACAAATTTTATAGCTTAATTTTTATTTTATTATAGTACAAAATAAGAATTTGTTGTGACTGCTAAAAAAAAGCAAAATAAATAAATAAAACGCCTGACTTGTTTCCAGTTTGACAGCTGCACACGGAGCGAAGCTACTAATCCTCCATGTTTCAAAATGTTACAAGATCATTAGACTTTTACCGAAACCGAAGCTTTCTTAAGTATAGCATATGCTCCTATTGATATAATTTTGTATTTATAAATTTTCTATAAATAGCTATTTTTCTATATGGAGGACATAGGGCTTGTTTATTTCAATGACTTGGTGAAAAAAAATTTTGTTTGATGATCAAACTTCCACTTCAGTGATGTCAGGTATGCAAAAAAAAGTGATTATTATATTTAAATTAGCATATTGAAAATTTGAAAAAAAATCTTTTATTAGCATGCGCATTTTTATATTATATAATATTTCAATATATTTAATGCATTTCTTTCAAATTAATAAAAAAATTCCTAACATTGGGAAATATTTATGCTAAATAATACACACCAATAGCTGAAATACAATCAAATTCTGAAATCTATTATTTACTAATTTGTTTCTTGTTATATATGTCCCGGTAAAGCATAAGACAATATGCAATTAAATGTTAAATAATTTGTGCAGTTATACTTTTCTCATATGCATGTTAAGTCACATATATAGGTTCTATTAACTAATTTTTTACTTTCTGAAAACTCAATATACAAATAGAAAGTATTGTAATCGTCAAAATATTCGAAATCAAATTTATCAATTTCCAAATTTTAGACCATTTTAGATAAAAAAAAAACACGTACTATTTTTTAAAATTATTATTTTCCATCTGTTAAAACAATTCAAAGACACATGAAATTACAGGTATGAAATATGGATCGGGACTTTTCACTGTTTTTGCAGATTTCTATCAAATTCTGAATGAAATACATTAATGAGAAATCTGTCTGTTCTTCCACCTGTATCCATGTGAATGTGATAACTCAAAAACACGAATAGTCAGATAGATTAAATTACGATGGATTTATCTCAAAAATAGTAAATATTTGTCACATTTTGGGCTCAATTTATAAAGTATTTAACCATCTCATAACAATCGAGTTCATAAATGTGGCAATTCGAAAAATAAAGACTTTAATAAATGAAATTTAGTATGTTATCTTGACGTCAAACTTATAGATCTGTATAAAATTTTAAACTCAATTGTTGGAAGAAAAACACCAAAAATCTGGATTCAGCTCTGTACAATGAAGCACAAAAACGCGCAATATCATGTAAATATAAAACAATGTCAAGGTGGGGGGAGGGTACGCCGACTGCTTTTGATACGATAACTATCAAAACGATAAAAAATAAAAAATCATAATTATGAAATTTTTATTAACAGTTATAATTGTATTAATAATTGGAACTTTTTAAAAAAATAATGAATATTGTATCATTAAAATATAATTACAGTAATTATATTGCAGAGATTTATGAGAGGCATATTATCTAAATTTAAATGTTAAAATAAACTATCACTGACATCAGGGAACAAATGTATTACTGGAATATTTTCATACAATTAAACTGAAGAAATGGTAGAAAGTAATCTTAATTATTTGCTAAATTCATATGAGCATCTAAGCGTTTTCGTTTAATTTCCAAACATGGTTAAACAGATAATCAGTAGCATAAATCCCCCCTCTATTTATTATTATTTTTTGCTTGCTTCTTAAAAACATTTAAGTGGAAGCAATAATGCCTATCTTATCATTCCAGCACGTGCCTTTTAAAGCTGACAGCATTTTTTACATTTGCTTAGTGCTTTCCGGTTTCATCAATTGATAATGCAGTGCTAATCATTTTTATATCCACATTAGTAACACTTTAAAAGATAACACCAGCTTCCAATTCTTTTTCAAACTAAAATAAAAAAAATTCTAGTACGATCTACTACCATTTTTTCAAATATCGAACTACTGTTATCTGTATTTCAGCAGTCATTTTCGAGCTCTATTCATAGCATTGTAACATAGTTACTTCCACTGAAAACGAGTTCTTGAAAATATCGATACAGGAAATATCATTTACTGAATTCAAATTGAGAATTATCAGTATAAAAAATATCACGGAAGCTTTGACTTAGACCTATACTAGACCTATAATGGACTTTATGAATGAATGCGTATGATTTTTTTTTTACTCCTTACAAATTAACAATTTGTCATGTGTTTTATAAACAATCGAAAGCACTTGTCACACTGATAAACAGATTATAAGTATATTTCACCTTGTATCTATGAGTTTCAAAGATTAATATATTAAGTAAAAAGTTCTATCTATTAATTGAGGATTATCAATATAAAAAATATCACGGAAGCTTTGACTTAGACCTATACTAGACCTATAATGGACTTTATGAATGAATGCGTATGATATTTTTTACTCCTTACAAATTAACAATTTGTCATGTGTTTTATAAACAATCAAAAGCACTTGCCACACTGATAAACAGATTATAAGTATATTTTACTTTGTATGTTATAAGTTTCAAAGATTAATATATTAAGCAAAAAGTTCTATCTATTAATTGAAGATTATCAATATAAAAAATATCACGGAAGCTTTGACTTAGACCTATACTAGACCTATAATGGACTTTATGAATGAATGCGTATGATATTTTTTACTCCTTACAAATTAACAATTTGTCATGTGTTTTATAAACAATCGAAAGCACTTGCCACACTGATAAACAGATTATAAGTATATTTTACTTTGTATGTTATAAGTTTCAAAGATTAATATATTAAGCAAAAAGTTCTATCTATTAATTGAAGATTATCAATATAAAAAATATCACGGAAGCTTTGACTTAGACCTATACTAGACCTGTACCTATTGTTTCTTTTATGACAATCATAATCGATTAAATGAAATGGATAATATTTAACATTAACATTTTAAATTATAGCACTAATTTTTCATCTCATATTTAACATTAATTTTCTTTCTAAAAATACTAAAAAAAAAAGGATGCAGTGTATATTTGGAGGTGTACTTTTTAATTTTTAATGAGCCTAATTTGGCAATAATACTTAACTTGTTATTTTCTATATTTTAATACAAAAAAGAGTTGAAAATTCTTTCCTGAGGGAATTAAATTTAACTTCATCATCTAGATCAATGTTTTGAAATTAAAGTTTTTGGATATAAAAATATTTAAATTATTAAACTATCAAACTACTTTTATAATCTTGATAAATAATTAAATAAAGTTCTGAAAACGTATGGTGCTCGGAAAAACGGTTAAAGAAAGAGAGATTTGACTAAATTGAAAATTATGATTTTTTTTCATTTTTTTATATCAATTAATTAATTTTAAAATATTTTTAAGAAGCTTAAAATCAAAAAATTTGACATAAAAAATTGGTATACTCATCAATTTAAGTGGGAAAATATCACGAATATGTATTTTTTCATGGCTTTCAGGATAGATCAATATTTTTTTAATATAGATGATAAATAATTTCACTTGAATTCTTGTCCCGTTTTAGCTTCGAAACGTTTAAAATTGTTACTCGATTCACTAATATATGTTGTCAAAAAAGAAATAATTTTTTAGAAAAACTTTTTGTTGAATAAAAGTTGTTCAGTGACAACAATTTTTAAAATAAATCTTTATTAGTATGCTAAAAGTAAAGTTTTTTTATTACTTTGATAATATTTTTATCGGTTATATTATCTGTAAATTGATTCGACATGCATGATGAAAAAAATCATTAAAGATATACAGAGAAAAATAATTTAACCTAGATTTATTAGATTTGGTAGATAGATTATCCTTGAATAATAAGTGCTCAATATGGAAAGTATTTTTAAAATTTCAATAAAATTTAAAATTGAAACTTAATTAAAATTTTAACGTAATTTAGTAACTTAAGAGCGCATTATAGTAAAAAAAAAGTAATATTTTTACACCACATTAAAATTTTTTCAAAAGAGCGTTTCAGTTATAATAATTTTATTTCCGTACAACTTTTTTCTCTAATTTTTATAAAATTTTAAAAGTATATTTCATATTGATATTTTTTTGTTATTTTAGTTACTGAATTTAAATTCACGTGCCACGCGATCATATGAAATGCATTTTTTGTGCACATTCTGCTGCTGATATATGATTAGAAATAATTTTTGGAAATAAAATAAAAACAGGCGGATCAAAGATCATTATCATTTTAGATGTTTCGAATTAGAGGTTCTGATTTCACTAATTTATTTATCTCAGAAATCTTTATCTTGCTTTACCTAATATGCATTATTTAAATTCTTATAACAATTTTAATATTACTTTAATAACTTAATTCTTATAAAATTATTAAATCCTTGTAACAAGTATTATATCACTTAGAGGAATTCTTCTACAACTGTCGTTCAATTACTTAAGAAGGCCGATTCAATCCAGATATTGTAGAGTGTTTTATTAAATCTTTTTCACTAAAAATGCATAATTATGCAAAATTTTGAACTCTCAAACTTTAGGAAAACAAAGAAAAATAATGTTAAAAAACGATTGTAAAACGATTTCATCCATTCTACGATTTTCGTTAAGATTCAAAGTGAAGCAACTCAAGTTAAATGCAATGTCATAAAAAATAAATAAGTGTTTCTAATTAAATCAAGCGGTTTTTGGATCAAAATTAGTCAACTTTATCTTTAGAGTGATTGATTACAGCTGACATTTTACAGCTACATTTATCAAAATAAAGCTGCCATTTTGAAATTTTTGATAAAAATCAAAATGGCATGATGCCATTTAAGAACTAAAACATGTATAAACCTATATTTTGATAACCGCAGTTTATTCATAGATGCTATGATTTAAAGAATAAGTCATGCACGAGATTAAATTTAGAGATACATTATTTAAGGAAATAGTAAATTGTGAAGAAATAAACAGACCTGTTGTGAAATCTCTTTTCCTTAAACCTACCTCAAAATATTTATTATTAATTACCATATATTTAGAATCTTACAAAGATTTACTATAATAAAGATATACTATCATCCGAACAATTCAAAAAACTAATTCGAATTAACTTTCACAATATTCACAGTTATATAAAAATATGATCGTAAATTTCAATACTTACAAATTCGTGAAAAAATAAGTTTAATAATTTCAAATACATATCCAGTTGTCAGAAAAATGGTTGTCGGATTAATGAAAAAAAAAATGACTAATCACTTGTTTCAAGTAATTTCCCTTCAGCAGCATAGAACAATGCAAAAAGGTAATTTAATATATTAGCAGACGATAACAAACGAAACTATTTTCATTCTTCAAAATAAACTGCTACGGTATACTGACTTTTTTTCATTAATTTAATTGATCTTTTGATAAAATTAGGTAATTCAATTTTTATACTGTTGCCATTCAAATTATAGAAGGTTATTTTCGAATTTTTAGAAAAGTAAATATCAAAAAAAAAAAATTATCAGACGATGATTATAAAAATAAGTTTCCTTAAATTTTATTATTTTTTGTTTTAACTATTATGAATAATTGTCTGTTTTAACAAAATATGATCATGCTTAATATTATTGATGTTCAAGCTAATTAAAAAAAATATTAATTTTACATAAAAATAAGCGCTGAAACATAGAGCAAAATTGCATCAGATGGTAATTATAAAACAAATTAATCTTTGACCATTATTGCTTTTTAAAAGATGTATTTTTAAATATTTTTATTTATCCAACAGGGTATTATCTATATTTCACGCTTTGCTATTTAAGTGGAAGTTTATTAAAACAATTATCTCTGATAGAATAAATCACTTGCGCAATAATCCTTCGTCTAAATGATTTTTCGACTAAACAAATTATTAGGATAATGAAGTCTGGTAAATTTCCCAGATATATATATATATATATATATATATAAAAAAGAACAAATTTTTTGAAAAAAATTAAATAAGAATAATGTTTCAGAAATGGTTCATTGTTATTATGTTACTTTAATCAGGAAAACAAAGCATTTATATGTACAAAAAGATTTTATAAAAATGAATGAAAAAATTGAAAAACTAAAATGTTTGAGAAAAAGAGAACGAAAAAGAAAGCCCCCATAACTTTGCAAATATCTGTAGCTTTCTTTGTTTTTCCGTCATACTTTTCGTCTGTGATTGTGGGCATTGTTTCAAGTATGTAATTCGGATGAGAATTGCTGAAATCATTTTTGTACCTGTGTATGATAATTCTTTTGAAGAAAATACAGAATTCTATTTTTTTTCTGTTGCTGTCATTGGCAGGTACTACAGACTGCTATATATATATATATATATATATATATATATATATATATATATATATATATATATATATATATATATATATATATTGCTTTCATTACAAACTAAACTTTTATATATATTATTTTCAACTTGGTTTTCCTTTAAAAGACATATCCTTTTATTTAATAATTATTTTTAATAAAGCATGCAACCTTGGAAAATTCTATTCATGATCATGACTAGAATTTAGGTTAGAATTCCATTTTTGCAATATATAGTTGATTTCAAAAAATAATTTCCAGTGAATTTTTTAAAACATCAAAAATTATTTAGAAAAAAAAAAACACCTTTAAATTATTAAAACTCGTGTTCAGCGCTACAACAATTTTATTTGAAATTTATTTGATTCGAATTAATACCGCTATTCCGAATATACGAAAATAGTTCAAAATGCTTAAATTACCTTCTTATAAATACTATCATTGATATAAAATACGGAAAATATCTCAATTTGAGAAGAGAACTCAAGATTTTTTTTGTTTCTATAGATACATTTTGGATTTCAAAAACGCCTGATAAAGAAGTAAAAGAGTTGATTCTTGTTCTCTCATATTTCATGCCATTGTCATGTGACTTAACGCCATGACAAGTCTTATTATGCATATCATCTAATACCGAAAAGCATGCTGTCTTATCTGATTTGTGATATCACGAATTTTTTTTCCTTGAAGACAGACAGTTGATTTCTAAATTGCATTGGTATGTCGCATTATATATGCGTGTGGTATTTCAATAAGAGTGTAAACAATGCGGGATATTCAATCAATTAGTTACATTTAATATTTCTTCTAGAAAGTTTCAGATTCGTCCTTTATAAAAAAATTGAAAGTGATCCTCCCTATCCCCCTAACTCTTTATCTCTCTCTCTCTCTCTCTCTCTCTCTATATATATATATATATATATATATATATATATATATAATTTTAATGAAATTAACTATTCCAATTTTGAATATCATTTCGAACATAGCTACAATAATTATTATAAAAAATATCCTATTATCATAATTGCATATATTATATTATTTAAAAGAACCATTTTTTGAAAAATCGAATTGAAAAACAATTTTATTAAATAGAATTCAGAAACAAAAATAAGATTAAATTATCAAATAAATAATAATAAAAAACACCCCCTCGTATTTGGTACAAGGATTTATGAATGTCATAGAATATATTGTTATGGAAATTTAATTCGAAAATCAGGACCCAGTACAGTGATTGTACAATAAAACAAAATGTTCAAAAGACTCAGTAACGGAATAAAGACGCTTTATTCTACAAAAAAGCACGAATTCACGGTAGCAGAACACAGACGAAACATACACAAAACGGCACTTTCAGTAAACAGTAGTACGCAAACAGCAGTATACTATACGAAGCGTTCTTCGACTGTTAGCAACTCAACTCACTCATTTCAGATCTGTTTCCAGAATTTTTTATAGTTTTCATGACTGGCCCAAGAAGGTTCAAGAAAGATCGATATAACTAACCTGTATATAGCTAATCCTGGGAGCCACTGATTCGACATCCATGCGTCATTCGTTAGATATCTCTGTAAATCTCTCTTTCTTACCATGAAAGTAACATTCTAATAATGTAGGGAAGTAGTATTACAAATTCATAAAAATATATGTATATTGTTAAAAAAAATAGTTCGGATGAGTAGTGAAAAAGTACAATACATTTTATGAAAAAAAGCGTCGTTATATTCCTTAAGTAAATACGAAGCAAATGCAATACAAAAGGCGTATACAAAGAGCATTTTAGAAACTCACATCTCAATAAGACAGGAAGCATCAGTAACTCTCAGAATGCAACTAGAGAGCTAGTTCTAAGAGCTCTCTAAAAAGTGAATAGAATCATTGTTCAATCCTTTCACCTTTTATAGTCTCTCCATAATGTACGTAATTTCCAGAAGAGTCTCTAGATCTCGGGTCTCAACTGAGATAGACCCAACAGCCTTGCATTTTTGTTGTCAAAATCGCATTTGCCATTATGGCCTGAGTCATTTAGTGGAATCCTTAAGAAAATCTGTAAATCTCTCTTTCCGGCGTTGAAGTTTACATTGCACGAAAGCAATATTACAGATTCGTAATAATACATGCATCGATATGAAGAGAATGTGTTCACATTTATTCATTTCTTTTGTGCAAGTTTTCATATCCGTTATTATAGCAACAATAGTAAAAGTGATAAGATGAATAATTTATTACTAAAATCGCATCTTAATTTTTGTTTATCATTTTCTGTTAATTCACATAATTTTTCTGTAAAAAGTTTCTGTTTTAATGAATTAAGATTTGGATACCAATATTCTCAGGAGAAGATTACGAATAAAAATTCCACAGTTTCATTTTTTAAAAACTCACTATTCACCACTTTTCAAAAATTCTGATTTTATTTCAGTAAATTCACCTATCATATTTTTTGGCTCATTTGTTTTAAATAATAAAAATTTCAATCTTTAACTAAAAATATAAAAGAATATCTATTTGCCAAATTTGGCGAAAAACTAAGCATGGGGAGATCAGGATAGTAATGCCAAATGAATTCATGTTTGCTTTGCTATATGTGCAGCAAAATATAGTCAGTAAGGAGGAGCAATACTTATTACATTCTACCGAACTACTAGAGAAGTATCAAATCTTTTTTTCAATCGATTGAGAAAAATGTTTCTAAAACACAAATTCGATTTTCGGATACTTCGGATTAACGCATGCCATGGATTAATCGCCAAAAAACTCGTCATGGATGATGACACGTTAGATTCAATAAAAATTCTAAAATCACGTCAGATTTTAATATTTCGTAACTATTATACATTAGTGCCATGCAGAGCATTCTCTGGCATAACAAGAGGGCCGAGGTGGCCTGGTGGTAAGATCTCGGCTTCGGAACCGGAGGGTTTCAGGTTTGAGACCCGATTCCACCGAAGAACCGTCGTGTAAGGGGGTCTGGTCTGTTGCACGTTAAATCCGTTCTCACCAAACGTCCTCCCGCTGGTGTGGTGTGGTGTGGTGTGGAGAGGGGGGTGCCAACTCAGGTGTCGTTCTCGTCATCTGACCGCGTTCAAAATTACGAGGTCCGTCCCAAAATAGCCCTAGTGTTGCTTTACAACGGGACGTTAATATAAATAAACTAAACTTGTGAATTAAAATCGTCCTCCATATTGTTTCACTATCAAAACTGAACCAAATTGTTTCACTATCAAAAATTGGAATTATCAGAATTGAAGTTATACCGCTATAGTAGACGCACCACTCAATAAATCTGTTTGCCTCGAATATCTTTTTATCACTTTTTTACAGGGCTCTTTTAAGAAAAAGAACTACTGACTAGGCAAAATGGGCAAATGACGGACTACAAGCAGTTATAAAGAAGAAGAGAAGTCAATAGAAAATTCGATGGATTTAATATTCCAAGAACTACTCAGAAAGATGGTTTTAAGAAAAATGATCTACAATCGTATAAACGTCAAATAACACTTTATATATCATCTACTGATAACGACCATTTACTTGAAAAGCACCTTTTGGTGTCAGGTAACGATGCTTTTGATTTTTTTTTTTTTTCAAAAGTAGATGAGACTTGAATAATTTATGGAAAGTATGGTACAAATAAAGTGTTTCACCGGTACACTTTTTATTGTAAATGGGCCCATTAAGACTAACTTTTCTTTGACTGCAGATAATTATAAGTGTTATTTCTGTCAGATAACAGTTTTACTGATGGCTATAAAAATTGTAATATATTCCAGAAATAAATTTGTTATGTATAAGGAATCTGAAAAACATTCAGTTTCTTGTTATATTTATAAAAACAATTGTGCAATGAAATATTGTAAGTTTCACTTATATTTATTACTTCCAACTTTAACAGAAATTCATTATTTATAGTTTGCTGGGAAATGGCACCATGCCATCTGGTAACAAAACTAACAGTATCCCGGTACAGGCAATCACGCCTGTATGCCAAGTTTTTGAAAATTCCTTTTTTTAAATAGCTCTAAACGCTTTAAACTTTTGTTAATGTATTGTCCAATGTATAAAAAAAACTAAAACTAATTAGTCCTCATATAAACTTTTACGTTTTATACAATGTTGAAAAAAATAAATTCTTCTTAAGATGACTTGATTCTCCATGCCTCTCCTCATAATTAAATAAAATTAAAAAAAATTAATGAGATTCGAATCTCTAGTTAAAAAAAACATCTTAGCATAATAATATTTTATAGGCTCCATTCTCTTATCATTTTCATTTTTAAAATTTTGTTCTTAAATATACAGCTGCGATAACATGCATTAGAAAAAAGTAATTTATATCGTTTATCCCACCGCTCGTGAATATAAATCCAGTAACTGACACAATTCGAATTATTCTTGCTTTAATATTAATTGCGTGTTAAGAAAACTGCTCTTATTTTAAACCACCATTAATAAACCACTAAAGCAAAAAATGAATTAAACAATTAAAACTATGAATGACAACGGGTATGTTAGGAATATTTTCTAATGTGTTTCATAATAAAAAAGCAGATCGAACATGGGTTTGATAAAATACCTTTTTCCAATGACAGATCTGATCGAAAATTTGGTACAGACATTTATTTTCATAATGCTTCCACTCGAATTTTGTTTACCTAATAGCGGCTTTTGAACTATTACATTATGGATGTTACTTCAAAAGTGGTTCATTTAAGATATAAAGAAACATTTAAAATATCACTTAAAAATCGCTTAAAAAAATTCATAACTAAAACATCATTTATTATTTTTTTATTAATTTTTCACAGTTTCCAACGATTCTCGGACTAACTATATTTTTGCAATTTTCATCCACTAAATGTCGTAAGGGAGCCCATGTTGTATGGTGATTTTCAATCATCTTGATGCGTACTATCATTTCAGAAAATTTGTCAGTCGAATTCGGCAACATTGTGTGTGTATATATATGTATATATATATATATATATATATATATATATATATATATATATATATATATATACAAAAGTATTAAAATCAAGTTAATAGGAAAATCAAATAAACCAAATAAAAAAAAATCCGGCCTGAAGACTTTTTCAAGGGTCACCCTCAGGCAGGGATTCAAAGAAAGGGATTTTTTCTGTGAGGAAATCCAGACAAAGGTCTAATAATGATTCACAAAATGTATTATTCTAGATCTTATTAATTTAAACTTAACATTGGAAAAAACGATTTACTTTTTAATAATAAAAATAATGTTTACAAAGAATTCTGTGTGATTAAATTCTTGGATATTTACTTCGAATATCTAAAATTACCCAAAATCATACATAATAATAATATATTTTTTCCTCTATCAGATAAAACAAATGTTTCAATAGCGTTTAGTTACACTTCTACTTTAAAGAAAAAAATTTGTAATTATAATTACTATAGCAAAAATTTAGATAAAATAAATAAAACAGATTGTTACTGTAACAAAGAAAACTATAAAGATTTTATAGATGTTGACAAAGGTCATAGATGTTGATAAAGGTCATTAAATTATTGAATCCAACTCTTTAAGAGATTTGATGGGAAGAGGAACAAAATTTAGATTAAGAGAAAAAATAAACCATAACAAAATTTTGATTTCTATTGGTAATGATTTGGATGTTTTTATTGCTAAATTATCTAGAAAATACCATTGGCCTGCGGAAGGTTTTGGGGAATGGAAAGTGAGAATTTTAAAGGAAATTAAAATAAAAATGAATACTGATTTTGACAGATCTAAAGAACGTGGGATTTATTTTAGTAAAACATTGAAAAACGAAACAAAAAATTTAAAAGAAAATTTTTTTATTACAGTAATTGATAAATCAGCAAATAATTTCTGTTTAATTTGTAAATATTATTATAAAGAACTTTTAATTAATGAATATAACTCTAATGCAACTTATATGTTAAAGAACACCGGGAAAAAGGAATTTGATAAAAGAATGCTAGCTTTCGCAAAAAAAAAACCAAAACTAAGACTTGCTCTCTTAATTATCCTTATTTATTCCCAACAGTTAAATTTCATAAAAATCCATTAAAATTCAGATTCGTGACCTGTAGCACTGGCAGTTATAATTACTACATGGGCAAACATTTCTTTAAATACTTAAAAATTATCCTGGACAAAATAAAAACTGAAGACAACTATTATTTCTAGTAACAAAGAAGTACTGGATTTTCTTAAAGATAACAACATTAATAAACTTAATACTTTTGATTTTGAAAATTTATACACTAATCTACTTCATGAAAAATTAATAAAGGTCTGCACTTTTATATATGATGAATATTTAAATGAAAATATCATTCCTAAAAATAACTGGCTTGAGTTATGTAATTTTAATATTACTGAAAATTACGTTTTTAATGGTATTAATTTTTATAAACAAGTCAAGGGCATTCCAATGGGAACAGCTTTCTCAAGTGCTTTAGGTAATATTTTCCTACATTACTATGAGAAAAAAATAATTAAATATAATTTAATAAACGGATGGAGATATATTGATGACCTACTTTTGATTAACTTCGACAATACTAATATTGTTACTAATTGCTATCCAAAAGATTTAATTCTAACGGAAACAAATAAAAATCAACTTGAGGCTACCTTTCTGGATTTAAAAATCGAAATTGCTAAAGATAAAACAATAGTTGGTATATACGATAAAAGGGATGAATTCAACTTTAAAATAACAAAACTATGTAACTACCATTCCAATCTAAGCTCTAAAATTTTCAAAAATCTAATTTTCTCACAAGTTAACAGGATCAAAAGGGTTTGCAATAATAAAAATTCCTATATTGAAGCATCAAACAACCTCATTAAAAATTTAATTGAAAATGAATTTTCAAGAAATTACTGTAATGTCAATTTTTTAATTAAACAAGGTATGGTTTGGGATTAATCCTTTAGCTTTAATAAAAATAGATATTTCCTTGCATATTAGATCACTCAATAGATGGCGCTGGGAGCCTACAATTTCTTACCTAATTTACCATTACTGTTTTTTAAAAAGCGGGTGTCACAATCGATAGCTTAAAATTTCCTTGACTGCTAATGGTAAGTTCTTGCCTTTCTTTTTTCCGTTAGTGCTATTTTATGATATTTTTGTTTATATTGTTAATTTTGTTATTGTATTTTTACTTTGTGGTGGTTATTTTCTTCTAATTTGTTGTTTTGTATTTTCCTTTCTGTTAAAATGGTATATCTCTTTTCCTAATTTCAGGGGATTTTCGGGTCACGAGGAATCATTATTAGACCTTTGTCTGGATTTCCTCACAGAAAAAATCCCTTTCTTTGAATCCCTGCCTGAGGGTGACCCTTGAAAAAGTCTTCAGGCTGGATTCTTTTTTATTTGGTTTATTTGATTTTCCTATTAACTTGATTTTAATACTTTTGTATCAATTCATCTGTGTTTTAGAAGTAGCTGCAGTTGCGCTCTCTAAATACTATGAAGTTTCTTTCCTTTTCCTTTTTTAGTTTTAGTTTGAATAGGTAATAATTTTTAGTTGCGATTTCGAAACTGTTTTGTTTCGTTTTCATTTTAGTTTCGTTTTCAAACTATTTCTTACTTTTGATTGGTTACTTATATATATATATATATATATATATATATATATATATATATATATATATATATATATATATATATATATATATATATATATATATATATATATATATATATATATATATATATATATATAATGATATTTTAAACTCTTAATTACAATTTAATTAATTTCTAAGATTTTATCTTAATTTAGCCCATCGTAACTTCATTCTAAAATATTCTCTTATTTCTTGATCCAATTCCACTTTCTCTACTTAATTAATTCAAGAGAGATTTGTAAAATTGCTGAATCGGCTAAAAGCCAGACTTTCCTATATTCCGAGTGAAGTGACAAAATACTGCTGAAGAGACAAATTCTTTTTAAAAGATCCTTGTGTTTCCCTTACTTGTGACTGACGTGTGTCAGAAATCCCCATCAGAATCTTAATAATATATTAGCACTGTAAAAAAATATTTTCCCTATCCATATCTCATGTTACATAAGACGAGTAATAATTTATTTCGTTCTTTCTTCCCCACTTCTACTTTTCTGTCGCGCTGCGGCGGACATACCTTGTACGCGTCTTTGCTTGTAAATAATTATGCTTTTCCGATTGATTAAAAAGAATTTCAAATGTAAAAGTCTTCATTTTCACAAAAGTCTTTTGCTGTCTTCGAAACTACATTCTGCTTCACATAAAATAAAAATAATGCTTATATATATATATATATATATATATATATATACTGCATTTCTGAGTTTTTGAGTCCGTCTATTTCTTTTTTTTCAATGACGAGCGATGCAGGTGCCAGCAAATGAGCATTATTTTCTTCTTTTTTTTTTTTATCATTCCAGCTATTCAATACTCTTATTTTTTAAACTTTTACATTTTTTAGTTGATGGGATATATTTTCTGTAAACTGCGTGATACGAAATCGTTACTTATGAAAAAAGGAGGGGGGGGCTTATACTAAAATGAATTGCTATAAGAAATAACACTAATAGCACTTCCCTGTTCCTAAAGTCATAATGATCCTCTTATGATCGGTTTTTGCTGTAAAACAAGAAAGAAAATGGAACTAACAACAGACGGAGCAAAAAGATAGGCAATCATTATTTCTGTAAATGTGGTTCTAAAAATTATTGCTCACAGAATGCAGGGACTGATGCATTCGAGCCAGATGAAAACAAGGTAGATGAATCCAGATTAAATTATTACCATGTTGCAATGTTTTAAGATTAGAGGCTAAAGTTGGTGCACTTTAGTAATTATTGTCCTATCTTGTTCTGCGCAGCCAGTACTGAAACATGCACACTTGCGTGGCGTGTTACTGGAATAAATTTTTTGCTTTCTTTTATTCTTAAGGTTTTAGTTGTCTTTATTTCTTTTTCTATTCTTTTCATGGCTATACTCTTTATGACTACGAAGTAATCGAAAAATTTTAAGTCACGCCATTCAAAAAATAACCAGATCCAGAAAAATAAGTAAAAGAAAATGAGATTTCGAATCTGTCTGGCATTTTTCGTGTTCTGCGAAACAATAACTTTGTTTAAATAATACAAAGAACGATTTGCTTTTTAAAAGCATAATCTGTTATTTAATATTCAAATTCTGAAAGTGTCCCTTCTTTGTCAAAATAAAATTATATCGAAATATTCAATTTTAAATTTCACTCTAGAAGCAACCATTTTCTGATTGGATGCCCCAATAAATTTAATTTTATTTCTAATTCTTCCGTATGTTTTCAAAGAATTGCGATATTTCTTGCATATAGTTTAAAAAGGTGATTTCAGAATTTTTATAAATTATTATTATTTTCAAAAACACGGAAAATGCAAGAATCCGATTATAAATTCGCCATTTAGCACGTTGACTGTTGCGTGACTTTGATTCACCCCTTCTAACTGCACAGTCATTAAAAAAAATGGAACAGTTCTATAACTTGGTTAATTATAATTGCATCTTCACAAAATTGGTGTCGATGGAAACGGCTCGAAAGAACAGGTTTGTTTTAATCGACAAAGGTGCAATCCGTTTTGGATTTCCAAATTTTTCCATCACGGGAACCGAATTTTTTTAATAACTAGATTTAGCAGACTTTTTTTATGTATACGTATCAAATTTCGTTCCAAAATTCACAACAGCTCTTAAGTTATTAATCAATTTTGTGTAATGAAAATTACGCCCAAATATAGCCAATGATTGGGGACCGTATATTAAATAAATCTCAGCATGCAAATGGCAAAAAATTCCTTTCCCTTTTTTTATTTATATTCACTTTGGAAGAATAATGAACAAGATTCAGATTCATCCATAATATGAGGAAATTTTTTCCAATTATAATTTATATTTAAATATTGGGACAATTCCATTACTTTTCATAATAGCTCATAATTCAACCATTTTAACTGATCCTTCCCTATACCATCTTAATTTGTAGCCATCTTAACCCACCATTCATGCCAAAAGCCATCTTTATTTTTATAGCGTATAAAAAATATTGCTTAATCCATTTCTTAAAATCTCTGATTAGTCAGATTCGAATATCGTCGAGACGTTTTATGCTTATAAAATTATTAATGTCTATTAAAAGGAGGAAATTTGATTTTCAAGCTGAAATGATTTTTTAATTGGACAGGATATTTATAAAATTTCATAAGGTTATTTTATTCAAAAAAAAATATTACACTATGATTTTTACACAGAGTTCAAAAAATATTTTAATTACTTCGATTCTCTAAACTCATGTTAAATATTTAAATATTTTCTAATTATGTTATAAAAATAAAATTTTAAATTACGGAAGTAAAATTTAATTGGCGGTATGAAATTTAATTTATCTGGGTGAAGAAATGTATGAGAATAATATTTATTGTGATGAAACAATACTGGGATGAATCTTATAACTTTAAACGACTAATTCTTATATAAATTTATTTCGTGTATCTCGGAAACGGCTCCAACGATTTGGATCAAATTTTCTATTTAGATAAGATTTTAGTTTTTAAGTTCATTTATATAGGTGCCTTTTCTAAAAAACTCGATTTTACACAAAGAAACAATTTTTTAATAATTAAATTTTGACATGTGGCTATATATGAGTACCATACGTGTATCAGAGATGGCGTAGTGGTTTGTGGCTTCGGACTCCCATGCATTTTTCTCATGCTCATGGAATTTAGGTAGATTTCGTTTATAATTTTAAACAAGTCATCGGGCAGAATTTTATTTACAATTTTACGAAAAAAAAAAAAAAAAACTGCCGAGCAAAGCTTTGTTTCCCAAGTACTATTTCTTACTTATTCGTATACGAATTACACAGGGTCAAGAATTGTGGTCTTCAAATAAATCGACCATTAGATGTTGGCGAATCTTCAGGTTTCAGACTGTGGGATGCGCGAGGATAGAATCTGGTATCTTATGGTTCGCAGTCCAGTAATATGACCACAATCCGAAAGCAATTGCTCGTGTAGTGTAGCTGTTAACTGGCTTATAAGCTTTCACTACAGACTCTCCCTCCAGTGAGTCGGAGGTGAGACCAACGATATGGCTGTTGAGTGGTGATGTATTAGCTGTGGATTCTAATACGCCTGTACCCATTTGAGTAGCGCCAAGCGTTATGGCGAGCGTGTGTGGGTGAGTGGTTGCTGATGCTGCGTCAAGTGAGTCTGACGACTTTGGTTTTGCTGCATCAAATGAATCTGACGACTTTGGCTTGCTGTGTGTAGATGGCGCCACAACAGTTTTACGAAGGTTGAAGGTTCATCGTCCGAGGTCAACAATGGGGCGAATTGAGATGAGCGAGGATAGAACCTGGGACCTTATGGATCGCAGCCCAGTCACATGACCACAATACAAAAACAATTGCTAGCGTAGCGTAGCTGTTAACTGGCTTATACGCTTTTACTACAAGACCATTTTCAGTCCGAAAAACCGTACTTGAAATTAAACTCATCTTTTGCATTTTAATTAAAAAATGGAACGAGTTTTCAACAAAATCGTTAATATAAATCGAATGTTAGACGAAATCTATGTAAAAAAATTATCTACGTATTAATCTAAATCTATTCAAACGCAGTAAACAAAAATAAGAGCTGGATGGATGAAATTTAGCACAGGCTTAATTGTTAAACGTGTATATATGAATCAAATTTGAAATTTATATAAGATAGATCTAGAGTCTATCTATCATCAGATATTGAAACTCGATTGCTCATTAAAGCAACATGCTGGAAACTTCAAGTTTGGTTTATAGTTTTGGAACCCAACCTAATTTTAGATATAGTGAGGGAGAGAGACGCTTAAAAATTATACCGAATTATCTTCTCTAAACGAAGAAGCTTAATTGATTCAGAATTGTGAGTTGATTGAAAATTCGTGATGGACCGAATGATATTTAAAATTTATTATTATTTGTTAATATTTGTCAATTCACTATGCCGTCTCTGTTGTTTCTAATGACATTTGCCATGAACAAGATCTCAGACAAAGTTAGCGATTTTAAGCCGAGGGTGCGTCTCTTGTTCTCAGTAGCGCCAACTAGGGGCAAGAGTACGAACAGTAGGGCGAAGAGTGAAGAACAACCATGCTCGAACCGGGACTCGAACCCAGGACGCCCTGTTCACGGGGATGACGCGCTATTCCTATGCCAGGACGCCGGCTATGCCGTCTCTACACTGTATGATAAGGTGTACGAAAACCACTCGTTGAAACAGAAGGGAAACAATGAATACTAAAAAGAACTCCTGGCAAAGTGATGGACATTCTTCCTGTTACACAATGGCTGATGCAATCAAGAGAACAAATACAAATGAATCTTGTTTAATACATCATCTTACTACTATTGCTCGAATTAGAGATACAAAATTACGTTTTTGCATAGAGCAACTATGAAGAGGCGAGTACTTTATAATTCTATGTGAATAGTTTTCAGGATATTTAGAAAATGTCCTCTATTTAATAAAAGAAATTGATGGATTAGTGCGCATGATAAAACTATTGAATATATGAATAATAGGTATGAATTAACTACCTAGTTTTACAGTAAGTAACCCAATAAATGATTTAAGAGATAAGAGATTTTTTTTTAGATTTGTGTTTCATTTACTTGCAAACGATAACTGCTTGCAGAGAGATTGAACTTTTTGCAGTCCATCTGCCTCGCAATCAAATGTAATATCGAATAAATGAAAAAAAAATATTAATTAAAAAAAACAGAATTTAAATTAAGTTAAAATCTTCTTATCTGAAAATAAATTTTCGATTTAGGAAATTGCTAATTATTAATGCTATTAAAGCGCATGTTTCATGAAAATTACATCTATAAATAAATATTGGCCCCTCAGAAAGTAGGAACCCATTGATTGTAGGAAGTTTGCAAATTACTTCAGAAATTATTAGAGATATGTGCACAATTTTTTGAATTTTGATGTATTTAGTATATGAACTTTGTCCCTGAAACAATTTTACCAAGTTACAATTAATTTTTCCACATTTATAATTAAAAATTCTTAAATTTTTTTTAATTCGATTTATTTGAGCATTTATTTCGTAATTTTACCAAATAAGATCATTTTCTTGTAATGAGTGAAAATGTTTTTAAAAATATACGATAGCTTCTGAGATATTGCCGAAAGTTAATAAGATGCATTTTACACTGGAAACCATTTGCATCATTTTTACAAACTCAATTTTTCAAAACCCTATAGCTTTCGAAATTATTAACAAAATTCCATAAAATTTTATTCGCAAGTTAATTTCATGATGAAAATAGATTCAAAGAAAAGCTGGTAACAGTAATTGGAAAATTTCAAGATAAAATTTAATAAACTATGTTAATTAACTTGGTTAATCAGTTTGTTGTTTGTAATAAACCTGTTCTGCCGAGTCATTTCCATCGAAACTAATTTTGTAGAAATGTGTTAAATGATAAAGTCATAATGGTGTTTCTTTTTTGTTGTTGTTGTTGACGGCTGCATCAAATTATTTATCTTTTCTGTGCTATAGATAAGATGTAGCGTAGAAAGAACCATCTAATTCGATAAATGGTCCAACTGTTAGGCATGAATATGTGAATACGTTCGTTATTATTTAAAAGAAAAGAAACCTTACACACGTGATAAGATAATATGTTTTATTTTGTTATAATATTACTTGATCATAAAACAAAACACGTTGCTATTTTTTTGTGTCTAATATTTTCTGATATTTGTTATCTTTGACTATTTTTTATAATGAATTTCAACCCTTGTAATCAACTGAAGGACAGCATGCTGGCATGCGCAGTTTAGTCTTAATATCTTATGCTAGAGAGAAAAAAAGATATAGCACAGCTTAAGGCAGCTTGAAGCTGTAACGTTAATCACGGCAATGTGATGTCATATACATTAATTCCGATATTTATAATTTATTAATGCTTTATTCCGGTGTGTATAAAATAACGATAGTTAAAATGCTAAAATTCTGTGTGTGATATTATTACTGGATCAACTTTTGTGCCGTATTTAATATGATATTAGTTTGACTTTGTCACTGTTACTGAAATACACAATAGCACAGAAGAATGAAATTTAATATATTGATGCAAAACTTTACATAAATTTGTAGATTCAAGTCAAATTTTGAAATTATATTCAAAAAAGAAAAAGATGTATTATTCCAAAATGAATATTTGATTTTCACTATATAACCGAAGCTGGAGAAAAACATCTATTCGCGAAGGTGAACGATTTTAGAGATATTCCAATGATTTACAAATTATAGCACTCCTCGTTAAAAACAATCACGATAGGATCTTCCAAGTTTTCATCTAGAGAAATTTGTATGATTTAAAGAACATTTTCCCTGTTGATGATAACCAAGCTTTTAAAATGCATCAGCTGTAATAAATATTGTTATTTTTCTGATCACAATAAAATATAACACTCTACAAATTTGCGATATTGCCTTGGAAAAAGTATTATTGAAACGTGGTAAGCAACTTCAAGTAGGAATAACAGCTGAAAATTCAGAATTATATTGATTGATTGATTATTCTCAATTATATTGATAGATTATTCAATTGATTGATCAAGGAAAGAAATTTCGTAAGATCAATCAATATTTGCATAAAAAAATGCATATTATTTTCATATGTCCTTAGGACTTTACAGAGTTGTAATCTTCGATATTGTTTCGTTTTATCAATAGCTTCGATTAACTACGAATAAGGCTTAATTGCACAAAACACTGAAAAAATATATTTATTTTACAAAGAGCAAACAATCTGATGTGTAACACATATAAACAACAAGGTCAGTAATGAAAAATCTTTTTTTTAAGCTGTGATTTGATGATACAGCAAGAACAACACTGGGTTATTTCTGACTGGAATAACTTGATAAACAATAGGCCTTGGGCTATAGCTTGACGCCACACCCAGCCTATCCAAGAGAACCCTTAGGGAATATGACCCTTGCTACTTTGAAAAAAAATGTTTCAGACCAAACTTTCACAACAACATGAGCATTTTATGAGCCAGCACATGATAAATTCAATATAATATAATTACTGTCAACAACAACTCATTTTTTTTCTCTTTTAGATGAAGTACGTTCATCGGATGCTTGCAAAACAGGTTAGAAGGGTAAATAGCGGTTAGTATTTCAAGAGAGTTTTGTTGCATAAACTGTTTATTTGTGGGAAGATACGTTTTTAAACACTTTTATTTTATTTGACTTTTTTTTTCATATTTGTGAAGATGGAATTTTGTAATTAATTTTTCACTCTCTTCCAGATGTGCTAGAAGGTTGGCATTATGTATACTTTGTATATTTTCGATGACAATAAATTATTTGGTATTTTTGAAACTTAATTATCAATCGATAGTTAATTAATTCGATTTTTCCTCCGTATACAATCTCGTACTATTTGAGAAACAATAGATGACAAGATTACAAATTGGAAAATAATATAAATAAAAAAATTCTCCTATATAATATCTAATAAAAATGTGTTTTACACATTTTTTTTTGCTGAATTTATTACACAGGTTTATTTAATTGATCTTATTTTGTTATTACACAGGTTTATTTAACTGATCTTATTTTGTGTTCTTAAACAAAATTTCGCTATTAGTTTTCGACTCACTAAGATGTATAAAATTTTGAAATTTCGTATGCTTATGTGACAATATACAACGTATAATATTATACAAGACTTAATTATAAGAAAAACTTATATATAAATATTTAGATAATATTTTTATAATTTAATTTTGATTCCATTCGCATGGCGCCATCTGGTAGTGAGTTTAAAAAATAGCATTAAAGCTCTACGCTATTCATACTAACGAATTATACATTATGGGCCAAAAAGTAGGAAATTATCATAATAAAAAAGTATCCACTAATTAAGTAGGCTCTATTAAAACTGCTTTCATTAAAAAATCTTTTTCTTTGTTGAGTTTTAGAAATAGGTTTCAGTTTATAAAAAAATAGAGAGATAAGATTAAAAACAGTCAATCATACTGCGATTTAAATAATGATATATTTTGTTCACTGTCATAGAGATAATCATTTAAAAATTTATTTATTTGAAAAAATGTTTATGTTATTAGTGAAAAAGTATTAAATCTCTAATGTTTATACTGTTATGAGAAAAAAGAATTTCTCGCACCTTCAAACTTTAAATTTACGAGACATGATGCAACATTTCTCATATAAATAAGAACACTGATCGGCTTGAAATAAATAAGTGTATTCTAATACCGAAAAAAGTTTGAGGAAATTGAAGGCAGAACATTCTGGATTTTTACCTTCTTTGTAGTTTGTTTCTCTCTCTGTCTTTTTTTTTTTTTTTTTTTTTAAGAAAGTATGGCAACCTCACAAAATTTGATCCCGAGATTTAGACGATTTTTTCATATTTTAGACTTCTCTGGTTCAAAAAAAAAGTGTTGAGTCTGCCTTCATATAAAGTGCGAAATAAATTAAATTTAATTAATTGTATTTTCATAAAAACGTTAGATCTATATCAAAATTTGAAAAATATTTGTGTTTATGAATAAAATTCCACCTCGTATATTCGATTCTTTTTAATAATGATGAAACTTATTGTAAAAACGAACATATTGTAGAAGAATATGAGGAGAAGGCATTCCAATTTACTTTATTTCATTTACTCTATTTGTTTAAAATTAAATTAAAATTCGATAATATAACATTTAATTTTAAATGCTTTGTAATATTTTAGATCAGGGATTCTAGTCTATGAATCGGAAGTCAATTTCTGATGGATCGATTTTGAATGTACATGTTTCAATCCAAAATTTGCAAAAATATTATGTGGGTTTAAAATCTTTATTAAACTAATTCTTAGAGAATTTTTTGTGAAATTATATCAAATGGCAGATGTATTTTTTCCCTTCATAAAAGTTTCTTTTTGGGTAATAAAGCCTTTTTCGAAACGAAAGTATTCTATTCGTCTCTAAAAAGAATCAATGTGCAGAAAATTAAATAGGTTTGTGTAGATCCGGTTTCTAAAACGTGAGGGGCGATGTTTAAAGGTTTTGGAACTTCCGTATAAGATAAATTAAGTCTCTGAAAGATAAACTAATTTTACACCACTTTAAGTAAAAAGACTTGAACAAGGGATTTATTGTCAAGGTAAAAAATAGTAACAGATTAATCGATAACGAAACTGAATGACAATTTCCTTCTTTTATTGAATAAATGTGTGTGCATACAAAGCAATTAGATAAGAAGTATGGCTGATTTTAAAATAACGTTTGACATTTTCTTAAAGGATTCGTTTAAACAGGAATAGCGACTCCAGCGGAAATGGAATGGAGTTGTGTGACAGACACAACAGTTCACGAGATGCTTTAAATTGCTCAGATCCTCTAATATCCTAGTGCAAGCCGTGCTGGTACAACATATCTTTTTTTTTTTATCATCATTCACAATAATTTCCAAAGTGAAATCGGAGAACGCTTAATGAGATCACTTTATGCTTGCTTTTAATATTATCTTTCAGGAAAGGGACACCTCGTATACGAACATGAGAAGTTGCTTTAATAAGTACGTAGTTTTTCGGTTACCTCGGTGATATTTGTAATTGGCTAGCGTACGCATTGCTGATGAAGAAACATATATCTGTAAGAGTATTCATTGCACTGGACACTCTTAAAGGGGCAGATTTTATATGGTTCTCATTACTCGTAATGTCATTCGAGGTGTTCCACTTATTCGATATTCATAAGCTGTAAGTACCAGGTATTTGTAATTATTTTTAATATTATAATAATTTCTTAAAAGGAAAAAAACATCTAGCATTCAATGTGTAAAAGGTTTAGGTAAAAAAATAATGTCATGTGACAAAATGATTATTCCTGTAATAACAATTGAATATAATTTCATTTTATTCATTATTTCTATTTGCTTTTTTGTGTATCTTGATAAATATTAGAAATACTTTAAATTAAGACACTACAATCATTGCTCATGTTTGATAATAATAAAGAATAATTGTATTTCATTAATTTATAACTCTATTAAACCATCATCATTTTCACGTCTGTAGTTTGTTTAATTTAATTCTCTAATTTCACTTGCTAAAAATTTTATTCCTAGTTTAATAACATTAGAATTTGGATTTGTAACTAACGGAAACTATTTTGGGATCGACCGTGTATTTTGAAACCATAGTAACACCAGAAGGATTATATATGAGCCCAGTGGCAAATTTGCAACGATGTAGACTGGGCAAAAGAGGGTAGCAGGGACACATCAGTTAAAATATATTGTTAGTCTAGTTGCCAAATAAATTATTAAAAAAATAAAAATTCAATGAATTGTAAAGAATTAAAATAATATTAATAATTTTTCAGTTATAATTGATTAAACTATAATGATTCAGTTATAATTGATCAGTTCCATTTTGTACATTTTGCTATTGCAGTAAGTACTAAGCACTTGCTTTAAAAATTCATGTACAAACAAGGACGCCCTCAATCATAGATTATAATTTAAAAAATAATATATAATTTTACACAAAATTGTAAAAAAAAGAGAGTAACCTATATAAATCATTAACATGTCGATTCATTTAGAATGTGATCAATTTATTCATGCATAATACGCCTAGAGCTGCAAAATGCTTAAACCCTCCACTAACTGAATTACCCCACTCCAAACTTGCACGCCATACTAGCAAAAAGCCATTGATCCTTGGCAAATTTAAAGTGCAGCATTACTAGTATTTTTTAAAGTGCAGTATTTATATTTGTTATTTGCGCGCACCATCATTTTATATTCCCATAAACATAATGAAACTTCCACGGAATCAGATAATGAACGCCTTCCATATTCCAGTTACTATACCAAGACTGCAGTAGACCTCTGCAGCCCATAATGCTTCTAGAAATAAGAAAATCATAATCTAAATTTCATTAACCATTTGATAAGCTTAAAGCTAGTAAACATTATCCTATTTCTAGCATAATAAATACTAAGTTCTTCGATTCATTTCTTTGTGTTAAAAGCTTAAACTTATTAAATAAAAATAGAAAATCGCATCAAAACTTAATTAAAGGAAGAAGCTGCGAAATCAATTTCCATGAAAAGAATTATGATGGTAAGAGTGTTTTATGAGCTTGCTTTTCCAGTAAGTTAAATGATTTGCATTAATGATAAGCATTTATTTATCTCCAACTAATAAGTGGAACTGAGCGTATTTCTATTTTCTATTGATTAAGTATTAAATGTCCTTATTTTGAGAAAGTGGGAAATGTGTCAGGCAGGAATCGATAAGCACTTTCATCTCCTTTCGACAATGCTGGATGGAATCTGATGCGAAAGGTAATTTCTCTCCCAGTTGCACGCATTTTCTTCATTTCTGTATATCGATCTCTTGACTAAACGAACAAATAGGTCAGGTCAAGTTTATTACAGATTTGAAATCATTTCGTTAATAAAAATTAATATTTAGAGGCTAGAAATTTACAAATTTTTGTGTAATAGTGTTTTGTATTGAATTTTATCCAATTTCTGAATCATTTATTACGTTTCTGCTGCAGTTAATCACATCTCGTGCCCATGACGAAATAACATTTCGCCAATACTGTTCACGTAACTCTGTTATTTGTAATTTTTTGTAATTATTCACAAATTAATGTTGTTAATAGATGTTATACATGTACTCTCTAAGCTGTATAGTTTGAGAGTGACTAGTGAACACTTGTTTTACTCTCTTCCGTGATTGTTCCGTGTTTAAGTTTAATTATATTATCTTCCTGTTTTAAAGCAATATTAGGGCTATTTTGGGACGGTCCTCATAATTTTGAACCGTGGTCAGATGTCGAGGATGACATCTGAGGTGGCACCCTCTCTCCAAACTTCCACACCAATCAGCGGAAGGACATTTGATTCCGTTAGCTTGCAGTAGACTCGCTTACACGGCGTTTCTTCGGTGGAATCGGATCACGAAGCCAAGACCTTATCACCAGGTCACCGCGGCCTTGCTCTGTGTTTAAACTGATACAATTAGGCACAGATCGCTCGCACCTCGTAAAAATTACTTTCATTGGCAACATTCACTGCTCTCATTAAGACCATCCACTTTTTAGTTTCCTACTTTTTAAATTAGATTATACCTACTGTTTTGAAAATATGTCATTTTAATTAAAAGTATATAGAATGAGATGTTTTTATATTCCATACAATTCTTGCATCAAATTATAACATCTATCTATGACTTAGTTTACAAGATTTAAAAAAATGACGATTCGATGCACCTATAGTGCTCGGTCGCAGCGACTAAGGGATGAAAATATGTGACTACATTCAACATGGATGTTTTTTTTTTTTTTTTTTTTTTTTTTAAATTTTACAAAATACTTATTTTGTTCAATGTTCGCATGAAACATATTGAAAAAAAATACCTATCAAACAAAGCATATCAATAAAAAACTTTTCAAAAATTAGAAGAAATGTAATTATGTTTTGCTACAAATGATGTCTAAAGCAAAACCTATCTAGTTAAAAATTTTACTTCATTCAAAAGTTTGTTGATAATTTAAAAAGTATGCTACCTAGTTCCTAAAATATGTTATAAAGGGTTTAAATATTGGAGTTTTGAATGAATATTTATGTTTTTGTGTTGTTTATGACATAAAAATTTCGTTTCTTTCAAATTGTGAAATATTAAGACAGTTTTAAAATTTTTCTGATTAAATGGACTTTATATTAAAGAACAGCAAATCATTTTGGAAATATTATAACAGATTTGAATAAAAATAAGCTTAGTTTTAATTTATAATTTTTTTTCTTAATAAAATTTTCTAATATTTAGGGGTTGAGAAAATAACGTTGAACGATGTGAAATAACATTAAAGCGCGAATTTTGCAAATACAAAAAGGAATGTAACTCCCCTTCCTCCAAAAAACTGAATTAAAAATGTTATTTTCACCAAGAACTCACTTTTAAATGAAATTTCTATCTCAAGCAACAAAATTCTACCATACAAACAAATAAGAATGATTATAATAGTAGTAAAACAATCCTTGCTCATACAGAATCTTCTATCTAAAATTGACGAAGAATCGCCTTGTGAGCAGGTCTGATGCACGTTAAATCCGTCGAGGCCTAATGTCCTCCAGTTTGTGAGATACGAAAGTTTGTAAAAAGATGCCGGCTCAGGTTCCGTTCTCATCATCTGACCAAGGTGCAAAATTATAAGATATGTCCCAAAATAAACCTAGTGTTACTTCAAAATGGGACGTCAATGTTACTAAATTAAGCCAAACTAAAGAGCACATGATTCGAGGTAACAAAATAAAATTTGATTGCAAATATGCGCTCAAGAATAATGTGAAAAACAATAATCTATCTCTAGCAATTACAATTACAGCTATAAATTTTCAAAATTTTCAAATGGTAACACCAACTTGTTTTCATGCAATCGTGATCCTCAAGTGTCAAAAATTTAATTAATGAAAGTTGAAGAAGAGCATACGTCCTTTCGTAAATAGCAAAATATGAATAATCTTTATTTCATCTCCTATCCAGGTCCAACTGAATAAATGTCTAGAATAAGACAAGATTATTCTTCGGTTGCGCATTCTAGAGCATGTCCTATTTATACTAACTCTATGACACAAATTCTAGAAAAATATATGATACATAGCAGATTCTATCTCAATGTTTGACTTTTTTCCCCATAGAATGTCACTACTTCTTTATAAAAATTGCACCATGAATATCGATTATTTTATGAAAAATTGTTTTCGATTCACATTTATGCAATAAAGAACTTATTGACGTTTCAACAAATCAAAAGATATTTAAATTTGTCGAATTCATTATCTATACATATAATAAAGCTCAATGTGTGTGTGTGTGTGTGTGTTGGCGCTCTACAGGCCAGGTCATTTGACATACAGCTATCAAATTTGGTACATGTATACCTTAGAGGTCGGGAATGTGCACCTGGGGTCCATTTTTTTGAAATTTTAATGAGAATTTTAATTATTAATTAAAAAATAGCTTTCCCGCCAAAAAAATCTTCCATTTTCCCCACCGCCAACTTTTCCGCCAAAAAAATCTTCCATTTTCCCCACCGCCAACTTCATTTTTTTTTCTCCCAACAGAAATGAGGCTAGGGTTAACATTTTTCGGCGGATTATTTCAAACGATTCTGTTTATTTTCTTAATGTTTTATGCATTTAAAATTAAACATTGTTAATTAATCCATGTTTCAGATTCATTCTGAAGTACTTTTGAATTAAAATAACACAGAATAAAGGAAATTAAAAATGTATAATCTGCATAGCGTTACCCCAACTGGCGTAGAAAAATTCACGCATTTGCGTTACCGGAGCTGGCGAAGAAAATTCACGCATGCGCATTCTGATTGTTGCCATGACAACCGTTATCAACGGTTGATTTAAATTATTTTTAGGTTAGTTGCATGCTTTTGTAATTAAATTGTATTTATGTTAGTTATATATTTTTTTGTATATGCTTATAGTTTTAAGTACATCGTTTTTAAAGTAGTTTTTTAAACCTGTTTTCGACCGATTACTTTAAACGATTCATTTTATTTTCTTAAAGTTTGATGCATTTAAAATGAAACATTGTTAATGAATCGATCTGTTCATGATGAATCTGAGAAAATTTTGTTGAAAAATTCTTGAGATATTACATAACTTAAGAAAGATATTCTTTAGTGCCCATAAAGTTTAAATGCTCAGTGACTCTATTATCAGTAATCATATTATTAAAAAAAAATGCTTTGTTTCAGTAAAAAATATTATATTAATTGCAGTTTAGTCATTTCCATTTTAATTTTAAGCATAAATTCTACCGGAACTAACAGAAAATTAGAGAGATACATATTATGTTATGGCTGAAGGACTTTATATTATTATGAGTGAATTACATGACTATCAAAATTTGAAGCTTTAAAATATTTGACGAAGAAGCTATTAAAGTAGGAATTACATAAAATATTTAATTATTAAAATTTTAACGAGCATTAAGATTGGCGAACCGGCTGGTCGCCAAAGGCGGCTAGTTATAAAATAAAGGAGGCTACTATTTTATAATAATTAATTATTTACTTTTAAAAGGTATTGTTTATTATACATTAATTTATCCTAAAAATAAATCTATATTCTATTTAATGAATATACCATTTCTCTGAAGAAATAAAGACTAAATAGTTAAAAGTTATTAAATAGCAATTGTTTTTAGCATGATATTGTTAATTGCATTATGGGATATGCGTGACACATAAAACATTACAAAATGTTCGAGTGGGCAAAGGGTTGGCCTTAATTATTATTAAATTTGGTTAATTTGAGGGGGAATAATTAAAATTGGTATGTAATTATTTCTTGATTAATAGTTGCTCTTTATAGGGGGGGGGGCAAACTTTTATTATTATCGATCATAAACCACTCTTACATCAATTTAATTTTTTTTAAAAATTAGCTTTTCATTTACTTCAAATCTATTCATATACATTTTTTTTAATTGTAATAATTTTTTCCAAATTAGTTTAAAAAGTAATTTTACAAATACAGTTTTTTTCTTTTCTTTTTCTTTTTTAAAACCGTGTCTATCAAAATAGCAAGACTGTGAATCATCGGTTTAAACATTTTAAAAGCTCTGACGAGATTATGCGAAAATGAATATTAGATTTTTATAGTTAATTTATCATTAACTAAAGGTCTTTATCATCACGAGAACTTGCCACATCGCAAAATTTCAGACATTTTTATTGATTTATAAAAAATATTGCGATTAGTAAAAAAGTCAAAGGAACTAACTGTTTAAAACTTAATGCATAGACACAGTAAAAAAAAAATAAAAAGATCAACTGCCTTCCATCAACATTTACGAAATATTTTTATCTCCGTCTATCAGTTAAAACGGAGCACGTGTCAACAACTTCTATTTGTTTCAGTTAAACAATGACTGTGCTGACTTAATAGTATTCGACATAAGAAACAAGCTTAAAAAAATTATGATTAAAAAAATTTCGAAAACCACTGCATAACGAACCTGTAACAACATTTCTATTACAAATAGGAGTAAGTTGCAGCAACTATGTAGCTTCCCTATCCGATTTCCGAAAGCAAAATAATTGGATATTAAGTAACAAACCAAGCAATACTTTAACTTGGTAATAGAAACCAATATGACAAGTAAGGGTACCTTGTTTTGGTTTTATATTTCCGTACAATTACTTTGCTTTCCTTATCTTTACATATATATTATTACACCCCAGTATTTCTAAGTTTTCCGATAAAATTAGAAATAACCAATTTTTAATAATTTTGAAGCAAGATTAGATGAATCATCCCTTCTGATTAGAATTTTGTCTTTTATCATTTTTTGATTAAAATCCATTATCTATAATGCAATTTTCCATGTATTATCACATATACTGTTATGATTAAACATTCTTATCATTTTTAAATTATTCTGATGTATTCAGAGAGAATTAAGCTTGTTGCGCGATATTGACGCAGAATTTATTGATTCACACATTAGCATTTATAAATTTCGACTTTTTAATCATGATGTTTTAAAATAAAATTATTTCGGACGTCATTATAATAGCATTTTTACTTAAAATAAACCTTTTAGTATATAATTTTTAAGATAAATTTAATTTATGTAAATAATTAAGACTTTTTGAATTCAGTACAATTATTTTCATACCTCAAACCCGCATGCATAAATTATCGAGAGAAGTTGAGAATTTATTACATTAAAAAAGTCGTTAGCTTTTTCTTATTAAATTATTTATTACCTTTAAATAATTATTATTTTCTGAGAAACATATAGTTAGCTTAAAAAGTTAAAAAAGCGATACTTTTAATGCTGAATATTGAAATATGATTAAGTGTAATTGATAAAAATAAGATAAATATTTTTTCGAAAAGAAAACTTTTTATTTCGGGGTTTACTGACTCATACATTTGCACTTTGCCTCTAATTCGCTCTTGGAAATATTCTATTTTTTCATGTGAACGACGAAAATTAAAAATCAATAAAAGTGTTAAAGTTTACATTCCAAAAGGTTAAAAATTTAGATTCTGACTTCAAAGCGGGACTCATGTTTACATACTCTCCATCCCCACAAGCAGATACACTACCACATAAGTACTTGTATGTCAGACTGCAGCAATGACAAGCAGGCTGCCACTTCTTACTTCCTGTTGAACATAATAATCTTGTGGGATCGAGTTACATCCACTCCAAAGATAGAACATATTTCCCAAGAAGGTTATTGAATTGTGACGATGAGTACGGTTGTTTCATTTGTGACTCTTAAAATTCTAATTAGAATTTCCCACTTCTTACTGTCAGGACCATGGTCATTCAGCAACTCATAATTCCATGTCTTACCAGGTCACTTTAGGTCGTCGTGGGGTAGACCAAAACCAACTCATAATTCCGATACGTTTATGGTTATGACAAATCCACGACTCTGGAACCAGAGCATGAAACTTCGAAACCCGGTATCAAAAATTCTCCTTGAATATAAACTCGAAAGATATCAGGCAGGTAATTTATATCTACACCCATGCCAAAAAGCAATCATCAATGTTGAAACAGGTTACAATTAATGTGGTGTGGCAAGAAAGAAGATTTAGATGAGTGGTAGAAGATTTTAACAAAACGTTCACCGAAAGAATGGGGGTGAAGCTGAAGTAATGTGACTATCAGTGCTTTTTTTTAAATGGATAGGCAAATGCAATGCAGCCATCAGTGTCTCTTTTAAATGGATAGGCAAATGTAATGCGACTCTCAGTGTCTCTTTTAAATGGATAGGCAATTGTAGTGGGACTATCAGTGTCTCTTTTAAATGGATAGGCAAATATAAAGTGACTATCAGTGTCTCTTTTAAATGGATAGGCAAGTGCAATGTGACTCTCAGTGTCTTTTTTAAATGGATAGGCAAATATAATGTGAGTCTCAGTGTCTCTTTTAAATGGATAGGCAATTGTAGTGGGACTATCAGTGTCTCTTTTAAATGGATAGGCAAATATAAAGTGACTATCAGTGTCTCTTTTAAATGGATAGGCAAATATAAAGTGACTATCAGTGTCTCTTTTAAATGGATAGGCAAGTGCAATGTGACTCTCAGTGTCTTTTTTAAATGGATAGGCAAATGTAATGTGACTCTCAGTGTCTCTTTTAAATGGATAGGCAATTGTAGTGGGACTATCAGTGTCTCTTTTAAATGGATAGGAAAATATAAAGTGACTATCAGTGTCTCTTTTAAATGGATAGGCAAATATAAAGTGACTATCAGTGTCTCTTTTAAATGGATAGGCAAATATAAAGTGACTATCAGTGTCTCTTTTAAATGGATAGGCAAGTGCAATGTGACTCTCAGTGTCTTTTTTAAATGGATAGGCAAGTGCAATGTGACTCTCAGTGTCTTTTTTAAATGGATAGGCAAATATAAAGTGACTATCAGTGTCTGTTTTAAATGGATAGGCAAGTGCAATGTGACTCTCAGTGTCTTTTTTAAATGGATAGGCAAATATAATGTGACTCTCAGTGTCTCTTTTAAATGGATAGACAACGCCGTGGTGTGCCATCACGCCATTTGAGTAGTGTGGAGTGGCTATGATTGTCCGGGCTCAAATTTGTCATGCTCAAGCATTTTCTTCCTGGAATATAATAAAAAAAGGAAGAGCGAGCTTGTTGGGTGTCCTTTCCGTCATCTGGCAACAGTCGAAAATTGTGAGATTCGTTCTAAAAAATTTTGCTTCAGCAAGAGATATTTATCTTACTAAAATAAGTTCAAGGTCTTTGCGTAGTTCATATCACGGTAATCGCTTAGAGTACTTACCTTTTGATCTGCTTCGGACTTTTACCGACAAACTTTCGATCGTAAATTCATGTGAAAAAGGAGATTTTTTCTAAAGTTTATCTCATTCAAATTCACTCTGCTGATTAAAACTATTTTTCTTCAACTGAAAAATGCGTTATCTTTTAAATCCTTTAAATTATTCTTGTTTTAATATTTTATAAATACGCTTAGCTATTCACAACTTTAACTGCCAACGTGCGTAGCATTCATCTTTTTCATGTTGCCAGTTAAAGCAATGACATTTATTATAATTTCTATCTGTTATGTAGGTTTGGTATGGTAAAGTTATAATTTTGTAATATAATTTATAGCTTTTCACTCGAATTTATGTAATTCTTTACATAAGAGATGCTTCTTCGTAATCATATTACGTAGGAAACTAATTTTGGCTGAGAAAAACGAACTTAATTATATTGCATAGCAGTGCTTTGAATTCTTAAATATCTCTTCATCTTTTATGTAACATTTTTACTATTTTTAAATTCTTCGATATTATTTTTTTTACATTCATTTAACTTTTTCAAAGTTTGCATTAATGAAGCATTACACATAAATATGAGAAATATTTTACATTTACATTCAAAATAATGATAATAATAATATTAATAGCATTAGTTATAATTATTTATACTATTAAAGCTTTTATTTTACCGAGAATTTCAAAACATGTACCTTTTATTGTTAAAACTGTACTTTTACATCAACATGAAAAATATATTGATCATTAATCCAAGCCTAACTTTTTGTTCTGGCGTGCATTGAAAAGCAGCGAATCCAATTCATACTCATGTGATACGCCGTGCCTCTTAAATTTTGGAATCCATACTCATCTTGAAGAAAAAAACGCACATGATCTCACAGCATTGGGGAAGATGATTTGCAATTGTTTTTAGATAACAATCATACTTAGCAATCGAATCTCCAATTAAATTTGATAGCTTGTGAATTCTTTAAATATTTTTTAGAAAGTCCTTTAATCTATCATATTATATCATGTAGTTAACTTATTGTTTAGATAAAAAAAACCGTTCTTATTTAGAATAAACAAACGCGCTAGGACATGAAAAAAATTACAAAAAAGGGTGAATTAGTCATGCTTGCATTCTTACCTTCCGAGAAAATAAATGACAAACATGAAAGTTTGTTGGTGAGTAGTGATTTCATCAACAATTTATAAATTTTAAACCCTGTGCTAGTAATTATAGAATCAGTCCATGATCACATCATGTATGTTAAATGCGAATCCTTTATAACGAACTATCATTTTTTTTATTTTCTAGTACACAAAAATAAACTATTGTGATCGTCAAATAATAATTCCATCTCGAGATTTTGATGAATTTCCACATTTTAGATCTCCTTGAGTCGAAAATCACATTTTAAATTTGATTTCACAATTTAACTCTGCCTGCTAGAGAACGTGGTAGTCCAAAAGTGCTTTAAGCTAGACTAATGAAATCTGGTAAGTGGTCTTTGCGTCAAATTTGTAGATATCTATCGAATTTTGAAAGAAATTTATCTATCTGTTTGTGCCAGTATAAGTGAAGACGATACATACAAAATGCAAATTGTTAATCGGATAAAATTTGGTATACTGTTTTGGCATTTATAGTGTAGTAAATTTTGAACCAATTATATCGGATGTTGGTCGTCTGTCGATCGATATATTTACACGCATTTGAATGCGATAACTCAAAAATGCAACAACTTAGGTTAATGAAATTGGATATCTAAACTTATTACTAAAATTGAAGTTCTATGTTAGATTTTGGTACCAAACGATTGAAACATATCGTCTAGAATGCACGCTTTGTTGTCTTCATTATACTGCAAAACTTCAAACGATCTTTGGGGGAATAAAAATCTGAGTACTCGAGGCCATTAGGGGCATACTCAAGTTCCACAATTTTCATACCGGGATAGGGGAGGGTAATGTTTTTATTAGGGCATATTCATGAAGATTCGAGAGAACCACTTCCGCGAGTTATTCTTCAGATATACTATTTTTTAAACTCGTCACCAGCAAAACCACAGAGTCATGTTGGTGTGGTGTTACAGCAAGAAGTCTGTGGGTAACTTTAGATCAAATGGCTTGATCCTTTATTGTATTTTGAGTGTCTTGCATCGTAAGTGTAATTTATTTTCATAGCTATGCTATAAATTTGTCAAATTTTTCAAAACGTTTTGAGGACAATTTTTTTATGAAAGCCATCAATGGTAGGATGTTGTAAATCCTTAGGTAGATCCATGCTCCGAACAAATCCCAGCATGTTACAGAATTACCATTCTGTTAGAAATTTGACGTGCATAGCAACTGATTTCAAGTGGAATACAAAATTTACACAAGCGATCTTATGATTACGGAAGGTTAAATACAAGTTGTATGAAAAATTATTCATATGTATAGATTCATTTTGTTTCTCCATAACTGATCCATCAAACTTTCCATTCTAAATTGTCGTTCGCTGTCAAACTATTCTAAATGTTTGACAGTGAATGTTTTAATACGTCGGCCGCGGTGGCCTGGTGGTAAGGTCTCGGCTTGTGAGCCGTAGGGTTTCAGGTTCGAGACCCGATTCCACCGAAGAAACGTCGTGTGAGGGAGTCTGTTGCACATTAAATCCGTCCTCCAGTTGGGGTGGCGTGGAGAGAAGGGGGTGCCAGCTCAGGTGTCGTCCTCGTCATCTGACCGAGGTTCAAAATTACGAGGTCCACCCCAAAATAGCCCTAGTGTTGCTTTACAACGGGACGTTAATATAACTAAACTGAACTAAAAGTTTGAATACGTCTTTCAGTGCATTTTGTTTGTCTGCCTGGAAACATAAATATCTGGGACATAACCGACCAGGGGGTATAAATAAGTCTTCTGGATACATAAAAATATTTAAAATAATAAGTTATAAGAATAACAATTAATTTACAGATAAAGTGTGAGAAAAAATGAAATAAGAATATCATTAACAAAGTTCCAAACGATTCTTTTATATAGATGTTGCAATTAATTAATTTTTGACTGATATGTTGCCAGCTAGAGGGTAGAAACTCTCTGGATTGTAAATAAAAGAAAAGTTAAAAGCGTGATAGTGAAAATTTTTGCAGTTTACTGGGGTCCAAACACAGCCATTCTTTGACATTTTTTAATTAACTGAATTGTTATAATGTCAATTTCTTATTAATAACCAATTTTCAGTTTAAATGGTATTCATAGTTACATGTGGAGGAGGGATTTGGAGTAAGAAGGAAAATTTTGTTTGCTACAAATTTGTAGCATTTTTTTCACGAATCGTCAGAAACTCGTTTGACTTCGTTAAGTTACAAAACTTTCCTTTTAGAATTCTGGGAAAATTTATTTTCCTCTAAAATCGATTACAGAGCAAATAATACTAATCAGACATTGATACTTACCATTATCGATAAGTCATCGTTGCCAAGAAATAGATAAAATCATTAGCGAGAAATAGTTTTGAGATAAGTAAGTTTCATTATTTCATTAAAAAGTTTGCTAATAATTCTTATTGATTTTAATGAGATTGAGTTAGTTCACAGTAAAATTTTTTACTTTCTCTTATATTTAATATAGAGTGTAGTAATCGTCAAAAAATTCCATCTCGAGTTTTCGATGTATCTCCATGCTTTGCACCTTCTTGAGTTCGAAAACACATTTTTGGAAAATGTCCGTTGATCTGTATGTAACAAAGATAAATTAAAAACGATTTGAGCTAGATAGGTGAAATTTGATATGCGGTTTTTACATCAAATTTACAGATATCTATCAAATTTTGAGTAAAATCCATTCAGAGGAAGTCCGTCTGTCCGGTTGTTCGAATATAAGTTAACACAATAACTACAAAACGAAGAGAGCTAGATAGATAAAATTCGGTATACAAATTTAACATTTATAATTTTCACACCTGTCAAACTTTGAACCAAATTCAACCATAGGTTCATTGTCTGTCGGTCTGTACTTTCAGAAAAATATAAACTCAATCATTCAAAAACGCATTGACTTAAATATATCAAATTTGGTAAGGTATTTTGTGAGTACAAGTGCAGTTTTGTATCTTTGATCGAGTAAAACGTTGTTTAAGACCCAAATTTGGATACTGTTAACGCATGTTAGGCATTAATCGCTAAAATAACTCGCCAAGAATGACACGATACATTCAATAAAAGTGCTAAATTGAGGCCAAAAATTAATATTTCGTAACTATTGCACGCTAGTGCCATGTAAGTGGTTCTTTGACATAGCAAGTTTATTAGAAAGTATGCAAGAAAGTTTTAAGGAAAGCACTCTCGCTAATTTTAGTCTATAAGTTGCATTATGACTTCACAAAATTAAAGACTTTTCTTTATGTATTGTTGTTTTTTCGTCTCTATATAATGAATCTTGTATGATATATTGTCTAAATATTGCTCGAAATAATATTGGGTTACACCTACTTTTAGTTATACAGAAAACAATATGCAAAGATTAGCTTACATTTAAAAAAATTATGATAATAATTGAAATATTTTGTTTTGATGTAGATATTAAAATTTAATAAAGTAATAAATTACTTTTTTGTTTCAGTTAATAAATTTATTTTGTTGCAGAACTTCTTATCTTATAATCGCATCTCTTTTTTCTATTCTAAGGCAAGGTCATGTCTTTTCATGTCAAGGTCAGTAAACCCCTTTAAAGACCCTATTATTAAATTTGTTAATGTGGCTTTAAATTCGGATTTGTGTAAAAATACAGTTTTTAAAGTTTTCTAAATTCATATATATAAGCTTCTGGCAGTTAATCGGACTGATATCACACAGACTTTTGAAGAAGGGATTTATTACAGTATGCATCTGATTTGTTTCCAACTGGTAAGCACCCATTTAGATCAATCTCTAAGAAATAGTCTTTTACTGCTCAGGTCATGGGTTCAAGCTTAGTACTTTTTTTAAACCGTTTATCTTTATTATTTACACACAAAAGAAAAACAAATATATACATACACAAAAATCAAACTTTTACCGATATAAAATCTGTTTTTTATTAATTTAAAAAATGAATAATTAATATTTATTTTGGAACTAAACAAGATTATACATATAGTATTTATTGTATTTTTATTGTATATCTTTAATTATAGAAATGAATTAACTATGATTTAATTTTAATTGCTTAAGAAAAAGAGATAGAGACGTATGTAATTAACATATAGATCAGACGTGTCTTTTGCTTTGAAAATTATTTATCACCGCTCGCTTATACTCATGTAATCTTAATATAGCTATAATAAAGTTGTTCTAGTATACAGAATAAATGGCGCTTTTTTTAAATGCAATTTAAAAACGGAGATAGTATAAACATAAGCAAGGATTATGAAAAAAATTTTGGAATTTCATAAGGTTTCAAATTTTTATTATATTCGTACTAATAATACTGACATAGACATAGCACGAACTATTTTAATAAATATTTTGTGGTTATTTGTATAAAGCAAAGTTGACTTGGGATTATTTTCTATGAACGAGTTAAACTCGGTTGCGCGCACTGAGGCGTAATTCCTTTACCGATGTGGACGCATTTCTTTCCACTTGAACAACAATTTTGGACATGAAATTCTCAAACCAATAAAACTTTTCGGTAATTGGAAACTCTTTGTTCGAAAGTAATGCTTGTACCATTCCTCCTCTATTCCAGTTTTTCATTATAGGAAAGGAATGCTGATTGTATCAAGCCGTCCCAACTTTTGCTGTCTTGGTAATAATAGACAATTTTCGCCAAATTTGACGGCCAACTCAAATGTGGAATTTTCTGCGAGGTGGTTCAGAATGCTCTTTCCATAGACTCGAAAATTTACATAAAAATGTGCCTTTATGAAGTTACCGGAAAAACCAGCGAGCGTGGTCTCCTTCAAATTTTCTCTCATACTCTTTAATAAACTTGTTATGCCAGAGGATGCTTTGCATGGCACAAATGTATAATAGTTACGAAATATTAATATCTGACGAGAATTTAGAATTTTTATTGAATCTAACGTGTCATCATCTATGACGAGTTTTTTGGCGATTAATCCATGGCATGCGGTTAATAGTAACCGAAAATCGAATTTGTGTTTTAGAAACGTTTTTCTCAATAGATTGAAAAAATATTTGATACAAAACTAGACTTGAATTCTCAAAATCCCTTACCGGATTTGATATATTTAAGTCATTGAGTTTTTCACATTAACATGTTTCTGAAAGAACAGACCGACAGACAATCAAATCGTAGTTGGTTTTTGCCTCAAACTTTGACAGGTATCTACACTATAGATATTAAATATATGTACCGAATCTTTTGTATCTAAATGTTTTAATTTGTAGATATCGCGTTAACTGATATTCATACAGACGGATAGACGGGCTTCCTTTGAACAGATTCTACTCAAAATTTGACAGATATATGAAAATTTCGTATAAAGATCGAATACCAAATCGCAAACGTCTAGCTCAAAACTTTTTTGAATTATCTTTGTCTCATACAGACGGACATTTTACAAAAATGTGTTTTTCGAACTCTCGGAAGTCTGAAACGTGGAATAGGCGTCAAAATCTCGAGTTCGAATTTTTTAACGATTGCTGCATTTTCTCTATACTACGGATAAGAGAAAGTAAAAAAAGTACCTGGAAAAAAATGAGCCACCTACCTTTTTTCTGGCATCGTTCATCATACAGTCAAATAAAAACAATCATTTCAAAAGAATCATTGTATTGTTAAAGATTTTAAAATCTAGAAATTCAGAAGGGGTTGCTTATATATTGAAATATGAACAAATTACAAAATTTTCAATGGTAACCCTCGTTTTTCCTCAGCAAATTTTAAAGTCACATTAAAAATTTATTCCTAGAAACCAATTTTCATTTGTCTGGTTTCTATTCGTTTCGAAATTCAAAGTAACCAACTTTGGACTCTCTAAAGTAAAATTTTGAACTTTCATTCGTATTTTGGAAAATAATATAGTTATATATCTGAATTTATTTTTGTTAATGAAATATGAGATATTCTACACATTTTACACATATATTTTTCTATTTGAAAATAATTTCAGCATGCAATACAATTTATCAAAATTATTATTTATAAATTTTTGAATGGTAATTCATATAAATTTTGACATAAATCAATGGTCATTCATTTGATGGAGGTATGCAAATTTTCAGTTCATTCCTATAATTACTCTGTTCGTCATATTAAGTTTTCTATATTTAGCATCAGTATAATAAGGATTAATTCGGCTATTAAAAAAATTTCTTGGCAGCTTAAAGAAAATGAAACGGTGGTAAAATGATTTTGCGTCCTTTCTGCCATAATTTTGGACGATATCATTGTGAAAAGATTATTTTTACACAATCTTAAAATTTAAAAATTAGATTTTCAGTGATATAAATTTCATTTCCGTAAGATTACTTTTCTAATTTTGATCAATTTTTAGAAATTTTCTGCAATAACACTATTGAAATGAGGGTTGAGGATACTAAAACATCTTAAGGGATTGATGAATATGAGAAGTCAAAAAATTCAACGTAAAATTATAAGTATTTTGCTTTTTCGGACATAAATAGAAAAAATAAAAACAAGCGGGAACTCGGGTGCAATGGCTAGTATTAAATAAAAACAAAAAGTATTTAACAGTATAAGTGTTAGCATTTATTGATATCTGTTTTATTTATTTAAGATTTTTCATACAAATCTCAAATATTATAAAATAAATTTGCTTTAATTGTAATTATTATAACATTGTCTATAAACATTGTCGGAATTCATTTTTGGTATCAAACAATAATTGGATTACACATACAGTATCAACTTTTGAATTATTTCCTACCAAAAAAAAAGAATTATTTGACGAAATTAAATGACAGCCAAAAATATCGTTTAAGAGACCCATAGTCGTATTCAGGCTGTTACCTCTGGAATGTTTATTTAGCTTATATTCACTCTGACGGCCCCATTTTTACTGTTTTATAATTGTTATGTTTTTTTTTTATAATTTATCAGTATTTTTAGGAGTCTTAATATCCACTTTGTACTGAAAAAATCCTCAAACAAGGGACAAACTCGACCCCACCACATTTAGCCATCTGGCCTGAATGGAAACTTACAGAAGTTTCAGTTAAAATTGAGTCGTGTCACAATCACATGACAAATTAACTACTCCTATTATTACTTGCCAAATGTTGTGTTAATCAACACTTGCGATACAACATGCAGTTTACATTAGTCGTTTGTTTTAGTCATTCTAGAAGTTCATATTTTACATTCACACCGTAATGTCCTTGATTTTGTGCGATACACAACTCTTGGCGGATGAGCTCAAATTCACCACATGATAACTACATCTGATAAGGAGTAA
The DNA here is from genome assembly GCF_947563725.1 of Argiope bruennichi. Lineage (NCBI taxonomy): Eukaryota > Metazoa > Arthropoda > Arachnida > Araneae > Araneidae > Argiope > Argiope bruennichi. The sequence continues at coordinate 82,285,589 of NC_079152.1, forward strand.
CACGACCCGAGACAATTCATACCAACAGTGTCAAAACGCTGTTACTGAATGTCAGAAGAACGTTTTCAGAAATTTTAGTTAGTTGGTATCATTTAAAGAAACCCGTCTTTGAACTTCAGCCAAAACGAAGGCTTACGCAGCAAGGTATAAATTCAATAAGAAAACTCACATGAAGCCAGAAACACGTGACAGCAAAAGGATTAAAAAAAATATTGGCACCTATCCAGAAAGCGAAATCTACCTCAAAATCAAAATGCATAGGACGCTCAGCAACAACAGATACAACTGGTTTTAGTTTAAAGTATCAAAAATGTGCATTAAATATTTTTAAATCAATGGCAGTGGTCTCCATGGAACTTTCTCGTATACGCTCTAATAAAGCGAGTTCGCAAATTGTACAGACTAAGTCTATGGCAAAGGATACCGACGTGCTCTGATTTGTTTAAGCCTTGGCATCTTTTTGGCAAAATATTGCCAAAAAGATGCCATACCGAAATATATTTTTATAAAAATAAATAAAATTTGTGAATTTATCCCCCCCCCTATTTTTTACGGTTTACATGTAATATTAATCTCGAACACCTATACAGCAGAAAAGATCAAGTCCTGAAATCTAAATTGAGGAAATATAATAATTACAATTTATTAAAAATATTTTTTGTGTGTGTTTCTTCTTAATATTATATAACTAAAAAATTAAGCTGCGAAATAACATATTCCGTTAAAGCTTACATATTTATACGTTTTGGGCATTAAGTAATCATCTCCCCATATGTTGTTACCTAATAAATTACCTAATAAAGGCACGAAAATCATAGAAAATTAAGAATTATTTAATTGCTGCATGATATGTTGTGAGTAATAACTTTCATTTAGTTTTTATACTTCTGTGGATTAGTTAATTTTATTACTAGTATTATTAGCAATATTTATTATTATTAATAATAATTAGTATTAGTAGTATTACTATTTATTCTCATTATTATTTAGAGAAAACAATTATATTAATAAAAATTAGATCGTGTTGATATTCACTCGTATCTTCCATAAAATTAATGAAAAGTACAAAGTTTGAGCGAAATAAGCGAAAACTACACTATTATGAGTGCAAAACAGTGCCAAAAAGATGCCAAGGCTTAAGCCAATCAGAGCACGTTGGTATCCTTTGTCATAGACTTAGTCTGTACAATTTGCGAACTCGCTCTAATAAAGGTATTTGCGTTTTATTAAACGCCGGCCACTAACAAACAATAGTTACGAAATAGCTTATTAGAGTGTTATTTTGGAGATTAATCGCCAGAATTAGATTAATAGAAAAGTATCAGAAAACAGCATATTTAATTTGGATGCCTTTTTTAAAAATAAAATTAAAACCAAAATTTGATACACAATTGAGATTACAAAATCGCATACCAAATTTCGCACATTGAATTATCGCTTTTACATGTGAGTACAGACTGACAGGCGGTTAATTCCTTGACGGATTTTATTCCAAATTTGTAAATATACATTTTGATGTTCAATCTGTGTACCAAATTTTATCCACATAGCTTTCTTCATTTTATCGTTACCATGCTATTTTATATTCAGACTGCCGAACAGACAGACTTTCACTGAATGGATTTCATTTAAAATTTCATAGAGATTAACAAATTTGGAATAGTAAACATATATAATATTTCATCTCTTAAGCTCAGTTTTTTAATTATTCTGTTCATATATAGACAGAAGGACATAATTCCAAATTCGGACTCGGAGAAATAGATCTCAAACACAAGGATTCGCCAAAATCTCGAATTCGAATTTTTTGAAGATTACAATATTTTTTCTTTGTATACTTCGTACGCGAGGAAGTAAATGCATTTTATGTAATGAACACAGCAAAAACATCTAAGAAAAATGAAAAATAGTACGAATGCTTAGTTTCATCAAAGGAATAAAGCATCGTGAAATTGATAAAGCGCCATGCAGTTTGATATAAGAGAAAATTCGAAAGTCAGAAAGTTAAGAAAACAGATGTTATAATGAATAAAGGGGAAAATATATCTAAATTGTCAGTAAAAATCATAAAAACTAAATGAAGATCCTCAATACCCTGCCAGAATGATCTATAATCATATGTAGCGAAGTGATGTTAGAACTATTCAGATGACAGAGTCTTGCGTTGGCATGTTTTCTAGATAGGACTTCTATTGTTTTAAATGTCAAGGTACCGAGAATGATTTAATGCAGAAAACTTCAATTTCTGAAAGTGACAAGCATGACATTTGCAACAATTTAAATACCATTCAAAAGCCACGACGATGCATATTTATAAGTAAAATCCTATTTTACAAAGTAATAAACTTAATTATATCAAAATGAGGGAAAAAATACTTTTTAAATTTTTTTATGTAGCTTTGCTTCTTTCAAGTTTGATATGATGGCATAAAATATCCTATTTCTCACTCGCTTCTTTGTGTAAAAGAGTTCCGAATTTATTTTTTTGAGTTATCTGCTTCTGCAGACGATACAATATTTTATTATTTTCAGAATTTAAATATCAATTGATCGATTGATTTCAGTTAATTTTTTTTTCGACATCAAAAAGGCCAACTGGCAATGAATTTGAAAAAATAAAAATGATTCCCGGGAATCTAAAATTTTTGAAAAAATGAATCATAATATTAGATGATTGGTAAATGGGAAATAGTAAGAAATAAGTTTTTAAAAATACATTTTTTTTTAGAATATAGAAAAAAACTAGAAAATAATTCTTTCTTTATAAGAAATTTGGTGGACCAAACAAAATCTAAAAAAAGATGAGACGTGAAACTTCTAGCATACTGAAGTCGTGAGATATTTCCTAATATCTTTTGGGATCTTTTTCACCTTCAATTTGGAATTCACTCAACAAGTTGCTGGAAATCTTTTGAAAAAATATTCTGTCATTCTGCTTCTACAACGTCCATACTCACGGAAGAGCTTCCGGTGGAAGACTTTGTACACGAACTGAACCTTTGAGCATTCTCCAATGGGACTCATATCTGACGATTTTGGTGGCTAAATCATGTTCTGGAATTGTCCTGTATATTTCTTAAACCAATCGCAATTGATTTTTCCAGTGACATGGCGCACTGCCTCCTCAGGTATCCATCGTGGTTTGGATACCTAAAGTCTATAAATGGATGGGAATAGTGTGTAGGTAGTTCAAGATAAATTTTCTGTTTTCTCAAGTTTAATTTGACCAGAGGATCCACTTCCATATCATGCAAAAATAGCCCACATAGTTATGGATCTACAAGTATAGCACGTTGTTTTCAATTTTTATTCAGCACGTCATGTGTTTACCACACATTCTTGGCACTAACATTTTCCGGAATGGAATGCGTCTTGAGTCTAACTCCAACCATGTACAAAGTACTCCAACCAACAGTACACCGTGTACAAAGACGTTTAATTCCCGCTTTTTGACCTTCATCATGTTAGAACAATTTTCACATAAACCACTTGAGTACAAAGAAAGCGACAATGATCTACCTATCTATGCATTTCGTATGCGATATGTTACTGCCATCTACATATTTACATACTGATATACCATAACTTTTGGTATTGCAGTGGTGAAATAAATTGCTCTGCAATGAATATTATGAGATAACCTATTGAAGTGGTTTCTCGAAACTTTCTTACCTACTCTACAATAAAGGTCACATCCTCCCACATAAAATTGTGGACCTTGGATAAGATCACGAATATCTTTTACGGTATTGATGAAAAATAGTTACGAAATACAGAATTTTGGTTTGAATCTTGTATTTTTACCGTATCTAGCTGAATTTGATGCTTTTTTCCCAATTGATTACAACCAAAATTTGACACAGAACTGCAGTTGTAATCACTAGATAACATACCCTATTTCATTGCTTTAAGTCATTCGTTTTTAAGTTATTGCGCTGACATGTACTCGAAAATGCAGATAGACGGTAGTGCCTTTGATAGATTTTAGATTGTTCAAAATTTTGTAAGAATCTACATTTTCGATAGTTAATTTGCTTACCAAATTTTATCAAGCTAGGTGGTAAGTTTTGAACTTATGGAGTTTTCTTTAATTCGAACAACCTGACAGATTTCTTGCAGATGGATTTAGTTTAAAATTTGATAGAATTCTGTAAATTCGATACAAAATACATACAGCAAATTCACCCGTCTAACTCAAAGCTTTTGAGTTATCTTGTTTATAGACATACAGAGAGACATAATACCAAAAATATTTTTTTTTCGAACTTGGGAAGTCTGGAACGTGAAATTCGTCAAAATCTCGAGTTCGGATTTTTTTGATGATATTAATACTTTCTCTATGCTTCGTATATGAGAGAGTAAAAATTCCTAATCATTCATTAAAAATTAAAAATTCATTATAAATATTATTATTATTCATTTTATTTAAATTATTTATGTTACTTACCTCGTATTTTTACAGTTTTGATTATATCTTCAGATTTTTTAATGAATATTATTTCCTGTTTTTTTAACACACTAAAACAATCGTGTATTTAAAATAATTTCTATGACTTTTTACAACTTGGACAATGCTGTTGATGGTCGTCAAAAAGTTTCTGTACATCATTTTCTTATTTATTTTTTTCAGTTTGTGGTAAGATTTCACCCTCAACAACGTGTCTTTTAAATTTACACTTAATGAAATGCAAGTAGGAAAAAAATGGCATAGATGGAAAAGTACATTGGGAGCACAAACTGAGCACATATTATTAAGTGCTGCTGTGCGGGAACTGCTTTTACAGCGATATATTACACTTTTCACTCAAAGAACAGTGCATTTCTTTTGTATCATGTAAAATATAAAATAAGGAATTAATCTTAATACTTAATCTCCAAATGATACGCAGATAGTACAGCATATAATTTAATATCGTGCAATATTATTCGACATTAAGCAGAAAATTTCTAAAAATCACTACTCAAACTTTAAGGACAAATAAATGTAAGAAAACATGTACCAGATAAAATACTCAGTACAGGATTCAAGCAATTGCCTGTTTTGCTTATTTAATAAAACGGCCTTGATTGTACAACTTGTCCCATTATACTGCAATACTGCAACTTCACGTTCTAATTTCTCATGGCACACGTGCAGTAATTTCATTTTTTGTGCACAGTTTTTATCATACATTTGCATTCATTAGCATGATAGATTTACATTTGTTAGATAGTACATCTGTATTTAATAGCATAATGATTTTGGAATTTCGTGTACATGCATTAGCATGAGTATAACCAACTTTTGTCCTGCCACAAATGTTTGAGCGATATGTAACTGCACATTTGGTTTAAGCATGTAACTAAATAATGTAATGGGTGACATAGCGCGCATGCACACATCATTTAACAACTTCACTTGTTTGAAGGTGCATTTGCTAGAATAATTATTGAATATTTGATGTATACAGTACATGAATATAATCAGCTTATGTACTGACACAATTTTTTGATGAATACATAATTGTACGCGTTGTCTAAGACTAATGCAATGTGGCTAAGTGAAACAATAGATGAGGCAGAGTGCATGATACGCCTTTTAACATCTTACACTATGTACATACATTTTATTCAAACTATTTGGGGAAAAAATGAGTCATTGTTCTCTTTTAGGTTACTGAATATAAAAGAGAAAGACAAAATTGTCGTAAAAAAACACTTTTTATTTTCTCATATACGAATTATGGAGGCAATATTGTAATCATCGAAAAATTCGAACTAAAGATTTTGATCAATCTCCTCATTTCAGATATCCTTGAACAAGAAAAAATTTTTCTAGCGTTACATCTGTCTGTCTGTGAACACACTAATTCAAAAATGTCTTAAGCTAGAGAAATGCAATTTGGTCCATGTTTGTAGATATCTATCGGATTTTGAACGAAATCTATTCAAAGGAAATTTGTTTATCGGATTAATAGAATGCAAGTAAACTTGTTAACTACTAAACGCAAAGAGTTATGTAAATAAAATTTGATACTCAAATTTAGTATCTAAAACAGAAATTCTTATCAAATTGTAACCAAATTTGGTCAAAAAGTTGGCCGTATGTCTTTCTATATGAAACAATTCATAAACGAAATCATTCATGTAAACGGAATCATTCATAAACGCACTGATTTAAAAGAATAAAATTCTGCGTTTTATCTTGTGGCAACAAATATACCTCCATGTCAAATTTTGGCATAAATCGATCGGTACAAATTTGTCTAAAATACATATTTGCACTAAGGATTTAGTAAAAATGCTAAATTCAAACCAAAAAAATCGATATTTTGTTAACAATCACTCAACAATGCCATTCAAAATATTAGGGACTTTACTCAAGATCGGTAATTTTATGCATGGGAAGGAGGATAGCAACTTTATTGGAGAATGTGGTGAAAGCTTATAAGCCAGTTAACAGCTGCACTACCCGGGCAATTGCTCTTGTATTGTGGTCATGTTACTGGGTTGCGAACCACAAGGTCCCAGGTTCTATCCTCGCTCTTTCCAATTCGCCACAAGCATGCTAGCTAGTTTCGGGCTGATCACTACCACTGGTTTGAATTTAATCTTAACAATCTACACAAATAGAAGGGAATTCGAAGGACATTTTTAGGATTTCATCACACAGCTTAGCGTGTTTTTAAGCCTTAAAAGTATTGTGAGAATAACTGATGTAAAAAAAACACTATAAATATAAATGAAACTAACAGTTGATATTAGTAATGAAAAAATATCATTTTCACATTTACATTAGATTTTAATAAGACATTAGATTTTAATTTTTCGGAAGATGACTGATTCTAGTATAAACAGAAAACTTTTTTAAATATACAGATAAGATGATACAAGATAAAGCTGAAGAATCGATAAAAGTCAAAATTGCAACGAAGACTTAATCGAAATTTTAATGTAACAACGGATTTTACTACCAAAATCACAAAATAACAAAAAGAAACAATTTTTTTAAGAACAAAAGCAATTACAATTGCTAGCAACAACTGAACAATTCACAAGAGAATCAAAATTTACTCCTCTGATAAATATAATATGGCTTGGATCATATTATATTTACCATAGAAGCACAAATTGAGTCGACCGACTCCATTTGTCATTTTAACACAATATTGATTGCGAAATTACCTGATATATGATAATAAACTAGGTCATTTATTTTACGATCAAGAAGGAAGAAATATTTAACAGAAAGTGTATAATCAATGATGAAATCATATAAGATCAATTGAACACAAATAATTTGTATTATATATCATTTTGTGTTAATGAATTGTGGAAAGGCACATCCTCTTTCTGGAATGATCCCATTGTCGGTTCACTCAAAATAGATTTTATTTATATCAAAGAAATTCAGTAAAAACAGCATTAATAGCAAAGATAAGAATCAACTTTCCAACTTGCGTCAATAAAGCATTCTTGCACCAGGAAATCACAAAGAAAAAGCATGCCAGGAACTTTCTCGGAGAGAAAAAAATTTAAAAAATCATAATACTCATTTGCAGGGGATGAAATTATATTATCCTGATGTAACAGAATATATTATCACATGAAATATTTAATTAAGAATTTATTATGCAAAAACTTTAAATCAAATTTTGTAAAAAGTTAGTTATATTTTTTTAGAAATTTGTTTTTACATGCTAAGTAGTCTGTTTTGCAATAGATCGAAGAGTATTCAATTTTAGTCAACATCTAACATGCTTTTCAACTGCGATTCTGCAAAATTGTATCCATTTATAGTATTTAGTTATCTATTGCACAATTGCATCTATTTATTAATCATAATTTTGAATAGCCTACAAATAAACCTTGTAATCTGTTTAAACTTTAACTCTGAAGAAACTTAATCTGTTAAACTTAATCTATTTAAACTTTAAGTTTAAACAACTATATTTGTAATGACGATTTCCAATTAGGCATACTAAGCACCTCTGGACTGACAAAAGGCAAAAGACGTCAATAAAAAATGCGAATAATCTAGTTGCTAAATAGGGTGACGGCACCAATTACTGACACTTCAATTACATGTTTGAAATATTTTTCCAATAATTTTTTACTAATTAACCAATCCTTACGTTTCAAAGTTTTTCATATTTGTCTATATCTGTTTCACAGATTTCGTTCATAATTTGGGTTAAAAATCTAATTTTTTGTACCGAAATTCGATGGTAAGCGTTTATACCAGTTATTGACATGCAGAAAATAATTTTCGACGGAGGAAAGGAACCAGTTATTGACACCATATTCAACCATCAAACACGTTTATTTTAAATAAAATGTTTTTATTTATTGGTACAAAATTATCGCACAATGGCTTCTGAATACTTTTAAATTTATTTCAGTTACTACTCGTAAATGAATATTACAAAATAGTCTCAGAAAGAAAATTACCTAGACAGTTTTTAAATTGATAAATAAACTTTGATACATTTCAATCGATATTTTTAAAAAAATTAAGAAATAAGACTTTGCCTGTTTTTGTTTCCAAATTCTAGAAGTTTTAGTAATTTAGTAACCACGCTCTGCTCTTCAACTATAATCTCATCCTCATTAGTTTAAAAAATAATTTCCTGTCTGTCGAAAGCCCTGAGAGGGTTGCATTTCCACCTTAAATACTAAAAACTTGAAAAGACTCGAGTATCTTTTTATTGGTAATTATTGTGGCTATGATGAAATCACCCTTATTTATTATTCAATCTGTATCTATTTTTGCTGAAATTTGAACTTCTTCCATATTTTCCTGTTCATGTCTTTTTCAATGTTTTCTCTTTACGACCATGTTCCATCGTACTGTTCTCATTGGATTCATCTTTGTCTTCTTTACTGCAGCTATCCGGTAATTTCTTTGATTTCTTGGCTTTAATATCTTTTTCCTATGACTATGCCATTTCATTTTTTTCTCCTACTCTGGTGATTTTTGTAATTCAATCGTCTTTGTTTATACTTTTGCTTGTATACTCGCTCTGTTTCTTTTTCTATTTTTCTTCAGCAAAAGCTGCTCTAATTTTCATTTTTCATTTCAGCTAAATTTTAGACTTAGTTGAAGAAACTAGCCGTAGTAAAACTTGTCAACCAGAGATTTTCTAAAAGGGCTTGGTGAGTACATACTGTCTTCATTGATTGATTTACGCTGCACGTGTATTACCAAGACTTCTATAATTATCAGTTACTGGTGCTGTTCAGAGCGTGATGTGCTAGGCGCATGAGAGGTGTCAATAAATCATAACTGTGTGTTCCAATCCAATTACTAACGATCCACGAACCTATTAATGACAGCCCTGTCGAGATTTGGATTATTCAGTAATTTTTAAAAAGTAAAACCATCCATCTTTTATATATGTAGAATTAACTTTAGAAAGCATATACAATGAGGTGACAAAAGTCATGGGATAACAATATTTAAATATACAGCTGTTGTTTTAATCGAAATTGCCGCTTGAAAATAGTATTAGCATCATCAAAAAGAAATATTAAAATGAATGAAAGATATTTAAACTGATAAATATAATGTGAGAAGATAAAATTAGAAGAATTTTTGATTCGCATTCTTAGCGGAATTTGTAAAGATTTGACGATTGACATGAAGTGTTATCCACGCAACGTGGGCTTAGTATTTGCAGAAATCGGTGGGTAATTGATTGGGCTTTTAAATGGCACCAGTTTTGAAATTCCAGGCTCCCAAAACGCTTATATCATCAAATTTACCCTGTTAACGGGGTAATTAACTTATATTCAGTTCGTTTTGCATTGAAATATTTCGTCATACAGTTAAATAATAATAATCAGTAATTGGTGCTATGAAATTAATAGGTGCCCTTATCCTAATAAATTTGAAAAATATAAAATTCTATGATTTATGACATATTATGCTGGCGTCCTGGGAAAGGGGTAGCGCGTCTTCCCCGTGATCTGGGCGTCCTGGGTTCGAGTCCCGGTTCGGGCATGGTTGTTCTTCCTCTGTTCTATCTGTGAGATGTGTGAATGTGCCCTCCTGTAAAAAGGGATTGTGCAAGCGAATGAGTAATGCGTGAGTAGTAAAGTCGTACTCTTGGCTGTAGTTGGCGCTACTAAAAAAAATACATGAAACACTCCGCCACCGGCTTAAATCGCTGTCATCGTAACAGCGGGCTTGTCCATGGCAAGCGCCGTAAGAAACAACAAACAACATGTAATATAAAATAATAATATTATTGGCATTTTTTCAAATATAATTGGTTTAGTTTACAATAGATTTCATTACATTCATCAAGTTATTGCAGTAGATATTCTATTTATAAATACCGAACATTTGCTTCGATAATATAATGTACAAATGTGTATGATGGGCAGTTTTTAGTTTTATAAATCATTAAAAAATACATTTTAACAACGTTATTAATATAAGAAAGATTAACCCTCAAATTAAACATGAACATGGTAAAAATATAGTGAAATGTGACCAATGATTTAAATAGTAATTCTAAATCGATCAGCATTCTTAGAAAGGGACTTCATAAACTGCCTAGAGATGCAAAAAAACATAAATCTGCTACTTTATAGATGACCATGATGTGCAATGTATATTATGAAGGGAAATGTTTTAAAGAAAAGATTAGTTTTTTACATCTATCACTAGTTAAATAGAAAAACTATTATCTAATTCTACAATATTCTCGATTAACCTTTTTCGATAAGTACTTAAAGTCTCAACCAGCTCATAATTGTCCGTTGACAAATCGAATTTCAATTTTTCAAAGAGTTCATAATTCATCGATTTATAGATCTAGTGAAAGCCATTAACGGACTCACTCTTCTTGAGTTGTAAAACGGGTGCTTCATTTCGAAACACGAGCACGTGGCAGCTGTTTTTTTATAATCTGAAATTCAAACACCACATACTTAATTCAGAAACACGGAGACCTTGAGAGCTGGAAGGAAAAAGCACGCGCTTTTGCACGAGGTATGATAGTGAAGATAAATACTATTTCTAAATCAAATAATATAAAACGTTTTCCTGCACGCGGAGAATGAGAATTCGATTTACAGGCTATTCGAAGGAGTACAACACACTCCGGAGTCTACACATTCCAGAATATTTTCGCGTTATTGCAGTGTAATCTTGGAAGAAAACATAAGCACTTATTTTGTTAAGATTATTATTGTTTTTCATCGACATAAAATATATTTTTTCTGATGAGTAATCGTTTTATGTGTAGACGCAATTCTTTTCAACTAAGACAATAAAAAGAAGAAATTGTTGCTGATGTGTAAATACTTTTACTACTTCCATTAAATCATGACTTCTCTCTATAAGACAACTAAGTTATTCTTTTTTATTAGTCATTAGTATTCTATAGCAGTGTTATTTTTAATGCATATTGGAAACAGTGTTTGTTATATAAATACTGCAAAATGCATTCAAATTTTAATAGATAAAAAGCAAAATCAGGATCTTGTTTTTCCGCTGTACTTTTCCCAAGTGTAGTTGCAGAGTATTCGTCTTAATATTTCGCTGTTGCATAATCATTATCATATTTAGCCATCTTGTGGCCTTGTGCCGTGCAGAAAGAATATGAGATCCTCTTTTAATAACCTTTCAAAAAATTCTAAATATGCCAGTTCAATTTCATATTTTAATGCTTTTTAAAACTTAAATTCAGGTTAATGATTTTTTAAGTTAATTTTTATTTTTATTTTGTAACGATGTACATAATTTTATTTATTAATTATTGTTAATGGCATCCAAGGTTGTGTTAGCCATTATTGAAGCAGATGCTCGATATTTCTAAATATTTAGTGTAAATAATAAAAAATTTGTTATTTACAAAAATAGTAAATGTGCTATTTTAATTATTATTAATAATTTACTATTTTTGTTATTTATTATTAATTTTATTGTGAATAATAACAAAATAAAAACTTAATGAAACAGAAGCTTGGCAAATTATCCTTGCCAAAATAATGATATTATCCAAACATTCTATAATTTCTAAATCTGTATTTTTTTTACAAATTTATTTATTTGGTAATAATTATAATAAAGTTTTTAATCCATTAGTCTGCATCCTTCTCTTCGACCGAGCACCCCTAGGTAGCTATCTACTTTGCATAGTTGTAATGCGCCTTTTATATTTACAAATTTAATTCATGTAATAATCAATTAATTATTAATTAAATTAAATAAATATTCCATTTTATTTAAAATGTCCATTTTTCGTTGCATTTCAATTACATAGGGTGAGCAGAAATTAATTGAGAAATTTCATAATTGTATACACTAAGAAATACTGATTGAAGGTGCCATTTCAATCGCATTTTAGTATTACTATTTTAGTTTAAGTTACAGATGACTGTATCTCCGAATGACATGTATTTGCGGTTTTTCATCCCTTTTCCTGCAATGACAATCACTGCTCTGAAAATATGAAATGCCATCCGTGGCTTCATGAAACTCACTCCGACGTAATGAAATTTCCTTTGGAATATCTGACAGTTGTTTCGCAAAGAAACACAAGTTGCACTCAATATCGTAATTAGGGTTGGGCAGACTAGAGTTTGATTGGTATTCTGTTTTGTTGTATCAGATACATGTTGATACTGATTCTCGATTGTGTCTGATACTTTTGTACCTGATGTAGTTCGCTCCGGAGTTCTGGCCTAGGGATAGCGCGTCTTTCTCGTGATCTGGGCTGGGCCACCCAGGTTCGAGTCCTAGTTCGGGCACGGTTGTTCTTTACCCAGTGTTATATCTGTGAGGTGTGTGAAAGAGCCCACCTTTAAAAGGCGGTTGTGCAAGCGAGTGTGTGAGAGTCATCTTCTTATGAGCTAAAGTCAAATTTCTTCCCTCGGGTGCTCAGGGTTCCTTACACTCAGAAGCTACTGCATCTCTCTTTTCCCAATTTTTTTCACTATAAAATTGTTTAATGACATTTATCTTCGACCAACTTCAATATTTCGCGAAAATGTGTCCCGGCATTATCTCTAAACGAATTACTAGAACACATTACTAGACGCAATAATTTTCCATATTTTCAGATTCTCCCTATTTCACTGAAAGGTGTTGCTCTGTTGCGTCTCTTATTTCTTGCTCTCCTGATCAAATCTCCTTTCAAGCATTCTAGTTATGAATGCAGTGCCATAAGCTCTTCGGTTAATTCTACCTATGCTTTCTAACCCCACGATTTTCTTTAGAGATGCAATCCCTTCGATTAAGGCTCCCCAAGCATATGTTCAAACCCCTCGGAGTTTCGTTCGACAACGCTATCAGGCCAAAGTTGTTTCTTCCATTCAGAAATAAGAATTCACTTCAAACAAGAGCTCAACCATAGACGGATACCCAAAATACAGATCATCTTGCGTATAACATTCGGATATATATATATATATATATATATATATATATATATATATAAGTAACCAATCAAAGTAAGAAATACTTTGAAAACGAAAGGTAACCGAAAACGAAACAAAATAGTTTCGGAATCGCAACTAGAAATTATTTCTTATTCAAACTAAAACAAAAAATGGAACAGGAAAAACATCATAGTATTTTTGCTTATTAGTGGGTGTATTCTTTTAATTTATTGTTTTGTATTTCCCTTTCTGTTAAAATGGTATATCTCTTGGGCCTAATTACAGGGGATTTTCGGGTCACGAGGAATCATTATTTGACTTTTTAGTCTTCATTCCTTCACAGAAAAAATCCCTTTTGTTGAATCCCTGCCTGAGGGTGACCCTTGAAAAAGTCTTTAGGCCGGATTCTTTTTTTATTTGGTTAAATTTGAATTTCCTATTAATTTGATTTTTATTACATTTGTATATATATATATATATATATATATATATATATATATATATATATATATATATATATATATATATATATATATATATATATCAAGAAATAGCAAACAGAATATTGTCCTTTTTACACTTTGGAGGCCAATTCAAACTAGGCTTCCCAAAACAAAATAACAAACAGAGATCGTTAAGAGAAATTTGATGAACTAAACTCCTTTCTAAAAAAACTAAGATCTTTTTAAAAAATGTTGGGGAGAAGTGGGGTTGTATATTTGAGCGTCCTCAGGTGGTGGGTTTTTTTTAAAGGGAAGATAAATACATTCGTTAACGATACTTCCGGATGAAGTATCATTAATGAATGTCTCACTAACGATTCGATTAAGGCTTCTCACTGTATTCGGTGGCTTCAACTGTATTCAATTAAGGCCTTTCACTGCATGCATGGAGGTAAAATGTCACTGTCGTCATATTCATACCGATTAAGCAACACTTCTTCTGAACTTCATGATAGGTTACGAGTAAAGCATTTTTCTTCTTTTCAAAGAATGCATATTCTTTTGGATGAAAGATTAATATACATAATTTTTTCATTACTATTCACATTTATAATATAAATATGAAATCATATTAATATATATATATGAAATCATATTAATATATATATATGAAATCAAAGCAAAGCATATTTATTTGACATTTTTCTAATGGATAAATTTTTTTCAACAAATACTATTTGAATTTCGTATTTAAACTCATTTTAAGTGGTTAAAGTTATAATGCATCAAATTATTTGATAAAATTTAGTAAAACGTAATTATAATTTTTTTAAATTATTTTGTAAGGTTCGTTTTTTAAACATTTTTATGGTATGCTTTTATGATGACTATAAAATTAAACGATTGTCCATATTTAACTCCATACACTTCGAAAAATAATATGATGCGTTATTATAGATAATAAGATATAAGGAGTCTTTTTAGTGCTTAGAAATCTCAGAAATAATTGCAGGCTTATTATAATTCCTAAAAATTAACGCAGAAGCTTTTGTTAATGTACGGCTTTTATAATAATCATTGTTAAAAATAACGCGAAAATGATGCATATTGTACATTGAAGATCAGATTAGAGATAGAACGCAAATGACTAATATTTTTTAATCTGTCTACTAATATTAAAAGACAATATTGTGTCTTTTGTTTACTTGTCTATTGGTACATTATTTAGCAGACTATTTGACTTAAAAGTGTCAAAGTAGCGGAATTTCAGTTTTCTTTATAAGATTTACAAACATTTTATCACACAAAAATAACTTTTACATCACCGTAATACACGAATGACGAGAACAGTCACTTTGACGACATGGGAATTTCAAACGTTCATATCTCCCTTGCTTCGTTTTCGATTTTTCGCTGTGCACTGACTTTTCCTGATTTATTCAAATGCACGTGGAACAAATGTTATTTATTTTTGTTCATTATTATCTACATTATAAATGTGTTTACGTAGAAATACAGACTGAAATCATTTTGACAGCTGAGCAAACATCGCAGCTTAAGATCTGCTTTCTATTCTATTTTAAATTTTTCTGAGCAGTATTTGCCTTTCATTTTACGGACATTTGAATATTATTTGATTGGAAGGTGTATAAATCAGTAGAGATGATGTATAAATCAGTCGAGAAAGTACCTATTGGTACTGATCGTTACAGGTCAAATTAAAAGCTTCTAAAGGTACAAACACATTTAATTTTCATTTAGAATAAAAGTTTTACAGAACGTCTGCAGCAGAGTGCGACTCAAGCCAATAAAAAGCAACATAACAGCCGCTGTCAAGAACATAATATAAATTAGTAAGCGAAATCTATTCTCTTTCAGATCTAAGATGTTACTTGTCTCAAAATGAATGGTGAGGATCCTGACGATGACAGTAAATAAAATGCAGCGGAAGACTGCTGATTTTTTTTTCTTTCTTTACAGAAATCGAGCACAACGGTAATAAGGATTAACGCGGTTAGTTCAAAAGCGGAGTACTGGAAAAAAAGTCAAGAACATTTCTGTCTTTCAAAATGAGCGAAATTCAGAAGTAGCAACAGAGTTCATATTGATGCATATCTTTCGACGAATTAGGCGCTTTTATTTTTAAAGGCACTTCTAAAAACAATGTGCATAACTCGGGCAAAAACAAACAGTATGAATGACTCGGGACCTAAACTATATACATGAAGTAATGACTCGTAATAGATCCAAAGAAATCATGAGATAATATGCAAGATTCAGAGGAGTTCAAATATATGTTTAATATAATAACAGTGATCTAGAACCTATTTATTGAAAATTGTTTGCTTTATTACAAAACAGTTTAAAACAATCGCAGATGAATAACTAATAAAAAAAAACACTTAACCCATTTATATGCTAAAGACTGAAAAAACTGGATAATTTCGGTGATAAAGTTTAGATAACAGCGTATGTTCAATTAAAATATTTTTTTTAACTGTCTCTTAAAAAAATGGAAATAGAACTATTGATGAAGTTGTTGCAGAATATGTAATAAAGAACTTAGCAGAGCCATTTCGTAATTGTGGAAGGAATATCGGAACTAACAGGTTTTTATAACGTTAAGATAAATCTGACTGGAGGGAGGGGGTTATCTCAAACAAGAGAATGAGAAGCTTTCGTTATGGTAGTTGGTACTCGCTACCCAGGTGGTACATAAATGCTGTGGGGACGGCTACCCCCTACCGATGATGGGATGTGCCTCCCACAGGAAGAGTTGTACCGTAGCCGATGATGGCCTTTAAGACTCAATCTTAATTCAAGTTAATGGCATCAGGTCATTCAAATTTATCCGCGTGACATTTGGTAGTAGCAAGTCGAAGTAACGAGTGTGTGGTATATCATTAAAACAAATTCAAGCACTATAGAGCAAAGAAAATCGTAAGTACGGTGATAATACAAATTGCGTAAATCATTAAAACCGGAAAAAAAGGGGGATCTGCATTCAAATAGAGTTCTCAAGCATGATGTAACCATCCTAATGGCATCCCAAAGGAGAATATAGTATTAAAATGAAAAATTTAATAATTAAATATATTATAAAAACGTGTTTACCAAACATATAATATATATAATATTCTCTCCTCAAGATATGACTTAATCTATATTCAAAAAACATAAGGCACAGTAGAATTTTTCTTCATTTTGTTTTGTTACATCTCAAGACATACATGCTTTATCTCATATGGCGTCAAATATCCTTAATGCATTCGCTACAGTGGCTAGGTGTAAGAATATTGTCCCACATATTAGCTATTCTAACTTCGGATTGTATCAATATCGCATCTTATTATTATGTATTTATATCTGTTTCTATAATTCAGTTCTAAAAATATTCATTATTTCTTCTCACATTTCACTGAATACACTCTACTACAGGTGTACACTTAAATTCTTCATGGCAGTGTCTTCTTTGATATGATATTATCTCACAAGTCAGTCTCTCTAAATTCCTGAAGATGACCTTACTATACGCTAACATCCTCCGATTGGATAACAAATGATCTGCTCTTACATTCGGCGCACGATGAGCTGCGTGATTCAAATAAGGCAGAGCAGAGCAAATAGGTAATGTTAAAAAGAAAACTTCGTTGCAAAGTTATTCAAATATATTAGAAACTAATTTCGCCCAACAATTTGATGAAGTCAAAATAGTATTTGTATGCATGTAACAAACAAAAATTGGACGTTGATTTTAAACCGAAAATGGCACTGAAAATTTATTTAACATTTTAGTATTTGAATCTGGTATATCTATACTTATATAAAGCTCAATGTGTGTGTGTGTGTTGGCGCTCTACAGGCCAGATCGTTTGACCTACAGCTACCAAATTTGGCACATGCATACCTTAGAGGTAGCGAATGTGCACCTGGGGTCCCTTTTTTGAACTTTTCATTATTAATTAAAAATTAACTTTCCCGTCAAAAAATATTTTCAATTTCCCCACTAATCTTTTCAATTTTCTTACACAAATGAGTAAGGCTTCAGTTTTTTTTCCTACGCTAAAGAGGATAGGTTTAATATATTTTCGGCCGATTATTTCAAACAATTCTGTTTATTTTCTTAGTGTTTGATCAAACATTGTTAATTAATTGATCTGCTCATAATGAACTGAGAAAATTTTGTTGACAAATTCTTGAGATATTACATAAATTAAGAAATACATTCTTTAGTGTCGCATAAGGTTTAAATGCTCACTGACTCTGTTTTCAGTAATCATATTATTAAAAAATGCTTTGTTTCAGTAAAAAATATTATTATATTAATTGCAAATTAATCATTTCTACTTTAATTTAAAGCATAAATTCAACGGGAGCTGACAGAAACTTAGAGAGATACATATTACGTTATGATTGAAGGCGTTTATAATATTATGAGTGAATTATATGACTATCAAAATTTGAAGTTTTGAAATATTTTCATGAAGAAGCTTTTGAAGTAGGAATTACATAAAATATTTAATTATTAAAATTTTAACGAGCGTTAAAATTGGCGAACCAGCTGGTCGCCAAAGGCGGCTAGTTAGCTATAAATGGTGAAATACATAATGGGAAAGTCGTTCAAAATGCTTTATAAGGCAAGCTTTAGAATTAGATAAGAACTATCAAATTTGGAAAGCAGTTTATTCTTGGGTATTAAGTGCTGACTAAAAAAAGGGATTTTTCAAAGTTTTAGTTAGATTTTTTAAATTAAGAATTAATCAATATATTTAATATAAAAATTTATCTATTTTTTATTGATATCAAATTTTATTGCTGTACTTTTTTACTTTCTCGCATAAATTGTATAAAGAAAGTACAGTAATCGTCAAAAAATTCGAACTCGAAATTTTGTTGAATCTCCATGTTTTAGACACCCCTGAACATATTTTTGGAAAATGACCGTCTGTCTGTATGTGACAAAGATAACTCAAATATACTTTGAGATATAAGGCTGAAATTCGGTTTACATTCTTTACATCAAATTTACAGATATCTATTACATTTTGAGTAAAATTTGTTCAGAAGTTTGTCTGTTCAGCTGTTCTAATACAAATTAACACAATAGCTACAAATGGAAGAGAGCTAGATAGATAAGATTCGGTACACAGATTTAACTTCTGTAAAGTGAACACCGGTCAAATTTTGAAGCAAAACCAACAAAGGGTTGATTGTCTGTCGGTCTGAATTTTCTGAAAGTTGCTACCGCGATGATTTAAATATATCAAATTAGATATGAGATTTGTGGCTACAAGGGCAGTTTTGTAACAGGCCTTTGTTTTCAATCGAGTAAAAATTTGTATATAACACAAATCTGATTTTCGGTTACTATTAACCACATACTAGGGACTAATCGCCCAAAAACTCGCCAAAGATGACTCGATAGATTCAGCAAAAGTGTTAAACTCACGCCAAAGGTTAATATTTCGTAATTATTGTACTCTAGTGCCATGTAAGGCGTTCTGTGGCATGACAAGATTTTTACTGAGTACGCGAGAAAGTTCTGAGAAAATAACTCCCTCTGTTTCTTTATAATTTTAATAATTTTTTTAAATTATAAGCATTTTTATAGTATTTCTTTCATTGTTTTAGTTGCTGGATTTATAATCACGCACGTTGTGAAAATTGGAAGTTATTATATTATATAATTAAATGAAAATAAAAAAATAGTAAAGAGAGAAAGGAAGAATTTAAACGACACATTATGCTATGATGTTTCGGTTCCGATCCTCGAATCTCCAGCACATTTCATCGTCTTTTAACTTAAAATTTCAATAAGTAATTAAAAATTAAATTCCACATCGTAAATAATTTAAATTAATAAATTAATAATAAAAGAATGTTAACTTCAAAAATAATAAAATCATTATATAAATGCGTAAATCCAATAGACAGATAACATTTAAAACAATTATATTTAATCTATATATTTAACATAAATGGCAAAAATAAGGAATCAATTTTCCAACCAAAACCATGGGCCCAATTTCACCAGTTTTTATTTTATATGAAAGTTTATAATAAGTCACCAATAGACATCTATTTCCCACTGAAATCTGGAAAAACACTATTTCATTACATGTTCTTTATGGTATCTTGCACTGATATATAGGCAGTAAAGTGAAGTTACTGTAGCTACTGCAATCCATTTTTCCTACGAAACTTATTCCTGATATTAGTGCGGGGCCGCCGGTGGTAAAGCCTTGGCTTCGGTACCAGAGGGTTTCCGGTTCGAGATCCAACTCCACTGTAGAACCATCGTGTAAGCGGGCCTCATGCACATTAAATCCGTCGGAGTCAAACGTCCACCCGCTGGTGTGGTATGGAAGTTTGGTGAGGCGGCGCCACCTCAAGTGTCGCCCTCGTTATCCTGACCGCGTTTCAAAATTAGAGGTCCGTCCCAAAATAGCACAAGTGTTGCTTTAAAACGGGACGAAAATATAACTAAACTAAACTAATGGTCGCAGCACTCTGTTACATAAAGCTCGTCAAATGTCGCACAGAAACTGCCTTGCCTTTTCGATGTCTCTTGTTATTAATAAGATAGTTGCAGGGAAAACCATATGACACAAAAACTAGAAAAAATGCCTTATTGAGTCACCTGCTTGTCAAGGTGCTTCCATTCTACTATGTTGTATGACTTCAATTGCGACAGCAAAGGTATTTTAGGAAAGTGGCAAGATAACACTTCCAGTATACTATTAAATGAAATCATTACAATAGCTGCACATCTCGGAGGAAGCTTTAGATGAATTATTTGAAAGCCTTCAAAAATATATTCAATTATGCCAATTTTTTTCTTGAATGAAAAATGGAATAAAAGCAAACATATTGATACTGCTGGAAGCACTTACGACGCGCATTAAGAAGCACTTCTAGAGATCTTTTTTTGTTTGAGACAGATTTTTTTTTCTTTTACTTTCTCTTATAAGTATTAGAGAGAAAGAATAGTAATCGTCAAAAAATTCGAAGTCGAGATTTTGATGAATCTTCACGTTTTAGATCCGTCTGAGTTCGAAAAATATATTTTTGTAAAATGTTTGTCTCTCTGTGACAAAGATAACTCTAAAGCGCTTTGAGCTAAATGGATGAAATTTGGTATATTGTCTTTATACCAAATTTGTAGATTTCTGTCAAATTTTGAGCAAAATTCGCTCAGAGGAAGTCCGTCTGTCCGGCTGTTCGAATATAAGTTAACATGATAACTACAAAACAAAGAGAGCTAAATAGATGAAATTATGTACACAGAATTAACATCTATAGTCTAGAAACATAAATAATTTTGAGAAAAATCCAACTAGAGGTTGACCATCTGTCAATCTGTACTTTCATAAGCATGTATATGCGATAACTCAAAAACGCAATGACTTGGATATATAAAATGTGGTATGGGATTTTGTGACAAGTGTTAATTCTGTGTCGCATTCTAGTTTCAGTCGATTAGGAAAACGCGCTTAAAACACAAATTCGATTTTCGAAGAGGAAAAATTGCCAGGAACGGCATGCCAGGAATTAATCCTCAGATAACTCCCCAAGGACGATACGATTGATTCAATAAAAATGCTAAATTCACGTCAAAAGTTAATATTTCGAATCTACTTTGTGCTTATGCTAAGCAAGGCATTCTCTGGAATAACATCTTTATCAGAGTACTTGCGAGAAGTTTAGGTTAGACCAGTACCATGGCTTTAGATGTGTTAGTTCTGATTAAAGTTAAAATCGCATCTTGGTTTTGAAAATTATTTTTTAGAAAGAAACAATCTCGATATGAGTGCAATAAAATTTACTTTTGTTTAACATTCATAAAATTATAACTTGACAAATATATTTTATTATAAGGTTAATAAATCCCATTACCTCCTTTCGTTGAGAATTTTGAGATTTTTTTATGCTTCTCTGAGAATTTTCACTATTTTCTCCTTTTCTGGATAATGATTTAGAGAAGGTGAATGCAATGCATTAGATACAGATTTATATTAAAAGTGATACTACCAGTGTGAAAAAAAAAAGATTGTAAAAAGCAAAATCTTCTTTTTATTGAACAACATCAATAAATTTCAATACATTTCAAAGAAATATCCTCTATTCAGTTACAATAAGAAAAATGTTAACTCTTTAAAGGGCCATTTTTTTCTAGTCATATTATGTTTAAATATTTTTAGGCTTGAAATTAGAATAAGAAAAGGGATTCATTTAGCTTATTAGATAAATTTAATTTGATTCATTAATTAATTTGGTTCATTAATAATTAAGTAACAAATCAAGATACATCATTTTGTGTAAGATAAAGAACTGAAGCATCTAAGTTTCTGTCTTTCTAAAAAAAAATTGTCAGAACTTATGCCACCCTACATAATTTCATACATTGATTGATAAATTTGGTGAGAAGCATACTTCCCACTGCCCTAGAAAGGGTTAATTGAAAATTCTGAATCAATATTGGGGAGGATTTGACCCCAGTCTTTAACTTCCTTTTTCGTTGCAAACGGAAACTGGAATCTTCTGATTAATAAGTGAGATGGTATGAAGACGAAATATTAACGTATTCACTTAATTTTTTAGATCCAAATATAATGATAAGAGTATATAAAATATAATGCTTTTTCCCAGGTGTCATTTATACTTGCTACGTTGCTAGTGAACACCATTAATAAAATGATATGTTTTGTTGAATTCTTAGCCTCCTATTTTAACTCTTATTTGGTATATTATAATGGAATAAGGCAAAATATGGCAATGTAAAATATCTACATCGAATCGAATCTAAACCGCCTATTTATTTACATGGTTCTTTGCTGGATTTATTCTCTGCTGCAGTAAGTGTGTATTTTCAAAACCTTGAATCACATGGAAACTCATATTTTAGATCTCCCTGAATAAAATAAATAAATTAAAACGTTATTGTTTAATTATATTTGTCTATACAAACGATAATGTACACAAGGCTACTCCACCCAGCTTAATTAAAGGCATTTGGTGGGAACTAAGATTGAGTCCTAAGGGCGATCACCGGCCACGGTACAACCCTTCCAGTGTGAAGCACGTCTCATCAGTGATAGAAGGTAGCCGATCCCCACCATTTCTGCACCCACCAGGGTGGCGAGAACCAACCACCATACCGAAAGCTTCCCATCCTCATTTCTGAGAAGCCCCCCCCCCCCCGGTGGGAGACACGATGAGATAAGAGGAGATAACAAAAGGAGAGAAAGAAATGAAAATCGGAATGTTGTCTTTACAGAAGACTAAATAAATTATATATGCCAAAGAAGCCAGGCGACTTAAATATCCGGATAAATAGATTGACCGTTGTAACAATAGGGAGTCGGAGTCTTAAAGATTTCGACTGAAGCAGCTGATTCACAGTCAGAGGCTAACTGTTCCAGTAGGAAGTACATTCCATAATGGATTGAAGTTCACTCGACCCGATAATACTATTATACATACTAAAGAAATGAGAGTCTGCTTACTAATGCAGAACCTCTCAACCATGTTCTCAAGGTGATAATATATCTAAAATGGAGGAAAAGAGTATATATATATATATATAAACATGGACATGGCCGCATCTACTTTTAAATAAAAATAGAGGAATCCAAAATTGTCTGCATTCATTTTTAATATAATGGGAAGGTAAAAAAAAAACAAAAAAACAAGAAAGTATAAAATATGAAAAATAAATATTTATTATTAGAAGCCGCTACTGCAATTTCAAAAGAAAAGAACGTGAAATTACAGAGGTCGAAAGAAATAGCACTTACGTTATTTTTATCCTCTTAAATCAAAGCCGTGATCCACTAAACGTATTATGTATTTGTACAGATGCCTTATAATATTCCAAAGGACGTATCACAGCAAATAAGGAGTAGTATCTGACAGAACAACCAGACAAATCTGAAGGAATTTACTTTTTATCCTATCTACCATTTGATAATATTTTCATCGAAATTATGTCTTTGGAGATAAACACTTTTGTATAATACATTTTCAGAAGCCGATTCATACAAAATACTAATTTTTTAACTCGAATTTTTTCGGCTCATAAATAGTATTTTTAAGTAGAAATCGTCAAATAATTTGATATGGATATCAACCGCATGCATTGAGGAAGGGAAAAATACAAAAAGAAAACGATTTTTTCCAAAGAAAAGATTAGTTGTCTTTTACAATCTTTTATACGGAATACTTTTTTAAAAAAATTAGAAGAATACATTTTTTAAACCTGTCTTATTAATTATAATTTTTTTAGAAACATAAATTTGGCCTTAAAAAGAAGAATTTTTCTCATGATTATGGCTAGTTACTTCTTCGTATACGTAGTATAAAGAAAGTATAGTAATTGTCAAAAATTTTGAACTCGACATTTTGACGAATCTCGACGTGAGTTCGAAAAATACATTTTTGGAAAATATCCTTCCGTCTGTCTGTGACAAAGATAACTCAAAAACGCTTTGAGCTAGATGGATGAAATTTGGCATACTGTCTTTATACCGAATTTGGTGATATCTATCAAATTTTGAGCAATTCCGTTTAGAGGAAGTCTGTCTGTCCGGTTGTACGAATGTAAATTAATGCGATATTACAAAAAGAAGAAAATTAGGTGAATAATACTGGATACACAAATGTAACATCTGTAGTGTAGAAACCTATCAAAGTTTGAACCAAATCCAACAAGGAGTTGATCGTCTGTCGGTCTCTACTTTTAGAAACTTGCTAACAACTCAAAAATGCTGTAACTTAAATATATATAAAATATGGTATGTGATTCTGTGACTACAAGCTTACGTTTGTGTCAAGTTTTTGTTCTAATCGGTTGGATAAAACACGCCTAAGACATAAATTTGATTTTCGGATACTATTAACTAAATGACAAGAATGAATCGCCAAACATCTCACCGAGGATCACAAGATAGACTCGAGAAAATGCTACATTCACGTCAAAGGTTAATATTTCGTAACTATTGAACTTAATGCCCATCCAACACCTTTATCAATCAGTATGCGAGAAAGTTTCGGGGAGACCGCTTTCGCTGGTTTTATTTAAAAAACAGTTTTGAAATTCCTTTTTCACATTTATAAACTGCATAAAATTTTGCCGAACTCACAATCTCGCAGGCATTATAATTTGACAATATAATAACATCTGTCTGTCGATTTCTTAATCATTTAATCCGATATTTATTGAAAATTCCTGAGTAATCAGTATCAGTGAAGGCTAACTTGAAAGAAAATTGTGTCACTCTATTTTTTTTTTCTTTCTTTCTTTTCTTTCTCTTTTAAAGAAAAAAAGTTAGATGAATACAGTTCTGCAATGTGTCAGTTCCACATCGTTTTGTATCAACTCCTTATGATACTTCTCAACCCCATCTCCACCCCTCGCTCTAACGATCGACATACAGCTGTCATAAAACTCTGTGCTCATCGGGTGATACAGAAGTGCACATGGACGAACGCGTGAGTTAGCGTTTGTTCGGAGTCACGTGTTCCCTCTACGCAGAGGCATGATGAATCTTTCATAACCAGACACACAAAAAGGCGGTGGAAATCCCGTCATGAACAGATGCTTTTACAGGATAAGGAAAGAAACAGTTGCTGAAATCATAATTTTTCTGATTATGGAATATAATAAAGAATGTAGTATACCTTTTACATTAGCATACTCACTGACAGCCGAAATACTATGTTCTGTCTAATTAAATCAACTCATTCTAGCAAACGTACAAAGTAACTTTATAGTTAAAAATTTCATAACATTATCTCCTTTTTATGGAGCTATGAAGACGTGCGAGTATTTTAATTACATAAGTAAAATGTTAACGTTAATATTCAGAAACTGAATTATTCATGTTTATTTCTTATGATTTCCGTACAAATTGGTTTAGTTTATAAAATCTTTATAAGAAGTTAATTTTTTCAAGGTTTTTTCAATGGCATGAATTGAATATTTTTGTTATAAACTAAGAAGCTTCGCTCGCTAACCCCGATGTTCTCCGATATTGCTCGGTATGTTCGTCAGTTCCAATAAGCAAGTTTTAACACTTCACTGGCCATTCTTAAATGCTGGAGGCCGTGGTGGCCTGATGGTAAGGTCTCGGCTTGTGAGCCATAGGGTTTCAGGTTCGAGACTCCATTCCACCGAAGAACCGCCGTGTAAGGGGTCTGTTGCACGATAAATCCGTCACGTTCAAACGTCATCCCGTTGGGGTGGTGTGAAGAGGGGGGTGCCAGCTCAGGTGTCGTCCTCGTCATCTGACCGCGGTTCAAAATTACGAGGTCCGTCCCAAAATGGCATTAGTGTTACTTTAAACGGGACGTTAATATAACTAAACTAAACTTAAATGCTGGAAGCTTAATCTCTGCATGATGAGAAAATGCATTTTACGATTGGCCTACTTCCGATTCAAAACTCAAAACCTCATAATGATAACATTCTTTGCTTATACCTCAATTACCTAAATATTGAATCTGTGGTGGAATGTAGATTATTATGATCCGCGCAGGAAGCAACTGCCACTAATCAATTCTTCCCATTTTTGCCACCAAAATTAGCATCTTCACGATCGGCTTTTTTTTTTCTCAAATTGCCAAATTCACAAATAGTCTTTCTTGCCATTTTTCCCCCATCTGATATCGCTGGACGCCCCATTACTATTTTAAAAAAACAATGAGGGTTAACACATGTATTGCTTAGATTTTCAGATGTTTGTTAGTCAAAAGATGAAAAATTTCCGTTACTCACAAAAAGGTAAAAATGCTGCAAAGTTATCCATTAGTGTTGCCACTAACGGTGTATTAAGAATTAACAAATAATATTGTTTTAAACAAATTTTCTATTAATGTGACGTTAATTAAAGCTTTACCTTTTCTATTTTGTCACCATTTCACCATCAAGTGCGATATAAATACTTACTATGACGTTATAATACTGTTCATCAAATATTTCAAACTATACTGTTAAAACAGTCATCAAATGTTATGAGTCAGATGACTCGCTATCCATCAACCACAAAGCGAATAAAAGCAGTGTTGTCATAAATTTTTTTATTTAACATATATAAATATTTATCACCCATAAAAATCACCTCTATGATAGAATTTTTTTTTCCTTAACAGGTTTGCCGATAGGAGAAGGAAAGGGAATGGATGAAATCGAATATATATATATATATATATATATATATATATATATATATATATATATATATTTCTGATTTTTAAGAGTATTTTATTGTTATCCATAACAAATGTCCTGACATGAGTTGAGCTATAATTTTACATTTATTTTTTCATAAAATAAAACTCATACTTTCATATTACATTCAGTCGACATCACAGTACCTGGTTAGCAGTAGGCTTACTATAAAGACGAAACTTTGCCCAGTAACAGAAAACAATGCCCGGATTATCCAATGAGATAATTGAGCCACAGGGCAAGAGAATTATTGTTCTACGGATGCCTAAACATTTACTGTTCTGAAAATAATTTTGGAACCGAAAAATTAATTTAATTGGGATTTTAAATATGTCAGAAGTAAAAATCTATTTGGGGCTTACAACTTAACAGCCACTGATTATGTAATGATACATAAACATGTATATCAGTTAAAAATATGCATACATATGAAGTCTGTGAAAAATTCCTAAACTATGCGGATGATACAATTTATATATATATCACCAGTGGCAAAGTACGTAAATGTGCTCTGAAACCTAATTTTGTAGTTGTGCTCCAAATTTTATTCTTAACAGGTGCATTAAAGAATAAATATTATTATTTGTCAAATGAGAGCACATAACTTTTAGATTTCTTTTGATAATAACATATTTTAATGTAATGTATACATATGTATGTAAACATATCTTAGCAGTTGCGTGGCCGAAGAGAAAACACTTTTGAAATTTTGACTTCGATTCATTCCATGCCGGGAGGCATAATTTATATACAAAAAAAAGTGGTAAGAAATACGTCAGTCTACATCTCTACACAAGAGCAGAAGAGGAAATTTTCCCTTCAGTGGTTTTTACAATGAGATTTGGACAGGGATTTCTTTGACGCGTGTAGATTTAGGATAGGGAAATTTAAGTATATTTAAAAGAATGTTGCAAACATTAAAGATTTTTATTCCTTCACTCGATGCGTGAGAAATATCATCATCAGTTTTTCTAGAGGATGTGTTAAAAATAATTAAATAAAGAGTAGAAATTAGATCAGGGAAATAAGAGAACATTTAGAATGAAGTTAATATGGCTAAATTAAGATAAAAATTAGAAAATTAATTAGGATTTCAATTAGATTTCAAAATATCATTACATATATATATTTTGATATCTTTTACAACAGTATCTTTTTTATGCTCAATAATATATTCCCTATAAATGTTTTGCATAAAAACATTGATTATTTTGAAAAGGCGCTGATTTTCAAAATGTAAGGTTAAACAAGGATCAATTCCTTTTTTTTTTTACTTCTCAGTTCATTTGGAATAACGGATGCCGAGGGAAAAAAATGGCGTTAGAAGTTTATATAAGACCATCCATCATGGTTACCTCAATGGCAAGAGTTGAAAGTTTTACTAATGAACGAGCTTATGAATTCTTTGAACACAATATCAATCCAATACAGTTGTACCTTACGGAGTGTACAGTATTGATAAAATGGACCTTTTGACGGCCCATAAACCATTAAAATTAATGAGAAATAAAACATTTGAACAAAAAGACAATATTACAATCGCAAAATTATATGCGAAATTTCATATATTTAAGGCATTGCGTTTTTGAGCTGTCGCGATTACAGGCTTACAAAAACACAGGCCGACAGAAAGTTAGTAATCCTTCACGGATTTGTTTCCAAATTTGAGAAGCTATCTATCTACACTTTAGATTTTTAAATTGTGTGCTAAATTTTGTTTAATTGTGTGCTCTTCGTTTAGTGGTTATCGTCTTAACTTATAATCGGTCAGTGCACAGACACACTTCCTTTTCTCCCTCGTGAAAAGCGGTAGGTTTTATATGCAACAATATTTCGTAAAGTACTGTTGTTTTATGTTGGTTTATTTTATTACAGCAGGAAAAGTGTGCCAAGGTTGTTTACTTTTCATGTCTCTATTTAAATCAGTTGCAAGTAAACACTATTTACCTACAAGTGCAAAAATAATTTTAAGAATAATGTTATGAAAATGAAACTCTATTTTAATTTGAATAACTTCGAGTACATTCTTTATAGCATTATGACACGGACTACTTAGATAAGGCTTTTGTTTGGAGCAAATGGCTAAAGGCCGGCTTTTAATTTACCTCTAGGTTGTTGCAGTCTTAGGAAACTTTCAGACAATACATTTTATAGTTCGAATATCATGAAACTGCGTGTCAAATTCGTGGTTTTAAAAAAAGATTTTCTCCAGGTTCTATGTAAACTTCCAAATTCCATAAAATTAACTGAACACATGGCAAATTACCAAATCTATTGATTTAAAACTTGAAATTATAAGAGAATAGAAAATATTTTTTTATGAAAACACAATCATATTCTAAACTCATATGTATATGAAGTTGCACTAACTTTTATTAAATTTTGCAGGAATTAAAATACAATATTGTCACGCTTTTACACTTTTGAAGGAATTTGAAAAATAGTGGGAAAACATTTACATTAATACCAATTAATATGAATCTGTGGTTAACAATAAAAAATGTAATAAATAACGATAAAAATTTTATGACGAAAATGTAAAAATAGCATAATATTCTATTCCATATTTATCTAAAAATAAAATAGAACATCAAAGAATCAGAACATGACCTTGATTGTTTCTAAAATCATTTAAGTTCAGTTAGAGCAATTTTTTACATGTATAGTTTTGATTTTTTTTTTTAACCACTAGGTGGGAAAATGGATTGCAAGATTCCATAACATTATAATAATGAATTATGAAATATATTATATTAATAAATATAAATAATAAAAAAAGAAAAAGTTTAAAAAACACTCTAAATAATAGAAATAGAAAATAGAAAACCTCTAATCAAAAATTTAGAAGTAAAAACAAAATTTTTAAATCTTTGAAAAGCTGACAATATTTTAAAAGAATTGAATGATGAAGGAAAAATAAAATTTCTAGACATTCAGGAAAATATATTATAACTGTGATAAAAATTTCATGGCAATTTAACATCATTTCTGTCGGTGCATCAATCACTCTTTTATTCTGAATTTCACATTTTCAATAAATATTATCTACATTTTCATACCTATTGAAAAGGCTCTTAGATATATATATGTGTGTAATGATATTTTAATTCTAATTTCAATCTAATTAATTTCCAATGTTTTATCTTAATTTAGCCCATAGTAAGTTCATTCTCTTATTTCTTGATTCCAATTCCACTTCCTCTACTTAATTAATTCAAGAGAAGCTTTATAAAATTGCTGAATCGACTAAACGCCAACACATTCTCACGCTCCGCGTGAAGGGGTAAAAAATGTCCAATAAGCACATTCTTTTTAAAAGATCCCTGCGTTTCCCTTACTTGTGATTGACAGAAATCCCCATCAGAATCTTATTAATATATTAAAGTATGAAAAAGTATTTTCCCTATCCATATCTCTTGTTATATAAGACGAGAGATAATTTATTTCTCTCTTCTTCCCCACTTCTGCTTTCGTGCCGTGTCTCTGCTTGTAAATAATTACGCTTTCCCGATGGATTAAAAAGAATTTTAAAATGTTAAATGTCTCATCTATGTCTTCGAAACTGCATTCTGCTTCACATAAAATAATGCTTACACACACACACACACACACACACACACACACACACACACACACACACACACACACACACACACACACACACACACACACACACCACAGGTATATAACTGCCTTTCAGAGACCATCTACTTATATTTACCATCTATATATTTAAAAGAATTGACAAAACTAAGGAATCAGTTCCCCAGCCCCATTCATTGATTCAATTTCTCTCATTTTTATGTCATATGAAACCTCATAGCTCCTAGATAAATCAGATTGATCTTTACAACTTTTTACATGCGATGTTCAATAGCCCATGAATTTTAGATTGCCTTTTCAATTTATATTCTTCTTAAAAAGAATTTGATATTATATATATTATTTACAATAAATATATTCCAACGAATATAAATTATTAGATTACCCTTGCGCCTCCGTACATACGCTTCAATGCCTGCCACACAAGTCAAGCAAAGCTTACATTAAATTAAAAAGTGGCTAAAAAGCGCCATCTGAAGAAACAGATAACTTAAATATTACTCTCCATTTTTAAGAGAAACATCAAAAATGCTACTTTACTATATGTTCTCTTTGGGGAAAACACCATAATCTTGTTCTAAAGCTACTCCCCCCTTTTTCTTTATTTCATGTGAAAGTTAATGATACCAAGATAAGTCATCAGTGATCGCCTGCTGTCAATAACTGCCCATTTTCGAGAAAATTCTATAAAACATACATTCTCTGTAGGGGAAAACCCATTAAAGAGTACCCAGCCGTATACACTTCTCCGATTCCGTCAATTTTTAATGCAGATGGATATTTTATGGCTATTAATGCATCATCAATGCTCGTCTGCTCATACTCCTTGTATTTTCGAAAAATATTGCAAATTGAAATTTTGAAAGAATAACGTTAATAAACGGAGTGATTTCGCTAAATTTCGTTGCCAAGACATTTTGCCACTTTGTAAGCATAATACTAAACATTCAAAATGTTTGATCATTATTTTGTATAATTTAAAATAGCGCTTTCTTTTGTTTTGTTAAAAGGTTTTCCTCCAAAATTGATCGACATGACTGTATCATATTGTTATTTTCACCATTAATATTGTGATAATGTTTTTAAAAACCATTAAAAGTATTTAATAGTAATAAAATTAGTTAAATCATGCTAATCAACTTTGATGAATTACATCTTATTATACCAAAAAAAAAAGCATAATTTTGAATTATACTTCCATAATGAAAGAGCAATTTGACTAACAAACTATGCTTGCAAAGCGGAATATATATTTACGAATAAAATGGGAGAAATCAATTCAGTTCTTGAAATTGGAGGTTCTGCCAAGATTATATTATATTTCCGGAAAACGCAGACAATCGTATATGTTAGGTGGAGATTGAAGTCAGACGATCTTTAATGAGTATCTAGGGTAATAATTTTTCGTACGAGATGAAAATGAGTTAAAAAATTCAGTTGAGTATTTTTTTTTTCCAGTGGGAATGTACAGTGGTGTAGTACCTTTTTGATTTTTCTCGAAAATGGGGAACGATGCGGGGCAGATAATCATTGTTTACATAACTAGAGAATTTCCATTTGAAACAAATATTGGCGAAATCAGATCATTGTTTGAGCCTGAGGAACTATGGTCGCTTCTTTGAGATTTACTTATTACAAACTTGCTTTGGTTTTGATAATTATTTTAAATATACAGTAAATTGTGATTTTCGGCAACTAATTGTTTATCTATGATATTAATAGTAATGATTTAATAATACCAACAAGCCTGAACGTCATCTTTTTATACCGAAAGGAAATACTACTTTAAAGTATACTTGTAAAATAAATATCGAGCATTCTGACCAGTTAGCTATGCACACAAATGATGAGAAAGATTGGCGAACTCGACCCAGTTACTGAAGTTGGGGACTATGTCAACGTTTTATTTTGTGACATATCTGAAAAGGGTGAGTGGAGAATGTAGACGATCATGGATTATGCATCTAAATGTCATGTGCTTTTGAAAAAAAAAAAAAAAACAAAAAAAAAACGGAAGAATAGTTGAAGTAGCTAGATTCTGATGTGGGTGTTTTCTGAAAACAACAACAACAACAATGAAATAGTTTTAAGATATCTCTTGAAAATGGGGTTAGTGGGAGACAAGCGAACATCGATCTCTTACCTACAGAAGATGGGCCTTCCTATGAAAAAAAAGGGGGTGGAGATTTCTGAATCAATACAGTAGCAGAAGCTAGAAAACTCCCTTTTATCCCATAGAGAATGTACAGTTAATTAATGGTTCTGAGATTTCCATAAACAATGAGGGAAGCGTAGGTGATCGCTGACTCATGTAGAAGAGTAAGCTTTCTATCAAATAAAATTGCCGGCGTCCAGGCATAGGGGTAGCGCATCTTCCCCGTGGGCGTCCCGGGTTCGAATCCCGGTTCGGTGTTTGTTCTTCATCTATCTGTGAGGTGCGTGAATATGCACCCCCCCCCCTGTAAAAAGAAGTTGTGCAAGCGAATGTGTGTGTATCATCTTCATATGAGCTAGAAGTCAGACTTCTGCCATCGGGTGCTCAGGGGTCTTTACCCTCAGGAGCTACTGCACCCCATTTCTGTGGTAACGCGGACACGACATCATCATCAAATAAAAATTGTCGAAATCGGTCGAAATTGGTTGGGGATGGGAAAATATGTTGTGCCTTTTTCTCGAAGAGAATGTATATAAAATAAAGTATTTTTTCGAGATTACTCTCGAAAATGCACGGGAATGTAGATAAGCGATCATTGATGACATATCTAGAGGTCATATACCAAACAGTTGCGAAATCAATACAATAAAAAGGGAAAAGCTTCTGAGATAATTAAGAGCTTTCGTAAGGGCTCAGAATGCACAATTAAGTAGTGTTTTTAAAATTTCTGTCGAAATTGAGAAGTAGAGGATCATTGATGAATATATAAATACCACGAATTTTTTAATGAAATAAAAACTAGTGAAATCAGTATAACGGGAGTTTGAGATGAAGCAGATTTTCCCTCAGGAATAATAGTTTTCAAATTTCTCTTGAAAATGGAAAGCGTTGGTGGAAGACGATGATTGATGTCATATCTAGCTCATTAGCTTTCGTGTGAAACAAAAATTGGCGAACTCAAACCAGCGCTTAAGGATAAGTAAATGGTACTTCTAAATATACATTAAACACCTTCAGTAATCATCGTTGCTTTATAAATTAAAGCCACGAGATTTGCGTGAATTGAAAGATGCCATAAAATGTAAAGCATTGAAAATTTGTAATTCTAATAAAAGATTTTACTCCACCTCCTCTATCGTGTTGGTACTTATTCTTTACAATGCTAAACTAGCAAATGTTTTATGTCACTAATTTTCGTTATACGAGCATCGTTCCAACGCCATTTATAATTTTTCAGTGCTCTAATCAATTCATGCAGAGTTTTTAAAAAAGGAATTGCAATTCAATATTTTTTAAGCATATACCCATACCATCAAATACCTGAAATTTTCTTTTGATTGCTTGAGTGGATAGGCTGCTAGGAAGTTCAAATATCATGATGATATAGGATGCGTAGACTAAATAAGAGAAAAGGTTATACTGCTGCTTCATTAAAATTCTAATTCCTCAGGAAAAAAAAAAAGCCAATCTTAATGCTCGTTAAAATTTTAATAATTAAATATTTTATGTAATTCCTACTTTAGTACCTTCTTCATTAAAATATTTTAAAACTTCAAATTTCAATTCACTTATAATATTATAAAGGCCTTCAGTCATAACGTAATCTGTATTTCTCTAGTTTTCTGTTAGTTCCCGTAGAATTTATGCTTTAAATTAAAGTGGAAATGATTCATCTGCAATTAATCTAATAATATTTTTTACTGAAACAAAGCATTTTTTAATAATATGATTACTGAAAACAGAGTCACTGAGCATTTATACCTTATGAATAAAGAATATCTTTCTTAATTTATGTAATATCTCAAAAATTTGTCAACAAAATTTTCTCAGATTCATCATGAGCAGGTCTATTAATTAACAATGTTTAATTTTAAATGCATCAAACACTAAGAAAATAAACAGAATCGTTTAAAATAATCGGTCAAAAACAGGTAAAAAAAATTACTTAAAAAACTATGAACTTAAACTAACATAAATTCAATTTAATTACAAAAGCATACAACTAAACTAAAAATAATTCCGCTTTCGTTGAAAATAGATGTAAATAATCAGAATACAATGCGCATGCGTGAATTTTCAACGCCAGTTACGGTAACGCAAATGCATGAATTTTTCTACGCCAGTTGGAGCAACGATATGCAGATTAGAAATTTTTAATTTCCTTTATTCTGTTTTATTTTAATTCAAAAGTACTTCAGAATGAATCTGAAAGATCGATTCATTAACAACGTTTAATTTTAAATGCATCAAACATTAAGAAAATAAACAGAATCGTTTGAAATAATCGGCCGAAAAATGTTAAGCCTAAGCCTCATTAGCGTGGGAGGAAAATGCTGAAGCCTTACTCATTTGGCGGTGGGGAAATTTTTTTCGCGGGAAAGTTAGTTTTCAATTAATAATTAAAATTCTAATTAAAATTTCAAAAAAAGGGACCCCAGGGGCACATTTCCGACCTCCAAGGTATACACGTACCAAATTTGGTCTTTTCTGTAGAGCGCCAACACACACACATTGAGCTTTATTTAACTATAGACGTAAATAAAAAATTGTTTCCTTTCAGAGATTTTTTCCTACTTTTTTTCCAATTAATTGATTTTGTTAGTAGTGAGGTTTCTGGCTTGTTGAACAAGTAAGCGCATTAGTATTATATCCATTCCATTTCCTTTTCAAAGGGAGATTTCTTTTACTCTAAAGAGATCAAGTAATCAGGGTCTGAATTTCTTTATGCCATCAACAACTATTTCTTTCGCCATCTGTTTCCTCAAAAGAGTCAAATTTTGAATGGGCTGAAATTGCTGACATTCTCATTTCTTTAATGGTGTTTACCGGCTGGATTCTGCCAGACTACTTTTCTGTGGTCATAGACTTCGTGCTGTGAAAGGAAATTTTTCATTTAAATTTCCACTTCAATAATTTAATTAATGCTGGATTCTCTTTTAATAGATGTTTGTTCACGAGAAAGAATGAAAATAAATTTCAAAACTCTCCACATTTTTTTTTAAATTTATGATCTTGGAATAAAGAATCTTTTCTTGACATGAAAAATATCGAAATCGAGTAAAGGTAATTTGATTAGGTAATCTATAGAGTATATACTCCATCTTCATACAGTCTTTTATTTTTTCCAATGAAAGTGCAACACAGATTTGATGCAAAATTTACTGAATTCCTTATACAATACAACATTTTTAAAACAAGCTATTGACAATTCAAATTTGAAAGCCTATAATGTTATATGATATTGCTTTTGTGGAATGTAAGCCTTTCAATTATTTGTCCCATCTTATGCCTGCACTCACTTTATCAATTGCAGAACAAGATACATTGTTAGAAAAATCATTACTGACATTAGAGACAGGATGCGTAGTAAAAATGCGTCAGAATCAAGTACTTATTAAGCCCCTTAGCCATCCCCCTGGGAGGGCACCTCAGATATGACGATGAGACGCTTCCGGTATTGTGGTTGGATCTCGTAGTA
Organism: Argiope bruennichi; assembly: GCF_947563725.1. Taxonomy (NCBI): domain Eukaryota; kingdom Metazoa; phylum Arthropoda; class Arachnida; order Araneae; family Araneidae; genus Argiope; species Argiope bruennichi. The sequence continues at coordinate 82,321,867 of NC_079152.1, forward strand.
TCACCCCGGTAGGTACAGAAAAAGATCAGCTCCTCCCATCGATGACGAGACATGCGTCCCAAGCGAAGGGTTGTACCTTGGAAGATAATGGCCCTTAGGACTCATCCAAAGCTCCCGCTAGTGTTGCTGGTGCGGTGATCCGGTCATTCAGATTTTTCCATGTGACTTCGGGCGTGTCGGAGTAGCCGGTTTAAGGTTAAGCACCTTCACCAAATAAAGAAATAAAAATTATATTATATTATATTATATATATATATATATATATATATATATATATATATATATAATATTTTGGTTGAATTAAATGCAGGTTCGAAGCATTGAGGAGATATTTCACATTTTAAAATTAAATTTAATATCCATTCCGGGAAAGCAATTTATTTACAAGCAGGCGTGGACAAGGCCCGTCCGCCAACGCTTGCCACAAAAGCAGAAGTAAGAAAAGAAAAGACGAAACAAATGATCAGTAGTCTTATATAACATAGGATTTCCGGCCACGCGCCGATGAAATACATGTATTAACCTTTGACAAGGGCAACGGAAGTATCACTTTTATTTGGTACGTAGTACTGATGGCGCATTATTTTTACAAAGGAATTAATTAAACCGAAAGTGGAATTAGATCAGGAAATAAGAGAATATTTTACTATGGCCTAAATTAGGATAAAGTTTTGGAAATTATTTTGAATTAAATTAAGAGTTTAAAATATCATTACATACATACATACATACAAATATATATATAGCTTCAAGCAAAAATTTCATTATACTAAATTTTATGCAGTCGTCAACAATAACAACAAAAAAGGAACAATTCTTTAACTTTGCTATTTATTATCGCCCATAAAATTAGTGTCGATTAAAATGGCTTAAACGGCCAGATTTGTTGAGATAGACAAACTGATTAACCAAGTTAAACAACATAGTTGATAGTAATTTATTTAATAGTAGTTAATTTATTTATTTATAGTATATTTAATAGTAGTTAATTAACTACTATTTCAAACTTTTTCCATTACAGAAACCAAGATTTTTTAATAATTCGATTTAGCAGGTATTTTTATGTATATGCATCAAATTTCGTTCCAAAATTCGCAGTAGTTTTTGAAATATACTTAATTTTATTGACTGAAAACTTCGCCCCAAAAGAGCCAACCCATCGGGGACCGTATATTAAGTAAATCTCGCTTTTTAACAGCAAAATAAGACTTTTCGCGTTTTTATTACAGAAATTTCGAAACAGGAATAAACAACACGGCTCAGATTTATCGTTAATATGAGTATGAATTTTCAAAATGCAAATAATTTTTTTTCTTTTCATTCAAGTATCAGAAGTATTTTCATTCCTTTTAAAATCAATTATCATTTAGTTTTTTTAAATTGATCCCACCCTAAGGAATTAACATATAGCTTAATGTTTATGCCGAATGAAATACATTGTTTAGCCGACTTTCATTTTTAATTTAAAAAGCAGCTGATGGGTGTAGTGTGAATACCGTAAAGATATTTTAAGCCAATGAAATTATCGGCTTTTATTAAAAGGATAGACTTTTATTTTCAGGCGGAAACTATTGTTAATCGGACAGAAGATTTATTAAATTTATTATTTTAAGCTACATTAAAAATACAGAGAGATGGACATTCCTTCTGTCAGAGGCTGATGTATTCAAAACAAATAAATGCTAAAGAATTAAACCAAGTACATTATCATGCTACAAAACTAGAACTAGAGGATAGAAAACTAAAGAAAATTCTTTCATAACTGTGAGGGAATCATTTTACGGATATTTAAAAAAATATTTTCAACCTAATTAAAGAAATTTATTAAGGAGTTCTCATTGTGTATATAGTAAGTCATAGGTACTAATTAATTTTCCTATTTTAGCGTTAATTAATATACTGAATGATAAGAAATGATACGGATTTCCTTGGATCTATTTCATTTACTTGCAAACGATAACTGCCAGTAAAGTATAAAAACAGCCAATCAAACTTTATATCATCTGCATGGAAAAAAACAGCATTTTTTTTTTTTTTTAAGAAAGCAAAATTTATTTTGAATTAAAATCGTTTGACCCGAAAGTAAATTTAATATTCAACTACGATATTATTATTCGGCTATTAAGACTCGTGCTTTGTGAAAAATAGATCTATAAATACAAACAAATTTACTATATAGTCCCTCAAAAAGTGGGTATTTTAAATCAGCAAAGGGGGATTTTACAATTTTCTTGGATATTTAAAAAATTATTTGGGGTATATGCAAAATTTTTTCGATTTCGGCATTTTAGAATGTCAGCTTCGCTCCATGGTAAAAATTTTATTATGTTACAATTCCCTTTTTCTTCACATTCATCTTTAAAATTTTTTAAAAAAGTATTAAATATGTGTTATTTATGCATTCGTTACTTAATTTTATGAAAAAATTATAGTTTTCTTTAGGCAAGTGAAATATTTTTTTGAGAAATATATAATAGTTTTAGAGATATCGCCAGAGCGTCTTATGAGCTTCTCATAAGACTCATTTAACATTGGAAGAACATTTTCCACTCTTAAAATTATCATCAGAATTCCATAAAATTTCATTGTGAGCTTAATTTTTTATTACGACAAATTGATTTAAAAAAAATTTAATGGAAGATTTCCGAGATAACAGTTAAATAACTGGGTTAATCAGTTTCTCTACCTTAATAAACCTGTACTCTCGAGTCATTTCCATCGACACAAAATTTGTGAAGATGCGATAAGTAACAAAATTACAGAGGTGTTCCATCTTTTTTTGTCGACGTCTATACAATAAATCCTTTTAATAGGTTGTTCAACAGATTACTCCAAAACGACATATTAATGATTAATTATATTTATATGATTAATAATTAATTATTATAGTGTAACTAGCAGTACCCGCACAGCGTTGCCCGTGCCATAGCATCCACGAGGAAAAATTAGCTTTAAACTTAATGCCGGGCTTGCACTCGGCCAGTAGGTCCCGACGGGACAACAACATGCCGCTGTATTGTATCTTTTCTCACTGCACATGCGTTTGTAGAATTTGGCGTTTTTTCTTTTTTGCTTGAAAAAATTAATTATTTATTATAGATTAATTCCGCCATTTTTTGTTCTTTGTTCTTTCTGATGCAAGCTTGTGTGTGTGTGTTTCATTTTATTTGTCATTTTTTTTTACAGTTTTCCAAATTGAGCTATGTTGACTTTTTATTTTTATTTTACAATGTTTCTTTGTGTAATTATCCATCATTTTAATACGATGCGCAGTGAAAAAGAAAATTCAGGGGCGCCAAAAATGCAATTTATAGCCAAACATGGAATGCCCGAATCTAATAAAATTGTGGCAAACATAAATCAATTCCTTTCTGCGCATGCGCTACTTAGTCGCCGAGTGTAAACCAGGCATAAGTTTAGCCTCCACCCGAAATGACATGGGCATGCCAAGCAACATTAAACAAACATAAAAAAATATATTTAAAAATCATCAAGAATATTTACAAAACAATTTTTTATAGCACACATTCAGCAATACTTAGATTGTTAAAAAAGTAAAAATAAATTATGTTCATAAGCAAAACAATATTCACTAAAAATATACAATAGAAAAGCTGTTTTAAAATTTAAAAATATACAGATAAGTCATTGTACCCACTATTCCACACTTGTTTATCAACTCTGTATAATCTGATATGAAAATAAAATTCAGCTTGCTTCGTAATATTTCTTTGTAAACTATACAGGCTGTTTTTCCTCCTGGAGCGAAGACAAAAAGATTTTGTTTGGATGTAATTCTAGAAAGTGCTACATAAAGTTGTAAAGCCTAAACTTTGATATACATTCATTTCGCGCCTTGCGAGGTTGCCATCTTTTCGGTGGTGCTTTGTTTGGGGTTACATTGCGACCATTTTTTTACTACTGTTTGTTTACTGTAATTCGATTTTTCCTATTCATTTCTCTTGATTTTTTTTTTTTTTTGCTGTACATATTCCTTCTACTTACTTTCATTATTTCCGATTAAACTTTTTTGCGTGCATTCCATTTTACAGCATTTCTTGATAAAGCCTGACTAAAGCAGGGGCAGTTGCTCCGGGCCCCCACATCTGAGGAGACCCCAAATCCTCCAACATATGAAAATAACTGTTGAGAAATTTGCATATTTTTCATTTAAAAATGTACTAATATTTAGTTTATGAGATTTAGGGGTTTTTCTTATAGACAGATGCTTAAGATAGTTGTAGAAAGCATTCTAATATAAATCTTGCCTTAGTATTTTATCAGATTGCATTTTAAATTCAATGGTTAAATGTGGTACTTCGGGGTAAGACTAAGAGTGTTTTTACTTTTAAGTTTAAATAGCATTTTGAAATAATTAACGACAAATACCATAGATAAATTCTATGCATGGTTCTTCATTACTGAAATAGTGAAGCAGAGGGGGAGGGGGCAAAGAAATTTTTGCCCTGGGCACCAATTAGACTAAGTCGGGCCTTGTTTATTGATTTTTTTCCATATTTCCGTTAATATGCTAGAGCGTTCTTGGGAACCTTACAATTGGAAACCCTATTGCTATTGCCTGCGCCACATTCGACCATTTCGCTAGAATTTGGCGATAAAATATTTTTCTTTGGCGAAAATTATTGTATATCAAAGTTTTTCCTTGAGGCAGTATTTTTAACTGGCTCTGGTGCAGGAGAATCAATTTTAATATCAAAGAGTTATCTCATTCCAATAGATTTACCGTCTTCCTTTAAACGTGTTCATTTCCCAGTGTGGCTCTGTTTTGCCATAACAATAAACAAAGCCCAAGGACAAACGTTTCACACTGCTGAAATTGACTTAAGCAAAGAATGTTTTTCTCATGGACAACGGAACAACTTTGATATACAATCATTTTCGCCAAAAAAAAAAAAAAAAAGTTTATCGCTAAATTCTAGCGAGATGGTTGAATGTGGCGCGAACGGTAGCAATAGCGTTTCCAAATCGTAAGGTTCCGATGAATCAAAATAAATAAATAAAAAAATGGTGACTTCCAACAAAAATAGTGGTAATGTAACCCCAAACAAAACGCCACCGAAAAATTGCCGACCTCGCAAGGCGCCAAATGACTGTATATCAAAGTTTAGTCAATAGCATCATCAACTTTTAAACTTAATTTGTGTGGGGGACGACCAGATGGATTAAGAGAAATTAAAAATTCCATTGGATAATGAATAGCTTCTTCACTATCCCCAACTGTGTCTATTGAATAATAAACTTGGGCTGGGATATCGAGTAAAGATGACATTCATTAATAAGAAGTGAATGTAATGGTTCAGGCGGGGGGGGGGATCTTCTAATTTAATTTTCCCCTATAAACAACACATGCCATTTGATTCATCTTTCCATTTTAAAGTTGAGCAATATGGTCAAACTATAGACATCTTCCCTATTGACACCGATGCATCATTTCTGTAATCTACATATAAATTGTAATTCAAGACGGAGTACCCCTTTTCAGACTAAATATCAGGAACGTTTGTTCTTTCACTTCTTCTCTGTCTCAAATTTAAATGCCTTTCTTTGTCAGCAGATAGGCGATCACTTCGCTCCTCATGAGATTCATTTTGTCTCTGTAATTCATTTGCAGTGCGATTTAAAGAGAGACGGTTATTTCGCTCAAAGGAAGAATCTTCTTCACCAAGTGTGGACATTCTTTCTCTGATATTTGCTAACCGAACGTTTTTCATTTACATTTTTATTATTCCGCAAGAAATGAAGCGTTTTGTCATTTAATGTGCTCGGCCAAGGCTGGATTTCCTTTTTTTGGGCATGAGTTTTGAATTGCTGTTTAAAATCAGACGTAAACAAAGAAATGTATCACATATGCATACCACAACTCTTGCTATTCGCGCATGCACAATTTGAAGTTTTCGCACGTGTGGATAAGTGTTTCACGCATGCGCGACTCTTAGTAGGGAAATAATTAAAATTTCAATTATAAAACTCCTTTTTTAATTTCGATATGACTTCAATATACTAAAACTTCCTCCAATAAATGCCCTACAAAATGGTACAAATATCTCCAATATTAGTTAAATATTTCTCGAGTTCATAAATACAGACGCTTTCAGGAGACTTCATTTTATACTATGTATAGATGAGAAAAATGATCGAATGTGTAATGGACTAAAGAGACTTTACTGTAAATATCTTTAGAGCATCTTCTCCTAGATTCTATATATTTCTTTGGCGCACCAACTGCTGTATTCTTATTTGCCGCTCATTGGGCCAATCTGCGCATTTTTCTTAAACACAAAAAGAATAAACGTAATTTTATCAGGCATAATTAATACAAATTCACCATTTTCGAATTCCGCTGAAAATCGAACATTTTCGAGTATGACATAGTACATGTTTTGTATTGCCCCTTCGGGATAACCCTCCCAATATTTCAAAAAACAAACAATAATGCACAATGTTGCAGATGGAATGGGGAAATAAAAGTCAATGTCGAAGTGTTAGCTTTATACGTGTTGGCAACCCTCAAAACGTTTTCTATGTTCTGTAGAAAATTAAGCACTTTTAGCGTGCTTAAAAATGGTTTCAAATTTAAGCACTTTTCATGACGTTACACATCCTGAGAGGTTTACTGCAGAAATAATTATATCCGAGTAACTTTAAAAAGCACAATTCTTGTTTTACTATCTGCAGTATATACATATAAAACGAAAAGTGAGTTATTACTGATGCATTTGAAGAAATGGCTTGATGAACTCTGTCATTAATACGTGTGAAACAAGCTGATAGTGTCTCGTCACTGCTTCATCGCATACTTCCTAATAAAGGTTGTCGCATCTCCCCACGCCATAAAAATTAGAGACTGTGGTGAAAGCTTTAAGCCAGTTAACAGCTACACTACCTGAGCAATTGCTTTTGTATCGTAGTCATGTTACTAGGCTGCGAACCACAAAGTCCCAGGTTCTATCCTCGCTCATATCAAACTACCACAAGACCATAAGCAAGGCCATGAATGCCACAATTATACAAATTTTTATTTTCAGAGTCCCAGTATAGAAGAAAGGGGAGGGGGGAATATACTGTGAAACTTTTTGGCTAGCCAGTTGAATCCAAAACTTGACACAGCTACAATTTTAAGAAACAAGATAATTTATTCAAATTTCATTTATCAGATTTTTTTTTTTTTTGGTACAATGTTTGCATGCACAGGAATATACAGACCAATGAATGGTCAACTCGTTAACAAATGTATTCAAAATTTTGATATATATATATCTTTACTTTAGACGCTAAAACTGTGAGTAAAAATATTTCATTTATGTAGTACTTAGTATTTTGAAGTTATCCTGTTCACTTGTACATGGACAAAAAAAACTTCACGGAAACAGATTTTGTTCAAACTTTGGTTGAAATCTGCAAATTTAGTATGAAGAAATTTCAACTCAAAGCATTTTTCGTTATAGTGTTCACAAATAGATATAATATCAAAAATGTGTTATTCAGAAGTTTGAATTATGGAAATAAAGCAAGATCTCAAGTTCGAATTTTTTGGCCATTACAATTTTTTTTTTTCTCTTTGGATAGTCCGTATATGAAAATTATTGGCATTCATTTATTTTTGGTAACTTCTGGCAAGAAGAATGAATGACTTGCAAATAAATTTGGAGTATCATGAACATTTTACTTTATTTTAGGAAACCTTGAATCATTCAGTGTATTCAAATGCACATTTTTCTGGCATATTATTAAGAAGTAATAAAATTTGATAGAAAAATTATAAATATTTAAATAATTCATGGATGGAAAGTAACTAAATGTCATTGAAATGTTACTAACAAATGCTGTATAAACAAATAATCATGTGTAGAAAAGAAAGGATGAGCAGAAATTGCAGTTAAAAACATAACATAAATATTTAAAATTACTTCTAAAATAATCCCCCTTATGTAAACAAGGCAAAGGAGGTGAAATATAAAACTTAAAAATATAAATTTATGTTTACAATAGTATAATGGTACTAGAATATTTAACTTCTCCAAGCATTCCAAATTGATAACTTTCAGTTCCGACTTATAAAAATGAATTTTCATAAGTAACAAACTTTCCATCTGAAGAATATTTACAAATAAACATAATTTAAATGCTTAGAGGTAAACTTGTGGAAGAAAAGCCCAGCTATTTAGAGACAAATTCCTTTAGATAAATTGTTTTGAAGCTGCATGGGACTATCTTAGTTCAAATATTTTAAATGATACATGAAAGGTATATTTATCTTCTTGAAAGTTTCATAAATACAAGTTGAAAGACATTTAGCCAGTAATGGAAGATCAGATGCTTGTCAGTTAATGGGAAGGAAAGATGACATTTAGTTGTTAAAGAGCCAACATGTTCAATATTCACGTATATAGTAGATTTTTCGAGTAAACAAAAATGAGAATTTTTTTATCCATTAATAACATGCATGAATATGCTTGTTTTCCTCAAAAAAACTGTAATAAGAGCTAGTAGTCATATTCAGCAATAATAAAGCAACAAAAACAACAAAAAAAATTACCCAACTAGACTTTATATGTTTATTCACATCAAAAAGTAAATTGACATTTTTTCTAGGATACATCAAAAACAAGTAAATTACAAAGCTCTAGCATTAAAGCTCTTACAATGCTGCAGTAATATGAAAGAATATTTTTAATGAGAGTACAGTAAAAATGCGTGAATAGTCTAGTCTGCATGTTATATTAAAAATTACGACACTCAAAATTTTAAAATTTTGGCACAGCATTTTGAGAAGTTATGAATTAAGAAAGGCTAAATAGTTGGAAACTTAATTTCAAATGCAAGTTTAAATATCATTTCAAAAAATAAAACATCTTTAAATGATTTAAAGAGCAAGGCCTTTAGACAAAGCTCAGAGAAATGAAAGTTCATAAATTTTAACAGCAAAAAATTTAATTTAATGCTTTTTCTTTAACGAATGGAAACTCTATTGGAACTAGAAGAAATTACAATAGAAATGTTAATTAAGTACAAATAAATTTTTACATTGACAGTATTCTGCTCACCATATCTACAAAGAAAATATTGGTAACAGAAGAATAGTTCTGTCACCAACCTTCACTGCCAATTCAATTCTATTATGTATTAAAATGCAATGAAAAATTGCAATCCTTTATGAAAAATTTTTATGTTCCAAAAATTGCTCATAAAATTTTTCTTGAAAATTACATATTAACAGACTTAATTATTTATCAACTTTTGTACTGCATACTTTTATAATATATAGTATGTGCAAATGTTCACAGAAATGGGTTAAAAAAATCCTTCAGAAAAGACTTTTGTTCAACAAACATTTAACAAATATCTTTATGATCCTTCTTAATGGCAGTTATCCTTTAATTATATTAATCAATAATACAAATCTTTATTAAAATATTTTATAAATTGGAATGTTGTTTGAATTGGAAATATCAATTACAATTTATTATATTTAAAAAAATCTTAACAGCATGAAAGTAAAGACAAACATGATTAACTTTAAAAAAAAATGTTTGGAATGAAAAATTACTGACCAAGTTTTCAAAATTAAATTTTTATAATACACAGATGAGATTCCATGTACATTGATTTAAAAGAAATATAAAAAAGAATATTAAATTACTCTCTACTTCAAGATTTCTTTATAAACTCTGCATACAGTGACAGATTATCATTATAATGGTACTATAAAACTGAGCATGTTTTTATAAACATTTAATTAAAACATACCCAGATGAAAAAATCTAAAATTATAACTATAAATAACTTTTGTACATACTTATTTGCTTACAATATTAGTAACCAATATTACAACATTAATTTTCAACAAATTTAACGCCATCTTATCTTACTTGTACGATAACTTATCAGTTATGCACTTAAATTAAAATTTTTTTAAGCCAGTATTTAATAAACAATTTAAATAATCATTCCTAAGACAATATTCAATCAAATAAGGCACATATTTGTAATTTCCCACAACTAAATTTTAGTTGTACAATTATTAAGAAAAGCCTAATAATGAGTTAATCTGTCACTATTCATGTATTTTCTAGAAGTACACTCTTTGTACATTTTTTAAAATAAGGCACATTATGGCAATAATACATATACTGCCATATAAAAAAATAGTTGACATTTCACAAAAAAGTTTTAAAAAATACAAATATTTACATAAAACAATCACAACATTCAAACGATATACAAAAAAAAAAGAGGAAAATTATTTTGACATTCATCAATACTTGTAATCAGGATTTGCAGGTGGTTGATAGACATAATTTGGATTGGCAGATTGATAGTATGGTGGTGGGTTTGGAATTTGACTAGGAGGCGGATGGACTACTTGATAAGAAGCTGAAGGAGCAGAAGGTGTATTTGGTGTTACAGGACCTAATATGAAACATTTGAAAACATGGTTATTAATAAAATCTACAGCTACTCATAAGGTAAGATTATTATAATATTTTAAATTACAGATTAAGGAAGTGATAAAAGCATATTTTTTTGTAGTTTCTTAAGCAAAATTTCTGAAACTCACACATCTGATAATTATTCAAGCTAAGCAATTTGAATGAATATTTAAACTAGGGAGGTTCTGCCTCCTGTTGACTAACATTCACAAACTCTCTAGACTCCTTGCTTACAATGAGAATCTGGTTACAATTTTGATAGAGGTAAACTGATTTAACTGCGGTCAGCAGAGAACAAAATTTATTGACTCCGAAATGAGAAATTTCTTTCGATTTTCTTAGAAGACAAATTCAAAACAATCAATGAAACTAAAACTGATAAAGAATGCATGGTATGATGCATAAATACAATTACTATAAGAGGGCATTTCAATGTTGATAAAAATCCTAAATTTCTTTTTAGCGCTTTTACTTTAATCAAAAGTCTTTAAATGTTTTTAATTCTGAAAGGCGTTTTTCATGCAACGAAAGCATTAAGAAGACAATAATGTATATCTCTCATTGCCTAGTAAAATAACTACTAGCATTCTTTCAATAATTTGCTGTGCTTCACATTATCTTCCATTTCAGAATATTTTACTTTTATCATCAATGTGTATAGTTGTAATTATGTTCTTGAATATTATGCTGATTACAATGAAATCTAGCAGTAAATGTTTTATAGCAGGCCAAGCAACAGCTGCAACTTCTCAGCAACTTTGAAAGAGAACTTCTATTGATTTGACAAATGAACACCTAACAGTATATTATATGAATGAGACACGATTCGCGGTGTTTGCACATTGCTTCTAAAAAAATTACATACAGTATAGTACAACAGTAGTGGTCAATTTGCTTGAGGTTACTTGGAATCAAAATTTGACCATAAAGGATTATTTGTAAATGTAATAATAAAATCCGACCTCCCAAATTTCTTTATTATGACCACAGAAACTTGAGACTTAATTGCGTGTGAAAACGATTTCCTTCAAACACAAACAGTAAAATAATCTTCGTTACTTAATTTCCTTATTTTCAGATTCTTATACATCTAAAAATCCATCATAAAGTTCAAGTTGTAAATAGAGCAATCTTCCTCATCAGTCTTAACATACGCATCAACTATAAAATGCTGAAAAAAATTTGTAATAGCATCCTTCACAAATATTACTGATATATCTTTTATGAAACTGTTAAAAATTTTACGCATTTACAGATTTGAACAGATTTATATATCAATTCAAATCCCCACCCCAACATTTTCGTATTTTAAATTCAAAATAAAAAATTAATTTTTCATTCCTTAAAAATTGCAAATTGTTTGCTTCACTCAAGCATAATATATAAAGATTAAGATAGCACCTCATATCATTTAGTTAAAGTAAAGATAAAACTCTGTTGTGCATTTGGTAACAAATTTTAGAACAATAAGGAACATTTTCATAGATTTATGCACTTATAGAACTACTGGTTAAAATACATTGCATTCATAAATATGTATTTTCTAATTACAAGATGCATGCTAATGAGGTGATAAAAGTTCTTTCATTTGGCAGGTCAATAATGCTGGTGAGAGTACATAGCTGTCATGATACGTAATATATTTACAGATTTTTTTGCCCCCCCCCCCCAACAAGTAATTAATCTAAGGTGGTTACTTTCATAATGACCTGATTGTCCACATAGTATAAGAAAGAAGAATGCAGAATACCTTGTAAGAAATTATCCATCTTTTCTTCCTTGCTGCTTTTCAAAATTTTCAATTTATTCCTTTTTATATTGTGTGGGGCTTATTTCATTGTTTCAATAAAATTTATCAACATCCTCGATAAAAAAAAAGGTTTAAACAAAATCTCAATTGTATGTTCATATTTGGAAAGCGAAGCCACATGATTGAGCCTGCAAGTGCTGCTAAATTGTACAACAAAATAATGCATTTTTTAAAAAATTAATTCTTTAAGCCAGTTAAAAGAACAGAAAACGTTATATTCTCTGATGAACATGAACAGTGCACATGCCCTGGATGCTAATAGAAAACATAACAGCATAAATGCTATTATAATATCTATCTTGATAAAGATTTGAACTAATCTGATTGACACACTATTATAATTAGTGCATCTATGGCATTAATTGCTAATTAAAATAACTCTTTAAATCCATAGACTTTAAAAATGAGGAAAATGAGTCGCACCTTTATATATAAACACTGAAAACGATAGTCAGTGTTTAGTATAGAAGAGATTCTAATTGCAACTTTCGTAATGGAAATGGATTATTGTTAAAATAGACAATATGTAGCAAGAACTAGTTAAGATTTCAAATGCTGAAAAGATAGAAGAAACTTATAGACGGATAGACATTGTGAAAATACTTATCCCACATATTGGAAATCAAACATGATTGATTTAAAAATTAACTGCATCGAGAAAGACGAACTAAGCTGATACGCTTAAAAAACACTATATATTTATTATATTATGCAAGAATCCAAACTTGCACATAAAAACTGAAATTTAGATAAAATTTAATTTTGATTGACATCTGTTAAAAATATAATTTAGATCCAATAAGAGTAAAACTGCTGAAATTTAACAGATATCAAAACTGCAAAATTTGTCAAAAAGAAGGCAATCTAATTAAAAGTATGTATATTATATGCAGCTTTAAAGAGGTTTAAGGTTTAAAAGATTTTATAATATTCAGTTTAAAATATTTATTTTTGTATCAAATTTAATTATATACAAATATTTTTTAATTTTGTAAAGAATTAGCTATAATATATTAAAGAAGATGGTTTTAAAGAAGATACGCACACTAATTTCTCACATTTTTGCATTCAATGACAAATGAAATTTTAACTAATGATGACAGAAATTTTTTCAATTTATTCTTTTGGTCTTAAAAAGTAAAAAAAAAAAAAAAAAAAAAAAAGAATTAAGTTAATTGATAAAAGATTTAAAATATTTAACATGAAACATATCCAATGTAAAAACTATGCACTTATTTTTATAAACATGTTTATTTGATCTCAGGTAACAGAATTTACATCAGTGTTACTTTAATACTCAAATTTTAAAGAGATTTGACCAACATTTAGGTAAGCATGCAATTGCAAGAAATCTTGCATATAAAAGCATATAGGAACTTAGCAAGGAAGCATTAGAAACTTTATGCACACATAAAGTATAGAAGTTATAACCAATATAAAACAGAAACAGTATTCCTGACAAGTTTGCCTAAGGTTTCACTAATAATTATTTAACACTGAATAACAAGTGATTAGTTTTTAGTAAATACTAGTGAAGATGCTATTCTAATTACAAAAAGATATTTACATACTATTTAGAGCATTCGATTTCATCTACTGTATATATATGTATAAATATAAATTATGCTATCTACCCAAATAAATAATAGTATAATGCAATTTAAGCACATTATGATATAAAAATTAAAAAAAAAACTAATGCAGAAACATTTTTTTAATTCAGTGTTTTATGATATGATTTTACTGATCAATTAAAAGTGAAATTGTTTATGCATATTATCTATTTTTAACTGTGCATTTCAGGCATTAAAAATAAATGCATTTTGCTTTTAACTCTTTACATTTGGATAGTGAACTCATTCTATTGTTTCTGAAAATGCTGTACTTAGAACACAACAACATTTTGAAAAAGTAAGACAGTATCAGATTACCATGAAAAATTGATAACAGCATGCACCTAACTATCTGCTAGTTAATAGCAATATTCTCAAATGCATTCATCAATTATATAAATACAAATTCAAAATTTTAACATTTATCTCCTGATTAGCAGCATTCAATAGTTATTAATATACAAAAGAAAACAATAAGCAAAAATGGCAGAAAAAAAATATAAAAAAAAGCATTACTAATATTACATGCAATTTTCAAAACAAGTAAAAAGCAAACTACAAGGTCTGTCCAAAAAGAAACAACTTTTAAAATAGAATGCCAATGCATCAACCACGTGTTAAAAATAAGTTGTGAAACATTCACTTTGTGCTTCTATCAGTTCTTTTTTTCAAAAACATTAATAGTATTTTATCAGTACTTTGTATCTGTGGAGACCTTCTACATATGGAAAAATGAAAAAGTAACAAATCTGTATCAAATTAAAATTTGTAAAAGTTTTTACTACAACACTTTAGATATGTTGTAACAGCCAATCTCAATGCTATTTAATGGTAAAAATATTTAAAATTCAGCAGAACTTCAACTACAGATATCTGAAAGGTAAGCACCTTACCACATAAATGGTGATCTCCATGTCAAGAAAACACATGCTTTGAATGATAAGAATTAATGTGTATGTAAAATTGTTGATAGTTAAGTAAAATGTTAGCCTTCTCTCTAGATTTATGAAGAAAACATGCATCCAAAGACAAAAATTTATTGGATAATTTAAATGCTGTTATAGAAATATGACAATTCCCCAGATTGGAAATAAAAGAAAGTTCTGCAGATCAAAGTTAAAATTTGACTTGAAAAGTAAATTTCTAACAATAGATTAAAGGAAGGAAAATTTGTGGTTCTAAATCAACATTTTGAGAAGACATTCCAAAAATTGAAGATTTAGTAAAAGAGATAAATATTCATCTCCTTGTAACTATCAATTTATTTTAAAAGTTTCTTTTATTTGGACAGACTATGCACTTTTTCTATTACAGTTAAAATTAATCCCTTCAGGACCAAATACAGAAAATGAAACATTCCAACATGGAGCAGCTTCAATGGCCCATGCATTTTCTGCAGTCAAATTTAATTTCATATAAAAAATATATAAAGCCAGCATTTTAATACGACTCCAATTTTACTGTTTTTACAATACAATACTGTAATTATGATATGTAGTTATGTATATGATATAAAAAGAATGAAAACTTGTAAAATACTAAAATTTAAACTATGACTATGAAGAGAAATAATATTAAGATGAAAACAAAGTTATAAATAATATCTATAAGAAATTTATAGGTAATCGAGCAATAATAATTTGTAGATAAAGAAATTTAAAAATTCATACTTCTTATTGAAAAGTTCATCAACTGCCGAAATTTTATTTTAGAAGATTAACTGGCTTTGGATTTTGAGGAAGCATCCAAAGACATTGTTTTCATAATTATATTCTTCTATGTCCGAGAAAAAAATCTTCGGACTCACTGTTATTACTGATATCAGTATCACTTCACTTTTCTAGGTAGGTAACATAGTTCTACTTAATTATGGATAACAAAATGAAAAATTCAATACGATTCCATAACATATTTCAAGATTTTTAAAAAACACAGCTATACTCTGTTTCACCCTAACTTGGCAGTATTGTAAAAGGTAGAAAATGCGACGCTCTGCGTTGGGAAAGAGCTCCCCATCAATTCCGACTTTAAAATAGTTAAAATTTATAAAATAATATCATAAATTACAGAAATCCTTTTTTTATCAATATGTATTTAAAATTATTCTCAAGTTAGAAGTGCTTATAAGTTAAGTATTTTGTAAATAAAGCGAACGAATAAAACTAAAAGATTGACATAATGAATTCCACTTTGGCTAGAACCAGTCTTCAAGGTCAAATATTTGGCACGCTTTGCTTTTACGTCTCCGCCAACTCAACTTCATTCAGTTCGCAACCATTATCATCTTTTGTACTTTTTTTATTCTCGCTTTTCTAGCAGCTGCTATTTTCGATACTATTAATCACATTAGTAGTTATTAGTTTTGTTAGGTGAATATTTATTCGATTCGTCATTTCTATTAACTTCTAAAATGTTTGAAAAAGAGAAAGCGTTATCACCGACTACGCTGTGCACACTTTCAAGACGAGTGAAACCAACAAAAAGTGCAACATGTAAAAACATATTAAATGTTTATTCTCGACTCCGAGAAAATCCTTAAGATTCTATCAATCAAATCGTCGATAAAGATGTTACAGATGTTTCGCAATGAACAGTTTTCCTTTTGAAAAAAGAAATAAAGGCATCCTTTAAGTACCTCTGGAAAGAAGTGACCAGGCTCAGTAGATAAACATTCAGGTCTTGTAAAATATGATGATTTTACCTTATTCTGTATTTGACGAAAAATCCATGCATTTTTTTTGCAGAAATGAGATCCCAACATTAGATAAAGTTTTAACAGATGTGAACGATGATACAGATATCTTTTCGAAAAACATTAGCCGAACTACGCTTTACAGAATATTGAAAGATATTGTTTTCTTTTGAGAAACGGTGAAACGAAATGAAATAACTTTAATGATTTGTTAAAATAATGTGTCAATAATATTGAAAAAATAATGAAAATAAGGAAACAATTAATTCTCCGATAAAGTGATAAAGTAAATAAATATTTACTATTTGGCGAAAAATTTGCGAGATAAAGTTTTGCCAGCGATCTGCATTTCTAGTAACTTTGTGCTTTAAAGTAACCCTGTTCCCCTGATGACGACTGCGATTCGGCATGCCTAGAATATACACTACTGCCAAGTTAGGGTGAAACAGAGTATAGAAATATTTCACTCTCATCCTCTTCTGCAGCAGTAAACTAAATGCACTTTCCCATAATCTCCTAACAAAAAAGGCAACAAGAACACCACAAACTCTTTAAACACAAATGTGCTTGTTTGTTTATATCAATAAATCTATCAAATCTAAAAGAGCAAAACAGAAACTAATGCCTGTATATGAATATCAAATAAATCATTATGTTTTAAATTGGTATGCATGTTACATTGGGTAAATAGGAATGGAAAAACACATATATATGTGACAATGGTCCTGAAGGGGTTAAAGCATTCAAAATGCTATTAAAAAAAAAAAAAAAAAAACTAATAGCAAGCATTTTACGCACCTAAATCTATATCTGTCCAAGCAAATAAATCTTCTATTAGCGAACAACTACACAAGAATCAAAAAGTTAGTCATGCACTAATCAAAAACTAAATAATGCAAAAACTAAAAAAAAAAAAAAAAAAAAAAAAAGCAGAATATATGCATTATTCTAATAATTTAGGAATAAACACAGTGAATCTTGCAAAATAAATTACTTGAATCAAAAACTAAACTTAAAAGAAATGCAAATAAATATAATATAAAAATATTGGCAACATAAAAGGCTTTGTGTAAGCTAATACTGAGAAAATTAAAATCAAGTAATAAAGAATGCTGCTTTAAAAATATTGTTCAATTGCTTTCAAATCAATATATGTACTAGATAAAAAGTATAATAAAATATGAGCTTACACGAAGAATAATGCATAATTCCTTCTTTATACATATGATCAAGAAAACTAACCGTAGAGGACAGTTCCACGATTCAGTCTGCGCTTTGCTAAACAGCAACAGCTGCAGAAACAGCAACAACAAAGAGTAATAATAATCAAGATGAGTAGGGCACCAACAATGATGCCAGCCAGAATTCCAGTGCTATCCAAAAATAAATTAGAAAATTAGAAAAACAAGATTAACACTTAAATAATATATTAAAGATAAAAACATATTGAAATCTGTAGAATCAAAACAATCAAGGCAATGTTAAAATATAGAACATTTTTTACCACATATCCCAATGTGTTAAACTTCCATCTATGATAATTTTGTTTCTAGGAAATGTATATTAAGTAGAACTTGGCTAATTACTAACGAAACCTGTAAGACTCAGAGATAACAGCCAGCTGTCCTTGCATGTTGTATTTACTCATAGACCTTCCTAAGGGTCCTTTTTGATCATATCAAAAACCAAAATTAAGATGACCGCAATCAGGTATCAATCATTGTACAAAAAAAAAAAAAAAAAAAAAGTAAATACATTTACGCCAATAAACTGCCTGAGCTGTTTAGTGTTATATGCTCAGTATTTAATTTTAAAAACTTTAAAAAATAAAATCAACTAAATGTATGCAAAATTTATACTACATTACTAGTTAAAAATATTAAGGAATTAATTTTTTTCTTCTTTCTAATCACTACTCCACCTTTGGAATTAAAATTTAGTTACATAAATTTAGAATTAGAAATTTTAAATTAGTTCATCGGAGCAGTGAGAAAAAGGAATTTTATCTTTACAAACATGAAAAAAGTTAAAATAAAAAAAGCAGCAATAATTATAATTTGATATGCATACATATTTAATTCTTGGTTATCCTTTCTCTGATATTCTTTCATTAGGATGGTTAAAAAAAAAAAAAATCTAAAATCATTACAAATGAGTCACTAACACACTAAAGTATGCACGATTAAAATAATCCATCTTAACAGTAGACAAAATAAAATGATAAATGGAATCACACGTTTGGGCTTTTCAGTTTCAAGTTGACAATTTATTCAGATAAAAATCATAAATTTCGACTACATTGCAAGGTTACAAAAATGCAGATTCAACAATTTTAATTTCAACAGAGGAAAATTAACTTTGCACTTTTAATTCTTTCTCTCATGGGTTTTATTCAGTAGAGTTACACGTCATATCAGGTTACCAGGACTTTAGTTTCATAGCTTTTTTTTCTTTCCCCAATACAGATATGAATATCTTAAGATTTTATACTAAATTAGAAATTTTTCATTTACTAAGCTCTGGAATTAGTTTTATTAATAGTTCAAAAAGGTTTTGATTAATGACTGACAAAATATATTTATAAATAAAAAGAAAACCTTTTACAAGATTCTATGAATTTTTCTTCTATTTTATACTTATTTTTACATCACTCTCCAGCAATTAAAACGTGTTTTAATTTATACATACTTAAATAGTTTTCAAATTTTAATTCATAAACAATAAACATTTAAGCTTCATAATTCATTTTTTATTAGTAATAAAAAAAGTTCCAATTGTTCATTATTTTATGAGGAATACCAGAACAATAAACTAATGAAATTACAAATAGTGCTATGTCTCTACAAGATAATTTCTTTCAACAGATGTAATCAACTTTCAGGTTATGGCTGATTTTGAACTATGACTCGTATATTCCTACAAAAAATTAACTTGAATGAAATTTGGACTTGAGGAAAATTGTTAAGAAATTCAGAGCAACTTCCACATACTAACTATTTGTGTTGATGCACTAAGTTTAATGCTTTGGCTAAGTTTGTTTTTGCATTGTTTCTGAATAAAGAGGTAAGTAATTTATATTAAATAGTTAGTTCCAGGAAAATTCCCATAAAATAAAAGGTATTCACATACAGTTCACTATTAATTACCGAACTTTGAGACACATAATTCATTTTAACAGAATTTTATCAACTTGTCACAGTAATGTAAAAATGCTCTATCTTCAAGATTCTTTAATGTAAAAGATTCCAAGTGAAAAAAAAAAAAGTATTAGTGAATTAATTGAAACCCTGACAGCTAATACGGCTCCATATTTGTATTTAATAAATATTTTGAGTTATGAAATTGAAATACATGTAGTTTTGCATAATCCACATTCGGGTAGGTTCAGCTGTTTCCCTCTCCAATTTGGTTAATTTGTTATCAATTAATAACAAACTAAACAATATTATTAAAAAAAATTCAAGCATAAGAATTTACACTAAAAATTTAAAATGGCAAAAAAAGAATTAAATGAAAGTAAAATAAAAACGAAAGTGTATTCAATTTTTCATTTTTAGAACATTTAAGGGATTTTTTATAAGAGGAACTGTAAATATCCAACATTAAAAACATTTCCTTCCTCTTGAGATATTTATATTTTACTTCATGAATACTACTTTAGATGTTAGGAAGCATGATTAAAAAATCATTTCCTGATTGTAATCAGATTCTTTACAGAACATTGCTTCATGAAAATTAATAGAATGTATCATGAAGCAAAATGATGAGATGTATTGAAATATACTTGCAATATGCACCAAGAAATAAATTAATCTTAAAAAGAAGCAGCAGTACCAGATTTTTTATAAAAAGTAAATACTTTCAAAGATTTTTGTCCTTTAACCCCCCCCCCCCCCCCTTTGTAATAAAAGAGTGAGAATAAAAAAATTGAACAAATTTTTCCCAAAGAATTCCCATTTTAATAGTTTTTATATTTGATTTATAAAATTTCAAATACAAATTCATCATTAGCACTGAAATATCAATAAGAATGATAATCTAAACAGTAGACAATCTATAATTTTATTACTCAAGGAAGTTATAAATGCTTTTAACAGAATTAGAACTTGAATTCAGAGCAGATAATGGGAAGGATGCAATTATTAAAACTGCTAAAAGGACTAGTTAAATAGATATATAAATAAAGTATTTATTTACTTTAATTAATACTTTTCTATGCCTAATGCAATGGAAAAGAATTTCCAGATTTCTTCCGATTCTAAGAAAACTTTGTTCCTACACATCATAATTAAATCGAATTTAGAATCTATATTTTTAGAATTTGAAAAGTCAAATGAATTTATTACAATGAGAAACATTTCTTTATAATTAATTTTCAATAAAATAAAACAGAACTTATAAAATAGAAAAGTCGAACTAAATAAAATGACAAGATGAATTATTAAAGTCTTGCTTAGAAGCAAAATAAAAAACAGACATGCCCTTTCTTAATTAAATAAAAATGATGAAAAGAACAATATCAATATGGATATAACTAAGCATTCTAGAGCAAGAAGCAAAAAATGTTTGAAAATGATAAAACAATTAAAAAGTATAACAATCATTAGAGAAGTTAATATTAAAAATAATTAAACCAGAAGTATTCACAATATGACAAATTCAAAACCAAAATACACAATAAAATTTGTATTTAACACAGTAATTAGAAGGGGAAAAAACCACATTTAACAAATATGTGTTGAATGAAAATAGTTAAATATACCAAATGACAAAATGTATAAAAAACTAAAAAAAAATAATCTAATAAATATAATGCTAAGTAACAAACTTTTCTTTCAAGAAATCTTCCACATCGCAGCAAACTTCAACAGAAGAGATCAAGCCAGATTTGCAACAAAACACTTTATTCTGGTTATCTAATCCAGTTGGACAATGAAAAATAATGCCAGCAGCACTGCAGTCCATTGCAGATACTAAAAACCATATTTATCATTAAATGTAAAATATTTATTCATAAAGCAGTTCATAAAAATAACCTCTAATATTATTATTTAATAATATTGGAGATTAAAACTCATTCTTCATTAAATTATAAAACTCTGAATTAATCAGAGAACTTTATCATACTGAAAGAATTGTCAAATATTCCCATTTTTATTTAACTGATGTCCAATCACTTTAAAATTATGGTTAAAAAAACTGATGATAATTCTCTTAGTTTAAATTTAAGGGACGCATTGGAAATGCTGAATATTTCTAGAATCAAAATTCTTGTCTGTTCAAAAATTTTAAAACAGTGATATGTTGAGAAGACAAAGAAACATTTTTAATGAAAATTTAAGACACTAAATTCGATAACTTCCTTGTTAAATTTGGATATTTTGATTGTCTTAAAAAAAAAAAAAAAAAAAAAAACTAGATAACAGTACATAAAATATTCTCATAAACTGCTTTCATACCCTAATATAATTGACATTTAATATTTTAATGCAAGCACTATATTCACAGTAAATCTACAGTTTAGAAATGCAATTAAGTATCCAAAATGATAATTCTATTTCATATTAGAAAAGATAAATATATTGGATAATTTGTATAAACAATTTTACACTGTATATGTCTTATTTTCTATTCTAGATTTCTTATACTAATACCAAAAAACAAAGTTGATATGTTACAATTTATGCATATTAAGATAGAAATGTAATAATTTCAATTAAATATGTTATTATATTAATAATTAAATATTAATATATCTTTATTATCACAGACAAAGGTATATTTTAAGAGTTATATTAGATAAGAGATTAAAACCATCCCATATTTGTTTGATAACAAAGATGCAATTTATAAATACTGGTCTGGGAAAATACTGGATATTGGCTGGGAAGAAAATATTCTTATATCTACATTTTTGCTAGGTGATCTACTAAGATAAAAAATATGCATTTACTCTGTGAAAATTTTATTTTATTTATTTGTTACTGACGATATTCTGCAGAAAGAGAGACTAATACAAGTATCAACACATACAGGCATTTGCTTCGATACAAAATTATTTATCTTTTAAAATTACAAACATTTCAAATTTTATTATTGTTTATTAACACATCTTAAATTGTCAGAACAAGATCTAGCAACACACATTTGTCCACGAGAAGAACAATGATACTGAAAACTCAATATACTATTCAAAATTACAAATTCAGAATTTAATGTAATAAAATACTTTTATACAAGTTATACAATATAAAATCCTTTTGTCATCTGTCATTAATATGAGAATAAAAGTTAAAAAACAATATTCAGATCTTGAAATATATAGAAATATGTATACCATTTCAAGCAACTTTCAAAACTAGTTTTGATTAGTTAATTATTTTTAAAGAATGATACAAAACTAGATAGATTTAGTTAACCATTTTTAAAGAATGATACAAAATTTAATCAAAAATTACAATTGAAAACTCAGACAAGTAAAAAACTTAAAACATCTATAGATTTTTATTCAACAGAAATCACAATATTAAAGATAAATAATTACAATATGTAGGTAAAATTTACACTTAACATTTTAATTATTTATCATAAAACCTTTATTGTTCAAATTTTTTATCAGCAAAATTTTAAGAAAATCTGTTTAGTTTGGATTTTTAAATGTTCAAATTATAGGCAATTTTTTTCATTTTACAATATATTGAAAGATATACTTACCTTCATAAGAAAACTTCAAAACAAGAACAGCAAAGAGCAAGAAACGTGGGCTCAGCATTTTCTTCCTATGATGTAAATAAGAAATTGCATGTCAAAATTATTTGTATGTAATTATTCTGAACATAACATTTATACAAGAGATCCTCGGTCAATCTCAATTCACTATTAACAAAATTTGAAAAGAACATATCTTAATTTATAAGATAAAAATTAAACTAACATCAGAAAAACTTATATTTTCTCTGATTACTTTAACTACAGTTTTCAGCTTAAAACACATGATCCTGCATGGATACACAAATTTTTCTTAAAGGAAAAAAATAAATAAATATATAAATATGCAACAATAACAAAACATTTTGTACACTAACAATTCGTAATGTAATTCTAAAAATCAAATGCGTTCTTTTTTTTGAAAATTGAGAATTGTAGCTTAACTTCCAAACTTTTAAATTTCTTAGAGTAATAAACACAACTGCTCAAATGATTTAAAACAGATCAATACATAATTCATAAGCTCCAAGACAAATAAATAAGTCATATCTTAAAAATTTAGAATTTTAACATTTATTAAAATTATCAATCACAAATGGATTTTCAGTTATATCATGTCACGTTATATCTCTAATATTATTTTATAGATGTATCATTTAATTTTCAACACAATTTAATAAATAAAACAAAAATCCATAAATCTGAATATATTTTATTCAATACTTACAATCTCCGATGATAGTATAAAAAAAACCCAACTTTATATTATATATAATAAGAGTTTTAAAAAAGAATTTTGCTGCAATAGATAATTCTTTTAGTATTGAATGCGTTTGACGAACTAACTTCTAATCCACCAAAAAGTTCATTAATACGATTTCAACATCCGTTGTAATATTATGAGTAACCATTGAACGAATTCCGGTAACTGCTGACTCAATAGCGATAACGATCGCTGTAATTTCAATTTATTACAGTTAAAACCTTTAAAGATATCATTCAACCAGTTGCATATTCAACTGAAGCAGAGATTATTAATGCATTTACTTCACAAAACTGTTTTTCCGAGAACAGCTTTAGAAGCAAATGTTCCGTGCAGAGCAAACGCCCACAAACCGAAACTCGTTTTCAAAAAAGATTTGCAATAAAATTCTAAGGTAAATATGAAAACAAAA
Source organism: Argiope bruennichi (assembly GCF_947563725.1). Taxonomy (NCBI): domain Eukaryota; kingdom Metazoa; phylum Arthropoda; class Arachnida; order Araneae; family Araneidae; genus Argiope; species Argiope bruennichi. The sequence continues at coordinate 82,346,316 of NC_079152.1, forward strand.
AGAAATTCTAATATTAATCAAAAGATCTTACCTGAAAGAAAGCGTAATTGTAAAAATTTTATATTTTTAAAAACCGTGATATTACTTCCTTTCACACGAAATACCAAAACGCTGACTGACAGATAAGAGATTGCTATCTAGACTAAATAATTCTAGTTTAGCAGAACAATAGCGACCGCAAGGAGGAAACTGCAATGGGCAGAAGGGACTTTCCCTTCTCAACAAGTTTATATTGATTTACTGCGCAATCTCAAGGGCAAACTATTCATGCCTCTTATATTTAATATTTTAACTTTTTTTTTAACTCAAAGCTCCAGCATTTTATAAAATCTATGAAACATGGATGCAATTCAATTAAGTTTAATGAATAATAATTATTACATTAGATAATTTGATTATCATTTCCTATAAAATTGATCAACCTGTGGTAAAGAGCTACAAAATAAAAAACTAACATAATTTTTTCGAAATAGTTTGGTTTTGGTTCGTCTTTTCTACTTTAGCGCATGTGCTGTTCTCCAATATATCTGCATATTAAAAGAGTTGAGTGGATATAGCGCTTGAAAAATTGGAATGTGCATCAAGCTGCATTGCCAATATTAGTTTATTTATTTTGTCAGATAAATTCTATAATAAAATAAGGTTAAATGTTCATGTAATAAGAATTTATAATTTTCCACTAGTTTTTTTTTTTTTTTTTACGTTATCAGGCTCTCTATCTCGATTATTTTCTTATTCGTATATCATGCAACTAAACTTCACGTCATTCACACCCATCCATTATTTAGCTTTTCCATTTAAATTTTTATTTTGCTGTCATCAGCTGCCGAATCATAAATATATTGTAATTTTATTATTAAATAAAGGTGTACTATGAGTACCGGCGTAGAAATTGCACCATTGCGAAGTCTGTCTGACTTTTTATTAGAGTCAGCAAGATTTCAGGTTCCAAATGTTAAAGATTTGGATAAATGGTCTAATCGTGTCAGCAACAATTTGCTTTATTATCAAACAAATTACTTCTTTATGTCTGTAGTTATTTTTTTGATAGTCGGGTGAGTTAAATTAGTATTTTAAAATTTTTATTTCTAGTAATATTCTAGTTCCTGCTTTTAAAGTATATTCTATATGTGAAATTTTTAATTCCTGTAAATAAAAGTAAAATCATTCATTTAATAACATACTTTGCAGTAAATAAGCAACCAACTTTGACATAAAATCAGTAGCAAATAATTCATAAGGATTTAAATACCTTGGATATTTTCGTGGAATCAGTTTAAAAAGGTTTTTAGTCTTCATCTGAAAAGTAAATTTTGGAATTTTAACTGCAATCAAAAGATAAATGCTTAGTCTCACAAATTGTAATTAAACTGTAGGCATGAAAAGAACTGAGTTTAGAGCTATCTCATTAATCTTTAGATTACAGGTTGGAATAAATTTCAAATATTTTCAAAAGTTGAAGATTTTTTTTACCAAGGATTGGTTTACTTTTTTCAGATCATTCGAATTTATGCTTGGTGATCTTCCTCCATTTGCTTTGAAGCTAAAATTCTTGTTTCCTTCATTAGCAGTTAATCTGTTCATCATCTATAGAATGATTGAATAATACAGGGATACAAAATGATTTGAGGGGAAATAAATTAGTTCCATTATAGGAGGGGAATCTTAATTACTTTACAATGCAGATTTATATTTGTTTACAAATTAAGGAAAAAATTCTGTTGACAGACTATCTCTTTGTCTTGAGAGAAGAAAAAAATGGCTTCTCTTCAAATTATAAAATACAGAAGATTGCAGATCATTTAAAATGCTTAAGCTAGATTAAATAACAGGGTACAATTGCAAACTATAATTTTTTGCAAGTGTAATATTGCGAAATATGATAATCTGAATTATTTTACTTTAGTTGAAAATTGGTGAATTTTTTTACTGTTTGGTAGAAATTAGCAAAAAATCTGTACTGTTTTCTTTTATTTTATTAATGTATAATATGTTTGATTTATGCAGGAATTTCATAGTACTTCTTTTAAAACAAAAGAATGTCTGATTGAGAATAAAGCATTTTTGAACTACTGCTTATATGAGAACTTTTATTTTACATTGTCTGTTTGAGCATATAAATTTATAATTTTTATACAAATTTGTTTTATGGGTTGAAAAAATTTTCGATGTTAGAATAAAATAACATTAACATAAGTTACTCCTTACATATTATGAACATAAATAATTTTAAATGATCTATATAATGGAATAAGGCAAGCCAGTAATTGATGGAATTTGATATTTATTAATTAAATGAAATATTTTTTAATGGTTATTCTATTTGAAACAATATATAATAACTTGTTTAATAAAATAAAATATTATAGATTTTAGAATATATATATATATAAAATTTTGTATTAATTTCATGTAAAATTGAATTAAAATTTTTGTTATTTTCCTTTGCAGAATGCTTAAACATGATCTGTTAAATTCTTAAGGGCCCAGGTTCAAACAAAAAGTATATGTATATTAATCTCTATAAAAACTGAGGGAGTTTTTTACTTCTATTGATCACATAGTGTGCGATACTGATTAAGTGGTTTATGAATTGGTTAACAGAGCAATTAGAAATCGAAAAGAGATATGCATATTCTTTTTCTTGTATTGCATTTGGTTGTTATATGTTATATGAATATTTAAACTTTAAATATATTTTTGCATTCATTAAATTGGTACTTGTTGGTTATAACAACATCAAAAAGTGCCAAGAAAAAATTTCGCCCATTTCTTGATTTCAATTCATCAAACTATATAGCATATGATTTGATGTATATTTATGCACATATTTATTATATATATATATATATATGCATTTGATTATATTTTTATAACTGAGCAAAATTTTTGCTAGGCACTTTTTGGTCGCTATTCAAATTGGCAAATGCTGTTACATTTTTTTTCTCATTAGTATAATTTTAATTTTATGTAAAGAAATTTGGCAGATTCTTTTCTGAAAAAAATGAATATGTGTTTATATAAATTTTTTCGATCATTTTATTCTATTTGTACAGTTCTATTAAAATTTGTACGTAACCTATTAAATGATACAAAGATTTTTCTCCTTTGTAATAGTTTGTTTTTTATTATGAAAAATAAAAACTCACTGGAAATTATATCACTTCTTTCAAATCTGAAAGCAATTAATATTTGATGTCTTTTGCAATATTGGCACTTAATATAATCTTTTGAAAACCTGACCACTCCCATACTTTATTTTAGTAGATTTATGTCATGGATAAAGTTAGTATGAACAGATTTCAAAATTCTGGACAAATCACAAAAGTTATTGAGTATAAAAGAAATCATTTTGAGTTTATATGGCTATCTAATTCATTACTAAATTTTTTCCTCCAAAATAAAGCCCTAGCTTTAGTATATAAGAAATGAATAATTGATATGCTTAATCAAGCAGAATTCAGACGCTGATTATTCTTAGATATTAGAAAGCTAATCATTTTATGAGAATTCTTGCATATTGATTTAAAAAAATGAAATAACTTTAATAGGGTAATACAGTAACTGTTTTATGTAATCACTTGGAAAATTTAGATTCAATTGATATCAATAACTAAATGGAGTAAAATTAACTATACTTTTATCGCATCTAGGGGAAAAAAATTCTTGGGTTTATCTATAATATATTTAAAAAAAAGGTTTACAAAATTAGTTATTACTTCTTGACAGTTATTCCTTAACAGTTCATTTATATATTGTTTGCATTTGTATTATTTTTTTAAATTGGTTGCATTGAATGTCAAATATTGTTGGGTTTTAAAACATCAAGTGCTTGCCTAATTTTGGCGTTCATTGGATGATTTTTTTTATTTCGGTGCATGCCTCCATCAAAATAAACATGAATCTTGTTAACAAATGGTTTGGCAAATTTCCAAATCTGTCAGTGTGGCAATTATTGGAGTATATTTGCCAGTGAATGTCCATTTTTTAAAAAATTTATTTAAATCTTTTTAGAAGACTTTATAGATGAATCATTTCCTGATCATGTCTGTCATTATTCAATTCTTAGAACTTTTTAAGAGATTCTCCTCTTCAAGGAGAGGGTTTTTTAAAAAAAATCAAATTATATATAATAATCTCTTTATTTTAAAACACTCTAAAATTCTGGATATCATTTAATATCAGTAGTATGACAATGTAGTCTTTTGTTTTTGAGAATCATTAAAACTTGCATTTTTTTTTTTTTTTTTTTTTTTCCTTTTTTCCTCTAGTCATGCGACCTAACACCGAGTAGTAACAAATTCCTTTAAAATTTTGTGATCTTTTGTATTTTCACTCTTTAAAAGATAAGTGTGACTTATCTATTAATATGATGTTGATACTTCAGTTAACTTTGTTCACCATAAATTAGCCTGTGAACAATATTTTCCAAATTTTTCTGCTAAATCTTTTTTTTTTTTTTTTTTGTCATATTAGTGGCCATTGATGGAGTATCACATTCGTGTGCTTTTGTAAGCCTAAGTTTCAGGGTTTTTCTCAACTTTTTGGTTTTTGCCACCTATTCTACATATAATAAATGTTTTCATTTTTTTTTTTTTTTTTTTTTTTTTTTACCTCAATAGATCTTCAAAATTTTACAAACAAGAGGCTGTGAAATTTTCATTGTACCACAGTGTTACATTGAGTCCTTTTACATAAACTTTCATGGCTGTTGAGAATTTTATTTTTGCCATTAACATTCAAATTTCTTTGTCCCTTTTATCTATTTAGCATTCATGATTCATTTGCAGGAAACAGTAGTCTGTAGTTTTGCAATATATTTCAAGTCAGACCTGATAGTATGGCTGTTCCTTTAAATTGGTTCAGACAACTTTTACCATGACAAAAGAATGATACCCATTCTTGTCTATTAAATGGAGGCTTTCAAAGTAGAGTCAGTGAAAGATCCCTCCCCTCCGAAATTTTTTGCTATTTATGTGGTGATATTAGAAAGAGAGAGAGAGAGGAAAAAAAGTTCCTTTGAAGTTGCCTTTGAAGTGAGAAATTTGAATGTCAGTTATTAACACTGGTTGGAAATAAAGGACCAGTTAGTTCTTTACTTCAAAACTGATAAAATAAAACTAATGTAGTGATACACTTAAGTGAATTTTTGTTATGTACATTTGAATATATCAATTTGGAGCCAGTTATTTTTATAATACAAAGATAATGGTAGCATTAAAACAATTGTATTAATCAATGTCTATTGTAGTGAAATTTTATCTCTTTTTGACCATGACTGTAAATCTTGAACTTAATTTTTTGATTAAAAAACTCTGCATACATAAAAAGAAATCAATAGCATAAACTCTTTATTTTTTATTTTGATTCTTTTAAAATTAGAATATTATGCATTAGAAATAAAATTTAAACTCTGTGTTGTTAATAAAAGTATATTATTAATTTTGAAAATCTACAATCTATAATAAGTAGCGTAGATAATTAATTGGATCCTGTTCTATAATGGAATTAACTATACATATTTAATATACAGACATAATTATATAGAAAGAATCCTACTTCGTAATAGAATTCTTTCATGTGTAGTTAATTTAGCAAGTATAAATGCTGCTTTGTTCAGGGTATTATATTTTCATCCTTACATCGTACTGAATTTTAAAATGTGACAAACAACTTTACCTTTTATCACCATGAGCCATAGTACTCGAAAATGCCCCTTTTTCCATTGTTATACCATTGTTGAGATATGTTGAATAAAATTTTTATTCATTTTAATTTTTATTTATTAATTTTGTCATTAGAATATTATCGTCTTTAAAAAAAACTGTTAAAGAAGAAAAAATTCAAAAAAATTTTTTTCCCCTCCATTTATTTCTTTACATAGTTAAAAAAAAATTATGATATAATTTATCTTGCATTCTTTAATCGGTTATTTAGTTTTTAAGACTTCAAAACTAGCATCCTTCCTTGTTACAGAGATTTTAATGAGAATATTTCAAATCTTGAAAATATTTATATTAAAATATTTAACTGTAATTTTTAATTTTGACTTTTCTGATCAAACTACTGTTTTACATGGCCGATAAAATTGCTTTATTTATTTATGTTTTAAAATTTGAATGACAAGCTTCTCCAAATCTGTTTTTATCATTTTGTTTCTTGCTGCTCATACTGGGGCTGTAAATATACACAAGAATCGATTCTTTTCCCCCTGGATGCTTTGAATAAACAATTATTTGGCAAATTTTGCTTTAAAAAAAAAAGGATAGAAAAAAAATAGTAATAAATAATGTGCAAAATAAAAGCATGCATTAGTTATTTATTAGTTAATATTCTCTGTTACTTCATATTGTCAACGTAAATTTTTGAGAAAAATTAATTTTGAGATTTTAAAATTATTTAAGGTCCCGATTTTTAAAAAAAATTTCAGCTATGGATAACGTAGCTTTTTATAATGTATTTAGTAAATCGTAATGTTTTGAGATATTGTATTCATTTTCAAAAAAATTTAAAATGCATTTTTAATACAGCCAAGAATAAAATTTTGAGTGTAAAGACTTATCAAAATTTTTTTAAGAGTTATTATTTTTCTCTGTTCTGAATGTAAATCATATCTTATTTTGAAATATGATGATGATTTGAAATATGTTTTTAGATTGTTTCATCCAACAAAGATGATATGTGGTATTCTTGCTGTGGGAGCTGTTTTTGGCCTGTTTTGCTATGTGACTAATTCTAAAAGATCTGCTACCAAATTTAAACGAGATCACCCTGTTATAAGCCTTCTAGTCATTTTCTCAGGTATACATTACTGCATTTTAAGTAAAGGACAAGTGTAAATCGTTAAACATTGCTTAAATGCAAAATTAGTGTATTTTCTGATTTTTATCTGTTTTTATTTACTTTATTTATTTGCTTGGAATTTTCAATATATGTACACAAGGTATTTATTTTATTGGTCTTTAGTTTCTTACCTGCATGTGACTTCCCAATCTCATGCAATTACTACTTGGTGGCCGTTGTATTCAAGTTGCTAAAAAAAGCTTCGCAATTTTTTATCTTATAATTTTAAAAGTCAAATAATATTGAATTAAATCAGCATAAATCCTGAAAAGATACTTTTATATACGCTTTGAAATGAGTCTAGTATAATACATTTCATAAAAAAAAACAAAAAAAATATTAATTTTTTTCTTATTTTTTGTATATTGATATCGTGTATAAAAGGTAATTGGCATTGTCAGCTTATGAAATAATAAGCATTCAGAAATGCATTAAATATTTTTCATTCTACTTTTCATATGATTTTTTTTTTATTTTACCAAAGATGATGAATTTATGTTTTTAGATGATTTTAGTCTATTTCCATTCTGAAATGTTAGCAGGGTTACTATATGTATCAACCATGAAGGTCGAGTAATAAACAAAAGTTGACAAATGAGCTTTTTTTTTTTACTTTGAAATAAAAAAATGCAGCAGGTGAATAAAAACTGCCAATATGTTTTGAACAGACTTGTGAAAACTCATTGTGAACAAGCAATTAATTTGAGACAATGAAAGTTATAGGAATTTTATATTGAAAGATGTTTGTTTTACTTAGAGAAAGTGTTGTAATCATTAAAAAAAAAAAAATCAGTATCTGATGAATCATCACATTTTAGAATTTTTATTGTGCAAAAAAAAAAAAAAAAAAAAAAAACTGTTTTGGAATTAAGTTTGTAAACACAATAGATAAAAAAAATGTGATAAATTTAAATGAGTGACATTTGATGTGTAATCTTTACATCAAAATTATAAGTTAATATAAAATTTTGAATAACATGTAGCATATTATTTTATTAAAAATTTAGAAATGTGTCAGATTTTGAATTAAATTCATTAATGGATTGGTCATATCTGATAACTTTATAACTTAAATGAAATTCAGTTTGTTCTTATCATCAAGATTAAAAATCTTTGAATCTGCTTGATGGAAGGTAAGAGATTCAAAATACACATTCAGTATTTTTCATTATACAATCAAATCAACTCCCTTATTGTGTTAGTTTATGTAGTATCTAGAAGGGATGATTTCTGTTTATTGATTCTGATTTCATTTGAGGGGGGATGAAGTCAGGAATTTTGCTAAGTGCAGATTTAAAAAAAATTGATGCAAATTTAACTACCTGATATTTTTGAAGAGGCGACAGTAAAAAAGATTACTAAATTTTTATTTGAAAATTATTTCATGAATAAGTAATTGTATCTATAATTTCTTTTCATGTATAGTAATTACAAAAGCCTATTTTAATCCTTCATTGACTAATACTTGTCATAAATAACTTTACCCCTATGAAGAAATCAAATTTTTGTTACATTTAACAGTAATTTTAATCACTTTGAAAGGAAATAGTGTTTGGAAGTACATATAGAAAAATTCCACTGGAATTAAATTCATGTCAAAAATGAAAAAGTACAATTGAGTCATGCTCTGAATTTTACTCTTTTCAGTTATTGTATTTATTATATATACTGTTTTTTAATAGTATTTTTTTGATTCTGTGTCCAAATTTCAATTCAGCTTTGTGAAAATGTTTCTATAATTATCTTTTGTATATTTCTCAAGAATGTTAAGCTGGGGTTTTTATCTTTAACATGAGAAGATTTGTAATAAATTTTGTTTGAAAGTTCATAAATTGCTTTTAGCAAACTATATATAATCCATTTTTGTATTAGATGTTCATGTTAAATATTTTCTTCAAATTTCATTCTGTCTGACATTTCATAGTTAGATTAAAAGATAAGCCTTACATTAAAATTAGTTAGTTTTTTTTTTTTTTCAAAAGTTATAATTTTTAAAAGCATAAATTTGATATTGAGCATTTTTTTTAACAGCATTGAATAATATTATGTTGTGTGAGTAAAATACTTTCAGCCACATTGGACCTTGTGCATATGTTTTAAAATATTAGTAACATGTTTTTTTTTAAGAAAGCATTTAGAGCATTATATATTAAGATTGCATACATATAAAATGTAATTTAAAAAAAACAACAGATGTTTGGAATACTAATTAATCATAATGGTAATAATCTTTATTACAAAGGCTACAATTAAAATTTATTTTAATAATTTTTTGATTCAGTATTCATGAATATCGCTAATTATCAGATATCCTAATTTAAAAATTAAATGTTTTTTTAGCTCATGAACAAGTTAGTAAATTTTGTATGTAATAAAATCTAAGAAATGTAATGATGTTGCAAAATTAATAAGAAATATTCATAATTGAATGTAGCTACGTAGTTATAAGCATGTCAGTTGATTTTCTATTTTTTATAATTCATATTTTTTTTGTATTAGGTGGATATTTTGTAGTCTACATGTTGGGATCAGTTTTGGTTTTTCTCTTTGGTATCATGTTACCAGTTGCTAGTAAGTATGCTTTGATTTTCTTATAACAGTTTTTCCTTATAATGTTTTAATTAAATAAAAAAATATATAGAATTTTTGTTCTTGAAGTTGAGTAACATTGATATTTAATGAAGCTTTATTTTTATGAAATGTATCATTTATGATTCAACAATTTGCTTTGGTGCTAATAGCATTTTTTTCCAATTTTCCTTTAAAAATATTTTTTTGAGAAATGCTTCAAATTCTCTTAAATGATATAAAGTTTGTTAATCCCCCTCTCCTCTTCTGATGCATTTAATTTTTATATTACCTAAAGACTTTTAAGTTAAAAAAATTTATTTGTACTATTTTATTTTCTGATCGTTCAGTAATCAGAATTTATCAAATCATTAGTAAGGCCCATTTTGCAGTGCGAACAAATTACCTTTGTCGAATATATGCAAACTGCAATATTTTTGGTAAGTTATTTTTTTGATATAAAAGTAGAATTATGATTCAGCATTCACAATTCTTTTTTAAAAAGCAGTTTGAAAAAAAATCTTTTTTATATTTAATGATTTTTTTTATAATGCAGATTTTTTTTTTACCCGACTTTGTTTTAAATTAGCTGATGCACTAAGTCTTATTTGCAATGGAAATGCTTACTTGTTTAATATCTTTAATGCAAAATGTATTTTATGCAAGTATTTTAATACAAATAATCCTCTTTTTGTTTGCAATTTAAAATAAAGCATTAAATAATTAAGAACTAACTAAAAACATGTAGAAACTTCCGACAGAAAAAAAAATCGTTGCAGTACTTTCTTCAAAATAAATGAATAGATATTAGTATACATACTTAACATTGAATCTAGAATATTGGGTTCAGAATGAGCTCCTTAGTCTTCTAAAAAAATTTTAATTGTGCATAGCTGAGTTTGAGATCTTTATTGGTCCTAATATTAATAATTTTAGAATTTGTAAATTTTAAAATTCTTATTGATATCTTAGAAATTAAACAAAAACCTCCATCTTATGTTTTGTAGCTTTGTTGTTATAACCATCTGTAATAGATAGAAAGTTATAAGGGCTTTGAGTTAGGTTTAAAGATAAAGTTCCACTTATATTTAAATACAGCATTTCAAGTAACTTAGTAGACTATTTTATTTATAAGTTTAAAAAAACAGCTTTTAGATATGAGAAATATATTTAGATGATATAAAACTGAAACATTGTAATTCTTTTATATTGTGTTAATTAATCGTATTAACTTTATAATGAGGACTTGCCTGACAAAATTTTCTATGCCTGTACTTCTAAATCTTCATTACTATAATTTGAAGAACCAACAATTTCTAGCACTTTTTAAAGTTTTAGTATTATTGCGTGAATAACAATCTAACCAACTTTGCTGCAATTTTTTTTTACAACTTTGATTTTTTTCATTCTTGCCATCAAAATATGCTTATTCCTTTTTGAAAGCAGAATCTGTTTTAAAATTATATCTTAATCTGACAAATTCATTACATTACATGAATTTGTGAACTCAATTTTGCCAATAATTTTAAAATGCATTCTAACTATGCCAACACCTTTTATAGGGCAAACTATATCTGAATTGTTACAATCATTTTAGTATTATTATTAGAATTTAAAGTCATCAAGAAGTTTTCTATTGCAACAAAAACGTGTACTAACAATAATGTAAGACACCCATGTTTTTACTGATATTTGAATTGAAGTATTCTTCAACTAAAAAGCTATTTTGTTTCTTTTTTTCACTTTAATATTTTTAATTTCTATTATTTACCAATTCATATGGCAATTTGCAATTATAAGGCTGTGTTTTTTACAAACTAAAGATGTTTTTTTTTCTTCCCCCCCACTCTTGCAATGACTTTCTTGCATATATTTTTATTTATAAAGAATTTAATTTGTCTCTTCAGGCGAAATTCTTTTCAGTTTACTGTTAAACGTAATAAAATCACTTTGATTCCAGTGGCATACCGACCTGAAATCAAGGAATGTATAGATGTCCCCAGACATCAGTCTTATGAGGCACTATCAGGAAAATGATGCATTTACATCTTTTTTTTTTCTTTTTAAATAAAAACATTATGAAAGAGTGAAAAAAATATGCCATGTCTCTGGTGTAACCTACATTTATTAAAACAAAGATGAGGATTATGGTCAAAAAATTATATTATTCCCCCTTTGCATATTACCCTCATTAATCATTGTTTGAATATGTTTCACTCTAATTCTTCAGCAATAAGTTCATCTACAACTTTCTTAAAAATAAATATTTCATCCCTCCAATAATAAATGAATAATTTGAATTATACATGAACATTCCACTGAAAAATAACCAACTTGAAAAGACTGATGCCATTTTGTAAATGCTGATTACCATATCCTTAAGCTGGGTTCATTAGCTGATATAGACTAACTGCGTAAAGTTTTTTTCTTTTTTCTTTCTTTCTTTTTTTCTTCGTTTTTCTTCATTGATTCAACATAAAAGGAAATTATCTGTCAAAGCCACAACTCATATATTGAATTCTTCTCAGAAATGTAGTTTGTTTTCAGCAAGCTTTTATTTTGTATCCTCTGTGTCTATAAATAAAGGTGAATATATTTAAATGAGTGATATAATGAGCTTGTTTGTCTCTTATTGTGTTGCTCTTTTCCTTCTTATGAATGACACCTTCAGCAGATGCAATTTTGATACCTCGGACAATATTTCAGCAATCCTTCACCATTAATTTAACTTTTAGTTCTTTAAACCAGAAATTATAATTATTTTTACTGGCTTTTTTTGTCACTGAATATTCTATTTCATCCATCTTTATTGTGACATGAATTTATAATGACTATTCTTAGCAGTCGACTAAAGATGATCTTGATACATTGTAATTCAATAATGGCAATAATAAAGTGTGAAAAGAAACCTATGGCTGTTAGAATGAGTATTCAGAAGACACACTTCCAGATTGTATAAAATGTTTGTTGGAGAGATACTTTAGGATCTCACTTAAGCATATTTCATTTCTGAATCCTATTTGCAATGCAAAATATTTGTTAATCTAAGCAATTTTTTTTCATAGGAATCTATGTAAAATAAACAATGCGTTCTAATTCTGAAAAAAAAAAAAAAAAAAAAAAACTCAAATTTATAATTATTTAGCTTATTATTTATAATGAGTATTTTTTTGCCAGAAAATTGTCTAAAGACGTTTATCTTTATCTATGCTTCAAGATTTGGTGAAAATGAGGCACAGCATTACAGATTGATTATGAACGGATTTCAATATGTGATGCTCAACTTCCCATGCTTTCATCCTTTCTCTTATTTCACTGGAAGGTTGTTGCATTACTGATATTATTACTTCCCCCACTCCTAAATAAATCTCATTAGCATTTTTTTTTTCAATACTAAATGTAATTTATAAACTTTGATAGTTATAGCTATGTTTTTCCACCAGTTCATTGATGTTATTATCCAGCTCTAGTCCCATAATTTTGGTCTGAGACACAATCTCATCGACTTAAGTTTCACAAGCATTTGCTCAATTGTTCCAGAACTGCATTCAAATAAGCTATCTGGCCAAAACTTCTTCTATGCACAAATAAGGGTTCTCTTCTAGAAAGCATATGACACTGACTAATACCTGAGGAACGGAACATTTCTGCGTGTGATGTCTTCTCATCATTTCTTCTGCCAAACATCATTCATTAAGAGAGCCACTTTTCTGTATTTTGTTTTGTTCTGTATGCAAATCACTCATTGTGAAAGATGCTCATTAAGGTGGAACAAAAAAAAACAAAAAAAACAAAAAAAACAAAAAAAATCAATTTTTGAATTGTAATTTGTAACAGTGTGGAAAAGTTGTCTTTTGGTGTAGATGAAATAAATTTTAAATATGAAAAATATTGGAGTAGGTCTTGACGTCCCACAAGAACGTTAAAGTACCATAAAATTGAAATTTTTGCTACATTTTAAAGGTTTTTTTTACAAAATAATCAATTTTTGATTTTAAATTTATAATAGTGTGGAAATGTTACCTTTTGGTATAGATAAGTTAAATAAAAATTATAAAAAATATTTCCCTCACCCATTCCCATTCGTGGCAGGCACCTCTAGAGTATATCTTGAGGTGCCACAAGCATGTTAAAGTTTCAAAAAAGCACACTTTTTGCAACTTTTTAAGGATTTTTGCTTATCTTGATTATGAAATAGAAAGCTTTCACTAGGCATTGTCATTTGAATAAAAGTATAAAAACAGCTTTATTATTGCACTGGCATGGCAATGAGTTGTCGGCAGAGTGGTTGTTATTGAGGTAAGTCGGAGATTTGTCTGCTTCCAGTGACAAGGACAGAACTGGTTTCAAATCAGTAGCTTTACTATGTTCAGTTGAATCTATACCTTCTATTGTGTAACTGATTTGTTAGTTTGTGTGCTTTGCTGTGTGTAAAAATGGCTCAGTCTAAATTAGTGAAGACAAGACAAATATTGGAGTGTTCTATTTTTGGGAATTGTAGTGATTTGCTTGAAGTTAAACACACTACTGACGAATCTAGTGCTACTTTTATATTAGACATAACCTCAAAATTAACCTCAGTCAGAAAAGGATCTTTCTGTAAGCAAAATATGCAACACTTTAGTTCCCATAATAGAACAAATGTGGTCAAGAGCTACTATTCCTGTTGCTTCTAGCAAAAGAATTTTATAATTGGTAAAAGCTTATCATGCTAAAGCTAAAGGAATTTATTCAAGTCTAAAAGCAGAAAATATTCAAATGCATTTAATTCCAACTTCACAGAATTTAGAGAAGAAGCTAGACTTTTATTTGATATGTATGTATGTTGCTGACGTGTATAAAAAAAAAGTGCCAGTTATGGAATAAAAGGTTCTAAACGATTAATGCTCTAACAGGAAAATGGTTATAGGTAATATTGATATTGCTACCACAAGTGCTTTGAGGGAGAAAGAAGCAAGAAAGAGTAAAGAACTACAAAGAATAGTTAATTTTAATCAAGAATGGGCAAAAAATACTAGTGCGTGAGAAACAATTACTGAAAAAAAATGACAGATTTCTACAGATTTCAAGCTTTTTGTTTCACCTGAAGAGATTGTAATATTGCAACTAAATTTTTAAATGTTGTTTTTGTACCTAAAGGACAACTTTTCCGCACTATTGCCAAAAAAAATAAATAAATGTAAGGCTGTTTTCGTTCCACCTTAATGCTTATTAAGCAAAGTATCATACTCATATCATGATGTACAGTGGAAATAAAACATACATTTTTATATATAAACAGTGGAGTAATTAGTTTTACAATTACAATGAAGAAATAAAAAATGAAAAAGTAATATATTTGCACGGGAGCTCCGACACTGCAGATGTTTCCTTTTGAGTCTGAATATAACCATAATTGTGGGAAGAAGCACAAGACATCATAAAATCAGAAGAATTACTTCATTCCATTTGTATAAATTTAAAAATTTTTAATATATAATTCAAACTTTAGAAAACTGAAATTCAAAACTAAAAACAGAAAAAAAATATTAAAAGATTTTAACACTAAATGTAAATTGTATTGCTTAATTTGAGACATTATTGTACAATTTTGCATTCTAAATTATTTATACTATTTATTTTAAATTCTTCTTTATACAAATTATTATTTTTAAAATTATTAAATATTTTTCAAATTCTGAAAAATATTTAAAATTGTTTTATATTAGAAATAAATATTTTTTGCCATTTTTAGATAATTTGTCATAGTTTCTATTGCAGTTACTCATTTTTTGATCCAGTTTCATAATTCAAATTAATGGATAAATGTGAATTTTTATACCCCAACAATCTTAAGAAACCATGCTACTCCATATCATATGTATTATTTATAAAAATGTAATATGTTAAGTTAAATGTAATAAGTTTTTCTATAAGTCAATTTGTATTTGTGTTTTTAGTTATCTTCATTCATGCATCTTTAAGACTTCGCAATATCCGAAATAAGCTGACAAATAAGATTGAGACAATTGGACTAAAGAAAACTCCTATGGGATTATTTCTTGAAGCTCTTGGCCAAGAATCTTGTTTGACATCTTAAATGTGTCCAACTTCATTGTAAATTTTCAATGGGTGTGATTTACCAATTCTCTAAAATCAAATGTTATAAATAAAACTTGTAATATGTAATGCTTTTCAATTGTACTCAACTTTCTTTCTTTGTGCACTAGAGAATTAGATGAGTTGTATTTTTATAGCATTGCAAAGGCAAGAATTAAAAATTATTCTAATATGTATCTATGACTTTTTGTTATCATGCTGCTTGATGTTTAACAGGAATGTTTTGATCTGAATTTACTTGTGTTTGCCTGTAGATTCTAGCTTTTATCCGCTTTTGTAAAAGAAACCTAAGTGTGGTTTTAATTATAAAAATATAAAGTAACAAATTTGCAGCATTTTGAAATTTGACTTTCTTTAAAAAAGAGTCTTTCTTAGACACGAAAGCTTTTACTAGTAAAAATATGAATTCATTTAATTAATTTTTATTTTTTTTAAAGCGTGGCAGAATTATTAGAAGCAAATATTTATTTAAACAAAATTGTTCTGCTGATTAAGCTGTTCTAAGAATTGTTGTGATCTTGTAAGTGAATATTCCATTATAAATTAATTATTTTTTTTTTACATTTTTTTTATTCATATGAGTTAAATTTATTAAATATGAGTTAAATTTATTAAGTTTTTCCTATTTTTGAAATAGCTGTAATCTCTCGCATCTTATATCTGACCATCAAGAGTTCATGCTTACCCGGGAAGTTTCCATATATAAATTCTAGCCATGATGACAGCTTTCAGCTTAGCATTTGCTTGCAGCTTAATGTCTTCAAAAAAAAAAAAATTTTTTTTTGGTCAGAAAAAAAAAATATTAAAATTTTTTTTATTAAAGATAGCATGAATTTGAATATCTGATTTTTAATAGAGTTACTATAAATTTAAAATAAATATTGTGTGAAATAAGAAATTTTTGAATTTTTATTTGTTCTTACCTAGTTTTACCAAAGTATGAATTAATTTTTTATTGATAGTTTGAAAAGTTTCCTTACAAATATTTTAAAAATCAAAAATATATCTAATATATATCCT
This sequence comes from Argiope bruennichi, assembly GCF_947563725.1. Lineage (NCBI taxonomy): Eukaryota > Metazoa > Arthropoda > Arachnida > Araneae > Araneidae > Argiope > Argiope bruennichi. The sequence goes on from NC_079152.1 coordinate 82,362,846, forward strand.
ATATTTTTATATTTGGAATCTTTCATATGTATATATGTTAATTTTTTAATGGATTATTTAAAATCCCTGTTTAAATGCGAAGGTTCTTGATATTTTTAAAAATTAAGCTTGCATTTAGCTTTATTGTTTAGTTTGTAATAAAATCTCTATCAATGTTTTTGATTTTTAGAAATGTTTTTATTTTAGTTATTTTGTGTCTGATTTTATTTTGAACATTTTTTAAATATTTATAAGTTTATAAATCAAAAAAAAAAATTGTTTTTGTGTTCTTATTCTATTTGAGTGCAGCTTTTATATTTGAAAAATAATTATAATGACTTTTATTTGAACTTAATTCAGCCACTTAAAATTCTTTGTCAATCAAAATTAAATAATTTGATCAAAATTAAATAATTTTTATTAAAATATCTTCAGAGTTGATAGTTTGATGAATTCTTATGTAAACATCCAAGTCTGCATCTATAATTCTTCTTAATTCTAATTAAATATCAGGCATTAATAATTGCTGCATATGCTGATGCTTTGTGTAGTAATTTTTCATTCTTTTATCAGTTATGGTTATTACTATTTGATCTGCTTCTTTTAGGAGCAAAAAGTGCCAAATCTTGCTGATATAAGTTTAAATAGCTTTTTAGAATTTATACATTTTTTAAAATAGATTTTCAGTTATATTTTGAGAATACTTTTTTTATTTAGAATTAACTGTAGAAATAAAAAAAAATTTAAAAAAATCAATGTTTACTTAGAAAAATAATAATATTGCATCTTTAATTTTAAAAATGTAAAGTAATAAAAATGTAGAATATTTTCAAGCCTGACTTCATTTAAAACCAAGATCTCAATGTAGGCAAGCATGATACACAATGAATTCCAAAAGTTATGCATGTTTCTTTAACTAGATTTTTGTGTGTGAGTGTTTGCATTGTTTGTAATTCTTATATTATATGTGGTCTAATTCTTTATTATCTTATTAGTCTTTCATTTTTATAGAATAGTCTATTTTTGAATCTTACCATAAAAGGCAATTTTTGTAGAATAATTATTCTGAAATTAAAAACTTTTTTTGTGAAAATTTTAATTTCAAAATTAATTAAAGCTTCATTTTTAATTCTATATTAATTGAAATGTTGCATTTGAAGCATATAATTTCAAAATTAATTAAATCTTCATTTTTGATTCTGTATTAATTGAAATGTTGGATTTGAAGTATATCATGTTTTGTTTAATAAAAGATATGTGGACAAATATTTGTAATATATGTCTTTTTATATTTGATATATTATAACACTAATTATAGTTATACCAAATGTTGATGTTAATGTGAATTTACGAATCACAATTTTTTGGAATAGGGTGGTGATTTTTATTTCACCGATTTCTTTGTTCTTTTCTGTCTTTCAAATAATTTTCTTTTCTTATTTCTGCTAAATTAAATAACCGATTGAAAATATTTTTGTTTATTGTATTTTGTTGAAGTTTCTGAATGATGCATTTATGTGAATAATTCTTTTTCTCTCAAATTGATTTCTTTAGTTTTTATCAATGATTGTGATATTTTTTTAAATTTGCAACTTGTATATAAATTCAGTTTTTTAGCACTTTTCCTTTAAATGTAATATTCTTTCAGTATGATTCCTGCAGATTTGAGTGAGGTATTTTAACTTTCTTGTTAACATTGTGTGAGTTAAGAATTGTTAATATTTTATCATAAAAGAATTTATATGAATATATAATTCTTTATCTGTTACTTTTATTTTTTACAATCGTATTGTAGACTGATAATTTAATCAGTAGAAAAATTAAAAAGTAAAATATTTTTTTTTTCAAACAGCAGTGATTGATATTTGGTTTAAAATTTGCAATCTTTGATTTGCATTTGCCCTCTTTTATTGCACTGAATATAAAAGCTTATCTCAATTATATGCATCATATAAAAAATTTAATTTAGCATTAATTTATCAGAATTTTAAATAGAGGCTAGGATTTTTTTTTTTTTTTGAATTAAATGTGAAATTAGGTAAAAAGATATTTTAAACATTGTGTAATAGACAATGCACCCAGTTAATGAATATTTTTTGCACTACTTTTTTTGAATACTTAAAAAAAATAGTTTATTAAATGTATTGATAGTTATAAATATATGTAAATTGTTATTGATGTCCTTAAAACACAATATTTTATTAAATATTTATTAATCTTTTAATTGCTTCAAAATTCATTAAGAAATTAATATATTGATATGCTTTTCTTTCTATCATAAAAATTTCCTTACATCTAATTTTAATTAATTTTTGGGCAAGTGAAAATATAAATTTTGCTACAAAGTTCTGTATAAGCATCTTTTTTATTAGCAGCTGTTGAGTTATAAACAAAATTGTAAATTACAACAAATTTTTTTAATTTTAGCGTGAATATCAGTCAGTATGATTTCTCAATAACTTTTTGAGGAATCTGGAATGTTTGAGCTTATATTTTATGTATTAATTATTTCTGTATGTGTGTACATATGTAAATTTAAGCTTCATTTCATATATATCTTTAAAATTTTAATATTTCTAATAAATTAAATTTTTTATGAATTATACTTTTTGCAAGATTAATTTATTTTAATTTATAAACAATTTCTTTCACAGTTAAATTTTTAAATATTTTTTGATTAGATTTAATCATGTTTTCTAATTAAATTTGATTATGGTTATTAAAAAGTATGAATTAGTCTTTTGCTATATTGGATGAATTTTAGTTTATAAATCATGAATTAAAGTGTGTATATAACAAAAATTAAACTGGGTTTGATTTAAAAACAATATATTTTACTTTATATATATAAATGTTTCTATATAAAGTAGTTTATAGTATTTGTATAAAATATGCATCTTTGCAATTGTAACAGAATTGTTCAGCATTCTAAAAATGTAATGAAGTTATGTTGAATAAAATAAATTTCATTAAGTATTTTGCCCTTTAATTTTTCTAAGCTGTTATCAAAAGGCATTTATTAATCTATTATTAATTGATTTAGGATTCCAAAATCAAAATTCTAATTTTTTGAAAATAAAATACTGAGTTTCCAGTTTTTTTTTTTTTTTTTCTTGTACTAAACAGAGAAAAAGAACCTTCTGTTCAAGGAAAATATTTTGCTTATAAGCGGCTGGCACAATGGCTATTTTCACGTTGGAAATACTATTTATCACAAAATAGTCAATCATATTTTCCTCCTATTAAACATTATTTTGATCATCTTCATGAATTTTTGAAATCTTAAACTGATTCGAATTAAATGAATCATTATTGATTTCTTGTTATTGAGAAAATATATTTAATTTTAATATTCACAAGTCAATTAAAAATATTCAGTAAAAATTCATAGATATTTATAACTATTATATAAAAATCTCAAGTTATGTTTTTTTTTTGCTATTAATTTTATAAGAAAATAGTTTTTTTATTATTATTATTTAACTGTCTTTATTTTCCATTTATGTATCTTCATTATAATCCATCTCTATAGTTCTGGTCTGTTACAGCATTCGAGATGAAGACAGTATCATTTCACTTAATTTTCTAATACTGTCTGCAGAAAATGCTGTAATTCCTTTTATGACATCGCAAAATAGTCCTAGAGTTGCTTTAAAACGGGGAGTTAATATAACTAAACTAAACCAAATCCTTTTGAGATATAAATTGATTTCATCCCCTGATGATCAATTAATGCCTTGTTTTGCAAATCCTACTGCTTTTTAATATTGATTTACTCTTTAATTCTGCAGTGTTCCTTAAATTGCAGCATTTTGTGCATTCTCTTTGTATTTTTTTCCATATGTTTTTTAAGCGCTATTTCTTCTGCTTTCGTTTTTCATTTTATTTGTTATTTTTTGTTATTACATTTTTGTTCTTATATTTGTAATCTTATTTTTATCATTTATCTTTTGCTAATTTTTTTTTTTTTTTTTTTTTTTTGCCATATGTATTTAAAGCTCTACATTTTCTCTTAAACAGCTGTGTCGAATTTAATTAAACTTTCTCATGTCTACAATAAGTATACAAAAACTTCGTGCTTTCCAAAGTGCAAAAGTGAAGTATTCGAATATAAATTGACCTAAATTTTTTCTTTTTATGCTGTAACTTCAGAGTAAATTATTTCATAAGTGTTTTTATACCAATTCAAAATCTTTGCCTTCGATGATTCCGATTTCATTTCTGTGTTATTTTATTTATTTATTTTTTTAAAATTTTTAACAGAAAGAAATTTTTAGATAATCCTTTCTAAGCAATAGTGATGTTTTGAATTTCCTCTTTTAATGTATATTTCATTTCAACGTCTGGTTATTAGGAATTCGATTATGTTTCTAGGTTGTCTTTAGAGTTTTGTACGAGAATCTTTCAGCTACATTTAAGTACTATTACTAATACAACTAAGCTGTTTTACATTTAATGCAACTATAAATATCTAAACCATTAGATAAAGATGTAAATATTTTGTGAGAAGGATGAGAACTGACTTTTAGATTATTTGATCAATATTTCCCAAGTGGTCCTCAATCGTAAGGGGTCTCGTTTCAAAGCACAATAATTTCTTAAATGGATCCATGGACGTAAGGGATAAGTATGGTACGTGTTGGGGAGGGGCTATTACAAGATGCTTAAAATCATTAAGATTTTAAGAGAGCTCCCCCCCCCTTTGCTCGAAATCATTATAATCCATGAAAAAACGGGATGACTTAATATATATTATAGTATATATTTATAGCTTGATCTTGGGTTCTGATTAGAATAATCAGCCTCATAATTTTTTTTCTCTCATTCAAATTTATTTTTTCATCATTCAAAATTCTGTACAGTCAGATTACATTAACACTAACAACAAAAAAGACCTCCGGCCTCAAAGAAATTTGAAAAAGTAGAATTTGAAGATAGAGAAAGTGACCTTTTCTCTATCTTCAAATGCAGAAATTTTCTGAAAAACAGTCAACTAACTAATCTTTCTAAATGGGTTCCGCGACTTTTAAAGCCATCCCAGAGAAAAAGAATAAAAAGCTTTGCTAATAAAGCCATTTTTTTTGTTTAAAATTTTTCTTTTAAAAAAATTATACCTGAAACCATTTTAATTACAAGTAATCACATCACAATCATTATATTATTATTCTTCACACACTGACATTATGTAAATAAATAAATATATATATTTGATTATGGGTTGTGAAATTCATCATCATTAGCTACATCATTCAACTGATTTCGAATATCTCTTGATAGAAGCGTAATTATTCTATTAAAAAAATTCCATTTGCTTTGACAATGAAGGTTGAATGCATTTTGCTTTGAATAGAAGAAAACACACAGACACAAATTAAAATCAAAGTAACTATTATGATATGTCAGTTGATGTAAAATTTTATTTTCTAAGGTAATAATTAATATTTCTTTCTTATGAAGATGCAAATGGATGATCTTTTTATATACATCAAACGGACCGCGCAAATTGAATTTGTAGTCCATTACGCATCTTGGGAGAATGAGTTCATACTGTGTCTCAAGACTTCAGACACATTTTGCGTTTCAATGACATCAGCAACTCTGATTTTTGTGTATATTTATTTCAGTCACACTGAAAAATTCACTTGGCTATGGTATGTAATAACAATAGACCATATCTTAGCAATATAGAATTGGTAAAATGTAACTTTAAAAAAACAACAACTTGTTTTTGTTACAAATTAATATTAATTTAATATTAGATGAAGTGATGGAAAAATTTATATTTGTTCGAAATTATAATTTAATATTTTTCTCGATGCCACTTTTTTACTGAAATTTATATTTTTTTTTACTTTTTTTTAAAGTTTATTTTATTAATTTTTGTCCATGTTTATGAAAATGGAATTTTATAAAATATTTTTCATTCAATTTCTGATATATTTTCGAAATTTGTAAACGTGTGTGTTTTTGTTGACAATATGCCCTTTTCATATCTACAGAACTTAATAATTACTTGATCAATTAATTTTGTTCAATTTTGACTCCATATGGTGGCGCCACCGTGTAGTAAATGTAGGGAAGATTGATTTTAATATTGCTTAATATTTGTGCAAATAAATTATAATTTAAAGAAAAAACAACAAAACAGGTTAAAAATAAAAAATTAACTTTTTTATTACTTAATAAAAATATGTTAACCTTTTTAATTGAATGTATTTATTTTAATTGATATTATGATACAGATGTAGATTGTTATGCATTAAACGCGTATTAAAACTAATAAATATATAGAATAAACCTGCAATTTAACGGGCTGATATAAGACGAAACAGTTTCGTAAAATTAGGATTTTTTTTATAAATAGTATTTAAAATTATTAGATTTCTAGCAAGATGTGAATGTAAAAAACAGCCTATAGTTATTATATTGACACAAATTTCTTAGAACTACATGTTTGAATCATGAAAAAGAATTCTCAATAATATTAGTCAGAGTTCTGTTAAATCCAATATTTATTGAAAATGAATACCATTTCTGAAACAATGTATTGATCATAAAATAAAATGTGGTTATACTGATTTAATGGTTGTTTAGTTAAAGTTAACATCATTATAATTATTAAGTAAGAGCTTTTTTTTGAGTAATAATCTATACTAATAATAAAGATGAATGTGTTCGGTGTTGGCGCTCTACAGGTCAGACCGTTTGATCTGTAACTACCAAATTTGGTACATATATACTTTGGAGGCCCTTCGGTGAGATTAAAAAAAATTGGAATTTAAACTGAATTTTGGAGTTTTTCCGCTAAAATCTGACAATATAATTTCAAAAAATAAATTTTATACCATTTCAAAATTAAAAAAAAAAAATATTTTTAATGATACTAGTTTAATAATTATGTGAATTTTCCCTGAAGTTCCCACTTTAAAAAAAATATTTTTATGACTTAATTTCCAATTATAGCTAGCAATATTGTTGCTCTGAACAATAATAACATTGTTGCGCTGGACAATAATAACATTGTAGCCCAGAAGCTGAAACCGTTCTTATTGTTTCATTAACTATCTCATCACTTTATTTTCTTCCATTGTTGAAAGCCAAAGAAGACGAATTTTATTTAATATCTGTGTAGAGACGAATTAAAAAAGTTAAAAGGTACAGTGCCTTGAAATTTAAAAGATTGAGCGGAGCATATATAAGACAATTAAAATAACTTTTTTTTTTTACTTCTAATAATTCGCCAAAATCATAAACATGAAATTACGTTTATGCGATTTAAATAAAATTAAATATAATGAATATTCCTGGTAATTACACACACACACACACACACACACACACACACACACACACACAAAAACAAAAAAAAACAAGAGCATTTGAAAGAAATTAAAATAATATTTTTTAATCCTTGATCATTTGAGGAAATCTTAAACATGAAGTTATATCTAAGAACTGAAATTATATATAGCAAATATCGCCAGCGAACCAGCCTGTCGCTCTAGCCTTCTATATTTCTCTTATCGGTAAGAAAAGGACTTAGTAAAGTTTTGTGGCCATAAACTAACAAGGAAGTTTTAAAAATCAAGGATGTATCCTATACTATTTAAAATATTTAAACCAAAGTTTTTGAAAATATAAGTACTTACACTTAAACATTTAAATATATATATATATTTTTTGTAATAATTAGTTCAGAAATAGCAAATCAAGTAAAAGTGCTAAAATTTTGTATATTTTTTGATTAACTTAATTAAATGTTTTCAGGAATAATTAAAAATAATAAATAGCAGAAATATCACGATTAGCAATAAATCCTATTCGCTTCAAAATTATCTCGTTTAAATTATACAAAACAACACAGGAAGTAACAATTTTTAAATAATTTCTATGAACGTTGATTGAAGGTGTAAATTCCATTCAAAAGCATACACCAGAGAATGGATATTTGTGTGCGCTATTTTGACCCCTGGACGTCACGACTGTCCCATAACTTACGGAAAAATTATTTTCTATTTTTATTTTAAAATGAGCAAACGATTACGGGAACGCCTAATGCTGGAAATGAGCATGAAATTTATTCTTACTTCAAATGTTTTTGCCAAACCCATATAAACTTTTCACCTTCGGCAGCACAGAAGTACTAGAAGACAGTTCAGTTACAATGATTAATGGTTTGCTTGAAGGATTCAAGTAGGTATTCGTTTGTCTCCTGTAATAATTTGATATTTATTATTTTATAATTTATTATAATTTATTTTTATATATTTATTATATTTTATTTTATAGTAAAGAATATTGTCATGCTTTATAAATTTATTTGAAATATAATTTTTTTGGTGTATAATGAAAACTTTAAAGTCAGAGAAAACGCACTGAATTTATACATCCATATAGATTCTTTAAGCTCTACGGTAATTTTTTCATACTTGTATTTAACTTGAGTTATTTCATGCAAGTAAAAATAAAATTTTGTAATGGACTTTTTACTAACTTCTTGATGTATTAGAACTTTGAAATTTTTGTGCAGTCTCAATATATTCCCAATGAATACAATATTTAGATATTTCCAGAATTTAATTATTAGTTAAGAGATTAGGTATAAATAAGCTTTAATTTCATTTGAGAGGCTTCCTTAGTGTTTAATTGAAAACAAATCATAAGATTCTATGACATTCATATAATAAATCATTAAATATATTAAAATAGTAGAAAATAATAGGCTTTTATTAGTGTTTTAAAGAATACATTTCTTCTCCATCAAAATATGACGTTAGGCATGCATATCAGTTGTCCGCTTTATTTTCTTTTATGTTGCATACATTAGATCTGCAGAGAAATTCAACCATAATGTAAATAGCAAGAAAATTATAGAATTCTGACTCAAAATTATAAAATATACATTTCATGGGAGTAAAATGTCACTTTGTACTAAAATTTCTATCTGTACCTTATGCGTTTGCAATTTCGATTTTGAATCACATATTTTTAATAAAAAAATTTACTTACATTAATAATAAAAGCATTATTTTATTAATTGTAGTTAATTCCGTATTTTAAATTTGCTTAGTAATTCAATTAAGCCTGTGATGGTTATTAGCTGTTCACGAAAGCAATCGAATTTTTAGTGTTAGGCATGAACTTTTATTAGTAAACTAGTTAATATATCCATCGTCACTCAGAATTTAAAATATTTTCATACAAAAATTAATTTTGAATAAACTATACGATGCATTGCAATCTTTTCATTATATCACTCCCCTTGATTGAGTGCCCTTGGGACTTGATAATTTTTCAGCACTTGATAAATTGAAAATCTTTTCATCACTAAACTTGAAAATGAAGGATACATCAGTTCTTTCTTTTAGCTCTTTTAGGCACCGTTAAATAACTACTTGTAACTAAAAAAATCCAAACGATATGAAAGATAAATAAAAAAAAATAATGACAGAGATTCGTTTTACTGTTACTGTATTTCAAAATCGCCTGCTATAAATTTCAAAATAATTAGTGAAAAAATTGTTCAGAAAGGAATTTGATATTATTGAAAACGTAACATTTTGAATTCTAAGTTATCACTTGTGTAAAAAAAAAAAAAAAAAAAAAAAAAAAAAAAATGCTTGAATTTGTTATAGAAAAACAGAAAAAGTTTAGTTATTTTCTAATTAATTGAATGTTTAATTAATTTTTGCCTTTTGGAAAGTTGACGGTATTTTTTATCATATTCTAGTGAGCAAACTTTGTTTGAAATCAGCTCAGTTGTTTAGGAAGATAAGTGAAACACACACACGAGTATGTACGCATGTACATATATTCATTCACGCATACATAAATAGCCACAATGTCTTTTATTCATAATAAAGTTATAACAAATGACCTTCAGAGAATTTTTAAGTATTAAATTTATGTAATATAATTATATACCGGTAGAAATATTCTTGTACTAAAAAAGTCTTTGTAGAAAAAAAATCAGTGGGAATGGGTTCATGTATATTCTCTAATAAAGGTGTTATTTTCCACCCTTCCCACCTAAAATTGTGGGTTTTGAAAACGGCCGCGAATGCTTCACATTGCATTGATGAATGATAGTGATGAAATATTGATTTTTGATTGAATTTAGTATTTTTTATTGAATCTATCGTATGATTCTTGGAAGTTATTTGGCTATTGCCCCCCCTGGTATTTGCCATTAGATATCCGAACATCGAATTTTATTTTAGATGTGTTATTTTCAACCAATCTCAGGCTGGCGCAGAACAATTGTAGCCACAAAATCACATACTAAATTTATGTGTTTAAATCATTCCATTTTTGAGTTATTGCTTTTACATGCTTGTGAAAACATGGCAGAAAGTCAACCTCAAGGCGGAATCAATTTCAAATTTGACAAGCATCTACACTTTAGATGTTAATTATGTGTACCAAATTTTATCTTGTGGTGAAAGCTTATAAGCCAGTTAACAGCTACATTACCCGATCAATTGCTTTTGTATCATGGTCATGTTACTGGACTGCGAACCACAAGGTCCCAGATTCTATCCTCGCTCATCTCAATTCGCCGCAATCTGTATAGCTAGCTCCCTTCGTTTTGTAATTATTGAAGTTTAACTTATTTTCGTGTTAATATATAAATAGTTTTTTTTAAAAATTTTTTGTATGCGAAGTATAAAAAAAGTATTGTAACTGTCAAAAAATTCGAACTTGGGATTTTGACGAATCTTTATCTTTTAAATTTCCCCGAGTTCGGGGAAAAAAAAACATTTTTGGTATTATGTCTGTTTGTCTGTAACAGAGATTCGAGTTTTACACTGAGCTCATGAAATTCGATATATGTTCTTGGTCTTTACACAAAATTTTAGATTTATAGCAAATTTTAGTAAAGACTATATTGAAGTTAACTTATTTTCGGACAGCTGGGCAGACTTCTTCTAATTGGATTTCGCTCACAATTTGTTAGAAATCTGCAAATTTTGTGTAAAGATCATATATTGAATTTCATGAGTTCAGTTCAAAATGTTTTTGTGTTGTCTTTGTTGCAAATGGACGGAAGGATGGACAGACATAATGCCACAAATGATGTTTTTCGAACTCGAAGTCTAAAATATGGAGACTCATCAAAATCAGAAGCTTGAGTTTTCTAACTATTACGATATTTTTTCTGCACTTCTGTAAAAGCTAATAATAATAATAATAATAATTTATACATCAACATGCTTTATTCAATGACTAAGAAATTTTATCGAATTTTGGCTTTATAATTGTAAATTTATTTATTCCCTAGCATTTAAATGCAAAATAAAGCAAGGCTTATTAAAATATATATCTACTTATTTAATTTTAGATTACAATATATGTTTTTTTTTTTTTTTTCAAAAAAGGGCATTACCATTATATATTAATACTTTTTAAAATCAGAAGTGGATGGCAAGATACTCAAGATACTATAGAGTCAAGATGTTTAAGCATGTTTCCTAATTTTTAAAGTCAAATGTATAGTTTGAAAATATACTATATCCGTGGCGTCGTTTCTAATTTGTTAATGGCTGAAGACGATTGACTAGAGATAAAAAAAATTACATTATGCCCAAGATGCCATTTACCTTCGCTACACTACTGATTCCATCATGTTAATTTTCAAAATTAATATAATTATATATGCGCCTCAGATTATAATTAATGTAATATCAATCCCTCCTATATGTAATGCTGGAAGATTCGCATATTTAAAAAAACATATTTTTGGGGTTTTTATCAGAATATTTTTTAATAGATTGCGTATAAATTTGATGATTCAGAACTTTTCTCGATATACTGCAAAAGAGCATATGATGAAAACTAGATCCCGATTCTAGTTTTTTGCATAGTGCATATTTAATCCATCGAGAGGAACATACTCCATTCGGAGTGTATGAAGTTTGAAGAGGAGGACTGCCGACTCTACTTTGTTTTTGTCATCTGACCATGCCTCACAATCAAGAGTGCTTTCCTAAAATAGCTTTTTTGTAGTTTCAAAATGAGATAATAATTTGAAAAAATAAATTTTTTATCATTATACTGAATTTTCTAGTTGAAAGTACTACATAATCAGACTTTGTTAAAATTTGAATTTTTTTTTTTTTGACATCCATAATCCTTTTATTCAACAAATGCAGAACATATTTTTGTATGATCAGATCTTACTTATCGGAATTATTTGATAATTCTTGTTATAGTAATAGACTTGTATTGTATGTTTAAACGGTTTGTTAATAATCCCTTCAATATACTTCCAATATTTTGTTTTTAATATTAAATTAGTGGTGAAACTTCAATGTCGTGACAGCATGTTAGACGTGTCTGTTGTTTACCCGCCTATCAAAATCAAAATAGTGACTACTTGCAGTTTTTGATAAACAATTGAAATTTATCCATGAAAAGCGCCATCATTTGCACTTTAAAAAGCAAGCTCACTTTATATATATATATATATAAAATCACCCTATTGGAATTAATTGAAGTGCCATCTCTGGAATGTGACAAATACACATTTATGCATAACGATATGTAAACTTATAATTAAATTTTCATTCATTCAGCTATTACATCATATACTTTTTCTTCTTACAAAATGCGTGGTGCATTCCAAAATTAAATTGGCGAGGTGAATTTAATTTGTATAATATAATGTAAGCAGGAAATAATTTCGTTAATTATTCAACTCCTTCCTGTTATTATAGTTTGACTTTAATATCAGCAGAAATTTCCATTCGAAGATTATTGATAAACTATTTATTATAAAACTTGGCATAACGTATTGATATTTTCTATCGTCATTTTACTTTTGTTTATGAAAATAAGTATTTGTATGTTTTAAATGTAATGTAATGTTTGTGTGTAAGAAATTGTAAGTTTTAAATTCTGGAATCTTTTAAATCCCTGATTTGAATTCCTCTCGTGTCTTACATAGTTGAACCACGTATTTTCTTTCATTATATGCTATGAAACTAGATAGAGTAGCATTAAATATGATCGCTAAGTATTCTTCTGCAGTAATAGCATCATTAGAAGCAAAAGAACACTTAATCAATGCCTTAACTAACGACGATATCTGCATAACAATTTACGAATTTTTCTAAACTCTTCATGATAACTTTTTTAGGTTTCTAATTGCGTTTAATAGCCGTGTGTCTTAAAACACAATATGAAAATGGTTAATGACACAATAAGCTAAAAAGTAATTGTTTAATAATTACTCATTAATTAATATGTTAAGTGCGGAATATTTTCTGATGAAGTAGCGTTGATTTAAATGCTATATTTTTCTAAATACTTACAAAATTGCGTTACAAAATTATCTTTACTGCTAAGGAATTTTATTTAATAACGTTAATCAGAATGGTTAAGATTGAGATTTAGAACTGTATTAATTTATATTTAAGAATTTACTCATTGAATAATGGTCGTAATTCATAGTACTCTTTTACCAGTTATTTTCTTAAATGTAAATAAGAAAAATAGAAAAAAGAAATTCTTACAAATTTCACAGTTAACTAAATTTATTACAAATTAAATTTTAGTTCACCACGTATATCATGAATTTTTCAGGTTTTCTTTTATTATGGGATATTGAAAACTAATTATACTCATGATTTACATTAAAATTTTCATTAAAAAAGTAGAAAGCAACAGTTACTGTAAGGACATTCAATAAATATATTTCTTTATATAATTTATTCGAGGTTAAAAAATTCTCTCAGCAATTTTTTTGTAGAAATTTGAGTTATTTTTAAACATGGCCATTTCTTTCTCACTATTATATCATGGTACAATTTATGATATTGTACTAATTGATGTCTATTATATGCTGAGCCAAATGGTACTAAATGTATATTGTACATCATTATATTCAATTTCTTATCCTTCGATTAATTTTTTTTATTTTCATTTTTCAATAGGATAATGTTTATAATTTGGCATACGATATGCATAGTGCAAAAATCTTTCAAAACGCTCTGTGAGGTAGATCGCAGGACTAGAATTCAAAATTCATGTATATATATATATATATATATATATATATATATATATACATATATAATATTTGTTATTTTATATTTTTTTGTAAGCACTTTATCTTTTCTATAATTAAGAGTCATTCATAAAAATGAAGTAAAGACAAAGAAATCAAAATAATATTTTATGCATGATGTTTCAAACTACAGGTTCAAATATCCATCAATTAAAAAAAAATTAAACTTTATAATATTATATCTATCCATCAATTGTTTTTGCCCTCTTCTAAAAACGTTTTCTTATCCTCGGAGTAAAAGCTATTTATCAACGATCAGGAACACTTTTTCTTGTAATTTTCTCCTGCTCCGTTTGCGAGCCATAAAAACAATCCGCAAATAAAACTATACAAAATATTTTCATTTATACTGGTCTGTATCTATGTCAGCAGCATTTATTTTAACAGCACAATTGACACGCATGGTTTCTCCAGGGAAATAAAGAAAGGATCTGTCAAGAAATTTCCTTGTAAATTTGATTTGCACTCTCTCTTATAAACATCCAAAAAAGAAATTGACATCTCATTACCTATGCTACGCGTAGAAGGTTTTAGATCAGAAAATTCCCCGATTTTCTGAATGACTTGCAATATTTCTTAATGACGTCATTTTACCTAATGTCCGGGATGATCTAGGTTGGATGACCTACTTTCGAAATCTTCAGTCGGGACAATGAACCTGACCCTCTCGCCCGTTTGTAAAAGAACGGGCCTCACTTAAAGTAAGACAACCAATGAGAAGACAGCCGCACCTGAGATGACGCCAAATTAGCAAGTTGGCAGAATTTTTCGATTCGTATCATTCCGTTCTGATGGTAGCGATAGCACTATCTCACCTGGGAAATGGCGCATTGTAGAAATCTCGCCGTTATGCAAGATTGCCTTTTCTGGTAACCCAACTTGCAGACCTAAGCGTAACTTTCCATGTGTTGTAAATATACATATGGGGACAAGGAGTTACAATCGTAATGACAGAAATTAAGCGCGGGAATTTCGTGGATTTTTGTATAGAAATGTGATCGCCAAAAGACAGTTATGTTGGTTGTGCATGTGTTTGTTTTATTGTGTTCTTCTCTGCACGTTTTAGTGACAGGTAACATCATTTTGTTTGATTTACACATTTTGAATCTTGGTAACAATAACGTGTTAGATATAAGCAAAGCTATACTGATAACACTTCGTGAATACAGTGGTTATATTTTATAGCTTTATTAAATTCTTTTATCTTTACTTTTGTATAACAAATCAATTTTACGCTAAAAATGAATTTAAATTTGAATTCTGAATACAATTTTAGAATATAGCGAAAAGAATTATTTTATATACGTTATAGAGAGGTTATCTGCGAAATTCTATTGTAAACCATGTTGCCAGTTTTAAGAAAGTTACTTTTAATTTTCAAAAATCATAATTTTCTATTTGAAACTTAGAAAAGGTTTTTACATAGACGCTCCAAAGATTGAATATTTTTTAATGAATAAATTTCCTTAAAATCTTTTTTAAACAAAAATTATTAAATGAACAGTTTAAAGTTAAGCTCAGTTGGATTACGAATTGTAAAAAGGGAAACTTGTTAATGAGTTTTTTTTTTTCGGTTTTAAATGTATGATCCTCTTATAAACGAGAGTTATTAAATATTCGCAACGAATTAAGTGGCCTCTAAATTATTATTGAAAATTTAGATGATATTTATATTTTACTGAGCATCTCCAACTAACATAAAAGTGAAGAAAAACAACTTTTTTTATCAATAAATGTAGTTTTGCAAACTAAATACTAGCCAGTGAAATAAAAGCACTGCGGTGTTCTTTGCCTATTTTTGCGTATGTAAGTCATCTTAAGGTTCAATGAGTTGCTAAATAACTTAATAATATCTCTTTATAGTGATTTTATAACTATAAACATGTGAAATATTAAAATGATATATTATTTAAAAGAGTTCGGAAGTTGCAATTTTTTTTCCTGAATAGTTAGGATATCTCTGCAATTTTAAATATTAGAATTAGTTCTGACATTAAAAAATATTACTTCTGCCATATTGGATTGAATATAATACCAAAATGAAAAAAAAAAATATTGTTAAAAATGGTGGTTAATGAAATATTATTTTTTTAAAATAAGAATTTATGCATTAAATGTGAATTGCTATCTTCTGAAACCTAAGTACGATATCATTTATTTTTTTACTAAACATTCTGTATTAGAATATACAGAAAATTATTGAAACAGTATTGCGTGTTCCTAATTATAGGAAATATCTTTAATAAAAAAAATAATAATCAAAATATTACGATGAAAGTATGTTATTGCCTCCATAGTCATAAAAAAATTCTTCAAATGTACGAGTTACTAATATCCTAGTAGCTAATAAATACTGCAAATTAAGAGTAATATACAGTATATAATAGATAACTTTAAAAAAAATTAATCACAATAGTATAAGAATTTTAATTTAATGATATTATATCCAATTATGAAGCTACTTGAGAGATATTTAGAGATGGATTTTGTAATTTTATCCAGTGGTCAGGCGATGAGGACGACGATTTAATCGGTTTCATATTCTCTTTAAAAATATAACTGTAGAAGCCAAATGATTTAATTTGATTTATTGATTGACCATTTCAAAACTGAATGAAAACTAATATAAATAATGAAAAAATTCGATATTTTCACTTTAACCTATATTTATTATTATAATAGTGTTGTTGTTGTAGTTACTTATGGCACTTGTCATAGACAAGCCCGCTGACAAAGTCAGTGAATTATTATATTTACTCCTCCTTTAGTTTTTAAAGAGTGATAAACTCATATGAATCCTTTTTATTTATTTCTTCAGATAGGGTAAATTGGGAACATTTGTATCACCAAGAAATAAAATTTTTAGTTTTAATCTCATGAAATGAAGAGTATTCCTTGATTGCAGGAAAGGTTTGATGTCCTGAAAGCTGATAAATTATCTTTTAAAAATGTAGTTAACAGCAGCGCCTTCTTAAGATAGAAAGATAACGTTTATTCTATTACTTTAAAAAAAATTTCTATTGGCATAATTTTTTTTTCATTTAATTGTATGAAAAATAAGACTTCAATATTTAAAAGCATTTACGATCAGTTAAATGTTTTTAAAAATTTATTTCATCAGAATAATTTAATTTTAAGAGGTTCAGAATAAAAAAAACTTTACATTTTTTTAGAGTTCCAATTTATGTAATATTCAATATATATTTTAATTTTTAATTCTATTAAAATGAAAATAAATTTATTGTAATGGTTAAATTTAAATTCATATAGTATGCAAATTTTGGAATGACTTTTTTTTTCTTCCTGAATATACTGATTTGTGATTATATGCTTTAAGATTATCGCACCACAGCATATCGATTCGATTTTTGTCTTTAGAAAACAAATGATTTGAGATCCAAATATTTTTCTGCGTTTTTATAATGAAAACAGTTGATTCGTTGTATATATGTACATATATACTAAATTTTATGTCAGATATAATTTATTGGCAAAACGAAGCCTGTAATACAATTGAAAGTTTGACATTTTCATTGCCAGGAATGTCCCAATTTCCTTAAGAAATGATTTCTTTCCAATAATTCCTTATGGTATAAATTCTATGTTGATTCTTTTTCATTGATATGAATTAATGCATATTTACGCCATTAATTTTGAAATTTGATTTCCTGAATCAACGCATTATTTCTCATTATTCTGCGAGCATATGAAGTACACAAAAATTTTTGCTATAGAAGAAAAATAAAAGGACATTCATTTCATCGGGGAATAATTACTATTGAGTTTTGGCTTACTATCAAAAATTGAAGACAAGCGCGTGGAATTTGCCGCGTAAAATTAAATTAATTATGCCTTGTAGCTGGTTTAATTATGCAATTATTAAAAACTCAATAATTAATGATGTGACAATATTTTGGAGTAATCGTATATTTAGAGTAATTTTATTCTCGTATAACCTTATAGTTAAAAAAAATATTTGATTAATTTTTGTTTTATATTCTTTCTTTATCTGAAATCGAGGTAAAAACTGTCTGTACTTCTTCCTAGTACATAAAAGCGGATTCATTCAGTTATAGTTTATAAAATTTAATTTTTTTCACAGATAGAGAGATGGTATGCACTGTTTACTAACCGCATCCTCCTACAAGTTTGTTAAAAAGATAAACTACATTTTTCTGTCTGGTTCATCCGCCACTGGCCTAGTAATCTAGTTAGTAGAAGAAATTTTATCGACTTTCAGTGAAATATCCTTGTTTTTGTTATTAATCTGAATAAATGCAGTCTGAAATGGAATCTAAAGAATTCAGCTGTATTAATTTATATTTAAAAATAATTTGAATAATTTAAGAGTGTTTGTAATATTATCTTTTATCTTAAATTAATAATTTTTATTTTTATCGTATGGTTTTCAAAAATGAAACACATGATTACTATAGATTTTCATTCACCATTTATTTTTTAATATTGATTTATCATATTTACTTAAATTTTTCTCTAATTGACAAACAGTCTTTCTGAATGTTTCTTATGTAGTGTAATTGAGATTAGTCTTTATTTTAAAATCGAAACTATAGATTCACTTTCAATTTATTTGAATTATTAGCTATAATAATTAATAGATAAAATGTTTAAAATAAAAAAAAATGTCTAACACTTTTGAAGAATCGCTTTAAAAAAAAGAGAACCAATTTTGAGCAGAAATTTAGTTTTAGAAGGAAAAAAAAAATCTAAAGATTGTTCAAATAGGATGAACAAGAAAAAGCGTAATAAAATTTACAGCAAAAAGATATAAAAAAATTTAGCTAGAAGGAATTTAATTAATTTAATTTGGGATGGTAAAGAAGAATTCGAAAAATTTGATTCACCACTTTCATCATTTTATGAAAATTCATAAGCAAAAATACTTTCTAAAGATTTTGTTGCGCTGAAAGACATATCTGGATTTTCTATTTTATTTTACTGTAAGTGCTTTTACTGCGCGTTTACTTTCAAAACTTCTGTGCAACATCCAAAAAGGATTTTAAGAACTTATATTATATGTTTTTTAAGAACTATCATGTTTAGTTTTCTTAAAATATCTATAGAGTGCTAGGAAATGTTTTAGGAATTCAGTCAGTGTTGCATCATTGTTTGCGCATTGTTAATAACTTATTTATGGTTTTGGTTATTTATTTTGGTTTTTAATTTTTTTTCATTAAAATTCTATAAAATCATTAAAAATTCATTTAGAATTAGTTTCTTTCATGGATCCTAAAAAAGATTTCAGTCGTAAAATTATAAAAATAGGACAAGATCATAATTTTTAAAATAATTCCCAAATATTATTATTCATTGAAGCATTTTGACTTTTATTTTTTAATATATTTTAATTTTTTTTTTCACTACGCAAATAATTAGTATGGCGTATATATCATTTCATATGTACTCTGTAGATAACAAATATTTTTGTTTTAAGTGCAATGCTTATTATAGCAGAATGAATAGCATTCTCTGATTAAAAACTGAATGTTGTACTGACGGTACAGCATTCAGTACTGATAGTACACAAATCAAGCGGACACTTATGTAAAGCCAGAGTGAGTAGTCTCCCTGAAACTCTCTCACATGCTTCGTAATAAAGGTAATAATTCCATTTCCCCCTCGTATAAATATTGTGGATCTTAGACAAGGACGTTAACACCACGACTATTCACATTTTCAGTCCCTCAAATGAGTATTTAGTGCTTCGCAATGTATAGTGATGATGATGTCGTGTCCGCGGCGTTACCAGGGAAAGGGGGTGCATTAGCTTCTGAGGGTAAAGACCCCTGAGCACCCGAGGGCAGAAGTCTGACTTCTAGCTCATATGAAGATGAAACTCACACATTCGCTTGCTCAACCCCTTTTTACAGGGGGGAACATTCACACACTTCACAGATAGAACACAGATGGAGAACAACCATGACCGAACCGGGATTCGAACCCGGGACGCCCAGATCACGGGGAAGATGCGCTACCTCTATGCAAAGACACCGGCAATATATAATTAAAAAAGCCGATAATGCATTTTTAGAATTTTTCTTCATAGACCGATTCAACCCAAAATTTGATTAAAATATACAATTTTGATAACAATATCACACATCAATTTTAATTCCCTACATCAGTGAAGTTTTGAGTTATCGCGCTTACTAGCATGCGAATGGACAAACGGACAGGCGGTCATACCATTGATAGATTTAATTCAAAATTTAATACGAATAAAGCTTAGGAGCTGTTAACGTCTAATTATTAGAATCTTTATTTCTGTTCGAGCAGAAGACAGCCAGACAAATTTCCTGTAAATGCATTTCATTCAAAATTTAATAAAAATCTACAGATTTGGTATAAAGACCATAGGTTATATGTTTTTTCTGTTTAGATTCAAAGTTTTTTGGGATTATCGTGTTCCGACGCAGACAGACAGATAAAATTCAGAAACACGTTTTCAGGACTTAGGGAAGTCTGAAATGGTGAGATTCTCCGAAATCTCGAGGTCGGAATTTTTTTTGACAATTATAATACATTATTTTTATATACTTCGTATATAAGAAAGTAAAAAAAGTTGTATTATTTGGAACAAATACTTTTTATCTAGTTAATTATTGAGGATTAAGTTTCTGTTTTTCCTTAGGAATTAAAAAAAATAGATCTTAGCACTTAAAAGTGAATTTATGTTTTGCATCTTTTGTACCATGCATTTAACATTTAGTGGCATGGAATTCATTCACTACATTTTAAGTGTCCGCTTTTAATCTTTGTCCGTAAATAACTTCGCAACTGTTAGAGAAAAGCATATAATATCAATTTGAAAAATATTTTAAATGGGATAAAGCATTATACTGTATGTTGTTTAAGTCCATTAATGCTCTGATGAAAAAATTACTGATTTAAATTTGAATTTCATTTCTTTTAAGCCAATCAATAGCTTTATGAACAAGTGATATCCATTAATTCCCGGATCTTGCACGAGGTGACTATTAAAATGTTCTAATATATAATAAAGTCATGATATTCAATATGTCATAACTTTGTCGATTTTACTTGCAAAAGAATACAATATTTTTGTTAGTGCTTCAAGGATATTTTACACAATATGACTAATAAGACCGAGGAAATATATAAAAAATTTTGACGCCGTAATTTTTTCAGTAATACATTATCTAAACAACATAAGATATAATTATTTATATCACTTAAAGCTTTTTCCAATTTGTATGTATGTCAATCCTAACCATTCAGAAATTAATAATTTGGTGATGGCTAGAATAAATACTCTGTGTAAGAACTAACTTTTAATTAATATGAATGTTTTGCAATTATCTCTGATATCTTTCTTATTATCATATTATTTTGAAAGCGAGGCTTTAAGGCTACATGGGTCATTTTCTGTAAGGTTATTTGTGACTATGGTAGGTTGATTTGAATAATTTTTTTAATTTTTTAAACATACAAAACTTTGTATTGTTTATAATTAACTAGCTAATGAAGTTATTAGTAATTAATAATGAATTAATGAACGAAAAAGGCGAATACAAAATTCTAAAATAGAAGAAAAAATGTATTTTTTTTTCCAGTTAAGTCTTTTATATGTGTCTATTCATAAAACTATGAAATATTAAAAATTTATCTTTAATATTCTTTAAAATATTTAAATTTAATAAAATTAAATTCTCATAACTCATTAAGTTTATAAATTTGGAATAGGTACAAGTAAGTTTTATAAATTTTAGTCTGTTATATAACATCGGATTTATAACTTATTCTATTTTTGTTAGATATTTAAATATTTAAAAATTTACTCAATAAGCATTTGCTTTCTCTCTCTCTAATAATAATAATTTTTTCTAAAACAATAGCAAATGATATTTCAATAGATCATTTGCATACGCATTTGTATATAATTATATTTAAACAAATACTTGCTTTTTAATTATCATAATAATTAAGTGAAAATGATGAAGCAGATAGGAATCTGACTGATTATACTCGAATAAGTATTAAATTGACGCATGTTGTTTTTAATTATCTTAATAATTAAGTGAAAATAATGAAATAGATAGGAACATGACTGATTAAACTGGAATAAATATTAACATTATCCTAATATATTATAATTCATAATGTTTTTGAAAAATTATTTTTTTTGCAACTAGACTAATGAAATTTTCTTAAGCGAACTGCCTGCGAAATCCTGTCAGTTCTACTTCCTTATGCATTTGCTTGATTTGCTTAGTCGATAATTCTTCATTGTCGTCTTCCACCCAAAAACTATTAAGTTATGGTAGGTAGGCTAAAAAATTTAATTTTCTGGGCCCACTGCGTGCCAAATATGGTAGGTTTATATCCAATGATCTACCCTGAAAGCGTTTTAAATAAATTTTTTCATCATATTTGTAGAATTATGCAATGCACAGATCGTATGCCAAACTGTAGCAATTATCATGCTAAAAAATTAAAAAATCATAGCATAAAGAAATAGTTGTACAGATATTAGAGTTGCATTTGGTTTCTTAAAAAAAATCTGCTTCATTTTTAGCTGTGATTTATATGCTGGATTTCTATTTTGTTAAATTTAAGCCCTTCATTGAAACAGAATGCGTTAATGGTGTTAATTTTTGAAATTGGATTTTATTTCTCTTGAATTTTAAACATTATCAACTTCATTATTCCGTACAGAGGTACAAATCATTTTCTAACACATCAAAACTGAAGAAAGTCTCACGTTTAAAAATTACCTCCAATTAGTAGTTTTTATTTCAGAATTGTCAAATCAGAATGAATTTAGTACCAGTTATTCCTTATTTCTTCCTATTATGTTATAAAATTATGTTTTATAATGTTCTACCCATCATGTTTTGCAATTGCATGTTTGATACAAAGTACTGAGACTTAAATTGTTAAAGAAAATTCAATTTTGGGGATATATTTTTAGTTTATATTTATTTTTTCTTATATAGAAGAAAAGGTGTATATTTTATAATTTATATCATTTAATTTTATTTGATGTGCAACTTTTCATAAAAGCCGGTGAAATATTTAATTTAAAAAATGGCATTTTTTTGAAATTTAATATTTTGGAAAGGATTATTTTTTGAATGCATTTGTTCTTTGATATTGAGGTTGAATAGTAGCTTATTGATCTTTACAACAAAAACAAAAAGGATTTTAGTCATTTTTATGCGTTCCTTAATTGAAATCTTATTTTATTTTCAATCTCTCGACATGTTCTACTCAAAAGGCATCCTTTCTGCATGGATAAAAACATGCGATTCTTCAGAGAAATATTCGGAGGAAAAAAGATTTATTTTAATAATCAGTCTCTTCAAAAGATTAGCTGTTTCGCTAAAAATATCGGTCATATTGGATTTCAGATAAATCGTTTAGATAAAACTTCATGCCCATGGTTTCGCCGAATTGTCTGATACTAAAGTGGTGTTATTTTCATCGTCTTATTTAAGTTCTGTTTATTGTGTACATGAACCTTTCTAATGGAGACCAATCCGATGACATCATATCACTATCAAAAATATAAATGTCCATTTCAGCTATCTTCTAAATTTTGCAGTATTAGAACTTCACTTGTTCGTTTGTCTTGTATATGGAGATTGCACACATGGAGATTAAATAGAATCTTTTTTTTTCTTAGTTTTCAACAACGGAAAATCATGCTATTAAATATATGATGAAACAATGAAAACAGTTTGAATTTCACAGCAACAATGTAATTTATCGTTGGAAATTAAGTAAATAATATTTTTTAAAAATTGCCAAAATTCTGAGAAATTCGCATGATTTGTTAATTGGCATCATTAAAAAGAAGGCATTTTTTTTTAATTTTCAAAAAACACAAAATTTATTTTTTTAAAAAATTTTTGAAAGTTAAAAGTGCAATGTTTTCGGAAGTTTCGGGAAATCCCAAAAAGCAGCTAAATTTTTAATTAATTAAAATTTTTTAAAAAAAATCTCTTATGGTTTCCACCCTCTAATGTAAACTATGTAAAATGTCATAAAAGAAATGGCTCTAAGTTCCCACTCTCTAAGGTATATATGTACTAAATTTGGTATTGTAATTGGTTTTTAAAACTTGTTCTTATCCTATGGTGCAGGTGGTTAGATAAAATCGTATTTACAACCAAATGCCAAAAGAATGAAATTCCGGTTTCAATCAAGAGAAGAAGGAAGGTTAGCTGTTCGGTCGGAACAGAGATGTTGTGAATGTGATGGGAATAGTAATTTCTACTCCCTAAAGAACCCTCAATATAAAGAAGGCATAAGAAAAGATAAGATCCAGATATTTTTCTATGGCGCTCTGGCATATCTGATTTCTGTAAAATTAAAACATAAAAAAGTAATGCTTATGCTTTTAGAAGCTCTTTCAAAAGGTATAAGTATTTGTCCAATTCTTCATGCTTATTACAGATGCCAGAATGGATGATTATCTGAATCTGAATAGGGTCTTAGAAGTTCTTTAAAAACATGGTCAGTTTGTAAAATGAAGTCGCAATCCGTGTTTGATTTCACTATAAAAAGTCTTTGTTTTTTTACAAAATAAGCTATTGTGTATTTGAACAAATCAAATAATTATAATGTAAAATGCAAGGCGACTTTATTTGAATGGTGTATTATTATGGAAATGGAAAGGTTAGAGTCGATGCAAACAAAGTTCTGCTTGAAAAGATGCGTATGTCATAAGAATCTCATTGATGCCTGTTCAATTTTATACCCTTAAAAATTTTACTATTTTACAAAATTTTAGATGATGTTTGGCTTTATACTACAAACCAATAAAGTTTAGATTTGTAAGTAAATTGGCGATTTGATTTTTTTTATCATATTATAAAGATATAATCTTTTAACCGATGTTTCCTTCATGATATAATAAAACTTTGAATTTTATATATTTGTTTATTCTAGAATAACAATGAATTATTTTAATATTTTCAGAAGCTAATAACTAACTTTTAATTGAATGAAATTTTTATTGAGGCCAATGGTATTTATCCTCAGTGGATATTTTTTATCTTGGATATCAATAGTTTTATCTGATTGTAAGTAGTAAATATTAAAATTAAAAACAGAATATAGTAATCCTCTCATTCCTAATATCATTTGAATTCAGGTACCTCAGAGCACTGGAGTTAGAGAGTCTCTTTCAATCTTAATAAAAATTCTCTATTCTGTCAAAAACCGCAATGGAAGAGGGTATTCATAAGGGGTTAATATACATAAGAGGATCCCTTTAACTGGAGGCTATTAAGCAAATGAATGTTCCGAAATCCTTTGAGAATTTTCTGAAAACTCCTGTCCTTAAATCATCTGAATGATCGTCTATAACGAGCAAAGCACGCGCCATGGGTATTCAATCAATCGCATTTAACGTAAAGGGAAGTATAATTTCTCCATAATATCTAGGTGTCTCCGTCGCCCGCCGTAGTTTTGTTGAACGGATGCTTGGAATCTTTCAGTATTAATAGAGTTAACGTTCTTAAATAAACTTCTTCTTTTTGCATATTAAAAGTGTGTTTTAAAATCCATTACTTTGGAATTAATTATTTAATAGCTATTTGTTAAATTGACGCTTCAATGTTTATGACAAAGATTATTAATTATTATATTCTTATACCACTTATAATACTACATCACAATTACAAATGCATTACTATACGCGAAAGCGCTCGATTTTCTTGTATCCAGTGAAGGGCCGCGGTGGCCTGGTGGAAATGGTCTCGGCTTCGGAACCGGTGGGTTTTAGGTTCGTGACCCGATTCTACCGATGAACCGTCGTGTAAGGGGGTCAGTTGCACGTTAAATCGCATTGACGTTAAATCATGACCAAACGTCCTCCCGTTGGTGTGGTGTGGTGTGGTGTGGTGGGGTGAGGGGGGTGCCAGCTCAGGCGTCGTCCTCATCATCTGACTGCGGTTCAAAATGACGAGGTCCGTCCCAAAAATAGCCCTAGTGTTGCTTCAAACGGGACGTTAATATAACCAAACCAAACGTATCCAGTGAAACTTCTTTTGTACGTCGTTTCCTCCTTTTAGGCCCTTGGCTCTAGGGGCATTAAATTCCAACCAATTAACCAATAAAATCCCTTAAGTTCGTATTTCATTGTAAATATATTTCCATGTAAAGCTTTATAACGTCACTAGCCCTAGACAATGTATCGTCTAAAATAATAGACAAAAGTGTTTATGATATAAAACTAATTGATAGTAATTTAGTAAGAATCTATACTCAAACATGACCATACTAACGGTATTTTTTCGAAATAGAATTAAAGTTCACGTATATCCTTGCGATTTTCCGGACAATAAAGGGAAAGTAAGAAGGAATTATAGTGATAAAGTTATTTTTTTTATTTCTATTTATTATATTGTGATGTTAGAGAAATAAAATATGTATTTTATAATAAGAATTACATTTTGTTAATTATTTTGTGATAAAAAATAAAATAAATAAAAAATGTCTCTGCATGGAAGGATGATTGAAATAAAAGTGCTATAATTACTATGGTGAGTTGTTGAATTATTTATTTAAAATTGATTTTTTTGGAAAATGTAAAACTTTTATTAATTCTGCCTGAATATTAGTAAAAAACTAAAACTATTAGGAAATCCCAATAAAACATTGGATTTATATTATTTGATTTTTTTTGTTTCAATAAAGAAAATAATTTATTATATTTTGAATAAAAATTTGTAACTACTTCTTGAACAATGTATTAAATAGATTTCAAATTATTAAGGATTGTTCGCCTATCTGGCCCCACGTTCAATTAAAAAAATCTTTTCAGATTCAAAAGATTCCGTTTGCTATATTTTGAAATGACATCCTATGAAATCCACTGTTCTTTTTTTCAAAATTGTGAGCATATTGGATTGGCATATTGGATTTTTCAAAATTGTGAGCATCTAACTGCTGGATATATGGCATATACCACCAATTGCATTTATTTTTAGCGTTTCATATTCAAGAAGTAAATTTCACCATGATAAAAAAAAATCCCAAAAGATTTTAATCATGATTCGGCTTCTTCTTCTGAAAGGTCTACTGCTGTTCAACGCTTGTGTTCGTGTCAAGAAATCCATGTATTTCAATGAACCCGATCCAAAACGGCGCATTCGCATTCAGAGGAACGTTTTGTCAGAATTGCGGCGGTTTGCAAAAGACTTCGTTATCCTTTGTCGCTGAAGCGAGGGATTCATTTATCCGCAGTCAGGGTGCGTAGCTACAGTTTCCGCTCTGCACGGTGGAAACGTTCCGTGCAGAAACCGGGAAATCGAATAATGAATGATTGAATGCGGAGTTTTGCTTTTACTGAATGAAAGCAAAACAGTGAACATTTTTTTAAAAACTAATTTCTTTTTTTATTTAATGAAAATATCTTATAAAGAGGGAAAGACATGTAGTTTTAGAATAAAAATGAACTACTTAGATGAAAAAAAAGTTGCTTTATGATGCATTTATTTAAAGGAATAAGAGAAATTTTGTGACTACCCTTGCCGTTATTTTGTGACTTGACGCTTCAGGATCCTATAGCTTTTTAATGCTCCTCAATGAAATAAAGACAATTCATGCTAACGGGAAAAAATGCGAATCGCCAATTTAAGGGATTTAACGACGCAGCTTGTGAGATAAACCGATAGAAATACATAGCATCTTTTGCGTTCAGCTTTATTTTATTTCGAAAGATTCAAAAGTCGACAAATTCGACAAAAAAATTATAAATCAAAAAATTCGATATCAAGATTTGAATGTTTCCGAGCTTCCTAAGTCCCAACACCTCTCCATATTTTTTTGAGTATCTGAGATCTCAATAACCAAAAAACGCAAAGAATTAGATGGATAAGGCAATTTTTTTTGCGACATTTTAAAAATTAAAATTGTAATTTTTCATCCAATTTTGAGCGAAATTTGCCAACAGGAAGTCTATCTGTAACGTGCATATGTCGGCAGTTTAAAAATTCTAAAAGCTGAAATAATGGAATTGGGTACTGTTTTAGGTATATTCCTATAGGACGACTACCTATTGCAATGGGGTAGGGGATTGAAATTTTCATTTCCCTATAACTTTCTTAGTATTGGAAATAGAAAAATAAATCCAATTAGTCATATTAGAGCCTTATTAAGACTAACAACTTTTATATTCATAGATAATTGCATTATTTTATTGCGAATTTTGATTGTTTTTTAACATCAGCAGTTTATGTTGCCAGATAATAATTTAGATATAAAGAAATCTACTTTTGCCTTCCAGCCTGCCGAGAGGAATTTTTTTATTTCTTTACTTTTAGATCTGTATAAAATTTTGAATCGAATTCTACCAAGGATTTGCCTGTTGGTTGATCTGTCTATTCGCATATGCGTGCGAATGACTAAAAGGTGACTAAAGAATGCGATGCCTGTAAGGTATGATAAGATATATAATTAAATTTGATATTAGTAATGAAATTCAAATTGTCAATTAGTAATAAAAGTCAAAAATATTGTAATAAAATAAATGTCAAATTTGTAGATTCATACATAGTTTTCACACAATCAAACAAAAGGGAGTGGTATGAATAAAAAATATGCTATCGATTTTCTTTATTCAGCAAGACACGGTAACGTGTTATATTGTGAAAGTATTCTAGAAAATCTAGGGGAGAAAATTTTCTCTGGTTCCTCCTTTACTCTTTCAAGTTTTACTTTAATAGAAGAAATCTATACTTCCTCTGACAGAGTAGTCTTCTTTTTTCTTAGAAAATTAAAAAATGCTATTCTTTGTTTTAAAATTTATATGAACTTTCAGCAGATTATATATGATATACAGAATAACATATTAAGGATTAATTTTAAAGTGCAATTTGAGCAAAATTCTTCTTGCAATTTCGCGTATTATCAAAATTAAACAACAACAATTAAATTAAAATTTGACTTTTTTTTCAATGGAATTCATATTTCTTTAGACAAAATTAGCAATGTTTTTCATCTGTCTAGGCTTCTTTTTGAATTAACTTATTTCTAATTAGTCACAAGGAGTTTTGTTAATTAATACTCTTTCCTTATAATAACGATCTTGACGTATTTGAAAATAGTTTTGCCCCCATTGTCATTTTTAATTTTGAATGAATGGAAAAATGATTATTTCCTTCATTAAAAAATGCATTGTTTTCATTTGGCTTCCTTTGTGGTTTAATTGATCATTGTCATTTCATATTTTTTTCAATTTTATGAATGGGAATATTTACGTAAATTTGTCTGGCCTTATTATTTTATTTATTATGTATTTTTTTGTGTTCATATACTGTTTTTTAAAACCTTTTTTATTTAATCTTTTTTTAACTTATCTTTTAAGTTTAATTTTTTGTTAAATTTTTGTTCCTCGTGTAACTGTATAGTTTGTTTAGGGAATTTAGCATATTAAAAATAAGTTAAAGGCATATTTTTTTTATCATATATTTATTATTATGTGACATCAGCTTTTTATCGTTTCATAAGAGTATAAATCAAAAATGTTGCTCATTAAATATATTACGTGGAATGTCATTTTTTCTAAAGAAGATTCTGTATAGTGTCTGTTTTTGCTCTTTGCTTCTGACTGCTTGATCTGGAACTATTGAATTTAGAACAAATATACTTTGGATGATGGTAATGTGCACTTAGGAAGGATTTTTTGAAATTTAAATTAATTAAATTGTGAGCAAGACTATTATGTTTTTTCTAAATAACTTCCGAAAATATTATTGTGCAATAATATATTTTTTAATTCTTTTTAAAATTAAATTAAAAAAAAATGTTTTTTAAGGTCTATGTACACACTTGAAACTTCGAAAATCGTTCAAAATATTGAATATTTTTTATTGCTTAATAATGTTCTCTGATCCTTTAGCTTTCAAACGATACCAAGATGTTATCAATATTCGAAATATTTCTGGAGTTATAATTATTTTTCTTGAGGTGCTTTCATTGAAAACTCTAGTTATGGTGTTTTTAAAACTCATTTTATGAAGAATGATATTTTTCCACTATGTTGCTTCATTCAAACAATCATAACTCGAAAAGAAATTAACCAAATACAGTTATTTATATATTAAAATAATCTGTATGAAATAGTGGATGTTTTGTGCCTCAATCAAAGTTATATTTATAGAAATAAATTTTTAATAGCTATTTAAAAGTTAAAATTACAGAAAATAACTAGCTTTTTCTATTCATCGTTGATGGAAAAATTGTTTTAAAAAAAACTGTATATTTTTATAACTTGATTGAGGCAGACAACATGAAGACTAATATTAGGCATAATTTTTAACTAGAATTGTGTGTCTGTACAAATTAGAATTTAAGATATCATGTTTCAAAAAATAGGCTAATTAGCTCATTAAATATTATTTAATTAATTAATAATTAGAGTAATATGGTTTTTTCTCACTGAAATGAGTTTAAACATATATTAATGACCTACTGTGAAAAAAATGGATTTTTAAAGTTAAAATTTTAAAAAAATCTTCTAGTGTGTACGTACACCTTAATGACTTAATTTTCCTAAATTTTGACTATTATGTAAAAATATTTTTGCATTATTTAAAATAATATATTTCATTTTTGTATTGAAATTCAAACCGTTTAAGCACGTTATTTTATTCCATTATTGAAATCCAAGAAAGAAATATTCTGTTAATTTTTCTCATAATTTACAGAAGAAGTGAAGTTACAGAACCGCAAAAGTCTATATGCAATTAAATATAGATTGCTGAGAGTGTCACGCTTTTAATATCACTATGATGTCATGAAAATTGACTCCATTAGGAAGGCTTATGTACACAATGAGCAGAAAGGTGTAAGGCTTTTAAAGTAGCACATCTCTAATGTTTGTCACAGTTTGTTACTTAAAAGTACTTTGTTGGGAACATTAAGTTTAGAGATTTATTTGAAATGAAATACAGCCATATTTCAGGTGAAACAGCTTATCACAAAAGATGGCTATTAAAATTATAAATGAACAAAACATTTTTAGATGAAAAACAATAAATATTTGAAGCATTTTTAGTATATTCTGCGAAAACTTCAATTGCTTTTATATAACAAGTTATATCATTTGCAAAGTATTAAAATATATGTTTCAACGCCTTTAAAGCCTATAGAAATTATGCAAACTTCGTTTAAATAAGGAGTTTTATTAATCAGCATGCCAACAATTAATATATAAAATTAATTTCTGTTCATATGCATTCAATTTTAAAAACGTCATAATCATGATTCAGTAACACATTTATGGTTATAATGACACATTACATAGTTTTCCCTCAATGTCAACTTGAATTATGTTTTTTAATTATTTTGGTTAAAAGGTAGAAAGAGCTTCAAAAATTGAAATATTGTATTTAGAACTTGTTTTTAGAATAGATATTCATATTAATTATTAAGTTTATAAAATATAGATGGGATTTTCATAAAAAAATGGAAAAAGAAAGAAGCTTGATGATTAAAACGAGCTAATTTTCCGAAGAATAACTAGGAACACTCTATTTTCTGAGTGTGTCAGCCAAGATGGATAAAGAGTTAGATGTCTTCTAATGTTACAATCAACTCTAATGGTAACATTGATTAGACAGTACATTACAAACGATTGCGATATCGATAGTTATTTTTAACAAAATTAGTCTAACCATATTCTGTATTAAATAAAGGCTGAGAAGGAGAATTTTGGAATGCTAATTTAAAAAGAACTAACGAAGATTAATTTACTTTTTTAATTTTAATATTAATTGTTAATCTAAAAACAATGTCGAACTTTTCGATATAACTTATATATTAATAAGCTATCATCGCCAAAGTAGTATTAATGATAGAGTTCTGGGCTATTGATCACGACGTCATGATTTAATCCTGGGTTTGGCATTTTTTTCATAATTATTTCCAATCTGAATGAATGATTTTCATATAATTTAATTCACATAGCCTTCATTTCCATGGAAACCAGCTGGAGTTGATTTCTAAAACTTACCCGCACACTCTCCAATAAACTTGTCATGTCAGAGAAAGCCTTAGTGATGTACGAGAGTTCGGAAATATTAACTTTTAGCTTGAATTTAGCATTTATCCTGAATCTATCCTGTCATCCTTGGCGAGTTATTTGGCGATTAATCCCTGGCATGCGTTAATAGTATCCAAAAAATTGAATTTATGTTTTAGACACATTTTTTCCAACCGATTGAGAAAAAAAATGACACAAAACTACACTTGTAGTCACAAAATTCCACACCAAATTTGATATATTTAAGTCATTGCCTTTTTGAATTATCGCGTTTGCATATTTCTGAGAATAAAGACAGACAGACAGTCAACCCATACTTGGATTTGTCTCAAAATGTGACAGTTGTCTATACTATAGATGTTAAAGCTGTGTACCGAATTTTATCTATCTAGCTGTCTTCGTTTTGTAATTATCGTGTTAACTTACATTCGAATAGCCGGACAGACGGACTTTCTCTGAACAGATTTTACTCAAAATTTGATAGAAATTTGCAAATTTGATATAAAGATTGTATACCAAATTCCAGCCATTTAACTCAAAGCTGTTTGAGTTATCTTTGTCGCAGCCAGACAGACATTTTCTAAAAATATGTTTTTCGAACTCAGGGTGGTCTAAAACGTGGAGATTCGTCAAAATTTCGAGCTCCAATTTTTTTGACGATTTCTGTATTTTCTATATACTACGTATACCAGAAAGTAAAAATGATATTTATATGTATGAATTATTCATGCAATTTAATTTATGAAGTATGAAATGATTACAAATATACCTTCAATGCTCTTGTACATTTACTATAATGACTCACATCACAAAACTTTTTATTCATTAGTTTTAGAAATTTACTTAAAATTTATTACTTTTTG
The DNA here is from genome assembly GCF_947563725.1 of Argiope bruennichi. Taxonomy (NCBI): domain Eukaryota; kingdom Metazoa; phylum Arthropoda; class Arachnida; order Araneae; family Araneidae; genus Argiope; species Argiope bruennichi. The sequence goes on from NC_079152.1 coordinate 82,395,793, forward strand.
ATTACATACAAGAACCAACCTGATAATTATCATGAAGACATCGGAAACAAAATACATTTTGATATCTTGCATAATTAATAAATGATGTTTATTTAGATGCAACGTTTCCTTAGGAGATCTACCGGAAAACAAATTTCATTTACATTCAAAAATTAATTAATTTATTAATTAATTTAATTTATTATTTATAATATTAAAGAATGTATTTAAAGTTACTTGCCATCCCAATTAAAAATTAAACCTTAACTGTAATTAAAGTGCCATACGGGTAAATCTATTCTCTGCACAAAAATTATTAATATTTTAATTAAAAGTGTTTGGAAATTGTTAATGTAATTTGAAATGATTTGAAAAAAAAAGAAATATAGTATTTGACATGTATTACGTGAAAATGATTGAATTCACTTGCTTCTAAAGTGGAAGTAAGAAAGAAATAAAATCGTAATCAATCAAAAAATAAGTTCACTTTTTCTTCGACAACGCACGGTTTCAGAAGCAACTGTCCAGAAGAGTAATTTTACCATCTAAATCAAAAGTGAAAATATATAAATAAATTTAAATTGATTGAAGATTAAATTTCTATGTCATATTTACTTTTTCACTAATATTTAATTAATTGCGTAACAGCTGCTGTATTATTGCACCATCTGTTATGAAAAGGATTGATCTTTTATTTTTATGGATTTATGTTTAATAATAACACCAAAGCTAGTTTATACTTTCTAAATTAATTTTTATCGAATAACATTTTTTAAGAATGATGTTAAATAAAAATAAATCCTTTCTTAGATATGTAACATGAAATGAAATGAAATGATAAGTATCAAATATGATATTCAAGATACATTATTTGCGCAAATTTTATTAAATTTGATTATTAAATAAATCAATAAAACAAATGATAATTATCAATACAAAGTCTTATTTAAGGTAAATTTCTGTTGGCTCTCCTCCACACACAACCATATGAAAATTAGTAAGATAAATACAAAGACAGCATTTTAGTTTAGCTAATTATGGTACTTGAACTCTATGACGTGCAACCTCTAGAGCTTTATAGTTACTACCAGTTATGCTAATGATTATTTATAACTAATTAAATTTTCGATTCTTAGAATATTTTATCATTCTTTAATTGCTGGATATTTTTAAAAGGACCCCCCCCCATAAAAATATCAAACCTGAATGACAAAAGATATATATATATATATATAAAATCATTGATTAAGATTACATAAAGACTTTTTTTTTTAATTTTTCATAATGATTTCTTACTCAAATTAAATATAAGAAGCCTATAAAATTTCTGTTAATTTATGACAGATTTTTGAATTATCAATCTAAAAAAATATTATTGCTATTGAAATACGAGAGGCTACTGCATTTATGAACACTTATTGTTACTTATTCAATAATTAGGTGCATGGTTAAAATTAATCTGACTGGAAAAAAAATGTATGTGGCTTTTCTTTATCAGTTCAAAATTTCTGTAGGTTGTCTACTGCACTTTATTGTGGGAAAACTCACTTTCAGGTATAGTAATATTTCTATGTATCCTTTCCCCCAAAATAACATTATATTAAAAATGCTCAGCCCAATTACTTCTTCCTTTTCCACTCCCCCCCCCCCCACCAATTCTCTAATTTTTTTTTCCTTTCAGCATTTTTTGAGAAGAAAAATGTTAAAAAAAATCGAAATCTGAACGGAAAAAGGTTTAATATATTTATTCTGTTGCATTTGTTTGGATTTATTAGTGGTGTGATTAATTTATCGATAGCCACGTAAAAACAGTCAATTTTAACTTGCAAAAGTTGCTTTAACAAAAGAAAGAGAAACAAAAAACGAATTTTCCTGTAGGAAATATCGCCAGGGCCATCGAACCAGGAATAAAATTCAGTCTTTGCTTCCATTCTCTTCAGCGACTGCAGTTCAAAAGCTTTAAACGATCGGTACAGAAAGAATGCCAGAATTATTGTCGAAACTACCATAGGAAAAGTCGTTTCGTGAACTCTGACCTTAGAGCAATTTTTTTTTTCTGATTTGCCGAAAAGGAAACAGGACGAAAAATAAAATGGAAAGGGAAACTGCGAAAACAAAGGAATATCGGAATTCCACCCACTGGTTTTTAAAGCTTCGCAACAAATGATCCGCTTGTTGTAATCGACCAGTCTAACAAGCGACCAATGGAAGGTGTTTGAAAGAAGCAAAAGACAAAAAATAGATGTCATGGGCTGGGAATATGGCAACAATAATCATCCGGTACGAGGTATAAGAACAGATGTCGACGTGAAGTTTAGTTCTTATCATTTACGGTTGAATACTAGTTTCTGATCAAAGAACTAAAGAGCTAAAGGAAAAAAAACTGTCATGGATAAAGTCAGCAGTCGAATTAATTTCCAAGTTTAACTAAAATTGTTCAAATAGAAACCAAATTCCAGTGGTTTGCAACTATTGAATATTTTTTTTTTGTATTATGTGTTAATGTAACATGATATTTATTTCCCTCTATTCTATACTAGCCAACTTTGGCGCTTAGCTATGGAATTGTGCTCTGTAAAATTTTCAGTTAAATATCTTAGTTTCTTAATAGCTTCTTAATTCTTCATCAAAATATTTTTAAGTTTCAAATTATGGAAGTCATATAATTCATATTATTATAGAAATCTTACGTTATTTTATCCATCGTACTATGCATCTCTCTATTTTTCTATCAGATCTCGTACGATTTGAACTTCAAATTAAAGTGGGAGTGATTAAACTTTAATTACTATACAAAATAATTTCTTTTACTGAAACTGAGCACGTTTTTTAAAAAAAATATAACCCCAGAAAATCGAATCCTTCAGCGTTGAAGTCTTATGTGTACTACAGAATATTTTTTAAATATTTTATGCAACATTTCAAAAAATTATCCATTAAAATTTTTTAAAATTCATTACAAAATTCAGTTTTTAATTTTACCTTTAAAAGGATTTATATCTGGTAAATAATGTTTTGTCTTGTTTCTATCTATAAATATACTTCCAAAAATAATTTTGAAATTTAAATTTTAAATAATTCTTTTATCTTATGAACCCTATTCGCCCAAATAATCTTGACAATTTAACATTTCACTCTTTTTCAATCAAACCTGTCCAAATGATAAAGCTTTGAATATTATTATTTTAGGATTATTAACAAATTTGTTATTTTAAACCAATCAGCCTTGAGAAAACTCCGGGCGCTGATTGGTATATTTTTTTTTCAAGACGGCCGATGGAGAGGTTTAAAAATCACGCGTTTTTATAAAAAAAAGATATTCAAATTTTCAAAACTCAATCAGTTTTAATCACAAAAGAATAGATTGAAATTTTTTTTTATTAAATATAACTCACAGGGCAGGGTATAAAAATTTAAAATTCATAACTTTTCAGAACATTTATTGATTCAAACTACATAAAATATAATGATTTACTTCGTTCAGACCATTTTTTTATTAGTCTTATTATATTATTATAATTATAATAATATAATTATTTATATGTCTTTTACTAAAGTTTTAGAAATTAGCTATTGGACCTTGATTAGAGTGGATATTATGTATATATTAAACTATGCTTGCCGTAAATAACGCTAAATTATTGAATTAATAATAACATATTTAAAAGATCACAGAAAATTTTTTCATGCATTTTTTTTAAAGTGCCGCATTTTATATTTATTTTTTTTCATAGAAATTTCATACTTTGAAAATTTCATCTTTCTAAATTTAAATTGCAGTACGAGTTAACAATCTTTTAATTTGAGCTTTTGATGGCAACATGTTGATAAAAAGCGGTTTCTCCCGCTCATGCATAATGTGTTCATGCAAGTTAAATTTTATTTTTATTTCGTTTGAAATAAATTGCTGGAAAATAAGACAAAAATATTTTTTTTTAAATGTATTAAAAATAGAAACGTCATTTATGGGTTAAAGTATCCGTGACATTAAAAAGATAATTTTACTTAATTTTTAATTTTAGATTAAAAGTGTTGCTGTTGCAAATTAGAAATTTTTTTTTTTTTTCAAAATTTAGAAAAAAAATTACATGATTATAAAATTATTATCATTAAAACGATAATTTTAAAACTTAAAAAAAAAAAAAACTAAATTTATATTTGTACAATTACATTTTCGGAAGTTATAGGAAAAAAAACGCCAAAATTTAATTTAGTTTATAATCAATTAAAATTTTAATTAAAATTAAAAAAATTGCTTCTAGGTGCATATTTTTACCCTCTAAAGAATGTATATGCCATGTTTGGAAGTTTTATGTCAAATTATTTGACTTGTACAGTACAGTACAATCTCCCGTCAATACACATACACATGAAAGCACAAACGCACATTCATCTTTATTATAAGTAAAGATAAATTTTCATTGAGAGTTAAGTTTTTAATTTAAAATCAGAGTAATAGATATCAAACATCTTTAATTTCTGATAGTTTAAAAGACTACTAAGAAAATAGATTTACAGTTTTTATAAATAATGTGGTACTTATAGCCACAAATATATGTAATGAATCTTCTTTTAACAAGCCACTGCAATTTGCAATAAAAACTACTGCATCTGTATTCTTCATTATTTTAGTTCCGTTCGAGAATTTTTCAGTGAAATGAATTAGATATTTCAGTTTCTTTCCAAATTTAAAATCAAATATTTTTTTAATAATATATCTATAAAAATCTGCAAAAATGATTAATATTTCGGAACTATTGTACGCAAAGTCATGCAAGACGTTCACTGGGATAACACCTTTATTAGAGAATATGCGAGAAAGTTTTGGGGAGATCATTCCCGTTGGTTTGTAATAAATCTATGAAAAATTGCAAAAATGATTAATATTTCGGAACTATTGTACGCAATGTCATGCAAGACGTTCACTGGGATAACACCTTCATTAGAGAATATGCGAGAAAGTTTTGGGGAGATCATTCCCGTTGGTTTGTAATAAATCTATGAAAAATTAGTGGTAAAAATACATTTAATGCTAAATGGAACGTCTGCACACCTAAAACTGTCAATACCAACATTCTTCACATTTACATATACTCAAAACTCCTTTAAAGTATTTTTTATTTTTTTGCAAAATGACTAGAATTAAAATAATAAATTATAAACTAAACCTGCTCACATCGGATGGTTCATAGCCTCAACCTACTCTTTACGTTTCATACGTCTGATACCGTATCGTTTCACATCGTTACATGTCCGGATGTGTCGAACAAAACGCAACATTTTATCACCTCACTTCCAGACTTCCCGTTCCCAATTTAGAATTTATAGAAATAACGTGAGAGCAACCTATGTTTGTAAATAAACTGAGCTAAAAGTATCTCTACCGCCTTGTTAACCTGTGATGCTTTCGCATTGCGTCGTTGGTTGAGGTTCACTGCTGGTGAACGTGAGACTTCAGTCATTAACAATATTTTTCTGACAAACTTAATGATCAAATTTATGCCCCGATGTGTGCTCTCTTTTAGTCAGTCTTTTTGATTTTTTTTTTTTTTTTTTTTTTTTTGTATTTTGTAATTAGTGTGAGCCGGCTAAATGGTTAGGACCTTCCCAAGGGGCCATTCTTGTTCGATGGTTGAGAAACCATTTTGAAATAAACATTTTATGAGGACGTAACAAACAAAGCATAGTAATTTAGATGTCACACCGTGGAATACATTTTTATGCCCTTGTTACGAAAAGAGGCCTAAATTTCATTTGAGGGTCATCGAGCACATTATTAAGACCCGTTACGACGACCTGTTGCCTTTATGGATATACTCATAATTCTGCCATCTGACCCATTGTAGGACCCCCGCCTATGGACGTCGATCTGGAACTTCCCACAAATTGTCGGTAAAATGAATAGACATCAAAGAACCCTGGTGAACCACAGGAGAGGGGAAAGAGGGGAAAATGCGACTGTCTCAAGACCCGTCAGAACGGGTCTTTAGTCTTACATGATTATGATTTTTTAAGTCAATTCATCCGACTCACAGAACTCATCTTTCATTTCCATCCGGTTTGATTTTGCAAGATTTTCGAAAAGAAAATGTCCTGCTAAAAAAAACAAAGCAATATTGCTACATATCTCGTTTATTTGATAGTTATTATCAAAACCCTTGTGGATGTATCAAAAAGGTATAAAAATGAAGGGAATCCGGTTTGAATTTGTAAGATTTTCGAAAAAGATAGTCTGTTTATAAACAAAGTAATATTGGCATATGCCTCATTTATTTTATCCTTATCATCAAATCTCTTCTGGATGTATCAAAAAAGTATAAAAATTAAGGGAACGACATGGAACTACTATGATTCTATTATTTAATGAACTATTTTTTTTTATCTAAGAGACTATTTTTTATTTTATCAGCAGTAATTTTGACAGAAAAACAACAATAATAGGACCTTCATTAAAGACGAAAGATTTCGCTTTCTGTTAAGCCGAACGAAATTTTATATTATGAAATTAACTTTATTAAAAGATGTTATACAATTGGAAAAAAAGAATTAGAATATTTATTTGTTTTAATTTTTAATTTTAGTAACAAATTTTAAAATGAAATCTTATTGGTGGTATTTGCAATATTTTTTTAAATCTTTTTTTTCCTTGATATGAAACTGTATCCCATTGCACGTTCGTTAAAGACTGAAGATTTCGCTTTCTGTTAAGCCGAACGAAATTTTATATTAAGAAATTATTAAAAGATGTTATACAATTGGAAAGAAAGAATTAGAATATTCATTTGTTTTAATTTTTAATTTTATTAACACTTTTTAAAAAGAAATATTATTGGTAGTATTTGCAATATTTTTTTTAATCTTTCTTTTCCTTGATATGAAACTGTATCCCACTGCACAGCGCTAAATAATTCTTTCATAAATTCACAGAATATTTTCTAAACACCAAGCGGATTAAAAATCGCAAATAGAACAAAAAGCGAAGAAAACATATATTTATATATTTTTAATTTTTGCTAACAATGAAATTCTTAGAAAAAGTCTTTGAATTTATTAGCTAAATAACACCATTACTGTAATATTTATTATAAAAATTAAAAGAGCAAATTCTAGAAAACGGCTGCAACTTTCGATGATTTTTTTAGTTGAATAAAAAGATTTATATTGTGATTTTCGATGGATTAAAATAACGTAATTCTTTTCTCTAAGCGATGCATACCACTATATTCACACATGGATACCGATAATGTAATATATTTTTCTTTCTTTATTTGTATTATGGAATTTTTTTTATTCTCTTGGTAATTTTCATTGTTGCATATTAAAATTGAAATCTAGCAATCGCTGGAATAGGATTCATACATATTCATGGGAGAATAAATTGCTATATTTAGGACATAACATATTCATGAGAGAACAAAGTATTAGAGATGTAACATATTCATTGGAGAATAAATTGAATATATTCAGCCATGGTGTCAGAATAACAAGCATAATGTTTTAAGAACGTAGTAGCTGAAAAATGCGAGAGCTACATAACACAATTTTATACACATGCAGATTCTGGAAAAAAATTTGTTTTTAACAGGATAGGAAAAAAATAATATTCCAGCAAAATTCATTGCGATTGAATTTTTATTAGTATCTTCACCATGAAACAAACATTCAGAAGAGATAAGATTGATAAACTTATCTCTTCACAAATAAGATTCTCTATCTTTCACAAATAAGATTGATTTGAACATAATTTAAGCGTGAACTATCTGCGATTAATAAGGGCCAGTCGGAACAGATAGGAATTTTGATTATTTGTCTCAAATTTGTTTCTGATTTCAGTTAAATGGCCATGTTGTTCAAATTTTAAGTAGTAGGAATTTAAAGTAAGAAAAATTATTTTTAAAGTAGGTAATGACAATTAAAAGCAAAATACAATAAAATTCTCCTATTCAAACAGATTAAGTGATCAGTTGTGTTCATATTAGCCTGTATAGTCCCGATTTTGACTCTTTGTAGATGTTAAAAGTATTCCTGATTTGGAATAAAATTCGGATTATCTTGTATTATTATCTGCCAGTCAATAGTTCAGATTAAAAATTTAATTTATCAATAAATAGTTAGTACTTTTTACTTTTTTGTATACGCAGTATAAAGTATAGTAATCGTCAAACAATTCAAACTCGAGATTTTGACGAATCTCCACGTTTTAGACCTTCCTGAGTTCGAGAAACATATTTTTAGAAAATGTACGTCCATCTGCCTGTCTGTATGTATGTGACAAAGATAACTGAAAACGCTTTGAGCTAGACGGTTGAAATTTGGTGTAACGTCTTTACACCACACTTGCAAATTTCTATCAAACTTTGAATAAAATATGTTCAGAGGAAATCAGTCTGTCCGGCTTTTCGAATATAAGTTAACACAATAATTACAAAACGAAGAGAACTAGATAGATAAACAGAATTAACACTTGTCAAACTTTGAGCCAAATCCAATTGTGGATTGATTGTCTGTCGGTCTGTATGTTCAGAAGCAAGTAAACAGGATCGTTCAAAAACGCATTGACTTAAATATATCAAATCTGGTATGGAATTTTGTGACTACAAGTGCAGTTTTATGTCAAATTTTTGTTTCAATCAATTGAGAAAAATGTGTCTAAAACATAAATTAGATTTTCAGATTCTAATAAATATGCCATAGATTAATTATCAAATAACTCCCAAGAATAGCACGACAGATTCAGTAAAAATGTTGAATTCATGCCAGAGGTTAACTATTGTATGGCAAAAAGGTATTTTCTGGCATGCCAAGTTTATCAGAAAGTATACGAGAAAGTTTCGGAAAGACCACTCCTGCTGGTTTTAAAATGTTATCTTCATGAGGATTCAGTTTCGCGATTATTATGATAGTTAGAATGGTGCATCGAAACCATAAATTACAGTCAGTTTTGAAGAATTTATTTGAAAGAGAAGTAGAGAATGTAATAGCGAAATATTCCACTTATGCTTCTTTATTCCTGCTGTTAAATATATTTATTTATTTATTTACTAAGTATTTTGCTATTTCTATTGAATATTTCCAACTGAAATGAAAAAAAAAATCTAGCATTTTAGTTTAGTGACTTATTCACGTTCATTACTTTGTTTTGTGTCATGCTGTAATCTACAAAATCTATCGAAAAGCAATTCTTCAATGCAAATATTCTTTCCACAAATATGTAGCACAATTAAAGCAGGAGCAGAAATAATTATTGGTAGGTGATGCTTCCGCCATCAGCCTGAATCATCTGCGTCCGCTTTCCCTCCCATTTTGATGTCGGCGACACCCGCATGTGCAACTTGTTACAACATTCGCTTAGTGGCATCTTAAAACTGCAGTTCGAAGCAGGTCAATGATACGGGTCTTCCCAAGCGGAACAGGAACAGAATGCTTTGTGACACAGTCTTCAGGCAGGTTTTCGTCTCAGCAGTTCACGCCAGTAGTTCACGGTTTCTTTGCCTTTTTTTTCCATACCTTTTCACAGTTTCTAATTTTTGAGGCAATTAAGTAAAATAAAGGAAGGAAACTGGTGCCAAATTTGGCACCCGAGAAAGTTTCCGGTCTTATAATCGGGAATAAAAGATATTTTCAGATAGATTTTTCTAGAAAAGGGATTAGAAAAGCTTATATCCTAGAATAGTTATATTTTGAAAAGATATCTTATAATTTAACACTATAGGTTTTTATATAACATTTATTATTTATCTTTTTCATTCAAATCTTTTATTAGAATTATATAGGGCAAGTTAAAATTTGTAATTTTATTTAGATTTTTTTCAAGTTAAAGAACTAAAATTGTTTCTGATTCTATACAAACTGTATGTTGAATCACTAGTGCAGTATTAAAATACAGGATTCAAAAATTTTCTGTTAAATTAATTAGATATTAGATGCATAATTTTACTAATTATGTTATACATGCATATACACACTCATATGTATATGTATGTATATATATATATATGTATGAATAACATAATTTGAAGAAACACTTATGGAGTTCCTTAACGATTTTTATTCTTCATATTTTTAAATAGTCCAATTTTTATCTTTTGTCAAGATTATTTTATTAAAGGCGTGATAAGAGCAGTGCAATGAACCGTTGAAGGATGGCATTTGGATTCAAGACATTTTATATATATATATAAAAGTAATGAAGTAATTTTTTAATCTGAAATTAGCCCATATCACTTTATTCTAAAATTTTCTCTTATTTCCTGACCTTAATTCCAATTCTTTATTTAATTATTTCTACTGCGGGTCGATTGAAACATTTCAAATTATTTAGCACCGAAACTCTCAAGATCTTTAATTTTTCCCTTATGAAGTTTATTGTTCGAGTACCACTAAAAGAGTTAAGTGCCACAATTCTTTTCAACAAATTGAATGCGGATTATTTGGTTACTCCATTGTTTCCATGGTTACTAGACAATTATGAATCGGCGTTAAAGTCTTCTCTCAAGCCACTTAAAGGAAGATTTTGTTCCTTTGAAACTTAAAAAGAAATCAATCCTTTAAGTCTTATTTGCATTCATTAGAATTTCATGTTTCTCCGATTCTTTTATAATGCCACAAAGTAATGAATTCAGTAATTTTCAAATAAAATATGGATTTGCTATTCTGCCATTACTATTTCCATGTTTTTAAAAATTGTTAATTCTACACATTATTAAAAATGTTCATTATAATTAATAAAATTTTATAGAACGAGAACTTTTATTGCTTTTGAAAAATAAATAGTTAGATATTTACTATTGAAAAATGCATAGATGGATATGCAACTCTAACGTTAATGTGGTAAAATGGACGAAGCTCTTTTTTTCCCTTAAAGATTTCATTATGACTTTTAAACAAATTTCGGACTTTTAACAATATGATTATCAAATAACTCGATCTGAATAATTTTCATAATTTTATTTTTATATTTTTATTATCAGTGTTAAATTCATTCTTATTTAAATAAAAAAATAACAATAAAACTTTTATCTCAAAATAATGAAGAACATTGGGTATATTTCACCCCTTTTTGGGAGTTTATAAGTAAAACATGTAACTACAGGTGAAAATTATACATTTATTTATTCAAACATCATAAAATTTCGCAATTATTTATCGCGAATCTAATTTCGAATTTCAAAATATATTTTATGCAACACCATTTACATTCATTTCATAAGGTTTGATATATATATATATATATATATATATATATATATATATATATATATATATATATATATATATATATATATATATATATATATATATATATATATATTATTTGTTATGAATGTACGTATTTGTTATGCAAATCATTTTTGAGTAATTGTAAATTATCTTTAATGAAAATGATTTGCTTGTTTTTATTTTTTCCTTTGGATGATAGGCGCTAAATTTTGTGTTTGATTATTTTATTTTAAAACTGTATTGATTATAATATAATAGAATTTTAAAGATTGAAAAATAAATATACATAATTTGATGTGTTTATACTGCAATAAAGCGTTTTATCACATAAGTTGGGGTATTTATGAATTTTTTGCATATTTAGAGGCGGAAATAGTTGTGACTTTGTGTCCAGTATCTGAGTATTCTTTATTATTGTAATTATTTTGATTTTTTTTATTATTTGAGAGTATAATCCTTATTACTATAAGCAATAACAAAAATACATAACCAAATGGATTATCTTTTCTGAATAAATATAGATGTATTCTAAATTAAATTTATTCGCAAATATGCGTCAATTGTTAAAAACGTATCCTTATTTAAATCCGAAACATGATTTTCTATTACAATGACATATCTGTGTTAACTAAAATGTTTCTACTATTGCATACTGATTTCATTTTAAGAATATTATCTTTTTTTTATCGATAGAAACAGGATTTGGTTCATACGAAAAGGATGTAGAGACATTACACGCGACCACGCAAAAGAGGGGAAACCATTTCTTTAATTATTTCGTGTTGCCTCTTTGTTTTTTCTATTTCCATCGTTCCGTTTGTCGTCCGTCCTACTTACCCTTGAGTCAGAAGACGAAAGCAGAGGATAATGAAAACGATATAGGTCATGTTCCGATTTTCTTAAACTATTCCCTTTGATAGTAAAAAGAGCCACATGCAGATTGATTTTTTCAGAGTAAAGAAAAGGTTCTGAGCTAGTGACCTTGCCCTCTCTGCTCACAATTGAAAGAAGCAGAGCACAGCAGGGTCGCACTGATGAGCTTCGGAGACATTCTTTTTCTTCCCCTGCCGATTGTGTGTTTGTATACACACCATTTAGCACCGAGTTCGTGCCTCTTTTTTTAATGTGCGAAATATAAAATGGAATTTTTGGATATCAAAATCGCATTAAATGATAATATATACATATATGTGTCAAAAAAGAATTTGATTTTTTTTTTCATTTTTAAATGTACACCTATTTTATTTATGGCTGACTAAAATAGTATTGCAATTAATTTATTATTATTCGAGAATGTTCTCAGAAAAAATGTCAACAACTGGTTCAGTATTTTAAAAAATCATTATAGATATAAATTATGATATGGTGAATAAATTATGAGTACATTTTAATATTTATTGAATATTTTATTTAGTCCTCGGAAAACATCATTTGAATGACTAATATACATTCCTAACAGTACAAGAAACTAAAATAAATCAAACGGAACTGTAGAGATCTTTAATTTCAGATATGAAATTAAAGATCTATATGGACTGGACTGGTGTTCAGTTTATACATATTCAAACTCGACAAATGAAATGTGAGAAATTAGATAATATAGACATGATTAAAACCTACATGGATTTTTCTCTGTAATGCAGTTGTGTAACTAATTCTCAGGAATTATTTAATGCAGAAGTTCTTGATATATTTAGTATTCATTTTATTTTCCTTTGCATCATATTTTTGTGGAAAAAAAAATCATGATACGTTTTTGAATCAGAAAATCTTTTTGTAGCGTATTTTTTAGACGCCTGGAACAATCTGATATTTTCCCCTTATGTGACTGCTTCTGAATGGCAATTTATTTTATAATCAGAAATCCCATTATCATTTGATCAGCTATATTTCCAAATGATTCAATATCAGCTAACTAGCTGACAAGTTCCATTATTTTCTTCATATCGCTCTTTTTATACTTTTTATTTCAGATTACTTTTTTGTGCATATTAAAAAAAAAATAAGCTTTTAATAATAATAATAATAATAATAATATATATATATATATATATATATATATATATATATATATATATATATATATATATATATATATATATATATATATATATATATATATATATATATATATATATATATATAAAAGGTTTGTTAAGTATGGTAAATAACACAAACACACATGTACAGCCTAAATGTTTCCCCTTTGATTCTCTTTTATAATGGGGCACGTTATGTATTTTTCTTCATACTGGAAAGAGAATCATGTATACATTAGATATCTGAGGTATGTATAAATTAGATATACTTATTAGGTACGAAAATTAACACACACACACACACATATATATATAACAGTTGCATTTTTACGGTATATCACTCAAATAGACGAACAGATAGCGCAACTTCCCAATATTAGACTGATTTAGTGCAAAATTTCATCATTACATCTAATTCTGGTGATAAAAACATATCCAAAATTTTATTAAGCTAGCTAGTTCCATTTATGAATAATTTTGTTCACCATTTCCAAAAAATTTCTTTTCTCTCATGGTGGTTTTAAACGCGAAGATCTTGAATCGCTTAACCATTACAAAACTTTCACTTCGCATACTTTTAATAATCATCTGGTGACATAAGACAATATAAGAGACCCAAAAATAATTAAATTAAAAAAAAATGTAAATAATTAAACCAACCTATTAAAATAAATCATTAGAAATGTTTTTATGAAAAAATATTGCAAATGCCAAAACATCTTAAAATACAAATGATTACACACAGATTATTCAAAATAGAGAAAGCCTGAAAAATATAATGTATAAATAAATAAATATAAAATGTGAAGAAATGAAGCCGGATTTTTTTCTTTTTTATTCATATTTATTATTATTAATTCGCTATCTGCTATGTCTGTCCATTTGGTTCAAGTTAAAGATTCAAAACTTTAAACATAGTTCAGAACTGGATGAAAATGCAATATTAACTCATTTTCTTGTCTCTTGTTTGTTTATCTGTTCGGTACATTTTACAATCTATTAAAAACTTTCTTTCCCGACAAATGTCGTTAAGCCAAATCGTTACTCATCGGGAAGTTAATTGAAAATGGATTCAAATTTCACTCAAGAACAAGATTAAAAAGTAGAAAATAGTTATTTAAAAGAGATTTAATATACCACGTTGTTAAACCAGATTGAAAAGTATAAAATGACTTCTCCCTACCCCACACAGATTTAAAGCTAAACACAGATTCCTAATAATTTGAATTTTAAATTTCACAATCACAAATTTTTAGAATAAATTCTTTTACACCATTTAGTTCATAAAGAAACATATTTAAATTTTTTATTTAAATAATTATTTATACTCTATAATTTTCAAGGTTTTTCTACTTTGAATAATCTCTGTGTAAGATAATATATGTTTTTTTCTCGAGTCTTTTATCATATTAAAAAAGTTTACTAAAGATCTAATCGTTAACTATTTTACGCTATGCTCTGAGATAATGTTCTTTACTCTGTTTTAAAATGCGCAATGGATTTCCAGCATTTGACGTATATAATTCCTTGTGACGTTTTATATGACGTTATTGACTCCGCACGGATTCATTTATCTAATCAAGTACATTGCTCTTTTGATATACCTTCCTTTAAACATTTATACTAGTTTAATGCACTACAGTTAATTTATTCTATCGCTGGAAATAAACAGAACTATTTTCCAAAAAAAAAAGTTTAATAAATTACAGAATTTAAACTCAATTCTTCCCTTGAAAAAATAAAAGTAATCTGTTACCAATTTCCTATTTCTTATGCACCGTGAGACTTTCAACTTTGTCGATTTATTTTCATTGCAAATGTTTAAAAAAGCAGAACGCATCAGCATCCGGGTATACACTAGATTTTGGGATTTCTCTAAAAAAGTAGGTTATTCGATTGTGGACTTTTTGATGTCTCCATGTTGTTTCATTTTTTTTTCTTTTCTTTAGGATGAAAGAAAACGATTCATTTTTACAAACTAACAAATGTAACGGTCAAAGACTTCGAATGATATTCAATAAGCTCTTTCTTGGTATCTGTTACAGCTTTTATTTTCATTATGTTGTTTCTTATGTTGGTTCTTTGTGGTTCGCTATGAAAGGGAAAGAAAAAGTATAGTCATTTTTTTTCGTAGATATGTATTACGCCAGCATTGTTTGGAAAATGCGGGTCCACTTTGTAGTTCAACTTTGAATAATGCTTTAATAGAAGCTGGATAAAAATCTATGTAGTGTTTTTATTAATAAAAAAATAAGAATAGTGAAAATAATAAAATTATTATTTGATATTTTATTAAACATTTAAAATGTATTTAATTTTTTTATAAAAAGAATTCTTAGTAATTGAAATTCGAAAAAATTAATTTCTTAAAGATTTAAACCAAATTTTTGGCATTGGAGCTTTACCCTAGTTTTTTAATTTTAATTTATATTTAAGATTTGTAAAAAAAAAATTTGATCTCCATCATGGGAATGGACTTTACAATGATATTATTTATATATATATATATATATATATATATATATATATATATATATATATATATATATATATATATATATATATATATATATATATATATATATATATATATATATATATATATATATATATAAAATTTATTTTATTATTTATATTTTATTTTGTTATTTATATTTAATTTTATCCGGATATTTATATAATAATATTAATATATCTTGCATAAATATAATAAGCAATGTTCATATTAGAAAGCAAATATCGATTATAACACTACATTATTAATGTAATAAACAAACGAAATAGTTTGGTATATTTTAAAAGTTTCATTCATTTTCTAGTAACGGGAATTTTAAGCAAAGAAATAGAAATCTTGTATTTTGATAGGATTTAAAAGAACCGGTGGTTAGTTGTTGCGCATAATATTTACCCCTAATCAATGAAAGGAAAAGGTAGATTTATATTGTTTAAGGATTGTAAAATTAAAATATTTTCTCATTATAAACAAAATTACTGTTAAATAGAAAAAATCTTCTGTTATTTTTAAAAATTAACTTATCCTCATCAAAGATACTGAAACGTGCGTGCAAATTCAGATTAAGTTAGAAAATTTTTTAGTAAAAATTTTCAACTGTTAAATAAAAACTGAGTGGAATAAATTCTATTTTTTAGCTAATTTTATAATAACGATATAAAGTGAATATAATATAATGAAACAAACAAACAAACAAAAAACTCCTAATTTTTTTAAAATCTTGAAACACCCTTCACTTGAGAGTTTAATCTGTGTAAACCGTTTATTTCGTTCTAGTTAAAAGATTATAATACATATCTAATGCTTTAATAACCCTTAATTTTCGTGCCCGTGAGTTATACGGGCATTGAAATATCGTTTTCCGAAATTATAAATTAAAAAGAAAATATTCAATGATGCTTTGATTTATAAAAAATTGCATTCTTATCTCAAGCACCTTCAATAATCTCTGTATTCTTAACTGAATCAGTGAAACTTTACATTCTCGAAATAGATGATGCTATCTATATTATTCTTATATACATATATGTAATCATATATTAAACTCTTAATTTAGACCATAGTAAAATATTCTCTTATTTCGTGATCCAATTTCACTTTCGGTTTAATTAATTCCTCTGTAAAAAATAATGTGCCATCAGTACTATGTATCAAATGAAAGTGATACTTCCGTTACTCTTCTCATGGTCAACATATGTATTCCCTTGGCACGTGGCCAGAAATCCAATGTTATATAAGACTAGTAATCATTTGTTCGTCCCTTTTTTGCCTTCTTGTAAATAATCATGTTTGTCTCCCGGGAGAGAAGAGAGAGAATAAAACGAAATTAAAATTCCAACGTCTCGTCTATGTCTTCAACCTGCACTCTGCTTCAACCAAGAATAATGTTAAACACACACACACACACACACACACACACACACACACACACACACACACACACACACACACACACACACACACACACACACACACACACACACACACATATATATATATATAAAAGCATGACAGTTAAAGGATTAATAAATACTTCAATCCTTCTAAATATTTATTTACCTGTTTATTATATAAAATAGTTTGATATTAAACTTTATTTAGAGTAGAAAATGCTTTTCATAAAAGAAATTAATATTTGAATTAAATTAACAGGTTTCCAGGAACCATTTGATGGTCCTGAAAATCGGAAATATGATGCCACCGGTGCTCCATACAGAAAATCCAGAGAAATTCGAAAAGATGCACGTGAAGGACGTCTTCTGTATACAACTTCTGGAGAATCTGTCGACCCCCGAAAAGGGTTGGTATTTCACAATCGTCCCAGCGAGCCTCTTCATGACATGTATCGAAAAGGTTTTTCACATTTGCACGTTCCAGATTTTCATCGGCAAGCTGTCGAAGAGAGGATTCCATCCCGCGGGGGTGGTAACCAATCTATAGACGATATCATTAGTGGTATCATCCATTTACTTGGCGGTGATGTACAAGTTACTAAGCCAGGAACTAAATTACCCACTGTCATCTTCCCTTCTTCGAAACCGACAAGAATAAACAATAGAGGTCCAGCAGGTTTTGATAGATATCCTCATCGCGATTCACCGAAAAAATCTAATCAAAGCTCGATCTCTGAGACCTTATCATCAACCTCATCTGTGATAGAAAGCAGCAGCACTTCAGAAAATCGGCTGATTTTCCCCGACCATACGGAAGTTAGCAAGATTTTAGGTCTTTTTAATGATTCGTCATCAACGTCTCAGTCTACATCTACTGTTGATGCATCGACTTTCGTTGGTGGATTTAATAACATTTCTTCAGGTGAAATTGAAGTCGTTGAGATTATTCCAAGCTCTGATTCAGGAAGACACTTCACACTCACATCATCTTCATCAGAAATAAACACTATAAAAGAAACAACGCAAACAGAAAGCAGAATAATGCCAACGGGAGTTTTAACAGAGTTGGATAGGAATGGAGATACTATGCTCGAAACAGTTATCGAAAATAAATTGCAGAATTCATCTTCGGCAACTGAAAAAAGTGACTTTGTGCCTCCTGAATCCTCAACGAGAACAACAATTAATTATACAGAGCTTCCCATTATTTTACCTTCCATGATATCTTCGCTCACTACAAACAGCACGAGTCGAGACCTGCCATCAGGGCCTATAACTGAATGGCTCCCTGTAGCAAGACCACCTGTAAGAAGCTCCAACACTACTGGAACATATAGACCTAAACCTGAAGAACCTGTTATCATAACTCGACCACCTGATAATTTTGAGATTACAGTGACGCAACAAATGTATAGCAATGTTTCAAAAACGGAAGTTCCTGTGCCTACTTTTACCAGTTTAATCACCCCTTCGGATGTAACATCCACAACAGACATTTCAGTGTCCATTGTATCCACACAAGTAGATATTATTTATGGAAGGCCTAGTATGTCAGCCCGTCCGCCTCCACCTCCTCCTCCTCCTCCAACTGGAAGGCCGCAAGTTTATCCTGTGGATATTAACGAAATTCGACCTTCTCCAAGACCACCCAGCGTCCCAGGCCACCAGATATATCAACGTCCTAGGCCACCAGATATTGGGATAAATAAATATGGAAATGGCCTGAGACCATTACCGAGACCTGGAAGTCAAGGTTCAGGATTGCGCAAACCTCCCCCTTTTAGACCTCCACCACCGCCATTGCCAGAAATCAGGTACGTATCTATATTTGGTATATCTTGATGATTTTTTCGTTCAATTTATATTATATTTTTTAAATATTAACTGAAATACCGTGCTTTGATCCAGATAAAAATATGTTCATGATTTTTTTAATACAATATCAACTATTTAATTAGTTGTTCCGGGATTTTCGCTAGAATATTTTCTTATACTTCAATATAATTCCGCCGAGGAATTTGGGGTATCTCGGGTATAATGATGCAAAGTTTCCCAAAACAATAATCTAATTCTCGCTTTCTTTGATATTTGGGATAAAATAATGGTAGTATCCGCTAGTTAGAGGACCATCATCTATTACTGAATGTACCTCTTTATTGAAGCATCTGTGCTGCATTGTAATGGGGCTTATTTTTGATATTCCACATGTCGCAATTAATCAAGGGTTTCTCTTTTTAGTTGAATATATTTCAATATACGTAAACAAAATTTGAAATTATAGCATAAGTAAAGGTTACTATTACTATTAAAATATGTGCTGTAAGTATCATATGATATAAAATATATTTTAAATTAACTTTCGACAAACGGAAGCACGCGTATTAATAAACATATTGTTTATGTATAATACTAGCTGATATACTTTGCATTACTGAGAATGAAAATATTTTTCTCTATTATCTTTAAAGAGAATATTATTTTTATATAAAAATCATTGTACAAAAAAGTAAAATAATATTTATTTATTTCAAAAATTTAGAAAAGTTATTCCAAAAGTTACATGAGCAGAGCTGTTTGCGCTATAAAGTTGATTGGGAAAGAATTCTTAATCCTTATTTTTAAATTCTTTTTAAAACAAACAGTACGAGCAATTCAATGTAAGGCTTCATAGATTTATTACTTTGAAAATTAGTGAAAATCCATTTATTTAATCAATCGTCGCAAAATCATCACTAAAACTTCACTTATGCTGGATAGTATTTGTAATCAAATTTGACAGTTGGATTTTAATATATTAGTTATACAGAACGCTGAAATTTTCTCTTTATTGAAAAAAGTATTCATTGGAGTTTCAATCTTCAGATTCAAAAGCGATGTTTTATACTTTAACGGCAGAAATGTAAGGATGTGTCATTAATGTGCGATGCTACTTTTTATTCAGCACCAAATTTGGAGTCACCATCGGGTTTGGATTTCTTCAGTAAGAATGTTATTTTTGCATTTCAGCATCATCAAAATATTCATAATCGTCCACTACCGTCTGTAAAACTGGGTGAAGTTAAAAAATATTCCCGCATTTTCGGTTGCGTTATTATAGTATGTGAAATTTTAATTTCTGTTCTGGTGCCTAGCAACTGAGAAAGAATTTATTATGTTTAAATTGACTGATTTATCGGTGTGCAAATAAACCTAATCATGAATAAATAACAAAAGTCAATGAACTGAGGTCTGCAATTTTCAGTATTTTATACTTACGTTGATTCATGATAGGCTATTCACTCGCGTTTTCTTTTTTCGCTATTTCTATTTTGTATTTGATATTGCTTTTTTTTTCCGTTAGTGGATCACTGTTTGTTTCAATCTTTTTTTAGTTTTGATTCGAGCATTCGTGAACATAACGGAGTGAAAAGATCCCATTTGCAATGAATCAAATCTTCTAATATTATTATATATTTACATCTAAAATGCACTGCAAATAATATATAATTTTTTATTTTTCCCTTTTCTGCCATTGTACATAATATTTTCTACAACAACTTTCGTTAGTTAATCTGTGATAATACAATCTGAGGTATTATTAACAGGACAATTGCCGATTTAAATGGGAAGATCTAATTTATATTGATGATTCATAGAATTTTTGAGCAAAATTTGTTAAAAAAATGACTTATCGAGCATTTTAGATTTCACTTTACATTGCTATTAAATATTTTTACTGTTTGAACAAAAATATCTAAACTGCACAGGCGCAGTAGTAATGCAGTTCTTAATAAATAAAAGTATTTCCATTTAATTAACTGTCATGAAACTTTTATATTCTTATGTTGCGCTATATTTATGAGCAAAATTCTAAAAAAAAATATCAGTAATTTGGATTTCTATAACGTAAAAAAAACAACAAAAAAAATGGCATTTCAATTTTGTTTACAAAGATGATATATTATTCCTGTGATGTATGTTTGATAGCATAGAAATTATTTATCAATTTTTTTTTATTTATATAGATTTATTTTATTTGTGATGAGCACTATTTATACGTTTATGAATATTTAATGTATAAGTCCATGGCTCTTTCATAAATAATGCATTTCCCAACGTAATCAGAATCAGTAAAGTTTTTAAGACTAATATTTCGGTAAATGGCTCGTAAACATAATAAAAAAACTGACATTCAATTTGCCTGAATTCAGAAAGAAAAAAAATTCTATTCACCATTTATTGTAAGAGAATAAAATGTCTTAAATAAATGCTAGATGTGGGTATGGAATACGATACGTGGCTCTCACAAACTGAATGGAGAAACTAGCAATTTTTGCTAAACTTCGCTTGCTATAAGCTTTATATCAATAATAAAAGTTACTGTGGCTATATTTATATATGTGTATATATATATTATATGTCTTCTCCTAAAGAACTGTATCTAATTTAACCAACTTTGTACATTTATTATTTAAGAAAAGAGCAAGAATACTGTCAACTTCTCAAAATGCAAAAATTAATTAAATATCCAATGAATTAGAATTCAAAATGTACCGTTTTTAGTAGTAACTTTAGAGCAAAAAAAAAGCAAAATAAATATATTCATATTTTCTTAAAATTCAAAATTTTATCTTCAAATGATATCAAATTCGTTCCCATGCAATTTTTTCTCCATTATTAATCTTTCAAAATTTAATGAATGATATAATAGATGCAGACGATTTTTAGAGAAAAACAGCCATAGGCAGGTTTTAAAAATCGTCTGGTTCAAATAATGCTCTAACTTAAATTAAAAAGATTTTCAGACGATTAAATAACTTTACATATTGTAATATTTTATACAAACGTAGTTTTTATACTTAAATATTAGCATAAAAGTATTTTAATCTCGAGTAATAGCGAATAGATACGATAAAAAATTATAAGCGTCGAAAGAGCAAATCATTTGAAAAGTATTGCTGTCCAGTTTAAATTAATTAAATCATTTTTTATCCACTCTGGTGTTTTTATTCACTTTGAAACGATAAAGATATTTTTCATTCCTATAATATGCTTACCTCAATTTTATCTGTTTTTTTCGGTCATTGAATGATATGGCACTTCCATTTCGAAAATATGATGTCCTACCGATTCAACAAAGAATCCATAAAAAACTTGAGAAGGATGTATAATTTTTGTTTCACATGATTAGATGATTTAATTTTACTTAAAAATATTGACAAATGATAATTCAACGCCCATATGACGTACAAAAATAATGAGTTGGTTTTTTTTTCTTTTCCTCAATGCCATATCTTTGCAGTGATATTTTGTTTTTTAAAATTTCACTTTCTTTTTACGATATTTTCAAATGCTGAATAGGCATAACTAAAGCTTATGTATTGAGGTACATGTATAATTTTGAGAAAAGAAATGTTCTTGAACAATTCGAACATTATTTCCTACACAAATTATACTATAGAGATTTATAAAGAAGTCAAGTCTAAAAAAAAAATACTTTCACAAGTTTACATTTTCGAAAACAGGGAGAAATCGCTGCAAGCTGATTTTATGCAGGGAAATAGGCATAACAACTTACAGATGGAACCTTTTATATGCTTGATTAAAATGATTAAAATTAAATGCAGATTTTAACACAGAAATGTTTCTTTGGAGTTACATTTCCTTTATAACATGAAACTGAATTGTTATAATATGACTTTATAGAATTTAATTTTAAGACAGTACTTCTTTCATTTCATAATTTAATATATAAGGGGCTTTTTTCGATGTCACATCTAATCATTTTTAAAATGACACTAGAATGGGGCATGTCTCTATCGATTTGTTTGTTATACGGTACTTTAAATCGAATAAAACATCTATATTCTTAGAATACGCAAGTGGATTTTAAATGACCACACAACAGAAATGTTTTAAGAGTAAGGTAAGGAGGATGACGATTCGCTTTATTGTGGCTGAGAAATTGTAAATGTTAAAGAAAAATAATTGTGAAAAATTGCACTAAATATGTTATAAATGTTAATAAATCATGGGAAACGTTTCTTCATTAGTTTCTATATCTAACTAATTTTTTTTTGTAACCGAGAAGTAAGCATGTATACTGTAATTATAGTTTATCAGTATATACGGAGGATGCTTCGTTATTTTTTGTGATTGTAACTCAATAGTAATAGAGGAACGCATATAGTTAATTCGCTCTTAGATTAGATAATTTGATTGGTTTTAACTCAAATCTTGATTATCACAGAATTAAAAATGCGAGAAGTCCTATTTGATTTGATTTATTGCAATGCCTTCTTACCTTGACATAAAAACACAGTGAGAAGTAGTTCTTTCTGTAGGGCTGAATTTACTAAATGGAAATTTGAATATCACAGGATTAATAAAGTAAAATTTCTTAAGATCAGAGTTGATTCTTACTAATATCTTTACTGTCTTTAACAGCATCCGATTTAAATCTGTTGGCGTCTGCAGTTCGCTATATGCTTTGAGTTGCTATGCCTTACCCCTATTAGCAAAATGTCCAATAACTGGTACGATATTTTGAGGACTTGACTTAACACTTAACACCACACCACATCTCCGTTTCTAGAGCTCATGTGGCCCCTTTCCGGTTTGGTATAGATGTACACTGGCCAGCTTTCAGGATATCGAACACCATCTTAGAGATACCATACAATATCTTGTGATAATAAGGAACACATTTATATGCCTTGCCAAAGCGCGTAACCCCTTTAAAAAGGACTTGGTATCTTTCCGCTACACAAGCCGTATTTAGAAACGTGTCCGTAAGTATATACTGCCCAACTGTCATAAGCTATTTTCATAAATTTTCTCTTTCGACTTTTTTTTAGTTCCTCATTCCTTGGCAACTTGGTAATAAGATTACGGCTTTATGACCAAAGAATTAAAAGTTCGAAACCGGTCTCCATTGAAGATATTTCGCGCATATATTCCTGATTCATATTGAATAAAACGTTTTGACAGTAATAGCATAATAGGTTAAATAATGGTGTATAGGCTAAGGTTTTATGCTCATCATTCGATCGTTGTTCAAAATTAAAGTATCTTCACAAAAAAAATTCATAAAATTTTGAAATGAGATTTTAATATTACTAATTTAAAGTTATGATTACAAGATTTTTCATGCTTTTGTTTCTTAAATTCATGAAAAATTATAATATTAGTTACTTGGAAAAAATCTTAAAAATGAAGATGCAAAATGTGGAAGCCATCTGATTTAAAAAATTCGAAATTAGTCCGAAACTCGCTCTGAATGCTTTGGAAAATGTAGAATTTATTACAATTTATTTCAAAAACTGAATTTTCCCCTTTTGCTTATTGTTAGTCAAAAGGAAATTTTCTGTCTAGTTTTAAATCTGAATAGAGATTTTGACAGAAAGAATTGTTATAAATGTGAGAAGCGGGAAGAATTTGTTTTACTGGCATACTTTGTGTATTTTACTTTAAAAACTCTTTTGAAATGAAATAAATAAATGTCAATGGCAATTTCTTTATTTTAAAATAAACCTTTTTTAATACAAAATACAAATCTTGTTCGAGATTCCTGTGTTGGTTGTCACTTTTCTTTAAAAGAGGTCTGTATAAATGCAATGTTATTTTTATTTTATCAAATTATTTTTGACATACTTTTCTTTTGCATTGTTACTTGATGAAACGGATTTTTATAATTGATATAAATTAAAATTTTTCTTCTTTCTTTTGACAACAAAGGATCGACACCTGCGTGGTCGGTGATGATTCAACTTGTGACGTGCAGCTGAAGGAACAGTGTCGAACGGAAAGGGGTGTCAGTTCCTGTTTATGTCGACCTGGATATGGTCGAACGTTGGAGCGGAGTCAATGTTTACGTAAGATAAATATATTGTATTATTATAATCAATATATATCATCGTTATATAATTAAAACTGACAAGCCAAAATAAAAATGAACTGGGATGTTTTTGTTTAAAATGGCATCTTTTAATAGAATAATTGTGTATATTAATATATGTGAAGTATATATTACATACTGATGATAGATTAATGAATAAGATTTTTTTTTTCTGTAATAGATATGGCTTTTTAGAGAAACAAGAAAACAATGACTCGTTTTTATTTTTTTAATTACGTAGTCACTTTTTTTGTACCATATTGTATGGAAAATACGATTTTTGAGAGCTGGTATGTCTTCAGATATAAACAACATTTTTATGAATCCTTCATATTTTTAACATTTCATACGATCAATAAACTCGTGCAATACTGACATATTCTGCCGCATGCCTTAAAAAAGTCTTGTAGGTTGTTGGAATAAAATACCCAACGCATACACACAGGACATTACAAACAACTTATGTATGCGAATGTATTTACTATTTATACCAATATCTATTTTCATACAATATTTAATCTAAGAACACAATTAATTTAAACTTTTTTGTTTATTATTTTCTGTAAATGATACAAAAATAATTTCTAATTTAGTGATTCGCAAAGTTTACATATAACTATCGATGGGTAAATGCAACAATTGTAAAATATAACCAGTTTCTTTAAGAGTTTGTCTCTGAAACTTATTGATAGTTAACAGACGTGTTAATTAATTACAAAAAAAACATTCAGCGGCAATTGTCTTTTGGTCATTTGGAAAGGCGTGTTAGGATTTTTTTAGGGCTGGTTAATTCGTAGCATGACAATAAGAATTACAATTTTTATAGAATAGATTAAACGAACATTAAGAATGTATTCATGTAATCAGGTGACGGCAGTTTTGTACTATCGCTTCAATTCCATTTAGCACATTTAAATATCTGATCAATACGACAATAGTACTTTTCTTCGAACTGTATCTATGTGTTGATAACTCTGATGGGTTTAAACTATTTAAGAATTCTTGACGATTATAATTCTCCGATTTTATAGAATAACAATTGTTATAAGTTTTCCATTCTCCTTCTACAATACGAGTGAAAGATTTTGCATAATGTATTAGTTGATATTTCTGGGCCTTTTTTTTATCTTTATGCATAATATGCTTGTATTAATAAAATCATTCTTTATTAACACATATGTTATTTAAATTTAATTAGTCATTTTTCATTTATCGGTTAGCATTGTTTTCATTTTCCCTTTAAGTTTTAGTCAAACTATAAGTTTTAACATAAACTGAGTAACACAGAAATCAATAAAAGACTTATCCAGTTATATCTTATTCATCTCCCAGACTATGCATAGTGGGTAAAAAAGATGTTGGTAACAATAGCAGTACGTGGGATTTGAAAAAAGTCGAATACAAAATAAAGAGGAATAAAATAATTTTTTTAAAGAAATACAATGGACGCGAACTTTTACAGATAATCAAAATTGTTTGCATTATAATACAAGGAAGTTCACAAATGCGATATTTATAAATTAAACTAAATTTAGGAAACTAAATTAATTCGCGACATAAAAGAGAACTGCGTACTTATATAGTATAATATAAGATAAACGAAATTGATCTGTACGGTTATTTTGAGGAAAATGCTGCCATGATTAAAAGCCAGAAATTAATTTATTTTAAACTTAACACTTGTAGAATTGAAGATGAGTTTACTTCTTAGATATTATTTTTAGCCAGTCCGCACTATGCAAGTAAGAATTTCATCAACGAATTTTCAATGCAAACCTGCATGATGATCTCCCTGAAACTTTCTCGCATATTCTCCAATAAAAGGCTTATCTCACTGCCCCGCATAAAATTGTAGACCTTCGGTAAAGCCGTGAATATCTTAAATGGCACTGGCTAATAATAGTTACGAAAGATAAATATTTGGTATAAATCTAGAGTTTCTATTGAGTCTATCGTGCGAATATGTATTTTGGACTGTATTTTTGTCAACGGATTGAAACAAAAATTTGAATTGTTGAAATTGAAAGACTACATACTAAATTTCATTGATTCAAGTTATTGTGTTCACATCCATGTGAAAGTATAGACCGACAGACAGTCAATCCTTTAACAGATTTGATTCAAATTTTGATATGTATTTACTGTTACAAATCTGTAATTTTGCTACCCGGTACGATTGTGTCATCCTGGGAAAAACCGTTAAAACCCTTTGTAAGATCTGTCCTGTGCGTCAATGACCTGAGAGCTTGGCGGCCATTTGGCGACTTGGCAACGAATTTGGCGACTTTGGCGACAAAATGGATCATACTGGAAAGTTCGAGAAGTTTCACGATCCATCCAGTAGGAACGGAGATACATCCAGAGACGCCCTGATTGGTCAGAAGATTCTAGCCCCGCCTCCCGGAACTATAAAAGACGGGCACTCTGAAGCTGCAGGGAAGCTGTATGAAATGCGAAAATCATCAAAGCTCTGAACATCCCTCCAATCAAACAATTCATCCTCAAACAAGCCCAAAACTTCTATGGAAACATCATAAATATAGACAACCCCACCCTAAGTAACCTACCGACATATGATATAAACGACACCTTCAACAAACGCAGACCTCGCTGTGCCCTTGCAATTTAAATTGCAGACAAATAATACATAACCCTTTTTTTCCACACACAAGAAAACAATACTTCCAAACTAAAATAAACCATTTATGATGCACTGTAATTACTAAGGTCAGTTTCATATCACTCCAAAGTTAACCATTTTTAGATTTACGGATGGTGGGGCCTGCGTCCCCAATGAGCCGTAATCCCTCTCAACAATTCAGGGAAGTCGTGTGTATCGTCAGAAGTCGTGTGTGAGGAGAGTCGGAGTCACCGACACGTAGAGAAACTGGAGGATTAGACAGCAAGAAAGCTGCTGAACTATAGGGATTAAATGCGTTACGTTATTACGATTTATCGGCGGTATTTATTGTTGTAGAAAATTTTTTGTAACACTACATATAAGATGCTGTACCAAATTCTATCTTTCTATCTTTTTACGTTTTACAGTTATCGAATTCCTTTCTACTCGAAGAGCACGGCAGATAGACTTCTTAAATTTGAAAGAAGTGTTGATTTGATGGTTTGGTAATCGTCTAAAGCTCATATACCAGATTTCATCCATTTAGGTCAAAATGTTTTTAAGTTATTGTATTCACAGATAGATAGATGAACAGACATATTGCCAAAAATGTGTTATTCTAATTTCAGTAGGTCTAAAACGTGGAGATTCGTTAAAATTCTGTATTTCGAGTTTTTTGACATAATAAATTGACTCTCTCTATACTTCATAAACAAAAAGTAAAACAGTTTTAAAGATTAAATTCGCAACCTTTCAAAATTGCGAATTCTTGTTTATGGAAGTGAAACTGGTACTAAAAGGAATTGTGTGCGCAGCAATTTAATAAAGTTGAAGTTAAATTCTTGGAGCCATGGAACTTGTGCAACTCAGAGAGAGAGAGAGAGAGAGAGAGAGAGAGAGAGAGAGAGAGAGAGAGAGAGAGAGAGAGAGAGAGAGAGAGAGAGAGAGAGAGAGAGAGAGAGAGAGAGAGAGAGAGAGAGAGACTTATTGAGAAAACAAAGACGAATTTCGGAAAAGAATGAAAAAAAATGACCATTTTCTCTCGCATTATTACAAACAAACTGTGGTCGAAATACAGCAAATTTAAATGAAATATGGTTTGTTTTTAATCTCCAAGTCAATTAATTGTCTGAGCTGCAGATTTTTTATGGGCTGCCGGGGAGCTAGTCCCAACTTGCGTTTCCCCTGCTTGATGATTAATTTTCTGATTTCTCTTCACGAATGTTTTCATCTTTTTTGATGACCATCGAACTCATCGATTAAAAAAAGTAAACAAAGGGTATGGAATTGTCAGAGTGGGATAGCAAATAAATTAGATAAAAAAAAAAAAAAGAAAATGCAACTTTAAAACATAATTTCAAGAGATCCTGCAATTCTGCAGCTCTAATGAGCCGTCGCTGATGAAGAAAAAAAAATCTCGTCATTTTAATAAAAGCTTGTTAAGCATATTTTGCTTAAAGAGTATTTGTCTTATTACATAATTCTTCGGTATTATATGTAATGCTTTGGGAAAATATACTAACTATTAAAATAATTCATATCTCGTTATAACATTGCAGGCATTCTGTGTATTGTATAAGAATGGACACATATATCTGACATACTCTGCATCCTTAATAATGAACCAATTGCATTAATTAACGATTAATTACATTTACATTAATCGATATAATTATTTATAAAGTATTATTACCCTTAACTATTTTGCTAATTTTTTAAAAATTTAAGATTACATTTTCCTTTTCAGAAATGTACTGTCTTATTGATTCAATTCAGAATTCGCAAAATACTTTTTGGACTATTATATATGATTTTTGTATCGAATTATACGTCTTTCAATAGTTTAATTTCAACGGTAAGTTTGGCAAGCGGTAATTCGATGTCCTTGGACTCATGGCCACTTAGATTAAGGGATTAAAAATGCGAATGTATGAGTTATAACCACTATAACTACTTTAAGGAATCTATAATTTTAATATAATTTTAATTTGGGAAGCAGCTGAAATTTCAAAATATAGTTCTAAGGTACCGACAGTTTAAATAGGGAATTCTTTTTTTATTAATTCATTATGAACATCTAGATTGATCCTGCATTGTAATCTTTTGCAATGTTTCAAAAATTTCCTAAATCTAAATAAATTTGAAAATAAAAAATAGTTAAAAAGTCACACTTTGAAATAAATTTGAAGTGATCGATTAATTAAGAAGCATTCACTATTTAATAAAAATAATTTTATTTAAACGCCTTTACTTCAAGTAATCAAAAATGCATCAACAAAAGTTTTATAAATTAATTATTAAGACCAAAATTTATTGATAAACGGGTAAAAATGATATTAATATATGCGTGAATAATTGCTCCAGATAGTGGAAATTCTAGTAAGACGAAAAAATATTGAGAAAATTCATTTCCATCATTTTTCAGCTTCTTGCCATTAAACGTATGTCCTGAATTCGAAGAATTTTATGCTTTTCTTTCTAGGAAGAATATTTATTCAAGAAATAGTTGCAATAGTTTTTTCCCTTTATAATATTCTGTATTTTTTTATTTCTTCTAGCTGTAGTTTCCATGCTGCTAACTCTTAAAGTTGCAAAGTTAGCGGACCAAAATATAGATCCTTCGCATTTTGTTCCCGGTTCACCAGAGTACCAAAAACTCAATTTTGAAGCTAGTCATGCGGTGAGATGCTTCTCTTTTTTCCTCATTTTAGCTGGAAATACTTTTTATGATAAAGTTATTTTTGAAACGTATTTGTTGCTTAGCATGGGAGAGAAATTTGATTCTTGTAGAGTAATAGTTTATTAGATTAATGGTATATATTTTTGAATGTAATAGTCAAAATGTATTGTAGATGTTGAAAAATTGCATTCAATACCGGCTTTTAACTTAATATTATCATTAATTTTTTTATTACAATTTATTTTTTATACATTTCGAGATTCCTGGATTAAAATGTAGTAATTTCTTTTTCTGGAATTTGAAGAAATTTCTTTGAATGATAAAGTATGAACAGGGAAGAATTTTGGATCATTTCAAGTTATTTTATTTGGGAACTAAAAACATATTTTGATGGCATAATTGAAGCTGTTGTAAAAATTTAATCTTTGAATATGAAGATGTATAATTATATATATATATATATATATATATATATATATATATATTTAGAGTTCAATTACAAAAAAATGATAAGACAAAATGCAACGCCATTTAGTATTCTATTTAAATCGCTGGGAATGGATTTATAACTATAAAAAAAATACATTTCATCACAGGAGACAAAAGTAATGCTGTAAATAGAATTTGGGTATTAAAATAAACATATAAACATAAAAACATAACATGAAAAAGCATTTTTGGCAAATATTTCATGGAAATTTTTAGACGGAAATAAATTTTGAGCAGTTACATTTCAATTTTAGCATTTAATTGAGTTTTTATACATTTGTTATTCACCTGTTCACTTAACAATTCAGAGTTTTGTATAACTATGTATGTTTTGTATAACTTTGCACTTTTTATTTCATAATTTACATTACAAAATATGTGCAATATGTTTCTTTTGAGGACGATTATTTCCGAACATTATCTTATCGATTGCAGAATGAATCATTTTTCTATTGATGTGCAATATTTAAAGTTCATCTGATGTGCAATATTTAAAATTTCTTTAACTCATTTAAATTATCTACATTTTTACCAAGTTCACGTTTCCGTTCTAAATGACGCACCAAATGGAAATCATAAGGTTTGAGATGAGGCAAATAAAAATTTCAAATTCACTCAACTTTTACTGCAAAGGACTAATTATAAATGTAGAAAAATATATATACATTATAATCGAGAAAAAAAATGTAACTGTTAAATATTAGTTTTTTGTTAAAATAACTAATATTTAACATTGACCGTTTAATGTGATTGATCTTTAAATATTAGTCAATCACAATAAAAGTTTCGTTTTACTTCACTTATTTACACCTTATGCAAATTACTTGCATATAAAAACAGATATCTTTTCCCTTAGCTTTCATCAAAGGAAGAAAATCACGTGTCGAAAGAATGAAAACAATTTGAATTTCATTGCAACAATAAAATCTAATTACGGAAAATTATTTAAATAAAAAAAATCGCTAAAATTCCGAAAAAAATGTAGGCGAGTTTTAAATTGTCATCATTAAAAAAGACAATTTTTTGAAGTTTTAAAATGGTGTAAAAATAGGCTTTTTGCAATAATATTTTTGGGAATTATTACGGAAAATGCCAAGATATCGATTAATTTTTAATTAATTAAAATTCTAATTAATATTTTTAAAAAATTGCTCAAAGTGGGACATTTTTACCCTCCAAAATATATGTACACCTAGCTCTAGATGAAGCGATTGTCCTGAAATGCCAACACACACGCACACCAAAATGCCAAAAATATATAAAATATTAATGAAAAAGCTATGTATTCTATAATTTATTATAACTTTTCAGCTTTAAATGTATTATTGGAAAATGAAAAATATGTCTATAAAACTGTAGAATTTGTTCACATAATGGCTTTCTTATTAAAATACACACTTGTAGGTTTCTACCCTGTTTGGGTATGGTCCTCTGTCAGATGCTTACCGAGGGGCAGTTGTCAACCGGATCTACTTCATAGCCAATCGGATGGTCATCAACAGTACTGTTCATCTGTCCGAATCCGAGGTGAGAGGCTCACTGCGGCATCACGTGGAACACGCAGTGGCCACTGCTATCAGCAACAGAGAGAACAGACTGGGCACCAGTCAGCTCTATGTTAATGGACCTCTCAGCGCTCTTGTAGAAGTGGAAGGTAATTTACTTGCCAATTTGAGATGATCGAAACGAGATCCTGTTTGGACTTGTGACGCCATTTGATATCGTCAGAGTAATGTGTTTTTAATGCATTTTCGCTTTTAATGTGTATTTTATAGGAATTAATGTGGTCTAAATGTTAACATCATTTGGATAAAAATGAAAAATGAGTGAAGGATTTTAATTAATTAATTAATTAAGAAAATAATGAATCTATGATAAATAAAAAAATTTAAGTATAAAGCATTTCAAGCTTATTTTTTAAATTTAATTTTTTAATAAAAAATAATAATAACTTATTAATAATAATAAGTAACTCAAATTATTAATACTCACTCTAATAATAATTTGAACTGAAATTGCTAATGAATTTATTTGTTTAGTTGTCAACCTATGAAACATGCAATAAAATCATTTATTAATTTTTTTAAATATTTATTATACTTTTCTTAAAAGGAACTATTCCGTTTCTTGCATAAATCATTTTTAACAATAAAAGATACAATAATGATAATTTTTCCTTTTTAAAGCAGGAATTTTATTTACTAATGCATCTGGAAATTTATTGTATAATGTTACTATAATTTGTATTTTCATGTTGTTATTTTAAATTTTAGGCGTTAAATTTTCATGAAAAGACTTTAAAGAATTTTCGAAAAAGATAACTTTGATAAATATAGAGAATAGAGAGAGAGAGCGCGAATCAGACTCATAAAAAGCGAAAAAGCCATCTTTAAAACAAAGGCATAGAATTTTTAACCATAAACTTTTCAATGGAAAATTATTCTTGATCTGAAGTGAAAATAAAAATTAAATAATGGATCACTTATCATTTTGTTGCAGAAGTTCTTTCTCTTAGGGATGGCACTTCAATCTGGTTTTTATGATAAATATTTAGAATGAACATTTTTTAGTAAAACATTCGTCCCATCTGCTTACATTGTAAAGCATTTGTGAGATAATTCACTGAAAAAAAATTAGATTTGTTATACTGTTATTATACTGTATACTATTTGTTTACTGCCTACACAGTAAAATTATATATATTTTTAAATTTCTGTTAGAAATTTAAGAATATGTAAGATAGGAATAGATTGCAGAACATAAATTAAATGTTTCGCTTATTTTAATATATACTCGTATTATATTGCTGGGTTATTTAATTACAAAACAGTAATTAATATTGTTGGATTACTTAATGACAAAAAGGCACTCTGTACTATTAATTTCTAACTTCATGTTAATTTAATCCTATGTTTTAACCCTTTATTTACTAAATTATTTTACCATCTATTTTTCAAATTTATTTTTGAACCATTAGTTAAGTGTTGGTACAGAATAAACCCAAGAAGAAGAAAAAAACTTTTTTAATGAATTAAAATAATATAATTAATAATAAAAGAATTTTAATATTATTCTTAGTTCACATCTACTACTTTCTATTGGAAATACGTTCTTCGTATTCTTTCAAATGCTGTTAAAAATATAGGCATATTGTGAAGATATCAGTCGGATTTAAATGGCATTTTAAAGCTTTGTCAGTAAATAAAAGATTAAGAAGATAAGAATTATTTTTCAACGGACTTTTTACGTTTGAACCACGATTACGAGATAAGAATGGAACCTCTCACAGCACTGCATATTCCAGTTTCATCGCCATACGAACATTAAGAGGTTTTACACAAGATAGGATATTTAAATTGTAACAGATCCAAATAAAAGAGAGTTTTCCTTAAAAATAAATTCCATTATCATTCGAAACTGAAGCCTTTTGATTGAACTCCCGCAATCTCAGCCTGATTGTGTTCTTATATTACAAGGTCTCAATATTCTTTAGTTTTCCACATAATAAATAAAACATGGTTCTCTCTGCTTTTGTTTCATGTTATCTCTCTGTAAAAATTTATATTTTACTCTTACAGACCTCAACGAATGTGGCGATAAGGGGTTGAATGACTGCTCAGAGCATGCGATTTGCGACAATCTGTTCGGCACGTTTCAGTGCAAATGTAAGCCTGGATACACGGACAAATTTGAAGGCGACCCGAAAAATGAAGGACGAATATGCTCAGGTATGCAATTTTAACGACTTTACAAAATTATATCAATTCTCGTTTTTCCCCTCTATGTTTTGAAAGAAGTCATATGGAAATCTACTTTTACTTCACTTTCTAGGGTGGCTAGTATATTATGTAATAATAAAGCAAAAATACTAAAAAGCATATTTTTTAATACTTAAATTCCAATATATTGCTAGTTTTATCCACCAAGAACATTGGTTAACCGTGTTTAAAAAAGATATGTCTGATTATGTAGTCTTGCAACATTTTTTCATTATCCGCCAATTATGAAACATTATTCACTGATTAATTGCAAAAAGTAATTCAGTAATTCAAGTTTCTGTATCAGGCCCGCCAATTATAGAATATTATCATACGATAATTCTTTATCAAATGATGATTGTATTTCAAATGAATTTTACTTATTCTATATAATGGAAATTATAATCCAATTAAAAAAATGGCAGTTTTATTGAAATTACGAAGTATAGTTACATTTTCATATTCCTCTGGCAGTTAAACATTATATTAACCAGAACATAAAGCATAATGCTCCAACTAAACTTTTGCTTTCTAAACTGATTATAAATTAACCACACTGTATTGTATTCGAGTTTATCCACAAGAGCGTTAATCATTAGATCTAATTATAACTGGATACTGACAGCACCCATTAATTACCTGGCGCAAATTGATAAGTTAAAAGTAGTAAGTGTTGTAAGAGCCAAAGGCGAATATGTTGAGAAAGTTGTAAAAAAATATTCCATCAGCCTATAGGGACATTAGATTAAGGACCTCTTTCTTAACATGCAGTTTTAAAACGGTTAGAGAATTGATTACAAGGCACTTTTCGGTGTACTTGTTCATATTTATGACCCTCACGATAAATCGCCAAGAAATTGAAAACATCATTATCTGAAGCTGCTCGAGATTAATAGCCAACTAATGAAACCATAATGCAACTATCTTGACGAAATCTTGACATTTTATATAAAATGAAATTTGGCTTAATCTGAAAATCTCTGAGTAAACCGAGGGGATAAATATCAAGTATCCATTTTTCATGATTATCAATTTGTAAAGTATTGTTCACACGAAAAAAGGTTATTTTATCACTTACCATTTTTAGTCTTCATTTGTTATAAGTGCCGATTTCCTGATCTAATTGTCATCGTCCATTAACTAACCGACTAGAATCACGATTATAGAGATTAACTCGAGCTTAATGTTATAACAGGTACGTTAGTTATTATAGATTGATGTTATCCATATGAAATTCGCATTATTGGCTTGATTTACTAGGTATTGGTGATTATCTCATCATTCAACTCCTATCAATTTGATACCTGTAAATAATCCTATAATATCCTATAAGCCTATAATAAATCTGTTTTGACTTAATTTGCGATCCTGATTAGGTTTATAAGCAATCAGCATCCAGAATGTTAAACTGTATTTGCTTCTTTAGGCGCTTCAATCAAGAACTGTTAATCTCTTTTTCATGTTAGTTTAAAAAATAAAAATTTAGCCATAACCAAAACTGCCGAAAATTTTTTTTAAAAAAGTGCGTTACATAATTTTACTAAGGCTTGGTTCGAAAAATTACCTAAATTACATTTGGAATTTCTGAAAAAAAAAAAAAAAAAAAAAAAAAACCCCAACATGGAACGTGTTAATAAATCAAATTTTCTAACTCAATCAATTCTCGAAATGAGGTCTGCTATGATTTTTCCATGTCACAAATAAAGCGGAAATGTAGCCTTAAATTCCTAATAATATGTAATAATTTATTAAACGAGACATTGGAGGTTAGAAATAAACTAGCAAAATATTTCCGAAGTCAGAAATGAACTAAATTCTTATATGGAATATTTAAAAAAAAAATCCATTTTGCCGAATAGGTTTGTAAGAAAAAAAGTTTTAATTTATCCTGTCTTAAAGAGTTCTTAAATATTTTCAGCATGTTCTCCTGATTATTGCAACGGGAAAGGACAGTGCGTTGTTGTTCAAGGTCGGCAAGAATGCAGGTATAAATATATTGATGTTTTTATAATTAATATAATGTGTTAATTATTTAAAATATTATATATATATATATATATATATATATATATATATATATATATATATATATATATATATATATATATATATATATATATATATATATATATATAACCAATCTAAAGTAAGAAATAGTTTGAAAACGAAACTAAAATGAAAACGAAACAAAACAGTTTGGAAATTGCAACTAAAAATTATTACCTATTCAAACTAAAACCAAAAAAGGAAAAGGAAAAAAACTTCATAGTATTTAGAGAGCGCAACTGCAGCTACTTCTAAAACACAGATGAATTGAAACAAAAGTATTAAAATCAAGTTAATAGGAAAATCGAAAAAAACCAAATAAAAATTAAACCAAAATATATATATATATATATATATATATAAAAGAATCCGGCCTGAAGACTTTTTCAAGGGTCACCTTCAGGCAGGGATTCAAATAAAGGGATTTTTTCTGTGAAGGAAATGCAGACATTAGTCTAATAATGATTCCTCGTGATGCGAAAATCCCTGAAATTAGGCCCAAGAGATATACCATTTTAACAGAAAGGAAAATACAAAACAACAAATTAGAAGAAATCATTTTTCTTTCTGTTAAAATGGTATATCTCTTGGACCTAATTTCAGGGATTTTCCCATCACGAGGAATCATTATTAGACTAATGTCTGCATTTCCTTCACAGAAAAAATCCCTTTCTTTGAACCCCTGCCTGGTTTTTTTCGATTTTCCTATTAACTTGATGTTAATACTTTTGTTTATATATATATATATATATATATATATATAATTCGTTTTCTTGTGTTTTCAAAATGTTTAATGTAGAATGTTAAAGAGGAAAGTGTGCCTACTTCCGGATTTAAATCATCAAACAATTATTACGCAACGTAAGCAATAAGATTTTGATATATATTTTAGAATAATTAAAATATGATGTTATTTTCTGTATAATTTTGTACATTTCGTACTGAATTGCTAAAAATGCACTTAACGATAAATAGCGTAACGTACAAATAAAATTGTAACAAGCTTAGAAGCTCATTTTTAAGTGAGGTTTCACTAATTCGGCACTTTAGTTAATCCGGAAATGTTCCGGTACGTTATCTTTCAGATTATTTAGTCTACTATGTTTATATTTAAATATAATTTTAAACATTTTTCCATGCATTTCAAAATAGTTGTTTTTGTAATAAGAATAATTATGAAATTTTTTTATTAATAATAAAGATGAATGTGTGTGTTGATGCCGTAAAACCGGAGTGTCCTGACTATAGCTACAAATTTGGCACATAATATCTTGGAGGGTGAAAATATGAGCCTCGGAGGGATTTTATTGAATTTTTAATTAGAATTTTAATTTATTAAAAATTAGGCTAAATTTTGGCGAGTTCCGAAAATATTATCGCAAAAAAATGAATTTGAAAAAGAAAAATATCTGTTTAAATTATTCTCACGATTAATAAAATAATCGTGAGAATTTTTTTCAAAATTTTGCAATTTAAAAAAAAATATTTTTTTTGCTTAATTTCCGATGATAGCTTAAATTTACCTTGAAGTCCAAACCGTTTTCACTGTTCAACTAACTGATCACGTGATTGTAATCGCGTAATGTGGCATTTAGAAGACAGATGAATCAGACTTGTTCGATTTTAAGAGTGATATAACGTCATGGGATTGATCTCCATTAGAAAGTGTCATGTACGCAATAAACAGATGTAGGATAATTAAATTATACTTATATATTTATAAATAATTCATGCCTACATGATATAAATAAAATTAAATATAACCAACATTCCCTGTGGACCAGATGGTCGCCAAAGACGATTAGTTATAAATATTATAGTATCTGTATCTTGGCAGGTAAGATATATAAATAAGGTAAAATACATCTGGTACTTAAGCCACTTTTGCTTCATAGAAATACAAAAATGTATTAACATTGAGACTAATGATGATAAGAAGGGAACGAAAGAGTATTTACGCATAATGTTCTTCTCTATGTTTTCAGCTTTTAATGTGGATTTAAGAGGGCTTGGTGGATCTAGATAGCAACTGAGTCTATAAGAAAATGAATTATTTTATTCAATTTATTAAGAAAATAATTAATTCGTAATAAATAAAAAATTAACAAAAAAAAAGTATTTCTAAGTTGTTTTCTTAATTTTTAATTTTTCTTACTGATAAATAATAGTTTGAGACGGAAAATGATGGGCGCATTAATTACAAGATTTTTCCTTCTTCTACTAAAAGAATGGGTATTCTATTAATATAATAGTTAACCATAATTTTTCAATAGAGAACCAAATACAATGCAACCATTTCGGACCGCATTGCAGCAAGTGAGAAAACTGCAGCATCAGATTTTTTTAATAATTTTTTATTATAATAATTACATCTCAAAACGCATATTTTGAAATGAAATTTCGGTTTATATCCAATAATAATCCGAATTTGTTTGCATAATTCTATCCAATTTATTCAGTTTTTAAATAAACCATTATTTTTATGAACTATAACGAGCTTTCCTTAATTTAGTGAATGTGTATAAAAATATGCCTTAATTAATTACCCGAAATGGTAAACTGAGATAATTACAGAAAGTTGCAAATTTAAAAAATTCGTCTGCATACTCTTGAATCGGTTACACAATTTCACTTCATAATTATCCAGCTAACACAGGAATTTAAATACATCATAATTTTATTCCCAGTCTTGTTAGCCTCACTCATTCATCAGCCTTCGTTAACATTCACTAATTAATTGACTTAATTAGTTTTTGGTGAAGAATTAATCATTATTCGAATTTTTTAATTTAGTGAATTAATTAAGGTTACATTAATAATTGGTACTTCAGAATAATTTCGTAATGGAGACAAGGTTAGTTTAATATCTGACTCTTGAAATGTGTTAGTGCATACTAAAAACGGTAAAAAAAAATCTAAGTTTATCTCACTGAAAAAGTAACATGTGATATTATATTAATGATGTTTTTCTAATATAGATGCAGAGGAAATTACGGTGGGTCAAGATGCCAAATCGATAACGAAGGTAATTTAAGTGCCATTGACGATATTCATTAAAAATATCAAAATATTTTTAAAAAATGAGATTATTTTTCAAATATTTTTTTAAGTTTAGTTTAATTATTTGTTTTGTTATTTAACGTCATATTTTTTTTTCATATATTCTAAAACTGATTTAGAGGAATTTTTTACGAATCTCCTCTTCTTTCTTATTTTAGTTGTTGGTGTTTCTGTTGGAGTATCTGTTATTGCCATCATCGTTATTGCTATTACTGCTGGTTGTTTGTACCTTTGGAAGTAAGTATCAGTGTGTTTTATTTTTAGAAGTTAGTTATTTTATTTTTATTTATTATTAATATCTGAAACTAATATATTATACTTTTTGTTCAAAATATACAATTTTCTTTTTTCACACGTTCTTAAGTAAAATAAGTGCTATATAAATAAATTTAGGAAAAATTCCTCTTTGAAACTATTACAGCTTTTAAGGATTTTTTGCTATCAAAAATTTGTCCGTGTAAAGCTATTCGTTGTGATAAGGCAATAATTCATTCATTTTGAATTGCACTTATGTTTTCGATAATGAATTTTACCACCCTAATTATTTCTTTCTTTCTGAGAAATAAATGACACACATACGAATTCGGCAAAATTTCCGCTCTGCCTACAATAAATTATCCGCTGACTCAAAGGATCAAAATCAAAATTACTTTTATTTAACTGAAACTGAGCTTTAAAATTAACTTTCAATTGAACTATAAAACTAAAGTTAAGGTATCAAAATTCACTCGAGAGCTTGAGCAAAGCGTTATACACGAATCGTGTCGAGATAATTATTGCTTTAAGTAGATTTCCGTGTAAGGAATTGTTATATAACATTATTAGTTCAAAATAACCTACAATATTAGCTACTCCATCTTCAAGTTATTGTGTGATATGCAGAATTTTAAACAAATAGTAAAGATATCTAATATCTCATACACTACTAAGCATGGTTTCTAAATTTATCCCATTCGTAAACTAAACTGTTTTCATATTTTACTTTGGTCCCTCTGAAATTGTAGCCCTACTCTTCTGACACTGAAGGTGAAAAGCCGATTTTCGGCGAAAATATTCGATATAAAATATTCGAAAATCGACTTCTTACACTTTTTAAATGCTATTTTATATAAAATTCTAAATTTTGGTAAGATCTTAAAGAAAACATCATAAATCAATTCTAATGTGTATATATATATATATATATATATATATATATATATTTTCTGAAACTCTAAAATAGCTATTAGTTCAGGTAATAAGATTAGTTTTAATCCTTTATAATCCAAAAAAATTAAAAATTTCATGTGATTATTCAAAACCCAAAATTTTATAATTGGATAGAAATACAGATTATTTTTTAATTTAGGAATTAGATAATATGTTTCTTAAGATAGTTGAAAGATTTTGAACAAATTATTTGATAAATTTCGTAAATTTTCTTTTCCAAAATAAATCATATTTCCAGAAACTAGGAAAATGGATTTTTAACTGGTATATTTTGTTTCATGGGAGTATTTTTTTAATCAATTTTATGTAAATGTTCCAAAATATAAGTATTTTGTAACACCTTTCAAAAATTTTTTTCTCCAAAATAATGGCATACCTTAAACAGATCAAAACTTAATTTGCTCATATCATTTTAATACGATCTTATTAGCTTACCTGTATGTAATTTCAATTGCTCTGAACTTTTGAAGGATTTATTTTCAGACTGCAATATGGTCAAAATATTGTTTCAACTTAATGTATCATAGTAAAATACATTCAGAAAAAATATTTTTGTGAATAAGAAATTTTGTTTAGACAATTTTGCTTTAGAAATTAAAATCAAATTATCAATATAAATTGATTGTATCTTCAACAAATGTTCATTCTCATATTTATAATTCTATAACTTTAAATTCTTTCGTCACTTTAATCAAAAGCTTAATATTTCTTTATCCAGTCGTCGTTGGAAACGCGCCCATCAAAAGTCTGAAGCGTCCAAACATGCTGGTTACAGACTCCAAACAATGGCTGACCATGTACGATGGGGAACCACTAGTCCTCTAGGTAGCACATATGTGGTGAGTATTGCGATGGGCACTCAGTCATTATAATGCTTTCAAAATTGTTAAAATCAATGAAATTCAAGCTCATAAAATGGGAAAAATCATTCGTTGGATGGTTACGCTCAATTAAGCAATTCTACACGAAATTATAAATCCAGTAATAATAAAACAGAATCTATGCATATCTACTGGTTTTCTACCTGGATTTCAACCTGGACTATATAACCTAGAGTTATCAAATTTGGCACAAAACAAAGTTGGAGATGTTCACTTGGTGTATTTTTTAATTATAATTAGACTATTAATTAATTTTTACATAATTTATAAATGACCTTTGAAAATATTAATGCATAAAATTTATTATTACATTCAATGCATTTTTTAAAAAAATTGCATTAAATGTAATAATAAATTTAAAAATTTATTTATTTTTTAAAAATGCAATTTTTTTAAAAATTGCATTTTTACGGTAAAAATTAATAATTCTTGCAATTTTTCCTTGAATTTTGATCATTTTCATAAGAATGTATTTTTATAATTTTCAACAATAGCTTTCTATGTTGTAATACAATTCAAATCTCCCTTGTGTTTCATCAAATGTTTAATAGAGTGCTTTTATTGCTCAAAGCTGAGAAAGAGAGGTTTTTTTTTATCATCTGCTCGGTTTACGTTCGGAATCAAAAAACGAAGTTCCAGTTATGCGAAAAACAACGCGCAATTAAAAGATAATTTATGCAGGCAATTACATTTTTAATGGCAAGTTAGTGGTGTTATTGGGCTTGATTTCGTAAGAAATGTTTTATGAACGGAATTAATGAACATTTAAGGCTGTTAAGGTAGCAGGGAATTAATGCTTTTCACAATTTTAAGCTTAAAAATATTAAATTATCTTGAACCTCAAGTTATGCATATTATATTTCATTAAAATTAAACACAGCCAATATTCCCATCGAACTTGAATTCTTGAATAGAATTAAGTTTTAAAAATCACGAATTGATATTTTATGCACTAAGACTTTAATTTAAAAATGAAAGACGTTTAATTAAACGTACACAAGTAATTACTACTATTTACTGTTGAACGCGGTTGTAATTACATCCGACGCACTATCAATTTGAAATAAGTTAAATATTTACCTTTTTATTAATTGAATTAAAATAATAATTTATTTGAACTTTAGGTTTATTTTTCTCAAATAATTATTTATTTGACTCACCAATTCAAGTTTTAAAATTTCTTTGAACATTTCTAATTAAAAAAGGAATAATATGAAATGCAAAAATATATATTTCTGATTATTTGAACATTTTTAATTTCATTCACTTCATAGATTTGTTACTGCTAATAATTAATTTAGTCTTAACTATTACCCAAAGGCGAATATTTATGAGTAAAAAGGGATCATAATATTGACTTAAATACTGCTTGTCTGGCATTTCATACTTGTTGTCATAAATTCATATGCTAAATTTCATGCATTTTAGTAATTGGGTTTTTAAGTTAATGCATATTCACACGTGCAGAATTTGACATACTGTTAACTCCATGAAGGATTTGGTTCCATATCTGAAGCGGATCTGCAATGTAGATGTAAAATCTGTGTCATATTTCACACATACAGCTCGCTTTGCTTATAGCTGTCGTGTTAAATTATATTCAAATAGCTGGGTAGGGAAATTTCCTCGTAATGTATTTTGTCCACAATTTGAGAGAAATATACAAATCCGATGCACATACCAAATTTCATTCGTCTATCTCAAAAAGGGTTTGAGGTATCGTGTTCACAGATAAACATAACCCATTTTTTAGGGGGTGGGGGGATTTGAAAAAGTTTGAAACTTAGAGATTCGTTAAAATCTCGAGATCGAATTTTTTTATAGTAACAATACTTTCTTTTGTATATTTCATGTATGAAAAAGTAAAAAATTCGATGTTAAATCACAGCTTCAGATAATGCATCATCTGCACTGAGCTTGCAATGCAAAGTTTTTTCTTTTTTATTTGAATAAAATAATGATTTGATCAGTATTCATATTGAATTTTTTCGGTAATTAAAAGTAAAAGATTTCCTAAAATAAAATTTTTAAAAAAATTGCCTATCTTTCCTCATACTTCTAAAAGATATTAAAATCAAGAAAAATTATTACAATGAAGTCAATCATTTTAATGTCTCTTTTGCAATAAAATAATCCAAAACATATTGCAATATATCCTATGAGAATAAAAACTCAAGAATGGAATAACAAAGGGGAAATTGTAATAAACAATTTTATTACAATTTCCAATTACAGATTTTCATTTTTTTTAATTTGCCTTTTTTAAATATAAAAAAATTGGGTTGCCAGATTTTATAAAAACAATAATATATTAAAATAATTATAGATTTTCATTAAACAGTAGATCTTTAATATTATATAGTATGATGGTTAAAATGAGAAAAACGTATTAAACAAAAAAAAAATTAAAAATAAATAGTAAATCTTAGTAATTTATGTATAAAAATTAATGTTACCAACTAAAAATGCGAATTTATATAGCGCGTAAGCGTCTCTTTTAGAACTATGGGGAATTATCTGACAATTAATTATTCCAAGTCTATATTATTATTGAAATTGAATTGTTGAAAGAAAAAAGGGAAAACTAA
The DNA here is from genome assembly GCF_947563725.1 of Argiope bruennichi. Classification (NCBI taxonomy): domain Eukaryota; kingdom Metazoa; phylum Arthropoda; class Arachnida; order Araneae; family Araneidae; genus Argiope; species Argiope bruennichi. Next base: position 82,440,144 of record NC_079152.1, read on the forward strand.
TATAAAAAAATTACCCAATTTTCTTTTTTTTTTTCATTTTCTTACTCATTTTTGCATGTCTTATCTTCTACTTTTGCAAAATTCTTCTTAACGTACCTAAAAAGCGAACATTTTACAATTATATGTTTAGAGAAATCCATAATGTTTGCCTCCATCTTTCGTGTTACTTTCTTAACTTTAACCTTTAGATCCAAGCATGAAAATCACCATTTCAGAAAGTTCTAGATTTCGACGATAGATGTCGCTGTGCATCTGATTGCTGTTGCTGCCAAATAAAGCAAAAATTGATTTCCGAGTAGAAAAACGCAATTCGTCTTTTTTTTTTTTTTTATAAATATTTTTAGCAATTTTTATAATTTAAAAAGAGATAAAAAGAAAAAAAAAGTCTTTTTGCCTTTTTTTTTTTTTATCCACATCGAAAGAAACTGTTGTAATCTTGAAAGTTAGCTGAAGTTTTGCCTTCAGCGTTTCAAAATCAAATGGAAAAAAAAAGTTTGAAAAAGATTTTTTTCTTCGGGAGAAAACATCGAGCGTATCTATAATTCAAGTTATTTTTTTCTAGATGGGTTTTTTTTTTAAGACCACCTTATCTTGTGAGCTAATTGGACGGGAGCGCCACTGATTTAAGAAAGCTTAAAAATTTTATGTATTGATTTTTAAAAAAAATTGATTAAAAAATTAATTATAATTTTAAATTTCCTAGCAATATGATTAACAGATTTAAAATTATAATTAATTTTAAATCTGTTAAACTAGTTGCAAGCCTAAATCCTTACAATTTAGGCTTGCAACTAGTTTTTATAAAGTTGCCTAAACTCTTAAAACCATCGATAGTACTGATTTATTAATGTTTCATAAATACTTGTATCACTTAAAATATTAATACAGATTTAATGTGTGAACATTTTTTTATAATGTAGCCATTAATATTAATCCTGTATGTATAACAGTGAATAAAGCTGGCTTCAAAATTCTATTTTCTATAAGATAGAACTTTGAAAGAAAATTAATATACATTGAGTATGCATATATGATATAGATATCGAATATAAGTTGAATAGAATAGAATTTTCCAAAATTAAATTTTGCATCGAATAATCACAGAGAAGAGTATATTCATTCTAGCATATAGTATTATAATATTCAATTATTTGTGGATCTGGTTATTAGGCGCACCTGAATGCGATAACTGAAAAACGCTAGAAGGTTTAGTTATACTAACGTCCAATTTTAAAGCAACACAAGGGCTATTTTGGGGCGGACATAGCAATTTTGGACCGCGACCGGGTGATGAGGGCGACACTTGAGCTTGCACCCGCATCTCCAAACTTCCACACTATACTAGCTAGAGGACGTTTGATCCTGACAGATTTAACGTGCACTAGACCTGCTTACACTACGGCTTTTTGGTGGAATTGGGTCTCAAACCTGAAACTGTCCGGATTTAAAGCCGAGACCTTATCACCAGGCCACCGCGACCCAAATCAAGCAATCAAAAAGCCCCCCCCCCCTTTTTTTTTTTTTTTATAGAAATATATGAATACATTGTCGGGAGATTTTATATGGTTGTATCAAATAACTGAAGAAAAATTTTAATACTGGAAATTTTTAATATTTGCATTTGAGTTTTGAAAATTCCATCGGGGCATTTCTTATTCAACTAACTGGTTTTATTTCGTCCTCAGCCTTCCGAGTCCACCATGCAACTAGCCCCTCCAAACCTCAGTGCGTCTGCCAGCCAGCTGTACGCCATATCGACCATTCAACCTCCAAGGAGAATCCAGAGGAACCAACTGTACGAGGAAGACAGCAATCCCTATGGACGCATCATCAAGACGCTTCAGCGACATAACAGTCTGGTGAGTAGTAGTCATTGAACATAAAAGTCTGACGAATAATAATAACTGAACATAACAGTCTGGTGAATAATAATAACATAGCAACGTGATGAAAATATCGATATTTCCACACAATACTTCTTACTTCATGCAATGAAAATAATATTAAGTGGTAACAAAAATATATTATTCATTTTTAACACGAAATATACATATATTTATATAACCATTAAAAGCTGTATTTGCGAAATTTTCTTGCATATTCTCTAATAAATGTTTCCCTGTATTATTAATCTCATGTAATTGGTGAAGAATAGTTAGGAAAAAGCCTATTAGCGCGCTGTCTTTGGCAATGAATCGCTGAAATGCGTTTAATACACAAGAACAAGACATCGAAAATATATTTTGAAATTGTTTCCAAACAATTGGGAATCAAAAATTGTCAAAGAACTATAACTGTAGTCGCAAAATCATATATTTAATTTCATATATTTCAGTCATTTCAGTATCATGTTTACAAGCGTTGTGTGTTTACATGGTTATTAAATACCGATAGACGGTTAACTCCTTGTTTCCAAATCTGATAGATATCTACACTTTGATGTTAAATTTATGCACAAAATGTTATAAAGCTAGCTCTTTTAGTTTTGTTGTTATGGGGTTTACTTATTTTCGGACAGTCGGATTGAAAAACTTTTGAATGTATTTCATTCACATTTTGATAGAAATCTATAAATATGGCATACGAAAAAAATATCGAATTTTGTCTATCTAATTCACAACGTTTTTGAGTTAACGTATTCACAGACATGCAAACATGATTAAAAAAAAGTTTTACGGAGTCAGGGAGGTATAAAATCCTAGGGATTCGTCAAAATCCGATTCGATTTTTTTTTAACGATTACAATATTTTCTTCTTGCATGCTTCCAAACGAGAAAGAAAAAAAAATAATTTCGAATAAAAATTGGAAAAATTATTTTAAGCTAGCGTATGCAAACATGAATCTGGTGCATATGCATTTGGATTACAAAATTAAAGATATTATGGTCACCTTTCAAATGATTATTAATTAGATGTATCAAGAAACATCTTATTCAATTCCTTCCAAAAGACAACTATCAAACTATTTAAATAAATCTGAAGTTAAATTTGTAAGTTCTTTTAAAAACATCAAGCATGATAAAGAGACATTCTTTTGCCAAATTTCATTCTTCTGGACTTCTACGAATAAATAATTACAAAATGGAGAAATCTAGGAGGATGAAATGTGGCACACAGAAAGTGTAGATTCGTATCAGATTTGGATCCGTCCAGAGATTAAACGTCTGTCGGTATGTGCTTTTGCAGACAAATAAGATAATTCTGAAACACAACAACTTAGGTAAATGGAATTTGGTTTCAAGCTTTAGCATTTAAAATATAGATTTTGATCAAATTTTAAATCAGATTTGCCCGAGAGTTGACTGTCTGTCTGTCTGTACTTTTAGATGCAAGTAAATGAATTAACTCGAAAATGCAACTACTTAAATTCATGAAATTTAATATGTGTAGCAGTTGCCTTACTCTTATCTTCTCTTTTGGATACTAGATGGCGATGCCTGATTAGGCCATCCCATATGTCATCCCATAGTGCATTGCGATTGTAATTAGAATGAGATGTGATGCTGAACTGTAAAGCCGCGCGCGTGAATGTCTTGTCTTTGTGTTTGTTTAGTGTGTGAATGTGATTATTAAAAGAAATGTTCCTAAAAACATTCGTCCTGTTGCTTCCTGCATGGATCATAATAATCTACATACCACCACATATGTAATTTTGTGTCTACAATTGTATTACTGTGTCAAATTTTGGTTTCAGGTCATCGGAAAAAGTTGCCCAAAATACACATTTGATTATGGTCTTTGTATATTAACCATTTTTTGGTAGCTAATCTCCAAAATCGCACTTTAATAAGCTCTTTCATAACTTTTATTTGCTAATGATATACGGTTAATAATATACAAATATATTATTTGGTATGCGAGAAAGTTCCAGGGAGACCATTACCCGAAATTACGGAACTTAATTTATTGGTTTTGTAATTACTTATTCCTCTTATTAAATAATAATTTTTTTCTCATGCCTAATCTTTCTTGTCAGTGCATTTCGACCAATCACAGCGAAGAGAATTTATCAATTAAACGCTGCGATTCTTCCTTTTCAGAATCATTCTGGTGGCCTCCAATATGACACTCTCGACTCAGAATGCCCCTCTTCGGAAGAAATTGGTTTCCCGTCTGTCCCAAGTAATTCTTTTGTTTACCATGGAACCTTTCCAGACAGATCGAATCTTTATCGGTGATGTCATCTTTCTGTTATCAAGGCAAGCTAGACTCGAGCACTTCGGCCAATGCTTTTGTTCGGACGCAAGCTTGTGTTAATTTTCTTGATTGTTATGCCTTATTTTAGAGCAAAGACTAATTGTATTTATTCACTCCTCTATGTTTGTGAATGTAAGAATTTGTGTAGAATTGTTAATTTCTTAGTTGAATATTATAAAGAATGTAAATATTTTTTTTTTGCTGCGATGTTTTTTTCATCATGTATAGATAATAAAGTCTCACATATTTGTAAAGTTGTATCGTTTTCATTTATTTGATTATTTTCAATTTTATTTAATCACAACAGAAAGAAATTCTATTATGAATCAATTGATAAGTTTGAAGCTCGTTTAAAACTAAAGATAAAAGAATCAATTTGAAAAATATTTACACTTATTAACAAAAACACAAATTAAATAATTTATCAGAAAAAAAATCCAGTATCTGTTACAACAACATGAATTGTTGGTTCGCTCTTAATTTTGGTTCAAAGCTGATTAGCATAGTGTACAGATTTTTTTTAATAATTTAAAAAGCCTACTATATCGTGAAAACCATATTAAATAATAACTTTTGTCTCTGCTAGTTGCAATTCATCTGCCAATAATAAGAAAAAAAATCTTTTTTACCCACTTTTATATTTTTTACTTGAGAAAAATAATTATAATTAGCCATATTTAGTCAGCGAGAATTCCCAAAGCAGTATTTTTCCGCGTTTCTTTTTTTGTTACAATATTTCCTATTAACTCTATAATATTAATCTTTTTATTATATTATATATTAAATAGTCAAAAATAAATAAATAGAATTTTTATATACATAAATAGTATATAAAAATTATATACTCTCTGCAGGCATTCTGCCTTCAGTCCTCTTGAAGAATTTTGGATTCATTATTCATTGCTGACAGATATTGTACCATCAAATTACCTAACAACAGTAATTATGAATTTTGATGCACCAAAGATTTGGTTTATATGTTTCTAATACCACTAAGCCCAGCATATCTATTTAAATATAGCAAAGGGAATCACTAAAAGTACAAGAGGCAGAAGTTTGACTTAGTGTTTCTACATCGGAGTAGCTTGTCTTCGAAGAGAAATTTATTCAACTTTGTATTTAATTTTGATGTAAATTTCAAAAATCCAGCTCACTAATTCATCCCTCCAGCAGATAGTTAGCAATTCGTTTCTTAATAGTGCCCATAGATTTTGAATAATGCTAATGAAGAGCAAAAGCTTTGAATAAAATACCTAACTTTCTCTCACTTTCAGTTTTTTCCCCTCTAAACTTCTTGTGACTTCTAAATGTTTTAGTGTGCCAAGGTGGTTAGAATCTTTATTAATTATACAAAAATTTTCCAGAATTCTATTAACTTTTGTAGTTAAAATAAATCACATAAAAATGTTTCCTTAAAAATATTCTGCATTGAAATTTTTTTAAAGTATTATATTTATAGCATTTTGCATCTTCATAAAATAAGCATTTCATATTTTAAGAGTGTGAAATAAATGTTTTAAAGTTGCATCTAATTTTTCATAGGCATATAAGATTTATTTAAAAAAATATAATAAATGTCCATTCCAATCCAAACCCAATTGCTGATTTTTTAAATAATTAAAAGTAGGCGTATATTTCCAGTTGGAAAAATGATCTAGACCAAATAAAGAACTTTTTTAAAAAATCTCGTTTCAGTCAATAAATGAAAATAATATAAAATTTAATAATATGAATATAAAGTTTAATGAAGTTTAATATAAATATAAAATTTAATAAAGTTTAAATAAATATAAAGTTTGAAAATAATAAAGTTTAAATTTTTATACATTCTGTTAGTCCCATTAGTTAGATTTAGTAAAAACAGTTTGAAACTTTTGCACTTCCGTAAATTTTACAAAGAAAATTTATCAAAATTACACTATTTTATGACTAAAATTGGCTAAGCGATAACTATTTAAAGTGCAGTGGAACCCGTTTAACCGGCATAATTTGTAACTGAATCTTACTAGTAATACGAATTACTTGTTAATGGGAACAAATTTTTCCAGAGGACCAATGGAAAACTTTAATAATATGAATATAATTATTCCATTCCGAAAAAAAAATACTCATACAAATTTATAATAGTGTAATTTATTATTTATTATACATATTTCTTTACAAAAATTAAATTTATTTCTTCTTCCGTTTCAAAATAGAGCAAAAAAATGAGATTATCTTTAATTATGCTTATTATGAGATTAATTATTATGAGAAAATGAGCATTATCTTTAAATAAATCTGCAGAGCGCATAGCTACTGCCTTAATAGGGTGGCGTTTCTTACTATATGATGCAGCAGTTTCCCATATTTTTAGCATCTTCCTTATTTTTACTGGAAATTTGATGCTATAAGGAAGCAATTATCGCCTCCCACTTGACGAAATCTCTTGCATAACTTGCACACAGAATGCAGCTCCTAGCTATGTTTATATTTATGATCACATTTTATTAAAATACTTCTCCTTATTACCTCAATATGAAACCATGATGCTTATTGAAGTTTTTTAATGTTTTATATATCTAATTATATATTTAACAATTCTGCCTTAATTTGAAAAAAAAAAGGACCATTAACAAAAAAGCGTTAAATGGACATTGATGCCGGGATACAGGGCATGAATTTGAAAGTAACGTTAAGGCGTCTATTTGTCATTCGTGTTGTGCAATATCGTTATTTTTTACTTTCTCGTACATGTAGTATAAAGAAAGTATAATAATCGTCAAAAAATTCGAACTCGAGATGTTGACGAATTTCCGCGTTTTAGACAACCCTCAATACGAAAAACACATTTTTGGAAAAAGTACTTAGTCTGTGACAATGGCAACTCAAAAACAACAAACTCTGTTGAGTTGTTTGTCTGTTACAATGGCAATTCAAAAACGCCTTGAGCTAGAAGGGTGAAATTTGGTATGGGCTCTTTATACTAAATTTATAGATTTTTACAAAAAATTGAGAAAAATCTGTTCACAAGAAGTCTGTCTGTTCTGCTGTTGGAATGTAATTCAAAAATATAACTGTAAAACTAAGGAAGATGAGTAGATAAGATTCGGTACACAGATTTAACATCTTTAGTATAGACATCCATCAGAGTTTGAACCAAATCCAATTAGGGTTTTACCACCTGTCGGTCTGTACTTCCAGAAACGCGGTAACTCCAAAACGCAAAGAGTTAAAAAATTAAATTCGGTTTGGGATTTTATAACTACAAATATAGTTTTTTAATCAAATTTTGATTTCAATCGGTTGGGAAAAGCGCATCTAACTCACAAATTCAATTTTCGGATGTTATTAACATCATGCCAAATAACTCGCCAAAGTTGACACGATAGATTCAATAAAAATGCTAACTTCACACCAAATGTTAATAAAATATTGTACACCAGCGCCATGCAAGGCGTTCTCTGATATAACACATTTATTAGAGAGTATACGAGAAAGTTTTAGGGAGACTACTATCACATTTTTTTTTTACATTTTGTTTTGATCGTAATGCGAATCATCCCTTACGACAAGTGCTAATGGCTATAAATGGATTTCGAATAAAAAAAATTTTAATGAACAATGATCAGATCTAGAAAAATTAAAATTTTAATTGTTGTAATTTTTAATTGTTGAAAAATTTAACTGCGAAAAACATCTATACATCCGAAACTTAAAAGCTAAAGTAAAATTACCATAGTTAACAAAAGAATATATATATATATATATATATACATGTTCTTTTATAAAAAAAATTTAAAATTCTTATATAAGAATTTTTAAAATAATCAAAATTCTTGATGCAATACATTTATCTGCTGGAAAAATGCAATTTAAGTAATCTGCTGTACTAGAAAATTCTTTTATGAAGACTTCCTTTTTTTAGAAATAAATAACCAGAAAATTGATTCAAGAAACCGAAATCTAACGATCACTGACAAGGACCGACTCATTCAATTACAATTAGTGGTGCAGAAATGAATTTGTTGCCCTCTATCGTTCTCAAACCAAAGTCTTGAGAAGTCCGATATTGAAAGATATTACTTCTAGTGATTAGATAATGATCTAGATAAAAAGATGTATATTCGATAGAAGTTAAAGTGATTTGAAGAACGATGATCCGACAAATACTTTTCTATATTAGGAAAAGTATTCGTCTAGACGGGCTGTTATCCTGTTAACAATTTTGTCCTGTATCCTGTAATAATATGATTGTCACAGACTAACTAACGAAAGTTGCAGCAGAAAATCTCGTTCCTATTAGCAGAGTACTTAGAAAGTGAAAAAAAAAATGTATTGTATAATAACATTAAAAGTTGTTATATAGAGTAACATTAAGTTTTCTTGCATTATAGTGAGAAACAAATAAAAATCAGAAACAATTACTAAAATCTGTTTCAAAAAAGTAGTGAACCATTAATAGAAAAAAAAAAGACACGATATAATTTTGGAAAAAGAAAACAACCGTACTTTTTAAAATAATGAATTCTGCCAAACAAAGGTAGCGAAAAATGAAGTAAGTATGACTGCCTGAATAATAAAATAAATTTATACAAGAGAAAATTAATCATTCCCTTAAGAATGATAAAATTCAATTCTGGAAACGCTGAAATTTGCGTTTCTGCAGAAATGCAATGCCAGATCCAAAATAAAAAAATAATTCTGAAAGAAAACATTTAGAGACTCGGCTCATTAAGATTTGCTGCAATCTAACAGACAAAAAATATAAATATGAGTAGTTGATCTTAAGTGAAGTCAGGTTCTGAACATGGACCGAGACCAATAACTTGCCACCACGCTATTGCTAGATGGCCCTCGAAGTAAACAATTTTCATAACTCCATCAGTTTTACTCATAAAAAGGCGGGTGTCAGTGTATCGATATTATTTTATTATATATAAATAATAAGATTAAGGAAACTGTATAAAATTTTAGACATTAATTTTTTTTCAGAAGTGCATTTACTGACTTAAACAGGATAAAAATAATTCTTTACATAATCCAAATATTTTTATAACCTGAAGTATATGCCTCTCTCCAATAGTTTATTAATCAATTAATTTATAGTTTAGTTTTTGAAAAATTAAAATATTCAATGCTTATATATTGACTTACTTATATATTTGAGAATTAAATAGAATGTATCAACAACTTTCATAATTTTGGCCGCGAAAAAATAAATTATTTTAAAATATTAATTAGAGAACCATAGTTAATTAGGTTTAAATCCTGTATAATGAATTGAATCTTAACATTCAAGTAGCGTTAAAAATAGGCTGAGCAATTCTTATTGTGAAATATAGATCCTAAGTAGTTTTAATGATCTGTGATCTTGTTTTCTAGACACGAAAATAAACCGTCATTACAAAAATAAACCGTCATTATTTTTAATAATCATGACAATAAAAAGATTCCAAAACGCGCTTCTAGTTTTGCACGCTTTCACATTATTTCTATTTTAAGACATTTTTATTTATATTTCCCGAGAAATTCTGATTTCAGATCTTCATATTCCGCTTTCTGCATATAGTATTAGAGAACTTTTGACATTTCTTCTCATTTCAGATATACTCTTCTTATTTCTTTTAACGACTAAATGCATAGCGGATTTTGTATCTTTCCATAAATTTTAAAAACAGGCCTGTTTTCGTCTAACTGTCGCTAAAGTTCTAAAAATAGCAGACTTGCAATCTAAAGCAAAATTCCAAACGACTTTTTCGTCCATGATATTTGATTTTCTTCACTACTTTTTATGTCATAAATGCTATAAAGAGAATAAAATCACGAAAGAACATTCATTTTAAAGATGTGTTTAAAAATAAGTAGACGGATAAAACTGGAATGGGATAATAATAGTCTATAATTTGACACATGATTTAAAAAGAATAAAAAAAGTAAGAAAATGAATGGCTTCAATTCTATATACGGTTTTAATCTAAAATATTATGGAAGAAAAATCAAAAATCAATATAATTTTATCTAATATGCATTTTTAACTGTTTTATTAGTATATCAATATATCTGTATTTTTTATTTTTATTTTTCTATGTATGAAGTATACAAAGGGAATTGTTCGAACAGAAATTTCGATACTTTGATGAATCTTTTCATTTTAAACATAATCTGAGAACCCCACTTTTCGAATTTTATTTGTTTATGTAGCCTTCTAGGAGTAGTAGGTATAGTATATTGAGTGATTAAAAATCATATATAAATGTTTAGTTGGAAATGCTTGCTAGACGTGGTAAATGGCCTTACACGTGCGCAAGATGCCAAGTGTTTCCTAAGGGAATCTTCATTTCAACATTCCATAGCAAGATTTAACGGTCATAATTAATTACATCACAGCTGTCCACATTGAACAAAGAATGTCTTATGATGTAGCACTGATGTCAGAGTTGATATCATCAGACCCAAAATATATAGATCATATAAAAAAAGTTGAGAAAAATACTTTACAGTTGATTCAAAATATATCATGCATGTTGACTAGGACAGCAATAAAAATCCTTCACTCTGCCTGAAATTTTTTCCAATAAAAAATGAAAACGAGTAAAAGTATGGCAAATTACTTTCTTTTCATTAAAAAAAAATGAAAAATCTTCATGACGTCATTGATCAAAATATTGATACGCATACGTGAGAAAGTAAAAAAGGCTTCTTTTTTTTTCTTTATAGGAACTACGTATATTGGATCCACTGACGTCAGTTGATATCATTACTACGTCATTGGTTTATATTATGCTCTGTTTTTAGGGACAGTTTTGAGGTCATTGGTTATATTCATTTAATTTTGCTATGGAATGCTGAAATGAGGACTCTTTTAGGGAATGCTCAAAGATTCGTCATGCTTGCAACGCCATTTTTTTTGCGTCTGGCAAGCATATCTGATCTAGTATTGTTATATGATTACGAGTATTCTAAGTGTATCCTACCCTTCCTAGGAGTTTGTACCCCTCGTAATGAAACATCCTGTTAGTCCTAACTGTATAAAATTTCCCACATCATTGGTCAAAAAATAGGGGACCAAAATGTGTGTGCAAATATTTGTCTTCAGAGTATTACTGGAATAAATCCAAAATGGGGCGTATTGTAGAAATTATATGAGAAAATCGTCTAGCATATACTTACGTTTATTTGCTTTCCCATTAATCTTTAATTTGGTGATATGAAATATTATACTAATTTTTACTTTCTCTTATGCGTAGTATAGAGAAGGTACATTTATCTTGAAAAAATTCGAACTCGAGATTTTGACGAATCTTCATGTTTTAGACCACCCTGAGTTCGAAAAACATATTTATAGAAATGTCTATCTGTCTGGAATAAAGATAAACTTAAAACGTTTTGAGCTATACGGTTGAAATTTGGTATACTATCTTTACACTAAATGTACAGATTTTTGTCAAATTTTCTGTCAAATCTGTGCAGAGGAAGTTCTTCTGTAAGAATAAGTTAATCTATATCTATATTACTTATAATAAAGCTCAATGTGTGTGTGTGTGTGTGTTGGCGCTCTACAGGCCAGGTCATTTGACATACAGCTACCAAATTTGGTACATGTATACCTTAGAGGTCGGGAATGTGCACCTGGGGTCCCTTTTTTTGAAATTTTAATTAGAATTTTAATTATTAATTAAAAACTAACTTTCCCGCCAAAAAAATCTTCCATTTTCCCCACCGCCAACTTTTCCGCCAAAATAATCTTCCATTTTCCCCAACGCCAAATGATTTAGGTTTTAGTTCTTTTTTTCTCCTAACAGTAATGAGGCTAGGGTTAAGATTTTTCGGCGGATTATTTCAAACGATTCTGTTTATTTTCTTAACGTTTTATGCATTTAAAATTAAACATTGTTAATTAATCCATGTTTCAGATTCATTCTGAAGTACTTTTGAATTAAAATAACACAGAATAAAGGAAATTAAAAATGTCTAATCTGCATAGCGTTACCCCAACTGGCGTAGAAAAATTCACGCATTTGCGTTACCGTAAAAGGCGAAGAAAATTCACGCATGCGCACTGTGTTCTGATTGTTGGCATGGCAACCATTATCAACGGACGATTTAAATTACTTTTAGGTTAGTTGTATGCTTTTGTAAGTAAATTGTATTTATGTTAGTAATATATTTTTTGTATATGCTTATAGTTTTAAGTACATCGTTTTTTAAGTAGTTTTTTTTAACCTGTTTCCAATGATTTAAATAATTTTTATGTTAGTTGCATGCTTTTGTAATTAAATTGTATTTATGTTAATTATATATTTTTTGATATATGCTTATAGTTTTAAGTACATCGTTTTTTAAGTAGTTTTTTTTAACCTGTTTTCAATGATTTAAATTATTTTTAGGTTAGTTGCATGCTTTTGTAATTAAATTGTATTTATGTTAATTATATATTATTTGATATATGCTTATAGTTTTAAGTACATCGTTTTTTAAGTAGTTTTTTTAAATCTGTTTTCGACCGATTATTTTAAACGATTCATTTTATTTTCTTAATGTTTGATGCATTTAAAATGAAACATTGTTAATGAATCGATCCATTCATGATGAATCTGAGAAAATTTTGTTGACAAATTCTTGAGATATTATACAAATTAAGAAAGATATTCTTTAGTGCCCATAAAGTTTAAACGCTCAGTGACTCTATTATCAGTAATCATATTATTAAAAAAAATGCTTTGTTTCAGTAAAAAATATTATTATATTAATTGCAGAGTAATCCTTTACACTTTAATTTAAAGCATACATTCTACGAGGGGTAACAGAAAATTAGAGAGATACATATCACGTTATGACTGAAGGCCTTTATAATATTATGAGTGAATTATATGACTATCAAAATTTGAAGTTTTAAAATATTTTGCTGAAGAATCTATTAAAGTTGGAATTGCATAAAATATTTAATTATTAAAATTTTAACGAACATTAAGATTGGCGAACCGGCTGGTCGCCAAAGGCGGCTAGTATGATATAAGTCCGTCTATATAATAAATTAATTCGAATACAAGTTAATACGATAAATATAAAAATAAGAGTATTAGACAGAAAAAATTCAGTATACAGATTTAACATGTATAGTATAGAAACCTATCAAAGTTTGAGCCAAATACATAGAGTTTGAGCCAAATCCATCCAAATCCATAGACTTTCAGAAACATATAAATGCGATAATTCAAAAACGCAAAGATTCAAATATACCAAATATGGTATGGAATTTTGTAACTACAAGTGCAGTTTTGTGTCCAATTTTTATTTCAATCGGTTGGGAAAAAATGTTTAAAATACATATTCGATTTTTGGATATTATAAACGTATGCCCAGGATTAATCGCCAAATAACGCGCCAACAATGACATCATAGATTCAGTAAAAATGCTAAATTCACGCCAAACATGTTTCGTAATTATTGTATGTCAATACTATGTATGTTCTCTTGCATGGCAAGTTTATTAGTGAGTATGCGAGGAAGTTTAGAGGAGACCACGCCCACTGGTTCCTAATATTGCTATTTTCTTTTATAGCTATTCTTCGAAAAGTGAATTTGCTTCATCATTTATAATTAATTTAATGTAACTAACTGGTTTATTCTAATCTAATTGCTTGAAAGATATGGAATGTATTCTTTTTAACGATAAAAAATTCTAAAAAATTAATCAAGTATCTCTGAACTTTTAGCTTTATTTGATACAAATGTAACTCTGCTTTTCCTTTTCGAAAATTCCTTGATTGTTCAATTTTATCAACTAAGCAATTAGAGGATACCCTCTATTTATAAAATGTAAAATCATATTAATTCATTTAAGAATTCCTTTTAATTTTGGTATCAAATGATAATGTCTATAAATAAGAATACGATACTTGAAATACGATAATTCAAAGCACATGTAACGTGTAGATAAATTAATTATATAATTAAGATGATTTTTCATGAGTGAAATAAATTTTTCTGTTTCATGATACATCCTTAAAATTCCACTAGATTAAAGTTTTAATCAACGGTCAATTTGTTCATGGCATGATGATTTAGATCAGGAGGAACAATATTTAAATTAATATTATTTTTAAAATAATAATTTTTATTAAATTGGCAAATATTTTCTGACCTAGGAATGCATTAATTATTTGAAGATTTTCATAGCTAAACCTATATATTCTCACGTTAACGCGTTACTAGTGGAACTTTAAAAATTCGATAATGGCAGAGATAATATATAACATTATGTTAAGTCATATCGCCGATAATGGTGATCAGTCATATGGCAAACATCATTGCTGAAATCATTTGACTGCGTGTTGTCGTACGTTGCTCTATGACGTCACACACTATGCCTACAATACAGACAATGGATACCAAAACAAAATTGACGTGGTACAGTTGACATGAATCACATGAGCATGATTAGATTTTGTTTGAATCTGATTATGTTGTGATGTTGCCTATTATTATTCTTATGTTACTTATTTCAAAAAATGGTACAGTTTAGCGCTGACGATTGAAAGAATATGACGTAAGAATTGTGTGGTATCAGATAATTCTATTCAAGTAAGATAAGAAACATTAAAGGATCAAAGTTTGTCACATCTGATTGTTTTTAGCTATTTCGTTAGTACAAATTTGCCAGTAATGAAAAATAGAAGAAAATGACTGAATTCCATACAACCGCATTCGTTACACAACTTTTTATTTCTTGCCTACTCTCTCGACGTTTCATACTTTTTTTCCTCTTGGAAAATACATTCATTTGCCTGAGGTCGAGAGTCAACCGTCAACTTGTCAGAGCCACGCTATACAGCGAAATTAATGAATTCCTTCTCTTGCAATACAAATGTGTACCATCTTTCCTTCAAAAGTTTGTTTGAATTGTATTTTTACCTCATATGTCTACTTCAATCTTCTCCTAACATGGGACTTCAATCATTGGACAGAATAAGATTATTCATTAACAAATTATTGTTTCCAGTCTATTTCAGAATTATTAGCAATTAGTGAATTTTAGTGTTATTAGATGGCTTATAGTTTCGAAAAAATGTCCACTTCATGCAGTCAAATTTTCTTTCAGAAGTATCAAATTTCTTTAGTTCTTTCAGAAGCATATATGCTATTAACTTTAATAATTATATTCAAGATTCCATTGTATCACATTATATCATAATAATCGTTAAATTTGTTGTGGTTAAACACCTCCAGCTAGTATGCTGCTATGGTATGGAAATTTCGAAACAGGATGGAAACTCCTGTGTCATTTTCGTTATATGTTTACTGTTCAAAATTATGATGCTTCTCAAAGTAAATGTCTGAGAACTATAAAATTAACTAATATAGCGAATCAATTAATCAGTAATGGTTCTTAACCCATTTCTTTTAGTCTCCATCACATTGTTACAAATTTTAATTGTAGTTTCCTGCGAAATAAGTCTCCTGGAAAATAGTTTTACAAATATAATAATGGTTGCGGAATGGATGCCCCGAACTTGGCGACAAAACGTTGTGACCATTTGGTGACAAAAACGAACTTCCCCAAATATTTGGAAATCTTAGCGATAGTTTCATGAGGAATCGAGTTTTGTTTAGAAAACGGTATTTGTTTTAGAAAAAGGGAATGCTCTGTAACAGAGGTCATAAAACTCAGGAGGGATCATAGAAGACACTCAGTTATAGTATTTGAATTGACCATAAGAGAGTAATTGAGCAAAGTTTCTCTGAGCACAATCTGTGTCATGGTGGCCATAAAAATTATCCGAAAGAGATGAAGTCAGTTCCTCTTATAGTCAATACATAGCAAGTAACTGAACGAAGTGCCTCTGAGAGCTTTGTTCTATTGCGATTATTTAGTAATAATCTGCTGTTGCCATATTGGTTGATTTCTGCACGTGTTGCTTTGTACGCCTAGTCATCATTTTGTTATTTTTGTTCTATGTTTCTATGAAGAATAAAGCCTCATTATTCTTATCGATTTTGTTGTATTTTCTACCGTATACTTGCTGGGCGTGTTTTTAATATCAATATACATATAAACAAATCTTATAATAGTCGAAAAATTCTGTATCGGAAATTTGAGGCTGCTTTCTATATATTTTAATACTTCTAGAGCATGCAAAGCACCGTTTTTGGAATTAATCATATGTCTGTCTCTGCTGACTCAAAAATATAACGAGTAAGAAAGATAAAATTTAATTTATGACCTTTATATCAAAATTTAAACCTGAAAGAATTTTAGACAAAAGTAAGTCATCTGAGGGAAGTTTTTCTATCTATCTTTATGGATGAGAAAACGGTAATGTAAAATTCTAATATGATATAGAGATTAACTTTGGTATACTTTTTATCTCCAGAATTACTGAAGTGTATCAGACTTTGGGTCATATTTTTTAAAAGATTGACAATCTATCGATCTGTCTATTCCGCGCATGTGGAACATGGTAAATCAAAAACACAAATAACTATATTGGCGAAATTTAGTATACGAACTTAAAATTAATTCATAGATTCTTATCTTATTTTGTATTAAAACTTAAAAGAATAGGTTTTTTTTACTGTCAATATGTTTCTAAACGTAAAGACGAATAAGAAAGAAAAAGCAAGCTGAATGAAATTTGGTATGTAATCTTGACACCAAGATTACTGATTATGAAATTATCAATCCATTCGATGTATGGGAAAAATCCCCAAATACAAAATTAATTCCCTTCTCTATTGTTTGTTTAACTTCATTTTTTTCCCTCCCTTAATGATTTAATGAACAAGGAAATTGAGTGAAAAACAAACAAGCTATTTGTTTTTTCATATTTTATTTATCAATATTTCGTGCTTTTCTCGGTTTTTTTATACGTATATACTTGAAAACGCTGAAAAAAGAAATGGAAGAAGCCATATAGTAGATAAAAATGTTTCCAGATTTGCTCATTACCCTTATTTATAAATTAGATTCTTAATTAATTGAGAAGTAAGCGGTGAGTTTGTGGCAAGACCTCAATATTGCGCTTGATGATCCCAATTTGGAACCTGATTTTGCTGAAGAATCGTCCTGTAGGTGGACCTGGTGTGTTTAAAATGAGGCGAATTGAAGTGATTTCCTGTTGGAGCGCCGCATAATAATGGGTTATCTCATATATCGCCATTTCCTTGAACAAGGGTGAGAATTATGAGATTATTTTTTGAACTGGACAAGGTGATCAGCAGGGCTTAACGGATTCCTTTCATAATCCGAAATGCGTACCGATAGAACATTTGTGTGGAGACCACGGGTACGAATGCATATAATCTTCTTTGGATAACAGTTGTTCTATAAGTTATAAAACACCATTTTTTGCTTAATAACTCTATGCTTAGATCACGAGAAAAATGAAGAAAACGATTTGGGAAACGAATTAAGTTTGTCTTAATTAAATTCTTAGAGAATATAAAAAGAGAGAGACAGAAAAAAAAGAGTTATTAGTTTGGTGAGATTGTCATAATTATTTGCAATAGTTCTATGTTACTATTCAAAGGAGAATGTGATAAATCAACAGAAGGAAATTTTTAGTTTAATTATTGTAGAGTGAGCATACATATACAACATAAATATAATAAACAATATAAATATGTATTATATAATTTCTGTGCTGAGAAATTTGATGGTTCTACTTTTTGTCTTAATCAATTGGTCAATTTTTTTGTGTGCATGTACTTGTATGTTAAAACATTTTGTTTTATTTTTTTTAAATTGTGCTTGAAATGTTTGAAAAAAAAAAGATACTGTGTAAGTGGGTCTTGTGGATGTTTAGTCAAACGTTTAATCTGTTAGGATCAAACGTCCTTTCTTTGGTATGGTGGGGAATTTGCTAGTGGTGGTAGAGTGTCAGCTCTTGTGTCGTCCATGCTATCTGATTATGGTCCAAATTTACGAGCTTCGTCTCGCAATAGCTCTTGTGTTGTTTGTAAAGCGGGTCGCTAACATAAAAAATCTATACTTGATTGCAAAAGATCGCAGATAATCGAATTTTCTGTATTTTGAAATAACAATCCATGCAATTTCAATCTCTTCGCTTCAATTTCAATTTCTTCGCGAAAATATTCGCTAAAACGCCTTCGAAAGAAAATACTTCGTATTCTTTAAGGAAAAAATATTTTTTTTTTGAGTAGAAAGAGAGGAAGGTCATATTAAAGGAATCAAATTGAAGTTGGCAATTTGTTACATGGCAAAAACAGCGATGTAACATGATACTCTACGAGAAAAAGTAGAATTTCTTGAACATAATATTTATGCCGCGTTGGTACCACATTTCACAGCTCTGGCGCCATTCATCCAAATTTGAGGCTCGATCTGCAAAATATTAGTGTCACTTTGGCAACTTTATTGTCTCTATGTTTATCTTATTATCTAAGAGTTTTGCTTTTTTGACATCTGCTTTAAATCTTCATTATCAAACACTGAAAGTTGACTAGATATTTTTTTGTTGATAGGACTCTGTAGAATAGGAACGATAAATTATTTGGTGAGGAAAAAGACATATGAAAAACATCGGAAATTAGATATTCTTTTCTAACATGGAAAATTCTTAATATTGTTTTATTAGCATAAATTGCACTGAAAATTCTCTTTTTATAAATTGACATTTTCCTCAAAAGATTCTTGGCTATATTTTTAATCAAAATCACACGCTTAAAACAAAAAAGTTAAATTATAAAAAAAAAAAACTATTTTTATCTATACATATTATACTTGTATCTTTTATTTAAAATAAATCTAATCTAATGCACTAAAAAAATCTAATTTATCTATTTTAAAAATCTAATTTAATGCACTAAACAGCTGAACTAGTTTTATTTTAAATATTTTCTACTTATTAATTTTGAGATAATTTAAGACTCAAAATCACTTCCAAGCTACCAGGTGGCGCCACTGTTAAAGAATAAAAATTTTATAGAATCAATAATGAACTAATTATTAAATTTAAAAAAATATTAAAACAGTACATTGTCATTCAGAATAACTAAATATGTAAAATTTTGATCGATTATAAAATTTTCCTCTTTACAAAAGTGAAACAAGTCAACTCAAATATAAATATTAAAAAAAAAAAAAAAATAGATTTCAATAGATCTTTTACACCAGTGAGAAGAAAAATAAAAATTTTCTACTAACAATAAAAGGAGTTGAGTGTGCATCTTTTGCCTCTTTATTCTACCTAGAGCTTCTAAATTTGGCAAGTAGTTACTTCCTGAGGTGCTTATTAAGAAAAAAAAATTTCCCCATTTTAATCAAAGAAAATTTTACTTGTTTTTTTTTCGCAATAATTCTGGAGCATATCATTTCATAAAAGTTTTTTTTATGTCACTTTAAAATTAAAAGTAATAATAATAAGCTTACCTGTTATAGCAATTTTTTTAAAAAACTTTTCTTCATTTTTATAATTTCAATTTCCTTTTACCTTTTTCCATTTTTTTTCCTAAATTTTATAAATTTTCAAAATATTTTAAAGTAAATTGTTCAACAATATTTTTTATCGTTTTGTTTGCTGGTTTATATACATGCTTGTTGAGACAAAATTGAATGCAATTTTTTTATGTTTACATGCAATCACTATTGCATAATTAAGAATAAAATTTGAAATTATAATTTAAACAAGTCTACAACATTGTTCAAGCAATGATATTTCAGATTAAAAGTCAAATCTTCTAAAAAACTTTAATTCCCGTTTAAAGTTTTTCAAGAAGATTTTATCCATAGAAAACAGCGAATAATCGAATTTATTATACTTTGAGATAAATTATTTATAAAATTCTGCTTTTCTTTTTTCTGATGAAAAGAAGAGAACGAAAGCAATGAATTTTTCAAAAAATGTTTTAGAAAAGATACGAAAACCGTATTAAAGGAAACGAATTTTATTTAGCAAAACTAACAATGTAAAATGATGCTGGATTTGAAAAAAATACGAGTCATTAAGAAAATTTTATTTTCTATTTTAAACCTTATTATTACTTTATTATTTGTAGTTATTTTAAAACTAGCCACCTTTTTGAACATGCAGAAAATTTGCTATTGATATATTAATACAAATCCCTATGAAAATTCTCATGTTTCAATTTACCTTATTTACGTTGAAGTCCGATATTTTTTTGTAGATACTTTAAATTATATTTTTAATAAAAATATTAAATCCTTAAAGCAACTCATTTTGATCATCAAAAAATCTAATGTCATCTATATTGTTATAATTGTGTTAAAATAATTTAAAACGAATTAATTTAAAAATTTACTTAAATCAATCTAGTTTTTTTGTTTTTTATAAAAAAAAATTATTACAAAAAATTTATTTTTTGTACATTTGAGTATCAATAAATGCCAATCTTTGCAACGTTTCATTATATATCAAAAACCTTTCTCTCTCTGTATATATATATATATATATATATATATATATATATATATATATATATATATATATATATGGTAAGTTCTTGCCTTTCTTTTTTTCGTTAGTACTATTTTATGATATTTTTGTTTATATTGTTAATTTTGTTATTGTATTTTTACTTTATGGTGGTTATTTTCTTCTAATTTGTTGTTTTGTATTTTCCTTTCTGTTGAAATGGTATATCTCTTGGGCCTAATTTCAGGGGATTTTCGGATCACGAGGAATCATTATTAGACCTTTGTCTGGATTTCCTTCACAGAAAAAATCCCTTTCTTTGAATCCCTGCCTGAGGGTGGCCCTTGAAAAAGTCTTCAGGCCGGATTCTTGTTTATTTGGTTTATTTGATTTTCCTATTAACTTGATTTTAATACTTTTGTATCAATTCATCTGTGTTTTAGAAGTAGCTGCAGTTACGCTCTCTAAATACTATGAAGTTTCTTTCCTTTTCTTTTTTAGGTTTTAGTTTGAATAGGTAATAATTTTTAGTTGCGATTTCGAAACTGTTTTGTTTCGTTTTCAAACTATTTCTTACTTTAGATAGGTTACTTATATAACATATATATATATATATATATATATATATATATATATACACATATAAAGAAAAATCTTTTCTTTTCACAGTGAACTACTTTTAAAATAAAATCATATCATATTATATAAAATCATATTAATAGTACTATCGCCATCGCAACTATATAATATAAGCTTCATAACATGAATAATCAAATCACTTTCAATATTCAAAATGACAATTTAATTTTTTGAGACATATCATTCTCATGAGATTACTTTTTTGAAGCCCCTTTAGGAAATTAAAAAACACACACACACACACCAAAATCGGTTAAAGCCATTGTTTTGTGTTCTAAAATTGCACATAGAAAACTAATTATTTGTGAGATTTAAGCATTTAACTGGAACTGCTTGACGTTCTCTAAATTCTACAGATCAATCTCACTTAATATACATTAAAGTTAATTCCTTCTATTTCCAAAACCAGCTTTGCTTTAAATAGAATCAGGGAATTGTTGTACATTATAAAGTCTTTCGCAGACGAGGAGATTAGTTGACAATTAAAATTAGTGAAGTAACTTAAGCTCTTAATTTACTCTTGTCGTTTTAAGTATGCAGGAGAAATTCTTCTGGCGCAAATTTCACTTAATTAAAAATACTTCCACGCTGGGATATTTAGAGTTAGTTTTGTTTGTACAAACAACACCATCAGAAATGCTGTGTTTGGAAACGTATTCGTGTGTAAAGTGGAAAATTTTCGAATTGTTTGAAATGTCAAAATGGAAATCAGTTAGAATTTCGCTTAATTTGAATGGATTTTGGGAATAATATTCTGTATATGTCGCCTAAATAGAGATGAAAATATTTGAAAAATATCAGTACTGATGATTAGTTCCAGTGTATTAAAAAAGATTTTAAAAAAAGGAATGATAAAACGTTGATCAGAAGGAGAATAAAAAAACTTTCAAGCGAACAAAAAATTCAGTAAATTAACGGATGGATATTTTTAATGTCCGTTTTCTGCTGTTATTCATTTGTATGGCTCATTTATGCTTAATTTCGCGTTTAAAAATTTCTCAAATTGTGCTTTTGTGCTTAAAACTTTCAAAATACGAACAATCCTTCCGAAAAATAAAAACTATTGCAAATTTGAAAAACTTATAATAACAGTTATGTTTTTATTTAATTATCAATAGAAAAAGATTTATAAAAATGAATTACGTTAAACTGATATTCGTACCGTACTAAATTAATAAACTAGTATTGGAGTAAAAAAAATTAAAACCTTCTTCTAAACTGTTAGCATTGATGAATTTCTGTTCTTGTTAATGCTAAATAAAGGAACCGATAAAATATATTAACTTGTGTGAATATAAGAATATGCTATGTTACTTTTTAGTTGGGTTATAATAAAAAAAGTGATTCTGTGTTCATAATAAACGACTAATAATTAAAAGAAATTATATTTTTATAATATGTATAAAATAGATGCGTTATAGATCATTTCCAGTAAGTGGTAAAAATTTGATAAACCTATTGTTTTGATTTCCAGTTTTATACAGCTGATATACAAATCGAAACACTGTATAGTTCTAAATACTGTTTTTGAAAGCTTTACTTTGTTTTTTAGATTAAAAAAATTAAGTATTTGTTACCTAACTATGAGATAGGTATTTAATTCAATACCAAAAAAAAGGCTGGCACAATTTTTTAATAGGCTGTTAAAAATTATGTACACTCTTACAAATAAATAAAAAAAATCCTTTTTTTTTGTACAGTTAGCATTATTCTCTTAATGAATCCGTCTGTAATAGAATGATATCTTAAAAGCAAAAATCGTTCGTTATTTGCTCCTTCAAATAGTTTGATATGCAGAAATATAAACATATTTCATGCTAAAGACATTCTGGCTGTCACAGTGTCAAAGAGGGCAGAAATCGCGCTCAGAAGAACTCCATGTTTGACGGCTGATGTTGGTCATTTATAAAATTTATTAAAAATAAAAGTAACTGGTTATAAAAATAGTTCTAAAGGCCATGGACAAAAGTTAAACAAAAAAAAGATATAAAAAATAATGTAAAGGCAAATGAAAATTTTGAAGATTAAACGTTTTGGGAGATAGAGAGGAGCAAAACATTCACAATTTCAGAAAGGCCAATGTAGCAATTGTTTTATTATAATGTTGATTATGATGTTGTATGCATTTTGGACGAAGATTATACAACAAATTAGGCACAAATTTACTGCAGATCTGCTACTTTCTGCTAAGACCATCGTGGTAGTTTAATTAAAAAATTAATGTAAGGTCAATCGGGTCTTATTTATACATTATTTTTATTTATATTTTAATGTTTTATAAAAAAATTATATTATTTTGATTAAAATAACGCTACCAAGGTACAATTCAGTTTTTTATACGCAAAGAAGGTCTCGAAGTCATCAATATCAGCTTCACACCACAACAATGACGCCGATCTTCGGGGAACTCCCATGGTCATTTATTTTCTATACCATACCCTCTACTCACTTTACTTCTTCACTTTTTCCGTATAAAGAGGCATACACAAAGGTTTAGATAAAAGAAAGTTTGTTTTCTTTGGCCGGCCTTTTGGGGACGTTATACAGCATACGGAATTTCTTTTATCCAGCTTGCTATGTTTTTGAGCAATCATGCTTCCATCATGCGAATCGACAGATTATCAAGAGATTTAGATCAATATCAGATATTGATATAGTATTCATATAATAAGCTACTATCTTAAATTTCAGTCTTAAATTTATTTGCATTTTTGGAGTTATCACATTCGCATTATGTACAGATAAGCTTTTCACGGAAGGACTTCGTCCAACGTTTGAGAGAAATTTGCAAGTTGAATGCAAAATACTTTATACAAATGCGTCGAACTTTTTCTATTTTCGAATTATGCTGTTTAAATGAAAAACGATTCACATGGCTAAAGCAGACATTTTTTTTTATATTCATTGAAATCTAAAGAGCGGAAATTCATCAAAACCTCAAGGTGGAATATTTGATGATTACAATGGATTCTTTATGTACTTTGTAATAGGAACAAGTTAGAAAACACGCAAATAATGTTGTCATATTTGCATTATGCAAAGTTCAAATTATTTTTACAGAAAATACATCCAAGAATGTAAGATGACAAGTGTAACAAGCTAAATAAAGGACATTGAAGCCTTATTCTGCACAAAATAGGAGAATCACAGGTAACAAAACTCAAACGAGGCGTACGTTAATTTCTGCAAAACAACATTTGCAGAAATTAACAACATAAACAAACAGTAAACAGCAAATCATTATCAAAAAAACTGCAGCATCACAAAGGTCTCGAAGACAGAACTCGATGGAGATCAATTGTCCTTTCCCAAGAAAATCGCTCAACTATTATTTTCCCCAATTACAGACTCATCTGTGTGCCTCAGCTTTTATAGCTCTCGTAATGTTCTAGAACAAATGACGGAATTCTAATACTAATGAGATATCACCAAGATTCAGGTAGTTTCAAAAATATTCGTGCCTGTAGCAAAATCATCTTCAAATCGCCAAATGATGTCTAAGTTCAGGGTTCCCTGACCTGATATCCTCTATTACAACTACCTGTAAACCCTTTTCTTTACTACGAGACTATTTATAGAGGGAAGCAATATTATAGATTAATAACAATATAAATAGTCAGATCATTTGCATTGTTCTAAGTACTAATCATACATTTAGGTGCATATTATGATATCAGTATTTCTCTTTTTAAAATCTTTTTAAAGTTTAAGGAATATACCTAAATTGATATTTTATTATAATTTCTTCTTCCAAATTTATACACAGAATAATTATCTGTAAAATTTAAGCCTCAATTCTAACCTTTTGGATTTCTGTGGATTCTATAAATAAATCTAATTGAATTTACATTACAGCTAACTATTTCTATTCCCCAAACCAGTTTTGCATTAAATTCAGTTTGTATAGCATTGTTCAATATAAATTCCTATAAGAGTAAAGGGATTCGTTAACAATTAAAATAAACGAAATAACTTAAGCTCTTGATTTATTTTTGTCGATTCAAGCGTGTTCAATAGAAATTATCCAAGTGTAAATTTCATTTATATAAAAACAAATCTACATCATGATATTCAGATGTATATTTCATTTGAGTAAACGCAGCCTTTCAAGAGATGCTTTATTGAAATTGTATTTGTGTTTACATTGCAAATATTTTCGAATCGTTATAAATGTCCATTTTAAAAAGCCAGTAAAATGAGCTAAATTTAACAAATTTCCGTTTGGTTTGAATGACGATTAAAAGCAGGATTCTTGTAATAGAGAAGAAATATTATGTTGGAAAATAAAAGCTAATGATTGATTATAATATGTTAAAATAATTTTTAAAATTGGATGAGAAAGAACTTGAAGGGAAGAGAAAACAATAATTCTAAAGTAACTTGCTTAAATTTACAATGATAAACAATATTTTAGATATATCTGTACTTTTTATTTAAATAGTCGTAGCATAAATTAATAAAGTCGTAGCATTAAATAGTCGTAGATTATATTTAAGCAATTACAAGTTATATTATATCGTTACAATTTCGTAAAATTCCAGTTGTTCCTTAAAATGCTGATTTGTGTTTTAAATTAATTTTTAATAAATTAATTACTTATTCTATGAGATAATTAGTCAAAACTTAATCATAAAAAGATTAGCAACTTGATGGAAGTTTATTTAGCAATTAGATAATAATACATGATTAAATGGCAAAATAAAAAAAATTCAAAGATAAGGAAAGTCTTCCGCATCACCCCAACAAAGTAAAATTGAATATTTTCATCCAAATATATTTGTTTCTTTCAGCTTATATACTGAAATAATATCTTAAGCTTGTATACTGAATAAATGATATTTTAAAATCTAATTTAAACTTATTAATTTCCTAATTTTTTTAGCTTAATTTAGCTCTTATTAACTTCATTCTAAAATGTTCTCTTATTTCCTGATCCAATTCCACCTGTTTTATTTAATTAATTCAACGGAAGCTCTGTAAAATCGATGACATTGACCAGTTTCCAGACTCAGAGTGAAGGGATAAAAAATTGCCGTGCTAAGATATTCTTTTAAAAGATCCGAATAATTCTCTTACCTACATTCAACACGAGTAAGAAACCCTACCAAAATCTCACAGTATATATTCACAGGGATAAAATGTTCATTAGATTTTCCTCATTTTCCCTCTGTGTCGTTATATGTTGATGTGCTCGTCGCTTATGCTTGCACATAAATCATGTCTCCCGGAATGAAATAATAATAATAATAAATGAAGTTAAAAACTCAAAGTGTCTTCCCGGTCTTCGGCCACGATTTTACTTCAAAACTTATGATTATATATATATATATATATATATATATATATATATATATATATATATATATATATATATATATATATATATATATATATATATATATATATATATATAAATTTTCATCTCTTAGCGAAAACCCTAAAGAGCATTGGAATGGTACATGTATCACAAAAAACGAAAGCATAATTACGCATGAGTAAAATATAGCTTATATATTATATAAGAAATTATTTCAATATGCAATTTTTAGTTCCTTATATCGATGTATTACTTCCCAATAAATTATAATCGTTTGATGTATATATATATAGGATAAAATTATTTACGTATTAACTCCATTGATTTTTTTCGTTTATGATGATATATTGCAAAAGCAATCTCTGAAACCAGAGTATTATTTGTTTACTAACAATACAAAAAAATAATTGAAATTTAAGAAAACATATCAATTCTTAAAATATTGCCATGTCTTTTAGATATTCTATTCACATTTTACTCCTTTTCAACAGATAAGGATACTTTGGAAATTTGATTGCTGGGAGAAATTTTGATTTTTTGGATGTCCATTCTAGCACCTATGTCGAAAGAAGAAAAGAGGGGTATGATAGCTTCCCTTTTACAGCTAGCTCTCTTGCTCTCTTTAAAATTACCTATAAATTCCTTTACAATTATCCTCATTTACAATCAAAGTTATTTTTGTTGACATTTAATTTAGGATGATTTAAAAAATTAAAAAAATATGCGTGTAAAGAACTTTTGCTTAAAAGTGTTCTTCAGTTATGAATGAATCAATTTACTGAATTACAAATTAATATTATTAGTGGACAATATAATACTTTGTGTTCGAATCATTCATATATGAATAATTTTAATAGAAAAAAATTAATCTTTTTCTAATATGCAAAGCAAAAAATAAGTCACTATAATACAGATATTTTATAAAAACAGAATTTTATTAGAGTATTAAGAACTAAAAATTTTTTTAAGTTACTAATTTCTACTTTTTAGTCTTCAACTAACAATTCATTATTATAAATGCTACGTAATCTGTAAATAAAATGTTTAAATTTTCCCTCCAGATGCTGCCATTTATATATAATCTATTAATTATAGTTCTCTATTAATTGATATATTCTATATATATTAAAATTTGGCGTTTGACGAGAACACAAAGATGTTGAAAATTTCAAAACTTTTAAGAAATCTGAAAGGTTAGTGAAGAAGGTTATCAAAGAGAAAACTTTATCTTCACAAACATAAAGTTAAAAAGAGCATTAAAAAACGAGCTTTGAATCCTAAAGAGCTACAATGTAAAATAATAAGCATAAGATAAAAAGAAAACAACAAAGAAATCTTAGAGTAGGGACTGTCAGGTTTATAAATAGAAGCAAGGTGCTCATACATAAATGAAAGCGTGGCCGCCACCAGATACCGGAAGCAGGAACTTCCGGGAGACGTTTTTGGGTAACATTCAAAGAACTTGTGTTACAATTCTTTCGATTTCTTTTACGTCGGAGGAAAATGGACGAAGCAATTTCATGGACGGAAAGAAGATATGCCAAAGGATATTAAATCCGGGAAGAAATAGGATCGTTAAAGAGAGAGAGAGGGAGAGAGTTATTTTCGGACCGAAAAACTCTTATCGAGCATGTATATTAATTTCGTCGAAAAAGATATCGATGAAACCTTAGTAAAATGTGTAACAAATTATTTTTGCTTACTAAAACAGTGGCAATGACGTGTCTGTCCAAAGAGAACTAAATATTAATTTTTACTTTCTCGTATGTGTTGTATAGAGAGAGTACAGGGTGTTCATTAATTATTGTCGGGGTTTCCGTACCTCATAACTTTCGAATAAAAAATATTACGCGAAAACCGATTACGTATTCGTAAATTATTTGAGTTGTAATTTAAGAATACATAATTATTTGAGTTGTAATTTACGAATACATAATCGCCTTCAGCTGAATGCCTACAAAGTGTAAATTGTGCAAGCTTTACACTTTAATATCATGAATAAAATTCTTTGAGTTGTAATTTACGAATACGTAATCGGTTTTTGCGTAATATTTTTTATTCGAAAGTTATGAGGTACGGAAACCCCGACAATAATTAATGAACACCCTGTATATTAATCATCAAAAAATTCAAATTCGAGATATCGAGAAATCTCCACGTTTTAAACTTCCTGAATTCGAAAGAAGCCATTTTTGGAAAATTTCTGTCCGTCTATCTGTCTGTGACAAAGCTAACTCAGAATTGGTTTGATGTAGACGGATGCAATTGCGTATGCGGCCTTGACACCAAATTTTTAGATTTCTCTCTAATTTTCAGCAAAATCCGCTCAGTGGAAGTCCATCTGTCTGCCTGCTCGAATATAATTTAGCATGATAACTACAAGAGGAAATTCATAGTCTAGACACCCATGAAATTTTGAGCCAAATCCATCTGCGGGTTGACTGTCTGTCGGTCTGAACTTTTAGAAGCACGTAAAAGCGATAATTTAAAAACGCAATGACTTAAATATATCAAATTTAGTATAGGATTTTGTAACTATAAATACCGCTTTGTGTCCAGTTTTTATTTCAGAAATCGGTTGAGAAAAACATGGCTGAAGCATAAATTCGATTTTTGTATACTATTAACGCATGCCAGGGATTAATCGCCGAATAACTCGCCAAAGATGATATATCGTAAATATAAAGTTAATATATCGTATATTGCACGCCAATGCCATGTAAGGCATTCTCTGGCATGACAAGTTTATTAAAAAGTATGCGAGGAGAAGGTTTTGGGGAAATTACATCCCCTGGTTTAATTTAATTATTCTCTTTCTCCATTACATTTTTAAGACTATAGTTTGATTGATGGAATTTCCATTTCAAAATTCAATATGAATGATACTGAGATGGATTTAATTACTTTGAAATTAGTTCATTTTACACAAAAAACACCTGAAGCAGCATATCATTATTTAAATTTGCACTCCATACAAATGACAGAATATTTGACGGCAGTATCAATGATACTTTTGTTATACTCTATTTATTCAGTGGATTTTTGAAAGAATCAATTTTGAACCTGTGACCTTTCAGCTTCAGACAGAGATTTTATGATGAGAGCTTCATAACTCCTTTCACGTTTAGATAATCTTGCTTAAAATCAAAAGAATTCATTTATTTATCCAATTATCAATAAAATATTTTAGAAAAATATAAAATCAGATTTTTTTTTACTGCCTTGAAATATCAGAATACATTATTAGATTGTAACACTGATTCAATGTTATCTCAAATTGTTTGAGTAAAAGTTGCAAATGTTTATCCAATACTTTTCAATTTTTAGGAAAGAATCAACAGCATGATATTCAAAAAGTTTACCACTTACAAGAGATCCCATGAATAGAGAAAGTATCATATATTTATTGATGAGAAGCTACTTAGAACAGTCAACAGGTTCTAATAATCGTAGCATTGCCTAGATAATGGGACCATCGCCGATGACGGACTGTACCTCCAAAGGAAGAGTATGCAATCCTCATATCAGTATTACTATTTTCCAGGCTTTTAATTTATATGAACGTTTAGTGCCAGGATGGGTATTTTTTTTTATTAGCTCCTTCAGAAATTCATTCTTTCTTGTTTGGGAAACATAGTCGTAGATCCAACTATTTTAAATCTGGAGAATTATTTCGATTTTATTTTGTGAATTTGATATAAATATCACTTAGCAATATCACTTAGAACTAATCAGCTACATTATTGAGTTAATATGCACAAGCACACGCTACCAGCGCTTGAGTCTTTTCAGTTGGACTATGTCTTGATATATAAGTCATAATGTTAAAGTAGTTGCGAGAGGTGAAGATGAATTTTCTGTTCATAGATTTAATATAGAAAATCAGATTTGGTTAAAAAAATTACCAAAAGCATGAAATGTGCTGTTTTTAACTTTCTTGTATGCGAAATATGCAAAAAAAGTACAACAATCGTCAAAAAAAAAAATCAAATTTGAGATTTTGAATAGTTTTACATTATAAACCTCTCTGAATAAAAAAAACACACACATTTATAATTAATTATCTCTGTACTTTGACACTATAATTCAAAAAAGCTTTAAGCCAGACGGATAAAAATTTTTTTATGTGGTCTTAAAACAAAATTTGTAACTTTCTCTCAAATTTTGAATGAAATCAAGTCTATCCACTTAGCTTATCTGTTAGATAAAATTTAGTACACTGATTTAGCATAATTAAATGTAAATATCAAAGAGTTGATCTTATATTGATCCACATTTTTTCATGCAAATAAAAACGATAGTTAAAAAATGTAACAAATTATATAAAAGAAATTGATTCACAGGTTTTGCATCTAAAGTGTGGATTCTTATCACTGTTTAAATTAAATATGCCAAAGTTTTGACAGTTTGTCAGTCAGTGTTTTCGCATCCACGCCTGATAACTCAAAACCGGAATGGCATAACATGATTTAATGTATTAAGTCATGTGACCTTGTGAGGTTTTATGTGAAGTTTTGATCAGAAAAAAGATCGATCGAAATCAAAATCAAAAATATATTTTGTGCCAAAATTATTTTTTCGATTTGACTGATATTTATGTAATAACGCATATTAGTGAAATCGCCCCCTCCCCCCCCAAAAAAAAACTCCACTATGAATCATAAAACTTTTAAGTGTAAGTCTCTGAAAATAAAAATCTGAGTACTCCTTTCTTAAATTTTATAATTTTATGCGCAGAGGAAGATAACACCTTTATTAAAAAGTATTCAAGGAAGGTCTGGGGATGGCCCTTTATCCTGGTCTTATTTTACGGCGGTAGAGTAGATTCAAGAATTATGATGGCTTCAAGAACGGTCTCCAATTGAAGACGCAAAAGGATCAAATAATTAACAAGAAAAAGCTTATAATCTTTCTTTATATTTGATCCACGTACGTTTTTAAACAACGTCAGTTTATAAACCTTTTTAATATTTAACCTTTTCTCTTATTGCCTTGTTGTTGAATATTAAATAATAAAAATTTATTTTATATAACCGGCAAGTTTCTTACCAGAATATTTAAATTCGGAATCCGTATCCACATCATAATAAAATTAAATTACAATCCCATAATAAATGCAGCGGCTCATGCCATTTAATTTTTCACTTCATATTATATTTCGCTGTTCCTTTCCTTCTGTAATAAATACAAATATTAAACTGGGATGACCTAGTTGAAGAACATTAATTGATTATATTTAGAAATATAAAGAATTATATTAATTTGACTGCATTTAAATATAAATTTTTGGCTCCTTATTAAAACTAAGCATACGTTGTTTAATTTTTATTTTTTCCTGTTAGATTTTTTTCTATCTTAAAAATGTTCTAAATGCAGTTATCGTTTCAGTCCTAATTCAGTTATGTGTTATGACATTTATTCAAAACTGGCTATTTTCAAATAAAGAACATGAGTTTGAAAAATATTTACACGATTCCATTTGATTTACAGAATATACTTTTTCATGAAATTTAATACTTGTCTCTCAAATAATATAGATTAATAAATTTGAAATTGTGTCTAGAAAAATGCTACCTTATCTTTCATCGAAGCATTAATAATATAATATCAAGACTTCAGAATGCACTTGTAATATAGTGCAAATTCATTAACATATTCTGCTTCATATAAGTTTCATTTTATAAAAGT
Organism: Argiope bruennichi; assembly: GCF_947563725.1. Classification (NCBI taxonomy): domain Eukaryota; kingdom Metazoa; phylum Arthropoda; class Arachnida; order Araneae; family Araneidae; genus Argiope; species Argiope bruennichi. The sequence goes on from NC_079152.1 coordinate 82,472,361, forward strand.
TATTGTATTTTGAAAAATATCAAACAGCACTTTATTGTACATGATAAATTTTAATTATATAAAGATAATGTTTTAATAATTTCTATTAGGTGTGGTATGACTTGCTTGGCTAACTTTAAAATGCTTGAAGATTTAAGGACGTTAGTCACTGCTCTTTTATCCAGATTTATTCTTGGAATGTAGAAAGCCATTTTTGAGAAATTTTTTAACTTTCCGTATTATATTCACAAAAGAATATGTTTTACTAATAGATTAGTATTCTTTTTACAAATAATTGGAAAAAAAATGAATCAGTATTTCTGAATTTATATGGGAATACGCAATAAAAATTCTTGGATTTTTATGTTTTAGAATTAATTAAAAATATTCTTTTTAACTGCAACTTTACTGCAAAAATCAATATGAAATATTGGATATATTTAAGGTTTTATTCGATTGCAGCGGATTGATATAAGCGAGGATAGAACCTGGGACCTTGTAGTTCGCAACCGAGTAACAAGACCACAATGCAAAAGCAATCGCCCTTGTTTCGTAACTGTTAACTGGCTTATAAGCTCTTCACCACACGATGATCGAAAAGTCGGTTTGGTTCACTGTAAAAAAATAATGAGCCATGCCCATAATTTAATTAATAGCCTAATTAATTTTTTTCATTCCATAAGTTAATTTCCTTTCGAATATTTAAATTCATAATAATTATGTAAGAGGCAATAAAAGTTATATTCAAATCTATTAGTTTAACTTTAAACTTATCTACAAATTTTGATTATTTTTAACGTTATGCTTTGATATTATTTAACTATTATTTCCTAATTTTTGTCATTAAATTACAATCAAATTGATGCATTTCGAATACATTGAACTTTAAATTGTGCATTAATCTTTCTTAAATTAACGATTGAAACGAAAATAAATATTCAAAGAATGACCGATTTATGAAGTTTGCGTAAATTGAAACAGCCCCTAAATCTTTTTATATCTCCACGTTATTTTAAATATATTTATTTAACATTCCATATTTGGTAATCCTTCTTTACCAAAATCATTAAAAAGACAAAAAAAAAAAAAAAAGCAGAGAAATTTAATTGCTAATTTTGGAGATTATACAAATATAAATTAATGCATGGCTCCTTATATCAGAACAACTGGCATATTTTTAAACAGAACGCATTTCCGAATTGAATAAAATATTTTGTTTGAATTTAGATTTTGTAGATTACCAGCAATAAAAGATATCCGGATACTTTTTTGATGAACCGGACAGAAAATCCTTTTATTGTCTTCAACTTTATTTTTTAATTTAAAGTAAAATATTATTTATATGAAACTCTGGGCTCTTCTGCATCGGTGGACTGCATCGAACAATTTTTAAAATTTGCAAAAACGAAAAATTTTAAAATAAGAAGTTTAAATTCAATTTAATATTTAAAAGGAGACAAATAAATAAAAAGATTTAAATCATTAATAGGAATAGCAAGAATAAAAATAGATTTTTGGAAAATTAAAAAAAAAGATTAAAAGAAAAGTTAATACAAATACAAATTTGGTGATAAAAATTATATTATTTATTGCTACTGATAAAGACCATTTAAAAATGAAATTTATTCTTCTGGTTTTATTTCGAGAAAAAGACCAATCAATAACTTTTCCACTTTATATTCACACAGTTATTATATTACGAGAAATAGTACCCAGATGGACCGACAGACAAAGTTGGATTTCGTACCAAATTTGATACTTATCCAGAATTTTGGTGAAAAATATATCGTATTGAATTTTGTTCCTCTAAGTGGGTCAGTTCTCTTTTAATTATCATAAATAGACGTTTTTCTTCTTTTTGGAGAAGATGAAATTTCAGAGCTATAAAGCTGGTAATTGCTTCAAAATCTCGAGTTAAAAATTCTAGAAATTACATTATTTTCTCTTTGCCTTTTTTTTAATTTAAGAAAAAAAAAGATATCATTTATTTATTTATATTATTTTTATCTGTAAATATGCAATGTTATATTGTCATTGTACTTTCAGAAGCTCTTTAATAATTTGAATTTTTAGAATTTATTCTGTGTAGATAATACGATATGTGATAGTTGGGCAGCCGTTTCTTTGAAATTATCCATATGTTTTTATAAATAAGAAATTTTTTATGCCGTATTTCACACTTTTCCACTTGTGTTGACAAAACAAAAATATTTTTTTAAAATTAAATCTTTTATTCGAATTTATTTATGATATTTTATTAATTTATTTATTTGCCATCAATTGTTTCTTATTTATCTTGCTAATTTATTTTCAAATACCATTTTTTTCTCAAACTTCATCTCGCGCAAAAAGGATTTGCATTGGAGTATCAATTAAAGCACATTTTTTTAACATTACTGGTGTCTCAATATTTCATAGTCAAAAAAGGGTTTTGTGAAACAGTGCATTCTAAATACGCTTGTGCCAACAAAAGAATATTGAAAAAAACAAACAAACAAAGAATCTTCAGTTCTTGATTAATTAAGCATATAATAAATTGAAAGTTCTGATTTTACAGTTGAAATTATGTATATCATAAATTCAATTAAACACAATCACCGCCGCCGGTGAACAAATAAAACAACTAAACTGAAGTGGTTAGTTTTAAAATAAAGTTGAAAAGATTATTTTCCTTTTACATGAATGGAACAAATTTTCAGTGGAACGATCGAACATTTACAAATGTTTAAGAGAAGGCAATAATAATTGAGGATTTCGTTTTACTTATTAGAAAAATTCTTATTACAATAGCGGTATTATTATTACAGAAGTTTTTGCTTACTTCCTTTTCATTTGTTCACAAAAATTAAAATTATTTAAAATATAAAAAATTAAAGCTTTCAAATCGAACATTTTTCGTTCCCATTATGTGTGGAAATAATTGGAGTGTTACAGCGTTGCTTAAAGCAAATAATTTCAGAGCCCTTGAAAACAAAACAGGTTGATAAACTATGTATGAAATCAATTTATTTTTCATATTAAAATGTCTGAATTCCTTTTATATACATTCTAACAAAAGGAACTTAGTTTAAATGCGAAATACCAAAATGAAAAAGTTTTGCTATAGTTTATTTTTCGATATACAGTACTGAAATATATCATGTTTCTTATACGAATTTTGAAAATACGTAACACAATAATTTGCAATTTTGACATAATTCGTAACTTTTTTTTGTTGTTTTTTCTGTTTAATTCGAAGAACTATTTTATCCATTCCAAATTTCCTCATTGCTAAACTTTCCTATTATAATCTTCGTTTAAAGATAAAAATTAATAACGATGCCATCCTTTAATTAATAAAGCATGAGATAAACAAATAAATCTTTCATTTTCAGATAATTAAATTACTAAGGTAAATGATTAAAACGCTTGCAAAGGAGTTGCTGAGGAAATAAATTATTTGCGATCCCATAATTTATATAACATAATACAAAGAAATACATGAATCGTTTGCTATGACGTAATTAATGAGATAATAATAAAAAAATATTTTTCTGGGCAATAGTAAGTGCGTAGAAAAAATATTAATTATGAGATTTTGTATTATGTAATTTAACTTTGTTGTCTGTGAAATAAAACTATTAAATATTAACGGTTTATTGAAAAAAAAAATGGTTTATGAAAGAAAGAAGCAGATAAATCAAGGTGGCTTTTACGTCCAAACATCTGATTTTATTATGTATTGGATAATAATATATATTTTTAAATATCTTGTTTGGTAAGAACTGGATTGCTTCTTTTGGGTGTACAAGAAAATAATGAAATATGCTTATACGAAAATAATATATTGAATATCAAAGCATTTCATCGGTAAAAAACAATTTTGGAATGTAAGTTTCTATTTTTACATAAAGCATGAATTTCCGAATTGTAGTCAAGATGTTTAGAAAATCTCGCAATAAAGTCTGTCATTGGAATTTTCATTGCATGAAGAATGGAGGAAGGTATGATATTTATTTACTTTTATATTGCAAGTGGAAAATTCCAAATAACAATTTCATTCTCCCAAAAACATGCTTGTACCATAAATAAAAAACACTCATGGAATTCAATATACTATGAAAGGAAATAAATAATAAGATGGATAGATAATTTTATCGTTGCCAAATATTTTATATAATATATTTTACGATATTAAAACTGGATTTATAGCAATAAATTTATGCTATAGTAATAAACTTAAGCTCAAGATTGAAGAGAGATATGGTAATTTTATTCGAAACAAATTCACGAAAAAAATCTATCCCGTTCTTTTCTCGTCTCCCATGAATAGTTCCATATATGAATGTTACATATGATAGGTTGGAGAAAATACTTCTGCCTTTGAATAATGCAATTGAACGTTATCTATTGGCATCAACAAGGTCGTCGAAGCACAATAAAACGGCACTGTTTTATTGGCAGATTTTCGTTGATATTTTTTTTTTTCAGTTTAAAAGCTTCGATAACTGTGATTTATAAAAAAAATCTAAATTAAAATTGTAACGACTTCAATTTCGTTTTCGTGTTATTTTTTTGTTCATTTATACAATTTCTTAAAACATTTTTTTATTATAGCAATGGCGATTTAATGGCAAAAAAATGTACTTAGAATTTTATAGGCACGATTGGAAAATCAAAACACAAATAAATAAATTGAGCAACTGAAACGCTCTGGTAAATTAATACATTGATTTAAAAAAATACTGTATTTCGACTTAATATCAATTAGAATATTAAATTTCTAAAAAAATCTTTTTAAGTATGGGAATTTCTTTATATTCTTATTGTTTGAAAATCGCATGTTATCGAAAACTGAGTATGGTATTAAAGGGAATCTATCTCTTTCAATTAATAGATTTTGTTTTGAAAATGATATAGATAAGCGATCTTGCTGTAAAATCAACCTACAAAATTTCACCAATTATATTTTTATAACAACAGACGGACAAAAATTAAATACAAAAATGAAAATTTAAAATATAAAGATTCAAATCTCGAGAACAATTTTGTTATTACAATGCTCAATATAAAATTACATAACAAAGAAGAAAAATAGATATTAGATTTCAAGAATTCAGTTGAAAAGAGACAACGGAAATTGCATTTATACGCGTTAGAAATAAAAGCAATTTTTTAAAAAAACTTTTTCATTTCTTAGAAGGTATAAAATAATTTTCCCAATTTTTGAATTATCACTATTTTAATCAATTTTTTTTTTAATACATGCAGTTGTTTTTGTTTAGGTTTTTTACAGTAATATCTACTCTTCGACTAATTTACAGCTAAATGCTCTTAATTCATTTTTTAAATATATTGTAAGGAAGTTTTAATAAAATCCGTAAGTAAAGATAATTTTAATTTTTTTTATTCATCAACTTAGTAATTTTCTGAAATAAAGTTCATCTTACGTTGTGAAACGTAAAACATTCAGACATATATCGAATTGGAAACAAAGACAAATTTATAATTCCTCCAGACATTGTATGTTTTTGCGTTATTAATTGATGTTTATCAGAATGTACGAAAGTAAAATTATTTAATCTTGTAAATAGATGCTTTTTTTTTACTTTTTTGTTATTTTGAAATGATTCAGTTAAAATAGAAGGAGATAGATTCCCCTAAGAGTCGAAATGTATGCTGAAAATAAAAAATCATTTAAATTTTTACAAATTTTTTATTTTTTAAGAATTTTGAAACGAAAATCTTTATCTTGTAAGCTAACTTCTCAATTTAAATATTGTATATTAAACAATTATTATTTTAACACTGATAGTTATTTAGTTGCATTATTTTTGTATTGATAAAGGCTAAAATTATTTAATTAAAATTATGTATGTATTTTTGGTGGGTTTAAAAAATGTGACCAGTTTGTATTTATTCTAAAGGAATTCCTTATAGATGCTGGGCAGATTATTACTTCATTTACATCGGTAGTTTTTTTTAGTAATCACAGGATTTAATTTGTTTTAATTATATTCACATATCATTCCTAAGGGTCGTCAGAGTTATTATAGATGGATCTCGTGGTTTTGATCCATGTTTATATATTAAAAACAACTTTAGGATCGCACATCCTTTTGCAGATTTCCATTCCGAGAACAGAGCCAGGACAATGGAACAATAGCGAAAGAACAATTGAAAAATGATATCAGATTTAAAATGAACCAAATCTTTCGGATCTCATTCATACAAAAACCATTTGTTTATCGAATCGTGTAACTACAGTTAGAATGAAGCGAAAAAAACATATTGCCATAATGAGAATCTTATATCTTATCAAAATAGACTTAAAATTGTTTTTGGCCATATTTCAAAATTCGTGGAAAAAACGGTCGATGCTCATATAAAAATAAAATATAGGTAAAATAAGGTAATGTAATAATATTGGACCTTAAAAGGCTGATCAGCTTACCTCCACTTAGAGGAAAAATAAGAGAACAATTTAAACTTCTCTTTTCTTTTTTTCTTCATAAATGCATTCTCTATTACTGCAATAGTTTTCATGACATGATTTAAGGAAATTTTCTGCTCTCTCTCTCACACACACACACACACATATATATATATATATATATATATATATATATATATATATATATATATATATATATTATTAACTGCAATATCTCAGAAGTTAGGGTCTGAAAAGTGATTTTGGAGCCCTAATTTTGCCTGAAGTTAGATTCATGAAATATTAACTTAGATGAAAATTAATCTACCTTTGCTTTCCGACTTGCCGAGAAGAATTTTCTGAATTTTCACCGACAGACAAACGGATTGATTAAATAAAATTAATGTTTTTCACGTTCAATTAAATGAAAGCATCCATTTTTATAAAAGCTACATTTGTAAAAGTGAATTCCATATTCATTGTTTAACAGTCTCAAATTCAATAATATGAATGAATAAATTGGTCTTCAAGGTGGCTAGTTTTTAATTGTTCCGATTAAATATTCACCTGATGAAATATTTTCTATTTATTATGCATTTTTTTTCTTGATATAAATCGAATTTTCAAATAAATATAATTAGCTTTTCAGTGAGAAAAAGGAATTTATTCCAGAATAATTCACTTATTTTAGAATAACTTTAAACAAATGCTCTTTTATTGATTGATAAATAAATAAATAAGCTTGATATTAAATCCTACCCATTTAATTCCATTAAAATGCAGACAATGTCAACAATGTTTGACATTGAATGGAAGACGTTTGGTTTAACAAAAGTTAAAAGTCGCTTTTTTAAAAAATATTTTTTTCCATTCTTTGTTATTGAGTTGAAGAGATGTCACTGGATACAATACTGATAAATTTTTAACAAAGCGCTCTTGGGAAAAACAGGTATAAGTAACTTTTTCAAAGCCGATACAAAAGTGGTTACACAAAAATTGAGTTTCTTTAACAATACATGAAAACTTTACTGAAAGGTCAGAAAAATGCCTTTTTAAAAATCAATTTTTCTTTTTTCTTGTCATTTTTTGTGAAGAAAATATAGATTGTAATCAGGCCTTTCAAATATTGTATCAGTCTGCAACTTTTGTGAGAAATGTTTCCCAAACATTCTTTCTTCAATGAGGGTTTTTTAAAAGGAAAATAACAATAACATTTGCAATCCTTTGTGAAGCATGCTGCTTATCTATCTTTGCTCTTTAAACAATACTTATTTGTTTCTAAAATCATTCATAAACAGTAGTATATTGTCACAAAAAACTAATAAATTAAATAATTTTGTTTACTTTAATTACTCTAAATAACTTTGTATTATTTTAAATAATTTTTTGTATGACTTTAAATGAAATATGTAATAATTGGATTACTTTAAATAATTTTGTATTATTTTAAATGAAATGTGTAACATTTGTATTACTTTAAACGAAAAATGTAATATTTGTATTACTTTAAAGGAAATATACAATATTTGTATAACTTAGTTTGCTTAAACGAAGACCTTTGTTGTATTGAATATTCAGTTATATTTAATGATATTGATTCATTGGGTTTTTCGATTAACGTTTATTTCTGGTACGAGCTACATTTTAAAATATGTTTTGTATGTGTTATGGCTAATGTCATTAGTTGGTTATTTTCAGTAATAATTGGTAAAGAAAATTAACCGAATTTTTAATATGGATTCATAATTATTTTAACTAACTGCGATTATTGTTGATTATAAGCATTTACTTTCATTGACGGGTTACATATATATTATAATGCTGCATCTACGGACTTCTATATATACAAATAACAAACTCAGAAAAAACAATAGCAGTAACAAAAAAAATTGGCGAGAATATTTTTTTTCAACAATTTTATCGTATATTCACACAATGCTGTGGATTTTGTGTTTTATTATCAACGTATAGAGGAAACAATAAAGCGAACATTTTAAAACAATTGTTTTGACCACATATTTCTGAAATTTGACAGAAATCTATAATTTAAATGAAAGTCTATAAGCCAAATTTTATTTATTTCGCTAGATATGTTTATGAGTTCACATTTTTACATGTGTACAACATTCACCGATAAATTATACAATTTCGAAGTAACGATCATTAATTAAAATTCGAGCATCGTCAGTGGTGGTCAAAATAGCATTTTTGACATTTGATGGCTCATAACAGCAATTTTATTAAGAGAAATACCAGAAAGTTATTTATAATTGTAAGAGTTGTTTAACCAAACAATTAGCTAAATTGTTTTTATAATAATATTAGTGGTGAAATAGCAGTACAAGGAAGAAAAAGGAAACCTAGAAATATTGATATATGTAAAAAATCTCACTTATGACATTTAATATTTAATTGGATAAACATTAGCCACTTTGTTTTCCTGTTACATGAAATTAGTCGATGCGTTTAGTTTCTAAGCGGTTATTATGTCATATCCTGATTGGATTATTACTTCAATTAGTTGGGTTTTATTGCTGGAGTGTTTCTGTTTGATAAATTTCTTTAATCTGATCCATAGACTTTCTGAAAGGTTAAAGTGTATGTTATTCCCAATACCAACGTAATGAAATATTATAGTCTTGAACCCACTTTTTACATACCGTGGCAATATAACAAGGATCTAAATCCTCTATGAATATAGATTATTTATTTTTTGGGAAATGATTTCATGCGAAAGAAAACAGGTTTGAACTGAGTGTTTAAGCTATGTATTTTTGGGCATTTATATTGCATTAAAATTCTATCCACGTATGTTACTGTCATACATTCACAGATCATATCATTAAATTGATATTTAACAGTATATGTATTGAAATCAGATTGCAAATCTTCTTCTATTCTTCTCCTTATATATTTTATGCCATTGCTACCAAATAATTAGATTTTGGTCTAATCGCTTCAAATTACACAATGGCATTGTTTTGTCTTTCGATTTATTCGAGTGTTTGCTCAGTTTAATCCTTTCAACTTTTGTTTCAGATTTAAAATTATTTTTTCCCCATGGAATTCTGCAGTTTAAACCAAGTAATTAAAGCAAATAATTTTAAAATATACATAAAAACGTGCAGTGTTTAATCAAAAGATGGTAATCAAAATTTGGAAAACGTCAGTTGTTCGTCTGATGGGCATTGCAAGTATGTTAAGGTGGATGCAATACCTTGTAACTTTGAAATAGTTACAGGGTACCGTAAGAGCTCGGATCAATTCTTGCTCAAGTTATACATATCAAACCAATTTCTATGTTTGTTCAGTTGGATATTTGACCTTACGTTATAATTACGTCTATCACGGGATTAGGAAATTTTTTGAACTGATTTCATAGGAAACACAACTTATGAAAGCAGGTTTTAGAAAAGTAACTGAAAAATACCGAAGTTTTAAAAAAAACTACGCCTTATGTGCTATTATGAAATAAAATATTACATAGAATATATAGGAAGTATATTAGTGAAAATAAACTGCAAATTTAAGCATTTTTGTTACATTTTGATGGCAACTGTGGCTTTGTTTATGTATGATCACTAATGATATTATTCCCAAATCAACATTTTGATTAAATAAAAGAATCAACAGGAAAGCATGAATTTTTCATGTAGTATAAGCCAGAAAAAGATTCTCCAACTTCAACAATGTATTAATTATAAATAATAAAAAGCAAATGAATAGAGAATAATATATAAATATGTTTTTACCTTTGTGTTTCCAGTTTCTATCTTATTAATATTCATCTGTATCATAAACAAAATCCGTATACAAGCAAAATAGTCTAAGGATGATTTTAAAAAATTTCAATCTTGAAAGAGATAAATAATTAATATTTTTCATTATGGTTATATTTGTTTAATTAATTCTCATATTGAAACCTCATGCATCCATGCACTTTATTACTGAAATAAAAATATAAGTATAAGCATTTAAACGGCCTTTCAGGCATTTTTCATTGTCATTTAATAAAGAAGTGCTCCGCTTCAATAATTTCAACAATAAAGCCAATGTTTGCAATAGTTCTAATAATCTAGACATCTCATGGCTCTGTTTCCATGGCAACCACACGAAGCTGAAATACCCCTCCCGGGTAGCAAAACAACAGAAAAGCAATCTCTCTTGTTTTCCAAAAAAATGAAAAATGTCACCAAACAATATGTTTAGTGCGGTAAAAATATTCCATTGGGATAAAAAATTTAAATGGGATTGTGTTAGCGAGTGCACGGAACTCGCCTGTGAACCTGCTTTTCCACCAAACGACTATAAATTATGCAAGCGATATTAACTCTCAGGAATGTGGGTCGCATGTTAAAGTCGTTTGCCCTAAAAGAAGAATACACAAGAAGGGTGAATTCCATATTTAGAACCGACAAGTGAACGCTGCTGACTCACAAAATTGATTTCGTGAGCTTGCCTCTATCTTAATTCTTCGCACATACATGTATGAATATTTGGTTCTCAGGGATTAAATATAAATAGAAAAATCAAAAGGAAAAGGCGTGGGAAATGTAAAATCCTTGCATATAATACACGAATTTGCACTTTGTATAATTAATAATTCACGCGGATAACAAGATTTGGAATTTCATTTTTAACATATCTGAGGGGATTTAATTCAGAATATCAGAGATCATAAAAGCCAGATTTATAAAATAACTAGCCGCCTTTGGCGACCAGCCGGTTCGCCAATCTTAATGTTCGTTAAAATTTTAATAATTAAATATTTTATGCAATTCCAACTTTAATAGATTCTTCAGCAAATTATTTTAAAACTTCAAATTTTGATAGTCATATAATTCACTCATAATATTATAAAGGCATTCAGTCATAACGTGATATGTATCTCTCTAATTTTCTGTTACCCCTCGTAGAATTTATGCTTTAAATTGAAGTGTAAATGATTAATCTGCAATTAATATAATAATATTTTTTACTGAAACAAAGCATTTTTTTTAATAATATGATTACTGATAATAGAGTCACTGAGCGTTTAAACTTTATAGGCACTAAAGAATATCTTTCTTAATTTATATAATATCTCAAGAATTTGTCAACAAAATTTTCTCAGATTCATCATGAACGGATCGATTCATTAACAATGTTTCATTTTAAATGCATCAAACACTAAGAAAATAAAATGAATCGTTTAAAATAATCGGTCGAAAACAGGTTTAAAAAAACTACTTAAAAAACGATGTACTTAAAACTATAAGCATATACAAAAAATATATATAACTAACATAAATACAATTTACTTACAAAAGCATACAACTAACCTAAAAGTAATTTAAATCGTCCGTTGTTAATGGTTGCCATGCCAACAATCAGAACACAGTGCGCATGCGTGAATTTTCTTCGCCTTTTACGGTAACGCAAATGCGTGAATTTTTCTACGCCAGTTGGGGTAACGCTATGCAGATTATACATTTTTAATTTCCTTTATTCTGTGTTATTTTAATTCAAAAGTACTTCAGAATGAATCTGAAACATGGATTAATTAACAATGTTTAATTTTAAATGCATAAAACATTAAGAAAATAAACAGAATCGTTTGAAATAATCCGCCGAAAAATCTTAACCCTAGCCTCATTACTGTTGGGAGAAAAAAAGAACTAAAGACTAAATCATTTAGCGTTGGGGAAAATGGAAGATTATTTTGGCGGAAAAGTTGGCGGTGGGGAAAATGGAAGATTTTTTTGGCGGGAAAGTTAGTTTTTAATTAATAATTAAAATTCTAATTAAAATTTCAAAAAAAGGGACCCCAGGTGCACATTCCCGAGCTCTAAGGTATACATGTACCAAATTTGGTAGCTGTATGTCAAATGACCTGGCCTGTAGAGCGCCAACACACACACACACACACATTGAGCTTTATTATAAGTATAGATGAAGGAGATTAACAACAATTGAAAAAGTTTGGAGTTAGAATAAAGTGTTGATTTAAAGGATTTGGATTTAATTCCTTCCGTTTTAAAAGATGAAGTTCATGTTTTGTTGCAAATTTAATTATGATAAAAATGGCCAAAGGAAAAATTTTAGATTCCTTCTAATATGTCAATGTAAAAATGTTGTTACTCTCTTAAATTCGAAGCAAATAAAAATGTGTCAGAAAATTCGAACTCGAGATTTGAATGAACTTCCAAGTTTCAGATCTCAATGAATTCGAATTTGTATGGCTATCTGTTTGTTGGTCTGTCAATAAGATACCTAAGAAAATGACCTAAAAGTGAAAAAACTAGCATTTGATTTTAAGTTGAAACTGTAAATTTTTCTGAAATTGTGGTCAAAATTCAGTCAACATAAAATTGTCTTATCTGCTCATTCATGAGGAATAACTCAAAACGAAAAAGAATTAGATAAGAAAAATTTAAGATAAGTGGCTTTATAATTAAATTGTATTTTATATCTCTATTGGGTCAACTTCATCCTTAGATTTTCTGTCAACTTATCTATTCAGGTGAATATGAAAAGGATAATTCAAAAATTCAAACAATTAGAGAAAAGGAAAATTTTATATTCTCTTCTGATATCTGAAAATTTATGATTTATATTTACACCTTCACTATACCAACATGAAAGTTAGTATGCATTTCCTGGATAAAAAATTATAAAATGTAAAGTTTTAAGAGACTAATTATTAAAATTAGGCGCTGTCGTTGGATAAAGCGTAATAAATGAAATTATTTTAACAAATTTTTATTTAAAAAGGAGTGGAAACAATGGAGTCATAAAACATAGAAACGAGATAAGATGACCACAGTATTAGTTGATTAGCATGAAAATAAAATAAATTCGAAGGAATTTTACCATTTGAAATATTTACATATGAAGTACAAACCTGAGCAACAACATTCAATTAAAAAAATATAAAATTTGAATATAAAAATCAAGAAGCCAGTTTCATATTTGCTTCATTTCCTACTTAGAATGTCCCAAATCTTGTGATTCTAATATGCTTGTCATTTTGGCAAGTTTGGATCTTTTTCCACCTGATAATATATCATTTACTTATTCAAAACTAAACTTTTCTTTTCAAGTTTTAGTTTTAGCTCGCTTTGTAAAGAGTTTGGCTCTATTGGCTCAACGTTAATATATTATTTCATAAGAGCGTCTTCCAGCTGTCGTGGGTATTTGCTACTACTGGCTATTATTTATTATTTGTCGAAAGAATAATTTAACTGTTCATTAAAACTATATTATTTTTAATATTACTAATTTTTTAAAAAAATTTAAAGTTTGATGATGCAGATTTGTATATTAAATGTTAAATTTATGTGCCAAATTTTATCTGTCTAGTTTGCTTTGTTTTATAGATAATGTGTTAGTTCATATTCGAACAGTCGAACATACAATCTTCCCCTAAAAAGGTTTAGTTCAAAATTTGATTTCAATTATGATGCAGATTTGTACATTAAATGTGAAATTTATGTACCAAATTTTATTTATCTAGTTTGCTTTGTTTTATAGATAATATGTTAACTCATAATCGAACAACCGAACATACAGTCTTCTCCTAAAAGGGGTTTAGTTCAAAATTTGATAAAAATCTACAAATTTAGTATTAATAGATATCGAATTTCATCCATCTAGCTCAATTTTTTTCTCGAGTTATTGTACTTACAGACTGACAAATAGGCAGATACTAATTTCAAAAATTTATTTTTCGAACTCAGGGTGGCTTGAAACGTGGCGATTCATCAAAATCTAGAGTTCGAGTCTTTTGACTCGAGGGCTCCAAGTTCGAGTCCCAATTTCATTAAAGATGCGGGCACGGCGTACACTGAATCTGATATTGAGGGCGAAACATCTCCCCCCCCCCTACTCCACTGGGGTACGTAAGTCTGGAAAGGGGCCCGCTGTCACCGTCAAATGATCGGTGTACAAAATTACGAGGTTTGTCCTAAAATAGCCCTAGTGTTGCTTCCAAACAGGACGTTAACCCTTTAAAGGGCCACTTTTTTCTAGTCCTATTATGTTAAAATATTTTTAGGCTTGAAATTAGAATAAGAAAAGGGATTCATTTAGCTTATTAGATAAATTTTATTAATTAATTAATTTGGTTAATTAATAATTAAGTAACAAATCAAGACACATCATTTTGTCTGAGATAAAGAACTGATGCATCTAAGTTTCTGACTTACTAAAAATTTGTCAGAACTTATGCCAACCTACATAATTTCCTACAAAGATTAATAAATTTGCTGGGAAGCATACTTCCCACTGCCCTAGAAAGGGTTAATGTAATTTAACTAAACCGGACAAATAAGGAATTTACAGCTTGTAATCATAAATTGTTCTATAAATGCACTTTGTAGAAGGATGTCGGAAATTTGAAAAACGGCGATTGTATTCCTTTAAATTTAAGCCAGAATTTTGATTACATAGAAAATAAATCGCCATCATTTCCAAACTTTTTTCCTTACTGAAATAACACATTCCTTCAGAAAGTGTTCAATTATGAACAAAGAATTTTATTTTTTGTTTCGGTTTATCTTTCTGATCTATTCTAGTTTCCCTTCTATTCCTTATAATGTCGAAGCTGTAAAATATACCAATCAAAGTGAACAATATTATGTGTGAATCACCACAGTTCTTTCAAATAATACTAATTGGATAATGCAGTCTTAGACAATTATTTACTAATAACAGTTTTTCTGTATTGAATAATTTGCATTTCTGAAATAAATGTTTTTTTTCTAAATTTGAGATTAATCCGTTTAGTTTTTGATTAGAATATGAATATCTATGTGTATTTTATAAAAAGAAATATAACTTTTTGTGTTTATATATTTAATGTAAGAGAAACTTTTTATTAATTGATTCTTTCGCATTATGGCGAAAGTATAAAAATTTAGTTTTTAAAAACTTTTGATTATCAACCTGCATTTTTCTTCAATTGTCAATCCTATTTAACCCTTTCACAAGTGACCCGGCTCAACCAGCCGTGTAAATTCTCCCCTCGCCGGTCAGCCGTGTTTATTCATACGAGGCCGTGTTTATGTTACATACGAGGAGTGCATGCTGTATACTGCATTCATCGTTTGAAACAGAAACCGGCCAGCGAGGATAGAATTCGCGCGACTGGTTTGGGCTGGGTCATTAGAGATAGAGTAAAAGAAGCATTGTAATTGGAACTAAATGCCTACGAGCAATATTTAGAGAAAGAAAAACTTGTTCCATTGTTTTTGGATACCCCGTGGAAGATAGAGAAGGAAAATACTTTTTCGTATAATTTTCTTTTTACATTCCGAGTAATTATTAATGGAAAATAGAAATTTTTATCATTTATTTCTTTTCAGAAATTTAATGTTTATGCAACTTAAAAGAATTTCTGTAATATTTTTTATTGAAACCTGAGTAATATTTTGAATTTCACCATTTAGTTGATGATTTGTGATTTGAAAACAAAATTTAAAACGAAAGTAAGGAATTGTCAAGCAATTTAGGGATAATTTATAGTTACATTGAATTTTATAAACTATTGTTAAAATCTTTTATTTAATTTAAATAAAACAAGTGATCACCAAATGATAAAATCACTAGAGTATCATTGTGTAATCTGAATATTAGCATAACTATAAAATGCATTTGATCCAAAAAATGTCGAAAGAGATGAATTCTATTGTCTTTTGTTCATGTTTATTAAACACTTCTTATGTGAAATGCTATTGATAAATAACCCTTCTTGTAAGAACAACAACTTATGAAGAATGATTTTTATATTTTTTGGAAAATCGTTTTCAAAAAAGAAAAATGAATGAAATATTAGAATTTTATCTCCATAAACGGAAAAATTCTTTAGTTTTTCGTAAGTTCGTTCGATTAAAAAAGAAAAATTCAGAATGAAATTTTAACAATGTTCTTTTTATATGTTTCTTCAGCTAATCATAACCAGGAAAAGGCTTCGTAGATGTTCATTCACATGATCAAAATAACATTTAAAAAAGTATCAATTCAAGGGTTTTATTAATAGAAAACCGTATTTGAAACCAATAAGAATATGATGTGATCTTCAATTTTAGTACTTAATATAGTAGAAATTAGTAATTGAATCTAACGGAACTATAATAAAAATCCCCTTTATCTAAAGATATGAAAGGATAAAAAAATAAATCGAAAGAGGGGTAAGAAAAAATTTTAATTTTTAAACTACAAATGATAATCAAAATTCATTTTAAAAATGTAACAGCATTAATAAACAATGTAATTTAATAAACAAATAAACAATGATTAGAATTAAAGAAAGAATTTCAATGAATAAATTAATAATTGTAATAAACCAACAATATAATCATTAAATACCGCAACTGTGCAGTAAAAGCTCTAAAAAGGTAAAGGCAGTGTAGGAAACTCGAAAAGAGCAGTAACGTTCGATATATTTTGCATCGAATGTGTGCTAAGTTTTCTAATTTTTTTTAATTATTGCTTTTTTTACAGCATAAATGTCTTCATGGGAATTAAAAAAAAATCGCTACAATCACTTAAAGCTCAAAGTTCATATGTATTTAATTAATGAAACAAGTAAAAAAAATAACTTTTTTTATTTACTACTAATATATCCGAATTGCAGAAAATATTTTAATATTTTATTAAGAGGTAATAGTAGTTTCAGAGAAGTAATAACGAGCATCAAGGTTAATTGATATTTAAAGAATATTACTCGATTTAATTCAGTTAGTTATTTTATCATCAAAGAATACCTATCATAAGCAATATATATCTTAAGATGCTAACCATGTATAGTAACCCGATGGGAATTCTGTTCTTTCTTTCTTGGAGTGCTAGGAAGTCTTTTCTCTTGGGGATTAAAGATGTTACCGAAACCTGTCTTCCTGACATGATTCATACATATTCTATGCGAATAAAGAAACAAAGCAGCAGCATTCAAAGCAAGGCTGCCAGTTTCTTTATGTATGTTTTGTATTCGCAATCTTAGGACGGAAAAGAATTATAGGATGGAAATGTATTTATATCTATATATTTATATATGCGCGCATGTGCTTAATTTAACTACGCTTTTAGAATTAACGCTTTTTACTTTCTCTTATACGTTGTTTCTGTTGTTTCTAATGGCTCTTGTCATAGACAAGCTCGCTGACCATGTTAGGGATTTTAAGCCGAGAGAGAGCCTCTTCTTTTTCAGTGGCGCCATCTAAGGCCAAGCGTACGTCTTAGCTACTCACGCGGCGCAACCCTTCTTATGGGACGGACTTCATTCAGTCATTTCATTCTCAAATCGTAATTTAGACTTGAATTAGATCACATCTGAACCAGTTCCCCAGTATTACTCTCGACATGGAGGATTTTGTGACCATGGCAGATTTATACGTGCTTCAGATACCACACACGGAGAGTCTTCGGCAGGCGCGGCTCAAACTCAGAACTCAAGGGATGCGAATCCAACTCCCTACCAAACGGAATATTCTGTATACGTTCTATAGAGAAAGTATAGTATTCGTCGAAAAATTCGAACTCGAGATGTTGACGAATCTTCACATCTTTGGCCTCAATGATGTCAAAAATACCAAATTTGTAGATTAATAACAAATTTTGAGTCAAATCCACTGGAAGGAAATCTGTCAATCTGGTTGTTAGAATATAATGTAACATGATAACTACGAAACGAAGTGAATTATTAATGAAATCAAGAACTATCAAAATCAAATTTTGCGTGAAATCTTATAAGATATAGACCGGCTGCCGATTTCTACTTTTAGAAATTTGTAAAATGTGATAACACAAAAACGCAATAAATTAAATATATTAAATTTGGTATGGGACTTTATGACTACAATTGTAATTTTATGTTACATTTTTGTTTAAATCGGTTGGGAAAAGCGTGTTTAAAACACCATTTTTTTCGGATACGATTAACCTTACGCCAAGGATTAATCGCCAAATAACTCGCCAAGAATCACATGATAGATTTAGTAAAATTGCTATATTTACGCCAAGGGTAATATTTCTATATTTTTATTAATTATTATATGTCAATGCAATGCAAGGCATTCTTTGGTATAACACCTTTATTAGAGAGTATGCGAGAAAGTTTTGGGGAGACCATTTCCGTTGGTTTATGGCATAAATTCGAAGATAGAAATACATTTTTTTAAAATTTCTGAGTCTAACTTATCTTCAGTTTTTTCTGTTTATTCTAAAATCTAATTACGGAAATTAAAATGCTTTAACCCATAAATGTAATAGTTTTTTTTTTCAATTTCCTTTCCAATCCAGAGAAGTCATCTTTTCTGAGTTGATAAAATTTTGGACATATTGCTGATTCTCTCTCTTATTCTTACTATAATCTGTATCATCTACAAAAATAAGTATGAAAATTTTAAATTCAAACGTTTTCTAGAATATCAACAACTACTACACTCCCCGCCCCTCCTTCCTTCAACAGAACAATACTTATTTACAATATGCAGGCACACAGAGAAACATAAATGTTTTTGTTTTCTTCTTATATTCATTTTTGTTTTCTTCTTTTATTACAAAAGAAGAAAACAGAAATGAATATAACGAAATAAAACAAGGAAA
Organism: Argiope bruennichi; assembly: GCF_947563725.1. Lineage (NCBI taxonomy): Eukaryota > Metazoa > Arthropoda > Arachnida > Araneae > Araneidae > Argiope > Argiope bruennichi. Next base: position 82,491,337 of record NC_079152.1, read on the forward strand.
AATATTGAAAATAAACCGGAGTAAGGAAGAAAAATGCGAGGAATGCCAAATGCAAAAAACAAAAAACATATGTATAAAAAAAGGATGAAAGACAAAAGAAATATTCTTTAGCATAAAAGCTATAAATGTGCAATATCCTCCGGTTCCGAGATTGTGGTGAAACACATAGACAATGCGAACAGCATAAAAAAAATAGAGAGTACTTTTCTGCAGACGGTATCGGTCAATAAAGCGAAAAGACAGCTGCTTTCATTTAAAATGCCGTAATAAACCAAAAGAGCAAAGTAAATGGGAATCAAAAGGTTAAAAATTTCAGAAGAAAGTGGAAATTAAAAGAGGAAAAGGATATATAAAAGTTAAAAGGCCTATCTATTAATTTTTGAAAGGGCAAAACGTAAATGTTGTTAGTTGCAAATTTCGACACCTGTTGGTAGAAATGTCAATGGAATCTATTAATATGTACAAGAAAATAACGAAAGAAAGTTTTAAAAAAATGGGGGGGGGAGGATTTTAAAAAAATACCTCAAATTGAATGAAAACAACCCTACATTCAAATTATAAATATTGCCAAGAAAGAATTATTGACAAGTCAATTTATATAACAAAATCTATGATTATCGATATATAAAAGATAATGTCCAAGTTTTCAAGAATAAGTTATTATTTTTAATAACAATTACGCAATTATAAGCAAACATTTCTGTCTTAAAATGCATAACATATAATGCATAATAAACATATATATAATATATAATAATGCATACTAATATATATACTAATGCATATTGTACTGAAGAAAAAAATATTAAATACCATGGTAATGTAAATAAGCTGCATTCTAATAACTGCAGGCACTTTATTCTGAAAACTGCGATTCCAAAATTGTATATTATTTCTTATACACCATGGTTATTTTAGAAGATTTGTCCAGCATTTTATTATTGCTCAGAAAATATCTTCGTCTTCATTTTTTTAAACGACGTTTTGTGTAGGACATGAGAGAATTTACTGAGCAATACTTATCACACAAAAAAAAGAAGAGCAAACATTCCGGGTAAAAATAAGAATTGGCATTCCGGTCAATCGAAAACGAGTTATTGGTCTGACAGCCTTTTTCTCTGAGGAAACCTAAAGAAATATGCTCAATCTGAGTGAAAGAATATTTTCTTATATTTTGAAAATAATAGCCAAAATTTTCGCTTTTTATAAGCGGTAGTATCCAAACTTAGAGGAATTCTATGGTTTTCTCTCATTTTCGCTTTTTTCTTCGAATATTTTCCATTTTAAAATATAATTGTAATGCATAATCTAAGAATAAAAAGAATATTTGTACAATTTCTTTTTATTAAGAATGGAAATGATGCCAGAAACTCATATAATCCCTTATATAATAGTTGTCATTCTTGAGAGGCAATTAGATTTGGAAGATAATAGTAATGAAGTTAATTAGATATTGGATTCATATAATAAAGAGCAGAAATAAGATAAGCTTACATGAGATGCATGAAAAAAATCACTTCTATAGAAGTTGACATCTCAAACTAGGATTCACCAGAAAAGTAAATGAAAACTGTAGGCTTTACAGAAGGTTTCGATTCAATTTTTAAAAAAAGAAAAATTATTTTAAATAGATAAGTTTTATCGAATAATAAATTCTGAATATAAGACAAAGTGTTCAGCGTTTCTGTCAAATAACGTCATCTCCAGATGGTCCTACTAATATATCGTTTGTTTCTTACTTTTAATTAATTAATCTCGCTCCACAAAGAATCGCAAGAATATCGTTTGATGTTTTCGAAGCTTTTTTTCAGTTTTAATTATTGTAATTTGTAACTCATGTTTATTCTTTAGTGACTTTTTTTGTACTTTATAACTGCACTCTTACGAATTGTTAGAGAAAAAAAGAGTCCAAAATTATTCTTATGGGGTGATTTTTTTAATAATGTGATAGCAATCGACATAAATTTAGTGCTTATATTTTCAAAGGTGACATTTGAAAATTCAAAACGGATAGTATAAACATGCTGGTTCCTGTTAATTTTCGCCTAAGTATAGTGCAAATCCTACCATCATTCTGAAAGACACCTTCTGTAATTGGAGGATAAAATGCTTTATTTTATTTTTAGCGCATGCCTCGGAAATTAAATGGCTCCTGGATATTATGCACCATTTGTCTAACAGCAAAAGGATTTGTCGGCTACATCCACATTTGGTGATTTCTGGGCCTTTCAAGACGTGCAGTTGTATTTTGCTATATAAACAATACTCTTTATTGAAATACCCCTCTCCAAATGCTCACTTCATGCAGTTCTCTTCGTAATGTTCTCAAATTAACAGCTTGAAATAATCGTTTCTTCACTGACTGTAGTAATTCCTACCGGAATCACAAGCGACTTTGATTCACTGGCCGTGAAACGTATATCCAGTTTCATGATCTCTCGGCAATGATATAATTCGGGTGTCGAATACCTTGGCCGCGCATGTTACACCATTGTTGGCGAAATGGCAACAAATTCGGCAATTTCCCATTTTACATGGCTTTTAGCACTGCCAATTCGTTTCCCCCTTTTTTGCCATTCTGTCACCTACTACCATATATCCGTCTTAACGCAAAATTCCAGCATGAAAAAAATAACTCATTCATCGACATTGCTTTATGATCACATCGGGGTGCAGTGTGTGTAGTTGAGCACATGATACAACTGCTGCACAGCGGTATCGATTAAATCACTCTTCCACGTTGACGCACTAAAGTGGCAATTTGTTTTATCATGTGAGTTAATTATGCTAGTAATTTTTTATCCGTAGATGCTGTTACAGGATAAACATAAATTACATATCTAATTTTGAAATATGATTTTTAAATCTATATTAAAACTGTTCAAAATGGATGTTGCCTTAGGTTAAAGAATTTTGTTTTTGAATATGGCAACATCAGAAAAGATGTTTTTTTCTTACGAAGGAAACTACATAAAGCAGAAAAATTTAGGGGGAATATAAACTTTATAGCATATTATTTTTAGCTTTATACATATATCCTTAATTTATTTTTAAAATGTGCTTTTTATTATGTAACAGTGATAAGGTACACAAAAAATCTATTTAATACTGTAGCAAGACATCACAAAAGCAGTGACAAAAACCAAGAAAAATATTTTTGTAAAATGTACTTAAAAACATTTTTGAAAATTGACAGTGATTAGGAAAAAAGGGAGAGAGAGAAAAAAATATATAAAAATGGGAGGAAAAAGTACAAAAATCCAATGGCCTTCATTAAAAAGTTTATTTTTTGAATTTTAAAGTAAAATTAAATAGATTCTATAAAATAAAATTTTCAGAAAATAAATAAAAGCGTTAATATTTTTAAAAATCTTTATAAACGCACACTTGCTCTTAAAAATGACAGAGCAGAATAATATCGTTCTAAATGTACTAAAAATGTATAGAAAAAACTATATGGAAATAAAATATGGGAAAAAAACTTCTTTTTTTTTGCATTTTGGAAATAGTTAAAAACGGTTTTTGTATAAGAATATGCTATTGTGGGAAAATATTAAAAGTTTGATTAACTCTTAATTAAAAATTTAGTTAAACTTTTGGGAAACTTTTTCTAAGTGAGAATCTACTATCCAGTAAGTAATTATGTGCCGAATTTGGAAGCTTTAGACCTAGCGGTCTGACTTGTGAGTGTTTTTAATGATCGGTTTTCCAAGCATGTCACATGACACAGTTTACAGACAGTATGTCTTAATTATTATGTCAGTTATAATTATCATGTAAAAACAGTTTTCCTATATGTCCAAGCGATTAGCAGGTAATATGTTGAAATATACTGAAAACATTTTTTTTTTGCGGTAACCAATAGTTTCCAAAGATAACGCACCATTTATACTTTTGTGAATAAGTATTTTAAATTTCAGTTGTGCGAATATAACTGTTGGAAAGAAGGTAATTTTGTTTGGATTGCAGTAAAAATGCAAAGGGGTATTACCATTTTTTTCTTTCCTGTCTTCTTTTAACCAACTGCTTTAAACTCGTGTATAAAATATGACAAAGTCTAGAGGTTTTTTTGGCTACTAATATTTTTATATATAATTTTAAATTGCTGAATACAAATGAAAGAAATTTCTAATTTGTGAATATTTTTCCACTTTTTTATGTAACTATTAGCCATTCAGTAATTAATTTGAATAATTGCTAAAATTAACCTTACTGTACCTTTAAAAAGCAATAAATTACCGAAAATTCTTTTGTTTCTTGTGTTTTAACTGTAATTTTAGAGTTTATAGATGAATCATTTGTAACACAATAGATATCAAATGCATTTTTTCATAAACACAATTAACTTACTTTCTCACTAAGTTCCACAATTTTTCCTATAAAAATAGTTTCCATTACTGCCATGCATTAAAATAAAACTACGAATGAAAGGAATCTTTCTAAATAAATATTTTCCACATAATTTCTAAAACTACACCTTTATAACATTTTTTTATTTAAAGAAGTGCTCAAAACAATTGTTCTGATTGTAAATAGTTATAACTCCTAAGATAGGATGAAAATTTTGAACTCAATATTAGAAGAAGTGTAAATTTTGTTTGTGTATGTATTCATTGTCTATGTGCTTTCTCTTGGTCACATAAGCAAAGCTCATGCATCTTTCTTCAAAACAAAGTGAATCATCCTCTATTGGTACCTGTAATTCGTTCACAGTTTCTGTTTAAAGCATTAAAACATTATGTGAAATAGATATTGTAAACACGTGACTTTATTTGTATTTCAATTCTTATCGTCTTTTGATTCTGTAGCTTTCAAGTTGATAAAATCTTGTCACTTATCTACAAGCGACTGTTTTATTTAAAAAGCGAATGTTTTAATTTAATTGCTCTCGCATTTGTTTTTGTTAATTATGTTTGCTTTGTAAGAATTTAAAATAATTTGAAGAAGTTTAAGTAGAATTTACACATAATAATCGAAAAAAAAGTCCCTTACGTTGTTGGTCAGGATAAAACTGAGTTTATTTAAATCTTTTTAATATTTGAAAAATTGTAATATGGGATTAAAACCTTCAAAAAGTTTCATGATAGCAGAGCACCACAAAGATAATGCAATACGCAAACAAGGGTCTTGCATTGAATGACTAGAAAGGAAGAAGCAAAACAAAAGTTTTCTCAATGCGCGGATGACATGTATAAAAATACTTTTCCCATACATCTGTCGCTGCAATTGCCGCACCAATCTGTGGCTTTGATTAAAATTAAGCAATTCAGAGGCTACCCATATAATGAGAAATTGTAGTAGTTGCATTACTCTATCTTCTCTTTTGGATAATAGATGGCGATGCCTGATTAGGTACGCATCCCACAATGCATTGCGTTTGTTATCATAATGAGATGAGATGCTGTTCTGTTAAGAGGTGCTCGCGTTAATGTCTTGTCTTTCATGTTTTGCGTGAAATGTGGTCATTAAAGAAATGCTCCTGAAAACATACGTCCTCTTGCTCCCATTGGACGGATCATAATAATATTCATTCCACTACAAAATCCATTTTCGCATTAAACATTCTGTTTAGCTTGCTTGCACATTAATATCAAAGCGGCTCGTTATCATTTGTATAAATATATTATATATAATATTAAATGTTTTTATATTTAATAATAAATATTTTATTCTTCGCAAAATCTTCTTTTTAGCCCATAAAGTTTCTGAAAAAATTCATTGCGTCAAGGGTGAAATGGTTACCATTTATTCGGTTTTTAAAAAATGGTGACAATGATTACAAATTTTGGAACCTCCAGTTCTAATAAATATATTTTGTATTTTAATCGCTAATAATTTATATGTTTCGGTATTATTTACATATCCTAATGAAATGAAATAGTAATTTTAAAAGATTTGGATGACCGCATATTGAAAATGCAAGTTACAATAGCTATGAACACGTTTTTCAGTATTTGGATTGGAATGGATTACTACATGATTGTTGCTCGTGTAACCAAGGTAAATCATATCAGACAATCATTATATATACAAACAAAACTTTGTGTTTTCTTCAGCACCGTAGACCACAATGACCTGGTGGTAAGGTTTCGGTATCAGAACCGGAATGCTTCAAGTTGGAGACCGAAGGAAGCTTCTGGTTTGGTACACGTTAAATCCTTCAGTGCCAACCGTCCTCCCCCTGGTATGGTGTGGAAGCTTGGAGTGACAGCTCAGGTATCTCCTTGTCATCTGACCGGGGTTCAAAATTACTTGGTCCGTCCCAAAATAGCCTTAGTGTTGCTTTAAAACGGGACTTTATATAACTAAACTAACTCATCCTTCAATGTTGCATGCAGTTCCTTTTATTTCTAACTTTATGCGCAAAAAAGTTTATCAGCGCAATTTATTTGAAAAAGCTATATAATACTAAAAGATATTGTTTTATATTTTGAACTTCGCTTTGAAATTATTCCTCTATGCATTGAATCGAAATTTCTAAATGCATTATTTATTCAGTATCGCAAAAAATCTTATATTCCGTCAATTTATAAAAAGAATGTCCAATTCAGTATCTATTTATTTCCCACAGACGTTTGAGAAAAATTATAATAACAAATTAGAATCATTTGCTCAACAAGAGTTGGGACGAAATGTCAGAATGATACAACCCGCACACAATATCATCTACATCCTAAAGTTGCAGCTATAACATCATTTCTTCATAAATAACGACTTCTGAGTTCCTAAAACAATAGTGACTTTTTCTTTTATCTATTGACATCAAAAGTGCATTTGATGTTACGATCTTCTTTTTCGTATATGAAATACGCAAAGATATAACGCTGTCACCGATGAAAAATTCGAATATCAGATATTGATAGAATCTCTATGGTTTAGATCTCATGACTCCCGGAGTTGAAAAATATAGTCTATTTATTTAGGAGCAGACTAATTCAAAACACTAAGATCTAGAAAAATATTTATACGATACGATATACGATTTTATCATCATAACTGTAAATTTGCAACAAGATTTACGCCAGCGCTTGAGTGTATAAAGTGAACGAAACCAGAGAGATAATGAAATTTAGATGCAGTCTTTTCATCAAACTTGTAGGTAAATGTAAAATTATGGCCACAAATGACTGAATGAAAGATGTCCAAAATATTAAAAACTGGAAAACACATAAAAAATCCAGAAAAAAACACCCACAATGCTCATCAATATTGTAATAGATTTTGTTTAATCTTGACTGTGTGAAAGCATGTTGAAATCCACTTTTAAAAACTTACATAACATCCATAAAATCACATTCACTTTTTCTCTTGACGCTACTGTGAATATCATTGGAAAGCAACATTTATTTCAAATTTGATAATGTATTTTCTTTTAATATGGATAAATTTTATTTGTGATAAAAAAGATTAAAAATTCATTTTTATACCTTTTTCATTGTAGTTGAACTGTTGTGAATTGAACTGTTCTTTCCAACATGATAATGCTTAAGGGTTTAATGTGTTACGATTTTCTTGATTGAATCGGCCGTTTTATATTGTGCGTAACTACTTTTATAGTATGCAGTTTATAGAAAAAATGTACGTCTGTCCTATAGCAGTTCATTAGAGTAGTAATTGCTCCCCCCCTTTTTTTTTGTTTCATTCTGAGTTTGTTTCCTCAATAACGACATTTTATCAGACGTCATCCAATTTATAGAAAATATAACAGCGTAAAAACATAGTGTTAAAAAAATTGGCATGGACAAGCGTTAAATGTATCACCGACAACGTCATTTTTAATTATACTCTATAATTTGTAAAACAGTGAAAAAGCTGCTTGCTTTTGCAATATAGTGTAAAACAATAAATGCGATTCTAGATTACCTTTCCCATTTTTTTTGTCGTGTGACTATTTTAAGTCAAATTTTTGTGTAGTGCCTTTTGAGGGTAAAAACCCCATGGCACCCGAGGGCAGAAGTCTGACTTCTAGCTCAAATGAAGATAGAACACACATAATCGCTTGCACAACCCCTTTTTACAGGAGGGCGCATTCACACATCTCACAGACAAAACAGATGAAAGACAACCATGCCCGAACTGGGACTCGAACCCAGGACACCCAGGTCACGGGGAAGACGTGCTACCCCTATGCGAGGGCGCCGGCGACCTTTCCCAAGTGAGGTGAATTAACTATCACCTTTTTTTTTTCCATGAACATAAAATTATTAAGTTTTATTATTAACTATTATTAAGTTTACAGCGATTTTAAATAAAAACTAGTTCTAACTTTCTCAATTTTTTTTAATGATTTACAAACTATTTTAATGAATTACAGTTCTTTTTGTTGTTGTGCCGTTATTTTTGTGGATTCCATAATCAAAACAATCTAAAATGCTTTCAAATGATAATAAGTATTGTGTCAAAATTTGACTTAAAATAATTTAAATGAAAAGGGTAGATAAAATAATAGGTGTAACAAAAGCATAGGCCAGTCATTCAGAGATTTATATTCATTTTCGCTATTCAATATGAGGCCGTAAATAAAATGATAATCTCAATAGGGGTATTTTTGTCACTGAATTACAAGGTGATTATAAAAGATATTATCAATACATGGATTTTTAGTGCTCATACTTCCAAGGAAAAGAATTACTTTTTTGTAGATATTTTAAAGAATGCACAAAAAATGACGTAAAAAAACCAATAATTTCGCCCCTATATTTCCGATTTCAGTAACAAAAATTCGAGTGAATTTTCTTATTGGAACGCAATCTTCATAATTAAAAACAATAAGTAGTATTGGATTGGTACTTGCAGCATGAAAAAACCCTAACGCAGAAACTAAGAAAAAATACAAGCACTCAATAAGAACAGAGAAGAAACAAAAAAGCAAAGCATTTTATTATGCTTCACGCATTTTTAACGTGTGTAAAAAGTGTCAATGAGTTTGAAAGCTATTCTTATTTATTGGCAAATTTTCTTTTTATAATCATGCTGAAATTACTTAACAAAAAAAATCTCCCTGTATATACCGCCCTTAACGTTTGTGATCTCACACGCCATACTATAAATAAATAAGTTGTTTCTACTTGTTCCTAAATATAGTGGGTTACTCTTAAAGCCTGTCTAATAATTTTAAAAAGATCCTGCAGGTTTATTTATGAAGCTGGGATAAATATTAAATTAACAATGATTTCCATTTCCATAATGAATCGAAAACACGCTTTCCCTTCGTCCTAATATAATCAACGAAGGCACCATTTGTTGATAAACAGTCTTATGAGTAAACCTTTCTGTTATAGCAAGCAGCAATTCCGATATTATCCGATTCAATGCGAATAGCTTGCAATTTCGGCCGCTTTCAAATTAAAAGTTATTACCCACATCATCGATCGCATCTTCGAATTGTCATCCAACCTCGCTTTCCTCGAAACAATTCCCCCGAGATTACTCTGGTAGACACGAAGCGGAACATTTTAACATATTCGTAATTTTGTTCTGCTTATTTCATATCCGCTGGCTTTAACTGTGAGGATAATTGAACTGACGACAAAGTGATTACAGGATTCCACACGCTTTTGTCCCTGGAGATAAGTTAATGCAATGTTTGTGCCGAGGCGGAGGGGTAATAAATGCTATCCGGTTTGATGCATTCATTTTAATACCTTATTAGTGCAGTCTGTTCGTTCGTTAAGCTCTCCTTCGAAGCATGGGAATGAATTACTTCTTGGTGAAAGTGAGGCTTATTATCCGCACCTTTTATGCCTTAATCTAGGTTTAAAATTTAATTTTGTAGGATAGTAGAATAAGCAAAATTATTCAAAGAAATTTCTTAATATTGTAATGTTATATATGATTGATTTGTTTTCATGTTGTAAAAGGCCAAACCTCATTCAATTCTCATTTGTTTTCACGTTTATACTTAATATCAGAATTTTTTTCAAATATAAAATAACTGTTTTATATCTCATTATGTTTAAAAATAAATAATATGATTTCTAAAAAAAATTGAATTCGAGAGTTTAATGAATTGTACAGGCTTTACATTTCCCTGAGTCTGAATTATCTTTTTAGAGACTATATTTATCTGTTTGAATTCAAAATGGTATGAATGAGCCTCCGTCTTCGAATGAAAAAACATGTCTTCGATTTGTGTGATATACTGTTTTAACACCCAAGCTGTATATACGAAACAAACTTTATAAAATCTCCAATGAAATATCTATGTTTCTGCTTGTCTGTATGCATGTAAAAACGATAATTATCTAAAGCAACAAGTTACATTAATTAAATTTGTCAGAAGGTTTGACCAATGCAAAATTTAAATAAAATTTGTTAACAGATTATTCTATTGATTTGTCTGTTTATATGCATGAACATGAAAACGTAGAATAATAAAAAAAAACATAAGAATCTAGATGAATAAGTTTTAGGATACGATTGTAGTAAATTAGTATTCTATAAGTCAAAGTAGTGACAAAATTAAAGATAACTATAGATTTTAACAAAATCTTTTAAATATTTAAAGATTAAATTAATTGATTTAAAGATTTAATCTAATAAACAGATGAATAAGACAGTAAATAATATGAATAAATATTAACAATGCAGGCAAAAGCATGAAGATCGAAGAAGGAATTTATTAAAAAGTATGAAGTTAAACATGGGTTTTATATGGTCTGCGAGTATATGACGAAGGTAAGAGTCGGAAATTTTATATTTGTCAAATCTATATTGAACAGGGTTGGCTATCTTACTATCCTGAAAGAAGACGTTGCCCCTAGCATTAAGAAATTGGGGTTCTAATCAAGTTGCATTTTCCAACAAGATAACAATCTCAAACACCCATAAAATGTAGTAGATGGTTCAATATATTTTTCATTAAAAAATTTGAATCATCCTCAACAATACCCTAACCCTTACCTTCTTTAAACATTTGTGGATATATCTTGATAATCAAACGTATCAAAATCTTTGGCAGAACCAAAGAAAAAATAATTTTATATTTGATGTGGTAATTAGAAAGGAATATAAAATCAAAAGAATGGCCGGTGGAATAATAATTCCCTCTTTTTTTCATTTTGTTTTGTCAAGTGTTCTCTGTTTATTTTTTAGTCAAATAAAACTTCTGCTTAAGTTAAATACTTTTTTTGTTGTTGTTACATTTTGTTTAAATTCAATGTTCATAAATTATTAAATTCTGCTTAAATATTTTCTTAATTCTGCATATTTTCTTTATAAGTCAATGTAAGTTTGAAAGAATATATTTCATAAATAAATTATGGGTACTTTTTCTAATTCCCGCTGCATATTTATTTTTATACATATTACTTTTTCACAGTATTACAACAACGTTCCCAGATTTCTTGCAATTTATTTCATCATGGATAAATGCTTTCTAGAAATCATCTTCAAACAAAAAAAAATTCAAACAATAATCACGCTGAGTTTAGATAATTGTGCATAGTTTATAAGGAGAATTCATTCACCAAATGTAATTTATCTTGCTTAAACACTTTCAACAGTATAAAACTTTAAATACATAAATAGGATGTAAAAAGGTATAAAAATTCTGCAACTCTTGGTCGCGACGATCTACGAGATCGGAATCCTGGATTCCGAATTTTGGGATGGGCAATTAACTTAAAATTCCGAAATCATTATCCCTTTATTCCCAGAAGTATCCAGTCACTTTATAACTTTAATTTATATTGTAATTGAAAATTGATGAATTATACCAAAGTAGTCTATGAAATCGTCTGCATATAACAGAGGGCCAAGGTTATAAGAAGCCAGTTTTGACGAGTTTGCATTTTTGAAGAAATTCAATGATAAAATATAGGCTCTTTTTTTAATTGCTGAAAGGTTAACCTTCTACCTTAGTTACTACCACCTTATAAATATATTTTTACTTTCTTGTAAGCGAAGTGAATAAAGAAAAAGAATATACATATTTTTGGAATTATAACTTTCTATCTGACTATCTATGAAGAGGATAATTAAAAAATGCTTAGATATGGATGTATGACATTTAATATATGGTCTTCACACCGATTTACAGATTTATAGCAAGTTTTGAACGAATTCATTCTGAAAAAGTTTGGCTGTCTGAGTACAGGTAAACGTAATAAATACAAGAAATACACACATCTAGACAGACAGAATTTAGTACATTGGTTTCGCGTCTACAATATATATTTTTTTCAAATTTACGTCAAGGGGTTGTTTGTCTGTCTATCTGTATTTTTGCGTGCATGCAAACGCAATGACTTGAATAAATAAAGAAATTTGATACATGATTTTCAAACTGTATGTAGCTCTATATCAAATTTTGATTTCAATTGGTATATTAAAAAAAGTGTTTAAAATAATGTTAGATTTTCTTGTATTTGTATATTAATCATATGTTAGCAATTATTCGTCAAAAAATTGTCTAAGTTCCAAGATAAATTCAATAAAAACGCTAGAATTACGCAAAAATATCGATTTTTTGTAGCTAATATCTGCCGAAACTACGCAACTAATAAACAAAATACTGGTTTTCTTTATTATTCTACGAAACACACAACTATCAGGCATGAAGATAAAACTCTGAGAGCTCGTGGCTTCATGGTCTTGCACTTTTATACGGGGAAAGGAAAAAATCTTTATTATACAGTATGCAAGAAAGTTTTGTAAAGACAGAGAAGTAAAATGGTGATTAAGATAATTGGAGATCCGCAAATTCGCTGCGCTTGAAAAATAAAACTAATATCAGTGCGCTTGAACTTAGAATAACAGATACGAATACAGTAGCAGAAAAATATACCTGTTTGTGAAATATATTCATCTCTCATAAGGAAGAAGTTAAATTCTACTAACTATTATAAAAATGAATATTCTGAAAAATAAGTTTATCAATGCCTATTTACAAGCTAAGAAAGGCTTAGTTGGTACTAAACTTTGATGAAATGGTGGTTTACATTATACAAACAGGATCAACTCGAAACACAATGGAAGAAAAACAAGTAAACTATTTATGAAAAAACAGAAGCTTTTGTATTCATAAACAGGGTGAAAAACAAATTGGGAACAGAAAGCAATACATTTAGTTAATTGGAAAGTTGTTTTGAATTTTTTTTTTCGCACTCATTCAGTTCAAAGACTGCACGCGACATGGCATGTATGGAAGAATATATAATACAATTTGGATATTCAATAGAAAAAAATATGTGGTCATTAATGTGTGTTAGAAAGAAGATTTAAAGGAAAAAAGTGAAAAAGAAAATTATAATGAAGCAGCAGTCTTCATTCTTTCTTTAAAAAACGGATTCTTTAAAAAATTGTTTTTATAAAAAGATTGTGGAAATATAAAAAAAGGAAAAAAATGTGTTCATGTGACAATGTATATATCATTTTTTAAACAATGCTATAAAGAGAAGTGATAGTCTTATTGTGCTATAAAACAAACTAACTGCTATGTGGGAGGATTTATAAGCCGTATGATGACAGCAAATCGCCTGCGATATTCGGTCATAAAAGAGTGGAAACTTACACGTTTCCGAACAGTATTTTATGTTATTAAAAATATACCAAAATCATAAGCAATCATGGAACTACTTTTCCAGAGTTGCCAAGATGCTTACTTTTTATATTCTTTATTGTATGTGGACTTATCATCAATAAAGGAAGCTTCAAAAAAATGTAATATCTAGACTTGCAAAAACGTTTCAAAGGTCATTTCAGTTTTGTTTCATTTTTTAAATAAAAATTCATTCAGTTGTTTAAACTTCTGAACCTGGAATTTAAAAATATTTATTTATTTAGAAAAATATAATAATGAAAATTAAATTTGCGATATAGAGTGATTCAAAACAGTATGACAAATTCAAACTGAGATATACATTAATATCAAGCATTATTCTTTAAATTGTGCTGGTTGGTAATGGAATCTAAATACGCCAACGGATGCATGATAATAAGACATATAAGGTGAAAAGAAAACATGAGAAAGAATAAAGAATTACAAATTGGCGTTTAAAAAACAATTTTTACAATTATGAAACAACAATTATCTCTGGTTTCTTTATTCGTAAGATACAATGCAGTTTGTTCTAAAAATAAATAGATAAATAAAAACTTATCGTGATGAATTTTTTAGGCCATTCACCCAATGAATCTGGAATGTATCAACAATTTGTTGCTTATCTGACAAATTAAGGCTTCTTTTAGACATGGATATTAAGGAATTGCCTAAAGGAATTCGTTCACTGCATGTGGATATAGCAGTGTGTCACATTTATAATTCATGGCAACTTGTCAGCAGAAAGTAAAAGATATAAATGACCAATGTTTCTACCAATAAAATTTCATTTCTTTCGTGTTTTTCATAATTAAGCAAGAAATTCTTGCATTTTACTACAAGATTTTACACGCCTGCAAGATTTTAAGAGATAAAAACTTCAGCACTGCTCATTTTTTTAAAGATACCTAAGATTCCCTTGCCTAAGTCCACACTTGGCAAAGAAATTCTTATCAGAATTTCCCGAAGGGAAAAATTTGGGATACTTTGCTTTTGTATCGAGTATATTAATATGTATATATTGATATAATAATATATCAAAAATATGTCTGATATAATTGAAATTTTTTTTGATATAAAATACCACATTTTTTTTTTGGAGTTATCGCGTTTTGAAAGAGATAAATATAAGCTGTTGTTGTTATTGTTTTTCTCGGAACGATTTAGAAAGTTAAAAATATTCATGGAAATCCCGAAGTCGAAATTTTTGATGCTCATTATTTTTCTCTTCCCTTATTATATGTACTAGACAGAAAAAAATGCAGCTTTTATTTTTTCCATATTTTACCGCTTCATTACATTATGTTATTTCATAATTCATACTTGTATCAACTAAGGATTTTCATCAATTATTTATATGAATTCGTTTTTAATATTAAGTTTTCCCTTTTCCTCTGTACCCGAAATCCTACAGAAAAACACTTCTGCAATAATCGATCCTCAAGAAGTGATCTTACTGAATATTCCACGTCCAACGAAGAATAACATTCGGTGTTTACTTAGTTGCTCCTGAAACGCAAACACAGTCTCAAAATTCGATCGTTATAGCTACGCTTCAACGATTGAAGAAAATTTTAATTATGAAGTTCCTTCTCAGGTACGAAGGTCTGAGTTTTGACTTTATAAAAAAAATTTCCGGTTCTAGCTGCCATAAGTAATCACCTCGAATTATTTAAACAACATATCTACTTTTAATTATATGTCAAATCAGAATAGCGGGAGTGCTATGCCCCCGACTTCCTCATAATCCCCTATAATACTTGGACATCTTATTTCATTTCTGCGTATAATTAAGAGAATATGCATTTTTTCGAAAAGTTCCTCCTCATTTCGAATAATTTAGTTCTAAATGCGGAGGTTTACAGTTTTGACATTAAGATCAAGTTTTTAAAATTCGTACATTTAGAATGTTGTATTTTTTTGTTTGTTTCTGCTTTCACATAAATATGCATGTATAGATTACACAGGTAGACAGTCAACCTATTTTTGGATTTTGTTGAGAATAGGATCAGATTTATAACTACTTTAATAAGACCATATATCAAGTTTCATTTTTATAAGTTTTCGCATTTTCGTGACATCATTTTCACAGACAGATAGAAAATGAGTCTTAATTCTAAAAATGTGTTTTTCAAACTCAGAGAGTTCAAAAATGTGAAGATTCTTCAGAATCTGGAGTTATTGAGTATTTAGTTGAGGAATTATTGTCGATTCAATAGTTTCGCTTTATGTAATTCTGCATACTAAAAAGCAAAATAATAATAATTATAATAATAATTAATTAGCATTGTCATGTTATTTAAATCGTTTAATTTCTTCAAAGAATTTTGATTCGACCTGTTTAATAAGCTGTTATTTTCCTCTGTGCAATCATACCGCAGAATTGATTCTGTTTATTCGATTAATTGAAAGTGTAATACATAAATGCTATATTTTTCACTACATCATGTAATCTCCAGAAAAATAAGCATTTATGATTATAAAATAAAATCGCAACTTAGTTTTTTTCGATTTATTTTCATTTATTCATTTATTTTTCTTATGCATGAAGTACATTAGGAGAAAATATTATAATCCGTGAAATATTCAAATTCTAATTGATTTCTATGAACATAAATGAAAATTATTTTGGACTAGATGAATAAAATGTGGTATATATATTGTTACGAAATTTCCGGGGTTCGTTTGGATAGTGGGAGTTATATGGTGTGAAAAACGCTCAATCACCAGGTGCCAGTATAAAATAAAACAACGACGTTTATTTACACGAAGACACACAGGACAGCACAAAGACGACAACTATATACAGCACAGAAGACGATTATCTTCCGCCGAGACGTGCAGCATATACAGCAGCATACAATAGTATACACAGCAGCTCTACTCCGTTGCTGCTCCGCAAGTCCCTGGAAGACGAGTTCTTCACCGTCGCTTCCGACTACTCAATTCACCACCGGTCCACACCACTCCTCGGCAGCGGCAGGACTGCTTCCTTTTATAGGTCTTAGGAGGCTGGGCCAAGCCTCTCAACCAATCAGAAACGTTCGAGGCGTATCTCCGTTCCTACTCGACGGATCGGGAAAATTCTCGATATTTCGTGTATAATCTATTTTGGCGACAAAGTCGCCAAATTCTTCGCCAAGTCGCCAAATGGTCGCCAAGTTTGTCGCCAAGCTCTGGGACCTCCTATGGAACCAGCTATGCTGGGAAGCCGCATCACAGGTTCGTAACAATATTCTTCATATTAGAATTGTATATTTGTATCTATCCTCCATGGGAACTTTCTCCATCTTAGCCTTTCTACATGTGGACACTATAATTCAAAATAATTGAAACATTTATCAGAATTACAAATTTTGATAGAATTTTAGAACAAATCAGCCGACAATTTTTTTTTCTGTTGATCTGTCTATTAGAATATTTGATCTATCTATTAGAAAAGATGAGAACTCGAAAAGTTAGTTTGATGATTAAATTCTAATGACGAAATGAAACAAAGAACTATAAACAATATGAATTTGAACCCATGGAAGAGAGGTAAAATTATTTGTTTATATGTTGTAGTATGAACAATCGATGATTTATCTATTTTGTGGTCCTAGGCAATGTTCATTTTGAAGACCCTATTTCAACAAGATGGTCAATTTAGCTTTACACTTCAGTACAAGCTACCTATCTGGATTTAAAAATAGAAAATTCTAATGGGAAAACTTTCGTAGGTATTTACGATAAAAGGGATGAATTTAACTTCAAAGTGATTAAACTTATTAATTACCATTCTAATCTAAACTCTAAAATTTTCAAAAATTTGATTTTTTTTTTTACAATTTAACAGGATTAAAAAATTTGTAATAACAAAATTTCTTATATTGAATCAACAAACAATCTCATTAAAAATTTAACTTCTAATGATTTTCCCCAAAACTTTTGCAATATAGAAGTTTTAATAAGAGAAGGTTTATCCATTTTCTAACATATTCTATTTTTTTCATAACTAAAGGTATGCTTTAGTAGTTTATTATTTTGGGTATTTTAACTCAATAGATGGCGCTGAAATCGTTCATTTTATTTCTTATGATGACGAGGCACTTTGACAAAGCGTCATAAGCAAGCATTTCCAGGTTTAAACGCGAGAAAATTGAATTGAATTTAATGTTGTGGATCTGCACTGATAGGTCCATTTTTTTCATACAGTTTTTCGAATTTTTGCTTTCAACTAGTATGTTCTATTCTTTTATATTTTATTGGTGTTTTTTTGGTTTTATGATATCTTATTGGAGTCTGGTTTGATTCAATTTTGCTGTGGTCTTGCTTAGATTTCAATTATGAAATAATATTTTGCTTATTGTTGTGTAATTTTTTGGCTTTGATTTTATGATAATAATTCTTATTTCCAAAATTTCAATTTCTTGAGATTTTGGAGTGACCAGGGGTCAATACTTGGACGAAAGTCAGATCCCTCACAGAAAAAATTCCTCTTTTGAATCCCTGCCTGAGGGTGACCCTTGCAAAAGCCTTCAGGCCGGATTAATCCTTTTTTTTTGTTCCCTTTTGCATTTAAACTTAATATTTATTTCTAATTTGGTAAAGTTCATTTGTGTTTTAGATGTAGCAACATTACAGATTTCTAAATACAGTGTATCTTTTATTAGTTTTAATTCAAGAAACATTTACTTTTAATTTAATTTTATAAGGATTGCTTTTTTGGTTGACAGTTTCTAGGTGAATTTAAGGAATTTTATCAGAACCAGGAATCAGGAATTTTATCAAAGTATTACAAATTTAATTATTTGGCAATCAGAAAAATGAAGCTTTTAGTTGATCTTTCTGCTGCCCCTATCAGACTAGCAACCCCTAGGTGCTACTAGTCTAGTCGAAAATCCGCCGCTGAGTGAGGACATTATAACTCAAAAATACAACAAACTAGAGACATAATTTTTGTTATGTAATTGATACATCCAGATCAAGATCAATAGTAAGTATTTGTTCGGTTCTATCAATGTGAAAAGAGATCCAAAATATGCTGGTTTTCTTCTCTATAGGACGAATTTAAACATAACCTATGGAAGAATACAAGAATGTCGAACAGGAACACTGTAATGTATTATGTTATGGAAATTTATAAAGTCCAGAAATATGTTTGGATATTTCTAACTTTTGTAAAATACAAACAAACTGATCAAAGATCAAAATAAAAAACAATTAATTTATAGTAAATCTCTCGTCCTTTATCTAAAATTCAGTTTCTTTACATGTAAATATCTAGCCATTTGAATCATAATAGCATTCGATTGAAATTTTTATATAAGCTGTCCTATATATTTTGCTTGGAAATTATGAAAAAAAGAAATAGTTAATGTTTTGTTTCCTGCGAAGTTAAAAGACTGGAGAAATTTTGCCATACGGGGTTATATCGCTGTGTATGTAAGTAAACTGTTGTCGGTAGTGAGATTCCGATACGTGCTACTCTCAAATGAGCAACTGAGAAATTGTGTTGGTATTTTTGAAGCTCTGATTCGATAAGTGTATTCGGTATTAAGGAAAACATTGCTTTTTCTCATTTCTTTATAAATTCCAACTTATAAATAAATAGACATAAATGTCTCTCTATGTTAGTTTATAGCCGTATTAGCTTGTGTACGAATTTTACTAACATTCATTTATATTTCTGTATTTAGTTTCTATGAATAAGCGTATTAATTTCATCCGCTTTATTGTTCTACCAGAATAAAAGCGCGATCAAAACTAAGGTAAATACCGCCATACTTGATGCTATATTGAATAAATCACTTCAACTCAAATAAGAAAAAGAAATACAAAATGAAAGACGAATAAGAATGAAAATACAAAACATAGAAATAACAAATGACTGTAGCTATTAAGCCAATATTGTATGGAAAGTCAAATAAAGTTATAGATTAGTGGTTTACTATTCCAAAGACCATTCTGAAAAATTGATTTAATAGAGTCTTATAGTCATAACTGAACAATTGAAATGAAAAGGGTTCCACTGATGATAATTTATGTGACGATCTGTTAGATGTTTTTTTAAATAGTATTGAGATTTGTATATTTTCAGAATAATATGACACAGATGAAATGTGTTACCGATATATATTTTGTGGCAAAAGGGCCCATTCAAATTGAAATATGTTTGATTCTACAGAGAATTAGAAATGCGAATTTTGGGAGACAAAATAGTTTTACTGGCGGATATAAAAAATTTATTTCATCCCTGAAATAAATTTAGTAGGTTAAAGGAGTCTAGGGAACATTTAATTTCCTTTTAGAAATACAGTAATGTAAATTTAATGAATATATATCACTTTCATTTTTATTTGAAATTCACTATAATTTGCAAGTGGATGGCATTATGATCCCGGAAGTATGGCGGGATTTCTCTGTTCCACACCAATATGTCAAGCTTTTGGAAATGCATTTTTAAATAATGTTCAGAGTGCTTTGTTAATATATTTATCTAATATGTAAGAAACTGTATAGCTAAACAAGTACTCTGATATAAATTTTTATGTCTTATATAATATATAGAAAAAAAAATTGTTCGAAAGAAGGTGTCATTTCCCTGGTCTCTTCTTCTCATATTTCCTAATAAAATTTATTTTACTTATATTTTATAATTGTAATTTTTATATTACTTATATTTTATAATTGTACTTTTTATATTACTTATATTTTATAATTGTACTTTTTATATTACTTATATTTTATAATTGTACTTTTTATATTACTTATATTTTATAACCGCAAGTAACTTTCTTAAAATTTTATATGTGCAATTCTTGTGTGTATATATATATATATATATATATATATATATATATATATATATATATATATATATATATATATATATATATATATATATATATATATATATATATATATATATATATATATATATATATATATTTCGTGCATCTCGAAAGCGTCTGTAACTATTTAAATCTAAGTTAATATTTAGATAATGTTTTGCTTTTTAAGTTTATCTATATAGATGCCTTTCCTGAAAAAACGCGATTTTACAGACAAAAAAAATGTATAACGAAATATCAAAATAAGTATATTCAACTTCCGCTTCGAGGTATGGAAAGTGCAGTGTAGTGGGCACGACAAAAATGATGCGTCTGTTGCGAGTCTTCTGGTCTAATAGCCCTCGTTGCATGATTTTTTTTATTTAAGTATTTATAGTTAATATTTTTGTTTTTCACGTTTATCCATATAGGTCTTTCCTGAAAAGACTCGATTTTATACAAAAAAACTTTATTTATAACTAAATAACAGCTTTTTACTATCTGCTCTCATGCTGAAAATGTCATCTAATGCCATCTCGAACCAGATTTCACCACGGTAAAATTGAGTATAAATTCAAAAGTATCAGTTTAGTTTAGTTACATTAACGTCCCGTTGTAAAGCAACGCTAGGGCTATTTTCGGACGGACTTCGTAATTTTGAACCGTGGTCAGATGACGAGGACGACACCTGAGCTGGCACCCCCTTCTCCACACCAGCGGGAGGACGTTTGGCATGACGGATTTAACGTGCAACAGACGTTTGCACGACGGTTCTTCGGTGGAATCGGGTCTCGAACCTGAAACCCTACGGCTCACAAGCCGAGGCCTTACCACCAGGCCACCACAACCAGAAAAAAAAGTATAAGTAATGATAGATAAACAGCAAAATGAATACTGTAATATAGCATGTTATTTCGAATTACATTTAAAACTGAGTGCATTCTTGATTTTTTTATATTTAAATGACTTATTCATAGATTTTATTCAAAATTTGATAATCATCAACAATTTAGATGCTACATCTGTGCACGAAATATGATTAATTTAGATAATTAAGTTTTAAAGTAGTGGAATTCACATATACGTACTTTCTCTGGAATTTTCGAAGAAATAGGATATCGAGCCGATAATCTTATTCTGCTGCCAAACATATCATCATGATCTTGCAGTTACACAAATTTTTAGCTATATATGTCACATGAAATTATATAATTTGCTATAAAATAATAAGGATGAGTTCATGAGCATTATTAAGAAATAAAAAAAAAATTTCGCCACCACCCGCGACTGATTCTATTTCCTTCCCTTCCAATTATTAAAAATGTGAAATATTGCGAAAGAGAAAATTTTTAGAATTAAAAAGAAAATTAATGAGAATCGATGCCTTCATTATTTTAAAAAAAATGTATAATTGTTAAGTTCTTAACCGCTATCAAAATGAGTTAAAAATAAAAAAAATCGTCACATATCCAAAGCTTAAAAAAAGAAAAGAAAAAAAGGAATAAAATAGGTTATCGGAACCTTAGTATCTGAAGATAAAAAAGAAAAAAAAAAGGAAAAAAAGATAGCTGGGAGGTATTTAGAATCTTTACATTTCTTTTCATTTGAAGAGAGAGACTTCTTTGATAATCGACTTTGCTTTGATGAGAAAACTGAATGAAAGATTATGCAAAACTCCATTCCAGGAGCTTATGGAAATATTTGCAGATATTACACAAAAACAGGATGATCAGTCTCACTTTTTAGTTCTCTTACCTAATTTTTTCCCTAAATTTTCTATTTTCTCACATGCGTTGTATACAGAGAGAAAGTAGCCTTCCGGAATCGGCAAAATATTCGATCTAGAAAATTGGATAAGCCTAATAAACCAATTTGGAAATCAAGTCCATTTGTCTGTGAGTTCGATAGTTCAAAAGCAAAAAAAGCTAGAAAGATGAAATTTGGTACACGGTTTTTCAAACCAAAATAATAGATGTCAGTCAAATTTTAAACGCAGTTGGTCCGCAGTTGTGTTCGCATATGGTATAATATACAGACAGGATAAAAATTCAAAACAGCAACAAGTTGAATGAATAAAATTTGGCATCTAGTTTTATCAAAACTTTATATCAAAGTTTCGAAGACGCAAATAATAGGCTTGGTTGTTTTTAAATCATCTTATTCGTGGATTTCAGAACTTGATAATTAAAAAAATATAACTATGGAGATAAATGAATATTTGGTATGTTGCAATAATTCTAAATTTGTCTGTAAGATATGACTCGATTATCTTAGAAAAAGATTCTCAATTGTGTTATCTATCTCTGTAATATCCGATTTTTCTCTGTAATACGAAATTTACCACAAGAAGAATGCTCCAGCTAGTTTTGGAAAGAATTTTTCTGCAAACAATAAAAATTGGAGTTGCAAAAAGAAAGCTACTACTTCTTGTGCACAGCCGACCACCACACCACCACTGAAAGAAGCTACATCGATAGTATTTGTTGTGGCCGACTGTTGTCTTTAGCATTAACACGTCCATAACACTGGACGATTCACCGAATTGGCATCCTTTTTCCTTGGGCCCCAGTCACAAGGTGATCACTCACTGACCTTCTTCTCATCTTCCTGTGCAATTATCATCCCATCAAATAAAAAACGCGCCACTTTAAGAAAATCTCCTCAAAATTCTCAATATTTTTCCAAATTCGCGTTCCACAACAATAGAAATCAAAATATTTTAAATAGCTGGTAAAAAACTAACAGGCTTTAACATCATATCCTTCAGTGTTTTAAAATTATCTTGTGCCATTTGTACTATATTTAAATAATCAATTTCAACATTCAGATTCTTTCTTAGTTCCGAGATTTTTATGCATTCCTTTTAATAATGATAAACCGTTCCCATTCCTCCACAGCTGCATTTATTTAACCGCATTATTCCGCATGTTTGGAAGTATGCGGGGAATCTCCGATTCAAAAAGAAAGCTGAGCAGAAAAGGATCATTCAGTTACAAATTTACATTCATGGAAATAATGGTAAGAAGCGGAACATGCGAAATCTTTGATACGACAGCCGCAACCAGAATCAAATATATGGAAAATAGTGGCAATTTGCAACAATCCTCTCTCAACAATTTCAGAACTAATCAATACAAATATTTTGAATTGATAAAATGTTTCACAAATTTAATAAATTTTGAAACCTTTAGACGCTGCGATTAAAGTGAACGCTGTTTTAATTTTTTTTAGTACTAAAAAAAAAGCCTGATTTTCTTTCATTTTAATTTATTATGCTTGGAAACAGAGCAGAAACATAATGGCAAATAATACTTATACACTCCAGCCTTAATAGTTGTCAGTTAAGTTTTTACTGTATACATTTGTTTCCATTAAATTCTAAGATTAACTTTGAAAGAGGAGAAGAAAAGGATTGTGTTATATATTTCCTTTCTATCGTATCACTATGTTATTGCGTTCTAACATTATTATCCTAACAATGCCAAAAAATTCAAGAAATTGACATAAATCAGGATATATGTGATTTTATAGATTGTTAAAATATAAAGATATCTTTTTACAGGCTTGCCAAGGTTGGGGATAAACAAACACTTGCAAAAATATTGAGAAAAAAACTAGGTTTATGATGGATGAGAATGAGGAATAAGAAATGGCTAGTACTTTCGATAAAGCTAACGGAAAAGTTTTGAAACTGTTTATATGACTATCATGTATTTATTTAGATATAACTCTAGAATAACAAAACAATATTTGGCCTTCGCCTTAACAGATGGTACAAATATTCAACTAGGAAATTTTACTTTTAGATACATCGTATGTATAGGAAATAAATACTATCTCAGTAGGCTTCTAATAGATACTTTTTTGTCCTATTAATTCATAGCAGTGTGATAATTAGGAATATTACTAACAAGTTAGATAAGAACGAGTTTCACTGCAAGTGGGTGGAAGCGAAAGAAATCTTAGCTTTCAATAACTTAAACTGACAAAGAGAGGACACTGGTTAGAAAATTGAGTTTGGGATGAGAATTTGTATAATGGTAGTCTACCTTTAGGATGTTCATTCATTAAAATATTAAAAGTGCAATAGCCAGCCAATTTCGAGAAATGTCCCTAAAACTTTCAGCATAGATTATATACTAATAATGAGTCATCGTTGCCGAGTATCCGAATGGCGCAGAGGATAGGATAAGGTGCGGGCTTAGCATTGTGAATGGAATGTCCTTCCATTAGTGAGACATGGAAGTTCGAAGAAGAATGTGCTTGTCTAGGTGTCGTATATCTTATTCACCCATCGTTCAAAATTAAATAGTTCGTGCCCAAATATTTCCTTTATAGATTCTAATGGACACATTCATATATTTATACTAAAATTATCGTTGCAAAAGAATAGAATTGCATTATAATTTGGACTACATTCAACATTATGTTGAACCTTCTGTCAATTCTGTAATAGACTTGTAATATTGTTTCCCTGTTCAGCTACTTTTATGGTAAGGCAAGGAGTTTTACAGATGACTGCAATAAATGTTGATTGGATACCGGATCGTTAATCCTCGATTTTGGCGATAAACATGGCGATCATTTAGCAATTTGGCGACGAATTTGATGACTTTAGAGGCAGAAATTAAGGAATATTCGATAATCTTGGAGATAGCTCTATAAGAATTCCAGTTCCATTCTTTGTTCTAAAAGATTAGATGCCCGTCACAGGAATCATAAAAATAACTGAGTCGAATGTAATAATCGTAATGTAATAATCGTTTCAAGAGATGTTAGTAGTTGAACTAAATCTCTTTTTGAATGTTGATCCTCAATGAGCTCTTTGTACTGTTTCCACAAGTACTATTTTTAAGAACGCTTTCTTTATGTTTTTTTACATGTGTTTCATGCAGAATAAAGCGAATTCTGCAAATATTTTTGCTTACGCTTTGTCTGTGTTTCGTGTTTTTGCAGAGTAAAATGTGGTTGTCTGTTACTGAATCTGTTGAACTTTTTAATGTACCTTTATTGTATGGATATTTCATAAAATTATTCACATCTTATTGTATACTTATTGTATTGCATTGCATATGTTAACTTGAAATATAAAGGCCAAAACAAGATAAAATTAGATTAGGGCCTTCACACCTAATCTGTATAAAATTTTAGATCAAATGGTGAAAAGGAAGACAGCGAAACCCAAACTTGGTCTTCCTTTTTATACTCAAAAACATTAGCTAAAATAATTTTATTAATTTAATTGAAGCAACGACACATGTCCGTGAAGTTTACTATGCCGTAATACAATCGCAAAAATTTTAATTACTGCCTGGAGAAACAATTTTACATCCGAAAATTCTTCAAAAATTTTCAAGTCTAGGCAAAATTTGATATTAAACGGAAAATTTAAAAGTTTCCTTTAAAATAAGGCATTCCTCAGTTCATAGCACACGGTCTTCCTTTCAGAAAGAAAATGTTGTATGATAATTTAATCTAAGAAGAACTTAATTCATATTCAAAGAGCGCCTCGAGTTCAAAATTAGCTCGAAATCCAACCCTCGAAAATAGAATTACTTTTTACTTTACTAAAAGCTAAGAGCAGAAATTACATTTATTTTGCATGGTGTTCAGTATTCTAGAGTGTATAGAAAGAAATGAAAAAAAATGTATTTCTTTGAATTCTAAATTTAAGCATTCTTTATTATATATACAACAGGCAATTTACTTGTACCTATTCAACGATATAATATCTAATGGAATAGTGTCGGATGCCCAAATAGGCAGACTAGGCAGCTGCCTAAGACAGTACGCAGATTGAATAAAAAAATTTATTATTCTAGTTACCATCTAAACGTTTGTAAAAAATACAAGTTTTCTGAATGATTAAATATTAGAATAGTATTAGCATTTTATCTAATATATTTGATTGGGTTACTATATATTTCACTATGTTCACTTAGTTATTAGAATATTTATGAAGCTGAATATCTGCTCCATAAATTCTGATATCTGTGAAACACGGTGTTATAATTGATAAATAAGATGAAAGTTAATTAAAGTAAGTTAGTTAAAGTAAATATATATTCACAAAATTATTAAAATAATAATTATTACCCTATAATAAATGTTTAACTTGTTAAAATGTGCTGAAATGTGAAACAAAATTGATCCTTTTATTAAAAAAATGAGCCGCATAAATTATGCATTGCCTGCAGATGCTAAATATCTAATTCTACCATTGCTATATATATATATATATATATATATATATATATATATATATATATATATATATATATATAATTGTTATCTTAATTTTACCCATATTAACTTCATACTAAACAATGTTCTCTTATGGTCTTAAATGGTTTATTAATTTTGCATGCGTTCTGTAAAAGTTCTGAATTCAACAGGTTTTCATAATCTGAGCGAAGAGATAAAATTCCTTAATGCTTAAAACATTCTTTTGAAGATGCCTAAACTTCCCTTACCTAAATCGACATGTATGAAAAAATCCCTATCAAATTCTCATCTAAAACGACTGAGCCGGAAAGATTTTGGTCGATTTTTGTCGCGATGTAAACGGACAATAGTTTTTTCATCGCTTCATGTACATAATATGCTTCTTTTGATGAAATAAATCGAAGTTCTAAATTTTCAAAAGTATTAAAATATTTTTAATATTTCATTCGTATCCAGGATAAGAATTCATTCCATTTTTAGAATTTCTCTCCAAATCAATCGCAAAAAACTTCTAACAGAAATGAAAAATAAACAATTTATTCTTAGAAGAAATTAATAAGACGACACAAAATCGCTTTATCTTTTTAAGAAATGAATCTATGATCATCACTAGTAGGTTTTCTTAGTATTTTCATGGTAAATTCCCTAAATCGTAACATTAATAATTGATGAAACATTAAAATTCAACTATAATTACGATGAATTACCACGTTTTACATTTACTTGTGAATGAAAAAATCACATTGAGAATCTATTTTTGCTTCGATGTTTCTTGAAATGATAGCTTAAAAATTCAATTAATTAAAAAAAATGCAATTTTGTATGTAGCACTGTTTGAATAATTATAGACTTTTAATAAATTTTAACTCGTACTATCAATAAAAATAAATGTTATTCTAAGATTGTATTAAATGTAATCAAAAATGTATAAAAATAAATATTATATGCGTTTCGATAATTTTTTTAATTTAAGCATAAAACTCAGCCTATCTACGATATTTTTAACAAGCAAGTTGCCATTCGTTCCAAATTAAAATATCATATTAATTTTTAATTAGTTTGTATATTCATCTGCGAATTTTCCATCTATATTTTATGAAGATATTAATTAAGTTTTTGGATATTGCGTTTATTCATTCTTAATGTCACTCTACCCACTGAAATTATTACATACATTAAATATGAAAGCAAGTCATTCAACTTATAATTCAAAACAAGACATAATTGTCAAATGCCAAAGAAATTTTAAAAAACCCGCAGAAGTCAAACCAGTATTACGGAAAAAAAAATTTATTTTAATTTTTAAATGAAATATTAGTATCAGTTTTAAATTTGTCTCAGTGCCGGCGACTCCAGTTGTGTTTATTTGTTCAAATTGCTTATAACAAAACAAAACAAAAATATTCTTTTCTATCTAAAAGTCTTCATATTCATATACACATGCTTTATATTTGTACGTTTAACTTACAGAAAGATTCCCAAATTTTGAATCGAGACTGATGATTTAGTAATAATATACTCGGTTATGAAATGCAAGGGCTCCAGGTTCATAACACGATTCTATCTAAAATCTGTTGTATTCCAACGTCATGATGCACTTTGGCGTCGTGGCCAAAAGTGCGTTCCTTACTGTAATACGAAAATTCAAAACGGGGTAGAGAGACCAGGTGTCGTCCTGTGCATTTAAGTTGAGAGATCCGTCCCAAAACAGTCAATAATGCTTCAAAACGAAAAGCTGATTTAGCGAAATTCGACATTTGGACTGGAGAGTCATAGATTCAAGACCCGAATCAATATAAGATTCTGAGGTATCCAATGACGTAATGCAAAAGCACGGATTTCGCTTGACGTAATGGAGAAGCTAGAGGATAGAAATACCTGTTCCACTGTTTTATAGCATTATGAATATTCAAAAAATAACTGTCCTATATCACAAATGAAAAAGAAAATTTTACAAAATAAAATCTGATTGAGCAAAGTCTTGACACTCTCAAGCAGCTATAACAAATAATGTATTTACTTTTGTCAGAAAAAATACCGAAATCACTTTCAAACTAAATATTGTAACTAATGTGTCTCAAACCTTTTTTTAATCTATATACTTATAATAAAGCTCAATGTGTGTGTGTGTGTGTGTGTTGGCGCTCTACAGGCCAGACCGTTTGACATACAGCTATCAAATTTGGTACATGTATACCTTGGAGGTTGGGAATGTGCACCTGGGGTTTCTTTTTTCGAATTTTTAATTAGAATTTTAATTATTAATTAAAAACTAACTTTCCCGCCAAAAAATCTTCCATTTTCCCCACCGCCAACTTTTCCGCCAAAAAAATCTTCCATTTTCTCCACCGCCAAATGACTAAGGCTTCCGTTTTTTTCTCCCAACAGTAATGAGGCTAGGGTTAAAATTTTTCGGCGGATTATTTCAATCGGTTATGTTTATTTTCTTAATGTTTGATGCATTTAAAATTAAACATTGTTAATGAATCAATCTTTCAGATTCATTCTGAAGTACTTTTGAATTAAAATAAAACAGAATAAAGGAAATTAAAAATTTCTAATCCGCATAGCGTTACCCCAACTGGCGTAGAAAAAATCACGTATTTGCGTTACGTAACCGGCGAAGAAAATTCACGCATGCGCATTCTGTTCTGATTGTTGCCATGACAACGTTATCAATGGATGATTTAAATTATTTTTGGGTTAGTTGCATGCTTTTGTAAGTAAATTTTATTTATGTTAGTTATATATTTTTTGTATATGCTTATAGTTTTAAGTACATCGTTTTTTAAGTAGTTTTTTTAAAATCTGTTTTCAACCGTTTATTTTAAACGATTCGTTTTATTTTCTTAGTGTTTGGTGCATTTAAATTTAAACATTGTTAATGAATCGATCTGCTCATAATGAATCTAAGAAAATTTTGTTGACCAACTCTTGAGATATTACATAAATTAAAAAAGATATTCTTTAGTGCCCATAAAGTTTAAACGCTGAGTGACTCTGTTTTCAGTAATCAGATTATAAAAAAATGCTTTGTTTCAGTAAAAAATATTATTATATTAATTGAAGATAAATTCTTTCCACTTTAATTTAAAGCATAAATTCTACGGGTGCTAACAGAAAATGAGAGAGATACATATTACGTTATGACTGAAGGCCTTTATAATATTATGAATGAATTATATGATAATCAAAATTTGAAGTTTTAAAATATTTTGATGAAGAAGCTATTAAAGTAGAAATTGCATAAAATATTTAATTATTAAAATTTTAACGAACATTAAGATTGGCGAACCGGCTGGTCGCCAAAGGCGGCTAGTATTAAATAAATTAATCAAATAGCAACATGATTTCTAACAGATTTTAAGCCATAATTTTTCTTTAAAGAGTTTTCCACTTTAATTACATACATTTTGATTTTAGATGCATTTAATGCTTAAAATGTTTAATAAAAATCATTAATACTCAAATTTCGGGCAAATTGGAAATTTGAGTCAGATTTATGAAAATATTTATTTCCATGCATATTCGAAGACATATTTTGGACGGACCCAAAATTCGCAATGCAACAGGGGAAACACATAAAACAGATTATCGGCTTAAAAGCTTTGACAATAATTAGAACTGAAATAGAACTCTCCTCAAATTAATTAAAATTTTATTAATAATAATGAATAAAATTTTAATTAACTTGAGGATAAAGATAAAAATTTACATTAGCAACATCAAACTTACTGCAAAATAAATATAATTAGAAAATGCCGTTTTTTCCTTTTATGTTTAGTTAGATATACATATATTTTTTTAAGAATGCGCTAAGGTCAGACAAATTTGAATTTTAAATTACTAAAAGATCCTGTTTTCCTTTATGTATAGATATACAGATTTACAGTTTTGATACACAGAATTTTTTAAGAATGCGCTAAGGTTAGAAAAATTTGAATTTTAAATTTCTAAAAGATCCTCTTTTCCTTTACGTTTAATGTTTAATTAGATGGTGAAGAAGGCTTTAAAGGCAATTGACATTGAGCAATACTTGTGAAACATGCACACAGAATTATACTGTGCATTAGAGTGGAACGAAAATGGCCATAAAAAAATTTTTTTTTTAGATTTTAATTTGGTAATAATGTGGAAAAGTTGCCTTTTAGGTTCAAAAACAATTTTCAAAAATTTGGTTGCAATATTACATTATCTTGAGGCGCCGCAAAAAGCTTAAAATTTGCAAAAAAAAAAAAAAAAAATGAAAAAATGGGCCTTCAAAAATTTTTTCTTAGATTTTAATTTGGCAATAGTCCAGAAAAATTGCTTTTTAGGTTCAAAAGCAGTTTTTTTAAAAATTTGGTTGAAATTATCTTGAAGTATCGCAAAGAACTTAAAATTTGAAAAAAAAAGAGGAAATTTTTAAAAAGGGCTTTTAAAAATATTTCTTAGATTTTAGTTTGGTAATAGTGGAGAAAAGTTAGTTTTTGGGTTAAAAAAGAATTTAAAATCATTCTGGTCGCAATACTAATATATCTCGAAGTGCCACAAAGCTCTTAATGTTTGTAAATACAATTGAAAAATTACAAATTTTGAAAAATATTTTAATGAATTTTTCGTTAACATAATGTAACAAAAGAGGACTTTAAATACATATATAAGCATTACAACTGAAAAAATTATTAATTACGAATATAATAATAAAAAAAAATATATTCTTATGACAAATTATGCGTTTTTTACTTCTGTATTCTTAGTGATTACAAATGTTACAGCTGCAAAATGTTTGTTTCTACTTCATTGCCACATTAAACTGTTTTTTTAAATAAAATTTAGGCTTATTCACATCCGAGTCAATTTTTGCTCTTATATATCCTTCTCTTTCTATTGAATCACAAACAGTTTGAGCTGATTCGGCCGCCCGTGTCACAGCTCTTTCCGCTGTTTGCATGTGACAAGGAAGCCGAGGAAAGTCGATTACCGAGTCTCCTATACTATTTGATTCAGCTTCAGATGCCTTCTGTATAAGTCTTTGAGATAGTCACTGAAAACATGTTTAAGCAGGGGGGAGAGGTTCAGTTACATCATTTTCAAGCCATGAAATCATGTCGATGTAATCCTTTGCATCAAAGTTTATGCTTGGAACTTTAGACTTCCTGACTCTGTCTTTACTTGCTGTTCTTACTTTTAAAACACATTGTAAACCAAGTTCACTTTGAATTTTACGTTCATCACTTAGCATGGATAAAAGGATAATTTCTAAAGCATCAAAGTACCCATTTTTTTTTAATAATCTTGTCTATAACGTTCTTGAGATCGTCAGAGAAATAGCGTGAATATGAGATAAGGTTAAAGAGATGATTGGAACCATAAGTACATGAAAGTTTCGACTTAATATTAAACCACATAGGCACTGGATAGTTTTATCATTTCTTGTCTACTTGATGGATCTGGTTGATTTGCGTTTTTTTGTAAAGAACACTATTGTTCTTCAGAGTTGTCAATGTTGCCAGTAATCGTTTCTGATGTACTAATATTTTTTTCTTGATTAAACTTAATTATTCCCTGTAGTTCTTTACTTCTTTCTTCCTCAAAGCGATTGTGGTAGCAATATCAATATCACCTCTTACCAATTTCCTGTAAGAGCGTTGAAAGTTTAGAACTTTTTTATTCCATAACTGGCACTTTTTTTTCTTTTATACAAATCAGAAATATCAAATAAAAGTCTAGTTTCTTCTCTAAATTCTGTGAAATTGGAATCGAACTTATCTGAACCTTTTCTGCTTTTAGATTTTAATAAATTCCTGTATTTAGCATGATAAGCTTTTATCATTTGTGAATTTTTTTTTTGCTAGAAACAACGGGAATAGAAGGTTTTGACCATATTTGTTCTATTATGGAACTAAAGTGTCGATATTTCACATACAGAAGGATCCTTCTCTGAAGCAATTTTGAGGTTATTTCTAATATAACAGTAGCACTAGAGTGAGTTGAGTTAAGTAGTAGTTCAACTTCAAGCAAATCAATCACTAAATTTCCAGAATAGAACACTTCGACATTTGTCTTGTCTTCACTAATTTAGATTGAGACATTTTTACTCACAACAAAGTATACAAGCGCACAAATTAACAAATTAGTTACGTGATAAACGGAGTGGAGACGCCATCTCAACTGAACTCGGCAAAGCTACTGATTTGAAACCAGTTCTGTCCTTGTCATCGGACGCAGACAAATCTCCTTTTTATCTAATAATACCGCTCCGTCAAAGACTTAGTGCCATGCCAGTGCAATAGTAAAAGTGTATTTATACTTTTATTCATATGACAAGGCCTGTTTAAAGCTTTTTACTTCATAATCGAAGCACGAAAAAAGTGTGTTTTTATACAACTTTAACGTCTTTGCGAAAGCTCAAGAAGTACTCTTATATTAAAAAAGTTTTTTTTATCTTATCTATACCAAAAAGCAACTTTTCCGCTCTATTACAAATTAAAAATCAAAAGGTGATTATTTCGTAAAAAAAACTTTAAAATGTAGCAAAAATTTCAATTTTATGAAACTTATACGTCCTTGCGGCACCTCAAGACCTTCTCCAATATTTTTCATATTTATAATTTATTTTATCTATACTAAAAGACAACTTTTCCGCAACTATTACAAATTAAAAATCAAAAATTGTTGTGTTTTTTTTTTCATTTTACCAAGTAAATTGAAAGAGTATGCACGATGTGCATACTCTTTGTAATTTATTTCACGGTTTCAAGGACACGGCTTCATTGGAAATCTGCTTCGCTTATCTTGTTTCTAATATATTAAATCTGATTCATCCAATATAATAGCATATACGGATCAATAGCAGGTTTTAATTAAATTTAATTATAAGATTTAACTATATTTATCATATCGCCACGTTTGGTGTTTTAAAAGAAATTGTTAAACTAGAAATCAAATGGCTAAAGTAGTGACAACTTTGTTCCAATTTTTTACTAATATTTATTTGCTTATTTTCAATAATATTTCGTCTGCTTAATTTTGTAAAACAATTTACAATGACATTTTTATTTTTTTAATTTTTTTTTTCATATCTGAAATAACAAAAAAAAAATTAATAATTAGCATATTAGTTTGTCAAATTTTAATAAATAGCCACATTATAGAGTAGATTTGACAGTTTGTGTCTAATCTTCGACTTTATAGAGATGAATGTATTTACTATCAAGCAGAAAATAAAAAAAGGGAGAGCAGGTCGTGGACAAATAATAGGATACAATTAAGTTGATATCCAGTTTTTTCTGTATCAGGTACGGATACTCGATTATACTTAGTACTGCCGTTGCCGGTTATTTTCCTATTGAAATGGAACTGACTACTCAGTAAGTATCAGTTTTCGCAATTGTGCAGAAACTATTTTCTTTGTTTCGGAAAGATATTAATGAATATAAGCTACCAATAGTAAGTACTTTTACATTGATTGACGGATGGGCATGAAGAGGAAGTGATATAGTTAATATAAGAGAAGACGAGGATTCTTCAATTGTATGTTCACCATTACTTTGGTAAAAGACAATATTGGTTGTTAATGAAACATCTATAAAACACATCAAACATACTAATAGCGTCGCAGAGACAGGATGGAGAGCTAGGTTAAAAATATTTAGCACTTTGTATCAGATTGATATATTATCACTGAATCGAAAACGAAAAAGACAGTGGAGATTATCAGTAGGGCTGGGCGATGACGGAACTTTATAATCACGATATATCGTAAAACACATATCGATATTTATCGATATATCGTGATATCATAATTTATTTATAGCTATTATAAGTTATAAATAGCACATCTTTAACATATTAACTGATCAGAACGACTCCAAATAAAAGGAAGTTTCAATTTATATAACAAAAATATTCGTTTTCTTTTGAATAAAAATAGAAAATAATTGTGGTAAAACCCCTTTAATAAAGTATGTCAATGAAAAAGCAAGTCTGCATGTTACAGTTTATAACATTGCGTTTTATTTTTCAATATAATAATTTTTAAAATTTTACCCTTTTTACTGCTGATTTAAAAAATGCTTAAGTTTCTTTTATTCTTCTTATAAATAATAATGCTTTTAACAAGCAAAATTAAATAATTTTAATAAATCATCAATTAAAAATTTGATGTCCTGAAAAATTAATTTTGTATATGAACTACATAAATTTTTATTCTTATTTTAATAGTATTTTTGGCAGAATTCATTTAAATATGCAACTAGAATATGTTGTGTAACTAAAATTAATCACCCAATTTACTATTTCAAAACTCAAAAAGAGACAAAGAAATAGTAATTCCGAAATGAGTAAAAAACATTAATAACAAATATTATGAACGATAAATTTATTTACGGATGAATGATGTAATAAATTAAAGATTTTAGAAAAGGTCCTGATCACGATCAAATAAAAGAAAAATATGCAATTATACATCACCATAAACTCAGTGAAAAAATAATCAACACTCAAGTACAACGCTGAGTTTCTGAATATTAAAATTCTAACTAATTATCTTTTATTTCAAAGTATTCTATATCAGTATATTTGCATATTATAAGATTGGAATCATTTCCAATATTAAAATTAAAATGATGGGGGGAAGGAAAAAGGATTAAATAAAATAAAACAGTTAAAAGCTTGAAAAATCATCAAAAAAATTATCTTTATATTAAAAACAAAAAATTAATAATTTGACAAAAAAAATTAAGTCAGTTGAATGCAGGAATTTTTAAATCAATGTCAAATGCTGTGTACTTGAAAATTAAAAAAAGAACATGAATAAAAAAAAAACGAAAGAAAAAACACTTTTTTTATACTGCATGAAAATTTGAAAAAAGCGCAACATATAATCTATTCGCATAAAGTGAAATAAATTTGAATAATAAAATGTATCCATTAATAATAATCTTTATCTTAAATAAAAAAATAACATAACAAAAAATATATAATTATATAATGAAATCGGAAACGAACATGTTTTTAAAGATATAAAACAAGAAAAATTATACGCTTTTAGAAATATAATGGAGTATACTGCAGGAAAGCACGCGTATTAAAAAGAAAAGAAAAAAGAAACATATTTTCCACAGATATGCCAAACAATGCCTTGAATTCCCCCCCCCCAAAAAAAAAAATTGCAAAACATTGCCAGTAGTCATGCAAATTCGATTACTATCGAAATCTCGGAATACCCCAAATTCGATCCCCAAATTCTTACCCAAAATTCGATAAGTATCGAATATATTCGAAGAATATCAATATGTGTTGGACGTTATATCGCGATAATTAAGTTCTCTCATCACTTAGCCCTACCGGTAACCAAAACAAAATCGAAAACGTAAGTTAGTTTTGAATATCGATTTATCATGAGCGAAAGTTTAAGGGAATTTCTTTTTTTTTTTATGCGCGTACGCTTGAGTATAAAAATGCGAGCTGCGAATAAAATTGTGGATTTGATCTGAATTAATCCTTTCTGCTTTTATTTCTGAAGATGTATATTTAGCGATTAAACAAAGGATAGTCAACAACCTTCTGATAACCTCAGTTATTTTTCCATAATGGCATCATTCAGTTAGGGAATAGAAAACAGTTTATTGCAAAACGACATGCTTAAAACAAGCATTTTTATATATTAGAACATGACAGTATTTATAGAAATATTAACAAGAATTATGTATAAAGATGTAAAAGAATGAAGAGCAACAAGAATAAGCACTAATCGATAACCAAAAATGAAATCGAAAACGCAAATGAATCGCGAATATCGATTTTTTTTTGTATCGCGATTTATCGTGAACGATTTTTATGGTCACGATTTCGATATATAGATATTATTCGTAAGTTGGCATCAAAAAATCAATTTTTCAAAAAAATCGATTTTTTTCGTTAAATTAAAAATTAGCCCTAATTATCTGTCAGGGTCATTCGAATCCAAAAACTGTTAATGTGTACCTAATACTCTTAGTCTATATAATGTTACAAATCTGTAATTTTGCTATTCGGCACGGCGTGCTGAGCTTGGCGACCATTTGACGACTTGGCGTTGAATTTGGCGAGTTTGGCGACTAAATGGATAATACCAGAAAGTTCGAGAAGTTTCATGATCCATCCAGTAATAACAGGATACACCCAGGTACGCCCTGATTGGTCTGCAGTTTCTAGCCCCGCCTCAAGGAACTATAAAAGACGAGCACTCTGAAGCTGCGAAGAAGTCGTGTGGATAGTGGAAGAAGTCGTGTGTATCGTCAGAAGTTGTGTGTATCGTCAGAAGGCGGGTGTGAGAGGAGTCGGAGTCGCCGACACGTAGAGAAACTGGAGGATTACACAGCAAGAAAGCTGCTGAACTATAGCAATTAAATGTGCTGTGCTATTACAATTGATTAGCGGTATTTGTTGTAGAAGAAAATTTTTTGTAACAATAAGTTTTGTGTATGAGTAAGTATTGTGTATGAGTTGTGTATATAAGTTTTGTTTACTCGCCTGATACAAAGTATCAGGTTTGCATAGTTACCATTCTTGTCTAAAACAGGGTTATAATAAATACGATTGTGCTAAACTCAGTGCATTCACCTGCTTCCTCCTATTTCGCATTATGCTTTCAATCGCGTATTATGAAAACGCTAAACTCTTCCAGGTCTGGTAAGCTTTGAGTGATGTCCTGCTCCATATTTATTACAGCAGATAGATTCTTACGCCATATCCGCCGGCTCACCAGAGTCGGAATATACATACCTGCCTCCATCCGAAGAAAACCATTTTTGGAGTTATGATTTCCTGCTAATGAAAGCGATAAACTTGAAACGGAAAGTGTTAAGTGAATGAAATTTGTGATGTAGTCTTAAAACTGCAATTGTAGATCTGTAGATTGTAGATCAAATTTTGGATGAAATCCATCCGACGGATATCTGTACGTTCGGAAGTGTTCTTTTGTATATGTATGCCACGATAATATGAAAATGAAATAACCAAATGTATAAAATTTGGATTATGGTTTTTTTCAAGAGTATGATACTATATCAAATTCAGGATTAAATCTGTGATGATCCTGCTTTCATCAAGATGATGTCTTAGTTTAAACTGCGTGCCCGTGACAGCGGATTATTCATGCGATGCATGAGTCAACTGCACTTTCTTTCTTTCTTCTTCTTCTTCTTTTTTTAGATTTATAAATGCATTTCATTAACTAGCCAAAAGACTTCCTCTTAATGTTTCCTTTAAATAAAAATATTATTTTTTACACCAGTTATTGAAGTGAATATTATGAGCAACATCCATATTGGTAACCCGGACGAGACAACCTTTAATTGGTATGCTATGGGTCAATCATTCTATTTGTATATAATTAATGTAAAATTTAAAAAATACAGATTTTTTTGAATTTTAGAATGTGATCTCAGCATCAAAATTATTGACCAGTAACAAATTTTATTCGAAGGGTTGACGATTTTGGCTTATCTGTTCACGAACGCAAGAACATTTAGCTTTTCTGAACGAACGCAAGAACATTTAGCTTATCTGAACGAACGCATGAACCCTCAAAATAACAACAAGCTAGATAGATAACATTTGTGTTTGATTACATCACAGAAGTTATGCGTCAATCGTATAAAGCGAAGAGGTCCGTAATATATACGCTGTTTCCTTTTCTATACGATGAGCTACTGCACAAAACACGATTCCTTGTGTAATTATACCAGAAAGTCAAAAGAAGAATGCCTCCTATCGTTTCTTTTCTTTGCACGCTATCCTTTGAAAGCATTTTCTTTTAAAAGCCACATTATCCATTCCTGCAGTTCATGCACATTATCCATTCTTACAATTGAAAAAAAAGAATACAAAGCAGTATTTTAAATTCGTGTTATCAAATGGAATTCGAAAACATTTCCATTTAGCTGTCACTCAAGAAGGGAAAAAAAATAGAGGAAAAAGTAACAAAATTGTAATCTCATCTAATTTTATTTCTTCTTTATAGCAAAAAAGTTTCATTTTATTAAAGATTCCGAAAGAGAAGCGCTACGTGACTTGGATAGGCAACAGCCAACAACAGTTATCGATTGTTATGAAGATCCTACGTTTTGACAAACTCAACCTACTTTCCGAGAGAAGATCGAAGGCGAATTCGGCTGGGATCTTGTGCGTTCTTGGTCGACAGGATAATATTTTTTTTGACAGGTCTGAAATAACACTTTCCATCTGAAAGCACTGTAGGTTTTAAGATTGAAGAATTTGACTGCATTTCCTTCCGAACTTATTCAGGATACAGAGAAAACAAAAGTATATGCGATTTTTATTCAAATAAGATATAAAACCATTTTTCACTTCCCATACTACACGCAAAGATATGTTCTTTTAAATCTTAAAGCCATTTTCAAAATTCTGAGTTATTTCTTGCAGATGTCAACATCTGGCTTATAAGAAATTTTCCATTTTTGTAGAACCTAAATCGATTTTCATTTAATTCCCCTTTTTTTGCACAAGAAATTATTTCAACTAAATTTTGTTATTATTTTTAATATTTGAGGAATGATAATAATTGTTAAAGATTTTAATCAAATGTCATATGATAAGCTTTATGAATGTCATTTACTTTTATTCCATTGTGTTTGAATACATTGTTACGGATTACCCGGTTCGCTTGTAGTGGGTGTATGGTGCGAAAACAATCAGCAGGCATCAGTAGAAAACAACAACGACGTTTATTTAACACGAAGACAGGACAGCACAAAAATGACAAATATGTACAGTCGAAATGAACACACAGCAGCACACTACAAACTCCCGACTCACTACAACAGGATTGGCTACTCCACACAGAATTCGATGCTGTTTCCATAATAGACAACAGGACTCGGCACACAGCTCAGTTCAACACTCGCTTGAGCTCCACACAACGTTGGCACTCCGCTATCCTCTCGAAGACTCGTTACTTATCTACGACTCCGACTGCGATTCCCTGCAGCTTCAGCTTCAAGATAAGCTTATCGGGGCACCCGTCCTTGGAATAGGACTATCCCCATAATGACAAAAAACTGTTTGATTAGACATAACTTTTGGGTATTATGGCATGATCTGTGATAGCTCCTGATGAGACGATGGTAGAAGAAAAACTGGACTGCAGCTTGAGACTGCAGTCCTTTTATAGTTCCCGGGAGGCGGACCGAGAACCTTCTGGGCCAATCAGGCGTATTTCAGTTCCTATTGTTTGGATAAATAAAATTCCGGATGTTTCCAGCATTATCTATTTTATCGCCAACGTCGCCAAGTTTGTCGCCAACCTCTGAGATTACTGGCGCGGCACCTGATCAGCATCCAATACAGATGATTTTAAATTGGTCTTTCTGGTGATAGAACTAACCATGCTGGGAAGCAACATTACAGGTTTGTAACAATATCAATACAATGAAAAATTAATCAATTCAAAATGTTTTTTCAATGGCGCAAAAAAAATTCTTATCATTAAGATTCCAATAATTTTCCAAGGCCACTTTCAATTTTAACAAAAGAATTCTCTAATTTTGTCTATTCTTTGGTTTAAAGTTTTTAAAGGAAAAAAATCATTAATTAACTCGTTTTCCCATTTCTCTGCCCCAGTGTGTTTCAATCAATATGAAAAAACTCTAATCTCAATTTTGAAATAACAAGTTCTTTCTCAGGGAATTGTTTCTTATTTATAATTATTTTTGAAATAATTAATCAAAAGGAAGGTAAGACTTAAATATTAAATAGGAACCAGAATTACTTTATTAACGAAAGCAACTGGATATTGTCAGATACTTTTAATTATTCTGTTATCAATACTGCTAAATGTTCAGGGAAATTCAAAACATTTGGTAAATATTATTACAGAATTCACTTATTTATTACAGCTCTGAGTAAAAATTAAACGATATACACAGAAATTAGGTTTCCTTTGGAAATGGAATTGTCCTTCATATTTCATCTATACCTTTCAACAGAGAAAAAAAAAGATGTTCTCCAAATGTGGCATATTTATTGACATTTAATACAAAACGATATATAGTTAAACCTGCTACAGTGCTACATACTGATAAGATTATACTGATAAATTGATGTAGTCCTGTTATAACATGGGTTTCCGAAATGTAGGCATTATATATATATATATATATATATATATAGCATGTTTTTTGCCATCACATTTTTTTAATAGCATGTATTTTATTGGTTTCGTTTAACATGATTCCGTAAAACACGGAATAAATTAGAAATATTATAGGTAATTTAAAAATAAAAAGGAAATATGCTTAGTAACATAAAGGATCGTTCCATAATTTTTTTGTAAAATTTATAAATTTATAGATTCAATACGCTCGGCACAAAGAAAAATCCCATATAAAAAGACGAAAAATATTTTAATTATATAAAAAAACAAAGGCTATAAAAGATGTTGAAAGCCACCCACAATTTATGAAAAGATCATTATAAAGGAATTAAATATTTCCTACCTCCAAAAAAATTAGAAAATATCGCAGCGTTTTAAGACAGTAACATTAATAAGTGCAATAAAATAATGGTTTAATCACGTCAGGAATTTACTTTTTATGAATCAATTACGTTCAGGGCTACCTCAGCTTCAAAATATGTGCTCTTTATATATTTTTTAGAGATGCAAAGAAATGTCCTTTTATCCTCCTTTAAAATAGAAGGAAACAAATATATCCTTCTACTTTCTATCTCACCTTAGAAATTTTAATGGTATTTATAACCTTCAAGAAATTAATTCACAGCTAAACGACTACGCAATGAATGTTTTACATCAATTTAATATGAAAGCCTCGTGCATCTTTTATTTACAGCTGGGAGTATCATGGCACAAAGAAATATAGCGCGAAATTAAATATTAAATGTCATATTCAGTTACTTTTGTCGATTGGATTGATTCCGTAGATATTAGAATCTGAAAAGATATCAGCATTAGCAATTTAGTGAGTTCTCGGATTGCAAAATCCGACACTCTTTCTGCACTGGAAAGGACTTGAGAAATCCATCCAGTCTGCTATTCCTGAAAAAGCAATACATAGTAATTTAAAACTTAAAACAATAATTTAATACATATTAGCACACATAGCAACAAACAACGTCAATTCATGAATGATACAAATGCCTATTTCAGTATAAAAGCAGATTCAGTTATTTTTCGGCCCTTGGCATTATGAGACCCAATTTTATTTTCCCATATACTAAGTATAGAGAAAGCATTGCCTCGAACTAGAGAGTTTGAACTTTGAGAGTTTAGTCTTAGACCTCCTTGAGTTAATAAACGCACTTTTGTCTTCATGTCTGTCTGTCTGAGGCAAAGATAACTCAGACGTTTTGGATTAAATGGATGATACTTGGTATATCGTCTAACATCAAATGTGAAGATTTTTTTTATCACATTTTGAACCAAATCTTATAAGAGGGTGACCATCTGTCGGTCCGTACTTTCAGAAATATGTACACATGATGGCTCAAAAATCCTATCAAATTGGTATGTGATTTTACAACTACAAACGTAGTTCTGCACAAATTTTTATTTCAATCGCTTGGGAAAAATGCATCTAAAACAGAAATTCATTTTTCGGATACTATTAATCGAAAATAATCCCCAAATCAATTACCAAAATTAATTACCAAAAGAATCGAGAAGAAACACACTATAGATTCAGTAAAAATGCTAAATTCACGCCATAGGTTAATATATCGTAACTTTTGTACTCCATTGCCATGCAAGGCTTTTTTGGGGGAGGGGGATAATACCTTTATTAGAAGGCGTGCGAGAAAGTTTTGGGTAAACCACTAACGCTGATTTAACTCGACAATCAATTTAGCTTCATATTTCAGCATATTTTAATACATGATTTTTTATTCAATTAACTCTGTTATGAATATTTATTAGTTTTTATTTATCGATTGTGTGCTTCCTATTGCTACATTTGTAGACAATATTACTGAAGGAGATGTTATTATACTGCTCAAAAATTTTTCAAACTTATTTTTTCAGCAACAAGGGAAATTTTTCTGCTTACGTTCGCTTATGACCGCTGAATGATCTGCTTATGATCGCTCTCTGCTTAGCGAACAGGCAAGTACTAAAATATAAATTACTATCATTCGAAAGTAATTCTTTACGGTGACCATCATAATAGCTCGAAACTGTGCTCTTTTCCCTCTTCCAGGAGTGAAATGGTCGGTATTGTCAATGGAGTGGCTGCCTTGCAGTTTCAAAGATGCCAAGTATATCTGGCTAAATAAAAACGCAACGAATATTTGAATGAATTGGTTTTCAGGAGAATGTGTTCGAACTGCAAGCCAAGCACTTCTTCGCATCACTTTCAATCATGTTATATTGCCGTTGAACTATCGATAACTAAATGAACTGCATTCAATCTGATTACCAAAAGGTTTGGTTATGGCAAAGTGGTAAAAGGGAAACTATGAAACACTGTATGTATCAGAAACCCAGGAGATTCTACGTAGAAACTATTCACTTCCTTCCTATTTACTGGCATCAGTATTTCAATGTCGATGGCGATTATTTATAGTAATTGTATAGTTTCATATGAATAGTAATTATTATATCGTAATTAAAATTTCTTTTCATATAATTATAGTTTCCTATTCATTTGGGAACATTTTATATATTTTAAAACAATAATCAAACGATTTTTTTGTGTTAAAACACTTTTTTTAATCTTCTCATATATGCAGTATGCTTAGAGATCATATAGCTCGAACTCGAGATTTTTGACAAATCTTCACGTTTCACAGTTCTCTGATCTCGGGAAAAACAGATTTTAGGAACCATGCCTGTCTTTTTATCCATAAACAAAATAATTAAAAAAGCTTTTGGCTAGACAGAAGAAATATGATATGTAGTCTTTGTAACAAATCTACAGATTTTTTGAATGAAATCCATTCACAGGCTATCTTTGTTTTTCTAATACATGTGAACACAATACAAAATGTAAAAAAAATAGATGATTAAAATTTGATCCATGCAATTAGCTTCTAAGATACAG
The DNA here is from genome assembly GCF_947563725.1 of Argiope bruennichi. Lineage (NCBI taxonomy): Eukaryota > Metazoa > Arthropoda > Arachnida > Araneae > Araneidae > Argiope > Argiope bruennichi. The sequence goes on from NC_079152.1 coordinate 82,534,953, forward strand.
AAAATTCGTATAAAATATTAAACTTAATCCGGGTTGTCCATATGTTGGTGTCCTTTGTATGCTTATACTTTTTTATGCATATAAAAGCAATGAAAACATAACTTGGGGAAATGAAATATAGTTCAGTAGTAGTTTAGTCTTTAAATTGTATAACCTTATAAATTTTGAATTAAATATGTCGAAGTGTTGACCGTCCATTGATCTTAGCACTTAAGTCTAAGCGATAACTTAAAAACTCAACGACTGAAATAAATTAAATCTGGTATGCGATCTCGTTATTAATATGGATTTCAGTCGGTAAAATAAAAGGTGCTCAAATGCATTTTCGTCTTCATTATAATATTTTCTTTAATAATAATAAATTTATTTATTATAATATTCCTATCATAATACTACTACTTTATTATAAAATCGTGAAGGAAATAAATTCGTAAATAAATACTGAAAATAAATTCATAAGGTTTATGGTATTGTCCGAAGTCCATAAATTTATGCTGGGAGATGGCACCTTTTTAGAGCGTATGCGAGAAACTTTTGGGGAGACCATCTGGGTAGTTTAATTTGCGATTTAATTTTTTTCAATAATATTTTCAGATTAACAACTGCTTAAAATCGAAAGTTTACTGTAATAATAAAACTATTCTGGAACAGCATCAAATGGATATAAGCAATGTAAAGAACGTATATATTTAATGTAAGAATTTGTAAAATCAAAATCAGCATAATGTCATCGAAAAAAATGAATTAAAATGATATTCGGTGGAAAAATTATCAAAAGACGGTACCATAATTTAACGAATAAAAGCAAAATAACGCTTTTGAAATAAATGAAGTAATGAAATACGTGAACGAAGAATGAGAATTGACATATGACTACAGTAGATGCAGAAAATTCTTTTCAAAATATTCTTTATTCTTTATTTTGTTCTTCGAAATATTTTCATATAAATATGCCATGAATAAGACATTAGATCAACAACCGCTTTGTTCAATCAATGGACCCAATTCTTTTAAACACTTGCCAATAATAGAAGAAATAATCATGTAAAAAAAGGAGTTGCTGTAGAAGAAAGATTTCCTAAAAAATAATAAAAAAATGCGGACGCAGTAATGGAAAATCAAATAAAGAACAGCAAATGTTATTTTTTCCTTTAACAATCTATTGTATTAATACGAAACGAGTAAACTTTGTGAGGAGTTTGAGGTGTTTATGATGTAAAGAAAAAAGAATAAAACATGTTTTGAGGAAGAATAAAAATTCCTTTTATCCAATCCATATCTCGTAAAAACGCGTAGCAGGAAATTTCGGGGAAAAGCTTTTATGTCTGCGGCTCGTATCATTTAGCATCTGAATCATATCCATTGTTTGAACCGCAGAGAAGATTCCACTGTTGTCTGAACAGCCTAGCATTTTATGGTAACTGTTAATGTTCGTTTTATCGTTGTTGGAAATATTCAATAATGATCTCCGGGAAAAACAGTTTTTATTCGAATGGAAAGGCGGTAATTTTGCCGCTCTAACGAGCTGATTGGATTCGAACAATAGTTCCCCTCTTCTTTGATTAAACAGCGGAACACTCGAGTGTAAAGTATTGGAATATTGTTACAATGTATTCAAATATTTAAAATTTATAATTCATTTATTAGATTACATTCTTTAAAAATTCAGTTCTGTATCAACTTTTAATCATTTAAATGTTTTTTGTTATTTGTTTTGTTAGATTCTTTATTTTGTCCCCCAAAAAATAGATAAATGAATGTTTTGAAAAGTGCATACGAATCAGACTTGTTGTAGTAAAAATTACCTAGGGAACTCACTTCAGAATCACATAATTAGGAGGGAAAGTCAAAAAGTAAAGGGACTTTTGGAATTTCTCTCTCCAGGATTTGGTAACACTGCTAGCACCCAGCGCTGAATTAGTATAGTCAGCAACAGTTTTAGGCAACTTGTCACTCTTATTACTGCGCTAGTCGTTAGAGGGCAGTAGACCATTAAATATGGCAGCACCATTGTCGATCTGCACCAAGGAGTAAATGAAGGCAGTGATTTTCTTTTTGTTCGTGGAAGGTTTTTAAACCTGTGGAAATTATTCGTCAAATGCAATGGTTTGGAACATCCACCATCATCAGAAATTAAGAAATTTAAGCAATAACCATTAACTGGTAAGATTATGTTAACATTATTCTAGGATATGGAAGGTATAGTAGCCGTACATTTCACCCCAAGACGCCAAATTGGGAACAGTGAGAATTAATGTGATGTGTTGCGAACAAAATTAAAGCCTGCAATCGGATCCAAACATCGTGGAAAACTGCGAAAATATTTCATCCTTCAGCAAGTAACGCTCGGCCATATTCTACCTAACGCACTGTCAAAACAATAAAGAAGTTAGAATTCGGAATTTTGGAACACTCGCAATACAGTCCAGACATGGCTTCAAGTGTTTTCATATGTTTAGACTATTGAAGAAAGCGCTAAGGGGAAGAAGATTTGCAATCGATAACGAAGTCAGTGATTTGATGCAAAATTGGTTACAAATACAAATAAAAAAAAATTTCGATGGAATATAAACACTTGTGAAACGTTGAAAAAAGTGTGTTGAAATCCAGGGTGATTATGTAAAAAAATAATGTATGTTTGAGTTTCCTATCATTAGAATAAATGCATCATTTCTCAAATACCGTTTATTGACTCCCCTTCGTAAATAGATGTCATTAGAAAAATGACATCTATTTACTGAAATTTCTGAATTCCAAGTTTTTAAAATCATTTTGTGCTATAATATTTTTTGCAGTTTCTACCGAAAACGCAGAAATATTTTCCGAAGTGTTCATTTCTACACTCCGAATTAAACCTTTACCAAATATAGTAAATCTCGATCTAATGGTCTGTCTTTATGAGCAGGCAGACACCCGTTCGCTTTTATTTTTATTAGTGGTATGACTTATTTCTAACAAAATTTGTTTCATTCGTTCAAATAAATACATTTTGCTTTGTGTTTCTCCTTCCTACAATTTTGATTTTAACGTTTCAATAAATAAATTGTTTAAAGCAGATTTTGTGATTAAGAGTATATCATCTTATTAATTCATATTCCATTTCAAAATCAGAACGAAACTTACAGGGAAAAATTACACGAATTATGAACGAATATTATTTTAAATAAATGTTTCAGTTTTGTAGGCACGCAATTGCAAATGAATCAGATGGTATCATAATGCGTTACTAAGAATACGAAGCCTTATGCATACAATGATGCAGCTGGTAATCGTTATTTTGTCTTTTATCGAATAATTTCAAATTATTTTTTTGGAGCAGTGGTGTTTTCCATAGTTTCTCACGAATGTATTTTAAACAATGAATGAAATACATAATTTTTCCTTGAACTCTAAAATTCATTAGTAAGATGTCTATAATTTTATTCAAGCATAAAATAGCATAGAATATCTTTCTGTAATGTAATGTCAATTAACCAAAAATACTATTACGAACTGGAATTTCTAGTTTTGTATTTTCGTAAGGAAGATTTTATTTCTTCATTTGTTCGACTCATGAGGTTTGCTTCTCAATTCTGCATTGCGTTGCAAAAGATAGGTATATGAGTTACTGTGAAAGACCGATAGTTGGCAAACGACGATATGTTTTCAAAGTCGGTTGGTGTATATCCGGAATATATGTCCCACTTTTACCGACAAATTTCAATACATTGATGGTGAATGTTGAATAATTTTTTTTATTACTTTAAAATAAAATACAACTTTTTAAATCATTCTTTATTATTAAAAAATATCAGTATATGGATCAAAATAAAAGAAAGTTTAAGTTCAACACATGTAAATAAGCCATTGAATCTAAAGCAATGTCTTCTGAATGGAAAGGGGAGAGTGTCAAAATTAAATTTACACAAAAATTATGTGATTGAAGTTGAGCAGTTTTATTTAATGAGAAGTTTAAATTATTATGCCTCTCTTTCCGTATCTTCTCGGTCTCTCATATTACCTCTCACCAGAATTTATCTGTGTTTGTCGACTTTCGATAATTTGAATGTTAAAAATATAACCAAATATCCTGAATTTTATCGGCCTGTTTGCCATGTGTTTGCATTCTTCGGACAATATCAAAGTTATCAATTGAATTATCAAAAGTTTCAAGATTTAATTTTTGCAATTACAACCGTTTAAATTAGAACTATATCTTTTGCATGAGCATTGCTTCGATCATTTCACATAATTGCTACTCTGCCACTGATAATTCTTGTTTGACAGTAGAGCACTATTTAAATCTATTCATCTATAGCTTTACAGTATATGCACCGATTAGATCTTTCTTTGATATTATAATAACTTGATATGCTGACTGGAATTTGCAACAGGAATAACTTACGACAATCATTAAAAATACAAAATATCTTGGAAATTAAAGAAGCACCACGATGGAGCTATTTATTAAGCACGTATTACATAATATTTTTCGCATAAGATCAGATAAAAATTAAGCATTTGTGATTTTTGTGAGTATATATATATATATATATATATATATATATATATATATATATATATATATATATATATATATGCATGTGTGCGTGCGCGTGTGTTAGAAATTTATTTTAATTAATTAATTGTTTTTATTTATGTAATTCTTAAAAAATTATTTTAAACGTTAGTCAGACATCTGTGTACGAAAGCATGTTTACAATACTCATGCAAAGCATGTGGGGTTATATATCTACTGTAAGAACTAAAGAAAACTCATGTTGTTTCTGAGCAATCTTGCCAAATAAAGGGTTGAGAACATAAACAGAAAGATTATACATCCAAATGCCATGTTTTAAGTTCTTTGCTCTTTCGTTAGTCGGTTTTATCAGCTGTTTTATTATTAATATTAAGCTGTTTATTATTAAGATTATTTTATTAAATGTGATTTATAGGACCGAAAGACTATATGGAATTAAGTTTGCTTAGTTTTTTTCTGCTTTACATTCATTGATTCAAATAACATAAACCGTAATTATTCACTTAATTTAAAACAATTTTCCACCTGTGTGTGTACCAATTTTTAACTGTTTAGAAATTGTTTTGGGCCACGATTAAAGTGGATAGTCTGTATGTAATTATTTAATTATTATGTATTTCATAGTTAATGCGATTAATTCATTATTATGAATAGATGTAACCAGCTACCACTATTTGTAACGCTGGTTTGCATCCCCGCCCTTTTGTGTGTGTCATTTCCGAATGCGAAATCCTAACTTCTGTTATGGATCTAGCAAACAGGGACAAAAAAATTTTATGTTTAAATTAACTGATTTCTCGGTGTTCGAATAAAGTTAAGCATGAATCAAAATTAGTTATGCGATCTTAAACTTAATATTTTTATTTTATTTTTTTATGCTGGATTGTAGCAAAAGTTCATGAGCCGAGATTTGAAACTTTTAATATTTTATATTTTAGATCATTTATAATATTCTCGATTTGGTTGGAGGCTATTGCTAATATTTTCTTTACGCATTATTTTTATTTTATATTTTGCGTTACATTTTTTCTGTTTGTGGCCTTTTGTATGTTTTAAACTAATTTTATTCATTAGTTATGATTCGAGTGTTTTGTAAACTTTAAGGATAGGACAGATCCCATTGAAAAGAAACAAAACCTTTAATGTTACTTTATATTTACATCAAATGTACACTACAAATAATATTTCTTATTACTTAAGCACTCTGCCAATATGCCTGTGCAAGACTTTCTATGACAGCCTTCCTTAGTTAATCTTTGATAATCTATTCGAGATATTATTAACAAGACAGCAGCCCGTTAAGACAGGGGCATTTTCTAGTTTAATAATCAATTAATCATATTCACCATAAAATTGGGGAATCTATCCTTTTAAATTAGCATTTCCAACAATAATAAATGCTTCACATATTTTCTTGAAATCTATTTTATTGATAATGAAGTTAAAATATTTATATACTATTCTAAGCAAATCTTTTATAAATTCTTAATCATTATAGAGTCACATCAAATTTAATTTTCAGTATATGAAAATCTGATTTGAAGCATACCAGACTCAATTTCTTAAAGCTTGTTCCCATCTTTTTAAAGTCAGATCATTATATGATGAAGTTCAGTGTTCATATAATCGTTCTATTATTGTAGTTCATCTCTTTCTATCTCTTTTAATTATCTTTCATGAACAATGATATCTTGATATCAAAAAGGCAGACTGAGTGAATTTCAACATAATTGATCTCATGAAGGTTATTATTTCCTAAAAGGAAGGAAATATCATCCTTCCTTTTTTGTGTGTGTGTCTACAAACCAAGAATGAAAATACTATTATGTTTCCAGTTGACTCTTACCTCTATATTGCATTTCAGGAAAAGCAAGTTCATGTTTCCACGAAACATCTATATTAATACTTGTCTGATTCATCTCCCCAAAAATGCTTTATATAGTCCCGGAATTTGGCAACATATTGCGCCAAGTATTTACGTTATTTCTCTTTTCAAACGTGAACAAAGGAATCCATCGTGATTAGTCTTTTTTTTTATATGTATTAAATATGAATTTTTGCCGTGCTGTTATATTATTGTCGAAAAGAAAAGAAATAGGTTCCGATACGTAGATAAATCAATCTAAAAATTTTCAAGAAGAAAGAGAAATAATTTGATTCATGTTGCTCAACTTGGTTGTCTTGTTGTATTTAGAGAGAAGCACAGCGAAAATGAATTGATAATACACTTATGAATTAATTCAACACGTAATTTGCATTTCGACGAGTCTGAATTAATTTCCTAATGTATATTAATCATTTCAGAGAATTCTCAAACATATCAACATGTTGATTATTTATGTTGCTGCAATATAAATAATCATGTAATTTAACTAAAACATTCTGTGTATATCCTTTTTACTCCTTTGTAATATTGATAGTTTCGCTTATATCTTCTTTTAACACATATATTAAAAAAATTTATTCTGGGTTGATTAAGATGAAAGAGTCAAAATAAATTCTATTTCCGATTTTTGTTAACCAGCAAAGTTGTCTTTTTTAATAATTGCATTCAGGCGACATGCCACAAATTCTTTATCAATAAATCTAAATTATTTATTTTTAGGATTCGCTTTTATATATTTTGAGACTCTTAATCTTTTTTTTTTTTGCACCTTCGTAATTTTATTTGATTGTTGAATGTGTTTCTTAAATGCTTACAAAATCTAGAAAAAAAACCATTTCGGAATCTAGAAAGTCTCAGTAATTTTATTGCTCTGGGAGAGAAGCAATCTCCTATTTATTTCATTATTTGCTAGAAATATTAATAAACGTATTCAAATCGCCGCATTAGTGTAGAATCTGCATAATTGTTTTACAAAATAGCATAATCCTTTCTTAGTAAATTTCAAAATAAATGTGTAACTTCTAGGTTTTTGTCTTGCTCTCAGGTATCCTGCTTATTATAAAACAAATCTAATTTTCCTTATTTCTAACAGTTACTTTTAAAATGTATCTAAGAGAAACTTTATGTAAAAATTGTAATTAAAAAAAATTTTTAGAACTCTTAATTTTTTTTTTGAAGTTAACGGTTTCAGTGTAGTTTTGTCATATTCCTAACAAATTCTTCAGTATCTGCAAAAAAGGGCCAATGATGTCATCAGTTTTTCCAAAATCTTTTTAAATAATGATTTTATGATTTTGTTTATTTCCTTTCTGTCGCAGTTAAAAGATTCGACTAAATTTCTCATTGTTTCCCCTCTAACATACTGAAGCAACGATTCTATAGTTTGCTATAAGTACAGAAAACTTCTTTAAGATATTACTCAAAAACTTAAAGGCTGCGCTTGTAGGGAAAAAATGATGGCTTGTAGTATTAATACCCATAATCGCTCGAATTTCCCATATCAACACAGGACACAACTCATTTTCCCCTCCACATTTTGAAAGAAATGTCAACCACATATGTCTTTTTAGAACTTAATTATTTGTCATAGAGATAATTAAATTTTGGCTCCATAGTAGCAACGCCATCTGGTAGGGAGTTTAGTAAAGAACGGTGTCAACATTCAATAATATTTGCAATAAGATATGCTAAAGTTCAAGGAGAAAAATTTCATTTTTAATATAGCAATAAAAATATTTTTAAATTGTTTTTCTTAAATTTATAATAATCATTTCCATGTTTCTATTGATATGAAGCTCTCTATATCTCTATCTATATATCTAGATATTAATAATGGGTAAATTTTAAAAATTCGTTATCGCAAGTGAATGTAGAAGAAATATGCTCTATATAGAGAAACCACGAAAACTCAAGGGAGTTTGATGATCATGAAACTATGATTCGTTGACAACGTAATTTAAATTTATTGCTGCACAGCTCTGAAGTTTGTATAGTAGTGGGATATATTGGCATGAAAGTATATAAGACTTACAGCCATTTAATTTGTGTAATGTGACTGTCACAAATTCCTACCATCTTGGAGTTTGGAATCCGACAGCAGCACCGCTGTATTCCAGTCAGTTGATACCGAGACTTCCTATCAAAAAAACACCAACACATGGTCTTCTGGTTAGATTATAAACTGAAATTTAAGATGCCTTTAATTCTATGTGTTATTTGTGTTTATTTTATGTGTGTGAAGTGTGAATAAATGTTTCGTCTCGAAGAATGTGGATTATTTGTCCAAAAGTGATATTATTACTCTTCTAGAATGGCGGTCCTGGAATTTAAGGTAAGTCTAATTATCTTATTTGAATTAGATTTTTTTCTTCATTTTTTGCTGATAAAATAATAGTGACTAAAGCGCTACGCATTCATAGGAAAGACCATTGAGGTTACTTGCAATCACTCACAAGCAGCAGCATCGTATATTGAAAGCCGTTTTGTGATGTGAAGAGAAAAAAGTCAATTAGACAGTTGTTCAGCGTCATTGATTACGTGAAGAGGAAATTCCACGCATTGGAATAATTTAAACCGAAAGTGAAATCTGCGAATAACAGATGATATGATCTGCATCATTGTTCCGGTAGTAACAACGATTTACGCACTGCTTACTTCTTTGTAACGAAATCACTGCTACTATCCAGGGGAATCACGTAAACTGAAATTCACAGTTTCCGCTTTCGATTTAGCCTGTTCATGACTTATTGGTATTTCCTAGTGAAATAGTGACGTCAAACAGCTTTCTAATTTCTTTTCCCTCGGATCTCCACAACATTTTTCTACGTAGGATTACGGTATTTAAATTTGGGTTCCGGAAGCGCCGCAACTTCCTTCACTGCAGGACACATGCAAATTTTCCTATGAGAGGATGCACTTTTGTCTTTATACTCTTTTTTTCCCGTTACAAAACTGAATCCATTGGCACTTTTCATTGTTCTCAATGATTCTGGTTGTCATGATACACTTTTGATATCAAGTATCCTTACGAATATGTGAGGTCGGGAAATTTTATTGATCACATGCGAGGGATAATCGATTAAGAACATGATTGATTCTTTCCTTAAGTTGCTGCATAGATTGCATAGATGCAGCAATGCACAGTAGTTCGTAAAATGCTTGGAAAAAGCGAACATGAAATTTTTAAATAATGATGATATAGATTTATAGATATATAGATTTAAGATCCTACCGAAAGCCATGATTTACCTTGGATAGAATCTTCAATATTTTATATTCTTTGAATTAAATTAATGTTGTTTCCTCTGAATCAATTAATTAATTGCTCCCTCTGAATATCTGCATAACTATGAACTTTACCAGTGGCCCGATTGGTTAGATTGGTCACGGCTAAGAATATAAATAAGAGGGGGAAGAAAGGTTATGAATTCTATTTTTACAGCATTGTTTAAAAATTAGAAGACTGGTGTGCTTTTAGAAATGAATTATTCGATGTACTAAGTTTTGCAACAAAATGTTTTCCTGGTTCCTTGGAGACAGTGAACGCAAATGTGGTTCACTTTCTTTCAAAATTCCTCCTGGATAACAGTCTACAACTTACCTGATCTCATTTTGAATCTAGAAGTCCGACTTTAAGTGCTGTGGATTACTTAGAATTTCAAGTAAAGCTAAAATATTTGTTTGCCACGAATTGATTTTCTGAGATGACCATGGTCTTTGATATAAGCCTGTGCATACGGACATAGAACCATTAATTAAAGACATCGCCATGAACAAATTGTAACCAAATTTATCCTATCACGCAATATTTCATGCGAAACTTTTAGAAAACTATAAGAATAGATGAGCAGCAACAGTTTTCTAGGTCTGGAAAAAAAACTTGCTGGAGTGACTAAATTCATGCAGCATGCTGCCATGGGTTATCAGTAGTATTTAATTGTGAAAACAATGACTGCTTAAGATATCATCAAATATTAACAATAATAAAAATAACAACCATCCCAACCTCTATCGCCTACACTCCAACCAATGATTTCCCCACCTCTGCTCAAAATTGGAGACTTTGGATAAGGCCTCGAATGTCTTGTATGGTTTTGGCGAACAAAGTCACGAGAAGTAGATCTTTGGCAAAAATCTAGCATTCTTCGTGGATCTATCGTGGGAATAAGTGGAGGCCTTTTTACAGATCGATTGAAAACAAAATTTGTCACAGAACTACAGTTATAGTCACAAGACCCGATATTGGCCGGCGTCCTGGCATACGGGTAGTGCGTCTTCCCTGTGATCTGGGCGTCCCGGTTCGGGCAGGGTTGTTCTTCTTCTGTGTTCTATCTGTCAGATGTGTGAATGTGCCCCCCTTTAAAAAGCGGTTGTGCAAGCGAATGTGACGCATGAAGTAGTTAAGTCGTACTCTTTGCCCTAGTTGGCGCTACTGAAAAAACAAGAAATGCTCATTCGGCTTAAACCGCTGCCAAATTTGTCAGCGGCCGGCGTCCTAGCATAGGGGCAGCGCGTCTTCCCCGTGACCTGGGCGTCCTGTGTTCAAGTCCCAGTTCGGGTATGGTTGTTCTCTTCCTTATGTTCTTTCTGTGAGGTGCGTGAATGAGCCCCACTGTAAAAAAGGGGTTGTGCAAGCGAGTGTCAATTTGTGCGCGCTATCTTCATTTGACCTAGAAGTCAGACTCTCGGGTGCTCAGAGGATTTTTACCCTCAGAAGATACTGCGCAAAAATTTGACTTAAATAGTCACACGACAAAAACAAAACTGTCAGCGGGCTTGTAAAGTGCCATAAGTAGCAACAATAACAACAGACCAGATATCGAATAAGTCATACACCTCATACCGAATTTCCTTGGTTTAAATCATTGCGTTTATGAGTTGATGTGTTACACCCGTACAAAAATGCAGTTTGACTGAAAATTCTATAACAATTCGGTCAATTCTATAACAGATTCGGTTCCATATTTGATAAGAATCTATATTTTAGATACTAAACCTTATACGAACTATTCTTCTTCTAGCTCACCCTTTTGTGGTTATCAAGCTCATGTGTATTCAAGTAGCAAGCTAGATAGACTTTCTGTAAATGGATTTTATTTTAAATTTGTTAGAAATTTACAAACTTGATCTAAATTCCATTTATCAAATTTCATACATTTAACTTTGTGCTTTTGAGTATTGGAAAACATGTAATATAATGTTAAAAATATGTTTTACGAACCTAGTAGATCTGAAACCTGAAGATTTGTGAAAACCAAATTAGACATATATATATATTTTATTTCAGTCAGTTACAATACTTTTTCTATACTTCGTATAAACACAACTTCGTGACAATATATCTTCGGACAGTCAATCCCTGGTAGATTGATCACTAAAACTTCCTTTGACCATTTATATATCTCAGATTGTATTTATATCTGTCCTGTTCGGAAAGGTTAATGGAAATTCCAAACGATTTTCTTCCATCTGCCATTCTATTTCTCTCGTTAATTATCTTGAACCACCCCGAAATCCCTGAGGGCTCAAGTTGCCAGAAACAGGTAGCACACCGAAAGGGATCGATAGACTGAATTAGTTTCTTAGAAGAGATTTGTTTTTTTTTAAACAGAGAGAGAGTCCGTCTTTTTTTATAAAAAATAATTAATGCTAAGTGAATATGAGAAATTTGATGAAAAAGGTTGTTATTTTAGAATAAATTAAGACGAACCAAGAGTCATATTGACAAGCCTGTTGAAAAAATCAGCTGGAAGAAAGTTTAATAAGCGAAAATAAAAAATACTTCACAAAATGGGAAGTGCATTAGCATGTAAAGTGCGGAAGTTCCTAAATTGGTTTCCTAATGAAGGGAGGTGACAGATTTCAAGGGTTAATGAACTCAAGAATTACGTCGAGCGAAATTTTGAACGCTTTTATAATTTTATTTTATTTTATTATTTTGTTTACTACACTAATGACGAATGTTATCAAAGTAGATGATTGTATTTAGAATAAAGTACATTTAACATGAAAAGTTTTTTAAAACTTTTTTTATTTGTGTACTAAAAAGTATAATTTGTTTAGCTTAATTAATTTTTACACTTTAATTTTGAATTTATAATTCACTATTACAAATATTATGGAATATTGAATTCAACATTTTTAAAACAGATTACTAAGTGGAATATGTAAAATATACTATGATGTACGCAATCGAAAAATTTAATTGAATTAGGTGATAGTTAAATTCTGAAAAATATTAAAACAATGCATTGCCATCGAGTTCATAAACATGAAAAAAATTTCAGAATTCCAGTACATCAGAAGGTGAGTGAAAACTCGATTGAGAAATTTCATCTTTACAAAAATGAAACAAGTTAAGCTAAATAAAACTGCATAAAAATTTCGTTCTTATAATAAAAATGTGAAGTCAAAACTACAATAATTTTTCATTTTTATCATTTTATATCAGTATATTTTGTTGTTTTGTTTGATCAAAAATATTTGATGTATATGCTTATATTCTAATGTGTTAAAAAATAAATTATATTTGTATTATATACTAGTTGCCTTTGATGACCAGTTGGCCACTGGGAATTTTGTTTGTGATTACTTTCAATAAACTTTTTTTATGAATAATTTATTATTCATATTTTTTAAGAAAATAGTTTTGCTTATCGTATATGGACAGAAATTAAAGCCATGTTAATTAATGGACTAACACTTGTTCTCTTCCTTGTGTATACGGACCAACTTAATACAGTCAAGTTCCATGACACCATAGCACTTCAAAACGTAATTATGCAGTTTATATATCTTCGAGGATTCTTAGTACACTGTAACTTCAGATTCTTATTTGTCATGTAAACTGGATATTAAACAGGCTTTTTCTTTAACTTCCAAAAATAGAAGAAAATTATATGATTAAATAGTTGATAAATTCGGGAGAAAAAGACCGAAGGAAGGAAAGAAATCTAAGTTTTAGAAAAAAAAAATTACACAATTATTAAATTGCTATCATTAAAGAGATAGTCTTTTGAATTTTAAATGGACATTAAAAAATTATTCTGCTCTAATATTTTTAGTAGTTAAAAAAAGAGAAAGAAAGAACAGCCTATCCATTGATAGGTTTTGTCCAAAATAAATATAAAATATTTAATGTTGATATAAAGATAAGAGATAAATTTCAGCTATATACATAACTGCATTTCTGAGTTATTAAATTAACATACTCATAAATAAACAGATGACAAATAGTCAACCGTTTAATTCGACCAAATTTTGATGCATATAATTAGGAACAATAATGAATCTATTAAGTTTCATCGAAGCGTTTACGCTGCGTTTTTTATTTATCCCGATATAGACATTTTGCTGATACAGATAGAGTCTGTAAGACCCTGTTTCGTTCAAATTTTGATAGAAATCTACTACTTAAGTGCAAAGAAGTCAAACTAAATTTTTTTATCAATTCCATTCTGTTTCTGAATTGTCGTGAAAGCTAAAATAATATTGACATTGATAGACATGTTATGACATAACGTCCATAACATGTTTCAACGATATCAGGAAATCTAAAATATAAAGATTCATAAAAATCTCATTTCGTTATAACATGTTCTCTTCATACACTTTGCATTAGAAAATGTATTGAGAATATGAGATTCAATTCCTCTGATTAAATCTACTGTTATAAATCTCCTTTCCATCAACAAGACATCTGCTCCTTTTTTTTTTTTTGAAAATGTTTACCTCTATTTCTTAACTTAATTTATATATTGACTTAACTTTTATGTTTAATTTTATTAAAAATTAGCTTGTTCAATAATAATAAGAAAACTTATTTAAATAAATTTCCATTTTCTCCCTTTTTTTAAATAGACTTTATTATAATGTTAACATGATATCAATAAGATACCTGGTGTACCTGTGTTATTTATGTTCCGTCTCTTCTATCCAAACAATTCGTAAAAGGAATTTATAAGTACAACTATAATTCAATTTAATTAAATAGATCATTAATTAATTTTTTTTATTTTAATTTATTATGTGACTACTTTTGAACCAATATTTAATATTTTACAATGTCGAAATAATTTATATAAAAAAATTATAAGAAAAGGCATTTTATAAAACTTTAGGGGAAATTGTATTCTTTTTATTTATAATAAATTTATCAACCAATATTTTACAAACTATGAATTTCAAGTCAATTTGTACAGATTTTTTCTGGTCGCTATTTTACCCTATCTACTAAATTAAGCGAATAAAATAATATCTAATTATTTCTTAATTTTTCTTCAGGTGGAAGAAATACACTTTATTTGATGCACGCTGAAATAATTTTATAATAAGTAAAGTATTTTGAACATAAACAGACGACGAGGATAACAATGAGACTAAAGGCTCTATTCCAAACTTTCACGGAGTATAAAACCTGTGGATGTGTGATCATTGATTTAATGTGCACTTCAGTCTACATATTCTACCGAACCAAACCTTCAAACCTCAGATCTAGTCGCTGCATCTCTTCACAGTATCCTGAAGAAGCGAATTTAGAAGCTAAATTTGGTTAACATCATTTTTAAAACTATGACACAAATTCTCTAGGAAGAAATTACCTCCTATTAATCTTATTAAAGTGATTTTTCCTATATTTTAATAAATATTTCTGGCGAAAAAAATTACTGTTTATTTTTCGTCAAAAAAAAAAAGAGTGAAAATTAACTTCTTGACAGAATAATTACTCCTTTAAAGACGACAGTTTTGCTGGTTTGAAAAGTGCTTTCTTTTCCCGAACGATTTTATTTTAAGATAAAAATAACTGAAGCTAAATACTAAAAACGTTAATAGGTTTACTTGTAAACTTGGTCAAATGCAAAATATGTTAAGAAAACTAATTATTCTACTGATTTAAAACAGAAAGAATAATGAAACTAATTTAAAGAATCAACCAATATTTGTTGAAAGAAATTATATTGACACGCCAAATAGCTTATTATTGTAAGCTTATAGTTTCCGGGTTCTTTTTCAATTCTTCCATTAAAGAGAAATATTAAAGTTTGAAACCCAATCTGATGGAATGCTTGACTACACACGACATCTGGTTATAATTTTTTAAGTATTGACTATGGGAATTTCGAAATTATTTACTGGCAACACTTGGAATATCTACGCCCAAAACAGCAATCAAACCGCCAGTTGCACTAGAACAGCTGAGATCACATGCTTTTCATGAAAGGAAGATATTTTGAGGCTTATTATTTTTGCTACTTTGCTTCATTGAAAGGAGTCGGGTGAGTGCAAATTTATAATTAAAATAAAAAATAATTAGGTCATTTTAAAAATGACATTAAGTAGCTGCAATTTCTATTTTTTTGTTGTTGTTCAATGTAAAAAAAATCATCAATGGATCAGTCATTATTAATTATCAATTAGGGGAACTAGATACAAGAGTAACCTATTATCAGAGAATTTCTAAATTAATATACATTATTTTCTCAGCTTTCAAATCATTGCTTCTGAACTAATAGCATGGCAGTGGCTTAGTTACAATATGGCAGAACTAAGATGCCAACGTCTTGGACAGCATAACTGAAAGTGTAAATTTTCTTACACATTTCCAAGGATTTAAAAAAAAAATAAGGATCCACAATAAATACTTTTTGGTAACCTCGTACTGTCTAGTTATTCCTGTGAGCTAAGGAGTAATTTAAAAACAGAAGAAAGAAGAAAAGGCGCAAATGTGACATGAAATAGTCTATAAAAAATAAGACAGAGGATTCGAAATAAGAAAATTAAAGTTGTATGTTTTTCTTTTATAATTGTGTTATCGTGTTAAAAAGATTATTTAGTTAGTTATATATAAATAAATGTTGCGCACGTTATATTCTAGTATTAAAAATGAACGGTTTTATTTGATTAATTCACTTTTTATTTATTTTTTGTTCCACACAAAATTTCTTTGCAAAGGATGGGGATTAATGTATTCATAGTAATATCAAAATATTATGGAATAATAATATTGGAATGGAATATGGAATAATAATATTGGAATGGAATATGGAATAATAATATTGGAATGGAATATGGAATAATAATATTGGAATGGAATATGGAATAATAATATTGGAATGGAATATGGAATAATAATATTGGAATGGAATATGGAATAATATCTAAAATATCCTGGAAAATGTATTCAGTTGTGAACCTTAAATAAAAAGTTCTTCTTTAATGCGTAAAATATGTATGCCAGCATGAGAAGACATTTTTCGTTTGTGTGATGGCTCTGTTATAGTTGCGATTATACCATTTATAAAGAGATTTATAAATTTCTTCATGTACCTTAAAGATTATTAAATTATGTCTTATTGTTCAGTAAATAAATTTTCTGAATAATCTTCGCGTTTAACTTATTTAGATTAAGTTACCTCTATTCTATAATATTCGCTTGAAAGTGTTTTTATAAAACATTATTTTTCGACACTGAACTTAATTCTATATTTTCAAGGTGTTATAAGTTATTATAAATATTTTGTTGTTTAATTTAGCACGAAAAATTTCTCAAAGATTTTAATAAATTTTTGTTTTTTTAAAAAATTTAGTCTTATGTTTGTCGCAATTTATATTTGATATGAATTTCTGAAAATAGTGCATGCATTAATTATAGAGTTTAAATACAAATATACACATGTGTATATGTATGTGCTTACTCGCAAAATAGAAAAATGTTCCTAAAATGAAAACTGATTAACTTTGAGAATTTCTAATTCCAATGTAAATCTTTGACCTTCAACTGTAAAGGTCAAAATTCCTCTCACTTTCAACTGTAATAAAAGAATAAAATTTTTATTTTTTGAATCGTAAAACTAATATTTAAATATTGTTGAACAACAAGAAAATCTCATGTATTTAAAAAATTCTGATAACTATTTTTTTTTTCATTTTGCACCCGATTTCACTTTAAAAATACAAAAAAAAAAAAAAAACGGGTACCTGTGACTACATATTTCAAAACTTGACTTATATGAAATTTCTAGAACCTTATATGTTAAAACATATTTCAAAAATTATGCACATTAGCCTATGCATTATATTTCAGTAGTATATTAAACGAAAATTATGGCTTTTAAATTCAGAATCATTTTGTGAGGCTGTGCACTTGTCACTTACTTACACCATCTTATTATAACTCAAGACATTGAAGATGCTCTAATTCAGAGATTCTCTTTGGAGATGAGAAGACTACACATATTTTGTGGAAAATGCATGGGGATTTTATAAGAGAAATTCCTGAAAAATCTCTAGTTTCAGGGTTTTTCTAGATTTTTAGAGAATTTTCTTTGTATCTTCAGATTTGAGATTGGTCAGATTTAATGGGCTGATAAAATGGTAGAATTTCAAAACAATGACCAACTGATTGAAACCAAATTGTAATCCCTCTTCAATTACCTTTCTAGTTTTTTTCTCTCTCATTAACGAAATAGGAGCTTTGGCTATGGAGATGTCTTTAAGACTAGATTGAATGAATGCCGTATTAACGTTTTCCGAACTCTTCATATTGCTTGGACAATAAATCACTTTACCCGTGAATTGCACCACGGCATTTACCTAATAATATTTGCTACTGCCATAACGAATTTAAAAGCATTGTTCACAAATGATGCCCACCTTCTCATTTCGAAGCCCTCAAGCATATGATTCTAACACTGCCTCGTTTGCCGAGAAATCGTGCTATTTATATAATGGAATACTCATGTAAATTGCGTCAAAATGCATTCAAAAATCTTGCAAGCGCTTTCTTATGCAATCCTTAGATCTATATCTATTAAATTTTTGACAGTTTGGCAAACAGTTATTTCTTATGTAGTGGGTATTCAAGAAGGAATGGCATTTAAAAAAAATTTGATAGATTTTTAATAAAAAGTTAAATAAAATTTTTTCGGTTTTTCTCTCTCAATTTTTATATTACTGCATATAATCATTGTTAAATCACTTCAGAATTTTTTTAAAAAATGACCTTTTCAATTATACTATTTTTATTTTGGCCTCGGGTTTTTTTTCTAAATGTAGTAAATTTGTCAAAATATTTTAACAATTTTACAACATACATACATAATATACAAGAATCGCAATTGCGGATACGCATACGCTCCGTATAAAATGCATTTTCTGTATGCACATTATTGCTGCTATATAATTAAGAGCAAGTTTTAAAATAAAGAGTTGAATTCTATTATCATCCCATTTGGAAACAAAGCGAAGGCTATTTGGGGAGGGGCCTTGTAATTTTGAGCCTCGATCATATACTGAGGACAGCATCTGAGCTGGTTTCTCTCTCAAAACTTCTGAAAGACACCAACGGAAAGGCATTTAGTCCATGATATTAGATCTAGCAGGCACCAGGCTCACACCCTTGACCTTGGGATCGGATCTAATGTCATTTCAAACTAGAGGTTCGAATCTTCTTCGAACTTTTTTGACCAAAGGTTTAAGCTGAAATTTATCATTAGAAATGAATCTGATATTTCTCGTATTCGAAGTCCTAAACTAGACTAAAATTTTTCACCCATTCTATTGTTTAAAGCTAACAAATCAGAAATTTGCAATATGAACCTATACTGCTAATTCTTGACTGAGGCTATAAACGCAATTCAGAGAGAAAACTTCTCATTGCTTCTATGCCTACTCCTACAAGAGAAACCAATTTCTTAAAACACGTTGTATTTAAATTTAAAAGACGTATGATTAATAGTTAAAACTGGAAAACTTTTCTAAAATATCACCATTCTGCGAGCATCCAATAAATTTTTTCATTGGTAGTTCAGACTACCTTGAAATCTTACCAATATCAGTTTTAACTCTCCAAAAGACTATTACTTAGCTAAAAAAATTCAGTCACCTTTTGAAATCACACATCCACTAAAATCTAGAACTTCTACCCTTACAAAAGAAAGTAATTATTTGGATTTTCGTATTTTCAGGAGTATTATTTCGACTGACTCATAAACTGTTCAACTGGCAAACTTCTGTTAGAACTTAATTTAAGATTCAAATTTTCATGCATAATTATCCTTTCGCCAAGCATTGATCTTCCGTAGAATGTGGCTGTGAAAATGGCTATTATAGTCAGATTTCGCAACCTTTGAAAATTCTATAAAACGTTAGGTGGAGAGTAAGAAATATCGCCACTGCCTTATTCTCCACATAACCACGATTCCATTTCGACTAATACCAAAACGGCAGCACAGGAAATCTGCTAATCTAGAATCTAGAAATCTGCTGATCTAGTTTTTTCAATTCATGCAATCATAGCGTGGGTGAATAACTTTGAAAGAGCTGGAATTGCTATAAAGTGGAAATGAAAAAAGTGTACATTCTAGAGACTATTGTTATAAAGTAAGAAGAAAATTCCAGGCTTTGGATTAGAAAAGAACTTAGCATATCCAATCGCATCATAAAAGAAATGCTTAACTTGGAATAACTAAATAAAATAGAACATTCAAATAGGCATTAGCAGATTGATTACGAAGCCAATTTTCATCTTACAGACGTTATAAAGTCAATAAAATTTTTTATACTGATCTCGGAAAATCTTGGGACCATTATCGTCTGAGGAAATTTTAAAGATGGTGTTATTTTTTCTATTTCAGGGATTATTTCATTCCATATTGTATTGTATTTTGTTCTTTCATATATTATTCTTATAATTCCACAAATTTTCGTTGTAATTTAAAAACTTATTTAGATAATTCAAATCATTGTAACATTTATAGAAACATTTTTGAAGTTATTCAACTTATTTTTAATATGATCATCCCTCTTTCCTTTATTTTCTCCAACTTTGTTAAAACAATAAGCAATAAAATTCTGAAGTTATTAATTTTAATCATTGTCCACTTTTCTACCAATGTGTAGTTAAAACTTAATGTGTATATTTTTTTAAAAAAAGGAGTGCATTACTTGTCCATATGAACTAATGGTCGTACAAATAAGATAAAAAAAACCCACAAACATATGCTCAAAAAATGTTTTCAAAACTCTTAGCGTTAATTCTACTTATATTCTGTAAATTGTTTCACGAAGATTTTTCTTCTTTGGAAATACAACAGGATGCATGCTTTTTGATAAAATGTAATGTATTTTAAAATCATAAAGTTTCTGCCTCGAAAATAAGTCATTTAGTTGTAGGTATTCATATTTATAATTCGAATTTGAGCGTTTTTCTTAAATATGTATATTTTGAATTTTAGGAAAAATGATATGGATTATCTATCTCTGCTTAGCATAGATTTCATGTTGTTGAGAATGAATTAATACTTCGGCAGAAAATTTCATTTTCTTCATTTCTTCTTATTCTATCTTATTTACAAATATTCCAAACTTTTAAAGCTATTTTCATAACAATAAAATGTTTTTAGTCCTAATGGAAAGACTAGCTGACTGCTTTATCGCACACAAAATTCTGAAAATTCTGAAACAATTTTCAATTTGAAGGTAAAATACTTGATACGCTGTTAGAATTAGAAGTAAAAATTAAATTGCCGTTGTAAAAACTTTTAGAAATATTTGGGATTGTTAGTTTCAGTATTTCAGAATTTCTTCTTTTTAGAATCTTCAATTTTTATATCTCGAATATCATGATTTTTTAAATAAACATTATTACAATTACGCTTTGAAGGCTTTACTAAGTAATTATAGATATGAAACACTATCACATTATAATTCATTAATTAAAGCAGCGGGAGTAGTCTCCACGAAACTTTCTCGCATATTCTGTAATAAATGTAATTATAATCTAATAATGTAAATGTTGATTATTAATCGTATGTCAGATACGAATAATTTCGCTTGGCCCTGTTAGAGTGCGTTCTTTGACGATTAATCGCCGAGATGCTGTTAATACACAAGTATCTGAAATTCGAATGTATATTTTGGATGCCTTTTTATATGACTGATTAGAACCAAAGTTTGGCATAGAATTACAATTGTGGGTGCAAAAATCACATATCAAATTTCATACATTAAAATCTTTCCGTTTTTGAGTTACCCATTTAAGATGCTTGTGAAAATATAAACCAAAAGACAGACAACCTTTGAAAAATTTGGTTACCGAATGGAGGCCTATTCATAATTTAGATATTTGAATCTGCATATAAAATTTTATCATTTCTTTCTCTTTGTTTTGTAATGATTAAATTACATGTAGAATTAAAATATGACTATCTAGCTTCTAATTATAAATAAGTTTCGATTCATTTTTACTGGGTTTTTTAAACTATTAAAAGCAACAATTATATATTTAAAACTTGTATAAATGCTACTGGTCTTATTTTTGCTTAAATATTCTGTAAAGTATTTATAATCGTATTCTATACTATACTATATTACAGCCTGGATCATACGAATGGGTGATGTGATGCAAGATTTACGTGATATCTGACGAGTCTATTTTGATAGGATAGTTCCGTCCTTCCTAATAACAAAGTCGCAAACAACATATCGCGGGGAAGTAAGGGGGGGAAGATGCGCCGAGTCTTATAAAATCGTATTTACCATATCCTATTATTCCTCTGTGACCCTCTCTCCATTTTATGCGCTTTTCCCCCTTTAGCATATGCATTTGTCTGTATGAGGAAGAGTGAACTTGTCAGATATGCACTATACACGCAACTACAAATCAAAATATTATCACTGATTGATTTGTTTTTCTTCTATTTAGATTAACCGCTATTATAAATGAGTGAAGCTACTACAACAAATTTTTTATCGTTATATGTATAATTTTCATGTATATCAAGAAATCTTTTTTATCGTTCGTATATTTTTGGTTAAATTTAAAATTATCATACGGTCTTATTCTCAAGCTCATGGAACTTCCATCTATTGTTGGGCCGCGGTGGCCTGGTGGTAAGGTCTCGGCTCCGAGCCGGAGGGTTTCAGGTTCGAGACCCTATTCCACCGAAGAACCGTCGTGTAAGGGGGTCTATTGCACGTTAAATCCGTCATGGCCAAACGTCCTCCCGCTGGTGTGGTGTGGTGTGGAAAGGGGGGTGCCAGCTCAGGTGTCGTCCTCGTCATCTGACCGCGGTTCAAAATGACGAGGTCCGTCCCAAAATAGCTCTTGTGTTGCTTTACAACGGGACGTTAATATAACTTAACATCCATCTATTGTTGATAAACTTTCTTGGAGTAAAGATTTTTTTCTAAGTTGCCAAATTTGTTTAATTACAGTTTGAAAATAAAATTCAACTTTTCAAACATAACCGCGATGTTTAATCGCATTCTCATCTTTAGTGACATTTCGCTTATTTTGAAATTTTTTTAAATATTACAATTTTTTTCTATTTGAAGACTATAATCAAATTCAGATTTCAATAGGCGTTAAGCAATTTTTTTTTAATTTTTGGTTATGTAGTTGAAACCAGTTTAATGAAATATACGACAAAAACTATTATCAATCTAAAAAGGAAACGCAAAAACTCATAAATATTTGTAAATGTCGTTCGTAATATTTCTCAATATAAACATCAGGTCTTTTTAGGTACGCTAATTATTTTATCATTTAATTTGTTTTGAAATATTTTGGAAACTGTTGATATTCATTCACACTTTATTACTAAAAAACTTGATTAAATTACATTAAATAAAACAATTTTGTGAAAATTTAATAAAGGACCATTAATAACTGCATTTTACTTTGCGTTAGTCCAAGGAAGAATCCTATTAAGGAAGCAGATATAATTTCCTTTATATTTGTGTAGTGTAGCAGAAGTATAGGAAATTAAATATCTTTTTTTAATATCTTTAAAAAAATCATAGCCTACTTAACTTACGGCATATAGATATTCACAATACCAATAATTTAGTAAAATATAAACAGAACTAAAATTAAAGAATTCAAAATAAACTTTCATTCTTGTATTGAGGGTAAATATTGATATATTATTTTCCTTGGATACTTCGCAGAAAAATTTCAATTTAATTTAGAAAATATCAATAAATCTAAAAGAAAATGGAAAATAAGCTTTCATCCTTGCCTCTAAAGTAAATATTTATTTTACTGTGTTATTACATACAGAATTTTTTTTTTCATTCTTTTCGAAAGCATTTCACATTTTTTGGCAAAATTATAATTTTTCTTCGCCATTTTTGAAAATTCTCATCATTTTAAAACTTTTGGCTTTATCGAAATTAAGAATTTTATGATCCGGAAAAATCCTTAAATTTTTGAAATAACAATGTGTTGAGAAAAAAAGAAGTCTCATGCTTCAATTCTCCTGTTTTCATTTTCTAAAATAATTTCCGAAATACAGAGGACAAAAGAACATTTCAATTCTTCGAATTCCATTCAATTCTCTTACTCTTAATTATACTTTCAAGTTGATTAACTGCTATTTTTGAAATTTGCCGTTGGCAACTCTCTGTAATGCATTACTCTTGTTCATTCCAAGAATTTCTCAAATATCTGCGAATTCTTTTCTCGGAATAAGATATCAAAAGTGAAGTAAAATGAGTTTCGTTATTTTTTATTTCATAAATTATTGATTATTCTTGAATAAGACGAGTTTTTTTCCCTAAAATATTCTCGTGATTTTAACGAGAACTTTTTTGTTATTTCTATTCGGTTTTTTAGATTTATTGTAATCATACCATAAATAGAAAGAGTCGAGCACACATATATTTATAGTATTGTATTTTTAAATTCTTTTAGCATTTAATTTCTTATTATTGTGTTCCTTAAAATTAAAACATATAAACTTTTGTATAAAAATATAAAATTTATAATTATAATTACCTTTTCTTAAATTTATCATTTTGTCTTAATTTTTTTACCTTTATATTTTATCTAAACAAAATTCAAAGTATCTTCTTAAAATAGTGATTTTAGAGGAAAAATAATCGGAAAAGAAAGAAAAAGAGCTTCCATTATTATGATAAAATATTTGAGGTCCATCTAAACAGCCTGTGGGTTTAAATGCTCTCGCAAGCTAAAATATTAATAATCCTATTCAAAACACATATGTCACCGTGACTATGAATGAGTAATATTAGATACAGGGTATTTGGGAAATTATGAAAAAGCTCCAGAAGAAAGTTAAAATATTCACTGCTTAATTGTATAACATATTAGATTTTTTTTTACCAAAGTTTCCCCACTAGTCAATAATATGCATCGCAGATGGTCCCAACTGCAAGAAGAAAAGGTATATGGAGGATGATGAATCTCGGCAAAGGATTTTAAGAATTAGAAAAATTTGATTCAAATGAAATTGAAATACTCAAAACAGATGAAGATATTACATGCATCTTTTTTCTGAAGTCTGCTTTAAGGTCAGATTTTATATATGATTTTCTTACTGTCTCGCATACGAAGTATAGCGAAAGTATTATAATCGTCAAAAAATTCGAACTCGAGGTTTTTCACGTATTTCCACGTTTTAGACCTCACTGAGTTCAAAAAACACATTTTTGGCAATGTGTCTGTGAGAAAACTGTCTATGACAAAAACGCTTTGAATTAGATGGATGCAATTTAGTATACACAGTTTATACTAAATTTGCAGGTTTCTACCAAAATGTGAGCAAAATCCGTTTCAGAAGTCTGTCTGGTTGTCTGTTTAAATATAAGTTATGAATATAACTACAAAACGAATAAAGATAGATGAATAAAATTCATTACATAGATTCAACATCTACGGTGTAGGCGATATTCAAATTTTGAGCCAAATCCAAAGAGAAGTTGTCCGTCTGTTGATCCGTACTTTCAGAAGCATGTAAACGTGATGACTCAAACTCAACAGCTTAAATACATCAAATTCGGTATGTTATTTTGTGTCTTCAATTGTTGATCTGAGTCAAATTTTGGGTTCAATAGGTTTTAAAGTATAGGCATCATAAATATATTTGCTTTTTTAATACTTTTCTAGTAATCGGATGTTAGTGATTATTCGCTAAAAACTTGTCTAATACACAAATTCGATTTTCGGCTGCTTTTAACTGTATGCCAGGGTTTAACCGCCAAAACCCTCGCCAAGGTCACTCAACAGATTCCCTAAAAGTGTTAAATTCATGTGTATTTCTTTTATATGTCACTGCCATGCAAGGTGTTCTCTGCCTTACCCAAGATCCATAATTTTTTTGCTGGGGATGTTGGGAGGGGGATAACGTCTTTATGAGAGTATGCAAGAAATTTTTGGGGATACCGACTTGTTTCAAACGTTTTAGTAATTCATCATTCAATAGGACTGAGTAAAATCCTGAACGAAGTATCTCCAATGTTGGGAGTTTTTCTGATTAAATATTATATTCAACCATTTACGACCTATTACAATAGATGACCATTGTGCTGTCTTCAACAATCTTTTCTTTAGTGATATTACTAGATCCTGAAGTAAAAGCTCCGATGTATATTAAAAAATCTAAAATGGATACGAAAAAAGAAATGGATGGATTATGCAAATATTAACATTTAACAAAATATAATTTCTTTGTTAATATATTTTTCTTTGGGGATGTAATCTGTTAAAGGGTTGTCCATTTATCGGTCTGTATTTTCGCATGCATTCACAAAAATATATACAAATCTAATGCGAAAAATGATATGACTGAAGTAAATAATTATATTCCATGTAATTTGAGTCAATAAATGTTCTGATGAATTATAGAATTTGAATTTTTATGCAGATCCGCAGTCTTGTGAGTATCGCTTATTAAAATATTTTTGAGACATTAAAACAAAAACCTTCTCTTACACTTATCAATACTTGAAGTTTTCCCAAGGTTGATTGGCTTAAAATAATAAAATTTTTAATTGGTTTGGAATACTATTATTCAAAACTTCATAACGTGGTTAGATCTAGTTGCAGAAGATTGAAATGATTTATTTTATCTAAAAGTTAAAGTATCAAGAATATTTTATACGTAATATGTTAAGAATAGGATTCATAGGATCAAAGGACTGTATAAAATATAGACTTCATAATTATTTCAAGAATATATTTATTGACTGAAAAAATAAAATTTATTATTTATATTATTTAAATTTTTAAAATATAAAAAAATATTCTATCATATACATAAGACGTGAATACTGAGTAATTCTCTTTTCTGTATTCGTATTTTTTGAAATCATGTTTAGTTTCTGCGAAAAAGTTTTTATATTAATCGAAATTCGATCGCTCACCTTTCAAATTCAAATCTTGCAAAAGATGTCAAGTAAGATGTAAGGACTCTACAATAGTGATTTATATGACTATCAAAATTTGAAGTTTAGAAACTATTTTTTAAAAAAAGCTACAAAGATCAAGTTGCAAAAAATATGGAACTGGAAATTTTAGCGGCCATTTATCCAGCAAACTGGTTGATCACCAAAGACGGCTAATAAAAATTATGTATATTTCAAAATAAAATAATTTCCTTTATGCTGGCAGCAAGTATGATCATATGTTTCCTTTAATAAAAAATGCAATAAATTTAATTTTAAACAACTAATTTCTAATTTTTTACGTAGGTTGAATTAAATGTTTTTTTAATTGAATTCTTTCATTATTTATTCAAAATAATTTTTATTTTTGAGGAATGAATGTATTTTAAATAATAGTTTTTCATGACCCTTTTTCAGTTTTCTTGAATAGCATTTGTTATATTATAGAATGCTATGCATTATATATAAGACGCCTTGGGAAAGTATATAATATATGAAACGCCTAGAAACGCCAGTCATTCTATAAAATACCAAAGTTTCATATACTATTTGTAACATATATTTGAAGAGAAAAAACAAATATTTTGTGTAAAGCAATGATATAATTTTTTTCTCTCTATCTAGTAAAGCATCTTCTCAAAATCTCCATACCGATTTTGTATATACTGATGGATAGTTATGGATATAGCCATAGAAATTTCTATTACATTCCACACATAAATATGCATATCATATCACTTAGATAGCGGTACGAGATATAGGGTATTTTCTTATGAGGAAATTCTGAATGAAACAGGCATATGTTTTTGATTATAATCCTCTAGCACTTTTAAATCGCATATATGATCATAAATTCCAATGACTTTTTTTGATATTTTGTGATTTTTTTTTATGATTTGTCCTTTTATTTTATCCAAGTTATTTTGAAATATCCTGTATATTTGTTAAATATAATGCATTTTCACGTTTTTTTCAGTATTATCATGTTTTTGATTAAATGTATTTTTGTTCCAAACAAATAAAATAGAAAAACTTGAATGTAAGAACTGAGCTTTATGCTACATAAAACTGTATATACACTTTTAAAAACAGTTCGAACAAAACATTTTTAATATAAAAGAAACAAAATACACTAAATTTGAATAATAAGCAAAAAACGGATTGATAAGGCTATTGAACTATTACTCAAAAAGGAAACCTTACCCATTGAGAAAGAATTGAATAAAATAAGATTTAAAGCCGCCATCTTAAGCTCCGTGAATGACAATGATTCGCGTTTTTAAGTCAATCTTCTAACCGCTGTCAAATGAAAAAAAAATCTGGGATAAAAAAAACGTGTGCTTTTTTTTCTAACCTTGTAAGAAGATTAGTGAATAGAATACCAGGAATCCTTCTAACTCCAGTTTCAAAATGAAAAGATTTTTTTTTGTACTTGAAGTTTATAGTCAGTAATTCTTTTTTTTTCCAGTCATTGCATCCGTATTCTCTTTCTTTAATATTTTAAGTTCTTAATAACATTGTCATAAAAATCTTAACATATGTAACATTGCTTTTAGTTATATTAAGATTTATTTCACATCTTCTAAAATCCTCCAAGCGATTTAAAACGTATTTAATTATTGAGTTGAAATACTGTGGGAATCGGACATTCTAATTTTAACTGCTGATATAGGATTGCTTTAGGTCTGTATTAGTTATGGGACTGTACTTTAAATCAAAGAATTTTAGTTTTAAAAACAAATAAGATAGTTTTCTTTTAACAACAATCCGATCGATAAGTATTTACAACGAAATCTCTTAACCAACAAGAATAGTCAAAATGAGTTCGGGTATTTCATTAACTTCAAAAGAAATAATTTCAGTGGAGGCGTCAAAAGTGCGAGAGCTTGAAAATATTATAAAATTTTTAATTCTGGAAAATTTGAAGATATTCTAGAATATTTTCGGATAACAATACATTATGGAAATTTCTAAGTTTCTAGAATATATGGAGTATTTTAGGGTATCTTTGGATAGTTTTGGAAATTAACAATTTAGAACAATCTAGAATATTATACAAAATTGCATAGATTTTTGGGAATTATAGATCATTCTATGCATTGAGAACATTTTCTATTAATTCTGGGATGTTTCAAAAAGTTTTATAAAAAATTCAGGATATTTGGGAGGATTTTATTATTTAATTCACGTGAAACTGTTATATATTAGAAATTTATAGAATTTCCTAAATGTTTTTAGAATTTTTTGGAGTTATCCAAAAAGTTCCAAGTTATGAAGTAAAGCTTATCATGTTACAATGTTTTTGAACTATAGGTTCGAGTCTCCTTGACTTTATTTTTTACTTTCCATTTTCCAATGATATATGGAAGAGTGGGAAGAGAAAAAATTTTTTCTCTCTGAATAAACTAAATTAAAAAGGGAATTGAACTTTTAAAGATGAAATTGTTTCCTTATTAAAATTATAATTAAAATAATCCAATAAAAATTCAAATGTTAAAAGAACATTGCAGATGAGTAGTAATTTAAGTTAAACAATTAATGCTCAAAATTCAATACCATTTGGGTACGAATTGTAATATTCATTTGAAAATTTTTAATAAATTCGGTAATGACTTTTTTTCTTTGCATTATGCTAGATAGTATTGTGATTGGCGCAAAAAAAATACTTTATTCCCTCAACGCAATAGAACAAAAGTAAACTTTCTTTATAAATGTAAAATGACAATTTCTTTTAAAAAAAAGAAAGATTAAGCATTCTTTGCAATTTAAAACATACTAAGGGCTTTCGAATAAAATGATCATTTAAATGCGAATTCTAATTCACATTTACAAATATTTATGAATTCCTTAGCGATCTATTTTTATCTTTTAATCTTTTAGAAGGATTTTGAATAGGATTCAAACAGTTTTTTTTTTTAACTTGAATGCACTAAAACAAAACAAAAATAACGAGTCGCATTCCTAAACATAATGAAATTGGGAAAAGAATGCCTTTTAATGTGATTATTCGATTACCTGTCGGTAAAGATTACCTTCACTGTGAACTGTAACTGGAGAAATAAAACAGTGGGTGCACAAATAAATCTCGGCAATAAAATCCAAAGCCACATCAAAAATAAAAAATAAAAGAATCTGAACCGAGTCAACAAACCTAGGAGCATTTTGTGAAATGTCGGAGGGTAAACATATAGAGTGAAATTTGCCCGGAAGCAAAACCCTCCATATGTCTTACTAGACGGCAAAATAAGAAAAAAGTGTTACGCAAAATCGATATGGCTGAGAAAAAGGCTCGTATCTGCCAATCGATAAAAAAAGGGGGAGGGCTGGTTCGTGATCGTTTGTAAAAAGTTATTTTTTCTTTTTTTCGCTAACACAGACCACTTAAATAAAACGGGAGGGGGTCGAAGGATATCTGAATTATTTTGTTTTTGATATTTTCTCCTAGTGTTAAAAAAATAAGTTTAAAAGAATTTGACACTTTATCATTTTTTGAGCTGTTTGAGAGAGGCGGAGCGATACCATGTGAGCATTTGCTAAAATGATGACGCTATAAAAGGTAGTTTTACAATGTAATTTTTTCTGGGGTTTATAATGACTGTTATTTAATTTTTAGGAGAAGATTCAGTTGTTGCCAAAAATATTACATACTAGGTATATGATCGTATAAAAGCTTTTTAAAATTTGGTACGTACCCAATTGTAATCCTGTACTCAATTGAAAAACATTTATTAGAATAACAAAATATTGAACGTTATTTAGAATAAATTACACATATGAAAAATAGAATAAATTACAGAATAACAGCATATAAAAAAAATGATTTTTATAGATATTTATACATTACTCAAAACAATTAGATAATATTGCGTTTTTTTGAATAAAACAAGTATATAATTCGACAGCTATCTTAACAAAAATTAAATAAGAGTTAAAAAAGAAAATTATGACGTTCCTGTAAATTAGTTTTAAATTAATTCCTGCAAATGCATTTTTTTTCTGTGCTCTAAATAAGACATAACTTTTCTTTTCGGAATAAAATTGGAACGTCTTTTGGCCATATTCGAATTTTGTCCCTAAATAATCTTTATAACTATAAATTCTGAATTAATTGCCTATTTTTTATAGTCCAAAATATTCTTCGCAGTTCCTATAGAACAAATTCTTGATTGCAGATTCAAAATTTGATGCATTTCAGTAGCAAACTCAAATACCAGCATCTTGAATGACTTTTTAAATAATTGAGACTTCAGTTAATCTCATAGAATAGTTAACATTTCGAAAATCAACAAAGATAAACAAAGAACAACAAAGATATTAAAAAAAAATTCACAAAAATGATGGTATCATCCACATATTTTTCGGATCATCAAAAATGGGCATTGATAGCAAAAATGCTCAAAATAGTGAAATCAGCAACCGAATAAGAGCTTCTGTCATTGAAATAAAACTCAAAGATGAGAATGAAAAATTAAAAAAGAGTATCACTTTTTTTTTTTATTGATTCAGAAAAAGAAACCTATCTTTTCGGATTTTTTTTTAGTGATTGTTCATATTGATTTTTCCTTATCGATTAATACGTAAGAATTTGACTTTTAAATGTTATGATGTTAAACACTGATAACTCGAGAGCACCAGGAATTTGAAAACATAAATATTCTTGTCACGAACAACATAGAAAGCACGTCTCAATTATTCTGCACAATTTGATAGTCGAATTTGAAAGTCAAAATCTTACAGTTGTCCTTGTAACTTATGACTCGTAATATTAACGTAGCTGACGTTTTTCAACTTACTATAAGCGTAGAGTACATTTATTGATTAGAAACACCTCCACGATTTCAGGCAGAAAAAGGTTTTAAAAATATAATCTAGAGCTTGAGGATGTATTGAAAATCTTAATTCAGCATTTTTAATTATAAGCAGATTTTAAAATCTTTCATTTTCACAACATTATTTACTTATACAATTATAAAGTTAATTATAAACAAATATTCATTTTGGGGCGGTCGATGTGTAATTTTTTCTCTAATAAAAATGAAATCTTATTCTCTTTCTAATGAATTTATGCAAAATTTGCTATGTAACCACTCGTATTGCTTTCGATGTATATATGCGTCATCACTTGACTTTAAAAATGGAAAACTTCAAAATATAAATTCCGCATTTAAGTGGTTAAAGAACATAATACTTGCAAGAAAAATTTTACGGATTGCTTTAAAGAATTTAAATGCTGGATATATTAATTTTTTTTTTGTTTTGCCTTGTTTCTATTTTAATAGTGCTTAAAAATCGCTTTATTC
Source organism: Argiope bruennichi (assembly GCF_947563725.1). Classification (NCBI taxonomy): domain Eukaryota; kingdom Metazoa; phylum Arthropoda; class Arachnida; order Araneae; family Araneidae; genus Argiope; species Argiope bruennichi. The sequence continues at coordinate 82,566,844 of NC_079152.1, forward strand.
TTTTAAGTTAATTCTGACAGCTTTTGAAATTCTTAGAAAATTGCACATAGGCATTTGCATGATTATTATAGTGATCGACGTAAATTGTGAATTCAATTCAAAATACAAAATTAAATAATGCAAAATCTGAAAATAATACAAGAAAAATCTTGGAATCTTCTTAAAGTTGATCCGTCTTTAAGCAATTGCCTACTTGTCTTATTTACAAATCCGGTCCTTCATACTGCCAACAGATGGCAGACTTCACACTGCAAAAAATTTAGATGCATGTCTGAGATATATAGTTTATATGCCAGTTTGCGATCGTCTATACTCAGGGATATGGTGTAGGATAATCAAAATTCTGACTTAAACAAATATATTTGAGCATTCATCATTAAACGGAATGGTTTTGTGATGTATTAATATTTTCTATTCATTTCCTTTATAATTAAGAGATTAATTTTTTAATGGATTTTATTTTATGAGCCCTCTAGGACATGGCTTCAATTATAGATTTATTTTCCTTTTCATGAGAACTTTAAATCGAAGAAAATGACAGTTTGTAAATCTTTTCCCGCTTGCCCCAGCAGACTCTATTTCTTGTTTACAGCTTTAGAGATGCTTACTTCTGTGTGATCTTCGTTTATTATTTCAAAACATTAATTGGTTGGAATATATGCATACACAATTATTTCCTACACACAATCTTATTGCATCTCTCAAACAAATGATTAAAACAAACGTGTGAATTTTGTATTGGAAGAATATTTAATTTTAATCATTTCAATTGCTGTATGTATAATACAAGTTATTACAGAAAATTTAATTTCTATTGAACTTTTAACTTTTTTTAATATCAAACAATATTCTACAAAATAATGATTTTATAAAAATCCGAAACATTTTTAAAATATACATATAAAGGCAGCTGAGTCCGGTACTTTATACAATCATTTATATTGTGCGTTTCTTTTAAAATTAGATAAATTTGTTTTTAATTCTTCGCAAATTTATTTTAAAATGTAATCTTTCTACTTCTGATCAATAACTGATTTTACTATTTTCATTTCATTTAAAATACTATTTAATACAAATTACATGAAAAAGTTGCAATTGAGAACTGATTTTATTTAAAATACCAATTCAACACCATAGTCTTGTTTAGATAAAAAAAAATTACTTTTTAATTTTCAGCTTAGTTAAGTTAGTTTTAATCTGAAATTAAAGTGTTTGTTCTTGTATCAAAGTATTTCTAGCGTGTATTTAATTAACAAAATAAATATTTGTCTTCTCAGCTGTAAAATAGGAGTTCACTCGAAATAACGGTTACGTTTTTAAATTTGGGCTTGAAAACGGTCGATATATTGCTTATCATTCCTGACTTCTGACGATTTATAAATTCTGTACTTTGATATTTATTTTTCTGAGATTTCAAACGATAAAAGCAGAGTTTATTTGAACTTTGCTTTCCTCCTTTGACGCACATTTAAATTAATATTACTCTTTCAAAATAGAGGAAATTCTTTCTTGTAACTTTCTGATATATATTTACATGCAAAGAATATTATGATTATAAAAAATAAAAATAAAAAATGATCTCCAAATATTTTCAAAAATTGCAATGTTTTAGATTTCCTTGATTTTAGAAATAACTTTTTTGTATTATGGAATCTGTAAGTCTTTTCATGAACACGATAATCCAAACGCAATGCATAATATTTAGTATGTTAACTCTATACTAAGATTATTGATATTTATTAAATCTTGACCGAAATTCGCTCTGTGCGGAATTTCAATTTATTCTTTACATTGTAATCATAGTCTATCCTAGTATATAGTATAGCGTTACATGTTGGACACCATAATTTCTCAATTTGCTCTTTACATTTGAATTCGATAGCTCAAAAATACGCCAGCTCAGTAGATGGAAGCTGATGTATTATTTCATATTATATTAAATATACACCAAATCCGTTAAATGGTTAAATGTCTGCAAATCAGTCTGTTCGTCATATGAGAATGCGAAAAACCAAAAACATAATAAACTAGATGGATGAATTTTAGTTTATGATCTTTATTCTAAAATTGAAGATTTATTGAATTTTGGTCTAATTCTGTAAGTTAATTTATTCTCCCTCTCTCTAAATATTATATATAATATGTAATGATATTTTATAATCTAATTTAAATCCAAATTCATTTCCTAATTTTTATCTTAATTTAGCCTCTGTTAAGTTCGTTCTGAAAAGTTCCCTTATTTCCTGATCCAATTTCCATTTTTTACTTAATTATACACGCGCTATATAAAAATGCGTTTTTCAGCAGGTTCTGATGCTCCCAGAGAAGAGATAAAAACCCCTAATGCTTATCGCATTCATTTAAAGATACCTAAAATTCTCGTGCCTAAATAGACACGTGTTAAAGAAATCCCTATAAAATCTCATAATAAAACCACTGAAGGGAAATTTTCGATTTATTCTGCTCTTTTGTCGTGATATAGGCTGAAGTATCTTACAGTTTTTTAAAGAAATCTCGCATCTGGAAAGATATAAATCGAAGATTTAAATTTTCAAATGTTTTTTCCAATCGGTCACGCAACTGCTAAATGTTATATACACTAATACTGATAATCGATCCATCATCCATTCGTGTGCTTGTGAAAATGAGCCTTCATAAATGTACCATGCTAAATAGATGGATGTAATTTGGATGCGAGATATAAACTCGTTTTTCTGTATTATATGTCGAAGCTTAATACAGAATGTATGGTATTTTAAAAATACTCAGATATGTGAAAAGAAAACATTTCTATTTTTCATATGAGGCAATAATTTGTGACAATTTGAATCAAAAACAACTAAAATAAATATCTGATTAATAATAAATACATTTCAGTAAATCTCACTGAACTGAATATTTAAACTTTTTGTACAGTAATAGAAAAGTAAGCAGGAAAAGGTTGCTTAAAATACTTTTGCTGATACTCTAATCATTGAAGTAGTATTATTCATCATTTATTTTGAATGAACTTTAAATATTTACGAAGATTTAAAGAAACTTTTAGAAAATAACTGTCGTCAGCACGAAATAATGCCTTTCAAGAAAAAAATTGCTGCACTTAAAATTTATTGAATAATCTCTAAATAAAGTTTGGATACGAGAAGAGAGAATTTATTTGAATTTCAAATAGGGTTGAGATGGCTGTCTAGTAAATTCAGGGTTCTATGCTATCAGCATAAATTAATTTGTAATGATAACTACTAGCAATTAATCTGTATTAACATACCATTTTGAAGCTATATTTATGCGAATTTGGAACGGGACGTAATTTTGAACCGCTGTCAAATAACAGGAACAACACTTGAAACGTTATCTTTCTCTCCAAGCTCCCCTCACACCAACGGAAGGACATTTGATCCTGACGAATTCAACGCGAACCAGGTCGACTTACAGGACAGTTCTTCAATAAAATCAAGTTCCAAATTTGGAATTCTCAACTCCGAATTTGAGACTTCATCGCCAATCACCGAGACTTCAAGCTACCCGGAAAAGTGAATTTTTTCACTCAGTAAATCAGAAGTACATATTATAAAAAGGCGATACTTCTGTGATTAATTATAATTCTAGATCTCTTTTGAATTTATTCCAGTGAATTGCAAGGAAATGCATGAATTTCCCTTCTATTCAATGGGAATACTTTCTGACAAATGTATAATAGGGAATGCATTATCTAGGCTTCTCAATCTAGTTTGAATATCCCGATAGAATAAATTTTTGTTATTCTTTCTATTATTGGGGTCATTTACTTCTTTAAAGAATTTAATTAAAGAACATTTTTTTTAATCGCCGAGAGAGGTCAAGATAATATGAGGAAAGCAAGTAGCTCCTTTACACTTAGCTGAAATTGAATCAGTTTTAAAGATCTCATTAGAAGTACGCCAGATAATTAGACTTGTGACCGAGGTTTTAACTCTAATTAAAGGACGTCATATGGTGTGATTGAAATTGGCACAAAGTTTTTTTTTTAATTAGGATTTATTTCGATACAATTTTTTGATTTTTCACTTCTTTCCTGAAACACAACAATACAAAAACTTTGCGCAGTTTTGAGTTGCCGATGATAATAAAATATCTTAATATTTTTAGAACGCGATTATCATTTAACCTATTCATTTCACTAAATTTCGATTCCTTTTGAAAGGAGCCAACTCGAAGTGAATCTGTGAAAAGATAATGTAAGGATTCTATAATATAGTACACTCCCGAGTATCTAGCCAAATGTGGTGGAAGGGCAAGATAGGCGTTCTCTGTCCATCAGTACCAGAAGGCAAAGTATTTATACTAATGCTCACTGCTGTAATGCATATTTTCATTCTTATCGTGTATTAAGTCCTCCATGTGTCTCAAGCCACATAGAATATAAACGCCACAGCGGTTCGGTGAATTATAGAAACCGTTGCCGTAACGTGTCGATTTAAAATAGAAAGCCAGAATGTAGTTTATATACTGCAATGCACGTTTCAAGAATTTATTATAGAATAATTAAGTGTTAAATTGTTTGTGAAAATTTAAGTTAAACTGTTCACATTTTAACATAAATTCCTCATTTCTCATTGTGGTAACTTTAAAAAAAACACTAATAAGCATACCACAAAAACAATTTAGGGATATTATACCTTCTGTGCAGTCATAATCAGGAAAAGCGGCAACAACTGAGATTCGTTACACATTGACGAAGCAATGAATAACGAATAGAACGCTGTTCTTTCTCTGTCACAACTTATATTTTACACACGATATGTTGGAGGATCGTAGCACATGCCCGCTTCCAAAGCTTTGGCAATGTTGCCAAACACCTGGCCTTCCTCATTTAATTGCGACAAAAAAAACAGGCAGGATAGTCGCGAGCCGGATATTCTTGAGTGCGCTGTATTTATAACAAAAAATTGTGAAATCTATTTAAAATTAAAAAGTTGAAAATAATAAAAATTATAGCGCTTTTACTAGTGTACTAAAAAGTATTAAATAATTAATCGTTCTTACTTTTTTATGTAGGAAGTATAGGGGAAGTTTTGTAATCGACAGAAAATTCGATCTCGAAATTTGTACACATCTCCACATTTCAGACATCCCTAAGTTAAAAAAAAAAAAACGCATTTTTGGAGTTAAAAGTACATCCGTGAAAACGATAATTCACAAACACTTTGAGCGAAATGCATTCACAAGAAGTCTGCATGTTTAACTATTGGAATATAAGTGAACTCAACTATTACATAACGCCAAGAACTTAACAAATAAAATTGTGTGCCAAATTTTAACATCTAAAATATCGATTATCAAATTTTGAAAAAAAATTTTGTCCAATGGGGATCGACTGTCGGTCAGTACATTCGTCTGTATATAATCACAATAATTCATAAGCACAATGATTTAAATCAATTAATCTTATAACCAAAATTTAAATAAAAAATTATCACTTACAATCTTGAAAAATGAACCTTCCAGGCATCCAAACCAAATAACCTCCTTTAGCTCTCCAATAAAATAGAGAAAGAGATTCGAAACAAATTCCGCTTATTTAACGACAAGAATAAAAAGATTAAGGAGAAAAAAAAATGAATTCTGAAAATAGTGATAATAATTTCTTTTCAAATTTTAAAGTTCAAAAAATATTTTCTCATTTATTAGGTAGTAATATAATGAATATATTTTACAAGGAACGAGCCTTTTAAACACTACGAACTCTTTATAAAAATTTGAGACTTAATCAAAATAATTATCAAATTGTGAGAATAAAATTCATTTTCTTATTAGATCTTTTTTTTATATGGCCTACTCGCATTTATTTACATTTGTTTTATATTATGTAATAAAAAGAACATAGTGCTGTACTTTTCCTCACGATACAAAGATTTTTTTAAATAATTAAAAATATTTTGACTGAAAATATTGCTTTTTTTAAAAATATGTATAATACATGCAAAATAATGTAGAGTTAAGCATTCGAAATGGAATTGTGATTTTATATATGAAGCCTCTAAAAAATTTTGAAAATCGATCAAAGGTGCAACATTTTTCCTTACTGAATAGGATCATTTAAAAAAAAATTATGTGAATTAAATGAGACATCGTATAGTAATTAAACTAACATAATTTTTTGAGCATGCATATTAAAAAGTCTGCATGCTAAGCAATAAATGACGAAAGTAAAACCAGCAGGATACATCTCCTCAAAATTTTTGCATACTCTCTAATAACCTTGTCATATCAAAGAACACCTTACATGACATTGGCGTGCAATTATTACAAAATATTAACTCTTGGCCGGAATGCAATTTTACTGAATCTATCGTGTCATCCTTGGCGAATGATTTGGCGAATAATTCTTGGCGTGTATTAATAGTATCCGAAAATCGAATTTGTGCTTTAAACATGTTTTTCATAACCAATTGAAACAAAAAGTGGACAAAAAAAACTGCACTTGTAGTCCCAAAATGTCATGCCAAATTTGATATATTTAAGTCACTGCGTTTCTTAATTATCGCGAGTTTACATGTTACTGTAAGTACAAACCGATAGACGAACAGATAGACTTTTTGGATTTTGTTTAAAACTTAGTCGGTGTCTACACTTTGTGTAGCGAATTTTATCTAGTTTGTTCTCTTCGTTTTATAGTAATCGTATTAACTTATATTAGAACTTCATGTGGACAGATTTTACTCAAAATTCGACAGGAATCGGCAATTTCATTCCTCTGGCTCAAATCGTTTTTGATTTATCTTTGTCACAGATAAACGGACCTTTTCCAAAAATGTGTTTTCGAATTCAGGAAAATCTAAACATTCGTCAAAATCTCGATTTCGAGTTTTTTGACGATTACTATTACTTCCTCTATACTACGTAAGAAAGCCAAAATTCTGCCATATTGCTTATTATTGTAAGAAAACAATGGCTCATTGTTATTGTTACAGTAGCAAAAATGTGCGAATGAAATAGTTGATAAAACAATAAACTTGATTTGATTTTTAATTTTGATTAATTTTGTTTTATCAATCGTTTTTAGAATAAATTTTAATAATAACAATTTTTTAAAAGTTGCCGAGCAAGTGATATCAATAAAAAAAATTCTTTGCTTTTTAAGATGAAATAATAAAATAGCTCTTTTTTGCAATATTTATTTCAGAAGTTGATTCTGAAAATCTAAACAAAAACCTAGAAATTTGAGATGTAACAACATAGATCTAGAAATGGATCCCATCATAATATGCAATATTATTACTTTTTCACGTCGCTATAGTTTGATCGTTCCCGAGAAATTTCTGAAGCTGCTAAAAATTATACAGATTTTTATATACTATTTTTATCGTAGAGATGTACTACTATTGTACTAACTATTAAGATGTATTATAGTGATGTATATACTATTTTTATCGTAGACAATGTGTAAATTCTTTGTCTGCATTCATTAACTTCTATACATTTATCATAGATTAAATCAATGAATAAATAAAAAAATCACAATAGTAATAAAATTGAAATATCTGGAAATTAAGCAAAAAAAAGTTATAACAAAAATTCTCTTTTTTTTTTTTTTCTTCCCTTAAATAATTCAATTTCCGAACTTTTTACGCTCTTGGTATCAATTCATCGTCCGCTGCTTCTTCTGTAAACACTCTTGTCATTTACAAATGGAGATTCTTTTGCTAATGGAACAATGTAAGTGCTGAGATGTTTTCGAGACGCCATTTTTTTATTTCATATCTGAAAGAAAGTTAGTATCAGACGTCATCACTTCACTTCACTTCTACTTATTTCTGATCTTCGAGTGGGGGAGCAAATTGTTGGAAAAGCAATGAAGAAGAATCTGAAGATACCGCTGGTAATTTGTGTCAGTAGTTTACGGCAAAATACAAAAAAGAGAAATGGTTTCATCAGTAAAAAGGATGGAGTGGAAACTTGCCCTTAACGGAGTGCTTAGCTTTTATACTAGTTCTTGAGTAGTTCTCGGATATTTCGTATGTATTAGAACTTTATTTCTGTTAGAAGTTTCTGAAAATGGATTAACCTGGGTGATCCCATATCGTATCTAAAAGAATGTTTTTTTTAATGCCAGTGTATTGCGTTCGGTGGTGGATTTTCAACTACGCAGACTATAGGCTGCTGCAAAAGTGCAGGAAGTTTCACGCAGATCGATAAAAAAATGTTGCAAGTCTAGTTGCCAAATATATAAATTTGTTAAAATACAAATTTTTTAATAAGGAGGCAGAGTGTATGGGCAATTAATTATTAAAATAATCAAACAATAAATGTAATTAGGTGAGTCAAAATTATCTATACTTTTCGCAATTTTTTACTGCCCGCGTATTCAGTATATGGATATAATAGTATAACGATAAAATATCTTCGATATTTTATCGTTATACTATTGTGGCAATGGCAAGAAAATTAATCCAAATCCCAACATTTTTATTTTCTCGTATACGAAATAAAAAAAAGTATAGTAATCGTTAAAAAAAAAAATTCGAATTCAAGATTTTGACGAATCTCCACGTTTTGGAATTCCCCAAGTCAGAAAAAGCAAATTTTTGGGGAATGTCCTCCTGTTTGTCTATGACAAAGATTTAAAAACGCTTTGAGTTAGACGTATGAAATTTGGTATATAGTCTTCACAGCAAATTTATAGAATTTTTATGAAGTTTTGAGGAGATTCTGATCAGAGGAAGTCCGTCTGTCCGGCAGTTTGAATATAAATGAACATAACTACAAAATGACGAGAGCTAGGTAGAAAAAATTCGGTACCAAGATTTAACATCTCTAGTATAGACACAAATCAAATTGACTGTATGATCTGTTTCAAAAGTGGTTAACCGTCTGTCTTTCTGTACTCTCCAAAGCCTGTAAGCGCGATAACTAAAAAAAATTGATTTAAGTACATCAAATTTGGTATGTCACTTTTTTATTACAAGTGTAATTTAGTGTCAAATTTTTGTTTCAATCGATGGAAGAAAAGCGTACCTAAAACGCAAAAATGATTTTCGGACAATATTACCTCTTGCCAAGGATTAATCGCAAAACATGACCCAATGATCTCATAGTACATTAAATAAAAATGCTAAATCCACGCCAAAGGTGGATATTTCGTAACTATTGAACGCCAATGCCTTGAAAGGCGTTTTCTGGGATAACTCTTTTATTAGAGATTATGCGAGAAAATTTTAAAAGCTTAAGTCCTACTGGTCCTTCCTTCTGTTTCAGACAGATAATTGCCTATCCACTAGAAATTTACTCCGAAAAGAAGCAACGAGTAGTGATCCAAATCCTCGAATCGGAGAGTGTCAAAGGTTCAGAAATTCATTGGGCAGTCATGTATTTCTATTCCAAAACCATCTCTGAAACTTGCTGCATGTTGTCATCTGTAGTGGAGGTTGATTGCCGTCCTGCATCCTGATTTGCACTAGTTTCAGCCACTTAAAAAGGATTTCGATCCGCAAAAACACATTTCAATATGATAATTCACTTTCCCTTTAGTGAGGCAACATCTTATGATAAATTTTGGAAGCTTTGAGACCCTCCAATTGGAAGAATTTGATCATCCCTCCTTGTTTCTCTTTGGTGCAAATGTCGAAAGGAGTGGCATTTTTCTGCAACAAAATGAAGAAAAACGGAGAACTTGGAATCAAACTTTTATAACATTATTACAGCAGTATAAGAACAAAATAAGTGAAAAAACATGTAAGTGGGCATAATGTAAGAAGGGTTATGTTAAAAGTGTTAATATTTTTTAACTTACCCTCGTAATTACTTTTTATAACATATTGGAATATATTAATTGTTAATCGATTGTTTTCTGCAACATTTGACAGTTCTTTAAAATAATTTCAGATGTTAAACTTATTTGAAATGTATCGTTTTAGTTATAATTTTTCATACTAATTGCTTTTATTTGTATGTAAGAAAGTTATTAGCTATTAATTCTGGTTAACTTTTTAAATTTTATCACTTAAGTCATTTTATATGATTTACATATTAAAAAATCAATAAATAGTGACACATATTTTCACTAAATTAATAAAATAAAAAAAATAGGTTGCTTAAGTTAAAAAATTTTAAATATGCGAAACAAAATTGACGAGTTATTAAAAGACCAAATCCCGCAGACATTACCCGTGCCATAAACTATTTTAATCTGCCACTGTCCGTGTTATCATAAACTTATAAAATATATATATAAAATATAGAATGACATTGAGAAATTGGCAACTATTTTTAATAGCACTAGAGATCTAGAAACCAACAGAGCGGGACTAATATTAATATGAATTTTTATTCCATTTTGCCTATAAAATTTTTAAATGATATTTTATTATAGTTTGATGGATTCAATTTCCAAAATTTTTCATTCAGACAAGTCAATTTAAGATGAAAATGAAATATAAACAAATTTCTGATTAGGAAACAAAATAGTGATTCTTTGAATATTCATTATATTACACTATTTAATGTTGAATTAGAATAATAGAATGAGACAACATTGGCATATTTAAGGAATTTATTACTAAATTTAGTGGTTGTTACATAAGCACAGTGATAATAAATTGTCTTATCAAACACCAACTGATAAATAATTCTCGCCAATAAATTTGACAAATGGGCACTAATGGAGAGTGCCTCCATATTTCATAAAAAAAGAAAACTATTTTTGGAACTGACTCTTAAGAGTTTATGATTTGTGTTTGATATATTTTATGAAAAATTAGAACGGTTTCGGGAAGTGTTTGTGGGATGAATACCAAATGATTGACACATCTTTACACTTTAATGATAAAATAGTTATAGTAATAGTTATAATATATTTTTGGATTTTCTCGTATTTTCTGAAGTGTAAAGAATCATTTAATACTAAATTGGTGAAGTCTTTCAATTTTGCATCTCATTTTCTTTTATTATGTAATCTTTTTAAGTAAAATCTCTAACTCAATTAATTCCCCACAAGAAGAGTTGCTATTCGTTTCAGATTATTGTTAATAATCAGATTTATGCACATTTCTTCAGATACAATTTTTTCACTAAATTCTCCGCTATCTTCGTTTTAGCACTTAAAGGAGATATAGCTAAATGTTCTATCTTGAAATATTTGCAACTAACGGAAGCATTATACTTCTCTTGTTGTTGTGCTAATTTAGAACTATTTTCGAGAACTAAGTATTTTATATTTTAAGCTTCTCCCACTAGTAATTAAAACTTTAAAAAGTAAATTGCATGGGGATTCATGAAAAAAAAATCGTATTTAATTTCATTTAAAACAATTTTGATTACATTCATTTCAGTTATTTACATAATGAGTTCATTATGTAATATTTAATCTATAATTATATATATATATAATATACGCGTTTGATTTACATTAGTAGGTACTAATATTTCCATGCATATTTAAATCGAGACTGAAAATTATTTCATAAGTTTTTAAGCTTATCAGGAATTTTTTTTTAGTTTATCTCAAAATAAGGTAGCATAAAACAAAAAAATATAAACGTTTTAAATTTACGTTTTACGTTTCTCTCATTTACATACGTTCAGCTGTTTGTAGTTAGCTGAAATAGCTGAACGCTTATTTCTAGCTAGACTTCCATTCACTGAAATATTAATATTGCATTGTCTATTTCTGTAAAAAAAGTAATCTTTAGCAATGGATTTTAAGTATAAATTGTATACTTTATTCTCTGTTAGACACAATTCTTTGCATTCCAAAAACGGATAAGATTCTTAATTATGTATAAGAGTTTATAGATTCCTTTCTGTAGTTGGAAGTTCAAAAATATAATTATAGGTTTATTCCCAAAAATTAATGTAATATTTTCTGCTTTTGCATAATTTTTATAATAATTATTTGACAATGAAATGAATATGAAAAAGGGGCTTCCTTCAAAATAAGAGTAAGCCTCGATATAATAGCGCAAAGCGTTAAATTATAGTATTAAATTGTACCTAGTGGGTTTAAAAATCTATTCTATGATATGCTCATGCGGTTTCGGTATTCTTATTAACTAAATATAATAATAGTCTTAAAAGAGTAAAGTAGCTTTCTTTAAGGAAGATTCAAATTATAATACTTTAAAACAACTACTAGATACATACTGAATGTGTAAATTGCTAACAGAGAATTAAGAGCATTCTTTTCATGGCTTATATTAATAGCATAAAATTATTATGATCTTGTATAATTTCTTTCTTAGAGCATTTTGCTATTTTTGAATGCAATAAGTTATTTTTCTAGTGCAATTTGTCACTATTATAAAAATTACTGAAAAGAAAGTTTGTGTTAGAAATAAAAAAATAATACCGAATGTTGAATATAATGGTTGAAAATACCTTGATTGTAAAAAATATATATCGTTTTTGAAACACTTTATCTACTTCTCAAAAATAAATTATTAATATTATTCAACAAATAAAAACATAAACCATTTTAATTCAAAGGCAAGCCTGTTGTTGAAAAGTAACTTTAAGTCATTTACTTTATAAGCTGACCAAAAACTTAGCTTGCACCAACCTTTCTATTTACAGCGGAATATTACGTATACTTCAATTTGAAATTACTGCTATTTTATTTTATTTAATAAACTAAATACTAAACAACCTAGGGTTTTAAAATATTCAATACCAATATTTAACGACGATACAATTCAAATATTTTGGCACTTTCTTTACAAAAGCATCTGAACAACAACAATATTTAGAATCTCAAGTTTCTAAGTTGCACCATTAACACCTATAGCATATCGATATTTTATAGAAATACGAGACATTACTTCTGCCTAGTGTATGTTTTTTACTGACGTTTTTCTGCCAATAATGAAATCCGGACTATTTTGTCTCTGTGATATTTGCTTCGATAAAGTGCTTGTGTTCTTAAAAATCACAAATAATCGAATAATTATACAAAATCAGAGCCATAATCGAGATAAAAAAAAAAAACTTAACAAATCATTACTGTTCTTGAAAGTAGCATGATTCGATTCTTTTCCCCCGTTAAGGATGAAATGACTGAAAGCGCCATTGTTTTCTGTTTATTGCAAATAATATGATTATGATGAAAAAACATTAATCATTATTAATCAGCTAAAAACGTTAATTGGTTATTATTCAAATATTTTTTTATCTCTTCAAGGCTAATATAATTCTTTAAGGAAATGGTGGTAAATGTGATATCGGAAAAATCATTGGTGATTCATCGCCTGCTTATGCATGAATTGTAATATGATCCATTTTATCTATGAATCATGAGAATATAATAAATCATTCCTTTGAAAAATCTTCTCAACATGTGCTACTACTGGCTCAGGATATAAAAATTTTTCTTAGCGAAGAAAATAAGAATTCTCTTACAATCTAAACTGGGCATTATACAACAAAGTAAATTAGATATTTGTCATGGCATTTACAGAAATATTTACTTTACCCTCCAAACTAGATATTTTACTGCGAAACCTTGGTTTTTTTTAATTTTTATTTAATCTCATAACACCCTCCTACCACCGCAAAAAAAGTCTCCATCTTGACTCTTAATTCATATAATTTATTCTTATTAAATTTTGAATCCTTTTTATCTGTGTGACTTCAATACAACATTCAAATCATGTTTACCAGATTTGTATTCCTTCATACCACTTGTTGAAAATCATAAAGACATATGCCTGAAACTGATAATATACAGGCTGACTATACAGTCATTTTACCCTGATAGATGCTATGAAAATTAGCAACCTTCTGTGTAGGAGATTATGTTTGTCATATGCAATTACCACTCATTCCTGTACTTATACTATAATATATCCCATTAATGATCCAAGAGGATCCTTCAGTACATCATTATTCTCAGGAAAAATTATAAAACTGCTACAATTTGTAAAACATTGCTGGTTTAACCCCAATAAAATTAACTTGCGTAGTATTGTCTCACCGTTCGTCAATGGTATTGCAATATTTTTGTAGGACAATGTCGTAAATGAGTTTCTATAGAATTCTGTCTATGGTGAATAGTGTCTGCTTCAGGTTGGCCAGGCAAGTGGAGTTTGGTGTCTTGGTCTTAAGTCTACCCCACGACGACCCGCACAGGAGTTGGGTGTCTTGTAAATCCGCAACCAATCCACTGGCCAGGTTATAACTTCATCAATCGCGATGTGTTATGATTAATAAGCAGGTATCCCATCGTGCTGATACCAACATGTGCCGTTAATGTAGTGTATATCAAGAAGGGAACGACCAGTTCCTCAACTGTCTAGATTATTTATCCTGATTCATAGCATCAGAGTACAATTGAAACAAGAATCTATTGCTTATGGATAGAAACTGAATCACATATTTAAATTATGTTCTAACTCTTCATAAAAGTATGGATTATATATAAATCAATCAGATTAAATAACAGCTGAAGATCAGACTTGTTTGTTGCACTCATGGTAAATGCAACCTCTTACATAGAAAGGATGTATATTTTTTTAAATCTATTAACACTTACGGAATTTTGCGTGCATTCTGTAGATATAATATTTTTTAACAAGTCATTTTTTGTAAATTTTATGGGGCCTACTAGAAGCAAGGAGTTGAAATCTTTTCTTTTGAACTAAAAAATTATCTATTAGGTACTGTTTGTGAATGTTAAATCGAATATAGTTTTTAGTGCTTTGCAAATATTCTCAAAAGTAATAATATTAATAATCGAATATTCCAAAATGTCGAAGAATTAAAAACTGTACATTTTTAACGAAATCTAAGTCTAATAAAAATGTTTCTTGTAAAGACAGTCAAAATAAGTAATTGAAAAAGCAAGGGAAAATAATGGTAACGAATTAAACACATAAAAAGATTTTGTTATATAGGAGAAAATTTTAATATTTGGACATTCAGAATCAATAGTTTCATTATATTTTGTATATCTGAAGAATTCAGTAATGAGAAGATTTTATTAAATCTTTCTTACTCCAAGCATTTTATAATTTAAATATATAGACTATTTAAAGACTTAGTTATTTTTCACTGTTTTTATCATTTTGAGAATTGTGAGAAATTTTTAAGTAAATAATAAATAAGTATAATATGTGATTTATAACAAAGCATTTATTCTTCAATTGTGTCGATAAAAGCGCTCAACTATTAATTTAAAAATATTTACTGTTCATTATTTTGCAGACAAATGCCACTTTATGAAAGAATATTTGGAATTAGTCAAACTGTAATAACAAATGATTTATAATAGAATATTTACTTTTAAGTTGCATTAGTAAAAACGTAAAGTGTGAAGCCTTTTAATATTAATATGAAAATATTTATTATCATCTGCTTTACAAAAGAATCATTGGAAGCAACCAAACTTACCGAAACGGTAAGTCAGAATTATTGTAGTAACACTACATATAGTTTCGAAAAGCAGAGCTATAACTGTAAAGTTATTACAAGCAGCTGCTCGAGTGCTTAATTTCAGGCATTTAGCATAGCGTGAGGCAAGACAATCTTAGCACGAGAGCCTAGTAAGAAAGGGATGCATAGACATCGGTGGCAGCAGATGGGTCGTAGAGCGTGTTCCGAAGATACCTGCTAGACCTCCCATCCCAGGTTTAACCCACGACGACACGCCTACCCGAAAGGATGCAAGACCTTGAAGTTCACAGAGAAGAGAACCATTATTTATTAAAAAGCTTACAGTTATCGCCAGATACATTATAATTCATTTGATAAAAATAAAATATTTAAATTAAATAGTTAGCAAACCAATTCTGGGTTCAGGAGATTAAGTTGAAAAGTACATATAGAAAACAATAACACACATAAGCATAAAAAAATATCACAAAGTCTAAAAGATGAAAAACATTTGATATAGTAGACATAGACATATAGCAATATAAAACAATGTACCAATCTAAATATCTAAAATCTTCTAAAATCATATATCTATACCATTAAATAAAGTAAAAAATAAGTGAATGATACAAATACTAGAAGCTGTACCAGAATAATTACATAAATAAAGACTCAATTAAAACAAGCCTGCAAACAACCCAAAACGCAAATCCGTCATCCTAGCCTCCTCTGAATTTCCTCACAAATATCCCTTGAGACTTCAAATATATTCCCCATCATCTGTAGCGAGTACACTAAGAAAACCAATGAAATTTGGATTCGCTAGAGGGGCAGGTGAAGTTATAAGGACTAGTGAGTGTACATTCAAAAGCGAAGTGGCTGGCGTCCCCCAGACCCCCGCTGGTGCAGAATGGGCTGTTTATTATATGAAATCTACATAAATAAAAAGGAAACAGACAATGCCCAGAAACAAAAAATAAGTATTTATTATGCGTTAATAGATTAAAATCAACTCTGAGAACGTACCCTCAGACTCTTACAATTGGATGAGGTTATTTGATGTCCTTAATATGTCAGAAATCTGTAGCATCAAATATTACCTCATCGCGAGGAATATCATTCTGTCCTACCATCTTATGTAAAGCATGTAAAGTAAAAAATGTAAGCATGTCCTACCATCTTACCATAATTTTCTCCAATGCACATCGATGCATATTTTGGATAAATTATGTCATTGTTTTTTACTGCTATTTGGCTCCTTTTATTGCATATCCGTCATATTTTTAACACTTTAGCTGACGTATCCGTAAATAGTTTCCTATTAAATAATTATTTGTAGTATTTAGTGATGACTAATAATATTTGATCGAACTTATATTTTGGCAAGACTTTGAAAAATGTTAAGAGGAAGAGTAGCATTTTCTTTTAATCAATGTGACTCTGGATTTCGGAATTGGAATTCTAAGTATAGTTTCTATATTTGCAAATAGGTCTGCTTCCTGGAGAACATTTAGGAAAATCTTCACCAAATTTTGTTTCCATTTTGATGAAAATATTCATGAAGTGCCTAGAAAAGTCAAATTAGCCTTTGTGATAAAGAGCATTAATAGGTAGTAAATTTCTCGGAGCCAATCGAATCACTACGAGCAATTTGTTGATGAAGTGCGTATCAGCATATCGACTTCTTCATCTAGTTAAGAATACAGCATAAAGATAAAACCCATTATTTTCTACTTGTGTCTTAAAAATACAATGTTTTAACCTTCTGTACCATTGGAATAACCCTCTTTTAAATACATTGTATAAAAAAAATACCCAATAATTAGTCTCTCAGAAGATCATTTGATTTGGAAGATACTCAGCTATACAGGATATGAATATAATATATTAACATTCCTGAATATATTATTTCGAATCGCCTCGTGACAAAGATTCTAA
The DNA here is from genome assembly GCF_947563725.1 of Argiope bruennichi. Classification (NCBI taxonomy): domain Eukaryota; kingdom Metazoa; phylum Arthropoda; class Arachnida; order Araneae; family Araneidae; genus Argiope; species Argiope bruennichi. Next base: position 82,584,124 of record NC_079152.1, read on the forward strand.
GTTAAAAGATTCATTATAACTGTGCCATTACAAATTATAATTGAACTGGAAAATAATGCACTTGTATTGTTCAAATTCAAGTCTTTCGAGTGCTAATTTTCCACTTAATTTGAAAAAGGAATCATTTTCATAATATATGAATATATATTTAACAAATACTCATCTGCTTCTTTAATGTGAGAATTTTTTTCTCTATGGCAGGGTATGATCACAACGTTTGTTCGTGAAATAAATACTATCAATAAAGGAGAGGCATCGTAATCGTGAAAGTTGAAGATCGTACATATCCAAACGAAATATCGGTGACTTGATTCCTTGAAAAAGAATATTTATATGAATGTCGGAAGCGATATTGGCTGTAAACTTGCTTCAGGGAAGGGTGATTAATTGTAGTATATTTAGTTGGCTTCCATAGTAAGAGATGGCGACGCCAATCGTGTCAAGTCGGATCTGGCTGGGGTTTGGTATCCTATGGGGGAGGCTGGAACGCTTGTGACGTCAAGGCGCCTGGGTTTAAAAGAAAAAAACGGAAACAAACCTTTTTTAGGCTTGACCATGTTTGGCATCCCCATTTCACAGCTGAACCCTGCTCCTAATTAAACTGTCTTACCCCATTTTTATTAATAGTGTAAATATTGAAATGTTTAATTATATGTAGTCTTAATAAATTGTTTGTTTAATCCGGATATTATCCCTTTTTACAAAAAATAAATTGCTTTATCCCTAGGCGCCGTCCTACATGAATTTATTTTCCAAGCATTGATTATCCGTTATTAAGTAATTTCAAATCATTTTAAATAACATTATGTAACTTAAATCTTATTAAATAATCTCTAGTAAGTTAAATCCATCATTGCTTGCTTTATTGCAAGTTCGTGTATTTACTGTGAATATATTTAATAAATAGAGCAAGAAAAGAAGCTAGCAAGAAAAGTCTGCATACAAACGCATAGATAATAATAAAGAATTTTTTTTAATTACATTATAATGATAAGGATTTCAATTCAAATTTTATATTCCTGAAAAAATTTATTAACCTTTGATAACAATTTAGGAAAAAGATAATATTGTTTTTTTTAATTACTTAAACTTTCAAAAAACATAAATAGCAACTAGAAAAGTTTGCGTACAGATAAGAAAAAGGCTTGAAACAATCAATTATCGTGGGCTGTTCATTAAAATTTGGTATTTAATTGAATAGATCTCAAGTCTAAGGACTTCTGTCAATCAATCGGTTCATAGATTGAACTGAGTTGGATAATTCTTCTGAAGAAAAGTTTTCCACTCTATAATATTTACTCTTTTCAACATGTCTTTGGAGATCATGTTATGTTGGAAAAATCTTGAGTTTCCGTAAGTCAAATGTCTTCAATAAGGTTTAAGTCTGGCGATTTCAAAGGAGAATTGTAAATGATTTTTTATTTCACATTAAAAACTGAATTTGATATTCTCATTCATTTCAGAATCTCAAATTGTGAACTATACGTTCACAATTGTCCAGAAAAACCCAAAAGTCATCTCCAAGGTTCAAATGTTGTTCACTTTGCTTCACATTTTCTTTGCCATTTTAAATATATGCCATATGATTTAATACTGAATCTATAAAAGTTAAGCACCTACTCCAGAGAATACTATGCACATCCAAACTATTAATCTTCTTTCACTGTGCTTAAGGCCGTGGTGGCCTCATAGTAAGGTCTTAGGGTTCGTAACCGGAGGGTTTCAGGTTCGAGACCCGATTCCACTGAATAACCGACATGTAAGCGGTTCGGGTGCATGTGAAATCCGTCGCGGCCAAACGTCCTACCACTGGTGTAGAAGTATGGAAAGGGAGTGCCAGTTCAGGTGTCATCCTCGGCATCTGACCGTTGTTCAAAATTACGAGGTCCGTCCCAAAATAGCCATAGTGTTGCTTTAAAAACGAGACATTAATATAACTACACTGTGCTTAATCGTTGGCACAAGATTTTGTTTCTCAAAAGCCGTAGGTTTTCTTCCACGCCCATTTACATCCATTGATGTCAATGATAGGGAATTTGCTCTCGTCAGAGAAAATAACTTTGTCCAAAATTGTCCTTTGTCCAAATTTGCGAAATGAGTATGTTGCTTATTGACAAATAATTTGTCTGATTTTCTACGCGATACACGGCCATTATAGACAGATTTTATTCAAAAGTTCGTATATACATTTTTTTTTTTTTTTGAAATCTCTTTCTAGTACCATTTTCACCTTGAGATACAATAATCCTGAGATTTAGACGTATACAGACTTAAAGGTGTATCTCTTTTGAAAGGCTGTGAGCTACGACAGACATTCATTAGATGGCTTTGCTATAACAGATTTCAATGATCTGGAATTATTGATAACTCTTTGAATAGAGCAATGAGTTCTTGCAAGAAACTTGTCACTTTCTAGAAAAATTTGCCTTCCTTCCTTAGTTTAAAGATAACCTTTCGTTCATTAATAATCTTAATCTTATTAATAATCTTATTCTTCGTCCCGTAAGAATAATATCTTTTCCTTTCAAATCCATTTTAATGCATTCGCTGCCATGATAGACGCATGTGATTCGGACGACTATCTAATAATATGCTTACTTATTTACTCTTTTAATTGTAATAGAAAAGAAAATATCTAATTAGATAGAATGTATAAATCACAGACGATTCACGTGTTGAGCAAAGTGTTAAAACAAAGAAATATAAACTAAACATAAGCTTGTTCTACTCGCGTTAAATTCTACATTGACTGAGAACTTCTGTGTCACTCACATTTTCTTGACAACATAAGTAAACGTGTTGGCTCAATTTATCTTAAAAACTCCCAAAAATGCAATATCTTGTTTTATTTTCTACCCTAAATAAGTATTTACAAGAAAACTAAATTTAACTGCCGAATATCTTTGTCTTATTTGTACCCAAAATTTTTCTGATAGTTATTTTTATAACTTTCAAAAAAGGCGGTTATATTTCCGAAATTGTTATTAAAACATAATTAGAAAGGAATATAATAAATGAAAATAAAAATAATGTTGCCTTCATAATGTTTATTTTAATCTTAAATAATTGCTTTGTGTTTATGTGCAGACATTTTTAGCAAGTGACCATGGAAGCATCAACGGCGTTTGAAAACAATAGTCAAAAACATTCCAATCCATCAGAAGTATTCTTTTAGTATTGACAGCATTTTAAAAATGAAGGCAATAGAAAAAGTTTTATCGCTAACTCTTGCCTATCCACGAAACATTCCAACATAAAACGTCTTGTTTACACAGATCACGAAAAAATGTTTTAAGAATCAATAGAGAATATTTATTTATGGTAATGAAACTTTCGGCCTGAAGACGTGATCTTTCAGAACTTCTGGAATATAAACGAGAAGTTTTTATGCGCTGAAGAAATATTTCAGGATGGCATCATAAATCCAGCACTGAATTTAAATATCCAAAAGCTGCGCTTAGAAGAGACATCAAATAGATGTCAGAACTGCGTCAAAAAAATGGACGCAGATTTTTTGCCAATGTTACTTGGTATCGATGCGGTGAGGAAAATCTGAAAGCTTTTTCATCGACTTTCTTATATACTACAGCTTAAGTTTAAAAATTTGGTAAAAGACAATTGTTTGTATGGGCTATGCAGTACAACATCTTCAATTAACGTTACTATAATTACAAAATGTATCTAAAACTGTCTTTTCTGTTAATGGTGTTCACTGTTTTCCAATTCAAAGTTCCATATTTTTTGGCAATTAATCTGAAAATTATTATTTAAATAAAACAATTTTTACTCGAGTTTTAAATTCCGAATATTTTTATGCAATGGTGCCGATTCAGAATGTGATAAAATTGAGCTTTTTATAATAAAATCCACAAAATTGAATAACAGACTCCCTGTCGATTATGCTTATATGTATGAAACTGTGAAAAGCCCTTCTGCAGCACCTTATTCTCTGTATAATATTAAAAATTATTTGCTTCTTATTTTAGAGATTCAGGTATCATGAAGAAAATCTCTTTTGTATTAATAATCATAGTAATTTGAGTATGGGCCTCATTATTTGTATTGTGCACTATTGAAGAATAATCTGTCATATAATCCTTATGAACTTATGCTAGATGCAACATTGGACATTCTGTGTCGTTATATTTGATTTATGATTGATGGTTAAATTTTACTGCACCTAAATTTTGACATTGATAATAGTTTTGTCTGTATTTTTATGTTCACGTTTATGTGTTTTTGCTTCGTGCTTCGTTCATATCTTCAGTTACGATACATTTTTTCCTCTTCATTAAAATTTCTGTAAAAAGAATTTAATTTTCAATGAATTTATAATATTAATTTTAATTATTTGTAATAAATTACGTCATTACTGCCATCGCTCTCTTTAAAATTCTGTTAACAATTTCTTTTTCTATTAAAATATTGAAAAACTTATGCTATTAAGATATATTGTTGTAATCCTTGCAATATTTAATATAAATCTTGTTTATCTTGCCTTTTATTCCATAAATCTTATGTTTGAGACATCATTCTTCCGAAAGAACAATAAATATTCAAAACCCATAGATCTGAGATGGTCATTTTGGGTACTGAGTGACCCAAAAAGACCTTTTTGGGTAGAGGTATCATAAAAAAATGTAAATGTCGATAATTTAACAAAATAAAGAAGAAATTATTAATGAAAAGCGCAAGTCAAAGATACAAAAGTGACTATATCTATGAATTTACCGAATGCATCCTCAAATATTTATAACCATCCTGCCATAAGAACACACATATGTACACGGAAGGGCGTTCATAGGTTATAAGAAGGGAAACTTTTATCATATCTTCGACAAAAATCGCTTAAAAGCTGCCAAGTAATGTAAAAAAAGATTTTTAGTTTTAGCTAGGAAAATGTTCCTAATGTTATTTAGGATAGCATTAAGAACAAGTTCATCGTCCTTACAGTATTAAAAAAAAGGCATCTTTTTTTTAAGCACATGTTTTCTCAACGATGTACTTACTTTATGATTGTGCACATTTCTTTTTAATTTTGTAGATTCCCCCAGCTTGTTTGTCAAACGTATATATTGAAAAACAAAGCAGCATTTTGTGGACCTAATGCGAAAAATCGAGTTTAGAAAAAAAGCTGAAGTTTGTTTTCAACCTTACAGAAATATTTTTTTTGCAAAATTTTTACTGTTCGTTAATTTTTTTACAATAGTATTTATCAAAGTAGTATTTCTATTTTTTTAAATATATTTTTTATTTTTATTTTTTGCAGAGCTAGTAATATTAGAATTAATTCATTCAAATTCTCAGACTTCGTTCTCTTTACCTTCTTGTTATATAACTTCAATGCAAAAAAAAATAGTTTTCTGATTAGTTATACATTTCATCAAATTATTGACTTATTTTAGGCACTTAGTTTTGCGATATACACCAAGTTAAACTATAAACTGTAGTTTCAAGTAGCTTTCTCGACAGAAAACTAAGATGCTTACAAAACATTAGAAGATGCTTTGGCAAGTTATATTGTCTATTGCTTTTTCAATTGATGATGATAACGACGATGATGAGCTAAATAAACTCACTGAGTTTGAGAAAGAAAGTACACAAGATGGTTAATCGAAATCATTTCGAAAGAAGTTCATTTTCTTTATTTTCTTGTATACAAAGTATGCAAGGAGAAACTACTGTAATCATAAAAAAAAAAAAAAAAAAAAAAAAAAAAACGAATTCGATATTTTGACGAACTCTACATTCTAAATCTCCCTGAGTTTGAAAAGCATATTTTTGAAATTATATCTACTTGCCTTTCCATCTATTTCGATGAAACCATAATTCAAAAACACTTTGAGTTAGACATATGTAATTTGATATATGGTCTCTCTTCCAAATTTGTAGATTTATATCAAATTTTGAACGAAATCCATTCATAGGAAATATTTCTGTGCATTTGTTTGAATATAAATTGACACGCTAACTACAAAACGTAGACAGCTAGCTAGGTAGATAAAATGTGGCACAGGAATTTGAAGTGTAGATATATGTCAAATATAATCCAAATATATTGAGGAATGAACCGTATTATGGTCTGTAGTTTCACAAAACATGAAAACATAATATCTCAAAAACGCAGTGACTTAAATATGTGAAATGACGGTTCAATTGTGCTACTACATTAGCTGTTTTATGACAAATTTTGGTATAAGTGGTAGGGAAAAAAATCCAAGACACATATTCTATTTTCTTATTTTTACATATAAATTGTATTTCATTGACTAAGCGCCAACGATCACATTTTAATAGTTTCTTTCGTAATTATTGTTCGCCAAAGATATACACTAAACGATAAACGATTTCGATTAAACGATATATAAACGCTTTAATTAAAGTGTATACGAGAAAATTTTCGGAGACATCACTCCTGCTGCTTAGAATAAAGAAATCGATTACTTTATCATGTCATTAAAATTCGAATTCTTCAAAAAGTTCAGCATTCCTACACATTTCTAGCAATCCGATTTGGATCTTTGAAATAAAAAAAATTCTGATAAACTGCAAATTCTTAAAAATGTTGGGATTCTAAAACACACTACGAAATAGGTGTTAAATCAATTCAAGATTATAATGCGAGCAGAACAAAAGTTGACGACCAGAAACAATATTTTTTGAAAATTATTGCTGAATGGCAAAAATTATTTGAAGACATTATGAATTCTTACTCTCTACTTTTGCAGTACTTGTATTCGCTTGTACTCACACGACCGGATAGAAAGTTTTATTCTGGATTATTATTTTTTTTAATATTTGACAGAAATCTACAAATTTGGAGTAATATCCATAAACAAAATTACATCCATCCAGGACCCATTTGGGATACCGTGTTCAAAGAAAGATGGACATACAGACTGACATAACTCCAAAAATACATTTCTCGGACGCGAGTGCAACTTCGAGATCTCGATTTCGAATTTTTGAAACTTTGAAAGGTTTTCTGTGTATTTCATATACGAGAAAGTAGAAAGGTTTTAGTAATAATTAAGTGTAATACTTTAAATTTCTTATGGTTGGATTACAAGAAACAATTGATTCTAATGGGAATGTTTTGCTTCTCACACCCCTCCTTCTCCTTTCTTTATTTCTTTTATATTTATCTAACGCTTTGAAAGCCTATTTATGAAAAAGCCTCTCACTTGAAATATTTGATACTACGTGACACAAAAAAATAGAAGGGAAGCTTTAGTATTATGAGCTTGCTTAAATTTTAAGTTTCTTTGAAAACTTCGAATTTCCGTATCCGGTTTTCAAAGAACCCATAAATCGTTCGATCAATAGTTTATTAAAAATGGATGGTAGTGAAAAAAGGCGAAAAACTTCGAAACTAAAATATATACGCTCCTACAATAAACCATTTTAATTTTATGGTGAAAAATTCTCCAGTTTTCTTTAGTGAATTTTTTTTTAAATTTGAGTTAATGAGGTTTACCTTAAAATTATCTGTACAAACTGATATTCTCATTTTTATACCAATTGGCAATTTTTTAGAGTTTCTTGCCAAATTTGGGCATTGATTTTTTTTGATCATGACACAATCGCAAGTGTACACTTTTCATTTGGGCAATCTTCATAATAATGTACAACCGGTTGCTTTGTCTTGGAGAATACAAAAGCAATTACGGCTGTACAATTAAATGATCAAAAGAAATCAATGCACAAATTTGGCAAGAAATTCTAAAAAATTGCCAATTGGTATAAGAAAAATGAGAATATCAATAATTAATTGTGCAGCCGTAATTGCTTTTGTATTCTCCAATACAAAGCAACCGGTTGCACATTATTATGAAGGTTGCCCAAAGGAAAAGTGTACACTTGCGATTGTGTCAGAAAGACTGTATCTATAGCAGCGTCGCCGAACAAGGATATAAAGGGCGGTAGAAGATATGCACTGTATACGGCGCTCAACAGCGAAGACTATTCATGGTAGAGGAAATTGATCGAATGTAAAGTCTACACGGATGCATCCAGATCGGAAAAATGCCCGATAGTACGGTTTCCGATTCGTCGATTACCATGGTCCACTCTTGATTCATTTCCTACCTCAAGGAAACACACTATCAATTCAACACAATACTGCTGTACTCTGATTAAACTACGGAAAACAATCAAAAGGAAACAGCCAAGGTCATCTCACACAACAAATGATCCTTCTCCATGTCAAAGCCCGCCCACACATTTCCCACAAAACCTAGATATCTTTAAGAAAATTTCCGTTGGGAAGTATTAGAGCACACATTGTCGAGTCCGAATTTGTCACCCTGTGACTTCCACATCTTTGGGCCACTTAAGAAAGCATTGCAGGGGACACGTTTCCATTCAGACGACGAAGTGAAGGAAGCTGGTCAGGACTTCCTCAAGAATCAACCACCATCTTTTTGCAGCAAAGACTACCTCAATGATAGGACCTGCGTTACAACGCCCATGGCATATTTTAAAAAAAATTTCCAATAAAGGTATTTTTTTCATTCAATTTGTCCACTTTTCATTTGGGCAACCCTTATAGCATTAAGAATGATACAGACTGCTCTTTGACATAGTTCTTGTGATTTAAACATTAATTACAAGAGTTGTATTAATTTTTAAAAGGACTTAAAAAATATAGGGGATTTTTTTTCGAGTACATCCGGCTAAAAATTCTTAATTTCTACTCATATAACGAGCTTTGCTATGCTTTTGGATGGTTGGATCTTTGAAGAGATAAAGTTTTGTTCTAGTTTAGATGATTCTTAAATGTTAAACCTATACAAGTATAAACATTAAAAGTGTTAAGAAACTCACAATGGAAATTTTTTAGAATAAAAGCAAAACTTCATAACTTTTGAAGTAATCCATTAATGAATGTTTAAAACCTATTGAAAACTTTTTATGTTTTGAAAAATAATCTAAACTGCAACATCATTTATTATTTACCTAGTCTAAAACTTTTTAGGTTAGTTTTAAGAACAATTTTCTTATGTTTCAAATTTTGCTATTAATCTTTATTTTAGAAAACTATTCTGATAGTCTCTTTTATTGAAAATGGAAAACTCGAGGACATCTTTTTGTAATTTTCATTTCACGGATTTTTGCTTATGCATTGTCTTCTTTGTTGGGGCATATATTCCTTTTATGAAAGGTCATAAATAGTGATAGACTGGTTGAATTTTGACTTCCTTAAACTTTTTTTAAATTCAAAGAAGTCGTTTTTTCCAAAACCGTTTTTGGCACTTCTGATTCCTGCATCTGAAGGGATGAGTTAACACACTTGACAGTGAGAAAATGCCACTTTGTATCATAAATAAAAATGATTGATAATTGGCAAATGTGATTTCTTTGTTTGAGGAAAAGATAAGACCTGTAACGTTTTTACGAATTTAAATTAGACAGATGTAAATTTCTTTCGATAAAAAATGCTGACAATATTTTTCAGAAACATTATCGGCTTTAATTGGCATATGCTCTTCAACAGTATTAATAGAATTAATTTAAAAATGACATTCAATTCTGATAACTACATCTTGTCACTTCACATGAAAGCATAAGGCAGCGGTGGCCTGGTGGTAAGGTCTCGGCTTATGAGCCGTAGGGTTTCAGGTTCGAGACTCGATTCACCGAATAACCGTCGTGTAAGGGGGTCTGTTGCACGTTAAATCCGTCATGCCAAACGTCCTCCCGCTGTTGTGGTGTGGAGAGGAGGGTGCCAGCTCAGGTGTCGTCCTCGTCATCTGACCGCGGTTCTAAATTACGAGGTCCGACCCAAAACAGCCCTAGTGTTGCTTTACAACGGGACGTTAATATAACTAAAACTCACATGTAAGCATTATTTTAAAAGGAAAACTGAAATATGCACGCAATTGCAGCAGGAAAACTAGGCACCTGCCTAAGAACGCTGGGCCAAAGGGATATCGTGGCAAGTAAATTTAAAAATGTCATTAACCTTGTTCTCAAATAAATGAAAATATAAAAGTACAAATTCTATCTAGACTCATTTAAGTATAGTTACACGGCTTTTTATCTATTTCGGTACTTTCACTTACTTATTACGGCATTTATAAACATCGAGGATCTATTCAAATAATAATAAATTAATGAAAATTTATGGAATTTTTACAAAGTTACTAACATAAAAAAAATCAAATGAAAATTAATCATTAACGTGCGAATTAAAAACTTGTTGAATTGTGAAACTAAAATGACTAGTTTATTAAAGGAAGAGCCTCATAACGTGCACTGCATAGGGCCACAAAATCCCTAAATACATCCCTGCATGGACATTAAACGTAAAGATTTCTATTTGTCTAGATATGTTTGCAGAAGAGTGAAATTAATTGCAAAAAAAAAAGAAAATGTGAAAATTAGGTTGTTTGGTAAACCATGAACCTGTGATATGGTTTATTTTGCAATATCTCTCGAAAATGAAGAATGTAGGCAATTTCCGATGATATATTTAGATATAAAAACTCCTTTATATGAAGTAAAAATTGGCAAAATCGGATAAGCGGTTAGAGTTGGCGGACAGGTTCTTTAGTTTTTGCCGATTATTCTAAATATATATTATGAAAAAATATTATTTTGATCAATAATCTACTAACGATAGAAAGCATTATTAGAATTATATTGAATTTAAGCAAAATATATTATGAATATATTTTGCTTAAATTTAGGAAGACTTTTTTTGCTTATATTTAGGAAGACTTTTTTTTTTTTTGCTTATATTTAGGGAGACTTTTTTCTTTATTTTACTTTTGTTGTCTTGTTTTTTATTGAAATTTTTATGTAGCCCTTCTTTCATTTTGCGCAAATAAAATATACATAGAAAAAAAATCTTACAACCTGAAAAAATCGACTTTTGACGGCTTTTTCTTTTAGACATTCTCGAAGACAAAAAAAAATCAATTTTTAATATCTAATAAAGTTATTTTTCAGAAATGGAAGAAGTGCAGTCGATAAAATTGTTATCATATCTTTCCATTAAAATTGTATATTTGTATCAAACTCCATGAGTAGCAGATAATGTTTGCAAGCGAAATCCATCGCCAAAAAGTCTGTTCGTCTATGGACATGTAAACAAAATAATTCAAAAATTCAACAAGCTAGAATTTAAAAACAGGCTAGTTATCAGAAATTCAACAAGGTAGATAAATTTTTGAAAAAAGTTCCATATCATTTGTTATTTTGAATGAAAGATGAAATTTTTCTGTGGCTTGACTGTATATTTCCTCTTATAATGCAAAAAAAAGCCGTGATCAAAGTTTATATCAATATTTAATTTTGCACCAATCAAATGCTAGCTAATGTCTGTGTCCTTGTGTCTTATGTATACGTCTACTCATGTACATATGTAAACTGTAATTCAAAACTGCATATTTCTGAAGTATATTTTTAGTTACTTATGTTATTAAATATTAATATAAGTAACGAAATTTATTATAAACAAAATTTGTACATGGTCTAACTATTTTACACACTATTGTGCAAAGCTAAGTGTAAAGTATGTTATATTGAGCTCGTGCTAAACTACGATTATCCGGCCATTTAAAAAAGTAATTCTTCGTAATAAAATGTGGGAAAATTGACTTATTTATTTTTGACGTTTTGTCTTCTTCAGTACATTATATCTTTTCATATTAACCAAGCCATTTATGAGTGAACTATAAAAAAAGTTTAAATAAATTTTTGGATTAATGCAGCCTTTGCTTTTTAAAATTCATTCATATTTACTAATGAAATGAACGCTTACTCCAATAAAGTTAAATAGTATTAAAATTTAAAATCTGCATAGTATTTTAATTCATGATTTTTTCGAATAATAAATTTATGAATGTTATAAATGTCAGTCGTATTGTTTAAGAAGCTTACAGTACAGTATATAACAAATATTTATGAATCTTACAGAACAGTGCATGACAAACATTTTTTACTGTAGTACTATAAGTTTTATAAGCATTTATTAAACTTATAACACACTATAGTACATAACAAACATTTTAAAACATTTATGAGGTTTAATACACCATACATAATAAACATTTAGAAAGTTTAACGTGTTATGTATAATACACTTTTTTGAAGTTTACGATACATAATAAACATTTATGATTTTTAAGGTATTCGACTTCATTCGGAGGGGATTTAAAAAATATTTTAACATTTGCTTTTTATTAATATAAGAATAAAATGATGAATAAAAGTGAAATTATTTAAAGTATATATAGCTTTTGAAGGACAAACATATTTTGATGTAAATTTTAGTATTGAATTACAAAGACTAAGACGTAGAGGGAAAAAAAAAATTGTCACAGTTTTTCACTTTTTTTTTTGTAATATTACCTGGGTAACATATCTTTGCGTACAAATAAGTAGTGTAACTAAATTTGTGTGTGTAATATTTGAAATTATCTATGAAATTTTGGAATTTTTTTGAACAATAATTACATTAAACTATCATAAATCCACTTCTAGAGTATTACACATCAAATCCATAATTCATTATATTCTGCATAATATAACGAACATTAATTATAAATTCCAATAAGATATCTTTATTATTTTTTGAGATATAACGATACTCGTACAGTAAAATTATGAAAAGATTCGTTCTTCAGAAAATGCATTTAAAGTTTTTGATTGCTTATAAATAAGTATCATTTACACGTCAATAGTTTGCTATAAACTGACTTTTATTTGACATGGAAATAAAATAAAAATATCACTGGAAACAGAAAAGTACCTCTTTTTTCAAACTGCAAATTAATAATGTTAATTTTCATTCAAATTAATGATTTTTACCTAGTCGGTTACCTTAACATACAATCCATAACAAACATTTATAAAGCATCAGCTTATATCATGAGATCAGAAAATATAAATATTAGCGGATTTCCATATGTAACATTTTTTTATGGATGTTATGAAGTAGGTAGTAAATGAACTTTTATAGAAGTCCCAAATTTTTGATCTATCCTTCCACAAAATTATACCTGGCATTTAAGACTCTGCTGAAAATGTTTCCGTTTGTTAAATTGATTTTACTTGCTTCTCAGAACAAAACGTGATTGCATTACAAAATATGTAAATGGACATAATGTTTTTTAGAATGTTTGATGAAGAGATTTCGGCCATTTAAAAAACTCTCTTAGAAGATAACTGATTTCTCTATTTCCCTGAATTAAGGAAATTTTTTGACTGATGATTGTCAGCAAATACTTCAAACAGATGGAATCCAATTTAGATACAAATATTCCTGCTTTTAAAAAAAAAATTCTTTTTCGTGAATTAGTCAGTAAACACCAAATAACGATTACTTAATTTTATTCAGTCAAAAAAAAATGGATGAATTTCCTGTTCTTAAGATAAACGATGAAATTCATAATGCAGTCAAATCACGTAATGCTTTAGTCACATGACTAACAAAGTTGTACGAAGTTAAGTTTTTGGTTGGCAAATGAAAAGTTGTATTCAATATAAAGTATTTAGGCTATAAAAAATTTCTACTTTTCGTGAATTGATATCCATTAAAAAATTAACGACTCGATTCGAAATTTGAAAGGAATTTGTAATAAGTCGATTCACATTACGTCTTAGACATGTTATAATTGCAACTGTACTTGCATTTTACATTTAGTGATACGTTGTTCTAATGTAAGTAATGACTTTTCGTCAACAAGACGTACAATCGAAAATTTCACATCTTGTTGATAAACAATATACTATAAAGCTTTGTAAAATTGTGCAAAGCTGTTATAGTATATTTGGTGGGTATTAAGTGAGGTAAGGGTTTGATTCCATTTTGAAGTGTATAGGGGATGTGGTGATGAGGATGATGATGGTAGAAGCAGTGCAAACAATAATACCATGTTGACCTGCTATTTCAAAGAATTACGAATCCGTCTGATTTCTGATGTATCGATCTAATATTAGACCTTCGATGGAAAAAAAGTTCCAAGTCTACGCTCCTATAGCGTCTAATCTATTGAAAATTACTAGACTATTAAAATGACTAGAAGTAAAGTCTCTGCCCAAAATTATCCTTTACTTGAACTGTTTCTGTACTAAGTGATATTTCCGACATAAAATTTAATTTCTCGCAACATATGAATGGTAGAGTCTCATGGATGTTTATAAAGATTTCTATTGGATTTCTCAAATCTATAACTTCTTTTTCTAGTAAGTCACCGCTTTATATTTCAGCATTATCCCTTCAAATATTGAATGCTGTCGTTTTTACGTGGGACCAGTACAATAAAAATAAAAGCAAAATTTTATTGCAAATTAAATGGGTGCATTATCTATTTTACAGAAATTATCATTTCTGTTACCAAAATATATCTTCATTTTATCAGAGTAATATTCCTGACATTCCTAATTTCAAATCCCATTGATCTTTCTTTTTCAACATTGAGACTTTCAACATAATTATTTTTATAGGTTGTCAAACTATCTACAACTACCACATGCGTGAAGAAAAAAACTCGTTCAAATCGCCTTACAGGTTGAACAGCTAGTCCAAAGACAAATTCGCCTTATCGTTACTTATAATAGAATTTCTACTAAAACCAACCATAGCAGTCTCCCCAAAACGTGCTCTCGAACAAAGACGTCATTCCCTTCCCCAACTGAAATATAAAGTTGTGTTTCTAAGGAATAGCTGTGCATGGCATAAAAGCTGAGATTTTTATTTTCAGACTCACACGGGTGACTGTTGTGTGCATACAGTAAAGAAAACTGGTACTTTGTCAATTCTATGGCACTGGGGAACGATAGTTACTAAAGATAGATCTTTGACATGAATCTATTGTTTTTATTGAATCTAGAAAGCGAAAAATTTTCAAAATCTTTGGAGACGCTTTTAGTGATTAAGCGCTTGCAAATTCGAATTTGTGTTTTAGATGTTTTTTCAGCCAATTCGAGCTCAAATTTAACACAGAACTACAATTTTAGTCTCAAAATCGCATACCAAACTTTATCTTTTAATGTCATTTCGTATTTGCATGCATGCGAAAGTAAAGACCGATAGACGGTTAACCCTTTGACGGATTTGTTCCCAAGTCTGATTTGTATCTAGATTTCAGATGCTTAATTTTGTACCAAATTCTATTTATGTAGCTCTTTTCATTTTCTAGTTATGTTCACTGTTATCCGTATAGCTGGATAGAAATCTATAAATTGGATGTCAAGACAGCTTATAAATTTCATCCATCTAGCTTCAGGGAAGTTCAAAATGTAGAGATTCTTGAAAATCTCGAGTACAAATTTTATGACGATTACAATAATTTTTCTGTATATTTTGTATACGTGAAGGTATGAGATTATTAGTTCAAATTATTAGTTAGATTTCTCAATAAAAATGATCAATTTTTTAAGTTTTTCATTATTTATTTCTGGAAACATTAATCTTCTACAATTTTTTCAAATATTTTGAAGTATATTTTAATACAGTACCTCTTATTTTTTACGACTTTCGAAAATCATGTTTGTTTCGATATATTTGATTGTAATGGAATACTGAAGTATATTGTTACGAATCTTCCCAGCATAGTTGGTTCCATAGGAGGTCCCGGAGCTTGGCGACGAATTTGGTGACTTTGGCGCCAAAATAGATTATAAACGAAACATCAAGAATTTTCCCGATCCGTCCAGTAGGAACCGAGTTGCGCCTCGAACGTTCCTGATTGGTTGAGAGGCTTCTATCCCCGCCTCCTGAGACCTATAAAAGGAGCTGCAGCTGCCGGGGAGTGATGGTGAATAGAGTAGTCGGAATCGACGGTGAAGAAGTGGTCTTCCAGGGATTAGCGGAGCAGCGACGGAGTCAAGCTAGTGCTGAACTAAGCTGTGCGCTGCTGTTTGCAGTAGAGTCTTGTATGCTGCTGTGTATGTTGTTGTTGCTGCACGTCTCGGCTGAAGGTAATCGTCTTCTGTGCTGTATATAGTTGTCGTCTTTGTGCTGTCCTGTGTGACTTCGTGTAAATATACGTCGTTGTTTCATTTTCTACTGCCGCCTGCTGATTGAGCGTTCTCCACACCATATCACTTCCACTATCCAAACGAACCCCGGGAAATTTCGTAACAATATGTATTTTATTCTCACTGAGACTTTTTAAAGACGAGAGTGTTTTTTTGCTGGTGCATTTGTTAAATTTAACTCTTTATAAAAATTGTTATTAATTTTCAATAAATATCTGCATGGTTCTTGAAAACAGCACATTTATTAGATATTGAGATGAAAAGAAAAGAACAGGAGTATTGATGGTAACGCACACAGCATCATGTTAAACAGTTCGCGAGAGGAATGCGCCGGAACGAAGCAGAAGCGTAACCACATGATATTCTCACTCGAGGAAAAATAGTTCACTCGCTTCATCCCAACAAAAATATTTAAAAAATTTTATTACATTTTCTGAATAGTTTGACATTATGTCTATTTTTTGAAGATTAAATATTACAGTTTTTTAATTTTTGATACATTTCTTAATATTTAATGTTTGTAGCTGTTAAATCATAAAAATAAATGATTATAATTTTCTATTTTATTGCTCGACCTTTTTATCATAAAATACTATAACTATAATTAACCATTATACCACAGGTGCAATTGCACTGTAATTATTTTATATTAGTTCTATCATGTTCTTTAATATTAGTTCTATCTCTAATGATAATAAAGGATAATGTGTTTGTGCATTAGCGTTCTGCAAGGCACGCAGTTTGATCCCGACTTACAAAATTTTTGTCGTATATAAACGGGAGGATAAGAATGTATATTTCGAAATGACTTTTCAGAATTTTAATAAGGGTCCAAAAATATTCTTCCACAATAATAATTTTTTACCGTTTTAAGATTCAAAATAAAATGTTAATTTAATAATGTAATTGCTTTGTAGTATTCTTGCTGAGTTTTAAGTTACTTAAAATTATTTTTTGCATAATTTTCATCGACATATTTTATTATTGCAAACATTTTATTGTTGAAAAGACTGTCAAAACTTTTTTTCTTTCATCACATAATCTATCTTTAGATTTTTTTTACATTGGAAAATTTCTGTTTATTATCTACAAATTTGCATGAGCAATAAAAAAAATATGAAATTACAATATCTCGAAGTACAACGTACATAGATAGATGATAGAATATAGATAAACCAACATAATTACGTTTTCAATAACACTATGACGTCATGGGACTCGACTCCATTTGAAATATTAGTTTTAGACATTAAACAAAACAGATGCAAAGTTATAAAAATAACATGGCTTTACTATATTACAATTTGACATTTTAAAATATTTAGTTGAGGGGACCATGAACTTTAAACATAGGATTCAATTAATATTGAATGCAGCCGATATCACAGTCAAAGCAGCCGGTCGCTAAAAAAGGCAAATTAACGATAATTATTTTAGAAGGTTTTATCCAAAAAATAATATCGAATAGACATCTCTTAGAGAAAACTTAATTTAGAAGTAGAAACCAAATTTAAAAACAAAACAACCTGAAACTCAAACCTATCTAGGAATGAAAACAACAAAATAGATGAAACAATAACAAGTTTCAGTAGTTAATTTACAGATCATTTATTTATTACTAAGTACAATAATAAGACTATTTAAATATTTCTTCTTAATATAGAATCTCCAATGCGAAGTACTTAAAGAACACAGAACTTGAAAGCTTTTAAATTCGAGGCTTTTTTTTTACCAGTATAAGTTTGGTAAATTTAATCAGAGTTTCATTTATGAAATATTAAAATTGCCTGCTATTCCCCTATTTTAATTATACATCAGATAAAGAGTTTGTAGTTTTGTATTAAAATATATTTATACAATGACAAAGTTAATTGATAAACGATCAGTAGCATCATTTAACATGCACATTGATTTGCGTAATGTGATCTCTTGCAATATACGCAGTGTAATCCAAAAGTAAATCGGTGCTTACTACTTTTATGATATCAAATAATCTTCTCTGACTCGGTTGATTTAATTTCTATATAATATTTTTTAAAAAACAATCAATTTTATCGTGATAGTCGTTAAAATAAAAATGGTAATTTATCTTTTACTTTTTAATAAAAATTTCTATCTTTCTAATGTTTAGCTGCATTACATTTTATTAATGCGATTTTAGCTGTATTGCATTTTAATACTGTGTGACTTCTTCAATAAGTCATATCTCCTTTAATTTATGTTAGTAAAGAACAACAATCAAGAACCGTTACCAGATGAGTCTCAAATTAAGCAAATAAACTCAAACATTATTCAAACACAATTCAGACAAACAGGCTATAACCATATTTATTATTATCCAACAGATCATTAGCGTTCGCCAGACGAACTTCAAAATATAAACGTCATAAAATTTATGCATTACTTCTTTACACCTTATTAACTTTTCCGAAGACAAAAGAACCCAAAGTCATAGCGATTTAATTGGACTGAAATATGTCTCTCGGATAAATATATATCAACAAATAAATCGAACGCTGAAAATATTATATTTCTTTCGAGAAAAACTTTAATGTTTCTTCCCGTGCAGATATTATGATTCATGTAAAAAAAATTCTGGGATGTGATGAAATTGCAAAAATACTGAAGAAAATTGTTGTTGTTTTTCCAATTAGTCAGTGATTTTGAAACGTTTCCCGCTTAATTAAAGTTATTTATTTTCATTTTCTTAGTTTCCGCGAACTAACTTTAAAACCTTGTTTTTTTTCCAAACTTTACAAATAATATATTGTGTGCAACATTATCCAGACACAATGATTTTCCTAACGTGCCAAAGCAGATGTTTCAAATCTCTTCAATTATTATTTAAGAAGAAAAAAAAAGGAACGTTCCGTAATTTTTATTAATAATATTAAGAGAATATAATAGGGAAATGTGTATCTGTTGACCTCCGATATAGAATTGACAGTTTGATATAGATATGATTTGGCACGAATATACCTTAGCGAATAAACATGTATACAATGGAAACGGTCTTTCTTTTTCAAATTATATTTAATACAAAATTGTGCGAAATTTTCTGGATTTTTTTCGCAATAACACTCCATGATATCATTGCACAGAACTGATTAATAGATTACCATTTTTTTAAAAAAATGCCCTTTTAATGATTAATTAGCACAATATGCATAATATAAATGTTTGCAATTTAAAAAAATATTTGTTATTATAATTTCCACAAACATATTTCATTATCCCAATGAAACTCAAACTGCTTTCATTGTTTCATTAAATATCTAATTGCGTCATTTTCTTCTATTTTAGAAAGCTAAAAAACAATGCATTTACCGATTTTGTACGAGAAAGTAGAAAACGAAATTATATTAAGCGCAGATGATAACGTACAATTTCAAATAGATTACTCAGACAATTAATAGCTTTGTAATGGCATGAGAATTCCATAGGAAATATTAATGAAACAATATAGAGAGCAGGTTCAAGATTATCAAAATATCATAACTTTAATATTTAACACAATTCGAAGCTCAAAAATTCTTTGTAAAGGATAATCGCAAGCATCGGTTAAAACATATAAAATTTTAGGAGAATTAATTGACATTAAATACAATTGCTATTCCCGGCCAACCAACAAGTTACCAAAGGTGGATAGTCTTGAAAATATAAAAAAAAGGAAATATATTATACAGCCAGCAATCGTTTTGGGTTCAGATCAAGTGATCAGTACTTTCAAAATGCTTTAAAAATAATATAATTTTATAAATATACATGACAATAAAAATAGCTGGCAATACTACATCGTTCGTATTATTCATTTGTTTTAATTAGGATAATTCGATACAACGCACAGGCTAGAAAAATATTCATACATATTTTATTAAAAAAAAACTGACAAAAATATACTTTTATTGCATGTCTTAGTACTAATTATACATTTGTTATTTTATTAGAGAATGTGCCCATTTGGACAGGCTACTATCTTTTTAACAATATTTTAGATATGATTATCCGTGATTAAATAATGAAAGTTGTACTTGAAAATCTCATTCGCATTGGCGGAGCGGTTGAGAAATAAAAAACATTGTAATTTGTAATACACTATAGATGCAATATGTAGGAACATTAAAAGTTTTGCTTCCTTGCAGTTGGATCATTTCTATCTGTAATGTTCAAAAATAATCACTAAAATCGATTTAAAACAAATAATGATCTACTAACAGAAAGAAATAAGACATGATATAGGCTGAAAGCACAAAAAAAAGTCGAACTTCATATAATTAAATCTTCCAAACACAAACGCCAAAAAGTAAAATAAATACGATTAAATGAAAAATAGAATTTACATAAAAGGTACTTGATATGTAAAATATATTATTAAATTTATATAAAAAATGAATCGATCTCAAAAATGAATAAAATTCGATTCTGGAAGCAAAGAAATCCATATTTCCGCTTATTTCCTGCTGCAACTCCTCCTTTTTGTTTAATCAATTCTACACACGCTCTATAAAACTGCTTATCTCGGCATTTTCTCAAGCTTCGAGTGAAGGCATAACATTCCCTGATGCTTACAAAATTCTTTTAAAGATATCTAAGATTCACGTTCCTAAATCGACACGTCAAACGAATCTCGGTCAAAATATCGTAGCGAAATCATTGAAAGGAAAATTTTTGCTCTTTTACTCTTGTGTCACGATGTAGACATACGCATTATTTGCCGCTTTTCTTTTGTACGAAAATTATGCCTCCCATGATGAAATAAATCGAAATTAAAATATCAAAAGTTTCTTCTGTTCGTTCACGCAACTGTTAAAATGTGTTTACATATGTACGAAACTATTTATATACATGCAAGTAGATATTTAATTTTAAAAATTTAATATTCCTCTGATGTAACAGCATGCCTCATAATGAATTAAAAAAAATCACTATTTTTTTTTTCTTTTGTGTTTTGACAAAAAGCATTAGTTTGAACATTTTTGGTATCATTTATATTCTATTTAAAGGAAGGAAGGAAGGGAGGATAAAAGCACTCTTTCCTATTGCTTAAATTAGCACTAGACAATTTGTCATCTATTAATGCATGAACAATGAATAATTTCAAAGTCAGGAAAGTTTTCTTCTTAAGGAGCATAATGACTGAGGCAGAAATTGGCGAATTCTTCAAAAGACAAAGTGCCTAATGTATTAATCTTCTTTTTTTGTATAAAATAAATGCTTTATCATTTCAATTGTTACGAGTGAATAGGAATTGAGACTGAATGGTATATAACTGAGAAACTTACTAATGATAGTATAAAGCATATTGGAATAAGAAAAAGTTAATGACATTTGGATTTCACTACGGATGGCTGCAATCCTAAACTAATAATGAAACCTATAAGTGCCAGTAAATTTCATATGAATAGACAGTAAACGATTGTAAAACATTTAAAAAATTAAAATATTTCTTCAAAATAATTATCTCTGCCACTCGATGATCAAATTAGAAGACATTCATAAAATGACGAAGATTCTTATTACGCATTTAAAAACATATACTCCTCTCTTATAAGAATTATTTACAATAAGAATACTTAGAAAAACACTTTTTATGATCAACCCAGTAATAAAATATCCTTCAAATATTTTGCTTGTCACTCTGTTGATGATTGTGATGCATCGTGTTTCATCTTAAGCGAAGGAAAAAACATAAAAATAATTAGAAGTGTTTGTCAAAACAATTTTCACGAGCCTTAAATTGATACCAACATCTTTAGTAAAAAAAACACTTTTGCATGTCAAAAAGATAATTACCATATGTCCATCAACAACTTTAATACAACGAAAGCTGAAACCAATCGAAAAAACTATTCATCATAGAATATTTACTATAAAAAAACATTAAGCATTTATTTAATCACACGTAAAAAGCACAACCCACCACCTGTTCTTTCATTTACTATTCATTCATGGCACTCCCACCCTTTTTTTACAACAAAGAGAACAATTTACAAGCACTTAATTAGCTCTCAAATATAGCTTCGCGAAACTGGAGCACTAATTGTCTTTTCCAAACTTCATCCCAAAATAAATTCTCCCAACTCCCCTCTTCAAGAACGCTGTAATGGACCGGATTATTTAACTTCAATTCCCCAACTTGTCATATGAAATGGCGTTTGTCATCTGAATGGAGCGTGTTTTTATGCGGTGGTGTAATATTCCACCGCCACGCATGTTGGCAGCGTTCCCACAGTTGACACCCAACGTCTTTTTGCAGTTCAGGCCAACTGACCTTCAACTGATGAGAAAGACCATTTGTCTGGGCCGGTCTTTCATTATTCATTCCATACTAATCTTGGCTCATTGGGTTGAGGGATGCCTGAATTTTTACAAGGACGTTAAAATATCCGTCATCGCCATCGATCTTTATGGGAAGCGCTTTTTAAGACATGCGGGAGAAAATGAGGGGTTCAGCTTTTTTACTGCAGCGCCAAATTCTCTTTCCTTTATTGATTAATGCTGGCCCTTTTCAATACACTTTTGAAGTTTCAGATGCAAAAGTTTACTTTAAAATAACATTTTTAGGGAAAATTGCATCATTACAATTCTTTCGTTTTCCAGGAAATATAAAAAAGGAAAGTATTGTAATCATTAAAATAATAATAATAATAATAAATTCTAAGCTTAAATGATTTTCTGCATTTTAAACTTCTTTGAATCCGCAACATTCAAAGACACCACAGGCTAGACAGATGAAATTTGGTGTTCAATCTTTAATTAATTTGTAGAATTTTGTCAATCCTTGTTCGTTTATATAAGGACGATAATTCAGTGATGAAGTGGAGTAAACTGACAATGATATATAGCATATATTTTTATATGCTTTAACAGATATACTGATAATCTCACTAAATTTGTAAAAAATTTGGAGATATATCTGCATATCTGCCATTGTGTTGAATGTGTACCGGGATATCTGTTCGTATTGTATGTGAGAGTGGTAACTCAAAATAATAACATGCTAGAAGCTTTATTTCTGGCAGTGATATTTATATCAGAATTGTATATCTATTCCAAATTGTAAGCCAAATTGCCTGCAAAATGAAATACTGTTTCACAACTCGTACATGATTTTCTTAATTACATCGTGCTAAGTCTAAAATTCATCAAAATATGGGAGCAGTATAGGTGAAGTTGAAAGGAGAATGTTCCCACCAATGTTTAGCATACATTAGATTGTTCATTCATATGCTTAAAAAAAGTTCGTTTATTGCAAATTTTGATTTATTCAATCATTCTGGATATCCAGAAAAGTAAAGTATTATATGAATTTTTGCTGTATTTATATGTGAAAACTAGTTGCCTTTGACGATCAGCTGGTTTGCAAAAGTTATAATTTCAAATAAATTTCAGTTAAATAGTTTAAATATAACTTCATATTCATGATTCCATCAAATTATTAAAGCCGTGTTATCTTAATTGCCTTTCTTATGTTCTGTTTATTATGTGCATGAACCTTACGAATAGAGAAAATCCTTTAATATCATAGCACATTAAAAGCCACAAATATATATTTCATTTGTCTTGGCGATCATCATCTAAAATTGAAGATTTTATTAATTCATTAATTTTTGATCATTTGTCTCGTAAACTATGCATATATTAAATAGAATCCTCCCTCTTTAACTTTCAACAACGGAAGAAAATCATGCCATAAAATAGTCTAATGAAAATGATTTAAATTTCGGGGCAACAATATAATTAACATATTGATGGGAACCATGCCAAAAAAAAATCTAAATTAGCCAAAATTCGAGTTAAAAAAAACTTGAATTTTCCGTAAGTTGTTGAAAATTTTCAAAAATTGTCTTTTTTGTATCATTAAAAAGAAAAAATTTTTAAATTTATTTTTACGCAATAATATTTTTAGAAGTTATCGAAAATAAATTCGGCTTATTTTGAATTAAAATTGTAGAATTTGCTTCGAGGTACACATTCCCAGCCTACAAATTATGAATGAAATTTGATACCTATAGGTCAAATGGTGCAGTCTGTGAACGTCATCCCACACACATGCATCTTCATTATTAGTAGAGATAATGATATATGTATGCATTTCTAGTTGCATGCCTCCCTTTACAGGTTTTCTGTTGTTAATGAACATAATTATTTGACAAAAGTGTTGAGCAAAGCGAAAATGACATTGGATTTTCTTTTTACATAGTTTATATGTAATAACAATGATACACATTTGCTGCTAATTTCTGTGGTAATCGTAATCTTTTATCATCGATTATCTTAGATCCTATAATACAGTTTGGCCGCGGTGGCCTGGTGGTAAGGTCTCGGCTTCGGAACCGGAGGGTTTCAGGTTCGTGACCCGATTCTACCGAAGGACCGTCGTGTAAGGGGGTCTGTTGCACGTTAAAGCCGTCATGACCAAACGTCCTCCTGCTGGTGTGGTGTGGAGAGGGGTTGCCAGCTCAGGTGTCGTCCGCGTCATCTGACCGTGGTTCAAAATGACGAGGTCCGTCCTAAAATAACCCTAGTGTTGCTTCAAACGGGACGTTAATATAACCAAACCAAACCTATAATACAGTTTCTTAGAATAAAATATTTAGAAGAGCACTGATAAAAACTGACAGGACAAGAATCTCAAATATGTTACGGAAAATGATTATAAATGTAGTTGTGAAAATCTCATTCCAAAAATTTTTTAAAGACAACATTAAATATCTTCGCTTTTGTTTTTCGTTGTATTTCCTTTTCTAATCTGTATGACAACTGAATTCGATGCTGTTTTTGATATCTTTTTATTTATTTTTTTTTTCATTCATCCGTTTCTCCTTTAAAGGCGCTAACAAATGACAGTTAAATACAATAATACAAATTTGCTTCTTCCCATATTTGTTGCGTTTTCATTATCTGAAAATATGTGTGTGTTGCCCATTTTGTTAATAATCCGAACTGTTCACTTACTAAAAAATCGTGCATGAAAGTTGAAATCTTCTATGAACATTGAATACTAAAATCAATATTCAATCTTCTGTCCGTTTTTGGAAGAAATTTTTCTTCTATTACAAGAAAAACAATTATGCCTGAAAGTAAAGACTTATAAAAATTTTCCCACTTATTCCTACTAATAATGAAGAGATTTGTGTGCGTGTGTGTGTGTGTGTGTGTGTGTGTGTGTGTGTGTGTGTGTGTGTGTGTGTGTGTGTAATGATATTTTTAAATCGTAATTAATTTCCTAATTTTTATCTTAATTTAACTCCTAATAACTACATTATAATTTAGAATTCCAAATTTGGCATAAACTTTAGAGGGTGGGAATGTGCACTTCAAAGCGACGTTTTATAATATTAATTAGAATTTTATTTAAAAAGTAAATGAAATTTGCATCATTTCATTTCAGCAGCTTAAGAAAATGCTATTGTACAAAAATAGATTTTACACCAATTTTTTAAAATTGTCTTTTTTAATAATATGAATTAAAGAAAAAAATTTTCCTAAATTTTGAGGATTTTTTAAAGAACTTTTTTTTTAAATTTTCATCAACACATTTTCTTGTTCCATAAAATTCATACCACTTTAATCACTCCATAAAATATTTTATCATTTGATTTCCTTTCATTATTGGAAACTAAGATACGAAGTTTAATATATGAGTAAAAACTGCATTTTCATGAAAATTGGCTCCATTTGAAAGAATTTTGTACTTAATAAACAGAAGAAGTATAAGATTATTAAAATAATACGGCATTAATATTTACATCAATTCAATGCTTTAAAATATTTTGAGAAATTTATGCGCATCAAATTCTGCATAAAAGTTTTAACTGAAATTTAAATCCGCAATTTTTCTCATTAAAGCAGTTAGTCGCCTAAAGCTGTAAGTGAAAAAATGAATTTTGAGAAAATGACAAGATACATAGATAAAGAAAAGAAAATCCTACTTTAAATATTTGGAAATTTTAATTAAAAGCCAATTGTATGTTGCATCAATTTCAAAATTTCTACATAAAATGCCCATGAGATCTTTAAAATTTCGCAGTGAAAGAAATTCAGTGTTAATCATAAATAAAATTAACAAAAAGTACAAAGTACAATAATAATATAAAAAGTTATTTTACATAAGTGTACAAAAAATCAGAATTTACTCTTTCATTTACTATTAAAAAATTTAAATAATTTAATTATTAATCATTTATTTATTATCATTTTTTCTCAACACCTGGTGGCAACAGGGGCGTGAAGTAAAGTATAATCAAATCAACCAAACACTAAATAATTTTAGAAGAATCTAAAATTATCATTGAGAATATGCAAGAGTACAAAATTACAAAGCTCTAATCACAACGTTTGAACATCCTTTGATGCGCGTACACTCAGGGGTACATAAAAAAGGGTTTGATAGATATGTATGTAGATGTTAGTAATTGTAAAAAATCAAGAAAAATTGGAGCACATGGAGCAGATCAAGGAATATACAAGAAAACAGTTTGATAAATGCTGCTCTAATACATCACAAAGTCAGCGGGAAATCGATTGCTATATTTCTTCTCGACACACTCATGCCACGTTAAATTAAATAAAACTGTTTGAAAATAATACTCTTAAAGCGTGCTATTTGCTATGTTTATTTTGTAACGATACTTTCGGAGTCGTAAATTAATCACAAATCGTTTTCATTGTTACTAGTAATATTTTATTTTGGTTCTTTTCTTCTATTTTTAACCTTGATATGAAGACTTTGCTTATTTTTCCGTATTCAATAGATTTAATTTATAACACGCTTTTAACAAAATTTTAAAATACTGTGGCAATTACAGTTGAACGTTTATCTTCAGAACCAAGCAATAATAATTTTTCTTTAATATCCCGCATTTTTCTACGATTTATATTATGTCTCTTTTAATTTGATATTTTCATTTTTTTACTGTAGTACGCTGATATTTTTCCTATTGAATTAGAACGATTTTTGTAAATGAACACTATAAGCACCAGCATAGCAGAATGAACATAACGGTTAAAAGCTTTTAAAATAGAATAAGTTATATCACAAATCGGCTACACCGATCAGCAGTAAAGCACACGGAAATAAACTGAATGACTGGACCACCGCGACAACAACACTGCCAGGAACTGTGGTTGGATTCTAAGGACCATCTCCGGCCACAGTACAACCCTTCCCGAAGGATGTACGTTCCGTCATAGATGGGAGATATTCAAACCCCTAACTTTTTCTGTACCCACCAGGGTTGCGAGAACTAACCACCATACCGGAAGCTAGCCATCCTCATTTTTGAGGTGCCCTCAGTAAGAGTTCTACAGCTATATAATTCATTAACAAATTTACTGAGGAAGTAATTAAGACTGTGTTATGAATAAAAGAATTCATTTAAATATTTACGTAATTAATAATCCTGGCAAACTAACTAGTCGCCAAAGGCGATTAGTATATCACTAAATAACAACAGGAATACATATAGTAAACTCTCATATATGTAACCTATTATGGCTGAAGAACAAAACTGCTTATCAATAAATGATTGCGTTTTTTGTAAAAAAGTATACCTAAGATGAAAGAATCAAAACTGACATGTTTTAGTTTTTGAAAAAGTCCAGCGTCTTGGCAAATAACTTTGCCGAAATTGGAGATTCTGTGGGGTGGGGGGGGGACTTAATAATAAGACCATTATTCTCTTTTATTTCTCTCAACCTTAACCATTTCTCTTTTTTTTTTTCTTCTTTTTTTTGTAATTATAGCTCGGGCTATTTTTAATAATTAAAGCATTTTATATACTTTAATTGAATGATATTTTTCTTTTCGATAAAAATCTCGTTGATATGTGCTTATTATATGCTATTTTTCATTCCAGTTATTTATGTATAAAAAAAATAAGATATTTAGTGTTTTTTATATCAAACAGAGCATAATATGAAATATTCTCTATCTCATTAATCTAAAATGTTTTCTACTATATTAATCAGTTTATTTTGCTTTTGTACTTGTGTTACAAAAACATTGTTTTTTTTAACGGTTGGGAAAATATAACCTTAACTTTAACAAAATTTGTTTTTTAACATCTGCGAAAATAAACTCATTATTTTAACGAAGTAAATTTTTTGGGTAAAACTGAGAGCAGAGCTAAAATGGTGAACTTCTCCTACAACTTATTACTTCACAAAGAGTTTTCTTTAAATATCAGCAATGAGAATGATTCCCCAAATTTAGCTATAGCTACAGTTACAGCTGTGGATCAGACAAACTCGATGAAGGTATACCGTGACTTATACTTTATAATCGATATCTTTTCCATTTGCTTTTAAAAATAAAATGGGATTATAATACTTGCTTAGTATTGTTTCGGAAATCTTCAGGTGAAAGAATGGTGTTAGGTCCAACAAGCTTGGTAACGAATAGTGAAGCTTTGTTCCCCAATAATATGAAGATAGTATTTTCAAAAATCAACAGTTTTCTAGTAAAATAACTAATAAAATAGCAATATAAAACAACAGCACTCAACTATAAAACAATTCGAGAGCTAGATCTGCGATCAACACTCCAAAGAGATAATTCATTACTCTTAGATCACTTTTAAGATTTCTTTTGGGGCTTATCATTTTTCTAGAGTATGAACAATATGGGATATGTTTTATCTCCTTTTTTACAAAAATGAATGAGTTTAGTTTTTTTCAGGCGGAAATGAAATTATTTACTCTCTTTTTCTCTACTATTCAATTCGTCATTTTTTTTTCTAGAACTCTTTTCACTTTTGCTTGTATGGTTTGTTTACTTACTGACTTGAACAAGTAAAAGTCAGCTGCAAAGGCAATCTATTTGCCATGTATCTTTCTCAAACTCCAAACTGAGAAGGTCATTTGCAAGAAGTAACCCGGAGTTGAAGTTTTAAGGGCAACCCACTGAATAACAACTTAAAATAAAGGAAGACTTCTCTGTCATCAAAGAGAGACTATTTTACAGATGCTTGAAGGAATGTTAATTTTCTTTAAACTATGCAATACCATTGACCAACTTACGCTGTTAAAAGCACGTTAAATATCCAGTGAGAATTTTCAGTTTAGAGTTTTCTCTTGCTTGTCTAATCCAATTTATAATTTGAATCATTGTTTCTGTAGCACTTCTACCTGATATGGTGATGATATAGGTTGTTATTGCTAAAAATGAAGGAAAAAATTGCGTAATTAATTTATCCTGAATCTCGCCCATTGTGTCAAGCAAGCAGAGTTTTGCTGAATGCTACTGGATCAGTCAGTTTTATTTCACTTGTTGAATAGAAAACAACTTTTTCTTTTTCCACTTTCTGGTGAAGTATCAAGAATTAAGACGACTATTGAAAAAACTGTTAAAGGATTGTGTATTACTAACAAGTTGTTCCTTGGTAAAGTTAACAGCAATTTCATGGTCCAGAGATTTTTTTTTATTGTTCATGGTATTGACTACATGTTTAATCTCTTGATCAATGAAGGGAGAATCGTCTGGAGTGAAAAGTGAAGTCCAGCATTCTTTACGGATGACAATATTTCTTGTGAAGCATCTCACTCATCGTAGGAAAATGAAATTCTAAGAAGATTTGAATAGTTTTTTTCCCCGCATATTTCGTAATATAGAGCCCCTGATTTTTTCATGTTGTTTAATTGGAAAGTTCGGATGCTCAAATTTTTTGACACCTCAATGTGAATACCAAATGATTCGTTAATTGTGAAACTTTGGTATTTCCTTTTGTTTTATTAAAGAAAGATCGTTAAGTGTTTCCACTTTTTTCGCTTTCGCTCTTGGGTATGTTCTATCATTATCGTTTTTTTTTGTCCTATAAATTTTTATTTTGTATCTCCTGACGTGGCTTCGTAAAATCTCTAAATCTTTGGATAAAACACAATTTCCTTAAAATGAGGTCATAATTCCTTTAATGGCTTATCTTCCCAAAAATTATTATAATGTTTTTCCGCTTTTTTAAAATTACTCCCGCAAAACTGTAACTATCTGCTAGGCAATAAACAAGAATCTCCTAATTTTCTTTGCATTTCAGGTAATTTTAAGCAGGATATCCTCGAATAATCCAAATGATATATGCTTTCAGATAGCAAAGACTTTGAAATAATGCTTAGGGAAACTGACTTCTGTCTTGTGTAACTACAGTAGAAAAAATTAAATTTCCGGCCTTTGATTCGCCTTTTTGTGTTTAACGTTCTTTTAGAACAACCAGTTACAGAATTTTACCAGAGCACTCGAGAGTAACACTTTTTTTCTGTCTTACATTTGAATACCCCTTAGTGTCAATTAGAAAAGCTTCATCTTCGTCTGCTTGTGTAATGGCCCGTCTGGTATTAGCGTACTATGTACATAATCAAGACTAATCAGGTAATAACTAGGATTAATGATGGAATTTACAGATGTAATTTTTTTATTTAATTAGAAATAAAGTTTATTTCTAATTAAATAAATAATTTCTTGCCTTTAAAGGTGAAAATATAAGATTATCAAAGTTTCATTTTCGATGGTTTAAAATAAAATCTCCAACATATAAAAAAAAAATTGACAGTTCAGTTTTTTTCTCTTAAATTCGAGTAACTAGTAAAATAACTTATTCTTCATTTTATATTATAAGGATTTATTTTCAATTGATTTAGATAATCAAGATTCTGTAATTATTATTATATTAAAAATTTTATAAATTTTTTTGGTCAATTCTTTTATTGTATGGAACAATATATCAAAGAAATAAGTGTCTATGATGCAATCATTTTATATCGGTGAAACAATCAAGAAATTTATTACCAAAATTGATATACATAAAAGTGACATATAATATGCTAAAGGAAGCGATATTGAAATATGTTCGACAATTTAATAAAACCAGACAGTAATTTTCACAGGCAAATGGAAGAGGCTCATTTAATGAGATCATCTGTTTACTAATTATGGAAGATTTATTTTACAGAGGAAGAAGACATAAGCTAATTTATACTCGCACAGACGGCTCGTTAATAGAGACTTCCTGCAATTATTGAGTGTGTCTGAAAGCAACGGACTATGATTTATAATTTATAACATCCATAATGCGTCTCTCTTTACATGAATTTAATCAGCAAACCTGCATACATATACACTATACGGTAAAATATAGTCACAAGATCATAATGAGTATGTTGGTTTGTTAAATTTAGATAAATGTTTTTTTATATAAATTCTGCAAAAATATGGTTTTATTTAATGAAATGAAGCCACTTTTATATCTATTGACAAATTATATCGGGATCCTAGGCAATCCACATTATATGACCTCTTTTTTAATAAGATGACCAAATTAGTTTCATTTTTTATCAGCCTCTTACAATGCGAATGATATATTTCAGGTTGATGCTTTTTATTCTATTAACTGTGTAAATATGTATTTATTTTTACTTATCATTATGACTTCAGACTACTCTTATCAATATTATTGAAGTGGATGATCGATTCTATAAATATTCTAATGATTAAGTGAACGTAATAAAATATATTGGAATCTGGTAAATTATGCGTCATAATTTTATTTTGTTATTTCATATTTATAAAATTTGTATTTTTTAGAAACTTATTTATTTGGCAACTATGTTAAATTGCTTTTATTTAAATTGAGCAGCTTGCGACTCTTTCAGCTCTAGATAACAACCTGACATTTGCATTTGGAAATCCGTCTCAATTCATAACATTTTAGAAAATTTCTAAGAAAATATCTTTTCATTTCGATGGATTCCATTGCCTCTAATGGATCATATTCAGTTTTAAGGAAAACAATTCGCCACATGCGGAATTCAATTGCTTTAGAATAGTGATACTTTTAAATTAAATTTTGTAATATTTATAAGTTATGTATAATTTTCTGCATAATTTGATACATTAGTAATATTTTGTACAATAGATTTTTTTATTAAAAAATGCTTTAATTATCCGACGCTTTTATTAATTCAAAAGTAAATTCGTCTCAATATAAAAAATCTAGTTTAGTTGATTATAAATATAATCTGCTTAACGTTATAAAATCAAATATAATATTTTCCTCTCATCTGCTAACCCTCTTCTAGTATACTATAGCAACATCATAAATTTTTGCATTTAGCTTTGCTTCTAAATTTCTATCGTTTGACTAAGTTATTCGAAAATTTCCAAATTTGATTTCTTTAGTTTTAGTAAAAGATCTGTTTAAAATTTCATGTATCTATTTTGTTGCATTTTTTAATTCACATGCATATAGATGATAGGTTGTCCATTAATGACTGATTTGGCTCAAAATTTTAAACGGGTTGGTTTTTTGGCGTAAAGATTGCATATTGATTCCTCTGCCGCACTTACAAACACGTAAACAGAGACACTCTTATAAAACACGCATTCAAAGACGGTTTAGAACAAAAAGTGGTGTACATTTAGTATTCCAATATAAAAGTTCCATTCATCTAAATGACTGAGTTTAGAGTTAACTTGTGTCACATGCACATGGACAGACTTCTCTTTGACTGATTTCGCCCAAATTTCGATACAATTAATAGTCTACTCATCCTTTTTATTTTGATGACACACATCATCCATTCTAAACACGATCCAATATTTAATAATTTATCTCACGGTAATTTAAACCGTTAGAGATAGACATTTATTTCCAGTCAGAAAAATGATTTAATTGAAGTAAAGAATTATTTTTCATGATATTTGAATCACTAAATGTGATGCCAAAACAATTAGGAAATCTTAATTTTTATTCAATCTCCCGATCCTAATAGTAAAGTAATAAGACTCCCCGAGGAAGATGCACAGATGTAACATCTGTTTTCATTGTTCTTCAGGGAGATTTACAACTCCAGATGCTTTTACATGTATATTGTAAACATGCTTTGTGCACAGAGTTTTCGATAATAAATAAAATAAATCTCTAAAAATTAATTGAAATGAATTTCTAAGAACATGTAAATATATTATACATATATTATTGACTTAGCCTGTGCAGCCAAAAAAAAAAATGTTTATTACAACTTTTCGCCATTTGCTAATAAAAAAGATATAGTAGGAAAGGGGAATTGGCCACATAAAAAAAAAATTTGATTTCTTAATTTTTCATCGGTACATTTCTAGACTCAAACAATATAAAATATAATTCTTTACTTCATTAAAAATATTTTTACAATCATTGTATAATATATATATATATATATAACTGTAACGGTTTTAGAAATAACCTTTCAACCATGATTAGAGTGAATAACACGAGTTACTCACTAATCTCTAATAATACTATAAGGGAGTGTGTGTACATATGGTAACCACTCCAAATTTCTAAATTTCTTGCAAATTTTCAGCGAAATTCATTCAGAGGGAGTATGTATGTCTAGCTGTATTAATATAAATTAACAAGATACCTGCAAAATGAAAAGAGCAAGATGGATTGAAAAATTTATTGCGTTTCTTGATTACACAATAATTTATTCGATATTGAAGATTATTGTCTGGGTGAAATGACTTGAAGACACATGTTGTCTTTTATATGGTTTATTGGTAACATCAACAACAAAAGGCACATGAATACGCCACACTGTAGTAGGCCTAGAGAACTACACATAAAATTTCTCGGGAGACAGAGAGCCGAGATGACTCCCCCTAATACAAGGGTCCAGTTCACTTCGACTGGAAAAAAAATATATACTAAACAACAACAGGGAGACCACGTGGTTAACTGACTTTTTAAACATGGATAATGTTTGATACATAAAATTAATATCGCAAGTGTGTATAAATGTATATATAAATAATATATATGTAATCAGATTTAGAATTAAATTATCCAGGGGTCGGGTGCTGGTCGGTCTGTATTTTCATAAGCATATAACTATGATAACTCAAATAAGCAATGACTTAAATATATGAAATTTCGCATGTTATTATGTAATGACGGTTGCAGTTTTTTTACGGATTTCAGTTTTAATCGGCTGGGGGGAAAAAAGGAGTCCAAATTACACATTCAGTTTCCTCGTACTGCATCCCTGTGATTAATTGCCGAATAATCACCATGGATCGCACTCTAATAAATTACTTCTCATTATTTTTCGAGGACAATAATAAGAGTATTAGTTTAGAAACAAACTCTTATAACATAATTTAACATGGATCAAGGCCGCATTTTGGTGGAACGTAGTTCCGAACTTGAGTCTTTCAGGACCCGAAGTCGAGACTTCACTACAGAGTCACAGAGGTCTTTTTACTCTCGGAATTGAAGATCTATATCACACCGTTTGGGCTCAGCCATTCAAAAAGAAAGACAAACTCGATTCTATTGGTTGTGCGACGAAGTTAAACACAAAACTTGTTACAATATATTAGAATGCGAGTTAAAAGATGATGGAATACTCCAACTAGTACAAATTTAAAAATGTGAAAAGTTCCCTGCATTTATATAAAAATATTGTGAAAGTTTTAGAACTCAAATTTTGAATAATATAAGTGATAAGGGTATCAAAAATACTTTTGTCATAATAATAGATATTATTAATTCAACGAATTGAGAATTAGCTTTAAATAAATTATTTAATTCCTCATTCATTAATTTCCTCAAATCCTAAAACACTTGACATAAATTCGATTGGCTTATCATTATAAAAAAGTTATTCTAACTTCTGTCTACTTAGTTAAAACATAGAGATAGAACCACTTATTTAGAACACTTAATGTATCAATATTTAATTTTGTCATTCTTTGAAAAATATTCAATGCATATCTTTTATATTTATACTTTTATAAAAGGATTGCCTCTCTAAAAGTACCTTTTTACTCCAATGTAATTACATTTTAAAAACTATTTTTCTTTTCCATTAAACTGTCTGAAATAATCTGCATTTTATTCTGATTCTTTGCATAAAGTTCAGAAGAAGTCGGGCTTATCTTGTCAAAGCTTTGGAAAAATATTCATAGGTTTTCTTGTGGCTTTTATCGATTGCCAGGTATCTTCTTATGTTTAATTTACTTATTTCTTGATAGAAACTTTACATTTTCATTTCCATACGCAAAATAAAGATATTTTTGATACAAGAGTCGATCAATATAAAATATTATATACTCATTTAAAAAAAAAAAAAACTCTAAAAATAAATAAATAAGATATAATGAAACTGGGAATTATGTATAAGAGACTGATATGAAATATATTTTTATACAACTTTATTTGTATGCCTGAGTTGAACGATTAAATAGAATATCAAATCTTCTCCACTTGGGTGTTCTGGATGACAATAGATTACTTCAATATTTTCATAATGATAAAATTAGTTAAATATTTAAGTATCTTAATTTTTAATATTTAAGTATCTTAATTTCAATTAAATATTTAATTATCTTAATTTTAATAATTAAGTATTTAATTTTAATTAAATATTTAATTATCTTAAATATTTAATTTTCTTAAATATTTAATTTTCTTAAATATTTAATTAAATAATTAATTTATTTAATTCTGTGTCCATACAGGTAAAGCTTATTGGTAGTGAATTTGTAAAAGTGATTCCAAGTTCCCGTATTGTTTGTAATAATGAACTATAAATTAAAGACTAAAAAGTAAAAAATAATTTAATGTACTATTTAGCATAAAAAAAGTGATTCTTGTCGATTTGTAATAAATAATGTCATTGTAGTATGCAAAATATAGAATCGTTCAAAAATTCAGTCTCGAGATTTTGATCAATTAATATCTTTTTAAATTTCTGCATGTCCTTGTGTGTTGTGTGTTTTCTCTACAGTGCTTTGTATAACAATTTGACTACGCGTCTTTATTTTCATTTCTAAGCTTCACATGCTTGTTCCAAAGGGCAACAATGAGTGTTTCGAAATCCTTTTTTGATAAACATTTGTAGAAAAGACCGATATAGGGCTATATCGGTGTTAGAATTAAATTTAAACTGGAAACTTGGAAAATATCAAAATGGTTGTTGCATGAATAGTTCTGTCATAAAATATAATAACAAAATATTTATTTTTTGCATTGTAAATAATATATTGGTAAAAGATGATTTATATTTTATTGCACAATTGTTATGTCTTTGGGACATTGTTTAATTCGTAATTCATCTATTTGGCCCATTTTAAATTTTTTTTAATTTCCCCCAAAAAAGCAATTTGACATTTTTGTAAATATTTTTTCCAAAATTATAATAAGTTATTCTTGTTTCAGTAAAAAAAAAATCTATGCAGTCTAGAGTTCAGACGGTAATTTGAAAACGCCATGAGTAAGCATGATGGTATATGATACTTATTTCCTACACCAAAATTCCTGATTTCTGTGAAATTTGGCGGAATTTCATCAATAAAAGCTGTATTCGTGTGTGTGTGAACACATTAACTCTACAGTGAAAACCACCAGACAGATGAAATTTGGGTGAGTTTTATCATCGGAATTGTATATGCGTATCAAATTTTGGCAGCCATGGGATTGATTAATTATTGGTCTAACTACTATTGCGTATGTGAACTCAATTCTTACTTTCAACCAATCAGTTTGCATAAAAAGAAAAAAAATTCTACTAATTTTAAATTTAGCGATGTTGTTATTCAATTATCTTGAAACAGTTATGGCAAGGAATAGTGATGATGGCCATACTTATGCTCAAAAGTCAATTTTCATTATCAATTTCCTCGTAGAAATTGTCTTCTTTTCGCACGATAGAAAATATTTTTACTAGAATTGACAGAAATTCTCTTCAAAAAATCGAAGAAATGGAAAGGAGATTTGAGGAGAAGAGGAAATAATAGATTTAACAGAGCCATAACCTTCCAATGAAATAAAGTAGTTGTTGAAAGCATGGAAGATTGTTGTATCATGTGTTGAGCTTGAGCAGCATTATCTTAATAAGGCAATAGCTATGGATTCTACAAATTCGTTTAACGATAATGTTGTAGCATGTTTTCACCAAATTTTGCAATCTCTGTAGCTAAAATAAATGCCCTTAGTCAATTTTCTTGCAAAAAATGCAGGTATTATAATAAAATATATAATTATAAATTTGTATGAGTAATTTTCCGTAATGCCCTGAAGTGTCATATTTTATATGGATTCCAATGGAAATATATTATATCTTAGTTTAATCGTTTACCTTCAGGAACGAATTGTGCTCAATATGAAAGGTTCCATTGCACACGCAATATCTGTATAAATCTACATTTTTTTCCAAGGAATGCAAAGTGCTACTCTTCAAAATATGACTTATATCTTTGCCTTGATGATGTTTGACTCTTTGAAAGTCATTGGAGTAAAGAAATCAGTGGTACTCTTCAAAATATGACTCGAAGCTTTGCCTTGATGATGTTTGACTCTTTAAACGTCACTGAAATAAATAAATGGTGTTTTTTCTGTAAATGTTGACCGTAAAGTTTTCTTTCAGTAGTACGTTGAATTGAATTGAATTGAATTTTTTCGCTCTTGTTATGTTTAATTTTCTGTTGAAGGATAAACCTACGATAGTCGTAAACCCCAAAATCAAAACTTTGTTGCTTATCAAAACTTTCTTTGTAATGACCAAATTAAGTTTGTGAATTTTTTCTATTTGTTTTCCACTATAAATAGATCTATTATTACTGCAGTCATTAGGTAGATTCATGTTTCAATAAGAGTCCCAATATATTTTTATTTATCCCCTGCTAAAGAATTTCCATGCATATTTCTAAACACTGTTCTGTGTTAAGTCTCATGCCTTGGTAAAAGCTGGTGAATATTATTTTTTAAGCTGTAATCTTGATTCATTATTTTATTTACTGTCGCTATGTTTGAATTTAAAGATTTTGCAATTGATTTCTGCATCGGCACATTTTTTTATTTTTTAAATCTGAGATTTCAGTTCTTAGAAATAAGTGAAATAATAGTAACTTTTTCGGATATTCGTTTGGAGTTTTTTTTTTTTTTTCATTTGAAGTAATAATTTACAGTTTCCCCTTTCCGATTAAAAATGTTGATTCTTTTGCACTTAACTATGTTAATACCATGCATTTCACAATATTTTCGAATTATGGAGTTGGAGTATTTCTCTTCAGAAAATGCAAAAACATATTCTTTAGTCTGCAGCTTACAATATTTCATAGCTTTACATGCGACATTTTAGAAGAAAATAAATTTAAAAGAAGCAGACGATATTTCTCATTCCAGATAATAAGTTGTTTACAGAAAGTTTTAATCCGAAACATTTTTTTAAAAAAAATTCTTTATCGAAATCATTCTAAAGATCTGTAAATACCATCTGTAGTTTGGAATATATTGAACGAAAAATCATAATTTCCGGACCTTCTTGAGAAATTCGTAATTTTTAAAGCTTGCATCTTGGTACTTCTTAAGCTGTAGAAATACTTTTGAGTCTTAAGTATTGGATATCTATTTTAGTTGAAATTTTAAACAAAAAAAATGTTTGTTGTTGAAAACATTAAAATTTTTTTTGTAAAATTGGCGTTTCAAAAAAAAATTAAAATCTTATAAAAAGTAAACATTTTCTATTATTTCAATAGTTTGGTATTTTTTCGACCTCAGGTGACACGTGATCCTGTACTGCTATCGAAAGCTTGTATTTCAGAATTTAGGACCAACATTAACAACATGTCAAAAATCACATGTCGTTTCGCGTACGAAAATGAACCAAATATTATTAATTTTACATAAAATATATGATATTGGTACATGAAGATAAAAAAACCAATACTAAAATTTCTTTTTCCGAAAATTCAGCAATAAAGAGTAACTTTTCATGAGGTTAAAAAGCATTTACACACACACACACAAATGTAAATATATAATACTATATATTACGCAGTTCGTTGCCAAATGGAAAAAACTTTTTTTAATTTTAAAAGTTTCTTCTTCAAATTTTTATTTCACTACGGGAAGCATTTTATATACAAGAAGCAATGATAAAACTGCCTTCCGCTGACATCGGAATAAAAATGCAAAAGAAACAGAAAACTTCCCTTCAGTGATGTTACTATGAGATTTTGATAGGGATTTCTTTAACACATATATACAGGAAAAGGAAACTCGGGTATCTTCAAAAGAATGTTGTAAAAGATTTTTATCCCTTCACTCGGAACGTGAGAAAATGCTGAGATGAGCAGCTTTATAACGTGCGTGTAAAATTAATTAAATCAAAAATGGGATTAGAATTGGAAATAAGAGATTATTTTAAAATAAAATTAGTATGGTTAAGGTTAATCTTGCAAATCAACTGGATTTAAATTATATATATTCCAATAGGAAGGCAAAAGATATAGTTTTAGAACTTACTCATGGAACATGCTATCCAACTAAAGGAAAAATTAGCGAAAATATGTACTTTCTAATTATATTTTTGGGTTTTTAATTAACTTGTAAAGTATTCATTATCAAGATATTTATTTAATACCTTGTATCAATATCATAGTATTTTAAAATAAAATTTCAATAACATCTATCATTTTTACTATTAAAATACATATTAAATCGATATTTAAAGGATACTCCTGTGAGAATGAGACTCTCGAAATCGTAGCCCAATATAAATGATTTTGTGATCCAGTAAACACAACAGTATATAATTAAATTTTAACGAAGCTTTAATTCAGTATTTAATTAAAAATTTCTATCTAATTTTTATTCTCTCGTATACGATATATATATAGAGAGACCATATTGTGAACATCAAAAAATTCGGTCTTGATATTTTGTGGAATTTCAAACACACCCACTTTCGAAAAAGAAATTTTTGGTATTACGTCTCTCTGTCTGTAAAAAAGATAACTCAAAAACGCTTTCAATCAGACGAAGAAAATTTGGTAGATGATATCTATTACACATCTATAGATTTCTATCAAATTTTGATCGAGAGAAGTATGTCTGTCTGTCAATGAGAAGAAGTATGTCTGTCTGACTATCCGAATGTAAATTCATACTATAATTACAAAACTAAAACAACAATAATGATAAAATTTGGAACAAAAATTTATCATTTAAAGAGTAAATCTATATCAAAGTCTGAAAGAAAGCCGACCAGGGGTTGACCATCTGTCCATCTATACTTTCGCATGAGTGAGAGCCCAAAAACCCACCAACTTGGATAAACAAAATTTGGTACACAATTTTGGCATCTAAAATTTATCTTTATTAAATTTGAATAAAATCTGTCAAGAAATGAACCGTTTTGTGAGTCTGCAGTCTCAAAGCATGAAACGTTTTAACTCGAAAATTGCAATGACTTAAAAAGAGTGAATGAAATTTGGTATGTGATTTAACGCTTACACTTATAGTTCTATGCCAAATTTTGGTTTCATTTAGTTGGAAAAAATGCGTCCAAAATACGTTTCCGTTGCTTGTGTATTAACAAAATCCCAGTGAATAATTGCCCAAAATCGTACACTAATAGGCTCTTTCGCAAATATTGTTCGCCAATGGCATGCGGTTAATAATCATAAGCGCATTTTTTAGAAAATGTGCGGGAAAGTTTTGGAAAGACCACTCTCACTCGTTTCAATAAAAGTAATTTGACAATGTGCAATGGGATGTAATCGATTAAGGTCTCTATTTGATGAAAACATTCAATGAAATTAAGATGCTTGAATTTTACAAACATTTTGAACCATGTTTGAAAATACTCGGTAAAATTATTTTCATACTTGGAAGTACCTTCTGCTTTTAAACATGGATAACAACATTTTATATACCTGTTCGAACTATATTATTTACCTGATAATCAAAATAACAAACTCTCATAATTCAATCAAAATAACAAACTCTCATAATTCGATGAGAGTTTCTTTTCATTTATGGGAAGAAATAAGTCTTCTGTCAAGACAATGATTAATGACGTTCGCCTTGGATCATTTATAAACAAGATATTTCCATAAGTAGGAAACAGAGTCATCACAATGTTAATGTTAAAATTAACTTTACCGTTGTCCTTATTCGTCCTTACACTGTATTTTCGAATAAACATACGTTTCATTTTTTAAAAATGTTGTGTTCAGGATGAAGCAAAAAATGGTTAGTGGAAAAAATAAAAATATGAAAAGTGTTAGGTGTATCGATAAGAAAATAACTGAAGTCGCATTACTGTTGGATCGTTCAAAATAGTTATTAAAATGAAAAGTTATTTTTTAAGAAAACATGAATGAAGAAATTTTCGTTCAATAACCCAGTTAAAGGGGAGAATGTAACTAAGAGAATAAAATGAACGGAAATTTCGAAAATTATTCAGTAAAAGTCATCCGAATAAATCGCATCATTGTTGGATCTTTCAAAAAAAATTGTTGAAATGCAATGTTAATTTTTAAGAAAATATTAATCAAGAATTTTTCGATCAATAGCCCGATTAAAGGAGTGAATCAGCGTAATTGTAAAACTAAAGGAAATTTTGAAAATTATTTAATAAAAGTCATCCGAATACTGGAAGTTGTACAAGAGCTTTTAACTTTAAGTTTCATTTTTTATTAGCTTCACTAAAAAAAAAAATCGAGATTCTTCTTTGTTATCGTTTCACACGTGTTACTCTAAATAATTCACTTGAAGTATCAATTCCAAGCATTTCCGATAAAAAAAAGACATCAATAACAAAGAATTCTCCTTTGTTGTATTTTTACACGTGTGCTGTTTAAATCACTCCCATAAAAATAATTCTCTCAGAATATCAACTCCATGCATTTCCAATAAAAAAGATTCGTCAATATTGATTTTTCTGTCAAACGAATCTACATTTATGGTTGTTTACGTATCTCTTTTTGAAAAGAATTCGTACTTGAATTGACACGTCATATTGATTTGGTAAACGTAAATGAAATGAAAAATGACCTTATGCTAGAAATATTGAGTTTTTCGAGCAGTGTTTTCATAGTTTTAGTTAAATATACCTAATATTACATGTGGTTATTTGGGGTAAAAATCTCAATTTTCATTTCAAAAATGTTTAATGTAGAAAATATTTTTATATAAAATAATTCATTAAATTCTCGTATCGTTTATAATTTTATTTTTAACCAGTCGCTTTCAATGACCCACTGATTCTCTTGGAATAATGGTTATATTTTAGTTTCATGGAATTTCATTATTTAGCGGAATTATCAAATATTAAAACCATATGATTTTAAATGTATTATGTATCTTTGTTAATTGTGTATATAAACCTTTCTAATGGAAATCAGTCCCATGACATCACATATAAACGTATATGTTTGGGGTTTTTTTATTTGCCTCATAAATTACACACATATTAAACAAAATCCTTCTTTTTTTGACTTTCAAGAATGGAAGGAAATAGCGCGATTAGATTGATGAAACAGTGAAAACAATTTGAGCAGGGCAGCAATGTAATCTATAATAAAAAATTAGGCATAAAAAAATAATTTTTTTAATTTGACAAACTTCAAGAAAAATTCGCACAATTATTAAAAAGGTATAATTAAAAAGTCAACTTCATAAATTTTGAAAAGAAGTAAAATTTTTTGTGCTATGACATCTCATAAGTTATGACGGAAAAACACCAAAATACAATTTAATTTTTTATTAATTAAAATCTCAACAAAAAAATCATATTTTCATCCTCAGACCTGTAGAGATAAACACACACAAGCGCGCATATACTTCATGTTTATTATTAATAGAGATAATTTCTAATCAGCCTGGAAGTGAAATATAATAAAAGTGCAGACCTCAACTCATTGATTTTTACTTTATTCGCACTCATGAAAAAACCTGTCTGAGTTGCTTGCTGCGAAATTGAGAATTTTATTAATATGGGGATAATTATTAAATTCCACTTAACGTTACAGAAGACGCTCGGCAATTATATGAACTGATTAAAATAACAGAATAGATTTGTGTCTGGTGATATTCCTAATCAAACCGAAGTTAATGCTGTTTCTAAGTTACAAACAAGTTTTAAAGTGTTTTGTAAGCATTAAACTGGAGTTAGGAAATAAAATAATTTAAAATATTTGAAATAAATTTCTCTCAAAAGGAACTGCACTCCTAACGATAAAATAGTAATCATTTTTAAATATGTAAATTTAGTTTTAAACTAATATAAACTATTTAGATAAATTTCACGGAAACTTCTCTAAAACCTTACTTACGTGCCATTGTATCAATGAGTAAAATTTAATGAAAATATATTAAGTAATTTGGGTTTCATAAACTTACTAACTATTTATGTATATCCCTTTTGTTTACATAGTTCGATTAAACCATCCAAAAATTTTCATATTCAACCTTTTCCATTTTTTTTCTCCGAAAGATTCAATATTGTTATTATTATTACAGGAGGACAAAAATTAAATACATAACGAATTGTATACACAAAATAGCAAAAGCAGTTCATCTGTGAGAAATTTTTAACAAAGTTTCTTTGTTTGCATTGCTATCATCTAGAATAATATAATGACAAATGATACAATAATGATATTTAGATTTAGACCCTAATATAAAGATTATATAAGTCACATGACTTACATAGGTTAGCTTTGCTAAATAGAAAAAAAAAGCATATGTGAGAGAGTTATACATACATGATATCTATAATATTAATGAAAATAGACAATGAAAAATAGTTTAATGAGAGAGCATATTTTAAACATAAAATAAGAATAATCTTTTCAAAAATCAAAAAGTTACAAATAATAAAATAAAAGAGAGAATAAGGGGAAAATTAATTCCAGTATTTCAATATTTGTTGAAAAGTAAAGAGCCATCGCTTAAGCAACGATTTTTATAAATGTTGCAAACAATGATATATCATCGTTCGGCTCTAAAAAGTTAACAGAGTACAAATGTTTTATTCAATACATCTCATTGAAGAAAGCAAAAAAATTCTTATGAAAACCTTTTATTAAACAAACATTTTTATTTGATTTATTTTTGTGTCTTTATATCTGTACTAATATATCGTACTCATGAGTCAGTTTCTTCCTGGTAATTATAAATTCAAAGAAAACTAAAACAAAGGAACTCGAAAATGGTTTATTCTTTGACTTTCTCATGCATTTCAACTAACGACGTCATTTCCAATTGTCAGACTTGAACCAAAATGCAATGCATCAATATAATTTTCAAGGTTTTCCTATATGCCAAATTCCAGTTATCTAGCTTAATGCATTTTAGAGTTATTGGGTTCATGTACACCGCGGAAAAACCGATAAATAAAATAGGATCTTGAAAGTG
Organism: Argiope bruennichi; assembly: GCF_947563725.1. Classification (NCBI taxonomy): domain Eukaryota; kingdom Metazoa; phylum Arthropoda; class Arachnida; order Araneae; family Araneidae; genus Argiope; species Argiope bruennichi. The sequence continues at coordinate 82,628,295 of NC_079152.1, forward strand.
GATTCGTTAGATATAACATTTGGAGTTTCATTACTATATCAATGATGTTTTTTTTTTTTTAACAAATACAATCTATACTTATAATAAAGCTCAATGTGTGTGTGTGTGTGTGTGTGTGTGTGTGTGTGTGTGTGTGTGTGTGTGTGTGTGTGTGTGTGTGTGTGTGTGTGTGTGTGTGTGTGTGTGTGTGTGTGTGTGTGTGTGTGTGTGTGTGTGTGTGTGTGTGTGTGTGTGTGTGTGTTGGCGCTCTACAGGCCAGACCGTTTGACATACAGCTACCAAATTTGGTACATGTATACCTTGGAGGTTGGGAATGTGCACCTGGGGTTTCTTTTTTCTAATTTTTAATTAGAATTTTAATTATTAATTAAAAACTAACTTTCCCGCCAAAAAAATCCTTCATTTTCCCCACCGCCAACTTTTCCGCCAAAAAAATCTTCCATTATCCCCAGCGCCAAACGAGAAAGGCTTCAGTTTTTTTTTCTCCCAACAGTAATGAGGCTAGGGTTAAAATTTTTCGGCGGATTATTTCAATCGGTTCTGTTTATTTTCTTAATGTTTGATGCATTTAAAATTAAACATTGTTAATGAATCAATCTTTCAGATTCATTCTGAAGTACTTTTGAATTAAAATAAAACAGAATAAAGGAAATTAAAAATTTATAATCCGCATAGCGTTACCCCAACTGGCGTAGAAAAAATCCCGTATTTGCGTTACGTAACCGGCGAAGAAAATTCACGCATGCGCATTCTGTTTTGATTGTTGCCATGACAACGTTATCAATGGATGATTTAAATTATTTTTGGGTTAGTTGCATGCTTTTGTAAGTAAATTGTATTTATGTTAGTTATATATTTTTTTGTATATGCTTATAGTTTTAAGTAGTTTTTTTAAACCTGTTTTCGACCGATTATTTTAAACGATTCGTTTTATTTTCTTAGTGTTTGAGGCATTTAAATTTAAACATTAATTAATCGATCTACTCATAATGAATCTAAGAAAATTTTGTTGACCAACTCTTGAGATATTACATAAATTAAAAAAGATATTCTTTAGTGCCCATAAAGTTTAAACGCTGAGTGACTCTATTTTCAGTAATCAGATTATAAAAAAATGCTTTGTTTCAGTAAAAAAATATTATTATATTAATTGAAGATAAATTCTTTCCACTTTAATTTAAAGCATAAATTCTACGGGTGCTAACAGAAAATGAGAGAGATACATATTACGTTATGAATGAAGGCCTTTATAATATTATGAATGAATTATATGATAATCAAAATTTGAAGTTTTAAAATATTTTGTTGAAGAAGCTATTAAAGTAGAAATTGCATAAAATATTTAATTATTAAAATTTTAACGAACATTAAGATTGGCGAACCGGCTGGTCGCCAAAGGCGGCTAGTATATAATAAATACAATATTTTCTCTCTACATTGAATAAATGTTTTTGCAACACGAAATATTTTAAACCGGCCAACAATTATGACAGTGTTTGTAGGATGACATACTATCTTTAAAGAGCATCAAATGCATCATGCAAAAATCGTTCAAAATGTTTTGCAGCTCAAATCATCAGATTTAAAGTTACTAAATTTGGTACGAAATTAATTCTTTGGTAATAGATACTCATTAAAAAAAGTTACCAAATATTTAATTCCATTTTTAACTAAAAATTAATCAAAATGTAACGCTTTTTATCTTTAAATTCGGAACATTTCATTGTACACAAAATTAATTTTTCACCAATTAAAAATTTTAAAAAAATAACTTTTCTTAAATATTATTTTTTGTGTAGAGTTTATTACTAATTTTAATAATTTTTTTAAGTATTTGAATTACATATTGTTGTAATGTTTTTCATTATTTTTACTATCGGATTTATATTCTACTTTGCATGAGCTATTGCATCCTATTTTACTAACAAATCCTGCTTTGCATTTTATTTTACTGACAAATCCTGCTTTGCATTTTATTTTACTGACAAATCCTGCTTTGCATTTTATTTTACTAACAAATCCTGCTTTGCATTTTATTTTACTGACAAATCCTGTTTTGCATTCTAGTTTACTAACAAATCCTTTGTTGAAATTAAGCCTAAAACTTTTTCAGTCTTATGTAGTTTGGTCTAGAATTTTAGAATTTTAATCCGAAACTTCGAATTTAATATATTTACTTTAAATATTTTTTGAACTTATGTTCTAATATAACTAATAAATAAAGTATTCATATAATAAAAATATCCGATACCATTTTTTTAAAAACCTAATCGATATCAAATCGAACGTGGACTTTATATCAATTTTATATCTACTGATAAAAAAATTCAATTGGTGAAACCACCGCACCCAAGCAATCAAACAATGATGAACCACAAGGTACCACCTCACTAATTCTCAAGGGAGCACGTTAAGCGCTGTTAGAAACTCATTTACCATAACAGAAAAAAAAAAATCCTTTGCTAAAGCGAACGGGCAAAAAAAGAACCCTAAGAGATGACAGTATCCTTTCAATTCGCTAATGGCCATAGAGGTAATGCAGCGACTTCCTCTTGGCCTTGTGCCCTGGGTTGCGTCATTAAGAAAGTGTTGTGAGGAGCTCGAAGCATGTTAGAAGTCGTTTTTAAAACGATATCAATTATGTTTAGCAGAGTGGAGGTCTTGGGGATATTTCCATTTAGGGCTTTTACGTTACGTAGTTGATTGTGTTAACGCGGATGGTCAATTTCTTTCAATTATTCTTTCCTTTTGTCCAGTAGAAATGAATCTCAAAAGGCGATGAAATGAGTTTGTTGTAATCTAAGTTGATCCTGTGTAGCACAAATTATATTATTTTTTCTCTGTGTTGTTACATATTCAATTAACTTTTATCTCTGTGATGTGTTAATGTGTTTTTGGCCTTGCCCATTAAAGGGTTAAATAATGAAACAAAAAGTATCCAGAGTTCAAGGAATGATTCTTTCATTCATATGTACTATCTGTAGACAAATTAACCTTGGATATTTTTTTTTCTTTTCACGCATTTCGATTATTTTTACGTATTTTTATAATATAAGTACTGCCGAAATCTAAATTTATTCTGTTTAAAACCTCAAGTATTTACTTAAATATGTTTCATCCTGTGTTCAATCTGATGTCACTAAATTTATTCTGATCAGCTTTTGATATCTAAATGTGTATTTGATTTCAAATGTGTGTTTAATAATATTCATGCGTATTTAATGGCATTTTTTTTACCTTGCCCATTGACCCTTTTTCCGTCTTCTCCTGTCTGCGAAAATTTCTGTTTTTCTCCCCATTAGAACAAACAAAAATAAAAATTCAAACAAGTAAACATTTACAAATCGTTTTAAAGTTTTAAAATGTTGAGGAACGCTTGAAGCGCTTTACGGCCGCCCTACAAAAGTTTCACTTGAAAGCGCTAAACGCGTTACGGAACGACGAAGAGGTTAAAGGGTTAAATGATGAAACAAAAAGTACCCAGAGTTCAAGGAATGATTGTTTCGTTTATATGTTCTATCTGTAGATAAATAAACCTTGAATGTTATATTTTTCTTTCATGCATTTAATTTTCTCTGTTTTTATATACTTTGATAGTATAAGTGCTACCAAATCTAAAGTTATTCTGTTTCAAATATTAAGTACTGATTTAAATATGTTTTATACTGAGATGTCATTGAATTTATTCTGATAAACATTTCGAATCTAAAACTAAGCTTGTTACGAAAAATTTTTAGCAAAAAATATTTTATCTCAGAAATATTTTTTTTAAAAATTCCATTGTCTCATACAACATGGAAAAATATTTGCAAATTTAATATTCAGCAAAGAAAATAAAATTCCATACTATGAACTAACGTTCATTCGGCATATTTTATTCTTAAAATTTATTTTTACGTTCTCATAGAAATGTCTCTAGAAATTTCAATGTGGATATGCATCGGAATTTTCAAGTAATATGTATTCTATATAAATAACGGAAACACTGAGAGGTATTCTGAGCATTGTATGACGTTTTTAACATTTATGGCAGATTAGCCGCCTTTGTCGATCATCTAATTCACCAACGATAATTGGGAATGCAAAATTTCATTTGTATACTCTGTACATAATTTTGTATTTGTAGCTTATTAAGCAAAACATTCTTCAAATGTTGATAATAATATAACACGTGTAAGTTTGAAATCGCCATTGTGCTAGTACTTAATTAGTTGTTTATTCTTTCCTTTTGCTTGTTTAGTGGAAATAAGTATCAAAATGCTATAAAATGAGTTTGTTGCTGTTGTTGTTATCCAAGTTGATCCTTTTTCACACAAATTATACTCCCTCTGTTATTACACGTTTAATTAACTTCTGAACACGTTTAATTAACTTCCGCTTATTTAGTGGTATATGTTTACCTTCCTTATTAAGGGCGGAATAATGAAAGAAATAGCAATCAGAGTTCAAGCAATTATTTTTCATTTATAATTACACTACGTGGATTAATAGTATTTGGATGTTATTTTTTCTCCCCATGTTTATAGATTTTTCACTTTATACACATTTAGATATTTAATAGCTACTAAAATCTAAATTTATTCTTCTTAAAATATCTAGTATTAATTTTATAATACTTTATACTGTACTGAATTTAATGGTATCAAATTTATTCTAACAAGTGTCTGAAGTCTAGGACCCAGTGGTGTATTTAGATTAAAGTAAACAGGGCATTTTCTCAGAACATAAAATTAATTAATTGATTGTATTTAAAGTAAAAAGCAATTTTTAAAATCTTATTCTCTAAATTCTTAAAAACTAAAATGATTTTAATCAAATGTGCTAAATATAAAATATTCGTTAATTTTTATCTTCCGGGAATATACTCAAATCGAGTTTTGAAAAACAAAATAATAAATATCATTATGTCACAGAAATTTAATGGCTAGAAGTCTTCTCTACGTAAGAAGTTTGTTTTAAATATCCGTCTATGGAAAAAAACGGAAGGATAAGGGATGATATGTCGGAAACGATTGCCTCCACAGTTTTCTTAATATTATTCTTAAAGAGAAAAGGCTATAGCTTTCATATTCATCTTGATTTTTCTTAATGTTTCGAATTGATATCGATATCGATATCCTAAACTATCATATAAAATTTCATTGTGAAGAAAATAGCATGCATTTATATTCTACATTTCTTAAAACATAATATATATATTTAATATTTTATTAAAATTGTGAATATTCTAATATGCATTAGCATATTACCTATTCTAAAAATTAATCTTTTTATAGTATGTTTAATTCCTTATATTCACTTCTATAATTTTTTTCCAAGTCATAGATGTCAAAATAAAACCATAAAAGTGTGGGTTTCTGATCGAAATAATTTAAATAAATTGGAATCTTTAATTATTTTTATAATATATTTATTGTGAATATACTGTTGTATTTCTTAATAAAATTGCTAAAATTTTGAATTTTAAAAATTAATGTTTACTTTTTATTAAACTAATTTTACGATATTAAAAGCCTTCACTTTGATTATTTTCTACATTTTATTTTTTAATGTTATGATTATTGTCAAATTTAAAAATTATGAATTGGGAAATCTAATATTTCTGAAATTAATTTCCAAAATGCGCTTCTCTGTGAAAAACATTTTGACTAAATTGACATAATAATTGATTCAATTGATTAAAATAATGAAATGTAGTTTAGAGCTCCAAAATCAATATTTCTTTTTATTTTTATTGAAAGCAGCGAATAATATTACAAAATTCCTACACACTATTACATGTGGAAATAAGCGAAAAATCGATTACAAATTTCTTATAACTTTAAACGAGCATTTCTTGTATATAGATAAATTTATTTATTTCGTGTATCTACGAAATGGCTTTAAAGATTTGGTTTAAATTTTATATTTAGATAAGGTTTTGCTTTTTAAGTTTAGGCAGCAAACGCAATTTTAAGCAAAAAAAAAGAACAAAAAGATTATAACCAACTATTAAGACCTTTTTATAACTGCTATCGTCTGCAATGTCATACAGTGCCATCTAGGACCCGATTTCACCATGGTAAAACTGCATGTAAGTTCAAAAATATAAGTAATAATAAATAAATTGTAAAATGAATGATGTAATACAGCAGATGGTTTCGAATAATATGTTCACTAAGTGCATTCATTATATTTTTTTTATTTAAATGTCCTGTTCATATGTTAGAAAGAATGAAAAATATTTATATGTAATCAGTATGTGATTCGTATCTAAATATTTTCTTCGAGGAAATGCGATTTTACATTTAAAAAAAAAGTTGCCGAGTTTCAGATATTCCATTCTTGATACGAAATAAATGCTTTCATATTTCAAAAACTGTGAATAGTATGACTTTGATAACTGCCTTGATCGCCGTTTTTTGAAAGTACGTCACTGACTGTAAGCAGTAAATGAAAATCTGTACCTTAGTATTACTAATCAGGCTGTAGCTTTTTCAATTAATAAGCACAATACAATAATCAATCCTTTACGGATAAAACATTTACTGATATCATTTATTTAATTATGGAGCTAGTGCGAATCCAATAAATTAAATCAAATCTATTATTATTTCAGATGGTATTGTAATTCAAATATAGCTGTAATTTTGGGGTTTTTTTAAATTCAAATATGCAATTAAGGAAATTTTGATAATTTTTGAACACTCACTTGTAAGTTGATATTATTTGAGTTGATATACATAGAACATCATTAAAAATAATAAACTAGATGATACAGATTATAAAATATTTAATACTTTCATTAAAAAAACATATGAAGTTTTTTTGAGTTTGAAAAATCTCTCTGAAAATTCTAATAGATTTTTAAGGATAAACGTTTGAGTAGTTGGGCAGCTGTCGTGGTCAACTTTACCTTTAGGTACTGTTGGATGACCTGCTTAGGGGTATAACAGAGGTGAGGCGTATCTTCGTCAAAGGAAACTGCCATTTTGTCATTTTTTGTTGTTGTTGTTGTTGTTGGATTTCTATCCTTCAGGCGAAAAAGGAACTGGAAATCCGAAATTCGCTTATTTCTTTCGTAGATTTTTGCGTTTCTTTTAAATTTTGAATTGAATTGAATGCGTTTGTCATTCTTTGTGACTTTACCGTTGTCATCTTGCCAATAGTGAAGTAACGATGGACTGATCAAGGCAAATGTCTAGGAAATAGATATTGGGGCTCAAAATTCAGGTAGCAATCAATTACATTTAGAGGAACGTTTTTTTTTTAAACTTTTTACTCTAAAGTATTGAAATTTCACTGGCTCTTTCAATTGTAGAAGAACATACAGAGCATGTTTTTATTTTTAAAGAGCACTGAAAAATAATAAATACATCTATATATTCTAGGATTAAGCTCTGTATGTGATGCATTTTAGGGGATCAGCCAGTTCGTTGAGATTGGTTACGTAAAATTTAAAATTAATATTGTGAGCAAAACTTAAAATTAATGGTTTCTTCAACAAAATATGTTTAATTATAAATTTTGATGGTTGTATAACTCATTCAGTTTAAAAAATTTTCTACAGTTAAATTGCTATACTTGCACTTATAATCTTCATTCTGCTAAAATTTTCTTACTTCGTATTACCATAAGAAAGTAAAGCATGAAGCTAAATGGACAATTATATAAAAATGTTTAAAAATGCGCGAACTTTTAAAACTCTCCTTGTTGCTTTCTTTTGAAATTAAATGTTAGTCATGATTGCAACAGTATTCTAAAATTTTATTAAAACCATGCTTTAAATTGAAATTATTGAATCTAGAAAAGTCTGTAGAATTTTCATATCTTGATGACCAGAAATGAAAGAAAAATATAAGATTAAATATTAGAGTGATAAAGAAAACGATCTCGGTTTCATTTACAACAGTTTAACACTGCTGTAAAATTTATTTAAAAATATCTTTAAAAGTTAAAAAAAATGTAAACAATTAAATTGGCATCGTTGCAACAATTAAATTGGCATCGTTGAAAAAAATAATTTCTTAAATTTTAAAATTGTATAAAATTCATAATATTTTCGAAATATATAATAAGCATTGTGTACAATAATATTTACAGAATTAAGATGCCAAATGTCAAAATTTCCTTTACTTCTTAAAAAATTGAAAATTTTTTGAAGTTTCGCCTTTCTGCAAATCGTATATATATATATAATATCTTCCTTCGTAAAACATTGCAAAGAAAATTAAAATTTTGTTATCAATACCGTGATCTCATCTAAATCGCAAATTTATAATCTTTAATAGAAGAATTTCTAAAAGAATTCTACTGGGAATATCCCGAACATGTGGATGAAAAGTTATCATGCAAGTAAGCAGATTCTCGTTTCCCTGCTGGATATGGCAATGGTATGATATCACCGAATTATCTTCACTTCTATGACGGAATGTTCCACCTACGTGAGAGGTTTGGACTAGCCGAGATATATGATTGGCATTTCACTCCTGATCATCCAGCCTTCATCTTCATTTCCTCCACGTTTGTTACCATGACGATAGCATAGAGAGAATAAAAAACTCATTTAAATCTCCCTGGATGTGTATGCAGGGTAGGATAACTTACTCTTCTTAATTTTGTATTTCTGGTTAAGTATTGATATAGTACTAGTTCACCATCTAGAAATAGATGATGAAAAGTTTAAGTACAAAAAAATAATGTTGACAATGACTGGAAATATAAAACATTTTATCCATGAATTCATGTAATAAGTGAATATTCTGCTATTGCGAAAGACTATTCGGTAAAAAAAGACTACTAAATATTCAGAGTTATAGTAATAACGTGTTTGATATCTTTCACAAATATCAAGATTGCTGAAAGAACATATTCACTACATGCTTATATAATTAACAAATTTTGCAATAATCTTGATGTAATTGGAAATATAAAACTATATCAGCTTTCCTTTGGAATTGATTTTATGATTCATCTTCATGAAGCCATCTCAAGAATCACATTAAAATTTTCTTCCATTTAAATAGTTGATTATCGTGACGAGTAATGTTTAGCTTTCATCATCAGTTAAAACAAAATTATTTCACTGCTGTTTACTTTTGTTTTGACTTTTAAAAAAGTTCATAAAATGTAAAATAAATAATAAATCCTTCAAATTTTGTTAATTAGATCAATTTTACTCTGTAGCTGTACTAAGGCCACAGTGTAATAAATGAAATAGAATGAGGATATGACAGCATTGAAAAATAAAATGATTAGCAAATGCTTGCAAAAAGAAATAAAGGTCTATAAATAAAGGAAATAAAAGTAACTGCTAATTTAAATTGTGATCACTCGATTATTTCTTATCAATTTACACAGGATTCAGCATAAAAAGTATTAATATTAGTACTATTACCCAAGGTAAGAAGAACAAAGTTTTTAAGGTGAAGAATGGATTGGTTTGGTTTGGTTATATTAACGTCCCGTTTGAAGCAACACTAGGGCTATTTTGGGACGGACCTCGTAATTTTGAACCGCGGTCAGATGACGAGGATGACACCTGAGCTGGCACTCCCCCCCTCTTCACACCACACCACACCAGCGGGAGGACGTTTGGTCATGACGGATTTAACGTGCAACTGACCCCCTTACACGACGGTTCTTTGGTGGAATCGGGTCACGAACCTGAAACCCTACGGCTCACAATTTAAATTGTGATCACTCGATTATTTCTTATCAATTTACACAGGATTCAGCATAAAAAAGTATTAATATTAGTACTATTACCCAAGGTAAGAAGAACAAAGTTTTTAAGGTGAAGAATGGATTGGTTTGGTTATATTAACGTCCCGTTTGAAGCAACACTAGGGCTATTTTGAGACGGACCGCGTCATTTTGAACCTCGGTCAGATGACGAGGACGACACCTGAGCTGGCACCCCCCCCCCTCTCCACACCACACCAGCGGGAGGACGTTTGGTCATGACGGATTTAACGTGCAACTGACCCCCTTACACGACGGTTCTTTGGTGGAATCGAGTCACGAACCTGAAACCCTACGGCTCACAAGCCGAGACCTTACCACCAGGCCACCGCGGCCCCCCAGGTGAAGAATGGAATTAAAAAAAAAACTAATTGTATTTGTGATTATGAAGTTATAGCAAATGTACTGTGTATCCATGAATTATTCATTGAATAAAAATTTATTTTATAATAAATAATAGGAAAAAAAGACTAGTTGAATTTTATTTAACCATTTAAAGAATTTTATACTAATATACTTAAAAATGAGCACCTTTAACTGCTTGGAGAATATCAAGTCTGAGTTCTAACCTCCTTCAGATATCACTGAGCATTTGCGGAATCACAGTAACTATTTTTGTGTTGATTCTGTGATGCTGCAAACCCTTCTTCGATGATACCACTCCCTTGTCATATCCAACAGGGAAGTGAGAATCTGCTTACTTGCATGATAACTTTTCATAAACATACTCGAATCTTCAGGTTTTCTCAGAAAAGATAATGCGGTTTGATATCGAAAGAATATGGAGGCCATAAAAGTGGTTTGTCCGCAGATCTGGGAATATTTCATCAAAAAAAAAGACGTACGTGTGAACCATGTCTGGTCTCTTAATATTGTTTTAATCACCTTTTAATTAATAATGGTGACATAGGTTTAGTGAATTCAAGTCTGAATCGCCTCTAAATCTGATTTATCATCACCAACGTCAATTTTCATTGCATGACGCCCCTTTTGTTCGTAACAAATTCCTCTGTTGCAATTAATGAAAAGGAGAATAAATGAAATTCCTGAAAATAAAGATTCAGCTCATTATTCTACTCATATTTAGTAAAATTAAGTTTCAATTTAATTTTGTTATTAAGTGAATATTTTATAAGCTTTCATATTCAAGGATGATGACTTGTGTATTTCACAGACAACACTACATTTTTATTTTATTTTTTTATAATTCGATATAATTTATAATTGTCTGCTCGATTTCAAATATAATTTATTTTCACATCTAGTAATCCAATGTAATGTTTTTAGATTACTGTTTTTATATTCTGTAGAAGAATGTCTGAAGAATTATGACTAACTATGCAAAACAACAATACTGTTTTCAGTTCGTGTTAATCCATCTTTTCCCTAATCGAAAGTCTTGAATTTTGTTTACTAATCTGTTAGACAATCTTGTGTTCACTTATTTATGGATTTTTCATAACTACTTCCACATAAGCTTCTGACTTGTTTATTCGAGAATCGTTCCACATATTTGATATTTCTTTAATTATTCTTCTCGTTGCCATTTTTTCCATTTAATTACTTTATAATTTTTCTCTTAGTCCTGTACCTAAATATATATATATCCTTTTTCTACACTTTCTGTATTTTGTAAAACAACAATTAAATAATTTTGCTTCTGAATCAAAAATAAAATCGATGATGTTTCGCACAGAAACTTTCATGGAAAAATCATTTCACTAGCTCAAGTTGCAGCTGAAATTTTCCGTGATTAACTTTCCTTAGACAAGGTAATCTAGTTTCGCCGCGATTGTAACACGTCGAACAAAACTAAAAATTCGCAGTTGGAGCCTTGATTATAGTGAAAGTTAATATGGTTTCTAGTGCAAAAATAATCAAATTTAACGTGTAAAAGAAAGGTTAAACCTCATAAACCGAAAGAAATTTTTTCTATAAACATTCAGCCGCTCGATTCTAATTAGTTAATCGAGTTTCCTGTCAGAAGAAGATAGGCAATTAGTGTTAGAGAGGGAAAAAATCGCTACTTATGGGAATATTCAGTTTTTTGTTAGGATTATAAAGTGAAAATCAAGATAATTAATTTCTTAAGTGCTCATATAACATATGCAGGGAAGATTTAATTTAGTTACTTTAGATACTCATGTTTGTACTCAGAGAAAAAATGGAATAAATTTGCAAAGCAAAATTGCGTTGTTTAAATTTATTATGCTTAATTTACTTCTCCTAAAATTATTTATTTTAATAGATATCTGTACAATTTCTATAAAAAAAGCGTATAATTATTCAAAATAAAACAAAAATATCTATCCATTACAAACAATAATATCTTGCTTATATGCATAAATAAATATATATGTATAATATGTAGGTACAGTAGAAATGAGAGATTTTTAAATTTCCGTTTTATTACGAAAGGAAAATTCGTAAACGGAAGAATATTTTATGATTAACTAGTAATTTTTAACAACCAGTGGTTTGGCGGAAATATTGATTGCATTTAATTGCAGTTAAATCTTTTATGCATAATTTGATGTTCATTATTCACACAAAAAAAACTTATTAAAGCATTAAATTGTAAGAGATCTCTTAGTCATGCTATTTTAATAGCACTACACCTGTTCTATTCATAAAGTTCATCAACATTTGTAATTGAGTCAAGTCCCATGATGTCACAGTGCTATTAAAAATGTAATTGTGTGATTCATGTATTGTTTAACTTCCTTGATTTGTAACTTTCTTACTCCTGAAATAAAGTATAAAGGTACTATATAAAATATTAATTTATTTATTTATAAGAATTCAAGCTTATGAATAGTTGATAATTCAGTGTTTTAAGAAAGAAAATTAAGAGACCAAATATTTGGTAAACAATTAAAACGATATGAATGAAAGATTCATTGCAATAATAAATATATTGTTTAAAATTATAAAAGAAAATATACTTCAAGAAATATACTTCAAGAATATATATACTTCAAGAATATAAATTCAAGAAAAAATTACATGGCAATTAAATCGATATAATTAAAAGTGAATTTTTAAAATATTATAAGGGCACAAAACTCACCTTTGTACAATAGTATTTTAGCGACTAATCGCGTAAAAGCGCCACAATCTCCTTTAATTTTTGATTAACTAAAAAGCGCAATTAAAATTAATTAAAAATCTACTCTAAAAATCAATCAGTCTTATTAATTAAAATAAAATCAATCTAAAAGTTTAAAAATCGCTCCTGAATACATATTTCTAAACTCCAAAGTATATATATATATATATAATATAGTGTGTGCGTGTGTGTGTAAAATTATTTTGTTTGAAGCAGAATGCAGGTTCGAAGACCTTAAAGAGACATGTTATATTTTTTAATTAATTTTAATATCCATTTCGTGAAAGCATAATTATTTACAAGAAGGCCCAGCGCGTCACAAAAGCCGAAGTAAGGAAGAAGGCAAAAAGGCAACAAACAAATGATCACTAGTCTTATATAACATGGGATTTCCGACGACGCTCCAATTCAATACATTTGGTGACCTTTGAGAAGGGCAACGGAAGTATCACTTTCATTTGATACGTAGTACTGATGGCGCATTATTTTTACAAATGGATTAATTAAACCGAAAGTGGAATTAGATCAAGAAATAAGAGAATGAAATTACTATGGGCTAAATTCAGATGAAATCTTGGAAATTAATTAAATTGAAATTAGAATTAAAATATCATTACATATATATGGCAAATTTGATAAAGCTAGGTAAAGCAATATATATCTTGACGAGCGTCAACATATGTACTTCTTTATCATTTATAGAAAATAAAGTTTTAATTTAGTTTAAAGTTTAAATATTTCATTAATATAAAACATTTTGTTGTAATTAATATTGTAAGAAAGAAAGAAATTTAAGAACAATTGATTTTAGGAAGAGATTTAATTTAATACAAAATTAAATGAGAAAATAAAAGCGCTCGCTCCCTGACGTTGTAAGAAATATTTAAAAGAACAAAAACAACCACTTAGTTCGCTAATACATCACACCGAAGTTTCCGGAAATTTCTGAAACTGTTAAGTTTACACAACGTTCCTTATAATTCTGTTATAACTTAAACGAAACTAATTAAATAAAGGAGCAAAAAAACTTGATTCACGTGCATCGAATTTCACAATTTCAAAGTAAAGAAAGGAAGAAATTGCAGAACTTTAATTCTTTTTAAATATGGCAATATACAAAATAACATTAGATGATAGCAAATATTGAAGATAATTTATATTTCAGCAGTTTAATTAAAAATCTAATCTAAAACTGTTTTAATCGGAGAAAAGTATCTTAATGCTTTAAAAAATGATTAAAATTAAATAAATAAACTATAAAATATCTTTTTATATTCAATTATTAAATATTAAATTCATTTTTCAAATAAACTAAATTACAAATGCCATTAGTTCATTCATATTTCACTGATAGAAGTGGCATGAATTGCTTCATGATTTATCAAATTTTAACTTATGATCTAATCACAGGGAAAATTTGTCTTAGGTAAAGACGATAGATTTTCAAAAATCATTAGTGACACGAGCATAAAGGCAATCTGAAAATAAATTTAGACTCAAAACTTGTGTTAAATCGTAACGTCAATGACTAAAAAGAATTGAAGTTATTATTCTAATAATTGAAACTTACTTCATCGTGGTTTTTTTCAACCTTTATGCCACCATTTGAAATCGAATAATTACATTTTTAGAACTTTAAGGCCCTTTCCAACGACTCTGTTTTTTTCATCAACGAATTTAAATCTTCCAAAAATTAATGCAGTTTTCAATCTTAATTTTTTATTATTTATTGCTTTTTATGTAAAATGTACTTCAATCGTATCCAAAAACTTTTGCTCAATTCTTTCTAAAAAGAAAAAATACTTTTTTTAAAAAATTTATTCCTGATCTAAATAAACTATCAAAGCATTCGATAGCTTCTATATGTTTGTTTTTTAATTTAACTTCTTCCTTTCAGACTCATAGCTTTTTATTTAAACATGAAAAAGCCGATGTTGAAATTTTGAGCCCTGCTCCCGATGTACATTTAAATACTCATTTGGATATAAAAAAAAACATAAAACTGCTATTATATATTTCCAATATAACAACAATTTATATATTAAAACTTGTTGTACTTTGAATTGGACTATTTTCCAATTCAAAGTACAATTCGACCATACCATAAAGGCATATATTTATTTACTGCTTTTTGCATTTTAATAATTTTTAAAGAGTAAAGATATTTGTCAGATAACTTCAACGATATTTTTCATCAAACTTAAAACTTGCTACTAGTGGAAAAAATTATAATGTCTTACAATGCATTCCATTAAAGTTTTAAGAACTGATAATACTAAACAAAAGAAAGCAAAATTTTAATTTGCCAAACACATATGATATCATTCGAAGAATGAAATAATATGAAACTGTTCTAATCATTCGAGAAAATAATCGGATTTATCATTTATTTATGCATTGAAATGTTTGAGCGCCTGTATGTTTTAAGATAAATTTATTAATGAACATTAACGCAATGGGAAGGGGTTATAACTAAAGTACTCTATTTTAATTAGGCTTTTAAACCTTGTTTTCATCCCCTGAATCCATTTAAGTATCATATCCATTGTAAATTCCTTCTCTCCTTCTATTTAGTTAGTTTTATCTCAAAGCCTCATGCTGGAGGGAATACGAGGCAACTTAGTAACAGATCTAATGATTTAGAACCTTGATCGACGATGAAGGAGCTTCAACTACAGCCCCCTCTAAATTTCCAGATCACACTAACAGAAGGACATTGACGTCAGTTTGAGAGTTCATAAGGTCCACACATATGGCACAGAATGAAACCAATTTCATACTTGTAAATTTCCAGGCTTATTCCCAGCTTAGATGCTGGTCATTTCTTGATGTAAAATCAGATATTGTTGAATGTCTTCCTAGCAATTAAAGAATATCATGCCCAAATTTATTAAATTTTATCTGCAGATTATAAAAATAGATATTTTATTTCTTACTTCAAATATTTTGTATCAAATGTCCAATTATTTTGTAATATGTCAATAATTAAACGACAACCTGCATTGCCTTTACTAAACAAAACAAGTACACATCAATTTTGTATTTTCGTAGTAATAATATACCTCATGATAGTAAAAATAGTCAATTTTGACACTTCTCTGTTCAGATATTATTTGTACCTCTTCTATAAAATATAATAAGAGCGCCGATAGAAATAAGTCGGTGTAGGAACCTGTTGGATTTCCGTTCCACCGAGCTTTACAGCTAGAAGGAAATAATCGATATCGTTCGAGAGGTAATTCGCCTAGTCAGGGAAAATGTACCTGGGAAGCATGGGAACAAAGCATATAAAGTTCACGGTTCTCTCTCTCTCCCTCTCTCTCTCTCTCTCTCTTCGCCTTACTCAAAATATCTTTAATGAAGCTGTGAATACTAATTTTTATAAAAGTGGAAATCAATAATTGCTGAAGAGAATTTCATATCATTGTTGTAGTAATCGGATGTGGTTGTCTCTTTGATGTTAATAATATGTTAAGTAATGCGTGCTCACATCGCCCGTACGAAGTATAATGAAATAATTTCAGAATTCACTACATATACTTCAAGAGAAAAAAGATGTGAGATCGCAACACAGAATAAAACGTAGAGACATTAAATAATGAGAATAGATACACTTGTTTTATGATTATACGGAGAGTATTCACTCTAGTCATATTCCAATAACTAATTTATCTATTATAGCATAGTTGTTTATCAATAAAAACAATAATTCTAAAAAAGCATTTCAAAAGATTTAACCCAACATCATAAATAACATTTAACAAAACAAAGAGATTTATCTAGCAATTTTGATAACCACGCTTATATTGTTTTAAATATCTGGTTTATTGATTGTTGCTTTGGAATTTTTATTTAGTTAGATAACTGAAAAATAAAATGTGTTTCAAAATGTTCTGAAACTTACTGGAAACTGTGAAGGCAACATTATTTCTGATCTATCCAAAGCAATTAATTTCTGTCTATTATTTTCGCCGAATATCTATTTTTCTATTTTTGGAAAGCAACACTTATTAACTAGCCAATCAAGAATTCCAAGCGTACTGCTTAGCTGAGAAAGAAAGGCTTGAAAAAAAAGAACGAAGAAGGTTCATATAAAAAAGCTGATGGAAAATTACTAGCGAATTGTGATTGGGAAAAATAATTACTCTAACTACTGGACATTGGTCATTCTTATAAACAAAAGTACTTATATATATATATTTATAGTGATTTTGAGCCTCTTTTTTGTTGCCTTTTGTGATCGTGCAATAGGATCCTTTTATAAATAATATATTAGACAAAGATGTAACCTGGATTATATTTGTAATACAAATAACATTACTCAAAACCTTACTTAATAGCTGAACAGTAATAAATTACCCACTTATCGTCCAATTATCTATTTGACATATGCAATGTTAAATAGAGTGGACAAATCTTAAGGGTACTAAAACATTCCAAAATTGCACAGAAAAGTATGATCGAATACTCTTACTAAATGACTAGAGGGGGCTGTAATTTAATTTCGATGTTTATCCTTGAAATTTTTTTATGCATACAGTTTAGCAGTACTGATATAGTCAGCTTGTATACAGTAGAGATGGCAACGAAAGAAGAATGGCGCGATTTTTTACAGAGAATGGTACCTGAGCATATTATCAATATCTCGCATCACAGAATGTTTGTAAAAATGCATCGCTGTTTTATAATTGAAGGATATTTTGTAGCAGAAGGCGTGGTGATGAAGAACGAAACGTACCTGCCTTGGAAAAAAAGCATTACGTCGTGCGGAACATAATTCCGGCTCAAGCATAAGAGAAACTGCACGCGATTTTGCAATTCTTTTATTCAGGATTATTTTCCTCTATAATTGGTTCATTGTCAATTATAGCAAATTTGACTCCATCTCCTAGTTATCAGCCATTATTTATTTCTTATTTTTGCATTTTCATGTGTCCTCTTGCTGAACAGGGGGGTATTTTCTATCTTACATTCCTACATCCCTGCTTGTTTTTGTTCTTTCTTCTTCCTAAAAGCTTATAGCAGAATTTTAAATAACTTCGGTAGATAAAATTTTCTTAATTTTCTGAAGTTCAAATTAAATCCCTAGATCTTATAGTGGACCATTTTCCAATGGATTGAATAGAAGTAAATTTTTCATTATAAATAAATTAATATAAAGCATGAATTATATTTTAGATAGATACCTTATATATTAAATGAACAATTTTACCATCTTTGTGATTTGAAACCGATAGATTTTGTTTTAATGAGATGTGATTTTAAATCAGAATGTTTATCAATGTTATATTTCTGTTTCTCTATCGTCTTTTATAAAGCTCTGTAAATACCAAATATAAATTAAAGTTAACAAATTCCAAAAAAAGCTTTCAAAAGGCAAATTGATTTTTCAAAAAAGGAACTGAAAAAAAAGATACGATAGAACATCTTTCTTTTTTTTTTTCAGGAAACTTCCGTGATTCTTTAGCTTGGGTTATATTTTATATCCTACTCTTTCTCATTTTATAGGGCCTTTTCTAAGCGGAGGAAAAAAAAACTTTTACCATTCTTTACAAAAAAAAATCAAGCTCGCTTTAAATTAGATTTTAGACCTTAGAATAAACTTCAAGCGCAGATAGAATTTCATTTCCTCTTTTTGGTGACCCCTTTACATTTGTTCCAGAACAACACTCACGGTTATAGTATTTTTTCATCACTATTATTCTTCATGGAAGAAACTGTGTTGGCAGGCAACTTTTCAGGCCGAATGGTTTTCAAAAATGGTCAGGCTTCATTGGAATAAAACAACCGTTTATGTCATGTATTATTCATGCCTCAACTAGGATCCGGAAACACCAAACACAGCAAAGAATGCTTTATTGTATTTCCTAGCTGTTCAGATCGGTTCTTTTTTGCCCAGTGAAGAACTATAACTATATACCATCATATACTATACTGCTATATAATATATGAAATGTAAACATATCTATTTGGTGGCATCATAGTCACATGACAAACATAGGTGCTAGAAGATTTTTTTTTTAATTTTAACTTTAAAAATCCAGTTTTTTTACAGTAGCTTCTTAATATATGCTTAAACTCATTTCAATGAAAAAATACCATATTACACTAATTATTAATTAATTTTTATTGAGCTAATTAGCATATTTCTTGAAACATGATATCTTAAATTCTAATTAGTACAGATAAAAAATTCTAGTTGGAAATGATGCCTAATATTAGTCTTCATGTTGTCTGCCTCAATCAAGTTATAAAAATAAGTAATTTTTTTAACAATTTTTTCATCAACGATGAATAGAAAAAGCGAGATTTTTTCTGTAATTTTAATTTTTAAATAGATATTAAAAATTTATTTCTATAAATGTAACTTTCATTGAGGCACAAAACATCCACTGTTTCATGCAGATTATTTTGATATGTAAATAATTGTATTTGGTTAATTTCTTGTTGAGTTATGATTGTTTGAATGAAGCAACATAGTGGAAAAATATCATTCTTCGTAAAATGAGTTTTTAAAAAAACGAAACTAGAGTTTTTAGTGTAAGTACCTCAAGAAAAATAATTATAACTCAAGAAATATTCTGAATATTGACAACATCTTAGTATCGTTTGAAAGCTAACTGATCAGAGAACGTTTTAAAGCAATAAAAAAAATTCGATATTTTGAACTATTTTCGAAATTTCAAGTATGTATGTACACTTTTACTAACTAAAAAAACAATAAGTAATATAAAAAGATTTAAATAAAATTAACTAAATAAATTATAAATTGAAAAAATTATATTATGATCAGCAGAACTTACGAAAATAATACTTGTTATCACAAACATCTCGAACATATACAGAAAACAATAAATTAGACAAAGATCTGGAATTGAAAACATTGGAAAAGGAATAAAATTAGAAAACACAACTTTGAATACTATTACTATGGAATTCTTATGTCAAAATTTCAAAAGATTTTCTTTTAGTTCTTTGTACAATTCTTTTCATTATCGTTTTCTATTCATATTTATCATTTCTGATGGTTGGTTTTATTGTCTTAAGAATTCCATTACGCCAGAAAATATTCTTTTTTAAATTATTATTTTAAGTACCAAAAGAATTTTTCTTAAGGCTACGAGTTGCAAATTCGACTCAGCAGTAGATTTTAAGTTGAATTTGGAGCAGAGGACGTGAGCATGAATTGTTACTACTACTGTGGAAAATAATTCACCTTAGCGACAGCAGCACAGCTCAGAATTATTTTTAATGGTAAATTATCTTCCAGACTTTTTGAGTTGCGAGAGAATTATTTTCCCACAAATCAACGAGTTGGTCCGCTAATCGCATTTGATTCATTTCCTGCTCTTAATTCAGACAGCCGCTTTAGTAGTATGCAAGAATTTTCTTTCGCGAAAAAGGAAGAACTACTCTATCTTTATTTTATTTTAGGAAAAGAAAGTTTTCCTGTAAGTCTGTGCTTGTGGTGGTCAGAACTGTAGATAAAATTTCCTGTTTTACAACTTCAATTAATCTTTTTGATAGAAAATTATTTCATAGTAAATGTATTTGTTTATGAAGGGATATATGAAACGGTTTTAAAAGGCAATTTAGCTTTTTTTAAATCATAAATGAGTTTTTATTGTTTATCACGGCATGGCCGAATCAGTCATTCTTCAGTTTAAAACCCAATTCTAAACCAAACGAACATCTCATGTTTATCTAAATGATTCGGCTTAGAATCACATGGTACACATCAAATGTGTGCTCCAATTTAGTTTTTTATTCCATCTGAAATCTTGTAATAGGAAAAAAAAAATGACACGTCATATATATGAGATGATATGTTTATCACGTGATTATTATGCCGTATGAATTACTCCATTAGGATGATTATTACTGATTGCTTGATTGGAAAACCTGTTCTAATTACCGCTTGTGTTTACAATTACAATGAAAAATGCAGTTGAGTCATAAGAATATTCTGTACATAAAAAGTCATGTATGTAAAATTCCCAATAATAAGAAATGGATAACAAAAGGAAATAAAAAAATTTAATTAAAAATAATTTTGAAAGATCCACCTTCATGAGTGCACTAAACAGTAAAATATTTTTTTTTATTTTAATAATTTTCTATTTTTTAATCTATTGGTTTATTATTTAATAAATTCTATACCAGATGAAGCCTCTGCAACAAAATCAAAATTTAATTTAACAAATGATTATCTAATAAAATTGTTCTGAAAAATATTAAAATAATACACTGTCTTTAGGAGTTCACATGTTTACAAAATTAAATTTCTAATCTCTACCATAACAAGATGAAAAATTAATTTTTAAAAAACCGATGTTTACAAGCATGGAACAAGTGAAGTGAAGTGAAAGAAGTAATATTTGTCTTTGACGCAGCCACATATCTTTATCTTCGCAGACTTGAACTGCGTTTAATTTTATCCTTTTTACAAAATTCATCCATTTGACAGTTTCAAGAAAAACATTTTGTCTGATTGCATGTGCATATACAAATGCAAGTGAAACGCAATTCTTGGATTCTTATTTTTGATCCATTTATAAAATGTATTCTCAAACCTTCATATCAAAGATAAATTCATCACCCAAATGAGGTTGTGAACAAAAAAATGAGTATCTTTCGCTTTTAGAAAATTTCTCAAAGTTTCATTTTGCTCTGATTTGAATAAGAGCTGCCGTAGGTTGTGGTACAGTCTTTTTTTTTTTTCATTGCTTAACCTCTTTGAAATGAATTCTTTGTTTTTAGGGCAGATAACCTTAGATCTTAGAGAGACGAATGCCTTTTCTTTGAAAGGAAAAAAAATAAAAACTAAGGAATATTAGAGATTTAATAATAACAATTCTCAGATATGAAAATGTCCGCGCTTTTGAGCATGCTCTAGGAGGTTTTTATGTTACCAAAATAGGGGTCAAGAAAGAAAATACGTCTAACGAGACGGACGGACGGGGCCGCAGTAGTCTGGTGGTAAGGTCTCGGCTTCAGGTTCGTGACCCAAATTCATCGAAGAACCGTCATGTAAGCGGGTCTGGTGCACGTTACATTCTCCAGGGCCAAATGTCCACCCACTGGTGTGATGTGGAAGTTTGGAGAGGGGGGTGCCAGATCAGCTATCGTCCTTGTCATCTGACCGCAGTTCGAAATTACGAGGTTCGTCCCAAAATAGCCATAATGTTGCTTTAAAACGGGACGTTAATATAACTAAATTAAACTCAACAAGACGAAGATAAAGGTAAAAATAAGCCCTTTGGGAAGTTAAATTATTCAGATGTGCTAGTCACACGGGATCCTGAAGCGAACAGTAAATACGATTACTACTAAGTTAACATCTTCTAATTGTTTAAATGAATTCGTTTATATCCCATGATTCTTTAAAAAAAGGAAGACAATTATGTGATACCCTTTACATTTACGAAAAAGATTATGACTAGAAGTGTAGATTTTTGGAAACATTTCTTGCCATATTTTCCAATGGGTTGTTTAATAATTGCAAACAAAATATTTTGTTTATGTCTTTTAAAATCATATTTTTAAATATTAGTGGTTTTCTTAGAGTAAAATCCTTAGTATCTAAATGAAGGACATGTATAGAATATTTTTAAATCTTTCAGAGAAACGGACAAGAAATGGATGATAAAATGTCTAATTAAACGAAAAGAAATCTGTTATAATATAGTTTGCTTAGTTAAAGAAATATTTGTGATAGAAAAAAAAAATATTATATCTCTATGGAGCAACAGTATAAATAATTCGAAGATAATGGTGAGAAAAAGTTTACTTCGTTTCCATTAAGTTAAAGCTCTTAACGGAGAATAAACCGACTTGTTCCATATTTGTTCCTATTTTCCGTATTTCTATTGAATTCCTGTATTCCATTTATCCTTTACTTCTCAACACCAACTCATAATAAAAGAAAAGCAGTATTCTTAACTTGCCCGGAGAGAATAGAGTGCATGCAGGGATAAATTATATGGGACTGGTTTCTGGGAGAAGACCTGAGATAAAGAGGAAGAAGGGAGGATATAAGTTATAGATTAAATGTTGTTGGAGAGCCTACTTATAATCATATTTTTTAAGCCTAAATAAAAAAAAAATTTAAAGATGCTACCGTTAAATAGTTTTCATTGTTTATTCTATATGAATTATATTAGCTTTATGCTATATTTCTCAAACGAAAAATTAAAAGTTAAATATTATAAAGCTGTAACAAACATATATATATATATATATAATACGTTAACGTACGTGGCATAGAAATCGAACTTATTACTAATTGCTGAATGGCAATAGTTAAATAGAAACAAAACACCATAGGAATTTCAGACTGTTTTATTCGTTGAACATTTAACAGTTGTAATGAATCAAGCACTTCGCTTAGCTAATTTATATTGCTGCAAAGTATTATTAGAAGTGTTCTGACGATAGTTCGCCATGTCACCAAAGATAGCATTCAGTCAGAGGAAAGAAGATATAAAAGAAATCAAGAAATATGTTTCAAAGAAAACGTTCAATCAAGCGCAAAAATAGATTTAACCGTTGTAAGTAATAGTGGTAAGACTTAAAATTAATGTACAGTTTTTCAACAAGCACATTAAAATCCTGCCAGTCGTCTAAAAACTCTCTAAAAGTCTGCTTCTGGGTTAAATGCTAACAAATGGCTTTTAAAATTGCAATAAAAAATTATCACGATTATGTTTAGAAAGAAATCATTAAAAAAATTTTCAATTTTGGCACAAATTTTGTCGTAATCTTTATGACTTGCATTCGGAAATTAATATGTACTATATCTTCCAAAACAATTATCTTATAAGAAGTGGGTTTTGTGTTATCTTAAGATTTAAAAAAAATATTACCTTTTTAATAACATAAATTTCATTTTCGTACAATTTTCTTTTAATTTTAATAATATTTTTTAAAAAAATTTTAATTTTTAATATTTTTAATTTAAATTTTTATATTTTTTAATTTTTTTAATTTTTTTATATTTTTTTATATATTTTTTTTAATTTAATTTGATGCATTATCAGAAACAATGTTTTTAGGGATTCAAACTCTCTATCAAAATAACAAGCACGTGTTTTTGCCAATCATACAATCCGTATTAGGATTTTCATTTCCACTTTTATTTCTTTATATATACGCTTTGTAAATTGTAATAAACTGTTTTAATTAAATGCATTGCTTGAATCGTATTAAATAACCAGGTGAAATGTTTTTTAAAAGAAATGCATACTATATTAATAATTTAACAGCCTAATAAGTTAATAATGTGGACTAACAAACTGGTCGCCAAAGACGGCTAGTATATTATATCCTTCATCTTCTTCAAATTTACCATTTTTCTCACACTTCCAAATATAAACGCAACTTGCCAACACTAATTAACAGGAATGCTTCCATTTCTTTCATCAAGGCAACAACGTAATTTAATTTAACCTTCATTTACACATACCTTTTGAGGAAACTCTAAACTGAAATTAAACTTTATATTTTCCATGTAATTAGACCTTTTCGCTCGGCTAAATGTAGGGGCATAACAGAAAAGTTAATGAACAGATATTATCCGAATTCTTGGACCTTCCAGAGATTGCCAGTAGAGGTCGCTTAAATAGAGATTTTGATGGCCTTCTTCGTTAAGCAAGGTAACTTCAAATCCTTTTCAAAGTGTACCAGTTTCTGAAAATGGGTGGGGTCTCGCAAATTTAGTGGAACTTATCCTGGGATTTAATCGCTGCAGTAATTTGCAGCATAATTATAGTTAGAGTAAGCTTGTTGAATGGCTGGGATTAAAGTAGCGCGTGCTTTTAAATCATGTGCCACCATATCGCCATTATGTGCCATAACTTTAGGTGAACTTATCAACAAAAGCATGAAAGTAAGAAATGTGATCTAGTTATTTGGATATTTTAAAAAAAAATTGGTATTACCTGAATTTTCAAACAAATGCAACTGTGCAATATAATAAAATTTCAAAAACATAGCACAAACATGGAGATGTATGGATTGCAATGTAATCAGTTTATTATATTCTATGCAAGATAAAAGTTTCTGTATTGTTAACATACGAAAATCTAAGAAAGAAATATTTTTTATTTAGGTTATTTAACTTCACGAATTTTCTTTCTACACTTAAACAAAAAAAATGAATATTTTGCCTTCAAGAACAAGAATCTGAAATAAAAATAAAAAATGTCAAATAATATTGACAAAGAAATAACACTTTAATTGAAACTTAGACATCTGATAAATTGTCACTACCTGCAAAAATACATTTTTTAACTCTTGAAATATTCTTTTGGCGTCCATTGTGATGATGAGCTATTTTCTAGCACATGTAAAAAATGCAGCTCTTCTCTAAAACGCTGTATAGTGAGTAAATTGCAATGTCGGAAACACCTGCTTGCCTTTTTATTTTATGAATAAAAGTATTGATCTAATTCCGAAAGATCTCGCATTTGTGTGGACCTGGAAAAGTTTTCTTCTTTTCATAAATAATAAGATATTTAATGCTAAAGGTCTTTTAAAAATGGGAATCTAATTCCGAAACTTAAGCATGTAGGCTGATCTTTTTTGAAAAAGGAATAATGAAAAAAATAATGAATATAAAAAAGTGGTTTAAACATGCTTTTATTAGTGAAGAACAATATACAAAATAATTTTTAATCAAAAATATGGAGAACAAAACTAACATTTTAATTGCTTGAGAGTGGAATTGGAAACAATTTTCAAATTAATTTTTTTAATTACGTCTATTTAATATATATTAACTTTTAATGAATATTCAAGAATTTCCTTCATCTTGATATTCATTGTGGCTTGAGTTCCTGATCATATTGCTTTCAGTTCCTTATTCTGTTACAATTTCGGCATTAAATACGATAAATTATTTTCTATAAAAAACTCATTTTCTGAATTTTGTATGCCAGAAAAAGTACTTTCTTATCTATAATTTTTTTTCTACTTTCTAATCTTCAGTACGTTTTATGATTGTTTATTGTAATTATTATGGAATCATGTAACACATTTTTCTTAAATGTTTTACCTGATGACAGATTTTGAATTAATAAGTTTTAGTACAATTAAAAGGTAAAATTTGGAAGCATTAAAATACTGTTTTGTGATTCGAACGCACTAGAACACAAAATTTTAGAACACTAGTGCATTAAGAAACAATTGCGAACATCATTTTATCAAAAATGAAATTTAAAAATAAGTGTGTAATAAATATCTTTGAGTGAATTGAACCATAACGAAAAATCAGCGGTAATATTATTTTAAATGCTTGACAATATATTAAAACCTTTACAAGCATTCTTTGCCGGCATCCTTGCATAGGGTAGCGCATCTTCCACGTGATCTGGGCGTCCCGGGTTCCAAACCCGGTGCGGGCATGGTTGTTCTTCTTCTGTGTTCTATTTGTGAGGTGTGTGAATATGCCCCCCTGTAAAAAGGGGTTGTGCAAGCGAATGTGTGAGTTTCATCTTCATATGAGCTAGAAGTCAGACTTCTGCCCTCAGGTGCTCAAGGGTCAGAAACTACCTCAGAAACTACTGCACCCCCTTTCCGTGGTAACGCGGACACGACATCATCATCATCATCATCACAAGCAGTCTTTTTCTCTTATTTGTCTACTGTGCATTAATGCATCGGAAGAATTCGTGTGTATTACCATTTTTCTATAAATAAACCTCTCTCTCTCTCTCGTATGGAAGAACGAATTGTACGAATGCTATGTTCGAACAGAAATCGTAATTTCGAACCTTCGTCTGAGAATGGGAATAGCATATGAGCCATTTCATACTCTCCAATTTCCATGTCACATCATCTTGAGGACATTTTTCTTATAACTAAGTTACTTTAAAAGCTTTACACTTGCTCTTTTCTGTATGAATGAATCATCCATATGGAGTCAAATCTCAACATATCATAATGCTATCAAAAACTGTCTGGATCATTGATCTTTTGTTTCAGCTTTCAAAAATGAATGAAAATGACACGATTATATGTATCGTATTTGAAAGCTATTTGAATTTTATGGTTTCTATCTATTCAATCTTCTTTAAATTTGCCGAAGTTAAATTGGTATCATAGGAGAAGGTAATTTTTAAAATTTAAATAATATAAAATTTAGATTTGTATAATATAATTTGTACAATAATATAACCTAATAATAATTAATTACAGGATTTATGCATATATTAGAATAATATATAAAATATATATTTGTGCAATAATTATTGCAAAAAAAATGTCACTTTCTTTATAATTATTTAAAACTGAAATTTTTTTAAATTCTTTGAGAATTATTCCCGCCAAATTTGATTGCGGCAAATCAACCGGTTCGGACTGTATAGTGCCAACACATATACAGACACAGACATATTGTCCTTTATTAATAATAAATACTTGCATAATATGTATAATTTACAAAATTTAAACTTGTATTGTACATTTGACTTGCATACTCAAGCAAACAGAAATTAATCTTAATACCTTTTCCACGTGATTTACACATCCTTAAAACATCTATAATGATGATTATATATGTTTATGTAAAGATGATTTTATATATAACGCTGCAGTTAAATGGGTAAAATGGCTTGTCTGTAATAATTTTGTTGCAATTCCTTTGCACTTCACATTTGTAGTTTTATTAAAAACTCAGGAAAAAGCAAGTTTTTTTCAGTCTCCAAATAATGTATCATACCTTTGTTGGTAAGTTCCTTCAAAATAACATTATGTTGGCACATAATTTAAAAGGGTGCGCTGTGTTTATCCCAGCATATCAACAAGTTTAAACTGTGATTATGCAAATTACGACTGCGATAAAACCCCGCGAAAACTTCCACTCAATTTACAAGAATTCCACTCGTTTCCAGAAAGTGGTACATTTCGAAAAGGAAGTTGGCTTACTTAACGATGAAGGTCATCAAAATCTCAAATTTAAGCGACCTCTACCGCCATGCTCTGGAAGATCTAAGACAGCAGATAATATCTGTTCATCAACTTTTCTATAATTACTCTATCTTTGGTTTACTAAAACGACATAATTGGACAGAAAGTCCTAATTTAACCTCAATTTAAATTTTCCCTCAAATGATACGAATCGGTAAGCTAATGTCTTGTTAATTATGTGGCGACTTGATGCAACAAATGAAAAGTTTTCAGTATGAATATTGACATTTTGCATTTAAATTTTCAAATAAATAAAAACAGTTAATTCGAAGCTAAATCAATTAGAGGATATAAAAGATGTCCTTGGTAATACAGTATTTATTCATTTAATCATTTTTACTTTCTCGCATGCATATTATATGTATAAAAAAGTATAATAATCATTAAAATTTTAGACTTCGAGAAGTTTCAGTCGCTTTGATTTCACAAAAGGAGTGAAAGATGAATGACATAATGTTTACTTTATATTGATCATATTTAAATAAATACTCTTCGTTTTAGTATCCAGTGGAGACCATTTTTCGAAGATCCTATCTCACTAAGGGGTAAGACGAGGAAGGATATGGGCATTTCCGGAATTTCTTTATTGTTAAATATTAACATTTCTTCTTTTCATCTTTCCTCTCATCCCTATGTCGAATTAAACCCATCCTGATTCATGCGCAAAAACGCGTAGGGTTTTAGAAACCGTTAGGAAACAATCCATAAATTAAAATTGAACAATTCAAAAAGAAAATGAATATCACCATCGAAAAATAATTCCAAAAACAAAATCATGCCTAATAAAGAATTCTGGAAAAATTTCCGTCACCTCTTAGCGCTGTAAAACGATACAGAAGATGTAAATTCGCTTTTTTAAACAAACAGGTATGAGTACGTGAATTTTCTGAATTAAAAATGTACATACTATGTTAAGAATATAAATAAAACAGCGCCGATTTTACAAGCAAAATTATTCTAGCTTAAGTTTGCTACCCGAACACAAAAAGAAAATGTTTTAACTATTGAATTTATTTCACCACTTTGCGACTCTGCCAAGAGTAAACATTAAATATAACTATTTGTTTTCAAATTATCATGACTACAATAAAAAAAATGAAACAATATTCCCTGAATAAGAAAGTGGAAGTAAATTTGCTACAACCTACATCTTAACAAAGATAATTCCATGGGCTTAAGATGATTTTTAAATCGTTTTCCTTGGAAAAAAATTTTTTAAGTTGTTTCTATGAAGCATCAACATATTAAAATAATATATATATATTAGTGTCAGTTCTTCAGTGTGAGTTAGTCAGTTAAAATTTTGTGTATGATTTTATTACAAGTGTAAATCCATATGAAATTTTAAACCAAATTCATCTATCACATGACTGCCTGAAAATTTATTAGTGTATCTGAGTGTAAGAGGGCATAAAATTCGAAAATAAAATAACCAAATGCATGAAATTAAAGAGTGTTTCAAAATGTTAAGAACTAAATTGCTGATATTTAGCGCATTAACATATTTAGCACATATCATCAGAAATATAGATTTACATGAAATTTTTAGACAAATCTTTCGATGAATTGATGATCTGTGAGCATGTGAAAATGATAACTAAAATACATAAATAAATGAATTTTTGCAAGTAGTCCTGTCATCAAAATTAAGATCTGTGGATGTATTCTATTAAATTGGATCTAATGGATCAACGAAAGAGCATGTGTATTCGATGAATGAAATTTGGTATGCATACCTAATTTCTTCATGATAATGCTGTTAGAGATTTATAATATTGCATCACTGCGTTATTATAAATCTCATTATATTATTATCTTATTATAAATCTATATTATAATCGTTATTATAAATCTTCCCGGTAAGGAAAGCAGTTTTACAGTTATGCTGAATATAAATTTACAAAAAGTGACAGCTGAATGGATGCTGAGTCAATGGTCTTGGCGACCTTGGCAACAAAAATGAGGAACATTCGATGATTTTGGCAATATATCCATTTCAGGCATTTATTTTAAAATTTATTTGCCTTATCACGAAAATTATAAAAAAAAAAAAAAAAAATAGGGAATCTGTAATAGTTGAGTTGAGTGCAAGTGAATGGTCAAATGAATTCCCTTTTTGGAGTGTTGACCTGCTGCGAGCTCTAGTTCTCTGGGCCCTTTCTGTTGCTGCGAGTGTTTAATAAGGATTTACTGCTTATGTACTGTTTTTTATTGCAAGTACTGTTTTGTCTACACTTCGTTGTGTTTTGTTGCTTGTTTTTTCTGTAAAAAATAGCGTCATTATTTGTTATTGGGCTTTTGGATTTTTCACTGTACAACTCAACGAAAAAAGTTTCCGCAGCAGACGGAAATATACATATAGATACACATGCCTTTCGTCTTTATTATTAATATAGATGAATTTGTGGTGAGACATTTTAGTAAAATTAAAATAAGCAATTTTATGAGTAACTAGAAATTTTAGATTTGATTTCCTTTAAATATTTTCGAAAGACATAGGATATAATTTGTTAGCTCTAAAAGAAGAGGGTTTTTTCACATAATAACGGCATTGCAAAGATAAATTCATTTAGCA
Organism: Argiope bruennichi; assembly: GCF_947563725.1. NCBI lineage: Eukaryota > Metazoa > Arthropoda > Arachnida > Araneae > Araneidae > Argiope > Argiope bruennichi. Next base: position 82,658,669 of record NC_079152.1, read on the forward strand.
AATGAAACAAATCTATGGGGACACAAAAATATAAGAACTATAATTACAAAAATTTAAGATAAACAGATTATAAAAATTAAGTTTTCTGTTGCGTAAATAATTACTGTGCTGATTATCTGAGAACTTTCTAAAATGCCTAGTACATATTTTTAAAAATTAATGTAATCTCAGGTCGAAAAGTAAATAGAGCTTTGTTATTATCATTATATTCACTCTCGCTATATTTATTCGAAAAAAAAATTATAGAAGCACACTCAATTACTTGGAAGCATATTATTTCGCTCCTTTTTTTCTCTGACATATGTCAAAACATTTTTAATTGATTCATTAGCTTATTCAATTCTTTTTCTTCCATCGTCTTGATAATAATAAAGATATGAATTGATATAATAAATATATGAATAATAAAGATATGAATATGATAGGTTCTTCATTTTTAACTAATTGAAAAGCAGTTGGAGTAGTTGTTTTGAGATTTATAGTTTGACCGCTTTATCTCAAATTTTTTCGTATTATTCGTCAAGTCAAACAGGTATTAGAATATAATAGGAAGTAAAAAAGAAGCGTTGCCACTAATTAGTATGAATGATTCCTTTGTAAATGAAATGGAAAGATCCATAAGCTTTTTTCGCAACAAAAACCAAAAGCTTTTAAAAGACAGAGACACAATTGCGCAAGTACTTTTATGGGTTTAAAACTTTTGCTGATAGTTAATTATAGAAATTTTTTTTTTTTTTTTGCCCCTCCAATCTTCAGTAAAAAAAAGAACAAGAGGAAAAAAGGGGAATTTTCAAACATTTTAGAAGTTGTTCCTGAATATATAAAAAAAATGTTTACAGAAAAACAGAATATGTTCGCTAATTTCAATATATGATGAATTTTATCAACAGTTTTATCCACTGAGAACGTACTGTGCTTTTGAAATATTTCTCTGAAATGGACAATGGTTGGAGAAGACACCACTTATTTGATAGAAAATTCATGTGACGATTGGTAACATTAATTGCATATGAAATAAAAACTTGCAAAATTCGCACTGTGTTTGATTTAATGGAATGATCATGCATTAATTATTTTGCCAATTATTTTTTAATGATTATAAATGGAGGATAAATAGTTGGCTGACGAAGGCGGCAGGTTATTTATATGATGTGTAATATATTGATGCACATGCATTGTTGTTACTTATGCACATGTCATAGACAAGCCCGCTGACGAAGTCAGGGATTTAAGCCGAGTTTGTGTTGTAGCTTCTCAGGGTAAAAGCCCCTGAGAACCCGAGGCAGAAGTCTGACTTCTAACTCATATGAAGATGACACTCGCACAATTGCTTGCACAACCCCTTTCTGTTATTCTGTCTCTTTGTATACATCAGAAAGCGAAGAAGAAGAATTTTAACCCTTTAAAGGGCCATTTTTTTCTAGTCATATTATGTTAAAATATTTTGAGGCTTGAAATTAAAATAAGAAAAGGGATTCATTTAGCTTATTAGATAAATTTAATTTGATTAATTAATTAATTTGGTTAATTAATAATTAAGTACAAATCAAGACACATCATTTTGTGTGAAAAAAGAATTGAAGCATCTAATTTTCTGTCTTTCTAAAAATATTTGTCAGAACTTATGCCAACCTACATAATTTCATACAAAGATTGATAAATTTCTTGGGAAGCATACTTCCCACGGCCCTAGAAAAGGTTGAAGTATTTAAAAGAACAAAATAGTTTTGAGATTTCCCTTCTCTAATGTGTTGGATCAGCTTATCTGCGAATATGTTCTGTTTATGCGTCGTCATAATATTCACTATAAAATAATTTGATTACAAAAACTCAACTGAAATGATAACATATTTCGGTGGTTAATTTGGATTCTGATTGGATGAAATGTTTTTTAAAACATACTGACTTTTATAAAAATTTATTTCTTGTATTCTTAATAGTTTTGTTAATAATGTCTAGACACAATTCAATACTTTTTCTACTTTTCCAAAAGACCGGTTAAATTTTTTAGTTCCTTTAAAGCTAAATTACTTCTCAGACAGGAGATAAACAAAATGACGTACACGGTTTGCAGAAAATAAGCAATCAAAGAACTGTGTTTCGTTCTTTCTTTTTTTCTTTCTTTCTTTTTCTTTTTTTTTAACATCGAGCAATTCAATTTAGAACTATGGACTATCGTTTGCCAGAAACTTATCGTTTGTTACAAACTCTTCAAACTTTTTATTACAACTTCGGAGAATCTGATACTTCTAAATTTTGCTAGTTCGCAACTTAATTTCCTAATGATGACAAGGGAAAACAGGTTTCTTCATATTTTATTACTTTACCTGAAGCGTTTTAAAAATCGATTTCGTCGAAAAAACTGCGCAGAAAAGAATTCTGTTTTATAATGAAAGATAGACACGCAAAAACGTATTTTTGGATTTTTCTATTCATAAATTTAATATCAGTGCACATTTCACTAATATATATCTTGTACTTAGTTTCCTGTCGTGATAACGTGATATTGTTACTCAATATTTTTAAAAAATCGAATCCGTAACCTTCAAAAAGAAAATTTTTGATATTTTTCTGTAGAGGTCAGGAGTTTGACGACACCTTTACTCGTAATGTTTCTGGGTGAAAAATGAGAAACTCTCCTTCGCAATGCATCTACAGTGGGGTTTAATACCATTTAAGTGATATTTAATGTCCCTTGCTTTCAGATTAAATTCATAACATTAAAAAATGAAATGTATGGAAGAATTTGAGTTTTTGTTTGAGTTCATATGTGACGTATTTAAAGAGTACTCGTTAAAATATTGAATTTCAGTTTTTGATAAATTTTTATTATTTAAAAATGTCATGAATTTGGCAAAAATATTTCTGTTACTATTTTTATCTACAACTATTTTTTCAAGTGAACGCAATTACTCAGAAGCAGAATACAATAGAGGAATGAAGTTAACATGTGATTGTTTATCAAAGTTGCAACCAGGATTAAATCTATGAAGTAATTTTTTTTCCTATCAACTCATCCCTTTTTCTTCAATTTACTATGAAGTTGATAAAAATAATATCATATTTACAAAGATATTTTAGCTATACAATTCGTACTGTTAAAATATGTTCCATGAATTTTTACTAATAAAAATATTTTAAAACATCGTTGCGTGTGCGTTTGCGTGCATGCGTGTGTATAATGATATTTTAAATCTAAATTAAATTTTAATTATTTCCTAACTGTTATCTTAATTTATCCCCTATTAATTTCATTATAAAATGTTCTTTCCTAATCCAATCCCCACTTTTTTATTTAATTAATTCTACACCTGCTCCAGAAAACTGATGGTCTCGGCAGGTTCTTAAGCTTTCTAGTGAAGGGGTAAAAATCGTTAATGCTTACAGCCTTCTTTTCAAGGTACCTAAGATTCCCTTTCCTAACATAAGTCTCATAGTAAAATCACTGGAGGCGAAAATTTCTGTCTCTTTTCTCTTGTGTCACGATGTAGACCGGCGTATTTCTTACCACTATTCTTTGTACATAAATTATACCGCGATGAAATAAATTTAAGTTAAAATCTGAAAACTCTCTTCTTCTCGGGTAAGCATCTGCTGAAATATGTTTTCTTATATATATAATTTTTAGTTGAATTAAAATTCGTTATTTTCAGCTTATAATTTCCAGAGTTCTTCAAAACTGCACAATTAAAAAAACGATAATAATAATTAAAAAACAATAATTATCGTTGAGTCAATTGGAGGGTTCCCCCCCCCATTTGATATTTATTTATACAGTACAGTGCATTATTTGTTAGGCATCATAGTAATAAAAAAAAGTTATATCTTAGAACCCTTCCCATTGGCTTCAAACTTTTATATCGACACTACAACCTTTGTACCAGACTAACATCGATCTTCATTCATTTTGCTTATGGGTTTTTGAGCAATCATGTTCTCAAACAAATAGACATACTTTCAAAAGTGGATATTCTTTAAAGATCATAAAATATTTGAATCGTATGCGGTTTGGATCAATATTTCTACTTGCTCATCGATTCTTGATAAAATCTGATATTGATCTACAATTTTCTTGTCAAAAACACATGGTAAATTTCATTTTTTTAAATTAATTTTGCTTTTGACTATCGTTTCACATATATACGGATAACCAGGTAGGCAGACTGTTAACTAAACATTGGATTTAACTTAAAATTTGATATAGGTCTATTCTTACAGTTATGAGATTTTATTTTAAATTTCATTAATTAAATCCATTTATTTTTGACTCATCGTGATCATAAATATATGACAAAAACAGAGAGATTTTCTATTGTCGAAAAAATCCAAAACTCGATAAATGACTATAATTTTGGTATTAAAACCACATGCTGTATTGTATTCATCGAAGACCACAAAACGACAGACCAGCTCTAAAAATGATTTTGTCTTAGCGAAGAGGCATCTGAAATTGGGTAGCATTAACTTTTCGAGGAGAAAAGTGTTGACGATTATAGTACTTTCCCCTTGTAAGAGAACGTAAAAACTGTGCAATGAAGTGTTAAAATACACAATTAAATGCCTGTTAAAATATTCATTAGATTAAAAAATTTTACTACCTATTTTTCCAAACGTAATTATTTTTCTCCTGATTCTACATTTAATATATAAGAATATTTTTTATTATTTTTAAATAAAAGGCAGTTATTATTACTACACTGAACAACTCTTAATGAGATCGTGGTTAATGTTTTCGTTTGTTTTATAATATCAAAATTCACCGATTCCGAATCGACGATGTATGAACACAAAAAATATTCATTTACTGTGATCAATACGTCTGTTAATGTTATCTATGTATTTTATTACGTTTATATCGACATTTTATTAATGTTACTGTTAAGGTTTTTTGTTCGGAGTTGAGAAATGAGCGATCCTTTATTTTCAACCAACTTTAACAATTGACATTTGGGAAATTTCTCGGTTCACTCGCAGGAAAACATCTGACAGTCTGTTTTTCTCATCCGATAGAGTTCAGATTTTTTCTGTCTTGGTTGGAGGGATCTAAATTGGTTAAAATGAACAACTATATTGCCATATCTGTTTTGAAATCTTTCAAATAACCATAATCCATTTTTACTTATGATTTAATTATGAAAACAAAGTGCACGAAAAGAACTTATTTGATTATTAAAGACAAAATTGAAATTCTGAGTTGATATGAAAATTTACCTCCAATGTGTCAGCGCAACGTTACAGTGCAGTTGAAAATTCCATAGCTTCTTTGTAAAAAGTTGAAGAATCGTGAGCATTTTGGGAGTGAGATCAAACAATAAGAGCTGATGATTCCAATGAGAATAAATGTGTCGAAGAAAGATTTAGTAAGCATTTGTTAATTTAAAACAAGACTTGTAGCATCTTTCAATACATATGAAAGAAACATTAAGTGTACAAATAATATGTGAAGAATTGTTAATAAGCAACAATTCGTCGATAAGCAACAATTAAAGAATACTGTCGATAAGCAATACTGGCAGCAATACTGCCGATAAGCAATACTGTCGATAAGCAATAATTAAAGAATATTTTTTAATTGCTATTTTTGAAATAAATGACAGCAAGCCCTGTGACAAGTGTTTTTTTTTTATTATTATTCTTTTTCCTTGGTGTGATAAAAAAATATAGTTGATTTTAACCAATTCGCTTAAAGCTATCAATCAACTATTCTTATCAAAATTCTTAAATTTACAAGTGATCACCTTAAACGGTTGCTACTGTGTTTATCTTACATGGAAACTACAGAATTGAATCCGGGAAATACCAAAAAAATATCCGTAGTTCTAGTTCTCTGTATCTTTAAAGATTTCGTCTGTTTGTAAACGAAATAAAAACTTGAAAGAAAAAGAAAATCATTGCTGTAAAATAAGAGGAGGAAATTGAAAAAAAAATTTCACTTATCTGACATAACTGAGAAACCAGGAAATTAAGTGCGTTCACTGCAGTTAAATTATGCATCATACGTCCATGCAATGGCGTTTTAATATTGTTTCGGCACATCATTTTAAAATAAAATATATCTGAAAACCTCCTTAAGTTTCGAAAAAAAAAATTTAAATTACTTCCATTTCAGTTTTGTTAAATATTATTTTAAAAATCATATTTTATCTTTAAAAATGTCCAAAGCAATATTACTTTAGAGTTCGAATGCGTTTTATAAACTCAACTGAAATTTAACATGCATAAATTCTATTTTTGTAAATATTAATCCACTTTTGAAAGATTTTAACTTAACAATATTTATAGACAAATATTAACTATAAGCAGCGACAAGCATGATTAAAATTTGTGCAAAATACTCTACATGTAGATTACGGAACATAGAGTTACCAAATTTTTGACAGATAGTTACTTTTGGGGGGAGAAATGTTCATTGAGAAAACATTTTTCAAAAATTTTATATTTTTAATTTAATCTTAATTATAGAGTCTTCTCTCAATTATTTTGAAGTTTATTTCCACACAAAAATCATATTTTCACCTATTTAAATTTTAAAAATGTAGTGTTTTAGAGATATAAGTTTTATTTTTATTCAATTATTTCACTTATTTCAATAAATTTTTCAAAATAATTTAACCTATATTTTACTTTAAAATATTTTTCTTTGTTTTTCGTTATTGCGTTCAAGCATTTTCGTTGCAACGATATTAAATACACTTTTTGATTACATTCATATTTGATATTTAAAAATCAATTTTAAAATGATATAAAGACTGGTAAATCAATAAATGGTAATAAATTATCCTGTTGTGATGTTTCGGAGTAGTGATTCCGAATCCCATATATTTTTTTAGCAGGAAAGCAACTTAATTTTGCAACTTGTTTTAAGTTTTATAATATTTCCCTAGGAGAACAATATAATAGTGTTTACAGGTTTTTCTTTTTGTTTTTACTTACTTTATCTTCTTCCATTTACAAGAATACAATTTATAGAAACAGAAAGCATAGAATTAGCACAATGCATTTTCCTAATTACAAAATGTAAGCACGAAATAATCACCAAAGATAGAATGCAAGCCTGAATCATAGTTTCATAGTTTATTATCGTCAATAGGAACTAATCATTTAATGGAAAGTAGTAGATCAAATGTTAGTTTCTGACTTAAAAACCAATTTTACATCAATGAAAGAAAAGATATTATTGATGTAATCCTCCAAATGTTATGGCCATTTGGTATTATCAGAATTCTCTTTTAATAACAACAAGTGTCATAACTAACATTCATATTGCTCTCTCATATTCTTAGATGAGAATATAATCTCGAAACAAATGAGTAATTCTATTAATTTTCTGGGTTAAATTAATTACTTTAAGTGTTTCAAAACTTTTTCAAAATTTTTTTAAACAATAATTTAATTTGGAGAGAGATAAAGATCCTGGAAGCATGGTGAATTTACAAGAACAGATAGCCAAGAATGAGTAACATAAATGGCAAATGTGGATTTCATCGTTTATTTTTACGCTGTCTTCAATATTAACTCATCCTGCATGACGTGAGCTTAAAATACAGCAGACAGCAGTGGTTAAAATTTTCCACAAATCGCCTAACTTGCAATCTATTAATATGCATATTGTTCAGCTTCAGCGAACACATGTCCTACTGATTGTGCTGAATTCGAAATAGTATACGTGAAGACTACAATTCCCATAATCATATTGTTTTCTCAAATTATTCAATTTGAAATGTCTGTGAGAAAGTAAATACACGTAACGTCCGTATTCAGGAATCAGGTTATCCAAGTATTGCTTTTCAGACAGAGACATGCAGTAACGTGAACAGAGTACATTTCGTAAAAGAAGATGTGAAGTTCAATTTCACATTTATTTCCCCCATACGCCTCAGTGATGATTATTTCAAATCAGTATTTTTGTTGCAGAAACATAGTCTTTCGTTTGTTTATTTTTTCATGTCGTAAATGAAAATGCATATACATTATTCAAATTTCGAACGCCATTGTTTATGAATAGCACGCTGATGAAAAGAGGCAGCAAAATGAGTTAAATATAGGAGAACCAGAGGTTGGTTGTAATAATTTCTGGAAAACTCTTTATATTTTAAAAAATATTTGCGATTCCTTTATCATAACTGCTTTTTTATAACTAACTCTTAATTCATTATATAAATCTAAAAAAAAAAAAAACATTGAATAAGTTTTTTGATTTCAGAACCAGAAAAAAGTTTTTCCAAGACATATCGTCTGTTACAATTTTCATCAGACATATGGCAGACTGTAGCAGATATGAAGCAAAAGTAACAATAAAAAACTCTTAATATTTAAAAAAATATTTGCGATTCCATTATCATAACTGCTTTTTTATAACTAACTCTTAATTCATTATATAAATCTAAAAAAAAAACAAAAAAAAACATTGAATAAGTTTTTTTTATTTCAGAACCAGAAAAAAGTTTTCCAAGACATATCGTCTGTTACAATTTTCATCAGACATATCGCAGACTGTAGCAGATATGAAGCAAAAGTAACAATAAAAAACTCTTAATATTTAAAAAAATATTTGCGATTCCATTATCATAACTGCTTTTTTATAACTAACTCTTAATTCATTATATAAATCTAAAAAAAAAAAAAAAAAAACATTGAATAAGTTTTTTGATTTCAGAACCAGAAAAAAGTTTTTCCAAGACATATCGTCTGTTACAATTTTCATCAGACATATGGCAGACTGTAGCAGATATGAAGCAAAAGTAACAATAAAAAACTCTTAATATTTAAAAAAATATTTGCGATTCCATTATCATAACTGCTTTTTTATAACTAACTCTTAATTCATTATATAAATCTAAAAAAAAAAAAAAACATTGAATAAGTTTTTTGATTTCAGAACCAGAAAAAAGTTTTTCCAAGACATATCGTCTGTTACAATTTTCATCAGACATATGGCAGACTGTAGCAGATATGAAGCAAAAGTAACAATAAAAAACTCTTAATATTTAAAAAAATATTTGCGATTCCTTTATCATAACTGCTTTTTTATAACTAACTCTTAATTCATTATATAAATCTAAAAAAAAACAAAAAAAAAACATTGAATAAGTTTTTTTTTTATTTCAGAACCAGAAAAAAGTTTTCCAAGACATATCGTCTGTTACAATTTTCATCAGACATATGGCAGACTGTAGCAGATATGAAGCAAAAGTAACAATAAAAAACTCTTAATATTTAAAAAAATATTTGCGATTCCTTTATCATAACTGCTTTTTTATAACTAACTCTTAATTCATTATATAAATCTAAAAAAAAAAACAAAAAAAAACATTGAATAAGTTTTTTTTATTTCAGAACCAGAAAAAAGTTTTCCAAGACATATCGTCTGTTACAATTTTCATCAGACATATGGCAGACTGTAGCAGATATGAAGCAAAAGTAACAATAAAAAACTCTTAATATTTAAAAAAATATTTGCGATTCCTTTATCATAACTGCTTTTTTATAACTAACTCTTAATTCATTATATAAATCTAAAAAAAAACAAAAAAAAACATTGAATAAGTTTTTTTTATTTCAGAACCAGAAAAAAGTTTTCCAAGACATATCGTCTGTTACAATTTTCATCAGACATATGGCAGACTGTAGCAGATATGAAGCAAAAGTAACAATAAAAAACTCTTAATATTTAAAAAAATATTTGCGATTCCATTATCATAACTGCTTTTTTATAACTAACTCTTAATTCATTATATAAATCTAAAAAAAACAAAAAAAAAACATTGAATAAGTTTTTTCTTATTTAAGAACCAGAAAAAAGTTTTTCAAGACATATCGTCTGTTACAATTTTCATCAGACATATGGTAAGCTGCAGCAGATATGAAGCAAAAGTAACAATAAAAAAATAATATTTTAGAATAATTTCTGATTTATTATTCTTTTATTCGTTAAAATACATAAGACATTTGGCAATTATTATATAACTTAACCAATCAACATAAAAATCAATCTGCATAGCAATCAACGCAAGCAAATGATAGAATGCCTGCTACCATGCACACTTTATGTCCACATTTTGTAAATTAAATAATGAATTACCTATTATTCTTCATCTGAACTTCGGGCCGCGGTGGTAATATCTGGGCTTCTCAGCCAGAAAGCTCAGTGCCCGATTGCACAAATAACCGCCGCTTGGTGTATGCTAAATCTGTCTATGGCAAATGTTCTCCCGCTGGCTTGTTGCGCAAACCTGAAGTTGGGAGGCCAGTTCAGACGCTGTTCTTGTTATTGAGCGCTTTTAAAATTGCACCATCTGCCAGAAAAGTACCCTAGTGTTGCTTCAAAACGGGATGGTAATTAATGTATTATAATGTAATTTATCGTCAAAGTTGCCGTACGCAGCTAAACAAAACCATTCTCCTTTTTCAGAATTTGTGTGTGTTCAAAATCCTTTTCTTTGACTTTTTTTCCTTTCAGATTTTTTTTCCTTGATCCTTTCTTTTTTCTTTCCCTCATATTTTCTTTTTTCTTTCCCTCATATTTTCTTTTTTCTTCTTATTTTCATTTCTTATTAATTATATCAAAATATTTTTTCCTTTATTTTTTTTCAGGTGGATTAGTTAGGATGGAATATTTTTTAAGTGAATATCGTTAAATTCTATCTGAAGGGAGTTAAATTCTATCTGAAGGAAATCTGTAGAGAGTTTCCTGACTTTTGAAGTTGCATATAGTTGTTTAAAGCAGAAATTTTAATTACGTGAATCAAGCACAAATCAAAATACATCTTGCAAGCTGTAATATATAAAAATTTGAGAGAAATTTTGTTACAACTTACCTTATCGTGTTGTTTCGATTAATTCTGTTGATTTACAAAAAAAAAAAAACAGCTTTTTAAAACATTATAATCATAAGAATCATGCATAGCAAAAATGCTGATTTAAAATTTTTAATATCGTTGATGTGTAAATTAATTAGAAATAAAAGATTAGAAATGTTGTTATTTACCTTCTTTACAAATAACCTAGGCTCCCCTACTACCGTTACGAAAAACTGAGATTTCTAGCTTTTTTAATCTAAAAGAGCAATATTTTCATGTGCAAGGAAATAAAAATAAAATAAAAGTAAATAAGTGAATAGTTCTCAGTACAATTAGGTAAAATTAATCATTAGAGTTTCCAAATCGTGATTAAATCATTTCTCATTGTTATATTGGCAACGATTTGCATCATGTTGTTTTTCATTCTATGAGATTAACATGCTATAATTCTGAAATATATGTGTCACAATTTTTTCTTTATTTTTGTCATAAGATACATGTTTAACAAAGAAGAACTAGAAAAATATCTCCGAGACAGTGAATTGCGCGCTTTTCAAAGTAATCCTTTGTCCTTTGATTAGAACATCCAGGAGATAAGCACAAAACGGGTTGTTTTAGTTCCTTCTCTTATGAAACTATATTAAAAAGTGAAACCTCCGTCATTTAATAAACAATAATAATTTATGTTTATCAAATAAAGGATATATATTCATTTCATATTGATATTCCTATAAGTTGTCTTTAAACAAATTATAGAAATAACAATACGAAATTGATATTTCTATAATTTATTTATCATCAGCTATGGTAACCCAATTTTAAATAATTACTTTAATATTAAGCTTAAAAAAACCATATATGAGGTTAGTTTCCCGAAGGTGAATGTTGCCATGAATATTTTTAATGTAACTACAGTGTTATCCTGTTATTACACATTTCAAAGGACGTACGAAACAATAATACAAACCGGATGAAAACTTAAATTGCTGGAAAATATTAATTATCACCTCATCTTAATATGAGGTGATAATTAATATGAGTATATAATTATAATATGAGTATATAATGTATACATTGTTAATATAAAATATATACATCTTAATATTATATGCCAATATATAATATGTTCTAAAAGATATGAAAACACTGAAAATAGATGCATAAAAGCAGTATAATATTATATTGCTGCCCATTGTTTGAGTGATGAGCTATAACTAATTAGTAATTACTCTATTTAAATAAATTAATTTTGCTAGTGAAAATATTTTCGAGTTAATGTATTTAAAATTACTTCTGCACTCAGTAGAGATAAAGAAAATGACTACCATCATTACTACTCAAATTCGTTTATAAACTACGCCAACTTTTTTAGGGGTATTTTATTATTTTTTCTGAAAAACGTAAAATAAATAAATATTTTGCATAAAAATAAAGAAAGGCAGAAATAGAAGTGAAGCTCATTCAGTCTTAATCATTAAAAAATGAGATAATCATTAAAAAATGAGATAATCATTGCTGTGACATTGAAAAAATGCATATTACATAATTGAACCGATTTATATAGAAACAGATAGCGATATTTTTGAAAAACAATAAGTGTAAACATAACACTTAACACTGATGTAGCACTTATTTTTTACTTTTTATTTCTGATAACCATGTTTCAAACAGATAAGAAATGATAAAAGAAAGATAAATATGATAAGTAAAGGTTAGTAATAAATCAATGTTTACATAACATATACTGATAAGTTGAGTTTTCAAAATGCCTTATTTGTCCGCATTATTTAAGTATGAATGATTCCTTTGTAAATGAAATGAAAAGATCCATAAGCTTTTTTCGCAACAAAAACCAAAAGCTTTTAAAAGACAGAGACACAATTGCGCAAGTACTTTTATGGGTTTAAAACTTTTGCTGATAGTTGATTATAGAAATTTTTTTTTTTGCCCCTCCAATCTTCAGTAAAAAAAAGAACAAGAGGAAAAAAAGGGGAATTTTCAAACATTTTAGAAGTTGTTCCTGAATATATAAAAAAAATGTTTACAGAAAAACAGAATATGTTCGCTAATTTCAATATATTAGGCATTTTAGTTAATGGCTGTGACTGATGAATTTTATCAACAGTTTTATCCACTGAGAACGTACTGTGCTTTTGAAATATTTCTCTGAAAGGGACAATGGTTGGAGAAGACACCACTTATTTGATAGAAAATTCATGTGACGATTGGTAACATTAATTGCATATGAAATAAAAACTTGCAAAATTCGCACTGTGTTTGATTTAATGGAATGATCATGCATTAATTATTTTGCCAATTATTTTTTAATGATTATAAATGGAGGATAAATAGTTGGCTGACGAAGGCGGCAGGTTATTTATATGATGTGTAATATATTGATGCACATGCATTGTTGTTACTTATGCACATGTCATAGACAAGACCGCTGACGAAGTCAGGGATTTAAGCCGAGTTTGTGTAGTAGCTTCTGAGGGTAAAGGCCCCTGAGAACCCGAGGCAGAAGTCTGACTTCTAACTCATATGAAGATGACACTCGCACAATTGCTTGCACAACCCCTTTCTGTTATTCTGTCTCATCAGAAAGCGAAGAAGAAGAATTTTAACCCTTTAAAGGGCCATTTTTTTTAGTCATATTATGTTAAAATATTTTGAGGCTTGAAATTAAAATAAGAAAAGGGATTCATTTAGCTTATTAGATAAATTTAATTTGATTAATTAATTAATTTGGTTAATTAATAATTAAGTACAAATCAAGACACATCATTTTGTGTGAAAAAAGAATTGAAGCATCTAATTTTCTGTCTTTCTAAAAATATTTGTCAGAACTTATGCAAACCTACATAATTTCATACAAAGATTGATAAATTTCTTGGGAAGCATACTTCCCACGGCCCTAGAAAAGGTTGAAGTATTTAAAAGAACAAAATAGTTTTGAGATTTCCCTTCTCTAATGTGTTGGATCAGCTTATCTGCGAATATGTTCTGTTTATGCGTCGTCATAATATTCACTATAAAATAATTTGATTACAAAAACTCAACTGAAATGATAACATATTTCGGTGGTTAATTTGGATTCTGATTGGATGAAATGTTTTTTAAAACATACTGACTTTTATAAAAATTTATTTCTTGTATTCTTAATAGTTTTGTTAATAATGTCTAGACACAATTCAATACTTTTTCTACTTTTCCAAAAGACCGGTTAAATTTTTTAGTTCCTTTAAAGCTAAATTACTTCTCAGACAGGAGATAAACAAAATGACGTACACGGTTTGCAGAAAATAAGCAATCAAAGAACTGTGTTTCGTTCTTTCTTTTTTTCTTTCTTTCTTTTTCTTTTTTTTTAACATCGAGCAATTCAATTTAGAACTATGGACTATCGTTTGCCAGAAACTTATCGTTTGTTACAAACTCTTCAAACTTTTTATTACAACTTCGGAGAATCTGATACTTCTAAATTTTGCTAGTTCGCAACTTAATTTCCTAATGATGACAAGGGAAAACAGGTTTCTTCATATTTTATTACTTTACCTGAAGCGTTTTAAAAATCGATTTCGTCGAAAAAACTGCGCAGAAAAGAATTCTGTTTTATAATGAAAGATAGACACGCAAAAACGTATTTTTGGATTTTTCTATTCATAAATTTAATATCAGTGCACATTTCACTAATATATATCTTGTACTTAGTTTCCTGTCGTGATAACGTGATATTGTTACTCAATATTTTAAAAAAATCGAATCCGTAACCTTCAAAAAGAAAATTTTTGATATTTTTCTGTAGAGGTCAGGAGTTTGACGACACCTTTACTCGTAATGTTTCTGGGTGAAAAATGAGAAACTCTCCTTCGCAATGCATCTACAGTGGGGTTTAATACCATTTAAGTGATATTTAATGTCCCTTGCTTTCAGATTAAATTCATAACATTAAAAAATGAAATGTATGGAAGAATTTGAGTTTTTGTTTGAGTTCATATGTGACGTATTTAAAGAGTACTCGTTAAAATATTGAATTTCAGTTTTTGATAAATTTTTATTATTTAAAAATGTCATGAATTTGGCAAAAATATTTCTGTTACTATTTTTATCTACAACTATTTTTTCAAGTGAACGCAATTACTCAGAAGCAGAATACAATAGAGGAATGAAGTTAACATGTGGTTGAATATCAAAGTGGCAACCAGGATTAAATCTAGGAAGTAATTTTTTTTTCCTATCAACTCATCCCTTTTTCTTCAATTTACTATGAAGTTGATAAAAATAATATGATATTTACAAAGATATTTTAGCTATACAATTCGTACTGTTAAAATATGTTCCATGAATTTTTACTAATAAAAATATTTTAAAACATCGTTGCGTGTGCGTTTGCGTGCATGCGTGTGTATAATGATATTTTAAATCTAAATTAAATTTTAATTATTTCCTAACTGTTATCTTAATTTATCCCCTATTAATTTCATTCTAAAATGTTCTTTCCTAATCCAATCCCCACTTTTTTATTTAATTAATTCTACACCTGCTCCAGAAAACTGATGGTCTCGGCAGGTTCTTACGCTTTCTAGTGAAGGGGTAAAAATCGTTAATGCTTACAGCCTTCTTTTCAAGGTACCTAAGATTCCCTTTCCTAACATAAGTCTCATAGTAAAATCACTGGAGGCGAAAATTTCTGTCTCTTTTCTCTTGTGTCACGATGTAGACCGGCGTATTTCTTACCACTATTCTTTGTACATAAATTATACCGCGATGAAATAAATTTAAGTTAAAATCTGAAAACTCTCTTCTTCTCGGGTAAGCATCTGCTGAAATATGTTTTCTTATATATATAATTTTTAGTTGAATTAAAATTCGTTATTTTCAGCTTATAATTTCCAGAGTTCTTCAAAACTGCACAATTAAAAAAACGATAATAATAATTAAAAAACAATAATTATCGTTGAGTCAATTGGAGGGTTCCCCCCCCCATTTGATATTTATTTATACAGTACAGTGCATTATTTGTTAGGCATCATAGTAATAAAAAAAAGTTATATCTTAGAACCCTTCCCATTGGCTTCAAACTTTTATATCGACACTACAACCTTTGTACCAGACTAACATCGATCTTCATTCATTTTGCTTATGGGTTTTTGAGCAATCATGTTCTCAAACAAATAGACATACTTTCAAAAGTGGATATTCTTTAAAGATCATAAAATATTTGAATCGTATGCGGTTTGGATCAATATTTCTACTTGCTCATCGATTCTTGATAAAATCTGATATTGATCTACAATTTTCTTGTCAAAAACACATGGTAAATTTCATTTTTTTAAATTAATTTTGCTTTTGACTATCGTTTCACATATATACGGATAACCAGGTAGGCAGACTGTTAACTAAACATTGGATTTAACTTAAAATTTGATATAGGTCTATTCTTACAGTTATGAGATTTTATTTTAAATTTCATTAATTAAATCCATTTATTTTTGACTCATCGTGATCATAAATATATGACAAAAACAGAGAGATTTTCTATTGTCGAAAAAATCCAAAACTCGATAAATGACTATAATTTTGGTATTAAAACCACATGCTGTATTGTATTCATCGAAGACCACAAAACGACAGACCAGCTCTAAAAATGATTTTGTCTTAGCGAAGAGGCATCTGAAATTGGGTAGCATTAACTTTTCGAGGAGAAAAGTGTTGACGATTATAGTACTTTCCCCTTGTAAGAGAACGTAAAAACTGTGCAATGAAGTGTTAAAATACACAATTAAATGCCTGTTAAAATATTCATTAGATTAAAAAATTTTACTACCTATTTTTCCAAACGTAATTATTTTTCTCCTGATTCTACATTTAATATATAAGAATATTTTTTATTATTTTTAAATAAAAGGCAGTTATTATTACTACACTGAACAACTCTTAATGAGATCGTGGTTAATGTTTTCGTTTGTTTTATAATATCAAAATTCACCGATTCCGAATCGACGATGTATGAACACAAAAAATATTCATTTACTGTGATCAATACGTCTGTTAATGTTATCTATGTATTTTATTACGTTTATATCGACATTTTATTAATGTTACTGTTAAGGTTTTTTGTTCGGAGTTGAGAAATGAGCGATCCTTTATTTTCAACCAACTTTAACAATTGACATTTGGGAAATTTCTCGGTTCACTCGCAGGAAAACATCTGACAGTCTGTTTTTCTCATCCGATAGAGTTCAGATTTTTTCTGTCTTGGTTGGAGGGATCTAAATTGGTTAAAATGAACAACTATATTGCCATATCTGTTTTGAAATCTTTCAAATAACCATAATCCATTTTTACTTATGATTTAATTATGAAAACAAAGTGCACGAAAAGAACTTATTTGATTATTAAAGACAAAATTGAAATTCTGAGTTGATATGAAAATTTACCTCCAATGTGTCAGCGCAACGTTACAGTGCAGTTGAAAATTCCATAGCTTCTTTGTAAAAAGTTGAAGAATCGTGAGCATTTTGGGAGTGAGATCAAACAATAAGAGCTGATGATTCCAATGAGAATAAATGTGTCGAAGAAAGATTTAGTAAGCATTTGTTAATTTAAAACAAGACTTGTAGCATCTTTCAATACATATGAAAGAAACATTAAGTGTACAAATAATATGTGAAGAATTGTTAATAAGCAACAATTCGTCGATAAGCAACAATTAAAGAATACTGTCGATAAGCAATACTGGCAGCAATACTGCCGATAAGCAATACTGTCGATAAGCAATAATTAAAGAATATTTTTTAATTGCTATTTTTGAAATAAATGACAGCAAGCCCTGTGACAAGTGTTTTTTTTTTATTATTATTCTTTTTCCTTGGTGTGATAAAAAAATATAGTTGATTTTAACCAATTCGCTTAAAGCTATCAATCAACTATTCTTATCAAAATTCTTAAATTTACAAGTGATCACCTTAAACGGTTGCTACTGTGTTTATCTTACATGGAAACTACAGAATTGAATCCGGGAAATACCAAAAAAATATCCGTAGTTCTAGTTCTCTGTATCTTTAAAGATTTCGTCTGTTTGTAAACGAAATAAAAACTTGAAAGAAAAAGAAAATCATTGCTGTAAAATAAGAGGAGGAAATTGAAAAAAAAATTTCACTTATCTGACATAACTGAGAAACCAGGAAATTAAGTGCGTTCACTGCAGTTAAATTATGCATCATACGTCCATGCAATGGCGTTTTAATATTGTTTCGGCACATCATTTTAAAATAAAATATATCTGAAAACCTCCTTAAGTTTCGAAAAAAAAAATTTAAATTACTTCCATTTCAGTTTTGTTAAATATTATTTTAAAAATCATATTTTATCTTTAAAAATGTCCAAAGCAATATTACTTTAGAGTTCGAATGCGTTTTATAAACTCAACTGAAATTTAACATGCATAAATTCTATTTTTGTAAATATTAATCCACTTTTGAAAGATTTTAACTTAACAATATTTATAGACAAATATTAACTATAAGCAGCGACAAGCATGATTAAAATTTGTGCAAAATACTCTACATGTAGATTACGGAACATAGAGTTACCAAATTTTTGACAGATAGTTACTTTTGGGGGGAGAAATGTTCATTGAGAAAACATTTTTCAAAAATTTTATATTTTTAATTTAATCTTAATTATAGAGTCTTCTCTCAATTATTTTGAAGTTTATTTCCACACAAAAATCATATTTTCACCTATTTAAATTTTAAAAATGTAGTGTTTTAGAGATATAAGTTTTATTTTTATTCAATTATTTCACTTATTTCAATAAATTTTTCAAAATAATTTAACCTATATTTTACTTTAAAATATTTTTCTTTGTTTTTCGTTATTGCGTTCAAGCATTTTCGTTGCAACGATATTAAATACACTTTTTGATTACATTCATATTTGATATTTAAAAATCAATTTTAAAATGATATAAAGACTGGTAAATCAATAAATGGTAATAAATTATCCTGTTGTGATGTTTCGGAGTAGTGATTCCGAATCCCATATATTTTTTTAGCAGGAAAGCAACTTAATTTTGCAACTTGTTTTAAGTTTTATAATATTTCCCTAGGAGAACAATATAATAGTGTTTACAGGTTTTTCTTTTTGTTTTTACTTACTTTATCTTCTTCCATTTACAAGAATACAATTTATAGAAACAGAAAGCATAGAATTAGCACAATGCATTTTCCTAATTACAAAATGTAAGCCCGAAATATTCACCAAAGATAGAATGTAAGCCTGAATCATAGTTTCATAGTTTATTATCGTCAATAGGAACTAATCGTTTAATGCAAAGTAGTAGATCAAATGTTAGTTTCTGATGTGTGTGTTTTTTTTTTTCTGTTCTGTGTAAAGAAATGGGCAATTTTACATCAATGGAAGAAAAGATATTATTGATGCGATCTTCCAAATGTTGCGACCATTTGGCATTATCAGAATTTTCTTTTAATAGCAACAAGTGTCATTACTAACATTCACATTGCACTCTCATATTCTTAGATGACAATATAATTTGGAAACAAATGAGTAATTCTATTAATTTTTTGGGTTAAATTAATTACTTTAAGTGTTTCAAAACTTTTTCAAAATTTTTTTAAACAATAATTTAACTTGGAGAGAGATAAAGATCCTGGAAGCATGGTGAATTTACAAGAACAGATAGAAAAGAATAAGTAACATAAATGGCAAATGTGGATTTCATCGTTTATTTTTACGCTGTCTTCAATATTAACTCATCCTGCATGACGTGAGCTTAAAATACAGCAGACAGCAGTGGTTAAAATTTTCCACAAATCGCCTAGCTTGCAATCTATTAATATGCATATTGTTCAGCTTCAGCGAACACATGTCCTACTGATTGTGCTGAATTCGAAATAGTATACGTGAAGACTACAATTCCCATAATCATATTGTTTTCTCAAATTATTCAATTTGAAATGTCTGTGAGAAAGTAAATACACGTAACATCCGTATTCAGGAATCAGGTTATCCAAGTATTGCTTTTCAGACAGAGACATGCAGTAACGTGAACAGAGTACATTTCGTAAAAGAAGATGTGAAATTCAATTTCACATTTATTTCCCCCATACGCCTCAGTGATGATTATTTCAAATCAGTATTTTTGTTGCAGAAACATAGTCTTTCGTTTGTTTATTTTTTCATGTCGTAAATGAAAATGCATATACATTATTCAAATTTCGAACGCCATTGTTTATGAATAGCACGCTGATGAAAAGAGGCAGCAAAATGAGTTAAATATAGGAGAACCAGAGGTTGGTTGTAATAATTTCTGGAAAACTCTTTATATTTTAAAAAATATTTGCGATTCCTTTATCATAACTGCTTTTTTATAACTAACTCTTAATTCATTATATAAATCTAAAAAAAACAACAACAAAAAACATTCGACAAGGTTGTTGTTTTTTTTAGAATCAGAAAAAAAGTTTTTCAAGACATATCGTCTGTTACAATTTTCATCAGACATATGGCAGACTGTAGCAGATATAAAGCAAAAGTAACAATAAAAAAAATAGGATTTGCGAATAATTTCTGATTTATCATTCTTTTATTCGTTAAAATACATAAGACATTTGGCTATTATTATATAACTTAACCAATCAACATAAAAATCAATCTGCATAGCAATCAACTCAAGCAAATGATAGAATGCCTGCTACCATGCACACTTTATGTCCACATTTTGTAAATTAAATAATGAATTACCTATTATTCTTCATCTGAACTTCGGGCCGCGGTGGTAATATCTGGGCTTCTCAGCCAGAAAGCTCAGTGCCCGATTGCACAAATAACCGCCGCTTGGTGTATGCTAAATCTGTCTATGGCAAATGTTCTCCCGCTGGCTTGTTGCGCAAACCTGAAGTTGGGAGGCCAGTTCAGACGCTTTTCTTGTTATTGAGCGCTTTTAAAATTGCACCATCTGCCAGAAAAGTACCCTAGTGTTGCTTCAAAACGGGATGGTAATTAATGTATTATAATGTAATTTATCGTCAAAGTTGCCGTACGCAGCTAAACAAAACCATTCTCCTTTTTCAGAATTTGTGTGTGTTCAAAATCCTTTTCTTTGACTTTTTTTTCAGATTTTTTTTCCTTGATCCTTTCTTTTTTCTTTCCTTCGTATTTTCTTTTTTCTTCTTGTTTTCATTTCTTATTAATTATATCAAAATATTTTTTCCTTTATTTTTTTTCAGGTGGATTAGTTATGATGGAATATTTTTTAAGTGAATATCGTTAAATTCTATCTGAAGGAAATCTGTAGAGAGTTTCCTGACTTTTGAAGTTGCATATAGTTGTTTAAAGCAGAAATTTTAATTACGTGAATCAAGCACAAATCAAAATACATCTTGCAAGCTGTAATATATAAAAATTTGAGCGAAATTTTGTTACAACTTACCTTATCGTGTTGTTTCGATTAATTCTGTTGATTTACAAAAAAAAAAAAAAAAAAAAAAAAAAAAAACAGCTTTTTAAAACTTTATAATCATAAGAATCATGCATAGCAAAAATGCTGATTTAAAATTTTTAATATCGTTGATGTGTAAATTAATTAGAAATAAAAGATTAGAAATGTTATTATTTACCTTCTTTACAATTAACCTAGGCTCCCCTAATACCGTTACGAAACACTGAGATTTCTAGCTTTTTTAATCTAAAAGAGCAATATTTTCATGTGCAAGGAAATAAAAATAAAATAAAAGTAGATAATTTAATAGTTCTCGGTACAATTAAGTAAAATTAATCATTAGAGTTTCCAAATCGTGATTAAATCATTTCTCATTGTTATATTGGCAACGATTTGCATCATGTTGTTTTTCATTCTATGAGATTAACATGCTATAATTCTGAAATATATGTGTCACAATTTTTTCTTTATTTTTGTCATAAGATACATGTTTAACAAAGAAGAACTAGAAAAATATATCCAAGACAGTGAATTGCGCGCTTTTCAAAGTAATCCTTTGTCCTTTGATTAGAACATCCAGGAGATAAGCACAAAACGGGTTGTTTTAGTTCCTTCTCTTATGAAACTATATTAAAAAGTGAAACCTCCGTCATTTAATAAACAATAATAATTTATGTTTATCAAATAAAGGATATATATTCATTTCATATTGATATTCCTATAAGTTGTCTTTAAACAAATTATAGAAATAACAATACGAAATTGATATTTCTATAATTTATTTATCATCAGCTATGGTAACCCAATTTTAAATAATTACTTTAATATTAAGCTTAAAAAAAACCATATATGAGGTTAGTTTCCCGAAGGTGAATGTTGCCATGAATATTTTTAATGTAACTACAGTGTTATCCTGTTATTACACATTTCAAAGGACGTACGAAACAATAATACAAACCGGATAAAAACTTAAATTGCTGGAAAATATTAATTATCACCTCATCTTAATATGAGGTGATAATTAATATGAGTATATAATTATAATATGAGTATATAATATATACATTGTTAATATAAAATATATACATCTTAATATTATATGCCAATATATAATATGTTCTAAAAGATATGAAAACACTGAAAATAGATGCATAAAAGCAGTATAATATTATATTGCTGCCCATTGTTTGAATGAGGAGCTATAACTAATTAGTAATTACTCTATTTAAATAAATTAATTTTGCTAGTGAAAATATTTTCGAGTTAATGTATTTAAAATTACTTCTGCACTCAGTAGAGATAAAGAAAATGACTACCATCATTACTACTCAAATTCGTTTATAAACTACGCCAACTTTTTTAGGGATATTTTATTATTTTTTCTGAAAAACGTAAAATAAATAAATATTTTGCATGAAAATAAAGAAAGGCAGAAATAGAAGTGAAGCTCATTCAGTCTTAATCATTAAAAAATGAGATAATCATTGCTGTGACATTGAAAAAATGCATATTACATAATTGAACCGATTTATATAGAAACAGATAGCGATATTTTTGAAAAACAATAAGAGTAAACATAACACTTAACACTGATGTAGCACTTATTTTTTACTTTTTATTTCTGATAACTATGTTTCAAACAGATAAGAAATGATAAAAGAAAGATAAATATGATAAGTAAAGGTTAGTAATAAATCAATGTTTACATAACATATACTGATAAGTTGAGTTTTCAAAATGCCTTATTTGTCCGCATTATTTAAGACACTATTTGAAATGTAACAATATTTGAAACGCAAAACAATTCGGGTTCAGCTTTTTCCAATATTAATTGAATCAAAAGAGTTTCTCACTAGTTTCTAGTCATACTATTATTTAACATTAAAAAAAGTCACATAAATGAAATTTAATCCTTAAATGCCCAATTTTTTTTAATAAATAAAATTTGAAATAAACTGAGAAACGGATGTGGTTAATGGAAAAAATACAAAAAAAAACCCTTCCAAACATTTTTTTTTAAAAATTTTTTTAAAAAATTCATGCATTTCTTCACCATTATGAACAATCACTCCTCGAGTTCTACAAATCTACTGCATACAGTAATATAATATTTTGAACATAAATAATACCTCTCATTACATTATTAATTCATTTAACATTTATTTTTAACAAATAAGCATAAAAGAACATTGCATTTCCCCTGTGTGTGGTACTCTTACATAGTAGAATTTTACACCTCAATCTACTTGAAAATATAGGCCAGCCGTCTTTTCATACATCCATACACAGAAAAGGATGAGATAACCCTCTGGGTTTAGAGAACTTATGTAGGACCCATTTCTCATATTGATGTATTTTTACATCACAAAAAAGACACATTTTTCTTTCATAAATTTATCAGTATATTTAAAAATATGAATATTATTCATTACTTTTATCTTTTTTCTTTTCATAAACAACTTTTTTGTATGTTTTTATTATTTTTTTATATAAATAATCGTAATTCGTAACACCTACCGAAATGTAATTGTACTCAATAGCTGGTCAATAATGGCAATTGTCATAGGTAAAGAAATAAACTGTCAGAGATTCTAATTGCGTTCGTTCGGAAGCGATAAAATAGGTTTTTTTAAATTAAAATTTTTAAAAAAGACTACACAAAGGTTGCTACATAAAGAAATATTAAGTTTTAAACATACAATGCAGATCTACATAGTTTTACATTTAAGAATTAAAATATACTACTTGAAGCAGACTTTTTTCTGAATAACGCTTTCATTCTTTTTTCTATTAGTCGTATTGATTTTTTAAATATATTTTCTAATATAAAATGTACTTTGGATATCATCCAAATGTATTATAATTGACTGAGTATTGTTCCGAAAATAGCACAAATTTTGTATTATTGGTTGAAATCCACAAAATGACAGGTAATTTCTGGTCAATAAGGAAAAATTTATAGTTGTTGGATTCGAGAATCGAAACATAAATTGATGAATTGTGAAGGGTATGTAACGGCTTTTTTTTTTAAACGGTTTTTTTATTTGGAGCCCAACTGATTTTTTTTCTTCTCCAAAAGTAATTTTTTCTTTTCCTTTCCTTTTCCCTCATGTCACGTCTTAAATTAAAAAATGCTTCGAAAAAAATCAGAATTATAACACTAAGCATTAATTATGGAAATGCTAAAAAATGTGTTTAATACATCCAACAAAAATACTTAACTTCATTATTTTTGGACAAATGAGTATGAAGTAATTATTCAAATTCAAAGTTCTCTCTTCTTTCTCTCTATCTTGTTTTCCTTTTAAATTTTTTACTCTAGAATGCTTCATGTTTATTCATAAACAAGGAAAAGCTTCTGCGAAATTTTTTAAAAATTAAAACAAAATAATAAAATATATTGGATATGTAACAAGAATTAATGTATAAATTTAATAAAAAACATATGCATAGTTGATTAATAAGCTACATCGGTGCATGAAATGAATCTAAATGAAAGAAAATTCATAAAAAATGTAAAATTCTTTAAAATTTATTGGATGAGCAAATTCAAATGCAAAATACACATTTAATTTTCATGTTGACTTTTGGACTGTCGTCGTATCATATTTAATCAGTTCACATTGAGTTTTTGAATTATCATGTTCACAGACAGGCATATATAATTCCAAATAAGCTTTCTTCGGATTCAGAGAGATCTAAAAGGTGAAGACTTGTCAAAAGATAGTATTTTTTGACGATTATAATACTTCTTCCTTGTACACTTCATATATGAATATGTAAAAAAAAAAAAAAAAAAAAAAAAAAAAAAAAAATCTTTTCAAACTTAGAGATGTCTAAAAATAACTAGTCCTCCCCCCCCCCAATTCTCACATTCTCTCTAATATATTCGTCATGCCAAAGAACACCTTACATGGCATTGACGTACAATAATTACGAAATATTAATCTTTGGCGTGAATTTAGCATATTTACGGAATCTAACGTGTCGTCCTTGGTGAGTTATTTGGTGATTAAATTCTGGCTTGCGTTAATAGTAACCAACAACCTAATTTAAGTTTTAGACAAGTTTTTCTGAGCTGTCTTAAACAAAAATTTGACACAAAACTATACTTGCAGTCACAAAATCCTACATCAAATTTGGTATATTTAAGTAATTGCGTTTTTGAAATATCACTTTACCTGTTTCTGAAATTACAGACCAAACGACACTCAACCCACAGCTAGATTTGGCACAAACTTTGATTGGTGTCTAGACTATAGATGTTAATTTTGTGTACCGAATTGACTATCTAGCTCTCTTTCTTTTGTAACTATCATGTTAACTTATATTCGAACAGCCGGACAGAAGGACTTCCCCTGAACGGATTTCGTAGAAAATTTGATAGGAATCTACAAATTTGGTGTGAAGACCTTATACCAAATTTCATCTGTCTAGCTGAAAGTGTTTTTGAATTATCTTAATCATAGACAAACAGACTGGCATTATCAAAAAAATCTTTTTTTCGAATTCAGGAAGGCCTAAAATGTGGATATTCGTAAAAATCTCTAATTCTTATTTTTTGACGATTTCTATACTACGTATACGAGAAAATAAAAATTATGGAATAATCAAAATCTGGAGGTCAAATTCTCTGACGACTGCATTTTCTTCTAATATACTTTTTTTTATGAGAAAGCAATAAGTGTGATGCTATTGTGCTTGTTTACATGAAGATAAAATCGTGAATTCCGTTCGGAATTGCTTCTGATGTAACAAGAATGTCTTCGCGTTCCTTTTTCTCAAAGACTTCTTTACGTAAGGGAAATAAAATAAATCCCGGAAAGGAAATAACACGACATTTCCAAAGTAGCTTTCAATTTTTTCGTCGTCTGACGTCATATTTTTTCCGTTTTTCCCTCTCTCATATTCCGAATCTTCATCTTTTTCTTTGAAACTTTCATCGACTCCGTAATTAGTTTCGTATTGCCTTGCCGATTCTTTTATAATATTGCGATTCAGAATATTATTTGTATCAGTTTAAAATTATATACCAAGTAAAGCGTTTTAAGTGGAATAAATAAAAAAAAGAACAAAAGTAGATAAACTAAATATCGAATCAATATTTTGTATGACAAATTATACGGAATATACAGTTTCTTTAATTTCACATACAAAATATTTAGAATTTCATGCCATTCCAAGTTTTGAAAATTGTCTCACTTGATGGTAAAGATTCCTTCTTTTCACAAACCAATCATGTTCTTTTTCAAGTTTCTGCTTTAAAAAAATTTAGATTGTTAATGTTACAAATCCAAAAAAAAATAAAAATGTTTTGCTTCTATAAACTTTTACAATGGTTTTTCTTAATGGATGAACAAAATCATAAATTTCTCATGGATAATTTAAAATTTAATGAAAATTGATTCACACAAATTTCTTCATTTTTTTCTCTGTCTTCCTCTCTTTCTTTACTAAATGATGAATATTGTCATCTAAAAGAAATTCCTTCATGGAATGCCTTTTAAAAAGAAATTAATTTTTTCCTACCAATATGTAGTATCTTGTTGTTGTTTTTTTACTTAAAAGTATTAACCCCGGGGTGGCACCTCGAAATGAGGATGAGATGCTTCCGGTATGGTGGTTGGATCTCACCACCCTGGAGGGTACACAAAAAGATGGGCATATGACTTCTCCCATCGATGACGGGACGTACTTCCTTCGGGAAGGATTGTACCCTGACCGGTGTTGGCCCTTAGAACTCAACCACAGTTCCCGCCAGTGTTGCTGTTGCGGCGATCCGGTCATTCAGTATTATTTATCCGTGTGCCTTCGGGCGGGACGGAGAGTCAGTGATAAGGCTTACTTAAAAGTATTTATGTACAAAACTAAAATTGAATCTCAATTTTAATACCCAATCAATTTACTCCTTATTTTTATACCCTAAACACCAAAGATTTTCTTCTATTTTTTTTAACAATTTGTGTAACATAAGGAAGTCTGTAGTGAAGTTTTGTGACAATTAATTTAATAGTTAATTATTTATCAGAATAAAAACTGCGAGCATGAAAGATATATTTTGCACGCGCGATTTTGTGCAAGCGAACATTATTGTAGCACTTAAAATTTATACACTTGAAATGAGCTTATAATAGCAGAAATATTGTGAAAAATGTATTTCCCTTACTTTATGCTGATATTAAATACATTTTTACTTTCTTCCTTGATATTCCTTTTGTTACTTTCTTTTTTAATGACGTTTACATCAAATAGCTATCAACAGATATGTGATAACAGTTGATAAGATATGTGATTCTTGAAATACATGAACTTTTTAATAAGAATTCTGATACAACTAATAAATAGCTAATTATTCACTCCTTAAAAACATTAAATTCAAACCGATTATTGCTAGGCGCATCACCTAATAACTTATAAAAGAAGTAAAGATTGTATTCAATTACATCAATACAGCATACGATTAGGTCATAGATGCTGTCACCGGATACATACCAAACGCGCTGTTCTAGTTTAACATTGCAAAAAAAGAAAAAAATGATGTCACAGTGCAATAACGCGTGCAGGTAGATAGCATATAAGATGATGCTTGCCTCATGACTATGACGTGACTTGACATCAGTCCAATCCCAAATCTAAGCAAAGTTAATTACCAGATGAAGGCAATCCTATCAGGAATTCTGCTTCTTCTATCCGAAAAATGGCACATTAAATCAGATTTACAATTCTAATGATGATATTCATCTCAAAAGATTTAATATATTTCATTTTTTTTAATTCTACAACTCAGTTGTTAAGGATGAGAACAAGTTATTTAGTATTATATTCTTTATGGGTGAAAATAAAATTTTTGCAACCCTTACCAAGTGACATTACAGAAAATTTTTACTAAGCCATTTTAATCAAACAATCCAGGTAATATTAGAATTTTAATATCAGGAAATCATGGTTTGGGTAGTTAACAGGATATTAAAAGTTTTTCCGAAAGATGTATTTATCAAGTTTAGAGGTCGTGTGATTTTTAATAAGTAGTCTATAAAAGAAAACGGAGTATAAATTCTAAACGCCTTTTTCTAGACCGAATGAAACCAAAATTAAACGCAATAACAATTTTAATAATAAAAATCACATATAAAGATCGATAACTATGTAGTTTCAGTTTCTAAGTAGTTTCTATGTAGTTTCAGTTGTTGCATTCTTAAGTTATTGCATTTAAATTCATGCAAAAGTGCAGGCCAAAATACGATCATCCCCCTTAACGGATTTGGTTCAAAATTTCATACGAATCTACACTTTAAATGCTGAAATTTTATTCCAAATTTTATACATCTGGCTGTTTTTTGATTTCCATGTTAGCTTGCACTTAGACAGACAGACAGGCAGGTAGACAAACTTCTTGTGTATTCAGTTCCTTCAGAATTTGATAGAAATTAAAAATTTGGTGTAAAGACAGCATACCAAATTCCATCCGTTTTCTCCAAGCGTTTTTGGGTTGTATTCACAAACACACAGACAGAGTGTCAATTCAAACTTTTATAAATTATATATACGCTGGAATGTCTGAAGCATAGAAATTCGCTTGAAGTCGAAATTTTTGATGATTGGAATACTTTCTCTCAGTATAATGCTTCATATACGAGAAAATAAAAGAAGTTCTTCCGCAATATTATGTTTTTGTAAGTTAAAGAAACTTATTAATTACAAATGTTTTGGCTGTTTGCTTGTTTTTTATGTGAAGACACGCTGCATCTTTTCCTGTTTTACGCATATCCGTCAGAGAATGGAAAATATCTGAATTCATAAAATAATTAAATGATTAAATTTCTTTTATTATTTCGTTTATGCTCATGGCCTTCTTGAAAGAAATGCAAAGAAAGCAATTTTACGGTTTTTGCTTACAAGAATTATTTTTTAAACCTATCAAAGGAAACACCAGATACGTGATGTTTTTTGATAATAGAACAAATAGTAATAAGAACTTGGACTGTGGAACGTTTGCTTTTACAAACTACTACAAAATAAAGAGGAAGAAATTTTCTTCTAATATAACGTAAAATAATTTTCTTTTGTTTAATAATGGTTAAATCATAAAAATCAGAGCTACATTTATTTTTTGTTAACATTTTATAAGTTAGCAAATATAGTCAGACACATATAACACAAAATCAGAAAACAAATCATATTCTGATTGAATTCTTGTAGAACAGATTGAAATTCAATAATTCTGATATTTTAAAGAAAGTAGAGAAAATAAACCGCGTTCTTTTTTGGCTTCCAACTGAAAAACTACTTGAGTATTTTTCAATTTTGCCTTCTGAAAAAAAAATGCAAGAACAAGAACTGAAACACCTATTGTTTATCGTTTTTCTAGAAATAATTGAAATTTTAGAAGTTTCTTTTTATTCCTGATGTGAACTAAGAAAAAATGCGTCGCTTGAAACTTTTTCATGTAAAAATTTTGCTTATTAGTTTCATTTGATTCAAAACCAAATGATGATAACATTTTAGGTTTCTCTTTTGATATTTGAATTAGTATACAACTTTTTCCCCTCATTTTCTGAAATACAAAGAATTTGTGCTCTGCTTTGTGCAAAAAAATGTTTATATTTAAATTAAAAGAGAAAGCATGCGCTACAATAGATTATTATTCGAACTTTGTTCTATATTTAAAAATGAATTAAAAAGAATCTTGTTTCTCTTTATAACGCAATGCTATTCTTGCTGTTGTTACACTTCTATGAAATCATTCGTTTTTTATATCAAATCAAATCTCTTAATTATTTAAATTACGTCACTATTATTCGAAAAATTCGCCAGACACCATCATCGTTCAACACGTTCCTTTTATCATTTTCATGACCCCACCATCCGTTTAAAATTGAATCTAAGTTTAGAAACTAAAAAAGAAATTTGCGCTCGTGCCTATCTAATGACTGAAAAAAAAACAGAAAGAATTCGCGTTTGTTGTGTTGGAATGATTTCGCTTACGTCGTCGTTATCTAAATAGTTGGGCCGCGAATTCAACCGTCTGCGCGTTTCGAGGAGGAAAGGCACTTCCGCTATTGATTGGAATCCCGTTTCGAAAACAGGATATTCATTCAGACATGCATTGGACGATGCTGTGTTGTTACGAAGCTGCACAAAATCGAAAAGAATCCTCTCAAATGTAAGACATGGCGATGATTTTGCCACGCGAAAGAAGAGCATTGGTTTAAAAAAAAGAAAATTGACTACTCAACTAAAAAAATTTTATTCGCGTTATAATATTTGTTAGTGTATATGCAACGAGAAAATTTCTGCGCTGTTAAAATCTGTAGCAGAAAATCATCACTTGTAATGCGGAAAGTTTTGGTAGCAACGACTTTTTTTTTTTCATTTTTTAATGAAAATGAGATGGCAAATTTTTTTTTTTTTTTTTTTTTTTTTTTTTTTTTGAAATGAGTCGTTTTATTTTGAAAAATATTGTTTTGATATTTTGTTTCTGGTATTAGTTTTAAATCAAAAATATAGGGAAATGACTCAAAACACAATTTTAAATTTAAAAATTTTCATTAGTTTTCAGGATTTAAAAGCTTTGAAAAGAATAAATTTCAGAAATCTTCACTTATTTATACATTTAAAAGAATAACAAATTAATTTGATAATATCTGTTTTATGATCGCTTATCGTTTGACATAAATAAAAAATTCAACTTATCTAATTATTTACGAATATTTGCTGATTAATGAAACTCTGCTAGACTTATGTGGTATATTGACGATTTCGTCCAAATTTCTTTATCTGAAATGTATATACTAACAACATTATATACATTATGTTATTAAGTATAATGTATATACTGAATTCATTGGATAAACGTTCAGAGAAAAAGTTCGGGCATTCAGAAACAAGTCATTTTTACAACAGATATAAAATAACAAATACAAAAAGTGCCAAATACAAAAGTGGTATGCCATGGGACCTATGCCTGTAAATCAAATAAAAAATAGGATACACATTTAAAATAGACAGCAGTGATTTTATAAAATTCATGTTTACATATGCAAAACAGCGTAATTGCGATAATGACAAACACTGGACAATATAGACAATAAAACTTGGGAATACTTAATTTAAGTATTTAAAGCCCTTGCTTTCAGAAATAAAAAACGCTCCGCATGTTATTTATTCACTGAACCTGATTTTCATATTAGATCTCATCTAAGGCACTTTCGTTTTTGCATCATTATATTTTTATAGTAGCTATTGATACTTTTCCAAATCAATAAAATTTTCAGAAGTTAAGAGCTTTTCAGTTCAAGAACTACGTGTACTTTCGCACACATACGCATGTTGTTATTCGGACTATTTATATTGTTAACAAATCAGGTTTGCATATTAGCCTTTTAAATGTATTACAGTTTCTATTTTTTTTTTACAGAATTTTTTTTCCTAACGATTTTTATTGGGATTAATTATTATAAAAAGAAAAAAAAATCAAAACCGAATGAGCACTTCATAGATTTTTATCCAAAATACACAAAGCAACTGACGGAGTGAGAAATTAATGATGTTAATTGTATGATTAATACAGAGATTCTTATTTAAAGCTTTACTTCCGACTTTCATTTTTAATCATCTTTTTCTTTTGTGATTAAATATTAGCTTGCTTTTTTTTCTATTAAATAACAAATACTAAAAGCCAATTTTTTATTTACTTACTCGTGCCGTCTGTGGGTATTAAAAGAAACTACTCTAACCAATTTCTTGAATCAATAATGTGAATTTTGAAAAAAAAACAATTTCCAGTGCTTATTAAAAATCCCCTTATGTTTAATGGCTCAGTAAGCTTCCATATTACCGAAAAAAAAGTAACTGAAGAAGACAATTTGCCAAAACTGAAATAAGAAATGTCTCCTAATGTTTTTTTCTAACTAGCTTGGCAAATATTAAATAAGTGATATTAACATAATGTGAACCGCAAAGAAATCTACAAGAATTTAATAAAAATGTTATTAACTTACTTTTTATGCTTCTATAAGCTGTTATTCTTTAGTTCATTTAAATAATACAGCAATTGCGACTAGCTTTTAAATTCCGAAAAGCAAAAAATTCTGATGACTCATTTTATTTTTTAAATTGTTTGAAGAAATCTCAAACGATTTAATTTAATATTAAATGTTACCATTTATTTCATTTTAAAGTTAAAGCCTCCAGTTTGTAAAACAAGCATAATGTAATATTTTTTAAGGAAAAAGAAGTTTTTCAGTGTAAAGAGATTAGTATGTAAATTTTTAAGATAGTTTGTTTGAGAAGTTTACAATGAAATGATATGTCATGACTTGTATCCTGTAACTTTTTCAAAATAACTGATATATTTACTATATCATGGCTTTTAAATTTGTAATTCAAGGAAAATTCAATTATTCTTGCAACAATTTAAATCGGAAATTTATTTTTAATGGGTTTTTTAATTAAACTATAAAATCTTATTCTTTCGAAAATTCATAAGACTTGATAGAACAATACACTTTGAACTCACACACTGTGGTGGCTCGAATATTATGACTGCCAAAGCTGTAATAATACTTGAAATTATTTTTAAGTTTATAATTTCTATTGAATTCTTGCTGCTTATTTTTCTACCGTGGGCATTCAAAATAAGAAAAAATAAAAAATTAATCAAAAAGATTGAAAATAAATCAATGATCAGAGAAGGCATTGGCTAGGAATACACACTGAGAAACATTGAAAAGCATCGAAATGGGCTCACTGAGAAAATAGTAATGTTTTCTTCCCTTGATTTTAAGGCTGACTGAGCTAAGATTTCTGCATCACCGGTTTGGCGCTGAACTGATTGATGTATTTTATTTTCTACCGCCCTTCAGAAACTCGCCTTCACACTTTTTTATTTATTTATTTATAAATCTTTTACATTCGTTGCTTTTGGGGTTCCGCTTTCGTGCTGCCCCACGGAAATGTATCTGGTTTCATGCATTCACAGAATTTTCTATTGACAAAACTAGAAGGAACTTATCTAACATATTTCCAATTTAAAAGTCTGAAATGCTACTTTCATATTGAACTATGAAATTAAAAATTGAATTGTATAGAAGTTAAAGGCTTTTTTAATTTAGTTCTAGGCTTGATACGTTATCTAGAATTTATTAAATAACTGCATTTGTTTGGCATTCGCTCCTTCAACAGGTTCGTAAGTTAAAAACTTCGAGTGTAAGTACTCAGTGATCCATCCTTCAAATCGGCAGTTGGTATACTATCTGAAAAGAACATGGTCATGATTGAAAACCATTCTTTGAAGATGAAAACAATAAGGAAATTTGAACGAGAGTTGATATATGTCATATATTCTTCTCAATTGCATGATATAAAAATAGTTGGACATGGAATGCAACGACTACTCCAATCAAACTCGGATAACAAAAGACAGGCGAATTAAGCCCAAAATATTATCTTGTTACGATGTTTGGAATTAGAGCACTGGAATTGTTTATTCAGCGAAACTATCTTCTCAATATTCTTTGCATCATTTCTTGTTTCTGAGCTAACAAACCGCCACTGTTCAACAAAAAAAAATTGTTTTTAAGTTTCGCTTTTTGTGTTTGTGTGTGTATCATATTCTTGAAGCAGCTCTCAATTGGCAAAATTGACTTAGATCAACTCCTTTTCAGTTTTTTTTTTTTTTTTTTTTCAATCTCGATCATTTCTACAGGGATGAAGATTTTAGCAAACCCCTTTCAAAATGAAATTTTGAAACGGGTTGAAAATTTTCCACGGGCCGAAACAGAGAAATTAAAGAGAAAATAAAGTATTAATGTTTGACAAATAGAAAGAAAAATTAACATAAAAATTATAAAATCGTTATCCAGGATTGATAATAACTAATTTTGTTAGCATGAGTATTGTTTGATAAGTTTTAATTAAAAATTGTATTTATTTTTTTAAACCAGAAATCCTTCGAGTTAAGTTATTTATAAATATTATTTGAAAGGGGTGCAAATACTTTCTTCAGGGTATACTTCCTTTAGATAATAATCTGAACGTTTTACATTCCCATCATTATTAAACATGTGAGTTTCGCTTAAAATAAATCATTATTTGTTGACACTTTTATCTTTTTTATTCTTTTTTACTTTACGACAGAATTTTGAGTATCGAAAAAGTATTGTAATCGTCAAAAAATTCAAATGCGAGATTTTTTGTATCAACACGTTTTAAACTTCCCTGGATTCGTAAAACACATTTTTAGACAATATCTGCGTGTCTGTCAGTTTGTAACAAATATAAAAATATTTTGAGACGGCCATATGAAATTTGGTATAAGATCTTTACATCAAATGTGTAGATTTCTTTCAATTTTTCAACAAACTCTATTCAGAGAAAGTTTCTGTCCTGCTGTTCGAATATAAGTCAACACAATAACTACAAAACAAACTGTTGGAAACAACTATTGAGCGAAATTCAATGGGGGGGGGGGGGGGGCTTTGTCAATCTATATTTTCTGAAGCATGTAAACGCAATAATTAAAAAACACAATGACTTAAACATATCAATTCTGGAATGGGATTTTATGTCTACAACTGTAATTTTGCGTCGAATTTTTGCCAACGTTTTTTTGGGAAAAACGTTTCTAAAATACAAATTCGATTACCGGGAACTATTAACTGCATGCCAAGGATTAATTACCAAAAAACTTGCCAAGGATCATACTATAAATTCAATAAAATGTCTAAATTCACGTCAAAGGTTTATGCATTTCGTAATTGTACCCCAGTGTCACGGAAGACATTCTCTGGAATAACACCTTTATTATATAGTATGCGAGAAAGTTCTGGGGACAACACTTCCGCTGGTTTTAGATACAGTTTGTAGCATTCACCAATAGTTGATTAATAGACATTGTAAACTAAAATAAATGACAGTATAATTTATATTGTCCTTAAAGTTGCTTTGAATTATATAAAAAATAATAATAATTTAGCGAATACCGTAAATTCCTTATAATTTCACTACTTTTCAAATATAATATTGAGTTTAATAAAGTTACCTTTCATATATCTGGAAATTTTCGCAAGAATCAAAATAAAAATCCAATGTAATTATTGCAGAATTTCACGAAACTGGTTTTTAAATGAGTGACTGAATGAGTTCCTTTCCGTGAATTCTCAGAGAATTACTTAATTAAGTCAATAAAGATTAAATTAAAGAAACGGAATTTCTAATGCGTAAATCGACGGAAATACGAAGAGTAATTTTTGTATTACAATTAAACAATGTTGAACACTATATATATTGCTGAATTCGACAAAAAAATTTTTAGAGATACGAAAGACACAATATTTTATTTACTTCTATAAGTATAAAGTGTAAATTTTCTGGAATTAAAATTATTTGAGGCCTTTTTCTTATTTATTAAATTATTATCCTAGTTTTAAATTGTAATTCATAGACTTGAATTTTACGAGGGCATCTGGTAAGGAAGGGACTTGAATTGATAATCTCTCGCAAAACTTCCATATTATAGCAATAAGTGAGTATTTAAACATTGCATAATTAGCATGTATCAAACATAGTACATAGTCGAATGGTAGGGTCCAATCCTCATTCTTTGGTAAAAATACTATTCCAACTCGAAATGTTCCGATTATAATATGAGCTATCATCCTCCCTTTTTTTTAGATACAATTAAGTTTTTTTACGAAATTTCAGAGAATTTATTTAGTCCTATTATTTCAATCATTACATTGAATAATTATTTTTCATTTCAAATATTGTTTATCCTAATAACTATTATTAATAGTAATAATCAGTTCAGTATATAAATTCATTTTTCAGTATTCGTTGGTTTAATTTGAAATCAAAACTGGAATTTCTTAAAAACTGTTTGAATTTCAGATATGTTTTCGTTATTTAAATACTTCCGCATCTTGTGTCCTCACGTATTTCCAGTGAATTATTTTTTAATACCCCACATTCCCTCAAAGTCTATACTGTTCTATAATGTATTAAATCAAAACGGCTTCCACTCTTTGGAAAACTTTGAATATGTTGAGTATGAATTCTTAAAACTTTAGCAGACCGTTTTAATATTCAAAGACTTATAGCGGTCCTTCGTTAAAATTTCTTATTTATTGACAATATACGTAGAATAATTTAATACTTAAATTTATATAACCCCTTTCGTGAAAATCTTTCATTCTTATTTATTATAATGCATTATTCATTAAAATTGCTAAATTTAGAAGTAAATATTTTTTGCCATTTTGTTTTGTAAGAGAATTATTCTTTTCTATTTTTGCAGTTAATTTTATTTTCAGTATAATTTTATAATTTTATTTATTTCAAATTTTTGAATAAATTGAAATTTCATAATGGTTCCATCAGCTCCAAATCAACCAAATTCAAATTTCTGAACAATATTCCGTTTAAAAGTTCTTTGTAGAACACTTTTCTTATATGGATTAATGCTTCTAACAAATCTTAAATAATAAAAAAGAGCAATATAATGCACAGAAAATTGTAATTATTCACGTGAAGTAAGTGAAAGAAAACAAATGAAAATATACATGAACAAAAGGAAACGAAAACTACATTAATATTAATATACTGTAATAAATATCACCTGTCTTATTTTTATAATTCACACTTCATCATATTTCATTATTATCATGTGATAACATGTTGTTGTTTTGGTTAGGAGGTTTTGAAGCTCGAATGTAATGAATATTAAAGCTCGAGATCGCGTAGGCAATGAAAAAGCATAAATGGCAATTTTCATCATTCTCTTTTAATCGCATATATTTTTTACCTGCTTTTACCAGTATTGCATTATTATTATGTATGCTTCTTTGAAAACAGATGCGTTTTTAAAAGGTTGACCTGCTTTTACCTGTATTGCTTTATTATTACGTAAGCTTCTTTGACAGCAGGTGCGTTTTTAAAAGGCTGACGTAGAATTATGACATCATAGCTGTTATTTCATCTCAAAATCGGCCGAGCTTCAAAACTTTGTTCGCCGGCTAGAAAAATTGAAAATGAAAGTTT
This sequence comes from Argiope bruennichi, assembly GCF_947563725.1. Classification (NCBI taxonomy): domain Eukaryota; kingdom Metazoa; phylum Arthropoda; class Arachnida; order Araneae; family Araneidae; genus Argiope; species Argiope bruennichi. The sequence goes on from NC_079152.1 coordinate 82,695,968, forward strand.
AAAAAAATTATCATTATAAATATATACCTATATAGAGAGAGAAGGATAGAGACAGACAGAAAAGTCTCGTGATTGATTCAAACCGGTTTAAACTGGTTAATGACTTAAATTAATTATGACAAATAATTACTAAAAAATTCTCACAAAACATTCTCACGTGATAACTTGAAATTTGCGATCGTTGATTTCATTTTAATTTTATTTAATAATGAAATAATTCTCATTCTGAGTTTTTACGAGATATGGTATATTGCAAAAAAAAATTATAGTAATTCTATAATTATATCAATTTTCCAAAGGAAAATCAAGAATATTTTTTATTATGTAGTAATTATTTAGGTTCTAACGAATATATGTCTATAAATATTTATATTTGCAAATTACGGAGAAAAATAATTAAAGTTAATGAATTAAAAACAGTGAAAATAACAACGATTGATTAATTGCATAATATAATTACAACAAAATACATTTATTATTATTGAAAATGGAATAACATAAAAGATGTACAAAATTATTAATACCTTCTTAAATATAATGTTGACAAGAAATAATACATCTTACTTTCAGATCTCTCGTCCGACCTTCAACTCCTAATTAGAGGAGCTAAAAAATTTTTAATTGAGTGTATGCTCTCATTAGTAGAAACAATGTTGAGTGGGCACTTGAGAATTGCCTGATCTTTCATCAAAAAGCCATCAGAGATCTTTGAGTATTTAATAATATATTTATCTAACCGAATGCATACTCTCTTCAGTTTATCCCATAGAATTCAATACCAATCTAAATAAATGGACAATTAAAAATCGTACGTATGCGCAGGATTCTTTAAGAAAACTATGCGAAAGTTACTCGATTAATCAAGTTAAATCCATTGTCATGGCTAAATATTTCCTATAGAAAAATTCATCGCTTTCAACTGATAATAATATAAATATTTTCTATTTTATTATCTTCTTGAATGAAAAAAATAATTATTTGATAACAGTTCGATTTTATTTGAAAATTAAAAGAATAAACATATCTCAAGATTTCAAGAGTCAGTTTATTTTACTTGAAAATGTTTACAAAAATTAAACCGATTATTAAAATGCGTACGCTGCAGAACAATCATGATAAAAATTGATAATCTGATCTGTAAAGTTAATTAATCAATAAATCAATTGATCAATAGTAGATGTTGGAATCTATCAGCCCCATGCAGTACACATTAAGAGCCTTCCCTTTTATTAACTAACCAGCGTAGTTTCATATTTGAACACATTTTCAACTTAATCGATATGTTAGTAATTTATTTTAGTTTAATATTTTATTTTAACTACGTTGTGTGTGTGTTAGTGTGTGTGTGTGTGTGTGTGTGTGTGTGTGTGTGTGTGTGTGTGTGTGTGTGTGTGTGTGTGTGTGTTCATTTAATTTTTTGAAAGTAGAAGGCAGTTTCGAAGACAGTGAAGACACTTCGCATTTTTAAGTCCGCTTTAATCCATTAATCCATCCCAGGAAGGTATATTTATTTACAAGAGGTGCGGACAAGGCACGTCAGGCCACAAATTATTCCTGTTCTTATGTACATGAGATATTGATAGGGAAAATATTTTTTCACAGTTCTTCTATACTATTAAGATTCTGATAGGGATGTCTCACACATATCGATTCTGATAAGGGAAACTCAGGGATCATTTAAAAGAATGTGCTTATTGGACATTTTTCTATCCCTTCATGCGGAGCGTGTGAAAGTGCAAATGTAAGCATTTTTACGAAGCACCTCGTGAATTAATTAAGTAGAAAAATTGGAAAGGGATCAGGAAATAAGAGAATATTTTAGAATGAAGTTAATATGTGCTAAATTAAGATAAAACTTTGAAATTAATTTGGATTAAATTAAGAGTTTAAACTATATATATATATATATATATATATATATATATATATATATATATATATATATATATATATATATAATTCTTAATTTAAACCAAATTAATTTCCAAAGCTTTATCTTAATTTAGCCTATAGTAATTTCATTCTCTTATTTCCTGATACAATTCCACTATTTGTTTAATTAATTCAGCTGAAACTGTGTAAAAATTACTGCGCAATCCCTTCTACGTATCAAATGAAAGTGATCCCTTCGGTGCCCTTGTCAAAGGTCACCACATGTATTGAATTGGCGCGTGGCTGGAAATCCCATGTTATGTAAGACTAGTAATAATTTGTTTCGTTCCTTTTTTTCTTACTTCTGCTTCTGTGGCGGTCGTGCCTTGTCCGCGTCTCTGCTTGTAAATAAAATTGCTTTCCCGGAATGGATATTAAAATTAATTTAAAAATGTAAAATGTCTCCTTACTGCTTCAAATCTGCATTCTGCTTCAACCAAAATAAGCATTACATATATATATACAGGATGATTCTAAATTACTGGAATAACCTTGGAGGAGGGAAAGCACAAGGTTACGAATAATATTCACATAAGTAAATCCACCCGCAAATTCACTTCTTTAGTCATAAATATCGAGGGTCCCATTTATGTCTCAATGAACTAAATTAATTCAGTTAAAACCAGATACCTAACCTTGTTTCTAACTTTTAAACTAATGAAAATAATTTATTGAAATTTTCAACAGTGATACATTCATTTAAAACAATCCTTTATTATACAAGACTGTATGGGCGCAATTGACGCAAATAGGAGATGAAAGGAAATACAAAGCGTTTAATGACGGCGTCATTATGTGCAATGTTTAAAAGAACTATTCAAAATTGCATCCACCAATTATGTATGTTTGACAGCATCGGTGGAACGACTGGCGTACACTGCAAAAGATGCCAGTTATACTAAACTCAGCTACTGCTATTTGAGCAATGAGATGCTCAGCTCGCTTTATCGGATTCGCATAAACAAGACTCATCAAATGTCCCCAGAAAAAGTAATCTATGTTCAATGAATCGGGAAATCAGGGTGGCCAAGGGATAATTTTAAATAAATGCACCACTGTTGATAATTTCATTAAAAATATATCCTCCATTGTAGAAGTTGGAAACTAAACATCTTGTTTCAGTTGAAATGAGATGCCTTATATTTATGACTAAAGAAATAGATTGCAACCTGAGATTTCTTTTTGAATTCCCTTATTCGTACACTTGTTCTCTACCTCCCTTCCAAGTTTATACCATGAATTTGGAATTATATATCTTAAATTTTCTTTCTAAAGGCAGATATTTAAATCAAAATCTGCTTATTAATGTACCTGCATAATCATTTTACCTCCATAATCATGATTATACAATCATACAATAGTCAATCATTAGAAAATGTCAAATTGTTTTGTAATATAAAATCGATTTCCAATGAAAATTTTTTCCATTAGCATCTGTATTTTCTTTCATCGCAAAATGATTTAATCCCGAAATCATTATCTACATTTTTATCTAATAAACTATTCGTATTATAAAGCAACATGAAATTATAGAAAACTTAATTGAACTTTATTGAAAAACAAAAGATATACTCTGACATAGGAGAAATTAAGAAATCGTGTCTTCTGTATACTATATAATGGCATATTATATAGTGGCGTAACACTATGATAGTATTGCATATAAATGATTATCTGCTATTTATGGCATTTTATGGCAAACATGATAGAAATAAATGGACTAAATGTAGAGTACAATTGTATTCAAATTCAGTGGCAACAATCTCTGCCAAATTCTATTGAAAATTTTCTCGATGTGAAGCATTTTGTATCTAACTTCGTTATATAATAAAGAGAATTAAATAAGTGTTTCAAACATTTTTTGACGATTGATTCTAAAATTTGATAAAAATCTATAATTTTGGTGTTTACAAAATTTAAATTAAATACCTCTTACATTTTTCTGTAGTATCAAGTTCCATCTTGTGCTCATCCATGTGGTTAGATAACTCTGTGTTATAGGCACCGATGGGGCAAGATGGCGTTATGTTATGTTATGTGTTATTAAGTTTACATATACTAAAATATATAAACTTACAAATAAATTTTATCCAAAATTAAACATTATCTACAAATTTAATGCAAAGATAATGCAACGAAATTCAACCATCTAGCCACTTTATTTTTTGATTTACCGCATTTCCACGCCAGTGTCTGACAGTCTATCGATGAAAAATTTCTTTCTAAATTTCATACTGTTTAATTTAATTTAATTTAATTCAATTTTAGCTTCTTTAAATGCAACAGGAGGGCTATTTTTGGACCAACCTTGAAGTTTTGAACCGTAGACATTTGATGAAGATAACGACAGAGCCAGTACTTCCTCTTTAATTTTCCATCTATAGTGGATGGAATATAATACAGGTCTACAATTCTGTTGATAAAACCATATTCTTGTGATGAAAAGTTTATAAGCCAGATAACAGCTACGAAACACAGGCAATTGCTTTTGTCTTGGGGTCTTGTTACTCGGCTGCGAACTACAAGGTCCCAGGTTCTATCCTCGCGCATAACTATCCGCTGCATTTATGACCCCGACGTGATACCTTCAATCTTCGTATACCTGTGTGACGCCATCTACCCACAGCTACATAAATATCCACTACATTCTCCATCAAACCAAATCAATACGTTTGAAAATTGTCGTATTCTCATATTGATAGAAAGATTTTATCGAAATCTATACATTTTATATGAAGGCTACATATCAAATTTCGTTTGCTAAACGCGTTCCAATTTTAATTTGTCGTGTTTGCAAACGAAAGACGGATATAATTCCAAAAATATTTCTCCGAACTTTATTTCGGATTAAAACTCCCATATCTCGAAATCCTATTTTCTAATTATAATGCTTTCTGATTATAAATTTTATATACAAGGAACAAAAAAAAAATAATAACCTGAAATTGAAAATATAGACACGAATTTTTTGGCATCAATACTTTTTATATACAGGAAAAAATATTAGAAAAAAAACTTAGATCTATATGAATTCAAATTTCTACATATGAATCAATATGAATTCAATTCTTAATCGGTACAGTCGGCGTTAATAAAAGCAAGTTATTCAACCTACTTCTAGAAACGAACAATCTTTTGATTCATTGTTACTCGATTCTTTGAATGAAGAACAATATATACTGAAAGACGCTTCTTAAGTCAAGGTCATTTTTGTGTACGAACAATAGTGTTGAAAATATGCAGTGAATAGATCGTCTAATTTAATTCTCGTTCATGAGATATTTAAATGGTCTTTTGTTATTTTTCAGTCAATGATCCGAACTTAAAAAACATAATAACGTTTTATTCCGGTCGTAACTGGTTATATTTGCTTGTCAATTTTGTATTCGTGTTAGCATATTTATTTTTTATTTTATTATCATTTCAAACAATTGAAACTCTTTCTCCTTTAATCAATCATCTTTGATTATCTTTGACATTGCTGTTTGACAAAGCAAAAAGCGGGTTAAAGATTTGTAGGGTAATATCCATATCACAAATGTAAATGTTTTTAATAATTTATCTGATAATGTAGGAAAGAATATTTTAAAAATAATCTAATATATATCTTATTTTTAAAAAATGAGCTAAATAAGTGAGTGATGTAATTTTAATTACAAAAAGAATAGATTTCTTTGAATGTAAGGTTAAGAATGAATTAATATTTAAAAATTTAATTTATTTTATATTTCAAAAATATTTAATTCATTAACTGAAAAAATCAGGAAATGACATTCTATTTTTTTAATCCTCTTTAAATTTTATAAAGAATAAAAAAATTCTAAATGAAATATTTATCTGATTAAATATTCAGTTTATATATGCAAATATTTCAATGCAAAAGTTTTATCTCTTTCTGCATATTGTGAGTTATTTCAAAAGAATTAGTTATAAGTGAATATAATAGAAATCAATTAGTTATTGCAAACGATTTATGTATTTACTTGGTTGACTCTCTATCCGTCATTTCGTAATGGTTATAAATATTTTAATAGTTAATTAATTTAACTGACAAAAATTTCAGAAAAATTATGATTTTTTTAACTCATTTTAATGAAGTGGGATATGGCTCTTAATTCCTGATCTTGATAATTCACAAAAATGCTGCATTAAAAGTGAGCTCTGATATCGTTGGAAGTTCATCCCAGAAATCACAAAATCCAACCAAAATTGAAATTATCTTTTGAAATTATTAATGGCAACTTTTTTTCATGATACGACAGCTTGATTTTCTCTGTTGTTGTTTCAAATCTTGTTTGATCATCTGTTGAAATAGTACAGATCAGACAATGATTTCGAATCTCTTTCACTCATAACAGAGTTGCATTGACTAAGACAAAATCCGAATTTTATTTTTAATCAGTAACTGCTAAGCGATTTTAATTTTTGCAATTGTTTTTCGTGTTTTTATATCAACTTGATATGAATATTTCTTAACAAATTTAAAGCCGTATGAAAATATAGTATCTATGGCAAGAATAAATGGCCAATTCAACAAATATGCTCAGGTATTGGAAAAAGCTGAGGAAGAACAAAGAAAGAAAGATATTTCAGAAATTCAAAAAAGGGTATTTATCTACTAATAATATTAGTGAATGTGCGAGTATGTACTTGTGGGTGTACTGGAATGGTGTTCTGCAGGTCAGATCGTCTGACTTATGTATGATAAAGCATATGTATCAAACTTGGTACATATCCCTGGAGGGTAAAAATGTACTTCTTGGTGAGATTTTTTAAAATTTAAATTAAGCAAAATGTTGACATTTTCAATCATAACTTCCGAAAATTTGACATCAAAGGAATTATTTTTAAATAATTTTATAATTAAAAATACTGTCTTTTTAATGATACTAATTTAATGACTGTACACATTTTTTCGGAATTTTGTTAATTTTTTAAAGATATTTTTTCCTTTATTCTTCCACAATGGATTGCATTGTTACTCTGAAATTCAAACTGTTTTCATTGTTTCATCAAATATTAAATCTCGTAATTTTCTTCCATTGTTGAAAGCTAAAGAGGAAGAATTCTGTTTAATATATGTGATTTAAAATAAATAAGAATTAAAAAAGTAAAGTAACTATATCGCGAAAATTAATAAATAGATAAACCGACACTTTTAATATCATTGTGCTATTATGGGACTGGTCTCCATTAAAAAGATTCTTGTATGCAAAGACAATTAAAATAACAGAGTTCTGTTGTCCAACAGTTTGATGGAATCGTCGAAATGAATTTATATCCAAATGATTTAACTGGAATTAAATATGACCAATATCCCCGGTGAACTAGCTGGTCACTAAAGGCGACTAGTTACAAAATAAAGGAAGAATAAATTAATGCCGACTGTATTACAGTATTTATTGAAAAATAAAGAGCACGCCACAGTATATCCTCGTAGGCATATTTCTTAAGTATTTTAAACAACGATATATCGTTCTTTCAGCATTAAGTGTTAATAATGTTTTTCTCCTTAACAGCTCTTCTGGGTGCGGAAGATACTCCCTTCTATAGACTTAACAGAAATTTTTATCTGGCCTCTTAATGTATCATATAGAAATCTTCTGTATTTAATGCTAGTATAGAAATCTTGTTAACTTAAAGACATCAAAATCATTAAATCTATCGAAAGCAAATCAAAGATGACAAATATTGGGCAATATAGACATATAAGCGTCGTCATATTAGATTTGATTGGTTGTGTCAGCTTTCAAACCTAATTTGTAAGAAATGGAAAATTTGATTACTATTTTTTGAGCTGCAAAGTCTGGTGAATGATAAGAATAGAAGACGATGGAATCTTTTTCTAAAGTAAATTGTATTTGTTTATTGTATTTGTAATTGTTTAGTAAATTGTATTTGTTTTCTAAAGTAAAAGTATTTGTTTTTGTAAATGATGTTCACCGTAATCTCAATTTTCATATAAATATTTAAATTATATTATGAGTTTTAATTGAAACTTCATATAAACCTGAAGCGTAGAGATTGATATATGGGCGTGGATTTATATTTCATTTTAAAAACCAAAGACGCCTTTAACATGTATGGAGCTGCATCTCTAGCATTGATGAAAACTATTTTAACCATGGGCCCCGCCACCAAATGGGACCACAATGACATAGTGGCAGAATCCCACTTTCGAGACTCATATAAGGATTGAGGAATGGATAAATTGGTGTGATATCAAATAATATAAAGATAGATTAATTAACAATGTTTAATTTTAAATGCATCGAACACTAAGAAAATAATCAGAATCGTTTGAAATAATTGTCAAAATCATGTTAAGCCTAATCTCATTGGCTTAGGGAAAAAGGCCCTAAAGTTTTACTCATTTGGCGATTTTGGGCAGATTTTTGACGGGAAAGTTAGTTTTTAATTAATAAAAAATTAACCACTCAATTAAAGGAATAAATAGTTGCTTATGTCCTATTCCAGACTATAATCTATCTCTCAGCTAAATTTCATCCAATTCTGTTCTGCCGTTCTGGCGTGTTCGACAAACAAACATCCATCCATCCAAACTTTCACATTTATAATAGAAGTATAGATATAAATACAATTTAATTACAAAAGCATTCAACTAACAGAAAACAATTTATTTACATAGTGTACCTGAAATAAAACAAATCTGCAAATCAAGTCTATTTTAATTATCGATCGAGAGTGAGATAACTACACCAGTATAATATACATAAGTTTTAAACTTTCAATTAAAATGAGAACACAGTTGTCAACAATCAGAACGCACTGCGCATGCGTGAATTTTCAATGCCAGTTGGCGTAACGTAAATGTGTGTATTTTCTACGCCAGTTGGGGTAACGCAATACAAATTAGAAATTTTCAATTTCCTTAATTCATGTTTTATTTTAATTTAAAAGTACTTCAGAATGAATCCGAAAGATCGATTCATTAACAATGTTTAATTTTAAATGCATCAAACACTAAAAAAAATAAATAAAATCGTTTGAAATATTCTGTCGAAAACACGTTAAGCCTAACCTGATTAGTGTGGGGGAAAAACTGAAACTTTATTCATTTTTGGCGAGAAAGTTAGTTTTTAATTAATAAAAAATTAACCACACAATTAACGGAATAAATAGTAGCTTATGTCCAATTCCAGACTATAATTTACCTCTGTGCTAAATTTCATCTAATTCCGTTCTGACGTGATTGACTAACAAACATCCATCCATCCAAACTTTCACATTTATAATAATATAAATTAAGGTATTTAAAATATTAGATACCATAAAAATGTAATCTTCCTAAAAAATTTAATAAAAACAACATGAACTGCGATACATATAGAGATAAAAAAGAGTAAGCGAAGAGGAAAGAAAGAAGAGAATGCGAAAGATATCGATATAGTTACGTGAAAAGATGTCTGTATTTGTAGAAGTCCTGGATAAATGTATATTTTTTAAGTTATCCTTTCCATATGAAATTCCGTATTTCAGCACACTTTTTCTTTTGAAAAACTTTGTCCGATATCTTTTGAAACTGGGTGTCATATCCGAGATAGATTTTGCTGGCCTCCTAAACTAACAGAATAGTCGAGTCTTTAAAACGAAATACTCATGGTAAGATACGGAAGTTGCAAATGATTTGAAAATTCTGATATTTTATTTTCTCCATCTTGAAAACGTTCCGTGTATTTCTTGAAGAAGTTTTTCCTGATAAAACTTTGAAGATTCATGCCATCAATCAAACACCATTCTATATTATATTTAAAGAAGAGATTCAATTAATTGATCAAAACTAAAATAGTAATATAACATAATAATCTTCTTCTAGCATTAAAAAAAAATAAAGAATGTTAATTTTAAAAAACGAAGTGAATATTTTCAGCAGAAAAATATTAAGGGAAATATGTTCAAATAGTTTGCGATTCTTTAAAAATTAATAAATTAACAAAGAACTTTTTCTGTGGCGCTCATTTTGTATAAAAATTATATCACTATTGGGAGATCAGTTAAATGTTATTCAATAATATTTCTGTGAGCTTGTTTTCTTAAAGCATTTAGACAAATAGATCATGAATTTATTTATATATTATGTGACGGTTTTCATTATGAAAGATTATTCATAAATAAAATTAGATATAATGTTATAAAATTTTTGAATTTTTCTTTGATTATTCATATTTAAAATGAAATTTCATTAATTTTTGTAATAGAATATAAAAACACATAAAATGATTTATCATTACGAATTTCACTTTATATTTATAGATGAATAAATTTTTGATAATTGACAGTTGTTTGAAAACCATACAAAAAAAGTTTGAAAATCTGTTGTCACTAGTCACATCAATTGTCTTGCATAAACTCGATTCTGGTGCTTGAAAAGTAAATCGAAATCCAAACATTCTGAGATCTCTAGTTTACGGTGGCAGATCCCAAATTTCACACACAAAATTCCCCATATTATCTAATTACTTCTTTTCAGTTCAAAAAATTTTCAGGGGGTTATTTTGGATTCAAAATTTTTTTTCAATCTTTAAAATCCAAAGAAAAATAAAATTTTTAGATTTCCATAAATGATGTAAATGAAACATGTCTTTGAGAAATCTTGCTGAAATGCATTACTTTCAATGCTCTTCAGCAAGATTTCTCAAAGACATGTTTCATTTACATCATTTATGGAAATCTAAAAATTTTATTTTTCTTTGGATTTTAAAGATTGAAAAAAAATTTTGAATCCAAAATAACCCCCTGAAAATTTTTTGAACTGAAAAGAAGTAATTAGATAATATGGGGAATTTTGTGTGTGAAATTTGGGATCTGCCTCCGTAAACTAGAGATCTCCAAATTAAGGTATTTATTATATGGTTTCCAGGCCGTATAATAAATGTCATGAATATAGTTGTTCATGTATTTTTATTTTATTTATTATGGTCGTATAAGCTTGGAAAAGAGTCTACCTTTGGAGAATTTCATTCAAAATTGAATACAGATTTTCAGTTTTATCTTAAAGATCATATGATAAAATTCATCCATCTTGCTTATTGCATTTTCTATAATCATGTTCATATATACACAAATGGACAAATTGACAAACAGTCAATCCAAATTTTATTAGAAATCGATAATTTCTGTGTAAATATTTCCTTCTGTGTCATTTAGTTTATAGTGCAATCTATCAAGCAATCATTTATCTTTTTTTTAATTCTTCTGTATTCTTTAAGTTTTTTTTGTCTTTAATATTTTCAAAAAATATTTTTTTATTGTCATTCTGAAGAAAATAAATTTTATCAAAACAAGATAATAATATACAGAAACGCAATACATTTTTCTTGTTCTTTTCTTTTTTTGAAGTATGTTCACAAGCAGACAAACAATAATCATTCCAAAATTGCTTTCTTGTGAACTCATGTTGGAGAATTCTTTTATGGACATTATTAATTAATGTTTAAGATCTTTTTAATGTCTTGATTCAGGACATACTCTGTCATATCATTAATTTAATGTGCGGTTTCATTTTGTAAAATTTCAGATTGCTTCTCTATAGAGACCCAGATGACGAACTTTTTGACAATGACAAAACTTTCTTTTTATAATCTTCATAAATGAAAAACTAAAAAAATCATAATTATGGGATGTTTAAGCTTTTGTTTTTCATACATTAGAACAGTATTCTGTTGTTTCTTATGGCACTTTACAAGCCCGCTAACGAAATGCCAGCGATTCGAGTGTGCAGTAGCTTCTGAGGGCAAAGCCCCTGAACACCCGAGGCAGAAGTCTGACTTCTAGCTCATATGAAGATGACACACGCATTCGCTTGCACAGCCCCTTTTTACAGGGGGGGGGAGGCTCTATCACATGCCTCACAGATAGAATAAAGGGTAGAGAACATCCATGTCCGAACCAGGACGCCCAGATTACGGCAAAGACGCGCTACCCCTAGGACAGGTCGCCGGCTTAGAAAAGTATTATAAACATTACTAAAAAAATGATATACCATTAGTATTTTATAATAACACCAATTTTTTAAAATCTTTTAAGTGTGTAATAAATAATTCATAGAGCTCTTTCATATATTTCCATTTATAATGTTTTTAAATTATTTGCATGCGTTCGTATATTATATATACGAATTGAAATGGTTATTGTTTATAAATAATGGTCAAATTTATTTTCTTCAGGAAGGACAATTATTTGGTGCATATGTGTGTGTGTGTGTGTGTGTGTGTGTGTGTGTGTGTGTGTGTGTGTGTGTGTGTGTGTGTGTGTGTGTGTGTGTGTGTGTGTGTGTGTGTGTGTGTGTGTGTGTGTGTGTGTGTGCGTGCGTGCGTGCGTGTGCGTGCGCACGTGTGTGTGTGTGTAATGTTATTTGGTTGAAGCAGAATGCAGGTTAGACAAACAGGGAAGAGACTTTGTATTTTTAATTCTCTTTAATATCCATCTCGGGAAGGCAATTTATTTACAAGCAGACGCAGCGTGACACAAAAGCAGAAGTAAGAAAAAAGGGACGAACAAATGATGACTGGTCTTATATAAGATGGGATTTCCGGCCACGCGCCAATTCAATACATGTGTTGACCTTGAGAAGGGCAACGGACATATCACTTTCACTCGATACGTAGTACTGATGGCGCATTATTTTTACAAAGGAATTAACCAAAAGTTGAATTAGATCAAGAAATAAGACAATATTTTGCTATGGACTAAATTAAGAGTTTACAATATCATTATATATATAAGGAACAATCCAAAGTAATCGTTATTTTTTCATGTATTCCAAAAATAGAACCTAGTCGTGAATAGAGTGTGAATTTAGCTTAAATAGTGAATAAGAAGATTCATACGACCTCATTTATTTTATTGGATAATCTTGACATTTTTTCGTATTTGCAGCAAGTTTTATAATGAATCACGCAGTGTAAAATCAATAAAATTATATGTTTGACAAGAAGGTAATGGGAAATCGATACCATTTTGAATGATCGAAAGAAAACATAATTTTCCCCAAAAGAGTATATTTCGATCCATAAAAACTGATAAACATAATTTTCTCAATTAATCAAAACTGAAGCTGCCTTAATGATACTATACTATAAGTGGAACTATTATGGCTCTAAAAAGGGAAAGCAAGTTATTGAAGCATGAATTGAAAACAAATTAGACAATATTTTAAAAGTTTCTAGTGGGAATTCCTGTTATTTATGTATTTCGTTGTAATAAATAATCTTTCAACATATTTTTATTTTAATCTTTTATCATATTTTATCTAACATATCTTTGTCAGAGAGACGGACATGCAGAGATTTTTCAAAAATATGTTTCTAGAGCTCAAGGAGGTATAACCATTAATACCAGTTTAAGATATAAGATTTAATTAAAATTTTTAAAAGCCATTAATCTAATAGAACCAGCTTGTCAACAAGTATCTATACATTTTGGAATATCCTCTAGTAAATATCCAAATTCTTGGCGACAACCACAAAACATAATTTCCTATCTTTACTGTACGCTATTGTTAAATCTTGAAATAAAGATTTTACGATTTTATTCTTCATTGTTTTCGCCAAAGATATAAACTTAATGATAAAAAAAATTAAAACGATTTTGATCAAGAAAATTCAGATAACCTTAAAAATATGAAATCTATATTTTATTGATTTAGGCCACTGAAGAAAAAGAATTTAGTTGCTTTTTTATTTTCATTTCCTTTCAAGAGAAAAAAAATTCTCGAAAATCAATTTAGATTTCTAGTTTATCTCATGTGTGTCCTAGAAGTTCCATCTAGAAAGTAAATAAGAAAACTTTTCATTTCATTTTTTAAAAAAGTTTTACAGCACTAAATCTTTTTTCAAGACTTTCATTGTTGAAAAGTGAGCTTCAGCCGATGAACTATTATGATTGCCGAAAATCTTTTTTGGAAATTTATCTATTTGTCTATCTAGGAACGAAATAACTAAAAAATTGGCGAATTTAGAGAAATGAAATTTGATATGGAATCTTCCTACTTGCCTCTGAATCTGTGTCAAATTTTAGACGAAATATGTATTAGTCTATAGTCTTAGTCTATATAGTCTTCTTTATTGTCTGCTTTCGTACATGTGAGTATGACAACTTAAAAACGCAAATAGATGAAATTTAGCATATATATTAGAAATTTAGAAAGGATTTTATAATATTTACATTCAAATTTGACCAAATCCATTGACGGTTTGGTCATCAATATATTCACATGTATGTAAAATAGACTATATTTTCGTTAATGTATATTTATATGAAATTGGCCGGGATAGCCTGGTTGGTAGAGCGTTGGATTCGCGTCCCTTTGGTTGCGAGTTCGAACCCTTCCGGCTAAAGATTCCCCGCGTGCTTGGTGACTGACACGCGTATAAATCTGTCGTGGTCACAAAGTCCTCCATGTCGAGAGTAATACCACTGGGGGTACTGGATCGGGGGTGATCGTTCTCTGATTCGGGTCTAAATTACGATCTGTGAATGAAATGCGAGAGTGAAGTCCGTCCCGTAAAAAGGGTTGTAACGTGTGTGTAGTTAAGAAAAGTTTCTTCTTTCGCCTTAAAAATTTATAAGCATTTCATTTTTAAATAATTCTTAAAAGGTGACTCTCAGTTTCAGTACAGCAAAAATACTATAAATATATTTCACGAAATGCATTAAAGTGTAATAAATGATTTACTCATGCCTTAAATCATCTGTCATTCAGTTTCGAAATTATTAACCTCATTCTCACTTAATATATTTTTTCTCATTTTTTTCTGAATATACAAACAATTAAAAGATGTGATGAATAACCCACTCTTTACAAAAAAAAAAAAAAAAAACTGTCTTCATCTTTTAATTAAAGCAGAAATTTCTTTGATCATAAAATAAATTAAATAAAAAAACTGTAATTGGTTTCGAAAAAATTAGTCTAATTAAACTACTAACCTAAAACTATAAAAGATTAATTTAACTAAAATTAAAATTAGATTTAGTAACTGAAAATATCATATGAAATAGAACTCTGTAAGTAATATTCCGCCGGTGTCCTGGCGCAGAAGAGCGCGTCTTTCCCATGATCTGGGCGTCCTGGGTTCGAGTCCCGGTTCGGGCATGGTTGTTCTTCATCTGTTCTATCTGTGGGATGTGTGAATGTGCCCCCCTGTAAAAAGAGGTTGTGCAAGCGAATGTGATGCGTGAGTAGCTAAGACGTACTCTTGGCCCTTGTTGGCTCTACGATTAAAACAAGAGGCGCTGCCCCTTAGGCTTAAATCGGCCGTCTTCAAACAGCGGGCTTGTCCGTGGCAATTGCCATTAGTAACAACATATAAAATTTTAAATCAAATCTGGTGAATAATTAACTCTCTCTCTATTCGTCAGTGCCAGAATACTGACTAATAACTCAGAAATGAATCGAGTTAAATGAATAAAATAAAATAATAATAGAAAGTATAAAAAAATGTTAAATGAAAAAAACACTCCTGATTCTTTTTGTTATTGTTGTTATTAAAATTAAAATACCTAAGATACTTTCTTTTTCATTTTTTAGTTAAATTGTTTTCTTTATTTAACTATTTCTAGTGAAAACAGCTTCATATCACATAAGTGGCACCACTGAAATAAATTTATGTTCATGTTACTACATCAATTTTCTAATCCCTTTTCTGAAACCAAAAAAGTGTAATCTTTGACACAAATCGGCGGGAAGATGTTTAAATTTTATTTTATCTATTGCTTCTTATATTATGCCATTCTAAAGCAGTGATGGGCGAACTAAGATTTGCGGACCAGACGCATTCTGCGTAGAAACTCTATTTGGTTGCTGTAGATTTCAAAATAATAATAAAAAAGTTTTATTGCTGTTAGAAACGCAACATTTACAAAAAAAAAATCATCATTTAGAAATGCACCACAACGTCGCATTAGTATTAAATAATGTTTTGAATAAAATTTTTGAATCCCTATTGTTTTATAAAAAAGAAAAAAAATTAAAGCAATATTAGCCGATTTTACGCACCCATAAAAGTTTTCACTTTCCTGGACTAACGTATAAATAGAAACGTAATACGCTTTTATTTTTATTAGGTAATTTTGTGGCTGTGGCGTCTAGTAATACGTGAGAAGACAGTAAAATCACGTCCTCGATTCTCAATTCTTTTCTACATATGTCTCAAATAACGATAGAAAATATATAAATTGTTGCAAAAGGGCTATCAACATTTTAACCGTCTAATCGAAGTATCGAATCCATTTTTGTGATTTCTTTCCTTTCTAATGATATTCTATTTTCTAATTTTATGGAGAATGCTTATTACAAACTGCAAATAACCATTAATCTAAACGCAAAATAATGACAATAGAGAATCGATATCAAAATTATGCATATAATGCTACAATTTTACGTTCTATAACTAACAGATAACTTATGCTTGTTCCAATCTATCAGCTGATATGATACAAAACTTGCAGCAAGAAATCCAAAAATGATTTCGGATGCGCAGTGTAGTTGGCAGAAAGCGTTTGGCTTAATATGTGGTGCAATGAATAAAATATGTGAAATTTAGTATTTGATTTTGTGACTATAGTTTGTAATCCTGAATGTAATTTTGATTTTAATTGGTTGCAAAAAAACGTTCAAAAGGCTTGGGTGTTAGCAATAAATTAGAAATTAATCGCCAAAGTCACACTCTAGACTCTTTCATAATTATTGTCCTCCAATGGCATACGGTTAATAATGCATATTAGAAAATATGCAAGAAAGTTTAGAGAGGATCACTAAAATTAAATATTTTTGAAATGTCCATTTGCTTATTTTTTTAGTTTAATATTATATATTGAAAGTGGCCACAATTAAATAAATTATTGAACATTTCAGTAGTGAAGGAATGCTTAAAATATATTGTATGTTTCGTTGTATTAATAAAATAAAAATAATAAGGAAAATAAAAGAACCTCGAATAGCCGCAGTCACTGATTCGATTTCGCCAATATTTGTTTCATATTGTTACTCGTCTCTAGATGCGAGATAAATTGTCGCTCGCCTTACTCACCTTTCATTATCCATATAATTTTCGAAAACCGTAACTTGTTGTGTTTTTTAGATAATAAATAATCGCAACAGAGCCCCACAACCACAACAAATCTACAGATTTCAAAAAAATGAGTTATAATATGAAAGCTCATGATTCCCTATACGCCTCATCAATAGTGGTCTGCCTCCCACCGCTTCCCATTTTCAAGAGAAATTTCAAAACAATATTTCATTCTACATTTTCCATGGCATTATTCTCCAGGTACATTCATTGGACCGATTTCGAAATTTTTGTGTTTCATACGAATTCACACCATCCTTAGATGCATCATGAGCAGTTGCCTATATTTTTCTTCTCCATTTCGAGAAATATTGCAAAATAGACGATACTCTCAATCTGAAATCTTGGCGATTTCTATACTTTTCATCGCCAATTAATTTCGTTTCTTATAACTAGCCAATTAAAGTACTTTATCATTATTATTCAAGAATAATTTTAGATAATGACTTCTTTTGTTGCGATAAAACCTATTATTTAGTCGTGCCAATCGAAGTTTTCTGGCATGTCTAAATTAATCTTATTAAGACTAGTCATCTTCAGCACCTATATTAATAACATGTCGAATGTTGATATGTGAAAACAGGCGAAATCGGTCCTGTTATTGAAATTGAGGAGTCTTTTATTTTGCAGTACTTCTGGAGAATGGAAGTGGAAGAGGGTGATGCCCTTTGTTCATGTATCTATATATAATGAACTTTTATATTAAATAAAAATTGGCGAAATTGCTACATTAAGTATTTTATTAAGTGGTTATGACTGGAAACTCTCTTAAGATTCTTCCCCTCCGAAAATGTACAGGAAAGCAATGTTTTTGAAGCAATGATTTCTCAAGCTGTGATTTGTGGTAAAAAAAAAAAAACTAAATATCACTGGTGGCATATCTAAGTTTTATTAACTTTCATACAAAATAAAAATTGGCAAAATCGGTATTGTGATTCTGGGCTATGGAAGTTTGGTTTTTGCAAATTATTTTAGTTATGTATATGGCTGGCAAGCCGCTGATTGCCAAGAATGGCAAAAAGTAAATTTGAAAATTTATTAAATTGTTTTAAAACTTTAATGAAAAAAATGAATTGCAAAGAGACATAATTAATATCACTGTGAAGTTCATTCCTTTTTTAATTTTAAAGTTGTATAAAATTTATTTTTGCTCAATAATATATTTCGAATATATTGAAGAGAAATATTAATATTCTGCTTAATTTAAATTAATTAGAATTTTAATTAATTTTGAGGAACTTTTTCTTCCAAAAAAAAAAATATCTGTCTGCAAAATTTGGCAGCTTTAGGCCAAATATCTGTCTTCTGTTATGTTTTGAACGATCTTTGTAACTTGTATTACGCAGTTTTCAGAAAGTGTGCCATCTAAAAACTTAATCACATTAAAAAGATATCTGATATGCGTCGCATCATTTTGTAATCAACGGGATTCAGTTATCACAAGTTTAATTATCTATATTTATGAAGCTGATTATAATTATATAGATAAACACTTAATTGTTATGCCTGCGTATCAAAGGGAAACACATTGTTTTGAATAAATAATAATTGATATCCACGAGAGAATCATGTTTGAGATGTTATTATCTTTCGGATTGCGATTATTGACTGCTAGGAATAGAAGATAATTGGTTGAAAATATAATTAGTTTTAACGAGAGAGTGTCACATGTTTCGAAGAGCTCTAGTTTTATTTGCTTTCATCTATTTGATGGCTATTTTTATTCCCAATGTCATTTTGACTTTCCTGCTTGCGGCAATAGAAAAAATTTAACCACGAGATTTTTCGTGAAACTTCTGGTTTTAGACCTTGCTCAGACAGAAAACAATTAAATAAACTCTTTTCGGAATTATGCGTACCTTTGAGCGTAATAATGCAGAAATGGAACAAATAGAACGAATAGGATTGATATATGGTCTTTACACAAAAACTGTGAATTTCTACCTAATTTTGTGTAAAATCTCTCAGCGAAAAGTCTGTTTTCTCGGCTCGTTTGCTCATATATGAACATCGTGTTGGAAAAATGCAACAAGACATATAGATAAAATTTCACATGTGTTTTTTATCAACAAAATTATAAACCTCTGAAAATATTAAACAAACTCAGTCAACAAACTGACTTTTTACCAATCTGTCTATTCGAATAAATAAAACGAACGTGGTAACGAAAAAATGGCATGTGTGAGCTCCTCTTAAAAATTGCAGATCTATGTTAAATGTTTGCTCATTGATTTGAATCTGTTTATGGACAAGAAGTGTGTCTATTTTTCTATCTAACATAATTCGAAAGTACTACTAGTTAGGAAAATGAAATTTAGTATGCAATCTTCACATTATAAAAATACAGCGAATACTACTTATAGTGAAAATTTAGAGTCCAAGACAAACTAATCACTACATCCGAATAATAAGTTCATCCAAAATTCTCTAAAGATAATATAATTCTATAAGTATACCAGAATAACAAAAAAGGGAGATGATACTACAGTATTCGTATTATTCGTTATTTTAATTAGAAAAATTGATACGATGTTCAGGACAGAAAAATATTCATTACATATGCATTTAATTTTGTATACTTTCACAAAAAAAATTATAGAAACTATTGAGCTATTAAGAATTGGTTGAATAAACCTTTTATATGAATTGTATTCTACAAAAGATTAGATTAATCTTCTAAGCTTTCGAAAGGTTTGCAGAGTTTCCCAGTCTTGGTGACGACTTCTCTGTTGACTCTTCTTCATCGTCATTGTCCTTATGCCGTATGTCGTCATCCTTCAATTCATCCGTGTATAATAAATTTTACCTTTTGTAGGGGTTTTTTTAAGTTGTCACTTAGTTTGCCTCAACGTTGAACTAGGCTTCATTATATTCGGAAAGATCAGCGGACAATTTTTTGTATGGGGCTCAGCCTTCG
Source organism: Argiope bruennichi (assembly GCF_947563725.1). NCBI lineage: Eukaryota > Metazoa > Arthropoda > Arachnida > Araneae > Araneidae > Argiope > Argiope bruennichi. The sequence continues at coordinate 82,715,909 of NC_079152.1, forward strand.
GATTTTTACTAAAAAATGTCCATGCTGATGCTTGGATATCCAAATTCATCATTATAAGGGAATTGTTGATCACTAGAACCGGACATTTCCAAAGCATTCTTTGCTATTTCTATCAATTCAGCCAATTAATTGGTTGAATATCTGGATCGGATTTAGATCCAATTGCTGAAACGTAAAAAAAAAAGTACAGAAAGGGTACTTGATGATCTTCATTATATTATAAGCGAATTGTCCTTATGCGAAATACAAATTGTAAAATGCACCATAGTATGCAAGAAATTCGAAGGAGGAAGATTTCCCATGACTGTAAACATATTACTTATAAAATATTTCGTAAATATAGGTGTAATTTTAATAAATTCTGAATGCGCGGTAACCATGTAATATATCCTGGATTCGGAGATCAGTGAACGAAAAACTCAAAATCAGACTTAATCAAAGATAAACTGTGTGAATGACTCTGGTATTTCATTAAATCTGCATCGAGGATCCAATATATGCTGTTTGGAATGAGTTTGAAGTTAGATAAATCGATTGTTAATTCAGACGCAGATTAACGCAACTCATCGTCATGTAGAAAATGATAATTCATCTAATCAAACAAAGTCTAGAGCTGTAGAATACGAGTAGATTTAATAGATTTAGTATTAAATATTAAATTAATATAACTTCTCACGAATTAATATCAAAAATATAAACTTCTGCATCTGTATTTTGCAAGACCTAATTTGTCCTTTAAATTTGTCCTGTAAACTTGTTGAATTTTTAGCGTAAAACTACTGTTGTGCAATTTTTAAAATTACACAACGATAATTAATAATAATTACACATTAATAATAATTAATGTGTAATAATAGTTACACATTATCGTTCGCTGATTCAGGTCTAAATTACGATCTGTGGATGTGTGAATGAAATGCCAGAATGAAGTCCGCCCCGTAAAAAGGGTTGTGACGTGTGTGTAGTTAAGTCGTACTCTTGGCCCTTGTTGGCTCTACGATAAAAACAAGAGGTGCTCCCCCTTAGGCTTAAATCGGCTGTTTCCAAACAGCGGGCTTGTCCGTGGTAAGTGCTATAAGTAACAACAACATAATAAATACAATTACCATTTTATTCTTTAATAAATCTTTTTGCTTCTACGTTCATAAAAGAATGCAATTATGGCAGAAATCAACGAATAGGAGTAACATTTTTTGTAAATTCAAATCAATTTATGTTCCCGTGCCACTTAGCGAGATTGCTCTGCCAGATTAATTTTAGAATTCGCGATCAAGAAGGAAGAACATGGTGTCAAAGCTCTGCACAAACTTCTGTCATAAAGTCTAATTTTAAAGTGAAATTTAATATTTTGTATATCTTTTAACCGTATATTCATGATTTTATGTAATATTATTCTTTTAAATAAACTAAAGAATAAATGTAAGAAATAAGAAAGAAAAAAGAAAAAGATTTTTTGTCTTATTGCTGTATCCAAGAAAATACCAAGTAACAAAACATCCATCATTTGAAACTAAAGATGGGTTTTGTCATGAAATGTTTAAAAACTGTCAAATATTCAATTTTAATTTTTTTTTTTATTTATGTAAATGCAAAAGTAACGGGATTCAATTACATTTGTATCTGAAATAACCTCATTTTATCTAATTAGGCATTTTATTACAAATTTCACATACACATCATCATCATCATCCATCGTTTATTTTGTTTTTCAATTATACCTTGATAATAATTGAAATGATGACTTCAAAAACCGCACAAATCACCAAAGATTGTTTATTCGGAAATCAAAGAAAACTATTCTCCCACTCATTGTACCTTTCGATGGCAAAAATTTTGTTTCAGATTTAACCTCTTCTGGATGCCTAATTAATCTTGGCTCCTGATTAAATAGTTATTAATTGTTACAATGCCTTGACTTAAAGGGATTTTGCAAAGAATTAAAAGTGTATCCAAGAATTTAAATTTATAGTAATAATGGCAAAAGGCCATTTATAAGACATTCTTACTAAGATCTATGGTTTCAATGCATCATTTCTCACAATTCGGATAATTTTGAATTTGATTGAATTGTGCATGAAATGCAGTAAATTTGTCATATGGCTGTGATGTCAGCCCTATGGCAGATCATATTAAATACTGGATACCCTTGTTGTTCATTCATTGATAGTGTTGTAAAACTGTAAAAATCTGGAATAACAGTTTTTGGAACATCATTTATTTAGTTTTTCTTTCTCGTATGCGAAATATACGAAAAAGTGTATTGCACATATCAAATATTTGACTTCAAAATTTTAACAAATCTCCATTTTTCAGACCTCCCTAAATCCAAAGACATCCATTTTAATTAATTCTCTGTCCATTGTGAATTCGAGAACATAAAAAATGTTTTGAGTTATACGGATGAATATTGATATACTGTCTTTACACGAAATTTATAAATTTCTTACAAATTTTGAACAAAATCCATTTAAAAAAATCTGTTTTGTCTGGCTATCTGAGTATAAAGAAGATAATCACTACAAAAAATAAAGAATTAAATGGATAAAATTTTCTACATAATTTTAACAACTGAAGTGAAGGTCTATATCAAATTTTGTACCAAATCCGTCGGCGAATTCACTATATGTCGATTTGTACATTTCCATGCAAATAAACGCAATAAGTCAAAAATATAACGAATTAAATGAACGGGATTTAGGGTTAGTGCTGTGAACTTAGATGTGAAGTTCTGTGTCAGATTTAGGTTTCAATAAGTGGAAAAAAAGTCGTCCAAAATGTATATTCTATTTTCTTTTCTCAGACGCACACATCTGTCATATGGGGAACTCTGAAAATAAAAATCTGAGCACTCGTTACATTCATGATTATGCTCAAAATTAAGAATTTTATGCAGGGAGGAGAAAATAACGCCTTTATTAGAAGTTATGGTTGCTTATTGGAATAAATCTTCTTGGGTAATAGAAGTTTATAGGCGTATAGAAGTTATAGAAGATATTCAATGATAATTTCATTTAAAGTTTTGCGACCGCCAAACTCCCGGTTTCTTTTTCACATGAGTTAATTCGGGAAATTGTGCAATTTTGAACTATCTGTCTGTTTGCAATGTCTGATTCTTTGGGGTTGCTTTTCTTCAGATTTTATATTAATACTGTCATTACAACTCTTTGTTGACAGCAATGAATATAAAAATTTACGCTTTGACCTAAAGAGGTAATTATTTTAAGTTAAGCATATTGTTTTATGGCGTAAATTCGATTTGGAGCCGTCTCTCTTTGTTCTTCTTCTTACAAAATAGCGAAAGACTTATCGATAAACAAAAAGAAAGGGCGGGTTTTTTTAGCAAATATCGCATAAATCACTGACTTACAGAGTTTCTGAAAAAGAACAGACTTTCGAAGATCAATTTAGACAATACTCACTTATCTCACTTAAGGAGTCACTGCTTCGTTCTATGTGTTTATCTCTAAAAGACGACTCCTACAGCAAAAAAAAATCCGAAAAATAGCGACTTCTAAAGATTTTTTTTAATAGATTCAATTTCAGAATATAAATTGTTAAAATAAGTACTGACAATATAATAACTGACAAATCAGTGCAAGTTTCAATTTAAAGATGAAATGCTACGAAGGTCACAAGAAGGGCTAAAAAAAAGAATCATAATAGAATCGTAAATGGATATAGTAATGGGATCTTATATATGTTATTGCCAATTTTCTTTTGCACTTTAAGAAATCTTAAAAGGATCACAGTTAAAAACTCAATTTTACTAGTGTTTGTGAAAATGGAAAAATAAATAAAAGAAACCTTTTAAAAGTATATATTGATTTTATGTTAGAATTTATTATGTTGCTTTGTCATTTAAAAGATTTTTCCAATTTTTGCTGTCTTTTTAATTGCTATATCCTTTTACATTTTCATACCTAAAATTCCTTCGAATTTCGAATACATATTTAATAAGTCAGGCAACAATTTGGAATTTTAATGAAACCCACTTTACTTTACTCAAATAGTTTTGATTAGTACATTCAAATGCATTTTTCTTTACCGCTAGTCCTTCTAAGAACGCTGAATTAACAAATGTTACTACATTCTAAAACTTTCTGCCGTTATTCTATATGTATTTTCCTTCTAACTTCTGTATTCTAACATAAAGTGCAATAATCACATAATTCATGTGTTTTTGTTCATACCTAATATCTTTCTGCATATTATTACACTAGATAATTTTTCTATAAAATTTCAAAGTAGAAAATCGTTGTAAGCGGTTTTATATTATTATCATTTTTTATAACAATGTAAATTCTATACATAGTTATTTCTGTTTTTTCTTCTGTAAATATTTTGGTATTTAATAAATTTGCCGTAACCTTCCCATCAAACTATCCAGTGACCATAATGATTAAGGATACAGGGGTTTGAGACGGTTTTCTGTTCTTTATTCTAAGATCTTCCTCTGCAAACATGTTTCATTCTAAAGCCTTCCTCTGTTAACTCTTTCTAGGGCCGTGGGAAGTGTGCTTCCCACCAAATTTATCAATCTTTGTATGAAATTATGTAGGTTGGCATAAGTTCTGACAAATTTTTTTAGTAAGTCAGAAACTTAGATGCTTCAGTTCTTTATCTCAGACGAAATGATGTGTCTTGATTTGTTATTTAATTATTAGTTAACCAAATTAATTAATCAATAAAATTAAATTTATCTAATAAGCTAAATGAATCCCTTTTCTTATTCTAATTTCCAGCCTAAAATATTTTCACATAATATGACTAAAAAAAATGGCCCTTTAAAGGGTTAAAATGAAATACTGCTTTATAAAATAGATTTTCCAAGGTGTAACTTCTCTTGTTTTCTTCTGCATATCTTTATTCACTAACATGCATACATGTTCTATGAGAAATAGCTGCTTTAATGTTTACGTGCATAAAAACTTTGAGTATTTTAAAAATCAAAAAATATTTTAATTGATATTATGTGAAATCTTTTGACGTGAAGACTTTTTTGAATTCATAAAAGATTATGAATCCAAAATCCCTTTTTTTTTTCATAAAAGATTTAACTATAAAAATTCGTATCAATTGACAAAGCGTATTTTATTCTTAGGCTACCTTATTTATAGGATTTGTCGCTTCATTTCAGATTAACTTTTACAACTGGAAAAGAATTGTAAATCTTGAAAAAAGAAAACTTGCCTTCAAGTCACATCATGAACTAGAAAACAGTAGGGAAAGCAAAGGGTCATTTATAAGACATTCTTACTAAGATCTATGGTTTCAATGCATCATTTCTCACAATTCGGATAATTTTGAATTTGATTGAATTGTGCATGAAATGCAGTAAATTTGTCATATGGCTGCGATGTCAGCCCTATGGCAGATCATAAAAAAGCCATCTAAGCCTTTTTATAAAAAAAGTTTTTATTTAACATCCACTATATAATAAGAATATATTTCAAGAAGCATTAGTTATTACACTTTACGTTGTATGAACAATATGGAACTCGGTAAAGGAGAATTTTATTTTATTTTATCTGAAAATAGTAATATAGAAAAAAAAATTATTTCTCAGAATGTGGCTAATTTTTAAGGATTTTTTTTTCTTAAGCTGCATTTGTATTTTGTCTTTCAGATTGAAAAATAATCAAGCTATCAGAAAAGCTGACTGTAGAAATATCAATATACTCAGCTGAGCTTGTGAGAAACATTCCGCTCTGCAATCCATAACTGCAGTCAAGATTCTAATTCTCAGATCACAGACAGGATCTTGCTTCTTATATTTCTATAACCATAGTTAATGGTAATAGAAAACCCTTACCGGGGGTTGTAATCCTTAATTGTCTAATAGTTAATGCTGTCAATGGTATGCAGATTAATTTCCCTCCGCGTCCATTATCAGAATTCCAAATTCAAATCTATAACTTTAACTCAGCAAATCTAAATCAAAATAATGCTTCGCTAAGAAAATAACTAAAATGCTTAGATCAAATCGTCATGAAAATAGTTAAATTTGAGTGTTGTAAATATAAAAAACAATATGAGGATTGATCTTTACGACTAAAGAACGAGCTTTTTAACTTTTAAATAACCTAAGTTTCAAATTTGATACCGGACTTTTAAATTGAATTGTATACTTGCAGTTGGCTTGTTTATAATATTTGACTGAAGGTATGTTACCACTGCATAATGCTCTTTTGAACAAAAGTTAAAAAAAACTAAACGTCAGCAGTCAAAATTGTTCAAATAATATGACATATTGTTTTCCCGCCGTATTGAACGAGTGACTTATTTTTAAAAAAAGTTTAGCTGAATAAATTTTCAACACGTTTCGTTTTTCCGAAAAATAAAAATATTTTTGAGGTAAATGAGTAGCTTGTTTTGCTTGAAGAATTGATATCAGCTTGAAAATTGACATCTTTTTTTTTTTCGAAATGAATATATAAAATGTGTATTATTATTTTTATTACTATTATTTTTCCTATTATCTACTTACTGAAATAAACAAGATGATATTTTTTTATTTAATTTGGAAAATTAGGCTTCTAAGGGTTAATATCCTTTCTTAGTAAGGGAATTATTGCCTGTAAAATTGATTCTAAATCCTCAAGTTACTGAGATCTCATAAAGAATCAATCACTGAGTTGAATTTGACTTCCATATATGTGGCACAACAGACACAAAAAACTAATACTAAGCATTGTCTGGTTGAATGATGTGCATTGCACCGAGAATTTGACCTAAAGTGCCTGCCTAGATTACTTAGTACTAGTTTTTCTTACACCAGTGTTTAACATGAATATTTTTTGTGTACCATGTCAGTTCATCACTTATGTTTATCGTGATATTAAGATAAGAAAAGAATTCAAAATTTGAGATGTGGGATCAATTACCCAGACTAATTTTAGATGTTTGATGTATATTCTGTTTCTTTTGCTCATTCATTTCTTAGTTACAAGACTGTTTTCTCTACTATAATGTGAAAACGAAAGTGGTTCAAAAATCTGTTGTATGTCAGTAGAATGAGTATTCTAAAATACAACAAAATTGTAAATGTATCGGATACGTTTCACAATGTCATTACCATCACGCAGAAAGTTTCTTTACAAATACAATTCATTAGAGTTAAAAAAAAATAACACGTGACATTGAAATAGTGAAGTAACCAGACCATCAAGTTGTGTAATAGAAAAGATCAAACATTTTTTTTTGGGGGGGGGGAGGGTAAGAAAAATTGTAAACATTTCTCTTCCTTATTTATGAAATGAAATCTTAAATGTAATTACTTCAAAATTAAGAATTTACAGCATTTAACTAAAAATGTGTCTTCCAGTCAATAGCATTTTCTTCCTTGGAATTTAAAAATAACAGTAAAATATACAATTAAATATCTTACGGCAAATAAAACTAATTTGACATTATATATTTGTATAATTGCCTGGAAAATAAATACGTGTAGATACTTTAAAATTAAAACAAAACTAAAAATATGTAGTTAAAACGCAGTGTCCGTTGTTACCATGTTAAAAAATTTTGATTTTTGAAGCCCTTTTGAAAAGCTATTGATTAATTGTAAAAAAATAGCAAAACTTAGTGAAGGAAATAAAATCTTGCAATTCAATTAACCTCAGCTACAAATACAGACATTTAAAAATCTATGATATAATAAATGAATGCAGTAAAGAATTAAAAATAGTAAAATATGAGACAACATTTAATTATGCAACAAACAATTTAAGAAATTTAAGCAATTTTGAAAAACAATGTTTAAAAAAGAAACACTATTGTTTATATGCATTAAACAATAGAATAAAATAAAACAATGAGATTAAAGCGAAAGTGCTAAATGCACTACGAAGTCTTTATCGAAAGGAAATTAATTTTGTCATAATTTTAAGAGTAATAAATTAATGTGATTAACTGAAACAATGTTATAGGCTCTGAATTTAATTACAGAAATAAAAGCATTTTTACAAATTCTATTTAAAAACTAATTTTTAAAATGTGAAAATTATGAAGAAATAATAACATGGAAATCAAATTAAATCATTGAAAAGATAAAGTCTGGAAGGATGATTGGGAAGAATGAGTAATTGCAAACGTAACTACAATATACACATGTGAAATCTTTGTGAGCCAGGAAACATATGTCTTATTTAAAGAATTCTAATAGAAGACGAAAGGACTTTTTCACTTTTTTCAGTGTTATTTTCCAGCGTTTCTTTACTTTAGTTGCAACTGTGTTCAGAAAAAATTGAAACCAAATTTTTTCTGTCATTATTCAGTCCCTATATCGGTTATTTGCTAGGTAAGTTGCAAATTTAAGCGTTTGTAATGATTATAAAAAAGATTCAATTTTCATTTTTAGACATTATCATAAGAAGCAGGAAAATGTTCACAATTATTTCTGATAATTTTCATCGTGGCGTAATTAGGAACAGACTTTGATAATAATAATAAAGTCTCTATTTTTCAATCATTTTGCATAATTTATTGTATGATAAGAAATTATATAAAATCTAGGAATATAATAGCGTCCGATCCTGGCAATATTATTCATCAATTTAAATCAAATTAACAACTGACATTTGTAAAGGATCTACCATATCATCTGTATACAATAATTCTTTTCAGGGTTTTTTTCTAAGAAAAGGAGATTCTGTAAATGAAGGAAATAACACATCTTGAACAATCCACAATAGATTTTTTGGCAAATATGAATATTTTTATTAATTGTTTAGATTCCAAAGTTAAGCCTCGCTATTCGTAAGTCTGGAGGATTAATGAAAATTAACAATCAGTAATTGAATCAGATTTGCAAAACACCGTTTTGATTAAAATCAAAATATGCTTTTGTACTTATTAATGGTTTGCAATTTCCGAGAATCAGATAAAAGTTATTCTACCAAATTCTATTACATAATTAGGCTATTTTCTGTTGTGTAAATGTCAGGGGAAAAAAAGAATTCAATAGAAAGTTGAACATTTCACTTGAAGTTAGAGTTGTATTTGTTGATAAAAAATTGAACTACTAGTCTTTTCTAATTTTAAAATGTTTTTCTAGATCTTAATTATTTCCTTCTTGGATTCTATAATATTCGATCAATTCTGTTTTTATAGTCGTTCATTTCCTAACAAAATGTCGGATTTTTAATTGATCTAAACTGAAAATATTAAATAATCATGTAAAATTATAAGCACTATTCTGTGTTATTTTTTTTATTGAAAAAACTGTAAAAAAAAAAACAATATTTTGGGACAATTGAGAACCGACTATAAGAGAAATTTTGATGCAACTATTAAAGTTTTTTATTATTTCAAATACATTCTCTTCAAGTAAACTCGTTACTGTGATCAAAAACCCAAAGAGGTTACCTCATATTCTCATGGGTAATTGGGAACATATTGAAATAATTATGAACGTCGCTAAAACATAGATTGTTTGATTAATAAATTAACTTGGAAAAATATGACATGTTTTACTGAGCTCTCCCCAATAGTGATATGACTCACATAAACTTAAGGCTTACTTTTCATACTCATACGATCATTTGAAACCGAAAAATATAAAAAATCTGAAAAATTCTTTCCCAATTACACAAACTGGCACTAAATATTTTTAATTTACAACGATTCAAAAGTAGTTTTTGCAAGATAATGGATTTCTAAGTTTCGAAATGGCTGAAATTGCATCGAAAATTAGTTTAATTCTTAATTCATTAAAATTGAAAAGAAATAGCTTTCTTTATAAATAACTGCTTTCGAATTTCATAGTTAGGCAAATTTTCCGAAGAATCAGTCAATGATTTTTTCTTTTCTTTTATATATATTTTTACTAGCAAATTAAAAAAAAAAAAAAAAAAAACTTGAACAAGATTAATTCTTCACTCAAAAGTTTACAAATACGGCAGTTATACCTCATTCTTCACCTATTTTAAAATAACCAAGATTCATTTCAGTTCAATGAATTCTTATTGGAGTTGCGTTCGAGAATAAAATGTATAATAAAAAAAAATATTTGAGTGGATATAATGCAAATCCAACAAAAAAAAATCTATTCTTTTCAAAGTTTTGAATTTTTTAAATAATATCTGTGTTTTGTTTGCATCTAAGTAGTTATGAAGAATTTTTGAATCTCAAGATACTTTACTTTTCTTTATTCCCTTCTTATGGTTAATTTATCATAACCAGAAACGAAGTTAATAGAATTAATGAAATAATAAGCTTCGATATGGAAAGTTTCTAACGTGCTAATCATTTTAATTTTTGATATTATCACTGGAAAGTTTTTCTGAAGAATTAAAATAAACCGAAATAAACATCAGACTAACTTTCATTTTTGCTTGAATAAATAAATATTTATAATTACTTCTTAGAATTTCTGTATTGTAGAATAGGATTTTTGGCACAATCTGTATAAAAATTTCGTTATATTTGCGCATTACAAAGTTTGTTTCGACCCTTCGCAATAGTTTTCATGAAATTCGCTATTTATTGAATTAAAATGTCTATTAACTACATAACTGAGTATTTTTTTTATTTATTTCTTTTACTCTCTCCTGTACAAAATATAAAAAAAGTATTATGATTATCAAAAAAATTCGAACTCGAAATTTTGACGAATCTGCACGTTTTAAAATTCGAGAAACGTATTTTTGAGATTTTGTCTGTCTGTATGTGAGCACGATAATTTAAAAACACTTTCAACTAGAAAGACAAAATTCGGTGTACAATGTAGATTCTATCAAACTTTGAACTAAATCCATTCAGAGGAAGTCTGTCTATCTGTTCCGTTTCTCTCTTCGAATGCAAGTGAGCTCGAAATTACAAATTCAAAGAGTAAGAAAATAAAATTTAGTACACAGGTTTATTATCTAAATTATAGATTATCATCAAATATTGAACCAGATTTCTATAAGGTTTAATCATCTATCGTTCAATACTTTCGCATGCATTTGATTCAAATCGGTTGAGGAAAGGAAATCTAAATTATAAAATCGCCCGACAGATTCAGTTAATATGTTAGATTCAGTTATATGTTCAGTTAATATGTTCACACTAAAAATCTATATTTCGTAACTATTGTTCACCAATGCCACTCACGGTCTTATTCAAAGCCCAAAGCGATGAGAGAGGGATAAAACCTTTATTGTGAAATATGCTAGAAAGTTTTAGGGAGACCACTTCTGATGGTTACAAATGAAAAAAATTCCCTGCTCTTTATTTATTTGATGATGGCATCATTTTGGAATGATTCAATACACAAGAAATGGGCACTACCAATTTTGTTTAGGAATGCAAATTCCCTTTGGTTGCGAGTTCCAACCCCACCGGCCGAAAATTCCCCGCGTGCTTGGTGGCTCACGCGCGTATAAATCTGTCGTGGTCACAAAGTCCTCCATGTCGAGAGTAATACCCCTGGAGATACTGGATCAGGGGTGATCGTTCAATGATTCAGGTCTAAATTGCGATCTGTGGATGAGTGAATGAAGTCCGCCGCGTAAAAAGGGTTGTGACGTGTGTGTAGCAAGTCGTTCTCTTGGCCCTAGATGGCGCTACTATTAAAACAAGAGAGGCTCCCCCACCGGCTTAAAATCGCTGTGTCCGTAACAGCGGGCTTATCCATGGCAAGTGCCATAAGAAACAACAAGGAATGCAAATATTTTATTTTTGCATTTGCTATTTCTAATATTCGTCATGCCAAAGCATAAGACAATGTATTGTGAGATAATTAATTATATTGTTCGTGTAATTGTGATATTAAACGATACTGAATTGGTTTGTTGCTAATACTTTTCGACCTCCCCCCCCCCCCCAGTGCTAGTTTTACTGAAAAGACAAGCTGAAATGTATGTGTTTTAAAGTGTTTTTCTACTTTTCCATATTGCTCAATTCTGAATCGATGCAAAACTACAAGAAAAAAAGTGAGTATTCATTTTTATTGATCTTTAAAGCGACATGACCTTGAATAAATTAAAAATTATAACTAAAATTTTCTCTATAATTGATTATTGTAATTAAAAATTTGTTTCATTATTTTTAGAACACCATAGCCAAATCGAATTACAATATGGAAGAAGATTTTAATTTTTTGCCTCAAGAGTTCCAAGATTATTAGATTGCTCTGTTAGTTAATATCTGTGTTAATACATCATTAACTTTCGTGGATATATGTGTATGGGGTGGATGCATGCTTGCGCGTGCTTGTTGTTGTTGTTCTATAGATCAGGCTATTTGACCTACAACTACAAAATTTGTCACTTACGTACTTTGAAAAATGAGAATCTGCAATTTACAGCAATTTTTTTTTTTTTTTTGAAATTTTAACTAATTAAAAATTAAGTTGAATTGTGACATTTCCTCACGATAACAACAGGAAATATTATTGCACAAAACGGAATTTTACACCATTTCAAAATTTTAAAAATTATCTTTTTAATGATACGATTTAATAGTGGTGCGAATTTTTAATAAATTCTGGCAATTTTAAAAAATTACTTTTTACCCAATTTTCAACAAGAGATATTACATTGTTGCCTTGATATTCCAATTGTTTTCATTGTTTCGTCAAATATTTAATTGCGTGCTTTTCTTCCATTATTGAAAGACAAAGAAAATGATTCTGTTTAAATCTGTGTACTTTACAAGGCGAATTAAAAAATAAAGTTACAATACAGCAAAATGTTGAAGATAGATGAGCCGCACATTTACGTTTTTCATAGTTTTATAATTTCATGGGACTGATTTTCGTTAAAAAAGTCCGTATACATAATGAGCAGAACATATGAAAAACAATTAAAATAACATGGCTTTAATATTTGGCAATTTGAAGGAATCATGGGTCTGAAATTTTATTTACAAGATTTAATTGAATTTGAATATGCCTAATTTTCCCATCGAACTAAATAGTGGCCAAAGGCGACTAGTTTTTCATAAAAAAAATGTTCTTTTGGTTGTTTCTTATTTATTCAAAATGAAGAATTAGAATGAAATTTTTTCAAAAATGAAGTGAAACTATTCCTTTATAGTACGAATCGATATAAATTATTCTATTTTGCTTCGCAATTTAATATTGTAACGCCAATGAAAGCTATGGTTTTAAAATAACAAGATAAAAACTAATAAAATGGATATTAATTTTAATGGTTCGCTAATCTCCGTCAATAAATTGTTCATAAATTTATTATTTGTAAAGCAAATCATTCTTTAAATTCTGAAGGGCATTCGCCTTTCTTGTATTTCATTGTAGTATTGTTACTTTTACCATTAGAACTCTGAGAACAATCATATTTTCTCCAAGCAATCAATCTTGAAGAGGAAATGAAATCTGCTTAAAGAAGAAATAAGAATAAAATTTGAAAATAAAGAAAACAAAAGCTTAAAACGGATGCTGTCTTTCAGCCTCACCATTTATTTTCTTAGAAGATTGTATCTCATTTTATTAAATATTTGCTACGTTTCCGTTTTGCGAAATGAAAGAGAATATATTTACCTACCCATCTTTCAAAGTGCTCTAATTTAATCTAATTTAAACTATCGTCTGCTAAGGAAGACCTATTTAAACAATTCATATGAAAAGAAACAGGTTTAAAACTAATTCTTGAGCTGTCTATCATTTCACAGCTTGAAGCAGAAAGTTCTTGTAATAATACTAATACAATCTAGCATATTCTTAAGGAACAAAACACTTTATCATCGCATGTTATATAATTCGAATTTCCTCAATTACCATCAATTCAATTCCTGGAGCTCTTTGAACCGTTCTTGACTTTACAATTAGATGAGGAAGTAAATGCAAAGTAAAATGAAAATAAATGTTTCACAAGTAGTATCTTTATGTAACTGGGTTTTTTTTTTTACTCGGATAGTCTGATGATAGTCTTCTTTTGCTTTCTTTTTTTAATGTATACAAATAGAGAGAAAATTTCAACTATCAAAGAATTCGGTTCTTTGGGAATTCCAGATACCCGTGAATTCGAATAACACTTTTTTGGAATTATGTCTGCTTGTGAGTACAATAACTCAAAAATCTTAAAGAATGAAAATATCTTTGTGATTTTTACACCAAAATTGCAGATTTTTATTAAATTCGTACAAAATACATTAAAAGAAACTCTCACTGTGCATGTCATCATAATAACTCTAAAAACGTAACAAACAAAATATATTGCTACAGACCTGTAATTTTGCTACCCGGCACGAATAGTGTCATCGTGAGAAAGACCGTTGTAAGATCTGTGCTGTGCGGCTGCCGCGTCAATGACCTGAGAACTTGGCGACCATTTGGCTACTTGGCGACGAATTTGGCGAGTTGGTGACTAAATGGAACCAAGATACACTCAAATACGCCCTGATTGGTCTGAAGATTCTAGCCCCGCCTCCCGGAACTATAAAAGACGGGCACTCTGAAGCTGCAGTGAAGTTGTGTGGATCGTCAGAAGTTGTGTGTGAGAGGAGTCGGAGTCGCCGACAAGTAAAGAAACTCGAGGATGAGACAGCAAGCAAGCTGCTGAACTATAGCGATTAAATGCATTACGTTATTATGATTGATCGACGGTATTTTGTTGTAGAAAATTTTTTGTAACAATATGAATTTTAAGATTAAATCTTTATTCTAAAACGGTTTATCAGCGGCGAATTTCGGAACAATCAATGTAGAAATAATGATCCAAAATGCTAGACATTTTTTTTTCATTGTAGGACAAAGTTAATCGCAAAATGCGCCTTTTTGTAGAACTATATTAGAAAAACAAGTGAAAACATTCCGTTTTTAGTCTTCTAGTCCTTTTGGTTAAACTTTATATTTTTTCTCCTAAATGCAAAAATAGGTTATTCTTAAATAGATGAGAAACTGATCGTATATCTATTTAATTAACTGTCAGTTCCCTAAACTAAGAATGAAATATCAGATTACATAAATAAAGTAAATTTAGCATAGAATAACAAAACAAAAGATAAGCGCTTTTTTTGCATGCAAACGCAAATTGCATGTTAGTTTATAATCTTACATGAAACACATATTTCTTATAATATAGTTTAGATACCTTATAATATAATATGCTAATGATAATTTCTTATAATATAATATGAAATTTTTAAGAATTAACGTCGTTTTTATTATTTTCAAATTATAATATTTTTAGTTATATATATTAAGCTAGATACATTAAAAAGATTTTAAGTCAGGCGGAAATTTAATTCTTTAACTGGAATTCAGTAATGAATAGAATTGACTGCACAGCAGAGATTCAACGTAAGTTATAAATACAATGTGTCTAGAGCAACAAGAAAAAGATTTATAGTTTGCATATCTTAGTCAGTCATATAAAGAGAGAAATGAAGAAATTATGTCCTGGCTCCAAAATTTGGTGGATGCTGTGAAGTCAAACGATTATTTAATGTTTTTAATGCCGTAAAATAAATTTGTTATCTTTTGTTATAAATCATTGTTATCTTCCTCATATTAAAAATTACACTAATAGTCTTTCACTCCAGCACATTATTGGGATGAATCTTTTTAATTCCATGTTTAATAGATTCATTAATGCATTCAAGTACTGATTCAAAGGTCGAAGACATTTAGTATTTTTTTACAGTCCACCTACTTTAGGAATCTATCTGCTCAATCTACTGCCCTCAGGTGAAATCTGTAAAAAGCAAGGGAACCTAAAGACCTAAATAAAAGAAAAAATTGGAAGGGTTATCAAAGAACGAAAATCAAGACAAAAATCTTATTTGTGTAATAAAGAATTCCTTCCAATCGCTCACATTTTTCTCAGAATAACGTGTTTGGGAAAATTTGGGGACCACGATTGCTTGGTTGTAAAATGTCTTCTTCCGGACCGAAGGGTTGTAGGTTCGAGACCCGATTCCACCGAAGAACCTTTGTGTAAGTAGGTCTGATGTACGTTAAAACCGTCGGGCCAAATGTCCTCCCGCTGGTGTGACGCTGAAGTTTGGAGAAGGGGGCAGGTCAGGTGTCGTCCTCGTCATCTGACCGCAATTCAAAACTATGGGGTACGTCTCAAAATAGCCCTAGTGTTGCTCTAAAACGGGAAGTCAATATAACTAAACTTAACTAAATTGGGCAAATTTTGATCGAGGTTACATCATTTGTAAAAAGAAAAAGGACTTTAAGAACAAAAAATTAAATACCAAGGAAAAATCTTATCAAGGGACGAAATTGAAGACAAAAATCATACTTATGTAATAAAAAATGTCTTCGAATCACTCACATTTTTCTCGATTCGAACACAGACCCTTCGATCTGCAGCTGCCCAAGACGCTGCCAACTAGGCTAACTCGCACAAAAGCGGTGTATTTCAAGAAATGTTTTAAGGGTGATCGTCAGTCTTTTTCTGCCTCATAGACCTAATGCTAAATTTTCCAGATTACTTTCTCTTCCGAAATATTGATTCATAAAATACGAACTTTTTAGAAGGGAAAAAAACAATATTAAGAGTAAATTAAAATAAATATAATGACGTTTATGTTTAAAATATAAATAAGGACATGTTGTAGGTGAAATTCGACAGATGGCGCCAACAAAGAAATGTCTTTAAATAATATTAACAACAAAACTATTTTTCCTTCATATTTGTTTTAATTAGCCCTTATATTTGCTATTTGCCTTTGCAAAAAATTTCATATTTTTTGAGGCGATATTTCGGGAGAACAATGTGATCTGGGATCTTTAATATTAGGTCTATGGAGCAGAAAAAGATTAAGGATCACCCTTAAAGGTAGTTGACAAATTGAGTACTCAATCTGCCTTTGTATTCATACACGATACGCAACACACTTGCTCAAGATATAATTCGTCATTTTGAAGGGCGCGAATCTAATCTTCTTCACTCTATCACGTTGTTACAACATACGCATATGCTCACTGAAAAATTTCTATTATAGCTTTAATATGAGAACAGAATAACACGAGATCGTATTTTTATATACTAAAAACTTATTTTTAACTCAGAGGTGTCACTTACATTTGAACTCGTTTCTGAAACAATTGTACTTAAAAAAAAAAAAAAAAAAAAAAAAAAAAAAAAAACAGTAGACAGAAGTATTTATTTTTAAATATTTCATTTTTAACAGTGTGTAAAACAATCTGCTCTTGATTTCTTTCTTCCTACTTTGGCCGATCGTCCCAATCCACTTCGCGAATTGGCCGGCCAAAGCCGGAAATCAAGAAAAGATCGGACATTGGCCGGTAAGTTTGCAGCAACATTGGCCAAAACGCGAATTGGCCGGCCAACTCGCGTTTTGGCCGATTTCGGGCTTTGGCCGTAACATATACAATGAACCCTTTAGAAAGAAATGTGCTCACGTTATTAGTTCTCTATTTTTATATTGTTTTATTGCATCTCGCTATAAATTCACTATTTGTAATATAACCAAATACAGTTATTCTGTATCGAACACATAATAATTATTTTAAAAAAGGAGAGTGACTTTAAAAATTTTAATCAATAAACAAAAATAAAAATGATCAGTATACATTGTCGTTTAAAATATTGGTTTCGATTGGTGTCTTTTTATTAATGTCTGAGATTTATACAAATTACTCAATTAAATGATTCCTTCTCTTCTGTTGTTCCTTCAAAATGCGCAATGAGTTCAAAAATTAAAGTTGCATTGAAATTACTTTTTAGTTTGCAGATGCTGTTTTACTAAAGGAAAATAAATAAAAATTAAACTGCTACGAAAATTCTCTTTTTTAATTTTGAAATACATCTAAATAATGATGTAAAAAACAAAACAAGAAAGAATTACACTATTCATTTTTTTTTCTTCATTACTTGTATTCTATTCGATCACAAACGAACAAAAAAAATTGAAACATTCTTTTCATCAATTAGAAATGTTTACTCAGCATTCTTTTGTTGATAAAGCTGATCTTTCTTTTCGAAGGAAAATTAAAATCCTTTGATAATACCAATTCTCCTTTCAATACATTTTAAAAATTTGTTTATGATAACATGTTGATAACATATTAATAATTATCACAAAATAACATAAATTCTAAAGAATATAATTTTTTTTTAGTGGTAAAACAAATACATTGAAAAGAGTTATTTTCGACTTAAACATTTAATAAGTATTTCAATCGTCATAATTATTTTCACCTTAATGTATATTTAAGTAGGATTCTGATATAACTCAATATTTTTAATTTTTAAATTATTCAGTATATATAGTTATCAATATTAGAAGAAGAAAAATTTTGAAACACATAAAAAATATAAAATATTTTCTAAAAAATCCGTTTTCAGAGTTGAAAAAAAGAATTACATCAATAAAAGTTCCTTATTTGTTTCACCGTTATGCGCCGTTAAATAAAATATACTAAATCTTTCTTGACAGATGGGATATTCGATATTTCGATTGCACCATTTTATTCTATTTTTAACAGCTGCTGCTGTAAAACTTCAAGGTTAACAGGTGCAAAATACAGGCTATTTTATTTCTATATATTTGTCTAATAAAAATAATTTCAATTTACGTAAACGAACTCTGTATTTACTGTGTAAAATAAATAGTTTTTGTATATTTTTATAATACCTACGATTGTGTGGAATTTTTCTCAAAGGAATAAAATGTTTATTCAAAAAATTTCGAGAAATCATTTGGCATGGAAATTAAAAAAAGAATCGTCATTTTACTTATTGAAATAGAAAATATATATTCTATAGTTGTTTATTCTGTTCTTATTTGGATTTTCCCTCTTTTTTTTATATTCCATACGGAATAAATTAATTCCTTATTTCCTCTGTAGAATTTTCCAATTCATTCATTTTCTTTTTTGCAATGAATTGATATTGCTACCTTTTCCTTGAGAAATATTTATTTTTACGCCTATCTTATTAATGGATTTTTTTTTCATCTTTGGAAGCATAGTCTAGAGCGGCTCAAAGTAAGGTGAGTTGTTAAGATTCATATAGAAGATTTTATTTTTAATTAGTTTACTGGTTATGATCCATTTCGTTTAGTGGATTATAGTAAGTATTAAATTAAATTTTAATCTATTTTGACGTATAATAAATGAGGCTTTAATAAATGATGCTCCCAAATGGAGTCATGCGACAAAACCGACCCAGCTTTGTCATATATGGAGTCTACTCAGGCTTGCATGCCAGATATAAAGTGACCCTCTCTAATTCACATTTTTGTCTCTCGGGAACCACTTTAAACTTTAACATAATATGAGTGAATGAACTCTCTTCGATTAGGAAAAGAAAAAAAGCTTGAATCTGCCCTGCATAATATAATTACTGTTTATAATACGTAACAACATTAAATAATTGCTTATATTTATGTTGTTTAAATTAATTATTTATATTTATTTATATTAATAATGTTAATGTAATTATATATTACAATAAACATTTATTTACATTTTCAATATTAATGTAACTTTAGATTTATTATTAGAGATTTAATTCAACTTTTATTATTATTATTATTAGTTGTAATAAAATTATAAAACTGTGTTATTCCGCTCCATTATTTTTCTTGCTTATTTTTATTTTGGAAGCCAAGTTCAGTTCTTTTAAATATCAATAAAAATTTGATTTCCAGATACGAATTCTCCCACTACGTGGGAGGGGTACCTCGTTCGTAATTGAGGATGAGACTTGGTGATTGGTTCTCGCCACCCTTGTGGGTACAGAAAAAGGTGGGGGTCGGCTCCTCCCATAGATGACGGGGACGTACTTCCTAAGGGAAGGGTTGTACCGTGGCCGGTGTTGGCTCTTAGTACTCAAGCACAGTTCCCACCTGTGTTACTGTTGCGGCGGTCCGGTCATTCAGATTTTTAGAAAGGATCTGAGTAACTGGTTTAAGATTCTAGATACGAGTTATATTTTCTACAAAACGAAACTGATTTTTAAAAAGAAATCATATAAACATCTAATGGTGAAGCTAACATTTTTTTTAAATTTTGAATCAAATTTTAAAATTTGATTAATTACTTATTTATTCTGGTCGATTTTCTTTTTGATTCCATTAAAATTTGAAGAAAATTTAAATATCAAAATATTACACCTCAATTGAATTTAAAGAGCATCTTAAAGGAGCCAAATAAATTTATTACATTCATTTCAAAAAACTGGAAAAAAGATTTTACTTTGAAATACCTATAACATTGTCTTCTTAAAGTTTTTTTCACTAAGTGCTCATTTTTTTTTTTTTCATATTTGTTTATTTTTAAATAAATGCAGCTATTTTTCGAATTTGTTCTTTAATACAAATGTTCGTTTTATAAATACAGGTAAAATTGTTATTACAGAAAATGGCACTGTAATAAATATAACGAGCACGTGGCTCTTTATTTTATAATCAGAATTCATTTTTCACACAGCTTTCCTCATCTCTCAATCAAACAAAATTAAATATCCTGGTAAAAGAAAGAACCTTTTATCAATGAAATATTTCCCTATAAAATGGAAAACCTTAAAGTAGGAGTCACGGGAGACATTTATGAGAAACAAAAGTCAAAAAATCTAAGTAATTAATGATAAAAACTAATATTTGCTTTCTCATAGACGAAGTGTAGAAAGAGGAAAATGTCGCCGAAGGATTCAGCATCAATATTTTGATGAATCCCTACATTTTTAACATCCATGAATCCGTAGAACTCATGAAAATTTTGGAAGTGTTTATATCTGTCTGCAATTGTGTTTGTGAGCATGGTAACTTTAAAAAGGCAACGAGCTAGAAATGTGAAATTTTGATAGTTGTCAAATTAATATATCTCTGTCAAATATGGATCCCAGTCGGTCAAAGGGAAGATGTCTAAAAAGCAGGCGTATTTCTTCACACTTTTCTGCAAAGTCAAATGCAGAATTATTTAAGTATAAGCATAAACGTATTTCTCTTCCTTTCCCCACCCAAAAGAATACAGATATTATTAAATGATCATGATGTCGCACTAGCAATAGGAGGGACTTATGTTTGAGTCAAGGGCAATTATCGGCCATAGTACAAACCTTCCAATAGGAGGCCCGTCCCGTCATTGTTAGAGGGTAATTCGGCCCCACACCTTATTATACGTGTCACGATTGCGAGTAATAATTATCTTGCAGGAAGCTTTTTATTCCTATATCTGAGATACCTTTTTGAGACATTATGTTTATTAGAAAATAGGTGGAAACTCTCAATATCGTTTTGCGTTGTAATGCAATAAAATAAATGTGATAACACACATGATAAAAAAAATTTTTACTACGTTACATGATTTAGTCTATTCATGTTCCGCCTTAAAAATATCAATTAAATATCTTAAAAGTCTATTATAGATAATAATAATAATATTGTTACAAACCTGTAAAGTTGCTTCCCAGCACGGTTGAATCACTGGAAAGATGGGAACTCTCAATATCGTTGAATCACTGGAAAGACCATTTTATGATCAGCCCTATGGGTGCTGATCGGGTGCCGCATCAGTGATCTAAGAACTGACAAAATAGATATTGCTAGGTGATAAAATAGATATTGCTAGAAACTTCAAGAATTTTAACGATTCATCCAATAGGAACAGAGATACTCCTGATTGGTCCAGAACCTTCTCGGCCTGCCTCCCGGGAACTATAAAAAGCCATCAGTCTCAAGCTGCAAGGTATTGTCCGTAGTCGGAGTCAAGTGAGTCGTCGAGAGGATAACGAAACAACTGCGGAATAGTCCGGCGAAGTGCCAGCATTGTGTGGAGCCCAAGCTATTGCTGAACTGAGCTGTGTGCCGAGTTATGGTGTTTATTGGGGAAACAGCATCGAGTCCTGTGAGGAGTAGCCAGTCGTGTAGTAGTGTGCCGGCAGCTGGATACAACTAAAGCGAGGAGACAGTGGAGAATTAAAGCCGTTTGGCGAGACCGTAGTGAAACTACGAAAATTCCCTCTCCTACTGAATTCTGTCAGGACGCTTTATGTGCTGTGGTTGTTATTACTACCGATTATGACCGTTTGCGGGCTACTGTTTGTTGAAGTGTGCTGCTGTGTGTTGCCTGTCTTCGTCTCGGTTGTATATATTTGCCATCTGTGTATTCATCTCTTCGTTTGTAATAAAAGTCGTCGTCTGTCATTAAAGGACTGTTTATTTCTGCATCGACCATCAAATCTTGAAAGAACCCCGACGGAAGAATAAATCCGTAACAATATATATAAAACAAGTTAGTCAAATTTAGAAAAAAAACTTTTATTATTTATTTTACTCTTTGTTTCTTTTTAGTTTTAAATCTTTAAATCAGTATTATAAATATTATAAATCTTAGAATCAATATTTTCTCCAAGTATCTACCAGATGGACTCATTGGTATGGAATCAAAAAAAATTTTTTTAATTATTCTATTAACTGATAACTTATTTCCGAAAATATTATAACGTTGAATTAGCATCAGGAATATGTAACTTTAATTAATTACATAATTGAAGTACATCAAGAAATGAAAGAAAAATAGATAACAAGATTCCATTTTTTCTTTTTTCTTTTCTAATTTTAAAAAAGAATTAAACAAGTTAAATAAAAGCGTTAATATGATTGCATTAGTTTGTACGATAATAGAATAAAAAAATGGATATTTTCCTTTTCCCAAATCTTCCATTACGTTAAATTTTCCTTCTGTTTTAACGACAGGAAACGTATGCTGTATAATGTTTTAGCAACCGCAGACATTTAAATACACTGGCAACATTGAGTAATGATGAATCAATACAATATTGATTTAATTGCGAAAAGAAAGGATTTTTTCTCGAAGTATCTAATGCCTTCAATATTCTAGTCATTTTCCTAATGGTAATTTTTTTATTTTTAAGTAATGCTGAAATGGAGCGGGGATGGAATAGTTAAATCTTTCTATAATGTTGTTGATATGGTAAGTACGAGTAGAAATGTCCCCCCCCCCTCCCTTTCCAACTGATTTGCTATTGAAACAATAAATATATGGGCAAAAATTATAAATAAACTAAAATTATTTTTACAATTGTTTTAAAATGTAATGTGCTTGAATCTTTTTCTTCCACGACCAAAATGTATATTAATATGTGACACGGTCTAATGATAGCTAAAGTCTACATTATGGTAGTTGTCAAAGGAATGAGTTTATTAGAGACGAAGCAAGTTTGAGTCGATATAATGACTGAAATGTAACTTCGAAGTTTTATTGAATATGGCCTATATTAATGTGTATACCAAAAAATCTCTCAATTAAATTGTGGGTTCTTTAAGGCATTCAGTAAAGTAAGAATTAGTGTAACAGTTATTTATTTTCAGGTTTCGTTACACACAGACATTATGCATATAAAATGTGGAATAAGAGAATGGATCAAATCATACAGTACATGCTATTGTCTCATCTGAACTGAATCATCGCCTCCAGGCATCAGAGGATGCTGTCTCTGCTGTTAGTGTTACAAGAACGTATTAATAAAACGAAAATATTCAAAATGATTCAATGCTTCTTCAAAAATAGACAAGTTAGTTTAAATGGGCTGAAATTCTATTTTGATGCTACACATTGGTAATTTAAAACATATTTCTTAATTATGAAACATGATCAGAAGACGAGGACATCTTATTCGGTGTCCTATTCTTTTAACTTCCAAAATGTACTGGTGGGATTACATTTAACTCTGAATAATTTATCGCATGAGACATTTAAGTAGATTGCTGTTCTTTCCGTACATAAATCTCTGATCCTCTAGCCCAGAAACTGATATTTTGCTACTAGACAATCAATGCCCTCTAAAAGCCCAGACTGAAAATATTATTATTGTTATTATTATTTCTTAAAATGATAAAATTTACAGGCTGGATACTTTGCTAATGTTAATATGCATGGTGCAAAAATTGTTCAAAACGTTTTTCAGATCAGATTACTGGAACCAAAATGTCAAATTTGGCAGATAGTTACTTCTGTACTCGATGCTCACTAAGAAAATTTTTTATTAAATTCTTAATTAAAACTTAATTGAAAAGCTAATATTTTTCCCTATTGCCTCATAGCCTATGATCGTACAAAAGCCATTTTCAGATTATTTTAAAACTCAAAAATTTAGCTGTTCAATAATACCTTAATTTCTATACAGAGTTTTTCCTTTCTAATTAAAAAAAAAAATCAAAGTATTTTATGCATCTTTTCAAAAATACTTTTCATTGTTTGTTTCTTTTCTTACTGCTTTTTGCACACTCAGTTTGCGGAGACATTAAATACACTTTTTTGTGCACGTGCTCATTATTTTAATTAATGTATATATAGAACCCTTTTATGCAGACACAAAATAAAGCCGAGTTTGTTAATCGTCATTTGGCAATAGCCTTAAATATATATATATATATATATTAAACCGAATAAAAAAAGAATCCCGCCTGAAGACTTTTTCAAGTTTCACCCTCAGGCAGGGATTAAAAAAAAAATGATATAATAAGAAAGGGATTGAATAAGAAATAATTTTTAGTTGCGATTCTGAAACTATTTCGTTTCGTTTTAGTTTTAGTTTAATTTTCAAAATATTTCTTACTTTAGATTGGTTACTATATATATATATATATATATATATATATAATGATATTTTAAAACTTAATTTAATCCTAATTAATTTCCTAAATTTTTATCCTCAAATTCACCTCATGTCAAAGTCATTCTAAAATATTCTCTTATTTCCTGATCTCATTTCACTTTTTCTGTTTAATTAATTCAACTGAAGCTTTGTAAAAATGATGCGCCATCAGTTCCATGTGCCTAGTGAAAATGATCCCTCCGTTGCCCTTGTCAAAGGTCAACACGTGTATGGAATCGACACGTGGCGGAAATCTCATGTTATATAAGACCAAGGATAGTTTATTTCATTCTTCTCTTTTCGTTCTGTGTTGCGTGTTCGTGGCTCATGCTTGTATATAATGCGTGCTTCTGCTGTATAAAATAAAACGACGTCAAGAAATCAAAAGTCTCTTCAATGTCTTCAAACCTGCCTTCTGCTTTTAAGAATTATATGCTTACATATATATATATATATATATACAGGTGGTTATCAAAATAATGGAAACTCCTTAGATTTATAAATAATCCCTCATTAGTATTGTGTATTACCACCTTTGGCATATACACTCATGTCCAAAATTAAAGTCACAAACATAAAATCTGAGAAAAATGAAAAACTATTTACTGTGTTGTCACGAAATTTGGCACAGAGGTACACTACAATGGAAGGAAGAACATAGACTCATGACAACATGGAAAAGATTTTAATTGTGAATTAAGAAACAGGGTATATCAAAAAGTGTTACATTATGAATCAGAGATAAAGCATTTATCTCGGGAAAAGCTTGTATAATATGGACCACCTTGTATAGTATGTGACCACCGTGCACTGCTATACAGGCTTCACAACGAACTTTCATACTGATTATGGGGGTGTCAATAAATGCTTGGTACAACAAAGCCCATTCTTCCAAAGGCACGGCTTTTAATTCTTGTAGGGTATTAGGAGAGGGGTTACGCTGCGCAATGGCTCTTCCGAGACCATCCCAAACATGTTCAATAGGATTAGGATCCGGAGACCTCGAGGGCCAGTTCATACATCGAATATCCTCTTCCTCAAGAAAATCATCAACGATCTGGGCTCTGTGTGAACGCGCGTTATCGTCCATAAACATGAAGTCTGGTCCAAAAGCACCCCGGAACAACTTCACATAGGCTTCGAGGATCTCATCCCTATAGCGATGTGCATTGACAGTACCCGCATCGAAGACGTGCAGTGGTGTACGGCTACCCAACATTATGCAACCCCAGACAAGGATTCCTCTGCCACACTCTATGTGGTAAATCTCGACTCATCACTGAAAATTTCTGTTCCATTCTTGCTGTGCCCGAGACTGATGTGTTAGGCACTACAACAACCGGGCTTTTCTGCTGGATGCAGTCAAAGGGACGCACTCAACTGGTCGCCGGGCATAAAGGACCCTCTCTGCTAGACGTCTGTATACATTTTGTCTGAAATTCTTATTCCAGGCGCAGCAGCAAGGTCACGAGCAAGTTGAGGAGCCGTTGTCAGTCTATGCCGTCGTGCGCTTAATGCCAAATAGCGATCCTGGGCAGGTGTCGTTGCTCTGTGATGGCCTTGGACGGCCTTCCTGGTTACAGTACCACTTGTTTGGAATTGATTCCACAACCCGGATATCAGTTTCGGTGCCACTTGTAACCATCGAGCCACCTCCGCTTGAGACTGCCGAGCTTCAAACCTGCCAACAGCTCTCCATCTCAAGAAATCTTCTAAACGATTATGAGAACTCATTCTCACTGAAAACAGGTTAATTTTTTTGTTTTAATGAAATATTCACAAAATTGCAGGCAAAACTCCCAGATGCCTAAACGGTCTAATTTCAGTAGTTCCTCAAAAACTAATGCTAAACAACATTTTTTTCCCACAACAAAGGTTAATATCGTGTTACCGGTCCTTCACAATATATAAAACATAATTTGTTTAAATTTTACTGGTAGCCTTTTAGAATTACTTTGAAAAACATTTCTGTGACCTTAATTTTGGACATGAGTGTAATAAGCTTGGTTTTGCCTAGGAATCGATTCATACAAATCCTGAATAGTGTTTAGATAAATATTGTACCATTCTTCCTGGAGATATTATGAAAATTCTCAGAGAGATGCCGGTGGAGGATATCCATTCTGTATAGAACGCTCTAAAATAAACCATAACGGTTCAATTATACTGAGTTCAGGTTTCTGTGCGGGACAATGCAGATGTTTAACTTCATCCTCGAGTTCATCAAGCCATGATTGGACAAGTCTCGCTGCATGGATATGTGCATTATCATCCTGGAAAATCCCATCTCTTTCAGGAAACAAAGTTTACATCATAGGATGGACCTGGTCAGCTAACATTTCTCTATACTTCTCCCCAATGATCCTTCCTTTCAGAGTTACGATTGGTCCATTGGAAACCACGGTCTGGCTGCCACTATCATGACCTCCATGCTTGACTGTTGGAAGAAGACAATCACGATCATACGCTTGTGCAAGTGTCCTCCAAACGTGCACCTGTCCTGTTGTAGGGAAAATTGTGAAACACGATTCGTCAAACCATATTACTTTCTTCCACTTATCAATCGACCAGCTATTGTGAGTGCGACAGCACTGTAGACGACGTTTACCATTAACATCTGTGAGAAGTGGCTTGGGAATTGTTGATCTTCCATAAATGTTCCGTTTATGAAAGTGCCTTCTAACTGCAATCACTGACGCTGGAGAATCCCGATCGGGATTGAGCTCTGCTGTCACTTTTGCTACAGTTGTTCGCTTTTTAGACTTTACAATCAGCTTCAATGCCCGTCGGTCTCTTTCACTGATCACCTCTTTCCACCCACTATTTTGCTTTGCGGAGCTTGTCTGTGTGTATGCTGTCATGACTTTAGACGCAGTATCTCTATAAATGCCTAAAAGTTGGGATGTTTCGATCACACTTGCTCCAGCTAGAGGGGCACCTACAATTTGGCCTGTTTGAAAATCTGAGAGATCCGACATTTTGCGCTTTGAAAAAAATACAAGAATTACAGAACTTTAATAAAGCTAACACATCTATCAGAATATATACATTACTATTTATAAAAAAGCTGATGGTTATTATTATATTTTAATGCTTACGAAGCGCATTCAAAAATATCACTTTTATTCACAGGTATTTTTATTATTTTGATAACCACCTATATATATATGTGTGTGTGTGTGTGTGTGTGTGTGTGTGTGTGTGTGTGTGTGTAATGATATTTTAAACTTTTAATTTCAATTTAATTCATTTCCAAGATTTTATCTTAATTTAGCCCATATTAAGTTCATTCTCTTATTTCGTGATACAACTCCACTTTCTCTACTTAATTAATTCAAGAGAAGCTTCATAAAATTGCTTAGTCAGCTAACCGCCGAGATGCTTTCACACGCTCGGCATGAAGGGGTAAAAATGTCCAGTAAGCACATTCTTTCTTAAAAGATCCCTGTGTTTCCCTTACACGTGATTGACATGCGTCAGAAATCCCTATCAGAATCTTAATAATATATTAGCACTGTGGAGAAATATTTTCCCTATCAAAATCTAAGGTTATATAAGGCGAGGGATAATTTATTTCGGCCCTTCTTTGCCACTTCCGCTTTTGTCTGCGCTGTGGCGGACGCGAAATGTCAGCGTCTTTGCTTGTAAATAATTATGCTTTCCCGATGGATTAAAAAGAATTTAAAAAGATAAAAAGTCTCTTCACTGTCTTCAAACTGCATCATGCTTCACAACAAATAATGTTACATATTAAAAAAGCCGGCAGAATTCCGAATATATATATATATATATATATATGGGAAGTTGGATAGTACGAAAAATTAGTGTAAATCGAGCAGTTCCGATTACAAAGTGAAATAGTCGAAAAGTGGGAAATTAAAGTCAAAAAATAAATTGATGATTTCGTTTTTAGTAATTGATGAAAAATTAATTTTAACAATTCATGAAATTTGAAATAATTTAAATTTACTTTAAAAAATAATACATGCATTTATGATTTCTTATTATTAGCAGAAATGCATTACCTTATGACGAATGAGCGGAACGAGCAGGGATAATGTAGTCATCCCAAAAGAATCACAACATTATTCTTGAGTAAGGAATCAAAACCCCTAATAATATTTTAAATAATCTATAGACAGACGAACCTAAAAGATCTGTACAATTTATTATATTTAAAAATTGTCCTAAATAATATATATATACTAGATGCCTTTAGCGACCAGTTTATTCATTGACTTTTGGGGCAATTAAATAATTAATATGAAATGATTTTTTTAATTTTATCATGAAAACTTAAATTAAATTTGAAACTTGAAATGTGAATCATTGCATTAAAAAAAAAGTGTGTAGAATGAGAAATAAAAGAGGAAGTGAAAATCCTACCTTGGAGTTATGGTCCAAATAAAGCAATTCTTTTTCATTTTAATATTGACAAAATCATGCAATTGAATATTTTGCTGAATGAATTTGAATAGAAATTTGGCGATAATTAAACCTATTTCCGCCCTCGTTTAATCTTTCTGTTTGATATCTATTTCTTGATTTTTATTACATCCTCTTTTCTCTGGCTAAATGGAACTTTTGGGGGATATGGACTCCCACAAAAGCACTTCTAATGACATTTTGCTGTTCCATTAATTGGCGAGCCGTTGAATTAAGCGCAGTTATAAAGACGTTCATTGAAACGTTCGGCAAAACATTTGTTTACATTTACTATTGCTATTCGGCAATAAATAATAAAAGCGATTTCTGTGTCATGCATGTTAGCGTTTCTTATACATAGATAATATCTAATAAATGGCTTTTACTTTTAAGCCATTTATCTTATTGCTGCCATTCGACAATAAGTACTAAAAGAGATTTCTTATTACATATTGTACGTTAACGTTTTATATATCTAGACTCTGTCTAATAAGATTACTTTTTCTGCTTTTAAGCCATTTATCTTAATATAGAATTTATGAATGATGAAGATAATGTTAGAAAGTATTACTTCCCGACGACGGCGAGGGCCATAATGATTGAAAGAACGCAGAACCGAAACAAAAAGAACACATTTATGAGCCTTAAATCTACCATCACATCAGCAACGGATTTCCAACTAGACTGACCCTGTAACTAACTGTCTATAGCCGCTAAGCTGAGAAGGGGAAGGCCGCAAGATCGATTTAAAAATGTTTTTTTCTTCACATAAATATATTTGTAAAAAATACTGATGCTTTGAATAAAATAATTTTTAAGATAATATGAATATTTTTCAAGTACAATTGGTCAGATTCTTATATGTTTCATTACGTTATTTTCATTTTGTTTTTAGAAAATTTATAAATAACGAACGCTTGTTTTTATAATATTGAATAGAAACGTAAAAATTTGGTTGTCTAAACTCATGAGAAATAAATAAAAACTAAAATATATTTTAATATATAAAAATATATTTTAACATATAAAAATTAAATTATATAAAACATAAAGCTAATAAAATAATATATAAGACTATTAAAATAAGACTAAAATAAATCCTTAACATGTTAAAAATGTTAAAATAAGTAACTAAATTTTCCATTTTATTAAAAGAAAGGCTTCTCAATGTGCAAAATACATGAATCCACTACTGCATAGCATGTAGAACGTCTTCTCAATGCTGTAATGTGGAAATTTAGAGAAAATAGTAAATTGTAACTTGGGAAACGTTTTCATCATCTAATCACCATTCAAAGTTTAGAAATTCATCCCAAAATAATCTTTGTGTTCCTTCAAAATGGGGCTAATCTCAGTAACAATTACGTTCAGATTATTATTATGCCTTTCGCAAAATTTATCCAGAGAAAAATAAATGTGCGTTGTGATTTCCCACAATTACGCTCTGAAGATTACATATCTACAATAGTTTAAATTTCTAATCAAGGAAAACTATCTGGGTCAAAAGATAAATACTGTTATCGAATGTTCTTTGCTAAACAAAAAGATTAAACCATTAACATTATTCTTTAGAATCACGAAAAATGCTGAAATGTTACTAAAAGCAAGTGAGTGCTACATTCGCCCCAAGCAGCATTGTTTAGAAAAGACGTAAAAGTGACATTTTCATCAATTCGATATTGTTACGCGCGTTGAAAAGACAGCATTTACTGATTCGCCCCAGGTACCGAAACTTCTACTAGAATCCTTAAAAGACAGTTCTTTTTCATTTAAAGGCTTGATCACGTGATGTCTTCATTAATAAACTAATAATCTAAATCTGGCAGCAGCACAATTAATTACGCAGCAACATGAGTTAGTACGTTTAATTTCAAATCAGAGATTCCCAGTGCCTTAGGGAACTAAGAACTACTTCAAGGCATGAAAAACCGAGGCTGCGTTCGCTCATTGATTTTCTCGTATTATTTAAACAATGCTGCGTGTTTATGTTTATCAGTTTCGAAAGGGTAAACCATCTCTGGAACTTTATCGCGCATTCTTTAATTAATGTACTTTTGTATTATTAATCATATACCATGGACGAAGAAGAGTTATGAAAAAGCCTAAGTGTCTATTATATATAAGCCTTAAAGTGCGATACCAGGCGATTTCTTTTTGGCGATTAATCACTGGCCTGCGGTTAATCGAGAAATACCAGAACATCGAATGTATAGTATAATGAACATCTATATGAAGCCTATTTTTTTTTAGGTCGAGTGAACCCAAAATTTGACACAGAAATTCAATTTTAGTCACAAAACCATATACCAAACTTCATTCATTTAAGTCAATGCAATTTCTGTTATTGCGTTTACATGCTTGTGAAAGTACAAATCAGCAAGCTCTCAAGCCTTTCATAGATTTAGTTTTAAATTTGATACTATTTCTATTTATATACTTTCGCTGTCAAAATATGTACGATATTTCATTTATCTACCTCTCTTCGTCTTATAGTTAGCGTATTAACTTAGTTTCGGACGGTCGGACAGGTATATTGAATATCATATAAGCCAGTTAACAACTACGCTACCTGAGAAATTGCTTTTGTATCGTGGTCATGTTACTGGACTGCGAATCACAAGATCCCAGGTTCTATCCTCGCGCAATTCAATCTCACCACACTGGTGACCCGCCGAATGGATTTCTTTCAAAATTTGATTTAAAAAAAAAGTCTACAAATTTGGAGTACCCATGTACCAAATTTCATCCGACCAACTCAACGCGTTTTCGAACTATCGTATTTACAGACAGACAGTCATAATTTCAAATATATGTCTTTCAGACTCGAGAGTTCTGAAACGTGGAATTTTTCAAAATCTCGAGGTCGAATTTTTTTTATATTTACAGTCCTTTTTCTTTGTATATTTCGTAAATGAGAAAACGAAAAAAAAAATCGAGAATACATTTTGTATCTCTTCTATTTGATAAATTGATTCCAAAATACGATACAGATCTATAATTTTAGAGTCAAGACCATATACCAAATTTCTAAATTGTTGTATCATTGAATTATGTACTTGCAAATACATATACAGGCCGAATGACCACCATTTGTTTTACAAATATGGCTTAAAATTTATTTTGATTTTCCATTCTGGTGAGAAAAATATAAGCCAAATTCCATTCATCTTTGTTGCCTTCTTAAGTTATGGTTTTTACGTGTACTTAGATGGACAAACAGACTCTTTTTATGTATTTCATTCAAAATTTGATACGTACTAATACCGCAGACATGTAGGACCGTATACCATATTTCATTCAGGTAGATGGTTTCGTTTCCGAAATAGCATGGTCATGGACAGATAGATCTGACTCCAAAAATATGTTCCGGACTTCTCATAATGATTATGTTTAAAGAAAAAGAGATTCGTCAAAATATCGAAATTAATTTTTTTTAACAATTTCTTTTAATAAACTTTGTATATTGCATATGCAACAAGATAAAAACAAATGTAAAATTTTAGAAACCTAATGTTGAAACCAAAAGATGCTTTATATTAATTTATATTAATGCCAAAATAATGTATAAATATGTAAAAATATATAAGTCATATGAATGGCATCAATCATGCTTTGTATTACTTTATGTATAATATTCTTTACGTAATTTACATATATATATATATATATATTATATTCTTAAAATTTTTATTTAAAATTTCCCTATTTATCATGAGAAGAGAAACGAAATTTTATATAAAAAAAAAGATTGGAGAGACATATGATTTAAATTGATGATAAAAATTTGATCCAAAATACCAAAAGATTGAGACTATTAACATATCATTTCAAAAATAAAAATAAAACTATTTGAATATCTTAGATTTATTTATTAAAAGAACTTAAATATAAAGCTGTTTAATTATTTCACCCCTACAAGCGCAAAATGGCCAGAATATTTTCGACTTTGTATGGTAATCAAAATATTGAAAAGCATTGTGGGGACACCTTACAATATCAACTGTTATAAGGAAAGTGATATCGTATTTGGCTCCGTATAATTAATATCATTATAAAAGTTGCAAGATGATTAAAATTTTAGAACCATTTCTGAAACTTAAATAAATGGAATTAAATTTATTGAGTTATTTTTAAATTTGTTAAAGCCGAATTTATTTTTATTGTTCCTGTTTATAATCCAGTAATAATCAGTAAATAAATAAACTGATAGATGACTCGTCAAAATTTTGTTCACTTTCTAAATGAAGTCAGAATTGCTGACCTAGCCTTCCCGAAATCTTTGCATACTCCGATCTCCTCGGTCGAATAATGTGATATGTCCGGAATTATCGATTACTTAGATCAGGTTCGGTTTGCACCGTGATATGGATCAAATGGCATGTATCTGGTAATAATCTTTTAATTTATTGGATCCTATCTCTGTAATTTATTCTGGTAAATCCTCAATCTCAGAAATTGTCACAGATTTAATTGGAGGGCTATTTTCTATCCAATGGTATCTGATGTATCTTTAGGGATAAAAAGAATTGGTTAAATTTGACGATATATCTGATAATATTGGGATTTTACAAATGTATAATTTACATATATGAAATTCAATTACCATTCCATCTATTATTATATTATTCAATTCATTTATCATGCATCTGCAATAATCTATTTTTCATGGAACATCAGTTACTTATAAATCGATTATATTAGCATTATTATAACCGTCTTGCTGAAAACATAAAGAGAGATACTTCTTTTTAAATTCTAATTCATCTATTTTTCTCAGAATTTTCAAATTTAGGTAATCATGTTTAAATATGAAAGATATCTAAGACATCTAATAGAATGTACAAAATTCTGCTATCGTAATCAAATAATGCTGATTTATTTTACCCCTTTTTTTTATTTTTTATTAAAAAAATTATCCCTTTTTTTTGTCCTATTATGAAATTGTATGTTTTTTTTAAATAATTCTATTAAAAAAATTCTATTCTATTTTAAAAGTATCTTATTAATCATATGATTTTTCAGAATTATTCTTAAATAATTTAATAAGAATTACATGATAAAAAATTTATTCAAAAACATTATCTGCAAAAAATACCGTGCAAGATAAATAGACTAGGGGCATGATTTTTTATAAAAAAAGTTAGAAAACAGCTGGATATCATTTTCCTTCCTGTAACTATGATATGTTTTACTTCTAGAAATAATCCATTATGACAAAGTCTTTCAAAAGAATTAAATAGAATTCTTAAGGTAAAATGGTATGAATGTTGTAATGCAAAATGGTGAGGTAGTTGCGAGTATTCATCAATAAATCTAATATTTCAGAATGAAAAAAACACGAATTAATTGGTAAAAAATTCCTCTGTGCTTTTCTTTTACTTATTTGCAAAATTATTTGGTTTCAGAAAAAAATGGTGAATAACAATCAGTATTATAAAACGATATTAATTTAAAATAACGCAAATAAGTTTGATCAAAAGTCGTTTAGGACGAATAAACCTCATGTAACAGTTTTCAAGTTTTGTTTATTAATACAGAAATTAAAGTAATGATCATAAGTTGAGCTAAAAGGATATTATTGTTAATATTCGAAATAATATTTGCTGTTTAATCATCTGTAATAAAAATATTATTCAAAAATCCATTTCAGTAGTAATATACAGTATTCTAAATATGCAAATGCGGCATAAATTCGAAATGATGTTTCTCATTTCTTTTGGTTTAGCCTATTTTGCCAAGTTCATGGAGTAAGGAATCGTGAAATACTGAACAACACGTCTTTGAAATACTCTACGTAAAATCGATGGAAAAGTATGACATAGATGTTATATATAATGGGAAATCCCTTTCTTGAAATACTTTCAAGGGAAACTGTCGGACATTTGTGTTTCTTTTGAAATAAAACTTCCACAAGCCAGTTCGTATACCAGCAACTAATTCATTGCTAAATTGCAGATTGATTTACAAGTTTTTAAATAAAGCTGATTAAAGCGCAGCCAGAGAATAAAATCTATAGCCTTCTTTATCCGATTCATGCCATGCCATGCTTTATCTATAAGGTGAGTTGATGACATAAATCCAAAATAATTCAGAATACCCTAACTTTATGATTATTCTATAAATATCGTACATAAATGATTCTAAATTATCATCCTTTGTGAATCAGTTTATATTTAATGGAAACGAATATAAATCTGAGGGAATGCGAAAGTTGTAGGTTGTCGGGCCCTACTAAGCTCTCTAGAGGCCCTTGAGCGGTAGAAGTTTCATGGCCTCCTTTGCATGTATCCCAACTTCCAAAATCAGAATATAATTTATTGATTTTAATTTATTTTATACATAAGCAGTTTTAAGCAGCAAATTTTGGCAAACTGAAATAGTAAAATATAAAAATTGCGGATTACTTTCAAGGGATTTTGTTTCAATGTGTCAAAAATTTAAAAAAAGAAATCAAAATTCAAACTTTAAAGTAATCTTATACAAAATATTAAAAAATTGCCAAAACTTTTGAACACAGTCAAAATTCTATTTAATTATAGGATCGAGCATGATTTTTTTTTTAAATTATAAAGCAGCATATTTTTAGAACTACAAAACGACGCACAAACGACGTCTTATCTCTGTTGCAAAAGCTAATTAATTAGGAATGTTTCTAGAATAATGTTCCAAAATTTAAACTATAAATAATTTTGAAATAATTCTTAAATTCAATAAAAGTTTTAAAAAATTAAATTATTCTGAAACTAATACAAAAAAAATCTTGAAATTTTATTTATCCCTAGATAACTGCCTAATTCGTTTGATTAATAGTTTGACTATGGTGGGATGACTATAGGACAATGGCGTTTCAAATTTTACAATATTTTTATAGACTCAATAAATATTTTCTCTTTAATAATTATTCATTCAATCATCTAATGCTGGTGGACATGAAGATACTTTGTTTGAAAGATATCAAATTGTTATGTTGTTTCATATCATCTCTTATTTTCGTTGATTCAGGGTTAAAGCTGTAAAATTCTTATCTAAGTGAGAATCGTGCCACAGTTTGTAAAGGGAAAGAGCTGTTGATTTATTGTCCATTATTTTAAGTTTACCTCTACTAAAAATGATTTATATATCTTACTTGAATTATATTCATCACGAAAATATTGAAATAAGTGTGACTTACTACAGATATTTACAAACATTTCCTTTTTACTTTTTCATACACGAAAGATAGAGGAAGTATTGCAATCGTCAAAGACTTCGAACTCGAGACTTTGACAAATTTTCAGGTTTTAGACCTCCCTGAGTGCGAATAATACGTTTTTGGCATTATATTGTGGCAAATTGAGATGCGCGAGGATAGAACCTGGGACCTTGTGGTTCGCAGCCCTGTAATATGACCAAAATACAAAAGCAATTACTCGGGTAGCGTAGTTGTTAACTGGCTTATAAGCTATTCACTACAGAATCTCCCTCCAGTGAGTCGGAGGTGAGACGAATGATATGGCTGTTGAGTGGTGATGTATTTAGCTGTTGTCTAATGGGCCTGTACACAGTTGAGTAGCGCCAAGCGTTATGGTGGTCGTGTGTGGGTGAATGGTTGCTGATGCTGCGTCACGTGAGTGTGACGACTTTGGGTTGCTGCGTCAAGTGAATCTGACGACTTTGGTTTGCTGTGGGTAGATGGCGCCACAACAGCTGTACGAAGGTTGAAGGTTCATCGCCCGAGGTCACCAATGTAGCGGATTGTGATTAGCGAGGATAGAACCTGGGATCAGCCCAGTAACATGACCACAATACAAAAGCAATTGCTCGGGTAGCGTAGTTGTTAACTGGCTTATAAGCTATTCACTACAATATCTATCTGTCAATCATTCAGTCTCTGTCTGTGAACACGAGAATTCCAAAAATGTTTTGAGCTAGATGGCTGAAATTTGATATATGGAATTGACTAAATTTGAACTAAATCTATTCAAAGTAAGTCTGTCTGCTTAGCCCTTCGAGTACAAACAAACTTGATATTTTCAAAACTAGAGGGCTAGGTAAATAAAATATAGTACACCGATTTAGCATATAATATATAGAATCTCAACAAATTTTGAACCAAACCTGTCAAAATACTGACCGTCTCTCAATCTATTCTTTCGCATGCATGTACCCGCTATTACTCATAAATGCGATGACTTAAATCAATGAAACTTGAGTATTGTGTGAATACAATACTCATTAATTTTGGTGCCAATCAACTGACTCAAAGGCTTCGAAAATATATTTTTTTGTAAAATAAAAATCAGTAAAAATGCTAAATTTACGCCAAAGACCTATATTTTATAATTATCGTTCGCCAACGACACGCAAGGAATTGGCAGCTTTACTCAAGCTCTACAATTTTATACAGAAGTATTGGAATTTATTGGAGAATATATGAGAATGTTTCGGGGAGATGGCTTCTGTTGGCTTGTTTAGTGATTTTTGAATTAAGAAAAACATGTCTAACTTCCATTAGACATGATTTTTCTTATAACTATTATCCATTGATTAAATAATGTGTTCTTGAAAAACAGTCGAATAATAATGTGACGCTTTGTGTGACATTCAAATAGTTTTTATTCAAATACAGATATTGGTAATGAAAGCATTAAAAATATAACATCTCCAGAAAGTCACAAGAAGAGGAGGGAGTAAATGTAAAATGTGCTAAAAATGCAGGAGAACAGATTGTGTTTCCCAAAAGAATCTAATACATATTTTTATTGTGCCCATATATGGCTTCACTAATTTTAAACATTAAACATATGATCATAAAAAAATTTCAAGTGCTTTTTTTTTTCTATATTCCTTATGTAAAAGAGAAAATGCGATGAGATACTATAAAGGAAAGAGAATACGATAGGTACTATTAAATTCATTGATAAATTAAATTGTCAAAGAAATTGATGTAATGATTTTTGTATTAAATTTTTTGAAATTTTCCTATACTGTAGTTAGTACAGTTAGCAAGATAATAAAAGTGCTGACATATTTATTTTATTTCTATTTGAAATCGGAATGATCAGTGAAATTTCATTGGAAAGATCATTTATATCAGTTGAAAAAAACGAAAGGATGAGCTAGATAATTAAACACTAAAGAAACATAATTCAGTTAAAGACACTAGAAAAAGATATCCACTATGTATCAAACAGCTCCCATTTATCCATTTGGATCAATTAATAGTGTTTATATCACTTTCAACATTAATAATATGCATTAAGCTAGTTAAATATTTTACAACATAATGTTATTCTTCGTCAATAAGTTTATGTGAGTTAATTGTTAAAATCCATCTTAAAACTGAACAGTTTTGCAACCTGATATCAAAAAGAGAAAATGTCTCTTTCGCTCCCTTTCTTAATCTCTCAGATAAACGGTATTTTCTAAATTTCGTTTTGCACAATTCTTGTTATTTTTCTCATTCTGAGGTACCTTTTTTAAAAAAATGAAGTTTTAATCCTCTTTTTTCTCTGAATTTCTCAAATCCTTTTTAGAGATCGCAACAGAAAAGATTTCGGGCAAGTTTAACAAGAGACAAATATATCGATTAAAAATGATCGAATATAAATCACATTCAAGCTTTTTTTTTTTTCATACTAAACCAGGAATTGAACACTTTGACTCTCTAATGATTTAAATTGTGCCATGCTCCATACACTGCTAAATAGATCCTGGCATTCTAAAACTTTGATAGATTAGGAAGAACCTGTGATTCTGCTACTCGATATTTACCATTCTGCCTTATGGTAAATATCGATGCATCTTGCTGGAATTGTTCCCAACATAGCAAATGCGCTGCTCAGTTGGAATATTTTTAGAGAAGTCAATTGTGATATAAACTACTCATATTCAGTAATACATTCATTCATTTTTTGAATTAAAAAATTTAATTTATTTATTTATTATTATTATTATTATTTAAATAAATTCAAATTATAAAAGCAATTGCAGCTATCAAATATTAAGAGTTATTAAAATATTAATTTTGTAAAAGAAATCTATTAAGGTTCTTGACTACTTAAATTATAATCGACTTTTATTTTCAATAATCGAAAATTAGAACAAAGATTTTTTTTATTTTGTTTTTATTTGTGAGAAAAAAAGCATTTTATGTGAAATTGAAAGGGTATCATAAGTTTAATATATTCGCAATATATTATGATATTTCCTGACAATAAAAACCGTGTTTCAATTTCAAAGTAATTCAGGAAATAATTACCAAAGTAATTTGTCAAATTTTCTTGCCCCAGAATAATATGGCCGCTATTGTCTGATAGCATGGTTATGATTTCGGAAACGGAAAGCCCTTCAAAACACAATTCCACCGAATACCGTTTACATAAGCAAGGCTGGTGCAAATCATTACTAGCTGCGCCCTGCTAATATGGTAAATAAATTTAGAAAGATAACACCATTAACAATTTTACATTCATTAACTTTCATCGACGTTGTGATGATATTACTGCATATTATATATTTAATTATACAATATAACAGTTTTCTATATGGTTATATTTTTGATACCTATTTTTCGATTGATTTATTCATTTAAAATAAAATAAATTAATGCTAGAAAATGGAAGAAAAGTAAATAAAGTATATTAAAAAAGTAAAATAAAAAATAATTGTATATTTAAAAAATTATTTTTCAAAAATTCTTCAATCAACTTTTATTTCAAATAGAACTTGCCACAATTATTATGCAAGAACAAATAATCAAGAATTTTGGTGATCAATCCTCGTTTCACACAATTTTTTTTTCTTAATATTCAAATTTTAATTTTATTAAACTAAAAACCCGTAACTAATTTCGGGAAAACAAGAATTTTTTTTTATTTCCCATACATTTAAAAGCTGTTACATTTGAACTTAACTTCCGTACTCTATTCTAGAAAATCTTCATTTTTTACTTCAAATCGCATTCTTAGCTTGAAATTCTAAAAAAGTTAATAAATTGAAAAGACAATCCCTAGTTAGAAATAGAAGTACACGATATTTCTATCGAGTCAAACCATTACCATAATAAGAACTCGCATTTCGAGGTCTCACTGCATGAGTGGATAAGACGCCTCTAATAAACTCAAAAGTTTCGGGTTTGAATTTGTAGGTCCCCAATAGTATATAAATATTTTATAATTGCAACATCATACATCTTATGAATACCACGGAATACCGAATACTGTTAAAAACATTGTAAAATATGTAGCAAAATTTCCAAGATTATTAATTTTCAAAAATATTGTAAAAATTAAAGTTTAATATAAAAAAATTAATTTCAAGTCAATAAACAACTTCAGTTGATTATTATTATTAAATAATTCGCATGGACATTTATCCACCAACATACTGAATGTTATGTAATACTTTTCAATACAATGAAACTGATATTATAAAATCTATATTTATTGACACACATCAGTTGCAGTGCATACCTATTACATCAAAAAATGTCGAAAGTTTAATACTTTTTATTTTGTTATACAGTACAAGGGCAAGAATTTAGAGATAGAACTTTTCGCTTTGACTTTGAAAAGTTTCTTCTTTTGCCTTAAAAATTTATAAGCATTTCATTTTTAAATAATTCTTAAAAGATGACTCTCAGTTTCAGTACAGCAAAAATATTATAAATATATTTCACGAAATGCATTAAAGTGTAATAAATGATTTACTCGTGCCTTAAATCATCTGTCATTCAGTTTCGAAATTATTAACCTCATTCTCACTTAATATATTTTTTCTCATTTTTTTCTGTATATACAAACTATTAAAAGATGTGATGAATAACCTACTCTTTACAAAAAAAAAACTGTTTTCATCTTTTAATTAAAGCAGAAATTTCTTTGATCATAAAATAAATTAAATAAAAAGACTGTAATTGGTTTCGAAAAATTAGTCTAATTAAACTACTAACCTAAAACTATAAAAGATTAATTTAATTAAAATTAAAAGGTCTATTCAGAATTAGATTTAGTAACTGAATATATCATATGAAATAGAACTCTGTAAGTAATATTCCGCCGGTGTCCTGGCGCAGAAGTAGCGCGTCTTCCGCATGATCTGGGTGTCCTGGGTTCGAGTTTCGGTTCGGGCATGGTTGTTCTTCGTGTGTTCTATCTGTGGGATGTGTGAATGTGCCCCCCTGTAAAAAGAGGTTGTGCAAGCGAATGTGATGCGTGAGTAGCTAAGACGTACTCTTTGCCCTAATTGACGCGATTAAAAACAAGAGACGCTTCCTTGGCTTAAAATCGCTGACTTTGTCATCGAGCTTGTCCATGGCAAGTGTCATTAGAAACTTTAGATAAAGTCTTGCTAGTCCAGTGTGTAAGCCATCAGTTATCCAATTCAAGGAATCGAGTTGAAACAAAAGGTAAATCGTGATTGACTGTAACGGAATATTTAATAAGAATGGTGTCTGGAATTAACAGGAAATGCTGATATAGATGCTTAAGCTTTTCTCTGCACCCTAATTAGTAAATTCTGGATTTTCAGCATTGTGAAATATACAATACAATATAAGATTGTTTACTATTATATAACGCTCTATAATTGTGTATAATTCTGTACAACTTTATTGGAGCTGTTCTAATATTATATTGTATTATATAAGATTTCACACTATCGTTAAAAAATATTGTATAATATTAAAAGAATCTTGCATTCTATACTGTTTCAATATTAGAGAAAATATTATATTTTTGCAAATTTTATGATACTGCACAACATTATGTGCTACTTGAAGTAAGTGAAAAACAGAAGTATAGCAAATTTAGATTTTAAAAAATAATCAAGATCTGCGTTAAAAATGCCGTGTTTTTTTTAATTCTCGAATATGCAATTTTAATTAATTTCAAGTATATTTATTGCATTGAGGACCAATTTGGAGAACATTAGCAAAATTATATATTATCCGAATCCAATATTGATCTATAACAAAAGTCTTACATTTTACACTTTTAAAGTGTAAACTTATAAAATGTTGTACTATATTGTTTTCCCAAATTTTACAATATTATACAACATTATATACTTTTTGTTTTTGTAGGATAAAATAGGAATAATGCTTTTGAATGCGTTTTATATAATTAAAGCCAGAAATCCATGAATAGCATATGTGGTAATATAATAATAATAGTAAAATTCAGATATTATAAATTTACGCTACTGGTTAGTGAATATAGCGAGAATAATTAGTCTCCAGTACATGATATGATTTTTTTTTTTTTTTTTTTGCCTTTCCTGTTCCCGGCCTAAGCAGCTTAGCAAATGCAAATGGAGTCGGGATATGGCATTATATTTTCGTCCTTTTATCGCATTGAAAATAAAATGAAATGCACTAGTATTATATCCAAAACGATTCTCATAGAACGGTGTTTATATCCTCTCCCCCCCTACACTACTACACAACTGTTCTGGTGCTGTATGAGTTCGAATCATTAACTCACGAATCTTTTTACTGATATGATAGGGCGATAGTCTGTTTCATGTCGGAAAATATTCCTTTCGAAAAACTTTGACCTATCAACAACAATAAAGTGTACGTTTTTAAAGCATAAGCAACTAATCAAGAGTTTTGATTATAATAAAGCATAATATATATCATTCTTTTTTTTTTAATAGCAATGCATTTGTTAGGTTGTTGAACCATAAACATCAGGAATTAGTACTAAAATTTCTAAATAAATTCAAATAAATGGCAACGGTTTCTAGTCTCTCTACCGACCTCTAGCGGCCGGCAAAAGTGATTTCAATTTGAGTGAAGTTTGTTTATCGCGGTAGACGTGTGTGCAGTGTGTGTTTTGTTTCGCGCTAACAGTTTTTGGTTTTCGATTTATACTATCGGTCGTCTGCTCCAGTTGAAAACGAATTCTTGTGTATCAAGTCTTAAGCGTTTTAGCAAGTTAATATTTTTCAATTAGATTTCAACTTTTTTAAATTTGTCTTCTGTATATTCATACTGTGATGAAACATATGATTAACATCAAATTATTGGGGATTTAATATTTTCGTATTAAAATGAATTAAAAGTGTATAAAGAAAAAAATTATCATTGCCATAATTTTTTTAATTTCTTATTTCAATATTTTTCATTATAGTTTCCTGTGGAAATGATTATATACTCAAAAAAAATGTGGTTCTTAATAAAATAATATAAATGAGTTCTGAACAGAATATACGCACTGATAGGAATACAAATATTTCAAGCGATGGTGTGGAGATAAAAAATAACGGTGATTGCGCTAATGTTTGTGATGCCGCTCCAATTCGAATTAGAAACTTGGATCATCACAGTGAACCAGAAACCGAAACTAATTCCGCGCCTTCCGGATTAAAAACAACTAAAAAGGATTTACCAAATCTTCCTCATATAGCTCTGCAGCCTTCAGCAAGTGTTCCCATACGGGAAGATCGAAGTACTCCATCAGAAGAAGATAGCTGTGAAAATTTAATGTGTCATAGTTGGTCTGGGTCAGAAAGCAGAGATGACAAATGCACACATTTTCACAATCAGTACCAAAGGCCAAAATCTGTTTCATTCCACACAGGATCTAGTCTTCCTATTGAAAGCAAAATATCAAATGGTAAGTTGTACTGAAAGACTTCAAAACTCTGAAATTTGCGAGTTAGAAATTAGTTTGCTATAGTTGATTAATTAACTAAAGTTGGAAATACATTTTTTGTTACTATGTATGATAGAAATATTAAAATATATGCATGTATTGCTGCTGTGCATATGAAAAGCTATTTACAACATATTTTTGAGATGCGTCAATGTCTCTTAATAAATTTGGAATTAATATTTAACAACTATAGTGTTTCTATAAATTGTTCAATAATCAAAGTGTATTCACTTTTTTATATTAAATATTTATAATTATTCTTCAAGAGAATGTGTTCACATTAATTTCATCCAATTCTGGCTGAATCTTAAGAAATAGTATCTACTTTTTCAATAAAATAACAGATGATGATTTAGTTTAAAATATTTAATCATTGTATAAAATAATTTATTTATGGGTGTGTGGGTTAATTGTTTGCCATCTCATTAAATGTATAATTTTAAAAAATATTTTACACTGCATATTATATCTATAATATTATTAATTTATCTTTAGTTATATATTTTTTTACATACTGAACCAAAATTTCATTTTAATCTAAATTCCATGATAGCTTAACTCTTTTCTTAAAAAAAAAGCTCCATTTGGTTGTATTTTATTTTATTTACATCTTTAAAAAATAATCTGCAAAGTTCTAAAAGCATATATTTTCTGTGAAGATGGAATTCATTTGTTAGATTATTTTGTTATAAAATATTTCATAATTTTCTACAGCATTTCATTCTTTTTATTTTTTAAAATAGAAATAATATTTAGTGAAATATAGAATTCTTATCTTTTACTGTTGCATCTCTTGGCATCTCAATAATTATGAAATAAAAATTCTTTTATTTATAGAATATATTTCTATGTACATTTTTTAAAAATTGTTTTTTGATAAAATTTATTACATATTTTGTAAAGTGCATC
The DNA here is from genome assembly GCF_947563725.1 of Argiope bruennichi. Taxonomy (NCBI): domain Eukaryota; kingdom Metazoa; phylum Arthropoda; class Arachnida; order Araneae; family Araneidae; genus Argiope; species Argiope bruennichi. The sequence goes on from NC_079152.1 coordinate 82,760,424, forward strand.
AACTCATTTAAAATTATTTGTTAATTGTTTTAACATTTACTTTTTTTTTTTTTTTTGACAATTTTAAGTGGTTTCATTATATTAGTTGCAGTTTCTCTTTGAAAGAAATGTTTCTTTGTCGAAGAATTATTCTCTCCTCTAAATTCGAAGTAATATTTCTGCGTTTTTATAATTAAACTGAAAAAAATAAGAGGTTTGGTTGGATTTTTTTCAGTATCATAGCTTGCATCAATATGATATTTATTTTCTTGAAATATCAAGAGATATTTTCTTTTTTCTAAAATACAAATGTTCTAATTTTTTAATGATTAGGTTAATGCTTAATTTTATTAGGGTAGTGATCTAATTTTCAACGAATATTCTATTTTGTTGCTTAAATTATGTTTAAATTCATGTTAGTGTTAGTTTTTAATTTTTAAGAGCTTTGATCATTTTATATAAACTCAATTTCCTATATTTCATTTAAAACAATCAAAATTTGCTGTTATTAATTAGTCTATATGAGAATTATATGGACAAGTATTAAATGCATATCAAAATTATTATTGGTATTGAAATAACTATTAAAATTTTTATATATTTACTTTAATTGCTTATCAGTTATATTTTTGATAATTTATTTGTATGTCAAGTCTAGAGCAGTTAAAATTATTTTTAAATGTCTATTTAAACCATTATATATATATATATTGATTTTTTTCTGTATTCATTGAAAATTTTATCATTTTACCCAACCTACCCTTTTATAATTTTAATATGTATATATAAAATTTTATTTTTTTTAAATGTTTCATGTTTTTTAAATAAATTCTAGATGCCAATTTTTATAGTATACATAATATAATAATTTTGTCACTGGTTTCAGTTAGTATTGTAAATAGACACCATTAATTTTTCATTAGAAAAAAAATGTTGTTCTTACTTATATTAATTTACTTTTTTAAAAAAAAATTGGAAAAATAAGTGTTATTGATAAAAATTACAAAATGTGAATTGAAACTTCATTAAAAAAGTTACAAATCCTTAGTTCTTTCCTACTAAAAATTAAAAGTGGTCATAACAGAATTTGTTTTCCTATTAAGAGAGGACTCTACAGTATTATTAGCTATGTACTATATATTATAGCTAATTTGTCACATAGATATTTTTAAGTATGACTAATAATGCATTTCAAATTTTACTGGGACAATGTCTGATAATAATACTCATAATTCTTATAATTTGAATTATTAGTAATTTGTCAAAATTCATTGAGGTCTTATTTGTATTAGTCTGAGATCTAGTTATCAACAGGATCAAAATAAATAAAATTAATGAAAGGATAAAAGTGCAAAACTACTTCTTATGAATGAAAGGAAAAAGAGTAGTAATGGAAAATAAGAGTAATAATCAGTATTATTATCTATTCAGGTAACATGTGACATTTAATTGTAAGTCTAATGTGGCCCAATCTAAAAAACTAATAGCACAGTTTTATATGGAAATTAAAGGTTACAAAAACTTCACTTTGACATGAATTTAAAAAAAGTTTCATGCCTGTTTCAAATTAATTAACACTTTTACTAAAGAGAATATATTTAGATATTATCTAATCTAAAAAACTATTTTGAAAGTTTTGCTTATGTATTTGAAAATATTGGAAAGATTTTAGTGCATGAGCTTGATAATATTTATTCTTAATATACAGTTTACTTTCTAATAATTATAATGAGAAGGTTTCCTTTTCTGAATATATTACAGTTTTTTTACCTATTCATTCATTCTTTAATTCAGAAATATTATGTTTTTTGAGATGCTTAATTTAGTAGTATTGTTCGAGAATGCATGAAATTATTCAAAGCATCAGCTCATAAAAATTTGATTTTAATCCACCATTGTCTGTTAATTGATTTGATACTTACAGATAAGTGTGCACCTTTATTACAGTATATAATATTATTGGAGCTTGAAAATATGAGTATGTTAGCCATCAGTTGAGTATTAAAATAATGAATACTGTTTTTTTTACAAGTTACCAGTCGCCATCAAAATTAAATGGTAATACTATAGTATCGATATTCGTCTTAACATTCTTGTCACTGAGATTTCAAGCTGCACTAATGGAATTTTGCAAGATAATGTGAAATAAAGATGGAATCAAACCTTTTAATCTGGATTTCAATTCTATATTTCAGAATATCTAGGGCCAATTATAATTTCAAATGCACATGGGAATTTCCTTGATCAGATTATTTTGATTTTTATACTTTGAAATATTGTTTAAAGGTTTTTGTAATGAAATTTCAATTTATATTTGCCAAAACATACTCAAAATTAGTAATAAATTAATGCCATCAAAGCAGTTGACAATTAACCAATAATCATTCTTTATGAAAGCAATAGCATACCTAAATACATTTCTGAGCTTAAGAGGATAATCTGTCTCTCCTTATAAATGATCAGAATGTTGTCCTGAATTTCTGCTGAAGGAAATGAATTTTTTTTAATTTTAATTATTATTATTAAAATATATTTGTCAATATATTTTAACCTGCCAAATTTAGTCTGCTTTTTGATTATTTATCTCACTTTTATCTGGATTGTCATGGTTTTAATACACATACACTGAATATATTTTCTCAATGAATATATTTAGTAAATATGTAAAGTAATTTTTATCTTTCAAAACATCTTCAGTTTTATCTAATTTCAAAAAATTAAAAGTTTTAGTTTTGGTTGATAAGAATGGCTCCTAATAACTCATATTTACATTTATATATGAGCCGAAATTATCAGTGTTGTGTTTTGAAATATAAAAGAACAAAAAATTTATTAGGAAGTAAAGTATTACTCTCAATAAAAGTTGTATTATTTTTAATCAGATATATCTTTATTTAATTGTCACATATTTTACTAATAAACCTCTTTATTAATTATAGCAAAAATGTCTTGTTCTCATTCTCTGCCTTATTTTCTAATATATTGTAACTGTTTTATAGCTATTGATTGTGTTAAATACATGATAAATGGCAGCAATCTAATCAAAGTTCGTCCAAGTGCTCGACAGTACAGACGCTTCTTCAGACTTGAAAATTGCTCTGATGAATATGCTTTGAAATGGATGCCATCTTCTAAAAAGTCATCAAAAGCAAAAAGTATAGTTATTTATATTTTATTTCCCTTCTGTTCTCTACCATATTAAAGACAAATTAGAGATCTAATAATCTAAGTATAATGATGTTGCATGCTTTTTACCTAAAATGCTTTATCTTATTATAAGCTAAAGATTAATACATAATATTTCTTGCTTTACTAGAAAATTATGGAAATAAAATAAATATATAAATATAAAATTATGTGTTAAAAAAAGTTTTTAATGATGTATTGTTTGGTAAAAATGCTAAGATTAAAAAAACTTTTTTTTTTATATTCTAAACTCCTCTTCTGTATATGCTATAATAATAATGTTAGTTTATATTTATGTGCTAAGACTATTGTATTCAAATTCTTTCATGTAAATGGAGTGTGGAATTTATAAGCTATGCACGTTTCTATAAATTTTGTTCTGCATTATGTTAATTTCCTTGAAACTTAATCTTTTTCAAAATGAAATCATAATTGCTTAGTAGTATATCTAAGAATAATTGCTGATAGTATTTGTTTCAAACATTTTTAAACTTTTATTACAAATTATTTAATAGATAATTTTAATTAAGATTTTACATTGAAATGAAATGTTTTCCAGTAATATATGTATAGTATAGGTTTTTCCTTTATGTTTTATTTAATCTATTTTTATATTACTACTATTGAAGCATTTAAGGGTTGTCTAAATGTTCTTTTAATTATTGTTTATTATTTTTCTTCATTATTTATCTCTAAACACATTGTGTTCACATACTTAATAAAATACTGGTATAATTAACAATTTTATCTTTTATGCTTTTGGAACTCCATATTTGTATGGATAAACCCAATATTGTTATGTAAAATAAAGGTATGCAAAAAAAAAAAAATGAAAAATTAACTTAAATTTAAAAATTGTTTAAGATTTTATAAACTGAATTGTTAAAGTAAAAATAACATGCATTACTTTTTGTACTTGTTTGATTATTATTTTTATTTTGATAAGGATTTTTAATTACAACATGACCATATATTTTCTATATTCTCAGTTTGATCATAGTTTATTATCTTCCTATACAGTTTAACCATTTGAAAATGTTATAAAGTAAAAATGTCTATGAGTTCAAAAGGCTACAGTTTGTATAAGTTGTCTAAAAACTTTCAAATCTATTGTGGAAACCTCTTATTCATCTTAAATAAAAAGGTGTAAGAAATTAAAAGTAACAAACTTGTTGAATAGATTATACAAAAATTTATGCACATGTTATGGTCAGAAAACTAAAGAGCTGTGTTTTTTCTTAATTTGTGTTAAATGCTTAGATATCTTTAAGTGTTCACACTTTGAAAAAACAAAATGAATATTAAAAAAGATAATTCAGTGTTTGAGACTGTTAGTTCTACAAAAATATTTAAAATTTCTTTGATTTTTTTTTTCTATAATAAAAAATCAAAGAATATAAGGTGATCATCTTTTTTTAATATTTGTTTACTTTTGAGTTAATGTATTATTCGGGCTTCAATAAATCAATACTACAATTCCTTTCTAATTTTATTGAAGAGTATGAGAAATTAATTTTTTAAATGGTTTAAATTTTTCATCCAAAAATTAACATTAATCCAAATTAAAGAAATTGGTTTTAAAAAAATAACTATGTAAAAACAAATTCGGAAGATGTTGGGATTTTGATGTTTGTTCTTTGACAATTTGATTGACTTATAAATAAATAATAAAACTTGACAATTGTATACAGCATTATTATACTCTATTATGTTAATATTTAAAAATGTAAAGTTGATTGATGTATCTCTTCTGAGAAGCATGAAGTAATTGAAAAAAAAATATTATTAGGTCAAATGTTTGCAATTTAAATGAACAATTTTATGACTGTAAATAACTTTTTAGTTTATATATAATATGTAATTTTTTAAGACTTTATTAATTCTGTTTTTGGAACACATTATACTTTAAAGAATCAATACCTTAACTCATACTGTAAAAAAATATTTAAATTGGACATTTTATAAATATTATCAATATTTATTTTTAAATTCATTTTTGTTATGATTTAGATATTTTTAAACTAATTTTTCTATTAACTTGTTATTGTTTTCTAAATCATTTTCCATTTTTATTTTCAGTTCTAATAAAATCTATGAAGGAAGTGCGAATGGGAAGAACAACTGATGTATTAAGAAGCAAGGAAATCTCATGGACATATTCTGAAGATTGTGCTTTTTCAATAATTTATAATGACAATTTTGAATCTCTTGATCTGATAGCATCATCTCCAGATGAAGCTAATATTTGGGTTACTGGGCTGAATCTTTTGATTAATGCAATAAAGTGTAAGAATTTTTAATATCTTTAGATAAAATATTTTTATAAATGTGCAGCCCAGAATATTGTGGAATAGGTTGAATTTTTTTGTTATGAAGGCTATATTTCAAGATGTGATGTTCTTAAAACATAGGGTTTTAAGTGATTAAGATAGTGTTATTTTTATATCACTTTCCCATTAGTGTGATGGCAGCAAAAATGTATCTAAATATATTAACTTAATGTTGTAAAATGTAGAAAGGAATTTAAATCATCTGCTTCAAATCAGGAAATTCACCTAAGAAATTCCCTTGATAAAAGAAGGTGACTGTATTTTTAAAAAAATTGCATACATTTTAGTGACTGCTATAACCAATGGGGAAATTGGATTTCATGTCAATATTCATCTTAAGTACTAGTTACTGTCCAAATAAAGGAAAAGTATCATAAATGATTTACTTGCTTTTGTTTTGATTGTATTAGTGTCATTCTGTGCTTTGTGATTAAAAGAATAGATGTTCAAATCTTTCTTTTCTCAAAATTTTTATTCTGCATCCTAGATTAGCATATCATATTTTTTTTTTTTTTTTTAATATTGCAAATACTTTCACTTTAATATCACTGGAAAGTTTTCAGATTTAGATTCCAGTTTCTCTAAAATCTTTGTGAGTCAGCAGGGACTCAAAATTATGAATTTTATCTCTCACTTTGAAATCAAGTGTTAATTTTAAGGCTCAAATTATTTTCTCAATTTCTTTATATGTTTTAATGTTGCTAGTAATGATTGGTTATGAAAAAATTAAGCTCAGAAGTGCAGTATTGGAAGAATGGAGTGTTTATATATTGTTTTGTGCAAGAATATATAATATTATATTAATTATTCAAAAAAATTAAATGATATATTTGCTTTCTCTTTATTTATTAAGTAACAGAGGTCATCTCATATTTTAATGCCATTAATAAATTATGATTAGGTATATGTTAAATCAAAAATTATTTTCCTTAATAAATAATATTTTTAAAAAATTAGCATGTTCAGAAAAATATGATGCCTTTATAAATATACAATAGCTTAATTAAAAATTAGAAGTGAGCAGAATCAAATAAAAACAAAAGAGAAATTTAGTTTCAGTTTGAAAGCTTTTGTTTAGCATTCTTGAATGAACATTGTTTATGCAATCTCTTTGAAGATTCTAATAGTAATCTGCAATAAAATGAATATCCCATTTTTCTTAGTATTGCTATTCCATTATCTTAATTTTCTGGTGAAATAGTTCATTCTGATTGGTTATGTGTTCATAATCTCTTACTAGATAATTCTGCCTCTGCTGCCAAATTTTTTGGAACTGTGTGAGTAATGGATATACTCTGATTACAACCAAAGTTTTAAAATAAAATAATTTTTAACATTTTGACTGTCCAAAAAAATTTTGAATTGCAAGAATAAATTAGATGAATTCATTTCACTTTGCCTTATTCAATATTCTGCATCCATGAAATAAGCATCATTTATGAATTTTCTCTTTAAGAATCATAAAAAAATTACAACTTTAAGGTGACATGGTTTACTTATTACAGCCATTTTTTTGTCATAAGTATGCAAATCAAGGGATGCCATATTCATAAACTGTTATATTAACCTAGTTTAATTTGCATTTAGGGTAAGATGATTCTACTTTGTCTGCTTAAGAGCTCATGAATGATATTTCTTTCTCCTTCAGTCATATTTTCTATTTAATATATAACTTTTTTTTATCTAATTGTATGATTCTGCTATCTCATAGTAAAAGAAGCAAATATATTTCATGTGAGACCTTTCTGACCATATGAGATATACTTGCATTAACTGAAATGTCCTATTTTTAAATTTAATCTTTTCCATGACAAAAATTATAGTATCATAATATTATCTTATTTACCACAGAATTTTGTATATGAGAATACTAATGTTCTATCTTTTATTTATGTGATATTTCTGTCCAAAAAATAATTTGCTCTTTTAAGTTTTAAATGTAAAAAGTAAAGCTGCTGAAAAAAAACTTTTCATATTTGAAATCAGCACACCAAATGTAATTTTTAAAGAAATTGCTCAGCACCTAGCAGCTTTATTTGCCTCCTAAGTAATGCTTATTTTAATCATATATTGTACAATTATACAAAATGAGAAAAAAAAAAAAAGTCGATTTTTCGTGTTTCAAATTGTAATAAGTTCTAAAAGCTGCTTATCTGCTTACTAATCAATAAAAAAAAAGTGAAAAAATTATGCATTAAATCTTCAGTTCAGTCAGAAAGCTTGAAAAAAAAACTCTGAAATTTACCTTTATGTTAAAGTTGTAGAAGCTACAATTTTTTGCTTGTTATGGGATCGGAAGTTCTTCCTTTTTCATATATCATAATAGAAAAAAGAAAAAATATGTAAAATCACATACACTTTATTTTGTGTTTATACTTTAAAACTAAAGTTTTCAAACTTTAGAATGAAATCTGGATTTTACCGTTATACAAATATACATAATATATTATTGGACGACTAATTACGTAATAAGATATGAATTGATTCATAATAAAAGGAATATACTTTGTTAGTATAAAAGATAATACTAAAAAAAATATGAACACAAATATGCATACGAATTTTTTAAAAATAACTTGGTAGGTCATTTCATTCCAACGAATGGAAATAGTTGTGAAATTGCAAAATAAATAGCTAGAAGATAATAATGCTACCATTAATGAATTGGAAACAATTGTATGATGGCGAAGCAACAAACACTAATTGGGAGAAATGGAACTGTCTGCAGATAGATCTTAACATTCAGCATACATTGCAGTGGTTCATTTGCTTGCTTCATTTCGGCGGATTACCATGCAGACATTTACGCGAACATCTAAACCGTCGTCATTCTCTAGGAAATTTAGCAAATATCTGCATGATTGTGAGAAGTTACCCTTTATAAATTGTGAAGTGATTGCTGTATGAAATCAATGTAGATAAAACTTTGTGAAGACTAGCAATGCCTTCTAAATATTGTTGGAGCAGTTGAGACAAGGCAATTTACTCTAAATCTGGCTGCAAGAGATTTTGAGGCCTTTGGTCAGTCCTGATAGTTGTTGACATTTATAAACCGAGTTTTGCGATTGCTCACTACCCAAACATTTCGTAAAGGCTTGTAATTGCATTGTGGCAACATATTCCTATTAGGTTCTACATTAAGAGACATCACTCCGTAAAATAATGTCCTAAACATATTTTGAAAGTTGTGCAAGAAACGAAATATTTGTTAGATAGCATTAAAAGAATAATCGGTTTTGTGATTGAGAGAAACGTTTTCTTCTGTCACCCAGAAAACATTTTGTTAGCTATAATGGTGGATGAGGGACAAACATATGAGAATTCGGTTAAAGTGCTAAAGAACCTATAAACCGAAGTTGTTAAAAGCTTTAAAGCTTCCTTTAAGAAATTTTGATGCCATGAATTACATTGAGCCGATAGATTACACAAATTTGTTATCTTCCTCAATAATGAACAGGAACTTAACTCCTCAAAGATGAAAAAGCTTGACAAAAAGAAAACCAATTCATCATTATTACAAAATAAAGTTTCCTTGGGTTGATTTTTGAAATGTCCCCTTACTATAACCCAACTATTGAGATTCATTATTGGGACAACAGAAAAAATGTATGAGCAAGGAAACATAGATTACATTGGATTTACTTTGCTCTTAAAAGCCACAATGCCAGAATTTGATTTTAAAAAAATTAAGATTATCCGAAACTTAAGTCAACATAATTTAACATTTCCTGTTCTTGAGTAGGCTTGAAATTACTTGTAAATTTTGGATAATTTCATAAATATATTATTTTAGTGAAGAACTACAAAATAATGTACTTTTATCAAAACAGTGATAAAGCTGATCACATTTAAAAATTATCTAGAAAGACAGCCATTTACAATATAAAATATTGCAATGCATTTGTTTAAAAGATGGTAAAAATCTTTATTATTTTTTTATTTAATTTTTAGACTTTTGAAGAATGTAGTATATAGTTCTTGTAGCATGATTTTAGTGTTAAGGTAAATTTTGGTCTTATTTCCGTTGATTATTATTTAAATATACAACTTTTTAGACCTTAGAGATCGATTTTATTTCTGTTTGCATCACTTAACCCTTTTTTCATCTTGTTGTTCACCTGTTACCCTTTAATTATCCTATTTGATCTTTTTTATGTTGAAATTCAACTTTATGTATAAACTTTGGTCCTTTCTTTTAGCAGCGCCAGATTCGATTGATGAAACTCAAAAAATGAGAGAAAAGTATCCTTTCGAATGTGTTTTATTTTTCTAAATGCTATTTTAACAGAAAAATTTAGTTCTTGATCAATATTTTTGAAAATTATTGTATGGCCTTAATATATATATTTTTTATTGATTTGTATGATCATAAAAAGTTTTTGAATTGCAAAATGTGATTAAACCTTAGCTAGTGATTTAGATGGTTAAAAGATGTCTTCGATCAAGCAGATACCGATCAAAAGGGATTACTGAGTGAATATGATGCCATATCATTAATGAAAAGAATTAATAGTGCTCTAAGTACAGTCCGCTTGCACCAAAAATTTATGGTAAGTCATTCTGTGTACCTTAATTCTCATACATTTTTGCTGAACTTATCACTAAAAATTTGCATTGAATTTCTGAATTCTATATATGAATGGGATTTCAATTCATGCCTTTTGCAATAAAATACTAATTAATTTGGCGATAATTTCAATGTTGACTGTTATTTTTATCTTGATTGAAAAATGGGCGGATATATAAATAGCAATCTTTTTCAACATTATTAAATTTATTCTTAAACACTGAAAAATTCACAGTCATAGGACCATCGCAGGGTAGACAGTCAAAAAACAGGAAATGTTCAGGGAATTTCGAGAGATCAGGAAATTTTATTTTAGAATTTGAATTTATATAAATTATTATCGCAGTCAACAGTTCACTGATCTTTCTCCATAAGTAGAATAACCAATACAAATCGGTCATTTACTGAAATCAGAAATAGAAGCCATCCGTGTTTTTGCGCACTTACCAGTCTGTGAAAAGTTTACATTAAAACTAAAAAGGAGCAAAATTTCGGGCATAAGATCGTCACCGCAGTAAGTACCTTCAATTTTGAACCGCTGTAAGTACCTTCCTTTTTAGTTTATGATAAAATTCTACTTCTGCTGACTATTTGGAAACATGTAAAAAGTTACGTTGTTTTATGCTAGATTGCTCACGTTTATCAATATAATGTTTAAAAAGAATCTATTCCTTTATAGCAATTTTTGCATAATTTATGGTATTACCAAGATAACTCAATGATATAATTTATTAATTCATTCTTTTTAGATCAAATCTCGATTTAGGTTCGGTTTAGCAATCGTACTCTTAATCAGAACAAGTTAGGAATAGTAAATTGGTGATGTCAACATTCGGAATTGCAATGGAGAAGAAAAGGGGGGGGGAATAATAATAATCTCCAGAATTTTTATAGAGAGTTGGTTATCAAAGTGATGGGAACACCTGTGAATAAAAGTGATGTTTGAGAATGCGCTTTTGTAAGCATCAAAATATAGTCCTAGCTAACAGTTTTGTTATTTTTAATATAAAAGTTATACGTCATGCTTAGTGGGAGATAGTTTTAATAAAGTTGTATACGGCTTGGATTTTTGTCAAAAGCGTAAAATGTCAGACCTCACAGACTTTCGAAAAGACCGAATTGTATGAGCCCGACTAGCTAAACAACTGTGCCGAAACATCCCAGCTTTTAAGTTTTCAACTTTTTTCCAGAGATATGGTGTCTAAAGTCATGACAGCGTACAAATACAGCTTGGCAAGACAAATTCGACAAAGCAAAATACTGGAAGAGAAGTTGAGTGAAAGGGACTGGTGGATATTGAAGCGAATTGTCATGGCTCAAAAGAAAACAATGGCAGTCAAAACTGACCGCAGAGTTCTGTCAGTATCTGGATTTTCCTGTGTCAATAATTAATAACAGTTATACGGTACCTTCATAAATAGAACATTTACGGCAAAGCACCGATTTCCCAGCCGTTTTTTAAGCCAAACGTCGATTACAGTACTGCCATAGCTACAACAGGGTTGCCACGCCATCTGGAAAATCTTGAAAACCAGAAAAACACAGGGAATTTAAAAATCGGCAGAATAAACCGGGAAAATGCAGGAAATTTTTCATAAAAGCAGGATTTGTAAGTTTCTCAGATATATATATATATATATATATATATATATATATATATATATATATATATATATATATATATTTCCATTTAACAAATCCCGATCTCTGTAATGCCGAAATTCACCCCCTTTTCTCAGCTTGTAAAGTTGTAATGTAAAAATATTTTAAAAACTGCAGAAATTGGCTTATTCAAATCTGATAACTATTTAATCATTTTACTAAGAAATGTGTAATATATAAATAGTAAAAGATTATAATAAAATAATAATACTGTTACAGAAAATAATTTTCCGAAAAAAATCGAGTTTTTGTTGTACGATGAAAAAGTCCAACATATTAGTAACAAATAATGACGTTTTATACTGACAACAAAAACAGCCAAAGCATACGCTAGGACAGCACTTGCAGAAAACAGCAGCACACAAGCAGCAAATCGTTGATAAATAATTATAACGGCAAAAGAGGTCCAAAGAGAAAGACTTTTTTCAACTGTTCGGGCTTTTGTAATCGTCTTGTACTCTCAACGGATTATCCGCTTGAACTATTCGACTCATTACTGACTGACTTCAGCTTTGTCTCTCAGCTTTTTATAGTTTCCTTGACATAGCAAAGAAGGTTGGTTCTAAAAATATCAGCATATTTGGCCACTTAATGGAGCTACTCTCAAAGATTCTTGAATCTTAGATTTTGTCGCCATGACCTATGGTCATTGATTCAACATCCATCAGAACTATTTATAATGGTAAAACTGTCTGTCTTCCTTAGCATTGAGCTAACTGTGCTGGGAAACAATATCACAAATTCATAATAATATTTATTGTTAAAGTTTTTTAGTAATTTAAAACAATTTTGCTCGATTATTTATTGTTCCATTTTCATTCAAAGCAGTTTTATTGAATACTTAATTTTGCAGTGAATTTCTCTCATGAATTACGGGTTTTAAGAAGTTACTGAAATCCTCAAAATATGGATGTATTGAACTAATGAAAAAGATTCAAATAAGACCGGTCTTTAGTTGAGTGGATCGATTTCTTCTAATTGGGTCACGCGTCTAAAGGGTTCCGTGTCATACTGCAGTCTATCTTGGTTCAGTTCTATGGCGTATCTAGAGTAGGGTCGGCAGAACCCATGGTCTAGGCAATGTTGCAGTAAGAATGGTTATGGTGCTATGTTTTTTATGAATTAAGAATGGCTATTGGGGGTGTGTGTGTTTTTTACTCCTTTTTGATTCAAAAAAGAATTTTTTTAAAAAATTCTTTTTTGTTCGAATTTTTATTATTCGAATCATAAGAAGGATAAGTCTTTCTTGCAGTCTGTTTTTACAGGTTGATCTTGAGTCTTGATTCAATTAACTTTCTAGCAGAAACAGCGACAAAAATTTACTGAGAGAAGAACAGAACACATCCGACATGAGGCAAGAAGAGTTCCTTTAATTTAGCTTCAAAATGAATAATTAATAGTACATTTAATTAAAGCTAGTTAAGTATTACTTAACTCATTAAAATTCTTCATCTTAATCCTTTAAATTTTTTTTCCAGGTAACTGACCCTAAATTTTGTTTTAAATTTGTAAAAAAAAGAAAAAAAAATGTTCTCAGTTTTTTTTTTTTTTTTTTTTTTTTTTTACTGGCGATTAAATGAGTGTCAATATTTGAATCAATTTTTATGAGACTCTTAAGATTTAATTGCTTTGAGATCTAATTCTAGAAAAAAGTATCGTTATATTTTATTCTAGATTTTAGTATATTATCGAAACACAAGCCTTAGCAGTAAATCATCTTAATTTCTGTAGCAAGATCATAAAAAATATTTTATCGGACTTCAATGAGAAATAAATTTTTAACTTCTTTGAATTTGTTTCGAATTTAACAACATTCTTAATCTTCTGGTTCTTTTTCTAAAAGAATGCTTATAAAATATTTTAATTACAATAAAAATGAATTAATCGAGATGGACTTCAGTATTTTATGAATGTCTAATATTGGATAATGGTAACATGTGCAAAATAATGATAAGACACAAGAATGTACGAGAGAAAACGTAAAAAAAAAAAGAAATAAATCTTATATTTATTTTTATAAACCTTCCAAGACAGAAAGAAAAGTTATTATTTTTTTTTTTTCCTTTCTTTTTTTCTTTCTTCCTTTGACATCCATATCCTGAAAAATATTAAAGCTTTCATCTTATTCAAGCGAGGAATTTTTGATCAAATAATTTCTTATGAATTCTTCATTTTTGTCACTCCCACTTTTAAGACCGAAGCTGTCTGATATTGTTGTGTTAAATCGCACTCGTTTATTCACTTAGTTTCATACTCGTGTATGTTTTTAGTGTAATTAATATGAAAAGCATTAACTGACAACGCATTCAATTTTGTGTCGATTGCGGTTGAATGATATGTCATGCTAAATGAGCGAATGTATGCTATTGTGATTGAAACAATATAAAATGAATACAGAAATTAAATTCGAATAGTTTCATTAAAAAAAGAAAAACTTTTCAGAAATACAAAATATTTAATAAAAATATTTGATATTTCCGCCAAAAAATTCGTTTTTTAGCGTAGTCACCTATCTAAATGAATTTTTCAATAAGAATTGCAGCAACGAGCAAAAATTCAAAAGTGTTTCTTGTTCGAGATGAATAAGTTCTCATGCATGAACAAAAATTTATTTCTGTTCGGACGCAAACAATACAGAATGCGGAAACGATACGATGTTGTTGTCTTTTAAGAAGGCTGGAGAAAATATCTTGTAAATGTAGTGAAATAATTTGAAAGATAATTAAGATGCTGCAATTTTATATATTTTAAGATGTTGATACTTTAAAATGTCAAGAATGAAGACGTTTTCCTTGCTTATATTTTACTACTTGTCAATTTTTTTGGAATAAAAGAACTGAGATAAATGAAATTAGCTCTTCAAATAAATACTACAAATCACATTTATTATTTCTCCTGTGTCGTAATATGTTATGATAAATAAATAATATGTCATGATTTTTATATGTAAAAAAAATTTACATCCTATGAGATTTGCTACATATCTATTTAAATTGGTGGGTTTCGTTCTGGTAGAATTTCCGTCAGATTTTATTCCTTTTTCGTTTAGGAAAATGATTTTAAAAATTTCATAAATTCATAATTTTTGCAAACAACATGCAAAATAAGCTGATAGTAAACTTCACTATTAAAACTGACCTTTCATTTTCTAATTATTATTGCAATTGCTATTTAATTCTTCTGTTGAATTTTTGTACATTTTTTTTAATTCTGAAAATATAATATTACTGATTTCATTTTAAATCATCTGAAATAAAGAGAAGTCATATCACTGACTCTCCGACCCGCCCGAAAGCACACGGATAAAAATACTGAATGACTGGACCGACGCAACAATAACACTGACGGGAACTGTGGTGAGTCCTAAGGGCCATCATCGGCCACGGTACAACCCTTCCCGAAGTACGTCCCGTCATGAATGGAAGGAGCCAGATCCCCCACCTTTTTGTGTGTGAAATAAAGAGAAAAAAAAAAGTAGTCAGGAGTTATATTAGATCGGAATAATTATATTCTTTGTTAAAAACTAAATATATTTGTGTCTCCACATTTCTTGTCACTCTTCGAAAATTACCGATATCTTGGGAATGAGAACTACAATAGTGTCTGGGGACTGGAAACGAAAATATTCTTAGATTACTGCAGAAGTGATATCTCCTTGATAAAAGAATCGTATGTAAATGCTATATCTTTTTATTCTCGGGGAAACGTGTTAAAATTTAGGAATTCGGTTGCAATTTTTCTTCATTTTATTACGGTAAGAGAAGTTTATCAGGAGCACTGCTCAGCTTTCTGTTATGAAAATCTGTTATGAGTCAGCTTTCTGTTAGGAAAAGAAAAATGGATACACTGGCCTATGAACGAATTTCAAAACATGGAGGGAAAAATCATAAATATTCTGAATTTAAAAGATATTTCATTTGAATTATTTCCATTACATCTTTTGTATCACTCCGTCTCAGTGTCTTCTGAGTTAAGAGCTGTATTTGGTTAAATTTGTGTATTAATTGTGTCCAGCCTTGCCTGCCTATTGCTACTACTACTTCAAATATTGCAGAGTTCCTACTTTTTAAATAAAGATTTTATCTCTCAGTAAAGATCTCATGCTGCTTTCATTTAATGTTATTGTATATTAAAAATTGTTTACTTTTAAATAAATTAATTCCGTTTTAAAATTATGAATTCATTTTCTCTCACTATCGTCTGTGTATTTTCTGTAGGCGATTCAAGGTCATATTCTCTACCGCATTACTGGTACCAGACAACCACTAACGAGGTAGAAAATATGACCTTGAACCGCCAACAGAAAATACACAGACTATAATTGGGTTATATTGGAAAACCATGATATGTTTTGCTGTTCTATTTTCTTACTTTTTATTCTTTTATATAGGAATTTGAGCATGGAAAGCAAGGAGAAGAAAGAGGAAGAATCGATCGAAGTGGTTTTGTAAATATATTCACTGAAACTACTAGGAAAGAAATACATTTTTTGTTAATAAGGTGAATATGCTTATCTATGTTTTTAAAATAATTGGCAAAACCAAAAAAACATCCCCCAACCCCAAACGTTCAAATTTCCGCCAGTTTTTATTTCATCTGAAAACTCATAATTCCTAGGTACATCATCACTAATACCCTGCCCCTACCACACCAGCTTCGTGAAATATTACAAAATAAATCTTTGCAAAACTCCCAGCTTCAACAATTAAAGTGATTTTACCTCTTGCTAATCAATCTGAATACTCTATGTTTATCGTATGAGCATAATTTTGAAGACAACTTTGTATTACAATAAAATATAGTTCATCAAACTTGATTAATGCTATTATTATAGTGGTGGTTGAACAACTGTTTGCCAAAGGTGGCTATTTGTAAACATTATTTTATGTCTTACAGTCATTTAGAACCAATGTAAAATTATTTTTAATAAACTAGAAGATTTGAAAAACTTTTATTAAATGTATTTATTGGTTTGAGATATTTTTGTAAAAAGTTAATAAAGTGCCTTTTCTTTGATAGTGATTAATAGTTTTTGTTTTAAAAAATAAATATTATATGTGTTTTTCAATAAATATATCCTTTAAAATCTTCAATGCTAGTTTAAATCTGGTGCATTTTTATATTTTTATTCTTATCACCTTGTATGTTGGTGTTGTTCTTAAAAATTATTTGCTAGTAGTATATATTTTTTTGTCTGAGAGACTAACATTTAGTTGACTTGTAATAATAAATTTGTATAAAATTTATTTTTTTAATCATTTTTTCATATAATTTAAGAGTTGATTGGATATATCATTATTCAAAAATCTATATCTTGAAAATTAATTAGATAAAATTTCACATTGAAGCTGAGAAAAAAAAAGATTAGCTCTGAAGCCACTTTCATAATAGAAACTATTAAAACTTTTGTTTTCAACATTTAAAAAAAAGGGGAGGGTTCTTATATTAATTATGAAGTTTACTGTCTCTAATGCTAAATTCATCTCTGCGAATTAACTTGTAAAAATTTCAACAAAAAAAAAGTAAGAAATATTATGTAACTGATAAATTATATTTCTATTTTTATTTATATGCTTTTTTTAAGGTTCTCTGGTAAGGATTATATGACTTTAGAGGATCTGCAACTGTTTCTTGAAGGAGAACAAGGAGTAAGTTTTTCATTTTCATCATTTTAAAGCTTAGTGAGTATTAAAAGTATACATTCATTTTTTATTATCATCATATTATATATTTTTCCTGTTGTCACTGATATGTAAAAAGATGTTTTCATATAGAAACAATTTTAAATATTTTGTTTCTTGTGATAGGCTTTTGCTAAATTTTGAACTAGATTAAATTCATTTTATTATACAGACCTATATGAGGTATTCTTAAGCAGAATCCCAAATGAGATGGTGGGAAAAAAATCTGTCTCCTTTTAAAACAAGATATTTCTACGATTCTGTTTAATATTCTGAAGTCCAGGCAGAATCTTGAGATATTATGACTATGTTATTGGTTATTTTATGCTAATAAGATGGATAACAAATATTAAGTAACAAAGATTAGGGTCATCTTGTTTCAGATTCCTCAATATTTATAAGCAAAAAATATGCTAAATCATCTTGACTCAAAAGATTTTATTGTAGCTAAACAACAATTTTTTTTTAGTTATTTTTTAATTTCTTTTTCTTATTATTTCTTTTTTATTTATTTTTATCAGTAAGACAATTTATAAAATTCTATGGCACATTTTAGGATTTAAAATACATAACAGCAAAAGAATGTATTTAGCAGATGATAGAAAGAAGCTTATATGTGAACAAAGTAATTTGAAACTATGTATAACAAGAGCTTCACTACTTAAGAATCCAAGATTTAAAATGAACATATAAAATATATGCTTTGCATTACTTTTTAATATAATTTCTAAATATATGCCGTCCTGAACTTCCTTATTGGACACTGTTAAAGAAATTGTTGTTTTTCAATGTTTCAACAAGAATATGTGCTTAAATTATTTAATGTGGCATTGTTAATCGCCATTTTTAATCAAATCCTTGATGGAATCATTTGAGTGACAATTTTCCTGTTTCATATATTAGTATTATTCTTTTATTTGCAAATCTTTCAAATAAAGTATTATAAAGTATATGTTTTCAGAAATAAATAATATAAAGTGTTACTTTTACAGCTAATTCTTTGTAGATTAATAATTCAATTTTCTTGCTATTTTATTGAGAATTACAATTTGACATGTATACTAATTATATAACTTTTTTTCTCCTATGTTTAAATATATTGTCATATGAATTGTATTTAAAATCTATTGCATTCTTAAAATTATGATTATTTCATTCAATTAGATGGTTAATATTAGCACAGAAGATTGTATGAAGATTATTGAGCAATATGAGCCATCTGATGAAGCTAAGAAAAATAAACAAATACTAATTGATGGTAAATTTTTATTCTTTCTGCCATTTAAATAGATGGTTAACCTTCTTCTAATAATTCAAAATATGTAATTCGTTTTAGGTTTTACTCTGTTCCTCCTGTCTGAAAGCTGTGATATTTTTAATCCTGAACACCTGACTGTTTGTCAAGATATGACTCATCCTTTTCCTCATTATTTCATTTCTACATCTCATAATACGTTAGTAAATATAGTTATTTTGTTTAAGTATGCCATATATTTATTTTAAAAACTAGCAATTTTGTCTTAGTGTGAAATTCAAAGTGAAATATTATTTGTCTGTATAAAAGTCATCAAATTTTTCATCTGTTATCCATTGTTTTATATTTCTGTATTAGAAAGTTTAGTTGTCACACTCCAGTTATTTTTTAATGAATCTTCATTTAAGTCAAATTTCAATTTTAATTGTAATTTTTTAAAGAATATGTTGTGCATATTTGTCTTTTGCTTCAGACTTAAAAAAACAAAACAAAAAAAACACTCTATTTATTTTCTTGAAATAGGTAATAAGTTTTCATTTTTAATTGAGTCCATATTTATCAGTCTAAAAGTGCACAGTGTGATTTTTAGGCCTATGCTACATTAGCAGATATTATAAAATTTATATTATCTACTCTAAATTTGGACTAATTCTCAAAGAAACAAGACCAAAAAATGTGTTAATAGATTAAAATAATTGCAGTAGAGTGAATTTCATTAAAATGTTACAACTTTTAGCTCATTTTTTTTAGATAGAGTGGATTTTGCTCTTAATATTCTATGTTGTATTGCAGTTATAGATTTTTTAAAAATTCTAATGTATTATATTTAGATTTTTCTAAAACATTTAAATCATAAAATGCCGAACTTTTACTGAAATAAAATATTTATGAATATAATCATTTATATTGTTATTGTCAGTAATTAACATAAGATTGCATTATTAGTTTGTGGTTAACCAATATTTGTTTTTGACAGTCATGTTTAGAATCATTCTTTTTGTTTTTTACAGTTATCTTTTAGAAGATCAATTAAAAGGGCCTTCCAGTGTAGAGGGTTATAGCACTGCTCTGAAAATGGGCTGTCGCTGTTTGAAGGGTATAAATAGTTTCCTATGATTGTCTTATATTTTGCAAAAATAGACAAAACATTTGTAATATTTATTTGTTTTTGTTCCTGTTTTTTTAGTGGATTGTTGGGATGGTTTGGATGGTCCTGTTGTCTTTCATGGTAATACCTTAACTTCAAAAATTTCTCTTGAAGATGTTCTGGAAACAATTGTGGAATTCGCTTTTGTTACATCACCGTAAGATATAAAATATTTTTATTAAATTAAGTATAGACCATTGTGTTTTATGCAATAACATCTAAAATAGAAGTATTAGTTCAATGAAAGTTTTATTAAATACTAATATATGAAAGCTATATTATTATCTGCATGTACCATTCAGTTAAATTTAATAGTGAATGGTGTAATATATTTCAGTTATTTTCCAGTAAATATTTACTTTTGAAATACATGGATGATATACTGTATTTAAATATTGTTTCAGTCTTTTCTAAATATACATATATGCTATTAATTTTGTATTTTACACTTTTTAAAACTAAAATATATAGTGTAAAAATTTTTTTAAAAAAGGTTGTGTTCCTCTCATTCATTTAGAATATTGCCTAAAAAGAAATTTTTTCTAGAATTATATATTTTTGATTTATTGAATGTAAAGTTAATTAAAATTAAAGTATCTATTATCTGAGTAGAAAGTCTAGATATGAGGGAGTTTTTAACTGTAGTATTGCACTCATCTAAATTATTTAGTAACTTTTCATTAATAATAATAAAATTTTGTAGACATCTTATATAGTAATGAAAGTAAATTTAATTATTTTTATCTTTTTTTATTTGGTATATACTATTACTGCTCATTTAATAAATTTTGTTAATATGAATTTCTTTATTATTTCAGGTATCCATTAATTATTCATTTAGAAAATCATTGCAGTCTTGAAAATCAAGAGAAAGTCGCTTCACTCTTCACTAAAATATTAGATGATTATTTATTTATTCCAAGCAAAGAGGGCAAGCAGAAAGTTTCACAGATGACACCTGAACTTTTAAAAAGAAAAATAATTATTAAAGTAAATGTTTTATTTTCAAGGATATTAGTGTACTTAACATAATTTCTCTTATAATTTTACTGCATTCTTATTTAATATCAAAAATAAAAGTTTTGAAAATTCTTCATTTAATTACAATTTGATTTTTCTATATTTTAAAGAATGCAGTGAAGGCTTTCTGTTCTAACCATCCTCTGAGTTAAGAAAAATTTCTCACTTAGTTTTTTTTATAGTTTTTCCAGTTTCTATAAGCATATGATTTGCAGTATCATATTTGGAAGAAAGCTTGCTAACCTTCTTTGCCCTCAATGTCCTCAAATATAGCTACATTTTTTAATAAGAAAATATTTTCCCCCTGATGTTACAAATTCCTTGCATAGAATTTAAATGACATCAAGCTAAGTTACTTTTGTTGTTGTTGTTTTTATCATTCAACCATTGAAATCACAAAACGTTTTTTGATGATCATCATTCCCTGAAGGGTCAATGCTGAATATGACTACCATCAATCACTAAATCATTTTTTGGGTTTATTTTAAATGTGTAGTAGTAGTCACTTTGTACGCTTTAGTTATAGTTGAAGCTAACAATATTGAACCATTGTATGGCCCATTTATATATATACTAGCCGCCTTTGGCGACCAGCCGGTTCGCCAGTATTACCGCTCGCTACAATTTTCAATTAAATATTTTAAGTAACTGGTCTCTTGATAGATTCTCAAACAAAACATTTTTAATCTTCAAATTTTGATAGTCAGACCAAACTTATACTGTTGTTTAGATTGTTTCGTTCAATTTACTATATATATATTGCTAATTTGTTGTCATTTCTGGTAAAACTTCAATTTTAATTTAAAGTGGAAATGATGAAATTGCAATTAATATAAAGATAATTTTTAATAAAACCAAGCGTTTTATTTTATTTATCATCTTTATTGTTATTTATTTATTATTATTATTATTATTATTGAATATGAGTATTGCAAACAAAATCGCTCGGTATTTAAGTCTTATGTGAACTACAAAATATTTTTCATAATTTATGTAATATGTCAAAGAATAATTCAACAAAAACTTCTCAGATTCAGCATAAAATTCAGTTTTTAGTTTTGCTTTCAAAAGGATTGAAATGAAATCAATAATAAAATTTTGTTCCGGCCTATAAACATATTTCAAAGATTATGAAGTCTAAATTTAATGCAGTAAGGTATCATATTGTGAGAAATATTCTGGACACACCAAATTTTAAATAAAAGAATGAATGTTTCTGTTTTCCACGATCAACTAAGACTTATTTATGAAGTTTTGAATGTTAAAAATTTAGAAAAACTCAACATTTTCATAATCTTAGGCCAATTAATCTTGAGAAACCTGCACGCTGATTGGCTTATTTTCTTTAAAACGATCGATGGAAAATCTAAAATTATTCTTTTTTTTATTGAATAGTGATATTCAAATTTTCATTAATCAGTCAGTTTAAGTGATTGATTTAGTTGATTGGAAATTAACTCTTTTTATTTAAAAAAATAGTGTTTCAAGAACATTTTGTTAATTGTGATTTCCACAGCAGAAGCTTTATGTAAAATCAAAAATGCGTTATTTATTAGAGCATTTATTGAATGAAGTTACATAAAATATAATCATTTTCCATTTAGACCATTTTAGCATATCTGCGTCTTACTAAAGGTTTACAAATTAGCTGTGTGGCCCTGATTTGAATGGATATCCTGTTCATATTAAACAAAACTTGCCTTAAAATAAAACTGATTTATTGGATTAATAATATAGAGAGTGTAAAAGATCATAAAATAATTTTTCGTGAATTTATTTTTTAGAAAAAATAATATTTCATATTTGTTTTATTTTCTACAGACACGTGCCGAAAATTATATTTTTGCAGATTTCATTTCCAAAAAGATTTAATTTATTTTTAATTGGAGCTTTAATCAATGTGATGGCAACACTTTGAAAAAAGCTAATTTTTCCCCATGAATGCAAAACGTGCTCGTGCAGCTTAAATTTTATTTTTATTTTGTACAAAAAAAATTATTGAAAAATATAGTTAAAATATTTATTTAAAAATTCATTAAAAATAGAAATTTAATTTTAAGGTTAAAACATTGGTATAATTTAAAAGATAAATTTTTGAACATTAACTTCATGTAAAAATCTTTTTTGTGCGGTAATATTTTCAGAAGTTATAGCAGAAACACTCCAAAATTTCGCTTAATTTTTAAATAAATAAAATTCTGATTAAAAATTAGAAAAAATAACCCCCAGGTGCACATTCCCGGCCTCCAAGGTATACACGTGCCAAATTTGGTAGCTGTAAGTTGAATGGTCTGGCCTGTAGAGCGCCAACACACACACACACATTGAGCTTTATTATAAGTATAGATATATAGTATTTGTTTTGGAAAATGTTTCTGACTTTTTAAGTTTAAATCATCAGAACATTATATTAATTTTGATTTGAAATTGTACCTCTCATTTTGAGCCTTTTTTGGCTTAATTTTCAGGAAACTGTAATGTTAATTCATTCCTTATCTTTTGTATTTCACCGTTTGATGCATTTCAAAGCTTTAATAAAAAATACATACATGTTACTCTGTATCAGAAGATGCCATAAATAATAAAAAATATATTTTTGGAAATTATATTTATTAATTAAAATTAGATAGAATTAAACCTTTCAAGTATTAAAGAGTTAAGTCTTTCCTGATTGTTCAATAATATATCTATGTAAAATTAATTTGTTATATATTGAATATATATTTAAATAATAAAGCATATATCTAATAAATGTAATATTATAAATAATAATAATTTTTTATTGATTTTTTTTTCTTCATTTTAGATATTAATTAAAAATTATATGCTGATGAAAAAAATTAATTAATATAAATGTTATTTAAGCCATCTTGATATGATTTTCTTTGAATAAAGAAAAGAAATCAAAATAATGAAGAATGCTACTTGTATTTTAACATGAAATAATTTTTTTTCTCAGGGTAAAAAACTCCCAGCAACATGTACAGGTCCAAATGGTGATGTTTCAGATGAGGATGAAGACCAAGAAGGAAGTGGCAGCAAAGTATGTCCTGTAATTAATAACAATAGTATTTTGTGTAAATTATTGTCCTAGTGCTGACTTCTGATGCATCAGGAATGATTATTGTGGTGCATTTTTAAACTAGCATTTCAAATATATGAGATATTGCAATCCAATAGTTAATTTCTG
Source organism: Argiope bruennichi (assembly GCF_947563725.1). Classification (NCBI taxonomy): domain Eukaryota; kingdom Metazoa; phylum Arthropoda; class Arachnida; order Araneae; family Araneidae; genus Argiope; species Argiope bruennichi. Next base: position 82,784,441 of record NC_079152.1, read on the forward strand.
AAGCTGTATTACTTGTAACCAAAAAGTGCTATACTTGGCAGAATAATTAAAAGTAAATTTATAAATAGTAAAATTTATATCCTAAATTCAATAGCAAATATGGGTTATAATGATATGAATCATAATCAGATGTGTTATTTTTTTAATGCTGTAAATTTTTCCGAAGCTGTATTAAATTGTGTTATCAGTGCAATAACAGTTGACTTAAACTGATTGAAAGGGTGCATTGATAAAATAGTAAAAAATGGACAAATTTATACAGGAAGAGAGAAATTATGAAACACCCTGCATTTGTTCTTTTGACATTTAGTCTTCTTTCATTATATATAGTAATTGGTTTTTATAAAAGCTTTCTCCCACCCTTATTTCTCCTGAATTTGGGTGCCATTTGCAAATATTTATCTGCAATATGCATTTGTACTCATATTATGCTTTTATAACAGAATATTATTATTTTTGTAGAAATCTTAGAGCTGTTATTCGTATAAGATAATAAATTGCATTAGATAATTTTGTAACTTATATTTCTTTGTATTTCAGAGTATATTCAGAAAAATTAAATTGTGTCGTTCATTATCAGATCTTGTTGCTTTAACGAGAACAAGGTTTTGGGATATTGAATTAACAGAAGAAATTCGTAAGTTATTCTTCAATATATAAAATATTCTTTAATTATGCCTTTTTTTCCCCCCTTTTAGTGTATTCTTATGTTTAGCATTTGATTTTACTCTGGAAGAGAAATTCTTGTGTATGAAATCTGAGATTCTTTTTTAAATAATTATGTTGTAATAAATAATAGAGGTCTCAAAACTCAAATATGAAACAGATATTTCCTCATATATTCTGTATAATATAGTTGAATCAACATTAGATTGCATAATGAATTGCAACTTTTAATGAAATTTAAAACTCCAAAAAGTTAACTGATGTTGTACTTTATGCTTATTTATATTTATTTTAATAATTTTCAGAGAAATTGTCAGATGTGTCATCGTTTTCTGAAGGGATGGCTTCCAAATTAGCTCAGATATCTCCTGAAGATATGGTGAACTACAGTAGAAGATATCTAATTCATGTTTTCCCAAATAGCAATCGTGTCGATAGCAGTAATTATAATCCTTTGGAGTACTGGTGTCTTGGATGTGAATTAGGTAATATTATCTTTTAAATTTCTATAATGATGGATTTATTTCATAAAACAAGTTCTGGCGTATTTTTGTGAATTTAATAAATAATGTAAGATATCTTCTCTGATTTGGATTCGAAACTATTTTATGAATTTCCCAATATGTTCTATTGTACCTTTAGTTTTAGATTTTTGTTTATCATTATCAAATCACTTAAAATTTAGTGAATGGTTGATAAGACAATTATTTATGCTTTTAGTTTACATCAGAAAAAAAAGTGCTCAATTTATATTTCCATCATCATATTCTTATTTTGTGTGAGCAAATGTTATTATTTTTATGAAATAATGATTTCATGGTCCTTTTCTGCTAGGCTGTGCTATGCATACTTTTTTTAATAGTTGTGTAGATCTAAATTGAAATAATAAAGTAGTAATTGGAAATATGAAATTTGTGCCACATAAAACTTTCCATAACTAAGCCATGGATCAAAACTATCTTCAGCATTGTTATAGAATAATACTGGAGAGACAAATATAATTGATTAAATCATTTTATTATACTACTATATTCTTACTCTAAAAGCAAACTTCCCTAGAGAATTTTGTTCCTTAAATAAACTATCTGAAGTAAAATTTATCTTAATTCATAGTTAATTCTGGAATTAAATTCTCATTTTTTTTAAAGAAATTGAATAAAATATAAGCAGTACGAGTAATGTTTTATGCATTAGTCTATCATTATCAAATATAAATGATTATATTTGGATTTGGTCTTTATCTTTAAAAAAAATTAAGATGAATTACAATTTATCTGTCTTGATTAAATAAAAGCTTTCAAAATCGATTATAATCATCTACATTATCTATAATTTAATAAATATAATCTTTAAAATCCTGTGTGAAAAAAAATATGACTTAAAACATTCCCTAAAAGTTTTATCCTCTGTAATTTTTCTTGGTCCATGTCTAATCATTTGTTTGTAGTTGAACTTTTATGCTATTTTACAAGATCTCAGCTATTTTTTTTTTTCCAGTTGCAATGAATTATCAAACAGCTGGACTAATGATGGATTTATATCAAGGTTGGTTTCAGCAAAATGGGAACTGTGGTTACACTCTTAAACCTTCCTTTCTTAGAGATCCATTGTGTCTGTATTCAGGAGGCTGTGCTAAAGATCCCTTGCCTGGTGTTGAACCAACTATATTAAATCTTAAGGTATTATATGAATTTCAAATAGTTTAATTCATTTTTAAATCACAGTCTAATCAATAATTCATATGTTTTTATTTTCCATCAAATTTTTTACTTTTTCAAAATAGTTGAATAGGTTGCTTTATAATTTCCTTTGAAGTTCAAAGTTGTAACATCTACAGAAAAAAGTTTTGATTCAGTATATATAGAATTACTTAAAATTAAAATTATTTGACAATACAGTAACATTGTAAATATAATTGTTTCTGCCTTTTCCCCTTCCTAGACATGGAGTGGATTCTAAAAACTTTCCATATCATATTTGTTATATACCATATGAATATGTGATATTATGAAGCATCTCATATTTTGAAACTTTATTTCATGTTCAGTTTAGATTGTATTAAAGTTTTCCAAAGCTACCTAATAGCGCATAAATCTTAAAGTTTTCTCACTCTTTAAAATGATTTTCTTTATATGATATTTTCTTGTAACTTTATTTTTACAGAAGAGGCAGCCCAGTATGTTATAAATGAGTGTCATATAAAATATGAAACTTTTGACATCATATGTGCAATCCATGCATCTTAACTAATATTATAATTGAAAACCTTTTATACTTGCAATAGTATGATTCTTAAATGCTACTTAACTTCCAGATTATTAGTGCTCAGCAGTTACCTCAACCTAAAGGAGCATCTGCCAAAGCTAGTTCAATTGATCCATACATTGTTGTTCAGATCTATGGAATGGGTATAGATTGCGCAGAAGCACGTACAAGAACTCATGAAGGTAAAAAAAGAATACCATAAAGTTTTTATCAATTAATTTTAAGGATTTTAAACTGATTAATTATTGTTTATTTCAGGTCATTCTCCTATATTTGATGAAAGTTTTGAGTTTACTGTAACAGTTCCTGAACTTGCATTGTTAAGGATAGCTGTATTAGATGACGAATTTATTGGGGATGATTTTATTGGGCAGTATACAATTCCACTTACTTGCTTGCGTAGAGGTAAGCACATGGACATATGTATTTATTTGCCCTATTGGTTGAATTTTGTCGTTACTTATTATCTGAGACAAAGTTGATTCACAAATATTTTTAAGCCTGAAAAACAAGATATAGGATTATCTGAAACACCATATTATTATATTTTTTTATTCTTGGCAGCTCTTATGTGAAAAGAAAATTAGTTTTAAAAAAATTTTCAGTTACAAATGGTTTTATAAATATTTAATTGATTGTTACTTAAGTGAAATCTTAGACAATATTTACATAAAGATGTCACATTTTAATTTTTAAATATTTAGAAAATGGAGGTCATATTCTTAACAATAATTATATTTTTATTAGTTGAAATGTTAAAACATATTAGAAAATTTAGAACCTTGAAAACTACAAAAGTGTAATTACTAACAGAAATATTATAGTAGCTTATCTAATTTATTATTAATGTTTTCGGTTAAGAAAATAGAAGAAAAGTATTTCTCTGGTGAATCTTCAACAATCTTTCCATCTGTATAAGGCAAGACATGTCTAAATTATCTCAATTGGTATTGTCTTTACCTTCATAATTTTTAATTTAAAAAAATTGCACACTAATATATTTTCTGTAAATAATTTTTTAACATGTTTACAAATACAGTATCCAATTCTGCTATATAAAAATGTTGCTTTGTAAACTTGTCTTTGACTGGAAATATATTTAATAACTTTTGCATTATGGGTATCCAATTTTTAAACCAATTATTTCAAAGTTAGTGTGAATTCTTGCATTTTTACCTGTCAGAGTTCATGTCACAAACAATATTTTATACTTATCCATTTGGTGTCTTCCTTTTATTCAAAAAAGTCTGTGTAGTAAAATTTACTTTTTAATCATGTTGTAAAATCAAATAAGATAGAGACAAAATATTCAAAGGTATCTTTTGTTGTTTCCTTATATAATATTCAAATGAAACTCATTAGCTGTTCTGAAAAATTAAACATGCAAATATTGCATTTTTCTGAACTTTTAGCAGTTTCCTTTTAAGACATGGTATAAGCAAAAATATCAATTTAAGAAAACATTGCATGCAGAATCAGTTTTTATTTTTTTTCTCTTACAAATAATCGTATAAATAGGAAAATACTATTTAAAGGAATATATCTAAATGGAATGGAATATAATATATTATATATAATACTATCTAAATGGAATACAAGAGCATATTAATAGAAAAAAATGTCTGAGATGGTCTTTGTTGATTGTAATTTTTCTTTCTATTTTAGGCTACCGTCATTTACGACTGTTATCTAATAATGGGGATCCTTTGTATAATACAACACTTTTTGTATACATCTCTATGACTACAAGATCTGAAAAACAGGTATATTTAATTGCAAAATTAGATCATATTAAAATTATATATTTTGTTTATCTTTATTAATATTGTGTTTCCTGTATTAAAATAAGCATTTTCATCTAACCATTGTTTACAGAGAAACAAGAGGAGAAAGGCTTGGCTAAATATGAAGGCTGTAGGTATTAAACAAGCAGATGATGTTTTTAAGGTAAGTATATATTTTCTGTGTTTTATATATATATATTAGAAATTTCTATTCAAATTTACTTTACGTTTTTTTTTTATTTGATATATTATAGTAAAGTAATTTTTGTCATCTTATTCAACAGAATGCTGCTAATCATTTAGCCGAAGCTTATAAGATGCGAATTGATGAAGAACAAGCAATGTTAGATTTGTGTAAAGAATGTGGTCTTCCAGATCATGCTAACCTCGTACAATGTGTTAGAGTATTATCTCTACGTATGGCTAGCTCACCTGCTGTAACATCGTGGGAAATAGAAAATATTAGTACTGTAAGCATTAAAAAGTCTTTGTTATTATTGTATATTGCAACATAACTCATAATAAGTATTATCAGTATAGAAATAAAATATAATTTTCTACCAAGAACTTTATCAAAAATTTTCTTCTTGTTCTTTTAAAATTTTATGTTAAAAAGGTATTTTATATTAAGGTTTATGTTAAAAGGTTATGTTTAAAATTTTATGTTATCAACAATTTTCTTCTTGTTCTTTTAAAATTTTATGTTAAAAAGGTTAAAATAAATTTTATGTTTCATTAAAGTTTTATAACTTTAATGAAATTTATTACATGATTGAAGTAAACAATTATCTTCTGGTTTAATCTTCTGACAAAATAGTAATCTTCCTCCTTTTTTAAATGTATTTAAATTAAGTTAATAATTATATGTATAAAGTCAATTATATAATTAAATAATAAACAACAAAAAACTTTAGAATGTTTTTAAAATACAAATAAAACTTTTTATTCAAGTTAAGAAGACCTATTGTATTCATGATTATCTCTTTTCTAATATTTTGATTAAAGAATTTAGATTAAATTCTTTATTCAAGAAGCAAATATAAATTCGTATAAGAGTGTCTTCTTATTCAAAGAGCAAAATATGTTACTACATAGGAAAGAAGTCAATTTCAGTAACATCCCTTCATCCCAACCTTTCATTCCTGTGCTGTCCATATTTTTTTCTTTTGTTGATATTTTCAAAATATTCATAAAAGTTGAAAATTTGCATTCTATTTTTCTTTAAATAAAATATTTCTTTCATTTTTTAAGCCAGTATTTTTGTTATGTATAATTCACGATATTAATTTTAAACACTGTGCAAACTATTTCAAAAAGAAATTAAAATGAGCAGTACTTTATTTTATAAATTATGAATATTTGAATAAAAATAAAATTTCAGTGATAATTAAATTAGTTTTTAATTTTTTTCATTACACAGTTTTTATTCTGTAAATTATCAAATTATCCATGAAAAAATTGTAAACTTCACAAACAGAATTTTTGTATTTTTATTTCATATTATCTTTTTGGCTAGAATTAAAAGGGAGGAGGTGAATATTTTTAGTTACTGGTATTTATACTGACAGGATTACAAAAAATTATGCAAGATGTTTTTTATTTGATACTTTTGTGAAGGACACCTATTTTTAAAAATTTAAACTCTTTCTTTTCTTATAGCAACCAACAGTGCGAGTATGTGGCGAACTTTCTTCTTGTTTATGTAAAGCTGTCTCATTGTTAGAAAAGGTATAAAAATTCTGCATATAATTCATTTAAGCAAATATAATTTCAATGTTTTACCAAATTATATCTCTTTATTTTTAAAAACTGAGTACTGAAGGGTAAATATTAAAATGTTTTGTTTTCTATTTCATGTTATAATTTTAATATTTCCTAATGAAATAAATTAGGATTCTAATATATTAAGAAATTATTTGATATTAATTGCATCCTGTATCCATAAGAAACTAAGCTTACAAAAGAATTTGAATCTTTTTGTGAATTTAAGCACAAATTATAAGTTGGTTCACTTTTAAAATAGGGGATCATTTCAAATTGTTGCATGCAACATTATGATTAGTTTGCAAATACATGAAACATTATGATTAGTTATTTATCTATCAAAGAATATTTTTTGCCTATCCATGCTTTCTTTCATGGCATTTTAGACAGTTGCAGGATGAAAAAAATAATTATTAGATAGATTTATTTTTATTACTTAGATTAATAATTGTTACTAGATTATTTATAGATAGATCACTAATTTTTATTTCAGACTTAAATTTAAAAGACATGAATTTTTGAAATATTTAATAATTTAAAATTAATAAATGAAAAGTACTCAGTTACATAACTTATGTAATAAATATCAAACTGTTTCTAATTTTTTTAAGAAATGAGCTACAAACTTATTGAATTCTGAAATTGATCATTTATGTTGATTAAAGTATGATTCCTATCATACGGTTGAATATCTTTTGATGTGGCTATTTACAAATAAATCTTATAAAACTGCCCTATAGTTTGTTTATATATATGTATATAGTTTAATAACAAAGCACTTCGTCATTTAAACATCAATATGAAATTTTTGTCCGTAAATGAAACAAGAATTTATAATATTTTTCATTTCTTTTATTTAAAATAAATTATTTTATTCTATAATTATATTGTATCATTCATTTAAATAAAATGCATACTTTCATGTTGTATAATTTAGTAGGAACATAATACTCTCTTTTTTTTTCAGGTCCTGGTTGAATATAATTACATTAAAAAGAATGCTCATGATATTCTGAAAATAGTATGTGCTGGTTTTCCCTTTTTTTTTTTTTTTTTTTTAATAAACAACCAACAATAAGAATAATAATATATCAGTTTACCATTTTTCTTTTCCTCCAACAGCTTACAGATCACTGTAAAACAGGAGAAACTACTTGGTGTGAAATGATGCATAATACATCTAATCTTGGGTTAAAAGGAAGAAAAGTAGAAAAGGTATGATTTTCCAGAATGTTTTAGATACAAACTATTATAGCTATCATATTTTCAGTATTGCTCTATGGATTTGAGCCTCTGAGCACTAATATGGAAATGGTCTCTTAGAAATAAAATGAATGCGTAAATAAATATAATTTTTAAATTAGGAAGAAATATTTTATGTGATATTTTTTGGTATTAAAAATAATATTATTTTTCTGTGTTTTTTCAATTTCAAAAAGTCTGTCTATTTTCTCATTAAAATGTAAGTTTGCATAATTTGGTTTTTATTTGGCATTAGTTTTTTGAATATGGACCATTGTGGATTTTAAATAATCTTTTACTATTTTCAGCTATTCAGAAACAATATTTGGACAAGTGAGATTGCTATTAGCAGTATCAATAGAATTTTATAATTATACTTAAATTGGAAAATGTATTTAACATTTGATTATTTAAAAAAAAAGAAGCTAAAGAAAATTAATCACATATGTTTTCATAAAAATTTTTATGGAATACTTTTTTTTTTTCAGAAAATTTTTCCCTTAATATTCACATTATTATTATTATTTTTTTTTTTTTGAAGAGAACATTTGGGAATTTGAAATATAATCAATTTCATTTCCTGTAATTTTATAATATCATTTGTTCTATATATTAAACATCTTGATGCAAAGACTCATTAGCTTTCTTCCTTCTGGGATCTGCATCTTATTGACTGATCTTTAGGGATATTATAGTTTTTTTTTTTTTTTTGCATTGTTAGCAAAATACAAAATAATTTATGTGAAGAAAAGTATTTTTTAAATAATTAAGAATGTTAAATTTTTATCTGGAATAATTACTATACAATATATAAGTGATGCATGGTGCTTATTGTGATCTCATATTGAAATACATACTCTGAAACTGATTAGGACCCAAAGTTAAAAATAATCAGAATCTCAAAATGATTGAACATTTTAAATTAAATTAAAGGTTTAATGTTTGAAATTTTAGAGACAAAATTTGGTATTTCATTCAAAAAATTTGATTATAATTATTGTTTATATATATATAGGCAATTTTTAAATTTTATGTACAATGGTTGACAACTATATTACTTAATATGGTCCTTTACAAATATAATATTCTTTACTTTCAAAAAATATTAAAGCAAGCAAAAATATTCATCTTAATTTGAAAAAGATTAGAATCCTGATAATATTTTATCTTAACCAGCAATATAATTATTTGATGTGTTCCAGTTATGGTTTTTTTTTCCCTTCTATAAATTTACTGTTTAAAACTGATGAATCTGTTATAACAGTAAGAATATATGAAACTCCCAAATATACTTCAAATTCTGAAGATATTTGGATTGTTCAGAATTCAACATGAATTATTACATTACAAAATATTTATTTCCTTTAATGTTTGTTAGTTAATGAAATGTGTCTTGCATATATTTTTAGATCACCCATTATTTTTAATTTGTCTATGTATTTTAAGCTCTCCAATAAAACATTTCAAAGTGCATAGTTTATTATTATTAATTCTCTTATTTTTATTGTCAGATTGCTGAAAACTTTTTATGGAATATGACTATGTTAGCTACTCAAACTGACCTATTAAAAGCAGTGTATGAACAGAGCTGTACAACAATTAATCAGGTAAATTCTTATCATATACGTGCACCACTTCCACTGTTGGAAAAAACTGTTATCATAATAATCGTATATGGTTATGATAATCTGCTCTATGTAAATTATCATCAGGATGTTTACAGAATTCCAGAGTAGAATAAAAGAAATTGTAATTTTCATACTTTTATTTCTTTAGCTATTTAAGGTTTTGAAATGAATTCAATTTCAAAGCCGTTGGTATAATAGAAATGGCTATTGAAAGTTAAACGTTGCTAATACAAAAAATAATTTGGATTAAAATTTGAATTACTAAATAATACAAAACAATGGAAAATGGACAAGAGAATGATAAAAATTCTCCAATATCCATGGCAGCAAAATGTTTGTTTGTCATCACTTTAAAATGAGGAGTAGAAAAATAACACCATGCTTTAGACTTTACCTTCCTTCCTTATTCCATTGACAATAGACCCCAAACTTTTCAGAAATTATTTAATAAAGTTTTGACAGCTCAAGTCAGGTGTTCACATCTGCAAATACTTCTAACTTTAAAATATTATATATAAAAAATCCAAATTTAAAATAATAATAATAATCATTTACTAAATTTAAATGAAAAGAAGTATTGCATTACTGAATGCATTTTGAAATAATTACTTTAATGAAAATGTATTTAATTTAATAATTACTTTACTGTTACTCCTAAGAGGAGTCCTCCATTATAAAGATGAAATATTTCTGATTTGTTGTTAGGTAAATTGGTAAAAATTTCTACATCCTAAGAGGGAAAAAAATTCATCAGCTTAGATAGAAATGTGCATTTTGATGGTGGCTAATATACTCTTTGGTCATGTATTTTGTGAATTTGGATTCTATTAATATTAATTTGCAGTCATGGTGCATGCATTGCAATTGTACGAAGATTTGCTTAACTTAAATTTTATTCAATTTAATGATTAGTTTAAAAAATTGTTTATTTATTTGATGTAAATTAATTGAAATCCTTGTTTTCTATATATTTTTTTTTTTTTCCTTCCTGTCTTAAATAATTTAAGTGCTCAAATAATATTTCATTTTAGAAAAACTAAAACAATTTATACTATAGAAATAAATATAAATATTTAAAATGAATTATTAAGTAAGAAAAGAAAAAAATGTGCTTTTTAAAAATTTCAATGCATATATTTTGAGAAAAAAATCCTGAAGGTAATTGAAACTTCTTTTTAACTTTAAAAAAATGATAAATTTTAATCGGAATTAATAATTATGATTAGAATAATTTGGGGGGAATTTAATAGTGTAACAAATAAATCAGTTTTATTTGCTACCATTCAATTAAATTCCAAAACAGGATAGTCTTCAAATGTAAAATACCTTAAGCTTATATGAAAACATAATTATTTGACTAGAGATATTGTTGGGTAGGATGGGCCATATCCCATATTTCCCTTTCTTTAAAAAAAATTAGATTATAAATGAACAATTAAGTTTACAAACCACATTTGATAATAATAAATTTATATTATTGAGTCTAAAAAAACATTGAAAACAATTAACAATGAAATCGAAATGCACTTATTTTTGATAATATAAAGTCTTTTTAATATACAATCTCATAACTTCTTGCAATTACACAGTAACAAGTGTGATTTTGTTTTTATTCCAATCATTGAAAGAGTAATAAATTTTGCCAATGCTTATTTTAAGCATTATTGCAGATTTCCCATCCCTTCCAGTGTCCCCTATTTCTGCTCTAATGAACCAAATTGCCATATTTAAAAGTATGAAAGTGTTTATATTACTTTTTATTTTTTTAGTTGAGCAATTTGATGCCAGTTTTCCTTAAGTTATTTCAACGGGAAAGAGAGAGTGTCATTGCTAATGTATCCAGTGCTGCTGTAACTCCAGTGTTAACAAATCAAATAAATCTACTGCCTTCCTCTGAACCTATTCCCCTCACTCCAACTTCTCCGGGTGATGGCAGATTACGTGGTATACTTAAGAAAACCAGCACAGCATCTACAATTCCAGTCTCTGGAAGCCAGGTTGATAGCAATGGTGGATCATCTGTCTTCTTTCCTGGAAATATATCTGAAAATACAAATAGGTAGCACAAGCCACAAATAGTTACATTTACTTTTCCTCAGCTAATGTTTGGCAAGCAGTAACCTGAGCAAATGCTGGGAAATGGTTGTATTAGTATCATTTATACAATCTTTATATTAAGAAAGTCATCAAACATTCAGAACATTTGCTTCAGTGGATATTATGGATTATTTGAAAAGCAATATGCTCCATATCTAGTCTTCTATTCATCCAGTGGTGAATATTGTTATGGGACATAAAAGAATGTTTTTTTAAAAAAAATTCTAGGTTGTAGTCATGTATAGAAAATTTTTAGCCTTCATAAAAGGATTTTTTTTTTTCTGTCTCCCTGTAAAATGTTTCTTTCTTAAGTTATTGCTGTTTGAGATTATTTTAGTTGGTATGAAATTTTTTCCCTGTGGTTGCTGTGCAAATAAGATGATGCTCAAATTATGCACCTCTTTTTTATTATTTATTACTTATGTGTTGTTTTGTAAAACTTAAAAGCTTTTAGTTTTTTTTATAGTATTAATTTGTTGTGATAATTTATATCAAAAAAAAATTTACACTGTTCAGTTAATGTCATTTTTTTATTCAAAGTATGATGAGTTGGTTAAAAAAAAAACATCTTTCATGGCTTTGTACAAATTTAGATTATGCCAAAACTATTTTGTTTCATATTGTCTGTCCAGTGTTTCATTAAAAAAAATGTAAAATGAGATGATGCTTTTCTACTAATGATGTTGAGTAATGCTATATGAATTAAAAATGTATAATTTGTTTTAAAAGTGATATTTTGCTAATATTAAAATATCATAAACAAATTTCGTAATAATTCTTTAAATCTGTAATAGTTCTTTTAGATATTACCAAAATAATTATCTTAAAGAAAAAATATTTCTTTACAAAGAATATATAAATTATGTTGTTTAATGGTACAAATGAATACTAAATTTTAAATTCTTTCTTGTGTCAATCTAGTTGCAGAATTTTTTTATCCTTCCATATAAAAACCTCAGCATTCTAGAAGAGTAATTCTAATTGCTTAATTTAGACAGTTCATGATTCACAAATGTATTTTTAAATTGATATAAAATATCAGTTAAAAAGTCCAAAAAAGTATGATTTTTTTAAATTTCTGATTATTATTGAATATTTTTTCCAGCACTGGAAGACCCTCTTTTATTATATATTTATGCTGTCTTAATTTTTAAAAAAAGTTATACATTCAAGAAAAAATAATTATATTTAAACAAAAGCAATGTTATAGTATTTGTTTTTCTCCTGAATTCGGAGAAAGATAACATATATTGTTATACATGATAACTTAATGAAGTTCTTTTTAAAAATGTGTTTTTATGTATATTATAAATTTTTAAACTTTTATTCTGTAAAATATTAATAGATTTTGTCAAATTATTTGTTTTACTGTCATTAATGTTTCATCCTAGCTTTTTTTCAATCTGTCAACTGTATATACTTCTGAAACCACAATTTTTAAATATTTCTAAATTTTCTTTTATGTGATATTTAATAATCAAATTTGAAAGTCAAAATGTTTTTTTTAAAGTAAAGCTACACCATTGATGTACATTTTTCCTATTAGTGTTCAGTCATTACTGTTTAATGTTACGAAGAGGGGGGGAACCTATTGAACAGCTTTTAAACTGTTGTACAAAATTAAGTATTTCATATAATATATTTTTGTTGTGCAGTTATTAAAATTCAATAATTCTAAATATTTTGTTTCAGTTGAACAGCTTTTAGACAGTTTATTGGTTAAAAATATTTTTCTATATATATATATATCTCAAAATCAGTGTTTAGTTCATTTTAAATTTTGGTCAATGTTGGAAGTTCAGAAAAACTTAGTTTTATAGTTCTAAGAAGCTGCTATTATGAAAAATTGTTGATTGTGTACAATATATTTATTCATGTTGGATTAACTGATATCATTTATAATTAGAAAGATGTATCTATTTGTTGCATTTTTTAAATTATATTATAAAAATTTTGAGATGCAGCCAAAATAAATACTTAAAGAAAAAGTTGTTCTGAATTTGAATTTTTATCCCATTTTGACTAGTAAAATATATATTCTGAACTCATTAAGAATTCCAAAAGTTCCAGAACCAAAAAAAAAAAAAAAAATCCATCATCATAAATAATTTAATATTGAAACTTAAACACTTAAAAACTGAGGACAAAAAAAAACTATTGTCTATCTCTGCCCTTTCAAACAATTCATTCTATTTTATATATATGTGAAAATGTCTAATATCAAGAAATTTTTCAGAGATGCTTCTTGATTTTTAAAATCTGACAATATTAATGTGGTATGAACATAGTTTAAAAGATTCATTGCTTTGTATTCCAATACTGTTAATCGTTTTGAAATTACTTATCTTTCATATATACAGGCACATTGGCTTTCTTTGTGATTTTAGTTATACTCAATTTTAAATAAATAAAATTAAGAATTTCTGTATATCTACAGAATTAAATATGGAAAATACTTATTATTTTTATACAAGTTTTTTAAGGAATATTTTAGCAAAAATCTACATAGCATTTCAATTTATTATTAGAAGAAAGGCAAGAAAAAAATAATCAAATATTATTTGAATTATGAGCTATTAGAAATACAAAATTATTTGCATTTAATTAATCATCTGTAGTTTAATGCTTTACTTAAATTTATGATTCTTTAATTCAGTGTTAATTATAATTCACCAGCAAATTATACACATCTCTAAATCGAATCACATCTACTTATAATAAAAGACAATTGTGTGTGCTCTATAGGCCAGGTCATTTGACCTAAAGTTACCAAACTGGCCCAGATATAATTTGGAAGAAAAGAAAATGCACCTTGGAATTTTTTTTTTTTTTTTTTTTTTTTTTTTATGTGATTAACTTTCAAAAATGTTTATGCACAAAAATTATTTTCTACTCCATTTTAAAGTTCAAATGATGCCAACTTAATAACTGTAAAATTCTTTAGCCTACATTTAATTAGCTTTTAAACAATTTTCAGTGTTTCATCAAATATCTGACTGCATGATTTTCCTCCACTAATGAAAGCTAAAGGATTTTGTTTAATATTACTTAGTTAATGGGACAAATAAAAAATAAGTTACAATACCTCTAAATTTAGATGAACCAAACACAATACCGCTAGGATGTCATAGAAATGTTCTCTATTAGAAAAGTTCATATACACAATAATTTAAAAGTCTATTAAAATAACACAGTTTTAATGTCTGAAAATTTGATGGCATCAGTTTTATCTAAATGATTTCACTGAAATTAAATATAACCAATATCTCCAGGTAACCAGCTGGTCACCAAAATTTATTAAATTTTCAACAAAGAAAATTCTACGGTTCTGAAATCAAAACTAATCAAGTTCGATCTTCATTAATTTGGAAATGCAACTAATTTCAAACAATATGGTCCTCCATGCAATTATTTTAATAATATTAAGTGCTGACATCAAGTTAAAAGTCGAATGGCCCAGAATAATTTATACTATTAATAATAATAAATATGCATTGATTGTTTGACCTACAAGTATCCAACTTAGAACATATATACTTTGGAGGTTTTTTAATTTTAATTCAAAAGTTAAGGAAATGTTGGGGGATTACTGCAATAACTTACGTTTATGTTATTATACAAAAATAAAATTTGAAGCCATTTTAAAATTTGTCTTTTTATTGATCCAATTTAACAGCCATGAGAATTTTTACTGAATTTTGACAATTTTTTCAAAATATTTAATTTGATTTTAAACAACAGTTTATATTGTTGCTCTGACAATCAAATCATTTTCATAATTTCACAAAATATTTAATCGCAAAATTTTCTTTCATTGTTAGAAGCTAAAAAAAAAAAAAGATTCTGGTTAAAATCAGTAGTTTACGAAAAAAAAAAAAAAAATTGAGCTACAATATTGCGAAATTTAGAAGGTAGATGAATCCCTTATTAACGTTTTTAATAGCGCTATGGTGTCACCGTACCGATCTCCATCAAGATTCATGTACAGAATGCACGGAACTTAAAAAACACGGCTTTAATGTCAGACAGTTTTGTGGAATCATGAACATGAAGTTATAAAAAGTGATTTGTCAGAAATCAAATATAACCAAAATAGGGTTAACATGGCACCGGGAAAATACAAGGAATTTTAAAATCATCTAAAATGCAGGGGAAAATGAAAGTTTCCATAAAAACCAGAAGTACAGGGAAATTTTTTTCATTAAAAAAAATTTCTAAATATAGCATGAAAAATATCGTAGCTAATAGCTTCAAAAATGAAACACCATTTACGACAGTGTAATCGCGGAAACTCATCCTTTTTTTTTTTTTTTCCCCTCGCTATATTTTTTTCTATATACAAATAGATCAGTCCAATTTTGATTTGAGAGGCAGATGCTCTTTTTCATCAGATTCCTGTACTGCAGCTAATAAGCATGAGCGAGACTGCTACAACTATGTGAGAGAATAACAAATGTCTCTGGCGAGAATAGCAATCAACATTTAGCGATAATGGGATCGCGGTGATGTTTAGTCACTTACACGTGAGTTTATTGAAAAGTTCATATCAATACGAAAGAATAAAAGTAAGAACTAATTCGGAAAAAAAAATCATTAATATTGGATTTTTATCTAAAAGGGATACAAAAGAAGAGGACATCAAGTCCCAAAAAGTCAAATTTGATGAAATCATTTAAAATCGAACTTTTATCGGTATTAAAACTTATTGCGTCACATTCGTCCTTTATTGCATTCAATGATACATCGGGAATATTTTCGCATATAATTACTTCTTTTTAACAGTGTTTCATAATTGTGGGAAAAAAAATATTTGCCGCAAAAATTTTGCCGTTTTAAAAGTTGCATTTTGTTTAAATGCACATTTATTAAAGAACAATGCATTATTTTCTGAGAAACGAATGTTTGCTTTGCTTCAACTTTATTCCAAAGCACAAATTTCCGCGGCATGTTCAGAACGTGCAAAGATTGAATTTGAAATTTTTCCGAAAAAACTAAAAAGGTGAAAACAAAGAGTAGCCTAATTCATTCAATGAAAAAATTCATTTAGAAGTCAAAAGAATTTTCTGATGTTTGGGAAATAGTAAAAATAATTCTTGCGCTGTCACATGATAATGCTGCTAATGGAAAATGGATTTTGTATCAACAAAGGTATGCTTGCTGAAAGTCTGAAAGATTCTTTAATTGATCCAAAAACTACATATGACGATAAATTTGTATGGAGGTGTTTTAAATTTTCCAATTTCAAAAGATTTGCTTCAGTATGCTAAATTAGTATAGTATATAGTAGTTTCCCATTGGAGGTATTATACAGCTATAGAAAAAAGTTCGGGGGGGGGGAGATACCAACAAACGCAAAGCAGCATTGCAAATGAAATTGTTACAAAAAAAAAATGAAAGTAATGACTGAAAAGTCAGCTGACACTGAAAAAAATTGATGCGCAAATATATGAATTGACAAAAATAAATAAAAAATAATCTTGCTTTGTAATGATTTTTGTTTAGTAATCATTAAATAGTTTGTATCATAAAAACAAATATGTTATTTTGTGTTTTATTTCACCTGAGTCTTTAATTTTAAGTGACTTACAACTAAAGAGCATAAAAGGTAATTAATATCTGCCCTTTCCTTAATATATATTTTTTGTCTTGACAAATTCTAGGCAAAAAAAATAGTGTTTTTTTTATTAGTATGTAAATATAAACATTTTTTTAATATATTATTACAAATAATTTAAATTATTGCTTCCTTTCCTTGCTTTTTCAATTAAAACTATGAAGCATTATTATTCCATTATAACCAGCATATGAATGCTATTCATGCATTTCCTCTTATATTGCATATACATACAGGTAAATACAGAGATTTTTTCTCCCGAGATTTGAGTGGCAACCCTGTGATATTTCTGAGGAACCAACTGGTCGCCTGAAGCTACTAATATATAATACAGTAAAAACTAATTATAATATTCTTCTTAATCTGTCCAATTAAAATTTATAATGTAAATCTAATGTCAATTTTTACTTTTTAATTAAATGATAAATTGAAAGTTGCATATTAGTCCATGAAAAGAAAGAAAAACCAATAAAAAAAATTACAGCTCATACAAGGGGTCTTTAAGGAACAATATAAAAAAGCTTTCACTTACCATATCAAATTCAAAAACATCGGTATTTTCGATATTTCAGATTCCTTAGATGTAAACATTGCAATTTTTAAAAAGCTGCACATTTCAGTTTTAAAAAATTATCACAAATTCAGGATTTTAAAAATACTTCAATTAATCATTTGCACTCCAGGAGTACTATTCAAGATGTCACATCTGGCATGATAAAAGACAGTAAAAGAGAAACATGGATGTAAGAAGTCATAGAAGAAGAAAATAAAAATAAACTTTTCCCACTCCACCAGTGTAAAAGTAGAATGTAATAAATTAAAATAAGACCTTTTCTATTACACTTTTATGTATACTGCAAAATGATTTTGTAGAATATTAAAAGTATATTCTTATAAACATTTTTACTAAATTTCACAAAAATGCATTTTCTTTTAAATATGGTAGGAGTGTGATTATACAATCAAAACAAATTTTAACTTGCCAATAGACAATATTATTAAAATATCTTTTATCCCATATCAAATCTATACAACAGCTTGTTGAGAAATTATTATTTTGAAAAGTTGAAGAAATTTCTAGAAACTATTAATTTCTACTTTTCAATAGTGAACAACAGAGCTTATTTTGATACTAAATAGTTGATACCATTTACTAACTCTTAGTCTAATTTTAATGCTCTATATATTCAATAAAAGAATACGATGGGCAAAACAAAATTTAAAAAAATTAATGAGACAATGAAATAGAATTTTAAATGAATAGTACATATTGACAAGATAAATAAAGATCCATAATGATTAAACAAAAAAGTAACATCTGCTAAAGAAATAGTTTTAATTTAAATTGTTAAAAGCTAGAATTCACACAGAAAAGTTTTTAAAAAAATCACTCGCAAGTTAGCTTTGTCAAAATACAAAGTCAAATAGCGAATTTAAAATTTCAATTAAATATTGCATTTAAAAATGTCCAATTCCTCTTAATGTATCTCTGTACAAATCTGATACTATAAGAGAAATTAATTTTATCTTATACAAATATAAAAAATATGGTCATCTGGAAGATACATGACAATATTTGTAATAATAACTATAAACCTTCCAATTTTTATTAAAAATCACTTAGAATTACTTTAAGACTGGACTATCTCAACAGGATGAAAGTACAAAAATTGTCAGAAATACAGTAAAACAAGGTTACAAAAACTGTTTAGGTTCATATATCTAACCAAAACTGATGTTAAATAGTTTGCTAAGTCTCTTTTCTTTAAATGTAATAGTTAATAAATAATTATCTGCAAAATTTACTGCTGTCACAAAGCAGAATTATTTAGTTAAAATTTAAGTACTAAAGTATTAGCATAAACATGCTGGCATTTTTTTTTTTTTTTTTTTTTTTTTTTTTTTTTTTACTACATTTGGTACTTACGTCTATCTGAACTTGGTATTTTGGAAATTTCTTTCAAAATAGAAATCCATTGTGAAATTTGTACTTAATATAGTTTAATTTTTTAAAAGATTAAATACTGAAATATCATCAGAATAATATTTAAAATACTCTAGTATGATTAAGAATAAATGTTAAATGAAAAAAGATTTATAAATTGAATTAATGTGGTACACAACTGAAATCCATTTATACAGTTTTACTTTATCCAAATGATTACAATGAAAAAATAAAGGTAATTGATCCTTGCTCTATAACTTGAATAAAAAATAATTTACTATGCAATCTTTATGTCAAAAAGGAAACATCTTTCTGTAGTGGATATTATTGAATCGCAATTTAATGTCAAGTAATTTATTTCTTCAATACTTTTTTTTCCTCCCATAATTGATCTTAATTATAAATTTCAAAAATAACTGAATACAGTTTTAAACATATGATATGCATAAATATTTAATAAATCAAGTTTTTGTCTATATTAAAATAAATCCTTAAAAGTTTTTTTTTTTTTTTAAACAGTAAAGATTTTTAATTTGCATTTTCCCAGCCATGTTTCAAATATCTAATTAGATGACTATTTCTTTATTATCTCTTAACTCAAGTAAAGGTGGTATCTAATTAAAAAGTAGGTATGGTTCACATAATGAAGTATTAAATTATAGCTATATGAAAAAATAGAAAGTTACAGAAACAATAATATGAGTGCATTTACACATTTTTATACATTTCTCGATCAGTTGATAGACATTTAACTTTAGGATCTTTTTGTATCTTGTTATCAGCGGATTTAGAAATTACAATGTTCTCTTTAAAAAAGTAAAAAACTATTTGTAAAAACAATAAAATTTGTAAGTTCAATTATAATAATAATAATAATGGTGTATGTTTACATTTAAAACCGAAATTATTTTGCCATTCTGAAAGCATGTTGAACTAAAATTAGACAAAAATAACAAAATTTTAATATTTATTACCATGTTTTTTACTGTTAGTTGTGGTTTGAAGTACATTTTTTCCTATAAACATAACAAATTTAACATATATATATGATGCTTTGATAAACATGGTCAAGGAAAAAAATATCTAAATCCAAAAAAATTTCAGCAATTTTTACATACATCTAAATTTTTTTTAATCTTAAAAATTCAGGTGAATTGTCACAGTAATAAGGATTTTAATATAATCTAGGATGTAGCTTTAACTAGTTCTTCATGAACTTCAATTGCAATCTGAGCTTCTGCTTTAGCTTCTTCTGTACTGGCAGACCCTAACTGCTGTTGAGCTTTAGATAAGCCTTCTTTACAAGCCTATTAAATGGATATGAGGGAAAAATTTATAGCTCATTTCATAATAATATATATATATATAGTGATTTGAATCAAAGTATGATAGCATAAAAACATAATACATCAATATGCATTTCAGAAAATGGAGAAATAAGTGAAAAAAAATAAGTTTCACAAACACACACACACAAAAAAAAAATACTGGAGTGTTAAAATGCAGAACATTTTTACATTATTTTCTAATTTGTAAAGTTTTCTAATTCTTTATAGTTATAGTTGATTAATAACTTACTTGAGGATCCAGCCTTTCAAGTGGTACAGCTTCTTGAGCTAAAACTTGGACAGATGAGTCTTCATTTATTGTTACAGATCCACTGCTGACTAGAAAAGAACAAAAAAATATTGTATATTCCAGTAAAGCATAAAAAGTAATTTATAAAATTAGGAATAATCAAAGTAAAAAGTAATTTATAAAATTAGGAATAATGTTCAAACTCAAAAATTATTAATTTATGATTTCAATTACTATAACACAGAGAATAAATATATCTATATATGTAAAACGCTAATGTACATGGCACAGAAATTGAGCTTATTACTTAATTGATGAATAGCAGCAGTCAAATATAAATAAAATATGATACAAATTTCAGACTGCTTCAGTCATTGAACAATTTTACAACTGTACTGAATCAAACACTTTGCCTACCTAATTAATAGAGCAGCAAAATATTATTAAAAGTTTTTTGAAGATACTTCGACATGTCTTCAAAAAGGACATTCAGTCAGAGGAAACAAAATGTAAAAGATCAAGAAATAAGCTCCAAACAAAAAGTTCCATTAAGTGCAAATATAGTCTTAACAACTGCTAGATAATCATAGTAAGACTAAGGATTAATGCACGGTTTCTCACCAAGCACTCCAAAATCCTGCTGATGGTCTAAAAACTCTCTAAAAATCTGAAATCTAATTTCTAATTTTTTTAATGTTTGATGCATTTAAAATTAAACATTGCTAATTAATCGATCTTTCAGATTCCTTCTGAAGTGCTTTTGAATTAAAATAAAACAGAATAAAGGAAATTAAAAATTTGTAATCTGCATATCGTTACCCCAACTGGCGTAGAAAAATTCACGTATTTGCGTTACTGTAACTTGCGATGAAAATTCACGCATGCGTATTGTGTTCTGATTGTTGAGAACTATTATCAACGGATGCGGACTCGATTTAAATTATTTTTAGGTTCGTTGTATGCTTTTGTATTTAAATTGTATTTATGTTAGTTATATATATTTTGTATATGCTTATAGCTTTAAGTACATCGCTTTTTAAGTAGTTTTTTTTAACCTGTTTTCAACCGATTATTTTAAACGATTCGTTTTATTTTCTTTGATGCATTTAAAATTAAATATTTTTAATTAATCGATCTCATGATGAGTATGAGAAAATGTTTTTGACAAATTCTTGAGATATTACATAAATTAAGAGATATTCTTTAGTGCCCATAAAGTTTAAACGTTCTGTGACTCTTTTTTCAGTAATCATATTATTTAAAAAATGCTTTGTTTCAATAAAAAAATATTATTATATTAATTGCAGATTAATCCTTTCCACTTTAATTTAAGGCATAAATTCTACAGGAGCTAACAGAAAATTAGGGAAATATATATTATGTTATGACTAAAGGCCTTTATAATATTATGAGTGAATTATATGATTATCAAAATTTGAATTTTAAAATATTTTGATGAAGAAGCTATTAAAGCAGGAATTGCATAAAATATTTAATTATTAAAATTTTAACGAACATTAAGATTGGCAAACTGGCTGGTCGCCAAAGGCGGCTAGTTGTTAAATAAAGAAACCATTCTTCAACTAACAGCTTTGTTCAACAAAGGAATTTTCCTTCGTCAAAAACTATAAATTGTGCTTACTTTAAAATAGCAATTTCAATGCTGTAAGAATAAATACACATTACTGTAGATTCCACTATTGACCTTACAAAGAACCCACAAAAACCAATAGATAATATGTAAAAAGAGAACAAGCCTCCCTGGCAGAGGGTCATAACTGGCTATGTACGGAAAGTGATATGACAATACTCTCAAAATTTTTACCAGTTTTATTTATCTTCATGTTGAACAGACTACAAGAACATGTTACAAGAATATTATTAAAATCTATCTTTTATCTATCTTATTATTCTGGTTGTACACATTTCAAAAGGAATAATTATCTCTGAAAAAATTAACCTCAAATCACATAATTCTATTTTCTTGATTAAATCTATTTGAAATTTAATCCAATTTTTAAAAAAATAGAGAAATAAGACTTGATGGCTAAATTATAAATATTTGAATTCAATTACATTAGCATGCATTATTTGTATATCAATAACTTTCTTAAAATCACAGCAGTTCTTTTCACTACCTTTGTCACAAGGGCTTCACATGTAAGAATATTAAAGAATATATGATAACATATGTGACGTAAACATCAGAAAAGTATTTAATTTAAATAACATGCAGACAGTGCAATTTTGAGTCCATTCCTAAAGTTCAAAAGATATAAAGAAAGAAATTTACATTATAGTAAATATAATGTTATAAAACAAACATAATTACAAACAGGAAAGTTCATTATGTCTTACTGGAAAATTTAAACTCATAGGAACAGCAGATAATAATCATAGTAATGCAGCTGAATTTATCTTTTTGGATATATTTTATCAAGCTTTTCTATTATATAATACAAATCTAATTTTATTGATCCAAAGATCAGAAAACTTTGAAGTCTATTCTGGAATGTGGTAATGTGAATATGATTTTTAAGATTTAAAATGTACTTTTTTTTTTGTATGCACATACTGGCACTTGTAGAGTATATTAAATTTTTATTTATTGTTTTGCAAAATGCATCAGCAACTCACGAAATGTTCGGCTACAGTAGCAACAATGTTTTTGGCTTGGATACATCTTGCTTCCTTGCAAAAACATGATCCCTATTCCTTAGATTGATTTTTAAATCTTGCAATTTTATGCAGTACAACTGACTAAAAGCAAACATATATTCTATCTTCAAAAATATGGATAACTGTGTATTGAGGTTTTTATACCAAACAATGCTCCAAGTTCAATTACCCATGTGTGCACTATAAATCTCCCAATATCTCTGTTAAAATAAAAATGTTAAAAAGTTACCAAAAGAGAGAGATTTAAAAACTTTCTTCACATTTTTTTTTTTTTTTTTTTTGTCCCATTAGGAGCAGGTGAATATTTCTAATAAAGTGGGTAATCCTGACTCCCAAACACCCCAATTGGCACAACTCTACTTTTAATATACTACAGATTGAAACTTACAGAATACTCATTTACATTTTCTTTAGGAATAATAATTATAAGTATAAAGAAAAATTTAAAGCCTGACGAATATATCATATATAAAGGATTATTTTATATCTGCTTTTAGCCTTACAAAAAATTAAAGAAGAAATTGCAGGGTTCCCACTCTGCCCCTGTATAAAAATTTCAGGCCTTATTAAGAGTTTTCTATTTTAATACAGTATGGAATATAATGATTCATGTGTTATTAATGAAACAAGTTTGTTACAGAAACAGTTTCACACAAAATATCAATCTAGATTACAATAATATTTCAAGTTTGCTTTTATAAATAACACAAAAAAATTAAGCTATAAAGAAAAATATACAATGCCCCTGCTACAGAAGATCTTAATTCCTTGATTTCAAGGCAATTTGAATTTTCGAAATATTTCAAATAATCAATTCTATTTCATTAGTCTATAACAGATTATTTGTTTAGGTTTCCAATTTTTATTCTTTTATTACAAGAAAATACTTTTCTAGATTAACTTGCCCATCCTAAAGTATTAATAGTGTCTGTATTATTTTCCCCAATTTGGTTAATTTTTTAACTTCATAAATACTCATACAAAAACTATCAATATTAACTGTTGCTGATGGATCACAAAGAAACTTTGAATTGATATTATAACTTTACTAATAAAAAAATTAAATTAATCTATAATTGCATGCATTTTATTTTATGAAGTATTTTCACCAAATGAGGCAATACATTTTTCAATTTGTTATAAGAATCATAACTATTTGATGCCAATTTGGTTGGATCAATATAAAATTTTTCTAATACTTTTCAATATCTTCAAAATAAATGTTTGGCTCCGTAATCTTAAATCCAAAAGATCGTTATCAGAATTATTTAATGTTTTAAAATCCTGTCTCCAGTGAATCCAAGGTTTATCTTAGAAAGAAAGGTAAGAACTGAGTAGTCTTCACAATAAAATTTTGATGATTTATAAACACTATCCATAATTTTCAAAGTTTACTAAAAAAAAATTCATTACAAAGCCAGTCGTACTTCATTGTGACTTTTAGATATTCGTTCAGGAGCACATTGGATGTCTTCCCCTCCCCTCTAAATTGGATGTCTCCCCCTAGTAGACCGATTCATTCCTTTTGTATATTCAGCAATCGAAATTTCTAATTTTGCATTATAAATCAATTAGTTTTCTCTTTCATAAATTTTTATGCTAAGAGTTCAAGTGAGAGAAAAATTGAGGACTCAAAATAGAAAACTTTTTTTAGAACTTGGAAACAAAAATTAAAGTCTTTATGGACCTTATTTATCTTTATCTAAAAAGATTGATATTTAGGGCCTTTTTAAGGTCCATGGGAACCCAGAATTGATTATGATTTATAAAGGATTTTAATATTAGAATTTCATTTATGCTTGCAATTTCCATTTAGAACTTCAACAATTAAAATGAATATATAAACAATCACTGACAACTTAAATAATTTAACATAAAAATAAACATTACCAAAATATTTTTTTGCCGCACCATCATTTTCAAATACCGTAACAACACCAGGTTTCAATACTGCTAATGTTGGAACATGGCTTGGCAGTATACCAAAGCTTCCACTATAGGATGGCACATCAACTTGTTTTACACTTTCCTTGTTGTAAAAAACCTGAAGAAATCACACAAAAAGAAAAAATTAACTAACTCAATAAGATATTCTTCTACTAAAATCTAATTTTTTTTAAGTACATACAACAAACTATTCAAAACTCCTGGTATAAGAACATTAAAAGGCAATAGAACATACCCAGACAAGTGCAGATCACAATAGTTTATGTATTTCCTGCTATCAATCAAAACATTACTATTATATTTCCTTGCTGCATATTTTTATTGTGAAACAAAACATAAAAAAAGATTTCTGTATTTAAAAAATCTAGAAATCCAGATTTCAGAATGTAAAAATTTAAGAATTCCATATTTATCCAGACAATCCTCCTGCATTTGAACTGTGATCAGGTAATATATAATGATTCGTACTTATGTGGAGTGTTCTATTGCCATTGAAAATTATCAAGAGTTTTGAAAAGCTTACCCCTCTCTGCCACCAATAAACAATGAGTTTTAATGTAGACTGAGTGTGCTATATGAAAAGCCAGCAAAATCCTATCTACAAATACCTCCTCACAGATAATGCTTTATCTTTATTGAGAAAAAGTAATATTAATACCAGAACATAAATAAAATTTTCAGGTACAAGATAATATGTAAAACAAACATATAATATCAGAAATTAGTAAAAAAACATCTTTACTGATACTTTGTCACTATTGGTTAAATATTAATTGAGTTAAAAGAATATTGACAAAAAATATAGTATATACAATACTGGGTTCTTCTGCATTATAAAAGCCCCCAGATTCAGTTGCCAAGCAATCGAGACATATTGCAAGGACAGTTGGAATATGTATAAAGAAGCTAGGCAATAGACTAAGGTTATCAAGAAAACTAGGGACCATTATAATATGTCAATATTCTTCTTTGCTAACAAAGATCTTTCCAGCTGCAGTAATTTTATTTGAATCCACTTAATAGTCAATATACTTTAAATTTAATTTAAAGACCATTTTATTTTCTAGACATAGTTCATTTTTCCAAGTTCACAGCTTCATTTGTAAGCAAAATGATTTATATTCATTTTTTATACAAATTTTATATAAGAAGTTTGGATCAGATTTACTGTACGGTCACCCTTGGCGCGATTTTTTTAGATTGGCGATAAATCTTTCTATATGGCAACCCCCATCCGACCGACAACTAATTATAATAGGGTAACTGCATTAACCCTATTGGTCAACTGAATGTAGACGCCATTATTTAATTTTCGTTTGACCACGTTGCACGTGTGCTTTTTCAATCTTCAGCTCCCGCGTTCTTTTATTTGGATTTTTTTTGTGATGGCTGCTGCATGGGGAATGTCTGAGGTAAGTGCGAGAATGTTTGGTGAGAATGATGTTATGTGGTATGATGAGAATGTAAATTTAAGGTATTTGTATGGACTAGATAAAGGTAAGGAGACGTTTGAATTTTGTATGAAAGCGGGTTTGATTGCGAATAAATATGAGTGTTGTCAGTGTGGCAAGGACATGAAATTGGTTGAAAGGCATGATATAAGTGAAGGTTTTGAATGGAGGTGTAAATCAAAGGTGAAAGGACAAATGCATGACGTCAAAAGGAGTGTGAGAAAGGGTTATTTTTTTTAATATAGTAGAATGACATTGAATGAGATTTTAGTTCAGGTATATTTGTGGGTGACTCAGAGTAAGGTTGATTTTAATATGAAAGAAAGTAAATGTTCTTCTAAGACTGTGTGTGACTATCGTTCTTATTGTCGTGAGGTTTGTGTGGTAGAGATGATTGAAAGTAGTATGAAAGTGGGTGGAAGCGGCGTGACTGTTGAGATAGATGAAAGTAAATTTGGAAAACGTAAATTTAATCGGGGAAAACGTGTGGAAGGTAAATGGGTGTTTGGGGGAGTTGAGCGCGAGACGGGCAAATGTTTTATGAAAGTTGTGGATGATAGGACGACTGATTCTTTATTAAGTGTTATAAATGAGTATATTCTTCCGGGTTCGATAATAATTTCAGACTGCTGGAAGAGCTACGATTGCCTTTCTAATGAAGGCTTCGTGCATCTGAAGGTTAACCATAGTGTGAATTTCAAGGACGCGGATAGAGGTGCCCACACTAATACCATAGAAGGAACGTGGGGGGCAGTAAAACGTGCTATACCAGCGAGCAAAGCAAAAACACAGCTCGATTACTATCTAGCCGAGTATGTGTGGCGCAAAAAAAACAAGCACATGTGTAACAAGTTCATGGCCTTTGTCGACTCCATCATCCGCATTTACCCTCCTCAAAGAGCCGACAAGGAGCCAGAAGACGGAACATCGTCATCAAAGTAGAGGCGGAGTGAGGTGGAAGGTAGTGAGGAGTCGAGCGATAGCGGCTAATAGGAGAGAGGTATGTTTATTGTTCATTATTAACGATTTCAGCGATTCGTTTCTCGTTTATACAAACTTGTTATACATGTTTATTGTTCATTATTAACGATTTCAGCGATTTGGCCGCCATTTCATTTTTTTCCGCAGGCAACATTTTCACTACGCTGTTTTCTTTAAATCTCGTTTATACAAAATATCGCCATTTTGGCGACTTTTGCCGAGATTTTGAAAAAGTCGCCAAGGGTGACCGTACAGTAAATTTTTACCAGAAGTT
This sequence comes from Argiope bruennichi, assembly GCF_947563725.1. Lineage (NCBI taxonomy): Eukaryota > Metazoa > Arthropoda > Arachnida > Araneae > Araneidae > Argiope > Argiope bruennichi. The sequence goes on from NC_079152.1 coordinate 82,812,356, forward strand.
TTTATTAACATTGCCTTGTAACTTGGCAGAATTCCCTATATAGTTTAATTTAAACTGCTTACCATAAATCATATTTATTTTAATTACTTAATATAGCAGTAACATTAAATGAAACTAGTACTCTCAAATTCCTTACACCAATACTATGCATGTTTCATTGTTACATTTGAAAAGCAATAGATCATATATTGCAAATTTTATTTTAGTATAGCTATTTTATTGCCCCCTTTTAAAACAACACTATGGCTATTTTAGGTTGAACCTCATAATTTTTAACCCTGGTCAGATGACATGTGTACTGAAACCCTTTCGAACTTCTGCATCACACCAGCAAGAGGACATTTGGCTTCAATTGATTTAGCATATACCAGACCCATTTACATAGTGTTTCTTTAGTTGAATCGGGTTTTAAACTTGGAGCTCTCCACTCTCGGAGTCAAGACCTTACAACCAACTCCAAATTTTATTTAAAAGATTTTTCGTAAAATGCATGCTTGAAGCAACTTAACTAAAAGTTTGATGTATATATCTCAATCATTTAATGTACATCAATGCACATCCTTTTTTACATGATTAGAAATTTTTTTAATCTATTAAGTAAGAAATTCAAAAATTAAATATGAATGCAAAGCAGTTTCTAATATATATGCATAAAGAAACAAAAATCAATATCGACATTATTCTGTTTTGAATAGATAAGAATCTTTATGTTTAGGTTAATGTATTTATTAAATGGCTGCTCTTTAATTCATTTGAATATCATTCATATAAGAAATTTGGTTTGTCTTAATCTCACTATTAATTACTTTTTTATTATATAAATGGAATAAAAAATACAGGGTGGGATGAAAACTTAGCTTCTTTGCAAGGAATGAAAGCATGTATCAACACTTACTTCGGAAGGCGATGCAAACGTGAAAGACATCTCAGTAGCATAACTTCGGCTTTGAATCTTAGAATGCTTTAATAGTCGGTAAGTAGAACTGAATGTACGACTGGAAAATAATCTATTGGCCATGTTTAACAATAAACAGAAAATTTCCGACCGGAACAGAAAGGTCGATTTGTTGGTAGCTCGAGATTAGTTGTTTGATGGTAACAACTTCTACGAGAGGGCTGCATCAGTTTTTCGGGCCTTTTTCTGCTTTTAGAGATAGCCACTTAATTGGCTTAGTGAATAATGAAAGATTCAATCTATTAAATGGAAACTTATTCTATTTCAAAAAATAATTTATTGAGCAAAAATAATGAAAAAAATTTGTGATTCCCTTTACATCGCATCATTAAATTATCTAAAACATATGGCCACAATAATCAAAACTCCATTCCTCATTGTAGAGAATAAAAATAAACGTTTAGATGATCATAGAAAACGTCATGTTTATATATTATCGAAATTCCTGTCCAAATAATCCTGATCCTAAACTATAACATTGGGATGATTTAGTATTAGAATAACAAATATTCGGTAAGAAAAGAAGACATAAAAATAATTAAGAATAATCAGCATTAAAAATCGTTTTTTATATGAAGTTAGAAATTTAGCGATGCATAATCCACGATTTTTTGAATAACAAATAATTTTGCTATTGTTATTTTTAAATATTTGTTCCAAATATCTGTTATTTCAATCATATTATTAATTAAAAATTATAACTTAATATTAAATATAAAATTTATTAATTGAAATTAATACTTAATTTACTACTTTAAGTAACGTGTGATTGAATTAATTTATCTATTTCAGCTTACTTCTTAAATTTGATTTTTTTTCAAAACTATTTATTTAATTTCTTTATTGGAGTAAACCATTTTCTGAAAAATTTGAATTAAATATATATGTAATTTCTTTAAATTGTTCAATTTAGTTGTATATTCAACCGATAGATGGCGCCAGCAGTAAACGGAATATATGTAAAGTCATGTCACAATTAAAAAGGATTTGTATGGAATAGTGCATCATCAAATGCGAATATAGGAAAGTCAAGGTTACTATCATGAAGTGGAGCTGCGACTTTACACTTTCCAGTGAAGTCACCGCTCCGATAAATTTCAGTGATATGCAATTCAATGATACGATAGTTCCAATAACCGGTCCGTTCACTTTCCATTCACAGATTTCTGTTCGAGAGCTTCCATTGGACAGATCGTATCGATAGTTACTTTCCAATAAAGTCACCGCTCCGGTAAATTTCAGTGATATCGTATCGATTGTTACTTTCTATCGTAATCCAAAACCTGTAATCGAAATATCACCAGTAAGATCGTATCAAGGATTTGAATCACACTCCTCTTTGAAAAGTATTGATGACTGGTATTTGTGACTTTTTGATATTGGTTACGTAATAACCGCTCGTAAAATATTCCTCATCCCTAGTTAGAAACTGGTCCATGTTGAAGACCACCTTATAAGACGTATTTATGTCACTTCCTCTGAGTGGTAAAGAATAATTTATCTTTCAACATTGAGTGCTAAATCTTCATTTGCCACATTGCTGAATATCAGCAGCACAGAAGGCGGTGGAAAAAATTTACCGACGGAAGAGAACGGCAAGCAAACAAAATATAACAAAGGGACAAGAACAAGCTCTCTCATTCATTTTCGAATAATTGTTAAATTTACATTTGATTAAAACCAGTTAGGCATTAATTTGCTCATTAAAATTTTTCATCTTCTTAATTTTCTTTTTTATTCGGAAACTGATCCCAATTTTTCTCTCATTGTTAAAAATTTGCTAGAAGGGATATTCTTTAAAAAAATGTTCTCAGATTCTTTTACTGGTGCTTAATTTTTTAGTCTATTTTTTATGAGACTGATGATGAGACGTTGAGATCTGATTCTAAGAAAAATATGGTTATATTTCATCCTAGATTTTACTATATAGGTCGATACACAATTGTAGTAATAAATTACTTTAATTTCTTGCAGCCTGATCATGTAAATACTTCATCGAACTTTAAAGAGGAATACGTTTTTAACTAAATTGGATTAGATTTGAATCTATTTTTGAATTTTCAATACTCATAAAATATATCATTTACAACGAAACTGAATCAATAAAACGAGGATATATTAATTTATAAATGCTTAATATTGGATAACCAAAACATACGAAAAATAATACTTAATAAAGTAAAAATGATTAAATTGAAAAATTCATAAAAATATTTCTAAATGAGTTAATTTTCTGGAAAATGAAGTACTTTCTAGAATGTATAATTATATGAAAAAAATTAATGTTTCAGACATTGTAATGCAAGAGAAAGCACGAAAATTATAAGACAACGGCAACCTAAAGAATATTAGAACTTCCATCATCTTCAAGAGAGAAACTTTTGATGAAATAATGGATTCCCACGGGCTCTTCCTTTTCATCACTCCCACTTCTAAGATTGAAGCCAATCGATTTTGTTGTACTAATTCGGGATGCTTCATACTCATGAATTTTTTAATGTAATTGGTATGAAACCATTCTTAACAGACAATGCAATCAACTTTGTATCGATTGCGCTTGAATGATGTATCATGCTAAATGAACGAATGCATGCTCTTGCGATAGAGGCTATATAAAATGAATGCCGAAACTAGATTCGTTTTGAATAGAAAAATGAATACGGAAATTTGATTATTTTATAAAGAAAAATGAATACGGAAATTAGATTATTTTATAAAGAAAAATGAATACGGAAACTAGATTCAGAAAAAGCGGCCAGGATAGTCTGGTTGGTAGGGCGTTGGAGTAGAATTCCTTGAGTTGCTTATTCGAACTCCGCCAACCGAAGACTCTCCATGTATGTGGTGGTTGGTGCACGTATAAATCTGTCGTGGCCCAAAGTCCTACATGTGGAGAGTAATGCAACTGGAATTACTGGTTCCGAGGTGATCGTTTTCTGATTCAGGTTCTAAAGTACGATCTGTGGATGAATGACTGAAGTACGCCCCGTAAAAAAGATTGTGTCGTGTAAGTAGCTGAGTCGTACACTTGGCCCTAATTGGCGCTACTCAAAAAACAAGAGATGCTCCTTCGCTTAAATCGCTGACCGATAACTGTCAGCGAGCTTGTGAAGTGCCATGGCACGACAACAACGACTCCGAAGAAAAAAAATAGCTTTTCAGAATTGCAGAATAATTAATAAAAAATATCCACTATTTTTGCCAGAAAAAATCGATTTTTTTCGCGTAGTCACCTACTTAAAAGAATTTTTAAATAAGAATTACAATAACGAGCAGAAATTTAGATGTATCTCGAGTCCATAATGAATAAGCTTTCGTGCACGAATAAAAATTTATTTCTTTTCGGAAACTAACAATATGGAAGACGGAAAAGATGCGATGATGCTGTTTTTTCAGAAGGCTGGAGAAAATATTTTATAAATATATGTACAAACTTATTCATTTTCGAATACTAAAAAGATGTGAAAAATGCAAATATAAAAAAAAGGAACCGTTTAAGTGTATCATGTAGCCATTTGGCTGTTTATTTCCATTTATAAATTATGCAGGGCAGTTCCAAAAGGCAGCAATGAGTATTTAGAAATACTTTTTTAAAATCTTTTTGATAAGCATTTATTGAAAAGGCTAATATAGGGAAATTGCGGTACTAGAATCAGATTTAAATTGGAACTTGAAAAAATACAAAGATAGTAGTTTTATGAATAGTTCTACCATTAAGAATATATATATATATATATATATATATATATATATATATATATATACAGTGGTAGCCAACTGGTATATATATGTAAGTGGTAGACACTTTTGAAAATTTTTATGTTTCCAAACTTAGTATGCTTATAGAAAACGTAGTGTTTCACAAAATGCAAATTCTTACATACCATTTAAGGAGAATTTAATGCTGATTTCAATACAAAGACAAAATTCAAATATTTACAATACAAAAAAAAGTAGAGCGGCAATAATTATCGAGATACATTAAATGCTGATGACTGTAGTGAGTTATCAGTACTTAGTAGGGTAGCATTTATTTTTTATTTCAGCTTTAGACTAATGTTTTATTGAGCTGACGGGAGTTTTAAGCTCTTCCTTCGTTATTGCATGATGCCACGAAACAATTATAGCCTCCAATAATTCTCTTTTGTTTGATGATTGCTTCATATGTACAAGAGTTTCAAAAGGTTCCATAAGTTCTCAATAATTTTGAGGTCAGTACTGTTTCCTGCCCATGATAACAATTCAATGCTCTTTACACTAAACCACGCTTTCAATATTTTTGCTGAGTGGCAAGGGACTGAATCCTGCTGAAAAGTAAATAATGTATTGCTGGGAAAGAGATCACTGATGGAAGGTGTAAGTTTTGGTTCTTGAATAGTGTCTATGTATTTTCTTGCACTTAATGTCCCATCCATAACATGAAGGAGACCAATGCCGTTTGCTAACATGCATGACCAAATCATGACTATAATTGAGTTCTTCACAGATGAATGCAGTCAGGATGTAGCTCTTCGCCTATTCCACATCTTATATATTTTAGCCCATCACTACCGAATAACAATATCTTTGTTTCATCACTCCGAATAACTTGTGACCACTGATCATCTGTCCACTATACGTTAATTTACCCACTATATCTTGGAGACACTTTCTTTATTGTCCTGTCATCAACAGATGTGGTGAACCTTTTTCAGCCATTTCCTGCTTTGTTTTTTATTGAATTTGTCTTCTGATATCGTAAATAAAACTTTTGGACTCCAGATGTAGTCACTGAACTACCCACTTGTCTTGCAATTTCAATATAGGAAAGACTAGATTCATGTAACCCAATAATCTTAGTTCTCTTTTTAGATGTCCAATCTATTCTTTTATTTGATGTCATTGCTTCTTGACTAAATATTACAAATATTTACAAAAATTCCAACTATATATTAAAAAGTTTAGCAAAAATTCTAATTTGCTATTTGATTACATAAAAAACAGTCATACTTCTACAGAAAAAAGCACAATAATGACTTGTTCCAAATTTAAACATGGTGTCAGCTTCTGCTAGCATTTGATTGGTTCCCAGAACAAGAACAGGGATTTGTCAGGAAAGTTTGAAATTGCAATCCACTTCATCACTGTGTCTGTTATTCAGATTAAAGTAAGAATAACTTTTTTGTATTGCAAATATTTGAATTTTGCATTTTGTATTGAAATCAGCATTAAATTCTCTTTTAAATGATATATAAGAGTTTGCATTTGGTGAAATATAACACTTTCTATAAGCATACAAAGTTAAAAAACATAACGATTTTCAAAAATGTCCAGAATTTTGGCCATCACTGTATATATATATAATTTTTTTGAAATAGAATCATGGCCAAAGACAGAGAGAAGATATTTCGAATTTTTAAGTTCGCTTATTTAATATCAAAACTTCTGCTGTACATAAATTATGTACAAGCAGAAGCGACGAAACACATCACATAGAATGACAGGAGTGAAAATGAGGAAAAGCTAAAAAAAAGGGAGAAATTATTTTTCCAAGTGTTTATATGCTGTGAGATTCTGATAGGGATTTCTTTACACATGTCGGATTAGGTAAGAGAATAACAGGGATCTTTTAAAAGAATGTCTTAGCTCGACAATTTTTTATCCCTTCACGCTGAGTGCGGGAACTTGTCGATGTCAGCAATTTTACAGAACTTCCGTTGCATTAATTAAATAAAAAGCTGGAATTGGATTAGGAAATAAGAGAACATTTTAAAGTGAAGCTAATATGAGCTGAATTTAGATACAACTTTGGAAATTAGGAAAGCTATAAATTAAATCACGAGAGAAGAGATGCTTACTCCCTTTACATCACTATATATTTAACTTATATAGCTCCCTTTATAACATGAGATATCGATAGGGAAAATATTTTTTCGCAATGCTAATATACTGTTAAGATTCTGATAGGGATTTCTGACACATGTCAATCATAAGCCAGGAAAATATAGGGATCTTTTAAAAATTAGAGTTTAAAATATCATTACAATCCCCCCCCCCACCGCAAGACGTGGAAGTGCATCGGGGCCCTTGGACACGCAACCGTACTTTACAGTGGTGTTCAAGTAAAAAAATTTAAATGCATATTAAAGGTGATAGCTAAGCTTCCCTTAACTTTACACTTATGTAGAAATCCAGTTACTCATTTTATATTAGAAGCCTAAAAATTCTAAGAATTATATTTGTGAATATATTATATAAGCTTAAATAATCAACACTTATAATGAAGTACTAAAAATTAAATGATATAGTGCACAGAGTTATTTTGGCCATTTTTCTGTAAAAATTCAATTGATGAGCTACTTAGACAAGACATGGAAATTTTAAACAGAACAGATTCATCTCTAACATACATCAGCTAGTTGGAAAGACATCACTCTTTTTAGAGGTATTTCAAGAGGAAAAATACTGTAATGCCATCATAAGTTAATAACATATGATGTAACCGAGGGATCTCTTTGTGAAAAGTCATTACCAAGAAGGAAGATCCTAGATTTCCGCAAGGATCTTAAGAGAGATCATAGAGACTTTCAAGGATAAAAAGTTCACAATTGAAAGCATAGATTAAATAATAAAGAATTTTAATGGAGGAGTGAATCTAATATGTGTCATTAATAGAAGAAAATTTTATAGAAAAAATATAAAGCAAACACCGTGATGAAATTCAAATCTAGAAATACTGAGCAATTAGGTGAGATCCTGAAATAGTGAGCATTATGTAGACGTTTTCAAAGCGAAAGTGATCCTGAAAGTCGCATTAAAAGACAAATATTGATGAAAAGAGAATTATTAAAATTATTAATTATATGGATGGAAAACGAATTATTAAAAAAGCCAAACAAGATTGTTTAAATTCGTTTTTAGACAAGATATCGTTTAATATCAGGTATAATCAAAAACATCATCAAAGATAAAGACTCTATCCACAAAATAAAACAAATCAGGAAAGATGCTGCAGAATATACATCAACAATTTGATTATATAATTCAAAAACATTTTCCAAGGATTCTTGTGGTAGAAAAAAGCGACTATAATAACTTTTTAGAAGATGAACCGTCAAAATTACCGTTAATGAAAAGTGATTTGAAAACTCAGGCCGCTCCGGGTTCTAATGGATGGGCAGTTGAATTCATTGAAGAGGTATTCTTTGCGAACAAATAATGGTTTGCAAGTATGATAAATTGATGTCTAAATGATGGTTACTTCCCAGAAGAGTGGAAGACAAATTAATTCTAATTCCAAAGGAGGAAAAACATTTAACGAATTATACGTCTTATAGACCCATTTGTCTCTTGCCGGTTTAGAGCAAAGTTTTAGAAAACTTCTAACGAACAGAATGATGTATTTCCAAGAGTCTCGAAATATTTTTAATAAAACTCATTTGGGTTTCAGAAAAAGAATGGGGACAATACAGGTCCTGAAAAAAAGCTTTGGAATTTATTAATTGTGCAAGAGATAACAAATTGATCACGTGTATGATTTCATTAGACATTGAAAATGCGTTTAATTTCTCTGAACATCAAGAGAATATTTAGAAAATATGGAGTAAACAAATCATTATATGAACTGTTGGATAGTTTTTTGAGTAATCACGTAGTTCTTCTTTATAACAAAGAAGCTTGGTATTAGAATCAGGGAGTTTCTCAGGGCTCAAGTTCTGGTCCAATTTTGTGATTGTTAATTATGAACGAATTATTGAATGAATTTGATGATAATCCTGAATTTAGAGTACAAGCATTTGCAGATGATGTGGTAATACTTATGAGAAGTAAAGCATCTTTTCATTTTTCCCAAATGAGAAAAGCTATAATGAAAATTATGGAAAGTTTGGCAGGAAAATGTAAATTAAATTTTAGCACAAATGAATGCAAATATATCATGTTTAAATACAGAAAAGAAACACGTCATTTTCCAGGAATTAGATTAAGTGGAAAGAGAATACAATACACTAAAATCTTAAGTACTTAGGAATCAATTTTGACTCTAATTTGTACTTTATACTACACTTAAACGAAATATACTACACTTAAACGAAAGCAGCTTCAATGTATTCCGTTGCTTGATATAACTATAGCCTGTAGCAAAGCATCCACAGCCTCACTTCAAATTCTCAGTGAGTGTCCTCCCGTCGATATAAATATTAAAAATAGAAACGGAGGCGTCTAAGTTAGTTAAAGAAGCAAAGAATATAGAATATTCAGACAATCGGTGCAACTTTGATTTTGAAATATCTATCCCACCATGGAAAATCAAAAGAATTGCATGTACCTACTATGTGGATGTTATGGCTAAAGGTAATTGTATTTATACAGATGAATAAAAAAAATTAGGGGGAAGGGGAAGATGGATTGCACTTTTGTATGTTACGAAAATGAACAAGAAAAAGAATCTAGAAAATTTAAACTGAATGACAATGGAACTGTCTTTATGGCAGAAGTGGCGGCAATCAGAAATATTCTGGAGTTTGTCGCACAATGGAATATAAAAGGGACAAAGATAATTTCTAATTCAAGGTCGTCTTTAATGACCCTTGATTCCGTTGGTGAAAAAAAATAATATGTTATATAAAAGAAAAAGCTGCTGAACTTGGTTTTGAAATGATCTGGAACAGAGTTCATCAGGGGTATATTGGAAATGAAAAATCAGATACACTAGCCAAGGAAACATTAAACTTAGAAACCCAAGAAATATCTTTTCATGAGTCCAAATTCTAACTCAGAAATGAGACTAAAAAAATAATAATTAAGGATTGGCAGGAGAGATGGAATAATGCCATTAAGAGGAGAATTGCCCTATCAGCATTTTGAAAACGTTTCTATTTAGCGAATTGAGGGTGATGTTTATCTTAACCAAGTATACACTGAACATGGAGTATTTTCTGTTCATCAAAGCCATTTCTTTGACTAAAGCTCGACCGACCACCGAAGAAAGTTGTATAAATCACGTGGTCAAAACCTGTGCACTATGGCGAGAACCCTGACTCAGATGGTCAAGAAACTGGATGTCTCTTGACGTCGAAGAGCTCCAATCGTTAAATCTTCTATTAAGGATATTTTGTCAAAGCTCTTGTCTTTAGTTATCTTCTAATGTAAAAAGTTAAGGTATATTTAATGTATTTTATACATTTTTAATGTTTCACAATTTAATATGTAACGTAAAATGTAATTTTTTTCCCGTTCTTTTTTCTAGACCAATATGCGTTTTCTCTAGAGGAGCCTTTGTTATTTACAAGTGTCCATTGTCATCAAATGTCGTTTGTTTCTTTGTGCTAGGTGGTGTTGCTCTTCGGCAACCCCAACAAGTTTGCTTGCTTATATTTACCGGCTTTTAGATTTAACCATTAATTACATTGCATATAAAATGGAAATCGACTGGCTCCTCCGATACTTTACTGATACATTATCATGCAAAGGGCAGACTTTATGTTAATTTTCAAGCATTATAACTACTAGGAATTTTTTTCTTCTTAAATGTATGCTGTCCATATCAATAATATAAAACTTTAAATATTAGCTAGGGTTTTTTAATTAATTCTTTCTCATTTCTATAGATTTGGTGATAAAGCATTGTCTGGAGTTTATTTTCATGATAAACTCTAGACAATGCTTATATTTAAAAAAAACACGCATCTTCTTTTCGAAGATGTTTAGTTTCTACAGAATGCCACAAAGAAGATATGCATTCTTTTTTATTCCATATATTTTGAAAATGAGTTAATAAATGCTTCGTGTAAATATTTCTCATACAAAAAAAAATTTTATTTATGTTTTATGCGGTTTTATCAATTGATATAAAGAAAAACTAATTTTCATCTTTTAAGCAGATGGAAAGAAGAATTAAGCTAGGCATAACTGATTTTACATCGAATTTTTAGGACGAATTTAATTGCAATATATAATCATTTTATATATTAACTATCTGAAATCTAATTTTCAAATGAGTGTCGCTGTGTAATTATACTTTGCTCTGAAATGCAGTTAGTTTGGAATAAATTTTAATTTTCATGCAATGTTTTTTAATCTGAACGTCAATTTAAAAAAAATTATATTTAATGCACCGAATGAAACAAATAACTTGCTCAGTCACAAATTAAAAAATTTGCAAATATTTTATGAAAATTATTGTTTTTTTGTAGTACTTATATATATTCATTGCGATATTTTGTAAATTTTTATTTTTTATTCACACTCGGTGTAAACGTCAAAGTCTAAATACTTCTGATTATTAAAGAAGAAGAAAAAACCTGCATCCACACACAAAAAAATCGAATTCAAACTTTAAATGTAAGCAAAGAATTATAAATCATATAACGTTCGATGAGGAAGCATGACAACAATTTCTAAAGAATTTTTGGGCCCAAAATTTCAGGTAATTATGGAAAGGAAGCAGAAATATTTTCTTATCGGTTGGAATTTAAAAGTAATTAAGAAAACAATTTCATGTTGGAATATCAATAAATAATTGATTTCGCGTAAATTCAAATTTACGTATTAATATTTTTTTCTGTATGGTTATCGATAACTTCGTCAAAATAATGTTAATGAAAAAGTTTGTATATTATTGAATACCCTCCAATTTTGGAATTATAATAAGTTTAGAAAAATGATACGATGAAATAACTTGGGAAGAAAATTGCAAATTTCAATTACAATTCAATTGCAAATAATCTTTTTATATTATTATTTAAAATATTATGAGTCTGAATTTTTTTTCAAATATATTATTTAAAATTTATGCATAATATTAAAGTGTGTTGCTTTTAAAATTTATTTATATACTTTTAAAATAAAGAAAAATGATTTCCCCAAATAAATTTAATTTATCCTAAATTTAATAAATAAATAAATAAAAGTAATGACACATGATATCAGAAGAAATTAGTGAATACCTCAGGAAAATTTTTTCCACACCTCTGATAGTAATTTAAACAATACTCTGTTATTTATTGTGTCAGAAGGCTTTTTTGTTCTAATATACACGCAGACCTTGTGAATGAAGAAAAATAATTGACCAAGGTTCTTATATACTTAATAATTAATGGCATAAGATAGTTAGAATTATGTAGTAAATACCTCAGGGGAAATTTCTACACCTCTGACTGTCATTAAGCTACCCTCTATTATCACTTGTGTCTTAAACTTAAGTTTCCAAACACAAATATACCAAATATTTTTTTATTTCCCAAATATTTATTATAAGAGTATTTTGAATCTTGTGTTTATACATTCAGTTACAAGTGTTTTGTATGAAATCTTTTAATCTTGAATTTATTATTTTTAGTTCCAAGTGTTTAATATGAAATCTTTCAATTTTACAATTATCATTTTTATTTCCAAGATTTTCATTTGAAATTTTTGAATCTTATGTTTATAGTTTCAGTTCCAAGTGTTTTATATAAAAATATTAAGATTATAATTTCCATTTCCAAGTTTTTTGTGTGAAATCTTTTAATCTTATAATTATTATTTTCATTTCCAAGTTTTTTATTTGAAGTTTGTGAATCTTAATCTTACGATTTTTATTTACAGCCCAAACACTTCATTTAAAATATTTATATTGATGTTTCATTGCGTTAAATCATATCAATATTGATAATTTATTTAATAATTTAATATTTCATTTCTAATCAAATAATTTTGTTGAGTCAAACTTCCCATTATTTAAAAAAGATATATCCAAGCTCACCATAGACTGATAAGTACTTTATTACCACAACGATCAGAGATTTTAGAGCCCCATGCAGGGCTTTTAGCATTAAAGTCTCCATTTATTAGTACTTTAAAATTTCAAAATTTTATTAAGAGATATTCTATCATGTCTAGGCATGGTTGGTTATCTTCACTTGGAGGGCAGTAAACCGAAATAAATAATACTTTTAACTGATTTCTTTAATAATTATCGCTGTAATATTTATCTCTATAAAAATATGGATTTAGTTTATAGTCTTCTTTATCACGATAGCTGCCGTAGACTCTCCACTCAAATATATTTCTTTGTATTCTGGGGGTGTGCCAGAAAAATTATCCTTAAAAAAATAAGGTTAAGGTTAATAATGTCAATATCGCGCCTGAGCAAATCCTGCTCAAGAAGAACTGAAGCCGTAAATGCATGATGCAAATTTAACAGAACAAAATGAAAATACAAAGTTTGTGGATTAAATTTGGCCATCATTATCCACTCCTTCAAAAAGTTTTTTTTTCTTTGGTATATAGGTTTCGTAAAGATTTACAATTTTGTCAAGACAATTCTTTTTTACAGCTCTCTTCCTTATGACCCTCTTTTCCACAAGTAATGCAAATTATTTTATCTCTATTAGAACAATTCTTCATAGTGTGCCCGCATTTGTAGCATGAGTAACAATGTCTTGATCTTAAGTATTCAAGTATATTGTGATTATACCATTCCAAATTTACTTTGCCAGTTTACATAATTCTGTTGGAAGAAGCAGCATCCATCGACAAATCCAGTTTGCACTTTTTGAGAGATTCATCAAGCATTCGTGCTTTAAGTTACTATTTCCCAATTCAACGTTTTGAACTTTCAGGTGCTCAATTTCCGGTTCAACATCCAAGTTTTCCTCTATTCGATATATTATAATGTTACGGATTGTTCTTTACGGGTCTTTTAATTTGTAAGTCACCCTTTAAAACTTCATTGTTCTATATTTCTTTTTTAAGCTTGTTCACTTCCTCTTCTCTCCCCACTTCTATAAGTATTCCATCATTACTAATTTTTTGATATTCCTTATACCAATCTAAAATATGGATGAACCGATGGTAGCTTGTAATTTGTATTTAATATTACCTTTGCCAGTTTTAACTTTTTGGGCATATCAGGGCCATTGGGACTTCATCTCTCTTCCTACATCTTGATCAAGATCTATTTCTTGCCTTCTTTGTTATTTCCGCATAACTTTTCATCAGCAGTAATTTATTTGGTTTTTGTGCAATATCTAATATTTGTAATTTCTCTTCAAGTAACTACATTAGTTAATGCAATTTGCTCAGAATAGTTGATAAAACTGTTTGCTGCCATGCAACCACATTGATAAAACTTGCCACATATTCCCTTATGGCCTTTCTGTTTTTTCTAGAAATGCTTTTACTAGGTAAACCATCAATATATTTAAGAATTTCACCCTGTATCTCCATCGCAGACTTAATGTTATCTTTTACTTCTGTATCAATAATAGTATCAACCATTTCCTTAACAGGAGACTTTGCTGTAGGCAATTTCATAACATGTTGATCTTCTAGGATAGACGAAGTTCTATTCGTTTGGTTTTCCATATTGTCGATCACAAAATAAGTTTAACATTGAAGAAAAAGTCGTCAGAAATGTCGTCGGTAAAGTTGCTCCTGTTGCCAAATTTTAAAAAGTTTTTATGTTTTCATCTAATTACATCAATTAACTTGTTGCCAGTTAAATTCTTAACCAATTGACTTATTATTAGTATAAATTAACTTCGAACTGATCGAAATTCTAATCATTTTTAATATTCATCCAACTGTCAAAATGCATCGCATCTCTATCGGCCTGATATTCTATTAACAATTCAGTGCACTATTTATTTAAGTTTCAATCAAAACATAAATAAATCAATAAAAGATTGCTTGTATGTTCGACTAGCATAATGATAAAAGGACTGTGGTCCAATAGCATCTGGCATAAATATATTTTTAAGAAGTTTAAAGAAGCCCTCGATCTGAGCATGCGCAGTCTACATAGAAGCTCAAAATGGCACCCAATATGGCAATTACCTAATGGGCGTAGCAGATAAGACACAATACTTCAAAAAGGCGACAATAATCAAAATTGGAATAATTTCAAAAATAATCAAAAACAGCCATGGATTGGCCTCAAATGAAAACCACAATGAAATCGGCCGATCCAGGGCCGCCATGATAAAGATTCATCCTATTATATTCCTTTATTTCGGTGACCTCGGAGGACCCCCGCAGAAGGGAAGGAAACACTAGAAACAGTGTTTCTCATCAGTATGGTCATTCTATCATCCTTTTAAAGACCATAAGAGCAAAGGAGGATTATGTGAATAGATTGAAAAATAACGGACCGGTTATATTTCGAATTACAGAATCATTGTATTCATTCGAAGCCGCATAGGAGTATATTAGTATTATTCCCAGTAAAGTATTCAAAAAGGTGAAGTAGCAACTTATAATAGCATTGGTTACTTCTTGAAACGATAAATCGCAATATCAGTGACTTGACTTGACTATGATGTAAGGATGACGAATATTTTACGTTTTTATGTAATCAATACCAAAAAGTCCCAATTATTAGTTATCGATAAATAGAGAGACATAATCCAGGATTTTTTGAATAACAACAAATTTACTATTGTTATTTTTAAATATTTGTTTCAAGTATCTGTTATTTCAATCATATTATTAATTAAAAATTATAACTTAATATTAAATACGTTTTTATGTAATCAATACCAAAAAGTCCCAATTATTAGTTATCGATAAATAGAGAGACATAATCCAGGATTTTTTGAATAACAACAAATTTACTATTGTTATTTTTAAATATTTGTTTCAAGTATCTGTTATTTCAATCATATTATTAATTAAAAATTATAACTTAATATTAAATACTTAATTTACTAATTTAAGTAACGTGTGATTGAATTAATTTATCTATTTCAGCTTACTTTTTAAATTTAATTTTATTCAAAATTATTTATTTATTGGAGTAAACCATTTTCTGAAAAAGTTGAATTAAAAATATATGTCATCTCTTTTAAGATTTTCACTTTAGTTCCATATTCTACCAATAGATGGCGCCAGCAGCATATGCAATCAAAAAGTCATGTCACAAGCAGTTCAAAATGATCGTTTTAGGATAGTGCATTGTCAAATCGAATATCGGAATGTCTAAGTCGCTACCATTAAGAGGAGCCGTGATATCCCACTTTCCAGTAAAGTCACGATAATTCCAAGAATAACCGGTCCGTTCACTTTTCAACCTATTCACAAAATTCTTCTTTTCCCTTTATTCGCGTTAAGGGGATGAGATCCTCCAGACACAAGAGAAGAATGTTTTGTGTTTCTGGGATTTCCTTTCCACCCCCATGAGGGTCGGGGATCAGCCGATAGCCCTTTTTTTCTTTCCGAGATGTCGGCTCAGAAGGCTTAAGTTTCGATAGAGTAGATTGAAGGGAATCTTTTATTCCTTTTCCACTTACAAAATATTTGCCTATTGCCGACTTAAAGATTTTATATTAATATCGTACATAAAATTGAAATCGACTGACTCCTTGAATGTCTTTTTGGTACATTCTCCTAAGACTGATCGATCGTGTATAAATTTTTAAGCATTATGAATAAAATATTTTGTTTCAATACATTTTTCAATATTTCAAGATAAAAATATCAATACTGGGGAAACTTGAAATTCATTTTACTTGAATTTGTAATTGCAGTTTTTGATAATTCTCTCTCATTTCTGCTGTTTTTGATAACAATGCATTATTAGTGTTTATCATGAGGTTTCATCGTAGATTATCCTGAGAATGATTATTTTTATATTGAAAAAGTGAAAAGAAAAAAAAAATTTTTTTCTTAAAGTTGATTCTTTTTTAAGTATTATATAACAAAGAGGTTTTATATCCTTTTTTGTTAAATATATTTTGAAAAAAATGTTATCTTGTAAATATTTTTCATGCAAAATACATACTTTTACGGATGTGATCTCATAGATCTTTGTAAATGAAACCATTCATTTCTTCTATGCAGTTAGAAAAAATCATTAGATGAATGGATTATTCTAAGCATAAATAATTTTATATTCTTTTATAGGCCTTTTTTTTATTCTTTAAAAAGTATTTTGAAAAAATATAAACTTTTTTTTTCTAAAATGTCTGTTTTAAATCTAATTTTTAAGGATGGATGATTGCTCTGAAATACAATTCTTTTAAAATTTAATTTATCCATTTCCTATATTGTTTAATATTTGCCACGTTGTTTACTACTTTTAAGTGTCACAAATTGGGCAAAGATATTGCTTTCCCCTTCTGCAGATTTTCCACCCAGTAGGAATGCTAATTTATTCCCAGCTACCCGAAGACAGTGTCAGTATTGCTTATCGCGTCGAATTTTCGCTTTGTGAGAAGAATAGATCCATCTTTTTTTCGATTCCTGAGAAAAATTAAAATTGCCTTGTAGTTTCAAAAAGCAGAAAATCTGGTTTTTGAATTGGTACTGCATAAAACTTATGTAAAAAATATTTATAATTTTTCCTTTGATAAGGTTCTAGTTGTTAATAATTAAATATGTCCGATCTCATGATTTTTTTTAAAAATGATTAAACTTATTAAAACATTTTTATTACATTGAATTGTAAAATTATTTCTCGAAATTAGGGAGAAAGATTTAATTCCTGAAACAATCAAAAAGACATATATATATATATTTGTATAATTTTTATATCGGATGAATTTATTTCTTGTTCTGTTTTTAAAATATTTCTATCTGTTGTTGTTTGTGTGTGTGTGTGCGTGAGCATTTTTAAGAATAAATAGAACTGATTTGATTTCATAGTATCGAAAAAATAGTATTTTTAGAATATTTTATAACCATTAATGAATTTAAATCTTAATTATTTACTCAGCATTTTTATTAATTTTTATTATACCACATGTCTTCATAGTATTCACTAAAGTGTTGCGAATACTATGTTTGCTTCTCGTAATCTCCAGAAAATTGTGATTTTTACTATATTATAATTTTTAAATTTTTTTATAATCTTATCTACTACACTATTCTGCAAGTTTACCGTAGAAGGACTTAGGTTTTGGACTTTTTCCGCAATTTTTCTATGGGCTAAATTTCCTGCTGCATTGCCAATAATATGAATGTATATATTTTTATGTGTTCATAAAAATAAAGAAGAGAATAATTTGGTTTTACAATAAAATAATAACTAAGTAAGAATCTTATACGATGTACAACTGCATTAAAATTCAAATTATAATAAATTGTATTATACAATAAGCGACAAATCTAATAATTATTATCACTACTTTCAAGAAAATAAAAAATCCCTAGTGTCCATCCAAATGTCATTTAAAGCCATTTTTACAGAATGCTTTTTGCACAAAATCGTATAGTCTCCAGCGATCTTGCATTTTAGCTTTTTTTTACATTGAGTCAGCTAAATTATATTTTGAGAACATTTTGAATTGAAATCTACAATAATCACAATCAAGATTAGTGAATCAAATATATTCGCCAACGGTTTTGAAAAGAGATTCTTAAAAAATTACTAATTTAAAATTTGGTGAACAATAAAATAAAATAATTCTGATTAAATTTTTTTTCATTTAAAACTAATGCCTTTAAAGATGCAAGAAGCTCAAAACAAAATAAAATATCAGAAAGAGTGGTGTAGAAAAAACATATTCAAGTTTCCCCGTGTGTTTAGTAATTGCCTATTTAAATTAAAGATATTGATCCTCTTTTTCAGGTAGAGTTTTTAACGAGAATAAATATTTTTCTATGGAGACTTGAGTGCGAAAGAAAACTTGTTTTCGTACATAGAAACAAGCCGCGTACAGCTTCCAAGGATAGTCATTATCATGCGATGGGATAGGAAGAGCTTGGATCTGTCTCAGTGAAATAGGAAGCCCTCTGCTTGTGATCAATAGGTCTGGCCGCCCACCACAACTGTTTGTGGGAGGTCTGTTCCTAGAAAGTGCATCAGTGGGTAAGGGACTTTCCCTGTGCATGATTGAGCTCTTGTTCGAGAGCTTCCATTGGACAGATCGTATCGATTGTTACTTACTATCGTGATCCAAGACCTGTAATCGAAATATCACCAGTAAGATCGTATCAAGGATTTGAATCACATCCCTGTTTAGGGATGACGAATATTTTATGAGCGGTTATTACATAACCAATATCAAAAAGTCACAAATACTAGTGATCAATACTTTATAAAGAGGGGTGTGATTCAAATCCTTAGTACGATCTTACTGGTAATATTCTGCTTACAGGTCTTGGATCACGATAGAAAGTAACAATCGATATGATCTGTCCAATGGAAGCTCCCTAACAAGAGTTCAATAATGCTTAGGGAAAGTCTCTTACCCACTGAAGTGAAAGAACCGGTTATTCTTGGAACTATCATATCATTGACTTGAATATCACTGAAATTTATCGGAGCAATGACTTCACTGGAAAGTGTGAGGCTTCACTGGAAAGTGCGGAGCCACCGATCCACTCCATGGGAGTGACCTTGACCTTCCGATATTCGCATTTGACGATGCACTATTCCATAAAGATCATTTTTAAATGCTTGAGACATGACTTTGCATATATTCTGTTTATTGCTGGTGCAATCTATTGGTAGAATAGAGAACTAAAGTAAACATTTTAAAGAACTGACATATATATGTAATTCAAATTTTTCAGAAAATGGTTTACTCCAATAAAGAAAGAAATAAAGAGTTTTGAAAGAAAATCAAATTTCAGAATTAAGCTGAAATAGATAAATTAATTAAATCACACGTTACTTAAATTAGTAAATTAAATATTAATAACAATTAATGAATTTTATTTAATACTAATTAATAATTTTTAATTAATAATATGATTGAATTAACAGATATTTGGAACACATATTTAAAAATAACAATAGAAAAATTATTTGTTATTCAAAAAATTGTGGATTATGCATCTCTACCCATCTTTGAAAAGTATTGATAGCCTGGTATTTACGACTTTTTGATATCGGCTATGTAATAACCGCTAGTAAAATATTCGTCATCCCTAGTGATTAATACTTTTCAAAGAGAGGTGTGATTCAAATCCTTCATATGATTTTACTTGTGATATTTTGGTAACCGGTCCTGAATCATGAGAGAAATTAACAATCATCCAAGGAAAGCTAAAGAACAAGAATTCAGTTATTCATAGTGAAAGTCATGTTTCGATGGTCCGCTGCCTTTATGGCTATGGCCGTAAATCTGCAATCTTACTCATTCCTCCCTCAACCCAAAAAGCATATTTTTATATTAATATTTGCCTGTATGTCTGTGAACAGGATAAATAAAAAAATAAAGAAGATAGACATATGAAATTTACTATATGATCTTTACACTAAATTTGTAGATTTATATTAAATTTTAAATTAAATCCAATCAGAAGAAATAGAGTAAAAGTAAACACGTTAATTAGAAAGAGAGTAAGGTAAATACTGCAGAGCTGAATAGATAAAATTAAGCACTCTGTTCCAGAATTTGTGGATTCTTAATAAATTTTGAACAAAATCTGTTAAAGGGTTTACTATCTATCAATCTGCAGTTTCGATTGCATAAAAACGCGATAGCTAAAAATACGCAAATATTTAGATGAATGGTATATGATTTTTTGACTTCAATTTTAGTTTTATGTCAACTAAAATTAGTTTTATGTAAAATTTTGATTTCAATCGGTCTGAAATAAAGGGATGTAAAATGCGCAGACGACGTTTTGGTACTTGTGTGTTAATCACAACTCAATAACTACTTGCTAAAAAAAGTATCAAGCATCACACTCTAGATTCAAACAAACTAGAGATGCATAATCGACGATCTTTTGAATAACAAATAATTTTGCTATTGTTATTTTTAAATATTTGTTCCAAATATCTATTATTTCAATCATTTTATTAATTAAAAATTATTACTTAATATTAAATATAAAATGTATTAATTGTAATTAATACTTAATTTACTAATTTAAGTAGCGTGTGATTGAATTAATTCATCTATTACAGCTTAATTCTTAAATTTGATTTTTTTTCAAAACAATTTATTTAATTTCTTTATTGGGGTAAACCATTTTCTGAAAATTTTTAATTTAATATATATGTCATATGTTGAAATAACAGATATTTGGAACAAATATTTAAAAATAACAATAGCAAAATTATTTGTTATTCAAAAAATCGTGGATTATGCATCTCTACTTTGAAAAGTATTGATCACTGGTATTTGTGACTTTATGATATTGGTTACGTAATAACCGCTAGTAAAATATTCGTCATCCCTAAAACAAACAAAAAGTTAGATTCATACCAAAAATGGATCTTTATTAATTATTTTTCTTCAGTAACATACAGTTTTAGTTTTTAGTGAAACACAAGTAGTGTTTAAGATATGTGGGGGTTCTGAAAATAAAAATATGAGCATTCGTGGCTTTCACGGCCTGCCTAAGGTCCACAGTTTTATGCAGGAGAGGGGGATCATATCTAATATCACTTGTTGGTGAGAATGGTTAGAGTTTCAGGGATACCTCTCCTGATTGTTTATTCTGTAAAATGTGCAATGAAATGCAAAATGAAATTTATACTTTTTATTTGTTGCTTATTAAATTCCATTTTAATTTTTCTCAAACATGTTTCTTTCAGAGCACTTTTCAGTGATGTATAGAACTGACTGACTTAATTTAGTAAGAAAATTTTACTTCCAAGTATGCGCTTTTTTAAAAATTTTATTTAGGTGTTCAACATTTGAGGGTTATTGATGCCCTCTGAAGTACTTTTTCAAGAGATTAAACAAAAATTGTTTTTGTGCATATATATGTATATATATATAATTACATAGTGTCTAAATAAATCTCTTATTGCTTCTTAGATTTTAGTGTTTTTTTCCTTGTATTATGCTTCTTTTCTTAAAAAAAATAAATAAAAAATTCGGATCTACACTCCAAGCCATTTGTTGTTTTTGAAAATGCGCAGAAAAAAAGTGTTTGTACGTGTACTATGCTCTAAATTCTACGGGGCTTCCAGACTACTCACAAGTACGATATCTACGCCATTGATGAACGTTAAGAAGTTGGGAGTGTTAGAAGTTGATGTTTTAAATATTATTTCCGCGTAAATTTTGTAGAAATTCGAAAATGTCTTATGAATATATTTCATAATTTCTGTTTCCTAAATGAAGTTACAAATATATTAGAGTTTTGCAATAGGAAGGAAAAACAAAAGTAATTCATTGAATGTAGTATTTCACATTAGACGAGTGGATCATTGTTATAAATAGAATCTGATAATATTCTTCAAATATAGTGTATGCTGTTCTTCCAATTTTTATAGGAAAGGTAGGTTTATATTATACACCACATATTATAAAATAAGGCATTGGAATAAATGAAACTCGTAAATTTTAAAGACATGCATTCGAAATGAGAAACAGTTTTTTAAATGTTATAAATGCTGTTTGGGCTCCATTTTACTCTATATACATTATATCGTAGAAATTAAGTAAAATTAAAAGTGGAATTCACGATTGCGATGATTAATACTTCTTATTAACTTACTCACAGGAAAACAATATTGTTTGTGATGTGTATCTTAAGCTAAGGAGTTTTTTTTTTATTAATTATATGGAGTGACTTATTTTATTTTTTTGCAGTTCTATTATTTGGATTAGGTTAATTTAGCCCTTTGAAAAAAAAATTACCTAATTTTATAAATTATCGCTAACATCTATATCAAGTGCTTAGTAATGATAAATATTTAAACAATCTTGAATTTGGTTCTGCTGTCATATTAAAAGCCGAATCGTTGTGTAAATTAATTTTTTAATGAGACGGTTATTTTCAATCTTTCGAAGTCGCCTGCAGTCATATTACAATTCTAGGTTAAATGTTGGAAATTATAAATGCTGCTCAAAGAAATGACACAATTTTCTCTTTTTCCCTGATTCAGAAAAATTTCATTTGTAATTTTAGAATTTTTCTGCTTAATTCCATCTGTTGTCATAACAAAGTCCTTTGAATGTCATTTGTTATAATATGTTTATAATATACATTGTGGGGTCAATGAAAAGCATATTCGATCATGCTCTTTAGAAAATACATGAATTTCAGTCATTTGAATTTTGAAGACTTTTTTAGAATTAAATATGAAAGTAAAATGAAAACCACAGTTCTCTTTATTTCCTTCTCAATCCAATTGCAAATTTCTCGTAATTGCTCTTCCCATTTTACAAAAATCTTTTTGTTAGTAATTTTAAGAGTGAAATGGCATTAATTAATTTAATATTCATAGGATTTATTTTTAATTAAAATTTGTTAATTTAAAATTAGTGTTAGTAATCCTATACCTTTTAAATAATTTCACATTAACTTATGTTGAGAGCCAATTATTATATTCAGATATTCAAATGGAACAATTTCAAAGCAATTCATAAGTTTCCACAAATTGAGTCTTATAAAAATAGTTTGAAATGAAGACTGATTTAATATGCATATTTGTATCAAGCTTATTGTGTTTATTTGTTATTAATATAGATTGTTTCAATATATTCTGCAGTTGTGTAAAGTGTTCAATATTTTATTGTCTTCGTATTGAGTTCATGATACTTTTCTTCCTCTGGTGCCCAACAAACTTTCACCTTTCCCATGAATTTTAAGAAACAACATTAATTAACTCTAATTCTATTTATAATACTTTTTTTTTTTGCTCTCTGCCATTATCGATATTACTTTTAGGGTACTTTAACCATTTTGAGAACCTTTGCATTAGAAGTTTCATGCAGATTTTCATATTTCATGCACAGTTTAAGAGATGGCTGTTCAAACAATTTATAATATGTAATTAGAAGTTATTTATTTTTATTTCAAGAATTGCTTTAATTTTTATTCAAAATAACTCATTGTTGACATGACATCAGTAAGGCTCTTAATCTGCAAGTCTTTTGATAATCATACGTATTCCGAATTATTTTATTATGAAATTTATAATGTAGATTTCATGTTTTTGAACTTTGATCACAGAATGATTTGCTTGACTGTTTCGTGATATTAACATGAAGCTTTAGGCATTTTAAATTGGATATAGTAAATGATATAGGATAGTTTGACTTACTTTTAATTTAATAAATTTGTATCAATATAACAGTCATACCATCATAAAAATATATCAGCCAACATCAAATGAAACAATTACTGTATTATGTACTTAGTACAGCATTGTGAAATATTTGACTATGAAGCTTTTGACTAACAAGGTTAGGGTACGAGGTTGAAAATTCAGTTCAGGATGAGATTTAATATAAAGGTAGTATACATTTAGAATGTTCAGTCATGAAAATATTAAAGTGCAATAACAGTCAATTTGAGAAAATGGACATCAAACTTTCTACATAGCTTATATATTAATAATGAGTCGCCACTGCCGAGGCGTGAATAGTATAGTGGATAAGACACTGGCTTAATAAACTGGAGACCCTGGAGATATATAAAATTTTGAGCTAGCATTTTTTTACTTAAAAAAAAAATTAATTTACTTCTAATTAATTTAACAATTTACAAACAGTTTTAATTAATCTGTTTTCATTTTTTGTGTAAAAATAAATATTTATTCTCCTAATACGTGGATTGCAATTTAATTTTTAGATGAAAAATAATTATAAGCATAAATGTATTTTTCAAATATTCAGAATTACTTTAATTGACATTTTAAAGAAAATTTCAATGAATATGGTACTAATTTTTATATGGAAAAATAAATGTACTTTCTCTTAATATATGTCATAACTTATTTTTTAAAAGAAAAATAATTATGGTCATGTATATTGTTCTTGAATTATAACTATAATTTAATTTTTAAGCATTAAAATAATTTTAAATGTAATTTTATCTATAAAAATATATTAAAATAACTATTTTTATCTTAAATTCATCAAAAATTTTACATTTTTGGATTTTAATAAAGATAAATTATTTATAACAACTCAATGAAGCTGTATTTGTATCAGGAATTAAAGAGAACAGCTGAAATAAATAAAATTATATCCACAAACATTCAAAATGTTGATAATCGAAAAGAAAACAGGTGTTAATTTATGGAATGCATAGGCATATGGTTCAAAATATTTTATAGCACATAGCATATTTTGTGCATTGCCTAATTTTCTGAAGGTAAAAAAAATATTTTTTGAAGGTAAATGAAGTTTGTTTTTCTATTCAGTCTTTTAAACTTTTTCTTGTGGGGAAAATCATTATCTTTGAATTTTGCAAGATGTTAAAATGTATCTATCTTGCTTAAAATGGTTTTATAATTACCATACTGTCTCTTGTATGTATTAAATTAATGAAATATTTTTATAATGTTGGTAGTTTAATTAACATTTATTATCATTTAAGTTATATATGAAATTATTTTTCCTACTTAAAAGTAAGATTATAATACAAGTATTATGTGAATGAATATTTATTTTTGTGGGAGATTTATTTTTAAAACATTTATTTTTGATTTATTAAAGATTTACATATTAATTTAAACTGTGTAATTTTATTTAAAAAATTATAATTCAGGTATTAAGAAAAAATACATTTTTTTTGTCCATATAAAAATTAATATCACAATAATTGAAATTATCTTTAAAATGTTGGTTTAATTTAAGTAATTTTGAATATTTAAAAAAAATGCATTCATACATATAATTTTTCTTCCAAAAATTAAATTATAATCCAAGAATTAGGAGAATAAATATTTATTTTTGTATAAAAAAATGAAAACAGATTAATTAAAACTGTTTGTAAATTGCTAAATTTATTTAAAATAATTTTAAACAAGAGCAAAAAAATGTTAGCTCACTATCGAGCTCGGGTCTCCAGTTTATTAAGTTTGAGGGCCATTTTCTCGAAATTGACTGGCCATTGCACTTAAATATTTTTTTAAGAGAACATTCTAAATGTATACTACCTTTATACTAAATCTCATCCCAAACTGAATTTTCATTTGAATTGTAAGCTAATTTTCATCATTTTCTCATTAAATGGCAAATATCTTATGTTATATGCATATACTAAAATTAATACTCTTTATTAATGACCCTTTATAATTTTTTTTTTTGCTATAAAAATATTAATAAACAATTTGACTTTATTTCACTTGCATACACATTAAACTAATCTGATCATTTGGGTCATTAAGCTGACCATTTTATTTCTGTCTTATTCTATTATCTGCATTTTATTCCTCTATGCTTTTCAGTTACTGCTATATAGGTTTAAAATTGCAATTTTGTGGGAAAAATTGAATACATATTTTGTCAAGGAAAACTTTGTCTAATTACATGGACATCCTCTAAATAATTAAAACGAAAAGCTTTTTTGTTTGTTTGTATCTACTCTAAAATTTCTATTATAAGAAATTTATGTTTTTCTCTTACCTTGAATCTAACGCTTTATTGAAAGCTGTTTTAAAATATTAGGCTGTAAATTCCACGTTGATTTAATATCTTAAATCAAGAAACAATATTAATTTGCAGCCACAGTATTAATAATGTTCTAGCTTAGAGTATTAATTTTATAAATAAAATGCATACCATATTCTTTACATCTTTTTATAAAAGAAATTTTATGGAAATTTTACTTAGAAATAAAATGGTATTAAGAAAGGTGAGATTTTAATTTCTGAATGTAAACAAATGAGTATTTGGTTATGTTATTAGCTTAAATTTTTGTATCTAATATGTTGTATTCTTAATTCTGATTTTTTATTATAGTTTTGAATTTTTTAATACTTATAATTTTATTTCTGTGTATCTAATCTTTATGTTTTTATATTTCAGGTTCAAGATTAGGTTTTCAAAAGCTTTGCCTATTTGTTCAGAAAATTATTCTGAATCATGGTAACTTATAAATTTTGTCAAATTCCTTTTTATCTATCTAGTCAGCAAATTTTCATTTTATATGGTTACTTGTTATTTAAAAACCTATTTACGAAATGCTTTTTATATCATGCTTATTGCTTTATAATATGTTTGAAATTTATTTAAATAGCATAAATATACTAATATTCTTCAGACTAATGTTCAGTCCAGACCATCCCTCAATTTAAAATTTGTTTATTGAAGAAATCGGAACTTAGATGATGCCACTGTGTTTTAATTTATGTAAGAAATTTGTTGGCCTGAGATATATATCACTTGGCAATTTAGCACTGCTTTTTTGTGTCTCGCCCAATTTTTTTTATGCGAGACACTTACAACAAATTTTTTGTGCATTTATTCTATTAATTTTAAAATGTTGCCACAGTGAATATGAATTCATTATCCTATCAAATTAATATGCTATAGTAATTAAAGTTATTTGCATTTATGATTAATGACATAGAAATATATGAAAGCTTTGAAATTGTTTTTAATAGAGAATGAAGAGATTTTCATCTGATTTGTGTGGCCATGTATATTGTAAGAATTTATGAGATTTATACCTTTTTTATTTTTTAATCCTTTTTCTGTTTCTTCTGTTGATCATATTAGTTAAATTTGATTCTTGGCATCTACAGATTAATTTTTGTCTTTACTCGTATAAAGGTTATCATAATTTATTAAGATAAAACATTTTCTGATGTTATAATTATAACCAATTAGTTAATAAATTAAACCTCTTACATTATAACCAATTAGCTAATAAAGTAAACCTCTTACATAACTTGCTAGTTGATTGATAATTTAAACCTTTGTATTATTTGAGATTCTATTATTTAGTACCTTATTCATTATGTATTAAAATTTAAGTTAAGCTGTAAATATGCACATTCCTCATCTTATTAGAATGTGCAATGGACATTGCAGATTTGGATTTTTTTTTTTAAATCAATGCAATAAGAAATATGCAAAACGTTAATTATATATATATATAGAAGCATAATACATAAAATGCAAAAGAATAGATTTTACCTGAATATCATAATTAATATTTGAAAGATGTATTTTTTAGAAGAATTTTTATAGTTTTAAAATTTGAAAAATATCATTTGAGTGGAATTTGATTTCCTAAAAAATCTTATTACTTATATATTGATAAATTCAAAACAAAACGTAATTATGATTTTCATATAAATAATCCAATTTAATGGGAGCATGCATGTCGATTTCAGAGGCTTCTTTATTTGTTTTTTAGAAAAGAAATTAGGGGAAATTTTCAAAATTCTTGATCAGCTTCCAAATCTTGAATACAGCTACTGTGAAATTAAGGGATTTTCTATGATAGATTTTTTATAGGCCTCAGGCTTTAGAGATTCATTGCATTTATAGATTTTTTATAGGCCTCGGGCTTTAGAGATTCATTGCATTTATAAATATATTTTGTAGTAATAAAAAGGTGAAAGGACTTTGTTTTTGAAAAACTAGTTGAATATATTTGATCAATTCTCTGTGTATAGTTATGCAATATTTCATTCTTAATTCATGAACTGCATGCAGTTGAAATTACAAAAAATCACTCTTTTAAAAGATTAATTTTTTGCACGTATTCGTATAAATAATTTTTTTTGGTAATTTTTATAATTATTGATCCCCTTAGTTTGCAAAATATGCATTGTGAATAAACTTTTGTCATTTTTTTAGAAAAAAATTATAATTCTTTTAAAAAAATTAACCAGAAATTTTTGAAATATTTTTTTCTTTAAATTTTATATTGCTCTTAAATTTTCTTTATTCTGTTTAATGATATGAATTGAAACTAGCCTTATAGAAGAAAGATCCAGAAATCTCTTTTGTTGTAACCAAAAGATTAAAAATCTTTTTTGAAGTTATATATTACTCATCAAATGGCTATTTAATCTAATAACTTGTGTATCTTTTTCTTATTAACCTCAGAAATGTCTTAAGATAATAAAAAAAATTCTAAGATTATTAATAATTCTAATGTATCTTGCTAATTTTAAGATATAGTTAATATTATTAATAAATGTATATATTAATAATATATACATTTATTAGATATAATTAATAAATGTGAAATATGAATAATTAGGATTGCAGTTCTAAAAGCCTTAACAAACTGACTCTGTGAAATACTACACTATTAAAGTGTACGAAAGAATATATTTTGAAGTTAAACTGATATGTTTAGAATATCTGATAATTTTTCAAACATTTTGTATTTTTTGAAGTTGTACTCATTTTTACTTTCTCAGGCTGATGTCATTTGGTATCATGGAATAATTTCTTTACTTGCATTTATGCTTTTTATTTGATCTTGAGATGCTTGATGGGACTTAGATAACATGATGTAAATGAATACCTTAAA
Source organism: Argiope bruennichi (assembly GCF_947563725.1). NCBI lineage: Eukaryota > Metazoa > Arthropoda > Arachnida > Araneae > Araneidae > Argiope > Argiope bruennichi. The sequence continues at coordinate 82,841,406 of NC_079152.1, forward strand.
TTAATCAAATATAATTGAATAATTTTAAGTATAAATTAATTCGAGTTTCTTTAATTTTTAATTCCTTTAGTAACGGATATTTTAAGCTGAAAGGGTAAATACAATTTTCTTCCATTAGTTTTTCTTACTTGTTATATAATATTCAGTTAAAGGCTTTAAATATTTTATTATGATTGGTCAGATTTTTTCTTCAAGCAAATCAGTACAATTTTTTTTTATGATATAACAATAGAACTGACTACTCTAAAAAAGTTAACTGTATGAGGCAGAGAAAATTTGATGCCTAATTTCATACTCATAACATTACTTTAGTGATGTTGTGCATTTGTCATTATTCAGTTCAACGTTAGGGACTAATATAAAATAAATCTTTCATTATGAAAGGAATAAGAGTTGCACAGTATTCTGTTTTAATCTTGCTTATAAGGAGAAAATAGGTAATAGTACAAGAGAGGGCGATGCCAGCTATAAGGAAAGCATACCTCTTCTATGTAATCATTTGTTAAAATTTCAGTAACTATGCAGGTATAATCCTGCAAGATAAGTTTCATTAATGCAAAATAAATTCATTTCATGTTTGACCATAACAAGAAAATATATTCCCAGTTTCAATAAAAATTCTAAATAAATTAGCTAGCATTATGCTTCGAGAGAAATCCCAAAACTGCACACAGTGTCTATAAATTATCCTCATATTAGGTTCAGAATCCATTTTCACGAAGACATCTTAGTATGTAGATTTAGTGTACAAATGATAAATCAAGCATTGATGAAGAGAGGATACAGATTGTCATTTTACCATAGTAAAAATAAATTGCAAGACCTAACCTTAAAACAATTATTTTTAAAATGTGGCAATAGTATTACTAGCTCATTCTTATACTTGAAATGCCTTTCCTCCATGAAAGGAATGGGGATAAAAATATTAAAGTATTAAAAATCCCAATTGTTTATTTAATGCATAAATTGGTACTTTAGGATTATTACATTGACCTGTCAATACTTGCGAAAATATGCCAATCCTTTCGTTACCTTTTGGCTATAATATTGGATTTGGAGAAAATAGTCGATGGGATAATCCCAAAGTACCCATAAATTTATTTTTAGAAATTCTTAAGTAGCACCATTAACATTATGTTGTTTATATTAAGATTTTTTTACAAGTGACTTTGAGTAGCTTAAGTGACTTTTTTTGATAATAATTAGATTAGATAATTTGATGATTTTTTGAAGATAATTAGTAGTATTTTCAATTAGTTAAAATCCAGTTATTCAGATTGTGAGAATCTCATCTGAATGATTGCATTTTTGATTAATTAATAAAAAAGTTATTTGTTACAAAAAAAGTAAATTGTTTCTTATGTATGTAATGATAATAGAATTGCTGTAGCTTATACATTCTGGAAATAACATCTATATATATTTACAAACTATAATAAAATGTGTTTGATTGAATATAATATTGAAGTCAGTTTTTTCGTTCATTTAATTTTTCGTTGGAAAAATTTTATTTGAAGATTATATTCCCTGATGCATTTTAATTTTTTAGACATGAAATTTAAGGCAAAAACTTTCCGAGGTGTAATTATTTGAAAATTAATGATTTTAAATATGTTTTTGTCATTTTTACTTGAAAATGAAAACTAATGGATCAACAGAAGACTGAATTTGTATAAATTATTAGTTTTTCTATAACTTTCTGGCCTAACAATTGTAAAGTCTAATAGGACATTGATGATACCTGTCCATTGTATAGATTTTTCAAATGTGTATTGAAAGCATTTTATAGCAATGCTATTATATAGAATATTCATGCACACAAATCAGTTTTATAAAAATGTCTTAAGAATTAAAAGTTTGTTCTTGTATGTAATATATTTTCACTAGTGATATCTACAAAACATTTTTCGACTTTTTATGTCATTTTTAAAAATAATTAACATTTACAGTAAATATAACAAAACTGATAAAAAAAAACCTATTTAAAATATACAGTTCTGAAATTTTTATGGGAGGAAATAGAAAATAGGTGCTGTGCTTTAAATGAGTAGCCTTTTCTGATTTTTTTAGAATTATGTATTAAGTATAAAATAACAAATTGAGTTTATGATGCAACTAATTCTATTTTTTTTAAACTACACAATTAATTTATCCTTTCCTCCTTGGAAATAATTTATATTTTAGAAGTATGGTCATTTTGTACATGTTCCTGTTAAAATTATATAAGTGTTTTTTTAACTGACTGCAGCTGTTAACTAATGATTACATTGGGCGCCTTAAAATCAAACATTGCCACTTTTTAAAAAAATTTTCATTTGAAGAATTGGTGATTTTTTTTCAAATTATATGGATACTTGTACTTATCATTTATGAGAAATAGTGTGCATTATTCTAGTGTATATGTCTTAATTGCTTTTAAGTGTTGAATATGTTATAAATCATTATCCTGTTGGTGTACTGTTATGAATTGGGGGAGGGGGGATTGTCTAACAAAAGTGGCATGTGCCTGCAATATTTTGCCTTTGAAAAAAGGCAAACAGGATATAATTATAATAATGACACATTTTGTACGCAAATTGTTACTGGTACACATATCATTTGAAAAATGCCATTTATCATTTTTGTTTTTGAAACACTTCTTAGTCACAGCTTATCTCTTTCTAAGTCACTTGCACAGCACCAAAAACATCAGTGTAGGGATATGCTCTATTTTGTCAAAATTTTCCTATCTAATAGTCTAATGAAATAAAAATAAATTTTTTTTTTATTTCATTAAAGTATATTTTATGTAGAATATGTATGTCAAAGCCCCCTTTTTAAAGCAAAGACAATTTTCATTGAAATGTTAGAAATAATTCCTACCCTCATTTGGCTTAGGAGAGATTAGTATAAACTTGGTAGAATTGTCTGTCCTTTAGGATGAAATATCTTTTTTTGATGACAGACTAGATTTTTGAAGCTGGTGCGTCACGAGGATGGTAAATGGAAAGCTTTACCTACAGAAACAGATGATATAGCTCAAGTATCCCTTAAAGAAAGACAATATGTAAGTATAGAGCTGTGACTGTTAAAAAGAAAAACTTTGATGTTGGGAAAGCAGTTAATGCAGCATATATTAAATTTTTCCGCTGCCTTCTGGGGTTTTGCATAAAATTATCGTTTTCACAATATAAAACAATTTCAGCAGTGAAATTGCAATTATATAGGGAAGACTAATTGCTTTTTTTTCTGTGTGTGCCTTTGCTGTTGAAAACTGGTTTTGATGTTTTTGGTGTGGTCTCTTCATTTCTTCTTAGCTGAGCATGTTTTATGCACAGTCTAAAATTAAGTTATAATAATTGATTTTTATTGATATTTTTTTATTTAAAAATAAAATTGCATGCGTCTCGTGCATTGCTTTTCTGTCAGATACGTCTTAACATGCAGAAACATATGTGGCATCATCCAAATCAGAAAATTTTCATATACTTGAAAATTTATGCAGTTGTTTGTCAGATCTCGTATTGCTTTAATGCTACTTGAATGCCTTTTTTTTTTACATCGGTTTAATAAAGGAAAAAAATTGAATATTAGAAATAATAGAAAATAAATTATGTATATTATATTATGAAATATTTTAGTTTAAAAATCTTAGATAAGTCATAGATATTAGCTATTATTATGCTAGCATTTCTTGTGTAAGTTTTTATGAAATGCTGGACAATCAATATTGATTTTTATTTCTTTAAATGTATTAGAACTGAGATATATAATACTTATTGATAGAAAGCATGCAAAAGTTAAACAAATAAAAGGCTAAGCTTTTTATATAGAGAATATTTAAACTACTGTTACAATAAGGATTTTAAATGGATTTCAAATTTTATATATAATTAAAGCAGTCGTATATATTTTTGTATTTCTTTAGTTCTAAAAATCTTTATATTTTTAGTACAAATATAATGGAAGGTGCTTTAAATATTTTACTTGGAAATTGTCTATAGAAGCATATTCATATATTACAACCTGGAATGTTTAACATATAAGTTTGCTTTTTTATAACTTGTATTTGCAAATACTTTATCAAGCTTTTTCAAATTGCTGATCAAAATTGTTTTAAAGAACAACAATTTCTTACTTAAATTAAATAACTGGTCTTAGTACAGTAATAAAATTCACCTTTCCTCTTTGAAAATACAAATATGCTTTAAAGAAAAGAGAATGTTGAATATGAATATATAGAATACCTTTGTATTTTACATGCTAATATATATGCATTTGTATTTTCATGACCCAAATAAATAGCAGTAGTTAATTTTCAATTGAAATTTTTTTTCTCATTATTTTATAAAAATTTGAAGCATTTTATAGATAATATATTCTAATAGACTAGGAAATAGAAGTGTTAAAACTTTTAAAGTAGGTCTTTAGTTCTAAAACTTCTAATCTGGAATTCATATTAACTACCCTGCCTCTATAATGTTAATTATAGAGGCAGTTAATAATAATAAATAAATCTTATTTATTCTATCTGCACGTTGGATTGGAATTCTCTTTTTGGTGCTTACAGGACTGCTGTTGCGGATGGTTTGCCAAGGTTTTAGGGGGATCATAATTTTCATAATATAAATAATAATTAATAGTAGGTAACTAAAATAAAGTTTTAAAAATTCATAAAATAAAAAAACTTTTACCAATGTGTTATCATAGGTATTTGCCCTATAGTTTTCATGTCGCAGGATGGCAGAGTGTTAATATTCTTCTTGTTTGTTGATTATTTGAGTTTTATTAACATTATGCTGACTAATTTTTATGAAATACATTTTATCAAAACTAGAGGGAAAAAGTAAATGCAATTTTGATTTTTAAATATATCCTAATTATGAATTTTCGCTTTCATACAATTAGATGTCTGCTAAAAGAAAATTTTAATTTTAGAAATTATTTAGTTTTTAATAATTGATGTGAAATTTATTTTAGCAGTCATTCAATTTAAAATATTAAAAATTTATTTTTATTAATAAATATATTTCATTCATAAAAAGGTGTTTTTAATAATTGTTAATGTATTGCAATAAGTTCATTATTGTTAAATCAAAATATTTTGTTTTCAGAACTTTATTTAAATAATCATAACTTTTTATTGCATGTATTTTGCACTTTCATAATTTTATTGTTATTTCATTCATTTTCTAAACACTTTTAAGAATAAGGAAATACTTTTTGTAAGGCCAGTAAGCTTAATTCAGTTCTGATTTGAATTAAGACATTATAAGCAAATGAATTAAGCTCAACTTTTTTTTTTTTTTTTTTTTTTTTTACAATAACACTGGTAGGATTTGTACTAACTGTGCTGCTTCATTGCAGTGAGCAAGATTTGTGTTGCAAATTTGGGATTTTTTTCATGGAATCCTCTAGGGTTTTGTGAGTATCAGCGAGTGGAACCCTCTAGTTACTTTTCTGTGCTAAATATAAAATTGAATTTCTAAAAATTGCACTTGTTTATTGAAATAGCTGAAAGAAAAACTGTATTACTCATTTTCTGCTAATAGGATATATAATTGTTTAGATATGAAATCTTTAAGAGCAAGCTCAAAGTTTCAATTGATAATGATGAATATCAGTCTAAATATGGAATATCAAGGGAAATGTTGCACGTTCACATCTTCAAGATTAAATTGAAAAAAATAGTGAATATTTTATTTCAGAAATCTAAGGTTGTTTGAGAAAATTACTCTTATAATTAAACAGAAAGAAGTATTTATTTTACATATAGTGAATGGAAATCTTAGATTAATAGTTCATTTAACAAACATGTCATTGTTTTTCTTTTAGTATATTTCTTGCTGTAGATATTCAGTCCCAAAAAGTGATTATTTTTTGAAGATTAATATTAATCTTTATTGCATTTTCAGATTTCCATTATGCTCTTCTCATGATAATGAATTAAATAGTATATTAATCTTAAAGCTGTAAAGTATAATTAAAATTGACTTCAAAATATTCAAGCCAAGATTGTACTTTGAATTGTATTATGTTATCAAACGTTTAGAGTATAAATTCCATTATATTAGAAGAAAAAAATGACAATATTTATAAATAGGTGTGCAATGTTCAAAATCTTCCCACTGTTCTTTGATTTTGAATTTAAACCTTAATTGTAAATACAGTAAAATTTCAATGAACAAAAACAAACACTATATTGAAACATATTCAACATGGGAGAAATAAACTCATCTTTCCCCTCATCATTGATAATCTCTTGTTCATCAATGGTGAGGGGGCAGGGGAGGAATTCCAGGTTGAAATATTAGTAGCAAACAACAATAAAAACAGTTTGATTTTGCTTCACAATGAAATATATTATTGTAAAATCCACTTAAAATATTTAAGAATTAGATGAAAAATATATATAGTTGTGTGTGTGAATTAATATACATGAAAAGATTTTTTGAATTTTAAGATGGCATACAAATTTTTGCATTAATATTTTTGGAACTTATTGCAAAAAAATGTTAGTTTTGTTTTATTTTTGATCAATTAAAATAAAAAAAAAATTGCTACCAACTTACTATTTGCCACGTTTGCTAGATCAAAATGATCTGGCTTCTAGAATACCAACACACATATTCATTGTTAGTGCAGATGAATTTAATTGCAGTGGAGTCTTTTTCATTGATTTGTTATTTTTATATCAAAATTATTGACAAGTAATCTGTCATCAGTTCAGGAATATTGATGTCATTTGATTTCAATAAATTTTGTTAGAAATGTCTTTCTTTGAAACAATGTAGGCATAAGGATGTATATTATTTTACTTTTTTATTACTTATGTACTTTATGAAAAAAATATTTAAAATTAATGAATAAATAAAGCAATTGAGTTTGTTTCAACTTGGTGCATTTAGAGGAGAATATTGAATTAACATAGAGGAGAATATTGAATTAACATAGAGGAGAATATTGAATTAACATAGAGGAGAATATTGAATTAACATAGAGGAGAATATTGAATTAACATAGAGGAGAATATTGAATTAACATAGAGGAGAATATTGAATTAACATAGAGGAGAATATTGAATTAACATAGAGGAGAATATTGAATTGGCATAGAGGAGAATATCAAATTGGCATAGAGGAGAATATTTAAGAATGATGAACAAGCATATTGTATGATTGTTTGTGGGACCATATTTTAGAGGATCTCTTTCCTCTAGTTGTTACAGAAAGTTTAGAAGATGTGGCTAACTTGGGTATTGTGTAACCACTTAATCAGAACTATGAGATTCTTTCAGAAACATTTGTTGCTTTTGCTTCATAGTGGAATATAAATATAGCTATCGAGATATTAGCTCTGTAGAAAATATGAGCTATTTTAAATATGTTACTTTAAAAATATCATTTAAAAATTTTCTGAAATTGTGATATATTTTAATATTTTGACTAGGAAACTTTTTCAGTACAACCTGGTTCTTAATTTATTTCTTTTAATTGCAATTGGTTTGTTTATAGAAATTTTGCATTCAACTATTGAAGATAGCTCCAGAAAAATTACTTGAAGTTCATTGCTTAGAATTGTTAACTTTTGTTCCATCAGGATTTCACTTTATTGATGCATTTGTTTTCATAATAAAAAAAATAATCAAATGCTTGAAAAATATTTTTTATCAAAGTTAAATTTTAAAATATTTTGCTGATAATGAGAAAAGTTACATATTTTCAAAATAAACATAATACTACAGGATTGTTTTCTTTTATTCCACTTTTAAAATTTAGGAGACTTAAGATCTGATAGTAATTGACCAGTTGGGCATTATTAAAGGAATCAAAAAGGTTATATAAGCTTCCTTGAGTTTGTATCACATGCCATATTATGAATTAACAGTTATGATGTTATAGCAACTTGAGCTACCTTATAAAGATTAAAGGTGAAAGCAATTGTTATATTTAAAATATAATTGTAAATTCTTCCTAGTTTTATATTTTCAGGCAGAAAAAGAGTAAATAGAATTTTGTGCGATTTTTTCTTATTGTAATCAGTAAAATCACAATTTGTAGTTAACATATTTTTCCTTTTTTTAATAAAAAAATGACTTTTTCCATTTAGATACAAAGCTTTTTTTTTTAAACATATCCTGGCTCATTTTGGAAAGATGGCTTAAAACAATAATTGCCTGAGGGTGTTTGAAATTTAATAATTTTATCTATATGTATAATAATAAATAGAAAAAAAAATTTATTATGAATATTTGGAGAGAAAAAAAATTATGAATATTTGGAGTTGTGCTGTTTATTAAGTATAATTCTTTTCATTTTTTGCATCTTAGCTATATAGTCTATGTCAGGATATGTTTTGATCAGCTTTTATGACTTTGTGAACTGCATAAAGGCTTGGATTGAAGGAAACATGCTCTGGGTGAAATGAGATCTCCAAAACGAAATTTTTAAAAATTTGTTTATTACCATAAATTTTTGCATGAACAGATATAAAAGTCTGCTTCTGTTAGTATTCTAGATGGCTAGATTTTTATTTGTACAGTTATAAGAAAGGAACTCAGTCATTATGAAAAAAACAGTCAATTAGATCTTAGCAAACTATTCTGCAATTGTAAATTACAGAAAAGAAAAAAAAATTAACATATATCATAATGCATCTGAATCACTTAATATGAAAATGGGCGGGTTCTTGGAAGTAAATATTTTAGAAGAGAAGTTGAATGGGCGAATAAATAGATTTATATTCCTGACTTCGTTAGAAAAAGTGGAATGTTTTTACATTGTCGTGTATAAAAGAATTTCCTTTCATTGAGCAGTATAATGAAAAAGGTAAAAATTTTATACTAAACATTTTAAGATAATATTTATTGATAAATATTTAATGAAATTGCTTCTCTGCATGAACTCAATGAAATAAAATTGTTAATTTCGTAACACTTCTAAATACTTCAATATGCATATATTAATAGTTTAACCATATACATTAGTTACACTTACATTAATACATTAAATAAAATGCAGCAAAATAATGCTTCTGTCTTCATTTAATTTCAAAGAAGCATTCAAACTATTTGTGGTTTTCTGCATTTTATAATTGAATATATTTTTCTAATCAGTGAGTGGCCTTTGATCTTACTTAAATTTCTGCTTATGGCAAATATTTCTAATATAATTATTTCAGTTTATAATATTAAAGCTTTATTTAAAAAAATATAATTAAGAAAAGAAATGGTCCTTTGACATCAATTTTCAAATCATGTATGAATCACTTTTTCTTAATTATACTTTGCAGCACTGTTAAATTTCAAAAATAAAAGTAAAAAACTGGCATAAATGTTTATTATGATTTTATATGAATAATATTCCATAAAGTAATGCTATTTTTATTGAAAACAGAGATAATGAAAACACATAAAAAATTTAGGAAATAAATTTTATTAGGAGTAATTCATTTACTCTGAGAATCAAAGTTGTATTAATAGGTTAAATATTTAGAGAAAGCTAAATTAAGATTTGTAAAATTTAAATTCCATTTTTTTAACTTCCTGCATTTGAATTATTAATTGTAATTAATATAATCACTTAATTAGCAATCCTATAACCAGGTCATTTTTATATTTTATTTGTAATTATATTTGCAAAAAAAAAAATGTAATCAAGAACAAATATTAATAAGCAAAACTTCTTTAAAAAATGACAACGAAAAGTATACTATGCACAGATTTTTAACTATCAATACAAATATGTATGAATAGTAAATTAAAGATTTTCTGCTAGGACATGGGAGTAGAGATGCCTAATCCACGATTTTTTGAATGACAAATAATATTGTTATTTTTAAATATGCGTTACAAATATCTGTTATTTCAATCATATTATTAATTAAAAATTATTACTTAATATTAAATATAAAATTTATTAATTGTAATTAATACTTAATTTACTAATTTAATTAACGTGTGATTGAATTAATTTATCTGTTTCAGCTTACTTCTTAATTTTTTTTTTTTCTCAAAACTATTTATTTATTCGATTGAACCATTTTCTGGAAAAGATGAGTTAAAAATGTCATTCCTTTAAAATGTTTACTTTAGTCCTATATTCTACCAATAGAAGGCGCCAGCAGTAAACAGTACATGTAATCAAAGTCAATCATGTCACGAGCAATTAAAAATGATCTGTATGGAATAGCGCATCATCAAATACGAATATCGGTCACTCCCGTAAAGTGGAGCGGCGACTTCACACTTTCCGGTGAAATCACCGCTCCGATAAATTTCAGTGATATGCAATTCAATGATACGATAATTCCAATAACCGGCCCGTTCACTTTTCAATTCAATCACAGATTTCTTTCGAGAGCTTCCATTGGACAGATCGTATCGATTCTTACTTTCCAGTAAAGTCACCGCTCCGGCAAATTTCAGTGATATCGTATCGATTGTTACTTTCTATCGTGATCCAAAACCTGTAATCGAAATATCATCAGTAAGATCGTATCAAGGATTTGAATCACACCCCTCTTTGAAAAGTATTGATCACTTGTATTTGTGACTTTTTGATATTGGCTACGTAATAACCGCTCTGAAAATATTCGACATCCCTAATCCAGGTGTTTTTTTGACCTCATTTGAAGTCAAGATTTTACCGTCTGAAAATTGTGTTGAGACCAGGATAAATGATAATCAAGAGGTGCCATATCTGGAGAATATGGTGGGCGTTGCAATATATTCCATCCAAACCGTAAAAGCGTTTGACGAGTTACCAAACTAATATGAGGTTTCGTATTATCTTGGTGGAACACTACACTTTTTCTGTTCTTTCTTCTGGCCTTTTCAGTTTAAGTGAATTATTCAAATTATCCTGCTGATGACAGTATATTTCAAAATTGATCGTTGTGTCGTCCTACTAAATAGATAGCATCACCATATTTTGATGAATATCGGCTTTCTAAGTGCTTTGAGCTGGTTCATCTTCTCTCCATGATCTCTTGCTTTTAACCCTTTGCACACGGATAGCGCCTCTCATTCATCATTCAAAACGGTGCATCATTTTGAGGTTTTATTTATTTTTCAATTTTGATTGTTAAAAACGTTTACAGAACGGTAAAAAGATGTAGATTAATTTTTCAGTGCAATAAACAAATCTTGTATTAGGTGAATAATTATGCATCTAATTACTTTTCCGAGTGCAAGGAGTTAACATTCTTCTAGACAACCCATTGCCCGTCCCCAGTTATGTTGCACTTCAGAAATGGATTATATTCTTGACGTTTGAGAACCAAATCACAGACATCAACGCGACGGCACAAATTTCTTTCCGTAAGAACATGAGGAATCCATATGTCGAGCTTAGAGATTAAACCTTTGCTTTTCAAATGATCTTGAACGGTCAAATTGGATAAGTTTAATTTCTCGGCGATCTCACTAGCAGTTATTCGTCGGTTTCAATCAATCAGTGTCTTTATTGTGTCTTCATCAGCTTCAGTTAGCCTTCTAGAACGTGGTACATCTTCATCAAAATTGGCGCAATCGAAATTTTACAGATGAGTTTTGGCACTGGCGTTCTGTCAATACATAATCTCCATACGCTTCGGATATTATTTTCTTGCTTGAACAGCATATTTACCTTATCGATAATAATAAAAAAGTAAAATATGCCGGAAATGTTGCTTTTCACTTTCCATATTTGAAAGGGTACCAACCAAAAATTACTGCTTACGATCAATGGAACGTTTTCACAAGTAAATGAATAATATTTATGCTGCTCAAGTGTGAAGTTGGTTGTGAAAAAATAAAATTAAGACCTCTGTTCGGAAAAAATGAAATTACTTTCTGAACAACCTAATATTTGCCAGCAATGTCTCCATAATATTCAGAAACTCGCATATGAAATTAGGTTGATTTTTGAAAATTTTTCCCTCAAAATATATAAGGAACCATCTTTACAACAAAGAATTGGTAGAAATTTTATGTCTGAAACTTTGTTTAAAAAATTATCTGACAATTCATAATTGTTACGAATTGATGATATAAAACAGCATTGTAGATGCTGATAATTTTTAAATCTAAGACTAAATTAAAACTTGCAGAATTTAATTTTTTTAAAACGCAGTTTATGTGAAAATTTAATCTTAAACAATTTATTGTAAACAAGATTATGTACAATTCTTAAAGGTAACTTCGCAAACTATAAATTAGTTACCTAGGTATAGACTGTAGAAAATTCACATATGAAATTAATATTACTATTTGAATGTGCCGAAATGAAAATTTCCTCGTATTGATCAAATGATATAAATATCCACAATGTTCCAGAATGATTAACTTTTCCATATGGGAAAGATATGGATTATCTCGGTATTCAGTAAGAAATAAATTTGTTATACTCCTTTAGTGCTTTTCGAAGTAATGTTTTATTATAATGTTGCACGTTTTATTATTTTCGGGTCGCGTTGGACACTTCTGGCAGCATGTGATTCAAGTAAGGTCGCTGAGTACATTTATAACCTGACACTTGAAGAAAGTTAAGTGATGATGTAAATGCATCTTTTAAGATTTTTTTTAACATGGGATATTTTTCACTCTCAGACCCAGAAGACTTGTTTTCATTGGATTAATAGATGGAATTTGTGTATAAAAATTGTGAAATTTCAATGTAATTGTAAAAAAGTGTGATCTATTATTTGAAAAAAATTTTAAAGTTTGTAAGTAAAAAAAAAAAAAAAAAAATTTTTTTTTTTTTAGTCTCGTCAGACGATAAGATTTTTTAATTTGCGATTTTCAAAATGTTAATTAAAAAAAAGGCCATTGCTATTTAACTTAGATAATTACTTTTGAATAAGAATAGCGATTACAAGACGAAAGGAAGAACGAAATATAAGAGATGAAAACCGATGATTGATGCTTCTGGCAGAGAGGTGATTAAATAAATAGAATTGACACCCATTTCCCGTTTCCAGTCGTTTTCTCCGAGGACGTAATCATTAATTCAAATAATTGACGGTGAAGTATATCGGCAGTTATTTGTATGAGAGATTGTTTTATGTGTGCATGCAATTATCTTGATATTGAAAAAAGTGTCGACAGATTCAAATAATCCTAGAGAGAGCATTATTAACAGCTGCTATCGTCAATCAAGCGCAGCTGTAATTAGATATTTTCTAAGTGAAAAAATCAGCAGTATTAGTATAACTGGGATTCTTCGATCCCTTGACAATCAATTTCCTGTTTTATTTTGCTCTCCTCCTATAATTATATACATAAAAAAAAAATCACTGCAATTTTTTCTTAACTGCGTATTAGTATTAGACGCGAAAGTGCAAGAAATGGAATTTAGTAATTAAAAGTTAACCCCCTCCGCATATGAGGACGTGTTTGACGCGCATCGAATTACTGAATTTTTAGTTTTAAGTCTGCAATTAAAGTGACAGCATTAAGTTTTTAAATGCCAAATTTACTTAGAAATTTCTTAATATCTGAAAAGTTCCCTAATTATAAGAATCAAAATAACAATAAATATCGAAAATATGATTTTCGTTATTTATTGTTATTTTGTCATTTATTTAGAAAATTAAATCAATATGTTCAAGAGGTTAAGAAAAATTAAAATTATTTCATTAATGTACAAAACATTCAAACTTATTCAATGTGTCATTTGAAATAGTCAAATAGAGTCATATCTTGTTTTTGAAAATAATTTTACTGCAGGGAATGCAAATCATGCCTCATATTAACTAATCGCAATATTTAAAAAAAGTTTCTTAGTTGATTATCAAAACTTTTTTTTTTCTCGGTAGGATCGGGAAGTTAGTATCGTTTTGTGTATCATTGCAGAAATCTTATTTATTTAATATAGTTTTGCAAATGATCATGTTACCGATATAGAACTCAACTTATTAGTGTTTTTAAGCTTTTTTGGTAAGTCTGTTACGGATAAAGATGAATGAATGTCTGTGTGTGTGGGGGGGGGCGTTCCATAGGCCTGTCCATTTGACTTACAGTCAGCAAATTTGGTACATGTATACTTTATAAGATAAAAATGTGCTCTTCTTTTTTTTTTTTTAATACTAAATATAAATTGAATTTTTGCGACAACACCTGAAAATATTCGTGCAAAAATAAATTTTACACTATTCCAAAATTTAAATTCTTTTTAATGATGTCAGAATTTAAAAAAAAATGGTAGATACCCCCCCCCTTCTAATTTCCAAAAATATATTGCATTGTTGCCATGAAATTCAAACATTTTCCATCATTTAATCATGTAATTTTCTTCATTGTTGAAAGCTAAAAAAGGAAAATTCTGTTTTATATATGTAGTTTGCAAGACAAAAATAAAAGTTGCAGTTATCGCAAAATTTAAAAGATAGACGAACCGGATATTTAGGTTTTTAATAGCCATATGATGAATGATTGTTTCCATTAGAAAGGTTCGTCAGTACAATACAGAAGGCGATTAGAATAACGCAGCTTTAATGTCAGAAATATAGCGAAATCATGAAGTTATATCATAACCAATATTCCAGGCGAACTAGCTGATCGCCTGACATTTTATGTTTTAAGTATAAATTCATGCACAGAATATTGATTAAAAGAAATAAGTAAATTTCATTTCAGCAAATCAATTTTTTTTTTTTTAAAGCGATAAAACCGTTATGTAATCCAGCTACAGCTCTAGTACGTAGACTACTAGGAAATAAAGTTCTCGCGAGATGCGCCTTTTATTAGTAATCCTGAATTAATCCAAATCATCCTCAAATCTGTCCCCTGTGTGAATGAATATAAATAGCGTTGTTTCCAGGAGCAGTATCTTAATAGGGGTATTTACCAAAATTATATATGTGAATGTTAAACGCAATAGCTGAGTTTCTCGTGGAGTGAGCTATCGATTAGACTAAATATTCTGTTCTACGTACACATTGGCAGATTTTCCAGTTAGGCAAATGCCTATTATCTCGATTGTGAGAGGGAGCCACTTGCAAATTCAGTAGAATACTTAATTTTCCTAATTGCTCTATGAAAAGTTTGAAAATTATAAGTTCGATGAATTATAGAATATTAAGATATTAATACTTTATCAAGTTAATTGACCAGGGTTTTGTTTCATTGTGTTTAATTTTTAGCAATGTGTTCATTTAATCTAAACATTGAACGTTTACTTCAATAACATTGTATGCAAAGGTGAATTTTGAGCAGTCTGGCGTCATAATATATAGACAAAAGCATACAAATTCCCCGATAGTTATTAAAATAAGAAAAAGTTGAAATATGAAACTAATTTGAACAAGCTTATTAAAAAATCTCATTATGTGCACTTTTCACAAAATATTTGATTCCACCATTGGTTCTTCAAATCCATTCTATGCTTATGTCCATATCGGATTCTATGTGTGATGTATGTCTTTTAATTATGGAGTTCCCCACGGATAGTTAATGGTGGGAAGTTGCGAGTTTCCTTGAATGAAATCTTGCACGTAGTTAATGTTCTATGGTGGTTATAATTAGCGTGAATCTATTCAGACCTCTATAATTCGTCTTGCCTTTCGAATTTTGATGAAACTTGGCATATGCGTTATATTGACCATGGGAAAATGATTTCTGCAATAAGCTTTGGCCACTAGATGGAATTGTGGCACCTAAAGAACAAAAAATGTCAGAATCATTAAAATTTATTCATTTACAGAGTGTGCTTAACGTGTGCTCCATTAATATCAAATGTGTGTTGAAAGCGCATTATACAGCGTGTTTAATTGTAGCGCGAAGAAACTCGAGAGAGATTTCAGCAACATGGCGTGTAATGCTGGCTTTCAACTCTGGTAAAGTCCTAATTTCTCCTCAATAAACATGGTCTTTTAGAAGTTCCCACAACCAGAAATCACCGAAATTTAAATTTGATGAACGAAGAAGCCAGGCATCCGGAAAAGCACTGGATGTTTCTCAATTCTCACCAAAGTTAACACTAAGTAGTTCTTTGACTTAGAGCGTCCAATGTGGGGGTCTTGCTCCATCTTGCATGAAGACGGTGATCTGGAAACATTACCGTTCCTTTAAAGCAAGAATGACCTGCTGTCGAAGTTCACTGTACCGTGCACTTGTGACAGAGTACATTTTAAGACTTCTAGGAGTGAGAGTTTCAAAGAAAAACCGTCTGAGTATAAAATCAGTAATTCCACACCATGCATTCACGTAATCAGAATGCAGTGGTTGTTGGTGCAGGATATTAGGACATTATTCACAGCTCCATCTAAAGAGAAGTGTGCCTCATCTTTTCATAGAATTTGCCAAGTCTAAGCGTCATCAACATTCATTCGCACCAAAAAACAACAAGCAAATTCATATCGTGTTTGAAAATCTGAAGGTTGCAGCATTTGCATCGCCTGGATCATATACGGATAACATTTTAAAATGGATCGCAGAATTTTTCGTACTGTCGACCGCGAAATCACCAATTCACTTGACACTGATCGAGCACTTACTGAAGAATAGCTGGAACTGAAAGTTCTTTCAGCGCAGTATTTACTTCTACAGTTTCATTCGCAGCCAGTTTCCACCCCCTTCCTGGCAGCACACTCAAGTTTTTTTAGTCTCTTCAAATTTCATAATCATCTTCAAATCATTCTTCGACATGGACGTCCTTTTCGCACTTCTTTTAAACTACGATATTCAAGCATTTACAGCTAAGCTATTGCTACCGTTTTGATAAAACAGTTTTACCAGTAAAGCTCGATCTTTCTTTTGTAAGGGCATGATTAGCAATGACAAAGGCACACAGAATGGTTTTCGGGCTATGATGGCAAGTCTCTAAGTTAGACTTATTTGCATAAGGAAATTTTAAAAAGTGCCATCTGGTGGTCAAAATTTGAAATATTTTTTTCTTTGCGGAAATTTTTTCCCCCATGGTTCATATAACGTATATATGAACCGTGAGGGAATATAACGTATAAATCCAAGTTTTATCAAAATCCGATATGTAAAACGTGTTCTAGAGGGATCTAAATAGTTATTTTAATTATAACTATCCTGCATATTAGGGAAACACGTACGTGATGACTTCGGAATTGAACCCATTTTAGAATTAATAAGAACCCTAGAAAAGTTCCTCAAACTTCTGACCGAAAGAAACTTACAACCATTAAAAGGTGGAGATATATTCCACTCTTTCCCTATCTGGACGATTAAAATTTTCAGATTTTTCTTTTTATGGCCTCTGTTATATGTGTTCTTTTTCATAAATTTCATATTATTCAGCAATAAAACTAATGTAATTCAATTAAATTGATCTAA
The DNA here is from genome assembly GCF_947563725.1 of Argiope bruennichi. Lineage (NCBI taxonomy): Eukaryota > Metazoa > Arthropoda > Arachnida > Araneae > Araneidae > Argiope > Argiope bruennichi. The sequence continues at coordinate 82,858,669 of NC_079152.1, forward strand.
TTGTTTCAAATATGCAATTTACAAATTTATTAAATCCATTTGTTCCAAATTATGATATGAAGGTGAAAACTTTCTCGCCGCGGAATTCTATGAATTACACTTATTGCCGTAGCATATTATTATAATAATTAATTTTAAATGAAATCAAAAAGAAAGAAAAAAAGTTGGAAGCGCGTATTACTTTTCTGATTAAGATAGCCATTTTCTGTTCTAAATTATATATATATCTTTGAATTGAAAATCAGAACCTGGAACGATTTTCAGTGGAAATAAAACTATTTGACATGGTATTAACGATTTTCAGTGGAAATAAAACTATTTGACATGGTATTAAAAAAATGCTTTGTAAAATGTTGCCTTTGTATCCATTTGAAGATTTTCTTCCCCATTGCAACGTACATTTTTATTCGGTATAAATAATTTTCCTTGTATGTTGATCTGGAGAATTAAAAATGTCTCTGCCCTTTTGATTTGCGTCATTATCAAAAACGCAATCCCAACTTCTGTTTTGGCGTCTAAGCAACAAGTGACTGATTTATCGCAATGCAAATAAAGCTAAACAGGGACATATTTATAGGAACTTAAAATTGCATGTTTTATTTACATTTTTTTTTTTTTTTTTTATTGTAGCAAAAGTTAATGGTGTTGAGGTTTGCAGTTTTCATTTTATATTCAGATTGAATTGAATGACTAGTTTTGTTTTGAGTGTTTGTTAATGTTATAGATGGAAAAGATCCCGCGTAAGAAAATACAGCTTTTAATTTTATGTATTTACATTTAAAGTGTGTGTGTGTGTATATATATATATATATATATATATATATATATAGTAATCACTGCCAATGTAAATGAGATTTCCTACAATATTGTTTGCTAATCTATTATTCAAAGTATATATTTGAAAAGGATAGCAGTTTTACTGGATGAACACGTCTTCTCTGCAAAGTAAAATAGTTCTACGTGATCTGTAACGCAAAATGAGAATTATAAATATTCTCGCCCCTTTCTATCCTGCACCATATCAGACGTGCAGATTCTAACTTGGGTTTGGTATCAATCAACTCGGGTTATTTTTGTTAAATGCTTAAAGTGGCTGATTTATCGGTTTATGAATAAGGCTAAGCACGAATAAAAATTAGTTATGGGATTATAAACTTCGCGTTTCACGTAGATTTTTTATGCTGAATTGCCGCGGAGATCAAGGGATTGAAACTTTTTTTATTATGCTTATTCATTATATTCTCACTTCACAGGAGAGTTAAAATTATTTCTATTTTCTTTCGGCATCTTTTTATCAGTAGATCACTGTTTGATGCGTTTTTAGTGATTCATTTTGATTTGAACGTCATGAAATTTTTCATAAGATGGAATTCCAATCCTTTGTTTACTTTTCAATGTTACTATATATCTAAATAGCGCTACAAGTTATCTTTCGTTAAATAATCTGCGACCATCAAATTTCTGTTAGCGTGTTTGGATAATATCCTTTCTAATTGGGTAGTACGATAATAAGCCTTTACCGAACCCATTATGGATATCGACGGGACAATCGATATGACGTAATGTGCGGAAATTTGGCGCATTCCATTTGATATCCTTCTTAATTGTTTAAACGTAAATCAGGAGCATGGTATAATGATCGTGAGTAACAATACACATTCTTGATTTTTTTTTTTTTTTTTTTTTTTTTTCTTTCTTTTCCCCCGGGGATCCATCTTCAAATGGTAATGAAGGTATACGTATTATTGGGGATTTCAAATTGTGAAATTCTGCATGTGGGAAGCTAATATAACTTCATAATATGATTAAATTTTTTGAAACAAAGATTAAATTTTTTGAAAGTACTTATTTGTGTGTATTTATATGAATTGTGTTTGTCTTAAATTATTAGCAATTATACTTTAAAAATCTTAGTAATTTTTAAAATCTGAAATATTTACAATAATCCCTTAGCCAGGATCAGTAATAAGTGTCTTAAATTAATAGTAATTATTTTATATTTGAGCTCTTAATATTTTACTGCATTATTTATAGGTCCTGGTAATTAATAGGTACTACGAACTGTATCAATATCAATTGAACTGTTATACAGGACATTTTTTAACCATTCCTTTTTATATGCAACCTAGTGACTTACTGGTTTTAAAAAACATTTATCGTTTTTTTTTTTTTGTTTTTTTTTTTAATCTATTGACAAACATTGCTTTTTAATTTTAGTGCTATCTTGTTTCTCAACCTATACTTTTTAACATTTTTATCCAGCAATGTATAAGAAAAAATTATTTGATTTTGGCAAATTACCATCTTGATTATCCCAACGAATCATGGAAAGATTATAATTACTCTTTTCAAGTATTGAAATAGAAAACATTAAAATGAACACTAGATAAAAAGTTAATATTTAAAATCATTCCCCCTATAAAATTAATGTTGAAAATTGTCTTTTGGCATTAATATTGAACATTCTTTAAATGTTGTTCATTTGTTGACTACTTAATGATAGGGTTAATATCCAAATTTTGTCTTAATACTTTGAGTGTCCCTATTACATATTTGAAATAAAATTCAATATTATTGTGGTGGAAATTCTTTAAAAATAAGTATTATGTTATGATAAAAGTTACTTGCATTATAATCAAAGTAGATGTATTGATAATTTAAATAAATAGAGCAAAACTATAATCTGTTATTTAGGATACATTAAATAAATTGCTGCTGAGATGAATGATAGTAATTGAAGTGCTCAATGGACGGGTACTGATGTTTCATATGCTTTCAAATTTTAAAGCATGTCTAGAATCCATGAAGAGGTATTTGTGGTTGTGTTCTCATATTTAATGCGTAAATCAGCATTTATTTAACTGCTTCGTTTTTTTAAAAAAAAATGAAACATTTTTCTTAACAATTAAGTTTAAGCTTAACCTTGTGGTTTTTTTTTTTTTTTCTTATAAACCATTCAGTAATAAAAGGGATAAAAAGGGGGGGGGGGAATCATCAGGCACAAAACGTGAAGGTACTTTTCAGAATTAACTTATGGAAATTACTGCCTTCTCTTTCAATTGTTTAATATATATCTGGATTTAAAAAAAGAGAGAAATTTATAGACATTAACTTTCGTACGAATATTTTTATTAGAAATCATCCTTGTAAAGAATGTATGTTTCTCACTGTTTATTAATATTTTTTATGTTAAAGAATGATTCTTTTTTTAAACTGTTCTTTAAAGAATTAAATTTGAATAATTGGACCTTCGGTTGTTTAGTATCTATTTGTGCCTGTGATATCCAAATGATGTCATAGCCATGCTATTATCCGTATCCATCTGTAGTGTCCATGTGTGAAGGACTTTTAGTTGAAGAACTGGTAAACCTTCCTTCAGAGAGACAAATTTGTTCTTGTAGTTTTTTTCAAATCTTTGTCGTTATTTTAAATGTTTCAAATTGTTCACATAATTTTTCATAATCTTAATTTTTTAAGACTTAATGTTACATTTAGTGTATATAGATTAGATTTTAATGTATATTGATATTTATATATAGTTTAGATTTTAAAGTATTATAATAAGATTACTTAGAATATTTAGTGAAATTGTGATTGGTCCAGATTTTAAACTAGTAGCATTTTTTTTTCTTTGTTACAGTATTGCTGTGTCTAATAGCCCTTTTTTTATCTCTCTAATCATTAATTAAAATTATAATCTGGTATTGTAAATATTTTTTAAAAAGTAATATATATGATTATATTGTGAAGGACATTTGCTAATAATTGCTTTGCCCAGTCCAATATCTCTGCAAGTTTTTTTAAATAAAGATTATGAAGATTCCATTTTTTCTAAAATATTTTTGTGAAATACATATCTATATATAGCTTGATGGAGATGGTTTGGACTGGATATTTGTCAAGATATATCAAGTTTCTTATTTTTGTGATTAATGGAGGAGTGAATGAGCTAAGTCTTATTTGAAGATCTAATTGACCCATTTATAACCAAATATGTTATGTAGGTTTCCTCTCAAAGATAATATTTAAATTTCTATTTTTAAACATTCACTTCTTAATTTCTTGTTACTACTGAAATTCTGCAAACTGTAAAAACTTACAATTAATAAATTTTTATATTTGGATGATGTCACCAAGTTGCTTGCTACTTTGTTTTTTTCCTGATAAAAAGCTTAATTTCTTTGCTTAGTTCTAGGATATGCATGTTTTATGTAAATTTCTTTTTATTTTTTGTTCTACATTTAAGTTATATGCTGCATTAAGCATTTCCTTTGTACAATTGTTTCTCTTTTTTAAAAGATTTTATGCATAAATTTTGTCATTTATTAAAAAAAATATATATGTATATAAATTTTTAGATTAATATAATTAACTTTTTGTTCTGTAAATTTAATGTTGCAATAAACACTTCAGAAAGTATATGAAAGAAATATTAAAGATAATCTAAAATAACTGAATAACTATAGATTGAGTATAATTTTAAATAATTGATAATTGTTTAGCCTTATTTTATTGTGAATAATAAAATTGATCTACCAAGTTTTAATTGCTCTTGTATCATTTTGTTACAAATATCACTGCAATTTTGCATTTGTGAATGATTTCTTTTGTACATGATTACAGAATTAACAGGCATTGTTTTGAACACTAAAGTTTGATGTAAAATGCAAGCTATAATTTTATTGTAAAATGCTTAGCAACACAAAAATAATAAATTTGTAAATTATGACATATAACTCCTTTATATTGCCATTGCATGCCTTTAGCATTGATTTGCTAAATATATTTCCTTAGAGTCCACAGGACATAAAACTTGGACTACTTAACTAATGCATAAAATTTATATATTTATATTTTGTGCTCATTATAAACAAATATTTATTATAAGCTTTTTCATTTAAATCTAAAAACTTCCAATTCTGTATTGCCTAAAAATCCAAACAGTCAGTAATATCATAATTTAATTTTAGAACAGAATTTAAAGAACATTGTAATCTTAGTGAATTTTAAAATAGAAATGCATATATTTTTATTTCTAGAATGAACGAAATGAAACAACATATTAGTTGATATAAAGAATTCTATTGCCAAGCATTTTTCACTATTATCTTTATATTTCTAAAATACAAATGAATTTCAGGAGAATTTTTAGATCATTCTACCTTTTTGTATAATGTTATGCTTTTTTTTTTTTTTTTTTTTTTTTTGACAGTTTGGTCAAATTCAAAAAATTTTGCTTGAGTCAGTCAGATTCTTCTTTCTGCTATTAATTAAAAGTTTTGAGTTGCACAGAATGTTGAGCTTTTTAATTTTTGTAGAAATAACAATTTTTAAATATTTAAATTATTGCCACTCTTTTAGATAATTTAATAACTAATCTAAGGCTGGGGTTTTATACCATTCTCATTCTTAAGAAACAATTTTCTCGGCTCTTGCTTGTCAATTAATACATTGGAACAATAATATATATAATATTAGATATTTAATCCTGGTACCATGTAGTTTACTTTGGAAATAAAAATATCTTATATAGATGGAATCATTTCTTTTAAATATAAAATTAGAATTTGTTGCAAAAAAAAAAAAAAATCTTTCTGTTTACTAATTGCTACTTAATATTGTAATTTTGGGTTATGTTTTTTTTTTCTTTATTTTTTTAATTTAATTTAAAATATTTCAGGCTCCAATCGATCCAGATCAGTTATTAAAAGCTCTTGATTCTCTTCTTTCCAAAAGTGGTGGAATAAAAAGTGTTGAAGATGTACCAAGATTAGCAAGGTAAATATTACATTCATAAATTATATATTACAATTTTAATGACACTTCTTCATGTATCATTTCTTTTGCAGCATAATGAATGGACTTCTGAAGCTGCTTCAGTGTGTGTGGAGCTGTTTTTTAATGGGTCCATTGCATTCAAAATTAATATTTAAGATTTCTTTTCAGCTATTGAAGTAATTATTTTTCTACTCTTTTTCTCTAACATTTTTATGTTGCGGGAAGATCCAGACCTTATTGAATCGTTGGGATTTCTTTCTTATTTGAAGTTTGGAGATAATGGACTTAACAAGGAGAAACAATTCTTTACATTTATCATTGTTTGAGTAAGTTATATGTAGGTAAATGTTTCTTCTTATTAATTTTTTTTTTTGATAATTTCTAATGAAAAATGGCATTTTCTAAAATACATTTTTGTAGATTTGAGTTTGCATAAATTTCATTTGTAATTTATTAAATGAAAAGTTTAGAAGACTGCCTTGTATTAATTGCTAGTAGATTGATTGGAAAGCAGTATGATAAAATAAAATTCTAAAAAAGTTAGAATTGATGTTAGCTTTCTTCATTAGGTGCATATTTGTGAGCATTGTTAGTTTCAAATAAAAAAAAAAGTAGCTGTATTTTAATGTAAATGTAGCTAAATATTCATAAATAATATTCTTAGATGTCTTTTTCCCTTTAGTTGTATAGAGGAAGGTGGAGGATAGCTTGCATTTAGAAATTATTTTTATCTAATTTTCATACTTGACATTTAAAACTAAATATCAGGATTAAAGTTCAATTTGCCAGAGATTTTTTTTTTCCTTCTGGGTTTTCATTGAAAATCTGTTATTTGATTTAGGGTTCGATGATGATTGTTACTATTAAATTCATACAATGAAAAAAAAAATCATGAAATTCTATGTATCACTTCTTAAAATATTTGTTTTAGAGGAAAAAGAACAGGAGTTGGGAAGATACTTAGTTGTAATGAAAAGTAAATGTCTTAAGTAATTTTAAACGATCTTTGTATTGACCTGAAAGTCTTCCAGTATTACTTAAAATTTTTGGTTAGTTGGAAAACACTATTGGAAATAGATTATTTTAAATTAGGTTATAAATATTTATTATTGATATGCTGGAGTGTTTTCCAATTAACTAAATTTTATTGTGGTATATCTTTTTCTTTTATTTATATCATATTGTTGATTTTTTTTAACCTTTTGTACTTATGAAAATGAGAAATAAAAAAGAAATTTTCTCTTCTGTTGTGCATTTCTTTATTCACAAAGTTTAACACCTGGATACCTTACCTATACATCATTTTAATATGTAATAAAAATTTCCAAGCAAATTATATAATAAAAGGTTATTTTCATAGCATAGCTTCAAGAATTTCAAATATGTAAACATAATTTTGTAGATGTGTGAGTAAAAAGAAGCTTGAAATTTTAACTTTGATTAATTTCACCACCCAAATCGTATTGTGCACAGAGGAAAATCAATTAAAGATGTGTCAGTCTGCATTATTATATAAGAGCAAAGTGACCAAAATTTTCTCTTTCAGTGATTTTACTGTATGATTATGATGGGATTTCTTTGCCATGTTTTGATTTAGGCAAGGGAATCTTGAGTGTCTTTGAGAAATATTTTTGGCTTTCAGGGATTTTTATCCCTTTATTCAAAGCATGGGAAAATGCAGAAGTCGTGTGTTTTCTAGAGCATGTGTAGAAATAATTAAATAAAAAGTGGAACTGGATCAGAAGTTAGAGAACATTTTAGAATGTAGTTAAAATAGACCGAATAAAGATAAAAATTAGGAAATTAAGATTTAAATTAATTTTAAAATATATATTGCAATATAATAAATTTTAAACCAAATTTAACTGCTAAAAAGTCTGATTACAATTGCAGATATGTTATTGAATTAAATTTTTGAGAAATTATAGCCTTTGTTTTGAAGAAATTAAAGAATTATCAGAAAGGCAGACCAAAACTTGTAGATTAACTTTTTCTCCTGATTGTTCAGCTTTATGAACTTGTACAAGTTATTATAAATTGAAATGAGCATAGATGGAGCTGTTTCCTCCATCAATGCCTAAATTTTTTTATAGATTGCTAATGGTTTAGGGAGGAGGTGGGGAAAATGCTGTATGTGAGAAATCTCAATTCCATTGTAAATCCTAAGAATTCTGCCTCTTCGCATTCTTTTGAAATTTTGCAAAGTAAAAACTAAGTTTCAGTTTAAAAATCATTTAATAGAATTCAAATTAGCATTTAATGAAAGAAATACACAAAGTATATCGCGAACCTTTCAAATTATACACCCCTTTCCTTGTGTGGGATTAAGATTTTTTTACAATAAACAACTTTTGCTGTTAATTATCCTGTAAAAGTAATTTGATATAACTTAGCTAATTAAAAGAAAAACAAATGGCTAGCGTAATAAATCCACCATTGTGACCTTGAAACATTCTCGAAGTATTTAGAATTTGTTTGGAAATTTTTTTTACATGAGAGGTTTAGTACCTTATTTTAGAATGAAGTTGATGACTTAAGAGGAAGACATCATAAGTACAAAATCTATTTTCTTTACACTAAGCTGGTTCAAGAAGCCACTAATGTTTGACTGTTGATTTAAGATCAGCTTATGCTGTATCTGCACTAGATAATTGAAAGGAAATCCTTGGACATCAAGTAAAAACACTGATCTAACTTGTAATACATTTACATACAGTAAATAAAATTTACTTATTATGCTTGCCACATGGCATGTATGATTTTTGGATATCAATTTGTTTCATAAACACATTAACAGCTATAACATTTGCTGAAACAATGCACAGCAGACTCATTTTTCTGCATTGCATAATGCAGAAGAGAAGCTCATTCCATTTTTTTTTTTTTCTTTTTTTGTATCTGCTTTGAAAACACCAAGAATAGCATTAAGTCCATTAGAGAGAAACTACATTCAGTGGTGTAGCTGATTGGATATTGATGCACCAGCTCTCGCAATAGTAAAATATTTTTGCTATTTCATGGCAGTGTTGACCTTTAATTGGATCGCCTTGGTAGTTTTACCTTTGCCTGATTTATTGATTGTGTGTCATCAGCTATATGGCCAAAGAAGTGTTCAGCAAAATGCGTCTATTTGAAAGATGAATATTTATTATCTAATTCATATTTTTAGGTAGCATTTTACTTGAGAAATAAATAACATTTATATCTTAGATAAAATGTAAATGCTAGTTGTTATCTTGGGGCTAGGAAATATTTATTTTAGGCCGATTTAGATAACTTGTATCCTGCGAAACAGACTTGAAATTTACTGATGAAATTTGATTAGAATGTTAGTTGCCAATTGAAATTTCCTTTATAAGAAAGCAGGTCTTCGAATTTTTCTTTGGAGTTATATAAGTATAGGTATTAAAAATAGGAAATTTAGAATGTACTTTGAGATAGAACATATTTAGTTTTAATCTGTTCTAATTACTACTCTCATCTTACATTGGTCAACATAACCTTCATCTTGCTGCAAAACAAGGTTACAGTGTAACCAAACAGTTGTCAAAGTTTATATCGTTCTCGGCGACTTGCTTCGACGTGTTTGTTAGACAGATAGGAAAAATTTGTTAATGGTGTCTGTTGTGTGGCATGATTTAACATTTTCTTATTATTGCGCGTTTGCTTTTAAATGTTTTGACATAGGAAGAATTTGAGTAGTATATACTGTATTGTTTAGGCAACAGTAGCTTAGTCCAAATGTTTAGAGCCATCGAATTTGTTTCGATTTCAGAAAAATGTTTCACCATATATCAAATATTTCTGGGGCAGAATTCCAGAATTAAAACTCATAAGAGGCTTTATCTCATGGTAATTATTGTGACGTCGAACTTGATGAAGGGGGGGGGAATCCGATTCTTAATACTGTAGATTGTATTGTTAGCTCATTCTTTGAACTAAATAAAGCTAGTATCTTGAATATGCTGGATATATTTCTAAATCAAGACTCGCTCGTTGGAACGTCATTTGTTCAGCATAACTAATTAATTACTTTAGCTGCGAAAAACATCGGGGCTTGATTGTCTGATATTTTGCCATCTGAGGAGCAGCGTCAAATTTTAGTTAACTCATTTCAAGTATTTTAATGAGAGATTATTTTTAAGTTTATTTTAGAAAAACTATTGTTATGGAATAATTTTTTCCCTGACCCAAAAATTATAATTTTAAATACCAAAAATAATGATTTATTGCATCTTGCAGATGTTCTTCATTTGTGCTTGGAACAAGTTCACCTCCTGTCATCATGTTTTTAAACCAAGCCAGTTTATTTTATATTTTTTGATGCGAAGGAAACCGGTTCTCTTGGCCAAGCATGTGAAAAATATTTTATTGTTGGTGTCATGGCTGGAATCTGAAGTTTCTAATGGATCCTTGATAAATTTCTGAGGAATAAGGATAAAAATAGATAAATGGATCCATGATCATGGTTATTTAATAATTTGAAGCAGTTAAAAAAAATCCTAAGATTTGCTCTACCTGTTGATAGAATATTTTTATCAATATCGGTACATAATGTCGTTTAAATTTCTATATTAAATTTTCAACTTAATTAACTAGTAATCAATTAATATTCAGATTATTTTAAATTTTTCTTGTCAGTTCTAACATTAAAATTTGTAATAAATTACTGTAAGAACAAAGTTCTGTTATAAATTTGTATGAAATTATTCAAAAATATGGAAGAGAAATTGTTGACAATTAAAATGCCATACCTGCTTTTTGCCTTTTTTTTTTAAATATAAAATTAGTAATGAAATATTTTGTGCTTTGATTTATTACGATTTGTAAATTTTTTTTACTAAAAATTAATCTTAAGTAATTGTTTTAATTTTGAGAATACTTTCAAATTCTAATTGCAACAAATTATCAAAAGAAGTGAGCCTATCATTATATACTATGATATTGATGCAAAATTATAATATTTTTTGAAGCCTTTCAGATAAACTGCAAGATTTTTCAATGGCAGTCTGTGGAAAGGAATTGTATTCCGAAAGTAAGCATTTGACTTTCTGCAGCGTCCAAGGATGTAAATCATTCAAAGATGGTTTGCTACTGTAGATTTCACATTTTATTTATTATGGCTATGTTTGCTTCAAATTATAAGAATATTAGTTATTTGAATGTTTTTTTATTTGTTTGCAAGTAAAATATGATTACCTTACTGTACAAAATAAATCCTTTTTCAAATTCTTTATATTGTGTACGAAAAGGGGTGAATACAATTTTCTTTTTGTTACCAATTTTTTTCCCCTGTCTGATTGTCCTTTTGAGTAACCAAAATTAATTAAATCCAGATTGGATTAATAATTCTAGTGTAAATTCCTGTGTTGCCAGAAAAATACATATGAAGCACTTTATGACAAATATTCCTGTAAAAAAAATTCACCAGAGATATATTTATTAAATTTGGCATTTTTGAAGTATTTTCAAGCCATAACAAAAGAAATGAAAGCTGAAATATTCATATAAATTGCGGTAAATTTGGATACATCCTTTTTTTTTTTTTTTTTTTTTTTAAGTAAAGTTGATATTCGGTATTCTATTTGAGACCAAATTAAACAAAACTGAATACTTGCTTGTGATGATTTTTTTTTTTGCTGTTAATTTTTATTATTCTGGTAAACAGTACAAAATATTAACTGTCAATTTATTTTTCTGTTACACCATCTAATTTCTAAGTAATTCAATTCTTTTTTTCTCTCTCTTTACTCCCTCTCCTCTCTTTTTGTGTCAGGAATAATTTAAAACATCATTTTTTTTTAATATCTTCTATAAGCTCTTTTTATTTGTCTGTAAAATATTAATTTTTAAGTATATGTGTATATATATTTCAGGGTAAAAATTTTATCTATTTTTTATTTAAACTGGAATGTTATTTAGTTCTTACATTCCTTTTTTCAATCTCCTTTTCATTTAATTTTACTTTTTAATACTAATCCTGGGAGATTTTTTCTAAATTACTTCCCTCATATCCCAGTAAAATAGGAGAAAGGGAAAGGGTCTGGAAAATTACTATATGCCATATGATTAATTTTATGTTCTTTCTAAATTGCATTAAATTTTTTAAATGGTTTTTATAAACTTTATTTAATGAATGTTATTCCTAATTAGTTTTTATATGTACTAATTTGAAAAAGTGGTAAGTATTCAGTTGGATATGTACATTTTGTGAATTCCGTAAATTATTTTTATTATACAACTTAAATTCGAATTATATGTAAAAAAAATTTAATTTCTTTTTATTTTTAGCCTTAGTTGTTAGCTTATTTATTTTTTTATTAATGTTTAGCATTTAATGAAGGTTTCTTAATCTAGCATATCAAATATCTTTAGAATATATATTTATATTTCAAATTGCAATGTTAAGAATGTTAAAAAGTTTAGATTTCTTTGCCTTATATGGAAATTGTTGTTTTGTAATAATTGAGTTCATTTTTAAATGTAAACTATGATATTTAAAGCAAAAATTATTTAAAGAATTATTGATATTTTAGGAAGTAATTTGTGTTAATATGATGGATTTTAAATTTTATAGTGACGCTTCATTGAATAAAGAAGCAGAAATTACTTGTAGCAGAAATTTTTTTTCACCTTGTGATTTAAAAATATTTTTTTAATATAGAAGTTTTTTAAATTTAGAGAAGGTATTTAAAATATAAAAATGTTCTTTAAGGATTTTGTGTAATTTAGGTTAGCATTTAGTTAATATATTTAAGAACACTTAAACAATTGTAATTGTTTTTATGCAGTAGTAAGCCATCTTTGAAACATTTAATGTAGTATAGGAATTAGTTTTTATTTTATACTAAGATGCTTCTTAGTAATAAGAAGTATTCTATTGAGAGAAAAATAATATTTATCCCTATTCTAGCATTTTAATATCTGTCTTCACTGCAACTTTTAAAATTTTGTTCGAGAAAAATGTACTAACTTGATTTAATTTGTAAGTATTGCTGTTACCAGGTAACCTTTAATTGAATTGAGTATGCATTTGAAATACCCATTTGTTTTGATTAACTTATATAACCATCATTCTCAAGATATTCTCTGGTGAAAAGTTTTGTGAAGGAACGAGTGTATTGACATACCTGCTTGATTTGGAACTTGGCTTGAGAAGACTTGAATTTGGAAAAGAAATTTATGGTCAAGAAGTCGGTGACTTCATTAGAGAGATGAATCAAGATTCAATGTATCTCCACATTTGTAAAATAATTGAACTGCAAATCTCTAGCAACACTTGCATTTGGAAAAGAAAAAGCTGTCAAGAAATCAGTAGCATGATTGCAGATGACTGGAGTGAAGACTTATATTTCCAGATTTGTAGAAACATGGAACCTAGCTAATCCCTGCGAAAGATGCACAGACATAATCTGAGACTAATTCCCTGGAATAGAAGTTTTCTTCTGCTAAATGGAATATGCATAGAATGTCAAATTAATTTTGGATGCTGAGTGGAAAAACAAAATGAAACTGTAAAAAAATAGAATTATATTTCAAGATTGCTAACTTTTTTTTTTTTTTTTTTTGCTTATTTTCTACTTCTTAGCATGCACATTTGAATTGGATTGAGTGCGCAAGTTTCGATTGTTCCATTTTGAAAAGATTACAGCTTCAACAATCGCTTTCAATCTTAATCGTAGTAAGTGATACATACATAGAATTAATTTTCTTACGTACCAAAAATGAATGATTGCATCCGCAGTCAGTATACTGAGCTCCGGTAAGCTTAACTTTTGACTACAGAATTTTACAAAGAAGTAAATAAACGTTAAGTCTGTTCTAAATTTTGAAAATGCAGTTAAATGCATTAATATTATTAAGAAATATAATTTTCGTGCTAATTTCTTTAACTATAATTTATACAAGATGATGCATTTATTTTTAAAATTATTATTATTTGAACAAAATGATGGGAAACTTTCAAACTAATTGAGCTATTATTTAGTTCAACGTCTATGAAAGAAAACACGGAACTATTAAGGAGCTTGTTAAAATCTATTTTAGAATGAATTGTTTAAGTTATTTTGAAAATCGATAAATTGTTTCGATTATCTCTTATTTCAAAATTTATTTCGTTGCCACTGAGAACAATGATATTTTGTGTACATTTTGCTTTCAGCCGTAAAATTCCTCATTTTACTGAAAAGATAGGTGTTGATTCTTATATTTTAAATCTTAAAAATTTCGTGGTGTTATATTTTGTGGCAAATATAAGTTGTCATTTTGCATCTAATGGTGCAGTTCGCATATGTAGTTTCCAGTAAAAAATGACTTTTGTTTTCTGTTTAGGGTCGTGTAAATTTCTTTGAGAAACCTGTCCCTCTCGTACCCTCCTATTTGACCACAAACAAAATTCTTGAACGAAAATTGTTACTGAAATGCATCTACTTCAATAGTTAGTATTAAAAAAAAAAAAAAATCAAGTCACAAAATTATGCCACGATGTTTAAAGAATTTGTTAAAGATTTTGCTTTCCTTGTTGGGAGTAACCAATCCCTTACTGGTTTTATAATAAACCATATCTTCATTCCAGTTCTGAAAAAAAAAAATATTGCTCGGTCTCATAATATTACATACAAAACCAGAAGTAAACATTGCTGCGGCACTTGCCATAAGCAGGTGAAGAGTTGATGGACATACTACATGCTCTAATAAGATTTTAAAAATGATGCGCAGAGCTAATTTCTTTGCAGATAAGAAGTTCAGGCATGACGGCAATGCAAATTGAACATTCTAATTTCCATTAGGTGCATTTATTTCACTTTCTTATAGTATATTCTATAAAATTCTGCGATTCATAATGGCATTAAATAGGATCAGAAGCAAGAAAAAGGTAGGATATTTATTCAAATGCTTTATTGAAATTAATTCATTTTAGAAACAATGAACCAAGACCGATCATTTTAAATCGGTCTTATTGCCGTAACTTTATTTCAGATTTAAACATATTTATCACAGCACATCAAAGATTATTAAAAAAAAACAAGTGAAGATTGGCAAATAGAATTGCACAAATTGATTTGACAGAAAAATAACGTAAATGGAATTGGTATTATTTCGGGCATAATATTCAATCTTTCATTTTTTTTTGTCATATTTCATCTAATTTCGCATACTGCTTTCGATCGAAGGTCAATATCTGTTTGTTAGTTACGGAAACGAAATACATAATCCAGTATTTCGTGACGAATAGGCATTTGTATTGAGTAATGACAGAAATCATTACACCTTTAACAGGGTGGATTTATTAAAATAAATTTTCTGTTGAAAAAAAAAAAAGCACATTTTCTTCAGCATTAAAAACTGAAATGGTTAAAATACAACAAGTGGTTGATATATTATGAATTCGGAATTTATATTTTTTTTCCATAATTTTATACGTTTGGGCATTCCCGTGAGCTGATTTTTACATAATTTGAAAAATTTTACAATGTAGGTAATTTAAATTTTGGACGAAAACTTCATACCAAACGCACTATATATATATTTTTTGCATACATATGCTTTCCAATGTCTCATTTTATGACATTTTTCTGAGGATCCTCTTTCTTTATAAGGAAAATGACTTCAGTATAGTACATTTCGGCTGTGACATTTGATATCTGTTATAAAAGTTTTAACATGTTATGGTAGACATTGGAAATCTCAAATTACCTAGTAATGTTGCAGAACATACCTAGGTAATTCTTGGAATAGCAGCGATGTTTTGGAAGGTAAAAGAGTTGTGCTCGTCAATTCACTGTCAGATTCGGTTTAAGAAATATGATATGTAGAATAAATTTTTTAGACTGTATACACGTATCTAATACAGAAAATTGGAAATGTTCGATTTCCAATTTTGACCAAAAAAAAAAATCTAATAAAGACAAAGAAGGAAACACGCATTAAAAAAAGACACCTGTTACTATTCGTGCTTTTAATTACTGCGGATGGCAGCAGATGAATACACTAAATAATTAAGATATCTGCAGTAATTAAAAGTTCCAAAATAAATAAAAATAAAAACTTGACACTACGATGACATACATTCAAATAATATTAATTAGAGCAACATTTATCTTTGAATTCTCATTTAGGTTACGCAATACTGAAGATTCAGTGTTGTCACTCATAATTACCTGTGAATACCTGAATGGAACATCTATCGGTTTCTGATGACCAACTTGGCACTTAATATTTACTGATCACATTTAACTATTATATATATATGTGTGTGTGTGTTATAAAATATATATACACACATACATGCACATATATACTAAAAGCTTATTTATTAATTGCATTTATAAATTTGCCAGATAAGAAGACTTTATAATACAAAATAGTACAATAAACATCTTTCAAACACGTATCGTACATTATATTCATTTCACGTAGCTAATAATATTAAAAAATCGTGCAAGAATGGGGGGAGTCATTCAAGAGTAACTGAAACTTGCTAGTTTTAGTTTTCATTATACCATTATTGAATCGAGTGAATGAAACCATTTCTAATATTGTTTGAGATAATGAATTTCCATTTTTTACTACACATTTTGATTTTATAGAAATAAGTTATTGTTCACAGGAAATACTTCAATTATTTTTTTAGAAAATATTAGTGAATTGTTCATTATGGTAGAATAGCAGCTTGCTTTGCGATGTGGAGTGAATCATTTTTAGAATAACAGGGTTTACATCAAAATGAGATAGGGATAAATAAGATAACTAATCATGTGATATACAGATTGCTGACTAGTTCAGTGTATTTGTTTCGATTTTTCTTTTTAACACAGCACACTCAATCTGGCCAGATATGTTTTTTTTTTTTTTTTTTTCAAGCCGAGCATTTGTTTAGTTTGCGCTTCTTTAAATATTAAAATGGCTTCAGTGCAAAATCCATTTTTTCTTTCACAAAGTGTATGACCGAGCGGCTGGAAAAAAAATTCCATCTGCTGATTTAGAAATGTAAAATGGTAGATTCTTATTTAGAAGAAAAATTTTCTCTCCGTTAACTCACGAAGAATTATTTAAATAGCATGAACTTATTGAAAGGCGTAACAGCTTCTAATTTTAGATTAATATGCTGTTTGGAAGTTAGGAGATTGAGGACGGGGGATATTTTGGATACCGAAGGTCTTAAAAAAAAAATCAGCGGATTCAAGATTCGGGTTTTTTTTTTTTTTTTTTTTTTTTTTAGCGTTATAGGTTATCGATCCGATTAAATGTTGATAGTTAAAATACAAATATAAAGGGATTTTAATTTATTCTATGTTATTTTATTGAAATGCAGTGGGGGGGGGGCTATAACACATTTATTTAATTTATTTGTGTCATTTTGATGTTGGTAGTTTTCGGGCTCGATTTTCGATCCTCTTTTAGTTGTTAATATAGCATTGAAATCAATGATCAAAACGGTGTTGCACTATGTTTAATTTACGCGATGCAAGCCGTTAGTGTAATGAAACTTCTAGAACATTGATTAAATAAAACAAAGCTATTAAAAATTAAAGCAAATCAATTTATGAAATGACCTCGAGTCCCGAAATGAAGAGATTAAACGCAAGACATTAATTTTTAATCCCCTTATCGGAGTTTTTGGTGCCCTTTGTTTAAAAGTTGTAATCCTTAGTTCATTGCCAGATAATCCGTTTCAAGGTCAGATTCACTGTTCCAGTAATCTTTGCGCACTTAAAATTGGGTCGGGGATCAATATCTATTATAGTCTCGGCTACATTTTTAAAATATAGAGAGAAATGTAACTACCCCTTTGTTGTAAACGGAAAGTTAAAAAAAAAAAAAAAAATTCTTTTGGGTATATAAAGATTCGGTTCCTTCACTTTCAAATTGCCTGATTCATGAGGTTCTATTTTAAAACTGGTTTTCGGGACTTCTTGTGTACAATCGACCATCCCGTCATCACTAAACGAAGCATTATCGCCACAGTCTTCGGGATTAAAGGGTTTCAGATTCGAAACTCGATTCTGCTGAAGTATCCGTGTCGTCGAAGTGCATAACTCCTGTCATGGGCGTGATGTAGTGTAAAAGTTAACAAGGGGAGGGAGGGGGACACTCAAATGACGTACCCGTCATCTGATCTTATACTAAATTACGAAGTCCGTTCCAAAATGGACCTTGCATTGCTTTTAGATTAAACATTTAATTAAATTAAGCATTTGGAATACACGCTTTTTGTAGTGACCTCATTTGTTCCATAATTTTTTTTTTTTTTTTTTTTTTTTTTGGTCTTCTAAAATGAATGGTTGAATCTTAGTATGACGTTAGGTTGGTCAATCGATTTGTTTGAGGAATGGTATTTGAATGGAGCCGACATGTTTTGTTAATTGGAAATAAAAGTTGCTGACCCTTTCGTCGAATTTAACAAGTATATCTCGTTAAGAGTTGTAATGCTATGAACTGTGACATGAGTTATTAAAAATATAGAAGTTAAAAAAGTGCCCAGAAATAAGTGTTCATTTAAAAAAAGATAACTACTAATATTCACCATTAAGTAAAGGATTAAAAGTAGCATGTCTATGAATTCTATAAAAAGCAAAAGCATCTCGAAATTTAAGTTCGCCAGAATCGTAATTAAGCAATTTTGTTAAATAAATATTACATTTCCAAATGTAAGGATTTCTCCGTAAAATTCGCTTTAAAATAAAGTGTAATCTTCGTTTCAACGACTATCAGAATCTAAAAACAAATTATATCTACCATGTAATGATTCTCTATACTGCAGATATGGTGATGTGAAAAATTTGATAAAATTCTCTCTGTAAAATGTGTCATCTGTTAAACGTATACAAATGGAACCTATTTTCAAAATTAATATATATATATAAATCGAAATTGTTTCTGCTCATTCTCACCAACAATTAACTTAGGCCCATAAATTCAGTTATATTTGTATGGAGCGGTATTTGTGTCGTTCGTCTGGAGGTTGATTTGACCTCGTGATTTTGAAATGCGGCCAAATGATATCTGAGCTGTTTCTTCTATCACGTAATTGGCACACCATTGCATCTTGAAGACGTTTCAGCCTCAACTCGATATAGTTCGACCTTTGCTATATATGTAATATTATTCATTCATTTTTAGTGGTTTCGCTTTGTCATTTCCATAAGAATGAATTTTTGTGTTTATCAGTAACAATTGTGAGGGGAAATGAAGGGCAGATATTTTTTTGTACATGCAGATTATAATGAATCTCTGGCATTCGTGTTTAAAATTGAAACAATTATGTAACAATTTAATTAGAAATATTCACGAGACAATTTAAACTCGGTAATTATAAAAAAAAATTCATTTTGCTCGGTTCATAAAGGTTATACGTTCTCCCTCCTAACAATTGATTTTAATTAACCGTAAAATTAATAGTAATATATATTTTATTACACAATGTTCTTTTCATGATTTTATATATACGCAATTTGGGCGGTAATTAAATTTGGTCCAATATCTTTATAATTTGAGATATTAGGTATTTATTTAATACAAAATATTACGTTCTCGTCCAAAACTTTTACACAAATCGACTTAATTTTTATACACTATCAAGACTAGGAAGTTAAAGAATTTTGTTGACTGAAAGAATTATAAAATTCATAACTTTTTGTTGTCTGCTTTCTCCCGTCACTGTACTGTGATATGTAATTTTGTCAGTTTTCTCGAAAGCAGTGTCACAATTTCCAGTTATATACACATTTTAACTTCGAATCTATAATTTAAGTGTAAACATTTAAAATACAAATGACACATATTCATGGAAATATTTATGATATACGAGGAAGTTCCTTATATGAATAGACATATTTTAAAATGTAATAAGAAATTTGAATTTATCGAGTTACGTGAAGTACACATAAAATGTTTAAAATTTTGTTTAACTAAATGATTTAAATTTTCTTTTAGTTAAAGAAGTTTATATAGTTATTATATAAGGACTCTGAAAGCTGATTATTAGCCACCATCGAAATTTTGTTCGATCATAAATAATACAAGAAAGCTCATTTTATGTAAAATGGGTGTAACTATTTAGTTAACTTAGAATTAAATTGTCTTTGAAGATAAATATATTCAATTAAACGCATTTATCCAAAAACGTCAGGTTACTATTAAATTTATGAAATCTCCAAACATTTTTTTTTTTTTACAAAGCTCTTTTTTTTTTTGTGTGTGTGTTATTTTATATCCTGGTAATAAATTAAAAATTCATTTCAGTAGTTTTTTTTACAACTATCTGGCATTATTCTGATAAAATTAGAATTTCCCGATAAGTTCGATACTTTTTTTATTATTTTTTCATAGCAATTTTTCATATCTTAAATTGACTATGCAAGATATCAAACAATTAACAATGATATGTTCCGTGGAAATCATTGAATAACCAACGAATTTTAAATAAAGTAAATACTTAATAAATTGTTCTTTTCGAATACTAAATAAAAATAATCCATTCTTATAAAGCATTATATACTTCATAGTTACTGTCTTTTGAATATTTAGGAATGACTTTCATCTTTATTCTAATTTGTTGTTCGTTGATAGAACAGAATTCTTATGCTCATTTAATTGTCTTGTAAAGAATACTTTGTGAATATTAATATATACATATAAAATATATATGCATAAGGAAATCAAAATGCATAATGATTAGCAAAAAAATTACGATTTATTAGCTACCTCACATCTCTGAATTGCTTAAACACTATAGTTACCTGCGTTTTTCGATTTGTGAATACATCACAACAATACCTATCTATTCAAGTACTGTTACTATTTTGAATTTAAATTTTTTGTGAAAAATTGTGTAATTCGTCCTTAAATAATGTGCCAGATTTGTACATTAAATTATAGATATTGATAGTTTAATCAGTATTTAAAAAGCAGTGGTAATTAATTTAAGGTAAAAATCATTTGAACATGCCTACCTATCTCAGATATAACTTTTCGTCTTTAGATAGATGGATGTCTTAAAAAAAACTTTAAAAAGTTAAAATAAATTTGCACGTCATGAAATTAAGAAAAACAAAACTGATTGATCTCTTGTTTAATTGTCCTTCATTATAAAACAAATTTATTAATTCAAATAGAAAGAAATTTGGTATAGTACATCGTTTAATCTTATTTGTAATGCAATTGTATTTCTACAAAATGAAGCTTCTTGCATCTCTTATTTCTAAAAATTCTGCTAAAAGTAGTTTTTTTCCCCCTTGTAATCGTTTTATATCTTTACCTGAAATTTTTTTTTTTAAGGCCTTCATGCTATATTTGACTTTAGTAGCCATTACGTCCTTTTCAAATATATATAAGAATTTTTCTTAAAAGGAAATGATTATCTCTAATTCATTTTTTCCCCGTCTGGTTGACAAACATACGCATATTTTAAATATTCGTTTAAATGCATGTACCCTTCTTTTTTTCCCCGCATGGCGCAACAATTTTGTCAGCAAAGTTAATTTTATGAAAACACCTTTACAACATAAAACATTTCTTAAATTTTTTGTATGGACTATTTTTTTTGAACTAAAGACTTGTTAAATTTGAAAATTTAATTCTTTTTAATATCGGGTTAAATAGAAAGCATTTCTTCTTTCTGCACAAACTGCAGTCATTAAAAGTCTGTATGTCATAATTTTGCAGCTGAAGGCCTCAACCCAAAGCCGATGAACTGCAAAAAAAAAAAAATTACTTTTTCTTTTTTTATAGCGTTATTGAATGGGGAGAGAATATTTCAACTAGCGGGATTTTCGTTGCATAAGCCAGTTAGCGATGTTTCGAAAACGAAACTTCTTGGCAACTATCCAACCCGTAACTTTTTTCTCCTTTTATCATTTCGGAATTGCGTCATTGCAGCCTTGAACTTTTGGATGTTAGCTAGGGAAAGACGAGAGATGAAATGAAGTTTGAAATTTGATTACAATTTTATTGCTAACTTAGTAGTATCACCCCCTACCTCACATACAATTCTTAATGGATGACAAATCTATTAATTTACCATTTATTAACAAAAATTTGTTTTATTTAAATCGATTTCTTGGGAAGTAACGAGATGATAGCTTTAAGTATGGGTTTCGGGAGATTGAACATTACTAAAATTATTTAAAAGGAGTGATGCGCGTTATTTATGAACAAGTGAGGGACAGTTCTCTTATAATAAATTGAATATTAATCCAAATTATTATTTCCTCATGACCTCGATAATAGTAGCGAGTGATTCGCTCTGGATGAATGATTGGAAAAGACGTCAAATTTCGCAACTTCTAATAATTCAAATAAATTTATTTAATTTAGATTTTCAAGTGTGTTTATTTGGCGGGGGGGGGGGGTACAAGCCTATCTCTCTGCCTCGGATTAAAATATATTGTAATAAGAATCTTCCTGACCATTAACAAATGTAGGGGTTCGCTGTTAATCAAGAAATCATTCTTGAAAAGAAACTAAATATGTTATATTTATTTGCATTTAAATAAAATAATCCTTTACGGTATGTGTGCTTTAATTTTAGCTTTTAACTAAATTTTTTTTAAAAAATTAAACATAATCATTTAAAAAGAAGGTATCGGACAGGCGCATTTCTGTAAGGATGTTTAGGCTTTAAATTATTGGACTTTGTATTAGCAATTATTTGTCTTAAAATTTGCTTTTCGTAATGTACTGATTATGTTTAAATTTTTCTCGTACACTTACATAAATAATAAAAAAACAACAACACTAGTTTAAAATTGATAAAAATAAAATATTTTCAAATAAGTTTTCCTTGTTTAATGCACTTTTGCGTTTCGTAAATTTTAATTTTGAAATCTTTGTTATAATTGTGTCTCGTAAATCAGTTTAAAGTCTTAAATCATTGTTTATTGAATTTTTTCATTTATATTAGCATATTTTATTAAGATATATATTATTTATATTTGCTAGTGATTGTAATTTGAATTTCAGAACAAAAGTTTTGTTTAATTACAGGACCTTTTAAAACAAAATATTGACAGTCGGTAGGTATCATATGAATTGAAAACGCTAAATTTTATGGAATGATAATTAATGTATATTTAAGACGATTATGATCGTCTTGATGACAAGAGAAGAGGATGCCTTGAAATGTTGTGAACTCATGCATTTATACTTATACAAATGTAATTAAATGAGAAATAGTTTGATCTGAACAAAGTTTTTTGTATGTACATTTCATAATATTTAATTCTGTCTTTTTTTTTCTATTTCAGAACCTAAAGCTTCTAATTCAGAGTTCTTTTCTTGCAGGTTATAATTACGGCTCCACACACACATATAATTTAAATATATTTTTATAAGTTATGAATTTTTTTAAAATCATAAATTGGCACTTTTTCTTGGTTTCTACCAGTATTTATCAATTTTCATGTTTTATTATGTTTGGAACTTAATATGTTATAAAAATATGCGTCGTAATAGCTTTTTTTTTTCTTTTTCCTTTTAGTTTGATGAAAAAATTTTCAAAGAAACTTGTCAGCCGTTGTGTTTATTGCAATGTTCTTATGGCCACTGAAGCAGATATTCTTTCCGAGTGAGTTATTATGGATAAAATTCTTTAACATTCAAATTCGCTTGAAGAATATTTGAATATTTAAAAGATTTAAGATGCATTCATAAAAAAAGAATAAAATTTTGGGGAAATAAATAAACGAACCTTTCAACATTTGAATTTTATGACCATCGAATATCCATATCAAGTGAGGAGAAAATGGAAGAGGTATAGAAAAATATCGAAGCAGATGAAGAAGGGTGACATAATTTAACATACCTCTTCTTAAAATTTAAACTATTTCTAGTAGACATTGACAATCCAGGTTAATGGCATTTAGAAAGTTACAGAAGAGTGACATATTGGATTGTTTCCCATGTAAATTATATTTCAGTCTGTCGATTTAATTTCTCACATTTTAATTTTTTTTATTTGAATTAAAAATTATGAACTGCTAATTTTTAGCAATGCTTTGAACTTTAGTTGCTATCGATTATAATGATCAAAATGTAATTTTGTTATAAT
Organism: Argiope bruennichi; assembly: GCF_947563725.1. Lineage (NCBI taxonomy): Eukaryota > Metazoa > Arthropoda > Arachnida > Araneae > Araneidae > Argiope > Argiope bruennichi. Next base: position 82,882,496 of record NC_079152.1, read on the forward strand.
TTTTTTATCCTTGAGTCTTCTGTGCTAACATACTTCAATTAATAGTAATTGAATTTATTTTAAGCACTTTGACTATGCATGTCTTGACACATGCCCGGAAATATTTCGATATTAGCTGTACTAAGTTCATTCATGGTCTTATCATCTGCTGTTTGTATAATTAATAAATTATGAAAAAGATAAGCAATTTGTCATAAAGAAATTTTTCAATTTGCTACAATTTCGAAAATTTAACTAAAATGAAACCCAAAACTTCTTAGCATTTTTACATTTTTTAAATATTTTTTTTATCTGTCTCTAATTTTTAACTTCGTCAGCCAGACTTTATTTATTACTTCTCAACGAAATTATATACTTCATTATAAACGAATTATTACGCACACTGTGCACAGCCACAACGCAAAGATTACAGACGAAGGCCGAGAGACTTGGGAAGTCTAATGTTAGCTGTTAGCTAAGATATATTTTAAATGAAATATATTATTAGCTTTCATTTGCATTCGCATCTAGAAACATTCGTGTAGGGGACATTTCATTGTTCCTTTTTTGTTTTGTCTTGTTTGAAATATGTATTTCAAAACTTTTAAACAATCTTCAGTTTGCATTTTTCTCTTATTTGACAGATGTGGTCGTCGTTTTAAATGCCTTGGTTTATTTATTTATTGCATTTTCCCTTTCCTTTTGATATTTTGCTTTATCTGTAGTCTAAGAAATCGTTTATTTTTAAATACATTAAATAAATAAATTAAGTTGGACGTTAATGGGTTTAATTTAATTAGTAATTGCTAGAAGTTTCCTGCGATTTCTCTGGTCTCTTGAAAAGTGTAAAAGTTATCAAGGTTAAATTCGAGAATCTAAAAGAATCTCCGGTGTAGTCTAAAAGAATGGATCAATAAAAAATTTTAAGTAACCGAAATTTTATTCCAAATTTTGAATTATTGCTCAATTTGGAGGTTAATGAGGGGAAAAAATGCTATCCTAGATATATTTATGAATAATATTTTATACTTTTTTTTATTTTCTTAGGTGAGATTAAATTTCAATTTTAAAAAAAAACATGCTTTTGTCTTTTTTTTTTTTTTACTGTAAACTAAACTTTAAAACAATGTATGTGAATGTAAAAAAATGTTTTAAAATGAAAAGGTATTAAAATGAATTAGATATGTATCATTTTTAAAGTATTCTGCATAATTTCAAAGTAATTACATTTGAATGCATATATCAGATTCTGTTTTCTAGATTCTATTTAAAAAAACAATTTTTTTTATATGTTTGAAATTGTTACTTTACAGATATTTAGACAAAGGTGGATGGGATACTATCAACACATGGCTGGATTATGCCAAATCTTCTAGTTCTGCATCTTTCCTCATTGAAATGCTGAAACTTTGTAAATTGCTCCCTATGACTGTAAATAGATTGAAAGAGAACAATACTGCCAAACTTATCAAGTCATTGACAAAACATGAAAATGATGGTGAGATAGTTTAAGATTTTAAATTTTATATTTGAAAGCATGTGGATTTTTAGCATTCATTTTTTTTAATAAAGTAATCAGAAAATAGTAGATATTTTAAATGAAATTCTTTGTCAAGAACTATGAGCTATTTTTGCAATGTTTTAAGGAATTAATGTTTGAATACTAAAAATATTATTTTAACTATAATTATCTTGAAAATAAATATTTGTGATAACTTAATTAAAACAATCATAATTGATAATGTAATAATTATTTTTCTTTCTCTTTCATGTTTTGCATTTAAGTATGTCATTAGGGTTATATGTTTTGATTCACATATTTAGGAATGAAATTATTTTCAAGAAGAAAATTATTGTTGGACTAACTTTTTTCATAAGTTTTTCCCAATAGCTTATAATTTAGCTAATTTTTGTTTTTCCAATTCTTTATTAGATGTTAAATCCCTTTCATCAGAACTTGTTTCAAGTTGGATGACGATAATAAAAGGAAAAAAGCCAGATCCTCCACCTTCTGGTATGTAAAAAATAATTGTATATTATATTTATTATTATTTTGTTACAAAATATGCAAGAAGTGTTCTTTAATAGATAGCTGCAGTTCATGGAAAGAAATTTGTTTAAACTTCAAAAGATCATTTCAGTATATTTTAAAGGTTCTTAGTTTTATTGTACTATCTTAAATAATTTGAATGAAAATGAATTTTTTAATGTCCAAATTCGAAAGAAAAATTACTAATACAGAATCAAGTTGCCATTGAAATCATATAAGAAAGTTTTATCTTTAGAAAAGATATCAAATCACAATGAAAGATCATTCTTCTTTGTTTTAAAATTAAATGCAACATTTTTGTTTACAAAACTGTTCTGAAATCAAAACTGTGTTAACTCTGACTGTTACTTTGTTATACTCAGTCAAACACTTGTTATACTCTGACTTGGAGATGTCCTTCGACTTCTGACTTTTTGATACATACGATACAGAATAAATACATAACCAAACAAAAATTTATCCTTCTTTTTTAGATAACGTTAATTTTAAAAGTGTTAGAATAAATTATAAAAAAATTATGCTAATCAAGTTAGAAATAAATAAAAATGAATTACAGTAAAATATTATTGAGCCCCAAGTAATTATTAAATTGTTTTTAAATTTTATAATTATTTTTTTTATAAAGTCATTTATTTAATTTTTTGAGATTTATCAAATCGCTTTTATGTTTAATTTATTAATTTTAGAAATTTTTATAATCTTTAAGAATTTTTAATTGCTTAATAGAATTGCAACACTGCTTTTATAGGCGACAAAAAGAAAAAGAAATCAAAGCAAAAATCTGAAGTGAAAAAAGAACCTGAACCAGAAGTTGAAAATGCTGATGCAAAATCAACGAGTGAAGTGCCAAAAAGCCCTGTAAAAATTAAAGGAATTAAACGTCCTTCTAGTGAAAAGGAGATAAAAAAGGAGGAATATTATGAAGATGTAAAAATAGACCCAGAGCCACTGATGTCTGTTCCTAAAAAGCCCCGAACAGATCGCCCCAAAACAGCCAAAGTGTATCATAAAAAATTCCGTTCCACAGGTAAATAATTCTTACTTTATTAAAGAATTAAATATAAAATTTCAAGTTAATTATTTTATGGAATTCATTTATGTGACATTCTTCTGTCTATGTTGTGGATTATTTTAATTATCTAATTCATTTAATCATAAATGGTAAATGTTAGGTACTTATTTTGTTAATAATTGGAAATTGAGATTGATGTTTTCTTTTTATAGGCCTAGAAGAAGAAGTACCATTGCCAAAGAAGATTCCTAAGAAAGCGCCAACAGTTGACAAAACCGTTGCCATTACTGCAGCTAAAAATGTACTGAAATTGAATACTAATCTACCTGATAGGATAAATGAGAAAAAATTGAAGCCTGAAAATTTAGCTGTAATAAATGAAACTTCATCTGCCTCAAAAGGCATTAAACTTATTCCAGCAAAACCTCGACGTAAGTTTTAAAGATTTTTTAAAAGATATATATTAATTTATTTTCCTATATTATGTTGTTTCTTTTTCTTTTCTTTTTTTAATATTCTTTTTTGATATTATTCCAGCGACATACATGTTGCATGAGAGTGCTAGTTTCATGGATGCATTAACATCTCTACCAGCAACTGCTCCTACGAAAAGAAAAAAGAAGCAACCTCCAAATAAACCTTCAAATTCACCTACATCTCCAACTATAACAGCACCAAAACTTCAAGTATGTATTAATAAAATTATATAATATTGATTAGACCTAAGAATATAAATTGAAAAAACTAATAAATGTTAAATTAAGTAATTTGTGATGTGAACTTACTAATTTAATAATTAAATATTAATAAAATTTTAATGTTCAAAGAATTTACTTTATATTCTAATTATAACTAAGATTTTGAAAATTTTTAAAACTAAACAGTTGAGAATATGAATATATATATATGTATAATATGCATTTATTTATATTCATATGCTTGTTAGCAGTCTCACAATTTCCATTTCTTGAAAAGGACGAGGTATCTTCATAGATAAATTTATTATATTGATTTTGATTTCATTTATTAAGAATTGGGTAATGATCTTTTAAACGAATGAATGATTATTGTAAAATTTAAAGACATTAGATTACCTTCAATAACAAAATCTCTACTTGATTTCACAATATTTTTTGATTAAGAATTTAGTTTTTTAAAGTATGTGAAGTTTTGTCTCCTTCTTAACTTTATACTGAAAATTTTACTCATTTGTTCCCTTTAGTTTTATAAGGACACTCTTGAAATGAATGATGAAAATAAAGAAAAGCAGGAAAGAGAGAAAGACAATAATGATGATGTCAAAAAAGAAGGTAGTCCTGAAAAGGAAAATGAAGCAAAATCAGAAAATAAATCTGAAGAAGAACCCATGGAAGTTTGTACTGAAGAAGGGGGACATACGCCACCAAATATGGAAACTGAAAATACACCAAGTCCATTAGCCAATGGTAATTCACAAGGTAAGTTTTTATGATATATAAGATCTACTCATACATTGCTTTTAAATTTGGCTGCATGAGAGGAAATTTTGAAGAGAACCAAAGCCCACTGAATTCTGCTGTAACATCAAAGAAGACAATGTGATTTTTATAGTTAGTTATGAATATATCTTCTAGCTGTTCAGCTCCAAAAGTTCCCCATTTTCATCTTCAAAGTGATCTCATTTTATAAGTATAATAACACATTTATTAGTATATTTTCTGAAATTTTTCCATAAAATACTCTTTAAATTCCCTATTCTTATTACTTTATGTATTGCTTATCTACTTTTAATTGTTAATATACAAAATTCAAAGTAATTAGCTACTTTAATGGTTAAAATTATTATCTTTTATGTAGTTTATTAAATAATTGCAACTAATTGTTTTTGAGACTCCTAAGGCATTATTTTTAATGATTAAATAAGCTGAATTTTAATTATTATTCTGTGATTAACTTTTACTGTTTTTTTGTTTCAGATATGGAGGACGAAAAAGTTTCATCTGATCCAAACCATTTCCGCTCTATTCTGTCCCATGGCAGGAGAAGAGGGAAGAAGAAGTCTGTTAAATGGGTTGAAGATGAAAATATAAAAGAAATATTTTACTTTGAATTGGATGAAACTGAAAGAGGTAACATATTTTAGTGTTTTCAATAACTATAAAAGTCTAAAATTATGAAAAACATTATCCTGCAGAGAAAAGTGTTATAATATATAGAATTGCTTTTATCGGTCAATGCTGCCTTATACTAAAAGAAGAGGAATTGGAATATTCTTGGTTAATCCTCTTTTCTACTTCTTTATTGCTAAAGTCTTCTTCATGAGAATAATTTTTGGGAAGGAAGGGAATGTTATATATATAATATATAATCCATTTTTTCCCCATAACTCATAATGATACATTTTTGAGGTACTAAACACTTAAGACATTGACTGCCGCGAGCGTGCCTGTGCATTACAGATAATATGCAATTGTACCTAACCATTTATGTTATTAGATGACACCTTCTCTATTATAGTTAAAAGATAGCAAAAAAGGGATAATTTAATTAGATAGATGGCCCTGATCATGGCAGTTTGCAGTATTTATAAATTTTTGTGGGATAATGTGAACAGGATTTTTCTAATTCAATTTCATGAAATGCCCATGTTGATAGTTCATAATGCTAATCAAACCAGAAAATACATGTTATAATGTTCATTTTTAAAAAAATTTTATTATTACTAATAAATATAATATATTTTTAAAATGCATTATGTTCAAGTAATATACTTTTTTTTTTTTTTCAATCTTCCTTCTTATTTTTAGTCAATGTTCTGAAAACTCAAAATTTTGGAGATCTGAAATCAATAGAGTTAAGGCGGGAGAGAGAAGCGATAGAATTAGCTAAAAGGCAAGCTGGAGATAGAATGGAAGAAATGACTCGAGTAAGTATTTGTTATTTATAAGACAAATCATAAATTTTAGGGTTTTTTTTTTTTTTTTTTCTTTCTCTGTGAGCTTTTGCCATTGATCATTTGCCATTCTATTTATTGTTTAAAGTTTATTCAATTGAGAAGTTATTAAATCAATGAAATAAGTTTAAACTAATATTAAAGTTTAGATTAATTTATACTTATATTTTTTAAAGATAAATGGTGCTTTTCTGTTAAATGAAAATATGAAAAATCTTATTTTAACACTTGAAATACCCTCCTTTTTTTTGACATAATTGTCTTTTTGATTTATATATTTGATCTAAAGCAATGAAATTAATTATAAAGAACTTTTAATTGAAGAACATTGCCATTTAAATATTAAAATTTATTGTCAGTTATTATTCCTCTCTCACGCTTATAATTTTACTTTTATGAGGAAATGCCCATATTACTTATATTTGATGCATGTAAGTATTGTGATCAAAATTTCTCTTTTTAGTGGTGGATAGTGCCAATTTTAATTGATCTTCCACCTCCTCTTGTTGAGCCTGGTTGTCAAAGTAAAGAAAAAGAAGTAGAAAGACTAAGGCAACAAACTACATTACAAGAAATTTATTTCACAAAAGAGATGTAAGTTGTTTTTTGATATTTATTTAGAAATTGTTTCTTAAGCATTATTTATTGAAAAAAATTTAACTGATCTTTCAGTCAAGATTTTTAAAAATCATTTTATTTTTAATATAATTTATTTAATTATAATTTAAAACTGTTTCATTTGTGGATATAAATGCAACCCTGATTCAAACTTTTTTTGCAACATAGCAAATTGTTATTTATGAGCTATTATATAATAATGTTGCCAGCCATACTGGTTAAAATGATTGAAACAAGATTTTGCATTTCCTGATGCGAGAGGGCTAAATTTAACCAGTTAAGTTATTTATCTTGATTTTAGTAAAATTATCCCATTATTAAAGTTTTTTCAAAAATATTTTTTGACAGGATTCCTGATTCTCCTCATGAACCAGATTTGGAGATTGTTCCTGCACAAGAACCTAAAATAATTCCTTTAGATGAGGTATTTATCGTTATTAAATTTGATTTTTTTAAATAAAAATGTTTAAGACTGAAAGCTTGAGTGAGAGGATCTACTCGCTTAAATAGAAAGATTTGTGATAATGATAGTTGCTCTAAAAAGAATCTAGATCTATTCTAAAATAATAACTAATGAAAATTAAACTTTGGTATTCAATCTTATGTTAATTATTAATATTAATTTTGGTAATTAGAATTAATTGTGTTATACTGAATTTTCAAAAATGAAATGGCACTTAATTCATTGCTACAAAATTTTTAATCTTATTTAAATTGCTGGGAATCATACTCTATTGTCTAATCTTATGAAAATTTATATAGCTTATGTGAAAGCAATTACAAAAATAATTTCCGTATTGGTATAAGGTACCTTTCAAAACTGATTTTACTATAGTTTATCTGACTAGAAACTTTTTAACAAACATACTTCATTTGGAACTTTTCATTCATATTCTATAAAAATGGGGGGAGGGGGAATTGCATGATAGAATGCTATTATTTGAAGTATAAAAAAAAATAAAAAAATAAATAGAATTTTCAATTTTTTTTTTAATGTTCTAAATATATATATTTCTAAGTCTTGTTTAAAGTTAGAGAACTAATAAATATTGGGAAAGTTAATAAATTATCTTAAATGTTAATTATATTTAATTTTTTAAACAATTTTGATAATTATTTCCTTGATAAAATGTGCATTTGTCCTGAAAGTCACTTAATTTTTCTTCCTACCCCTTCTTCATGATTTTAGAAATTAAATTATTTCTTGATTCTTTTATAATTTTAATTATAGAACTTCAGAAGAAAAAACTTTCCCTGTAATTTCTAGAATTGTTAAGTGTCCCCCTTCCTTCCTTTTTTTGACATTTTGCTGTTTTTGTTTTGAAATTATATTTGTCAGTTTTGTTTGCTACTTGACTAATATTTGTCAAAAGAAATTTATATGTAAATGGAACATGTAAACAATTTTTTCTCTTAAATGTTTTATTTTGCTTTCAGGATAATGTTATTGGACCATTGGTAGACTATTCAAATTATGAACCACCCAAGTCAGCTCCTTTACCTGAAGTTCTCTCAAGTTTGATTAAATTAAGTCCCCAGTTACCTGTTTCTGCATCATCACCAGTTCACAACCAAGAGCAGGTAATAATAAATTTATGACATTGTATGTTTATATTATGTTTCATTCATTTTTTCTATAGGAAAATGTTTGTATTTTATTTCTTAAATTTGTTTTTGTTTTCTGCAGGTTTACATGGAAAAAGCTCCTATAAAACAACCTCTTTTAAGTTCAGAAGGACTCATTCCTCACAATGGGGCATTACCACTGGTTACTCCTTATGATCCAGGTGAATTAGTTACTCCATATGATCCAGGTGAATTAATTAATTATGAATAACTGAAGAATAATAATTCTAATGGAATCATATAATTGCTCAACAAAGGAAAATTCAGTGTTTTAAAAATACAAATATATCAGGCTAGTTTTTAAATTAGCTTTTGTAATATATCAAATTCTTTTATAAATTAGTGCAATTGATTTTTTTTAAAGAAAGACTTACTCTGACATTGATGATGGAAATTAATTAATTTTGATTAATTTTTATTGTGTAATTATAAAATGTGCTTTCTTTCAGGTGAATCAGTACCACCTAATATACCATCTAATAGTTTACTTGGTCCACCACCTGCTGTTCAAAATGTGTTTGGCATGTCTTCTCCACCAATGACAGATAATCACAACATAGCACCTCAAAGTGAATGGAGGACATTAGATATGGTGCAAAATCAGTATTATGATAAGTTTCCTCCCAATTCTGGTGGCAGTCGCAACATAACACCACCTAATCAGGGGCCTGGCATGAACATGAGACCAAGAATGATGAATGACAACTATAGACCCATGCACAAAGGTCCTCCAAGGGGAATGGGTATGTTAATTAATGATTTTTTTTATATATCTTGTGCATCCATATATAATATTATTGCTTTTATATCAAAATGCTATATTAAAGAATAAAAAAGCCCTATTGTGTCACCAGATACAACATTTTGATGTAAAAGTTGGAACCATTTGTGATTTGTTTTTGATTTGTAACTTGGGCTGGTCACATACAACAATTTTTGAAAGTAGAGAAAGCTTACTTACATATACCAGTTCTTTATATCAATAAAACTTTTGAGGGAACTTAACATATATAATTTTGAACTGTTACAATATGGAAATATGGAAGTGAAGCTTCTTTGAAGTAATTTAATTGTTCCAAAAAGATTGTCTTTTATTGCATTTTTCTCATGATTTCTAAGAAATTATGATGATAAAATTAAGAATGATAAAAATTAATGATGAAGATAAAGATGATAAAAAAAATAGATAACGATTTTGACTATCTGATTACTATTTTTAGTTTAAATTTTAGGTGCTCCCAATTTATTTCATGTACTTTTTATAAATTATATTTTGTTGTGGTGTATATGTTGTGGTTTAATGTGTATTTTGCTTCAAATCATTAAGACCATTATTTGATACAAAATTTTTTCTGGCTTTTTTTTAATAAGTTTTAAAAATGGTTCTTAAAATTGATTATTATTTTATATAGAGTAGGATAGGGTAAAACAAACTTTAGCAAGTTGCACTCCTTAAATTACATTAAATATTTACACTTTCTTTTAGTAATTTTTTTTTTTTTTTTTTTGCATTACACTCTCTGAGAGTTTTAATAATTTTTTATTTACTTCTTTTTTTAAGCAATGAATAATTATACTTTGTTTAGAGTTATTAATATGACCATTTTACCCCATAGCATAATATGAAATGATATATACAAAATCTATTATATCATTGAGGTCAGCTGGAAAATAGGCAAATATATTTTAGTATTTAATATTGGTTTATCTAGTATTTCATTAATCCCTTTGCTTTTAACTTCTTTCTCATTTTCTGTATAGTGGAACAATTATATTTCTGTGAAAGTATATTCCTCTCCAAAAGGAGATATTTGATAATATATAAACCAATTTCTTTTCTGACAAATTTTGATCAGCAATAGTTTTCATTAACTTTGTACCATAGTGCTTTACCAGTATTCAGTAACTAGTAGATATTTTGTCTGCATGAAGTGTTATGGTACATCCACTTTTCATTCTTTTTTCTGCCATGGTTTTTGAAGATTAGATGTTTTCTTTATTTTATGCTCTGCTTTTTGAGGAGACAGCTATATCTTCAAACCCTTACCCACTGTTACCTCCGTATGCGTTCTGAATTTTTCAGTACAGTCAATGACTAGTTTTAATTCATTATAAAGGGTTCCAACAACTTTTGAAATAACAGAAATCATCATTTTCTTTTTGAACTGAGAGCCACTGCCTTCTTTGAAATTAAAAGAAGTGTGTTGTGCATTATTACTCATTTCGCTGTTTCATTGACTAGGTAAAGTCCACAACCTTAAAAAGTCTTAACAACATTTTGTAAAAAGAATTTCTCTATCAGCTGCTTTAAAAGGACAGAGAAAATAGTTTTAGAAACATTCTATAATCTGCTCTCCTGAAACCACTTCTTTCCTTTAAAACTTCCTTTCTTCACAGTACAAACAATTTAATGTTCAAATTGCACAATAATGCCTTACAATTGCTTTAAAATATTCAAATTTTAAATTGCTCTGAGTGATGAATTTAATTAATTTTTTTTTATTTTTTAAAAAAACAAAGAAAAATCACATGAGGAAATATGTGTATGCTTTGAGAAAAAATGTTTTTTTTCTTCTTTCTATTATTATAGAGAAGAAATCAAGAAAAATGATACTGTATAATATTTAAACAAATTGGAATTTTTTTTAAAATTTTTGAATTAATCAACTATTTATTAAAAATCCTAATATACTTCAAAATGTATCTTGACTCTCTGCCAATACTATTATTACCAGTGTATTTTTAATTTCCATTTGTTATTATAGTGTCCTATCTCTTATCATGAAATTTATATATTAAGTTCTGTCAATTTTTTTATTAGGTCCACGGCCACGAAATATTCATCGAGTACCTTGTAGACATTTTATGGCTGGTTCCTGTAGGTTTGGCATGAAATGTTCCTTTTTACATCCTGGTGTGAATGGTCCTCCCCTATAGCTAAACACATAATGTAGAACTGTGCCTTTACATCAAGCAAAGCAAAACTGTGATAATATTATTTGCTCATAAATTCATGAACTTCCATTTTTCATCTTGAATATTGTTAGTGCATTCCATTTTTGGTGTAATTAAAATAATTGCCAGCTTCTTTGCTACTCTGAATACTGCTTTTAAAGTTTCCAGTTTTTTTCATTGTGCAGATCTTGTCCTTAAATTCAAGTAAAAGGACTTTTGGATTATTACTTTTTAATTTGTTTTGAAGAAAATGAGAAGAAAAGACAAATGTAAAAATTTGAAATATATATTTATAAACAAGTCTTACACATTTATTTATAAAGAAATCAAGAAAGAGTTATGATAATTGCATTCTTTTCGGCACTATGCATTGTCAGTTTCTGAATATTTCTTATTTTGCAGATTTTTTTTATTAGATTGATGATAAATAAATGAGGTTTACTCTTCATACAGAATTTTCTTTGTATATATGCATACTGTAAATACTGTTTTTGTATAGTTTTCATTATACTTTGTATTAAAAGCGTCTAAATGTTAGTTGGGCATGAATAAAAAGAATTACATAGAAATTTGATACGTTGCTTATTTGTTTTATAGTATATGAAAATTATGTTTTACATAAAAACTATTTTGTTGCTCAGTTCATTTTATTGTATGTATGGTTTCATACAAAAAATTGTATATAATGTAAATTGTGTATATACATTAAAAACTGTGTTTTTTTTAAAAAATTATTATTGTCTTTTTGTATTTATTGTATTATTTCTTCCAAAAATGAAATGGTGATAAGTTTTTTTTTAATCAAAAATAATTTATTCAATATTTTAATTAAAAAAACATATTAAAGTATAGTAAAAACAACATATCTAAGTCTATTTGTCATGAATTTTCATTACATCATTCTTCTTTCTTCTAAATATCCTCTTAAAGAGAGAAAACTTTTCTTTTCGGGGAACTATAAAAAAAAAAATGAGCTATTTAGAGAGTAAAATAATGCAAATAAGAACATTTATTTTTCCATAAAATTGTGCGATACTGTTAAGATGTGTTTATATTTAAATTACAATAACAACAACAAAAGAGTATTTTCCATTTACAAAATCGGTTAGCGATGCAGAACCTTCAGAAATATGGGATCTTATGTACACTATATTTAATCTTTGCTTCCTACTAAAATTTCGATTTGGTATTGTGGGCATTATTTAATGTTTCAGGTTATTATGTTATTTGGAGACAAATTCTAGGAAGTTGCAAAAAATTAATACATGATTTGTTTCAATAATATATGTTTATGCATGTAATAGTTTTATAATAATAATAACATGCAAATAATTTTTAGTAACTTCTAAATATTTTTATCTATAGTTAAGTTTAAAAAAAAATTCTTTAATGTTTGACTAGTTTTCCCAAACATCTGATTATCACATTTTTAACGTTATAAATTTAAATAAATCCATTTATGGATGTTATAATTTGCTGCAATAATTTAGAAACATTTTGGATCTGCTATGAATTTTTGAGCGAATCGAAATAATTATAGATTCCTCAAAACAGAAAGTGTCATCTGTTTAGATGATAGCGAAGACAAGACAATTAAGTAGTTAAGGTAAGAAATTATAAAACAATTAATGAAGAAATCTTGAATAATAAAATCATTGATGCATGAAAAACGTAACAGCTATCTATAAATAAATTGCATTTCAGAAAACAAACAATATTATCTTAAGATTATTTCTGCTATATATCTATCTATATATAAAGGGAAAAAGGTTTTCATTTGAAATAGCAGCTAAGCAGTATAAAGAGAATTTTATAAATCTAAAAACTCTTAACAGAACTGTATATATATGCTATTTCTGTTATTAGAAACCTAATAAATTATAGTTAATTTAATGGTAAAACGTTTGCTATAGTTAGGCTATTATGTTTAACTAAGGCACTATTTTTCTTCTCGAACTTTTAATTTTGCATAATATCTTCAGAGGTAAAAACGGATTGAATATTGATATAAAAATGAACAGTTATAAAAGAATGCGATTAAGAAAAATCCTTTTCTTCTCTATACTTTGTTTTCTTTTAATGATAGATACATTTTTATGAGAAAAAAAACCCATCATTATAAGTTTGTCATAAATTTTTTAACTGCTATTTTTTTTAAATACCATTTATATTTTTGATCTTTTCGTTCCACGGAAAGGAAAAAGAATCTAACTTTCCTACTTATGTATGTAATTTATTCAACTTACCTTCAGAAGGCTTCTGCTCTGCTTTGATAACCTATAAAAGAATAGTGGAATAATTCGTTTAGTTATAATTGCATACAAATTATCCACAAAAGCATAAAAAAGAATTGCATACATTATTAAATGATTGAGTGCATGAGAATTTCGGACTGTGTGCATTGAATCTGGAAAATATCCCTGTATATATAGAACTGCAACTTCTGTATATATAGAATTCAACTTCTGTATTATAGAACTTCAGAGAAGAAAAAGTGAATGTCAGTAGTATTCAATCAGAATATCAGTGAGATATTGATGCAGAATTGTTCTGGAAACGATCATAATTGGGGATGATAGACAGGGTTGCCACGTCACCGGAAAAATACAGAGAATTTAAAAAACAAGAAAATTTGAAAATTTCCATAAAAAGCGGGAAAACATAGGAAATTTTACATTTTTTTTTAAATATAAGAAATGCAATCTCTGAACATAGCAAGAATAAAAGATTATAGCCATATCACGAGACAATTGTGTAATCGCGGAAACTCGCCTTAAAAAAAAAAAAAAAAAAAAAACTTGTTCTCATTTTTTTCAGTGTAGAGCAGCCTAATTTCGATTTCAGGGGCAGTTTTTTTCATGAGATTCTCAGATTGCAGCTAATGAAGACACGCGAGACTTCTACAATTGGTGAAAGAAAAGAAATTTCCCTGGTGGGAATATCAATCTGCGGAAACATCGCGGCGGTGTTCATTCACTCACACATGAGTTTATTGAATAATTTTATTATTTAAGAAATTGTTAGCTTATTCACAGCAGATCAAAGAATTTTATTTAAAGCAATAAGTGGCTCAAAATCCGTATTTAATACAGATTGGACAGATAAAAATATGAATCCTGACTTGACTGAATGGGTTAGAGAAGTTCCGCTAAGTCCGTTTGCTACGTACTACTCGCTTTATCATAAGCTTAAGTAATAAGGAAAACAAGCACTTACTAATCATACTAAAAAAGTTATCATTCATATTGGGCTTTCTATCTGACAGAAATATTGGAGATGATATGCCAAATCCAAAAATATCAAATTTGAGGTCCAAAAATAAACCGATTTCGCGTTTTTTAGTTCAAAAACAATAATTTAAAGTTGAGTTTTTAATGGCATTAAAACTAGATGCGTCACATTCGTCCATTAAGGCATTCAGTGATGTAGCGGAAATATTTTTGCATATGTTCCCTGATAGCGAAATAGCCAAAAATGTAATGACGTACATTATTTATAACGGATTAGCTCAGTTTTTTTCAAGATCTTTTAAAAATACTATAGATATTAAAAAATTTGTAATATTCTTTGACGAAATTTTGAACAGCATTTGGAAATGGTGGAATCCATTGGAACCAAATGAATCTTATTGTAAGTTATTGGTGTGAATCAATCAATACAGTCTTCACAAGATATTGGAATTCAATTTTTTTAAGGCATACTATTGCTCAAGAATTGTTTCAGAATTTTTAAAAAGTTATATCAAATTTCAACATATAATTATTTTTTGAATTTGCATAGATGGGCTAAATGTAAATTTGAAATTTTAAAAACATGTCAAAGGAGAACTTCCATGTGAAAATGAATAACATTTTAGATCTAGGTACTTGCAGACTACACCTAATCCACTGAGCATTTCAGTATGAACATAAATTTACAGAATGGAAAGTAGACGTTACTCTAAGAGCAATATATCGGAAGAAACTTGTAGTTTCTATTGGAGTCGTTGTACTTTAATTAAGTAGAAATTGATCAAAATGTTGAATTTCTTTTCCTTTATAACCTCGAAGCATATATTGCATAAAAGCTGTTTTTTACATCTTAGAAATTAACTTCTGAATGACATGTACTTCCGTGCAATTTTTTCTTTGATTTTAGTAAATTTTTAAAAATGCACTTTAAAATTCATAAAATTAACTTTTCAATGATGTCAATATGAATTCCGTACAATACTTTCTCAACATTTAGTGAATTCAAAGAATAGAAAAGAAACTAAAGAAGTTTCGAATTTCTAATCTGAAACATCGGTGAAGGATGATGTTTTATGTTTTTTAATGTTATTTTTAGAATTTAATTATAATTGAATTACAGTTATAACTTACAAAGAAAAAAAATGATTGAATACTTTCAATAATATGATATGGATGAAAACATTAAACTTTAGATTAATTTTTAAATAAAAATCGAATTAAAATTTTGTGAAACGGTTTCTTAATGAGTATCTACTACTGAAGAAGCGATTACCAGGGAAATCAATAATTCTAGTAATGAGGGTAGCTTAATAATTTTTACGCTCTCGATCATTTACAGTAGGTATAAAGAATATTATTGTTTCTTCAGATTCTTATGATATTTTACTTTAACAGATGACATAAGTGAAGGATTGGCTTATGCTTTTGTTGTCAACTGAGATTGGTCTCCGGAGTATTTGTACCTTCCTTGTCTTTCTATCTATATCTAGACCAAAAGTTTGATCTATAGAGCATTTTGAACACTTTTTTTTTTGACCACATAAATCTCATCATGTATGTCCTATCTCACAATTTCCAAATAGTATGCCAATTTGTAAACAATATTATTTTAAAATTGAAATTAATTAGAAAAAAGGTATCATATACTTCGGATAGAGTTTGGTATGAGTCTTGATTATTGAGGATCACTTCAACCATCTCTGAACTCAGCAGTTCTGCTTCTTCGGGCATTGTGTTCTGCAAAATATTCTACAAATTCCATTAAAACATAACATAATTGAACTTTGAATAAATTTATTTCAGTTAAAATCCGTCAGTAAAAATTTGTATGAAGAAAAAAAATAAAACGAGGAGGAAGTGATCTCTTTTTAACTTTCTTGCTTAGTTTAGTTTAGTTATATTAACGTCCCGTTTGAAGCAAAAATAGGGCTATTTTGGGACGGGTCTCGTAATTTTGAACCGCGGTCAGATGACGAAGACGACACCTGAGCTGCTTAACTTTTTTGCATACTGTGCATTAAAGCAATTCTTATCTTCCTCCCTCTCGCTTGAAATGGTGAATCTTAGGAAAGACCGCGAAAGGTTTGGTTTGTGATCTTGTGATTACAACTATAGTTTATAAATTTTGATTTAAATTTGTCGAAAAGTACACATCCAAAATACAAATTCAGTTTGTTTACTTCCTCGCATACGTAAATAAAGTATTGTTATCATCAAAATATTCAAATTCGAGATTTTGACGAATCTCCTCGTTTCAGACATCCTTGAATTCGAAAAACACATTTTTGGAAAATGTCTGTCTGTCTGTGACAAAGATAACTAAAAATTGCTTTGGGCTAGATGAATGAATTTTGGTATAATGTTTATATACTAAATTTGTTGTTTTTTATCAAATTTTGAGCAAAACCCATCCAGAGGAAGCCTATCCGCAGTTCGAATATAAATTAACATGATAACTTCACAATGCAAAGAGCTAGATCAATAAAATTCGGCTCAAACATTTAACATCTACAGTGCAGACATTTGCCAAATTTTGAGCCAAATCCAATGAGGGCTTGACCGTCTGTCGGTCTGAACTTTCACAGTCACGTAAATATGATAACTGAAAAATACAAAAGCTTAAATATATCAAAATGGGTATAGGAGTTTGTGACTACAAGTTGTTTTTTTTTGTCGAATTTTTGTCTCAATATGTAGGGAAAAATGTGTCGAAAACACAAATTTAATGTTTGGATACTATTAACTGCATTCCAGGGATTCATCGCCAAAAACACTCGTCAAGGACGAGTCACACGATGGACTCAATAAAAATGATAAATTCAAGCCAAATATTAATTTTTTGTAATTATTATATGCCAATGTCATGCTGGAATAACATCTTTATTAGAGAGTATGCGAGAAAGTTTGGGAAAGACCAGTCCCACCGGTTTGAAAGAAGAAATAAATTCATTTATGGATTTTTAATTGTATTTTCTGTCATGCACTTTCAGCTAAATTTGAAAAATATGTATGAGACGATAATCTTATATAACAAAAATATCAGTAAATATCATAGATATTCTATTTATTGAAAAAATATTGCGCGAACTACTCGTTGGAATTATTTATATTGAGTTAAAGTTAGATTATTTTGGAAGAGTACTTAAATTAAGGAATGAGAAAAAAAATTCTAAATTACCAGTCTACTGCAAGTTAATGTGATATTATACAAGAAATATGATTATTATTTGATTTACAAATCACAAAATGTTTAAATTATTTCATATCTCTAAATCTCTTCTTCTTTATTTATAATTCATTTTTAATTCTTTTAATTACTATTCTTAAATTAAATGTTAATATAATCTAGCTATAGATTATGATTATAATATAATATTTAAATGTAGCTATAAAATAGCTATTCTAATATTTATTTTAAAGCAATTGTGTTATTTTGAATACTTATAATGATTCAATGGAAATCGATTAAAAATTTCCTTACAACTGAGCCTTCTTGGAAATGATCAACATTTGTTTCGGGTGGAATGGACTCATGTTCCTGCAATACATACATAATATCAATTTAAAAACTGCAGTGTAAATGAAAAGTATAGGGTGATTCAAAAAACTAACATAAAATATCTTTGAAATTCAATAAGTCGAAATGAATGAAGATGAAAAAACACAACTTGTGCAGAGAAGATAGAAATAAAATCAGAATTCTATTCTTTTTTTTTTTTTTTTTAAATTTTCTTTTTGAAGTCAGAATGTATTAGTTTTTTAGTTTACTGGTTTATGTAACTACCGGATGATTGTTGTTGGAGGGGCGATAATCACAAGATAAGACTTTGATCGGAGAGAAGGCCTTCAAACTTTCAATGTGCCATCTTCAATGGCGAAGCACAGTGCTGAGGAACCACATTTCCAGCAGTGTGACGTCGTTATTGTTTATTAATGTTATTCAATGTGAATTTTCTTGAGTGACCACGCCCCATTCTTGTGACGTAGCTACCTGGACAAATTGTAAGTAAGCAGGAGTTTGTGTTTAAAAACGAACTTTCACATATTCGTTCCTTTTTTATCTCCTCGTATATGACGTATGCAAAGAGAAAATACTACAATCATCAAGATATTCGACCTCGAAATTTTGAAGAATCTCACGTTTTAGACTTCCCAGAATCTGAAAAACACATTTTGGAATTATGTCGGTACGTGAACACTATATCTCGAAAACATTTTGAGCTAGGCGGATGGAATTTGATATGTGACCCTTAACCACTTTTATAGGATTCTATTGTGGTGAATAACTTATAATCCAGTTAACAGCTACGCGGCACGAGCAATTGTTTTTGTATCATGGTCATGTTACTTTACTGCGAACCAGGTTCTATCCTCGCTCAATTCAATTCGCCACACAATCAAATTGTGAAAGAATCTATTCAGTGGAAGTTTGTTTGCCTGTTGGCACGAGCGTAAGTAAATATAATAATTACAAAATGCGAGTAGCCAGATGCGTAAAAGTTAGAGCTACACAACTGTAGCATCTGATATGTAGATCCATACTGAAGTTTGAACCACATTCCTCAAAAAGTGGTATGCTTTCATAAACGTACAAATGCGATAAGTAGAAAATGCAATAGCTTAAATAAACGAAATTTCGTTTGTGATCTTATTGCCAAAATTATAGTTCCATTTTAACTTCAGTCAGTCGAATAAAAGTATGCCATATGTGCATTCTTTCCCCCTCCCCACCATTATAACAGTGAAGCGCAAATCGCTCATGCGTAAGATTCCGAAAATAAAAGTTTGGAGTAAACGTGGCCCTCGCAGTCTTGCCTAATACCCACAATTTTATGCAGGGGGTGGAGAAATTACATTTCTATTAGAGGGTATGTTTGAAAGATTCGGAGTGACCTTCTAGTCCCCCCCCCACCTCTGAATTTTATTTTAAAGCTCTTGTGGTGTTTTGATTCTTATAATGAACTGAGGTTTCATTAAGCATTTTTATACTTAGTTGTTAAATTTTAAAAAAAATTATTGAATTTTAACTGAATTTTTTTTTTGCGTTGTTTGTTTTTATATTCTTTTTGTCACCTAGTAAAAAATAATTTTATGGGCTAATGGAATATGTAGGATAATAATAGTGTTGGTCATTCGCTTCTCCCCTAATAGCAGAATGTAACCACTTACAGCATCACTTTTAAGCGTCATTTTTAATGGTTTCGCACAAAATGAACAACAAAAATTTTGTTTGATACTATGGTGAAGTTTTGTTCTTCATTTCACAATTGTTTTCCTGAATGCTGATTGTCCAGTGCATAACTCCTACCACCATTTCGCAAATTAGGGAATCATCTAGTATCAAATTAGAGAATCACGCAAAAAATAATAAAAGTTTGAATTAACTTTCATCCTTTCTATGCGGAAGGCCTCTTTCTGTCGTTATACTTTTCCAAATTATTGAAATTTTTTTAATTGCTACAGTATTTTGAATCATATTGTATATCGAGTTGTTCTTCAGAAATATCTAAGAATAATGTAGGATGCGTTTAAAGGTAAAATGAATTTCGAAAAAGGAACAATAATAGCCGAGTTAAATAAACAATTAATTTATTAAAATTAAATAGAATTAAACATTTCAATATTTATAATTAGAGTATTTGCAGAAAAGAGATAAGGCAGTTTAAATAAAGAGCATGGTTCATCTGCAAAATGGAAATACAAGATATGGTCAAGGTCTAAAGAAGGTTTGTTTTGTTTTCTTTTTTTTAAAAGTGAAGCACATAAGAAGCCACAGAACTCGCACGTTTATTTTCGGCGAAAAAATTGAGTGTTCTCTAAGAAGTTTTAAGGCTCCTGATGTCATGCGTGCTCGAACTCTCTCATCGGATGTTAAAAGTCAACTAGTTTCCGATTTGACTTGATTGGTGTCGCCATCTCTTGCAATCGAAATTAACTAAACCTTTTTAATTATTATCCGTTAATTGAAACAAGTTTACATTTCTTAGTATTAGTTTCTATATAAATATACCAGCAACAATCGAAATTATAAAATGGAATTTCGCACTCTTTTATATATGCTTATTTAGAGTTTAATTCCCGAATAACGCATGATAGGGCTTTGATATTTCATTATAAATCTAATATTTTTTTTTGTTGAAATATATTCACATAGTAACCGTAAAACTATTAGTGATTTTAAATACATACCAAATTTATCTTATCGACATTTTCTTGGTTCTCTGTTCCATCGTCATCTGGTTGATTAGGGTTTGGTGCTCTACGAATAGAATAAGAAATTAGTTTATGAGAAAAGCAAAGGTATAAGTTAATGCTAAGCTTTATTTTGAACGATAGTAGTTGGATCTACTAAAATATCGTGTCATCTGTGGATAAAGTTTAATTATCTTAGGGGGAGGGAATGATTATGAACAAAATAATTGAAGAAATTGAAATAATTTTGGGATACTTACACAACAGCAAGGTATTTTGATGTTTCTGTTGTTTCTTTATCGGTAACATCACTGAAAATAATTCTTAAAATTATTTTTACATAAAACAAATTAGTTTATAGTAGTTAGGTCCTTAACAGAAATCATAAAAGCATAATGCGCATACATTGAATCTATTTCAATACTTTTCTTATAGAGTATTATATTACTTTTATAGAGCAAGTTTCCTATCAAGTTTCATGGGAATGCATCATGCATTCACATGAAAAATATGAATGATAATTCAAAATAAATAAATAAACTTTTCAAAATATTCTTTACAAGCGAGAGCACTGAAACTATTGAATAAGTCTTTAATGCAAAAAATCATTATTTGAAATGTGATTGAAATTCAGAAAAATTTACCTTTGAATAATGAGAAAATTTATTTTTTAAGAAACCGAAGTAAGAATGTGTGTACTTGACATGTACTTTCATTTTTGTGGAGGCTTATTTTGCTTACAATATCCATGAATGCATTCACTAATATAATTTAATTCACTAATACCATCGATTTTTTTTGTGTGTGTGTGCGTTTATCTTCTTCTCTAGTCGCCTTTCGCGACCAGCTGATTTGTCGGGAATATTAGTTATATTTACTTTCAGTTAAATCCTTTAGATATAATTTCATGCCCGTGACTCCGTCAAAGTACCACGCATCTTCTGTTCATTGAGTATTAGAACCTTTCTATAGAGACAAGTTATATGACATAAGAGTTCTATTAAAAATATAAATGCCCATTCACTCATCTCCGAACTCTTGCAATATTGCAGCTTTACTTTTTTTATTCATCTCATAAACACAGATACTAAACAAAATCCTTCTTTTTTGACATTCAGTAATGGAAGAAAATTTTTTAAGAAACTATTAAACCGGTTTGAACTTTAATCAAGAATACGCAGTTATCAAATTACAATTGTTAAAAGGATAGTTTTTTTTTTTTTTTTTTTTAATTTTAAGATGAAGCAAAAATAATTTTTGTGTCTAATATTTTCGGAAATTATAGGGGGAAAAACTTTCAAATTTCTCTTAATTCTTAATGAATTAAAATTTTTAAAAAATCGCTCCGAGGTGAATATTTTTAACGTACAAAGTATATATGTGTCAAGTCTAGTAACTATAGATCAGATGGTCTAGCCTGTACAGCACCAACACAAGTACAGATACGCACACATTATTAGTAGAGATTACAAGCATCTATTCTTTCATACTTTGATGAACTTGTTTAATCATAATAACTTACTTACTTCCTATAAACTAATGCTCGCTCAGTACTATGAAAATCATAAAAACACTTTGAACATGCGTAAAATTCCTCTTAATATTTCTTTTTCTTTATAAACTCTATCTATTAGTTTCAAAAATGACGCATTCACGTAGGAAAGTATAAATAGTTATTGAGGATGGGCAAAAAATAAAGATATAGAGTTGATAGAGAAGAATAAATTAAATTTAAAAGAAGCAAATAAATTAAATTAAAAATATAATTGACTTATTTAATATACATATATTTACTGACCTGTTTTTCTCATTATTATCATTACATGTTTTTGATTCAGCACATTCTTCTAAAATTTTTTCAAATTGTTCAGTATCGACTGTATATGTAGGTACTTCCTACAGAAATTGAAACATATTTTGAAATGTACTTATACTTGTCTGATATGGTGTGAAATAGTTTGCTCAGTTCCAAAGTTCATTTTATATATATATATATATATATATATATTTACCCTCAACTTTCCATTCGATAATTTTTTATTGTTATGCAATTAAAATTTCTTAATTTGATTGTTTTAGAATACCAGTGCAAGAATGCGCGAAGAACTGAGCTTTGAATTTGTAACAAGCACTGTGCATTAACTTTAAATTTAGTTCAGAGGAGCTCAGTTTTGTTCTGTTGTTGGTTCTTAAAACTGTGCAAATTCATAAATAAGAAAATTTAAGATAACTATAAATTTTTCTATTTTCTCATACGCTGCTCTACTTAGAAGTATCATATTCGTTATTATTGGATAAAATAGATAGGATTCTTTTTACATCCTTTGAACAAACAGGCATGGAGTTCTTTCAACAATTTTAATTTTTCAGGTATTCAAAGAAATAATCCAGTTTTTATCTTTTTTCAAGATTTTCTCATCAAAGCCATGAAAAGCGCAACGCGGACGCGGAAAGAAGAAAGCAAGATAAAGTGGCTGTAAGAAAGTGCTTTGAACTTACATATTCTTAGAAAAGAATTTGCTGTTTCTTGTGAGAAAATAAAAGTCTGCGTAACTCAATTAAAATGAAGGCGGAGTTTGAGTGAATAAGACAGTTGTATTTTTAGAATGGATATAATGAGATATTCTTGCATATATACACATATATTTTATAGGTTGCAGGAAATGATTGCTGAGGGGACTTTTAGAAATCAATTTTATACATACACGTTATCTTATTTCCATTTAAATTGTCAAAACCTACGAATTCCATTCATACGCGGTTCATTGTGCAATATCAACCGCGTTGTCGCAATGAGAATAAAGTTAAAGAAATTATACAAACTGTAAAAGCAATTAGCAGCAAAGAACTTCCAGAGACGGAAGAAGGGGGTTTGAATGAAGAATTGGATGATTTTGTGACACCAAGCGAGAGTAATGAGAGAGAAGATAAAACATCTTTAATTTGTAAGAAATCATACTAATTATTAAAAAAAAAGGCAGAAAATGTTTAATTTTAAAGGATTGACTCAAACGAATAAGGATGATGAGATTTTATGAGAGGCATAAAATTCTGTACTTTCTGCACCTGAGGAAATTTTAAATCATTCATTGTACCAATAAAAATAAAAATAACTAACTGTATTATGAGTTTACTTTTTAAGCAATAGTAGAATCCTTTCAGTTGACATTGGCTTCATTTCCCCTTTTTAATTGTAATTTAGATTTTGCATGCTTTATTAAACTATGTGATATATGGCACAATTTATCCCTCAAAAAGTTCTTGCATCAGAATAATATCCACATCATCATCATCTGAACGATACGTAATGCAACCCCCCCCCCCCTTAGGAAATTAAATTCGCCAAAAGCGATTTTGCCGTATACGCAGTATGTTAATAACACAAGTGCCACGTTCGGCAAGGATTTACTGTAATTAATTATTATAGTATATAATTAAGAAAAAAAAATTCTTAACGTTTTGCTGTACTTACTTCGACCACTTCATCTGTTTTCACGCGCATCTTTGGACAGAACCACGATACTCTGTTCACTTCTTTCATGTCTATAAACTGAAAAACAAGAGCTTGTTTTAAAATGGAAGAAAATGCAACCGCTAGTGTCTTCTCTATACCTTAATGCTGTTTGTGAATTATTTTCTTGATTTAAATAGTTTTATCTTATGGCACCTGAGTGCTAATATATTGTCTGCTTTTTCTGTATGCCTGGTTGTGCGTTTTAACTCTTAGGGATTGTAATATGCGCAGGCAACGTGAAAATGAAGAAGCCCCAGCAGCTATTTAATATAGAATAAATATTTATTTAAATAAAATGCAGGGATGATATTTACATTTTCCATGAAGGGGTTCATCATATTCAGGAATTTGAATGCATACAAAAACTCATGGTTAAATGACCACTGCACGTATACCTAGTCATAGTTATTACCAGAATCACCGTCAAGTTTTAAGGCTATCACGACAGTTAGCAAAGTCTACAACCTTTCACACTCTCAGTGAATCACCAAGCATATCTGGTCATTTGCGCTGTCACTGTCCACCTGTCCATCTGGAAAATGTCTACGATATTAATTAATATATTTTCTGCATTGGAAGGTGCCCAATGAACGAATATGCTGCAGGCCATGGAGATGGGGGAACAATGTTGTTGATCGCCTAAGGTTTTTCAAAGAAAATTGAATGATATGAGGGAGGGGGAGTTTTTAGTATATTAACTCTGGGTATAAAAAACAGTTGAAGGTTACAAAACGTGACAAATCCTAAATACTGGAGATAAGAAACCAAGGTTGACCCCAGTTCCGATTAGTGATGTTTTCTTCGCTCCCTTTTTATGACACTCGAGTTTCAGTATTAATGCTGATTTAATCAAGTAGAATCACATTTCAAATCTGTATTATAATCAAGACTTTTGCTATAAACTATCTAGTTATGTCAAAATTCCAAAGAGTTTTAGTTGCTTCGTTATCAGAAGTAAAGATTTATGATGTTCGTTCACTGTTAAGCTCTCACGAGTTGTCTGTAAAGAGAATCAGTGTCCTACATTTTATAAAACATTTTCTATTTTACAAGCAGGATTATCCTACATATCCCATGAAATATTTTACATGTAAATCTATTATTCAAAAGGTTCTTGCCAATAGACTCCTTATTTGATTGACTATTTTTAAATATTTTCGGTATATATTTTATTAAAAAAGTGAGCCACGTTTGTGAAAAATCTCGTGATAGTTTGATACAATAGTTTTATCTAGAACTATTAATAAAATAAACACAATTCGAATAATGCAGAATAGAAAAAAATGAATTAAACTGTGAAAATATTCAATTCAAATTCATATAACCGAAGGAAATTAGCCTAATTTTATCACCTGATTATTGTGCACATGTAGTCCTGAAACCATGTTTACAATGTCTTGATTTATGATATTTTCATTTTTCACTTCTGTAATGAAAATTGATAAAAAAAATTTACTACTGTACATTTTTAACAAAATAAAAAATATTTCTTTCATTAATTATTATTTAATTACAAATATTTTTAAAACTTAGCCATTTCTTATATTTTGAATCACAATTACACTGTTTATGCAACAATGCAACCATAGATTGAAAATCATTTTTATAAACAGTTTTCTATGTGTGGCTGCAAGGTTCAATTTGCCGTGTAGAATATTTGAAAGTTCAATGTAACAAATTGTTGGAGAAGGAGAAAAAAGCACAAAACAAAACAAAATCACATAGAAATGTACGATCAGAAACGCCATTCGAATGAAGTGGAAGACAGAAAAGGATGCAGAGGACTGGTCAATAATGGGTGAAACATTTTTTGTTTTAAACTCTAAATGCCAATTACTCAAGAACATTCCATTCTAGTTTTACTCCAACCACCTGAATGAATGCCTTGCTAGAACACACTGCATGTCCCTCATCTATGCATTCAAAGTCTTTGCCTTCCCACCCTCATTTAATGAACGTCAAACCCGTAATAAAAATAGACAAAGAGAATATTAACAAGGGTTAACTGTTCAGCCTTTCAATAAACATATAAGCCGATTCCGACTAGTTTTTGGAATTTATGATGGATTTTCTAATGCTACCACCCATTGGTATGACATGCAGTGATAGCGAATATGCGGATTTACAAGTAGACAGCATGTGCATAGGTGCATCCAGTTGCACATATACTGCTTATGAATCAAACATAAATCACAGTAAATTGTTAAAAAGCAGCTTTTTAAAACTTAATACATAAACAAAGTAAATAAGCAAAAAATATTTTTCATTTGTATTAAGATTAACAAATTACTTTTTTCTCCATTGTTCACAATTTCCCCGCAGATCTTTTAGGCTGGACACCGACAGTGCTGACATAACAGAGTTCGTCATAAAAATGATGTTTAGAGAAAATTTTGATAAAAATTTTTAAAAACTACTGCGTAATGTGGGGATTACCTCTTATCCTTGTTACAATTAGCCCCTAGTCCTTTTACAAATTTTAATTTAAGGCAATAAGTGATGGAGATCTGAAAAATGTCAATTTGGTACTTATTCATTAACGTTGAAAGAGCCAAAACTCGCCAAATGTAGCACCAAAATCAAATTGGCATTGCAACTTTATGAGTGTGCTTTTTAACTTAATAAGCCTTTGTTTACGCAGTTTATGGTACAAATTTTATATTAAATCAATACAATAACAAAATTGTTTATTTTCGCCAACGAAATTATCGCCAAAGAATCGCCAATCCTTCACCATTAATTAATAAATACTGTCTGTCCACGACAAGAATACTGCTAGACAATCGTCTATGTTTACGGCGGGCGTTATAGAAACAGGTTCCGGTAGGGACGATCCATTTTGAATGGGTGGAATCGGACAGAAGTCTGGGGAGTATTCTTTTTCTTGGCGTCAATGTGAAGCGATAAAAGAAAACCTGTTCCTCATTCGTCTTCTCGCTTTAGTCGCAGTTGCACGTATCTTTATATTCGCTTAGCTTACTTCTTTTATATTTAATTAATCATTTTCTTTGGTTAATATTAACTGCATTTCATTATTTAATATTTTTTTTTTGTCTCTTAAATCTTGACATCCTTTAAAATGCCTTTTCGATTTAAGAAAGGAGAGACTTTAAAACCACAAGCACGTTACTATGGGCTAAATTAAGATAAAACCTTTGAAATTAATTAAATTGAAATCAGAATTTAAAATATCATTATATATATATATATATATATATATATATATATATATAGCTTTTTCTGGATCAAAAACTTTTATTTAATGTTATAAATTGAAATTTAATGAAATAATTGTCATAAATTAGAATTTGACTTTTTAACATAAATAAGATCACCTATTGAATTGATCGATATATGGAACTGGAAAATATAGAAATCCATTTCAGATCATATTTATAAAAAAAATGAGCAATTGAAACTTTTAAAGCAAATTATCCTCAGCTATTTGTATAAGTAAAATTAATTGGTTATTGATTTTGAATTTTTTTTTTTTTTTTTTGAAAAGTGTATTGAAAATTTATTAAAAAAAAGTTCTTGCAGAGAACTTTGAATTTCATTATTTTTTAAAGAAGTATATTTTACAATTCAGTATTTTATTTTGATCGAAATTATTGAATAATTTCCTTAAATCTACAGGTATAATTAATTCAGTTGTCTCCTATCACAATCATTGTCAAGATGGAAAAAAAAAATGTTTTAACCTTTTGCTCTTAGTGTTAAATAATAATTATAAGAAATTGCATTTATAGTTTTAAAAGAAAAAAAGAATTACTTTGAAATTAAAAAAAGGGATTCTATTATGCTATATAAAAATATTTAGAGATTAAAACGATTTAATTTCTTTTCTGGAATTGAATGAGTATATGCAATTGTTAAGAAGTAATTCTATTAAATTTTTATTGCGAAATATTATTCAACTATATAATGGTATGAAGAAAATATTATATTATAGGTAGCGCATTACTTTTTTTTTTCAGTAAAATAAGAAAAAGTCATTTATTCAGGCTAGTTTTCTCGCCTCCCTGTTGAATCAATAGCTTTCCTTCTTAACTATGATTCCAAGAATCTAAAAATTTATGCACGTTAATGTGAGTTAGAAGGATTAAAGTATTTAACGGGATTCCTTTCAACTCAGGTGCACTGATTGTGATAATAAAACGGTAGCAGATAAGTATTCTCAAACGGCATTGATGGACTTTGAATAGAAATGCGAAGAATATTGGGAGTGAAGAATTTTAACCCTGAAATGATCAAATGCATGCAGGAATTTGGATCCTTTATTGCTTCGAGCTCATGACTACTGATATACATTGAAAGGAAAAGCTCATTTATCATTCTATTATAATTGAATTGACAGTTCGTGAGAAAAAATTTTCTTTGAAATAATTGTATTTTTTTTTCAAGCCGGGGGAAATAAATAAATGGTAATCTGGAATACAAAAACAAACTTTTACCGCGGTTTTCGTAGAATATAATGTCAAGCGATGTTGAGCTTATTTAGTTGGGTTCCTTTAAGTCCGGGACATCTGACACGTGCACGAAGGAACACTTGAATTATCTTCAAATGCAGAATACTTTTACATCTAAACTTTGCGAAATTAAGTATGCTTTATAAAACTCGTGCATATTGAAAATAAGTTACAAATCAAAGTTTGATTTTTAAAAATCTGAAAATTGATAGTATGGTAATCGTTAACTTTGCGTTTCGGGAAATAGTATATACATCAGAAAAATAAATAAATATAAATTTCGAAAGGCTTCAAGCATATTTAACAATGAAAATTTTACTTTATAACAGAATGAAAGCAACCTTTTGTAAAAATTATGAAATAATTACGATTAATTATGTTATAGTTTTTATGTTAAATTAGACAGATTACCTCGCGTTTGCTGCGGAGAATTTGATATTAATAACTTACATAAATTTTTAAAAAATGAAATGAAGGCGATTAATGTACATACAAATTTTTCTATTTGATTTGTTTTGTTCTTTGCATACATATGACAGGAATATCGGATATTTTCAATATTCCGAGTATGCAAATCATTTTCAGCTTAGTGAATTATTTTTTAAATTTGTTTTCAAGAATTAAATGCAATAATACCAAATATCGCCAATTCGGCGCTAAACGTGCCAACGTAAGAAACTTGAATTAATTTCTACCTCTGCGAAATGAATTCTTCCTACAGTAACCTGTTTCTATAACGCCCGCCGTAAACATAGACGATTGTCTAGCAGTATTCTTGTCGTGGACAGACAGTACCCTTAATTTTATAGTAATGAACTTCAATTCAGGCACATCTATACCATGCTAGCTTACTTTTAGAATTCACAAAGCTCCTTACAAGAAAGACAATTGTCCAGTTAAATTGTTTTCTAGCATGGAGAAAATACGTTATGGATTCGTTATGGACACTCATTATGCTCTAGTTTGTCCTGATTTAATAATTCTGACAAAATGCCAATTTCAAATTTAATTTTCACCTATTTTTCTGAATAACGAGTATATAAAAAACATTTGCAATTGCAGAAAAACATTTTAAAATGGGATTCTTTTTTGCCCTGAAAGAGAGGCATCTTTCAGCGACCTTGCCATTTCCGACAGGGTTAAATTTTTCAAAACACAATGCAGTTATCGATATGAAATTCATATCAGATATCTCTGCCAGTCCAGCTCGCACTTTCGATCATATTAAAAAAATTTAAATACTTCTATAATTAATATACTTTTATTTATTTCTGAACTAATTAAAATACATTAATTTTTGATGGTCGATTCATTTTATGAATGAATGTTTATAATATTTATTATTTCTTTTTTAAACCCTTTCCTCCCATGTTAATAGATTTTTACAATGTTTCATCCCCCCTTTTTTTTCCAGGATGGAAAGATAAAAAAAGTACATACTTTCATCAGATAAAGTTGCTGCAAACGTGGTATTAAGCATCTGATGAAGAGGAAAACAATCGTCTTGTTTTCTGGCTGACATTTTCGCCTAAAAAAAAGTCAATATAAATTTAACAACTGTGCAACTGATATTCTTAGTAATACTATGTATACCTGCAATGGTAGCGACCTGGCATATGGGTAGCGCGTCTTCTCCATGATCTGGGCTTCCTGGTTCGGGCATGGTTGCTCTCTACCCTGTGTTCTATTTGCCAAGTGTTTGAAATAGCCCCCCCCCCCTGCCATGTAAAAAGGGATTGTGCAAGCGAATGTTTATGTCATCTTCATATGAGATAGAAGTCAGTCTTCTGCCCTCGGGTGCTCAGAGGCTTTACCCTCAGAAGCTAATGTATTAGTAAATTTGTGAGTCTCGTGATTGATGTCCCCAAAACGTTCTTCACATTCTCTAATAAAAATGTTTTCTCCCTCATCCGGCATGAAATTTTGTACCTTGAGTTAAGCCCCGAATATTTTTCATGGCATTGGCAAATTATATTGATCTTTCGCGTGTATTTCTTATTTTTACTAAATCAATCTTACGGCGATTATTTTGGCAATTAATCTTTGTTAACAGCATCCAAAAATTGAATTTGTGTTTTATATGTTGCTCTTTCCCAACTGATTGAAACTAAAATTTGACAGAGTTCTACAATTGTAGCCCAAAATTGCAAACAAATTTTGAGATATTTCATTGCGTTTTTGAGTTGTCACGTTTACATGCTCATGAAAGTACGGACTGACAGAAAGTCAACTTCCCGACGGACTTGGTTCCACCTTTGATGGGTATCCAGACTTTAGGCGTTAAATCTGTGAATCAAATTTTATCCATCTGGTATTCTTCGTTTTGTAGTTAACTTATATTCGGACGCCGGATAGACAGACTTTCTCTGAAAGGATTTCAAAATTTAATAGAACATGTACAGCTTCTCGTCAAACACCTCAAAATCGTGCTAATTATCCTAAAGCTCGTCTGACGTAGCTTGGCCATATATGGCTCTTTTGCCAATAAACATAACACAACCAATAAACAACACATAACCAAAAAGTTCGTCAAAAGTTTTCCGGATAAAGTGAAGAATAGTGTGCCTCCGAGTTTGTCGCTAATATGGCAACCCATCGGAACGCTCTTCTAGCAACCCTAATGCTGTTTTGTTTACTACATTTTGCAATGGTTGAGTTGTACATGAACTACAACTTTATTTTAAAAATGTTAAATTAAAAATATTAAAAAAATATCGATTAAAGATTTTAATTTTGTTCTTTATTATAATTAAAAGTTTATTAAATAAAGAAAGTTAAGCTTGTAATTAAAAGTTATTTTCTTCTTTCTTTTTTAATGTGAATACGAACAGAAAATATTTATTCTTTTGCAATTTTTAATTGTCAATATGCGCTTTAAAAAATCGTCTGAATTCTTAATTTACGAAATCGTCTGCATTCTCACTTTAAAAGACAGCTGCAATGGAATTCTTTTGGTGTTCTAACGCTTGGTTCCCTTCATAATTTATTATGTCGGCAGCATTTCGAACCTGTAGAATGGATGAAGGGTGAGTTAAATATGTATATATATATATTTACGAGTTGATGAAGTAAGGAAAGGATGCTTGTTTGAAATTTTGTTTTGAGAATGGTTTGATATCGAACCGGCAGAATGGATGAAGGGTGAGTGGAATATATTTTTTTACGAGTTGATGAAGTTGGGAAAAGGATGTTTGTTTGAAATTTTGTATGGAGAATGTTCAGATTGCTTCTTTTTCCGTTCTTTCTTTTCTTTTGGTTAAATACTATTTCTGTTACCCACACAGTCCTTATGCTCAATGTGCTAGCAAAGCCGTAGGATGTTTTTTTTTAAGTTTAAAAATTCTGCCCGGTGCCATCTACAGATGCCAAAGGCATCTGTATAAAACACCTGGTATTTTGAAAAATCAAGCAAACAAACAAACAAAAACAATACTTATCAGTAAAAAGTCCTAATTATATAGCGGGAAATGGTAACCGTGGAAGTATTTGTTTATTTGTTCGCCATCTTTATTGGCGACTTGGCATTGTTGGCGCAGCAAGGGGCACACTAAAATTCCCTTTTACCAGTTTTCCATCTTGGACGGTAATCAGAAACTGTAACAGACGACTTTGAGGGTTGTAATAAAAAATTATTACATTATTTTAGGGCGAGAAATTTCCCTAAAATAATTTAACTTTGGCAATTTTACATTAAGTCTAACCAAAACTCTTACCTCCTGATAATCAAATCTTCTAGTCAAATTTTCTGCTTTCTTTATAAAAGTCGCCAATTCTACGGTTATGTCTTCCGAAGAGGAAAAACCCTAAATATATATACAGTAAAAGTAATAATTACATTAAATTATTTGGAACTAATTAAACAAGATAAATACGAATTTCTCATTTAGAAAGCAATAAATCATAAAAATATTTGTTTCAAATTTCTTCCTAAATTTAATTGTTTTTTCATTAATTTGAAACTTGAAGGAAAAATAAAAAGTGGTCGGAAAATTGCAAGGAAACAAAAATACGCCTTACCGCCATTTGTAAATTTAATCTTGATTTTTGTTTTACATGTTTGAAAATTCAAAAAGACGGCATGTTAACTCGAATTAAGAAAACACAATAATATTGAAACTGCAATTTAAATAGCAATTAATTGATGCAATTTAATTGATGAATTATATATATGTTTCTTTACATTTTGTGATGATGATGTTGAAGTTGTTTGAGATGTATGCTCCTTCTTTTATATTTTGTTTTGAGCACAATGAGTTCTTGTGTATGTTACAGATATAAGTTTTATAAGTTTGTAGGTATACATTTTATGTAAGAATTAAATATACTGAACTATTTATCTGGAAGCCGAATCAAAGCGAAAAGGAAGATAGTAAACTCTGTCTATTCAGATTTTTAGGATAACGGTCTTTTGTTTATAAAAAAGCGAAGTTGCGTTTAAAAATACTTTACGGTGGATTTTGTTTTTGCATCTTACTCTCAAGCTTAGACAAGTTTTTTATTTGTTTCTCCACATATTTCTACTCTGCTAAATTCATTTTGTACGAGGTAAGATTGTTCCTTTATATTTTGTGAATTTTTTCTTCATTGCAAGCTGAGTCGCACATTTGTATAAGTGCAAGACTTTAGTGATGAGTCCTTTCAATTGAATTCTGAAACTCTCGCCTTCAACACGATGCCTCAAATTACTGACATTTATTTTTTGAATGAAAAACCTGCCAAGGACCTTGTGCTAAATTTAGGTCAGAAACATTACGAGGAAATAAACGTTATTTTTTCTAATGCGAATGCTTCTTCTCAAATACCGCGCACAAACCCCATTCTGATGCAAACTTTCATAAAGCAAAATATCGACAGACACTCAAATATCATGAACATGAGATTTACCCGGCAAGGGAAACTAATTTTTACTACAAAGGATCCGGGATGCGCAAAACAACTTCTTAGCTTAGAGCAGATTAACGATACTAAGGTTACTTCAAACGTTATTTGGGAAGGAGTTACTTCTAGATTTCTGCTTATTGATATGCCCACATGTGTTCCACTCAAAGAAGTTGCAGATGAACTGCGACAGTTTAACGATATTGAAATCAGAGAGATGAGACGTTTTGTCAAACAAAATTCGACACAACAAACTTCTCCAATTCTCGTAACAATTCTGGGTACTTCTCTTCCAGATTCAGTTAAACTTTGGCTTACAATCCAGAAAATTCGACCTTTTATTGATCGGCCTAGACAGTGTTCAAAATGTTACAGTTTCCTACACCCATCTAGGATATGTTCGAAAGACCAAGTTTGCCAATTATGTGGAACAGAACACGTTGGAAATTGTCAAAACCCAGTTAAATGCATTAATTGTCAAGGTTCTCATGCAGCAACATCTAAAGCATGTCCCTTGTACGTCAAAGAACAACAAATTTTGGATCTAAAATGTCGTAACCACCTCACTACGGGGGAAGCACGACGCATATTTAATGCATCTTCTAATACAACTTATGCGACTGTTACTAGATCGAACACGGAACCCATTGACTTTGAAAAATCTTTAAACGACAAAATGGAATCCATCATCCAAAACATCAACAAAAAGATGGAACAACATTTCAACGACAAAATGGAATCCATCATCCAAAACATCAACAAAAAGATGGAGCAACATTTCAATGCTCTATTGGAAATATTTCAAAAGACGGTCGAGTCTATGGTGCAACAGTTAATTCATGTGATTGACAAAGGTGAAAAAATTAAATCTCCATCCAGGAAGAAAAAAGCTTTACTTAATGCTTCGAAAAACTTCGCTACCCATGCAATGGGACGCTGGTGGCCCTGCTGGGACTTCGGATTAATAATATTTTTTTTGCGCTTTGTTTCCTTTTTGCTGTTTTATGTTTCCTCTCCCACTTTACTGCTTGTTATTTGTTTCTCTTCTTTGCAAAGCGCTGCTTCAATTTTATCTTTCCCAAATGCTTGGGTTTTTTTGTTTTTTGTTTTTTTTTGTATGTGTACGTCACCCCGGTGTTTGGTTGACCTCTTGCAGAGTTTGCAGATTGCTTTTTCCTTTTCTGTTGGTTTAATTTATTAGGAAGCGTTTTGTTCAGTGGAATTGCCGTAGTATTAGGAATAAAAAAATCTGGCTTGGTATTCCTCCCTTCTCAATTTCAGATTTCTGGATTTTTCAAGAAACTTTTCTTTATGCTGAAGAAGATTTTAGTTTCTATAAAAAAAGGTTTTTTAGATCTCACAGGGAAGGCAGACTGGGAGGGGGCCTTTTAATTGGAATCCCCGATCATTTGTCGGCATACATAATCCCTTACGATGTACCTCAAAATTCGGACGTGGAAATACTCACCGTTAAAATCATTACAGCTTCTCTAAACTTTTGTATAGTAAACATTTACGCTCCTACAGGTTTTGACATTGAAATTTTCGGAAACTTTTTTAACTCACTTTCTGAACCAACGTTCATCTTTGGTGACTTTAATTTACATCACCCTTTTTGGGGCTCAACCACTTCTTCCAGACTCAGCAACAATTTTGTCGATTGGTTAACGGATTCAAATTTTGTCATTTTAAATACTTCGAACCCGACGCACATTACTCCTGCAGGTAACCAATCACTTCTGGATCTTACCCTTTGTTCCAAATCACTCTTCTGTAGCTCAGATTGTTTTGTTGCTGAATCATCTTTTGATAGCGACCATTTCCCCATAATTTCCACCTGCAAAGTTTTACACAACAAACAAAGGTTCCTCACAGAAATTAAATGGCAATCTATTCTTTTTCAATCGGAAAAAATTTTTGAAGATACAAATCTTAACCTAGACTCAGTTTCATCAAACATTTCAGAAATCATATCCAATAATACTAGAAAAATACCTTTGAATAACAAACAATACCCACCCTGGTGGGATAAAACCTGTCACAAACTTTACAACCTTAAAATCATATATCGGAAGAAAGCATTAAAATGCATATCAACTAAATTTTAGATTCTTCACAAAAAATTCGCAAGCAGATTCAAATTTTATAGTAAACAAGCAAAACAAAAATTTTGGGATAACTTATGTAATAGTGCAAGAAATCCTCGTTTATTTTATTCTATCTTAAGAAAACTGAATCAGCAATATGAAGATAATAACTCCTTCAACACCATTTCTGTTAACAATTCTTTTATCACAAACCCATTCGTGCAAAGTAATCTGTTCGCAGAATTTTATGCCAACAATTCCAGTACTCACGAGCCATTACCAATCCAGTTTACGGACAATCAGGAAAGCGAATTAAACGGAGCACTTCAAATGGAAGAATTACAATTCGCAATTAAAAAATCAAAAACAACAACCCCAGGTCCAGACAATATTCCCGCATCCTTTTTCAAAAAACTTAACAAAAATGCAAATTATTACATCCTTCAATTATTTCAACAGATTTTTAACACAGCATATGTTCCCAAAACATGGAAACATGCACTTATTATTCCCATTCCAAAACCAAATAAAGACAAGCTTCAGATAACATCATATAGGCCAATAGCTCTAACATCTGTTTTTTCCAAAATCTTTGAACGTATCTTATGTAAAAGAATTACTGATTTTCTTACAAAGAACAAAAAACTTCATCCAAAACAATTTGGTTTTTTACCATACAAGGACAATAGGGCAGCCACTTACTCATTATATTACAGCATTTCAAAAGCAAAGAGGGAAAAAAAACATTTCATTGGTATTAGTCTCGACATCGCAAAAGCTTATGATTCGGTTTATATTGACGGATTGATATATAAATGCTTGGAATTGGGCATCTGCGGGAAGATATGCGCTTGGTTGCATCAATTCCTTAGTCACCGTTCGTTTCAAGTGCGATGGAGACAAACACTCTCCGACATAAGAATTACAAACAAAGGATTAGCACAAGGTAGTGTCCTCTCGCCAATCTTATGGGCAATTTTTATATCGGATTTTTTTGAAACTCTTGAAAATGAAGTTGATTGTTTGATCTTTGCGGACGACATATTTATATTTTGCTCGCACCAGTCTATTGAACTTATTGCTAAGAAATTACAAAAAACAATGGAAAACGTACATCAATGGTGTACGTATTGGAAGCTTTCAGTTAATGCAGAGAAAAGTTACATAGCCGATCTTTCAAACAAAATTAATTTTACCCACCCAAATATCTCACTAGCAGGAACGATCATCCAATGGAAAAACTCAATTACATTCCTCGGAATTCCTTTTTCAAAAAGAAATCAAAACGGATCGATCTTAAATAAAATTAAAAATAAAGCTTTAAAAAAAATCAACGCATTAAAGGGTTTTGCATATAAACATTATGGCCCAAGAACAAAAGATTTAATCACAATCACAGACAATAGCATTTGCAGCTTATTCTTTTACGCCAGTCCCATTATCAACAAATTTCCAGAAACTCACATGAAAGCATGGAATATTATTCAGACCAAAGCACTTCGCATTGCACTTGGTGTTCCACAGTGGACACCAAATAAAGCTCTCCTTTACATCTCCAATCAGGAAATTCTCAGTGAAAAAATCAAACGTTTATCCTTACAATTTCTCATTAAGCAGATTTCTATCAGTTCCTTCTCCGCCATCTACAAATTAGATTTAGAACATTTCAATCTTGCTCTTATTGAACAGGACAAAATTTTTCTGGATAAAATTTTTTCTGATCTAAACATTAATTGGAATCGCATTATTTCTGATCAACATTTTTTGCAACTTCCAAGAGAAAATTGCAGTATTATTATTTCAAAATACCCTTTTCAAAACAAATCTCTCCCACACTCAGCTATTAATGGCAGTTTTCAAGAAACGCTTCAAAAAGACTTCAAACAATGTTTCATTATCGCAACTGATGCATCGAAATCGCAAAACTTAACTTCAATCGCCGGCATTTCGGATCTGTCTCAATTTGCTTTTCGAACCCACAACATCAATTCAATTTTTACAGCTGAAGCTCTTGCAATTTACCAGGCTCTGGACTATCTTTCCGTTCCTGAGAAACATTTACTTCTTCTTACAGATAGTCTTTCAGTTCTTACAGCACTTCAAAAATTTTCATATAAATCCCCATCCATTATTCATAAAATTGTGGCCAAAATTGTGGAAAAATCTCAGATTAACCAACATATTACTTTTCTTTGGATCCCAGGGCATTCGACAATTTTATGGAATGAAAAAGCGGACTTGATCGCAAAATCAGTTACAGAAATCAGCCCATGCATTGAATGGATCGCATCGGAAGACATCATCTCACGCATCAAACAAATCTCAAAAAGAAAAACAACAGACAGCTATAGACAGAGCAAATATTATGAAATTCTTGGTGAAATTCCAGACATAAAAAATATTGCTAAATGGACAAGAAATAGAAGAGAAGACATCATTTGCGCTAGAATATCTACCAAAACACTCATTACACCTGGCCTTCTACATCGTTTTAACCTGTCGAATGAACCAAATTGCGAAACATGCCACTCTTTGAATAATTTGGATCATATCTTACTGCACTGCCGAAAATACTCAAGCGTAAGACGTTGCCTGTGGTCGAAGTTGGGCCTCAACTCTCTTTCAAGCTGTAATTTCAAACAACTCACGAGCAAAGCATTTGCAGATAAACTCTCTCTCCATATTTTCCTTCAACACTTGAAATTTTTTGATATTTATTAATTGAAGATATTGTTGAACGCTGGGATGACAGCCTTTGTAGCTAAAAATCCCTAAATCCCCCTCATTCATTCAAACAAACAAACAATTCAGATTTTTAATTGCATAATTTAAAAAATTGAACTTTCATAATGACTGATATGTTATCCCTGTGTTGAATTTTTACAATGTCAGTTAAGTTTCTAATGACATTAATTTAAAATGAAAGCTTGGTCTCTTAGAAAAATCTTTCATAAAAAGCAAGCGAGTTCGCAAATTGCACAGACTAACTCTATGGCAAAGGATACCGACGTGCTCTGCTTGGTTTAAGCCTTGGCATCTTTTTGGCAATGTTTTGCACTCATAATAGTGTAGTTATCGCTTATTTGGCTCAAACTTGCAAAACTAAGCCAAACTGTTTCCGATCATTGTTGATATTCTTGAATCCATTCCTAAAATATGTGTTACAGAAATGCAAGAAATAAGTATTCAAAAGAAATGTATAAACTATTTATATATTTATAAATCTTAATATTAAGTTAATAACAAATATCAAGATTAATAATTAGATTGTTAATAACTATATGAATCTAAATATCTTAACAAATATAGCACATTTGCAGATAACCATCTTATGGTAATAATTTGAATACGAAATTAATAAATAAATATCTCCTTGTTTTATTTTATTTTGCATGAATATTCAATAACAATTATAATGATTTCTATTCCGCTTCCTTTTTGCCCTATTATAGTAGTATTTCCAGGAAATTCTGGAATGTGATTTCCAAGGAAATTATATTCAGACATGACAGAAAACATCAGGTAAAAGCAGATTTCTCAAAACAAATTGTAATATTGTTCTGTTCAATTTTTTTTTCTGATCATATGATTTGGAAACAAGATATAAGAAAGTAAATTTTCTGCAACAAAGGTCTCTATATTTACAGCTTATGAAGGTAGAATGTCTTTAAGCGAATGATATTATCATAAATACTCGATTTTGAGAATAACTGAAATCATCAATTATTTTTAATACTATATATTTTTAATGCAAATGAAAAAAACATCAAGTTAAATCCCTTTGCTTAGTGTTGAGCGGAAAGAATATACTGGATTTTATTTTTATGTTTAAAATTTTGAAACAGAAAAAAAGACATGAAAAGGAAATATTTTTAATGATATCTAAGAAAATAATTCAATGAAAATAATCTTCTAGTTGATTTTGGTGGAATTTGGTGGGTTTTTTTTAAAGACCAGATGTCTTTTTGTGTTATTTTCACTTATAAATGCTAAAGAATCTAAAAGAAAGCCCCTGAAAATTTTCGAGACCAAAAATTTTCTTCTTCTAATGATTCCATTTGAGATCGTGACTCACAAATTTAAGAAATCTATCTGCCTTTGAGGCAAGATTGATGAAAATAGACTTCGGTTTCCAAAAATAAAAACTTGCATGACATATGGATAGCAGAGATGAATATTTTTATCCCATTAAAGATCACTAATATCCAGTGGCGTAGTGACGGAGGGAGGAAAGAGTGATACAGATGCCCCCAGATTCAATTTTGAGGAGTATAAAATGACAAACGTTAATGTAAATATATATCTTATTTCCCAAAGCAAAATATGATGAATTCTGAAAATATAATACTATGCGCATAGTGCTGTTTCTACTTGCTAAGCCATTGATGATGATTAGGAGTGAAAAAAATTATGTTGCAGCGCCACTTATTCTCACTATGCTATTGCTAACATCATTTCGGTACCGTATCATTTTATTTATCATAATATAGCTTTAGTAACTAATTTTTACAAAAATAAATTCAACTACAGCCCTATACAGTAGCAACTACCTCAAATTTTAAGAAAGTGTAGATTTCATGATTGTTGGAAATATATATATATATATATATATATATATTATTTCGTTTTAAGCTTTCTCGAAAGACTGTAGACTGAATAAATCATTACTTTTATTTTTGGAATGGTATTTAGAAATAGACATTATTTATTAAAATAAAAATATAATCAAATTTTTTATTTTATTTTTAATAACAAAAAAATAAAAAATAATTTTTTTGTAGTTTTTATTTATAATCAAAAATTTTATTTTATGATTTCTCTTTCTACTTCTTTTTGTCATTAGATTGAAGTTTTTTAGCGAATTTTCATGAGTTTGCCTGCTTGAATCTACATCTAGTAGACCTAGTAGACATTATTTTATTCTAGCATCACACAATAGATGGCAGCACAAATTCTGTTCGTTTAATGATTTTGTGTATAATATTCATGCTAAAAGAGCACTGCATTTAAAAATATGACGAGAAACAATTAAAAATCTAATAGAAAATAATAAATGTAATTAAATTAATCAAAAAAGATTTTTAAAGAAAAAAGTATTTAACTGATAAAAATTATTAAAAAATTGTTGATGAAAAATGAAAAACCTGAAATTATTCTGAGAAATCCTCAATTAAAATAAAGTTTTTGCATACCAAAATCTTGTTGTGATTCCCAAAAGAGGAATTTGGTAGGCACTTAATGGTCATCTATCAGAAAAAAATTTAGTGATTCTTCTGTCATAGTGGCTCATGTTTTCATTATATGCTAATCAGTAACAAAGTGAGGCAACCAGATTTCTCCAGACCATTTTTGGATAAAAAAAGAATTGATTTTCAAATGTTTATATTAAACATCAAAGAGCATCAGTAACCAAATATTTAAAAAAATTGTTTTTCGATACTTTTTGGTTTAGTTTTGAGCAATTAAAATTTGTAAACAATGTGCCACTTCCCTTTTTGATAGAAAAAAAAAATGTTAGAGTTCTTTATTTAAAAAATATTTTCAACAATACAATGGTATTTAAATTAGAAAAATGTATGCATTAATCAAATGAATGAGATAGGTTTCAAAATTTTTATCATATATAAAATGATATATTCATTAGTGTATACTGCAAAAATGTGTATGTTATGCTTTAAATGCATATAAAGGCGATGTATGTAGTGTTACAACATGGCTAAGTTGTAACATTTTTAAGACGATAAGTCGCCGAATATGTCGATCCTTTTTATAAATTTCTTATATTAATTAGTTTGGCGATTTTCAATAGTTTTGACTAGAATTTTTTTCCGCCTTACAAAGAAAGCTAATATACGACTCTCCTATTTTGCTGGGGAAGTAAAACAAACCTATACTTACACTTGTGTTTCCCAGATAAAAATACAATAATACATGCATAAAAGAAATAAAAACACACAGTTTCCGGAAATTTTTAAGCTGATCATTTTTGCATAATATTGCCTTAAATATTTCTCCTCCTTTATTTTTATTTCATTAGTTTTATTCAAGTTTTTAATATTTAGTCCATGTGCCTTTAAACAATTTCAAAGTATGAAAATAGATTAAAAGCAAAAGTTTTCATTTTTTTCCTTTCTAAAAACTGGCTAACGTAAATTGTTGATTTTGAAATTAGGATTGGGAATTGTTCTTTAGTCCCTCTCTTCTAAGCACTTCCAGATACAATGCTTCAAATACTATTTCTTTCTTACTTATGACAGAAATGATTCTTTCAAATAGATAGATTTAATTATAGAATCAACCTTTTTAAAATTATTTTTTGAAGCAGAGATCAATTTGCTTATTGAAAATGAACGGAATGTTCACAATTAGTACACTAGTGAAATTCATTTTTTACTTCATATGCTATACTAATAAGCCGTTAGGATTTCTGATCCCTCTTGGCAATAATCTGTTGGATTTCTGAATAATCTAGAAGACACATCGCGTTCGGTTCTCCCAGTAGCCAGGTTTTTTTAGATGAGCAAGTGGAGAGCATGCAAAAAATTAGTAAGTGCATGCCGATCAGTGACTTTGCTGAGACGTAAACAACAAGCTGTTACTTAGATTTAATAATTTTCTGTATAATTTTGTATATTTCTTTATACTTTACGAAATAAAACGAATAATAAGTTTAATAATTGAATAAATTTTAAATGAACCTAGATTCATTCGATGCTTTCATTAATATGACAGTCCCCTGGTATGATATCTGGCAGATTATTGAGATTTCTCTGTATTATCATTAATGATGGGTCATTTGAAAAAGGATGACAATAATAGGCAATATCACTGGCGATCTAACTGGCCATCATTCTGACATTTTAATCAGTTATTGGACGATGAGAGTAGACGATAAAGTGCTTTCTCTTCTCAAAAATCTTTTCAATCCTAATTAATCCTTTAATTTAAATTCTAAAAGGGAAGTTTTAGATTTTTCTAATATGTAATCCAAAGATGAGGTTAATTTCCTAACTGAAATAAAAACTACTGTCAGTTAATCAAGAGACGGAGGTAGATTCTACTTATCGGAGATATTAAGAAATAAAATTACATCTCCTCCAATTTCTATCTTCAGTTTCTTCTAATTTCATAACCGCTATAGCCATGACGAATGAAGGTGGAAGAAAATTCAATTGATGAGAGCTCATTCATGAAATATCACATCCATGGATTTTAAAACAGTGCAAGTTAAGTAATGAAAATTCCTTTCCCCGTAATTTCTAAGCAACTGCAGTTATAGAAAACTTTCGATACAAAGTTATTCGTTATGATGATGTGACAATTCGGCTAGTTTGAATTGTCTTTCTATCTCAAGGAAGCTGGGCGAAAATGAATATTTCTACCACCACTCACACCTCTTTAAGTTGGGGGCATGGGTCCTGGTCCATCTATGAACTCAGATAAGAATTTCACCCTCCCTCCAGTACATACCTCAATTTTTTTAGATCAAATCAAATTTACTCTAGTTATTGCGTTCACAAGTATACACTAAAATTCCTTGCCATTCTTTTAAATTCGGAAAGGCTGCTACTATATTCATAAAAGTGGTGTTTAGGTATAGAAAAGTAGCCATGCGCTACTGAATGAAACCACCTTCCACGCCGCCTGGTGAAAAACTGTGGAGATAGCATTTCTATCTCGAAAACAGAACGAGACAGGGGGAAAATAATTTATAAAGATGTACATTGTACACTTTTGTAAATCACTTTTACACTGTACAATGTACAATTTCATCGATTTAGTACGAAAAGACACCTTGTGGACATTAATGTGAAGAATAGAACTGTTAAAACACCCGTTTATTTTTTCTTGATTTTCTTGTGCATTTTTTTTTTTTTTTTTGAAATTAAGAGGGTAATATAGGAATGTAATGGGCATACTCTTTATAATATTTTAAATTAAGAGTTTGGAATTCTACGGATCAGGGATAACATAGAGAAATTTTCTCCATATCGACTCTGATCATTTCATCAAAAAGTCATTTTTCCATCCCAATATTTTAAGAATCTTTCCAGTTACCAGATTTCTATAAGAAATCTAACAAATTCCATTAGGCGAAATCAATTGTACATCGGGCATAATTTAATTGTACATCGGACATAATTTAATTGATGTCGTATATATTGCAATAGTGTATAATTAAAGATATAATTTTGTGTACCAATTAATTATTAATCCTCAATAATTTGATGACTAAAAATATGTTAATGAGTGGCAATTTTTCTATATCCAGGTAGTAAGGAAAAAAATATGTGCCAAATTATTTTGCGTGACAGATTCGCTATATTTACTTAGTACTGGAGATTTAGACTACCTCGATTTGCAACAAGTATTCTAGGGTATCCAAAGATGGCATATAAAGTTTGTAGAAAACGAGTTATCATAAATTACTTAAAACAAATCAGAACAGTGTAAATAAACGTGTCACTGCACAGCTTTGTTTTTTCTACTTTTATTCATTTGAGTGATAATCAAAGGGGTGCTCCACCCAAATCCTTTTGTCAGACCGCACGTCACACCGCAGTCTCTTGAGTATTCGTTGAAAAATATACCCGAAGATGCGTGAGACATTTTCCGGCCAATGAAAATCGCGTGATCTCGTGGGTGGAGTCTTTGGAAGTTAAAGAGAGAAGCTACAAGCAATAAAGAATTTTATAGGCGGAAAGATTTTCCACCCGAGCGGAATCTTGTCCCCTTGAGATCAGATTTTAAGGATAAAACTGCAGTTATCTATCACGGTGTAGTTTGCACGGGGCGACACGCGATGGCCTGGAAGCTTTTTTCTTTGTTCGCGAATTTCGCTTAATCAAAAATCCCT
Organism: Argiope bruennichi; assembly: GCF_947563725.1. Taxonomy (NCBI): domain Eukaryota; kingdom Metazoa; phylum Arthropoda; class Arachnida; order Araneae; family Araneidae; genus Argiope; species Argiope bruennichi. The sequence continues at coordinate 82,926,895 of NC_079152.1, forward strand.
AAAGGGATTTTAGGCGAGTTGAGCAAGCTACCGTTTTTCTTGTTTGAGTAGGAAGACATAAAGGAAAAAATATGGAACAAGAGTATTCTAGAATGCTTTGATTTCAGTGTAAAAATAACTTAATTTGATATGGTCTGATGTATGACAACAGCGATATGTTTAACTGAAGAAGAAAGTCAAAATTAGAACACTCTCGCAATGAGTGATGTATTCTAATTTCGAATTTCTTGTATGCCTTAACAAAATACACGCATAGCATATACAGGTATTTTATGTATAGCCTCGTTGTGTTGCGAAGAGAATCGAACATTCATTTTAAATAGTACTTTATTGACTAATCTGATCGAAAATCTAAGACTGCTCTGCAATTTTGGTGCAAAAATCTCACACTAAAATTTCTGATTCCAGTGTGTAGTGTTTTACAGTTTTTGTGTGCCCATACACAAAAATAGACTATTAATTGTATGATGGATTTGGTTCAAAATTTGATATTCCCCTGAAAGTAATGGCGATAAAATTAACTTTTTAGCTCTTTGCGTCTTGAATTGCTATGTTTAAGAATATAAAAAATATGGAACAAGAATATTCTAGAATGCTTTGATTTCAATATAAAAGTAGCTTAATTTGATATGGTCTGATGTATGACAACAGCGACATGTTTAACTGAAGAAGAAAGTCAAAATTAACTTAAAAACAGATACACTGACAGACTATTAATTGTATGATGGATTTGGTTCAAAATTTGATATTCCTCTGAAAGTCATGGCGATAAAATTAACCTTATATTTCTTTGCGTCTTGAATTGCTATGTTTATAGACAAAATCGGATAGTTGGACAAGCAGTTTTCAAATTCATGAGACCTAAATATAGAAATTCATCAAAATTTCGATGTCGAATTTTAATGACTGTAATACTTTTTCTTTGGATACGACAAAGTAAAGATTATAGAAAGAAATCGATATTCAGCCATCCAAATTTGTGGGGAGGGAGGACTATTCAACGAGACCAGTTTTATTATCATACTATTTCTCTCCTCCCTCGATTTGCACATTAAAAAATGTTAATTATGACTGTAATAAATGGAATACACACAATATAGTAACCGTAAGATGATTATCATCAATAATTTAAAATGCCTTTCTCACCTTTTAAAATACTTACTGCCGAATTTGATTGTTCAATAGTTGCAGTGGCGGATTTCTGACTAGGTGACAAGACAGCTGCTTACGGACGCTTACTAATTAGCAACAAGAAGTTGATAAAAAGTTTTATTTTCTCAGATGCCAAATGTTTGAATCTGTGAAATATACAAATTCTCTGGTTTATAAAATATTAGGATAGCATTAGCACTTTATCAAATATAATTTTTCAAATTTCGTTAAGATTCATTATGTTCATTGCTTAGTTATTACAATTACATTTCATTCTTGATTATTACGGCATTTATAAATGTCGAAATTTTGTTTCGCCGATAGTTTGTATAAAAGTGAATGCCACACTCTTGAGTCGTAATAAGTAAATAAAACAAGCACATTCATATAAAGCTAAGGAAATAATCTAAAATAAATCAGCTATAATGCAACTAAACTAAAAATGTATTGAATAGTGAAACTAGACTAACGATTTGAAAAGCTTCGTAATATTTATTATATGTACTGCCAAAGTCACAGTTATACCTAATTCCGACTCAGAGCTCTTACAGGTCCAATGGTCTTCTTCATACATCCCCAGCACATGCATACACATGTGCATATGCTTTTGTTAGTAGTTGTATTGTTTTATATATTAGTAGTATAGTTATATATTAGTAGTATAGTTATATATTAGTAGTATAGTTATATATTAGTAGTATAGTTTTATATATTAGTATTGTTTTGTATTGTTAGGAGTTGTATTGTGTTTGTTAGTAGTTGTAGTTGTATTGTTAGTATTGTTTTCTTTCCTGCTGAAACATGTTATTAGCAGTGAAAGAACTTTTACAAATTCGCTGAACAGGTAAAACGTTGGTTCAACGAAGTTGCTTGCTGATTTGTCAAATGACCTATCTTCTCTTTTAAAGGTAGTTGGAAAGTCTTCAAGGTTATTTCGAAAATTAATTGTCGTTGACATTATTTTGATTCCAACGGGGCACCTCTGATATGAGAATGAGAGGCTAGTATAAGTAAATAGGATTTGAATTTATTTGAGGATTGGTGTTGTTCGTCTGGGATTATTGCAGATGAGGGGTTGTACCTCTGTTTGAGACGTCACAATATGTGCTGCTTCTAATAAAGGCTATTATACGTTGAGTGCAGGTACCTAAATGTTACTATTTGCTGACGACTCGATCATTCAGTTCATTTGGGGCGATACGGCGAAAGGAATAATTATTTATGATGATATTATTTGGCAATTTGACAATACTATGAAAAAGATGGAATTTTAAGATTATGAAAGGATATTGTTGGCAAATGAACATAACCTTGTTTCATTTAACATTGTGCCTTTAGTCAATGAGAAATTGGTAACTATGCTTTGTTCAACCTTTTTATTCTTATATCTAAACGATTTAACGGAAATTAAATAACTAATAACCCCGGTCAATCAGCTGGTCATCAAAATGACTTGATTTTTCTGATGGCTTGACGTTGGTTTCGCAATGAAAATAATTTCCTCGGACAACTTGTGAGCGATTCGTAAACCATTCCGCTTGAAGGTGCCCCTATTAATACAAGATATTTTACAATATCTTCAGGATGTTTGATGATATGTACGACTTTTAATATAACAAGACTTTGATGTCTAATGTTTTAACGTTATCATGGGTATGGAATTTTATTTAAACGATTTAACTGATATTAAATACAGTCAATACCTCTGGAGAACTAGCTGATCGTCAAAAGTAACTAGTAATACATAAAAAGAAAAAAGCGTTCAATCTTGAAAAAATTCCTCCTCGGAATTTGATGAATCTTCATATTTTAGATCTCTCTGAGTCCGAAAAATATGTTTTTGTTGCTATGTATCTGAAACGCGATAGCTCAAAAACAAGAGGAAGTGGAAGAGTGAAATTTGGTTTGCAGTTTCTACAGGAAAATTTATACATTTCTTTCAGATTTTTCACAAAATCCAAGATAGATTGTCTTTCTGTTTTTCAATTATATACATTATAATTGAAATGTATATAATTTCAATTATATACATTATTCAATTATACACATACATTATTATTTCAATATGTTAACACGATTGCTTTAATGAGCCATAATTACTGATTTTGTGTATTGCTGCAATGTGTTAATAAATTTATATCTTAAACACTATATCCAGATAATTTATTTTTATGCAATACAAGGAACAGTTGTACATCGCCAAGTTTATAACTGAGTGGAATGATAGATATTGTAATATGTAATGTACTGTTGTCTTTGATATATTATTTTTTGAGCCTGTCTTTGGTTTAAATAATTTTATTATTTTTGTAATATATATATATATATATATATATATATATATATATATATATATATATATATATATATATATTCTAAAGAATTTTCTAAAAGTTTCTCTGATCAAAAGAATTTTATTTTCTAAATAATTATACGCCTGTGATAAAACTGAATTCACTTCGAGTTTGTGGTTTGTTATTGCTATTTTCCTGCTCTTTTCTGCTTTATTTTATGACAATAGAAGGCGGCGTGTGCTTTTAATTACAATGACCTTGAAAAAATCTTAAATCTTGAGAATTTTTTTAACGAATTTAATCTAAAACTGGAAATTCCTTAAATACATCGGATAATGAAAATCCATTCAAAACGATTTGTAACTTTGAATGTTGCTCAAATAAATCACGATTCTACATATCTTAAAATAAAATAAATAAATATTGCATATCTTATTCAGAATCAATTCGCTCAATACTCATTTCGTATCTATAATGTTTTAGACTTGAAAAGCTTATATAATCGATACGTATGACAAGCTATGAATATTACAAATCATTGGGATATAATTTCTCATTCTATTTCTGTAACTAAAAATGTCTACCATACATCTATATATATGTACGCGGCACAGAAATCTCTCTTATTTCTTATTGACGAATGGCGATAGTCAAATATAAACGAAATGTTATACAAATGTCTCTAACACTTCATTTTACAGCTGCACTTAATTCAATTCTTCGATTAACGAATTAATGGAGCTACAAAATATTATTACTATTTCTCGGATGGAGTTTTGTTTTATATAATCTATTTATATAACCTATATCTAGCACTGAAAATGATTTCTGGTACAGAAGAGGGAAAATGATGATAGGGAAGTTTTCATAAAGGGATAAATGGCGCCATTTCAATTCAGATCATGTTCTCCGGTTTTGGACACGGAAGGGTCCCTGCCTAATGATCTTCCTGGTATTCCATCCATTGGAGCGGGCCTATCTGCGAGGCAAATGAAGAGACTGGGTGTGGATCATGATTGCCCGTTCGCAGACGTTCCAGTGACACTAGAGAGTTGGAAGAAGGCCTGATCAGCATGCAGCGCGCATTCCGGTGCTGGCGTTTAACTCATGGTTTGCTTCATTTCGCGTCATCCAAACACAGATTTTTGTCACGGAATACCGCTGGGGGATATTTCGTTGGTTCTCCGCTCTTGTCTGCGTGCTCTGTGGCTTGACTGAGGGGACAGAATGAAATAATAGCCGCAAAATGGTTAATTAGGAAAATTACTCGGGACATACTTTGCGAATTTACAAGTTTGAAAAAGGGATGGTAAGTTCAAGTCAAGGTGAACATTCGTCTGCTATTTTGAGGTATTGACTGTTATTTCTATTGGCGTCATTTGGGCTAGTATCCTTTCTGTCCGGTATCCTTATTATAAAAATGGTTATCACTGTTTTACACTTAAAATTGTAAAAATTGCTAACAATAAAACAGCATTTTTTTTTGCGGCCTTATATCAATCAGAAAAATATTATTCAAATTTATAAAGTTTTCCTATCAATATACAAAGTATTTTGCATAATTTTTCACTTTCATGAACAAATTCATACACATCTATGAGACTTATATAATGAAGCAGAAAAATAAAGGATAAATCATGTCACTGACTCGCCGACCGGTCCGAAGGCACACAGATAAATAATACTGAATGATCGAACCACCGCAACAGCAATACTGGTGGGAACTGTGGTGGTTGAGTCCTAAGGGTCATCACCGGCCATAGTACAACCCTTCTCTAAGGAGGTACTTCCCGTCATCGATGGGAGGAGCCAAATTCCCACCTTTTCGTGTACTCTCCGGGGTGGCGAGAACCAACCACCATGCCAGAAGCTTCTCATCCTCATTTCGAGGTACCCTCAGAGGGGTGGGGGAATAAATGATAAATAAATATTTGCCCAATTTCTAATTGTTTAGAATAAAAATATTTATTTGCTATTCCTTTGCAGACCCTTTTGATATGCAACTCTGTAATGAATCCTGTACATTGGATTAAGTATGTTTTATGCGTGTTATAATTTAGGAATTTTAAAATATTCGTATATTATAAACGAATATATTTGCACATTGTAAGAGGCTACTACACTAAGAATTAGAAACAAAATCAAAATTTCATGATTAAATTAAATGTTAAAGCCTTTCAAATTGTAATCAAAAGGTTGGAAATGATCAAACAGGTATTGCAGATCATTTCGTCCGATGACTGAAAAAATTTTCCTCGTTGATTGCAGCTAGACTTGAGATGTAAGTATATTAAGTTAAAGATACCCAAACTGTTAAATATCTTTTGCCACTAACATCCAGTAAGCATGAGAAAGCACAAATTTTACACACCATAGAATTTCGAATAGTCACCAGAATTTTATTCATGGAAACGTAGGTAAATGAGTGATTCAAATCAATCCATAAATTAATTCCAGTGGTAAATAATGCACATGGTGATTTAAATTAAATGGGAGGTGTTTAGGTAACACCTACGCAAAAGCTATGAATTGGATCACTACCAAAACTTTATGAGCGCACTCTCCTGAATGTGCAACTTTGATCTCAGGAAAGAAGTTCATATTTTGGCTGATAGCTAATTGATAGATGACCTCCTTTTATCATAAAAATCTAAGTTGCTTGTTACCTGTAAAAGTGACTATTTGCCAAACAATTACTTAAGAAAAAATATCCATTTAAGAGTAAAAAGTATTCCTATTGAAAAAAATTAAAAATCATTATAATCATTCATTTAAATCGCGAAACTTAAGAAAACTTATAACGGAGAAGATTTCCTATTTCCTCAAATTATTTTGAGCTATGAAAATTTAAAGTGTATAAATAATTTTTGCGTAAGATTTGTTCAAAAGCGGTGTGATTTTTTGGAACGCTATATTTTTCCTCGATAAATGATTCTTCAGATGCCAAATAAAGTACCTAAATGTTTGCAAGACGCTCATTGATTCTGTTACAAAGCAGAAATAGGAAGCCAATTCAGAAGTAACCTATTAATCAGGAGTACATTTACGAATATAGAGTACTTTTTTTCCACTTCTAGTTCACTTAGCCTACAATTTTGACCAAATGCCCATCGGCACGTTTCGCTCGAGTTGAAGATATCTATTAGAAGACTAATAAACAGTCAATAAAAATAATAATTTAGAGAAAAAAAAAAAGGTAGTTTCGTGACTTAAAACCTTTAGCAAAGAATCTCATAAATTGACAGAAAACTGCAAGCACGACAATTTTGGGTAAGAACTCTGAAATTTGTTAAGTCTTTCGCATCGCCATTTTCATCCACAGTGATGGATATAAAACGAAGCGTGCGAACTCCACCCGATTTGCGATTTTCACTGAAAAAAGTTACCTGCGACCCTATGGTTTCCGACAATTTTTCATCTACTTAAAGCCTATTATCCTTGCTCTGAATTTATCTTTCGAATTTGACAACGCACTCTACAAACATCGGTACTGATGTTGCAGCGATGTTTCCTGGTTCCCATTTTAGTTTTTCTTGAATATCTTTAAAACTCCCCATTTTTCACACTACAAGCTTATATCAAATTATAGAATATAAAATTCCTTACATTTTAAAGCTTTTTTTTGTTATTATTATTATTATTTTTTTTTTACAAATATGGATTTTAAACTACTTTTTCGTTTTCAGTAATTTACTGCCCCTAGATAATCAAATTTGCATGTTACCTACATGAAGGGAAAAAAAAAAAAACATTTAAGAATGTGCTTTCATTAAAAAAATTCATAGTTGAAACATCATTTGTTAATTTTTTACAGTTTCCAACAGTAAAATTGTTTCCAACAGTAAAATTTCTGAATTTGTTGGTCAAATTCGGCAACTGTTTCGGCCTGTATTCAGGTATTCGGCCCTGTATATATATATATATATATATATATATATATATATATATATATATATATATATATATATATATATATATATGTATATATATAATTTAATCCTTTCTATATAATTGCACTCTTTAAAGAAAAAAAAGTAATTACTAAGTCAGGATACACTGAAGCTTTCTGTATATATTAAAATTAATTAAATCAATTAAATTAATAAACTAAAAATATTTTATCTTAATCTACTCATCAGAATTCCATCCGAAAATATAGAATAATGATCCAATCCAATTCAATCATGTGACGATTATACGGAACAAGTCTCCTTGCTACAGAACAAAACAAGAATATTTCTAAGATTCATTCAACTCCCATATTAATTGCAATACGATTCGATTTTAGAACATAAATCTATGAAACTAGTTTCTACCTACAATTTTGTGGATAAAGATGGCCGACCGCCTTTCAATCCTGAAGTCCAATTTCCCAGCTCCCAGAATCAAAAAAATAATGAAATAGCGGAATGGATGACTGGCATGGAAAGGTAGGACTGTCACTTTCCAACAAATGGACAAGTCGCGTCACACACGCACCTCGACCGCGATAGGTTAATTGCGGGTCACTTTTTTCAACCCGCCATTTTCATTTCCTGCGCCGGGTCTCGTGCGGCGAATCAAAATTTCGTCTATCTTATTAAGTCCCCTTCTGTGTGTGTAATCTTAAACCTTGAGAGTATCAGTCAGCGCGGACTGGATTGGCGCACTGCAAACGTCGCATGTCTCGTTGGCTTCTCGGCCGATGACATACGGACAAGGCCTTCCGTGTGAACAATGGTTGTAATCCCTCGACCCATTGTGTCTTGCTATCGAATAAATAAAAGGCCGTTTCAGATGAGATGTGTTTTCTTTGTCATGCAGATGTATTCATTGTTAAAAAGTAAATTGCTCTGCTCGGTGGATATCTATTCATCCAAAATAATATTACTTAATAAAGAAAGCTAGTTTTTAATTTTTCTTTCTTGCTGGACAATAGTTCTTCTAAAATAATATTTTGCAATGAAGAAAGCTATTTCTTTATAACTTTTTTTGATAACTGACCATTCCTTCAAAATAACACACACACACACACACACACACACACACACACACACACACACACACACACACACACACACACACACACACACACACACACACACACACACACACACACACACACATATATGATGAAGAAAGTAATTTCCCGGTTTTTTTTTTATGATTACAACTCTTCTAAAATAATATTTTTTTTAATGAAAAAAACAACTTCTTGCTTTTCTTTTCTTGATGGGTAACTGTTCCTCTAAAATAATTTTTTTGATGAAGAAATCTATTTCTTGCTTTGCTTTTTTTAAATCTCTAACTGTTCGTCTAAAATAACATTTTCTAATGAAATAAAGCTTTTCTTACTTTTTTTTATTATTTCGTAGATAATTGTACTTCCAAATTAATATATTTTTTTGAGTGAAGAAGCCTCTATTCTTGATGTAAAATTAGCATTTTACCGAAAATAATATTTTGTAAATAAAGAAAAAATCAATTTCTTTAAACTAACACTAATGTATAGTTAGTTTCTTTTTTCGCGTTATAAAATTGCAAGTTTTGCCCTTTTTTAAAAAATATTTGGATTGATATTTTTACAAATGGCTTAATACATACTATGATTTTTATCTTGTCATTAAAACATTTAACTTCAAGTACGAATAAATAAAAAAAATATTCCTTCAGAAATTATGCCGTCGAAACTATTTTTCAGCCAATTCTACATTTTAAAATCCAGAAACAGATATTTAAAGAATTTTTAAATTTTAGTAAAAAAAATCCCCTAAAAAAAGCCAGCTATATAATACGAATTTTCTTTTTGAGAAATATCGAGTAAATGAAAAATCTACTGCAGAATAATTTTTTCAAGCAAAGCTTATAACTTCTTGATGTTTTGATGTAGCAAAAGGTGACATAAATAGCAAACTTTCTGGGGCAGATACATCTTCTTAACATTTTACTTTATTACTAAGTATAAAGTGTTTGCTTTTTTTAAGTGCAATGATTCAATAAGCATGTGAATATAATCAATTCAAGGATAATGTCAGTTCCCTTATCATCAATCTATAATAGAATTTCATAGAAATTCATTTAGTTCATATAGGAAACCCAAAAATGATTATAAAAGAAGTTTAAGATCACTTGCAGTAATAGCTGTAATAATAATTATTCAAATTGGCGTAAATTAGTTATTGCGTGAAAATATTAAAATATCGATTACTTTTTGGGTTAAAATTTAATTAATTTTTAAGCTCTTTTTTTAGTGAGCACCTACTACCAGAAAAGCAATTTCACGCTAAATTTGGCGCATTTAACTCTAACGGGCTGCTCCGTAGAGTGTTTTGAAGGATTTCATCATTATGTATGTCTTAATTTACAGATAATATGCCTAACTAGATAGTGGAGGAATTTAATCGAAAACTCCCCGATGAATTTAATTTTTATCATAAGGGAATATTTAGTACTTTGATAATAAATTAATTCCAGACGGTTCTCGGTGTTTCACTTTAGTAGAACTCTTTTTCTATTGCTTTCTATTCTGTACAGAATTCTGATAAAATTAAATGATGAAATAATATAAAGTCCTTAATAGGTCTCAATGGTTCACCAAGGGAGGCTTTTTCTCTGAGAAATTTTTGCACTAATCTTTGGAGTGTACCCGTATGATCGGGAAACTTCTCTTTTCAAACTCAACTCAATCGGAAGTTTGATACAAATTTGCAGCGTCTTTTCATGTTTCTTATGTAAGAATGCAGGAATTGTTCTAATGTTAATGCTCCCCATATTATGATATATTTTTTCGTAAAATGTTTCTCATCTCCTTCGATTGAACTAGCTATTTGCTTTTGTACAAATAAATTAATAACAAATATCAGAAAATTAAAAACATCGCTTATTCATAAGGGAATGGTAGTAATATATAATATGTTGCATATTTTGAATGGGAGGCCTTTTTTAAGAAAGATATTTTGAATTTCCTATTTGATTAAGAAATTTCAAGAATTTAGTCCTGTATTAAGCTTTTTCTGCATTCTGAGTGAGAGTGTTCCTCCATTGATATTCTCTTGTACTGACAATTTTTAACTCATTTTGTGAGATGTTTCTTAATACAATGAAAGAAATTGAGTATGCTTTCTGAGTCTCTTCCCTTTGACGAATTGAATACAAAATTTGATAAATACTTACAATTTTCCTATCAAGAATGTTTACTAAATTCCATTTTTACAGCTTGTCTAATTTTCGTGCTATTGTATTCAGATATCTACGAATTTGTAGAACACTTGACAAAAAATATTTAGGTGGATTTGGACCAAATTTTGGTAAAGAATAAAAATTCCTGAGTTAAAAACATATATGAAATTTCTTCCACCTAGCGGGCAGATAAACGAATTTCCCTTTTCCACATTTTCCTTTTCAGGCTTTGAATAAAATTTACGTTAAGGCTCAAAAATTGAATCCATCCGTCCATAGCGTTGTGTTTTTGAGTTATGTTACTCTCACACGCAGACACAGATAATTAATTAGAATATTTAGGTGGGATTCTTCGGCGATTAGAATACTTTCTAGCTATGTTCTTCTTGTATGAATTTTTTTTTTTTAGTTTAGTTTAGTTATATTAACGTTCCGTTGTAACACAACATTAGGGCTATTTTGGGACGGACCTCGTAATTTTGAACCTCGGTCAGATGATGAGGACGACACCTGAGCTGGCACCCCCTGTCCACGGCACACCACACCAGCGAGAGGACGTTTGGCATGATTTAACGCGCAGCAGACCCCCTTACACGACGGTTCTTCGGTGGAATCGGGTTCTCGAGCCTGAAACCCTACGTCTCACAAGCCGAGACCTTACTTCCAGGCCACCGCGGACTCTCTTGTACGAAAAATAAACCTAGCGTGGTCTCCTCGAAACTTTCTCTCATACACTCTAATGAAAGTGTCATTCGCACTCCACTTTACTTATGGAACTTGAGTAAGGCCGTGAACACTTAGAGTACTGAGATTTTTATTTTCAGAGTCCCATATATGAGAGTTTTGCGTGTCGTAGTACAATTAGGAATTCCGAGTATGCATTTTCATTTTTGGAATCTTTTTGTTGATTGATTAAAGCCAACATTTGACTCTACAGCCTTAACAATGTCCCATACTAAATTCCATTTATTTAAATCATTGCATGTTTGAGTTATTACGTTTGCATGCATGGGGAAATACAAACAGTCAACCTTTGGAGGTATTTAGTTCAAAGTTTGATAAGAATGTAAGCTTAAGATGCTGCAACTGTGTGCTTAATTTCATTTATCTAAATAGTTACGTTAAGAGTGCTATATACATGCAAAAGAAGAGACTAAGAAAGTACAGATTTTTCTGTTCGATCAAAGAGAGAATTTCATACGTAAATGGAATTGTGTTCACAAAATCTTGAAAAATATCAAATATTTAAGTTATTGGGTTTTTGAACTATCTTATTTACATGTTTCTTAAAATGCAAATCAACAGATCGTCAACTCATAGACATATTTGATTCAAAATTCGATGAAAATCTACATTTTAAATGATAAAACTTTGTACAAAATTTTACTGATGTGGTGTTTTTTTAGTTAAAGTGTTCATTTGTACTCGGGCATTCAAATAGGCAGATTTCTTGAGAACAGCTTTCGTTTAAAATTTGAGAGAAATCCACAAATTTGGGTATCTGAGTAGAGACCACAAACCGAATTTTATGCGTACAGATCAAGAGAGATTTCAGTTATTGTGTTCGCAGGCATAATCCAAAAACGCGTTTTTTGGATTCAAGGAGGTTTTGGAGATTCAGCAAATTCGCGAAGTTGAAGATTTTGGTCATTACAATGCTTTCTCTTCGTGTATGAGGAAGTAAAAATATATAAATGATATGCATATATTCAAATTCTGTTTTATTATGTTTAAAATTTTCCTCTTTTCCATTGTATATATACACATACATACATACATATATATATATATTTATGCATATTTACGCATTTTTATAGAAAAGAAAAAGTTCTTCAACCAGGAAGAGAAATAATGCATGCAACCATCCATTACATTAGTTTTCCCGTTTCCTTCTATTTACTAGCCTTCCCACAAGCCAATAACCACGGAACATCGAAAACACACCACTATAACATGTAACCCCAAATGCATCCCAAAACCTGCCCACGGGTCTTCACGCTGTGATCCACTTTCATCCCGTTCGGAATTGAATAATACAAAAATCATAAAAGCCCATCGCACTATCAAAGAAGGGATGAAATGCTGCCGCCTTCTCTGCAGTAGGTGGCGACCTCTGGCGGTTCGCGTAGACATCCCGCGGTCCCGTCCTAATGGAATTTCGGTGTAGCTTTTGACAGTGTGGATGACGCATTGTCTTGCGAATCGGTCACGGACCGCGGGCCCCGACAAAGACCTTTTCTGCCCCCTTCCACCCTCGTCCCCGACGTTCAGCCAATCAGGAGGATGCTTGAAGGCTGGACTTAGCAGAATCGGAGGAATCCGTCGTTGTAACTTTCACCGCATCAGCTATCACTTGGCACGGAAGACAGCTTGCAGGGGTTTGCGTAGCACAAAGGGTAGTGGTAAATGCTGTAATGAGAATTGGGGGGGGGTGATTTTTAAGATCGATCGGCTTAAAACGATGTATTGATTCAAGACAAGTGTACATGGATCATCAACTGAGTAATTTCGTTTGGATGAATCAGTTTTTTTTCCACCCACGTGGTAATTTTTTTTTAAGTAAATAAGGTTTGCAAAGTTACTTTCGTTTTCTTTTTTGGTAATTCATAGAATTTATGCAGAAGTTTCATGAGATAAACTGTTTTTTCAATTAACTCAGTTTATCCTATTTTATGCAAAAGATGAATTCATGATATATCATTAAGAAGTAGATTTTTCCATTTTATAACCCACCTACATATCTTTTTTTTTTTTTTTTGTAATGGCCTGCATAGCTATTATTTTGGTGTTAGGCGTAAATTAATAACAATAATAATAAAGAAAATTCTCATTCTTTTTAATCTTCTTGTACACGAAGCATATTAAAAAGTAAGCAAGGATTATTATTGCTATCGCCAGGACAATAGATCTTTAAATTCTAATAAATATCTAAATTTTAAAGTTTGCTGAAACTGAAAACATGTTTTTAAGAACTCTGCATGCCATATATAATAATTCGAAAACGAAACAAGCTAAACGATTGGAATTTCTTATATGGTTTTTGGAGAAAATAGAAATGAAGATCTGTATCATATTTAAGATGATAAATATGTCTTTAGATACTGTTTGTCTATACTAATGTAAATAAACAAGGTAGCTGACAACCGCAGTGCACTAGAGACATCTTTAGCATGTGAATATTACATCATAGCTTGGGATCTTTGTTTGTAATCTTTACACCATAAATGAAAATTACTGTCGAATTTTAGATGAAATCCGTTTACGGAAATATATCTATCTATTCGTCCGTGGTTATGGGAACAGATAATTAAAAAACGGGATATGCTAGTTAAATTGAATTTCATGTGGATTCTTAACATCGAAATTGCAGATCAAATTTTAGAAGCAACCAGTTAAAGGGAATAGCTCCAAAGCAGATTATTCTTTGTACTCTTTAAAAGAGTTTAGCACGTGCCATTTTCTTGAAGTAAATACGAAAACTGAGAGAAGGATGTTTGTATGTTTAAGCTATAGACTATTTTTTTTTTTCGAAAAAATGGGATTTTTATGAGTTCTGGAATATTTTACAATTGTCTTCTCCTCAAATCTCGAAAATTTCTAAGTTTAGTACAAAGGATCATGCTTATAGAGAAGAATGATTATTTTTTAAAAATAGAAATGAAAAATATTTTCCGGTTAGAATTATCTGTATGAGAGATAAAGAAAGAACCGGCCCTGGAATGTAAGGAATTCCAAAAATGTATAAGTTTTATGAATATCCAATAAAATAACAAACTATGAAATGCATCAGTGTTTCACAGCTTAAATTATTGATTCCATTAATTACCGAAGGAATCAATTTATTAATTAATGTGTATTATGAATTAACAGAGGATGTATTTTGATGAGATTTAGATCAAAGTATGATAAAAAAAGTTAGTGCCACATTTAATGAATACCTGTTCCGATGAGTTTGATATCTACTAATAACAAAAATAAAAGTGAATGTGTTTGCTAGCGCTCTACAAGTCAGACCGTTTCCCTCAGAGTAACTAACTTGAGTATATATACACATTGAAACAAAATAAACAGAGTATATATATACATTGAAAGATAGAAATATGCACTTCGGAGCGATTTTTTGAAATTTTATTAATTAAAAATTAAGCGAAGTGTTGACGTTTTTCCGCGATAACTTCCAAAAACATTATTACAAAAAAATAAATTTTACTCATTTTAAAGTTTAAAAAAAATTCTCTTTTTAATGATATCAATTTTTTCCTGAATTAATCTTTCTTAAATTAGATTTTTCCTGAATTGTGGCAATTTTAAAAAATATTTTCCCTCCAATTCCGACAGTAAACTAGATTGTTGTCCTGAAATTCAAATCGTTTATACTGTTTCATCCGACATCTAATCACATGATTTTCTTCCATTATTGAAAGCAAAAGAAAAAGGATTTGTTTAATATCCATGTAGTGTCACACATCTAATCTCATGATGTTTAATATCCATATAGTATCACACATCTAATCACATGATTTTCTTCCATTATTGAAAGCAAAAGAAAAAGGATTTGTTTAACATCCATGTAGTGTCACACATCTAATCACATGATTTTCTTCCATTATTGAAAGCAAAAGAAAAAGGATTTGTTTAACATCCATGTAGTGTCACACATCTAATCACATGATGTTTAATATCCATATAGTGTCACACATCTAATCACATGATTTTCTTTCATTATTGAAAGCAAAAGAAAAAGGATTTGTTTAATATCCATTTAGTGTAGAAGACAAATAAAAAAAAGTTATAATATCTCAAAATTTAGAAGACAAATGAGTTGGACATTTATGCTTTTGATAGCACTGGGATGTCATTAGAAAGGTTCATGTACACATTAAATGAAACTTAAATAAGACAATTAAGATAGCCTGACGTTAATGTTAGACAATTTGGCGGAATTATAGCCATAAAGTTACACGATAAAAATACACGACTTATCTGAAATCAAATATTATTTAACTTATGTTCCCAGCGAACCAGCTAGTCGCATGAGGCGACTAGAGCTAATAATGATCAACAATAGTCGGTCTCTGAACTAGAATAGTCGAACAAACAATGATAAAAACAGAAAGATTTAAATACCCGATGAGGTACAAAACGAAGTATGCAATCCCATTGTTCAATGATTGTAGCAGAATGCTAAATAACTGATAATTCTCTACATTTATATTTATTGATTAACGTTACGAAGTCTTGACATTTACCCTTCTTGCAATAATTTCTCAATATATATATATATATATATATGCCCATCTCTTTCCCGGCGAATACTTGAGCATTGATCCCAGATATTCGTTTATGTCCTAGAAAGAATCAATCTCGGGTACGTACGTGATGTCTGCCATTTTCTTCCATTAAAATTCACGTTCTTTTATTTTGCCGGTTGCATTTGTGATTCCAATAAACAAAGACACCGAATCGATGGCAACCCCGGGGTCTTCCGTGGAGCGGTCATACATCAAAAAGGCTCACGTGATCCCGATTGCCATTTAGCCTCCCGATGTATCATCTCTCACAAAAGGGACAGCCCCTTCCATTAAAGGGCTTACGTGCCCGTCCGGAACTGCGCGTGTAAATTGCGTGTATCTGTGTGGCACCCTCCCGGCCAGACTCCGGAAGTTTAGCGCTCAGCTTCTGGAGGGACGGGTTTTTTTTTATTAGGGAGCGAGTAAGCAGCTAGAAAGGCTGTGGAGATATTACTTTTAAACTTTAAAAAAATCTATTAAATTGATTCAAATTTCTCTATGTAATGATTAGATGCTTGGGGGACAAAAGTAGAATATATATATATAAAGTTTAGACGACATTGCCTGTTTTAACTCGAGAACGCTAAATTCAGTATTATTCTGTAATCTGACATTCGATTCGCAGACGGTGACTTAAAAACAAATATATTTTTTAATTAATTAATTAATTTTTTAAAAAATAGTATGCCTTCTTTTTCCTCTTTGTATATTTCGTATGCAAGAAAGAACCGGCGGTAGTGATCCCCCAAAAACTTTCTCGCATTTTCTTTAATAAACTTTCCATGCCAGAGAAAGTCTTACATCGCATTAGAGTATAATAATTACGAAACATTATCTTTTGGTGTGAATTTAGCATTTTTATCGAATATATTGTGCCAACCTTGGCGAGATTAATCCCTGGCATGCTTTAATAGTATCTAGAAATCGAACCTGTGTTTTAGGCACGTTTTCTCAACCGATTGAAATAAAAATGTGACACACAATTGCTCTTGTCACAAAATCCCATATCAAATGCGATATATTTAAATCATTGCGTTTTTGAATTAGCTCGTTTTCATGTTTTTGAAAGTACAAACTGACAGACAGTCAAACCTCTGTTGGATTAGGCTCGAAATTTATTGGTTGTCTACACTATAGATGTTAAATCTGTGTTCCGAAATTTTTTGCTATCTAGCTTTCTTCATTTTGTAGTTATCGTGTTAAATTATATTCGAACAGTTGGACAGACGGACTACCTCTAAACAGATTTTACTCAAAATGTGATAGAAATCTGTAAATTTAGTGTAAAGACAGTATGCCAAATTTCAACCGTCTAGCTCAAAGCATTTTTGAATTATCTTTGTCACAGAAGACAGACGGGCATTTTCAAAAAAATGGGTTTTTTGAACTTTGATTTGAACTCAAATTTGATTTTTTTTTTGACATTGCTCTACTCTCTGTCTACTACCTATACGAGAATGTAAGAAACGGAAGTGGTTATCCCAATTATATATATTTTTTATTTTTTGTATAAACCTTAAAAAAAGTTCTATTTTATGGATTGAATCGCATCAGTGAAACTGCTCTGTAACTGCTAACTGACTGAAACTTCAACTTGTTTTTGTGCTTGCTCTTGTGTTTGTAGATGAAATTTCTTGCTCTTACATCTGAAAACGGGGGGTAACAGCTATTGTTGCTATAATCCCTACCTCTTACTTCTTTCAAATGACAAGGCGCTGTTTTCTTCTGGCCCAGAATAAATAATTTGCCTCTTGAGCAAGGCCATAAACGTTATATTAGCTCAGATTTTTATTTTTAGAGTCTTTTTGCTGCAGCACATGAGTACTTTGTGGTATGCAGTATAAGGAAGAAAACCTAATATACATTTTGAATGTTTTTTCGACCCATTGAAAACCAAAATTTGACAGAGAATTACAATTTTAGTAAAAAGATCGCATTCCATTTTATCGAAGTCTTTGTGTTTACATATAAGCAGCTTTACAGACCGACAGATGATCAACTTGTTGACGGATTTTCTTTAAAATTTGATAAATATAAAACTGTGTACTAAATTTTATCTATCAAGTATACTTTTCTATACATCTAGTTTGTCGAGTTTATTTACTCTCAGATAGACGGACATAATTCTTGTGAATGAATTTTTGAAAAACTTGATTTAAAAAAACACCTCCATATTTGGTATAAAGACATCATCTGTTTAGCTTAAAGTATTTTTGCGTTATCGTGCTCAACAACAGAGTGACAAAATTATAAAAATGTGTTTTTCGGACTCGGTATGTTTGAAACCTAGAGATTTGTCAGAATCTCAAGATTGTGATTTGTAGCGATTATGATACTTACTCTTTGTAAATTTCTTATACGAAAAAGTAAGAATCGATAAATGGTAAAATTTCTTTACATTCTTGGCAGATGTTAAAAAGTTTGCATTCTTGGTGAATGTTAAAGTGTATTCTCCAAAAATAGCTTTGTAGCAATAGTTGCATATCAATTTAGTCCTTCTGCGCTTTTTCGGTGGTCAGAAAATACGAATCAAGCATTTGTTTGACCTGTTCTTGGGTCCATCATTCATACAAAAATATTTAGAGTAGTCATAAAACGCAGAATAGATGCAAAATACTTATTGTGACCGATAATAGTGTCACTCATACACTGGATCGTAAGATGACGATTACAGTAAATCTCAAAAAAGTAAAAAGTAACCTTCCATGAACTAATCTTACTGATTATGTAAGCACTTTGAGTGAGGTGATGTCAGAGCAACGAGAAGATCACGAATTTGCAAAATTAGCAAGATTTAATAGTCTATTAGATGAATGTTTAGTTATCTACAGTTAAGAAATCACCAAAATATAGTTTGAAAAGTTGCATGAAAAATGCTGGGTTGAAATCTAGTTTAGTGTTCTCTGGAATTTGTCCCCAATGTAGTATCCCAAGAAGGGAAATAAAATAGTTGTCCTAGTAATCCTAATGCTGATTTGTTTATTATTTTTTCACTTGTTAAGTTGTACTTCTATTACAACATTTTCTGAAAAAGAAAAAAGAAAAATGGCAAATGTTTAATTAAATTCTACAACGTTCGTCGTAGAATTTAATTAAATTATGCGTTATATTTAAAAATATATTACTAATAAAGCATTCTAAGTGTTATTTTTATAGAATATATTTATACATATTTATTCTTATGCAATTTTTACTGAATGAATTTATTCTAATTAAAATCGTCTGTTCATGAATTTTGTCAGAAAGGAAAATCAAAATTGAAAACATCTGTTCTAGCTATTTGGAATCATATGTCTATTTCATAATTCTGTGATCATGTCATTCTAACGGAATTCTTTGGGATTTGTTGTTATTTCCGTGGATTTCCATGGTTAGTAATTGTTTAAGAATCAATGTCTGATGATTGGGATGATCAGAAATATTAACATCATAAATATTACCAGGAATTCGATGTCTACATAGTGCGCCTACAGAACAATTTATGCATCGCTGAAAAGTTTCACTGTTCCTTCACAAAAATTTCAAAATCGCTCTCTGATCTAAAGAAGAAACAGTTGCGCAGAGTAAATATATAAACTATATTTATTTTTTAATGTTTCTTCTTAAGAAAAGTATTAGTGTCCAGTATTGAAGCTACTAGGAACACAGACACCCCCCCCCCCCAGTTTTTACTATCCTTTGAATCGTTATGTTAAATATGCTAATATAGCCCTTAAGTTCTCGCTGTTAACAAAACCATAGAATATTTTTTTTATTTAAATAATTCTGCTGGCGTCTTCTTTAGATGCCGAAGGCCTTGCGTGCTCCAGTTTTATTCCGTAAAAAACGGACCGGCTTGTAAATTTTTATTAGAAAAATATTTATTTATTTCAGAATTTAAAGAGGATTCAGCAATAGTGATCAATAAAGACTAAAAAAAGAAATCTTAGGTAAAACAATCATAATCAATAAATCTCATAATTTTAATAAAAAGTATAGGTTAATGTAACTTTATTGTTCATCTTATCAGCTATTTTGATTGGCACTTTTTGCATCTTTGGCGAGGTAAGGGGAACACTAAACAAGGATTTTACCGAATACTGATACAATTACTATTACAATTCAATTACAATTTTGTTTCAGTTTTTATCAATTTGCTATGAAAGTCGCTTAGATTCCATTATGGATGATGTTAGTTTGAATTGAACGTCATCTATTGTATCTGCCTCTTAAGTGAGGGAAAGTCTCCACTACAGACTTAAGATAGAAATTCTGGCTAAGTTTAGTACTGAATGACTCAATGTATCAATCGCTTTTTTTTAATGGTAATGAGGGCTTAACGATATTCTAAAAGCACCAAAAGTCATCCACCAAAAATCACGTAAAATGTTCAGAGTGATGGATGAAAAATCTTTCAGGCTTATTTATATTATAATTAAAAGTATTTGCTTTATGAATTTCTTGTAGACATCCACACAAGGATGCTTAGAAAAGAGCCTGCATCATTTTTGAATAATAATTTTCATACATGCAGATAGTGTTCTCGTCTATAAATTTTATTCAAAATTGGATCCTTATTTACTCTTTTAGTGTACTTGCAAAATGATCTCATTTAGCTTGTCGTACTTCAATGAATTTTGTGCAAAATTCGATACAGAACTACAGTTTTAATGAAAAGTTTATATGCCATATTTTCTAATATCTAACTCGCTTCCTCTTTGTTATAAAGTATATGTTCATTTATGCATAGAAAAGCATTCATTCCATCGATAGATTTGGTGTAAATTTTCATGTATGTAAATTAGGATTATGAAAGACCATTTGTTAAATTTCATCTGATTCTGCACTTTTTAGCTACGAAATTCACAGACACACACAGACAGGCATCGATTTGAATCTTAGCTCTCTAGATGGAGCATAAGACATACAGACTTAATTTCAAAGCTGGTTTACTCTAAAGATTGATTCTTTGATGATTAAAATACTTTCTCTTTATGCACTTCTCGTATGACTATATGTAACTGTATATAATTTCGTTTTAGAAAGAGAAAAATCTATTTCATAATTAAAACCTATTAAACAAATATTCTAGACGAATCTTGGATTAGCTGGACTTCACCAAAAGCATTTATTATTTACTTTGCACATTTAAAGTTGTCGAATAATTAATTAATTCAAAATTAAAAATCACAGTTGTTACTGTCAGGGTTTTTTTTTCATTTGTCACCTCAATTTCACTAAAAAAAATTTAGGACCCTGGATTTCAAAAATTTAAGATAATTAGCTATAAATTAGGAGTCATTATAAGGCCATTATAAATTAAAAATAGATTTTCAGCAAATGTTAATCTTTTTTAACTTTAATTTTCTTACAAGGATTTTTATTTATATTTATTTATTTATTCTGCTTAGAGATGCGGAAAAACCTATAAGAAAAAGATTAAAGGAAAATCGAACCTCTAATTTGAAACGGCACAGCACGAGGATGTTTCAAAATTGAGTCGCTAACTTGACTAATATTATTAGGGCGTGTAATCTTTTAAAATATTAAAGAATAAATAAGTAACACATTGAAAAAAAAATCCCGTATTTTTTTCGCTCGATTTTACGAGGGTTATTAAAATATTCAGTCTTATTTATTTGTTGGAAGAAGTTGCATAAAGGGAAAACATTGTTACAAAATTAGCTCTAACGCTGCTACTAATAAAGATGAAGGTGTACCTGTTAGTGCTCTACAGACCAGACACTGATTTACATGTACCAAATTCGGCACGTATATATATCTTGGAGTGTCAGAATATGCATTTCCAAGCGATTTATTAAAATTTCAATTAAAATTCTAATTAATTAAAAATTAAGCTGAATTTTGGCGTTTTTCCATGACAACTTCAAAATTATTACTGTACCAAAATAAATTTTACATCATTTCCAAATTTTTTAAAAAAATTGTCTTTTTAATGATATCAATTTAATAGACGTACGAATTTTTGCTGAATCTTGGCAAATTTTTAAAAAATATATATATTTGGTGTGTGTGAATTCCTACAATAGATTACATTGTTGCCCTGAAGTTCAAATCATTTTCATTGTTTCATCAACTATTTAATTGCGAGATTTTATTCCATTTTTGAAGTTTTGTTTGGCTTATTTATATTAATGACCATTTTTTTAAAGAAACTTTAGAGCTGTTTTGGGAAAGCTAATTTTGAGCTGCGGTTAGATGATGACAACGACAAATGAGTTGGCACATCCCTTCTCCAATCTTCAGTGCTGAACCAATTTGACCCCAACGATTAACATGCACCAAATAAGCTTACATGACGCTTCTCCGATGGAATCGAGTCTCGAATCCTCTGGTCCCGCGCCCTAGACCTTACCAATGGACCATTGGTGCCTTGTTCCACCGTTGCCATAAAGAATAAATACTTTATCTGTTGTCTGTGCCATTTATGAGAGGGATAAAAAGTGGAATTAAAATCCTACGAAAGATAGACGAAACGCACATTTACATTTTTAAACTTTTATACTCGGAAAAGTAATTCGATGTGTAATGATAATTCCCAACATATATTGCCTAAAAATCATTTTTTTACCATCTTAAAATTCCAAAAGTCACCTTTTCAAGTATACCTCTTCTTTTTTTTTGTATATAATTTTTCTAATTTAAATTAATTTTTAGGAAATATTTTCAGCTTATTTTACAATGACTTATTTTAGTGTTGAAGTTACCGGCGTCCTGGCATAAGGTTAGCGCATCTTCCCCTTGACCTGGGTGTCCTGATTCGAGTCCCAGTTCGGGCATGGTTGTTCTTCATCTGTTCTGCCTGTGAGATGTGTGAATGTGTCCCCCTGTAAAATGGAGTTGTGCAATCGAATGTGACGCATGAAGTAGCTAAGTCGTACTCTTGGCCCTAGTTGGCGCTACTAAAAATAAGAGACGCTCTCTTCCGGCTTAAAATCGCTGCATTCGAAATCAGTGGGCTTGTCCATGGCAAGTGCCATCAGAAACACCAACAAAAATGTTGAACTCAAGTCGTTTGTATTAATGATGTTAATATTTTATAATGGATTTTTTTTTTCATTGTTGCAAATCAACTTTGAAAATTGGGCTTATTTTTCCATATTATGTCGATTTCAATATAAAGGGGTGCTTTTAATAAAAATTTTAAAATTTTAGCTTAGTTAAATTAACCAAGCAGAAAGGTTAAAAATTTTAAAGTACTCACTTTTTAAACACTGTCGTTCTTTCCTGTGATGTAATTTGATTTATAAAGATATTAACTGAAAATTAGGGAAATGCAAAGCGAAATGAACACAGTTGTGTAAGGTTTCTAAAACAGTATATACTTTCTAGTTCCATTCTACTAGAAGGTTGTACCCGCTCTTCAATCTGCTCACCAACCCCGAAGAATTGTGAGTTCACGTTGTGGTTCTTTGAAATCCCTCGATTCTTTCGCTCGCAATATTATCACTCATTTCTGTTGGTAGTAAGAAATTATAAATACATTCCTTACTAAAAGTAAATTTAAATTATTTCAAATTTCATGAACTGCTAACATTATTTTTTCATTAATTACTAAATGCAATTATCTTTTTCAAAAACTAAATCATCAATTTCTAAAATTGAATTTTTGTTTGATGTCAAAGACATATATGTTCAAAGTTTAGAAATAAAAAAATATAGAAATAAAAAAATATAAAATCAAAATTATTTGCATTAATTTGAAAAAGGTAATTTAAAATTTCCTGAAAAAGCACATGATGGGTTCCAACGAATTAGTTCATGACCAGTTTCACCAATTTTCGTCGCCATAAAGGTTTATCTCTACCATTTGATAATAAATCCTTCCACATTTCCAGGGGGTTCAACAGATTTTTTTAAAACAATTTTTTTTATTGTTGCACCATTTTATGTATTTCTTTCAGGAATTTACTTCCTTTTACTAGAAAAGTGCCTGGTAAAAAGAACTGAGTTCTATCACAGTCCCTCAACTCTGCTTCTGTAGTTCGGAAATTTACTCCGTACACCTCACATTTCGGACCTTTTTATGAATGATTCTTCAACATTTTCATTTGTCTTAACTTTTCATTTTCAACTTCTTGATTCTTCTATTTATGATCGAAACTGCTCGATTTCAACTCATTTTTTTCTTATCACCCAACTTTTTAAAAAATTTGCGTTATCCCAGATTTTCATCAATGCGAGCATGTGAACAAACTGATCTTTGTAATAGATTTTTTCAATAAAAATGATGCTCAAAACTTCAGACTTGGAACAGTTGATAAAGTAAAACTTTGAATAACCGTGTTCAGATTAGAAGCTATGTGTCACTTATTCAGGTATTGGAGGAAAAATTCGATGTTTGGCAAAATATCGATAGTGAGTTTAAAAAAAAATCTTCGTCTTTACTAGACTGTTTAAGAATATTCAAATTACGTATCTAATGAAAGCATTTAAAATACTTTCAATTTTGAGATATTGAAATCTTTGTGTGATGCAATGATGCACACAGAGGGGGGCGATGGACTCATTTGGCAGACATTACTTGATATAACGCACACATATGAATATTCTATATCAACCTAGGATATGGAACAAAGAACCTTTTACATTGACAAGCATGTGTTGTTTCATTGGATATAAATCTTCTCTTATGTTATGCTCTGGCATATAAAGATAGTAAGAGATTCTCTTGGGGGGGGGAGGGAAAAAACATGGATTACTTGAGACTTAGGCGCAGGAATTAAAAAAAGCAATATCGGTTGATTAATAGTAGAAAATGTCGAGCCGAATTTCTCTCCTAGCACTAGGATTAAAATCCTTTTTGATTTTGTGCCAAAGTGAAATTTTGGCATTTAAGTGTCGATATCACTGGTGCTATTACTTATATTAATATCGCATTCAAACCTTTGTTACAATCTCGATGGCTTATTTTTATAAAAGATTTGTGAAATTTTCTATAAGAAAAGGATAAGATTTTGTGTCTATTCCCCATTGAATTTTCATTCCAGAAAAAAATGAATTGACATCATAGGATCTAATATCTTTTATGTGTCAGGTTTAGATTTTATTTTTATTTCTTGGCTGCAGAAGCTGAAGAAATAAAGATAAAATAATTCTTAGCTGTCTGTTAGTAAAGAAAATAAATGTTTATATTTTCTTTTGTATTGTATTTATTTTATATGTGCATGTCTTGTCTGACCTGGAACAACAATTTTAGTTACAGAATACATAAGGCGATCTGATTTTCGAATCAAAATTTATCGTTCCGAAATGTGATCGAATTTTGTTTTCGCTCCCCTTTCTCACAGATAGAAGGGCGTTGTCTTAAGGATGCGTGCTGACACCAGCCGACCAACCAATGGAGAGTTTCCGGGCGTCGCAGATACTCTTCGCTCCCGTTTCCATGACA
Source organism: Argiope bruennichi (assembly GCF_947563725.1). Taxonomy (NCBI): domain Eukaryota; kingdom Metazoa; phylum Arthropoda; class Arachnida; order Araneae; family Araneidae; genus Argiope; species Argiope bruennichi. The sequence continues at coordinate 82,952,181 of NC_079152.1, forward strand.
ATCTGGGAATCAACAGTGACCCCTCCCATTCCCCTGTGTCATCCCCTCTCGCAGGGTGGAGTGGCCACCACTGACCTTTTGGTCCAGCGATGCCTCAACCGGTGGTCAGCACGCAATGGGAAAGTATCGGGCTTATTAATGTCTCCGGCCGCCCTTGAAAGGGGAAAAAAAGTGCCATCGAAGATAAAAAGTTCCTTAAATGATCCTTACATGCTGAATGCACCAATATATCAAGCTAAATTAGACGTTTTGAAGAGGAATGTTTCCAGATATCAACGCGCTTCCTGCTGGTTTTTTTTTTTTCAAAAAATGTTTCTATATACCCTAAATTTACTAATGTATGTATTATTCATAATATTAATAATAGATTGTGAATTTTTAGCCTTTTTAATAAATGGTACATTCCCAGTGGCGTGATGATAGGAGGAAAAACCGGAAGGGAGAGGGGGGGGGGGTATTGATGCCTTGCCTATCCTAGTTGTATATCAGTCTTGAGATGTATAGCAATGACAATATGTTTCCGACATTAGTCCTTTCTTAAAGCAAAATATGAAGGATGTGTGTGAAAAAGTCATACTTGGTCAGGATGCTAGTCAACATTACTACATCTCTGTATATTGCCAAATATCATGCGGAATATGCATAATACTGTTTCTGAAAAACTTCTGTGATTTTCAAAAACTAACCGTATTCTGTAAACCATCTACCTTTGTTATACCATTGAGTTTTGATAACTCTGAAAATATTATATAGAAGTTATTTTTTCGAATTGTTTTTGCTCTTTTTTAAAATTTATACGTCTCGGACGTTACTTACTCTGTAGGGTTAAGTAATTTGGTGAAAATACATAATTAATCATTTTATAAAGTGTTTCTATTATTTGCGTAACCAGTAACCAGTATTTGTAAAACCAGTATTGAAAAAAAAATTACTTACATGTTTTGCCGTCCTTTCATGTATAGTATTAAAATATTCATTTCACCCATTTTTAGACACTAAGCACATTATGTTCTAATTCTCACGGTAAATTTTTTATGATAAACCAGCTGTTGCATCTGTTTAGCAATTGTTTTGCAATACAGTAAATATATGTTTACTGTGTGTGCAGCAAAAAGATATTTCATGATGCAGTGTTTGAGAAATTGTGCATAATAACTGCTCAGGGCATATTACACTAAAATGGGCATATTACACTGAAATGTCTCAAATATTCATTCGACAAATTTTTTTTTTTTTTTTATTAATATCGTTTTTTTTTTTTTTTTTTTTATTATTATTATTATTATTATTATTATTATCAAACATAGGACTGACTAACCCAAACATTACATACTAGATCTGCTTTTGGTTTAAAGTATCATCATAGAGATGCAGTTTGAATATTCACTCATTTGGGAACAATGCACTTTATACATTTTTAGAATCAAAATGAAAAAAAAAAAAAAATACTGCAAACTTAAAAATGAGCGATAGAGGAAAATAGGATAACATTATAAATACAATTAGAGATAAGCATTTACCATGCACCCAAAAATTTATAATTATTTAATGAGCATAACATGAAAAGTTATAATTTAAAAGATGATCACTTTTATTAGATTTTTTTTTTACATTAGGAGAATTTTCATGTTATTGAGATTTGGTTTTCTTAAGTTCTCCGCTTTTTAGAGTTTTCTTCTTCTTCTCTGGAATATCCTGAACAAGAATACTTTGATTTCAACCATCGTCTAAAATTCATTCATTGATTTTTAGACGATATATGGGTCTAAAATTCATTCATTGATTTAAATCATATTTTAATTGAATGCCCTGCTTTTAATTTAAATCGTGTTCTTTTTTTTGAATCATTGTCATTAATTTTGCAGGACTTGGTGGGTGAGAGATACCACCCGAGTATTTTTAAGTTTTTAAAGTCAATTAACTTTTATATATACATTTAGTATTGTGAGCTTTAGTTTTATCTTTATGGTCATTACGTTCATGTCATTTATCTAGCATTCATTCAGAAAAGTTTTACCTTATTGTATTGCATTATTATACTATACAGAATTTTATTTGATCTCCTTTTAGATTTTAACTAATGTATTAAAACACCCATATATGAATGTTTCAATTTACCATTTGCTTGGCGCAGCATGGCCAAATATGGCCCTTGCGCCACTAAACATCATACAACAACAACAACATTCATTGATTTTTAATGAAATTGAAAAGTAGATCTTCCTTGGGGGTTGGACGACAAAAATAGGTTTGCCAAGTGAAATACAATTTTGATTAGAATAACCTTTTATGCAATACATCTAAATAATAATTGGAATAAGAATATGAAAATGAATTTTTTTTTAAATATAGAATTCCCCCCTCCCCAAAGGTTACATTTCTATGCAATATTTTTGAAATGCGCCTCAATTTCAATATTTTCAGAGGTATTATTCATTTATGTCGCCATAAATAAATTTTATTGTTACAAATATAATTTGTGGTTAAAATACCACGATTAAGTCTGCTCATATTTGATATTATGTGTTTTCAGCATAAAAAAGATCGCTTCAAGATAAAGTTAGTTAAGATCGATATTCATCTCTAGATGACAATGGCAATTGTAAGATATTTTTATGTGTTATTTTTATAAGTTTATTTAAATTGAATAATATAAAATAAGTGCATTATTTGTTTTCCGATAATGGGAGTAAAAGGGTGGATTATTTCAAAGGCATTTAACCAAGTCTTAATTTTTAAAAATTTCATAGAAAAATTTAATTGAAATATTCATTTAAAAAAATCTCATACATTCTTTATATGTATTTATAATGATCTATGTATAATATTTTAAGGTGCGCTAAAGAAAGCACCACTTCAAATTGGCTAAAGAATTTTTTTTTCTCAAATTAAACGCAATGTTCGGTAATTTATATATTTTCAAAACTTTACTGAATTTCATCTAAGTTTAAGTCAGAATCATTTTCAATTTATGAATTAATGTATTTCAAATTTTATAGAATCAATATTATCCTTATATTTTCTTATAGTCATAGTTTCCATTAATAGTTTAGTATAAAAAATTTATAACGATAGGGGAAAAAGAAAAAAAATCGAACTTCTTTGAAAGCTGACAGTCACTTCATTATCTCCCGCTTTTGAATAGATGTCCCAAAAAGAAATCTTCTTTCTTAAAAAGAAGCCATCACTTCCCTTCTGTCTATAAGCGTGGACAGAAAAAAAAATGGCGAATTTATGGACCTTAAATGTTGTTCTAGGGTAATCTTTCAAAGTCTTTGAATCATCGTAAAAAGAAATCCCCAGAAAATTTTGAGCCTTCCTTCGAAAAATATCGCAAGCTACTGAAAGCCAAACAAAGCATTTTTCAAATAAGAAGAGCACGAAGGCAGAAGCCATCTCCAGGAGAGAGTAGCTCCATTGAAAAGATGAAAAGATCAAATATTCCATGATCCGCAAAAGGCCCAACATCGTTCTTCCATTAGAATCACTAGGTGGGGAGTTTTCCATTAAGTGCCGCAAGAGGTCACCACGTGCCATCATTCTCCACCATTCCTCTTCTTTAGCCCCCGACTGTGCTACCGACGCAGCTTCTCTTCCTCGAATCTTTTCAAGGATCCTCAATTTGAAGATCATTTTTTATTAGTGGTGCTTCTACTGGCATCATGTTTGAAGCCTCCTGTTCTGCCGGCACTTAGCGTAGCTCGTGGCAGAGTTTTTAATAGATAGGTTCGCCTTTCAAACTTAATTTTAAATGATTTTCTTATTTCGGAATAAAAAGAAAATATATATATGCGCTTAAGAGATACATATAGATAGAAAAGTAAGTAGGAGAAATAAGTGATTTTTTCCCCTTCTTTCTTTACGTTTTTTTGAGAGTCTTGATGCGATCTTTTTAATGTTCCTTTTTATATTTTCTACAGCTTTTGAAACTCTTTGAAAGAAATTCAGATTGATGGTGATCTACAAATATGAATTTTGTTTCTGTGAAGCATTTCGTAGAGAAATAAATGGAGATTAGCTCAGTAATTAAATAATGTTCAGTTTTTATCTTTTGTTTAATGTTTAATTTTTATCTTCTTAGACTTCACTTTATCTTGATTTGAAGACAAATGGATAATTTGCTCTCTATTTATGATTCTATCATGATAAAGCTCGTGGACTGATATATTTTCTATAAATTACAACCTTTATGATGCGACATAATTTAAGATCTTGGAAGAAACACTCTACAGACCAAATAATTGGACTAAAAGCTACCAAATCTTACAAGTTATTGCTTCTTGGTTTAGTTTAGGTCTATTACATTTATATCTCACTTTGAAATAAAGCGATGACTATTTTGGAGCAGAACTTGCCATTTTTGCACCACGATCAGATAACGAGAGCGATTCCCAACTCTCTTTATACTTTTGTTCCTTACTAGCGGCGCTAATTCTTGAGTAGTAGCTACTCACAATGAAAGATTTTTTTATATTTCTTAAAACTTAGTTGAAACTCTAACGTTTCTTTCTCTTCGGAATATATTATCGTAAAAAGTATTTTGACATCAATTTAAAAGCTAAAAACTTAACTTTTCAGTGATATCATTTTTATGCCTCTACAGTCTCTCGTTTTCTAGTTTTAATAAATTTTTCAAGATATTTTTTAAATACATAATGCACCAATGTTTTCCATCATGTAAGCGATTACTTTTATTCATGGATCTTTTGTAATACTGAATTCATTTATTGATATTCCTTTATCAATACGAAAATTAAGAATTAATTGTTATATATAATGTAAAGAAGACAAATTAGTTGTGAAATATTGACATGCTATAATGTTTCGAACTACAGACTTGAATTTTTTTCAAAAAAAAAAAAAAAAAAAATCAGATAGGAATTCATACTTTATATATTTGCTTTCTTTTTTATACTTTATCAGAATAGTCAATTTACATTTTGATGAAACAACACTAATTCATCGCATTATTTATTTATTTGTTGCAATATTAAAAGTAAATCATTCGCTTCTATAAAATTTAAACTACCCTGAAAGGGAATCATAGTTCTTAAACAGTTATTGCTCTGAATCATCAGCATCTTAGTGCTTTCTTCGTTATATTATGTTATAACATAAGACCACCAGCAGTGAATGGAATGTACACAATGAATTCAAAATTAGATCACTACAGTTTATATATTATATGACCGTATACTGCGTTTAAAATAGTCCGCGAAATGAATTTAATCACCGCAGTAAATTTGAGAGTACGTGTTTCAGTATGATAAATATATTATATTCAGAAAAATTGAAAAAAATTACAGTTCGCAAAAAAAAACTGCATAATTTATCACATGATTAAATTATCTGAAACTTTTTCATCTATTATGGCTGAATAGTTGATGTGTTTGATTATATAAGTGAGCATTATATTCGTGGGGGAGAAATTTTTTCAAATACAAGTCGCAAGATGGATAATTATTTTCAGATGGATAATTATGGGAAATAATTTGGTATCCTTATACTATTAAAAATAATACACCTGAAATTTCAAATGCAATTTTATCCTGTTAATGCTGAAAATTATTTATTTTAAAAAATATATAGATGAATATTTTTAGAAACAGAACAAATTTTCAAGATTTCGTAACTGGGACAAAAGGACATGGATGACCTGGCTGATATTCCAAAGTTGCAAACAGCATGAATACAATATGTGTTTTTTATTATATTAGATAGATTCTTTATAGGAATATTATTTATTACAATAATTTTCATAACATGATTTCGAAAAAAGTTCTGCATACTTCTCCGATCAAGATGATCCAAAGTGACTGGTCATATGGCCAAATTCTTAGATGGACTATTCAGCTCAAAGGCAGTGGAAATATTGGTGCAGGAAGAAGAGAGATACAATTTTCGTTACCCCTTAACTCTCTTAGAAATGAAGATAAAAAGACTATTTAAATTCGGTAATGAAACTGAAAGTTTTCTGAAATTGAATCAGATATTGAAAATTTTTCCGATAATTGCTACTACTTAGAAATTAAAGATTGAAAGTTGATTTTCATCCCCTAATTTTTCTGTCTCCTAACTATGTCATGAAATCTCTTTGAAAAACTATTATCAATTTGCTTTCCACTGTCTTTCATCCCCATAGTTTTAAATTTTATGAAATTAGAGAAAAATTGGTAAGGGAGTTGAGATCATCCTTTCTCTTTTTCACTTCTTACGACAAAAGGAATCCCTTCTGGCTTTCTTACAGAAATTTCTTTTTCTTTCTTTTGAAAGCAAAATTGACAAATGCGATTGGCTAGGACAAAAAACAAATGCTATTAAATTGGGGCGAGGACTTAAGAAGACAACTGTCTTCGATTTGAGTACCTTGTTTGGAGAAACTGGAAGTGTTTATTATACGAAGATAGCAGATACAAATAAAAAAAAATGGACGAAATCAGGATTAAGGTATTACAGTAGCCAACAAAGAGTGAGGAAAATTTGACATAGCATTAAATTCTCTTATAAGTGAATACACAAAAGCATAAAAGAAGTTGAATTTTATCCTTGTCGTTTTCAACAATTCGTAACATTTGATCTGTTTCAACAATTGTGTTAAGATCACCAGCTCGATTTCTTTTAATACTATCAATTATAACCATCAATCAAATAAAAAAAAAAAATGCTAAAAAAGGAAATAAAAAAATTGACTAAATGCTGCATAGAACTGGCCTCAAATTTACAAAATACAGACCCGTAGTTGTATTCAAGAGAAATGGTCTTTATTGACATCTGTTGTGGAGATGTTATAAATTCTGTCCCTTTTATATTTCAAAATAATTACTATTTTTTTAAAATTTTGTTTGCGATTTGATTCAATTTACTATTTTTTTAATAAAACTTTTTTTTTACACTGCTATTACTTTCTCCGTTATCCGCAATGATTTGTTTTGTCATGATAAAATAAATAAACCAGCCAGATTTAAAAAATTAATTTACGCATTAATATAGAATTATAATTAATAAGAATAATAATTCTTTGATTATATTATTCTGTAAATATAATTGGAATAACCCAACATTTATTTAATCTTATAACCACTTATTAATCTCCTTATTTTTAATTTATTTCCATTTAAAACATTTTAGTAGAACAACTCAAATTAACATAATAATATCTGCACGATTTATTTTTGATAATGCGGCAAGATATTTTATTTAAAAAACTATTTGTTCCACGTTATAAAAAATGAAAATAATATTGATACAACTTCATGCTGACTTTTGATGAAAACTAATAAATATTCATTTTGATAATTAGTTATTCAAAAGAAGATAACAATGTAATCCTTAAGTGTGTATCAAGGAGCTGAAGCATGCGAAATTAGAATCAAATGAAGACAAATATAATCACATATATGGATCTGTATCAATCTTATTGTGATATATTTTATTCATATACACGTGAAGCCAGTGCATTCGCCACAAAAGCTATGTTTTCTGGATAGGTATTGTTTTATTGTTTTTTTCCCTTCATACCTTGACCCTCGGGGGGGGGGCACCTCGAAATGAGGATGAGATGCTTCCGGCATGGTGGTTGGATCTCGCCACCCTGGAGGATACACTAATAGGTGGGGGATCTGGCTCCTCCCATCGATGACGGGACGTACTTCCTTCGGGGAGGGTTGTACCGTGGCCGGTGACGGCCCTTAGGACTCCCTTGATAGGTTGATTTCCCTTGATACCTTTCTTCCACGTCACCCAGAAGGCTTTCACCAAGTTTTTGCATCGAATATTTTTAAATTATTATTACTTGATCTGTTTCATAAACATTTCTTAAAAAAATTGTTAATCATTTTCGTTTAAAACATATAGAAAAAATAAATCCTATTGTATATCTGGCTTCATATAGTTATAGAATGACTCTTGTTACCTAAACCATAAATCAACCAACCCAATAAGCTTCCGCAATGGAATAACATTCACTTTATTCATAAACTTGAACGGATCATTTTTCATTTCAATTTCTTTATATTCTGTGTTTCCAGCCAGTAACCAATGTAATTTTAACGTATTCACAAGAGTATGGGTACCAAACGTTGAATATTTCTGATTCAGGTGATAAATGTTTGCTTTAAAACCAAAAGCTATATAATTTCAAGCAGTATATTTCAAAATTCTCAGATACGTACAAGAACAAAATATAATTATTCACTTGTGGTTTCTCATATTCTATCATGTTTTATGAATTTGGATGTTCACCAACATTAGTATCGATAAACGAGGTTGAATTTATCATTTTTCAGAATTTTCATGCCATGCAAATGTAATATTTTCTTTCCTTTGTTGAGGAATCCAGTTCACATAATATAAAGAAATGTTTCCTGTTAATGAAAGTAATTAAATGCAACAATTACTCACAAATTTAACTCGAAGGTAGTCATCACCCAAGTTATAAATGGAAGGGAGAGGAAAGACAACAGCAGTTGCTGTAATCCCTTACAATCGTTGGTAATATGAATGAAGAGGTGATATATCTTGTTAGTGGAAACCGATTTGTATTTAAAAAATTGTAGCTTCAAGTTTTCGTTAAAGATTTTTAAAGAATCCTCTGAAAAAAGTTTTCATAATAAAATATTCGCTTTCTTTTCACGCTACGTGATCACCGGAAACTTATACCTCGACGGTGATACAGAGGTTAAGTCGACCCAACCCCGCAAGTAGAAATTGCTAAAGATGTGATAGATGAGATATTTATAATTTTATTTTCCCCACAGAGCACGTATGACTTCGAATTTTCATGGAGAACAGAGCCCACTCTTTAATATGGATCGTTATTTAAAGTTATTTGTGCTTATTTCTTACTGTTGTTTGATTCGCCTCTGTTTTTAGATGTTAAATATCGCCTCTATTCTAAAGGATAATCCAAAATTATTATACATGCCTAATAATCATTTAAAAAGAATATGCTTAATAATCCTTTTTAAATTAATATCATTTAAAAGGACAGAAAAGTAAAGATAAAATGACAGATAAGCCATTTTTGTTTCTTTCATCTTTTAATTAACATAAGTTAATATTCTCTAAAAATCGATAATGTTTTGTTTTCACCACTTAATATGTATTTATTTAACATCCTAATGATAAGAAACATACTGTTAAAACACTTCTGGATATTTTAGTCGATATAGAAAGCTAAATGACTCCTAAGATACTCAAACGCCCAAGGGAGACGAATTATTTGCTATTCTGACATAATCACAGATTTAAATATTAAAAAAAAATATTCTGTAACTTGGCGCACGAATATACGTGAAGAAGAAATATCCAGTAAAGAATAAAAATAAAATTTTAAAGAAAATTCCGACATCTAGCTCAAAACATCGTAGCATGATATTGTACGCTTGCTTTCCTGATGCATATTAAGGGTAAAAATTTACCCTTATTATAAGTCAACAATAACGTGCATATAAATATGTATTTAATGGCGACTCAATTCTTATGTATATAAATGTAGTAACTAAAGTAATTAAAAAGTGCTAGTGTGAAATATACTTGAAAATATCTTCAAAAATTTATTAGAACAAGAGAAATGTTTTGAAAATATAATCAGTATAATTGAAAAGCTAATTTTTAAGATTTTAAAACAGTATAAAATGATTTTTTGACATAATATAACCGAAGTGATTGAAAATTTTTTAAAATATTACTTTAATTTTAATTAAAAATCCAATAAAAATTTTAAAAAACAACCTTTTTGTACTTGTTGCTTGGTAGCTTTAAGACCAAAAATGTGGTGAACGATTTTATTGTTACATAATTTACTGATAGTATCTAGTATATATATGTTATTGCATTAAACTAAAAAAGATATATGATTTATTTCTTTTAAAAACTTTTGCAAGCAACATCGTTCAATTTCTTGAACCATTTCAAGAGTTTTTCACAATATCATCGAAGAAAATGCATTTTTACTTTCTCGGAACTTTGGACTTCGTTGTGAATCTTGCAGCAGGAAATTCGACATCTCAACATCAGACAATGATTAATGCTGTTAGATAAAGTAATTTATGCGCAGCTATGTTTGTCTTGTGTCTTTGATGTTATTTCAATCGATTCTTTTAGTAATAGAAAAATGTCTTCTCCTCTATAGAGAAAAAAGAAGCACTTGCAGAATTATAGTCTATTTAAAATGCCTTGTAAGTGAACAGAAACGTTTACGAACAGGAGTATTCTATCTTCAGATTTCTCGTTTATTTTCACGAACAGCCTGTTTTGTGCTTAGCTTCTTCATACAGAGAAGAAAATAGAATTTCGTACTTCTTCCCTTCGACCGCGGAAGTTCAAAATTTGATACAGATATAGAATTTCGATATTAGAACGACATACCAAATTGTATAATTTAGCTTCTACATTTTTGACCATTTATTCTTATATAAATATGTAAAAATCTCAAAAAGATTGTCTTTGGGCTCAAAAAGACCTTGAACGATAAATCCATCAAAATTTCAAGACGGAATTTATTTTACGATTACGCTAAAACTAAATGAATGAAATTTAGCAATAGCCAAACAAGAGATTGCATTAATGCGCCAAAATTCATATCGTTTGCAATATTTAATCAAATATTTAATCACGTGATTTTCTTAAATTGTTGAAAATCAAGGAAGAAGCCTTCTGTTTAATATCTTATAGTTCACATGACCGATAAGAAGATGAAATTACATTTTTGTGAAATTTAGATGAACCACACAAGTGCAATTTCAATATCGCTATGTCGTAATGGTTCTCGTCTTTATTAGAATAGTTCATACAGTGAACAGAACAAGTCTAATAGTAGTTAAAATAATACTGTTTTAACTTCTATTAGAATCTTCTAGTTTTAAAACAGTATTATTTTAACTACTATTAGGCTAGTTCTAATAGAAAAATAATTGTTAATAATTATTTGATACTTAAGAATATTTTCTTGAGAGAAATTAGTTTCAAATAAAATATTTAATTTAAAGTAAACACAACGGATTCTTGGAAAGCCGTCTGACCTCAAAAGTAAATAGTTAAAATTTCAAACTAATATGGAAAACTAAAGAGGGGGGGGGGAGAGAGAAATAAAAAAAGAAATATCGATCAAACCCAGTATTAGTGAATAAATATTTTTTTTTTTAATTTTTAAATGGCACAAAAATGATTTCAAGAGTTATCAAAACACAACAAGTTTATAAAAAAATTGTAATAATTAAAAAAAGATAAAAGTTTGGATAACATGTTAATTAATCATGCTTGTAATTTGTACTTTATATATCAATAGATTATCTCTTTACTGCTGTGTATTACTTACTGTCATAGATAAAGAATCTTTTAATTTGCTAGCGTGGATCACAGCTGTTATTCAAATGGCGTTACCCTCAGCAACCTAATCAAGAAAATTTTTATTAATGCTAATCAAAGACATTTGGTGATATAATTCATAAGCAAAATAATTATTGGATACATGGTGTAAATAATATTAACCCGAAGTTTATTAGAAAGTGAAGTGCAAAACTCTTTCGATTTTCCTAACCAAACGAAAGTAAACAATGAGCGATAGATGGCGTTAGTAGTATAAAATTATTAGAAGAGCATTTGGAATCGGCGAAAATGATTTCTTCATCCCCAAGCTTGGAAAAAGGGAAAATTTTTCGATTTTCTAAATTTGCAACCATGAAATATTACCAAAAGATGCGAAAAAAGTTTCGAACAAAATTTTAATTAAACTTAATATTATAAAAAAAATCTTTCTATTTTTAAGAGCAGGTATTTCAAATGAAAAAGGAAGACTCAATTTAAACTTTTTTTTTCTTTCGAATGTAGATTTCTTTACAATTACTAAATAATTTTTAAAGTTTATGACAACTTTTTAACTTAATAAGCATAACTAATGCAATATGGAATGTATGCAATAGATAGATAGTTTTAAGGAATCGAATCAAGAAAATAACTGAAGACTGAATTTGACTGAATTTAGAATTTTAAATCTATTAATACAACTATAAATATTAATTTATAGTTGTATTAAATATTTAAAAAGTTTTATTGGACTATTATGTATAGTTATATTGAATCTGTATAAAGTTTATTTAGGAATAAAAACCTTACTTTTAATGATTAATGATATAAATTATGTACTCTCCAATCTTCCATATCTGCCATTGTGAAGATGCACAATTCAAAATTTCATTTTAAATGTGAATGAAATCGGGCTTCAAACCCTCACTCCTTCAGTTCTTAAGCTGAAACAGCCATCGCTATGTAATTATTTAATAACATGTCTTGCTGAATATTTGGTCTCTGAGAGTCTCCCCCCTCACCCTTCAATTTGAAAGAGCTTGGTTATGAATTCTGCTGTGACTGAAATTGATATACTAGGACAAACAGTCTTAAATCAGTCGGACTTTTACGAACTTCAAAGGTAAACTAATGTAAGGAAATCACTACAAGTACTGACGCATTTTTAAGTCTATTTTTATTCCTGTATATTAAAGTATAGTTAGATTCCGTTTAAAGCCTTAGATATTTCGAATAAGATTTTAGATTAAAGTGTTAAATGTTGCTTAGTAATGCAACATCATCAAGTTAGATGCATACATTTAATGCCACAGAATTTTTTTAATATAAAACTATTTACGAGTATATTACGAGTAGTATTACGTATTTCTGTAGGTTTATGATCGATATTGTTTCACTGATCAATACTTTTTTTCCCTGCCTACATCCTTACCAAAGAAAAGAATGCAGCCTTATATATATTTGAAAGATCTTTGTAATGCAAGCAGAAAGTGTGCTTGTTACTCCAAACTGTTTTTTATCGTGAAGATGAGCCAACATAGGAATCGAAATATCAACCAAAAGCAACCATTGATGTTTGCATAAAAATATAATAATTATTATAATAAACCTTGCAGGATGGATAGACCCGCGGAATTTGTTTCAAAGTCTACATGAAAGATGAAAGTGAGAAAAGTTACATACCTTCGAATTTAAGTCAAACATTATTTTTTTAATCGCCCTTTCGTTCAGTGATTTTGAATAAATTGGCAAATTATTACTCAACCAATCGATATCAGTGCAAAGATAAATATTTATCATGTAGTAACGAAGAAACAACTCTTCACCCCTCGCGGCCATTCAAACATATACTTCTGTGACCCAAAACATTAATTAGGAATTCTCTAATTTTGAAAGACCTGAATAACTTAACAAAAACAAACTGCCAAACATATTATGAATCCTGATCTCTCCATTATTCTCTTAGAAGAAATGCCTCAAGTGCCATTTAATCCGGCTGTCAAAGTGCTCGAGGAACCCGACAAGGACTGCTGTGTCTGTTACCAGACACCGATCCGCATGCTATTTTCATCCAACTATCTGACCAGCAACTCCCTGTTCAAAGAAATCCATTTTTCACCCTTCAAGTGGTCATCCTAGCCCCGTGAAGATGTACGTCACCGAGGCAACATGAAGAGGGTCCACTGTGTGAGGGCGATTACAATAGACAGAAGTGAATAACAGAAGGAATTAGATGCCGCTGTCTCCGCCATTGTGCGCGCAAGTTTTTGTTTAATGGCCGATTGTGGAGATAGGAACTCGGTGACGTCAGAAGGCGTTGTCGATGCACACCGATTTATTTATGGTTTCTTCACTACTAAACCCGATGCCGCGGTTTGTTTGTTGTGCTGTTGTTCGGCTCTTATTTTTGTTTCGCTTTTGAGTTGAAGAGATTCATGATTCTCAGCTGCAAGTTCAAGTAGAAATGTTGAGAGTCTATTATGTTTGGTCACAGAGTGCGCTGCTTTGGTTATTAAATCCGATAATCGATTATTTTATAGAGTTTTTGATCCTTGACCGTGGCTAATTGTAAATTATATGGTTTTGAAAGAGGAAGCCAACTTCAGATTCTCCAGAATTCAGCATTATTCCAAAATTATTAGTACGTTATTTGTTATATTGATGATTGAAGTTTGTTCAGCTTTTCAGAACAAATTGTAACAATATTGTTGCAAGTTCAATTTGCAACAATAAATCAATAATTGGTTCTCGATTGCATCGTCAAATCCAAAGCGTTTTAGAGTCAGTAACTATGCAGTACTCCAAAGGTTTTAGAATAATAGCAATAGCATACCTCAAACTTTCATCTAAAAAGAGCTTCTTAAACTTTGGGAGGTCATGGTGTGCTTGTGATAAGGTGTCGGCTTCAGGGCAAGGATGTAGGATATTCTAAACTCAATTTAGGCTTGATGCGTTATACTTTGATGCCTAATATGCAGTCCTAAGTGCACTTCTAAACACTTATAGAGTTTCGAAATTTTCTCCCACTATCTTGCTTCAGATTCTTTAACAACTGCAAGTAAAAATTAAAAAAGGGAATTATGATAGGAGAATTTAAAATGTTTAAGGCCTATTTTAAAATAAATTTCTTTTTTACTTTCCATTTATTAATGCTTCCTATTAGCAGCCATTTTCCAAATTTGGGATTTAAACAATATTTTTTTCTCCAGAAAACAAGAACTGAATTTGTTTACTTTTGAAAAGAGATAATGAGGAAGAAATTGTAAGACATCATGCTCTAAAATACAAATGATTTTTAAGACAGAGATCTGCTGAATAGAAACTGTTATAAACCTATGTTAAAGTTCAGATAATCTGCATTAAGACCTAAGCACTTATGCTCAGTATTTATATACGAAGTTATTTATATACGAATAAAGCGATATTTTGTCTAAAATTTTCAATTAAAAAATTTTTGGATTTCAGAAAATAGAGATTGTTTTGAATCATTTAACAAACTGTATATTTAAAATAATAATAAGAAATTTCAGAGATATTCCTGGCTGAGCTTAGCACTTTCAACTATGTCTTCAATCTCCTCAAAGGAAATTTCAAAAGGAATCTAGAAATCCTTTACCCTATAACGCCAGACCCAAAACTAACTTTAATATTGAGATTAGTAAAAGCAAAATGCCCTCTAAAGTAGTAATGATTTTTAATAACTTGTATAACACATAATATAAAGAGAATATATAAAACAATATGAAGTGTAAACTAGACACAACATTAAAATAAGTCGAATGTTTTATAAGTGAAGAAAATACTTAAATCCTAGGAGTTTTTATGCAATTTCACAAGTATTTCATCTTCCTGCTCTCTAAATACCATTTCTTCTTCGGTATTCTTTCACTTTTATACTTTGCGCCTGTATTTATTTTGTTATCAAACAGATAGATATTGAATTATGACTGTACAATAAAAATTCAATATAAGAATACTGTTTATTATCAGAACCCTGTTATTGATAATGATTTGTAGAATGAATCTGTTAACGATATAAAAAGTATATATTTATCATGAGTGAAAACTTACTGAGTTTAAATTGGAGGAACAAAAAAATAGTGTATCATTTTTCATCGTTGATTTCATAAGAAACATGGCAACAATTGATATAAAACAGTAAATTGACATATTATTGGAATAATGAAATCTCTTTTAGCTTCACAGAATATCCTTTTTGAGGTACATATAACAAAACGTCTCAAGCACGCAGAATTTTGAATAATAGTTTAGACATTCTACTACAGACTTATACGAACCAGAAATAGATCCAGGTAATTAGAGATTTACAACCAAAAATTTCAATTCGTTCTTTCAAGAAAATGCGATAGCATGAAGTGCAAATGCAATGAGGCTTCAACAGAAGATTTTATTTTGTTTAGCCAGTTTAATTCTCTAATTACTTGTACTACGATTGCTGCAGGTTGGATGCCAATCTCTGTTTTTTTGCTGTATTCCATGATTTTGAAGGGTAATATATTTATTCATCATCGCAAATATTAATTTCAACATACTGTTATCGGTAAATAAAATAACAATTTGTTTTGTTCAAATCTATTTGAATTTATTTGGAGACGTTGCATTAAAATAAGAATTTTGAAAAAGCTGCAGTAAGAGGATTAATGCCGTGTCTTGAAGCTGATCAAAGTTTATTTTGAGATAAATCTCATAAATTTGAAACATGGTCACTTGTAGTCATCTTGCATAGCGTTTTAATAAATAAAGAAAAAGAAGTAATGTTCATTTCAAGATTCAGAGGCTAACACTTTCAAACAATAACTCCGCAAAGACATGAAGATGATATGCAATAAAATGTGGGCCTTTCCAGAATTCTTTATGGACCTTCACCTTGCCTTCACTTCCTTAAACCCCATTTTTTAGATGATTTTTTTTTTTTAATCTAACGCTTTTTTTTTTTTTTTTTTTTTGCTGAAATAAGTACCTTCTGATACATGTGCAAAAATGCTGAGCGTTTCCGTATTTGAGAATTGACAGAAAATACGATTATTTTTTTAAGCTTTCTTTTTGTATTTTACACGATTAAGATTCACTTCTTATAAATACTTCATTACAGGAAAGTTTTCTTAACTTTTCATTGCAGCAGTTATGTCTGTCACAGGTTGTATTAAAATTGCATCTTTAAATGTGAATGACTGCACTGTCAATGAGAAACGTGCTGCACATTTCTCTGCTTTTCTCTTGCAATATCAAATCACATTTTCCTTATCAAAAGTTACTTTATCCAATAATTTAATGCTGAATATTAAAAATAATTCAACGAAATTTTTGGCTACTATTGCATAAAATATTGGGCTTTTTGATCAAAACTATGTTTCGGTTTAGAGAATCGGAAATCTGAAAACCAATTATACTAATTTCCGTTGTCTGTGAGAGCCTAGTATTCATTATATCAGACGTCGTCCCTTTTAGTGATATGTCTTGAAAGCTCGTATTAACCAATTGAAGTATCTTTCTCAACATCTGTTCACGGGTTGAAATTCTGAAATTTGTCGTCAAGTATCATTTGTGTAACTTCGAAACAGCAGATCAATCATACTTAACCAAACTATTTGAGTTAGTATATTTTCACCCTGACAACTTTGCTACCATTTTTTTTTTCAAAAAGAATAAATTTTTTAAGGTATTGAACTTTTAAACATATTATATATTTTTCCATACTTTGAAATTAAATTTAGGATGCATATAAAGGTAATAAATGTATGTTGAGAAAAACTGGTTCTAAAAATGAGAACAGCTAGACAAAATGAAAATTTTTATACCATAAATAGCATTTAAGATTTATTTACAATTGACTTTGAATGAATAATCTATACTTATATAAAGCTCAATGTGTGTGTGTGTGTGTTGGCGTCTACAGGTCAGGCCATTTGACCTACAGCTACCAAATTTGGTACATGTATACCTTAGAGGTCGGGAATGTGCACCTAGGGTCCCTTTTTTTGAATTTTTAATTAAAATTTTAATTATTAATTAAAAACTAACTTTTCCGAAAAAAATCTTCCATTTTTCTCTACCGCCAAATGAGTAAGGCTTCATTTTTTTCCCCCTAACAGTAATAATAAGGCTAGGGTTAACATTTTTCGGCCGATTATTTCAAACGATTCTGCTTATTTTCTTAATGTTTTATGCATTTAAAATTAAACATTGTAAACTAATCGATCTTTCAGATTCATTCTGAAATACTTTTGAATTAAAATAACACAGAATAAAGGAAATTAAAAATGTCTAATCTGCATAGCGTTACCCCAACTGGCGTGGAAAAATTCACGCATTTGCATTACCGTAACTGGCGTTGAAAATTCACGCATGCGCATTGTGTTCTGATTGTTGACAATATTATCAACGGATGATTCTTGATTTAAATTATTTTTAGGTTAGTTGCATGCTTTTGTAATTAAATTGTATTTATTTTAGTTATATATTTTTTGTATATGCTTATAGTTTTAAGTACATCGTTTTTTAAGTAGTTTGTTTAAACCTGTTTTCGACCAATTATTTTAAACGATTCATTTTTTTTTTCTTAGTGTTTGATGCATTTAAAATTAAACATTGTTAATGAATCGATCTGTTCATGATGAATCTGAGAAAATTTTGTTGACAAATTCTTGAGATATTACATAAATTAAGAAAAATATTCTGTAGTGCCCATAAAGTTTAAACGCTCAGTAACTCTGTTATCAGTAATCATATTATAAAAAAATGCTTTGTTTCAGTAAAAAATATTATTATATTAATTGCAGATTAATTCTTTCCACTTTAATTTAAAGCATAAATTCTACGGGAGCTAACAGAAAATTAGAGAGATACATATTACGTTATGTCTGAAGGCCTTTATAATATTATAAGTGAATTATATGACTATCAAAATTTGAAGTTTTAAAATATTTTGATGGAGAATCTATTAAAGTAGGAATTGCGTAAAATATTTAATTATTAAAATTTAAACGAACATCAAGATTGGCGAACCAAACCTGGTCGCCAAAGGCCGCTAATATACAATAAATAAATAAATGGTAAGAATTTTCAATTAATGAAATGTTAATAGCTATTAAAAATTAAATAGAAAACATAATCATTTTACAAATAATAAATAATTAATAATAACCATTTAAGTAGTACAGCAATTTCGATTACATCTATATAGTAAAAAATACAAAACGTATAGTGTAATTTTTATTTAAAATGTACGAAACTTTATTAAAGAATGTGAATTTTGATTGTTTTGTTTTGAATGAAAGAATTAAATTTATCCGACACTTACTATATTATACAAGATACTATGTATATAAGATACGCAAAATGCATTCAAAATATATACGAACGAAAATAATCTGGAAATGAAGATAAGTTTTAATTTTTAAAAAAAATTTAATTTTGAATAAAACAAAATAAATTCGAATTGTAGACATTATAGATGATAACTTAGGTAACAATTTTATTTTATGTTAGTTGGAAATTCACAGGACTAGAGAAAAGTTTGATTTACCAATTAAACTGAATTGAAAGTACTCACATTAACCAAGTTCTTTTGCATTGTGTAATTCATATTCATTGATTTTTTAAAATATAATTTTAAAAAAGAAACCCGCGCATTCAAATAATATTCAATACTTGGAAAAGGATGTTTCAAACTCAAGCATAAGTAGTAAGCATCACATAATATTCTAAAGCCATCAAATGAAATATTCGAAATGAAACATAATTCAGTTTAAAATTCCTATTCGCAGTAAATACATTAAAATAGGGTAAAATTACTTTCAAACATTTTATGACCGATAAAAGCCCTTGCATTTTATGAAATGAATTTGAATAATATCTTGCAAATCTATCTTGAACGCTCTTTTTAACGATTTATTTACCATGCAGAATGTTTTATGGAATTGTGATGATCATTCTACAGAAAATATCAGCTTCGTACTTTGACCCAGGCTCACTTGTCTGAAAAAGTGCAATATCGAAACAGATCTCGCCGTTTAGAGGTTTCTAATAGCCGCTTAAGGGCAACCCATTAATGCTAATACAGATCGAAACAGGTGCAAATCTCAAAGCGATCTTAAATAGCAATTTAATAACCATTTTTTCCGGCTTGTGTTTCATTGATGCAAGGGGCAATTATTCTTGGATTTTATCCCACGAGTTCCCTGTCGTTGCGTTCGGTACTCAAACTGTTTGGGTCAAGTAATATCATTTTTGAGTAATTTCGTCAGAGATTTCGGAATGTATATATTATTCCTTGAATATTGCATTTGTTTATCTTTGACGGTTCTTTTTTTTTTGCTTGTTTATATTAGGAAATAAATTGATAGTGATATATTGGGAAATAAATTGAATTTGTGACTGTTTATATTAGGAAATAAATTGATAATCGCAAATGTTAGTAATTTTATACTTATGCCAAGTAAACGTTTTCGAGATATTCGATATTTGAGCTTCATATAGTCTCATTCGTAATTATTTAAATAATAAGGATATTATTATTTGAAGCTGCTATTATTTATTTAACAGATGGTGTTTTTGCCTTTATTATTGTGAGATTTAAACTTTTGTTTCTTCTGTGCTTTTTAATAAAACGAATGCTTTTTTTTTACTTCTATATACGTTGTGCACTTAAATAAAACTTTTAGAGATTAGGTTTTAATACCAATTTTTATTTAATTTTATTTAATTCTCCTTTTTTGTTAATCGTTTTCTTGCACCTTTATCGATTGTTTATTTGTTATATTAAAATGAAATGGAAGAACTAATTTTAACTATTTAAAATGGGTAAAAATAAACAGAAATTAAAGTGGTATTTTGAATATAAATAATATAATATAATATAATTTTGAATATAGATAATAAACCTAAGGTATAAAGATAAGAAACAAGCTCTTATCGCAACGAAAAATATTAAAAGATAATTATTTTCAGAAAGCGTATTTTAACGAAATTTTTAAAAAGAACAGTATAGAACTCTTTGGAAACAGTTAATTTTTTATTAATCAATTTTTGTTGTCCAAACATGTTACCTCACTTGATCCAGGAATATGAATGGGATGTTGAAGGTTTATTTAAAAGCTTTCCAGGAAGGCAATGTAATCCTATATGTCTGACTTCAAATGCTATGGGTTACTTTGACCAATAAAAGGTCCTTCAGCATTCATCAAGATTTCTTAACTAACGAACTTGCTAAATAAAATAAAGAAATTGGATTTAGACTTACCACTACCTCCATTAGAATTACATTCTTAAAGCTGTAATTCTAGAAAACGTGTATTATCACTCAAATAAGGCCTTGTTACAATTAAAAAAAGTTCTTTAGCTTAAAAGAAAGCATGTAAACCCTGAAACTATATTATCACATACTTGCTAAGATACACAGAAAAATTTCTTTAAAATGTGGAAACCATTTAAGCCGTCGCCACCTCTCCCTTTTTTAGGCGAATTTTCAAAAGCGAGTCATCCATTACAAGTAAGCTTTATCTTCCGACCCTTTGTATCTTGAATGATTTTTTTTGGCACTAAAAGAAGCACACTCAAGTCACTAATTTTTTTCCCGTTTCTTCACCCCCAACTTCGAGTTTTGTAGTTAAGATATTCTGTGTTTCCCTTTCGCCTATTTTTTTTTCTTTAAAAAGCTTTGATAATATTATGATGAAGAAGCTGTAGCAGTGGAAGAACATGTGTTTTATATAAGTTCGGAAGATATTTAATACTTGAGACACATAGCAGTAGCCGGGTAATATTAGTCGAATAAAAAGTGGTAATTTAAGCCTGTCGGCGATGGGTAATCTCTGTGGAAGTTCATGTAGAAAGGTGGAATTAAAGATAAGGAAATGGATTCTGCACCAAAACGCTTAATTGAGGGAAGATGAAAAGGCTTTAGCTGAAGATACAATAGTGGGCTGTGTTTTCAGAAGTGAGAATTTTCTTTCCAGATCTCTTTGAGTCCAAGAAACTCTATTTCGGCATTTGTTTGTTTGCCTGTCCATACACGATGACTCGAGAAAATTGTGAACTAGATGAGTGAAATTTGTCTCATAGGCTTTGCACCAAATTTATAAATTTTAAATTTTTTTATAAATATATAATAAATTTTATAAATTTATAAATTTTATAAATTTCTATCAAATTAACTATTTTTGGCGACAAGCTTTTTCGCTCAGAATACAGAGTTTTTCTCGCTGTTTAATTATTAATTCCATGCATTTATTAAAATTTCACCATTTTATTTAATAAATTAAGAAAATGAACACATAAATATTATCTAGTAAATTAAGATGCGGACTAGATAACATCCTTATTTGTGCATGCTAGAATTTCGGGGAAGACCCGCCGATTCGAATTCATTAATAACCCATATGAATAAATGAAAGCACTCCGAATTTGTTATAAAAAATAAGATTAATTCTTCAAATGTTGAAGGCTGTCGATCTCTGATTTCAATTCTTGAAAGCAAAATGTAATTAAACTATTTTTTTTTAAGTGTACATTAGAGAAATTTGGTCTGTCTCTTAATATATCATAAAATAAAGTATTTTTTAAAAAATCGGAGTACTTTTTCCAGCGGCCTATTTATTTGTTTTCTCTTAAGTATTCTAAAGTATTCTTGTTTCATTGTTCTCCCATATGGAGGTGAATGTTAATTGAATACGATGCCGCATATCTTTTTGACTGAGCAGTTAATAATATTGAAGATAGGAGAACCTATGCGTACGAGTTTAAAATAATGAGAAAAGAGTTATATCAGACTGCCTCATTACAAATTATTATGTATATATGAGATATATCTCACTTATAAGTACAATAAATATGTTGCAATTTATGAACCATGAAACGAGCACATAAATATTGTAAAATAATCAACAATATACGGAACGGGATATCTCAGACTATGTATTTAAAAGTTAAATTTCACTTTTAAATAGCAAAATAGTTTCAAATAATTGTACATACCAGTTTAAAGGTTAAAGATTTCTGAATATTTTTTCTATATTACAATAATACAAAAAACGGGAAAATTTTTAAGTAGCAAAGGTATTTTAACTTGGATTGAATTCGATAGTTGTAAAACTGGCTTCTATTTTTACTGCCTTATATTATTTCTTACCTAAGAAAGTAAAAATACTCGATAATTTTCAGATAATAATAATAATCAGAATAAAAATCTGTTTGTCTCCAACGGGCAAAAAAATAAATAGATAAATAATAAAAGTAAAAAATAAAATAATAAAATTTTAGTTACCATTTTCATTTGAATATCATGGAATAATTGGAATAAGTTTTTTTTTAATTTTTACCCAGCCTAAATAGACTGCAATAGATTCAAGGCGATTCAGGTACATTTTTTTTATGAATATAAGGATCTAATGAGCGACCTTGATGCCATTCAGAGGAAAATAAGCAATATAAGAATTAATGGGAGACAAACAGAAATTGAATACATCACTTGATGATGAATAATTAATTTAATTATGTTAGTTTTCATGTTTAACTTCATTTTTTTTGCAATTTATGCTAACTAGTATCTAAGAACTAGATTAAACCCTTAACTGTTTAGCTTTTTCATAATATAATTATATTCCATTTTGGAAATGTCATTGCCATCTTACTATTTAACTAAGAATTAATAAATATTTGTGAAATACGTATGCATTTTTATGTCGAATTATAGCATTTTTGAATTGCTTAATTTCAATTTACAGTTTTGAGAAGCGATGATTCAATATCCGATGACATGCGCATGATGATTAAGAGATTTAAGTAACTTATGTAAAGTTTTACATAAACCAAATATATTCAAAAACCGAGTCTCAAATCACCAACTATAATAAAGTAAATGCTGCCTGGGTAATGACATTTTTTACCGCTCTTTTATTTTTGCCTCTAACACTTTTTATCTTTATGAAGTTAAATAAATTCATGAATATTTTGTTTTCAAAACTCCTGATAAATCTATGCTTCTAACCGTTGCAATGCCACTATTATCATTAGTTAATAATTCCTTGTGCGAGGGACTAGCTTCTGGATTTGCAACTTACAGCAATATGTGTCACTTCATAACATAATCACATATTGTCGCCTGACTTTGTCATTTCCCCCTCTTAGCTGGGAAGATATGATACTCTTGTCCACTAATATATTTATCGAGAGATCCATTACACTTTTCGTATCGTCTTGTTTCTCACTCCTCAAGGCAGTTACTGAACGATAAAACGTCTATATTCCACCCCCTAAGGTCCCGAGAGGCCCTTCCAGTCTGCCCTTGCAGGAGATTAGGCTCGAGTTCCATGCTCTTAAAAGACGCTTTTTGGAAAGTGACAAGTGGAGATAGATAAAGCTTGTGATGTATTTCAGCCCAAATTTTGTCATCTTTTCTTATTGAATACCAGAAAGCTGGAAAAAGCATCTCTTGTAGAGACCTGTGACAAGGACGAGTGGTTAGCGTAAACTGATACTTTTTATATCTCAAGTGTCGGATGTAGTTGTCTTGTCCCCCATTTACTTCCTTTGTTTTAAAGGATGTAATATAAAATAAAAATTGACTTATATAGCACTTAGCACTATGAATATAAGTAAGCTGAAACATAATAAATTTACAGAACTTCTAATTCATGGTTTTCTGCTTTCATATATAAGAAATATGCATAAAGAAAGTATGTTTCGTATTAATACGCGGCTTTCGTATTACAGTTGTAGACATCTTTCAAATTTTAAACGAAATGTTCCCAGGAAACAAAAAGCGAATAAAGTTACTCAGGAATCAACTAAATCGTTAGATGAAATTTGGTATACAACTTTACTATTAAATTTGTGTATGTCAAATTTTGAAGATAGTCCATTTACAAGTTCAGACATTTTCTTACGAAAACACAATAACTCATAAACGCTGCAGCTAAGATGCATGAAATTTGTTATGTAGTATTAACACCAAAATTCTAAATATTTTATGCAAAATCTCCAAAAATCTGACAGGTGTGTGTATTGAAATGCCTAAGAAGCTCAATAACAAATAATGACGATTTATTCTACATGAAAACACGAAACACAGGTAACAAGGCATGGCTGAAGCGGACACAGAAACAGCACTTACATTTAATAGCAGCATACAAGCAGAAATTCACTATTAAACAGCACAAGTGCTCAGAAAGAAGGGGATGACTTCGGTCTACTATTTGCTTGAGCTCAACTCAGCTCAACTTTTCGATGACTCATTACTTGACTGTTTTTTATAATTTCCGAGATAATACAAAGAGAATTTTAGAATGATATCAAATCTTGCTTCATAATTGCCAATTGCCAGTAGCTTCTGGAACTTTCGCTTTTGTCGCTAAAGATCGCCAAATTTATTGCCAAGGCCGGGTGTCATTGATCCGGAACCCATTCAGCATTCCTTTAGAAGTCTCTCTAAAGTTGTCTTTTTTACCATAAAACTAATTGCGCAGGGAAACAACATTACAAAGTCGTAACAACATATATAAAAATTTGATCCCAGTCTTAGCCAAAATTCATACTTTTTCTTTTCCTGCTTGCTATGAAGCTGAATAGGAAACGTGAGATATTTTGTAAGCATATGAAAGAGTTGAACAGAATATTTTTCTGGGTTTTATCTGGATACACAAGATGTGTTCTCAAATGAGGGCATTTTGAAGAATATTAATTTTGCAAAGCTTTTCAGCAAGCATTTTCAAAAAATAAATAAGCTGTCAAGTACAAAATCTTAAAGACAAAAATCAGTTATTAAATAAGATGAAATTATAAAGTAGAACTTAGAAATTTGTAAAAAGTACAAAACATGCTTTAAATTAGCATATCTCACATAATTTTTAAATTTTAGACTTTTATTATCATTTAATATTTATTTATTTACGTAGAATGAATGCATTTTAGGTAAAATATTAAAGACAATATCCATTTTGGTAGGAAATCTTTTTAATTTTTTTTTCGCTGTTCCTTCAAATATTTAGGTAATTTTTGAAGCCGTAGGCCATCCTATTATGGTCTCCGACAAACAGTCCATTATAGGATGAATTTTGTCTTTAGATTAATAATTCTAATAGTAAAATCATATATCATAATTCATCGATCTAGTTCGCTGCGTATCACGCGAATAACCTGACAGATTGACATCCCTTTTGATGTATTTCCCCAATAATTTCTTAGGGATGGACAAATATAATTCTTGTTTGGACTTGAAATAAATCCCTAAAATTAATCAAAATTTCAAAATCTAAACTTTTGACGATTGCAGTGTTTTCACTATGTTTATGAAAAAGGAACAAAACAAAACAAAACAAAAATGGCTGAACCTCTAGTCTGAAAAAATCGTAATGTTTAGATTTCTCTTATTTGTTTTCGTTTGATGTCATTATGTTAGTAATTATATTCAGAAAAAAAATATTTTAAGTACTACGTTATTTGCAGAAAGAATGCCAACCTAAAAGCATTAACATATGAAAAAAATTATAATTTTGTTTTTGTTTATTCGCATTAGATTTATTAAAATATTCTCACTGATGATTCATAATTCGCTTTGTTGCGCTGAAATATAAAAAGGCAAAGCATCGCTACAAAATTATGTTTAAAATGAATTTTAAAAAATTACAAATAAAAAATTGAACAGAGATGAAATCGGTAACCAAAGAACAATTTTTTTTGAATTTTATAGTGAAATAAATGTGTTTTAATGAGATAATATACTTCAAGGTTATTGACTTAATTATTATTTTGATTCATTTTTAATTAAATAAAATTTGGGAGCTAAATTTGGTTGCCTCTACTTTCAACTATTTACTCTATAGAACATTCGGAATGATTTTATCATCATCATGTCGCAATTTACAAATTATATTTGACTATAAATATTTTATGTTGAAAAGTAAAGAAAACTTAGTTAAGATCATCTGCATATTACAGACAGAGATACGTATAAAAACGCATCTTTATATTTTAAAAACTTCTGAATGATTAACTTCTGACTTTAAAATTTCCGAATGATTAATATTGAAAAATGTTCAGTAATGGAATCCATTTGTTATGCCATCAATAATACATAAAGAACAAAAAAGTGTTTGTTTTTGCTTTGCAATTTTAGAAAACTAGCTATGATATTAAGATTATATTAAATGCATTGGTCATTACATTGGTTATTTCAGCAAATTTATTCCGTTTTACTTATTCTTGATTAAAAGGTACTACAAAAAGTAAGTTTAGTTAATTCTTTTAAATAATTGAGTTTTTAATTATGTATAATAAATTTATTAATGAAATTTAATGTTTAAAATTTTATTAAAACTTTTAGTAGACCATTATGTTAGTGGTCACATATGACATTAATATCGTGAATTTCATGTGCTTGCTGCAAGCGTCTTTCAGAATGTTAATTAAAATCCGGGCAACATTTTCTCTTACTGTTTTTACCATTTTGAAAATGGCAACATTAAGAAATCACAATTAATGACACACGAACGTAACTTGATCGGCTAGAACAAGACTTCGGGATATCTGTCTCAACCAATCGCTCTTCTCATCTTTTTTTAAGTGCTCCCACAGGTGTTTCTTGTCCGGAAATAAGATATCTCAAAAGATACTCTTTTTTTGCTTCTTTACTCGATGCTCAAGTAAAATTAATGGAAAATACATGGGCTGTCTGTCGGCTGTGATATATACCACTTGGTTTTTATGCTAATACCTAGAAACATTAGTATCTGAATCATCAGTTTAATCAAAATACAACAAATAGTCAAAGACATCTACATTTTTATGCGTGTATGATTTAGTTTTTGAAGAATTCTTGCCATTTAGTATTAAATATTTGATAATCTATGGATTATTTCATATTGACAAAATAATATTTACAAGCTAATAAATTATTTGTAAATTGTGAGCATGAACGACATACTTGATGAAAGAATGTGCGACATGCTCTACAGAGCAAATTGTTGGAAATACTATTAATCTCTAATATTATCTTATGTCTAATATTACCAAATCGGGTAGATAGTTACTTCTCGTGCAGTAGGTACTGACTAAAAAAATGACTTTTAAAATTTAATTAAATTTTTAAGTAAAAAATCATTTTGAAATTTTGCAATTTTCATCATTTAATTCGGAACATATTATTTTACAAAATGTTTTTTATACGTTTTCTTATATGAAATATAGAGAAACTATTGTAACCATCAAAAGATTCAAACTCGAGTTTTTGACATATTTTTGGCATTATGTCTATCTGTCTCTGAGCAATGTGTATTGTACACTTTGAGTTAGAAGGATGAAATGTCAATATGGACTTAAGATTAGTAGATTTCCATCCAATTTTGAACGGTATCCATTTCAGATGGAATCTATCTAGCCAGCTGTTCAAGTACAAGTACAAGTGAACTCGATACCGCAAAACGTACAGAATCAGATGGATAAAGTTTGATGATTTTTTCGGTCTCCGAATTCTGACCGATAAAATGCTAACGGACAATTTTCTACGAATGTTTTTTTTTTTTTTTTTTTCCAACGAATTCAAATTTTTTTGAAAAGTTTTGTAACTACTGATCTGGAGCTTTTACCAATTATTTCCTTCTTCATAACCACACACTCAAGTGGAATTCCAAAAATTTCCCTCAACTTTAAAAAAAAAAAAATGATAACGTTTTTCCAAATCAACACATTTTTCTAACAAGGGTATCAAAAGATTCAAAGAAATCAAATGACCCAATTACATTGCTTAATGCAACATAATTTATAGATATATATTATTTTGAAAAGGATCCGATAAAAAACAAGGCATAGCTCTGAGAAATTAGTGTTGGATTATTAAGTCGAAGATAAAACGTTAAAAGTCTGGAAATTCATTCGACTATAAATTAGCAATAAATGACTTGAAAAGCGTAAAAACAGAATAAAACAAATTTTAATAAATGTTTTGCCAATTATTTATGACTTCACAATTCAATGGCTATGAGTATCAAGATTTTGGGAGATCATTATTAAATTGGGTATCATTATTAAATGAAAAATATAAGAATATCAACAAATTCAGAGTGTGGGAAAGGATTGAAAACGGTTGAATAAAAATGTTAAAATACATCCTTATTTTAAAAATAGACACTTTGATAAAGTTCTTAGACAAAGTTCTTCTTGCCACAATTATTTAATTGTTTCGCAAGAGTTTCATAGTTTCCAGTGAAGGCACAGACTATTAATTAAGTACTGAATTGCTTTGTATATAATTAGATACTATCAAAACTCCGAAAAATTCTTTGAATCGGTCTTGAACATAACAAAAACAACAATAAAAAAAAGAGCATTTCTTTTTCATTTCCAGAATTTTTCTACCCTCTTTAAAGTACTCAAAGGTTATGCAGCTGGCGAAAATTACTTCATAATGAGTTGGAAACAGATCCACCTGGATTTGTTACGATCGCAGAGTCACAAAGCTCGATGGATCAACGTTTCTTTTTCTGACTAGTTAACTGTTGGAGATAAAAATATATGCAGACAAGTCTTTGTAAAAGAAGCAACAAACATAAATCCGCTCTATAGTGACTACGGGTTTTCTAAAGGAGTTCCAGATAAATAGATCATGGAATGACCTGCACCATCTTTGAAAATCATTTGACAGCGAATGATGTAAGCACCAGGTGTTACTTTTCGAAGAACCGGACAGAATGGAACATACTGATTGTAAAGTGTTCGAATCGTCTTTATCTGTTGGTAGAGTCGGGGGATGTCGTCACGGATCATAAAGGAAGGTGGAGGGAACTCCCCCTTCAGGAGGAACCCCAGAACTCTTTCTGACAGCTGAAATAATCACTTTGACCACTTTTGCGGTGGGGTTTCAAAGAGGTTAAATTCTCAGTTATTATGTCTTTCTTTGTACCCAGTAGCGTCCTGCAGTGCGTCGTTTACGAATCTCAATTGACTTCGTACTAGGGTACTTTATTAAGGAGATAGGTTGGACTGGGCTGTTGCTAGACTGTTCCCAAAGAAAGTCGAAAAGTGTAAGGGAATTGGAAAGAACTGGAATCTAAATGTATTTTATTTGCGGAAGATTTTATTTAAAAGATAAATTTATTGATAATGAAATGCATCAGCAGATTTTTTTCTCATTTAAATTGCAAACCTTGAAATTAAATTAGAGCAAATAAAATTTTTTCCAAATACCATAAAAAAGAGTTCTTTTTCTGTTTTATTCGGTATACTGTTAAAAATATTTTTTTTCAATCCATTATTCGCAGTTTGAAAATCTTTCTAAAATAGCCGTCTTTAGAGGGGAAAAAATGTAATACTCAACAACTTGAGTTCGATGCTGCTTTTCATATTTATTTTCTAATCATGCGATCACATCAAGACTTATAGATAAAAATAAGGTCTTTTAAAACTTTTCTGCATCAAGAATGTACGGGATATTTTGCCCACAGTGACAACCAGTGGTTTTTATAATAAATGGAATTATACTTTTTTTTTTTTTTGCCCTTTCATTTTTTTTTTTGACCACAGAAAGTGAAATAAGTACATTAATATTTTAAATTCAAGACACCTCTGAAGATTAGTGCCGGGACATTTTTACTCCATTTCCCTCTGTGTTACTAAACGGCTTAAAAATCCAACGGCATGACAGAGGTTATAAAATGTTTAAATCTTAAGTTAACGCAAAGTGTTCAGTTTCATCTATTTGCTAATTTATTTCAACTGGGATTGAGGAAAATAAATAATTGAAATGAACTACATAGTTTCCTTTGTCATGATGCTATTCTTATTGTTATAGTAGTTATTACTCGAATGCTCTTTTTTCAGTTCATTCTTGACTTACTTAAGTTTATTAATGAAGAAGAAAGAACTTTATGCAAAGAAACAATACTCATTTCTACTATAGGATTTCATTTCACACAAATCAATCACTTTTATTCATTGTTCAATGCTAAATTTTTCAAATAAGTCATTCCTTTTTCAATACATTATTGAGGGATTATTAGTTCAGCGTAAGAATATATGTAGAATAATTATTAAGCAAATTTCAATGATATAATGTAAGTCAAAGCAATTTTCTGAGCTTAACTTAAAATATTAAAGCGGGGGGGGGGAAGGGACAGAAAAAGAATTGTGAAGGTCTTTCTGATCCCAATATTTTTCTCTGCGACCTTACACTGAGGAAGCCTTATTCTAAACAAAAACAGTGTCTCGTGCGGGTGCGATTCGGCACTGCACTGTCCCAGACAGTTTGCTAAAAAGAGAAACCGATTACCAATACCATAATAAACTTCGGTCGCTGCGCGGGGACACTCCCATCCATTTTTAATAACGTCGGTAGATCAGTCAATTGGGGGACCAATTACACCCACTTTAGGGCCGGGGGGAT
This sequence comes from Argiope bruennichi, assembly GCF_947563725.1. Lineage (NCBI taxonomy): Eukaryota > Metazoa > Arthropoda > Arachnida > Araneae > Araneidae > Argiope > Argiope bruennichi. The sequence goes on from NC_079152.1 coordinate 82,982,878, forward strand.
GTGAGGCTTTCCGCACGATCACGTGATATGCACCATTTGCTTCATTTACAGTTACAACACATCCTCCCACCCCTCCCGCGCTGCACGGCTGTTGGGGGCTACCGGGTCTGTGGCTGCCAGAGATCAAGTGTGGGGGGAGAAAGATCAAAAGGGATAATAATCTGACACGGGAAACGATTCAGCGGGGGTGTTTGGAATTGAGCGGGAAGAGATTTCTGTGCTGCTGTAATCATTGCCTCAAACTTTTAGACTTCTATAGTCTAAATCAAGACTATCAAAATTTCGAAATTCCTATAAAGGCATTTTTTTTTTCCCCTTCAGACTATTTAGCATTTGTAAGACAGTTTAGTCTAGAAAAAAAAAATGTCCTGATTAAAAAAAAAAAAAATCTTGACATATTTTTTTTCAAATGAAATTTCTTCAAAACAAATTAATAATTTTCTTTACTTCAATTTCTTTTGGGATCATTATTAACAGGTTAATTTTCCTTATTTATTTTCCAGGTTTAGAATTAAAGAATATTTTATAACACTGAAAGCATACCATAAAAATGTTTTCCATTCAGAAAGGAATTTTGATTAGAAGTTCTAGTACGAATTATGAATAGGAACATACAAAAAGTTAGTTATTTGGCTAATTTCATATTGAGATGATTTACATGTGATCCGTTAAATTTAATAGTTTTTCCCCCCTTAAGATTTAATTCTGAAGACATTATAAATATTATTTTATTTCATTAATTTAAATAAGTAAAATTTAAATATAATTAAATAAATATTTTTTCAAAGGTTTATATTAGGGAAGAACTTATATGTGAATTCCTAAAAGTATACGCTTTATTGCATAATAACCAATATAACAGCTTCAATTTATGAGCTGTAAATAAGAGATATCTATGAAATCGAATATAAGAATTATTTCTGCTTTTGTCGGAATAATAATTTTAAAATTATAAGCTAACACAGACTGAAAGTTGAATTAATTATTTTTATTTCCTTTTTTCTTTATTAAATAGCTGTTTTTACAATCTATCTCAAAGGTGCAAACCTGGAGTCAAATTTTCGCGAAGGTGCAACTTCTCATAGGGCTTGGGAAGGCATATGTAGCAAGAAGCCAAGAACACATTTTCTATGCAAGAGTATATAATAATAATACTTGAAAAAGCATTTATTTGAGTCATTCAAGCAATATTTTTCACTGAGCATAGTACAGAAACCTCTGCGATAGTGTCGTTTGATCGTCAGTAAAAAATCAGATTTCAAGCGAAAACAAACAAATAAAAGGATGCATTCAAATAAATGGCAATATTTAAAATTATTATTAACGACTTTTATTAATATGATGAATCGTCTTTTTTAAAAAATAGAATATATTCCGGAAACAACAACAACAATAACAACAACAACAACAACAAAAAAAAAAAACAAAAAAAAAAAAAAACGCCTCTTTCATTGTTAATTTTCGAGCCCAATTTCAGAAAGACATTCTGTACAAATTCTGAAAGCATATTTGAACTAGAAATAAAAAGGGAAATCAGAATATTTGTTGGTGTCTTTTCACCCTCGTGTTATACAATGTTTCACATGATTTAATTCAGGTATCTATCCCCTGCGTACTTTGTTCCTAAAAGAGCACTACTAATTTATCGCAAAGGCAAAGTAGGATATTGCTCAGAACTCCCCCCCCCCCCTCCTCCTACAATTTTGGGAGGGGATTAGGCCTCAAATTATTCGTAAGGCATTTTTAGTGTGGTTTAATTTTGTTATTTCATTGAATTTACAAAGACTGTATGCTCAAACATATTCAAATTAAAATTAAACATCGTTAAATTTTGGAACATTTTTATTGGTTTATATTACGTTGCTTCATAATTCTCGCTCCCAACACACTCACACCAACAAAATCCAGTTCTATAAATAAACGATATTTAGATTGTTTTTTTTTTCTTTTCTTATTTTTGTATTTATATTTTTCTTCTCTTTTTCTTTTACGCTATTTAAATTTTACATTCTTTTTATAAGTTAAATGCTTTCTTGAAAGTTTCCCTCAATTTTAAAGCTCTGCTGTTTTAGTTCATAAAGATGTGTTACTTAAAACTTACTATATAGAGATTAAATTAAAATCTATAAAAAAAAACGGTTTTAGAAATTGAGGGCGAGAAAGCAAGAACCACGAGACTTGCATACATAATCCGCCCTCTTAAAAACAGGACACGTTGTGTCATAATATAGCATGCTGGTAGATATCAGATAACATATGCCATTTCATTTGACAAATGTGTATGTATGCGGTTTGAATTCTTACATAACCGTAAAATTGTAAAATTTAAATCAAAACTGAAACAAATGGGATAAGAATTGATTTTAATTGTTGAAATTTCTGAATACAATTCAGATCTCTTCAACAAAATTCAGTTATAATTTTAATACTAATGGAAATTTTTTAAGTGTTTATTTAAAATTATAATTTGAAATAAATATAATTTTAAGTTAACAAAATTATATTAATTATATACAATTAAAAATTAATAAATAAGCTTAATAATTATCAGAATTAATTTTCCTTGTCATAGAATAATTTTAATAAGGCATTGAATTTTCCTTATTTTTATATTTTTTTAAGAATGGTGTTTTTGCATTGTGTGATAACTTTGAAGATTTCAGTACAATATCTATACAAGTAAGCATTTTCCAATGAAATGAATTCATGTGAGACTACAGCCACATGATAAACGTAATCGATAAAGTCTTCGAATCGCATGTTGGTTCACGTTTCGCTACATTATCAGTAACTTATCTCTCCGAAAGAATTCTTAATGCATTTCACAATCAAAGAAATCAAAGTATGAACTGACTTTAAAAAAAAAGCAATATTACTATAGGACATAATTTATACGTGCACATGGGACGCTAATTTAAATATGAGAAAAATCAATTTATTTTTAAATTATATGAAAGTTATGAAAAAAATGAAATGACCGCCAAATAATCTTCCTCTAATTTGCTATACTTCCCCTCGATTCAATAACCAACATTAATTGTCACTCCCTTTGTTATTTTATTTGAAATAATGGTGTTTTTGCATGTTTACGCGCATGTGCAGCCACGTGCTACATTTTGATATTATCATACCTTTAATATTCTCGTCGACGAAATCCGTTTTGTCCCGTGGGATGCCGCGCACGAGATGTTACTCAGAGTTGCCACATTTTTTTTTTCTTTCTTTTTTTCCTGTTGTTTCTCATCTCTTCCACGACGAAACTGGATTAAAGTTATTGGTCTAGAAATGATATTTTATGCTTTTTTCATTTGGCCTACCATAGTTTTTCTTTTTCATATTGCAGAACGAAAAAGTCAATGTTATGGTTAAAAAATTCTGATTTGATGAATATCCTTTCTTGTCCTCTCTGATTTCGAATTTTTTTTTCTGAATATATCTGACTTTTGCGAATGTGAAAGATGAAATTTATAATCAGACTTTTACACCGAAATTTTTATCTGTATAAAATTTTGAGTGGAATCCATGACAGGGAAGTCTATTGGTCGTTCTGTGTGCCTTTGTGCACAATAATTCAAAAACTGAATGAGCTGGATGCTTTATTATGATCATCTGTAGAGCTATAGATGGATCTCCAGTTTGTTCTAAAACCTTCGATAGGTTGACTGTTTCCCGGTGTGTCCATTTACAAATATAAGAACTCGATTACTTAAAAGTGCAACAATTAAGAGTACTGAATTTTAGTACGTCTCTTTTACCACCAATATCAGTGTTAAAATTTAGACAAAATTCTACAAACCTTCGGCCATCTATCTTAATTATTTGCTTTGCTACACATGAATGAGGTGATTCGGAAATTATTAACTTAATAGATGAAATTTGCATGAATTCCAAAACTGCAGGCTTGTATAAAATTTCGAACTTTATCGTTTGTAGGAATAGATGTTATTCCAAAATAATGAATTGATTCTTCGCACTATATGATGAAGCTGATCACGAAATGCTACTTATTATAGAAGTATATCCGTTATGTAAGACATGAATTTCAAAGGAAATTATCCAAATTTGAATAAAAGATCAAAACTAGCCTGAATACAAAGTTAATCCAATCCTGTATTTAAAATTTTTAATTTTAGTTTGTTTAATGCTGCATGTAATCAACATTCTTTCTTATGCTTGTTATTTATTTTACGTATTTATAAAATAAATGTTTCATGAAGCACCAATGGCAGACATTAACTGTTTCAAATATTAAATTTGCTAGAAGCTCTAATTTGATCAGATTTCAAAAATTGGGCACGTGTAAAATACATAAAATGAATTAGATTATTTGATACCAGTGCTGTTTTCTGCAAATCAATTTTTCCAACACATCTCAGATGGTGGAATTTTGATTTTCTTAAAAACGGTGAAAATGAAGAAATTTTTATATTTACAAAATTGATGTTATTGTATTATATTTACCTTATACGAATTCTTCTCATGCATAGTAACATTTATATAACAATATGCTCTCTACTTTTAGAATAAATTATAAACTATGTTTGTAAATAAATAAATAATTTTCTTTTTTTTTTAAATCCAAGTTTAGTTTACTTTAATTAATGTCCTTTTGAAAACAACACTAGAGCTATTTTGGGACTAACCTCGAGTTTGAGCTTCCTTTAGTTTTGAGCCTTGGTTAAGTGACATGGACGGCGTCTGGGCTGTCACTCACCTCTCCGAGCTTCCGCATCGCACCGGCGGGGAGGTGTTTGGCCCAGGGCGTCGGGTTTGGATTGGGCTATGCCGGCCAGCATACATGACGTCGATTTCAGTTTCGAGCGTGGACCTTCCGGACCCTTGGCTGAGGCTTTACCACAAGGCTTAACCCCAAACCCTTCTTTTTATATCTCAGATAAATAAAGGAGAAGTGAAATATTTTATGGAAGTAAAATATATAATCAGCCGATAAAACTGTTAACATCTACTTATTTGCATAAACATTTAGTACCTCTTTACAAAATTGCACTTATTATTTATGTAAAGCAACTACCTTTTTCTATTTTATTAAATAATAAAAAGAAAATATCTTTGAAAGCCAAACTATAAATTTAACTGAAAAGAAAAGGAAACTTTTGACCAAGATTTGGGGATATTTGTAGTACATTCTTAAAAGACCCAATTAAAAAAAAAACTCTGTTGAACATTAGTTTTTTTTTTAAATTAATGTCAAGATGAGAGCACCTAAAAATTAATAAAATTTACCTTGAAAATTTTAAAATCAAACAATTCTAATTTTTTAATCCTCTAAAAGAGAATTGAGGGAAATTTCAAAATGTATGAACTGAATACGATTTTATAAGTATATATAGAGGGAATTGTTATTCTCTTTCTGTTCTCACACTATTGTCATTATTTTGCAATTATAATTAAACAAAACATTTTAAGACTTCGCGTTTCATTATTATTTTCCATTTTCTTTGTGTATGCGCCATTGCATAGAGAAGCATTCAGTATACGCAATTCTTTAAAATCCAAATTCTAGCCGTCACACTGACAAATAAAGTTACCCGTCCGAGATCCAAAAGATTCCAAGGCAAATCATGTGCTATTAGCAGCTCTTTCAAGTCTCCAGATTCTCTTGAGATTCTTGGAAAACTCTCTGACCGCATTACCTGATTTCCTCTTTCTGGACTCCGCGGGAGTGAATCGTTAACAGGAGGGATTATAAGCTGCTTCTGGCCATTTGCATGTTAAACAGTGAGAGAATAAAGATGCAGCGTTCTTCAGTAACATCTGAGAGTCCAGTGGGGTACATCATGAGATTTGCTCCGCCGGTTCAATCAAAGGCTAATGCGGCCGAGGGACTAATGTCTCTAGGGACAGAAGTCCAACTGGAATAAGGCTTTTCATCTCGCATGCAATTGAGTTAAGTAGCCAAATGCTCAAAATTTGTGATCTTTTCGTAGAAGTCAATCGTTTGCTTGGAATTTTGAGTGTGTGGTAGTATTCTTGCAGATTATTCGCGTTCAAAATATTACACGATGAATTATTAAATATAAGCTGCTTACTTTCCTGAAATATTTCCTGCTGCATTAACATTAAAGTGAGTGATCTATTTAGATTTGTTCTGTCGAAGTCTATCATCAATAATAAACGTATTAAAGTGTAAGATTCTCAACAAAATTTTGTTTGAAATATAATTTGTTTTAATCATAAGGTTTTTTAAAAATAATTTATATAAAGACTATACGGTTAAACTTTTGAATTAATGAATATGAAAAGATTGGCAGGTTCAATTGAGTTCTATTTGAAAGGGAAAAGAGACATATTTATTCATATTGAGTGAAAAGTGTAATAGCAAGCAAAATTATGCATATGAATGATAAAATGTTTTAAAATTCCCGTTATAATGAGAATTAAAAGCAAATGGTAAGTAAAAAAAAAGTTCAAAATTGTAGTATTAATTGAAAGAGGTAGTCATAAAGACAGGAACACGTAACAGGCAACAAACAAGTGCTAAGTAGCTTAAAGAAAGAAGAAGATATAAAATTAAATTTAAAAAAAAAACTGTTGTCTAAACGAAAATAAAAAATATATATGCTTTCTGTTGATGCAATTAAAATATACTTTTTAAAAAATAGGTAAATACATACAATTAATTTCAATTCTTTCGGAAGAAACTTAGTGAAGAAAGGAGATGTAAAACTCTCTTCCCAAATTCACTGCATTGGTTTATAACCACCATTTTCTGGGAAAATATTGCCAGACCATATACTCTATTTTGATTTGTACGAAGCACTTTCCTACCAATAGAATTATCTTAACCTGATTGAGCCACTTAACACATTTTCAACTTCTGAAACAGTTTCCTTTAAAAAAAAAGTAAAAGAAAGAAAGAAAGAAAAGGGGGCTGAACCAACACTTTTCTTCTCGGAAGTCTTTCCCACTGAAGAAAGAAAGGCACAGAAAAGCAGAAAAGGAAAAGAGATTAAATTCTCCTTTTCGCTCCAGGAAACACGTCCAGGAGAGAGAGAGAGAGAGAGAAGTGAAAGAAAAACAAAGATGAAGAAGCAGAAGAAGAAGAAGAAAAGGGAAGGCGCCAACAAGCAAGCAAGCTTTTAGAATAAATAAACCTCGAAAAGATCTTTTCCGAGCCAGAGCCCAATTTTCGCTCGGCAACTCTGTCACAACAGATGGTGCCGCTGGATACCTTTTTACGGGAGAGCCAACAGGGTAACAGGATCCCCTGAAGAATCTTCTCCGATCAATCCGGGCAACTCGTGACGGGCTAAATGAGGCGTGGGCCGCCCAGGTTCCATCCGGCCCCAGCCAAGGCGTTAATTAAAGCAAATGGCCCGGATAGCAGCCCAAGGTTGTGGGAAGGGTTGGGGCGGCAACAGGAAAGGTTGGCAAACGAGCCTCGAAATCGGCCTTATCCTCGGAACAGACCGGCTCATCCATCAGGAACAGTTGGGGTGTCCATGCCCCATTTTGCACACGTCTTCTGTTTTCTCAGCTCCCATCCTCGCCTGTTAGTCATGGAAAACAATCGAAAGCTGGCGGCAGATAGCTTCGTTAGACTGTCAAGGAATTTATGGCTGATAGTTTGTTGTGAGAAGTGCTTAGAAAGTCGATGGCTTACCAAGGTTCAAATTATAGGCGAATATATCAATGCCGATTACTCGAATGTAAAAGTTAATAGAAGCTTATATAATTCCATGAACTAAGTAGCCCTAAATGCATTAAAATAATTTCTGAAAATTGTTATAATTTCGATAGTATTCGTTTTTGTGTGACAAGATTAAGTATTGTTTTGTTTATTTGAAAAAGTCAGAAGGGACTGAGGAGCCCAGTTTAAAAGCATCTATTTACCAATGGGTATCTAGTCAGCATTCGTATTCTTTCTTCGCAAAGAGGAATCTTTAGTTCTCTTATTTCGAATTCATCTACCTTTGAAGATAATTTCTTTTTTTTATTGCACGGATTTCCTCTAACATATTATACTTTCAGCCTTTTTATCATAATTAATTTCTTTTACAATTATGTACAAATTATTAAACAATTTATTTTTGATAATATTTGCGTGAAAATTATTTAAAGATGAGATCAGAACAGGGCATGGAGGTAAGACTGAAATTTCGAATTCGTGAAATTGGAAAATCAACGCAAGAATGCATGTTATCATCCTCATCTTATTTCTACTAAAATAACCGTGCATTTCCGATACCTGATGTCAGCTGATTTTTTTTGTTATTATTCTAAAGATTTATAAAAGATAGGTTATTGAACTTTAGATAAAAATTGGATATATTTAGTTTATTCGTTTGTAAATAATTCGGAAAACGAAATTTCTATTTAATGCAATACCAGGGCATATAACAATAAGAGAAAAACTGTTTCTGGATTCATTTTTTACTTTCTCGTGTACATAGTATTGAATCTCCACGTTTTAGATTTCCTTGAGTTCAAAAAACATATTTTTGGAAAATGTATGTCTGTCTGTCCTAATATGACAAAGATAACTGAAAAACGAGTTGAGCAAAACTATTGAAATATGGCATATAGTCATTACACCAAATTTGCAGATTTCTATAAAATTTTGTGTAAAATCTGTTCAGAAGAAGCCCAACTGTTCGTCTATCCGAATATAAGCACGATAACTACAAAACTAAGAAAGCTAGTTAGATAAAATTTAGTACACATATTTAACATCTATAGTGTAGATATCTTACAAATTTTGAGTCAAATACAACTACGGGTTGACTTTCTGTTTGTCTATAATTTCAGAATTAAGTTAAAGCGATAACTCAATGCAATGGATTAAATATATCAAATTTAGTGTGAGAATTTGTGACTACAAGCGCAGTCTTGTGTCAAAATTTTTATTTTAATTGGTAGAGAAAAACGTGCCTAAAACACAGACTTTATTCTTGGACACTATTAATTCACAAATAACTCGTCAAAGATGACACGATAGATTTAGGAAAATTGCTAAATTCATGCCAAAAGTTAGTATTTTGTAACTATTGTACGCCAGTGTTTTAAACTAAGTAGTTTTCTTGCATGACAAATTTATTAGAGAATATGCAAAAAAGTTTTGGAATAACCACCCCTGCTGTTTTTTTTTTTTTTTTTTTTTTTTTTTCAGATAAAGCAAGATGTATTTACCATAACAAATAGAAAACGTCGTTAAAAATCTTTACAAACTGTCAAAACTAATCGATTGTTTCACCATGTCCTCATTAAAACATTAATCAGGGTCAGAGAGGGTATTCTTCCATTTTGCTCAATCATTTTTTTCTTCTTTTTGTTCTCACGATTACGTGGCTGCCCATAAATGGGTTGCGTGGTGGACACTTGCTGCTCCACGCTTCCTCACAGTTGCCCATTTCCGAGGAAGGAAGGATATCGAGGGCTTCTCCCTTCGAGGAAGTGTCAACCTGCACCCCCTACTTGCACACCTGAAACAAAGCGGGTCCGGAAATAGACCCCCACACCAAATGACAGTTCGAATCTGTGACCAATCTTTTAACCGGTCGGTTTCCACTTCCGATTGAGCTCAATTTTGCCTTCTTTACGTGAGTTGCGTGACGACTGGATGAGTATTGATTTTAGCTCTCACTAAATGATGGAGGTCTTAATGGCGGTGACGATTTGTCGATGGGGACCCAATTTATTCTGCTTTAATGAGTAAGCACGGTTTTTTATTGGGAGGAGATAGTTTTGGGTGCGCATGAAAAAGAATGAGTTCATCGGCAGACATAGCAAAATGCATTTTAGGTTTACAAACATAATCGCCCCAAAGACACTGTTCGTTAATCGATCATCGATTCTAAATAAGCTTTTTTACAAGAATTTCAATAATTCGTTTTTTTTTAGATACAAAAAAAATAATCTATATCTTACTAATAATAAAGATGAATGTGTGTGTGTATCTGCGCTTTTGACCTACAGCTGTCAAATCTCTCATATGTACATTTTAGAGGATGAGAATGTGAACTTCGGAAGATTTTGTTTGAAATTTTAATTACACTTTTTATTAATTAAAAATTAAACAGAAATTTGCCATTATTCCACGATAATGGCCTCCATATAAAAATAAATTTTAAATTTTACCAAATTAAAAAAATTGGCAAAATTGAAAACATTGTTTTTTCTAATTATATCAATTTAATAGTTGTGCGAATTTTGGCAATTTTTTAAAGAAATATTCTTTTGTTTAACTTCCAACAATAAATTGCATTGCTGCCCAAAAATTCGAACCGTTTTCATTGTTTCATCAAATCTTTTGCGGCGTGATTTTCTTCCTTTGTTGACAGTTAAAGGAGAAAGACTTTATTTAATATCTCTGCAGCTTAGGATGCGAATAAAAAAAGTGGAGTTACAATTCTGCGAAAGTAAGAAGATAGAAATCACACATTTATATTTTTAAAAGTGCCATAATGTCACTAGATTAGTCTCGAGTAGAAAATTTCTATTACACAATGAACGAAGCATCTATAAGACAATTAAAGTTATTCATCTGTAATGTCTTGCCATTTCACAGTACCATGGAGGCGAAATTATATTTTAACAATTTAAAAGAAATTAAAGATTACCAAAATCCCCAGCAAGTCAATTGGTGGCCAAAGGCGGCTGCTTAATAATAAAGCTAAATACGTTTATCTGAGTGTGTTGATGCTCTCACAAGATTGTTTGATACTGAGCTACCAAATGGAGGGCTTTAATTAAGAGAGAGCTTTTTAAATGCTAATTAATTCAGAACTAAGCGAACTTTTAATGCCTTTTAACTACAGCTTCTAAAATATTGCTGCGCAAAAAGGATTTCTTTTATCACCTTAAAAGTCCAAAAGTCATCTTTTGAAGTATACCTGTTTCTTGACGCATAATTTATATGTTTTTAATTAACTTTTATAAAATATTTTAAACTCATTTTACAATAATTTATTCCATGGTTGAAGCTAAACTCAAATCGTTTACATTGAGGCTACCAATATTTTATATTGACCTTTTTCTCATTGTTGCAATCTATGCGTGTAAATCCAGCTCATTTTTCCATGTTAATTAACTTTCAGTATATAATGGATGCTTTTATTTCCTTTGTCAATTTTTGAAATTTCGGCGTACTTACGTTCAGAATCAAGCACAAGGTGAAAACTTTTTAAAGTACTCCCAATTTTTAAACACTGCCGTTCTTTCCTGTGATATAATTGGATGTATAAAGATGTTGAAATGCAAAACTCGATGAACGATGTGTAAGGTTTATAAATTAGTATGAGTTTTATATTATTTGTTGGGAAACCATTAACACTAAATTACGAAAGAATATTTAATTATTTTTTTAGAAAAATGAATGCCGGAGAAACCACTGGTTTCCAAAAGAAGCTAATAATTATTGATAATAGCCAGAATTAATGCTTTTACTATAAAATATTTAATTAACTAATACAGAATGAAACATCCCTTAAAAAACTTTATTAATTGTCGGCATTAAGCGAGCAAGCACAACTTAATGACCTCACTATGTTTTTGTCCTCCTCTATAAACTACACTTCAAGACAGAAGCAGGTCGTTATCAGTTTCGAGTCCACTTTTAGAGCAATAAAAAGGTCTTGTGACAAGCAGGTAACGACCCTTCAGATCCATATTTCTTTCCGAGTACTTCTCAACAAAAGGGTACTGATGTTCCCACGTGAAAAAACAAGATGCCATCGTGTCAAGAGCGACCATGTCATCTCTTCGGGGAAAGACATTTAGGACCAAGTGGACAAAGATTTATCGTCGTCGACATTCGTCTGAGGATCGTCTTTTCTCGAGAGAGGAAATTGTTTCCGTCCCCAGGTTCCTCGAGTGCAAGATGCTGTCAAAATAATGCGTCAACGACTGCCTCTTTTGGGAGGTGTTCGTCGCGGGGTTCGGTAAATGCTTGCTGATCTCAAGTGCTGATTTCTGTGAATAGGAAGAGATTATTGAAGAAAAAAAAAAGGTGCTTCAGTGGCTCTGTTCATTTTTGCTATCTTTAATATATTAAGCAATATGAAAAAGAGATTTTATGGTATTTTGCTTTGTTTAAGCTATTTTTAAGTATTGTAATTATAAAATATTCAACATGAATACTTCTTTGGTACCGAAAAGCCATTTTTGAAGTTCTTTCTGTCTGTGAGCACGATAAGTCAGCCATCTAACTCTTCGATCTGCCACGAAGGCACACGGTTTAAACCATAAAAACTGAATGACCGGACCACCGCAACAGCAACATTGGCAGGAACTGTAGTGGAGTTCTAAGGGCCGTCACCGGCCACGGTACAACCCTCCCCGAAGGAAGTACGTCCCGTCATCGACGGGAGGAGTCAGATCCCCCACCTATTAGTGTACCCTTCAGGGTGGCGAGATCCAACCACCATGCCGGAAGCATCTCATCCTCAATTCGAAGTTCCCCCCCGGGGGGACTGTGAGCACGATAAGTCAGAAACACGACAGTTTTATAAACTGATTAGATGAAATGTGGCAAATAGTTTTATTGCTAGGATCAAAGATGACTATTAAATTTTGATAGCAAAATCCTATCACCGGCGGATTGTCCGTCGACCTATCTACTATTGCACGTGTGAATAAGATACTCAAACTCACGTCATGGGTGAAATTTAGTGAATGATTTTACACTGAAATTAAGGATCTGTATTTAATTTGGAACTGAAACCATCAATGGATAAACTGTCTGTGATCTATATCAGTTTATATGTTTATGTATGGTATATCTGTTTGTATGTATATTTGCAAGAGGATTCACTGGAACAGCAAGCAAGATAATACAAAGTTTGGCTTGTTGTCTTTTTGTATCATTTGGTATAAATCCGAATCAAATGTTGGAGCTAATGTTATCTGGTAAAAGATCCAAAATTAATTCTTTTTTCTCTTCACAATATTACAAAGCTAAACAGAATACGTTAGAATATTTAAATATACAAGGAAATCGAAGAGAGAACAGTCTTGCTGGTTGTGAAATCGAAAAAAAAATCTGAATTAACTTTTAACATTAATTTAAATAATTTATTTTTAATTAATTAATTTTAATTAATTTTTAACATTAACTTAATTGACTTTTAACATTAATTTTTTATTAGATTTAATCTAGCTAATAACTTCGGATTTTTTTTCTTACATATAAATACTAATATGCTTCGTTGTAGAAGTATTAAGATTCATTGACATCTTTGCTTTTAATTACTCACAATTTTTGAAATTTTTTCGACATGGATGATTAAGCATTGGTTGTTCTGTTTAACTTTGATTTTCCAGATTAATAATCTAAGATAAGAACCTTCAGTATATATATTATTATTACCAGACAAAGCTCATCTTTATTTTAAAAAAAAAAAAAAACTTTATGTAAGCAAAACTTTATAAAAACATAACTACCATGCAGTTACAGCCGCCAAAATTCAAGCAGAATTGAAGATATTTGCAATCTGAAACACATTTTAACCATGATCCTATAGTTTTTAAATAAGGGATAGTTAACTAGGATAGTTTAGTTTAATGTTCATATCTTTATAAAATAAAAAAGATAAAAATTAAACTGAGTAAAGATAAAAATTCGGTAATTGATTTTCATCATAAAAAATTCATACAACGTTTGAATGCATTCATAGTTACAAAGAACATAAAATAATAAAGTGCATTCAAATAAATATGAATTTATTATTTTAGAGACTATCTAAATTGTTAATATTGAAAGCTGTCAACGTGTTTGAATAGGACAATTGCAAATACTTTTTTATATATTAGAGTTTTGTATCCTGCTAGATTTTAAAAAAAATACTCGATATACTATATATCGCTGATCTCATTCCTTGAGCTATATTTTTAGGGTTAGGAAGAAATCTGCACAGCTATTGTTCAATTACAGTTATAGACAAAATTACAAATTAAGCATTTTTGTTCACTTGTGGGTTAAGGAAAAGTACGGCAGATGAGCATGAATCAGTTGAAAAAAGTTTTATTTTCCACTTGCTGGCTATGCTCTTAAGACTGGTAGGCCAATATGCATTTTATCAAAGAATTGCTCGTTGCAGTCGAGCTGAATTCCTTAGATTTTTCTCAGATTTTCCTCCCAAATAAACTTGATTGTGGGCCAGTTTCCTTAGAAAATCTTTTCAATCTACTCCCACACTTTGAATATATTAGACTTGTACTTTAATTTATACCTGATTGCTCCGAAGTCATTTTAACCAGTATAAGATGATACATGCCCTTTAACAAATAACCCTTACATTATGAACTTGGCTAGAAATAATTTTATCCTCTATTTCTCGTTTTTTTTTAAAATCACTATTTCAGTGCAACTTTTGCAAGTAAGTGCAAATACTTTTCAAACGAAAAGGAATATTGCTTATTTGCTATTCTATAATAATAAAATGTAATTCAAAACTATAGAGATAAAAGATAAATTCGTTAGTCAAGAAAATCGGGGAATGCAGCAAAAAATATTTCCAACCCTTTTCAATAGCAGGATTAACATTTGGAGGGTTAATAAAGCAGGAAATTTTTGATTTTCCAAATATGAATGGAGGCAAAAGTTAATAGAAAATGCATAAATAAAAATTTTAAAATAATTTTAGATTATGCAGAGGATTTGACGCATTACAAAAATGAAGTTCTCCATGGTTTTTTTCCCCCTCCACAGCAGAAATATCATTTAAGAAAGAAAAAGAAAAACTGCACGAAGTAAGAGACCTAATACTACTTTTCACTCGTCGAGTCTGTTCAAAAAGTAAATAAATTGTTTAGTCACACATTTAAAGGCTGTAACAGTTTAAAAGCAAATAAACAGGACGTTATCAGCCATTTACATCAATTGCCCCGAGTTATTATATCCAATAATGATATCCGGGACTCGAAATCAACAAGCCACAACACGGGTGTCACACACAGCCGAAGGCGTAGCAGTGAAACAACAAGTGTTTAGTGGGTGAACAATAAGGAAGTCGCTGTTCCATCGGGAGATATGATGACAGGTCCCGTTGAATCGAGTTTTTCTATTTCTGGCGGCAATTTGTCTGTCCCTTCTTTTCGCGCGGGAGACAAAGTAAGCCTTTCAGATTATTTCGGAACCCATCTTCTTGTGGTGAAAGAGGACTTTTATCTGCGACTCGCCGCTGACCTCACGAACCCATCAAAGTGAAGTGCTGCTGCCAGTTGGGGATGCTAGGGAAAGGTTTCGGATTGGAGAACCGCAGGGATGGTATCCTAAATGCAGATTAAGAGCAGGGTGTGGGCATTCCCGGTTGACTCACCAGGGTGTAAGTGGTTTTTATTTTCCTGTTTAAAAAAATAAGCGATTTACCATCAGGTGACGATTTATCATCAAAAGTCATGAAAGTAAGGTGAACAAAATGTGATATACATGCCCAAAAGATGATCCTCAATAGATTTTTGATAGGCCCGTCTGACATTTGAAGAGGTGTTTCTTTTTCTATTGTTTTATTTTTCAGGAACGGAAGAGGCTTATATACGAATTAAAAACGGATAAAATTAAAAAAAGGAAGATTTTTAAACAATTCACTCCTATTAAAATACAGATGATGTTATAATCATATTAATATTAACACAGTAAACAATTCAGTTATTAGATCCATAATCTTGATATTTATTGTTTGATATAAATGGACAATTTTATTGAATGTATTGGTACAAAAGCTTAATTTGATCACGTTTGAGGAATATTGCTTAAATAAATAAACAACAGATGAGCAGATCAATGCTTGATTACTTTATTTGAGGTTAAGATTTAATTGCTAGAGAATCTATAAAGTTATATTATTTTACAGGCTTCTTGTTAAAAAAATTTAAGCTATTCCACAATCTTTTCTTATTTAGGATTTTTAGATCGATATATAATAGAGTTCACTTTTTTTCTATTGTCATTTTCAGATGAAAGCAGAAAGTTTTTTAAAAGTAAATTGGACTAAACATTTACTGGAAATGACTTTGAAAGTCATAGAAAGTGGAGTTAACTCACATGCATCTTCGAATACATTCATTATATTTTTTTATTAGAATAAAAATACTATGAGATTCATACTGTATTTAGTAGAATAAAAGGTGTCTGCTAAAGATTTTTAAGCCATTCTATAATGATAGATTATTAATAAAATCCCCAATTTAAGAGCTCTATCATTTTAAGTAGATGAAAGTTATTAACATTGTTTGTTCGAGTTAAGCAACTGCGAAATGAAATTTAAGCAGAGCGAAGAAAAACAATAATAATAATAAACAAATCTGAAAAAAAAAATTGCGCTCGGAGTGTGTGTGTGTGGGGGGGGGGATACCGAAGAATACATTTTTCAATTTTAGGACGAATCCTTTTCAAGTCAAGGAAAGTTCATAATTTCTGTCGCAAGTACCTCCATCAATTTTACAGATATCTCCGTGAAACATTTTTCCTATGTTTTTATTATGGTAAAGAGTACATTTTACTAATATTTTTAATTGATCATCCTTATTTTTTTTAGTTAATTTTTAGAACTTCTTTATTTCGGGAAGAAATTAGGGGGCGCTGTAACCTCATCAATCATTTTATTATAGGTGCACGTTACTTCTTAAGCTATAAAATATGCCGTTTTGAATTTAAAAGATTTAAAAAGATTTTACCGATTACTCTCATACATAAATAAATATTGTTCATTTCAATATCACGAGAATACTATTTCTCAGCGATTCTACCTCGATAAGGTGTGAGACGCGGAAGGATGAGCGCATTTCTGTAGCTCTTCTTTCCTTGACACTGATTTCCGTCCCGTTAGATATTTTTTCTCGTTCTGTTTATTTCCACGTGTATGTTAGTGTCGTGTCGTTTCTAGTCATGCTATTTTATTGTAACTCAAAACTGCGTATGGAATGCTTATATGACTAGTTTAAGTGACAAAAAACTTTCAGAGCGAAATGAAAAATATTTTATGTTGTATTATTAAATATGACTGAGATTATCTATCATTGTTAATTTCAAAGTGTTATAAACAATAAAAATTTTTTAAAAAATGTTTTAACTTTTAAAAAAATTATTATTATTTTGTAAAAAGTGAATTACCGAATTTTAAGATCAGAAATCGTTTATTAATTCATCATAATTTAATTTTTGGATCTCTCAAAATAAATCAAAATTGCTCTAAAGTATTTTGTTGTGAATTAGAATCTTTTTACGGCAATATTCGAGTTATCTGCAGTTTTTACGCCTTCTAAGTCCGCGTGTAATCCAAGTTCACGTTATTGTTAAATGCCAATTTTTCCTCTTTTCATCTTCCCTCTCATACCTGCTTTGACTAAATAAACACATACTGACGCATGCTCAAAAGCGAGAAGGGTTTTAGAATCAGAGAATGAATAATACATTTATATATAAATTAATATCTTTCACCTACTTGGTATCTCACCAGTATAACTTCGTTAAGTTCTTTTACTTTTGTATTTACTTTTCTTTATTTTCATTTTTGTTTAACCTTTGTATATTTTGCACTTTCCTTTGCATTGTGTATGCATTTTATATCTCAAACTTGTATCAGGTTTTCTCTCTCTCCCCACATTGGTTTAATACAGCAATTGGAGTGAAGAAAGCATCTTTTATCTTAATTCGATACTAATGCAGAAAATGCTATACTTTCTTTTGCTATCCACATTAATTTCACCCTCTGAAGAGTGATTAATGCGTTGATCATTGCTTCACAGTCTGTTTTTATCCTTTTCTTTACACACACACACACACACACACACACACACACACACACACACACACACACACACACACACACACACACACACACCATTTTTCAATGCTTTTGTACAACTTAATATTCTAATAAACTCATTGACTTCTACCTAGTTATCCAAACTATTCTTCCAGTGATGAGCAGTTTTATGCTGTTCCCCAAAAAGGAGACGTATTAAGAATTATTAACCTCTTGACCTGCAAATTTATTTTAACTTTTTAATATGATATTTCATCCTATTTGAAACACTATTGTTATTTTATTCAATTTAAAGACGTATTCAATTTAAAGACGAAAGTAATTTGGGTATACTCAAATATCTGAAGTACACTTCAGATATTTGAGTATACCCAAATTACTTTTGTACTTTTTTGTTAATAATTTCTACTTGAATTCATTATAGATTTGAATACAAAATTTTATGTGATCCTATGCACGAATCAAGCATATCATTGCATTCGAAGAATTTAAAAATATTTTTTTTATCTTGCATAATTCCTTATATATTTTTCTAATGTCGTTTCCACACTTTGGACTTCAAATGTACATGTTCGGGAATCCAGTTGAAGAGATGTCTTTTTGGAATATGCTATTCACACATTACATGTTTCAATAAATACAAACGCCGAATACACTACTGCATTTATTCCACAATTTTATCAATTGAAAATGAAAATGTATTAGATTTCACATATCGAGGAACTTTTCAATATCGAATTAAATGCATACCGAGGCATTTTGGGTAGCCAAAATTGATATGGATGACTGAATACGTTGAGATGGATGATAGGATAATTAAGTAAAAAACGTGAAATTAAGTTTTACAAGCATCAGCTACAAGAAACATAACCACTGTATGATAAAATGTGATATAAAAAAGAAACCACACATAAATTACTTATGAAGGTTTATAACATACATTGAAATCTATTAAAATTACATATAAGAAATAAAAAATGCATGTGAACTCTTTTGGTATCTAAAAACAGCCCCCTAAAATTAAGAAAAGACGCCCGAAGGTCGCTGACCGCGTCCCGCAACTATTTTGCTCAATTTTACTTTTCCCCTTTACTTCCAGCAAGGGATTTTGAGAATTGGAGATTTCTATAATTGTGCCTGGATAACTGGTATTGAATAATGATTTCTTGAAACACTCATAATGATGACTAAATCTTATGACAACTCAAAACCTGTGTTTAATACTTTTCTTTCCTATCTATTTAGATTTTCTTTCCCTTTTTTCTCCATCTCTCTCAAGGCCACTCAAAAAAGTGTACCTTACCGAGTTAAAAAAAAAAAAAAAAGTCGACGTACGACAAAAACATCGCGATGCACACTTGATCTCCTTCCCATCGCTGCATGATTCTATAGATCACAGCGGGAGATTCGGAGAGCGATCGTCATGATTTATAGCGCACTTATCCGCTCGACCAGTTCGCCGCATACCCCCACAACAAATTGAATAATATACAGGAATCCCGACTACAGGTAAAAGCGTGGGATTCGAGGGATTTATCAGTTCCCTTCTTCCAGAGAGGGGGATATTCACACTTCCGTGCTTTAATCACTCTGTTCGAGAGTCGCATATTGTCCTTCAGATTTGCACATTTCGAATTATGTACCGCAGGGAGGAAGAGTGGACCCTTCCTTTTTTCTCTCTATGGATATTATGATGTCTCGTGGGGAGAGAGAGTGTAGATCTGTGAATGGAATGAAATAAAGTAGATGCGTAAGTTTCGGTTCCTTGCTCCAGCTCGAACTGGGAGACATCTGTCCGATTCTTAATGGAGAATGAGTAATGATGTTTTATCATTATTCATAAAGTGCATTCGTATGGATGGGAGGGAGGTACGAAAGACGTGGAAGAGGAACAAGTATGCCGATCAAATGGATGCAATGCAGGGTATTTCTCTCACACTGTGAGTAACTATTGGATAAACAACTAACTCCTAGTTAGATGACACACCGATTTAATGTCCCAAATTAGCCCTAACATAATTTCAATCCATATAAGAAGGAGAGAATCATCCAATCTGTAGAGTCCAAAAAGGATACCTGATATTGTGTGTGTGTGCCATTATTTAATTTTTTACTGATGTTTTCTACTCATCAATTAGTGCCAGATTTACACCTTTTAAATAAGCTGAGTCGGTGTGGAAAACAACAACAACAACCAAAAAGGATTCCTGATATTCTGAACCATGTCTGTCTGTGTTGTATGTAATTACAGATTTAAGTATTTATTATTTCTACTGAATTTCATGAATCATTACGAGGTTCATTTTTGGGTATGGATTCATAAAATGCATTTCGCATTTTGAAACTCAATTTATAGAAATGTAGCCAGTCATAAGAAGCTTCATAATTCAAATTAATTAATATAATTTTTTTGCATTTTATTATTATATTATTTTTCATAAATTGACTGCCTCAATGAATCATCATGATTATAGCAGTTAGGCAAATGATAATACTTGTGTGACTATAGAATATTTTATGAATACATCAGATGCTTATTGCAAATGTGATTTGTTAGAATGTGCGGTAACTGGGCTTGAACAACGTCCTGATTAATGATACTTACCTGAGCTTTCTATAGAAATGCATTATTCTGTGCGTTTAAAGGATGTTTAAAATTTTCAACAGCATGAAGCATCTTCACATTATCATCGGAATATGAGGACTTTTTTGGATCGAATTCAGGTAAAAGCATGATTAGAACAAAGAGACAAAGGTCATTCTTCTCATGTTTAATATATAGAAATCTAAAAAGGTCTTTTTCAGTGGCAGTATGAGACAAACAGCTTATATCTAACAAGGTAAACTACAATCAACAATTTGAGAGCATCCAATAATAATAATAATAACAGTAAACAGTTAAAATACTAGAATACGTATATGGCCGGTTGTCGTGCTTAATGTCAAAACGATATATATATATATATATATATATATATATATGTCAATGTTTGCAACACCACCGATTAACGATGTTCGTCAATACATGAACAAGAAGCCCACAACGATTTAAATTTTTCTGATAATTGATTGAATTCTATGATCATATAAATGAGTTTGAGCTATAAAACGTGGATACATGTCACTGATACTCGGACAATAATAATTTAAAGCATATACTCTTGGGTACATGTGTATTATAATTACGAGAATTTCTACTAGTGGAAAGAACTATTTAATTAATAATTAAAAGTCGTACACATATTTATTTTTATAAATATGTATGTAATAAGTCATTTACAATAAAAAAATCATAAATTAATTTTAAAATAATCATTTTTAATTAATTTGTTAGCATATTATGAAATCTTGGAAATGTTTTCTTGAAATATTTTTTCCGAATCGATAATTTGCTCAAGCACTCACCTGTAAAAGAGTAATCTGACTTCCTCTGAGCGTAATTAGGATTTTAATATTGTATCTGAAGAGATCTCTCATCAAACAGATTTTTTAGCTATTTTCAATCGTAAAGGCAATCAAGGATTGAATAATATATGTGATGGGAAGATTTAACTTAATGACATTTTAAAAGATAATAAAGGTTTATAATTACAATAATTGATGCATATAGTAATATTTAAGTTTCACACAAACATAAAAAAATACCAGTAACAGTTATTTTATTGTATTTCGATTTAAACTGTTTCCGTGTATTCTTATTGAACTCTGCTGAAAACTAATTTACTATCATTTATCCCATCTTTTCACATTATTCAGCAAGACACAACAAAAAATGTCAAATGAAACATGCGTTAAAAGAAAGGAGGATATCGAATATTTGAAAATGATTGTTTAGCAAATTTTTTTTTAAGTATTTGAATAAAATAGTAATAAAATTAATTAAATAGATGATAGTAAAATTTATAAAAAAGGGATTTTGATAAATCAAATTGCAATACGCTTTTTTATTTGCCTAGCTATTTTACTAGGAATATAATTAGAGGATTCAACTTTTTTTTTTCCAACAAAATTGTGGAATCCCTAAACTGATTAGAAAAGTAGTTATAAAAATCTGGCTAAATGAGAATATTAAAGATACAGTTAAAGATAAGATAAAATATAATAAATGCAAATTTATTCTTTAAATAAATTTTTCAAAAAAATCATTCATTTTCAGTTGTAATTGCAATAATTTCGCTGACAATTAATTAATCTTAATTAAAACAAATAATTAATTAATCAATCTTAAATTAAAATGAATACACATATTATTTTACAATTTACATTATATAGATTATAGATTACTACACTGCTCTACAATTTACACTATCTTATTATGCAATAGACTACACTATAGTTAAATACTCACATTAAATTTAAAGATACATTTTAATGCAATTGGTTCATGTTTGTCTTAAAATATGTTCATTAATTGCACTTTGATTGAATCTTTTGCAATAATTATCAACAGAGTCAATTCAAGCTTTCATGAGGAACGTGAAGCGATCAACGGTATTCTATAAAAATTCTATAAAATGCCGGTTTTCCTATATCGACGGGAACATATAAATGAAATGCCCAACAGCATCTATCATGTGTCTGTGTCATCTCTTTAATTGAATCAATTAGTTTGTTAAATGCAAGAGAGTTATACATTACCCCCTCGCCCTCAAAAAAAAAAAAAAAAAAAGGAAAGGAAAGGAACAACACGTAACTTATTTAAGCTCAAACCAGCAAAGATTACTAAACAGACTTTCTTTTCAAATCCGATTTGAAGACCAAATGCGGAAACCCCACTTTCATTTAAAAGCAATATCACTAGCTGTCCTTTTTTACGACATTCAAAGATAACGTTCAACTCAGTTGACATACGGATGTCTCGTTATAGATATTCAATACCCCTCTTTCATGAATATTTATAGAAGTTAGAATGACAGAAGGCAGAAAAAAATCGTGGACCAAAACCGCGTGATTTCGATACCACATTATCGTCAGTTGAAGTCACTGCGCCTGCAGACGAGTCGTTTAAATCTGCGGCCAAAAGGCGGGCATCTGCTAAGAATGGGACAAATGAAGGGGGGTGTTGGGGGGTAGGAAGGGGAGGTGGCGATTAAGATCCACTCCCCAGGTGTGGATTGTGACACCCATGAAGAAAAGGCACACAATGGAAGAAGGGACCAGAGATAGAATACCGATTGAGATGTTGCTCTGCGCGATCACTGGATCGGAAGTTGGGTTTGCCAACAACAGGACGTGATCGTCCGTTGGTGAAATAGAACTTTTACATTGCTGGTATAAATTTGGTTTGCATCATCTTTGCCCTGCTGTTTAATTGATGTGATTTAGTTGTTGGCAATATTGTAACAAACATATCATGCTGGCAAAAATGTTCAGGATAATCCTTCTCTCTCTCTCTATATATATATATGTACCATGCCACAGGATGCCGTGGCTTGTTGGTACGGACTTTTGCCAAAAAAATCTATTGTCTATATACGTAGATTGTAATGTTTGTGCAACTCGAAATTTACGTCCAGTGTGAAACATTCTCCCGTGAGGAGCACGAAGCAGATGTTTGAAGAAGAAAGCATCATATGACTTTCGTCATCTGACTTTGGTTCAAAATTGCCGGGACAATAACAAAATCTTCTCAAGATGGGAAATTAATGCATCTAAAATAAACTTTTTTTATTAGATGAGTTGAACTGATTGAATTAAATTTGGAATGATCGCAGTGAATTGTCCAGATTCTTATAGGACTTATTTCAAAATATAGATACAATAAGCATGCTTTTGACAAATGTAAGATATCCATATATCTGGAAATGATTTTTTCACTTAATAGTAGGCAGTGAATTAAAAGCATATGTGACCTATATATTATCACATTAAAATTGCGCCAAATTTTCTCTCTTGTAAGACGGAATATGTTCTTATTATACATTGAATCATGGAAGTTTGCCAATTAACAATTCTTACGAGTTCTGCGACTGATTTTTAAAAATCTTAAAAAGATCATAAATGCCATTAATTTAGTATATTTTGTACAATTAATAATGTTTATACAAAGCAGGCAATAATGAACATAAAATTTTCACTCTTTTCCAGGTTCGCCAACAAAATGCCAATGATAGTTTCTCCTCTCCTATTGAAGCTGACTTACTCCCCCCATTGATGCTAACAGAAAGAGGCGATTAGTGCCTCAAAAGAAGACACTAAATTTCGGCAACCCTATTGTGGTAGGCTGAAAAGAGTGGAAAAAATGTAGCTAAGTTCGGACAATGAAGACTTTGGACCATCTGTGTGTTTCCAAAGAAGAATATGCCCTCTCTCATTGAAGCGTTGAATGAGATGTCAAAAGAATTGCCGCATTTTCTCCCCTCCCTCCTTTGCTACTGTAAAGTTTCTTTACGCGTTCTTGCCGACTTTAGTGAACCTAGTTAAAGAGTGTATTAGAGGTAGTTTAGCTCGAAAGCTGCTGTTCAGCAATCTTAAGCTCCTACAATGGATTTAGGAAAAGTGAAACAATTTTGAAGTTAAAAATAATTTCTACTTATTGCTGAAAGGATTATTTATTTTTTTGCAGCTACACTGAGACACACTTTTTTTTAATATACAGCAATTTTTTTTAATTATAAAAACAGAAAAAAAATTGTTTCTGATTTCTTGTGTAACTATGAAGAATTTAAATATTTATTTTCTTATGATTTCATCGGATATGAATTAAAGAGCTAAATAGCAGTTATTATATTTTTTCCTAAATGTTTTTAAAGAATCAAAAATAATTACCGTAATAATTATATTTATACTATTTAAAAAGGGTTTTTTTTTTTAGTTTGATCTAAAGTGTCTGATTTTTTAAAACTTTAAACAGGAAGGAGAGGGCAAAAAAGAAAATAAAAAAAACATATTAAAATGTAGAAATAATGAATTGTTAATTTAAAAATTGCTTGAAGAGGCAAGAAAACATAAAATGGTTGGTGAAAGTATAACGGAGGGCAGAAAAAGAAATTGCTAAATATGAAAAACTGTAGCGATTGCAAACCAAGCAAATTTTTAACGCCTTCAATTAATGCAACCAAACAGTAAAATAAAATATAGTTGTAAAAGAACTTGATATTTTTTGGATTAAGAAAAAATTATCAGAATCATTGGATGGCAGCTTGGAAAAAAAAATAAAGTCATCCGTTTTTTTATGTCATCTAGAAGAATAAATAAACTGAGAAATCATTTGCTTCCGGTTCTAGAAAAAATACATATTTTTTAATACATAATTGCTTTATACTTTTTTGTCTTAATACCAGGCTGCGAAGATTATTCATATTAGAAACTGAACGTGACAAAATACTGGATTTTAAAGATGCTTGTCAGATTGGCGGGAAAAACTTTCCGATTGAAAGTTGTAGTTAACTACGATCTGATTAATCGTTGCAATAAACAGCGAACCCTAAATCAAAAGATGTTTTCTTTAAGGCATATCTAGAAGCTTGCCAGCGAGTAAAAATATCTTCTTCGTAAAATAAAGATGAGATGTCGCTAATTTAAATGCCCCATCGGCCAGCTAAGTAACAGTCAAACGATAAGAAATGCATTACATAAAAATGCTTATGTCATGTGTAAGTTGCTAAGAGGAAATGGTCCATTTTCTAAACGGCATATAAATTCATATTTACATTTTTTCTGGAAACATTTAACTATTGAAATCAACTGGAACAATGTGATGCGTTTGAACTAAAAAGCAATTAATTTTAGTTAGACAGAAAGTTTTAATTATCATTGGTAAAATCAACATAAATAACACTAACTGTTTAACAAAAATCCCTCTCCGATTCGTAGTGGAAATTTGTTATGGCTTGAGCTATATTTGCTGCCGATAATGCAACTAAAGGTTTTTTTTTTTTTTTTTTTCCCGAAAACAAAATGAATTCAGGGTTATATTTGAGCCTGCTGGCAAATAATTTGTTGCCGTTTATTTTTGATTAAATCAAGAAATTAATCCATTTAACAAGGTAATACATCTACGTATATTTCGCATTTTAAACAATCCTGGACGAAGGCGAACGAGGCAAAAACTCCTCATTGTTTATCCCAGAATCTCGAGTCGAATTCAACGGAAAAACTACACGAAGTTTTGACTCAAGATGTTTACAATGATGATTGTATAGTACTATAATCATTCTGATTTAAAAGTTGCAATTAAAATATTGCTGGTATATCGTAGACCCGGAGGCCTATCTACCTCTCTCGGAATTCTACGAAACGACGATTAAAACAAGTAATTAAAATTTACATCATTTGCAAAAAAATAAACCATATCTACATATTTTCCCACCCTCAGTTTCTTCTAAAATTAAAACAAATTTAGTATTACTAAGTTTAAATTTCTTTATGCTGAGATTTCGTTATAGCATGAAATATATTTACATTTCATAGAAATATATATTTCATAAAAGTATAATATATTTTTAGGCTTATATTATTTGTTTTTGTGATATTATGTTTTCCCCCCATAATTGTACACTTTGTTTATTCTTTTAATATATTTTTTGGTTCAAAATTGATATTCCAATCATTTTCAGTGTTTTTTTTTTTTTTTTTTTTTTTTTTGTACTGAGGATTTATAATAATCATTTGTAACAGCATTTATAATAAAAATTATTGTTATTTTGATTCAGATCAGCATATTTATTGATGCAGAGAGAAGACTAGTAAATCTCTATGTTTCGAAGGGAATTGTGTTTAATGACTGCCTTGAAACCTAATATTCCTGAATTTTCACATTTCATTTCATTTATTTTCCCAAGATTTAAATATTTTATTTCAGAAGAATTCTGAATTTTGAAATTGCACTTTGAAGTAGTGAAGGATATATAAATAAATTCATAAGATTGGTTTATTGAAATATAGTTTTTGTAATATGAATATTTTATCTCGAATCTCAATTAGACATGAAATATGATACCAGGAAATATGCCAGTACAGCATTATATATATTATTAAAATTTTCACGTCAAAAGAAAATGAACTACTGTATTCATGGTAAATTACGGTATTTTACATTAAAAACATTTTATGACATACTACTGCTATTTCACCGATGGCACAATATTTACATTTAACACAAAATGTATTTTCACCTTCATGTCCTGAAAATTATTTAAAAGCAGCTCCTTAGTAGTTCCAGCGTTTGAATAGGGTATCACCCTGGCACAATCGGACAATGCCTGTGCTAGATCCCATTGTCATGTTTTGCTTCTAGTCTACCACCTCCAATAAAAAGACCCCCTCCACACATTCGGGATATGGGATTAAAAGGCGGGAAAGGCGAACCTTCCCCCAAAATTGTATTTCATTCGTTTCTTTTGACAGGGGATTCTCTCTGTTGTATGTGGTTGACGGGGAAAGACATCTTATTTTATTTCGAGATTCTTGTTCTTGATACTATTTTCTATTGTCAGGTTTTCTTAAAGGGCGAAAGAAGCGACTATTGTGCTATTTTTCTATTAAAATTTCAGCTATTTTTCCTTGTAACGTTCACATTTTGAGGCGTATACTCACATTATGCGCATCAAAAGCCCATCGCCAATTAAATCTTGGGATCCATTATAAGAAAAATGATGTTATGGGACAACAGGCAATTTAATAATTATTTTTTAATTAGTAATGAAAGATGCACTCATTTATATTTTTCATATGACTTTGACTTTACAAGAACTGACTTCATTGTCCATTTTCCCCTTTGCAGTGGCACAGCAATGGAGTATCAAGAAAATGTTTAGATTTCTTGGGCTCCATTCACAAAGGGTGCTCTGTATACAAAACTTAATCGTGTTTATGTCACTTTTTAATACCAAATATGGCGAAGAAGGCGAAAAAATAATATTATGCCCCAGGAGCCGCTTACATTTGCCACGCAATGAGGAGACAGAAGGCTATACTAATCGCATTAAGCCCTCCCCCCCCCTTTAGTCTTGTTACCTCCTTGGTGCTTTGATCAAATCTTAATCCAATTCGTTATAACTGGAACCAAAATAGAAGTTAAAACTAACAGGCCCTTGTCAAGAGACTTGGATTAGAGAAGGTGTAAAATATTTTTTCTAAAATGATTTTAGTTTATTTAAAACACTTGAATGCTTTTATTCTATAAATTTATCACAAATCTGAACCAAAAGTCAAATTTTATAAGTCAATATTATTTTATTACAGAAATCGAAACTAATTCACCAACATATTTATTAAATTTACACTTGCTTCGCTTTGAAACTTCAGTGAACTGTTTTGAAATGCTGCTCTTAATTTTGAATCGAAATCAATATCAAAGGTGACAATTGAGCAAAGGTGACATTAGTCATACTTCCACGCCGCAGCCAACGTAAGGTTAATCAACACACGACCTACATACTTGACAGATGTTCGGCAACATCGTGCTCTTGAATCTACTATTTCCCAGTCACAAAATCGATACTGTAACATTATGATAACACAAATAATTTTTAAAAAGTTCTTTCCGATTTAGTAAAATGAAATTTGTTTTTATAATTTAGAAGAAGAATTTGCAAATGTATGTATATATTCAATCCAAAGCAATTAATACCGAGGGAAATATCATGATTTAAAACGTTGATTACAAATAACTATTAGATACAAGCAAAATCTTATAAAACTTCTAATTAATGATTATTTACAACATAGCTATTTATGCATTTTATTTAAGAGAAGTTGTATAGATTTTGCCATGGCTGAAACAAACGTGCTTAGGTAAAAATTTTATTTAAAAATTATAAAATTAAAGTTCATTTTATAAAGGCCATGTTCTAATGCAAGCATCTTAATTTACAATGTCTCTTTTCATAAATTTTATTTGAGGAAAGGTTTTTAGATATTTTACCGTGGCCAAAACAAATTTTCCGAGATAAAATACTTTAATATAAAACTATACAATATTACTATTTATGCACGCATTTTTTTTTTTATGAAAAAAGAAATGTTAATAAATATAAGGAAATGAATACTAAAGGATGACAATTTAACTTTATAGTTTAATATCTGAAACTATATAATGAAATATAATTAAATGTGTCATTCAGTATTAATGACAATTTTTTAATAAAAAATAAAACATTTTTAAAAATACGAAAGGTTCTAAATTTACCATCGGCTGGTAATACAATGTAAGTCTGAAGAAGATTATACTTTCTCCTTCAATAATTCCAGGATCTCGAGGGACTCTCTAGAATCTAAGTGGAAGCCGTTACTGCATATCTTAAATCTCTAAGTTTCAAATAATAAATTTATCAATTTTTAAAATATATTTTCTTTCAAGAATAGAGGTTTCCTTCAAACAACGTTATACAATAGAAGTCTCATTTTAAGCTGAATTTAATTAACCAAGAGAAAATTTGTTTTTCATACATGTCAATTTCACACGTAACAAAGCAATATAACTTAGAAATAAAAATTTTCAGATATACGTGCATTGTACATTCTATAATTAACAACATTGCTATGAAAATTTAATCATTTTTGCTTCAAATGTAAATTCAGTGCACAAAATAGTGATTCTTTTCATATATAACGGTAATTTCTTAAAACATTAGGATCACATTGAAGCTTTTTGACAAAGCGTAAATATCGACAATACAGCTTTCCCTTTTCTGTCAGTAGCATTGAAGTAAAACGGCATGCGTGCGGCCGTTGAAAGTAAATCCTTTTCAAAATAAGGAGAAAAGAGTTGAATCGAACTTTACAGGTGATAGGATAAAGAAGCGCGCTTGATAATTTTCTCTCTTCTTGAGCAACACCTGTGTTTGTCTCATACTGGAAGTCATGCTTCATTGGACTTGTTCGCTTTGTGGCAAAAGATACCGCAAATCGTCTGTCAATTACTTCAACTGTGTCAGTCGCGCACGCTTCCACAGGTTGAAACTCCCGCCAGCATTTCTTAACCGTTCGTGCGTTCTGCGCGGTTCTTCTCTGATCTGATCCATCAACTTCAGTGCTTTTCCCCACCGTTAAGAGCACGTTCACTCAGTAACTGACCCAACTCAACCCCTCGATTTTCTTTTCCCTCCCTCTTCCTTGAAGACTTAAATGACCCTTGTGTCAGAGGAAAGAAACCGAGTCCCCGGAGGTGTCACATAGTTTGCTCGTCGTTGCCAAGCTGATTAGAACTACGGTTGGTGAACAGAAGGTCTTGTAATTGATAGCCACCGCAGTGTTTTCCAAATTCGACTAGCCACTTCCTCCATCTATTTTTTCCCCAAATAAGATTGAGACAAGAAAAAAAGTACCACGAGATCGTTAGCATAGGATTGTATTTTTATTCCTTTCAGTATTCTGACACGACCACTTTTTGATGATTCTTTCTCACTAAGGGGTGAGACGTGGAATGATGTGCCTATTTCCGGAATTTATTTTATTGTTAAATGTAGCATCTCCTCCTTTTATCTTCCCTTTCACCCCTATTTTGTTGAATTTAACAAAGGGGAGGGTTTTAGAATTTGTCGGCAAACAACATGTACTTTACTTTTCAATTTTGCAATCAAGTAGAGATATAGATCTACGGGATAGCAATTGTCATCAGTTGTGGTCTAATAGTCAATAATTTGTAGCATTTTAAAACTGGCCTGAATAATGAAAATGAAATATATAATATAATATAATAATATTTTTAAACGACTA
Organism: Argiope bruennichi; assembly: GCF_947563725.1. NCBI lineage: Eukaryota > Metazoa > Arthropoda > Arachnida > Araneae > Araneidae > Argiope > Argiope bruennichi. Next base: position 83,013,264 of record NC_079152.1, read on the forward strand.
AAACAAAGATTTCTTGAGCTCTGGTTTAAGGAAGTGCCTGTATATTATTTTTTAGAGATGTTTCATCATTTATGAGTACAAACAATTATGGAAACTATTTTAATTTAAAATTTCTCAAAAAATTACTAAGAAATTCATTCTATTTGCCATTAATTAAATTCTTACACTATCGTTTATTATTTAATTTTACTACCACGACAACAGTTGGATAAAGGCAACATTTGGTAAAAAAAGGAAGAGGTATTCTTATGTGTAACTGTCATGCGTTCAGAAGTAAGGTTAGTCAGAATTTAGATACTAAACTAAAATCAGAAAAAAAAAAAAAAGCAGTCGAAATTTTAAATGGCTTCAAACTGTATATTGGCACCACTTACTAAAATTATTTTATCGACCAAGACTATGTATAACAATTTACTGTCAAATGAAGGGCAGGGCAAAGTCGATTTGGATGCCCTGAGCGGCAGTTCAGGTCAGTTCTATGGAAATAAAATGTTAGAGCGTTTAATTATTTTTTTTAAAAAAAATACGATGAGGTAGTTGAAAAATAGTATAATTGCCTTGACGCTATTTACTTTCGCTATAGCAGAAGATTCTTTTAAATCCACAAATTCTTATGAAATTATACTATATATACATGTTATTTAAGCTTTTGAGGATGAAAAGAATGGCATAACAAAATAAATTAGTTATATTTAATGAAATGAATTCACGAGATGTATATATACATATGAGTGAAGACACTTTTAAATTTTTTAACTCAATTTATTCCATCCCGGGAGGCATAATTTATGTACAAGAATCGATGACGAAACTGACGTCCGTTCGCAAGCAATGCAAGAGCAGAAAGGCGAAAAAAGAAAAAAAAAGTGAAATATTTCCCCCCGGTGATTAAATACCATGAGATTCTGTTAGGAATTTCTCTAGAAGTGTCGATTTAGGTAAGGGAACCGGAATTAATGAAATAGAGATGCAACGCGTTTTTGAGTACTGAGTGAAGTATTGAACTGCAGGAGCATAATTGTGCGAGTATGGCAAGATTCTATTCTTTTTGCTTGGCATGTTTCTGCGAAAAAAAGAAAATTGAAGTGGGAAAAAAATGTGGCCATGATAGGAAAAAAAAAAAAAAAAAAAAAAAAATATTCTACAAAATCTGGAATCCGTCACACATGTTGAAGAATTTACAAATTATTAGCAAATGTAAGAGGTAATTAATCTCTCTGGCAATGAAAATTGGCGTAAAATTGTCATGAGGTAAACCTTTTGGAAATCCATCACATGTCTTGAAGTTTCAAATAACTGATTTTAAAACAACTTAGAATGATATGTTGTTGCTTTCTAATATTAACATTTATATCTCCCTGCTACCAGAATATTTTAATTTTAGAAACTGATGTTGTTTTAATTTTCGGTATAGGGAGAAAAATGAATGCAAGGCAATTCATTCAGTCTGAAATAATTTAAATTTATTTTGAGCAATGAATGCATTTATAATTTTTTATAACTTACCGAAATGTATAACTATATGGCGAGCGAGTGAAGCTAGTTGGATTTACAGATATAATGCCAAACATTTGTTTTTTTTGGACCCGGGGAGTTTTGAAACGAAGAGATTCGTGAAAGTCCTCGAGATAGCCAGATGGTGGATCTTTTCACCGGGGTGGTCTCGCATCTGTTCATTAGCGACTACAGTGAAAGACCACATGTGGAATTCCTCGTCCAAGAGGTATTGATCGTAACTTCAAAGAGAAAGGGGTGTCCAAACATCTGGATGCTAAGTGTTTCTCATTGTGAAAGGACCTTCACACGACCTACTGGCACCTCTGAGGGAGCATATTGCTAAACCCCGATTGGCCGAAAGAGAGCTCAAATGACCAATGTAAATTAAGAGGTGGAGACTATCGCCAAAATAAAGTGCGGAGATTTTTTTTTTTTTTTTTTTTTTTTTTTAGGGAGAAGAGAAGAACGAGACTACGCCCACGATTTCGGAGTCCGAGAACTACACCTGGAGTGGTCGTGTTGACTAACAATCTGTGAGTTCCCTGTGGTGTTATTTCTCCGTATTGATGGAGAACTGAGTTTCAAGATAAACCTTTGACTTCGACTGTTGTGTCTCCTATTACAGGTGTAAATAACTATTTATTTAACCAAGATTAAAACAAGTTGTTCTTTTGTATATATAGGGCTGTAAAATAAAGAATTGTCTGGAAATTCTGCTTCGTTATTTGATCAGTCTAGATCAAGACATTACAATATATAATGAGATATTTTGACATAACATTTTGTTACAAATGTTAACTAGGAAATGCAGTCATAAAAGAAAAGGTACTTCATAAAATTATGTCTATGAAAAAAATTCAGCAAACAAGTACTACACATTTCGCCAAGAATAGAATATTTATTTAAATTTTTACGACTTAAATTGAACAACTTTCATGAAATTAAAAAAAAATTATTTTTAAAAAATGAAATGAAAACTTATTTGAAACAAGAATGCTATGTTTTACTCGTATTTAATAGTATTAGAATAATGATAAATTTTAGCATATATTATTTAGAATTTTTTGATATCTATTCGATTTTCTTTTCTTTCTGGAGCTCAATAATCTTAGGCAGCTATAAATATTGTACAAAAAAATAAAGACATTAAAGAAATCTATTATTATTAAGACGGAAAAGAAATCTTTTTAAACGATTTTGAAACAAAACTGACTTTTTAAAAAAATAATCTAAAAAAAAAGTTTTTTTTTTTAAATTTATTTTTTAATTATTTTGTCGTACTGTAGTTCGAGATCCAAGCAAATTAGAATTCGGGGTCAAAAATATGCTTATGTTTTAAATGAATGAATGCATATATGCATTCACTGAAATATGTATATTATGTATAATTGAATACTAAAACATATTAAATTACTTCTCATTTTAAACTAATTCAGAAGCTTTGTGATATTTTTTTAACGAGATTTATTATGTTCAGAAACAAACTTACTTATTACTTAGGAGGGGGGGGGAAAAGAAAGAAACTGTTGGGAAAATAGGAAAAAGTACATAAAATTTCCACTGGGCACTTCTTATGCTTTTTCCAACATATAAAAAATCAGAAAATAGGAAATGTCTATAGGTTAGTACTAGGATAAATTCTGAAGGATACACAGAGCGAAAATGTATTTTATTGAATGTACTGTCTAAATTAGTTTAATAATTCGGTCTTTCACAATAAATTGTTAAAAAATGTTATGTATGTTGTTAAAATGTTTTATTTATTAAAAAATTGAAACCTAATGATTTTTTTTTCCCGATTTTGTTCTTGAATCATTCTGACTTAATTTAGAATGATTACATGTAAGTAAAATAATCAGAAAGAAATGACAGTAACGTAGCAAAACCACAACGAAATGAATAACATCATACTTAGATTAGATTAGTTTGGAAGCATTTGCAAGTTGTCACTGCCTATAAAATATGGCAAAAATACTTTTGGCAAAAAAAAAAAAAAAAAAAAGTACTTTTCTTTGAGTGAATAATAAATCAACAAATACCTTTCCTTTAATTTCAAATACTGGAAAAAATTAGAATAAAAAATTAGGAAAGCACTGAAACTGCACAGGATTTTATTACAACAAATGAAGTTAAGTAATGTATTTAATATATTTAAGAGCTTTTTATTTAGTACTGTTATTTAGTAGTGTATAATATATTAAGAGCAAAATATATTTAGGAGCTAATTTTTTAAAAATTATTAAAATAAGGCGAAAAAAACGTGTGAGTTACAAAACTATTATCATCAAAGAGAAATTCATTTTTTTTTTTTTACTCACAAACATAACTTTTAAGTAAAGATTAAAAAAAAAAAGAGAAATGTATAATTTAAAGATTTAATGCAACAATGAAAATGTTTTCGATTTTATTATAACAATGATAAGTATAACAGTAATTCATAATTAAAAATATTTTTAAAAATTTGGTTGAAATTTTATACATAATAGTCGAACTTGAAGGCGAATTTTTTTTTCCTTTGACATTTTGATTTTGTTTATGTTTGTCCACGCCTATGCTAATAAAATAATTTCAAAATGGAGCGATGAAATTATGTGAATGAAATGTGATCGCCGATTTAACAAATTTATCAATTTCGGAGGAAATGTATCTAGGGGTTTATAAAATACATACATTATTTTTTTACCACCGAAAATAAACAAATAAATGAATTAATAATAATTCAAATGAAATAACTAAGGCATCTTAAGAATAAAGAAATTTTCAAAGAATCTTTTACAATTATTCTAGAAAAATATAATATTACATTTTTATTCGTTTATTTGTTTGTACATTCTTTATCATTAAAAGTGACAAAATATATTTTATGTACAATAACCATCTTGGGAAAATAATTAAAATTTTTTTGTTTAAATTAAGGAAAAGGAGAAAAATTTTATAAATGGAAATTTTACTTTTTAAATCTAATATAAACATATTTTTTTCCTTTAGAAAATTTCCAAACATTTCGTCAGAAAACATTAAAAAAAATCAAATAATAATATTAGTTCTAACAAACTATTATTTGAAAAAAAATTATTATATTTATGTCTAAATATATCTATATTTCGATTCTATATTCAGTAGCAATTCTGAATATCAGCCTGTATTCAATGTCAAACATTTGTTTGCAAAGAGGCAAAAAAATCGTTTTCTGATTGCCAAAATTACAAAAAAAAAAAAAAAAAAAAAAAAAAAAAATCCGAGAAAAAGGGCAATTTTGTTATAGAAGATGGCTTAAATCAGCATTTTATTTAAAGTATTCTGATAATTATTTTGGAGAAAATTTGTCATGGGGCGTTAAGCATATAATTACAAATTAAAAAGCAATCTTTTTTTTTAGCAAGAATTTATTACAGAATTAGAAAGAAATTACTCTTATGAAAATAATCGTCTGTTAAAAAATAAACTGATTTCTCTACGCTGATTTTAGTAACTGTGATATTTTGCGAATAAGAATTTATTATAAAAAGAATTATATTTCATTGCTTGGCAACATGTGTATAATTGGTATTCTAATATTTCATTTTTATTCAAACGAACTCTGTACGAATGAAGATTCTTAGAAATAAGAAGGGGAAAAAAAGAGAATATAATTATAGTGAGTTTCATTCTCGTATTTTTAAGATATTTTTTCTAGTAATGTTTTATTATTCTATTTGTTACATTTAAATAAAATGTCCATATCTTTTGTTTTAAGATTTCACTAAAAGAATATAGTGAGAATTGTTTATAACTTTGAATTGTAGAATTATTCTATTTTGCATTATAAAATATTTTGTTATTATTTAATTATTATTATTTTTTTTTTTGATACCTGAGTTCTTTTAAGAAAACTTGGCTTATATAAATATAATTTTATTTTTATAAATAATTTGTCAATTGATTATTAATTATTGTCAATTGATTTTTAATGAATATTTAACTGTTCTATTACTTAAAAATTTGTTAATTTTAATAATAAATTTTGTTACATATATTCCCTTTAGGTTTAAATTCCTCTCTTATCAGGAAAGCAAAATACTTATTGAGTTTGTTTATTCCTTTTAATATTGGAAATAAAATATTTGATCCAATTATTTTGTATGCATTTAACAATATGCTTTGAAAAGATATAAATAGTTGGAATTTTTCCAAGTCATTCAGAGAGTGTATGTAAGGCTATATTTTATTCTAAATAAGAATCTATACTTTTTTTTTGATAAATTTGGGGAGTTAATATGAAGAATAAATATCCTACAACGACTTTATTACACGTTTACTTGGATTTAAAATTGCATAAATAGGTCGAATTTTTTGGATTAGATATTAGATCTAATTACATAATTTCCTATGTAACATTTTTCAAAATTATTTAGAAATTTCTTTTAATTAAACCTTTACTTTAAATTCTAAAAATCATAGAGTCTTTTTTTATGTTAATTTTATAGATGTAAAACAAATTACCTGCAAATAAATTTGGTTTTAGTGAATTTCAAATTTGTATTTTATTTTTTGATTATTAGTTAATGCTTTATTTGAAAGGGTTATTGCTAGGCTATATTTGAAATAAATTCTGTAAAAAGCCTATAAATTGTAAATAATTTTTTTTTTCTTTTTCACCCATTATTTAAAAAAATTTGTTGTTATTTAGTTTATGAGGAAAATATTGGGTAAGGAAATGGCATTCTCTGTATTCTGAAAATACTTCTAAATATACTTCTATTTTATGTAAATTTTTACATTTTGGAATATTTTAAATTAAAAATTAGATTTAAATAAAAATTGTTCGGAATAGTTTCAACAGAAATACTATTTAACAATAATTAAATTGGAAATACTTTCTAAAAATGTTTGATCTTTCGTTTTTTCCCTTAACAACGTAATCTTAAATTATAAATTAAAATGCATGTTTGGAGAGAAAATTGTTGATTAAATGTTTAATAAATAATAAAATACGTAATTGTTCTTACGTGTTTTATTCGTGAGAACCATCTACGTAATTATTCAATAAAACAAAAAAGATTTAATTTTTTTCTTCATATTTTGTACATTTTTTTTCCATTAAAGAAAAAATTATCTGTATAATTCTTCAGATTTAAGATTTGTATTGGTGTAGAGAACAATTAAGATAAAGGGTGGTAAATGCAAAAACTTTAGAATTTTTTTGTGAACATAAATGCAATAAAATGTATAAAGAGTATAGAGTTTTAGGAATGATTGTGCATTCTATAACTGACAAGAAATCTATGAAAGTCAATATAGTAAATTATAAAGTCTTGTTCTTTGTTTTCACAAGAGATAATGCACATATAACAATCAAAACAAGGACTACTAACTGTAGAGGCTCTTAAATATTACATATCCTCCTCTAGAGCCGAAATATCTAAAAATACGTTTTTTAAATTGATTTTAATTAAATTTCTAAATAAGAAATTTTAAAATAGTAAATATTATGAGAAATGAAAATAAGAAAACCTTTAATTGTGGATGACCTTCAAAAGAATTAGTTACAGTAATGTTAAAAAAATTTTATATTTAAAAAGTAACTTTTAAGAGCGTTGTAAACGAAATTACTTTAAATACTCAAGTACAAAATTTGCCAGAGCTGTTGATATGTGAGTTAATCAAACAACTGGAAAAAAATATGACCAACATCGATTTTGGAAACATGAAATGAAAACCTTAAATATAACAAAAAAAAAATCTTCTTAAAATGAGAATTATGACTAAGAAACTGACATTTGCTCTATCTTTATATTAAATCTATAATTGAAAAGCAAACTATCTTTTCACATGATCTTTTACAGGTTCATCTTTCATGCTTTTGTCATACACAATACACGCAATAGGATTTGAAAGTGAAATTATCGATAAGATAATTGGAATAAACATAGAGTTGTTCTACAGAAGGAGGGAATTTTGAAATTTACAATGTACAAAATCTGTAACAATTGAAGAAAAAGAAAATAGTCGGAAGAAAGGGAAAGAACTTGATATTATATCTATATTGCCTATAAGGGAAAGATTCAAAGGAACATATTTTCTCTCTCATAGAAAAAGCAGAACTATTTGAGAATCGATCACTAAATTTAACTTTTTTTGAAAATAAACAAAACTTGCTCACTAAGACAAATGAATAAATATTATTAAAGAAAAGTTACGCTATATTAGAAAGAGTATGAATAAACGGTTACTTAGTATTAAAGGAATGACATTTCATGATGGAACTTTTAAAAGCCTCATATTTTGCATTGCTCAAGAGCTCATTATTAATGTTTCTTAGATTATTTTTCTTATTAATTTTTTAATGCTTTCAAAAGCAAAACTGCAATTGATTAAAATTCAGCAATGATGTATTTTTGTATCATTTATATATATTTTTTAAAAATTAGATCTATTCAAAGATAAGTTTAAGATTGAAATCTATTTTCCCTTTGCGTGATGTATTTTTGGGGTAAAGAGAATAGACGAAGATATCGTGTTTTATACTTATGTCTCATATTGTGTTTTTATGTCAATAAAAGTTCGGTCTTTCATAGTGCATAATTTGGAGAATATAAAGAATGGGAAAATGCAACAGATAAATATTTATAAATTATTTTTAATTGTATTCAGGAGCGAGACATTCTTTTAAAAACCTTTATGTATAGCTTTAAAAAAATAAACTATTCTCTTTCTTATATTATTTACATTCTTCAAGTAAAATAATAATAATAATAAAAAAAAAACAGGTTTTAAAAAATGATACTCAACTTAAGTTTGAAAAACAATCACGAATACCGACTAATCGATTTAAGAGAAAAGATAACAATAAATAAATAAGAATATCAACATCTGAGAGTTTTCAATAAAGAAATATTTCGAAAACAACCACTTCTGTCCAGAAAACAAGAAAAATTCTTCCCCCAACCAATCCAAGCGTAGGACAGAACTGGGTGTGAGCAACGGGTGAAATGAATGAAATGGCGAAAAATTCCGCACTTTTACTTCATAATCCTTACTAGAAAATCCGAATGTCTCTCTTCCATCCTACCTTGCGAGCAGAACCATTGGACGCTCAAACTTTTCCACTGACAGAAGGTGAACTCCGCCAATGAACGACAGTCTGTCTCTATGACGTCATTGGACTCCTCCTCTTTAGAGAAGATGGAAGCAATAGGAAAAAATTTCCCTTCTAGCGGATCTCTGAGTATCTTTAACCCGGTGGGAACAGTTCAATTGTCAGGACGTCAGTTATTGTAGTGTTTATTGGTTAAAAGGGGGAAAAAGCGTACCTTTTGTTTTATTCTGAGACTTCTTTTTTTGCGGCTATTGCAGGTGGTTTTAATTATCATTGTATGCTGTGGTATATGATGTGGACTAGTTGCAACATTCGTCAGAAAAGACATATTTCTAAAATTCCTGGAACCATGCCGCTTATATGAATAAATTTGAAGGAACACCACTGTCTAGTAAGTGTACCACCCTTTTTTTTTAAATGCAAAATTTTCCTAATTAGCTAATTTGGAAAATCTTGACGTTTATTCAATTTTTTGTCATTTAAAAAAAATTATTAACAATGAGGAATTTCAAATTTACTTTGTAATAAAAAAAAGCAGCATTAAAAAAAAAAAAAAAAAAAAACAGGATTAAGTAGAATTTTATGATGATGTATCCTAAATATGAGAATTGTTTTTTAAAAATGAACCATGTAATTCTAATGTAATTAAATATAAAATACTTCATTTGTATGAAAATATTTATTTGAAAATCATTTGAAGTGCGAAAGCAGTAATGGCTTTCTAAAGTAAATATGATTTCTTTCAATATCTGTGCGTTCACGACATTAAAATTTAAGTTTGGTACATGAAATTTACCTAATTTTCTTTTCCATACTGGTAAGAAATATTATCCAATATTAAATTTATCTCAAGGAAGTATAAATGACATTTCAAATCAAATTTTAATCAGTAATAAACTATTTTACCTTAATATTCCTGTTGAAATTTCCATTATTTTATTTTGATTTTATTCGAAATTCTTTAGTGCAACTGCTTAAAAATGCCTGGAGATTTTTGAAATTATATTTTTAAAGTGCTTCAATATTTTATACTATATTTACAAAAATGTTCCACTGATTTTAGAACATTTTAAGAATTTAAAATAAATAATTGACCCTGAATACTTGCAGCCTAATTATTTTGTTAAGCTTGATAATGATTTTAATACGAATATTTTAAATTTGGTTTTAAAAAATTAAGCAAAGTTATTTTATTATGTTATATTACCTGCATATTATAAAACTAAAATATTTTAGAAAAGAAAAGTCCTTTATTTTTATTGTTGCCCAGGAAATTTAAAATATTCTACATAATACTGAATTTAGAAAATGCCTGCAGTTTGCCACTAATTCAAAAGATTGAGATTCGATCTGCATTCTAACTGAAATGCAGCTCAGTTTGAACCAGAAATTATTTCAGAAAATGCTTTGCATTGTTGGCAAGCATTTGCATATTAAATAACATAATTAACAAGCTTTTATTTTTCCTTATTCCCAATAATATTTCGCTTCTCTTTGAATCTTCTTGAATTTGTTGCGCATCGACTACCCATTATGAGAATAACGAAATTGTTCAATGAATCAAATTTGAATAAACGGTACTCAAAATTTTCGTCGAACGTCTCCTAGCACAGCAATAGAAAGGTAATCTAAATTTATTCATTAAAAAATTGGGCATGTATGCGGAAAATGTTGATTAATAATAAAATACAAGTATATTTAATAACGGAAGTATTTATAGAATTCATTTCAAAGAAAAATTAATTTTATATTTTAATGACAAAAAAGAAAAAAAAAACATTCACTGTTTGATTAATCTATTTTTAAAATGTGAGCTTTATTTACATTTCGTCTCAAATTGGAATTCATATTATAATAATTTATATTTGGCTATCTCGTTAAAGAACTCTTCTTATTTTAGCATGCTAAAATCTATTCATTATCAGCAAGTCTCAGAGTTTTTAAACATACACTTTCCATAAAAAAATAACTTTGGAAGACTTTTAATTAAAAAAATAATAGTAATAAATTGCATCTCACAAAGATATTTAAAATTAAACTAAGCGACAATGTATAGTTTTTAGCTTGAATAATGAATGATACTTGATTTTGTGAAGACTTAGATGACATTATAAAGAAGACAAAATAAAACGTATGTTAAAAAGTACTGCATTTTTTTATTAATGTGAATTTATAATAATTTTGATAAATATAATAATAGAATTTGAATAAACATTAAATTTAAAAAAAAAGAAATTTTTAAATGATTTTTACCTATTTGTTTTGTTTGGTAATGAAAAATAATAAAAAAATTAAGAATACGTCAAAATGTTATCTCTAATTAAATTTCAAGAATATTTTCAAAAAGAATAATAATAATAAAGAAAAGTTAAGTTGAATGTTAGATGAAATGGTTAATTTTTAAATAATACTGATATTTATAGAACATTTTTTCTCATAAATGGTTAAGTGTAAATGTTTTTTTTTTTTTTTTTTTTTTTTTTTTTTTTACAAAAAAAATCATTTTTTTTTAATGTTTTATCTTTGTAATGTTAAAAAAGAAAACAAAATATGCTAAATATATTAGCAGATTTACTTGAAGAAAGATGTTTTCATTGCAGAGTGCCAAAGATAAATATATATGTAAAGAAGTGAATTTCAAAAAGACTGCTGAAAACTAAAATTAAAACGTAGTCATATGAAAGTTTTTGGTTTAGATATATTCTATGATTATACAATTATAAAAAGTATATATATATATATATATACTATATATATATATATATACTTAAAGTATATATATATATATATATATATATATATATATATAAAAGTATATATATATATACTATTTTTCTTCTGAAAAAGCATCATCATCGAAGCTCTCTGCTGTATTTAAGTCAATTTTTATCAGCTGTTGTGATTCTTCATCTATAGATTTAAATTAAAAATAATTGTTCCAACTTTGGGAAATAAACCAAATAAAGTTTCATAATAAAACAAAACAATCCATTTCGCTTGCCGAATATGCTCTAAATCATTTTTCGATTTATTACAAAATAATCTTTTAATAAAAACTCAACAACAATCATTAACAAACTCAAACCACATCTCTGATCCCTAAATGTGACGCTAACACGTGAATGCACATTGTGTGTCACAAGGGATCTTCTGCAACTGGTAGGGGAATAGCAATTCGGTGATGGTAACACGATCCGGCCGCGGTGGCGGTGGCTTTGACTCGGAGCGGTGGGTTTGCCGGATGAGTCCGGGGAGATCGGGTTCCCCAGGTGGCCGGTGATGGGTCCGTGGTTTCTCCGCCACCCAAGCCGGCGGCTCCAATCATTGCTCTTAATCTAATCATGAACCTCTGGTGCTAATAGGGGAATCGTCTGGACGCCAAACTGGTTCGAAATTGAGATGTGTTTCGCTTAGTGTTAAAGGGAGGTTCGGGTAGTGGTGACGGCTTAAAAATAGAGCGGTCTTGGATAACATTAGATATCGAAAGAGTGATGTGGCAGAGACCTTAAGGGTGCAAACTGCCTAATATCATTTTAAAAGCTACTTTTAGTTTTAAAATGGTGACTGTTAAGATTTTTATATGGCTATATGCCTTCTTAACGAAGAACAATTAAACAGAACTAGGAAAAAGTAAATGGTCAGTATGAATCCTTAAATGTTTCAGCTGACTTTATTTCAATTTATTTATTTCCTGTTTCATGATAAGCTGTTTTTGTTTTTAACTGCATTATTTGCTTAGCTTCTCCGATTGTTTTAAATAAGGTATAAAACGGGATATTTTTTATCTTATGAAAGATTATTGGTTACACCGAGTAAAAATTAGTAAAATTAATATTTAAAATAAATTGTTTAAATATATAATTATTTTTTCAATGGAAAACACTTTTTTTGTATGAGAGCAAATTATTTCTTCAAATTATAATCTGGCTATATTTTTAATGGTTTATTTCTAAGCATTCAATTTCAAAAGGTTGATCACCTGTCTTTTTTTGTTGTTGTTGTTGTTGCTGCTGCTGCTGCTGCTATATATATATATATATATATATATATATATATATTTGTTGTGTTGATCGCAAATGTTGCAGTCGGTAATTATATAAAATATCAATTTAATTTTGATTATATATGTTTTCGAAGAAGAATTCAAATATTTAATCCATAAATAAAATTGTAAATAGAAGATTTATGCCTGCTTAATTCATAAATAAAACTTTAGATCAGTTATGATGATCTGTTAAGTAGGAATAATTTCTTGTCTGGTTTAAAGAAATTCGAAATCAGCATCATCATATTTTTCTGATCATTTACGGAATTCTCAATGAATATTAATAAATTGAACAATAACATCTCGCCGAAAAAAAAAAGAGTTCAATCACTACGAAGTTTCACTTATTTTTCTTCATTTAAAATAATGTTTAAGATAACAACAATTCTGAATAAACTTTTAGTTCAAGAAAAGTTCCGTTTTATTTTTAATTGTTTCTTACATTTGAAGTTTTCAACAAGAAAATTTAAATAATTTTAATAATAGAATAAAGTGTAAATCAAAAGTTGATATTGAAAATGAAACAATACCAAGGAGCTAATAACTGAAATAAATCAAGTATTTTATTGTGATTTATCTGACTCAATGAATTAACAGATAATTGCATAAAGTTATACTAAAAATTCGACTCAATTTATTTGTAACAATTTACAGTTTTATGCACTTACAATGAAGTCATTTCATATGATATCACAGTCGTATGGAAGCTGTAGTAAATGGACAAGCCATCCCAGAAAATGTTATCTGCCTTGCACTATTTTGCAACATTCCGTCCAATCTCTTCCTGTAATATATGCATAATGCAAAATTTAAATTTAGGTAACAAGCTTGATGTATAGCGATGTACCAAGCTAGCAGTTATAGATTAATATGAAGAATAACTTGCTTTCTGTACAATTACCATTTCTAGCATTCTCCATGGCAACAAAATTCACTGCAAATAAATAAATAAATTAAAGCAGAAAATATTTTTAAGGCGTACTATTTTCCAAGATTCCTACACTTAATCGAGTTATCTCATATGTGATAACTTACAGACAACTCCTTTTCTGCCTTCAAATGCGCATTTCCACTAAAGAACGGAGAGAGCCTGTCAAATAACTCTACAACCATCCTTTGTTTGTTGATGTCATTAGACTTCCTAAAGAAGACCCCGAAATTCATTTCCACTTTTTTCCTCATTTTTTTTATTATTATTTTTTTCCTGAGGACAGAGAAAAATTAGATGGATCCTTAAGATTTCGGTATGCTTGATATCCTATCCGACCACGAGTAAGCGCGTTGCACGCGGTAGATATGACGTTGCGTTTATGAAGGGGAAAAAAAAAAAAGGAGTAAAGCTTAGTAAAAAACTTATTATGAGAAGTGTCTTTCTTTACTTTGATAGACCAGGATGTTACACTTGAAATATTCATCTGCCTGGCTTGTGTTGTCATTGACTTGGTAGGTCTAAATTGCAAAAAGTGATAGTTGAAAAGCGTCTTGGAAATTAACATAAAAAACTCATCACCCTTTCTGTCTTGTATAATGCGCATTATGAATGAAAAAATATGTCAGTTTTTTTTCTTTGCAAATATGTCATTTCCATGCGAACCTAGTTGATAAATAATTATGATAAGTATCATATGATGAATGACTAAATTGAATTAAACATTGTATTAAGAGGTCAAGAGATTTATCCACTTCTGATTTAAAAAAAAGATTTTTTTTTTTTCTTTTAAATCAAAACTAGAGCATTGAAAGTAAAACTCACTGAGAACCATTTTGCACTTCGTTACAAAGGAAGTAAACAATTAGTTGTGGTTATAGGAAAATGTCAGAAGAGTAATGTCCATTTAGCATTAAATTTTTAGAAGACGTCTCATAGTAAAAGAAAAGAAAATGAATTTTTGATTTTTAATTTGTTTAATTTATTTCGATGTAATTTTAGTAGCAGAAATATGTTTGACTATTGATTTCACGAGACAACTGTATTTAGTAGGTGGACGTGTTTCACACTAATGTGCTCAACAGTTACTATGGGACTGTTGTGAAGCTGAAAAACTTGCAGAGGAAGCTGGCTTCGCAGAATGTCCAAATGATCACGGCTCTACAATAAGGAATAGATTTCTATTTACACATTTTGAGATGTAGCTGTTTTTGCAATAAATAAGAGGAAAAGAATTCTGATGCCGCAGTTTTTTGAAAATGCTATTGTATCTTAAATTGGAAATATTTACGTTTTGCTCGATTTACTACATATATTTAGATCCACAGCAAATCCAAAACCATAAACTGGCAGCTATTTGCGATTAGATGATCGCGCCCTAGGTCCAGATTTTCATCTTATGATTTAATTCTGATTCAAAATTACAATCCAGTCCTATAAATCCATAGAATCCATAGTATAGCTTTTTTTTTTTTAAAGTTGTAAATGAAATAACATAATAACAGTATGTTAGGAAGTCATGTTTCTTGGCTATAATGTAACGTTGATTTAAGTTCATGCTATTTAGCAACGGAATTGCGCAAACGGAAATTGGGGGGGGACACGCTGTATGAAGAGATCCTTGCTATTCGCCCCTTGCTTTTTCGTTTGAAGATAACTGAAATTTAAAGCTGATATACATTCATGATAAATATAGCGTCAATGTTTTGTGTAAATGACTTTTTTACAGACATGATTTTTTTTCCCAAGATTACAATATTTTATTTTAAAATATTGATGATGATATTATTATTTTAGAATTATAATGCAGCCTTTTTCGTTGCTAGGATGATTAATTTACTGCGAAATTTATGACACTGAATGTTGAGGTATTAATTTGATAGGAAACTTCACTTCCAAAATTTAACAGGAATGCTTTTTTCTTATATTTGCCAAGGAATTTGCTATATATTATCTCATGAAAATGACCAAAGAAGCTAACTTTTATAATTAGACTTAATACTTGTAACATTTTTATAAAAATTGTCATGTATGTAAATCATATTTTAAAAGCAATTTATTTTGGTTATTTGGTTTACACAAATTACAATGATAAAATTAATAATAGTAATGAAATGCTACAAATGCAATCCTTTACTTAATTAGTCTAGATGTTCTGCAGGAAAATTTCATTTACTGTGGGCATTCATTTGAAGAAATAATGCCATTTTATTTCCGATTTATATGAATAAATGCATCGTTTTCCTTGGGAATGACAAAAACATGTTTATAAAATTAGTCATGAAAGTTTAAGAAAATATATATTTAAGGTATTCATATGATTATTTGTTATATGATAAATAATTATCAATTGAAGAATGGAGTCAAATTATTCGGAGAAGGACTAAATTATATAGTCAGTATGTATTTTAAACTTCAAACAAACATTTAAAATCATCTTTTGAACAGTTTCCTTAAAATTCAAACTTCATCAGATCTTTTACTACAGATGACGACTGTAATGAAATCAAATGAAGTTTTCATAACTATCAAAAGTGAGTGCTTGCTTTTGATATATGTGGCTTACTTAAGTTAATAAACTGTTCAGACATATAAGTTCAGACATTTCAGAGAAACTTTGCTGCAGTCGAAATCAATCATTATTTATTTGCAATCGCTATCTGAAGAACAGGATGAATATAGATATATCAAACTTTATAAAGTATTTGTTTTGTAAATAGGCAGCTGAAACCTAATATAGATTATACAGATTATCTGTTAATGCTATTTTTAATCAGGAAATGCTTTATCTCATATTTACCATCCTTATCTTGAGAAAAGGATTAGAGAATACCTCTTTTTGTGATACCCAGTTCAAATGTACCAGAAGATTAAAAAGTTATAAATAAACTAGTAAAATCTTGGATAATGAAATAAATAATGACAATGCTATTGGTTAAGAAGGAAGAAAAGAATGCATTGCAAGATTAATTATATCTTACAATAACTTGTCGCTCGAAAACTTTCGACAAAACACATTCTTAGCGAGCATGGAGTTTTGCATCCCATTGGAAGATTATCAGATATCAATTACATTTGGACCCATTGCAAAAGATTTTTGGGTTGTTTGTTGCCTTCTTATCTACCCCTCAAAGAAGGAAAGGGGAATCACGAATTTGCACATGAAAAACACCAAAAAGTCATTGTCTCAATGTTCTAGAAAGGACGGACAGACCCATGTTTCAATGAAAGTTCGAAGTTCGCCTGTCCCTTTCGTTGTCAAGATTCTTGTTGACTCTTCGAACAGTGACCCCTTATTTGAGTAAACACCCAAGAGATAGACGTCTGCACCCTGCTGATATCCGTCCCTTTGCAACCGGAAAAGGGGAAAAACACAGGAGTAGGAATTATTTTGAAGTAAATTTCCGCTTGCATATTTGGCAGAGATGTAGGAGGATAAGTCGTAAATAATAGCATGAGATTCAAAGATCAGGACTAAGGTCAGGGTGGGATGTTCTTGTCGAAATTTGACAGGATTCGATGTTGTACAAACAACATTTACCATTTTTTAAATTATTCAATAGATTATATTTTGATGAAAAATGTGTATTTCTGTACAATTAATTAAATAAAATAGAACAACAGTTGTTTTGATGTGGAGAACGTTTTAAATTATATATTACCAGCATTAATTGCATGCAGTGATCGGAATGTCAACTGAAAAAAAAAATCAAAGAAGAAATATATGATTTGAATACTTGCGTGTTATACATCCTCAAAATATTACAGATAATTACTAAGCAAACATTAATTAAGCTATCGTTTTCTTCCTTTATATATTAAAATACACTAAATGATTCATTCGTTAGTTTATATTTGATAAAAAAATAATGTTCACATATTGCTGTTGTAAATAATAAAACAAGGGTTAAATATACACTTCTTGTCTTTGTATTTCAGTTAAAATTAATTATCCATTTAACTCCAAGAGAATTGAAATCTAGAAACTTTGTATGATTAGAAAGAAACAGTCTAAGAATACACTACAGAGATTTACTGTAATATTTATATCAAAGGAAAATATAATAAAACCACTGACAACAAAAAATAATTTTGAATGGAAGGATTATCTATCCTCATAATATATATCTAATTTAAGTTTAAAATATATAGAAGAATTGCGAGTTTAGGGTACATATCTCTTTCTCTCTCCCCCCTAGGCCCGCAATCTGAAATCATATTTTTTTTAATTTGATAGTAATTTTATAATATTTCTGTGCTATTAATTATATTAAGTAGTTCAGCAAATTCCATTAAAGATATTTAGCATATAAGGTATTGAATCTGTTTATTCAAATGATGAACTGAAAATTCCCTTTCGCATTTGAAAGCTCTAGATAGGGAAATGAACATGTAATTTCGTCACTGTCGGATATATGAACTCAGTATTTGTTTTAATAATATCCTTATCAGATATTCGCTTCGAAAAACAAAAAGTTCTTATCTACATTTAGAAATTTTGAAGGGTCAAATTATCGAATTCCTAGAAAAGAGAGGCCAACGCTCTCTTATAAGCAATAAATATATGAGATCTAATCGAGTTCCTTTATCTTTCCCTTTCCTGCTCGTATAATACATACTCATATGTCACTATTAAATGGGAAAAAAGTACATATTGAAGTTGCAAACATATAAGTAATGTTATGTAAATATGTATGTGTAAAAGGAATATTAGAAAATAGAAAGGTAATATTTAAATATAATTGAAATTGGAAAAATCAATGGTTGTTTTGTTATATACTTATGCTTATCAAGCATTACTACAGAAGTTATATATTTGTGATTTGACTTAAAAACAGTCGAGCTTGTTGGAAAGTCAATATTGTATTTATTAATCTTTACATTAAGAAACATTAAAAGTCATATTTTTACTGAAGAAATATAGACAATAATTCATTTACACCTATCTTATATCTCATCAAATTTTGAAATGACAAAGTCTGTCAGTACGTAAATTAAACTATTTTAAAAGGAAATAGTGAAATATTTGGAAACACAGGAAATAGAAGCTTAATAAAAATGACCATGCAATTATTCTTAAAAGTTATTTATTATTGTTTCATTCGAAAAAAAAAAAACCCATTCAGGACATTTTTTTGCTTATACCCATTCAACTAACAATGAATTCTAGAGATTCCGAGTTCTGAGATACATTGTGATGAAAAGAAGGAGAGGAGGAACATAAACGGCAGGAATCATTCTGTTTAGTAAACTGTTTCATTTGTGTATGCGTTTCAATAACTTTTTATTTGTTTGTATCTTTTTTTTTACTTAAAAATCCCTAAGATTAAAACATTTTTATGGCAATTTCTTAACTAAATACAAAGTTATTTGTCAGAAGCTAAAGGAGATTCAATAAAATCTGTTGCAATGACTTTTTATAGAAAACGTGAGCTTCTTCAACCTCCTAGATAAACATCCCGAGACATGAGATGACACCAGAACTATCTTTCGCTTATCCCCGACGGACACTGACTCGTATCATATGATTCCTAAAAGGATGTCTCTCTTAGAGGCGCCCGCAAGTCATCTCACTGTGTAATGTCAGGGTGGACAATTTTGTCTCTGTTCGCGGCAATCCTGAGTCACGCGAATCTCATTCGGAGGGGGTGGGCGGACGGAAAAAAAATCGTCTGTTCACCCTTCCAAACAAAGAAGGACATTTTTTTACGATCTTGATGACAGACTTCTATCTGTTCTTGAAACTGAAGTGAACCATATACAGCCAAAAAGTGTTTTATCATGCCTTGATGACAGAAACAGTAGTCCAGGGTTGGGTGACAGCAGTTAGTTGGAAATACCTACAAATGTATACAAGAAAGATGCGATATTCACATCCAAAGAAACACAATTTGTTGTTATACTATTGTCGTTACACACAGTGATATACAATTTGGTGTTAAAACTTTAGAAAAATTTTGAAGTTTACCTTTTTTTTAAAAAAATTCCGTTTTCTTGTTTATTGAAGTTAATTTACAATAAACGCATATATTTATCCATCTTATGCATATTTATCAATGAATACAAAATTAAAAATATATTTACAATATATACAGCTTACAGACAAAAAAAATTACACGATTTAAAGAGTGCCGATGGCATTTTTTGATCATTAATAGTATTTTAAAAGTCGAATAACGTTTTTAAACTCTAATGCAATAATGCTTGGGTTATTAATGTTTGTACTTCCATTCTTGTTGCCTAGTTAGAAAAAATTATTTTTTAAATTGCTTCTTAACTTCTTTTAATAAATGGTATTATAATATTCAGATATCGTTTCTAATCAATTATTCTATTCAGAAGCATATCTGAAAAAGCAGATTTATTTATTTTTCTTTTAGTGTTATGTGTTACTGATAGTACTTAAGTGCACAATTAGCCTTCAAAGCTGTGATACAGTAAGCATTTGCCGGCTTCAGTAAAATGTACAAATAATTAAAATTGGGTGATAATGAAATTAAATGATATATATGCATTTATAATAAAATATTATTCAGCAAGCATACTAAAAACTTATTACTAAAAATAATTAACTAAAAATAATACATACTAAAAAATAATTATGACCACTATTGCAGTATATTATTTTTCTGTATATCCCCTTTATGATGCGGGAGTTTTGATGCAAAAAAGAATATTTGATTTCATTGCTGTTCGAATTTTTTTCAGATGCTGTCGTTTTGCCAATTAATTACCAAACATATTTTACTCATGGGAAAGGTGGAGCTTTTTTCTTTGAGCTCGATCGCATGATGCAAAGATTTGTTTTATAATTAGTTTAATTATTATAAAGATTTCATTCAGAACAAAAAAAGAAACCGCTCAAAAGTTTTGCGATATTAAAAGAATCTGAACGGAAAAATAAACATAATATTTTTCTGAATAATTTTCATATTGAAATTTATTTTATTCGTTTAGTTCTGATTAAAGAATGACTCATAAATTTAACGCATAGGAAAATCAAAACTTAGTTAAAATATCAATGTTTTATTATTGATTTATTTTTAAAAAAAAATTTATAACGCTTCAGCTAATCGAATTAATAAACAATCAAACAAGCGGCAACTTTAATAAGAAACCATTTGTTTTTTTTTGAAAGTGTTAAAGTGAGAATAAATTAATGTATTCTGTCAGGAACACAAAATCATATTAATGAATGTGCGATTTTTCCGAAAATTATGGTAAAATCTTCTGAGAAGATGAAACGCATTCCTTTGATTCATACTCCGTAGCACGTATCTAAATTAGCTTTCTTCTAATTCTTCCATCCAATCCGCCAAAGCTCTGCATCTCATTAATTTGCTTAAGAAAATAATTTACTCTCCTCTTTCCATGTTTGCAATTCCAATAAGCAAAATAAATTATCTGCATCTTCATATTTAGAAATTTAATGGCGCCTGACAAAATCGCACATTTCTGCATTTTGATAAAACGTTCGGTTTTAACCATCTGTGAGAAAAGAACTCTTAATTTCACTTTTTACAGTTATCTTTTTTTCTTTGTCTAGAATTCGGGATCACTTAAGCGTAGTCATTTTTAACAGCACCATCACGTCTGGGCTGCTTTGATTCTTTTGAATTGAGAAGAAAACTGACGTAAGTCAAAAATCTCCAGTTTCAAAACGAATGGAACTGTTCCTTCAGCTGTATTCAGCTAAATTTCTTTTGCATCCGTTATTAGCTTCGCATGCTATTATTAAATGGTATTTACTAGTAATACGATTCGGTCTAATAAGTTTAACAGCATACTTTTTGTTTTATTATGGCATTCAGAATTCGATTGAATTGCTTATTTACCGAAATGATATGTTTGGCTATAAGCAGAAAAGGGTTTTAAATATTTGTTTCTATTTCATCTATCAAAGACAATGAATTAATATCTATTGAAATTACATTTCAACGGCTAGTTTATATAAAAAATAATAGCTGGAAAAGTAATAGTTATTTTTTTTATATATTTTAAGTTTCTGTACAATTTTAATCTGCGCACTTCAAAATTATCCTTGTCGCGAATTTGATAAAAAAAAATCGAATTATTCTGAACAGAATCTTTATCTACTACATATATTTATTATTAACATTATTTTCATTTTGAAGTTTCGAATATAATCTTGTCGTAGTATTATAGAAAATTCGAAAGTAATCTTTTTCTTGAATGTCAAAAATTGTCAGTCTAATAATGGCTTTTCCATTATTAGACTGACGATTTTTGACATTCAAGAAAAATTTCATAAAAATAAAATTTTGATTTTTTTTAAAATTTAAAATTTTTAAAAACATACCTCTAAAAATACATCCAGATAATCTGTCTGTCCAGATAATCACTTTTATATTTGTAGAAAATTTTTGTATTTGCATGTATGCCCTTCATTTCAATTCGTCCCATAATATTCGTTATAATAATTATGTATTCATTTATATAATTTACATCTATTTTCTAGACAATTTTTCAAAAAATGCTATTTTATTAACATTGTCTAATATCTTTACAAATATAAAATATGTTGTATTAATGACATGCCAAATCTTATGTAGAAGTTCTGAAAAATTCATTAAGAAGATATATTTGATAGTAAGATGCTATTAGAATGAATCATCTACCAGAAATATCAGAGTACATTGTTTAACTTAATTTTAATTTGATAACTACTTTACTTAAGCAGTTAAGTTAATTACAGTAAATATTGTATTTATTAGAATTCGAGCAAAAATCTGCTTTGTAACATGATTTTCAGGGATTATATACAAATTAAACTATATTTTTGCAATAACTAACTAACATCAGAAATTCTTTATAGAGAAAATAGACCGAGAAACCAAACCTCTATCCTTGCTAGAGCAAAAACATGCTCTGACTTAACCTTCTTTAGAGATGAATGCTGGGTAAAAATCTCTTCGTACTTAATTTTCTCTTTGGAGCGTTTCTTGATTAAATCTCAAGCGAAATGACACCTCGTTCCGAAAAATTAAAGTCACGCCAAATTGCAGAAATTTTCGTCGACCGAGCCAAAAACTTTTTAACTCAGTGGGGGACTGAAATGAATGCTTGGGGGAGGGCAGGCAAATGGGGGTTGAATACTAATCGGATAATGTCGTGTGAGTGGAGTAGAGTTGTAATTAGCGCGACCAAACGATCCGTAATAACGCTCGTCCCCTTTTCTGATGTGGTTCAATCGTCTGTGTATTGGAGAAAATTTTTCGTACCAATGAGGGAGTGTCCCCATACTTCAGCGATGATAGTTTAATTTGCGCTGTTTGAGACTTTCGCACCATTTTTTTTGTTGCTCCTTATAATTTAATTAAAGCGCGATCGGCTTAGTAAGAAGCGTTTATTTTCGATCTGCAATAATTAGCTGAGTCGAACAGAAAACATATTGATGATACATTTTTTTTTTTTGTGTGTGTGTGGGACAGAAGATTGATGCAAATATCTCAAATTAAGTTAGTGTTCTTAAAAGTTATTTTAAAGTTCTTATCCATATAATCAATTTGAAGAGTTCTCATTTGAAAGGTCGAAGGAATCAAAATTCTAACGCTCTTTGTTTAGTTGAAATCTTATAAACATTCTTATTTCACAATGATTTAAGAAACTAAGCATACTATAAAAAGGAACACTTTTTTTGCAGCATTCAAGGAAGCAATATATATTTTTTTACCTCGGTATTTGACAAAGGTATAATCCCAGACAATTCAACCTATTTATTTTAAGCACTTTTTTATTGTTCTTATCTGATTTTGTCTTCTTTTATTTTTAAGTTCTGTGAATTTCTTGTCCTTACCTAATTGATTTTTTCTTAAAATGGGAATTATTTAATATTTTTTCACATTATTTGATTTTAAAAATCTTTATTTCATTAAAATAAAAATAGGAACACTGATTAATGTAATAATTTAACAGATGTGCATGGCAGATGCTATGACAGAAATGAATTTAGTGTAAAATGGTTTAGTGTTTTCATCTATGAAATTTTGATAACGTTATTCTAACATAGAGAAATACTGCTATTTTTTCAAATATAGTCTAAATGATTTAAAATTCATTAATCAAAATAAAATAAATGTGTGAATGATTCAAAATTTTCTTGAGTTCGTCTATATATAAATTGTTTTGTTTCACTGCTTTGTGAAACCTTTCTTATAGATTTGAAAAAAAAAATGATTAATGTATTTATATTAAACTAGAAAATCCATATGAAGAAATATTGAAAAAGATTTCCATTAAATAATTCCAAAACTTTTCATATTTTTGTTAGAATTTGTTTATTCTTATATGATTTATTCTCAATATTTACTGAGTATGTTTTATTGTACATATTCAACTAAAAAAAATCTGTTGAAAGATAGCGATACAATTGAATGAGTTATATTCAGGAATTTAATTTAGTAATAAGACCTACTGTTCATTTTATTTTCCTTCTTATTTCCAATTTCAAGCGAAATAAAATTATGAATATTTCAAATATCAGAAAATAAAACATGCATTCAATAAACAAAAATCGTTCTAGAGAGAATAAAATAGCTAATATTATTCCATTTTCCCCTTGGATGCGCGTTTGATAATAAAATTATTCTTTTTTACAAAATTCCTCGTTTAAAGAAATTGTTCGGTTGAGAGGATTATACTGAGAAAGCTAAGATTTGAATGCAAGAAAACTCGCACATAACAATAACGAATTTAATTATTAATAATTAATTATTTTTTATTACAAATTATTATTTAATTTTCCTGGAATAAAATAATTTTTCTATGAGAATAGATACTTTATGAAGATCAGTAATACCAGAAAAAATCTTCTTCAGATTAATGCTTACGTAATTTAATTAATTATAAAATCGAATTTTATAGACATCTAGGAATTTTTTACAATTTTCCTGCAAGTATTTTCATAAGAAAGCACAACAAACGGCCTTATTTTTGCTATTCTCTGATAAAAATAAATTATTTAACGCATTCGCTACGAAAACCGACAAAAGGTTCAGGTGCCCGGAATTGATCTTCTTTGGATAGGATACCACAAATGGAAAAGAAAGAAAAGCATCCGTACATCCTAAAGCGATGCGAAGAACCCGTAGAAATTGATGCCAGAGTCACGTATTGACGACATCGGAGACAACTCATTTCCTTCTTTTGAGGGCTTCAGAGACACGATCTCTGCTCATCCCCACTTTCTCTTCCCCTCTTTTCGTGTTCCCCCTCTTTCACTTGTTATCTGGCCGCAGCAACACGTGGACGACTTGTTGAATTTTTCTCTTCTTCACCTACTCTTCTTTCTCCTTACTGCTTGTTGATCCAACGGCTTGGCAAATGGGCAGTAACATTAGAAAGAAGAGAACAGTGTCTCGCCAGAGAATGTGGCTTTTGGATCTAGTTTCTTTTGATGGCGAGATGGTTTCAAACATTTTTGGGAGAAGACCAGCTGAACACATTGGAACAGATTGGACAGAGAATGTTTTTTTAAGAGCATCGCGCTCTACGAAATGTTGCTTTAAGAAGATGGGGTTCATGCGTTTGTTTGAAAGGGTGCGTCAAGTATTCTGAAATGAAAGAGTAAGAGAAAGATAAACAGTTAAAGTTCGAAAGCTGAATTTTGCCAATGTAATTTTTTACAACTATATCGACATGATACGCTTGCAGTTTACATCATATGGTTTGTATTCAGATCCTTCTTAATGAATCGGAATTATAAATGCATTTTACATTAATAAGAACACCTCTAAAATTTTTAAACAAGTGCAAACCTTTTTTTTTTTTATAATAAACCGTTATATTCCAACTCATATCACTTGAATAGAACATACGATAATTCAACCTACTTTTAAGTTTAGCAGTTTCATGTAATTGGCTCTAAATCCTAATTAAATTAAATGTTTTATATATATTGCCTTCACTGCCGTAAATTAAATATTGGAAATTTATTTTGGTTTAATAATCTTAAGAAATGTAAATATTATAAAATACAAAAGTAGAATGAATTGCATGTTTAAGCATATAAAACAATTTTAAGAATTATATTCTTTAAAACAGCTTTTGTTTTATTTCAAAAATATTTGCAACTCGAAATTCTAGCAATAACAGATTGTTATGATATTCATTTATAGACTCTGAATTAACAGTAAACAACTTCAGAATTTAATTTTTCATAAATCATTTGATAACTTAGAAATTCTTATATTTCAAAAAGACTTGAATCAACCTACGAGGCAGGATAAGACGGCTAATGATACTCCCAAAATTTCAAGAGACAAATTCACTTTCAAATATTCTCAAATAAAGAGTATTAAAAAAGGAACAATGGGCGCGAAGAAGGGTGAGGAGAAGTCAGAGAAAGTGAGGGAGCGGAAAAAGAAATAATTGATCCGAAAGTCAGTTTGGGCGAGGTTGTAACGGAACCAAAACCAAAAACGCAGCAGCAGCAAGGAAACCTGCTTCGAGGAAGGGACAACTGACGCAGATGAGCGATCGCGAGTTCGGGCATTTCAATTAAGCGGCGAAACATCTTTTGTCAATTAAAGAGCTAATGTTCGCACAAGCTGGTGCCTATGGAACTGAAATGATCCTTGCTCGAGCTCTTGTCATTAGACGCCGGGTTCGGGCATTGTCTAAACTCCCATTTAGCAATGGCTGCAACCGACTATTGATTAAAGCACCTTCCCTACCCTACCTTCAATATAACTACTGTTCCGTCTCACTGATCACACGAGGGTTGGCTTATTGCAGCGCCGCCACCATTAAGGGCGGATCGGAGGATTTAATAAAGAGCCTAGTGGTATCGATGTCGATTTTGAACATCGGAGATTATTTCCACCCCTTGTTTTTGATAAGCGATTTGTGAGTGTATTTTTATTTTATTTCCTGTGCCAGGATTTGAATGGGAATAACTCTTGTTAACTGGTGGAATTGATGAGGTCGGTAATGGATCTCCCTCTGAGGTGAAAGAGGGGTATTCATGTGGGTACATTTTTCCAGTGTAAAATTCCAGCATATGAATGCATATAATTCACTTTTTATAATGTGAGTTAAATGTTACGCAGAATGACATGCTGATGACATCGGATAAATTGAAAATGAAAATAAAATCATAAAAATTTCCGGCAGAGTTAATATATTAGTAGATTTTGGTTGCAATGAGGACAAATTAGTTCGAAATTGATATTTTATATTAACATTCAAAATCATGATTCACTTACTTCAGCTGCAGTAAATTAAACATTAAGCCGCCGTTCGCGGATGAAAGCTTAGTGGCACCGATCTGACAATCTTTAAAAAACTGAAGTGGTTGGAAAACAAATTATGTACAAGTTTAATATGCGATAAAGTTATATGTATAAGCTGAATCATTAATTATTTGTATTCGTTGAAAACAATGTCCTGACAAATGTATTTCGCATGGAAGAATTAAATTTATGTAGATATAATTTATAATTCCATAGTGACTGGAAGATTCCATAAGCGTATTCCACAAACTACGTAATTTATAACACAATTTTGTCTGAGATTTGCCTTGGTTAGTGTCTATAGAGAGAATATAATAATATGGAAATATCTAGGCTCGATGATCCTCTATGTTATACTTTTGCCTGAAATAGAATGGTCAGTGACTTAATAATGATTTGCATCTTGATTCTTTCATTTTACATGGTTATTAATTATTACCTTTTTTTCATTTTTATCACATCTTTAATTATACATAATTTATTTATAATTAGATAATAGAAAAACTACCATTTGAGCACATAAAATGACGTTAACTACACAGTTAGTTTATATTAAGCATTCATAGTTTGCTCATTCGGTTCGTTCTTCTATCATGCCAAATAAGGGAAAAGTGGGGATGCGACCTGATTAAAATATTTTCTTCAATACTTTTTTGTAATATTTTAAATTTTAAATTTTCAATATGAATCTAAATGCATACTATATAATAAATTGAACATGAAGCGAATGAAAATTAATCATTTGATTTGCAACATATTTTTTTTTATTAGCAAATTCATTGTGATCTTACTAATGCATTTATGAAGTAAAGTTTTGCAAAAAACGCACACACACACATATGAAAAAATCATCAATAGTCATTTTTTCAATAAAATTACAGTCGAAGTAGTCAGTGAACAGATTTAAGGCCAAATAATTTAATAATAGATCAATCAAACAGCGTGCATGGTTCAATGTTCTAATGTCTGTGTACATAACCTCCACCACCCGCATCAAAGTGTGTTGTTCACTTGATAAAAACTGTCAAAGGCTGTAATGAAGTGGGTCTTGTGTAGTTTATCAGGGACTTCCAGGTCCGTCCGAAAACAGTCTAGAAGAAGATCTTTAAGATCTTCGGATGCGGATTTCCCTTTTCCTGGTGCGGAAAAGACAGCTTCCGCTCATTAGCAAATGGTCAGCGAAAGGAAGTCATAATTGATGTGCTTTTCAGATCTTCCGAAAAACGCATTTCTACCACGGTAACGTAACATCTATTTACCATCCGGGAGTGTTGTCGTCCTTTTAATCCTTCGACTTTTAGCTCGCTGGAAGTTCTGCATTCTACAAACGTACACATTTTTCACATTTTTATTACTTTTAAAGCAAGCAGCATTGAATGAATACTCTTAATTCAACAAACTGGGAAAACAATCTGAAATTTTTATAATAAAAACAAATTAAATAGTTCATAGTTTCTCATTTTTCCTTTCCTAATTCTGCAAATTTTAAACTTAAAAAAAAAAAACCTTTTGAAGTTCTTATTACTTTAGTATTGCTCTGATGTCCGTTTCTTAAATATAAGAATAAATGCAGCTTTAAAATAATTTCACCACTATTGAATCAATAGTACTAAGGAAAAATAAATAGGGGAAAAAAAATGAAACTTATGTAAAATTCTGTTTTTTCTTCCCTCTTTCCTTTCAGTGCTTATAAGGCAATTTCTCTGATAAGCATTCATAACAACAGTTCTTTCAGTATATCTGAATCCTCAAACTCATTTTGAGCATCATAAATTTTCGTATTTATTAATTCCTATAAAGCTATTTGTTACCTTCCCAAAATTTATAACTTTTTTTCCCCTTTCTTTTCTGACTTTATGATTTGATCATACTGAACTACTTGTACTCTGCTACATAAATTCAAAATTGATTTATATGTTTTGAAGCTATAAGCATTATTCAGTAATTTTTCGAATACGAAGTATAAAGAAAATATTCCAATCATCTAAAAATTAGTATTCGAAATTTTGAAGAATCTGCACGTTTTAAAACACATTTTTGGGAAATTTCTGTCTGTATGTTGCAAAGATAACTCAAAAATACTTTGAGCAAGATGAATGAAATTTGGTATATGGTCTATGCATCAAATTTGAGGATTTCTATAAAATTTTGAACCAAATCTATTCAAAAAGAGTCTGTCTGTCTGACTTTTTAAATATAAGTTAACGCGAAGCTACAAAACGAAGAGACCTAGTTGGATAAAATTTAATACACATATTTAAAATTACCCATCAAATTTGAGGTTGAATATTTGTTGGTCTATACTTTCAGAAGTTTTTTTTTAACTCGATAACTAAAAAAAAACAACAACAATGACTTCAATATATCAAATTTGATATATGATTTTGTAGCTGCAGTTGTAGTTAGTTATGTGTCAAATTTTGGTTTCAATCGATCGGAAAAAAAATGCATTTAAAATAAATATTCACTTTTATTAGAGAGAGTGTTTTAGGGTGATCACTCCTGCTGGTTATAATCAGTTATTTGCATTTGCAGAACATAAAAAAAATGATATTACTCACCTTTATTTTCAAATATTAATTCACCTTGAATCAAATTTCCTAAGCTCTATTTATTTTATGTGTCCAATTATCTTGACACGAATCATTGCAAATTACCTGACACCGTTAATTCAAGGAATTTTAATTCACATGACAATTAAAAACTATTTTATAAAAGGAACTCTTAAATAGAGGACATTAACTATATTCTAAGCCCATTTACATTTTAAGCAAGGAAAATGTATACCTTTAAGTGCTTGCCTAATTTTAAGATTATTGTGACAGTTAAAAATACAAAGAACAATTTCAGTGCTCGGCATCTTCCAGGAGATTTGCAACTCTTTCAGTCTTTCTTCTAGGGGAGCGCAGTGGAATGTAGAGATATAACTCCCATCATTCGATTAAAATTCATCAGTTTGAACCAGAAAGCATATCATTTTCAAGATAAAGATAGAAGTATTTAATGCCACGTAACTAAGGGGCAAACTATAGACGATAACTCCAGGGAATAATTATATCTTGGCATTCAGAAAGTGCTATAGTACTAATGATTAAGGAATATTTGTTTGTATATTATTATCAGAAGACTGAAAAATGAAAATGCTGATAAAGTGCTGTTGAACTTTACGACTGCAAAGAAGTTGTTTGTACTATATAAATAATCGAATGTTTTTATTAATTAATCAATAGTTTTATTTTTATTTTGCTTATATTAATTTTTCATTCAAACTCAGTTACTTGCGTGAAATTATAGTATTTCTCTTATATATTTTGGAGCGATATCTATTGCTATCCAATTTGAAATTCTTTCTCTAAATTATAAAATAAAAGTAGAGAAAAAAACGACCGCATCGAGAATATATGAGATTCTTTAACCTATCTGATGAAATCTTTCCCTCCCTTTTGGTGAAAGCAGCCTATATCTTTTTCGAAGCGGAAACGAAGAAAACTGACCGTTAAGAAAAGACCCTTTTGTCCATTTCTGAAGAAATGGCACTTTCCCCCCGTTCTCTGTCGGTGGAATCATTACGATAGAAAAATAAAATCCCTTTAATCTTCCATCCGAGATGAAATGGGTAAAAAGAGGAGAAAAATCGAGGGGGTCGGGGTGATGGTCCGCTCGTTCTCTAACTTTCTATCGAAAAGAGACTTTTCATTCTAACTTTGATCTACTGCAGCCGATGCGAAAAGTCACAGAAGTGAAGTGAAGAAAGAAATAATCAGTTACAGTTTGAGACCGAAAGAGGTTTAAGTCTAAAATTCTTTATCATGCTCATTCTTTCCGATATCTGTGATCCAGGAAACATCTTTTCTTCCAAATAATTATATCTCCATTTTAATTGAATTCATGATAATTTAATTTATAATTTGAAATAATAATACTTTCGGCAATAAATTAAATTTAATAATTTTATTCTTAAAAGTATTTTTATTTCAAATAGTTTATTATTTCCTAAGTTAAGCTAGCACTGATCAATTTTATTTCTTGGTTAAGAAAGAAATCGGTTGTATTATTCATTTTGAATATTTGCCATGTTTACTAATTTAGGAAGTTAAATCTTTCTTTCATAAAATACCTAAAGTAATAAAATTGCTGAGAATCGAAAGTAAAAATAAAGTTTATACTTCAGTTAAAATTAATTGTACAAGCTGAAGTAATTAAACATTCTTTTAATTTAACGTACATGTAATTAAATGCTGGAAATCTTATTTCGATGCATTGAATTAAAGTATCTACACTTCATTATGGATGTCTATTTTAACTGTCACTTTTTCTGAAAGTAGAAAAGATTTAATTTTATGTGGATTAAAATTTAATAAACGTTAAGACGTTAACGTTAATTAAAATATTAATTGTAATTTTATCGTTAATTTCGGTAACAACAGTATCATAATTTTAATATGTGTATTAATCTCATTTTTATTTCAAATACGAGTATCATATTTTAAATACATGAATTAATATGATAATTAATGAGTTTTGGGCAAATTCTCAAATTACTCTAGTTTGAAATTAAAAATGAACAAATAAGATTTTACTGCAAATCAGTTTTCTTTAAAGTTAACTCCTCAAATTCATTCTACGCAGTGTTGATTTTTTTTTCGTTTAAAAAGAAATGTTTAAAATGACACTAAATTATTATTTATATAATTTTTATTCATCACGCAGTTTCAATGCAATATAGGTAAAAACTTAAATTTCAGAGCATTGTAATCGTTGGTAATACTATGTTTAACTAAATCCCCATATTCCTGAACAATTATTTTTTGTATCTAAAATTTTAAAAATCCACTTATACAAAATTAATTTTTGCTATCAGAGCTTCTTGAACTTTTTCCGTGCGTGATTTCTTTTTTTGAGAGAAAAAAATTTTACTATTCCCATTTTTATTTAATATATATGGCAAGTTCAATAGCGAAAAAAGACTAAAATTACTCAAGTATTAATTACTGATAAATGAAATAAAATTTATTTTGAGAAGGTAAAGGGCAAGCTTTCTTAAAACTTTTGCTCAAAATTTAGGGAAATTTGAGAAAGAAAGCTATGTAATAATTTTGGAAAATTATTATACATTACTCTAATTGCAGTTGAGAAACACAGTTTAAGAAGTCTTTCTTAATATAAACCAGTTTCCACTTCCCTTTGACTCGCTTCACTATCAACCTGAACGGCAACCTACCCCAGAAACCATCTAAATAGCTCTTAAAGACAAATCCCTGATCTCACTGGCCAGAATTCAAATATCCCTTTTCTCCAGTAATAGACAAACATTCAAACGGAGTGGTAAGTGAGAGAATGACAAAAGAAAAATAATAAAAAGAATCTACCAAAAAACTACCTAAACAAGGTGGCAGACTTTTCCTCCTCCCCCTCGTCTGCCTCCATTCCTGTGTATTCCCTGGGCGACTATTTTCCACTACCTCCCTTTCGTTGACAATTTTCAATTTTAGGGGTAGCTGTCTATTTAGCCTTCCTTTTTTATAGCCTCCTCGGACGTTACCAAAAACTCAATCCCGCTCTTTGTTATCGCTCGGTGGAGATGTTATCGAAGTAGCATTGAGAATGAGAGCCGTATCTGACTCCCTCTCGGTAAATGGATTTTTTTTTCTATTTCAGGGGCTTTTTCTTTTAAGAGAAACCTTTCTCTGTGAGCACCCCTACAAGATTTGTGGGATTGGTTCGATCCTTGACGGGAATAATGGGGGACATTTAACCCCTAATTGAGTTCAAAGGTGCGGCTGGGAAGAGGAGAGATTCCATCCTTCTTCCTCAGATCAGATATTTCGCTTGGTATCGGACTATTTTCTTTTTTCGGAATACTGGTGTATATCCTCCTGACAGCATTTCTTCAGATCAGTGAAGTTTCTATTAATTTGAATCTTTACTATATACTTATAAAAAACTGTCAAATCTGTTTTTTTTTGTTTTTTAACTTGCGATCTTATTATGGCCCTAAAAATATATAAACGACCATAGTTTTGTCAAAAATCGTTCCTCCCAAATTCCAAATACACTTTTATTTCCAGGGAAATAAAAAGGAGAGAGGAAGAAAAGTGGGGGAAAAAAAAGAAAGAAAGAAAAATACGTAAGCTGTAGCATTAACAAAGTAAACATAAAAAAATTGTTGAATTTTGGTGAAATAATTGATTTAAACGGTTGAAATTAAAAAAAGAAATGCTACAACGCTATTGCATTTTTCGCGGGTAATCTCTAGTTTTTTTCCTGTTTTCTTTTTTTTTTAAATCTTGAAATTGTGGCTTTTTATTTTATTTAAATTTATTCTATATGCTAAAGTATTCATGGGAAAATGTAAAAACTAAATTTCTGTTTTCTTTCTTTTTTAAAATCTGTTATCATGGAGATTTGGATTTTCATAATGCTAGAATATTAATTCAACTTAGATAAATGTGGAAAAAGGAAATATTGGTCGAAAGTTTTATAGGCTGACCATATTCCTTTTGTAAGAGAAAAAGTCTGGAGAGACTACATAGCCATTAAACAACGATTCTGTGAAATTGCATATTTGTTTAAATTATTTTTTTAAAGAACATTAATTAAAATCCCAAATCACAGCTCTTTATCAACTGTGAGAAAATCAAATTTCTTTCGATGGAATTATGTAATCAAGTCGCTGGTTTAAAACATATTAAAAATTTGTGCAAATATCCGAAAGAAATTGATTATAAGCTACTACTTAAGCAATTTAAAGCCAGTGGTGTAGCGAGATCATAGGCACTCAGAATATAATACAATTTTTTCGCTTCCAGTCGTCATCAGTGTTTTAGCAAGTTTAGAGGCCGTCCGAGTTATGCCATTATCTTTTCACGCTTTTTTTGACATTTGATTTCAAATAGCTGATATAAATTCACAAAAGTTTTGTCCATTGGTTCCCCATTAAATTGGCAATCCTGGTACCTATACTCTCTCTTCCCCCCTCTCTTTCTATTACGCCACTGCATATAGCAAAAGATAAAATTACACTGTTTTGAGAATAATTCAAATCTAGCGTTATGGATAATATAAATCATTGATTTCTTAGAGGTCTGTAAATGATAGTTTCTGAGTGAAGAATTCTTGTTAGAAGAATAAAATATAATTAAAAGTTGAATGTAATTTTAAGAAATCCATATTTTGTTCTAATAGTTCTCGAAATGATAGGAACTCTTTTATTGTTTGTATAGTTTAATTATAAAAAATTCTTTGGTAGCAATAAAAGTGCATTGAAGTTCAATTTATGTTATTTGAGTTCCAAAAACTAGCAGAGCATCATGATAACAACTAAATTTTGTAGCACCTGGCATTTTGATTATGTAAAAAATTTGTAATTAAAAAAGAAAAAAAAACTACATCCGTAGTTATAAACAATTAATTGCAGAATTAATTATTTGATTTTATACTTTTCCTTATATCAAAGAAAATTAAGAAGTTAAAATGGTATATTTAGTTTATACATAATTTAATTCATTTATTCTATGATTCATCTTGATAATGTTTCAATTTTCAGAAACTACATAGGAAAATAAAAATTTGAAAGTAAAAATTTAAACGATATGTTATCTTTAGAATGCAAAACCTGTTATTTCATGAAATAACTAGATATTCACCGAGTTGAATGATATATTATAATTGTAACATATACAATTTTAATTTAAAAGGAGTATAAATATATATCAAAATGGAACAAGATAACTTTTCAAATTATTTTTCAACATTTCAAAAAAAAAAAAAAAAATCTTTAAAAACATATAAATTTATCAATTTCAAAATAACAAATCATTTTAATTCTGGAGTTATAGAGCTTTATTGCCTTTACATTCCAGGACAATATTTTCGGATCTAGTGCAGGCAAGTTTAAAAAGCAAAACAGAAAATTTGCGAGAGAGAACAGCGATAAAAAGCAAACAGTAGCCCCTGCTGTTTCAAAAACAGTCTCTCGGATAAACCGATACAAAAAGACGTTCCAAAGAAATCTACTGTCCCTCTTAAAATATAAATAACAGAACAAAAGAAATATTAAGGATTCTCTATCGTATTCTGAAAGCGAGAGTGATATTCATAAAAGCACCATCGAGTCTGTGCAAATATGGGAAATATCAAGAAGTTTAAAAACGCTTATGTGGTATGAAGAAAAGTAGTAAACTCTTTTTATTACATTGTTTTCGAAAACTTAATAGGCATTTTATATTGTAAATATTTTGTAATTTAAATAACTTTATAATTCTTTAGAGATTTTTTTGTAGTAAATACTTTTTAACAAATAGAGTTTCGTAATTCAAATTTGAATTCGAATAAAACAATCCGTGTATCCATAGAAACACTTATGATTCTCAGAAGCTGCATTTATTAGCGATTGAAACTATAATAAGTCTTAATAGTCACAAAATATTGGTTTTTGTTCTCCTTCAGACTATGATTTCTTTTCAATTCTGCTTATATCAAAGCATGATTGCCATTTAGGACGTAGAAGAGTTTTTAAAAAAAGCTTTCAAAGCTGTGTTAATATCAAAATTAACATAATTGAAAAGTAATCTAAAATTTAAAAGAAATTTTTTTCTAAAAATTCTTGAAAATGGAATGATTGTTAACATTTATTCTATACTTTATAGTGCTGAACACTTTCGCTTGCAGTCTTTTAAATAGGCATAATAAGATAATATTTTTTGATAAAATGCATCAACTAAAAACATTAATTGGTCCTTTAAAGCTATAGCGGTTTATAAAAACTCATTAAATTTTTATGACTATTTTTTTATTAATTTCTAATTGTCATGCTTGTATTTCACATGTGCATTGAATAAAATATTTTTAAATTTGAAGACCAAAATTAAATATTTACAGACATTATTATCCATCACAAAAATTACTTGGAATCATAAATATCTCAAATATCATATGAATTGAGAGTTGCATGTGTTTAACTATATTTCTTCTAAAAAGTTAGCAACATGTAATTAAATATTAGAGAAAGCAAAAGTTTTAGTTGGTTACTATCTCTGTCCTATTAAACACTTCAACACAAACTGATATTTTTGAGAAGTTATTTTTCTTTTTAAATTAAAAACAGATGTGATATTATGTAAATGAATATTAAGGCGGAAAAAGATCCTACTGTCTTTTAAAACAACGTTAGTCTCTGTTTTTTGTCCTCAAAAGTAGGAGATTTCCATACAATATCTACTGCTTTTTCAAAACTCGTGCCGATCCATTTGATCCTTTTCAGAAAATCTGTGAGGGCAGACATAAAATCCTTTATTTTTTACAACTTGGAATTTATACTTGACTGATGTTCCTAGTATCTGTAGTCGGAAGATAAAATAAAGAGCTGGGAGGGATGGAGAGGTTGAGTCGTGGGACGCTCAATATATAGAGATATCTTCATGAAAAGGCAGAGCTTGGCAACAGCTGGATTGGTGCTTATAGGGGGTTGCTTTAATAGACTCGGAACGATTTAAGTTTTCGTCTGTTCCGTCCCCCCGGGGTATACTTAAGGGGTTATTACTTTGTGGATGTACAAGCTCCTTGTGTCTTCTAGATTGAAGCTCGTATTATTTTAAGAGAAAAGGAGTCGTGTTGTTTTGGAGAAGATAGACTTTGTGTTGTTCGTTCAGATGTGAAGCATGTACTTTTGAATTCCATTGTCTTTTGATTTAAGTTTCGAAAGAGAGGGGATTTCGAACTTGGGACATTTGACTGTTGTGCATTTCTCTATTTGCCTGACTTCAGAATTAGCATTTAGTTTTAGAATCATTTAAATATTTTTTATACGTGAGGTATTTTCAGTTTGTGGGCAGCATTTTTAAGGTGTTACCTATTGGAGAAATCTTTTATGATATATTTTGTTTTGATACTTTCAATTCAGTATCAAAATTTAATACAAATTCTCATATTTGGAAAGCTCTGTAGGGGAAAAAATCCTATGAAACATAAGTTATATTATAATACAGATTGGTATTGCTGGAATATTACAAATAAGTTATAAAATAAATACTAATCAAACATTTATAAAGACTTAACCTTATAAGAAATATTATAGTCCCAAAAATACTAAAAAAAAATTCAGAATTTTGCAGATAAGGTCTGCAGTCTTGACAATCAATGAATCGCGTTCTCATAGACACATGATAAACGAAATTATGCATGCCATCTAACATTTAAGTGAATAATGTCTAGAATTTCCCTGTTATTTTTTCTTTTGCTCAATTATTTTCAAGATTAAATTGAAATGACGTATTTAACATAGATGAATCGCCTTCATAAATAAGGATTCTGGAGAGTAAAATTTATCAGATTATGTTTTTTTCGTATATACTCATCCGTAATCAGAATAAGTATATTTTAATTAAATTTTACTGTAGGCTTTGACTACGTTTGAAGCCAGGATAAACTCAAATTGTTTACATTTTCCCGCATTTTGCCCTGGAATTCTAAATCTTATGGAAGTGCACAAGTTTGAAAACACAGAAATTAAAGAAAGAGTATTCGATAGAAAACATTAAAAATAAACAGCATCACGCATTTTTCCAACTAAAAAGAATATTTTCCGTTCAAGACACTTATTAAACTCCTCACGATAGCTATGGAAATATCTCAGGTTCATTTTGTCAGCTTCTTTTGGTTTCGGTTAAGTTGTTTTCTCTGCACCACAAAATGAAATGCAGAAATCACGCACCAGTGCACAAAAAAGTAAAAATTCACACGCCAATAAAAACAGGCACTACAATTTTGTACAGGGGATCCGCATGCGAATTCTTTATGCTTAAGCATTTGCATAAAATACACACTTTGCTCTTCACTCTTTTGCTAATGGGCCTACAGTCCATTTAACTGTTGTTGAAAGGGAGGATAAGGATATGTGCATTAGCATTAGCTATGCCGCAAAGCTTAAACTGTACAAATATTTCTTTTTTTTATATTTCAGCCCGATCTTTTCAAGTGAGATCCTTCCAAAGTATTTTTAAAAACAGTAGGAAGCTGAGGAAAATGTTAAACTCATTTGGAATGCTTACTGTGTGCACTTTTCAGTTGGACGCCAAAATTATCCATTCCATATACGTTAATATCTGGAATTGTTTTACTTTCTGTTTTTTTGAGTCGGTAGGAAGTTTGAGAAATAGACTGGAATGAAGAAAACAATTATGAAAGAATATGGGAGAACAGCAGAGAGAGTTACTAAACTAACAAAATTAAAAATAGTTAAAAAAGATTTAATATAAAAAATGGATATAAATGTGTGCTATTATTAATTAATTTGTTTTATTTAGATCCATTTCATGCAAATCCTCCAAGTTTTTTTTTTCTTAAAGTTATTATTCAAAACTTTTATAATCACGATCCCATTTTTGTTCTCAATACTTTACTTTCTTATTAAAAAAAAAGCTAATATTTTTAAGAAAGAAAAACGAAATGAATGAAATATGCATAAATCATTGTTAAAATGATTCTATTTATGATATAGCTATATAATGAATTCAGTAAAGAGATTCAGTTCTGTGAGTCATCAAAAACACTTTCTTAGGTTATTATTACTATTAATTTGCTAATTTAAAATTGAAGAGCAAAATTTATTTGGGAATCAACATTTACATTTTAAAAATCATTGCTATTTGAAATAGTAACTTCAATATAATATGATCAATGTGATTTGGATTCCATTTTCTCATTATGGTAAAAATCAAAATTTGAAGTTGGAAAGAAGAAAGTCTAACGGAAATTAATTGAGCAAATTTAGTCAATTTTGATAAAATCTAAGAATCTGAGTAAATTAGAGAAGTTTTTATA
Source organism: Argiope bruennichi (assembly GCF_947563725.1). Lineage (NCBI taxonomy): Eukaryota > Metazoa > Arthropoda > Arachnida > Araneae > Araneidae > Argiope > Argiope bruennichi. Next base: position 83,051,885 of record NC_079152.1, read on the forward strand.
CAGGCAGAAGTTGTAGCTCCAAATGCATATTTTAAGCTATAGTTGTTTTTAGTAATAATTAGAAAAAAGTACAATAAAATGTTTTTCAAATTTTTCGTTAGATTGTATGTAGTCTGTTGCGAAAGAATTTAGAATTGATACTATTTTCCATAACCAGCTTCACATGCTTAAGCACTATTTAGTAGTAAACTCAGCATCCCATATTTAAGCACTATTTGCAGTAGTAAAAGCATCCCATCTTAAGCACTATTTACAGTAGTAGAATTATAAAATAGCTCTTGATCTAATTGTATGACTATGTCCAATTTAGTATGACTATGTCCAATATTAGCAATTTAGCATGATGCAAGATTGCAGAACGTAAACATTATTTAATATGTGTGAAATTATCATTATTTATAAATACTATTAAAATTTTTTTAAATCTCTTTCTTTTATTTTAAAAAAATATATAAAAAGGTTCGGAATCTAAGAATTTTTATATATTTTAATAATATAAATTGAATAGATTAATTTTTTATTCCCCTCCCTAAATACTTCATATTTTTTGTCAAGTTCAAATTCAATAACTATCTCAGTGAAATAATCAAATATTTTATAAATGCCTTTTAATTAATTACAGATATTCAAGATCTAATCATGGTTCATTCTAATCATAAGCCAATAGTTATTTTCTAAATTTTTAGAGATAGGCATGCACTCCAGGTTGAAAAAAATTTTTAAACTATATAAAGAATTATATTTTATGTTTTTTGAGTAAAAAAATACGCTTTTGAAAAATAATTACGGTGTTTAAATTTTATAAAATTTTATGAACTTGTAATCAAGTAAAACAATTTTGATACTAATACTTTAAATAAAAAAGTCCTACTCTTCTGTAATGGAAACAGCCTGAGTTATGGCCATTCAAGCTTGATCATTATTCTTTTTAGATCAATTCAATGATCATTTCAAGGTATATCTATAAATCAGCGGACAGTATTTCTTCGACTGTCATTTAAATTATCTACAAGACTGATGATCAATTTTTCTTAATTCGGTCAGTTTTTGTAGCACAAATGGGAAAAAAATATTTTGACTATGGCAAATAGAACAGAGGAAATGTGCAAAAATTAAGACATCGTTATTTTTTCAAAAGTACATTTATTGACACAAAGAACGTAAAAAATAATTCTTTACGTCATTTAGAGCATTTTTCCTACTGGGAGCATATCTGCCTATCTTTAATCGTTTAGAAATAAGCTATTGCATTACGATTAAAATGGGGATGTTGCAAATTATAATCGTTATCTATGATAGCGAATCCAAATGCGAATACTCACTGCTTCAAGAATTTTTTTTGTGACCAAATTGAAATCAAGATTATAGCATTACGTCTTTTTATCAATACCATTTGATTAGGAAATTACACCTGATCGGTGGATTTGTAAACATATCAAGATATTTCACATTAAATTTCTTAGTGATGATGTGGGAGGTGCGTCATGGCACACTCCAGCTGTCATTTCCTCTCATCACCCTTAGAGAAGGAAGGCTTCAGAGATAAAGAGAAATAATTACCGACTTTTTATTGACCCTGATAATGGTAAAGGAAATGGAGTGAGAAACTGCCTGTCAATTGGTGTCAAAAGGAAACGATTTACTTACAGGACTATTATGACAGTCTCTGTTAGTACACAATAATGTTTTTGCGATTGGGAAACTCCAAAGATAATTTCTGTCTTTAGAGGTCGCTGGATTGATGCTAATAAAATTGTATTCCTGAGCCTTTTTTTTTTTTTTCTACTAAACAGGATGCACAACTTGGCATTATTTGGCCCTTTAATATTTTATCTCTCTCCGATTCCGGTTTGCGGTGGAGTTCCATTTCTTTTCGGATATCCTGTCAGGTCCTTTTGAGTCATCTTCAAACCCATGACGAGATACATAAGGACAGTTGTCTGATGACTAACAGAAGATGAAATCCATTTTCTATTTTTATAATCGCAAATAGTTTTTTTGTCTTGAAATCTTGAGTTAAAATTAAAATTCGAATGATATTCAAAAACTTTTCATAATAAAATGAATTTTTAAAAGAAATAAAAGTTTAAGAAATCTGTGTGCTTGCATAACAAGAAAACTTACAAATAGGTTTTAAATTATCTTTTTAAACTTTTTGTTTCTAACTTCATCTTAGCTGCATTTAATCTCTCTTCAATTCAATAACTGTCATGATTTGACAAATATTTGATAAGATTGGTATTTTTATTGTTAATTCTTTTTGCATTTCGACAATAATCTTTCTTAAGAATTCGAATAATTGTGATTTTGTAGGTTATTGAATAAATTTCTGGATATTAAAACAAACTTATTTCTTGTAACTAAGGCTATGTAAATATCATTTACATCTTGTGAATAAATGTAAAATAAAAATGTATATTTAAAATCATGTAATTTATATTATTATATATATTGTAGCAGCATAAATCTTACTTTTCGGAATTGAATAAATTAAAGTTTCAAATGCCTTAGATGCATGCATTAAATCATGTTTTAACGATTTTTTTTTTAAAATCAAGAAATGTTCTATTGCGAAAATAGTTTTCATTTTCTGAAAGAAAAGAAAAAAAAAAAAAAGATAAAAGGACACATTTTATAATTTGTGAAGATAGCAAGTGTACAACAGAAATTACCTTATGAAAAATATCTGGAATTTTTTCTTATACATATATAAGTATTTTTTAGAACTGAAATGCCGTTTTAATTCAGTGAAAGAAGTGAGTTTTTTAACCTGTGATGACCTTATCGGACTATTAAGAAGGAAAACAAAAAGTGAAGTGCAAAGAGAGAAGAACATCATGTCATTTTGGATGATATCAGTAAACATGTAACAGATGGCACGTGTAATAAGATCATATTCATTGTCGTTTTTGTTTGAGCTTGCACGCGGCACAAGCTTAGCGCCTACTTCAAAACCTCTTCGTTTTTTACACTCAGTGTACGCTTAAGATAACAAGAGATAACTGACTCTTTAGATGATGCATGTGCCCATTTTGCATAGTGGTGATAATAAAGTCTGTAATTTAGCTAAGAAGTTATTTATAAATGTGGTTTCAATATCCATTTCTTTATCTTTTAATTAGAAAGACTAAGAATCACATATTAAATGTAAATATGGTATTAGAGCATTTATGCTATGAGTACATTTGTTTAATCTGTCTCTCTGGATTAATCTTTTTCTTAAGAAAAAAAAATTACCGAATATAGTAACAATACTGCATAAAAATAACGAACTACTTCTAGTGAAACCAGTATTGCTGATCGCTGTACGAGAATATGTAGTGACAAAGAAATCTGTGTATAAATGTTGATTGTGAAACATAACTATTCATGACTTCTCACAACGTAGTCATAGAGTCACAATAGTAACTCCACCATTTTAATTAAATCAACACACACACACACACACACACACACACACACACACACACACACACACACACACACACACACACACACACACACATACACACACAAATAAACAAAAAAGAAAGAAATCTTGGTTATAAAAAATCAGCATGAGATTTTGATGAATTTCTACATTTTTAGCTTGTTTTAGAGCCTGAAGAAACATGTTTCTAGAATTACGCCTATCTGTTTTGTAACACAACCCCCTTTCTCCTCCCATCGCCAAAAAAACCTATTAATTTACATAAATTATAGGATATGCTTTTAATTTTAAAAACTACTGATATATATGAAATTTTGGTCACATTAAAAGTTTGATTGTCTTTCGATCTGTCTATTCATGCATAAATAAATCGGAGCAAGCGAGATGCCTTAATCTCAATATATGATCTTTACGTCAAAATTAATTAAATTTGTATCTAATATTGCATAAAATTCGATAATGAATAGATTGCTTGTTTATCATGGTGTATGTGAACAAGATATTACGAAAACGTAATAAGCTGGACAATTGAAATTTGGTTCTCGACATCAAAACTGAAGGTTTAAATCAAATTTTAGAAAAATTATATTTAAAGGAGGAGGTCCAAAATTCATATTTTTTTCTCACTATATTACAAAGTTAAACATAAACCGCCATATATCATTTAAGTATTTAAGAATGTAGCCGGAACAACATTCCTGCGACTTTTATATGAGTTCAATTTACAAAGAAGTCGAAAATCATATTGAGTATGGTATCGCAGCATTTTAACATCGATTGATTTTTTGGCACAATCAGGTAACATTGTTAATTCAAATTTATTGTGATTTTTTTTAAAATTTAGTAATCTTTATCAAGTAATGATTTATTTACTAAAACAAGAATTTTCATTTATGTAATAAGTATTATTTATTTTGACAGTAAAAATGAAGACATGCTTTTAAAGATAAATTTTGATTGAATATTTGCAATTTTTTATTGTTATTACAAGAATTATTCCCAACATTATGTTTTCATACAACTTGTAAAATTTCTTCTCTTTCTGTCTACATGATTTCTTTTCAAAACATACTGGCATGTTGCAAAACAATTCGTACATCGGAAGCTCAGATATGACAAGAAAACGTAAAAACTCATAACAAAATTTCTTATCGTAAACCACACGACTGAATCATTCACTAAAAATAACAAGCGAAAAAAAACAAAACACGATCTGGCGGCAGGCTGTCTATGGCTCTCAATGGGCTTAACTTATGAAAGTAAAAAAGAGATCATAAACTCATTTCTTAGTGTAACATACAGATAGTGAAGGAGTGGCTGCATATTCGCACACCTGTGTGTGGTATCGGTGTCGGTGCTTTGATCTGTGTAAATAGCGGAACTTTGAAAGCGGCACGTTTTGTCGCTTCGCCAATGGGCCACCCTGATGGAAAACCGATGATGAGCATCCGTTTTGAATACATAGTAGATATTGAAAAATAACATATTGTGTTTTTCTTTTTTGAATAGATGGATTCTTTAGTAATTCATATGATCAATTAAGAATTTCTAATTAGCAATAGCCTTAACCATTTTCATTTAACTAGATGGAGGTGTTTTATCGCTGCATTTCAAGGTCAAAATTTATTAGAATTAGTTTATTCTGTTTTCAAATCAACATCTTACTTCAATTGTTCCTGCGATAACTCAAAAAGGAGAGTGATAATTTTGAAACATGTACTTTAGACTTTTGCAGACTGTCGAAGATTCACTGTACGAACAATTATTTCAGACTATAATAGATCGGGGAAAATAATTAAAAAAATAAGGATATAATAGGGTAATATATCTATATAAATAGTAAATTTAAACTTGAAAAATAAAATTGAGGAAACTATTAGAAAGATATATTTTTCTTGAAAATAATGTTAAAAAAACCTGTTAATTATTAGCAAGAATTATTTGAATTAAAAATCAGTTAATGAAATTTTTGATCATAAGTTTTTGGAGTATTTTTCTTTCCATTCAATTCAGTTCTGCGCCTCAATTCATAAAGTTTTGCAGTCAAATCACATTTTTGCTCAGAGCCAGATTATTAAATAGACATTTAATAGGTAACTAGTAAATAGCTCTGCAACTATAAGGAGACTCGAAGACTTAAAAAAAAATTGTAATTGCATTGAATTCGCAAAGGTCGTATCTCACACTTATTTAAATTATAATTGAATATCGTTTATCGAACTAAAAAAATCACAATGAAATTCTAGAAGATATAATCTGACCATGCTTTTGCAAATATCCTAATTTTATTTTTCGTTGGATAGTCTAGAAATTTAAAAAAAACCAAACATACGAAATTTTTTATTCTGAAAATATTGATCAATTATCATAAATGAAGTTTCCCTGTGTTTATAATTAACGTAAATGAAGTTATCAATAGAATTAAATTATAAGCAGTAAATGGTTTGTTAATAAATGGCACGACTGATAATTTCGCTTGTATGTCCATATATTATGTGCGCGCGCAAAGATATTCTCTCATGAACATTTATAGTTTAGAATTTATTACTCTTATCTAGATTATTTTATTTTCCCCAATTACGAAAAATTTTGGGGAAATTCAGAATATGCGTAGAGATTTAGGTTAAAATGTGCATGATTCTCTACTGCTTGTTGATTCAACATATAAAAACTACAAATTTAACTCTACTATTCATGAATAATGTGAAAACAGTGTTTATTGTCTTAGAGAAAGAATTTACAGAAAGCATTCTCATCAAATTGTAAATTCTCCAGAAAAATTGTGGTCTGAAATAAGTATTCACACTGCCATTGTTTCATAATATTTTATTTTTATAATTCTGAATCCAACGATTGTATTTAAAATCATTTCCGCGTTTCTTTCCAATAACAACAATAATGGGAATTGATCAATGGCCTCAATCAACATATATGCAAAAGAGTAATTCTCCATCAGCAGCAACCATAAATGAAATCCTTTTAATTAAAAATGCTTTCTAGATTCATTTTTTTTTGTTTAAAAATCGATGTTTTCTGTCTAAATGAACTTTTTCCAAAACTTCATTTTGCAGTTTTTAATATTCAAATGATTGAAATGTCATCATGAATTGATGATGCTATGGCCGACAGGAAGGGAAAAATTTTGAAATGGTTTAAAAAAATTTGTTGCCTCTTTGTCGACAGAATGAAGCAACTTCATTTATTGGGATACTCGTCGACATGTACAAGTTAAAAATAGATAAAGAAAGAAAATGATAAATATATTCATTTACTTTTTAATAAACATATTCGCTAAGATTCTTGGCAAAATTATGTGATATTGTCTATGCAGATGCTTAAAACATACCTTTTGAGTTTTTTCGATTTTTAGAGACACTTCGAATGTCCACAATTACTGAAATATTTATAGATACATATATTAAGTATTTGATACTAAATTTAGATAGAAAGTAATTTGTATAAAATTATTTAAAATAGTTTTATTGTATTAAAATACTTTTAGAAATGCTGCAGGGTGTAACCAGGACAATTCCGATCTCTAATAAAATAATGTTAAAGGAAATATAGATGGACTGCTTTTGGATGGATCAGTTCCTTCCCAGCATTTATTTAAGATTGCCTCCATAGAAAGATTCAATTTAATATAAATATTATTTCTCTCATTACTAACTGAAGAATTTGCATCTTGATTTCTTTTTTGTATTCGCTTTATTTTGGCGCCCATGTAAAATGACTAAAATGATAATGATAAGGATAAATGATAAATGATTTCTGCAAATTGAAAAAAATTGGGTTTTGATTTCATTCGACTGTTAATTGTTCCATCTTCAAAACAGTATAATTATATCACTTTTGTAAACCATGAAATAGTTCTATACATGTGCGAATTTAATGGATTTCGTATTTTTTTTGGACGATAACATGCAGAATTTTTCATGTTACTTTTGTTTGAAACTAATGATCAAATTTTTGCTTTGTAAGTACTTTGGTATGAATGACGAATCTAAAACTGTTGAAATTCTAGCAAAACAAAGCGTTTACTTTGGCAGATAATCTTTGCAATTCCATTTAAAAAGGATAAGATTAAAAGTCAGACGATTTAACATAATAAACCAATTCTGTTTGAACTGAGCAAGGATAACGTTCCCCTCAGTTTTAATTTCGGTTGCACAAGTCTGGGATTTTTCAAGTTAAGTGCAAGTACACTAATTTCACTAACAGTGGTTACTGCTAAGTGAAATTTTAGTTAGCGTGTAAAACCAAATTCTATTTTATTTTATAACTATACAGCTATATATTTTACAACTATACATTTTTTTCTTGTGAATCAAATGTAAACATTTCATAATTCAAATATGAAAAACCCACATTCGTTGAAATAAAAAAAAAAAATACAAACAAAAAATGCCTTAAATTATGGAGAAAAGGCTTCCCCCCCCCCCTCCAACATGGAAACAAAAGGATTTTAATTTGTTAGACAGAAGTAGGAGACTATACAATTTTTTAAAAATTGTGTCAAAACCTATAAATGGAACTTGCTTAATTTGCAATTATTTTATTCTAATGCAATATTGTAAAGACTTTGATACAAAAAAAAAAAAAGTGTTGAAATTAAGAGTAAATATCTGCCTACTTGAAAGAATTAAATCTACATATTCTTTTTCTACTTTCGCTATTTTTTATTATATTTGAATATAGATTTTTCTTTAAAAAAGATCAGAAAATCATTATTTTCAATATATTTAGTAACTAATCAATTTTTCTGGATTGCGGTAAAATTGAAGACAAATTACCTTTATTCTTGAAACAGTTTTTACTTTTTGCCTTTATTAAATAAGATTAAATTTCAACTGCTCGACAAATTGTATGCTGAGTACAGAGCATCATTTATACATTATAAAATTGCCGGTTTTTAAATGATTATTTTTAAAGAATTTTTGATTGCATAAGTTTGCAAAAGCAACTATGTAAAGTATAAAATGTAAATCGATTTTGCCTAAAAGAACTAAAAAAAATGTCCATTTATAAAATGTGTGAAGAATATGAAATTATGAAATGATGATTAAATTAAATGGTCGACGTATAATTTCTTGGATCAATTAAAATTTTATATAAAATAAAAGGAAGCAGGTAAGTAGAATAAGGAATTATATTCAGAAAATTGCAGAATAATTTTTTGAATTCAATTTTAACAAATATTTCAATGAAATAAAAAAAATATCTTGGATACAGAATTCCATTTAATAATTAAACTTTCTCATTCTGTACTTCTGATATTTATTAATTTTCTCTTTTGAGATTCATCTGAAAAGAAAATAGCAAGTTATGGTTTTAAACAAACCCAAAGAATCTTTCATTGGAGAAAAAATTAAATATTTTCTGGGAAAGATTTTTTTATGATTTTTTTAAAAAGTGAATAAATGACATTTTTTACCTTTCTTTGCACTCTCCAGAATTTTGTTTAATGTAGACGCAGAATTCTTCTCTTTATTTAATACAAAAATACATTTAAGTAAAATATATTGTTTCCTAAAGTGCTGTTTAAATGTGATTCATAAAATCAAGTGAAATCATGAAGGAAAACTCTATAGCCGCGATAAGTTTTACAGCGTTACATTTTACATTTTTTAAAATTAAAAATAATTACAAAGAAAACTATCTGAATATGAAGCATATCAATTGAAATTATCGAATATCTATAATAAATTGAATTACTTTATATTCATTATTAATTAACATTTCATTCTTTTTATTACTCTCCTCCCCTCAAATTTTTGGGGTTGTGACTCAATTTTTGACTGAAAGAAGGAGCACTTTCACATGAAAGGTCATTGCGAGCGTTTTAAAACAAATCGGCTCCATTCTAATAAAAATACTCACATATTCGTTGAATCTTCGCAATGTAGTTTTTCTATACGAAACATGTTATAATTCTGTGGTACACTTGTTCATAAATAGAAAAATATCAGAATTAATTGTTTGCGGTTTTTGTTATGCAAATGAGAAAGAACTTCACTGATACCAAAGGTTCATAAGTAGAAAGGATGTATGTCCGGAAAGCCACTGGCAGCAACGCAAATGTACAAACTTCAACTCGTGACTAACCTCATGTTTGTCTTCGAACTGTGTTTCATCTCTGGCATTCCGTCATGGACAGATAAGACGACAAGATTTACAGGGTTTTCTTTTAGTCCCCCTTTAGCAGTTGCTTTGATACTAGTCAATCAAGAGGTAGGGGTGAGTGGCTGTTTACTTTTCTTTCTAAACAGGTTTTTGTTCTTTCTTTGATAGTGTTATGAGGAATGGTGGGGAAAAAAAAAGCAAATACAAAAAAGTACCCTACAATCATCTTTAGTTGTTCTTTGATAGTAATTATAATTAAATGTATATTGACAATGAAGACAGATAAGGATATTTTATTTGATTTTTAGGAACTTTTGTTCGAGAATATGTTATTTGTATCTAATCCGCCAAATTTTGTAATTAAATACATGAACTAAACAATTTGATTCTTTTAATTTTAACTTATGGAATTGAAAAGAAACAATCTATTAATTATAGTGCTCATATGTAGAAAGTTATTCAGTTCTGAGTGTCATTGTTCATATAATGAAAATATCAAATGCTGAAACTTTTTTTATATATATTCTCATAGTGTGTGCGCAAATAATTCTATTTAATATGCAAATATTTATAATTTCAGAATCATTTTATTTACAGAAAATATTTTTTGTTATTTTATGAAATTATAAATAATAGCTTCTTTCTATCAGATTATTCTGCTTTATTATAAGATAATTTTAATGAATTACTCTTTCTAAAATGAAAAAAACTTTTAATGTATATACATTTTATGCGTAAAAAATAGAAAGATGTCTCCCATATTTTATAACACTGTTAATAGAATAATTCAGTAAATTTTTAACTATAAAGTCATTTCGCTTTATAAATTTTGCTACTTGTAAAATAAATTGCGGATATGAAAATAGGATCAACTGTATAGTTATCATATACATATTTATTTAAGAAAATGATATTATATCTAAGTAATATTCTATTTGATTGAGTATATAATTAATTATAAATGAAAAACACAGATATGGTAAACATTTTCCTGTATGGTAAAATATGCAAAATGAAATTTGTTAATTGGTCTTGCAAATAACAAGATAACTTTAAATACATCGAATATCAAATAATTCTTTTGTCATTTATTTAAGAACAGTATAATTTACATGTTTGAATGTATAGTAGTGATTAAATTTATTTTTCACCATTAATAAAAGTGATTTAAAGACATCAATTAGAACAGAAAGACATTTATCTGCTTTAAAATACTCTAAATTTATTATAAAATCTTTTTCTATTCCATTTATTCTTTTTTCGTCCTTAATTTATTTCCGAGTTTATTTTCCATTGATTATTCCAGCATATTTTCTTACTTTCGAAAGGGAAATTATAGATTATTGACGCTGTAATCAATGGAAAATGTCATTATTTGTAAATTACCCACATTTTTTATGACATGAAGCAAACATATTTTTAAGTCATGCTATCAAAATAAATTAAGAAACTTCATTTTTTTTATAAATAGATGAAGAATTTCCATAAATTTATGCCCTAAAACTAAGTATATCATTAACAGCATTAAGTAATAACTATGATATAGCTTTATGGAAACAAATTTTGACTATTTTTGCCTTGCATGAAATCACGTCTCATTTATCGAATACAGATAGAATGTAAGTTATCACACTGTTGCTTGTAAGGATTTAAAAAATAATTTGCTATTCTTTTAAAATCTTTACAAGTAATTAATCTTTACAACTAAGACGAGATAAATATATACATTTTTTTATCATAAGCATATCGACTGTTAATTCCAATTCAAAAAAACATCTTCAAATAACAAAGGGTTAAAATTTGTTTAATTAATTTGTATTTTTTTTCGCTTATGCCATTTTAATCGCTTTTGTCTTACCACTTATTTCATTTTTTTTAAATACTCCTTGTCTAGGAATAGATTCATCTGTAATCTAAATTGACCTAATGATTCAATAGTTTATTGTTAAGGAATAAATTGACTTACCACAAACATAATTAATTTCCAGCTTATCAGCTTACACTTCTGAATCAAACATTAGTCTAAAGATGATTTGTATAGTTGTATATTTGAGATTAACATGCTTGTTTAAAGTAAATTTAATTTGGAAATGCGGTAAAAAGATAAAACATTGAGACGGATAGATTTAGAAGATTAGTCCGCTCAAAACAGAGAGCTTTGCGACAACATTTTGTCATAAAATAAATAGAAATAAAATGTGTATAAAAGTGATATGTGTTGGTTCATATGATTCTTTTTTTAGCTCTGTAGGCTGTCTTAATGCAAGACTTACTCTCCCTTTTCTCTTCTAAAATCAATAATTTTTATTAGTTTTAATTTTAGATCTATATAAACAGTTTTTAAGTGCTAGAAAGTATTAATTGTGTACCCCTCCTTAAGAAATGGTTCCAGTACTCAGGCTATTGATTTATAAATCAATCAGAAGAAAAAAAACCCTACAGTTTGCGAAAAATTTGAAAAACAGAAGAAAAATAAATAAACTCTAAATATAAGGATTTGAAATTTAAGCGAGTATTGTGTTTGTTTTGAATGCATTCAAATACATGAATGGCAAAAAAATTAGATACTCTAAAATTACAGCAAAAAAAAAAAAAAAAAAAATCCATAAGCTCTCAGAACTGCGGGGCTATTAGGCAATGTCTATTTTCGATATCTGATAATTCGGCACAGCGCAGATAGTACTAGTATAATGAATAAGACAAGCAAAAATATATCTTATCTCCACGTTTCTAAAATTCTAATCGGTTACTGCCTTAGATCATTTCAAAATTCTTTCACAATTCTAGGCGCTGGAGAAAGATTTTGATTCATCTTGTGGAAAGTCGGAGATATTTATTTAAATGGTTCACTGTACAGAAAAAAAATAATAATTAACGTTATATGGATAGTTTAATTAAAAATAGATGAGTGGCTTAAAAGATCTTATGGAAATACACACACACACACACACACACACACACACACACACACACACACACACACACACACACACACACACACATATATATATATCCCAAGTCATATTTTTTGATTCAGAGTTTCTCGTAATGCAAAATATAGCCACTTGCATGGAGATGTCTTGACATTCCATAACAAATATTTCTAATGACTTTGATGTTTATTATCCATTTATCGCGTTATTCTATAAATAGATAATAATCATCAAATAATATATTAACATTAACCACGATTTCAGATATGTTATTAAATATTACATTAGATATGCGATTGTCATTGCCACCTGATTGTCTGATCACTGAAAATGAAATGTGTAAAGCAATTCTAAACTAAAAAAAATGTTTTCATATCAGTTGCATCTATTAAGTATTTTGCATTTATTTGTAAAATGTCTTAATAATATTTAATCCCAAGTAGCATTTTCTTTCTTAAATTTTTTCAAAAGTTATAGATAATTAACATTTAAGGTTCTTCATATAAGTAAAAGCTCCAAAACAATCAAATAAAAACTATAAGCTACAACTATTTAACTCAACAGGACTGAAATGAAAGCTTTGATATGTATTACTAAGCTTGAATGATTAATTATAAATATAATCTCAAAAGTATTAAACATAACTGATATATTTGAGCTGAATTTACTTTCAGAACCAGTTATCGAATTTTTTGCGTAACGAATAATAGAAATTGTATGAAATTTTTTCATAGATCTGACTCGCGTGAAAAAACTTTAGTCATCACCTGTGGCATGACTCAACCTGCTGTCATTTTCATTTTCCACTAGTTATAATTATAAGTTATTTTTGGGGAGTACATAGAACATTTTCATACGGATATAGAGTGTAGCTCATGGCTTGAACAGTTTGTTATTTATTAAAATCTTTTTCTCCATTTACCTTTGTTTAGGTGGTGATGAAGCAAACGACGAACTTGGAGCCTTGAGCTTAGACGGCTCCTTCTTCTTTACTTCTGAATCGGAAGACGATTACATTCAGAGTGATATCGAAAAGGAAATGACCACAGACCATCAAGAAGCCCCTCTTCCAAAAGAACTTGAACTTCGTGCGGGCTCGCAACCCCTCAAATACGCCTTGTGGGCTAAAGTAGAACTCAGCAGAGGGAAAAGATTTGGGCCCATCCCAGCTCAGTTAAAAGATACTGAACCAACTCGATTCAGCGCTTGGAGGGTAAGTCTGTGAAAATATTTCGATATTTGATGCTAAATATATTTGGCGCTTCATTATAAATGCAGATAATATTCTCTATGAATACTTTCATTCTTAAATAGATCATAGAATAGATCTATTAAAATGAAAATGAAAAAAATATTGAAATTCATTTTAATACTTAACATAATGAATTTCTTTCTGTAGTAAATATTTTTTAGATATTTACTATAGAATTATTATTATTAACTATTATTTATAGTTAAAGTTTTTATGGAATTTATCTAAAACAATAAGCAGAAAGAAGAGAGAGATGAATGTTACGATTTTGTAATTTATCGCATTCTAATTTTGGTACTATAGCACTTCACTATAAAATAATAAGAAAAAAAAACTTATTGTTTTTGTGTGAATTTTCTTTTTACATAAGAAAAATTTGATTTTATTTCTAAAAAAAACAAAAAAAAAAACACGTATTTTTGTATAGATTTTGTTGACTTTCCGACAAATTTTTCCGACAAATTTCACAAAATTTAATAAAAGAATTGAATGCCTAAAAACATCAGTCGTTTGAACATTAAGATGATTGAATTCGAAAATTCAGTAGGTAAATTTACGCTGAATGTTATCGAATCTCATTTTTTCATCTAGCAATCCTAATAAAAACAAAAATAAAATAAAATTTAAAAAAAACGTTCAATGTTCCTATCATATACCTTTCATATGAATAACTTAAAAACGTTTTTATGGACTCTTCTAGGCATAAAATATGTTTCACATTCAAATATATATAATTAAAAACAATTGTTCTGATATTGTGTCAGTCACATATAGAATATAATAAGAAAAACTTAATAATCGAACATTTTTATATCGATTTCTTAGTAATGCAAGCCTTGAAAATTAATCAAACGTAATTCATTCTGTAACTTAGAGTCATATGCTATTTGAATTATCAAACGAAACATCTCTCGTTAATCACGGTGACAATGTGTATACAGAGACTGCGTAATTGTCAACCAAAATTTCATATCACTCTCTGACCGTTGGTCACTGTTGCTCATCAACCACAGGGTTCCCCGAATAAGCCTCTTGACAAGATTATGAGAAAAGGCGTGATTTATACTACTCATCCCTCGTGGTGGGGATTATGAGACTGCAGGATACCCAGGCTTAACTGCTAATGAAGAACCATCGCAACATTCTTGGCTCATCTTTTAGGAACACGCTGCTTCTTTTTAATAAAGACGCTTCAAAAAAGGTTGGACCAATCTAAATGAAAACCCCGCATTTTAGGCTGGTCGGATGAATGGGAAGAATTCAAATTTAAGGAAAGTGTTTGAGGACAAGCAGTTGCTTTGAAATAGCTTATGACTTTTAAAATATTTTACTTTCATCTTGTGAAGAGTTCAAAATATGGAGGTGAATAAATATAATTTGAAACCTTACAGATTTATGCAAAAAGAGAACTATGTGTATGATTATTTTTTACATGCCAAGTATTACTATGACACTCTTCAATTTTTGTTTTCTTTGAATCGACAGAAGCATATCGCAATTGCTATTGATTTCCTGTGGTGCTTTCGAATACATAATGAGAAATCACATATTCTTTGAGTTTTTTTTTTTTTTTTTTTTTTTGCAAATAACTAAGACATCTTAAATAGAAGTGTATCTATTTTATAGAAAAAAAATATATTAGTACATAATGTTTATTTATAAATTTTGTAGTGCAATTTATAATTTGATACACTGCATAAGTATTATTATATAGAAGAAATAATTTTAAAAATTAAAGGAATAATCCAGCAGTTATAACAATAAAAAAATTATTATAAGTATTATTATAATTATTCTTTTTAGACATAGAAGAGATTTTTTAAATTTTTTTTAACCTTAGTCTAGTTTTTGTAAATTTGCAGCCTTTTAAACAAGTGGGAGAACAAGCAATTGATTACATCAATGATGGAGAAATAATAATGAAATAAAAATAAAAGTGTAACTACTTTTTAATTATTAAATTTATTTTTTTAATATACAAAAACACAAAAGTTTTCTTTAAAAAAATGTTGAAATGCTCTTGAAATTTATTTAAATTGCGGGAAACATTGTTGTCATTTCCATATTATTGAAAAAATAATTATTATTCTTAAATATAATACAATTTTCATGCTTAAATATTTCTCTGTATTGCTTGATTAGAGACAAAATTCTATTTTTTGACAATTTATGACTGTAAAAAACTTACAGTAAGAAAATCGTATTTACAAACCACAAATTTGAATAAGCATCGGTCTGAGTTTTAGATACGTTATCCAATGAAACAGTTTATTGAAGGTTTAGTATTTTTTTTTTTTTTTTCACTCATGAAGGAAAGAGAAAATAAACTTCGCTCTCATTTCGTTGACTGGCTCAAATCTAAAACCTTTTTGGTCTTTTGTTTTCAGTTCTATTCAGTTCAGACTTCAGTGACATTTTCTGTAGATTTACTGATGACCAGTAGTCCCGATGGCTCCTCATCAGGACTGAAATAGCGCATTAGGTCTAAAAGTGACATCTATCGTGAACAGTATCACTTTCGGAAACAATGCAGAAAATGGACCTGGCAGATAATGAAATAAATGGCTCCAGTTGTCCAGATAACAGTCGTTTATTTTCATGCCCCTTCTTTCATTCGGGTGTTAAAAGAACCCCAGTTTATCTTGGTATCTATTGAACTCACATAAAGACCCGGACCCCACTATCATTCGGATGGCTTGATTATCCGGATGGAGTTCATCAGAGCTAGTAATAGGATCAAAAAAGTTATATAGGCGGTGGCAGAATTGGAGGTATTGTTTCTGCTCTGCAAAAAGGTGGAATGCATATCTTACCCATTAAAAATTGTATTTTTAGTAAAATAATACACCAAATAATAATTTAGTCCCGACTTTTGATTTTCGTTGATTGAAAAATATTATCAATTACTTTAAACATTGCAGATTATATAAAAAAAAATTATAAAAAATTTCCGTTCTATGTTAAAATTTAGTTACTTTATCCATTTTTTAATATTTTAAATAGGAAAAATAATGAGGAATATCTTAATTCCATTTTAAATTACTTAAAAAAGGGGGAGAATACATAAATTTTGTTGTCATAATGAGGTGTTATGATGAGAATATATATATATATATATATATATATATATATATATATATATATATTCTAACAATTTGAATCTTTAGATAAGATGGGATTCTATACATGAAGCAGTTTAAGTAACGCAATTGGTTTTTCAAAATATATCATATTGGGAAATTTTACATTTGTTTCAAATTTACTTTACCTTTTTGTAAATGAAAGAAATCTAAAACGAATTTGATATTCACCAGCATGATGAAAAAAAAAAATGTTATAATAATTTATTACTGTGTTCTGCAGTTCCTGAACTAGGGAGAAAGCAATCTGTTTATTCAGAAATATTCTATAGTTGATAATTAATTCTTAATTCTTCACAATTCGAAAAAAATGAAAATTTTTTATTATTTATCAGTTGAAAACCCAATGTTCAAAGATTGGATAAAATTAAAGCTTCTTTTCTAGTTCCAGAACTAGGAAAGTATTTATTAAATTGTCTGCAAAATTTTGAGTAAATCATTTCATAAACTTTTTAAGTCGATGACTTTTGGCTTTATACCTGTTTTCAGCACCCTCTCCAAAAAGAAATTATTTTTAATTAATTTTTTTACATTTAATTATATGCTTAGATTTCGTTGAAGTTTTTTTACAATCTATTTAATGCAAATATTTGAAAATGTTACAGTCTTACAGCATTTTAATAAAAGATTCATCTCAAATATAATTGCATGCCTTAAGAAGTCGTGCGTTGTTCATACGTTAATGAATTATATTTTGATAGTAAGGACATTGCGAATATATTAATAAAATAAATATGGGAAATGCATATAGGAAATTATATATTATATTTTAAAAAAATAATAGGAATAACATATATTATAGGAAAAAAAGAATATGAGGAGAAATCCTACCCTCAAGGCTAAAACACTCCTGTAAGGACGACTGAAGAACTGACCTTGAACTCTCCCATGAATGACCGTGAACTCCCTCTAAAACATAACCAAGATCGTAACTCTTGCCGATTATATATAGTACAGCTTAGAAAAACGTATACATTGCGCTTTTGTTGAATTTTTTATGCCAGAGAAAAATAAACAGAAAATGTACGTCTAATTTTAACAAAAATTTGTCGATACTTGTGGTGAAAATGTAAATGTGTTAAAAAAAAAAAAAAAAATCAAGATTTTTTTTTTTTTTTTTGAAAATGAAATTAACAGGGTTTATGGCTATGATTCAAGGCGATCAGACATTCAAACAGATCGAGTGCAGTTTTCAGCTTAATTCTCTCTGTCAATGATACGTACATAAATCTTCCATACATTTAAAATGTATGTACATTTTTTCAGATATTTTTCAAAACTCTACCATACAAAATTGGTGAGAGCTATTTAGCATTTGAGTAGGATGTTTCAAAGTCGATGTCTACTAAATATTTTCATTTTGTATGCTTAAATTTTAAATATCAATGCCAATAATTTTCGATACTGTATTTAATGAAGTATTTCCTCTCCTATTAAATAACAGCGTAAATTGAAGAAGTTTTATATAAAGAGTGAAATTTTTCTCTTGAGAACGTAGCGATTTCAACAATACTTTCGCTTTGACAGATATTAAATTTAAAAAAAAGATTTTAATGCAGAAAACCCAACTGACTTTCTTTAAACCTTGCAGCTAAGTCTCAAATTTGCAAAAGCTCTAAACATTTTCTTTAATCATATCAAATTATTTCATTATTTGTTAAGAGAAGAGGAATTCTACGTCAGTGTAAATTTCCTTCATCCTTTTCAAATGCAGCAAAACAAATGCCTTTCATAAGACTAGACATAAGGACATTCAGATCTAATCTATTTTCTAATTCATTTGTAATTTTTAAACAACAATGAATGTAAATATTGCTGCATATCTTTTATTTTGATAATTTCTCGAATTTTCGATTGAATGAAATCAGTTTTATTAAAAAATAAAAATAAAGGATGGCTGATTGATTAGTATATTGACGTCCCATTTTGAAGTTTCTGGAGAGCTTCACTATAGGATGGGATTCTACGCTTTGGAAACGCCTAAAATTCAAATACTACCCGACTGTTGGTAAACGGTTAAGCAGGAAAATCTGGGCGTCACATTTGGGGAGGAAGCCACCCATATTAAAGCTAACAGGTCTGAAAGTACTACCTTCCTTTCCGACACTCATCCCATATGATCTTTACCCCCTAAGGGTCAGGAAGATATGAACAATAATTCATCCCCCAAACACTAAGCGATATCCGTAGGAGGGGAGAATCTCTGAATGGTGATAGGGGTGAATGTTAAATTCTTCTCGAGGGGTTCTATTTCGGGATTTGTCAGTCGCAGCGGTTGGAGAAGGTAAATATACAAATCCCTTCTGCTACTTGTCTAAAAGATATGTATTTTTTTAGGGACTAAAAAAAATTTTTTCTTTTTCAAACAAGAATTTGTATATATTTTTTCAAAAATCCGCATAAAAATATTTTTGAAAAAAAAAAAAAGGATTACAATGTGAATATACGGAGCGTTTCAATATTCTCACTTCAATCGTTTCAGTATTTAATCACCGAAGTTTAGAGTGATTAAATTTCTATGACAAAAACAAAAAGTTCCATATCACTATATAAAAATTTACGAATTCGTATTTAAAATTTTAAAAAGGGATAAGCTAAATGGCAGCGATCAAGGATTTTAAGTGCAAACGTCTGCTTTAATCGTGGTATATTGAGATGAATCTGGCAAGGCAGTCTGTTATAGATTTAAAACATATCGCGTCAACAAGAAGACGTATTTTACAAACTTGTACGAAACGTGAAATGATCTCCTATGGCGAGTGATATGAAATCCTTTTTGCTGCATTCGCTATTGCTCTTTCTTTCTCTCTTTCAAAATCTTAAAGGAAATTAGGAAACACTCTGTATACGTATCAGTGGCTAAAAAAAATTAAGATGCTAATATTTTAATAAATACTCGTAAATAATTGATTTTGGAGTTAAAATTAACTAAAATGTTTAATCTGTTTTGTGAACGAGATGTTCTTCGTTATATTCTTTAATATTTGAATTATTTAAGCACGAATTATTAGAGCAAGGAGTCATCTGACATATTCTGTATTTCCTCTTACAGAGGAAAAAA
The DNA here is from genome assembly GCF_947563725.1 of Argiope bruennichi. Taxonomy (NCBI): domain Eukaryota; kingdom Metazoa; phylum Arthropoda; class Arachnida; order Araneae; family Araneidae; genus Argiope; species Argiope bruennichi. Next base: position 83,071,824 of record NC_079152.1, read on the forward strand.
AAAAAAAATGGAGATAGCAAAATTGTTATTTAAAAATTATAGAAATAGCTACAGAGGATGTTCTTTCAATGCGGGTTGCGTATACAAGAAATCGCTTTATATGTGACATGCAATATTGGATTAATATATTCAAGGTCAAACTTGTCTCTAAATTGTAATTCTGTTGCTAATAAACTGCAATAGACAGTTTCATTGTTTATGTATAAACAATAGAGAATTGCTTATAATAACGTTTCTAAACACCAACAGAAAAAAATGAAAATATAAAATTTATTTTTTTGCTTAATATTGAATTATTTATCGTCCTGTCTGAGAACAAAACTAATTTTTGTTCTTCAAACTCACATTATGTGAGAGCCAATTACATTTATTTAAAGTTATTATACAATTTATCAATTGGTTTATCTTACAAAAATGCAGTTCTTTTTTTCCTTGCTTCCTCTTTTTTGAGCAAATTAATAGAGTTTGATTCGTGTACTTTGAAGTTGGGGAAAAGAGTAATGCTTGCACTATTTTGCATTATTGTTTCTCATTAGATTACAAATTATACTGTGCGAGTAAAAACTGAAATTAATTCACTAAAGGCTCATAACTCAATATTTACCTTTCTTTTGTTTGAAAAGAAAGATACTTTTTAAGAAAGAAAACAACTTTACTTCTATTAAAGAAGACAAACGCATCTTAAATCAGTTCAATATTTCCCGTATCTATTTTTCCTTCTATATTGTTGCTACTGAATTCCTATCTACTCTCACAAACACCTGGTTCAATGTTCCAATATATCACAAATAAAACCTACAAGTAGAGAGCGAAGCAAGTAACTTTGAAGTTTTGTTCAACAAAGAATTCGAGTGAAAAGGTGGCAAAGATGGAAGACGAGAAAAACAGAAATAAGAAAGAAATCATGTCTTATTCTGCGGAAACTTACTCCTAGGGGTGTGGAAGTAGTAAAAGGATGGGGTCAATAGGCGAATATTGAAGGTTACAAATGCATGACAAACTTTCTCACCCCGTTCCGCGGCATCACAAAAGGGAAGAGATGCAGTTCTTTATCTCATTCGTCCCTCTTTGACCACTGACCGGATGCCAGTTTTCTATTCGTGTCTCCTTTGTGATCATTCGCATCCCTTCTGACACAACGCCCCTTCAATGGTGACCTTGAAAAGCATAAAGCAGGGGAATTTTCGCAAGTGTCTGACAGTTTTGAGCTCTTTATTAGACTATGTTTATCTGGAACTGTCCTCTATTTGAGTTAGAAAAGAAAGCGGTATCAAAAGGGGATTTGTGACACAAAAATGTGTCTTCTAGATACCTAGATTTACATATTTTATCTGAGAGAAAAAATCTTCAATAATGGATCGTGATTCGATGTGGGATCATGTACTATAATAGAATGAAAGTTGTGAAATCTTCGCAGTTCTTCTCTGTCCTTTCATTTTTACAGTACTTGCAAACAAAAATAATCAAAAACTTACTTTAATTTTGACATTTTCTTAAAATTTCTTAAATAATATCTTAAAACAATTATTGCAAATGCACAGAATTACTAGTTATTAACTAAAAATGGAAATTCCGTTAAAAAAAATAGAAATAAAAATGTTTTCCTTCGTTGCCAATAAAAAAGAAATATAGTCCTCTATGATGAAAAATTTAACTGTAATCGAAGTGTGCAGTAAGAAAGGGAATGGGATTATCTAAAGGTCAATAAAAGTTTATTATAGAATTTCTGTGGCAATGGCAAGAAATTCTATGAACCTTTCGTAGAACAACGGGATAAAAACCACGTACTGAAAAGGAAAAAAATATTCTTCCGCATAGAAATTAGTTTGTGTCAAATTTTTCTCGTAGAATAAGAGGTCTTGTGTCTAAATAGGTTAAGAAGATATTATCTTGAATTTTGTAGATTGGAAGTTCATTTTACATTTTACTACTCTTAATAAAAACGCTTCACCAATAGAATGATTTTAAATCCAACATTTTGTTGAATAAAATACCGTTCATAGGGAAATCATAGGTAACTGCAGCTTTATTAAAGATAAATTAAATTTTACTTGCATTTTTAACTCGTTGTATTGCAGTTGCTTACTTTTTAAATTTTATGCCATTAAATTATTTTACAATTGCTCACTTTAAGGCGAAATCAAGGACAATTTAGAAAATTTTTCGTTTTTGCTCTGTAGTTGCGAAACCTTGAAAATTCTGTTTATGTGAATTTAACAAGAATCTTTGTCAGTGTAAAATTAAAACAAAATAGATTAAATAAAAAAATATATATATTATTTGTTTCTTAAGTAAAGAAAAAGAAAACATGAACGCTTTTATAATTTCTCTTAAGATTAATTATAATTGTGCACCAGTCAGGTATTTTCAGTTCTTAACATAAATTAAAAAAATCAGATATAATATAATGAACATACACACATAACAACAAATTAACACATGAAACATATAGAACGAAGGCACTTATTTAAGAAGGAGAAGTTTTGAATTCCCTCCCCCTCCAAAAAATAATAATAAATAACAAAATAGATGTTATTAAAATTTCAAAAAAAAAATCACCTCATAAGTTTTAAAAACATTTTTCTTAAGGAAACAGTGACAGTAAAACAAATATTTAAATCCAACATACTAATGCATCACTACAATCAATATTCTGCATCTGATATGAATTATTAATTTCCTTAAATTGCTTAACAAATTCCACTATTATTTATATTATATCGAGATCGATGATACCATAAATGTAGTTCAGTTCATTTGATTGTACTATAAGTAAGTTTTAATGCAATTATTTACAAACCCCTGAAGAGAGCACGAAAAGAAGATGTTTCACAAATCAACAATCAGACACATCTGGTTACAATTCGTTGGAAGTTCGCGGTGACATCTCTATCACTCTGACAACGCGTCTATTGTCACACTATATTTGTGTTTGTTTGAATCATCCCGTGTTGGTTGTGAAACTTAAACCGAAACAGAGATAATAACTTCTAAGAAAAATCCATTCTAATAGAGTGAATTTCCCCTTGAATTCAATTCTATTTCATTCTATAATTAGCTTTGCATATCTTATTTTCATGCTTCTTCATATTCATTAATTTTTTTATGTTAATTAGTTCATATTTTTTGAATAAATGAAATGTTTCATTTTTTTAATAATTGCATTTTTAATATAAGAGAGAACTAATTTTTTTTTTAAAAAAATATTTCACATGTTAACTAGATAGTTCTTGGGAATTTATTTTTTTAATTTATAAAATTTGCTGTCAGATAAAATACATGTTCAAACATTTTTTATTTATCTTTTGATACTTTTTGTAATTATTATAACACAAGTAGAAATTTTCGAATAAAAAAAAATGTTTTTTAAAAATTTGCTTTAAAATTAGAATTTTTAGTATTTAGGCGAATATTTAACTCTGAGAAAAAGGTTAAATTTTTTTAAAGATTTTTTTTCTTTTCTAAACATTTCAAAATAATGACTTTTCAAAATGATAAACAAATAAAAGAAAAACGAAAATCATTAGATATTCCTTTGAATTATTTTGTTATTACGAGATGTTAATAAAATACATTAAATAGAAAAGAGTTCTTTGTCATAAATTATGAAACTTGAAGCAGTTGACTCACAATCTCAAGTTAGAATAGCTTTCTATAATTTTCCGAATTTTTTTTTATGCGATTGCAAAACAATTTTCAGTTTTTTGGATGCTGAATTTGCGTAAGTTAACTGAAGTTCCCCCCCTCGCTCTTTTTATATGTCATACGTTTTGAGTGTCGAAAAAAAAATATTTCAAGAAGCTGCAAGTTATAAACGCATAATTTTGAGTGATATATATATATTTTTTTTATCATTAGATGAATTAAAAAATTGCGCTACAAGAACTTTTACTAAGAATAATAATAACTGCGGTGAATTATTTAAAAAATTATACCGTAATTCAACTCTAATTAAATATTGTATTATAAAAATAGCATTAATTTGTATTAAAATATGTAAAATGAAATAAATAAATTTTTTATATAAATAACGAAAAACTGCAGCTTAGAATCAAAACGAGATTATCTTTTATTTTGAAATGCCCCTTTGCGCCTCATTGTTTCAAATTCAGTGTCGACCTTAAAGACCGATAGAAGCTAATGAGATGACGGGAAGTTGTCTTCTTCATAAAATATGCTATTGCGTTTAACCCTAGGCGCCTGTGGTGGGAGATAGGTCATCAATGAAGCATATTGCATGTCACTTGCCAGTTCGACCGACAACCCGCACGAATATGCGGCGTTTGAAAAGATGGGAGAGAGGGGTGCCACTTAATTGAGTTTCCATGGTAACCTCAACTGCATGCAAAACAAAACGATTTGTTTGGGGGGTAAACTGTCACGAAGAGGTATTTGTGATTGCCCGACCAGATAACAGCTTTCCGACAGGTTCTGGTTTCCGTGAATGTGCCAATCTTGGCCATGTAAATATCAAACACTTGCCAAATTATTTATTTGATGAACCCCCAAATACGATCGGTTATTTTGTGAGGTAGAGTGATAATATAGTGAATCATGTCTGAAATATTTTGAACAGCAAAAAAGTAACATTAAATCAGATATGTTATTGAACAATGGATTTTAAACTTCGGATTTGGGGAGACCGAAGATATGGAAATAAAGATAAAGCAATTCAGAAAAATTGATCATTAAAGCAAAAAAAAAAAAAAAAAAAAAAAATTAAAAATATAATTTGATGATATTTAAATATTATGTTATCTTTTAAAGTTAATGAATATAAGTTAATAATAAATTTTTTCTAATCTAAAAATTATGCGATAATTTAATCTTTTATGCCCACTTAAAAAATAAATTTCCTTGCAGCAAGAAAAGCAAGCAAGGTTATTTTTTTCATTAGCCACAAAAATGATAATTTCCTTATTGTCCATGTTTTTAAGCAATAATTCTCATGATAGAGGAGCTTCTATTTTTTTCTCATTTCATACTCCTCAAAACAAAAGATATTTTCATATTAACTATTTAAAATTCAAGGATTAAGTGTAAAAAAAATGTACCATTAAAATTGGCATGTAATATTGAGAATACAAATAATTAAAAATTGACATTTTTTCTATTCATGCAGCAAAGGTGAGGGATTCTTGTGGTTTAATATGAATTCCCCCCTCCCCATTGTATCAGTAACGGCTTAAGAAACGCAAATGGCATTCGGAGTATGATATTATTTTTTTTTTGTCTAAAACGATAGCCTTAAAAAGTGGTATAATAGCACTAAAATTTAATTCTATTGTCATCTATATACGCTTTTTCAGAACCCCACTAAACCGATTTAACCCCATTAAATGTTAATAAAAGTTAATTTGAATTCTTAAAAAGAAAATAAAAGTGTAATTTTATCAAACTTCATAAAGGATATAGTTCAAAAAAGGATAAATTCAGCTTTTTTTAATTATTAGATTAAGGAAATATATAAACCATCTTTAAGTATTAAATGCATTTGACGATAACAATTTAAAGAAACAATTCTTGCATTTTTCTACTAATGAACCTCCAATCAAATAGGAAATGCACATTCTTTATTCCATTCTCAGAATATAGATAACTTTTAATATAAGTTAATAACATATATAATTCTTTGAAATTTTATTTTTTTGTCAATAGACAACGTGAAAAAATTCTTTAAAATATTTTTTATAGAAAACATGTTAGGACACTGTAAAATCTTAATCATGACTTTTTCGATGGAATTTTCTGGAATCTTCTTTGATAAACAATTGAACTGAAGATTAAGAAGAAAAATAATCAAACTAATTTAGAATAGCAAGTGTTAAAATATTTTATCTCAACTATTAAGCGTAATAAACATGATAAAAGAATGAGATTTCGAAAATTTAAGGGAAAAACTTCCGAATAAGTGGAATATAAAAGAGAAGGGGTAAAAAAAGAAAAAAATAAAGGAAGAAAGCAGAGGAAGTAGCAAATAATAAGCTAATAATGTAAAACAATAAATTAAAGAAAAGTTAAATTTTCAATAAAAAAATAACTGGAAATAGTTTTGGTGATGGGTTGGCAAGATATATATTAGGAGAAAAGAAACTTAATGTTTAGGTTTAATCAATGTTTCGTAAATGAATAGCAATTTCCATTAATATTGATGAGAATTGATTTTTTTTTCTCTGAGTTCTTTATACTTTTAAAGATATTTTTTTTAAATAGCCAATGCCCACTAAATTTTGCAAAAAATATATGAATTAATAGTGTAATAACATATATGTAAGATACTTTAAAAATATTATAAATAAATATTGAAAAAAATCAGAAAATGCAATATTAAAAAAATAATAAGAAGAAGAAAAGACTTTTCAGGTCGAAATAATAATTGATCCATATTTAATTTTTATCCATAAATCTAAAAAGGAAAATCGTCACAGCGATTTTGCAGAAAACCGTCATTTTGTGAAAACTGTATGTAGTAATTTAAGCAATAGTTATTAAACATTAGTCTATTACATCAAAAGTGATCGTTTGTTTAATTTACAAAGAAAAAGAAACTGTATCCTTTAGACGTATTTTAATATTAAAAGAAGAAACCTTCCTACCATTTGTGAAAAAAATGGTAGGAAAACTCTAGTTTATAATAAATCAGCTTGTTCAGCGAACAAATTAGCTATTCAATTTAAAAATAAAGTGTTTTAGTTTAAAAATAAATTAAATAAAATTTATTGAAGTTTTTCATTGTTCCTACCCAAAGAAGCGTTACTCTTTTATCTTTATGTGTGAATGTCTTGCTCCGTAAAAACATTTTTTTTTAGTTGTTTGTTAAATGAGATAGTGTTCAAAGAACTGATTTTGTATAATGCATACAATAAAGCAAATTTAATAAACATTCTATAATTTTCATACAAAGCTATTAATCCATAATAAAACGAAGAATGTGAAAAACACACCATTTGCTTACCTTTTCTGATATTTTTAGCGGGTACATGGCTTTTAACAAACGCTATCTTTAAAAAAAAACGTCTAAAAATTTAGATAAATTGACGACAGATAACACAATTTATAATGCCTATGATTCCCTTGACCTTTAGACATGTTTTTGATTGCAAAAATATCAAACTCTAGATAATTTCTGGTCCAATTAGTAAGCACTTAGAGAAACCACTGCACCATTAATCACACAAGCAAGTTTTAACAAATAAATAGCTGTTAGACAAGATATTTATATTATTTGCTGTAAAAAATTATTTAAAAAATGACTAATATAAGAATGACACTATATCAAAGAAACCGGTGAAACAAATTATCTTGGCCATTGCATCTTTCAAAAACAATATAATTGTTAAATTACCAAATAAATAAATAAAAATCTTATATTATTTCAAACTTGCGAATATTTTAAAATGATATAAGATTACTTACAAAGCATCAACAGTAATTAATTCATTAGAATTAATTGAATTTACTACTGTTACATTGATTGAAATTGTACATTACTTGCTTTTACTCATGTTAAAGTTGCAGAATTACTTTCATAAAATAGTAACGATCGGATATTGACTAAATTTATTCAAACAATATTTGAAATATTAAATCACATTCTTTTAATGCTGAGTTCCTTTACGCAATATCGTTTACTGATGTCAGATATATCAGTTACACTTAAATATTTTATAGTCATATTCAATTAATTGCAACGTTACATTATGTGACCTACTCCGCTTTCTCAATTTGAATTGCTTTTAAACTGCATCATCACCATCAAAGACCCTTAAACTGCAGACAATAAAAATTTTAAGAACTTTTTTCCTCTGTTTTTTTTATATTTGTTAACAACAACAGTGAAAAAATAGTCTTTTGCAAAAGATTTTATGAAAGTCTAGATAATAAGAATTTTTATTGATTTATATACAGGGTGATCAAGAAATAACAAGAGGTGTTCAGGTAGCGTGTTATGTACTGGACAAAATATAATAAAATTCAACTACCATACACATTAAAGTATGCAATTTCAATTTATCAAAAAAAAAAAAAAAAAAAAAAACCCTAAAAACACCGATGAAGTAAATTCTGGCACTGAAATCGAAAACTTTATTATGTAATTTGTTTATACGGGTACTTTGTGACATAACATCGAAGATAGAAGAAAGGATTGTAGGAATGCCATTCTACAAGAATTCGCCCGTCGATTGCGTTGTCACTACGTGAAAGCGCCTTATTAGTCAAGTTGTTTTATCAGTGGGATGAAAATGCCAGGGCTGCTCTTCGTGAATACCGGCGGTTAAAACAGTTACGTACAGGACCGATGACCATAACTAACTTACAAAGGATAGTTGAAAGATTTGAAACAACAGGAATTCTTGATGTGCAACCAGGCCGAGGAAGTAAATTTATCAAGCAGGAACGAGTTGAAGAAGTTGCAACAGCCGTTATGGATCAGGCGATAGGTAATAAGCAAGTTATCAGTAGTGCACGTTTAATATCACGGCAAACAGATACCCCGTTCTCTACGATGCAGAAGATATTGCTTAAAGTCCTGAAATTTTATTTGCATAAGATAACACCCATTAACTGATGACACTGATCTGAATCTTGGCAATTTCTGGTTATGAGGCAGTTCTGGTTCACTTGAAAGGCGTTGTGTATCAAGGCCATGTTCCTGACATTCCAACTTTAAAAGATCAAATAACGTTACATGCAGACGAATAAATGCCGATATGCTGCGAGCCACTGTCGAAAACCTTGTGTACCGCATGCAATTATTGGAACATCAATTTGTAAGTTGCTGTAATAAACGTTTTTCATTGGTATTTGATGAGTTGCTATTTGCTGTTTCCCGTAGCAGTTATGTATTCTTTTTCCACATATTTTGCTCTTGCAGCGCCAGAATTTCCCCTATAGGCGTTTTTTGGTACGATTTTTTTTTTCTTGATAAATCGAAACCGCATACTTTAATGTGTGTGATGGCCAAATTTTGTTATATTTCGTTCAGTACATAACACGCTACAAGGCTCCGAACACCTGATGTTATTTCTTAATCACCTGTACATTCAATAATTTTTTTGGTAATCTAGATTTCGTTCTCTAATTTTGGGTTCGGTTGCTAATTTTCAGACTAAAAAAAAAAAAAAAAGGATTAAGAACATTTTTTCCCTCTCCAAAAAGTGTTCGCAATCGGAAAACATTTAAGAAGTTTTAATTGAAGAAATTTTGTTAATATATCGCGACCCATATTATTAGGAAGTTTCCGATATGAAAAAATGTTAATATGCATTCTAATAAGACCGTCATACTTTATAATTTTATCCAGGACAATCATATAGGTACTCCTCGGTTGTTGTTTTATGACGGGACGATATTTGGCTTACTAGATATGTGTAGAACTAGTTAAGCGTATATTACTAGAAAGCATATAAACGCTATACACTTGCATGAGCAACGTGTTTGAGAATTAAAAAAATATTATACCTTAGAATATGTAAAAAATATTATCTTTGAAAGGTACAACAAAAATATGGTCGTTAACTTTTCATTGCCCAACTATGCAAAATTACATCGCATAAAATTCTGTATTTTAGAAGTCAATTAAGAATAGTTTTACTAAGGCAGCATGCATAAACAAAAATGTCTTATTACCACAGAAATGTGTTTCAGTGTAAATTCAGTTAATAAAATAATGAACAGTAATGTTGTAAAATACATTTAAAAACACTTAAAAAATTATTAATGTTACATAAAAAATGTATGGAACGTATTTAATACAATTGAAATTTTTAAAATTTCAAATTGGTATAGAATTTGATTTTGTGTAATAATATACATAGAAGTTATTAAAGAAATTAAATATCAGTTTTTAATTAAAAATCTTCCAAAATCTGTTGAATAATTATCTCTAAATTTGCTACCCAAAAAGTATAGTTACATGGCAAATTTGGTAGCTCAGGTTCCCACGGTCTGCACTGTTTACAATAATTTTTTCATCATAGATGTTGCAGTTAATAGCAATTAATATGCTAGCCTTCAAATATTAGCACTTCCAAAATTTTCAGTGAATAGCTAGCTCACTTTAGACATCCTGAAAATTTCTCTTAAAGAAATTCATATTTTTAAAAAAAAAAAAAATTATTTTTGAATATATGAAACAAACAATAAATAAGCAATTCTTATAGTATAATAAGAATTTTTCAAGTAAATACTTAATAATAATGGCCTATGAATGCAATAAAAAGATATCTGAAAAGTATGCTTATGATTCATCAGAATTCATTTAATTCATTCCGTTCACAAGGCAAAGCTCAAACCGGAGGGAAACTCGAAACAGTTCTTTCAAACGTTACTTTGGGATATCAGGTGTTTTCATTCTTCCTACCCCATCTCTCTCGAGGATCGTCTTCAAGGTATTGTCGGCAAAGTTCAAAGATCATCGGCGGAAACTCAGTTTCGGAATGATCTCTCCTGATAGTTAAAAGCTTCTTTCAAATGATGGTGAAGTATCTGTAGAGTGTCACACAAAAAAGTTATTTTAGTCTAAATAAAAATTTATAGAGAGGTAAGAGAATATTACTCCACGACAGATGGCTGTTATTTCGATGCGTAATAACTTACGAGTTGAAAGGAAAAATGTTATTGAAGGCACAGATTGTAGTTTTTTTCGAGTGATATTTGAGAGTGCTCTTCCCTTTTAACAAAAGTCAGTTTTACAGTTGCTTCTTGAGAGGAGGAGAAGAAAAGGGAGGAGACATGAGAAAAATCTTGCAATAATATTTGTATATATGCATATATATTTAAATATCAAAATCGAAGAAAAATAAGTAAAGTAAAATGCATTATTTTTTAAATCGGGTACCTTTTCTTCAATTTGATACGATGTTCTTAAAACATATATTGTGAAATGTATTGATAAAGAATGATTTTTATAATATGAAGCATTGTAAGGAAACTTATAAATATTTAAATATTTCCATTGCCTTTTGTTCAAATAAATAAATAAAAGTTCTTTTACTGAACCATGATTTTAGATGATTTCTTGAAATTCCCAAACAATTAATTTGCTTTGTTATTATATAATAAAAGAAAATTATTGATAGAATTCGATGCTAAATGCAGCTTGACTTTTTCTGGTATATTATTCAATACTGGTAAAGAAGAAAAGTTTGCACCTCGGATCATGTCAAATTTTATATCTTTAGTGTAAGTTGGGTCGAAGTAGGAAATAAAAAGTAAGAGTAATTGAGCAGCTTCCAACGAGTCCATTTCAATTAAGAATAATGAAAATGAATTACTGTTTCTGACTGATTTTTGTTGTAATTATCATTAATAAATATTAATGAGTTTTTTTAAAGTTTTGACATCGTGGAAAATCTTCTAGATAGAAATGGGGCTACGAAAACTTTTTCCATCTGCAAAAGATAGAAAGTTGAGGAACTTTAAGTTAAAGTTAAAAGTTAAGGAACTTAAGGATATCTGCAAATGAAGGAAAGAACTGTTTTGAAACAGTTTTAAATAGATCGAATCCAAAATAGAATAGCTATAATATAGACCATTTATTTAATTTGCAAGTTATCTCTAATAAAAAGTACAGTAACATTTTAATTTACAATTTTTTTTCTCTTTTAACGTTTTGATTTTTCATTCTTTAAGGAAACTTTAATCCATTTTTTTTGTTCGAATCCGGTGACCAATGAGACGACACCACCACCAATAAGGATGAAGACCCGGAAAAATTGCTTCTATTAACTGTTAGTCACAGTCGGTTGGTTCAGCAGCAACCTGCCTCGAACAAACGATATCATTTTGAAGGATCGGCCCGAAATGACAAATCCGAATAAACAAGGAAGAAAAAAATAGCAGTGAGTTCTCATCACAAACCATCCAACGCACTTGTTTCGGGAACTTGGGGGAAAAAAAAGTGCCCCAGCAGCTGAAAGTTTTCATGATTAGTGTAGACTCATCCATTTTTCGCTGACCGGACGGACGTCAGCGGAAGAGGGAGGGAGAGATGCCAAAAAGAAAATGAGTCGAGTAGTGTCCAAAGCTGGAAGTGAGCAACTGCAGCGTTTATTATAAAATGCCAAACGCAGACGATAGTGGAAGGAATAGGGAAATAAAAAGAATAAGGCGGCAGTATTGAGTATAACATTTGTTCTCTATCTATGTAAAGAAAAGAAAAAATTTCCAAAGGAAATAGATATTGCGCATTCGCAGAATTTTTACGCAGGCTGAAATAATAACTTTTTTTTAAATAAAAATTCTCAAACTAAGGATTTTATAAAAATTTTTTTATTTTTCATCAAATATAACTTATCTATCCCGTAAGTAATTTGGCTTGAAAAATAGTTTCTACTCATAGTTATCAGTAATTTAATTTTAATAATTATTGGAAATCACATAAAAAGAATTATATAAAATTATGTTTTTGTTTGTTTGTTTGCTGCGCTAATTACCTTCAACTAACTTCAGGATTAAAAACTAAAAAGAATGCCTATATGAAATGGAATTAAAGATTAAAAAATGCAATTTAGTATGCAAGAAAGAAAAATCTATTGCTTTTTTATGTTGATGCATTAATTGGACAATGGTTTATAATGAGAAACACGATAAAATTCTTGATGGGCGTCTAATAATTCTAAAGATCTCATAAATATATCATTAACTTAATGTCTCTATGGATTAATTAAATAATTTTTTTTAAAAATTCCAAATTTTCGTTCCCCTCCCTTGTTATTTCAATCTTTTTAATTTCCAGTTACCTGTATTCAAATAAAAAAATTGAAAATAATAAAAATATTTATTGGAGTTCATGTATAAGTGATACCTGCCAATTGAGCCGACTTCAATTCATTTTTCAATTAATTAGGTCACAGGTCACATAATAGTAAACGTATTGTTAGAAATTTTAGATGGCGTGCGCAGTTGTGTTTATCTTGCGGCTGTAGTGGTAAATTAACATCAAGTAATATCAGGAACTGGAGCAAAAATAATGAATTATATTGACTAATTTGTCTACATTACTCTATGTTACTGAATTTTTTAATTTTTCTAATCTATTATTATTATTAAAAATCATAATGTTTTTAATTGTTAAAAATTGTTGAATAATTAAAAATAATTATTTAAAAGAAATTGAGACTGCCCAAACTTTTGAGGAAAATTTAATAAAAATATGGAGATAGAAAGAAATTTATAGGGACATTTCATCACATTTAAATGGAAATTAATAGAAAAACCTTTAAAATTATTAAGCTTTCCTCTTCAAGAAACGGATGACCTCTCTTTTAAACCTAAGAAATTGAACAGTCAAAGTTTTCTACTCTAACAACAAAGCTTGGTTCTTTTTGAGCTATCAATTCTTTTTGTTTCCAGATCAGTGGATCTTTGGAGCGCCCATTGAGACAGGGGGCGGGGGGGAAACATGTCTCCGAGTTAAATGATCTGTTTTAATCAGAACAAGCTGTGGAGAGGGATGACGTTTTACCCAGCCATCCCAGAGAAAGAACGAGGGAGAATCAAATTTATGGCATATCTTTGCATGGCAGGGGATATGGCATTTCTATAGAAGAAATTCAATATTTGCTTCCAAGGTGTATTTAGAGTATATTCTGCAAAATGGCGTATAATAGAGGATCATAAAAGTTAAGTTCCCATGGAACAGAACTAATTCCTTTGTTCATTTATAGATACAGCTTTGTTAGTGAGTTAAAATGACATTTACAATTAGAACATTTTTTTTTTTAAATTGTGAATCAAGATCTCAAAAAACAGCTTGTGTAAATTTCACTGATCGTTCTTCAGTAACATTTTTCAGCATTAAAGGGAAAAAATAGTGGAGCAAATAATTTAAAATTGAAACAGTTTAGTAAAATTTTGATGCATGGTCATTTTAAATAAAATTTTGTTTCATTATCATTTAATAAGGCTCTCAATTCTTATTTATGAACAAATTTCAAAACCGAGAGAGGTTTTTTTTTTTTTTTTTTTTTTCAGAAACCAATTGTTAAAGGTGACCTTTTAAAATTTCTGGCCCTTGAAATTCGCAGAAAATTTTGATAATTGGATTGTTTATATAACAATATCAATCTTTTTTCCGGTGACAATATCGATTTTATTCTTTCATTCAAAAAATAACTGCGAGGAACTTCGGAAGATTTTGGAAGTATAAACTGCGGCAGGTATTGTTTCATTGATAATTAAATAATTTACACTTCCATAAGATGAACAAAAGAGGGAAGCAGCATATATTATAACATTATATTTCCCTCATAAATACGCAATATTGATTTTAATAAATCTATCCATCGCTAGTTTTTTAAGAGCTATGAATATTCTACAACTTATTGAACTAAAAAAAGTAAGGATTCTTTAATTTCATATTTGAAAGTCATTAATCTCATTATTACGGTAGGAAATTTCATTTCTTTATAACAAGGAGGAAAGTCTTCAGGGTTTTATTTGTTTTACAAGGGTGCTTTTTATTGTATTAATAGAAAAATCTGGCCTTGCTGCCTAAAAACAATATTATTAGTAACAGTATTTTTTCTGTACCTGATATTACATTTGAGATATAATTTGAATTTATCTTTATTTTCATGAAAAAAGATTTAAACCAACTAATTCAACGTATTAAGCAATTAAAATCCCACCATTATGATTGATTTCGAATTCACTCTCGAAACCTGCACACGAATGCATGTAATTTGTCATTCTAAATCGAATCAAATTGCAGGCTGTTGGAAAATAGACTGTTTAAAATGCAGTTACTAATTTTAAAAATATGTAGCATTCTAATTATTTTTAACAGTTATATCTTAAAATGCTAATTTGGAAATTGTTTCACATTGTACAATTACAGCTATTTTACAAGAGTATTTTATTAAATTGCCTTATATATAGTATAAAAGAAAAAGTTGAAAATTTTCCTGTTAGATATAACTGATAAATTAAACAACACTTCAAATGAATTAATATGGTAATATTTTATGCATTGTTAATATTAATTATACCATTTTCATTATGTGTATAAATAACTGATGAATATATATATATATATATAGAAACATGCATAGTTTTTATTATTTTCGACATTTTAATTAAATGTCGAAATAAATGAAATCCGATTTTAGTTCCATAATTGCTCCTTATGATTTTAGCAATTCAATTTTACCATATCTAGACTTTCCCAACATTTCTTAAGACTGAAATTTATTTTGAATAATCAAAAATACCATCTTTCTTCCAACTTTCATGCAGCACACAGATATCAAAAGATTCGATTCCATCCCTCCCCCAACGAAATCCTCTCCCCTTCAATATCAAAATACTATTCCTCGTTTTTTATATCACTGATCCCACACCCTCTACCCGGTGAGGGAGAATGAAGAGTCTGTATGGTGGAAGGGACAACACATGTTGGAGTCATAAATTTCAGTACAGCACCCTCTCTCTACCTATTGAGATATCTGGAAGAACCCTCCCCATTGGTCTACTCTTGGAATGAATACTATGGACCGTGGGGGTAGGAAGAGGGTGCAGCTTGGTGTGCACGGAAGAAAAACTCCAGGACAGAAGGAAAGGTTGATTGATGCGGCTTCTTCTCATCACACGTTGGCAACATCGATAGGAAGGGTTACCACTTCTTACGGCTTGTCGCCAAACAATGAGAAGTAATAGCCTCTAATAAAAGTGGAAAGACAGCACTTAGGTCTGTTATAAAATACCCGCAGAGTGGAAGAGTCGAAAATTGAATTTAACTTAAGGAAAGAAGAAATTGAAAATAATATCGATGAGATATGCGTTTATTAAAAAGATATTTTATTTTGAGGGTTTTTCATGAATTTTTCATATTAATCATATTTTATTTGCAAATTTAAATAATAGATAATTGTTTTTGCTCATTTAATTGTATAAAGGGGCAATTAATGTTTACTAATTCTCATTTATAGTACTCTTTTATTCTTATAAAAATGTAAATTTTGATTAGAATAAATATTGATGCATATAATGGAAATAAATAAATAAATTGAAGTTTTTATGTTCCTTTAGAAAGGTGAAGAAGATTTAAAGAATTATTTTTTGAAATTCATTATAATTGTTACCTGAGGATATAAAGTTCTGGCAAATTGCAGAATAATTTTTTTTGAAAAAGTAGGGTAGTTTTTTGAACAAAAGAATAGAGATTAAATTTTGGGGTATCTTGGCTTTTTATTTATTTTTTTTATTGAGAATTAGCTTCTTATTTCACCGTAAAAACCGAAAAATTATCTCTTTGAAGTAAGGGAGAAAATAATTTTTATTATCTTATTATATATCTTATGTTTTACGTATGCTTGTTTAACTAAAATAATATAGAACAATGTATATTTATGTAAAAACGTTTGCAGCTTTGTTAACTCTCGTTACTTTTTCAATCGGTATTTAATTTAATAGTTGATTTTGAGAAAGATTTAAAAAATTTATACCATTTTACTAAAATTTATTTTTTTCCTTATTTTTTCACTATCACTAGATTAATATCCTTAGACTGTGAAGTTAAATGTAAAAGACTAATTAACTTAATACAGATTTATATCAAATCAGGAATCTTTATGCGCTTTGTCCACCCATTTATTTAACCAATAGTTGAAAAAAATTTATGATAATATTAAGTAATTTCTTTCTTCCTTTTTTTTTTTCTTTTCTTTTCTTTTCTTTTTCAAAATCTGAATAGAAGTAACATTTTCTGTATAAATTTTCTGGACAGAATATATTTTTAATTTCCTGCATATTTCAAAGAGAAAAATTGTTATTTTTAATGATGAAGCAATTAGTAACTTCCAAAAATCTACGTAAAGAATTCGTCTGCCTTTATATCTAAACCTCGCCGTCGGTGGACTAAACGGTCCAAGTCAGACACCCTGCTCGGCGACATCTTCTGGTCTTGTCATGTCCTGTCCAGAGATATTGGACCATATCCGCAAGCTGCTACATCCAATCTTCTTCAGGGGTGGGGGAGTCTCAAAAAATGGCTTCTCTCTTTCGTCCCTTCGGACCATTCTTCATGATTCACGGACATTCGGCCATCAAAATCGCATCAGAGCTCCCAACTTTCGATATTGGATCGTTTATGCACTCCGAACTCGAAGCCTCTGCGGTGATGCAACCGTTGTATTTGGAGCCGCTGTTTGATAGAGAGATATTGATGGTGGCCCTGTATCTTACGAAAGATTGAGTTTAAATTTAAAACTGCTGGATCCATTGTTTGCAGATATTATCTCCTGAAGACCCATTTCATATTATAAAAGCAACGAAATGGATTTAAAAATAATATTAGTTAAGATTTCAAATTTACATAAATAATTTATGTATTTCATTGAACTTTTTTTTTGTTCACTTAATGTATGTTGTGCGAAATAACTTTTTTTTTTGATAATGTATTAATAGTAATGCATTTGTAAATTTTCTATTTTTAGAAGTAAAACTGTAATTTGATTGGCATCCTATCTTTTTTTATTGATAGCCTGAATTGGATAGATCTCCTATTGATAGTCTGGATAGCCAAGTCATAAGATTTTTTTTTAATTTTTATTTTTTCAATATTGTTCGCTATAAATATTTCATACAATCATTTCACTAATACTTATATCAAATTATTCATTAGTATTGGTAAAAAAATAAAGTTTATTACAATTTTTGAAGAAGAAAAGACTACTTGCTTTGATGTTTTGTTATTATTTAATTATCATAATGTGGCAAGACATTCAACTGTAAATATTAACACAAAATCCAAATATTTTTTCACTTTCTAATGGCTTTTAGGTTATATTTAGTCTACCTTTCACTATAGCTCCAGAACTGTGCATCGAATAATCATATTTTTTACCTATAATTAGAATTAAATTATTCACAGAAGTTATGCGATAAAAATATTACCAATAACCCATAAACATCTCGAGTGTTTCACGAATTCTTAGTTGAATTTAGTTTCATAAAGTCTTAGTTATTAGTTAGCTTAGATCTTAATAAGCAGAAAATGTCACTTTATTAGACAGGATAGAAAATTATATTGTTAAAGATATTAGGAAAGATAAAGATAAAAATAAAATTTGAAAAACATTCTCTTATAAAAATTATAATTCAGATGTTATAAATATTTTTAATATCTAAGTATATCGAAAAAATTACTAATATTAATAATTACAGAATTAAATTACTAATTATTAAGTACTAATTAAATACTAATCATTTAATACTTCGTAGCGCAGAGGAATTTTTCTAAGAAATATTTATGTATTTTCTTGCTAAAGAAACTTTTAAACTTCTTTACAAAAGTATTAGCTTTAAAATTTTGGAAAATCTGAGGAATCCACATTTATTTGAAAGTTCACTTTTATTTCAAATGCAATGCGTAATATATATATATTTTTTATTTCAAAGGCTGGAACCAAACAAAAAAAAATGTATCTTGAAATGCAAGAAGTCTCTAAATAACTTTTAATGGTAACATAAATTGTTTCTTTGATAAATATATCTTCCTACTTAAATTCTCGTCGCAGAACCAATAAAAAGTTTGAAGAAAGCGATGTACCTCAGAGTGCGAAAACTGCCCTACCAGCGGTGATTGTCAGTTCTCAATAAAACATGACAAAGCAGCGTCTAAACTCTTTCGCTTCGTTCCATCACCCCCTAAAAGCACACTTTTTATTAGCAGTATATTAAAAAACGCTGACCTCTCCTTAGGAAGAAGGCCACAACTTGCAACAGCTTGGCTTCCAAGAAATACGACTCAAAACAAAGCACCGCAAAAGTAAAAGAAAGAAAAGTACAACAAATTCTCTTTCGCCCCACGATCATTGAAGACTCGCAGACAGATAAGTAAATAACAACAAGGAAAAATAATCTTTCTACTCCCGCTTATAACATCCTAAAGATTTATAAAAATCAAAGCCCTCACTCTCCCATCTGTGGCAAATGAGGTAGCCTTGTGTTTGAACAGCTACCCCCCCCTGCAGACGATTCTAAAGAGGGGGTACGGCAGAGTGGAATCAAAACACAAACACAATGTGTGGCGCAATCATATACGGTGGGTGGCAGGACAGATCCCCCCCATCTTTTTCTCCCCTTCACTTCAGTTCGTGATTGATAGGTCCCTGCCTGCGAAGCAATATTAAACCTTCCCAAAGTAGTGGATTCGGTGGCATCCATCACAAACAACGTATGTCAGGCCAAAGGGAAAAGGTTGCCTGAGCCCCTCTAATGATATCCAAAAAGGCGCCTAACTTTCTGTAATATCAAAAAGGTGAGGGCTGGCGGCACTATAGATATATATCAAGCTGACGGTACAGTAAGAAAAGGGAAGAAGGGAGAGGGAGGACGTGTATCATTTTGAGTTAAACTACTTCAGTGTAAATAAAAGTGCAGTAAACTGGACATTAGATGGAACATTTGGGGAGCTTGCGGTGTCGTTAGGCCCACGGTAATAGGCCCTGCGCCGTTTTCTTGGGCTTTATGCCAGATTTTCCGTCAGCTTTTCTTTTTACCATAAATGCCGCCGGATAGAAAATTTCAAGCCTCAAAAAGAAAAAAAAATCCACTTTAGCCCTCCCCGAATATTGAATAAAAAATGACGGTACGGAGGTCCGATAGTTGAATTTTGATGCGGCCTTCCACAATCTCATAATATTCAAATGGAATGTCAGCCTCCATCGCGGGATAAACGGGTTTCTTCTTTTTCTTTGGCTCGAGATGCTGGCCAAGACGGATTGAGTGGCATAAGTCTTTTTCTATTGGTCAAAATACCTTCGAGAATATTCAGAATATTTCTTTTTTTAGGTGGGAGGATGGAAATTGCCGAGTCGGATCGGAAAAGATTTCTGTTGAAGTATCATGGGAAAAGCATCTGATTTTTTTCCCCAGATTTCTTCAGACGGATTCGAAGCTGTTATATACCACAAACTGCAGGCGTACGATTTATTTTAAGCTTATAAGAAGAGATTTGTTTGATCTTCCATCTTGGTTATTTATTTTGTAAAAACAGAGTTTGAGAAGAGTAAATTTTTAATAAGAGAAAAATGAATAGCAGATATTTCCAAAATATTCTCATAAATGGAAATAAATTATGAACGTTTTAAATAGTAACAATTATTTGTTGTGTTTATTCAAATATTTCATTAAGCCCGTTTAAATAGCTTTCCGTCATATCTCTTACAAACACCCTTTAAAGTTTTAGAGAACAAATCAGTATTATAATTAAATCAATATATGTACAAAAATCATAAGTCAATATAATTGAACTTTATTGGAACCAACGATTAGAAAAGTTTTTCTTACAAAGTGCATTGTGTTTTCTGTACATTTTGAAATGACCGATATTATGGACACAAATTTTTATGCATTTAATTTTTTATAAATTATATAGTTATAGCGTCAACATAAAATTTGTATTCCTTTTCGAAATATTACTTGATTATAAAGAAGATAAAGCTCATTAAGTGGTATGTAAAGGTATGATTATATATGTCATAATTTTAACTCGTTCTCGAAGCATTTTTAAAACATTCACACAAAACGTTTTGGTAATCATGGTCTTTCTAAATTACCTAGGGCAGTATTGTATTTTAAGTAGGAGTAAAATCGAAATAGCATTAACAGAAAGAGGGAATAATTATGATTAACTTCCTCCTAAAATATATCTGGATGATGGAATTACAACACTTTTCCAAACTTTTTTCTTTATCTTCTTTTAACACTCCATCGTTAAATGAATTGAACAATTCTTATGTATCGTCACATAGTCATCAGATAATTTATGAAAACAACTCACGGTTGTTTTGGAATTAGCGCCGGCGTAAGGCTACCGGGCACAAACAATTCTTGGTTTTCGAAGTAAAGAATACTTTATAAATATCTTACTAATACGATCTAAATTAATCAGATATACAAACCAAACATAATATAGCTAATATAAAGAAATTTATTAAAATTTTTTTTCTTTCTAAATTATCTAAAAGCTTTCTAAATAGTGTAAAAGAAAGGAAATAAAACTGTTTGCACAGTTTATTAATTTTTATTTTAAGCATAAATAATTAATTAATGTTCTAATAAATTTACAATTTTAGTTAAACACCTATTAAAATTCGAGATTCATTACGAGAGACGAAATCCGAAAAACAAATGCATTTTTGTTTAATCAGCAAAGGTTCCATTGTTACGGTGCCCCTTGATTCAGCTAATATTAAAAATCTGCCTTATTTTGAACAACTTAAATTGTACATTTAAAATTCTGCTAATTGCAAGAATGTATAAAAGTTTTAATGATTGAAATTTTTCCTTCATAAACTTCAGAAAAAGGGAATTGGTAGGAGAATCTATAAGCTCATCTAAGAAATTGACAAAAATAGATTTAAAAAATATATTTTCCTTTCATACTATATAATATTTAAATTACTATTATTTTATTTTTAAACAATTCTAATTTTTTATACTTTATACTTCGAATTTTTTCTGTCAGGCTTTTTACAAGATCTCTTCATTTTGTCCTAAATTACTGACAATTCTACATAAGAAGAGTGGAAACTTTTTTTCCCCTGCAGACATGGAATGGGGTGGGAGGTGCAGGGAGTGATGAAGAGGGTGTTCCCATCCCACGTGTTACACGCCCATAATCTCTAGGCGCACAGTCTTTTCGAAACATTAACTTTCACTGCTTTTAATCGGAACATCAGTTGCTCTGCTCCGAACGGGGAAAACTGAAATCAAGGGGAAAATATCGGGGTGAGTTCACACCTCCGATTTCAATTAATCCATGGGAAAGGTTCAACCGACAGGGAATTGGATTGTTTCGAACAGAAAAGTGGGATGCGGTTGGGGACATTCGCTAAAAGTTTCGCAAAAAAAAAAAAAAAAAAAAAAAAAAAACAGTTAAAATTTTTTTTTATTAAGAAGTTTGTCAAATAGTAATTATACTATATACCCTGCGTTTGAAATTACTACTACTCCTTGTCAAATTCCCCAATTTGTACGGAGACAATTCATTTGTTCCTTTTTTTTTTATTATCTCTTAATAAAACGAAAATTTTTAAATACTTTTGGCTATTTTATAACTATTATTTTTTTCATTAACAATGTGTAGTCCAGACATTGCGTATTCATTACTAACTTCTTTTATTGTTAAAACCACTGCGTCTCTTATTTTTAAAACAAGATAAGTACCAAGAAAATCAGTTAATTAGTTCTGTATAGGGAATTGCTAATTAGGCTAGCATGGATTGGTTGTTTTCTCCTTGCCCATTTCTTCCTTCTTTCAACTATTAAAAAACAGTTAAGTGAAAAAAAAAATACTTATTTTAAAAATCAAAAATTGTATGTTATTGTTACTTTTCTTTCAATTTTTTTCTGGATATTTAATGATAAACGCAAATATTAAACAATTTTTCGTTATAAATAATCACGATAATGACTACTTTCTCAACGATATGTTGAAAATTTATGCTAGTATGAAAATAATTGATTTGAACTATTCTATATATTTTCTTAAATAGGTTTTACAGCACAGTAAATAAAGATTTTTTTATAGATTTCATTTACCAAATAGAACATGAATTATGTTGAAATAAGTTGAAACATTGATATATTTTGCATAGAAATGCTGCTTTATTTAAATGTAAAATCTAAAAATTAATGTCTGGAAGATAAGAATGGTAGCTTAAAATAGACTTTATTCCCTTTAAGTATAATGCCGAAAGATAACAGATGGTATTTGGATTAACACTCTAAATTCTACTGTCGTAGCAATTTTGAAACTATTAAAATTATCAAATGTATTTGATGACATTTATGAGTTTTTTTTATTCTCTTAAATAATCAGTTGTCACCATTTATTAGTGAGACTGCTCTCTTTCTGATCTAAACTCTATATTGATTTGGTCTTAATTCTCCAATCCGTCTGTTTTGCACATCCGCCAGCTGTCTAAGCGTATAAAAGAGAGAGACTCCCTTAATAACTCCAAGTAACATCCTCTCCAAAAAGTCTCGGGCAGGCAGACACATCCCCTACCCGCAGGGGGGAGGGTGTTCCTCTGGGTCCCTTTATACCCTTCCATTGTGTACGACTTGCCACCCTAATACCCTTGCACCCTGATATCTCTATTAGGATTCGTCGAGGGCGCTATAAGCCTAACGTGACCGCTGCCCTATCGGCGAACATCTGGCGTGAAAAATTGTCACTTTTCTGAATGAGACACAATGTTGTTGTGAGGGGCAGAGGTGTCAGCTTTTTGTTGCCCCTCAAAAGAAGCGAGAGACCCTCACAATAGAGGAGCTAGGTTCAGAGATATATTCCCTCTCCGGATATGTCAATGGGACGAATAGAGATATTTTGGCTATGATGAGTGTGTTATGGCTCTTTCTCCGGGACGACTTTTTATCTCTTGTTGATGTCTGCATGCATCTCTGAGGAATCTTTGAGGATGGCCGGGAGAGATCTTGATTGCAGCTTATGATAATCCGGTTCTCCGTTCCGTTTCAAGGTTAAGTGGGCAATGGTGGGAATGTAGGTTTAGGTCGACACTCCTTCCGATGAAAAAAAGATTTTATTACAAATATATTTTCTACACATTCTCCGATCTGGACCAAAATTCTGAGAATGAAGTATATAATCGGTGTATATTAAGCTGGTATCTAAGACGTGAACGTTGACATTGAATGAAAATAACCGATGGGAAGGTCGAAATAAATTTTTCCTTTAAAAAAAAACTTTTTACTTATTTTTTTATAGAATATTTCTTTAATTTGTTTGCAGCGAATTTTTTCCAAAGCGAGTACACAATCTTTCAAAGAATGGAAAGACGAATAATTTTAATATATCAAAGTAACAAATGGATTTTCCAACTTTTTCGGAGAAAAAAAAATCCTTAATTTATTAAAATATTTGTTCACGTTTAGTTCAGCAATCAGTCTAGATGAATTATAGAAAATTTTGATGGAATAGATGGGATTAATGCTCGCTAAAATTTTCAATTAAAAATTTTATGTAACTATTTGCCTTTTCTGTAAAATTTTTTTTAAGTTTTAAATTTTGATAGTCATATAAATCATGTTATTATAGAAACCTTACGCCGTTCTGTTCATTATACTATTTCTTAAATTATATATATATATATATATATATATATATATATAATTTCTCACAAAAAATGCATAAAATAATAATCTTTATTTCATTTAAACCATTTTTCCTTTTAGATGTATAGGTCTAGTACTAACTGTTTAGAAATTAAGTGTTTGGAATTTTAATTTTTTAATTAATTTACTCTTTTTCATGTTTGTAGAGACAGAATTTTAGAAAAAAATTTGTGCTTGAGTTCTAGAAATTCGTACTGTGGTCTGTCACTGACAATAGATCGAATTTTCAATATCTTAAGAATATTACCTTGATTTAAAATTTTAAAATTTAGTTCGATACATTTTAATTTCAAATGAAAGGCGACAAGCACAGAGAATTTGAAAGAGGAAAAGGCTATAAAATCCCATAATAATGAATTATGAATTACAATATCTAATTAGCAATTAGTAGGAAGCAATTATTAATGAAAAAAATAAAAAAATATTTTCTATTAAACAATAAAAACAAAACTCCTTTTTGTAAAAAATTAAGAATTCGGAAATCAAAAGAAAAATTGTAAAAATGTGAGATGTTGAAATAAATACGATTGGAAAATAAAGTATTTGAAATTTTGATGATTAAAAAATCCTTAACATTCATTAAAATGAAATGTAATTAAAATTTCACTTTGCTTAAAGTATATCTATCAGTATATTAATATATATCTTCACGCTTTTACGTTCTCACATTTTTTACAACATTTGCATAAAAATTTCAATAACATAGCCGAACAAGAATTCACTGAATATATCGCTACCGTTTTGTTTATACTGTGCTGGAGTACCACATATATATCTGCCCGAGGGGGTTCTTTGAGGCACAGGCGAATTAGATTGTCAGTTCCACGTCCCCCGGATGATCAACGCTGTTTTCATTCCGTGATTCCCTTTCACATACAGAATCCTTTTTTTTCTTCTTCTCCCTATCTAGTGTTCGTGACGTCCATTTGTCATTTATGGAGATGGCGAAACGACACAAAAATTTCGATCCTCTCAGAAATCACATTTTCTACCTCATTACGTTTTCATCTAATCATTTTCCTCTTTTGGGTCTATATCTCTCTTTTTCCTATTTGTGGTTGTGGAAGAAATATTTCTTATTTCCTATTGATAGGACGACTGACAGACACAAGAAAGAAGTATCAATCTTCGCAAAGAAGAACAGAAAGCGAATCAGATTCTTCCGCTTTTCTTTCTTTTCTTATTAATCCCCCCCCCCTTTATTTTTACCCTTGTGCTGAAAAGAATTGTTTCCTAGCGGAACCATTGTTGAAAAGTTAAAGGACAGAGTATAAATTGAGGGTAATACTGAAATTCTTCCAAATTGAAAATTTGATTTGTTTTATCATTATTTCCGAGGATTGAAAAATATTTTGGCACCTTGAATCACTATGCCATTTCTTTCTGTTTTGTACATGATATGCTTGTTATCTTTTATTAATAAAAAAGATGATATGCTTTGAGACAAAAAATTTCTAATAAAATTCTGTTTTGTGGAAAAGTTTTACTTATTTAATTGGAATACAGATTAGCTAATATAGCTTCTCTTGCTTATGATGCCAACGAAATTTATAGCATGGTTTTATATAAGAAAATTATTTGCATTGTGTTTATACGAGCAACCAATTTTACACTATACTTTATAAGCTGAATAAATGCAATTATTTGATTCTTGAACATTTGCATTTCTTATCTAGTTTTTGATTTAAAAAACTTGAATTCATTGTATATGTACATCTTTAAAACAGCTGAAACAATGTTCAGTTATGATAGACAGAAATTTACTAACCTTTTACATGAACTAAATGCAAATTATCTAATCACCTTACCTCAACCTCACTTTAAACATTTTTAATATTGTGTTTATTAGAATGGAATGAATAGAATGTATTATCATGTGGCCCACATGATATACAATTTAAGTTAAAATCCATTGCGCATCTTATACGAAGAGGTGGGTGGGGGAGACAGTACAGTTTTTAAAAAAATCATCAATTACGTGTTAAAAGCCATGTACAAAAATCTATTGCTATGTGACTATATATTATGTGAAATTATTTTTTTATCATCAATTTAATATATTTTTAATTTTTTCACATTAGAGGTGATATTTATTTGCCTTATAATCTTTAAACATTACAGCAGAACATTTGTACTTTGACTAATGAGATAAAATACATCAATATATGAAATTGCGATACTAAATTTAATGTATGGCATTTGTCTTAATTTTCTGCTAATTTCAAAACTCTTTTAAGAGTAAGAATTTTTATCTAATATTTTGCAGCATTTTTATACAACATTTTTAAAAACAAGAGCGTGAGGATCTTTCAATTCTAAATTGATTTCAAGAGTTTTAGACTTATATGAAATTCCTCAAATTTTATTACCAGTATTTTGACGAAATATTGGTAATTATTTACCTAATTTAATATTTTTACCTAAAATTCAAATAAGCAGAATTAAATCAAAATATCTCGTAATTATTTTTTAAAAATCTGAATTTGATTAATAAACTTAGTTAAATAAAAGTACACTTTTCGGAAATTGTATGCGAATTTTTTCCCTGCATTTTAATGTTTTTTTTTGTAGCTTTTATAAATTTTCGTCAAGGAATCAAGAAAAGACCATAATTTCTTTTGGGAGCAATACAAAACGGTTAATATATATCCGTGCTACATCTTCATCACAATAGTCTAGTCTCATAGATTAAGGTATATCATGAGATCAAAATATTAATCATATTTCACAGCCTTCCCCTTACCATCCCTTTTATATGTACACATTCGACCTTTTGTGCGATGGGTCCATTGTAGCCCATTGATTCCGACCGTTCGATCGGGGGTGTGAATGCCGTCGTGGCAGACGATCTTTTGCTTTTTTTCCCCTTTCCCCATTGCAACGCGGAGACGATAAATCACTAGGCGTTGATCGTTTGGTGCGAGAAATACAATGAGAGTGTGACCAATCTTTAGCCTTTTTAGAATATACGTTGATTTCATTAAAGCACATCGTCGACCGTTAGGGAAAGAATAAATATGGATGCTTCACCCCTGATTCTCGTTTTTGGATTTAAAGGGCGGGAACATTTTCTTTTTAATATAACTAATGAAAGCTAAGTTTACATGGACTACTAATACTTTTACTTCAAAAGAATTATTTTATGAAAAATTTTTAAAATAGAAAATTGGAAATCATTTAACAAATAAAATGTGGTGTTTGAATAATTTTCTAATTTTGTCCTTGCAAAAAGGTATGTTAGAAATACTAAAGTGCCTACAATATCTGTAAAATGATTCATAAAATTTAATAAATGCTTGGAAATTCTGCATTGAATTTATTTTAATTATTCTTTATAGAAAATGATTGAGAAGGGTCTAGATTTAAATAAAAAAAAATTACTTCGAAATAAGAGACGATTTTAATCGTGAACTAAAATAATAATTTGCTTCGTAAATAAAATCGACTTTGTTTTTCAGAATTGTGATGACTGACTGAATAAATGCTTTAATATTTTCGACAAACAATTCATTGATTCATTAAAAACACAGCACTCGGCATTTTTTGTATAATTTTTTGAACTGATGTCGAACTATGAGATTAGAGAGTTTTCTTTCTTAGCTAACACACTTCATTCATATGAAATTATTAGGCAAATACTCTCTCTTTCTTTTTCATTTTACAGACTACATTAAAAAAAAACTTTTTTTGTGGAAAATCGTAAAATATGCGCATAAACCGAATAGATTATAAACTGCAAATGATTGCAAAAAATATTATTTCTTGAAATAAAAATAAACTATAAATATGAAAAGAAAAATATCTGACATCATCTTTTTTTTAACTTAAATTCTTAATAAAAATATTTTAAAACACTGTTTGAAGAAAGACATGTTCAAGTTTTTTTTCTTTTGATCAATGAAAGAAAATGCAATATTATTTCCGTCACTTTTTTCTGATTTGAAATTTAAAAATTTGCAATTAATGGATTAGTCTTCGAAATGTTTATTGAGTAAATGCGCCCAGTCACCATAACACATTTTTTCCGTTTTTCAGAATCTAGGATACTGCTGCCATCTATTGTAGACAGCAAAAAGTAAATTTGAATTCTTTTTGCCAATAACTTATCTCAAGATAAAGACGTTACTTTTTTTTTTTTTTGTCTCAATACTGTTGTATCATGAATTGAAATAAATGAAAAATATATAAATAAATAAAATGATATATATTTAAGAAATTTAAAATTTACTCGGCAACTTAAACTGGAGCAAAAATAGGCCGATCTAAATATTTATGCATGTGCATGCACACACACACACACACACGCACACACACACACACACACGCACACACACACACACACACGCACACACACACACACACACACACACACACACACACACACACACACACACACACACACACACACACACACACACACACACACACACACACACACACTGAATTTGATTTACAGTTTCGATTTTTCATAGTTAAAATGTCCCAAAAATGAAATGTTATAACCTTTTATTTATTCGGGCCCTCTGTAATATTCAAATTTCTTTCAGTTTTAATTTTAATAGATTTTGTATTTATGATCAAGAACATGTTATTTTTATTTTCATTAGATGCTGATTTGAAGTCTCTAATTTTTATTTCTTATAATTGATTATGTGCTTTATGAACTGCTCACTAAGCTCGACTCTCTAAGTTTTATTTGTTTATTTCTGACATTATGACTAAAATCCAATTTATGAATTCTATCGTCGGCTTTACATGAAGTCTTTTGTAATATATAACAAATCGTACAGATTTGATCGAGTCTCCAAATCATCATTGGCGCAACTTGACATAAAATGAAGCTTGCGGATACACCCCTGCATCGACAAGTTACAACAACTCCTCTAATGCATTCTTCCTCCCTCGAGCCTATCAGTCGAATCTGTGCCTTCATTACCACTGTTCCACTCTAGTCCACGTAGGGTTAAATGCATAGTAAAACTAAAACGATTTAATTAAAGGGCTTAAGTCCAGATGCTGTAGTAATCGCAACAGAGCCGAAGTTGCCCGGTCGGTCGCTTTCGGATCTACACTTCTGCCATCTGCTAATGGGATTGGTTGTTCCTTGACATCACGTGATTCTTCCCCCAGCGGTTCTCTGCTAATTACCATGGACCTGATTAATGATTGTCGCTTGGGAGCAATTTTCGTCTTTCGCAAATTCATTAGCGAGATCATCAAAAAGGTTCCATATTAATTGCTACTGCTGCTCCTCTCACTCAACCTGGGCCTTCTGGGGTGGGTGGAGGCTGTGGCGGTCCCTCATTAGCCTACGTAATTATTCTGGAGTGTGATTAATAATTAAAAGAGTGCCTCCCCATCTAATGCTGCCCCTCCTTGCCCTGGAAAAGTTTTGACAGCAAGTTTTAAAAGTCGCTGCTTTTGGTGGTGGTATTTTTCTTGATGGGGCTACTTTAAAAGAGTAGTTCACGTTTTTTTTCTCTCTCTCTAGTGTGATACGGCTCTGCTTTTTAATCATTATAGTAGCGGCAGAAGTTTGACTATCTCTTTCTTTTTATTCTTCCTTTTGTTTTATTCTTAAAATCATTTTTTTGTTGAAGAATACCGTTCGATTTTGGAGGATGGTATTTCGCTGGTATCATATTGTTAAAAAGAAAGGGAAAAAGTGTAGAAAGTTAAAAGAAAGATTGGTAGGAGGTAGAATTTTTTCCTCTGCGCGATCAATGGATTTGAATGCACAGACACTGAAGTGCTGTGGATTTACTTATATTATATAGAAAGAGAAAGCATTTTTTTAATTTTTATTTTTCTATTCGCATATTAAATACAGTTTCATCTTTTGTTTGAGAGCAGCCTAAATTCTAAAGTGTATTTTTAGATAGCTTACTTTTTACATGTCTAGTTCTATATTGAAACAAAAGTGCTTTATTTATCCAGTGTAAGTGTTCTCTTTCTTGAGTGTGTTAATTTCTTTAACAAAGAAATGAAATTCCAGTTTTCAAAATGATGTAAAGGGCGTTCTGACTGGTCACCGGAAACAATGTAAGACAATGAGCAATTATTCAAAAATATTACATGATCCTTTTCGGAAACACAATAATATGCGCATAAATTTACAACTTTTAAGTTAATAATTTAAAATTAGTTCGAATGAGAAAAAATATCTGAAGATGTAATAATTTCACATAAAAATGAGATTAAAGTCCATGTAAGTATTAACTATCTAAATTCATATATATAGCTAATAGTTTTTAATAAAATGATTCAAAATGCTACATATCTTCTTTTCTACGCAACAAAAAAAAATTCAGAAAGGTTTTATGACAGCAGGGTATTCTGAGTATGTCAAAGACATTAATTTATTTCAGGAAATGGAGTTTTGTTTATAAAGATTTTTTTCTCTTCTATTATTTGCTTTTGAGTTTAAAATATTCTTCTAAAATTAAGCTTCTATAAATTAGTATTTACTTAAAATTCAAGCATGTTACCATCGGATTCTTTAATTTTTTAAAAATTTTTATTCTTTCATTTGGAAGTCGATACTTTTAAATTTTAAGCATTAAATTCGCCTTAAATATAATTAGTTAGCACAGTTGTCTTCGACTGTCGACTGTTCTGCTATCATATTGATAGCATTCATTTAGTCAACAGCTTATCGCAATCAGAGAAAATATTATTTTAAATTATACATGCACAATAGATATAGCGTATTACGATAGGTTTGCTATGCTTGCAAACTTGATGTAATTGGTCTATTTGTTGAGGTTAAAAGCTCTGCAAAATTGTATATTGCAATATCTCTCGAAAATGGAAGACGGTGGGGAAAAAGCGAAGTTTGATGGTGAGTTTTCATATGGAGTAAAAATAATTTTAGAAAGTACAGTGATTAAGGCTAAAAAAATCTGTAGGTTTTTTTTTTTTTTTATCATTGGGAAGATGCAGTGAAATTGTCTTTTTAATATTTATCTCGAAAAAGGAGTTGATATCTTAAGAGGGGGTGACCTTTGATGACATTTCTAGAAATTGTATGTCTTCATATAAAACAAAAAAAAAAAAAAATAAATAAATAAAAAATAAAAAATAAAAAAAAAAATGGCGTAATCGGTTTACTAGTTAGTTTAGAGGAAAGGTTCTTTGAATTTTTCTTATTATTTTTATTGTATAAATTACAAAAAATATCATAAATGTAAGAAATCTAGTTCTAAAAACATTCTTTTCATTTATTTAAAATAAATGAATATGAAATATAATCCATTAGAAATTCAAAGATTTTGATGAAAAATAATTCATTGACGTGCTAAAAAACAATCGTTCAAACTTTTTAAAGTTTGCATTAACAAAGGAATTTTTAAGGTTAAAAATTTTGCTGTTAAGTTATTGTTTAATATTTCTTTTTTAAAAGTAGAAGCATAAGAAAGAACCAGTTAACCTTTACACAATCTCTACTATCATTCTAGAAAAATGTATGTATAGTGTAGTCTATTTGACATAAGAATGACCAATTTTAGCACAGATATAATTTGTAGAATGGAAATGTGGAACGATTGTTTTGAAATTTTATTTAAAACTTTAATAAATTGATTATTAATTTAGGAATTATCGCATTGTTTTTTAACGATATTAACTAAAAACATTATTTTGAAAAACTAATTCTTACTGCATTTTAAAATTTAAAAAGTGACCTTTTTATTAATCTCAGTCTAGGTGTCATGCAATTTTTAATTTTTTTTTTAAATTGTTTAAATTTTAAGAATATATTTTATTGTTGCAATGAAATTCAAATGCAGTTTGTTTTTATTAAAACATAAACTATTCAATCTTGTGACTTTCTCCGATGTTTAAAGAATAAGGAAGAAAGTCGAAATTTTGCACAGTTTACATAAGGAAACTGAAAATAAAATTACATTATTGCTGATTCCTTCTCATGTTTTTATGGTATACTAGCGGCCGGTTCGCCAATCTTAATGCTCGTTAAAATTTTATTAATTAAATATTTTATGTAATTCCTACTTTAACAGCTTTTTCATCAAAATATTTTAAAACTTCAAATTTTGATAGTCATATAATTCACTCATAATATTATAAAAGCCTTCAGTCATAACGTAATATGTATCTCTCTCATTTTCTGTTAGCTCCTCTTTAGAATTTATGCTTTAAATTAAAGTGGAAATGATTAATCTGCAAGTAATATAATAATATTTTTTACTGAAACAAAGCATTTTTTTTAATAATATGATTACTGAAAACAGAGTCACTGAGCATTTAAACCTTATGGGCACTAAAGAATCTTCCTTAATTTATGTATTCTCTCAAGAATTTGTCAACACAATTTTCTCAGATTCATCATGAGCAGATCGATTAATTAACAATGTTTAATTTTAAATGCATCAAACACTAAGAAAATAAACAGAATCGTTTAAAATAATCGATCGAAAATAGGTTAAAAAACTACTTTAAAAACGATGTACTTTTAACTATAAGAATATACAAAAAATATATAACTAACATAAATACAATTTAATTACAAAAGCGTACAATTCACCTAAAAATAATTTCAATCAAGTCCGCATCCGTTGAAAATAGTTGTCAACAATCAGAACACAATGCGCATGCGTGAATTTTCAACGCCAGTTACGGTAACGCAAATGCGTGAATTTTTCTACGCCAGTTGGGGTGACGATATGCAGATTAGAGATTTTAAATTTCCTTTATTTTGTTTTATTCTAATTCAAAAGTATTTCAGAATGAATCTGAAAGATCGATTAATTAACAATGATTAATTTTAAATGGATCAAACATTAAGAAAATAAACAAATTCGTTTGAAATAATCGGTCGAAAAATGTTAAGCCTAACCTCATTAGTGTGGGAAAAAAACTGGAGCCCTACTCATTTGTCGGTGGGGAAATGAAAAGATAATTTTGGCGGGAATGTTAGCTTTTAATTAATAATTAAAATTCTAATTAAAAATTCAAAAAAAGGGACCCCAGGTGCACATTCCCGACCTCCAAGGTATGCATGTGCTAAATTTGGTAGCTGTAGGTCGAACGGTCTGACCTGTAGAGCGTCAACACACACACACACACACACATATTGAGCTTTTATTATAAGTATAGATAATGTCAACTCCATTAAGATGGTTCATATACAAAATAAATAGAACAAATACAAGTCTATGAAAATGCACATCTTTAATATCTCTCATAGTTTGGTACTTGAAAATGCTTAGTTGAAAGAATTCTGGGTATATAGTTATGCATAAGCTATTTTATTAAAATTAACATTATTCTCGGTGAATTGCCAAATCTGTATTATATGTGGCTAGTCAAGAATACAAAAATAAATACGTAAACAAAACAAATGTCTGTAAACAGCTCTTTAATTTAAAATAAAGACTAACGATTTTCTTTAGATCCACTTTAAAATGTCACCTCTTATAATAATATCACTACTAAATTGCGGCTGATAAAATATCTTTTTGATATATTTACGCATTTCTACATAAAAGAAAATTGACTTTAAGGTGAAAACTTTTACGAGAATAATAAAAAAAAAAGCATGGTTGGTGGTTAAATGGTTGAATATTTTACTTTAAAATAATTATCAGATATATCAATTATTATTTTCTTGCACATTCAGCTTTCAATATAATTGTTAAATGTAATGGAATTTATTTTCAATTTCTATGGAAATGAAATCATTTTACATGGAAATTTTAATGCAATAGAATCTAGAAGAATTTGAAAATAGAATACGTGCAGGTATATGAAAAGCTGGTAAAAAAGGCTACAAATTTTGAAATTTTTAATCATTCTTAATATTATATTTGATACTATATTTAATCTCATTGTTGATATTAGATTTTGCAAGTGCTTTAAATAATAGGTCCAAGCTCTATTAAAATAGTTTAATTTCTGCACCATAGATGGCACCACTCTTTCCTTTTCCTTTTTTTTTTGGAAGCACACTTCTTTTACGAAAGATGGCAGCACGGTATCATAACAGAACTGATTCTATTTCACTGTAGAAATCAATTCAGACCAGCTCGGGATTTAAAAATAAATAAATAAATAAAATAAAATAAAAAATCGATAAATAAATTTGAATTAGAAAACCAGACAGCTGGAAAAATTGTTTAACAAATTTTATTCCATTAATTTTATTTTTTCAGGGAAAAAAAAAAAAAAATCGAAAAAAAGTTTGAGTTTTAATCTCTAAAAAAAGCGGTCTTATGTTTGCACACGATAATTTATTTCAGGTCTGTCTCACACTTATACAAACAAAAGTGACTAACAAAGCAGCTACAAATTAATCAATTGTTAAGTTTGCTGTCATTTATTTTTAAGTTTTTACTATTTTTGTCGAATCAAATGATATCTTATTTTATGAATGAATAATAGGTGACCAAGAATTCATACTTGATTTGTTCTTTATCTAAAGTGAACATAATCCAATTTATAAATGAATATGATTATCTAAAAAATATATTAAATTTTGAAGAAAAAAATCAAAAACATTTAATAGCTTTGCACATATAAATAAAAAAAGGTTTTATAATAAATTTTGAGATAAAATGAAACTACACTCTTGTAAATATACAAGGGTATTTATTATAAGATTAGAGAATGGCAAAAATAAATAAATAAAAACGGCAGTGTAGAGAAAAGCCGATGCATATGTCTTTGAAAATAAAAGTAATTTTATTTGAATAGAAAACTGCAGTTGCTTTGTATTCATATTACCTATCGCTTAATCTAAACTGGAAATGCTAATATTTAATATATTGATTTTAAAATTTCAAGCTCTATTTGCCATTTGAAGGGAATTAAAATATTGAAGAATTAAATGAAAATGTAAATAAAGAGATGCATATCGCTAGTAATAATAATAATATCGTTTATTTATTTATGTATAATGATATTTTCAAAATAGTTTTCTTTTCTAAATCGTTAATTTTTTTTATTTTATTTATTTATTTTGTAAGAGAATTACAGTCTTCGGTCTTTGACATAAGACAGAACCTCAAACTTTAGTTAAATTTTGTGTTTATAAGTTTACATTATTGAGTGTAGAATTCAGATTTTACACACACACACACACACACACACACACACACACACACACACACACACACACACACACACACACACACACACTCATGTCCACTTATATATAATGAGCAAAATAATTTGTTTAAAAGTCCCTGTTATTCTGACTCAGTCAACGAAGTTGAATCTCAAAAAGCTTCAAATTATTACTTTCATCATCTGTATATGCATAAGATAACTGAGAATTTTAAAAATGCTTTTATAAAATAAATATTTAATTTTGAATCTAGCAGCTCGATGCAACCTCAAGCTATTTCTTTATTTAGTTAAGTGGAAGTGAAGTTGAGAATTTTAAATCATAATTCTTTTTTTAGCAAGGGGAAAAGAAATAAAAGTTAATCTACTTAGTTGCAAGCTATCGATGATGTACCAAGAATTACACTGAACCCATCGGAAATTATATTTGTGTATGTTTGTCCTACAAACAGAGAAAACAAAACAAAAAAGAATCATAAAAAGTATGTTCGCTTTCATTTTCTAATTAAAAAAGTATGCAGCATACTGTGGGTTTGCGTGCTTAATGATAGCTGTGTTTTACTAAGTGTTTCTTTAATTAAAGTAAAAAACAAACGGATTGAAAAGGGGATGATACTCAAATTTAAATCTACATTCTCATGCAAGATAGACAGAGTGTAATTTATAGATAAGATCACACATTTTCTGGATGGGGCCTTTGTACACGATGCTAATAAAATAGGTATGCTCATCTTAAACTGATAAAATATCACAAGAAAGAAATTATTTACGGAAATCCTAGTCGAAACAAAAACAATTCAATAATTATAATTTCCAAAATTTGTATAATCCTCTAATACCATTGATTTACCTGAAATTTAAATTTTTTTTTCTGAGATTCCGTTTTTGGTGCGAGTAGATTTTGTTGAGATCATCAAGTAAAACTTGTTGTTCAATTGCATTAGGAAACTTTTTTCCATTGAATATTTAATTTATCATTTAAACAGGCAGCGAATAGGAAATAAAAAATAACTCATATGTAAACAAGTATAGCATAAATTATTACACACAGTGTTTACACATAATAAAAATAATGCCTAATTCCATTATTACACAGAATGCTAAAGGGTTACCCATCCTTCTATGATGATTAAATGAATCCATTTTTTAACAGATATAAAGGGTGATATTTCCGTAAAACTGAATGTTTTCCAACTGCGTTCTAATTTGATTTCTCGTCTTGATATAATACCATTAAAAAATACCAGAAATTCTTCTTATCGGTACGTGTAATGCTTTAAAATTGATTTTGATTTATGAATAATAAAAATGACGGAAATGTTCATCTCTTACTTGCATTATTTACAAATATATCACTCATTTATGGCCATGTTGATGCTTTGTTGCACTGATTTCAGTTTTGCTTTCTGGAGATTTTCCTTAAAACTGCAAAAAAGTACAACCCCCAATATCGAAATCTCTGTTCTAGATTTGCCAATAATCGAGATGAGTTAGTATCATTTGCGTGTTACACAAGCAATGCAGTCCATCGCAATGATTCGTGCCAAAGCTCTGTCTTTCTAATATTTAAGCAATGAAAGAATGAAACGATCTATACCATTGAGCAATCAAAGTTTAGTCTGTTTATTGACGTAGCATTCTGACAATCGCAGTAATGAGAAAGTGTTTTGGTCATAAAAGCCGTAAATAAGCTTCCCTTTTAAGTTTGGGCAAACATTGGAGTGAGACACACTTTTGTATTTTTGGAATGTAATTACCTTAGTTACAAATGCAGCATACATTTACCGCACGTTTACTTTTAACATCGTGCGTACAGGTAACAATGATGTCCGACAGAATTTCACACGCTATCTTCGAATGCATTGAGTAAATAACATGGGAGTTGGCTGCCATTTTCGTCTTTGATTTTGTTAGACTAACGATTCGTCCGATGTACGTGATATAATTTCATCTAAAAAAATTATTCTGAACATTATTTTTTATTATAATTAATATAATTATAGATCTATTAATTATACTTTGAGAATAAAAAAAAGATTTTAAGAATACAGATTTGTTACAATTTTTTAAAAAAATTCTTTCTTAACAGATTTTTGATTCCTTTAATTTTTATTTAATAGCTTGTTTTTTTTTTAACTCAATATAATTCTAGATCTATTAATTATACTCTGGGAATTAAAAAAAAGATTTTAAGAATACGGATTTGTTACAATTTTTTAAAAAAATTCTTTCTTAACAGATTTTTGATTCCTTCAAATTTTATTTAATAGCTTGTTTTTTTTAGTTCCTAATAATTCGAAATTAATTATTGAAGTTGTATCTTATTTTGATTCTATTTATTCTTATTCTGATTACTGTTCACATTTGGCATCACTTTGCTACAATTTCAAAATCTGTTTTCAATAATTAATAAATACTTAGTTACTATGTAGATGAAAGGAAAAGATGGACATTTATAATGGTATATATGAAGGCTTAAATTTATTGATTTGACCGGTATCTTCCCGAGATCGTTTACTTAATACTTACGAAACACTTAAATAGACAAAAATAATAGCTCAAATATAACCTGCAACATGGCTTGAATGCACTTTTCGCTCTGAAAAAAGTCATCGAAAATTATTCAGATTTATTAAATAAAAAAATAAAAAAAAAAGAGCGAGTAATATTTGTGAGATACGGAAACAAAAATTTCTTTTAAACTGAAGTAAATAGAAATGCAATTAAGTTTTTGATAGGACCTTCAATGAATGAAGAACAAAGTATGTTTGCTATCATTTCGAAAAAAAAAGTTAACTATGCCTTGATATATTTATATATCAGTCACATTAATATTAATTCTGTTAAAAAGTATATGCTATTTTGTTATTTTTAATTAAAAATAATCAAATATTTTAATATTTTTTCAAATTACAGAAGTTAAAAATCTTGCTGAGGAGTTTAACTTATTTGGATTAAAACATTGTTTTGAAATTATGTAAGGGACATATCGAGAGAAACCTCATAATTTCAAATCGTGGTAAGGCATGGTATTAACATTTCTTTATCTCCATCTTCCTACCTAAATTCTCATTCATAAGGATATTTGAACACCCGAGAATCAAACGTGCACCAGGTATGCTAATAAAACCTAATTGAAATCACATGAACTATTTTTCTTCTTGTAATGTGTAAGCTTAAAGAAATATTTTATAAAATTGTTGTAAAGTAACACAATTTCTGCATCTTCATTTCCAAATTCTCTTAAATTTTAAGTATTTTTCTTTAACTTCAAATACAAAACATTTCTTAGTCAGCTTCTGAAAACTACAGAATTATACTTGATGATGTTATATAAGTTTTATTACCAAACATTAGAACATTGCACAATGTTGATAGATCATAACATTTTTTTTCTTGCAAATCACATGTCTCGAAAGATGAGTAGGTCTAAATGTTTTTCTTCTAATAAATCTAACCTTCAAGATGAGCTTTTATGAATGACTTGACCTTCAGACGAGAGCTTATCCAGAGTCAGAAGCCGAAGTTGACCTTCCTTGAAGAAATTCATGATATTTTTTTTGAAGCTGTGCATAACGTGTAGAAATATCATGATCTTAATGATACCTAATAGTTCTCATCGGAATCGTTTCTACCATAAATGGGCTTCGTCATCATTAGTTATTAACTAGAAAATAATGTTTTTCAACTAAATATATTATTTCACAAATAAAATAAAATCTCGCGTGAAGAAGCTTTTTATATTCTAAATACTGTTTAGATATGAACTTTCAGATTTCAAAATAGCTATTGATTTTTCAAAACGAAAGCAGTTTATTTTGAAACATAAACATCATTACTTAAAAATTTTGTTGAAATATTTTTTTTATCCCTTGATAATTTACACTTTTTAGTTTGAAATAAACATTTAAAAGCCGAGGAGATATTTGATTAACTTTGGCATTATTTATCATCATTCACAGTTTTCTATATACAACATTCGTTTTTTTTCATCTATAATAAGAAGTAGTATGAAAAATTTTAAGCAGATGTTTGTTTATGAAATTATAGCACTTATTTTTTATAGTTCTAGTAATTTATGTTTATGCATTTGGAAATAGCAATTTATTTTTCAAAATAAATTAATTTTCTTTCTAGAATTATCAACAATTCGAAATGACTCCATAATGGAAACTGAAGTTAGTCTTAAGATAAAAATAAAATTAATAAAGCGATCGATATATTTAGGAAATTTTACTATCATACAAACATTTTCTATAATTAAGCAGATTTCTTTACAGATAATATTTTAAAATATGAACCTTTTTCTAACAAAATAAACATAAATACTTTTACACTATATTTAAGTCCGCTTTTCAAAGTTTAAGAATAAGCTTTAAATTTCAAATAGGTTGTTATTTACAATTTTTTAATAAGTCAAATTCGTAACAACGAAAAATCTGAATAATTTTTCATCACAAACTGCTGCCTATGCAAGAGAAATGGGCAATATTTTTAAAAGAGGATTTGAAAATTTTAAAGTAACCGAAATCTGATAATCGCGGTTTAGCTGATCTTCGAAAATCTATTAAAGTTTCGATTCTCAAACATGAACTAAATTATAAATCATTTAATGTCGAAAGCAACGAAATTCGACGAGAAAAGATAAAGGCACATTGGTTTTAAATTACATATTATAGCCAAGTAAAAATAAATTACATGGCAAAATTCACTAACAAATTGAATAGCTTTTGATTTCGGAATTTCTGTTTCTGGTCATATTACAATAAAATTGTATAATACTATTTTTTAAAAATCTTATTACTTCGAACAAAAAAACAAGAAGAAAAATGATGGGAGGAACCTAGACTTACACACTCAGGTAATAAGCATGTTTGCATCAAACTAAGAAATTCTTAGAAATCGCAAATTAAAACGAACCCGAAAAGATGGATTTCTCGTACGATTGGTTGATTACAAGAATCGACTCGAGCCATCCATTCATCAGCAATGTTATTCAACTTGGGTTCGAAATTTCCAGTGGCATCTGAGAGCGCGAACAGGATAAGTCTGCCACTGCCATACTGCGAACAAAAAGATAATTCTGTACTACTTGTTTACTTGGAAGCTACCCTTCTCTATTGAAAGAAAATGCAATCATCTCTACAAAGACATCTTTAGTGGCCCGTGCTCCTCCTCGCACAAAAGATGTGAGATTTTGGCATTCGGTTGGAATTAATGGGAAAAGGAGTGAGATGGGAAATTATACATTCCTCCAAAATACAGAGCAGGGGCTTTTGGATGCCGCAGGTAGCATTTTTCGAGAGCTTTGGAAGCTGTTGACAATTGGAATGCTATCCCCACACCATCTGATATGACTCGAAAAAGGTGTGGTCATTAGAAGAGATGAAATCTTCCTTTCACTGACGAAGGGGCGTTGAGATGCCCTCTCAAAGGTTTGCAGATTTCATCAGTTGCAGTCGGAAACAAAGGAATAGTGGTGCAAGTACACTTATGAGAATGTGGGTGCCTTCAATCAATGGTTTGCGTTCATCCATGGCTCTGACTACTATTTCAGACAAAGAATTAATTGGCAGATCATCCATTCTTTAATACAAAAGGCTCAGAAGATTTTTGAATATGTTACTTTATTCAAAACAGCTAAATTTTTCATATCAAAATTCCTTTTTAGCATAATGTTTTAGAAATCTGTCTGTATGATAAATAGATAATGCCGCATTATCACCGGAAATTCTATGAAAAAATATGTGAAACAAAAAAATGTAAACCAATTAGAAATATAGCATACCACTTTCAGGTATGTAATCGTTAGTCAGTATTTATCAACATCTAGTTATGAAAATTTAAGCTACAATGAAAAAGTCAGTGTGTCAGAATTTTAAATTCTTGTTGATTATCAGTGAACAAGTTTATATTTGGAAATAAAAAAAAATCGCTTCATAATCAATATGCACTTGAAGCAAAAAGTTAAAGCGATGAAATAATAATAATTATAAAATAATATATAATTTAAAATAATGGATTTAAAAGACAATATAAGAAAAAATATTTTAAAATAATGGATTTTCCAACATATATATACATTTTTAAATGAAGAAAAACTGTACCTAAAAAAACAAATGTAACCGTTTAATAAACTATAAAAACAAAACACCGTTTAGGGAAAATCTGTTTCAGACAATCAATTTCAGGATTTTTTTTAAAAGTTTAACATTATATTTTAAATAATTCTCTTAAAATCGGTTGACTTACCAACTGAAAATTAATCTAAATATACAGATTTAAAATTACCATATAAAAAACTTTATAAAAAACTATATAAAAAGAAATATTTTAAATATGCACAAGTTTTTAAACGCACAGGTAAAGATTAATATTTTATAAATAACATGACTTTATTTACTTTTGACATTTCGAGAATACTGATATTATAAACCAAGATTATTTTACTATATTTGCTTTTATGCAGACGATTATTTTTTGAGAGAGTATATTTATGTTTAAGTAAATACCGACATCTCACTCAGCTTCTAAATGTTAACAAAAATATGATGCTAGCAAGTTTACAACTTAATAAAGACTAAAATGTTCATAAGATAAAAAGTAACGACAACTTTTTCATTTGTTTCTTTTTTTTCATTTCAATATTAATCCGATTTCTTCACGTTCTATTCCCAATATGAATATATACAGCCAGATAAAATTTTGTTCTTGCACCACTTTCCATATGAAGCGCTTAAACCTCTTTTAAGTATCCCTCGAACGCAATCATTATGAACTGCAATGATTCATATAGTAGAATTTTTTCTTCTTCGCATTTTTTACTTAAACGGTTTTGACTTTAAAAGAAATTCTGACTTGGGGAGTTCTTTCTTAAATACTCGCATTATTCCTAACCTTCTTTGAGAAATTTAATTTCCAGTGGCAGAGTTTTCGCACGCCCTCCAATTGGTGGGGTAGAGAAATTAGCTCTTTGGCTTACTTCAATCTATTGCATTACATTTGATGAATACTTGATAATACTTTTAGAAAATATCTTTAAAAATGTTTGCTAAATATTATTGCTTGAAAATTTATAAAAAAAATGATAATTAAGGAGTATATAAAAATGAATAAAGGAAAAGATGCAATAAAATCTAAGTTAAAATGACAATTAATTTTAATTCAGCACTTTCATGCCACTAATTTACATTCTTTATTGGATTATATCCATCGAGAGGTAATTCATAGTCATGTGATGCACGTTAAATATGCTGTACTATTTTAGATTTAGAATATAATACACATTAAAAAAAAAAGAATGCGAAGTCGTACCGCAGTGTAAGATACGTGCAATCAGATGTTAAATGGCATTTATATCTATGATTGATAATTATTCGTAATGTCACATATGTTGGTTGAGCCATTAAATGGAAAAATGAAATCTTCTTAATATCGTAGCTTGTCTTTTATTAATTATAATGTTGTGAAATGTAATCATTCAAAATAATCTCATACATAATCAATAATCTCACACGTAAAATATTGTTGGGTTTTTTTTTTCAAATTTTAATGAAAGCATAGCTGATTCTTGTGGGCAGATTTTAAATATCTAATTTCATTTGTAACATCTCATCTCACTTAAGATGTCTTATTTGATAATTCGCAAGGGAAAGGAATACATTGCTTTCTTAGCCCACCATATATTGCTATATTATATTAAATATTATTTTTTTCAAAAGGTGCAGTTTGATATTCAGTTACAGAATATTCTGTCTGTAATAATATTAAAAAAAAAATCTTTTTGAAACGGAACATTTATTGTTGCTCTTTATAAAAAGTGCAAAAAAAAAGTAAAAGAATTTCTATATGGGTTACTACAAAAGATAAAATTTCTTAGATTCTCAAGGTAATATTTCTTATGATAATAAAATATTATCTAAAACTAACAAGTCATTGTATTGATCTAATGTATAGGGTCCCAGAGGTTGAAGTTGCTTAAAACCTTAGTATAACTTTGACCTGCATTGTTTGCAAGACAATCTGCGTTGCAAATACATTCCGTAACTAGGTGTTACACGCAACATTGTTTTGTAAATGGAGGAATTATACGCAATTAACACAACACTTCGAATATATACGTTTTTAAAAGATACTTAGGAACCATGAAAAGGATGAACATCGTAACACCCTCAATAAAATAAAAATGAATAGTTCGGAAAATCCTTAGAATAAAAACTCATAACCAAGTGTCTGCAGAATTTTCTTTTCGGTAAGTTAAAAGGAATTTTGCATGACAGAAGCATAGTAGGTTGATGAAAATTGAAATCTGACTTAAGCCTTAAAAATGAAAAGAATCTTGCAAAACTTCTTTATTTTTATGTAAATTTTTTTTTTATTCTTTTACCTATGTTGAAAGGCTTAATATTTTGACTGACAATAAACACCAACCTGTCTTTTCTGTTGACTTTTAATATTCATTTGTTTTTTACCAGTTGCATTTTTTTCCTTAAAATAATGCTTGAACAGCATTTTAATAATTTTTTAGCAATATATATATATATATATATATATATATATATATTTGGAACAAAATAATTTCTTTTCCGAGATTTAATAGCAGAAATTCGTTTGATATTCCGAGTTGTGAGTTCTTGATTGGGATTTATCAACTTTATAATGAATTCAAATATTCATATGTCCTTCTAGGAAATTAAAAAATTAATTTGATGTAAAAAATGTAGTACTGAAATATTAAAAGCATCAAAGAGTAATAAAATCCTACTGGAGTAGTACATGTTTGTGAAAAAAATGTTAATGTGCATATTATTGAAACTTATCCTGAAAAACTAGCAGCCTTTGGAAACAAATTTTCTTGTTTATAGGACAATTTCTATTTTATTAAATGATAGCATTTGTATATTGTTTGTATTTTTATGAGAAATTTGTTTGCTGAATTTATTATAAAAAAGCAGAATTCAAAGATCGGTAATGTAAAAAATATTGCGTTTGTTTAAAAGAATTTAAATTAAGTTGAAGTATTTAGTCTAGCCCCCGATAATATCTAGAGTTTATGACAGATTAAACATCTTCTGGGTTAATATCTGGGTACTATGCTTAACACACACACACACACACACACACACACACACACACACACACACACACACACACACACACACACACACACACACACACACACACACACACACACACACACACACACACACACTGTAAGATAATAAGTCATAAGCAGTAAACTATAAAACGGATTTCCAATTAAGTAATTTCGTGCAATTAAAGGTTATAGCTAGTTTCTAAAAAAAAAAAAAAAGA
Organism: Argiope bruennichi; assembly: GCF_947563725.1. Classification (NCBI taxonomy): domain Eukaryota; kingdom Metazoa; phylum Arthropoda; class Arachnida; order Araneae; family Araneidae; genus Argiope; species Argiope bruennichi. Next base: position 83,116,368 of record NC_079152.1, read on the forward strand.
ATCTTGGGGAAAAAATATCGTTTGTTGATTTTTCAAATTATATAGTTGCAATAAAATATTTTATTATTCTAAAATAATTTGCAGCAAGAGTTACTTCATTAATTTATAAAAGCATTAGCTTATAATGAATTTATTTTTTCCTTTCACTTTTCTTTTCGGAAAAATTCCAAATCCTTGATTTGAGGTAAATTTTGCTTTTACGGAATATTTTTGTTTAAATAAAAGAAAGATATTTGCTCTCATTTGCAAGATCTTGTATTTAAAAAAAAAAATGTGCTGCTTGCTATGCATGCATAAATAAATAATTTTAATGAAATAAAATTTCATTTTGTTCAAATAAATGGACTGTCAAGTAAGAAAATAAATAAAGGTATTACAATGCCGATTTGGGGAAGTTTTATTCATATATTTTTTTTTAAATATCACTACCTACTGTGAGTTTCATGAATCCCACACATCTTAAGGTTAATTTTTTAATTTTCATTGAAAGTTTTTGGAATTAAGATTCCTCTGAATATTTTCGAGCAAGTCCTTCACACGCACTATCAACTAGACTTTTAACCATGACTTCTGTTGAAGGATAAGGCAGGTTGCCCGAAGATCACAGCGTAGGGCTGAGATAGATTGAAGTAGTCACCTTCGGTATCTGCATAGTCCAACAAGCGAACAATAACATTCTTAATCCCTAACGCCACTAGCAATATAAATGAAATAAATATAACAGAAGGAATAAATACGAAATGAGCGCAGAGTAGGCGTATTAGTGGAAGCTTATCTATGAAGAGGCGCCTGCCTGGGAAATAGGACAAATGAATTGAAATTAAAGTGTCACTGTGCTTAAATTCAAATTTAAAGGATATTACTTCCCCGCTGAGTATAAAAACTACTACGCCCTTTTCTTTAAAATACTTTTCAATGATAAGCCTGATAGAGGATTCGTTTTATCACACGACAGATTGGTGCTGTCGGCTTTTTGTTTAGCACAGATGTTTATAATAGACGTGGAATATTGTATTGTTTCAAATGGAACAATTATTACCATGTGGCGAATGGAACTATTTTAAGGGAGATTGTTAACATTTATTTTTATTTAATTTTGTTAACTAAAAAGGAATTATGGAGTACTTTAACATCCGGAATTAATTAGTGATGGAATACTGTAACATCCAGAAGTTAATTTCATAGAATCAGAATCCAGATTGTATTTAAAAGAAAAAAAAATCTGTATTAGATGTTTATTAATTCATAAATATTAAAGACATTTCTGCAGAATACTGTTAACTTTCTTTAGAGGTATTAATTAAGAACAGTTTAACAATATCAATTCATACTCCACTTCAAATGTGTGGTGCTATTTTTGTTAGAGAATTTTCCAGGACAAAAAAAAAAAAACAAAAAGTTGAAGACAGCTCGCCTGTACATATTCGCTGACATGCGTGGTTACTTTTTTCATGCAATTATGACATTTCTTGAATTTTTTAATAAAAGAAATGGAACATATATGAACATTTATACTAATACTATACTAATGTCATAGAAGAGACAATTACATATTTCCAAATTTTAAACTAAAAAACATTTCACAAAAATTCATTCCATATTCTTTTACTAATATAATATAAAAAGTGAATATTACTTATTTTGAAGATATAAAAAAGTTAAGTGTCAGTATATATAAACGTTATATAAAAACCCATATTAGATCTTGGATGAAAAGCGGACAGAAATTAAAAATGTATCATTTCCCATTCTTCTTTCTTATTTAGTATGTAGATATTCTATTTATTTATACAGTACTAGTTTTGTTTTGTTAACGGCGTTAGGTTATGATGGTAATTTAATTTCATTTTATACACATAATGGGCCATTGCTTTTAATAAAAAATAATTTTCATTTATGAAACATATATTTTGCTAATCTAGTGACTGCACAAACAAAAAAATATATATTTTTTTAATCTTGAATTTAAAACTTTAACAGCCGACGTACTGGCCTAGGGGTAGCGCGTCTTTCCCGTTATCTAGGCTTTCCGGGTACTAGTCCTGGTTCGGGCATGGTTGTTCTCTTCCTTGTGTTCGCTCTGTGAGGTGCGTGAACGAGCCCACCCAGTAAAAAGAGGTTGTGCAAGCGAGTGTGTGTGCTATCTTCATTTGAGCTAGAAGTCAGACTTCTGCCCTCGGGTGCTCAGGGGTCTTTACCCTTGCTGAGCAAAATTAATAATCACATAAATAAATAGTCACACAACAACAACAAAAAAAATCAACAATTTTGTTTAATAGACATGGATTTTCTTAATTACATCTGAAGCTCATTTATATAATCCACTGTTTCTCAGTGGAAGCCTGTTTATACATTTTTATTTAATTTGCTTTGTACCAGGCTCATAAAAAAGTAATTTTGCATTTAGGTTTTCATGCAATTTTGGTGTCTAAGGATATGATATTCTATGTTATTTTGTATTTTCATTGACAATACTCTATTTCTATAGTATCAGAATTTAATTATGAGCAAATGAATTATTTTATTTTCATTTTGATTCCGTACTATAGAAGCCATTTGTTGTAAATAGGAGAAAATTTTTTATTTCATGTCTCCATAATATTTACAATAGTGAATTTATAAATTAAAGACAAAATATTAAAAAATAAAAAATTCAGTTTTTTAAAAGATTAATAAAAGTGTTTTTTTTTTATAAACCATATTTAAGCTGCTTATTTATCTAAAAAGTTTAAGATGAATTTATGACAAAGTGATGCATAATTTTTGTGAAATACTTTATTACTTCATAAAATTGTTATATTATTATACAAAAATATCTTTTTTTGGCTCATTCTTTTACCAGGTTGTTGACGAACATGGTACGATAAAAGCCTGGGTTGATACACTTTTCGACCGAGGAGGGCAATGGACAACATATCTTCGGAAACCGGAAAATGAGCAAGACAAGAACGTAACTCCAGTATTTTTTGGAGGACAGGTATTGTTAAAATTTATAAATATATGTTTGACAATTTAAATATATTATATTTTGGTTAAAAATGAAATAAGTTGTCAAATTTGTGTAAATAATACTTCATGTGATAATAATAATGATTTTACTATGACGACACTGATCGTAAAGTTAGAAGATTTATTATTTATCAGATTTTAAAGATTTTATTGGTAATTTTCTCCAGTTTCTACTTTATATGCTATGCTGAAAAATAAACGAGATTTCTTTTTTTTTTCACTTAAAATAATTCAAATTATATCATTGTTATGTTTGATTGAATATCTTACATGTATACACATTCCTTAATTTATTGCAATTCTCGTATTATTCTAAAATCCCCGTACTTAACATTGTGTAACCGATTCGGATTTAATTTTTCAAAGCCTGAAATTAAATCCAAAATTTAGGCCTATGACATAAAAAAATAAATATTATGCAATATTTTTGTGAAGAAGAATTTGAGAAATGAGTGGATGCAGGCAATCTCGTTACATCATTAGTCTTTCTTGATTATGGAGCAATATTTAAATGTGCTGGAAAAGAGAAAAACCTTTGATAATGTGGGAGAGCATAAAGATGGAGAAAATACATAAGCTACGAAAGTCACGAAGAAACAAGCAGAGGAGATTACAGATTTTATAAAATTTGCAGAATAATATTCATCTGTGTCAGCACAAATTTATACTTTATACATTATATATTTTATAAAACATCTGTGACAGTTTTGTATGAAATCATTTGAAGTTCCATGCCATCACAATCAGAAATGCACTACTCTTATATGATAGTATTTATGGTTATTTTAATACACAATTTAATTTTTTTCTAAAGTGTGAATCACGTTATGTGTTTAACTTTTGATAATCTGCATTTTTTCGATATTATTTTTTAATTAGAGCTAATTACGGGTAAACTTTAGTAATTAACAAATCATGCCACAATTTTTCACACGCAAAAAAAGAGGTGGTAAGATGTAGAAACACGTATTTATTTATTCGAAAAAAAATCTCTCATACGGTATCAGCGAGGCTCTGTTATTACTGGAGTAGAGTGATTTGATTTTACTAATATTATTGTGGATTGCACTTGATACAATTTATCGTATTTTTCTTCAAAAATCATTTATCGATAGACTTTTTAAAATCCAATAGAAAAACAATTTTAAACATTTTGTTTCAAGATCGACGTCTATTTAAATTAAGTCCTTTGATATAAGCTGATGATATTTGTACTTAAATATTTTTTTTTTGGCACACGAAATCACCAACTACACTTTTAAATATTTGAAAATAGCTTAAAAATTTGCCTTCAATTTCTTTATTTTTATTTTATTTAAAGTTCTCTTATTTATCAAAAGCTAGATTTTAGCTTTTATTCTCTAGAAAGAGCTTATCAGAGAGTATTTTAAAATCTGAAAATGAGTTATTCCGTCACTTAAATTCTAAAATAACGATGACAAAACGTGTTTCAAGGATTCCTCTTCTTTGAAAAATAAAACAAAAGCAATTTCCCTTTATAACTATAATTAACGAAAGAAAACTATACTTATATCTAAAATCAGGTTTTCACTTTACTTTTGGGGATTATCATAGTGTTTTGTAAATTATTGGAAAAGTATTCGAAATTGTGCTTATTTTCTTCGTTTTCGAAACAAACTTAACATAAAAGGTTGGTAAATTGAGCTTTAAGTACGTCTTAAAACGTCTTTACTATGCTGATAAATAAATTTATAAACGAAATGTTTCTTAAAAGAAAAATAACGAAAAATGACTGTGAAATGCCTATTTATAAAGCTTTAGAGTCGCATTGTTTAACAGTAGAGAAGAATTCATATTTGAATTGGTCTTCACAATACTGTTTTTATTATAAAAAGCAAAATTGTGCTTTAGAATAGTATTCATAATATAGACACTATTACTTCCCAATTGCTCTAACTTGTAATTTAGAAGTCCAGATAACAAGTTATGTCTTTGAGCATTTTCTTTATTTGGAATATAATGGAGGCAAATCATTTTTCATATATTTCAAGATAGAGTTTGATTTGTGTAAAAAATAAGAATTTTTTCGATTTGTGCGAAGGAAGTTTGTTTTATCAGAACAAACTGAATATTCAAAACCATTGATCAGAATAGTTTTCATTCTAGAAAAAAAAAATTCAACAAAGAAACCAAACAACGTCTGGTGCGAGAGAAAAATAAATAAATTTGGCGAAAATAGCGCCAATGAAAAAGGAAAAGGAAAAAAAAAAATTTACTTGTTGATAATGGTCAAATTTCAATTTTTATATCGATATTCAGGCTGATATTTACTAATACACTCATAGTAGAGTAGAATCTCCGCTGTATAGGCAAATGATGTCTCTTCAAGGCGGCGCCAAAAAATGGAGCTATTTTTATCATTTTTTATAATAAAGTTAACGAACTAAAGAGATATCAAAGGCGCTGTTGTTATAGATTAAAGCGAAGCGAAATGAAAAAGTATGGTGAAATAAAAGCAAATACAATGAAATAATAATTAACTTAAAGAATAATCATTTATATTTCCAATATTATATTAAATAGTTTGAGGATTTTTAAATAAAAGCTGACAAGAAATCATTTATGCAGACGACAAAAAGTTTGGCCATTTTTGAATTTGCATGTTAAAAAAAAGTTGTGCGAACACAATTTGAACTAAATATTTACAGAATAAAACATCAAAAAAAAAAAACACATGGACCTGTTTATTACACCAAAAAATAAATACATACAACGGTTTTGAGTTTCCCTGAAAAATGAATCTTTATTTTTTTAACATTCTGTAGGTATTTTTAACAATAAAAATAAAAATAAATAAATAAATAAAATGTTAAAATAACGCATGAATGGTGACTGAGAGAAGACATTCGAATAAAAAGGGTTAAAGCACCAAAAGCGTATATTAAAGATCACGCAGAGTTGTCAAAGTTTAATGTAAAAAATAACAAAAAATAACACAAAATTTGACTTTGATTCACAATTTCAGCGCGAAGAACATACACTAAATTCATCTCTACAGTTTTTTACATTTTTCGCCTATTTTATTTATGTACATATGAACAGACAGATCAAACATCTTTCAACCAAAATTTGCTGAGATCAAAGCGTACCCAAAAGTTCGTCTATTGGCTCTTATTGAGCTCTTGGATTATTGTGTTCATTTGCGAAAGAAGGAACAGACAAATATGGCAATGATTGATTATCAATCAGACAAAATTTGTTATAAATCTACAGTTTTACTGCAAAAATTATACATATATACAAACAGACAAACAAAGGTATAATTCCAAATTTTTTTCGAGCTCAGAAAGATATAAAACACGAAGATTCATCAAAATATCGAAGTCGAATTTTCGATGAATACGAAATTTTCTTTTTGCAAGCTTTATATATGAGAAAAAAAATAAGTAGCATTTTCTGGAGATGAAAAAGAACTTTTCGTGTTGCATCATGCTTATTTAATAATAATCCAAATATTTCTCCCAACAAGGCGTTTCTGCTTTTATCCTTTAAAAAAAATTCATCATTCAAATCAACTAAATATCTTAAATATTTTGTATTTAATCAACTTAATTATTTAATTGAAACAGTATTAATTCACTGTTAAAATGTAGCTAGTTACTACCGCTTCAATAATATTTTGATCTTCATTTTAGGACTTAAGAATTAAGCCACAGAACACAAATAATTTTCACGATAAAACGCAATTCACACATTAGCGGTAACTTGAATACAAAATTTTCCAATGAATTTGTTATCTCATATGCTAGAAAAATAAAAATAAACTAAAACAGAAATAATTCCATTCAACATTTCCCACTTATTTTTTGAACAGCTCCCTTCAGGTCACCAGGAAGATGTCGAAATAAAATACTCGTTCGAAAATGGATGTTCGGCAAATAATCCTTTCGCTTCAGAATTTAGCAAGATGTATACATACGGCGCTTTCCTCGTGGGAATTATATTTGCTTTTCCATTAATGTACAATCGCCTGCAGACATATTGAGGACATCACAGGTTTCATGGAGATATATTCAAGAGTTCGGCATAAGATGGTTGATATTAATTATGGCTGTGGAGTCTTCATTGTTTTTAGTGAGAAAAGGGGGTTGATGAGTTTGATCTACATTTGGAACTGCATCAACCCCATGATTTCAGTTTTGTATTCTTTCTTTGTAAACAAGAAATCAATGGAAGTCTTTGTATTGTTCTCTCTGTGAAACTATGTGGCAGCGTGAATCAGTTTTTGTTTCCCCTATTGACTTTTTTTTTTTTTTTACCTTTACATTTGTTAAAAGGGGTAATTTTCTGAAGTATTGGAATGTTATTGGGCATAGATAATTAAAAATAGTAAGTTTGAAAATTCTTGTAAAAAAATTCATTTTGAAAGCCTATTTCAGTTTTGAAATTCTGTTTTCTGGAAATAGAATTTTGTAGGTATTTAGGTATTTAAATAAATAACGACTTCCAAATGTCTTATATAGACATGGTGTTATATAAAAATTTTTCATAAAAATAAAAATATCTAAAAAAAATTATAAATAATTAGTGCTTAAAAAATCAATTTCTATAGATTTTGACGAATTTGGAACAATCATCAACCAAATTAAAAAAAAGCTTTTGAACGTATTTAAATCCTAAGATTTCAATAGTAAATTAATTAATATTTATTCTAGATATTTGATTACAACAATTTACAATGCAATTGTTTTCCAAACCCTCTCATGTTTAAACATAAGATATCCTTATTCAGTTGTCTTCAAAACTTACTGAGAAATTCTGCTTATGTGATTCGCAGAATATTCTCCATACTTCTCAAGTGTTCTACTTTGGTTTCATTTCTTATTCATTATTTTCCAAAGTAGAAAAAGGGTATACTTAATGTGTCTCAAAGTTTGTAGATATTAAATGCCACGCGTCATGAAGATTGTCGCATAATTATTATGATATTAGCTGCCAGTTGCGATCAGTTTATTCATCCAGATTATTGACTTTCTAAGCTGCTAAACGATTAATAGGGAATGTTTTTTTTAATTTCGTTTATTTTGACACAACAGTTAAATTCGTTGAATTTAATTGACTCAATATGCTACAAATTACTGTGGATAGAAATTAAAGAATATACATATTTAGGAATAAAAAATAAAGTAAACATTTTATTTATGAGTTGATGTCCAAAGAAAATAAATTTTTTAATTCTTGATTTCAACATTGACAAAAACAAAAGATTGGATATTTTGATGCATTGATTTGACTTTAAACATAATATTAAAAATATTGTAACTGATTGCGTATTAATTTTTTTTAGATTTAAAAATAAAAAATAGAACTTACAGAATTGAAATGGATGTCATTAAAAAAGTAATTTCTTGAGTTTTAAGATATTTCAAAAATTATTTTTGCAAGATATAGTCATCAATTTCCATAGTTAAGTCATAACGATTACACATCTGGCGATGGTTAAGCTATTTTCATCCTCGATTAAACTTCCTGATTGACACTTAATTTTTGATTTCCTTACATCTTATTTCCTCTGACTGAAAAGAATTTTGGGGAGCTTGGCGAGCTTTCACCAGAGCATTGTACTAATTGCTTTATTAATTAACGAAACGTTGAATTGAGACAACAGTATAAAATCTGAAAAAGCAGTCTATAAAAATCTATAAAAACAAATCATCAGCTTGAAGCATTTGTATCACGATTTGTTTACATTAGAATATTGTCATTAGTCAATAAGCAATAAGATAGATTTTTGTGCCACGTAGGCTAGGGTTTTATATGCAGATGCAGATTAACCTTGTTACATTAAATATAATATTTCTTACACGAAGAAAAGAAATTACTGTAAAAAATTAATGGAATAGATTTAAATATTGCTAGCAAATTATTTAATAATAATTCCAGGTAACGCAAGGTAAAATAATTAAAAATTAGCAAATTTTAAGATGGAGAATTTTATATCTTGTTCTAAACAAAGTTGATTTTTATTGTTGCCTTTCACATTTTTTGGTAAGCTTGAACGTCTGTAAAATTTATTTTATCTAAATAGTAGCAAACTCAAGAAGAACAATTCTTGCGAGTTTAAATTGTTGATATTATCACTTAGAAGTAGGAATAAAAATATATTCTCAATGATTTTTTAAAAAAATATTTTACTTCGAAAATTATTTTATTTTTGAGCCTGGTAAATGATTGAAGCTGAAGTCTGGGAACTCGCATTTGAATCATCGCTACCGTGGTATCTAACAAATCACTGCAAATTATAATTTATTATACTAATGATTTTCAGTGAAAGATTATAAAACACAAATGATTTCAACTCATTTGTAACTAAAAATGAAATTAAGCGAAGAGAGTTTAGAATATTTCTTTATGTAAAAGGTATTTTGGAAACAATCAATTTTATTATAAAGAACATGCTATTTGAAAGAAATAACACTGAGTAACTTTCAAGTGATGTTAACAAAACACTTAGAGGAAATGAAGCTTGCTTTATCTTTGAATAACTAGAAGGATTTTAAAAGAAAGTTCATTTTAAAGAGCATTACAATATTTTTTCATTTTCCCACGCACTCTTGTAGTCTATTAATCTGACTGACTTAAATATCTCACTTGGGCAGCAAATCATGTTTTTATTGTGGAAGACATAAGCCACTGTCAATTTGTCAGACGTGAGCAATTATTTTTCTCAAGGTATTTATAATTAATTCTTCTAAAGATTTAAATTTCGCTTCCGCTTGGTTGCTAAACAGGAAAATTTAAAATGTCCCGATTAAAAGAACAAGATAACGTGGGGAAAAGGGAATTATTATGCTAATTTCTTAATGGTGATTTCAAGCTGTTATATAATCTCATAAAAATACTTAAAAGAATCTTAAATAGGTCCCAAAAATTTACATTGATAGAGCACAAATACAGCTTAAGAGCATATCTATTTCTCTCTAATATTATTATTTACGAAGAGAGCAATGCAGATTGGAAATACAGTAATCCAATTTGACTATGTACGTGCTTCAGAAACCTGAAACATGCGTGATTATTTATAATAACACTTCTTTTATTTCTAAATATTGTAAATATTTTAAATGAAATCTTAATTTGAATTAAATTTCAATTTAACTTAAGCTAAATGTTTTTAAATTTTTTTCCTTCTTATGATCTCTAACAGAAAAAATATATAAACCCCTTCTTTTTTCGTCATTTCTAAGTAAATAGTAATAAACAAGCTTATTGTTAAACCCAGAGTGAAAAAAAAGGAAAGGATTCGACAGTAATCCGAAACATCGCAACATGATAACGTTTCAGCTTTGATTCCTCTGTGTAGCCTAGCTTGATTGCAGTGGTCATCGCATTCTGTGTTTAACGATTTTGACATCACACAGTTCATAGCTAGCCTAAAAAAATTATTTTATAAAAACATAAATATATGCTGAATCATTAACTACTAATGAAATTAAAAATTAAATACTATTTACAAAGATTTTCGTAATCTTTCTATTTTGAAGGAAAAAAGAAATTAATTGTTTGTTATATAGAGGAAATGATCTTTAAAAAAACCACATTAAAATTACTTAAAAAAATTCATTAAAATTAAATTGATACCACTGAAAAGTTCTTTTTTAGCTTTGAAATGGTATAAAAATGGGTACCGCGCGGTAATGGGCTCTGAGACAATTGAGAAAAAAATTCAAATTATCAATTACATTTTAATTAATAGAAAATTATGTTTTTAAGTGAAATTACTTTTCTAATGAGTGTTCATTACCTAAAAAATAACTGCATGCTCGTTTTATTGTCCAAACATAAAGCTATCTGAACGATTTTCGCATCATTCGTAAGGCAATTCACATTTAGCCTACAAACGTTATTATGTTATAAATTCTAGGATCCCATCTATACCCAAGCGATTTTTCGTGATACCAAAATTACAAATAAACAAATGTAATGTTGAAAGGAGAATTTTATATATTTATAAACAAAAGACGTATTTAAAAAAGATATCCAGTTATTTTTAAAACAGAATGTACAATTCTCTGCTAAAAGCCCATGGTCATAAATATAATTCAGCTTTCAAATCTTGGTGTCAGACGGGAGCTGAGACTTCGTGTCGAATCAGTGTAGCAGATCGCGACACATCCCCCAACTTTTCCGGAGATCGGCAGGTGTAGGTGAGGTGATCGCGGGTTCGAAACGGTGCGAAGAGAAGCAGGGGGAGGGGAAAAAATCACGAATGCAGTTTCCCTTCTTCTCAGGATACGATCGCAGTGGGGCAGAACGGAGTTAGTTGCTCCCACCATGACCCCTCTTTTGAGTCATAGGGGATCTGTATTAGAAGGTAAGGGGAAAAGTGCAAATGATAAAATGATTTGGAAAAGAAGAGCAGCGAAAGAGTTCAGCAATTAGAGGGAATAAAATTTGTTTTGTTGTATTTAAAAGGGAATTAATTACATTTGTATATAATGGACAATAAATTTGTTTAGGAGAATACATTCAAACGAGAACTGGAATTATGTTTGGCAATAATATTTAAATGTTATTCAGTTTGACTAGGAATTTTATTTAAATGGATATCCATTAAAAACTAAGTACTTCCTTTCTTGACACACAAAATGAAGCCAATTCAGTTTAGATCTCAATTATATGATCAAGATGGATGCAGTTGACTTTATTTTGCTTTTTGTTATGACGTTGCCCCCTTTTTTCTCTCACAAAATATTCGAAGAAATTCAAAATTAAAGTGGCATAACCTGATTTTTTAAGATGACTTCTTGATGAATTACAAGATAAATTAAGCTAAATTCGATAAAATAATAATTTTTATTTTTTTGAGAGAAAAAGGATGTAAACCAATAAAAAAGTACAAATTTAAGACTGAACGTTAAATATATGTTACTCTATTCATTCTTTTAGATTTCATGCATAGTAATAGGAAAATAATTTTTAAGAATACGATTTTAATTTTTATCCAAAAAGCATAGGTATACTTATATTTTTCTCTAGTCATCTAATGTTTTATTTTCTACAATAAGTATATTAATGTCTATTTCTCTTGATTTTTTTACATATCCAATGGAAAATATAAAATTTCTGCTTAAGCAAATACTTTTGCCCTGAATAATAATTTCAATTATAAAAATATATAAATCTGAGGGAAATTGCTATTTACATAAACCATTATGTAAATGGTTTAAAATATTTTTTCTTCTGACACTTTAATTAAGCTTTCTAAATTTTTTAAAGTTTCATATTTGATTATATAAACTTATATACTTTTGATTTTACTGAAAATATATTATTAAAGAAGAAAACATGGATTTTAAAATTTCATCTTAGCGAAATATGAATGATAATTCCAAAAATTGCACTCGGATGTCCAAAATACAATAAAATTCATGAAATAAATAAATAATAGTTATAAAATAACCACGAAAAATAAGAAAACAGTTTAAATAATTAATTCTAATAGATTTGAAACGAAAGACATTCTTAAATATAAAGAAAGATATTTTGCATAATAATATATGCTTCATATTGCAAAACTCTTTGTTAGATATTCAGGATGTTAAATTCAGAAGAATAATTGCTTGAAAAATATTACAGCGACATTTTGTCCACGATTTTCGTTTTTGGTTGTTAACTGTTGCAGACAGATTGTAATAACCAAATGTCCCTGACCTACAAAAGACCGTTTCGCAAATACTATGCCTATCCCTTCAATTGGCTTCGGATCAAAACCACAGAAGCCTTAATTGTCATCATCTGAAGGGTCATTACTACGCATAAGCAACCACCCACCGATTAAAAGAATAGTTCCCACCACCCCCGTCAGCTTAATTAGGGACCGCTCCACTGCTTTACGCCCCCTCTACTGCCTTTTTTTCATTCTTTACACCCCTGTGGGGTTGATTTAAAAGATGATTTCCTCTCACCATTCAAAGGCCTCTTCCGTCCGTTTGTTTGTTTGGTCTTGTCTCCGGGGATATTTTGTGGTAAAAGGTTAATTATTGAGCCTTTCTGTTGTTTTGTGGCGATGTAAAATAAGGCATAACAGAAGAATGAGTTTTTTCTCATAGAAGCGGAACGTTACATTTCAGACTGCTCATTGCATTTACAACCAAAGAAAATAATTATATGTTTACCAATGAATCAGATTTAATTTCTACCATTTAAGTTTTTAAACTTAAAAAGAAAAACTCACAACTCTTTATAAACTCTTTTTTTTTTTTTTTTTTTTTTGCTGCACCGGCTTATATGTACAAGTATTTGTGAATTCATTTCTTTAAATATTCTTATTTAATTCTTTAAAGATATAACTACTTTTAACTGATTAATTAATATTTGTTTTAAAAATATTGAAATCATAACAAAATGATTGAAATATTAATTTCATTGTTACGATTTATAAGTATGAAATTAGTAATTTAAATAAAAGTGTTTAAAGAATGATTTCATTTAAAGAAGAAAGTTTAATTTTAAATAGCATCCGGCTTTTAAAAATTCTTAATAGTTAATTTCTTTATATTTTAACAATATATGAAAGAGTTATCTAAGCATTAGATGAAGATTATTCGTTTCACAGAATTGTGACGGTTTGATTAAGAGAAATACTTTTTTTTTCTTACCCCCCCCCTTTTTCACGAGATTTGTTTTCTTTGAATGAAAACCAGACTTTTATCATGCAATCTTCTTAATTACAAATGATATTTCAAACAAGAAATACTGGTAAAAGCAAGGATTCGTCACCCTTTGGAAAGAATCTTTCCACGGTTAGTTGGTCAATTCCAATTTCGAAATAGGCGTTTCCTCAACTTTTCTCACTATACATCAAATACTTTTCCTATTTTGTCTCATGACTTCGTTGAAAGGATCGTTTAATCGTAAATTAAACAATATTTTCTTCTCATCGGGATTGTACAATATCAGATCTTTGCAAAACAGCTGAAAAGTGAAAAATAGTACTGTTCAAATAGCAAAGCTGTTTCATCATAAATTAATAAGAGGACAATACAAAGTCAAAAAAAAAAAAAAAAAACACATACAAGAAACCTGCCTCTGACAATAGAACCTTTAAATTTATAATTGTTCCCGAGTTTTACAAAACTTGTTTTCATTCATTTCATGTTCCAAGGTTCAACAGCACATAAATCTAAAATTCTTAAAAGACAGGCCAAGCGTATGTTTCAGAGCAAGAGGAAACTGGTAAAGAAAAGAGAGTCGCCAATTGACTCATCATATGACTTTTAGTATTACCTCAAATACGGGGAAAAAAGGGATCCAGATTAACAAGACACTCCTGTATGTAAGCAGGCATGAGGAAACTGCAAGTCGAAATAAAGTGATGAAGCAAATTTTTACTGTCTTCTTGTTATGTCAGTCGAAGTCCAATAATATATGACAGTAAAGCACCAGAAGTAGTGTTAAATCGCTTATGTCATTACGTGAAAGGCGGGCCCAAAGCGTAATAATGCAATAAATAAAACCACAGCGATCCCTTTCTAAACAATGAGGAGATAATAACAATTCTTTTTTTCTTTTTAATGAAAAGAGGCAGTGTCGCGTGTTGCACAATATGTGCCTCGTGCTAATACTGCCTCGGCTGCATTATCCTCAGGGCATAAGCACAAATTTTAATGTGACTTTGATACCAGGGTTTTGTATCTTTGTGATGAACCTGTTTATCACTTACGGCACATTTTTAACCCAAATCACATGGTCATTTTCAGATGTTACTTCCCATACGAATATCGATGGCTAGTAGTAAAAAAATCTTGAAAAATAAATTGCGCAGATTGCTATTTCAGGGACAGATCAAGTTGATAGTATAGGGGGGGTTACAATTAAAGTTCCACTTTCAAATGGTCATAAAAGGAAAACTACTGGATCGAATGTTATTAAACGTAGTAATAATATAAAAGATGTCATGAAAATTTCTTTTCTGCCAAAAAAGTTCAAAAACTCTAAAAAGTTCACCACCAGGCATGAAATGGTGCTGTATCAATATTGTTAAGCAAAATAGAACACGGAGACACCGGTTTAAAATGTGTTTAATCGTTTCTGAAACGTGTTACAAAGCATGTTAAATGTGTGTTATCTCAAAAGTACTGTTTATGGGGATAATCTAAACAATTTGGCGGAACTGAAAGATGCGATACACCGACATGTGCATAACATTCCTTCTGATATGCTATGAGCTACTGTTTGAATGCGATTTAGCTTGCTTTCAGGAAATGGTAGAAGCCAGATTGAACATGCTTTGTAACACGTTTCAGAAACGATTAAACACATTTTAAACCGATATCTTTATGTCCTATTTTGTTTATCGATATTGCAAACAGCGTTATTTCCCCCAGGTGGTGAGTTTTTGAACTTTTTTTCTTCTTTTTTTTTTTTTTTTTTTTTTGTGGAAAAGAAATTCCCTTGACCTTCTTTAAACATTACCAAGTTTGATGACATTTAGTCCAGTAGTTTTTCTTTTATGACCATTTGAAATTGGAACTTTAACTATAACCACCCTGTATATAGAAAGCTCAAAAGTGGCCTTATAATTCGTGAATAATGTAGCAACTGTACCCGCAGTCACCAGAACAGTGAATGAATTCTTCTAATGAAGTTTAAGAAGAAAGAATTTTATAGCATAGAATTATGCCCTTGCTGTTTAATACCATTTTTTAAAAAAGTTTATTAGCTAAAATTTTTAATAGGTTAAAATAATATTCGGGGCTATTTAAAAAATATTCCGATTCGTAAATTTTTCATGAAATATATTGTCAAAATATGATTTGATGCATGTCTCTATTTGTCACAATATCAATTTCTATAAAAATCTCAATATTAATAAAAGATAATGTAGATTGGGCATTTTAAATATTTCTTTCTGGAATAATGATAAAATATATTTTCGATCGTTTTAATGACTTACATTATGGGTTACTCTATCATTCTTACCAATACTTTAAACTTAAAGATTTTTTTTTAATTCTGAAGAAAAATTTATTTAAACATTTCAGCAGTAATATCCTGGAATTAAAAAAAATATTTATAATTCAAAAATAAATAAATAATTCTATAACGTTCTGATTTCCAAAGCTAATGTTTATAAATAATTTGACTTTGTCTTAAAGAAACAAAGTAGATTCGAGACTTGGCCTCTACATTCAGCAATAGCATAAAGATATCATTTAATGCTTTTTGACTTTATATTTTTCATAACATTTTTTATGGATTTACTTTAATTGACTTTTCTTAACTTATTACACATTCAGGTTTTTCTTCCTTTGCATCTTTTTCAGTCTGAAATATTAACAATGAATTTTTAAGTAAATACATCTATCTAACGTGTCTTTGCAACTTCTACTTTCTCCCTCTTCGGTTTAGAAAACATAAGGAAAATGCTTTTATTTATTCCTATCATTTAAAACTGCAAAATGAATTGATGTCGTTCTCATTGTAGTCATCCGAGCGTGGTCAAGTTAGTGATAGAAAGACCTTGGTGTTTCATTGTGCCCAGCCCCACACTGTTACAGCATTGCACTGTCCAATCCATCTTTCCATCACAATAAAATAAATAAAAAAACTCAGCAAAGCAACTCAATTACAGAACAGACTACCAGAAACTCTTTGAAATAACTAGATGTAATATTATATTTATAAAGAAATTACCTTTACCATAAGAAATCGTGATTTTCTATCAAATATGCGGGAGTTTTAAATATATTAATTTTGTATCCAAACAATTAAATAAAAGACACTTGAAATTCCGAACAAGATAATTTTTAAAGCTTCTTCAATGGGAAATATTCAGAATAATGAATGAAGAAAATAGAAGAAAGGTTATGGTATTTAGTATAGATTTATTTTAAGTTATACACTGATAGTGATACATGAAAGTATAATAAGTATAATTAAGATAAAATAAATAAGCTCCACATTCCGAAAATGCAAATTTTAATTTACTGCATACAAATGCATAACACTTAAAACAAACAAAAAACAAACACATTATGATTATTATTTATCTTAAAAGTTATTTCAACGGACATTTTTCGCAAGCTATTTTGATCATCACTGTATGCGCAAAAACACTGAAATTCAAATAATAATAATGATTAGGATAACATTCAGTAAATAAAAAGTAAACCATTAGCATTTGTAATGTGAAATATGTTTATATATTTATCGACAATGTATTTATGTTGACACCATAATAACTAATGCATATTTTTGAAAACAAAATTCATTATCTGTCCCATTTCTTGACTTGGATTGAAGGTATGATTCTACTAAACTTGAATCTTGTTAAATATATTGAATTCTTATATCCTTTACTTTGGTGTGATAAAGAATATTGTGTCATCAAAACTTCTTCAACGCGTTTCAATTTTTGCTAAAAATTACTCTTTGACCTTCGTGTGAATACATAATGAATTAAATATTTACCTTTATCTGTATATTTATATTAACCTGACAAAGCAATGTTGGATTTAAACATTATAATGTAATGAAATACAAATGTGCACATTGTAGTTTCCATTCCGTAAATATTAAATAAATTTGTCTTCTTAAAAGCAATGCCCAATTTAACCTAATTTATACTACTGTATTTTTTGGTATGTTCGTTTTTATTTATTTATTTATTTCTATTTAATCAGGGGAACCTTTAGTTTCAATTATGGTAAATAAATAAGAAACTGACATTTTTTCAAACTTAAAAAATATTAATAATAATTTTACAAATTAAAATAAAATTAAAACTTATTAAAACATTTCGAAGGGTGAAATGCCCTTTCATATTCCATTGATATTATCATATTAATGTAATTATTTTTTCAAATAATGAAATAATTACTTTAAAATATAATATATTTTTTAAAAAAGAAAGTGTTTTGGGAATTCTGTCTTCATGCCCAGCTATATTTTTACTATATCTTTTTGCTTTAAAATCCTAATGCTGATATTTACTTCAAAAGTATTTTGTTTTAAACATTTTTTCAAGCCTGAAACTGCTTTGATTTTCAAGTGTTTGGAAAATTTCTAGCTTTTCCGACATTTTATTTCCTTTCACCTCAGATACCAAAAACAAAACAACACACAAAAAAAATGCAACTTAAAACTCTCTAAACATCCTGCAAAACTCAGGAACTAAAAAAAAATCTTTTAAAACATCCAATAAACGAAAATGAATTGCACGGATTTTGCATAACCTATGATTTATCTCACAAACGACCATTAAAAAAAACGAAGAAGAGACGAGAAAAAAAAGTCCATCTTCTTATTACCAAAGGGAGATTCGCGAATCTCCTGTTATGTTTTTATGAGAGACTCAAAGTAGTCTCCTTTGAAAAAAGGAAAAAAAAACCAAGCAAATAAATAATGTTTTCGTTCCGGAGATGACACAACAATGGTTGAGGAAGAGGACACTGCAGTCTCAATCTATTTGCTCTGGCGATTCATCCTTTCTTGGGGCATAATTACCTCTTTTTCTCATCTGCCGAGAGGATTTCCAGGTACAACAGAATAAAGACGCTTTGACAGCCTTTTGATGACGTGTCTTTACCCTATCATTGACGTGTAGGTGGGGAAGTAAAAAAAAACTCTAACTCTCTACAGGAAGTAGTTTCAGCCCTCAATGCCGTTAATGACACTTAGAAAGCCGTCTATTTCCAAAAATCGAAATGCGTTGTCTCTTCTCCTTGACTAAGTATCTCATCGTCTATGCAGAAGAGAACCAGAAGGATAGATAATTTATTTTTGGATACTCAAAAATTCATAAAGCCCTTTTTGAAATATATTAATTCTTTCGGATACAATCACGTATCTGGCTTCCGCATTAAATGGTAGAATGTTTTATATTCTTGTCTGTATAATTAATTTAAATTACAAAATTCAGTTTGAAAGATTAAGCATATCAAATGTCCTTGTGATCTTATACAAATTAAAATAACTATTAACGTTTCAAATGAAATGTGTCATCATATGAAGTGGTGCAAGAAATTTGTAAATTAAAGAGGTAAAGCATTGTTACATGGTATGACGACATCTTGGGGATAGGCATGCTATTTTCCTTTGCAGGTGTTTGTAGTAATTTTACTATTATATTTTTTGAAAATTCAGAAATAGTATCTCCTTATTTTCTCGAAGTTCCATTTCTTACTGTGTTTCCAAACTTGCTTTTGCTATCGTGGAATGCATTATTTTTTCCATCTGCCTTAAGTTAATCAGTTCAAAATCTTGTAATTTTTTATCACTACAGCCATCAGTTTTTTCTGGTCTTTTTATTTTTATAACCAAACCTCCTCTAATGTGAAAAAGTCTTTTCTCATCAGTAATTCAATTAAAACTTGTATATCGTTTTAATTATGAAACTTGAGAAATCGCATTTTAATTCGACGTAATTCTAATCATTATATGATATATTATCTTCAGCTTTTTTGTATGCGATATTATGTCTTTACTCGATTTGCAAGTTCAAAGAATGACGACTACAAAACGATGATATTGCTAGTTAATTTTAACTGCAGAGCATTTATAATTGCTGTAGGCGTGGATGTCAATAGATTTTTATGTAATTTAAATAGTAGAAATTTTAAAATCCAATTTTTTATATTTAAAAAATTTCTTTATAAGAAAAAGAATAGCTCATATTAAAGAAAAAAGCGAAATGCCATTTTTGTTGTTATTTATAATGGCACTTGCCATGCACAAGCTCGCTGACGAAGTCAGCGATTTTAAGCCAAGGGAGCGTCTCTTGTTTTTAGTAGCGCCAACTAGGACCAAGAGTACGTCTTAGCTACTCACACATCTTATACGCTTGCACAACCCCTTTTTACAGGGGGGCACATTCACACATCGCACAGATAGAAAGGAGGAAGAACAACCATGCCCATACCGGGACTCGAACCCAGGACATCCAGAACATGGGGAAGACGCGCTACCCCTATGTCAGGACGCCGGCGAAATGCCATTGTAAACACAACAAGCGCACAACCAAAAATATATCCAATTTTTTTTTTTTTTCGAAGTTTGCATATATACATTTAAAATGCATTTCAAGCACAGATATGAAATTAAAAAAAAATGCTCGATATTATTAATACAGATTTTTTTAATGTCTTCTCTAAGTGGTAAAAATCATATAACGCACAAACTTACTACTTTGATTACTACTTACTTCGATATAAAATTTCAAATTGATTATATTTTTTTTATTAAAAAGCACTGTTAAAAATAGAATGTCACCAATAGCTGCCTTTAGCGACCAGTTAGTTTTGGATTAATGTGTGTTAAAGTTTTCAATTAAATATTTTATGTAATTCGGTCTCTTAATGGATCCTGCAGCAAGACATTTTTAAGCTTCAAATTTGATAGTCATATAACTCATACTATTATAAAAGTCTTAAGCCCTTCTGTTCATTGTACAATGTATATCTCTAATTTTCTGTCAGCTCCAGTAAAATTTGAACTTTAAATTCAAGTGGAAGTAACTGAAAGAACACTGAAAACACTTCACTGAAAAAAACATTTTTTGCTGACACCAAGCATGTTTTTTTTTAAACATAAATATAGAAAACAGTATCGTTCGGCATTGAAATCTTATGTTCACTGCAGAACAAAATTCATACTTAGAAAATATTTCAAAGAGTTATTCCATAAAAAGTTTTTCCCATTCATTATAAAATTCAGTTTTGCTTTTTAGATGTTGATAATAATATTTTATTTTGTTTCGATCAATAAATATACTTAAAAAATGTCCTCATTTTTTACAATACTTAGGTCTTCAGGAATCTCCCAAAATAGCCCTAGTGTTGCTTTACAACGGGACGTTAATATAACTAAACTAAACTAACTAACTAAACTAAGTCTTCAGGAATAAATTCAAAAAATTCATAACATTTCAGTTTTTAAATAAATAAATATTTTTTTTTCTTCTGCTATTAAGTGTGAAGTTTTGAAAATTTCAGTTTTAGAACAATTAACATTTTCATAATTTTAGGACAATTGGTTCTGTTAAAATTCCGAGAACAGATTGGCGTTTCTTCTTTGAAATGGTCGACGGAGTGATCTGAAATCACGCAGTTTTACAAGATAGTAATATTCAAATTTTCATAACTCTATCAGTTTTAGTCTCAACAGCGTACCTTTCTTTTTATTTAAAACTATTTGCTTTTGGCGACCGGCTAGTTCGCTGCAAATATTAGTTATATTTAATTTTCTTTCAGACGTAATGTTATCCATGTTTCCACTAAATTATCAGTTTTTAAAGACATGTTATATTTTTACTGTCTTTTGCGTATGCTCTGTTTATTGTGTAAAGGGGCCTGTATAATGAATATTAGTTTCATAGCATCATAGTGCTATTAAAAACTTAAATACTCGGTTCATCTAACCTCTAAAGTTTCCGATATTATAATTTCATTTTTTGTTCACCTCATAAAGTACATAGGTATTAAACAGAAACCTTGCTTTTTAGTTTTCAAAAATGGGGAAAAAATAATACCATCAGATGATGATGAAATGAAAACGGTTTGAACTTCAGGGAACAATGTAATTTATTGTTGGAAATTTGGCAAAAAAAATATTTTTCAAAAAACTACCAAAATTCAAAAAGATTTCCCATGTCTTCAGATTATTAAATTTGTGTCATTAAAAATATAATTTTTTTAATGTTTGAAACGGCACAAAATTCATTTTTGTGCAGTAATATTTTCGGATGCTATCATAGAAAAGCACCAACACGCAATTTAATTTTTAACTAATTGAATTTCTAATTAAAATTTTCCAAAAAAATCGCTCCAAGGTGCAATTTCCAATCTCCAAGATATACATGTGCCAAATTTGGTAACTGTAGGTCCAACGGCCTGACCTTTAGTGCGCCAATGTACATACAGTCATCATTATTATTAGTATAGATACCATAAAAAGTTTCATTTCTGTAACTTCATTACAAGACCAAAAGCAAGAGAAAATACTGATTCATCGTAATAAATAAGGAAGGGACAACAAAGTATTCTGTTGTTATTACTTCCAATCTTTTTTTTTTCTACTTTTTAACAACATTTTATTTCCTTCCAAGTAATTTTTTTACATCTATTTCATAAGGGAGGCTAAAAGCAATGGAGTGTAAAATTAAAGATTCTTGCAAATCCTTCAGATCCAACTCGAAAAGACCAATGCTCAAGGTTCTTTTATGGGAGTCAATTGACGGAAGAAAAACCCCTTTTTAATGCCTTTTTTTACCCTGAAAATTTACCGGAAGTTAATAAATCACACTTGGCCTTCTTACGTTTCCTAACTTGTAACAGAATGTTGTAAGATTCAATCTTCGAAATTTTTTTTTTACTGTCGTGTTGAGCAACTATCATACTCATCAACATCCTCTGCGTCTTTCGATTTAGGTCTAAACACAAACATTTCTTAGAATTGCGTTTTATGTTTTATATAGAGTTACTTAAAAATATATTTTGTATGATTCATTTTAATGTCTTTTCACTTTTTTTCCGCGAAAGTTTTCGCAGAATTAATGAGTTTTTCAGTTTTGTTCATTTTAAGAAACTCTTTTTCAGTTACTTCATTTTACACTGAATTATTAAACAACTTTTCGAACCTTGATCAAATTCTAAACGTTTGAAGAACTAAGAATTCTGTAATAATTAATCACGGTATAAACTGTTTTATTTAACTTTCTTGTCTGTTTAAATAAACAAACCGCTATTCTCATTTTCAATGTTAAACAAATACATCTTTTTTTTTGTCTTAAGCCATATTTGATAGTTTTTTTTAAGTGGGTAGTTATTATTACAATAAAGCACTGTTTATATGTCTTTCTGACAGACGTAAAACGATTTATAAGTTTAAAAAATATATATATTGAAATATGAATGATCAAGTTTGGCTGTTACAAATTTAATATTAATAAAATGAATTCATGTAATAGTTAACTTTTTTTTAAAAGATTGTGCTAGTACAGTACTAAATAATTCTGAAAACAATAATTACATTTTTAAATTAAACATATATCATCAAAATAAGAAAAATCGCACCTTTTTGACATATCTTGAGTATAAATAATGTATTTTTTTATTTTATGCGATTTATGTGTGAAACAGAATGCATGTAATAATAAAAAAATCTTTAATCCTCATCTTATAGCTGATTATCTATGGTACAATATTTTGAATCGAATTGAATTTTCTGAATGTTTATTCATTAACATTCAAAGCAAATTTGAAGTTTTTCAATGGAATTTATTGAATCTTTAACCGAAATTGGAAGAGATTTCTTCGTATTCTTATTTATCATAACTTAAATTAATTAAAAAGTAGTAAAAGAACGTTTTCACTTAATACAAACGGAAAAATGATTATTGTGGGAGAAAGTTTCTAAATTTTGAAAAAGGATAAACGACATATAACCGAAGCTTTGGGTCGGCTAAACAAAATATCTTATCGTTGAAATAGACTGTGATGGAATAATGTAATTATCACTTATAAATGAGAAACATATAGATATATTATTGTATGCATTTGCCAATCTGTATTTTTTCTCATATAAAATAAAGTTCTGTAATATTCACTTTTTAAACTTATTTAAATTAGTCAAATAAACTTCATGACTCTTTGGGGGCGGAACTCGTTATTTTTATCCTTGGTTTAACTGAAAGGATAATTCTTGAGCCAAAGGTCCCTTCCCAACTATTTACCAATGGGGGGATTTATATCCTTTAGATCTTTGTAAAATCGGATCTTGAACCCATTATCTCTCTTGCATTTTATCCAAAACCTCACTACCAGCTCACCGCAGCCGTACAAACTTTCGATAATTTTGTTAATTCTTTATATTATCTTTTTAGCTTCTTTTTCCTAGCTCATAAATTTTTATGGTAATAATTGTTGCATTTTCCAAAGATGATGCATTTATAATTAATGACAAGTTATGAGACTGGATGCTATTTGCAATTCTCATAAGTCCCATTTTTCCACTATGTCAATAAGAGCTGTAAATATTAAAATGATTGTCATGTTTTTTTGTTTTTTTTTGGTCATAGGCGTTTTGCAAATTTGTTTTGGTTAATCTTTCAGAGACATCGTATCATGATTAACTTCAAATAAATTCGCAATAATTACTGCAATTCTTTTTTCTTTAAAGATTCAGAATGCAACAATTTTTTTTAAATATAAAGCTATAACAAGTGGGAAAGTAAAACTAATTGTTACTGTCCGGAGTGACGAAATGTTAAATTCGGTTCTTTTGTACATGATATCTCATCAACGAAAAAAGAAGAAAGCGAAATTGATATGGAAGGGCTGGAGGGTGAGAGGGAGGCATTAAAAACGAAATGAAAGGCAGGGGGAGATGAGGAAACGGAAGCAGTGTCTCGGATGGTCGCGAAACTATGAATACAAAAAGATGAAGGGGGAAGATCGTGAGAAAAGAAATCACACTCATAATTATTATATTTTCTACCTTTTTCACCCTAAAAACGAGTTTCTCATCATGGGACTTTCGGAAATGAGGAGATGCGGCTTGACACCCCCACCTGTCGCAATGCACGCGATTCCCATTAATATTGGGAAAAGAAACTTAAATAATCCTCTGTGTGCAGTTTGCGTTAACTATTGTAAAGCATTTTGATCCAAATCAGCGATGAAAGACAGAAGAATACATTTTGGAAATAAAGCTGAAAAGTATGAAATCTCCTAATATGCATTTTTCAATTTATAAAGATTAATAATGAATGGTAGAATCTAAAATAGAAGTAAATAATTTAAATGAGTCATCACGATCCAATTATTTCTCTATTGAAGGACATTTCTCTTGATCGCGAATTCACTGTTTCGAATCCTGTTACACTGCTCGAACCCTGTTACCTGCTCTATTGTCTTCTTCATTATTTCTACACAATTTAAAACTAATTCCTGACTGGGTTCGAGTCTTGATTCAAACAGAAATTTGCCGTGCATCCAGATTTTGTACTTGTGGAATGCTGATAAAAGTAAAGTGTTTGTACCTCTTCATAAGTTTATTATTTGGACATATATTATTGACTCTTGTAAAGTTTTAGTAATCTGACCACAGTTCTCTTTATGCATTCCCAAAAGAAGAAATCGATATATAATTAATTAACAAAACATTTAATATCCTGTTAATCATAGATATAATAAAAGATGTTGATTACTCTATGGATCAGCTTAAATGAGTTGATAACTATTATAAAATTCTAAAAAATGGGGAATGAGATATTGTCTTTGTTTAATGATGTATTAGTTGTGGAGGATTAAAAGAAAAGTCGATTCAACACAGAGTATTAATTTTTAAAACATTCAGCTCTCACTGTTTACAGGAAGTGAAATGAAATTCTTAGAGTAAACAACTTTAACCACAGGAAGTGGCTATCAATTCAATTGAAAAAGTAAACAGTAATCATCGCTTTCAGCATTGTGCGTTTTTGCTTCTTCGTGGTTATATGACAATCATCAGTTGGTGCATGTATATTTTGTCTTTGTTTATCGGAAACACGGAAAATTAAGAGTGATTTTTATTTTTTATTTCATGTCTTTAAAGATTTTGCTAGCTCAATAAAAGAATGTTAATTTATTCTCAACATCATTTTTGAATGTTTTAGAATTTAAACCTAACGACAACTATCGCATAAAAATACAATTAAAAAATTAAGAATACTAGAGATAAATATCAGATAAAAATTAAACAAATATTAGAAACATTTCATACTATTATTAAAGCTTATTGGTTAATGCCTTGAACATATTATTTACTCATTTTAAACGAAATGAATTTTTAAAAATCTAAATTAACTTATAGAAGCCTTTGAACAATTTTCATAAACGTTTCCATATGAGATATCATTACGAATTCTATACCATGTTTATTAAATGACAACTATATCACTGATGACCAAATGGATTAAAATATGTCTTGGCATAGTTGAAGAGTTTGATTCGAAGAAAGAAGATCGTAAATTCCATTCTTTGGTTATGCTTCTAAACAGCATTACTCAAAAATTGAAGACTAAGTTGCTACGATATACCAACGTTTTGTATATTAGTAGCTTTCCATTTTTCTTCCAAGTAGGACACAAGTGTAACCCAATTTCTTTTGAAAATACTTCAGGGTGACAGTGTATGTTAGTAAGTTATAATTAAATAAGATTTCTACCACAGGCGCTATCAAGATTTCAATTTTTTTAAAATTAATTGAAAAGTTAACACTTCTCATTTATCATATATTCTCGACTCATGGATGATATGCTGGATCAAGCGGAATTATAATCATTGCGAGAAAAAGATGTTGTCTTCTCTAGAGGTAATTGATGCAAAATATTTTGAATGATCTTTATATAAGACAACAAGGTGTACTAGCAAACAAATATCTGTTAAAGTTCATCAGAACTCTAAATATAGATAATTAACACGAAAGGAAAAAATTTCAATACGTCAAATGTAATAGTTCGTCACTTTCAATTTCTAATATAATATTTTACTCTGTAAGTATTACTGTTCAACAAATATGAACGAATAAATAAGTATCAAGGTCATAAGGAATTTCTGTCACACCCTTGAAAGAATAAAAAAGCTCATTTGGTATAGAAAGATATACTTTTTCTATTTCTTCTAGACTGTTTCAATAAAAAGTAAGCGAATGAAGTATGGAAATGCTTCAAAACTTATCTTTACAACCTATTTACTGCATCGAGACCTACAACAGCGTTAAGAAACAAGGTATCACACCGAGATAAAATACATCTTTAAGCGAAAACATGTAATAATTTCCCCATTTCATTTTATTACCTCGATAGTCTGTTAATTTCTCACCAGGTGGCAGAGCACAGTAAATATTCATGCTGTGACATCCGACGAGACACTTGTTAATCTAGTCACGTATCGTCACCTATCAAACGAAAGTGAAGTGAACGCGCGAGTTAATTTATTATCTTTCTCTGACTTTTCACGAGGCATTGCTTTCGAAAAGGCGTTTATTGAGTCTTTTGGTCTTAATCTTTCTTTCAATTGACCCTTCAAATACAATCATGCTTAATATGCTAGTAATACTAAGTAACAGATCTTGAAGAAGTAGGTGTTGCCACTCAATGTAGTGTGGACATTCTACTCCTGTGCCATCTTGATATGATCCATAGAATGATAAATTAAACTGACTCATGAAGCAAATGCAAAAAAGAAGTTTTATTTCTTCCATTTTTTAAAACCTGATAATGTTTATAGGCTGGCATACTTCTCCATAAATTGCCACATGCATGATCAAAGTATCGTCTCAGACAATCTACAGGGCAGATTATTAGACCAAGAGTTAGCAAATTTTGTACGTAATTTTTTTCTTGGGTAGTAAAGACTAAGGATAGTTTTCCATTAAATTAATGATAAAGTTTTTCTTATCATTACAATGTTTTTCATTTTTTCAATGACTTGCAATCATCAACAGAGAAACCTTTGAAATGATGTGCAGTAATAGATTTATCCGAAGAAGAATAAACGAAATCTGATAGACATTTCGAATTAATTTTTTAAAAAGGTTTAGTTATAATAGACGTACTCAAAGTATGAAAATAATTTTATTTTTATAAATAAATTTTCTACGTATGTGCACAATTTTAATAGAATTTAATGTAATTAAAATATAAATGGAGACCATCTAGTGGTCTAATAGATAAAGGCAGATATGGGAAAACCTTTTTTTTTTTTGATAACTGGACAAAAAAAAAAAAAAAAAAACTGCAGGCAGATATAATATTTTCAAGAAGTTTCTTCAATTCAGGTTTGAAATGAGATGTGCAACTTTAAAAGTGACGATAAAAATTCATCTATCAGTCCATTTTTAATGGAATTCTTCCTAAGATTCATGGCAAAAAAATATTTGTTCACTTATATAGAATGAAGCAAATATAGCAAGAATATTTGGACTACAGATATTAGATTTGGGAAACTTAATTTCAATAATGTTCTACGAATCGGAAGAATGGATTTTTATCCTTTGTATGGAACAGTGGAGTTTTGTAATCATATCAATTTAAGATTTTTTCCACTTTGGCGATGTATTGAAGCACTGTAATCTGAAACTGATAGACTGATAAGCGTTTTAGTAATATACATTGCTCTGAGCAATCAGTTTGGTTGCTATTAATTACTCAACAAACGGAGCATAAATGGGGGTTAATTTCCTCTGAAAGGCCTCCATATATTACAAATGAGTCAAATTTTTACATCAGTTGCTACCTGAGTTTTCAAGAACGATTTAAACAACAGATGTAATGTTTTTTTTATTATTGACGCATGGATTTGGCTAAATATGCTAAAACGTTTAGTTTTAAAACCGCAGTTATTAAATGGGAGTATAGTTTAAAAAGTAAGAAATTCGGCTTTTTTTCTACCAAATCTAATTTCTTTTCAAAAAATAGTTTTTTCTTTTACAAGTGCATCGAGAATAAAAAAGATTATTTTCAAACAATCGTTTTATAAATATATGTATAAATGTATTAAATAATTATATACTCTATTTGATTATATCAATGTTCTACGATTTATTTAATCAAAAAAGTCATTTTTTTTCAAATTCTTTAGTCATTTTAGAATTTTACAGCAGTAAATTTTTGATTTTCATCAAGTTTTCACTGAAATTAAACTTTTACATTTCAGAGTTGATGTGTTGATTTAATTTAAATATTTTAATTCAGTTTCGTTTAGTTATTTTCATGTGTATTTTGAAAAAAAAATTCAAATGCTATTTTGTAAAAAACTTCACGGATTTGAAACCACTCAAACTACCATGGTATCCGAAAGTGTAAAAGTTTGGATTCAAACTTACAAGCAGCATATCCATATTCCTACCCTTAAAAGAATAAAAAAAATTTATCTGCTAAGGCGGAAACTTTCCGTCATCCTTTGATTATTTTGCTCAAATGATTTTAATTTGTTATATATCAAAAGCAAATTCTGTTTTGGTCTAAGTCTTTTAGACAAAAATTTTTAATGCTCTTCTGTTTCAAAAGCATGCAGTTATTTGAATTTCTCACTAATTTAGCAGATATTTGAATATAATTTTATTAGTTTTTCACATTTTTTAATAAATTTTCTATTGCATCACTCTTAAAAAATTTTATGAAATTACGAATTCAGAACTTAGAGCTCTTGGTATCGCTAATGAGCACAACAAGTATCAAACGTCATTTAAAACTCTTTAATGAAACAGAAGAATATCCGTGGTTTTGATGTGATTTTCATTTTGAAGTTATCTAGATAAAGAATACCACACCCACATCAACAGGCAATTATTTTTTAATTAGCTTATAACACTCAAGGTATAATAAGGTTACATACAAATAACTTTTTTCTGTGTTAATGTCGTGAAATCAAAGCTTCCACATTAGTTCATTAGAAATGAACTTCAAAGTAAAAGCCGTGTACTCTAAACTCTTGATGTCTTTCAAGAAATGATGAATCCTTTCCTTGTGAACTGTTCACTGGAAGTTCGATTCCCAGATGTATTTAGGTTAATTTTAATCAGGGTTAATAAGGACGCTTGGTCGGGTTTTAATCCCTACAAGACAACAGCCATTTTCCCTTTTCTCAGTAATATTGATTAATAATACAAGAACATGTTACTATGTAGGAATAATTAAGTTTTCAGGAGTACACAGTCAGAAATAAATAAGAGTAATTGCAGGTTTGCATTTGAAAATGATGACATTTGAGTCAGATAGCCCTTTCAACGGAGTTGTCAAAAGAGGGAAAAAAAAAGCAGAATGGTTTCCCCAAAATTTTATCGTATACTCTCTTATGAACTTGTCATGCCAGAGAGCGCCTTACATGGCACTGTCCTAGAATAGTTACAACATATTAACTTTGGGGGTGAATGTAGCATTTTTACTGAATCTATCATGAGAACCTTGGCGAGTTATTTGGCGATTAATCCCTGGCATGCATTAATAGCATTCAACAATCGAATTTGTGTTTTAGACACGTTTTTGTCAATCTATTGAAACCAAAATTTGACCCAAAACTGCATTTGTAGTCACAAAATCCCATACCAAATTCAATATATTTAAGTCGCTGCTTTTTTGAATTATCACTTTTATATATTTCTGAAAATAAAGACCGACAGACAGTCAACCTGTAGCTGGTTTTAGCTCAAAATTTGATAGATATTTATACTACAGATATCAAATCTTTGCATCGAATTTTATTTATCTAGCTTTCTTCGTTTTATAATGCGTTAACTTTTAATGAACTCGTTCCGGCTATGCATTAACTTTTAATAAATAGCCGGACAGACGATTCCTTCCGAACATATTTTACTCAAAATTTGAAAGAAATCTGCCAGTTTAGCGTAAAGATCGTGTAACAAATTTCAGTCGTCTGGATCAAAGAGTTTTTGAGTTATCTTTGTTACAAACAGACATACGGACATTTTCCAATAATGTGTTTTTCGAACTCAGGAAGGTCTAAAACATGGAGATTCGTCAAAATCTGAGTTCGAATTTTTAGACGATTACTACACTTCTTCTATACGTCTACGAAAAAGTAAAAAGGAGCACAACTTAATACTTCTAATGATTATTATATTTTTAGGTATATTTGAAATCGATATTTTAACCACATATTTTTTCACTTAACATTTATTATAAATTTTGATAAATCGAAAAAAATATTTTTGTCTAGTTCTGTACATGTTTTATGTTCTAATTCTTTTTAAACTTTTCAATCTAAGAATCCTTTTTTATTCGGAAAGTCTTGTAAAAAAATATATTTGAAAATAGAAAAAAATGTCAAAATGATTTCCTTGCCTGTTTTTTTAAATTAGATATATTGAAAAAGTGAAAAGGATGCACGGCGGAGTCTTCATAATTTCTAATTTTATTTGTAGTCTTGTGGGACCGCGATGTTAAGTTAAAAAAACCGCCATTGTAAGGTCTTTTTTAAACATTTTATTTATAACATCTAAAATTTCTTATGAATATAAATTTAGCCATATATAATTATTAATTATAAGTTTTTAAGCCAACATGTGGATCCAAGCAGATTACTAATAATATGTGTTCATGAAGAAATTAAATTACCATCTAATTGAAAAACTTATGAATTTTAGATATAAATTATAAGTTTTGAAATGATTTTATTCCTAAAGATGATTTTTTTTAATCAACTACGATCTTGATATTTAATACGAAATTTTTTGACTTTTTCAATGAAGTATTTGATTATAATAATAAAAACTATAATTTCCAAGAATTAATGTTTCTTAGACTAAAATATGATATATCTGATGTGTTTTGAACAAAAATTTAAAAAAATGTACAGTTAAAAAGCCAAGATTTGTCATTAGAAAATTGGATTTTAAGAATGGATACTTTTATTTTTTCACTTAAAAAAAACTAAAAGCTAAAAAAAAAAAAAAATGGAGATATAGATTTAAAGTAAATAATAAAAAAAAATGACGTAGTTTAAAAACATTAGGTTTTAATCCGATTCTTAAGTATACTTT
The DNA here is from genome assembly GCF_947563725.1 of Argiope bruennichi. Classification (NCBI taxonomy): domain Eukaryota; kingdom Metazoa; phylum Arthropoda; class Arachnida; order Araneae; family Araneidae; genus Argiope; species Argiope bruennichi. The sequence continues at coordinate 83,147,883 of NC_079152.1, forward strand.
CGTTAGTTTTCATTTTTATGTAAGCTATTTTGGTTTTCCAGATTCGTAGTCGGTTGATAGTACATGATAAATGCTATTAAATGATAAGGGAATTATTTTGTGAAACTATTTTTTTATAAATATTAGCCAAGGGGCATGCATTTACAAGAAATGATTTAGAGTTAAATAAATAAATGTAGCAAAATACATTCATTATTTAATTTATTGTGTCTATTTATTTATCAGACTATCAACAACTTTTAATTGAAAAATCAAACATAATTTTGTTGCTTTGATCTGACGATTAAAATTGAAAAGAGATCATCATTTTCCTATTTATAACTCAGATATAAGCATCTTAACAACAACAAATTCAATAAAAAAAGACATCTGATTCAATTATAACCTTCTCAAATAACACGTGTGAGTGATTGCTCAGGTCAAAGTTTTATTTTGAAACTACACCATACTGATGCAAATTTTTCTTTCCCCATACTTCCTGACATAAAATAAATAAAAAAAACAAAATGAATTAAAAATTCATCTGTACAGAGTGTTAATATTAATGAGAATCCATTAGATTTTTATTTAATTTATCAACAAATCTGTAAATATAACAACCGCCGTTCTAACGGTTAACCGTCTACGCTGTAAGGCATCTTCCCTTACTGAGATGCGATTTTCCCTATCGAAAGTCCCCAATCACCTGAATCGAACAGGCTGCAGGCGAAGGTGTGCCGGTTCGAAGATCATCGTCATCATCATCATCATCAATGAGGCCATCGGCCCTAAGGGGTGCGGGCTCACTCCCTAACCCGAGGGCCAGTCTTGGACACTGCCGCCCAAACGATACAAAATGCAAGCCTGTGAAAGGGGTCGTACTTTTCAAATGCTACTGCTGTTTTGAATTTTGTTCATCTTTTTTATTCTGTATCGAATATGGAGCAAAAAATGGGCTGGTATCGTTTTACCTTGCTCGCTCATCTTGAAAACCTACTTCGCTGATTTTATTTCTTGTAGAAAGGCGGGAGAGATAGGAAAAAGTAAGAAATCTGTAACAGGTCAGAAAAGTTGTCGGAAGCGTACAGAAGTGAAATTAAAATAGGATTTTTCGAATTAGTGGGAAGTGGATGAAAATTTTCTTTGAAATGTGTGTTTGATTTGTTAGATAATGGTAACCAAAATGATAAAATAAAATGCACTGTATAATCACAGCAGAATTAACAATGCGATCTTTTGAGGAAGAAGTACTCATGCAATTATGTTGAGAAATATTTCTTATATGTTTCCTACTTCAGGTATTTAAATCATTATGGAAAACACGTAACTGGTTTTTGTTGTTTGATATTCAAATTTCATTAAAGAAAATATCGTTGGTTCTAAAGTGGCAAGCAAGCTCCGCAAACTTATCAAACGCCGTGTTCTTTATATGCACTTTCTATTGATAAGCTGAAAAATAAAAATGTAATATTAATAAATTAATAAAAAATATTAATATTATCGAAGCTGTTTTTAAAAATCACAAGAAATTTTTTAACAAATGAAACAAAGACAACAATTAGTTGAAAATTTTTCACAATCTAGAGCATTAGGCCAGATAATAACCATGGAAACCTCTTTATCCCATCTTCATTAGATTTGAAATTTACATGGTAAGTTAAATCATCATAAAAATAATAAAATAAATGTATAACACGCCATATAGACTCTATTACCAACATCTCATTCATCGAACTTTTCGGAGTTTGTTCCATCATCAGCAATGGGAGCATTAACTAGCCCCTACACTATTTCTATGCTTCCAGTGAAACTTACTTAAAAAGCAACTTTTCATCTTCCTACTCTTAAATAGTCTTGTTCTTCTCCTGCCTCACAGGATATGCAATCGCGAATCTTATTCAGGATTTTGGTATCATTGTTGCAAATATATCTAAAAAGATTTAGTTATAAAAAAAATTACATATTTAAGTAAAAAAAATTCAATCTGTTGCGCAACCAGTTTATCTATACTTATAATAAAGCTCAATGTGTGTGTGTGTGTGTTGGCGCTCTACAGGCCAGGTCATTTGACATACAGCTATCAAATTTGGTACATGTATACCTTAGAGGTCGGAAATGTGCACCTGGAGTCCCTTTTTTAAAATTTTAATTATTAATTAAAAACTAACTTTCCCGCCAAAAAAATCTTCCAATTTCCCCACCGCCAAATGAGTAAGCCTTCAATTTTTTTTTCTCCCAACAGTAATGAGGCTAGGGTTAATATTTTTCGGCGGATTATTTCAAACGATTCTGTTTATTTTCTTAATGTTTTATGCATTTAAAATTAAACATTGTTAATTAATCCATGTTTCAGATTCATTCTGAAGTACTTTTGAATTAAAATAACACAGAATAAAGGAAATTAAAAATGTATAATCTGCATAGCGTTACCCCAACTGGCGTAGAAAAATTCACGCGTTTGCGTTACCGCAGCTGGCGAAGAAAATTCACGCATGCGCATTCTGATTGTTGCCATGACAACCGCTATCAACGGATGATTTAAATTATTTTTAGGTTAGTTGCATGCTTTTGTAAGTAAATTGTATTTATGTTAGTTATATATTTTTTGTATATGCTTATAGTTTTAAGTACATCGTTTTTTAAGTAGTTTTTTTTTAACCTGTTTTCAATAATTCAAATTATTTTCAGGTTAGTTGCATGCTTTTGTAATTAAATTGTATTTATGTTAGTTATATATATTTTTTGTATATGCTTATAGTTTTAAGTACATCGCTTTTTAAGTAGTTTTTTAAACCTGTTTTCGACCGATTATTTTAAACGATTCATTTTATTTTCTTAAAGTTTGATGCATTTAAAATGAAACATTGTTAATGAATCGATCTGTTCATGATGAATCTGAGAAAATTTTGTTGACAAATTCTTGAGATATTACATAAGAAAGATATTCTTTAGTGCCCATAAAGTTTAAACGCTCAGTGACTCTATTATCAGTAATCATATTATCAAAAAAATGCTTTGTTTCAGTAAAAAATATTATTATATTAATTGCAGTTTAGTCATTTCCATTTTAATTTTAAGCATAAATTCTACCGGAACTAATAGAAAATTAGAGAGATACATATTTTGTTATGGCTGAAGGACTTTATATTATTATGAGGGAATTACATGACTATCAAAATTTGAAGCTTTAAAATATTTGATGAAGAAGCTATTAAAGTAGGAATTACATAAAATATTTAATTATTAAAATTTTAACGAGCATTAAGATTGGCGAACCGGCTGGTCGCCAAAGGCGGCTAGTATATATATATATAAACTGGTTGCGCAACAGATTGAATTTTATCTTTTGAATATATATATATATATATATATATATATATATATATATATATATATATATATATATATATATATATATATATATATATATATATATATATATATATATATAAACTGCAATAGAGGAAGGTTATTGACACATTTTTTTTCTAAAACAGTATCTCAACAGTATGTATTGGAATTGGTAAATTACTCAAGTATACCCATATGAATATTTTTCCATAAATTTTACTTCATATATATTTATGATGACTGATATATATAGGAAATATTTCCTACTATAATTTCTAAGAAAATTGGGATGCAAATCAATTATTTATATCAAAATAAAAAATAAATTTTTATGGGAAACTCTTTCTGTAAGACACCAATAAAGAAAGCAACGATAATATACTTGTTTCCTTTATTGGTCTTTCTCAATAATTATTTCTTTGGGAAAAAAAGCAATACTGTAATTGTGGGGAAAAAAAAACAGAGTGAGAGAGAGAAATAGATGTCCGAATGAAAATCCGAAATAGATGCTAAATGGACTGAATCCAATTCAAAACATTAATTATGAAAGCTAAAATCAGTTTAAAATCTGAATTATCACATAATGAACCTATCTATTAGAAAAGAGGTAAAATTTGTCTAATTCAGATTTTTTTTTTCTGAAAATGATTTTAATTTCATTTTTGTCATTAGTGTGATTATCCGTAGAGATATTCATATCACATTTTAGATTCCGAATTGATGTATTTGCCAGCAACTTTAGTAAGCTTGTTCATTTTCAAATCATAATAAACGATTAATTAACGTAACAAAAGAAAACAATTCATGTTTTATGTCCTATTTCTTAAGTTTTTTTTTTTTTGACTTTTTTGAAATTTAAATGTTAATTAAAAAAAACTAAATTACTAAAAACAGTATTAATTAATTTGTAATATTTTAAAATTTTCATTAATAGGTTAAGAATTTTCATCTTCAACTTCGTTTTTCACGCTGGAAACATTTTAGAGATGTTGTTTAGAGAAGTTTGAAAATGAATTGGGAAGTTCAACAATAGTCTTAAATAAATAAAAAGGAATTCGCTGGATTTTAAATAATTTTTCAATATATATTAACGAATCTCAGTAAACCAACATGATTTTCTCGAACTTTTTTTTTTTTATCTTTACTGACATTGAATCGGAAGATAAAAAGGAGAAAATTTTCCTCCAAATCATTTCGTTGTCCTATGCGGCATCACTTGAATCAATTTGACTTATGTCATGATCACGCGGGAAACGTTACCGAAGTACCCAAGATTTAACCATATTTCCTCATGCTGTGTTGTATGAGATGTGCTTTTACAGTCTGTAAAATATGCAGTGGATTCCAAATTAAATCAATGCGGTGAGCTTGATATTTATCAGTTGAGCATTAACTGACTTCATTGAATATGTGAATTCCTATCGTTTTTTCCTTTCTAGTTGTTCTTATTGATAATGTTCGTTAATTCGAATAAATTAACAACAAAAAAAACGAATATTTTAAATAATTGATGCTCCCGATTATTATCTGAAATCGAGTGAATACCATTATGCTCATAAAGTGTCAAATAACAACAATATAGAAAAATAGTTTTCAAGATAAATAGTTTTTCCCCAAGATAGAAACTTTATGCTTTTTGAGAAAAAAAGAAAATAAAATCATACGAGCATGAATTTATTTCATTAAATTCTCGATTCTCAAAGAAGCTTTAAATTTTCTGTAGTTTATGAAAAGTTTTGAAATTGGGAACTCTCCATAAACTAATGAATTCTTTGTAGTTGATAATTGCAGATACACTGTGGTTATAAATGTGCAAAATGTTTGTTCTGTGTTGTAGCGAAAATTGCCATTCGTATATTCATTATAAGTTTTTTTTAGTGTGTATATTTATACCAAAAACTTTATTCGCATTTTACGATCAACTAGAGCAATATTGAAACATCGCAAAGTTTGTTTGGCATTGTTTATTTCCTAACTTGCCACATTAGAAACTCCCTATCATTTTTCTTTTTTCTTGTTTTTTTTCTGATTTGTCTTTCATTTCATAAGAAAAATTCTGTTCACATCTTTTAATTCAGTGCATCAATACTGAAAAATCTTCATTAGTCATAGATGATCAACCATACTTTTAACTAAAGAAATCCATTCATTGAAATCTGACCTTCACAGCTTTTGTGTAATGAAAACCTTATATTTCTGAGCAGTTTCTCAAAAGGCGATAATCTATCATTCCATAAATAAGTCCAAGAGAAGGTAAAGAAACGGCTTGAAACGGAAGTTAATGGCAAAGTTTCGATTGGAAACCACGTTCTAAAATGTCACTTAGGTGAAGAAATAAGGATTAGAACGGTTGTATTTTAACCCAGAGATGGCGAAAACAGCCAGACAAAAGGGAATGCAAGGGCTCAAAAAGTAAATCTGCCACTTTCGCTTCAAGGTTACAAGTTAAGAAGCGAATAAAATCACCAATGTCTTAGCCACACGCAATAGGGTTGTTCTTCAGGCTTCACTCTGACCGGAAACAATTTGATTAAAGGAACGTGGTTGACTTGCACATCAGTCTATAATCATCGGATGAAAAACTTAAGAATGTAAAATAAAAGGTTTGTCTAATGTTTTATAAACATTGGTATTCTTGCTCGCATCGTCAGAACAGTCTTGCGTCACTGCTAAAAAGAGTAAAAGCTCTCTTTAATTTAACCTTCAAATATTGCGAAAAAAAAAATGCTTACAACTTACTTTTAACTTATGATCATTCACAATGTCATGTGTTAAATAATCAACAACTGATAACTTAACCCAAGACATTACGCTTATTTCGGAAGCAGGAGATATAAAAGCAACTGAAATATATAGAAATAAACAAATAAATAAAAATCTTTCAAAACGAAAGAGAGAATGAATTTACTATTATTTACATAAGAAACGTAAAGAACATATTAAACTATTATTTACAATATTTTTTCCCTTCAGAATGGTTAATCGAAATTGATTATATAAAGCAATAAAACTTAGAATTATGAATTTATTTCGACACAAATTTTCTCCCTAAAGACAACAATTTGACAATTATTCTTAAAGAATTAGGGAAGAATTATCATTAGTTATTATTTAAATTTTGTTTCTACTTGCACAAATATTATTTTATACAAAGAAAAAAAATTATTATTTTATCAGAAATTTATTAGTTTTAGATTTTAAGAATTTCGATATTTTTAAAAAAGAATAAAAATATTAGATTTCAAAATTAGTTGTTTTTCTAATTTTATTCCAGGACCAAGTCATAGACAAATAAGTTGCCTTTCATTACTCACTATCGGATGTTTACTGTCAGATTTAAATGTGTGCGTTTACTTCCGCTTAAATGACTTGTTTGTAAAATTTTACAAATCAAGCTTTTTGGTAGCATTAAAATGAAGAAAAATGTAAACATAATTATAATATCGAATTTCAAAAAAGTATATTCGTTTTATCCTTTTACGTTTTTTTGAAAACTAAATAAAAGTTTTCTGGATGATTTTTAATTAATTTTTATAAATTTTTTGTTTCTGGTATTTTTAATTCTATAATATTTGAAATAAAGATGTGATAATATTTGTTGCTGCACATGACAGTCATGTAAAATTCATAGATTAAAAAATATTTTATAATTCTACTAAAGAATCAATTTTGAAAAAAAAATTATAATATAATTTTGTACTGATTATACATATTTATGAAATAATCGAAGCATTTCTCTATGAATTCATGTAATTTTTAGCATTCTTACTAATTAGGTTAAAGAAAGTTTCGAAAACTAGGTTTCTTCTACTTGCAAAAGAAGTGAAAGTTAGATTTTGATTTAAAGTTAAATTTATTTCTTCCATTTCTTAAATTTTAAAAATTAAGCAACTTCTTCCCTATATCCAAATAGGATCCACAATAACAAGCTGAATATTTCAAACACCAAAAAAAAAAATAATAATTTATTTTTAAAATCGCATTTTTTTTAAAAAAATTTCTTTAACAAAATGGTATTTTAATTCAGATAAGATTTTTTTTTTTTGCTTAGGTGTTTTATATCGGAAAAAAAATCGCAGAATACCGAGACCAGTTTTAAATGACACTATTAGAAATGTTGCATTTTGCTTTCATTTGTGTACGTAACATTCTCATTTTGAAGCACAACAGCATTGCATTTTTTTTTTCGGGAGCACCCAAAGAAGCTTATCGATGGGTGTCACTCGAAGCAAAAGAAAACTTTGAACTACAAATTGGGGGAAAAGGCGACTTTAAACGTGGGGCACAATCTTGTCTAATTGTCTCGAACAAAAGGCCAGAGAGAGTGACACACAAAACACAAAAGCGGAGCCGCCTCGTTTTAACACCCTGCCCTTCCTCTGCGTCTTGCAATTTCCCACTTCTTTAATGTCCAGCATGAGCCTAAATGGGCACAAGAATCCCATTCGACATACTCCACCCATCCAGGGGACCCATCGGAAATCCATGCAAAAAAGAGGCAGCAGCTATTTTGTAATCTGCGGAGGCAAGGAAAAACAATGGGCTGCCCCCGCCCAAGGTACAGAGAAACAAAAAAGAATCTACGATAGCGGTCTTTGTTAATCGTCGCTAATTGTCCTGCCCTGTTGCCAAACCGACTTTTCTAATACTTCCTGTGCGTGTGTAACACTCTGGTAATTGGCATTAGTCATAGCGCACTCCAGCGATAAATAAATAAACTATGAAATAAAACAATCGGACAATACGGGCCCAATTAGGAATGCTGGTCTGTCCACAATAGTAGGGTCTTGGTATAGGATGACACGGAACGTTTTGGTAGGGAGGAAAAACATCAGACAAATGAAAAAAATATTTAAAAAAATACGACGCTATTCGGAGGAGACGCGATGGAGGAAAGTAATCATTTATTATCGAGATTTTTAGCAGTAAATTCTGCCTAATGAAGACGATAGTTTTCGTGTTCCTCGTTCATTGTGTTTGGAACGATAAATTTAACTTCGATCTCATCCTGTTGTAAAATCGTGCTTCTGAGGTAGATGTAGAAGTAAAGAGCTGGAGTCGGTCTGAGGAACGTTTGTAAATATTTATTGTTGAAGGATGATTGGCATGTATTATAACTAGGGAATAGTTCTTACAATTATTGACCAAGGATTAGTAGTTAGTGTATCGTAGGATATGTAAATGTAGTAGACATGTTAATAATAGCCTTTTGATGCTTCATTCTTAATGACATTGAAGTGTCATTGTAGTTGGATTCAGATTTATTATTTATTGGTAATTTCTTTTAAGCTATATTTTGTGGAATTAGCTTAAAATTTCATAATTATTTCTTATAAAATTTATTCTTAATAATATAAACACCCAAAGCTGTCCCTTTCTCTTTCTTTTGATTTTATAAAAAAATATTGAAGGAAAAAAAAAAACGATGCTATTGGGAGGAGATGTGATGGTGAAAAGCAATAATTTATTTTCGAAGTTCTTAGTTTGAAATATTTTCAAGGTGTGTAATGTATTAATAATATCTGTAAAGTTTCTAAGTATGAGATAAAAATATTTTAAAGAATACATTTTGTTAAACTAACACACTTTATATCCAAACCACACAAGGAACATTTGTGGATTTTCTTGTAATTTTGATTTAGGGCCATATAAAGAATAAGACAACTATAATCTGCAAAATTCCATACCACTCTAGATAGAGAAAATGTGATTTATAGTTTTTACCTGATTGAAGCCTATATACATGAAGATTACTGTTAAAACCTGTTGTCAAACTCATGATCCTTTATTATGGAAGCAGTGATCCTGTCATCGGGCTACAATGGTCTAGTTTACACAGATATTCATATTTATAACAAAATAGCCACCTTTGGCGACCAGCGGTTCGCCAATCTTAATGTTCGTTAAAATTTTAATGATTAAATATTTTATGCAATTTCTGCTTTTATAACTTCTTCATCAGAATATTTTAAAACTTCAAATTTTGATAGTCATATAATTCACTCATAATATTATAAAGGGCTTCAGACATAACGTAATATGTATCTCTCTAATTTTCTGTTAGCTCCAGTAGAATTTATGCTTTAAATTAAAATGGAAAGAATTAATCTGGAATTAATATAATAATATTTTTTACTGAAACAAAGCATTTTTTTAATTATATGATTACTGATAACAGAGTCACTGAGCGTTTAAACTTTATGGGCACTAAAGAATATCTTTCTTAATTTATGTAATATCTCATGAATTTGTCAACAAAATTTTCTCAGATTCCTTATGAGTAGATCGATTAATTAACAATGTTTAATTTTAAATGAATCAAATACTAAGAAGATAAACAGAATCGTTTAAAATAATCGGTCGAAAACAGGTTTAAAAAACTACTTAAAAAACGATGTACTTAAAACTATAAGCATATACAAAAAATATATAACTAAAATAAATACAATTTAATTGCAAAAGCATACAACTAAAAATAATTTAAACCAAATCCGCATCCATTGTCAACAATCAGAACACAATGCGCATAATGTGTAAAATGTGATTCAGACAAATTTTCGTATTCTTTTCTTTCGTATTCTTTTTGATACTTTTAAGGAATGAAATCAAAGACAAATATTTGGAGCACATAGGATTGATCTATAATTAATTTTGCACTATTAAATTAAATTTTCAATTTTTATAATTTTTATGGAATATAGTTTGCCTTAAAATTGAGTAATATCTGGTCTCAGAACCTTCATGAACTACCGTTGCAGATTTTTCATTTAATTATTTCTGAGAATTTCTTTTTATAAAAATGTAAAGTTTATTCAAGGTTTGTGATTTTTCTTCTTTCTATTCGCTGAACGCTTGGACGATCTTAATCATTTTTTTTCCATAGGATTTTCAATTAAAATCCGGTAATATCATGCAAGCTTTGCTCGCAGCATTAAAACCATCGAATTTACTGTTATGAAATATTTTTCATTCTTTTGTTTCGTTATTGAAAGGCTAAATTATAAAATGATTCTAATTGCCTTGGAAGGCGACTTAAAAAAATTGATTTCAAGGAAAATGAATTTAAAAAATGAAGGTTTCTACTCATTCGTCGTTGAAATCATATCAATTGAAACTTTCATTGAAGCTTTCTTCTGATTTCAAGATCGATTTGCTCGAAGAAGCAATAACTGTGACAATATTAAAAAAAAAACTATCGTAATAGAGCTAAAATTGAAACACCAATAAAATAAATCCTAAGACTTATCAAATTTTACCAATAGATGAAGAAGTGAGTTATGAAGATTAGTTCAATTTAATAATATATTCATCCCGTTTTGAATAAGATTATTTTGAGAACGGATATCGTATTTTTAAGCTGGGATTAAACGACTCGGGCGACAACTCAGCTGTCATTCCCTTGACTTCGCCATGCCAAAGGAGAAAATTGATCCCGATACATTTACTGTGAGTTCTTCGGTGGCCCTCGATTTCGGATTTGGAACGCTCCAACCCCCGAACCGAAATTTCACTACCAGAAAACAGCGATCCACATGATGTAAGGTGGATTATCATTTTTTTACCGTTCTACCATTTTTCTTGGCGCTATAATAGAGAAGTAATTATTTGGAAATTTATTATTTTAAAATGTAAAGAACCATCGATGGAATATTTGGAAGGGTTAATCTGGTCCTATTTTTCTACAACCCTCCCCCCAAACAATTACTTTTATTAAAACAAAAGTGGCATAACATAGTAGATGTACCTGTGACAAAGAAATTGAAGTTTTAATTTAGTATTAAGGAGTGTGTTATTTTTAATTAGTAATAAGAACCGAAAAAGCTATCCAAAATTTTGATTTTAAACGGCCACAATTTTAATTTAATATTCGAAAATTAAAAAAAAAATATTTTTGAGAATGTTCAGAATTTATGATTTGAAAATGTTAAAGAACGGGAGCTTGTTTTCCTTGAAGCCTAGAAAATTTTAAAATTATAATTCTAAGGAGTTAAATTTGCATAATGTACGTCAGGTGGGTTTCATCAAATTAATTTTGGATTTCAATGCGCACAATGCAGGGGGAAAAAAAGAAACTGCGTTACATCACAATATAAGACAACGTGCAGTTAAATGTAAATAACATGCACAGCTTCATTCTTCTTGTGACTTATCATGCCTTATTAAAGGGTTTTGCTTAAATGATTTTCTTTGGAATACGTTCATAATTGTGTAGGTTGTTCATAATTGTTTGCGTATCTCAAATTTATTCTAAATCAGTATCACTTATTTTTTGTGTTTAATTGTTTTCTATGCGTTTTAAATTCTTTTCTTTGCTGTTTCTCTATAACATTGTTATTTTTCTCTAAACATTGTTTTGTATAAAGTATGATTAATGTTCTTCGCCAACTTTTACAACTTTATATTTCCTTGGAGCAGCGGTGTTAGTGAGAGTAAAATCAATCAATCAACTAACTATGATTTATTAAACGTATGAATTATTTTAGAGCTGTTCCCCTACATTTTAAGCAGTATGATGATATTCTAAGAGTGGACCCTTCAATGATAAACAATTCCGCATGTTGCACAAGCAATAGGCAATGCATTAAAAGAATGCATTAAAATGGACGGTTCTCTCTCTCTCTCTTTCAAAAATAAAAAAATAAAATAAAATAAAACAGAAGAACTAGATGGAATGGTCAAGAAAATGGAATGAGTAAACCGAACTTCTTTTTCGTACAACTAACCAAAACCGCAAGCTATTGTATTTGTGTTCCTGCTGATTAATCAGCAGTAGAAGTGAATCAGATAATCCAATCAATACGAATTAAAAAAAAAAAGACTGCCTTTTCAAAACTGAAACCGAGTTCCCTTTTATTTCAGCGAGAGCTTCCTTAATTAGCCAATTAAAGGACTCTTCAAGCATACAGGAACATCCATCCTTATCTAATAGCTCCGATTTCTCTTACAACTGTTATTACTACGTTTTTTGTTATCCTGCCATGTATGCTTGTAGTTTGATATTCCCTTTCTTTCGGATATTCCCCGGCTTAAAATAATAATCTATTTATTTTATTATTATATCTTACGTTAGTGGCCTAGCATCTTGACTCAGTTTCGGACTTCTGATTGTCATGCTCTGTTTATTGTTCGCCCTTAGTTCCGCCTGGACTAGGATCAGGGTTACTAGGTAGAAGGTGACAACCGTCGCCAAGCGCGCCACGTTTTTAAATGTTCCGGATTAAATCGATTTAGTGTATAGTATAAGATTTTGATTTCCTACTGAACTGTGAACTTTCTTCCCTCGTTATTTTTTTTTTTCACTGGCTGGCACTTTACGATGTAGATCACTGGTAATGCTCACTTTCTAGAAAAAGAAACGATAGATGGATAAAACAGTCGAGTGAAGTTGTAAATAACATCGCAGAAAGAGGTCTAATTTTGAACTGAATGTTACTAATTTTCTCCTGCTATCACCTGTTTCTGGCCAAGTGGACAGTAATAAGAGGAAATCAGCCATTGATATGCACTTATTAGCCGTTAAAGAAGGCGGAATTGGTGGAATATTATAATAATTGAGTAGCATAAAGCCTAGTATACGGTTCATTAAACCATTGGAATATTAGGTTTATTTTTCAAGAAATAAGGGTGGGAATTGAGTTGATTTGCAAGAAACCGTTAAAAAACAGCGAGATGTAACACTTTCATTACATTTGATCTAGGGAGAGAAGAAAACTGCACGCTGATTTCGCGGCAATGTTACATTTCGTAAGAACTACTTAATATTGACTCATTATTATTTTTGCTTTTAAATCAACTACTCAAGCATCCTTTGAAGAAAAACTTCCTTTGCCGTTGAAATGTATTTGTAAGTTTTGGAAACGCAAAAGGTTCAGATGATTGGGGATATTAGTTACAGAAACTAATGAACTACTACTCTAGTCAAAAGACACAGTTTAACATACTTTCAAACAAGGGAAAATTATAATTTTTTATTTAACCGAAGACTAAGAATTTTTTTTCTTTTTTATTATGTTTTATTATTCAATGTTTTTGTAATAAAAGGACTTGAAATAGATAATGCTTTTATTGGATTTGCAGAATATCTACCCTTATTATGGTCCTATGGTTAATTTCTAAATTATTAAACATAAGCATAGGTGCAAAAAATATTTTAAATGGCGCGAAAAATTTTATTTTATGATTGATTTATTGAGTGCACTTCTTTTGTATTCAATTCTTATAAAATTCCCGTTTAATTTATCATCTTCAATAAAATATTTTTGACAGTAATGTTTTAAATAAAAAAAAAATACCATTTTTATTCTGTCATAAAAATTGACCGAGCTGCGAAGCTTTCAATATCCCTATTTCAATGGTCCCCTCGTGGAAGATCCTCCAATTAACGCTCAGTATTGATCAGCAGTTTAATTATTGATTATCATTGATTATTATTGATTATAATTTATTATCATTGATTATTGAATTAATCATGATTGACTCAATTTAATCACTGATTGGCTTGATTTAATCATTGATTGGCTTGAAATAATGAAATGCAAGGCATCAAAAAACGGTAAAGCTTCGATCGTCGCAGAATGAAACTTTTTTGCTTAAATGGCTTTTGTATTAAATGCCTATAATAAAACAAAAATACTATAAAAATTAAAACTTCATAATTTTTTTATTAACTCAAAAAATATTGAACACGAATCTATATAATTTAAAACAATTTTACAAATGAAGGCATTTACCTATCCTTAAAATTTTAAAGATTAACTACTGGGCAACTTTTAGTTTGTTTAATTTAGATGCATTAATTCCACGTTTCGAAGAAATACGAGTGCTTTTTTTCTAGCGGACCTTGTAATTTTGAATTAAAGTTAAGGTAATGAGGCTGTTACCTATTTTGGACCACAATTAGAGGGGACACCCTGTAGAGTATTTGAAATGAAATGAATGAAATATTGAATGGAAGAGATATTTAGATTTTTCAATTAGCTTGGTTTAAATAGGACAAATATTTACACATTTCATTTGGATTGTCTTAATGTAAATGTTTTGCTGTTGATAAATGCTATAATTGTTGATGTAGGACTTTGTAAAACAAGAAGGGGAGTATTGGCTGTGCTGTATTAATCGGCAAAAAGGAAGTAACAAAATTGTTCATTAAGTATAGATAATTATTAACCTTTTTTTAAATAGTTAAACAGTTAATAGTTTTGAATATTCTTCCGAGTAAGAAATAGCCAATCCTAAAATAACATGCCTTGATGAACTAGCAAAATTGATAGAAGTAAAAGGAATGCACGGATAATGAAAATAATATATTTGGCGAACAAATAGTTAAAATAATTCCTAGACTGATAAAAAACAACTGTTCATTTATTAAATTAATATTATAATCAGAAATTAGTGAATATACAATAGAAATGCTGAGGTATCAGCTGTCATTAAGAATGTAAATATAAAGAATTATAAAGCAGTCGATTGTCTTATTGCATTGATTAAGCGTCTATACTATAACAATGCAAGACAACCATACTCATTCTATAGCTTCATTTTTCTACAAAAAAAAAAAAAAAAGAATGCCTTTAAAATGTCGAGTAATGTTATCAAAGTTCATCTTAGTGCATAAATATACATAATGTTTGATTATAGAGAAACAAAAGACTTCCAAACAGCTTGTTTTATACCAATTTATAAAGTATTATTCTGATTTTTAAATTTTCAGTTTTTTTATAAGTTCTTACAAAATTAATTTTCAATGATTTTTAAAGGATAAAAATTGTCTGACTTTTTTTATTGCAGGAAAGCATTTTAATAAAATGTCAAATGAAAAAATTTGGCCACACCATAAACATACGCCAAAAGAGCGATAATATCTATTTTCTATACCACAGTCACTGTCAAAATTACTTCATTTTAGAATGTTGCCATGGTTACGGTTGGTCTGATGCAAAATGATTTGGCGAAACGGGAAGAACTGTCAACAAGTCGCAACAAATAGTAAGCAGAAGTGGATTCAAAAACCGGGGGAAGGGACGTAGGAGATTAAAATGTTGTATTTAAATAGCCTCTTCTTTATTGTCTCTCGCGACGTTAATTTGTTGGACATTTATTATAAGAAGGAAAACGCTTCTTTGATAGTGGACATCATGTCAGCTTCTATTTATACAAACTCTAACAAAAGAATGGGAATTTTAATTGGACACTTAACAAGCCGTCAATGATAAGAAAACATTGTCAGGTGTTTTTTAGAATTCGAATGGAAGGAGGGAGGGTAGGATGAGAAATAAATAAGTAAATAAACTTCTTAGATGCATTCATTCGTTGTAAACAAGAATATTTTTAGAATCCGTCGTACTCTAAAAATATCTCCGTGATCTAATGCTGTAGGAAGGGAAAGATAAATGAAAAAAAAAATGTTTCATTGTTGTGGAATATTCTTTAATTGTAAGAACGTCTCCGAAATTCAAGAAATGGGCGAAAACGTTAAGTCGGAATGTTAGAGTATAAAAAAGGCTGCAATATTGAATAGAATAACAATTTTGTAATTTTTATACCTACGTAATGCCTGGGAAAAATAAATATCAAGTTTAAACATTAGGATATAATTTGACAACTGCATTGTAAATGATATGTTATGAGAAAAGTAGCAATCATCTGTCTAATAATGCAACTGTAACAAAAAGAATCTGTTAATAACTGACCAGTATGTAATTTCTGAAATTACTTCATGTTTTATAAAAATCTCCCCAACCTTTTTCAATAATATGCTCTTACAGAGATTAAGTACACTTAACACAGAGATACATAAAGAATGATTATAAAGCATTCATCAATAAAAAATTCAGGAAAGAAATGAATAAGTATTAAGCTGAATATTACTTGTTTAAAATCAGAAGAGTAAATACAGTTTTATCTATAGCTTCATAAGTAAAAAGAGTATTACAGAAAAGATTCCAACAAATCCAAATTTAGGACCACCTAGAATAGCATCACTGATAACTTTTCAAAATAGTTTCCATAAAGAGATATGTCCCGTCATTATAAATAAAGCTGTTAACTAGCTATTAAGGGAAAAGGGAATTAATTTTTTATACGGCAATTTTTCACTCTCGTAGAAAATGATGGTCTAATTTCGAATTCCGTGCTTATAGGGGCCCAATTGAAGAATAAAAAGGATAAATTAAAAAAATTAATTTCGAATGCATATATTTTTAAACTGAAGATCATTTAAATGTTATGGAGGGTATAATATTTAGTTACTATTTTATTAATAACAGTGTTTATTTGGTAATGAATTAAAGAAACTTTTTTATAGATTTACGCAATTTGATTTGTAGTTCCTAAAAATGTTTTCCTCTTTAAAATTTTGATTAAAATTGTTTTCAAATTTTTTTTCCAGCTTTCGTTCTCCAAAGTACATTCTGTTTAAAAAAAAAGAAGGAAAATAAAGAACAGATGATTAAGATTTGTTGACAGAAATTGCAAATTCATCTTATACATATTCATGTTTTAATTTGACATTTCTGACTCATTTGAAACAACCAACCATTAAATATACCTACAAAATAAAAATAAATTTCAAAAGTTATTTTCATTTTCAATATTATATCCTATTTGCTACACTCGAATTTCATTATCTTCACTTGCAACATTAAATTTGACACAAAACTAATCGATCTTTTTTTCTCCCTTTACACAAAAAAAAAAAAAAAAAAAAAAAAAAAAAAAAAAGGCATCTTTTCCAGGGCCGACGATCTTCGAAAATGTCAACGCCGTGTCGTCACAAAACAGCCAACTGCTGCCTTTGAGTTTTTTTCTTCTTTTTTTTTTTGTTTAAATCGTGAATCGCAGCAGCAGCGACAAGATTTTCCGGAAAAGTGAGAGTGTTCCGGACGATTTGACGGATTTCTTTTGAATGGTTGGTCGACTAAACATGCCGGCCTTCGTGCTCCAATGAGCCAGATTAGCAGAGATACAGTTTCGCTGTATTTGCATCCACTGCATATGGAATCGCTCATTAAATTCCTTTCGGATTACGAGTCAGGTCAATATGATGTATAGGCAGCTTTATAGGGATTTAATCCGGTAAAGATCTCGTTATGCAAAGAATGGCTATTGACTTTGCTTACATTTGAGCTTTTCTAAAAGATCCTCACCAAACTTCTAGACGTTCAGTAAAGGGTTATTTGTGGGACATTTATCAATTCGTTCTGCTTATGCACATCTGGTAGCAACTGTAAAATATATACACGTGAATCCATATTTTATTTCCTTACATTTTTAAAATTAAACATTTGATGAACTCGCTTCGTATATGCACTATTTAAAAAAAAGTATTTGCTTTCAAATAGAAGATGCATAGTTTTAATTATTTTTTATCTAATTCTCTTAATTATCCTTAATATTCTTCTTGAATTTGGATATTTTTAGAATCAAAGAAGATACTGAAGAACGAAACAATTAAAAAATTGATTCATTCATTCTTCAAGACAAGCTGTCTGTTGCCAAATGTTTAAATTTGAAAATTCGACAAAAAGTATGGTTTCTTTCTTCAGAACTTCTTAAAAAATTAACTTAGCTTAAATTTTGGATCGTTGCGAAATGAGAGGCACAATAAATAAGCGATCCAACGATTCGTTTAGACATTCGTTTGTAAAAGGTATATGTACGTTTACACGAGATATAAATACACCCACTAGAGCTTAGGGGTGTTCTAGTGGGTGTATTTATTGCAATTGATTCGAGTGCCTTCATAAGCCCGCGACAAACCTAACTGTGAATATTATCTCTCATCTTTCTATGGCATGAGATTTGTTTACATTTCATGCAACCTCCTTGAGAAAAAAAATAACCAATTTTGTTAGGTTTTTAGTAGTTTTAATAATTTTTAATAATATTTAAAATTTCCTCTCAATTATTTTTACTTAATAAAGCATTGAATCAAAAGAATCCAAATGGAGGTTTTAAATCTCATCAGATTGTGATCTGTTTTCTTAAATGCTTAAACGATTTTCAATCTCATTAGAGTCTATATTTTCTAAAAAACAAGTGAAGAAATAAAAAAGTAATCTAATGAAAAAATTAGATAAATATATTAAAGATCCAAAATTCAATAAAAATTTTATTAATCTGTCTCTGATAATGCTAAAGAATGAGAATATTTCAAATGAAATTATGAAATTATATTAAATAAATTAGACAAATTTTAAGAATTAGGAAAATTAGAGAAATCTAAGTTATATTATGAAAGAAAATACAAATAAAATATAAACAATTATTCAAAACAGCAAAATAATTATGTCGAACACTTTGAGCTAAAGCTACGATGATTTCAAAATTGAATTACTACGAACCACTTTAATTTTATCTCATGACCATGAATTGTTTCTAGTAGCAAAAAAGAAGAAAAAAAAAACTATCACAAAAGGCATTAAGTTCAGAGTAAAATTATTCCAAAATGATGTAAATATGCCAACGAAAATTTTTAAAATTTCTAAAAAATTTCCTTTTTTCTTATATTCAAGAACTTCACTAAACCGCTTAATACTTAGGTTGCAATTCGTAGTTAATAAAATCGTAGTCTGTATAATTTTTTTAAATTTTTTAACTGGTTTTCTACTCATTGAACTTACTCTTCTTTAATGCTCTAAACAAAACACTCTTTACTAACCACAAATTTTATTGCAGTAAAATGCTGAAACGTTCAAACACACTTGAACTTTTTACCCTCGACAGCATGGTATCACTCAATTTATCTAAGGCCAAGATCAGCTGCAAGGCATTTATTTCATTGTAGCCGAGGTATTGTGGAAACGACCTTCAAACGACGATTTCTTAAACATCTGCAGCATTGTGCTGAAGAATACTAATTACTTTAATTACTACTTTCTACTGATTAATTAAGAGTGCAAGCCATAAATTAAAGTGGCTATATCAGAGTTAAAGTGATGTATGTATATGAACATTTGAAAACTAACGAAAACTTTTTAAACAATGATTTCCATTATTTCGGGATGCTGATTGATTTTTTTTTAATTTACAGAAAAAAATACATAAGATATTCGAAATATCTTGATTAAAAGTTACAGTTTATTAACTGGATTTAAATTTTATTTGTTTATTGATTAAAATTAAGGAGTTTTTTTTTTGATTTCGGAATAATTTTTTTTTTAAATATTTCGAAAATTTTTATGACAGTTGTATATTTAAAAAAAGTCTAGAGCTATGAAATATAATGAAATAATTATTTTTTTCATATATTTCAAAATAAAAGAGAATAAATTAATTTAAATTGAAGAAATATATTTAATCACAAAAAAATAATTAACAATACAAGTAGATGCTTTCTATTGAGTTATTTGGCATTATAATTAGTAATTAGAAATCTTTTTTTTTTTTTTGGATAAGTTTAAAGTTTCCCTAATAATGAAAATGACTAAAATATTTAATGACTAAAAAATACGGAAATTTCTAAAGAAATTTTCTCATTTAAGTTTAACGATGTTAAAGGTATGTTATAAACCATTAATTATTAATTCAAAATAAATAACTTATTTTAGTTTTAGCAAGAATTATTTAATCTTGAAATCTCATTTGTCTTTAAAATAATTAAAAGTAAATTAGTTACTGCTCTGTCTTGTATCTTTTAAACTTTAATTTTTATTTATTTGTCAAATTATATAGAATTCCATTGCAAATTATGATTTCATTCATGTTTTGAATTTGGAGATTCTCATACAATACATTTTGTTTCCATTCATACGAAATAAGAAAATTAATAACATTCCAAGTTGAAACAAAATGCACTATTTGTATTATATCCAAAGTTTACAATTCATAAAAAGTTTAGAAAAATACATGACTTTTTCCAAGCCACAGAATAATAAATAAAACATTTGAAAAGCCTCCATCTTATTTCTCACTTTCGTAATTCTCATTAGTTGTTTGATAGTTTGAGTATAACTTACAAAGCATTCTTAGATTCGAAAGAGATTGTTTATCTTATGGCCACGAAAACACATTCCTTGGTTGTCTATATTTAACCTTGAACATCCAGAAAGACCCGTAATTAAAATACACAGAGAAAAGATGACGCAAAGCAATGTTGAAGTTGTGAAAGAAAATAACCACTGGCCACAGCTGTCAAGTTGCAAGTAGTGATGTTTTTGCAACGAAAATGCATGAACTTGAACTGTTTTTTTTTTAAATCTATATCTCAATATAACATTTAGAGACAAAGATTGTAAAAAAAATGCTATGGATAATTATTTTTTGTTAGAGAAAGACAAAAAAAAAAAATCTTAAAGAGGTGTCGAAATTTTTTATTGTTCCTCTTTTATATATACGATCAAGGAGTATCTTAATTGTGTTAATCATCGATGCCTTAAATACAGATTTTGTTTGCAGCAAATGATTTAAAAGATTTATGATCTTAATAACATGTTATCGTATTAAAAAGAAATGTTGTTGAAACATTAATATATAACTATTTGAAACTATTTAACCCAGTTGAAATATTTAAACGGAGTTGTTTAGCCATGAAACATTTCATTTTCTGCGTTTTATAGTTTAATAAAAATGAGTTTTTAAAGTTTTTTAATAGTTTTTTACTGCTTCATTTGTAATGTATAATTCTTTATCGATATTATAAAATCTTGCACTCAATACCAGATACTTTTCTTATATGGAATCAAAATTTCATTGACTAATTGTTGATTAAGAACTGAATACTGAGATATTCAACTGTCACTGCACAAATGTTCAGCATTTTTAGAATTTTATTATATCAATAGTGAATCAATAATGAATGAAATATCATTGATAAAGTTTGATCATTAAAAGATTGAAAGAAATAAAATAAAGGTTCGTAGAAATATCTGTAAAATAAATTTGATGGATATTTAAAAAAAATAGGAATTATTTTGAAGAATTCATTTCGTTAAGAAACAAATTTTAATGGGATTTTATATTTATAAACTGAAATTTCGAATACGAAAAAAAAAAAAAAATTGCAAAAGCTTTGACATGCATAGATATTTTCTTTAGAAAAATCAAAACCTGACAGAAAAGAACTCATCTTCAACATGTGTGTAAAGAATATGCCATAAAAAAACGTGTAATCAATTTGTGATAATCGACCATAGACTCCTCCAGTGTCAGTTGGCCATACCTTGCCTCCTGCCAGGGACCACCAACTGGGGTTCACGCAATCATTTACTTCTTGAACGGTAATTGACTTTTTCATTACAAAGATGTTCAAGAACTTCCGAAAGATAATATTTGGTGTTTCATATATATTCATAGCCTCCACTATGTGCAATTTGCTGCTTACGCAAAACAATTTGTCTTTGAAACACGTTCCGCCTCAGAATTCTTTTCTTATAAAGATTACAACCGATGGCCTATCATAACTTCATTCTTTTTTTTCAGGTTAATGTACATATTTAAGCTAAAAGGAAACCATTTTAATCATTGTGAAAAGAAAATGTTTGCTTTCGTATCTATCAGTGTGAAGGTTTCAGTCCAAAATGATTTACTCTAAGAAATTTTAAAAGATTTACTATCTGACCTAGTCGGAATGAACCAGGTACATTTTAAGCAAATCACCGATATTAATTGTTAAATTTTTCGTTTGTGTTAGCGTATCTGCAACACGAAAAGTGTTTTCGGTTACCCAGATTGGGGTGGTGACCTGTAAATAAGAAGTACATGAGCTTTGATTCTAACCCACCGAATGGGACTGGGTTGGGTCCGTCGTCATAGACCTATTTACCCATTACAAGAGCTGCCTATCAAAAGAAAATTGGAAAAATCGATTATCTAAGGAACTCATGGAGGCCGCAAATGATGATGCGCTTTTCAATTTCTTTCCGGCACATAATTTCGTTACTGGCATCATGTGTGCTTCTTTCTCACAGGGGTGGCACCAAAGGTTAGGAATTCTATTACTCTGATGCACTGGTCATGGACATTCAACCAAGGAATAAGTACAGCAATTTATGCAACAGATGTGGAATGGATTCATTTTATTTGAAAAAAAATCATTTTTTGAATCAATTATTGTCTCAACATTAAATGATTAAAAAATCTTCATGATTCGTCATGAAATTAAAATATTTGTTCAATGTTCCCAACAGCCAAATTTTATTATTTTTCTTGCTGTTTTGGAAAAATATTTTTTTAAAAAATTTATTACTGAAATGAAATTATTTATAGTTTTCAATTAAGATTTCTATATTAATAACTAAGCATTATTTTAGCTTTCCTTATTTGCAATGTAATGGAATGACTGAAGTTCACACTCATATGAAAATACTTTATTTTATGAAAATTTATGGTGATATTATCCTTTTTAGTAACATCCTCACAAAATATAACTGGTTTCAAATTCTAAACATCTTATATATTCTTTATTGTTTTTTTCCCTCCACCGGTGTTCTATAGAAAAAAGGAATTCTTTTATTTTAGTATCTAGAATTTTTTCTGGTCGAATTCAGCATTTATAAAAATAAACTTTTTCCTTTATTCCCTAGATTTATCTAGAAGTCATTCAAGATATCGAAGCTGGTCAGGAACTTCATTTAGCTTCTTACAATCTATTATTGGCTCATGAGCCATCATCACATCAAAGAAATGGAAACCTGGGTTCTCATGAAACAGCAGGTTAGTGATCCTTCATCCTAGTTTTTCGTTTAAGAATTAACACTTACTGGTAGTGTAATGAAACGAGATTTTTAAAATGAATTTTATATAAAATTTTCATAAAATTATACTGCATAGCAGTATTAATTTGATATGCTGTCTAATTTCAAATTCTTTTAGTAAGAAAAATCCTTTTATAAAGCAGAAGCATGCAAAATTTTTGTAAATTATGTCTAGAATTTTTTTAAATGCCAAGAAGAACTTTCAGCAAAACCTGCTTCAATGAATAGAAAAGCTGATCCATATGAAATGGCATGCTGAAGTGTGAAATACTTATAATGCAAAGTTTTTAGTGTATATCGCTGTAATGAATATTTGATTTGGTATAAGGGAAACTAAAGCTATAAAATTTGTAGCAAATGCTACTTCTATGAGTAGAAAAGTTGAACTTCATGGATTACTTGTTACAATAAGAAATCCTATTGTCATTGTAAAGTTATAATTTTTTTTTCGTTCGCTACTTTTATATCATTCACAATATTACACAAATGAAAGTAATATTTACATGGTCCATATAAACACCTTCTTTCTGCTGCCCTTTTTTTGTGCCGAAAAGTCTCTTCCAGATTTTTCTTATTACGTTACGGAATAGTCCATACGAGGCTATCATTTGGCGGTCGGGCATGCGGAAAGCGATTTTACCATTTGGTGTTTCTGACCAAAATCGTTTCGTTCCGATTCGAGGAAGAGGCAAACAGGCGCGTCATTATAAAAAAAAGAAGTAATGTTAGAACTAAGAGGATGTTTCTGTTCCGTTATGTCATGCGTCGGTAATCCCTCCCTTGATTGCTGCACATTATAACACTTCCTCTCGACATACGAGCAGGAACCTTTCCCTTTTGTTTTTACTTCTTACCTGTCACTAAGGGCTTGGGATTCATTCTCTTTCTTTTGAAAATGATCTATTAGAAGAAGCTCTTGTTAAAGATATTCATTCTACTAAAATGTAAACAGTGTGATCAATAAATTCATTATTACTGTTTTTTTTTGTTCACTGGAGACCGTGTTTAAAATGATTTAGTTTGTTTGGTTAGATTCATCTGGTTTTGAAACAATACGAAGGATATTTTGGAACTAATATCTAGTAACTGTTGAATTTCAGGTCAAATATAGAAAATATTTAAGCACAACCTATTCCTTAAACTTAAATTTCAGGAAAAAAAAAGTACATTTCATTTTCTTGGACTCTAGTCCCAAACGTATGTTGTTTATCTCTGATAAAATCAGGTCTCGGACCTTTCTTTGCCAAATCAAGTGGTTTTTTCTAATTACGAAACAAGGAGAATATATAAATAAATAAAAAGTGGAACTGGTGATATAAATAAGAAATAAAATGCGAATTATGAAAAAAAAAAACTTAAAACGGATCATGATTGTTTGAAGTCATTGCAGTCCCGAACATAAATCAACCCAATACTGGAACTGGTTGCCAATTTTTAGTTATATTGTGACGACCTGAAATAATTGTGAACGTAACTTTTCATGACTTTTCTACTTATTTGTAATGGTTCAATAGCAATTTTAAAAATTTTAAATAAAAATTTATCTTCAAATTATAAAAATTGACGAAGACCTAAATTTATCTTAAATTTTTGCGTATTTTGGCTACTTCAATTGTCCAAATTTAAAAGTGGACAGCCACTTTTAAGAAAGAGAAAGAAGTTAACTTTAAGAAGAAAGAGTTAGGCTTTAAATAGACTTAAAATTTCCCTCAAATCGATTAGATTATCAATTCATTTAAAAATAAAAACAAAAATTATATATTCACAAATCATTTATAATTTTTTTAATAATTTTTTTTATTCAAGTGTCAAAAATCTCTCCTTATAATTATCAAATGTATGATAATTCGTTTTTAAATGATACAGCAGAACTGCAATTTTTATTATATGATTCTTTTAATTTAATAGTATTTATATTTTAACAGATAGAAGCTTTCTTTAAACAGCATGCTCTTTTTCATAGTTTGTCAGGATTTTAATTCAACTGTACCAAAGTTTTAAAATTATTTTATGAATTTTTGCATACAACCGATTAGCTAACACAATATGGCAACCTGGACATTCTTCCAGCAGTATGTACAATCTATTAGGATAACAAAGTGGTCTGTTGCTCAGTGAAACAATTTAGAATAAGTCCATCTGGCATGATAGCCATCTGTGGCCAATCCTTTGTAACCATTTTCGTGTTCCATCTGCTGTGCGTTCTTGACCTTTTTCACTTTTCTTTCCAGGCATAGTTGTGCATTGTAACAGAATACAATAAACGAAAGCCCTTTAGAAAATTACGCAGTGGTCACGTCATTGCGAAATTCATGATTTTAAGAGTGACAGGCATCTTATCATTATATGCGGACCGTTTACCCTATTAAAATTCCGATTTTTTGAGGGCAGACATCATGCTTATTAATTTTTTATTTTATTTTCCCAACTATCTTTCTATTATTTTACAAAATGTATTATTGAATAATCTATCATGAAATAAATGCTCTGTAAATGAATGACGGGGGCTATATATATTTACATCTATTTTTACTACTGAAAGCTAAACTTGTCTTATGATTTTATTTGCATAACTTCTGACAAAATCTTTTACGATATTTTATTGGTAATATTGAGCTTAAAAAAATTCTTTCATTCTTATAAATTCTTGAATGCACAACTTTTTTATTATTTATTCGGTATTAATATTGTACTGCATGTATTATTTTTCTAATTTTCTTTTATATTTTATAAAGCAATAAATGCATAGACTCAAAAATAATATAAAGAAAACCAGATTTTGTAACACTATTTACATATTAATACGAAAAAGATCATTGTATTGATTAGGAAAAAATGATGACCAAAACCACACACAGCAGTATTTTTATATTAAATAAATGCATATATTTACAAATATCTCGAATGAATAGAAAATTTGCCAAATAAATGAATCACCAAAATGCAAACAATAAAGTAATGAAAAAAAATAAAAAACTAATATGTTGCATCTTGCGACAATTATCATTTTGAATAAAATCTCGTGCGATAGAAACAAAATGAAAAATAAAATTTTTAAAGAGGCGTCTTTACTGTATTTTCTATTTCATGATTTTTTTTTACTGATGTTTAAAGAAATCTGTGTAAGACGGTACGATTTGTTAATATGATATACGATGTCCTTTTAATCAATTGCACACTCCAAATGGAAACGTTTCTATCTGAAAACTGTGTAAAGTACACAAAATACCATCATATAATATTGTGTAAATCTTAAATTTCAATACACAATCAAGTATTAGATTTTGGAAAAATTAATCAATGACGAGAAATTAATCAATCAATAGCTGTGAAGCGATTTCAAACGGCACATAGAATTATTAAAATGTAGTAGCATAGATATTATATATGCACACACATGAGACTATTTACTTCTAAAATATTCTAATTTGCTTTATTTATACTAATGAGCGCCCTTTTTTTATAATACAGCTAAAATTTCCTTACGAAAAAGTATTTATAAACCATCGACCTAAAATGAAATATGGACAAGAATTAAAATTGAATCTTAAGTACGATATCATTTTAAATATCTTTTAGGAAAATAATCCTTGCGAAGAATTTTTTGTAGGACTTTTCTTTTATGAATGTTACAAAATTCAGCATTCATGAAAAGTGTTTAAAAACTTCTTTTTCAAACCCACATTTTTACACTTTAAAATAACACACTTTTTGGATTCTTTGTTACGTTCCGCCATTTAATGCTGGAAGGAATGAAAGGTCTTTTCCCATTTAGGAATCCCTAGATTCCAACTTTAGTATGGAACGAAAAGTGAATTCGAAACCGTAACATCAAGCTTGTCAACATAAAAACATGCCGGGTTATTATGTTGCAACAACAGTTAAACGTTTTTCTATGAATGCATTTGTTTTTGAAAGATAATCTCTTTATAGAGCTCGTAAAAAAGAGAGAGAAAAAAAATACTGATTGTTTACTTTTTTATATAGACTAAAGAAGTGTAATTTTTTTGAAATTTTTTTTTATAAAAGGCAGGATCTGTTTGTTATGTTATGGTCTGATTTACTTCGTCTCAGAAACTGTATAGCTTTAAAATTCATTTACAAAAGAAGGGAAAGACCCAACCACTTGATTCCTATTTGACACCTTTCCAATAGAAGCCATTTTGCATTTTTATCCATCGTCTACCTTCCACAGTAATTTTTATCTACTCATACAGGAAATTGTTTTTGCTTTAAAGATTTTCAAAGGACTCATTTCGCTTCCTTTTGGAAGAAAAAAATCTCTCTGAAATTTGTATACAGCAGAAGGGTTTTCTTCTAATTTTTTTTCGTATATTCCTATTTTAAAAGGCTTTCAAAGAAAAAGCCGTCTGTTTCGTTAAATATAGTTGGACCAATAGTTATCATTTCCTATCAAACAAATCTAAAGATAGCAACTCGATCACGTGAGTCCTGAGAGACATAATTTTTGAATAGCATCTATAGTTTGTTGCTTTTCGAATTATAAAATTCTCATACATAGGCAGACAGTTTTTCTTATTTAAATATTTCATTTAACACACGACAGAGATACACAATTTTTTTATAATGACTTCAGAAGAAAGTTCATCCATCTAGTTAGTTGCATTTTCCAATTTGGGCCCACAGATTGACAGAAAAACAGAAAGACAATCATAAGAAAGAAAAAAGAAGGTGTTTTTTTTCAGAGTATGGGGAAATGTAGATTTATCAGTTAGAATACTTTGACGCTTTTTCTTCTTTACCTTTCGATAGCATACGGGGAAAAAAAAGCAAACTTTTTTTTAGACTAAAAGAAAAATAACAAAATTAAATTTTATTTGGATGCAGTTATGCAGTTCAGAACTATTTCTAAAATAAAAATTCTGAAATTTAATCCTCACAAAATATGATATAAAAATTCTAACAAGTCTCTTTCCAGTTGCAGTATAAACCCTCTGCTGTGTAATGGATTGGAGTTAATCATTTTTTTAAAGAAAGATACAGATATTTAAGTGTAATCTAATAACGAAACTTTAATTCGTAAAATGGCGACTGACTCGGATTTCATAGCTGCTATCAATTAATAATTAAAGAAACAAATTAAAGTCGAATCCTAAATAAAAATGTTTTATAGAACATTTAAAAGTAAGTATTTTTTTTAAACTGGTGATAAAAAATATTGAAATTTAGAGAGTTTCGGTTTCTTTATTGTTTGAAGAAGATATTTTCTCTGATTCCTAAATTATGCAGTATTATCTAATTTAGAGGGAAACAATTTTAAAATCCCAGTTTCAACGCATTATCAATTGAATACCAGACGCCTATCTCCCATTTTTCCTAAAATAACTTTACTTCGCATTATTGCCGGCGTCCTGGCATAGGAGTAGCACGTATTCCTCGTGATCTGAGCGTCCCGGGTTCGAGTCCCGATTCAGGAATGGTTCTTCTTCTTCTGTGCTCTATCAGTGAGGTGTGTGATAGAGCGCCTCCCCCCACCCTGTGAAAACGGGTTGTGCAAGCGAATGTGACGCATGAGTAGCCAAGACATTCGCTTGGCCCTAGATGGCGCTACTAAAAAACCACGAGACGCTCAATTGGCTTAAGTACCTGTCAGGTAACTGGCAGCGAGCTTATCAACATGTACCATAAATCACAACGCAACAAGAGCTTCATATTAATAAGGAGTAATTATCTTCAAATTCTGTTCAGGATTTAAGAAAATTAAGTACAACCATTTTTATTCAACTTTCAAAAACTAAAATTAACTGAACGAATTGTTGATACTAAAACAAGGTTTATAAAAAATAATATTCAAAAACTTAAAATAAAGAATGGCATTTAAAAAAAAACATCTGAACAAAAGCATCTTAAATAAAAGGCTAAATTACGACTATTTAGTATAAAATACACAATGACTTCACATCTGTCTCACACTTCAATCTTGTTTGAAAATTTTCAGACCTCCCATTCATTTCTCCAGATAAAATTAACAAACAATAAAATAAATTAAACTATTTCTTGAGCAATTATTATCATTATTGAATATCGCAATTCATTTCATTCATTGCTCTAACATTTCATTTTCGTAAAATAAAAGCCATGTTGCCCAATCGTACCTTACGCCCTTACCTGAAACAATCGGAGAATTTTCCCACGGTTAGCACAAATATGTAAAATTTCCTCGAAAAACGTTTCTCACGTGTGTTCTGTACCAAAACTGCATAATCAACTTTGGAATGCCACACGCGTTGAAAAATAGCTCCTCGTTTTAATTAAAATAAAAATCATTTCTTTTTTCCTTTAATCAGTCAAACAAGTCAAAATATTTCGTTTTTAATGCAGAAGTTTCATTATATTTTTCTGAATTACCTACTTGTGAATTCACACACATTATGAGCAAAATGCATAATCGCTTTTCAAGAGAAGAATTGAACTTTTCCCGCCAAGATTTCATCATTGTTGATTAAAAGGCATTCACTTATTCATTTTTTTTTATCAATTTCATGATGCATCCGGTTCAGAGATAGTGTTCCAAATAATTGAAACCAGGAAATACCTTAATCGGGATGATTTATTGTAATTCAAGATGAAGTTTTGAACGGTAGACCGAGTTCGACAGGGAACGCGGCATTTAATCTTCGACATTGTTATTGATAAAATCAATCATGTATTTTTTATAAAGTATGCAAATAAATATTACAGGTTAAGCTTCTTTAATCTTGCATTTATTATGTTTGTCCAATTTGCATTAGAAATACATGTTTCATGGTCAGTTGCATCAGAATATGTTTCGGAAAAAATAAAAATGAACTTGCGGCTCATTTTCTAGATTTTAAGTTTAGTTAATATCTTATACAGGAAAAAGTACATGGGATCGGATAGCTATACATAGCACTTGAAGATTCGATACATAAGAATTTTGAAATACAGAAGTAAATACTGCAAATATTTCATCATTTTCTTGCTAAGAATAATTGTTGTATATAGTTATTTGGAGGAAGGAAAGGGGGGGGGGTAAAGAAGACATAAAAGAATTAAACTGTAAAATTATTTTTAAAAAATGCACGAATAATGATAATTTTTAAAAAAATTGATATTAGATTCAAATTTCAGATTCAAATATTAGATGATTTTTGATTCAAATCTCCTACTTTTTTGCCGCTTCTTTCTCTTTTACCTTCTTCCTACATCTTCAATTAAATTGAGTTTTTCTTTCATTCTGAAAGTTTCTATTTTTTTGGTCATGTCTACACTAAAGAATCTAAAGCTGAATTGAATTTTTTTCTTTCAAATTAAAGATTTCTATTTAGACAGCAGTAAAAAAGTACACACAGTAAAAAGGTCTAAAATTAAATAGAAATTAAAGTAAAAATCTCACTTGAAGTTAAAAAAGGAATTCGCAGAAAAGAAACTAAGAATAGTGTATGAGTCATGGGAAATATTTTGATTGATGATTCTGTGAATTTGTACTGTTTTCATTCTTTATTCTGAATGAAAATAAATGATGGCGTTTTGACTGTAATAGGTATTAAACGTTTTTATGCACGCTTTTGTTAGTTATATAGAAACAGTTTAGACTTTTTATAAACTAATCAGAATAGTTTTCTTTTTTTAAGTTCGATATTTAGAAAATTCCGATATGTGGAAGTTTATCTTTATGGGTCTCACTGAATTTTATCAACTTGCAGTCGTTTAGTGGGGAATAACAACTTTCATTCTCTTTCTAGTTATATTAATGTTCCATTCTGAAGTTACATTAAAACTACATAGGGATGAACAAATAATTTTTAACTATGGTCAATTGACGAGGAAGATAACAGAGATGACACTATCTCGCCAAAATTTCAAACTAAGGCAGTTAGAAAACGTGCCCATCTAGAAGGGTTTAGAATGTTATGGAATCAAAACTCAAAGTCTCAATTCTCAAGTCAGAAAGTCAAGAATTTGATACCAAGAACCCTCTCCTCCTTTAAATAAAATCAAATTTTAAAATACGTGTTACTTAAAATTATAAATAATAACTAATATAAAGCAATTATTCTACTGATTTTATCGAAATCTTTTATCCAAGAAGTTGTTTTCAATGTTTGTGAGTCTTTTAAGTTAAATCTCAACTGTTGTACGTATTAAATAAAGTTGATTATCTCAATTGGGTAGATACTGATGGCTCTACAAATTGCAATAAAATGCGAAAGTTTTCAGAATTATGATATTTTTCTCATGAAAGGTTCTGAAATATGCAATAAGGGGGAACAGATTCTTCTTAATATTTGATGTTGGAAATTTCATTATAATAAAATTTTAAAATTTAGATAATAAATATTCAAAACTTTAGGAAGCGTTCGTAGAAGATTCAGACTGACAATGTAATTTTATATAAAATACCATTGACAAAATGTACGAAATCTAAGAGTTCCAGGGAAAAATTAACTAAAAAGAACAAATTATTCTTCCATCAATTCGCCATACCATACAGATTTTTTTTCCTACGAAAATTGCATGAAAATTTAAAAAG
The DNA here is from genome assembly GCF_947563725.1 of Argiope bruennichi. NCBI lineage: Eukaryota > Metazoa > Arthropoda > Arachnida > Araneae > Araneidae > Argiope > Argiope bruennichi. The sequence goes on from NC_079152.1 coordinate 83,179,419, forward strand.
TAGGATACAGAAAAAAAAAATGAAAAACGTAATTTGAAGTTTAATTCTTGACTAAAATTAATTAAAAGCATGAACCGATTGTCTAATATTCCTGTAAAGTTATTTTCTACAAGCGAAAAATATAGTCAGGAAATAACTTTATTAGCCAATTATTAAAGTTACTTATATAATAATAATAATGGATAGAGGCGAAAGTATAAATTACTGCGCTGTGTAGAATCAACATGCTATAAAACTGCTGAACTATTACTTGCTTACATGCAGAACTATTGAAATCTTATCGTTAAAATCATTAGTATTTTAGAAATCTGACACATTTGCGAACTAATAGACTTCAGCGCACATTAATGCTCCACAAATATGTAATTTCATCCAGTTATGTATTTACAACGAAAACAACCAACATTCGCTGAAACGGGTCAATCGGCACACCTCAATCTTGAGTATTTTTTTACTTGCTGGTTTGTTATGGAGTTTATCGGCTCATGAAGCCTTGCAAACTCATCCGAGATCGTTGGTCAATCTAACCTCTTCCTTCACGTATGCCCACAACTCGCAATAGGCCGGAGACGGCCGAAAATTATCCGCGCACTTTGAGCACGTGAGCAGCCGAAACCCTCAATTTGCCTCGGTAACTTGACCTGGTCACTCTCCCTTGTGGCCGTCTGACCGAAATGGACTACCAACGCCTATCTAACCACTGCCTTGTTAGAATGTGCTGAAGAAATCACCGTAAGGTACAGACTCTAATACTGCACTGTTACAGAATGGACGGATGAGAGAGAGAAACAAAAAGAGTGAAAGGAAAAAAAAAAAAAAAAAAGATTAAACTTCCTTTATTTAGGTCATCATCAAACGTCGTTTAAGAAGTTGGCGTCTTATCTGTATCATTCTTTTGCAGGAGGAGTTGCATTGGTCGGTGTTCCTGCCACCATGGAAACAATTGTCTTTCTTTTTTTTAATGACCCTGCACTGATTGTTTCTTTTCGAAAAGGCTTTTCTAAGGGCAGATGCTGTTTTAATAGGCATTAGAAAACATTGCAAATCCAATGCAGCCATATATTAGGTAGCAAAATATTTATTGATTTTATATGATTGAATGCAAGCGTGATTATTTTTGAAATTATTTTATTTCCACAAGCTTTATTTTTCCAATTTAGAATAATTCTAATCCTATTCCTTTTCTTGATCATATGGATCGGAACTCTTCCATTTTCATACACTTGCGAAGTTTGAAAATGGGGAAAAAAATGTGAAATTGAAAAATGTGTGAGAATGAAACAGTTTCAAATCAATGTATTCAAGAAAGAAATTGATTCATTTTTTCTACCTGAGGATTTCTAGTCCTATTCTTCATTTTAGTCTCCATCACGATATTTTGGGCCCTTTCCCTATTCTAACTTTTTTTTTCATGCCAGATAATAGCATTTATGTAAATAAAATTAAATCTTTTATAGAAATTATCATATTTGAAAAGGCTAAAAAATTCAGTAAACATGTTTAATTACTTACTCATTATATTTCTAATAATTTATTCATTAAATTATTTCGTCACCAATTCTTGGTATAACTTCTCTAAAGAATTAGAAAGTATCATTCAATTGCAATCAAAAATGATGCCAAAAAGTATATAAAAAAATCTGCAGATCTCTAATGACTATTGATTTCAGTCAAAAAACATAAAGCTGGCCGAAATTGTCTAAACGTAGCAAAATATTGCTAAGAATCAGTCACCAATCAGAAGACTTGTCATTAATAAATAATTTATAAATGATTTTATGAGATGTAATAGAAAAAAAATTGACTAAAAGTCAAGTCAAATGAAAATTTGGAGTTGCCAAAAGTACATAATGTGTATGTTAACTGAAAATGTCTTAGAACTATTTGATATTATTTTGCATTTTTAATTAAAAATTTCAGTGTATTCGTTTTAACATAAATAATTAATCTGTAACTTCACGAAGCCTTACAGTTAAAAAAATTCTTCACATTGCAATTTTCATAATTTTTTTCCTATATCCTAGAAGGATTTCTTTCATTATCTTAAAAGGCACAGTTTTGTAGAAATTTTTAAGAACTACGACAAATCAAATTATTAATAATTAATGAATATAACAATTTTGGTATCATCACATAGCAATTAAAAATTTCTAAAGAATATGAATAAAAAGGAGAATCTTTTTTTATTAAGTTTTTTTTAATAAACAAAGATAAAGAAAAAACGTAGAGAATAAGTGAAATCAATAATATCTTATATTCAAAACTAATATTTGATAAAATTTATTCTATTCATTAAGCCTTCTAAGAAATTAATAAAGCACAAAAATATTGAAATTTAGCTTAAATATAGCCAAGAAATCATCAAACCAACCAAAACGTGATTTTAAAATTTCTGTTATTCGAATCTCTAATCTTCCCTAAAGAAACGAATTTTAAAAAGAAGCAGAAAAGTATATTACCCTATTTTTTTTTAATCACTAAATGGCAATATTTGCATTCTTGTCAATCAAACAAGAGTTAATTTTTTTTTTGTCTTCTCCCTTGAGCCATCAAATCAATCATCACACATATGGTGACACATAATGAACTATATGTAGGTGATTAGAGAAACCACAAATTAGTTTTACCAGGGGCATGAGACAGTGATATAACATTTCCAGTGATTCATAAGAAGGAAATAAACTTCTGTTTCAACATCTCCGGCTACTCTCCGCAAGAAAAGGATTAAAGAATTTCATCCATAAGTTTTGCCATCAGGAACATTCCCTTAAATGACCCTCTTCAATAATCGACAAAGAAACAAAGCCATTTGCTTTGATGGTCGTCACTTAATGTGGATGGATAATAAACTTAGGAATCTGCAAGTTCATTTCGCTTCGCTATGAATACTCTTTCAGAAAGAGGACTGCTCTTTAACCCCTTTTACCATTCAGCACACCTCAGCGACAATCGAATTTCGTGATGAAAGTTTGGGGGTCGCTTTCCTAACGGGGGTCAAGCTGCACCAAGACACTACCTAATCAATCATGGATTCGCCGAAAGGATCCAACTGACGTTTTTTCCTTCTTTCTTTATTCTACACACTAAAGGATTTAAAATTTTATTTTACCATCTATGGTCTGATTTTGAATGTGGTTTTTTAATCCCAAAACAATTGTTTTAAAATTTACCAAAAATATTTATTTTATTAGGATTGAATATTATCGAGATCATACATGAATTCTGTAATAGAATTCATTTTCAGTAAAGAATTATATATTGTGTTATGTTTCAATGTTCGATATTAATTTTTCATAAATGTTGTACAAGCAACATAAAACAAAATTAACCAAACTGTAAAGAAATTATTAAAATGAAATGTATTTACAGGAAAATTTGTTAACATTCCTTTTGATGAAAATTAAGTAAAGTAAGTTGCAAAACTGTTATACTGTTTATTGTTAATACACTATACTTTTATATATTGAACCAATGCATAATTCAGTAAATACAGAATATTTGAACATTTTTTTGAATATTTTCTTTTCATTTTCATTCCACACAACAATGTTATGTTACACTGGATTCATATTCTTACAAATCTGTATTCTGTGAATTCATGTATTTTTTTGCAAGCACTTTGGTGATTTTTAAATACTAGTTTTTGTTTCAAAGATATTTAAGCTTACCATCTCCTCCATTTACGAATATAACGATCAGTAAATATTGGTAAAGCTGCGAAACCAATATATTTAAATTCGTATAATCCTGAGTTTACTAAATTTGAGAATACCATGTTAAAATATTCACTTACAATTCATATAAATCAATAATCGGCAAATTATAGAAAATTCAGAGTACCTCTGTACAACTTTTTATATAATTTTGTCTACACATAACTGCATGATGAGTGAATTAATAAGAAACGGAGTGCAAAATGGTACCTTTTAGTAAAGCGAAGTGGTGCGCGTCCCAATTCTCCCAACAATGGCTGGGGTTCAAGGAGCTAACCTCGAAACATCACAGCGGCTGCCTTAATGAGATCTCTCTGACCGCAGCCCCCCATTGTTTCGAGGGAATTTGTTTGTTTTCGGGGGTGGCCTCCTACCCTTCACTGGGATGACCCATATCATCCCCCGAAATGCGTCCGTCGTGATGCGCGTGCTACAATCGCAAACCGTTGGCGTGAGTTGATGGCAAGATAGCAGGTAATGTGCCGAGGATTGTTGCGTCCACGCGTGCCACACCGCAGTGAAAGTGAAGCGGAGGCGGTAAAAGAGAAAGGATACTTAGCGAGTTTTTTTTTTTTTTTTGACATCCATGATTCTCTAGCAGTATAGCGTGATATTAAGGTTGATTCAGAGAGTGAGTCTGGCAGTGTGCTGCATACAGTAATGTGAATGTAGAATAGGACATCTTCGACCACCCAATACATCTGCAAAATTTGAAGCGTTCGTTGTTGAGATTGCACAACAAAGAAATGTACAAAGTTTTCTAATAAAGTAAATTTTCAAAGTAGAGATTGTGAAAAGTTAGTTATATGAAATAATTCATTTTTTTTTCAGATTCTACTTAACAAAAAATTGCTGATAAAAATCCTATTTACTTAAAAAAAATATTTTTAAAATTTGTTAAATAACTGTTTTAAATACGCTTATTTTTATTTTTCTACAATTATTAACGGATTTTCTAATGTATTTTATAAGTTTGGGTTGGGACACATTTTTTTGGACAAAATTGGGTATTGAAAAATATATGTTTTTTAAAATATATCGTGAAAAAAGCTTTAGAAACCCTATTTTCAGGAGGACAAAATTAAATAAATCAGACGCGATTGATTGCATTTAACATCTAAATGTATTCAGAAAAAAATCATGTTAATTTTCAGATTTTTCTGTACAGAAATATAAGGGGTAAGTTAAAGTGCTGATTGCTTAAAAACTTAAAAATAAACTTTTCTTATCCATTTTCATAATTTTTATTTTTAATGTTACCAAAGAAGCTTAAATTTATATAAAAAAGGCTAATTAAATGAAGATAGGGGAATTTGAGGAGCTCCACTAAATAATAGGATCATTACACAGCCTCCTCATAATCATGAAATTAAAGATTAATTTGAAAAGTTACATGATTAAAACTTAACCAAATCGCAATCATTGAACTAAAATTTAATTTCCGAAGTGAGTCAACAAAGAATCCACCAAATGGCAATTTTTGAATTGAAGACATGAAGAAATGTTTTCACCAGAAATCGAATTATGTGCACTTTTTACTCTCAAGAAGGGGTGGGTAGGAGGTGTTAGGTTTCCTGTTAGGTATCCTGACTTTGAGGTCTTTAGCCTTAAATATATAAGGGAAAAGTTTTCCATGCAATTTAATCTAATTTTAGAAAAAATGACACACAATGCATTTTTTTCAATCATGGGTTATTTCTTATTAAAGTAAATAACTTTTATAGAATAAAAGGTTTCATTTTCACAAAAATTTCTGTCAGGTTTTGTCTCAACAATTTGATACATCCAACATCTGAAAATTAGATTTCAAGTTGCTTTAATCGAGATACCTTGTATTATGAAGTATTGCAATTTCTATCACATATTGATTAACAAAATTACATAATTTCGACATTTAGATTTTTCAGTTATTAAAGCACCTCTTAGATTTGTTTTTCCGCCCAAAGTCTTTTAAAAGTCCGTCAGTAAAAAGGTAAAAAAACATTCTTATACTCATTTTTATTCGAAAAAGGGAATTCATTTTGTAAAGCTGAAAAATAAATAAGAAAACAAAACATTAAATTTATGATAAATCCAGGAAATTCAAGTTTAAATAGCTATTCAAAACAAATTTCAATGACCTGTTCAATATACCTGTAATTATTATAACACCAACTAATATGAGATGGTTTAGAGCAAGATAAATGATAATTAATTTTGTTTATAAATGTTCAAAAATTTGGAAGATAGTGTGATGTGGCTATCCTATTGAAATTCTATGAGACATAAGTTCATTATATGCAACTTAAGAAGCTCCGTTTTTGTAACAGTTTAATTAGATTTTCATTACTAGTCAGAATGATTAAATCAAATATTTAAATTTAGGGAAAATTTTAGAGCAAATAAATAATAATGAATCAGTGATATAAAAACAAATAATAATAATCCAAATAAATAATAGTGAATTACAGTGCATCAAAACACAGAAAATACTTCCTCTATCGGTATTTTATGAGTATATTCAAACCTTTTTAATAGGTATTTAAAATGTGCCAGAAAATTTTATTGATTAATCATTCAAACACAATGTTATTGCTGCAGTTAGCTATTATTGTATAACCAAAAATTATAGAACAGCAGCTGCGCAAGTTTTCTGCTTTTAAAAATGTTTTAATATCAACTTGAAAGGTATCAATTACGGAAGAACTTCAATAACATTCTATAAGATCCTTCAACATTATCCATACCGTGCGTGACGAAACACGATCAAACTGACCACGACCAAAAATTTTCCGTGACGAGACTCCTACATTCTTTGCCAAGCCTGATTGATCTTGATGAATGATTTGAATAATCGATATCGGAAAGAACCTGCACCAGTTAAACATATCCTACTCTTTTATCTAACGCCTACTCCTCTTACGCGAACAGGGCGCAGATACCACTATTAACCCGAGGTTAATTTCTAATTTCGCAATGATTCGTGAGGGTGGTGGCTTAGTCTGTCTTAAATTGTTCTTTTAGAGATGCGGTGATTATAACTTAAGAGGGAACAAAATAATGGAGTCGTGTATGAGTAAGAGCAGTCTGATGCATGTCTTCTGGCAAGATGAAGGCAGATTTTTAGTTAACTCAAGGTAAGGAGTAGTTTGCTGATTGAAAGATTTGAAATTCTTTGGAAAATTGGCTTTTGACCAAGAGTGAAAGGCACCTGAAGCAAATACCCAGAGAAATTCAGCATTTTTTTTTTCTTTTTTGCCAAAGTATTTATTAAAATTATTCACAGTTTTTAAGGTAATTTAATCATTAGAAATCGCATTAACATTTCCATTAACAAAATTCTGTAGAATCTTTTTAAATATAAAATCCTTTAAAAGTCGACACACCCTAATATGTGTTTGGTTTTTCAGATACCCAAGCAAGATGGTAGTCTAGCTTGCCATTGCAGGAAATATTTTAAAACTAATATTTTTCATTATTATTTAGAAATGAAACTCTTTATTTATTTATTTTTGCAGTTTTTATATGTGAGATACTTAAAATGTATTTTAAGGTCTCTTTCCCTCCCCTTAACTCCCAACAAGTTCAACAACTTTTAGAACCTGATTTGCAGTTTTGTCTTCAATCATTACAAAACGGATGAAATCAAATCTTTATACTCGGAGCTTAATGAGTTGCCCTCAATCTTTTTATCTATATATATAACTGTCATAATTCCGAAATGAAGATGGCATATTATGTACCCGTATACGATTTTGCTTTTTCTTTTCTCGAAAAAATTTATTTACAGACATGAAAGGATTTTGTTTCATGTTACCTCTGTTATGATGAAAAATGAAATTGCAATAAAAAAAATTGCAAGAGGAAATAAATCAATCTGCTAAAAATAATCATTAACGTTTGACCAATATAGCAAAAAAAAATCGCGAAATATTTTTCTGATTTCAACTTGGGTTTGAAAGATATAACCCTCATAAATAAATAATCATCGATATATTTACTATATTTACTTACTAGTATATTACTTTACTAGCAATATAAAACCATACAATTTTAGTGTATACGTTTCGATGCATTTGTGAATGAAGTCCTTGCTGTTTTGAAAAGATGACATTTAATTTTGAATACGTAAAAATGAGAATAGGATAATTAAAGATAATATAAGAAAGCATTAATTTTTGGTCTATAAAAATTATAATGTTAATAATCCGTTTAATCTCAGCTTTCAGTAGGCTTAGACTGGTCTGTATAATCTTGAATTAATATTATTTAGTGTTTTATATATCTGCAAAGTGTAACAAAAAAAGGACCCCACTTTAGAAATTCTTACAGCTTTGAACATTTCAAACATTTTTTATTAATGATGAACTTCCGGAGGGAAAAAAAGTTTCGCAATCCCATTTTCATGAAGAAATTCGCTATTGCTATTTATTTCAAAGTTAGGATGAATAAGAAAACCATGTATTACTTAACTGAAATTGAAATAAATTTAAATGTAATTATTGAATCAAATATTTAAAGGAATCATTTAAGCCCAGAAGATTTTTTAAACTGTATATATATATATATATATATATATATATATAGTAATAAAAACCAAATTAATAGGAAAAAATCAAAATTAAACCAAATAAAAAAAGAATCGGTTCTGAAGACTTTCTCAAGAGTCACCCTTTCCTATTAACTTGGTTTTTATTGCTATTGAATCAATTCATCTGTGTTTTAGAAGTAGCTGCATTTGCGCTCTCTAAATACTATGGTGCTTTTTCGATTCCTTTTTTGGTTTTAGTTTGAATAAAAGATAATTTTTAGTTGCGATTCCGAAATTATTTAGTTTCGTTTGCAAAATATTTCTAATTTTAGATTGGTTACTTATATATATATATATATATATATATATCGGAAAACTGTTTTTTTTTAATTTCAAGACTTTTATTCATAAGTTTATACATTTTTTGACATTTTTATTGAAATTACTTGTATTTTTGTTCCATGATCAATAGATACTTAATGTTCATTACTTACAAATTAAGAAATTTTAAAGCTTGAAGTTTTTTTTTCTGCCAAAAGCTCACTTAGTGAACATTTCTTAAGCTCGTTATATCTAATAAATTAAATATATATAAAACAACTAAATATAATATTCGGAAATTGAAATAATTTTAGACTATATAGTAATATCTTCTTTTGTAAAATTACCTCAACTCAGTTCACGATTTCGGTTGCATAAACTTTCACCATTCTGTGGGAAAAATTTAATTCGCTATAATTTGATGGTTCTTCTATGTTCATCTCTCCCTTTATTTTTTTATTCATCTAACTTTTAAATGGGAGGGAAGCCGAACAAAAGGGTTAGGAACGTGCAAGCATGATCCGCCGCGCAGTTCATGAGGGCCTGGCAGCAAAATGAAACAGTGCAGGCCGACTGTATTGGAAACTTTGCTTCAGATGGCAGAATGAAAGGCTTGAGATGCATAAAATACTGTTTTATTAAAGAGAGAAAAATAATATGCTCGTGCATGAGGGTTTTACTGACTTCTTGAAAGAGACCACCAATTACACTTACTGGTAGTGGAAGAATGTTTCAGTTTTCTTTGTATTTTATGGATAAAGCAAATGATATTAAAAATTAAATAAGTCAAATGTATTGTGAAAACCACATTTCTGTTTATCTCAGTCATAAATAAATTATAATTTGTTAATATATTTTCAAAAGATATTTAAATTTTTTATTCAATTCTGTCGATCATTATAGTGAAATGGATTCTATTTGATTCAGAAAAATTTAACGCTTAATTTTAAAGAATGAATGTAGTAGATGGCAGCAGGAATCGAAATTGAACAATTTAATTTCATGCATTTAGATCACAATGAGTTAGCAAATTCTGATATGAACGGATTAAAACGTTGTGCAAAACTTTAGAACACCTTGTATAATTGAAAAGCTATTTTATTTATGAATGAACAGTTATAGCCACTTTTGTTTAATGACACAATGGCTGCATTGTACATAACATTGTTCCAAAGTGATTCGATGAAAAGATCGGGTGAAGGCAGGATTCATTTTGGTTATTTTCTTTGTTCCGTGGAATTAATATGCAAAAATACAGGTTTATAGAAGATCGATATGAAAATTCGATTTCCGATCTCATACAGATTTTATAAAGAATAGAATATTTTTATATACAATAGTTACATAGTCATTTTTTCAAAAGATGAGTAACGCCGAATTCAATAGGATCAATAAAAATATTTTATTGGATCAAAACCAGATACAGTTTAGTTGCATTTTTTCTGCATTACATAATGTGTCACGCACGAATAAACTTTGCAAAACATTGATTAGTTGGAGTTGTCGGACTTATTCAGCAACATTTCCAGCAACTCGTTAAACAAGACAAGAACCGATGACTAAAGCAGCCTTCAATATGGAACAATACATGTAATCAGGGGTGGAAAAGTGACCCGGCTCCCCAAAACTCATCAGGGATATCCAGCAACTGACACCTCGAATCCTACCTAAGTCGGTGAGCATTGCTATTAGGTAACACCCCCTCCATCAGTTTATCCGTTGCCGCATCTGGGAGTCGTGCATCTTTATCCTCACGACAAACTGTCTCCTCCTTGAACCGAGCTTCCGAAGAAGCAACTCACGAAGTTCCCAGTAGCCCCGGTCCCGCCCACTCACGAAACGTCCATCTCGATTCCCCTGCGCAACTGATACAAAACGAACAATATCCCCGGCCCTTATCGTACCTTTTCTTTCTTTTTCTTTGCACTGTTTCGTTTTGTTGATGTTATTATTGTTATTTGGGATCTTCAATCCACGCTTTCTTCAATCTTCTTTTCTTTTGCGTTCGATTTATTTGATAGAGGGAAAGTGGTATAATATACATTCGAATTTTGTGGAAGTACGAAAATTCGAGGGAAATTTCGCGTTATTGGAATAGACAAGTACAGTTTAAACTACTATATATTAAATTCGGTTCGAGCCTCCCCCCACTCCAGAAATATATTCTACAAGAAATATGCTTTCAATCGCCAAAATTTGCCAGATAAATAAAATTGGAAAAATAAAAATGTTTTATCCATGCCTTACTGAAACACCTTAAACAATAATTTTAAATGTAATTTATTTTGATTTATCCTTAATTAACGCTTAATTTTTATACTTCTTTTTTAATTTTAATGTTCAATCCAACAAGGATTTTTGCATTCAAATTTATGTAAATTATAAATATTCACATTTGTCGTAACACAGTACTTCGTGCACGATAATATTAAATGTAATTAATAACTTTTTGGTAATTGCTTTATTAAATTGATTTTGACATAAATTCAGTTTGGCAAGCACCGTTATTTCATAATTTTTAAAGAATTGAAATTTTATAGTTTAATTTTTTTAATAATTAGTTTTTAATATAATTTAATTATTTCAATTGATTTATATTAGTTGCATTGTTTGCAAAAAATTAGTAAGTAATTGAAGATTAAATCGTTAAAAAATTAAATTATTATGTTTTTACACAATAACATTAGTTACGGCAGCAGCAGATTGCTCGGTTTGGTCAAAACTTAATAATTTCATAAAAGTGTTGAATATCGTGCACTTATATAAAATCATATAGAACTACATTTATCCATAAAATTTTTGGGTTTTCTAATCAGTTTTGAATCGGCAAAATTAGTTTCACTTTTTGATGCACTACTTTATACATCATTGATTTTATTTTCAGTATCCACTATAATGTAGTTTGAATCAATAGAGAGGCTTTCAATTTTATTCGCAATACCTGCATTCACATCATTTTTATTTTGAAGTCACGTTAGTTTCTTTAGAAGATTGATTTCAGAATTATTGTTTTTATAAATCTGCCAATTCTTCAAGACATTATGTGTTCTAATAACTCGAGAACATTTCTGTCATGTTATTTTCTCAACAAAAGAATGAATAAAAAAAAAAAAAAAAAAAAAAAAAAAAAAACTGTAAAACTAATGGTAAACTGTAAAAAAAAAAAAAACCCTGTAAAAACTAATATTGGTTTTGGACAAAGTTCTAGTTTTGATAGTTAAATTAAATTTTTTGTTATTCTAGTTTCGATATTAGTTGACTGAAGTTACGGATATTAGTTAGGTAGTAATAAAATCTCAAAATGAAGAGGAATATAAAAAGAAAGCACTTGTGTAGTGAAAGATGGTAATCATTTCATCTCATGAATGGATTTATATTCAAAAATATCTTAATTAACTTTAAGGATGGAAAATTGTTTCAAAATGAAAACGAAACTAACCACGTGCCCTCAATTTGAGAATTTCGGTACTCAGAGAATATCAAATGCCTTTTAAACTATATAAATATGAAATTTAAAATTTACAGTTAAGCCTCTCAACTACATGACCTCAGAAAAACGCAATATATCTTTTTTTATATATATCTGGGGAGGGGGAGGGGTTAGAGCTTTTTAGGGCACAGCCTAATACAAAATAAATAAAAATATGGCTTTTAATTTCTTGCAGAATTAGGAATGTGTATGATTCATTTCTGTGAAAATGATACATAAAATAATGAAGAATTTTTTTCTCAATAGGATTAGATGTACAAATTACCCATTTCTAGATGCAGCTGCAAACCAATTTCAAATTAAAAAAAAATATTATAGAATTTTAATAATTTGGACGATAATTACTTTAAATAAATAATGATTGAAAACTTTTTTTGTTTCTAATAGGGGAGGAAAAATAGAGGAATCAAAGGTTTTGCATAACGAACTATTATTTGAATAGAATGCAGCATTGTTATGGGTTCTAATCTCAAGATAAGAGTCCGGAATGTCAATAGTATCGGACGTGCATCGTATTACAGTTTAACACAACTTACAGTTAGATGACATGAATAGTTACGTTTTTCTTAAAACTGTGACGTCATGCATTCTAGCTTTCCTTGGCAATGTGCAACTTAATTCAAAACTATTAATTACGAAGTTTGTACAAGGTCCCTCATCGAAGCCCTTGTTTTTTTTTGAGTGCATGGGAGCTCATCCGAGGTTGAAAAAGAACACAAGGGTTGAGAGAAGAGCATGATCATCAGAGGTTCATCATCTCAATTAGGATGCCTCCTTTTATCGCGCAAACAAAGAATTGAGATGTAAAGTTACGCCTGGATGTCCGGGAAGAGAGCACGAATGGGAGTGAGGCAATAAAAAAAGTAACACGTAATTTTTTGGGTGTCTCTGTGCGTTACAAAATGCTACAACGTATATTTTAGATTTCGTGAAATCATCCGCCGATGCATTTCGCAATTCGACTGGTTAGATGATAGTATTGAAAACACGAACTGATTCAGAGATCTGTAGGGTTGATTTTGCTTGCAGCTGTTGCTGAGTTTTGGAAGCGATGTCACATGGAAAAGATAGCATGATTGGCTCAGATACAAGATAACAAAACGGTCATCTAGTTATTGTTGGTTGTTTTAAAGTATAGAATTCAAATTCTTAGAATCAAATCCCTGTTATTTCGTATTTAATGAAAGATATTTGTGACTTTTAAAACCATAAAAAGAAGTCTTTATTTTTTAAAAACTGAGAATCAATTTTACTGTTTAATTTTCCTGGCATTTTTCTATTATAGTTTATCCTCCGTAACAGCCTACATAACATAACCCATATTCTGACATTGGAAATAGCTATCTGTAAAATAAATGCCGATTTTAATTTAAAATAAAATAATATATGGTAAACTAACATTTTAACCTAAATTATGAATATCTTATGAATATATATTTATGTAGTTGTGTTAAAATCAGTACATTATTTGTTAAAATTATAGCTATTTTTACCTCCGAATAAAATTTTTGGGATTATAATATAAAAATATTTTGTTTGATAAATTATTTATCACGCACACACACATTTTTGATAAGAAAGTTTGGGATAAGACTTTTGGATTATCTAAACAATTATTAATATAATAATTGCTCAAATATTACTTTAAGTCTTCCCTGCCCTTGCTGTGTGGATTCTTCATTACTTAATAGAAATTTTCAGTCTTCTTTTCAATACATGTGTGATGACTAAGTTTATTCCAAATGAAAGAATATGTGAACAAGCAACCCCAAAGGTGATTAGAAGGAAGCTAAATTTGATCCTTGGTTGACTTAAAATCGGGGGATATACTTTCCTGTTTCTGAGCTTAATCTCCTTTTTAAGAATGTTTATATTTTGTAAAATCCATTTCATAGAAAATAATTTTACAACGAAATTATTTCCAATCATACGCCCTGATGAATTAAAGTTTGTGTTCTATTCTATATCTTAATCCATTCATATTTTGTTTATCTCGTTACGAATTCGGAACACATTTCACAACTGGAACATTGTTCATACATTTTATGCACATTCTGAATGTATCGACTTTATGGAACATCTTCTTTATCTTGTCAAGAAAGAGAAACGAAAGTCACATCCAATTAACGAAGTGACACGAGTTTGTTAAAGAAAGGGCGAATTACTTATTTCGAAAAGGATGGCCAAGAAGGTGTGTTTTTATTGTTCAATGATGGAGTATGATGGAGTTGTAAGAGCCGCATTAAGCGAAATCGTGTAAAAGACACTCCAAATGAAAGTTGTCAATTTAACACCCGCTATTTGGTCAGGAGGAATAACTTATCTTTTCAACAGCCAGAGATAATTGGTTTATTCAGAAGTTGAGGAACTTAATTCGTAGGAAATCGCGATTGTTCTTTGAAGGTATTCTTCGCACGTAGATCCTAAGGTCAGGGTGTATTTGTGTTAAAACAGTTGAGTTGACTCAATGTGATTTACTAAGGTGAATCTGCTTGAATCATCAATGACTCGAATTTCTCTTCTTTCACTTATTATGCTAATAGGTTGAGTGGTGGAGGAAATGTAAGAAATCGATCAAGATATTTATTTTTAACATTTTCTAAATAATATATGAATCCATTAAAAGTTGAGATAGTTATTATACAATGGGCTAAGAAATGGAGGTCATTCGTATTTCACAAATTGTATTTTGTGATTATAATGTGTATTCTCTGTTTTTTATACTATACAGTTAATTTTTCAAAATAATTGGCATTGAAGATCTCTTCGTTTGACTCATTATGAATCTTCATAAATATTCAATTACATCATCGAATCAATTTGTCCCATACCATAATTATATTAAGCAATTAAAAAAATACTGTGTTTTTAACGTCATTCTACTATTAAAAAATATTGTTTTTAGCATCATTTACTATTAAAATTATTATATATATAATTACTATCAAAATATTATGTTTATAACACCATTTTACTATTTATTAAATATTTTTGACGTAACAATGATGCTATGGTATAAAATTATGAATACTAATGTAATTATCATTCTTATTAAAGCAGTTTTTACAGAAATAGATTTTAAGTTTAAAAACATTGGCATATTCATTTCGCAATAAAATATAGATGAAAGATGTATCATAATGTTGCATCTTTGATGCTTCTCCTGCTTTCTTTTCTTTTTAGTTATGGAGTATCAATATATTTGAAATATATCTGTGCTAACCAGACACATAATTTTTGAAACTCGACAGCGATTTGTGATCTTAATATTTCAATCTTGTTTCAGTCAGCATGAAAGGAATGCAAATCGATTTTTTTGTTCTTCATTTCATAATTAATTAATATCATTATCTTTATTCTTTTTCAAATAGAATGAATGCAACCAATACGTGTTTAAATGATGCATTTAAAAGGCGCAATTTAATTTTGAAATCTATCGCACACATTCCAAGAGAAAGGAGGTAACGAATATGATTTCACAGAAAAGAGCAGTGACATAATCTGTTAGATTTTAGATGTAACTGTAATAACACATAAACTGACATAAAAAATGTTGTTAAGTAAGCTGATTCAATTGCTGCGTAATTCTACTTCGAAGGGAAAAAAATCAATTAAATATTTAAATAACTGTCATCAAGAAATAGTATCAAGTTCCAATCCAAATAATAATTTAAGAGAAATAATTATTAAGAGATATAATGAAATGAGCATTAAATTGATTATTTATGAAATATTTTGTAGTTCTCTATATGATGGCTAAAGTTTAAGCTGAAAAAAAAAATTCAATCAAACTGATTTAAATTCTTTTTAACGAATTATCCAGCATTAATTAGTAATTTTCCGTAAAAAATTTAATGCGAAATATATGCATAATAGATATTTTTTTATACTTTTAATTATTATTATATATAATAGCCACAATTCATATTAGCATTAATCATTAAATTAATACAAAAATTAGCTATATAATTTCGAATTTGATTTCATAAAATCAGATCAAGGAGATAACTAAGAATCTAATTTACAAAATTTAAACGATACTTGTTTAAAGAGAAAACAGGCTAAATATAATTTATTTATAATAGCTTAAATATAATTTATTGATTTTTCATTTATTTTGCCAGATTTTATTCTACTATCGTAACCCCACCGATACTATATTTCACCGGTCCAGTACCAAAGAAACACTTTCCCCTTTCCTGCAAACAATTAACTTTCATTTCCACCAAAAAATAAAAATTAATTTGTGTCCTCTCTTGCCAAAAAACCCCACAGCAGCTCCACTTAACGAACACAATGAAATGCAAGAAAAGAAAATGCATCTTCCGGCCACCCAGGTTTACAGGGTTTCCATTTACAGAATTTCTCACGAGAAATGATATTTGTTCCTTCATGCATTACATTTGCGCCTCTTCTTGAGCGATTTAATAGCCGCTGGTAATGAAGGTCTACAGAGGGGTGCATCTTCCCAGGTAACGGGGGTCTGGATGCGGGAAGGTCCCACGCTTTGTAGCTCTAAGGGGTGGGTCGCGGAATTCCGAAAGGTAAGTTGCTTGTCGGTTGAAGAATATTGCGACAAATGTCGTACTTGAATTTTCCAAAACACACTGTCGGTTTTCGTAGCAATATATTTAGAAAGAGTTAATACATATTTTGGAAACATTTAAGGCTTTCTAAGACTTTTATAAGTTATCAAAATGTCTTAGGCCATGACACCCTGGCGAATATTAATGGGGTTGTAAAAATTTTTGCTATGCCTATTCTTTCAGATTCTCTACCGTTTGTGAACAGAAAATTGCTTAAAAAATATTGTAATTTAAAACATTTCATTGAAATTGACTGAATAATCATTTTTAATTTCATTTCTTTGGTTAGTCATTAATTATTGTTTCATATTTCTTAAATGTATTTCCCAAGTTTGGAGTTTTGACGAATTCTTTCAAAATAAAATGGGCAGCAAAACTGATCTTTTTCCCCCTCTTTCTTTCTTGAAAAGAGGTAATAAAAAAAATTAATTCAAGAAACTTAAGAGAAAATTATTAATAAAAATTTAGATATCCGATAAACATGAAATTTCTGAATTGCGATTCTTATTTGAATCACTTGCCTTTTTCCAATTAATTTTAAACATTTTGTCAAATAAATAGCAGAAATATTTAAAAACTACATATTTTATTTGAAGATATCAAGTTTTTTTTATAAAGAAATTTTTATTTTACAAATAATATTCATTTATTCATTTTAATTAAAAATTTAAATTCTGAGATTTAACAAGTTTTTATATTTTTCTTTTTTCGAAATGTTTTATAGAAACTTGACACATAAGTTATTAGATGTGATTGTTAGATGTTATTTGAGAACATTATTAGAGGGCATTTGAAATTATTAGACGGTCACATTATTAGATGGCTTTTGAAAACAATAACAGCCAGTCTTATTCATTGAACCGAAGCGAGTTTGTCAATTCTTCCTTCTCGACGACATTCAAAGTCAAACGGTCTGATCCTGAAGAGTTATACCGTTAGAGGAGGAAACAGGTGGGGGTGCAGAGCATTGGACAGTGACTTGGCTTCAAAAGATTTCCGACAGATGGGACGGATATGAGCCGCTGGAGACATCTGCCTTATTCGCAGCAAATGGTCAAGTGCACGGCCAGCACGCGAGCATCCCACACTTGACTTCTTGCGATAATCTGTCTCTCGGTGATTCCATTAAATCCGGGTCGCCAAGTAGCGAGTAAGTCACGCCTGCACTCGCCTGTAGGTCCGCAACACCCCCTCTCCGAAAATAGAATTACATTCACAATGGAGTCTAATTGACTTAAAATCTTTTTGATGGTAGGTTAGTCGCTTTTCTGCGATGTGTGGAAATATATATTTGAAATACAGTAGATTAAAAAAGGCTATTTGAATGTTTCAAATATTTCTGCAAATTATGGTATTAAAAAAGTTGATTGATCTGATAGGGGGAATAGAATTTGAAGAATGTTAAAATTTATTTACCTTAATTGTCTTATTTACACTATCTTTCAAGACTTTTTTGGTAGAAAAGCAAGCATACAATGCATATATTAATATTGTATTCGTTAACTCTTTACATTTCAATTAGGGATTGCAATACCGGACCAAAATTTCAATACCGGTATTCGGTATTTTTTAGATCTTAATACCGGTATTAGAAATTTTAGAAAAAGAAAGAAAGCACGGGTATTTCTTTGTTTTATTTACCAGTTTTATTAAAGAGTGTAAATATCACAAAAAATATTATGTAACTTATAAATTATAACAGTATATAAAGAATCACAAAAAAGTAAAGGAACAATTTATTTATTTAAATCACAAAAAAAGTGTAAATATCACTATTCAGTGTGTGGTACTATTACAAATTTTTGAAATGTGATCTTAAAAAACATAATGCATCAATTGTGCTGTCATTAAACCTGAAAAGTAATTTTGTGCAAAAATTACCAGCTGTCGAAAACGCTCTTTCGGCATCTATGCTAGTTGGTGATACTGTCAGCAATGCGCGATATACTTTTTCCAAGTATTGACCTCTAAATTCCTCATCTTCAAATAAATCGATTTCTCGTCGGATGGTTTTGGATATAGCCGATTCCTGTATTGCATTCTGGTTTCTTTGAATTTCTGTTATCTATCGCTAATTCTAATTTTTGTTCAAGAGACAATTCCTTTTCACTATCGACATTAGTGTCATCATAATCTTCGATAACTGAACCGCATTCTTCTGAATGTAGATAGGTTAGTGGGTAAAACATTTTAAGAAAATTTACTATAAACTTGATCAGATTTGAATTGATTCTTTTCTTTTCTTCTTTTTCATTTTCATTTTTAAAATCATTATAATTATGTAAATACCATACGACATTTTCTATTTCGGTATGACTTTTTTCTGTGCTATTTTTCAATGTAATATATAATTCTTCAGATAGTGATGTGTGCTGTTCTTTCATGACTGCAACATGAAATTTATTGTTGCATTAGCTGTTAATAAATTAGAATCTCTCCGACATAATGCCTCAATAGTCAGTTTTATTGGAAGTAGAGCTGATATAGTTCTGGATATTAAGTCGAATTCACTATCTGAAAAATTAATTTACAGGTTTAAGTTGATGATTGCTTTTTGGATTGGATTTCTAAATTTCCGAAATCGTTCCAACATTAGGAGTAACTGTTCCAACGTGTCTTAGAATATATTATTAATATATATTCTGTTTTATTTTCAGTAAGTATATATTTTTGTAATATGGCATTTTTTGTAGGGGAACGTTTAAATATCTTAACAATTTTTTGAACTTTATAAATTATAGGAAGCAATTCTTGATGGGTTAATATTTCAACCTCATAAGCAATATCTTCTTCGACAATTACATTGTCATTATCTTCATTGTCAATATCACTCTCACTCTCTTCAATCCGAAGTTTCTATATCCACAGTATTTGGATTCTTCTGTTCTTTATTTTTTTGGTATAATACATCTATTACTCCTAATTGAATTCCATGAGCATAGCACAATTGCTGATTTGCACCAATCAACTTTCCTACTTTTTTCATAACTGTTGCTTCATCAGTCGTTATGAATAAAATATCTTCTTTTAGGGATAATCCATGTTTTGCTAATTTAGATTTAAGCAATTAATTAAGTCATTAATTAGCTAATTAATTTCGCCCTTTAGGGAGACATAAAAACAAAAACGTATACTATTTTGCTATGTTGGCTATCCCTGAACATATAGTGAAGACAATTTAAAAAATTTCTAGTAAATACCGAAAAACCGGTATTTAAATTTGTGAATACCGGTATTACAAAATTGTACAAATGGCTCA
The DNA here is from genome assembly GCF_947563725.1 of Argiope bruennichi. NCBI lineage: Eukaryota > Metazoa > Arthropoda > Arachnida > Araneae > Araneidae > Argiope > Argiope bruennichi. The sequence continues at coordinate 83,199,298 of NC_079152.1, forward strand.
AAATTCCGGTATTTGGTATCCCGGTATACCAGTATTGCAATCCCTAATTTAAATGCATGATTTAGCTTGACATATACTATTGTGTATATATATGTATAACAATTATTAGTTTCTTAACTGGAACAAATCACACAACAATACCCTCATGTTATAATTCCATTCTGATGTTCAGATTATGTTTGATATTTTTTCTTGAACTTTTTATAGAAACATAATTTAAACATAAAAGAATGTCATATTTTGTCTATTTTTAATTTCACGATTACTCCACGGACTGTCCTTATTACAGAAACATGATTCAAAAGCAGAGCTGTTAATCAGATAAATACAATAAAATTGTATTTAATCACAGAAAATCTAAAAAAAGAAAATAATACATATTCCAACTTTTGATATAGGATGTATAAATAAAACTAAAATATAATGAAAAAGAAAAAAATCTTATTTCTATTTTTGTTATCACATAAATACTCATTATCAATTTATGTTTGAAATGACAAATAAATCTGACTTTAATCCATTGATTCGTATATCAACACAAGTATATTTAATAAAATATTGCAACCAAAAGTGAATTATTACGCTTTGGTTTGGAACGAATTTTATGATGCAGATTCCCACAATACGCATCGCTTACCCTAAATGAAGTTCTTTCATTTCCTTTCATCATCTGCCGATGTGAAAGAGCGCGAATTTTTTTCTTCCCCTCAAGTCGCTCAGTGAGAATGAGCCACCCCTCCTATCCTAAACATATTCCCCTCAAATTTTCAAGGAAGCATGGTTCGAAGAAGATTCAAATAACAGGTGGTCGCGTTCAAGAAGGTGGGAGATGATTAAAAAAATCTGACTAAATTATCTACTTTCACAAGTAAAAAAAAAACAGTTTCCTGTCATCACGGAAGAGTCATATTTGTTTCATATAGAGACTTTTTTTTAAATTAAAGGTTTATTAATAATAGGTTATTGATAATACCGAAATTTGCGATGATTCACCAATTAAATTTTCAGTGTACTTAAAATGTATGTGAAATTAAATCATAATTTTTTGCTCTGTGGTGTTTTGAGGGAACTATAAAAAAAATCAAAATCCTATTTTAAATTGGTTATGCAGCATTGGTTAATTTTTTTGAACATGTTTAGATAACTTTTAAGAAATTTGGTATTTTGAGCCTCCAATAAATAATAATTAAAGATCTTTTTTCATTTCAAATAACTAACCATGAAAATGAAGAAAGAAGTTATTAAATTATTAAGTGATTCATCACTGTTTTACCTATTAGTATAACTTTTATTTGAATGTCTTATGTGAATTCTATTATATATTATATTAAAAAAAATATTTTATTACGCTTCTATAGATTAATTTGATAATCCCAAAAATATATTTTGGCCCAGTTTCGTTTGAAAGAATGTTACTTGAGTTTCTCTGAATCAAACATAAACGCGCTAAATATTTTCAAGTGACAAAAAATATAGAGAATAAAATATTTTTATAATAATAAATATACGGGGGTTGGAATTTTAATTGTGGCAACACTGCTGTAAAATCGCCCCACAACAAAACAAAAGAATGTCACGTATACCACACGTTAGCTACATACCTACCTTACCTCTCAGAAAAAAGAGTCGTCCTTCCTACGACACGCGCATGCGGAGTGACGCGAAGAACTGATCCTTGTATTAGCTTGCGGTCTAAAGTAAGTGTTGTCAGGATGTTTTCAAAACTAGAACAACGAAGTTGGATAAAAATTGAATGTACCAGAGGTCTTACAGCACGACAATGTCACCTAGGGCTTCAAGAGGCTTGTGGGGAATCTGCTTTGGCTTACAGAAAAGTTTGCAAGATGGGTAAAAGCTTTTAATGAAGGACGCCAAAATGTGGCAGACATGCATCGGCCAGATCGTCCTAGTGTCAGCGAAGCAGAAGTGTATGCTGTTACCGCAATAATGAACAGTGATCGATGCGAAACCATTCGTGAGCTGGCCCGACAGACAGAATTTACGCATACGACTGTGCTGCACATTCTGAAGGAACGCCTGGGCATGAGAAAAATTGCTTTACGATGAGTTCCACATCATTTTACGGAAATGCAGAAATGGCTACGATACGATGCTGCTCGAACCCACCTGGTGCGCTATGAGCGCGAAGGAGAGGCTTTTTTACGCCGTATCATTACGCTGGATGAGACTTAGGCCAGATCGTACCAGCCAAAACTGAAACGCCAATCAAACGAATGGCGTCATTACGGGTCATTACGAAGTTCGAAATTTCTTCAGAACCCGAGTAATGTGAAAGTTATGCTGATTCCCGTGTACGACTGTGATGGTGTCATTCTAACGCATACCGTTCCCGAACAGCAGACCGTCAATTCGTAGTATTACTGCTCATTTTTGGAACACCATCTCAGACCAGTTTTGAGAAAAAAACGCCGACACTTTCTGCTGAACGTCCCTATCATTCTGCATGACAATGCTCGGCCGCATGCAGCGCAAGCTGCGGTTGATTTGCTCGATCGATGGGGCTAGGAAGTACTTTACCATCCATTATACTGCCCAGATCTAAGCCCTTGTGACTTTGACTTAATTCCTAAGATGAAGGAACCACTTCGTGGCATTAGCTTAAAAACTGTTCCAGAGATTCTTGCGACAGTAGACCGGTCCATTCGAACTATCAACAGAACAGGCGCTGCTACAGGTATTCTGTGACTTCCACATCATTGGAGAAGGGTTGTGCACAATGCTGATGACTATTTTGAAGGACTGTAAAACATGGTGACATTAATCATTTTTGTATTCCATGTAAATAAATAGTTGCCACTATTAAAGTTCCAATCCTCGTATAATAAAAAAAAATATAAATACAAAAAAAAAACTAGTTTTACTTTCCTAGAAAAATGCAAGACTATTCAAAAAAGACAAGTATTTTCAATTATTCGAATGTTCTTCATTTTCAAATCGCAATAAATTTTAAATTTTCAATATTGTTTGCATTTTTAGTCTCTTTCAAAGCTTATGAATTAACCCTAAATTAAAATATCTAGATATTTCAGAGATATTATGTGTGGATATTCTACTGTAAGAGATTTAGTTTCCAACTGCGATGTCCCAAACATATATACACCATAAGGTTATTACAATGCTGTATGTAACTAATACCAAATTTTATAATTTGAATAAATTTTCATAAATGACTAAAAATTCATTTTATTCAGATTGATCAGAACATTAGTTACCTTCGTACATAATTATTAATTTATTGTGATCAAGTCCCAGTTAATTATTTGTGAATCATCCAGCTGTAATTCTTGTGAAAATAAATGGTAAAGAGAGAGTATTGTGTCCTTCTCCTAACTTTCCAACCTCACTTCTGATGGATTTCTTTTGTGGACATATCTGAAAAAGCATGTTTATTGTTCAATATTAGCTGCTATCGACGAATAGAGATCAATGAAATATATTTTGCCCAAAATGCTATTTGATACACTGAGTGAGTTACTGATGCCAACAAATAATCGATAAGCCATTACAATCAGTTCCAATATTTGATAATTCCAATATACCCATATTCAATTCCAATATTTCTAATAATGGGAAAATTTGTGAAATTTTGTTACATATTAATAATTTCTTATGTAATGGATATTTAAGGAGTGTTATACACATTTTCAAGAATCCTGTTTAAAATAGCTAATGGCTACTCACATTAAGTTTTTACAGACTTTCATTGTAGCTGACCTGCTTTGGAAGTGCCAGTTTTTCGGTCTGAACTAATCTATCGCACAAATTACTGTGCATTCTCCTACAATGGATTTTGATGCCATCCAATACCTCCATCTGGCCATCTAAAGCATTAGGGGGAAAAAAAAAAGAAGAACCGAAAAAAAGAAAACGAACCCACTGAACGGGAGAAGATGAAGAAAAGAAAGAAAAGAAAGAAAAGTTCAAGGAAGCAGGTAGTGAGTACCATCCATGTCAACGTCCTTGAAAACAAGAAGAGTGTTGCTACCCAAAACAGAAAAAAATAAAAGGAAGTAAAAAGCAAAAGTAGTTATCTGTGGAACAATCTTCACACTTAATCCGTGAGTCGAGCTAGGGTGGGGCCGATGACACGAAGATGCATGTAACCGATTCTCCTACTTCAGTCCATTGACACTCTATTTGGAGCAAAGGGAAAGTGGTCCAAACTGGATCGCAATCGACAATCCGTCAATGATTCAACCTGCTTTCAATATCTCGATCCAACCCTTTATCCGAGAGGATGGCCCGAGGGACTAACGGAGGAGCCGGATATGACATTCAGGTGTCAGTTATAGCTGGAACGGATGGATCCTATGTTTCGCTATAAAACGAATTCCTGGCAGAGTGATTATGGCATACAGCCCTAAAGAAGAATTTCCATCAAACTTTGTCGGTCTGTTAATGAGAAGTTTATCTGTTTATTTGTTTTTATATGGGAACAATAATTTAAAAAGGCTAAAAAGTAGATAAATTAAATTTTGATTTTTATCATTAAAGCAATAAATTTACATCAAATCTGGAAGAAATCTGTCAACGGGTTGGTTGTTTAACGATCTATTTATTCATGTATATCTGAATGCAATAAATCAAAATTGCTGCAAGCAATATCAATGAAATCGGTTATATATTGTCTCGGTACCAAAATCGCCGATCTATGTCGAATTTTGGTCTCGCTCTCTGGAAGGGTAAAAATATACAATCACAATTTGTTTTTCAAAATATCTTATAAAGTTAAATCAAAACACGCTATATAACGAAAATATTTTCAGAAAGTAGAAAGGTTTTCATTTGTTTAAAAAAATTAACTGCTTCCCTTTATTATATGTTGAAATTTCCAATAAGATTTTGCAAACACTTTTAAATTAAAAGTACTTTGAAAGTGAAGCTCTTGATATTTAATAACGAACTTTGTTTTATAGAAATCAGCAGTGAGTGCATTTATTTAATTTATATTTTAATTTAAAATTATGTGAGAAGCATCAGGAGCAGTCACATAACTTGAGGGTAAATTAAGGGCATTCCTTTTAAAAAAAAAGTCACAAATATTTAACAATCAAAACTGGCTATTTCTTAATCTAAAGAAACATCATATGTCATAAACATCATATTTTACATCATATGTCAGAAATAATATCCAATATAATAAAACTATATTGATATTTATAGTCTAACCTATTGATTAGCTTCCAAAAATTATTGATACTTTTCCTTTGTTTGCAATATAGGTTTAGCAAATTTAGAATATTTGATAACTATAAGAGCTATAGATAATAAAGCATAAAAAGACACTGATATGCAATAGGGAATGATTAATTGATGCCTAATTTAGAAAAAATTAAAAGAAAATATTATAAAACTTGCTAAATTGTTGTTTTTTTAAACTGACAGTCCTTCACATCTTTGAGTCCTATTGTTACAATCAAAATTTTATTTTCAAGGACTGCAGTTGTCTTCCACTTTTCTCGGAATTTATACATGATACTGACATTGAAAACTCTATATTAAGCTAGCTGATTAAATGTTTGCATATTCAGAAAGAGTATGGTATTTTTGCAATGCTATTTGTTCTTGAAAACATTTTTCAAATTATAGTAACTCAAAAAATACCAAAACAAAATACCGCAGCTCATTAGTTACGTGCAAGCCTGCCTCTATAAAAACTTTCAAGAACACACTTGTTTCTTGACATAAGCAGATGCAAGGAACTTTCGAGCTGAAACAATCGGAAGCTTAAAAGCGGAATAGTAAATTAAGTGGAAAAAAGGCGGTAGCACTATAATGATTTTTTGCTCACTTCCATTCCGTTTTCTGGACTGTACCAAGCACAGGTTTAATTAAATAGCGCTTTGTTCGGGCTCATTTATTGCCTCGTGTTTCAAGACTCCATTAAATGCTGAAAGATTCATTTAGCAAATGCTGATTACTTCCAGAAATCCGAATGACAATGCCGGCACTTCCACGAGGTGAAAAGCACAATCAAATAAACATTGGGGTCAATTGTTCGCTTTGCAAGGTGAAGTTTTTCATTTTCTGAAAGAAGTCGGAGAAATATTTCGAACTGTTCAAGGCTTCGGGAACATTGACAGGCGTTCCCTTTGTGGTCCTAATGTAACATCAATAATTCGAAGTGCGTATTGTATCTTGTGAGTTCTGTCTATTACCGCTTTCGAAATGCCAACAAAATGAGAAATCTGCAACAACAAGCTAAATGCACTATTCCATTAGAAAGATATTCAGATGATAGTCTGGAAGGACCATTGAAAAAGTAACAAAAAGCGCATTTGAATTATTACTTCTTCAAACAATGTGTAATCATGCTGTTGGAAATTTTTATGGAACCATTTGCAAATATTTTGAAGGATGATATAATTTTATAAAATTCGCAAGTGACGCCCCTATAAACTATAAAACTCGGCCATTAGTAATAAATTAGATATTTAAAATTGAATTCAATTTTCGCTTCCACATCATCAAGGAAAGAAAGAAAAGAGAGAGAAAAAGACAGAAAATTGTTTGAAATATGAATATTTGAAGTGTAAATTTTAGCAAATAAGTAGAAAATAATTTTTAAAAAAACTCTATTGCCTTAATCGGCAGCAGAATATGTTTAATACTCTGAAGCATTTCCAAACATTTTGGGTACATGGAAAGTCTGACATTATATAAAAATTATTTAAAATATTATGCCAGGATCCTTGGTAAAAGATCTTTTTTTTTTTCATTTTCAGAAATGATGCACAGAGTTTGGATATTTAACCGAAAGCTTCCATATCTTTATTAAATAAAAATGAACAATACTTTTCTATAATTTTTTTCTAAATGAATCAGAAACTGGCTTTAGAAATTCATAAGTGAAATGGCGAGAAAACAATCAATTAATTAAAATATTGTCTAAAGGTTGTATGAGAAGTTAGCAAATGTTACTAAAATTTATTTTTAATAAGTGGAAATTATTAATTTTTGCTTATATTAATCTTTGATTAAAGATTGCCGAGATCAATCTTTAAGATTTCAAATTACCAAAACTGGATCCTAACAAAACAAATGTCTAGGATTGCATATTTGTGTATTGAATTATATTTCATCCCTTAAATTCTCAAAATTGTATTTTTGAAATATTTTCAACCATTATGCTTGCATTTTATTAAAAATCAAATTGTGAAAAATTCTAGTTCGCTGTGTAAAACTTACTACCGGAATTAACATTACTGTTTACAGCTGAATGATATCACAAAACACAATGATATTCCTAAAAATACTCACTACATCCTTTACCAACATAAAATCTTTGTTTTATATTTCATTCCCAAAGAAATTTCCATCAGATGAATTTATCATTCCTACTGTATTCATTCCACGCTGTCCATTACCTTCCCAATCTACGAAGTTAAATGACTCTTTGGAGGAGTGATCTCGATGCAAATTACAATCTCCGATTACAAGGTGCTAAAGAAAGGGAGAGTCGAAGGGCATTTTCCAATTACAAAGGGTCGAGATTAAGAGCAAAAGAATGCCCATCAAACGCATGAAATGGTGAACAATGATAAATGGATGTTTTCTTCTGGAGCAGGTTTGGGTTGATTTTGGGTGGAGCGATTATTGAACCCCATGTTGTCCAAATTCCAACGGGGATTGAACAAGGAAGCTTTATGCTGATTCTGTCTGCGAAGCTGAGGAATGGACTATTTTAAATATACATAGAACATAGAAAAATTAGTGTTTCTGTGTACGTCAAGTTTTTATTTAAAAAAGCTCGAAAAAAGCTCGTTTCTAAGCGTTCTAGGAATTTATATGCCCTTGAGAAATAGCGACTTTCAAAATAAAAACTTTTAAAGCAACTTTCAACATAACAAAACAATTTCAGAATAATTAAACTTATAAGGAAATAAGCAACCCATTTCTGATTCCAATTTGACATTTTATTAACTTATTTCAATTAATTTACTCACATAAAAATTTATAGAAATAAAATAATTATTTGAAGCGCTTATAAAATGTTATAAGATGTCATATGTTTCACTTATAGATTGTGTAATTATTGCATGAAATATCTTTTATCTAATTTCCTCATTAAAATTTTTTTAAATATAAAACGAAAAAAACTTATTTTTTTTTAAATTATAGAGTGAAATTTCATTTTCCAGTGCCATTTAATGGTTACCAACCCTGAAGATATTTACAGCATCTAATGTAATTCTTTAACATCTCAAAAGCATTTGAAATTATAGATTTATAAAACATGAGCAGCTTTCATGGATTATCAAATGCCCAGTATGCATTGCTCATTTTATTGCAATACCTTTGCATTTTTAGGAAGGAATAATGCCACTTCACATTCATTTGCAGTTTTATGATATTGAATTTAGGAATAAAATAAAAGAAAATTCTAAAATTCTTATTTCGTAAATTAATTCTAAAAATGAAACAAAATTCGAATTTTTATGTTGTGATTCAGTAACCCAAAAATACTATGATATCAGTAAGAAACTGAGGGGGGGGGGATCTTTTAAGAGAAAAATAATAGAAGAGGAGATGGAAATCAGAACTAAAGGAAATAAAAACCCACTGCTAAAAAAATAATAATAAGAAAACAAGTATTGAGATATAGCGCGAAATATAGAACTATATATAGATAAAAATATAAAAGTAGTAGTGAACGCATTCATTCATTCATTAAGTGTTATTTATCACTTCAAAATTCACTAGAAATGGAGGAAAATCAAACACCTATTCCAATAATAAGCATTGAGTACCTATTCCAATAATAAGCACCCGCGATAGAATACGTGATAAAAACGAACTGGGAAATTTTGGTTCCATCGAATTCGTATGCAAATCTTCAAATCTATAATGCAACATCCTTAGAAATTCAGACAAGCAATTATAAATTTGAGAAATTATCCATAGATCATTCTTTTTCGGAAATCTAATAAACATCATACGAATCAAAAATCCGTGCGTTTCTGGATAAAAAAACGTATTTAATCAATCATACTTTTGGCAGTTAACACGTAAATTCGTGAGCAGAATGAGCAACCATATATACCGTTATCAAGAGCGAAAACTGTACGCTCATCCCAGTTATTCTTCCGGATTTTTTAACAGCAATACACTTCCTCATATGACCGATAACACCTCTCACAAAAGGATGCCATTATTAACTACCAAAACTGTAATGCATAGATAAAGAAACGGTGAAAGTTAAATCGCAGAGCCAATTGCGTCTCTAAATCAAAACGAGGCCGATGTTGTTAATGGAATCAATTAATGAATTTTGATTTTTCGAAGTAAGAATGGGGTGAACAAACCTTATCAAATATCGTCTTATCTTTTTAATGAGGATAGTAACGAAAGACATCCATCACCTTTGATAAGGGAGACCCAAAACAAAGAGCTCCTAATTGTGTTAACGCTTGTCTCCGATTACAGGTGTGGAAAAAAAAAGAAGGTTACGGAATATTGACTGGTGGTCTGTACATTTACAGGTAGCAGACCGGTTATGATAATGGATATTATAATATTTCTCTTTCATTAAAACTCCACACAGATGTTATAACATAGTTTGAATTTAGTACATCGAAAATGTACGCTGTATTTATTAATGATATAAAAATGCAGAATACTTTTTTTAAATGGTATTAAAAAAACATAATTTTCTTGTTCATAGAGTTATTTTTAATATTTTATGTTAGAATGTATCATTGTCGTATTTTTTAACTACTAATTATTCATTTTGGTAATAGTAAAATTAACTACCCCAAATTAAGTAAGGAGTTATTATACCAATCGATTTTAAATAATATAATTTAAATGATATTTATGTTCACTTTGGAAAGAAATTCATTAATTATTCAAAATTAGATATTTACTTATGAGATATACTAAGATATTTACTTCATTTTTATTGTAATGTTTCAAACTAAAATGATCTATGTATTAAATTAAATAATTTTACTTATGCAGAGAATGCATTTAAGAAGCGAAAACGTTCTTAATTATTTCTAAAGAAATTTTATATATTAAATGTTTTTTTTCTTCTGCTCTTTCTATTTATTAATCATGTGAATTTTTATTTAATTAAAGCATAACTTACAGTTTTAAGATAGATGATATGTAGAAATTATTTTAATATTTGCATATTGGGTATAGGTGATGAGATTATTCAAGAAGAAATATAACTTTCAATTATTAAAGACAAAAACAAAAAAAATCACAATTCTGCATAAAGACTGCAAGCATGCTGTTTAGAATCTTGTCACGTCACAACTATGTCATTTTTTTTTCTTATTTGATGAATAGCGATTACGAAATGAAAGAAATTAAATTAGATAACATGACGCTGCTGAACGCCTTCTTATCTCATAATGAATAATTGAAATTATCTCTTGGTCATTGATTGAACTTTAAATCAAAACTTAATACAAGCTGAAATGCATCAAGTGTTCATCTCCTAAACTGCTTATCAGCGTGACAAATGTGCACTAAAAATGTCAGATATTATAATGATCGGTTCATCGGCACCAAAATCTGTTCGATTGACCTTCACAGAAAAAGTACGTGAAGGACGATCTTATGAATCGGGCTGAAACTCAATGAATTACTCTGTCAAGACATGAAAAAAAAATATTTCAATTTACCTGATCGTCATTATAAAGAGCAGGTGTGAAAATTGGCCACACAGGAGGCAAGTTCGCTACTCATCAAACAAAGGATCACACTTAAAGCTGGGGTAATCCTCACTTACCACGCTGTGATTACAGAACTTGGAAAATGTAATTATTGGAATTGAACGTTCCTTTCTCGCATTTTAGCCTCAATGTTTCTTCAAATGAGATTGATGAGGCCCCCGCTACTATCTCGCTACATTTTCGCTTCATAATTCTTGCTTATCAAAAGGTTGCTGAAACGATTCACGATTGTTTAATGTCCACTTTATAATTTCTCACCAAGGGATGATCAAGTTCGGGAAGATTTTTATCTGCAAGAAAAATCTCGACTCTTAGATCTCAGAGATGTTTGTCAGATTTTCTCGCCAGATAACACTTTCTTTTTTTGTGGTTGCTCTTTTTTTTTGTTTCTGTCTTTAATATATTATATCAAAATAAATGTGCGATGAGAACCGAATTTTTGACTGTGGTATTTCGGTTGCAATAATGCCTTTAAGATGAATTGGCAATGTTTAAGAAGCTTTTAATCAGAAATGTACGGAAAAAAGTTAAAAGCAGCAGATTTTCCAAACACAGTTCATCTCATTAGTTGAATGTTTGCTCGAATTTTAGATTACATTTCACAATATTACTTTTGAAAAAACTTGAATTTCATCTCATTTACTGACTTTTTCTTGTATTTCTACTGTATAAATAAAGAGCTTTCAAGAAAGCAATGACAGTACAAAATTTATATTTTGAGCTTCAATTTAATCAAAATAAATGCAATTTATTCTACTGTGAACAATAATATTATAACAGATTAAGGCACAAATTAGTGTCCTAAATTATTATTTATATCGAAATATTTAAGAAACAAAATTATTTCGTTGCATCTCATTTTACTTCCTTTTTTCTGTATATGTATCAGAGCATGCTCTTATAATGTGTTCAAATAATTCTGTTCTATGAGGTGTAGAATACAATATGTATGTTACTTTACCCGTGCTTTTTTTATTGAAGACATTCAAAATTTCCTTACTTATGTTAATTCAAATATTCTTTGCTTGCAATTAGTACAAGATCTAATCAAATAAATTAGTTTTCTATCAATTCTTCTTTGAATTATAAAACAATTAAAGCAGGGAAATAATTATTTACTACAAAAATCTTATTTTTCATTTTTTTTTATTTTTATTCTTTGCTATAACCATCTATGTGATAATAGACCTACTTAAATAAAAAAAGATGTGCATACTTCTTACTTCTTCTCGCCTATTAAGAAAATATTTCAGATCTTCCGTGTTTACACAATTTTCAGTCCAGAAACAGAGATTTTCTAAACATAATTACAATTTCTTTTCATTCCTATGAAACATATCTCAACCTTAATGATATCTTCCGACTTGAGGTAACAATGAAAATCTTTGACGGGGCTTCCGTACAAATATTTACTGCAAATTACAATACTATTTAAATTGAAATAGGCATAATTTGTTGCCATGGGCCTGATATTTCGTTATAATAGAGCAGCTCTTTTATAATAAATTCGGCACAATGTACTTTTTTATACTGATGTCGCAGGAATCACCATATCATTTAAAAAAAAAATGTAAAATCATATAACGGAATATGGAAACTCTTGATTGAAATTAGTATTTGGAGCTGAAACTGAACTATAAATGTTCATATTGTTTTGATTTTGCAGGTAATAAAGAACCTATTAATGTTTCAGATAAATATAGATCATTACAAATTTCGTTAATTAAATACAGACATGTAAACATTATAAATAATTAGTTACAAACATTAATAAAGAAAATAAATAATTTGTTATCTTTAATATTATTTTCTTGAAAACTGGGCATCTCTTTTGTAATGGATATAAGAACATAATGTTTTCAGAAATGATTAAATCAAAATAATGCAGTGACCGAACATCAGTTTCTTGAGACAAGATTGGTGTTGGTGGTTAAGTATCTGCTATATCATTTTTTTTCTTTATAGAAACCTCTGTATTTCACATCATAACGGCATGCACAATAAAAGGAAAATGGAAAAAAAAAATGCCTTAAGCATTTTCTTGCTTCACCCCTATAATTTTACAGCATTTCAGTATTTTTAAAACGAATATGGAAATTTATGTATCAGAAGATTAAAACTGCATATGAATTCGAAGATTAATTGAAAGCTTGCTAAAACCGTAAACATTATTCGTTGTTTTGATTACAGCCACTCTGTAGGGATGTTAAGCAACAGAATTTTCGATCATTGACCTATGTAGAAAGCCAAAAGGAGGATCTTGTGAAAGAATTAATACCGCACGCAAAATAAGCGATCTCAGTGTCAAAATATTTCTACCGTGACTGAGCAAATTGACGCCGATTAGCATACTTAAAAAGGATTATGGACTTTACCTACTGAATACATTGTGGCTTTGCTATGCACTTAAGAATCGTTTTGGAAATGGATTGAGCAGGATTGACTGGTTTGGGAGTATGAAACAGTTGAATATTGAAAAGCGATGATAGTTTCCTAATTGAAATCGAAATAAATTGCAAATTAAGCACGGTTGGCCTCATACTTGATTTCAAACTATCAATTTACTCTAAACTGCTGCCAGTAATGAATTGAAATACCGTTTTAATGAAGCAGAGCGATGGCATATTGCTCCTGTTTATTCATGATTGTTTCAGCGGGCTTGTTGCAATAAGGAAATAGGCGTCAAAAGTTTTCTTTAAACTGTGGTCAATTTATAAAATTTACTCCACTTATATTTATGCATATAATTGCTTATCCTAATGCCTTTTTATATGCATATTAGACAATAGGAGATTGCTTATGTTCATTCATTGTGAGATGATTTCAGTCTTATAGAACTATGAAAAAAATATCTATACCTGAAAATTACATCGCACTTGTAGTTCGAAGTGAATGGACTACCAATCATAATTAAAGTTTTTAAAATACTAACATAATTAAAAAGAAAGAGGACGAAATCCATTTATTGTTGAAAACAAACTACAGTTATTCTTCATTTTTTTTTTCCACGGAAGGAGAATCATCTTTTGAGGGTTTCTGCACTGAAAGCTTGCATTGACTATTTATGGAGTTTTAGAATTTTATTATTTTTTTTCGTTTTATTTTACTTTTAGAACTTATTTTGAGTCATGTATCCTACCAAAATAAAATTAGTTGTTATTTTATTTTATTATTTTTATTTTTATAATAACTTCATTCGATCTATATTGAACCTATAATTAATCAAAAATTAGGTGATCTCCCTTTTTCAATGGGTGATATAGACAGAGATAGCATTAGTTTAAAGCATCCTTTTATAGTTATATAAATTTTTGAAACTTCCTTCGGTGGCTATTCTGATTTTATTTATTTTTATGATGTTTCCTTTTCACATTTTAAGAATTAGTGCATGTATGGCTTTAATTCATTTCTTAACTTTTGTGTGAATTGATGACGGGAGTTCTTCAAAGGAATTGTTTATACTAAGGGTTACAATGAACCATTTTATACCCAGAATTTATTTCATGTATCAACTGTAACATGCCTTCTTTCTTCGCGTAGCCCAATTTTTTAACAGTAAATCTGAGCAGATTTATTCAATAATAACTACAACAATAATCCCTAAATTTATCATCAGAATGAAACTTGCAAACGAAACTCCAAACTATACCATTCTCATCCATATGCAACAATAAACGCAATCATTCTCTATCGAATACACCTTTATTTCAAATCAGTGCTTTTACCGCGCAATGACGTCACTCGTGAATCTCAGCACCTGGTGTTCGGCGAATGATGACAGCAATCAGCAAACGGTGACGAATGCCGCACACGGGTGGAGTGTAACAATAAAAATATACTCTGATATTAGCAAATAGACATCCCAACCATCTGCCCTATCCATCCTAAATTCCCATTGCCGCCCCCACTTCGTGAAGCGCACGCAATCCAATGGGAAGTCGGCAACTGCTATGGCTCTGCCAATGAGCAGAGAGCTCAGGGTGCTCCCGTGATGACAAACTTATTTCCGATGGGGAGTTTGCGGCGGCTAATATGGTCAGGTGTCTTCATCAGGCGTGACACAATCGTTTTCGAGCTACCTGAAGGTAAGCCGAGACACAATATTGACCTTTACGCCAGCAGTTGCGCACACCTGGAGTTGGTTATTTCGTAACTTGGCGATGAATAGAATGGAAAAGGAGCTTTAATATAATCGCCAAATTAACCCCTTGCCCGTTTTTGACGTAATATTGCGATCCATAAAGAAGTCCGCTATCCATTCTTGAAGCAGGGAAAAAAATGAAGCATTTTCTTTATTAGAACAACTGCGAGGGATGATTTAGAAAAGAATAAGCAGCATTTTTTGCAAGCTGATATCACACAAATATTTTTCTGTTTCCAAATGATACAATTTAGATAAATTTTAGAAATTTCCCTTTTTGTATATCTGCTCTTAGATAAAGAATAATGTAATATTCATAGTTGGGACAATTTGTAAATAAACTGCCATAAGAAAACTAACACTAACAGATTCAAAACCATTGAAATATAGAATATATATTTAAGAAAAAATATTTCTTCTCTTTAAAGTATTATTTTCAACATTTAATACAGATAAACGACTTTGTTCTAATGACATGTTAATTTAATCCTCTTAATTTAATGCGGATTTGAGTCATCATGTGCGAACACATGCGAATAAATTGACGTAATTTCAAAAGTAGTTTTGTTAGTTCCCTGGGAAATCAAAATTACTCATATTCATCAAAATTTCAGAGTCAATTTTTTGATGATTATATAAAAAAGTAAAAACTGAAATCTTTATTAAATTTTAAATGCGTATTTTTATTGATGAGCGAAATTTATATTTAGCACTCAGTCACAGCCAAATAAATTCGAACACGCAGGGAATCATCTAGAAATGATTGAAAGAATTGTCGCCAAATCTAGCAGGTATGCAATAACGGGGGTGAAGTGTTGCTGAGTCAAAAACCCGGATAGAGGGGGTTGGAGCATTCATCTCCCTTGCTTACCGTTTCATGATCAAGTGATGCGGAAAGAGGCAACATGTGTATCTGGGAGTCAATGGGGACGAGGGAAGAGGGAGAGGGTGAACATATTACTGATTATACCACTTCATATTCGTTGTGATTTTAGGGGGCGGGGTATTATTTTCTTTGTGAGGTGATGCTTTATAGATCTCTTTCATTATAGGTTTATTCCCTTATTTTTCTAGTGATCCGATTTTGAAAAAGCTCTTAATCATCGAATTATGATAAACAAACGTTAGTATTTTTATTAAGAAAACTCCGTCACAAAATTAAAAACAATACAAGAGGAAAACAGAGAAGAGATGGACAAATACAAAAGAATAGATATTAAAGAAGGAACTTTATATTTTAATCTTGGAATAATAAATATTGAGTTTATTGCTTTAATATTTGAAACAGTGTACAAAATTCTAATATGAAATCAATTGCTTTAAAAATCAATATTTTATTCATTAATTACTTTTTGATATAAATGAAAATTGTAGCAAGACATGTTATTATTATTCATAAATGATGAAACTGAAAAAAAAAAGCGTATTATGAGGTAATTTTTTAAGCTTATTACACATTTGAGGCGATCATTTTTTCCCCTTTCATAAACGTTCTTTGTATGGAACTGCTCAGTTGATACAGTCATAAAAATAAAATTCTACTCACAGAAGAATTTAACCTAAAATTAGGAATAGGTCTGCAAGTCTGATGAGGACGCCATATTGCACACTTTTTCTATCCAGATCATTACGTTTGTCATTTATCGTATCCATATGTATACGATAGGCAGCCAGATTTACCATAGAAGGTTATCAGAGTTATAAAATGAGAATAATGTATGCATTATAATCTGCGTAACTCATCAAATTTTTGAGTGACTGTGTTCACATACAAGCAAAAATTCTAAAATGCCATTTTCGGGCCAGGAAAGTCTCCAATATGGAGATTCTTCCAATTCTAGTAGTTGAGGTTTCAAAGTTTGTAGTACTTTCCCCTTGTGTACTTCGTATATGATTATGATACATTATATACAATAGAATTAAAATAAACAAATAAAATAAAAAAAATAAAAATGGAATAAAAAAAACTTTTTTAATGTTAAAATATGTTAATTTTTTTTTCGAAAGTGACCCAACGGACGCCATGTAAGATGAGAAAAAACAATACGAGGGGATTGGGGAAGGGGGAGGGCTTTTTTTCCCATTCTATTCCACTTCAGCATCATCCGGCTGCACAAAGAACAGGTAATAACAATCTGTTAATGGCAGTGGAAAGGAGACATTTGCGCTACCGGCTCATGGCCATTGGCGCGTGCCGACAGCAAAACGCGCGTGTCACTCTATCGCCGTTACTCATTGTAACTTTCTCGGACTCCCCCGCGACGGCCTATCGGATGTGTAACGGTTCTGTTTGCATTGTGGACAGAGATAAAGTATTGTTTTGAGAGAGAGAGAGAACCTCCGAGTGTGACGATGTGGTACGAAAAAACTGTTGGTGTTAAGATATACGATCATGGTTACTGATTAGTCGATGTAACATTCACTGAAAGGTGAAAGTTTGAGCTCTAACCATTCTACAAAATTGTAAGAGTCTGGGATTCCCTGATCAAATTCTTTGTTGCCTATTTTGCGATTTTTCAGTAGTTAGCACAATAAGTATCAAATTTTTGATAGTGTATTTCCATTAATATTTGTATGATGACGCTTTATCCGATCTCTTAAGGTATATATTTTTGTAATAGCTGCTACTTGAGAAAAGAAAAAAAAAATCTTTGAGTAACCGATTATAAGAATTCAGGCGAAACTGTTTGTTTAAAATACCATAAATAGACATTTAATAATTTCGCAGTTTCTTTAAATGAAAAGAATATTTTCTCCCATCAATTTAAAACGGGGGGGGGACCAAGCTTTCGATGCTATCCGGGTACTAGTGGCAGAAAATGAAAAAGATATTTATAAATTTATTCTTTTAATGATTCGCATTTCAAAATTTATAAACTTCTGAATATTTATTAATTTTGATTAGTGTTTACTTACTGATTAAATTATAGTCTAGGACATTACTTGTAAATTGAGACTGGTATGATAACAAAAATTGCTTAACGCACAATACAAGGCCTATCCTTAGACACAGAGCAACCATATTTGGCGCATAGTTACTTCTTGGGTACAGAACTCACTAAGAAAGGGGTTTTCAAAATTGAATAAGAATTTTTAACTAAAAATGAATCAACATTTTAATAATTCTGGTACTAATTATAGCAAGAAAACCATTTATGCAAATTTTAAAAATTAAAAAGTAATGTTTCCTATTATATTTATTTTACATACATTTTTTTTTCTTTTTGAATCTTGTTAAGTACATCTTGCAAAAGTACTTTTCATTGCTCCAGAAAATGCGTTTATGTACCGACACAGTGGAATGATATTAAATATAATCTTGTGGGTGCATTATAGTTGATATACAATTAAGAGTAGGTATTGGAAATAAAACAAAGATGTACGTAGCCTGAAGCATTAAGAGGTGACGATGCTCCGGAATAGTGTTTAGAATTTTATATAAAAAATTTCTACAGATGTTATATAATAATAATTCAGCTTTTCATAATTAATCTTAGAAATTCATATTACTGAATATATTTCATACCATATGATTTGCCCAATACTATTATTTTTTTTAAATTCTGAATAATTAAAAAGATTAGTTCCTCTATAAATCCTTTTTTTTTCTGCAGAAAGGGGCATCTCTGAGAGAAGAGAGCACTTAGAAGACATTTCTGAGAGTTCGGGAGTGCAGTCGCATCTTCTAGCAATTCATAATCAGGAAGATTCCTCTACCAGAGATCAATCGAATCGCAAGTGCTACGCTTGTGACGTTGATTTTCCAGACCAGTACAGGTAAGGATAAATTCTATAGGTTTGAAAAAAAGCACTATAAACTTGCTTCCATTATTTTAGTATAAACGTATTCGACTAATTCTTAATTTGTGGTAGCACGGTATAATCTGAACTACAATTTATACGAATGAGAATGAATTAACGTTATCCATTGTATATTTTCAGGTAAAAAAATATATTTAAAATTCTGCTAAAAGATTGTTACCACGGTGTTTTTCTAATAATTATTGTCAATGACATCTCTAGGTAGCAGTGGTGGAAACTGTTTCATTGTTATTCTTCTTAATATAGTATTGATTTGATAAAATAAAGGAAAAGTCTGTTTTATACAACGAATTTTAGTATAAAATAAGAATATCGATTCATAGCGTTTAAAATTAAATTATTATAAAAATATTAATTTTTTAAAAATGTATTCGTGCCATATTTCCGATTTTTTAAATTTCTTTTGGCTATATCGCAAAGGATTTACCCGCTTCCTGTTTAGACATTCGGAATGTTAAATGAATGACTGTTGTCGTGGCAGTTACACTGAAACTGAGAACGGAATCCTAACTCAACTGAAGTCTCTTGCTTTGGCCAAAATCTTCTCACAGCGGGTTTGTTCCGTTATCGGAGTGGGGAAAATTCAATTCCACTCAGTTGCCTGAAATTGAGAATGGAGATGAAAGCATGCTTATTTATTCGGCATCTTTTCATGATAATGCGGGGTGATTTTTAATGATTTTCAATTTCGTAAATTTGAGCCTACTTGTCGCGAATAATTCTAGATGTGTTTTAAACCTATTTGTTTAAAAATAAGATATTTAATTAAAAAATTCCAAGAAAAATCAAATTTGAAATCATACTAATAAGTTGGATATTGCCTAAAAAGACAAACATATTTGTATAAAGTCATTTAAACTTTCAGAGGAGATTTTTATTATTTCTAAATGCTTTTGTTATTTTATTGATTTGTCATAATGAGTTTGCCTTCTAATTTTTGCAAATGGATAAATACAAATAGGTTATAACATTTAATTAATGATAGATTTTTTTAGTTTAACATGAGTTATCTCACATATAAAACATAAAATTAATAAGTGAATCACACCGGACTTCGTTGTACTGATTTTCAAACAGATTTCTTCTTAACTTATCATTTTCTGCAAGCGTATCCGATTCCCAAGAAATGATTGCATTTTGGTAAAATTAAATTAACTTTTTTCACCTTTCTCTTTCAATTCTCGGATATCCCCAAGGATTTACAAAAAGAAAGCCCAGTCCACGCGCCAAGGATGGCATATTAACTTCATCGTTAGATTCTGTCGTAATCGTATGAACGCATAATAAAAACGACCGCGCGCAATAGCTATTCGAAGTTGATTCTTTTTTTTCCCTTCCACCCATGAATATCCGATGGTCCATGAAGTGGAATAATTGGCCTCGCTTTCTCTTTTTCTAATCCTTCTGTAGTTATTGAGGACGATTTGCATTCAGTTCTGCTGCCCTAGAGTGTGCTTCCGATAGACTTGGCAGCCTTCCCGAATGCCATTTCATTATCGCCAGCTTAAAACGGTAGAAGGTAGATCACATTGTGATAAGGCCAGTATGCATGACGTATTGTGCTTCTTTGGTTTTGGAGACGTAATTAGTTGCAGGTTCATTTGGAAAGGATTAGGGGAAAAAATGCATCATTGAGTAATCAATTAAGAGCATGTTATAGACTAATTTACATAGTTGAATTAGATTTTTGCGATTGTATTTATCAAAATATATAAGCTGTTGACAGAATAAATTATAATCATTCGTATCTCTTATGTTTAAATAATTGCGTCTATTCATTTGATATAATCTCATATTGAATCATACCGCTGAAAACCTGAAAGATTTACAAACAACATTACATTATTAAACACAAAATCATGTTTTTTTTAAATGTTGTTTTTTATTTCTCGTAAATTCTGCTCATTCCAAAGAATTCATATATAATATACTAAGTGATTTTGGAATTGATTTCCATTTAATGCAATTTAATACACGTAAAGGAACCACTGGAATTTTTTCTTGTCATTTATAAAATTAAAAACAGTTTTTGTAATAGAATGTATCTTTTTCTAAAAATACCTGGATAACAGGAATATATTTTGTTGAGTCATTCGTCTCCATGTAATTGGCAATTTTCATGCCCAGAAAATATGCCACTAAAAATATATCAAAAATCTAAACGATTAAATGATTCAATATTTGTATTTTGACACTGGACTCACTGATAAAACTGTCGATTACAATGGCTTAAAAGAAAGATATGGATTAAAGTTGATGTAATCTCAAGTTTTGAAACTGATGCTTTATTTATTTTAGTTCCTGAAACATCAATTTTGAGTGATACTAAAGAAAATTTTAGGATTTGAGAAAATATTCAATTTAGAAAGAAAATATAAAGAGCAACACAATATTTTACTCTTTATTGTGTTTTAGTAATTTGGAAAGGATCGTATCCATTCAAGTTTGTTTTTTATGTTAATTTCTGAAATAACCGCAATACTCCGATCCAAATTTTTCAATATTTTGCTATTAATATTAATTTTGCAATGAATGTTTTAGGATTTAATTCCCACGAGCCATAAATTTGCTTGGCGATATATGGCCAAATATGGCGCCTGCACTAATAAACAACACGAAACCCGGCAAAATGTACTGTAATGGATATATCTCTCACTTTTTGTATTATTTCTACGATGAAAGTACACTATGCATGAAAACGCATTGAAATTTATATAAGTGTTTGCTGTTTCGCACAAAATATTCTTAATTAAAAAATTGACTAGTTTATTTTGTAATCGAAATTATATATAATGAAATATAATAATTATCTCATTATGAGTTCATTTTTATCAATTCATTCCAACATTATTGTCAAATTATTTAAAAAAACTAACTTACCAGAGCCAGAATATAATAAGAATATCAAATATGTATTATAAGTATGCATATGTATTATATATATAATAAGAATATAAAATATTACTATAATTTCTCTATATTTATGAAAAAATTTGAATAATCTTTTTGGATTATATTAAAGGAAAAGTCTCCATTATACGATATATCCATCTCATCCTCAAATTAGACTAGAAACTCTCACCACAAATTCATAAAAACATGAAATCAAGCATAAAATCGCGAGCTTGTTATGGAAAGAGTTCATCTCCCCAAATCAGCCTTTGAAAGTGAAATCATCTCTAACCAAGGAAGACAAGGAAAAAAACAAACTCGTCCTTTTAACCAAATTACGTACCCAGTCAACTTTCGCTCCATCTGACTCGAATCGTTAAATATGATTTTTCTTTTTCCTTTAGCGGTGAAAAAAAATGAACGGGATAAACACGCGCTTAAGATTTTAAGAAGTGGAACTACCTGATACTGCCTCCATTGAGGATAGATTATAATGCATTTATTATGGGTTGCAGTTAAATCGGCTGTAACGGAACATGTATGACTTTCGTTTATACGGGTTCATGCGGAACATTTCAATCGTTAATCATTCTTGGGTGCTAAGTTTCTTGTAAAATGTCGTTTGGCCTAAGGGCAAAAGTTCAAAAAAATCTTGCAGTGATACCGTCTTTTGCTTTGATAGGGAAACAAATACAATAATAATCTTTAAAATGCAAATTCTGTTAAGATATGTAAAAATAATATATATATATAATATATTGAAAGATCATAATTAATGGGTTTTGCTTTTTTTAACGAAAAAGATTTTATAATCAATGTTTTTTCATTTTTACAGTATTCAGAATGTAGAAATGCAATTAAATAAGATTAAAAAAGCCGTGTTTTAAACTATTCATTGTGAAATATGTAAATATCTAAAAAAGTGATACAAATTTGCAACTTTTTGCTGTATGTATATAAATAAGCATAGATATTTATGTATACATGCTTACGAAAAGAATTTTTATCGAGCATGCTTATTAGATTTTGAAGAGGCCGCAAAGCTCATTAGCATAGCTAACCAATCTGAGACCAATAAAATTTATTTTAATTTTCCTTTGAAAACCGAGAGTAAAAAGGAATTATTGTATGCGCGTGGATACAAATCTCGGATTCAGTACATTTTTTTTTTCGAAGTTAAATAAAATTGTAAAGGAATATCTTAATTTTTTTCAATACTAATATTACACTTCGCTGTCTTTTATTATTTTTATTAATCCAAAACAAGTTTACTTTTCAAAGGAGCTAAATAAAAGTTTCATTTTACTCCCCTATCTTTTACATACATTTTATTATAGATTATAAACACTTTTTATGCTCTTGATATAAAACTTTTCCTTGTAATGCCATATTTTGTTCTAAAAATTATTTTTTAAGAATTAGACGAGTACTTTGCTCAAACGTCTTTTCTAAAACAGAAACAGTTTTTAGAAAAATTGTTTTTGATGAATATTGGATTTAAAATGATTCTGTGCCCAAAATGATATAACTAAAAATTGAAAGTTTTGAATTTAGCATTGTTTTGATTAAGGTAACGATATAAAAAATTATAAGAGTATTATACAAAATCTAATATTTTTAACGAAATCTACGAAAAATTTCAAGTAGAAACAGCAGATGAAATATTATTTGAATGAAACGATTTTTTTTCCAACCTAATAGAAAATGTACTTATTTCCACACGATGCGCATAAACATTGCCTTTTCTGTTGGGTGATTTGAATTTCTATTGAAGATGCGTCTACCGAAATCCGCAGGGGACTGGTTATTCATCAAATTCCCATCTCAACCTGATGACAGATAAATTCCATCTTATTTCATGTATTGAATAAAAACAGTACACTACGCCTATTAAGGCCACTCACCCAATGAAGTGTAGGTGGGATACTTCGGACATCTGACAGATAGAATAAGACACAATCTGTAAGCGCAGCTATCTGATGTCACATCTCATTTAAAACCTATCATCAGGTTAGATTGATGTGGAACTAACTTCTCTAATGCCAAAAGATGCATGAAAAAAATGTTAGTTTTCAATCAGAATGTGTTTTTTCTTTTACTGATATATACCTGCACAGTTTTTTTCTCTCATTATAAAGCAATAAATTAAGGTATCTGCGACTGGCTTCTATTCGGTTTCTGTTGTTCCGACCGTTGTTTTTTTTAACTAATACGTCTTTCAAATGATTCTGTATTGAATCTGCAATTATATCTCATTTTGTGACAATATGAATAATTTTCAACTTGAAATCATTTTGATAATATTCTTTACAATATTTAAAATTGTTAATCGGACGTAATTATAGATTGGAAATCCATTTCTCCGAAATAAACATATTAAGGTATACATGTTTTTCAAAAATATCACCAAAAAAACTTCCAGTAATACATTTTTTAAAAATTAATTGTATTATACCAGAAGATTGTATATTATTCTGTACAGTTGATTCAAAATTATACAGCCAATTGTATATACTTAGATATAGGTGACAATTGTTGGCCAGAATTCCTTAAAATAGTGGGTGAACATAACTGCATCTGATTCTGTGACTTCTACATTCTTATTAACGCTTCTTTCTCATGGTCGATATGATATTTTGTAGAATGTGTGAATAAAATTTAAAAAATAATTGAACTAAGATTGTAATTTAATTGTAAATTTATTGTTAGAGGCAAAGTAATGTGTAGTAAAGTTTTGTAAAAGGTGATATTTCAACAAACAACAATCCGTTTTACACCGTACACTGAAATTCAGTTAACCAATGTCATTATTAAACGTATGATAATAATGATATAATATCTAAATTGTTTTCTGAAAAAAAAGCTAAAAAATTTTAACTGAATTTCACTCCAGAAAATTTAATCATAAGTTTTGTCACTTTATTTGATGATCCAATCATGACATGCATTATTTCATATTTAACTTTGAACCATTCCTATTAACTGTTTTCTGTGATTTTATTCTAATTTCTTTCAAAAAATGTTTTATTTATAATAATAATCTTTAAAAAATATTAAAAACTTATTATAAACGCTTTTTTTTCAATTTTATTTAGAATATTAGAAACTAATGTGCTAAAAGAGTGTAATGTCAAGAATTACCCAATAATCTCTAGAATTTAGATCAGTTAATGTTTGATTCTTCGATAAATTGATAACTGCTGTAATACCAGTCCAAGAATGCAACGTTTTTTCACTATTCTAAAATTTGATCCTTTTCTAAATTTTTGTGTTTTCTCAATTAAAAATTGTTCTATGTACTTATACACTTTGAGTATTTCGGATTAATTTCGATTAGTTATATGAAAGTAACTGGCACTTTTTTTAGGTTGAAATGTATGTGTGAGTATATGTTTATGAAAATAAGCTATAATGGTGACAATTCATTCAAAGTCTCAGTTATCTGTTGAAAGTCACAACTTACCCAATCTGAGATTTAACTGTCCTTCACCTTAGGCTGTTTAGTGACATTCTAACCTTTTTTTCTGCAGATATGTTCCGCATTTAAAATGGTATTGCACACTGGTTTATCATTTTAGTATGCATTGATTCCCTTAATAAGAACGCTATATCCTTCTTCGCCTAATACTTCCTTCGATTGCTTTTGAATTAAAAAAATAAATAGTGAAAACTGACGTCTGATGAAATGATCTGAAACCACCCCGTAAATCTCTGATTTTATCAAGATCTTTTAACCCTTCTATCAGCCATCTGTTAGATATGTAAGAAAAAGATGGCACCGGATTCGATTCGGTTTCAGGAGAGCGAAAGTGTGATGGGATGTTGGATTCTTGGGCGTTGTACCATCCTTTCCGGCCAAGATGGGAGTAGTCCTGTCTCTCAAGTGGACACACCCTGCCCTCTTCTCGATGACCCACATGATAGGCCTGGTCATCAGGCCTCCTGGTGGTGGAATTTTTCCAATAGCTCATGACAGATTTTTTTCTTAATGCATCGCAGTATTAACTATATATGACGGCAGAGTTTAAGCTCTGGTATATAATAAAAACTGGGATGTAATTTTTTTTCATAATATAGAGCAGGAGTTTTCTTGTCGATTTCGATTTCTGGATGACTCAAAATATTACATTTACATAATATATTATTAATGATGTTGATTAATTGATATTTTATTACAATATCTATACTAAAATAAATAAATGAGTGCAATTACAAGATGTCGTGCAATGCTAACTGAGTATTTAATTTTCTGAAATGCTAAATCCATCGAAACAAAGCATTATTTGTTTATCGACATACCTGGTAAATTTTTTCAACTAAAATATAAAAAATTGTTTATAAATCACCTATCTAGGCCTCCTATTCCTTCACATCCTCCTATTCCTTGAAGATTTCATCAAAAGCCTCTTTAAAAACACTTACAACGAAACAGATGATCTTAAATAACGTCTGAGGTCGAGAAAAGTTATTGATGATATCTCTGTTTGGGAATACAAGTAAAATGGAAATCCAGTTTTCTTATATTGCTAATAATATAGTCGCTGTTTTTTAATAAAGTGCGGAGAATAAAGTACAAATTCAAGCGCAAGTTAATAAATCATTCATAAATAAAAGTATGATTTCTTTGATTTAAAATTCATTCAATTCAGTTTGTAAATTATTGTATTAAAAATCAGGTCTCGAATTTTTAGTGCTTATTTTACAATTTTTTTAAATAGGAGAAAATTTAATAGAAAGCAGCCTTAGAAATGTAAGATACCCGATTTATGCTTTTACAGTATAATTATCTGCCAATGTCAGATTAGGATGTGTCGAGTAATTATACGTATTGTCAGTAACAGAACATTTTATTACTTCAGAAATGGGAGCTGTGCAGGAATTTATACACCTTCAGGTACATTCTACCGCGTTGGTCGGTTAGTTTCTTAACCCTTTCCCACGGAGTGGAAAAAAAAAATCCGCGTGATGTTTACAATCGCACGTTTTCATAAACCCCTTTGAGAACAGCAAAATTTTCAATAGGTGCTTTAATAGCGACGGCACGACCCATTGTGTCTGTGCAGCATCGTCCATTAAAAAGTGAATATTGATAATTAAAGAAACAATGGTGTTGATTTTAGAGTCCCGCTTCTGCTTTTGTAGAATTAAACATCCGTGATATCCTCCGCAGTGTAGATGAGAAAAAAGTAACAAAGATAACGTCGTGACTCAGCTAAACAATTGGCTACTCTCATTTTGCCTGGCTTTGCTTTTTATTATTATTTCGTAGAGAAAACACATAGTAATGTTTTTTTATTGAATTGTACACGGCCATCGTTATTTAGAATGCGTAATGTTGTTGCATTAGCAATCCTATTTCCCCGTGTTTCTCTTAGAGTGATAAATCGGCATAAGCATACAAATACGGTCTTAACAATATTTTTATGGTATTCAGTAAATGCCGTGTAAGCATTTATAGATTTTCTTTTTGCTAATGTGGCAAAAAAGTTTAATTCTTATCAGTGCTCTTTGCTGTAATGCTTGAAACAAATATACACTATTAACAAAAAAGGAACATAGTAATTTTTGCTCCAATATTTGAAAAATATATGTTTGAAATGAAATAGACAGAAATATCATCAAATATTTTTAATCGATGCAATTAGTATAAATATTAGTCCATCGCCGTCTGTAACACTGAGTGAAGTTAAAAATATTCCCGTCCTTTTGGTCTGCGGCATAATCAAATGTGAAAATCCACCTTTTTTTAATGCATACATTGCCAGATTTATCTATGTGCGAATAAAACTAAGTATGAATAAAAGTTAGTCACGGATCGTAAATTTCCCAGTTTATTTAGATAAATTTGATGTTGGATTATAACAAAGATAAATGAGCTGAGGTTTGCAATTTTTATTATTTTATATTTATTCATACTTATCTCTCTTCTGTCTTTAAACACTTCTAAAATAAAAACATTGTATCACTTCTATCTATCACACTTCTAAAATAACAATATCGTTATTTTTATTTTATTTCTGCCATTAGAGAAGAGAAATTTAAAAAAATTCGCAAATATTCTTCTTTTACCTTTTCTCCATATTTCAAAATATTCTTTTAACGATTCTATTCGAAGAAACAGCAATCAATTAAATTCCTGTTTTCCTCTACACTTTTTTCCCCGTGGTATCCTGAATATACCACTAATGTTCATAGATACCCAAAACCTCATACATTATTCTTCGATCACGTCTCGAATATCCACAAAGATCTTTATCAAAACCACTCGTTGGCTAATTCACAGTTGAGGAAATCGATCCTTTCTGGAGCGTCCTGCATTTTATATTTAGAAACAGACCATCCCGTTGTGTGCCCAACCCGATCAAAATCAGCTCTTGTTCTTTTGCTACCAATTACGCCTTTTGTCTGGATCTATTGGGCTGCGATAAACAGCCTCGGGCCTCCGAATGCATGGAAGAAAAGGGCCTGGAGGAAGTTAAAATTCAAGTGGACCTGTCTTCTTCCTTGTTTGACGTTCGTCTTCAGGATGCACGCCCTTGCCTTAGGACGGGGAGAAGTTGCCAAGCTCCAAATTGGAAAGAAATGAAAAAGAGAGGCGATTGATTAAACGATGCGTTTGGAAAGCGTTTAGTGGGCGGACAATTGGATGATTGCTGTAGAGGAGCTACGTCAAGATACCTCTGGAGATGAACTCTACAGAAGTTCCATTTATTTCACCAACCAACTGTCATTTAATGCATTTCAGGGATCCATAAACTAATTGGGCGGGAACACTTTGATATTAAAAGAAAAAGTATTGTAAAAATATGAGTAACAGCCTTTATTGCAATTAATCAATTTTAAATGTCCAAGCAAAAAACAAACAAAAAAAACGATATTAGGTTTAAATTAATCTGCGCAGTGAATTACTTCTGTTTACTATCACTTTTGCTTTATTTGAATTATTTTAAGTATTTTAATAATTCATAAGTAAAAATATTTTTGTCTAGAGGGAAAAATAGTTTTTATTATATAAATTTTATTTCAAAAATAATTTTTTTAAAAAAAATTAGTTTACTTTAGTTAAAAATAAGGTGTTAAATTTTTTTAAGCTTTTCTTTTATACCATTTATTAGAATCACATATATTTAAGAAAATTTTGCTTAATTTTTTTTTAAAAATGTGCTTGTTGGGTGCTTTTGTTTTTAATAAAGTGTCTGCATTAATAAAAATTTACATTTCCGTCTTACATGCGTTGAATGTGTCACAAAAAAGAGAGGGGTGGGAACCCTAAAAGAAAGAAAAAATACTGACACTGATTTTACTTTCTTATAGCAACTTTGTTATCATTTATTGATCCTCTGAAAAATGGCCTAACTCATTGCTTTAACCAGTATTTAAATTAAATTCATCATTATTTTTCTAATGCAAGATTGAGAATATGAAATTTGATGAGAAATAATTGGTAGATTATTAACCAAAATTAAGAAATTATTGTGCCTATTAAACATTTCTTGGGCATTTGATGCATCCGTAACTTCAATACAGAGTTCGCAATCGCAAGAAAAAAAAATGTCATCTTCTGCATTCGTTTTGCGAAGTCTGTTTCCGAATAGTTAAAATTAACACACAGAAGCCACGAGCGAAAGGAATAAATCGAAATTAGAAAAAAATTTGACAATTGCCTTTGTCGATGTCTTTAAGCTCCGATGGTTCTATTCTTGTTTTGCAATGTCTTAATGTCCACACCTTTTATTCATTCTGACACGATTCATTTTCTCCTAGAAGCTTTCTTTTTTATAAATACGCATTGCACGGTTAAAAAGGCATCGCAGTTAAAAAAGCTAGAATGCGTCATATACATTGCGTCAAATCCTATCTTTTGAAAAGAAAAAAAAAGAAGACATAGTGTTTTAGTTAAAATATTAGAAATATACTGAATATTTTTTCCTCCTTTCTCACAAACGATTGAATATAATAAATATCGTGGACATGAAATGAACCTTTGTTTTAATTATTCGAAGTATTCGGAATAATTATTTAATATGTGCAATAATTATTACAAAATTCGGAATATTCTTTCATTTGAATCTTTAAAAACTTAATGTAGCAAAATTTTGTCGACATTAAATATAATAACAGAATATTATAGTTCTGAATTGTGAATAGGAAGTTTTAAGAAAAGATCAGACTCCATAGAAACTTCTTTAGAATATCTAAGCTTTTTAATCTCTTAATTATTGCGATTTGTTTATTTTTGCTTAACAAATGGAATTGCCACAGATGCTTCAAGATAAATGCTAGGCGTTTCAGATGTTACGAAATGGGATGCAAAAGTGTAATCCGAGTCTAATGAAAAACTAATTACAAAGTAACAGGAATAAAAAGAGAGTAATTAAAAATATGCCTTTTTCAAAAAAAGATTCATTGAGTGTGCCCTTGGAAAAACACAAAGGATAATACGTGCATAACAAATAAACAATTTCGAGCGAAGGAGAAGTTCGGGTTCTTCTTTTACTCCTCCTGAATAATTAATGAAGGAGATGAACCAGATTTTTTTTTAATCCGTTCAACTCCCTGAATTCAAAACACCAGAAACTCTTGTGGGTTTTTTTATCTTTTATTTGTTTGAAGGGAGTAGTATCTTGCAGTTCAATTAAGGGAATCGTATTGTGTGAATATAAATAACGTAAAAATACGTCATTGCTTCTTCGATGAAGTTGATATTCAGGGCTATCCAGTGCCACCCGGTTGCATGCCCAAAATGGGATGCTTCGGTGAAGCCTTTATAATTGTTTTTTTTAAAAAATGAAATGAAAAAGAAAATAAATTTTGAAGAATTTTGTTTAAAGTTTGATGTTCTTAAATGATACCACAATTATCTTTTATAATAAATAACAGATTGTAACAGATGTTTTATAATAATTATATATTTGTAACAATTTTAGTTGCAAGGATGTCACTGCAAATTTTTTAAATATTTGCATCATCTTTCATGCCAATATTAACATTTTTAGTTATTGAGAAAAATATTAAAATTTAAATTGACAGTTGTGCATTTTGTTCAGAAATAATGATAACTAGTACTTTTTAAAACCTTATAAAAGAAATTTACAATGTAATCTGAAAGTTTATTATAAATTGATTATTTCTTACAGAGAAAATCCTTGCATGTGTATAATTTTAAAAGTAAAATTTTCGTATTTATTTCAAATGCAAAAAGCAGTATATTTTATTTCAGAAATATTCTTAATCTGTTGAATTAGGACTCTTTACTTCGATTTAAGATAACAGACATTTTCTTTGTTCGCATTAAAAAAACTGTTTAAAAACAAAGCTGATAATTTTGAGTTGTGATAAAAAGACGAGGACGATATCCGAGTCATTATCCAGTTTTCTAGACTTCCGCATCATACTTTGGTGGGGATGGCGTTTTATTTAAATAGACACAAGCAGACCTGAGTTATACGTCGAATCTTTGTGGAATACTTTTATCGGATCTTCTAAACACTGTCACCTTTTATCGAATTAGATGGCAACATTTTGAGGGAAAAAACTTTTATTCATTTTAAATTATTTAATTTTTTTTATTATTTTAGAATAAATTATTTCGCATGACATGAAAGTAATTTGTAAACAATTAATCCGTGTTACGAAATAGATGTGAAACCGAATGAAGATAATTGTTGTTTGAATAAATTATATAACTAAAACAGCAGATTTTAAACACAAATATTTACATTAATTACTTTCGTAAGCTTAATCGCTAAATAATGGTCTTCTGTTGCTTATTTTATCCTTTTTTGTTACTGCATTATTTAACATAGCATACTAAGGACTTCTCGAATAAAAACGGTCTAAAATGAATTTTACATACGATTTTGTATTATATAGCGCTATTATTTTCAAAAATTTATGAACATAATCAAACTGAGAAGAATTGAATTGAGTATTTATATTATGAATTGTTGATTCTATACCGATTACTTTTATTTTTATCATCTAATTTTTTTTTATCCATCTTAATAGATGATTTTCATTGAAAATTATGTACCTATATATGTGATATTTCGCTGAATTTTAATTTAAATTTCTTGAAAGCTCATATTATTTTGCGAAAATTATAAAAACTCGGCAATTGTTAATAGAAGTTGAGTATTTTTGCATTTCCAGATGTTGATTAATGTATGTGAAATAAAAGTTTTTAAATAAATATGATGGTGCACTTAAATACGTACGAAATTTATATTGCCGATGTAAATGTGTATATTTCTGAAATAATGCATAGTGTTAATTATTTTTTTACATCTTTGTTTACTTACTAATCAAAATAATAATATAAAAAGATTTAGTATATCTCAAATCATTCTTCATAAGTTCATTTTGTAGTTTCATCCTATATTAATAAAATTATTTTGTGATAATCTGGTTTCTTTTTAAGAAAAAGATAGCAAAAGTAACAATTTTTAAATAATTTTTAGATCGGGAAAAATATCATTTAGTACGATACTATTAGAAGAAAAATGTTTAAGCGCTGTTTAATTATCAGATTAAATCTATCAAACAGTAAATTTAAGATTTGGTTTTCTGTAAAAGCATAATTTCTATTTTACAAAGAATGGCTTTTTTTATTTCTTCATTTAAGAATCTTTTTTTAAATTGTATTAAAAAATTGAAAGATATAATTTATTAGGTGATATATTAATTAATGAAAAATGAAGTAAGATAGACATATGATTTGCCATTGTTATTATACCTAAAATGCAGCCAAATTTGTTTTCAAATGTTTCATAATAATACATTTTGCACATTTACTTTTATGACATAATTGCAAAAACTTGTATAACCGTAATCTGATTACCCCCCCCCTCCCTAAAAAAGCCTAAGATTAAAGTAATCAATCTTGACCATAGAATTTTCCTATATATATATATATATATATATATATATATATATATATATATGAAATTAATGGTGAGTTGCAAAATTTATGTAATAGTATTATTATCATAGTTGTATAAAACGTGATTAAATTTTCAACACGATGCTTAGTATCAACAAATGAAAATTATTTCATTTCCGAAATCATTCGCTTTAAATTACACAACTACCGTAATTAAAATAATCAAAATCTAAAATTTAAAAAAGAAAAAAAAAAGCCGTTGACGCGAAACAGTCTCTCCTTGAATCAACAAACTTTCCATACTCTTAAAAAAAATAACAACCACTTCTTTCCAAAACCGAAACCCAAAATCCTCACACGCAAAACCAACCGCTTGAACACAGAAAGAGAGAGAGCAGGAGTGAAAGCGAGCGCGCTCCTTCCTTCATCCAGGAAGAGGCACAACCACCTGTAAGAGTGGAGCGTACCTTACCTTCCCAGAGAAAGAGGGAGGAGTCCCCCTAAAAGTGGGACACCACTGCCCAAACGAACCAGCGATATGGAGCGATCCGAGTAATTGCCCCCGGGTTGTTGGATGGACAGACAAGGCAACCACGCTGCTACCTGTTGCATGGCATTCATGAGGTAGAAGTGAGAGTCGAGCGTTCATCCACACCCTTGTGCGGTTCCCTTTCGCTCTCTCTTGTTGTTATTCAGACGATGCTTGCTCAAGTGAGGGGCTTCGCGTCTGTCCATCGGAAGTCAGTCTTGTACCTAGCTTCATGACAATCGGTCGATTTGTTGCATGCTGTCCGGCATGAGACTCCAGTGCATTTTGTTGGATTTGACCGTCAAGAGTGAACTTGAAAAGATCAGTTAGGACCGAAGGACTTTGGACCCTCAGTTATTGGATAAATTTCTTTTGATTTGCATAGAAAAAAAAACTTTTTTTTTGGTAAAAAAATAAACTTTTATCAAGCGCCATCTCGGATAGACTTGACTTTGAGAGTGAAGTTGGAATGCTGTAGTGAACTTTGCTAAGAAAATAAGTCAGTCATTTTTTCGCAAGTTTATTCTCAATCAAAAGAACAATTGCTGCTTTGTATTGATTTTTAAGGAACGAAATAATAAGTTGTCAAAAACTGTTGTAAAGTACCAGACGACAGTTTGTATCATCAGCATCAGGACCATTGGAATTAGCAGTATTTGTCATTTCATCGTCGCACTTCTGTAAAGGTAAATACTTCACCTTAGACTATATTTTGAAGATTTTTATCTTCATTGTTTGCTTAAAGTTTCTTTTTATTTTTAACAAAAGGACAGATATAGTTTTAACTGCTGTATTTATTTTTCATTCCTTCCCCCCTCTCTCTTTCTCTCTCTATATATACAGTAGATATAATATACAATAATAATATAAGCAATTTTAAAATGTAATTTCAATAATAATAATAATGCAATTAAAATTATAATAATATTTTTATAATATGTCATTATTACATCAAACAATTTTCGCTGAATTTATTACGATCTTTAAGAATTCACTTTAAAAAATTATTTCCACATTGATGCAAAACTAGTGCTTTAGAATAAAAATAATGTTTCTTCATTTGTGTTGTACAGATTTTGCAAAAGAAAATTTTATTTTTTTTCTCATTTGAAATTGATTTTTTTATCAAAAAATAATTTAAAAAGAAATATTTCAAAAATTTTTGTGGTGTTAATGAATAATTTTTAGAACTAATACGCTTGTTTAAACAATGTGGTTACCACTATTTGTTTGGAAAACTTCGGCATTGTACAAACTAAACACATTGACGATACAAATAAATTTTTACTAATCATTGCAATATAGATATTTTTAATGCATTATTTCTATAATCATTGCCTTAATTTTTTATATGAACCAACTTGCTAGAACGTAGCGCAAGTACTATTAAGCTTTTAATTTTGGAGAGTTGAATTTTCTTTGTTTTATGAGATTTTGTATTAACTTTATCGAATTTTATTTTTTAACAGTATTATTTCACTTAGAATTTTATATATAATTTCTTTTCTTTTTATTTTGGAAAATACAATGTTACTTTTATTAACAACTAGCGTACGTTTGAGGTCAGTTTAATTTCTATTGCATAGAAAGCTTTTTTGTACCTGAGAAATAAGATTCTTTTAAAAGAAATCTTTGTTTTTTCACAAAACGTCATTTTGGAAAATTCTATATGAAAAATTCTACATAAAATCTAAAATTTTCGGCAATTGGATTTTCAAAAGTACGTAATACAACGCGAAATTTTAATAACTCATCTAGTTCGCCAATAGTCTAATCAATGTATCTCTTGTTGCAATGTTCAAATTAATATCTGATAAACGAATTAGATTACAGAAGCAAAGAATTTAAGACAAGAGAACCTCTGAATAATTATTGCAAAATAGAATAACTTAATTTCATGCAGTTGATAATATATAACATAGCTCTTAGTTCTCTTCGCGTACTCGCAGAGCTGAATAAAATTTTAATTTTAAAGGATGATTTGAATTTTTCTTTTTGAAATTTAAAGCAATTATAGTGAAAAACTCTTTTAGTATTTTTTTACACAAGTACAAAAATAACTTCCTGAAACTGTATTTGACGTAGCAAAAATATTATGCAGGTATATAAATTCTATAAGAACTAAATGAAATTTGTTTATTCTCTCAGTACGAATGAGGAATATTTTGATTATATTATTCGAAGCGAAGTGATTTTATGGAATAACCACCGCACTAAAAATTGAAACAATATCTTATACTTTCTCATTCTTCTTACTATGCATTATACAGTTTTTTTTTTCGAATCTAATTTTTTTGTGCAGTTTAATGATAAAATCTACAAAAATTAATCATAAAAATCAATCACTATTTACTCTAAGCTATAATTTGTGAAATAATATTTTTTATTGCTGCATAATTATTCTACATAATGATTTCGTAAATATAAAAGAGTTCAATTTTTTCCAAGAGCTTATATAAGAAATGCTGTAAAAAAACTCCATTTTTATACTGAATTAAAAATTTTTTAAAAAAATTAAGGAACAAAGAATCGATTGTGAATAATATAATTTAAAAACATTAAAATGCTGTATGAATTTAAATATAATTTTGTTTCTTATTTTTAAATAAATTTAAAGTTGCATTTTTTGCTATCGATACAAAAATAAAGCAAACAATTAAATTTTCAACGAATTTCTTTTGTCTAAATTCCTTTTTAGGCATTCTGGAAAAAATAATAGTTTTCCGAAAAATTATTTTAAAAATAGAATTTATGATAGAAATGTATAATCATTATCATGCTTCAGAGAAACATAAGGTTATTGCTATTCATGCACAAAAAAAAAAAAAAAAAAAGAATCCATCTTCCATCATCATCTGATTTCAATATTTTAAGCGAAAAACGAATATAAAATTCCCGTATAGTAACAATTGATATTGTTTCTTTAATATAATGGTTTTTATCTGCTTTAGAATTATTTTGATTATGTAATTTAGACACACTTAATATAAACTACGCACTATATGGAAACCTAAATTTTCTTTAAAAAAATCATCTAGATATTGGTAGAAATAACTAAATTCTATAAAAATGAGCCTAAACAAAAGCTGTCTTATGTATTATTATAATTATATTCCGTATGTTTTACATAGTCTAAAAAAATTTTGCCTAATAATCTAACAATTATTGTTGGCAAAATAATGAAATCATAACGACCAAGCTGATAATTAGTTTTTATCCAGAAAAAGACTATCATAACCGAATAATGATTTATATAAGGGCAAAATACGTAAAAAAAAAATCATTTGTTGTATAAATATTGAAGGGCCATACTCTTTCCGTTTCTCATTTTATCCCATTCAGTCAGCAAATATTTTAAATAATGTTTGATTTGTTTGCGTGTGTTTTATTTTAATTTGCTTTGCTCTATAATATAACATATACGATGTGTTGCGAATATCTTGAAAGAAAAAAGCTAAAAGCTATAGCTTTTGCTGTTATTTTACTTATTTCCATATTTTATTCCATTTACTTTTTATTATAAAAACATCAATATTACTTTACTTTATAATTTTAATATTTTATATTATATATTGTAACTTTAATTGTAACTTATTTTCCATGAGTTACTTTATTTACGTAATAATTGTAATTGTAACTTTAATTCCATAAAAAAAAAGATCAATAAAATACTGCGTATTCACATAATACATTGGCTATTGCTGATCATTAAATGCTAATTATCCTTTTTTTTTCCTTTTGTTTACCAGAAAACAGTTGCTCCAGATGCATACGAAAACAAAACGCATTAAAACCTAATTAAAAAAAGTATTTTTCATGGAAACAGAAACTTTCTCCGTGAACCACATCCAAAAAATAACAAATTCATTAAGCCCAGTACTGAATGCATGCGTGAGCTAAAGACTCCATTTTAGTCCAACATGAGCGCCTTAGCGTAACCTGTTACAAATAGATAGGCATCAAAAACTAAGTAGTATCACCAACAAACCATTTTGCTTTTTTAACGATGCATTTAGACGCCGCGTATACGCACGGAATGGTACGCACAATGCTGCCAAAGAGGTCCACTCAGCCTTTTCGTCTTTAGGAAGGCTCTTTAACGCGCGCATTGTCTTGCTGGAGATCTGTTGTTACATACCCCTTTGGGAATAAATAGCTTTCACGCCTTTACTTAGTAACATAGAAAGTTACTCCAAGCGAAGATTCGGTGTGGTTATTAACCTACTTTTCTCTGATTGCTGCTATACAATTGCTGTCTATTGGTAGTATCTTAGTTTTCTCCCATCTTTTATATTTGGTGAGAAAAGATGGTGGACACTTCAAAGAATAGGGGGGTTTGAATGCTGCTGCTAAAGAAAACGTATGAGTTGTTATCGCCGTTGAATAGTAGGCAGACAGTTAGTTCCACATTCGCGTCAATCTAAAATTAATTTGATTCAATCTGTTAAAAAGTAAATGTGGGTGAATTGTGTTTAAAAAAGATATACGAATCTGAAAATACAGGAAAAATGTGAAAAGATAAATCTTTGTGTTTTGCTTTGCGCTCTTTCTGTCCTGTTTAATGCTTTGAAATTTTTTTAATCATTATTTTTTTTTATTTTAAGTAATAACTCTCTAACTTTGAAAAGAACATTTTATTAATTAATAGTTTTGGAGTGTATAAATAGCATTTATGCAAAAGAAAAATAATTAACTGATTTTTCTTTTCAACAGTCTCCAAAAAATAATGAAACGCAAAAAAAATTTGAAAATCATTATTTAAGATTTTAAATATCACTTATTTTAAAAGAAAGAAAGATTCCGAATCATTCATATGCTTTATTTTTGTATTTTATTGGTTGCGACAATTCAAGAAAATAATGCGCTAACAATAATTATTAAAAGTGCAGTCTCGTATAAATGTTCTGTCACTGTAATATTAAAGATATTATCTTTCGAAGCCTTTAAGATTTATTAATTAAAAAAAGCTTCAAACATATTATATTAATAGAAATTATATAATAATGCTTTTTTATTCTATTTTCTTGAAAATAAAAATATTATCTTGAAATCGAAAAAAATTATGTAGCTAGAAAAGAAGACTATTTTTTGATTAAGACTGCAGATATTTAATTGCTTCCATTTTTTTGATTAAATTTTAAATATCTGATTTATTTTATGAGAAATAATAAACAAAAATAACAAATATATACTTCTAATAAAATTTGAACTCATAATGCATATTATTTACTTCTTACACATTTATCTGATACAGCGAAACCGTTCATAACAGAATAATGTTTGAAATAGTTTTTGAATGTTTATAATATCGAAAATATAATATTATTTTGCGACTTTGTTGATGAATTTGTTAAACTTATAGCCTTTCAATAAGTTATACAATAATTTTCATTAAAATATTATAATGTCCAAATTTCTGTGTTATGGTATGAAATTCATTTAAGAAATTTCAGATTACCTCACTTATTATTACTAATTAAAATTTTTTCTCAAGTTCCGTTAGGAATTTTGAAGTTTTTTCTCTAATATTCTTTATTAATTATTCCAAAAACATGTCATATAATTTATAAAAGAATAAAGGAATAAATACATTCATGTTAGTAAATTCAAGAAGCTAGTTTAAAAGCTTTTTTTTAATATTTTAATGCATAATATTCATTAAAAAAAAGGCAAGAGAGCAATCATTCATATAAAAATTGTAGATACGACATAATTTGCTCTCATACTTTTCATATCCGTAAAATAGAAATAAAAATACATGCAAACACGCATGAAATTGAACTGACAATAATAGTTTTTTTACAAGTTCATAAGAGATTGAATATCAAGTTTCATGTAAATTCAATTGTAATTCACATTTCTAAAATATTTTTTTTTATAAAATCACTTGTGGAAAAAGCTTACATTAAAAAAAGAAACGAAATGGACACACCATTATCTAGTCATCAGAAATTAAATCATCCCCTTGAACTTGATTCCATGAACTTTTTCTCTCGGTAACATCACATTTAAGAAAACCGTTAAAGGAAATCACAGGTAGGTCAATGTGTAATTTAAGAGCAGAAAATATCTATCACCGAAATTTTATATTCGGTATTTCCTGTGATCGATCATCTTCTTTATTTTAATACAAAAAGAAAGAAGAAATAAAGAATCCACCTTCTTACGTAAAAAAAGCAATACAACAAGCACCCTCAACCCCTAGGTCAAAGAAAAAAAAAGTAAAAAATAAGGCACTTTGTTGTCGGCGCATTCACTTCCTTATGAGCACTTCGTAAGTTATTTGCGACACGACTAAAAAATCATCTCGCATTTTCCTTTCTTTTTTTGTTTCTCTGCCTTTTTCGCTAGAAAATGGAAGAGAGGGGGAGCGAAAAAAAAAGAAAAAAAGAAAGGAAATAAGAAAACAGGTGTGTTCTTCGAGTTTTTGGACCCTATGACATTAGGCCGTCCAACCTTGCATGACGGATTTGAAGAACGTAATCCTCGTTTTAAAAGATATGCGAATGCTTTTTTTTTCTTTTGTAGATAGTTTTTTTCCTCTTCTCCATGGGTGTTGGAAGCATTTGTTGCCTTTTCCTTGCTTGAATCGGACCTATTAAGATCAGGTTGCAAGTTGTGCTTAATTAATTTCTCCTTTTCTTTGTATTTTTAGAATGATTTTCGAACTCAAAAATGGTCGGTTGTGATAGAAAACAACCGATGTTTGCATTTCCTCTTCAGTTCTGTAAAAGCACTTGACGTAAGAAAACAAAAATGTATAGATGGTGTAAAGTGCTTTTTTGCTTAGGTAAATTTCACAGCTTGTCGAGATAAGTGTTCATTGAAGTGCACTAAAATGTGAACAACGAAAACATCGACAGTTTACTGAATGAACGTATGCACAGATTCAGATATTGGCTTTCAAAAAATCTTATTTTCCTAAAAAAAAAAAAAAAGTTAAAGCGTGCATTTTGGTCACAGCTTTCAGACGAAAACTTAACAGTTGAACTGTGATTTTTATTTTTCGGTTATCTCGCCTCATCTTTTTGAACATTTTTATATAATGTTTCGTAAGGTGAATAAGTCGCATCGTTCCATCTTGGAAGTCAAAACAAAAAAAATATCAGATATTTCTCTAAGAATGAAATTATAGGGAAGAATTTTTAAACACACACTTTTTAAGGCATTAAAATAATTTGAACGAAATATTTTACCCTCAAAATTTCAAATAAATTGCTTTTCTTCATCACTATGAAGTTGGGTTAAAGTAAAAGTTTTGCAACGGCAGAACAAAGCGGAGCATAGGATATTTTCTCCCCAAAATGTCATCGGTGGCAAGCGTTAATGACACTTGATGTGTGGAACTTTTTATGCCCCATTATTACATTTTGCTTAAAAAGTGACCTATACGTGCTAAAGTATTGTCTTCACGACATCTATACTCATTCCTTGCCATTTTCTTAATTTTATAAACTTAATATACCACTTCTAATTTCATTGATTAAAATGTGTAATTTGTTCTTTTAAATTAACTAATTTTAAGCAACGCAAAGCTCACAAATATTTATCGGATTTCAAATTAAAGTTGTGTCATTTATGGAAGCCCAATTATCAGAAGCTTAAAAATCGAAAAGTACTAACTCAAATTTTATAAATCAGTAATTTGTAACCGCAACTTCTAGTGCCAGTTTAATGTTTCCTTTAGTCCCTTGAATCCAAAGTGAAGTCAGATTTTTATAATCTAAATAAGCTTTCTGCAGCTAACAGAACTTATATTCTTATTGTTATTGAAATATTCCAATAAGATTGTTGAAGTATGCGATTTTCATCAAAATACAATTAAAATGTACCATAAACTTTATGGTATCAGTCTTTATTTATATAAAATGATCAAAGATTTCCTCATTGCATGCCTGATGTTTGCAAACTTCCAGGAAAAGTCATCGACTTTGTTTGGAAAGATTCTTTATACTTAATTTGTATAAAAAGATAAACAGAGTTTACCTTCTCATTAATGTGTCAGGCATATGATATACGCTGCAAGCAGATGTATGAAGTCTTCCGGGATAGAAAAATGGCCTTTATGTAATGATAAAAGCTACGAAACTCTATTCCAAATAATTTTCTGAAATTTGCTGTTGTTTTATAGAATTACTTTTGGTAAGAAAATTGAACTAAAAGTCTGTTGACGCAAAATAATCAGTTCTACCGATCTATAACAAATCTATAGTGGATAGTTTTAGAGATGTTTATGTGGATTTCCACTTTTAATTTTCGACGATAGTTGCAAATAAATCATTTTATTATCATAACAAGACATAAGCAAAATTTATATTACATAAAAATGTTCATATATTTCAATTCAAATAATTCTCCTTTAAAATTTATCTAATAATAAAAATGAGAATTGCGCATTATGGAATCTCCATTGATATTCAGTTCAAAGAATATACTCGTTTATAAGTCAAAAATGATAGCACAGCTCAATATTATGTAACTGCATTATCTAGTATAAATAGTAAAAATAACACTGAAATATAAATTTTTAATTGCTGTCTCAAAAAAGACTTTAGCATCAGTTTCTGATAGATACGATTATCTCTAATGTTACTTAATTATATCCCTGTCAGATTCTGTTACCTCTCTGAGCCAGAATACGAACATTTAAAAGTGAAGCGTTAAAAAAATGGACATTATTTAAGCAAAAGGTTGAATGAAAAAATCAGTGAATTTTCCATCATTTTTCTTACCTTATTTATTTCGTTTGAGAATTTGAAACAATAGTTTGACAGTAAAAAAAAGTTACAGTTTTCTGAAAAAGACGCTTTTTGATTATACACGAATGTATCCTAAACAGGAGTCGTTTAATAAATTCACTGTTCAAATCTTCTCTCCTACAAAGTTGAGATTGGATGACTGGTAAAGCATTTCTTCATCGATTTCCTTTGTTATATCTTATTTATGGTGTTCACACTTAATCCTATTCGATTAAGCAAAACTATCCGATTTCGGTTTACTGCGAGTATTGAAAAATTTCTTTTTTTGAAAAAGGGGGAATAGGAACAAAGGCATAACAACTCTGAACTCTGCCTGTGTTTCGACAAATAACTTTTTAAATTTATTTTTTTTAAAAATTCAATAGATTTAGGAACATCATACAAATATGAATTTTATTATTATTAAGTGAATTCTTTCCCTTTAAAATATCTCAGCTGTCATAGTAAGTATGATATAACAAGGCTTTTTATCATCACCAGTTTTTTTTTTTTCATGAGTTTAAAACTTTTGAAAAAAAATTTGAACAAAGTTCATTTTAAATAAAATTTTCCTGAGGTGAATTTTTTTTAAGAAAGGTAAATAATAACTTTTAGAATATTTTTCTATAGCTGGAAGGTCTAACAAAATGGGGGAGAATGATGAATGACATCATCTACAATATTAACTACGGTAGAAAGAAGAACAAGGTAAAAAAAGAGAGAAAAGATTTAAAAACGTTCTCTTTACGAAAACGAGCAGCGACAATTCTCCGCAAAGCAGACGAGGAAACACGAGAGGAGCTCATCTCGTATCTCATTATCCATTAAGACAATGTTTATTTAGAAGCCGAAGCACTCGGTGACATGAAGAA
The DNA here is from genome assembly GCF_947563725.1 of Argiope bruennichi. NCBI lineage: Eukaryota > Metazoa > Arthropoda > Arachnida > Araneae > Araneidae > Argiope > Argiope bruennichi. The sequence goes on from NC_079152.1 coordinate 83,241,880, forward strand.
AAGTGAACTCTCTTCGATACGGATCAGGGACTTGACAGTTACTTTCCACTCTTTTTTTTTTTCCTCCCTCCAGCTCATATGGCGAATATAGATCAAATATTTTTCTACAGAGTCGTAATCATTTTGAGAATCATTTCGGCTCTTTTTTTCCCTTCTCTCCTCAGAAAGTATGGCATTGGTTTTGCGCCAGAGCGTTGAACTCTTTCGAAGCTGATACGTTTTCGAATTTGGGGATCGTCTTGGATAGATCTTATCATATTTACATGCATTTTGATGAGATATAGGGATGAGAAAAGTGCATTAATCAGGTCGTTAAACAAGCAGCTTCAATGTGAATTCTTTTTTCAAAATAAAGTTTAGAATCTAATTTAGATATTGAATTTATGTAAACCTCGCTCATTTCATATTTGAATCCTTATTTGCGGCAACAGTGTTTGATATTGAAGAATAGAAAGTGGATAATCGATTACGCTGAAATTCAACTATATCTGGGTGCATAACTATAACAGCATTCGTTTTGTTGATTGAAACTATGTTAATAAATTAGGGATTTACCTTTCCAAAGTTACTGCGTCAGTGTATGTTAGAGTAAGTATATCTGTTAACATAGCTTCTTAACTTTTTTTTTGAATAAATTCAAGCATTTGTTGTTAGAAATCACATTTCCACACGTTCACTTGATATTTAATGATTGATAATGGAGTATTGAACAGGAACTGCCTTCGTCGACTGAACAGTTTGAAACTTCAGTGCTTGTCTCACTTAGCTTCCGTCTAGCTTCTGTGTTGGGAAATCAATTAACAAATCCAATCAAATTGTTATTGAAGTCTATAATAAGTTGAGAATCTATTATAGTCTAGCTCGATAAAATTCCACTTCATATCAATTCCAGAACTTTTTACACAGGAAGAAACGAATTGCTAACCATATCCTTAAATATATGTAATCTTTTGGTAATATTTAGATTTGAGAGTTATTATTGCAACATATAGGCAAAACTTTATGCTCAATCTTTTTTAAATAGATATCGCCATTAACATAGTATAAATAATAAACCCACTATCATAATAATAAATATATATTAAAAAGTATGTAGGAGGGAAAAATACGCATACTTCACTAACGATTTAAAAAAAATTATATTTTTAAATCTAATTAATTTAAGATTATATAATGAATTCATAATTTTATTAATTGATCAGCTCTTCTAAGAAACTGATTTTACCAGGAACAAAAATAAGCAGTGTAACAACAATAATTTGTTATATATTTTCATTTTAATTGTTAGCTAGCCTAGTCAACAAATTGTTTCTAGTAATTAATAAGTTGTTGTAAAATTTCAAAGCGTCAATAACAAATGTTTACAAATGAAAAAAACAATATTAAAATATTTTAACATTTTTTAAAAAATAAATTAATTAAAAAAATATTTAAAATTATTTTTATGATACAATTATTTTACGTATAAATTAAAAACTATTTCTATATATATTTGTAATTGTTACATCATTATGTTACTTCTATATCAGTAGTAATTTTTTATTAATAGGTCTAATAATAAAAAATGACAGAAAGGTAAATAAAATAATATCAAAAAGATATAAGCGAATATGTAATTAATAATTTTAGAATAATTATCTTATTAATTGTGGATATAAATCATACGCATTATTCAGATTTGAAATATCTTTAACTGTTTCTTTCAACTTCATCAAATGCTAATTTTATAAACAAAAACCAATTCGAGTAGTTTGCAATTTAAAACATTGAAACTCCGCAACATTATTGTAAACAATGAACGAATTCGTTTGATTTGACTGCTTCAAAAAGAAAAGAAACAGCAATTTCATTTTGAACTTTTTTTTTCCTCGAACGATAAATATTATTTGAAAACCATTTCAAGTCGGCCGAATCAATCGAGATGAATTTGTGCCTTTTCGGACCCATCGGCTTGTATAAAAGGCAAACATTCGAAGAAGGAATTCTTCCTGTGGAGATTGTTGAACTTTTTTTTCTTTTACGTGGAAGTTCCTCAAAAAAGGAAGATTCCGTTACGCATTAAATGTGTACTTTCCCATCGTATAAACAAAGGGAAGATTATACAGTAAAGGAACAAATTGACGATTTTTGTTCGCTTCTCATCCTGCTCGAGACTGGCGGCGGGGGGAACTCTCAGGTTTTCCTTCGGTCCTTATCCATCAAGTGACGGATTAGAATGTTTTGCCGACTCGAAGATGACGTCTTTTTCTCCTACTTATTGATATGACAATTTACTTTCAACTTTCTGAACATTGAAAGTGAAGTGATGCGTCCAGTAACAGATTTGACACGAAACGCGAGACTTTTCTAGTGTCTGTACGTAAAATAATACTTTTGTTTTGGCAACAAACTGTTTATGGAGGAAGAAAATTATTAAGTTTCTAACTATTTTAATTTGCTCTCTCTCTCTCTCTCTCTTTTATTGCTAAAATATTTTTTTAGTAATAATTTAGGTCAAGCTAATTTCTAAAAAAAATAAATTATTTTCCAAGAAAAAAACTATTAACGGCACAGAATGCTTTCAAAATTTCGGGAGTTTTGATTTCTTTTTAAACTTAATTTATTAATTCAAAATGTAAGAATCATCAATAAGGATAATGAAATATTTAAAAATATCAAAAGATATATCTTGATTTGTTTGCGAATTCTGTAAAGCCTTGGGATCGACATTTTGTTACAATTATTTGTATTTTAAAATAAAGTTATCTGTATAAAGTATGCATTTTTTTGAATCAATTTTCTTCATATGAGAAGTTTAAACGATAAGGCAAATTATATTATTATCAGAGCGTTTATTAAATTTAAATTCTCAGTACATTTTATACATGTGAAGAATTCGAATTACAAAACACGTTATTTGTTCATATAGCACTTTTAAGTCTAAAATTATATAAATTCGCAAATTTCTAGAGATATCAGAAAAAAGTCACAGGATTCAACATATATTACTGCTAGAAACTCTAAAATTACTTTATCAAGTAAGCCATTTATGTTGAGCCTTTAGTGTTAAATTCATACTTTTAAACACTCTTCAATATAACCCACTCTTTCGATTTCATGATCTCAATGTGAAGATATCAGATCCATGATTAGGTTTAACTTTCACAAATATGCTTAATGGAATAGAAATCCTAAGTTTCAGACTATGAGCAGTCCATAAAGATGCCAAACGTTTTGGGAACTTTCCAAGGCAATGAACTGTTGTTAAATAATTTCGAAATATCTATCATTCCATTTTCACCATTGCTGATAGTGTGGAAATTCGTAATTTTTAATACATTAAGAATTTAATATAATTGAACTGAGGTTTATTTCAATTGTTAAGAAAAATTATTAGCATTTTTCTAATTTCGATTTTTCGCTTCATCCACGGAATTGAACAAGCACGGAATTGGAAGTTTTAAATTATCTACACATTTGTCATGAATTTGCGAAAGGATGTAATTATAAATATATAGAATATAATTTTTTACGTCAGAATTTCAAGTCTTTTCGAAATTTAAGATATGAATTGTGAAATTTACGAACTTAAGTTTCGAGTATATACTGTGACAAATCCCTCTTTCTTGCAAAAGTGGAAATGTTTAATCTGAAAGCAAATTAAGATGCTTTTTAGAAAAAAAATTAATGCACTTATTGATTTGCAAAGATATTAAAAACTTGATGATGAGTAAAGGATATTAAGTTTTCTACTATCCTTAAGCTTTCCATGATATTTCTATGAACCGTTTTTAATAACAGATGCAAAATAGTAATGCTGTAATTAAAACCGGTTTTTATCAACATTAATTATAAAAAATATGGCCTTTCATTTGATGCTATTTAATTAGGATTGATTAGTTAAGAATGTGTCGATGTAATGAGTTTTATAATTGTTATTGCTTTTTTTTAATATTTCGCAAAGATAGAGCTTATTGTTTCAAACAGCGTTTTTTAAACCTTTATCATGTGAAATCAAATGTATAAACAAGCAAGCTGTTTTATAATATAAAATATCCATATCAAACAGCATTTATAGACAAAAGGAAATCATTTTTGTTATCAGTTTGAAAATTCTTTATAGAACAAATATACGCGTGCAACATTTTCGAGACTTCAATATTCCTCTGGTATCGCTACCCATAGTTTAAGAAATTAGGGAATCCTAGTGTAAATCAGATTTCCAGTATACCAGTTCTGAAGAAAAGCTTTTAGAAGCTTTCCCAACAAGGAAAACAGCATTTAAAATTTGCATGAAACAATTTTATTTCCAGCATTCCCATAAATCATTTGTTCCCTTTTCGTTGCGTTCTCATCTGATGGAAAGAGCACCGAGTCCACACCTCTTTTTTGCCGAATATTTCGTGATGTTTATTTCTCCGCTAGCCAGAGGAGAGAGAAAGTGTTGCTGTCTTTCGGTGCGTTAACTAGTTATTAGCCTAGTTTCTCACAAACGGTGCTTGGCGGTGAGAGAACGACATGGCTCGAACCGAAGATGCACTGCGCACTGGCATTCATCATTCCATTTTCATAGCTTTGTTTGATAAAAATGCCCAATAAAATAAAATAAATAATGTGCCGATCTGGATGAACGGAAGAGTTCTCAATTTCAATTGCCTTATTTCTACAGTATTGTTGTCATTTGAGAAAGTAATTGCCTATAGAATAAATGGCTCTTCCTCCATCTGCGTTGTTATGCAACGAAAATGTCTCTTAGCATCCAGATAGTAATAATTTGCATTTTATAATGCTGAAGTGTTATTAATTTCTTACCAGTATTGCCCAACATCGGAAGAAATTCAATTCTTTTTAATTTCAATATGAAACGTGGCTGCGGTAATAAAATACAAAACTATATAAGCATACATTTAAAATCAAGCATGTTTTGAATTGAACATAAGATTGAAATGAAACACTAATAATAGTTGACGATAAAAATAACTCGAAATCCCTATGTTAGTAAGAGCAGTCTTTTAACTTCTGAAGTATAAAGTCTCATTTATAATATAGCGCATAAATATCCTTAAAATAAAAATCGGTTGGTATCTCTGTATTTCGGTTTATTCAAAAAATAATTACATTCGCATTTGTAAAGAGACAGGGAAAAATAGTAATATTTATGACAATATGCAAATTAATTAATTACATAAAAACTGGTGAAATTTTTTTTAATATCAATGTAAATACCATATAATTCATACTGTTGCTGTCATTCTTATTTTAATTTTTTCTTCTACAATTTTTGAACACCTTTAACGAGGAATATTTATAAAAATATGGAAACATAAATATAATATGTCAGAAACTCGTTCTTCTATCAAAGTTTAAAAATTAATTTAAAAAAAATCTGTCCTGAAGAAGCGCTTTTAATCATTTTCGTTTGCATTTTGTGCAAGGACATATGTACTTTTTTTATTCTTAAAACACAATTAATTTTTACTTTTAAATGAAATTTAATAACAGAAAATGAAAGGAAATATTGAACATTATATTTCTCATTCTTATGAGTGCCCAAAATTTAAAAAAAAAATATTTTAGATGAAATAAAAATTTGCTGAAAGAAGAAAACATTTTTTTTTTCAAATTGTAAAATTATCGAATAGTCTTTTTTTTTTCATTATGACTGATTAAATTTATGTAAATAAATAATGGAACAATAAATTAAAGTAGAACTTAATGTTTCTGATAATTGCATGGAAAAGCTTCACGGTTTACGATATATTTTTGTTGATTTATGAACTGGATGTAGAAAATTACGCAATGTTTAAGATGACATGGTTTACTCATGGACTCAGCATGAAAAGGCAATCTTATTACTTCAATAGATTGCATATTTAAAATTTTCAAATCGTTTATCTTTTTAATATAGAATGTATTTAGCACTACGCCTAGGTAAAATACGAAGACTTTCTCCCATATTTGAATATGAATTCAGTACACACCTGTTTGGATGGCCTCTCGGCTAATATACTTGCAGATACGATAACCCAATATATACATTTATCCTCACAGAAAATAGACTAGTTTCTGGTCTAGCGCGTGGGTGTTTTGAAAACAACAAAATCAGCTAAAAGAGACTTCATAGTCGAACCATGAAATTGTAAAGATAATATCTAACTTCATTTAGCAAGACTTGAGTTGCTTAATATTCAACTCGCCTCGAGTGAATCAATATGAGGAAAGAAAGGGTAAGTGTGCCGTGTTATTCACAGGAATACCGCAACTCATCCTTAGAATTATTAAAGATAATTAAATATTAGATAGAGGTCGTAATAATGTATAATGATTCAGACTATTTAACCTTTTTCATCCATCTCATTTAAAAACTGCAATATATGTATGGAATACGCGCTTTGAACGGAAAGATGGCTGAGCTTGTAATGGGTGTACTTTGAAAGAAGGGCGTTAGCGAATTTGCATGTCTGAATCCTCTTGTTTTCTTATGAATCATCATTAGAGTTTAAATGATGAAAAGAAATTGGAGTTTGTAAGGTAAATGAATACATTTTTTCGCTATTTTTATGATAAAAATATAGGCGAATCAAGTTTTGTTCATTTTATTTAAAAAGTTCATCCTAACGACGACTATCAAAGGAATAATTAGTTTTGCCTAATTTAGTGTGAAATTACTTAAAAAATATAACAATGGTATTAACTAGAGCTCATATGATGCATATGAAATACATCGAGCCAATTTATTTTCAATGTTCTTGGCACATCTTGGAGTAGGAAAAGCATGAGCAACTTATAGTTAGACATATGATATCGCAGTTTTGCATATGATTGCGACGCCATGTGAATTAATTTCGTTGCAAACAACTTATAACTAAATTATTCAGTTTCGGCTTTTAATCGATCGAAAATTCACATTTTAATTTCGTATAAAATTTCGAATTTTCAGAAGACTCAAAAATTATATTTGCCGAGTATACTAATACTCATTGCATTCCTGCTGTCTTCAACATCACTGTATTGTAGTTATGCAAAAGGACTATTTAATCATAATGGCATTGAGAAAAAGATTATTTAATCATTTGCCCTTCTTCTACAGGCAAATATGCCTCGCTTTCATCAACAAACATTTAATTATATATTAATAACCTTTCCATACAAGTTAGTATTTTGATATAAACAACACACATTGGGTGGACAGAGAAAAAATTCAAATGGTACGATTTAAATTTTTTGATACAACGAAAAATATACCAAGCAATGAAAAATAACACCATACGTTATGACTTGAAAATTGATAAAATTAAATTACATCTAGAAACTAAGAATTGCTTCAACCAAATCAGGTGACACCTAACTTAATCATCAGCTGACAGACATTCTTCGTTTCACAACGGAAAGAAACATTTTTATCCTTTTGCCGTTACTGAATGTCACTTTTTCTTTAAATGTCCCTAACTGAATACAATCTGAATGATATTCTTTTGATACATTCTCAAATATCATCAAATCCTAAGCGGTGTCTGTGGACAGACTTAGAATGTTCTTTAGTTTGATTTTCAAGTTTTTGTGAAAGTCCTTCCTGTTATATAGCCAGGTTATGGAAAAGGTCACTAGCATTGGAATACTGTATTAATATTTTTAAATAAATCAAGTAATGCAAATTTTTAGACCATTACTGTTTTGTTTTAGAATGAATTCAATTCTCGGCTTAAAAACTTTTATTGTCCATTATTTCTCCATAACATCTCCTAACTTGGATGGTAATTAGACATCACTTTCCTGTCATTCCGAAGCCTATTGCAATCTGTCCTATTTACCCACCGGCTCGATTCTGACGAAATGATCCCCTGGGAAAAATTAAACTTTCACTTTACAAAATCTTCTGTTCCGGGGCACTGCGCATGAGACAGTTTCACCACCCGAAACGTCGTCGGTTTCTTGCCGATGACTAAGATGGGGCCATCAGAGCGTGCGATGAGCAGGGATCGAGCAATCCCCACTCAGCCCGATTGACCCGAATCGAACTGTAAATTCACTCACTCATTCAGTTTGGAAAACATTCATTTCACTTTTGGGGGAAAATTTAGTCAGATGCTACTGCCATCTGGTGAACAATTAGTGAGGTATTAGGCGTACTGATTGATTGAGGGAGACCTTCAGTTAGGAAGGAATTTAATTCTTAAAATGTTTTCAGAAACTGCTCATTGACACACACACGAAGGAAAGGGTGTAGAAATATTCAGGGCAATTGTTTATTCAAGAATAAATTCAACACTTTAGATTCAGAAGAGGAAAAATGAACTATTGAAAATTAAAATCTGTAGTAATAAATGATAATAAAATTCTAGTAATAAGTAATTAACTTTTTTGAAGTAAAAATTGTTTCATCGGATTTACGTTAATATATAATAATCTATTGTGGATTTAACGAGATTAATTATTTCAAGAATAAATACAGATTATATTAAAGCCAAAAGAAAACAAATTAACATGCAAGGATTTTTGAAGGTGCGAAAAAGCTACTAAATAAGAAAATAAAAATTTGTTCCATAATTATGATGCATTGACAATTTATTTATATGAATTTTCCTTTTTGTAGTAGTAAATCTGAAACATTATTTTCTTCTCATAATTCATTAAAAAAAAATTTTGTGGTGGAAATGATTCACTATAAGACGATAAATTTTTGGTAATAAATGAGATGTGAAAAAGGAAGACAGAAGATTTTAATATCACAATTTAAATTAATACCAATGATTTAATAAGGTTTCCATTTTTTTCTTCCAAAAAAAATTATCGATGGAAATCGAAAGGATATATATATTGATTTCTTTTATGTACGGATAGAAGAAAATATTTAAGTTATTTCATTATTACAGATTAAATATTTTTCATTTAATGACTGTAAAAATACTTAAAAAAAGATATTCCTATTTAGCAATAAATCTTCTTCCTGAAAACGAATAAAAGTTCATATATAAATCCAATGAATTAATTCAATATCCGCTATTCTGTAAATTTTGAGGCGGTAACTCCTTAATAATATATCTATAGAAAGTGCAAAATAATTGAGGAATCTGAAAAGTTAAAAATAGTAATAAAACAAACTAGTTCCAAATCCCTTCACAAATGTTTAACGATGCATTTGTTGTAATAATAACCAAATATGGCTTTCTGGGTATATTCCTAACCATATCAAATCAAATTAATAATGCCTAAGTGAAACAAAAATTATTTTGGTTGATTGAGTTGAACTGTCTTAAAATAAATAAAATAATTTGCAAGAGAACGTGGCAACGTACCTCAGATTATAAAAATGTTGTCATATATCAAATAAGACGTGTATTAAAGTTTTCCCACAATTGTAATATAATGTGAAATAGCATCATTGAATAATGCATTCATTCTAAAATTAAAAATATTTAATCTTATTTTGAAAACTTACAGATAAAAATTATTTTATCAAGCGAATTTACATAATTCCTTACTTATTTATTTCAGTTTTAAGCAACAGTGTATAGAAATTATTATTTAAAAAATATATATAATTGCTAGTATAGAAGATTTTAAATACATTATGATGTGAACCAAATGGCATTAAAGTAAAAGACATTACTCTAATAATATTTGAAATTCAAAATTTAGTTTAAACTCCTACCATGCCAGCATTTATTTTTCTCAATGGGTATCAAAGCAAATAATGAAGCCTTTACTCTTGAATCTATTCAATAATAACGCCACTCTACTGGTAATTTCTATCTTCTTTCTCTTCCACCAGATAATTACAGGTGATCTTTACAAATAGTAATGAGCCGTAATCATACCACATAAGTCGTATAATCCATAAAACCTGCAAGCAAAGTTAAAATAAAATGTCTTGGAGATGCAAAAAGATTATTTTGCAAAATGTATATGAGAGTCAAGCATTTATCAGTTCGAATAAACGATGCTGACAAAAGATTATCAATTCACTTTTTTTCAGTTTTATGAATTTTGCTATCAAATGCATTTATTTGTTAGAGTATTTTGAATCGGAATTTACTGTCTGATCTTTATGGGGATGAGTGATTATTGAGTGCGCTACTCTCTGCAAAGGAATTCATCTAGTGCTTTGATGGTAAATCTTCGATTTCTTGATTATAGTACTTCAGATTCTAAATTCGATTCTACTAAAAATTTGAATGAAAGAATGAAGGATTGGTGCACGTGAAATCTGAAATCAATAAATAAACATTCTCCTACTGATGTACAGTTCAAGTTTGGAGGAGAAGATGCCACTTAGAAATCGTATTCTTCATCTAATCATGATTTAAATTGACAAATCTGTCCAAAAATCTACTCTCATTGCTTTAAAATCAGATATTAAGATGAATAAGTTTAACTCTAGGCTTAATATACTGCATATGTACAAAACCTGTCGCGTCGCTTTTTTTCTTCATGAGACATCTTTTCCACCAAAAAATAATGTTGTCTTTCAATATCAGAATGCCAATTTTTGAAAACCTTTAGTTGCCATTACGCAGCAACGAAAATATAAGTTTTTTTTCCCTTTATCAATATCAATCTCTTTTGAAAAGCCTTTTAATTTGTTTAATCAAATGTTTCGGAGAATCTGACTACGTGTTCTTCCCTGTCGCCCACGGTGTCATATCGAAATGAGTGGTACAAAGTAGGTCAGGTAGTGATTTCCCATCTAGTGACACCTAGAGTCATCTATGACAACCTCGCCCATGTCAGGTGACGGACGCCATTCAGTGATAAGAAAATCGTCTATTTTCCTATCGGTTTCACTGCTGCCTCAAGCGATTGATTATGCGGTCAGATAAATTAGAAAACAGCCTGAGATGGGATTTTGAGAATTATTAATTGATTACTGCGACGCCCATGTTTTAAAAGCACAACCTTAAGAGGCATTCTGGAAATAGTTTTAGTTAATTGCCTATTTCTACCTTAAGGAACGACGCATTATTGTTTGGAGAAACGCAATGGAATTTGAGTTTTCTTCAAAGTGTGTAATTTTGAAATCGATTTTTAATTTATTTCACCTTAAAAGGAAAAAGAGTGTCATATTATAACGCATCGTGAAATAGTGTGGCGAATATGGCGAATGTAAAGTTAATCACTTTGAAGGCATGTGCAATTATTTATTTCTTTTATTTGCGTGAGGGTAATCTGAAATTGACAAAATAAATTTAATAATTCTATTTTTTAAAATTTCCCACCTTAACTCGAGTTATTTTAAAAACTTACTTACATCTGCACAACAAAACATCGCCTTTTGGTTAAGATCAAAGTGTACCATATCTGCTTAGCAGTATGGAAAACGTTAAGGAATTTAATTTTTTTTCATTAGGAAGAAAATTATTGTAATAATGATATTTCAGAAATTTAATTCTAAAATGTAATACTATTTCATTATATTAGACAAATATGATTGATAAAAACTTCAATATTTTTCTTCTATTTATTTAATGTACTCTTCTTTGGCAATATATACATATTTTTAAAGTTATTATAATTTTGAAGTCAAGCTCTTATTTTTTAATTTTTATACAGAGGGTACAGTTTTTACCATCTTAAAATTTTTGTTTAAAAATTTAAATTTCAATAAAATTTTGTATCTTGTGTTTGTGCTAAAGGTAAAAAGCATTGGTATCCAGCTATAAAACTTAAGTGACTAAACAGCTGTTACGATAGCAAATCAATTCTTGGAAATATAAAATCAAAAGTATAATTTCTACAGGAACAAATTATTTCTAACAATGAAATACAACATGTTGAAAGTTCATTGAAAGGGTGGCATACTACCCATAACAGGTGTTATAATAATAATACTTTAATAAAGTTACTTAAACTATTTTATTATTTGAAAACTTCTCATTCACTTTCCCGAAATTGAAAATGAAGCAAACGGTGAATCGTGATTCAATTTATGAAACTGTTTCTGAATTTTTACTGTAAAACATCTTTCAAGGTGAGAACAAAAAAGCCCTCGTTTGAGCCAGTTTCTAATCTTGCTCACGATTAAGCAACGAGAAATCCTAACCACTCCTAAGAAAATTAAGCATGAAAACTCGAATTCGGTGAAAAACTGAGCGGCGAGTTGAAAGTTCAGCCGTAATTAAAAACTTAGAGGCGTATACTCCCACGTCGCAGTTCCGATGAATACGGGTCAAGCTAAGTAAATAAGATCGTGCGACGTGTTGGACACAAGGTGACACCCAATAAAAGATAGCAGGCCATTTTCCCATAGAACACCTACCAAACTTAAGCATATACACATACATACATATATATATTTAAGAGTTTTTTTAGAGAGTTTGCAGCAACGCCGTGCTCAGCCGGTTTGGTTCTTTGTTATGGTGATACCACGTGTTTTTTGAAGAACACGGAATAATATGCGGCATTAAAAGTTAAAAACACTCCTTATGATGAACACCTCCTCTTTTAACCTCCTTGAAGATATATAATTGTCGCTTTTAACAATGTGTGTTTAAGATGTATACATCTGGGTTCTATTTGTATTGAAATGGGTAAAGGGAAAATCCATTTTAAATGGGTTATAAGATGTGCCAATCTGTGGTGCGGAGTTTTGCATATGAAAAAGATAAGGAAAATATTTACTCTACGGTGAATTGACGTTACATCTCATTTTGTTTTTATTAGAAAATCGATATAAAACATATGGGTGTGGTTCTGTGGACTTTTTTTTTTGAAAAGGATTGTCGTTTTGAAACTGCAGGCTTTGCTTAACTTTTGATTAAATTTAGGCGTACTCTTAGTTCTACACCATGCTTGATTATTTATACATAGATGTAATAGTTTACTTTCACAAGATAAATTTTTATAAAAAATTAATTGTTCCGTATGAATATCTTTTGAGCAATAAACTTATTTGTTGAATATTCATGAACAAGGCAGTTTAGTGTATCTTCAAAATGCGCAAAAGCCCTCATTTATTAATATCATTTTGTATTCTATTGAAACAACTGGAAATGAATAGGAAGTTGAAGAAACAAATATTACAGCGCTTAAGTTTGCTTTTATACGTTTTGAAGATTTCTAGAATTTGTAATAGAAATCAATAGTGATAAAAATTATTTAAATTAAAATATCACAAAAAAACGAGTCTAACATCACATAATTTGATGTATTACTTTTAAACAATTGAAAGTCATTAAATAGGAAAATATTTTTTTTTCTCTAAAATGCGTATTGTGTTGAATTTTCATTGATATTAAAAAGTGAGAGGCTAATTTTTCGGTTAAAATATAAAATGTAATACCCAAGAAAACTTAAAACATGAGCAGAAAATTTTGCTCTAGATAATCATATTGAAGTCCCTCTCGCCTTTCCAAGTATCATACGGGATCCTTAAATAACCGACGAGGTTATAATAGAAATTAAGGATGAGTCCTAATGGGCATAATTGATAAAGGTAAACCTTATCAGTAATGGGTATGTACCATCATGAAAGGAAAGGTAACTGGTACCCCACAGCCTTATTGTATACACTTAGGAAGCGAGAAGCAACCATTATATTAAAGACTTGTCATCTCTATATCTGCAGTGCCTTCTGATGAGACACATGGCCGTCAATAAATCCAATAATGCAATGAAATAATTTAAAGAAAGCAAACTAAAAATATTGTATTTCAAATAAGTTCAGATCTATAGAAAATTCTCGCAAATATTTTTCAACTTTCTAAACAGGGGAGCATTATTTTTTTAAATCTTTCATAAATTTATTATTTCAGTCTTTCAGAATGCTTAATATTATATAATTTAAATTTAAAAATGTGTATATTAATATACATATTTTTTATTTTTAGTTACTCCGAACACATCAGCAACTGTCATATCTCGGAAGATAGCAACCAGGGTGAAAAAGAGTATAAATGTCGACAGTGTCCAAAAGTTTTTAATTGGAAATCCAACCTTATTCGCCATCAAATAGCCCACGACGAGAGCCGGCGATACGTCTGTGAAAATTGTAAGAAAGTTTTTACTGATCCCAGCAATCTACAACGACATATAAGATCTCAGCATATAGGAGCGCGTTCTCACGCCTGCCCTGAATGCGGAAAGACTTTTGCTACCTCTAGTGGTCTGAAACAACATACACATATACACAGTAGTGTTAAGCCATTTAGATGCGAAGTCTGCTTTAAAGCATACACACAGTTCTCAAATCTTTGTCGCCACAAACGCATGCATGCGAATTGTCGCATGCAAATCAAATGTCATAAGTGCGGACAAGCCTTCAGCGCTGTAACTTCGTTATCGAAACATAAGAGGTTTTGTGAAGGAGCTCCATCCAGTAGTTCCTCTACATCTAATATTCCGAATCCACCTCAAGCACAGACATCAACCCCGGGACCTGCCGGGTACGATTCCAATAAGACAGTGCCTATGAGCTTAGCACCACCAAGCAATCCACTTCTATTCTATCCAAGACCAAGTTTTCCCTTCTATCCGACATTTGGATATCCTTTCATATCTGGACCTACCCTACCAGCTCCTCCTCCCTTGATACCAGACCCTGGACTGCTTCAAGGGCATAGTGTAAATATAGCAGCTGCAGCACAGGCAGCACATGACCTTCAAAGACATATACTGAACAGTAATGGTGCTCAGCAAACTCTGAGAACACCATCACCAACAAAACAAGAGCTAAAAAGCCCAATTAAGCAACCAGACAAAAGAAATTCGGAAGCTTCTGAATCAGAAGCATCTGGGGAACTGTCTTCTGAAGACACAGGCGGTGAAGACCTTTCATCTTTTAGCGACGTTGAATCGGAAGCAGATACTATTAAATCAGTGAAAGGATCACCGTGCTCTCAACAAAAATCTTCTGCTCCAGCTACTGTGACAGATAACAAAACTTCACCAACAAACATGTTTCTTAATCATAGACAGGGTTCTCCTAAACAAGGTTCAGTATGTCCTGATCCTTCACTCATTCGATCACCCATAAACTCAAATGGACAAATGAGACCCATGGTGACAAATGGTACCTCTAAGCCTGAACTCGAAATGCCATTTGATTTGTCCCAAAGTAGTAAGAATAAAGTTCCAAGTGATGCAATGATGGATTATCATACAAAAATGCGTGATACTCCTAAAAACGAGGAACAACCTTTAGATTTAAGAGTTACACCCAAGAAACCGGCTTCTGCCTTTGAAGATGAAATAGTAAAAAGAAAAGCATTGTTTTACGAAGAGAAGGAAAGAATGAAAGAATTCGATAGTCCTCCAGTTTTGGCACCCATACAAGAGCCTATTCCTCAAATTGAGACGCAAAAGAGGGATAGTCCTCCTTTACCACCATCTCCTAGCAAATTACCAATGGCATGCCCCAGACCAATTCATCCTATGTTCCTAGAGTCTATGTATAGGTTCCAACAAGAGAAACCAGCTTTCAGCTTGTTTCCTCCAGAACGACTGATGCCAGCTTTTACTCCCCGATATCCGTTTCTAGGACCTATTCTGTCAGGTAATCCTTCATTTGACTTTATGAGGGCTCATATGGATAAGGTTAGCAAGCCTATGCATGAAATAATGTCTCCACACTTGAACAAAACCAAAGAACGCTACTCTTGCAAATTTTGTGGCAAAATATTTCCGAGGTCAGCGAATCTGACTAGACATTTACGTACTCACACAGGTGAGCAACCTTACAAATGTAAATATTGTGAGAGGTCTTTCAGCATATCTTCTAACTTACAGCGACACGTTCGAAATATCCACAACAAGGAAAAACCTTTCAAGTGCCCTCTCTGTGATAGATGTTTCGGTCAACAGACAAATTTGGATCGCCACTTGAAGAAGCATGAAGCTGATGGCCCGACTATACTGGATGATTCTCCAAAGGGAAATGATGCAGATGATAAAGATGAGGCATATTTCGATGAAATTCGCAACTTTATGGGAAAAGTAACAAATAGTGGTCACAGCCCTGTCAATGCGATGGCTCTCATGAATCCGTTGGAGGATCGAAAACGAGATAGGGAGGCCCTGATGATGTCAACGTCCTATTCGCCACGCCAGAATAGCAGTCCAACCAGCGGCCATAGTGACAACTTAGACGATGAAACAGATGGTGGAATCAATGTATCCGATCCAGATGATGTTGACCCTCCAAGTAAGAGACATTGTAATGATGAGCAGTCTAATCACACCAGCTCTTCATCTAACACAGAACGAAGTAACAAGAGCCCCGATTCTGTGAAGAACCAGGCGATGAGCACTCCAACTACCAACGCTTTTCTTCAAAATGGAGATTTTCCTCTGGATCTCCAACAGAAGACACTGGCCTATAAAGTCATGCTTCAGCTGAATCGGAAGCTTGATTTATGCAATGGAGTTAAAGAAAATGGACACGATCCCCATATAAATGTCGACAGTTTGGACGATGAAGATTTGGAAGATGACGATTGTAAGGATTACACCAGCGACGATGATCCTCAGTGCCGGAATAGCTCTCCCGTACGGCCTGCACAAGAAGTAAAGGTAGACTGATTCACTTAATAAAATTGAAGATTAGTAGTGATAGGAAAATTTCCAACTAAGCGCACAAAGCGCCATAGATTCCTTTTCGGAAAGGAAAACCATCATTTTACTCGGAGCTCCCTTCAAGACATTCAGCTAAGAGCAGAAGCACCTGTGTGTAGGGCTCTGAGAAATATTTTCTCATATAAGATTCAAATCAAAATAATGAATGAATGAGTGATGAACTAATGGCTCATAGTACATTCTATGGAACGTTTAACTCCAGATTCATTTCAAGCGTGCACTTCACATCTCAAGATGGAGTATTTTGGCCAAGCTAGTCAGACAGCAACTTAGGTTCTGAAAGTAAACTTTTCAAATAAGACTGAATAAGGAAATAGTGCTTATCTGCAGAAAGAACTGTTGAAGGACTTTGTTCATAAATCCTCAATAACAGAGAAAGAATGATTTTTTTTCATCGCATGATGGTGTTTAAACAGTTTGGTGCTTCAAAATAAGTGTTCAAAAATTCAATTCTGATACTAAATTTTTGTTTAACAAAAAGTCTGTAGAAGAAATTCATGTTGAGAAAGGAGTAAAAATGATTATAAGTTTCCAGCTATTGTTATTTTTTTCGTTTTTATGTGATATGCATCAATTTTTATACATTATTATTTTGTATAATTTAAAAATGCTACAGAGAACACTACCACATAACTAGTCACGCATAGTATAATAAGCATAATTGTGTTGCGACATGACATAGAGCTTGTTAAATATATTATATGTATACATTTCGATAGTGGTAAAATGTTTTTAATTGTAAATCAAAGCTTATTTGTTTAATTTACACTGATTTTCAGGCATATATATATATATATTCTATTTCTTATTGAAGGCTTCGGTGGGAGCGAAGAAATTTTAAGTGACAGAAATATTGGCATCTGAAGCAATATATGAGAATGATTTCTTTTTTTTTTATTTAGAAAGAACATTGAAAATGCTACTTATTTTGAGAGTCCAAAGAACTACATGTTTTGTCCATATGTAAAATATGTGTCGCAAACTCTGCGATATACTATAATTCTATATTATGACTGTTTTTAATGTTTTCTTTGAAATATTATTTTGATGCTGTTTAGTACAACTGAAATTTTTTTTTGTTCA
Source organism: Argiope bruennichi (assembly GCF_947563725.1). Lineage (NCBI taxonomy): Eukaryota > Metazoa > Arthropoda > Arachnida > Araneae > Araneidae > Argiope > Argiope bruennichi. The sequence goes on from NC_079152.1 coordinate 83,259,511, forward strand.
TCTATTTAATTTGTCATTTATTTAAGAATAATTAAATATAGGATTTTTTTCACTGAACGTTGAATGCTTATTTATTGAAATATTTAGCAATTTTTGTCATAACTGCATGTATATTGTGAATTAAAAAACAAATATTCATTGACATTTTGAACGACGAAGAAAAATTCTCAAAGACCAGATCAATCTATTCGAAGACACAATACTAACTTCTAAAATTTATAATAGAAAAGAGAAAGATTTTAAATATAGCGAAGAGAATAATTTCAACAGTGGTTAAGTGAAAAGTTCATTCATTGTGCATTTATTTGGGTCGTGGCATTTATTTGGGTTATTATCCTATGCTGCATTACAGTTAATGAGAAACAGTAGTGCAAATTAAATGAACTTTGTTTAAAAACAAGAAGCATTAAATTCAAAAATCCGAAATTCAAAAAAAGGATTTAAATTAAATATGAAAAACAGATATTATTGATTAATGAATTATTGAAAGTCATGCTATTTCAGTGAAGGGAATTTAGAGCTAAAAGTACGCAAACGATATTGTTCAACTAGCACGTTGACGACAACTTGAACCTGAAAGGTTTAATTTGTTATAGTTCTCTATTAAAGTGAAAATAGAAGAATCCCATTTCCTATAAAAACATTTTACTTCTTCGCCATTTACCATTTATACTTTTCTATATAAGCGGAAACGCGACGACATGAAGACAAAGTCTTAGCTTCGTTGTTAGACAATCGCTGATTCGAAACCTAATTTTATCAGTGTTCGATGCACTTTAAATAAATGCTCTAACGGGTCAAATTTCCTGATACGAAAGTTGCTGGCTCTGCTCAGGTGTTAGTCTCATCATCTGATCACGATTCATAATTATGTAATTCTATCTCAAAATAAGCTTCGTGCAATTTTGAAGCAATAAATTAATTTATTTGTGATGAGCCAAAATCATGGGAGGACTTCGAATCATCCATGATCAATACGACATTTCCTGCAAATTTGAGATAATATGTCACAATTGCGTGACAAACCTAATAATGCATATAAATCATCAGAAACGTCATCCAATATCTAGAAGCAAGTTGCTCTGCTTTGCAATGTTAAGTCTGGTCTCCTCATCGATCTGCAAAGTGCGCAATATATTTCAGAATTAAATAGCATTTAAAAACAATTATTGAGCATTTTATGAACCGTTAGAATCTGCGATCACCTGATTACGAAGCTGGGTCTTTTGACAATGTTCGCTTTAGAGAATAAATCGTTCGGTGGGAATACACAAAACAAATGGCGCCCGTGTATAATTTGATTTTTACCCACTCCTTCAGTACGTTTGACTTTAAAAAATTTTACGAACATTCAAAAATGTCGTATTTCTGGCATCCCTTTAGATTGGCGCCTGGAGTATCATAATAGACTCGATCTATCAGCCCATAGCTATGCTGTCAAAACGTTTGTCAAGCTATCCAGATGTCTTGGCAATGTAGCTAATTCTAACTTTAATTCTACAACGTGACTGCTTTGTGTTTGGTATTCAAAGTACTAAATATTTAGAAATTATTTAAATGGATTGAAAAACGGTTTTATCTCAAAAATAAGACATCAAAAGTTGTTTCTTCAGTCTATTCCTCCAATTTGAATTATAAATGGCATAATATGTAAGTTATCATCCCGTCCGTTAATCAACTTAAAACTTTTCTTTATACTAAATTTGAAAAATCATCTAATGAACCATCTTTGTAGCATTCTGAGCAGTTTTTCTGCAATGTAAAAAAAATAAATTCAGTGAAATTTTCGCTTTTTTCATCATTTATCGAAAAATGATTAATTTTTTGTATGCTTTCATTTGTTCATATATTTTAAAAAAAAAAAAAACATGTTTTGCAAAGCCAGGATGGCCTTACTGTTTTAGTCAAAATGAAAACTTTTTCTTATTCAGTGAAATGAATAATACTTGTTCTCTGTATTATTTGAAGTGTACAGTTGAAACTTTATCATATTTATTAAAAATCAATTTGTATATTTATTGATAATTGACATAGAGTTACGAAAATACAAATTTCTGTTTATGTTCGTGTGCATCTTGGTTTTTCTGATCATTCTGTAACTTTAGAATTTTGAAGAGAATAAAAAGGTGTTAAAGAAACTAAAATTGTTTTGTGGTGCTAATTTTTTTCTTGCTTAAATAATTTTTAGACTAAGGAATATATATTGTATTTTTATTTATAATGCTCAAAAAACGCAATTTTTAAAAAATATAAGTATACTTACTCAAAACAAGTGCAAACAGCAAATCAATCTTTACTATAGCATATTAGAATTTGTTAGCATGTGCGTGTGTGTGCGCGGTGTACAGATCATCTCACATAGAATTACTAGATAAGGCGCAGATATACTGCGGAAGTTAAGAATGAACAACTTGGATCAATTTTCTTAAATTTTAAGAAAAATTTTAATTAAATAAGAATAAGCGATATTTTGAAATTTTTCACAATAACTTCTTATTGCAAGAGATGGTTTTTACATTATTTTAACATTTAAAAAAATCTTTTTCATGATATCATTTTAATTGTAGTGCAGATTCTTTCCTAAATTTTGACAATTTTTATAAATATTTTTTGCATTATTTTAATAATACTGTTTATTGTTGGAATGAAATTTAAACCATTTTCAATTTTTTAAATTAAATATTTGATCGCGTAACACTCTTACTTATTCTAAAGAATAAAGATTCAGTTTTTATGAGGAATAAAAGAAAAGAAAAGTAAAGTAGCTGTACCATTAAAGACAAGTGCAGTTGGGTGACAGTTTGTCTGACATTTACATTTTGAATGGCATTATGATAAACTTGAGTCCATTAGGAAGGTTTATGAGCATAATAAACAGAACAAGTTAAAGGACATTAAAATGACACTTCTTTATTGTCTATCACAATTTTAAGCTTAAAAATATATTACTGATGGAATCATGAGCATCAAGTTTCACACGCAAGATTTAATTGACATTAAATATAACCAATATTTTAGCCAATATAACTTTTTTGGTGCTAGCTAGCAGTGAAAGGTGGTAAAAAAATACTAAATAAAAATTTTACTCAATTGAAAATTATTAAATTGAATGTTTTGGATCCAAAGTTCTTGAATATGTAAATCTTATGACACTGTACGATAGAGTATTAGTGCGGTTATACCAGATTCTTGAAAGCAGTGCTTATTGAATTTATCATTTATGTATATTTACCATTTCAAATCTCAAAGTGAAATATTTAATTGTAAAAATGGATAATGTCAATTTGAAAATAATTAAAGACTTTATTAAAATTACCTCTAAATGAAGAACTCTTTCTAAATTCGTCGGAATGTGAAAAAAATATATAATTAATCTTAAAATATTCTTACGAGTCAGTTTTTGTAATAATAACAAAATACACAACACAAATGAAAAATCAATCCAGCATTTCTAGAATGAAACAGAAGTAAATGCAAAACAAATGCAATTCATATGATGAATGTAAAAAATAAATGAGGTTTGAATAATGAATTTTCCTAGAAGTGATAGTCGGTAATTGAATGAGAAGGAATGTTTTTAAAGAGCACATATTCGATCTTTCGAAAGCGTAAGAAAAAAAATGTAAACAGAATGTGGGAAAAAAATTAAACCTTATTTTTTATAATTCATTTCCTTGAATTAAGATATCAGATGACGTAATCAAGAAGAAAGGAAATGGAAACACCAAAGAGTCATTACATTCGCAAACGATTTCTGGTAGAAGTAAAGGAACACAATTACTTATAAGTAAAACTAAATAAGAATATTATATAATCCTTGTATCACATTAGAATTCACCAAAATGAAACTTCTCTTGCTTATTCGTAGGATGAAACTCAAATCGAAAATACATAAATGGAAAATATTTTCCTTTTTAATTGTAAATCCATTTTTAGTCCTAAATGTTTTGAGTTTGCAGAAAATAAAACTGATTTGTTTTATTTGCCAGAAGTGTAATTTGAAGTTTTCATTTGATATACTTACAAAACAATTATTCCTATCTTGATTTTTTTTGTTAAAAGAATTTACCTATAATAATTAACACATATCTGGTTACTTTAATTAACAGATTTCAATTTAAAGCGCAGTTTTGAAAAATTGGTTAATCATTTAATATGATAAATTTTGGACTTAAGAGAGATTACATAAAGAAAAATCTTTCGCATATATAAAAGCAAAATCTGTTTTTGTTACATTGATGTTTTTTTTATATTTATCAGGGGTGAAAGAAATCTTCAGATATCTCATTAATTCAACCCATGCTTTTAAAAAGCGAACTTATCATCTTTTTTTTTTCCTTTGTTGTTTTACTAAGACTGTTGGCATTCATCCAAAGCGATATCGTGCCTGCAATGGACAACAAAAATTTTGGATACGTTCACAATCTTCAAAATTCTACCAGATCAATTCTGGAAGACTGCCGTTAAAAAAAAAGAAAGAAAGAAAAGCGAAAAATAAATGAGTCACAATATTACCATCTGGTGAGTCTAAATTCCATTTAATGATCTATATTTATCAAAAGCAGTCGAATTTTTTCTGAAAGTGGAATGGTTAAAAGCATGCAAAAGAATGCCCAGATGGTTTTATGAAGCTCTTCACCTTATATGCATAATCAATATAAAATATATCGTGCAAAAGTTCATTCGAATACTGTTAAAAAGAATTATAAAGGATTGGATGTTTCTTTTGAAGCGCAATTTTCGATTCCTAAATCGGAAACGATTAATAGAACTTTTTGGTATTACATTGCATGTCTCGAAAAGTATACTTTTATCGTTAGAAGAGAAGGAGAGGGGGAAGAGATAAGAAGAAACATTCAAATGATTTATTTTATTTTTTTAATGTGATGATGTTCGGGTCGTTACTGCGTCCTTGGACCTTTCTGGTTGTGCTTTGTTGTGATGACAGTGCTTGGTACGAAATCAAGAAAAATGTTACAAACATCTGATCAGAAAGAAAAAAAAACCAATCGCTTGTTTTCAAGGTTCGAGAAAAGTTACTCATTTTCTGTTGCTTTTTTTTCAATGGATCAATGACGAATTCATACATCTAAATGCAAGAAGCAAAAACTGAATAAATCTTCATTTCAGTAACATTGTGGTGTAGAATACAAAAATCAGCCTAATTTCGTTTATCAGTACAATTTACCTCTTTTGTGAAAAATGAGATTTATAAACTAGCAATTCCATCTTCACTTAATGGATATATTTACTTCGCTGCTTGAATATAGCTTCAAATCGTTATTATAGCTTTTTAAAACCTTCAATTATTTTTTTTCATATTTTGACATTCCATTAATGACTTTTATTTTGCATTAAAGAAAAATAAAAGTCAGAATTCTTAAGCCACAATTTATAATTTATCAATCGATATATATTTCTTAGGAAATATTTCCAAATAATTTGAAAAAGGCTCATAAATTTTCAGTAATGGACAAATATGCAATAGTATTCCATATTTTTCACCTTCTAACATTCTCTTTTATTTCCTTATTTGATATTTTTTTGAAATTATAAATTCAAAAATTAGATTTATTATTATAGACAAAAATAAATCACAAAATGTACCGTATTAAATCAACCAATATCACAAATCTAATATTGAAATTAAAATGTGAAAATAAGCAAGAAGATGATGGGAGAAATTTGTATTTCCGAAAATACGCAAAAATGTTTGTTATGAAAACAGGCTTGAAAGCTACAGCGAAACATATATAATATTAAGGTAAAAAATAATAGAATTAAATCTACGATCGCAAATTTCAATTTATCTTGTGAGAACATTATTGTTTTTGTCATTATTTGTTTTAATTAATTTAAGTCATTAACCAGTTTAAACCGGTTTGAAACAATCAAGAGATTTCTCTATCGGTCTCTATCCCCCCCCTCTCTATATATTTATAATGATAATTTTTTTTAAACTTTCATTTACAATTTTTTTAGCTGGGTAACAAAGTTTTGGAGCTCGACTGATTTGAGAGAGATGAAATGATGACTGATGAGAGGAAATAACAGCTATGATATCATAGTTCTACGTCAACCTTTAAAAACGCATCTGCTGTGAAAGAAGCATACGTAATAAAGCAATACTGATAAAAGCATGTCAATCTTTTAAAAACGCATCTGCTTTCAAAGAAGCGTATATAATAATAAAGCAATACTGGTAAAAACAAGTAAAAAAATATATGCGATTAAAATATGATGATGAAAATTGCCATTTATGCTTTATTCATTGTCTACGCGATTTCGAGCTTCAAAACAACATCATGTTCTCACATGATAAAAAGAAAACTTTTTATCTTGTTTCCACTCGGTTTCTGCTCTTAATAAAAGATAAATCAACCTGTTTCTTATTTGAAGCAATTTTTCTAATATTTATAATCATGAATTAGGAAATGAAATATGTTAAAGGCTATAAATAATAAAGTTTATAAATACGCTTTTATAAGTGTAATGCAAAGTAAGAAATGAGATTTCTTATCAGAAAATCTATCAATGTAACACACAAATTAAAACACAATGGAAACATGGAGAAAGAATTTCAAAAATTCATTAAAAACTAGAATTAATAGTAAAAGTGATTAAAATTCCAATTTACTTAATGTTTTTCCATCAGATCTGCCTTCGGATTTTAATGTTATTTTATCACCATAATTTTGATAAATAATATAATTAAAAGTAAGAAATTAAGAATTAAAATGTTTATTTTTAGAATATGAAGACAACTAATGCGAATTAGTAAGTTTAACATTCAAGTAGGAAATTAAAAATATAGATATGCGCGAATGAGAATATTTATTAGTATAAATCAAGAATATAAAGAGGTAATTTTCTTCAAGAAAATTTACGTAATAATGTATCTTTTTATATGGAATATAAACCTTAAGGAAGACGCCTAATCGAGTAAAATGAGTGGCTTGATTTCTAGCTAAGACTTTGTCTTAGGGTATTCCAGAAAGGAAAATGGCATAATTGTTTATAATATTCAATAAATATCAAAGAAAAAACTAGAAAATAATTTTTAACTTTATAATATATTGATTTTTTTATCAGCTTATAAAAGAAATATAACATTTTTATCAAATATATTGTAAATTTTATTTCATTAAAAAAGGGAAAATAATATATATCGAATATAATTATATCGAAACTGCTGATAAAACCAAAATCGCAAACTTCTGGGTAGAAGGAAAAAGAAATAAATTCACATTGAATAAAAGAACTACTAAATAATCAATATATAAAAATTAAGACACATAAATATGCAATTTAATTTACTTTGAGTGTTTCTGTTTATGCCTCAGACTTTTGCAATTTTCTCCCTAATTTTTAATAAAATTATTATTTTTTCTTCTTAAAACACAAATAAAGCGGATTTTTGAAAAAGATATTTTATATTTATTTTTTCTTATAAGGTTGAGACATTTATCTTAAATTAGAAAATGTTTCTACTGCTTTAAGTGATTTCATGTCAAATTATCAACATAAATTTCCATATATATTTTTTTATTTTATTAAGAGTACGCGGCTAAATTATTTTTAGCTAGAGATACTTGTTATTACTTGTGTGAACAATCATTAACATATAGAATAGGTGATTTGAGAAATATCTGACAAGTAAGAAAATTGTTGATGGTACCCCCTTCAGATACTCACTAGATTAGTTGCGCGCAACATGCTTTATTATTAGAGAGTATCTTTACCGCGTAACACCGGCATATCAACAATTTTCAATCAACATTTCATCATGGGTTTCGTAATCACTGTTTTTCTCGCTTTATAGTCGGTCATCAGCGAGCATCGGTTAAATCGCGGTCATTTCGCGATCTGTCCATCAAGTAGCCAGCCTAAAGACGCCTATCGCATTTCCGTAATTTCCTTAATTTGACTAGCTTCTTGCGGCCGCGCCCTAAGTTCCATGTATTATTTGCTCACCGGAAAAAAAGTGTTCGAAATTTCGGACTATCAGTGGATGGAATATTCGGATATTTGTTCATTTTTATTTTCAAACAAATAAATAATTTTGAAAAATGTTATATAAAAAACAAAATTCTTATATATGTTTTTTTTATATTAATTGCAATGTTAAAATTATTAATGCATTTTTATATTTAGTAAAGACATAAAATCGAATACAAAAAAAGAATTGTTTTCGAGGGGGGGGGTAATATAATGGTTAAAAAAATCTGATTAAACTATTAGAGATAATGAAAACTGGATTATAATAAGACAGAAAATTCTAAAATTATAATCAATGAACAGATGATTCCTTTAATTCTTTAAATATTTTATTTCTGGGTAATATTTCCGTTGAGGTGTTCAAATTCTTAGTTGCTATTTTGATTGGGCGTAAAATTATTTTGATGGAGGGAATTCAAATTTACTGAGATGGCCCGCTTTGTTATTCACATATTAGCTAAACCCAGGGATAAAACATGAAAGCATTATTTTTAAAATGATAAACGAAAAAAGAAATCAAAATATTCACTTTTGTAGAATTTGCTAAACTCATAATTTTGATGAAGTTACGTGTATTGCAATGCAGAACTTTCTCAGAAATTGCTTTCACTAAACTGTGGTTTGGGGAGGCATAGAAAGAGGGTAATGTAAGTTATAAGAAGCAGGGAAACATTTTCTTTTCATTTATTTTGCTTTATGAATTGAAAAGTTAACAAAAATGAATAAAATAAATATAAAGATGAGATTTGAATAATTAATTTAATAATTGTTTTTAATTCCAATATTATTGCTTAAAAATGGGGGGGAAAACCCTGTTTATTGTTTAAAAATGAAAAAAAAACTAAGTAGGACATATTGGAAGCACGCTTGGAATAAAACTTGTGGAAAAAGTAAAAGAATAAAAAGTATTGAAATGAAACTTACTTAATTGCAGTATACTTAAAACTCTTTTTGATAGGCATTCGAGTTTTTTTTTATATATAAAATAAAATTCTACCTCATTACAGTGAACTGATAATTTGAGGATAAAAAGATTAATAGTTTTTGCGATATACTTTTTAGAAAAATGCTTTGTATTCGAATTAAAGGCAGTGTGGATATTACACTGTCCATTAGTGAAGTTAACTATCTTTTTATTTAAATAAAAATTTCAAGTTTGTTACTGAACATATGCTATCAAGAAACACGATTTTCCGTAAACCCTTTCGCAACAGACAAATGAATATCCCAGAAAACCTTCAATAAATTGTCTTTTAAGTTCGAAAACACCAACACGTAATCTCCTTTGGTTTCTTGTTTCTATTCACCGAGTTAAAGATTGGATTACATTCAGACATGGTTATCTTCACAACAAAAGGAGAATAATACCGTGAAGAGTAAAGTGTGGAATTAAAGAAATTCATTGCACCATTATATTGCAAACTTATTCAGGAATAATCAGTGGTGTCGGGTGAGGTTGGTTTAGTGAGATATTCATTTGAGCTACGCGTATCAATTCGCCTACGTAATTCTAAGAATTATTTCGGTTTGTGACCAAAAAAGGAAGTCGTTTCACTCTTTTCATAACAGTTTGAATCATAAATATTATCAAATAATGGTAAATCCTTGTAAAGGAAGAAAATGGTGCAAAACGTATCAGGAAAATTCTCGCAGAAAATATCTCACTGCATAAATATTAATCACCCATTCAGCAGATGAATTTAAAATTATCACCAGTGAATATCCATATTTTAAATTTCTTTTCCATTACTTCAAAAATTATTATAGCACCAATTTTTCTCAGTTTTAATATCTTTATAAACTTATGTATTTATTTAATTTTATATGTAGTATTGTAAATTTTGAGAGCGATTCAATCGATTTAAATAGAATATTTGACATAAAATGGTTGAGATTTTTTTAAAAGTGGCATTAAAGTAAATCTCTTATAAGAAAATGTAGAAAGAAATCTTATATAGCTTATATATCAAGTATCATATTAAAACACCTAATAATGGATATTAAATCAGAAGCCCTTTATTATTCTAAAAAATGCTCTGTTTGTAAATTCCTAGCTTTCTTAAAAACAAATTCAAATGTTGAAACCATTTCCCCTTTGTTTGAGTGAAAGTAATTTCAACTCTATAGACCATAAGAATCGTCATTATGGAGTTAAATGGGCCATCCATCTGAAATGAAATATTTTAAACTACTTTTGAAATCCATATAGAGCAAATATCGCCTTTCTAAGAAAATTTATATTTTCTAACAAATTTAATTCTTCCGATATTATAGGTGATCAATCTGATTTCATTGTATATTTTGACAATACTAGTGTATTAAAATGAATTTCACTGCTCTAAAGTATATTCCAAGCTATGCTATTATCCTATATAGGAAAAATGACTTACAACAAGTCTATCTCTGATGTTTTCAGATCATTGTTAATGTGTGTTATTTTTTTTTAATAATGCTTATTATGATGTGCTCACATTTTTCTTTTGATACTTCCTTGAGTCTTCAGATTCGTTGCACTTGTTAAGGCCTAACCAGTGGCAGATTTTGACAATTTGAGATCACAGGCGCTAAATTATTCTGAGGCCTCCCTTCTACGTAAATTGTATAGATTAGAAAGTAACGCGAACAAATATGCGCTTTTAAATTCATTTTTATGCTTATTTAATTTACGTAATATTATATATCAAATTAATAAAGTTGCTATCCTTCATCTTCATTTTTTATTCTAATTTTTTTGACAATAGGAAATGATAACGTGAAGGTGATTTATTTCTGTCTTTGCGTATTTTTTAAATGGGATGGACATTTCAGTGTCCAAACATTCAAATTTTGAAACTGAAAAATTATTCTTGACAAATACACAAGTTTAGTTTTTATTTATATAAATTTCTAAAAAAAGTGATGGGCATAGCATGTCTGGCACTTAATTTTGTCATGACACTTAGTTTTCCCTTTCGTCCTCGTACAAGATCTTCCGTACTTCTGCCTTTGAATTTTTTTATTCGTCTTCATCTCATAATTATCAAGCATTTCTATGGTGGTAATTATGGCATTATGGTCATAATTATCAAGCATTAGATCACGAATTCTCCCATCAGAACTAGAAAAGAAAACTATTCTTTACCTATATATAGACCACTTTTAAAGGCGTAGATTGCGGTACAGATTCTACAGCAGGAGTTTTAATAGAAACTACCATCGCAGTTTTTAATATCTAAATATTATTTTGTTCTATAGAAGTGGGGACTAAACGAGATGAAGTTGTATAAAACATTGAAACCCCTTCTGCATTAGATACATGATTGATTTTTACAGGTGAGCCCTTTTTAAGTTTTTTTCGGTGTTTAACTAATTGAAAACCAATTAAGTCAGAATCGGGAGCTTCTACAGGAATTAGCGCACAGCATACCGTGGGAAAATTCTGCAGTGATGCTGTTACAGAGTCTGAATATTTTAAGCTGGTACCAGATGTTAATCGGCGACCTGGCCTAGGGATAGCGCGTCTTCCCCATGATCTGGGCTCACCGAGTTCGAATCCTGGTTTGGGCATAGTTCTATCGGTGAGGTGTGTGAAAGTGACCCCCCCCCCCGTAAAAAGAGGTTGTGCAAGCGAGTGGGTATGTGCCATCTTCATATAAGCTAGAAGTCAGAATTCTGTCCTCTAGTACTCAGGAGCTTTGCTCTCAGAAGCTCCTGCACAATCGGCTTAAACAGCTGACAGTTCCTCAGCGGGCTTGCAAAGTGTTATAAGAAACAACAAAAACAACCAGATGAAAGATCGGCAAGATCTCACTGAGTGGATATTGAAGGGACGCTTTCTTAACTTAGTTTTAGGTGTTTTTGATTTTACATGCTTTCGGGCTTCTGTATAGGAAATGTTTTATTTTTGTGGATATAATTTCTTTTTCCTGCTTCCAAGCAAAACAGTTTCTGGAGAATGACGTGTGTTCTCCTTTACAATTGATACATACAATTGATCCAGTGAAACCCAACTTTCGCAAACTTAAAAAGCGAGCGCATGTCAGTGTCCTGCGGCAGGAAGATTTAGAATGCCCGAAATATTGGCACTGGAAGCATCTCAATGGATTTGGTATATATACTCTGACAGACAATCGCATATATCCTCTTTTATGTGTTCAGGTAATTTTGAATTATTAAAAGTCAACACGAGGTTTTTTTGTATTTACCAGCTGGCCATCCCTTCGTATTGCAATACGTCAGACATGAGTAACTCAATGACTTTTCAGTTTTTCAGCAATTTCGTCAATGGGAATGTTAAACTATTCTCCTCAGGATATAACTCCTTTGGCTGAGTTTAAGGTTGGGTGAGAAGTAACAGAAATGAGTATAATTGACAAACATTTTAGGTTTACAATCTGTTTAGCTTGTTCCGACGATCCAACTTCGACCAGAAGGTCCCCAGATTTCAGTTTCTTAATGGATTTCACATCTCTTATGGTTCCAGAAATACTCTTTTCCACAAAAAAAGGAGACGCACCTTGAAAAGTTTCCTTAAAATCTGTATTCCTGCGAATAATAAAGTAAGTTGGGAAGTTATTTTGAGAAATCGGTGCAATATGTTGCTCACTGAAGGGAACGCGTTTGTTTTTCCCTATACGACATTGATAGAAATTTAGGCCCGATGGCACCGCCCACCACGGAGACCAATAAGGGAAGGCAGCCACGGCTCTAGCCATTCTCAGTCTAGGCGCTTACCTTAGTACTAGCCGGAAGCTATATGCTCAGAATTACCCCCCGGGACAATGACTGCCCTTAACGCCAAGCCCAAGGAGTAAACCCTTCGCGTATCCCTAGCAGACTTAACACTTAAGCCGCGTTCCTACGACCTGTCGTCTTACAGACGAGATACGCTCCCCCCCCCCCCGACCCTCTCTTGCAGTTTTCTGGGATGCTTTCTTCTTTTATTTAAAATATCAAATTAATAAGAAAATGGCAAGCCACAAAATTAAAATTATCATTTCATTATTTATTTATTATTTTTGTTATAAATTACGTTATTTTTTTTAATTTACACATACTGAAAATTATAGAATGAATTCTCTTTGAATCATTCAAAAATGGTAATGAATAAATATTTATGATAGCTGAGAAAAGCAAATTTAATTTTTTAAAACTGCATTTGTTTGTCTCTACACTTTAAAAATATTCGCGTATTTTGAAACTGGTATCTTCAAAAATTCAGCAAAAATAAAATCTTTTGGAGAGTAAAGTGCTTAATGAAAATGAACGACAGGAAACGAAAATACACAGAAATCTCTACAAAACAATGTCATCCTCTCCACTTAAGGTCAAGGATGAGGGGATGAGGTCAAATTCATATCCTTTTGGGGTGCAGGGAATTGCATTGACATTTCTTGTAAAAGAGGGTCCCTCCCCCTATTTTCTTTATTTTTTTCTTTATTTTATGTTAGTTGAGAATTGTCGACTCATGAGTTGTTAGCCAAAAAAAGGGAGGGGTAATGAATCTCATGGATTTGCAAACAAATATGAAATAAATAAATTCCTAGATAAATATTCGGAAATTTGACAGAAAGTTCATTTTAAATATAATGCATTCGAGTACATTATCCTTGCAAATCAAATAAATAAAACGACTATAAATAAATAAAACAGTTGCTCATTTGTTAAAGCATTTAGATCGTCACAGTATGCCCTATCTGCCTCAGTTAATAATATTCAAATCATATGATTTTGCTAATCATGTTGAAATTTATTTGGAATAAATTGTTTTGATATTTCGATGGCTTTTTTTTATAATATCTTATAGTTTTTTTACACCGTTGAAATTTCTCGAATATCACTAATTTTGAAATTATTTATTTATTTTTAGTTTTTCCATGCATAGTTATTCTCCCCAATGTTTCGTTTGATTCATTGACTTTCGTTTGATTTTCATTGATTTTCTTATTTTTTTCTGAGTAAAGAAGGAGAAAAAAATGTGTGCAAGTCTATTATGAAAAGAAATTACTGCCTTTTCAACATTGCGATATAGATTTTGAGTCTCCCCCCCCAGGTTTCAAGCCCTGAGGCGACCGCCTCCACCGCCTGTGCGGAAATCCGCCTCTGGGCCTAACACGTTTGAATCATAAGAACTTTTCCTAGATGCCTCATAGGTGAAAATCATAGAACTTCTTGATCATTTCTATTTCTATTGCTAACAAAAATAAATGAATAAATATCTCAGTATGTGTATGTGGGCGTATGATTTTGTTTTACAGACCAGATCGCTTGACCTAAAGTTACTAAACTAGACACATATACACTTTAGAATGACACCTCAGAGTGATTTTTTAAAAAATTCAATTGTAATTACAACTAAATAAAAATTGGGCTGAGTTTTGAAATCTTTCTGCGGTAATTTCTCCAAATATGTTTGTATAAAAATGGTTTTTATGCTGTTTCAAAATCTAAAAAAATATTGTCTTTTCAATTATATTAATTTTATAGTAATGCCAATTTAACATTTTTAAAAGATATTTTTTTTGCCTAATTTCCCACAATGTTACACTGTTGACTTGAAATTCAAACTGTTTTTAAAATATCATCAAATAATTATTCGTGCGATTTTCTTCCATTGTTGAAAGCTAAGGAAGAAGGATTCTTTTTTAATACCTGCTTAATTTACAATATGAATAAAAAGTGAATTTGCTGTACATCGAAAAATAGAAGAGACAGGAATTGGATAATTCAGTTCTTAATCGCTCTTAGATATCATAATACTGACCTTCATTTGGAATGCTCATGCACATATGAACAGAACACATTTAAAATAATTAAAACAACATGGGTTCAATGTTTAAATCAAATGGGCTGACAATTTGTCAGAATCATGAACATGAAATTACATCTAAACGATTTAATTAAAATTAAATATGACCACTCTTTACGTGGAACTAACTGTTAGACATAGGTGGCTAGTCGGTGAATAAAAGGGTGAAACTGATAGTTTTAGTATAAATAGGAAGGAACGGAAGGATAGGAAGTTTTAATATAAAAGCATAAAAAGAGGGAAAATATGTTTCCGAGTGCTTATATACTAGGTAGGAGAATATAGTATCTTTTAAAAAGAATTCGCTTAGCTAGACAATTTTTTATCCCTTTACTCGGACCTTGGAAACTGCTGATTGAAGCCTTTTTTCAGAGCTTCTGTTGAATTAATTAAGTAAAAAAGGTGGAATTTCATCAGGAAATAAGAGAATATTTTAGAATGAAGTTAATATGGACTGAATTAAGATAAAACTTTGAAAGTTAATTAGGATTAAATTAATTTTAAATATCATTATATATATATTCCGAGAGAAAACTTTCTATTACTTTAGGTAATTAATACAATACTTCCGTCTAATTCTGGCGATAATCAATGATTTATTTTACAGAAACTGAAATTCTATCCAAATTATATCTGCATTGAATTTATTTTTATAATATTCAAATAACCATTCACTTATAGAGAACAAAGTCCCTTCTCTTTCATTATGAACATAGTGCGAACAATTTTTAGTTCTGGATCATTTTTTTTTCTGTTGCACTTTTTAAAAGAAACTCAAGGACAATTTAAAATTTAAAATTAATGATAATTTCAATCATCTGTGTTGTCAAATTTCCCTTTATTTGTCGTAACAGATAAAGTCATGTATTGTTTCATATTTTTACTATTCTCTTCTCTCTCTCTGCTTGCTACTAATAAAGATAAATGTGTATGCGTGAGCGTGTCTCCCTCTGTGTTTGTATGTGTGTTGGCGCTTTAGAGACTAGACTGTTTGACCCGCAATTACGATATTCGGCACACATGTACAATGCAGTGTGGGAATATGCACCTCAACGCAATTGTTTTGAAACAATTATTAGAGTCTTAGTTAATTAAAAATTAAGCGAAATTTTGCTGTTTTTTCACGAAAATTTTCAAAAAAAATATTTTTGTAGAAAATAAATTTTGTTCAGTCTCAAAACTTTTTTTTAAATTTCTTTTTAATGATACCAATTTAATAGTTGGGAATTTTCCCTAATTTGTTGACAATTTTTTTCCCCTAATTTCCAAGAATGTATTGCTTTGTTGCTTTTAAGATTTTTATTGTTTCATCAATTATCTTATCATGTGATTTCCTTCCAATACTGAAAATTAAAAAAAGAAGAGGTTATGTTTGATATTTGTGTAGTTTGTAGGGCGAATAAAGAAGTGAAGTCACAGTAATTTAAAGTTCAGATGAGCCAGGCATTTATGTTTTTAATAACATTATGATGTCATGAGATTGTTCTCTTAAAAAAATCGATACATAAAGAACAGAACTTAACTAAAACAATTAAAATAACGCGGCTCTAATGCCCGACTGTTTTACAAATTTATGAATGTAAACTTATATCAAAATGATTTAAATAAAATTATATAGAACCATTTAGCGGTGAACGAGCTGGTCGTCAAATTCGACTAGTTGTTAATAAAAAAAAATATGTGTTTGTTGGCCGGTCTACACAGACCAGACTGCAACACTACAGACCAGAATTACAAAACACAGAACAGAATTACAAAATTGATGTAATTATGCTTTGTAGAGTGGGAAAATGCGTATCGGAGCAATTTTGGAAGTTCAATTAAAATGTTTATCAATTGAAAATTTTCCAAGATTTTGATGTCATTTCGCGATAACTACAGAAAAAAAAATTATTACACAAAAGTAACTTTTGCATTATTTTAAAGCTAAATTTTAAAAAATAAAATTAAGAATTCAAAATTTTTAAATATATATATATATATATATATATATTTGCACAATTTCGAAAAATATATTTCATTTTTGTTCTGAAATTCAAATAGTTTTTACTATTAGATGAAGTATTTAGACGAGTAATTTTATTTCATCGTTAAACGCAAAGGAAGAAAGATTCTGTTTATTATCGTACAAGTTAGAAAACAGATAAACCAGACAGTAACGTTTCTAATACCAATTGTTCGGGACGGAAAATTTAATTTAACAATTTTTATTTTTATTTTCTATCTGCAGTTGAAAGAAAATCAATCGTTATCTCCATTTTCTTCTTCTTTTAAGTAATATCTATTTGTAAAGTGCTATTTAATTCATTTGCAGAAAGTCTGTCTGTCTTACTGTTTTATTACAAGTGAACTTGGTTATTCTAAATGGCAAAGATGAGGCAAATAAAATTTGTTACGCAGGTTTAGTATCTAAAATATTGATACTTATCAAATTATAAACCATATCTATCAAATGGTTGATCATCGGTCTGTATTTTCGTATACATGTAATCGTAATAACTCATAAATGGAATGACTTGAATCAATGAAATTCAGTATGTTGTTACTTCATTCGATCAGCAAAAAGATCAAAATGCATAATCACACAACAGATTTACTAAAAATGTAGATTCAGTAACGTTAAAAATCTATAATTCGTAACTATTGTTTGCTAATGCGGTCTTACCCAAGATCTATAATTTTTTAGGGGGAAGGAGGGGCATACGGTCTTACGAGTCGAGAAGGTATTTGAAAACCACTCCCGTTGGTTTAAAAAGGAAAAGAAAAGTGATTAAAAGAAAAATTTATATTGATTTTAATAGCATCTGTATAATATAATAATAAATGAATTTTCAGAATATTATTAAGGATTCAGTTCAAATATTATTCACTTCTCAAAATTTTTCCATTATAATTCTATATTTTTTTTATATTTACCCTATAATTTACACACAGCAACAAAATGTCTGAGTTAATGGAATTATAACAAAAATTTTAAAGCGACTGTGTTTTTTTAAATTCTTATATCATCAAGTCATGTTTATTCAGTGAAAATTGAAATGTCGATTAATCTCCTTCCTTGACAACTTTTTAATATTTAGGACGACACAAACCGCCATTTTTTTTAAAGATGCAGTGATTTTAAGCATTAAGTTCCTAAATTCTATAGATGTAATAAAAGGTATTAAATCTACTTCGTGAAATCCATTTTAATACATGTGAACAGGATTTCAATCCCTTTTTTCTTCTGAAAACAATTCAAATATTCATTTCTAAGAGCCAAAACTATTTTTCAGTATGTTATCCAGAAAGTGATAGGCCAATTTACCCTGTCTACTAAAGTCTGTCATATCACCGTGAAGATATATGGATTAGAATTTTTCTTGGTTGTAGCCGCAATTATTTTTGTGACGAGATTGTATACTGAGCCGTGCTTCGACTCATGTTTCGAAATGCACCTAAAAGAAGAAATCTAGCGATTTAAGATCAGGAACCAAAGACTAGTTAATTACTTTAGTTAGTCACTAGTTAGCCACATCCAATCCATTATGGAAACATCATAAACTTTTTCGCATCATGGGAATAGCATATCCAATGTCATTAGCTGTTATAGATACTGCATTAAACATTAACCTGTATTTCTTGAGAAAGATTAAGTAATACTGTTCAACATATAAGAAGCAATAGCTTTAGAAACAACTGATCAACTCCTTTTGGAAAGTGTTGGGGTGCTAAAATTGTTTGTATGTAATATAGAGGATTTGCTATCGTTTTTATTATTTTTAATAGCCTATCTATGTATTTTAAGATTTGAATATTCAAATTATATTAAAGTAATGAAAATAAATACATAGGCTAGCTCCATACAATTTCATTTCCAAAAAGAGCCGAACAATGATGAAAGGTATAGTTCAAAAATTTGTTTGAAGAACGAGCTAGCTGCACACCACATCAGGTATAGAAAGAGATAAAAAGTTATATTTGAAAAATACACAGAAATTTCACCATTCAGATTTAGGTTACGAATTACGAATTAGATTACGATTTTTTTCGGATAATTCATTAGCAATTGAATGTTAGAAAAGTAACACGCAGCGTAAATGTATTCATTGATGGCAGCTCCAGTCTCCGACTTCTTTGTAAAATTCCAAGAGAAAATATTGCGAATGCGATCAAATATATACGCCATTGTGCTGGATAATTCATTAAGGACAGGGAATGTTCTGTAAATCGATTAGCGGCAAGATGTATAGGAAATGGAGCGTAATAATTTACTCATATCTCCATTTTTTTATTCGGATTTTCAACCGATTTCTGAAGAAAATGCTGTAAAAAATATCAACAATGACTCATCCTACACTTCTGCATCGCAGGAGCTATGTGGGCAGTACCAGACTGTTATCATTGTCTCTGTCATTTATTCGCTAATAAGTTAACAGGGCAAAAAAGCGGATACATCTTCTTTTAGACTCATGGCATTTCTATTCTTGCTTGCTTTAACAGAGTAAGAAACCATCAATTCATTAAATACCAAGAATAAACATACCTGTGCGTCGCCAGTGCTTCGATCAGTAACGATGTCAAAGAAGTCTATACTGTTGTTGATTCGACAGGCAGTTTCTTCGAAAATACGAGATAGTTATTTAGTGCCCATGATATATTAGAAAATTAACGTTTCTCATGTTAAAAGAAAATATACTTCTTGATGCACATTATTTCTCTGTAGGTGATACTGTTTCATTTTTTGTTTCATACCTCTCCATAATTGATCTCCATTTTTATTCATGTCTATAGAATTTTATTTAAACGAATGACATAATTTATTTTTCTTGCAAGAAAATAGCCAAATTAATTTTGGTCCAACCTCATGATACCAAATTTTATTTAAAATTATAAGATTGTCCCCCGCGCCCATCATTACAGAACTGATTTACACATTGCAACACAAGCTCTTTTAAGACTCTTAAACGCAAAATGTCTTTTTAATTATTCCAAAATGTTAATTGGCAGACGCGAAAATTGAAACGAAAGCGAAAGACCTAGTTCCATTAGCTCTGCAACGAGAATTTAAAAATTACGCTCCTTTATTATTTAAATTTTTATCCCTACTTAGAATTGTGAAGTCTCCTCTGAAAGGATTAGTCAATCTTTGGCTGGGCAGGGCACGATTATGTCTTCCCTAGAATTGTAGTCACACCTAAAGGTTCTTGAAACGTCCACATTTTCTACGGACGGGTTAAATGGTTAAATAGCAGCTCATTTATCAATTTCAGCTAGCAATTTCCGCAGCTTCTGCGATGTATTCGGAGGTAATCACATAGCTGCCCCCATTCTTCGAGTAGTGTTTGATTTATAACTGCGGTTAATTATCGGGATCATTAAGATTTTGATTGAAAGTACACATGCAAGCAGCTGAATATCGGGTGTGAACTTGTTTTCTATTTTGTATCTTCGGGATGAATATTTTCCTGATATCTTACAATCATTTCGACCATCATCTAGGAATTATCAGAAATATTTATCAGTTTTGATCGATAAATCCATCCATGCCTCAAAGCAATTGGCATGTATCAGAAAGAATTAATTGGTATAACTTGGAAAATTACATTCATCCACACATTTGTATGGTAAATCAGGTGTTAAATAATGCATATCGAATTGAATTATATTATGAAATCTGCCTTCTAATGAAATATAATGATATTCAAGATGTTATTGCACAAATTAATTGTGGGTTAATAGAGGCTAAAATCATAATATGGAATATTAATTAAATAATCATTATGATCTGCTCTCCATTTCTTCAGAATATATGGATTTAAAGTTTATTATATTTATTAAAATATTTCAAAAGTTTTAAAACCTTTTTTTGAATTTGTAAAATCAATTCGAATGAAATATTGTGTGGTATTTGCTTATATATATATAAAATGATATTTTTGAAGTTTTATATGTCATATTGGTAATATTAATTGCTTTTTGTTTCAAAATTTCTGTTTAAGTATCTACAATTTATTTATATTCTTGAAGCTTCCGGTGGTCGTAAAGGTGTTGATAAAAGTTCGGATTGCAAATAATTCAAAGCTGGCGCAAGAAAGTGAGAAGAAAAGAAAATCGACATTTCATATTTACTGTTACAATTACAAAATTTCAAAAAAAAAAAAAAAAAAAAACCCTACTACATTTCCTTTTATAATGGTTTTTCGGGCCAATAATGACTGATATTCGCCAATTTCTAAACCGACATGTATTTCCTTTGCAAAAATGATAGATCGTTAGAAAAATACTTCAAATGATGTAAAGAATTATTGCATATGTTGTTTCAGTTATTATATGTACTGTTAAAAAAATACAAAATCTAATTTTTGAAAAAATATCCCGGTCCTATTAATCCTATTTAGAAGAAATTCTTGCCCTTCTAAAGTAAAACATCCAATCAATGATCTTTGCTTTCTCACGATTTGTTATTGAGAAGTATGAAACATTCAAAAGCAAATATTCATTACTCGGTCACTTTTGATCATAAAAAAATTGCTTAGTTTATAATTTTAGAGTTTCGAAAATGTTTTTTAAATATGAATAATGGATATTAAGAACTTTATAAAATTTAGACTTAAGAAATAAAACTGATAGAATAATAAAAACCAATTAGCCAACAATTTCGAATAACCTTGCAAAAGCCTTGGGGGATATTCTGGCTCTCTTCAGGTTTGAGAATAAAAAGTAGATGCCCAAATAAATTTTTTAAAATCTATCATTGGCAACTAATACAAATATTTCATTATTAATTTTTTTAAACTTTCAAGTGTGCACAATGCATAGAGAAGGTTGATACCACAAATAATTTTTTTTTAATCATTTATTTACAATAAATATAAATATTCTTTTTTATTACTTTTTAGTGGGTACAAAGCATCAAAAATATATTGAAATCGACAGAATGTTCCACGTCGAAATTTTGATGAACTTTCACATTCTAGATCTTCTTGAATCATCGGAATAAATCACCCACTTCTAGAATTTTATCTGTCTGTGAAAAAAATATCTCAAAATCTCAATAAATGAAACGGATAAAATTCAGCATGCATTTTTTATATCAAAATTATAGTTTTCTATCAAATCATAGACAAAATCCATTTTTGGAAAATTTCCTTGTCTCTTTACCAACGCGATATTTCAAAAAGTTCTATTATTATAATTGCATCTTTGCATAAATTTTGAATATAATCCGTGAAAAAGATGACAAACTTTCGATCTGTTTATTTGCGCTCTCGTGTAGATGATAACTCAAAAACTAAACAAGTAGGATGGGTAAATTTTAGATTATGATTTTTCACCAAAATAATAAAATATGTATTGAATTTTGGACTAAATTCTTCAATCGATAAATTGCATATTTCATTATCCGACCAGGAGTAGCGAACACACGGATAGACAATCGAATATAAATAAAAAAATACCACAAGCAAGATTCATTATCGTGATTTTAATAACAAAATTATCGATTTATTTCAAATTGGGAACTAATCAATCAAAAAAATAATAAATCAGAATGCGTGCTTGATTCCATTCAATATATAACGGAGCTAACACAAAAATCGCCATGTTAAAATAAACGAGAAAGTCGAAGTGAGATTAAACCTAGATTTTTAGTAGTCATTTTAAATGAATTTTTAACTAATGCAAGAAAATCTTCATCATGTTTTCATTTCTCCTAAAGCATTGATTTCTTTATCAATTATCTCAAGGCTTCTAAAATTATTCAGTATAGAAGTTAATCCATTTGGCACGTTTATTGTTTGCTTAAATTATGCCAACTGGTAACTCAGAGCCAAGCGTGTTGCCGAGTTCTGACAGAGTTATCATTCGTGATGCATGTCAGAATTCTTTCCTAAAACTGTCTATCAATTTTCTTTTTCACATTAGTATTCAAAGTTTTCAATGTTACGATTCAAGCTCGGCCTTTTTATTTGTTCTTAGAGAAATGTGGATTTTCCTATAGATCTCAAAGCCATTTTATTTTGTGATACTAAAGATCTTTATCATATTCATTCTGAATTCTTGAAGTATATTCCATAAAAAAGAAAAATTGCAATTCCAGATTTCAAAAGATCAAACAATGTTTTTTGATAAGTGAATCTGATTAACTGAATATATCACTTCTTAAATATGATGGGTGGTAGTAAAAATCTGACAAATAATATTGAAAATGAATTTTATCAAATCCATTTTAGATTCACTAAATGAAATTGTGGCTATTCTTTACGAAAAATCAAAGTAGAATTTACTCCCATTATACACTTTTAATGCCCCGTTATAATTTTTTTTATATATTTTTGTAGGTTGAATCGATAAATTGAATTTAGTATTAAGGTTTTAGCAAACATTAGATCAATATAATCAAGTTATTTAACATTAAAAATTTATCAACTTTTATCAAAGCACGCTGAATAGATGGCTATAAATATAATCGGCAATTAATTTGAGCTCTATGATTTTAATTAAATTTTAAAAAAAATTGTTAATAAATTTATTTATAAATTGATAACCAATATCCATCTATGAAAAATGAAACTGTATATTCATTTTTTTTTTAATTTTTCAATTTCTTTTATCACATCATTTCAGATAATTTAATCATATTTTTCTTGTCGAACATAATTTAAATATAAACTTATTTAATGGCATTTTTTATTGCACTCTACTGTTTTCAAAGCTCTACTTTTCTAAACGGAAATAAACTTCTTCAAAAGTTAATATTACATTTTTAATATTAATTTTTTGAAAATTTCTGGATAAAAAATTAAATTATAATTTAAATAAGTATCAGTCATATATATATATATATAAGCTAATTAATTTCTTAAATTTTAGCTCAATTTAGCCCTTATTAACTTCATTCTAGAACATTCCTTTATTTCCTGATCCCATCCCACTTTTTCTGTCTAATTAATTCAACAGAAGCTTTGTAAAATTGCTGAATCGGCTAAAAGCCTAAACGTTCCCCGAATGAAGGGACAAAATACCGCTGACTTGACAAATCCTGCTAAAAGATCTCTGTGTTTCCCTCGCTTTTTAATTGACATGCGATGGAAATCCCTATTAAAACATTACAGTATATAAGACCAGGGATAAAAGATCTATTTGCTTTTCCCTCATTTCTTTCTGTGTCGTTCTGTGGTGGGTGCTCCTGCTTGTACGTAATGTGTGAAATAAAACTCAGATGAAATAAAACAACGTCAAAAAATTGAAAGTCTCTTCGCTGTCTCTGAAACTGCCTGCCGATTAAAAAAATTATATGCTTATATATATAATATACAAAGAGTGATCCAAAAAATGTGGAATATGCATTTATTTCTTTAACTATTGCATTTAAGCATGTAATTCGAATTACAAATTTTCACCAAAAAAAGGTACACAAATGTAGAAAAATATTCTGGCTTCTGGAAAAAAATAATAAAAAAATTGAATTTTCATGCGTACTGAAAAAATGTCAATGAGTAAAACGTTTTTCTTGTACTCCTCTATAAGAACACAACTCTTCATATTTCTATCTGCAAAATTTTCTGAGATATTAAAAGACAAATTAATTGACTCGGGCCATTTATTCACACTTCTCGTTGTGTTAAAGCAAGATTTTCGTTGTAATTTTCAAGGATAACATACTTATCACGGAATATTACTAAAAACCCAGAACCAGAAAATAAAAACTAAGCTTATTTTTTTGAATTTGTCGGCAAAAATATGCAGAATGTTTTCTGCCAAAACCAATTATCTCTTAGTTCAAACCAATCAAAATTTGCTGAATCAACCAAAGAGTTTCTAAAAATATCACACCACATATTTTTGCCACTAATGGTGGACCTGTCGTACGAAGACTGAATTTTTACCATTCCTAAAGTGATAATTTTGTAGATTAACGTTTCAATCTCGTCCGTCGGAATTGCATTTCTCAAAAACGAAGAATTTGATTTTACCTTAAAAAGAGACCAATTTTAAATTTCTAGATTCTAGATAGATTAACAGTTCATGCAATTCTTATAAAAGTCTATGGAATTGGAGAATATTGCATGGATGCCAGTTGTTAAGTTGCAATAATTTTGATACTGACGTCTTTAAACTGTTCAGTTCTGTATTGACTGCTCGTTCACTAGCATGATGGTAACTTGAAAAAATAAACCAAAATGTTATTTTCTGCATCACATGTATAATGTAATATCCTTCCGATTCCTCTCCTGGGAAATAACGATCTTGTAACTAATCAAATCACTAAGCTGCTCTGGAAACACACTTCATAGAAGGATGCCAGGAATTCCTAAAACGATGTTTCCTTTCTTCTACAACTATGATAATATTATGATTACATGCAACATAATTCGTCAGCATATCCAAACATTCCTTGTTATTTAATATCTCATTTTTTTTAGAAAGAATACAAGTGCAAGCAAAGAAATTAATTTTCTTTCTCGCCATTTCAGTATTTCTTTAAGACATCTTAAATTTTCAGTTTCTTAACTTCCGCCTCCCTTCTTTATAAAGTCGAAGTTGCAACCATCGATCAATCAAAGTGAACAACATTATTTATGATTAACAAAAAAATTTGAAGTCATGATGATAGAATGACGAACTATTAGGCAAATATTTACATCTGACATCTCCTGTATTTAACAAACTTTTACTTCAGAAAAAAAGGTTTTCGTTTAAATGTGCGATTAGTCCCTCAAAATATAAAAATAAACATATGTATAGACATTTTGCACATAGAAACGTGACTCTTAGTGGGTTTATAGATGACTCTAAGAAAAATATTCTTTTGCTTTATAGAAGAAGCATAAAAATTTAATTTTCTTAATTTTTTACAATAAACTTCTACAGAATTGAAAATGTTCTCAAACAATTTCCCACCTTATTTAAAGAAACTTTTTAATTAGAAGTATATATCCTAAGTGTAATATTTAGAGAAATAAAAGCTCGCTCCACTTTTTTGGAATGTTCTGCTTACTAATTAATACGCATAGTTTTTTCTGTTACAGAGATGTAATATAAAAAGATAAATAATATTAACTCGATTTTCTTTTTTCGGAGACCATTTTAGCCGCTTGACGAAGAAAAAATTGTATTACAAAATCCTGATATTTCAACGAGGGACAGGCGATCACTCTTAATTCATTTGATAATACAAAATCTTCTTTTTTTATCATTCTCAAAATTTATTCACAAATGGAAATACAAATAGTTTGGTTTCTTATCTTTAATCTTACAGTCTAGAATTCTTATATATTTGTTATGCAACTACTTTTGCAAGCCTCTTCTTAATGAATTTTCCTTTTAAAAATATTATTATTGATTATTTTTCTTTATTATCAATCATATTTATGTTTTCATTCTCTTTATATATTTTATTTCGCACAACCATATGTATTTTATCGCGAAGTATCGTTTCTTTTAATTCGTACAGTTTGTGCATCAATTATAAATAGAATTTTAATATTAATGATGTTGAAATTATTTTATTCTTTTTACTTCTTTTATTTATTTAGATTTTGCATTTATTACTTAAGAAAATATTTTATATTTTAATTTGTATAAATCTTAATTTTTTTAAAATTATATTTCTCATTAATTGCATCATCTTCCACATTTTTTTTTTTCTCCTGCGTCTCTCGTGCTGTGCATATGGGGCTGTGCACGAGGAGCTGTTCAAGATCATTACTAAACAATAAACCTTGCATAACGGCAGACAATTTTTAACCGATTCAAATAACAGGTCATTGAGTTATTTCCGACCGTAACGTACTCTTCTTCCCCGTGCGCCTCAGCAAGAAGATTCGGAAAGCAATTGTTATCCGCAGTCCCATTGTCCTCTAATCGGCAGCACACGAGGAAGATCGCATAAATCTCGTCAGGAGGGTTATCGGCTAAGGAGTGGACCATCACCCGCATTCGAAATTCCGCAGGGGCTGATTGTTATTTATTTCAGCGATTTCCACATTTGAGGGAAAGATGGCGAACTCTTCATCCGAAGAAAATAACCTCAATACTCCACGGACGGCAACAAATGACAGAATGATCCAGCTTTTTATTCCGAGGGACATATTTCATGGAAACATGGCTCTCCGCTTCCTATAGGGCGTATTATTCATAAATTTATGGAATTCCGACGGTGGATTATAGAAATCGGAGACTCTCTTGACAAGTTTTAAAGTATTTCTTTTTTACATCTTACCCAATTAAACATTTACCAGCGTTGGTCTGGGGTTGGAAGTTTTATATTATATAACTGATTTATTTTTTATATTTAATTCTGTTTTCAATATTAAAATTTGTAAAGTATTTTCATATGTTTCTAATAAACATATGACAGAAATTGCATAAATTATATTTAAATTTGAACAAGAAGGGTGCTTAAAAAATTGTATCATTATCTCAAATGCATTATTTTTCCATAATTTTTTCTTTCTCTCTCATTTTCATATGAAAATAAGATTCTTTTTTGGATTATTGAAAATTTACTATTTCTGAGTAACAAAATAAAAGATAAACTTTTATTTTTCAAGATTTAAATATAAATAAATAAATTAAAAATAAAAAAAAGATTAAGTAATTTAAATTAAAAAAATAAAAACAAAATGAAAAAATTCAATTACATTTTCAAAATAAAAGATTCAAAAGATAAATTCAAACTTCAAAATCGTATTTATATGTCTACCAGTTATATAAATATTTTTCAGTAGTATAAATCGACCAGAGAGAATACTGAACTTTGGAATCAGATATGGCACTAAAATGAGATACGTTGAAACAGTAAAATATAAAATATAAAAAACGTCTTGCGAATTCCTGAAACGAATTTGTTAAATGGCATTTAGGAAAAATATATTTATTTGCATAAGAATTCATACAGTTTTATATTTTACGAACTGCATAAGAAGCTACATTTTTTCACAAGTTTTGAATAAAAGCGTTCCATATTTTATATACAATTACATTAATTTTTTTTTAAAACTTTACACTATTATATTAATTTTTTAACTTTAAGAAATTATTACATAGTCCAGTTGTTTTATGAAAATCAAATTGCAAATTTAGGTCTCTATCTGACAAAGTGGAGGTGAAACATATATGATTATCAATTTTTCATCAGTTGTTAGTTACATAATAAAAGATGTAGAACTTCAAAGTTTTCCTCGACCGAAAATCTAAGAAGATCAAATTGCAAATTTAGGTCTCTATCTGACAAAGTGGAGGTGAAACATATATGATTATCAATTTTTCATCAGTTGTTAGTTACATAATAAAAGATGTAGAACTTCAAAGTTTTCCTCGACCGAAAATCTAAGAAGAAATATATCAATAAACTTAACATATCACTTTTATAAATTTAGTTTTGTATGTTAGTTATTTTATGTTTCATTTTCATAATCTACCTTTTATTTATCTTCACAAATAATAAAGATGAATGTTTGAGTGCGTGTTTGTGCTCTGCAAGTAAGACTTTAACTTACATTTATCAAATTTGACACATTTGCACTTTGTTGGATGAGAATGTGAATTTCTGAGCTATTTAATTGTTTGAATTTTAATTAAAGAACAATTAAGCTAATTTTTAGATTTTTTCCTCGATATCTTCCGAAAATATAACTGCACAAAAAATAAACTTTACACTATTTCAAAATTTTTAAAAAAAATTAATGATGCCAATTTAATAGTTATGTAAATTTAAAAAAATTTGCCTGATTTCTAACAATAGATTATATTATTGCTCTGAAATCAAACCATTTTCATTCTTTCATCAAATACATAATCGCATAATTTTCTTCAGTTGCTAAAAATTTAAAAAATTCTGCTTAATATCAATGTACTTAATAAAACAAATGAAAAAGTGAAGTTACAATATCACGAACTCGATAAATAGAATGTAAGTATAATTAAAACAACACGGCTTTAATGACAGATAATTTAGTGGAATTATGAACATGTACTTATAAAAAAAACGATTTATCTGAAATCAAATATAACTAATACTCCTGTCATATCTGCTGGTCGCCTGAAGCGACTAGTAGATAATAATTTTTTTATAAATCTTTAGAAAATGAACAATATTAAAAAATAACAATAGTTTTATGTTTGGTCTTTCAGTACGCTGGCCAAAACTTTAAAATAGTTTGATATGTCTGGTAATTGGATTTCAAATCAATTTTACTTAAATAAAATTAATTTTTCAAAATTTTATAGGTATTTTCTCAACAATCCATCACACATGAAGCTTAAATTGCCTATTCATATGTATTTCCTTTGTTTACGACCTTGTTTAAAAACACTGAAAAAGGCTATTAAATGAAACAATACAATAAGAAGCCTTCATTAAATGAAAGAAGGATGGGTTAATGTTTGAACTAGGTGCGGAAAAATGAATCATTTGTGCATATCAAATTAGGAAACTGAATTAAGATAACAGTGTATCTTTCGTCATTATTCAATAGAATCGTGAGTTTCTATTTGCATTTAATTGCCATTAAAATTTACAATTTAACAGAGAATCTATGAATTCAGATATAAAATTTCTGCTGTAACAATAGAAATTTCATCATTGGAAGATTAAAAGAACACTTTTATGGTTATTTAAATGATGAAATGCCTTTTAGAATTAATTTGCCTAAGGTAATATTGCTTTAAGCTGTTAATTAAAAATTGCTATTAATTGCTTTGAAGTCTGTTTGATTTGAAACCTCAGTTTTCTTACGATTCTAAATTGTATATTTTTATCTTTATGTTTAGTCAAGAACAAAAGGCCATAAATTCTTTTTAGCTACAGAGAACTAGTGTAGTATCTCTTGAGGTAATTCGTCCATTAAGATTGCAGAACTGAAGCTTAATAGACTTAAAAGCAAATATTTTAGTCTTTATTCTTATTTGGTTATTTTTGCACACTGAGAATTAGTGGAATAAGAAAATAAAAAATAATGAACAAAGAAAAAAAGAAAAGAAGAAAAAGAAAGAAAATATAAAAATTAATCTGAAAGAAGAATAACATGCAATAGTGATTCAAATCAAATAACACAGAAATCAAACAGAATATCAAAATTCGTTCATTGCTCATTAGCTAAGTAATACATCGGAAGGTGAAGAGCGATGTTTTTTTTTATTTGAATTTGAACCTTTTTTTACTACCTGTTTTATATGGCTTGACTTTTCTTTTTTTTTCTTTTTTTTGGGGGAGAGGGTAGATAGATTTTTATTTTTCGCTTTTTTTTTGTTAGCCATTTTGTGGTTTCGATTTCATTTTCATGTTTACAGTACCGAAGTACATATAATTTAAAACTTAAGCGGTTTCTATTGTTATAACTCATCGATAAAAAGAATGTTCTGATAATTTTCTATTATAGAACATAAATAATTGCAATTAAAATCTTAGAAAATTTTAAGATAAAGTTGTTTTATGCCATTGTATTCTCTATAAATATTTTTCGTTAACAGTGATTGCTTCTGAATTCATTCTGTCTGTGAATGCAATGCTTGAAGTACTAATTTAAAACAATTATCTATACAAAGCTGTCTAAATAAGTCAAAGTTTCCTTTTGAGACCCTTCGAGGTGAATCTTGCAATTGAATAAATGTGGCTACAAATGAAATAGCGCACTTTAATCAAACATTCTCACTACGCCATATGACGTTTAAAATTAATAGATTGAACGTGCAACAAGGAAATATATGCAGTTTTGAAATTATATTAAAGGAATTCTGATTATTTTATATTTTGCAAATTTAAAAGATAAATAAATAAAATTTTGAAAAAAAAATATTGCTTGACAAAATGCTACCCAATTTTTCGTTCTTTTGTACAACCTAACATAGTCGCTTGACGAACAGCATGATCTTAATTCATTCAAAAGAATACGAGAAATTTATTTTTATGATATAATGTAAGATAATATTGCTTTTCTAGTGAGATAATATATATACTGGAATAAAGTGTGTGAGAGAGAGATGTAGATATAGATATGATATTAATTAGTTACTTTAAGGAAATAACGATTTAGAAAGCCCATTTAAGCTATTTATGAATGCTATCGTTAATAATTACCGTGCTCTTTATACAACTGAAAAAAAATTAATGATACAATAGCTTGTTTAAATCTGGATGAAATGAAATGGAGATTTCACGAAATCTCCTTGAATTTTTATTTAAACTCCACAAGCAAATAAAATTTATGAATCATCACAATAACACTTTTCTCTTTTGTATACATAATTTAAATACCAAAGTTAGACCACGCCCTGGAATTAACTAATCTTTATCTTCAAAGTAATCTATGACTGACCTTTGGTATTCTGCCCTGAAAAGTTTTCGATTGATTTACCATTAATCAAATCTTTCTTTCTTTTTTTCGGTAATTGTTGAGCATCATTTAGAATCTGGAAGGAATAATGCAAATGAAAAAGTAAAGAGTACGAGTCTGATTTTTACACGAAAGGGAATGGTCCATAAAAAAGGGGTTTAAAATGTATTAAAAATATTTCATGTGTTTTATTTAAAACGACTAGATTTCACGAATTATCGCTCGTCGTCATCAGGTTATACATTTATTAATTTTTTTAAAAATCTAAACAAAAAAAAAATATCCTTTGAGCCGATTTTTTGTTAAAAATACTCATTTATTTTATTCTCTGATTTTAGTAAATAATTCATGATAAATTTTTGTTTAAAAAGATACAAACTTCCTAAATTTTTAAAATTTAACAGATGAATGCTTTTTACTCCTGGTTTTTTTATTATAAATAAAGACATCTTGTTTCTAATGAATGATTTTTAAAGTACAATAAAATATGGTTTAAATCCTCCTGCAGGCTCCTCCTACTATTAAATATTTATAGTTAATTCTGAAGCTTAATAATAAATGAAAAATCATCCCAGATTAGCCATTGTAATACCATTTTCTAACTTAAAGTAGAAACTTGACATGGGAAACTTAAGGAGGGGATCCCTACTAAGTATGGTTTACCGCGCCGAAGTTTTCTTATAAAAGTTTTCTAAAAAAAGTGTCATTTAATGCATACATCTTTTTTTTTATATTTAATTTTGATTTTTTTTAAATTTATTTTGTTCTTTTATTTGATATTATTGCTAAATTCTTTTCCCCATTCCATGAATATGAGATTATTTCGATTTGCACTGTGCCATACTGCGCTGCAAATTGATATTGCGAACTTGAAAAAGTCCTCACAATCCTAATTTAATCATTATGTGAAGCATAAAGTTTGAATTTCAATTATTTCTTTTGGTTACCAATATCTTTTATACTTGAATCTAGTATACGACAATATTATAACACTGCCAAAAAAAACAAAAATGCGCCAAGAAATATGTTATTCCTCTTAAGTTTTTCTCACGTGTTACAGATGAATGAACCGAGGAAGGGCAATTATAAATAATTTTAATATAATTTTATTTTTTATAATTTTATTAAAAAGTTTTTCAAGACGCACTTTCCTACAGTACTAAAAAGTAGTTTTTATTTTACTTATTTTTTACATCTAAGTTTTAAATTTATAATTTATTATTAACATCTTCAAATAAATTTCCTTTCCTTTTCTTTCTCAAATTATTTACCAAATGCTACCACACAAATAAAATAAAATTAATTGATTAACTGATAATTAAGTTCTTAAAATATTAATAATGTATTATTATTGTTAATATTAAAATATTATTAATATAATTCTCAATAAGTGGAAAATTTCAAACCCATGATGTATGAGGAATTGAGAAAAAAATTGACAATAAAATTCCATTTTTATGAAATAAATCAAATTTAATAAAAATTCGTAAAAATGGAGAAAACTTCATTTTTGGCAACAGTCTAATTCAGAAATTAAAGTATTGAAAATAGCGATAACGGTAACACACTGCTACCTGCAGTGGTGCCTTTTTAAAAGAAAAATTAACTTCATTTTTATAAAACAGCATAGTTTGTTTTATTTATATCAGAATAATCATTTTTAATCATAAGTTCCTAAATGCAACCTCTTTTTTTAAAATCATTTTATATAACAATAATCTTTTTATATTATAAAAATGGGATAAATTCTTAAAGTTACTCATTCAGAACTTATCATTTAAAACTGTAATGGTCGTAATATAATGTAATTGTAAAAAAATTATTTACTCATTTTTAAATAATCAAACCGGATAGGTTAACTAATGAAGCAGGCATACCGAAAACTGAAAAAAAAAAGCAGAATATGGGAATTATATAAAAATCATAATGCTTAAAATAATATTATTTGCTATGGCATATTAATAAAATTAGATTGAAAATTAAATGTAAATTTGTCACCATTAGGAAGATTCCCTATAACTTTGAAATTTTTAAATTCTAGTATATCTAATCTATTTAATCATTTAAATGAGATAATATTAAATATATATTAATTAATAGATATCTCATCTTTTTCAGTGAATAAAACATCAAGGATGAATCCTATCTAAGTCTTAAATATTTTAAAGTTCAGCTTTGTTACTACCTTCAGATCATCTTTTAAAGTAGAAAGGAGATAGAAAAAAAAAATCTTAACATCACTCTGAGTCCGCTTCAAAGAAGCCCAGTCCAATTTGTTTCTTTATGATTTAAACCAAAGTGTCACATCTGCGAGAGAAAATTACGCTTTCTTTTTGATGAATTGAATAACAAATAAACGTGAACTTTGTCCAAGAAAAGAAGAACAACCGAAGAAGAAAAAAATATCTTATGCGCGAAGAACAATCCGTTATTTGATGTTACCACTGGGTCCTCATTGGAGCGAGAGGTCAGACCATTAAAGAAATAAATCTTTCTAGTCCAATTCTGAGAGGTCTTTGTCCCCGGGGTGATCTTTTCCTCTTTTAACCTGAAAATCAGTCGTTCCACAAAATTCCCGTCGATACCCAGAAAAATAAGAAAAGAACACATACTCCCTCCTCCCCTGCCCGTTTCCTTTTTGTTTCTACTCTTTTGCCGTCGCATAATCTTACCGAACGAAAAAGATACGAAATAATAAAAAAAGAAGAAAAGGAAACAGTATCGTCATTGTTTAGGATTTGGTATAAATCACACATGAACGCGAAAATCGGTGTTGTGACTGGGTCCTAGAAGAGATGCGCACTTCTTTGCCAGTACTTCCGCAAGGCGTAAATATGCCAAGATTTTTGTTCAAAAATATTCTATTTTTCCCCCAACATACATTTTACGGAACGGTTCATTATGGGTGTGGTGCCATGTACCACACATGAACCTAATACCGAGAAAAAGCGCTACATCCTCATAGGTGCATTTATCAAAACAAATACACACAGTCCATCTTTGTTTATGCTCAAAACGACCTGTTGAAAGGGGTGAGTTGAACTGAATGCAGTTAGATATATTTGCATTTTAGGGCTTCAAACATTTGACAGAAAGTAATTGGACTGACAGAAAGCAAATAAATAACACCCATGAATTTAGACAGCTTCTATTGTGCGAGAAAGCGAAATTTTGTACGCCAAATTAAGGATGAAACAAGTTGAATGGCCCTAATTTTTATTTTGTAGCAGCTTTTTAAAATGAGACCATATTTGTAGTTTTTTTTATTCATGCCACTGACTCAAAGAATCCATCTTCTCCAAATGAGGAGGGTCATATATTTAGAACAAAAGTATGGACTAAATTAAAAAGTTTCACCTTTACATACCTGAGCATTTTTGTTTCAGTTTTTAAAGAAAAATGGTTTCAATTTTTTGGCTGAAGGAAATAAGATTTCCCAAATTATTTAATTACCATGTAAAAATTTATTTTAAGGGCATTTTAAAATTAGATCTCTTTACTCAAATGTTACATTTTTAAAGTCTCAAAAGATTTTCATCCCAATGCATATCTTTTCATTTCTTAACATTTAAAAATGCAAGCAAATATAATTAAAGTATCCATTTTTAAATAGCTGCATTTAACAAAGAAAGCATTTTTGTGTCTAATCATAACACATCATGAGATTCATCTTTTAATAAAATATCTAGGTTAATTTCCCATTTCCACACATTTTTAATATGACTACTTAGTTAATAATTTGTTTTAGTTCAAACATTCACTTTTAAAACTTTTCAAAAAAAAATTTTTTAATATGTTTATTATGACTGAGGACTGAGCAGCATCTACATTTTTACGCATAATTATTTAAACAGACGTTGGTATTTTAAGTACTATAATAACAAAGTGAACGTAATGAAACAAATAAGAACTTGACATATTGTAATGGGCAAAGTGGCCATATTTGTAATTCAAGTTAATTCAATTCTTTAAAAATATATTTATTTGGTAGCTAATAATTTAAATTTTTTTTTCGAAAAACAAAAATTTCAAAACTAAGGAAATAAATTAAAAATCATAAAACGAGCAATTGAAAAAATATCTGTCAAAATAACATTTTTTTTTTAACATTGCATCTCTTTACTTTCTTTTCTTTATATACTACTAGCCGCCTTTGGCGACCAGCCAGTTCGCCAATCTTAATGTTCATTTAAATTTTAATAATTAAATAGGTTGAATCGGAGTTTAACCCTCTTCTTCGCCAAGTTGCGATACCGCGCCAAAGCTGGCAATCTTTATTATGCACTATAATTGAACATCTGCTCCTTTGCTTTTGAACATTTCGTAAGACCATTGTTGGCGATTTTTAAAAGTTGCGCAAGCAGGGGGTTAAACTCCGATCGTACCATTAAATATTTTACGCAATTCCAACTTTAATAGATTCTTCACAAAATATTTTAAAACTTCAAATTTTGATAGTCATATAATTCACTCATAATATTATAAAGGCCTTGTCATAACGTGATATGTATCTCTCTAATTTTCTGTTACCCCTCGTAGAATTTATGCTTTAAATTAAAGTGTAAATGATTAATCTGTAATTAATATAATGATATTTTTTACTGAAACAAAGCATTTTTTTTAATAATATGATTACTGATAATAGAGACACTGGGCGTTTAAACTTTATGGGCACTAAAGAATATCTTTCTTAATTTATGTAATATCTCAAGAATTTGTCAACAAAATTTTCTCAGATTCATCATGAACAGATCGATTCATTAACAATGTTTAATTTTAAATGCATCAAACAATAAGAAAATAAAATGAATCGTTTAAAATAATCGGTCAAAAACAAGTTAAAAAAAACTATTTAAAAAACGATGTACTTAAAACTATAATCATATACAAAAAATATATAACTAACATAAATACAATTTACTTAAAAAAGCATACAACTAACCTAAAAGTAATTTAAATCGTCTGTTGATAATGGTTGCCATGCCAACAATCAGAATACAAAGCGCATGCGTGAATTTTCTTCGCCTTTTACGGTAACGCAAATGCGTGAATTTTTCTACGCCAGTTGGGGTAACGCTATGCAGATTATACATTATTAATTTCCTTTATTCTGTGTTATTTAAATTCAAAAGTACTTCAGAATGAATCTGAAACATGGATTAATTAACAATGTTTAATTTTAAATTCATAAAACATTAAGAAAATAAACAGAATCGTTTAAAACAATCCGCCAAAAAATATTAACCTTAGCCTCATTACTGTTGGGAGAAAAAAGAAACGGAAGCCTTACTCATTTGGCGATGGAGAAAATGGAAGATTTTTTTGGCCGAAAAGTTGGCGGTGGTTAAAATGGAAGATTTTTTTGGTGTGAAAGTTAGTTTTTAATTAATAATTAAAACTCTAATTAAAATTTCAAAAAAATCGACCCCAGGTGCACATTCCCGACCTCTAAGGTATACATGTACCAAATTTGATAGCTGTATGTCAAACGACCTGGCCTGTAGAGCGCCAACACACACACACACACACACACACACACACACACACACATTGAACTTTATTATAAGTATAGATTATAATAATCTATTCGGCATTTGATAGTTAGGACAAAAAGTCCGCATGTATCCTTAAAATATTTAGCAAGAGAGATAATATTAATGACAAACAATAATTAATATTAATGACAAAATAGATCACAGATCAATCATTTTGAAAAATATAAAAATTATAAATATCTTTATAACTTAATTATCCATTATTATTGTTGTTCACTTCTTATTTGAATAAGTAATAATATATAAATAATGCATGCAAATAATTAAGATAACTATTATAATAAAATTATCATTAAAAATACTATTTTAAAATCATCGGAACAGTGATGGCTAATCCACAAGACACATTTATACAAGCGGACGGAAAAAAAGAGCAAATAATAATAATAAGAAGAATAACAGCTTATAGCAATAAAAAAAGATAAAATTTCTGTATAAATACAAAATTTTACCTTTAATAGAATTCTTTATAATTTATTCATACTGGTATCATTAAGGTTTTAGCATTTTCGAATTAATTTTAAACAATTTAATAGTTAATTAATATTGGTTTAGTTATATTTTTATAGTTAGAAAAAAATAATTTTAGAAAAGCAATTTTAGTTAAATAGTAGGTGTTTAAATTAATTAATTTTAATTAAAAATTTTGCTCAAAATTATTTTTCTGCATTAATTTATATAGATTTTTATAACGTTTACTGAAAAATAAAATGTTATACCGTGCAAAATAATTATGTTGAATGTATTGTTTTTGTTCAATTGAAGAACTGTAAGTGAGGAAAAACTTGATAGTGATTGAATTGAAACATCATCGTCCCTCAATTGTTAATTTTTGAGCCAGGCAAAATTTGATATTTTAACATTAGTATGCTGAGATGTTAAATTTTAAACAAGATAAACTATGTGCCTGAGTCTTAAATTTCCAGACAAAAAAAAAAAAAAAACTCCTCTATGTTGCTTGAATTTAAATAGCAGTATTATTCGGATGTTAAATTTCAATCAAAGAACACTCATTATTTTTTAATACGAGGACCCTAATATGAAATTACAATTTCTTAATTATTTCATTTTTACAGTCAAAGACCAATAAATCTGAGGATTATTTGGAATATGACCCTCCAGTTACTCTTGAAAGAGAAGAAGAAATTGCAGAATTTTATATACAGAAGGTTATTGCTTCGATTTTATCTGATCCAAGTTGCACTGATCAATTCACGGAACTGATCTCATCCTCTGAATCGCTATCTAATGTCTGAAGCCTTTGTTCATTAGGTTATATTAGGCTAGCATCACGTTTCAAAGTGAGCAAATCAAATGCTTTGCAAATGATGTAATTTCTATTTGACGTCTAGTATTTCTACCCTCTGGTAAGATCTGTGGGGATAGAACATTTTGTGCCCTCTGGAAAGGACGCTCAATCACGAAGCTCATGATGATCGGGAGGGCATCACGATTTGAACAAATGTACTTTCTATTATCTTCCACTCCACCTTTCTCCTTGAACCTTTTTAGTACATATTTATCAAACATTGTTAAAGCAATTTATTTTTCAAGTATTAAAAAAGTTAGGAAGAAAAACAAAGGCATCGCAGTTTTATTAATAAGGACATACTATCTAAATGAAAGCTATGATATTAACAAATTAAATGAATTTTGCTGAAATACCGAATGTATTTTTAACGTATGATGACTGTAGTTATAGTTGTGATTATCTTTGCCAATACATCTAGTCAAGTCTATGATCCAAGTAACGTCTTCTGCTAGGCAAAACGACCTTGGAGCATCTAGATAACTTTGAGGTAGATTTCTAGTATAGCTTCAAAATATGGGATTAGATTTTCTCTCTGGAAGAATTTCAGAGGAAACTAGTTCAAATTTGTTCTTCATTTGGAAGAAATCTACTGTTCAACAGACAGTCGACCGCTGCGAACAGTCTATTGCTGAAAGGCTTAATAAATACAATTTTTTTAGTAATGCTCGATAGAATTCATATCTTTCTTCTTCCTATTCTTGCTTCATAATCTATGCCATCATGTCTTAACCCATTAAATAGTTGGTAGATTTCGTAGGTCCACATTTTGTGCATTTTTCACACTATTTAGATAATCTTTATTTATATATCTTAAAATAATGAACACCTGTTGAGTATCAAAGAAATAATAAACACCTGTTTAATATGAAATGTGTTTACGTTTCTTTGACACACGCTATTTACAGGTGTTCTGTAAAAGTTTGGCGAATATTGTTTCTCCAAAACCTCTAGTCTTTTATCAGCCCAATCAGCCAAATGAGTCTCTTAAAAGTGAATATTTTTAGACATTTAACCTATTTCTTGAAATTCAAGTAAGTCAAATAGTTGTTGCAATTGAAAGAAAATATCGAAATGTGATAGAACGGCATCAAACTTCATTCAGACTACATAATTTGCTGAAACTCTGTCATTTCGAATAATCGACTCTTCATCCAGATGATTTCAAATATTAATTATATTTGATATCGATATTCTTCGTAGATAATTATAAATAAGTTAACTATTAATGGTAAGCTGTAAGTACAATTCGTTCAAAAATGTTTGAAGGGATAGTGGCAAATTCCGATAAGACTAAATAATCTGATGAATCAAATACTGATATCTGATGAATCTGACTCTTCTGAATCAAATACTCTCAAATGCTAAGCCAAAACATTCTATAATCTTGGTGAATAATTACAAATAATTCTGCAGATTATATCAAATTGTAACTAGTTTGGACAATTCATGCAAAATTTTCCTCTGTATTGGAACACCAACATGTCATTTAAAATATCTATCAACCAATGGTATGAAATTTCCATCATTCTAGATAAATAATGCATTTTCTAAAAAATAGTGACATTAAAAAACATTTTTCAATTTTTTTAAACATGTATCTAGTCAAGTTAATATATGTAATGAATTGAGGTGATATAGTTTTATATCAATATGCTTTATGCTTCCTTTCTGTCTCTTTTTTTTAAAAGGAAAAACACACAGAATTTTATGCACACATAATATGAATTTCAAATTCAAGAATGATCATGATTGCACTGACCAATAGTAAAACTTTACATCAGAGCATAATCGAGATTAATAGCTGAAAATAATTGAAAAAAAACCCTCTCCTATTTATCATTTAATTTGATTGAAAAAAAACAATGTTTTCGCCTTGAATTTTCTACTAATTATTTTTATTGAAAAAACTATAAAACAGTTTTTACTAATGACGAAACCAATCTTCGCCTCTGGATGCTTTCTAAATGTTCAGAATGTTAAAAGGCATTGTCTTTTTAATGGAATTAAAAACGTAAAATTAAATTGTTTAAAAATGAGTAATACTGAAAAGTTTCAAATTTAAATAATGTTGGAAATAATCCAATGAAAATGACCTAGTCTTGAATGAGCAATAAATACTCACAATATGTATTAGTCAATTAATTGCATATTAGAACAAGTATTATTTAGGAATGTCAACCTTTTAATGTGCAAATAAATATAATTATAAGTTACAATTAGAAAAAAAAACCCATCCTGTTAAAAAATTCTTTTGAATTGATTTAAATAAATTAGGTAAATTCAAAATTTAATTATTTTTTTAAATTTTTGGTGAGTTTTTTAAGAATAATTCTGAAGCTGCTTATACGTCATCATATTGCATCATAGCCAGAATAAAACAAACTGATGATATAGATATTCGAATAAAGACAAAAGCGGTTTCTTTAATATCCATTTATTTCCTCTAATAGATTCCAAACACATCTACAATTTACTTCATTTTCTCTTCCATTATCCAGACAAGCTAATACGCAGAATAGTTCCCAACACAGTTATCTTTTCTTATCTTTCTCTCTCTCTCTCACTCTTTTTTTTTTTTTTTTTTTTGCCTTTCATTTTATGTTTTAAAAACAAGAACCAACAATGTTACCACGACCTATCCTCTCAGTAAAAGAGTAAAACACGTGAAAATAATAATTAACTCCTGATCCAACCTTGACGGAAACCAGAAGGTCCTATTCCAATATGGTCACCATCTCATCCTGTGCTTCAAGGTCTACCTCATCCACAGAGCTCTTGGGCAAAGATTCCAAATAAAGAACATTTAAAGGGAACCCGTTCAGCACAGCCCCACCCAAGAGCTCTGCAATCCCTCCCTTTCCCGAGGGTAAACTGGGGCAAGTAGGTTACACATCTCTCATAAATGACCTACTTAACGAGCCGCCAAGGATTTATTTCTAAATTGACAGCGGCGCTTCCCAACTCCTGACCACCGTGTCAGAAAGAGGTATTTATTATTATGTCATTAACACTGCCCACTGCAGACTCGTGTTTCAGAGAGTCATTGGGAAATCGGTCGATTGGTAAACATGAAGCGTGTGCGATGTCCATGAAGACGTTTTGCAGTGACCATCGGGCAGCCAGGCACCGATATTCACGACAGTTTTAATGAAAATCCAATAAATATTCAATGACCATCAAACATTTTAGATTTTTTTCTCATACAAAATCAATCTTTATGGCGGAACATTTATAGAAATATATCAGCACATCATAAGTTAATCCAATGATGAAAAGAATTTCTTGAGACCAAATTGGAAATTCATTAAAATTTAGAAAGATTTCTTAAGCTTTTTCTATATAAGACACAGTTACATGTATGAAGGGGGGGATTTGATTATTTCATAATAGAAGAACTAATAAGAACAATGTCTTTAATTAATTATTTAAGAAAAATCCTACTAAAATATAGATGTTCGACAAAATCCAATGAAACAATTCAAATTCGTCGTTTACAAAACTTTTTTACAACTTTAATATGCCATGGAATATAGTTTACATATTTCAGATGTAATTTTATGTTCCTCATTTCATTTCAGAAGGGGAGATAAAAATTTAGAAAGGGGTAATTTCATTTAAAAAATGTTACAGCTGCATAAAACTGAAGAAATATTAAAAGAAATTCATTTAAAATAGTAGATAATATTTCATATCGAATTTCTCGCTTTGTAATAGAAGAATTTACTCTGAATGTCGTCATAGAAGTATAAAATCTGTGTTTTTCAAAAAAAAAAAAATCTATAAGCTGATTATATATTTTGAAATTAGGCAGAGGCTTTGTTTAAGACTTTTTTCAATATTCAAAAATTATCAGGACTGAAATTCAGAAGGACTGATGCTTGATTTTTCTGAATATTTCTATGCAATGAAAATATAAAAAATATTTTTACATTTGAATTTCAAGTATATGAAAAATAACTAATTAATTCCAGTATTAAATACTGCATCAATAAGAAAAAGTTCAATACATGATATGGAGACTACTTAAAGATATATTTGAGAATTAAATGATATAGTTTAAGAACAATTTTGAAAATTACGAAATGCAGGAAAAAATAATACCAAAGAAATGAGAATAAAAAGATACATTTCCAAAAGCTACGAAATTTGATATATTTAGTTTAAAATAATCCTTAAAATCTCAACCAAATCCAGAGTCATCTTAGTACATTTTAACGCTGTGGTGTAGTAGCAATTCATGTACTAACAGAATCGTAACAAAAAATTTGAACGTCTCTGAACCAAAAAAAAAAAAAAAAATGAATAATAAAATAAACGAGGATAAAAAATGGCCTTATGTTTGATTAAAACCTTAGAATTCAGCAAATCTGCTGATTTTCAAAATTGGATTTGACAAGACAGTTTTTACCAACCTTAATGGTATACAAAATAAAATTTAATATACACATTATAAGAAAATGTGATTTTAAAATACATATTTAAGAAATTTAATATAAATGTGAATTTTTTTTTCCATTCTAAACTGTTTGTATATTTAATACTAAGATACAGCAAAGTAAAATTTATAGATAAACAAAGTAAAAACAAAGATAAACTATTTATATCTTTTAAAATTTTTTAAAATTTATTTATTTAATTGATATAAAAATATGCATTTTATATTTTAAAATAAGAAGGATCTTATTCAAATGAACTACTTTCATATATTTAGACAAAATAAAATATGAGTAAATTTAATGATAAACATTACAAATATTTATTTAATTGATATAAACATATTTATCATAATTTCTAAATATTTTATTACATATATTTGTGGCAAAACATAAAAAATTTTGCTTCATAAGTATTTCCTAAAATGTCATATTCTATCAATAGGACATTTAAATTATTCAATCTAAATTGTTCTAACGATGGTTTTAAATAATTCCTTATCCTTTATGATATTGAAATCCCTGTTGCTATCTAATTACAAACTATAATTATATTTTTATTTTCAAAATTAGAATTGAATAAATTTTCTGGTTCAAAATTTAAATAAATCAAAGTTGTGAATCTATAGGAAGTGACATCGCCTCTTTGATCAGAGGTGTCTTTAAGGCCAGCTCAATTACTCTA
The DNA here is from genome assembly GCF_947563725.1 of Argiope bruennichi. Lineage (NCBI taxonomy): Eukaryota > Metazoa > Arthropoda > Arachnida > Araneae > Araneidae > Argiope > Argiope bruennichi. The sequence goes on from NC_079152.1 coordinate 83,302,600, forward strand.
TTGGATTAGGCGGTCCTGTTGGGATCAAACATTTATGCTAATAAAAAATTCAATAACGCACGAACTACCTCTTAAAAGGCGAAGAAGTTCGATTCATCGCATATTTCTTTTAAATAATTCCATAATAATCTTTAATATCTGATCCGATTTAATTCTTTTCTTATGTATTCCTTTCAACTTAATCCCATAATCAGTTTCCAAATCTCCTCTAAATAACGAGCACTCACAGTCAGTGAATACGTTGACAAGTCATTACGATACCGCCTTAAAAAAAGAAAAGCCCCAAAACATCCTTCCTTTGGATAGATATCAAGAAATGAATCTCGTTCGCGAAAAACCAAAACTCCAATCCATGGACGTCCTTGCGTCTACCTGGGAAAACAGTAGGCCACATGGCTTCTATCTCAAAACGAAGCGAAAAAAAGAGACTTCAACAACCTTCGTTACTTCGAACCACATCGAGATTTTTCAAGCGGAAGCTATTGCGATACCAGCGGTCGTGCCATCAAGGGATGTCCCCCCTTGCCAGGCATGTGGGTCAATATTCAAAGGGACACCGCCCTACCTGTTGGATCAAGAAAGGATTTGACGGCTATCGCGAGATGTGATCTATTATAACCTTTTTTTATTCGCATGATTGTGAGTTGCAGTTTTTTACTTGTGCTCAAGGGAAGCTGTATTGATAGAGACAGAAGTCCTCGGGGCAAGTTGTGTTACGTCAGCCACTCGCTTGCTAAATGCGCCGAATTTAACGAGCTCTGGATAGTTTTCGCTTACTTGTTTTGTTTGTTTGATCCGTTGCTTCTGAAGGATGGGAAACTTTCAGTAGGATGAGGCTAATTATATAGGCAGATAAGTCTACGGTTTGGTTTTTTCGTTTTCTGGGGTTATCCTTGAATCGTCTGCATTGTTAAGATACATTGCTAATTTATTCCATTATTGCCATACCATTGCTTCTCATTTATTTTGTTTTTAGAACGATAGGAAAAATTCAAAACTATTTATATATATGTTATTAAAATAAAATTGTGTTTGAAGTATTTCGCTTAACGCAAATAATTCATGCTTGAGTTATGTTCAAATCAGATTTTGTAATGCAGTTTTGAAGCTATCAATGAGAAAGTTCTCAGTTAGTAAATAATTTATTTTAACTGACCACCTTTGAGTCTATAATCATTCAAATTCCCGAAGAACAAGTATTGGTAGAACCAAGAAAGGAATTGAAATGCATATATACAGGATTTAACGAATAGATAAACAAAAACATATTTACGAGGAAAATATATAGATTAAAATAAGATGCAAAAGATGGAAACAGGAAACGGAACAGGAATGTAAAGATGTAAAAATAAAATTTTAAAAAATGACATACATAAAAATAATTAATAAAAAGATATGCAAATAAAGTAATTAACATTTTAAAAGATGACAGAGAGGAGAACTGGATGGCCTTCTATTAAGGTTTGAAAAGCATCTTATTGTCATGCATATAATGAAAAAATTTGTATATTTTAACTTCAAAGAAGGGTGCTTATCAGTCTATAGAAAGAAGTAATAACGTACAATTTTCTTGGTTAGATTATTTTTTCCCCTCACTGATGTTGATTTAATTTTGTGCAAGACCTTTTTACGAATGAAAATTTTTAATGTGGTTCGCTTTGACTCCCACGAAGTGTGCTTGAAATCATGCTTCTTTGATGCATAAATAAAATATTTAAATTGAAAATACTGTTTGGGTCACTTTTAATCAATATATTTAAAATAATAAAGAAAATCTTGCGAAAGAGTCTACAAACCAAAACCACTGAATCGATTTTATTAATTTTGGCTTCATATGGACGCTCATGACTCCTAGATATGTCGTCAATAATTACCTGTCCACCTCCTTCTTCCATGTTTAAAATAAATAAAAAAACAAAACCTTGTAATGCGTTCTCAGAGGAAAAGTCTTGCGGCAAAGTTCACCAACCAAAATCCCTTAACCAATTTCAAAAAGTTTTATTTCCTATGAAAGTTAATGACCCCAAGATATGTTATCCATATTCGTTTGCCTTTCACTACTCTCCATTTTTAGGAGAAAGGTAAAAAACAAAATTCCGGTGTGCATTCTCAATACAGAAATTTGACGAGAGAGTTCAGCACCCTTATCATCTGAACCAATTTTTTAAAAAAATTATTTCATGTGAAAGCTTATGACCCATAGATATATCATCAAGGGTTGTTTGCATTTCAATAGCCTCATTTTCGGAATAAAATGTAAAAAAAAAAAAATCACTTTGCATTTTCTTAGGGAAAATACTGAAAGAAAAATCCCCATTTCCAAACCCTTAACCGATTTCAATACATTATACTTCATATGAATGCTCATGCCTCTTGGTGATTTCATCTCTTTGAAATATAGCTAACCAATCAGAATGCTTAATCATTATATTACTGTATCTATTCTTATATCATATTTTTTTTGTAATAATATGTAGTTAATCAACCATAATTGGACGCAATTTTGAAAATTATCTTTAAAAGATTTAAAATACCGAATAATTTTTTAAGTTCACATGAAGCACTTTAAGTTGAAAACAAATTTTAAAAAATGAAGAAATATAGAAGAGTTCTACTGATATTGAAATTAAAAGAAAATTGTGTATAATTGTAAAATTTTGAATAAAAATGTTCGAAGATAGTTAAAAGAATGAAAAATAAAAGAGTAGGATAAAATAATCCATGAATCAAATAACAACAAATGATAATACGTCTTATAATTAAAAGAAATATAATAATGATAAAATTATTTTACAACATTTATTTAGCTAAATAGATGTATTATTTTTTTTAAAATTTTTCTTTTATGTCTAGAGTTGACCACACCTTCAAAGAAACAAAAACTACATTATCTTTTTGTGTTTTTTTTTATTTGCATCAGCAATAACAGTTTCGAAACAATGTGGTTTCATCAATGCAGAAATATCAACTACATAAAGGATCTACATAAAGGATTAATTATATCGCCTCCTTGAATTACAATGACTTAATTATGATTATTAATTCTGAGTTGAGATGTTTTTACTTAACAAGATTTATCATTATGAGAATCTTTATATGGCGATTTAAAAAGACACTTTTAAATTTTTAAGTTTGTTTATACATAATCTCTATAAAGATAAAAAAATTTAGTAAAATTCAAATATTTTTTGCTTTATATTGAATAGTCATGAAATTTCTTGATGAAATTTATTAAAAATAAGAATTCTAAACTTCCGATATACAAGTGCAAAGCAGTTAGATATATTCCGAAAAACAAGATGGTTTGAATGTTTATTTAATAACATTCGAGGTTTAATAACATTCGAGATTTAATACATATTTTGGTACATCCGTTTTAATTTTGGATGCCCAATTTGGTATTTTTTTTCTTGTCTAAGATTCAATGTCTGGTTCTTAAAAAAATGAAGAAATCCCTTGAGTATTTATTGCGAAAGGTTTCAAGACATAAATATCTTAATTCATTAATATTATGTCCCACATTAAACTAAAAAATTAAAAATATTGAATAGTTTGTCTTTAGCATCAAAAAAATTTTTAAAAATCTTTGGAAGGATAATCTTTTTCTAAATTGTCTGTTCCTCCATTTAATAAATTGGTTGGATTCCTCAATTTTAATTATATTTTTAAACATTATTGGTGATTTATGAAAGAAAATCATTTCTTTATCCGAAGAAAAAACATAAAATCTATCGTACTTTTAAATAAACATTGTAAAACAAAACAAACAAAAAATTTTTTTATCTAACTTATCATTTTCAAGCAGAATACGTGAGATTACTAATACATATTTTGAAAATGAAAAGCCAACTATCTCAAATAAGTTCTCCTATGTACTTTTCTCAATTTGAGTGAAAATGCAAATTGGACAACTGAAGTTGACAAAGAGAGATTTAGAATTTGTGTGTTGTTGTGACTTATGGTACTTTACAAGCCCGCTAACAATTATCTATCAGCGATTTAAGCCGAGTGAGCGTCTCTTGTTTTTTCAGTTGCGCCAATTAGGGCCAGGAGTACGACTTAACTACTTCAAGCCTCACATTCGCTTGCACAATGCCTTTTTACAGAGGGGCACATTCACACACCTGACAGATATAGCACAGAAGAAGAACAACCATGCCCGAACCGGGACGCCTATTTCACGGAGAAGACGCGCTACCCCTATGCCAGGACGCCGGTTATTTAAAATTGACTAATATTTATTGAAAACAGATTTTACTAAAATCAAATCTTATGGCACTAATCATGACTACACAGTCAAATATAAGAAACAACTGCGTGAATTCAAACTGCAATTTAATGGAGCCAAGTCATTTTCGTGTGATATATAACAAATGGGCCTCATCGGTTTAATTTTGTAGTTTTATGAATGCAGCAGATGGAAGAAAGATGTGGCATCACAGCTCAGAGTAAGATAACATTTTGTTAGACGACATGTTTAATTACATTTATTATGAGGTTATCGCGTCGCTCGAATTGACTTCACTGATATAACTAACTGTAAAGTTAAACTAGGACATGAATTTTCTGATATTTTTACCCAAGAAGAGGGAAAAATTAAGGGTACTTTACAGGGCAGTGTATTAAGTGTCACACTTTTCATTATAAAGATTAATAGCATTTTTAACCAGTTTCCACCATAAGTCAAAGGATTCCTTTATGTAGACGACTTATACATTTCTTGTATGGGAAATCATATGTGTTTTATAGACAACTGCAAACGGCTATGAACAAAATTAAACAATGGTCAGATTTAAATGGTTTCACTTTCTCAATGGCAAAAAAGCGGGAGTGCATTTTTTTCGGAAGAGAAATCTTCCTCCAGACCCTGAAATTATTTTATATGGTCAAAAAATTCCTTTTCTAAATGAAATTCGTTTCTCAGGAATCACTTTCGACAAAATCCTGACTATTCAATTCCACCTAACTTTTTTACGGAAAAAATGTGAGAGGGCTTTAAATATCTTGAAAATTCTTTCTAATACATCTTGGGGAGCTGACAGAACTTCATTGCGGAGGATTTATAGAGCTACCATCCTTTCGAAAATAGATTATGGGTGCACAATCTATGGCTCAGCTAGGAAAAGCACACTGAAAAAAATTGACCCTGTTCACCATGCAGCTCTTAGAATATGTTCTGGAGCTTTCCGCAAATCTCCAGTTAAAAGTTTATATGTTGAGTGTTATGAACCAGATTTAAACCTTAGAATAAAAATGCTTTCTATACATTATTATTTTAGAATTCAGTCTCATGCTTGCCATCCATATTACGATTTTAAACTTCGACCTTTTTTCCTTCGTTTGCAAAAAGCTAGAAAGAACTTTGAACCTATATTTTTAACCAGGGTGCGCACTATTTTATCAGAACTCAATATGAACCATCTAGAATTATCCCCACATCCATTTAACAGTATCCCCCATGGAGAATCCATACCTTTTATTTTCTTAATCCTTTTGAAAACTTCAACAAATCGGACTCAGAAGATATTGTTTATCAAAAATCATTTCTCGAACACAGGTCCCATTATCAGTCTTTCATTCCTGTTTACACTGACGAACCTAAGACATATACCCATGCCTCATTTGCTGTGGATCTGACATCCAGATAAAATGTCATGTTTTCAACTTCCTTCATGTTGCTCCATTTTTACTGCTGAGACCACTGCAGTTTTGCATGCTTTATTAGAAATTTTAAATAGACGTAGTGGAAGCTATATTATTTACATTGATTTTTTAAGTGTTTTACAGTCTTTAAAATCGCTCCAAAATCATACTCATCCAAATATTTTAAAGATTTTTAGACCTATTTTATAAGATTATCTCTCGTGGCTTTACAGTCCTATTCTGTTGGATACCATCCCATGTGGGAATTTGTGGGAATGAGCAGGCTGATAAGAGTGCCAAATCCGCAACTCATTTTTTAGAAACACCCATACCTGCATGCGATTTGAAGAGACAGGCAAAAATCTGTCTTTACAAAAACTGGTAAACTCAGTCGGATTCGGAAACTCTAAACAAACTTCATACTAGCAAGCCTATCATAGAAATTGGCCTTTGAGTTATCGAAAACATGACACAGTTTTAACTCGTCTGAGAATCGGTCACATTAGATTCACACATAGACATCTGTTATTAAATGATCAATTGCCAACGTGCCCACATTGTGACTGTGGAATAACAGTTTATCATATCCTTGTTGAATGCCCTTATTTTAAGGCCCAACATTTATTTTACTTCAAAAAAACAGCAGTGACTTTGCCCTTGTTGCTTGGTAGAGATCCACATGAGAACCTTTTTGTCTTTTTTAAAATCTATAGGTTTTTATTCCTTAATTTGAACTTACCATTATGGCTTCGTTTTGACTTTTTTTGTAATTTATCATCGTTTTACCAGTGTTTTTTTTAATATCACTTTTATAAAAATTGTTTTTATTAAATTTTGAATTAGAAATAAACTTGTTTGGCGTAGTATAACCTTCATATTGGTTCTTGTGCCATAAAACCTCAAATCAAACCAAACTGATGTAACCCGATTAATATGTCTTCAAAACTTTCATTCGCTGATAATGGTTTGCAAACATAGCCATTTGACAGTGCGGTCACTCAATGAACAAGTTTGAGTGTTTTCTTTTAACAACAGTGTAGTACTATGCAAATACGTCCAAAGACTTATTTTTGAAATTAAATTCAGATGACGATAAAGGTTATTTAATTGATACTGTACTACATGAGTGTTATTTTTTTCGAGAATTTCGTACATTTGAAGTGTAGAGGGTAAATGAATTGAGTAATAAAAGGAACCATCTGTCATTCATTATAGCAATCAAACTAGCCCATTTCAAAAACTCACACATTCGCAAGAACAGCCACGACACACATACACACATCAAATATTTATTCGTATTATTGAATTTTTATTCACATTTTTTATTTGTTAATTTTATTTACATAAAAAAGGTATCAAAATAGGGCAATATCAAAATAGAGCCCGCTATTATGTCCCAAGTCTTATATTGTAAGACGTGTTCTGATGAAGAGAATGCATTAATGCAAATAAAAATGTAGAATAATTGAATGAATCGGCATCTTCCCATAACTGTTAGAAAAAAAACTGTTTTTCCCCTTACGTTGTGGAAAAGATAGATTATGCTTTTTTCATTTTTCTATTCTAAATTCTCTTGAATAATTCAGAATTCTGAAATGTTACAGAAAATACAACAATAAAGACTTATAAAAAACAAAATTGGAAATTTGTTTTTTTTAAAGCATATTTTAAAGCAACAAAAATGTCAAGCACGAAATCTGTAAATTCCCAGTTACTAGAAAAGTGCTATTTTTAGAACAGATAAATACAAATTCATCGTAGTAATAATATTTAAGAAATAATAAAATTTCCTTTGTAGCTGCTGGACAGGAAACAAAAAATTCCATTTTATTATAATTCTAAAAATCACATTAATGGTTTGAAATTATATGAAGTAATATTCTTATATTTTTCTTTCGGAAGTCAATAAAATAGTAGCTATGAACTTTTGAAATTGATCATAATAAATAACCAAAAATTCATCTAGAAAGAGAAATGTGTTTTTAATTTCCTTAGATAAAGTTATTTCTTAATAATGTTTAAAAATAATTATAAAAATTTAGAGATGTAATGTGTTACTTTCAAATTCAAATGATATGCGATAAGTGCGATGTATCACTATTATGCTGGAGTACACTGGACATCTTGTATTTGCAGCTTATACAGCTGAGTGAGACAATATTTATCACGTGATTGAACAGTCTATTGAATTTATCAAAATTCCAGTGTGAGTAAATCCAGCATGTATGTCCTTCCCTCTACTTTTATTTATGTTTCCACAATATGGCAAGTTTTACGTATAAGAGGTGAAGAAGTTAGATGCCTATTTTCCCATTCATTTGTTCGGATAAAAATTGAACAAAGATATGCTTGTCTGGTATAAAGGCCACAATTTTTTTTTTAAAGTTTGATGGAATTTTTTTTTGTCTTGGTTAAACGTAAACGTACAGAAACAGTAGGCAGACGAACCTATAACAGATTTATTTCAAAGTATCATATTGGTTTACAGTGCAATTGCAAGAAATACATATTGAAATTCATTTAGCTAGCTTGCATCCTTTTTTTTTTGAGTTAGCATTTTCTCATGTATACGAATAGACATATTGATGTAGAGCCATATGACGTATAATCATAGATTTGGTTCAAAATTTGGAACTGTGCACCGAAATTTGAAACTCTGCAGAAATTTTGAATTTCAGAGATAAAACTACATGCCAAATTTCATCATTTCTTGTAAATTTTTGAGTTTTCGTTTTCACATGGGTATGGACAGATTATCTTACCATGGGCATATAAATATCACTTATCAGCTTTAATCACTCTGATTTATTGCGTCTCAGAATGATATATTACAGACATAATTTCAGTAAATTATGCTCCCCATTATTATATATATTTGGATTCGCAAAAAAATTTTATAAGGTAGAAAATCAAGTGGTAACGTACAAATTTATATTCAGAAATTGGAAGTACTATAATCAAATGATATAACTACTATTTATTTGATTAAAAATTTCGCCAATTTTTAGTTTTTTAAACGATTCTAGAAGTTTAAAGTGAGAACTGATTGCGAGTGAAACAATCAATCAGTGGTCAATCCGATTGTTTCACTCTTTCTCTCTCTCTTTAAAAAAAGGAAATAACAAAGACTTTTGCTCTTAAATTTAACCATAATTACATTTTTATTGCCAGAATGATGGAAGGTTCGGTTTATCAATCATTAATTTTATAGAACAAAATGGAGTAAAAAAGATTAAAAAAACATTTGATTCATGATTTTTTGTCCTTGAAAAGGAAGACAAAAATAGGTCACAAATGGTTATTTTTATCTATAAAATGTTTCTTTGCAATCATCCCAGATATAAGAGAGCTTTTTTATACTTAAGGTCAATGAAATTTCAAACTTTTAATTTGATTATTACTACTTTTTCAGTACTTCTATTCATTACTATCTATTTCTGACTTAAAATATATATCTACACAGCATATTTCTTGTTATGAAATTACTGATATTAAATGTTCAAGACCTGTTTTTATGTGATGATGGTATAATATTAAAGCAATTTAAGATAACTACAACGAAAGAGTTTTGGTTTAATTTTAAAATTTTCTTTTGCGTAAATGATATTTCGTATTTATAACGAAGATTTGATATTTCAATACTTATTAAAGGTGAAAGGTAAATGGATTACAAACCAATTCATTTTGTTTCTGATGTACTAAAATCGCATCCCAAATGTTTATATCATTGTGGTTTTGAAAAGTGGGGAAATGACGTTTGAATTATACAATGATTATTTCTCCTTCGACTCTCACCAGTGATTTGTCGAGAGTATGATACAGGGGCTATAATATATTTTACACTCTCAACATTTTTAACTATCAAATATGACCATCCTTTAAGATTATCTATGTTCTGCTTGCTTCGCCACTATATCTCTGTCATCAACAATAAACTGCAGGTTGCTTAACAATGCTTGTGACATTATGTTTTATTTCCCCTTTTGCAAGACACGCATTGGATTCTAAAATAAAACTGGCTCGATATGTATTGCATTGGAATGAATTAATTTTATTAAATCGCTATTAGAGAGATGAATTGGTTTTTTCTTATGCAAATAGTATCTAGAAATCAAATTTCAAAGGATAGATACGGTGTAAATCAGTGGGTTTTATTGGCAAATTTGAATTTCGTCTAATTTTGTTTAACATTAGCTATTGAGTTGAAAAAGAAAATAATAGATTAAAAAAAGATAAACATTTGAAATGTAGTGATTTTAAGATTTTCTCCATAACTTAAATTAATAAAATATTTAAAAATTAATTAGATAAGAGGGCATCGCTTGATCTTTATAAGGAATAAAAAAATTCTTCAATATTGATTCGATTGTTCAGGGTTTAATTCTAAATTAGTTTTGATGTCCATATGTATATGAAATACAAGTAGATAATAAAACTAATTTCCCAGGTTTGTTGGATACAATGAAATCAATTAATACTCATATGATACATGTGAGATGCGCAGCATAAATTTAATTTTGGAATTCATTGTGCGACTTGCAGAAGTTAATCCTTGATGTTACTTTACAATGTAAGATGATGTGTAATTAGATCTGATAAAACAATTACAATTGAATTGTTCACTTAAGTGTGAATAGATACTATAAACGCGATCATAAAATTCACTGGCACATTCTCTTCGAAGTTGATGGAGCAAAGCGGAAGATAGTCTAATGTCCTCTGAAATTCCTCAATCAAAGCTAGAACTAATAATAAACATATTCAATTATGTTTAGCCACATTACATCTCTCGATAATGCAAGTGATTAATAAGAAAACTGCTTCATAATTTCAATCAATTTTGGGCTGTTTTTGATGGTATTCCGCCAAACAGTGAAGCGCTTACTAAGTTTAAATATCGGAGTCACATACTGTAATGCAGCTATAATCTTCTTGATGAAGAAGAACGGTGGATGTTGAATTTTCTATCTAAATTGCTGTTCATTGAATAAAATTACAAAATGAAGTTTAATCAGTATCAAAGATAGCTTGGATTATCAGCGCAAATTGGGTATGAGATACTGTTTCTCCCACTCTATAAGACATTTATTTCGAAGAAAAAGCTTCCAGAATTAATCGATGGTAGTCTCACACTTTCAGAATTTTTCATATTTGCTTTTATAAGTATGAGCAATTTCCTTTACTGATAAATATTTCAAAATATAAAATCTTTGCATATATTAATTTTTGATTGATTTCAAACAAAGTCACAGAGACTTACAAAACAGATGAACAGCAACTTAATGTTATTGTGAAACAGATGTATTTAAGAATTTGATTATATTGATTGTCGTATTATAAAGTACAGTCTGAGTAATTATTCAGAAAATTTATGGAAATAAGCAAAAAATAACCATCTTTAAAAGATTTAAACTTGTAAATCAATTTCAATTTCAAAATTCAATTTTTTTTAAATCAAACGGATGCACCTAAAGTTAATCAAAAATTTAAATTGCAATAAAACAAATATTTTTTTCAATTATAACATAGTTTGTGTTTGCAATTTTAATTTTGGATATTTGTTTTGCACAATTTTGACATATATAGAGTAGGATATGGAATTTCAATTTGAAATTTTATTCTTGTATATTAGTTCTTCTGAACTTTACAACAGGAATAATCATTATTTTGATTAAAACTCAATGACCCAGTGAATGCGAAGTCTTTCTATGATTAAAAACATTATTACGCAAAAACTATTGAGTTTGTTTTGGTAAATTCTGAATGCTAAAAGAGTTTTGAAGTTTTCATGATACCAATCAACATTATAAATTTCAATGCCGTCCCACTTTATAGCTCTGAGAAAATTAGAATGGTTTTCTAGTTCACATTACATATTGATCAATGTTCATTCTAGGAAATATAGCATATTTATATCTTAGCATTTATTATTTCAGTATCTTGAAATAGTAAGGCAATGATTTCCTTTTTGATATAATCATAAAAAAGGGCACCAAAATGGGAACTAAATATTAGGAAAGCTTTGAGCCCTTAATATGTCAATTCCTTCAAATACATTGACAGAAAATTATCGCAAAAGAATTTCATTGATGAGCTGTTGTTATTTCTTATTGACAATCATGAATGAAGTCTGGTTTCAAAGAATTTTACAACGCTTTTTCCATAATCGACGCCACTTCGTCAAAAATATCTTTTCATTTCCTGCCATTCAAATACAATTAAAATTAGTCTAGTTTACTCACAGCTTGCATTTTACATACTAAGCACACGAAAAAGTTTTGATGTATTTCAAAATATGTATGATTTTATCGTCTTGGTTCGTTATTATTATAAATAAACTAATTAAAAATTTATCATTAACAATATTAGTATACATCTAAGCAGTAATCATTCATATATTATTAATTAATTTAAATAAGTTGCATCATAACAAGTTATTAATGTGAAAATGATTCTCCAGATCATGGAATTGTAAATGCATATTGTTGCATAGAGTTGAATGAAAAAAAGGACATTAATGATGAAACGAATTGATTTTGTTAAAGAATACATCTACATTTATTTTCCATGGGAATAAATACGAATAGAAAAATCTAAAAGGAAATAATAGGATATCTTCTCCTCAGTTTTTGTTTTTTTGTATGTATTGCAAGAAACGAGTTGTAAGAAACTTTATTGTAATCTTCAAAAAATATGAACTCCAGTTTCTGACAGCTTCAGGCTAACTTTCCTGAGACCGAAGACCCCATTTTTGAAATTATGTCTGTCTGTGAACATGTGAACATAACTGGAAAATATTTTAAGCTAGAGAGATGAAATTTGGTATGTGGCCTTAACAAATAATTTCGGCAAAACTCTCTTCAACAAAAAGTGTGTATTTCTAGTTGTCCGAATACATGTAGAAATGTTAACTACAAGTCTTAAAGAAGCAGGATAATAAAGCTCTGGATAAAACCTGGTACATACAGTATCTAAAATCTACATCCGCGTCAAATTTTAATCCACTTCCATTAAGGGGGTTAACCGTATGCTGGTTTGTATTTTTGCAAATAAACGTAATAACTCAAAAATACAATGAAAAGCTGGCCGAATAAAATTTGATACTTTGTTTTAACGTATAGTAAATTTTGAATTAAATCTGTAAAAGGGTTGATCCTGTATTTTCGCATGCGTATAAGCGTGATAATTCAAAAATGTAATGTCTTGAATGAAATTTCATATGCGGTTTTGTTATTAAAATTCTAATTCTATGCCATACTTTGGTTTCAATCGATTTGATATAACGACATTCAAAATGCATATTCGTTTGTTTGTTTTTTCCTGGTTTTTCCTTTTCTTTCCGTTTCTGCAAATATGCAGAATTTTGAGAATGAAAATCTGAATATCCGTGGTATTTAAGGCCTTACCCAAGGTGCACACTTTTATACGAAAAAGAGGGGTTCGAATGACCAGCGTCTGTGAATATAATAACTCTTGAACGCTTTGAGCTAGACGTATTAAATTTAATATGTGATCTTCAATATCAAATGTGAGGGTTTCTGCTAAATTTTGCACGTTATTTATTTTGAGAAAAATCGTCTATTTATCTCAGTACAAGTGAACATGTTAACTGCGGAAACAGAACGCATAAAACTAAATAGGTAAAATTTGAATTCAGTTTTAGAGTCTGAAGTGCAAATCAGCGTTAAATTTCGAAGAAAATGAGTCAATAGGTCGATCACACGTTGTTCTGTCCATTCGCATGCATATCAATGTGGTAATTCAAAAACGCACTCAATTAGATGTATGCAATTTGTTTTTATTTTGTAACTGAAATTATGATAATGTGTCAAACTTTGTTTTATTCTTTCGACAAAAAAGCGTTTAATATGCATAATTATTTCTCTTCACTATACCACAAAAGCACAAAAGTCTATTTACAAGACAGAAAATGAAACTCTAAGCACTTGTGGTGAAAGCTCATAAGCCAGTTAACAGCTACGCTACCCGAGCGATTGCTTTTGTATCATGGTCATGTTACTGGACTGTGAACCACAAGGTCACAGGTTCTATTCTCGCTCATCGCAATCCGCTAAACACTCGTGGCATTAATGTTCCAGCCCAAGGATCCGAATCTTTATTTAGGGAAGAATAATAGCACCTTTATTATTCAGCATGCTAGAAAGTTTCGGGAGATCACTCTCTCTGGTTTCATTACATGAAGGAAAAATACAACTGAAATAAATTTTTGAGAGTTTAAACTGTCTTCGTAAAATCAGTTCCCTTAAAGTATAATTTTAATAAGACATTCTGTAAATGAACAAAGAGATTATCTTCAAGAAAATTTTATCTATTCCATATTCATTCATGCTAAATTTATACGTTTACTTGTAATGATTTGCATGTTGGCCATAGAGAAATTAAAATTATATTTAAATAGATTTTCGCTTGAAAAGTACTATAGATAATATTTTCCCTCCAGTTTATTCAATACTTATATAATACGACAGGTTTTGTGTTTATCTTTACAGTATATTAAAAAGAAATATGTAAGTATTTTGTCCCTCTAACTATTAAAAGTTTGGATTACTGATATGAGGGAAAGATCCGATAATAAACCCTTATGAAAAATTTCATCCATCTAGTTTTTTACTGTTTCATATTATTCTGTTCATATATGTACAAAGTGTATACGATATTCATGTGTATCCTCATTGATAATTTATGCCAAAACTATGTACAAACATAAAAACTTGCTTTGAAAAAAAAATCTAAAATGCATTTATCTATTTTATTGCATTTTTTGAGTTATTGCATTCTCATAGACATAGAAAGGCAATCAGAAGGCACTAAAATTTTTCACGAATTCTAAATATTTGCTTAAAATAAACAGATAGCCATTTTTTTTATAATAATCCCATTTGCTGAATTTCATTCCTTTAGCTCTTTTTGCTTACGTGTGTGCTTTTTTTAGTTACCTTTTCTACATATGTAAAGACAGAACGTACATGAAAAATGATTAGTTGAATCAATTTTGATGTAAATGTATATTCTTATTTTCAACCAATTTTTTGCTTTTTCTTTGCAATATTGTACTTCCAAACCATAACATAACCACCGACATAACTCTACGAATGAATTTTTCTCACTTCGGAAGGTCTACAACATGGATGTTCATCAGTGTTTTCGAGGTCAACTTTTTTGGCTATTGATATACATTCTCTTTTTGCACTTTTTAAACGAGAAAATAATAACTGAGATTTATAATGAATTTACTTTTGACTGTCAGTCTATCAAGCATGGAGACATTTAAAATAGAGCTTTCTGAATAAGAATCAAATATTTATTTGAAAAGTAGTGACATACAATAAATCGAATTTCTAAACTAAAATATTACGATTGTGAAAAAAGAGCATTCTTACATTCGAGTGTAATATCTGTTCGAACTTGAAAGAGTCAAAAATACATCGTTGCGTACAAAAATGGAAAAAGTACAGGCTCATTGCAGATAGCCTTTTTAAAATGCACACTCATAAAAAGAAGACGACTAACTTTCTTACTTTTGGTATGAGTAGGTTGCTAGTTTCAAGGTTCTGTGTTTCCAGATCAAGTTATCAAAGCCATGTCGAGAAGTTGAAAATTAAAAAAAAAAGTAGGTCGTGCTTTTAATGACAAAGAATTCTTTTCTAAGATTCTTTTCCGAATAAGTGATAAGCACGGATCACTTACGCCACTAATATTGAAATAGACGAATCGTTTAGTTTTCTATTACTGACGCCTGAAGGTTGTCAAGGCGGCCTGAGATTGATTTGTGTAAAAAGCATTCCAATAGCGTGAGATTCTTACTGCGGTTCTGTTTAAAATAATCCCCCTTTTTCTTTTACTCGATTAAAAAACGCAGTACATTCCATTACTATTAGCTATTGAATTAATAAATATCAAGATGAATATTTTTTGTTTTTTCAATTATGAAAGGATTACAAGAATTTGATGTAGTATATGACTTTTTTTTTTCCTTTTCTTCTATTTTAATGCAAATATATTTGTTTTAAAGACATAGTGATGGAAATATTATGATTTATTTGATATAAAAAGAATGAAATTGAATGTAACAAAATTATCTAAAGCAAATATCAGAAGATTGACTTTTATATGAGCTTTAAATACAATTGCTTTCACATCATAATTTTTTTAATATATTGCTCATTTATCATTTGCATTAGTCTAATTTTATACTTTTTTATTTTGCTACTTTTCTTCTATATTTTAATAAGCGATTTTTTATAAATATCTTTAAGTTTTTACCATTTTCATGGAGCAATAAGCCATATATGGCATTTTTTGCCAATAAACTTGCAAAATCAATACATATCATATGTGATTATAATAAATATAAAAAATGCTTTGAAACTAACTTTTGAATTTTGAATCGTGATCAGAGAACAACTTTTGAGCCGATAGTTTACTCTGCCATCTTTACCTTTTACTGCACTACCTTTGAGTTTTATATATTTCTCTTGAGTGAAGTTACATTTTGTTTCCTTTTTCAGGGCTTATTCAGTATCTTGACTTGTTGAGCTAGTTTTAAGCGTTTACTCTAATTGTGTAACAAAGTCTTATAAGGCCAAATGGAACTCAGAAATTACAGTTTCTTTAATGATTACGCTCAATATTTAATATTCTGTTACATTAATACAAAAATCACCAGCGACCTCAACAGCTAACACAGCATTTCTTGGATAAAAATGAACTTCCCGTTTTAAAAGTCCAGCTCAATTCGAACCCCTCCTCTTTTTCTTAAATATATAGCCCTTGTCAATGCATGCTACCCTTAATGACGTCCACATCTTTAATTTCAATCTCAGGTAATAACGCTTGCTTTAAGGAAAAACGTTGCGCAAAAAGTTTATATTTCAACTAGGCATAATGGATTTTATTGGTAATTTTCAGAAAAAAAATTGTTAAATGCTCTGTTAGAAGCGATCTAGAAAAATTTCTTATTGTTTCTGCTCGTACCATCCATTGATAATTATTTAGATTCTTTAATTAATTTTTTTGTAAAATTCTCGAAAAAGAGTAATTGGCTGCTTGTAACTATCTAAAACTTGAACACTATAAATTTAGAAAAAATTAATCGTTCATACTGACATCGACTACAAATATGCTGTGTCTTTAAACACATAACAAATTTTCAAATTCGTCGTGAAATATCGCTGTCTGGTCTTTCGATCCTAGAATTAGTTGGATCAACATAGCCTGGTCTTTGTAGCAATTGATTAAGATTATGAGGCATTTTTCTAGAAGATTTTAATGAGATCCTTTTTTGTGTGTGCCACTAATACTAAACAACCCAAATTTTAAAACCGTTATGAAAGTCTTTAATGTTATATAGCACAGAGCTTTTTTGCATGCTTGCTATTTTGGATGGTTTGCAATTTCCTGAGATTTTTGAATGATGCTGCACTCAAATGAATGAATGATACATCAAAGATGGTCTGAACTGCAGAGCAATATCTTGTTTCTGATTGATAGATGACTCTAACAAACAACTAAGATCCCGACTTTAATACTTGTAATTGTACCTTCAGAGAGCAACTTTTTTATATGCTTACTAAAAGAAGCCTAATTTAATCTAGAAAAAATTGTGGATGCTTTTACTCAGAGGATGTACTGGTCAATAATTTGGACAAGTGAAAATGCAGGGGGATTTAACTTTTCTATAAACAGGGAAGGCGCGCATTAATGATTTTTATCGTTCTGGAAGGTTACCTTTCTACCTCCAATCCACTTTCTTATAAATAGGGTAAATGGTCTAATAAGTATTAGGACTTTAAATGCTTACTCTAGGTCATCATATAAGGCTACACTGCAGTGAAATATAGTCTCGAACCAGCGACTCTGAAATCAAACGACCGCAGTCCTTAGAAAAAATACAATAATTTTTTTATAAATATAAAATATATTTCTGATATTTGAATATGCCAAGTGTATGCTCAATTTTCTTGTATTTCTTTTTAAACTGTTAACATAATGATATTATGTAAGAAACTATATGTCAAAAACATTTTTATTGTTATATAGAAAAGGAAACATATATGGTTCTGCATTACGAAAACTAAAAGAATACACAATTTTTCTGTAATCACTATGCTATTAAATACATGTAGAGATTTAGATTACCGTTTAGGCGTTTACCATGTGACCAAATTGGCACAAACATTCGATATTCGTAACATGAGATTTGATGATCATCTTTTCATTCATTACCCACCATAATGGGTTCGAAATAAAAAGCGTTTTCAGATCCATATTTTATTTAGCCAATATTTTATTTAGCTAAAAGTTGTATATTCGATTTTATTCACATTTATTTGATTTTGTCTTTCATATGTTATCAAACATTCCGTATTTCTTCATTTACATCCCACACACAGCTTGTTTTTTAAATATGCAAACACATCTCATTTCTTAAAAAGAAAAAAAAATTACCTGTCCATCAGTTTCTGCAGCGTGAAATTGGAAAAACGCGTGAGAAAAACCTTCGAAATAAAATAACCCCCTTTAATGGAGAAAAACTCGAATATTGTTTTGTTTTTTACTTTCAATTATAATTTCATTTATTCATTCACTATGGAATCTTTTGGGACGACTCATCAGACAATGCATACAATGACCTTTTAGCTTCGTCATGGAGTATGGGAAAAGTTTGTCATGGTGAGAATTTCTCAATTGCGGGAGTTTGTTCGATGAAGGCGCATGCAAGATTTAGCACTGTCAGGGTGTGTCTTCTTATTTGTTAGAACAGTTGAAAACTATTAGTTTTCGAAACCCCTGCTCACAGATGGTGTTTTGTCTGAAATCAACTTTATAATAATGCTTGTGTCAACAATAAAAGAAAGTAGATAGCACTTAAAAGTGGGAATGACTCACGTGTGTGACGCTTCGTCAAGGTTTCATTAATAAAATGAGATTTTACATTATGGCAATTTCGATAAAATTAATATTAATGAATAATAAAATTATTTTTTCCTCTCATTAAAGAATGTTATTTTTTCCAGAAAATAAAAGAAATGTATAAGTAAATAAGATGTGATTTTCAGGTTAACAGAATATAGAATTTTCTATTATACATTTTTTACTGCCATTCAACAGTTTCTTCAATTGGAAAAAGCACATATAACAACCATGTTTGTTTTTTTAAAAAAGTACACTGAAGATCCAGACTATAATAATAAAATTAAAATATTAACAAAAATGTGTAAAATATGCTTTTAATTGTGTACAAAAGAACTGAACATAATTTTTATCAATAACCTAGAGATCTAAACGAAAATCGTAAAAACGCAAGACGCAAACATAAATATTATAATCAATTTTAAAATGTTATTACTTTATTCCTTAATTTAACTTTTTCCTGCTAAATTTTTTGCTTAACTTGCTACTACTCTGCTTTTTTTCCTGATCCTAGCACTTTTCCAAATTTTGTTTTGATATTCAGATTTTTTGATTAAAAAAATTAATTTTGTTTTTTATAGCCTTAATCTGGCGAATTAAAAGAAACATCTATTTCCTATTTTTGGTCCCCTAATGTATTTAATAATGCTTTTCGTATGGAATCAAACTTTAATTTAGATGAATCACTTAATTCATGATTTAAAAATTAAAATATATTTTCATCAAAAATATAGCTTTACAAAGTTAGAACATGAGAAATTCGGTGAAAAATCGATTGCGAAATCCCCTATTTACAAACCTGATAGAAAAAATTATTAAAAGCATAAAAAATTACACCTCTAGATCTTTCCAAAATCCAAAAAGATAGATAAGTGAAGGATCTCATACTTTACGTGAGAAAACTCTATAGTTTACATTATAGTCTTAACTTACTTAATTAATAGTTTATTGCAATATTTTATTGAATATTATCGAAAAAAGTGTTTTTTACTAACGTGTTTTAAGGGTGGAATTAAGTAAAGAAAAAAAAAAGAAACTTTATTTAATTTGAATATTGAAAAGCTTAAACCAGAAAAAAATTATTACATGCATAGCGGAGTCTCAATCAGAATAATTCGTTCCTCGAATTTTCTTGTAATGTGATACAATTCTTTTCATAGAATACGGATAAAACAGACCAATGGATTCGATTCTGAAAATAGCATTCAAACAAATTTATAATGTAATTTATTATTTATAATGTACTTTTTTGCAACAAGTTTATTCAAAGGCATTTATCTTTGGCTGAGCTTCAAAATTTGGTGGGAATGAAATGCAGCATTGTCATCAAATAAATTTGTAGCGAGCATAGCAATTGCCTGATTAGAGTGATACTTCTCAATGTACGATGAACTAATTTTCCATTCTCTCGGTATCTTCTTTATTTCACTGGAAAGTTACTGTTCTGCTGAAGCTATTATTTTTCATTTCTCCAAACCATATATCTTCCTGTTAGATACAAAATAAAGTTGCTAGTTAGTTCTGATTATGTTCTGCCACCGGCTGATTGATGGCGTTGCTATCTACATTTAATTCCAGAATCTTTGTCAAAGATACAATCTCGCTGCTTAAGCCTTTACAGCCACTTGCTCAAATCCCTCGGAGTCGCATTCGACAACGCTATCCGACTTCATCTTCACGCAGAAATAAGAAATATTTTCAAACAAGCAGTCAGCACAGATTGAATCACTGGTTATGGAAAGTTCTCGTTAACTAGGCACGACTGTAATTTTTTCTTATTTAAGCGTATCATATAACACCAAGAATATAAAAAGAAAAAAGTTGTGGCAATTTGTAAAATTTTATGAATTATGTGGAATGATTCAGGTTTTATTGTTTTAGTTATCTACGTAGTGTTTCCGTGTGTAATATTGCTTTCTTTTAACGCGCTGTTTTAATTTTTTTCGCCTTGAGATTCCAAATATAATTCATCATCTACTCTATAAATTTTCAATTTAGACCCTGCCTTAATGAATTATTTAATTTGAATTTCTCCTTTTAAATTTGTTGTTGGATTCTACTTTTTGTTTTAGTTTCGTGATTTTGTCGTCTTTTGTTCCATCAATAAGCATTCTGATTTTACCTATAACCGCAAAACCTGTATTTTGCCTTTGTCTATTCTATTATTTCAAATTAGATTTTAATATTAGAAGAATGTGAATGCTGTATAAGAAACATGCAAAGTCGAGGGCAGGGGAAAAGTCTAAATTTTATTCAATGACTTATTGTTCCACCTATGACAGAAGAAAGAAATACAGAAGCAAAAATACATCTCGACTTTTTCAGTGTGTTCTCATCAGATGTTACATTGTTACGTTCAAAAACTCATAAACGTCCATCTTTGTTATCCATTCTAATAGTGTAATATAAGTGTGTTATGTTCGTGCATTTTCTCCTTCTTTCAGCCATTGTTAAGAAGCGAAAGGGCCTTGGGCATTTTTTTTCTAACTAGTTTCGTCTCTTCAAGAGAATAATAACAAGTGGGTGAATTAACAGTGCACCTAATATCGTAACTGTCCGCTTTATTTTTCCTTTTGAAAAATCTTTTTGTTACTGGCTTCTTTTTAGTTCCAAGTATTGATCGATTATTTATTGGATGTAATAAAAAGAAAGCTATGTGGATGGATTATTACGTCATGATTTATCTTGATGAAAGTTTTCTAATAACTCCGGACGTGAAAGGCAGCAACCCCTACTTTTCAATTTGATATATAACTATGTAGTGCAAAAACAATTTTTAAGTCAGCTTAACATAGCCTTTCATCAAGATTTACTGCAAAATCTTAAAAAAGTTTTTTTGGCATTCCCTAATTTAAGTGTCTTAGTTTTATTATAAATATGTACATATATAATATACGCCAAATTTATCTTTTCAAGAGAAATCATTTTGTACATTAATAATATTAGCTTCAGATAATTCAATACATTCAGTTAGTTCAATAAAGTAATGCTTATTTATAGAGCGATTTCATATACAAAAAATTTCACACATTACTCAAATGATATAAATTCATACATTATTCAAATTTAAAATGCAACCAAAACTAAACGTAAAATGCTTAATTACTTTTTCTTATTTTTCTTATCTTTTTCATATACAAATTAACAGTCTAAGTAAGACTAAGCTAGTACATATCAGAGAAATTCACCTCACTTTATAATCATATTTATAAAGATGAACATCTTATATAAATTTAATATAACTTTAACTACATTACAAAACCATTCCTCCGTCACCAGAATACAATAATCTTTTAATTGGAAAAATAATTTTCTTATAACAAGGAAAATTAATAAATTCATTTTACGCATTTGAAGATATAGAAAATTTGCTAAATATGATAATATGAACGTATTGCAAAATGAATTCTTTAAAACTGAAAGATTATTCTAAATTATACGGAATATATAAATAAGAAATACTATTTCAAAGTAATGAGAAGAAATTTTCCTAAGAGATAAATATACAAAAGGATATTCAACATCAGATTAAACTATTGAATATAAATGCAAGCAAATCAAATATTAAAAATAAATTCAGCGAAACTGCACTTTGATGATATGCAATCAAATAATAGCTTTATTTCTTTATTCTCCATTACTGGAGAGGAGATTAAATATTTTAATTTTTATAAACCCTTCTAATTTGCACCATTGAATTAACCAGTTGTAAAAATACATTCTAAATTGAACTGCAGTTTATATAGATTGCATAACAAGTAGTTTTTAATTGAAGTAATAATAATAATCATTATTATTATATAGTATGGTTTATTAAGTTAATAAAATTATAATATTGTATATTTTGTAGTTACCTATTTTGTAGTTCTATGGTGTTTTTGCTTTTAAGATCAGAAATTAATATATTAAAGGCAGCAAAATAAAACAAATATTTAAAATTTATAAACAAAATTTAGCGTCCTATTAAACTTACGAAATTTTAAACTTTTTTATTATTTATGGTCCAAAGCAATAACTTTTTATAGGTCCTTTTGCTGATATATAAAGCCCTGAAAATAAAGTAAATAATACAGTAAATATTTTTTAAATAAAATTTTTAACTAATCAAGGGATAAACTGAATTTATGACTGTCTGAATACCTTGTTTTAATTTATGATAAACATCAGATCATGTGCGAGAAATTTCATGTTAAAGTTTTGTTTCATATCACATCGAAGAGTATTTTTAATAAACTTGAAGAAGGATTAGGCTGTACAACATAGAATTTAAAAAAAAAAAAAAGCACAATCGTATAAAAAAAGAAACCCTGGAAACCCATGAAATTTAAATTTTTAAATGGGATATATGTCTAAATTAAGAAAAATATTTTTTTCGTTAACAAATGATTTCATTCTTCCTCGCCTGGGATAAATATCATAGAAAAGTAAAATGTTTCTAATCAATCAGTTTCACAAAAATTTTGCGAAAACATGAAATGATATTTAAAATCCTTTATGTTTGCGGGAAAATTTTTAAATCTTAGGTTTTATAAATATGAGATATATCAGTATTAATTTTTGTATGCAGTTAAGGCTGAGAGAAGAAAAAAATCATTCTTGTCTGTAGAAAATTGAGAAGGAAAGATGATCAAATGGATTAAAAAAAAAGCATAATTTTTTTGCTTATGCTAATTGTTGATTTCGAACTTAAGAAAACCATTATCGTGATCACGTGATGCAACAAATGTATGCAACTTAACTTGTATTAACCCCACAAATTTCTGCACATGATGTCCTTGGCTCCACTATTAGTTGGTCTTCCCTGACGCACAAACCATTGACGTGAGTCCTACTTCCTGGTTTGTTCTTCCAATGGGCTATGCATCCCACAACATCCACACCGCGCCCATACCTGAGAAAATTCATTAACTGGACGCCCGGAAAAATGTCTGAAAACCTTCTAGTTTTTCACATTGCCGAAGCTCGTTAACCGACGGTGTTGCTACTCTTTCATGCATGACGGAACAATCAATATGCCCCATTCTGCTGAGGAATCTCGCAATCCGCTCGCCGAGATTTGCAGCTAGGAAACAATCGCCCGGCCTTGGAGCAGCGCAAAAAAGAGATTCTTGTTGTTTTCTTGTCCCGGCCTGGAACTGAATGCTACAGCTTCTTCTTGAAAGATAATAGTCGCGGTAATGATAATAATAATAATCTCTTTTTATCAAAGCAGCCTTGGCAAGCTTTTTCCCCGCCTTGAACCTACCACTCGGCAAGGATACCCAGGGATAAGGTGTGTCCTGAGTTCCAGCAATAGCCGATATTCCCCGACTGGAAACTAACAAACAAAAAGGTGAATAGTTTGTTTGGAGATATATGCCTATATGAAAGAAGAAAAGTTAAAAAGAGAAAAAAATGTAGCTTTCGACACCTGGAAATGACCTCGTTAAGTGGTATCAATACTCTCTATCCACGGAGTGAAAAACAAAACAAGAACAAAAGAAGTGAATGACGATTTAAGAATAAATTAGTTGATTTCTCCTTATGTTTTTGGTAAATGCAGGAGTTAATTAATGATGCTCGGAGTTGAGTGCTCTGTAAAAGGGTTTGATGATACACTGTGGGCACAGGGTGTGATGGGAATATGATCAACAAGAATGAAACAGAAAGAATGGGTTGTAGATCATTTACATACATGATTAATTATTTTCCTTGAGCGCTGAAATGAAGAAGAGGAAATTTATGGAACAAACAAAGCTGATTCATTTGATGTCTCGCAAAAAAAAAAAAAAAAATTAACTCTGACGGATTTAGAACTTTTCTTCTCCGTGAAGAAAGACACATTGTCGTATCAGTTAAAATTATAGTTCAGACACTTTTTCCAGGGTGTAGTTTGCTGTTGTGGTGAGGAGTGAGGGTGAGGTTGGTGTCTTAATTTCGTTTAATAATTTCCCTTCTGAACACAGCCAGCGTTCTCTATAAAGGGACCTGGGTGCAAAAAACCATTTGGGGCCCAAAAGTTTTAGTAAATTAAAAAAAATTATAAACACGAACATATAATACTATTGATTGTTTATTTATTACTTGATTTTGTTTTTGCTATTAATTACTTCAGAAAAATTACAATTTTTTTCGATGCTTAGTATAGTTTAATTAAAGTTAATACATTTAATGCATGCAGGTGCATTTAAACTTTCTGCACACATGCTTGGACAAAGTCAACTCTTTGTTAGTTTTAATTTGCTGAAAGAGGGTTCAGCATTTGCTATGGTAACTGACAACGTAAAGAAAAGTTTTAACACCGTTTATGCATTTAGAAATAGCATATTATAATTATTATTTAGAATGTATTGCAATATGTTTTTTTGCGTTATTTAAATCCCTTTCATTCAAAATCAAATTCCTGTAGCAAAATAATTTCTTGGATTAAGCTTTCATCTCCATCTTTGTTAAAAAACATTACAAAGTTTATGGAACATTTTTCTAATTCATGTTTTTCTAACGTTTTTATATCAAGGATTAATTTGAAACATTTTTAAATCCATTTTCTATCTGTAAATAACAATATCAATTACAATGTTAAAAAAAAACATCTAAATTCCTCTACCGGGTATTCTATAACTTCATCTTATACTATTTCGGAACATAATCTTTTCCGAATTCGTTGTTCAAGAAAATGTGTTGTAATATTCAAATTATGTTCTATCACTTTTGTTCGTTTAAAAATGTGCTAAACTTTCGATTTCAATTCTAATTTTATTGATTGAATTAAAAGTCGAAGCAAGAACAATTGTTTTTGCTTGAAATAGTTTATCGATATTGTTAATTTGAACAATATTGCAAACCATACAATTAAACATAAAATAAATGGTATTTTTTTTTATCCAATAGACTTTTAGCTTTGGATACCGTTGTATTATCGTTATTTACGTCAATAAATTCTTTTAGGGCATAACAAACTTTTTCAAACTTTGTATAACTGCTTTAACTGAATCTATTTCGACTTCCCTAAAAGTATCACATAATAATACAGGCGTAAGAGTAATATTTAAATGTTTTTGAAGAATTACCCATCTTTTTATATATGCAGAGAATAAGCAATATAAAATTTACAATTTTCAAATAAATATTTACAATATATATAACTGGAAATGGTATCACAATTTAATAAATTAAAAGAGTGTGATTGGCAAGAGTGTCACATAAATTACATGAGGGGTGAGAGCAATTATTCTAGATTGTACACCTTTATATTTTCCTTTCATATTACTACCGTTATAGTATGCCCGTCTTCTACAATTCACAATATCCAAATCCAGCTCACTTAATCTTTTCAATAGAGTTTTTGCTATTCCTTCTCTAGTCACATCAATTACTTCAATAAACCCTATAAATGACTCATTTATAGTTAATCTTCTTTTTAAAATTTACATATCTAATAATGGCTGAATTTTATTGCTTATGGGAAATATCAGGAGTATAATACATGGCTTCTTTTATATCGCCTTTAATTTTGTTAAGGACTTTATTTCACAATGCAGGAATAATTTGTTCTTGTGATATATATGAGAAATAATGCAAAATTCTATGTTTTGAATTTATTTATTCTGTTTATATTATCCATTAGCACAGAATCATATTTACTAAATAATTCGATTAAACTTTAAAAATTTCCATCAATAGGAGTGCTTATTTTTTTTATGGGTACCATGAAATGAAAGATTATTACATGATAAAAATATAATCACATCTACAATTCTTTAAAATAGTAATCATTTTTCTTTGCTATCTTTCTTTTATAATAATGTTCTTTTAGCTTGGCTTTTTTTTTATTAAAGTATGTCCATTTTCCTTAATCAAAGAAAATTTTATTGATAATTCTCTAATACATTTCTTGAATCATGAAATATATTCTGTAGCGCACCAAAAACTTTAATGCAGAAGTATACTTCTTTCTGCCTTTATATTTTTATTAGATTAGGTAGGATTTACAACTTAATTTTCAAAACTAAAATTCAAATTTTAGGTGAAATAACAGAATGGTAGGGAGATGTATTCCACAATGAATCGAACAATATAAGCTTTTAAAATAGTATATATGACATGCCATTTAAAATTGAAAGCTTAAAAATAACTTCCTGGGGAAACCACTAAGAGCAAATTACACAGAATAGACAATTGAAAATTTTAGTCACCCTTAATTGTGGAGAACCAGCTGGTCTCCACAGACGGCTATATTTTAATAAAACTAATTCATTTCCAAGCATATTTCGGAAAATTGAAGTAATTTTTGGATGTACAGTTTCTTCTGACAATAACTAACTTAATGATGTAAGGAAAAAAGTAAATGTATTTTAATTATAAAAAGGAATAAAGAATTTTTTAAAAAAATTAAATCACTAATAAAACAAAAAGCTTTATCTTATAAGGAAAAAAATTAATTCAAAACTTTTATTTTCAGAAAATTTTATGAATTCATAAAATATCACATTCTTTATACTTTCTTTAACATCTTTAAGGAAAAAAACTAATTAATAGAAGGGAAAAAAGTATTTTCATTCCCATAATTTTATTTTTAACAATTAGTTTCCGGCTTTAAAACAGCATTGTAACATTACATCTTAAAATTTAAGATATTTATAATTCTAAATTACTATATTACTGTTCCATGAAACGAACTCAAGGGAAAGCTGAGCAAATTGGTGAAACGTTTTTATTCTGTCTATTGAAAAACTAACTGAGAATTACTTCGTACCATACCACAACTGTCTTACAAGAAATAAATCAATATCATACTTGTCTTGCTATTAAAAGTAAGTGCGATTTCATCATTTCAGCTGTTTTTCAAAGGGGGAAATTATATTGTGTCGAAATATAATTCCATTTTCCAATTGAAATAAAAAATTCTACTGAAAAGATGGGAATTCCAGCTAAAAAAGAGCTTTTCTAACCAGGAGGGAAAACCGTAAACTAAGCGATTTATAAGTGATCATAATAAAAGCAGACCACAAAAAATTTAGCCATAAAAAAACTTCAAGAAAAACTCCTACAAGCTAATTTCTGAAATGCCAGTTGCAAGTTTTTGCACTTGTGTCTATGTCTATTGATAAAGTTTGACTGTCACATTTCCAAGGTTGTGGTTGGATTTCTAAATGTTAACATCTATCAACTGTCTCACACTTCTATCTAAAGTATAGTTCGTGTGAATCCTTCAATGATAAATAGCCGGGGAAAAAATTTTACCCCTGTTCTTTGTTGATATGAAGTATTAAATGTGTACCATTGTATTTTTAAATTATCTTCATTCTCCCGTTGATTGTAACATTTTTGTTATTCATTTACAACTGACGTTGCTAAATCATCTTTATCCTGGAGGATTTCATAATGCTTTAAAAACAAAGATGGAATGTTGATTTTACTAAATATTTTTAAGGATGTAAATATGAGTTGACAAAAAAATGCAAATATATGCGTGGATGAGAGATTATTCCTCAAAATAAGAACTCAAAGACTCTTTAAAATAAAAAAAGCTTGTTATTGTAATTATTCTGCACTGATAACACTTAGTCGAGAGCATGTATCCATCCTTCAATTTTAGAAGGCCGCATATACTCGGAGCAAGCATACGAACATCCAAGGCACTCTTTGTAATATTGATAATGCAAGATAGAATCTTCAACGGGCTTTGCAAAGAATCAAACTGGGAATTTTAGAGCTGCTGGCATCGCTCGATCGATAAACACCATATGCATAGATTTTTGAAATTGATAAAGTATTTACAAAGCTAATCCTTAAAAGCCTGCAACTGATATTGTCATCTGATAATTAGAAACAGATATGAATAATCTGAAAACTTAACTGAGATCAATTTAAAATCTGTCCTCCCTTTTGAAGAAACTGAAAAAAAATTCTGCTTCTTTACTCACCAGCAGCTTTTGAAGAGGAATCCTCTAAAATATATATATATATATATATATATATATATATATATATATATAT
Organism: Argiope bruennichi; assembly: GCF_947563725.1. Classification (NCBI taxonomy): domain Eukaryota; kingdom Metazoa; phylum Arthropoda; class Arachnida; order Araneae; family Araneidae; genus Argiope; species Argiope bruennichi. The sequence continues at coordinate 83,331,154 of NC_079152.1, forward strand.
ATATATATATATATATATATATATATATATATATATATATATATATATATTTCGGGAAAAAAAATTCCAAAACATGTAGAGCTTAAACAATATAATTTGTTCTGGTTTATGGATGTAGCGATTTTATCTTGCCGGAATATGGCATTCCTTTGGGTAAAAAGACGCTGGTGTTTACAAGAACGGGTGAACAGTAAATAAAAAATTCCGCTATTTTCAAACCAGCGGTGAACCAGAATGTTAATCAAATGGATGCATGAAAGAAAGAGGAGATTTACTTTTATTTTTTACTGATTTAATTTTACATTTCACTTTATACTTTTCAATATTAAACAATAATATTAAATTCGAACTTTAGAATATTCCTTCCAAAATTAATAGATAAATCGTTAGCTTTTTGTCGAAACTTGCTTTCGTCAATCTTGTTTTTAACTGATGTATTCAGGCCTTATAACACATAAATTAAATATAAAAAAAAATTCATAGAAAGATTGCTTTCAAATATTTGTCTTACCCACTTGTGCTCACTTAGAAATGATTATCCCAAAACTCAATAATATTGAACAAATCAAAGGAATATTCTAATCAAAGGAAATACTTCTAGCAGAAACAGTATAAATCCGACATTTGGAGGGTCAGTTTATTGAAAATTTCAGACTGAGATGCAAAATTGTCAATATTCAGATAACTGTACAAAATGCTTAAATAGTTCTCTTATGCAAAATGTTCCTATTTTGAGAAGGTAATAAATATTATTAGGCCTATGTGGACTGGAAGTGAAGTCTCGACTTCAAAATCGGAAGGTTTCAAGTTTCTTAACCCAATTTCATCGAAGAACTTGCGTGTACGTTGATCTGGTTCACGTTAAATTCATTGGAGCGAAACGCCCTATTGGTGTAGTACGAAAATTTAGAAGAGCCGTTGGCAGTTCAGGTTTCATCCTCAGCATCTGACCACTGTTCAAAATTACTCGGTTCGTCCTAAAATACCCCAATTGTTGTTTTAAAATAGAACGTTAATACAACTAAACTAAATAATCATTACTATTCCAAAAAATTATTTACCCTTTTGTTGAGCTGTTGAAATCAAATATTCAATGGACTGTAGGCACAAAATAGCAAGCACAGCTTATTGACTAAAGTGGATTTACAATTTACAATAACCCTTTGGATATCAGAATTCAATCCTATCAGATATTTTACCTGTCATTTTCGGTAAATGGTACAAAAAATATCATTAGATTCATTGAATTCTGAAAAATTAAATAAGTGAAAAATTATGGTTTATATGCTTTGCTGATAGTGAGTTAATAAGTTATCTCAGTGAAACAGAAAAAAAAGACGTGTGGTACTTGTTTGTTCATGATATTCATGACACTTATGAAATACAATAGAGAACTGCTTTCCATGGAAAACGCAGATTTTACTATAAATACTCAATTTCAAAATATCATAAATGGACGACAAGAACTATATAACTGCTTCGTTTAGCTCACGCAAATGAAATTTATGTTGGCCTGAAAAGGCGCAAGAAATAGTACTGACTATAAGAATAACTGTATCTATGAAATTTTAAATTTTCTTTAAATTTAAATTTTTAGCAAATAATATAACATTCTAAATCCTTTAGTTGAGAAGACCAACATACGTTTACAAAAAAACTAATATGTTTTATAATAAAATGAGTATGCTACTTAAATAGTGGGTAAAAAATCATAGACACTGACGCCTTATTCATTTTTGTAAGATTCGTATAAAATGAGAAAAAGAAATGTTGACAACAGAAATAATATATAAGATGATTCAAATATGTATCAATAGAAATTCATGCCATCGCATAAGATCTTGAAATGTGCTCCAACTCGTCTCAGCTGGAATAAATGATTCAAGGAAGAGATAAAAAAATTTAACGTATTCAGGTATTTGTTATAGAATTGCGGAGATCTTTTACAGATAATATTTACATTATTCAAAGTGGATGAGAAGAACAGTGCAAAGGCTTTTCTCGTCAATGCAGGGAAAAAATTGAAACGAAAAGATAGAAAATTCCGTTTACATATCTTCCGCTTTCTATCAATAAAGTGATATTTTATGAAAGTGACATACTATTTGATTTGAGAGGGGAAAAAATCTTCCTTTATTTTACTTGTTTGATAGCATTCTATCCTCGGCATTCGTAACTCAAATGAAATAAAGCACAGTTTAAGATAAAATAAATACGAGAACCATCTCCTCAAGAGGCCATCATCCTCTTAAAGCGGTGGCCATCAGTATCAATTTTAATCATGACCATCCTAATTTTTGTAATCTCTTTTATCCGTATTCAAGCAATTTTGTTATTTTAAATAAAATAGCTATGATATAGTTATATATGTACTTACTGCACAATTTAAACATAAAAAATATTCACAGAATATGTATGCAAAATGAACATTTTCTATTTAACTTGTCACGTTTTTCAGTGTTGAAGGTTTTTTCATTTGACTTCAATTTTAGTAGTGGTTTCGTTTCATTATATTACAATATATTACAACACATATATCAAAACATATTATTTTTTGGTAATCGCGTGGACAAGATTTACAAGAATTTCTTTAAACAGACGTTTTTGTAAAGAACTCATTAATTGTCCTTATTTCCTTTAATAATATTGTTTGAAATCTTCTATCTTTTTTTTTGTGCAAAATTTGTTCATACATATTAATAAAAGAACTATTATAATCTAGAAAATAGATACAATCAATGCAGAACCATACTAATGAATATTTTACCTCTTCTTTCTTTTGGTTTATAGATAAATTTTAGCCTTTCTTTAATTTCGTTATTTATTATTTTTAAACAGTTATTCACTATATACTTATACTCACTTTCTTTTTAAAAAATATTTGATATTTCATTTCCGAGTATATTTTTATAGGAAATAATGTTTCCTTTCATTTTTATTGTTCATGGAGCTATCACTTCTAAATGTCATTATAATTTAGTTTCATCTTTTTCGCCAATTTTTATTAATATCTTTTCATGTCATTTTGCTTCATTGTTGCATGTGTCTATTATTTTTTAATTGATTTTAATCATATATTTTCCTTCTAGAAACTAATTTTTTTACCGCACTGATAAATTTATTTAATGTTCTTGTCTTTGCAAACCTTGTTATGAACATATGTGCTGCACAAATTTGCAACTCAATTAAAGGACAACATTCTATTTTGTAGCAGCTTCATGCATAATTTAGCATTTTAATTTCAGTAATTAATTTCTTTAAAGGTCTTGGGCAATCTTATCATGTTTTTCCAAAAATCTTTTATCCTAAGGGAATAGGTAGGCTCAAGTTTAATCATCGATTTAGAATGGGGGGAAACAAGCTCAACTTACATATTGGTCAAGCTGCGAGTTTAAATAATTTGCTTTGCTCTCATACATCATTGCACGACAACAGTCTGCCTGCTTAATATGTAGGACTTGCGATCAGAAATGATCCGTCCGTAAGAATTGCGCCCGAGGGCCCGCAAAGCTATCCCTGCGTTCTTTATTGTCGCTGCATTTTGAAATTATAGACCAGTTACACCTCATGCTTCATTAACCACGCTAGTCTGAAAAGCGGATCAAAATCAAAATCATGTACTCCAATGGGGTTAAAGAGGGATATCGAATGCTTTCACTTGTGCAAGAAAAAACACCTTTTGTAACAGATTTCCAAAGGACGTACTCTATCACTGAAATCACCCGTGGAACTCCAAGGATTCCGGTTAGCTGAGCACCACCGGACGTAATCGGGTTTATTCCTTTCCGAAATTCTGGTTTAAAAATAATATTCAAGTGACATGAAGACAAAACCTGAATGTCAAACAGATGTTTGTACTGTCATTCACCTGGCAGTTTTTTTATTACACTGAATGTCGAAATAAGAATTGGAACAATTCATTTTCGGTTTAATCGAGATTGGATTTCACGCTTTGCTTGTGGAAGTTGCATTCTTTCTTTGTTTTGGCAGGTTTTTTGACTGATAAATCTATGATTAAAGTGTGAAATTTTTTTCTATGTTATTGCTGGAATTTCAATACTTTTCCTTTTCTTTATTATTCTTCAACGAATATTAATATTTAATTAAAATATTTATTGTTTCTTTTTTTTTTTTGGAATCAGAGAAAAAATTTGTGATCTGGAAATGCTTTTAAGACACAATATTGAAAATGAGCATATTGTTAACACCGGAATAACATCAACTGCAAAATGATTGAATTTATTTTTGGTAGGTAATTACATCTTTAAAAAAAGTTTGAGAATTTTTGAAATTCTATTCTGCAATTACTTTAAGAAAACTTAAATTGTCTTTGCTGTTTATTCGGAATGAATTCATTACACATTTTGAAAATACTTTTTTGTCTTCAATTTCTCGGCAGATTTAAATCAATGTTTGTATGTTCAACTCACCTTATTATAAAACGAAATTGCAATTTAAGGAATAAGATATATATTTTATGCATCTTTTTATGCTCAATTAATCAATCTAAAATAGAGTTCATTAGCTTCATGAAGAACATATATAGTGTGAAGTTTGCAGGAGGATGTCTACTCTATGCCCTTCCAGATGTAAAAAAAGGCATAAAATTGCTTAAAAAACTATTTGTATATTGTTTAAATGAAAAAATGTAACGCTGAAAGAATTGCATAATCGATATTTGTATACAGCCTCCCCCCTTAGTTTGCAATTTTATACAGTTTATTAGTCATACTAATATTCTTGTTGCATTAAAATTTTAATTAATTATTCTGAATAATACATCAGTATGTTAAAAATCTAGATGATAATAAGTATATATATGATATCCAATATATACTACTCATACTGTTATTCAATTTTAAATTTTATAACGTTTATTAGTGACATTTAGTAAAATATTTTTAACACATTAAAATTTCCAGATAGATGACTAAGATAAAAAGCTGATTTTTGTAGAAAATATTGATTATCTCCTCAATATTCTTATTTTCCGAATAGTTTTTTTTTCATAAAATCATTTGAATTTTGTTTCTACCTTTCATTTTTTTGGAAGCTACATTTATTTGTATATTTGAAAGTTATACGTTTTAATAATAATCTGGAATTTTAAATGCTATGAGAAAACAGTATTTAAAGTTATATTCACTAGCAATTCTGAACAATTGAAAATTTAAAAAGAAGAAGAAGCAATTATATTATTTTTCCAAAAGTTTCGATAAAAAAAAATTTATGAAACACCTCATAAATAATACTTCAATACATAACTTAAAACTTGTTCAAATTTGATTATAACTTCTCTATATGTCTTGCAGATATCGATTCCCTAATAAGCAATCTGATCATTTAGATATGTTTTGGAGTTATTTTAATGCTTCATAATGCGAAAAAATGAAACTTTCATGTTACATTTATCAGTTGAAACAAAGTATTAAATTATTGCATAAAAATGGAGCTTATTTCTTAGTTCAGAAATAAATCAACATCTTTTTCGGTTATCTGCGAGATTTTGGACATTTAATAAACCACAAAGTTTTTCTTCTTTATATCACTTCTTGGCCAGAAAAAACCATATTTAATCAAATTTTTTACATATTCAAATTTCAAAACACATTTGTCTTTTATATGATATATTTTTACTTAATATATGTTTTCTCCTGAAACTATTTTATGCAAAAATTCAAGGAATTTAGGAAACATATTTCAAAAAACGCATCCCGAGCGTAGTGACACATCATAAACTATAACTTTATTATTTTTGACTAACCATTGTCCACTTCGATGGAAAAGTGTCTATTGATTGTATAATATTCCTTGAAGAGCCAATGAAATAATTTGAAATCATATTAAAAATTGCCATTCAAAGTTTTATAATTCAGTCAGATTTGCGGGCAGAAGAATGAAACTTTTTTTCCTTTAAAATATTAATGTGCAAGAATATTTCACTATATATGACTAATAGGACTAGAAGAATATTTTTAAAAAAATCTCTTGGATTTAACAGTTCATTCAGTAACACATTTATTGCTATAAACAATACGAAACATAATTCTTTATGTCATTTTTAGTATTTTCCAAATGGAACCATATTCCTATCTATAACGAATGCCTATGCTTGCATATGCTATTGGACTTTGATCAGATTAATATCCTGTGTATTCATATATAATCGTTATGTGAAATTCAAATTTAAAACACAATGAACAATTTCTTTCGTTACAGCTTTTCTCAATGCCGCTTTTAACTTTTTTATAAATTATTAGAACTAGAATTTATAAATTATTAGAAACCAGAAATATTCCGAGAACCATTATTTAGAAAATTTCATTAACTGATTAAAAAAGCTCAATGGTGATATTTCTTTCATTAAAAAAATAAAACAACATCAATAAAATAAAATAAAAATTTGCGAAAATTTCTTTTCGAGATTAGAATTCCTGTGTTATGCCAAAAGAAAAAAAGTTGTATAAATTTTAATGCGTTTTAATTCTATAAGTTTTTATTTTTGTATATTTTATACTATTACCGAACGAAATTCCATTCATAATTTAGTGGACAATTATTTTTGAATTGACTAGTGGACAAAGGAAATATATTTAGGTCGCAGTAATGGAATGTATGTTGCTGCTTTGCTGTTTGCTAAAGAACTTTTCAATATTTCACGCGTTGCATACATTTTCAAGTATTCTTACCCCCTCCTCTTAAATTAACTTCAAATGTGGAATAGAGACAATATGCCAAATTTCATCCGTCTGGATTACAGCATTTTTGGGTTATCGTGTTGGGAAAGATATAATTCCAAAAATGCATTTTTTTGGACTGGAAGAAATGGAAACGTGAAGATTCGTCAATATCTCGAGTTCGAATTCTTTAAAGATTACAGTACGTTCTCTTTGTTTATTTCGTATACACTAAAGTAAAAAAGAGCATTCAAATAGATTCTATTGGAGACAATAGTGTTATTTTTAGCGATAAACTAGTTTAAAGAGATACTACATATGTAGTGTCTTCGGATATTTTGATACCAGAAATTCCAATTAAAAATTTTTTTCCTCTCCATACTAGTTAATATTTAACAGTTCTGTTCTCATCTGATCATAGTAGTAGTAATAGTCATTCAAAGTTTGCTATTTATAATTTTTAAGGCATGGAAGATTCTGATTCTATAAAATATTAAACAAATTGAGTTCCATTTTGCCAATGTAACCTAATAAGATTAATGAAATTTGCAAAACTAAAAAAGAATATTTGCACCTTAGAAGGGGAAGGAAAAGAAGATTAACTTTTTAGGCTGTATGTAGCAATGAATTTATTTTTATTGACGAATATTATAGGTTAAATATATTATATGAAGCCAGCATGAATCCAAGAAAATAAAACTTATCGGGAATTTAAAATATTATAATTTATTTCTTAATATGATTAATACTTACTTACTTAGTCAATAATCATAGCACTAAAAAGGTATTTTTTTAAAAATAATTTTCATGATTTTTAGATTACATGAAATAGAGTATGTAATATCAAAGCTCTGTTTATACTTTTTTCTTTTAACTAAAATGTATATTTAATTAAAAAAGCAAATTTTATACACGAAAAATAACATTCAAAATTTTTAGAATGCACTTAAAATCATTACCGCTTTAAAAGAGCCCCCCCTCACTCCCTCTCTATACTGTATTTATGTAATACATTTTTACTTCGTTTCCGCCTAATGAAATTTAAACCTTCTTCTAACCTTCATTATTCCCAATATTTTCCAAATTTAATTTGCTCGAAGAGTTTCTAAGTTTTGTTCCGATAATCCTTTCATTTTCTTTGCATTCATTCTCTTAAACATGGCAGCAGAAACATAAAAAAACATTAAGAATTATTGTAACAAAATTTAATATTGCAATCGCTATTGATGGGGAAAATTATACATTCCGTTAATATATTGATAAAATCTCTAATTTAAAAATAAATATAAGCAAGCCAACAAAAATGGAATTATATTAATTGTTTGATGTTTTTTTAATTTATTGGAGCAATAAATGCCTAAAACCCAAAATATTTTATGATTTGAATAGTTTTACCTTAAAATAGAAGATCTGTCTTATCTGCTTTAACTATGTCAAATCCAAATTTCTGTTGTTAGATTTAAAAAAAAAAAAAAAAAAAAAGATTGAATAAATTGAAAAAGGTCTAAGACTTCTCCCAAACGTGAAGTAAGTATTTCAGATCTTCCCAATTTTTTTAAAGCAAATTAATAATAAACAGCTCATATAGAGGAAATAAAGATGAATTGACTTTTAAGAACCAATAATTTCTTCGTATCAATTTTTCCTCCCAAATTTTATATTGAATAGAATTTACTTAATATGACCAATAAAAATGAATCGGACGTAAGAAAAAATAGGATAAGTAATATCAAAGTAAAATTTTTTTGAGAGGGTGGGAATCTTAGTAATCATATAATTTATTTTTACTCTTTTGTTCAATTCATTGGATTTAATCTTAAATCCTCTTTCTCGAGAACTCAAATAAGGAGCATCCCTGACTGAAGGTCAAAACTTCTGGTTTCTTCATTAGATACTGAGATCTGCTGAATTAAACATTAAGCGAGTCACATCCGAAAGTCAGTAATTGATATTGTCTGTAGCTCTAGAATTTAGCTTTGCAAGGTCATTACCATACTGCTAATTTATACCCTGCACATAAATTAAAAAGCTTTTGAACAATTCGGTTTGTTAACATATATATATCTTACCACTCATTTGTTATGTCATGGCAATAAGTCTTCTTACTCCTTTTGAAGCACGCGGAAGAGATTCGAAGGTCGATCTGCACATAGTGAGAAACAAAAACCAATAGTCCTCGAGAAAGGAAGAAAAAGATTTTTGGGGAAACCGGAAGAGTTTTCACGATGGTAACTTGAATGATCGAGGTTCCTCCGTGGACCACCAACGCCTGGTATTCAAGGTCTTCAAATTTTTAATCATCTGTCACAGATTTGTGGTGGCGCCGTTAGATTAGTAATCTTTCACTATTTAAATATTGCTATCACGCTAAGTATTCTATAAAAAACACATTGCAAGAAGAAACGAATTTGCGTAACACATCCACGCCCTAGTTGTTGGAGAGTGTCCCAACGTAAAAATGACAAAGAATAAATTACATGAAAATAGTTTGCATATGATAAAACCTTGATAGAAGAATACTAAATATACAGAGTATAATTTAATAACTAATTGATAGAAAGGACAAGAGAAAAATCTTTCAATGAAAATTACAATTCCAATAATATAAAAATCATTAAGTTTTATTTATTTTTATGACTTGTTGCCTGTTTACTTTATCTGTTTGCTTGATTTTGAACTATATGACTAGGTCTCTGTAAAATAGTGTACTTAAGTCAATGAAATTAAGCAACAAATATTTTTTTTATGTACGCTTTAATTTGGCGATTTAAAGAAATAATTTTATCAAATATTTTGTATAATCGATCTGTTTTTCGTTGTCCAAAATTTCAAATCAATTGTTCTTTTGAAATAAAATGTTAATAGTTAATATTTTCGTTATTTGACAAAAATAAATTCTGATCGAAAATTGAATAATAATGAAAAATTAAATCTAAGATTCTTTTGAAATACTGATGTAATAATATTATATTAATTTTCTTTAAACATAATTTAAAGAGAAGAACTTAAATAAATAAATTCAAATAGAATACATGAAATGTAAACTTTAATTAGGATAATACAAACATTTATTTTACATGAAGCTAATATTTATTTTAAATATTGACTTATGTATAGTGATTATTAATAAATGGTCAGGGTTTTAATATGGAATATGCTGTTTGAATTTATTTGGAACAACCGTAAGTGTTCCTGAATTTCTGAAATAGCAAAAATTATTAGCAAATAATAATTTTATTAACCATAAAAAAAAAAAAAAGAAAGACTTCACAAAAAAATTCCTTTGTTGTTTTAATATGAATTAATATGTAGAAATAAATACTTTTTTTTTAAATTTCACTAATTTTAACTCCTTTTGATTTAAAACATATAGCTACATGGATGGGCTAAGAACTCATGATGACTGACAAAAAGAGCATCTTCCATTGGACAAAGGATCATTACACCACTAAGCTTGAATCTTTCAATATTCAGCAGAATTTAAAATTTACTCCACCTCATAATAGGATATTTTTGTTAATGGATCTACAGACTTAGAGGATTATTAGTAGACATCACGATAAATAAAATTTGCAATGGAACATGGTATCGCAAATCATTCTGAGATGGTGAAAATTGCGAAAAATGTACGCAGGTTTCGATGACTCTCTATAAAGGCAAAAAGTGTAATACTAATACTAATTTTTTTTAATTAATTATTACAAAAATTGTTGGAAAAGATTGTCACTAATACTATTGCACAGTTTACAATGAAGTAAAAAAGATTTCTGGAGATGTTTGAAGATGCCAGATACTCTTTTGATGCCTGTGCCAGTGACGATAATAAGATTGTCTATAGGCATCACATAAACGAATGATTTAAGCGAACTTCATCTTCTTCTTGTGTATAGCCGGCCATTCCGACACCACTGAATGAAGCAGTATCGATGGAATTTGTTGTGGCCGATTGCTATCTTTATCATGACCCATTCATATCATTAACCAATTGTCCAAACTAGCATCCTTTTCGAAGCGGTTGGCTCCAATCCCAAAGTGGTCAACCTTTGACCTTCCTCGTCATCTTTCCTTACTAATTTAAAGGGATTCATAGGAAAATGCACTCGGATTGATATCCAACGAACTTGGCGGCCAAGCAATGCGTCCAGTCCATCTCTTAATGAACATCGAGATTATCACCCGCTTTATGTGAAAATTGTACAGGGGCTAAATTATGCATGAATTGTAAGCCTCGCCGCAATGCTGCCGGCAAACTTTGCAACATTTCCTGGAGTATTTGTTTCAGTAAAACATGACACGTTTCTCCTTTCAGATATTTGAGCAATAAGTACAACCCCAAAAGTTAATTATTGAAGATTCCTGCCCATAAATCGCCAATAAACTTCCGTATGAATATCATCCATCAGTTACATATATGTATTATGTGCATCAACAATACCTTCTGTTTAGAAAACCTGCTTACGATTTGCGCGATTGTCACTTTCCCAAAGTCGTTTGCGGTATCATTTTCCATTGTAATTTTTGTTAATACCTCCTAACAACCCTCTGAATTTGTCGGTCAATTAGCAGAATCCGTTATAGAGAACATTCATGGAAAACTAGTTTATATTTGTGTTTCACTTGTTAAAAAAACTACGGAGACCTGTAGCATTAACTTGATTGCAGCGACGTTTGCTGTTGTGCTGCACTGAACAATATAGCAGTTATGAAGAAGGAATGCCACCTGAGATCGGAAATCATGACTTTTGTTTCTCGGATTCATATTCCTCATTAATATCTTACCTGAACCTAAGGTTTTCCATATTTTGAAACATTGCGATACAGAACTGCTTACCTTCTTTCCGGAGGAGTTTTTATAAGTCATAAATAAACTTTTGTGAAAGAAAAAAAACATTTATTGTTAAATATAATTTTACAAAAAAAAATATTTGTAATACATTGTTTGATGAAGACTTTAAGCCCACATTCTGTTTTTGCGAATTATGGAAAGATAAATATATATTTAAATTGTGCCCCGATCCATCAAAATTAATTCTGACCCAAACATGATTAAATCCATTTGATGGTTGATGGACATTGATTCAAATTGTAAAACCGAGTGTTGTTTTTTTAATTATTATTTGTTTTTACTTTTATGTGTATACCTTTCATCCTTCATTTCAATCTAAGAAAGTCGGACCGCAGTCATGCTTTTATGAAAAGTGTAAAGATAATTTTAACTGTGCGTTTGCCAAAGAAATAAAGGAGATCATGGAAGTAAAAAAAAAAATAGTTACACTTCGCATATATTAGCAGAATTCGCGTGTCTACCGTAACTACAAATGTCATTTAATAATGAACAGAACATTATCTAACGCAATTTTGTGATTCCTACCTCTATTCCACTTGCATGCCGCACACTGGATAACGAAACTAAATTGGTGAAGCTGATCAAAATTCTCCATTAAACAACAAAATATAAAGATATAATAAATAATTCGGAAATATGAATTTTATTCCCTTCTGACATTTTAAATACATAATTTATGATAAATCTAAATTTGCGACGTAGTACTTTTTATGTGATATGCTTTATATTATCAATCAAATAGAAAAAAACATCACATCTGGATTCCCAAATCCTCTACTTTCTGACTTTAGATATTTACATAAAGAAAAACAGATTTTATTACAACTGGTTTTGAATGACGTTGCAGCATTTATCTTTTATCACTAAACAACATTAATTTGTTTTATTTTGGTTGTTCACCATCTTTATTGATTTAATTTTCATTCTTCGTGTAAACCACGCCCTTTCGTTACGATTTCCTTCCATTCTTTTAAATGCTAATATTTTTTTTTCAAAGCGAGTTATGAACTGTTACATTACTTTTTTTCTTTAAAGATGAAAGATAAATTCAAGTCACGATTTTAAATGCAAAAAGATGACTTAAATTGAAGAGATCTTTATGCATATTTCCCAAAGCATTGACTAATATGCATGAAGGTATAAAGACCGTTAAACGCCATTCAAGTTATTCTAATAGAATCACCTCAAGATATCCAATACATACATATCCCAAAGCTGTGTGTGTGTGTGTGTGTGTGTGTGTGTGTGTGTGTGTGTGTGTGTGTGTGTGTGTGTGTGTGTGTGTGTGTGTGTGTGTGTGTGTGTGTGTGTGTGTGTGTGTGTGTGACATAAGCAAATCCAAGATTAGCCACAAACGTAGAAGAAAACGAAAAAAAAAAAAAAGAAGAAGAAAACCCAAACCGAACAATCAATATCATGCTGCTTCGAGTAGAGGACACGTGGTATAGTCAAAAATGTGCCAACATAACAAGATGAAAAATAATGAAAAGTATATTTCTAGCTAGTAGCACTTTTGAATGTCTTCAAAACGGATGTGTATGGAAAAGAAGAGATTTGTTTTTATTTTCGATTATTTTGACATTAATAACAGATCAAAACATGCATTAAATATCTCTGGGAAAATCACTGATATATCGTATTGCAATTTATATTCATAAAATATTTTTATAAAAAAATTTAAAAAAAATGTTTTGCTTTTTGTGTGGAATCTTGATATACATGACTTTATTAAGCCACACTTTTTAAAGTAGAAACACTATTGAAGTCAATATATGAATACTTCCAAATAATATTTAACTACACGAGGTACAAAAAAGTAATAAGATAGAAATAATAGTCTGATAAAAAAGATAAGATAAGATAAATAAGATAAGAAATAATACAATCATGATCATATCTTATCTCTGTTTGGATATTTATCTTTTATTTTTTTTAGGCAATTACTATTCCCCATCTCACCATATCAGGTAATTCTGCTTACTGATCGTATCTGTGAATCGAATTTATAGTTGAATATTTTATGGATGTACATCTAAAAATTATTTCGGAATGTGTTTAATTTCTTGACCTCTGTATTCTTTTATTTCATCTTTTTACTGTTATTTCAGCTCCCATCGGTGGGGGGGGGGGGCACCTCAGATAAGAAGCTTCCGACATGGTGATTGGTTATCATTACCCTAGCTGGTACAGAAATGTTGGGGTGGGGGGAGGCTATTTCCTACCGATAACGGGACGTGCTTCCAATGGAAAGAAATGCACCGTGGCTACCCCTTATTCAAATTAAATCCGTATACCTTATGAGTAGGTTGAGCAGTGTAGACTTGTGTAGTTACAATTCTTTCGGCTATTTTTTACACCTGAGCTCACTCTAATTCAAATTTCTCTTAGGTTCTCTTTGTGCTCATATAAGATTCAATACGGTCTGGTAACTCTTTCTGTCCCCTATATTTTTAATGCTTTTTCTAACATATTCAAATAACTTTTCCTCCCAAGTTTGCACATCATCACATTTTTTTAATCTTATACAAAATTTTATAAAAAAAGGAAAAGATAAAAAAAAACATTTTAAAAACCATTTTGTATATTACTTAGACATCACTGCATGCACCTTCATTTAGATTGTTGGTTGATTAAACCAAAATCAACCAAGTGAAGGGCAAGTAATAGAGTTTAAGTAACGATAGTATAAGTAAGTTCAAGCAGTAATGTTAAATAAGTAATAATACCAATCGTGTTTAAGTAATGTATAAAATGGCTCTTAAAATGGGGTTTTATTTTTTCCTTTTCTTATAAAATGTTGAATATTGTCTTAGTAGTCTTCATTGTTGATGGCAATACTTACCGTTTATGATTACTTTATAATACTTAAAGATCTTACAATACTTGGCAATACTTAAACTATGTGCGTAAACAAAATATATGAGGCATCTATAAATTAAAAACTTTATTCGTCTTAGACTGGTTTATTTTGCTAATTAACTATGAATTATTCATTCGGTATCTATTCGAAATACGACATCATGAAAGTGTCAAATTAGTCGACGACTTAATGTCATTACGAAAATTCATCATTTTGCATAGTTATAGACAATAACATAGTATCACGCCCTGGAAAAAAAGTAAGCTAAAAAAATTCCAGCTACGATAGGAATAGCAAGGTATGAATCATATACTTTTGCCTGACTAATTACTTTTTCTAAAAAAAATATCTCAGTTTTTTTATTTTTTTAACTTATTCTAACAGTTCTCTACTTCTTCGATAATTTCATAGTCAATAGGTTACACATCAAGACTAAAAATATTAAGTCTTATTGTCATAAATTTGGTTTAGATCTCAATAGACATTTGAAAATTTTAGAAATGACAATGCTTGAATCTTAAAATGTTGAAATGATAATATTATAAATGTTACTAAAGACTTTACATTTTTATCTTAATAAAAATAAGTAAATTGCTTAAGACTAAGAGAAAAATAACATATCACTCAATAAGTCTACGATCTAACTTAGAAAAACGTTTTTTAGAACTTCGACTTTATTCTTCAATACATTCTCCTTCAAGGGTGATTCATTCATTCCATCTCTCCTCTAATTTTTCGATACCTTTTTTGTATAACGATTTGCCTTTGCTCTCAAAATAGGATGAGTTTCGCCAATCACTTCTTCATTTGAGCTAAATTTCCTTTCGTGAAGCATCTTTTTGATGTCTGTAAAAAGCCAGAGGTCGCTGGGAGCCAGATCTGGAGAGTAAGGTGGGGGAAGAAGCATTTCATTCAATTTGACCATCGTCTTCATCGACTTGTGACACGGAGCATTGTCTTGGAGGAACAATACTTTTTTCTTTTGCATGTGAGGGCGTTTCTTTATTGATTTCTTCACTCAGTCGATCCAATAATGCCATGTAATATTTGATATTACATGGTTAGAACAGTTTGATTCTGAGTGTTTTGTAGCTTCGGATGACTTTTACCTGCGGCTGTTCACTCAGCTGAGGATCTTTTTGATTCCGGTGCGTAGTAGTGGATCCATGTTTCATCTATTGTTACATACCGACTCGAGAAATACTTTTTAACTCAATTGAATAACTCCAAACAGCGCTCTAAATAATCGACAGGTTGTTGTTTTAGAAGCAAGTACCCACTTCGAAAATAACTTAAGCATGTTCAAATTTTCGTGCAAAATTTAAACACACGACATTCTGATACCTTTAAGGTTTCAGCTATCTCGAGCGACTTCACTTTACGGCCTTTCAAAACTTTTTAGTGGATTTTTATTAATGTTTTGAGGAACAACAGCCGATTTTGGTTGACAATAGTGTTTAGCATCATCGATGTTTGTACGACTGCGTTTAAATTCCGCATACTAGCCAATAATAATTGATTTTCCAAGTACAGAGTCTTCATAATGTATATCAAATTAATATGTGGCTTCCACGGTATTTTTTTCCATCAAGAAAACAATGTTTAATCAACACACGAAATTCTTTTACATTGCTTTGAAAAGTACAAAACTGGAGTCACAAAAACCACTATAACCTGTAAACCAATTGTTAGAATGTCACGAAATTTTGGCATGTTTCGTTTGTAGGTTGGTAATATCCAGAAATCATATGGGTCTGTCAACGGTTTTGCCATATATATCTCAGACCGGACGAAAACTTAATGAGTGATAAACTTCCTAACTTATTGTATTACTTCCTAAAATTTAGAAAATAAAACAATTTTTATATTTTATTCTCCATTTACTATAACTTTTGGTATATTTACAAATTTAATAGGATGCCTAAGGCAATAAACATGACTCAAGCTAAAATATTTCAGATTCGATAGAAACAAAATGAAAGTTTTTTTTTTTAAATTGTTAATTGGAATTTGCTTTTAAAAAAATAGGCCCTTGTTGGACTCTAAATCTGAGTAACTCTAGTCGCAGCGTCTCAAATGTAAATTAATGAATAAGAAACTTGTTTTCTTTTAAAATCCATCATATTTGTTATAAGCAATATTCTTTATAATTTGAGATAATTTATCGTCAGATATAGCAAAAATCATTTGTTTTTAGATCAATCGATCTAACATAAATTAAAATTATGTAACTTTCTTAATGAATTGGGTAGTGAATATTTTTTGCCAAAGAAATTGTTTTAATTTTGGTGCATTAGGAGGAGTCAAGCAAAAGCAATTTTGTCATTTTATAAATCTTTTTTTAAGTATCGATTGACTAACATCATACGATATTCTGTATCAGTGACAGATAACTATGTTAAAAGTTTTTGATATCATGTTTATCAGTTTTTTTTCTATGAAAAACTAATGCATATAAGAGATATGATATTTAATTTAAATATCATAGATATTAAATTAAAAAAACAAGAAAGCAAGTAAACGGGGCTATAGCAAATTATTAATGGAGATTTAGTTTAAGCATTCGTTCAATTATGGTTAAATGGTTCAATTATTGCTATACGCATTCTTAAAAAATTCTGCTGATAATAAATTTATATTCAGAAGTAATAAATATTTTCAGAATGGTTCAAATGGGAAGGAAGTATTTCTGGTATTCAATAAGCTACAGCAATTTTTACATACATTCCAGTGTTATCAATTTCTATAAAAGGCACATACCATTCATTTAAAATTCTCGAAGGATGAATTTTTTATCTGCAATCAAACATAAAACAGAATTTTTTCCTCTAAAATCGTTACTCACATTTCAGTTGAATTCTTGTGTTTGTTTAAAGAGCATAAATTATATTTCAAAAAAATCTGATACGTTGGAATAGAAACTGTCTATGGTATTTTACTCTTCAATTTTTATTCTCAGAACCATAATTTTCTTGACAACATTAGATATAGCTTTACGGAAATCTGAATGAATAAAAATCAGAAACATAGATTAATCAAGTAAGTACTCATCAAGTACTTCTCATATTCTTTTTCAAATTCCACCCACTATAACCATGCAATTTCTCGAAATAAGGAAGCTGCTTGAATTTTAATGTTATTTTTGTAGGTGTCTTTTTCGGTCGTCCAAGATGATAAAAGTTTTTTAATAATTTATTCAAAGAATGCGAGGAATTGTTTCATTTACAAAATCAATGTAAACTTTCTCAGATCTGCACTTTTTACAAATTAGTGATTGAATAAATGCAGTAGGTTTCAAATGGCATTATCTGCATAATTTCATAACTTGTGAGTTTCTGGCCATAAGAACTTAAGTAGTTTATGATTTTTTAAATTTGATTTTTAGACTTTAACAGCAAATTCTTGAACCGTTATGGTTAATAGGCTCAAAGATGTTGTGCTAAGGTAAAACTTAGGTGTGACTTTTTCATTGATTTTCAACCTTATTTAAAATGTACATTTAATTATTAATCTAGTTTAAGGTGACCATTTTTTTTTAACCTGAAACCAGGACAACATGAATTTTGACCAGCCACGCCCAAATTTTATAAATTTTTATCAAAAATTCACCCAACGGCCAACATGCATACCTAAGTAAATAAAAAACTTATAAAAACTAAGTAAGAAAACGTACTTCTACATTTTTCACAATATACTTCACTAGGATCAATATTATTACTTTCTTTAATAAATGTATACTTTAATTTTAAATCATCATTAAATACGCACTTTCTTCCTTTTGTCGCCATGATAATAATAAGGTAGGTACATCACAGTAGTTAGTACATCAGACCACCACTGGCTTGTATGACGTCGTGGCGGTCCTGCTCATGCGACACCTGACGATATCACATGGAGTTATCAGGGTTGCTAGTTCTAATTTTATTATTTTTATTTTATTACTTTTTTTGTTTTAATGTTTTCTAATCTAAAACCAGTACTTTTCGTGTACTGGTTTTGTTTAATGTCTAACCAGGACTTATGCCCTGAAAACCAGTACTGTACTGGTAAAATCAGTACGAATGGTCACCTTAATCTAGTTGTATTTCCACATCTTTCTCATTTTTTTCAACATCAACACAACTCTCAATAAAAACTTTATTTAGAAAAAGCGTGATAGACAGGTAGTATAAATTTCCACATTTTCATCAGGTCATTTTATTTAGCTTTCTTTACTTTTCTCCGCTCATTGTATCTCTATTCTAACTTACACAAAGGAGCGTTTTAAATTTTCCTTTTATTTCTAATACTAACTTGTCGTGCAATTCAGTTGCAACATAAAGTGAATTAAATTGTGCTATATTTGGATTATCCATTATTAATTTAACTTTATACCAGAGCAAAAAAAAAAAAAAAAAATTAAAGAATCAACTAATTTTTTTCTATACATTTTATTAACATAAAAGTGTTTTTGCTCTTACGGCCTCAATGACACCATGGACAAGTCATCAAAGAAAGTACTCAAATAGCGACATGCCGTTTATTCATGGAAATTATTTTCATTTTCACTTGAAGTTAAATTTAAAGGTAGAGTACGATAATCAGAGCTTTTCCAAATCTTTTTGATTTTTCAATATATGAAAGACAAAAGTTAGTATTATAAGATAATACATGCATGTATCATAGATGGTCACTCATGTATACATATACACCTTTTAAATAGAGTTTTATCAAGCGTTCTGCTATAATTTAAAAAAAATATTAGACTTTCATTTAATTTTAATATTGCTAAATTTGCTCTTAAACTAATTTCGTGGGGCACTAAAATGGATATAAGAAACTAAATTAAAATATGTGGTAACAAAACATCTGAACCCAGCAAAGACCCTAATATTACAAAATGAAATGAAATAACTTTCTGTCCCTTTTTTATCTCTCATTTGTATCCAACCTATCTTTCCAAAAATCCATCATCTAATTCTGCAAAATATAATGCTTATGCGGCGCTGGACTTGGTTTACAAGGCGTCTAATCAAAAAATCATTTCGACCTCCACTTCGCACTCGAAAAGCCTCTTGGGTAATTTCTTTTTCTTCTACATTTTCTAGCGCCACCTGGTGAGATGGCGGAAGGTGTGCATTTGTTTCGCAGATAATTTGCCTCGCCTAAGGCGAGAGAATCTTGAAAATGACTGGGTTTGCATTTATAATCTCACCTAATGTACTCAGGAAGATTTGTTTGAGATCAGACACACCCGAAAAATTGTTTTGTGCATCGGAAATTGGTTTTGAAAATTGTGTGGAGATTATTGCCACCAACGGGCTTCATTTCAAAGGTGGGAAATATATTGCTTGAATTAATGGCGTTTCACAAATGTGATAGAAATGAAGCGCATTCGCAAAAAAATCAATTTTAGTTTTATTTATGTAACATTAAAAGAAGCGTTTGACTATAAATCAGAAGTTTATTCATTTAATGAATGAAAAATTATTATCAATGAAATATGGCGAAAACAATTTTTTTTCCCTTCGACTTCTGTAAACAAATTTGGTGATTATAGATGTATGTATAAGGCAAGGTTTTAATATTTTGGGTCCAGTTCCCAGTTCTCTTCCCAATGAATTTGGATTTAAGTTTCAAAGAGTACTAAGAAAATGTTCATATTAATTATATGGATTTATCTACTTTTATACATTTTTATTTACTTTGATTTGTTTTCTGATCATAAAGGAAAATTTTTACTGCTGACTCTGGATTTTGTATGTACATCTTCCATTGGTCAGAAATGATAAAATAAGATATTGAAGGTAAATATTATGAGTGAAATAGTGTCAGTGGTAACAAATATTCTTCTCGATATCTGGCATGAATCAGATATCACACTAGTGTGGGCACGAATATTGTCTGTCTGATCAAGGATCGTCAAAGCAATTATTACGGGCACAAACTAAACTTTAAACTTAAAAATGTAAACAAATTTTATAGAAACAGCTTTCATAAACAGTTTTTTAGTGATGCCTTAAAAAGTAGAAATTATTTTTTACTTTTGACTTTTTAATTCATTATTATAAATATTACGGGATCTTGAAATATTTTTTCTCAAGTTCACTTATAGGTGGGATTTTTCATATGTAATAAATTAAATTAATTTAATCGATTTAAGTGTTAGTTAATTCTAAAGAAAATAAATAGTTTATTGTTATCAACAAATATACAAATAGCAGGAAAGGAGTGAAAAATCGATTACAAAATTCAATCCTTACAAGAAATAAAAAAATTAAATAAAAGTGAATAAACGAACTCTGCATTGAACGTAATCGGAAAGTTACCGGGAAGATCATTAATGTGAGGAAAGCGTTGAAAAAAAACACATTGTTAAAACTTTGCACAAAATAACATGCTTCAAACTGTAATTTTTAGTACATTTAGAGGATTTCTTTTCTCATTTTCTACTGCTTACTCAGACCAATACCTCTCCCAAATACTGCCAGTTCGACAGCATTCAAACATAACTTCATAAAAACATATGCAATAAATGATTCAATAATAATAACGGAGCTAAATGCAATAACATACATTAGAACAGTTTGATAATAGAATGTGTTATATTAAGTAGCTTATGACTAATATAATGCATAAAGACCATATAACCTTTCATATAGAATAGGGCAAATAAATTCGTGTATAAAATAAATCTAATTTATTAAATGCTTCTAAAATCTATTGTTTAATTTAGATTATAATTTCTGTTTATATAATATTAAATCCAAACAAACAATGCTTTTATGTTGATAAAATATTTATACTTTAATTGTTTTGGTTATACACAGAAGATCATATAATAACATCACATGATTTTTTTTTTGATTAAATCAAGGAGGAAATCATTCTCGTCTAGCATTTTTTTTAAACTTTAAGTATAATATTATCCCGGTTACATGTAATTATAATTTTCTTATGAAGCAATTTCAATATATGTTATTTCATTTTTTTCCTGTAAAAAGTATGAAATATAAACAAAGAGAATTTCGAGTAAAGTATTTCCTGAAGTTTCGTCAGCGAAATTAATATGCTTCCCTTTTTTTAGTTTAGTAAAACAGCATACTACAAACAATGAAAAAAAAAACATTCGTATTTTTATTGTTGTTGTAATGTTGATGGAAAGCATGCAAAGGAAACAGTTTTGAAAAATCCTTTATGTTTTCGTTTTATTGCGAATAAAGATGATTATCCACCTCTGTATGGCGCATCCTATAATCAGACTCTCCGCGTTTCCGGTGTCATCCTCTTAAACGAGCGGCATCCAACCGTGAAGAACAGTATTAACAAGTAAAAAGAAAATTGCTTCCAGCCAAAAGTAATGGTTTGATACATTTCGAGAATTGTAAGTTTGGAAGGAATGGCCGAAAATCGCGTCAGACATAAAAATTCTAGATGGAATTAAATGGAAAAATGAATATCATCAAGACAGGATTCAATTATTCTTGTGTTTCGTTTTTATTTGTTATGATACTTAATGCTTTTGTTTATATTTCATCTCTGTCATTTGGTTCGCACTCGTAGAAAGTGGGGAAAAGCGTCGAAAAACTCAAAGTCAATAAACTGCAATCTGAAGAAAAATTGAAGTACCAAGAAAACAGAATTAAAATAATCATATGTAAAATATTTTAAAGGAAATTTCAAAAATATATATTTCAGAATATGGCGAAACAACTGAAAAAAAAACCCCTTTTAAATAAATGTTAACTATGCCTAGAGTCAGGGGTGAAATGAATGATCGAATCGTCCCGAATAACAATACTTTGGTCAATATTTAATATGTTGTCAATGCATAATAGCTTCATTACGAACAGTACATGCGCCAACTTTTCTTTCAGAAATACTATTCATTATTGATGATAAGTCCAGGAGAACAAATCATTATTATATTTACCAGGAAAATGAGAACCAACTTACGTTTATCACGACTTCTTATCTCCATATTTGAGGTGCTGCGCTTTTATATAAGTTAAGAGAGGTAGATGTATAAATTTTAGAGAGAACCAGGTTTAAACAATAAAATGAATGTACAAATCACAAATCGATTAATAAATATAACTTAAAGGATTCTAAGGTAAGTAACTGCAATTTTTATCATTTGTTTCTTTTCTTTTTAAATTGTTTCATTTCCATTTTAAAAAAGAAGATCAAAGAGATCGATGAAGAAAAAATTTAAAGAAAAAAAAATTGCTAATATTCTTTTCTTTGACTAGTACCTTTCGTACTCTCATCCCGTGTTGCGCATTTTGTGTTTGTGCTCAGCATAACCATAATGTGAAGAGAATGAATATATATTTTAACTCACTTCCCAAATGATTATTACATAAAAAAAGAAGAAGAAATTGCGACACGTTTACAATTTTAGAATAAAAAAAACCGCTGAACAGTTTTTTTCCCTAAATCGTTTCAGTTTTGAGCTACCGTTCTCACATTCATAAGTCGATATGAATCTACGATTATGTTTTAAAGAGCACATATCAAAATTCATTAGCTTACCTTACTGAATTTTTAAGCTGTATTTTTATAATACAAATATTATTTGTCTCTATCGCAGAACATTCTAAAATTTAGAGATTTGTAAAAATGTTTGGATTAAATTTTTAGCGATTACTGTAATTTTTGTAAATAATCGAAACAGAAGTAAAGCAAGTTAGAGTCTATACTTTGAAAATTCTTCTTCGTTGAATGCAATAAAACTAAGATTGATTACATAAATCTCTGCGTAGTAGATTGATTACATTGTAACTGCTTTGTATATTGCAATTGCTATGATAATTGCTTTTTGTAGTTCTATTTTTCTACCATATCAATGGATCATATGAATCGTACATATTTGTTTAAAAAGTAAAATCTCTACATTGTATCTTCAAATGGTGAGAGAGCAAATATTTATGGGATTGTTTATGTCTTACTTTATAAGTAGGATGATAGCATAATTTCCAGATTGCGTATGGACGTTTGCTTGATCAACTTCAAGTTAATCCTCTTACTTCCTTTAATGCAGTTATTCTCTCACGGCATGCGTTATCCTCAGTGCAAATTTTAGATTAAATGCCGCCATTTTGTTTAAAGAAATAATTGAATAATAAATATAATCGAGATACTTTGCATCGAAAGATTGTGTAATTCGCAATACTGCATTTTCACTTTGATTTTTAACAGTGAGAAACAAAAATAAAATAAAAGATCCAATTGGAGAGATTTCTCCTAAACATTCTCGAAATTTTTCTATTAAAGGTTCTGATATTTCTTTCCTACTCCTTTCCTTAATTTAGGTTGTGAACTCCAAGTGTGCTCAGATTTTTAATTTTGAGAGTCCTGAGCTTGAGAGCTGTTTGCTCTGTAGGATTGTAAAGAAAACTTGCGTATTCACCGCGTGCCAAAACAGAATAAAACAAAAGGCCAGTTAGCGTACTTATTAAGCATGTTAATTGTAACTAATGTACAAGTTCCAGAAAACCAAAAACGATTTTTTTTTAAACCAAAATTTGACATAGAACTACTATTGTGCTCATAACATCACATACAAAATTTCAATCACATACAAGTCACCGCATTTTTGAGTTATCAAGTTCTCATGCATGCGAACATATAGACTGAAGGAAAGTCAAAACTTTTATAAATTTTGTATAAAGATTTGATAGGGATATGAATTTTAGAAGTTAAAGCTGTACATTAAATTTTATCTATCTAGCTCTCTACGTTTTGTTGTTATCATGCTCGCTTGTATCCGGAACACCGGACCTTTAAATAGATTTTGTTCAAAATTTGATAAAGATATAAAATTTATAAAAATAAATAAGGATATAAAGCTTTATAACTAACTATCTTTTTTTTTCGTTTTGCAGTTAGTGTGTTGCAATCGAAGAGCCAATCGGATAGCCTTCTACAAAAGGGATTTCTTTCAAAATTTGATTTTTAAAAAAAAAATCTACAAATTTTGTGGAAAGACCATAGAACAAATTTCACCCATCTAGTTTGAAGCATTTTTGAGTTATCGGGTTCGTAGAAAGACAGATAAACAAAATTCCGAAAATGTGTTTTTCTAACCCAGGGAGTTCTGAAATGTGGAGATGAATTTTTTGACAATCGCAGTATTTTCTCTTTATGGACCTCGTATACGAGAAAGTAAAAATACCATATTTGTGTAAGTTAGCGTTGCGCACATCCCTGTATCAAATGAGCATGAATTCACAGCATCAAAAGCAGTTATGCAGCAGAAAACTACCGTTATGTTATTTGTTTTTGATTTCATCATTGAAAGCTACACCAAAATCGATGTATTTTGCTATAAAAATATGGATGAACTAAATACAGATTTCACAATTGCCAATTAGTAATAAAATCTACAACAGATTTTAAAATTTAACTGGTAAAATGTAGATGATAAATATAGATATAATTTTGCTGTATTGACTGCCAAAGCTTATCAGGAGGAAATGGCTAAAGCACACATCTCTCTAGAAAATTGTGGTTATCTTTCTTTATAAGTTCTAAGTTTTTTTTTTCTTTCTGTTTCAAGAATAAAAATGTTTTTTAAAAAAATTATTTAATTTCACTTGTTAGAGAAATAAATTAATACTGAAATTTTTTCATAATTTTATTATTTTTTAAAAGACAATTCATCTTAAAATAACAAGTATTTTTGACGGACTTTTTAAAAATTAATTTCGTAAATACAGTATTTAAAATAACTCGTGGGAGGGGGTCTGTATATTTCCATTCAAATACGAGTGAACTTCGTTTAATGAGACAAGGTTATTTGTTTTATATTTAAAAAAAACTCTAATCCCGAAATGGGGTTTTCAAATATACATAAAAACCCTTTTTTTTTCCTTGGACCCTTAATGAATACACGTAACCCTATTTGATTCTGGCCCCAAAGTTTAGAAAGCTCTTTTTTTCAGAGAAATTAAACAATTGATTGGTTCATTTAGAAGGGGCGAGAATGAACTATGATTTATTAACAAAGTTTTTCTTTCTTTTAATCGTTTACTTTCCTTTATAAAAAGAAAAATAACATACGCACACAAATACAAAACCGTTATAAATAAATCATAAAAGGAGATGACAATTCGTACTCATTATTCTCCAAATCCTCCCTTTCCCTATCATCCTCATCAATATACCATCAGTTCGATCCGAACAATGCAACCTGAGCAATTGCAGTGCTCCAGATGGTCTACTTCGATATATCCCCCCATAGAAAGCAACATCTCGAGTGAAAGTTTCTGGCACTCTCACAACATCTTTGTATGCAGGCACAATATTATCGGCCGACCGTCCATAATCATCGTCTTCTTTAGGAGTGCCAATTAATGAGAAAGGAAGGCGCGTTTTCCTAATTAGCCTTCGCGTGTGAACTGGGTCACAGTTAACCGATCACTGAAGCAGAAATGAATGGAGTGCCAACGCGTACGAGGGCAAAAGAATTATTTTCTCGCGTCTCAGGTACAGTAGCCACCAAGGAGAGAAACACACACACTCTGCGAAGAGAAAAAACGGTCACGTTTTACAAAGAGACAGGTTGTTTGCTGATACGAGGGAGTAGCTAGACGGCTGACTCACGTAATGATGTATCGGCGAGCAAGAGAGAAGAAAGTGTGACGCAATCACGAGTTCCGAATCATTTCCCTTTTGGAGCCTTGCTGATGAAAGTGAATAGATTCGCCGTTCGACAACGGAATGAATGAACGGCATTGATAATTTAGGATTTTACAGTGTTGAATAATATGCTTCCACTGAAGCATGGGAAGTTATATGTTAATGATATTATTCACAATGCTAGATGCCGACGAAGCATATTGACTTAATAATAAAGAAATGGGTGCATAAAGAAAAGTTTCAAAATGCAGAAAACAAATATTCATAGAGTTACTCTCACTTTCAAATAAGATTTTTTTTTTAAACTTAAATCAATAATTTTTGACATTTCAGTAATTAAGAGTAAAACAGCTACTGTGTTATTAATATATAAAACTATTTTTAACATTTTATTTGAAATATTGAATGTTTTAAGCATTATGAATCTCTTCTTATTTTTACTTTCAATAATGAGTTATATGAAATTTTTCATTATATTTTCGTTTTTTCCATAGAATTTTATGACATTAGCGCCTCGCAAATGAAGCTTTTACTAGAATTTGAATTTTATAAAAGTCACGTATGCAAGAGTGCATAAACAATATTTTCATTTGAATGAATCAGAAATGCATTTGCAGCGAAGAAGAGGACAGTGGACACTCAAATTTTGGTTGCTTTTCGAAGCCATTTAATATAAGATTGTACATATTTTGAGCATAACTTTTGAGAAATAATCTGAAAATAATCTGATTATCATCTTATCACTTTAAAAAAATGAAAAAACAAAAAAAAAACAATGGGAAATCCTATAAAACCTTCTTTTTATCTTTCATTTTTCAATAAGAATAGTAAACCTCAACCAATGTTTAGTCAATAAATATGGGAATTTTAATTCTAAAGATAATAATTATATTTATTTTTTATTTATTATTATCATTAACAGCTACTTAATTTTGCATTCGTTTTAGGAACTCACGCTATGCAAATCAGCTCAAAGAGAAAATTCCTATATAAATGTTATATCTTATATGGACCTGAATTCTTCTCGATGCAGTTTAAAAGTCTAATCTTTCATTTGATCTGATTAAAACATGAATATTTTTATTTTGCTTTATAAATCCTGAACAATATTTATTTTTCTTTGTTCAATAAATTTTATGAGAATTAAATCAAATGTATGAAACTGAAAGTACTGTTAAAATAAGCATTGCATATTGGAATTAAATGAGAACGTTTGTAAGAAATATACAACTATCGTCTCAGATAATTTTGTAAGAAATGTTTAATATTGATTCTTCGACCAAAATATTGAATTTTAATTCTTTCATACATAATAGGAAGACTTTTCTGTAAAAAAAATCATCTGCATCATAATTTTAATAATTTTTAAGTCTATATTTTTTTTCGGTAAAAATTTTAATAAAAAATTCTAAGTAAAAAATTTTGGATAATTATATTGTCTTTTGAAAATTATATACCTGAATTAATGCGTATATGTAATGGAATTTCTATACTTTTTGAAATTTTTTCTTCAACATTAATTTATCTACCTATGAATGAATTTATCTTTTTTTTATTCTGTTGATGAAATACCACAAAGAAAACCATTCATCGTAGGTAACACTTTTTATGATAAACTTTTCATAAGTCTTGCTAAAAATAGTTTGAATCAAAACTGATTTTTAAAGCTAAAAGCAGATTAGTGAATCAATTAACTTTCATATGAGCATGTTAAAAACGTTACTGTTTTTCTCAAACGTTAAAAACGTTACTGTTCTGCCGCGTAAACCGTTTTTTAATGTGTTTGACCATGAAATCAGAGTCAACATAATCAATCTTTGCAAGCGATTTTTTTTAAATATTATTCATTCAATCATTTATCATTCATAAGATTTAAAACTAATTTGATTATTTAAATAATACAGCATTTTCGCATTGTGTCCTGATGTTATACAACATTGCCAATCAATGATTTGGGAAGCCATATTTATCTACTCATTGCCTAAAATGTCACTGATCAGCAAAGGAAAAAAAGTATCAAAAATAAATATTTACTAAAGTACTTTGATCAATAATACTTATAATAATAATAATGTTTCATCAATCAAATTTATTTACTTTCTAATGATCTTTGATGCTCCAATTTATACAATATCCCCAATGATAACCGAGAGGCCAAGCATTTATTATAAAAATAAAATACAACCGCTATAATAACCTCCAATAAAGGGATTATTTCAAACTTTTCAGTCTTAGTATTATTTATTCTCATATAATCTATATAATACAGATTATTCTCATACAGTCTATATAAATATGATGAAAATAGTTACGATGATGGTGTATATGAATCAATCGAAACAAGCCTAATCGGTTTTTTAGAAAAGCACTGGTTTTAACTGTTTCATCTGTTGCATCGCCGGGAATCATTTCTTTTTAATAATGATGAAATTCTATTTCGGATTTGTTTGCTCTCGATTCAACATGTGTTGGAGCATAGAGGTAAAGCCCAGTTGGACTTTTTATGCTAGATATTTCTAACTTAAAACATGGTTAACTATGGAGAGGAGGTATTCCATAATAATAAAAAACAGCGTACAGCAAACTTATATGCAAGACAAATCTTAAATGGGACTAAATAAGTTCGAAATTGTTTCAATTGCTTCGTTCAATAGAAGTTCGAATTCCTGAACTTTCGTTCATGAACCAAAGATCATTTCCAAAGTATTCATACATACGCATCATTGAATAACAAATTATTAAACGCAAGATCTGAGGTTAAAAAGACAGAAAGAGAGAGACCTTATGACCTTTCTGTTACATAATGATTTTATAGCCCTGTATTCAAAATTCGTGTACCAATGAGAAATAACTCCCTCTCAGAAAACTTTAGGGTACAATGCAGAAATTTTGTCTCTTTAATTTTGCACTTGATGAAATCTTTGATATCTTCTTATATCGAGATTTCGAAGAAGAAACATTACTGCGATTTCTCCTTTTTTCGGAATTCCGAAGGTAAAGAATTCGACTCACGCCAGCCCAAGGAATTTCCTGTTCTTAATTTTCCTTATTATAAGTCATTTTCGTTGACTGCCTTTTTCTTACTTTGTTCTTTACTCATATGTGCACGAAACCTTTTGAATGGTTAATCCTTTAACAGTTATCTAAATTATAATCGGTATATCAGTGTTGTTATCGTCATTTGACCACGATTTAAAATTACGTCCATCCAAAATACTCGTTATATTGCTTTAAAATGGGTCCTCTTTAGACATAAACTAAACTAGACCCCAGTATTGGGGGGTATGTAAGTCCACTCACAAGTGCCGTAGCTATAGAGTAGTAGATCGACAAAATAAAATGACTCCTTGATTTAGGTGCCCAAAATGAATAACAAGACCTGGATTAATCCCTTTTTCTAAATTATAAGATACTTTGAAATCAACTAACAAGATTATAAGGACGGATTCAGCATCTAAAAAAATAAAGTATTTTTATAATTAGTGGCGGTGCTAATTATAAAAATACTAATTAGGGGTTGCACTTTAAACAATTGCTAAGACCAATAGGTAAACTAAAAGTGGAGATATTTTGTTACTCGACAATTATACTAACTCATAGACTCAAGGAAAAAATCTTACTATACAACATCTATACTATCCCTCAGGAGAAAGTTTAACTCCTCTTCAATGCATCTGCTCTTTATTTTTTCCAATTTAATTTATTATCATGCAAGACAAATTGTTCGGATATAAAAATGAAGTATATGTTGATTGGAATTTATTGTCATGCTTAAACACCACTTATTATTTATTAACGTAACTATTTAAAATTCATGAAACAACTGAATAAAATCTCCATAACTAATAATAAAAAAAGAGACGACTATTATTTTCTAAAAATGAGCGAGCAGAAGTGAGAAAAGGGCAAATTTTATAGCCTATTAACTCCGTTGGATGATTCCAATTTTCATTACATGCAAAACAGGTCTGCTGAGTGCATTAGAAACCTGGCCACACAGTGCCTTCCTTCACGCATCCTTCGCACTTTTTCCCACGTCAATCAAAGTGGGTGGAAGGCTGAGAAACGCGCATTCAACAGTGCCCTCACGTCGCCAGCCCTTTGATCTCAAAGAAAACCAGAACCCCTGCAGAAGAATCTCCACCTTCTCGCAGCACTTCTTTACTTATTGTTATTATTTATTTATTTTTTTATTTATAACATTTTTTTTTTTCACTTTTTCCTATCGGAGTGAAGGTGATAGTGCCAGTGCAAGTTCATTCGGATTCCAAGCACACGGAAAATGTTTCAATTATTATTGTTTTTTTAATTTTATTTCTTATTTTTTTTCTCTAAAGCTCTTATTTCTTTTATAAATACTTTCACTTGTCATCGGATGGTTATCGTTGAACTTTATGCTCGTTTAATAAAAATCGGCTTCCGTTTTTCATGGCTGTGACGGTTAGAGTGAAAAAAAATTGTGAAGAATTGTTGTTAATGAAGTAGTTTCCGTAAATGTCTTTTTTTTTTTCACTCTCTCCTTTCATTTGAGGTTTCAAAGTTTCTATGCAATTAATCTTAAATTAAGAGAAGAATAAGATAAGTAATTTTGTAAATAATAAAATGTATTTTCATTTCAAATGTAATGCATCGTATAATGTAAATATGTATATTAGAAAAACCGTACTACCGTAACGGTAAAAAAATTAATGGTTTGTGGTTAAAAAATTTTTTTAGTTTTAAATTTTAAAAAATTTAATTTACAGTTTTAAACTTAATAATTTCTTTTCTTCCGACATAGACCATTAAATTATTTTATTCAAACTAATGCTCCTGAAGCAGGAAAATAAAAACTTACAAGATCCAAATTATGTTTTAACCAAATAAAACTCTTCTGGGGAGTGGAATTATTTTTCTTCTTCATAAGAAGTGGCAATTAATCTTTTTCATACTCTTTATTTTATAAATAAAAAAAACGTGTATTTCATTTTTCTAATTATAACTACAAAATTGACAAATAAAACAACACATTTTTATTTAATTTTAAAACCATATATTTGTACCAATAAGATTTAAAACGAAAAAAACTAAAGCAAAAAATACAGTTTTTAAAGTAATTTTTTGTAGCTTATTTATAGATAACAATGTTTTCATCATTAATAACATTGCATCTACTGATATAACAAAATGCACAATGACTATTAAAAGAATTTTAATATCTGATTTCGTTATTTTTTAAGTGTTAAAGAAAAATGATTTTTTAATATGTATTGACAGTTAGTGCAAAAATGGTTGGATGTTTGTTCAGATAAATTGAACATTAACCTATGATGCATCTCTTATTAGAGAAAAAAAATTTCTAGACTATGTTTAGTCATTTTCAAATGCAAAACTGGAAGAGAGAATAGTTTAAGTTGATAATCTTATTCCTATAGAATGTCAAACAATATCTGAAAGATTAAAATTTCAGATTTTTTCTGTTGCTGATACATAGCTGAACGTCTCATTAACTTC
Source organism: Argiope bruennichi (assembly GCF_947563725.1). NCBI lineage: Eukaryota > Metazoa > Arthropoda > Arachnida > Araneae > Araneidae > Argiope > Argiope bruennichi. Next base: position 83,362,652 of record NC_079152.1, read on the forward strand.
AGTTATCATATCTACATACTTACTTTGTTGTCTCGTCTATGATAATAAAAAAATACATATTCAGTACAAAAAGAAAATGAAAAAAAGCCGACCTAAAAGTTAAAAAAACAAAGCTAATGATTGAAATATAATGATCTTAACATCTGACCTGTTTAAAAAAATGATCACCTCTTTATAAGAATAAAGAAAGTTGATATTAAATGCTGTCTCCATTTTGTTTAATACATTAATATAAAAATTTGACAATATACAATCATGGAGAAGATCTCATGATTTTATACGAGGCAAAAAGTGACAAAGCTATAAGAAACCGGACTTGATACTTCAGAACCTAACGCAAGGAAGCATTGATTCATTTTTTATTGATAGATTACTTGTGATGCTATTATATTTCATTTGTCTATTTATATGAGTTTATTTGATCTTGCGTTGTTGCTTTAACTTATTGGTCACAGATTTTTCATATTAAGATGCACAATGGAATTTCAGAAGAGAGGTAACTCTAATGCTCTATCGTCATCATAAAAATTAGAATTCCTTTATTAAATCACAACGAATAGGGAAAGAAATTATTGATCATTGATTATATTATAGAAAAAATAACTATTGACCATCTTAATATAGGTTTAAATGAAGGATAAGTAATTCAAATAAATGCAAAATTTTCTAAAGAGTCACTCCACAAGACTTTATCTATATATTTAGTAGCTAAATCTGTATTAATTTTTCAATTGTATTTTTTTTCACAACAGAGATTATGATTCTCTTAATATGTTATAAACTACTACTGCTAATTGATATTCAAATTAAATTTTTTGAAAATTTCTAAAAAATATTCTATTGTAGAACAATTTAAACGACAGTTAAAAATTTTTTTTAGATTTTCAGGTTGCTGCTTTTTTTTGGAACAATTTGTGAAACTTTGAAATTTTAGAAGAATATTTTCCTGAAATTGATTCACACAACCGTTGTTTGTAATAATTGCCAATAATTTTAACTAAGCAAATTCTAAAATACTTTACATCTTAATTTAAGATTTTTTTCCAATCATTCTCCTTCTTATTTTCTGTAAATCCAAATTGCGTTCAATTCAATGACAAAAACCTTACAGATTTGTTGAGTCAGTAGTAGTGAAACATCACAAAAATTCATTATCCGAATGACCGGAAAATTGTCTTCTCACATTTTTCGTCGCTTCAGTCCAAGAAATATTGATAACTGAAAAAAAAAATGCAAAAATTGTTTCCTGATGCACACTATAGCAAATGACGTGTAACAGAATGGCGTGTGGTATTTCTTATCAAACTCCGCTCTCTGATGATAGTATTAAAGAACGGTAAAGAACCATCAAAATATATAGCTTGTGGATGATGCGCAAATAATTGCCCCCTCGAAAAAGAAAATTACTATTGAAAGAAATCAGCAACAACCTAACCTGACCTGGACGGCGGAAGAACGAAGATCCAACAGACCCTGGTCTTTCATTAGCAACAAGTCGCGGCTGACCCTAAGGAAACTTTCCGAACCCAACCATTTCAGCGCCTCGAGAACCCTTGGTTAGTCCCATCTCCAAAAACCAATCGCCCAGACCGCCTACTTACCAATATGATGATGATACTAGTAACATAAGAGTTAAAGAAAATGGTTGCCCGCCTCCACCGCCAAGCCTACCTAAAGCTGATGGCAATTTGAAGACGCTATTCGATGACCTTCCATTTTCAGAAATGGAAAAGATCGTTTGGGCACGTGCTCTTTCTCAAGGTCATCATCATCATATTTTTATGCGTTTTCAGTCATTTTCTTGCCGAGGCACCGGAAGTGGAAAATAGTTCCGGGTCAACGTACTTCCCACCTTTCTTATACTAAACTTTTAAAAAACAAAGCAAGACGTTATAAATTCATGCCATTTATTTTTTTTTTTTTTTTTGTCTTCGAGTAAAGGACTAAAGATTGACAAAAAAAAAAATGAAAAATAAAGGGCATCACGGCAGCTTTATGAGATGCAAATTGCGAAAAACATATTTAGTTTGGTGAATTATTTGTTGTTGTTACACATATTTCTTAGGTGGCTTCAGGAATAAATTTAGCAACATGTTTATATTTCTATAAATTTTATCGAAAAAATTTATGAATGATTGGTTGTTTTGCTCTGAATGGAATATAAAATTTTGAAAAGCATAGAACTGAAAAATACCTCAAACTAGAAATAAAACGAAAACGTGTTTCTAACATTTATGAAAAATAAATTTAAAAAGTCATTACAAATGCATGTAAGATGTCGAGATTTTTTTATAGTGAAATTAAAAAAGAATTAATAATAGGCATAAAGAAAATGAATTTTCAATAAACATCTTGAAAAATAGACAGTGAAAACAATCTAGGAAGGATTTAAAATTACAGCTTAAATGAAAATAAGAAAAAAAAAGAAAGAAAAAAAAACTAAGGCGAAAATTATATATATATATATATATATATATATATAAACTTATACGTTCATAGTCTATTCTGGGCTATTTTGGAAACAAAAAGTGAAAAGCTTTATTCCTGAAAATTCTTTTATGTAGGAGGGGAAAAATGAATCTTGGAAAATATGAAATTTTTGGTACACTGAATTCAACTAGTAAGGCGGAAATTCTGACATTTTTTATGTATATATTATGCCACTAGAAGATAAAATTATGAGGCAAAGTAGGAATGTCTATTTGAAGTAATTGAATTTCTTCTGAGAAAGCGGGAATCAATGTTTTTTAAGGAGTTCCTAAGGAAAGAAAATGTTTTGCAATACTTTTTTGTCATTCAGAATTGATTGTAAATAGCAGAAATCTGTTCCGTAAACTTCTATATTCGTCCACTTAAATTTTCAACTCGGAACGCATAATATCTTCAAAAAATACAGAATTGTATGAAGATTAAAACTGTCAAACCAAGGTTTGCAGTTATTAACAGGCATTTGAATCTTAAAATTTTTATATATTTTTCGACACATGATAATTATAACATTAATATATTAATTAATATAAAATTATAATTAACATTAATATATTAAACAACTCGTAATATTATATTGCGCGTTAAACACGTGTTTTCAAGTAATAGGGCAAAATTTTGAAATATAAAGTATATGTTCTTTTGCCTTTGGGCAAAATAAAAATAAATTTTATTTAAGTTCTTAAGTCGTGAATTTTAATTTTCAAAATATAAATTATAAAGAAAAATGGGTAAATGGTGATTTAATGTAGACATTTGAAATTATTGTAGAAATTAAAATTTCCGAATTAAGTTGATTCACTTTTAGGATATGTAAGAGTAAAACTCATAAAAGAGGATTATGTTGTAAGAAGAAATATACATGAAATAATTTTTCAAATACTATGAATCTGAATATTAGGCATGTGATTATAAAATCTTTTTTTGATTTGCAATTATTTTAAATGTGAAATTTAGGATTTAAATATCCTGTTAGCCAACTTCGCAGAAAAACTATTTTAATACTGGGGAAGCTGAATAACTTCGGCTCGTAAAAGAAAAAAAAAATGTTTTTTAAAAAAAGAATGAGAAGCATCCGCCACAAATGTGTAGAATAGCGTCATCTTCACGCAGCATATTTTATTTAAATATACGAAAATGTCATGGGTTTTTTTTTTAACAAAAGTTATTTAGAATTTTTATTATCATTATTATTTATTTACCTTTTGTTCCAGAAAGATCTTTAGTAAAAATATTTTTAAAAATTTGGTTTCGAAATTTTATAAAGTAAAACATTATAAGTAATAACTTAAAACATACTGAAAGGAAAACAGAAATGAAAGTTGATAAAAGAATAATACTTGAAAATCATCTAAGTTAATTTTACCTTTATATCATCATTACTTTAAGGACACGCATTTCAATGCGAAACTTTAAAACAAATCAAGACAATGTAATTAATGGCGTGAAATATGAATGACGGTACGCTCTTTAATCTTAGTGGATCTGAGATTTCAACAATCGACCTCCGCCATGCTTTGGAGCTATCTGTCTGTACCCATACTTCTGTTAAATAGTAGATAGCTATTCAAATTGCTGTATATTTCGCAACATTTTTGTCATCAGCTTGTTCAATTATGCGAGAAGGTATAGAAGATACCAGTCACTTTTTTTCTTCGCCTAACCTTGGAAGGACAAGGTGTTATTGGGCAACGACGACCGTCATTCGCACAAAGTATAAAAAGCAAAAAGCCCCGGGTTATTTTTTTATTCGAAGAAGAATATCGTCTCATCTCTTAGTTTCCGTTTCCTGTATTAAGAGCCTCCCCTGTAGTAAGCCCATTATGAACAATGGGCTTAGAAATTCATTGCGAAATAGATGGATCCTCCGAATGGCTAATGAGATTTTTTTCTGCTATTATTGTTTCTTATGTAAGACAATCGTTTTGAAGGAGATTTTGGCGCTATGTGTCTTTCTTAAAAGGCGTACGCTGAGGCGTGGAGTTTCCATTGACGTCACACCCATATTGACACCAGAAATTTCAGAAAAGAATGAAATCAGTTACGTGCCATTAATTGCTAGAATATTTTGGATGCATAAACATTCATTAGACTAAGGCGTGACTTTCAGTGATTTGAAGCAAGTATAGATTCAGGGATGATCGTCTTCGGTATCACTCAAATTCATTGCGCATCGGAAAACTGATTTTAAAAATAGTCGTCTAATTTGTTTTGCACACAAGGTCAGTTTTAAGTTGCTTTTTCACCGTAAAGGAGAAATATAAACTTATGTTCGTCTGTATTATTATTTATTACTTGATTCCTATAATTCTGGAAAAGTTTTGAAGAATTTCCTTTATAGTTTTTCTCTTGCTGATTCATTTTAATACAATATCAGTAATTAAAACAAAAAAAAAATTACATTTACGTATAAAAATATCTATTGCATAGTTACAATGGTGAAAAGTTACACTCGAGACGAGATTGATTGTTAATTTAACACTATTTCTTGCACAAAAAACCAACCCATACCACCGGAAGAATTCAATATTACTGAAAGTGAATATAATTCGCATAGAAGTGGTTGTCATATGCTCTTGATGTATCATTTTTCGTAAATGGAACGGTACTAAGCCGTGTACAAAATATTTTCCTCTACAGTGAATTACCGTATTTGAAGATTTGACAAAATAAATGAGTATTCTATGCTAGAAATTGATTATGATATATTCTTCTATTGGGTAATCTACGTTTTCTATAAAATATCATTTAACATGTTCATCCATTGATCTAATAAATTATTAATATCTTATTGGACCATTTTATTTTCAACAATACGTACGCGGATATATTTGCTTCGCTATGAGCAGGCAGCTAGTGAAAAAAGATCGAGAAAAACCTGTGCTTAATGTAATAATAATATTGAACATATAACATTTGTTTTTCAAAAATTTATTTGTTAAATTAATTTGCTCTAAATTATATACATTAAAAAAACACGAACAACTGAATTATTCATTTATTTTCTTTATTATTTCATCAGGCAACTTAAACATCACTGAAACGTGTAACTAAAAACACTAGTGATATCACGGCTAAGTACTCAGTGCCCTTCCCTTTATTTTAATGACTAATTCCAGACTCTTCTTCTCCATAACCTCTGTATTCATCCCGCGAGTCATTTTAAGTAATAGATTCTCCGATTCTCATGACCTTTCGAGTTAATAATAAGTAACAAGTGGTCTCGGTCGGCATTGGAGAACGGTCGCGTGGCCAAGGTTACTCTGCGGCCAAAGGTTAAATGATCCAGACGATTTACCTGTCACACCGCACTTCAATCTTGGCCAGATGGGAAAGGACTTAGGAAATGAAAATGAAGTATTTTCTGTGAGTCTTAAACTTCCTTTTTCTTTCCTGATCGTGAAATCAATTACTATTTAACTATATATGAGAAAAATAAAGTTTAAAACACGAATTCATGTTTTCTCTTCTTCTATGTTGAGAAAGGTGTAGCAAAGTATGACTGATCAATTTTTAATTTTTGAGGAATTAGAAATTCGTGAGAAGTAGTCGTGTCAGGATACATTTTAAAACCGTCAGTTATATATCTTTTATGTATTTGTCTTATTTGGAGCATCTATTTATCTTATTACGATATATTATGTAACTAATTCAATTAATTCAGACAATATCTCTAATGATATTATTTTTATCTATTAAGTTCTTAAAAAATCGATTTTAATAGCTCAAAACAATATAATTTAATGCATTAATACTGATGAAGCAAAGACTTCTTTTAGATTGACTTTAATAATCCGTTATCAACGGTGTTGGATGAGTGATTGTTTTGCTATCTGACCTTTTCCAATCTGTATTACAAGTCTTTCTTATTGGTGGTACAGATGCTGTAATTGAAGAACCTTTACAACTCTTAAAGTGAAATCAACGGATGCCTTAGGGAGAAAACATTTACATTTGAGCATTATAGATTCTATATCTAAATATTTCTTTCTTTTGCGCTTAGGTTGATATAGATACCATACAAAGAAAATAAGGTAATACTGTCTACTAATTAATTAAATTCATGGTCATTACTTTGAAGGATTATGTTTAATTTAATAGGCCAAGATCAGTAACGGATGTATGCATTTTGCCACTCTTTTTAATAAACGGAACAATCTAGTTCCACATTTCAACACATTTCTAACTTAATCAACATATAAATTATTTATTTTAGGATAATTTTTATTTTAATAATTTTGTAAAAATATTTATGTTATTATTTATTTATCATAATTCAAGATTGTGAAAGCTCACTTGTTTGCACACATTATTAGTACATTTAGTAAAATATTCGTATTTTTATAAATATTTTGATAACAAAGTATATTTAATGAATCAAACAGGAATATGATTAACTGGCAAAGTCTTAATATTGCTAATATTTTATAATTCATGGAAATTGTATGTTTGAAACTTTATTTATATGGCGATTAGGTTAATAACATTTTTTTAACATTTTTTCTATGGCTCCCCTCAATCAGGCAACGTTTACAGCTGACTACTAGGAAATCCGAAATTGGCCAAGACTATGCAATCTAATACATCAATATTATCTTGTCAAAGACTTCTTGTGAGCACGATTTCTGTCAATTATTGGTCTGCAGTATACTGAGAATTCAAAATCATTTAACATTATTTCTATCTTTGGTGCTGATTCTGTACTAAAGGTTGTTTCTTTCTTTTGGGCATGAATTCTATAGATGCTGTAAGGAGAAAATATTAAAATTATGATATTACAGATGCTCTATTTAAAAATATTTTTCCTTCCCGTAATGATTAATACAGAAGTTGTGCAGCGTGGAAAAAAAGGAATTTTACACTCTCGCAGTATAATCTTTCGTGACTGTGACAACACTGCGAAAGGAGCCGTTTCTTTTGAAAATGGGGCAAGTCCATTTTTTGTTATTGCGAGATATTTAAAGGTTTGCATTTCAATAAATTTAAACGATGATCAAGAACGAACACAGCTAGATTTTCCATAATGTTTGAATCATCAAGTCTATCAAATGTCAATTTTTTTTTGTAAAGTAAAAAAATATGAACTATATGAAATTTTAGATCAAATGCCTCTAATTGTTGACAATCATTTGATATCTGTATTTTTATAGATAAATAAAACTTGGTGTACTATCTTAACAACAAAATTTTGATCTGCATCAAATTTTGACTTAATTGGTCAAAAGGAAAAAAATCAAAATGTCTGCTCGATTCCATTCACTCTATGACTAAGCTAAATGTAAAATTATGTAATCATACAGAAATGCAGAAGAAAGTCGAGGGAGAAGCATTTCTACTGATTAATATACAGTGATATAGCTTAGTTTAGTTTAGTTATATTAACGTCGCTTTGTAAAACAACACTCTGGCTATTTTGGGACAGATCTCGTCATTGTGAACCGTGGTCAGATGGCGAGGACGACACCTGAGGTGGCACCTCCCTCTCCACACCAGCGGGAGGACGTTCGGCACTGACAGATTTAACGTGCAACAGACCCCCTTACATGACGGTTCTACGATGGAATTGGGGCTCGAACCTGAAACCCTACGGCTCATGAGCCGAGATCTAACAACGAGGCCACCGCGGGCAATGATATAAAAAAGGGGGGATTATCTTTCTGTTTAGTTAGAATTATCGCTTTTAAAAAAAAATGACTGTACAGTTTTCTCAGCAACAATTGAAATATTAAAGCTACAAACATTATTATTATGCGCAATGGTCTATATTGATTACTAAGAATGATATTTGCGTTTTCAATTTCCAAAATTGAAGTTACCTAAATCTCTGAATTAATTTATAAATGTAAGATAATTTCTACTTTTGCTATCTTTTAAAATCCTAAAATATGCATAACTTTACTTTTTACTTTTCACTAGTAAATAATTTTTAATGGAATAACGATTTTGAATATTCCGTGGATTAGGAATACATATACTAATTTTCTTGAGATTTTATTTTATTGGAAAAACTGGCATTATTACCTGATTCAAAAAATAAAAGAAGCAGAACTTGTTACAGTTCGATTACTTCCAATTACTCAGGTCATAATTATATGTTTTAAAAAATATAAAAGAGTGATAAATTGTTTAAGATTTCTCTTATCAAATAATTAAATAAATACATTATTAGATTTATACTTAATTCAGCTTACACATTGTTATACTTAATTCAGCTAATTTTTTATTCAAATATGTTTCAGATGTCAAATTTGTTTCTATAAACAAGCTGACGTTTAATTAATTATAATAAGATGATAATCAATTTTTCATGCATATTCTCAAATTGTTTAGAAGAAATTTGAAAAATAATTGAGATTATAAAAGAAAAAAATTGAAAAGAATCTGCTTGTTTCTGAAAAAAAAGCTCTAAAAGGAAAAGCTGTTTAAACGTGTTGCGATGATAAATTTTCCAAATAGAATAATGGATGGAAAGAAAGTTTACTTTTATCTGGTTGATGTATCCAACAACAATTGTTCAAAAAGTTGACAATATGGTCAATAGGTTAGACAGACAATGCGTTCAAAATTTAAACCATCACAATTAATGAATATGGCAGAAAAAAGTCCTTACATGTACTATATTATATTTTAAACATATCATTCGAATACAATCTTAGCTATTAGTTTATAATTTTTACTTTTGAGAATGATAGTATTTTGATGTCAATAAATATAACATTTTTAAAAGACAATAGCCGATTCATCAGCATTTCAACCTGATTTGTATGCTTAAATTTTATAATTATTCAACAACAGATATTTTTTTATTCTTATTAAAAATAATTTCTTCATGTCTAGAGTTTATTTTCTTTATTTATAATTAAAGATATCAAGGCAATATGAAAACAATAATTATATATATATATATATATATATATATATATATATATATATATATATATATATATATATATATATATATATATATATATATATATATATATATATATATAACAATATATATAATTATATATATATATATATATATATATATATATATATATATATATATATATATATATATAATTATATATATATATATATATATATATATATATATATATATATATATATATATATATATATTGTTGAGGATATTAGAATAATATATCAACACTTAATAAACATCACCATTCATTCAGTTTTCTAAATTTTACAAGAGGAAGAAGAAAAACTGAAATATTCGTAATCAATATTGCCTTTATATATTTATTTTATTTTTCCAGTTTGCAAAGAGAAAGTATTACAATCGTAACAAAATAAATTAAAAAAAGCACTGAAGATTTCGACGAATCTCCATCTAGGATACACGTTTTAGGAATTATGTCTATCTGCCTGTTTGTTTTTTTGTCAGTGAACACGATAAATCAAAAACTCTTTGAGTTCAACAGACGTTTGAAATCTGGAATGTAGTTTTGCACTAATTCTGCAGATCTCTATCAAATTCTGAGTTATCCAATCCAAGGAAGTTTGCCTTCTTGTCCGAGTGTAAGTGATTATGATAACTAAAAAAACAAAGAGCTAGATGTAAAAGTTTTAACTCTTAAAGTGTAGATCTGAATCAAATTTAAAATCAAATTCCACGTTTCTGTAGTAGAGAGGCTTAATAATGAAGTTTTGGATATCACTATTTCTGAAGATTTTAAACTATTTCACGGACACTTTGATGGAGTTCTGCCAATCAATCTGTAGAGTTTATTCGAGGGAGCTGTTTATTGGCTCAAAGTAACGACATACAGAGCAAGCTGCTTAACTCAGTCAGAATTGACCGCCGAGAAGTCAATTTTTCTTTTTAATGTTAGTGATGTGTCAGGAATATTTTATTTAAATATGACTAGCAGTATCGAATCATTACATAAAAGTTTAGATCTTACATTTATCAATTCGAACAACTTATTTATAATTATATATATTATTTAATGCATTCTTTCAAACGGAATTATATGAGCCGTTTATTTTGAAAGTGGGGCAAGCCTATTTTTTGAAAAAAATGGAGATATTGATAGTTACACATAAATATTGTTATGATCTATTTAAATGTAAACAATTTAATGTAAAAAAAAAAATTCTAGTACTAAACAGTATTGAAAATTTGCTTATTTTGAAAGCGGAGCAAGATTGAAATTATTTTTGACCGAATATATTACGGCAAAATTTAGCTCCCGTTACTGTATGGTGAAGCAAATGTGGCCGTTAGATATCATGTTTGAAATCTAGTCTATCTAGTTTGATATAATGTCTAAATAGGGAGTTTCTATCTATCTATCTTTGATAATGAAAATCGGTGATTGTTCAGTATTTCATAAATAATAAAAAGTATATCTTAGTTTTGTGTTTCGATAACAATATGTTTACTTCCGACACCGATTGTTTAGTTCAGTGACAATGAAATAAATATCATTGATCACAAATTTTTGTTGTCAGGACATTCAATTTTACCGAACGATCGTAATTTTGGAGGGGTAGAACTGGCAATTCGGAAAACCAATTGGTTGTATATTTCCCAGGATTACTATAAAGTGATACGAAATTGTCGAAAACATAATAAATGTTTAATACATGAAATGAAATGCGGATATTTATTTTCAACCCAACCTCTGGAGAAAGCGGTTTTAAAAAGAAATAAAAATATCGATGGAGAAACCGTGAATTGTTTAACTACATGTGGGATCAGATTTACAAGGGATGCACCATACAAAATGTTCTACAAAACTTCGATAGAACGAGATGCTGAATTTAAAATTATCGATTGGCAACCACGAAGAGGAAGACCAAGTAATTTCGGGAATATCAAATTATCTTTTATGTATGAAAAAAAGGAGATCTATCACATCTAAAAAATGTAAGGATATGGATTTATTTTCATATATACCTCCTTTTCATCATGCACCTTTTAAAATGTTAAATACTGAATAAAATTCAATTTAATTATACATACGCATAAACTGAAAATGTATAATTTCATTGAAATTTTTAATAAAAGTGATTTTTTTTTTGTTATGTTATACTTTCTACAAGAATATTTTTTGTTTTGTTTCGTTTTTTATCAAATGAATAAATAATTATAAATTTTTGAATAGTATTGTTAGAGTTTTGACTCCCTCCGGTGGAGAAAAGGGGAAATTCTGTTCCCCTAACCAGATCTATTCGAGACGCCGACGCGGCGACATGTACATACTCTCTCTCCCGTCTTTGTGTTGTGATGTGTTTGTGTGGTAGCTTAGAAATGTCCGTGTCTATATATGTGTGAAAATAAAACCTATGAAAGTTTCAACTCCTGCTTCGTCATTAATGGAATTGTCATGCACTGACTGAACAAGTATTTAGTGTTTATTATTAAAAAAAGGCTGATGCAACTGAAATATTTCCCCTTTAAATGAACGTTTACAATAATTCATTAAATTTGAAAGTGGGGCAAGTTCATTTAGTTATAATAAAATTCTTATTTTTTTAGTCAACACTGTAAATACTATTGGATTATAAACTTGCATTATCTGGTACCACAAAATACAAAAAAATACATATATTTAACAATATTTTTAAATTTATTGAAATGCAACCCTTTAAATATCTCGCAATAACAAAAAATGGTCTTGCCCCATTTTCAAAATAAACTGCTCATATGCTTGTCTCTAAATGTATTGAATTAACTGCTGAACCATCGAATCGATTTTGTATGCATGAACTGTAATGGCTTCGATTATTTAAATGGAACAACCATCTACACTACTTCACATTGAGAAATGAAATATTAAACAATTTTTTATAACAGGGAAAAAATAAAAAAAAAGGATAAGATCATAAATTCGAAAAAAATTCCCTTAAAATTTGAGTAAAATATCATCTGTTGTACTCGTTGATTTTTTCTCAAATTCCGTCGAAAGAGCGTACATGGAAATTATTTTAACGACAAAATTTTGACTTTATTGTAGCTGCAGAGTTTTGAAATTTTCTTTCTTATAAAAGAATTATACAAAAAGTACGCTAATTGTCAAAAAAAATCAGTCTCGTACTTTTGATGAATCTTCATAATTAATTCATTCCTGTATCAAAAAGAAAAAAAAATGCAATTGTATAGACCTGTGGGTCGTAAATATCTGCCAAATTTTAATCAAAATTATCAACAAAAAGTGTCTCTGCATGCTGGAATACTAACTCAAAACCTCAAATGAGCTAGATAGCATGTGGTTTCATTAGATAGGTTCTTATCCTATTTATTTCCAAATCTATTAATAGATAGATATCCGTCAGTCGATCCATTCGAGTATACGTAAATATGATTATGTTTTGTTATGTGATCTAAGTGCTAAAATTGCATACTTGCATCAAATTGTTGATAAAATTCAACCGTAGGTAGACTGTCTCTCTGTATGAGAATAAACTAAATAAGTTATATTTAATGATTAGTCTTAGCTTTGGCCTTTGGTTGTGCGATTAAATTAAATTTTGATCCAAGTCTGCCATAAAGGAAAGGATATTTCCCTAGAAGGAGTATTGTATTCTCTTCCATATATACTGCGAATCTTAACACAAAAAGGTCTTACGATTCACAAAAAGAATCTTAACACAAGTATAAGACAAAGTCGAGAGAAATTCTCGTTAGTCAGACATTTTATATCATGAAATTAAATTACATCTTAATTAAATGTTAATGTTGATGTATTATATGCTTTCATGCAGTTACTTATTCACCTTTTTTTTTTAATTTGTTTAAGTTGATATCATAACTAAACAGTTAGGTTATTTTAAAATGAAATATCAAATTTCCTCAAAAAATACACGTAGATCAAATGTTAAAGAGCATTTTCAGAGGAAAGATTAAAACAAATATTAAAAAACACCAATTTCTCGGCATTTTGAAAGAAAGTAAAAGGATTTCCCCCCTAAATAACAACAAAAAAAATCACATCGTTAACGCCCAATAAAATGCAGTCTGTTGTAGATGTTAATCCTTTCGCTTTCGAAAACTCCATTCGCATTTGGAGGGGCATAGCTGCTGACCTGAGCCTGACAGCCCCACCCCCCATTTCCACAGAGATCACGGAGAGATACAGGAGGCAAAACCTGAGAAGCCTGGAAGAAGGGTGAAATCTAGGTGTGGTCAGTTTCATCAACTGGTTAGAAAGCCTTACCGGAAAATAAGGTCGACAGTTCCCCCGGTTTAGCCGGCATGCCAAAGGGAACCAAGAGAAAAGGGTGAGTTCGAATTAATCCATCAAACTGCTACGATGGCGGAGGTGAGGATTATATAAGCCAACAAGACTCAGCACGCCTTATTTTTACAACACTCCAGCAGATTAAGCTTCTTTGCATAAGATTCATGCAGTGTTTGGAGCACTGCGTTAACGCTAAATTTAGCAATTCTTTCTAATATGGATGAATGAATGTGTAAACTGACATCTATTTGTATAGATGAATGTGTTTTGACATATGCAATGCAAGGTAAATGGTTCAAAGCGATTTAAAGAAAAGGCGATAATATGTTGAAAAAATTTGTTTGTGTTTAAAATTGATATCGAGTTGAAGACAGAAAATTAGCTAAATCAGTAAATTTAATTTAGGTCAAGAAGGAAAATGCATTTTAAAATTATAATACATGTAGGCCGCCGCAAGGACTGTTAACACCTAGAAAAGTGTTCCCATTAGATGTCAATAGAGGGACATCATTCAATGTATTCAACTTTGACAAATTAATCTTGAAATTTTATGGGAACCAAATAAATGGAAAGAATAACCAAATGGAAAGAAAGCAGAATCGCTGAGAAATGTTCATTAGTCATTTGAAAGTACTAAAAATTTTCAAAAATTTCAGATTTTGACTAACGCAAAAATCTTACAACAATAAAAGCAGAAATAGAGTTGTTGGGAAACTTAACAATGATCATTTAAAATATCAGAAAAAAACTAATAGAACCCGCACGAATTTGCCAGAAACATGAAGAATATTAAAAAACCACAACCAATAAAATAAAGTTATAAGATTATAGTAAAAATTAATAATGGTTTTATATTTATTTATTTATTCCTAATAATGGCATCACTTGACGAATTACAGAAGAAGAAAATTGAAATAAATAACTGAAAAGTCGCCTTAAAAGAAAAGACATAAATACTGCTTGGTGCAAACCATGTTATTATATTAGAATTTAAATTATATAAAAATAATCAATAACCTTTTGCACGTTTTGTTCACCTATCTCCAAGATTCATATTGTGTTTCTTTTGAGATCTTTATATGACAACTGATCGTTTCGCTTGTCTGCCATCGAGTTATGGATTTCTGATACAAAGTGGAATTATAAGCGCTGCAACTACTAAAAGTAAATTTAAATTATTTAAAATAGCATAAACTGATATCATTAATAGTTTTTATCTATTAAAGAAAACTAAATTATGAATTGCGCAAATTAAAATTTCCTGATACCAAAGGATTATATACATAAATGTCGAAAAGAAATTTGAGCACAAAAACATGTAATTTTAATATTTTTTGCATCAATTAAAAATTAGTTCAATCAAAAATCATCAATCAAAAGAAACAAATTTTTTCAAGTATTTGTTTTTGTGGTTTATTGATGGTCATACTATAAGTCAAACGAAATGGAAACTGTCTTTGTTTGAAATTGAATACCATATTGCTAGCAGAGGGAATCAAAAAAATTCGTGATAAAAATATTAATCACTTTTTGAAGAACCAATGGACTTGGCCTTTACAATGTTGCGTTGTAACTTGGGCACAATTAATACAGTCATGTTTAACAGACTTTTTGATAGAATTAAATTTCGCAATAACATTATGGTGTGTTCTGGTTTCAAATTCAATTTATGATTGCAATTACACGACTCATTTTGCTTAAACATTTGAATAAGATTCGCTATTTCAGACTTTTCACTGATTCAAACATGCAAACAAGTTGCAAGTTGCTGCCAAATGGCAGCAACTTGCAACTTGTAATAAGAGTTTGCATGCAATAAGAGTTTGCATTTGTCCATTTCTTAAGTTAGAAAGTTTCTTCTGTCCAAAAACTTTCTTTAAAGTGTACATTTTCCTGATTTTTTACTTTTCAATTTGACTTTTTTGCTAAATTAGTGAAGAAGTAATATTTCAACTTGCGGATAGGATGCGAGTTAGCAAAAATAATCTGTTGCCATTAGAACGCAATAAATAAAAGCAATGTATGAAATAATTTTGATTTTTTTTTTTTTTTTTTGCTTTAATTTAGAGAAAAATGTTTTAAAAAATCGCCTAAAAATTTGAAAAAACGAAATTAAAAACTTGTTGTAGGAATTCGGCTTTTAATTCTTAAGAATTTCTCATGGAATGAATGAATTTTTTAGGAAATTTCAAAATTTAGCAAATTACGTAAAAGATTCAAAACATTTTTTTGAAATAACAATTTTTAACACAACCACACATAGTTTTCTTTCTACCATTATTAGAAACAAAATTACGGGCAAATGCATGCAATGAAAATCATAAAAAAAAAGTACGAAACATTAAGTTCAATTTTTTCTACATTAAATTATAAATTTCGGATTTCGAGGAGCATTGAGTCACCTTTATGATTACTTGTGGGCACAATTTATAATTTGCTTGGAAATCCACGTGTATACACACAGACAAGCATACTTTTTTATATATAAAAACGAATGATTCTACAAAAAGTACTAAATAGTTCTTAATGCATCTGTATCGTATTTTTATATCGTATGTATTATATCGTATGTATCGTATGTTTTATATTGTATATCGTATGTATCGTATTTTTTTAATATAACGAATCAAAACTGATGTTGTTCATATTATATATTTGTACATAATGCAAATAAATATATTCGCACAAATATATCTAATGAGTAAAATGAATGTTTTTTACTAGGCTTTATACAAAAACTGACTTTTCGAAAAACCGGTTTTCAAATTCCATATTTTCAAAAAACCGGTTTTAGCCGGTTTTCGAATTTTTGTCAACAAAATAGAATAGGGAAAAATAGTATCTATAGTAAGTTATATAAAATAACAAAAAAAAGCCGAAATCAATATCAAAGTTAATATATAAAATTAAGGATTACATATACATATTACTTACGCAAAATAACGAAAACTTAAACAAAAATTTTGAATAATATTTATATTGTTTCACTAATTTTAATTTCTCCTAAGAAAATAGGATTTTAAAAAACATAAAATATCTACTGAACGGCGACTAAAACTTGTTCTTATTTTGAATATAATATTGCCTGAAATTGAAAATACTCATTCACTAGCTACTGAGCTTGGTTTTATAGTTTTCATGGAACCAAATAAAAAATCTAAGATTTTTTTCCTTTCATTCCTTGCCTCAAATAATGAAAATTAAGCTTTCAGTTCTTTAGATTTGTAAGCTTTCCTTCGGGATCTTCAAGAAACTCATCAATTGATTTTTCCATGGCTTCTTTTAAAAAAGCATTACTCTGATGCTCTTCATCAGAATCGGTTTCCTCATAAGAATTTGGAAATATTCTGGACAATATCATTCCAGATAACTTAATAATTTCAGTTTTTGAAGCTAAAGAAAGTAGATTTCTATTATAATCTTCATGGTTCTATTTTTAATTACTAGCCTTTTTCAAAAATTAGGTCATTTCTTGATATTCATTCTGTGTAAATGTTAAATAAATCATCGAATTTAAAAACAAATCAACAGCAATGATACGAAATAACGATAACACTTAACGTTAAGAAAGAAACTTCATTAAAAGTAATGCAGAACCACACGAAATATCAAAAGAAACGTTTTAATAATTCTAACCAACACCTAAATCTATGTGTCACGATTTTATACATCACGAACAATGCCCGAAAAATTATTTGCACATAATTAGCTTTTTCTTTAAAAATTTCCGAATGATTTGAAATCATTGCACCCAATTTGATTAAACATGCTGACTAGATAAACAAGAATTTGTTCCTCAATATTTAATAAAAGTAATTTTCTGTTTAATGTTATTTCAACAAAAACGAGTGGAAAAGGTTTAGAAATGTTAAGGAATTAGCTTCCTTTATAGAATTCAGAATTTTCTTTCAGAAGATTCTATCTATTGAATAAACTCGTTATCGAGTTTCTTTCCAAATTTCGTGTCTAATCTCTATTTCTAATAAACAAGGTTTATGAGAACTGGTTGATAAATAAAACTGTAAATCATTTATAGAATAAAAAGGATATGACCGTTGAAACTTTTAAAACTGTTTCATTCTCAAAGACTGTAACCAAACGATTTATTTTACATAAAATGTTCTACACAATATTTTTAAGAATAAGATGCTGATTTTTGCAATAAATATTTCGCGTGCTCCCATTCAGAAACAAAAAGAAAGATGTATTCTCTTGAATAAAAATGTTCAAAACTCAATTAGTTGCATATTATACTTTTTACTATATTTTTGTTACCGTGAAGCTCTGCTGCAAACTTAACTATCTTCTAAGTAAAACTTACTTAGTATTTTTTTTAAAGATGCATTTTTTTTAAATGATAAAAGAGTCTGGCAGTCAGTCAAATTTTAATCGTAAAAAAAATTCTGATTTTTAAAAACAATTTCAGGTGTTAAAGAAGTCTTCAGTTAAAAAAAGAAATTTCAAAAAATGCGGGACATTATAGTATACAAATAATGAAATAGTGTGGTGTACAAAAAAAAAGCAGATAATTGATGAAAATAATATTGTTAAAAACTCTCTAATTTACTGAAAAGTTTTTGTTTTTAATGATTCTTTTCTAACTTAATATCATAATAAGAGTTTCTCATTCTTTAATTCTAAAATCATTTTCATCATCTTTTAAGTAGATATATGTATGTCAAATCTGAGGAATCAAATTAATATATCAAATCTGGAGAATTTTTTTTTTTACATGTGTTCAAATATATCATTGTCATCAAATTGAAAATTCTACATGTGAAACCATAGCAAAATGACAAACTGTGCATATAATTTGGTATTTAAATCCATGTTGTCTTAAACTACGCTATAAAGTTTTTTTTTGTTCTAAAAATTGTATATTGAACTCCAAAAATAAATCGGCAAAGCATATTTGATGCGAACATGAATTGACTGTCATTCTAATGGGGAAGAAAAGACTGTATTCACTAATCTAACTAGATGCCAAAAATCCCTCATTTCTGATGTTAACATAGAGTAAGACCTATCCTTTTCACAAATTATTTTCTCGTACACAAAGAATACAAAAAAAAAACATCATATATCGTTGAAAAATTCGATATCGAATTTATGATGAATTTTCACGTTTTAGAGTTTCTTAGTTGAAGCAAAACTGTTTTTATACACTTTTATTTAATATCACATATTTCATGTTCGTAAAGATATAATTTTTATTTTATACTGATCGTTTAATGATTGAAGATTTCAAACTTTTTACATTTTAGAATTCTTGATGACAGTAATATTATTTCATTATTTTCAGACTTATTAATCAATTAGTTGATTAATTTAATAAATTTTTATGCCACATCTAGTTACAAATTCGAAGATAAAAAAGACTCCTTATATCATATATTTATCGGATAAAAGTTATCTGCACTGAATGTATCGGTATTATATCTATGTATGAACATCACGATTGAAAAATGGAGACAGACAAATAAAATTTGGTATATGGCTTCAACATCAAACTATATTTCTGCTTTACAAAAGGTAGGATAAAACAAGTCATTAAAAAATCTCCTGCTCGTTCAAATATATATGAACACAAAAAACCGAAATTTCACTGAGCTAAATGGAGAAAATCTGACTTATGGTTTTACACCAAAGTTGTAAAATTGCAGCAATTTTTAGAAAATCCAAAAAGGAGTTGACAGCTTTTCGGCATCTTTATTCTTAAGTATTCAGAAGGAAGTAACTTGGAAACGCAAAAATAAAAGAGATGAAATGTGGTATGGGGTACCACGGATTTGTATCAAATTTTGAACAAATATTTCAATAAGGTAAAATATTCGAATCCCTCTACTACTATGAAATTATCACACAGTGCGTTTATATTGTAAAAATATATCAGAAAGTAGATAGAAGGGGAAACGCGACCTGGTATACTGGTTTAAAAGGGCACCGTAAAATTTATGTCCAACAAAATCATTATTAGAGAATTCTGAATAATCTAATATGAGAATGTCTGTAATATTTTATTGGTCTGCACTTCAAATGTATGAAATTTGTCTTCTCTATTTCCGGAGACCAAACAATTTCACAAACAGAAATACAATGAACCAGAATGTTTATGCTCCTTTTTCAGTAAACAATCCGTTATGTGCTTTTATCTTGAAGGCTCCATTATCAACATCCAAAATCGTCTGACTTTATTTTTTTTCTAATGAGGGCATGGAAACTCTGTGACACCGTTCTGCATATCGGAAGGTGCCTT
Source organism: Argiope bruennichi (assembly GCF_947563725.1). Taxonomy (NCBI): domain Eukaryota; kingdom Metazoa; phylum Arthropoda; class Arachnida; order Araneae; family Araneidae; genus Argiope; species Argiope bruennichi. Next base: position 83,382,590 of record NC_079152.1, read on the forward strand.
GTTGATCGACCGTTGTCTGCTTCCTTCGCTTTCTAATCTGTGGGCGTGCGTGAAATCTTTTTGTTGTTCGCTCCGGAATAGGTGCACGAACAAAAACAGAATTCGCGCGTGCCTTTAAATGGTTAAAATGCTGAGAGTGGTTCTGTTTTAAATGTGGTAAATCTCGTGCAATATATTTTTTCTAGGTACCGCATATCGATAATCTTTAGAGATAAAAGAATGGTTTGCAGAAGTTACAAATCGAATTCCGGACCTCATTTAAATGCTGCGAACCTATATTGGATTATTTCAAGACAAGTTAGATTTTTTTTCCCTTTTAATACATGGAGTGCATAAAAAAACGGGATTCTGTATTTTCTCATATCGTGAGTCACGGTCTCATCACCTTGGTTTCGATTGGGAAATAAAAGCTTTTTATTCTTTTTTTCTTTTCAAATATAGTTTGAAGTGGACGTTATTTTAAAAACAGCTTTAGGAAGAAAAGTTTTTGTTATTGCATATTTATTCAATGATGGACTGCATTACTTACAAACAAATGCGCATATTGGCAGATAAATTTGTTTTAAGTTATATCGTTGAGCCTTCAAGGTACGGTTTTATTTCCGGATAATCTAGTATTCCTGTTAACTTCACAAATATTCTGTGAGCTTTATTTGGGATAGAAACAAAGCTTTGAATTAATTTGTTTGGGTACATTTATTAAATTATACGCAATGTTTTAAAATGTCGACAAAGAGGTTTTTTCCTCTGAGGAATCATTCTCTTTTAAAAAATTACCCTTCAATTTATGTATGATCAGAATGTAATTAAAAAATTCGAATCTTAAGTCTAAAACATAGTAGCATGATATTATTAAAAATTTGATTAGGCTATCTTTAACTTAACTTAAAAACTTACTCTTAATTATATAGCAATGTAGCTTAACAGCTTAATTAAACAGCTTAGCTAAAACAGCTTAATATCGTTCGCAATACATGTGTATATAAATATAGTTAATAAAAAACAATGAAAAAATTATTTTTATAAATTTAAAGTATTTATAAAAATTTATTCAAATTTTTATCATTTTTTTTCAACGATTGTAAAAATGATTTTTTTTTTTTTTTTTTTTTTTACAATCGCATATTTTGAATTCATTGTAAAATATCGCGAAAGTTTTGATTCATTTATAATTTAAAAAAATCTAACTAAAATTTCTGAAAGTCCTTTCTTTGAAAGCATCTAGCATTCAACAAGTACTTTTAAGCCAAATTTAATAGCTCTAAGTCCAACGACTTTCTTCTTAGAGGGTTTTGAAAGGTTTCGGCATCCTGCATGTTGTATTTTAACTTACAAATGATATGAAAGCGTAAAACATCATCATACTAAATTCAAATAGTCTTCCGGAAATTTCTCGCTTACTCTCCAGAACGATCTTATCCCCCTCCCCTTAAATAAAATTTTGGATACCGAGTAAGGCCGCGAATGCCTAGTGTAGCATTTTCGAACAATAGCTACAAAATACACATCATTAGCGGGAATCTTTTTCTGAATCTGTCCCACGAAAATGTATTTTGGACGCTTCTTTTCCGATTAATTGAAACTAAAATTTCACACCGAAAACTACAGTTGTAGTCATAAGATTACTTTTCAGATTCATTGACTTAATTCATTGCATTTACATGCATATGAATGCACAGATCGCGCACAGTCAGTACTTTGTCAGATTGTTCAAAATTTAATTAGAATCTGCATTTTAGATTCTAAACCTGTGTATTAAATCTTATATCTACTCATTACGTTTTGTCATTATCAAGTTCACTTGTATTAGAGCAGCCAGACAGATAGATATCCACAGAGTTTCGGATTTTGTTCAAAATTTGATAAAAATCCACAAGTTACCGTATTTCATACGTCTAGATCAGAGTGGTTTTAAGTTATCTTGCCCTCAAAAAGACTTGTAGGCATAATATCAAAACTTTGTTTTCCGAACTCAGGAAAGTCTGAAACGTGGTGTTTGACAAAATCTCGAATTTAAATATTTTGGGGGAGATTACACGATACTATATGGGAGAGAAAGTTCAATACTTTATCTATACTTCTTATTCGAAGCATTTTAATTTTTGGATTTATTGTAAGCAATTCATTCGTTATACATATAGTAGAATTCCGATATTTAGATAAAATTATGTAAATTTCTTTCAAATAACAAAAGTTATATATTTTTATTTAGCTGTTAGGCAATATATAAAAACAAAAAGATATAATTTAAAGCATGCTGCCACCTTTAAAAAACTTATTTTATGTCTATGACTAATATTAATGCAGCAGGAGTTTTAATGTACTTTATTTTGTGATAAAGGTATAAAAGCTTTTATTGAAATTTTATAATCTAATTCTTTTACTTATACAATACAATATAAATAGTAATTTTTTGCATGTAATCTATTAAATAAGAAATAGTTTAACAAGAGCAATGGAAACAAGAACAGAGTACTAAACAAAACAAGATGGATTGTAATAATAACGAAAAGAAATGACAATAACGTGACTTGTCTGTTTTGCGGTGAAAGTCTTTTTCAATTGCATTTCGGCTGTAATACAAAATATTCACATGTTTCATTTTTATTCTAATAACATTTAAAATATTTAACAGAAACATTTTTATTTAAATATCGTCTGCAGCATTACACCAACTGTTACTAAAATAATTAAAACTCAGCAAGGTAAAGTGGGCTGAAAAATTCGATTTAAATTTCTCATTGTTGAAACACACAGAATCTTATATCTCAACGCGATAAAACTCTTTTAATTAGAATTTATTGTTCTTCCCTAATGATTGAAAATCTTATTTGTATCGAGAGTTCTAATCATAATACTATTTAACCTACTGAGCAGTTGAAAAGCGTGCTCGTTAGACGCAACAAAATACAGAACAATTTCTATTGTTATCACTCTCGCTTCTTCCTAGCGATTTCACTTCCTCCGCTGCATAAGTCACTTCAAGAAATCGAGTAATCCAAACAATCAGAACCGTCGTTACGGTAACACATTAATTATGCAACCCAAAACTCTAATCACGTCGGATTCATTTTCTCGAACGCTATTACTATTAGTAGCCTGGGGCAGTAATGAGTGAAAATGAAGCCATTATTCCAGCGGGAGACAAGGACTTCGGCGATTTCTCAACTGCTGACGGACAAAGACAATCACTTCTTAAACGGAACAATGTAGATATATAAAACTTTCTTCATTCCCCCAATTAGTGTCAGCTCCGCTTCCTCCGCCTGTTTGGAAAATGTCTGAAGACACCAGTTTGTAGGTTCTGGGAGATGGGACGGGGAATTACTAATGAAAGATCAAAATGCATGTTTACGCTCTTTCTGATAGAAATTCGGTAAACATCTGTCTCTTTTCACAATGTTGAAACGAATACTTATTATCGGAAATTGGTTCATTCGAGCAATAAGTTAGTAACACTATAGATAAGAAAATGAAGAAAAGCTATACTGTTTAGATGAAGGTTTATTAAACAACTACTACTGCCATAATAAAATAGTTTCGGAACAAGAATTGATTATGGAAGAATAAATACAGAAAAAACGTATTTATTTGGAGTTTTCTTCGAGTAATCTATCCTACGCAGCTACGCATTTCTGAAATCATCCATTCAAAGATATAAAAGTGGATTGCAAGCCAATTTTTGCCATGTCCTTCAGTTACCTTTATCCTTTCTTGTTGAGTTTCTTCAAAAATCGTTGCTTCTAAAACCAATTCTTCATCTGAATAAAATTTCATATGGGACGAGATCAGGAAATAAGTTGATAATAGAAAAATTAGAATGTGATGTTTTGACCTATAAGTTGTCACAGGAGAGATCTGTGATGTATGATAGCTATGGTGCGCCGATCATTTAGCCTTCGAGAGGTCTGTCGTTTGTGTTTCCTCAAATCAAGCAAACGCTTAACAGTTTAAAGTTTTCTTCTTCAGGAATTTTCTATCATATTGAAGAGATCCTTTTTCTTCAACATCGTAATCGAAGAAAATACGACGTCTTTTACTTGCGATGAGAATTTTTGAATGCCTGTAATCACGAGCTACTCGCATGCATTCTACGGATTTTAACCGAGAGAAGTCCATTTTAATTAGTTGACTATTGATTCTTTTCCCTTGTCCATGTGGAACAATTTTATCCTTTTGCATTCGGAAAATATTTGAAAAGTTTGAGAAATTTTTGAACTTAGATGGAATTTAAGAAGCTCTATATTGGATCTCATCAAGGAAGAAAAATCTGGGGTGTATTCTTTTATTAGCATTACTACTTCCTCATTATGAATCGTTTAATTTTCATCTTCTGTGTGTAGTAAAAATAATCAGGTATGAATTTTGAGTCAGTGCTTCACGTTGCTGACAGATTTGATTTAAAATTTTAAACATATCTGCAAATTTAATATAAACATCTAGTTTTTGAATTATCATTTTCACATACATTCGAATCTAGTATAGCGGTGAATCAGCACTTTCTAGAAAAACTTGGAATCACACAGTATTGTAATACTAATTTTTTTTTTTTTTTTTTTTTTTGCGAGATGGAAGTGGGCGGGTGAAACAGTTATAAGTGTAGCAAAATATTCTAATCATGACTTTTATATTAGTAAAAATTTAAAACGTAACAGTAGGTACCATTTCAAATGTTGGTAACATACTTGATGTTTCATGGAATCCCTAATATTTTTTTGGGGGGGGGGGATCTGCTTCAGATCGGATTTTCCCTCTTCCACTGATAATTATGAAGATGTGCCCAATGTAGTCTTAAATTTACTCAACGTGAATCTCAAACACTTTTCCTCTCATATGATTCCAAATGAAGCAGAAGCTAATTCCGACGTTCTAATTGGACACTTAAAAAGACAGCTAAAGCCAATGCTGGACAGCAAAATGTTGTCAAAAGTAATGGAAGTTTCATCATACTAGAACCATACCAATTAAGAAATGTATTCTTCTTCAAAATGTTCCGACAATATTTGTTCCAGAAAAATCAAGTATTTTCATGCCTTGATGTGATCCGCTGTAGTATCTTCAAACGGCGAAGTAATTTTGATTCACAAGCGTATTATCTATTTGCTACGCAATAACCTCTACAGATTGTAGAAAGCATTTATGAGGCAGCAATACAGTGTAATTGTAAATTGTCTTTGAGCATAAATGCTGTTCAGTATGTAAGTCACACTAGAACTGAATCATCTAGAAGACAAATTTTCTACATTTTAACTGATTTAAATTAAAATTCCACACAGTTCTAAAGTTGTGATATAAAGACCACAATTCAATATTTATTTTTCTAAATCGCAAAATGTTTTTGATTTATCATATTAACATACACAGACATATAATAGACTTACTGCTGAGGATTTTATAAAAAATTTGAAACAGATGTATAATTTCAATTAAATATCACCTACCATATTTTATCCCTCTAGCTTCTTCTGTTTTTCAGTTATCTTGTTAACGCGTATAGAGATAGACATACAAAAAAAAAAAAAAAAATTCAAAGTCTTTTTTTAAGAAGATATGAAAAAGGAATACTCAATATTCGAGGCTGAAATCTTTTACAATTCCAATGTACTTTTCTTTACACGCGAGTCAGTAGTAAACTGCATAGTTAAAATTCCCAATTGGCAGTCTCATCAAATGTTTGCCATTCATGTGAGTTTGATGTAGGTTAAATTTGCTATCAAGGACAAAACGATCTGCTACTAGAGTTAAGTTTATAAAGGATGTACCTACTCAGATGTCGCTCTCATCACCTGAACACAACTGAATATAATAAATTCATCCCAAATTAGCATCAAAATAGGATATTAATGTAAGTAGATTTTATCTTTTTTCTCCATTCTTTCTCAGACTTTCACCAACTTACTTTCACATTAGAACGTCACTTATAGTCTGTAATCTAAAACAGATTATACCTAGGTGTTACACAATCAAACATTCTCATTAGTATGTCGACAAAAATTTCTCACAAAGAACTCCAAATCATTTTCTTACAATTAAAAGCTTTAATTTACTAAAAATTATCTTCTATTGTTATGTAGAGGAATTTGTAATTTTGATATTTGAAAACTTCAGAAATTTTTACCTGAAAGAATTATTTTTAGATCATCTTAAATTTGAAAAAAAAAATGATAATTTTTATTTATGTAATTCCATTATATGTTTTTCCGTTCTTTTTAAATGATATTTTCAAAAATCTATTTTTAATTATAGCTATGATAAGGAGCACACAATTAAACGTGATTAATCATTTTCTCTAAGAAATTAGAGTGAATCCAGTAACTTCTTGGAGATATGAAGGATAATCATAAACTAGATTTCAATTACTGTATAAGATATATGCAATTTATAATTCATACATATATAGTTTTTTTTTCGAAACACAAGAATTCTAGAGATTAGAGATTAGTTTTGATAATTTATTTACAAAAATTTATTTTAAAAGTTTAGTTATTTATTAAACTTTTTACGAGAATAAGAAAAAAAAAATAATTGAAATCATCAGAGTGATGCATATAAATTTACTGCAAAAAATTATGTTAACTATATCTTATATATGAAGACGTATTAAATAATAGCCTGTATATGATTTAGTTATTAAATACATCAGGCATTTTCTTCCTTTAATTTTGAAAAAATTATGAGTTTGTCTATGTAAAAATGTTAAATTTTTGATAAGCTAAACATTTTTATATAAAGCAAAATGGGAGCAAAATATTGATAAATACATTGAATTGTTGTTTACATGTATCAGAAACACATCTTTTACATTGGAATAACCCACAAAACTAATGAATAAAATGACAGCTAGGTTATTTGAAATTCATGATAAAGTATGTACGTTGCAAGAGAAATAAATAATAGTAAGAAACGCTTACATTCTCACTGTAATTCCACCTAAAATGCTAATGCGCAGCGCACGTTCTTTATGAATATTTGAATGACATTTCATTGCCATTTTAATAAACTTTGGGTTTTTCTTTTATATATTAATTCTAAACATAAATATTGTAAAACAAGAAACGTCATTTTGAAGTAGCCGTTGAAATAACAAAATAAAATATGAAAAAAAAACTCATTAAAATGTTTTATTTTACTAAATATCTTTTTATTAAACTGAATTCAGGAGAAAAATATTTGTTATTTAATGCACTCAATGTTAATTTACCTACAGTTTTATGTTTAATACCGTTAAATTGAAAATTGAAATTCTTTGGTAAAAAATTCTCCTATATAGTGCCTATTCTCCTATATAATTATTTACAGATTAATATGAGAAAATTTCAAAAATAATTGTCAGAAATAATTTAAAACACGGTCCTTGAAATTTAAAATTTGCTATGATTAGCTTTTTGGAAAAATAACGAAGCTTTTATTATAAAATAATTTATCATTTTTAATTTCTCGAATCTGAAGTATAAAAAAAGAGAAAGTATTGTTGACATCAAAAATTCGAACTCGAGATTTTGATGAATCTCCAAATAGCGATATTAAATTCAGATTGTTAATTTAAGCCAATTATATTTTAATGATGCTTGATTATGCACCTGTTTACATGCAATATAATAAATTAAAATAATGCGTTTGTCATCTAATAAAATCGGTGCAAGTTTGTTTTGCGCCTAAAAATACTGCAAGCCAATTCAATTTAAGAATCTGTTATGAAAGAAAAAGATATCGCAACTGAATTTGACTCCTCATAATTGTATGAAAGATGAAACCTTTATGTACAGTTACCTTTATTTGATCACTGGCATGTCACATGTCCTAGATCAATTAAAATATTATACAAAAATACATTTTATTTATTATATTGGAAACAAATTACAAAAAAAAATGGTTAATAGATTACAATGACGAATAAATAATAAATTTTCTAAAAGCAACAGAAATAAAAATACATATATCATATTTATTTCATAGGAATATAAGCTATAACCCAAATAAGTAGCTGTAGTGATTATATCACCACAGCTTTGAAAACCTAGTTCTTTTAATACTTGAATACGCACTTTAAATTTTTTTTTTTTCATCTCACTCCCTTTTAACATGAAACTTTACTGCATATTATTTTTCCTAGAATTTTATATGAGGTTACTCTGTCATAAAGTCCTGCGCTTAAACATCTGAAAAGAATTCTTTTGTGTGATTCGAGCGAGGTTTGACCTTACAATTGAATTGAATTAACCTTTAAGAGTCACCTAATTTAACACTGGAGACAAAATATATCCGGATGTTACAAGCAAAATAGAATGAATGACGTACTCCCACAACAGTTCACTGCGCGCTTTCAAAACCTTTGCCTTAAAGAAACATATGCTTTTTAGTAAGCAACATTTTTTAAACGCGTTTATTTAGAAGTAAGGCTAATTTGTGTTCAGCATTCTACTTATGAATTAAAAAAATAATCTATGATCTTTTCCTTTCCGAAATTTCAATTATTACTCATAATTATTTTTAAGAATTTTTATAAAATTTGTGAAAACAATAAGGATTTGATTTAATGTATTATATGGACAAATTTAAATTTAAAATTAAGTGTATTGTTACCTTCTATATAACATTCAGTATTTTCAAAATTTCAATAAGTTTCATTCATTTCCCAAAATTTCAAATTATATTTATTTATAAGTAAAACTGTTTAATATCTTAAAAATACTTTAAAATTCTATAGGACCTACAAGATCGCAATTCCTAAAATTGTACTTATATTAGTAAAATAGTCAATCAATAATCGAGGTACATTTGTATTCTTCAAAAAGAATTACATTTTTTAAAAATAAAAGTTCAAATTTCAGCACCTCAATCTGATTGCTGAAAATGGAAATAAACTTGATTAAAAATGTTTAAACTGCTTTTTTCAATTTATAATGCCAATACAATTCTCTCTAATAATTAATCTAACAAAACCGAAGACAAGATCTTAAAAATATTTTAGATTACATTTATTCAATTAGATTTTATTTAGAAGATTAATTATTTATTTAATTATATTATTAATTTAGTTACACACATACACACACATACACACACGCACGCACGCACGCACACACACACACACACACAAATAAATATATATATTACCTTTTTATGTTCATTTTACTGTATAATTATTTTTAAATGGTTGTATGGTCTTTTTTTACAGCTTTAATTTAAACACACACGGGTGGTCATAAAATTTTCACCTGATTACAAAAAATTATAGAGGAACTAATGAATGTAATATTGTAAAATTTTTTCTATGGAGTACTCGTGCACTTACTTGTTTTTAGTCCTAAAGATAGCGTAACTAATGCAGAAATAGCGATTTACATTCCATTGTTATCGGTATGGCGTCAATGAAGGAAAAAATTGAAAGTGCTATTTGGTTTTATGAATTCAAATCGGTCATTAGTGCTCAATGTCAATTTTGGGGTTATGTAAAGGACATGACATTTGCAATGTCAGTTGAAGATATTGATGCATTCAAAATTACAATCATAGATGCTGTGTTCTTTTTCGACAGCAGAAATGTTTGGGCAATACTCAGCGAGAATTGAAATACTGCCTTGATATTTTTAGAATTACGAGAAACGCTAACATTTAAATTTACTCAAGTAAGTTATTTCATTAAAATTTTTATAAATATCTTTACTATATCAAAACAGTCATATACCAAATTTTAATAGCCTTTTTTACAATAATTTTTTTTATAATCAGGGAAAGATTTAGTGACCATCCTGCATATATATGTGTTTGTATGTATAATGATATTTGTTAATTTAATTTAAATCTATTAATCATAATCTGATAATAATTTATCTGTTAACTAATTAAAATTTCCTATTTTTTATCTTAAATTCATTTGTGTTACTTTATTCAAAAATTTTCTCTTATTTCCTTATCCAAAATCACCCCCCCCCCTTTTTTTTTAATTAACTATTTTAACACCTGCTCTAAAAATTGTTTACTTTTAAATTATTAGTTCTGATGTTCTGAGCAAAGGGATAAAAATTACTGCCTCCAGCATACTTCCCAAAGATACGTAAGATTCCCTTTCCTTAAATGACATGTGTCAAAGAAATACCTAAAAGAATCTCTTAATAAAGACATTAAGAGAAAAATTTCTCACATTTCCGGTCTAGTTTTCTGCTAAGAATGGACGCTTCCCCCCTTCGTCTCAATGTACAAACCTTGCCTTTCCGTGGAAAAATAAATTGAAGTTAATTTCAAATTTGTTTTGTTTTCAGTCATGTATTTGCAAAATTATGCTACAAAATTAAAGCTACATTATAAATGTAAGAAAACTATTGCAATACATTAGATATTCTATTCAATTTTTTAGATGCAAGATATCAATCATTCACAATCATTAAGAGTTTTGTGCTACCTACAGCTCATCCATATTAGTAATATCATTTATTTAGTTATATTAATAAAAGTTGATGAATTGCAACTTATCATATCAAATGAAAGTATTATTTTAAACTAAACTTTCAAATTAAACATAGAGCATTCTGATTGATTAACTGTTCTTGTAATGTGGTGAAATTGGTCTGGTTAATGAAAGTGAGAAATGGTAAAGGTTTTGTTTTGCGATATTAGTCGAAAATGCAGGACAGTGTAAGGTTGGCAACATTTGATGACGCATACATATATTACGAGTTTTCAATTGAAATCACAAATGTCGAAATCAATACAGTAGTTGTGACTGGGAAATACTGTCGCAATCTTTTACAATTTTGTCGTTTTTTACAGAGAACGTACAATGAAGTAGTGTTTCTAGATTTTCCTCGAAAGTGGGAGATGTAGTAATGAATAAGAATTGGTCAAATAGGAACTGTAACTGGGGATGCAGGGCGGGAATTTTCTTCTGTTTTGCTAATTTTTTTAAATGCATAGGTTGTTTTATCTCATAGTAGCAATGTATTGTACAAAACCTACTTCATTCACACTTTTAATGTTTTAAAATAATTTTGAATAATATTATTTAGTTTAAAACGAATTATTATATAGAGTTTCTGCTCTTAACACAAGTTCAATAGCTATTTTCCCAACCGTTTGAGATAGACATATAAAGCCAATTAAAAAAAACTGCTTTATATGACAGGAAGATTTGTATTTGACGTTGTTTTAGTCAATTAATGTACTTCTAAAAACGTTACGAGTTCTCACTTTTGATATGGCCTCTTGAACCTATTATAGTTACATTCTATAAAATATTGTCGACACTCTAATGTCTATGATAAAAAATAGCACTATTTTATGATCAAAATTGAGACAGCTATTTAACCTGAATATGAGTTGTACACAAACAGAATGGTGCTTAATTTCAGTTTACAAATTATCCTTTAAGATTTCTCTAGAAGCCTCTGGACTTATCTGTAAAATTGATCTGAAATAGTAATTTTCAACATTTCATAAATCGATCTGTTGTAAAAAAATGTTTTTTCTATTAGTTTAAAATGATAAAATGTTAAAAATGGTTTGCTGAATATAATTGATAACACCAAGGAACAATATAAAAAGTGAAATTTCGTAACTTTATATATATATATATATATATATAATTTTAGCATCACACTTTCATTTGTGAAACAATATACTAATATCAACATTTTTAAATAACTATTTTAAAATAAAGTATAAAATATGTTTTATTATGATATATATTTTGTAATGACACAAATTATTCCATAACTAGAATTGATCCATTTTAAATGCTCTCCTGAAATCTAGATATTTCTTCGTTGAAACGAATTTCAACATAGAACTTATTAGAAAATCTACAAAATGTTTTTCACCTGATGCAAGAAACATTCAATAAATAATTTGCTATTTTTATTCAACTACTTTTAAAACTTGAATTTTTCTTAATTATGTGTTTAAAAATAAAGTCTTTTGAAAAATATCATAAAAATGATATATTCTAAAAATATCATAAAATGCAATTAAAATGTCGATAACTGAAATAGGGGATATCTTACGTAAGTATTTTCAAACATCAAATCATTATAAATGCACTGATGAGGGGGGGGGGGAGGACTAATGTATCTTTCGGGTAAAAATGTAACATATTATTTTCTATTTTGAATGGAAAGAGAAAATATTTTCAGTGTATTTTCTTTGAATTTCTATAACGGTTTAATATTTAGCATTCATTTAAAACATTCATTCCTTATATATTACTTTTCTCATTTTCATGTTTATTTCATCCAACTGAATATTTTAAAAATAGTTATAGCTTTGTTTGAATTTTGCTTGATTTTCTTCAATATCCCAAAACATATTTTATTTCAAAAAATATCAAAAAAAGAAAGTCAATATCTAAAAACCAACGAATGATTTCCTCAATACTTTCTCGCATACTATCGAACAAAAGTGTTATCCTCCTCCTTCCTTCCCCGCATAAAATTGGGGACTTTAGGCAAGACCATAAATGCCACGAATGGTCGGATTCATGTTCCAAACATGAGAGTTGTATGTTGCCTAGTGTAGCAAGGTGTATGCCAGTGGCATGGCACCGGCATACAATAGTTACGAAATATCGATCTTTGTTGCTAGTCGACTTTTTAAAACTGAATTTAGCTCCTGATCTTTGGTGATTAATCGCTGGCATGTACTTAATATTCAAGTAAAAGGAAATCGAATGTGGACTTTGGAAACATTTTTTGCAGACCGATTGAAATCAAAATCTGTCGCAGAACTATAGTAGTCATAAGATCATATAACATATTTTATTCATTTAAGAGTATTGGATTTTTGAACCATCGCATTTTCAAACATGCGAAAATACAGATCGACATATTGTCAATCTCTTGTCAGATTTGGTTCAGAATTTGATATGGATCTATATTTTGATGTCTAACCTGTGAACAAAATTTTATTTATCATGCTCTTTAAGTTAGCGTACTCGCACAACAAGATAGGTAGACGTCTTCACAATGAATGAATTTCGATGAAAATTTTATAGAAATCTAAAAATTTTGTTTAAAGACCCTACACTAAAATTTATTTCGGCCTCTAGTCTTTTCGGAACTATTGTGCCTATAGATAGGCAGAAAGATATAATTCCAAAATGCGGTTTTCATGTTCAGGGTGATCTGAAACGTGGCTGTTCGTCAGAATCCCGAAGTTTTTCAGTTACTTTCTCTTTGTATACATGAAAATTTTAAAAAATCTCATACTGTTATCTGGGAGTTAGAATAATGAATTTGGACCTTTTTATGACTCTGTAGATCAGGCAACTATAAAATTTCAAATAATTAATAAAAGAATCTTTTTGAAGAGAAAAATCTTTGGGTAAAAAAATACTTAGTAGCCAAAACAGTATACTTTCTTATTTATGTGGACAAATACTGAAACAATCAGCGGCAATTTTGCACTTAGGAAATGTTGTTCTGATATTCTTCAAAATGGTTTCATTGAAAATGAGCTAAAATAATACTTATTTTAATCAATGAGATAGACATTATGGTTATCTTTAGATCAAAGAAAAATATTAATATTTCTTCATATACTTATCTCCAGAAATTTTATACGAAAATACAGAAAATAATTGCATCATAAGATATTCTAAATATTAATATGAGCGATGGTGCTTGTGAATTAATCATACTTTTGAAAACATTTTTGCATTATTATTGGAAGTGGAATTGAAGTCTTAACCGATAATGAGGAGTGATTATTTCTGGAGCACAGCACCATTATGTAAGGAAGTTCTGAAGTAAAAATTAATACTTATAATAAGAAAGGAAAATATTCCATAAAAGAATGACAAACAATAACATTATTGCAAAAAAAGAGAAAATAATAATAATAAAACACCAGTGATAAAGAAATAAGAAATTTTCCTTTATAATAAATTGAAATTTAAAAAAAAAGGAAAGAAGAAAAAGGAATTCAAAGGAAATATGGGAATTTATTTTTAAGAACAAGATTTTGTAATAGTTTTCTTAACTTAAATGTCACTTTATCCGTCATATAATGAAAGATGCTTATTTTAAATAATAATACGGCCCAAAACTTGTGTAAAATGTTTTTTGAAAACATACCGATTTTACTTCCCATCTTTCCCGCTCCTTTTCTACAAATATCTAAACTTCATAAATTCTGAAAAATGCTTTAAAAATTTAACAATGTGTTTTTATGTTAATAATATAAGTTTTTGAATTATATACAATGGACAGTAAAATATGCTTCTACATGAATAAAATAAAATTGTTTCTTTTAAACTATTTATATTATGCTGTCGTTCCTTCTTAAAACAATCTTATGCCTCTGAAATGTGTTCTTTTTCGTGCGTTTCCAATCTTTGTCTCTTAATAATTCTAGTAAAATTTGTAAGCATACAGCGCCATCTAGTTTTGACGTTTTAAACTATTCAAGCATGTGCTTGTTTGTGAATGTAAAATAAGGGCTAAACTCTTATCTCCTTTAAAATGGATGACCCAGGAAGTAATGACTAAAACCACTTGGTAGCATACATGATTTCACAGATATATTCGATAAAGGTATTTTAATTGCTTTATTGTTCGTTAGCAAAATAAATCGGCTTTTAAAACTTCTGCTTCCCTGAAACTTCTGATGAATACTCAAATAAAAAGTGTTACAGTTAAGGTTATTTCCTGCCATTATTCATATTTTTTTTCTCATTAATATTTAAACCCTACTGCTAAAGTCAGTTTTATTTGCTCAAGATCTACATCAGAAAAGATCTACATTGAGTGAACTGAATTTTAATTTTTGAAGCTTTATTAAATTTAGAAATATGTTACAAGATAAAATCTGTACCACTAGATAAACAGCATGGTTGCCGCACATTCACTTTTATTGTTTTATCATATTTATAATCTTCCTTTCATGCAGTTTGAAGAATCACGCACTTTGTAAACGTAATGATTTGAAATATGAATTTCCGATCTGCTTATTTTTAGGTCTTTTAACATATTATGTATTTGAAGAAAATAAATTTCCGAAAGATATTCTTGAAGAAATATCTTAAAAAAATTTAATTCATACAAAAGTTATAAGATATTTCCTCATAAATATTTTTAAAAAGTCATTAATATTTGTTTTGCATTTTCTTTCATTGTTGTTGAATAATGGATTGTCATACACTAATTACAAAGTTTATTAAAATAAAGCGATATCCGTACCAATATGCCATGAGACTTATATCGAATTTTTATAGGATTATTTTTAGGAAGACAGAAAGATATAAAGAGAAGGAAAAGATTTTTTTTAAATAATTTGTCTAATAATAATAAGGAAAAATTGCGAATTAATTCATTCTTAGTTAATTTTTTTATTATTATTAGTGCTTCAAAATTTTACAATCATGCAAAATTTGAAATAATTCTAGAAAATTCATAGAAATGATCCTGCTAGGCAATTAAGTGATTTATTATTTCACAAATTGTTTCCACTATATCAATCAGTGTCTTAAATGGAGAGAAATATATAAAATTAGGGGGGGGCCAAGAATTCTTTTAGAATTTAAGAGTTTAAATAAAACTGGGTCTTCTCAAAATTTCCTACCTCTAATTATTCATTATTTAATTATTCAATAGACAAATGGTTGAAATCTTAAAAAAATTAATAAATAAGAATTCTTAAGCAGTATTCTTTAGCTCATTGGTCAAATGAAATATGGCAATATCATTGGCTCGCATTTTCATGCGCAATATTCCATTCCCAGCTCCGACTCAACCTCATAACGCAGCAGTGGAGTGAACATCTTCCTTGACACTCCTACACCGTCTCTGTCATACACTGCGCAATTCCCGTGGTACTATTGATTTCTCTCAGTAAGTAGGAGGATCATTTCGCACCACCAATCCACACTCTCTAGTGTCTGTCATCCTATTCATCCAGATATAAATAATATAAATGCAGTAAAATCAGCGTCGAATGTAAAAATATTTTTAAAGCACTCTTTGTTGTTGCTTTAGCTAATATACACAATGTTGATAGAGATGAAAATATTTTCATGATTTTTTTTATTAACAAAAACATTATTAACATATGTTTTAGCATATTTAAATATAAAATTCCGAAGAATAACATATATTGCTGTTATCCCATCAGTTAACAGTAATTGCTATCTGAAGTCTCGTCATACTCTAGAATCTATAAGCGTATAATGAGAGAATTCGAAGGAATGCCAATGCGCAGTCAAATACACCCCTTTTTAAATAAATATATATTTTTAAACTGAAATTACTTTACAATAAGTATTATAATGCTCAAAATTCTTTCATTGATTTTTATTTTTGATTGAGATGAGAGTATCATTTACACCAAACGATTGTTTATTCGTAGTTTTTCAAAAACAATCTCAATGTGCCAAATTATTTTTAAAAACACCATCAAAAGCTAATTTATTGCGTTATTCAATTCTTTAATAATTTTTAAAAACTGATGCAATATTCAATTCGATATTGGAAGCAGCAACTCAGAAGCAAATAAATCAAATGATTTAAAATATTTATACCGTTTCTCAGTCAACAAAAATGGTAACACGCAAGATAAAAGGATAATTTCTATATATGGGAATTCAATTTTTAGTTAATGAAAAGCCAATATTTTACTTAATTCCTGTGGAATCTTCGCTAAAAACTTTCAAATACTTCGTAGTGTTTGTATTCAAATTTTGAAGAAACTATAATCGATAATTTTGAGTTTCTATAACGTACAAACTTGTTTATGAGGGATTTTATTTATATAAATTAGGTCTTAATAGAAATTTTGACTTTTGGGAAAAAATTTGATTGTGTATTAGCATAAATATTTTTTTTAATGATATCGATTCTATCTTTCGTTTATGCTGTGGAAACAAGATATAGCTATGGTATTTTGGGGGCAGAGTCTTGGATTTGCCAAACGATTCCACTGATGAATCGTCGTGTATACCTATTGGTAAATGTTGATTCTCCCAAGAAAAATGTTTTTTTAGTGCAGTATACCAATTTAGAGAGAGACTACAACTCAAGCATCATTCTCATCTTCTGATAAATACTGAAATTTCCAAGCTATGAAAATTTCATAACTTTATTTGTTACTAGCCGCCTTTGGCGACCAGCCGGTTCGCCAATCTTAATGTTCGTTAAAATTTTAATAATTAAATATTTTATGCAATTTCTACTTTAATAGCTTCTTCATCAAAATATTTTAAAACTTCAAATTTTGATTATCATATAATTCATTCATAATATTATAAAGGCCTTCAGTCATGACGTAATATGTATCTCTCTCATTTTCTGTTAGCACCCGTAGAATTTATGCTTTAAATTAAAGTGGAAAGAATTTATCTTCAATTAATATAATAATATTTTTTACTGAAACAAAGCATTTTTTTATAATCTGATTACTGAAAATAGAGTCACTCAGCGTTTAAACTTTATGGGCACTAAAGAATATCTTTTTAAATTTATGTAATATCTCAAGAGTTAGTCAACAAAATTTTCTTAGATTCATTATGAGCAGATCGATTAATTAACAATGTTTAAATTTAAATGCATCAAACACTAAGAAAATAAAACGAATCGTTTAAAATAAACGGTTGAAAACGGTAGAATTTATGCTTTAAATTAAAGTGGAAAGAATTTATCTTCAATTAATATAATAATATTTTTTACTGAAACAAAGCATTTTTTTTATAATCTGATTACTGAAAATAGAATCACTTAGCGTTTAAACTTTATGGGCACTAAAGAATATCTTTTTAAATTTATGTAATATCTCAAGAGTTGGTCAACAAAATTTTCTTAGATTCATTATGAGCAGATCGATTCATTAAAAAATGTTTAAATTTAAATGCATCAAACACTAAGAAAATAAAACGAATCGTTTAAAATAAACGGTTGAAAACAGGTTTTAAAAAAACTACTTAAAAAACAATGTACTTAAAACTATAAGCATATACAAAAAATATATAACTAACATAAATACAATTTACTTACAAAAGCATGCAACTAACCCAAAAATAATTTAAATCACCCATTAATAACGTTGTCATGGCAACAATCAGAACAGAATGCGCATGCGTGAATTTTCTTCGCCGGTTACGTAACGCAAATACGTGATTTTTTCTACGCCAGTTGGGGTAACGCTATGCGGATTAGACATTTTTAATTTCCTTTATTCTGTGTTATTTTAATTCAAAAGTACTTCAGAATGAATCTGAAACATGGATTAATTAACAATGTTTAATTTTAAATGCATCAAACATTAAGAAAATAAACAGAACCGATTGAAATAATCCGCCGAAAAATTTTAACCCTAGCCTCATTACTGTTGGGAGAAAAAAAACTGAAACCTTTTTCGTTTGGCGCTGGGGATAATGGAAGATTTTTTTGGCGGAAAAGTTGGCGGTGGGGAAAATGGAAGATTTTTTTGGCGAAAAGTTGGCGGTGGGGAAAATGGAAGATTTTTTGGCGGGAAAGTTAGTTTTTAATTAATAATTAAAATTCTAATTAAAAATTCGAAAAAAGAAACCCCAGGTGCACATTCCCAACCTGCAAGGTATACATGTACCAAATTTGGTAGCTGTATGTCAAACGGTCTGGCCTGTAGAGCGCCAACACACACACATTGAGCTTTATTATAAGTATAGATATAGATAACTTTTTAAAATAATGCAAATACATTTAGTTCTTTTATTGACTTGTTATTTTTTATTTTGATTGCTACTTATGAAAGATTGCTATAAAAGGACCAGGGGACTCTAACGATATTACTTCCTTAACAATCATATTCAGAAAACTATTTAGCCGAATATATAATTAACATACTAAATATTCTAAGAATAAACTGTCTTCCCTGTCCTGTAGATTTCTTCTGAATATGAACAATCTTCTATCCAATGTTGCATTAAGTTAAATGTAATAAAATAGAAATTTTCCATTTCTAATCATTATAACACCATTTGAATTAAAATATTTAATTAATTCTTTATATAATATTGATTAGAAATGAAAAGTAACATTTAGTTGAAATTATAATGATACTCAAAGCAATTATGTAAATAAAAATACTTTAATGTATGTTTTTTAAAAGTAAATAACTTATACAGGTAGCAAAATGCAACAGTTAAAAAAGGTGTAAAAAAAATTTCTAATTAACAAAAACTCAAAGTTGTGAAAATCAAATTTTCAATTGTGTTTTTTTAAAACTAGTATTCATATTTTTTATATTTTTTTCTAAACAATAAAGTTCATAATAGGTAACCACGTTGAAAAGCTGATATTTACAGGAACATTACATTACAAATATCGCATTTCATTTGTTGGTAGACAGAAGAAAGAAAGAAAAATGTTTCCTACTTTTTCGAGGTCTAACCAAATATTTTAAAACGTATTAAAGAAAACGTATTTTTCTTTTCTGATACATAAATAATTTCTCAGATTTAGGCTTGAATTCTTTTTAGTATAATTAATATTTTAAGAAAGTAACTTCCGTTTCAAATACGAATGGTTGTGTAAAAACTATGCTTAACATGAGCCTTCAAACCTAATGATAATATGATACACGCATGACAAAATTTTGCTTCAGTTTTAGATAACATCTTCTCAATAGATCAATTAGATTTGACGAATATATTTTATTATTTATTTTGGCATTATTCCTCGATATATTGGCTTCCATAAAAGAAATTCATAAAACGCAAAGTTCAGACCTTGAAAAACAAAAAAACTAATTTTAACACGTCTAAGAATCGAACATGCGAACAACAAAAAGTAACATGAGTTGACAGTAATAAATCCGATAACATATAATTAGTGAACGGTTTTAACTTTAAAAATCTCTGATATTCAAATTTTAAAACATTTTAAATGCTCGTTTTATGTATTTTTATCGTATTAATGCTATCGATTCCGTTTTGCAGTTTTTATTTTTCATCAGGCAGATCAGTTTCATTTTCGACTAAAATTAATATTTAGTTTTTTTTATTTTTTACTTATTAAAATAAAAATTAATTATAATTTCTGTAAATGGAATATCATTCACGTAATAATGAAAAAAGTCAAATTTTCCAATTTAGAAACTCAGAAACTTTTATTCATAACAAATGCAGATGATACAGAAGCTGCTTTTAAAAAAATATTCAAATAATAAGCTAAAAAAAATCTGTCAAAAATTGTGGTAAGAAAATATTATTAAATTTAGCTTATAAATTTAAAACAAAACATAGTGGTCTCAGGAATTTAGAGCTTTTTATAATTATTTCATTGTTTGCATTACTTGTTAACATTTTTAGAAAATTTCTTACTTTTTTAAAAATTTATTCAAACGATCTTTCAAAGTTTTTTCTTTCATTTTTCCTTTCTATTTCATCTTTATTGTTTAGAATCAATACGTAGTTATTAGAAAACCGACGTATTTTTCTTTTCTTTTTATAAACATCTCTTACTTTTAAAACATTGCATGCCAAAATTATGAATAAATTTTAATTAATAAAAGCCTATTTTCACCATATTTTCGCCCTTATTTTGACCCAATCTTCGCAAATTTATATCAAAGTAATTCCTCCGTATCTTATTAAACCGAAGTTTTTTAAATAGTTCCTAATATATTAAGAATTAACATAGTTTTTTTTTTAATATTTTTCATAATACTATGATATAATTTATTTGATTGTTTGATAGTTGTCATGATCAAATAATATTCTTACTCATGGAAAGTATAAAGTTATAATTTGTAAAAAGTTATTTCAATTAGGTATAGCTACTCATCATATTAAGAATGCGTGTTTTTGATGAAAATTATGTAATAGGCGTGTTTTACAGTAACGGCCTTGAAGGCTACTTTAAAATGTTCCGGTGCCGGGAAAATTGTTTGTGCTATTTCGAATTTAATTTTTTATGTATGGCGTAATATTCATGATTCCCCAAAAAATGTTTTTAAGCATCAAATTGTGATAGGCATCTTCAATAGCCCTCTATCTGATCTGTTCATCATATATACGAACCATTCTAAAAGAGTCAAGCTCTATGACGACATATCGCTATTAAAATGTAGCTTTGAGGAATATCTATAGTTTAATGTCAACAGTATTATAATTTCACTTACTTATGTTAACTACACAAATATTAATCAGAAATCTTCTTCCTTAGTTTAGAACAAAAAAAGAATGTTGGATGATTAAATATTTGACGGTAAATTAAATGAAAATGATTTGAAGTTTAATTCAACAACGAAATTGATTGTTTAAAATTCTGTAAAAAATACTCATAAAATTTTCAAAATGATAGTAAAATGTGGCACCCAGTATTTTGAAAATTAAAAGAAAAACATTTTTATTTAATTTTTAATGGAGCAAAAATCAGTTTTCTACAATAATATTTTCGAGAGTTACTATAAATGTCAAATCTTCGCTTACTTTTTAATTAATTAAATTTTTTAAAAATTGCTCTTAATACATCTCTTGCCCACCAAAGTACATCTACACCATAGTTATCATTGCCGCAAACTAGAAATTTAAAAGCATCATTTCAATTATTAAAAAAGGACCAAATTATACCGTATGATAAATAGAGATTAAAAATAATTTTAATCTTCCAATTTTACAGAAATGTTCTCCAAAGCTTATGTGAAAATAATCTAAATCCATAAAATTAAAATATATAGTGGAATTTGATAAATAAATATATAGTGGAGTTGATAAAATATGTAGTTCTAAAGTTAACGAAAGCACGATAGAAAAATGTCTATCTAAAAATTGGAAAAAAATGAAAATAACAAGAAGAAATAATAATTTAAACTGGTGCTAAAAGCTTACTTTTAATATTTAGCAGTTTGAATAAATAATATATAATTCATAAATAAAATACAATTACTTTTAATGAAAAAGCAGTATTTAGTATTTTAAATTTT
The DNA here is from genome assembly GCF_947563725.1 of Argiope bruennichi. Classification (NCBI taxonomy): domain Eukaryota; kingdom Metazoa; phylum Arthropoda; class Arachnida; order Araneae; family Araneidae; genus Argiope; species Argiope bruennichi. The sequence goes on from NC_079152.1 coordinate 83,404,478, forward strand.
TTAAGTAAAGATTGAAAACAAATCGCATAATTCACAACTAACTCTTTCATAATTTTCTTTTAATTTTTATTGCCTTTTTTAGTTGAATGTTTTATGCAGAAATACAGTATATTAATGAATTAAGAATCTTAAAAAATCATGTTCTCTCTCTCACTACTGACATAAGAATAGACGTATTTAACCAACGAAAGGTTTTGTATAGATTTTTAATTTCGATTTCAAATTAATCAAAATGAACTCAAATTATGCATAAATTTATCATTTTGGCAATAGGAACTTCTAGGAGAAAAAAAATCTACACTGAATCAGCCATGTTCCATGATATTTGAGCTCCAGTTATCATCCGTAGTAAATACGATAGCAGTTAAGTTTTCAGTTAAATAGTCAGATAATAGTTAGATTTTACTTAATTGTTAAAATCTCGGAGTTGTTTGAATTCTCAAGCAATAAGCTTACGCATATAAAGTTTTAGATTCATGTAATCAAAACTATCATTTTTCGTAACAATTAAATATAAATTATATTGAAATCAGTTTAGTTTCGTTTCCTATCCAAAGCACATAATTCAAAGAAACTTACAATGCTTAAATATTACTATAGAGTTTGAACTATCCAAGTGAAAATTTTCCTCATTTATCGAAAACTTAGTAGAAAAGAATAAACAATAAACTACTACTCAACAGAAGGTAGTTTAACAATTTTGCAGTCCAAAAAAAAAAATGTTTTTTACAGAAAGTACACCACTGAGAATTTTATTTTTTGTAATCATTTATTAAACAGTCTAAAATTATTTGATAAAGCACAACATACAAAGCAACATTTTATATTTGCATAATTTCTACTTACTACTATTGTTAAATTTATAAAATTAATCTGAAAATTACTTTTATAACCAGAATTTTTTTAAAGATTAGATACGTATTATAAAAGCAAAAAATATCAGAATAAGAAGCGTTTGTTTCAGTGAGGATGAAAAAATTGACACCGGCATGATACAGCAATTTTAACATTTTAATACGTAGAAAGTTAATTTTAATCGAAGTGATTTTTCATCGCAATATTATCTGGAAATACAAATCCTAAAATAGAAAAAAAAATATTTAAAAATAGATTTTTGAGATTTTAAAAATTTTTATCCAACTGAGAGACAGCGAAATAAAACTAAAGCATGTCACTTCATGCAAGGTAAAAATAACTATTTAATTTATACGCACTATATGTATGTGAGCATTTAATAACGAGGTTAAACATATTTCCAATGCTAAAAAAATTTACCGTATGTAATATATTTAAGTGCCATTGAAATTAAAAAGTCTTCATTTCTATTGGTAATAATTGAAAATATATACTTCTTTATTCTTTTTTTTTAAATGTTTTTTTGAAATCTTTGACCAGACGTTTAATTTCAAAATTCGATCATCCAGATTCTGTTTTTCTAGAAAAAAAAACACTTAAAAAATATAACATTTGATAAATAATTGTTCCATTCAATAGTAATATTTTTATTTGGTAAATTCATTTGTGATTAAAAACATTTAAGCTTTTTATAAAAAATGAAGAACTAATATTTTCAATATTGATTACAGATTCTTAATCAATCACTAGTTCAATTTATGGAATCGTATCTTAAATTTTAAAACAAATCAGTTGCTCAATCAATCAGATTTAATGTCATGCAATTATCTATGAATTAATTTATTTAATTCACAGTTAAATGCATGTTTTGAGATTCAAAACGACAAATCTATTTTTAATTCAATTTTTTTTTTTAATTATGTTTTGAAAAATTCACTAATAAGAAATGAATTTATTTTCCATATTAGATGCGGGTGAGGGTCACATCTTTTCGTTCAAAAATGGGGGACATATTTTACTATCGTCAATTTGCTGCTTCGAAATAAGGGGTAAAGGAGAAATATTGAATCAATAAAAAAATATATTTAAAATGAAAAATGTGTATGTAGAAAAATAATTTAAAATTTTTTGCATTATTGGAAAAATAAATTATTCAAACTGGATTATTAGCTTTTATCAAGTTAATATTGCTATGTTTTTATAATTTTTTTTTCTCTTAGCAACACTCATATTTTTCAATAGAAATATGAAATCGAAAAGAGAGTTTTTTCTTATACTTTTGCGAATTATTTTTGTAATACAATAGATAAATTATAATTTCATATTTATTTACATTCTAAAATCTTCAGTTGCTTTCCTTATTCACTTTCAAATAACAAATTGTGCTATGTTTCTTCCTTTAAATCCATACACAGCATGGAATACATAATTATAAACATTATACATTAGGATATCATCAAGATACACATCATTAATCACGATACATAGAAACATTTGATGAATTTATAAGAAAAAATTATTGAAATTGTAAGAAACAAAATCTATGAACTTTACGTGTTTCGTCATAATTTATCTCTACAATGAAATATGTGAAATCCGTTTAATTTTGTCAACTGTTTTTGCTTATAACTATTTATATTGAAAAAACCGAAGAAAAAAAAACTGCATTATAAAATATTTTGCCAGTATTTTTCTCCGTGGCCCTATTTAGGATTTTAACCCACAGTTTAAGAAGACTGCCCTAAATATAAGCAAAAACAGATAATTTGGAAACTAATTAGCAATATATCATACCTATGAACAGTTTTGCATAAAATAATTGACGAATAATTATTATGCTATCAGTGGATCCTCTCAACTTATTTTTGATTTTTTTCGATCAAGAATTATATAAAATTAATGAAGACCTAGAATAACTAGTTCCAAGGAAAGCCTTTAGCCAAGGAAGTTATTGGTAGGTTTTTGACAATATTTTAAGCTATGAAAATACATTTGTCTATTTGCTCTAGAAACTAAGTATCAATTATCACCGTGAGCATTTTAAGCCCTTCAGAGGTATGATAAAGTTACTAGAGGCAAGATTATAACAAACAGAGAATATTCTCCAATCTTTTCTCGAGAAGTGATCATGATACTGTTGTGCCATACTGATTGTTTATTAGAGCATAGCATTTTTATTAAGAATTTAAATAGGACACCTGTGTTTCTATCGCCTAAAGTATGAATTCTGTTCCTTCCTATTTCCTACTGCTTGAAGACTAAAAGGATTTTGTAAAAAATAATAGTGAAGAATCTTAACACTGTTTCAATGAGCACACCAAGAAACAGGAATGTTTTAGGGAAAAAATGCCTTCAGTAAATCAAAGCTTCTATGGATGTTTAAAAAAAAATATTTATATTTCGTTTAAGTCTAAATATTTCGAAGCATAAGAATCTATTAAATAAATTACGAAAACCTATGTAAGAATGTTCTGTTCTCCTTAAAAACCTCGTTAAAATTCAAATAGATTATAAGACAATAGTGCTTCAGTAGGAAAGAAACATGGCATATACTACAATGTCTTGCCATAGTGTATAATACATCAACTTCCTAGTAGAAGTTAAACTTATGAAAGTTTCTGTTCAAATCACAAGGATGTAGAAAACAAAGAATGAAGATTCACGCTTACTGAAAAATTTTAATGTTTCTAGCAGCCATCATCACGACATACAGAAGCGTGACTCACGTTAGACCCAGTTCGTTGCCTCTGAATGTAAACTAAAAGGTTACGAGGGACGCACAAAGTGTTTCGGCAGCTTTCACCTTGGACTGGTTAATCTTAATTGAGCGGATTCAGTGGGCTCATGTCCCTGTAGGTGCTTAAGGAAAGAATTTCACCTTGGAGAAGGCTAATAGTTACCAGAGATTAGCTTGGGGAGTGGTGTTCTTAGAACTTTTTAATGTTGTGAAACAGCTTTAAAACAAACCTCTCTTTGTTCATATTTCACATGATACCATAATGACTTGAATAAATAATATATTAGCGCACCATTTATGATTGTGTGAAAGTGATATGGCATTCACAGTTTATATCATTGCTCACTGATGGATGTTTCAAGTTCTAGAAAATGTGTTAATTGTTTTTGCACATTTTCAAATGACTATTTTAGTATATAATGATGAAAATATTTAAATCATTTATCCTCTCCTTTATTTTATAAAATTAGAGTGTTTACAGTTATAAATGTAGAGTAGAGTGAATAAACAAGTTTTGCTTCAATAAAAAAAATCCATATGCTTGTTTTGGTGATTATCAATACTATAGAAGTAGATTTTCATGTAACTATTTGCTCATTGAATAAAGGTTTTTGAATAAAATTTTCATTAAAAGTCTTGCCTATTCAATTATATAAAGTAACACTTACAGATTTTTATCAGGAAAAATTAATGCGCAATCAGATTTAAAAAATTCCGATCATAAATTTAGTTTCAATTAGATACTATTTCATTTCATTCAAATGACATGTTTTCTACAAATTACAAGCAGTAAAATGTGAAAAATGCATCCCACTAGACAAAAGTAAAGAAATAAGAAAATTGCTCCACAAAAATAAAAGGAAATTTCTTAAGAAAATTTGATATTTTTTATATGTATTATTTTTTATTATTATTATTATTACTGTAGTGACGAGCGCCTGTTGGCGAGCGCCATCTGCTGGTTGTTAGACGGAGTTAACGCTGGTAAGACGGAGAGCAGATCAGACGGATCTGGACGAGAGAAAAGACGTGGCAGATCAGACGGATCTGGACGAGAGAAAAGACGTGGCAGATCAGACGGATCTGGACGAGAGTAAAGACGTGTCAGATCAGACGGATCTGGACGAAAGACGAGACGCGACGTATTCGACGAAATCTACTGAATGTTCAATTCTTTTATGTTAATGTATATATATCCTAAATGTAATTAAATGTGCGTTCTAAAATAGTAGTGATTTCTGAGTCCTACAAAATATGGGGGCTCAGCCGGGATATTAATGAAGAGCCAAACAGGAGTGAAATTTGACGTAGAGCAATTTGACGTGCTACAATAAACCTTTTGGATACCAACTCCTTGTGGACTGACGCAGTGTGGATCGACGTTGAAGAAATTATTTTTCTACTTTAACTTTCGAGGACGAAAGAGACGTCAGGATCGCCGAATGTAGTGACGAGCGCCTGTTGGCGAGCGCCATCTGCTGGTTGTTACACGGAGTTAACGCTGGTAAGACGGAGAGCAGATCAGACGGATCTGGACGAGAGAAAAGACGTGGCAGATCAGACGGATCTGGACGAGAGAAAAGACGTGGCAGATCAGACGGATCTGGACGAGAGTAAAGACGTGTCAGATCAGACGGATCTGGACGAAAGACGAGACGCGACGTATTCGACGAAATCTACTGAATGTTCAATTCTTTTATGTTAATGTATATATATCCTAAATGTAATTAAATGTGCGTTCTAAAATAGTAGTGATTTCTGAGTCCTACATTACTTTGAAATTATAACCTTAAACTAAAATAAATTTCTTTTTTTTTAATTTTCATTAAAAAAATAGAAATTTTTGCAAGTGCTTTTGTTTTTAACTTTTCAGTAAAAAAATTGCACACGAAATGAGACATTTATTCAACTATTTAAAGTTTCTATAAAAAGTACTTAAATATTAAAGATACTGTTGATTTCAATTTAACGGACAGCAGTCCATACTGATTTATAAGAACACACGAACACGCACGCACACACACACACACACACACGCACGCACACACACACATATATATATAGCCACCTTTGGTGATCAACATATATTTTAAATAAAATTTCACCCTGTTATTTGACAGGATTGAAAAACATGAATTTAATTGAATAGGCCAAAGCAAATTGCGTCAACAATTTCATTTATCTGAAAACCATATAAGGAGAGAAGTTACTTTTTTACTGTTTTAGCAAAGGGACAAAATACGAAACCGAGAATCACAGAAAATTTATACACATAAAATGCTTATGTGAAAGCAAAATTGTACTCAATTTATTAATAGCAGGTTGTCAAGAGCTCGCAAATTTGAATTGGTGAAAAGTCTAATACAACAAAAGGTGTTTTTTTTTTCTGGTAATTGGATATCTAGGTCAAAAAATTTAAGTCGTGCAAATTCGATAATAAAGTAAATTTGAAGCCAGGATACATTATAACACTTTTAAAAATCTGAACTCTCGTAATTGTAATCAAATTATAACATATAATTATAGAGACAAAATGCACTGCTTCTACAAATGGCAAGAAATCTTTCATACAAGAAATTCTTCTCATTCTTAATGGCAGCATTATGCAAGTGAAATTCAAACGAAAGTAACTTACAATTCATTTAGCCTGTAGTATAACAATAAATAAAACACAAGGAAAAAAACCTTTGAAAAATTAGTTTGATCATAAACAATTCAATTTTTAGTTATAAACAGTTTTTATTTCGTAACTGTTGTCATTATAAATAGCAAAACTGCTGATTGCTTATTACAAGAAGTTTCATATGAAAGATTTTTAATTGATGTAAATAATTTAGATTTTTAACATCTTAGAATTGTATATTTTAGCTTTCAATTTTTTTTTCTAAAATTTACATTTATATCTCTGTATTACCAGAAAATTTGAAAGATATGGGATTTATTTTTTGGTAGTTCATGAAAAATTAGTGATAGTAGTTTGTGTAATTTCAAATAATTAAATTTTCTTTTAAATATTAATCTACTTACGAATTTCTATTAGTAGCAGAAATATATGAAGGTATGGTGAGAGAGCGAAGCGACTTGGTTTAACAATGAGATTCTTGGAGACTGGTGAACGAAACGGGTAAAATAACTTATAATTTCGCTATTAGTTATTTTTGTATAATTTAAATTCTAATAGTATCGTTTGCAATAAATTATATAATTTCATTGTCTCTATTCTTTTTCAGATTTCATCATTTCCAATTATTTGTTTTGATTTTTATCGCTTATCATTCACAAAGCTATACCATTATTACGAAAAAACTTTGATATAATTTTTATTTTTATAGCTTTATTTTGTGTTTGTAGCTAATTTTGACTTTGCTAGCATTTATCTTGCTACATGCAAAGCTGCACAGTTCTGCTGATGTTGACTAAATATTAAAAAAAAAAAAAACACTTCAGAATATTTCTGTGATTAAATAACCTAAAATTATCTTTATTACTTTATAATATTTAAATTTTACAGAACCCTTAAAACTCAACCATCAAAATCTTCTATAACTGAAATATCCCAACACATCGTATTATATTTAGTGACTAACAAATGAAAGTTGCCACAAAATTTCTCTAAATTTTTAATAGTTCTCTGGATGCTTATATTTTCATTTTTAAAATTCCTAGAGATATAATATAGCTTAACATTCCTTTTTATTTTTGGAAAATTGAAATCGGAGAAGAGAAAATGCGTCCACGAAAGAGAAAAATGAAATCCTCCGCTGCCGAGAGAACGTTGTCAAGAGCATCTGTTGCTGCAGAGTTATGTGAGACCATCTTTGCCAGATATTTGGTTGGCATCCGACTGTGAAAGAGGCCGATTACAGCCCGGGGATCTGTGACAAATTGCATTCCAAAGAATCTAGATTTGAACTCAGGAGATATCCAAGTAATGAAAGAATTTATAGAATCATATTATTTTCTAATTTGGAGATAGGTAATAATTAAATGACTATCAACTACCTATCTGATCCATTTTATTTTTGAACCTCATTCTGATGTGAATACTAAGATTAAAGCCTTGTCGTCGTCCATTTCCAGTAAGTCTAGTCGATAACGTTTATTTATTAATTTTTATAAAGTTAATTTAAAATATAAAAATAAAAGAATACGCTAAAATTTCATTGAGTTATCATGGAAAATTATTTACTGTTAAAATTTTCTGAAGCTCACAGATTTTATGTAGCTTATATTAATAAAAATATTTCACAGGGATTCTTGGCCTGACTTAAGCGCCAAAGCTACTATGACTTGGTCATTGCTGGTTTTCATTATCAACACAAAAATTCATCTAACGCTGTAGAATATTCTTTATATTCAAATGATTTCTTTCATACAGCTGTTTAACCATTCTTATAGACAAATTAGCAGGTGAAAGTTAGGAAGTGTCAGAATTTTATTATATACTTTTAAATAAAAATTTTATACATTTTTTTAGAAATCATTTATGCATTTAGATCCCCTATAAATCACATAAAATCACATTAAAATGATTTACTGTTTATTCGAATGCAATAAGTCTTGGAATTCGCAAACAAGATTATAGTAATAATATATGAAATTGGTTTCAAAAAGTATAAAAATAGCAGTTCATCTGATTTGAACCCTTTCAAAGAGCAAACATTTCAAGGACATTCCAACTTTTAGTTCGAAATAATCAAAGCATTAAAGTAGTGTAATCTTGATTTGTCTGTTTTAAATGAATTTCAAAAATTTGCTCTTAATAATATAACGGCAATAATGCGACCGGAGTTATAAAAAATACATTTAAATCATCCGAAAGCACTACAGTATGAAAACGGTAACTAAAACAATGAAAAAAAGCTGTCGTAAAATACATTTAAAATATTTTTTAAAGAATATTAAAATTAGAAAGAAATTATGCTACAAAAATAATTGGTATCACTGAGAGATTTTTTTTTATTATTATTTTAAAGTGATGTAAAAACAGTTTTTATGTAATAATATGCCCGGAAGTTGTTGATGGTGAATATTAAAAGTTTGATCAATTTTAAATAAAAAAATCTAAATAATCTTTTCCTATTGCTCATCTACAACCGAAGAAGTAAATACGTACCAAATTTTGTATCTTTAAATACAACAGTTTAATCTTATAGAGCATCTCGAATTAATTTTTCATGTTAATAAGATGATGTAATTTACAGATGGTAAGTCAACTTACAAGTATTATCATGTTAAAAATATTAGAAACACAATCTTGTAATTAAACCACCTTACACTTTTTTGAAAATTATTGTTTCATCTTAGTTTTATACAGAGGATATCTAAGTTAATTTTGAATTTTAAAACATATTTTTAATAGGAAACAACAGATTAAACGCAGTTTAAAAAAATCAGATTAAAACTATCCTTCTGTAAAATAATTTTCCTCATAATAATCTTTTTAATAAATGTATCTAAATAATAAAATAAACGAATTTCAACTAATTGCAAGTATGATTATAATACTATAATTTTTGAGGTGCAGACAATGATTATAAATACCTCAAATCTCATAAAGTTTAACTTTAAAAAATTAAAGGATTCAGTAATTTTTCAAGAAATTGTTCCTTCTGAAGGTATCTTCTTCGACATTTGAACAACTTTATGGCAATTCTGATTACAGAGCCTATAAATTCAAAATTAGAATGGAAAATCGTATATATATTACGATCAATGTAATTAATTCATTATTATTAATAATAAAATGGTTTAGAATTTATATTAATTAGTAATTATTAATAATAAAGAGAATTATGAATTTTCTCAGATATTTTGAAAAATAATCAATTAATCACACTAACCTAACCTATACGTTTCATTTTTAAAATAATTCTTAATTGCATGTTATTACGATAAGTTGTAAATGTATTATTGTTATCCATAATATACAACTCGAGAGCATGATTTATAAAACAAATTTATATTTGAAATAAATTTTAAATAATATATGAAATTTAATATTCAAGTATAAAAATTCCATTAGGTTATTTTTGCATCAGCCTAGTTCCTTTATGCTTATTTTTTTTTTACAGTGCTTTCATTGAAATTAAGCTTCCTTTTAAAATAAAAAAGGCAAGTATTTCTCATTCAGAAAAATTCTATACACATTCTAATACATTGATTTTAAAAAATTGAAGGAAATAATTTAGATGCATGCAATAAATTTCCACCAAATGAGAGTATGTTTCAATTTTTGAATATGGAATTCTCCCCCGACTCCAGGGGCTTCCGTGGTGTCAAAACATCGTCTGCACTCGAGAAAATCCGAGCTTCCGCGCTCGCACCGACCGATGATTTGTCAAAGCGCCTTGCTCTTCGATTCGAATTAGCATTTTAGTGAGGGTGAACCGAAGCGAATAGAGGGGTGGGGTGAAAAGATATTAGTATCTTGTCGAAAAGCCGTGTCCCGAGCGGATATTGCCTGAATTTTGAAACGATTGCGCGCAAAAGCTTCAGATTGCTTCGTCAGACGGAAAACTTCTGCTCCATTACAATACTCTAACACGACAGGCAGGAGAGTTTTGGCACTCCGCTAACTTTGGATATCGAAATACATAGAGAAAGATGGGAAGATATTATAAGAGTTACGAATATAGTTCTGCAGATAGTTTAAAATCCAGACATCCCAAATGGATGCTTCGAAGTTTGAGTACAAGTGAAAAATGAGGTTTGAATTAAATTGAGATATTAAAGATGTGTCAGAATGTCTGCAACACAGATTTCAGTATAGGATACTTAATTTTTCTCAGGATAACAAAGCACATTTGAGTGTCCTTTCTTTGAAAACATTTTTTGGAAGTTTAAAAGGGTGTCTAAGAGGTTCTAAATCATGTAAAAATCGATATCGTTCTCTACTTTATCACAATAATAAAATAAAATAATCTTATTCCCTAGGCCTGAAATGATGTTTTTAAATCGGGCATAAGATTACAGAATTTAAGATATTTCAATCTTCATTAGAATCAAAATAAAAATTAATTTAAAATATTCAAAGGATTTTAAATATCTTAGTTGCCTTTTATTTTCTTGCTTAGATTGAAATGATTCAAATAGGATGTGCTATCTAATTATGAAATAAAATAAATATACAGATCAAAAGGTTTAAAAAATTAATTTTTTCAAACTCAGAAACACGTTTTCTAAGATTCAAGTAACATATTTTAGATTCAAAAATTCATATAGTTAAAAGAATAAATGGAATTTCAGGTAACCATACAGTTTGAAATTCATATAGGCGAAACTCTGCAGTTTTTACATTATGAAAATTAAGCATATAAACTACATATAACAAAAAAGTTTAGAGACATTTGATTTACGAAGGAAAATCGAATTGCTCCCAAATCTTAGGAAAAAATATGTTTGTTTTTGTTATATAAATTTTTGAGCTTAAAAACTTTTTGAAAGAAAAAGCGAAAGCCATTTTTTTAAATCTGGAATTCAAAAAAAAAAAAAAAATATTACAAGGTGATTTTTATTGAATCTTGAATAGGGCATCGTTAAGATCTATTGAGGCAGAGAAAACAAAAATCGTCTTATTGAAACTCCTTAATACGCCAAAGATTAAGCATTGGTGCGAAGAAATGGAACAGATCATTGCACCATGAATTACATTTGATTGCATAATTAATTGTAACAGTTTGAAAATACCGCAGTTACTTTCGAATATCCTGAGAAATGCGCTTTCAAAATCAATTTTTTTTTAATTTCCATTTTTCGTCATTTTTAAAAAGCATTTAATAATTATATATACTAACTAAACTAAATAGAAAGTTACAATAAATTATTTATTCTTGGTTAGAAATTAATTAAAATTTGATAGTAAAAAAAATGCCAAAATCAGTTTTGTATCCAATTCAATTCAAATCTATACATTTTCCCTTGGTTCCAGTTCAATCTAAAAAATTAGGGAAATATTTATCATAATAGCTTTTATTTTAATTATGTAATTTATCATAATTCTACTAAAATTAAAAAATTATTTGTGGAATTATTCAAAAACAGAAAGCAAAAATAAAGCATTCTTTAAAAAGGCCATTAAACGTTTCATTAAAATAACCAAAAATAAATATTTTCAATTAATTTTTTTTTCTTTGTTTACAATTAATCAGTTCTTTTGAGCATTTTGCTTCACTCTGCATTTTTGCTCTTTTGTAGCCTGGGAAATTTTTTTTCTCACATCAAATGAGTAAAAAGAATTACGAATTTTTGATCTGAAAAATAGATGATCCAAAATAGATAGAATCCAAATAGAAGTAGATGTTTCGCTACAAAAGACTTAAAAAAAAAAAAAAACATAAAACGATTATTCTGCTATTGAATTATTAGTATATATTAAATAAAAGTGAAATCTAAAATACTCAAGTAATGGTAATAATTCAAACTTCGGAAGTGATATTTAGAGCTAAAATAATATTAAACTGATTACAAATTTTTTATGGAAAAAAAGTTATTTTGTAGTAATGCCATTATAGATTTCGTAGCAATATCTACTGCAACTATAATCTGAAAGAGAATATTCTACTAAAAATAATCCATTTTTTTCTGGACAACATTTGTTATAATAAAGCTCATTTCATACATAAATGCTGAATCTATCTTACATATTACGCAATAGTATCCTCAGTATCACATTCATATAATTCGTTATGGTTATATGAATATAATTTCTGCTTTTTCATATAATTCGTTATATCATTCTTTGTAAAATTTCAGTGCTATTTATAAGTGTTATTAATATTGTAGCTATTGTTATAATTATTTTTAATTTTAAAAAAAGGTATCTGTAATATTCTTAAAAAGGCAATTATAAAGAATGTCCTTCTGATTGATTTTGATTTGAGAAGTTTCATCCTTTACTGTTGTTGTTGTTTATAATGGCACTTGCCATGGACAAGCTCGCTGACGAAGTCAGCTATTTTTAGCCAAGGGAGCGTCTCTTATTCAACTTTTACTATAATCCATAAGTAAATTTATTTAAATGTAAAGAATTTTAACTTATATATCACTGATTTTTGTTTTATATAATAATGGATTTTATGGTAGTCATGCAGGTATGGTAATTTTCTTTGTCACAAGGTTTAATGTAGAACATGCTGCACCAAACATTATGTTGATATAAAGAAATGGGTTTTAAGAGAACTATGACTAATAATTGTTATTCTTGATTTCTTACTGTGTGAGAACCAAAAATATTGAGCGAAAAGCTTCGATCTAACGTTCAAAACCTGAGAAAAATCCTTTTTATATGTCTTTGAAAATAATATTAATAACTAGCGATATCCGACCATAAAACTACATTTTGTTAAATTAATGAACAATGAAAGAAAATTCAAATACAAAGATAGAATAAATTAAAATTAGCTTACCAGGCCAACTGCAATGTTTTTTAAGCCAAGGAAGAACAAATGTGTAAGGTTTTCATGAAATATGCAAAAGAAGTTTTCAAAAAAATTGAATGCAAGTAGGAAACAATAGTCAAATTAATATAAACAAATCCAGAAATAAGAAGAAAGTCAGTCAGAAAATTCTCTTAATGTCTCATTCACAATTCAAATGTTCATTAACACAGAAACTTGTTTTCCATCGCAACTGGAAAGTAAAAACTTGATTTGAGTTGTTAAAATTTTCCGAGAAACACATTTATTTCCCAATAAAAACACTTTTCAACGTTCTAAAATATTTTTAGAAATGCAGAAATCACAGTTTTTTTTTAAATTAACATAATTGCCATACAAAAAAAATTAATTTTAAAATATTATCGTTTTACTTTTAAAAAATTCCTAAAATACTTCAAATGAGAATTCCATCATTTTCATTTCATGAAACATTTCTAAAATATCGTTTGCCGCAAAAAATTAATTTATTTTTCTGTTATCGAAATGTTAATTAAATATTTGAAATACACTAAATTTAAATATAGAAGTGTACTGAAATCAAAAAGTAAATCTTTATAAGATTGATAAAAGCCGGTTACCAAAAAAAATTAATGGTATTAAACTTCTTTTTAATGGTAATTAAGAAAAAAAAAATTATCTCTGCATTTGTACTTTAAATTTATTTTTATTTCTCATATGTATATTGTTTCGTTAGAATACTGCTAAATATGCAAAAGAATGAATATGGTAATATATGAAAGAAAGAATATGGTGAAGACTATAAGTAACTAAATAAAAAAATAAAATAGAAGCGATTTATGCGTTCATGCTATTTTAAAATGCTATAATAGAAATGCTGTAATAGAAATAGAAATAGAAATGCTGTAATAGAAAAAAAAAATCATGTGTATCAATGCACTATTATTAAACAATATATCAATATATTGAGATGTAGAATTATGTCTCTAACAGATATACTTTTTTAAAACAGCAAGAACACATTATCTTGTTTTTCTTTTCGCTCAATTCGCTCATTTTTAGCAGCACACTGGTGATGTATACAAGTGGGTCCTCTTTATGAAGTGTTTAAATTGAAAATACATGTGCATATTAAATGCAAAGAGTATTTAATATTTTTTAATAAAGCTAAAATAAGTAGCACTGAATAATTTTTCAGCAAAAAGTATTAAATTAAGAATTATTTCTATATAGATAAAAGTAGATGTATTGCTTTTGCAGTATCAACTCTATAAAATTTAATGAAAAAATAATCATCATTGACATAATAGTGAAATGCTTTTTCCTTTTCCCTAAGTACAACCTAGGCCCCAAATTTGGACTACCTAGATATTTTTTAATGCAAAATAATGAAAAATAAATTTGAATAATAAAAAAGTACTAGAATTTTCAAAATAATGCAATTTACTTTTCAAGAAATACACTTTAAAATAGAAAAAGAAAAAAAAAAAAAAGAATAAGAAAATTGTGCTATTTACCCAATTAAGGAAATTGGTTTGCCAATTTGAACCACTTGTTTCTTTAAGCAAAGTTAAAACCAAAGAATTTTTTTATTCTAAAATTCACACAAACACATCATGTATGAATCTTAAGTACAAAATTCTATGAACTCAGTCATTTCTTCACATAAGATGCAGAACAATAAAGCCTTAGTTTTTATTCTATCTTAACTATCATTTAATGTCTTTTCTTTCATTTTTGTTTGTGTTGTTCTACATCCCCTTTATGATGACAACTAATTCTAATTTCTGTTATATGTGAAATAGTCCTTTAATTCAATATGATGGTTCCATTAATTTAAACAGCTCAATTCAAGAAATTGTTTGTGGTTCAATCTGAGAAACTTTTGGGCAACAACAAAAAAAATTTCTCAAAACTTTGTTTTTAAAACTATTTTGATAAAATTATTAATCTGCGGCAAGAAAAAAAGTATTCATTGTATATTTATCATGACATATTTTGCTACTTATTTTAAAACGGTATAAGAAATGTGAATCTTTTCTCAAAATATGTATTTAGTGATATCAAAATATCAACCCTTATTCGCTAACTGCAGCATAATTAACAGCCCTATTATTTATCGTAGAGTCTTTTTTTTCTACAGCAAAGGGAGTGTCTCTTCAAAATTTTCTCACGTTATCTCTTCATTCAAATACTCTCTAAAAAAGATTTACCACTATAAAATTGTGGATTTCGAGTAATGCCATGAATTAGACAAGTTTTCAGTCTCTTATATGAGAGTTTTGAGCTTCGTAATATTCTAAAGAAAGCAGAATATGCATTTTGAACTCATTTTTTTAAACGATTGAAACCAAAATTTCACATACAACTAAAATTTCAATAAAAAAAAAATCACATATCACATTTTGTTCGTAATTACAAATCTGCATTTCTGGAGTAAAGGCCACGTATCAAATTTAATGTGTCAGCTCAAAGCGCTTTTGAGTTATCGAATGCACAGCAAAATTAAATTATTAAATAAAAGCAAAGTAGACAAAAAAAAAATGTGGGCGTAGGGGCCCCGCAAATTTTGGGGGTTCCGGGCCTTAGAAATTTTTTTCGGTGTTTTGAGAATTATTTTGTGCTTTTATTTAATTATAAAGCTAATGCAATTGAATATATTCAAATAAAAATCAAGTACAGCGAAGTATCATTCTAGCAATATTCCTAATTAATTACTATCTATAAGTTTTATATTGGGATATTTTATCATACAAAAAATGTGAAGTTTTATAGTTTTAAAAATATTCGGTCCAGTTATTAAATATTATTTAGATTGAGTTAAGAAAAAAAAATTATCATTTTTTACCATTTTGTTTAATATTCCTTTTAATTTCAATTTTACATTCTCTTAAATGCAATATATTGAAACCAATTTTTTAGAATATTATCTGCAATTAAGCATTTTCTTAAAATATTAGTATAACCGAATTTGCACATAAAATTACTTATATAGAAATTAAATTAAAAATGGATAAAAGAAATTTGATTTTGAAAGTTTTGAGGGAGAAAGAGAAAAGATTTGCATTGTTTAAGAATTTTAGGTGTTTGGGGTAGGCTAGATGGTAGAGCACAGAGAAAATTGTGATTCTAATTAAGTATTTCAAAATAGGAAGGTCAAAAACGTAGATATTTATCGAAATCTCGAGTTCGAATTACAATATTTTCTTTGTAAACTTCGTATACGAAAAAGTAAAATTGATTACATAAACCATATTTAAATAGTATTTAATTTTAAGTGCCCGTTTCATTGTCTAACTATTTAACAAAACTGAAATTACGACACCTGTGCAAGCTAGGCAAGTTCTTCTCTACATCTGTTTCCAAGTTATATAAGAAATTAAGGAGAAGTGATTAAGGAATTCTGTATTTATATATGGAGATGCAAAAATTTGTAAAAATAAACCCCAGTAACATTACTTTGGAAATTAATTTTAAGAATATTGAATAGTTTGTCAAAAATTCATTAGGTAATTTCATATTATTGAAATTACACTCCTTGCCTCCCACACTTTCCTCTTCAAAAATTGTATTATTCTCAGTTCACATTCCAATATGATAAACCAAAAGTCTTCAATTATTCCTCTTTCGAAATATTGTTTTTACAGCAAAGTTGCTATGGGTAGAATGAAACATGATTTACAGATATATTGCGAAATAAATGAAAATCAATAAAGCAGGTTTGATCCAAAAATAGTTTTTAAAGAAATTTTCTTTAATAATAGTTATTAACTAGTTAGGATCGCTGAGAAGTGATTGGAAAATTGATGGTTTCGGTAGTATATATTAAGGTTCATAATTTTTAAATGTTTGATCATTTGTAAATATTTAACAAGATGGTTGGTTAGTTGAAGAAAGTATCATCAAATGGTTATTTGCAAATTATGCGGTCTTCAATATGTATAAAAGTAAGGCTATAGTATATACAGTATAGTTTAATAATAAGCAAAAATAAAGTTTTACAATTGTTTAAATCAGTTACCACTACTTTAAAAATTGATGTTACTTATAATTTGCGAGATAAGCATCTATTGTGTGTGAAACGATTAAAAAAGAAATTTTACGATACTTTATTTTAATATATGAGTTTCTATAAAAAAAAATAGAATTTCTTTTGAATTTAATTGAAATTTATTATTTTATTTTCTAAAATTATGTTACGTCCAAGGAAAATGAAAATATTGACTTATAGTTAAAATGAGTTTCAATTGTTTAGATGATGAATTGAGAGGAAAATCATTGATAAGTTTGAAGTTGGCCAGTTTCAACTGAACATCTCTCAATAGCTTTTAGATACCATTAAGTAAAGGGTGCCTGAAATGGTCAGATCCAGATTATTGACCCAGACCCATAGCTGCAGGTATCATCACTGATCAAGACCTTGCGATTTCTGCAGAATATTGATACTTCGAATAAAACACCTAAAAAGATACATAAAAAGGGAACTTTTAATAAAAGAAGAATCTATGTATTGGGAAGACATCAGGTAGGATGACTGTACACTGCTGCATGTTAGGAATGCATATATTATGATCTCTCGGCATTGCAGGACAGAGATGAGCAAACTAAGGCATCTCCGGATAAGATGCGGTAAATTTAGAAGTTCATCTGGCGTATTGTAGATTTTAAAACAATAGTGCAGAATTTTTTTAGTTAGTAGAAATGCAATATTTATAGCATAAGTTTTTATAAATGCAATCACAGCTTTATTCATTGCATTAGTTTATACAGAGTTTTAAAATAAATTATATTGGTCTGCTGAAATTTTGAACTTTCTTTTTTGTTTACTCCTGATTGTAATTTGCTCCTCCCTGTTCTAGGAATAAGGATCAAGAATCTTCATTAGGAAAGATAAGGAAAGTATAAGGAAAATGTGAACATTTTCAAGAGACTTTTGTGAAGAAATTTAAAGAGTTGCGGGTACTGATGTACAATTTTATATTTCCAGTTGTTTACTTTTTTTCAATATATTTGCTTTTTTAACTTTGTTTGTATTTTATGCACAGCTTGGTTTATTAAAATAATAATAACAATGTTATTATATCGTTTTTTGATTGACCTACCTATTTACATTTTTTTTACTGCTTCCGCGTCTCTACCGTATTTGAATTTTAACTGTCCGTATTCTTCATTCCATTTATTTATATGCTTTTTTCTTAAATAAGACCAGGAAATTTGATGTATGAAATTTGATATTGTGAATGTTGGTGACTGTTTATTTTTGTGTGCTTATGTTCCCTTTCTTTCATATATAAATATTATTTAATTGATTAGCTTTTAAATTTTTATTACTTGCTGTGCGTTATACAGCATCTGTCGCATGTTGGGAATAACAGATTAATTCTTACACCTCTCTCTCTCTCTTTGCGTGTGTGTTGTCCATTTTTCAATGTAAAGCTCCAATTTAAGTCTTTTGGCATCAGAATGGGCGTTTTTATTAATCAAATTAATTACTTCATTTATTTTCGCACATCTCATGGCGATGCTTGTTGAATAAAAAAATGGTTCACTTTCCTTTAACATCAGGCCGTATAACCTTTCGAATTGGTTGTCATCATAGGATAGATCAAGAGCAAGGTTGGAAATGACTTTCGCGATAATGCCAGGCCGAAAAAAAAACTCAATTTATTTGGAGGATAAGAAATTTCTCTGAATGGAATGGCCAGGAATGTAAAGAGTGGCCAAACCATATTTGAAATGCTCTGGAAAAAGAAACTGTTGGAAGAAAACTTTCATTCAAGGCGTTTAGACTTTAAATACTCAATGGTAGAATGATGATAATGTTGTCACAAGTTATGATCAGCAATATCATATATTTAAGAATTCGCTGCGATGCATGTAAAGATGCTGTGCAAGTTAGGAGCACTTCTTAAGCAGAAATTTTGAAAACATCTATGCCATGTTTTGGCATAAATAGTCAACATATACAAACATTCATTGTTAGTAAGATTTATCATTTTTTTAGAAAGTACACAAGTGCGAGCAAAGAATCTTATTTTCTTGCTCGGCATTTCAGTACTTTTCCGAGATATCTTAAATGTCCAATTTCTCAAATTTCATGAATAGTATTGGAAAAATTACAAATGTTTTGTGAAAACTGATTTCCGTAGTGAATACATTGTAATGGAATTTTAGCTGTTGTAAATTGTTATCTTAGAATCTGAATGGCTATAATGACCACATAGTATGAAATATTAAGCGAGGGGAATGATTAAAAAGATATTTAAAAGGGATTTACAAAGATAACTAAAGAAAATTAATATTTGACATATTTTTATAAATGATTTTTTCCGAATTAGCTACCTTATATTAATTTTTTTTTTTCAATTTCAGTTAATTTTGTTTATTTACTCATAACTGAAAAATGTCAAAAATGAAAAATTAAAGAATATAATGTTTAAAAAAAAAACGTATTATGTAAACGTAAACAAACGTATGTTCCTATTGAAACCAATTCCCTTGAAAGTAATCGGTAATTAATTATTTTGTTATTTCAGTTCATCATAACATTTGTTACTTAAAATCAGCTTATATAAGATAAATGAAAACCAATTAAGAATCTCGAGTTCTGTAAATTTGACGGGAAAGACGTTAGGTATTGTTCTTGATATTCAAAGGGGATCATTGAGGATCTCAAGCACGAAATCACGTCTTCGCGTTCGATATTTTATCATGAAATTACATCAACTCCCAAATCGATGTCAGATGCCGAGCATAGTCTTATTTTGAATTATTTAATAAGGAAAGAGAATTATAAATAACTACACTTCAAAATGTGAAAACTAATTTTTCTGTTAGATGGCACCACGAGCCAAACATCGAATCGCTGGATTTAAACAAAAGTAGAAACAAGTAGCAAACGCAGAGCCTCGTTAATCTCAAAATCGGATTCAACTAAAGTAGTACTTCGAATAAGAAAAGAGACTGCGTTAAGACAAAAAGAGAAAAATACATATGAATGATAATTTTTAAATGACGATAAGCTTTATTATTATTAGATTAATTTTATTAAAATTCGTTAAGTACACACGTTAAATAGGAATGAAGATAAAACGTCCCAATATCATGGAATGAAAACTTGAATAGCCAGATGTAAACGTATGTACATACTCTCATCAAAAACATCAAATGATTTACAGTTCATCAAACGATCAGTATGAATATTATTCTTTAAATGATTAGGTACATCCTCATTAGAAATAGTTAATTTTGAGTAGAGAAGGAAAAAAAGAAAAGAAAAAAATTTCTTTCGGCTCAAATTTAACTAAGCTAAACTGGCAGATTTGATAGATTTTTCACTTCATTTTTAAAGCAACGGAAATGGTCTTCACAAAATTTCCTCGTATACTTCCTAATAAAAGCATCAGTCTTTCCAACCCGTATAAGGTTTTGGATCTTGGAAGTCACGAATGTCTTGCATGCTAGTGGCGAATAACAATTACGAAATATTAATCTTTGGCGTGAATTTAACATTTTTACTGAATCTATCGTGTGATAATTGGCGATTAACCCTTGGCAAGCGATGAATAGTATCCGGAAATCAAATTTATTTTTGGTGCGTTTTTTCTAACCGATTTTAAGTAAAATTTGATACAGACCTATAATTGTAATCACAAAATCACACATCAAATTTCATATTTTTGTATGTCACTGCGTTTCTGAGTTATCACGTTTAAAGTCAAAATTTCGATGGATTTGATTCCAAATTTGATAGGTACCAACGCTTTATATGTTGAGTCTATGAGAGAAATTTTATCCATTTAGTTCTCTTTGTTTTGTAGTTATGTTAACTTATATAGACAGCCGAACTTTCTCTGAATGGATTTCGTTCAAAATTTGAAAGAAATCTACAAATTTGATGTAAAGACCATATACAACTTTCATTTGTCTAGATCAAAGCATTTTTGTTACAGATCAAAGGACAGACATAATTCCAAATTTATTTTTATTTTTCCTCCTGAACTCAAGAAAGTCTAAATTGTAAAGATTCGACAAAATCACTCGTTCGAATTTTTTTAATAACATTTTCTCTTTGCATACAAGAAACTAAAAATGATGGATGCAATCGCCAAACAAAACAAAAATCTATAGTCAGATAAGTTAAATTAATAATAAAAAGAAGGAAATTAGAATTCTAATCAATTAATGCTGAAGGACAGTATTCATTTAGGAGCTTATAAGAAGCATCCTGTAAATATGTTCATTTTAAATAAAGATTTAATGAACACAAAACCAAATGCTGATCTTTGAAAATAAATTCTATTCAAATAAATCAATTACCTCTAAAGACATTAGGATCGTATTCAGATAAATTCAACTGGGTGCAATCAACTATCACGTTTTTTTTTTTTTTTTTTTTTTTAAACAAACTATTGACTTAAATTGGCACTGATAGTAGTTTTTATCATGTAACTCCTTCCCCCTTTTTTAAAATCTGTTTAAACACACAAAATAATTATTTATGAATCATCATTAGCATGAATAAATAATAATGATATAATATATCAGCTTATATCATTGTAACCTATCCAGTGCAAGATTTTCAACATGTTGAAGTCTTTTTCAAAGTTGTCAAGTCACCAAAAGTGTCGCTGACTTCTTTACCAGACACCTGTAGGCTTGCTAAATGTCAGCTTTTTTTGCTGGATTGGGGTCCTCTTATCTTTAATAGAGTCTGAGCCACCTGATATTATAAGCTTTAATAAGTTTAATGATGATGGACTCTTTGAATTTTTTTTATATAGTTTAAAGTTATATAGTTCACCTTATGTTGTTTTGGTTTACTATACCATAGAATTTGATTAATTTTTTTTTCTAATGCAAGCAATTTATTTCCTGTTGCTTCGGTTAGTGCCCAACACTCACAAATATACAAAATAAATCATTGAATCAAGATCTTATAAATATTGATTCTTGTTGTTTAATTCAGAAATTTTGATTTAAGAATTCTTTTTTGCCTGCAAAAACTTCTATTTGCCATTGTATATAATAATTACATACCTTATTATATATTATATCCCATGTCTTTCATAAAATCAGTTGATCTTACATAATAGAGAAAGTTAATTATCTACATCAGACAACCATAAAAAATAGACAAATTTAAATTCCAGTATTCATTCATGGTGGTGGTGGTGGGGAAAGGAACCGTTGAGAGGGATAAACATTTTCAAAAATAACAATGAAATTTTGTGGAAAAACGTTATATATTTGTAACATTTATAAGTTAAAATAAAATTGATATTTCGATTGGATGATTCTTAAAACATAAAATATATAAAAATAGTGAAAGATTGCAAACATTGAATTTTACATTAAAAAAATTAAAGTTATTATGTATCAACATTACTTTGTATGAAATTGATACAGTATTGTGCACATATGTCTGATAATTTTGAAAATAAACTAAAAGTGAAATCAATAATAGAGGGAACCTATCATTATATTTATAGATGCAAAAATGCATCAAGCTTCAACAAAAACCAACATCAAAATCATGGTTCATGTACAGTGAGGAGAACAGGTTTCATGCTTTTAAAATAGTATAGGTTTGATGCCTGTCATGACTTAATGAGAGAATCACGAACAATGAGTTATGCATATGAGATTTAACTGCACATATAAATAAAATCTATATTCCTGATGAATCAGTTGGTCACCAAAGGAAGTTAATTTTTAATATGTTTTCAACTTATATATTAAAAAAAATTATGAAGTTAAAAAAATTGTTCAAAGTAGCTTAAAAATAGAGTTTTTTAATTTCCCAAAATTATGAAGAAATTGATAGATGTCTATTTTTAGGCACAGTCACTTAATCAAGGCTATCAATATGGCATTTAAAACAATCAAGTAAATGGTTAGTATAAACTAGCATCATCATGTTTCTAAGCATCTCCTTGGAAATCACCAGATTTTTGTCAACAGTACTGGAATTCAAACTTAAACACTGAAAGCAATAAATTTTTTAAAAATTATAGTAATAAAATAAAACAATAAAAGAATCCCTTCAAAATAAAGTGTATTTATGTTACAAAACAACAAAAGAAATATTTATAATAAACTACATTTGCATTTGATGCAGATCTGTGAACACTTCGAAAAGACTGTTATGCTTCCAATGATTTCGTTCATGCTATGAGGATGCTTAATAAATATTTCTATTGAAAATAACCTGTAAGAAAAATAAAGAAGTGCCCAAATAAAAATTTATTCAACAGTAACATTATATAAACTAATATGGTGACATACAAAAGTAATAGCAATATAAAAACTGATTTGTTATACGTTAAATTCCATTTATAACAATTATTTTGAAAATTTCGATAGCTAATGTTTCAAAACAATTTGTCAAGGCTATTAAAATTGTCAAGACTATCATTGACATAAAATGTCTATGATATCTTTAATTTGAGTAACAATAACTGAAAAAATAATTCCTCTCTCTCTATATATATAACAATTTTTATATTATCAAATGCTATTTTAATTTAAATTCTGATTTTCGATACTAAAACAATCTATAGTACGTTTTTAAAATTCCAAGTTGTCTAACAACTGATTTTAATCCAACATCAAAAGTAGCACAAAGAAATAATACAAAAATAAATAAATAAAAAGGCTCCTAGAATCACTTTTCATTGATCCAAATGATATTTACTAAAATTTTTAGAATTAACAAGCGTCTAAGTTTATAAGCTGATAATAAATACAAATTTTTTAAAAAAATAATTTTAAAATATTTATTCTTGGTTCTCTAAATTAGATGTTCATTAAAAATGTGAATAAAATTCAGAGGGTTACATTTATAGTATTAAGATAAAATATTATACAATAACCTTTTTAAATGAAATATATTTATCTTATCACTCACATTTATTTTATTTATAAATAAATATCAGTCATATAAAAATTAAAGGAATCATTAAAGGAAATGCAATTATCATATCATACAAGGGGAGGACACGAGGTTGAAATCTGAGATTGGAATGCGATTTAGTATAATGATAGTATACATTTAGAATGTTCATTCAGGAAAATATTAAAACACAATGGCCAATCAATTTCGAGAAAATGGTCCTCAAATCTTTTGGTAAAGCTTATATACTGATAACTTGACTCCTGTCCGGCATGATTGTCTAGTTAACCATCTCGTATGTGGAAGAGCAGGGTTCGAACCTGGCTAGGAATTTTTTCCTTTTTTAATAACTTTTATTCTATTAAAAATTTACAAACACTCTTAATTAATATGTTTAAATTTTTTTTCATTCAAAATAAGTATTTATTATCGAAATTCATAATAATAAAATTAAAATTTTAAAAGAAAAAAATTATAAATACAGATGCATTTTTTAAACAAAATAATTTAATTAATATGTTATTTATTTTTATGCAAGGATGAATGTTTATTCTTTTACTACTTAAATTATAATCTAATTTTTAAAGGAAAAATAATTAAAAACATAATATTAATGGCTACAGATAATTTAACTTGCTTGCATCATTTTCAAACAATTAATTTTCAATTTTTTGGATTTTAATAATAACAAATTATTAATTCTAACTCAACGAAGCTGTATTTATAATCAAAAATTGAAGGGAGCAGCTGATATTTGTTAAATATGTAAGCAAATATCCCCACTGCAGGAATCAAAAGAAATAGTAGAGAGCAGATGTTAATTTATTGAATGTGTAGGCAGATGGTTCAATGCATATTAAGCACACAAAATTCTCATTTAAACGTACATGATCAAGAAATAAATTCTTGCAAAGTTAGTGTAAAAATTCAACCAATTGCACACCATCAATTGTCACCACCAATTTTTAATAAGATGTTAAGGTATACATGGTGAAAGAGAGATATGATGAAAGACAGATATTTTTAAATGCAAATGAAAGAGAGATATTTTTAAATGCAAATGAAGTTTATTTTCCCATAGATCTCTTAAAGAAATCTTGTTTTTGCGGACAGTCATCAATTATCAGTTGTGCAAGATGTCGAAATACATTTTGTTTCCAATGGTTTTACTATAGTTACCATTCTGGTTCTTGTATATAATCGAAAGTAAATGTATATAAGATAACTTTTTAGAAACATTGAATAATTTTATGATGTGAGTATTTATAATTAATGATTATCACCATTTACATTACATTTATTACTATTTTTTAAATATTAAATTACAATTAAGTATTAAAATAATAAACATTTATCCTTGCATAAAAATAAGTAGCATATTAATTAAAACTATCTGTAAATGGTTAATTAAATGTAAATAATTTTATTTTGTTTTTCTTCTTTTAAATCTTTCTTTTATTTTGTCTTTCTTCTTTAATTTTCTTCTTTTAAAATTTTAATTTTATTATTATGCATTTTGATAATATTTATTTTGGATGAAAAAAATTAAAAACATTAATTAAGAGTATTTGTATATTTTTAATTGAATAAAAGTTATTAAAAACCAAAAGAATTCCTAGCCAGGTTCGAATCCTGACCTTCCACATACAAGACGGTTGCCTAGACAGCCATGCCATTGGGATCATCAGGATGGGAGTCAAGTTATCAGTATATAAGCTTTGGTTTATAAGCTAAGTAGGTTGGTTTATAAGCTTATAAGTATATAAGCTATAAAAGTTTGAGGACCATTTTCTCGAAATTGACTGGCCAATGCGTTTTAATATTTTCATGAATGAACATTCTAAATATATACTATCATTATACTAAATCTCATCCAGATCTCAGATTTCAACCCCGTGCCCTCCCCTTGATAGAAAGATTGATAAAAAATCCTTATTTAATACTGATACAATATAAATATATGAAACAATAATTTACCTTTTATTTTATAATCTATTATTCTCCTATCCTAGGTATTCTTAACATTTCATGATCAGGTATTGTTATGGAATGAGCTATATTTTTATAAAGATAATCTATTCTAAGTAATTTTTCTTCTCCAAGACAGGGGTCATAAAATCCAGGCAAATTACTCTAAAATCAAACAAGTGTTTTATCAAATAAAAATTACATAATTTAACAACTGAATATATAATGATGTACATGGAAATAAGATTTCTATATTTACAAAGAGATAACAAGGAAAATCAAATAGGGAAAAATAATAGATCATTTCTTACAATGATGAGATACCGAAATAAATGAAATAACTTTTAAAATGCAATATATTGAAATGAAAAAATAAAAGATGACTAAAGTATTAATTTGATTAGACTAAATTTCAGTAGCTAGCAACTTTCAAAATTCCTTTTAAAGTTTTGAATTTATTGTTCACTGAAGATATTTAAATGGATATTAGACTAAGTAATTTATTATTATTATTATTTTACTTTTTTGCTTTTTAGAAAGAAAATACAGACTGATATCTTGAAATCAGTCATAAAAATATAAGCAATTAAGGTGAAGCACAAATAGAATGGAATTTAAGAGAGATGCAAATAAGAGCACACTAATGATAAATGTATACTTTCATTTTTCTATCAAAGATAAGAAATGCTTTTTTTTTTTTATTAAATAACAAGAACTAAATCCTAAAAAAGCTCAAATAAAATTTTAGTTTATTAAAAGAAGCAGTCAATTAATTATTTAATTTAGGTACATAAATTATTTTTCTTTATATCATATTAAATTTGAAATGAAAGAAGCTATAGTTACAAACATAAATTAAATTGAATAATTTTTTTTAAATAATCTTAGTATCACATATCATAAATAAAAATTAATAAATATAAAAAATATTTAAATTTCAATAAAATTTCTAATAATGCAAAAAAATATAAAAATTGCACACAAAAAATGAAAATTTTATCTTAATATTATTCATTATTGTATATAATATTTAAGCCTAAGCATAAAATTAAAGTAACACAAATTATTAAATAAAACATAATAAATTATCAAAAATAAAATGTTTATCAACTCTAACCTTTGATCTATTTGGAAGTATTAATCGAGAATCTTTAACTAAACATTGTACTGGAACAGTTGCATCCAAAATATCAAGTTGGGAATCCATTTGGCTAGAAAAAGACAATTTTTATCAATTTAATAATAAATTATACACATACAGAAAAGAATTAATTCTATAAAAATGATCTTAAAACAGTGCATTTCACTCAAATTTTCTTTAAAAGTTTTTTTTTTTTTTTTTTAAGAATTTCCATTTATTAAAAATATTTAAATCTAAGCAATTAAAAAAGACAAGCAAAAATTACAATATGTACAAGTATTTAAAATTTATTAAAAATTCATTCATTCTAGATTATTAAATCCTTAAAAAGGATTAATAAAAATGATAAATTCGACGCAGTAGAGCTTGCCTACTTTGAATTTCTTTTCCTTTGTCTCTAGAATGTTCTATTAATTTAAAATTAAAATATTACTAATAATAAAATTTATTTTTGTTTTCGAAGTCAAAAAGTTTTTTCAATTTCTTAAGTGTTTTCATTACTTAAATACAGCTACTTCTTCCGACTTTTTTAAAGATATTATTCACTTGAGGACTTTATTGCTAAACAACATATTCAATTTTTTTTTCAAAAAAAAAAAAAAAGCAATAAAAATGACTTACTTTTTAAAAAAATAATTGAGCACATTATATGTGAATTGTAATGTTGTAATGAAATCTAAAAATACAGTTTTTAGATTCTGAATGCTAAATATTATTTGTTTATTAAAATAATAATTATAATGTATGTTGAAAGATATTATATTTATTAAAACTAACATTTATTTATTAAGAAGCATTATCGATTAAAATAATTAAGTATAAAAATCAATTTTGAAATGTTATTTTTAGTTAAAAATAGCAATAAAGATGGGGTTTTTTTTTAAAGTTTTTCTTCCTTTGAATTTTTTTTTTTAAATAAGCTTTTCTGAATTAAATTTTTTGTAAAAACTTGTTTCTATTTCAATCCTTTAGCTTCAAATTAAATAATCCCCATTGTAAAAGAAATTTTATTCAGTAAAACATGAGTTAATAGGACACAGTTATTTTTCATTCAATTAAAAACTTTTATTTAGATATTACATGGATAAGATATCAATGAAACATGAATTATATAATTTTACATCCTATTTCTATATTTAGCTTCTTAATTGCATATGCATAGATTTTAAAATGCAGAAATACATTTTAACTGTAGATAATATGTGGAATAATTTTGATAATTTCTTTAAAATGTTAAATTTAAATAAAGGATCTAATTCTAATTTTATTATTTTGGTATTCTACTAATGATGATAATTAATATCTGAAAAGCAAAGAAAAAAAATTTGCATAGAGATGTTTCATATAATTTCATGTTGAAAAGTCATATATATAATTGAAAGAAATCATTAATATTTCATTAGAAAGGCCAAAACTCGAATATGAGTATGCCTTGATACCATTTTATGGAAAAACATATGATAGTATTCTGAAATTAATTTTTTAAACTTTTGCTCTCTAATTTGGTTGAAACAGTTGGTCATTCAGATATCCATACAACAATCGAACAGCCTAACTGTGACGTGCTTATTTCCTTCACCTTTTTAAAAGAGAGTCATAAAACAGTGCAGAGTGTTCTTATCTCTTTAACAATGCAGCTTAATGTATATTAAGCTTCCTGCTTGCTAACTACTAAAATCTCTGGTTGAAATGCCAGAATATCGAAAAGTTTTAGTTCAAAGAGAAATTAATTAGACATTGTTTGATGATACAGATGAACCCGATTTAGATTTAAATGATGAAGACAGTCGATTTGACACTTCAAAATCTTCTCAAGATGGAAATCCTTCTGCTTTGCTAGGAAGTGATTTTTGCAGCGAAGGAGAAATTGAAGTTTGCCAAAATGATAGCTAAAATAAGATAATTGAATTGGAATCAAATTTAATAGAAAATCAAAATATTTTCATTCCAAAATTTGAACAGTTCTTGGGCCCAATCCATAATTTACTGTCAAGTTTTTCAGCATTGCAAGATTTAAAACAGTTCACTAACAAAATCTATGAATACATGCAATTGAACACAAACAAGTAAGCAGAATACTGTGTGAAGCAATGAGGATATGAAGATTAGTCCTGGTATCCAATTACATGCATAAAAGAAATTTGGGCATTATTTACAATGAACATAATTAAGATACCAAAAGTAATGGATTAGGCAAAAACTCTAAACCTTGGAAATTGAAAATAAAAAGATGAAGAAGAAACATATATTTCTAAAAAGTATTATTTTCATATACCTAATTGGGAATTGAAACTAAAGAGAGATGAAAATGGTTTCCCTTTTTCTAAAAAAATGCAGCCTTTACTAAAATTTATTTCACAAAACTTCCACATTTAGGATATACCTTGAATTTTGGCATGTACTGTAGAAAATCTGACAATAACTTCAAGAACAAAGAATGGTTTAATATATAATATGTTATTACCTACATTTATCATGATAAATTTTCGAACACTGGAATTCTCTTTAGATACTAAAACTAACAAATATGTAATTGCTTTGAAAATAAATTTGTTCAGTTAAATTAAAAATCTATTAAATTTTATTAATAAGTGTTTTTAGTGAGTGATCTAGATTAATGGATCTTAAAAAAAATGAGAACTCTTAAATTATTAAATTTTATGACAGATCAACAATTTTTAATTTTAATTATGCAAGTACCATTTTAAAGTTATGTTTCTTGCCTTTCACTAACTAATAAGTTATAGTAATTTACATTGGTACAAATTAAATTTCTAGAAAATCTTTTGTTGAAATTATAAAATGCTTTCAGAATTTATACTTGGCTCTTCATAAGTCAACAATAGTTTGGATGTTAGAAATATGGTGATATAAGTATCCACAGGATGTAAATGAACACTTAATTGAAAAAAAGGGAGGGAAATATTTATCTACTATCATCTTTACGTATGGCTATTTTGAATTTTAAAAGAATTACATTCCAAAGAGCAAAGAAATTCAGAGGGATTAAAAAATATGATTCCCCCCCCCCCAAAACAGAAAAGCTGTTTATTCGGAGTTTCCAAGTCTGAGCTAAGTTTATAGCTTACAGTAACTTTTTAATTAATGGTTCAATTAATCTCTTTATAATAATGAAATAAAGACTTACTCCATATTAAGATTTGTTATATTTTCTACACTTCCATACACTGCTATTTTAATGATTAATCCATTCTTTTTCTCCTCTTCAGATTTGATTCTACGATATGTTTCTTGCATGAGAGATACCTAAAAATAAAAGTGTAAATTAATACTCCATGCCAACTCCTTAAATATATATTTATGAAAAAATCTATACAGCGGTTGTAAAATGGAAAGTTCATAAAACTTAATAATGGATAATAAAGTTTCATTATACAAAAAAATCTGAAAAACAGGTAACAAAACACAATGAAGTGTTCATAGGTGCATTTGCAGAAATCAACACAAACAGCAAATCGTGCAACAGCACAAGTAAACAGAAAGAATTTGCAGGAGATAAACACTCCAAAGAGAAGATACACTCAACTGACTAACTTACTTACTCATCTGTGCACTTCATCTTTTACAATTCCCAAGGCACCAAAAGTTTTAAAACACACTCTGTAATTAGAATCCTAATAGAGATATTGCCAATATTCTCGAATATTTGCAATCCTTCATTTTTGCGATCAAGGTCATTAAGACATTAACCTGGAAATCATTCCTTACTAGAAGATTTGTTATGCAAGGAAGCCTTATTAGATTTGTAACAATACTATAAATATAACAAAATATCTATTGCCTATTTCTTTCTTTCTTTCTATTTGTATTTTATACAGAATATTTAAAAAGACAATAAAATAAACGTAATTAATTCAAGATAAAATAATTACAGCAATAAGGGCTTCTTTTCTTCTTTCAGCTATCCTTTGAGCATTAGCTTCTTTAAATTTTTCTGTTTCTCTGTAAAATGACAGACAAAAGATTAAATCAATTATTATTACTAAAGTAATTTAAAGAAATTAAAGTAAATTAAATTAATTACAGCAATTATTTTAAAAATCTTCATTGTTAAGAACAAAAACTATCACCATTGATTAGAAATGAATAATGTGGGGTTCATGCATTGATTAATTCTTATATGAGTAAACTTTCAGCACTACTATTTTCTTTAAATTCAATAATTTTGTTGAATTTTTTCAAGAATCATTCTTCTGATTCATCAGTTATGATTATAAAATTTGATGTATTAACAGAAATCTGAAAAATATCAAAGTCAACATCTTTAGTTATTTGAAAATGATATTGTTCATTGTACTCAACTAAGTATTCTAATGTTATAAAAATTCTTTATAACAACTTTTAAAAGTAACTATTAATTTTTTTTCCCCAAAGTGGATTGATAGTGCTGAAGATTAAAACGTTTTTTCAGTTTTAAATAATTTTATATTGTCTTATATAAGCTCAGTTTTAGAAGCAAAACAGCTATGGTGCCTTTAATTTTAACTGCCTTTCATCCTATAATGTAGAAATAGTTAAAGTCTTTACATTTACCAGATAAATAAGAATAAAAAAATACATGCACAATCATAAAGACATTTTTCCATTTAAAAATCAAGCATTATAAATAGAGTCCTTATAATCAAAGAATAATGTACAGGTTTAGCAAGAAATAAGTTTCCCACTTCAGAGGGATCTAAAATGCGTTCTATTGATCCAACTGAGATAAAATTTGAATTATAGATTGAGATGATGCACTTTACATTTATTAAATAAAAAATAAAAATTATTAGTACAAAAATTTACCATCAGGTGGCATAATACACATAAAACTATATAATATGGTTTATAATTGTTAAACAAAGTAAAATTAAAATTGCTCAATATATTCTGCATTTTCAACAATATACTCTAATCAGAGAACCATATTTTCTCTAGATGGCCAAAGTGAGTTTGCTGAAATATTAAAAATATAGTGCTGAATGCTCTCCTTCAGATCTGGTAGAGAGGATGACCTTTGACAGTAAATATTGTTCTTCAAATAACCCCACAACCAAAAGTCACAAAGGGTGACGTCCGGCAAGCAAAGAGGCCATGCTATTGAGAAATGACAGCTGATAACTTGTGCTTCTGTGAAATGCTGTATCAACAATCGCTTTATAGGATGATCAATATGAGGTGGTGCACCATCTTGCATGAAAATGATGTGTTGAAGGCATCCACACTGTAGAAGAGTTGGCATTATAAAATCCCTCAGCATATTATGGTACCGTTGTCCTGTGACGGAACAGGTTTGGATTCCACTTGAAGTTATCTCTTCAAAGAAATATGATCCAATGATAAAGGTAGCTGTAAAACCACACCATACTGTCACTTTTTCAGGATGCAAGGATTTTTCCTGGATAAAGCGAGGGTTTTCCTCTGCCCAAATTCGACAGTTGTGGGTGTTAACTTGCCCATTGAGGAAAAAGTGGGCCTTATCACTCCACAGAATGTTCCATAGCCAAGTTGTGCAACCACCATTCAAGCAAGGAACTGAAGTGCAAAAGTTTTACAGACCTTTAAGTCCCCACCCTGAAACAGGGGCACAGACTTGATTTTGTATGGATAAAAATGCAAAATTTGCTGTACGGTTTTTCGTACAGTTGAATATGGCATATCCAGAACACGAGAAACAAATGGCAAAATAACACGATTTGTCCTCTATCTGGAAGAATACGCCAGTTTTTTCAAATTTCTGCATCATCTAGTTTAGGGCACCTGGAGACATTGGATTCCTTCGTATCTGCTTCATACAACGAAATTCCTATAGAGCTGCAACAGAATTTTGTTGGTTCTGGTAGAACAATTTCACCAGTAGCACTTTTTCTTGCAACATAGGCATGACGAACAGAGAAGAAACTAATGTTTGTGAGAATATGCCTTCTTTTTTATCCAAAGAAAAATAGTAATAGTAATTTTCACTGTAATGCAAACTATGTTTCACATTTTCAATATATGCAAATATATGCCATTTGAGTTACAGCGTCATTTATTGGTGAATTTTTGTACTAATTTTTTAAAAATTAATAAATGTAAAGTGCATCATCTGAATAACCTGTACTACAAGTTTTATCTTATTTGGACCAATAGAATGCATTTTAGAGCCCTCTGAAGTGGGTAACTTATTTCTTGCTAACTCTGTATATTAAACATTATTCATTACAATTCTTAAAAGAAATTTTTTCAATACAATAAAATATAATTACGCTATATATTGTAATAAATTGTATATAACGATGCATAATAACAAATATTAAAATTTGTATTGATGAGGATTAATGCAGTAAATAAGCCTGTTTCATTGCAAGCATTTTTTTTTATATACTTTGGGTTTAACCTTTATTTACTTCAATGCAAGTCAAGGTCAAGTATAATGTATAGAAAAGCAAAGAAAATGTTATCCCTTTTTCAAAAATATATTCATCTTTTTTTAAAAAAACTTACTCATGAGATTTCTATTTCTTTCCTGAACTGAAATATTATCTAGTACAATGTTAAAATGAGAGAAATTGGGGGAAGGGGGCACTATTTTACTTAACACTAGATACTTTTTCTTAAAAAAATTATATGATAAAAAATTACACTATTATTATATTATGTAAAATAGTGGTACATGCCTTTTGTTTGAGAAATCTATTTACAAATATATTTACTCATTTGTTACACCAACATATATCAAATGAAAAACATGTTCACGATTTTTTAATATAAAAAAAGAGAAAATTTTTTCACAGGAGAAGCATTTAATAAATCAGTGATTAGTTTAATAAATTCATCTGTAATATTCAAAGGAAAAAATATGTTACTGAATATGTTTGTTTTTTAGACTTTAAATGAATGAAGATTGTAAAACCAAATGCTGAACAATACAAAAAGAGTGTACTGCTTATTTGACCTTACATATATTATGACTAGCCCATTTATTCACAAGACAAGTTATAGGCATTCTATTTTTAAAAAATAAGGACTGCACTTTATACATTAACATAAAACATAAACATAACAGTAACAGCAATCCTAAACAAAATTCAATTAATCAAGATAAAAAAAATGATATTTTGTAAAGAGATACTTATCATAAAGAGCATATTAAATTCAAGATCATCAGGATTAAATTTCATAGCATAGAAATAGTTAGTGTGTGATAATTTTAAAATGTTATTTTACAAAGGAAAATAAATGCAGTACCTTCTTTTCTGACGTTCATGATAAGGATCTATATATAGTACTTTTAAAATAAACCATCCAAGAACTGGTGCAGCAGTTCCATAAAAAACAGCACTAGGTATTAGCTCTTCAGACAACATAATTGGAAAAAGGAAAGTCTGATTTGCCCGTGTAATTCTAAAAAAGTCAGAGTTTTTTTTAAACATATTTAATAAAATAGAGAGAAAAAACACATATTAACTAATTAGCAAAACTAAATAAGCTGCTATGAATTTTGTAAGAAATGGCAAATGCTAAATACTGACATCAAATTTTTAGAATGTATGGTAATATGATGCACAGAAATAACTTGATTTAACATCAATTTCGCTTATAAATGCAAAACATACACAAATTACATTATTAATTTATATTACACTCCATGACACAACATAAATAAACTTAAATATTTCATGAATTTCTTTTTACATATCTTTTCAAAATTATTTATAACTTTAATGGCGGAAACACCATTTGTCACATACTGTATTGTGTTCCAGAATATGCTAAAAATTGCTTTCACAGAATTATTCACCTATTTAACATACAAGAAAAATGTAATATTTTGCCCCCCCCCCAAATTTTCTAACAAAATCAAGACTTCTAAAGTTCGAGGCATGCAACCAAGTTACAAGCTTCAACAAAAATTTCTGGAAATCTCCCAGTTATGATTAATAATCAATGTGCTAGAGTTTCTGTTAATGATAAAATGCACAGATAAAAGTAAATTTCGATTAATATAATTTTAAATTAATTTGGAAAATTATATTGTGGTAATAGTACTCTTTTCTTCAAGTTCAACAATATCAACAAAATATGTATTCAAGATTATTTTATACCTGTTTTATCCTTTATAATATTACACACACATTATATGCTATTAAAATATAAACAAGAAATGATGAACAATTTATAGTACAAGTATAAAAAACATTTAGGGTCAATTTAAAAAAAAAAAAATTTTTACTCACTTTAATTTTAATGTAACACCAGATGGCACACCGAGAATCATAGATGCACCTACTGTGCTGTTTTTTGATACCTTTTTCTGGCATCCATATTCTAAAATAGCACCAAACAAACCAAATCTGGAAGAAGAAAAAAAAATTGGGGTGCATAAGCCTTTTATTGAACACATTTATATAATTTTTTGTATGAAATTAAAGTATTGATTTTAAAGATCAACTATATATAACTATATATATTGTGACACATAGGAGAAGTATAGATTCGTGTATGTGTGTGTATATATTATTGTGAATGTCTCAATTTTTAAAACTTTCAACCTTTGATAGTGAATGTTAGTTCATCCCAAATATATTATGGTGATTCCAGATTGGTAAATAACACAGTATCTCAATCATATCAGCAATTGTCATCATTCCCTATGCACTGATGGCAATGTAGAACAAAAATATTTTGTTACACTAAGACAAAAATTCAATTTTTTAAAAACCAAACTATATCATTAAAACATACAACATATGTTGAAATTACAGAAAGCTTAAGTAAAAACATTTGTAAATAAATTGCTGCATCAAGAACATACAGTATATTAAATGCACTGTTTCCAATAATACACTTCCAATTTATAATTCCGATAATAAACATACAAAAAAAATTACATAATTTGCATAATGCAATCTAATTTGCAGCAACAACTGAAATTGTTAAGATACTTTGAATTTCTTAATAATCCTTTGTTTTACAACTGTATTTAATCATGGAACAATTCTTTTTGAAACAAAAGAATTGTTCCATACTTTGTCCTTCTCTTCTTAAATTAAATGTATAGATTGTATGTTGTTAATCACAATATTTGTTTTAAACTTATTATTAGAATTAATATTTTTCTTTATTAAGTATGCATTATTAATTTTGCATTTAACAATTTATTAGCATGTTCTTTTATTTTCCTCCTATTTTGAGCTATATCTATATGTACTTTAATAATTTAAAAATTGCATCTTTACCTTAATATACAAAAGTACTTCTATTTAACATTCACCATCAGTGCATACTGAATGTTGACAAACACCACTAATAGTCTGAATTTCTAAGAATATAAGAAAATATTTTATCTTTTATAGATGTATTTGGTGTAAGTCAATGTTTGTTAAAGAATATCAACAGTTTTTAATTTTGGGATTTCATAGTAGAATACAAAATTTATCAAGAATGAAACAGAAAAAAAAAAGTTAATTTTAATTCTGGATTTTAAAACCTTTATTTCAAAGAATAAGCATATATAAAATAAAATTTCTAAATGGATTTATATTCTTGCATCCAGTTGATAAGTTATTGAACAATTATTTTCATAAAATAATTGTTTAATAATTTCATTGTTCATACTGAACAATTATTTTCATAGAATGTTTATTGTAACATTTTATTTGGAAATAAATCCAATAAAATATAAACTAATGAAACAGAAAAATAAAATTACAAATTAAGCTTAAATGCCCCCCCCCCCCCAAAAAAAATATGTTAAGATGGTCAACAATTTTTAAGCAGAAAGATGAAAAAACATTTTTCCATCCTCACATCTTAATAAAATTAAAATTGCAACATTAAATACAATTTTCCTTAAAATCTGATCCATTTTCACACAATGTAGGGATACATCTTACTTAATAGAACCTTTCAATCTCCCTTCATCTTCTAGTTTCCTTGTATAGCTTATTGTAAAAAAACTTCGTTGTATTCCAAACTATAAATGAAGAATCAAATATGAGGAAAAATAAAATGACATTTTACATAATAAATAAATCTGACACTAAATAAGAATAAAAATTCAAAGCAAACAAATCAACATATTTATTTCTGCCCCCTCCCTTTGACTACAGGCACTAATAACTAATATTTTTTTAATTCAAAAAAATTAAAGTAATGTATAAATAAAATTAAATAAGTATTTCCATAAATATAAAAGGGCTAATAATTCTATAGAATTCTAGCAATCTTTTTAATGATAAATAATTTAAAGAATTGTACCTTTAGCTATCTTATAAGTTTCTTTTTGCTAGTTGAAAAAGCAAAATCTGTGCCTAAGGTTTTTTATTTTTTAATGCAAAAGAAATCGTATGAGATATGCATAAAACAACAGTGTAACAGATATTATACAAGACAAAACTATTACTATTTCAGGATTTTATATTTTTGAGGAATTCTGTAAATATCTAACTTGGTTTCTTCTCAAACATTAGATCTGTTAGGAATTTTTTATCTTTCACTGCAAATTGCTTTTTTTATTATTTATATAGTTATAATATATATGGAAAAATGCCTTTTCAGCACTTTCAAGAGAACATGTTTATTTAAATCAGTTAGGTACTATTATTTTACATTATTTAAATTTAAAATTGCTTTTTTCAGAATTTGACACATTTAAACAAATATTTTAAATAAATATATGTAACTATAAAAGCAAATCACTAAAATTTTTAAAGAAAAAGATATAAATATTCAGTTTTTTATCATCTTTTTTCTGATTGGGCAGTATTAAACACATCAGGCTGCAATGATGTTAAAATTTAGAAACGGCAGATTGTTGCTTAGAAACGATACATTAATGTCAATTTGGTAGTTAAGCAAAACTTTAGATAATTATTTTACTTTGAGGCTGTGCCAATAATAAATGATTATGCTGCAATGGGCAAATTTTCAAACCACATGGAAAAGGAGTTGCTTCACTTATAATCAGTTTTAATATGCGAACAATTTTATATACAAAAAAGGCTGTATTTAAAAATATGGTTTCAATATAAACCTTTATATATCAAAGGCAACAGAACAAGCCACTAAGCTGCAGAATCTAAAGTTATCATTTTTTATATAAATGATGTTACATACTTGTAAGCCAGCAACAAAATGGCCTTTTTCTGTATCATGTACAATCATGGTATTAACGGAAGAAGACGATCCACCTTTCATAGTTAAGTAGCCAGCTGTGTTTTTTGCAAGCTGCCGAGCTAGCACTAAAAGGACAAAAACCAAAAAAAATTGTTATAATACAATGATTTTTCATTTTAATTTAGCATAAAGCAAAACAATATGCATACTTACTAAGTTCTAAACCAGGGGATACACTTGACTCCATAAAGTGGAAGGAAGTTTGCAAGGTACCAAAGCTTTTAAAATAAAATAAATTATTAAAAAAAAAGAGAGAGAAATTGGTAATTTTAATTTAATTTCTATTT
Organism: Argiope bruennichi; assembly: GCF_947563725.1. Taxonomy (NCBI): domain Eukaryota; kingdom Metazoa; phylum Arthropoda; class Arachnida; order Araneae; family Araneidae; genus Argiope; species Argiope bruennichi. Next base: position 83,442,915 of record NC_079152.1, read on the forward strand.
ACAAATGCTACAAAACCAATTAATAAGAAAATAATACAGTAAATTTCAAAATCTATATAAAAAAAACTGTGTCACATAATTTCTAATGTGGTGAAAGCTTATAAGCAAGTTAACAGCTACACTACGTGGGCAATTGCTTTTGTATTGTGGCCATGTTACTCGGCTGCAAACCATAAGGTCCCAGGTTCTATTCTCGTACATAACAAATTGCCACACTAACTATTTAGCTGACATTTCATTTTTAAGCAAAGAATTTAGGATTAAAAGCTGTAATGGTAAAAATATTCACTCTGGATTAAATAGGATTAGAAGTAATGAGCCAATATTCAGTTCATTTGTTTTGAACTTAATATTTAGGTCTTATCAGAAACAATGAGAAAAAATATATAAACAAATCATTCAATAGTTAACAATGCTTATGATTCAATGCAATTTAAAACCATATAGACAAACTGCAATCAAAATTCAAACTGAAATAATATAAGAATATTAACCACATACGAGGAATTTAATACCTATGGTTAAACTGCAATCACAGAAAGAAAAATTCAACTAAAATAAAAACAATAGCACTAATATAATATGCATGATGTTGTTACAAATACACTGTTTAATGAGAGAATGAGAGCTAAACAGTTGATTCTTACATTTCTTGTGACTAAAGATATACAAAGAAATATGAGGCGATTTAGATTTTGAATTATGGAATAAGAGGCGAGTTAGATTTTGCACATCTACTTTCAGTAGACACCATTGACAAGTCTTCAAGCTTTTCAAACCTGAATCGCTTTTTGTTTCAGAAAAAAATTCAAAATAGAAATTTGACCGAAATATTTAAACAACAGCCATCATCAAAATCAGAATCACAAGTATGTATATAAGGCATGATAATAAACAACTGGATTAAAAGAAACCTCTACTCACAAATTCCGAAAAAATTAATAAATAAACAACAACAAAAAAATCTTACACTCCATGTACCTTAAACACCCCCCCCCCAAATATAGTAGGTTACCATTTAGCAATTAGACAAATGAATACAGGTCATCAAAACAAAAGAAAATAAAAAATGAGAATAGATGGCTACATAGCGTAAAATTTCCTATTTTCCAGGTACACATGGAATCAGCTAAATTGGTATAATATAATAATAGTTTAATGTTGAAAATGCATTTCATTAAATAAAATAATGAAACAATTAAAAATGTCAGTAAAATTAAGTGACAACTTACTCACCTGTATTTTGATAAGGTGCGAAAGCCTTTTAAATTCAAAACCAAACCATTTCCAGCTCCAATTCCACCCTATAAAACATTATTCATATATAAACTACACACATCAGGAATAAAAAAAATAATAAAAAGCTATACATTTCAGTTCTAGAAACGATTACAAATGCATTGCAGAATGAAGCATGAAGAACAAAAAATATTGCCCAAGTAAAGTACATTGGGTAAATCTAAAATGGATTTTTTTTTTTTTTTTTTTAGAACTTTTAAACAGAAATAAGATATTTTATTCTTATCTGAAAAGGAAAAGATTTAATAAAATGTAACAAAAATAATCATTTCACATTTTTGATTATTAAAAGAATTTTAAAAAAATACATATAGAATAAAAATATCATTTTTAGACAATAAGAATGGCAAAGAATTGAAGTAATACTTCTTACAGAGAAATAATATTAGTTTTAACAAAATATTTCATTCAAATAAATGTAATTTCAAATAATAAAAAATTGAATTCATTTGAAATCAGAAAATATTTTTAGACATATTACACTTTTACATATGAAGTTATGCAGTTTGTGCCATGGGAAAAAAGTGGGACAGCCAGTCATAGCTAGACCAGGAAACTAGTTAAGAGATAAAGCAAATGCTTTTTTGTTCATATGCTGATAGAATTGAATGCTAAATAAAAAAAATAAAAAAAAAGGAAGGAGCCTCTTGACAGATTTATTTTAATTTAAATCATAGTTCATGAGCTGTAAATTTATAATTTTGATTTGTTTGATTTTTATATATTTAGCTTAGATGTAATAAAAATTCAGAAATTTCCAAAGATAAAAGAATTAATAAAAACACACATGCAAACTTGATGAGAGATAAACATTTTATCAGGGAACTTAAAAAAATAAAGTGTGTGTATATATATATATATATACACACACATAAAATTTAAAGGTTAAAAAAGGAAATGCTCCAAGGAAAAATTCATAATAAATAATAAAATTCATAACATATTTTAATTCTTAAAAATTGAGTATTTTTATTTTGTATGATATAGTAATCTAATGGCCTTCTCTAATTGTTTTCTGCACTTCATGCTTTCATGAGTTTTGTTTAAATTTTTGATTAAAAAAAATAACAGTTACTACTTTTTAGTATGCTGATAAAAGCAAAAATTAAAACTTTTTCATTTCTTTTATTTTTACTGATTCTCTCTTTTTAACCTTTATTTTAAAATTCACAGTTACAAATATCATGAAATTCAATAATTAATATTTCTAAAATTAATTTTTAGACAGTGCCGCCTCTGTAACATATTCTATTTTTTCACTAAATTAATACACTAACTGATAATCAAAAGCTCTAAAATTATTAAAATATTCTATTGTTACTGAGAGCTAATTATTGAACTAAATTTCAGGACTTTAGTATTTGAGAAAGTGAATGAAAAGACAATTGTAAAATTTTATCCTTATAAACATGAAAAATAGAAATCAAATAAAAGAATTTTTTAAAAAAGGACATTACACTGATTAAAATACAAATGCCATTAAAAAATAGAATTTATATTAATAATTACACCTTCATTCAATATATATATCATTCTCAGGTATATACTAATTATTAACATACTTACGCTACCTCATTAATCCTTCATTTAAACCTCACTTCAAAAAAGTCTTAAATGAAAAACACTTTATAATAATAATAATTAATTAATAAATAAAATAATCAGTTAATAACTATCTGTTAAAAATAATAATTATCATAAAATAAATAAATAAATAATATATCAGAATAAAACATTTATTAATAAATATCAATGTAAAAATTTTAAATGGAATACAAAAAATTAATGACTTAATAATAAATAACTTAACTTAAATAATAAATAAATAAATAAATAACTTTACTTACTTCTAACCAAGATTTAGCTGAAACAACTTTTTTCCATGAGCAATTTATATTACCACCACCTGTGCCATTCTGAGTAGCAATGCTTCCATTTAAGGTCAATGTATCAGATGTATCTAAGGGAGCTTCAACTGACTGAGATATAGACATAGCATTAATTTCAATTACTGGAAAGCTAAAAAGGAAAAAAAAAAAAAAATTATTAAAACATATATAAATAAAATTAGTACATATATAAATGATGTGTACTGTACTTGCAGACCATTAATTTCTAAATTATCAAAGATAGGTATATACTTCTATACATACTAAAAACATAGGGAAAGGAAAAATACATTTATTCTTGTAAAAAAAATGAATATTAAAAGTAAAAATTAATTTGGGTAGAATTTTGTTGAAATTCCTGGTTTCATTTATTGTTAGTGAATACTTGAAATTCAGAACACATTCGCATAAATACAACTTCATAAACCTTTTTGGTTATCTATAAATCTGAGACAAAAAGAAAATAAAGATTTCTATAAATTAAAAATAACCCTCAAGAGAAATAGCATCCTTTATAATGAATTTGGATTTTTCAAAATTATTGGAATATCAATCAACCTACCCTTTCCTACATATAAATTAATGTATGATAAGCAAAAGAAAAAAAAATCACCCAGCAACTTTTTAAATCTAGGCAAATAGATAGAACAAATTAGCTTCAAACTACCAAAAAATAATATGATTTTAAAATAACACTTTTTTAATATAATATTTGAATGTATGTAGACTGAAAACATTTAGAACGATTTTTTTTTTTTACAAAAATAAATTAATATAAATAATTTACAATTTAAAAAAAGATTGGAAAATATATAAGGGCATAGTAAGAGCAAATCCTCCCCCCCCCAAAAAAAATCACAATTATGCAAACATGGATTTAAAAATCATATTGTATATTATATAAATTTTTAAAGAGATGTTTTTTGTAATATTTTAAAACACAGCGACAATGATTCCAGAAAACAAGCAATAAATCATTATATATATTCAGAAAATTATATAAGTATGAACAATAATAATAATAAACTAGCCGTCTATGGTAACTAGTTGATATGCCAGGATTAATAATTTCTACAAATTTTAATTCAAATTTCTGAAGACTGTTTTAATGGATTCCTCAGCAAAATATTTTTAAATTTTAAATTTCATAGACTTGATATGGCTCTGCTGTTCTCAAGGATATGAAACAATAACAAACTTTAAATTTTCATGGGCATACTATTATTGAAGTCTTAAGTCATTCTCTTCATTATGCTGCCTAATTTTCTAGCTTTTTCTATCTATAGCTGCTTTCAGTTATACTGCAGGAAAAAAAATCAGCAGTGCTTGATTTTGAGTTTGTGTTTTATTCCACAAAAGCCAGCTCTGGCTAAGCTGCACTACACTAATATAGCTGTAGCATTTGAAAACATTGAAACAAAAATTTTCCACCACTTCATGGTAATTAATTGTAATTGTAAAAATATTAATTTTTTTTATTATTATTATTAAAAGCATGTATTAGACGAATTTATTCAGCAAGAAAAAATAAGTCAAACATTTGAACCTTGAACATGGATTTCGGAAATTAGGGAGAAAAAAATGTCAAAATTTCTAATTAATTAAAATTTTAAACAAAAATGTTCTAAGGCATGCATGCATGCACACATACACATTTGTCTTTAGTATTTGTAATAATTAATAGAAAATAAAATAAAATATTTTAATATCAAATCATTATATAACATAGAATGGACAGTTAAAAATAAATAAATCACTTCTTTTCTATTTCTCTTGGGTAATAGTATAAAATACTATACATTGTATATACAAATATATAATTAATTATATATACAAACATACAATATGTCAAATATAATATAAGTAGACTGTTATATAAATACACATTCAAATACAGTAGTTCCCAAGAAAATGTATAGATTTATTGTCCTAGAAATATAAATAATACTATATGAATCACTATTTGTTATGAATATTAGTTTTTATATTAGAAAATAATTAGAATATTATCTTAACAAAAACACAAAGTAATATAAACTTAGAAACTGTCTGAAACATACCCTGTATCAAAATCGTATGTTTCAAACAAATCTGTTGCATTCACGCCAATAGTTATGGTTCCCTACAGAGAAAGAGAACATAGTGAGAGACAATATGATAAAAAAATTAATATATGATAATAAATATAATATCATTACTGCAAAAATAAAAAATAAAATTATTTCTAATCAGGAATTTTTGAAACATTTATAGTAAGTTCAAAATAAAAAGATATGAATCAAAATAAGAGTAGGGCAGAATTATGTTGGAGTTTTATACCTGTTTGAAATCTTGATACTACAATTTATTTAAACAGAAGAATTACAACATTTATTTATTAAATGAAAGATAATTTTAAATAATACAGCTGTATCAAATTGAAAATAATTTGATAAATGGGTAAAAAAGTATTTTTTTAAAACCTAGAAAACTTTCACAATTGAAGGAATGAGCATAGATATACATTTTACTTCTTTTTTCTTTTTTGAGAAGAAATGTTATTCATATCAATTTTTATCTATCATAACAATGGCTTATTTAGCACCCTCTAAGAAATGTTACATTACCTCTTTCTTACTTTTTATTTATTTTTCAAAGGCTGCACTACAGGATTTTAATCAGACACAAATTGAGTGAATTATTGTACAGACACAAATTGAGTTAATTATAGTATATAAATTCTGTCTTTTTATTTATTTATTTTATTGTTGTTACTTTTAAGTGAATAATTAGTTTAAAACATCTCTAAAAGTTTTAAAAAATATATATACAACTAAACATTTCATTATACTCTATTAGTTTTACTAAGCATGAATCAAAAATTGGTTTCTAAGTATATTTTTAGAAAATGCTAATCAAGCTTAAAGCATACATTTTAACTTATCTACACAATATACATATGTATATATATATAATCATATTTTAAGAGTACATGGCTGAAAAGATGAAACTTTTTTTAAAACTTTAGTCCTGGGAGTCATAATTTGTACAGAGAAAAAACAATAAGAGATATGTTAGCCTATATCACAACACAAGAGCAAAAGAAACCGAAAATTCTCCTTTCAGTGATTTTATTACGAGATTTTGATAGGAATTCCTTCAACACGTATAGACTTGGGAAAGGGAATCTTGGATATCTTTCAAAGAATGTTGCATGCCTTAGGGGTTTTCATTTCTTCATTCGCAACTAAAACCCAAACTTTTGACTTTTTTCTTGTTCTTATTCAATGCTCTTATCAAATCCTCTACAAGCATTTTTTGTACTTTCATCAAAAATCATGAATTATCCCTTGATCTAAAGGCTGAAGAAGTGCAGTTACATTTGGGGGAAGGAAAACAATTTAAATTGCTTTAAAATTTTCGAGTTGGGTGTGAGAGGTACAGTTACAGACAATGATGGTAACATTTCTTTTCTGATGTGAAAACTGAGAGAAGTTTACAAATATGCCCTTCTCAAATTATTATAGTCATCTATGCATTTGAATTTGTTTTATTTTCAACTGGAAGAGATTTAACCTTTTAAAAGCAGAGTCACTTTTTGCATTAACATATCACAAGCAGTTTTAGTTTCTTAATTCCACTCATCAGAAGTGTTAGGCATTGTTTGCTTGGTTTTCCAGAAGTGCATTTCACTCTTAAATGACAGATCAGGCAAAAGAAGATAAAATAAACAAGTTTCATCAAGATTTAAAAAATTTGATGTATTAAACCTAGATAAAATTTTCTTGAAACCATTGTTCTTCCAGTCTTCTGTAGATCACCAACCAGTTGCTCGCAAATGATTTTAAAAGAAAGGACATGTCAGTCTTTGAAATGATCCAGCCAAATATTGCTGAATCAAAATCTTTAATGCTAAATCCTCAGAAATTTCCATGGCCTCCCCCCCTCTCCCAAAAATCACAGTAGAAATTGGCATGATTTAGTCATCAAACTTAAACCTCCTTGATTAAGTCAACAATTTTCACATTCTCTTTCTTTTGTCTTAGCAGTCAGCTACTTCAATACCTCATTTTGATGAAAAAATAACATTTAATGTAGTTCTAGGAATATGATGTTCTTTGGTAACAGCTGTTTTCAAAATGTTTGATTTTTTAAGTCAAGTTAATTAAAAAAAAAATCAATTGATATTTCCAATGGTCTTTTTTTTTTCCTTTAAAAAATAATAAGGTTAAATTTCTGTTTTCTTGGCATGTTAAAAATGCAATTGAACCCTCAAACTGAGAGAAAAAATAGCTCTAATAGTGATGATTACTCATTATGAAATGAAGTCCCATTAAAAAAAATTGACAAGAAAAATGTCTACACTTGACCAAGTTATAACTTTGAAAGATTAGCAGTGAGAAGAATAGTACACATGCACAAAAAAATTCAAAAAAGTCAAATCCCCAAAACAGGTGTTGTATGTAAAGATATGCTTAGCTACTAAAGGAACCTACATGTGTTTTGCGGAATTGATAAATGCAATTGAAAATTCCCCATAAAGGTTTGGCCTTCTTACTGAAGGGGTGAGACTAAAAAGATAACATGATGGCATGAAAAATGAAGAAAAAAAGATATGCTTTTGGCAGTTTATGAGGGTAATAAGTTAGCTGGAATAGAGTTAAATCTGATGTTTATTAAGATTATTTTACATTATTGTTTATAAGACCTCATTGGGACTAAAGTAAAATGACTTAAATGGAGTGACAACTTATTAAGGTTTTATTATGTGTGTGTGTGTGTGTATTCCTTCTTCAAAAGTTTCCTTGCCAAAGTTTGTATTCTACATTATAATCTTGGGTAAATTTTGTCATTAAAATGCATAAGAACAATTTACTCATTGAGTTATTTTAATTTATAGACCATTAAAAGAAATTTTTAAGAAATCAGTCACTGATAGAAAAAAGTTTTACTTTAATCCTAAAGAAACATCATCCAATTTGAAGTATATAGTTGAAAATATTTTTTTTTTGTTTGCATTTTAAACAATTTTTGGAAATTATAAAAACATTTCAGCAACTGTAAGAAGCAAAACAATAATGATTGAAAACTCCTAAGGCTAACTTGCAAACACACACACACACAAAATTCTACATTAGTCAATATTGAATAAAATCTTTTCTATAATATCCCTATGACTATAATCATGTGAAACATTTTGTAAATTGTTAAAAAAATACCTTTGGATTTGTCCTTTGCTGAATTCTCCTTTCTTCTTTTTCTTTTAATAAAAGTTCGTATTCTTCTCTTATTTCCTGAGGCGTTTTTGTACGCTGTACAATCTATGTGAATGAAAAAAAGTATATCAAAACAATCATACTGAATTATATCTAAGTAAATATACTGTGCATACCTCTGTTATATTTTTTAATTATCACTTACACTGTAAAAATGAACAAATTTTAAAGACTAATATTTTGCTTTATATATATATCTGATACATAATATAAATTTTTAAAAAAAATTAATGTCAGTTCATTTGTAATGCAAATAAATTGCAACTCAAAGCAAAACTAGATCATTGTTTGAGAATAAATTTTCTAAATTATAAGCATGATGAAAATAAAGAGAAAACTGTAAGTACAATAATTCACTACTTTATGTACAAATCGGACCATAAACTTTCTTTTTAGATTAAGTTTAAAAGACAACAAATCTTAAATTCCAATTTACATCGCCTGTATCCGATTTTTGTAAATTTGAAAAAAATCACTTAATAACTCTGCTCCACTGAGCTTTTGTATACATACTATAATGAATTAAGATGAAAATTAAAAAATAAATTTTTATGATCTTACATTTTTATAAAATAATATTTGTTATATTCAGAACTGAAAAGCAATTAAAAAATATATTTTGCTCTCAAATATTAGCCATTTTTAAACTATCATTAAAAATAATTTAAAAAAAAACATAATTTTCATGTAATAAAAATATTTAAAAAATTTATTAACAGTTTGAAATGAATAAAACAAACAAACTGAAAATATGAATTAAATTCTTTTATAAAAAATACATATTCATTTTTTAACAATTATATACAAAAAAGATAATGCTTCACCAATGTACTAATTTAGAAAATTTATAAGCTCATATTACTCACCTGCCATCCTTCTGTTTCTAAACCTTTAACACCTAGAGTATCATATATAGCTCGTTGATGAGGATCACTTAACACTAAAAATAGTAATAATAATATAATCATTCTTTAATTTTTAAATTTGCTTCTACAAATAAAATTTGAGTCAGATTATTAAAAATTGCAGATGGTTACCTTCATAGGCAATTTTAGTTTTATTAAATAGAATTTCAGCATTTTTCTTTTGATCAGGGTCTCTGTGCTTATCTGGGTGATAAAGTTTACTAAGCCGCCGATAGGCATTTGTGATTTCTTCTGGAGTTGCCTATAGAAATGAAAATTAAATTGGACACATTGAGAAACAGATGCCAATACATAATTTTTTAATAATGCTATAGATTATTGAAAATAGAAGATTGAAAAATCATAAGGATAAGAAAAATCTAAAAGGAGAGAAACATGCAAGAGAAAAACTTAATTTAAATTTAATATTCTTAACATATTTATTGCATGATTTTAAACTATATGATTAATCAGGATGTTAAAAATAAAAATTTTGGTTATCTTTCCAGTTTTATCTCTTCTTTCTAGCTTACTATTAAATGAGTATATCTTATTTTATAATTGGAAGCATGAAGTAGGTCAAAATGTTGTATATGTTTTGATATCTCTTTACAAAATATTTCCACAAAATTTTGATATAAAGAAAAAGAAATATTTTTACTTGAATAATCAGAAGGATACTATAATAAAACTTTTAAAAATAATTCTTTTCATTTCCATTTTGTGTAACCAGAATTATTCTATTTGATTAACAAAGAAAGCAAAAATCAAAATCATCTAATAATAAAGAAAGGAGATATTATGCAATGATAAGTATATTATGATTTCTGCGCCATATATGCTTTAATCTTTTAAAAAATACTTGGTGAAATATTAACATGCATCTCAAAACTTTATTTTATCTAAATCAGCATCCATTCTGCTTCCTAAGTAATGCAAAAAATATTTTATAATAAATCTCATAAATTTTAAATGAAGTCTGATAACCAGGAGAAAATCTGTGCCAGCACTCTTTTATTTAAATTTTTAGTCTAATCCAACATTACTTGCCCTTTATAATTCAATATCCATATAATGAAAATTACAGAATTTAAATGTATTTTTCACAACTGCCATATTTCTCAGAATTTAAACAAATATGTTAGATTTAAGTTACTTTTTGCAATTTAATGCTACATGTATTTTGAAATCATTATGGATGAAACATAGATGAAAGAATAAGTTGCATGTCTCACCTACATAAAATATTTCATTTCCAATATCTTTTAAATATCGCATATCATTTCTTTTTCAAAATTTTGATAATATATAATAATTCTTTATTTTTTCAGTTGAAATTTATTTTAATGTGCCCTATGAATTTGTAGCAGGAAAGTAACCTAAACAATCAAGCAAACTAAATCTGCTAATAACCTTTCAGCTATGCTGTTTATTGTTGAATTCTACACCTATATGAATTGTGAAGGAACTAAAGATAACTAACAAATGATTAGTGGTTTCAAAATTAAATTAATTAAATATAAATCTATTTTCTTTCAAGTAAGATTATAATGAATAATAAAGGACTTAAGCACTATTTTTGATAAAAATTTCAAAGTTTTTTTTCACTTAATGCACAAATTTCTTGATTTATTATTCTAATTATTTAGAATAATAAATCAAATAATATATTTATCTGCCTTCTTGCCTTTTGATTTTTTTTCTTTATTTTAATATTAAATCTTCATTTCAATGGAATTATCAGAATTTTTTTGTCGTACTTTATACTATTTTAATATTTTGGTATGGTATTGATTGTTGAAAAATATGGGAAGGTAAAAGGAATTGTTTTTTTTAAGGGACTTGCAATGCCAAAAGGAGTGAATAAATAAAACAAGTGACCAAAATTCTTTCAGTTTCATGTTTCTTTCTTCGGTTATACTTAATCCCTACTAATATCTTCCAATTCCTTACTTTCAATAACCTATCAAAGCTACTAGTTTCTTAATCTCATGTTCAGCAAAATCATAAGATGTTTCTTTAAATTATACATATACATTTACATTTACATACATATTATATATATATATATATATATATATATATATATATATAATGATATTTTAAACTTTAATTTCAATTCTAATTAATTTCCAAAGTTTTATCTTAATTTAGCCCAGAGTAACTTCATTCTAAAATAGTCTCTTATTTCCTGATCCCATTCCATTTTTTCTACTTAATTCAACTAAAGCTTAGTAAAAATGCTTACATTTGCACTTCCATACAGTCTACATGAAGGGATAGAAAAATGTCCAGTAAGCACACTCTTTAAAAAAAAGGATTCCTGTGTTTCCCTTATCAGAATTTACATGTGCGAGAAATTCCTATCAGAATCTTAATAGTACACAAGCACTGTGAAAAATATTTTCCCTATCAAAATCTCATGTTATATAAGACGAGAGATAATTTATTTCTCTCCCTTCTTGTCTTTTTGCTCTTGGGCCGCACTGCGAGTGGATGTGCCTTGTCTGCACCTACTTGTAAACAAATTATCCCTTCCCAAGATGGATTAAAGCAAACTTAAAATTTCAAAGCGTCTTCCTTGGCTTCGAAACTGCCTTCTGCTTTTAAAAAAAAATCACGCTTACATATATAATTACGCCTATTCCTTATTTAAAATGCTATAGTACCAAAGCTGCAATTTAACTTACTTTATTTGAGTTTTTAAAAATAATTTATACTCCTTGTTTTTAATGTGCAAGACAAATTAATAATTCTTAAAGCTGTAACTAACAACGCAATAATATCCTTTTTAAATAAAAATAAAAAAACATTATTGTGCCCATCTGAAACAACGCCGGATTTTAAATCTTTTATAATTCTTCATAACAAGAACCGTGCGGCTGAATCAAAGGAATATTTACTTTCAAATTTAAAAGTAAGCACGATCACTGCCCATAAAGCTTCAAAATTTGAACGAATCTTTATTTAAATTCGGTACTAAAATTGAAAATTTTTTTTAAAACTTCGACTGCTTCATAAGATAATTTTTCGCAATTACTTGGCTTTTTCGATTGGTGATTTGGAACACTTCGGATATGAAAGGGATTTAAAATATTTTTTGATGGCCTTTCATTCAGATAATAAAAAGAATGCTTAATATTACTTTACATAGCAACATATAATTTATAAAAAGCCTTCGGCAATAATAATTAGACATATAATAAGAGAAAATACGAAACTGGGTCAATAATTGCAGATAACTATAAATGAGGGGAAAAAATTTAAGACAATTAAATTTAAACAGTAAAATTGCAAATATATGCAGGAAAATTCTATTAAATACTATAAAAATCCGTCTGCAGTTAAGAATTTTTTTTTTTCCGCCATTAAGAATGAAATAACCATAAAAATTGTCTAAGAATTTAATACGGATTATTCATAAGCCAAAAAAAGTAATTAATTTTGTAGAGTGGAGAATGGTGTAGTATGCATTTAGCTACATGAATTAAATATAAATGAATAAACTGATACCAATACTTACATCTTTACTTAAATTCAGGAAAGCGTAATAGTCTTCTTCTAATAAATGATCTTCAGAATCCGGCGGCATGGAATCTGCCATGTTTATTTACCTTTATATAAGCGAAAAGGTTGCCAAATGTATTTCCGTTACTTTTTATATTTCTTTTCTTTAGTGTTACTAAATTTATCGTTAGCAAATATTGGATTCCAAAGACATTTCTACAAAAAAAAAATCATACTGAAATAAAACTTTATTTATATTTACTTCTCCTTTTTCTTTAATTAAATGAAACTAAATGAAATTAATTTGGTTTCTCTTATACTTTTTTTTATTCTTAAAATATGATATTTCTTCTATCTTAAATCTGAATTTCAGTTTCCGTCAAAATTATCTTGAGAAAAATCTTTGTTAAATTTCGAACAATGTTGAAGAAATAAATTTGTCCTTGAAAAAGACCAAAGACTACCAATTAAAACATTCTTGAATTCACTTTAATTCTAAGCAAAGTTAGTTTCCGTTTTGTTCTGATTGAATTTGCGTGATGTTAATGTTGCGTGCATTTTGTGTACATTTTTGACAGAGCTTGAGCGAGGGGTGCGATAACTTCCTTCATTGCTTCATATTTTTATTTTCATTCGAGTCATTTTCTGCGAAGCAGCTGTTTACCGCTGTTTTGATTTCGGGATTGATTCGTTGAAAGTTGTACTGCTTCGATAAGCCATCGTTTTCGATAATTTTTTCTTCAATAACTCTTAGAAGCACTCAATAATATATTGGCTTTAAGTTGTTTCGTTTGGGAATAACACTATTTTTGTCATTGTGGATTTACAAATTTCTAGTAAATTTTTAGATTTGTTATTCTCTTATAAAGTTATTTTTTAATGCCTTTCTGCATATTTAAATCAAACTTATATTGCAGATTCCATTCTTTACTTCCAACTTAATGGATGACACTGGAAAAGCGAAGATAGCGCAGGACTCATGTAAGATATACTCAAATAATAATTATCAAAAGATTGTAAAATTCGTATATAAATTTTAATTAAATGCCTCATTATTTGTTTATTTGTCAAACTTTATATAACACAATTCTTTAATAAAACAAATTTTTAAAAGTCGTTTAATTTTTTAAGAAATGTGACAGTTAAATAAAAATATAATAAAGTGTTTAATTTCAGCTGATGATCAACATCCATATGATAGTGATGACGAACTGTGTTATAAGAACATCTGTGATGAATTTCCCAATACTTTTGAGGGATTTGGATATAAGTTCAATGAATGTAAGTTTACTTCATTTCTTATTTATTATTTACATTGCTTAAATTACATATACTTATCATTCTTATATGTATTTATCACATGAAAAATAAAATCTTGCTTTTTTTATTTCACTAATTTGTTAAGATTTTTTTTTTTTTTGCACAAGTTTGAATTTTAATTGTGATTGTACCCATTTGGTATTGGCCACCCATTTGTATGCAAGTACTAGAAATAATCCATTTTATACATACAGTAAACTTTTTGCTGTAAAAAGTTTACTGTATGTATAAAATAAAACAACCTTTTTTTAACTTGAAAGATTAATTAAAAGAATCCCTAGTTTTTTTTATTACTTGTGTAAAAAGGAATGTTGAAAGTTTCTTACATATATCTATAAAAATCAATCAAAATAAAAAAAATTAAGTGCTTTTTGACTAGATTTGAAATGGTTTATTGTTATAATAATTGTATCTTGATTATATGTGTCAACCACTGTATGTGGATGTGAAAATAAATAAATAAATAATCTCAGAATTCAGATATGAAAAAAAGAAATTTGATGAATTTTTTCTGTCTAAATGTGCATCAGATATGCTGCAATTGAATACTAAACAAATTTTTGCTGCTTTTACAAATAAGGTGCACATTTTGGCCTCTGTCAGAGATATAAAAAAAAGTGAATGAAGGATTTGTGATCAGCACTCTAAGAAAGAAAAAAATATTGTGTTTGAAAATATTTATAGTGATTTGATTCTAAAAAGAATGATTTGGAATTTGAATAGTTATATCAAATTCAATATGGTTTTTTTTTTTGGGGGGGGGGTAACTTTTTTTTTTACATATACAAACTGATACCTTTGTACACCATTTTTTACATCTGCAAGTAAGTCAAAATGATTCTTTGCTAATGTTACTTTACATGCTGATTTCACAGTAAACTTGAAATGCAAACAAATGACTCATAAGCTCTTCTTACATTATCTGTTTTTGCTGTTAATTATAGATATAAGAAGTACATGTATAACAATAAAACATATAATTATAATGCACTTATTTATAAAGGATACAATTGACCTCATTGTTTATATGAATAAAATTTTCAGTAAAATAAATCATATTTATGTTATAAACCACAATATGTTATTTTCCTGACACTCATAATTTTTTCAAAGGAAATATTGTTCAAATGAAAAAAAAAATGAACAAATTTGATTGAAAATAATAATTTGAAAATTTATGAGGAAATTGATGCCTACACTGTTTTCATTTAAGTAACATTGACCATGTTGCATATGTTTAGAGTTGCAGGAATTCCCAGTTGCTTTATCAGCCATATATTCTTATTAAAATTTACAGGAACTATATACATTATTTAAAATTAAATTATTGGTAAAGGAGTAAATTTTTAGTTATCCTGGCATCTTTCATCTTCATATTTTCAATGAATTCACTTATCTTAAATTCCAACTAAAATTTATATATACATGAAGAAAATATAAAATATTTTGTATCGAACATCAAAACACGTCTTTTGCAGATTTATGTTGGATCTGTAATTAACCATGATTAGGATTTCATTTTATAAACATAATTTCCAAATCCTTAGCCCTTTGCGGCACAGTGTTCCACTACATGGAACAATCTAACTTCACTTGCTTCTAAAATGATTGAATTCAACTATAAAAGGGAAAAAATGTTTTACCTTTAAGCTTCGGGAAACCAAACTCAGAAACGTTACTTTGAATGCGGGCATTTAGTGAAAAAAGCTAGAAGATGCTTTCCCCTTCTTTTAAAGGTGATTGTTGGAAATAACCTTTCAATTTTGTACACCCGTAGTAGTGATTGGCCTCTCCGTAACCAGGTTGCTTTTTTTGCGGTTTTACAACGTCTGAACCCTAGTAAAAGCTTTTTATCGCAGTTTTATTTTTTTCTGAAATATTAGTTTACTAATTCTGTATGAGAAAGTATTGAATTAAATATTATGACATTAAATAAATTGTAAATAGGATAGCTGTTGTATTGTTATTTAGCACATTAAACAAAATATTGTCAATTTTTTAATTATATTTGTAATTAAATAAATTTCTCAAGCGTTACTGAAGCTGTAAATTTAATTCTTATCAAGCTTGACCACATCATTGTGAATTTTATTTTGTTATTCTTCTAACCCATCAATTTTGATAAAATATGTCGATTTATATATCATGCATAAAGATCCTAATTGTTTTTATTTCCTTTTTAAATATATTACTATTTTTTGTGTATAACACATATAACGACCATCTGCTGTTTCGTCAATAAAATATCTTTGAATGTTTTAGTATTAATATATTGCGCTAATAGAAGTCGAATATAATTTTTATTCCTAATATTGTTCAAATGGTTTTTAATATAATTACTAGTAATATTTTCCTATTCAATTGTCAATTCTTATAATTTATAGTGATTTTTTTTTTTGGGTTGATAATTTCAATTGCTCATTGCAATGCAGTTTGAAAATTGTGCTCAATTTTACAGACAATCAATAACTGAATTGTAACAAAAAATTATTTTTCTGCAGATATTTTGAAAAAATTATTTTTCTGCAAAATTAAAATTTTGCAGAAAAATAAATACGTAGGTAATCACCAGATTTAAGACAATTAATTTTAAAAAATTATGATTAGATATGGTTACTTAGAATTCGATACATGAGATTACATTGGGATAATATTATGCTGAAAAGTAGTTAGCAAAAAACTAAACAATATATAAACTAAACAATAAAGTTAAAACAACATATATGGCATTCTAAATGATCAGCATTCCTTATTAAATACAAGTATTTTTTATTAGCAGCTGATTCAGATTATCTTTCAGAAATGCTTAAAATTAAATCCAGAATTCCTGACTTTTTTCTACAGCTGCTTTATTTTATTTCAATACAAATATTTCTGGAATATTTTAAGTGCCTAATAACTTCTCAGTAGATTGAAATGAAGGTATAAAGATTTTAATATTTCTCTTCTGATATAGAAAAACTACTAATTATTATTTTTATAGATTTTAACAACCTGTTTCAATATTTTAAATTTAGAATTATAACTTTTAATGAATGATTAATTATAAACTATTAAATCAATTGTTTTCATAAATTATGAAAAATAATGGTGAAACTGGCAGCTTACTTAAAAATCAAAACCTAAATGTATTTGTAACAGGAATATATCCAGTTCAAGTAATAAAATTTAAAGCTGAAAAAAGTTTTAAGTTGTGGATTCTTTAATACTATGTTAGACTAATACATTAGTGACTGGGAAGTATATATGCCCAAGGCTTTAGTAAGGAGGGGGCATGGAGACAAACAAAGTACTTTGTCACTTTTCAATGTAAAATATAATGTCAGAGTGAAAAAAAAATTGAGGTTCCATTTAGTTTTTCTGCATTGTTTGTGACGAATGAGAGCAAAGAAGTAACAATTTATCTAGGGTGCCGATTACCTTCATATTACCATTCCGTCAGAAATGAAACTTCAGGTAATTCTTCTTGTTCAAATGTGTAGTAAATTCTTGGTACAAATATTTAGACGAATAGATGGGCACAACTATAAACATATATTATTATAAAGTTACAAAATTATATTAAGTTAAAATATTAAGGAATTTTTATAGTTAAGAAATTAAGAAACAGGGGAAAAGATGAAAGTTTTCAATCGAGTACTATTCACAAATGAAATTATGCAAACTCATTCCATACCTCTTAGGAATGTTATTTAAAAGAAAAAATGCTGCAAAAGCAGGGTTTACAAGACTTACTAGCACCAGCAATGATTTTAGCAACTGCTGGACGAAATCTCCTGACCCTAAGGGGTGTGACACAAAAGGGAAGAGATTTTACGAGCTAATTAGAGTTCAGCTGGAAAGTTAAATTAGAGGAACAAGATTCAAACTCATTGCTGGTACAGCAGTTATACTGAGCTGTAAGGAAAGGTAAAAAAAAAATTCTAGTATAACAGTTGTACCGCCCGTAAGTTAGAGGTTAAGAATCAGTTTTAACCTTCTTTTTTAATAATAGATGACAATTTAAATCAAGCTGATCCATAATTTACAGATATAGCACGCTATGTAAAAACCTATTTTTTTTTCAATTAATTTTGTAAATTTTTTTTTCTAGTAAAAAATAATTCTGAGAAAAATAATTAAAATGTTATTGTTGACTTTATCTTAAACTATTCATTCTATGTGTTTTTAAGTTTTTCATCAAGAAAGTATACTTATAATCATTGAATAAAATTTATTGTCCCATTAGCTGGAACATTGCTCCGACGGGACGTTACTCAACGGGACGCTATGCAGGAAAGAGAACACTTGTCTATATTTCCTGTTCTTTTTTCATGAAAAATGAGCTAAATTCAAAGAATTGTGTTTGGGAGGATCAGTTCTTGGAAATGACCAACTCTGATTATGGGTCTGAAGTTTTAGGGCTTTATTTTTTTTTAAATATGTAGCCTTTGCAATCTTTACTTAGAGCAGCACAGAGTTTCTTACTTTTTATTTTAAGTTTCACTGATGTTTGTTTTATATAATTGTGTAAATATTTTTTATTATATATACTATAGCTTATTTTTATTTTAAATATAACTATAGATTTTTTTTTAATGACTCAGAGGGAACGACTAAATTTTTACTAAATACCAAAAAATACTTAAAATATTGCATAAAAATTGGATTCTAAGCATACTTCCTTCTGGTACACCTTGCATCGTGCTAAAAGTACACAGGTATAACATAGTGCTTTTTTTTATTCAAATTCTAAAGGTTATACTGATTATCACACTTCACTGCAATTCTTGCTTAGTCATACTTTCCAGAGTTCTAGCACCGCAGTGTTTCAGGTGATGGAACATCCCCAAAATCAAAATGATAAGTACAGTCTTTGCGAAATTTAATTTGTGTACTTATATAGGCCTATATAGGTTATCTACGATTTTTTTTATGTGAGATTAAAATTTAAAGGTTAGTGCACCACAAAGGATTAAGAGAAAGATATGATTGATCAATGATTTTCTTCCAACAAGTTTTAATCATTAGAAATCTCATACTTCGGGTTCTTTCCAATAATAAATTTCCAAATTTGGATGTAAACTAAAAATAAACAAACTTCTTACTCTTGGATGTAAATGTAATTTTAGCTTCAGGATTTTTAGTGTGAATCTACCATTTTCTGTTTTCAAAATTTGTCTTTTAAGATTTTTTTTTTTTTTTTCATTTTCTGAATATATGTGTAGAGAGAGAACTAAACATTTACAATTACTTCTTGCTAAAAGAAGCTCCGAAGCTCTCAAACACACATTTTATTGTGCAGGGTATTTACAAAAGTGAACAATGTATAAAAAAAGAGTATATGATATATACAAATAAAAGTTAATACGCACGGTGCCTCCTTCTTCGTAGACTCTGTAATTCATAACATAATGGATCCAAATGATGCACAAAAGGAAGATTTTAGAACAGGTATAAAGAAGACTATATACATTCCGGAACTCGCAATCATACTTTCTGTAATAAAAACACAAAAAATTTTCAAAATTATAGCACACATTGCATAAGAATCGATAGATTACTGAACCAATTTATAAATTGTTCTTTTCATTTCTCCAGCTGTAGTTTTCAATTATCTTGTTCTTGCATAACTCACCGCCCTCAAAAGTGTCCAAAACTCTTTCCATTTTCTATTTAAATGATCGTAAGCTATCGTCTTTCACTGGCACTGAATCATTTACTTTTAAATCATCAGAAGATTTTCTACACTTTTGAATTTGCAACTGAGTTAAGTAAGTAAATAATTTTTTTGTCTAGAAAGTTCACTACAAAATCCCACACAGATAACTCATTCTTTCACAGCTCTGCCGATGATGGATCTTGCACCAATGATCCAATAAATTTGTCTGATTACTGAATTCAATAATTAAATTTCCCCATGCAAATGTTTTATGTAATAGTATTGGACTATCAAGCTGATCACTGGATGGGTTTTGGGAGAATGTAATGGTGTTTTCCTCAATAAAGTAAATTTGTGTCATCTAATCTTCCACCAACAGGCAAAACACCGTTGTCCAGATGTGGACTTGGCTAACTGAATTTGTTATTTGAACCAATTATTTTTTCTTTATTCAGCTGATGTATTTCGTCAGCAAATTCAGCTACTTGTATAGCTTTGATTGTAAGCTTCTCCACTCTCTACAGTTTCACTCACTTCCGAATGTGATGTTTGCGTTCTCAATCTTTTCAGTTTATCAATAAAATATCATGCCTCTTAACTATTTACTCCAACTTGAAAAGGATCAAAATTTTTCAATTTTACTTTAACAATAAAACTTTTCCCAACACTTCACTTTTCCTCTACTTTCATCTCAATAATATCCTGTGATTTATCTAGCAACTGCTTAGGCCAACTGTTTGCAATCACTGTCTTTCCAAAGTCTATTAGGACCATGCCCTCATAACTTCCTTCTTTTTAAATGATCAACTGTAACACCACTGGTCATGAAAACAGCAGGATTTCCAACACTTTGGATCTGAATTATCTTGCATCTCCGAAACTTGATTTGCAGCAAACTATTTCCATCTTTTCGTACATTCCTTCAATCAATACAGAGTGATTATGGAATCTTTCCAAACCACAAATTTAACAACCAATTCATCGAAAACACCTTTGATATATTTTCCCATTCTTGCATCAATCACTACTCCCATCATCTCCAAATGTGGCAAAATTAATTTTTTTTAAAGAAACAAATCTCTTCCTTGATATAATTGAAGGCATTCCGTACTTTCTACTTTCATCAAAGTACTTTAAATAAGCTAACTGCTCCATAAACCTTAGGCGAGACATTCCAGAAGATATGTACCTCAATTTGTCCATTTTCACAATCCCATAAGCAGCTCCTTGTTATTACTATTTCCCTTAATTTTTCAATCTTTTAACACCATTTAAGTCACTTTTCATGCAAATACTCTGATAAATTATCTCCCCACTATATTCCTTTCTTCCATGTTTGTTGTAATATGCATTTAATTTGCCTGACAAATGGTGCTGTCAATCCAGCTAGATCAAAAATCCTTGTTGACGTTTGTAAAATATAATGCTTATTACTTTTTAATTTTTTGCAACTATCTATTAAACCCTTCAATTCCAAAGATAAAGCATCTCAATAGGAACTCCAGTTTAATCCTAATATTTTCACAAAACTACTTCTCATGCCATCACTAAATCCATTCTCATACTACAATCTTTCTAACTCAAAACTATTGGACCTTACAGGAAAATAGGACCGTCGTTCGCAATATGACGTATAAGATTCTGCTATTGTGCTGCTCCATTCATATTTGATGTTAATATATTACATGCAAATTCGTGTTTTTGTTTTTGTTTTAAGTTACTTTGTTGTAGTTTCAAATTTCACTTAGTAGAGAACTTGATAATTGTTACGAAACAGTCCATTTTGTAGTTTAACTATAAATGCTTGTTTTTTTTTTTTTTTATATGAATTAAATTTTGTCTTCAAATCTATGATTGTATCTTTTATAATATAGTTGGTCAGTTGAGGCATATAACAACTGGTGAGCCATTTGAGTTCAATGTGAAAAAGGATGATCAAGTCTATAATCAAAAAAGATATGAAGCTCTTGGTGAGGTAAGTTTTTTTTAACAAAATTCATTATGTTTATAATTGGCTTTCATATTTAAATTATGTTGTATTTAATTTTCTTATTATATCCCTGTTATTATAAAAGCGTCAATGAGTAAGCAAACTGATTCATGTATTTGTATCTGATATGACTTCCGGGTTTATTTAGGTATTTTCAGATTATAGCAAGATTGACAAGGTTGGTTATTCATAATTTAACCATCTTGGTGATATATTGTTATGATTCTGTTATGCTGCTTTCCAACGCAATTAGCTCCATAGTAAGAAAGACAGTTTTACAGTCAACTCTGGTGGATGCTGAACAGATCGCAGATTAGTGACCTGGGTTTAGCGACAAAGTGAAAGATTCTTGAATCTACAGGAATCCCAGAATGGTAATTGTTCCGGTCTTTCTAGAATCTTCTTTAGCATGTCTCTGAAGCTGTGAAATTTTGTGCGGCCGAGCTGGAGTCAGTCATTTCGAGAAATTGCGTAAAACTCGAGTGTTCAGTCAGCCGAGTGGAGCTGAAGCAATATTAAGTCATACATTGAATAGCCAGTCGTATAGTCAAAATGAGTTGTGAATCGATAGTTAAGTACTGCTAAAGTGAGGAGACAAAAGAGACTAAATGTTTCAGGGATGTGGATAGTTGTGTGTAGTCTTTTTACCTGCTGCTACATATCTGTATGGTCGCTTTGTGCTGTTGCAGTTGTTTTATCTTCTGTGTCTTTATATTGAATGAATGCCATTCCAACACCCACTACAGTAAACCTGTTGAGTTTGCAGAATTTTCTAGAGAATTTTCTTTAACAGTACCTTGATTACTAGTCATAAAATATGGAAGTTTATGTAAGTACCAATAATTTTTAATGCTACTTTCATATTTACAGACTTTTAGTGTCTGGTCCTATTTCATTCTGATAATATGTTATAATGCAAATTCCTTTTAAAGCATTTACAACACTACTATTCATCTTGCACTTCTACATAAATAATAAGTCATAGGGTTTATGTGGGTTTCTTTGTAAATTTTTATTATAATATGATAATAATAAAAAACCTAGATTAAAAAAAAAATATGTAAAATGAAAACTTGGTCATCTCACCTTCATATATTTATGTATTAATGATAAGATATCTATATTATTTATTTGGAAGTCTGAAATTTCAATATGTTTTGAGATAGCAGGCTGTGTTATAAAAATGAGATGTGGAGCATTTAATATATATATTGTATTCACTATAACATTTTTAAAGTTAGAAATTGAACATATAGTGACCTTTTTAACGTCATTTCCTTTTTCAAAGAGCAGCATCTCATCTGTTTAATTGAATCCCTAATTATTTATTTAGAATATTTTTGAAAAAAGTATTAACATAACTATAATTTTTTGAATAAACATTTCTTGATACAGTCATGTTTTTTCCTTCCAAATTTCATATACCTTTGCCACAACATAATTGCCCAAGTTAAGAATTTTTTGAGATGCCTTTAGATTGAGATGCCTTTTAAACTTCTGATCATTTTGTGAAGAGAGGGAAAAAAATATTTTTTGAATCAAAATACATATATATGTTTGTAAATTTATTTTCCTCTCAAAAATTTGATTATGTATTATTCATATTGTCATGTGTAATATAAAGAAAATAGTAGTAGTACTTGTAGAAACATTTATATTACTGTTTCTGCAAATTCTAAAGACAAAAATTCTACTAATCAAAACAATTCAGAAAATAAGTAATAATTTAGTTAAATGATATACCAAATTGATTTTATCTGTAATTTTTATAAAAATATCTCTGATATTTAATTTAATTTTATTATTTAAACTTGAATAAAGTTGAAAAGTTATTTAACATGATCAAAGTTTGAATAACAAACAAAAAAAAAAACCCATCAAAACCATTCTTGTAAAGAATAAATGGCAGCTAATAGAGTTATCAACTTACCAAATCATTGTTTTATTATTATATTGATCCATTGCCATTTTAATTGGTATGAAATTTCATATTTTTTTATATGACTGTTTCTGATTTTTTTTTTTTTTCAGTTTCATTTCAATTCATCCAATTTTTTATTCAAAGCCTTTAATATTTATCTCTGATCAATTTGGCATCTCAATAAAATTTATATCTAATCAACAATAAAAAGTATTAATATCCAATATGGACAGTTTATAATAGCAGTTATTAATTAGGAAACAAGTTTAATAATAATTTGTTTAAATTAAATTATAATTTGTTAAAATTGTTAAATATTTTTAAAATAAATAGTTTTAAAAATAAATTTAAACAAATATTTACAAATTATTATATTAAAAAATAATTATTTTTATTTGCATGATTATAGTAAAAAAATCATTCATTGATGCTATATTATTTCTGGTTAACTTGTTTAAATTTAATTTATTTACTTGTAATATCCGAATATCAGGCCATCTACAGTGTTAAAATAATATGTAAAATTATATATGTCTCATATTTTAAGTGTCAAAGCACAACAAAGTAGCAATGAAGATGTGTTTTATAAGAGTTTATGCGCTTTCATTTCAAGTCATTGAATGAACTGAATTTGGTTTCAACTTTTTATTTTCTTGTATGCTAATAGTAGAGTAATTATTGTAATTATCAAAAAATTTGAACTCAAAAGTTTCATGAATCTTCAAGTTTCCGAACTCCCTAAGTTTGAAAAGCACATTTTTAATATTATGTCTGTTTGTGAATACAATAGCTCAAAAATGCTTTACATTAGGTAGATGAAATTTAAAATGTGGTTTTTACATCAAATTTGTAAATATCTATTGAATTGTGAATGAAATTCATTCTGAGGAATTATTTGGCTGTCCAAATGTAAAGTAGCATGGTAACTATGAAATGAAGAGAGCTAGATAGAAAAAAAATTGGTACATAGATTTTATATCTAAAAAGCAAATAACTATCAAACCTGTAACTTCACAAGAATATAAATTCAGTAACTCAAAAACTGCATATGCACTAACTTAACTATATGAAATTTGGTACTTGATTTTGTGACTGCATTTGTAGTTATGTGTCAAATTTTGGTTCCAGTTAGTTGGAAACACCAAATTCGATTTTTTTTTTTTTGGTACTATTAACCAAATGCCAGGCATTATTCGACAACATATATTACTGAAGATCACACAATAGATTCAGTAAATTACCAAATTCACTCCAAAGATAAATTTTTTGCCAATGCCTGTTTCTGTAGTCATTTTTAAGAAATGTGCTTGGTTTCCGCAAAAAAATATTTTGTATTTATTTAAGTTTTAACTCTTCTATTTCACATTCAAATTTAAATTTTATGGCAATGGACAGCATTTTAAATGTATAATGTAATTAACAAAATATTATATGGCTTTTATAATAATATGAGTTATGTGACTATTGAAATACAAAGCAAAAGTATTTTGCTGATGAAGCAGTTAAAAGACCTGAATATATAAATATTTAATTGAATATTTTTGGGAGCATTATTCTTGGTGAATCAGCTGGTCACTAAAGGTGACTATTTAAAAATAAAAAAGAAAAGGAAATGGACATGTTTCTATTGTAAAAAATTATTTTGCCATGTAATTTTTTGTTTATATATATTTATTTTTGTTTTTGAATTCTATTTTATTTTTGGTTCTAGTATTTCATATGATTTATTTATGGAATGTTATTTTTTAATTTTATTTGCTGATCATCATTTATTTTTTTAATATATTGCAGCTTGTCACAGACTATGTATATGATTTACTGGAAAAAGAAGGTGGTCTAAAGAAAATGACAATACCTGTAAGTTTTCTTTAAAGTAGAAAATTGTTTTAAATTTATTAAGCAATAGAAACTTATTTAATTTAAAATTTACCTTCGATTTTTCTAAAAGAAAATAATGCTGTATAATATATATATTAACATAAAAATATATTCTTATTTCCTTTATATAGTTAGATGCACTTGAGGATGAACCAACAACATTTATTTTTCATAGCGATGATGCATTCACAAATGAAAAAATTGTAATTTTGATTCATGGGAGTGGCGTCGTTCGAGCTGGACAGTGGGCTAGAAGGTATTTTCTTTCTTCTGTGTTTGAAAAATTATTTTATATTATTCTGAATTACTGTGCAGGGCTCTTAGTGACAGTTCATTTTAAGATATTAGTATAATTAAAATCCATATACATGTTGATAATTTTTATATTAACACTTGTGAACATTTTTTGACTTTTTAACACATTTTATGTATTTGATTTAAAAATTTTATATTTTTAGGTTAATCATAAATGATTCATTGAACAGTGGAACACAGTTACCATATATTAAACGAGCTAAAGGCTTAGGGTATGGAATTATTGTACTCAATACAAATGACAATAGGAAACTAGTAAAGGGTTATTCTTATAGGATTCGGGTAAGTATTTGACAATGCATTTTAAATTCATATTCCAATTGGCTATCTAACATGATCCACTCTGATCAGAAAGAAGAAAAACATAAAAGAGAGGGCACAAAGTTGTATTCGTAGCTTATATAGCTTTTCAAGTGAATTTTCCCTAAATTTAGGAAAGATAGCATTTATTTTATGTCGTGTTAATTGAAAAGCTTCAAAAAGCTACACACAGAATTCAGAAGTTAAAATGAAGTTTGAATTCATAAAGTTAGAAAATAATTAACTTAAAAGCACAAATAAAGTGATATTATTACATACATTTATATAAAAAATTCTTACTCCAGATTTTATATATATATATGTTTAAATACAAAAACAATATAAGTAAGCATCTCTATTTTTGTATAAATTAAAAAAACAATCATAATATTCCAAATGAATTGAAATATGACAAATTATTCATCAGTTTTGTGGATACAAGTTATTGTAAAATATTTTTACTGTTCTTCTGCATATGTACATATTATTGGACAAGTTAATTATATTTTCAAATCAAGTTTTAAATCTTTTGCAGTTTCTTTTGTTGATTTTTTTTATTTTTTAAATGTTAAATTAAAAAAATTGTAATGAATCAAAAATATCTTTCAATCATAACTTCAGTCGTATCTTTTTAAACTTTTAATAAAAATAGCTTAATATTTCCATTTCTAATTAATTATTTTAAATGAGAAAAATAAACAAATGGGAAGTAGTTTTGTTAAATGAGATTCCTCTGTAATCTAGATTCCTTCTCTTTTTTTTAAATATAAAAAGGAAAAAAAAAAAAAAACATGCAAATTTAACATTGAATCACAAATAGGATAAAAATAACATTTGAATATATATATATATATATTAAATTCCAATAATGAAAGGAACTAATTAAAATGGAAAATAGTTTATATCTTATATGGTTTTCAATTAAAAGCTAAAGTAAATCTATTATAATTTAAAACTGTTATGTTTCCCAATCAGTTATAAACCCAGAGTCATGTAATATATCTGGATTTTCTTAATTTTAAATTTTAACTATATAAAATAGAACTTCATGTGATGCATTTATTGTTACTTACTTTTTATGGAATTTAAATATAAATGTTCAAGAATTACTTTATAAATGTTGCAATTTCTTTACTATTTAGGGTTACCTCCCCTCTCTTTTTAAAAGTTTTAAATCAGCATTTACAAGCACTTATTCAGATTAAGTTACATTATATAATCTTCAGTTAAATAAGATTTATATATTTATAAATGTTGCTTGTATTGATTATTCTTTATTTTCTGATGGATTTGTATTTTGAAAATATGAAGGAAAATACCTTTTTACTAAATACTAAAATTTTCTTTTCCTTTTTATATATTTATATACTGCCTTTGATCTGTCTTATTCTGCACTATGTTAGTGACTAGCTACAATGGCTTTCATATTTACTTATCTAACAAAATTGTAAAAAATGGAATTTACTTGGATCCAGGTTACTTATCTGCGAATTCATACGACATAATTAGAATGGTCCTAGTTTAATTAATTTTTTCATGATATTTTGTTTTATTTACAATTAGCTAACTAATAATTTTCATTTTTTCAATTCGCCGGTTTTTTCCTGGGTAACTTGTATTTGGTATAAAAAACAGGAAATCATTCTTTCTATCTATCACTGTCTTCAAAAGCTTGTAATCTTTTTCGTTTCAGATAAATACTATTATTATTATTACCATAATGTGACTCAGTTTGTTTTTTATTACACACGTTTGCATATATGTTACTTGCAATATAATATTTATCCTTAGTATGAGTTTAATGATAATTTTTTTCTCCCAATCTTTTCAGGGAAGTGATACTCCAGAAGCCCATGCTAACTATGTCTGGAAAAATATTATTATTCCAAAAGTTGCTGCAAAATACATAGCTATTGTTGCCCACAGTTATGGGGGAATCGTTACTGTTAATACGGTAAATATTATTTTTGTAATTTTTATTTTTTATTTTTTAATAATTATATTTGGAGTTGCTCTTTTGTTAATGTATAGATAGAATGAACTTCTTTTAATTGAAAGAATGCATAATTAGATTGTAAAGAAAATAAAAGTAAAACAAAATTCCAGAGATGTAAAAGAAAATAGGTTATCTTGTAAAGTTACAGTTTTTATTATGTTATGAACATTTAAAATTCAAACAAATTTTTGTTCTTGTCCATATTTTACCATTGTAATATTTAATTTATATTTAGTTTCATGAGTAAAATTATTAAAAATTATCATTATTGAATTTTAAAAAAGTAATGAAATTTTTTTTTATGAAATTTAAATTTAATTATATTTCATTACCTTTTTATAAAGCAATTATTGTTTTCACTATTCTGTCATTTTTCTGTAATATTGCAATTGTATGTTGAAAACCATTCAGTATTTTTGAATGAAATTTATGGAATACTTTTAATAATCATAGTTTCAACTCATTGCAGTCTCTTAAACTTTTTCCAAATTTAAATTTAATTTTTCTGAATGGAGTTTTAACTAATTTATACTATTGGCATCATATTATAAGAGTTCTATTATATTGCTAGCCACTTCTGGTGACTAGTTGGATTAAGAAGAATGTTATACTTTGGTGACCTTTTGGTTTACCAGAGGGTATGCTGTGTTTAATTTGGTTATTTGATTTCAATTAAGTTTCTTATGCATATTTTTAAATTCATAGCTCCATCAAAACTGTACATTTAAACATAAAGTTGTGATAGATATTTAATTTATAGCATTACACTTGATTCTGTTTATTATAAACATGGACATTCTTAAATGTGTCATGCATGCAAAAAGCATATCTAACCATGCCATCTAGCATTTAACTGCACATTCTCTTTTGTGGTATTGTCATTTCGCTTTCTTACTCGTCATGTAAAATGTGCAGTTAATTCCAATTAAAATGTTGAGATGTATTTTACTTGAGTCAAATGAGTCTCTTAACAGCATGTTAGCTATATTGAACTATGTTAATAAAAAATAGAAGATATTTTTCAGCATATGAGTCTATTACTTTATAATTTAGAAGGCTTTGTTAATAAATATAATAAATAACTTGAGGAAATAAAGAAAGTAAAATTCATTTTGGCATTGCTAAAGATTATGAAAAAGTAAACAGTCTCTATTTATCAGGAGAAAAAAAATAAACATTTTAAATTTCATGACATCAAAATGAATATTATTATAGATCTAAAAATATCTCTTTGAATTCAAAAATCAAGGCAAAATATAGAATTATTAAATTTGTGGCAATAAAAAGATATATTTTTTTTAATTTTAAGATATGATTTTTTTACTTTATGGTAATAATTTTAGACATTATTGAAACAATTTTTAAATTATAAAAACTGTAATTAAAATTTTTTTAAAAGATCTGAGTTATACTTTTTCATCTTCTAAAGTATATCTGTATAAAACTTGGAAGTTCTGAGTTCAACTCTAAGCTCTGTAAAGTATCAAACATATTTTGTTTTATTAAATTTTTAAACCCTGCTAAAAAAAATAGTTGAAGTAGAAGAAACAGTGTCAAAAAACACTCATTATCTCTTAATATTGAGTTTGATTTACTTCTTAGGTATTGGTAGCTATTAGCATCAAGAGCTTTTACTTTTTGGTATATGTAGTATAGAGAAACTATCATATTGTGAAAAAATTTGAACTGAGAAATTTTAATGAATCTCCACATTTTAGACTTCCCTGAGTTCGAAAAATACATTTTTGGAAAATATTTGTCTGTGACAAAGATAACTCAAAAACCCTGTGATCAAGATGGATGAAATTTTGTATTTTGTCTTATATCAAATTGTGAGCAAAATCTGCTCAGAGGAAGTCTGTCTGTCCAGTTGGTCGAATATAATTTAACATAATAACTACAAAACAAAGAGAACTAGATAGATAAAATTTGATACATAGAATTAACCTCTATAGGCTAGATAACTATCAAATCTTGAGTCAAATCCAATAAGGGATTGACCATCTATAGGTCTGTACTTTTAGAAATATAAAAAGGCAATAACTCAAAAATGTAATGACTTAAAGATATCAATTATGGTATGGGATTTGTGATACAAGTGTAGCTTGATTTCAAATTTTTGTTTCAGTTGGTTGGGGAAAACACATCTAAATAACAAATTCAAATTTCAGATGCTATTAACTGCATACAAGGGATTAATTGCCAAATAACTCGCCAAGAATGATAGGATAGATGCAGTAAAAATGCTAAACTCACGCCAAAGGTCATTATTTCATAGCTATTGTACACAATGCTGTGCAAGGCATTTTCTCGGATAACATGTTTATTAAAGCATATAAAATTTTGGGTAGACCACTCTCGCTGGTTACAAATATTTTTCATATCAGAATTACTGATTATACCTTTTCAATTGCTTTATGAATATATTTATGACTATTATCCACTCTATGAATTTATTTAGTGTACCTTGAACTTCTCAGCTTTTTGTAAATATGCTGTTTTTTAATTAATATTAAATATGCATTTATACTTGAATAATATATGAAGTTTGAAATATTTTATTCTATTAAATCATTTTTTTAAATTTTAAATAGCCATACATATATAATAGTTTATTTTGCAATTCATAACTGTTTTATAATGATGTCTTTATTATAAATTTAAATCAGTTTTAATTCATAGGGTTATTACTATAAGACCTTTATTATTGGATATAAATAAATATGTGAAATGGTGAAATTTATTTTTTTATTTAAAAAAATCATATTCTGATGAATTTAGAAATAAAATATTTATATTTAATTATTTCAATATTTGAAATACTATTTAATAGTTAGTATTTTCTGATATTATTTAATATCTTTTTATGTTATTTGGATTGGTGTCTATTAGAAAACTTCAATTTCGTATGCATTTTATGTTAAATCTAAAGCTGCAGGAGGTGGATTGTATTTATCAAACTGGTATAATATTTTCATTCAACAAGGTAATATTATTATTTAAATAATATTTGATTGGGGTTTTCTCCTTCCAACCATTCTAATTCTTGAGCGACAATTTTTTTTAATGAAAAAAAAAAGTTACACTTCTATTAATTAAGGTGATAAAATTGCTAAATGTTTAGAATTAAACAAATTATTTGCCCCATTCACCTTCCTTCAATGCAAAACTACTGCCTAGGGTATACATATATCAGTAACATTGAGTCGTATGCATTTGTTTCATAATCATTGTTATAATTTATTCAACTTTGTTATATATGTAGTGTATCAGTTTTTAATTTCAATTCTCAACCTTTTGAATTCATAACCTTTTTTTTTTTTTTATTTAAGTTTTGAAAATTTTATGATATTTTTTTCTTTCTTTTTTTTTCAGTGTCGCCTATTTCCAGAATCATTCCAAAAACGGGTCTTTGCCATTGCCTTCACAGATTCACCACATAGTTTAATAAATCAAGGGTTGTCACAACCTCTTATTGAGTGGTTTCGTAAGGTGAGGTTATTTTGATTGATCTATACTGAGTTTTCATTTTAATTCAACTAAAATTATATGAATGAAATAAATTTTTATAAATTCAATAATAATCTAGAGACTTAAATCTTATTTTCAAAAAGTTATATTTGTAGTTTAGCTTTATTTCATTTTTTCTTAATAATATCAAAATAAATATTTTTATTTCTAAATTTTAATTTATAATAATTAAACAATATAAATTTTGCAGCATAATTATAAATTTGCTAATAACTTTATATATATGTGGATATTCTCTTTGTACATGGTGTAAATATTTTTATATAATTTCTGCTCTGATATTTCAGATAATTTTAATATTCTATTATTTCTCTTTCCTGTAGTTTGAGTTAATAACATACTATACTTTTATTCTTACTTTCAACAGTAAGATTGCCATCTTTTCCTGATTTCATAACATCATTTTTATGTATTATCCTATACTCTTTCTACAATTCTACAAATATTTGATTAACCCAAAAAATTACCTTTTTACTAATTCAAAATATATATAATTCACCTATGTAACATAATTTATGAACATATTGTAGAGTAAACAAATAATTAAAATATAACTACTTTCCATAACTCCAAAGAAATAAATACTTGAATGCAAAATTTTATTTCAATTTCCCTACCCAAGAAAAAGTCCTGTATTATCCAAATTATTTATTAGAAAAGATAAAGACTGATGTCCAATTTAATAATAACTAATTAAAATTTAATAATAACTTATTAAAAATATTGTGTAATTTTTTTATGCTATATATCTCTAAATAATCAGTAAAATCAATTTTTAATTTTAAGAAAATAGTTACAAAATTAAAATATATATATATATTATTATTGTTATTATTGCTGTTACTTATATATTATTGATTTATATTAGTTTGAAATAACTTTATTAACTATTTTATTTTGTTTTTTTAAATTCCAAAATATAAAAGTAATGATTGAACTTCTGAAAAGAGTGAAAATAGAGCCTTTTCATAAAGTTAAAGTAAAAAAAAAAAAAAAAAAAAAAAAACTTTTATTTCTGTTTTCAACTATCTAATTATATATCATTACTAATTACGAAAAATATTATATAGTAATGCATATGTGACTAAAAAGTTTGGAAAATAAAAATATTAATCAATATATGGCATTTAATTAGAGTACATATTATAGTATAAGAATGCATTAAAATGCTATTGCAACATTTCTGATT
Source organism: Argiope bruennichi (assembly GCF_947563725.1). Taxonomy (NCBI): domain Eukaryota; kingdom Metazoa; phylum Arthropoda; class Arachnida; order Araneae; family Araneidae; genus Argiope; species Argiope bruennichi. The sequence continues at coordinate 83,475,851 of NC_079152.1, forward strand.
GGAAAAATGGAACAAAATATCTTTTCCAATTTTAATTTTTATAAATTCAAATTTAATATTTAAATTAATGACATATTTATGGTTGATTAATAATGTGTGAATTCTTTATTTTATTTGTCATTTAATATGTCATTAAAATTTAATATGTTTCTAGTTCCACTAAAACGTTCTGTTTTATGGATTTTATTTTGCTTTCTTTAACTTTGATAAATATAGATTTTTATTAAAAATGTCTTATTAAAAATTAGTATTATTATTGTATTATGCTTTTCATAGACACTATTGTTTACTATCAAACGTATATTATTGAATAAATTTTTATTTGTGCTGCTATTTGATTGACCATCATGTCATTTAGTAGTCATATTTTCAGATAAAAACTTTAAAAAAATTAATTTTTACCATATTCTTATTATAGTATTTTTAATGTATATGCAAAAATTTTCATTTGAACCGTTTTCCTTCTTTTTCAAACTTTGTTATATTCATATCTAGACAATTTTCTAGTAGTAATTTATAATATAAGAAAGGATTGCTAATGCTAAAACTTTCTTATATTATCTAAGGTATGCTTAGTATTGTATAAATTTTCTTTAAAAAATCAGGTAGTTAAAAGAAGCCATTTAATACTTAGTATGCCATTTAATACTTAGTAAAAGATTTTGTATATATCATGTTTTGAATAGTAAAATTCATATTGATTTGGTGCTTCACACATCATCTTATAACTCTTCAATTTTGTTAAATGTGTAATTGTGTTAATAAGGATCTAATACTTAAATATCTATAATATCTTCTGACCCTACTTAAATATAATAAATAGGGTCAAAAGTTTTATTTTCTGAAAGTATCCGGGTTTTTTTTTTTTCTCCCTTATTATAATTTAAATTTATATTGTGACAGCTTCATTGGCAACTTACTGATTCAAAAATTAGCAGAATCGCTAAATACATGTAAGGGGATTGCATTTTAACGTCTAAAACTATTATTATCTTTTGTTATTCTTTTTTATTAAAAGTTTTATTATTTTAATGTTTTCTCATATTTTTTGTATTTTTAATGTGCTCAGTTGCCACATTCTAAGTATTCCACATTTTATTTTAATGATTTTTTTTATTTTTTATTTTCTTGTATATAAAGAATTGTAATCGTCAAAAAATTCGAATTCATTGTTTTGATAAATCTTCATGATTCAATAGTCCCCCCCCCCCAAAAAAAAACACCACATTTTTAAAATTATATTTATTTGTTAGTGAATACAATAAATCAAAAACACTTTGAGCTGGAAAAATGAAATTTGGTATATGGTTTTTATATTAGATGTATAGGTTTCTGCCAACTTTTAGATAACAGAATCTGTTCAAAGAAAATTGTCCTAGAGGCAATCCGGATTGCATCTCAGATTCAGATTTTATCCAATTTTCCAAAAATATCAAACATGATAACTTCAAAGCAAAGAAGCCAGGTGGATAAAATTCTGTACACAGAATTAATATCTAAAGCACAGATATATCAACTTTTGAACTATACCCATCGAGATATGAACTACCTGTCAATTTGTACTTTCACAAGCAAGTAATTTCAATCATTGAGAAATGTTTTGACTTAAATATTTTAAATTTGTGGTTCTTTGTCAAATTTTAGTTTCAATTAATGAGAAAAAAAAATGATGTCCAAGATACATATTGTTTTCTGGTACTTATGAATTTAGCACATCCCAGTGATTAGTCGTAAAAAAAAAGTTGCTAAAGATCACTTGTTATTAAGTCCTTCCATTACTATTGTTTGCCAATGGCGTACAATTAATAATGTGTATTTATTAGAGAGCATGCAAGAAAGTTTTGATGAAACCATTCCTGCTGCTTTAACTTTAGCTCAGTGAATAAAATTTTATTTCAATAATATGTATAATCTTTATTGAATTATGTATATAAATTTTTATTGAATTGTTATATATTTTATTGGACTTCCTTCAAAATCATATTTTTAAAAATGTGTCAAAAGATAGTTTCTTTCTTTCTTATTTGAGGTTTGCATTTTCTAGCGACAGATTTTTGGCAACAGTACCTGGAATTGAAGCATTTACTTTCCTATTAACCATTTTTATTGTATCATCAAAGTTCAAAATCCGAAAAGTTGAATTTTAAAGATTTAACTAAACATACAAGAGATTTTGAATACCACAGTTTGTGAAATAAAATGGATATGAGGACAGATTACTAAATCCACACGAAATTAAAAACTTTTTAATTTGAAAAAAATTAAAACAAAAAAAAAATAATTTTCAAATGCTTTTGTATTTATTTGAGTATATGTTGCATCATACTTTATAAAAGTTAACTACAATATTACCTTTTTTTTTTTTTTTTTAATCAGTTTCTGCCTAGAAACTTCATATTTATCCCATGTCTAAATTGTTTTGCCTTCTTGAGTAGGAACTCCTAACAATCTTTATGCATGTGCACCAAAAATTATATGTCTAAGAATATCATTTATCCCAAACCTTTTGATTATAATTAATTAATATCAATATAAGAATTTAAAAATTCTTCGACATATGATTATATGCATCTTCTTTTTCTGTATGCTTAGAACAGTAGAAATTACAAGTGCTAATTGTATGTGAAATAAATTTAAAGAATTCATTGAAATTTTTAAAATATTATGCAAAACTGAAATTGATGTCATTCAAAAGTATAATTTTTTAAATTTTAAAATGGTTTGGAAATAATATTTGTGAGATATTTTCAAAGCAGAAAAATGCCCCAAAAATTCATTATCTGATATTTTTTCTGCAATTTAAGAGCATAGGTGTTAAATTCCACCATGATAAGACGAAATATGTGAATTTTTATGAGGAACACATATTCAACCATTACTTTAATGTATGTATGTCTATAATAATATCTTAATTAATCATGTTCAGTTCACTGTAACTTACCTTCTGAGTTGCACAGATTATCAATTTTTCCATGGAACCAAAAGTCAACGATCTCTTTGATGAAACTAAACAATCTCTAAATATTTTTTCATGCTTTCTGCCTCTTATTTGTATGTTACTTTGTTTGTTCTCATTATGGCTTGGACAAAAACATCTAAAAATTACACTATTTTCTTAAATTATGAACAATAAAAAGAATTAAAGAATTTCATGCATTCTTCTTCATGTCATGTTTCTCACACACATATCTATAATTGGACAAAAATTGTGTGTTCCTATCAATTGCTTTATAAGGGATGCATATATATGCATGTATACACACACTATTTTTATAACTACAGATTTGTTCTGTTGCCAATCAACACAAGGGCACTATCTAAAAATGTACTCCGTATTGAAGGTAGATATAAATTAATTTACCTTCCGTAGGAAATACTTTTTTATTTATAACACTAGTTTAAAAAATAATAAGGATGAAAATTTTAAAAATAAAGATAATGAACTGCTGTCATTCAGTATCCTTATAACAAGGCCAAAAACAAGTTTTAAAAGCTTCTAAAATTTGTGCAAACAGAAATCAATTAAATGTTGCACTAGCGTTTTATATATATTATAACGAATCTGTAATGTTGCTTCCCAGCGCAGTTAGTTCCTTAATAGGTAAGGTAGTTTAACGGACAGCTCTATTGGATACTGATCGGAAGCTGGATCAGTGACTCCTAAGTTTGACAATAAACTTGGCGACCATTTGGCAACAAAGTGGATGATACTAGAATCTTCGGGAATTTTGGAGAAAGAACCAATAAGGGTCGAGTTATGCTTGATTGTTCGAGAACCTTCTGTACCCTGCTGTGGAAGCAAAAAAGGCCGGCAGAATCCAAGCCGAAGTCAGTAATGTGTGTTGAGTCAGTGACGAATTAGTTGGATCATTCCAGTGAAGCGAAAGCGTTGAGTAGACCTCAAGCAACTAGTGGATTGAAAATTGAGCCGTGCGCCGAGTCTTGGAGACAAGTATTGGAGCAACATCGAGTTGTGTATTGAGTAGCTAGTTGCATAGTAGTGGGGCAGCAGTTGGGTACAGCTAAGGCAAGGAGACAGTGGAAAAGAGTAGGCCTATGGTGAGACCTTAGTGAAGAGCTGTGTGTATTCTCTTTTGAGGAGACTTATTATACATATATGATGATCTGTTTGCTGAACTCATGAACTTAATTGTGTATTGGATCTCTCAAAGAAACATATTACTGCAATTAACTGTAACTCTTAAGACTTCTGCAACTCTGTGGGATCTTCAAAAGGCTTTGTCTCAATAGCGATCTTTGCTGCCAGTTGAGTAAATATGAGCCATTGTTTTGAGCTTGGAACATTGATGTCGTTGCTGTATAGGTTCTTAGAAACGATTCATATCATGTATTGAAGCCAATAATGAATTATTCAATAAGTAATAATAAGAAGCCAATAAGTAATAATTCAGATAATATATTTTTTCTTTTATATTTTCATTTTGTCTATTTTTAAAGCAGAAAATAAGCTGGATGTTTTTTCCCTCTGTCCGATTTGTGAATCACTGTTTGTTTAATGGTTTTGCCTAATTTTATGAAATTTCAACAAATATAAATTTTACATCCATGGTTTTTTTTAATTTTTGCTAACCAGCGTGATTGATTTATAAAGGAACATTTTTTAAAAAGCTCAAAAGCATATCAAATTGATAATGTTTTCTTCATGCGAATATTGAATTAAATTTAAAATATATAAAGCCAAAGAAAACAGTTTAGAATGGGGGAAGAGATAGATAATAGTAAACTGCTATTCCATATGATATAGAGAGGATGTTTAGCTTTGTATGCTAATACAGCCGTTTTTTCTATATTTTTATATTATTTTTCTTTATTTAGTACCATGTACGCTAAGCAATTTTTCAAACTATTTGAGTTGCAACAAGAGAAAACTGGAGGCGCTGTTTCGATTTAAATTTTCGCTGAGCAATAGTTTAGTTTTTCTACCAAACTACAGCTAAACAAATAGTTTCTGTCGTTCATTACAATAGATGATGAAAATCTCAGTAAAGAAATGTCGGCAAATTTTGCGCATAATGATATTTTTGAAATAATTTTTATTTAATTACTTTTTATGAATGAAAGCAGTATTTTTTTCAAAAAATATTTAATATATAAAGCACCCCTTCAAATTTTTATTTATGCTTGCGATAGACGGAGATTTTGTTTCATTTTCTCCAAGTATTTTTATTCTGATTTCTCAAAAAGAATAAAAGTTTAAAAAAAAAAAATTCTATTATTTTTAGCCTATAATTTATTGTAGTTATGATTGGGATTTCTTCCCCTTTTCTTCGTACGGACTATTAATCGAGCTCTCACTATCTGTTGTAGATGGAGAATTAGGTCTCGCAACTCATCAGGGCCCCGTAACGACCCACTGACCCCTGTGCGATCGGAAATAAAGGTCCAATCAAGCGCTAGTGAATCCACCCAACCGTGATGCCTGAAGTAGTTATAAATCACTTATGACATGAGGCCCTGCGTTCTTTGTCTCTTCTTATTGATTTCTTATCCAACATCTTCCTTCACTTACATCTGCTCAGAGAGTTCTTTCCCGGATTTTATGCGAAATAAAGCCTTGGTTATTACTATTAGTTTAATTTTTACGATCTTGTTAATGTAAGTAGTATTAACTGGAACTAATAGAATTATTTTCCTAAGTCAGTATTTTCTATCATATATATATTAAATGTTGCTGAATATTATACCGAATTCTGATAAATACATACGGCTCTATAAAAGTGCTCCTAGTGGTAAATTTCAGACTTCGTATCCTTAAAATTATAAAAGATTCGTTCAGAAATTAATTTATTAAGTTGTGTAGCAGTGTTGATTTAATAAGTGAGACATTTTATGTACGTGGATACTATAAATTGTCGCTTGTGCAGCTCCAAATATCTCAAATACATGCGTTTACACAAAATGCAAATTTTTTCGAAAAGTTTAAGGAAAAACTATTTTAATATTTTGTTATTTTTTTTTTAACTTAGAATGAATGTTTTGATTTAGAACAGATAAATGTTTTGAAATAAATGTCTTGTTTCCCATTCTTATTTTGCTAAAATAATTTGAGCGAACTTTGTTCAGCAGACAATGCTTATGATATGTCTGTTGCTCGTCATAGATTTTAATTTTATTATTGTTTAAACCAGCAGGAGTGTCCCCACAAAACTTTCCTGCATATTCTCTAATAAAGATGTTATCCCAGAGAACGCTTTGCATATCTTTGATGTACAATTTTTACGAAATATTAACCATTATTTATATAACCATTATTTTAATATTAAATATTAACCAGCGAATTAATCACTGACATGTGGTAAATAGTATTAAAATATCGAATTTAGGTTTTAGACACATTTTTCCCAATCTATTGAAACAAAACGTCGGCACAAAATTTCACTTGTAATCACAAAATTTCATATCAGATTTGATATATTTAAGTTCTTCAGACATTTTCACTTTTTATTTTATTTTTTAGTACCTTTAAATGAACGGAACGCCTTGGTTTGTCATTATATAATATCATTTGAAATTGCTGCATGTTTTTGTTGTTTTTTTACTATTTGCCATAATTTTTTCTCGTATTTTAGCATTCAAATTAATTATTTGGCAAATAATATGCCTTTCCCATTTTTGTTTTTTAGCTTGAGCTCAATGAATGAGATTTCATTTCACTGTAGATTATGAATGTCAGTTATGAAAATAGCATTTCCATAATTTCCAAATAATTATTTTCATGCTCATTGGTATTCCATTGAGCATAAAGATTGCATCTTATTCCATAAATATATATAATTGAATTTATCTGAATTTTGTAATTATTGAAATTCTAAATAGAGTTAATATTAAGAGATCCATGGGATTATTACATAAAATATTAAATAAAAAAAAGTATTTTAAGACAAAGAAGAAGTATATTTAAGACAAAGAACACTTTTGGTTTCTTCTCTTAAAATTGATATTCTCGTAAGTTAAAATTTAATTTCTTAAGTTGCCATTATCAACTTCAACTGTATTCTCCATCGACAAATATAAATTGCAAAGTTCTAGAGCTGAAATTCTTAAGTAAGCATTACATATATGTGACAACCGGGGGGGGGACTAAGGTTGATTGCATATATGAAATTCTTAATATTAATTAATTACAGTTTAAAATATCGTTGAAGGTTCTAAAACATCTTAAGGGATTTAATGTAAGAATTTAAAAACTGTACAACGTAAAGTTATAGGTTTTTTCTTACATGTTTATAGAACAAATAAATGCAAACAGAGCTGTGGATATAGAAATTAGAATTTTGTATTTTTGAACAAATTTTTCGCTTGCACAATATTATAATATTGCTATTTTGCATGATGAATGGAAATTAGAACAATTGCATTTCGCATACGTTTTAAATATTTTACAATTATGTTCCCTATCCACTTACACACTACGTCTATTTTCACTAAATCGATGATGCTCAGAAAATTCGTTGTTCATTTTTTCACTGTGTTCGTGCTGTAGTTTTGGGATATCCAGAATTTACAGCTTAGACGATCATGAAATGCCGCATCTCGCTATGCATAGCTATTTTGTTAAGACATAATTTTCATGACAATACCCTTTTCTATTTTTTAATTATTTAAACTGAAATGTTCTTTTAATAATAATGTATGTGTAAACATGTGCTGTGTTTTAATTTGATCAATTTCTCTGCTTTCATTAACTATATTTAAAAATGAAAAATATTCCTGTTAACTTTCTGGCATGCTAAATTTACAGTTATTAAATAACCTTTCCGATTATTATTATCTTTTTTTTTTTTTTTTCATTCTGCGCTAGCTTATCAAAATTGTATTTATAAATTGTAGTGAGGTATTTTCTGTAGAAATATAAGCGTTGGGAGCATTAAATATTCACGAATTCTCAAACAGTGAATGAAGAATTATTAAGAATAATCGAGTATCTTCTGTAGAAATATAAGTGTTAGGACCATTAAATGCATTCTAATTCTCAAAAATTTAATGAAAACTTACACTTTGTATAAACTTCTTTTCTTTTAAATATTGTTTAAATACCGGTTGATATACCCAATGGCGCTGAAGAGAAAATTATTTTCATGTTTCTTTTAATTATAATAAATCACCAATTTCATTAATTACCACCAAACGCCTTCAATAAAATTCTCAGTGCTTGTGATAAAAATGTAAGTAATAACGAATAAATATCTGTAGCACAGATGGAAATTATTAATTGCTGAAAGCTATTTAGTACAAACTATGAATCCGTGAAAATAAAAATGGTCAGTATTGCCAATCGACGAAATCGCAACGCAATTGTGTACAAACGCATTTTAAATATATAATATTTTAATTTAAAATTTTCTTTTATATGGTATAATGCACAAAATCTTTTTAATGCCTGTAATTTTATATTTGAATAAAATTAGAAAAATTTGTTTCATCAAGAATTTTAAAATTTTAAACTATTTTTTTAAAGTCTCAACGAGATAATTTTTTTCCCAATGCATTTATTAATAATTTTTCTAAATTTGATAATTTTAGTAAAAATTATGATTATTTAAATACGTGTTTGCGATATGAAATATGAAGGGAAACTATTTTGAACAATGAAATAAAACCTCCATCGATCGGTAATCAAAATAACAAGTACCAAGAAGCTCTAGACGATATTCCATCCATTCTCTCCCTTACCACATGGCTTAAAAATAGAAGAGAAGATGTAATAACAGCACATCCAATTATCCAGATGATCATCACCCCAGCTTCTCTGAATAAATTTGGACTCTTAATAACCTTGACTGTCTCTCCTGTAACCAAGAAAATGACATTTAGCCTATTCTCGTGCGCCGTTTGAAGTACTCAGCTCAAAGAACATACTTTTGGAACAAGCTCACGTTCAGTCACTAAAAAATTTCTTCTTTTAAATTTTTGATCCAAAAAACTATTTTTCATAAACGCTTTCTTCAAATTTTTCTGCATTCACTGTAGTTTTTTGATATTTATTAACTCTGACATAGGGGGAATTATAGCTTTTGTTGCTAAAAATCTCAGTTTATAAATTTTAATAATAATAGTAATCGATGATTAAAAGCAAGTAGTCTAGTTTTGAATCAAATTTTAAGCAACAGAAAATTGCAAAGCAATTTACAGACTAAAGTGATAATTTTTCATCATTAAGAAGTCATGTTTAAATATCTCTGTTTCCAATGTTTGCTATTTTAAACTAATCTTAGACACAACAATGGTGTTTATTTGCCATGTGCAGTGCAAGCATAATTTTTTAATTAATAAAAAATTAACTTTTTGATTAATTGTTAAGAAACCTCACTGAAACTCTTTTTAGACTTCATAACATTAATGAGCAACATTTCAAGGAGGTATGCTCAGTAGTTTGGATTAAAACTCTAAAATATTTAAGAATTTTAAATTATCTTAATTTCTTGAAATTCTTAAATACTTTAGAGTTTTAATGATTTAAGTATTTCAGTTTTATTATAATTTTTTTCATGTAATTTTTTTCTGCCCTTTTAGGTTGCTCGGAATTGGGTTTTCAGCAATTTACCATTAGATACATTCCTTTCAACTGCTGACAGTTACGAAGTTGAGTGTGTTTCTGCAGGTGAGTCAGATGACACTTTGGAAATTTTTCTTGTTTTTTTAAAAAACTAATTCTTTATTCTAGATTCGTATCATTTGAATGAATATGTAAAAAATATCAAACCAAAGTATTTATGCATTAATTTATTGCAGTTTTCAATATGGTAATAAACTTGTTGAAGTAGTTATTTCATTTTTTATTTATTTATTTATTTTATTTTAGAGGCACAGTTACCGAAAGTTTTAGTTAAGTCACTTAAGATTATTGAAAAGTACTTTTAAATGTATGATGCCAAGATCAATATTTGACATCTAAAGAATATGAAAATATTCTTCGTTCTATCGAACTTACATAGTTTTGTATCTAAAGTCTTGGTTTAGATACAAAATCATATCATTGTTTCTGTGTCCCGGTAGCCGTCGCGTCCTTCAGTTCTGAAACAGGATTGGCTAGGCACCAGGAACATCGGGAAAGCACAGGAAATAAAAAAAATCATCTATAAAACAAAGAAAATGCAAGGAATTTTGAAACTTTCTTTAAAAATCACGAAAGTATAAGAAATGCTACATTTTTTAGGTATTTGTATTTAAAAAGTGCTGAATTTTTTTAATATTGCGAGAATAAAAGATCGTCGCCTAGATCTAAAAAATAACCATTCTCGGAATTTCATCCTTTTCTGCACACAGCAGTCCAATTTTCAAGGCTAAGATAAAATACCGATATCGGAATAAAAAAAAGTATTTTAATGCATATTCCAAAAATTTTACAATATTAAAAACTGTATCCTGTTTAAATCTACGTTAATTGAAAAACAATGCAGTATTGTGTAAAAAAAGCGAATTGTTGATTTGTTTCTTTATTCCAAATCACAAGTTTTTACTATGTGTTCATAAAGTGCAAATATCCTATTAATATTTTCTTGAAAAAACTAAAAAGTGAATATAAGAAAACTTGATTCTTTTAATGAAGAAATTCGTTTAGATGATTTCTGTTGTAATGTTTTTAAGTCCAAAGAATTTTTTAATGTTTGGGAAGTCATTAAAATAATTCTTGTAATGCGATTATAGAAAATGGTTAGTATAATAGTTACTATAATTATAAAAATTTAACATCTGTAAGAATATGTTTGTTGAATCTCTGAAAAAAAAATTCTTTAATTAGACTAAGAACTGTGCCTGAAACATAAACTTTTATGGAGGATCTTAAATGCTCCTGTATCAAGATATTTGTTACAGTATATAAAATTAGCACATATGAGGTATTATGAAGCTTTAAAGAAGCAGGTAAAGGTTTAGGAGGAGGGGAGAGAGAATTTAACAAAAACAAAACAAGATTGGAAATTAAATTGTTACAAAAAAAAAAAAAAAAAAAGAAATGAAACCGATGACTGAAAAATCTGCAGAAATTGATGCTCAAATGTATTAATTAGCAACAAAAAAAAAGTTTGTAATGATTTTTATTTAGTAACCTGTAAATGGTTTGTATTATGATAACGAAATGTTATTTTGTGTTTTATTTTATCTGAGTTCCTAATTTTGAGAGACTTTAAATTCGAGAACATAAACAATATCTTTTTTCCCCTTAACATACGTATTTGTCGTGCAATTTTAGACAATTATAAAGAAATATTATTATTATTATTGTAACTATACCTTGCGCTATATATTCGCGTATTCCTATGTACTAACAATATATTCTCGTGCTTCCTCTAATACTGCGTATAAGCATGAAAAACGCAGAGGAAACAAAATGATTTTTTTTTCCAGATTTGAGTATAAACTCTTTAATGGGTAACGTATTAAAGACCCGGTTTCACCAATATTCAACTATAATCACAAGATTGGTGCGAGATAAATCAGCTGAATAATTAATGTTTATATACTGTAAAATATAGTTGGCGATGGAGGGGTTCAGATCCTACATATTTAAAATAGCAAGGTTTATCTTACAATAACCTTAAATTTGTTACAAAATGGGGCATTAATCAAAGTAAATTGCACCGAAATTCGAAAGATAAAATTCTAGGAAACTGCATAAATAAATTTTAGTAGACTTTTAATTACAAATCTTATGGTTTTATATTTTAAAAAAAGCGATTTAAATTCTCTCAATGTTGAAAATAACTGAACTAAGTCTTCCATGTATTTCTCTTTATCTTTTAAACTTTCTGAGAGTTTAAAAGAGGAATTACTATAAAAAATATGTGAAAAAACAAAGGAGGAGAAAGTGTTTGTTATTCACTGAAAATTACTATAAATACTATGTTATCAAAATATTTCTATAAAACAGTGTTCATTCATCGTCTCTGCCTGTTAACTGTTTCATTCATTTAAACTTGCCTGTCTAAAATCAATAATAAACGCATGATTATGAAAGATGACCTGCATCAGCATTGTAAAATATTTAATCGCCTGTAATGAATAAGCGCATCTCGATATGTAATAATTCTGATTTTTTGTAAAAACTGCATGAATTGCAAATTTATTGATCTATCTGTATGTATTAGAAGGATAAACTAGATCCGTTATTCCAGGAGATTCATTATTCTGGACTTAACTTTAAATCCTATATGCATATATTGGGTATAATTTTTTTGAATTTGTTCAGCTTTCAACTTAACGCTGTTGGAATTTACAAAGTTTTATTCCGTTTTAGAACTATAAGTTGGCCAAGTGACAAAACTATTAAAAAATAATAATTAATAAACAGATAAGAATAAAAATAATTAATAAAGAAATTATGATTGAAAAATTGCTAATTTTTTATTGATAATAATTAAAATTTTGTAATTAAATTTATACTAATCCTTTAATCGAAGTTATAAGGATTTATGCAATTGCCACTGAAATTTGAAAAACAAATTTATTGAAAATTGTAAATTAGAGTAAATAAATATAAAGAGATAAAGATATTATTTGCTGTTAATGATAAAAAAAAATATTTAAAATGAAATCTACTCTCTTGGTTTATATCAATCAAAAAGACCAATAGTTTTTTGTTTTTTTTAGTTAATGTTCATATGTCTACTAAATCATTCAAAGATGCACGCAATTAGATAGGCTGGCAGATTTGTTTTAATAAATTTTGTTCGGTATTTGATACATATTCAAGTTTTCATTTAATTTCATTTACCTTCAAACCCAATTTTATTATTTTAATGAGTTTAGTTTTTGAATGATCTTATTTTTCTATAAACAGACAAAGTGGCATAACTCCAGTTATTTGGAGAGAGGAATTCCAAGAGCTTTATAAAATTTTCTTGAAACTTTCTCTTCGTATATTACAAATTCTAGAAAGAAAGAAAAATTATTAATTTATGATATAACTCCTGTATGTGTATTGTAGTGCTTCTCAAAGTGAATGCGTTTTCTGATTCTTGTTTAGAAGGTGCACTTAAAAAAAAACTGGTTGTATAATACAGCATATGACATTAGAACCGCATTATTTGATTTTCTTTAAAGAATAGTGTCCCTTAAAATCCCCTCCTTCCACAAGCACACATAGTAAATAATATTTTTAGCCATTTGAAATAATTGGCTATTTCGGATGAAATATATGTAATACAGTGAAATTTCTTATTCAAACATATGCATCCTTGTACTCTACTTGCACTTGCAGATCACGCATTCCGTTGTAAAGATGCTGTTTATGACATTGCAGTTTATTCACTGTATTTTCTCACAACGTATTCAAAAGTCTTGTTGATTGCTTTCTTTCAAGAAGAGTTATTACTGTCATCCATTTCTTATACTCTGTAAAAAATTTGGTAGCAATATTTTCTCTAATCCTTATAGAATCAGTATTCACTGTTTTTTTTTAAATTTGATTTAAGCTATTAAATAATGTTAGATATACAAAGCCTTCCCAATCCCTTTTTAAATATATAATAACTTTTAATATTTAAGATCCCGATTTTTACTTAAAATTGATGCTTAGACGCCAGAAAAAAACAAAGGTAACTGCAACTAATCGTACGTTTTGTGGTTTAAAAAATATCTGAAATCTAATCTTAGGTGCATAAAATTAAGGTTTTGTTGGGTAAAGTCAATATACATGTGTATATTGTTTTGATTAATACATTAAACTTGGATCATGATTCAGAGATAAAAATACCTTTTAACTATTTTTGAAAAAAAAATTATTAGGAGGGATAGAGTAGAATGGAATACAGCTAAGACGCTATAATTAATTATATAAGAGTTTAAAGGATGTTGATATTAAATTTATAAAATTCCTAAGGACGAGTAAGGAGCTTGACAAGTCGTGTTATTCCTGTCCCAGCTAAGCTCATCCTCCAAAATATAGTTATGGCATAACCAAAAGTAAAGCGACTTGAAAGAATGTGAAAAATTGATTGTGTCGAAAAGAATTTTAATAGATCAATTATAATTGTATAAATGTCGCTGAAAACAAATCAAAAAGAGAAGCAGGATCTACTCTGGATTGTCCTGCTTCTGATGATCATAATAGAATGGTTAAATATATATTATACATTTTTTCGCCTTCGCACGATTAGTATATAGATTTATTGATGCAACAATTTTATTGTATCATTCACACCATTATAACTTAAACTAGTTTATTTCAATTGTTCATTTTTTTCTGAAGCTCTTGTCCAGTTTTAGAGCTTCCGAGTCTCAGTTCGATGGAAAAGAGCGAAATATTACTCGATTACCCTTACACGACACCATCAACGTGTTGCCGTCGAACCCTTTCATTTACATCATAGTACTGCATACTTCTCTTCCCAGCATTGGATTACCATATTTTGCCCTTCGGCGGCCCAGTGCAAACTGCCGGTCAATAGGCGGGATCGGTGAGGAAGTAAGCCAATATACGAGAAAACAGCCGGTGTGTACAACAGCATGATGCACTGGAGTGCTGATCATTGGTCCGGAATGCTGTCGAGAACCTTTTCATCCGAATCTTCGTCCTCTTGCGTGCCCGTTCGGCCGGAAAGACTCCTCAACCCCGGTGATTGAATTTCTTTGGCGCCCTCTCCATCTCGTGTTGCGGGATGATGATGGGCTGTTGGAGGAAAGCATTCCACCCGCACACTCGTTTTTATGTATCATAGACTGATATGACTCCCTCTGAACCTCGGTGTGACTCTGATTTGAAAAAGTAATATATATACAAAAAAAAATTTTTAAGTCAATTCCTACTTAAGTTAACAAAGAAAAATTATATTTTAGTTACTTTTTATTAAATAATTACCCTTTAATATTTTATATAATTTTTTTTCCTGCGATCTACACTCTTCGCCACTGACAGTATTTATTCTTTAATTCATATCCTGTTAAATATCTTATATGAGAGAAATTTTTTTGAACTGAATAAGCTGTATCGGAAAGTCCGTAAAAAGATCATATCCACTGATATGTCCTTCTTTGATGCAAGTTTTTTTTATTATTATTATTATTAGTTTTAAAATAATGTTATCAACAAAAAGGATTTATTAGTCAATATGACACTATCGGGCTGCCATCTATTGGTCTATTTTTTTCTCTTATATAAAACTAATTAAATTTAATTAATAAATTAATATTTGAAAATGTATTAGCATCAAGTCTCATCCACTACAAGTTTTAAAAAATGTATTTGAATTTGAGTGGATGAATAAAAAGTATTTTATTAACAATTGAAAATTTGAATAAGATATATAAATAAATATGTATAGAGAGAGTGTGAACTCATAGTAGGAATTGAAGAAAAAATTGACATTGTTACTAATCGTTTTTTAAAGATGTCATTATTTTTAAAAAAAAGCGACATTTAACTTTTTCATATGTTCAATGTTCAAATAAAAATTGCTTTTATCGTTAAAAAAAATCATTTGCTATTCACCTCGGGATTATCATCAATCTATTTATTGATATAAAAAACAAAACAGTGACTCTTTTTTAGAAAGTATATCTAGATATAAAAAAAAAGAACAAAGTATATCTAGTTAGACAAATGAAATTTAGCAAATTTCTTTATCATATGAAATGTAGATTTGTAACAAGTTTTTAATCAAATCTGTTAAAGTTGTTTGTGCGTTAATTGGTATTAGAACCATGCATGATAATTATCATACGAGACATGTTTTGATTACACTACGCCAAAAGAAAAAAAAATCTGTCAAAGGATTCATTGTTATTGTTCCTATTTTTGTATGTTTGGTGGTTGGGTTTTAGTACATGTTCCTTACATCAGTTATAGATTTGTTGAATTTTGCATTTAGAGAACAATCTGGATGCAAAACAATCTAAAAAAACAATCATTTATTGAAATTTTAATCTAATCTGGAAATCCATCTACAGCATAATATTATTTTAGTTCTCCAGTTTGCATTTGACCTTCAAATTAAATTAAGTAAAATTTGACAAAATTTAGTTTTAGTAAATAATCATATATTTTTTTAAGTAGCAACTGCCGCGTCTCCTAATTGAAAATATTAAGTTAAGTCTCTATATATTATTTTTCCTCTTGTTTCTCAAATACATTTATTTACAAGTAAAAAAAAAAATTATAATTGTGTAAACGTTGATAAATATAGAAAAATAAATGAAGCAATGAAAATTGTTGGAAGTATTCATTACCATTTTCTGCTGATGAGAAACGATACTTTGGAAAGAAATTTTCCATTCTGTGATGGAATATTTTGTGATTTTGACTTAGTGTCGGAGATCCAAAGAACTATTGTAACGAAATGTTTAATTTTCAGATTTAATATACAGTATGTAAGAGTGTACATTTTTTTACCTTTCCTTATATTTCAAAACAAATAATGGATTTTTGATTTTATAAATTATTTTTAATTTTGCTGAGAATAGTTGCAAATCGGATAACTAAAGTTAAATTAAAGAAAATATTGTTTTTAATTTAAAAGTTTACTATTAGAACTTTAAATAAAATTATACTTTAAATGAAAATATTGTTGAATTTTATCCTTTAAAGTTTTTAAATTTAACTTTTCAATCCATTCACCTCTTTCTCCCCTTAATATTTAAAATTTTTCTTAATAAAATCTATGATGGATCTAGATATCAGTATGGTATTCATTTATAAATTGAGTGATTATTTTGCGTAGGCGAGTTTAAAATAGCATGAAAATAAATATGTAATCTCTTAGGATAAATTGCTCATTTCTGTTTCATATTTGGTTTGTTAACGAAATTGCTTTCCTTCGTTTAGTCGGTTAAGTCATAAATAAAATACCAGCAAAAATCGCAAAGAACCGTGCTTTTATTGCCAACTTACATCTTGCTTCCCTTCCCCCTCCCCTCTATTTTCTACCCATATAAAATGATCCATGAATTCTCTTCTTATTGTTCTATGAATAACTTTCCACTCTCCTGAGCTACAAATCCTGCTGTCTTTAGATGGTGAATAAGTAAAAAGTATTTTATTTTGTTCTTCCGACATAAATATAATTTTACGCAGACTGAGAGTCATGTTCCTGACGACTCTACATAAAACAGACTTTTGCCTCCGCTGGCAAAAAATGTTGGTTGTGCAAAAATTCTGGTCCGTCGTTCATCTCGTAAGTGGTCTAAGTGTATTTCATCCCTTGAACCGTCTTTTTTATAGAAACTATGGTATCATTTTGTTTTGTTATTTAAAGTTACATGCAAGTTATTAAACTGAAAACTTTTTATTGTATTTTATTAACTTTAGCAGTTATCTTTAACTTTAGTATTAGCAATTAATCCTATAAATGAGAAAAAATTTAATTTGATTTTCAGAATCTTTATCCAAGTGATTTAATTAATGTTAACGTGATAATGTAATTAGATTAACATATTTTCTGTAAAATGCTTTATGCGAAACTCGCACAAAGTGCAGCGTGATATTGAACGTGCAAAAGGTAATGTGCAACGAAACATACTTTTGGACATTTTAATTTATGAAAAGATATTTAATTGGAGAAAATAAATGACAAGTAGTCACTTATTTCCCAAAATACAAATTTTCTTTTAAAAAGAATATCCAAAATTTTTAGCAAATTTTTAATGTTTTGTCATGATTATATTATTATTGCACAAAAATTATTTTTATATCGTAAGATTAAAATAATAATAGATTTTTAACAATATAAATTTTTTTCTGTATTTGTTTTCTCTGGTCTTTTAATTTTTGCGCAATTTTTAATAATACTTTTTACTATTGTAAGGAAAATCAAACCAATTTTGTGTCATCAAATTTTTTCTGGCGTGCATTCCCTAATTTAATTAATAAACTATTTTTTAAAGTATGTTTTCCTCGATTCAAAATTTGTGCTTTTATTAACGTGTCAATGTTTGTAAAATGGTTTTTCGTTCTATAAATTTCATGATTTAAAAATCATTATTCACAGAATGTAATCAATACAGTCGAATCAACCATGATCCAAAACATCATACTTTGAGGTTTTTAAATAGAGGATCTAAATTAAAGAATATTTCCTTTCTATTAAAATAATTTTAATTTAGAAAGGGATTAAAAATGGGCATATATGTTGATTAAATATGGATTTGCAATATGTGAAATTGTGGTAATAATTCAGTTTTTAGTTTAAATGAACATCAACATGTTGAATGCTTTTATGACCAAATTTGAAAATTTAGCAAATTCTACATTTTCAATTTTGAAAGCTGTTTTGAAATGGTTAAAATTTACTTACTTCTATCAGGAACAGATCTTCATGAATCCTTTAGATGAATGAAACAAATGACGATTTACTCTTTTTTCCTCCCTAATGGTTTTTATTTTTACTAACTTTTTACTTTTTCATCCAGTTTATTTCTTTTAATAGTTCCCAACTTTTCATTGGGAATCATAAAAATATAATTAGTTCTCTAAATATGATTTGCTTTATTTTCGCAATATTGAATAATTTTGTCTTGAAATGTTCTTGCTTGAAACAACTAGTTTAAGATGCTCCTGTGTTTTTCCTTTAAATGACTGATGATTCTTCGTTAAAATTTTGATTAAATATTTTTTAATTGAAACTTTTACTCTATTAGCATAAACGTATCATTTAAATTTTATTGAAAAGTTCTTGTTTTTTTAATATTTTTACAACGTCTTTTATGTATTCTGCCGATACTGTACAAATGCGTTTCATTTTGCACTTTTTCTTATAAATTGATTCAATATGGATTCATTTTTGTGGACAGCCGGCACTGTGTTAAATAGCTGTCTGACGCAGATAGAAGCGAATTTGTCTGCTTTGTTTACTCAAGTTATGAAATTGGTCACTTGAAAAATATGTCCTTTAAATATATTTTTTATATTTAATTATTAAATTTATATTTGTACTTTTTTGCCCTTGTACATTTAAACTGAAATAATTATATTCGAAAACTGCAATTCAGAGTATGTTTGTTGATGTGAGTGTAATTAAAATATTTTCTGTTATATAGTGGGACATATATCAGTGCATGCTCGATAATGAAGCTTTTTAAATAATGGATCTTTAATTTTTGATGCTTATAAATCATGGTTAGCGATTTCTTTTGCCCATTGGACAATATTAGTAGTCAATTATAATGGGAGCCATTTTAAATTGGACGTTTCTTCAGAATTTTAAAAACATATTTCATTAAGTTTCCTTGTATCTAGCTTTAGTAAATAGTTTGTTATATTGCTTATCGGTATTTTTATATACGGGTGATTTTTCATGTTTTTAAAGATAGAATTTTGAGTCACTCCCTAATATATTAGATTTCTCAAACTTTATACAGCTTTGTAATTCCAGTGGCAGAGAAATATTTTAATATTTTATTTAAATATTTCATTTGGAAAAGGGCATTAGGTAGTGGTTTTGAGGGGAGAGAAGGAATTGTATTGCACAGTTCTGCGATATTCGTAATTAAGAAGTATAAAATATATTAAAGATTAAAAAGCAGAAGATAATAATAAAAAATAATTTCTCTTTTATTAGTGAATGAAATTTAGAAATAAAATTATCGAAATTGTGGAATTTTAAAACAAAGCCATAAAATCAGGAAGCTTCGAAAGCAATAGTGTAAGGAAGCTATTACGGTAAATATCATAAAAAAAGAAATCTTCAGATTTTTTTTTTAATTCTTCTTTAAAGCACACTAAGAAATGCTTGTTTTTCTAATATTATTTTTATTATTAAATTTTATTGTAGTTAATAAATTAAATAAAATTTTTCTGTCTATTTTAATTTTAATTTTTTTAAAGTTCCCTTTGATTTTTTTTTTTTTTTTGCATTGAAAACAAGTTTTAAAAACCGTTTGATATATTTTCTGATTTGTATCTATTTTTTCCTGCATTGTGTCCTTATTGCGTGGAACAGAACCATCATGTGCTAACTTGCTATCAGTATCAGAAGCACGGCTTCCAGTTTCGAATTCAAATATCTCCGCTGCCTTATGGCATTTTGTCTCTAAATAGCGAGATATTCGCTCACTCCCCTCCTTTCATTGCCCTGGTGAACCCCTCCCATGTTGTCCTATCTTATTTTGATGTCGGTCCTCACCAATTTCGTCTGCTGTATAAATCACGGGGTTAGAAATCACTGGTTTAAAAGCGGGGAGGAAACGGATGAAAAACTGCTAGTTTTGTTCACTTTTTATTATTTGATTCCTTTTTTTTTTTTTTTTCTGTCCCCTCTCCGAAATGGGGTTAGGGGATGTTATTGGTTTAAGAGCGAAAAAGGAAGAAAGAGGGATCAGTTCGTGAGTTTATGGGGCGTGAAACCTCAGGTCGTGTGTTCGAATTTTTCTCCTGCTCTCTTATGGTTTCTCTATCCTTAATACTGGCTGATGTGTGTACTGGCGTGTGATTCTGGCGATTGCAGTGACTAAATTATAGGCTATCGGCTATAGGTTACTAATTCTGATAATCGCCCTTACTTCAAAACAATAACTCTTCTTAGCTTGAAAACATGCAGTACAGTGGACTAGCTCAAGAAATATTGATAAAGAACTTTGTAAAAGGATCCTGCACAACTTCGAATTTCAAAAATTAAATAGGTAACTCACAAATGCAATGTTGAAAAATTTTAAATATATAAAGGCATTCAAAAAACATTTAAAAAGTCTTTGAAAATCATTTAAAAATTCGTCTATGGTATTGTTTGCTTTGCTTATTAATAGCACTATTTATTAATAAACAATTATAAATATGAAACGGTTTTATAATTCTATCAAATTTCTTTGATATTTGATTTTGATGGAAAAGGAGGAACGGGCTTCTTCACAATTTCAGAAATTCTTTAATTATCTTTAATTTTGAAATTTGTTTTTTAATTTTATTTTTCTTAATTATTTTAGTTTTTATCTTTAATTTTATCATAGTTTTCATCTAATTTATGTTTTCGTAAATGACTTCATTAACAAAATAGGAAGCGTGTTTTTTTTTTGTTTGTTTGTTTTTTTTTTGACATTGCAAGCAATTTAATATAGTTTCTCATTATGAATATTTTTGATGAGCATAAAATATATAAATACTGTTACCTTTGTTGAATTTTGACGTAGCTTTGAAAAATTATTAAATATTTTAATAATTTTCCGTTTAATTTTTCCCCAATCCAATTAATCATGACAAACAGAGTGAACAACTAGAGAGCAAGTTTGCAAAAGTACAGAATGTATATATGTGTGCAATATTTACTTCAATATTCCAAAAAATACCATTTAAAAAACATTTCTAGATATTTTCTATATGAATAAAGCCTCCAATTCATTATTTCCTTTCATCTACAGCTTTATACGTTCATAAGAAATGGTGTATTAAATAGTGATATTCCCGAAGGGAGGTCTATCATCATTTTTTGCATATGATTCTTTTTTAAGAGTAATTTACAATTTACCAGTGGTGCTGGAAGCGGGGCATCAGTTATAACTTGTGAGAAGTTAGTTCATTATGACTATAAGATGATAGCTTGTTAAATGAAATCACAGTGGACTACTTGTCTTAGAAAAACTGGGAATTTTTTTAATGAAAACCATGTAAGATTGCCCCAGGCTTCTTTTCTCTAATCTCGTTTTTTTACCTCAATAGATTTATCCATTTGCACAATTTCATATTCTTTCAAATTTTGGTAATTTTAAGGAAATTAAAATCATATATGATTGCGAAAGTGTGACCGAAGCATATTTTAGAGTGATATATTTTGAAATAAAGTTTCATAATAATAAAAGATTTTCTGACATTCTTTTTCAAGTTTCATATTATTTAATCTGTCAAAGGTGCTGTAGGGCGTCTACATTTATAAAGCAGAATTATTATCGTCTATTTTTAGGTATGTAAGAGCAAGTGTCCTTTAAATGTGTCGACATTGTTTCCATAATTATGGTAAAACCTTTATATAATCTTTTAGATATTTCTAAACATCTTCTTCTAAAATATGAAATCACTTTAATCCACTCCTTCGTCTGTGAAGAAATTTGTGTGCAAAAAATGCTTTGAGTAGTATTAATGTGGGAAAGACAGAGAAAAAATTGCATATTACATAATACTAAAATTAAATAATCTTTCACTACGTTGAATTTAGATGCTTTATTGTCAATAGCTGATAACTCGTAATAAAATAAAATAAAAATAGTAGTATATCAATAAAAGTCTATTGGAGTTTTGAGTTTCTTAAGATCCTAAACATACAAGCTTAAGAGTCAACGAATTTATTTATCTAATCATTTGACGTTTTTCAGGTATCTTCTTCTTTTGAACAATGATGGCGAAAAATTCTTTCTTTGTCTTTGTCTACTAATTTTCGTCTGTGGATTCTTCTTTAAGAGGAAATTGGAGATCGAATTATATACAAATAATGACGCGGTGGAAAAAAAAATTCAAAAAAGTTTCTGATTAATAACACCATCTATGATGCTAGATGCTTTGTCTATTGCGAATAATCTGGAAACTTCAGATATAATAGCGTTTAATTGAAATCTAGTAATATGATAAGCATGCAAGAACAGATATTCATCAAATATGCTAACACCTCACTCTACAAAACCATTCATGTAATCGTGTAACGTTTTCTAGATGTCTTCTTTTGAGCAAATAATCCTTCCATTTCGTCCTTTCCATGGCTCTGCGAAACTCTTCTCTGAGAAAAGTTGGAAAATTTTAATCAACAGCATATTAGATTGCCGCAGGCCTCCTTTCCTCAATCTCAGCTCACACATTATCCCGGGCCTGCATTTAAATCCTTTCAAGTTTCTCACCCCACGTGTGATTACGTACAACTGTGGCCCCAAACAAATGACTGGGGCAACGCTTTGAGAATGGCTCTCTTTTATCTCTCCAGCCCACAGATTGACAGCGGGGCTGGTTTTGGTTGGAGAATTTAATAACTTCGGCCTTTAGAAAACTTCTGGCGACCCATGTTTGTGGAAGAGGGATGGGTTCGGGATAATTATCGGATTACGGTCGCCGCCTTTTGTGACTTTTGTTTGTCGCTCTCGGGTGTCTTGTGGACTTGTGTCAAGAATTGAAATCCCGAGAAATTTTTTGTTTCATCCTCCGTCTTTGAAGTCTGCAGTTCGTTGCAAACAACGATGAGACGAGGTAGTACTGTGTCAACTGCTTCCTGTTGAACTCTGGAAAATATTACATTCTGGCAGGGAATGAGACAATTCGTTAAGGAATATCTTTAATTGTTGTTCTTCTGGCTGTTGGTATAATATTATAGAAAACACCATCATTTCCGTTCACTGTGCAGATGTGGTTATAATTATAAATATTTATAATACTGACTCGCTAAGTAAATATTTTCCTTTCTCGTTATTGATTAGTTATCCTTTTTCATCTTTGAGCAACATTTTGTTCCAAAACATAAATTCAGGTATGAATGCTAAGAGTTAATAACTGTTTCCAAAGGAAAAATTGCCAACATTTTATTTTTCAATTTTCTTCATCGATATCATTTTTTCCAAATTATCATTTATTATTATTCATGTAAATAAAAAGTTTTTAAGAAATATTTTTAAATTTCACGGATAACATTATCACTAAAATTCGTAAAAAATGCCAATTTTTGAATAATTGTTTTTTATGTTTTTGAGCTTTTGTATTCACAAACATAATTCCAAAAAGTTTTTTTCGATTTCGGAAACATCTAAAACTTGGAAATTCTTTCGTCTGAAGCTCAAATTCTTTTTGTTGAAGATATTTTTTTTCTTTTCTATATTTCATTTCATATGCGAGGAAGAAAAATACATATAAACTTCATTTTCACGAGACGTGTAACATTTCGCCCCCCCCCTTATGCCTTTTTCCTTTTATAAATTCGTTTATTTCCATGGAAGTAGTTAACATTTTCATCGATTCCTTCCTGTACGTTCTGACTTACATTTGTGATTAAAGGACGGCCATATAGTAACGTTTCGCGATGAGCAAACGTTCCCTTTTTCTTTTCTTCAACTGCGGTCAGCTGTAGTCACATGATTTGCTACGGACATCTCGACTCTCTTTATTAGAAATCAACTTGTGGTATTGAATCACTTTCTTCGTTAGTGATTCAGCCAGTCGAATTCATTACTTTGTTGCCTCATGGTTGTTGAATCGTTTTTTTTTTTTTTTTCTTTTGTACATCTTGTATAAGATCAGTCATAACCTGCTCTGCGTGTCTCGCTGAATAGTCTATTTGTGAAAACAGTACGTTAGATTTGATTCGTTTCAGATGCTTCCGCTTGTTTTTTTGAGGCGATAGTAGAAAATATCTAGGAAGTAATAGTAAGTAATTCAATCGTAAGTTCGTTATTACTGGAATATTCTGGAAGCTATTGCATGTGTGACAAAATCCTATTAATATAATGCAACCTGATTTTAATATTACATTTTAATATTTATATAATATTTACCGATTTTTTTAAAAAAAGAAAAACTTGCAGCTCATAAAAGTGCGGTTGTAAAGTGGGTACAAAAAAAATTTTTTGAAGGTAAACATAAGTTGTGTATTTTAGGAGTGCGAAAAAATTTAACTGAAAGTTTGTTCGAAAAAAAATAACAATTGGCAGTCTCGTGATTCTTTGTGTCGGGAGATTAATTATTTAAAAGTAAATAAGAGCGTAAATGTAAATAAATTAGTAGCGAAATCTGAAGATGGCATCACTTTAAGAAACGCCGAACATTTTTTTTTTATTGGTAACTTTTAAAAAAATCAGTTATTTTCTGCTATAATATATAGAAGATCTGAAAGTAAAAATAAAGAAACATATATAAGCTAATCTAAATATATATCGATATATCTGGTAATATATCGATTTGAAAGATTATCGGCTAATGTTTTCAATTAAATTTTTATTTATTTTGTCAGAGAAAAGTAATATTTAAAAAAATTCTTAAGTGATATAGAAATTCACACACAAAGGACGCTTAATATCTTAGAATTGTATACTTTTCTGTTTAGTGATCCAACCATTAATTTCAGTGTAAAATCATTCACTAAATTTCACCCATGACGTGAGTTTGAGTATCTTATTCACACGTGCAATAGTAGATAGGTCGACGGACAATCCGCCGGTGATAGGATTTTGCTATCAAAATTTAATAGTCATCTTTGATCCTAGCAATAAAACTATTTGCCACATTTCATCTAATCAGTTTATGAAACTGTCGTGTTTCTGACTTATCGTGCTCACAGTCCCCCCGGGGGGGCACTTCGAATTGAGGATGAGATGCTTCCGGCATGATGGTTGGATCTCGCCACCCTGGAGGGTACACTAATAGGTGGGGGATCTGGCTTCTCCCATCGATGACGGGACGTACTTCCTTCGGGGAGGGTTGTACCGTGGCCGGTGACGGCCCTTAGGACTCAACCACAGTTCCCGCCAATTGCTGTTGCGGCGGTCCGGTCATTCAGTTTTATGGTTTAAATCCGTGTGCCTTAGGGCGGGTCGGAGAGTTAGATGGTTGACTTTTCTGTTTAGTGAGGAAAAAACTTTGTTCCTCAAATTCAATAATACAAGCTTTCCCCCCCCCCCCATCCCTCAAAAAAGAAGCAAATCTCAAAAATATGTAACGCAGAAATTACAATTACATTTTTCTTGCATGACTAGTTTGCGCAATGAGATAATATTTGGGTTGTTGTTTTCTTCAATGGTAAAGACAGCTATAAAGTGTGCAGAAAGATTCTGATAGTTTGTAAAATAGATTAGTACGCAAACTGTTGCAGTCATTTATTTTGCAAAAAAAATTAAGAGATGAGATTAGGGATCTTTGTTAGTACATGTCCTTATTTTAATATGAAATATCATCCACAGATCTGATATAGCCCTTAAAATGTGTTTCTCTACTGAAAATTCTTAAAATCATAAGTTTGATAATGCTTTCGAATTGTCCATCATCTCTTTCAATAATACGAAGCAGCAAAGCATGAATTTAGCATTAGCTTTCTCTAATATCGCTAATGAAATTGCAGCACATTTTGTCTTTTGTTTCAATCAATTTTAACTGAAATCTAGTCAGTACGCCACATCTTCCAAAGGATAACATGGAATGAAATCGCACGGATTAAGATAAGGTGATTACTGTGGCCAATCCATGCTGATCCTGTACTATTTCGTTTCCAGCATGGTCGACTCAACCCAAAGATAATCAGATTATCCTTCGATTTTCCCTTTTTCTCAGGGACTTCTTTATCAAACATCCTAGATTATTCTCATGGAAGCGCGGTAACTTAGTGGTAAGGTCTCGGCTAGGGTAGAAAGTTTCTAGTTCCAGATTCTATACCAATAAGATAAGCTACATGGATCTGGTGCACTTTATATCTGATCTTGTGTCACAAACCCTCCTCCTTTTGCTGTGCAAATATTTGGAGAAAAGGTACCTGCCCAGAAGTCGTATTGGTCATCCGATGGCGACTCAAACTTATGAAATCTGACCCTAAATAGCTCCTGTATTCCTTAGAAATGGGATGTAAATATACGATATAAATAAATAAATAATCCTCTTTGTCGGTACTATGCAGTCAGTCCATTGCAATGGCATAAATATCAACATTTTACAAAAATAAAAAAATCTATATATCCTTTGAGTACTCGCACGAATTTAATCTTCAAGAACAAAAGAATATCAAAATTGTGAATACTACAAAAATAGAAATTTATGTTTGTTAGATAATGAATGGAAAAACATTTGCGACTTGAAGCAAGTTCCTTTTTTGTAACTTTTTTTGTATGTTCCAAGCATTATCAACGAATAGGATGTCCATTACAAACAAAATTTCTTCAATTTAATGCGTACACACAAAAAAAGAAAGAAAGGGATTAAAGGGCTGGGAATCAAATTGAATAAAGATGCTAAATTAAATAATTATCAACATAAAAAGAGTATCACGTAAATTATTTACAAATCAGCATGCAAACATTTGTATCTCGTGTCTTTTTTCTTTTTTTTTTTTTTTTTTTTTTCCTACCTAAGGAGAATTTTCATCTTTTATTTATTTATTTAGTTTGTAATTTGTAATAAGCATGCGGGTAAGAAAACCACGTGAAACATTAGTTATAGGTAAATGTATAAAAGAATTTAAAATCTCGGCATATTTGTGGTGCTAGCTTCATAAACCAGTTAACAGCTTCTGGGCAGAGGTGATCACTTTTATCTTGTGGTTATGTTACACGACTACGGACGCTAGCGTCGCAGGTTCGATCCTCGCTCGTAGCAAATTGCTTCATATTTAACTGAAACATTAAAAATGATGATGATTCTTTAACTGAAATTCGCTTATTAATTTTGAAGAAGTTGATGCTACTCCTTCTTTGATGTAACAGTATTTTCATAATCAACCCTAAAGTGCTAACGCATAACCTTACTTGGGATCAAGATTTATAATTTAAAAATTTCTGATATAAATGAATCCAAGACAAGATTCGCAATGGAACAAAATTTGAGTAGCAAATTTTTTTTTAATTGAATTTGTGGTTTAGTTGTAGAGTTATTTCGTTTCAACTGATATTTTATCATAATTTTCTGTTGAATTAAGAATATTCTCTTAAATAGGTATAATTTTATTTAACAAACGAAATCAGAAAAATATTTCATGTCAGGCATCGAGGATTTTTTTTTAAATATTTCGTAAATATTTATTCATTTGTTTTCTGTATTCCCACCTTTTTCGTTTGATTTTTTTTCTTTCAATTCCATATCTTAGCAATAGCATTAAAAAAAATGATAATCTATTGAATTTTTGAATATTTTAACTCATGTTTAACTTAATTTTCAGCAAAAAATACATCTTTAATTGGAAGGCTAAGTTTAAATGTTCAGAAACAAGAACACAACTCGTTTGTTACAAAGTATAATCTCATCTATCTTATATTTTCTTTACTCTGCAAATTAATCAAAAGTTGTAGAAATTTTTAAGAAAAACAAATAAGAAATTTCAGAATTTTTCTTTTAAATCGAAAGACTAGAAATTCTCCTTGTCTATATTTGAAAACGACCTAAATGGAATGTCCTCGGCTTGAAATTCTTTATTACCTCTGTACCCACTATTAATGAAAGCCTGCCGATAAAGTACGATATTATTATTCATGATAGAGGTTTCCGTTCTTTTATTGAGTGCTTCTGTGGTCTTTTTTTTTTATCGGGAATTTCTTCCTGTTCTCCGTCATCGCTTACTTCCCCCCCCCCCCCTCCCTCCTCTTTACCTTACTTCCAGGCCGAATGACTGCAAAATTACCTTTCAAAAACATCGTTCGTTTTAAAAACATTGTTAATCTTTTGGAGAAAATACTTGCTCGAATGAATGTTTTCATGCAAATATGCTGGGTTCGCTGTGCTGTGCTGGATAGAGAAGATGGAAGAACAGAAAAAAATAATAAAAAAAGCTAAGAAAAAAATGGAATTTTCTTCTTGATTTCTTTTTAATGGCAATTTTTTATGCACATTTTGTTTTGACCGAAGTACATATTTTTTTCTTTTCCTTTTCTTTTTTTTAATATTCCTTCAATCTTATTTTAAGAAATTGGCGTTTTGTCCATGCATTTTTTCCCATTATTGTTGTTACATCATGTGGAATGTAAAGTTAATAAGTTTTAGATTAAGTTTCCGAACGCCATTTTTTTTCCTTATCTTTATTTTTCTCTTTCTACTTTTGAACCAGTTTTAGAAACTTCTTTAAGCGTGGGACAATGGCTGTTCTTTTTTATTTCCAAAAAATTGTAGCTGATTTTCTTACAACCATGTGTTGAAAAATGTTTTCCCCTAACAGAGTACACTATTATTTTTTTAAAACGTTTTTTTAATAAAGAGGCGTGTCTTTTAAGTCAAGAAAAATATTTGTTCGTGACTTTAATTTCAAAAGTCTTCATCCATAGTCTATCAGTGAAAAATTGCTTTATTTTGATAGTGGTGTCTTTATCGTTGTCTTAAATCATAAAAAGAATAGCTTTGTTTGCATGTTCTTTAAACATTTATTTTGAGACTTCTTCAATATAATTAAACATCATCTTTTGATATTAAAGAGGTACATCAGTATTCAATCCTTAAAAATTATTATATAAATCTGGATACTTGAATTAAAGATTTAATGTATTCCTGCAATCTCCTATTTGGTGAATTAAAGTTGATTGGTATAAAATGCAGCTTTTTGCTGAATAAATTTCTTAATTCTTTTTATATGTCTTAATAATAAAAGCGAAAGTGTATATATCTACGTATTGTCACTCTACAGGGTACAGGATATGTTGAGTCAGAGTACAATAAATAACTGTATGTCATACCGAAGAGTATGTACATGAGATACCGAATTTGGCTTTATATACTATGTAGAATGAAAATATGCTCCTCAAAGCAAATTTTTCGAAAGTTTTTAGAAATAGATAATTTTTAAATCAAGTAATATTAGTACCTGCTTTCATGCTATCTTACCATGACTATCAGACAATTTTATTCTATATTGCATTTTTTTCCTTCTATTTATTCTTATTTCCAATGTTGAAATCTGAAAGAAATCTCTACTGAGTTTATTAAGTTGATTTTCCATGCCATATGTTAAATTTAAGCTTAGCTTATTACTTATTATCACATCCTGAAATCGTGTAAAAAAAGTAAGTTGCTAAGTGTGTTAAAATTATTCATTCCTTTGGATTTATGAAATTTTCGTAGTTATTGTTTTATTATGTTTTTATTATCTTAAGTAGATGATAAAAATTCCTAAATAAATAATCCTCTATAGGGGACAAGAGTGATCTAACATTTTAAACTTTGCAGTTTCTCGAGTTAGCTCTAATTAACGCCATGTTTATAAACTGCCTGATGGTTCTCAATGTTAGCTGGAAGACGGCGTATTACCGTTTATATGCCGACAGTTAAATAATGTAAAGAATTGTACAGGTGCTTGAAAAATTAAAACAGATGCACTTAATTTTATATCAGAAAACAATTTAATATTTTAAATTACGATACATACATTATAACATAAAACTTAATGATTTTTTTTTTGTAGTATGGTGACAGGACATTAAAAATTCTTTAAAATCTTCTGAAAGAAATGAGCAATTACTCAGCATATTTTCTGAAACTGTACAATCTTCTTTAACTTCCTCGATTTTATTGTCTTAATCTATATCCTTTAATTCCTCCTTATTATCTGTTTTCTCAGTACTTGTTCTGTATTACCAGTAAATTAACTTTCATTCAATCAAGTCAGCATTTTCTTTTCGCTAACTCATTACAGTTTTGTTATATATATATATCATAAACACATTTAGGGACTAAATGTTTATTTCAAAATCGCCATTGTATTGATATTGTAGAATAATCAGTGGGGGGTTAGTGAGATTTTATTGCATCCTATAAGTCGAAATGACATTTAAGAATTTAAATCTCAGTAGCATGGATTCTTAAATCAAATTTGACATTCAAAAGAATTATTTTACTCATATTTTTTCGGATAATGTGGTAGATACTCCTAACTTTAAAAAAATAGATACGAATGACATTTTTGAAATGTAAATATGATTAATATAACTGTAAATCAAGGATAGGATTTATGAACTTGAAGAAAAACTAGAGGGTGAAAACTGCTATGCAGCCGAAAAAATATTTTGAGGAATTTTTAAAAAATTAATGTACAATTTTCAAATGGAAATCGCGTAATTGGTGTGGCCATATATAACTTTTGTGTTTTAAATGGGATACATAATATCGGGTAAAAATTTTTATTCATAATTTAGTCTCATTACAAAAAAAAAATTTTTAAAAAATTAAAAATATAAAAATGAAATTATAAAAATATTTATAAATTATTTCTTTCAATGCTTTATTGCCTGTTCCATCACTATGATTTTCTTTAACAGTTTTTTTTTTTTTTTTTTTTTTTTGAGTTTTGTAAAAGGTTAGACATTTAAAAAAATTATGTCATACTGTAAACAGAATGTATTTTTTTAAAAATAAAATTTGTTAAAAGGGTTAATTTCTCTTATTGCACAGTTGTATTTTTTTACTTGTTCTCTCTCTTAAAAGTGACATGAGTGGGAGTTTTTTTTAACCCTTCATGTACATGTTGTATATTTAGTTTCTGTAATAAATATAATAATTCCATGCCCCATCATACGTAACTACGCATATAAGCTAACATGTAAATGCGTGTTGCATATCCGTGACCTTCTATACAAGCTCTGTCTTTATCGATAATCATTCGTGATCGCTCCACACAACACCAGTGGAGTGATGGCACTCCACATCATTCCGTTTCTTCGTCAGTTCATTGAGACTGGCCATTCACGGACGCTTCACACCAGCTTTATACCAGTCCTCATGATGAATGCCATTCTAGAACATACAGCAAGTCTCTCCTCCCCATCCGTAATTAGAACTCAAACCAAATCTTTAAAGTCTATTTGTACAGAAAGGAAATTGGATATAGTATTAGTAACCTTCCAATCCGTACCATGCTAATTCTGACCGTTTTCTTCATTAACTAAAGATTTTGGTGTGTCACCAATCCATTGGTGTGGTGTAAAATGATTGTGAATATTCGGCTTAACGTCTTGCACAGCTTTAACTTAACTGTGTACGCACCTATCTTTTAATATTTTGCACTATTTTTCTTAAGATAAAATACAATTCTGCTCGACTTTTGGCTGTTACAATATAAAAGAAAAATATGATTTTTGCGTGAATACTCTTTCAAATCCCATCATAGCAATCCTGGATTGTTAAAAGCTTAAACTAAAATTTGAGAAGTAAGGTTTTAAATATTCGCCATGCTGTGGTTTTTTAAGAATAAGGATTGTCCCTCTAATTTAAAAGGAAATAAAGTTTTTCAGTAAATATGATTGAATACTTGTTAAAATTACAAACTCGAATGAGATTAAAGTAAGTTAAAAACAATATTGGATAAATTATCCAAAGGCGAAGAACTAATAAAATAAACCAACAGAAATAAATTTTTAATATAAGGATATTAGAATTATTTTACCTTATAAAATATAAGGCAAATAATAAATTGTTATTTCAAACAGAAAAAGAATTATTATGCCCATTGTTATATATGCAATGCATTTCAAATTTAAATTGAGATGCTTGAGATTAATTGAAAAACTAGTCATTTTTATGTTAGAAATAGGCAATCCTGTATTCCAACAAATAAATGATCATTTTTTTACTAGACAAAATAATTCTAGAACAATAAATGAATATTATGTGGATTATTTTTATTTTTACGCATTTGGTTCTGCAAATTGTTATTAAAATTTATATTTGACAATACTTAAATTTTAATGCGATTTGTTATTAAAATTACTTTAATAAATAATTATTTTAAAATATGTAAACATCACTTGTAATTATAAGATAAAAAATTAAGTTTATTTATTTGTATTTATAAATTTTTAAATTCAATATATTTGATTTAAATAAATATTTAATCATATTTATAAAATGATAAATATATAAATATTTTTAAATTATAAACATTTAATATTTATAAAATATTTTTAATAATATATTTTTAAAATGTATATTATAATATTTAATATAAATATAATAAATATTTTTTATTTAACCAGGCCATTATAATAAGTGTGGGAAAGCTTGGTAGAATGGACTGACGTTTATCACAAATGTAGTATTTTTTTTTAATATAGATAGAACTATATATTTTATTTTGTTTTTAATAATAATATATCTTTTTCTTCACTCACAGGTACTCAAAGGCATGACTTGACTTCTTGGATGAGTTTTGCATCAGTTTATGAATTCATCGATGCAAGATACCGGAAAACACTCACTGGAAATGAACTTTGATTATCATTATTCTCATCCAAATACCGTCCGCATTATCTTTAACAGCCATTGTATTTCTTTTTATATACTTTATCATAGAAATTTTCGCTTGTGTTAATACAAGCGCAAAATCTCATTGTTTTACGCTGCTCTTCAATTTTCCTCCATCATTCGTATCATTGTTCCTTTGGATTCCGATAGATGGCGATAGATGTTTCAAGATGAGAGACTTCTACTCCTAACGGTTAAAATACAGACGTTTTTTTGTTACTGCGTGTTACATTTTTAATCAAGAAACATTCATGAATTTCCTGTTGAGTTTATAATTGATGTCAATAAACTACAAATGAACCTTTTATCTTAAGTTTTATCATTTAATGCATCGTTGGTTCTTTGTTTGTTTGTTTTTGAATTGTGATTATGAATTGAAAAGTTTTATTTTTCAGAATTTTAAATGGGGCATTTCTTGTTATTTTTCTTAATTAATTCTTATAATTTTCTCTTGATTTTTCTTATGTAAAAGTGCAAATATTTTGAAGAAACCATTGGTTATTCTTTTATCACAAACATTTAAGTCTTAATATTATGTGGCGCCATACTTTGTTACTCCCGTTTTATATTATATCTCAACTTTTCATCAGCTGCATAAATTTTGTCTCTGACCAGTAATTGAGTTCCTGAAATAAGAGAACTTATGCAGAGGAAATTGTCTTTTAATATTCATTGGAATTTTAGAATCTAACTTATAGTATTTTGTAAAATTTTAAATATTTTTGATTTTTTAAGAATTTTTTTCTTGTATCAGATTAATCAGAATGTTTCAAAATTTGGTACTAATCTTTATGAAATGTTTGTCTTTTATATTATACTACACTAAAAGTTTTCAATCATGTTGAAAATCAAAGTTTTCTAGCTTTAGACAGAAGTTTAGAAGGCTTTAAAAAAAAAAAAAAGATTTTTTTCGTGGTAATTTTTTTTATTTCAGATAAATGAATTCTTATCAGAATAATTATTAATCGTAATTTGGAACTATTTTGCTAAAAATTGAAATAAAAATAGAAGCTCCGAATTATAAAAGGAAAACTATTTCTGCAAATTAATAAGAGACATTTTTCTTGTTTTTTCTTTCCCCCCTAAAGAGGAACGAAAGGTATACATTTTAAAAACATTTAAAATAAAGCATTTAATCCCAATCACATGGCCATGTTTGATTTTAAAAGTAGCCGTTTAATGATATGTAATCGTAAACAAGAATTTGGATATAATTATATTGGAGCTTTTAATAGAAAAATGCTTTATTTCAGCTAAAATAAAATATTATTTGCTTTATACACAGAATGTTCATTTGTCGAAAATTGTTTTGCATTGAATAAGTAAGTAAATAATGAGCCGAATGAAATGTATATAAAAATCTTCTTATCATTAAAGCAAAGTTTCATCTTGAAGGAATGGTTACCAGCGAATTAAGTATTTTCTCATAATGTTGAAGATTAGATCGTGTTTCAAGCGAAATAATTTCATTTTAAATTATGTTTGTGTATACTATCAATAAATTTTCTGTATTTAAATAAATACTTTTATACGTAAACTATGTATTCGCCAAAAAATTTAAAAATCTGATCATATTTTGGACTGAGGGAATGTTTAGTTTTAACAATCTTTCAATGACAGAAAATACTAATGAGTTTCGAATTAGATAATGTGATACTACTTATAATGAAGATTTTAAATCATTATTATAATAAATGGTAAATTTTTTGATAAATTAACTAAAAAAATGTCGATGTTATTAATAATGTATTTCATAATAATAAAATTTTTTGCTTTTTATGAATTTTGAAAAAGTTTTGGAAATTGAAGTATATTTTTGTAATTTACAATTTTACAAAAAATTTTGAAAGAGAATATCATGAAAGAAGAAAATATTTTTATAAAAGATTATAAAACATCAAATCCCTTGAAAAATATAACGGCTTCATTTCTTCCTTTGCTCAAATATTTTTTTCCCTTCAAGTCATTGACCGCTGGGCAATATAATAAATCAGAGACTACAAATGTATTTTTCTCATTTTGAATCAAGTGCAAGTTAATTAAAGGCTAAATGTGAGAGAACGTAACATTTTAATTAATTACTTAAATATCTATATTATTTTTACTCAGGCAATCAATATTAAAGAACAACCGGTAAAACAAAGAAGACAAAAAAAAAAAAAAATCTCGAGTTTTGCATTATACGACTTGCGGCTGAAAATGCTTTTTATTAGACTCCATCAAATGCATAAGTAACGTTAAATGCTTTTGAATAATTAGAAAGATAATGAATATCATTTATATCCTCTAGATATAAAAAAAATACGATAGAAAAAAAACAAGTAAAAATTATTCATTAATTATACATATTATCTCTTTGCATGAAAATTGTTGCTATCAGCTTATATGTAATGCTTACATTGATTTGAATTAATATTTCACTGACTCGGCATTTCCTATATTGAGAAAATTTTCAAAAAAAGAAAATATTATCGTAAAAGACCGCTTATTCTGCTAAAAGTTGTCGAAATACAAAATTTTTTGTTGTTTCCTTTTAAATAAAAAAAATCTATTGTGAATGTACTAAATAATATATAAATCAAATGATGTAATATTTTAAATACTCTCTCGCAAAGTTATAATAGTTAAATATTGTTGAATATTCATAAGCTTTGAAAATATCACAAAATGGTTTAGAGCATTTTGGATTTAAATCTATACAGAAAGATATTAAATGCTGCCTTGAATATGAAAAGAAAAAAAATCATGAATATTTTCCCTTTGACTGCTTTATATATTTCTGCATAAGAAAGTCATATTTACATTGTATTAAAAAGTACTAGTTCTAACTCTTATGAATCCAATTTCCTCAGTTTGCTTTAACAAAAATAATAAATATTCCTTAAAAAAAGCAATCCAAAATCACTTTTATCACCGAGAGTTTCTTAATTTTTTTTCTGATGTCTGGACCGTTGTCTACCAATAATTTTGAAAGTTATAATCAAAGAACATGATTTTTATGGTATCTTAAGAATTATCACGGAAGAGTTATCTATTAAAATGTACAACTAGACAGCTGTGCTCATTTCCTTCCGATTCACACTTCCAAAAACTTATTTTTAATATAGTCACCATAAGGTGCGCACAGATGAATGTATTTAATGTACTCATTGGATGAAGTGATAGCATGTAGAGTAACTGCTCTTATTACGGTTCAATATCTAATTTATAAACCGTAAGAGATAGATTTGTAATTCCAGTTGGAAAAATGCGTTGAATGGCGGAAAAATTATAATTTATTTTCTTTGAAACAATTAATATATTTCCAGAAAAGTATGAATTCTAAATTTCTTAATGGTCTTTTGGTCAAAAAAAAAATGCTGTTACTCTGAAACAATAATAATATAACAGTAAGCGTGCTTTGACCAAAACTTTCTGGCATACTCCACAGTAAAGATATTCCTCTCCCGTGCTCTTGCATATAGCCAAGAGCCTCAACTTTCCCTATGCATGAAAATCATGTGTTTCGTTATATATTGCATTATTGCATGCTTTGTATTAATTACATAGCACTGGCGAATATTTAAGAAATATTGATCTTTGGAGCTAATCAATCATGATGCCCGTGGTTCCTCCCAGCCCTTCTTTTTCTTAGTTAATCTCTGGTATCCTCTTAATACACGTGTAACAGAAAATAGAAAATCTACTTTGGATGCCTTTTTTCCGACCGACCGAAACCAAAATTTGATATAAAACTACACTTATAGTCGTAAGTTCACAGACCAAATTTCATTTATTTAAGTCATTACATTTTTGAATTATCGTGTTTGCATACACGGGAAAATACAAACTAACAAATGGCTCTTGACAGATTTGATTCCGAATTTCCTGCGGATCTGTGTTTTAGATAATAAATATATGTACCAAATTTTTATCTACGATTACGTTATCTACATTAAGCTATCTTTACGTTTTCTAGTTATCGTGTTCGCTTGTATTCGGGCCGGCGTCCTGGCATAGGGGTAGCGCGTCCTCCCCGTGATCTGGGCGTCCTGGGCTCGAGTCCCGGTTTGGGCATGGTTGTTCTTCCGTTGTTCTATCTGTGAGATGTGTGAATGTGCCCTCCTGTAAAAAAGGGGTTGTGCAAGCGAATGAGTGATGCGTGAGAACTAAGTCGTACTCTTGGCCCTAGTTGGCGCTACTAAAAAAAAACAAGAGACACTCCCCCACCGGCTTAAAATCGCTGTCTTCGTAACAGCGGGCTTGTCCAAGCAAGTGCCATAAGAAACAACAACAACTTGTATTCGGAAAGCCAGGTCTTCTTCTGTTTGGCTTTTGTCAAAATAAATGTTATTCAAAATTGGATAGAAAAATGCAAATTAAGTATAAAATCCTTATACAAAATTTCATATGTCTAGTTCAAAGTGTTTTTAAGTTATCGTCTTCATAGACTGGTATAATTTCAAAAATGCATTTTCCGATTTTGGGAGTTTGGTGTGGAGAGTCATTAAAATAATCGAGTACGAAATTTTTTGACAATTACAGTATTTTCTGTTTGTGTGTATATGAAAAAGTAAAAGTCGTTGTTATATGATTAAATTGACCGAGTTATGGGTGTTTAACAAGAAAGGGGGCCTATTTGAATGTATTTTAAAGATCTGTAAATATTTATTGACTTAGATATTCTATAGAAAGTATAAAATAGATATTAAATTTTATAATAAATAGTTATAGAAATATAAAACAGTTTTTCATTTAAAAATACAAAATGGAAAAACTAAATAATTTTTATTGCAAAACAAAGCAATATTTAAAATGTGATATAATCAACGATTCGACAGATTTAAAATAAAAATTACTTTACCGATAAGCTTTACAAGTTATTTACATTCATGGTAATTTAAGTTCTGTAATTAATTCTTGACCATGTGTACAGCCATGAAAAATAAAAATAACAATGATAAAAGTGTTAACTAACAGACGTCTTTTTAATTCAAAAATAATCCCTCGAACGAATTTTTTTCCATATAAATGAAATTATAAAACATTAAGAATAACATTGTTAAGAACAGCTAAAGTTTTGAATCATAATAGGATTTAAATTTCCGTTTATCTGTTGACAGCTGATATGTGATTTCATAGACATAATTATCACATGCATTTGAAAATACTGTTCATTTCAGTATACTGAGACTATCACTTTCCAAATATTCTGCCTCACTAAGGGGTGAGATGCAGAAATATGAGCTCAATTCCGAAATTCTTCATATTTTGATTTCCGCTGTATTAGATACTTTTTCATTCTGCTTTATTCCACATGTATGTAAGTGTCGTGTCATATCTGATCGGAGTATTTTATTGTAATTAAAAATTGAGTATATGGCTACTTCAAGTCTCAAAACACTTTCAGAGCTGACACGGAAAAATATTTTATATAATATCATTAAATGCGATTGAAATTATCTACCGTTGGTAATATCAAAATATTATATTCAGTATCATAAATATAAAATAAGTATTTTAACTTAAAAAAATTGTTATGTAAAAAAATAGATTACCAAATTTTAAGAACAGACATTTTAATTATTTATCTTTATTTAATATCTAGGCATTTCACAGTAAATAAAAATTGCTCTAAAATATTTTATTGTGAGTTAGCATCCTTTTCTATATTAGTTACCAGTAGTTTTTACACTATCTAAGTCCATATATAATCCGAGTTCATCTTATGTTTAAATATAAGCAAGTCCTCCTTTCATCTTTACTCTCACCCATATTTTGACTAATTAAATAAAAGCATGATAATGCATATGCAAAAGCGCGGAGGAAGGGTTGAGAATTCGAGAATAAACAGTATAAATCTTTATTTTTCTCCCCCCCCCCCTCTTAATTGAGTTCTCAAGATTTCATTACTGATATCAAATGTTTCATAGTTTCAAATATAAAATGTACATTTTTTTTTTTTTCCTAAATTGAACGGAAAAAGTTTTTGTTATACTATGAATTACAAATGTTGCGATTAGAAGTTTTTTTTTTTAAATAAAATGACTTTGAAAATAATAAAAAAGAACAGATTGAAAAAAAAATATATTGCAAATATTTTCGAAGCAATATAAGCTTATGTAAAGTATTCAAAAAAATTTGAGCTTAATTACTATGCATAATTTTAATTTGCAAATGTTACCTTAAAATCTCTCTGGAAACCTAAAATTCGTTTAAAATACCTGGTGTGGTGTGGAGAGGAAGGAGCCAGCTTAGGTGTCGTCTTCGTCATCTGACCGCGGTTCAAAATTACGAGGTCCTTCCCAAAATAGCCCTAGTGTAGATTTAAAACGAGACGTTAACATAACTAAACTAAACTAAATTCATTTAAAATATCAATTTTTGACATTTCATAATTCGATCCATTTCAGTTCCTGAAGAATGATTTTTTTTTTGTTTGTTAGTTAGTTAAAAATGTTGCATTATATTCTAGAATATTTTATTAAATATGATTAATAAAACAAATAATTCTGCATAAAAAGTTTGAATTCTTAACTTTTTCAAAAATATATTTATTAATTAAAACAAACTAAAATATAATTATTCCCTTTTTTATAAATCATTTTTTTCTAGTGGAACTGTATATCTATTCTTGACGATTTATAAATTAGCTACTGGGCCATGATATTAACGGATACACAGTATAAACACAATAAGTAAGCACATACTAAATATTTGTCTTGCATTTGAGTGGCAACACTTAAGAAATCAACAACATAACTATAAGTGTTCATAATATTTTCACTCAGTGTAGATGACGTAATGCATGTCGCAAATTTCTGCTTCGAGAGAGGAAGGAGAATGAGTAAATACATCTTCTAGTCGGATTTGGTCCAAAATTTAAATACAGGTCTGTATTTTTTCTTTTCTGAAAATTTGATCCATCTAAAGGTTTATATTTTGGTGAAACTGTATTTCAATGCACATAAACAGATGCAAGTCCAAAATGGCGGTTTGAAAGGTCAAAATCTCGTGATGGAATTTTTATTATTTTTTCATGATTACAATATTCCTCTTATATATACAAGAAAAAAAAGGGAAACTCTGCTGAATCTTACTAATTCGGCAGTGCTCTCATGTGATTTCATATTTATTAAAAGTATTTCTACACTATTTAATAGCAATAGCAGAGTATGATGTATTTTCGTAACTTCTTTTGAATTTGATCATCTGCAGTCACAAGTTGGATTAATCCGCTTTTATTTAAAAGAGTAGTTTTAAAAACTTCAAGTAAACGAAAATAGTTAAAGAACAAAGACTATTTTTTATATACAATTAGGTATTAGTTAGCAACAAAATAATTCGGTTCTTTGTCTAAATTGTTTTTTAAAAAGAATTGTGTACGGTAAAAAAAATGCCAAGCTGTTAATTTTTGATTCAGTTAAGTCCTTTTTTTTTTATCATCATCGGAATATTGCTTTATTTTTCATTCACTACCTTTAATCATTACTTGATGTTTTGTGGGAAACCACCCGCATCTTTTAAAAGCCATCGATTGTTCTCACTTTCTTTAGATTTCACCAGTTGTACATATTTTCTCGACTTGTATATATCTTTTAATCTTGCGCCAATCAATCTTGTTATCTTTTAGAATCTCGTATGTCATACGATTTGTTTCATCTAGAGAATGCACTGAATTTTTTTTTAAACTTCCATAAAACGTATATTGCAGCTAGATCATACATGTTCATTGCCTCATAAGATTCTAATTGACAATAAACTATTTCATTGTTCAAGAAATATTGTATCTTTTAAGAAAAATAATAAAATAACACCTTTTGAAATTATCTCTTGTTTTTAGTGGTACATAAAGAAAACCAATTTGAATCCAATTTGAAAGATTTGTCGATAAAGGCTTTTCAGTATTATACCAAACTCTAAAGCTCACCATATTTCTTTTAGATCAAATAACTTTCGTAATTTTCTAGCCGAAAATAATAAATTATATTATTAAAGTCCTAGACACGATCATATACGGCATATCTTTTGAGAAAAGGATATGCCATACGCGATTTCCATAAGAATGAAATAAGATTAAAGAAACAACTGTACATTAAACTTACTACAACTATACATACCACTGTAAACGAAAAAAAAAACCATACATGATTTGCATAAAAATAAAATTACTGTATCTATAATGTAGAATGAGGGAACAAATATTTTGTTTAAAAATTCATTCATTCATTATTATAATTCTTTATCAAAAAAAAAAAAAAAAAAAATCCCGTAGTTGAGATGGCACAAAGCAGTCAACATATTGAATCGTTGTTTTAACAATCCTCAAATCACACTTTAAATAATACTTCAAAATGTTATAAATCTATTTTGATCTATTATTTTTTTTCGCATTAAAAAAAAAGGCAATATCTGTTTTCTGAGCAATGTTCACTTTAAAAAGTGAACATTGCTCAGAAAACTCATTGCTCAGAACATTGCTTACTTCCTTGCGACTTGCGTGATCTAATTGATTCGTATTGTTGTAGCGCATTTAAATAACTCAGTTTTTCCCGAAGTTTCTGGACCTGGTTGCCAATGTGACATTTAAATAATGATTTAAAAAACCCTTGTTGAAGAGTTACCCTTCCTGTCTAAAAGCAATTCGCCGAGTACTCAGAATTGTTGATTTCAAAATAAGAATCTATAAAAATTTCTCATTTCGAAAACTCACAAATAATGTAGGTCACACACTTCTTAACCTTTAGCACTCCGATGACTCCTCCTCCACCATTCAAGACGGTGCATCATTTTGACGCTTTATTTATTTATTTTTCAATTTTGATTGTTAAAAATGCCTACAGAATGGTAAAAAGACGTAGATTAATTTTTCGGGGAAATTCAACTTAAAACAATTATATATTAATTTATTTTTTGGAACAATGAACAAGTTCTTGTAGTAAGTGCACAATTATGCATCTAACTGCTTTTCAGAGTGCAAAGGGTTAAATGTATAATTGTAAATTGTGCTTGTTTTCTCATACAGGATCTACCTCCATAAAGTGTAGAAACTGTAATTAAACTCTTCTGATATTTAAATTTTTCGAAGATGCTACTGTAGTCTCACTCAATTTAGCATTTCAATGCATCTAATTATAAGAGTTACTTCAACTTTTTTTTTAATGATCTGGTGTAATCTGAATGATAAGTTTTCCCAACTTCAACGCAGAAACTAAGGACGCAGTTCTAAAGGCCATCACCGGCTTCGGCTCAACCCATAAGAGGAGGAAGGGGTACGTACCGTAATTATACCCCCCACCCCATTTTTACAATAATTCCAGAAATCACAAAATCCTATTTATTTATCCGTCGATCTCGAATCTACAAAATATAAATACGCAAGTCACACAAAAGGATTTCTATTTAAAATTCCGAAATTCTTTAGGAAAAGGTAGCAAAATTCAGAAAAAGTGTTATTAGAGAACATAATAGAGATTAAAAATATATTAAAACGGTGAAATGCATCGTTAAAAATTTAGTAAAATTTAATGCAATGTAACTTTTTCTCTTTTTTCATCATATCCAAGATGTGTCTATTTCATTACTGACGCTACATCTCGAGTCTCGTAACTTCCCGAGACACTTTGGGATTCCAAACGCCAAAACTACGAGACTCTGATGTACACCTTCACTCATACACACACGTGACATTCCTCCAAATATGTGAGGTGCCCCGTTCTAAAAATCATTTCTTTTTCGAACCGCGAAAACGTTTCCAATTAAAACGCTTAACAAGAGTAAGCTCTCTTGCAAATTGGACGAAACAAGTTTTGTACCGCGGCCAGAATTACTGAACATCATTCAAACCGCGGTCGGGGGCTAAAACATTGTTTTAGCGGGGGAGTGTGTGTGCATATGGCCTGACAGGTGGCTAATTAGTTATTTCTCGCCGGGTCATTTATAATGGCCTGTCGGCGGATCCTAATGAATGGCCCTCCCCTTTCTGGGGCCCTTTTCATTACTTTGGCCCTCCATTTAGCATTCCCCCACTTGCACTTGATGGCCGACACAGGCGTGTGTGCCGCAGCAGAGGTTTCAGCATGTTTGACTTGCTGTTTGATGTATTAAAGGGAATGGATTTCTCTGTTGTGGACCGGAAAATGAAACTGAGCAGCGCGACTGTCCTGTGTTCTGTCGAGGGTTTTTTGTGTGCCAACAATAACTCTTTTAGTCACATTTCCGGGATCAGTTAACTCGT
Source organism: Argiope bruennichi (assembly GCF_947563725.1). Taxonomy (NCBI): domain Eukaryota; kingdom Metazoa; phylum Arthropoda; class Arachnida; order Araneae; family Araneidae; genus Argiope; species Argiope bruennichi. The sequence continues at coordinate 83,518,894 of NC_079152.1, forward strand.
TTTTGGCGATTTGGAACTTATTTGAGTAGTTTTCTGCTGAATATTCTGATACAAGTGTAGAGAGTTATATAATTTGAGAAGAACTTTCTTTCTGTATGAGAATTTTAAACATCCAGTTGCGGATATCATAGATTGCTATCATATTAGCATAGATTACTATCATAGTGTTGGATTTCATTATATTATCAAACGTTGCTTATAAATAAAAGTCCGCAGAGTGGAAAAAATTTTAACCTGTTTAGGAAAGTTGTATTCAAATATTATTTTTTAAAAATTGTTTTTCGAAGATTTAAATATTATGACGCGTTTGACTTTTGCATTAATTTAAGAAATCTTTGTTATTAAATATGTAATTAAATCATTAGTAAAAGACATTTCGTAAGACAAATATCTAGTGTAAACTGAAGAATCTTAAGATTTTTTTTAAGCTGATTTTGTTAATCACTATACCAATTACTTCCAATTGGGTGTCACTTCTTATTCAGAGGTAAAAAGAATTCCTTGTGTCAAGGGATTGGTCATATAATAAGGAGAATGTTTAATGTACTAAAACTTTTGAATTTTCTAACCAGAACAGCATTATAGATGCTTTAAAACATTCATTCATTTTTGCAAAAAATTTCGGTTAAATAGAAAAGCAAGTGATATTTCGTTAACATTTAATTGGTTTCAATAAAAGAAAAATATTAAGCCTGAGTTTGATTTTTGTAATCGATTTTAGATTAATACTTTCTTTTGAAGCTATTTGAAGAATATTGTGAATTGTCATTTAGTTTTTTAATCATTGTCAGCTGACGAAGGTAAAACCAAGGACATAATTATTTTGAGAATATGTATCAAATCCTGAATTACCTAATGACTTTGTTTTGATCTTCAGACTCTGGTTCTGCATTTTCTAATTCTTTATAGTCTGTGCATTTTCTGTAGGCGATTCAAGGTCACATTTTCTACCACGTTACTGGTACCAGACAAACAATAACGAGGTAGAAAATATGACCTTGAACCGCCTACAGAAAATACAGACTATAGTACACTGACAAAATCATGTTTAAAAAAAAGTATTCATGTTTTTACCTATAGTATCAGCGATATAAGCAAAAATTCGTCGAAAGAGTCTCAATGTATCATGATTTTTTTTTGAATACCTGATACATAATCAAAAAAGGGGAAAAAATAAATCTTGATCATAGGAGCTGCTTATGAGAGATCGCCATATTAAATGAATGTCTATATAGAAATGTTTTATAATGCTGTCTCATATTCTTTCCCCCTTTTTTTCCAAGTATGCTTGTATTTCTCTAGCTTCAAGAGTCAGAACTGATCTATTATTCATCCTCAACAGCATCTGACAGACGACCACGAGCTAAGTGCTGGCGCTTTTTCTTTTGTGTGTCGAAGAACACCGTCCTCTAATGACACTTCACACTCCACCATCCCTGTGATTCGTAAATAAAAGATCATTTCAATACAGAAGAGGGAAACCCGTGGCGGTTGCCCGAAGGCAAACACCCATTTTCCAGTCTGGAGTGCTCCGACGCGCCAAATGTCACGCATGCAAGTACGGTCCCCAAACAAGACCCTGGGGCTGAAGAGGATTTTTTAACTCCCCCTCCTTCTCTAAGAGTGCAAGACATTTAAAGGGAGGTTGAGAGGGTGTTATGCATTCGAATGATGAGCCCAGTTTGTAGTGTCTGAAGTGGAACTCGCTGCTCTCGGCCCCGCAGAGAGTAATTGAAATTGAATATTTTTAGCTCCTGTTCGACCTTCTAGTCATCCACATAAAATTCCAAAGAGCTAATAATGCTTATTTTGAAATGGAACTTTTCTAATAACGAAGAATAGAGAAACAGGAGCACCTTTGAAAGATTTTAACATGACATAATTAGTGTACTATCTGTAATTGTGTGATATGTTTTCCAACGTATATGATGCAAACATCGTTCAAAACACTCTTCATAACTCAATAAAATTTAGAGCCCCCAAATCTAGCAAATATTTAAGTCTCTAAGCTCTGCATAGATAGGTACATGGATAGAAAAGTACGTATTTAAGCCTTTATGTTTAAATACATAGATAGAAAATTTTCGTTACAAATTAATCAATATTTTAAGCCATTTCTTTCAATATATTTAGAGCATAATAATGCACCCACTCCATTTTTGAACTTCTTCGAAATTTAAATTAGCTTTTCAATGACATTAAATTTATTTTCTTGTATTTTTTCTTTAATTTTAATAATTGTATTCAAAATTTAATACAATATGGCTTATTTAATAGATTTTTTTATTCAACCGCGTCCGGTAATTATTTAAATTGCAGAATCGATTTTTACAGAATATTTTTAAACTTAAAAAAATTAATAAATTTACATTTCAAATGTATTTAATTTTTTTTGTTTAATTTTGCTGATGTTTTTCTCTTTCAAACTTAATGCAAGGACTTGCTTACGTTTTATATTTTAATATAATTCTATGAATTTATAATTTAATTAAGTAACGTTGGAGAATTATTATTATTATATAAATGCACACGATACTATAAATTAAAGCTTTTCAACGTAACGATATTTTTATGATGATATTCTTCCTATTAATAGTGTGATGTAAAAATCGTTATGAAGCAAAATGTAACAGCTGATAAAATCAAGCTTAAACATTATCTTGCTACAATGCCTCTGATTGAAGGTTCGAATTTCTTCCATTTTTGTCTTTTGTTATCACCTGTTTATTTTCTTTCAAATACTTGCATTTAATATAAATTTCTATAAGTTTATGAATATGCGCATTTATAGATTAAGATCTAAAAAGTGGACTATGAAGTTGTCAAAATTGATTTTATGAAAAACATTCTCAATACACATACAATATCAATGCTGAACGATTATACTAACTGCCCTTATATTTCAAAAAAAAAAAAATGCACAATTTCATCAAAAATGTTCTTACATTAATGGAAGTTTAATCGCTTTCATTCAAAATTGCAATTTTTCACATTCACATTTTTGATAAAATGGCAGAAGCCTTCTATAATGAAGAGAATGGTGTAAGGTTCCTAAAAGCAAGAGGTATTGCCTGTTTATTAAATTTTATATTTAGAAATCTTTCTTGCGAAAGTTGACAAGAGAAATTTATATAAAATGTGTATTTGAAAGTTTTAGTAACCATTCATCCCGGTGAACCAGCTGGTTGTTAAAAGTAGCTAGCATTAAATAACATTTTTATATCGATAGCAAAAAATCAAAAAATGTATGTCTCTATGTGTCACCATGACATGTATATTGTCATGTGTCAATATTTATCTTTTTATTTGTTTGACAGGAAAACAAGGAATAGAAGTAATATGAAATTTTTACATGTCCTATCGGAACTCGCTTCTAGGTCAACTATTCTATTTTCAACTTTCAAGAGATTATTTCTATAGATATTGTATTAACCCTTTACACTTGGAAAAGTAATTCGATGTAAAATTATTCATCTACAAGGGCTTGTTTATTGTTCCGAAAAATAAATATATATAATTTTTTAAGTTGAATTTCCCTGAAAAATTAGTTTACATCTTTTTTATCATTCTGTAGCGTTTTTAACAATTAAAATTGAAAAATAAATAAAACATCAAAATGATGCATCGTCTTGAATGGTGAGTGAGAGGCACGATCCGAGTGAAAGGGTTAAATTAGAGAATGACTAATTAAAAATTCTTCAATGAAGATCATTTAAACTACGAAACGTTTTTTAAACAAAATATAAATAATAATTTATCTAATAAACATACATTTAATTTATAATAATGTAATTATTTTTTATTATATAATTAAACAATATTTGAACTTTGAAAATATTTATGTATACAGTTTATATTGTATGGGACATGAAAATGTAATTTGTTAAAATACATTTTCGTTTTTAAAAAAAATCATAATTAAAATAGTTATTAGCTGTATGTTATAAACATTTGTATGAGAAATTATTTTCATTTTGAATTAAAATGTATAATTTTGTACGAGACTTATTTGACACCTGTCTGTCATCCGGTCCTGTTTATTACATAAGCATTACTTTACCCAGCAATAATCTGAATCTGTTTATAGAAATAGCAGACAAAAATCATTATATATCCGGACTCCCCTTCAATTTCATGACATCCAACAATCTTCTTTAAGTTCCTTTTCAATTCAAAGTTTGTATTCAGATCATTATATCGCAAAAAATAGAGTGTTTGTCGTTTCAGAGTCAAATAGATGTTCTACAGTACTTTAGCTCGCTGCACTCCGTTTCAATTAATTTATTGGGAATTTCTATACATTTCTTAATCGTTTAATTCACTTGATTTTTAACAATGGAAATATATTTTCATCTGCTGGTAAATGAATCAACGTTCAACATAATAAATGATTTTATTGACTTGCATAAGATTCAATTATAAACGTCACACACAATTATTGCATCTGATATTTTCTAAGATATTCCAAACAATTATAAGATTTATTTTTATTAATTTATTTCACTTATTCACAAAGACAATGCCACGAAGATGAAAGTGGGGGGGGGAAAGCTGCTTAGGGGACTCCAAATAAGATGCACCTTATGTCAAGATTTGTCATTGTTCTTTCCCTTGAGGATATATAATCAAATTACCACTGAATAGTGAAAAATATCTTCTATATTTTAAAATAATAGCCTTAGGGTTAAAAATAGTTTTCACCTTACAATGCTGTCTATGCCATATAATAAACCTATCATATAATGAATTAGCAAAAATCCAGTTTTGAATTATTAATTACGATACATGTCATTCCTGCTTAGATATAAAGTATTTATCTAATATATTATATAAATATATTATAGATGTATATTAGTTTAATTATTATTGCTTGGCATGTTTCACAAAATACCGATGAATATGTAATTTTTTTAACAAAATTATTCTTTAAAATATGTACATTTTGTTTGAAAAAAATCATCGGCAAGAATAAAATCTGTATTAAGGGCAATTGAATTTATTTCTAGTTTCCCTTTTAAACTGTAATTTTCAAAAAATGGTCCTTTTTCAATACATTAATGAGTATACAAGCTCTTATAGTTAGAATAAAGTAAATAGTATATTTTCAATGTAATATCTATTAAGTATCTGATAATTGTTGAGCAAACTAAACTTAACAAGTATTTGATTTGACAGATCGAAAAAAAATTCATTTGTTATTTGAGGCAAAATATTTTCATAAATAAATATTTGTTTGCGTAATATAAACAAAAAGATAAACACACAAACATTTAGTGTTTTCAGGATATTACCTTTATATATAAAGTTTAGAATTGATTCAATACGTGATTAAAATTTTCCAGGGAAAAAAGGAAACGCATACAGAAATAAATTTAATAAAAATAGCTTTGCGATATATTTTTTTAAACTGTGTCAAAAAATGAAAATATTTTTATTTGAATTATTTTCAGATTTTTAGTGTGTTATTTATGTGTTTAATTTATAATTATTTATCTTTACTTATAATTAAGTTACGTAATTTACAAGCTTAGAGCTGCCAAACTGCAATATACATACTTTAAAGGATGGGAAGGAAACTTTTTGAAAATGTTTTTTTTTTTTTTTTTGAAATTTTTATTAGAATTTTAATTCAAAACTTGTACAATATTTTGTAGTTTTTCCCATTAACTACCAACATTAATTCGAAATTATTTTTACAGCATCTAAATATATATATATATATATATATATATATATAATCTTTTCAATAATACCAAAGTTTTTGCTGCATAAGTTTTCTTTCTACTTTTAAATAATTGAAAAATATTTTAAACCTATTTTACAAAATATTTAATTGTTAAAGTGAAAAAGGGTTCGAATAAAATTGCGAACGGTTAACTGTTAATATTTATTTTTCCTTTAATTTCTTTTTCTTATTGTTAGGATCAAGTTATGGATCCGATTTATTTTTCCATGCTAAGTAAGTTTCAGTATATGGTATGCTTTTAACTAATTTGAAAAATATATTTCGTTGTATTTAAAATTAAGATTCAAATTCGGAATCAGGCAATAGAGAAATTTTTAACTGTCCCATTAAAAATACTGGTACTTTTTCCCGTGATATAATTGGATGTATCAAGATGTAGACAAAAATAAGGGAAATATATTGAACAGTGAACAGAACTGTATAAGGCTTTTGAAATGATGTAGGTTATATGTCTATACAAATTTGAATTTTAATGATATTTTGCTGAGGAGACAATTGAAATTTTTAACAATCATTCATTTTGATGAACTAAATTATCTATAATTATAGAAACTTCTTTTTATTATTCTCAAATTGGTACTCAGATAGTACTACTGGTAAGGAATAAAATTAAGATGATTCATTAGCTGATAGTCCGATTCCGCAAATAATACGATAGTAGGAAAAGAGTAAAAAATTGATTATAAAATTTCATTAAAAAATATTAAATAAACAAAGATATATAAAAATGTGTAAAATGATAATAATAGAGTGCTTTTCTATCGATATTCTCTTGAAGATGCTACTTATACTTTCAGCTAAAAAGTTATTGTATAAACTCAGCCAGATGTTTTCATTTAGCACCAAATTAAATAACCAAGATTATGACTGAAAAAATAACCAAAACAATTTAATAAAAACCACCGCTTTATTTCCCCTCGCCCCACAAAAAAAAAAAAAAAAAAAAAAAAAAAAAAAAACCTAATAATAACCAAATTTACTTTTTAATTCCAGTGATTGCTGCAAAAATCTAATAAAATGGCAGGTGTAAACGATTTGTCGTTGTTGAAATATTGAAGAAATGTTATAGATTTCATATTTTAATAGTTTTTCGTATGTTCTGATCATTGTGTATATGAACTCCTGTAACGAAGACTGTTCCTATGACATCATAGCACTGTTAAAAATGCAATGGCACAGTTCATCTGTCTTCTAAATTTCTTGATATTGTAACTTTATTTTTTTATTCATCTCATAAAGTACACGGTTATTAAACAGAATCGTTCCTCCTTATCTTTCAACAATGAAAGAAAATCCTATGAATAAATAGTTGATGAAACCAGGAAATCGATTTGAATTTCAATTTACCATCTAGTTTTTTGTCAAAAGAAAGAAAATATTTTTTTTAAAATTTCAAAAGTTAGGAAAATATGCACGAGTATTAAATTGTTAAAATTAAAAAAAATGTCTGATTTTGAAATGGTGTTAAAAAAAATCGAGCAACAATATTTTCGGAAGTTGAGAAAGAAAACCCCCTAAATCCAGTTTAATTTTTAATTAAAACTTTAACTAAATTTTAAATGAATCGCAACTAGATGCAGACTCTATCCTCCAAAGGATATATATATAATATACACACCAAATTTTGTAGTTTAAACGGTATGGCCTGTAAAGTGGCAAAACACACACATAATTTTTTTATTTGAATTAAGAATAAAAGCGTCCTAATCTGCGTGTAACATTTTCATTTCGCTGTCTTTCTCCATGCGCAAGATATTGGGGCCGCGGTGGCCTGGTGATAAGGTCTCAGCTTCGGAACCGGAGGGTTTCAGGTTCGTGACCCGATTCCACCGAAGAACTGTCGTGTAAGAGGGTCTGTTGCACGTTAAATCCGTCATGACCAAACGTCCTCCCGCTGTGTGGTGTGGTGTGGAGAGGGGGGTGCCAGCTCAGGTATCGTGGTGGTCATCTAATAGCGGTTCAAAATTACGAGGTCCGTCTTAAAATAGCCCTATTGTTGCTTCAAACAGGACGTTAATAAAACCAAACCATGCGCAAGATAGTGCACAGTTAATTTCTGATACTTTTTTGAATAATTTTCCCTCGTTCTCTTTACAATTTGCATGTGAAATCTGGTTTCATTCCGATCGTTAATTTTAATTACAATTGATAACTGGGTAAGCATGAAATAACTGTCCCAAATGAGGAAAGTTATTTCATGTTTACCCAAATATAAACAACGTCCTTATAAATATAAATGTTTTAATGATTAACTATATTACATATAAGAAAGATTATTTATTTTCATTTTTTTACTAAAAATAATGCGTTTTACATAGCAAGCATCAAAATAGCATGGCAAATATGAATGTTAGCTAACATTTGATTCCACTTAATACTGAACTGGGCAAAGTTGTTATATATTTAACTGTAATAAAAGCTCTCCGATGATTCCTAAACAAAATTATTCATTTAATGCGCATTGCAATATTATAAGTATATTCATTGCAAGCGTATATAGAATAACAACCAAAATCAGTTGAAGTGTTTTCTTTCCGACCTCCTTATATTTTTTTGTTAAACGGTAATTCCATCATATAATGCAAGAAATCGAATATGCATATTTGAACAGTACCTTTTACCTCTCGATAGTGTTGTTCAAAATTTGAATCTGATCCATGATTCTGACGTGAAGATCACTTGCTAAAATTCATGCATCCAAATTTCAGCGTTTTTGAATAATCACATTCGCCAACTTATGAATGGGCATGTATGTACAATCAACCAACGCAATGGTGGGTTTGATCCGGTACGGGTATGTACAGAATATTAATATTTCATGTACAGCATTATTTTATGCTTCTAGATTGCTGTGATTTCGAATTACCAATTTCAATTCAAATGGACAGATTTTTCATTCATGAATTTCATCCAAAATTTGATAAAAAAAATCTGTAATATTTGTCATTATATACTGCTATTTAAAATCACATATATTTCAGATATCAGTTTGGCTGTGCTTTCTTTTTCTCATATACGAAGAGTACAAAGAGGAAGTATTGTAATCTTCAAAATAAATAAATAAAAATAATCCTACTTCAAGACTTTGATGTATTTCCATATTTCAGGCCTCCCTTAGCTTAAAAAACACATTTTTGGATTTATATCTGTTTATGAATGCAATTATTCAAATGTTCTTTGAGTCAGATGATGAAACTTGATATATGAACTGTACACCAAATTTGTAATTGTCCGCCAAATTTTGAACGAAATTATTCAGACTGTGTGGCAAATGAAATTAATAATTATAAAACGTAAAGTGCTAGGTAAATAAATTTTAATACACAAATTTATTATCTAAAATTCTTTTCTTTATTTCAAAAAATGTTGAACCAAATCCGTCAAATCGTTAACTGTCGACCGGTCGGTCTATAGCAAAAAATACACCACAATTTAGCTTAATTTTTAATTATTTAAAATTCTAATTAAATTTCCTGACAATCTCTCCGTGGTGCATTTTCTCCCTCTCCCTCCACGCATCAAATTTGCAATGTAGAGAGTATCAAATTTGGAATTTGGTAGTTGCAGATTTAAAGATACGACTTTTACAGGTTTAACAGACACACACTCACCTTTATAATAAGTAGAGATTGGCATTACAAGGGATAATTTCATATGCATTGACTTTTTTAATGGGATGAACAGCAGAATTTTTTTAGAAATCCCACTGAATTTATTATGATAAACATTATTTACGATATGATTTTATAAAACGAAATTCAACATGACAAATGTTTCAATGATTCTAAGGTCTAACAAAAGTACTTTAAAATTTCAGCATTTATTTAACATTGTGATTATTAGCTGATTATTTAACTAATAGTTCAATCTGCTAAACCCGTAAGAGGAGATCCTTTCCCAAATTAGACTGCCAAGGATCCGCAATAAGGGATTGACCCCGATTTCTGGGGGCGATGCTTTCAGCTGCTCAACAGTGGCTCTTTAAAACATGTCATCACCTCACCATTCACAGAGCGAAGAGACACCAACGTTCAAAAAGACCCTCCTCCACCCCGTCGTTTCCGCCCCTTACACCTCGCTTTTCCCTTTGATAAAATAGTAAAAAAAAAAGATCCATTTTGCTCCTGCCCCGCTTTTTATAGGGTCGAAAAATCTGACTTTCAATAATGCCCGCTTTGTTAAAAAAAAAAAAAAAAAAAAAAAAAAAAAAAAGGATTCTTTTCTCCTCAAAGAGAGCGTTCTTTTTTTTATTATTTGTTTGAATTTTTAGATTGTTCTTATGTCATCTCAAAGGTAAGTAGTTTCAAGGAGGTTTCTATTCGATGAAGCTGAAAGACGGGAGTAAGGTGCTAATTCTTCTGGTTTGATTATTGGGAATCAGATTTATGGAGTTGCATTGCATAACTGGGAACGAATTTAAATTGATTAGAGTAGATAAGCATTTGAGAGCATTCTTATGAATTCCGATTGCAAGTTCGTAAAATAAATTTCATAAATGTACGATGAGATATTTTTATAGATCGTACTTAAACTTCAAAACAGGTGTAGAATGTTTTAGTTAAGAAATGAAGCATACTAATTTATTACCATCTTTGAAATATATAACATAAATGTGTAAATTTTAAACAGAATGTAGTTGTCAGATAAGGGTAAGATATTCAAAAATTTATGCAAAAGTTATTGCAATGAATGTTTTGCAGTAATGTAATGTAATAATAAATTATTGTAATAATAAGCAAGAAACTCTTAATATATAGAGTCATTTATATTAAGTCATGCGGCATCATGCTGGCATAAAAAGCTTAATTGCCTGCGCCATATGATGCTGCATGCATTTAGCTGCTATAACTTTACTTTTTTTATTCATCACATAAAATATTACAACAAAAAAATCATACATTGTATGTCATTTGGATTATTTGAACATTATAATCGCATACTAACTAGATGAAATGTGTCGTTTAAGTTTTATTCACTTATCTATACGAATAATAAAGAGTAAGTATATGTGAGCGCTGGCTCCCTACAGGCCAGACCGTTTAACCTGCAACTATGAAATTTAGCACATGCATACTTTAGATGTCAAAAATATGCACCTCGAAATTTTTTGAAATTTGCATTAGAATTTTAGTTAATTAAACTGAATTGTGGGCCTTTTACCGCGATAACTTCTGTAAATATTATTGCAAAAAAAAAAAAAAAAATACAATTCGCGCTGTTTTAAAATTTAAATTATCTTTTTCTGATACCAATTTAACAGTGATGAGGATTTTTGCTGCATTTTGTCCAATTTTTAAGAAATGTTTTTTGCCTGGTTTCTAGCAACAGATTTCTTAGTTGTTCTGAAGTTCAAACTATTTTCATTATTCTACCAGTAATTTTCGTCAAATGTGATCACGTGATTTTCTTCCATAGTTGTTAATATCTGTTAAATATCTATGAATTTTAGGTGACCTACAAAAAAAGCAGTTACAATATCGCAAAATTTATCAGATAGATGAACCCACAATTGCATTTTTAACAGCATCTTAATGTCATAGAATTGGTCTCTGTTAGAAGGTTTCATCTATAGAGCTAATGAATCATGCAGAAGACACATCTTTGATATCTGACAATTTCATGGTATCAAGGATATGAAGTTATATCTAAAGGATTTAACTAAAATTATCGCAGAAATCAGCTGGTTGCCAAAGGTAATTAGTAATATATAAGACAATACTAGCAGAAATAAAAAAAAATAGTATATTAGCAAATATTTAATCGCTAATTAGATAAAAACATAATGCAAGAATTCTACCTTTGGAGCGTTAAGAATCAACGTTAATTTTTGTCATCAAAGTCGCCAAATGATGGTTAAAGACATCAGTTATTGAATTTGTATCTATTAGATATATTTGTAAAACTCTCTTCCTCACTATGACATTTAATGTGCAAGGAAAGCAATATTACAGATTCATAACAATATCTTCCAAGAAATTGTTAAGATATCGCACAAAAATTGATGAAATAAAGATAAGAAAATAAACTTCATCACGGCATTCCTTAAAAATATGGAGAATTGTTTTTCTTCTTTTTGTAGCTTAATATTCTGGACTAATGATATGCAGTTCAATATTCGAAGAAACGATGAAAACATTTCAAATTTCATTGCAGCAATGATCAATGCTATTGCAAATTACACACAAAAATATTTTTAAAAATTCTCAAAATTAAGGAGGGAATAGGGCTTAAATTAATTTATTTAGTATCATTAAAAGGAAAAGTTTTTGAATTTTAAGATAATCTAAAAATCATTTTGTCTGATAATATGTGAGCAAATTATCATCGAAAACACAAAGCTTGTTTGATTTTTACTTAAATAAAATTTTAAAAAATCGCCTCGATGGATACTACCTCAATTTCCAAAACATCTGCTTAATCTGGTAAATTTTGAAGGAATGGTCTGTTAATAGATTGTTAACAGGGAGACATTACATTTCCGCTTTTAGTATTAGTAGAGAGTGGATTTTTAGACTAATTGTATCTATTCGTGCTCACAGGATTCAAGCAAAATGAGCAGCATTAAATCTGTTTTGAATACAACTTGCATCTTGTATTTATTGCTCATGGAGTAACTTCATATCGCATTTAAAGGCAATGGACAATTCTATATTAATTGCATATGTTGTGACCCTTGCTTCTTAATTCCTAAAACGTCAACACACACACACACAGAGTGAGAGTGAGAGTGAGAGTGAGTGAGTGAGTGAGTGAGTGAGTGAGAGAGTGAGAGTGAGAGAGAGAGATTTTAATGGCGCTGAAACGCACTGTGTATAATCAATACATAAACATAAAAAGTATTGTTGTAAAATATTTTTTAAATTATATTAATTATAGAAAAAATTACAGAAATAAAACTGATATCACTAAAAAGCAATTATAATGTATTTATTTATAGAATTTTAAAGTAGAGTAAAAAATGATTTTTTACACATAGGTTCTCATGTTATTATTAATTTTTAATTAAAAGTCGTAGCTGAAATTTTCTTTTTAGAAAGAGTTTTTTAGAAAGAGTTTCTAGCTAGAAGTAACTATTTTTCTAATTTTAAAGTTCTTATTTAAATGGGGGCCCAGTCGCGCCCTTTGTGCATCATTTTGTCTCAATTTCCAAATAATATGCCAGACTATGAAAATTATTATATAAAAAATTTTGAAACGTTTATTATTTTTGTGTGTGCAATAAAATTTTACATCTATGTTAGTGCAAAATTAAGAAATTTTAAATCACAGTATTAATGATGTAGGAATGAAAAAAGGTACTTATTCCATTTCATACTGAGCTTCTAATTTTGTATAAATTGCATCATTTATTCATCGTATGGTTGTTATTAAAGAATACAATTCAGTACTTTTCCATTAACCGGGTACAAGCGGAAAATAGCCAAATAATGTAGAATTCCGCCAAATTTCTTAAAGCCACGTTCTGTATTCGCTTGGCGACTTGGCTCGCGTTTGGTTCACAATTGGCGACATTTGCCCCCGGCTAACGGAAAAGTATCAGCTAAATTAAAGGAAATTTAATGCAATTTCATTATACAATAGAATGAGCTAATTTGTAATTTGAAAAAAGAAAGAATTAATAACAATCAATTAGTTTTTTAAAAGAAAGTCTTCTATATAAATATATCTACTACTATTGAAGGTTTTATAATAACGAGTGGGATTCGCTTGTAAATATAGTTTGATTTAATTATTTATAATTTTGATTTCGAATGGAAGCGGAACTTATAATAATTGAAATTGGTGTATACTGACTTTTTAATAAAATTAGATGAAAATGCATAAGATTTCTTATAGATTTTTATTATTTTCAGAATATTCATAATGCTCTATGAATATTATAGGGATTTTCATTGGAAAGAAATGAAATTCGGTAAGTACCGTTTTATATACAAAACAATCTATTGTAATTTTTGTTTATTTGTTATTGGTTTATTTTCCCTATTCCTAGTAATAAAGTAAAATTAGTAGAAAATAATGGAACAAAAATATCAATATGAAAATGGATCATTGTGTTTTTGAAAGTCTGTCTAAACAAATGTGTTCAGATTTTTCTCCTGTACTCAGATGGTAAAGAGATACAGATATGGCTTAAAAGTTTGAAATTCTTTTTTCGCTTCTGTATTTTCAAAAATATATCTCAATAACTTAGACAAACACAAAAATTATTAAATTTTTGAATGTAAATGATCTTTCAAACTAAATTAAAAATTAACTTAACAGAGATTAACGTCTGAAAAGTAGATGATACGTAACTTCCGACTTTTAAAATCATATGCATCTTGATTCAAACGAAATATGTTGACAATATTCATACTGTAAGTGTTTTTCGGTTAATTTCTGATGTAGCATACCCAATTAAGTGACTTCTCTTCATTCCTCCTCCTTTATTTTTTTTTGTTGTACTTGTTTTATTGTGACTTGTAGAATAAAAAAGCCGGCTAAGTAAATTGAATCCTTTTTTAAATTGTATATAAGTATTTGTTATACTTTTGTCTGTTTTGATATTAACTTCACTATTCTATACATTTCCTATTATTGTTCTAATATTAATTATTGTATAATCACCCTTTTGTATAGTTATTTAGACAACAGTGATTTAAAACAATAAGATATATTATTTTTAAAAAATGTACAAAAAACAACCTAAAAACATTATATTGAGGCATTATTTATTAACACTTAAGTAATTATTAACGAGCAAAACGCATCTATATATTTAGAAATGTGTCTACAACGGAACTCACCAGTGTTTAAAATGGAATCAGGAAAAATCATGTGACTTGTAAGTTCAGTCATGTATTTCATCTTTCTAAATTATTCTAATAATATCATTTAAATAGTTATTGAAGAAACTAAAACATTTGTTTAGGAGCATTTTGCAATTTCAAAGTGACTTTTCAGACTTCAAAGTAAATATTTGGTTTTCTTTTATAATATATTTTTTAAAGTTTACTTTTTCAAGAGAAAAATTAGATCTGAAGAAATTTCTATATATATATATATATCAACAAAGTGACTGAAAAATTAGTATATTTTATTTATTTTTGGTTTAATAGTACTGCATGTTTAAGTAAGATTTTTACTAGAAAGATTTGCATGTAATAAAGAAACAGCGAGATTTCTGCTCGACATATATTCTTATTGTAAAGTTAAAAGTTGTTTCGCAAAGGCGAATGATAATGAATCATAGATTCAATCTAGATAGAATAGAATTCCCGAAAAAAATTTCTCTATTTTACAATTTGTTATCACTTTTTATGTAGAAAGTAACTAAAACTATACGACTAAAAATTCGGTATTCTTGAATAATTTTCTAATAAATATAAACTAAACTGTAAATTTTACATTTATATTAAGTTTGTACATATTGCAAATATGCTGTTCCGAATCAACTTTGTAAAAGGTTGGAGAATAATTATTTAATTACACAAAATTAAAGCTAAATTTATTAATTATTAATTTGGCACTATTTTTACTAAATATTTATTTGGGGAAATATAAGATTTGAAAGCTGAAGAAAAACTAAATGTTTAAGCAACCAAATAACGCACGTCCATAATTTTATTTATTTCAAGGACATAGAAATGTTTTTGAATTACTGAAAAATTTTAACGAAAAAAATTTCTTCCAAACAAACAGATGCTAACTATTTAGATTTTAAATTGAGGAAAAATATTTTTTAAAGTGAGTGTTTGTTAATTAAAACTTTTCATTTGGTATGTTATGTAAGCTTCCGTTGCATTATATTTCCACAATATGTTAATCAGTCCATTCGCAACAAATCAAAACGCAGACCATAAAAAAACTAAGCCCCTTTATACTACAAGGACTTTCATGTAGCTCTTTTTATTCATAGCAATCAACAGGTGAATGAAGTTCAAGGTTACCATAAACCATATTTCCTTATAAATAATTATCTCTTTCATGGCACTCCTAACAGGTCGTGGGGAAGTGAAGAGTTATACTTAGGAGTGTTCCGCATTGTCATCTGAGAATTAAAGAACACGAATAAAAGCGTTACCCACGAAAGTTCATTTTCATGAAATTGAAAATCCTGAAAAGAAACGAGCTTTTATCTAATGCGTTCTTAAATTGCTTTGAAAGATGACTATTTATTTTGAAAGCGATTTTTAAATTGATTATAGAATACCAGACGAAACTAACTTTGAAGCTCTATAATTAGTTTTGAAAGAATTTTAATTAAGATGCAGAACTGATATTCATTATGTTCTCTATTCTATAAGTGTTTCGTTAAACGTCCAAGTGTTAGAAAAAATAAAATTAGAAGTATTTCATCGGTAATTGTTTTTTTCTAAACTGCTTTACGTGCTCTTTATCTCTTTGATCAAAGATGCATTTGTTTTCACAAAAGTGAATAAACGTATTATCTTAAGGATAAAAAGAATATGGTATTTATTTTCAAAAGAAAGATAAAGCTATAAATAATTTCATTGTTTGTATGGAAGGGTTATTTAAACTGTCTAGTTGCTATTGATATTAACTTATACAATACGTTAAAAATTCAGTTTGGATCACTGATTTTTATCTGGGAATTCATAAAAATAATGAGATGAATCACATGTATCAGATTTGACATTAAGAAAAAGTATTTCATTTAAGAGTTAAGTATTGTAGATATATTTCATGTGAGCTAAAGAAAGAGTTTTTATGCTCGGATTTTCTAAAAAAATCTGGAGAATTCGTTCAGAAGTATACATGGGAATAAGTGCCTGTGTTTGCAAAATCAATAGTCGTCTAAGAATGCGTTAAACTTTGAAGCATAATGGTATCTTTGAAAGCAATATTCATAACATGAAATTTGATTGGGACATAATTTCAATTTTTAATAACTGTGTAAAACAAATGATTTCATCAAAGTATTTTTTTAAATTATGCACGTAATTTTTTGTATGAATTTGGAAAGCTTATTAGATTTTGAACAAGTTCAGTATTTCCATTATGAATTTTAATCAGACTTTTCTGATTTCGGCTTGATTGCTTGTTATATAGCATTTTTTTAAACCATATAACAAGAATACTTTTGTAAGTATAAGTAAGTTTATTGTAAATATAAGATTATACTTTTCAGTGGAATTTTGGGACCAAATAATTTAATTTGTGAATCCCTGGATTTACATTTAACTAGAAAAATAAGTATTAATAATATTAATTATATAATAAAATCTGGAGAATTCGTTCAGAAGTATACATGGGAATAAGTGCCTGTGTTTTCAAAATCAATAGTCGTCTAAGAAGCTTATTAGATTTTGAACAAGTTCAGTATTTCCATTATGAATTTTAATCAGACTTTTCTGATTAAAAAAATTATAAATATGTTAAATTGTTGAAGTTTTAAACATAAAATTTCTACTTCTTTCAATTTAAATATTAGTTTCATCCTTTTGCATATGTATTCATGAGTAGTACGCAAAATAAATGCTTATTTTCTTAATTTGCTTACTAATAAAGTGGTACATTTCGGATATAAATTACTCTATTAAAGATAATTTTCATTTTCAGTAGATAATTATTAATAAATGATTAATGAATTTGGTTTTCAAATTAAAATCATCAATTTTTTATGTATACTAAAACTAGAAGAATAATCACAAACGAATACTCCGATTCTCCTTGACGCTCATGAAAATAATTGAATGACTGAATGCCGAGACAGTATAGGCGGAACTAGAGATGAGTCAATAAGTACCATCACTGGCCGCGGTACAATTTCTAATGTAAGAGGTACGTTACATTATGTATTTGGAAGTAGCTGACCCAACTCCATTTTTGTACCTACTAGGATGGAAGAATCAACCATCATACCGAAAAATTCTCTTCCTCAGTCTGAGGTGTCTCTTGAAGATATAAATTGGAAGAATAAGAAAAGTATTTTAATAAATGAGTGGCACCGTTATTACTTAATATAAGAGAATTTTTTTAATGAAATTAGTCGGCATATCGTCAACAAATATATTAAATTTTATTAGTGACTCGAGACTTTTTTTAATCTGCCACTAAGCGAATTTCTTTTTATGTGTATGAAACGCAACAAAATGTAACTTCTATGGAGTGTTAAACAAAAGTTTCAAAATTTTTAGCAATATTCATCGTGTTTAATAATCATAAATGACCCACTGATTAATTTATAGAGCAAACAAATTTTAAAAATAATATATAAATTTTGTTGTTTTAAAATTTTAATGAAAAAATACATTTAATTTTAAACCGTTTTACTTTTTATGTTTGAAAGAATGGTATTATATTACTTTTCCTTGCGTTGTAGAGTTATGCAATTATAGCCTTTTTAGACCTTTTCTGCAATTTTGGTTTTACAATGAATATCACAAGAAAAAAGTTAGGAAATAATAAATGTATAAAACGTCGTTTATCGAAAATCTGGAAATTAAAATAAAAATCATAAAAAATGGGCACCAAAAAAAAAGACAATGCAGCCACAATGAATACCATAAGAAACAACCCCCCCCCCAAAAAAAAAAATCTTACAAATATTCATTATATATGAATGAAAATACATTATAACAGTGTTAACAATTCCAATTAAGTAAAATTTTCCGATATGCATCTCACGTTTTTCGGATTATTGTTTTTGTCATACAACAGTGATTACTAGATCCATTGATCTTTAAATGCAAATAGTAAAGTTTTGAACTCATTTTCTACTAACAAGGAGCCTCAAAACAACTTCCAAGTTAAAAGAAGTATTTTTTAAAATATTAATAAGACAAAATACTTCTTACTCAAATGTATTTTTCCTTCAATTCTTTCCTATGTTTTGACTGTTTTATACCCAATTTATTAAAAAAAAAATCTTTAATGCAGTTATGATGTTTGCATACGCATATACTTCTCATATGCACTGGTAACATAATTTCGAATTTATAAAACTAACTATTCAATTATTTGTTACAAAACATTCATTAAAACCTTCCAAGCCTTTTTAATATTATTGTTATTCCACATTCATACATTTCTTATTCAAGGAATGTTTCGTTTAATAATTTCCCATGTTAATCAACGAAAAGAATTTTTTCATTCATTTGCCAAAAATAATATCACCATATTTATTGATTAGGTGCTTTTGGCGAACAGTTATTGGTAAAAATTTCAATAAATTATTTTGAGTAACTTAAATTCCAATATCATGGTCAGCAAATTAGTTTTAAATTTTACACTTTGAGAGACATGTAACTCGCATTATTTTAGAAGCTTTATGCTGTGTTCATTGTGCTGTGCATTTTCCGTTCTGACAGTATCATTCATCATACATTCAACTAATACTTTTCTTAATTAGTCTATCAGTTTTTTTTTATTTTATTTAACTAAATTTGTTATTTGAATCTACGTTTAAACTTACTTTTATATTTTACTATTGGATTGGTGCAGCATGGCCAAATATGGCTCTTGCGCCAATAAACCGCACAAACCAACCAAATCATCATACATTCAATTATATCAATGGAAAGAGCTGCTGCATTTAAACAAATTTCATCCTTGTTTAAACGCTCATTTTCTGGTTAAAACTAAATTAAGAACAATGATTAAAAACTTTTTTGAAGAATGCCTTAAGTTGAAACCTACTGAACACGGAAAAATAAGCAAAATGTTAATATATTGATTACCAATACTGTGTGAAAAGCTTGAATAAAATATTGATACAAACAATGAAACTTAATATAGCATTACATTTCATTTTTGAAGTGAAATTTTTTGTTGTAAAATATGCTTAAAATATTTTTTAATTAACTAAAAATAGACAAAAATTATAATACACAAGTTAATATAATTGAAAAGCTATTTTTTGATGTCTCTAAAATGATGTTAAATTTTTATGTGCTGCTTCCTGAATTTATGAGGGGGAGAGATGTCAAAATTTCCCTAAAAAGTTTTTTTGAAAGCTTAATATATTTTATAAATTAAGATTTATTTAATTTATAAAATAAATGTTATAAATTAAAATATATTTTAAATAATGGCTTTGAGATGCACATTTTCCTTCCAAAGTGTGTATAATCCATGTTTGGTGATTCTAGGTCAAAAATTCTGACTAATAGAACGAACACACACACACGCACGCACACACACACACTATTATTAGTAGTAAAAATCGGATTTAGAAACTAGGTTCTCATACTTTTTTTGTAATGCTTCATAAAAAATGTAAGATTTTTGCATAATCTGATATTCAAATTTAGCACAGAATAAAAATATTCATCTTTAAAACTTTTTTCCCGGATGTGAATGTATAATACTGGAAATTCCACCAAGCTCTTTAAAGTTATATGAATTAACTAAATTTCCTATATCCATAAAAATCGATCAAAGTTAAGAAGCGATATAATTTTCTTCAAGCGTTTTTTTTTTTTTTTTTTTTTTTTTTCCTAAATCGAGCTCTATATATAAGATAACTTGTTAATGGGTAATAGTTTTTTGCATATTAGGACAAAAAAAAATATTTAAAAATGTGCATAAATATAGTAATTCGAATTTTGCATATTGAATAGATCGTTAGATGTATATGTAAATAAATCTCTTCTCACTAAATGATTGATTGTAAAGAAGCGATGCAGAATTTATTAGAATTCGTGAACTTGCTCCAATACTTTTAGTAGTACTGAATATATTTCAGTTAGTTGAATTCCCTCTCAAGTTCCATTGATGGAATCCTATCTTAATACTCAAAAATTCTAATACTGAATTGTCACTGAGAGAAATATGCGAAATGCTACTTTGTAAAAATTTCTTTTACTCATAAATCCCGGTATCTAATGCAAATGCTAGGTTTTCCTTTATTAATACAACCCGAATTTCACTCCGAGCCATATTCAAGTATCGAGCATCAAACTGAATTGTATTCCTTGAAGACCTCCCCTTCAATATCCTCCCAATATTTATCAGCATCTATTTATCCTTTTTCCTTGCTTATTTGATACGGCCTCCTTGCCCTGTCGCCTTCCATAATACATTCGCTCGATTTTACTTGTTGGACAGCCGGAGGGGTTATCAAATACTCGGCGGTTTTACCTCGTTTTAACTTTGTCAAATGGCAAAGTATCGACGTTTTTAACAAAGTACTGCGTGTAAGAACTTTTTTTTTTTCTTCTTCGTTGCGTCCTTTGGGGGATTTTTAAGTTTTTCATTGGTTTGTTCTGTAAAAGTTTGATCAGAAACAAAACTCGGAGAACATGAGATTGATTTCTTTTCATCTATTCTAATTACGGAAAGGGTTCCTGGCACGGTGTTGTATTTTATGAAAACGACGACTGATAAAATTCATGCTCTCATTTCGACGTAAAGAAATCGAACCTCACAAAATTTTATGTCAGATTCAAACAGATCTAAATAAGAAGGGTTTTAAAAATGAAAATAAAGCCCGCGGTTGTCTAAGAAACTTCCTCTTTTGAAAAGTTCGTCATGTTTTTAAATATATGCAAAACTAAGAAGAATTATTTAGAATTCTGAATATTTGTTTCAAAAAGAAAAATGTTGGTATTGATAACTTTTAAAGATTTACTAAACGAGTATTTACTTCATAAATAAGTGATAATTGTAACAGAAAATATTATAATTGTAAGAAAAAAAAGTCACCCCGAGTTTATGATGATTTTTCACCGTTAGAACTTTTAAAGTTCAAAAAAAAATCTATTTTTGTAATTATGTCAGTCTATCTGTTAATTAACTCAAAATTAAACTTGCTAAAGAAATATAATTTGGTATGCAGTTTTATCGTTAAAATAACGATAAAAATAGGATTATTACCAAATCCTTGCATGGCCTGGTTATCTTAAATTTTCTACGTGTGTCGGTCAAAAGGATAACTCAAAAATAGGAATGACGGTTAAATGAAATTTGCTGACAACCTATCTCAGTAGATCTAATTTAAAATGTTAGATCCGTAGAGAAGAGGTGGGCAGAGCGAGGTATCTAAGGTTTTTAGGTTTGTAAAATGAATATTTATGCTTTAAAATTTTTGAAAAAAACATTTTATTTTTAATTAAAGATGTTTTTAATGGGGCATAAATCAAGTAATTTTAGATTTTTAATTAATTAAAAACTGTGTTTTTTTATTGAAAATAAAACTTCATCTTACTTTATCATTTGAGAAAAGATGGGATTAAGCTTCTCACAAAGATTAAATGATTCATAATTTTCATCTACACATGTGTTATTAGGTATTTCCTTTATTGAATCAATTATTTAATTAACTGATATAAATAATGACAGCAAAGACTTCAAGCATTACCTCCGAATTTAACTGAAAAGCATTAACATTTTCATCAAATTTCGATCATGTCTCCTAGATAAGTTTTCTTTATATAAATCCAAACTATCTCAATTGACATAAAAAAAAAATAACTTACACTTATTAAGAATGGTGTTTGACGAATTCTGTTCGACAGTAAATCAAAATCTTCATTTTGGTGCGGTCAACGTATGAAGACTTTTTACTATACAAATCATGTAAAATACAAAATTACTATTCAATATAAGAACTCAACATTTCAGTAACATGAAACAAATGTCATTTAGAGTTGTGTTTATTTATAATATCAATAAAACTATTTTAAATTTAAAAAAACTAGATTAAATTCTTTGGTATAGAAGCTACTCCCCATACAATATATTGCTTTTTACAAAATGGATTTTCCCCCCAACTCATGTGTTTTTCCCGTACTTTGCTTGTACATCGGAATTTCCTTGTAATTTATATATATATATATATATATATATATATCGGGCATTCCCCGATAACGATTGTAATAAGATAAATAAAATGTGCTTCCTATTAAGGTATTTAGTAATTTCTGGTTCATAGGAACAACGTGCTACTAATAAGCTTCAAGTAAAGAAAAAAAACTTTTCTTGGATTTTTTTTAAAATTATGTTTTAACGGTTAACGTTTTTTGACCAAGTATAGTTGCAAAACCTACATGTTTCTTCAGAAAACATCCCTAACTTCATGCCAGTTACACCATCAATATTTACTTTTGCTTCTTCAGCAATTTTTAAATTTTCAATAATAATACCTTTTTTCAACAATGAATCGTTCATTTTTTTTTATCTAATAAAGAAAAAATTTATTTGCTTTATTATTTTTTCGCAAAATTTGTTGTGTAGCCATTTGTATTTCGTTCGACGTGTATGCACATCACCGCTTGATATGATTGCTCACCTTTGATTTTCAAAAATAAAATCCGCAGTTAATTGGTTAATAAGCAATAAAGGCCCTTTTATGTTTAATTAGATGTTTAATATATTTAGTAATTTTTATGGTCTTCATATATTACGTAAATTAATCAGTTAGAATAATCCTTTTTACTACTTTGGGAAAGGATGTTATAAGTACTAAATAAGTTTATTTATTTCAACACAAAATTGTAACGATGCAAATAAACTATCCAAAAGAATCAATTACTTTTTTTTTGCAGTAACCTGGTAATTTACTCAAAATGGCTTCTACTCATATAATATCTACGTTACAAACGTTGTCACCTCCATTGGGCTTCTAAATGAACCACCAACTTAACTATCCCATCGCCCCCCATTCTGCAAGAATCAAATTTTAGATAAAGCGGATGTATGGAAACTGTATTCTTGCTCTTCTCTTAGTAGCTACTAAAAGCTACATATTGCTACATAAGTAAATAATAAATGCTACATATTAATACATAAGTAAATAATAAATGCTACATATTAATACATAAGTAAATAATAAATGCTACATATTATATAAACAGACAATAATAATAACTGCATTCTCGCTATTCTCTTATTAGCTACAAAATTCTACGTATATAAGTAAATAATAATTCGAAGGAGGAGAATATTAACTCTGGATTATTATATGATAATCTGAAAAAGGAAAAAATTTGGAAATAATTATAAGGCGCAAATCCATAGTTCATCCAATTGTGGGAAGAAAATCAACGGTCAAATAGTAACATATATTATCCGTACTAATAAAAAAATTTATTTTCAAGCATCAAATTTTGATACTTCAAACGCTAATTTAATCGCAATTCTGCTATTTATCAATAGAAAAAATACTCTATAAATAAAATAATTAATAAAAAAAATGTGACGCTTCCATTAAATTGAGAATTTCTATATATACTGCCACTAGACATGATGTTTCTTTTCCGAAACCTCATGCATATTGCAAACACCTTCTGAAATGGGTCACGTGATGTAGTAATAGATAGCTGAAATGGAATAAAAATCACATAGATATACAGAATCAGAAACGTTTTCTTCTTGAGATGATTGCATTCGAGGCGTCTTGGTGATTCATGAAAAAATATGAAAATGCCTTTCAATAATAATCTCCCATCTTATTTCCTTTTAGTAAAAACTTGTCTGCTTTATATCTTTTAAAAAGTTAATAACTTCTTATAGATGGCTCCGCCGCTAGTTTCTACCATTACAAGGTCTTCTGCTAGAATGAAAATTTCTTTCTCTGGCACAAAATGGAACCACAGACGAATGCAAGTGAATGTGACAAATGGAGTTTGGGGAAACAGTTATTAGGAGCATCTGATAAAGAACTTTTGCTCGTTTGCTAAGGAAATGGAAAAGATGCCCTAAGAGATGAACCCACGATTAAGTAGAATAAACCAATTTTCTTGTATCCTTTGTTCCAGGGACAAGGGAAACAAATTAATTTCTCTGTCGATTCAGAAAAGAAGAAAAAGTCCGTTTAGCGAAAAGGGGAGAGAAAAACGTTAAATGTCGCCGTTAAAAGACAAATTCGCTTGCTTTTTCGTTTATAAGCATACTTTTATTTTATAGTGTAACAGTTACAAGAAAAATATATATATTTGAATTGAATAAGATAATATCTTAGTTGCCTTTGATGACCAATTGGTTCGTCGGAGATATTACATTTATTTTCAGTTAAATTGTTTTAATAGAATTTTATGTCAAAATTCTGTTAAACTGTCCGATATTAAAGCAGTATTATTTTAGTTGCCTTATATTCTGTTCATTGTTTACATGAATATTTATAATGGAGGTCGGTTCGATGATATCAGAGCGTTATCAAATAAGAAAATATGTAATTTATTTATTTTTTCCATTTAAATTTCGTCGTATTGTAACTTTGCTTTTTAAATTGTCTTGTGAATTATGCAGATATTGAACATAATCCTTCCTTTAATTTTCAATAGTGAAAGAAAATTACGCTGTTAAATATTTGATGAAACAATGAAAATGGTTTAAATTTCAGACCAACAAAGTGAATATTTTATTTAGACAGATATATATTTCATATTTAGCTACGATTACAAAATTTGATATATGAATTATCTCTGAAACAATATATATTTGCATCGTTGTGTTTGAGAGCGGGATAACTGAAATTCAATTTATTTGGGAGAAAAATATTTTGAAATGTTTGTGCTCTATTCTTTTGTTCAATTTTTTTAAAAAAATTGAAGATGATTATAAATAATTATAATGAACTAAAAATTTCTTTGATAATATTAAAATGTTAGTGGAACAGTTGCTAATCGATTCATTTATTTTAAATCTTAGTTATAAAATCTAATACATGAATTTAAGGTAAAAGAGGAAGGAATAAACAAATTTCTTGCATCATCACATTTTACATTTAATTGACGAGATGAAATTTCAAATTTTTAAAAACTCTTTTAATTTAAAATTTTCTTAAATTTTTAAGACTTTTTAAATTTTATTAAACTTTTTTATTGCCTAAAGGAATTTTAATGACAATAAACACATCATCATGCAAATTTTTCTATCTTGCAAATTGTGAAATAAGCATTATTATAGAGTTTCTTACAATCTTAAAACTTTCTTATCAAATACCTTTTGGTTAAACCATTTACAGAATAACAAGTTGAATTATCAATTAATATTTTTAAAAAAAACACATCTGTTTGTTGAATGAAATCTATCATTCAACAAGGGAAAGAAAAGAAATCGGAGCTTATCAATCATTCGCAATTTTTTTACCCAGAAATCAAAAACATTTATTTTTATATGAATTTATAAAAAAAAATGTATAGCGTACACAAATGAATTATTGTTTAAAAAGGTATATCAAAATTACTTAAAATGGTTTCCTAAATATGGTTAAAGTAATAGGAACATTTAGAATTAATTTCTTTGTCATTTTCGCTTCTAAGATTGAAAATTTCATAAAACTGTATTATGCATTTTATGATCTCTAAAGCTTTGTTATGGTATTCTACGATGGATCATAAAACGTAGTTTAAGAGCGATTGGTCTGACACAGTGGATCTTAAAATGTTTTTTATTCTGCAGCCCATTTTCAAGTAAAAAATTTTTTCACGATGTCAAATGCATACGTATAGTAAAATAAAATAAGCACAAAACTATTTATGAGAAACAATAATTTTTTTGATGTATTGATCTAAAATCCAAAAGAATCTTGAACCTGTTTTAAAATGCTGGTGTTACAGCCTGATAGATGTATATTAGATCTCAACAAAATGTTATTTTAAAATCTTTCCTTACTAACCATTTGAAGCCTTATTTCTTATTTAAAATATCTTTACGTAACAAAGAAACACAGTTTTTTGAATGTATTTATATAAATTTTCCGTTCGTATCTAATAGTTGCTATACAACAACAATTTTTATCTTTTCTTTTATTTGCATGGAGACAAAAAAAAAAGCATATTGTTGCAGTCGTTTTACTTGCAATCAAAATTTATTTTGTAAGCTCACGAACATTTATTTTTATCTGTTAAAAATTCATAGCCTTCCACAATATTTTAATGTGAAGGAAAGATGTGAAATTTGATTAGAAAATATCTCTGGAATATGACAACTCTTGAGGCACATAAGAATATTATGCTTTTCTGGAGTTATAATAGTCACTGAGAAAATTTTATTGTAGAATTTTCTTTCTAACGACAATTTAATAGTCTATATTTCGAAAAGAAATTACAGTAGATTAAAATTTGAGAGTACCATTCAAATGTTAATGAACATTAGTGTTAATTTGGCATCGCTCTGACATTTTATTAACGAAATGTTGTTGAAAACTAGAAAATGATTATCTCTGCCAAAATTAAAGATGAATATGCGATTGTATGTATGTTGGCGCTCCATAGGTGAAGCTTTTTGACTTAGAGTTACTAAACCAGGCTTATATGAACTTTGGAGGGAGCCTATGTGCACTTCGGAGTGATTTTAATTAAAAATTAGGCAAAATTTTGGCATTTTTTTGTGATAACTTTCGAAATTATTAGAGCTCAACTTTTTTTTTCTGTATCAAGCTAAAAGTCAAAAAAAAAAAAAATTATCTTTTTTTTTTTAAGAAACCAATATTTTTGCTGAATAATTTTTCTACTTTTAATCCATTTTTTTAAAAAAAATGTTTAATGTAAT
This sequence comes from Argiope bruennichi, assembly GCF_947563725.1. NCBI lineage: Eukaryota > Metazoa > Arthropoda > Arachnida > Araneae > Araneidae > Argiope > Argiope bruennichi. Next base: position 83,546,078 of record NC_079152.1, read on the forward strand.
TTTTTTTTTTTCGTTGATGGAACTCAAATTATTTCCATTTTGTTTCGAATATATCATTCTGGTTGTTATTTTCATAGCTTGAAAGTCGTTGGTCAAAATATAAATATTCAGCTTTTTGCCCTGCTTAATTTTTTCGGCAATATAAGACGTACTTTTAATAAAATTTTCAAATTTTGTTATATTCAAAAGATTAAGATTCAACTTCAGAATCACATTGACGAAATTTTTTTAAATTAAGCTCTTTTAAATACAACTCTCTTAAAATATATCATCAGCACATTTTAATTACAGGAATTAATTTTTCAGATTTGATCACATTTCAACTTGTATGAATAATAATTAATATAGGAAAAAACTATTATTGAAAATTAGATGTAGTAGTGGATAGATATTTTTCTACAAAACTGAACTACATGAGACATTTTATAGCCGTTACTTTACTGTATTTGTATAATATCTATAAATAAATAAAACATTGCCATATTGTGAAAACACTCAGTTACAATCTTTAAATATTTTTTTGGAAAACTGGAGTTGAATTTATTACTATGACTTGCTTTATAATTTATTCGATTATTTCCTTTTAAATAAAATTAACTCAATTAAGAAATACCGCATTGAGAACTTTTAAAATGCTTTAAAATTCTTATTTTCGCGTCTACAATGTATGCAAAGAAATGTATTGTAATCGCTAAAAAGTTCAAACTCCGGATTTTGAAGAATTTCCACATTTTAGACCTCCCCTGAGTCCCAAAAACACATTTTTGTAATTATGTCTATCTGTACGTCTGTTGGTCTATCTGTAAGCGCGATAATTCAGTAACATGAAATTTGTTGGATTGTGTCTATTCAAAATTTATAAATTTCTATCAAATTTTGAACAAAATCCACTAAGAGAAAATCTGTTGGTCTGGCTGTTCGAATAGAAGTTAACAATATAACTATAAAATAGAGCTAGACGGACAAAAGATTCAAAATCTAAAGTGTATCAAATTTTGAAACAAATTTGTCTAAGAGTATACCGTCTGTCGGTCTGTCTTTTCACAAACATGTAAACGCGATGGCTAAAATGTATGAAATTTGATATATTATTTTGGGACTATAATTATAGTTATGTGTCAAATTTTGTTTTAATCGGTCGGAAAAATGACCAAAAATACGTATTTGGTTTCCTACGATTGCTGTATTAACGTAATCAGCGATTAATCGTCAAAAAAATCTCTAACGACAGCGCGCAAATAGATTCTTTTGCAATTATTGTTCACCAGTGCCATTCAGTTAATAATGCACATTTGATAGAGTGTATGAGAGAAAGTATCGGGGAGATAATTCCTGCTGTGGTATTTACGGTTGATTCGTATTATACCCGGAAGAATGTTTCTGATTAGAAGAGAACATCTATCGAGCATTTCTTTCGAAAGTAAATGATTATGAAAAAAGTGATGAAAATTAACAAGTCTTATTTTGATGTAATTCACAACTTCAGTTGAAGAAAAATAAAGATCTCCTGATGGATAACGCACTTATTTGTTTGATTATACTTACTGTTTTGTGAATCAAATAAATTTTCAAATCTTTCTGTTAAATTATTTAATTACAAAAAGTAAAATTATTTTTTACATTTGTTTTCGAATGTAAAATGCCACATTACTTCGATATACATTTACAACAAAAGTGTTTACGAGATATTATTTACTTGCAAACTATATTTTGCCAGTGGGGAACTTCCTTTCAAAATGACGTCACTAGAGGCAGGAGTGTGAAGAAGTGATGCTAAAAAACCGCCAAGATGAGGGAAAAGCTTTTACGGTGCTGTGGCCATAACCTTTGCTCCAAACCTATTCTGACCAATAGAAGAACTGCTACTAATTCTCGTTGGAGGTTAGCCAATGGCGCATCTTTTCTTTTCCTTTTCACGTAATTAAATGGAGAGCAGGGAACGGTGGCAAAGTGAAAAAGGGGTATTGTACTTAAATGAGAATTTTCTTGTTGAAACAAAATGTATCAATAGAAAGATTCGATTCGGTAAAAAACTGAAAACAATATTATACTGTGTGTAAAGTGTAAATGTGGTTAACAATGATTTTAAACATGTCAATACATATTGTTTACAGCAAGCATTCTTAAACTTCATATAGAAGAAGAGAGTGGGGGGGGGGAAATAATGAGATTTTTTTCGACGAAAAATTAAGACCAAAAACATTTTGTCATATAAATATAAAAACGAAACATCATAATTTTCAAAGAATTTGGCCTGCAGTTTAATCACATTTCACGTTCTTGACCCCTCCAACACGAAAAAACTATTATCTAAAACTATTACAGTTGTTCCCTAGAAGATTATCTGCCTGGGTGTTTTGATGCCATATAGATAAAAAAAAAAATATAACTAGCTAGATAGAAGAAACGTGCAGTTTGATTTTTATAACAAAATTATCGATTTAGTATTCAATCAAAATTAATTTTTTTACAACTGTATCAAATTTAAAAGTACATTTATTTCCTAGAAGATTATCTGCCTGGGTGTTTTGATGCCATATAGATAAAAAAATATATATATAACTAGCTAGATAGAAGAAACTTGCTGTTTGATTTTTATAACAAAATTATCGATTTAGTATTCAATCAAAATTAATTTTTTTACAACTGTATCAAATTTAAAAGTACATTTCTTTCCTATAAGATTATCTGCCTGGGTGTTTTGATACCATATAGATAAAAAAAAATATAACTAGCTAGATAGAAGAAACGTGCAGTTTGATTTTTATAACAAAATTATCGATTTAGTATTCAATCAAAATTAATTTTTTTACAACTGTATCAAATTTAAAAGTACATTTCTTTCCTAGAAGATTATCTGCCTGGGTGTTTTGATGCCATATAGATAAAAAAATATATATATAACTAGCTAGATAGAAGAAACTTGCTGTTTGATTTTTATAACAAAATTATCGATTTAGTATTCAATCAAAATTAATTTTTTTACAACTGTATCAAATTTAAAAGTACATTTCTTTCCTATAAGATTATCTGCCTGGGTGTTTTGATACCATATAGATAAAAAAAAATATAACTAGCTAGATAGAAGAAACGTGCAGTTTGATTTTTATAACAAAATTATCGATTTAGTATTCAATCAAAATTAATTTTTTTACAACTGTATCAAATTTAAAAGTACATTTCTTTCCTAGAAGATTATCTGCCTGGGTGTTTTGATGCCATATAGATAAAAAAATATATATATAACTAGCTAGATAGAAGAAACTTGCTGTTTGATTTTTATAACAAAATTATCGATTTAGTATTCAATCAAAATTAATTTTTTTACAACTGTATCAAATTTAAAAGTACATTTCTTTCCTAGAAGATTATCTGCCTGGGTGTTTGTATGTCATATAAATAAAAATATAACTAGCTAGATGAAGAAACTTGCCAGTCGTTTTTTTATATCAAAATTAGAGATAAAACCTTAGAACTAAGTGAAAAATGCAATGAGGTTCTGTTCAGAAATCTGAGCTTGGTTTTCTTCACTACAGACGAAGTTGAACAAAAAGAGACATATCTTGGAAGAATACACGAAAGTCGTGGAAAGAAAAACTTTTGTTTCATTTTATTTGAAGGTCTTTTATTTGAAAGAAAAACGCTTATTAATTTGTTATTTAGAATGTTCACCTTTAAATAACAGATCAAATTGTTTCAAATAAATTTGCATGTTATGCTGATTTTTCTGCGTCCAAAATCCATGACTTTATCGAGAATAACTATTCAATTATCTTTAAAAGTATCCAAAATTTTGCTATAATATCTTCGAAAGGTTAATTTAATCTTTTTTAAAGAAAAAAATTATTTCATTCCAGTGCCATTATGAATTTCCTAATTTTTTAAAATTTACTTTTGATTGGTAAATTAAACACTTAAATAAGAAGTGACATTATTTACGTATTAATTCACCAATTCAAGGCCGTTTCTCCGAGTTTTTCACTTTCATGAAAAAGGATTCAAGAGAATACTGATTACTGTTTTAAAGAATTTAAAGCTAACTGCATCGGCAACCAGTTGATTCCCCGGGGAGTTTGGTGGTACTTAATTTAAAACAAATCTCTTAGGCGTAACTTCATTTTCATGATTTTACTATACTGTTTCACCCTAACTTGGCAGTAGTGTATATTCTAGGCATGCCGAATCGCAGTCGTCGTCAGGGGAACAGGGTTACTTTAAAGTACAAAGTTACTAGAAATGCAGATCGCTGGCGAAACTTTATCTCGCAAATTTTTCGCCAAATAGTAAATATTTATTTATTTTATCATATTATCACTTTATCGGAGAATTAATTGCTTCCTTATTTTCATTATTTTTTCAATATTATTGACACATTATTTTAATAAATCATTAAAGTTATTTCATTTCGTTTCACCTTTTCTCAAAAGAAAACAATTTATCTTTCAATATTGTGTAAAGCGTAGTTCGGCTAATGTTTTTCGAAAAGATATCTGTATCATCGTTCACATCTTTTTAAACTTTATCTAGTGTTGGGATCTCATTTCTGCGGAAAAAATGCATGGATTTTTCGCCAAATACAGAATAATGTAAAATCATCCTATTTTACAAGACCTGAATGTTTATCTACTGAGCCTGATCGCTTCTTTCCAGGGGTACTTAAAGGATGCCTTTATTTCTTTTTTCAAAAGGAAAACTGTTCATTGCGAAACATCTGTAAGATGCGAAACTTTATCAACGATTTGATTGATAGAATCTTAAGGGTTTTCTCGGAGTCGAGAATAAACATTTAATATGTTTTTACATGTTGCACTTTTTGTTGGTTTCACTTGTCTTGAAGGGTGTGCACAGCGTAGTCGGTGAAAACACTTTCTCTTTTTCAAACATTTTAGAAGTGAATAGAAATGACGAATCGAATAAATATTCATCAAACAAAACTAATAACTACTAATGCGATTAATAGTATCAAAAATATCAGCTGCTAAAAAAGCGAGAATAAAAAAAGTAAGAAGGATAATAATGGTTGCGAACTGAATGAAATTGAGTTGGCGGAGACGTAAAAGAAAACCTCGCCAAATATTTGACCTTGAAGACCGGTTCTAGCCAAAGTGGAATTCATTATGTCAATGTTTTAGTTTTATTCGTTCGCTTTATTTACAAAATACTTAACATGTAAGCACTTCTAACTTGAGAATAATTTTAAATACATATTAATAAAAAAAGGATTTCTGTAATCTATGATATTATTTGATAAATTTCTGCGCCTTTTAACTATTTTAAAGTCGGAATTGATGGGGAACTCTTTCCCAACGCGGAGCGTCACATTTTCTACCTTTTACAATACTGCCAAGTTAGGGTGAAACAGAGTATAACGAAAGATTTTTAAGCATCAGATTACCAAGGACATTAAAGCCGTGATTTCATAACGTATGCTTAGTTCGTTGAGCACATCAATCTTTGTAGTGGAAACCAATGTGTTAATAAAAACATAACTATCCAGTTCATCTATCTTCTAAGTTTCACGGTACCGTAGCTTATTTTTTTATTGGCCACTAGTCACCTCAGATGACCAACTGGTTCGTGGGAAATATTGGTAATATTTGATTTCAGATAAATCGTTTGGATATAACAATGTCTACGATTCCGTCGAATTGTCTGACATTAGCGTCATATTATTTAAACTGTCTTGAGTTATATTGTGTACATAAGCTTTTCGCGTGGAGATAGTCCCATAACAGCATCCATTAAAAACGGAAATATTCGGTTCATTTATCTTCTAAATTTCAAGATATTGTAGCTTCAAGTTTTCATTTGTCTTGTTGTCTTGTAAACTGCACAAATATTAAACAGAATCCTTCTTTAACGTTCAACTATGAAAGAAAAATCACACAGTTAAGTATTTGATGAAAAAATGAAAATGATTTAAATTTCAGATAATAATAATTTTAGGGGAAAAAATATGTTTTAAAAATTGCCAAAGTGCTAGAAAAAAATCTTATAACTGTTAAATTGCTTTCATTAAAACGACAATATTTAAGATTCTGAAATGATGTAAAATTTGCTATAGTGCGTTAATATTTTTGAAAATTATTTTGAGTAAAGCGCCAAAATTCGCTTAAATGTTAACTAAAATTCTACTCAAAATTCAAAAAAAAAAAAAAAAAAATTCTCCGAGGTGCATATTTCCACCCTCCAAAATTTATTAAATCTAACCAAACGATCTGGCATGTAGAGCATTGGCATACACACTTTCATCTTTATTATTAGAAGAAACTAATTGCCTTTGGCTACCAGCTGATTCGTTAGAAATATCGGCTGCATTTAATTTCAGTCAAATCCTTTAAATATCACTTCTTGTCCATCATTTTACAAAATTATCAGTAAATTTTATTTATTTTATTATTTTAATTGTCTTGTATGTATTCTGTTCATTGTATGCATAACCTTTCTAATCTTAACCAGACCCATGACAATATAGCGCTATGACGTAAATATCTGGTTCATCGATCTTTTAATTCTTGTGGTATTGTAACTTTATTTTCTTTTATTCTTCTTGTAATACACGATAATATTTAAACAGAATCCTTCTTCTTTAGTATTCACCAATCGATGAAAAACAAGCGATTAAATAAAACAATGCAATCGGTTCTTAAAAATTAGGGAAGGGGGAAAATTAGCTAAAATTGAAGGGAAAAAATTGCAAGTATATTAAATTTGTATCATTGGAAAGATACTTTTTTTGAAATAAACATAATTTCTGTGCTGCAAAAGTTTCGGAAATTATGGAGGAAAAATGGCAAAATGTCGCTTAATTTTTAATGCATTAGAATTCTAATTAAAATTTCAAAAAAAAAAGACTTTCCAAGCGGCTTATTTCTATTCTCCAAAGTATTTGTGTTAAGATTAAACGGTTTGACCTGTAGAGTGATAACACACAGATATGCACATACTTTTATCTTTATTATTAGTAGGGATAAAAATAAGATCTGTTTGTAAACAAAATATTAAAAGAAATACAAAATATTAAATTTAATAATATCCGTGGCAGATAAACCATGTCAATTTGAAATCAATTCTTTGTCAATTTGTGTGAGCTATTTACTTAAAAGCATATTATACAATATAACTAAAAGTACGGTGTGATGAAATGCATACAAATATTAAAATTAATACCTGTATATTTACTTGTATGCGAAAATGGTTGTTTATGCGAAAATGGTTGTTTACTTAATTTCTTTCAAAGAAAAAATAAAGTATAGAGTAAATAGATATAATACTAGCCGCTTTCGCAACCGTCTTATTCGCCTGGAATAATTGTTGCGTTTACTTTCAATTAAATCTCTTATACACAGCTTGATCTTCATGATTACACTAAAACGTTTTTGAGTATTTAAGTGTGGCAGATATTAAAGTTGCGCTAGTTTAATAGTTTTACATATGTTCTATTCATTGTGTGTATGAACCATCCAAATGGAATCAGCCCTGTGCCATCGTACAGCTATTAAAAACTTAATTGTCCGATTCATTGATCTTTTAACGTTCTTGTAATAGCCCCATTTTATTTTTCCTTATGTAAATCTCAGAAATTTAAAACAATTCTTCTTCGTTAACTTTCCATAATGGAGGAAAATCACGCGATTACATATTTTATGAAACAATGAAAACGGCTCTAATTTCAGTTCAACAATGAAATTCCGTTGTTCGAAATTGGGCAAAATTATCTTTAAAAATTAATAAAATTCAAGAAGAATCTGCTCAAAAATAAATTGCTATAACAAAAAAAAAAAAAAAAAAAAAAAAAAAAAAAAAAAAAAAAAAACAGACATTAATTTTTAAAATTTAAGAATGGTATAGGAATTAGTTTCGTGTGATAATAATCGGAGGACTTATTGTGGAAAAATGGTAAAATTTTAATTTTTAATTAATTAAAATGCTTATTAAAATCTCAAATTCCAAGTGCACATTTTCATCTTCTACGGTCCTGTGGAGTGCCAATGCACGCACACGCACACTTTTATTATTAGTAGAGACTGGGAATTCTTTTTCGTTTACTTTTTCATTACACTTTCACTGAACGATTTATTTTACAGAAATGAAGGTTTCATTACTTAAGAAAACGATTTTTATAAATTGTATTATTAAAATGCCATTATATTTAAAAAATAAAAAAAAATCTAAAAAATTTTGTGGTAAAATTAAGATGCCCTTCACATCTATAATTCTTTGCTAAAAATTGCACAATGGTTATTAACATTCTATCTTATCAGAATCTAAACACAAACGTTTAGAATTCAGATTTTCTGATATTTTATTGTTTTTAGAGTATCGATTTAAAGCAGTTTGCGTAATCAATAATCTTCAATGAATCATGATCTTTATATATGGAAGATTTTTTTTCGACTTCACAAACCTCATTCCCAAATTAACAGCATGCAATAACTTGATAATATTGCAGATATTCAAGTATTATACAGATAGTTATGTATTCTTAAATATAATAATTTAAATAGCATAATTTAGATTTGAACTAATTTTTTATTAAACTATTTAAGACACAAACTTTTTTTTGTTGCTGTTGTTTTTTTTATTGCATCTTACTGTCTGTTAAATAATTTATCCCGTTTTGCAGTATTGCGCGAAAATATATGCTTTTCATCATTTTATCTCAAATCAAAGCCGATTCAGAATTATTAAGTATTTAAAAATCATGAAAGAAAATTAAATAGTTCGCTTAACAAAAAAAAAAAAAATGGCATTAGTAATAAAAGCTTTTTAAAATTTAAGGACAAAAATATTTAGTTTGTTAAAACTTTGTGATATTCGATTATCAATTACAGACTATTATGCTATGCTTCTGCCATTATTTTGTCTCGAAATTCCATCTGTGAACTATGAACTTGTTTTAAAATGGATTCAACTCATAAAAAGTTTATAATCTTTTTATTTCACTTTAATATAAAAATAATAAAAAGAAAATCCTCCTAGAAAAATAAAAAATGATATCAATTATTTTAAAAAACAACAGGCACAGGATGTGCATGTATAAGAAAATTAGCCTGAATCAAACAGTGATATGTCCTCAACATTTTATCAATTAATATCATTTTAAGTAATTTTAACTATTTGAAAATCGTCCAGTATTTTTATTATTTTAATCATTTTATTGAAAATGTTGTTTACATCCTGATACACCAGAAATTCAGAATTTACTTTCATCTACTTCCAAAATATACTAAGAAATTGATATAACTGTTTTTAAAGATTACTTTAGACGCATTTAAAATTTATTTCATTCTTTTTAGTTTTTAATTTAGCTTTAATTGCATGCATAGCACTGCTGTCTCAAACAGAGAATAAAGAATATATGTGTTGATATATTTTGTGACGTAGTGTCATCTTGAAGGAAACAATGCAAACTGTATTGTGATGAAAAGCTGTAAATTTATTTGAAACACAATTAATTATAAGATTAAGAACAAACTGATTTTTAGTGCATCCGAGCCGTAATTATTTGAGAGAAACATAATTGAATACTTCATTAATTTTCATAACAGAAAAGAAAGCAAGAGAAAGTTAACATAAAAAATTTTATTTACTGTTTTCTAAAAAATAATTTAATTAGACTGTTTTTACTGTTTTCTAAAAAAATTATTTAATTTTTAAATTACGTTTTTAAACTTAATTTTTAAAAATTACTTTTGTTTTCTTATTAAAAAAAGAATATCTCTAATAAATAATATCTGTAATAAATAACTGATTTTATCAGCATTTGTTGGATTTAGTTTTAATATTAAAAACTAGATTATCTACTATAAGGAAAATGCAAATCTTGCAACTAAAAATACTTTTAAAAAACCTTCAGCAATTCTACTCATTAAGAAAATACATTCCCAAATAATTAGAGAATTAAAAGAAATTCCTAAAATGCAAGGGGGAAGAAATAAATCCCCCTTAACACATTCAATTAATGTTAGTTACTAAATAAATGCATTTAAAAAGAAACAGGCTACATAAAATTGCTACTGATTCATAATAATGCTTTGATATAAATTTATTTAAATATTTTGCACATAAAATTCTAAAATATTTTTTGTTCTTACCAATGAAAGAAGTTTTTAAATGCCGTGTCTCAAGTGTCTCGACCATCCATTGATAAAAATTTGATTCCCATAAAGCAATTCGTGGATACAAAGTTTATTCATTAATATGTTCATCCAATTTCAATAATTCCCTTTATAATTGTAACAATTAGTCCATTAATGAGTATTTTATAAGTAAAAATCAAACTAATTCGTTGAAAAGGCTAATGGATGCTGTATTCGTATTAATTAAACACTACAACTAACCTGTTAAATCAAACATTTGCTGACATTAAAATAAGTAGGAATAAGTAATTACCAAAAATAATAATTAATAGATAAACGGAATGAAATTATATTACAATTATTTTCAATGCTATACAGCAAATATAAAAAAAAATGAATAAAAAATTCTAAACAAATAGGAATTTTTTAGAAAATGGTGCTTTTGTCAACCAAACAAAATGCTTTCGCTTCCTTTTACTTTTTATTTTCAATAGCTATTTTTATCTATGACACTGAAAATCGTCTCGGAGCTTATGTCTGAGGGAATGCGACTGGTGAAAACTGAACGTTGCGTTTTGCGCGACCCCTCTGCTTCGTACCTGGATCCTCCTCGAGGTAAAAGGCGACTAAAAGAGACCCTCAAAATCAGATTAAATAGCGAGCGAAGTGCTTTTCCTAGTTCCCCCATTTGCCGCCTAATAGCCGAGGCTTTTCAACGGCAGCCAAACGCCCCGTCTGAGACGCGATTTATGTACCAACGACCTGCCCGGCACCAAATAGTTTCCCAAATCTTCCGGAATGGCCTGATGCTCTTAGTGGGGAGGTTTCTGATCGAAAATGGCGCATTCTCTGAGGTGAGAAAAGTCTTGACAAAATGGTTTAGAATTTCTATTGTCCTTACATTGGCGTTGTTTTCGATATGACTATGACTATGGCTAAAGTTTTCAAATTTGAATTTCGGTTTACAAAAGTGCATGAATCTAGGTTAATAATTTCTTGATTTACTAAATTATATATATGCCTTAAAATAGGGTTTAAGTTTAAATTAAAGGTCAAGAACTTGAGTTATTGAACGTTCTCATTAGCGATATTGAAGTGTTCAAATCCCACCAAAATAAGATGACAATAGGAATTATCACTGGTTTATTCAGTCATATTGTTTCTCACTTCTTACGAAATGTTCATTAAATAAAAAAAATGCAATTTTTTTTTCTAGAATTTTATTTAGAGACTAAAAAAAATTCATTAAATTCTATTAAAACGTTATATATCAACTTACGTAATAGATTTAACTACTACGACGGAACTAGATGGAAAATTGTAGTTGACACTTTTGGAATCTTACTTGGAGTGGACGCAGAAATCGTATTTTTTTTAAAAAAAATTTCCTTTGTTCTAATCAATCGAAGTAGCAAAGTAGAATATTTTCAAAATGCTAAAAAAAAAAAAAAAAAAAAAAAACAATTTTTTTCAAACTGCTAGCTTTATAAATAAAATTTTCTTTAATTCAACAGAATAAATACTTAGCCCAGATAATGTAAAATCACATGGGAAAAAACATTATATATTTTTTTCACTAACTTATCTATTTCAAGTAAATTTATAAAAGACCTTCCATAACTTAAATACTCTTGCAAGTAAACATATGCTTTCATAAACTATAAAGTGATTAAAGGTTAAATTAAACATATACAAAGCTTTAAAGAAAATTATGATTAAGATGTATTTACTTTTGTATTTACTATCCCAATCTCTGCTACTAACATAGGAGAATGTGTGTAAGTGTGGGTTAACTCTCGACATTTCAGACCGATTGGCCTAGAGTTTCTAAATTTGGTACATATATGCTTTGGGGAATGGGATGGGCCCCTTGAAGCGATTTTTTTTTAAATTTTAATTAGAATTTTATCTAATGAAATTTTCACGATAAATCCGAAAAATATTACATCATAAAACGATTTTTATATTATCTTAAAATTTAAAAAGTTATCTTTTAAATTATGTTAGTTTTTCGCCATATAATTTTTTCTTGTTTTTAATCAACATTTTTAAAAAAAAGTGAAATTTTGCAACATACTTCATTGTTCAAATGGAGCTCAAATCGTTTTTAATATTGGTATTAATGTTTTTTTTTCCCATTGTTGATTATCAGGATATGAAAATTCGATTTATTTTGTCATGCTACAACGACTTCAGAGTAAGGTATGATTTTAGTAAGATTTTAAAAATTTTATTGTAATTGCAATCACAATTTAATTTAAGAATCAAGCAAAGGTATAAAATTTTAAATAGTGCCTATTTTTAAATACTGTTACACTTTTCTGTGATATAATTGGGTGTATAAAAATACAGACAAAAAAAAATAGGGAAATACATAGCGCTAATGAACAGAACAGAGTAAGCCTTCTAAAATAGTATATCTATTCAATTTTTTTATATATATATTTTGTTGAGAAATGCATTAAGACATAGTTATACTCAATATTTAAATGAAAATTGCAGTAACTATTAAATTCGACGAATCAGATTTTCATTGAAGACGGCAAGAAGATAATGAAATCATTAAAAAAGTTGTAAATAGAAATACGAAAACAATTTTTCCAGTTTAAACAAAGGGTATATTACTTTTATATCAAATCACATTTTCAATGCAAGAAAAAAAATCGATATTTTTCATCAAAATTATCATTTTTAACCTAATAATTAAACCTTAATCAAATGGAAGCTTTTCATATTCCCTTTCAATTGAATTCAAAATTTTCTTAATTTAACAAGTCGTTCTCAATTTATTCAATTTATAAGATAATATATCACAAAATAAGAAATTATCTCATTTTATGACTCACATCAAGTTTTTTACAATAAAAATAGAAATTTTCCATCGAAGCTATCACTTTAACTTGTCAGGCACCTTAACCAAATAAAAGCCTTCCGAAACCTCTGGTAAATGAATGCAAACTCTTTCAGCACCTAACAAGCCATTCTGACTCCCGATTCAAAGAGGTATAAACGAGAGTTACGGAGATACCAGGAAAGGGAGGTCATTTCGGCTGAGCCGCAGCGCACAGCCTGATGGAGAGGCAAACTAATTGCCCGTATTGGCTTCTCTCTTCTCGTGATAGTCTTTTGTGCGATGCCCAAGATAATAAGCGGGGAGGGGGATGATTGAGGCTGCCCATGATATTTAAACCATGCATTCGAATGGGGGAAAAAGGGAGTCATCGCCTTTGATTGTGTGTTCTGTGGGGTGAACACTGATACGAACCGGATGTGTTGAGGGAGTGTGGCAGAGTAACCATTATCATATCCTGTCTGCCCTGGATCATATTTGGAGAAGGAGGGACGTGGCTTTATTCCGTTTGCATCTGATAGCACGCGGGCTTCGGAATAGGAAGTACTGGGGAGTTTCTGTATGGAGCGTTTTTCTTGGGGTGATTGTTGCGGTTTTGTATTTTTACATATATTAACCGCCGAAGTGCAATTTTTGAAAGAAAAAAAAATCGCAGTCTAAATATTATTAAAACGAAGCCAATTGTGAATTATGTGCAAAGCTGTGATAATATAATGTAATTCAATATTACAATAGCATTATTGTAGGAAATTGATAAAATCCCAATCCGTGAAAAATTTCGGACATCAACTGAGAAGTTAAGCTGAATTTTCTGCCGTTTTTGGAAAGCGGTTTTTTAAATCTCGCTTTAAGTATTTGTTTTTATGAAATAAATAAATAAATGACAAAACAGTGATATTTAATTTAAAATTATCGTTTTTATCTAAAGTGGCAAGAATTCCAAAATTTTCATATTACTAAATATTTCTTCCTCTTGCAATAATCAGACACAAACTATGACTATCTCAAATAACTTTTGCATTCAATACTTGATTGCTCAAAAAGAAAGATCTAAAATATTTATTTCAATAATAAATAGAGACATGACGCTTAATAGAGAGCTTTCAAAGACAGTATCATTTATTATGGGGGAAAAAGTTTAATCGAAAGTTTATTTTCTGCCATACTTGGAATAATTTATCTATGGTGATTGAACTCATTGCTGCAGTAATTCGATCTTGCATGTCTTGAGGAGTAAATATACGAGTATTTAGGTTTAATTGCATGTCATACTTTTGGTTGTGAAATTCCAAACTCTGTTTTTTTTTCCTGCTTTTGGATTTCCTATAATTAAGAGCAGACAAGTAAATGTACCTAATCAGAATAAAATGAATAGAAGCTATATCAAACTGCTTACACAGAGGATTAAATTAATAAAAAAATATCTGGTATAGGAGACTAGGGAGTAAAAAAGGTGACCTGAAGAGTTGTATTACCTAAAAGGTTTAATTCGGCCCTCTACTGCACACAGACTTTGCTTAAGGCATCGCCATGTTCTCATTAACAAACAAAAATACCGTTTTCACTGGGATTATCAGAATCCATAGAAAGAAAATGAGCAAACTTAGATTATGTTATGTGCCTCTACTTATTGTCGTTCATTAGAAATAGATATTTTTAATTTGCTTTATCTTTTATGACACTACATACGGCTTGAAAATAGAAAATTTTAAATGTCCTTTTTTTTTGGACAGCGAATTTTTTTTTTAAAGCAGAATAAAAAAAAAAAAAAGGTTTCGAAAACTTTATAGGATAATCTATTAACATTTTTGATAACATTATTTTTATTCTTCAGCAAATATGGTGATAAATCTTAATTTCATGTTTCATATGATTTCAAAATTATTTTTTCCAAAGATAATTATTTCCTTGTGATATATGAAATATTTTAGTGAACCTCTGTCTTTAATAATAAAGGGAAAGTGTTTGTCTCTTGATTCTCTATAAAATCACATGATTTAGAAGAACCAAATCGACATAAATACGTTTTGGAAGGTAAAAATTTGCCTGCCAGATCATTTTTTTTTTTTGAAAATTTTATTTAGTATTTTAATCAATTAAAAATTGAGCAAAGTTTTGGAGTTTCTCGAAGGGAATTAATGAACATATTGCCCCGCAAAGATTATTTTTAAAACGACTAAAAATGTTAAAAATCCCTTTCAGTGATACCAGCATTAATCTTGCATATACTTTTAATCATATCCTTTCTTTATGCTACATATATTTTTCTGCAATTTTAATAAATTTTAAAAATGGGTTTAAATATATTTTATAAAATTACATATCACTTTTGTAATAAAATTCAAATTGTTTTCATTTTTTCTACAAGTAAGTGGTTGTACCATATATAGTCCATAACTAAACTATAAAAATTTTACTTATTTTTCAAGGTATCTTTTACGTGTTGAGTAAATTTATTTAAATGCATGTTTTGCTTCTAATGCTTTTTTTATTTTATGGTAATTAGTTAAGATCTTTTTAATTGATTTTCATTATTATCTAATTAGATTATATCTTCTATTTAAAAAATATTTTGTCGTTCTGTTTCAAATGAAAATTCGTAAAATATTTAATAAGTTTATTCAAATATTTGGAGTACATTGTATTTATGAGTATTTAAATTGCTCTTCAAGAGCATAAAAATGTGATAAATCGATGCACGCACACTGCTGTTTTCCGATAATATAATTGGATGTTTAAATCATTTTATGACTGTATAGCTTGTTTAGATTTCGTTTCTTATTACTGCGAATTTTTTATTATACAAATACACGAAATTATCTGATGTTTACATTAATTATGAAAATATTTAATAGTTTTAAAACAATAAATAATTCTAATTTTAATGCCTATATTTATTTGGATTAAGTTTAATACTATCATATTCCAAATTTTGGATGAGCTGAAAATGCGCATAGTAAAATGAACAGAAGTGCAAGGCTTCTAAAATTTTACAGGTTATAAATCAATCAAAATTTAAAATCTAAAGACACTTTTACAAGGGTGCCTTAAGATCAAGCTACACATGGAAGATTTTAAAGAAGTTTTTCACGTGTAATAACCTGGGCGAATCAATTGGTCTTCAAAGGCAGCTACTTACCCATTAGACGAGAGTTAAGAGCACATTCTTTTTTAAAAATTACTGTTATGATCTGCTCTCTGTTAACTGTTAAGTTCTGTTGTAAATGTACAATCAAACGTGATTATTTTAATTTAGAGATTATAGAATTAGGAAAATATTAAACTTCTTTAAACCATCGCTATAAATGAAAGGATCATCCTAATTGTTTTGGATCTTGCAACTAAGGATAAAATGTTTTTAGCATGATAAATTGAGACTGAAAATTCTTTTAGCTCAGCAGATTTTTCTAAAAATGAATAAGCAAGCAAATAAATGAAGCAGATTCATTTAAAAATCTAAAGTTCACTCAAAACGAATAAAAAATGGAATATTTTTATTAGAAATCTTAATATGTTATTTTATATTTTATAAATAAAAGTACATTGTCAAATCAGTTTTGTCAAAATGACACAAAAACTAAAAGTGCAAAAATAGCTTTAAATAACTAAATTTCCATATTCACCACATACAGTTTTGCACATTTTATACAGAAATATTTTATTCAAACTATGCTGCTTAGAATTCCACAATTTTATTTAAAAGAGACATGGATTGAAATCCACCAAAATTAACCAATTCATTTCATATAATAAGACGGCTGGCTGGGAGCGAGAGCAGAACTTTCTAAATGTGCACGGTGACCCCTGAAGTTCCAATATCAGAGATTCTCCCGAACAATAAATAAGAAAATCATATTCCTTCCGGCACCGTGTAAATGAAACGGCGGAATTTCACCAATTACATCCTTTCGCAAGAGGAGTTCGAAATTAAAAATCTCGAAAAGAAAATCAGGCGACAAATATAAAATAAAACGACGTGAAAATGAGAGGGGAAAAAAAAAAAGAGTGCCATCGCTCACGAGCCATATATTCAAATTCCCAGTCCAGTACTAGAAGTTCTTTAAAAAGCACTTCACGAGCATCCCTTCCTCAGCCCCCCTGGTCCCTTTCTTTCATCCTTGGAGGATCTTTTGTTCCACAAAGAAGTGCGTGAAATGAAAAATTCTTGAAGAACACACACACACATAGCAGGAAGTGTGACCGCTATTAAACAGGACTTTTGTCAAGTTGGCTGTTCGACTCATTAAACTTGGAAAAGTAATTTATGAGAAATCGGTGATAAAAGCGCCCGCCGAATTTCAATAGCTTCTGAATGATGCACTGGCACTTGTAAGGGTTGTTGCCTAAAGAGTGGTGTGAATTCCAAGATATTTTGATTATTATTCTTTTTTTTTTTTTACCAGAGAACTCTTCTTTCGTTCCATTGGCGCCTGTCGCCTCTTCTTCTTTCTGTCTATCCATCTGCAATGAGATGAAGGCCCTGTCTGTCTATTAGTTCTGGTTTCTCGTTGTAGTATTTGTGCTGAGCGTGTCCCGTGTTCTTCTTCATTAGTGCTTCTCATTTTGAATGCTTGCTTCGCTGTCAATTATCGCCGGCTTCTCATATTCTTCGTTTTTAGCAGGTGCTGACGGGGGTTGAT
Organism: Argiope bruennichi; assembly: GCF_947563725.1. Classification (NCBI taxonomy): domain Eukaryota; kingdom Metazoa; phylum Arthropoda; class Arachnida; order Araneae; family Araneidae; genus Argiope; species Argiope bruennichi. The sequence goes on from NC_079152.1 coordinate 83,563,651, forward strand.
GTTATTATGCAGGAACTCTGCCGCCACAAACGGGGAGGATCCCTCTAATTTTGTGTGGAGTGGTTGTTGTCGGAAGAGTTTGATTAAGTTGTACGTTCCGTGGTGTGCCATTCAGAAAAGGTCAAAGAAAAACACATCTGCCACATAGCAGTTTATTTCAAACAACTTCTACTCGAGACTTATTGCAAGAACTACATGCTTCCTTTTTAACGGCAATCACAGTTAATGAAAAGTAAACGGAAGTTATTTAGGTAACATCTTATTTATAATAAAAGAAACTTGTGTCTATGTTGATGTTCCAGAGAACTGACTATTAGATCTAGAGAAACAAGTTTGGTACAATTACACTTTAATGATTTAGAATGCATTCCTAAATGAAATGATTGTTTTAAAATTCATTCAGAATTTTAATTAAAATTTACACGAAATCCTGAAGTGTTTCCCTCCATAACAGCTGAAAATATTAACAGATTTAGCCCCTTTGCAAGACCAGTTGGCTCATCAGAATTAATGTTTGCTAAAAAATTTCAATTGTTACATCTACAAAATATTTTTTAATAAATTTTGATAGATGTTTAGTTCACAGTATTTCAAAAGCCTAACACCGTTCTGTTCATTGTGCTTTGTATTTCTGTAATATTTTATCTATATTTTGATACAAACGATTGTATCTTAGAAAAGAGTAACAGTGTTTAAAAATAGGCAAATTTTTTAATACTTCACCATTGCTTGATTCTGATCTAAAATCTTAATTTTAAGAATAACTAAATATAAAAAAAATTAAAACATGACTTATAATGAAACCTACTTACACAACATAGAAAAATAAGTTGATCTTCATATCTTGATCACAACAATGAGAAAAGAAAGGATATAATATTAGATGCAAAAGGGCAAATCACTTGAGTTTCATTTTAGCAAGAGAAAACGAATTTATTTTGCAATGAAATATATTGTTGTAAAATAAACTTAAAATATTTTATTAAATTAAAAATAGAAGAAAATCATATGACAAAAAATCTTGAATCATTAGTAAGAGTTTTTTTTTTTTTTTTTTTTTTAATTTTAAGATGCTGTAAAAATTATTCTTATTTTAATATTTTCGGAAGTTATTGTGGGAAAATACCAAAATTTTGTTAATTTTTAATTAATTGAAATTTTTAAAAAATCACACAGAAGTGCACATTTTCACTTTCCAAGCTTGGTAGTTTTAATTCAAGCTGTCTAGTTTGTAGAGATCCGTCACATATGCAAAGTGAAACACATACACATACACAATTTCGTTTTTATTGTTGGTAGAGATAAAAAATACATTTTATACCATCTTAAAAAAAATCAATGATATCAGTATAATTGCCGTAAATATTTTGTACATTTTTAAAATTAATTTTAACGTTATTTTTATGCTGATTCTATAACAATATATTTCCTTCTAACATTTTTGATAATGTAAGCTTAAAAGTACTATTTATTATTCCTTATGGAATAATAAATAATTTTTGTTTAAAAATACATTTAATAAACATTTTTGAAACTTATTTGTACTAATAATTATGATTTAACTTCAAGCAAATGTTTTCTCAAATTTCCATTTTTAAATAATGTTGTTCCTTTCTGCAATATAAATGAATGCATAAAAATACATTATCTTTTTTAAAACTTGAAAATTTACTTTATTACCCAAATTATGATAGATATTCTATAATAGGCACGGAACTTGCTATGGCTACTTTCGATCCATATGTTAATGAACATGTTTAATTTCAGCAAAAAAGTTAGTGTTTGTTAATTTTAGTAATTTTCATTTCAAATTTCAAGTAAGATAACAGAATATTAGGAAAACGCTTAACACGATTAATATAAGGATGAAAAGGCTTCTTAAATAGTGCGATTTACATATCTATCAAACGTTGAAGTTCAAAACTGCTTTACTGGGGAAGCCATTAAGACACTCTACCATTAAATATTTAATTGAAAGTTTTAGAAGCCATTAATCTTGGCGAGCCAGCTGTCGCCAAATGTGACTAGTTAAATAATAAACAATGATTATCTTCATAAAGATTTCTTTATTAGTTAACAGGAATTATATACAGGGTGGTTATAATCAAACTTCCCCTATAAACAGCATCCTACAACGCAAACGGGCGAACGGATTGCAACGAAATTTGGTACACAAACTATACACGAGATGCGCTCTCAAAATTTCGAAAAACAAAGGTTTAGTTTCAAAATGTCCACCAGAGGGTGCCGTTTCCGGAAAAACATTAATTTTAACACAATAAATGATCAAAACGGAATACAGAAACAATAGTAACATTTATTGACTAGTTTCTGATCACCTTGTTATCGAACCACATTAAGTAAAGGTAAGGGAAAATTAACAGCACGCTTTTTGCAGAAACAAGAACAAATTAGGACGAAATTGTAAAAGAGGAGCAGTTGTTAATCGTGTTCAGGACAATGTAGAGAAAGGTGCTCCATGTGACCACCCTCTTTAAGCTGATTACTATGAGCAAATATCTCCAATATTATTAGGAAGTTTTTTTTATGAAACTTTATTCATAACATATATTTAATAATGGAATTTCAGAAGATGTAAAAAAGATGCTGTATTTTCAATTGCCATAATTTCATACATAATTCAAAAATTCTGATTACTTAAAAGGACTCTCGGGTTAAAAATAAAGCGTTTTATAATATTACTTATTTTCAACAGTAATAAAAGACATTTTTAAAGATCAAGAAAATTTCTTTCCAACTTCATATACAAATAATAATTAAGCGAAATATCAGAGAATAAGGTAAAATTGTATAAAATTTCAGCAGTTAAAATCGGAAGCAGTAATTATCAGTTCTCTGAAAAAAAAATCAAGAATAATTTAATTTCATGTAAGCAATATCAGACTACAAAATAGCAATTCCATAACAAGTTCAACTTTAAAAATCCCGAAGAAAAATAATTTAAAGTATTTAAATGGATTTTTTCTGATTAAAAATTAGAATAAATATTGACCAAATTAACACATTGAAGGAAGAATACGTTAAAATGACCTGTCTAGATCACATGTATAGATATATTTCTATTTGTTGACTGATTTTGAATAACGATTTTCTATTTAATGATAAAAGTATGCGAGATTGGAGGATTCTAAGAACCGATTGCACCACAGATCAGTCATGTATATGGGTATATATTGAATCTCAGATCGAAAAAAAAAATTCTAGATGCTTGTGTGGTATGGCAGTTTCGAGACTAGGGAGTCAGCTCAGGTGTCCTCTTCGTTCCCTGATTAATGTTCAAAATTGTGAAATCTTTCTTAAATTAGTTTTCATGATTTTCCCGAACGGAAAAGTAATAAAATTAATATTAAAATGTACTTAAATGACAAAAGGAAACATTGTAGTTACGAATTCCTTATAGGTATTCAGAATTAAATGGTTCTTTGTTATTAGACAATCCTTTAAAATGTCGAAAATTTTTACGAAATTCTATTTGGCTTTGATTATTTTCTAAAAGCAAACGAAATACTTCCTTGAAACTTAAAATTTTTATTCGTTTCTCAATAATCCGTCAGAAATCTTTTTTATGAAATAATCTTATTAATTATTTAAATTATTAGAATTTTAATTTCTGAGAAAAGAGTTATCTTATAAACCACCATGTCATCATTAAGAAATGCTGAGGTACAAGCATTCTTTTAAATAATAATTTCCTCATTAATATCTGAAAAATTACTTTTTGAAAAATAAATATATGTTCTTGAGTTTTTAAAAATGAAATTTAATGTTACTTAGAATGCATAAGTGGAGAAGGAAAGATCGCGTCGCGCACACACACATCTTTCTAAAGTAATGAAAAACCATTGCGTTCATTAACCGCGCGTTTATCCTTCATTCTCTCATTCAGGGTCGGCAGAGATGACAGCATCCAATGATTCTCATGTTCCATTAAAAATCTCCGCCAAATTGCGCCAAAAGGTCATTTATCACGCCAATCCCAGAGCATCTCAAATGTATTTAAAACTACTATTTCATCAGAGCGAGTTCCTTTCATTAATACTAACGTGCAGTTAGCAGTCAAAATGGGGAGGGGAGGGAGGGAAATTCTAAAAATGGGCCACATTAGACGATGCTTCCCTACCTTCCTTCTATATTAATTCCATACAGTTCGCTCTGAGGGAAAATGGAGCAAGTGTCTGATCACTTTTAAATAGATTCCTGAAGATGAGGAAATACACAAAGTACAAATTTGCCTTCTGCTTGGTTTTTTTTATTTTGCAAATCTTTGTCTTTACGTATTTGAAGAGAAAGACATCATGAACTATTTTTTTTTTTGAAACCTCACATTCTATTCTTCCATTTAAAGACAACGCAGTGAAACTCTTGGGCATTTCTTGAGTTTGCAGTAATTTTCATCTTAAGAATTTTGCTAGAAATGTTGTGTATCATCAATAGTATGTAACCGTAATCTCAGGCTAATATACATTATTTTTAAGATATTTTTCCCATATTCAAAAAAAAAAAAAAAACATATGCTCCAAAAAGTTGACAAAATTGTTCAAATTATTACATTAAATCTAAGCTAATAATTATAATATTTAAATGAAAATTTCTAGACATCCTCTATTGTCCGTTGTTATTCTGAATGATCTTTGCTGCATAACCAATTGTGCTTTTTCATCAACTAGAAATGAACTAAGAAAAGTTTTTCTAAAAATTTACTTCAGGTTTCTTCTATTTCGATCTGCCGACATTTCCAAATACAAATTAACCAAACCTATTGTATATATAGGAAAATATAGTTCAATTTTATAGAATTCAGTTTTCAATTTTAATACAGATAGCCTTGTTGTAAATTTCTGTTCAAATCAATTTTATTTTTGTCAGACGGATTGGACTGTTTGGACATCAGATTAACATAACTCTATATTATTACATATTTTGCAAGATCACTTAATCACATCACTGATTTCGGGCTAAAGGTCTCCACAAATGCATTGAAACTTTCACCTCGAATGAAAAAAAACTGCATCTCTCTTCATTGTACCACTCGTCCTCTTATTAAATTCCTCTCCTTCCCCCCCTTTCGCCTCACCGCCTGTTTAATTTACGGTAGACGTTTCTGCGCAGCCAGCAAGGCCACCATCATCAATTAAATTTTCCCCTTTTCCGATCTTTCGTAATTAGAAGGAGTGTTTAAGTAATGTTCGCCAGACACGTGATGCAGGAACCAGATACCTTAGGAACCCCCACGCGAAACGGGGGAGGAGGTCGAAAAATCTAAAATCTATATAAAAGGAATGTTAATGGGCCTGCCAGGGCAACGTTGAAATAGCTTTTGTTTGTCAAATTACGCAAGGTTGAATGGAACGAGAGGGAAACATTTTGAACCCGAAATCTTGTTAAAGCAGGTGGTAAAGAGTATAAGTTTATTACAAATCAGCGGGATAATGTGATTTTTTTAATCAGGTAGATTAATGACGTTTAAACTTCCAAGGGAACGCCTTTGCATATTGGTATTTAATTAAACAGATAGACATCACATGACGTATGGGAAGCATTCATTATAATTCCGTACTATTTCTCTTGATTGCGGAAAGCATCTCTTTTCCTCCAATATTTCACTTCGATCTGCAACTTTGTTAAATTACATTCAAGTATTATTTAATAAGTATTAGTTATCAAGCCTGCTTATTTTTTAGATTAGTCTTATAACAAAAAAGATGGTTCAGAGTAAAGTTCCATGCAATATCATGCGACATTCATCGTAGTAATTGTTGTTTTCTTAAACCATATAGTACCTCATCTCCAGAGCTTAATTGGCTCTTATTCAAAAAGAGGAGCCATTTGAAAGTTGCACCCAGTATCAGGCGATATTCATCCCAGTAATTGTTGTTTTAAATCAGTATCTCAAAACCCTATCCTACCTCACCTTTTAGAACTTAATTGGCTCTTATTCAGTTTATAAATCGATATAGGATAACATTATACTATATGTTATACTAGCCATCTTTGGCAACAAGCTGGTTTTCCAGGGGTATTCTTTACATTTAACTTTAATTAAGTCTCTTAGATAAAATTTCATATCTATGATACTATCAACAAGCTATTTTTAAGCATCAAATTGATATTAAAGTCGTGTTATTTTAATAGGGTTATATATGCTCTGTTTATTGAGTACACGAGCTTTCCTAATAGAAACTAATAGCAAGAAATCATAGAGCTATTAAAATCGTAATTATAGTGTTCATTATATTTTCATATATTTAATTTACATGATGAATATTTCTATTAGTTATGTAAACTAAATAAAATCCTTCCTCCTAAGCTTTGAACAACAGGAGGAAATCACGGAATTAAATATCCGATGAAGCAATGAAAATGGCTTGAAATTCAAGCCAACAATATAATTTATTATTGAAAATTAGACAAACATATTTTAAAAAATTGTCAAAATTCAACAAAAATTAATTTGCCTGTTAAGTGTATGATTTTTTTAGATTTTTAGAAAAGCCATAAAATTCCTTCCTGAATCATAATATCTTCAGAAGTCTTTGCAGAACGACGACAAAATTTCTCTTAATTTTCAGTCAATTTAAATTCTTATTAAAATTTCAAAAAATCATCCTGAACACGCATTCCAATGTTCCAAAGCATAACAGAGTTTGATGGTTCCGGATAAATGTAGGGGGTAAAACACGCCCGCACGCACGTTTATACTTATTATTAATAAAAATAAATGAAAAAAAAAACTGCCTTGCATGCGAACAAAAAGACAGTAAACAACAATATTATATTAAATAAAAATAATGGATTTAGTTTGAAGTATATGAATACAATTTTTTAAAAAATGAATAGGTTTCCTGAGAATAAAACGAATGGTATTGTGCTGCATATGAAGTGCAAAATTATGGAATCGGTCATGTGAAATTTAAAACTAAAGGATAATAAATCTATTGAATCATCATTTAATCAAATAAAAATTTAAAATAGGCGTATTATACAGGGTGTTTCAGTGAACCGTTTCAGAACTTAAAGAGGGGTAGGGTACATCCTGACAACTCGAAATCATAGAGCAATGTGGGGTCGGAAATGCTTCCCATAAGCGATGTTGTACACAGAAAAGCCATAGAGAAAAGAGAACGTAAATGAGAAATCGTTTTAATAATACATGACAAGAAGCAAAAGGTACATGGATTAAAGTAAGTGTTCGAAGTTTCTTCCACGGGCTATAATGCACACCTCACATCTCCGACGCATGGACATCCGAACATTCTGGAATACTCCAGGCATATTTCGAATCTCTCCGGTAGCTATTGCGATTCTTGCAACGAGCTCCTCAGCAGTGTCAACAGGGGTGTCATAAACTAGCTATTTCATATGACCCCAGAAATAAAAATCAAGACATGATAAGTCGGGTGACCGAGTAGGCCAACGCACGGAACCCCCACGTCCGATCCACCGTTGACCAAATGTGACATCCAGGTAGTTACGAACATCTCCGCTATAATGGGTAGTGGCTCCATCGTGTTGGAACCACATTGTCTGTTGCGTCGATGCAGAAATCTGTTCATCTCTCAAAAGTTGTGGCAATACTTGCTGCAGAAAGAGCAAGTACGTAGGTCAGGTTAGACGACCCGGTAACAGGTAAGGTCCGATGAGGTGATCTTCCACAATATCGGCCCATACATTGACCGAAAATCGATTCTGTGCTGCACGACGTCGTATTGCATGCGGGTTCTTGACCGCCCGGATATGGTCGTTATGCGTGTTGAAAATTCCTTCCCTTGAGAAGGATGCCTCATGGGAAAACAACACTTCAGCAGGAAAAAAAAAAGGGGATTTGTAGCCCATTTTCCCAGGTACCACTGTGCGAAAGCAATACGAGGTACATAATCCTCTGGTTTCTGTGTCTGGACACGCTGCACGTGAAACGGATGCATGTCTTCTGCTCTGAGAATCCTCCAAACGCTGCAATGGGAAACCCCGACTGCGTTTGCTACACTTCGTGTACTCGTTCTTGGATTCCCCTGTACATGCTGCAGCACATTCTGTTCGGCGTCTGCAGTCCTTGTTGTTCTTACCCTGTCCCTGTCAGCTCTTTCTAATGAACCTGTCTCAGCTAACCTCTGGTGCAGTCTTGCAAAGAAATTATGACTGGGAATACGCCTCGTCGGATATCGTTCCGCGTACAAACGCTGTGCGGCTGGTCCACTACAATTTGCAGCCCCGTACGCCAAATGCATAGCGGCTGACTCTGCGATCGTGTAATCCTCCATCCCACTAACTTGGCGTTCTTGTGCGAAATGAAGATTCCCTCCACGAAAGCTCGGACTTTTCGCATAATGCCATCTACTGCGTCAGGAAAGCATTTCTGACTGCCCATGGGTATATGATTTTGGTTCGTCAGGGTATACCCTACCCCTCTCAGAAGTTCTGAAACGGTTCACTGAAACACCCTGCATGAAATACAAGATTGCTGTAAATTGTTTTCAGTCATACATCAAAAGTTTCTATCAGAAATAAAGCTTATCAATAATACTGAAAATGCAAAAATAATGGCAAATGAAAATAAATCATCAATTCACTACGTTTGAATTTCAAAAGAGCACGAGAGAAAAAAAAAAATTTCATTTGACACCACATTTGAAATTCGAGTGCATAAATGTTATAAATTGCTCTGTAAATGAAATTCAAAGAATGATGCATTAATAATGAATGCCTTCTTAATTTAGATTTATCATTGCACAATACATGAAATAATGATTGAAAGGAATCATTGAACTAAATATAGAATATGGAAATAAATATTCCATAGTTTGTCCAATGCTAAAATAGGGTTCAAATCGAAATCTGTAGCAAATTATTGAGTTCGACCTATTTAATTATAAGAAAAAATAAACTTAATAATAAGCAGTTTAAGTAATAATGACTAAGTAATCAATTCACATAGGCATGAAAGCTTCATGAAGAATTAATCTTTTAATCTCGATTATTAATTGTCTTTGTTCCAATTTAATCCAATTTAAAATGTAAGCTTCACTATAAAAGTGAGAATAATCGGATTATACATATAAGGAAGTTTTGGTGAATTCGAGCATACTCTCAAAAGGAAAATATTAAATTATGTACTGGATGATTCAGCTATTATTTACTTACCAGAAAGGTCACATGTAACTGAAAAGCGAAAATTAAATACTTAGAAAAATTTTAGACAGTCAGTAACAAACAAGAAAAAAAAAAAAAAAAAGGTGCAATAAATATAAAATATTATAATTATGGAAACGAAGAATCCCTAATAATATTTGATGAAACTTTTGATTCTTTTTAGTATAAATAGTGAAAACTTTATAAATAATAGTATAAATAGTGAATAGTGAAGTATAAATAGTGAAAACTTTTAAATTAATAAATATGATGACTTTTAATGTTTTATTTTTATTTTCAAAGTAATGAAGAATTTTTAAGTAGGACTTTATAGTAGTTCAAGAAAGCATTTTGAAATGATTTGTTTATTTCTTAAAGTGTTCAAAAGTTATTAACTAACACAAAATCAGCACAATATCAAAATTTATCGATTGCATATAGTAAAAAAAAAGATCTTAACATCAATCTTTTTATTTCATTCATTATTTACAAGATTATTATCTACAAAGAATAATCCTCGCAGAGAATCTCATCCTGCAGATAATCTATATCTTATGTTTTTCCTAAAGTAGGGCTTTTTATATTAAAGTAAATAGTAATATATGGTAAGAAATAACAAAGAAATTAAATCTTAAGTGAAAAGCAGATTTAATATTTATATATTTTAAACGATGGTGATATAAAAAAATTTTTTACAGATGGGTGACCGAGAAGAAGAAACTTTTGAAATTTTAACTTTTTATTAACTTTAATTTATTTTATACGGAATCATAATTTGTACAGGAGAGAATCGATGATAAACTGGCGTCTGTATACTAGAACAAAATGCTCGAAATTTTCCCCCTCTGTGATTTTAATATAAGATTCTGATAGGGATTTTATTATGACACGTGTAGAATTTGGAAAGGGTATCTTAGGTATCTTTAAAAAAATGTTGTAAGCATCAGAGATTTTTATCCATTCTCTCGAGCGGGAAGAAAAAATGTCACCAGTTTTCTAGAGGGCGGGCTATAAATAATTCAGCAAAAAGTGGTAATTCAATAATTAAGCAAAAAGTGGTGAGTGAAAAGTGCAAAAGTGGATCTTGAAATAAAGGAAACATTTTAGAATGAAGTTAATATGAACTAATTTAAAATGAAAATTTGGAAATTCATTGATATTTGAATTATATTTTAAAAATATTATTGCATATATAATATAAAGAAAGCAAGAACAGATTTTTTTTTCTCAAACTGATTTAAAATAAATATGCAAAAAAGGGGGGAAGAAAACGAATAAATACCCCTCTAATTGCTGTGATAAAAGAAATCATTCGTGTTGGTAACCTCTTGATTCACTTACAATTTTTTTTATCTTACGAGTACTATTCGTGATACACGAATATACTCTTAATAATATCATTATTAAGAGTATTCAATATATCCAATTCAAAATATCTATTTTACAATTTCATTTAGTTATGTAAGAGACTCATAATACAATAATTCATTTTCGAATCATGCCACATTTGAAAATTCTCAGTAATATAATATATTATTAAATGATATTATTAATTATCTTAATAATATCATTTCTTTTATTCATTGCAGATGAAAATCAGTTTTATAACATTAAATAACTTTTGAATTTTAGGAAAAACTGTTCTAATCTCAATTTTAAAATAGCTGCGTTTTTATCAAAGTTCCCTGAATGAATTAGAAATATACTTTCTTCTCTACGGACAAATAAGAGAAATAAAGTATTACAAATAAGGGTTAATTCTAATGTTTCAACTGTTAAATTAGGAGAAGTATAAAAATAATTGTACTGCTCATAAACAAATCCATTCTGCATCAATATCGATATCTTCAAGTCCAAGCTATGCTTTAAAGATAACTGATGTATTGCTTACTGCTGTTAGAAGATTACCTGCCAATACCCCAAGAGAATACTTACCATTTCTCCTTTCCTTGTACGCTCTAAACCACTGATTCCCAACATTATTTTTCTAAAAACTGAAAAAAAAGAAAAGAAAAAACAATTTTAAAAAGATGAGGGTAGGGAACTTTGGACCTCGGGGCCACTAGAGGGACATTCTGTACGAGGGGTTACACCAACCTTCTTCTGTGCATGGCAGGTTGCATGTATTGGGGGGGGGAGATTCGGTCTCGTATTGCAAAACCCTGCGGTTTCAGCTAACAAACCACTACGGGGTGTAATAGGGACTGTCAAAAAGAATTATGAGGGGAACTTGGGTGATGCGTATTCCAGAACCCTCAGGGCAGTTACTCTGTTATGTTCTTTTCTCTTTTTTTATCATTACCTTTAAAAATGTGAGGTGTTGCTGTGACACCGGAAACGTGGTTGTCATTTTAAATTGATATGGCTGGGGTTGTTTCTGAAACCATGAGCACTCGGCATTTGTTTTCACGGAGGAAATAAGGACTCCTGACTTTTGTAGTTTTTCTGAATTGCTCTTCATTGTTTACACTCGCATTTCCTAAAATTTCAACATAATCAGGAAAATTCAAAAATTTATAATGTTTTAAAAAAGTGACTTATAGCAATACTAAAAAAATAATTGAATGGACTTTCAATGAATAAAATTGATCTCTTGAGTGATCTCTAAAGGGTGTCCCAAACCTAATGCAAAATTTGAATTTGCAACCATTTGTGCAGTAAATTGTTAGCAAGCCGATTAAAAAAACACCATTTGACAGCTGATAGTTTAGGCTCAGTAAAAGTAGAGCGTTACAAGATATAACGACGTGTTAACGCCCTATTTTAATTTTAAAAAGAAAACGCAATTTTTTTCTTTAAACTGTTATAATTTTATTGAATTCTAAAGTACACAGGATAGGACTATGTATGGGATAATACATAGGACAAATGGCATCCACGTTCTTTGCTGGCACATTCGCACTCTTTTATCGTACAATGACCATTTTGCATAAATGTGAATTTCGTTGTAGTGTTGAATTTCCTCTTCCAATGCAAGCTTATTTGTGGGCTTGTAATAATTGTTCTTTTTATGGGCACTTCAAATAACCCCATAAAAATAAATCCAATGGTGTTAAATTACACGATCTAGGGATCAATTCTCAAATTTGCAAACTATGGTCATTTTTTTTGAAATATTGTTCAACAATGAAAATACGATGTTCTCTAGTGTAACTCTCTATTTTTACTAACCCTAAACTAACAGGTGTTACGTGTTTTTTTAATAGGGTTGCCAACAATTTACTGCACGAAAGTTGATAAATTCAGATCTTGCATTAATTTCGAGACACCCTTTATCAAGTTAACTTTCCCACAGTGCTTTTCTTCCCACACTTTAAATAATGAGGCTAGAACATCTATTTTTTTTATCAAATATTATGTACATAATTCGTTTATATAACCGTTTTTGCTTATTAATCTAACATATTGTCATCTGTCTACTATCCGATTATCCATGTCAGGAACACAATTCACATATAAAACTGAAATAGAATACAGAAAGTTACAAGATAATTGAATATGTAAAGAACAGTGTTTTTCAGTTGGAATTCTTTGTTTCTTGCTTAGCCTTTCATCCACCCTTATAGCATTCATAATTTGCAAAATATCTAAAAATGTTCATTCTTAGCGAAATAATGCAAACGCTGTATAAATCGTTACTTTTTTTAGCTATTGAAGTTACACAGTTTCAATAATTTTTATAGTAACTGCATTTATCAAGTAAATCAAAAATTTCATAATTAATCTTGTTATATAACATAAATAAATAAATAATGTTATATATCATAATCAAATAACATAAATTAATAATTATAGAAACTTTAACCATTAAAATGAGAAGAATTGCCATTTTTTCTCATAAAATACAGTGTTAAAAATATCTACAACTTTAGAAGTTATGAAAACTTCCTAAATAATGCAAGTACTTTTAATAAAAAATTACATGCAATTGCATTCAAACTGAACATTTTCATGCCTAAAATCATAAAATGAAGAAGATAAAGAAAATCTAATATTCATATCCTGGAAAATCACTTACTGCCTTTTCATAGCTAAGTGCAAAGTAAAATTCTTGACTAAAAAAGTTGTTTGAAATATAATGATCTTTAACAATAAATAAAAAAAAGTGATTTAAAAGTTTGATGAAGTGATGAAACAAATTTGATTTAAATTTGAACCAAACAATTTAAATTACATATCTTATCATTCATATTAAAAATATTCCTCAGACAAAAAATTTGATTTAAATTTGAGTAATGAAACCTACTGCTGCAAAACATGTTTAAAAATATTCTTAAAAATTTGTTAATATTACTGTAATATTCCATTAAGACGAAATTTTCAACACTATAAATTTTTGTAATTTGAAATTATAAAAGTAAATATTATAATAGTGCAATAATTGTTTCTTTATTATTCATAAAATATCTTCATTACTATTGCTCTTTAACTAATAAAAATTCTAATAAATTTTCGGGGAAAGAACGCGCCGAGTTCTTTCCTCCGATCCTCCGAAATATATCTTAACCAAATTTGGAAATTCAATGAATAAACCAGCTTGTGATCCGCCAACAGTAAAGTAGATGAAACACGCATTCGATTTTATTATTAATGTCGATGATTGCACAATGGGTATTAAATATGGATGATTTTTTTTTTCATCGGAAAGGCATTATAAGTACAAATAAAAGATAAAAAATTTTTTTAAGAGTTTCAGAAGTTTCTAAAAAAAAAAAATTTCTAAATTTGGACAGAAAATTTGATACAGCATTATTTTAACTTCTTAAAAAGAACTAAAATGCTTGTAAAAAAAAGAAGAGCAAAATGTTTTTGTGAGCATGTAAAAGAGCAAAATGTTTTCGTGAAATTGCGTAAAAGTTTGATTCACTCAAAAAGCATAAAATAAATGTTTATCCAATTTCTCTCGAATATATATTTAAATTAGAATAAATTGCTTCTAAATTTATTAATCTATTGAAAAAAAATCCCTCACTCAATCTATCGAAACTCTTCATATTGTAACTTGAAATGGGCTACATTTACACTTTACCAAACAAGTAGAAGTATTTCCTTTCGAGTTTTACTCTGCTCTTTGAACGTGTTGGCTGAACATGAGAACAATTTTTGATCTGACTCCAGATCAAAAAGCTTCGAGTTGAAATCGTCACCAGATTGAGGTGTATCTTAATGAGAAAATATTCTCACGCTTCAATGTCACTCTTTTTTCTTTCTATAAAAATATATTCCTTCAAATGGCAATTAAAATATAAAATTCTGAATAGTAAAAATAAAAGATAATTAACGCAATAAATTAAATTTTTATTACCAACAGACGATAGTTAGTGGAGATTACATGCATACGTTTTGTTACAATAAAAACAACACTTCATTTTCATTTGTTTTTGTTACAAACTTTTGATAAGGTCGGTACCTATTCATTATTAACATCGAGATTATAAATATTTAATCTCCATGTAAAACCATGAGGAAACCTGAGTTTATTTACGGAGTTAATAAAACAGCCCTTTTCTGAAAAGATTTGAGAATTTTCAAGCAGACCTTCCTCTTCTCCCTTAAGACAAAAATCTCTGGAAAACGAATTTTCTTTTAGAGAGCTATCCCTTAAATAAATTTGATTTGGGCCATAATTGTTTGCAACATTTGTTATCTTGTTTTGGGAAACTAAGTTTGAATCGGTATTCAAGTTGTGAAAAAAAATGTGCACTTGATTGGAAACATTTTAATTTTTAAGAATCTGAAGAATAAAAGTTTAACCCTTTAACTGTTTCATTTTCTTTACTATCTAATAAAATAAACCTTCTATTTTGGGAATATTTTCTTATTTTAATTCAAATGGAAATTCATTGAATACTTGACTTATCTATGTATTCGAAGTAATTTTAATTTAATATTGAATTATAATCGTTATGAATGGCTTATTTTTTGCTTACAACTATCAAAATTCGATAAATTGATGCACGTATGGCACTCGGACAAAACAGTTAAGCGGTTAAGAAATTGCTTTTTTTTCAGTTAAAAGCAACTAACAGAGGCATTCAAGGCACTTGTCTTATACCATAAGGCCACTACGTACCCACTTCACTACACTTTGTAACACAATGTGTAGCTAGATACAAAGTTTGTCCTTTGATTGTGACATTACATAATTTAATTCAACTTCAAATGGATGTTTTTATTTTAAGTAGTTTAATAGACACAACCTTTTTATTCAAGGATTGAAATATGATATAACGAGAAGAAAAAAAAATTAAAAATTAATATTAAAATTATCTTTAAAAACAAGAAGTATTAGTTTTCTTTTTTAATTTGGTCCGAAATCCTAAAAAGTCGGTTTTCTTAAGATACTGATAGATTCCTTCACTTCTAGAAAGATATATCCGCAGTAAAGCGCGTTGTACAGACACGACATCGCATTCGTTGCTGGATAGAAAAAGTAATAAATACTATTTTAAGAGAGAACAAAATCTTTTTTCAACCTTTAATTTTTTGAAATTCAAGAGTGATATCCATAAAATTCAAATCAATCATATGTTAATTAGTTGATCTGTTAGTTGCTAAAACTCCTTAAACAGTTATAACATTCAGCGAATAAAACCTTGATACGTTAATTGAGTATACATTAGAAAGATTATCTGAAAATTAGTTTGAATAAAAATTAACGATTAGGGAACTGTTTTATCCTAAATTTCAGTTTTCCTAAGCTTTGTTTTTTTGTACACGATAATCCATAAATAAGTCAATCACATGCTTTTTCAGAAAAACAAGGAAATATTATTGCATTGGATAACTGTCTGATCAGAGTTTCTGCATTTTTTATATTTTTGATTGAAAGGAAAAATAAAAGTATTCGGAAAAATATATAGAAAAATGCGAAAATGGTAATAAAACATTCATTCAATATAATACAGATTACATTCTTTAAAAAGACCTGCTATGGGCAATAAAGTATGGTTAGGAATTTTCATTAAAAATTCTGTAGGTATCAACAGAGTTTTAAAATCAGTGAGGCAGTTTCCAATGCTCTAACTTTTTAACAAAAGACTTTTGCTTTTTAAAAGTTTAAATTAATTTATTATTATTATTTAATTACCACTTAATTTTGATATTGTAAACTTAGCTTTACTCATTCGGAAGGTCGACCATTTTTATATATTTTGTTGTTACTATACTGTTAAATACAACGAAGTAAATAAAAAATGCAATTTGAATTAATTCATTTAATAAAACAGCAACAATGGAAAATTTCATCAGAAAAAATTAGATTTCATTATCTGCCTTTTGATTCAATACCTGCATCTCAAGTTTGGAATTTTATAATCGATTTTGATATTGATGAATTTAATAAGGCAAGCATGTCGAATAGAATTGTTATTATTTGTTGTTGCTTTTTTAGAATGTTATAATAAAATTTTATAAGACAGGATATTTTAATTTTTTAAAAATTTTTTATTGATTTTCGTGCCTTTTTAGGTTATTAAAATGCAATGTCAAACAAAACTGAGCACTTCCGACATCATATACTTTTTGCATTTGATTGAAATGTTAAAACTTGGTTGTGTGTCGAAAAGGATTAAGGACTCACAGTACTATTCGTCGTTGGTTTCCGGGTTAAATAGAATAATAATAATAAAAAAAAAAAAAAGTGAAAAGTGAATTAACTTTCTTCTCTATTAAGTTACCAGAAAAATCATGCCATTCATCTATTTATATGAATCCTTATTTTGCATTTTAGCGGTCCGAATTTTTAAAAAATATAATAAGTTTATTCGAATTTAAATGAAACAAAACTTTTTTTCTTCTTATAATGAAAAATAATTATCTTTTTAAGAAATTACATACAGAACACACATTGAAAAAGCGTTAAAAGTATAAATAAATTATTATATGTCAGACAATTAATATCCGCTTTAAATATGTAATTATCATTATATTTTAAGAACTTTATTGGAATAATTCCAAGTATGTTAATTATATAGAGATATACAAAAAGATAATGCATATATATATTTTTTTTATTTTGAAAAACAATCAATTTCTTGTAATGCAAATAGTCAACTTTATTTAGATATGAGAATTATAATCGCGTTCATGTTATTGTACTTTGAGAAGACACTTCATTCACTTTCCCTTATTTGTCTTCAGTTCTTTTGTATCACGAAATAAAGTGCATTTCAAGTAGCATTTTTCTGTGTTAAATAAATCTGGAAAAGTTTCGAAAGTTTTATTCACCAAAAACATAAATCATAATAAATTGCATGTTTGTTTTTAAAATTTAGAATTGCTTTCAAATTGTAATGGCAGCTGGCCCTCTAGTATTCAATATAAAAATTTTTTTTATTTATGTTATCTGTAATTATAATTATTAGAATTGTATAAATAAAATTTCTTTTCATATTCTAAGACATGTGACTACATTCGGGATGAATTCTTTGAAAAACGCTCTAAAATAGTTCCATTTTTGAATTTTTGCACAAAAAAGATCGAAAAAATATGTGTGAAACCAAAATATATCTATTAAATGATTGAAAAAAATTTAACAATGGATTCTACTTCCGAGCCACAGCAGTATCATGTTAAGAGATTAACTTTTAATTAATCGTATGCTATTTCTGTAATTACTGATGGTAATGTATATAAAATTATATTTATTTATTTTATAGGCATATATATAAAATTAATGAAAAATAGTTTAATGAAGCTTATGATTCCAACATGACAGTCTTAATTATATGCTACCATTTCACTCTACTTTCGTTCAACTATCATTTCTTCTGCCTGTATATTTTTAATCATGTAACATCTAGACATTATCTGTTAATTGCAACAGATGGCCTACATGATCGTGAGAGACAAAAATAAGAGATCGCTGGTCCAAACTACCAAATTTGGCTAGTGGCTACTTTTTGAATGTTAAGAGTTCATTAAGAAAAGGTTTCAAATTTTTTTTAATGATATTTAAAAATTCATCGCGGTGTTAACGCTTTTCATTTAAAATTTTGAGACATATTATTGCAAAAAAAAAATGCTTTTTGATATCAATTTAAACTTTAAATTTCGTTTCTATACACATTTTTCTTTAATGCAATAAATTTTGAAATATATTTTTAAATATATAGAGAGATAACTATTTTTCATTGTTTCAATTACTGTATTCACACACTAGCGGCGATATTAAACAGGAAATTTCGTATCTTTTTAAAATTTATTCAAAATTTTGCAGATGGACAAATAATTATTAAAAATTATTTAAAAGCCATAATTTCTACAAAATATAAGTTAACTTTTATTTATTAATTCCTCAGTTGACTATAAAGGAAATGCAGTAACGATATCAGTTCAAAGTTAAATAAATCACCTTAAAATAAACTCCAATAGATAAGACGACATATAAAAGAACGGGAGGGGCATCATTTCAAGGATGTGTCGAAGGGTCGGCCGTTAGCATCATCTGCGGCGTTGCATTATTTTTATTGCGACAGTGATGAAAGGAATGAAAACGCTCGTGTCAGCAAAAAGTTGCCCTTATGGGTCCACCATTTCCGTTATGTCATAAAAAAAGAGCAACAAAAAGCGCCAACGATCGATTTTTTCCCTTCAATGGAAGAAGTTGCTTTATTTGCTTGTAAGTGACCAACACAGACGCGGGACAACAAAAGGGTAATAGGAACTTCAAAGAGATTCGGAAACTGGGGACATATTACTTGTAAAATATGGGAGATAAAAATTATTCTTTGCTTGACTTTTTCAAATCTTATTGCAACTGTTGAATTCGAAAGTAATTTTAATAAATCATGTAAATAAATAAATTTTTCATTAAAAAAGTGTCTAGTTTGATTTTGTTTTGTAAGAGATTATGGCGCGTAAGTCAGTGACTAGTGATTATGCTGCACCAGATTCAATAATAAGATACAAAGGCAAATGAATTAAAGAAAAAAGATAACTAGAAAATTAAAATTATACTCAAGAGTGGAAATGTGAAGATTATAATTTAGCCTATGAAATAAAGAAAGAATACATTACATAACTTTAAATATTCTAGTAGGTGAATTCTTTTTTTTAAAGTTAGCATGAATGAATATAAAGAAATGAGTGCTGGGGCAGTGAGAAAGTCGTCCTGTACTCTTGGGCAAATTAAAAATATTAGCTTGAAGAATCTTGGAGATAAGATTAAACTAGAGAAGTTAAGTCACCATAAAAATAATATGCATTGCGAAGAAAAATGTGGGCACTCTGTAAAAATGGCAAAAATAGACGCGGAACAATTGGAAGGTTGACAATTGCTGATGGGCGAAGCGAATATGTCGAATTTGCAGTCTTGCTTTAGTTTAGATTGGAGCTTTATGACGTAAGGTTGTATATATATATAATAGAGAGAGTGTGAGAGAGATTATACTGAGTTAAATAATTACATAAATTCTTTCTCTTACCCAAAGTTTTAAAAAAAATCAGTTTTAAGTAAAATGCGATAAAGTAATAACTGGCAAACAAGGTAGTACAATACAAAAGTTAATTTAAATTTTGGAAAAAATCTTATGGGCTTTATGTTCGCAAAAATCTTCGAATGCGAATCTTCGTCAAATAACATTGCCAATGCCATTGCTATTGTCTGAAATTGATACTAGCGTTCCAATCTTTTAGAAATTGGGTCATTCTTTCTATAGATAAAGATTGACATAAGTCTATATTAGATTTAATTGCTTGAAATTTTGTATGAATTTGATCATCCAGGTCATTTTGCCACTGAGTCTAATATAAATGATACGTATTTTTTTGAAGTCAGAAACGGTGATTAGTGTAGGCAGAAAAAAAATGCCTAATCTAGCAATCCTATCTGCTATTGCATTTCTCCTAAACGCCTACATATGACATGATACGGTATTGAAGTTTATACATGTAAATTTGTCACGCAAATAATCTAAAACATTAGAAACAACAGATAATTACGAACAAGCAGAGATATAATTGATCCTACAGTACTTAAGAAGTCGTTCTAAATTATGTAATAGTCTATATTGTAATCTGAAAGAAACGTGAAAACCTTTAAAGGTACTCTAAATTCTGTTTTAGAAATGATACTGGATAAAGGAATTTTAAAGGAAAACTGTAGAATTTAAGAAGATACGAGCAGGATATTTCGAATCATACGTCAAAATAGAGGTGAAATTGTGATATTTTTGCACTATGAGCAGCAAAAATTTGTTAAAAAAGCAGTATCTGTAGCATTTTGTTTATTAAAGCATAGAAGCGGCCATAAATAAAGAGTAACATGAAATTTGGAGGAAAGAAAAGGGCACGATTCTTGAGTTGTATTTCTTATTCTCCCCGCCATAGTATTATTTCGGAAGAATGCACAGCATTTTCGCAAAATATATGAATATATAGTTGATAGGTTAGCAACTTGAAGACATTTTAAAAAGTTATTTTGCTTAAATTTATAAAATGAATGAGATGGCTTGAAAAAAATTTAAAATTAGAAATGAAAAGATATCTTCCTTCTAATGTAAGTAGTGGACGGGAAAAAATGCCATAACATTTCACATATAAATTTTGAATTGGAACTATCCTAAATGTCTAAAACCACAATCCACTGTGTGGTAGATTAATCTCTCAAGAATATTTCTCATCAACCATAAATAAAGCTTCCACAATCCATATTTGATAATATGGCCGCTCTGAAAATACGGAGCAGTAATATAGGATGAGCACCTCAGTAAGTGTTCTAAAAAAATACGAAATTCTTTCGAATTCCCCTTCCTCCTTAAGTAAACATGATAAAAAAAAGTTTTCTATCAAGAATCACACCCAAGAATTTAAGTGCATTTTCATTAAAAGAGTAACTAGCAGTTTATGTTCTTCAGAAAATAATTCTTAAGATTTTCATGCAATTGAAAAACTTATTTCTTTTTCCATTTCTTCCATCCATTTAAAAATCTTTTTTTTTCAGAGATTCGTTACTTTAACATCTGCTGCAGATAAAAATCTTCAAAGTTAAGCAAATATTTAAAGACTTTTGATTAATGTAAGTCTTAAATGTAGCTAATTACTCAACTAATTTGTTAGGTTAATATCTTTTTATTGAGAATTAGTCGTGTTGATTTAAAAATTGTAGAGTGTATTAAATTAAAAGGGGGACATTTGAAAAGACAGACTTCATTACGAAATTCTTCACTGCTCTTAGATACTCAAGGAAGGTGATTCCAGTAAGAAAATTTGTAGTAAAAGAAAGAAAACTTGGATCTGTAACATTTCGTAAATACTAATATACTCATTTCCTGTGTGAATACAGATGCTAAATTTTATCATTTCTAACTGCTGTTGCATATTGGTATTCTCGATGATTTTAATAGCACAAATAAGATTTTTTGAGTATGATTAAAGATGAAGCTGTCATAAGATTTAATGAAATCTTTGAATGAAACAATATTGAACAAAAAATTCATATTCATTGCCAAAATTTCGTTACAGTAAATGGACAGTGCAAATTTCTACTCTTTAAATTCACTGTTCCAATTGGATTTTGGAATTCATTTCGCATCTAACAATAGAAAAAAGAGCGTGACATCGTATTGGGGGTGTGTGACATTAAAGTAAACTTATTTGAAACTAGTGAGCACAAATAGTAAGGTTCGTCATGTGATTATGACATCATCTGCAATGATATATTTAAAGCTAAACTAATTAAAGTCTAGCCGCCTAGGACAACCAGCTATTCGCCAATCATATTAATAGTATTAATCTAATTATATCAACTACTTTTTATGAACTACATTTTATCTTATGGAAAAAATGCTATTTCAAATTAAACTTCAACAATAAAACCGAACTTTCTAATCAATCTGATGAATTAGATCTTGTTATTAAGGTAATTAAGCTTTAAGGTTATTAAGCTCTGGCAAAATTTTATTTTGTGATATCTCCGGAAACTTTAGAACGAAGAAGGGCATGCGAACGTTTATGATGCATTTTTGGAGTCATGATCATTCAAATGAATCAAATATTTTCAAAATCGGCACAATGATTGTGGCTTGAGAGCTTTATCAATGTTTTTTACTAAAATGTATGATGGTGCACAAACTATTATTGACATATCTAAAAATCGTAAATGTCATTATGAAAAAAAAAAAAAAAAAATCTGGCGGAATTCGGCCAGTAGTTGGGTTTACGAAACTGGTTCTTTGATTTTTCCTGCTTATTTTAAATATATGGATGGAGCTTTATGCATCAAATTATGTGTATTGTAATATGGAAGTGATTAAGAAACGCTTGATGATTTATTTTAATTGTTTTTAGTAAATAAATCTATTTTCAGTTTTCAATGCATGTTTTTTTTTAATTTATCGTGAAAAATTATTATTATTCCATTTTTCAGCAACCTGAAATTATAGATTTTTTTCAAGCAATCGAATAGCCTAAAATATTTTCTTCCCTAAAAATGTTTTTATCTTTTAAGTTAATAATGCTTCATCTGCTGAATACGGAAAGAAATTTCAGGAAAATTTAAATTTAAATGGAAAAAAATGAGCTCATTGAAATTTTTTAAATTCCTGCTACTTGACAATGCCCTTAATTCCGATAAATGAATAAAATTATTCTTAATAGAACTATTTATTATTTGTAGAAAAACATGGAAGCAATTCAGTTTCATAAGCACTATTCAGCATTATAAGAATTATGATTTCAGTAAAAATTATAAAATGTGATATTTTCCTAATAATATATAATTTTTTGACATCTGCAAATACAGTAGAATGAAATTGTTAATTTTTTATGCATAGCTGTATATTTTATTGTATTACTTAATTATTGGATTGTATATACTTAATATGTTTTGAAAATAATAAATTTCTAAAAATTCAGTTAATTACGAATATTCTTAGTTTATAAATAGCTTTATTTCCAATTCGATACTGAATTTTAATTTGATGTCGACTGCACAGCCATCATGAAAAATCATTTTTGCCATTCACAATTCTTAAATTACTCAATAGTTCAACAAGAAACTATTTTATTAGCATTATTTTGTATTTTAATGGATGCCTGAATTTTCACGCAGTAGTCTTTTTTTTTTAAATGATATTTTAAAACGGCAAGGCAGGTGTAAAATGTCTAAAATATACCATCCAATTAATATAATACGTCGCAAACTTTCGAAACACTTAATCATTATGCATTATTTAGATGATAACTTAAGAATGCTAGGCACTAAAACTACAGCTGAACCATTAGTTCCATATTTTTTTTTAATTATTATTTCTCTCGAATAAAATAATATTTCAGTAATCTTAATATAGAGAATATATTTCATAAAAAGCCAAATGCTTAAAAACATTGCATCGAAAACAACTTTTAATAATTCAATAAATCAACTACTTATAATGGGGCAGCTTATAATAGTTAATATAATTAAAATAGCTGGAATGTAGAAATAAAATAGATAAATTAAAGTATTTGTTTATTTTTCCATAGGTAAAATATGAAACTCGTGAGGGAAATTGACCTCCATTTATCTGCGTAACTTTCAAGTATGTAATTTCAGTTCATTGGCAAAATGCAATAAATTTATTAAAATCCTTTTCAGAATTATTCGTAGATCAATCTCTAGTCAGGAGGAAGTAATTTCTTCTAAGAAAATAAACGACGGTTAAATGAAATTAAATGAAAAATCAGGGTTACAAATTATAATTGCTGCATGCGCATTGTTTATGAAATGAACGACCCATAACTGAATCGGTAATACTCATACTCATCCATCCATTCTTATTCTATTTACATTACAAAGAAAAAAAGTCAAGTTTTAAAGGAATGTGTTTGTTAATAATAGTTTGGAATTTTTTTTCTTTTTGAATTTCATAAATTTTATTTTAAAATAATATCAGGAACTTTTTGAAGCGAAATCTTTCAACGTGAAATTCACGTAAGCAATCTTTTAATACAAAAAGGTAAAAATTCTTTTTAAAAAATAGACAAGAAACTTCCCTATTCCACATATTTGGGAATTGAAAGTGAATTCTAGAAGTCAAACCACTATAAAATAACCCTATACACTTCACAAAATTGCCGGGAAACATTCAACCATAGCATCCAAAAAACAGTCTTCATACATTTTGTATAACGCTTCAATGATACGCTTGGCTGGGCAAGTCCTCGCCAAGATGTCGCCAAGGATTTTTATTGTAATCTTTTATTGGTGCTACAAAAATGTGACGATTTGGTGAAAGCTTTTAGAGCGATTGACTTAGCTCGGATATTGCGAGTTATTAACTTTCTTTTATTACCTAATGCAATAAGCGGGAGTCCAGCGGAATGAAGTGCCGGAATTGTTTTCTTCCTTGATTCAATATTTACTTGAGGTTAAATCGAATCCTTAACATTTATAGCTTTCGGAAATACTTCACTTATGAGTTATAGAAAGCTCGTAAGCCTTCATCGATCACCTTAACTATACCAAAAGACATATTGAGGTTATAATACATTGAAACTTTACCACAAATGAGATTTAAAAAAGAAAAAAAAAAAAAAACCAGGAAAAGTGAAACTTATAGGACGTATATCATATAAAATATATAGCTTTTCAAATTGTTTCAAAATATATACTAGTATACCTTTAAAATATCCATATAACTATGTAAAATTTATTTACAACTAACCCTCTGCAATCAGATTGGCTGTTAGAGATTTATTTTCAAGGACAACACAAATGAGAACAGGATTTCTCAAAATGCCTTCCAGTTAAATAACCCCTATAAATTAGAGCTAAGTTAGACATATTTTAGTTTTATCTGGGCTATCAACAAGACATTTATTATTCTTTCAAATTATTATCTTTCTTATTATTATATAAACGCTATCGACAAGACTAATTTTGAAAAATGTTCGTGTACTTAATCTATCAATTTGCTGGCTATATGTTCGCATATATATCTTTATTTATAATAAACATGAATATGTGTCTGTGTGTGATTTCGTTGCTCAACAGCGAAGAACGTTTGAACTAGAGCTACGAAACTTGGAATGTGCATTTCGGAGCGAGTTTTTAAATATTTTAATTAATTAAAAATAAGCTGAATTTTTCCGTTTTTTCCTCGATTTCCTCGATTTCCTGTGTGTGTGTTGGCACTCTATAGACATAGCCGTTTGACCTACAGCTACCAAATGTGGCTTATGTACATCTTGGAGGTGGGAATGTATACCTCGGAGCACTTTTTTGAATTTTAATTAGAATTTTGATAAATTAAAAATTTTACTAAATGTTGGTGATTTTGCGCATTGACATCCAAAATCAAAACTATAAAATAAGTTTATATTTTGAATGATTTTTTAAAAAAATGTTTTAATTATTTTCTCCAACAATATAGTTCTCACAAAAATGAAATAAAATTTTGCCTATACGAGCACGTTATGAGTAAGTGGGAAAAATTATCTTCTATCAACTCGTTGTCGTCACATTGACAAAATTTCAAATTGAAAGATTAACTTAACTCTTAATGCAAACTAAATCTAGGAAAGTGTAATGCTCGTCACCTGTTTGTATGAAATGGAATAAATATGAAATGTAATATTTTCTATAAAAAAGATGCGTTAGAAAAAGTTTTCTGAGACGTTTTAAAATAGCTATATTGTTCATTCAATGATTCAGTTTTAATTAAAACATACGTAGTTTAGAGCGGATATCCTGTATATATTAATTAGGGCCCAATAGTTAATTTTGGAAATAACTGTTGGAACTAACTATATATTTAATAAAAAAATGAAATAAGTTTTATGCAGTTTGAAACACTAAATGCTCTGATGAATTAAGATTTTTAAATCTTTATACAAATCCTTTATTCTGTGGGCCTTGTTTAACAAAATATTCTTGAGGCACTAATATTTCAAATAAAAAAAAGTTCTATTTGCAATTAAAGCTAATTGAGTTATGAACATTTGAAAGCATTCATTCTATGTCTATAAAAACATGCTATTTTAAACCCTTCCATGTACCGTCTTGAAGAAAATGACCAATAAGCGCTTGGGCGTTTCCCGAGACTGATTGTCTAAAATAATGAAAATATTGGTTGTACTAATATCATGCTATTCAAAGCTTTATGACTCTGTCAGGCTTGATCGCAGAAGACGAAAATGTTACATCATCAAGATCATTTTAATGAATATCATTTATAGGATCGAAGAACTGATTACAATAAGATTACAATGAGGCAAGATTCAAGTTTTTTGTAATCATTTTAAAAAAAAAAAATATGCTTGGTTTCAACAAAAAATGTTTTCGTATTTTTTTAAGTTTTATCTCTTCTATTTCAACTTCAAATCTAAATCTTACTGCAACTGATAGCAAATTAGATATTTAATATAATGAACAAAATATCGTAAGGCTTCTATAATAATATGAGTCATGTGACTATAGATATGAAACTTAAAAATATTTTACTGAAGAAGCTTTTCAGGGATAATAAATATTTAATATGCTCAAAATACATAAATATTTAATTGTAATTTCTAGAAAGCATTACTCCTGGCTAACTAGCTGACCGTCAAAGGTGACTAGTATAAATTAAGCATAAGAATTTTATAATTAAAATAAATATTTTAAGCATATTTTCTTACAATTTATTTCCCCCCAAAAATATTTAATCTGTATGAGCAAGTTATGCTTGATGATAAAAATTAGTTTTTATTAACGTGTTTCCATCAGACTGGTAAAAACTCAAATTAAAAAAATGCAGTTAACTCTTACTGCCAACTAAATTTTAAAAAGCTTAATATTCAGCCTTTACCTGCAAAAAATGAATTTAATATAAAATCTGATATTTTTAGAAAGATTATGAGCATGAAAAATTTTTTAGAACTTTTAATAATCGATATTTTTAATTAAATAATTTTGCAGTATTTGGGACAAACTTGGTTTATATATATATATATATATATATATATATATATATGAATGCATACATGCATACACACACAGAATATCTACTCTGATTGGGCTCAATACCTAGTTTTAAACTTTTAGTACTAAGCATATACATTACTAGGACGGTATAAATGAAATAAAGAATACATTCCATGCAATTCGGATGATTAAATGGATGATTTGCATAATGAAATTATTTATTATTTTAAAATAGTGTTATTCAAAACTTCACAACTCGGTCAGATTTGATCGCAGAAGATAGCATTTTTTTTTTTTATTTAAAAGTTAGAGGTTCAAGAATATTTCACTGAATAATATAATTCTTTGGGATTTAAATATTACATAAAATTTAGACTTCCTAATTATTCATAAGTATAAAATTTAGATTTTCTAACTATTTATTTACACATGCGTCCTAATTTCTACAATGCAAAATTCACAGGCATCATTCTTTATGCAAGTGTATGCTATACTTAATGTATACTTTAAATTTTGATGACAACTTAATATAAAAATTACATCTATGCATTCAGTAATATTTATTTAGCTGATGTGCAAATTCTTTGAATTTATTTGGCTTAAATATTTAAGATAATATATTAGTTATTAAATCTTTTTTCATTTAGGCATTTGTTTATGTTTCTATTCATTAATATCTATTTAATACACACAATACTTATATGAAATTTTTGATTTGCCTTATGGACTCATGCAAAATTATAAATAAACTTCGGTAAATCCAAAAATTGTAAATTTTTTTTTAAAGAAGTAGTTTTTGAAAAAGTTATAACAGAAAAAAAAAAATATATTTTTACTAAAGAAATGTCTTTTGAGTCTTAATTGAATCAGAAAGACAAAGTATCAGGATTTAAAATGCCCCACGCTGTTTCCATTATTTACTTAATTAATTATCAGTAAGACACAAAATCTTCTCATGATAAATAAGTTTTATAATTAAATATTTAAATACATATGGTGTTGAGATGTTTAAAATTTTAAGCAAGTATGTGATATCTTATGGCAGAATTTTGAGACAATTGTGTTAATATTTACTATTATTAATAATTGGAAACAATCAATTGTTGAAAATATAACTCGAAATAATAATAATTTATCTGTTTATTATTGTTAAACAAAATGTTCGCAATGCCGTATTAAAGACCATGACTTGTGATCAAGCTAAGTTATTTGAAATGTAGACGTCCATTCTAATTATAAATAAAATTTATGGATAAGAGTGCAAAATGTGCTTAGTTCATTGAAACTGCTAATAAAATAAAAATTAAAGCTGCATTACGAATTTATTCCATCTCAGGTTTTCATAAAATAGTGCATTACAAAAATCTGAATTTCTCTCGTTCATATTCAGTTTCATTTCATATTCAATTTAATTCCATTATTTATGTACTGAAAGTTTTACTGTGCATGTAGTGGAATAGAAATACATAAGATCTTGAATATACTGATTTTTTATTGGAATGAAATTTATTTTATTGTTTTATGATATCAAATGAGAAAACAATGTGTACTTTAACTCTTTTCTGCACAATTATTAACTATATCGCATAAATATGCGCATTTTGTACAGAAAATGCATCATGAACTACTTATTTGGATACAAAACAAAACACTAAATGTCAACAGTAGGTGTTATTAGATTTTATATCGCAATTCCGAATAGGAAACGATAATTATTTCTTTTCAGACTTTTTTTCAATATTTATAAATAAAATATAGATAAGTTATCTTCACTAAAATTATTTCATCATATTTTTTTAAGTAACAGCAGTAGACTCTCATTAATCCGTGTGCTTTACTAATCCGCTTCCTTTCTTAAAATCCGGTGTTTTCAGAAGGGAATCAAAAAGAGATAGGCTGAAGGGGAAGGAAGGCTAAAGGGAAAAATAAATCCCTTCATGTTGATTTTAATTATTTTGGGATGATAGTGATACAGTATACGATAGGATTTTGGATGTTTTGTAATGGTATAATTTTCCTTATAATTTGATATTTTATGTATAATAAACCAAAATTTTGAAATTAAAATGCATTTTTATATGAATATTAAACCGGAGATTTCAGTAATTCTACAACCCTCTAGTCAAATATCTGAAGGATTACTGAGAGTATTTGGCTGATATCGGTCTAGACAGTAGTTTAAAAGCTTTTTTTTTTTTTTTTTTTTTTTTTTAACCTATCGTTATTAATGTTTCGTTTTCCTTTTTTATTTATTTTTTAATTTTGAGGATCACAATAAGTTTTTTTCAGATAGAAAATTAGATCATGAAAAAAAGATTGTTTGAAAAAAAAACTTTATTATGTCAGAATTCCTATGTAGAGTTTTCGAGTGTTATATAATTCGTTACGATTGGTAGCCATTTAAAATATTCAGATAATAATTTCAGGCCTATCTCTTCGCATGGGCGCTTTCTCGCCAAGTATTGCAGCCTTCCTGCAGCGAACGCAGTGAAAGATTGAACTCGGGATCGTGATCTCTGCCTCTAATGATCCCTCATGTTCCTCCGCATCACTTGAGCATCTCTCTCCAACCTTTCATTTTAAAATGGGTGCTGTATGGCACAGCGTTATTTATTTACTTTTTAAATCGGTTTTTTACCTATAGGTTCAGACCGATTTAGAAGGGCCATGACATGGTTATCTGACCCCTGAGATGTTTCAGTCTTCTCTTTTCTCGTGGTCTTACGAGTTTCGTACGCTTCTCCTCTGGTTAATGCATAAGCTATTTCTTCTGTTCTCCTTAAAGGAGAGTAGTTTAAAGAAGAAGAAATAGCTGATAGTAAGTTTTTCTTCGGTTTTTTAGAGGCATGTAAAGATTTCCTATTGATTTTTTCTTTACACAACTTATCTAAAAGAAACTTTTAGTAAACTTTTGTATCTTAATACAGAAAGAAATAAAATAGTTGACTTTGTGATGTCTGGATTCTTCTGTTTGGGCATTACATTTCAAATATAGATGAGAAGGATAGTGTGTTAAAAGTGGGTAATTCTTGTTGTTTAAATTGAATTAAACGGATTTTATAATTTGTGTATAATGTTAAATAATTACTGATTTTCTTCTCTGGTATCTCTACTTCTAGTATCTATCTAATAATATATCTCTATCTAATCTATGTATTTACCTAATAATATATCTCTGTCTAATCTATGTATTTACCTAATAATATATCTCTGTCTAATCTATGTATCTATCTAATAATATATCTCCATCTAATCTATGTATCTATCTAATAATATATCTCCATCTAATCTATGTATCTATTTAATAATATATCTATCTATGTATCCATCTAATAATATCAATTTATCTAATAATATCTATCTATCTATGTATCTATCTAATAATATCTATCTATCTATGTATCTATCTAATAATATCTATCTATCTATGTATCTATCTAATAATATCTATCTATCTATGTATCTATCTATCTATGTATCTATCTATCTATGTATCTATCTAATAATATCTATCTATCTAATATAATATGTCTATTTCTAATATTGTCTAATAAAGATGAATGTATGATATGTCTATCCACTGGCTAGTTATTAAGTTCACTTATAGTTACCAAATTTAGTTCATATACACATTAAATGTGTTGTACCTCGTTGAAATTTTTTAAAAATTTTGATTAGAATTTGAATGAACAAAAGATTAAGAAAAATTTCAGCATTTTCCCACGATAACTCTCGAAAATTTTACTGCATAAAACGAAATCGTCTAAGTCATCTAAAAAATTTTTTAAATTGTCCTTTAAAATATAGCTATTCAATTATTGTGTATATATTTTCTGAGTTTTGACAATTAAAAAAATATTCTTCGTATAATTTTCAACTTTGTTAGTATCTGGGTTAATATCAGTTTAATATCTAAGCGGCTTACATAAGCAGTGAGAAAATCAAGTTGCAGTAACAGAAAAGTTAGAAAATAAATTTTTCAAGTAGTTACATTTTTAATAGCACTATAAGTTGATTTCACTTGACTCTCTTGGGATGGTTCATATGCACTATGAAAAAAGAAGTGCAAGGCAATTGAAGTAACATGGCTTTGACATAGTTCACTGTATGAAGCTTCTTAATATTCTTTTGGGGGAATCATGAACATTAAATTAAGCATTAAAAATGTAATAGAAGCACACTAATGCCAGCAATGCAGCTAGTCTCTAGAGGCGCTTGATACAAAATAAAAAGATGGGAGATATTTAAATCGTCGAAAAATTAGACATCGGTATTAAATTCTCTAAAATTGGAAAGTCATTTTTAGAATTATATTTCTATTTTAATCTATATGTGCATACTGCAATTGGAAAACGCAGTGGTCTAAATTAATAAAAACTGGTATATGATTTGATCGCTAGATTCATATGAAATGTTAGTTTTGGTGTAAATCGATCGTTGTAGTGACCGGATTTGAAAATATTTGTTGACGTGTTTATGAACGTGAAAATTCAAGATCGTAATAAACCAGGTGGGTGAAGGTCAGCACGTGATATTTTCACCAAAATTATTGATCATTATCATATTTTCGAGCAAATCGGTTGAAGTATAATTGACTCTCTGTTTATCAGTGGATATGTGATTAGAATAATTCAATAGTGAGTTAGAAAATGAAAATTATTATGTGTTATGATATAGAAATTATAAATTTTGTACCCCACAAATCAACAAGAAAAGGTTTCAATATGAATTCCGATGTTATTCACTATACGACGATGCTAATCACAAAATATGGCGTGAAAGTGTGCGAGAAATTCGAGTGGAGAAAGATTCCACTGGTAATTATTTTTATAGTTGCTCTTGATGGCAATGGATCGTAAAATTAGCTCCTGTTTAAACATTGTAGTTCAAAGCAATGCAGGTGCAGTGATTTGATTTAATGTCGAAAGTAGCAATGATATTAAAAGAGGAGTTTTTTCTGAAAACTTTTCGAAAGACATTAAAAAAAATCTTTGTGTTAACAGGGAAAAAAATATTCGAGAAAAGATATATGGTGCTATTACCGTATAGCAATTTTATCGAAATGCAGAAGCGTAGTTTCTAAAATCATGTTTCATTTTTATTGAAGTGGATATGGAAGCAAAATTATAATCTCCATTTAATGTAGAGTGCTGTATGAAAATGAAATCTTTTAATATATTGTTTATTTGTGGTCAATAAAATAAATTTCAGCATATTCAATAAAATTTTGAGCATTTATTGTACACATTTTATATATGTTCGAGACAATACATTCTAGATAAAAGCTCAACTCAATAGTTTAGTTTATTTTATTATATTTCAAGTGATATTGTTTTGAAAATAATGAAACAATTTTTGCATTTCATTAAGTAGTAATGATACATTTGGTTAAGCATATCCGATTAGTCTGTTAGTCAAAGTAATCATGGGATACCTCATGAGCACCTGAAACAGAAAGGTTTCTTCATTCTTTTTCAAAAAA
The DNA here is from genome assembly GCF_947563725.1 of Argiope bruennichi. NCBI lineage: Eukaryota > Metazoa > Arthropoda > Arachnida > Araneae > Araneidae > Argiope > Argiope bruennichi. Next base: position 83,596,167 of record NC_079152.1, read on the forward strand.
TAACCCACATTTCGTTACTTTTTGGGGAAAAAAAACTTTAATTGACTAGCGCAACTGTCGAGCGATTCTTTTATAAAGTGAATATCGACATACTAATTCCTTGAATACTGAAGAACACATACAAGGGCAGAACCACTAACTTTTTTTTCCGTTCCCATTCTCACTATGCTTACCACTTATACCAACTAAGTGGGTTATTGGTAAACTGCATGATAAAATAAATTTGTTGAATTTCCACTATGCTAATTATATTCTAAATTCTAAGCTAACTCTAAAATATTTAAATATTAATAGAAAAACTGCCTAAAGAGTTATTCTTGTCATATCTTAAATAGTGTATTGATAAAAAATTCATTGAATGTATTCACATTTAAATAATAATTTTTATCTAGAAAAAAATTAAAATACTTTTACTGTCGTAGTCCATGCCTATCTTCCATAACATCTTTTTAATTAGATGGGACCTTTCATACTATATCTTAACTATATATGAAAAGGGATCTAGATAGGTAGTAGGTGTGAATCCAGCACGAATCAAATAACGTCAATGGCAGTTAACGTATTAAGTAAAAATGCCTTCCAAACATCTGTTCTGACAGCGCACTTTATACTTAAATTCTTATTACTTGCTTATAAAGATATTCAATTAGAATGCTTATTATTATAAAAAAAAAATACGGCCATTTCTTAAAAAGAAAACCTAATTTGTTTGCATATTCACACTATTTTTAATAGTGTGAATATGCAAATTTGTATTTAAATGACATGCTGGTTTCAATGAAAACCAGAGAGAAAAGAAGGCATTTATTTTAAATAGATTACTCCGGTGTTTAATCTTTCATAGTTGTATGTAAACTTAGCAAAGGAAAACACAGAAAAAACATTGTACAAAACATCCTAAACTATATCTATATTATCTTGCAACTCTTTTATAATAATACCTACTTAAAAGCAAAATTAAGAATTTCTATAATATAATTACCTACTCAAAAGGATTATTTTGTATTTCTTTGATCGAAGAAATGTCAGATAAAAATCCCAAGTAACTTCACTTTTTTCTTCAAAATACAGCTTTTTTTTCTTTATGTATCATCTCCAAATATTGTTAAGTGCCCAGGAGATCGCAAAATTTTAAAAGCACGTTCTTTCACATTTTTTTTTTCCGCTCTCTTTCGCACCGAGCCACCAAGTTGTAGCATTTTTCTGGAATTGCCTTTTTGAACTTTATAAAAAATAAAGCCAGAGCTAGTAGTATGTGCTTTTATAAAATAAAAACATAACCTTAACTCTTCGTTTTAAAAGGAATAGTTTCATACACAATTTTCCGTTTGATGTAACAAAGGATTAGTATATATATAATATATATAGCGCCTTCAAACTGATATTTATTGATGCATTTTAATGTAAATTGTAAAAAAAAAAAAAAAAAAAAAAAAAAAGATTATTTTCGTAATATTACTAATGGTTTATTATTGTCAATATTAATATTTATTGAATAATCTAAAACTAAATTAATTCAGAAGCTACCATACTTTTTTTGTTCTTTTTGTCCAGATGCATTTTTAGAGGCGAATAAACATTTCTCATTAGTTTTAGAAAAAATAAGATAACTGAGATCCGTTTCATATTTCTATAATAAAATAATCTAATTTTTTAGTTGCTCTAATTTAGTTGTTTTTGTATTTTCATAAATCTATTTTAAAATATTATTGTGGACTATAATTTAAGTAAAATGATAAAGTCATGCGCTTATTTTACTTGGTACATAAGACAGAACATTAAAATTAGTTTTTTTTATGCATATTATTTTCCCGAGTTTCAAAAGTATACTTTGCTTAAACAATTTAATATCTATTAAATATTCGTATCATTTTTAATCATATGTCAACAAACGCAGTAGTATAATTCATATTTCAAAAATTTTAACAATTTGAAGTTCGAAATTATTGCTGAATTTCTGACAAAAGATATTAAGTTTGATTTAAATACATATTTTTTATTGCAATATTTTATATCTGATCACACATATTGGATGATGAGAAAAAAAATCTTAAGAAAAGTTTTATATAATTGAAAGATTTGTGTGTCTGTGTGGGGTTGCTATTACGTGACATTAACAAATTAGAAAAGTAATATATTGTTATCTAATACGATTTGATATATATAATTTGATTGATTCATGATAGTTATCTAACATGATTTGGAATTATATATATTTTTTTCTTTCTTTTTATAAATTACACTTATACTACATCTGCAAAAGCATAAGATTAGAATTTATTATTAATGGCATTAAGATATTAGACTTTGTCTTTTTTTATCCGAAACTGGTGACCAACAGCGTCAGTAGCTAATAATACCGTAAAACACATATTTGATAGTATGAAAAAACTTCATATAATATTCCATAACTTACATATTATATAAGCTATTCAGGTAGATTAACATAATGCTTTTAGTATAATGGGATTTTGAAAAAAAAATCTTCACAATTTTGATGCTTTTCAGAAGTTATGGATGACTTTTAAATAAATAACACCTTCTTCAAACTTCCACAACAAAATAAACTAGGCTGTTTGATCCAGACAATATTAATTTTTAAACATCAATATTATAATTGAAAAACATACCTCTAAGTTAAGTTAAAAACAATAAAGCTTTGAATGAGTTTTAAATATACACATTTAAGATTGAATGAATAATTTTCGTAGTTAAATAGCTATGTCAAAAATATTAAAAGAAGATTTATCTTGCAGCAATCCAAAAGTTAAACATGAATTTTTGCTACTTATATATATATAAAAGTAAATAAGAAAAGTTTTTCTAAGTAAAAATATCAAATCCGTTTCACATTAAAGCTGAGTTATTATTTTTTTTGTCATATATTCCTAGTCACACAATTACAAAACTTCTTTTGGCCTATACGTCTTTTAAAACGAAGTTGCATTGGTTAAAAACCAAATAAAAGATACCTTTCGCATAAATATAAGGACCAGTAATGAAAAAACTAGTCATTTTCTGTCTCTTCGTCGAAAACAAACCATAAAAATCAAACTTTAAAACAAAATAATACAAAACGAAACGAATCGCATCTACGGGTGACTTAAATCGTGACCCTAGTGAAATCCTTCCCCGTTCTTACTCCAGGTATAAATAATAGAAGCTTACTCGGCAAACACGTTTTAAAACTAAAAAGAAAAAAAAATTGAAGAAAGAGAGAGAGAGACTTTTTTATTGCCATTTTAAAATGAACCTTGCTTGCCACGAACTGCGCAAGAATATGGCGTAGTCAACGTCCGTCTACCTAATCATGAGTTACTGAAAATGGCCTTTGGATCTACGGCATCAAACCTCTCTCATAAATATGGGAATAAATTGCCCGTTCTCTTGTTTTTAAAATCGTGATTTAATAAGATGACCTGTCGGCCAGGTACTAAAGGACAATTTAATTCGCAATTCGTTACGGTTTTCCTTGTTAGCCGAGAGTTACTTTTTGAAGAGAAAGTATAGAGAAAAGAGACTTTGATGTAATAAATAATTTCTTTTTTTTTTTAATCTTAACGTTTCAAAGGAAATCTAATTTTTTCTCAATTTTTCGTTTGTTCTAATGTTATTCTATTATATATATATATATTTCGACAGATAAGAAATGTAGGAATTTGTAACGTTTTCTAATCCGTAGTAGGCAAAAATAAGATTCTATCCTCACAAAAAATTATTTAGGTAAAAAGAACTAAAATAATTCTTGATTAATTAAAATAAAAAAATAACAATTTAAAAGGATTTTTATTGATGAATTTAAAATCTGAAATTTTATTTTTGATTTTGAAAAAAGATTAAAGTTAAAATCGTAAATGCCATGGAGTGCGTTTTAATAAATAGTTTCATCAGTTGTGGTGTACAGTCTAATTTAAATTTTTTTGGCTTATTGTGGTTAAATGCTTCATCATATTTTTTTTAACGTCTGATGCGTTTTCAATTTTTTAATTTGACCAGTAATAAAATTTTAAATTTACAAAATACTTCCATAGAAAAACGAAATTATATTAAAAAATTAAATCACTGTTATATTCTGAAAATATTAAAATATTCGTTTGGGATAGTTATTAAAATACACAATATCATATTAAATATTATAATAAAATTTAAATATCATCTATTATCAAAATATATATAATAATAATTTATCAACGTGGATGTGGAATTGTACAGAATTTCATCATCTAAGAAGGAGAGTGCAAAATTGTTGATGGAATTCATCTATACAAATATTAAGAAATTATATTGTTTCGTTTATAAAAATAATGAAAATAATATATAGAATAAATCCTTCAAACAATGGAAACAACACAAATGTAAACTAGTTTTGATGAAAAGCACTATATACAAGGAATAATTAAATTGATAGTACGGCCAAGTCTATGTCATTACTATCGGTATCCGCATATTTTTATACCTAGTAAAAAGTTGTAATTATGATTTTAATATTTTTATATATTTGTACTGAATTAATTTTGAACTATACAGATAGTTTATATGATGAATATCTATTTTTAAAACCAGCCGCCTTTTTTCAAGTAGTGGTTCGTCTGTAAGATTGGTTGTGCTTAATTTCAATTATATTTTATGAAAAATTTGCTGCGATACCAAGTTTGATGTGATGTTAATCTAATGTTTGATTCCCTTAATAAAATATTTTTAATGATCAGATTGTGATAGACATTAAAATTTATTTATTTCAATAGACTTACTATTTTCAAATATAGCCGAATCCTAATGGAATCGATGACATTAAAACTGAAACAGAATCGATGTATTCTGTTTCAAATTTCATGTTATTTTTTTGTGATAGTGTAATTAGTTTTTTATTCATCATGGAAACTGTGCATATATTAAGCAGAATCTTTCTTCTTTAGTCTTCAATGCTGGAATAAAATAACTTTATTGAAGCAATTAAAATGTTTTGAATTCCATTGCAACAATAAAATGTATTGTTACAACTGCTGAATTTTTTTTTTTTTAATTTTCGAAATTCAGGAAAAATTTGCAAGATAATTAAAATAATATCTAAAAAATACAATCTTTTAAAATTTTAGAATTGTTTAAAAATCAGTTTTGTACAAAAATAATGTTTTCAGATATTACGGGTAAACACCAAAACCTTGCTTAGTTTTCGAATTCCAATTAAAATTTCAAAAATCAAAATTGCTCCACTGTGCAGATTCCGATCTTTCAATGCATATCTGTACGAAATTTGGTGCTATAGGTTAAACTGTGGGACGCGTGGAGCACCTACGCAATAAGCACATATTTTCTTCATTATTAATAGTGGTGCAATATTTTTTTCTAGTGAATTTTACCAAAAGCATAAATTATACAGATTACGTTATATTAACAACTCGAGTCGCGGCCAGCTATATTAGTTTTGTTTTTTTACAAAATCCGATTTTAAAATACGTTTTCTAATCTAACAAAATTAAAAATGTAAGATCACAAACAAAAAGAAAGTCAAAAATTATAAAATTATTATTTAAGCTTGGTTTAAAATAATATTCAATTCTGCAAAATGGATAAGCATTTTTATTAGAGTAACTAAATTTATAATTATTATTAAATTCAAATCGTTGCTTAGAAGCTGTGATTATGTTTTAAAAGTTCATAACTTAAAAATACAAGACTTTTCAAGGATGTTATGTCAAAAGAAAGAATAAAACTCCATAAATATACTTTAAACTTTATATTAGAAAATAATACTTTTCTATTAATTTCATGTGATAAATGGAAAAATGTGATGAATTAACAATTTTATCTGACCCAAATATCGGTTCATTAATTAAAAACATAAATTTCAATTTATATATGATTTCTGAAAAATTTATTTACAATATTTATAAAAAGGAGAGGAAAAAATCAAAGTTAATACTACTTCCTTAAGAACAAAAATAATGGGCCAAGTTATCAATAAGAGCAATTTTTGATTTTCAGCATTTTTACAATTTATTAGTTTTTGAAATTTCAACTTTTTAAAAATGCCAATACATTTCACAATCTATTGTAGTGAACTTCTAAAATTTCAATATAGAATTTCATTTCTAATGAAATTAATGAGCGATCATGAAACTTCCTTAAAACCAGGAAACAATTGCAAATGCAATTATTATTGTGTAAATCTAGATTTATAGCTCACTGTTTTTCTGAATGTTTACATATAACACAAACTAAAGAATAATTTGAAAATTTTCTGTTCAAATAAATATATTAAATATTCTTTATGCAAATAACGCATTATATTTACTAAAAACATATCAAATTAAATATTTATGATGATTCCGAGGAATGTGTTATAAAACGGAAAAAATCAAAAATTCACCCTATTGAAATTTTTTTTTCAAGTGCATTCAGATTCACGATGAATTTAAAGAAAAAACATAGCAATTGTTTTTAATGACGAAGCTGCATTTGACTCAAACTGAAAATCTTGAAATAATTCTTTATTTTATAATAATTTTAATAATGCATTAAATGCACCCTAAAGCTAAAATACCAAGTTTAATGAAAATCTCTCAAAATCCATAAAAATATGATAATTTTTTAAAACTAAACTTCTTTCCATTCTTAACTATTCCGAATTAAAACGGTTAGAGAGCCAGCCTGAATAAAATTTCACGTACCATAACGTTTTCGTGCGACCATTTCTTCCCTTAAACACTGGCGTGTGTTTTCACTCAATTTCCCTCTATCTAAAACCCACCAGAGAGAACACAAAAATCCCTATTCCGCTCTTCCTATGCATATTTCAACACTCAGCGAATGTAAATCTCGCATTTCGGAATAAGAAATGGAAAATAAATTCCCTACATCCATCTCCAGACGGCTCAACTCGGAAAATGATGATGATGATGATGGTCGTGTGACGTCACGAAGAGCGAGAACTGTATTTACATGCCGTAAACCGGATGGCACGCCTAACGCATTCCGGATGAACTGTCTTTAATCACAACAATTTAGGAAATGTGATTTTAAGTTCGGTTGCCTCCCAATACTCTTCGATAGACCGCTAAAGTATAGAGTTCACTCATAACTTCCAGTGAAGTTAATGTGACCTAAACGCGATTTGGAAGTCAAACCCATTCACTTTGCAGCGTGGTGGGACTTCATTTAATATTAACGTTTTCCTAGTAATATATATAACATATTTTTTAAGGTGGATTTTTAGTCATATATCAATCTGTCTCGCTCAATAAGTAACTTAACGCAAACAAGAATTATTCCCCTTACGGGCATAAGAAAACCATTACAAAAATTGCACAATAATAAGTAAATTACGTCTTTAATGCTGAGTTGCGTCACATTATATCAACCAGTGGAAATAATCTCCCCAAAACTTTCTCGCATACTCTCTAATAATTGTCATTCCAGATAACTCCTTGTATGACATTGACCTACAATAGTTACGAAGTATTAAGTTTTGGCTTGAATTTAGCATTTTTGCTGAGTCAGTCGTGCGATACTTGGCGAGCTATTTGGCGATTAATCGATGGCAAGCATTAATAATGCCCAAAATCGAATTTGTTTTTAGTCATATTGTAGTCATAAATTCTCTACCAAGTTTGATATGTTTAAGTCTCTGAGTTTTTGAATTATCGCGTTTACTTATTTCTGAAAATACAGACCGATAGACAGTCAAACAGTAGTTCAATTTCGCTCAAAATTTGATAGATATCTACACTATTGATGTTAAATCTGTGTAGTGAATCTTATTTATCTAGCTCTCTTCGTTTTGGAACTATCGTGTTATCATCGAACACCTTGATAGACGAACTTCCTTTAAACAAATTTTGCTCAAAATTTGATAGAAATTTGCACATTTAGGGTAAAGATCTTATATCAAATTTCAACCTTCTAGCTCAAATGGTTTTTGAATTATCTTTGCCACAGATTTAGAGACGGACGGACATTTTCCAGTTTTTTTGAATTCAGGGTGGTCTGAAACATGGAAATTCATCAAAACCTCAAGTTTAAATTTTTTGACGATGACTATACTTTCTTACATATACGAGAAAGTACAAATTTGCTAGAAAAATTAAAACTATTAGAAATTATTTTTTATTCCTAATTTAATAAAATATTGCAAAATTTGAAGATACCACTTAAAAGAAGGAATAGAAAGTCTTGATCAAAATTTAAATAAAAAAATTAGATACAATAAAATAATTAATAATAAAAAAGAGTTTAATAAACACTTATAAATATATAAAGATGTTGTTAACATATGCTGCACACAAATTACTATCATTACTTTTTGTCGAATGGCAATAGTGAAATATAAACAAATCATCATACGAATGTTTCGGACTATTTCACTGAACGTTTTTATAGCTGCACTTAATTCAACACTTCTCTGAACTAAATTATGGAACGGCAAAATATTAGAAAGGCTCCAGAGAGAGCTCGCCGTGTCACAAAAAACTTCATTTAATAAGAAGAAAGAAGATGTAAAGGAAATCAAAATAATAGAAATATGAATCAAACTGAGCTAAATCGAGCACAAAAATAAATTTAAACGTTGCCAGATGAGCAATCCCTTTGGACATTGATATCCATATCTCCCAGAAATATTATCTCACACAAATGATTTTTGCTTTAGCTTTAAACTAAAAAAAAAGCCTTTTTAATTATATCAATTTCATTTCGTTTCAATTTTTTTCTTATTTTTAGTATTTTTCAAAATTTAATTTGATACATAATCTATAACAGCGTTCTTAACATTAAGATGAAATTCAAAAAAATCTTTCAGAGCCTTTCAATCGCGACTTTTGCCATTTTTTTCCGCTCTTATTTCGTAGTCTACACACTTTTTTTAAAAAACTTGCATGCGCTGTAATTTGTAGTAAATTTGAGTGGATTAAATTCGCATTTTTCAGGCGTAACGAATGCTTTAGTGAAATTTTAAAAAAAAATAATAATTCAATATTCATCTCATATATTGTCTCTCAATATTCATAATATTCATATTCTCTCATATTATTCTCATTCATAATATTCATATTCTCTCAATATTCATAATAATTCAATAAATCAATATTCAGCAGCCTCAGAAGTCAATAATCTTTACGAATAAGTAGGTCGCCAAAACCGGTCAGTATTTATTTTTTTTAATTCAAGAGTTTTGCCCAAATTTGAAGATACCACTTAAAAGAAGGAATAGAAAGTCTTGATCAAAATTTAAATAAAAAAATTAGATACAATAAAATAATTAATAATAAAAAAGAGTTTAATAAACACTTATAAATATATAAAGATGTTGTTAACATATGCTGCACACAAATTACTATCATTACTTTTTGTCGAATGGCAATAGTGAAATATAAACAAATCATCATACGAATGTTTCGGACTATTTCACTGAACGTTTTTATAGCTGCACTTAATTCAACACTTCTCTGAACTAAATTATGGAACGGCAAAATATTAGAAAGGCTCCAGAGAGAGCTCGCCGTGTCACAAAAAACTTCATTTAATAAGAAGAAAGAAGATGTAAAGGAAATCAAAATAATAGAAATATGAATCAAACTGAGCTAAATCGAGCACAAAAATAAATTTAAACGTTGCCAGATGAGCAATCCCTTTGGACATTGATATCCATATCTCCCAGAAATATTATCTCACACAAATGATTTTTGCTTTAGCTTTAAACTAAAAAAAAAAGCCTTTTTAATTATATCAATTTCATTTCGTTTCAATTTTTTTCTTATTTTTAGTATTTTTCAAAATTTAATTTGATACATAATCTATAACAGCGTTCTTAACATTAAGATGAAATTCAAAAAAATCTTTCAGAGCCTTTCAATCGCGACTTTTGCCATTTTTTTCCGCTCTTATTTCGTAGTCTACACACTTTTTTTAAAAAACTTGCATGCGCTGTAATTTGTAGTAAATTTGAGTGGATTAAATTCGCATTTTTCAGGCGTAACGAATGCTTTAGTGAAATTTTAAAAAAAAATAATAATTCAATATTCATCTCATATATTGTCTCTCAATATTCATAATATTCATATTCTCTCATATTATTCTCATTCATAATATTCATATTCTCTCAATATTCATAATAATTCAATAAATCAATATTCAGCAGCCTCAGAAGTCAATAATCTTTACGAATAAGTAGGTCGCCAAAACCGGTCAGTATTTATTTTTTTTAATTCAAGAGTTTTGCCCATAATAATGAGAGACTATTTTGCATATAATGAAAGTCGAAAATACTAATTTTCAGAAACACATCTTAAATAATTAATACAAATAATTTTTTAAATACGAATTACAAATTAACAAGTATAAAGCGGGACAATCAGTGATATTTTATTCAAATGCGGTTTATTTTTTTTAATCCATAACTATTGTTCTGGGTGAAACAAAGGGTGGAATTTGGGAATTTTTCGGCTATATTCATATGTCTGTTGATTATCATTATTATTTGAATTGATGCATTGTTTTAATATTATACATTAATTTCTTTTGTAAAAACCGCTTTTGATTATCTGGTTCCAAACAGCATATGCAAGTTCAAATATCATTTGTAAACTTTAATGTAGAAATTCTTCTATATGCTCAAGACTAGTCAAGCTCTATAAACTAAAAAAAAAAAAAAAAAATTAGATTTTGGAGTTAAAAAAAAAATAGACTTAAAAATATTTTCAAAAACCTTCGGACCAAATAGTGAAAATCCCTCATCTTTAAGAATAAAAGGTTGGAAAGTCTAATAAAAGTTGAAAAATGGAGAATTCACTTCAATTTTTTTTTTTCAAATTCAGTATTTTAATTAATTTTTAAATCCTCTTTTTTAAATGGGATATATTCTCTTATAAATAAAACCTAGATCATTTAATTGAAATTCAGGAAAATATTTGGACCATGCTTTAAATTGGAACAAAAGTCAAAGTACGGGGACTGCTCCACCTGGGCCAGGCAGTTTGATCAACTTGGAAAATTCCTCAAGTGTTTCCGATTTTTTAAGAATTACTACGAGCTTAAAAACAAATCTTCTCTCAGCGTTAAGAATTTAAAAAATGTCGGTCATTGATCTTATGGAGTTGCTACAAACACATTAATTAAAAACATTGTTATTTGTTTAAAACAATGAGTGTGTTTTTTCATCAACACCTTTGTATACCTTTAAGGCAGAAACCAATTAAAATGTCGAATTATTTTCAATTATCTTCCTTTTGTACAATGTTAGGAATTTTGTTCGAAGATGTTTATCTTTGTTGAAGATCCTATAAACAAGTCATTTCTAACTCTACTAATAATAAATATATTTGCATGTGTATTGTTGCTCGTCATATCAAATAATGGGGCATAGAGCAACCAAATTTGGTACATTCGACTGGAATCTATTTGGGAATGTGCACATCCGAAAGATTTTTAAGAAATATTTATTAAATTTTTAATTTATTAAAAATTAATTGAAATCGTCTCTCTTTTTTTTTCATAGTAAGTACCGTAAATACGACTATATAAAAATAAATATTTCATCCTTTCAAAATTTAAAAAATTCTCTTAAACATGCTAGTTTGATAATCATGTAAATTTTTCCTAAATTTTTTAATTTTTTTAAAAATAGTTTTTAATAAAGACTGCATTGTTGACTTGAAATTCAAATCGATTTGATTGCTCCATCAGATATTTAATCATGTTATTTTCTTTCATTACCGAAATCTGAAGAAAAAGGCCTCTATTTGATATCTGCATATTTCAAAAGACAAATATAAAAGTGAAGTTACGATATTTCAAAAGTAAAAGGTAGATGAACAGGACAGCTATATTTTAAACAGAGCTTTGATATTATTTGATTTCTCTCCATTAGAAAGGTTCACGTACACGATGGGAAAAACATGTTAACAAACATGTTAGCATATTAACAATTAAAATAACATGTCTTTAGGGTCTGATAATTTCATGGTTAGAAACAGATTATTGATGGAATCACGGAAAAAGTTATGTCTAAAATATATTTAATTGAAATTAAATATAATTAATATCCCTGCGAACCAACTAGTTGCCGAAGGTGGCTTGAAAATTGGAAAATAATTTTTGAAATACATAGTGTTGAAAATAATAAAGTAAAGCTAATAATAAAGATGAATATGTGTGTGTGTGTGTTGTCGCTCTACAGGCCAGGCGATTTGATCTTGAGCTGTCAAGCTTGGCATATATGCATATACATGTTGGAGAGTTAAAATGTCTACCATTAAGCAATTTTTCTTTGAAATGACTTTCGTTCCTATTTTCATTACTAAATGCGTTCAAATTAGGAGCCTTTTTTGCGAAAGACTCAGAATTGCTGGTTTTATTTGAGCAGGTTCGGAAAGAAATGACGAAACGTTGTCTAATATTTTTACCCTATTTTGAGAAACAGTTGGAAGAATTTTATTTATTTTTAAAAAGAATTAATTAGTAGAGTATTAATTGAAGATTTCTTAACCCTCCAAAATTTAATATCTTATTTATGAGCCTGAGAAGGATTATATTTCTTAAAGAAAATTTCATTTCAACCTTTATCTTAATTTAATATTTGTTTCGCAATTCAAAAATACTTACTCTGAGGAAAACGAATTCGTTTTTCTCTGCTATAATAATTTTTTTTTCTCTATTCATACTTCTCCAAGTTTGGGTCAAAAGATTTCTGATTTTTTTATTTTCAACTGCATATCACAGATATTTTTATTCAGTCTCAAGACAATAGTTTGAACTTTAAATTATTAATTTAACTTAATGTAATCTGGGTTTCAAAACAATAAATTTCCTAACTGAACAAAAACTTGTTTAATAATAATTATTTTTTATTGAATCATTCAATTTTCTGCAAGCAAATTTTAAAATCTCAGCCTCCTTAATTCTGAAGATTTACTGAAAAACATTTTCAGTCATTATTACTAAATTAAAAATATGAAACGAAACTTAAATGTTTTAAGATAACTTGATGTTTTGGCTTACTTTTTTGTTATCAGGTTTTTAAAATTTGCTATGATTGATGCGTATGAATGACACATAAATATAGATATGGACTTTCTAGAAAATCCATATATATATATATATATAATATAATGTATGTAATATGAATAAATATAGTTTTTATACATATTACACAGACAATTGATAGTTATACAGATAATTTTTTTCTCTACAATAAATATATACCGACAGATTTGCAACCCGTTTTTACATTTGATTCTAAATTTAATACCGACCTTTTTTCCTAGTGATAAGTCCCTTTTTCATTTATTTAGCTAGTTACGTTTTGGGTTATTGTGTTCGCATGTACATGGGCGGACAGACAGGAATACTTCTCATTCAGACTGAAAGCAATTTATGATTTTGATATCACCATTTACCAAATTTCTTTCACCTTATTACAGACTGAAAGCAATTTATGATTTTGGTATCACCATTTACCAAATTTCTTTCACCTTATTAGTTCCGATCTTGAGTAAAAAGTTCAAATACAGACGTATTTCATTTTTTTTTTTTCAGATTCCGAAAAATACTAAACTATCGAGAGTTTTTTAATAGAACAAATCTTTTCTATATTTCGTATATGTAAGGATTAAAAGAAAAGACATAAATTTTTAAAGTGTTTTAAATTCTCTAACACCATATTGCTTTTAGGCAATAGATCTTACAGAAAAATTCACTTTTCGGTGTTTTATAATACTTTTTTTGTTTGGTATCATTTGAAATAACTCATCACTGTTGGAATAGTAGGTAATGATCGGACAGAGAGAATTGCCAAATCATCAAGTATTTCTCTAATAAGTACTATCCTTCTTCATGATTCAAAAAAGAAAATTAAAGTATCGTTTTATTCTAAGTGGTAGGGGCAATTGAATTTAGATAAGAAACAAAACCCACGCGATCAAACCTTCTGTATAATTCTGATCTACTAACAGAAAAGCTGGTGTTCTTCGACAACATGTATGGTATATTAAATTAAGTATCGCCATTTCCTGCTTACAAAGCAAACACTAATATACTCGCACTGCAGAATGAATATGTCAACTTTACAGAGATGTATTACAGGGAAACAAATCAAAGTGCAATATTGTTTATAGGAAATCCAAAATATCAGTTGAAAATTTAAATTTAGCAAGGATATAAGCGTTCAGTACAAACAAGTGTTTATTCCTCCATTATCAACTTATGTTTTTCGAACTTAACACATGCTCACTTAACACACTTTACATCAAATATAGTTTTAAAAGTGTGGGATGAGTTGTTGTGTGATCCTGATATCCTTCTTGTTTCTAGAGGGACTTACATTGAATACTTATAAATCAGATGAATTTAAAATTATGAATTGAATACTTATAATTCAGTTGAATTACATCTTTTTAGTTATATTTGATTTCCAATGAACACCAAGGTTGTACTTTGCTTTGTTTCCTTTTAACAACCCTGTAAATTTGGGATATTCATTTGCATAGAGAATCACATTGAACATTTATAACTACGTTGAATTGAAACTTCCAGATGTTATTTTTGATTTCCGATGAACAAAATTGTTATTTTGTTCTCTTTTAATAGTCCATCATTTATGTTCATATTATTTTACGTTTTGCAATATGCTTTTTAGAACTTTTACATTTTAATTTCCAACTTTTGAAAAAAATTACTACAATTTCTTTATCTGAATTCTTTGAGAGGAAAAAAATCCACATTTTGATCTTTCTATATTTTTGAAATGCACATGGATCTATTCAGTGATTCCAGTGACATTATACTATTATGTTTTATTCGGGTACAAATTTTTGATTTGGTTTGGAAAAGTATAGTTAACATAATGTTTTTTTTAGCTTTAAAAAACAAAATAAAAGATTTTTAAACAATAATTTATTCCATACAAATTAAAAGTGTGAATAATTTTTTTTAGATATTTTAATCTCCTGTCAGTTACATATTAGGACAGTGAAAGTAGATTTTCAATAAAAAAAAAATTATAAAAGCTTTTATTTCACCTTATTTTGTATATATTTTTCATATAGACAGTTTTTGTATTTGTCGTTTATCGAAAAATTATTAATGATTCATTGAAAGCAAAAGAACTAAATAAAATAGCAATATACATAAATCAATAATCGAAACATGTCTCCTGGTCATCATGGTATCTATCTATCGCATTCAAAATGAAGGAACATTGTTAATGTAAAAAAATAAAAGGGGAAATGGATTTTGCTTTAAATTTTTATGAAAACCGCACACCAAAGAATCACGTTCGAAAAAAAAAAAAAAAAAAAAAAAAGAAAGAAAGAAAGAATTTTGTAACATTTTTAAAAAACCGCATTCGCGACTATTGCTTCTATTTGTTATGAATTAGACATTAAAAAATAAATTATTTATGAACTACATAAACAAATGTGAAATTGAATTGCCTGTGGATCATCCGATAATAGTAGGAACGAATATTTTTCTTAAGAAAATAATTTTTTTGACAAAATGAATAATATTTCTTAGAATCTCAAATCAACCGACAAAATTTTTTGAATTTCAATCCGAAATGCGTTTTAATGAATGCGTATTCAAAATGAATCAGTTATTTATTTTTAATGATCTACTTATTAATGAGTGAAAAAGAATGGGGACGAAATTCTAATTACAAAGTCTCAATAATTCTGAGACTTCTAGTCCGATTTGGATAAATTTCAGACAGAAGTGTGTATTCCTGTATTACATTTATTGATACATTTCTGGTGTTAATATATTTTGTCTTATTTGTTCGCACACTAAACCATCTTTTTATAAATTATCTTTAATTAGTTATATCGCCATTAGGTAAATCATCATAATTCTAATGAAATTAAATAGTAAAGCTTTTTTATACGTAGAAATGTCGATATATGAATTTTCTTTAATTTTTTTTTAAAAATTTCATTAAACAAATAAAAAAAATCACTGCGTTTGTTTTCTGGTATTTTTTGAAAAAAGGGGATGATTAAATACTTAATAATATAAACTTAAAGCAATATTTATTGTATTGTGCATTTTACTGTACAGTACATTTTATTGTATTGTATCAACTTTTCACTTTTATAATTGTTTTATGTCAGATTAAATAAATTTTCTTTGCAATAGAAAGTGTGCAATTAGACCACTACACTGAGTATTTCAATTTAATATCTTAAAGAGATGTTATTTTTTAAGTTATTTCATGGACTGATTAAAACACAAATATTTTACTTTAATGATAAATACTTAAGGGAGACCGTTTCATTATATCAATCTTTCAAAAACAGTCCATAAATTTTTACCCTACAAATGAAAAGACATCTAGATGTGAAATTTAATTACTATTGAAAAAGTAAAAAAAGTAAGAACTTTAATAAATATTGAAAAAGTTTTCAATATTTGTTTTAGTTAATACTACTTTAGTATTAAAGAAATATGAAATAATTCAAAATTAAAGCGAAAGGATGAAATGTAAAGTAAAATGTGATTATTACAAAACGAAAATTATAATTCTTAAGTATTTAGAAGAGACTTAAAATATAAAGAAAACAATTAAAAAAATGCAAAAAACTTATTTGTCAACAATACTTTTTATTTTCTCATGTGTTGTATTCACAAAATGATCCTCTCTTGGCAGTCCTGTACAAACTGTTTTTCAGATAAATAAAATGTAAAAGAATGATCAAAATAACAAATTCAGGAAAACAGTTTTGATTATTTACTTTTCGTAATCTTTTAAATAACACAGCTTAGAAAATCTTGCATTAAACATACAAGAACAGTAATATACTTTGACATGCTTGAAGAATAAAATACATATATCAATTTTGTATAAGAAGAAAAGGTATATATATATATATATATTCAGAAACTAAAGGAATAGAGTCGATTCAGTTTAATTGAAGCATGTAAATTCAGCCGAATCAATTAAAATTTTTAACCCATTCTTAATCTAGCAGGAAGAAAATGAATTATGCAGTTAGAAATAGGGTAATTACGTCTGTCATGATATATGATATAGCATAAAATAACTCCATTTCATTATCTGATTTTTTTTAAAAAAAAGTTTCTGAATATAAAATAAATTTTAAAGAAACGTAAAAATATAGTAAAGGCAAAATTGTTAACAAATAACTTATTCAATATACATTTAAGAGGATACATATAAGTGATTATTTTTTTAAAAAGTTGTGCATAGTTCTTTGATTTTTCGAGAAAAAAAATGTTACACATTCAACTTTTTATTAATAATTTTAAATTCAATCACATAGAATTAAAAAAATGAAAACAAATGATAAAATCTATACTGCATTACTTCGAGTCGAACTTATAAAAAATAATAGCTATATAATAACTATTAGTTATTATAATTATTCAATTAAATATGAATCATTATATTTACTCATGTTTAATTGTTGCATGTGATAGAATAATCTGCTTGTTCAACAGAAGAAAAACTTTTAAATTGCACTACGTTCCAATAATATAGTTTCAAATTAATGTAGTAAATTAAAAAAAATGATGAATGAACAGATGAGATACTTAATATTTATTGATGATTCCACAATATTTAATTTAATCAATGATATTTATTGAATAAAATGAAACCCGAAGAGAACCAATGAAACCGAAGAGTTAAAACATATATCCCCATTAGAAAGGAGAATACATGTATTTTGATAGAAATTAGAGTTTTCAAATCAGAAACGAATATTATATGTATTTAAAAAAAAGTCGAAGCAACTCTCGTAACTAGATCCTTTAGTAGGCCAGTAACTCTTTAGAATTTTTACACAGTTTCATACAGGACTCATGTAAGATCAAGTTCCTCGTGATAAACCACGTGACATTTCACCAAAAGCCACGTGACTGAACACAATACAATGGCGAATGACAGCTGTACAGCACGACAAAGTAGAAAAGTTATTTGTCAATGATCTTTCAAACTTTCCATCATTATCATGAAGTTTTATTTTAATGAAATTCAAAGGTTGAAATTAAAATTTAAAGCTAAGTAAAATTTAAAGAGTTTTACATACGTATATTAAAAATACCAATTAAATTAAAATCATAAGAAATGAATACTTTTTGTATTTAATTGTAAGAGATAATTAATTATTATACTAATGATATACAACATATGCCGTGACTACAAAAATACCACAAATTAAGTCATTCGGAAAAACTTTTCAATTTTTTTTTATATAAATAAAATTACACTTATAAAAATAACGACATATAAAAAAAAACTCCTCATTTTCCTCAGTTAATATTATCACAATAGGGGAAATTATATTTTCTTTGGAATACGGGAATTTATTTTAAACTCGCATTTGCAAGTGCAAAACTAACAAGTGACATTTACAGATTAAATTAATAACACTTTGTTTATTTTTACAAACATGAGGAAAAAAGGAAACGAGAAATATTAAAATACATATTTTGGAAAGATCTTCAAAAAATAACTTCTACTTGATGAATTATTTATATAATGCACTGCTGAAAATGTATACGCATTTGTTTGTATATATTTATTTATAGATCATTTTAAGTACCGACGCATATATGATTATTTTAAAATCAGCGACGATGCAATTATGTACATATAGAAAAAAAAAGTTTAAAGAGTTTTGTACTATCAAAAGTTTTCTTGGTCATCAATGAAAACAACTATTTAAAAAAAAAAAAAATATTTATCTTTAAACTTTCTCGTATTCTTCGAATTCGATAGATGGCGCTGTGTTACACTTTAGAATCTAGTAAAACAAATCGGATTTGTTTGTTGTAAAAGAGGAAGGGGGAACAAAATTATTTTGCGCAAGAAAACTAAATAGTAATGATTTTTTTTTTTTTTTTTTTTTTTGCCTAGGTAATACCTTTTTACGAAGTTATTTATTTATTTTTTTACTTTTAAGCAAAAGATGTAATAAGTTATTTATTTGATTGCGGTCCAACGCAAGAATTTTACATTATATTTAGTTAGGTTAACTGCTTGCCACTTTGGCACTTTTTAAAGATCTATTTGTGTCTGTTATTATTATTTCTAGAGCACATGCAGATAAATAATGAGATTCATGGCAGTGGCTTAGTGACAGAGAGGATATAAACATTGAACATCACTGGGACCAGGGCTGTTTTAGAATTTGATAAGATCTTGAACAATCATAATTTCAAGTCTCATTAGAGCCATAACTAAGAATTCCAATGCTTATGGTTCAATATAAATACCTACCCAATAAAAATAATTCAGGTCAAAGAAAAAAAAAGGTGGCAATTGTTTTCTAAAAGTCTTACAATTTTGCAAATCGGTCCTTTTTTACGAAATGAAATTGCACAAGTCAGCTAAATGATTCTGAAAATTATACACGCTCATATATAAACGGTTTTAATGTTTGCAAAGTGTAGTACAGCAATAATATTTTTAATATAACGCTTTATAATTTTATCTGATTCGTTATTTTTATTAGGTATTAAAATGCGCCCACCTACTTTTTCACTGGCTGTCTTTGTATGAAAATGTTTTTGAACTGATATGCATGCTTATAATACTTTACCAAACTGATAGTTATTTAGTTACAAGGTGTTAAATTTTAGGCATAAATAATTACAGTCATGGCTATTTATCTGGGGGGACACTGATTCATAATTATTAATGAAGACATAACTATTGTTCTCCCCATACACAAATACGCCTTCATAAAATCATTTTTATTAAATTAATTATTAATTTTTCAACTATTGTTCAGCCAAACAAATAAACTTCTTATTTCCAAGTTCAATTAACCATATATATATTTTTTTAAATTATATCATTAGACCATTTTGGTTCTCACAAATGCATTATAGTTACCTTTCTGGTATTATTTTTTTCCTATGTATAAAATAAAATGGCATACCACAGTGAATGAAAATATTTTTTTACGATGTTCAACTGCTACAAGTTGCAACTGCGCATAAAATTATGCTCATAATTTTAAAGATATCACAAAAAGTAATATGAACAAACTATGATAAAATGTATGAAAAGGCAAAAACAAAATAAATTCTTTAATTGCAAAATTAAACTAATGCTATCACTTTAGCGTCGGTACTTTGAATGCTGATATAACTACATTTGATGTATATACAAATACGTACAAGCACTGGCCAAAGTGAACCAATGAAACAGACATTAAAGTCTTTGGATTCGTCTGACGAATAGTTTATTATATAACCTATCCATCAGCCAATGGCAAGAACCAATTACTCAAAAATTTATATTTGAGATAGCTTTAAAATGAAAGTTAAAAAATTAATAATCATTTGAGCAATTAATTAAAAATGATAATTATTTTTAACTTAATGGGAAAAATAAAAGAAAAAAAAACCCAGCTATTTCAAATATAAAATTATTGAGTACGCATGAAAACATTTTTAATACCATTGACCGATGCGCTGTTTTCACCTCTGCAAGATGGCATAATAACAAATTAATATGTCAGAAAAGAAAATTGTCCTAACCTTTTGGTCAAATTAAGAAATAAAAAAAAAATAATAACCTTAATTCTTTTTATGGCTACAGATATTGAAAATTTTGAGCAAACGAATGTATGAAATTCAGTAAAATGATATCAAAATGTAATTAACATTTAAAATAAAACTGGGTAACATGTAAAGTTAATTAATATGAAATTTATATGTAAAGTTATGAAGTACAGTTAATAAAAGTAAAAAACGTTAAATTGGATTGAACTATATTGTCAGAGGACAATTTTATTTTCTGACATCAAATTTTTGTCGATGCTTCACCGTTTCAGTCGTAAAGATAACCATGACAACATAACACAGATAGAGAAATAAAACCTCTCAAAAAACAATTTACAGATATAATATTAAAACAGGATCTTGAGAAGTTTTTGCTCATAATACTGTACAAATGGTATCAAGCAAATAAAAAAAAAGGAAATAAAGAAATATCGATGAATTAATGAATGAAAACCAACATCTGAATGTAAATGAGCAAACAATAGATTCACATTCAACAAAATAATCATCTCCTGTTCTTTATACACACAGCCCAGTAACCAACTTTTCTAACAGACGGTCGTTCTAGAACATTGTCCTTCGACCCGAGAATGGTGAGACTCTGATTGGAATGGTCGATGCTTTCCTTCGCCCAGAGATGGGCCAGGAAGTGTCACAACCAACCAGTGGCGGTCCACGCCACCGAAAACTGCGGCCCCTGGTTGAGCAAATCTCTGGGTCACTGCAGGGGCATGTATGGCCAATTGAAAGAACTACCACTTAAAAGCATGTCCCTTATGAGCGTTTCTATGGGTGTCTTGCCCACCAGTCTGACGAAAAATAGTTGCTCTATGACTTGGGATGAGACAGTCCTGAGAGATGGCAAGCGAAGCAACAGTTTGCCGAACCGCGTGGGTTGGTTAGGGTACTGGGTGCGACAGTATTCTTCCAGGGCACACTGAGATTTCTCTTGAAGGCCTTCGATGTGGGCCACGTCTGACAATCCACAAGCATCTGTAAGAAAAAGAAAAAAAAATTAAATAAGGAATCTAATAAGAGTTAATGATATAGGTGAACAAAATACATCTTTAAAAATACCCCAAAATTCTGCAATTATTATGCAGTCAGACGATCTAAGTGAGATCAAGTAGTAACATCAAAATTTGCAATGTAGGCTATTGGTCACGAATTTGAATCTTGGCTATGCAATTCAGCAAAAATTCTTTTTTTAGCCATAAGTCTAAAATTACATATAAACATCAGATATCAAATTCGAGATCTATGTCTGAAAATTAAGCCATTTTCATCAATTGTGAAAATCTGTGACATCGTAATAAAATAGAATAAAAAGGATTCTTTGATTTAGCATTCAAATGATTTAACTCAGAATTTAAATATTAGTTTTCAATAACATCAGGATGTTGCTGGATGCTCTAGTGGAAGAAAAGTGCATTTTTTAACCATAAATCAATCGTTGTTTTTCTAAATATCGCCAGAATCGAAAAAAAAAAAAAGAAATATGCATCTCAAAAAAATGTTTCTTGTAAGAATGCAAATAGAAGAATTCCATTGCAATCTTCACAAATAGCTTCGTAGAGCTTAATTAAAAAACGTAGTAGAGCTGATTTTATAGTTTTTGGAACTTTCTGACAGAGAATTATAGTTCAGAATAATTAAATCAAGTCTCTAGAAAATAAATTCAAAGTGAAGACACTTGGTACACAATAGGAAAATTATTAACTTGTAATTTACAATGAGTTTAGCTGAGGTGAATTTTCTTAAATGTAAGTTTTTTAGAAGTAACTATATTTAAATATTTCCTCTTTTAATACTGAAGCTGAATTTGATAAATTTCATTAAAAAGAAAACATAGTTCTGTTTTAAAAAAATTCCATAAAATCTATACCTTAAAAAATTTACATACACTAACATATTTTAAAAGAAAGAAAAAAACATTCTAGTATGAATGTGTTAATGGAAGCCTTTCTCAGAAATGGATTTCAATTTTTTAATAAAAAATATAGAAAAGAGTTTTTTAAATTGTATTTCTAAAAATAAAAGATTTATAAAAAAAATGTATCTACTTTCTTTTTTATAAAATATAACTCTACAAATGTGCTTCAAGAAACATAGGAAAAGAAATCAATTTTAACTCTTAAAATTTCACAGCTTTAAAAAAAAATAAGCTTACTAATAGCAATGAATAATTAACACGTCAGTGACATGTTGCAAAATTAAAGATAAAATGAATACGATTTCCTTAGATTGTAATAGAATATATATATATATATATATATATATATATATATATATATATATATATATATATATGTACCATCGTAAGTCAATTCATCGATCCAGGGCTCACAGTGGACATTTTAAATCGTTATTAGTGTCTCCTGAAAAGATTTCTCTTTTTCTATTTACATGGTTCTTAAGCAAAGCTGACAATACTTCAACTTTTTCCAAAACAAACTAATTAAAAAGCAACAAGTTTCATTAAATATTCTCCTTTAAAAAATGGCATAAAACCGCACTTAAAAATAGGAAAATGCTTGCTAAATATAATCACTATTTTGTGTATTCAAACGTAATGATAGAAAATTAGTTTCCAATAATATCCAAATTCTTCCCCAAAGAAGTGTTGATAATCATGTTTAAGGAAAATTTGTCACTGGGAAAAACATGAATTATTAGCTCAATCGTATTCGCATAACACATACTTATTTGCTACTATTTTCCTCATATCATTCTAAAATCACAACTGAAGGTTCATCAAACATCAAAATTGTATACATGGATGTAAAAGAAGAAAGAAAAAATAAATAAATAAACACAGAAAGAGGGGGAAAAGAAGAATGTGTAAGGTCTTCCCCAGTTAAAAAAGTATCTAATATTTAAAAACGAGGCTTATTTAGAAAACGGGTTTTCATTCAATAACAAATGTCAATCAAGAACAGAGCATCTACTGTAAATGAAGGCCTAAAATAATAAAATTACCCTGCTGTCAAATGCATGGCATCCTGATTGGATGAAGTGCATTCATTTTAGGGTAGCTTAAGGCAAAACTCATGTAATGACGCTAGTTATTTTCTTTCCAACTTGTACAATGGGCAAACGATTTTTTTTTCATTTTATTTATCTCCTTCATTTTACTTCTTTATTTACGTATTTTTTCAGGACCGGGATTTTATTTCCTGTCCGAATAAATTATTTTTGCTGCTTCATCTCTAATTAATATTTTTTTATATCTTTTGTTTTGATTTGTTTAGATGTTTGTTGAATATCAGATGGCAAAAAGGGGAAGGGGATATTCTTTTGCTAATTAAAGTCTTAATTACTAATAAAGGAAACAAATGTTAGCCGGAACAAAGTTTCGCTAATCAGTGCCTTATCTGCTATTACAAAAACAGAAGAAAACGCTCCATTTCAGTTTTAAAACTAAACCTAATGACCGTTTCCAGCAGATAACAAGTCAGTTCTGCAACGTAAGCTTTGTCGTAAGACGGCGGCTTCATTATAATTATAACAATTATTCTAATCAGTGCATTCAGATAATGAATCATTAGCAGCCACATTTTGTTTAGAAAAAAGAAATCATTAATAAAGTTAATTATAGGTGTTTTTGCTAAAATATTAGTGCATGTTTTCGATATTAAAAGAAATGGAATCTTAACAAATAAATAACACTGATTTTTAAAAATTGCTTTTAAGTAGAATCAACTAAGTATAAAAGTGCATACAAATATATTTGAAATAAAAAAATGAGCAAAAAAGTTAATAATAATTATACAAATCTCATATTAATTTGAAATTCATGAATTTGATTTTATTAACGTCTATTCCTATTCTATTGTGCCCAGTTAAAATCATAAAACTAGCCCCAGATAATGGAAGTTTATGAAATTAATTAATAAAATAATAATTGCATTCATTAATAAGGATTTCATTTATAAAGCTACCTTCTTTTAAAAGATATTTTTCTAGATATAATCACCATTTTGTAGGGTTTACATACATGAATTTAAGGATACTATAATTTTTTATAAAACCTGTGCCCTTTTTTCCTATTGTTTAATTGTTGTTGTAAAAATTGCTCATGGAAGACATCTTATTTTTTAAACTTTTAATTAAAATCTTATTGACACTCAAAGAAAATTTCAAAGAGATTGAAAATCGTAACTTGGCAATGTTTTAAATTTGATTTTTAATTATATAACGAAAATAACGTGCACAGATACTCGTTCAAAAGGCATTCAATATCTCCTCAACGAGTGTGGGTATAAATACAATAAATGAAACAAGCAAAAATATTAAATAAATTTATTTCTCAGTATACATTATATAGCTTTTGACTAATAACAGAAAGAGATTATAATTTTAATAACTTTTCATATAATTGCCTTGCATCTCCTATTATTAACCGAAAAGTATCTAAATTTGAATAAATCATTGATAGCCGCAGAATTTTATAAAATTTGGCTGAAAAATAATTATTAGTTTTCAGACGTATTCTGTTAGCTAACATAAACATAATTAGTGTCTTATTATTTTAGTGTATTTTTAACTTATTTAAGCGGTGTTACGATGCTAATGAAATATTTTTATGAAATATGAACATATACTATTATCTTTCTTTCAAATAATATTCTCGTGCCAAATAGCAGCAATATATAGAAGGACTGTGCCGGTCACTTTATAGTGAAATACAGTGTGTGACCGGCGGCACTGAACGAAAGTCTAGCCTATTCTGCCGATCATCGATTAATTACCCTCACAGAGCAATTGAAATAACTCATCAATGTACTAATTGATCACTGTATTATCTTTTACTGTTCTGCGTTAAAAAAAAAAAAAAATCTTTTTTTGTAGAGATTAGATCTTGAGAATAATAAGGAAAGGCAGTAGTCCAACAACTGAAAAGTTCAAACGCATTCATAAATTGAAAAAAAAAAAAAAAATTGAAGTTCAAGTTTGCATTTAAGTGGTTAAAAATAATTAATTATAAAAATGCGGATAAATTGAATTTATTACAATTTCTTTATGGCATAAGACCTTTGCTACCATAGATTCTGCGCAAATGGAAAAACTTATGAAATACGTTTTAAAATTTCTAAATATTTATTTGGTTACTGGTTTATTTTTAAAATAAAGCATGTATTAATATGGGTACCACTGCAACTAACAATAAATTCAGCTGTTTCAACAAGTTGGGCTGTCGCATGACTCCTCTCAGATTCATATCTACTGTCTATTTATATAACCTTTCTCTATTACAGATAAAATAGCCAAGAAAATTATCAAATTACATAGATGATTTAAATCACAAATGAAAAGCATGGCAGTAAACGTGTGAAGAGGCGTGTGAATAAAAAATGGAGACAATTCTTAAATTGTCATGCTGAAATATTATTGAAGCATATGTTCACTTTGTGGTTATTCCTTATATATTTTCTTTTCATTGCAGGCCACTGAAATTATGAGCATTAAAGAATGAAAACAACAATGAAAAATGTTCTTTCCATGAAAAAGTCCTTGGCAGACATTAAATGATCTAATCCTCCTAATAAGTGGCAGCCAGATAAAGAAGAAAACAACGCTCTCAGAATTTTAATCCTCCGTCTTTTCCAAAGTTGCTATCTATATGATAATTCCAAAGCATGCCGAGAGTAAAAACATGGTTTTACTCACACCCCATCCAGTTCTGAGTGACAAGTACAGGTGTGCTTTCCACCGTACACCCAAGGTAGGATATCCATTTAACTCAAGCTTAATTTTTTTTAAAACTTACTCAGAGTAAAAACAATAACAAAATAATAATGCATCTTTAGATATAATTGAATATAACAATGGATGATTTTTTTTTCTTTCGTTTTCTTCGTTCCATCTCCTGCTGTCGACATAAGACCCCAGTTTTGGAACAGGTTTCTTTTGGTTCCAAGGTCGCGAAACAAATATTGCAACCAAGTTGTTTTTTTCTTTTATAGAAAAGAGTGTTACTAGTTTAATAGGTGCGGAAAAGATGCATGCAAGAGATAAGAATGAATTGCTTAGGTGAAATATACTTTGGTGTTCGTGAAGTGAGATAAAGATCAGTAATATGTTTTTTCTCATTTGAATTCATAATTATAAATAAAATTCATCGATCATTTTTAGGGTCTTTTTAAAATTATTATTCATGATTCAATGAATTTATGCATCATACTTCACATCAATAATCTGCAATAAACAACGTAAGAGGTACATTACGGGTTTGTTTTTTATTCTACTCTCTTTCATTGTTAGGGAAAACAATAATTAAAGAAAATATCACGATCATATTAAGAAAACGATAATGAAAAGAAATTTCAATGAACTCTAATGTAAATCCTCAACGGAATATCTTAATAAGCTTCACAAACATTTCATTGAATTAAAACCGTTAATCAAACGATGCCAATGCAAATAAATCTCACACATGTCGCGACAGTTTTTGTTTGAGGTCAAGGTCCTTCCTTGCAGTATAGTGAAGAATCGGTTAATTGGATATTCATGGGCCATTTACTATTCTTTAAACATTTCGAGTAGAATGATACAAAATGAGATATTTTTTTCTAGTCGTTCGTCTTATAGACAAACAATGCTCAACAAAATAATTTAATTTAGATTCGAAAACGTTTACATAGCTTTAAAAAAAAATGTCATTTTTTTTTTCATTTGAAATAGACCATCATCTAGGTAAAGCCGAGTTTTACAAAGCAGTATTGTAAAAATTGCTTGTAATATAAAGGGTGTTTCTAAAATCATGCGACCTGACTTTAAAACTCGACCACGAATACAGAAAAAATACATTTTTACAAAATAATATGGGACTGTAAATCGGAAGGGGGGAGCACTATAGGGTATGTCTTGCCAATGAATTAAATAAAAGAAATCGGTACACAAGAAAAATTGTGAAATGCAGAATGAATGGAAACCAACAATAGTGCAACAGCATAGTTGTTTGAGAAACAATTTTACAAGTGTTAAGCAGCCTAACAGACATCATAATGCTGTAACCATAATGGTAAGTAAGACGCATTACAAACAGTTGATTCTTGGTGTGCTTAAAATAAATGTTCAAAGGTGTTATTGTTCGAAGCTCTACACTCTTCTTCGCATGCTGTTGTTCACGTAACTCTTTGCTGTACTATTGCATATATGTATTTCACTAATCTTGTGTAGTAACTTTGCGTTTGCTACCGCGTGTTTTTTTTTTTTTTAATTATAAGTCTGATCCATCTTTTAAATTTGTCTCGTGATTTTTAGAAATGTATTTTCAGAAATATCGTTTAAAGGAAAAAAAATTAAGCGATTTCAACTAATAGATTACAATTTTATGCCACATAAGTTTTGCACTAATTATTTTACTAATACTAAAACACAGGTATATTCGGTTAAAAAGATCAAAATACAGCTGCGTAAGGAAATATGTATTTTAATTTTTTAAAAATGAAAAGAAAAGAAAAACGAAATGATTATAGGCAATTTTCAACAAAGGGGAAAAAAACCCGTCAAAGAAATAATTCTGTTTTGTATAATGCAATTAAATGACACTTTTCTACAGATGATTAATTTCGTGGATTTTCTTGAGAACAATAAGCCCTGAATAATTATACCAACTCTCGTAATTTAACAAACTATAAATAATTATTTTATTAATATATTTTCTATCGCATGGATAGAAAAAGACATTTTTACAAAAGCATTTCAAATACAGAAAGACATATTCACGTTGCCACTATTTTGTACAAAACAATAGCAATGTAAGAATATGATAGACACACATAGGAAGCTACTTCTTGCTGTTTCTTTTAAATATAACAACTTGAGAACATTTTTAGTTTCAATTGTTCAGTAAATATGAAAAGTCTTCATTTCCCTGCATTTCACAGCAACTGGACCGTTATTGAATTTCAACTTGTGAATTATGCACGAACCGAATGACGACATTATACCAAACATCCCAATTACATTTCACTCCCACGGAACTGAGAAACTGAAATTAACTAGCAGGAAACTAAAGTAGGCCAAAGAGGTATGTACAACAAATTAAGCAGTATAAAAACTCATCAACTAATACAATTACAAATCATCGGCTCTATATGATGAATCCTTAACTTCTGAGATCTCCAACATGCTCGGCAGCACAATTAGCGAACCCTAATTCTCTACCAGATCATAAATTACTAAACACTCGACTGAGTTCCAACACCAATTGCCAATTTCCCTAATTACTCTAAGACGAATTACGTCGGGGTCTTGGCGGACTGAAACGAAGATCATCAGTCGGACCTGACACTTGAATTCCTAATGTTCCTTTCGAACAGGGAATAGGCGTTCTCCAGGGTATCGTAGGAGCCCCCGGATTCTGAGGGAGGGGTGGTTGTTCGAAACGGGAGTCAGTGTGGGTCAAAGGACGCGAGGCCTGCTACATTTATTCCCGTGGAGAAATGGGAAAAATGGATGAGCGAGTTGGTTCAACATGAATCTTTTTAAAAGGAAATCATGTTGGGCGAGCTCACTGCGACACGAAGGTGAGCTTCTCATGGCATAGATGATGCCAATGATTAAGTGATGAAATATTCAAGATGACTTTAGTGGTCATTCTCAGGATCAAAAAGGTGACTTGTATGAGGGTTTTTTTAAACCAATCAAAACATAATAGTATTTGCTACTAAAATGTAATACATTTTTTTAAAAGAATTTTCGTGGTAAAAGGTTTGATTCTGAATAGACAGAAAATAGCATTATCATATTCAAAAACATCAAATGTTTAAGATTTTGTAATTTACCTTTAAAGTAGCTTAGAATGTATTAAGAGTTTAGTAAAGAGAATTTTTCGCATCTAACAAATAAACGTTCATATTAATTTTGTTTAAGCTTTAAAGTGTGATACTTTATAATTTACTTTTCAAGTAGCTCGGACTATATTAAGAATTTCGTAAAGAGAATTTTTCGCATCTAACAAATAAATGTTCGTATTAATTTTGTATTCAATAATTATACAAAAATTACAAAATTTTTAATATACTTCCAATGGCAAATTTATTTATAGATTACTTGATTAATTTAAAACTAAATGCAAACCATTGACTTAGCAAAAAAGTTGCAACTTATTTGAAAAATATTTTATTTATTTTTCTTTTTTGCAATAAAAGAGCAAAGTATTTTTTTCTACCAAAACTGAAACATTTCACGGGCATATATCTAACAAAGTTTTAAAACAATAGCAATTGTCTTTTCGTATTATCTTTTCGAGACGAATGACAGAAAATTCAAATGCTTGTTAATAGAATTTTACGAAATTGCACTTTAGAGAATTTTGTAAACAACTTTAAGAAAACTTTGTAAAAATCACTTTTTATTAAGTTGAAAGTGGTAATTGTAATTGAATTCGCTTTCAATTTTTTAAACTTTAAAACGAATATTTTAAAGTTAAAATTGACAAATATTTTTTACAGTACAAAAATATTCATTTTTAAAAGCATATTAGACGTAAATGGTTATCTATCAATCAGAATTAATAAATTATGAAACAAATATCATGATAATGCAAAATGATGATAAGGATAAAAAAATTGCATAGTTTTGTACGACCTGCAATTGTCTTATCACCTGTACTTCAACACTATGCGTGATATCTTATTCTGCGTGATATCTCACACCAGTTCCAACACTACGAAAACTGTAACTTACACCATAGCATTAATTTTCAGAAGTCATGGGCGCGTTCTTTTTACTGAAAACCCAAACTTTGGTGGCCTTTTCAACTGTCAGACAACACTACATAAACTTCATTCATCTAAGGGGCGGAAGGGGGAGGGCTGAAAAATAAGTCACGTATAAAAAAAATTCAGAAGAATGAGCAACTAAGAAACAGTGTTTAAGTATGACCTCTACAACCTCCCCTTATATCTCGTACGACAAATTCACCTTTGGAAAAATATGAGCTGCTTTGAAAACTTCACCACCACCAGTTTTGCTCAACACGCAAAATGGTACGCCATAATTTTAAATGGCACGGTATAAACATTAAAAGAGGAAATGAAAAACGACTGGAGTTGGTCGTGGACCTCATTGGTTGTAGCGTTTCGGTTAGAACTAGTAATTGATTGGTCATGTCTGAGTTGAAAGTGCGATCCTTGAACTTAGGAATTGAGCTTATTTTAGACAGGCACGGTATGGCAAAACTGTAGCGAGCTAAGCGTTCCATCGCGCTCCTATTTGTTTTTAGTGTTTTTCATGAATAAAGATAGATAATGGCCAGTCTCTTCAGATGGATTGCTAGCGTGCGGTGTTGGTGATGTCTATTTATTCTGTTCTGAAGGAAAACATGAAGTAGTTTCTTCGATCTGTTCCTTCTATCGGGTCAGAGGTTAAGGAAGTGCTATGTATCATTTGTTGAGCTGAACAACGATAACTTATTTCGATCACGATTCGAATCCGCGCTGAATACTTCATTAAAACTGCTGTACCTCATTCATTACATTGCTCAGATAATATATATAATCTTGTTAAAGGGAAACAACAAAATGGTGGAAGAGAAAAGCATGCATCATATTTTTGACTAAAATAATATTGATAAAAAATTAAAACGAATACAAATAATTTTAATCTGATATATAGTTATTTTCTAAGAAATCTTTGAAAAGAAATTAAGGAATACTAAACTGATGAGAAGGCAAAGTTAAAATAAAACTTACAAATGTTGAATTCGCATTAATGCATAAAGTAACTAATATCCAAAAATAAACCTAAATAATGAGCAAAATAGCGCATTTTTGAAGAAATATCGAATAAGTTGCATTACTAATGAACTGAAATATTTTTATGTCCCATGAATATGCTATGCAATGATACAGTATTCGAATGTAACAATCAATATATTAAAAATGCATACTTAATTAGCATTATTTTTGTACTATAATATAACTTTGTAAAAAGTCCCAAATAATAATTTTATCCGTATAAGGTTTTGTAAAATAAATTAAATTAATACAGGTCATATCACGGTTACAACTAATAAAAATTCTGGGTCTTGGACAAAGCCACGAATCTTTAGCATGGTTTTGACATACAATTGTTACGAAATATTAATCTCTGGCATAAGATTAATACAGAAGTACCTAGGAACAGAATTTGTAGTTTGGATGCCTTTTTCCAACTAATTACGATCAAAATTTGACATAGAGCTGCAAAATGACAAATAGCTACAATCAAATTGCCACATACCAAATTTCATTGATTTAAGTTATTAAGCTTACATGCATAAAAAAGTACCGATCAAGAAACAATCAATATTTGGACAGATTTCATTCAGAATTTGATAAAAATCTACATTTCAGATGCTTGACTTTTGTATTAAAATTTATTTATCTAGCCCTATAAGTTCTGTAAGTATCCACTTTCCCCCGGACAGTAGAACAGATTTGCTTTGAATGCATTTCGTCCAAAATTCAATAGGAATTTACAAATCTAGTGCCAAATCGATGTAATTCCAAATTTCATTTTTCTAGCTGAAACTGTTTTTAAATTATCACGTTCACAGACGAACACAATATGTGTACAAAATACGAACACAAATGTATTTTTCAGATTCAGAGAGGTTTGAAACGTGGAGAAGCGTCAAAATCGTGAGTTCGAATTTTTTGACGATTGAAATATTTTCTCTTAAGTAAATTAGAAAGTAAAATATAACATAATAGTGTTAAGTTATCGACAACAACATAAAGAGCGTCTCTTCTTATTATTTTTAACAAATCGATTCAATGCGAAAATCAAACGCTACAGAATACAGGAGACACAAAATCAACAATGCGAGAGTGAAAAAAAAAAACATTTTGTATAAAATACTCTTAACTAAAAACTTAAGTGAAAAAAAAACAGCATCCATCGCCACCGTTTTCGATATATCACATTTGTTCTTGGTATCATCAAGGATTTAGAAAAGTGACAAACAGAGAGAGGGAAAAAATATCCATCAAGACAGAATAAAACATTTTTCTTCTCTCCAACACCGCGTCAAACCTCTCCCTCGCTACAAACAAGAAGAAAAAAAATCAACTTACAAACCATGAGGCATCAGCAACGCATTAGACAGGAGAGAAAGAGAGAAGAAAAAAAAAAAAAAAAGGGAAATATATATAGAATATATCCATCCATCGCTTTATATACCTACATATAGAAAAAAGTAGATGATGAAGAGAAAAAAAGATCGAGGAAAGCGATGCCGGACAGATCTAGAGTTGATCCGGGAGTCTTAGGGGCGATTTAGAGGCTGTGCCAAACAAATGGTCCGTTTATGCGCTAGATCTGGCTTGAGGTAGGGACGTGGTGAAGGATTTCAGTTCAATCCGGTTCCGCTTGCCGTTCATCAAGCCCAGTCAGTTGGATCGACCCTTGGATTTAGGAAGATTGCGGAGATCATATCCAGAACGCTCTGGTTTAAGCTCAAATGTATGGAGACAAAGTTTTAAATTTCTTATTTTCAAAAGTGCTTTGAGGTTGGTGGAACTGAGGTGCTTTCAACTATCTACCATGAGACAATAAAACAGAACTTAACACGGAGAGAGAATCGATCCTACAGAAGGAAAGTACTTGTTTTATATAAATTCACAAAATCATTTCTGAAATCTAAACGAATAACCTAGTCTGTAAGTTCTTTAACATTTCTTATTGACTGAAATTGTACTGAGGATAGCAATGTTTTCATTATGAAATGCATTTTAATAATAAAATGAAAAAGTTAATATGAAAATTTATTATAATTAATCAAATTTAAAGTTGTTGAATGAGAAATATTTGGATTTCTAGACGATTTTAACATTGTCCAGTTTGTTTTCCTTAAAGATCTAGATAAAGTTACGAAACTCATGATTCAAAGAAATAGAATGTAAGAAACTGATTAATTCATTAATAGTGGGGGGGGGGTATACTTAACAAAGAGAATCTACCATGAAACAATGAAAGTATTAAATAGCACCATTTATTCTGACAAAATAAGTTTGAATTATAATGGAAACTAGATTTTATGAACTCAATGGTTAGCCATAAGTGCTGATTACGGAAAAATTAATATATTAATATACTAAGATTCGCAAAATGGCGTTTACATTAATGTTTTAAAAAGTAACAATAGACATAATAAATCTGCAAAAAAAAAAAAAAAAAAAAAAAAGAGGCTTTTTTAATAAGAAAAAATCAAACCGTCAAAAAGAAAAAAAAATACAAGAATAAGAGCCAAAAAATAAAACATTCAGAATTTTCTTGATAATACTTTATACAAATCTGTCTTCGATTTTATTTTGAATACACACACACACACACACACACACAAAAAAATCATTAAAATTTTTAAGTTTAATCTAAATATTTCTAAATTCCATGTACCTGTAAGAATTCGAATAAAAAAGATAATAACGGCATGAAGTAAGTCAGCCATCTGACTCTTCGACCCGCCACGAAGGCACACGGATTTAAACCATAAAACTGAATGACCGGACCGCCGCAACAGCAACACTGGTGGGAACTGTGGTTGAGTCCTAAGGGTCATCACCGGCTACGGTACAACCCTCCCAGAAGGAAGTACGTCCCGTCATCAATGGGAGAAGTCAGATCCCCCACCTATTTGTGTACCCTCCTGGGTGGTGAGATCCAACCATCATGCCGAAAGCATCTCATCCTCATTTCGAGGTGCCCCCCCCGGGGGTTAACGGCATGAAGTAAGAATAATATATTAAATTTTAGATGATCTTTGTTTTAATTGGCCATCTGAATTATTATTTCCTATCAGATATTAAAGAAACTAAACGCCATAGTACAATTCGTGTATATAAATTTTTTTTCTATATTTATCCAACAGTCAATTTATAAAAATACAAATTGCACATCATTTCTATTTCACAACAAAAATAAAATCACCAGCTACCAAATGATCCTTTTATTGATTCCAGAAACTTCACCAATCGTACAATAGCACAGCAGCAGATCCTCACGATGAAAAGAAATTAACTATGTTACAATCCATTCAACCGAGAAGGTAGCAGAACTGTCCAAAACATATCAAGTAACATACTAATCCAAGGTGAAGTCATAAAGAAGAATACAATCCACCTTATCAAGAATTGCATTTAAATAACAGAAAAAAAGGCCCTTATGGAACGGTAGACCTCGAAATCAAAGAGCATTAACCCAAATTCAAAATCCTGATGTACCCTCTCTTAATCCTTTTATGAGTCTATGAAGGAAACCCTTTTTAATGGTTTCCTCCTTTTCATTAACGCGTTATTTATTTCTTGCTAACCTCTGTGCATTGAGTGGTTGCCACTCTTTTTATTGCACGAGAAAATCTTTTTTTCCAGATTCGTTGTGGTAGGTTATCCTCATAAATAACACGTATTAAAGTCATGCATTTGGGACCTTTCTTTTTTTTTTTCAAGCTATTTTTTACATTTCTCCGAACTTTTATCTATAGTTGCTGTTAGTAACTGTCCTCTGGCTATTGGAGAGGAATTTTTCGGAGCTATAATGTTTCTCCGCGTTACGTTTTTGTTTAAGAAAACATTCATTAAAAGGATTCCGGATGAGTAAGCAGTTAGTAAATTAAGAAGGATGTCTACAGATTAGCCCATAAGATTGAAACAAATGACCGGGGATATATATTAACAACAAAAGATTGCTTAGTGATGGTTGTAATGTAATTAGAACGGTGAATATTTGTTTTTTCAAACTTAGGTTAAGTATTAGCATTAGTTATTTTTTATCAAAATAATTCGCTATTTGAATGATATAAAATATTGTTTATATAATTATTAATATATTTTATTACTGATATATTGTATTCATAGAAATTCGAATAGCTATTGATTTGTGATTCCTATTTATAAATGGAACGATAAAATATAAACAGTACACCGAATTTTACTAATGTTTAGATTTCTTGGTAGTTTGCATATTAAAATTGCAATTTCATATTAAAAATAAAAACAATAATGTAGTTGAAAATAATTATAAAGAATCTGAGTCTACTACATGGAAACTGATCATTATTAAATTCCACTTTTTCCCCGTTTAACACACAAACATAAATGGCATTCAATAGAATGCAATTAAAAAAAATCGAACTTACAAATACTACCTAAATATTTTTCAATCTTTAAGTCCTGAATATTTCTCAAAGTTTTCAAAGGAGAAAACAGAGTATTAAATAAGCTTTTAAGGTGAATATAACATCTAAATCATAAGTATCCTTTACTAAAGGTTTTCGGCTTGGATGGAAGTTTGTATCTCCGATAGTAATGTAACAAACACGATTATTACTTCACATGTCCTAAAGAAATAAATATTTTGTAACAATCCGAAAGTAATAGATTATATTTGTGAAATAATCAGACTGATAGTTTTTATTCATTGTTACAATGAGTAAATATTCAATGATACAAAACCAACTATAACTTTATTTAAAAATAGGTTATATTAAATTTTCACTACTTTAATTTTGTTATTAAGTCTTATAAACAATATGACACATATAAAATTAAACCTTTAAGTGGACTACCCGAATCCGATCCATGCATTAAATTATTGAAATTTTAAACTTACAATTTAAAAATTAAATGATTCATAGAAGTTACAATTAGATAGGTACACAAAGGAGACAGGTAATTTATAATCATTTCTAATACTATGGACTATTAATTGAATCAATACAATTAGCATATTTCCAAAAGAGAAGAAAAAACATCCCAGTTAAGGAATGAAAATCATTTGAATCTATCTTTTCAAATCAATAATCATTATACGACATGATAAGAATCAAGTGGTGACAACCCATAATTTTAGAAAAACTACACTAGGTATTTTATTGAAATGGAGATATGACATGAAATCAAGCATTTCTTTTTAGAACCAAAGTAAGCCAAAAAGTTTTAGCTATCCTATATTGGATCGTAAACGTATGTTAAATGACTCACTTTCAACGTTTATGAACTATGTAACAAATTTTAGCTACGTATTACAGTTTAGCTAAAACAAAGAATTAGTCCATTCTATACCGGACCTCCGGTATTAATCAAAACATTTTCCGTTGATATATCTATTCACTTATTCACTATCCACCCTACTTCTAACCCAATTTCTTTTTCAAAATGCCCATAAAATTCATAATATCCAAGTCTCACGTATAACGATAATTGCTAATAATGCATTTACTTAAAGATGACTAAACGCCCCAGATTAGCCGATGAAGTACACACTTCTGATTGTCTCGAATTTGTATTGAGTATCCAAAATTCTCCCATATTTTCCATTACAAAAATTTTAAGAAGATTATTTTTTTAAAGTTAATTTCTGAAGATTCTGCAACCCAACTTGTATTACATGAAGAGCACAGTAGCTCTCATTTGTTGGAAAGAAAATATACAGCAAAACTTCTTTGCTTTCTGATCGTACAAATATGTGTCAGAGGAGAAAAATGAGAAAAGTATTATGTTGTATACACGCTGCATGATTTGAAATGGAAGGAATGGGAGAAATAATACAACACCTTTAGTTTTTGTGTAGTATCTCTTTTTTTTAATGCATTCTTCTAGAGCAAAACACGTATAAAGTGGTCAAATTTCTTAGATAAGCTAGAAAAATTCGATTTTGGCCATTTGTTTGGGGCAGAGTTTATGCTTCATAACTGGAAAAAAGAAGTGTCCGACATTCGATTTCGCCAAGTATCTGCCATGTAAGCGAACTGATGGCTATCATATTCGTCTATATCAAACATTCCTCCATGTGACATAGAAGTTTGGAGACGAGGATACTAGTTTAAAAGTCTTCTTCGTAATTAACAAATCACTTCGCAGAATTACGAGGTCCGACCCCAAAATAGTTCTTGTTTAGCTCCTAATAACGAACATTGATTCAACATAATTAAATTTTCGACTCCTCACGGTGGAACTTTCTGAATAACATTATATTTATTCCACCATGAAATAACTAGTGCGTATGTTTTCTAATGTGAATGAGAACAATGAGCAAATTTGGAATGACACCATTCAAAGCTGATTGAATTGAAATAAATTAAGCAATCCTTCGCAGAATGTTGTTTTTAAAATCAGATAATCTTTAAGAATGAAAAAAAAAATGTAATGGCAAAATAAACATGTGTAGATAAAAAAAAATAATTGAGAACTGCTGCACATAATTACACATAACTTGCAAAAACGTACTTTAAAATGAGAACAATAAACATTAAAAAATTAATAAGCGCATTTAGAATGATGTTGTCATAAGTAATCAGCTGTAAACAAATTATTGAATCGTTTGTACAAGTCTTCTCTTTCAGTAAAACTGCTGTTTAAAAAGAAAAAAGAAAATATTAAACAACTTCATGAAGAAAAATATTACCGTAATTTTATAAAAACATCGCATTGAGCCATACTTGTTTTAAACAAAATAAAAACATACCAGTTTAATTTAAAAACTAGGTTCTATAAATAAGAAAGATAAACTATGCAGGGAAGTATTTTGAGAAGCGAAATAGAAGTTACGAAGTTTTTCCTGTTTTTAAGAACTTTACGTACTCATCATAATTGCATTATGTTTCACTTTATCTTATAATTTTATATGATTAAGAAAACTCGCCAACGGACACATTTTTTTTTCATTACGATAGATTTAAAGCGATTCTGAAGGAAGCTCAGAAAGTGCAATTGATGGTAAAGAATCTAATGGAAAAGAATTATTTTCATTTTGCCTGAAAAATCGCAGATACTCTCCAACGAATCCAATATCTAAGAATATCTTAAACGTATATATACACACATAAAAGAAATCAAGGAAATTGAAAATTCACACAGAAGCAGACACACACATACACTATATATTTAATGTCATCGCAGCACGTAAGAATATAAACTCAATAATTAAAACATTGAAATTTTTTAAAAAATTCATAATTACAATATTTTTAAAAATTTAATTAAGATTAGGAAAGGAGTTACACGAAATAAAGCTGCATTATTCAAAAGCTTATTTTTTTCACTTCAAAGTGTTGCTACGATATGCTTCAAAGTTACTAAGGAAACACGTTAAAATTTTGATTAATCTTTATTTAAAAATCCATTAATTTTTTTTTAAAAATCTTTCATAGTGAGACTTATTTCCAAGCAATTTGACAGTATGAAGTCTTTATAAAACGTCAGGAGGGATATTTTCTTTGCGCATGACCCAATTTACAGATATTAACTTCTAAACAATTTCATTTTTTCAAAAAAGAATAATTTTACATGTAATCACTGAAAGTTAAGAGCTAGCTCTATCTTTCTCTATTTTATTAAAAAAAATTATTAGAATCAAAGGGGTTCCCAAGAAATATAACAAAATCTTTACACAAAATGTTCGAATTAAAAGAGGTTTGCAAGTTCTGCTGCGATTAAAGTAAAATAATATAAATTTACTTTATAACCATGGCTATAATTGCAATTTATTTAGACCTATCTTAGTGTTGACACTATCTCATACTTATTCAATGACACTATTATAACTTTAAATTTTCAGAAGTTATAAATTGGGATTCGGAACAATTAGATGTGATTGCGACCCTGTTTGGACATTTTGAAAGCTATCTAAGAATAAATATGTTAATTTAAATCAACTTAAGGTATCAATATGATACAAGATTTATATATGTAAATATAATTTTAAAATAATTAAATTAATGAAACCAAAAATTTTACTTTTATTAATTAAAAAATAATTCAAGCCTTTATTAGATCATTAATCTCCCTTGGTGAACAGTTGGTTCGATGGGTATATTGGTTAGAATTAATTTCAATTAAATCATTTAAATATAACTTTACGACCACGAAACCCTCAAATATTAGGCATTAAAATTGTGTTATTTAATATGTCTTGTTGATTGTACATATGAACGTTTTCCTCGTGGCATTGTAAACCTATTAAAAACGTTGAAGTTTGATTTCTGTCTTCTAATTTACGAGATAATTATTTTAAAAATTTAATAATAATAATAAAATATTTATTCATTTTATAAACTATACAAATACAAAAGTTATTCTCTAGCTTTTAACTATTGAAAAAAATCCTGTAATTAAATATTTGAAGCAAATATGAAAATAAAATGATTTTCAAGAAAACAATGCAATCTATTATTGAAATTTAGACAAAAAAAAATGATAAATTTAGAAAATTGCTTAAATTTAGGAAAAATTTACCTAACTTTTAAATTAGTATCATTAACAACACATTTTTTTCCAAACGGTGTAAATATCATTTTTGTGCAATAATATTTTTGGAAGTTATTGTGGAAAAAGCCAAAATTCAGCTTAATTTTTAATTAATTAGAATTTTAAAAACGCCGCTTCGAGGCGCACATTTCTACACTCCAAGGTATATATCTATCAAGGTTGTAGGTCATAAACATAAAGCTGTAGGTCATAAATAAAACCCACAGACAGACAGACACACACACACACACACACACACACACACACACACACACACACACACACACACACACAAAGACAGAGAGAGAGAGAGAGAGAGAAACACCAACACACAGAGACAGACACACACACACCTTTATTATTAGTTGATATTCACAAAGTTACTTACCTTTTTATTTCTCGAAATTAAAAGGTAAGTAATTCCCTTTTTTCAATAGTATATTTTAATTTTATTCATTTTTTTTGATAACTTAACAATTCCTTGATTTTAGACATTAGTCTTTTCAAGTACTAGATTAGAGAATGAAACAAGCTTATTGTGTATAAGAATTCATTTATATCTAGCCATAATCACCTCGGACACAAAATTATGACATCTAATAACTAAAATTTTAAATTTATGAAATGACTCATTACCATAAAAGAACATTTAAACATAATATGCAAATCTTATCAAGCTGTATAATGTCTTAATTTCCAGCAGCAACAGAATAACTAGACTCGAGTAAAATCAATGGTGTT
Organism: Argiope bruennichi; assembly: GCF_947563725.1. Taxonomy (NCBI): domain Eukaryota; kingdom Metazoa; phylum Arthropoda; class Arachnida; order Araneae; family Araneidae; genus Argiope; species Argiope bruennichi. Next base: position 83,636,666 of record NC_079152.1, read on the forward strand.
GGCCTCTTCAACACATCTCTCAAGCTTTCTTGACTTTCCGCCAAAAGAAAAGGAAAAAGAGCAAAATAAATAAGAATCCTGTCTCATTAATAACTTAAACATTGCTGTAAGTGTGCTCAACAGCTGTTTGCTTTTTTAACCGAGCCTTTTAAGAAAAGGGCGACTTAATTTTCCTTTCGTTTACAACAAAATAAAAACAACTGCCTTTGCAAATGATGTAATCTGACTGTGAGGAAACAACCAGCAATTTTATTGTTAGCAATTCATGCAGATGCAATAATAAAAGGGGCAAATTTATTTAAAAGTGAACTTGTAATCGGTGTTACTTAGTTTGGCAGCGTTTTTGAATATACGTATGATTTAAATTATAACATTCTCAAGGTGAATACTGAGCCAAGAAATAATTATTGGTCCCATATTAAAATGTTTACTAAGCAATTAAGAATTCTGTTTGAAATATCGAGGAATAATGTTTAATGGATCATTTCATGTTCACGTCATAGCTGTAAAATAATCTTCGACTATACAAATTTTGAAACGAATGCACTTTGTAATTACTCGTCTTAATAGTAGGAACATTTCTTTCATAACTGAAATGTCTGTGAGGTTTATTTCCCGTGTTTCTTATTTCGCACCGTATTATAATTCCAATTCTACGGTCAGAAATTTAATTAAATTTCTAAAAATACTCATTAATTCTCACATTTTTTCTGCTTTGCTTAATATCGCTTTTAGTTTCAGTCATGTGAAAGATTTTATAAATTATTATTTACTAAACGTATATTTTATGAATTATTTATATTATCATTATTTTATAAATTATTTATTACTGGACTTCAAATTTCAACAGCTTAAAGTCACAACTCAACCACCACCATTATCACACATAAACAGTGGCAGATTTATGCATCTTGCGGATCTAGTATTATATTAAATTATGATGCCCATCTGTTAAAAAATAGTCTGCTTAGTTTCACATTTCAACACATTTTTAATTTAATCGAAAATTAATGATTTATATTAACTAATGTTAAAGGTATATTTTTGGTTAATCTTTTTAATTTCCTTATTTGAATCTTTTTATTTAGTTATCAGAACTCAAGACTGCAAGACAGCCCTTTTTGTATAAAATGTCATCGCAGTAAAGTTTGGTACTGTCATAACTAAGTAAATGTATTGAATCTTACCGGAGACTAATCAATTATACTTTATGAAGTATTTATATATCCTTAAAATTTTATAATTAATAGAATTCATATTTTTTTTTACAAAATTATTTATTCGACAAATGTGAAAATAAAGTTTTCCATAGACATGACTGCAGTCGCTTCTCTGATTAACGGGCCAAACCAGCGGCCTAGGGCCGAAAATCGCCACTGCACACGCACTCTGTCATACCAGAATAAAGTTGAGAAACTTGCTCATTTAGTTTAGGTCATGGTAAAAAGGTAAAATTAATCTCAAAAAATATTAGATCCATAAAAGTGTTAGATAAAAGGAAAAAAAATTTAATACTCGCAAATGTACGAAGAAGAAAATTCAACCGTTCCCAGCAGGTAACAAAAATTATTAAAGACAACGCAATCCTCTATTGCACCATTTTCACTTCACATTTCTAAGTACTGTTAATGGAATATTTTATTTATTTACAAACATTTTCTTACTCGTGTTTTGCTTCGATTCGAGCGATTTGTTGCAAAAGCGGGAGGTAACATTTTACATTTGTGTTTATAAATATTTACCCGGTCTTCTTTTTCGACTTTGTCGGATGTTTTACATAAATAGCTCCTCCATTAAATCACACACAGCAAACGAAAAAAACTTAGAATCCATTACGAAAAGAAAAATCGTGAATTTCTAAGTAGAAAGCAAATATACACTTCTTTTTTTTATTTTCATGAGAAAAATGTTTTGAACTTACATTTAACTGGAATTCCCGCGTAAAACTAGGAGGCAAAGCGTGCGTGTCATTAAATGCAAAATCCCGAGTGTATTTCGGATATGTTGACATGCTGACGTTTCTCATTTTTGTTTTCATCTTCCGATAATATGCTAAAATGCTTTCAAGCATTTAAAGAAAGAAGGGGGGAAAGTCGCCCTCACTTTTAAGTCTCTTGGCTAAATCTCTCTTTAAATATTTCTAAGTCAACTGATGGAGAATTCCAAAGACAGAGCACCAAGAAATCGTCTGCGAGGAAGAAAGTTTCTAGATAGAAATTTCTTTTACTCTTATGCATTTTTTTCTTCTATTTTTTTCTGAAAAATGCATTTGTAGAGTGTGCGTCGATCATCTATCTCAATGATTAGTCTCAAAAGAATTCATTCTAAAAATATATTAAGCGTTAAAGGGAGGAAAAAAAACTTATTCGGCAAACTGTTTATTCTATTCCAAAGTTAAAGAGTATCTTTTGCTTGAATAATAATACTTCCAGGAGCAATTTTGATCTTCATGTGACTAAAAAGAGATGCAAATAAACAAAGAAAATCTATCATAAGAATGATGAAACTTCAGCAGTTTCTTCTAAATTATGAATAGAACTCTTTAATGTTTTTGACTATCATATTTTAAAATGTATTGCAATTATTATATATTAACCCTTTAAAGGGCCATTTTTTTCTAGTCATATTATGTTAAAATATTTTTAGGCTTGCAATTAGAATAAGAAAAGGGATTCATTTAGCTTATTAGATAAATTTAATTTGATTGATTAATTAATTTGGTTAATAATTAAATAACAAATCGAGACACATCATTTTGATTGAGATAAAGAACTGAAGCATCTGAATTTCTGTCTTTCTAAAAAAAATTGTCAGAACTTATGCCAACCTACAAAATTTCATACAAAGATTGATAAATTTGGCGAGAAGCATACTTCCCACGGCCCTAGAAAGAGTTAATATTTATTTATACGACAGAAAACAGATGGTCCATTTTTGCTCTGAAACAAGTGAAAGGCATCGATGAAACTGTCTTAGTAAGTCAAACAAAGACACTTTATTGTTTAACTTAAAGTTTAATTTAAAGTTTGATGATTTATCTAATTAAAAATTTAAGTTTTAAATTTAAGAAAACAATTTAACCATTAAACTTATGTTTATTCGCGAAAGACTTCATTTTTACTACCCCAATAATTTATTCTGTACATACACAATTGGGATAGCACTTTTCCTGGGCTCAGATAAATGGATCACGTAAAAAATTGCAAACATTGATTTAAGAAAATATAAAATAGTTGAGTTTTTAATTCGCTTTGCCTTCGTTTTCTTTTTAATGATTTAGAAAAGAAGAAATAATGCACCCTACCTACTATCACCACACTTCAATTATATGATTACATTTCAGCATATGAAAGGAATTCTCAAGTGTAGTTCAGAGCGCACTTGTAATAATTATAATAACACCATTAAGTTTTTATGTGAGACTTATTCACTGAAACAATAAAAGTTCACAATTATGTTGTAGATCTGGACTTTATCAAAAAATCCAGCGTTTGCATAAGAATAGGGGCCGAAATAATGTATTTTGAAATAAATAACAGAACAAACCTTGAGAATTTTGGCTTATAATAAACTAATTCATGTATCTAACTTATCAGTATTATATTATTTTAATCCTAATAGGTCAGAAATTAAATATATAAAAGTTTTAACATAAAAACTACACTACTTTTGAATAACATGTAATATAAAAAATCATTTTTTATCATCTACTTTCAAATAAAAGAGTGTTCTAATGAACCAGATGATATTTAAAAACCACTGCTAGCTAATTTTCCCTGTAAGATATTAATATTTGCTGTGTCAGCATTGAAATTTTATTCAAAAATGCTGAAATGTAAGAAAAGAATTTTCGCTTGAGCGCTTGACTGAAGTTTAATTTTAATTATGGTTAAATTACTATTTTAAGATCAATACAATCATTGTCAAAAGACGAATTAAAATAGAGGAGAAATTTTTTTTAAAAAAAGTGGTAGAGTAGTTTAAAGTATAAAAACTGCGACAATTTTTAATTTCTAATTAATTGAATATTTAATTAATTTTTATACTTTGGGACAAATATAGAATTCTTTCTCGTGTCTTACAAGAACACAAAATTCGGTTAAAAGTAGTCCACTTATTTGTCGGTCTGTACTTTTGCATACATATAAATGGTATAACTCGCATACGCAATGACTTGCATCATTGAAATTCTGTATATTATCTTGCGACAACAACTGTAGTGCTGTGGCAAAATTTGGTGTCAATCGGTCAGCAGTGAGATACTAGAAAAAAATACTAGACTGACGCCAAAGGTCTGTATTTCGCACCTTTCTCCAATGCTATGCAAGGTATCCATGGCGTTATCAAAACTCCACAATTTTATGTGGTGGAGGGAGGATGGATTAGACCTTCACTGGCGAATAGGTAAGAAAGTTTCAAAGAGACCAATGCCGCTGGTTTTATGTTTTAATATAGTAGCTAACAAAAAAAAAAAAGGTCTGTAAAATTATGAATCCAAACCATGATGTTTTTATTACTAGTAGATGTTATTACTAACCTATCACTTGAAAGTACAATGGTAATCATCATGTAATATTTAATTTAATTTATCATTTCGAGAAAAATTTAGATATTCATTTATTTGAAAATAAAATCAAAATTATGTAATGTGGTATAGTCACATCTTGAATAACATTCACCTCAGTTTTAATTGAGGAACTATAAATTCGTTATTAAAAAATACAAAATAACTGCATTACTTTTAATAATGAAATTATAACATTTAACAATGAAATGATTTAGGAATTATAACATTGAAGTAATTTAGTATACTAGTTATACAAAAAATACATGATGAGATGAGGCAAAGATGAGGCAAAAATAATGAGGATTACATTAGATATCCATTATAATCGTGGCTGTGAGGAAATTGCTTAGCTGAGAAACTGTTTAAAATAGCATAGAGTATTAATTATATTTTATATTGTCCTAGTCAATAAATATAATCTGATAAATTGAAATCTTAATTTTAATACTGTTTTCTAATCGTAATAATCAACTTCAGTAAATTATTTTATAAAAATCTAACATTTTGAATAATAAAACTATCGTTCCTCTGTGATCAAATCTGATCGATATGTAGAGCTATGAATTCCATTCTTTTCGATCAATCAATGATCGCCACGGGAAAATGAAATTTCTTTATTGGATGAACTTCTTTGAACGAAGTCATTAAAATTGTCTAAAATGAGTCGAGTTGTGTAGCTATATTTAAAGCTTCTTAATTTAGTCAGTTTCAATGTTAGAGTGCTGGAAATATTTTAATAATACAATTAATAGCACTGGAGTATTATATAAACATTTATTTTTCGTAAGTTTCTCAATAGTACATTCACTAATTTAAGGAAAATAAAATATGGTTCTCTACATCACTGGCGAAAATTTTTCGGTTGGAAATATATGCCTATTCCTTGAAGAAATTAGCTTTTGAATCAAAATGATAATTGACACACTGTGTGAAAATTATCCTTATCATAATGCAGTAAAATTCGTTGTTATTCATTATATTACCTCAAATCAGTGAAAATTTACAGTTTAAAGTTAGTACTTAGGGTACTAACTTAGGTAACAACGGTAAACAAAACTGATTTTAAAATTAGTACCTAGGTAAAAACATGATTTTAAACTTAGTACCTAGGGAAAAGCAATGGTAAACAAAACTGATTTTAAACTTAGTACCTAGGGAAAAGCAATGGTAAACAAAACTGATTTTAAACTTAGTACCTAGGAAAAAACAACAGTAAACAAAATTGAATAAGTTGTACCAGCAATTTTTACCGCTTTAGAAGATACCCCTCTTTGATATGAAACCAATAGTGTTCATTATTTAGCATTCTATTAATGAAATGCAAATTCAAAATTCAGGGTACATGAAGAGGGGGGGGGGAATCACTTGAAGAAGAATTATTTTTATAACAGCCTCCATTCAGCCATCTGTTACAATTTTGTTAATGATTATAAATCAATCAAAAAATAAAATAAATACTGATTTCAGTAACTTTTTTTTCCAAAAGAACGTATAATTTTTAATACTAAATTAAATCAATCTTTCAGGAAACTTACTTCAAGTCAACAATCATCAATTCATATTGCCACCAGTAAAAAATTCTTACCTACAAAGAAGAAAAACAGGCATTTAATAAAATCAGTAAACCAATAACACTGAACATTTATTTTAAAATGATAATATAAAGAATAGGTCACACAACATTACACTCATATATAGTACATAAAAAAGGAAATAAAAAGTATTTTATTAATCACGTGTTTAACAATAATATAATTATGGAATAAACCTTTATTCAAACATTTCACATAGTAAAATGCCTTCGCTCCAATTGTTCCTAACTGGATATGAAGAATAAAATTATCCCCTTTCCGAATCCCCCCCCCCATTCTTCATATCAGAAGATAGCAATAATGTAAAATATAAAAGCCATAATATCATTTGTTTTAATATTTTTTTAATATTTATTTCTGATATACTTGTATATAGTTAAGTAATATATATATGTTTTTTTTTTTTTTTTTTTTTTTTTTTTTCATGCGAGTAAGAAAATAGAGACCGGAATAAGAATTGATCTTGTTATATCACCCAAAACAAGGAAAAACGAAAGAAAGAATGCTGTTTTTTTTTTTTTTTTTTTTTTTTTTCGTACACATCTTCCAAGGAAATGTTCCATTTGAGAACTTAATGATAACTTCCACAAAATGGTCATATCAGTGATAACAAAGAGAGACTTCTCAAATGAAAGAAGGAGGGAAAGAAAAAAAAAAGAATTCGATCGTATTGAAATGGTGGAAAACAATAAAAAAAGATCATTGCAAAACGCATAAGAAGAGTGCAAATTACTACAACTGATACCTCCCGCGATGCGCGACGAAGTCTTGCCACGAGCCGGATATAGTTCTCATCCGTTCGACCCGAACAAACACCTCTTTAAGAAGCCTTCATGCTGATTAAGTAAACTATGTCCTTCTTAGAATCCCGGATGCTTGAACCCCGAGAAAAAACAATTAGACAGTGACTTTTTTTTTCACACTTCATCTTCAGAAAATAGATTTTATCTGTTACGCAATTTTGGGCAGTCAGTTATGGAACAGACACATTGCACACAGTCGGCTTTTATTAGTCATCTTTATGTGTCAAGTTATTGAAGGGCTTCATAGATACTCTAACTATTCAGTGAGTTAATTGTATGTTGAAAACTCGCTATAGTAGATATCCGTTGGAAGTTACACGTGATTTAAATGTAGCTAAAAATAACTACATTTAGGTGGAATAATCAGTATTCTTAAACTAAAATTTTGTTTTAACCATTCTTCTTTTAAAACGGTGAAAAAAGAACAGAAAGAAAAAGAAGAAGAAAAGTGCTATTGTAGGTATTAGTTGCTATTTGCATTGTTTAAAAGTTTGCATTTCCTTTTAAAAACAAAAACCTCCTAAAAATATTTCAAAAATATAAAAGATTAGAACAAGAGAGAAAAATTGGATGACATTATTTTAAAATCTTATTATATTTTTATGGATGAATAATTATACAATTGAATTGTTCAGTATTCTTATTCGTTTCAATAAAACGGAAACTGTTTCTTCTCTATAAGTTTTTCATAAAATTTAAATTCCATATCTTAATAAGTGTTCTGATTTCACAAACCAAGTTTTAGAAAAGAAATATCATTGCTGTGATATACAAAACTAAAGTCGTGAAATATATTTTTTATGTTAGATATGATATGCGTTTCGTAGTTTTGATTACCTCAGGACTATTTATATGTTATAAAATAAGATATATCCAATTACTGCTGGTTTCCGCGTTTTTACGCATTTGTCAGAGAGGTTTATTTTGTCAGAAAAGGGATGACAGGTAAGATAAAAGGAGTACATGTTTAGAATTAGCAATAGGGCGATCTCAAATTATCATGGAATTAAGAGGCATAATAACCACTCATCTTTCTGCATAAAACCCCTTACCGAAGTACAATCGTCGAAAAGAGCTAGCCCCGTGATCCTGAAACGCACAGTTTTTATTATTTTAAATTTTCTAGCGTCTAATGCTAAATTAAATATATATATATTGAAGGATTTTTTTATTGGAAAATCTGTTTCCGTCAATCCATTTTATTATTAATTTAACCGTTATATGCTGTCATCAAAATGTTATTATCGTGGTTATAATAAAGTTTTATTTATGAAAATACTATTATGAACATGGTAATTAAGAGAAACCAGCGGATGTGGTCTCACCGAAACTTTCTCGCATACTCTCCAATAGAGTTGAGGTCTTATTATCTTTTTTCCACATAAAATAGTGGAACTTGGGTAAGGGCATAAATATCTTGAATGGCATTGCAGAACAATAGTTACGAAATACAGATCTTTGACGTGAATAATATTTTTCCAGAATCTATCACGTGAGTTACGTATTTTGGATGCCTTTTTTTTGCCGGCCTATTAACACCAAAATTTGACACAAAATTGTCGTTTAAGTCATACAATAACATACCGAATTTCATTGTTTTAAGTCATTGCGTTTATAAATTGTTGCAGTAATTTACATGCGAAAATACAGATTACAGAAAATACAGAAAAACGACAGACGGTCAACTTTTTGACAGATTTCCTTCTCAAATCGCTTTTGAATTGTCGTGTTTACAAACAAATGTAATGCAAATAAAAAAAAAAATTAAAAAAAAAAAAATCAGGAAGATCTAAAATAAGGAGATTCGTCAAAATCACGAGCTCGAATTTTTTGACGTTTACAAAACTTCCTCTATACTTTGTATACGAGAGAATAAAAATTTATTTATTTATCAAATTTATTTACCTGCAATGCAATTTCAGTTACATTGCCACCAACCTTCTGCGTTAGATTTTCATTCCAATGATCCATTTAAGGAAAATGATATTATTTTTAAAATAATGTAAATGGCCAGGTTTGTTATCCCGAAGGAAAAAAATTTAGCGCCATCCAAGGAGTAGAATTTAATTTACAATACAGGATTGTAATCAAGTTAAAAAATATCGCTGTAAATTAGTGAGTATTAATTTCTTAATGTATTAAAGGAGTTTTCTAACATTTTTTTTAAAATTTCATTTACGAATTCATTATTTTAGATATATCAATATTTAGATAATAGACTTTTGTGTGTCATCGTGAAGGGAATTAAAAATTTAGAACAATACAAGCATCTGTATTTTAAGTTTTTCCTGCGTTTCGAGCAAAATAAATTGCGACTTACAATTATTACACCCTAGCTGGGGAAAAAAAAAAAAAAGGAAAATTTGTACATTTTTTTAAAAAAATTATTACTAGGGTTGTTGTTGTTTATTTTTTTTTTTTTGTAAAAAATAATAATAATATATAGTTTTTGTATATTTCTTATACACGAGGCATAACTAACATATGCATCTCACATTAAATTGGACGAAAATAATAAGCTCTTTTCAAAATTGTGAGCAATTAAAAAATTAATCCATGTCTATTTAAATTTAATTCGCAATTTTTGGTGTTTTACCCTCATTACGGAAATCACTAAAAATTACCAATCAATGATAAATTTGACTGAAGAAAAAAAACTCTAGCTTCCAATTGCGTGGTATAAATACTCGTCCTTAAATTCTAATTTAAATTGCTTAGATCAGTGAATTAGGTTATTGTGAATTAAGTGTTCACGTTAATCCAAGTAGAATCGCTGATTTAAAAAAAAAAAATGTAAATATTATCTTGAATTTTATAAGTTTTAAATATAAACAATAAGCTAAATCAGCTAGAAAACTATGATAAATAAACAAACCTTTAAGTATCAACAATTGACTTTCATAAATATTCCGTATTATTTAATGACAATTTTAACATTTTTAAATTTTATTTTCGGAAAGAAAACCAGATTCATATCACAAAAGTCTTATATTTATCTTTAAAAAAATGTCAGAAGTTAAAAAAAAAAAAATGTTGACCTTAAACAGCTTTAAAATTTTAAGAAACTCTTTAAGTTTTCACATGGAAACACGTTTGGACAATGGCTGACTTGATTAGATAAGCAAACCCTAACACATTTAAGCATTTCAAGCTTCCAAACCAAAAGCTAACGCAAAATTAATTTGTGTCTGCCCCCTTCAAAAGCTTCTCCAGTGCCTCGTGTTCCGCATTCCATCGTGTTGTACATTTCGATAGAGCCGCAGGGATCGCGAAAATGATATAAAAAAGTTAGAAGTAAACTGGGGGCCCGCAAAAACTAGGGGCCGACTCGTTTCTCCGTCTGGATAGAGCACACGCATTCGAAGGTCAGATCGTTTGGCGGTTTTGATGGTCAGGGGGTGTCGAACATCAAGAGAGAAAGAAGAAACTGACTCGAAGGTCGTTCAGAAAATTATAATTCCGGCTGATCGGGTGGTCACGGGCCAATTATTCTTCCCTTCATTCCTCCCTTTCCACCCCTCCTGTCTATTCTAGGGTCTTTTCTTTTGTAGGGTTGCTATGGAAGAATTCGGATGAATAACTTGGGCATTTTTTTTAGTCCTCATTTCGTCTACTTTATGAAGTGTATAAATTTTCTTTCACTTTCTTTTCAAGGAAAAACATCAGGTGAACAATGACAGGAGGATACATATAATTGTTTCTCTTACCTTCAAATAAAAACCTATTCCGAAAATTTCTATAACTGATGATTTAAAATACGCAATCGAAAATAATTTTTTATTTTTTCATCTTTGTTGATTGCCTAGGAAGAACTTTAATTTCAAAGACAGAATTTTTCAAATCGTGATACATGCGATATAGAAAACCACTTGGTAAAACCATGAATACACAACACATTATCATACTATTTATTTTAAACTATTTGCTTGCAATTTTAAATTTTATTTCATACTAACTAAAATGCATGAAGCCCATTTCTAAAATCGTTTGTTCAACCTATTTTTGTATTTTTAGCAATTAATTATATCCAGATTGAGTCCATAGTCTACGCTGCAAAATTCACTTTTCTAGCATTGAAAAATGCGACGATTAAAGGCCAATAAGTTCAGACCGCACTTTGAAATGCTTAATCATCGATGCTTTACAAGTGTTTTAGATAAAGCTTTCATTATTTTTGTTTTGTCTCCGGCATATTAAGAAATATATTTGAAAATACTCATAATCTGTTCGATGTATGAATCTAAATACGCTTAACCATTGATGCTTTACAAGTATATTAGATAAAATTTTCATTACTTTTGTCTCCACCATGTGAAGAATTTTATACGGAAATATTCTTAATCTTTGATGTATGAACCTTAATAACAAGCAACTAATCCTATTCATGTAAATAAAATAAATCACACAAAAATAAGAAAGATAGTATAAATATGCAATGTTGCTCCTCCCATATCTAAGGACTGGGGGGGGGATATATATTCCTACAAATAGATGACAGATTCATAACCAAAACAGACGTTTGTAAACTTGATAAAACAGAATTTTGCATTACACTTACTCCTTCATATTTTTGAATATAATAAAAGTTTTATTAAAGAAATAAAAAACATTTAGAACAATATTAAGAAAAAGTGAGATTGGGTGAGGGAAAAAAAAGCATCCGGGCTTCCTCTCCATGGAGACTCTAGAGGGGAAAAGGGAGCATTTGAGATCAGCCATTCCTTAATAACAAATGGAACGGAAAATTAGAAGTGTCGCATTTGGTGGGTGAAAAACGAGGATTGTTTCCTTTCATCCGGCCTCGTCGCTTTTAGCAGGTTGGGCGCCAATTGAACAGGGGTGCTGTGGATTCGAGGGAGAGAATGAAAAAAAAAAAAGAAGAAAAAAAATCTTTCTCGCCAAAATTGGCGAGTTTGATTAATTGGATTCGCCAAAACAAAGTCTTTCAACATGAATCAGCTGGCAGTTTTTGATATTATGCAGCAAAGCATTTAGAAGCACGAAGCAAATAAATGCAACCTTACAGTAAGTAATTCGTTTGAGATGCTTAAAAATCGATTACTTATTTGTGAAAACCATTCTATACATATAAATCTTGATTTTTGAATGCATTCATTCATCATATACTTTTTTTTATTAATATTCCACAGCATAAATAAACAAAATTGGATAATAGTTAAATGAATAAAAAGAATATGAAGTCTTAAATCGAGGTAATTTTATTTACGTAAAATATCGATAAAAAAGAGATTGAGTTTAAAATAATGAAATAAAAACTAATACCTTAACTGTAGCGTGTAATGCCTATGATTCATACCTATTTTCTAATTATATGACCCCATCTTTATGCCAGTTATAAATTAATAAAGAAGGAGTCTTTTTATTAAAAAGATAGTCTGGATCACAGACGTCATTGTGGAAGCGAACGTGTTAATTATTAGAAAAAAATATGTAAGAAAAAAAGCAATTCATGTCTGTAAAAGCAGATATGAAAATGAAACTGCTTGTATATTAACATAGCCTTTCTACTATATTACAGTCAGTAAAAGAAGGGGGGGAAAAGATGAAATAACAAATAAAAATAATTTAAAATTATACAGCATCAATGATTCATATTTTTAATCAATTAGTAAACAGAGTTTAAAAAATCATTAAAGAGGTTTAAAATCATAGAGGTAAACCAAAGTATGTATTTAATTTTATACGGATTAGTAACGCATACTATTTAGTAGCCTAGAAAAATTGACAAATTATTTTTAGAGTAAAGGTTTTAAATTTTTATTTCATTTAGTAAAATTGTAGAAAAACCGTTGTTTATTCTGAAGAATATTGACATTTATTTTGCCAGAATTTTTCCTTTAATTAAGATCTTATTTCATTTAGTATTATTGTAATTTTTAGTATTAAAATTATTTAGTATTAGTAATTTTTAGTATATTAGTAATTATTATTATTATTTCATTTAGTAAAATTGTAGAAAAACTGTTGTTTATTCTGAAGAATATTGACATTTATTTTGCCAGAATTTTTCCTTTAATTAAGATCTTATTTCATTTAGTATTATTGTAATTTTTAGTATTAAAATTATTTAGTATTAGTAATTTTTAGTATATTAGTAATTATTATTATTATTTCATTTAGTAAAATTGTAGAAAAACTGTTGTTTATTCTGAAGAATATTGACATTTATTTTGCCAGAATTTTTCCTTTAATTAAGATCTTATTTCATTTAGTATTATTGTAATTTTTAGTATTAAAATTATTTAGTATTAGTAATTTTTAGTATATTAGTAATTATTATTATTATTTCATTTAGTAAAATTGTAGAAAAACTGTTGTTTATTCTGAAGAATATTGACATTTATTTTGCCAGAATTTTTCCTTTAATTAAGATCTTATTTCATTTAGTATTATTGTAATTTTTAGTATTAAAATTATTTAGTATTAGTAATTTTTAGTATATTAGTAATTATTATTATTATTTCATTTAGTAAAATTGTAGAAAAACTGTTGTTTATTCTGAAGAATATTGACATTTATTTTGCCAGAATTTTTCCTTTAATTAAGATCTTATTTCATTTAGTATTATTGTAATTTTTAGTATTAAAATTATTTAGTATTAGTAATTTTTAGTATATTAGTAATTATTATTATTATTTCATTTAGTAAAATTGTAGAAAAACTGTTGTTTATTCTGAAGAATATTGACATTTATTTCGCCAGAATTTTTCCTTTAATTAAGATCTTTTTTTACTCTACGTTTATTGTAAAATATTCTCAATTGAGAGAAAGTATCGGAAAGAGCAAACAAAATTAGAATGATTAGATTGCATATATAAACAACACATTACGTAGCTGTAAGTTAAACTTTATTTAACCCAAACAACAGCTTTTCTTTCGCAATACTTAGAAAAAAAAAATCTGATTTGCAATGGTTATATCTATTTCAACAGTTAGTTTTGTAAAATATGTAATAAAATAAAAAAATAGAAAGGTCCTATTAAAGAATATATAATTTTTTAAGTGGAAAATTTGAGCAACATCTTTTGTATCAATTTCATTTATAAAATGCAGAAGGACAGTTTGAAATTCTATGAATTTTACTTTATATAATTTTTGTAAATAAATAGAACATTTTTTCAAAAAGAAGGTAATTATTAAAAGTAAAACGAACATTCCTATACGTTAATTGCATTGCCTGTACCTATGTGTTAAACACAAATACGTAATGAAAAATTAGAACAATACTTAAATCTATAAGTTCATAATCAATTCGTATTTAATTGAAAATTTTCTTCATATCATATCATTTTCCTATTTCAGTATACAAATATTAAGTAATTTTATAATATTGTATGTACGTTTAACCAATTACTAGTAAAAAAAAAACTGGTATTCTTACAAAGTTCTATACGCTTAAGAACTAAAATGAAATATAGTTTATGATATCCTCGAATTCATTAACTATAAACAGCAGACTGAAATGAAAAATGCGCCAAACTTTCTTCGCCAAAAGTCAGCTTATTAGCCAAACAAGGCAAGCCTGCAAAAGCGCGAACAGCTAAGAGAACGAGAGAGCGAACCAATCAGTGATAATGGATTCCAAGTCACAGCGATGTCCATTAAAGTTAAGCCCCGATCTCTTCGGATTAACAAGATGCTCACTTTTACTGGATGGGAGGGTTCGGAGAAGATGTGTGTATAGAGATGTATCTAGGAATGTGGGTGGATGCTTTGTGATTAAAGTGAGGTGTCAGAATGGGACGTAGTTATAATAAACTGATGAATAAGAACACAGACCGAATGTTAAATTCCTGATGTGTTTCATAAACAGTACTTTTTGATGAATGAATAAAATGAAACAATTTTACTGTTACGCATTCTTTTATACTAACGTTATATAACGAAAAATTATAAGTAACATAACAAAATATATTACATCTTTCGAAAATGAAATAAAACAATTTCTTGTAGTTTCGCTACTTTTGTGTATCATAATATATTTTTAGAGAAGTAAAGAAATCATAATTTCTTCCAGCATTTATCTTTTCCGAAAATTTATTTTATGATGCTTTTATTGAAAAAATTAAATTAAATTTTTCAAAATATCATGATATATATGATAAGGGAAGGCGAAATAATTCTTTATTTATGTTTCATTGCAGTTTTTTTTTTTTTTTCCTTTTCGTTATCTTCCTTTATGATTATTAAACTGTTCAAACAATTTCACGTTTTATATATATGAAATTATCTTTTCAATTAAAAGATGATGTAAATTAATTTATTAATGAAAAATCCAGTTAAATGATTGTTGTCATAACTGTTGAAATTAAGTTAGTTTGTAAATTTTCAACAAACGAACACAAACTATAAATATATAAATAAAGACATAAAAGGTTTTGCAAATTCATAAGTACTAAACCATGTTCTTGTTCTGTACACTTATATGAATAACCGAAAGAAAATTGAAACCGTTTGCCTACATAGGAGATGAAGTTGAAACCAGTTAGGAGATGTCATAGATAGAAACATAAAATATGAAGGCGATAATTATAGGGCTCTTTTCCGCATTTATAATGGTAAATTCATACGTATTTTAGTATCACATCATTGGCTATGATCTGGCAGAGTGCTGGCGATTTTTCTCCAAGAGCAACCAAATGTAGGCGGTTTCTCTTGAGATTCCTTCAGGAACAACTTACATCTCCCCTCTTTTATATACGTATAGAAGCCAAATTCAGGTTGTCACTTCATATATTAGGGGTCGCTTTGACCAAAAGCCTATGTCTTTATTTTCATAAAAATTCTTGATTCGAAAATCTGACTAGATAAGATGGGAACGGAAAGGAATCAAATACCCATGCGCACTTATTATTAACATGGTATTCCTGCATTTAGTAAATAAGTGTTAACAATCAGAAATTCATTGGTATCTGGTAAAGTTTTTACGTAATAACATCCCTTTAGGAATGAAAATAACAAGAGATTCGTCCTTCATAATAATCTTTTGAAACGAATAGCATAAGATTATTAGGAAACTTTAAGTATTGTTTCTGATCAGCTGAAAGAAAGAATTAAGTCATAATTTTTAAAAATCTCGTTTTGGAGTAAGAAAACTTTTGGATCCATCATTAGCAGTAACGAATGTAATTATGTGTATCATAAATGGAAGAAAGAAATCTAACACATGTCTGCTTAATTAATGATTCCATTCCATCCATTACTCTAGAGGGTCAACTCAACCCACTGGTTATACAGGGGATACTTTTTAAAAAAAGAAACATCTGAGCACGAATCAGACCTAAGGGCTAAACAAAGAATAAACTTGTATCCTTAAGAAATCTAATAGTTTACAAAACATTACAGAAAATGAACAAATTTAGATTTTTAATAGAATTTCAACGCGCAAACAACAGGATTTACTGGAATTAAATGTTCAAAAATAACCAGATACAGTGCGAAAATATCCTAGTAAAACATTTCTATGCCTGGAAAACTGTCGATAAAAATCTTCAGAAAACTGTTGTGTGTCACACTTTCAGAGCAGCAAATGGAGCATTGCAAATGAAGATCTAATGATTTCTTTTTCAGTCCTTTCTGCTGGGATTTCATGCAGAACAATTTAACCATTGTTTATTATGTAAAGATATATAACAGATTTAATAAAACATTTTAAGCATCTATTAAAAGATTTTGCATAGTGTAATTTCGGATCATAAAAACATTCAGAAAAGCAAACGCAGGAAAGTGGAGATGTCATAAATTAGTGTTTTAGTTTACCTTCTATTTATTTATTTACATCCTTTAAAAAGCATTTGCAGTGGTAACCATTTATTCACAAATTCTAATCTAATTATTTATCTTCCTTTAAAAATTTTTTTGAAAAATGTCTTCGAATTATCACTCGCTGTCAATGAGATAAAAATTCTTATCGAATGTTGTTAGGACAACATTAACGACGCTGCTCAAGGTTTCACTGGGGGGGGGGGGCAGAAAAAATGCCTTCGTCGTATTGTTATGACGTTTCCTAGACATTTATTTTGTTTTGACTAGCAGCAAGGGAGAGAAGACACATCATTCGCGTCATTCGCGTTTTTTAATTCTGCTAAAAATAAGTTGAAAACTAACGTTTTATATTTGATGGATACTTAATTCGGAAAGCGAATATAAAACTCTATTATACATAGTAGATGACTGTCTGGGAATCATATTTTTAATTCCTCAAACATAAATAATTTACATTTGAAAACTATTAAATTATTTTCATTTTTTAAAAATTATGCAAATTAATATCGAATTTTGTTTAAAGGAATTCTTGAATGGCAACGATCTTCAAAACGAAGATTAATGTATTATGTTAGTTATTCAACATAGAAAATTCAAATTTGTGAGTTCTAAATTTTGAAAAAATTTTAGGCTTAGCTCGCAATTATTTTTATTTTATTACAAAAGTCAACATAATGACAATGACGTCGATTAATGTACAGTCCTCAGACGTACAACCTCAAAAATACGCATATATTTCTGCATTTAATCGCACATTATCTTGCATTAGAATGTAAATGTCCTTCGTAAAATGAACATAGATTCAAATATTAAAATAGAATGGAAAAATGAGAGAATGATTT
Organism: Argiope bruennichi; assembly: GCF_947563725.1. NCBI lineage: Eukaryota > Metazoa > Arthropoda > Arachnida > Araneae > Araneidae > Argiope > Argiope bruennichi. Next base: position 83,654,256 of record NC_079152.1, read on the forward strand.
AATTGCATTGCTAGATTCATAAATTTAAAATTCTACTTAATTTACAAGGAATTTTTAGAATTTAATGAAACACGTCAAATTACGTTCAACGAAAGGTAATTTTATTTCGAACCATAAAAAATTAACATTAACTTTAAAAAATCTGTTAAAGTAACTACTTCTCATACGCAATACTTTTACATATTTGATAACGAAAGTTTTCAGGAATGGTTTCGAATGAAGTATGAAATGTATTACCGAAATTCTTTACTAAAGAATTATTTCCGGTTACCAATGACATCTAAATTCCTATCTTGCAGAAATATACCCAGATTACACTACAAAACTTGTTTAAATCATTATTATGTCTTTGTAGAATTAAGGATATTCTTCAAGTACAACTCGACTTAAATCAATGAAAGTAATAAGTAACTAAAAGAAATGAGGCTTGCATAATTTCAAATGCCATTAACTTTCCTTCAGATTTCAAAACAAGCATACTGTTTGTATGCAACATTTATGCTTGATAATAATCTTCAGAGGGTAGCAAAAAAAAATTATTGCGTAAAATTTTTTCTCACATTTTATGATTCTAATCGCCGAATGATTCATGAGTCGTAAGTATAACTTTTAAATATTTTAAAAGAAGCGTATCTAAAGTGAGAAATTATATCTTCTTAATCTTACATATGCATCCAATTTTTTTATAATAAATATTAAAATTTGTTAGAATATTTCTAAGATTACACAAAATAAAAGTAAAGTACATTAGTGATGAACATTTATATGCGATCAGAATTGCCGAAAGTACACTTTGAAACTTCTCTAAATTGTAATTGTAATTGTAATCACCACTATTGTAATCTTTTTTAATCTGAGATTAATTTTAATATATCTTCAAAGTTATATTTCTAGGTTTAGTTTGAATTGATCAGAGAATTAGGGTAGCAAGTTTTTATGCTATTTTCATGGTAGTAGAATACACGGAATATTTATTATCTGAAAAAATTCTATGAATACTGATTATAGCGGTTGTAAACAGTATGGTTTTATTTGTATAGTAGGCCGTATTATATAGTGCTATAAAAACCACAAATTATTTTGTTTATTGGCAGATTTTCTTAAATGATATTTGAACAATAATAAACTGCAACTTTTAAACATAATATGGAGACATAGTGTACATAAGACTACAATATTTTATGGAATACATAAGTTTTGGGTACTTGCGTATTAACGCCACCGCAGCTACAGATTTGGCAATTTTTAAGTGTCGCCAATCATTCAAAATTCAACGCCACCGCAGCTACAGATAAAGCTTTTAATTGGCGCATTAGCGCAAAAACCGCCAAATTTGTAGCTGCGGTGGCGTTAATACGTAAGTACCAAGTTTTGTATTCCCAAAACTAGAACAAACCGTCTGTAAAAATAAGTAGTTTCGGGCATGAATAAAATTATTTCATGGCATGGAAATCAATGTAGAAAGAGCACTGTATTACAACTTGGGTTAATATTTTTTGTGCATATATATACAACGAACGACCAAAATCTTTCACTTTGTAAAAACATAGAGCCTTGTTCAACTTATGAAATTTACAACTAAACTTTTGAGTGGTTCTAAAGTATAAAGACGGGAGTGGATGGAGAAAGAAAAAAAAAAAAGGAAGGAAAATTTCATTTATTCCAAGGCTCATGTGTTGGATCAGCAATGTTGGAGCATCGTTAAGACGTTGACGTCAAGCCCTGGTGAGTAACGGTTAGCCTTCTTTGACACTTCCAGCACAGAATCCAAATGAGCGAAGTGATTCCTAATACCTCAGCTCTAATCACTTCGACCGCTGCAGAACTCGGCATCATCCTTAAAAGATGCCCGTGTCAAAGACTAAAACAGGATTTGCCGAAGACAGCTAGCTCACTTCCCAAATATTCGCCAAGTTCGTCAAGCATGGCTAACTCCGCACATCAGTGAAGCTGTTAATGATAGCGGGGGAAATGTTCGGATGCGGTTCCAGTCACTGTGCCTTTCTAGGCTAATTAGGGGAAGATTCTTCCTCTATCACTCCTCGGGAGTGATGGCATCGGATTCTAGGGTGGGTTTCTAATTCGTAACTTCGTGCGTAATTATTTTAAGATAAGATCGGTAAAATCGGGAAAGAAGTCTAATGGAAACCACAAAATTATTCTCAAACCTAAGATAAGTAATTTATAATTCCAGGTAAAGAAATATTAGTCTATATTCGTGAACGGGTTTCTATTATGGATCAGAACAACATTGTGCTTTCAAGAAGTACCTCCGGGTAGAGAAATTAGCAGACACTTTATAATTACAGGTAGAACATCTGAGTTTAGTATCAGTGATAGTTTATAAGATATGAAGCCTCATACAATAAGAAACTCCAGAAAAGTTTTATATAATTTTGTGTTTATTTTTCAATTTGAACAACTGCTCGCTACTAAGTTATTTGTAAACAATCTGGTTTCTGGCAATCGTAGTATAACAAAGCATATATTATTCAAAAGTAAATAAAAAGAGCATAATTTTTCATTAAAATTGAAACAGATCAATAGAGAATAGAAATAAATATAAATTATATCGCAGATATTTTAAATATTTTCTGGTATATTTCTAATATTCGATTCATTCTCCAGTACTCTAAAGATTTTTTTAAAGAATTCTATTATTTCTTTTAATATTCTAGAGAATTTTCAAGTATTCAATTATATTCTTTAAACAGAATGCATGGAAATATTGCCATCAATTAATCAATCATTGATTTAAATACCAGTTAATTTTTCAAACAAAATGCGATTTAATAAAAAAACATATTATATTGATATTAATAATTTACGCTCAAAATTGTTCTTGAAAACAGAAATATATAATTGAATACTTTTACAAGGTTTCATGATTGCATTATTCAAAAGTTCCTAAATAATTCCTTTAGAAAGAACTTCTTTATACAGTAACATATACCGATATTTAAATAATACATTAAAAATATTATTTTCCCTCATTTAAATAGTTAAACATATAAATTCCAAACGATAGTTATAAGTCAAGTTTCACATGAGAAGCTGACAAGATTAAAATGAAGATATCTGAACAATGTAAAATTATTAACAAATAATGAATGATAATTTTTTGCATAATTTGCAGAGGAAGTAAGTGGATCTTTAATCGATCAAAAATCTATTTAATAAAAATCACCACTTTTTGTGTAATGAAAAAAAAAATTGAATGCTTGAAAATAAAATAAGAAATATAATTTTATCAATATAAAAACGAGTCTCAGAATATATAAAAAGTTCTAAAAATAAATTAATCGCTTTTTAACTTACAGGATAAATTTAATTTAGATCTTGTGAATAAAAAGATTTTTATTCATTGATGCAAATTATTCTTTATTAACTCAAAATAACGATCAAAATTCTGAACATAATTCGGTGAATGATAAAAGAGAAAAATAAGTTCCGAATGGAAACGTAAAACTATTATCAAAATTTTAAACTAATTCAGAAGAGGGAAAAAAACAGACTATCAGCAATATACAAAACCATTTTTTTAACCTAATTATTTTCTATTGAGAAGATAAATTTTTATTTTGAGGATAATATTTATATCAATTTCTTTAATTCAAACTATACAAATAGAAAAGAACTAAAACTTTAAAAACCTTTTCATAATATTGTATAAAAGAACAATATTGTATGAAACTCATTATTTTCAAGTAAATAAACAATACTAATACTTGCAAAATTATATGCAGGAACTGAATGGATCCTGCTAAATAGTTATTCTGTATAGAAATGCGCTTTCAGCATTAAGTGCCTTATTTATTTATTTCGCGCGCAAAAAGGAGTTTGTGAGGACGATGCCAGCAGACGATAGAGATAAGCCGCCGTTAGTGGCAACAGCATTTCTCTCATTGTATTTGAGGCCGTTGGGGGAGCAATTTCCGCGGGAACTCTATAATCGTCTGCGGTAATTTGCTACATCCGTGACTCTTCACTGCTCGACTTTATATGATTAGAGACCCCTCTTCTAGTCTTTCTTCGACTTTCTTTATAGCATTCGATCTAAAACTAGTTCCACCCTCATAACTCGAACAATTGTGCCATACCCTTCTTTTTATAATCGAAGCGCTTTGTCTAAGAAAAGATTTTTTTTTCTCCCACTTTTCAAAAGAGTAGGTGTGGATGGCGTTTCAAAGATCGGTTTTCAATGGTTTTTAAGTATTAGGTAACGGTTAGTCAGTTACTCACGAACTGATAGGCATTCCTATAAAAAATATTAAAAGTCAATCCAACCTAACATTAAGTAAAAATATTTTTAAAAAGAACAACTCGAAGAATGGAAAAAGATCACTATTTCTTCTTAAAATTAGATAGTTCAATATTTTGAATTTAAAAATATTAGTTATTAAATAGCCACAACAAATCTTAAATTAATAATAATAAAAATATTTTCAGTTCATTTTAGAAATTTACTTTTATAGCAAAACCTTTAAGGCATTGACATAGAAAGTTCACTGCTGAACCTCATGTCAAATCACGAACTGAAATATTCAGTTTTGTAAATAAATAAATAAAAACATTTTGTTGTACATTTTTTAAAAAAATATGGTAAGGAATTTACTTTTATATCATTGACATAAAAGTTGACATGAGGGATAATGTTTTGTTTGACAACACCAATTTATTGTATTATCTGGAATAAATAACGATAATTTATTTACATAGAGTTCTTAAAATTAAATTTAATATTCATATTACGGAGACCCCATTTGAAGCTCCTACCAATATATATATATATATATATATATATATATATATATATATATTTGACTTGTCTCTCGCTTAACTGTTACTCTCTCTTCATTTCATTTTCCTTCTTGACAATAATTTTTTGATTGAGGTCTTGCCAATCATTCTTACATTAATAGTATAATTAAAATTTTACAATGGCTTCAAAGTCTTTATTTTTCTATTGTTAAGTATATAGAGTATATACCCGTAAAGTACCTGAGAAATGGAAGAGATTTTTCCTTATTTTTCCAGCATTATAGTTCGCAAAATGGTTCATGCAATGTTATTTAAATACATTATAAATTTTATACTAACACACAATATACACATTACCAAAGGCAGAGTGGCTAGTTCATATAAAAATTTCTTAATTCATTCATACAAAATAGATAAACTTAAAACAGCTAAAGATAAACTTAACTTCCAACGATAAATTCTTCGATTTCCGGTACATTCAAAATTCTCAGAAAAGTTACAGATTTATATTATGTGGCAGAGGTAATTTTTATAAAAATTCAACAACTTTTTTCTTCGGGAATTTCAAGTTTATATATTCAACTCTTAAACACTTAATCACGCTATTTTTTTTTTAATTTTTCAAATGCATTTTTTCAGATTATTTCCGTTTTTTTCCCCCATAAAAATTCTGACTTGTTAATGCTCTCGACTAGTCCAGTTCAAGTTTGAAAAGTTTAAATTGTCTTTATCAAAACAGTTCAAAAAGAGGAAGGCAACACACAAAAAAAAGTCTCGTAATAATCATAATCCGCCACTGATAATTCTAATTACAGACAACACTCATTTCACGGTAAAATATTTCTCTTATTATGTACGTCTTGAAAAGAAAAAGAAAAAAGTAACCCTGCATTTGCTCTTTTCTCCATCAGCAACAGTCATTCCATTTTAATATTTCAAAAGCCCCGAAAAGTGAGCCCATGACGCTAAGAAGGAAGAGAAGGCAAGAAAAAAAAATTATAATGAGCCTGCAAAAAAATCATTCCGAGACCATTTAAAGCATCAGCTTTTAAAGAGGCTCTTTCACGAACCCGCCCCCTGGCGGTCACAGCTCTAATTACGACGTAATGAGCTCATTTACAGGTGTCTTTCTTTTCACATCTCGGCCCTCCCCCTCGCCTCTCTTTAGGCAAGAATAGATAGATTTGAAGAGGGAAATATCTTGCTTTACAAAGCACAAATGATGAGCTCTTTTTGCTCAACATTTTTTTTTTTCAAAAAGGACACAAAAAAGGGGAAAGTGGAGAAAAATATGTATAAAAAGTTCAGGCAAGGAAAAAAAGAATATGGAAAGACAAAGCATCCGTGTATGTTTGATTCGTAATACACGTAAAGATTGTTTTATAAAATGTTTTTTAAACTGCTAGGGTAATTAAAAAGCGGCAGACAATCAGTACACTAAATGGATTGCAAATTGTCCAACTATTTATTACTAAGCCATATAAGTTTATATATTTAGGGGAACTACTATAGATTGAAAAATCTCTATTTAGTACTTTTTTAAAGAATCGAATTTTCTATAGAAAAATAGCTAACATCCAATAGTATAATATTTCTTCATATTGAATAAAAATTTTCACATAAAGTTGTTATGCAAAACTATCATATTTAAAAAGTGAGCACTAATTTCGGTTCAATTTAAATTAAATCAGAAAAAATTTTTGTTTCAGAGATTTTTATTGCAAGAGAAATTCTCGGAAGCCAAGAAAATGCAAGAAACTTTTGCCGTTCAGTTGTGTGTTAATTTTAGCTTCTGTTTTAGGATTTTTTTTTTCATAATTAAAAGAGAGATATTTATTTTAAATTCTGCTCTATTCTGAATTTTTAAAATGAATATAACCATAATTGGAAATATGAAAGGGTAGCAAGTAAAAGAAAGAAGGCTTTCAAAGAGGGTAATCAAACAGAATAAAGACATTGAAAGATGTTGGGAAAAAAAGACAAAGTAAAAAATTTTGAAATTTCTATAAATAAGGTTGCAACAATTTTTAAAGATTGCTGCCATCTGCATATTTTTTTAAAAATTAAGTTCTAAAAAGTTAGTTATTTCTATAAAAAAAGATGAATATTTTGCAATATATATTTCAGTATATATTAAATTTCTATACATCGAATTTTTCTATACCAATTCAAGTTTGATATAAAAAGGTTCGATAGTACACATTTATATGCTGTTTTATTTTTATATATTACTCATATTTTTTTTATCTGAAGAGATGATTTTGTTATATACGAATAAAAGTGATTATAAAAACAAAATATTCTCACTTAAGTAAGAATTCATTGTTTCATACTATGAATATTTTGAAGAAATTTAATTAAAATGACAGCGCATTATTTAATTGAAATAGAGTTAAATGGATATTATAAAAACTACTTGATGCAAAATAAATTTAGATTTTACATTTCTTTACAGTAATAAAAATATAACTAAAATAATATTATTTCATATTAAATATAAAATTGTCATTAAAAAAAGATAAAAATAATCCAAACTTGTTATCAAGCATTCTTATTAAAATATAAACAGTAAATTCGAAACCACGATTATGAAAATTCTGTATGTACACAAACAAAACCGTAAAAGATTCAGGACACTCGAAATAAAAATTGTATGCTACAAATACAAGAAATAATGATGCACGTTAAAAATTCATGAAATAATGATGTATGTTACAAGCCTTGAGACAGTTTCTACACATAAAAGCATTGTGGAACAATTAAATATTACAACCATTAAAAAAATCTGAAAAGCTTCTCATAGAGAACATTATTATAAATAAATATCTGTAAATAAATTACTGTCATAGAGGAAGATAAGAAAATCAATCACAGCTTGCTTTTCAAGGGATTGTTCTCAGAACTGATTGAAAATACATTATAAGCAGCTTAATAACTTCTTAATCTAGCAAAAAAAAAAAAAAAAAAATCTTCCGATTGTTACCGAAATAAGCTTTTATTTGAATCCGAAAATACCATATGTATTTATGGTATGTATATGCATCGTACTTTAATGAACTTTAAATAAATTTAATCAAAAGCATTTTATATATAGCTTCAGAGTAGAGTGACAAAAAAAATCGAGTATGGAATTTGAAACGTTCCTCTTAAACCGAGTCGGTCCCAAAATTTGACAAAGATATTTGCCCAGAAACGTACGTTCGGACAAAGAGCCTTGCCTTTAAAATTACCTTTAAGAATTTCATCAGAAATTTAATAGAAATCTATACTTTTGATGTAAATATTACATATAAAATTTCACTCATCAGCTCGTTCAAGTTTTGAATTATCAGAACAAGCCCTATTATAACTATTGACAGAACAGACGCTATAGTAAAAGAAAGTGCCAAAACGAACTGTTTTAATTCTAAAACAATGTCCTGTAAGCCGCTTGCTTTGAACCAATGGCTTCATATTAAAAGAATAATATTATTTAAAAAATACCAATTTCTTTAATACATAATAATACATAATAAATTAATACATAAATAAATTAAAATAATCTAGGAACATGTATACTACAAAATTACAAAAAAACTTGAGAGAAATTTTTTTTTAAAACCGTTAATGAACGGAACTTAAATTACAAAACGCAAATTAGTTTTGTTGTTCTTTAAACGTCTTGTAATAAATTCTATGATTATAGACATATTAGATATGTATTTAACACACACATAAAGAACAACAAGAAACATTCAATAATTCTTTAGAAGACAATAAATTTTATTCAGACCTGACAACTTATAAGTCATGTACGGTCTCCTAATTTTTTTCTTTACCAGATTGCGATTCAAATTTAATTGCTACGTTTCGAAAGCCCCTCTACAGATCCCTGCGAGATTCAGAGATTCAGTTCAATTTATTTAAAGCAATCTATGATTCAATATTTCAAAAACAATCAGAAATCTCTTCATTTACATTATTTCTTAATTAAAAATTGATGAATAATTTTTTTTGAAAACTCATTAGCACTACAATAAAAAATGTTACGCTAATTATTGATAAGAAGGGAAAAATACTTAGTGATTTCCAGTTTAACCATTTTGTACTATTATTATTCGAAAAAAAAGTGTCTAATATGTATTTCAAAAGAATAGAATTTTAATATATTGAAAAACAAAGACAAAAAAAAAAAGGAATTTGGTTGTTACTGAAATGAAATTTTTAACTTTAGCAGTTTTTATCAAAAACACGTAGAATTATCTACGGATATCTTGCCAGGATTATAAATAGAATTTCAAAACGGGTTCTTAAAAATGCTTCAGCTCGAAAAATGATACATTACAATATAATGAACAAATTACAATCAACTGTTTCATTTAAGTAAAATACATCTTTAGAAAATTTTTTAAAAAATTCAATATCAGTTATGTTTATAATACGCGATTATTGCATTTCTCGTTTTACCTCTGGCGAATATTAAAAGACATTTGAAAAATACTGTAGTTGATGTATTAAAATAAATTAACATCTAATGCCTTTATTAGTAATATCTTTCTGCACAAAAATTATTTTTTTATTTATAGGCAATAAGATATAGGATTGAAAATAAGATATATTTTCTATTATAATATTTATAAATAACTAGAATTTGTATTTTCATTAAGTTACTATATACACAAGATTCATTTATTTTTCAATGCTACGTTTAAATTGTTCGCTTCCCAAAGAAAATTATTTTTAAAATGAGGTTGATTATATCAACTTCCCTGATTTCTATCAATCCCAAGCCAACTACCAATCACACTTCTACACATTTATTTCTCTGTCAACAAATAAAAGAAGACATGCATTGCGTCAACGAATTGAAATTCAAAATAAAAAAACAATAATATAAAAAGTGACGTTTTGTTTAAAAGCAGCTGGACTGCTACGTACAACAGAGCTGTCCTTTTTGAAAAAAAAAAATTATTTCCACCATCTAAACCTACTTTCTAAGAACTTCTTAATTCAGCGTCAGCGGAGCCTAGCAACTGAAGCCTTCGCAGTGATTTTTTTTTCCTCATGGGGTCCGCAGAAAGGTCCTGAAGGTCAACAACATGGCGATCGGCGCCAGAGGTCCTGCTTAAACACAGGCCCTCTCTTCTTTGCGGACTTCGTTATTTTTTATTTTCTTTTTCTTTTCCCTCTTCTTTTCTTCCAAAGCTTTAGTGTATAGAAAGGATGAAAGGTGGGGGAGCGGGTACTGTAAAACCTTGGAAGAGGCGACGAATTCTGAAATCATTTTAATGGATATACATTTTCCAATGAAAACATGAAGCAAAAGTCTAACGCAAATTAGCTGCTAAATGATTCAATATTTAGAAGTATTTACAATTGATAGAAAGGTAGAATTTGCCTAGAGGCCTGAACTTCTGAAGCATGAAACATAGGGGGGGGGGGTGTTGCGGTATTTTTATAGTTATCTCATTTTGTGCTCTCGTATGATTTATCCCAATAATGCACTTGAAGATATTCAAATGGAAATAAAAATCTATTATATATATATATATATATATATATATATATCAAACCAAAAATAAAAGCAGTTTTAATGAAACTAACTTAAAACTAAATATTTCCTAAGTTAAGAGTCAAATTAATAGGAATCTACATTGTATTTAGAGCGTACTAATGTTGCTATATCTAAAACACAAATGAACTTAATCAATTTAGAAATAAATTTTAAGTTTAAATGCAAAAAATGAATTAAAACGAATAAAAAGAAGGAAATGATGAATCCGGTATGAAGACTTGATGAAGGGTCACCCTCAGGCAGGGATTCAAACCAGAGATTTATTCTGTGAGGGATTTGACTTTCATCCAAGTGTTGACCCATCGTGACCCGAAAATCCCAAGAAATTGAGATTTTTTGAATTCGTGCCTGTGGATGACCCTTGATAAAGTCTACAGGCCGGATTCATCATTTCTTTCTTTTTATTACATTTAATTCATTTTTAGCATTTAAACAATATTTATTTCTAATTTGGTTTTAGAATATAATTATTAAATGTTTTTCTTTTTCCTCCTCTTTCTGAAAATCGCTTGCAGATCAATTTTTTATATGTTATTTTTTTTCATGAATTTCAGTAAACTTTATATCTAAGTATTCAAAATATTTTAAAAGGTTTTTATAACATCTTTTACAATTTTATTTCACAAAACTTAAAATTTAATTTTTAAATTCAACTCCTATACATTTGATAAAGAAATCAACTTTATGGAAGGCAATGCTTTGTTACAGCTGTTTGTCATAATAAGTGTCATTTAAAAGATGCTTACAGAGAAATTAAATTAAGATCAATAAATATGGTTTTGAAATCTGAATGGAGACAATAGACCCCGAAACATATGTTGGCCAAGACTCATTTGTCCTGATTATTTGATTTCAGCTCTAGAATCAGTTTATGAAATGGAGAAATTACAATCTCCATACGAAATTTTATGAACTTTAATTGAAAGCGATTGCATAAATGTGAACTGCTTACTCCTTTTTATTCATTATTTTTTTTACACAACACATCGAATAGATAAATGAAATCGAAGATGAAATCAAATGAATTATTTAAATCCTTTTAATTAATTTATTTAAGAATTTCAATGAAAAAAAATTAGCTACCAATCAACTTTTTAAAAATTTTAACGAAATAAAAAAAGTGAGAAAGTTTATTTCCTGATAAAGACAAATGAAAGGAATTACTATGCTATAGACTGAACTCTTTAAAAAAATTATAAAATAATTTATAATTTACAAGAGCTAGCTTTATCCAACGCTAGGACATTTGAAAAAATATTTTTCGATGGCAAAGAATTTAACTAAACCCACGAAGTTGACATTCTGTGAAAACTCGTTCATGGGGAAAATTTAAGTATTCTACCTAATATATAAATATATAAATGAAAAAAAAAAGCCCTTATAGTAGTATTAAAAAAAATCCCTTCTTTTTGCTAGAAAATAAAATTAAGTAGAAAAAAAAAATAAAAAATAGACGCACACTATCTCAAGAGAGCGGGAAAGGGAAGGGAACTAAAAAAAATACAATTTTTTCAAGCGTAATTTTTTGATAACACTTTTACACAATATTTACCCCACAAAAATTATGAACTCCAAAGAAAGCATAAGCAGGGAGAAAAATGGACACAGAATTAAAAAATAATAAGTAAATAAATAAAAAACCTAAGCATTCCCTTCTTGGAACTAAAGAATGCTGGGGAGTTAAAAAAAATTGTGCGGAAGTTTTTAATTAAAGTCTAAAAATACTTTTTTTCCCCTTCTCCCTTCCAGTTTCCTTTCATCCCTACGGAGAATAATATTGAGAAAAAAAAATCTTTCTGGACTTTTAATTCGTTATTTATCTTCGGAAGATTCAGCAGCTTGCAGCGTATGCGCGTCCTCTTACAGATTAATACAACCACGTTATCGGCTTCACGCTTAATTGGCTACTTGCGACTTCTTTTACGCCACTGATATTTTTAAAGCAGGCCTGCAAAGAATTAAATAAGCTTCTTTGAATCTAAAAGATTAAATAAAAAATAATGGTTATTATTTTTTTCCCCAACAGAGTTGACCTAATAGTAATATGTATTTTTTTTTAACACTAAAGAGAAATTTCAATATGTTCACAGTCGAAATTCTGCAATTAAAATCTGAAATCAGTGTTTTGTTCAAACGTTAACGTTACTAATTAAGCTACTTTTCCATTAATAATAAACAAGAATGTGTCTGTTGATGCTTTTCAGGCAGATAGTTTTAATAAGACCTAATTTACGCCATTGATATTTTAAAAGCAGCCTGCAAAGAATTAAATAGCCTCTTTGAATCTAAAAAACTAAATAATAAAATAATGGTTACTATTTTTCTCCAACAAAGTTGACCTAATAATAATATTTATTTATTTAAAACTGAAGACAAGTTTTAATCACAGAATTCGCATGCATATTCACTGCCGAAATTTTGGAAGAAATCTGAAATCAGTGTTTTGATCAAACGTTCAAAGGTTAACGTTACTGATTAAGCTACTTTTCCATTGATAATAAATGAGACTATATTTGTTGGAGCTTTACAGGCTAGACAGTTTTACTTAGAGCTACAAAATTTGGTACAAATAAACTTTAGGTAACGGAAAATGAGTATTCTGCGTGATTTTTTAAATTTTTTTATTTAGAATTATTACTGATTAAAATTCAAAAGAGATTTTGGAATTTTCTCGCAATAATTCCCGAAAATATTTTACACAAAACTGATCATTTCGTCATTTTAAATTTTAAAAAATAATTGCTTTAAAATGTAACAAATTATCTGGAAATCTGAATAAATTTTTTTCTATATTAGTGACGAATAACTTCTATATCAGTTATTGACTTTCGATACTTAAAAATTATTCCTCGAAAATCCTGTTTTTACAAAACAGAAGTTTTAGCATTCACCTTGCCTTCTTCCACGTTTTTAAAAATGGTACAACTTGTTGACAAATTAAATCAAATTTTGTACGTTTTAAGCATTTTTGATGATTTTACACTATTTCAAAATTTTCAGAATTTTACTATACGTTAAATCATTTTTTAACTTATGATAATTTTACGGATTTTGAGATTACATAATTAATTATAAGTAAAAAAAAAAAAAATTCTTATTTTACACAGATAAACAGTGACATTAAAATAATTTTTTATTCGATTTATTTTAATTCTGGTCTTTTGAAATCTTAAATAAATATTATTTTTTTATTTAATCTCAGATTTATATCCCATTCTTGTTCAGATGGGTATACAAGAGTTAGTTACTTTTTACATATTTACAACAGCATACATACATTGCAATTAATACACTTATATGTACAATTATATCAGTCGCTTAACCTTCTGGAATTAAACCGTAAAAAAATCATAATCCTATAAAAAAAAATCAGCGAGAGTAGTATTAACGGAACTTTCTTGCTTACTTTCTAATAACGATGTTATCCTCTCCCACAAACACTTGTGGATTTTAAGCAAGGACGTGAACACCATGGGTGCTCAGATTTTTATTTTAGCACATAAAAGCTAAGTACTTCATAGTACAGTAAAGAAAACTGGCACTTATATAATAACAACATGCCATGTGAATTCAGCACTTTTACTGAATCTACCGTGCTATCATTAGAGATTAATCACTCACACAAGTACCAGAAAATCGAATATATAATTTCGACACGTTTTTCCCAACCCCGATTGAAATCAAAACTTGACAAAGAACGATAATTATAGTCAGATGATTGATTTAAGCCAGTGCATTTATGAATTATGGCATTGACATCATGTTGTTGCTACTTATGGCACTTTGCAAACCCTCTGACAGATTTGTCAGCGATTTAAGCCAAGTGAGCGTCTCTTGTTTTTTCTGTAGCGCCAATTAGGGCTAAGAGTGCGACTAGCTACTTTATGCGTCACATCCGCTTGCACACACCTCACAGATAGAATGATGACTAAGGGTCTCAAGGCTTAGGTCGAAGGACCTTTCGGAGTTATTCTTCGTGAGTTGGAACTCTCAGTTGGTTGGGTCAAGCTTGTGAACGCTGGCTGGGGCGTAGTTAAATTGTGGTGTGAAATGGTTCTGAGGGCCCTCCGGTTATACTGTGCAAAGATAGAACGCAGAAGAAGAACAACCATGCCCGAACCGGGACTCGAATCTGGGAATATCAGATCACGAGGAAGACCCTATTACCCTTATGCCAGGACGCAGCTGACATGCATGTAAAAATAAAGACTGACAGACAGCGAATTCTACGACAGATTTGGTTTAAAATTTGATAAGAGTCTGTATATTAGGGATTAAATCTGTACACCAAATTTTATATATACCTAGTTCTTTACGTTTCGGCGTAATCGCGTTCACTTGCATTTGGACAGCCGAATACAGAGATTTCCACTGAGTGGATGATTTCGTTCAAAATTAAAAATCTACAAATCTAGTCTAAAGACCAAATTTCACCCCTCTAGCTCAAAGTGTTTTCGAATTATCTTGACTACAAACGGACAAGCATAATACTAAATAGGTTACTTTAAGGCTCGGAAACATCTGGAATAAGCAGATTCGTAAAAATCTTGAGCTCGATTTTTTTTTAACCGTAACATACTTTCGCTGTGCACACTTCAGAGCAAAAAAGAAGAAAAAATACACAGCTTGTTAATTCAGTCATTTTATGTTCACAATATGGGTTATGATAACGATTTCATGAATGCTGCTCACGTGTCTATTCATTAACAAAAGAAAATAAAACTCAAAGAAAGTAACTTATGGTTTAGAAAACACGAAAAGTACTTCGCGAGAACATTATCGCAACATGATCGCTGATATAACATTGTAGAGTGTCAGGAGAGGGTACCCCTTGAATGCTAAGCAGTCAGAACTAAACAATTTAGCATCTGCCAGGTAAGCTCATATTTTTGATACAAATATAAACAATTTGAAGAATAATCAAGAATCGAACGATCTCATCTAATTTCTTAATACAAAACGATTTTTTTTTTTCATTAATAAAACTTGACAGCTGGAGAAAGAAAAATGGCTCTAAAAAAGCATGCAAATTCGAAGTAAACAAATATTTCCTTAAGAGACATTCCATTCCCGTATAGTGAGCAACAGAACGTGCCGTTCAAAAGGTCGCTCAACCTTAACCCACCACGAATGGAATAAACGAAATCAAGTTCTCTCTTCGCTTTTTTTCATCTCTTCATCTATCTTATTAACAAACTTTTATTGTTAAGCGGCCTAAGGCCACAGAAGCACGGAACGCCAGAATATGATTAGGTCGGCCTTCAGTTGCGAATTATCGGCACGGTAAAACCAGCTTCCAAAGAAAGCGGTTATTAAAAGAAGTGGTTTTTTTGAAATCGAATTTGCGGTTTCAGGAAGCTTCAAAGCGGTAGAAAATAATATACGGAATCGAAGGAACTTCATTCGAAATGGCAGCGGCAAGGATTTGTATAAAAAATTTACTGATTGATGTATTTGCCTTCTACGTTCGACAAACTTAAAAAAAAAAAAAAAAAAAAAAGACTTCTATTGTGTTTCGCAAAATTTATTTAGTTTATAATAATTTCTGGGCAAATAATTTAAATAAACATGGCGCAAAATAAAATTTAGGATAGCTTTTATGAAGATATGAAAAGGATATTAAATATAATTATATTTTAATACATTCCTTTTACTTGAAACTAATAATATTTGGAGACCAACTAGTTTGCTGGTAATATTGAATATGTTTATTTTCACACACACACATACACACACACACACACACACACACACACACACACACACACACACACACACACACACAGATATATATATATCCTAAAATGCATAACGAAATGTTCATGATTTTTTCAACATAGTATTTTTAAGGATCTAATTGTGAATGGTATTAAATCTGTGTTATTTTAATAATCTTAAGCCTTTTCTGTTTATTGTAGAAATGAACTTTCTCTATGAAGTCGAGTCCCATGACATCATAATGGCATTAAAAACAAGACTTTCTGGATAATCTATCTCGTAATAGCACACTGTTTATCGTAATTCTGTAATTTCACCTTTTTCATTTCTCTCTCACACACAGTGAGAATAGTAAACTGAATCTATCTTCGCTAATTTTCAACAGTGGGAAAATAATCGCGTGATTAAATATTTAATGAAACAATGAAAATGGTCCGAATTTCTTTGCAACAATGAAAATGTACTGTGGAAAATTATGCAAAAACATTTTTTTTTTAAAATTGTCAAAATTTGTGAAAAATATTGCACGATTATTAAATTATTATTTGCAATAATATTTTATTGCTGAAAGACACTACAATTTTTCTCAATTTTATCGTATCGATATTTTTTTTATTTTTTAAATCAATATTTTGATTAGTTTTATATTCAATTTTTTAAAATTATTTTATAATTATCATTCTTAAATTATAATTATAATTTTCAAACTTTATGTATAAATATTTCCGAATGCGCATAGGATAGAGTAAATCTAATATAACCATATATTTTCCTATCAAACAAAAATTTTCTTTTTCTTTTCTCTCTTCAATCAACCCTGTAATTTTAAAAAAATATGGAATCTCTTCCAACAAAAAAAGCCACCTGTGATCAGAAAGAGCAGGTGTATGGGATGAGAGAATGGGATCCAATAAATTTTGGCGCTTCAAAGGAAAGAACCATTGAGATGTGCAAAAATCAACACAAAAAGGTTAGATAAACTAAATCAATAGTGTCCCACGGGCCTTTCACACTTTTCTATGAAGTGAAACCCTTTTAAGTTTTATGCATTACTGCCCCTCTTTGTATAGACTTTGTATCAAAACATCGAGTTAACAGTTTACTGCTAAATAATCGGGAGTACAATTATATTTTGCTGGGAACTCGAAGGCGTTTTCGAATAACAAAAGAAATGGAAACGACAGGTGGTAGCTGCGATAATTCTCGGATTTGGACACTTATGCCGTCCATTATGATGTCAGCAATTCTAAAGATACAATCGTCGCAAAAGATACATGTAGCGGGCAATAAAAATGTCCACTCCGTGCTGCAATTTCACCAGCTAATGAACCTCATGAGTGCGCCTTCCATAGAAGACACCAACCAAACTGTTAACCGTAAAAGATCAATGGGTACATCAATAGAAGTCATATAAGTTTATATATATTCAACGATATCCAATCTGATTGCTAAAAAAAAGTATATAATGCGAAAGAAAAAACTTACGATAATGTTAGAATTTCATGATCATTTCAAAGGACTTCTGCTGAATTTTACCTTCTCTCATGCGATTTTTGGTCTTCAGTGCGTAGAAAATAAGTAACTTCTACATGACTATGATTGTATACTCATGAATCATTAAAAGAAGAAGCCACATCACACCAACTTTTAGAATACGAAAAAAAAAAAAAAAAAAATTAGGTAACAGAATTTAAAATGTACATCATAATTTACTTTTATTCTTTAGAAGACTCCAATTAGTAATAAGTTGCGTAAATAAGATATCTTTATTGAAAATAAAGATGAAGTGGTTTTGTGTCGACACTTTACAAGCTTGATTGCCTGACCTAAAGCTACCAAATTTGATAAAACTATATTTTAGACGGTGGGAATGTAACATTGGAGCAACTTTTTAAAAAAATCGTAATTAGAATTAAAATTAACATTTAAATAAAACTGATATTTTTGCGCAATATAATATTACATACTCTTCTTTATTAAAAAATATTTTTTTCAATGATATCTATTATTTTCCGCTATGTTTTATTTTTAAATTTTAAATTTATTCTTTAAAAATATTTTAAACTTGATTCCTAATAACCGAAATTATAAGCGAAAATTTATAAATACATTCAATCTATTTTTTCAAAAAATTTCAATTCCGATTACAAGAACTGTAAGAATTGTTTTATAAATATACAAAATTATTTATCATAAGGAAAAGTAAAATTATTTATCTAATTTCAATTACATGACTTAAAACTTTAAATTAACGAATAGATAATGTGCAAGATGAATGATAAAATGTACAAGAAAATACAAAATTTTACAGGTCAACTCTTTAGCATGTGATAACACTTCGATGCATTTCCTGATAGGATGTAAACAAATTAGTTATACCAAGCTTCAAATCATGATTTAATTACCAAATCCCATGGGCCATAATAAAGAAGAGAATAATTGCGTGATAGATCTTCGGAAAAAGGGCGGCAAAACGAGACTGGAAGTGAATACCAAGTGCAGTCGTTCGAAATCATCCCCTGAGGGTCCCACGTGTCCGGCAGACCTCTCAATTCGACCACCCAACACCGACAGGAACATGACAGGTCACTCACCTTAACCTCTCGAAAAAGAACAGAAGGAAGTGAGCACACAAAAAAGAAGAATCACTTTACACTACAGCCAAAATGATCCCTCCGAAACTGTTGCCAAAACCTAAAAACTAATTGCGCCACGCTTCTCCTTCATGAAACGAGAGGACTCGTTCCAATACCACAGCCACCTTGTTAGCGGCTTTCTACTATGGCCCAATCCTATTTCCAATGATGCCCTCGGGCAAGGCACCACAGACACGACCCTGCAGTCATTAACATCGGAGCTGAAAAGGAAACCGAATCAAGTCATCACTGCAAACAATTGAAATGTTAAAAAGATGGTAAGATAAATAAATAAACACACGTAATGGGATCTCTGGTAATAATCATATTATGCATACTAGAAGTGATAACAATATTCTTCACTTCTAACATGTTCTTAGTTTTCTTCCCCGATGAAAACTTAAACATGATTTTTGAATTCAAGCATAATAATAAATAACGAAAACCACTATTTAAATTTGTATGCTTAGCTTTTTTACATATTTTTCTCTTCTTTTTTTTAATGGTCTTTTTGCGATATTTCCTTTTTCTTACATTGTATGGGTAGTGGATCTCATAACTTTCCCATGGATTAATCTTGCAAGTACAGGCAATAAAACTTCTGCACGATATCCTTTAAAATTCAATATGGTACTCTGGGTTTGGACCCATGCAGCATGTTAGCATTGAAAAACATTAATTTCTAAGCCATATATCCTCTCACATTCATAACATCACTTGTATCCAATAATAAAAATAAGATCCACTATTACTTTACGTTAGGTACGACCTCCATCAATATGAAGTAATAATAAATGTGTGTATGTGTGTGTATGTACTTATCGTGTGTGTGTATGTGTATTTGTAATTGATTTTCATTCCGGATAAATTACATTGAATTTGCAATTGGGTGTTCTGTCACAACTTTCTGACACAATCCACACTAACAAAAAGCAACATACTGCAGCAACTCGAGTTCCGCTTCACTTCTACGTGAATTTGATGTTATGTAGTGGCGATGTTTCTAACCTTGAATATTTTTCATTACAGAAGGTTCAAATTCGGAAATGAAAATATTAAAAGAAATAATACTGAAAATCAGGCGGAAGAAACGCCAGAACAACATCGCCACTCATGTATTCAAAGTCATCAATCCTGTCATAAAACAACATTTATCAATGGTATCAATCAACTGCTAGACTCATGTAGAAAACATCTGATAGTCGATGAACTTATACAAAAGAGTGAGCAAACAGCTACTTAAGAAACTGATATCTCGAAACACAGATTTTCGAGAGAAGAAAATAATGATAAAAGGTATCCGCTCTGTTGAAATAGAAATACCAATTTTGGGTAGAACAATGATAGCACCTAATGAGAAACATTTATTCTAGATACAATCAGAGGGATAAGAATATTATCAAGAAATTTTGCAAGAGAAAAAAAAATTGTCCAGTCACAAGAATTTGTTAAATTTTCTGAATTCAATCGACATCCAATAAATTTGATCTGTAGAATACTTTTTATTTTAATTTTGCAAATGTTTTTTATTACATGCTTTTCTTCTAAATATCCGTTTTTGAAGACCTACCTTTCAATAAAAATCCGTATGTGTTTATAGATAAAATAAAAACCCGACTTGAATGATTTCCGTCAATCTTTTCCATCATGTAACTTTCGGTAATATAATATACTATAATCATTCAGAAAGGAACCTGTGGGTATTTTAATTTTCTATCCTTGAAGATAATATATATATATATATATATATGTGTGTGTGTGTGTGTGTGTGTGTGTGTAATGATATTTTAAACTTTAATTTCAATTTAATTAATTTCCAAGGTTTTGTCTTAATTTAGTCCATAGTAACTTCATTCTAAAATATTCTCTTATTTCGTGATCCGATTCCACTTTCTCTACTTAATTAATTCAAGAGAAGCTTTAAAAAATTGCTGAATCGGCTAAACGCCGACACATTCACACGCTCCGCGTGAAGGTATAGAAAACTGTCCAGTAAGCTCATTCTTTTTAAAAGATCCCCGTGTTTCCTTTACATGTGATTGACTTGCGACAGAAATCCCTATCAGAATCTTAATAATATATTAGCTCTGTAAAAAAAGTATTTTCCCTATCCATATCTCATATTATATAAGACGAGGGATAATTTATTTCTCTCTTCTTCCCCACTTCTGCTTTTGTGCCGAGTTGTGGCGGACATGCCTTGTCCACGTCTCTGCTTGTAAATAAATTAAATCAATAATAACAATAAACTGCTTCAACTAAAATAATGCTTCCCATTGATAAGCTTTCCCAGGTGCTTTTCCAGGTCATCTCAATCCTTTTGCTACACAGAAGGCTCTTAACCTTTTCTTCGTTGAAACATTGACCTTTCTAAAGTGGCACTAAGAGATGAAAATATCTATGAAACCATATTCATAATTAATTGCTCAATATCTAATGCCTCCTGTAAGTGGTAACTCTTGAGGGAAAATGGAACCTTCAGATGATCCATTTTTGCCTGATCTGGATAATGGTTTTACTCCGCATTTAAGAGCCGTTAGAAAGTTCTTGTTCTTATTAAACCGTGCTATCACTTCAGGAAGAATAAGAAAAATAAATTCAAGGAAGTCCGTTAAGGATATATTCAAAGTAATTTCCATGTAAATTTGAATACACTTAATTCAGTTTATAAAATAACTCTATAGTCCATTATTTTTTTTAAAAAATATCTTTAAAAAAAATTCTTAATGTTAGCGAGCTAATATTTTTGAAAAGTAAAGCAGAATATAAGCAAACTATT
Source organism: Argiope bruennichi (assembly GCF_947563725.1). Taxonomy (NCBI): domain Eukaryota; kingdom Metazoa; phylum Arthropoda; class Arachnida; order Araneae; family Araneidae; genus Argiope; species Argiope bruennichi. The sequence continues at coordinate 83,675,704 of NC_079152.1, forward strand.
TACTGGCTGATACTTTAAAATCTCCAGGGAATGCCAAGAATTATGGCAATATAAATAATCATGGCATAAAATTTGTATGCTGTCCACTATATTTGAAAGTCAAATTTAATATCAAGAAAAACATTCGAATATTCATAAAATAAATTTAGGAATGATTATTCCTAAAAATATAAAATTTCTAAATACTCACCAAAAAAAAAAGTTAGTATATAATTAGGCAATAAACGGCCAAATACAAAGAAAACGTATGAAGCTACAGCTGTATTCATTGAAAAGAAATTATAGGAAAAACTTAGATGTTGAACATTTAAAATTGAAGGGCTTTTTTAATTACTATTATTAATTCCATATCAAAACAACGAGAACTTAGTCATAATTTTCAAAGTGAACTCGAAATCTACCAAATGGTAATTGATTTCCAGTTTCAGAACTGCACTCAGCGACACGTTTCTTACAAATATAGACATTCTCAATGTGTTTTTTTTTTTTTTTTTTTTTTGTAAATCTAACTCAAACTTTTAGTTCATGAGTTAACCGTTTAGTTCAGGTTGACCTAACGATATATATATGTAATATGCTATTAGAGAAAGAGAATTAAAAAAACAGACAGAAATATCTCGTCATATGTGCAATCTGAAAGGAAAAAAAAAAAAAAAAAAAGCCACTGCTCTTAAAGGAAAACTCGTAGGGTAAACCCTCTAGCTGTGATTCTTTTTTCCGACGCAATATCAAAAAAGATATTAAACAAGATACAGTCTTCATGTAAGAAACAATTTAAACACATACAAAGAGCTTCTATAGGACGGAAAGAAAGAAAAAGAAAGACATACCCGCATATTTATTTTTGTGGTTTAAATTAATAAGAAGTTTTTCCGAATATGGCAATAAAGATTAAAAAAAAAAGTGACCAGTTTAAAGAATGTTTTTCCAACTAGTTGCTTCCACTTAATTACGTAACCGCGGACATTTGTCTGCAATAATTAGTTTTCAAGAAAATAATGACCTTGATGTAGCTTCTTCAGAAACAAAAAATAAATAAATAAAATCCGGTAGTTGTCTCTCTCTCCTTTTCTACACCCATCCAAAATCCTGTAAACTTCAATTGTAACTTTTCTGAATTATTAGTGGAGTTTGAGAAGATGACGGTCCACTATAAAAATATTGTGTATGCGATTCTACAAATAGGTTCGCCCTTTTATGAACCCATAATATATGAATTTATATTTTTAAGAGGTAGCTATAGATCTATTAAAATTATTATTGACTGTCTATGTACGAAATGTTCCGCTGGTCACAGAGCAAAATAATTCATAAAAAAGCAATACAAAGAACGAAATTTTGATTTACAGTACTGGTGCTTGGATTAATGTATCTATCTTATTTACGATTTAAAAAAAAGAAAGAAAAAAAAAACTTCTAAGCATTATTTCGAATTTATTTTCAGTCTTTTCCATTAAAAAAGAATACTTACCGCCACATACTATTATAAACGGAGTCAATTTAAATAATCTAAAGTCGTCAATATCTTTAAACTAACAAACAGAAATTGCATTCTTTCTTTTACTGGATGTGGAACCAACGATCATATCTTTTTAATTTCCATTTCATTAGTTTAATTTTTTTTCCTTCCTTTTAACTACAACAAGAATTCCTTATTAGTTTAAGTTTCGCACAAATAACGTAACGTAATCAGCGGCTGCAATAATTTTGCGATAATTCTTAAGTAAACTTCACAATTATGTTTAGATTTGTTTTGTTTTTTTATTCCGGAATTTTACTTCGCAGTTAAGAAAACATGATCTGGCACAAATAAATAAAGTTATTTATAAACGCGGAATACGAAGAGTTCTAATAAACAATTCTTTATCTTACAAAATACTCGTATTTTCAAACGATGTATTTTTCACAAATTTCCTGTTTTTCGTTGCTACTGCTAGAGTTAAGAAATTCAGTTTATGAAAAGAGACATCTTCGTATGCAGAACAACACATCAGTTCATATTCACAAACAACACGTTTCTTTTGATTACTTTAAATTACGATTATACTAAAAAGAAAAATATCTACCCATTTCATAATAGCTAATTATTTCTACAAGTAACTTAAGAACTTCTTTAAATACACTACAATGGTTTATTTGTTGAATTTTAATTTCCGGTATTCATAAAACTAGACTTTTTGATGAACAAAGTATATATATTTATTTATTATACTCTAAACAATCCATAAATAAAAGTATTTTCACAATATATTCTTGCAGTTTTATAAGCGATCTGATGGCCTAGTCATAAGGTCTCGGACTCGAGGCCTGAGGGCTTCAGGCTCGAAACCCGTCTCGTATGCAGGCCTGGTGCACTCTAACTCTGATGTTGTGGCCTTTCTCGTTAGTGTGTCGCGAAAGTTTGGAAAGGAGGTGCCAGCTCAGGTGTCGTCTTCATCATCTGAACGGGTTCAAAATGACGAGATCCTTCCCAAAAAAGTCTTAGTGTTGCTTTCAAATGGAATGTTAATATAACTCAACTAAAATTAAAATTGCAATTTCATATCATAAAAAGGCAGGTTTCTTCTATTTAATATACCAGAACTTTTACAACTATGAGCTGCCAATCACTGGAATGTAGCGATGACTGAATGGAACAAAACTGGAATCATAAATAAAAAAGTGGAATAAACTGGAGTTTTGGGAAGATGTCTTAGAAAATATGAGTAACTTGGGCAAGGACAGTTTGGTGGCCTGTCAGGATTCAATTAGGAATCTTAAGAGTTTTTAGTCCAATGAAAATACGCTAATAAAATAATTAAGATACAAGGGAAAAAAGCATCAAGTTTCCTGCCTACAATTCTGCTAATCTACGCCTTTCCACAGTAGGATTTTGCAAGTCAATTCTCATCACCTTGGTTCACATACATAATAAATTCTAAAGACTATATTATAAATATAGGCAGTCTCGCGGCACATCTTAGTCATATTAATATTTTTAATACATTGAAAATCATATCTTTATTTCAAAATTAAAATGAATGTAGTAAATTTTTAATCGCCCTTAGATCCGTGGTGCCCTTGAACTAGAGCCCAATTAGCCCAGAGGAAAGCTTTAAAAAAGTCTATCGCAGAACCATCAGATAGATAATACTGATAAAAGCTATCAAATTTCTTTAATTAGTTTTTGCTATTTTTTTTTATTTATTTCAATTTTTTTTTTAAATTGAACATATCAGTAAAAAGAAGAAAAAAAATGTGATTATTCAATCTATGAAATAAAAAAAAAAATTATAAGGACCAACAACATTTAAGAAAGAGGAGAAGAAAAAAAATCATATAAAACTTATCTAAAATGACACTGCATAAATCAGTCTCGTTTTTCACTTTTTACTCGACAAAACAAAAATTAAAAATTCTCGTCCATTAACGGTGAGGAGTTAAGTGAAACGAGAGAGAACATACACCACTCTTTCACTTAGAGCACGGAGGTGTCAATGAAAGGTCAAGACTCTTTAATCTGAAGAAACACTTCAGCGCGCGCAAGAATGTCGATGGAGATAAAATTTCCATGGAAAGCAGGATAAATGTCATCATTTCTTATATTCAACTCTTTAAGAGAAGATAGACGTGGCGAAGGGAGAGTACGTTACAGATAAGGACGGACAAGTTACGTGGATTATCAGCTTACTTCTTTAGTAGTCCGATTTAACAGTTTTTATCTAATTTTTCACGATGAATGCACGTGTATTTTTTTGTTTTGTTTTGTTTTTAATCAATCGAGTAATAAAGAGTTTAATTAAGTTGTCCATTAAACTCTGAGTCGTGCTGCGAATTAATGTAAATTAATATTAGCTATTAAACAATGTATCTGCTAAGGAATCAGGTCTTAAAAGGTTACTTGGAAAATGAAAATATTCAAGACAGTTTATAGATAGAGGTTTTTGATCTAGAAGATTTATTGAATAAATATGTCGCAAAGGAAAATATAACGCTTTTTAGGGAAAAATGACTGTGACATTTAATTTTATGGTATGTTTTGTTTTTGAGGGGAGGGGAAATAGAGGAATTTGGACTGACGAATATTTTAGATATGTCATTCTTTTTCATATTTTCAGAACTAGTAGAAATGTACCAGTAAATTATTAAAGTGAGAAGGTATTCATTTGTCCCTGGGTCTTGACACCTACAGTTAGAAACTATTATAAAACTAGCACTGAAGAAGCAATATCATTGGAAGTATCGAATATATTTATAGAAAAAAATAATTTGCTTAGATGTTAATTTTCAATATTCAGTTTTTTTAACTGAATACAAAATAAATATAAAAAAATTGCTTTATTCATCAAAATAAATAAAATTTTACAGCATTTGCCAATGTTGCTTCCAGGTACCGGTCCTTACTGGTCACATATGTGCCAATGTAATTAAAAGAAACAGAAGAGACCTACAGTTTTGATTCAAAAATTAAGTAATTTTTCAGTTCTAAATTTTACGAATAACATTACCACCAGACAGTTGAAATAATAGAAACTAAGGGGTTACACCCCCTGCTCATCCAGCTCACTAGCCCACAGAATCAAAAAGGATCATTACAGGATCCCAATTCGATTCGCTTGCTCTCTATACAGTAACGCATTGTTGCTAATAATACTAAATTATTAATGCATCTATTACTAACGATTAATTTAAATTATTTTAAATTAAATGAGTTGTCTACATTATTTTTTTATCAATTACTAAAAACAAAACAAATAAATTTTTTTTGGCACTAAAAAGATATACATGTAAATGGTAGAAAGGAAAATACATAGAATTCCAATATTTGTAAAAGTCAAAATTATTTACATTAATCTAAAATCTGTAATTTAAAACTTCCCTAAGAGACGTGATGGGTTTCCAAAAGGTTTTGCTAATTTTCGTCGCCAAAGTAATTTATCTCGTCCATTAGGTGGTTAAAAATCCTTCAATACTTCTGACAGATTCAACATATTTTTTCAAAACATTTTTATTATTATTATCATGGTAACATTTCGAGTATATTCCACGGGAATTTTTTTGACGGATTCTTTCCCAGAAATGTGAAAGTAAAATAATAATAATAAATAAAATAAGAGAGAGAGATCTGTCATAGCCCCACAATTACGCTCCTGTAGTTTGGAAACTGCCCCAAGTACACAAAAACTCTTTACATCGATTCACCTCGATTGGGTCTTCTTACGAATGATTACTAAACACTTTCAATTACCCTAAATTCTTGTTTCGCTTTCGATTTATAATTGAAACTGCTCGACTTCATTTTTTAAAAACATTATTTAACTTCAAAAAAATAATATTCCTCGCTGATAAAAGCATTAAAACAATTCGAATGTACGAGCCAGTGCTAAATGACGATTAACAAATTCGGCTTGTGTTTGCGTCCACATAAAGACTTTTTTTAATATAAATATATACCTTATTGCATTGCTAATATTGCATAAAATTATTATTTTAATTTTATTTGAAGATTCTAACTGTAGTTTAAAGTAACTTCTTGCCTATACGGAATATATATATATATATATATATATATATATATATATATATATATGGCGAAAATAAAATTTAAAAATTCTAATAAACAAATTAACAAGTGAATAATGTAAAAATATTGCTAAATTATGCTTAAGATTAATTAATATAAATCGCAGAAACTATTTACAAAAGATTTAATGAAAATCAGTTATTCAAAGTCAGTGTTGCATAACTTAATGTAAGTTTTCACCTTGTATAAAATAAATACAGAAAAAATAAAATTAAATAATGTTAAAAAAAACAAAAAAAAATGCAAAAATTATTTATGTACTGTGCTTAAGACTAATGCTTTCTAAATATAAATTACAGTAGACTCCCGATTATCCGCGGGCGGTTTATCCGCGCCTGCCGCACAAAGTTTTTTTTTTTTTTTTTTGACTGATTTTTTCAAAAAGGTGCAGTTTTACAGCTATGCTTTTGTAATTACATAATACATTACAGTATTAAAACAGTACATATGTATTCATTTTTCTGTGTATCCTTGACGCCTCTCGTAAATACTAAGCACTTTTCTGTTTTCATTAACAAAATGCATTTTAGGTTAGTTTTGAGTGATATACTAAAATATGAAGCGTTAGTTAAACATTTCCTGCTGTTTATTTTACGTTGTATTGTACATAAAACGATTTTTCAAAGTTGGAATGACTGTTTTCTTTTTTGCTATACCCGTTTTTAGCTTTTTTCGGATTATCCGCGATTTTTGTTATCCGCGGCGGCCGCGCCACCCAATTCCGCGGATAATCGGGAGTGTACTGTACATAAATTATTAAACAGATCATTAGAATTTAGACTGTTCACTGAGATTGTTGCATAACAATATATTTTTTTTTAATTTCATATGAAGATTTAAATTGCAATTAAATTTAAGTTCTTGTCATACATGAAATAAACACAGAGAAAACACAAAATTAAGTAATTAAATTTTAATAAACAAGCAAAAAAGTGAATTATGAAAAATATATTCATGCATTATACTTAAAATTAACGCTTTCGAAATCTAACATCTACAAGAAAAATAATATTAACTAAACATTTTTTATCTTTTAATAAAATAAAAAAAATGGAAAATATTAAATAAATTACAGTATTAGTTAGCATAAACAAAATTAATAAACAACATAAATACAAATTATTCAAAAACTATACAGATATTATGCTTAATACTAATATAACTTACATGAATTATTAAATAGGCTGTTAGACTATTAAAAAATAGACTGTTCACTATCAATGTTGAATAACAGTCTATTTTCATTTCACATAAAAGTTTCAACTGTAGTTTAATATGAGTTCTTGTCCTGTACGAAATAAATACAGAGGAAACAAAATTAAATAATGTTAATAGACAAACAAAAAAAGAGAACAATGCAAAAATATATTCATACATTGCACTTACGATTAACGCTTTCTAAATGTAACTTATACAAGAAATAAACTATTAACTAAACTTTTTTTTCCTTTTAATAGAAAAAAAATATATAAATAAAATAAAAGTTGCATTAGTTGGCATAAACAAAATTTATATACAGCAGAAATACAAATAAAATTCACTAAAGAAGAAAAGACTTTTCAGAGCGTCAACTTTTTTTTTTAATTTAAGTTTATTTTAATGAAAGCAACATTAAAAAGTAATTATAGATTAATTAGAAACGAAAATTCGAGAAAATATTTTGAACTATCTCCAGATGCGGGGGAAAAAGAAGACACTTTTCTGCAACTAAATATTACTTTAGTTCCAATGTGCTAACCAAACAAGAATGTTACACTTACTATTGTTGTTGGGTCAAAATGCCAAACCGGATTTTGGAGGACCAAGGTCAAAATGTCATTGGTAAGAATTCTTGGGGGCGAATCCTTTCATCTTTTCTTTTGAAAGAGCGCAAAGAAAAGAGCACAAAGTATGACTGAAAGAGCAAAATGTGACTGACTACAAAGCTAGGCGAATGGGTAAAATAAAATAGACTATTGCCACAGGACAAGATTAATTAATTGCCACAGGAGAAGATTAATTAAAAATAACTTTAATTAATCTTCTTAGAACTTAAAGATATAAAACAGAATCCACTTTTGAAAGAGAGAAAAAATTACTTATAAAGAAACAATCGGTAAATTATTTTTCATTAAAAGTAGACAAATATATATAAACTTTATTCTCTCAGATCTTTCTAACTGTGATACTTTATTAAACAGAGATTTTTCAAGCCCAATTTTTATCAGAAAAATTTTACCGAGACTCGAAACCTGGAATGTAATATGTGAATAGATTTAAAGAATGGACTTTCAAACATTAAATAACAGAGAGGAAACTGGAATATCCAATAAATTTTAAAGAACCTTTCAAAATAAATATCAATATGATTTCTACAACTTGTAGAACTGAAATAACAATAAAAATATGCAAATGTTGAGGTAAAAAAAAGTAGTTTTATGAAACTTTTCATGACACAACATTTTTCAAAGTGCTCCCACAGGGGTGGGATAGGATACCGTCATTTGTTTGACCCATAGTATAAAAAAACAGTGCAACAAGCTTTTCTTTTATAATTATTTTGTCAGCAAGAAATTATAATGCCATACTGTACTAGAAACGCAGTAATCAGTATTTAATAATTTTTTTCAACCGCAATGTGTTTTAATAAAATATTCTTTTTTCTATCTGAAATTAAAGTTGGATTGTTTTGCTGTAATTCATAATTACTAAATTTTTTCAAAAAAAAAATCCTAGTTTATTCAAAATAGCAAATCAATCAAATTTTTATTTGATCATTAACTTGGATTAATCGTTTTCTTCAACAAACGACTAGCTAAATTTTAAAAAAAGACAGAAGAACCCAATGATAATTTTGAAAGGAAATTATTTTTATTAAAAGTCTCTACAATATTTTGCAGAACTGTCGCGAAGTACTTTAATGATATTGCTAAAAAATATGGAGCTATGAAAAAAAATTAAGGGCGATAAAGCAAATGAGAAAACTTTAACTTGGAAGTGTACAAATATATCCAAAGAATCAAACAAAAGGTGTAAACCCAGATATTAATTCTTTAAACATAATTAACTAAGCATAATTTAGAGAGTTCAGAGTAAAATAACCCTTATATATAAATAAATTTATCATTTAATGAAATTGTCTCATAAAATATTTAATTCACAGGCCTTTAAAGACAGGAATCAAAGGCAGAATTAATATATCTCAAAGAATAGGTCAAAGAGACCTTTTCGTCAAAGAAACCATTTTTTTTTTTTTTTTATTATGTGATCTACAGAAAAATATTTTAATTTATATTTACAGTAATATCCAAGATGAAAAAAATAATATTTACATATTTCTAACTTGATTTTCAATCTTTACATCATAATAAGTATTAAAATTCACATCTTTCTTTTACATCAGTAAATAATTAATCATGTTTATCCTAATGTCGACCAGAAAGAAAAAACCTTTAATTTACATTTTAAATGATATTAATAGAAAATTTTGCACAATAATACATAATATTTAGCTAATGAAGGAATTTAGCAAAAAATTATATTATCGCTCTTCTTAGAATATATTTCAAACAACTGAACACAAATCAAATTTATGAGCTCTTAGAATCTATTGTTTTTCAATACAATTGATTTTAATAGAAGTATGCCAAAAATTTAGAAAATATACTGATATCAACTCATTTCAATAAATCATATAATAACTCATTAAGCAAATGTAATAAAAAAACGCCATACTCTTTCACATGGAAATACGATAAATAGTCACTTGGACCTGGATGACATGTCAAGCGTAAACAATTGATAATAACAATGTTTCGACTTCGCAGGTGTGATGGTAGGTAGAGTCTTTTGACACCTGCTGTCATGTTCAGTGGACGCTAGTTTCTCGACAAGGAAATAAAACACAAATTTTATGGGTGGCAGGTGTACATGCGCGGTGGTTGAACGAAAATTAAATTTCCTTGATGAGCAATGGTGCCTCATTTTCATAATCTCGAGATGCATAAAAATAAAAGGAAACGATCTATTAGTTGATAATTCAATTTACAATTGAAGTCAAAGTAAGGTTTCTAGAATTAGTTCCACTATTGATTCTTCAGAATTAGTTTTTTTTAAAGAGAGTTTTGGAAGAATGGGTTGACGATTTATATATGCTAGTTATTCTTCTGTATATTCGTTTCTATTTTATAAATGTGGTTCGAAAATTCAATTAAAATACAAATGATTGATTAAAATGGCTAATTGCGTCAAAATGTAAAGCAGAACTTCCAATAAAGAATAAAAATTCTTAACAATATTATTAAAAAAATGATTTTCATAGTTTAAAAATAGCGATAATTATTTCCATTGGAGGAAGAGGAATTTTTTTTTAAACCTCATCATCATTTGGCAAGAAAAAGCACGTTATTTTTTTTAATCTAATTAATTTTCTTAACATGTTTTATATTTTTTAAAATTATTTGCGGTTTGCTTTATTTTTAATTTTGCGCCGTATGCATTTTATCCATATGCTGAGTACGTTGTTTAAATTCAAATTTATTCACTTACAAAATAAAATAATACATACTTCTGGCCAACAATATGATATAAATTAACTTTATGTAGTAAATTAACGCTGAATTAACAAAATAAATAAATAAATAAAAATAAAGTAGTATTATTTGTTTCGTTACAAATAAATGATAAAGAACTTCTTTAAATCACGACAATAGTTAAAATCCCTTACATATATTCCGTTGAATCACCAGAGAAAAAAAATGCCATTTCGCATTTTCTTTTTAATTTGTATGACTAGTTAACAATCAAAGAAAGCAGTCCCTCCCCCATAAAAAATAATAAAAAGGGACCAGCACAGTTTATATCTCAAATCAGATTATTTATTTCTGTATAACAGAATATTGTAACAGAAAAAAAAAAGAAACGTAACATTTACAAAAATTATTATTTAGTTCAACATTAAACGTGTTATTAGTAAATTACTAAAAATTGATTTGATATATAAAAATAATGGCGTACATCAGATGTAATGAAAGATAGCCACAAAATAATTTTATTTGCTTAAAAGTATCTGCAGCTAAAACTAATGAGCGGAATGAAATAATTCCATAGACAGACTGTGGAAAGATAGAGAAATAACTCCGAAGAAAAAAATTGCTAATATAATATCTTATACACAATGATACGATCAGCATACTGAAAATATAATCCTCGTAATGATAAAAAAATACTCATGAGTTTCATATTACGTGTCATTCATTTCTCTATGCGCTCGGACTTAAATAAAAGTTTGCATAACTTAATTTTTTTCATTCATTATAATTATTAATTTCAGAGTTTCCATTCAGGCAAAGTCTGAATTCTCCTATCAGTGAGTTTTGTTATGATTTTTTTCATGAAAATTTTTGTCTCATTTTTTTTTTTTTTTCTTTTCTTCCTCTCACTGTGTTTTTTTTTCCCCGAATTCATTTCATCATGCCTTTGACAATCTACAAATGAAATCAAGCCCCATTCCATTCATTGTTTTTTTAGTAGTACAGACTTTCGAACAAAGAAAGTTATTTTACGACCACATTATATATTATTTTTTCCATCACATATTTTTTTAACCGCACGTTTGAATAGTAAACCAGTACAGGAAATTTATTTCCCGTCTTATTACTGTTTTTTTTTAATCTTTAATTCCGGCACGTAAATAATTTTTTATAAATTCTTTATGACATAAAAAAAGAAATCCTAAATTAATTACATAGCCTGCCTATAATTTTGACTCAAAACACAATGCGGAATCAAACTTTTCAATAATCACAATGACGATGACATGGTGCCGTGATGCATCTTCACATTGTTGAAAAGGAAGTAAGTCCAGACTCAATGAAGCAAGTTTAAATATTTTTCTTCTTCTAATTCTTCTTTTTCCCAATCAGTATTCTCTTCCTCCTTCCTTTCTTATTTTTTTCAACCTCCTCTAAAATCAGAGTGCGTTTTCAACAAAACCAGGATTTGTTGCGAGCAGCGCAATCCACCCCTAATGAGATAGCCGGCAGACAGATGTAAAACAAAATAAGAAGAGAGAGATGATTAAATACGTTCTACACAGCTGATTACGTCCGTTCCTTCCTCTCCCAAGACGCATCACCGATGTCCTAATTGTTTTCTTTGTGCATCATACTGCACAAAGCCTAATTATAGCTTTCGTAGACAGCTTTCTTATTCTGCTGCAGAAGGCGATCCGCTCACGATAGGGATATTAATGCTAAGCTTCATCTTCTTTGCAATTTCTAGGTCATAATCCGATTGTGGCGAGCGACTTTTTTGACTGCCATAACCTTCATTACTTTTGATGCATCTGCGGGTGTTGTCATGCGTGTAAGCCAATTCGTGAAGAACAGCGCGATGGAAATAGTACCCATCGTTCTTCGGCCTTCAAGAGTCGCGGCCAATCAAATAAAAAGCACATTTTAATGGAATTACTTTGCAGAATATCATGCTAATAGAATCGGCAATTAAAGATGACGCAAGCTTGGTATTTGAATTGGCATATTAATGCAATTTTAAAATTTCCAGTGAACTTTAGTAATCTGAACAAAATAGAACTAACGATTGTTTCAATTATTAAATTTAAACTTAAGTTGGTACTTAACTTATTTGAATTTGCCTATTAATGCGATTTGAAAATTTCCAGTGAACTTTAGTAATCTGAACAAAATAGGATTAATAAGTGTTTGAATTATTAAAGTAAAGTTTAAGTTTATGTACAAGAAAGCAATCATGTATCTTTGGATTTTATTTCATGCAGACATAAGTGATAATTACTTTTTATTTAAAGAGCACATTTCGGATAAAACTATTGTAACATCGGTTGTCTGTTTTCCATAAACTTCAATAACTACTTTAAAATGGAACTAGAAAAAGAACTCTATTCTTCAAATTATTTTTTTAAAAATCTCGCAACTGAATCAGTGCGCTTCATCTAATATTTGATTCATTGGTTAAAAGCACAGCTTTTTGCGCAAAATCATCATCGCCTGGTTTAGGTTACCTTCTGGCTTTCAAAAAATATTGCGAATAAAACATATTTAATGTTAAAATGGATTTTTCATAAAGAAATGTGAACTGCAAAAGCATTTTGCATATATATATATATATATATATATATATATATATATATATATATATATATATATATATATAAACAACCATGTAGTTCTAGATCTTATAGAGTGTCATGCAGATACTAAAAAACATTTTTGATTTTGTTATATTCTTTTCATTTATGTGGAAATGAAAGCATTTTCTTCACAGAATTAATTATTTGGCTCCTTTTCTTTGATCTTCAGGTGGTTTCGATTTGTTCCATTTGATTTTTTTCTACCCTTTAAAAGTGTACACTTTAATTTACTGATTGAAAAGGCCAAAGATAAATATATAATATAAAAGGTATACGTTAGAAAATAAGGAAATTCATTAAATAAAGGAGGCTTTACGTCTTATATGAGACAAGACCAGTTCTCAGGCTGTAAAATATATACATCCTGTTTAGATTTCGAAATAAATTAATCAATTATTTGTCGATCTAAATACAAATATTTTCCTAAAAGAGCAAAAAGATAATATATACTACGAAAATCAACTTCAATATATCCAAGGAAAATGCGAATTAACTAAATAATACATTAAAAGAAACAGTTTTTGTACATATGCTCTCAAAAATCGTAATCGGAAATACGATCCGAGGTTAAAATATCAAATAAACTATTTATATTTGGAAAAAACAAAAATTTAAAACAGACTTGATTAAGTTTTGAAATCAGGAAAATTCTACACAGCTGATTGAGTATGGATTGCATAAAAGGTTAAATAAATAAAAATAATAGTTATGGATTCTTCAAACAAATTTTGTTTTTCATTTACTGAAACGTTTCACTAAATGAAAATGAGAGAAAATTTTGAAAACATTTTATTATTATATTAAAAAATCCTTAATAGGAAATTAAATAAAGAAGTAAAAAATAAAAAATATGAATTAAATTTTTTTAATGCGAAAAAAGATTTTTAATTTCAAAACCAGAACTGTAAATTCGATCATCTTAAAGCCGCCCTCATCCTTTTTGAACATATGTTTTTCTGGTGGTAGGCGGAATATACATTGCTGGGATGTAATTTCAGTTTTACAAATATAAATCAATTACCTACGTTCTTTTGATGTATGAGTCATAATGACAACAGACGATTTTTAAAAATTTTTATTAATTCTATTAGTTTATTACAATTTTTGCATTATGAATTTTTTCTTTTAAAGTAAAAATAACTCGATACCTTTAGCACTATTTTGCATTCAATTCATGAATAACACAAAATTTCACAGCTTGATCAAAACCTTTTTGCCTTCGAAAATAATTAATGATGCATGTATATAAAGGGTCTGTAATTTAATACTTCGAAAATTGAATAATCTTGCATCTGGAAGAGTGTATATAACAGTAGTTGCTGATACCGTGATATTTTAAACTCTTGTAATGACGAGTTATTCAAATAAAAAATATTACCTTTCCATCATATTAATAGAATAAAGATAATTACAACAAGTCTCCTGCTACAACTTCTTATGTTCCTTCACGGAATAAATTTCTTTATTTAACAACGACATTTTCCTATGAATAAATATATTCGGCGCAGTTTCAAGGAGTTTTCCACTGTATAGAACGCGCTAATAGTGAAATTAATCTGACATAATTTTATGTGTTTGCACATGTCATATCACAGCAATTAGTATGTAATGTAAGACAGGAATATGAATGCGGTACCTTAAAAAAGAAAATCATATTTAAATCTCTGGATTAAACACTCATTTAAAATTAATCAAATACTTAATTAATCAAATAAGCAATGTGAAGGAAAACTTTCTTAAATTTAGGCCAGGGAAAAAAAGGTTTTTGAGTTTCAGCATACAAATATGTACAGGAATCTCAATACCTGATCAGTTACATAATACACCTATTCGAAGATTAATACTTTAAGTACTTTAGCTTTTCTGATAGCAATGTGAAACACAAGAAAGATTTAAGAAAAAAATTCCAGTAGTTAAAAGAACTATCTTTTTTTTTTCTTCAAATACTTAATACATGCTACTGAAGTATAATTACGTAATTTTTCTATAAAGGATTTCTTTTCATCGATATGTCTATAGAAGAAAGAAAATAATGCCATTAAAAGAAGCAGTTTTCTACAAAATGAGGCTATTTTCAGACAATGGTTTCAAGATCCTGTTTTTAAATAGAGCACAAAAAACGATGATTCTTGATAAAATTTTAGAAGAAACAACACTACTTTGTTTTTGTTTTTTTGTTTTATGACTTCAGCTGTTTCATTATCGTATAAAAATACCATAAAAAATTTCCCTATGCTGAAAAAAGTAAGATAGCAGAGAATCTGACATTTGCAACCACTAGGCCAATTTGGCATTTTTGAAATTTATTTTTAATAGCGGATACTACATCATAATAACTGGTATGAGAGAGGAAAACGTGCGAAGCGGAATTTCATGTACAGAGCACGTGACATATAACTTCCAATTAAGATCGTTTGACTCCACCACGTGACCTGTAAACGGACCAATTATAATCATTAGATCAGATGCTGTGGTTTGAATCAACCAATTACTGGTATTAAAGATGGTTTGTATTTCTGTTTTTAATGCAGCTACCACCATGCTAAAAGGCAAGATAGGTGTTATAGATCACGACCGTGTTTTCATTATAGCAGACTGGCGAAATTTTATTGTTACTTTAATAGAAAACGAGGGGTGGGGATATTGAGAAACAGTATGGACCCTGTCAAGATCATGAATCTTAAAAAGATTGAGATCGTGTAAAGACGAAATACGTGCTTCAAGAGCTACGTGAGGAGATTTCAAAATCTTCCGCTAAAGAAGTGGAAGGGCCGATCCAGCCGGAGAAAGTCCGGCACGATTCATTTGGTTGGTCTTCAGTCTCATTACTTCATTCCGATATCCCAATACAACGAGACTTCTCTGTTAGATCAGCCAGAAATTTCGATAAATTTCAATTTTAATTGTATGTTATGCTGCGTTTATTCCAAATAAAAATAATCGTTCATTCTAAATAAATAATAAATGACAAAAAAAATATTAGGTGCATCAACGATTTGGAATATCTGATATATAGTTTTGTACAAAATTATAACTAAAATCATTCTGGATATTAAAAGGCTACTAATATCCTTGAACTATCATTATTATTATTATTTTGAGTTTAAAATGATTATAAAAGTGAAGTCTTCAGACGTATAAGAAACTCTCAATTATGCTTTTGAACAACAAACAAGTGATATCAAAAGTCAGATTTCATGTTTTCAATTTCAGAATTTTCAAGGAAATAGTCATTTCTAGCATTTTTTTTTTTTTTTTTTTTTTTGATTAAATGGAAAAATTGACACTGATACTAATTAAAGGTTCTTTAAAAGAGATTCGCTAAGTCACAAATGGAAGATCTGCGACTATCCGGCTTTCGTACTATTCAGTCTAGTTTTTTTTTTTTTTTTTTTTTTTTTTTTATTGTAATTAAATTAGGAAGGCAAGACGTTGCAATGGTAACAATTGCCAAGGTGTTGGAAACGGCAACTGCTACGATTCAACTACGTGTCGTGAACAAATTACAAGTTGTGATAGGAAAAGAGCAACGTTTTGCTGGAATTAGGCCTACGATTTGCGTTAAAGTTTTGTTTGTTTCCTGCATTTACATTAGGCATAACAAAATTTATGTTAAAATGTAGACAGTTTATGCCCTTTAGCTAACTTCTTCTCTAATAAATTCTTGAAACGTGCAATGCAGTGTAGAAAACATATATAAACTACCAATACAGAATCTTCCATTTTAACTCGACACGTTACCGGCAAATGCTTCTATGATTCACCGGGCAACGGCCGCGCTCAAATTCTATATGGCTTCAAATAAATGGAGAAATAAGTACTCAATAAGAAATTAGAAAATACGTATTATAACAGAGAAGTTTGGTATAAAACTTTTGTCTTCTGATATTGGTGAGCAAAGAAATAAGTTTCTAGAACTCCGGCCTATCCGGCTTTTTGTTATTTGTCCTGCCCTTCTGCCACATTAAGCTGGATACACGGGATTGCATGTAATAAGTATTTATGATTGAAAGTTAAAAAATAAATGTTCAGTAAATAAATCATTTTTAATAGTGTCATGTAATTTAATAGTTCTAATGCATTTTTAACAGTAATATTTCACGCATATTTATTACACAATACATACAAGACAAGGCGTTATTTAGCTTCAAATTTAAGTCAGACAGTGCTCAAAAGATAACCACAGATTCTAAATAATAAAAACGTCAGATTCAATCTAAGATTTTTCAAAGACAGTAACATAACGAAAACACCTGCAGAACCCCTGCGGAAATTTCACTCTGGAATCAAAATGGAAATATCTATGACATGCTTCCAACATCCCAAACGTATTAAAATCTAAAAAGAAAAAGCACAGGTACAGAACACTCCAGCAATAAAATACCTCTAAACTCTATCGTGAGTTTCATCTTCACGCACTTTCAAGTTCGTTTTTGATCAAACGGCAATCGAGCAGTATAAAACCATGGTATATCAACCATTAAGCAGATCGCAAGCTGACAGATATACGAAGTATGAGACACCAGAGAAGACTGTGCAACAAGGGAATGCGCAGTGAAAGGAGGGGTGATGGTAGCGAAACATGGGGGGGGGACTGGAAGAGAGAGAGAGAGAGCAACAGCATAAAATGGAAGTTGGAAGAAATATGCAGAACCCGAAAGGAGCCCCAACTGCTCTCTTACTTTTTTTTCCTCCCCCATTTCTCCCTACCTGTTGTGCACGGTTGACGGCTAAAGTCGCTTACACACATGGTTGGTTCCTTCTCGTTATTACGAAAGAGAAATGTTTCCAAATCGAACCTGTTTTGTTGTCACTAGCAGGGCAAGTACCTCTTATTTTGCCGTAAACTTTGTCCTGGTCTAATAAACTTCAGCTTGTTTCATACAACAAACTTTGAGGATTTGATTTTTTAGTTAAAAGTAATTAATGAATGAATCCTTTTAAACTGACTTGCATTAATTAGCAAAGTATTGATGAAACTTGAACTATGTCGTAACTTTGTCTTATAATAGTAATAATACAGGCAGCCTGTCATTACCTGTTTGGTACTGTCAAAAATTTGAAATATTGGATTATCCATGCATATATTATGATTTGCTTTCAAATAAAACCTGCGGAATAAATCAAAATCAGCAAAAAAAGAAAAAAGATCACAATATTTCTGACATAATTTAATTGCTAAGAGAAGTAACTATTAATATAACACTATCTAAGAAAACAAATCAGCGGGAGTAGTCTGCCTGAAGCATTCTTTCATACTCGCCGGAAAATCCCTCTTCTTCCTAAAACTTATAAACTTTAAACTTTGCATGGAATTGAAAACAATATTTATAAATATAGATTTTAGCATGATTCTAGCATTTTTATTGAATGTATCGGTCGTATGCGTATTTTGGGCGATTTTTTTTTTTATTGAAATCAAAGCCGATTGAAACCGAACTAGAGTTTTTATTTTAAGATCACACTGAATTTCACTACTTCAACTCATTGCATCTATGAATCACTGCATTTCATTGCGAAATTATAGACTGGCAGATGGCCATATTTGAAATATCTGATTCAAAATTTGATAAGAATGTATATTTTAGGTGTTAAATCTGTGCACCAAATTTTATTTACTTAGCTCATTACGTTTTGCAATTATCCAAATCCATTCACTCGAACAGACAGCGAGAAAGATTTCCTTTGAAAGGATTTTGTTCAAAATTTGACTAAAATCAACACATTTGGTCTAAAGTTCATATGCCAAATTTCATCTGTTCTAGCTCGAAGCGCGTTTTTGGGTTATGGCGTTCACAGGTAGACAGAAGGACTGATAGCCAAAGATAATGCCAAAAATGTATTTTCTGACCTCAAACAGGTGTGAAACATGGAAATTCGTCAAAATTTCGAGTTCGAATTTTTTGACGATTACAATATTTTCTCAATCTTATAACTAAACCAGCGATTCTTGCATATATACAAATTTATTTCGTGTATCTCGGAAAAAGTTCTAACGATTTGTATCGAATTTTAAATTAGATAATGTTTTTCTTTCTAAAAAAAAAAAGACGCATTATACAAATTTATTTTTTATAACTGAATATTGGCATGTAGCTATATATGAGCTGCATAAAGGTATCAGAGATGGAGTAGTGGTTAGGACTTCGCATTCTCATACTTTTTCTCATATTCGATCCCCCGTTTGAAATTCTGTTATTTCGCTTATAATTTTAATCCAGATATAGGATAGGATTTTATTTACGATTTTTAAAAAAAAGGGCTGAGCCAAGCTTGTTATTCCATGTACTACTTTTTATACTAGAAAGTAAAAGAAGATAAAGCACTGCAAACTCAATTAGAGATTTTATTTCTAATTCAAATTATAATCATTTCGAAATATCGTAGTAAAGAACCTTTTTTCATTGATTTTTAACAGCTTCTTTTTATTATCGTTTCCCTTTATATTCAATAAAGTCTAAGTAACAAATAGAGACAAGTACAAAAGATACAACCAACAAAAACAAAAACGTCCATAATAATAAGCTACAAACAAGAAAAAAAAAATGAAACGCGTGAAATTCTTGATAGTTAATTTTTATTTGAAACAATCGAGGAGTCTTGCTAAATAATACTTTTAGAAAAAAAAAAGAAAAAAAAAAAAACTAAGTAAGAAAAATTTATTGGAACTTTTTAACGCATAGTTAGTTTAAACAAACCTTTTTCCTATCGCATACCAATGCAAATCTCTACCTCCGCCTTGCGCATTCAGGTTTCTGTCCACTTCCAAGCCAAGTTTTCGAGGATTCTTCAATCACAGCAAGTATTCCCACGTAAGCCACGAAAGCGAGACAAAACGACCTGCGCGATGGGAGCATCGATTTAATTTCCAGTCATAGTAATTGACCTCCTGCTCACTCAAGCAAAAAAGAAATTTCGCATGCTAATCTTTGTCGTGGGAGAAAAACGAGAGTAAATTCTGGGTGTGATGAACGGGGTCAATACCGCGGAGCATTTTCTTCCACTCCAGAGTGTATTCACACAATTATTATACATCACGGTAAAGCAACTGTTTTTGTTGTTTTTGCTGTCTTCTGTTCACCTGGAGTTGTTTGTAAATGTTATTCTGATTCAGAAATGGCAAAATTTAGAAGAAAAATTAATCGTTCAGTCTGTAGTTGGGAAAATACTTTTCCTTAATTTAATGTTAATTTATAATAAAATTTACTTTAGATTTAAAAAAAAAATTGGTTCTTTGCATTGAATGCCGCATACAGCAAAGACTTCAAGCAAAATATTTTAAAGTCCAGTCTACGTTTTTAAAGTACAGAAGCAAGCATTAAAGAAAACTATTTCCTATAATAAAATAAAATTATATTCATTAATTTTCTGACGAAGATTGGCATAGTAATACAACTTTTACAAGAAATTCGGTGGAATACGGCAGTTGAGTACTGTACACTTCCGAGTATCCCGCCTAATGTGGCGGAAGGACAGGCCGGATAACAAAAATATCGGATAAACCGGAGTTCTATGAACTCATTTCTTTGCCTTCCTATACCGGAAGACAAAATTTTTATACTAAACATACTACGTAATACACATTTTTTCACTTCTTATTGAGTACTAAGCCCTCCATTTATCTCAAGCCACGTAGAATGTGAACGCGGCTGCGGCTCGGTGAATCATAGAAGCAACTTCCGGTAACGTGTCGAATTAAAATAGAGAATTCTGTACTAGTAGTTTAAATATTGCACTGCACGTTTCAAGAATTTATTAGAGAAAAAGAAAGTTAAAGGATATAAATTGTTCACATTTTAGCATAAATTCTGTAATGCCTAACTTAAATGCAGGAAACCTAAACAAAACGTTAAAAGCAAATCGCTGGTTTAATTCTTAAGAAAATTGACGTAAACTGATTTTATTTTTCTCTGATAAATGATTGCACAGATATAAAAAAAGTACTCCTAAGATATGAGTCAAAACTTACAGTTTTTAGTTTTTGGAAAAGTCTTTGATGACTACTTTTGCATCGCCTTGCCTTCCTGATTTAATTACGCTAAAAGAAAACTAGGCCGGATAGTTACGAACCACATACTCGGGAGTGTACTGTATTAGAAATTAAAATTGTATGGATGATTTCACTTTTAATATAATAAATATCAAATGATGGGAAATTTTTTATATAAAAATATATATTAAATATAATCATTCTTATAGCAGCAAACATTAAACGGTTATTTAGGTACGAACAATTTAATGAAAAAATGCTAGCAATTTGAATGATTTTTTTTTGGATACATAATTTTTCGTTTAATCAAGAATTATGAAACAAAAATCCATTCAAATACAACCCTTGTGATAATTGCTTATTTCCCTAACTGCCTAAAGATGGATTTATTCGGAATTGACGTGACCTGTCACAATCGTCTTCTGAAGAGAACATTGGGAAATTCGAATTAAGTATTCGATAGCAATGGATGTGAAAGGAATGGACAAAATTCGCTATTAAGCATAAAATAAATTCAATAAGGAGAATAATAATGTGGTACCAAGTAACAAAGCCACTAGACAAAAGTGTACACACCTTTCCGAAGGTTGTTATCTGGCTTATGAAGTTACCGCGACAGACGTTCTGAATTGGTTTAATTCCGGTAAATAGGAAAACTAGCGGGAGTCATCTCCCCAAAACTTTCTCGCATACTCTCCAATAATGGAGTCATCCCAAAGAACGCCTTGCGTGGCATTGGCGTACAACAGTTACGAAATAAATCCACACCTGTTAAGTGAATTTGGCATTTTTACTGAATCTATCGTGTGATCTTCGGTGAGTCATTTGGTGTTTAAGAATAGCCAAAATGTGGTTAATAGTATCCTAAAATCGAATTTGTGTTTTAGAAGCATTTTCCCAACCGATTGAAACCAAAATTTGACAAAGAACTAAAATTGCAGTAACAAAATCACATACCAAATTTGATATATTTAAGTCATTGCCTTTTTGAGTAACCGAGTTTACATACTTCTGAAAATACTGACCGACAGACGGTCCACTCCTCGATGGATTTGGTTCAAAATTTAATAGGTGTCTATAATATGGATGTTAAATCTGAGTACCAAATTTTACTCATTTAACTTGCTTCGTTTTGTAGTTGTCGTGTCAACTTAAATTCGAACAGCCGGATAGACAGATTTCTACTGAATAGATTCTGTCCAAAATTGGATAGAAGTCTACATATTTGGTGTATATACCAAATTTTCATCAGTCTATCTCAAACCATTTTTGAGTTATTTTTGGTGTAGATAGATAGACAAATTCCAAAATCATGTTTCTCAAACTCAGGAAGGTCTATAACCTCAGGAATCATCAAATCTGGAGTTCGTATTTTACGACGATTATAATACTTCATATGCGAAAAATGCGGGTAGCCAACGGAAATATTTTCGAGAAACAATGGTTTAATGAAATTTGCTGGCAAAATAAGGGTCACCAATGGAAACATTTTCCAGAAGATCAATATCGCAATGAAATTTTTCAAATATTAAAACTTTTTGAGGATTAGTTTAAATTATTACAAGGCATGACATTTTCAATGGGAAAGGAAAAGAATAATCGCTCAGTAATAAAATGCTACCAAGCATCAATTTACGAATAAAGAAACTTCGTAAAGATTATTTTATAATAAAAATAGATTTTATCATCAAATGTGAAGAGAAAAAAAATATAATCTCCAAGCAGACACTCTGTTCCAGAACATTTGAGCTTTTTCCACGAGAACGCTGACTTGGGAGGGGATCTTAAACGTCACTCATGCGTTATTTCGGTGAAACTGGGTGGCCCTTTTGCCCTTGGATCTGCCCCGCCGAAAGGAGAAGGGGTCGATCACTTAGATCTCTAGAGATATGATAAATTCTTTTGGGAAGACCGACAACGAATTAAAATACACTTCTATATGTGAATATATTAACATCCGCTGCTAATAAATTTTTAACTAATCTGCTAAAAATTAATGTGTATCGAATATTCAGATTAATCGGAAATTTTAATTTTATGTATTAAAGAATTAATTATAAAAACTAAGTTTTTCTAGAGTTAAAAGAGATGTATTATGAAAATGGGCTTCAGAACTTAAGCTGAATTTCATTTAAGTCAAACACAAACAAAATAAGTAAATAATAGTTGAACAATAAAATGAATATATATATATTGAATGCGTAAGGCAATAATTTAAAAATAGCGTTAACCTGCTGCTAGAATATATAAAAAGGAATGCTATGTCACATTAGCATCTATAAGTCAAGTAATGTTACTCGCTAAATAAACTATAGACATGCTTTAAATCTAATTGCCTAGAATTATTTATTACATTAATCATTTTCATATTTATTAATACTGACATAAATATTAACAATATGAATTTAAAAAATATTACAAATTCTTGGATACTTTAAGTACAGATTTCAAATCAACAATACTAGAAAAAAAATAATAAAACGTTACCAGATTTCAGTTTTTCTAAAACGATGCTTAATTAAAGTCACATTTCAATAAACAAAACAAAAGATGTTTCTATCAAACAGAAAATACGTATCCCAATCCATTATTCCTTTAAAAAAATATTTCACATTTACATTATCAAATTCATTTTTTTCCAAACAAAGATTTAGGATAATAAACTACTTACTCAACTCTTTATTAAAAGTTGCTTTAACAAATGTTTTAATTAGTAAAGCGACAAAATATCATAAAGCAACTGTTCTTACAATAGAACATATTGTATTTTTTTGAGCATTTTGATTACCCATTTTAACAACAATCTCTTAAATTTATCTTAGTAAATAAAAAAATCAGAATTCGATTACAGATCTGCATTATTAAATTTGATCAGGAGTAAATACTTTATTTCATACAATTCTCTATGCTACTAGCATGATTTAACAGAATGTGTCCAAAATGTGAAAATATGCAACAAAAAGATAATTAAATTAGTTTTCTTTCTCAAGAATATGTGCAACATAAAGAGCAATTGAAATAAACATAAATATTTGATAAGTAAAATTTCTGGGGAAAAAAAGACACAATCGATGATATCCATTACCAATAAAATTTGATTTACAGAATGTTGTTGCATTGTCTGAGAGATCTGACTATTTTATGGACACGGTCATTTTATAGGGTTAAATATTGTTTTAAGTGGTTGAAACCTTATAGAAACTTTATATGCGCAACAATTATTGCGATAAGTTCAGACTCAAACGTGATTAAAATGCAACAAATTAAAAACAAAATCCAGTGATTTTATGGAGTATAATAACTTGACTATTTTTATTTATTCTTATAAATCACTCTTAATTACAGAGTAGTGATAATGTTGAACACTATGCACTAAATATCGAGAATGCAAATCCAATAACTGAACACTATGCACTAATCAAATAACTTGAACACTATACACTAAATGAGCGTGAATGCAAATCCAATAACTAAAACGATGAAACTTATTGATATAAAATATACTTAAAAATCTTTTTATAGAATAATTAAAATTGAAGAAAAATTGTAAGGATATAAAATTGATATCATTTAAAGGATTATTATTATAATTATTATTGTTGTAATTTGGTCCGAGATAACTTTTGTGTAGTAACATATTTTAATTTTTTTTAATGTTGACAGATTTTTAATTAAACTTTTGACGAAAAACTTTACTTAGTGAATACCTGTTACTCAAATAGTAAACTATGTGCTAATCAAAAAAGGCGTATAGGAGAGTGGGTATTGAGTACAACCTTCAGAACATTTGTGACATCAACCGCTTTATTTTAACATACACATTATAAAGGAATATTGTATTTCAGATTATAGTATATTAAATATCGCTTATACTGACATTTTTTCGAATTCTAGCGGCCTAAATCTGTACATCTCTAAGGTAAGTCCAATTACTAAAATACACCAGTTGCAGTAATTAATTATATGATGAACCACAATTGTTTTATAACATCAGTTTGTTGTAATATTTGTTATTTAAAAACACTTCTTATACAAACATATACTAAATTTGTCTGGTCTTGGAAGGAAAAAAGGAACCCTCTTGCATAACCCAAGATCTCTACAGGACATAACCCGGACCTAATTAACACAATATTTTAAATATGGTAATAAACGTAAGAAAATATGATCACTTAAACATTCAAATAAAAGCAATATATTATTGCACAGAGTTTACAATATTATTTAAAGAGAAACGATTAATTTTAACAACCACTCGCATAAGCTATATGGGGTAGACGGAAAGTAATTTTTGAAGAAAAGAGCAAAGGTAGTACAAAAGGCGGTTCTTTTCAAGAGTCAAATATCCCCTCCCTTGCAGATAACTGGAATACCAGGAACTATTACTATTGAACAAGGTAGCAAAGTTCCCCACAGAGCAACAAAAACAAAAATGTGACCTTCATCGTATCAACAATAGATTCAAACTAGTTTCCAGATGAAATGTGAGGGATTTACTTACCTTTAGTGATCTACTCGGTTTTTGAGGGTAAAAATAAGAAAGGAAAAAAAATACTTGGGAGGGAAAGAAAGAAGGAATCTCCATACAAAAGTGGGGACAGCGGAGAGTTCGGATACCATAATAATAATGTTAGATGATTCAAAACTTTTAATGCATGATTTCCTCAACAATATAGGGTATCTCTAAATGATTGGTTAGATTTAAAAAAATTATAAAAATATAGTATTATTAGAGAGAACGTCAAAAAAAAACATATGAATAGGTACCTTAAGACAAAGGCTTTTATTCTGGTACGACAACAGCGGATTTTTTAAAAATTTTTGAACAGGAAAAATTATAAAACCTAAAGAAAAAACAATGTTGCCGAACATCCTCTCGTGTTAAAGATTATTAAAAACTGCTATTTTTTGCTTTCAAAATATAAAATTTAAAAAAAATCAGGTGCTGAAAAAATGGCCTATAAAAAAAATCCTATATCGTCTCCCTCTCTCTTTTTGAAAGCTATTTATCTGCTGAATAATTTCAAAGTAATTATAAATTATCATATCGTTACTTGGAAAACATAGCAACACTGCTTTTTAGTTGAATTTTGAAATAAATAAATAAATAAATTAAAGTTTTCATTATAGTCATACGGGAAATAAAGCTTTTTAAACTACGAAATAAATAGTTTTCTTTTAACTCTTAAACTTTAGACATAAATAGTTTCCTTTTAACTTTTAAACTTTAGACATAAATAGTTTCCTTTTAACTTTTAAACTTTAGACATAAAGTTTTCATCGGTCAATGTAAACTTTTCACATATTTTTTTGAAACTGTAGATGCTTTTATGATATTTCTAGATCTATGAAAAATGTATGGGAATTTTGTGTTTCTGATATTCACACAGAAAAACAATTAGTTTCAATTAAATAATAATTGTATCAAATCAAGATATGGAAAGCTAAAATTTAACACACAATAATATAAATATGCTGAGCTGAATTACTTCGAAACAGAAATGGTGGCGTCTTATTTTATTGGGTAAGTTATTTACCAAATAAACTTAAACTTGACCTAATTTGAATCAGCAAATCTTCTTAACATCAAAACAAACCTTGAATAATTCTAAAATAAAGAGTTTTATAAAAAGCTCCATTACTAAACTATAAACAAATGCGGCAGTTTAAAAGTTTCAAATTAGAAATTTTCCCCTCGTTTCTTTCGCATTTAATCAAACTTGAAAAACTGCAACAAAACGGGCTAGTTTAACTTTTCATTGGATTGATCTGATTCGTTTTAGGCAGTGAGTTATTTGACTGTTTAAAAATCGATAACAACTTTTCATTGATCAGAAGTAGCATCGTGTTTTTTCGAATTTTTTTTTAGGCAATTAGAACATTTGTTTCCAGCATGAGTGGTTACCTGTCATTAAATTTTTTTCAACCGTAATAGATTATGCCTTTTTTCATGAGATACATAAATTGACCGAACAAAATTAGCCGAATAATTAACCGACTACAAAAATATGTAAAACAAAAATTATAACGCACAGACAAAAAAATTTTAATTACTTAAATCAGAACTGCTAATCTACTTGAAGTAGCAAGCATATCGGAAAAATTAAGACTAAATTCTGGATTCTTTAATTGTGCATAGTATGTCAAAGCGATACTCAATTCTACGCTATGTATTTGAAAGCGCATAAGGAGTTATAAACTGAATAGTAGCTACGATATGCTATTTGAAAGCCTGCAAATTACTGCAAAACATTTGATATAAATAATCATTCCATATCTCCACATGAAAAAAATCTAAAGAACTTAATTTTGAAAATCGCATGATATAATTACAACGTGAAATTTTCTCATTAAATCACCTAACCATTCAAAGCGCTATCTATCGTATTCTAGGAAATACCAGTGAAAAACAAAATTTTATGACTCATATCGGAAATATTAGCAAAGAAAAAATTAATCCTAAGCATTTTTCCTAACTATAATTTTACATAATTCTGTAATGTACCCAAAAATTCTGGACACCCTATATAATTTTTTAGAACTGCTAATCTACTTGAAAGGCAGAAAATTGTCGGATATATGCAGTATTTGAATGGGTCTAAAGGAATTGTAGAATTTCTACTCTTTTAAGCAATAAGAATTTAACCATCATTTTATGACTGGTATGCATAATTCTTAGTGATTTCACACATTTGTTTTCACCACTGCATTCATGATCATATGCCATGAACACATGAAAAAGGAAAGGGAAAAATTCAAGAAATATTTTAGTTGAAAATAGTTAGTTCATAAAAACAAAACAATCATTAAAACTGCATGATGATTCTATTTAATAACTTCCACTTTTTTTATGGCAGTCCATAGACATCTATTGAGAAGTAAGGAATTGATACGACCCATCCAGACGATTTTTAGAGAAAATTTTTATTCAATAAATATCAAATACAAAAACTTCCTTTTAATTTCAAAGAAACAGAAATTCAATTTGTATCACATTATATAAAAATAGCAATTACTTCACACAAGCCATTTATCTACCAGAGGCGCAGTTTATATTTCACTTTTCTCTTCTTTGTTTACGGTATTATTTTAAAAATTCAAATAAAAGTTGACTCGAAACTCCTTTTCTTATCGGAGTCATGATAAATTGCCCTATTAAAAAATGCGTGAGATGAAATTCAAGTTGATGTGTCATGACACAGATGGTTTTAATATTCATTTGAACACTTAGAGTCGTCACCGGAAAAATGTCGTAGCGGTATTTTGAAAAGCAGATAAATGCGATGAATGCGATTTTAAAGCAAGATAACCATTCAACAGCGTTCCAAGAAAGAAAAAATTTTGATTTTATCAAACAAAATTTCTTAGAATACTTAATTAGTCATTTGCTTTTCCCAGACAATGAAATATTTTTGTATATAATTTGAAGATTTTAATTTATATACATCTATAAGTATTTCTATTTCTCTATCTATATCTAAAAATTCAAACTGTCTAAAAAATTACCTTAAATAACTTGTGCTGTTTTATGACTCTCGAAAAACATTTTACAGCAGTTCTATTTGCAGATATAATTTTTTTATGTTTAAAAAATGAGAATTTCAAAGAAAATTTTTATAATTTCAACGAAACATATCTCTTCCTAAATATCAATTTTTTTTAGTTCTGTTTTTAAAAAAATACAAAACTTTAGCATACAAAAGAAACATATTTTTAAAATGAAATATGATTTCCCTACATATGAAAAAAATAATTTACTTTACAATTAAAATTTCATCCATTAAATAACTAAAAAAATCTTTTTAAAAACTTTTTCTATTAGATAAGAAGTTACCATTTCCCTATATTAGCCTTAAAAGTAACCATATGCATTATTTTTTCTCATATTAGCCATGGGGACCCATTTCCCATATTAGTTTTAAAAGTAAAACATTTTCACATTCAAATAAAACAAAATTTGCAGCATAACATATATAATAATTAAAGAAACGAAAATTAAAAAAAAAATTAGTATTATTTATTCACGAATCAGGCAGCAATTCGATTTAAATATTAATGCTTTATTTTTTAAAAAAAATGTTATAATTCAAAAAATATTGATAACATTTCCACCTAAGTACCAATTTGTTTATTAAAAAATTATATACATTTTGCCAGTGCTGTTTAGAAAATTTCCATTATAAATTGTTTTGAGATGCTTATGAAATTTATCTATTTCAAGAACCATGTCCTATATCGTGTTTGAAAATTCTGCTGATAAAATTTACAGTTTTCGAATTATGATGATATTTAAAAAGAGCACAATTACACGTAGTCTGATGGACATTTCAATAACTTTTTTCTAATGATCGAAAATGAGGAAATAGCGCTATTAAACTTCATGAATTAATAAAATTGTTTACATAAACAAAAAGTGACAATGATTGATATACTTCTAAACAGAAGTAATTCATTAAAAATAACATTATTTTGATTTTTTAAAAATCTTTTTTTTTAATTACTTATTTAGAAATTTATTTTTAAAGTTTAAAAATTATTTTGCAAGAGAAAATAATCAGTATACAAAGTATATTTGTAAAATGCCTCGGCTAAACAGAAATCAGAATAAAAACATAAAAATGTTTGATAGTATTATCCCTTATGCTTCCATTGTCATTGAAGGAAATAAAAAGGAAAGAAATGAGCAACAATTCACCAAACAGTGAGGCAGAAAATTTGTCAATGAATTCTGCAATAAATGATGCGTATAAAGATGACCAATGGACATTGAGGACAAAGTTTTTCAGCCCAATGCAATGATTTCAACTAAGATTCTCAAAAATGGGATACACTCATAGAAAAAAAAAATCTGGAGAACAGTTGTTTCTCTATAGCAATGCCAGTTCATAAAATTTTTAGTTTGATTGCCCATGGAACATTAGTTCAATATTTTTTACGGTTTAAATAATTCGGAATCCAGTATTTTATTTCTTACAAAAATAAATAATAAAATAAATGAAATAAGGGGGGAAAAATGGCAAATGCTCTCGAAGTGGGTTCGTTATTTTTTAAGAAAGATGCTATATAAAAATAAATATAAAATTATTTCGAACTATAGCTACAGAAATGTCATAAAAATAAAGCCTAAAAATACAAGAAAATATTTTTGTTTCCATGTATTTTTCATTCTAAAATTATAGCTAATTATGTTAAAAAGAGATTTCTTTATCTGAGAAATAGCACCGTCTTTTAGAACAATATTACCAAATGTAAAATGCCATTTATTTCACCATAAACCTTAAAAAATACCACTATAGGAGATCTTGTGAAATATTATACGACTTTAATAACAATATGAAAATTTAAAGGAAAAAAGGATCGGATGTGATTTGGTGGAATGTTTCGTATATTATAAATACAACATAAAAATTATAAAAATTTTACCTTAAAAGTATGTTAACTGACGCTTTGAATTACTTTTATGCTAAATTTAGATGAATTACATCTTATCTCTAAAAATCGAATTCTTACTTCTTACCCCATTCATTAATGAATACTCATTAATCAAAATTTTTCAATCCTTTTTGCAAAAATGAAGTTCTTTCAATAGTATGAAGTTCGCTGCATAATCTCTCTGGCTTTCAGAAACTCTTGAATCTCTTAAGCGCTTTTAAATACGTTCTATCGCAAACTATAATCGCTATCTTTCCGCCTGCGCCTTTCTTCGAGGGAAGTCGATGTCATATTCGTGATAAGTAAATAAAATAGAGTGTTTGTTACAAACGAAATTATAGATTGGATTCATCTTTTCATTTTATTTATATTTATATTATCTTTATATCGATATTTTAGATATAATTTTAATAATGTAAACAGTAATTTACATTTCTCACTTCGCTAACCCAAAAAGTGCTACAGTAGACTCCCGATTATCCGCGCCTGCTGCACTTTTTTTTCTTTTTTTTTTTTCCCAAGCAAAGAGAAAATGCTTCCAAAGCAAGAAGCAAACACAAATGACAGATTTCTTCAAAAAGGTGTAGTTTTGCAGTTATGCTTTTGTAATTATATAATACATTACAGTATTAAAACAGTACATATGTATTAATTTTTCTGTGTATCCTTGACACCTCTCGTAAGTACAAAGCACTTTTCTGTTTTCATTAACAAAATGCATTTTAGGTTAGTTTTGAGTGATATACTAAAATATTAAGCGTTAGTTAAACATTTCCTGCTGTTTATTTTACGTTTTATTGTACATAAAACGATTTTTCAAAGTTGAAATGACTGTTTTCTCTTTTGCTACACCCGTTTTTAG
Organism: Argiope bruennichi; assembly: GCF_947563725.1. Taxonomy (NCBI): domain Eukaryota; kingdom Metazoa; phylum Arthropoda; class Arachnida; order Araneae; family Araneidae; genus Argiope; species Argiope bruennichi. The sequence continues at coordinate 83,706,698 of NC_079152.1, forward strand.
TTTTTTTCGTATTATCCGCGATTTTTGTTATCCGCGGCGGCCACGCCACCCAATTCTGCGGATAATCGGGAGTGTACTGTATTTTGTGGAAATCTACAGTGAGGACCGATTGATATGTATTTAAGAACTATCTGGGAACATATAAAAAATTAACTTCTAGATATTACCAGTGGCTTTTGACGATATATATATTTATAACATTAAATTAGTCATGCTATTCAACTTTGATGAGTTACATGCTATTTCAATAAAAGACGGTATTATTTTAAAACTATACAAGTATAACAAACATAGAACATTCTGACTGGTTAACTACTCGTTTTGTGTCGGAATTTATACGCGAAATCAACCCAGTAGTTGGATTAGAAGGTTTAAAAGTTTTATTTTGCAATATCTCGGGAAGTCAGTCACCTTTGATGATACATCTAAGTGTCAGAAGCTTATGCATGAAACGAAACATGGTACCTCTGCACAATGTTTATGCCTGCGTGGCTTCTAGTTGGAAATTTTTGTCCCATACAGAATACAGTGAAATAGTATTTTGTGTGATTTCTTTTGAAAGTCGTGGGTGATAAAGAGAGGTGAGAACTGATTACAGTAGACTCCCGATTATCCGCGGGCGGGTTATCCGCGCCTGCCGCACTAAGTTTTTTGTTTTTTTTGTTTTTGTTTTTGTTTTTGTTTTTGCTTCCAAGCAAAGAGAAAATGCTTCCAAAGCAAGAAGCAAACACAAATGATTGATTTCTTCAGAAAGGTGTAGTTTTACAGTTATGTTTTTGTAATTACATAATGCATTACAGTATTAAAACAGTACATATGTATTAATTTTTATGTGTATCCTTGACGCCTATAGTAAGTAAGCTCTTTTCTGTTTTCATTAACAAAATGCATTTTAGGTTAGTTTTGAGTGATATACTAAAATACTAAGCGTTAGTTAAACATTTCCTGCTGTTTATTTTACGTTTTATTGTACATAAAACGATTTTTCAAAGTTGGAATGACTGTTTTCTCTTTTGCTATTACCCGTTTTTAGGTTTTTTCGGATTATCCGCGATTTTTGTTATCCGCGGCGGCCACGCCACCCAATTCCGCGGATAATCGGGAGTGTACTGTATATATCTAGAGGTTATGAACTTTACTTTCATATAAAATAAAAAACGGTAAAAGTTGTAGTAGTTGGAGCTGGGTGGCTGGTTTTCTGGTTTTAAGGTTTTGCCATTAATTTAAATATATTATCATTAATGCTATTTCCATGGAACTGTGGGAAAGAATTGTCCATAACCCTAAGAATTGTCCACAACTATAGCATAAAAAAAGAAGAAGAAAGAACTAGCATATTTCGGGCAGAATGTGAATTTTAAAAACTAACTGTAATATCTGTACAGAGTTCGTACCAGAATGAAAAAGAAAAAGAAACTAGGATATTGATATTTCGGGCAGAATGTGAATTCTTAAAACTAACTGGAAAATCTGTACAGAGTTCGTGCCAGAATGAAGAAGAAGAAAAAGAAACTCATATTGATATATCGGACAGAATGTGAATTCTTAAAACTAACTGGAAAATCTGTACAGAGTTCGTACCAGAATGACAACAACAAAAAAATTGTAAAGTCAGACATAGCTAAAAAAATTAAAAACTAGACACAATTCTTTCACATAATTAAATAAACAAATGCATTTAATATAAGAAAAAAGAAATGTATTTTCCTTAGTCATTATGAAAGAACAATTAAACAAAAGTAAATTCCCTTTCAAAACGCCAATAAAACAAAAGGTTTTATACAAATTCTTGAAATATGCAAACCAAAGCACACATACGACGGTTCGCTTCCGAAGAGAAATATTTAACTTCCCAACAAACCAAGCATGCAAAAAAGACGTCAAAAAAGAAAAAAAGAAGCCGCTTCTTTACGAACCAAATTTAAAAGGTCAAAACCCTATCTCTTTAATAGCGGACCCATGGTGAGACTGGAAGCACGCAGTCGTCGACTTAGTATACCTTTTTCACAGCATTTAATACGGAAATAAATCAGCAAGCGAGATCATTAGCTAAGAAACACTGCCGGCGAGTCCCGTTTCGGTAGCTTACGATAGACGCCGCTGCCTTAATTAGATAAAAGAAAGTAGAAATGGAACTTTCACCCGAGTTTGTTCGAAAAAGAAGAAAATTCCTAAAAAAAATTAAATTGTTCAGGAATATTGCTGATGTGTTTCTTTGTAAAATAATTTTATCAATCTCGGTTTCCAAAGGAGCATTAATTTTAATTATTAATGAAAGAACTTTAAATTGATCACATTAGGAGAAATGTTCCATCAATTAAAAATGACTTGATGATTATAGTTATTCATTATAAATAATTTTTAAACTATATAAATAAATACTGATTAAGATTTAGTCAAAAACATATAAAAGTATTTAATACAGAAGTATAAGCACAATCATAATAGAAAAAAAAATTAAAACGTTGCACCCTTAATAATTTTGAATTTATATGAAAAAATACGAATATATTTTCTTTAAGTAGGCATTTATCAATATGTTCAAACAAACGATTTTATTTGTTATGTAGTTAGCTTCTTTATGTTATCCAATCATGTAATCCAAATACCAATATTATAATTTATTAAGAAATTCATTAAAATTACGAAATGCTAATTGAATTGAAGAGAGAGGTAAATACTGAATACAAAAAGTCTTCAAACAGAATTTTAATTTAACTGATTATTACTTGAATGAATTTATATACTATTTCATATACACTCGAAATTCGATGGAATTTGATATTTAAATTTAATTAGAAACGAATCTCAAAAGATAAAAAAAATATTAAAGATATAATTTGTTTTTAATAAATAATTTAACCTATTTTTGTATACGTCTCTAAAACACGACAAATACTAAGTTAGACATAATTGGCCTCACAGGCACTATTAATAAAATTGCATCAAATATAATTTTAATAGAAGGAATTTAAATAATATTTTTTCTTCTTTATTCTATGTACTCTTTATTTGCAAACGCTATGGGAAATTTGCTCGCTTCACATTACACTGAAAATTCTAATTCAAAAGTTATCAGTTTTAAAAGAGAGAGAGACAGAAGTGGAGGAAATAATTTTTTCCGATGACGCCATTTAAATGTATTTTTTAAAAAAATTATCTTATATTCCTTGTTTATACTATTATTATTAGATTTCAGTGCGTGATTTAAAATGTATAGTTATTGTTACATGGAAACACCGTTAGTTTGTTTTCACGAAACATTTTATTGATCTAAAACATTTGTATAATTTAGCCATATCTGTCATTATTTGTGATACGTGATTGTTGTACGTTATCATACAATGCCACACGTTGCGGTTCCAGTTAATTAAAATTTTACATGCCTTTCTGTGTGCTGTATCTAACATATTGCATTTTAATATAATAGCAATAATATCCTCATCAGATATTTCTGTTACATAAAAATACTTGTTTAAAGTTTTTTCCTTTAAGATTTGATAAGAGAATCTGATCATTTCGAAGAATTACTTTTACCTTGAAGAATTTCATGGATTAAATTCTGTTTTATCCACTATCCTGATTAAAACGACAAAATCCTGTTTTGCCATTCGCATATTATAATACTCCGAAGTTGCTGAAATAAGTGGGACTGTAAGTCACTTTTGTGTAAATTGGAGTCTAATTCTGAATACAAATACATGTAAATTTCCGAAATGGAAGAAAATTACATAATAAAAAATGAAAAAATTCTTTATACATCGATACGATACACATAGTCATGGGATACCAATATGCAGATATACAGATAACAATAGTTATGAGTGAAAAATGTATAAATGGGCAGTAAATTGGCAGGGTTTTCATTTGTATTCAAGTGATTGAAGTGAAAATGTTTCTGACATGATTATGGCCACACGATGGGAATAACAGACTTTGAACGCGGAATGGTAGTTGAAGTTAGGAGCAGGGGATATTCCATTTCGGAAATTCAACATTCTGAAATCCACAGTAACAAGAGTGTGTCTAAAACACCTAATTTTAGGCATAACCTTTCACTATGGACAACGCAAAGGCCGATCGCCTGCACTTAATGATCAGCATGTGTGCGTAGAATCGTGAGATTTAACAGACTATCAATACTACGTGAAATAACAGCATGAATAAATGCAGGACGTACGACGGACGTGCCCGTTAAGACAATGCGGCGAAATTTGACTTTACTGGACTATGGCAGCAGGAGACCGACTCGAATGTCTTTATTAATAACATGACATCGCTTGCAGCGCTTCTTCTGGATTCGCGGCTATATCGGTTGAGCCCCAGATGGCTAGAAAACTATGTCTTGATCAGATGAGTCATGATTTTAGTTGGTAAGAACTAATGGTGAGACTCGATATAGTCTGCCGCAGACCAGGCGAGACCAGACGGGGCCATGAAACTAAGTTGTCAACAGGGCGCAGTGCGAGCTGGTAGTGGCTCCATAATGGTGTGTGCTGTTTTTACATCGAATGGGCAAGGTTCTTTGGTTCATATGAAGCGATTATTAACTGGAAATGATGTTCAGCTACTTGGAGACCACTTGCAGCCAGCCATTCATGGACTTCATGTACCAAAGCAAAAATGAAATTTTTATGGATGACAATGCGTCAAGTCACCGGGTCACAACTGTTCGCGATTTGGTTGGGAAAACATTCTGGATAAATCCAGCGAATTATTTGGCCACTTTGAGTACCTTACATGAATCCCATCGAGTATTTATGAGACATAATTTAGAAGTCAGTTCGTGGGCACAAAATCCAGCACCGCGAACGCTCTCACAATTATGGACGCCTATAAAGACAGCATGGCTTAATATTTCTACAGGGAACTTTCAACGACTTATTGAGTCCATGCCACGTCAATTTGTTTCCCTTCGCAGAGTAATAGAATGTCCGACACATTATTAGGAGATATTCCATGACTTTTGACACCTCAGATTCTATATACATTTTAAAATCCTAACACGAAATGTAGTTATTTCAATGTCAAGAGCTGTATAAAATCTAATTTTCTCAGTATTTTCAAATATTGTTTTTTAAATAAAATATCTTCACAGCAAATTAGCAATTTCTTTTTAATTTCTTGCCGTATTGCTAGAAAGCTTTCATATTATAATTTTTTATCTTCAAAATTTCTAATCCTTTTTCAAGACAATCGAGTATATCTAGTCTAGATTGGCTTCAAAAGCAAGGAATTGCTCACAAATTTCTATAATAAAATAGGCAATCAGTTTTTGTTATGCAAATCCGACAGCGCATTGACATCATTATTAATATCAACTGCCAAACGGAATTCCCTGTAATGTATCAGCTTCTTCTATTATTAGAGCAATTTGATTCGTTTCTGGCATTACATTAGCTCATTTTTGAAAAAAAAGAAAAAAAGAATAGATATACAATATTTTTTTATTGTATTGACTTTAGAAATCAGCATTTATATTATATTCTAAAATGTGAAATATTCACAGAAAGAGGGGAGGGGAAATCAGAAGCCGTATACTTTCAGGTCCGTGTAAGTTGCCGTATCATTGTATATATTTCACAAAGGGAAAATAATTATAAAAAATTTTAAAAATTTAACTTTTAATTCGCAAAATTGAAAGAATATTAGCATTTATTTTAAAGCCCCTTTCCCGTCCATCCATAACCTCATAAAATGTACGCGCTAATAAAGTTGAAGCTCGCTAAAACTCCAAGTAAATTATAACAATAATGAGCGCAACTGAAACTATTTTATTATTTAACCTAAGCAACAGTGGAATGACAATTACTACAAAGTGATTCAAACAAGCGAGATTTCGAAAACCTCAGCAAAAGAGGAACGAATCTTTAAGTCACAGACCATTACGTCCGACAGGTCAAGTTGTTTCTATATTCCGCTGGTGGCTTAACCATTATCGATATTAGATACGCCTCGCCGCATTCCAAGCACTGAGAACTCCAACGTTGAGTAATCTTAATTTTACCGTAGTATATACGAAAAGTCTTTTCACATGACAAAAGCAATTTCCTTACATCCCAAGGTAAAAACAGAATATATATATGCATTCAGATGATGGCATGATATAGAAGTCAAATGACTAATTTTAGTTTTCAGAAATATCATTAGTAACTTTAATATAAAAATGGAAATTCATTTAATAATTCTGATTAATGAAAAGGAATTTGTCTCTTTTTATAAAATAGATGTTTAAAATATTTATAAAGAAAAAGAAGGAAAATACTTATGCATCGAATTATGAACACAGAACTTTATTATTCATTATTCATTTAAAGATTACTAAATTAACCATCAAGTATAAATTTTGATACTTTTTTTTAAATATTTCAAAATGTGCCAATTGCATTCTTTTTAACCCTATTAAATAAATAAGTAAGACTATTAAACGAAGTGACAAATATTTACGAAAGAAAAATGTTTAATATTGTAAATTAAAATATTAATTAATATTATAGTTTGTAATAATAAAGATAATCCAATAAAATAATTAGAGTTTTATGAGTTGAATTTAAAAGAGAGAAAATTAAAAACGAAGTCTTCTGTGACGCGAGCATTTAAGTGACTTGAAAGAACAACTTAAATATGCACGCCATTTATATAATGATAGGATTATATAAATGGCAAGCCCAGATCAATTATCTAAATGCTAACTTAATTTGGTGGAATTGAAATTTTAAAGTCAAATAGAAAAAAATGTCATTCGATACTTTCTTTAATTGATATAAACGGATTTGGGTCTTGTTATAGCTTATTTCGCTCCCTTGAAATCATCTAACAATTCATTAAAAAAAAGTAAAAAGAAAAATTAAGGGTTCTATGACCAGAGTTAATTTAATTTAAATAAATATAGAATGATATATTAAATGAGAATAAGTAACTATAAGTAAGTGAGAATTAACTAACAGCAATAGTAAATGCATTGCATATTGCATATTTAGAATAAGACAGAACTAGTAAAATTTTGCCATAAATCAAATACTAATTTTTCTGAAAGAGATATTTTGAATATAATTCAAACGATAAGTAAAAATTTTCCTTTATCAATAAAGAAAATACAAAGTAGATGTTCTAAGTGATTTTTTCCCGAATCGTATTTAATATAAGGAAGAAAATTACGAAGAAATAAAAAAATATCTGAAGTCAAATTTGTTTTTCAACCATAAATGAATAAACTCTTTTCTCAAAGAATAAAATAACATTACTCATATTAATTCACAAAGGAATTCTATAGAAAATGGATGAATTCAGTTAGATGTTCTCGCGAGATTTAGCTGAAGTCAATAACCATCGTCGTCACAAGCATATAAATATATATATTTTTTTAATTTTGACATCTACATATCTATTAAACAAAAAAATTTCCTAAAAATATACATTCTTAAAAATACAAAATATTCTTTTGAATTTTTTGAATAAATATTGCCATTACGAATGAAATTTTACAAATTACGAATAAAATGTAAATGATTAAAACGTACAATTTTAGCAATCATTATTCTCAATAGATTTATCACAAAATCAGTCAACCATGGAGGACTGGTGATTGTCACAGAAATTGATGAATTTATAATATACGCATCACTGCTTTGGCACTATTTATCTAAATAAAATAACTAAATTAGCCAATTTATGATTTCAGAGAAGTTGCCACCGACATTTACAAAAAATAAAATGATTAAAAGTGGAACAGGATATTTAGTAGATGAGCTTGCTTCTCTTGTGATCCCCACATCTTATAAACAACCCCATTTTAAAAAGCTGAATATTTCCTTTTTCATTTATATACTTATTAAATTTTTTTTTTTTAAATAAAGAAAACAAAAATGAGAAAATCAAATTAAAGATAATAAATTGCAATTTATTTTACGATTTGATAATTTATTTTGTCGTACTGCTTTGCTGTGACGTTATTACCAATATACAAAGAAGTAAATCTTTTAGACAATATCAACATATAAACTGGTTTCATTGGAAGATATGGATCTAGGTCCATTTAATATAATACAATTGACAAATTTTAAATGATGCCTAAGACAAATGCATACACAAGAATTATTGCCATTTATCATTTATGCATTATCATTATTATAAATAGCAATATAATTTAGAATTAAAAATATTTCAGACTAATGCCTGCTAATCTCGCTTAACCGGCCGATATTAAAGATCAGTGAAATTAAGATATATTGTTTTAAATGAAAGAGCGAAATAAAACATATTGTTGCAATATATCAAAACTATCCGTCTCTCTCTCTTTTTTTTTTTTTTTCTTCCCCCACATTCTCCCATTTACATACTGGCACGTGAGAGCCGGCGTCCTGGCATAAGGGTAGCGCGTCTTCCGCGTGCGTCCCGGGTTCGAGTCCCCGCTTCCGGCATGGTTGTTCTTCATCTGTGTTTTATCTGCTAAGTGAGTGAATGTGTCCTCCTGTAAAAAGGGTGTGTGCTAGCGATTGTGTCGCATAAGTAGCTAAGCAGCACTCATGGCCCTAGATGGCTCTACTGAAAACAAGAGACGTTCTCTCGGCTTAAAATCGCTGACTTCGCTAACAAGTAGCATAAGAAACAACAACATACAGGCACGTAATGATGCATTAATCATTTTTGTACATGTAAACATAAGGTTGCCTCAAATGAATAGTATATATATATATATATATATATATATATATAAAGATGAATAAGAGAAAACTTTGGTACAACTGATTATCCTTATTTTTAAATTGATACACTGAACAACTAACTCCCTTTCGTTTTATGGAACTCTGAAAAAAAACTGAAACTCTTTTAAAAGACATTCATGTGCAAAATAATTAATTACAATAATCGATATTTTACGTTATTAATTACAGTGAAGATTTGTTCTATAAAATGATTACTATCAAAACTTCTTTTCACATTACTTTATCTGATATAGCGATATTATAATTGCTATTTAAGCACTGCTAATAAAATGCAATAATGTTAAAATCCTTTGTAGAGTTGAGTACTATATTTCCAAAACTCCAAAGCGAAGAGAAATGAAATAATATAAAACAAAAAAGAACGAAAGATTCATGCAGAGATTTGAGAATATAGTTTTTAAAATTTACGCCAAGGGAACTCTCAGGTCAGAAAAATTCTTTTTTAATAATATTTACAAATTTTTAAGTAAAGACCTCAAGTTTTACGAAGGACCCAATCACAAAGTCATGATATATAGTGCAATAGTTTTGATTTTGATTATAACACGCATTTGTGCATATGTCAAACACATGATCTGGATCAGATACTACTGGAAATTCCATCAAATAATTCCTTTGCCTCCAGTGAAAAACAAAGAAAAGGTTTAAATTCCACAATAAAGCAGTTAATCTGAAGAGAGACGCCCACCTCTCCAAATCACACTAATAAACAAGTGCGAATTGATTATGCCGAATTGTCGAAAACCACCAGACCTCAATTGATTGAGACCCTTATGACTCGACCCTCCTCCACCCCAGCCGTTAGGAAGCAAGAAAAAGGCCAAAGAATGGGGGAGGAGAGAGAGAGAGAAAGAAGAGCAAAATTCATTATTAAAAGTCCTCCGATCTCAGGCACATCTACATATATTTTCTTTCTTTTATGCGACGGGTCTCCTAATCTGTAGTGCAGAATGGATGGTACCGAAGGAAAGGGGCTGAAAACCACAGACTCACTTCCCGTTCTCACTTTGATGTCATCAAGTGATGCGTCATATGCAAAATTCCTCCTTCCCTCTCGAGAAGATGTTAAAGAGGAATATTTATGACTTTCTGGTGAAGAATATTTTTATTTCCCGAGTACTCGCGGTGTTTCTGGAATTTGTGATCTCTCTATCAAATTTTTTCCTCCAGCTCTCGCTCTCAACCACTTTTGCTTTAAAGGGAAAATCTCCACTTTGGTGGATTGGAAGAATCGGTGGGGAAGGGGTGGATGGACAGAACACTTTATGCATAAGTCACCGGGAAACAATTGCATTGCTCTTTTTCCATATTCAAGTCAGTCAAGAGGGGGGAAGTAATAAATTCCGAGTCCGATAAGAATTTGTAAGCTTTGCAAAGTGATGGAATTTGAATGTAGATTTGTGTGCATACAAGTAAATATATACTATGATTTCAAATATTTCAGTTCTATTCTACTTTGCTGAGAGATTAAAATCCATACTGTTTGCACTGCATTCAAATAAAATTGCAATTGCAGTTTATTTTTATGTATATTGGAACCTGTATAGTAAGTAAATCGTGCATGCTCATTTTCGAAAATTTATTCGCGTTTAAATTCTGACATTTACATGATCTGTTTTTGACATTCGATTCAAATAGTTTGTTATACAAAAGTATACAGACACTACTAGCGTATTCATAGATGTACAAAAATATTGATGGACATTGTGAGCGTTGAAGCTATTGCTTTATAAACAATTAAAATATTTTAAATTTAAAATTTTGACATTCTGAGTTATCGAAGAAATATTTAACTTAGTATACAATAATTTTTCTAGAGCTGTTTTCTTTATTTTTAATCTTATTCCGAATAAAGAATTAAACTTGATATTCCCAGTTAAAGAACTATTGTTAAGAATTATGATAAATAATGTTCTTATAGCCTAAACAATAGAATCCAAGAAATGATTTCTGACAAAAAAGAGTAATTTCGGTGCAAAAAAATAATGAATTTATTTAATTCAACATTTCATTACACTTTTCTCCCAAATTACTTAAGCATTTGAGCGCAAATAGCAAAATATGCAATAAAAATGCAGGAGTAATAATAAAAAAAAAAGTAGTTCCATTTTTTTCGAATTTTTTTAATATAATAATAACAGGTCATTGCATTATAACATTCTCATAATTTGTTTTTTGCTACCCAACAAATTAAATATACTAAATTATATTGTCATTTTTATAATAAATTTACTAATTCGGCTTAATGTAGCAAATTAGATAGTTTTGTAGCTGCACATAAGCTATAGCTTAATACAGAACCTTATAACTTTTATAAACGATGACCAAGATGTGATCTGCTTCGTCGAATTTTAATGAGTTGCACAACTGCTGCTCATTTAAATTCGAAAATCACTTAAGGTGATGATTCAGAGATAGACGAATTCCAATTATTCAAGGAGGCTGTTCTAGTATGTTTCTATTACAATCGCATAGGAAATAAAAAAAATAAAAAATAGTCTTACCTGTTGTGAAGAGGACTATGGCTTTGAGGCAACTGTATTCCGCTGCATCAACATGTAGCGCTTTCAGTTTCTCGACTTGCTCTTGGAAGATTCGTATATGGTCCATGAAAGCCACCACTCTGTCCGCAGCCATAGGGGATGCATGAAGCCCCGCCGCTGCCAGCAAGGGCGCCACATGCAAGGGCATGGAACACTGTGAGGCGTTGAGCACGAATAGTTCGCTCCAGACCAACCTCAGAAGTGCCACCTGGTCAGTCACTTGGAGGTCGGGAAAGAATGGAATGTTCCGAGCCCATTCGACGGCACTGAAGAGCAGTCTCGCTGCAAGTTCACAAATATTGTCGATGCCCATAATGTTATTCGGTTGCATACACTGGGCATACCGAGATGACGGATAAGGCTCGGCCCTCAGCAATAGTGAGATGAAGCTGGACAGGTAGGAGGAATGGGTGCCATTCAGAGCATCTCCGTTGGTCAGAGTCATCTGTCCAGGGAGGCCATGCTGGCTTGGGGGGACCCGCCCCCTCTGTACCGCTGCGGGGGGACACAAGAGACAACATGTAGATCCAAATTTGCGACACACTTCACACGATACGAATTGCATTATTATATGAATGAAGTTGATACTATATGCAATGATTAAATATTCACTCAATAAAATATGTATAAGTATTTAATATTTAACATGAAATATTTTTTATTTATTTCTTAAGTTATTTCTTAATGAATTAATAAATTGCTAAAATCTAATGAGCTGGTGTGAGAATATTGAATTTGAATCGATAGTGTGACAAGTTTCTTAATTGTATTTACAGCAAGAAATTATTTTGACAAGGAATTTATAGTTTTTTGCAGCAGCTACTTTTCACAGAAATGGACTATTTTAAATGTCTCATTGATTTATCCCAAGATAGTTCTTTAGCAAATAAATTTTTATCTTGAACTATATTCTAGAACAAAGATTTGTTATCAGAGTCAAGTTATTTTATAAGCAGTGTAAGTTGGGCTAATATTCTAAAATAATCCTCTTAAGTCGCGGTCATTTTCCTTACACTCACCAAAATTACAGATTGCAACCTTCAACTGAAATATTAATGACAAAATATATGTTCTATTCTTCTAAAACGAGGCAAATTATCCTTCCTTGTATAGTCAATTGAAAAGTTATAGTCAAATGGCATACTAAGTGACAAGAACATAGCCTCGAGTTGCCTAATTATTACTGCGGGAAAAGAAATTAAATATAAAACTGCTCTGCAATCTTCGCATTATTTGTTAGACTATATGCTCACTTAAACATGCTTATTATCGACGCATTCCATTTCTCGCTTCTGTCCATGAATGGCTTAACGCTGAATATAAAGTGTAGCGTTGTTCCAAGTGGAAATGCAACTAAATATTTGCTTCTTATTTCTGAGAAGATAAGCTTCTGATTGTCAGCGGAGATCGAATAAAAAGAAAGCACTTTAAAAAAAGCCCGACTCTTATCGGAACGAAACCAATATTATCAGTAGATGCAAATGTAGATGTAGAAGCCAACTGTATTAACACACTCCGAGTTAAGGCTCAGTAATCACGATGCAATATGCCCATCTTATCGAAAAGTCAAAGTGCATCTGTCTATGTAAACATGATTGTAACCGACAGCTGACTAGATTTTTCTTCTTTCATAATCAAAAATTATCCTGGTAAATGATGGGACTATCTTTGAGATATGGAGAGTAATTATCGATGATAAAAGAGAATGTTTTAAAATATTTGTCGGACTCAGCAGTAAAGATGAGCAGTTGATTGATTATTCACTCTTGCATAGTTATAGAATTAAAAATATCTATTTTATTTCTAGAATTAAATTATTCACTTAAAATTCATTTCTGGTTCTTTCTGCTCTGGGATAGAAGTTATTTACTAAAATTAGAATAATTTTGTTTCAGTCTTAAATTATAGTTTAATTTGCAATGCTATGAAAATATATGTAGAAATTCCGTGAAGTTTCCTTTAAAAGAGGAATTAAAACCATAAGAATTTTTCGTTCACATAAGTTACGAATATGATTCAATCAAAAAAATTGGATTAATTTAATTTAAAAAAATTAATTTTCGTTCTCTTATTTATGAAATTTTGCCTGAAGAATTATTTATAAATGATAGTAAAGAAAACGTAATAGTAGTTGATCTTATCAATAGCTCAATTATTTCTTTTTCCTAGAATTACATTGCGATATTCTCTTGAATTATTTCAGGAATATATCCTTCTAGAACTCATTAGAGATTTAAGAGTTGAAAAACAACCGCAAACAATTCCTGTCAATAATATAATCAGCAAATAAATATTTCTTGATTCCGTCTTATGCATATTTTCATGCAATCTGTCTGCATTGTCTCTGCTATTGGATGATTACCTACAGACAATATATGTTCACCAGGAGCCTAAAATTCATCCAGAAATTTATCGAAATTTAACTTGAAGTAAGTATGCTTCTTCTCCAGTCTTTATTAATAGTTCTTTATGGACTTCAGAGCTTTATGGACTAAATACTTCATGTTCTTTATGGACTAAATTCTTCAGAGCTTTAATTGTTCATATCCATATGACAATCTTCTAAAGAAAATTTCTTTGCTCTTTTTCCTACAACATTTTGATTCAATTTTTATAAAGAATACAGCAATTTTTACAGATTGAAAAATTCAAACAACGCATTGTATTAAAAACTGTGAATTAAAGTAATGCATTAAAGCAAGACGGCTTCATATCTAAATAATTCAAGAATTTGTATGTCTCTTTTTCTAAGTTCGGAACTGTATTATAGATTAGTGGCACAAAATGGCCGAACTAGCAAATCAAGGAGTTTGAGGGAAACTTTGAATCTCAATATTTATAATTTCACACATCTTCTACATTTCTTTAGAGTAAAATACTTTGAAGTAAATTTACAATTTTCTTGTCCATACACTGAAGAGTAAAGCAATATTTTGAAAGTTGCTAATTATCTTACTTTAAGGAGGAGTAAACATCACGCAAACGATAAAGAAAAGAAACGGAATAAAAGTTTTAGTGCAAGACTGTTTCATCGCCGAGCAGCTCAAGGGCCCTTTTAAGACGTCGATGATGTCATTCCTACTTTTCCTGGGCAATATTACTGGCCGAATTGGCGGCACAGAATAGCCAGAACTAACAAATCAAACAAACCGCATTCCTCTCTTGAGAGATTTTCCGGAGAGGCTTGCAGGAGAAGATAGATCTTCCAGTGGGAGAAAAAGTATGGATGGGGTGTGCGAGTGCGCAGCTTTTCCCGATCTCCACCCCTCAAGCAGACGGCCGTCTGCGGGGTTGGACGACAGGAGGTTCTTTTTCATCGGCTGCCGTGGACGCCCCCTTTACACTTCGCGCTACACTCAATTTTTTTTTATTAAGTTCGCTGCTCCTTTTTAAAAATTATTATTATTAACGTTAACAATGAGAAAACGTGTCAATGGCGGTTTAAAGTTCGATAATTAGTCACTTACATGCAATCAACATAAACACCAGAAAGAATAGAAGTAAATCGAATTATCAAGGTAAATAAAGAGTATAATTTCTATTATTTAAGGCTTTTTTCATGTATTCATCGGAAAAATTAAAAAAAGAATACTATCTGGAATTTGTCTACGTTAACCCTATCCTTGATCTTTTTTATACTAGTCGCTATTTATAGCTATTTGGTAACATTCAAAATTATTTTTCTGTCATATTTTAATTAATAAACAATCAAAAAAAGTAAAAATAAAAAATTATGATTATTTAAATATTTTTGCTAAATTTTGTGAGCTGACTTTGACTTAAAATTTAAATCATTTATTCCTTTTGGTTCATGTTTTACATTTTCCTAATTTATTCAAAAAAAATATTTAAAATTCAATAGTTAAACTTGAAATTTAACGAAGAACGTAATAAAGTCGCAGTTTTGGTTGCATCACTATGTTTAAATATTTTAAGATAAATTAAAAGAAATTACCGGTTTTTAATTATCTGTAACTTACATATAATCGAAAGAAATGAACATTATATGATTAATGCATATAAAAAACATGAGAAAATAATGTACTTACAATTATGCATGGGACAATTTCATTTAACTTTTTAAAAATAGCAGACAAAGAAAGTTTAGTTTAAGATAAATATTACTGATTTTTTAATGATAGCCCATATTATTTACACAAAACATTATTTTGTCTTAGATACTATGGATAATCTCTTTTTAAAAACTTAGAAAACGTAAATACCCAATCCTAACAATGTACGTATTCGATTCTGAATTTGCAAGTCTATGTACTTCATCGAGTTTATGACTAATCTGCTATTCAAAATACTTAAATATAGATCACAATGCGGTTCCTATATACACTTACTATGCAAAAACACTCCTGAAACAATCGTTAGGCATTTAAAAAATATATATAAAGATAATGCACTCTATTTAAATTATCATTTGAAGCATCTGTCATTAACTATATGCATGACTTTTATCAGGTATATTTTAACCTATTTAGTATAGGAAGATGAAAATAAGTTCAGCGCACGCGAAAATTATATCATGAATGTGACCTTCATTCTTTTGAAGTAGAAAGGGGGTGAAAAAAAAAACAATTGTTTGAATGCGAGCTAATACCAGTCAGTTTCTGCTAGAATCACACTAACTGCTAAATAGGCAATTTAAAATTCACAATTCAAAGTCATATTTGTGTTAATTATATCGGCATCCATTTCAATCTTTTAAAAATACAGTAACATTGCTGTAATTTCACTTAATTTTACGAATCCATTTTTATTGCGTTCTTAGATCTTCATACTCATCCTCATCTTTTGATCGCATTATAATGATAGGATTGAAGATGACATAAAAAAGTAATATAAAACTTTCTTATACAATATAGGGAAATTCAACGATCAAAAATTACTCAAGCTGTCCTTCCTACAATTGAATCTTGTACATACCATTATCTTAAAAAATGCCAAAGGATATTTAGACTTTATCTACAGATATGATTATTTTCTTTATTGAAGAGATACAACAAAAACATGACCAATAAATACCACTCTAAGTAATTTTAAGAGTAAAATTTGGCGTTAATTTTTATTGCCTGCTACAAGGAATCACTATATCTCTGCCTCTATCAATAAACTTTTAGAATTTAAAATAAATGTTGCATGTCGATTCATACAAGCAACTAATGAAACTGCTAAAACAAAAAGTAAATAACAGAATTCAGACATGGCACAAGCTTGGAGCAAAAGATGTTGAACTTCATAAAATGTTGAATTCTGCAAAACACAAACACCGAGAAGTAAATTAAGTACGCTTAATTGAACAATAACATTAACTGATATAAAAAGCGCTTGAGATATTAAAAATAAATGCATAAAAAATTAATCGATTCAACAGATAAAATTTAATTCTGAAAACGCTGAAATTCGTTTTTCCTCAGAAGTATATCATGTCTCAGAATTTTAATAATCAATTGATTTTTAGTAATTTTAGCATAACACTAGTTGGAATTAATAAACAAAAATATAAATAATGTTAATATGGCACTGCCATTTATGAATTTTTAATTTTACCAAATTTTTGTGGCAGTTTAATACAAAATTCATAAAAACTTAAGTTACTGTATTTATATAAATAAAGCATCGAATATGGTGGATATGAAAAATAAATAATTAAAATTTTTACTGATTTTTTAATTATACGAGATTTCAATAAAATCCAACAATTAATATACACATATACATACATATAAATGAGATAATTTTAAAATGAGACTAGAGATTTTTTGAATATTTTTCCTTTATTTATTATCATATTTTTTCCTTTCATCTTTTTCTGTTTCCTATCAACGTTAAAATTGTTCCTCAATTATCCAAAACTATGAGAAAAACTAAAATTAAGGGGGGAAAAATTCAAAAATGCAATTATCTTTCTAATTTACGTCCATATCTGCTTTGTTTTTAACTGCGGGTTGTCTTTCAGAATGCAGAAAATGTTTCAGTTAGTGATGCTATATAACGAAAATTACAGATCCGATCAGCCAAAATGATGTAATGTTATGACCCGAGATCGGTATTAAGAACCAAAGGTGAGCTAAAAGGCGCATTTCGTGAGTACAGATTTAAAATGAAGTCGTGAATATAATATTATGGCCGGGTCATGAGGGTCAAAACATTACATGTTTGTCACACTATTATGACCTATTAAGTCACCGTAGCTTACAGCAAAAAACAATCACGTATACTAGCTATAATTTAATACCTACTTGTTCTTAAAAACAAAGAGTAATTTAAATAAATTTGAATTTAAATGATTTATTCGTGTATTATAATAACGCTCAGAGAATGTTAAAAATTTTATTCTCTGAAAAAAGTGAGCTATTTAGAATTTTAATCTTTTTACCCTTGTTTCGGTATTTAATAACATTTAATTTGTTGATTGATTTTTTTAAAAATTTTATTCATACTGAAACGATAATTTTTAAGTGTCTCAGCAGATATATAATATTTTTCAGTAATTACGCCTAAAAAACGAAACAAGGCATAAACGACGTTTCCTGCAGACAACTGTCCTAAGTAAATCATGCAAATTTAATATAATATTTTTATGTTATTAATTACTTAATTAATAATAATTGATTAATTATTGACTGATTAATAACAACTGATTAACTATTTAATTAATAATAATTAAAAGCCAGACTTTGATGCAAACAGTATTTTCAATGGAAATTTGTTTTCATTGGAAAAATAAATCTGTAATTCTTAAAAAGTTTTGCAAGGAAAATAATTACTCGCCACCTTAGTTCTTGACCGAAAGTTCAGAAAGTTGAGAAATTTTTCAAACAAGCATGCAAAAAAAAAAAAAAAAAAAAAAAAAAAATTAATAATTTAAAAAAAAAAAACTTTTGCAGCTTTGTTATGAATATTATAAATGAGTGAATATGAAAGATGCATTTTAAAATTTTACAAAAACACAATCGGTGCCGTTGGTAAGTTATTTAACTTTTCATGGTTCGATAAGCAATCGTCTGAAATGACTAAAACGGCTCGAAATGCCAAGGATGTCAATGGTGCAACGTTTTCGAGTTCTTCGGAAACTGGTCGCAGACAACTATTATTTAATCCATAAACGTTCTAGACAGTAAATATGGTTTGTATAGTGATATTTAATCATTTTTCCATTGGATTTCAAGATTAAAAAGAAGAAACGGAAAAACTTAGGAAATTTTCAAAACCATAAGCTTTGTCTTTCAAATTACGCAAAAATCCATCATAAAATCTGAGTTTCATTTCAATCTGAGTGGGTTTCACAAAATTTCTCTAGGAATCCAGTAAGCTTGATGAGTTCCAAAAGCTAATTGCCTGAACATCAATCGCATTCTTTTCGAAATAAATTTATTTGAATTTAATATAACATTTTAAGTACTTTTTTAAAATAAATGTTTCTACTCAAACTGGTAACACTATTGAACATAATCAAATAAATTAAAGCCTGCATTTCTGAAGATGTTCTCAAAAGACACTCGATTCCAACTCGCAGATAATTCTTTTATAAAAGTCTAATCCTAATCTAACTAAACGTCTGGTCCCTTTACACCATATATATCTAATTTGTTTATTTTATATTCCTTTTGTACGGACCCTCAGAGGCCTCCAGTACCTTCATGGGGCCTCAGCTTTCTAAACAGGGGAAGCAGGCACGTTTTGCCCTTCCCTGCATTTGACCTCCTGTCAAGTTCAGCAAGTGAACGGGTCTCTACTGGATTAGACCCCTAACAAAATAAACAGTTAGGAGAATAGTATTGTTTGATTGGGTTTTTATTGGATATCAAGCTAATGCTGTCATGACGTTCAATTTACGATTTGTAAAAACAGATCCTTCATTTTATTTAATGTGTTCGATTTCCTAAATGTTCAATAGGTAATAAGCGGGATTTCTCTGTACTTTTGTACTTTTTTTGATTTCTGTGATTATATAAAAACTAAATTTACAAAATACAATAAAACATATTGCTTTTCATGAGTGCATGATCACTTCAGGCCAAATTCGTATCATTTACAGCAGTTTCTCTGAACTTTATTTCCTGACCTACTGAAACTTTTTACATATGCTCGCCGTTTAATTCAAAATACTTGCTTACTTGTCTTCCACAGTTTCAGTTCGCTCGCATAAAATCAAGAGACAAAATATTTAGTTTGAAATTATTTGCTTATTTTTATCACATCGTTTTAAATCTAATTATGAATATTTTATTTTAATAAATTAAAAAAGTTTATGTGCTCAATCAATTAATTATTTTTAGATCCAAACGACTAAATTTAAAATAAAAGACCGTCTCTTGCTATAGATGGTCAGGATACATGATATTCTTTACAAAAAAGAACTATAATAATGGTCAGTTTGCTTCAAGACGTATAAAAAGGCAACTATATTGTATTAATGACCAATAAACAGAATCTATAGTGATTCCCCATGTTCTATGAAAAGTAAAAAAAAACAAAAACATTACAAAATTTACATTCTAAGTCGCAGAAGATTTTAAAATACAAATGAAATTTAAGAGAAATTTAAATTAATTTTTTAGTCAACTAATATATGACTAGCAGTGATAATATATACATATTAAAAAGACTTGACACATGAATATAATTTAATTTTATCATCATGGCACATGAATATAATTTAATTATGAAATTTTTTTTCAATTTTTCAAAAGTTAGGAAAAGATACCAATAATAGCTTTCGCATTATTTAGCATTATTTTCAAATTTTTCTGTTATTATATTATTAATAATGAATTATTTCAAATTTAAGTTCATTATTAAACGCGGCTGCTAGGTATTGATTTATAAAGAACAAAATTGTGTAAAGCCAATATCAGGGAGAAATGTTCATAAAATAAAATGATAAAATATTAAAAAGCACAGAAAGTATTATCATTGTAAGAACTAGAACAAACCAGCGTCAAAGAAATCTTATCACAGGGAGATTTTGAAAAGGGTTATTAATTTATATATATTTTAAGCTAATAAAAATACTAAAGAAGCTGAAAAAATTATATATATTCAATATTCTCTCACTCTCATATAGTAGCAACATTTTAAAAAGAAAGTATATATAAAAATGCTATACAACAGAAATCAAGCTTCTAAAATGTAATTATCATAAACATCATGCATATAAACTTTTACACACAGCTAATTTAATTACAATACGACATAATTATTATTAAGTTTGGGATATTTTTTTCAATTCTCTTTGAGAAATTGCGAACTCTTAGTATAATACAGCCTAAAAATCTTACTTGCGTTAAATATTAATCGGATCATTAATATATATAGTATTCAAAAGATGTCAAATACACATATATTTGCAAACTAAATAAATATCCAAGAAATTAAGGGGAAATGGGACGGTAAAAAGAAGATGCACATTCTGACCACTAGCGTAGCAACTAAAAAAGTTAAGAAAAACTTATGAATTTTTATTTATTCCTGAATTTAACATTTTTAATATTTTTTATTCAAAATATTTTTTTTTCTTAATAAATTTTTTCCTTTTAAAAATTTTTTTTTCGAACTCATTTTTGCATTAAGAAATAAGAAGTAAGTAAATATTTTTAATATCGCGAAAAATCTAATTTAACTTCTAAAATATATTATTCTACTTCGCAAATTTTGATGGAAACCTTTAGTATGTTGCTATATATAAAAATTTTTAATTGATTGTTAAAGAAGGATGAGGAAAACATATGATTGTGAAGGCAGGGAAATGCACATTTGTTTACAATGTTTACGATCACATAGAATGAATGATATGTCTCGAAAAACATTTGTCTTATATTTTCCTCGTGTTATTTTACTCTCTTATATACTTAGTTTTAAATACTTAAATACTTTTATATACTTAATACTTTTATGCACGTAAATTATTTAAAATAGAAAGCACGTACAAAGAATTCAATGCTTGTTTACAATGTGTTTGAAATTATCAAAACATATGCTTTGTTTATAATAAATATGCTTGGCAATGATGATCTAAGAAGGGATGATATAATTTGTAAAGATAAATTTCTCTGAAATTTTAAAAAATTATTTCATTCAGTCAGCTAAATTATATATATATAATTTTAAATTAATGCATTCTTTTAAACAGATTATTAATTCTTAATATGAATAATTGCACTTCCAAATGCAAATACTTTTCTAATTTTGAACATTTTCATCTTAAGATGGTTTAAAAATTTGACATTAGGACAAATCCGAAAATGTCTATTTAAAAATTTTTTTCAATCAAAATTTTTGCCTTAATAAATTTATTTGAAATGAAACTCCTTCCAATCATATTGATGTTTCCAATCATCTTACTGGTGAATAATTATCAAATAATTAACTTAATGAGATTTCAGTGAGAAAAAGATTTTTGACGGCATGTCAAAACAAATTTGTTATTAAAATCATCTTTTTTATCAATAATTCGTGAAAAAAATCCCTGAAGAGATATAAAATAACTTTTTGTTTTTCTCTCATATTAGAAAGACATTCATTTTTCTTTAATTAAAAAGTATTTAATACAATTGTCCGTAAGCTGTCATGTTTATTTTGTCATAAACTGATCTTACTCTTCTCAAAATAGTAAAAACTGCGACGCTGACAATTTACTAAAATTTCCCAACCTTGTTTAAAATTACGTCACCTCAATATTTTTCATCTGAAACTTAAAAACGTAAAGACAAAAGATTTAAAAATTATATCGCCTGGAAAAATTCATCTCGTGAACTTGAGGTGTGGGAGTAAAAATACCCTCCTTTCAAAAAATGCATCACTCTCCAAACTCCATGTGACAAGACTACGCTAGGGGCACGTGGAAACAACAACAACAAGGGAGTGGGGGGTCGTTCTCATAAAGGTAACGGAGCTGACCTGTGCACCTACCCTCCCTTCGCATTCCCATCTTGAGGCATTTCTTGAGCCGGCAATACTGGCACTGGTTCCGGTGGTGCTGGTCAATGGGGCAGTTTCTGTTGCCCCGGCACGTGTACGTCAGATTCCGCCGCACGCTCCTTTTGAAGAACGACTTGCATCCTTCGCACGTGAACTGTCCGTAGTGCTTACCGCTGGACTTATCGCCGCACACCACGCACTCTATGTGCTGCTGCTGACCGTTGTTCTTGTCCGAGCTGGACGGGGTGACGGCCTGGGGCGGACCGCTGGCCAAATCGGCGCCGCCGTCTCGCCAGGGCGTTACGGCCAGCGCCGCCATCTTCACGTCCGAACACAACACACACCACAAACAACCACACACGCACTGTCCTTCCTTTTTTTTTTTTTTTAAGTCAGCCCTTCGGAGATCCAAGTCCACCCGCCGCCTGGCAAAGAGCTGACTGCACACTAACCGCGGATGGGAAAAGGAGATTGGGTGAGGAGGGGTGGGGTATGGCCTGGCGATCGTGTCACGTGACTTTGCCCTTCCCCCCTCACTCTCGACCTCAGATGCGCGCGAAAACCTGGTTGAACCTTTTCTCCCAGTGCAGCGAGTGCCACTGTTGACAGGTTCACCTCACTCGCTCTAACTTACTTACTCCCCCTCTTCGCCCAGTGTTCACTGGCGCAAACGATAAAGGTTCTGCCCTCTCGTAAAAATTATGTTGATACCTACCATGCCTTTTCGCTTGCGCGTTCCACGTTTTCTTTGTTGATGGTTGGCGGTGTTTCTTTTTTTATTTACCACTGCTATTTCGTCTCGCGAAAGCATCGTTCCGAAAGAAAATGTTATTCCACCTGTTTTGACTTCCAGAATATTTCTTCCTGAAACTTTGCAAAATGACTCATACATTTGACTGTTCGTCGAGTATATATACATATTTTTAAACGATTTCGCTGTTCCTGAGATTATTAAATTTTAAAACATGAACGAAGAAATATGTTCATTTTAGGAAATATTGATTTAATTTTTTTTTACTATCATTAAAAAAAATATCGTCAAAATTTCGAAAAATATATTTCTTTTCATTAAAATTATCATTTTGAAAGCATGTATTTTATACGTTTCTTAATTCCGTCTGGAAGCCTAACAGAAATACACAAAAAAAAAAAAAAAAAACTCAAAATGTATTGCGTAGCAATGTAATTGTTATCTATATATGATATGATTACTTCATAGATAAATAACTCTCTTTAAAAACTTATTTAGCATAAGTAACTGAAATTTTATGATACACAAATAAAATACTATAAAATGATTTCTTACGGCCACGCTCATCTAAGAACCATATCATGTATCATAATCAGAATTGCATCGTTGATCTTAATCTTGTGGTGATAGTAAGTTTTAGCATACTTAACAAATTTTAACTTAACTACTAAAATTTGTAGTGCTGACATCTAGTGGGGAGTAATAAATAACGATTTTTTCGTTTTTGTAATAAATCTGTTGCATGTTATTTCAACTGGGGCAATATGGTTTTTCAAATTTCATATGCTAGAGTCATTTAATAAACACGAGTATTTTATATTTGTATTCGTGATTCACAATTTTAATAAAAGACATGTTAAGCACAATTTAGTTATATTTATAGATTTGAAACAATTCTTAACAAAAGCGAACTTGCTCATAATTTGCTTCGAAATAGTTTAGGTATATTTACTTCCTTTTAGAAGCATCTCAAGGGTTGCTGTGGACGAATTTTGAACTGGACTCGGATGACGAGGACGACACCTGAATCGGCATATCTCTCTTCTACTTCAAGCAACGGGAGGGCAAGTGATTCTGATAGATTTAACGTACACTGTACGTGCTTGCACTGCAGTTCTTCAGCGAGAAAGATTTCGAACCTGAATCTCCGGTCCCTTAGTCAAGACTTCACCACTATGGCTAGTCACAATTTGTGGGTCTGACCATTTAAATGTTTTAGGAGTTAATAATAATTCACTCAAAATTATGAAGAAATATCTAAACATTTCTAAAATATAAAAATAGAGTTAAGGTTTTCTTTTAATAGAGTTAAGTTCAAAAATAGAGTTAAAGGTTTTTTATAATTGCTAAAAATCAATATGAGTGTTTCAGCTAATAATATACTATTTTTATCATATTATCTAATAAGAATGTGAAAACGATGCATCCTTCATACTCATCGACAAAAAAGTGTAAAAGTTTAAGGTGTACAATATATTACATGCTGCTAAAAATAGTCATGTCGAAAAGAAAAGAAATATATTATTTTCTTACTGTTTTAAAATGTAATTTCTGTAATAGGAAAAATACAGAGTATGATTATATTGTCATTTAATATACAATGTGTTGTATGAAACATTAGTACAATAGATGTTTTTCTATTACACATCAACTCGCTTTTAGTCTCGTTTAAAAAATAATACATCAGCTCATTTTTTCCTTTTTTTTTTCCTCGATTGGTTACTTTTAGCATTATACTAACCATATTTACAAAATTGCAACTTTTAGGGTTTTTTTTTTTTCATTGATAATATTAGCATTAAGTCGCCTTTTAATTTTATAAATTATTTATTTAACTTTATTACGTTTTTTATTTTATTTATTAATTTTTTCTATTAATCAAACCTAAAGGTTTGGTAATGAGGTCTCATTTTTCAAGAGAAATAGGAGACTGAGGTAAAATGTTTTATCGCTGGTGTAAGTGATGGTAGACATCGGTCACCTCACTGACCACGGTTCAAATTATGACGTCCATCTCAAATCAACCCACGTATCGCTTCAAAACAAGACGATAATATTACTAAATTAAATTGTTATATAGATATGTGCATGTGTTATTTCAATCCATTTGCGTATAATGATTTTCTATTCACTTAAATTCAGGCTTCACTTTGATTTTAATTTCTGAGTTGTGCAGGCTTTTACGTAGTCTCTTTTCCTCCTTTCCATGATCCGCTGATCATGGTACCGCTGGCAATGAATTTTTACAAACGTGCTTTAAAAATGGATCATTTCCTATAATCATGAAATAATAAAAAATATTTTTTTAAGAACTCCATGTTTCTCATGCATCATCTAATTTTATTTTTGATATGGTTGTGAACAATGAGATAGAATTTAAGTTTTTCACCTGATTTTTAAAACGCTATATTTTTCTAGTTTACATAATTTTTAAAAAGTTCAAGGATCTTCATTTATTGTTAAAAAAATTTCCTAAACAATAAGTAAATTTTGATACAATTTTAATTTGAAACAATTTTTAAAAAGTCGTAGGAAATACAGATAGTTATAAAAACGCTAATTGATTAAAAAGTAAACTGAATTAAACTAAGACTTCGGGTGGGGGGGTGGGGGAGATCGGTACAGGGAC
Source organism: Argiope bruennichi (assembly GCF_947563725.1). Classification (NCBI taxonomy): domain Eukaryota; kingdom Metazoa; phylum Arthropoda; class Arachnida; order Araneae; family Araneidae; genus Argiope; species Argiope bruennichi. Next base: position 83,732,279 of record NC_079152.1, read on the forward strand.
ACTTTTGAGATAAGTAAAATGAATATATGTAGATGCATTTAGAAGTAGAGACCATGTAAATGATCGGGTAATGAACAAAGTACAGCATTTGAATATAAAATAAGGAACAATTTGTGAAAGTGTTTAATAATCTATATTTGTAATGACTGTTGATAGTCGAACTATCTTCCTAGAAAGATGAAACATTTTTGAATGTAGAATTTAAAGCGGCAAAGAGATTTTCTTTGAATTGGGATTAAGTTGGGACATAAGTTGAATAATTCTTTAAGAGTCTAGGGTAGTTTTTGAAAGAAGAAAAGTGAAATATCTTTCGTATGGCGTAAAATTGACTAAATTCTTGAATCATTATCTGAAACTTACTGTCTGGCACACCGCAGAGCATTTACGATACGCATCAAATGCTGATTTTGGAAATCCCAATATTTTGTAATTGCTAACAGACATGGATATGTCCTACATTTTTGACATCTTATCCAAACTTCCATGACAGAACATTCTGTATGAATGAGAACATCATAGGGAGAAGATGGATAAATAGTAAGATGAATAGGATAAATAGCGGCAGGGAACGACAAAAGTAGATAAACAATATATGCAAAAAGATGATATCAAAATTCTTTTTATGGTTATTGAATTTATTATTTTAACTATTTTCTTAACTATCTGAAGCACAATTGAATAAAAAGAAATTAAAAAAAATATGAGTATTTACTGAAAAGAAAGTGATGAGTTTAGTTTTGCATTTCTTTGTTTATATAATTCGTAGAATGAGAAGGGAGAATTCTAAAGAAAAGTTGGCAAATTGCACTTGAAACAAAGATACCGTGTTGAAACTTAATATTAATTATGTAAATAAAAATACTTAAATTTTGTAAAAAAAAAAAAAAATGCATTAAGAAATTTGAAAAATGATCTACTTTGGAAAATATCAATAATCTTATAATCATAATTGTTTTTTTTTTCATTTATTTACTAATTCCCTTTTAAATAATTTATTCGTTGGCATAAATAATATATTGTTTCTTTATCAATTCTTATAACTTCTTTCATTTTGAAATTCCTTTCCTTTATTGTTTATAATATTTCAGTTATTTTATACCCGATTGTTAATGTTGTAAATGATATTCAGTTTTCATTATATTAGTAATTATAAATTATTTCTTTATAGTAATAAAATAAATTATTGTGATTTATGGTTATGCATAACTTTTACCGATAGTATATCATTAACGGAAAGTTTCAAATATGTATGCTTTATTTTTTGTGGGTAATATTTCTTTGCCAAATATTTACACTTAGAATTTTTTTTCCACTCCTCACTAGTGGAAAGTTTTTAATGTAAAATAAAGAAATGCAAGATTATATAAATATAATTAAATAAATATTGCAATCTAAAATTATAGGAGTATTATACAAGATAACCTCTTTAATCAATACCAGTACCAATTTTTGTATCCTTAGAAATATCACATAGTTTCAAAAATAATTAATATTTTGAAAATTCAAAAATTAAGAATATATTTTTGCTAATCATAAAAATTAACGAATTATTCTTTTTCTGGTTTGAATCAATAAATGCCCTGCTGAAAAATGTATTGTACTAAATTTTTGTACACTTTCCTTTTCCTATCAGTCATATTTTGAAAAAATTCTTGAAATATAAAAAATATTCATTATAGTTATATAAAAAATATAAATTATAATTAAAAAATATTTTGAAAAAGTTCCTTCTTTTAACGACCAAAACTGAGCGGTTTAAGAAGTTTTGAATTTCATTATTTTTCCCCAATCCGTAGTCGCTTTGAGGATATACTTCAAAAATAATGATCCTCTACAAAGTGGCCACTAAAATTATCTAAAATTGTCTAAATAGTGTTATTCAAAAAAATTCCAGTCGTGGAAGAATAAAATTTACTAAAAAAAATAGTGTAGACGTATTTTTTATATTTCTTGTTTTTTCAGAAGTACAATTACTGTTTTAAACACAATAAAATATTAAACTTTTTGTAATTTAAACACAATAAAATATTAAACTTTTTGTAATTTAAAGCAGTTTTCCAAAATGAAACAGAGCCAGATTATCAATCAGGCAAAATAGGAAATTGCTTATGAGGCCCACAACATTCAGAAAAGGGCAAGGCGTCGAAATTTAGGTGCTTTTTCTTTTTCAGAAAATCGAATAAATTTAAATTCGATGAGATTTAAAGCGTCATGAACTCTATAATATTAAAATTAACACTAAATGTATTGAAATTTCACCAATATGATGGAACACCGTTGGAAAATGATCAATTGACCGCTTGCAGTACGTTTCTTGTTAAAATTAAATCTCCTTTAAATCACCGAAAATTATTTTTAAGATTTTTGTTGCATACTTCTAAATTTGAGCACAGATCAGAATAGCCTATATTTTTTGCTTTTAATCTGTCTGACTGGTGCACGAGTCAATATGTTTGTTAAAATATTTAGAAAGCGTTAAGAAAGTTTCAATTTATTCTTTTTTATAATTTAGTTTACAATTACGTTTAATTTTCAATTGAAAAAAATTTACAAGAGAGATAACGTTAGCAAATATGCTCGATCAAATAAAATGTTGTATGTTTTGTTATTTCTGATTGATGTAATGTTTGATATCTAAAAACTGCTTGTATATATTAAATGAAAAACGATAAAAAGAACCCCACCTGTTTTTAGAAGTTTTAAAGGGTACGACGGCTTCAAAATTTGCTACGTCCAATGACCTATAAAATGCTTGATCCGTCTCTGACTGTAATTCTAAGTCTATCTTTAACGCTTGAGAAATTAGCTTTTGAACTACAATTAGTGAGAACACTCTGTATATCCTATATTACTTTCCTATAATGCTTAATATCTGAAGTAAGATGACACAGTTTGTTCCATGTACATAATCAAATGACAGCTTCGAAGAATTAATGAACCAAACAAACAAAGGAAAACATAATTGTTGATTTTTTTCTTATTTATAGAGTCAACATGACTTAAATAATAGGAGAAACAGAAATGTACATCAATATTCATACAGAAAGAAGAAAAATTTTCAACTAAATCGTTCTAACATTTCAGTTCGATGTGTTGTTGTTAATAAACCCTAAAAGCGATATGGAACCGATCAGAAGGGAAGGCATGTTGTCCCCTGTCCATAACAGAGTTCCCAGTCCGTGGATATGTTGTCTCGGATGACTAAGATAGGAATGCCTAGATGATTTATGTTGACAGAAAAAAGATTACTTGATCCGATAAAGAATCTTGTGAATATGCTCTCCGCTTCATGAGTAGACCAATTAGCAGGACAAATATGGATCGTATAAGTGGAAGAGAAATGTTTTCTCCTATTTCATAGGTCAATTATTGATGCAAAGTTCAAGTGTAACACAGTGAGGGCTTGGATGCCTCTGTAATAGACAAAATGAATTTCTATCATAATGTTAGGTTCAATTTTCCTTGTAGAACTGGTAAGGCAACTTGGTAATTCCAGTAGAATTTCTTAATTCCAGTCTTAACGTTAGGACCAATTTTCCCTGTAGAATTGATAAGGGAATTTGGTAATTCCTGTAGAATTGCCAAGTTTTAGTGTATAAATGTTAATTTGTAAAAATCAAATAATGGTTATGTTATTAATTATTTATTATTGAGCCACTGGAAAAAATAATTTGGTATCAAATCAATGATAAAGATATGCAAGAGGTAAAATTTGTTCCTGGAAAATTATGTTTGTTTACTACAACAAGAAAAATCATTAGTATCTGTATCACATATTTGAATAAGTGTTTGTATTTATTATTATCTTTAACTTCCGCACTTTTAAAACCAAATTCACCGTTAAAATGGCACTTTAACCTGTATTATACTTTTAGCACAGTATAATCAAAAATGGTTTTCTGTCCAGTAAATTTCAATAACCTTTCGTTAAAATGAAGCCAATATTCAAGAAAACGATTTCTATAAAATTTGTAATGAATAATCAGTAACGATAATTAGGGATTGCAATACCGGACCAAAATTTCAATACCGGTATTCGGTATTTTTCAGATCTTAATACCGGGATACCGGTTTTAATACCGGTATTAGAAATTTTAGAAAAATAAAGAAAACACAGGTGTTTCTTTGTTTTATTTGCCAGTTTCATTAGAGAGTGTAAATGTTACAAAAAATAATTTGTAACTTATAAAATATAACAGTATATAAAGAGTCGCAAAAAAGTAAGGGAACATCTTATTTATTTAAATCATAAAAAAAGTGTAAATATCACTATTCAGTCTGTGGTACTATTAAAATTTTTTGAAATTTGATAATAAAAAAACAATGCATTAATTGTACTATCATTAAGCCTGAAAAGTAATTTTGTGCAAAAATGACCAGCTGTCAAAAACGCGCTTTCGGCATCTACGCTAGTTGGTGGTACTGTTAGCAATGCGCTATATACTTTTTCCAAGTATTTACCTATATATCCCTCATCTTCAACTAAATCGATTTCTCGTCGGGTGGTTTTTGATATAGCTGATTTCTGTACTGTAGTTTGGTTCTTTGAATTTTTTTTTATCTATCGCTAATTCTAATTTTTGTTCAAGAGACAATTCATTTTCACAATCGACATTGATGTCATCATAATCTTCGATAAGTTAACCGTATTCTTCTGAATGTGTATAGGTTTGTGGGTAAAAACATTTAAGAAAATTTACTATAAACTTAATCAGATTTGAATTGGTTCTTTTCTTCTTTTTCATTTTCATTTTTAAAATCATTATAATTAAGTAAATACCATAAGACATTTTCTATTTCGGTATGCCTTTCAACTGTGTGATTTTTCAATGTAATATATAATTCTTCAGATAGTGATGTGTGCTGTTCTTTCAGTGACTGCAAAATGAAATTTATTGTTGCATTAGCTGTTAATAAATTAGAATCTCTCTGACATAATGCCTCAACAGTCAGTTTTATTGGAAATAGAGCTGATGCAGTTCTGGATATTGAGTCGAATTCCACTATCTGAAAAATTAATTTACGAGTTGAAGTCGATTATTGCTTTTTGAATTGGATTTCTCAGTTTCAAAAATCGTTCCATCATTAGGAGTAAACTGTTTCAACGTGTTTTAGAATCTAATATTAACATATATTCTGTTTTATTTTCAGTTAGTATATATTTTAGCAATATGTCATTTTTTATAGGGGAACGTTTAAATATCTTAACAATTTTTTGAACTTTATAAACTATAGGAAGCAATTCGTGATGGGTTAATATTTCATCCTCATTAGAAATATCTTCTTCAGCAACGAGATTGTCATTATTTTCATTGTCAATATCACTCACTCTCACTCTTACTCTCTTCAAAGTTGGAATCCGAAGTTTCTATATCCACAGTATTTGGATTCTTCTGTTCTTTATTTTTTGATAACTATTACTCCTAATTGAATTCCATCAGCATAAAACAATTGCTGATTTGCACCAATCAACTTTCTAACTTTGTTCATAACTGTTTCTCCATCAGTCGTTATGGATACAATATTTTCTTTCAGGGATAATCCATGTTTCGCTAATTTAGATTTAAGCAATTAATTAAGCCATTAATTTTGTCCATTAGGGAGATATAAAAGCAAAAACGTATACTATTTTGCTATGTTGGCGATTCCTGAACATTTAGTGGAGACAATTTTAAAAATTTCTAGTAAATACCGAAAAACCGGTATTTAAACTTGTGAATACCGGTATTACAAAATCGTACAAATATCTCAAAATACCGGTATTCGGTATCCCGGTATACCGGTATTGCAATCCCTAACGATAATGTATGTGCTCAAAGAAAGGGAAATGTCACAGGAAGAAAGAAAAAAAAAAAATTAGAATTTCAGATTTGGAGTTATTTTATGCAAGCGTAGTATTTTTAGAATATATATGGCATTCCCTGCATTATATTTATTTTATTTAAGGATAGATTTATGTACATAATCTTAGGAAATAGAATTAAAGATAACCTCCTTCTTATGGTGTTTTTTGTAGTTAGGTAGCTGATTTACAACTCTACAGTTCTAGCAAATTTTTATTAGAGTATATAGATTCTGTTTAAAAACTTTTGTAATTGTTTTAGTGTTTTGTTTTAAATTTATATTCTTTTTAAATGCGGGACAATGAAAACAAATCTCTTGATGATGACCTACAATTAGAAGTATTGTTTATTTAAGTTTGTCACAATATGTAATACATAAAAATCTGCTTGTATCTTGCGTTGCCTAAGGGTTTCTACAAGGGTTAATCCGGTTCTGTTTGCAACCACCATGCCTTTGCAATTCTAGGAGACATGCTGAGCATAGAAGGTGGTGGAACGCTGGTTGAAATCATCAACTTGACTTCCATCGATTTGGACACAGCCACAAACGTAACCTGTAATAAATAAAATCTGAATTCTCTGAAAAGCATCGCGTTCTCCGCAATTTCATTCATTCCTGGTGACACCCACATCCCTCATCCATCAAGTCCAAGATTCGAGTAATATTCTGGTTGAACTTACAAAGTTCTTCCTTTCCGAGAATAATTTTTTCCAACCCAGCTCTCCCATCCGGGGGAAGAGGGAGCGATGATGCCAGCGGAGATAGGAGGCAGGGTCGCGTTTCAGTCATGCCCTAATTGCGTCGGTGGGGCTTGGGCAACCGCCTGCATTTACATTAGTATCAACAGTTAGCAAGGTCTCTAGTTGCTATTTGCGGTGCATAACCACAAGCCTGCTTGCTCTGAAAGGCATTGCGTTCTGTTAGTAAGATGGGATGAGGGGAGGGGGTATATGCTTTTCTCGAATGTGAAGAATGATTCGTTGTTTCTAAAAAAGGAATATCAGAATATAGCGAAATATGATATGATTGTAAAAGAAAAAGAAAAATGATTCAAAGCATCTGAAAGACAGTTACGAAAGACTTCAGAATAAAAATTCAAAGCAATTGCATGCATTCGACGATTGTTAAAACACTTTAATAATTACTTTTTCCAATTTTTAGAAAAGGTTTAACTAGACCTTAAAAACAATTCCACTATAGTTGGTGATGTTTATATAATTGAATGGCCTTTACATACTGACAGTGTTCTTTCTAAAGATAACTGAAAATTTCAGAGAATTAGTTTGAAAACATTAAAGTTTATAATTTTTGCCACAGTTTTCAATTCAATTGCTTAGTTGATAATTACAAAGTGAAGCAGTACCAATTAATATATAAATCTAAAATTCTGTGGTAACTTCAAAATAAGTGGTAAAAAATAAATATTAAAAAATGAAAAGAAAAATGTTGCCACAGTTTTCTTTAAAAAGAGATTTTTGAAGTTCTGCAGCGACCAAGTTAAAATGAATCCAGATTTTAGAATTTGATAATCAATAAAATGCCATGTTAAAGAAATGCAATTTGATAATGCTGCCAAATGAATTTTTATACATTTCATTCCATCCAGTAACCTATTTATAATATTTATGTTTGTTATTTGTGAATTGTATTAAAACAAACAAATCTGGAAAATTTTCAAACTAAGATACTTGGTCATTTTTGTTTTGATGTCATGTTTGCACATAATAGAACTTGATAATATTTGAAAGAAATTAGCGATACAGTATGCAGTTTATGGTTAAAATAGAGAAATCGTAAATCTATGAAATTAGAAGATGATTATGAGATCTCTCCCAAAGGTAATTATTGAAATTACATCCAGATTATCCTCTTTTTTTTTCTTTAAATGTGAATTGTTTACAACCGTATTATTTTTTTAATATGAAGCGTTTATTTATCATTTATTTACCATTTGTTTAAATAATTATCAGGGACATTTTATTAAAAATTGGATGAATCCGAGCCAACTTTTCAAGATATAAAAAATCTGGGTTAATTCTAATCATAGACATCTGGCTGTTTTATTTGTATATATGTTTTATTTAAATATATAGATACATTTCTTTAAATTGAATTAAATTTTTCTGGATTCTTTCTTGGGGCTTTATTTTTTTCAGAAAATGGTTAATAAGCCCTAAAATAATTTCAAAAAAAAAAAATAAATAAAGTGTTTTTTTATTTTTTATGTCTTTTGAAACACAGCATGAATACACAAATTTATAAAAGAAAAACTATTCACATTCAGAAAGCTAATGTATCGATTGTCATTGGTTTTAAAAAGAAGAAGTGATAACATTTAATTAATTTCTTTTTTAACAAACCCTATTATTTGAAACTTAATACTTTAATTTCGATGGAAAAGGCGAAAGAAAAATTGCATACACTGTAACAAATGGTTTCAGATTTTCTCTACATAATATCCAAATTTGGTTATTGTTCTATAAAACTTTATGTTGTGCTATTTTTCCGTCCCTTTTTCTTGTTTGTATATCAGTTTATTGCATTCCTTTTTAAGACTAATGCTTGGTCTAAGAAATAAAACTAAATACACTTTTTAGTTTGTTTTAAAAAATAGCAAGAAATATATCGGTTATGAAACCAAGCAAATGAAAATATAATTCAATTATTAAGTTTAACAAAAATCGATTAGTGAAAATGAAACTTGAAATATTGAAAGTAAGTTGAATTGTCAAGTACGAAAGATTTTTGTAGAACTTCTTATAAACAAATATTCTGTTCTATACTAATCTTGCAGATTGGTTACACGAACTATCTCCAAGAAAATATCTATTATCTATAAAATATTTAAGTTTTATCTGTAGTGTTTTTAGTAATTTAAGAAAATATTTATTATGTAAAAAATATTTAGGTTTTATCTATATTCTTATTAGTAATTTGGGAAAATATCTATTATCTATAAAATATCTATCTATAAAAAATTTAAGTTTTATCTGTATCTAAGTAATTTAGGAAAATATCTATTATCTGTAAAATATTTAGGTTTTATCTATATTCTTTTTAGTAATATAGGAAAATATCTATTATCTATAAAATATTCATGTTTTATCTGTACTCATTTTAGTAATTTTGGAAAATATCTGTTATCTATAAAATATTTAGGTTTTATCTGTACTCTTTTTAGTAAACAAAAAAACCGTTAAATATATTAATTTATTTTATTCAGTTAATACTTTTTCTTTGATATTCAAATATTGAGATGTTAAGTTATTTTCGTCAATTGCATCCCCAGGCACCAAAGTTTCTGTAATGATTCCAATCCCGCCACAAGCACGTATTGAGGGCCCGAAAGAGAAAAAAAAAGAACATATTGGAATGGGGCTAGACTTGGGTGCTGGCTTAGGAGAAAGGACTCCGAGTTCAAGTTCAGTGAACCCTGTGACCTTCTCTACGACGTGTTTACGGCAATTTAAAAGGAGGGGGCTCGATTCTCAGACGGGAGCTATTCGACACCTTTCTGCAGCGAAATATGTCTGGGGTCAGACAGGGTCCCCCAAGAAAGGAGGACAGGGAACTCCTTTTCTGCTTTCTTTGCAGGTGGAATGAAGGAAAAAACGGCTATGCCTCTTATCTCCTTCAGTGTACACTGGATCAACTGTAGTATGTACTTTTTTTTACTTGGAAAAGACGATCATTTTGTTTGGGTTGGAATATGTCACGTTTCGCTATAAAGATATAAAAAGAAAAACGGTCTGAGAGAAGTAGGTTTTAAATCTAAGCTGATGGTGTTTGAGGGGAAAATGTATAAAGATGCTAATCTATAATAGGTATTTTCAATTACGCCGACATTTTAACGGTGCAGATTGGGGGGGGGGAAGGCGAAAGAAAATAGAACTTTTATTGTGATAGGTCATATAAAGGGAGCAGAGAAGTATTTTTGGAATAAAACATGAATAGACAGGGAAAATATTTTTTACTTTTCATTAAATCTCATATATTCTGATACTTCAAAAAATATAAAATAAATTGCTTAAAAGAATGGAATATCTGCAGATTTAATAGAGTTTTGAATCCTGTCCCTGAAGAGTCCCTGAATGCTATCTAATTGCATAATGCCTTCGAACTCCCTTTTTCTGACCTTTTATGGGGCTATAAGGAACCGAAATAAGAATTACGTAAAAATTTGAAATAAGGCAGTTTTAACTCACATACATTTTTGCTTCATTTACTTAATAAGACATCTATAGCTTTTACTTATTGCAAGCGATTACTATATCATTTTCAATTCATTTACAATTCTACTTTATGATGAGAATAGCTTAAAATACTTACTTCAAAGGATAGATATATTGCTCTTACTACAATGGCTTCTATTTCTTTAATTTTGAAAAGAAAAGTCCTTCAGCTGATAAGAATTAAAAAAAAAATTAGCGTTAAAAGAATTTGTTAAAGTTGATTTTGAAATTAGCTATGGGAAAATAAATCTGAGTAAAAGTCCTGTCATACAGAAATAATACTATAATTGTGATTTAAAAAATAGAATCAACGAATTATAAAAATTAGATAACCATGACTTCGAAACATAAGGTAATAATGAATAATTATACTTGGAAATATTATTTTCTGAATTGATAAAATTTTATATATCATTTTGGAGGGGAAGAACTAACTGATGATGATGATAAAATGCAGCCTTTAATATTAAAATTTTGTTTGATTTGAAATGCATTTGTTGCGGCATAAATCGCAAATATTTTATTTAAAAGTAGCTAACGATTATTTTAATAATTATAAATTTTATTTTGTAAATAGTTGTAAAATTCAGATTGGCAACAGTGATACTTTTGGAACTTGTTGTTTAAAAACGATGCTAGAATGTTGAATGAAAATAAGTTGATGTAAATTTGATAATATTATCTATATGTAATATTTAGTTTTATAGTACGTTTGTCTGCATTTTATTTTTGTTGATGCACGAACACAACACATTAAAAATATTTCCCAATTTTCAAAATCTAATAATCATGATAAAGAAAATCTAATAATCATGGTATAACATGCTATGCTATGATAATTAGATTTGTTATTCTAACATCTTATGCATGTTAGAATGGCATAATTTGCTAAAGAGGGTTTTTCAAAACAGAAAATTAAAGAATTTTTCCAACAACAGTTTTCTTGTCGTACATCAACCGACCATCTGATACAATGTTATCTAAATTAAAACAAATATGAAACTTTCATATTTCAGAAAATTAAGAAGACAGTCATCATCGTATTATACTGTTCGAAAAATCTTTCATTAGAGATTTTTACTTTTCTAATTTTACTGGATTGCACCGAATTGCAGCTTTGATAATCTGAATTTGAGTAAGTCGATTTTTTTTAAAACCGATAAACAGATTATTTGAATTTAATTCAAGAAACTCTCTTTTCGAGGAATCCCAGCAAAAAGAATCGGAAAATTTTTCTTTAATCAAGTCTTCTGTGCTAAGTTTCTAGCTAGAGAATCTTAACTGATGCTTTAATCACTAATTTCTTTTATCTAATGTTTAATTAATCTTTTCTAAGGATAATTTCAAAATAGAATCATAGTAAGACAATGATCGATTTGATGTAAAATTATTTTTGTTTATATCTTTTGGCGATAATTACGATTCCTTTTAATAAAGAGAAAAAAAATTCAATAGCAACAAAATTTCTCAACTGAATTACTCCGAAACATAAAAATCTCATTTTCTATTTGCAGGAAGAATTTTCAAATAAATCGTATTGCTATAAGATTTATTTTCTACTACTCGCAATAGTTTTGTATACTGAAAAATAAATGAAGCACGATTAATAAATACAATATACAATTCCGAAATAAGAATATCTAAAAATAAGCATTCTGTCATCAGTTTAGTTATTTTCGCTAGCTTGTGCTAATTGTTATTTTCCTCGAGAGACAAGAAAGTAGTTACTTTAAATGAATTATAATTAACTGCGTGACTAAACATTCTCGAAGGTTTTGTAGTGAAAGGCTAAATTATTCAAAATGAGTTAAGAACTTTCAATAAGTGCCGTGTTTTACTTTATGCAACATTTAAGAAGCAAAATGAGTCTGAAACAATAAGAAGCTATTTTAAAATATTATTCCACAAGAAAATAGTTGAATAATTTTAATAGAAACTAATCCCACAGAATTGAGAAGAAGTGTATTGAATAAATTTATATCGATAAATAAATTGAATATTATTTTGTTGTGACTTATGGCACTTGACAAGCCCGCTAACAGTTATCTGTCGGCGATTTAAGGAGAGTGAGCGTCTTTTGTTTTTTCAGTAGCGCCAATTAGGGCCAAGAGTGCGACTTAGCTACTTCATACGTCACATTCGCTTGCACAACCCCTTTTTACAGAGGGGCACATTCACACACCTCACAGAAGAACAACCATACTCGAACCAGGACTCGAACCCAGGGCGCCCAGATCACAGGGAAGACGAGCTACTCATATGCCAGAACACCGGTGAATAGTATTTTAAGAGCGATAATTGATCAACGTTTCAATTTGGAGCATTTCTAATCCATACACAATAGATATAATTTTTGACGTTTCTAAAAGCAAATATTCGTTTTTGATGGAAATGTAGGGCACGACTCTGTGTCATATAATTTCCAGAAAGTAAAATTGTCCCAACTTTTGAAATTGTTTTCCCTTCTATCATGGCATTGCAGCAGAAATTTGATCATATTAGTCATATTAATTTCAATTATCTTATTTATTTTGTTTATTAAGCGTGTGTGTGTGCGTGCGTGCTAATGTTTTATAGGTCAGAAGTCCTGGATGAATAAAATCTGCTTATGATTGTCAGTTAAGGCTTAAGTTGGCAGTAGAAAGTAATTGGTTGCAACATTAATGAAGAATGGCATGATCTTATTCTTCTCAGCAGATATTTATGTAATTAAATAATATTTGAATTTAACATAGAATGCCGGAGTTCCGAAACATATTCCTAAATATATACTTCTAATACACTCAAATATATTATTTTGAACTATTGGGATTGTGTAAATTAATGTTATAATTCATAGTTTTCTCCCAATTATCGATCTATTTCGTCACCTATTATAATTTTAGGGATTACAACAAATTGTAAATTATATAAATGCATTGTATTTTGAGGGGATGGTGGACCTCAAAATTCGTATACTCCCATCAAAGTTTATCTCTTCTAATAATAAAGATGTGTGTGTGTGTGCGTGCGTGCTAATGTTCTGCAGGTCAGATGTCAGACAGTTTGATCTACAGGTACCAAATTTGTCTATGTCTATGTATGCATCTTAGAAAGTGGGAACATTCACCTCGGAGCAATGTGATTGAAATTTTAATTGAATTTTAATCAATTAAAAAATTAAACAAATACCGCTTCAAAATCTAATTTTTTTTTCTTTTTAATGATGTGTTACTCGTGTAAATGATCTTTTAATGATGTCTAATACTTTCTTTTAACAATGTTTCGTCTTTTTAATAATGTTTAATACCCGTGTATATTTTTTATTATTTTTTTTTGGAATTTTTGAAAAAAATACTTTTTGCCTAATTTTAACAATAACAATTGTTGACCTGAAATTCAAAATGTTTATATTATATATTCAAATATTTAATCACTGGATTTTATTCATATAATTAAATAAAAGCTAATGAATTATTTAAAAGTTAAGAAAAACAGATTCTGTGTAATTACGAGACGAATAAAAAGTGCAATTGCAATGCTATGAAATTTACCAGAGAGATAAACTGAACAATTGTGTTTTTAATAGCGCAATGGCAATATGGAGGAATCCGTTAAGAATATTTAAGTACACAATAAATAGAACATAATAAAATTAATGTCTGACAATTTGAAAGAATAAATGATATGAAATTACGTCTAAGCAATTTATTTGAAATTAAATATAGCCAATATCCCGGTGAGCCAACTGGCCACCAAAAGTGACTAGTATGGAAGTAAAATTTTATTAAAGTATGTATTGTTAAACAGAATGGATACTGAATCATTTCACAGCAATAATTAGATTAATAATTTGTTTTAACCTTTAAAGAGCCATTTTTTTCTAGTCATATTATGTTAAAATATTTTTAGGCTTGAAATTAGAATAAGAAAAGGGATTCATTTAGCTTATTAGATAAATTTAATTTGATTAATTAATTAATTTAGTTAATTAATAATTAAGAATCAAATCAATACACATCATTTTGTGTAAAATAAAGAACTAAAGCATCTAAGTTTCTGTCTTTCTAAAAAAATTTGTGAGAACTTATGCCAATCTACATAAATTCATACGAAGATTGATAAATTTGGTGGGAAGCATACTTCCCACGGCTCTAGAAAAGGTTAAAATGTCGGTTTTGAATGCATTTGAAATGCTCTATGATTCTTAGTTTTTGAAAAAATTACGTAAAATTTATAATTAGAACACCTGTTACGTATTAAAATAAATGCATTTTAGATTTTGATTTTCCTATATTTTTAAAAGTCAATTTTAGTTCGGAAAAATGTAGAATTTTTATGAAAAATGAAAATTGATCATGAAAATTATTTCAGAAATATTTTTAAACGAAATTACAAATTAATATCTAGATTTGTTTACTTTTTTCTATGTAATAGTAACGAAAAATTAAGTGTATAAATTAGAAGCTGTAGCACCTGAAACATTTTCAATATTTAAAAATTATAGTTTTAAACCTTCGAAATTATGTATTCACAAAAAAAAAAGTTATTTGTTATATTTTTACTGTAACATGTAATTCATTAAAATTTCATAACTCTAAATCAATAATTTTCGGGAAAAAATGATGCAACCCACCTTTCCTTAAATAGAGTTCATAAAGCATGGATCATGATAGAATCAGGTACTTTTTGGAAAACGATTTGGGAAGGTGCAAATTTTGGCAATACGAATTACTTTTAGATTCTTATGCACCAGCGATTATAAAATTAATTAGAATTAATTTTTATCAATTAATTAATTGATTATACATTTTTGTTATTGTTGTTTTATTACTTATCCCTACATTTCTAGTATCAGAAACGTTTTAGACTGAAAATAATTCCAGTACAAAACTATTTAGCATTTCTTTGTCTGTTAATAATATTATTTACACATTTGCTATTTTTATTCTAGATGCATACTAAAGAAACAAATATATAACTTGTCGTTAAGAACACCATTCTGTTAGCGTTCTCGTCTTCGAGATAAACATAAAAGAAAATCCCACCTTTGATCTCGATAGAGCTTTTACTGCCTACCCGTAAGTGTCCCCTTTTCCCAGGAGAGCAGTTTCTTCATCTTTTTACCGAACGGCCCGCAAGTAAATGGGTGTTGTCAGGAGAAGAGATAGGGACGGGTTTGCCCTTGAGGACGCCCATCCCCTACCCATTTATTTTAAAGTATCGATTGGATAACATTACTACTGCCTTGTAAGACATGATCAAAATTAAGAAACAAATAAGTAGAATGATTCGAGTGGTACATATTTGTCGAAATTTCATTTTGATACGCAATAAATATAATAAAAATATAATATTCGGAATAAAATTTCCTTCAGACATTGGCTTTCATGAATCAATATATCTTTTTTTCATATATAAATTTCCATGAATCAGTTTCATGATTAGGAGCTTTCATTGTTAATGAAACATTTAAACAATGATAGAATTATGCAACTAGATGATGCAGACTAGATTACAATAGAATTACAGTTAGATTGTAACAGTGTTATGCACTATATTATTATTTAAAAACGATAACGTCTATTTGAAATTTTGAACTTTCAAACAATTAAATGACTTGAACTAAAAAAAAGGGACTTTTTTTTTTGTAAAAATCTAATTTTATTTAAGTGAAAAATTAAAAAAAAAAAATAATTACAAACATAAGCTTTCACTTTATGCGGCGAAGAATTCTTTTTAGAACTGTTGAGCATGAAATTTGTGGGTATTTAAGAGTAGCATCTAAATAAAATAATAGGTAAAACCAATAACAAATTAAAGTAATCAATATCAAGAACTATAAATATACAAAATACATTTTTAAAAAGTCTTATTTTTGTTTATTTAAAATTAATCCTTTGACTGTAATTTTTTAAAATCACTATTGAGATGCGATGTTTGCAAATAAGTTCAAATATTTTTTAAACAAAGTGAACTGATACTGTATGTTACACGATAACAATAGGATATAATAAAAATCTGTAAACGTAAAAAGAAACACTCTATACTGCGAAAGACGCGAGATACATCAGAAAATGGATTTCTTGCAAATCCGCCGAAATCGCGGGATAAGCACTTGGATGGTTAAAGTTAAAAAAAGAACTATGGCACAGAAATTGGACATGTACTAAATGAATACGAGTATGGGTCTCTATTCTATCAAATACTGTTATGCATATGAAATATATTTCAAATCTATTTCAGAATTATTGAATCTTTCCTATTACAATCATAACACTTTAAAAAAAAAAAAAACGAACTTAATTAGATTCTTAAAATTAAGAGCATTAAATTTTGCAACATTACAAAACTCAGTAATTTTAAGCTGTTCATATACAGGAAGTGTTTTTGTTTAAAGTGGATAATTTTTGGAATTTTAGAATTATTAGACTAGTTATTAAATAACAGAAGGGAGAATAATTCAATGCATAGTACAAATTATTTGTTATTATCTTGCCACAAATTCCAATTTTATTGCTATTTTTTGAATTAAAACTGCTAAACTAGATATCTCCTAGATTCAAACATATATATTTTATTAATTTTCATATAAATTCATTACAGTTTATTTTCATATGTACCTTATTTCGAAAATTAATAAATATAAAAATATTTGATAACAAGAATAAGTTCTTTTGGTAGTAACTTATAAAGATATCCAGAACAATATTATAAACAATAACAATATTATAAATGTTTGTTTGAAAGAAATACATGTTTTTTGCTCTTTTCAGTGAAGATAATGATCAAACTGAACATTAAATAAAATAATTATTATTAGAAATGAACTCGAAGAATTATTAGAAAGGAACTCACAACATTAAATCAAAAACCTATTTAAGATGTAGGAAAACCAAACTTATTTAATTTAGATAACTAAATTCTCAATTCAATTTAATGTCATTCAGAGCTCACAAAGAAGCAGGTTTTCCAAATAGCAGTGCTTCACATTAGAGAGAATAATGCGGTACTTTATACCGAATACTTGTTATTACCATGTCAAAAATTCTTGTTTAATTACCATGCTTCGCATTAAAACCCGCAAACTAGATAGATCCTGGTTGAATAAAAAAAAAAATTATAAAATGCATATGTACGCATATATGTGTAATCGTATATAATTATTTCATTTTGTTGATAATTTTAAAATTCTATGTGAAGACTTATCGTTAATGTTTACAGGTTCAGACTGATAGGTTTTGATAATAAAATTCGAGTATTGCATTGTGGTTCACGCTTTATGAATATTTATGTTGCTTAAGAAATGAATTCAAATCTATATAAAATGAAGCATCCTTTCAGCACACTTTGAAAAAAAAAAGAAAGAAAAGGAGCAAGAGGCAAAAAGCGCTTTCTTCCATTTGCATCTGAGGGCAAGTGAACGTCGAGAAACTATAACATTCTAACACTCACCAATCAGTTTGAGCTATTGAGGGCATACTCCTTGCGATATAAAAAGAGCAATCGGCCTTGCTTGGCTGGACAAGGACAATACCCGACTCCGCCTAAGGCCATCCACTGTCCACTATCCTTCTCCTCAATCAAAACGCGCAGCGGCTTCCGTCTTTTAGTGGCTCGCGGACAATGCACCATAAATGACGCTAATTGGTCGAGCAGGCTTGCATGTTCGTCATCGAGCCAAAAGACGGTCTTAATTGTTTCCTTTTCGACCGTCACAAACAATATCGGATTCAATTGAAAGAATTGAAATTCATTTTGTTATAAATGGCATGCATTGGGCTCATGAAGGGATTAGATAGACTTTTACGTGTGTTCCAGGTATAATTAGATTATGCAGTGCGTGATCTAAATAATTGTTTAATAATGCGACGAGGGACATTCTTTTTTTTTTCTTTTATTCTATTTTTTCTTGTAAACCAAATTGCTAATTTGAATAATTCGCTTATCTTCGTCAGGCATAAGTTGAAAAAAATTAGAACATATTAAATGTCATTTTTTTTTTTTTCATTTTCTCTCTCTTGCTTTCTCTCAGTTTTTTAAACGGTTGTAGAGAATTTTATACTCATTAAGTAGGAATGAGAATTATTATAAATAAGTCAAGTTAGAATTATGATGAATTAATTAGGCGTAAAGGATAATTAAATAAGAAACACTTCAAAACTTAAAAAAGACAAAAAAAAAAAAAAAAATAATCCTTTTACGTTTAAAATAATGGTGAAAAGTAAAGTCAAATGAATATAAAGACAGACAGAATAAATAAAATAAAAAAATTGTGTGGTTAATATCTTCTCTATTATTAATAAAGAAGAAAATGTGTGTGTTTGTGCGTGTGTTGATGCTCTAGAGGCAAGGTCACTTAACCTACAGCTACCAAATTGGACACATATATTCTGTGGAAAGTGAGAATGTGTAATACAAGGCTAATATTTTTGAATATATCTTAATTATAATTTTAATTAATTGCGAAGAAGAAGCGAAGAAGCGAAGTTTTTACGTTTTTTCGCCGTTACTTTAAAATTTATTGCAGCGCAAAATTAATTTTTGCTCCATTAATTAAAAAAAAAAATCTCTGTCTAAGGATTTTAATTTAATTGCCATGTAAATTTTTCCTGTATTTTGGACATTTTTTTAAAAGTATCTTTTACCATCTTTTAACAGGCGATTTCATTTTGAGCGTAAATTTAAACAATTTTCATTGTTCCGTCAAATATTTATTCGCATGCTATTATTTGATTGTTGAAAGCTAAGGAAGAAGGATTCTACTTGAGGAATAAAAAAGTGGAGTTACAGCATTGCAAAAATTAGATTATCCGAAGAATTGAATCCAAACAACAAACTTGAATTTGAATCATGGAACTTGATTCTGTTAGGATAGTTCGTATACACAAACAAACACATTTGCAAGGCAATTAAAATATTTTGAATGAATTATTATTATTTTTTTTGAATTTGAATTTTTAGAATTATTTTAAATTAATATAACTTAATTAAAATGACTTTTGGCTTTAATATTGGTCATAATCTGATGCTTGTAAACGAAACCAGTTGAATCCGCAAACCACCAAAGACCGCTGATTAAAAATAAAAATATTTAATTTTTTATCTCAATTAAGTATTTAAATTTTTTCGTCATAATTAAAATATATATTTATATAGCTATACAAATCATAGCAGTTGCCAAATCAATACATCAGAATAAGCATCTACTTTTTTTTAGAAATAGAATTTTAAAATAATTTCATTTTTGTTTTTTTTTCTATAATACTGCAGTTTTGTTGCTTAATATGATCATTTCATGTTACATTTTTATTACTTTTTTAGTCTGAAAAATCACGGCAACATTTCTTTTGCATTTAATGGTACTGATAACTAAACATAAAAACAAGAATAAACATACTTTTACTGAATAGTAATAATTAGTATAAGTTCTGATATTTGGGTAATAATATTTTCGACACAAGAAATGTGTGATTGAAAGCCCCTTCATATCACATTTAAAATTCCTTTTTTTTTTTTTTCCCCTTTTGAATATACTGTATTTTTTGCTGCTTTTCATTTTTAAAAACACATAAAATTTTAGGAATGGAAGATTCAAATAATACATTCACCTGGCAGATAAACAAGTGATTTACAAGTTGCATAATTCTCAAAAGAAAAAAAGATAGATATTCAGCTAACTGAAATCCCCCACTCCCGTAATCTTATTGATTTTTCTCATCGAACTCTTTTATTACCAATCCTATTTATAGACCCCCTCCCTCCCTTTTCAGTTACAATGCACCTTCAACAAAAGGATCTATAAATAATCTATACATTTCTTAATCCGACATCGCCCTTTCATCACGTATATCAACAGCTGAATCTGTACATTCTTCTACAAGGCCAATTATTTCCTCATTGGTGTTAGAACAGATAAAACTAGTTCTTCCAACTTTGTTAACACGAAATTGCTTTCACCTTTCTCAGTGAATCCTGATAATTACGCAATGACGGTAAAAATGTGGCTGCCTTAAGGTGTTTAAAAATTGCCAAATTCCTTTTCTTGAATTCTTTATTTCCTCTATTCGATAAAAGAACTTTAAAAAAACATCAACAGAATGACTTCAAGTATTTTCTTCCTCAGATATTTTACTATCTGTTTCTTCAGGTTTAAGCAACCATCGAATAACTTCTTTAGCATATAATTTAAATATATAAATCGTAATGCAAACCATTCTTGATATTTATATGGATATTAGACATAATAGTGCGAGCAAGGATTTTTTTTAAACGTAATAATATTTATATTCTGACATCCTGTTCGTAAACTACGTGATGTAAATACGCAAAACGCTCTGTAGACAGATCATTAGGCCTAGAGCTACTAATTTTGGTAGGAAGTTACTTATTTCTTAGATAATAGAAGTTTACTAAAAAAGGTTTTTTTTAACATTTTTAATTATATAATTAAAAAATGATCCAAATTTTAATGTTTTTCCTCTATAATTTCTCGGAACATTTTTGCATAAAAAACATTTTTTTTTTTTTACTAAAAAGTTTTCCAGTGATATTAATCTAATTTCAATATGATTTGTTTTCTTCAAATTTTTATAATTTTTTTATTTTTAAGTACATTTTAAAGCAATACTTATCGTTACTTTAGTTACTGGATTTAAAAGTACGCCCACTACGACGATATTAAAATACAGAATTTGTTCGCAAGTTATCACAGCTGTATTATTAAGAGCAAAATTAATAAACAAAATAAAGCAAAATGAATCAAGCCCAAAACATTACTATGCTAGGTTCGGATTAGATATTTGAATTTCCTTTTATTCTTTTTAAAATTTTGTCTTTTCCACACAATATTAAACAGATATCAGCACTGAGCTGAACAATAGTACACTGGTGTGCAAAACTTAAGCAACAGATGCTTTTTTTTTTGCCATAATTTCACGAGAAATTATCTGAGAGACATGAAATTCAGAAATGAGAGACAGCATTTTGTACTTAAACGATGACGAAAGCATAGTTGCGCAAAAATGAATACAATTCATATAATATGGAATAAAACAAAAAAAAAGATTTATTAATTCATAGTATCACTACAAATGATTGTCCAAGAGGAAGAGCAACAAGATGTTCCTTAGTATGGGATATGCCCTCTCCTTACTGCAATGGTTGCTTCGCACCATCTCTTCATACGCCACACCAGATTGTCCAACAGTTCTTGTGGTAAGAATTCCCATTCCTCAATCAGCATTTGTTTCAATCATTGGATGTTCCCCGGTGGATGCAATCGTGTCCCAAGGCATCTCCCCAAAGCATTCCCACACATGTTCTATTGGATTTAAATCAGAAAAGAATGCTAGCCAATCCATTCGAGTGATATCTTCATTTTCCAGTAGCCACTAACATCAGCAGTCCAGTATGGCCGTGCATTGTCATCCATAAAAACGAACTCGGAACACAGGTACATCCGAAAGATCACCTCCTTACAATAGCGATCTCCGGTTACAGAACATCTGTCGAAAACGTGTAACTCAGTCCGCCCGTTCAGCATAATGCCTTCCCGACGACAACTCCAGGACCACCGTAGCGGTCTCTTTCCGTGATGTTACTGGGATGAAAGCGTGTCCCGACCTCTCTCTAAATCAATTGGAGTTGAGAATCACTTGTGGTACTGAAACGACTCTCATCGGTAAAGAGGACATCACTCCACAGATGAGATGTCCAGTTTTTGTGCTCCTTATACCGTTCTGATGACCAACTTTCAAAGGGATGCAGCGTTCAGGACGGTGGGAAAATAGACCACCTTTGTGAAGACGTCTGGTCACAGTAAACCGCGACACTAGTCGTCCTGTTGCTGTACATAGTTGCTGAGCAGTGGTGCTTGCTGACTTTTATCGGGCTTTTTTCCCCTGCAGGACGATACATCGGTCATCCATTGCGATTGATTTTCTAGGACGGTAACCACCAACTTTTCTAATAACTGTACCTGTGGTTTGGAAGGCTTTTCAAACGTGCGAAACGACACTTTTGTTGATTCCGAACTCTTCAGCTGTGCCCCTCCTCCAACTTTCTGATCATTCTTCCACTGTGAAGTTGTCCACGTTATTTCTTCTAGCCATATTTCACGAAAGAACTCAATTGCACTTGCAGCGAATGTCTTTAATTGCGTCTCCGTTCTTTCTTTCCTTGTAGTCTTGAGTTGCGCGCTCCGACTGTACGCGTTTCGCATACACTCAGGTCACCTATGATGTTTTGTTCTGATATTTGTATACGCATCCCCTTTCTACTGAAGTGCGAGCTCATTGTACCGATAGCAATAACCCCTTTTCTGCAATTTCATGACTACCTGCTTAAAATTTACATTGTTGCTTAAATTTTGCACACCTGGTGTATAAAGAGAATATATAAATAAACAATATAAAGAGAATAGCATAAAGAAAAATCTATAGTAATGAGAAATGAAAACGATTAATATTATTTTTTCCAACTTAGTTTTTAAACACAATGACACACAGATGTATGATTAAATATATATATTTTTGCGCTTCCTATAGAATAATGGCTTGTCACGGAGCTCGTGTGTATATAGTTTTAAGCAATTGTTATCAAATCCGAGCGATTAAGTTGTTGATTTATATTGCATATGATAAATCAGTTAAAATGATTCATTATATCACTTTTAAAATCAATTTATTCGCCTTCAAAATAAAAAAAAAGTTGTTAATTGAAATAATTATTCTATTAACTAGAAGAAATAATAAAAAATTGTTATGAATTTGCAAAGAAATAAAAAAGAAAAAATAATGATGATTTTATTTTTTCCAATCCAAAGTTTTTCTGAGAATTCATATTTTTCTTTTTATTTAAAGCTTATAAGTATATTTGTTGCCAAATAAAATTTCTGAAAGTAGCAAGATCTAAGATGTTAAAAAGAAAAGATTGGAACTTACTGGTCCTTAAAAACAAATCAGGTAAAGACCACAAGAAAAATTTTGTTATTATCTTTTTTTTAAAAAAAAATCTTTTTTAAATTTTAAGCTGAAGGGAAAACTATCACCTTCAAAAAGAGATCAATGACATGTCATGGAATATATTTTTATAAAGGATATATAATCAATTGTTTACTAATATGGTTAAAAATTCGATAATCTTAAATTATTTGAAATTGCTGTAGAAATTAATAAATTATTCTTTTTCTATTTTTGTTAAGGAAGGCTTTTAAGATTTTGAAAAATATTTGAATCATCTATAAATGTGTATAATGCCAATAATAATCATATTAATAAAGTTTTTTAAAGATTTCTCCGTTTTTAGAACAAAATCAAATAATTATAGAATTATGAACATTATATAAATAAAGAAGTAATTTATACTCATTATTTATTTATTTTCCATTGAACAACATGACCGATCCGAATACTCTATCCTTACATCAGGTGAGCCACTGTAACAATCAGGGTTCTAAATTAATTTACAACAATAAGATAAAAAAAAGAGTCAAATGATTCTTACAAAGACATGAATATTATAATTATTGCAGAAGCTTCCAATACAATGCATTCTAACAATACCAAAATAAATAATTTTTAAATGACAATTTATTTTTCATAATTGATTGTAAATAATTCTAAATATTTAGTCTTTTTTTTGTAATTTTTAATAAGCATTTAGTTTAGTAAATAATAATAATAAAGATGAATAACAAGGAAAATTTTGTGATAATTTTGTGACAAATGAATAAATTTCCAAGCAAAAGCAAATAATTCGACAACTAATTCCATTTTCCCTTACGATGAATTTTGAAAATAAATTTTTGAAATTTTCAGTAGATAAAGACGCAGCTAAAGATTTCAATTAAAAGTTGTGACAGGGAAATAATGCTTAACTCTTAGGTAGTTTTATCACTACTTAAAACTCTAGGATATTTAAATTGTTTCTTACCAACAAATAAAAGAAACAAAAGGAGTTGTCATATTTATATAACATTATATAAATGAAGATTTTCTAAAACATTTTTCTTTTTCGATGTAAACAATTTCTTTATACAACACCAAATGAATGATTGTGAATAAGCCTTTTTTTTTTTTTGTTTATGAACATTATCTAAATTATTTAAGACTTTCAGGCGCCTTTGCCTTCCAGTTTTGATCAAGATTGGAATTCGTAAAAGGCTTTTTTTGTTCGAAGGTATTAACTTTCACTAAAAATACATTTTCTACTTGTTTTAATTTGAATGAAATAACTTAATATTTTATCATACATAAATGCAAACATTTGTCAAATATATTTAAAATTTATAAGGACATTTTTTCCGAACAATTCGTCATTTCCCTCCCCGAAAAATGAAAATTCGAAAGTAAGTTCTTAAAAGTACATAATATTGTGTTCTTTCAGGTATAAAGGCTTTATAATATGCTGATGTATTATACATTTACTAGCATATACATTTACTAACTAACTCATAAAAAACAATATAAGAGTTAATTTAAGAAAAGTTAAAATGATATAAATAAAAATATTATTTATCTAATATAAATTAAATTAGAACAATTAATGTAATTGGGGAGAATTAAGGAGAATTCCACTCATCCAATGGATTTTTCTAATAGTATATTTAGTAATGATATTTCGCTCAATAATTTTTCATATTCATTAAGTGACGCCCTTTCGTATCTATTCTCTCTCTCTCTCTCTTTTTAAATAACTAATTTTCTAAAAAGCATATTTGCATCTAAATTACCATCTACGGTGGGTAATTCCGCTTGTGTTGCTTTGAGCTGAAATTTTGTAAATCAGAAGGCACTATTTCTTATGAATTCTATAAACATAATTGTAATTATTAATCCATTCTGATGTAAAATTCGCATATTCTATTAAAATGAAGAAAAAAAATAATTAGGATTATTAAATAAATTCAGATAAAAAAAGTTAAAATTTACAAAGCTTTACAGGCCTTTGATAGTTGGTTTATCTATATTCAAGATTTATTTTTCGATTAATTCGTACTTTTCTAAAATTGCTTGTTAACTTTTAGACTTCCTCTTAATTAAAATCTTCAATGCAGTTTTTATTTGTTCCTTTTTTTAATGAATTGGACAGAAAGCATGACTATTTTTCGTTTTACTGAAATTATTTTGAGTTTGTTAGTGTCAGAAAAATTGTACACCGATTTTCGGATGCTAACAAAATAACGTGTTGAGCGAGTTCTTAGAACACTGAAAAAAACCCGGCTTCCCTCTAATGTGATTTTTCGAAATATTAAATTATAGAAATTTGTTTCATATAAGGGAGATTTAGTGATTCCAGAAGTTTCAAATTTCTCTGACTTTTCGGGCCTTCTGTAAAACAGCTTCAATAATTAGACATTTTCCAGATTTTTCAGACTTTTTGTAAAGCAGCTTTAATAACTGTTTTTAATTGAGCCTGTTACAAGATTCTTTATTTGTATTTCGTGTATGATTTCGAAACTTCTATAAAATGAAGAAGCTAGCCAATAAGTAAAGGATTTTTTGTACTTGGCAATTCGGCGCACCAGTTGCCACATTGTAAAGAATTGCCCTACACGGAATTTTTTCATTCAACAAGTTTAATTCAACCAGTTAGTTAAAATACGCTAATCGACTAAAAAAATGGCCTGTTGTGTTGAAAAACCAAGGATCACACAACATTTGCAGATGGAAGTTGTTTTTTTTTCCTTAGAAAAAAGAAGTGCTGTCTTATAAAAAATGGGGCACGACATTACAGAAAAAACGTCGAATTCTTTCAATTCCAGAATGTTCTAATGAAAATTAAAAAGTAGGAGATGAAGAAGTTTATTCTAACACGTTTCCCTTCCATCATGTAGACAGATGGATAAGATCATTTTTACTATCGAAAATAGCAGAGTTGTCCATTGCTCGGTATTTCGCTTTTGTCCCTTTTCGTTGGATATGGACGATGACAATGCAAATACAAAGCGATATTAAATAAATTAGAAAAAGTTTATTACCAAAAAAATTATTCCTCCAAATAAAAAATTTTGTTTTACTTCAAAAAAATTATTAAATAAAATATAAGAACGATTTTAAATAGAAAATAGAACACTTTTTTTTTCATTATATCACCATTATCAATACCAATTAAACTGCGATTTTGAAATGACATCAATCATTTTTATTTTTATTAAATGAGTAAAATAATATTTGTATTTGCATTCACAAATATGAAGTGTTGGATGCTAACTTTTGATAATTATTATTCTTTTATTAAATTGTTTACATAAATATACAAATTTTTAATAATTTTATTTTTGTTTACCTTTGCCAAGAAATGATTAGAAAACATTTTCAAATCTTATATAATGCTCCAAACAATCGCAAATGGTATCATTTTTCATACTTTTTATTAAATGCATGATGAAAGAAATTAATGGAAACAATTAGAAAAGTTTTATGGCCATAATTAAACTAAAACAAATGGGAGAATTCATGAATTCATACTTTTAAAGAGAATAACTAAACGAATTTGACTATTATTTGCATTAGAAGTTGGATGCTTGACATAATTTCCTTCCCAGGTGGAGTACTATCTTTATACTCCTCTTGGTTTGGAAATGTAACTGACAATAGATGATAGATCTCTCACAGACATGATGGTAATAATTTAATGACGGTCGCATAATAAATATAGTTATGCAAGACTTCTAAAAAATATCTCAGCAGTTATATCTATTAAGTGAAGTACTCTTCCTTTAGCAAGATGTGTAAATTTCAGTTTTCTGAAATTCATTTTTTAAGGTTCAATTAGATAATTTCACGCAAATATGATTTTATTGGGAAAAATTACAACTCTAAAAGCTTTGAAAAGGAATAAATCATAGAAATATTTACAAGTTTATAATTATTAAGATATTATTATATTTATAATTGCAATAAAAATTAAATGGTGAGAAAAAAGCAGAATGTATGTTGATTATTTTGTATTTCTCCCTTCTATTTTGAATAATTTTTTGCGTACTATTATTACTTTTTATTGTGATAAAATTTGACGCAAATTTCTGATATATAATTATGAGACAATAAAACTGCATAAAAACTTAACAAAGAGAATGATTATGTTTATATTATGAACTGAGATAAAGTAATTACATGACACGAACTTATTTAAGCTGAATTACTTTTTCCCCCTCTTATTTATGAATGAGAAAAACCGCCCATCAATACCATTGAGGTATTGACATATATTTATGCAACTGTTTTGGAGACCAATTATGATGACAAGAAACTTTTTAATTTATATAAATTCTTCTCCAATTCAAGTTTTGGAGTAAAAAACATCACTAGAAGGAAATAATCATGAAATAATTATCACGAGTTCTACATTTTCATATCATCCCATCACATATTCTTTACAAATTTTGAAATCTGTTAATAGCAACATGCTTTTATTTTTACTTTCAGAGTTAGAGTATATATTTAAATCTGGAGTAACTTTTAAATCTTCTATTTAATATGAGCTAAACAAGGGTAATGCACAGAAAGACTATCAGATTTTATTAAAAAATATATTTGAATGAAAAAAAGACTTTTTTATGTAATGCTGAGTTTAATTTAAAAAAAAAATCATTATAAAGATCCTCATCTTTTAATGTAATGCATACAAAAATTATAAACTTAGTTTCTTTAATTCAGTCCAATTATATTATATATATATTAGAAAACAAGGGGAGAGCAGTAAAAAAAATGAAGGTGGGTAAATTTTTTCAGGCTTTAAAGGGATCAGCATCAGACGAAATTTTAATAACTACTTTTAACTAAAATTAAATGAAATAAAAAGAGGTTGAAAAATTCAATACTCTATTGACTTCTCTATCACCAAAGTGCCTCCAAATCAAGGCCAAAAGCGAAAGCACCTCCTCTCTTAACTCATCAAGTAGTATTTAAGCAGGCTCCCCAACAGCCCCCTTTTTTTATCCCATCTCCTATCCCGTACAAAAACAGTGGGGGTGATCCATGATTCAGAGCTTCCAGCCGAGCGGTAATAATCTCCAGCGGTTTCAATAGTTCGCCACCTCGATCATTGTTTGAGGGTGCCAGGATAAGGATCAGCCCAGCCTCTCGTCAACCCCTTTTGTTCGGAGCACGGATAACTTCTGCCAAACGAAGTTAAAGCGGTCTCACTTCCGATGGATTTTGCAGAGAAAGTGTAATCGGTGGTGCACCAGGTTGGTCGGGTAATCTACTTCCGACAAGACAGGCATATGGTTGGGAAGATACTGGGATAAGCAGTCAGGATTTTCTCGCGATGCTCGGCTTGGAGAGAGATTTTGCTGCTTCCTGGAAATTATTTCAAGTTCAAACAGGATGCTCTAATCTTTCCGAAAAAAATAATAATAGGATAAAGCATTTTTAAAATTACTTTTATTTATCATGGCTTTTCTGCGTTAATAGTTAGACTCCATATGATTCGAAGGCGTGAGCAATTAATCAGCTGAAGTTTAAGGCAGTTACATAAGTTGTCGCAAACAAAAAAATTGTCCAAGAAATAATTCGTTTTAATCACCTGAATTTCGAACAACGCTATGTCAAGCCAAAGACGATTTAGACACATGGATTCCTTAGCTAGAGATAAAGTGAGCTGTGAAGCAGTGAAGGGAAAGAAAGAAAGAAGAGATGTTTGAAAAAATCACAAAATTTTTTTATCCCTAAATTTATTTTATGAGCTATCTCTGCCACTGTCTTTACATTTCGATTACTTTTTGAAGTACTGTCTTACATTTTAGCACTGAACACATTTTTTTTTTTTTTTTTTTACCTTCTCCAAAGCAAGCGATAATGAATAATCGTTGTAAATTTGCTCATTTAGTAGAAAAAATATTCCGTCTTGATTCAAACATCTGCATTTAAACTATTTCAAAACTCTGCTTACCTCAAATGATGAGACGAGTTCAAGTCTATAGCGTTGCTGTGTTGCCAAATAGGTGGTAGGGAAAACAGAGCTAGTAACACTCAGGATTATATTAACATCTTTGAGTGCCCCTGACCAGAAAATTTGGCTCACCATAAGAATCGCAACAAGGAATATGACATCTGTATAACAAAATTAAATATCTAATAAAACAATTTAATAATAAAAATAAAATAAAATAAAAGATAAAAAAAGTTGCCTGTTCCTTTATTAAAGCCTTAAAATTTTGCAATGTGTTGCCTTTTCAAAATAGAATTTTGTAAACCATTTTTTCCCTGATTCAGTTATCTCTGATCTATGAATTCCATTATGTTATTCATAAAATGATTTATCAAAAATTTTGTGCTTAACATTTATGTGGTATTAATAATCCGTTATCATTAACAATAACCGACTAATACCATTAACTGTGACGTATTTATGGATGTTTAAGCCAAAAAAAATCAGTAAGTTATAAGTACTCTCAATACAAATAACATTTTTGCACTTAAAATAGTACTACATTCATAAATTGTAATATTGAAAATTGCATTCATTTATTGTTGTATTAAATATCAGTATATAACTACTTTATCAATGATAATATAGATAATTACGCTTATTATACACACGGTGATGGTTTTCTTACTTGACTGTGGGAATATTATTTAATTGATATGGAGTTTTACGCATCATTGTGAAATCTATGGCTGTTCCATCTTAATTAAATTTTGGTTTTTAACATATTTAAAATTAAAATTAGGCAAAAATTTTTTAGCAAAGTTAAAAGAAAATCAGCATAATCAATTAGCACTTAAATAAAACGGAGCTGCCAACATTGGTTTTGGAGCATCTTGTATTAAGGTGTATCAATAAGTTTTATCCTAGAGTTAAAAAAATATTTATATATAATGATTAATTTAATTAGTCAAAAGCATGTGTTCTTATTTCAATAAAAAGATTTAATTTTTTTTAATGAAACTTTCTTCTCTTTTTTCATTAATATAAACAAGCTCACAAATATATCATTATAATACAAAATAAATTGATAGCAATTTCTAGGAAAATGAAAAATAATTGATTTAAAACATTAAAATATAAGTTCATTTAGATTTAAGAAAAACCGAATAATAAACTTTTTTAATTTCATATATATATATATATATATTTCCTTCTCTTTTCTTTATTTATTTGTTTATTTATTTATTATTATTATTATTTTTTGCAGAAAAGTCACATGATATTTAATAACGGTAGTTATAATTTCAAGTTTCACAATATTTTCTATTTCAGCGACAAAATATAATTTAATTTATGATTAATACTCTCTTTGACGTATTGATTCATATCAGAATTAAACAAAGATAACAATAGAAGTCTTCTTCCTTTAATCAAATCTTTATCTGAAGAAGGATTTTAAACTTTACATTATGTAAAGCCTTTCCAATTAAAAAAGAAATTACAAAAATAAGGCTTTTTAGAAAAAGAAATGTTTTTATAAATCACTTTTCTAATGTAGTATTTATTTTGCAATGATACACATGTTAATTGCTTTTCAATAAACATGCATTCTTATCGTTTAAAAAAAAATCTTGTAGCGCTAGCTTTATTCCTCATTTATCGAATCACTAGGTACCTATTTTACTGGCAGTTACACCTGACAAATTGTACAAATGCAGCGCTCGTGACGTGCAATCGTTCGCTGAAAGATTTGATGGACATCCCTCCAAAGTAACTACACCGTTTTGCTTGTGACACAACAGGCCACGTGACCAAAAAGAGAAACCACGTGATTTCGACATCCCCAATTGAAATAACAGTAAACTCCGAGCTGGCAAATTAAAACTCAACGAAGTTACATCTCCAAAAAGTCGTTTTTGGGCGATTCTGGCCGGCAGGGGGGCGAAGGACTCGATTGGAGAAGGGTGGGGGACCAGAAATGAAAGACTCCCCCCCATTTCCATCGCTCAATGGTTAATGAGTCGTTCGGTTCTTGCGGGAAACCTCAACCACCCCCTAAATATGACTCACCACAAAACTGATGCGGGTGAATTCCACTCCCCGCAACATCATGCCGATATGAGTTTTTTGGTTCTGGATGAAGGCAGGAGGGGGACGTGGGGGAAGGGAGGTCTGTAGAAAGATGATGCTGAGGGACAAGAGATTGGGGACCCAAAGAGGGGGAAGCAGGCAGCTAATGCAAGTCATCGATCTAAGCAGGGGTCTGCATTTTTTGGACTCCGCCCTGCTAAAACGACAGAATCCGCAGAGGAGCCATCTGTCGTGCTATCTGGACTTCACCCTGCATCCCCTCATTCAGACCTTTTCCCCGTAACAATTTTTTATGCTGTTATTTTGGCCTAACTTTTCCATACAGGCCTTTATTGCAATATGTATGATTGTGGTACCCCCTCCCCCTGAAGTCCCTAGGGCAAGACATACAATAAAACCCGAGCTTTCCATTGGCATATAAGAAATGTTATTAGGAATGGACAGTGCATGCATTATTGCAGACCTGGAAATGAATAGGTGTTTAACCCAGGGTTTTAATCGCCATCGGTTTATGGATATGAAGGTCGGTGTGTGCTTTAACCCTATTTAACAGTGGGCAGTGCTGGATAAGTGCCCTGAGGCCAGATTATGAATCAGTACATCACCCGAGGGATAACTGGATTCATAGTTTTATATCTCTATTTGAAACCTGTAACTAGGGTATAATATTTTGATGTTTGAATAGAAATTCGTTCGCGTGCTTGGAAATTATTAACTAGAAAGACAATAATAAAAGTTGAGGATTCAGTAAAGTTAACTCTACTTATCTTTAACTGATTATAGAGACTGCACTAACATTTCTTGTGATTCATAGAAGTCAGGCATCCTGCAAAGCACAGCTAAGAAATGCAAGAAGAATGCTTTAATTTGCTCCTTATGATTGCTAAAAGAATTAATAAAGTAAATACTCGGTAAATCCCAATGTAAAATATGTTTTCACTTTCTCTGTGATCAGTACTTGTGAATTTTTATATCAAAAAAGTTCTGAATGGTGATTAAACATTATTAATGAAAGAAAAAAGTTTCGTTCCATGTAGTATAATATGTTAATATTAAGCACATAATGTACCAGAGTTATAAGTAAGAAAAATATACATTATATTAAATTTAAATGTCCAAGAGATGGAGGAATTAAATGTGAAAATTTCAAATTCGTAAATGATAATTTAACTACAAAATATTTTTAGAAACTTTAGGGACCACATGCTTGCTTTTATATCTCAACTTACTAATAATATCTTTCAAAAAGGGGATAACAAGAACAAGAAAAAAATTCTTAGAAGAAAGAACTAAAAGAAACTTACATTACATAAATATAAATTACATAACTTACATTACTTAACTTTTAAATACATAAATATTTTGAATTTTTGCTCTTAAAAAATTAAATGTTATAATTGAAGCGGAAGCCTGTTTATTATTTTGAAAAATTTACACTTTTGAAGATAAACACTTTTGTTCTGCAATTCTCATATCAAACCATTGTTTCTTGAATTAAATCTGCTCTGTGGTAAATGTCTTGCTTCGTTTAATGACATTTAGCTTTATTTGACTGTATCAAAAGACTAGAAATTTGAATTTATATCTAGATTATACAAACGATCTTAAAACCAACAGCAAGAGAGAAAACAAATTTATAGTTGGCCTCTTCAAACCGATCTTGGTTCCGTCACTTGGTCGAAAATAATTATCATTCACGGCTTCGAATTAAAAATTTGATGCCTTTTTAGTTGATAAACTTTTTAAGTATGTATTTCTATTAAATCATTTCATTTTGATAAACGCTTTATGACATAATTTTGACGCAAAAGGCAAACAATTTGGTTTTAAAAAAGTAATTTTGTTAAGCAATGAATTTTGCTTTTTTTTTAATTTAAAAATTTATTTCAAGGGTAGTAAACCATCCAATTCCTCCCTCCTCAAAATAGTTAGATTTATCTCTTTGTCTAAAGATCTACACAATTAGTTGTTGAAAAGCAAGAGAGAGAGAGAGAGAGATTAAAGCACTACAGCCGTTAAAACTTTAAAGATTTGTGTATTTTATAATTTAAATTTTTGCTTACGTCTACCGACAACTTAGGCTGTTTCAATATATATATATATATATTGAAGAATCAGGCATGTGTACAAGCGATGAGCACACAGAACGACACAGAAAAGGAATGAGGAAAAAGCTCTTGGACATTTTATCCCTAGTCTTATATAACCTATGATTTTGATAGGGAAAATATTTCTTTACAGTGCTAATTTATTATGAGATTTCGATAGGGTTTTTCGTTACACGTGTGGACAAGGTAGGGGAAACACAGGGAGATTTTAAAAAAGAATTTGCCCGATCAGCGGTATTTTATCTCTTCACGCGGAGTGTGGGAAAGTTAGTTTCAGCTGATTCAGCAGTTTAACAAAGCTTCTATTGAATTAATTAAGTAGAGACAGTGGAATTGGATCACGAAATGAGAGAATATTTTAGAAAAAAGTTACTATGGGCTAAATTTAGATAAAATCTTGAAAATTAATTAAATTGAAATTAGAGTTAAAATATCATTACATGTATATATATATATATGTGTGTGTGTGATGGGTTTGAATGCATCAGTCATGGGTTAGCTTAATCTTTTATTCTTGATTAACAAATGAAGATTCTTACAAATGAGAATTCAATGATGAAGATATTACGTGAAGATGGACAGTTGATGGTGCTTAAAGGATCTTTCCCACCTTCGCATGGTACACTGGCATTTGCAGAGGAATTCTTCTTCGCAAGAATTCCAGTTTCGGCCTTTTTTTAGAGTATCATGTCTTCTCGATTTCCGGTCGAACCCTTCTCGGTGGACGTTCGTTCTTTCCTCCAGTCTAATGAACTCTGAACTCTGCCCTCCGACTGCTGGCTATCACCGGAAAAATGCAGAGCGCCCTCTCGTGGGGTCAATTTACCACACACACACACACACACACACACACACACACACACACACACACACACACACACACACACACACACACACACACACACACACACATATATATATATAATTGTTCATTTTATTGATTTTATAATATTGAACTGCCACACCAAAATATAAAAATGTTGCTTTTAATAAAAAAAAAAATGAATTAAAATCTGAGAAGACTTCCAAAGTTTAAAAAATAGAAACACATAAGATAAAAAAAAAAGATTCAAAAGTGACTTGTGCCTCGAATACTAATAATAGACTGCCATAAAGAGTTAATACTCTTACCTCCCAAATCGTAACAATTATGTTGCCTATGATTCGCCTCTT
Source organism: Argiope bruennichi (assembly GCF_947563725.1). Lineage (NCBI taxonomy): Eukaryota > Metazoa > Arthropoda > Arachnida > Araneae > Araneidae > Argiope > Argiope bruennichi. The sequence continues at coordinate 83,766,585 of NC_079152.1, forward strand.
TTACAAGTCTATGAGACTAATTGAAAAGATGAATGATTAAAAAAGTTTTAAAACAATGTCAATAAAAGCGAAATAAGTCTACTGCGTGCATTTCCTTTTGATTTATTTCCTGTTTATGATTGTTCTCTGAAAATAAGTTGCTTTATTTTTATCTAATTAAAATAGAGGTAATTTGTTGCTTCAATTTTAATTAATTAAAATCGGAGCAAGTTTATTTTACAATATTTAATTTTATAGTTTTTTTTAATGTACTTTCTGAAAAAAGTTATCTTTGTATTATATATTGATAGTCTTCTGAAGGCGAAATGTACAAAAAAGTAATTCTAATATTGCAATAAATAATTAAAATTACAATAAAGATTTTCTATTGATAATATGCTGTGATTTTTATTGTTTACTTTAATGATTGCATCATAGTTTACTTTTTAATCCTTCTGTGGTTTATCATATTATCAATAATAAATATCTACAAACGAAATCTTCAGAAAATTTATAAAATGGCAAAATTACAATATATCGATAATCTTCCTTTTAATATCTTAATTACATCAAAATCGTCGTTATGATTTTTAGGAATAAAAATTTTATCTTAGATTTTAACGTATGCTTACGCCCTTTCATGACAAGAATACTAAAATTAATCAAACAAATATATCCATGCTAGGAAATTTTAATTCTGTCATATTGACAATTTATTACTAATTATGTTCAAAAAGTTTAATTTGATTTTAAAAATCAAAGTGAGATTTGACGTTCAATCTCTCTTTTCAGTCGAATCTCCTTTTTTAGACGTTCATCTCCCTTTTCAGTTAATTTTTAAGAAGTTTAATTTATAAATTTCTCTTTCTTTTTTCCATTTTGTTTGCGTAATGATCGAAAATAAGTTTATAATGAAAAATTTGTTAAATTCAAAATTCGAGTCATTAAGCAATAGAAATATAATTAATTATAAAAGTTCATAAATAATCTGCAATAAAATCCCAAAATATCCTAAAATAATTTCTTTGATTTAAATTAATTATTAAGTACATTTACAGTATCAAGTATCAAATTCTGTAAACCCATAATATCTGATCAGATGTTTTATTTTACACATTCAGTATAAGTTGATGCAAAATATGACTTAATGAGTCGCTGAAATGAACCGACTTGCTTCTAAATATTTTTTTTTTTTTTTTTTGCATCCAACATTTGATAAACTTCCCAAATGATTTTGTTGGTTTCTCTAAAAAAGTGATGCTTTTGTTAAACTGTTTTTGATGATTTGTTCTCAAGGAGGCACATACTGGGGTACCTCAGAAATGGTGGTATTCAGCTTCCGGTATAATGATTGGTTCTTGCTACCTACGTGGGGACATAAATTGTGAGGTGGGGTCAGTTACCTCCTATCGATGAAGGTGCTACTTTCCATCGGAAGGGTTATACCGTGGCCGGTGACGGCCTTTAGAACTCAATCATAGTTCTGGACAGTGTGGCTGTCGCAGAGGTCTGGCTCTTCCATTCCCCTTTAGGCAGGTCGCAGTATTCGGTTATGGTTATGGTATGGTATGGCTCTCGGGGAGGCAAACAAAAGTTATGCCTTTCTTTGTACAGAAGACTTATCTTCAGATACAAGACCAATAGCTTCCTTAGTGATGTAACTGTACGTAATTATATAGAACAACGGAAAAACCTTGGAGATTCAACCAACGGATCTGAAAAAATAAATGTAATTTTTTTAAAAAAAGGATTTAGCGACACCCATTTTTTGTCGTGACTGAATTCTCTATAAAAATAGATGTGAGCCATCTTAAGAGAAACTTTAAATTTTGGATCTAATTTTTTTCTGAAAATGACTTTTTAAAACGTTTGTATTGAAAGCAAAAATACACATATATGCATTATTTGTATTCTTTTTTAATTTGGAATATAAAAGTTCTTTTTCTTATATTTCTCTAAGATGTATTTTTCTTAAATGAACAACTTAAAATATTAGGCACTCTATATAGTTTTATATATACGAGAAAACAGGGAAAAAAATATGAATTTTTTTCTATTTCCTCAGTCAGTATTCTTTCTTTCTACTGAAATTATATGGATATCATATGAAAGAAGGACCTTGACAGCACTTTAAAAGAAAACTAAGACTTTATTTAAAGGGAGGCAGATCTGCAAAACAATATGGCAAGCTAAATGAAAATGCCAGCCTTTCCAAATTGGATGCCGTCTACCATGTGGGGTCGAGGTCCATTGCTCTTTTGCACTTCAGAAAGTATAAAAACAAATTATCTCTACTGTTTTTTTCTATTCATCCACAAAATGCATCTTATAGTAGAGGTGCTTCAATATATTGATTAAAACGTAATCAACTTCTTTAGTTTTTGTGAAATTGAAAGTCACTATTATCAGTCAAAGAGGATGTAAACTATTTAAACCTCCAAAGATATATTAGTTACATGTAAAAATTATCGTAAACTAGAAGAAGAATTTTTGGATTTGGAATACCTTTCAATCCAAGATAAGCAATTGAAGTTTGATAGAGTTCAGATTTGTGCAGGATACCTGGTCTGCTTTTTCATAACAGTTTATACATAACATATGTGACTAACTTAACCAGAAGAAAAAAAAAAGGCATACTCCAGGCTTTTAACATTTTAGCAATGTTTTCTCTTCATAGTACTTCGATAAGAAGAAGATAAAGATTAAACAGAAAAGGGGAAAGACTAAACATTTCGCATACACATAAATAGTTTTCAGTGGACTATTCCAATTTCTTGGGAAATAGAAAACTAATGACAAGATTTGTATTGTAAAACTATTGAGAAAATTGGTAATGTCTTTATCTCAAAAGGTGAAAATCATTTAAAATAGTGAATCAATAGATGGTTGAGAAAATCTCGTTTATTGAGCATGAAATGAAGTTTCTAAACAGTAGCCCATACTGAGATTAAAATAAGACAATGTATTCATAAATCTGATAACTATTTGCATTCAGCTGAAAACAAAGCACGAATCCATCAATAAATTTCGTAATAAATATTTTAGAAATCACTTTCAAGTTTACATTCATTTCATCAGACTGTGAATTCTTTATTCCCGTTTCCGCATCGATGTTTACTATACATAGATGTTGAATAAATTTGAATGGAATGTCATAGATAATGGCTTTTAGTAGTGGTAAAACAATAGAAGATATAGAAATCGAAAATAATGGCTTTCATCAAGCTGAAGCTGCTTAAAATCTATGTATTTCTTTAAATTATAGGTTCCTGAATACTAAAATACAAAGAAAATTTAGAAGAAAAAAAAATACCATCGAAGTTAAGTAAGTAGTAGTCAGATTTATATGTAATAAATATTGATGTTTCAAATAAGTAGAATAGAAAAGAAACTTCTTTATTCCACATTAGTATTCTTATTGAAAGAATAAAAATCAATAATAAAGTTGAGTGCAGTCTACTTTTTAATTATTACTACTACTTGCCAAGTAGTAATTCACCACAAATATTTTTATAACTACATTGAGTTTTTAATAAACATCACAATTTTTGTTGCCCTGATAGCCATTGGAATATTGCCATTTTCTAAACAATGGCATATTCTTAGTTTTAATAACCATTGTTTACAATTTCATATGCTTCAGAGTGCATGATAGAAGACAGCATTCCTAAAAGCTCTATAATAAGCGTCCTTGACAATGACAAATGCTATTTTTCTGAAATTAAGATGTTCTATTTACATTAATATATAAACTATGGTTACAAATTCATATGGGTCAATGCAGGCATTATTGGACATGGTGAAAGCCCTCATTTGCAAGAGTTCTTTATCAAGCAAGTTTGTTATCGACACATTTTATATTTCAGGAATTAACATATTCTATTTAAATTAATATTTAAACTACGGTTACTTACGGCATCACTGAATATGATAGAAGACATCATTTGTAAGAATGTTGTATTGAAGGTCCTTGCAAATAACGTCATTTTTGTTTCATGAAAATTTTTGTCTTTCTGGAATAAACAGATTCATTGATATTTAAATCAGACCTACAAACTCATATCATTATTGAAGACATCATTAGCGCTGTAATAGAAACTCCATGGCTCTTTAGTTATAAAATCCAAACAATCCAAGACAAGTAATCAACTTCCTTGGTAAAAGATGTCTTCTAAATATAATGGCAACTATTATTTTTCTAGAATAAATATATTAATTTAATATTGATTGTTTTAATTATGTTCTTTGTTAATTTGTTTTATGACTGACTAAAGTAAGTTTTGAACAATTTTCATGATTCCCCATGGCACTTGATGTTATGACAGTGAAAGAACTGCCTATGTTGGCATTGAAAAATGATTACTTAGTGCCGATTATTATAATCTATTATGGTGCTTCACACTGTCTCGAGTCGTCATATTCTTTTCTTTAAAAATCATTAGACTGATCTTTTTTAGCGAGTTTGATATGCTTCCCGTTTCATCTTTGCCTTTATAAATGGATGCAATTTTCATATTTCACATAGTCCCGAATAAGTAATATAATTGGATAAAATTGCAAATTCTGAATAGCTTTGAACTTGCTATAAAACTTTAATTATTATATTAAATTCAACTAAAAGCTATAATGGAAGAAGAAATTCAGGTGGAGTAATTTAATGAATGGAAGATTTAATAAAGTATATCAACCATATACCGGATGTCATAAAATTTCTATCAAATGTATCTAACTGATGCAACTTATTTATAAAATTTTCTTATAATATTATTCTTATACTAATATATCATATTTTCTTCTTTATCACAGTTTAAAATTTTTTTCAAAATTTAATAAAATTTTCAATTTTTTTTGTAAACCTCCCCACATTTTTTTCCCTTTAAAAGTCGATATTTTATGTTTAGAAGTAAATTAAAAATGTTATTTATAGTTTAACAATACATTTCCTTTAGATTTTTGTTTCTGTGTCATCTGTCTGAATCAAGCAAACTCAAAGATATAATTTACGAAATAGAACGTGACAAATCATGATAAGTATATAATATCCCATAATTAAGGAAATTTATGAAAATATTTGAATTCATCGATTCATTTTCAGATGCGATTAGAAGATCTTTTTGAACATGATTGTTAATTATATAGCTTCCGCGTTAACGTTTTTTGTCTAACTTGTCTTTGAACGTCTTTTTGAATCGTTTTTAACTAACAAAATCCCTACTTATATGCAATAACTAAAATGATTTATGAACGAGATTTTCAAGTGCACACTGTGCGAGTAGAATGAACGAGATTTTCAAGTGCACACTGTACGAGTACGAAAGAACGAGATTTTCAAGTGCACACTGTGCGAGTAGAATGAACGAGATTTTCAAGTGCACACTGTACGAGTACGAGTGAACGAGATTTTCAAGTGCACACTGTGCGAGTAGAATGAACGAGATTTTCAAGTGCACACTGTGCGAGTAGAATGAACGAGGTTTTCAAGTGCAAACTGTACGAGTACGAATGAACGATATTTTCAAGTGCACACTGTGCGAGTAGAATGAACGAGATTTTCAAGTGCACACTGTACGAGTACGAATGAACGAGATTTACAAGTACATTCTATAATTATGTTAAATGCGAATAAGAATTGTCATATGACTTATGAGCAGACTTTAAGCATTATTTCTTAGCGAATGCATATTGCTAGTATTTGGTAAATAAATAAATGGATAATTATCCTTTATATTTTTAGCATTGACTTGAAATGTAATCGTATTTATTTCTTTAATAATGAGCATCATTGCGGTGTAATATTAAAACATTTTTATTTCGAACATTGTTGCTATGGAAACCAAAGTTTCCATTATTGTACTATTATAGTAAAACTTTGGAATCTATATTATTGCTTAGTGGTAATGACTTTCATGATAATATAACATGCTTTTCAATTTCCAAACTGAAAGCCGAAACAAATATTTGATGTAATTTTTTATCAGTTAGAAAATTCAATCACGTCACTGTAAAAATAAAAATAAATAATTGCTTTTGAATAGTTTGCTATTACAATCTTCTCAAGCATTAAATGCATAAAAAAACTATGAACTAAAACCGTTATTGCCAAAGAAACATTACGGTAATCTAAATAATAGATTCTGAGATACGTTTTCTAGGTTAATTGTAAGAAACGCAAAAAACTTAATATAGGGGGAAATAATATGCATCGTGAATTCAAGAATAGAGTTTATTGTTGCTCGGTGCTATCTTTTCATCTTTAAATTCTTAATAGATACTTGAAACACCATTTTCATTCATTAGTTTCACCTTAGATGCAAATCTTTTTTTTTTTTTTTGAATTAAATGATTAAAAATGCAATGCTTATGTTATAAAAATAACTTTTATTGAAGGTACTTATATTTTATTAGTTCAGTGTCTTCAATGTATATAGAAATATATACAAAGTAGATCTGAAAGAATACCGAAATATCACAACCGCCTATTAAGTAATGTTTATTTTATTTAATTATTTTTTGTAAACTTTACAAAATGTGCAATTATAAGATAAAAGACCATTCTTGTATTAATTCTTATTCTTATTAAGAAAGTTATCAAAAATACACAATTTAATTAAAAGAGTATTTCCTCGTTTAATTTACCTGCGTTTTATACAGCTTGATAAAAAATATTGTTTGCTAGACGTGAAATAGGTAGTCGTTTTTATAGAAATAAATTGTTCTTTATTTTTATATGTTTTGCATAAAAAAACCATTAGACGATTATTAGAACAATTTACTGACGAAAATTTACAACGAAAGAAATATTTCATTCGTTGGTTGATATTTAAAATGCATTTCGGTGCAATTATTTTGCATACACATTGAAGAGACATTCATTTGTACGAAGTAAGTTGAATTAAAAATAGAAATATGAAATAAAAGTTTACTTATGTGTAATTTAGAATTTCCTACTAATTATTGGTGTTTCTAATTGTTAAAAGGATTGGAATTTCAATGTAAGATTTCCATCATTATGATTGCTTAAATATTTCGATTTTGAAAAAAAATAGTGTATAGTTAAAATACTTAAAACTGTAGCCTTTAAAAAGTAGGTTAGGTACTAATTAATGAAAATAAATAAAATTCATTTAAGTAAAAGGAAATTATTTACTCACTTTCAATCATCCTTCATTCCAGCGGTGCATAATCTAAAGGATGTAATAAATTAAAGCAAGATTTGAATTTGCCACCATTCGTGCAGTAAAGTGCTGGCAAACCTATTAAAAAAATTCATTTGACAGCTGATAGTTTAGGCTCAGTAAAAATGAGTGTTAACGATAGAACAACGTATTTTCATTGTTGAACAATATTTCAAAAATAATGAAAGTCTGGTGGCCACATTTCGAAAATTTGAGAATTAACCCCCTAGATCGTGTGATTTAACACCATCGGATTTCTTTTTATGGGATTATTTGAAATCAAAGGTCTATGCTAACAAGTCCACAAGCACACGAGAATTAAAGGAAGCAATTCAACACTGCATCAACAAAATTCACATTTATGCAAAAACCACTAAAAAGGGCATATGTTGTGCCATCAAAGCCGTGGAGACCATTTGTCCTATGTGTTATTCCATACATAACCCTATCCTGCGTACTTCACGATTAAAAAAATATAACAATTTAAAGCGGAAAATAAATTGTGTTTTTTATTTAATTCAAATCTTGCGTTAACATGTTGACCTGTCTTGTAACACTCCATTTTTACTAACCCTAAACTATCAGCTGTCAAATAGTTTTTTTAAAAAAGGTTGCCAACACTTTACTGCAAGAATGGGATCAAATTCAAATCTTGTATTAATTTCGGAACATCCGTAACAATCGCTAAAATGTGAAATTCGTCGATTAGTTCAAATCGTTTGTAATATTGAAACATATTTGTTAGGGAAGACAGAAATGTAAATGTGTCGTGCTGGGTTACACTGAAGTTAATGAAAATCTTTAATAACCCTATTTCCAGAAACGACAAACGCAACACAACTCATTATAGACTTCGATTGCAAAATATTTCCTTCATACTTCTTACAGCCTATAACTCATCTCTGATTTTCAGATTTCGTTGCCAATTCGTTTCTTAAGAAAGATTCTAAAATAAAAATTATTTGAAAGAAGCTGTTTACCATCTGGTTATCTTCACTAACATCTTCGCTCTTCGATACTGGGAAGCAAAATATAATGCCTCGTTATGAAAAGTATCTTAGTAGGGATGGCAAGTATATTTCAAAATTGAGTTCAAAACATGAACCTAAATTAACAATAAAATCTTTTGCTCCTTTAAACTTTATGCTATTTCTAAAGTTAGTCGACAAAAGTTACTTCCTAGATAGCTTAAATTAAAAACATTGTTCTATTCTAAATTTTAAATCCTCGGGAATGAACCCTGAAACTTTCTCTCATGCTTTCTGATATGTACATCCGTCCTTCCTTGCATAAAATTTGGGGAATTTGGGAATGGACGTGGACGTCATGCATGTTTAGATTTTTATTCGAAGACTCGCATATGAGAGTGTTGTGCTTCGCAGAATAGGAAAAGGAAGATCCGAATATGCATTTAAAATTTTTTTCCAGCCTATTTAAATCACGATTTAGCACAGAATTGCAATTGTACTCGTAAGATTCAGATTTCCAAGCTTGATTTCATTTAAGTAAATCGTTGCAAATGCATACAAATACACATATCGACAAATAATCAAACCACTTGATGGATTTGGTTCAAAATCTGATACGGATCTGCATTTGAGAGGCTAAATTTGTACACCTAATTTTATCCACTTTGCTCAATGCGTTTTATAGTTTTAATGCTTATCTGTAAATGGGTAGACAGACAACCTGCGACTAGATTTCGTTCAAAATTTGATAGAAATTTATCATTTGGATACGAAACTTCATCATGTTCATACCAAATTTTATCCGTCTAACTCAATACGTTTTTGAGATATCATATTCGCAGGGAGACAGCCTGTTGGTAGTTATTATAAGGATAAAAATATTAGTTACAATATGAAAAAAATGAACTGTACTGTTTATTTTTTAATACATTGGTTGAATTAAGCTCTACGTATTTCAGTCATGATTTGTAGCAGTAGAGAAAGTTTTGGATAAAGATGATTTATCTACGCAGAGTTGCTCTTACTTTACATCTACTCTTGTTATTCTTAGATAATCTTTTGGGATTTCTTTAACTTTTTAGTTATTTCATTTTGTAAAAATATTTTTGCAAGAAGTCCTAAATGATTGTAAGTTTCGAGTTCTTGAGAACATTTCAGTTTCTGATCTATCAGCCTTCTTATGAAATTTATCTTGCGATGACATTTTAAAGAGCTTCTACTTTTTGAGATTCCACTCTTTAGATACTTTGAAGTGCTTATTGTAATTTCTCCCCATATTGAGAAAACATAGCTTATCAATGGTCATAAAAATGATTTATAGAGAACGAGTATATTTTTCATTGAAAGATCAGAGCTTCTGATTGAGGATAGGGTACAACAGCGCATTTGCTGGTCTAAGTTTTTTCAGTGTGGATTTTTGAAGATCGGTTTTTCTTCAGCATTATCTATAATTATAATGCCTCCAAATCACAATATACTAAGCACTATAGAAATACTTGTTATTTAAACCAGAAATTCATTAGTCGATATTTTTGAAATCTCATATCCCCTCATCTCCGGTAAAAATAGTGTAGCTACATAGAATAATAAATATTAATATAATATTTATAAAAAATTATAATTTCTGCATTATTTTTAAGCATTGAAGTTCATATATAGTAAATATAAAACTTTGAAGAAACGTGCCTTTATCAGTATTTTAAAAAGAAATCATAATTTCCTATTTTAAAATCTAGGGATCAAAATAAAAATCGTAAAAGAGGGAAGTATATAAAAAAAAACCTTTAAATTGAAAACTTACTTTCATCTATAGTGCATTTTAATTTTATATAATGAATGACTGGTATTTTTTTTATTTTTTTTATAATATTTGCAGCAGATTTATACCCTATCTTTATTTTATGCGCTTCACTCTTTCACAATTTTTGTTTTCATCTCCCTGTTTCTTCATGAAAAAATGGTTTTTCTTTTTTAATTCACTATAAAAGCATTTTTAAATATTTATTATGGCTAATATTCTAATCGTGAAAAAGTCAGTGGAAACCACAGAATTACATAACAGAACGTTTGACTTTCAGACCATGCATTTATAAAATGAAACTTAGACTTAATTAATTAATAATTCAATAATTACTAAAATTATTAAATTTAAAAGAAAGAAACAAACTGGGCAATATATGCTCAAAAATTATTTTAAAACTTTTCTTTAAAAAAAAAAGATTCAATAAATTGATTCTGAGTAATAGATCATACATTTAAACTAGTGATATATTATTCATTTGATTCGTTAGATTGATGTAATACTTTGAATATCTTGAATAAATGTTTATTAAATCAGACCTATAATATAAAATATTGAATAAAATATTTAATAAGTATATAGGGATTTGAATTAGTTTATTATTTATCTATTTAATGAATTTTTAAATAACTTCCCTAATATCCAATTTGAAAATTTTAAATCGTACTTTTTAGCGAAAGATATTCATGATAAAAATCAGGATTTAGTTTATTATTTACCTATTTAATGAATTTTTAAATAACTTCCCTAATATCCAGTTTGAAAATTTTAAATCGTACTTTTTAGCGAAAGATATTCATGATAAAAATCAGGATTTAGTTTATTATTTACCTATTTAATGAATTTTTAAATAACTTCCCTAATATCCAGTTTGAAAATTTTAAATCGTACTTTTTAGCGAAAGATATTCATGATAAAAATCAGGAATAGGCTTTACACAAATGAAACAAAATGCACACCACATTATTTATGTGTTTCTGGACCTCACTTGATTGGTACCTTGAGTACGATTTTGAAAATAGCATGTCGTAGCAGTTGCATTACTCTATCTTCTCTTTTGGATAATAGATGGCGATGCCTGATTAGGTACGCATCCCATAGTGCATTGCGATTGTAAATAATGAGATGTGATGCTCTTCTGTTAAGGTGTGTGCGCGTACATGCCTTGTCTTCATTTTTGTGTTTGTTTTGTGTGAAATATGATAAATGTTTCCTAAAACATGGATTCTCTTGTTTCCACTGCACCTATAATAGTGATTTTCATTCCACCACTAAGTTAAGTAGCCATATTGATTGTTCCTCTGACGGAATTGTTTAAAGATTTTCCTTTCTCCATGTGTCATACTGACCGGCCATAGTCAGAATCGTTCCTTAAGACTTGTGCTAGCCTATTTTGCTTGTGGTACGTGAGGCAGTTTTTCCAATAGATGTCGGATTGACATTCATATGTGCGCAGTTGCTGTTGTGGCAGGCTATACTAAAGTTCAAGAGTGCATGATTCAGAAAAGCAATTGTTTTATAAGAATGTCATTAAGACATCGGTTCTAAAATTGAAAGAGTTTTTTTTTTGAATTTGTGTTTATTTCTAAATTATAAATCGGAATAGATTTTTATATCTACAAGAGATATCTACATGCCGGTTGATTAGTTTTGTACTTATTATATTTCCACAAAGTAAATGTATTTAAAACCAGCCGCCCTTGCCGCCTATGATGAACAATAATATAGATAGATGCTTTTTGGAGCCGTTTTCCGATTTTTCCGAGACAAAAATCTGATATGGAACTAACTGTAGCTGTAATTATAAGATCATGTACTGATCATCATAGATCATTTCATTGATCTATGTCATTGTGTTTATGGGTTATTGCGTTTAAATACATGCAAAAATACAGACCAATAGATGGAAAACTCTTTGAGAGATTTAGTTCAAAATTTGATAAAAATCTATATTTTAGGTGTTAAACGTATGTACCAAATTTTATTTTTCTATTTCTTTACGTTTTATTATTATCGAGTTCAGCTAGATAGACACACTTCTGAATGGATATCTTTCAAGTTATGACCGAAATCTATGAATTTGGTCTCAAGTTCTTGTACCAGATTTCCTCCATCTATCTTAAAGAGTTTTGAGTTATCGTTTCACAGACAGCTAGATATAATGCTTAAATCATATTTTTCGAATTCACGGAGGTTTGAAAACTTGAAGATCGTCAAAATGTCGAATTCGAATTATTCGTCTTTATTCAATTATTCCTAGTATACAAGGAAGTAAAAATTGAAATAATCCGAAAAAATTGTTAAATACCTAGTATTATCAAAGGATTCAAACTTTCTAGCTAATACCTTGCAGGATAAGCGCCTTTTATAACAATAAATACTTCAAAAAGGAATAAAGAAAACTGAATATTAGTTGAATTGTTTTCTGTAATGGTGTTATCAATTTTTGTTATTTTACGTTAAGACGATTGTAATAATACTGATTAATTGGATTAGTAGACGTAATATATGTATCAAATTATACTTTTAAACATAAATTAAATAATTCTTATGCGTTTTTATTCGGTACAAATAATACGTAGAATCAAATATCTCTGGCATTTTGTGGATTATCAGTCGAATCAGCATGACATCTTATTTCATCGACACAATGTATCATCTAATCTGATGCTCCTTACATCCAAAGTTAATTGCCAGATTCACTTTTCTACTAAATCAAGAAAAAGGCAAAGGCAAATAAGCAAAAACTTCGTTTGAATAGCAGCGTATGTACGTTTTTTTCATGCATTTACCAAGTTTACTAATTGAAGAATTTTGGTAGATGATATAGTTTTCTCATTTCTATAATAAATTTATTGGAGATACATTTTTTTTGTACTGTAAATAGTAAAAAATGAAAAAATGTAGGAAAAGATTAAAGGAAAATTATCGTTATCATTTGCTCATATGGCAAAATACAATCTTGCAGGAAAGGACCCATTCTCTTCAGCAATATTTTGTGATTAAAACTGGCATCAAAGATGCAACATAATATAGTAACAATGAATGATGAATTTTAATGTTCACCACAGAACGAATGTATTAATTTTGTTTGTTTTCATACTTTTCGAATTGAACAATGCATATCTTGAATTTTCGGCAAATCAAGTGTCCAATTTCGGACCAGAAGAAAATGGCAAACAGAACAACTAAAATTGGATGTAGCAAGTTTTAGAGAAGCCTAACAGTTCAGTTTACCAGGAAATAGCACTGATCTCCACATCTTTTGTCAGGATTTCCAGAAGTTATTAGAAATGAACTGGCCCATGACAATTTTTAGCACAAAATTCCGCCCTACAGCATTTTTCAACATAGGGACATAACGTATACCCTGTTCCAACATTAGCTACATATCAGTTCACCTAACAAGCCGAACATGGTCAGTTTAAGGGCAATTCATCCATGTCAGGAGAGTACAAGGTGCATTCGAGTACAAAATTTCCAGTTTCCGGGGGCACTGATGTCCTCAAAGGGGTTAAAATTCGGAAAACACGATCTCGACTTGACACCATACCTCACCCATATCACCTTCCGCATACGTGATTCATTCATTTCAACAAATGCACTACCACAAACAGACAAATCCGCAAAGTTCATTGAAATCCTCCGCGTACATAAATCAATAGGAATTCTCACGAGTCTCGAAGGCCGGAAAGCTAGACATGGGATCGCGTTAATCGGAACATTTCCTATTTATTTCATTCCCAGTGGCGATGGACGGATATGTATACACAACTCGCGTACATATTTATTTAATCAGTCGACGATCATTATGCGTCTCGTATTCTAAAGGGGAATCGGAGTGTTGAGTTGGCACCCGCTAATGACGATTGTCTTTTTTTCTTTGTAGGAAGATAATTGTGGGATGCTTCTGAATAGGAAATGGTTTTTCAGAATCTATTGTAAACCCGGGCGTGAGAAAGGGGTATTTAACGTTATTGATTGGTTTGTTTTTGTTTTAAATTTAGTTTGGTCCTAGCCAAGTTCGAGGATGTGAGCCCTAAAGAGATCTATCATGTGACGCACCGCTTCCGGAACCGTTTTGGTAGTGGTTTCGAACAAAGTTTAAATAACAATTGTTTTTTGGCTGTAATTGAAGTCGAGTCTGGTAACCAAATACAAAACAGGCTTTTTAAATTTGACTTCTGAACCATATCTTTCTTTCAATAAATTGGTTAACAAATTATGGAAAATTTGGAATCATCTATAAATTTAAGATAGCTTTTCCAATTATTTTTAATGTTCATTATTACGTTTAAAATTAATTTTGTCTCTTTTCATGAAACTGTATTTGGGATAGAGATCTTTAGTTTCAGAATGCATCTGTCTCAAAATATTGCTATCAGAGTTTAGAAAATTTGTTGCATGTACAATGCAATTTTATAGTACAATTACGATTACTTACGATTTATAACATTATGCAAATTTTTCTAACTCTGTATGTCTGTAGTATCTAACTTTGGAAAAATTCAATCATTCCGATGGAATTAAAATAGAAAAAAAAAATGAAATGGTTGGATAAGTTTCATATTACATTAGTAACCATAGCCTTTAAAGATCGTCGTCAAAGTTTTAGTGGCTCTTCGTGTACTTGAAGGCGCTGTATAGCCTACCTTTGGCTCTTGCGCCATTAAACCTGAAACCAACCACCCATCGTGTACTTGAAACTTTATAATAAGAAAAATTATGCATTCTCGTTTCGTCTTAAAATAAACTTGCTTTAAATATCACCAATTATTTGTTGAACCACATAATATACATAATGACGTGATGATGATTAATTACACGCTGACTTTGTCATCTACGCGAGATTTAATTGGCGACATTATTACAACTACATTTTAAAAAATGCTGTTATGTTGATAAACGTGCCATGTTTCCAATGAGGTACAGATAAATTTAAACGATTTAAACATAAAGCTGGGTTTTTTTTCAAGAATGAACTGTATATTTATAGAAAACACTATGAAAAAAAAAAGAATCTGAAGGTTTTTTTTTTTTTTTTTTTTTTTTTTTTCAATTTTAAAGCTGGTTTAACGCGAGATTGGTTACAGATTGTCAAATTAGATACTTAGAATATTTTTGAATGAATCTTCGTTTGTAATATAAATAAGGCATATTTGAAAAAAAAAATTATAAAATTGAAATCAAATAAGATTTGCTTAACTTCCCTGAACATTTGTTAAAATATTTCTTTAAAATAAAAGTAACAGTGATTAATTTCCAAGCTCCAATAAACTGGCAAATAAGCATTCAAGAAAAATAATAAAATGCCCAGCATTTTGGCAGTTTTGATGCAAGCAAAATATGTCTACCAATCATACCAATTAGAATTACAAAATTAAGCAATGAAACGAAAAAAAAAAAAAAAGTCATATTCGCAACACTCACACAAGCACAAAAAAAAGCAGCTTCAAACTTAAGATTAATGACATGGGCACTTCCTAGAGATCTTATGGGAAAGTGTCTATTAGGTGATTAACGTCACTCCTGTACGACAATAAGAACATTTCACGCCCACGCACCGCCAATCATCTGCAAGAAGAGGCTGTTTCAATGTTACCCCACTCCAGCGAGCACAACAAAGAAAAGAGAGGGTGAAAAAGCGATAGCTTCATTGTCTAATTGTCTAATTGAGCTGTTGAAAAAGGCACGCTCTTTTTTTTTTTTCCTTCTTCAAAAGCCTTCTGTGCCCTATCAAGTGATTAGTTGCTTAATGGATGTGTCGATGCAAGCGATCGTGGCTTTTTTTTTCTAATTCAAAAGAATGTTTCATTTAAAAGACTTATTATTGCTTTATTAATTGATAATCTTCATAATGATATCAAAATGCTCAAATGCAATGACGAGTAATAGGAAAATTACATTTATTTTGGTTTGCTGGATTAGCATCAGAAAGTTTTATTTCTCTAGTTATGTCTCTGGACAAATAAAAATATATCGTGGTTAAAGGATATATGACATGGAATTCCCATCCTATTTTCGCTAGACAAGAACTAGTGGCACAAGGCCGGAGATATGATCAGAAGCATGAAATATATTGATAGCTATTTGACGCTATACATATAGAAATTTCTGAAAATAATAATTATGGGCCAGTTTCTATTTCGATTAAATAAAATGGTCGCTGATTAGTTCTGCGGAAGAGAAAGAATCCATTGCGAGAATCCATCAAGAGAAATGTCCATTTGCAATTTATGTTTTTCACTCTGATAATCGCTTCTGCCATATTTTGCCGTTAAGGATTGTTCAGTTAAAATTTAATGCATACATCCGGCTGATAGGAAATACAAATGTTGTCTTTACCTGATTGTTACATGGAAAATAATTATTGTTCATGTTTCTTGCGCTAAAATATTAAGAAATCGGAGAATACTAAGAAATAAGGAGAGGATAGTGTACTCTCCTTATTTATTACATGCTTACAATCTTGGTTGTAAGCATGTAATAAATGTTTTTTTACATGCTTTGCTCTTCAAAATTGTTCCACTTTTGATTTATTGTATTTCCATACACATGTATAGATATATACACATATAGGCTTTACTTCGACAGATTTACTTCATAATTTTTTAAAATTTAGAATTTTAGTGGGAAGATCTTGCTTTAAATTTCATTTACCTATCTCAATGCATTTTGTAGTTGTCATTTTCCCGTAGATTCGACACCTTTTTACATTTGATGAATCCAATACAAAAATCGACATAAATATATAATTCTTTGGGGAGAAAACATGAAAATTTTAATCAATTTGGCTATTATTTTGTTTAAATGAACAGACAAGTATAATTCATATTTCTTTTCCGAGAATGAAAGAGACCTAAAACTTTGACAGTTGGATCGTGGAATATTGTACACTATCTTAAAGCACCGCATATTATCGTTGTGATGTTAAAAAACTGAAAATGTGTTAAATTCACCATGATAACATCCAAACCTCAAAAACTGGATCATACATCACTCGACTCTTGGTATTATATTTACTTATTACTTTCTATAATATGAAGCACATAAGAAGGTATTGCAGTCGTCAAATTTGGTCTCCGGATTTTAATGAGTAATCGCGTTTTAGATCTCCTGCAGTTAAAAGCGGGAAAAAAACATTTTGTTTGTGATAACTCAAACGTGTAGTCTTCACACCATAATGATCAATTTTTAGCAATCTTTCAACGGAATTTGTCCAGATTACAATGTCTGATAGTTTTCTTTTCCATACACATGCAAACATGATAATCAGCACAAAACGAGCAAGATAGATGAAATCCAGGGTATGGTTTCATTAATAAAAATGTATATCTAAGTTTGGACCAAATACTTCAAAAGATTGATTGTCTATTGATCCATCTATTCGAGCGCATGTGATCGTGAAGATTCAGAACCGCAGCAAGCAAAATAAGTATGTACATAAAAATAAAATAAAATTTTAAAAAATAATAAAATTTCTTCAAAATTATAGATTTATATTAAATGGTCAAAGGAAACAACCCAAAAGGCATAATCTATTCTGCTCACATAACGACAACGCAAAACACGTCGCATTTCGTAATGACAAGAATGGAACATCCCATTAGTTATAAATATCGTACAATATCGTAAAACATTATATAATATCGTTGTGTTATCGGATAATTGGTAGCATTTCGAATTCTTTGAAAAGTGGACCCATTCAAGATTCATCTACACTGAGTGCGAAATTAGGAAAAAGAATCATACCAAGAACACTTTTTTTTCCTTTCGCAAAAGTAAGTATTAATAGTCCGGAGGAGGTTAAACAGCATCTCGTTTCAGGCCATCCACCCGTGACTTCACCTCTTCGGCCGCACCTTCCTCCTAGTCATCTTCGCGAGCTGGACATACCTGTCGCGGTTCAGCGAATCCGAGCAATGGTTCCAGGTGAGTTGCCTGCCTCTAGGAAGTCAGTTGCCCGATAAACACCGGCCCATTTACTTGCTTCGCTCTCTTCACTAAATTTTCTGCGGGAAATTGAAAAAGAGTATCAATCCTCTTCAGGAAAAAATCTCCTATTTACATTCCGTTTTGTTTTAAGCACATCCCGAGTGTGGATGGACGAGTTGGCGCTTCCTTCTTTAAGATTACCAGTTGCTTGTTTCCCTTTGTGTCACAGGGCGAGATCGTTCGCTTAATTGAAAAGTTTCGGCTTGCTGCTTAAATGCGGATTTCCTCGTTGAAACGCAGTTGTGACATTTTGTCATCAAATGCGTCTCTTCAAAACGATGTTTATTTTTGGATAGAGACAGTTGAAAAATAAGTTGTAGACGGTTTTTGATGTTTGGCTGATTTATAGTGAATGATCATGAAATAATGTTGTTAAGCTGATTAAAAGAAAAAAGAGTAAAAGAAAGCAAATGGATAACAAAGGGTTTTACGAAACAGTTACCTCTCTGTATATAAAACAAAGATGGTAATAGAAGAAAAGCACACATTTGGTGATAGAAGAAAGCTGCTGAAAAGAGAGAGAGAGAGAGTATCGGCATAGAAAGCAAAATTGTCTTTAAATTTTTAGTTCAGAATTCCACAGAGGTCAAACAATTAAGAAACTCAAAGTGGTTTTACATAGATCGATGAGAAAAGGAAAAAAAAAATCGCACATATATATATTTATTTGTATTTTGCCTGTACATGATGAATGCATGTTTGAATGCCTTCTAAAATTCATTAACTGTATTGTTGAAGATAAAGATTTTTCATTATTGGTTGTTTTACTGAACAGATATGCCATATGAATTGAAAATGCTCACGAGATGTTAGTTTAAAGTTGCCAATGGTATTGATAAATAGCAAAGCTTAGTGAGAGATTCTAAAAGAAAAACATTGTTTACATACTCGATTTGAACTTTTTGTATTCGGCGCTATTCATGAACGTCTAACCTTGCTTTTTTTAATGGATTTTTTTAAAAATCGTTGATTCATAAAAAACTCTATTTTTTTAATCTTGATGATACATGAACCTTATATCTGAACATACATCCACATGGACACATTGCACTAAGATTTGAATTTCTTGCCTTTTTTAATCATGTTATCTATTAAGTAATCTTTTACTGCGTTCATAACGCGTGTTTAGATGTTTTAATTCTATTACTTATTCAAAAAATTTTAATTTCTGGTTCTTATCATGTGTTTAACTAATTTTAGTTACAGTGTTGAAGAACAGCCATTATTCATTGAATTAGTTTTGTTGTGATTGACTAAATAGGCTAAATCAATGTAGCAAGTAAACTAAATACTCAGAATGGTGGCAAAATTCAGTGGCACTGAAGTATTGGCCGAATTGCTAATTTCGAATTGCCTTACAGCAGATTCTTCAATTCCTAGTTTAATTTGATTTGCCAAAAAAAAAAAAAAAAAAAAAAACATTATAGAAAAGATGCCCATTAATAAGATGATCAACGATGTCTGATTTTGAACCATAGCTCATATTTCTGTAAAATTACTTCCCTGGCCATCTTGAGAATACTTTAAACCGCAATGTATTGTATATTGCCTCAAACGCGAAATCCAAAAATGATTCAGTCATTACATTAAGGTTGTTTTTTTTAAACAATAACAAGCCTGCCATGCCATCGCAGATACATCCTGTTTCTCAATAGGGAGATAAAATCATATGATTCAATCCTTTAAGAGAGATTGTTTTAAAACAATGATTTCAGGCGCCCAATGTTTGAAACATAGAATTTCTTATCAGATATAATATTATTCATTTCAATATTTTCTGTAACTTCAATGATTAATAAATAAGTAATAATTTATGAATTATTTAGTACTCAATTACTTGCTTTGAAGTTTGACATTTTGTTTTGTATTAATGAAAGGAATTTTTCTTTTCATATTGCTTTCCCAGATCCGTTTATTTAGCTAATTTATTCCATTCCTTATTTTATTATTCTATATTTTCTTAAATGAATCCGCCTTACTGATTCAGAAACATTGATCTAACATAACCTAAGTTTAATATCAAAATAAATTTTTTTTCGTGTACTTCTTCAATTGAATTTTTACATCTCGTATCCTTGATATGACATTGAATTTTCAGTGTTTATACTTCAGTGCCACTGAATTTTGCCACCATTCTGAGTATTTAGTTTACTTGCTACATTGATTTAACCTATTTAGTCAATCACAACAAAACTAATTCAATGAATAATGGCTGTCCTTCAACACTGTAACTAAAATTAGTTAAACACATGATCATAACCTGAAATTAAAATTTTTTGAATAAGTAATAGAATTAAAACATCTAAACACGCGTTATGAACGCAGTAAAAGATTACTTAATGGATGAGGCTCTGTAAAGTTTCCATTTCTTTTCATAGAAAACTTTAATTTATGTCTCACTTCTAGAATGATTACATGAAAGCATATTTCAAAAATTATTTTTATTACATCATTTCAAAATTCATTTATCTTTCTCACATAAATTAGAAATTAAAAAAAGGTAATTTTTTTTAAACAAAAGAGTATAATAACTTATGAAGGATCTTTCAAACTTGTTTCAATTGCTAATTGACTCTTTTACTGACCATCGTTTAAGTAATTAATTATAAAATGAATTCCAGAACTGTTTTTCTCAAAACGGTAACCATTAATCTTTAATTTAGGTTATTCACTATATTTTCCTGTATCATTATTGTTTTTAATTCGTTTCGTTATTCACCAAATATATTGATAATTAATTCATCAATGATCCTTAACCCTTTTTCGAAAATTACTTTGTGGAGCATTTTTAAAATCTCGTATGTTTTTTTTAAATGAAAATTGGAATTTAAATTACATGCTTAGTTGTAAAAAAAATAACCTGGTAATTAACCTTTGCTGAAAAGTTGACTTCACTGATCCGCTATTTCCATCCCCCCCCTTCAAAATTCAAGAGTAGCCAATGACCTCACAGGGAGTGAGTGACCTTTCTTTTGAGTTCTATTATTGAAGAAAGAAGGAAAATACCTTAAAACGGAACTACTTCAGAAGAATTAAAAAAGAGAGGTCAGCGTTGCGAAAGTGTAATTTGCCGTGAGGTGGCGCTGCCTTCTGTCAGCAGACCGCGATTGAGTTGAGTTGCACGTAGACGGCTCAGAATGAAAACTCGTCCTATCAGACAGAGTGGGACCAGTCGTGCAGAAAATAAGGCACAGAAGTTTCATTGTGCTTCCTTTGATGTCTCACACAGCATGTTTCGATTTTATTATTGTTATTTTTTTCTTCGCAGCAAAGGATAAACAAAAACGAGCTGAGTTTTAAGGTCAAGCTTCGACGCGTTTCCACTTTCTTTTTATTTTTTACTTGTTTTTTCGTTCCTACTCGCGCGCTATTGTGCGCGTTATCATGTCGGTTTTTCTTAATGCATGATGTCAGAAGTCTTGTTACAACAACGGAACAATTATGTTTATGTCTTGTAATGAATTTAAGAGTGTTGAGCTTTCTCATTTCCTTTATTATTATTTTTTTTTTAATTTACGCTTGCCAGTGATAATTTTTCCTCGGGAATAACGTGTTGTAATTGTTGTTCAATTTTATGATTATCGGGTTTTTAAAACATAAAATGCAATTACATTTGTAAGGAAAAATTATACCTTAAGTCGAAAAAGAAATCGAACTGAGAAGTTAAGCATTAAATTACTTTTAGGAATGACAATGGAATAAAAAATAATTATTACACATTTTTTCGTTATTAATAAATTGTTTATTAGATTTTTATTTACCTCTGACACACATATGTTGCTTTTATTCGTTGTTTATCCTAGTTATATTAGACTATTCAATAATTAAAAATCTTGAATCACACCAGTTATTTTTTTTTAAAAAAAAGCTCAACTTTCAATGCTATTAAATGTCTCCTTATATTTAATTAAAAAATACCAGAGGAGCTATATATTATTTATAAATTGTCTAATATTTGATAGGATATGTTAATCATATAAAAATTTTAACTTATGAATACAAATGAATATGGCGAAGAAGAAAATTTTCCTTAGGTTAGATTTCTTTCCTTAGCTCCTTGTTTTAAAACTATATCAGGTCTATTCTGCGTATGACTGCGCAATTTTGAACCATGATCAGATGATGAAGACGAATCTGTGCCTGCACCATTTTCTCCAGCTTTCTGCGACGACAGGGAAGCTACTTGATCCAAGCAAATTAACGTGCACCAGGCTTGCATACGTGGTAAATCTTCGCAATTTTTATCAATGGTCAAATAAAGAAGGAAACGACTGAAGTGGCATGCTGTTATTAAACTTAGCCAAACCAATGGATGGCTATTTAATTAAATTTTTAAAAAATTCAAATCGAATTTCAAATGGACCTTGCCTATTTACATGGAGGAACCTTTACGTGAACAGGTTTCAAACCCGAGACCTTAGGCTATTATAGCCTTATGTTGGAGTGAATCGGGTCCCAATCTTTCGCCCTTTACTAGTGTAATTGTAATTAAAAATCTAATAAATACAACGCAATAAAAACAACTGCAAGATATTTTTGAGGATTTTACCAGAAATCATTGTATGTGTGTTAAAAATAATTGATAAAAAAAGTAATAATTTCATCATATAAAATGATAAATTATTTTAAATCCGATATTAAGTTATTGGGACAAAAATAAACTACGCAGCAGTCTTCAAATTTCAATATTAATATTTTTTCATTTCAAAAATAAT
Source organism: Argiope bruennichi (assembly GCF_947563725.1). Lineage (NCBI taxonomy): Eukaryota > Metazoa > Arthropoda > Arachnida > Araneae > Araneidae > Argiope > Argiope bruennichi. The sequence goes on from NC_079152.1 coordinate 83,789,218, forward strand.
TTATTATGACAATCTTTATTAAAGACTTTAACCGTTTTAGCTTCCAACATGAATCTTTTTTTTTCTTTTAGTGCAACAGTGTTAACTCTTAACAATATAGTGGTAGAAAATCCTCAGGTTAATGACTTCTATTTTTGCAATTTCGGCATTTTACATCATATAAACTGATTTTCTTGCCTGTCACAATTTTAACCACATTAGACATTTCTGTCAAAATGTGTGGATTATAATTTAGAACTTTTCACCATAAACTTATGTTATCTTATGCTCATACATTTACCATATATCTGGCACAGCATGGGCAGTTTGGACTCTTGTACATTAAAAGCCAACATCCAATTCCAATCCAATTTATTAAAGATAAACTGTTCGAGATACTACAGTAAATAAACGATGTTAATTCATTGACGGTAATAAATCAGTTTCATTTTTAAAAATGTCGAAACACTAGATTTAATTCTAGATTTGAAGAGAGAGAGAAAGAGAGAAACAAAAAGACAAACAGAACTTATATTTCGAAAGAATATAATTCCAATGATAATATTTTAATTCCTAATGCTATTTAATTCGATCTCAATTTATTGTATCACCAATACTATTTAATTCGATCATAATTTATTGTATTCCCAATTCTATTTAATTCGATCTCAATTTATTGTACTATACACGAAGAAAACATAAAATTTAGTTGCAATAGATAACAGTTTTTAATATATTGCCAACTGAAATTCTATTTCCAGGGACTTAAGTCCATTAAACTTAACATCTATCCAGTGATCGTTTATATCAGGTTAATCAAACGATGAAATGCCAAAGAAAATCGAAAAACCAGCTCCTTTCAATCGACGACACACATCAATTACTTTTAAAGAGAGTCAAACGCGACAGAATTCCACTCTATCATCCCTTAACCTATAATAGATTGAAAGGCAATTTCGCAACAAAGAACATGTAAAGAATCACCTCAAAAGTTTCCTGGTGATTTTATGACTTCAATACTTAAAACTTTGGAACCGACTAGAGAAAAAAAAATAATTACAAATCCGCGCATAAAACGAAAACAAAGTCATAAAATCCAGCTTTAGCACTCGACATGATCAGAGCACTGTAAAAATTCGGAATCTTCAGACTTAACGACCGTAACTTTAACTTTCGTGTGGTGTAATTCTTTTTCCCGATATCTTTTATTCGTCCATAACGTACTTTCTAATATCAGTTATTCCTGTAGAGAGTTTCTAACAGATGATTGAGCAATAAGTTAGTCAATGCGACCTCTGAAGTCTGTGCACGGGTTGCTGACCTCCAAGAACCATGATAGGTCAACAGGTGTTGGTTAACTGCCGCCGGATGGCGAGGTGTGGAGTTTTTATTCGTATTTTCGCAGATACAGACAAACTTCGATATTCATCGTGTACTCAGCCAGAAAATAAAGATTAGCTGAGATTTATTTACCTCATAATATCTGAGTCACTTTTCCTGCATACTATTTTCTTTCTTTTGAATAGAGTTATGAATTTCGTTCCTATAACTCGTAGATTTAAATGAACAGTTTATAATGATATAAATAGTTATCACAAATTTTCATTTATATTTTAAGTAAAATTTACTCAAACATAAAAAAAAAGGCTGCAAACCTTGACTTTTTTTTGTTTAAATAAATGAACTTAAATTTAAAAACTAAAATATTTTAGATAATTTAGGAATATGAGCCTATTAAATTTTTAACCTTCTTTAATTTTTTCCTCTTACAGACAACAGAATTATGTAAAATTTAAAAAATGTATAACATTTTACTTTTTGCCAAAATACAACTTTGTGTTATATCTTATCCAATTCCTTGGTATACCTTAGTCAAGGGGAAAAAATATAATAATTTGAAATTTGATTTTGTACAATATTAAACTTTTTAATATCATTGCGTATTATTTAGATCTATATAACTGTTAAACAATATCAAAACTAAAAAAACTTGTTTTCTTAAAAATATATAGTAACTAGTTAGAAACATTTGTTCGTCCAAAAAGAAAGTTACATGTTAATAACTGAAAAATGATTTGGAGTGAAAAACAAAAGCGGTTGTTGGTCTATAAAAACAGATAAAAAAGAGAAACCATATTTTAATAGTAACAGAGTAATAATGCATGCTCTTCATAAAAAAGAAAAAGTCTGTAATAAGAAAATAACTTTTCTTATTAGGAAAGAAAATTAAATTAATAAATGCTATTGTTACAAAATGAAATCAGAAAATATTAGTTTCAGATGAAAATTAATTGGATAAATCTTGATACTATTTGCAACTCTTATATCTAAAATTATTTTAAAATCTGATCATGCAAATACTTTGTTATTTTTCCTTTTTTACGGATATAACAACGATTATTTTTTCCTTGCACATCCTTAATATTGCTCACATAAGTCCTTAATAATGCTCACAGTTTAATGCACTGATTTGCGATAAACTTCTTTAAAAATTATTGTTCGAAGTTGACCCTACATTCACTGGACTCTTATAGATGGCCACTGAACAGGATATCATACATGTTTTCTCTCATATTATTTAATTTCTTCTTAGATAATTGTTTATGCTTTTTTTTTAAAGAAAGTCTTCAATGCGCATATCCAATATATGAATGAAAGAAGAATATGTGAAACATTAAATAAAAAGCAGTGTGGTGGGGGGAGAGATCTTCCCAAAGTTTTTACCATATTCTCCATTAAAGAACCTCCTTCCAAACGCATAAAATTGCGGATCTCGGGAAAGGCCATGAATGCCAAGAATCCTCAGATTTTCACATGCATGTGTTTTATAGTATAAATTTTTGTGTTTTATAGTGTAATAATGATATAACTACAGCATACAAATGTAGAATCGTTTTACTTGTCAGAAGTTAAATAATTAATCAGTATATGAAATCTTCCACTGCCATCTCTAATTTTCGGAGGAGTTTAAAAATATCTCCGGCTTTTTTATCTGAGTCATCATCGGATGCACAAATCCCAACTTCTGTTTTGGCATCAGGCAACTCAGCGAGTTCTGTTTAAAATGATTGATTTATCTATTTGAAAATAAACTTAAGCATGAATAAATAATATTTATAATAATGCATTATATTCTCCTTTCACAGATGAAATTGAAAATGATTGCTTATATTTTCTTCCAGTTAATTTTTTTATATTTTATTCGCCATTCTTTATTTGCCATTTTTTTCTGATAATGGATCATTACTTCTTTCAGTTCAATTTTAGTGATTATATTGTTATATTTTAGTGTCCATATTGTTCGTGAATAATATGGACAGAGAAAATCCTACAGCAAGGAAACTTCAAATGACATTATTTATTTACACCTGAAGGGCAAAGCATAAATAATGATTTTTTTTTTTATTTCTTAAGCATTCTACCATTGTGCATGATATTTTCTATTAAATATCTAATAAATAATTATATAAATTAGCTAATAAATAATTATTAGCTAATCCGTAACAATCATATCTGAGATTAACAATGATTAAAAGGGCACTTCCAGTGAATATAATAATTTTTTTTTTTTTTTGCATTTTTTGATCAATAAAACAATAATTTTCAATAAATAATTATTTAATAACCAGCAATAATTATTACTTGGCAAATGATAATCCTCGTTTGTGAGGATATTCTATCCATTTGTGGAATAAATATTCATTTCCTCTTTGAGAATACTGTGACCACTTATGCTTATCGGAAATGAAATAGCAAAGTGTTATTCGATGCATCAGCAAATACTTGGAAATGAAGAACAGTTCCAGCAAAACGGAGCACCTCAGCATTGCGATCGCACCTTGAGGCCCTGTCTTCGTTAAATTCTCATGAATTTACAATTAGACAGAAAGATAGTACAGTAATCGCATTATTTCAAATCTCATTCCGATCGATTAATTTAAAAAAAAAAGAGTATCACAAATTCAATATGATGTTATTTTCTGCAATATTACAATAGCTGTTGTGTGTTAAGTGGCAATTTTTTTATTTATTTCTATAAGCTAATTTGAGTTATTTAAACTTAATGATGTTATTAATTGTTTAGATAGTAAATATTCATAAGAATGCTTATATAATTTCTCTGCCACACTTTATATATTGCAGAATAATGTTACAGAATATATTACAGAAAACGCCCAGGCGTGGATGTTAGTTATCAATTCCTTGTTAATGTGCAATAAAATGTTTTTTTATTATATTGAGTTGCAACCAATATCCTTATTTATATATACAAAAACATAGATATGATGGTATGGACACGAGGAATAAAAATATATCAATGGAGATGACACAAGACATCCATAATAGTTTATTTTTAATCAATTGATTTATGCGATTTTTATAACTATTCTTGACAAAAATTTCTTCTTTCACATTGCTTTCTTTTTAAAATAATTTATAAAATATACGTATTCTGGATGATTTTTAAATCGGGAAGACTTGTATATTGTATTATTTTAGGTGATATTTTCATGATTTTTAATTTTCTTTGAAATTCGTTTTGCGAACTTAAACATTTTCTCATTTAGTCTGAACGATTTTTCTATTTTTTTTTTTTAATTTTTATTTTCCTACCAAGATATAAACATTTTGATTTTACTAAAATTCTTCCAACCAAAATTGTCACGTGACCCCCTTTAATCTAAGAGTGGGGTACGAGGGGGAAAATTGTGCAACAATCTCCTAATTAAAATATGAAATAAATATGTATTTATTCTAAAGATTATTTAACGGATTCTCTATTTCAAATTAAGTTCCTCATAGCAGTAATAGAAATAGCAAACCAAATAATCGAAATATATTCTGTCATTATTTTATAAGTGAATCATGATGTAGCATATCAGAAAAAATATCTGCAACGTATAAAAAAACATCATGATTCCTCTAACAAATAACTCATGCAAAACTAAAGCTATTGAATAGCATTAGAACATTGCTTTTTAATATAGGATGCTATCGCATAAGAAAGCGAAACAAAACAAAATTATGAAACCAATTTAGAATTTCGTCTGCTCGTTCATTACGCTTAAAAAACTAGAACATATCAATCTAATGCATCATTATCCATCGAACTAGATTTCATTGCATATCAGATTGCTTTCATTGCATTAGTTTTAAAAAAGGAATTAATAGAGAAGTAATGTTTTGTAATAATAGCTTTTTAATAAGCCCTTCAAAGAACACGAATGATGTTTCTATTGAAACTTGATTTAAAAAATGCTAAACCACTAAATTTAGTCTTGCAATATAATGAAATTAGTCTTCTTAATTTCATACTAATTTTAACAGTTAGTAAAATAAAATTTGTATAATAACAAAATTTTAATATCCATTTAATAAATTCGCATTACTGTATACTCAAATTATATTTAATATAATTTCATTGCAATAGATAGGAGTTAAATGTTTATCGTAATTGCAGTGATCACTTCTGATTTTTCATTTCAGTAAATTCTGCATGGGAATTTATCATTAATAATTTAATTACAAAAAGTTTTAATTTCGAATTGGGATGTTTATGAATTTTAAGGAAAACACAGTAAATAGAATTTATATCCTTAAAACTTTTTCACTTTGTTTTAGCCAACGCAATATCTTATATCTGCGACGCTGTTATGATTTTTTTTAAATGTTGTAATAGATTGCAACGAATCAGAAGCAAAATGACTTATTAAAAAGCTTTCACCTTACTGATTACATGACATTTTTAGCTACTTAAAAATAATGGGTAGTTTGTACATGTTTTATAGGGTAATTATCAAATTAATTACTCTTTTCATAAAAAAAAATTATAATTCTTCACTTTTGATAGTTTAGTGTTAATATTAGACGTAGATCATTTTTATACATGCAAGAAGCAAATTAAGCTTGTTTATGAAGTATTGATAGACAATTGCCAAATTTGTTACACTTTTCATAAACATAGACAGTAATTAATTCCAAGCAATCTGTTGAGTTCCGAAATGCGAGCTTGTTAAATGTTCAATTTTCATGTAGGCGGAGTTCCACAATTTATAATCCCTGCAAAATCCTTTTAAACACGACACCTAAATAATTTTCCATCAGCTGGGCCTACCTGGCATCAATAAATCTCAAGCTTCATGCTACGACTTTGCAGACAGTATATGGTATCAATTAAATGCTGGTATTCGCAAAATTCAATCAACGGCATAGCCTTGGGACGATATTAAATGGAATTACACCTATAAAATGCTTCTGCTGCAAGTGAAATACGATAGAAAAACTGCATTGCATACCCCAATTAAATGCTGTGAATTATTTTTAATTTTTTTTTTCTTGCCCGCGATGAACGGTTGAACATATATCAACATGACCTTAAGTGTCCAAAGTTCAACGAATTAAAAGTAAATCCATGGCTGGTGGATGGAGTCTGGAAAGCATAGAGATTGAATAGATGGAAATTATTAACTAAAATGTATCTGGTTAGGGTCAGAAATATGTATATTATCTTTTATGATATACTCTCTTGACAGGTGGATTTTTTTTTCTTTTTATTTCATCAGCTTGAGGTTTTCTTTAGCTCCATAAATTATATGATGCTTTAAGCATTGTGACTGTTATTTTCATTTTCGGCTTTTGGTAACTAATAAATTCTTTATTTTTTGATGCTTTCCCTGCATTTTGAGTTATCTGCATGTAAGTAAGATTCAGTTTTCAACATTATTATTTCTCAGCGGTAGATAGTATTACTAGTTTTGGTAATACGATACTAGTTTGGTAGATCGTATTACACTTTTCTGATATCAAATCAATAAATTAGCGTTAATCGTTAGTTAAAATTTTTATATTAATATGAAAATATGCATAAGGAATGGTTTCACTGGATTTTTTCATATATACTTGCTCAAAAGAATCTGCTTCGTAACCATTTATTAAAATTAGTTTCAATTAGATTCTATGCAACCAAATGTTTATTGCTTCACTTGAAGTTTTATTCATTTCATTATAATTTTTGAATTATGTACTCAATCCCTAATTGTTTATTACATTTTTCCGAGTTTGTAAATGCACATAGTGAAAAGCGATATTTTATAAGGAAAAATAGAAAAAACGACGAAAAATGATTACGGAAAATTTTTATGATGAGATTTTTTCATTGCATCTTCAGAGAAAATGCAAATTTACTTGAATGGAAGTTGAATGAACATTCGCAATTAACACCGATAAAATTGCTTGGAAAGTATCCATAATTATGTTTTTCATTGACAATTGAGCCTTGATTTTTTTAACAGTTTAATAATTTGGGGTGATAATTTAGCAAATTATAAACCATCTAAAAATGAAAATGATATATTTATTTTCATCGGCATCAGTTTCTGTCGGGTAATTTTTTTCTGGTTTCCACAATACTTCAAAAAGATTCATTTTCAATTTTAACCAAGTCATCTTATTGGAATACAAATATGATTAATAGCCTTCATTAAACAAAGGTATTGCGTTTGAATGAATAAGCATAATACTTGAAAATGAGCGCAATGTTCTCTTAAACGTTAGTAGAGCGCTAAACAAAAAAAAAAAAAAAAAAAAAAAAAAAAATCCAATATTTTAATATGCATCTAGTACTTTAAAGATAATGGTATGGTTTTCCTTAAATATGTGTAGTTTCGAACAGAAACAGAAAGAACAGTAAAAAATAAAATAAAATAATAATAAATAAATAAAAATGAAGCATATTTTTTGAAGCCTTAGTTTCTCTGGAAATTTGCAAATTCCCTTCAAGCTTTTATGAAAATCTACGTTTTTAATTTAAGGGCCACATGTCACTCACGAATTGTAATAGAAATTCTTATGCTATGCTAAACATTATTATACAAAAATGTTTAATCATTACTTAAAAATGTAGTTGCCTATCTATTTATTAAACAATTCAATGGATTTCAATTAAAATTTATGATAAATTCATGATCAGTATACAAACAATTCTCGTAGTCGAACATATTATTTTCATTTACCGATAATTAGATGTAAGATTACGTTGTAACTGTATTCAACTTATCAATATTGTATTGAAAATCTCAGTTGCGCTATCCAAATTTTATCATTGTCATTTGACTAGTATCATGATTATATTTTCCAAAACATTTCATTAGATAAATTGAAAATAGCATGCAAAAATAAAATTCATCTGAATTTTAGCCTGGTTTGAGCCTTTACTTCTTCATTGAAATAGTAAAATAATGGAGTAGAGCGAAAAAAAAAATGATCTTTGGAGTAACGAATTTTTATAAATCGCAAAAATTGAGTCTGCATGATAATTAACGGAAAAATATTTTAAAAAATTGTGTCTTGAATCTTCAAACACACAAAGACTTAAAAGAACATGAAAATACTCACACACATACAGGTATACCAAAATTTACTTAAAAATATGCAGAATACGGTTTTCTGTGAATATGGAAAATGTTGAAAGAATAGGAAATTAATGCATCATATGTTGAGAAGCAATGCACTAAATATGCGTATTACATATTCATTTAACGATAATGCTATGTCTAATTTTCGCCAAATTTTGAATCATAGTCAAATACAAATATCTTTACACAACTTTATAGTAAATAAAAAAAATGCATTATTAATAATAAATTACGTTATTATAAATTTTTTTGCACTCAATTTACATGGATTCATATAGAAAATATAGTAGTTTCGCAAAATGAGAATAGACTATGCTCGTTGAAAGAGGCTTTAGAGTAGTCATAAAATATACGGATAAAAAAAGTGCGGATAAAAAAAACAGAGATGACTACAATACATTAACTTTGTTCTTAAGATCCATAAAGCCAAAATCTAATAATAAAATCGTATTTAAAACTATATCTTTTACTAGATACACATAATATATATTATTTGGTTAAAAAGGGCTTCGGTGGAATTCTAATTGCATCTCACTTCATAAAAATTTTGAAATTCGGTAAGATTTGCAAAATGATATATTCTTAAATAGAATGCATAATATCGCTAATGTCATAGAATGTTTCAGAAAGATGGAACTTCTATAATCTAAAATACCACTATGTGCCTTTGATTGTAACATAATGGAACTTCAATTTTTTCACTTCTAAAACTTTTCTTTTCAATTCTAAAACTTTTGGATTTTATACAATGTTAAAATGTAGTGCATTGTTTGTGAAATAATTTTCTGGTTATTAAAGAAATAAAATGAAATGTTTAAAAGCTAATTTAAGAAGAAAAAATAATCTATATATATTTAAGGTAAAGGTAAATTTAAAAGGTAAAATTTTATATATCGGAAAATCAATTTTTGTTTTCTTTTGCACCTATTGTTAGGTAATCGTTTTTATTTCAATTCAAAAGCAAATAAGAAACCTTTCCTATGTTTACTTGTTTGCTGATAAGTAAAAACACGGAAAAATTTGAGAAACATTTTATTCAAATCCGGAACTTTTACAATTCTAAATCAAAACTCAGAAAATGCCCTCGTCAATCTGAGACGTTTGACCACGTAAGCTTTATCTCTTTTGGAAAACTTTAAAAAGTTTTCTGAAACTTAAAAGAAAAATATTGAGAACTAAAAATCATCACTGATGAAATAAATTCACTTTTAATGAAATGACCCAATCACATAGAGATAAAAGATCGGGATACCTAACCAGATGTCATGACCGATCGTCACGTGGCAATAACAATCTCCGGATGTCAGTCCATTCCCCCTTTCCCTCCCCAGCGCAAGACCACTTCCTCCGAACAATATGTGTCCAGTAGATGCTTTATCTGATTTGAAGGATGTCAACCCCTTTCTCTTTGGGCCGTTTCCTTTCCCAAAAGATAATTGTCCTCCCTCTCCAAAGATGGACCTTCAATCCGTCTACATCATCGATAAATGGATCGACTGAATCTTGAAAGTACCGATAAGATGCTAATTAACCTGAATCAGTTCGCCTTTGTATTGATTTGGCAAAAACGAAACTGAAGTTTTGCTACTGAATAATCATGAAATTTGGCAAAAACATTCTTATAAAATATCATTGAAATCTGCGCTTTACCGTAATTGCTAGATATATTATTTATGATTATATCATCATAGATGGATTTTTAGAATGATCTTAATTTTAAGTGAAATCTTACCCAATGATTTACTTCACTTTTGAAGGTCAGACATTATATATATATATATATATATATATATATATATATATATATATATATATATATATATATATATAAATTTTATGTTGCTTATAAAAAAAGGAAACAAAACTTACATTGATAATTTCGGAAAACATGAAAGAACAGTAATTTTCAAGATTTTAATGCGCATTTAATGAATAAAGTGAACCGATTTGTACTGTATAAATTTTTTTCTTCTAATTTCAAAGGCTTTCAATTTTTTTTTATTATTGGAATTATAATAATTATTAGCGTGGTCATCAGCAGAAAAAGCATTCATATCGGTTAATTAGAATTTAATTTATCTAAAGATTAATTTCTGAAAAATGTTCCTTCTCAGCTTTATTATACAAAGAATACAATTGCTACAATGTGACTAAATTGAATAAATCTACGTGGAAACAACAACAACAACAATAACATTATTTGTGCCCTTTTGATATATCTTCTCCTGAGTTACAAATTTTTTTAAGAAATATATTTTTTCGTTCCACTTGAAAGGTTATTTATAAATAACCTTTCAAGGTCCAAATTTTGAAATGATATAGCATTTCAAAAATTTGGACTTTCTAATAGATACAAGTGCTATCAAAGTGAATAATTTATTTTGTGCCTGCTCCAAATATAGGAACTTCCGTTCTATTCTGTTCCATTTCTTCCCAATTTGGAGCAGAAATTCGGTTTATTTTTTGATATGTCTCAAATTTCTAGTCGTTTATATTTTTCATGCTAAAATTATAAGAAAAACTAATCAATATGGAAAGTTAAAAAGACATAATGAGCAGCTTCAATAAGCTCTCAAAAATTATTACAGCAACAACAACAGGATCAAAGTAAAATTTCTGTAACTTTTCCTGTTATGAAATTTTTAATTTAAGAGCTATTGTATTTAAATAAGCATTTTTCTCTTAATACTGCATTTGAACTTCAGATCTATGAATGAATTCCTCAAGTTCAAGCGATTTATTGTTATACTGTTTCAAACATATTTTCTTTTATTTTGAAATGCTTACCATTGCCATTTCAAAATTTTTCTCATGAAAGAGATGACAACCAATGGTCTGAAAATTTAGAGAAACTTAGGTTCTTACATTTCTCTCTGAATATGATGAAGTGAATGATTTTTGAGATTTCATCGTGCTAGAGCGCAAATATGGTTAAGCTGCGCCACAGCCTATTGCAACAATTTGACTAAGGTGTCAAATATTGAAGCTTACGCCATTGATTGTTTAGAATGTTTCAGCTGTCACGGCGAACCTTTTCCTTCCAAAGTTCTCTAATATGATGCAATCATATAACATAATCAACTTATTTTTAATGCTGTTGCTTTGGAATGAGATGGGAAAGTGTAAAGTGGAACATAAATGTGCCAATTTTTTTTTACCTATATATGAACTGTACTGATTAATAATGAAAATCATAAATTCATAAACGTGGCACAATTTTTGATGGAACCCGAGAAATGACGGTTTTTACATTCATTCTGTGAAGTGTACATGCAAACAATAACAATAAAAACTCAGTGGCTTATTAGTTCTTTTTATAATCCTATTCTTGATTGTGGATCTAATACTATCGATGATGGTCGACTTAATGATGTGTAAAGCTGTGCTCATGAATCAAGAACTTATAATAAAGAAATATATCTTCTGTTAAGCAAATCTACCTTTGAGAACTTAGATGGCAAAAATTTGTCTCTAATTACATTTTGTCTGAAGGAAGATCAACATATAGCCAGGTTAGTTAGAGTAGCAATTTGTTACTAATCATTTATCACATTTTGTCTATTTAGTCCGTTATACTAATTTGCATATTTTTATTATGTCTTAAATCCATTGTTTCAAAATAATAACAGCTTTTGTTAACTTTAATCAGCAAATGAAGAATAAGAGTCATCTGTTTATCAAATCTCAGCAAACTGTTCAATTTAACAAAAATATTTGTAAATATTAGATGTTAATCAGTGTTTGATGATCAAAAAGGATATGCGAACTTATATACCTTAATTTGTATATATGTAATTTTTTTTTCTTTTTATATTTTATTTAAAGTATCGAAAGGTTTGCTGATTAGGTTGCAAAAAAGAAAATTATCTTTGGTTTGCTGGGTTCAGTTGGTTTATATATCCCTAGCTGACTGCTTTGATATTTTTTTATAATCTTTTCTGTGAAAATACGCTAAATATAGAAACCCAAAACTGATTTAAAAACGCGAAAGACTGCTAAATTTTTTATTCACTTTTTAAATAAAAAAATTATTAATGATAAAAAATTATTAAAAATAAAAAAATGAAAAATGTTCTGGCAAATTCCTGATTTTTCAAAAGACTTTTTTGTAATTTTTCTATTTAGTCGAAAATTTACTTGTTCACCTTATGCTCCCACACATTTCGGGACAAAGTATTCACCCGATGCAGCATAAACTGAAGATAAGGCAGTTAGATGCTAAAACAACGGGATTTCTAAAATGAAACAGTCTACAATTGTTCTGCATTAATATTAAAAGATTCAAAATTCATTTTTTTTTTTCATATTTAACTTCTAAATAAGCCGCTTTTCCAAATTTTACTTCTCATAGTATATTATCATTCTAAAAAGATACAATGTTTCTAGAAGAATTAATCTGAAGAAAACAGGGAATAAAAGAAACAGCAAAATCCTTTTGTCATGCTTCTTTATTTCCCTTTGAATTTTTTAAAAAATATTTCATTGTTTCTGGTCTTTTTATTAGTTGGATCTTGTCTAGTATAACTTCTCTTCGGCTAGTATTCAGGATTGCATACACGGCACCTATAGCGGATATTTTAGTTGGTTGATTCAGTTTTATTTATATGACTAAATGCCTAGTATAATCCCGGAGAAGTTCCGACTTTCGAAACTTTGCCAAAGATTAAAAATAAAGTTTCTCGATTTTAAATTTAATGTTCAGAATTGTTTGGATTTTTATTTCATAGTTTATATTTAAAAAATTAACTAGGTTTAAAGTTCAAATCAGCTTCTGAAAAAAGTCTTTTCATCTATATCTTATAACTTTAAACGAGCAATTCTTGTTTAAATATAAATTTATTTCCTGTATCTCCGAAACGGCTCTAAGAATTTGGATCAAATTTTATATTGAGATAAGGTTTTGTTTTTTAAGTTTATCCATATAAATGTCTTTTCTGAAAAAAAAAAATTATAACTGAATATTGACATGTGTCTATACATGACCTGCATTATGAGTATCAAAGAGGGAGTAGTGAATAGGGCTTTGGGCACCTATGCCTTTTTCTCATGTTCGATACCGCTTTTGCTATTCAATAAGATTTCGCTTATAACTTCAAACGAGCCATAGCGAAGAATTTTTTTACTATTTTACTAAAAAAGAAAAAATCACCCTGCGAAGTCGGTCTTCTAGATATTTATTCATAGAATGCGGGCGACCTGTTATGACTTATATAAGGATGCAGAAATTTTGATCTTTTTAGCTTTTTTGTGTATGTTTCTAGATCTGACATATAACAATGTTGAAAAACACGATGTAAAGAAGGTTAATTTCGTTCTTATAAAAAAAGTAAACTAATTTTTAAACTATCATTTTTTTGGGTAAATTTTCAAGCATCTCTAACTGAATCTGATTACGAGAGCTGAATATGTTCCAATTTTGCTGGAATAAAAGAAACTAATCCTGTCGCTATGTTTGTATGTTGTTCAACCTGGCCGAGTAGTCCATTTGCAATTGAACATCTGTTAACTTCAGTTGGGAAGAAGCTAAGTAATGCAGACCCAGTCTTCCTGACCGGGATGGAAAGAATCTCTCAAGTTCTGAACTCTGACCGATGCAGATACAGTTCATCACTCTTCAATTTGACAACTCAATGTAATATTTGGTGGGGAAGGAGTCGATCCCAATCGACCCATCTTGCAACATCCGGGCGCGACACTGACGTCACAGGAAAGGGACCTCCCTGCACCCCAGTGTCAAGCCATTAACGGCTGCCTTACGTAATGAGGTAATGGCTTTTCCACACCAAATGATGATATTCTTTAACCACGCAACGGGAAGGCTCTTTGTTATTTCTGGAGAAATAAGTATGCTGGTCTTCATGCTCAAAGATGGTGCACCTAGGAAGAAGTAGTGAGGGAGCTAAAATAGTGCTCAGTGAAGTTTGAAGTATTCTGTAATTAATAAGTTATTCAACACTATGGATACTTTTTTTTTTAAATATGTCTAGTTTAATATTTTTAGTTTTTTTGTACACCGTGTATAAGTTTCTGTATCGAGTTCCGTTGGTTTGAAATGATGCGAAATTTCCGTTTTCAGTAATTTCAGTTGGCAAAAGTATCTCAGTTTAAAAATTTGTAACTACTCGATTGAATGACATTATTTTCAACAGAATGCTATTTCATAAAGAGTTCAAATCTAGCGTTATTTTAGAATCGGAATTATTCAATTATTTCTTTAATTGTAGATTACGAAAGTAAATATTTTCGAAATTCATTTAAAGTTTTCAAATATTTTAAAAAAGTATTTAGAAGGAATAAAAATTTTAAGGATTTTATATTATAATTTAACTAAAAAAATTATTTAAAATCTATTTAACAACTTTTTAGCAAACGTGCTTTTAACGTGCTTTTTATCGTGCTTTTAATTAGTTAAAAGTTCATTTTTAGTTAATCTATCAGATAGAAAGAATTGATTTAGATATTTTAAAGTGTAAGACGAAGCTTTAATGTGAGAAATGAACTTTTCTCACTATTTTTTATGTAGTAAAATTATATTATTTTCTTAATCTTTAACTATTCTGAGTCCTAAGAAAAAAGGTTGAGCAGCTAATAATGTTTAAATTTTACGTTACTCATTGTCCTAATTTTTGATTTTAATAAAACTGCGTATTATGATTATTATTTTATTAATAATTAATTAGTTATTAAATATTGCTAATAACTAATTAATTAATTATTGATTAGTTATATTATTATTTAGTTATATTACTGATTATTAACTAATTTATTAGTTATTGCTTATTATTTTGTATTTCAATTGAGTACCAAGTATTTAACCTGTGCTGTAGATATTTTTTTATAATTGCATTTTTATTTTTCAAGGACCTAGTGGTTAAAATTCCTCATCTGATTAATCCCCAATTTTTTCCCCTTTGGAATCTCCAATTGTTTTGTTTAGGATTTTAAATTTTATGTGTCTATCTCTTTTTAAATTAAATCGGATTATTTATTAATTTTAAACCGTTTAGATCATTAACTTGAGCCTCTGGAACTGCAGCTTTGATAAATTGTATTCATATGAAACTTAATGATTATTCTAAAATGTTGCACTTTTTTTTTTGTCACGGCATTGTCAGACTAGATTCTTGCGCAGTTAAAAATTACATACCTTCTATGTTTTGTTACTTCTGTTTAATTACAGTAAGCCACTTGTCTTTTGTTTCACTTTTCTTCAAATATGAGCATTTGAATCGAATCTTTCTCAATGAGATACAATGTTTCTCAGAGGAGTTCAAATTCGGTGGAATAACTAGGCAATGACATAAATTCTACATATTTCTTTCCTCTCTTAAATTTACATAAAACAATGCGCCACAAACTCGAAGAAAAGAAAACCGCCCTCAAATCGGACCTTATCATCATTTCAAGGTCATCAAACCTTAAGGACTTCATACAAAATAACAACATTGAAAACAAAATCGCATCCGCACCTTTCGATGCCCAATCTGCTCCGGTGCTTTATCCCATAAAGGCCCGAAATTACCCTTCAACTCCCCTCCTTTTTGTATTATTTTCATCCGTTCCATTGTTCTTCTTCACTCAGGTAGTGCAGCTCGAAGACACTGATTGCCTTCCGAATAGGATTGTTTGCTTTTATATTCTGTCGCATCTTCAATCGCCTCGATATCTTGAGAGCCATTTCCGTTCGTGCTGATACTGACATGAGTTAATGCCTACAGCACTTTTTTTGTCCGATCTGACCTCAGCGAGAGGAAGGAGATCGCCATAATTTTTATCACTCAATGCAAATGATTCGTTATTTATGGGCCTCTTTTAAAAAGCGTCACTCATCATTAAACAATACCATTTAAACTTGGCATCAGTGGGACAGATTTGTCTTTTAAACTGAAGTGGGCAGCATTTTTGTTGTCCAGTCTAGAACACTATCCGTGTGTGTGGTGGCAGAGAGACATTGAGTAAATCCTCAGTAATTATAAGCTAATAAACAAAATAATTTTAAACAATTCAAAAACTGATGTATATAACTATCAAAATTTTTTTAACCCTTAACTGGGGAGGTGCGGTCTACGAGCCCGCATTTCATTTACACTCAAATTAAATTTTTTAATGAATGTATTAGCATGAAAAACTGCCAATATATTTTGCAGATATTTTTCTTGATATATAGATATGTTTTAGAAATTTTTCAAAATATATCATCATTAAAAAATGTAAATGCGTTGTAACATACATTTTCTTCTCAAATTACATGTTACAATAAATAATATTCGTGAAAAAGTATATTATTTTTTACTTTTTAAATCATTTATTTTTACAGTATATGAAGGTATATAGAAAACAATATAATGTAAAAATCGGCAATTATATGAAAAATAAAAAAAAATTGACAATAGGTAAAATTGGCCCTTTTTTTATCGGCTTGTGTGACTTTCATAGCGCGGTTTTCTAGGGCATTTTAAACATATAAGTTAAGAACTAGTATAAAAATCAACCTATAAATTCTGTATATATATCTCTTGTTATATTAATATATATTTTATAAATTTTTCAAAATACACTATCACTAGAAAAATTAATTATGTTTGAACATACATATCAAAATCAGTTGAATGCGAACTTTCATCAAAAAACTCTTCTGTACAATTATTCTTATCACTAAAACCACTTTCGGCTTCATTTAAAAGTGTCTGGAGCACTGCTTCATAATAGGATCAGTAAACTGAATGATATTTCGGGCCCACGTTTTAGCGCCATCTGATAAGCCTTGTTTATCACTGGAACACTAACAGGGAGATGCGGTCTTAGAGACCGCACTCGAAGAAATAACTGAATTATTTTAAAAAGCATCTGCTGAAATCGGTTGAAAAAGTGCACGTGTATTGAAGGTCACAAAACAGGAAGCTACAGGGTCAATCAAGTCAATTGACCTAAAAATAGAATAGGGGTGACAGAAAATCCATCGCTAGTGGTCTCACAGACCGCACGTCCCCAGTTAAGGGTTAAAGTAACTAGAAGAGATAAAGAAGTCTAAATGATACAGTTGATATTTCATTTAATACTTGCCCTTTTGCTTGATTCTTCATATTAGGACTCTTATTTGTAGAGTTAAAGTGAAAAAGATAAATTCTTTAGATGCATATTTCTTTTTAAAGACCAAGCTGCATCTTTTTCTTATTTTTTTAAAAAAGAACTATATACTGTTATTTAAGAATTGGGACGATCTGGTTCATTTAATTAAAAAAAGAATCAACCCAGATCCGCTTCGGTTAACTCAAGACATCCAGGCTCTTTTACAAAACATGTTTCAGACTAAATAGTTAATTTTACTATAAGTACAATATATAAAAAAAAGATTCACTGAATTTCGAAATAGTTGATTTTACTATAAACACAATATAAAAAAAAATCGCTGAGTTTCGAAATGCAAAATATATTATACAATGGCGAGAGTCTGTTAAATTACAATTTATTGGAGAAAAGAATTTAAATTTACTTCATTTACCTTATTCTTGATTTACGAAATACAATCTAATTATTTGAAAAGAAGCATCCGCAGTGTTTTAACTTCGAAATTTGCAGGAAATGCCCACAGTAATCCAGTAATTAGTTTTAGGACCAGAGAATTGCTGATTCCAGATCAAAGAGAAAGAAGTTTGGAATATTGCCGCCTCAGATGCTTCCCTTGTTGTCAGATAATGGATAAAAAGCGTAGAATTTATCTCCAATTAATCTTCAGATAGCTTCAAAATAGCAAATTTATCTTACTAATGAACTAAGTTCCGGATCAAGCAATTACACTGTTCCAGATACGGACTGGTGTGCGTTAAATTTGATGAAATTGTGGCCAAATGCAGTCAAACCAGTGAAAAATTCGGTGATGATACGCAAACTCATGTGTTAACTATATCTTTTGAGTAAGGTTCTAAGATACATGAGTCCATTTGAAAATATTAGGAAATATCCTTTTCTTTGCCGTATGTACTTGGCTTAACTAGTTGATTAAATAGATTTTATAATATTAATACAAATGGTGTTTCTCTGTGAAACTTACATGTTTAATTTTTTTTGTTTGCATCAGAGAATTAAAGAAATCAGTGAATATATATATATCTGTTTTTATTTTATTTTATCTGAAATTTACATTTAAAATGTTAAACGAATTAGAAAGACGGTGTTAAGAAACTTTTAATTTAAAGAAAAAATTTAACTTGAAAATAAATTATTCACATTAAAGACTAACTTTGATTATTTATTCATAGGAAACAAATACATAGCCCTATTCTTCTCCTCTAACAGTAAGTAATATCATTTATAAATCTGCCATGAATAATTATTTTTGAATTGCAAATATTTTAAATTTAATGTATAAAATATTGCAAAGTTTTTCGTTTCTTTTATAATAAATAATTTATCTGTGCATTATGAGTTGATGGTTTATAGAGTATATGCAATTATTTGATTACATTGTACCAAGCAGATTTTAGAGTTGGGAAAAGCAGCATTATTAACACAGTCAGTAAAAAGTTAAGGACTATTTTCCCTTAATTCTAAATTTTGTCACAATATTCTTACAAAAAAAAAACAAATAAAATGTAAGGCTTATTTTTTATGTTTAAATTTGGTATAATTAGTCCTCAATTTATTCTATAATTTCTGAACTTAAAAAAATAAACTATCTGTTTATTTAAAGGTATTTTACAGTTGTTTTTACGTTTCATAATTCGAAAAAAAAACCCCTCTAGTCTTTAGGATAGAAATATGGCTCATTTCTTAGCTTAGGAACTAGGTAATATATTTCTTTTCAATTTAATCTATTGAAAAATTCGAAAATATAAATACTTGATATTTTTCAAAACTTAATCTCTAACTTAATCACATACTTTAAATCTCAAATACGAAGAATTGATATCTATCTCTTCTATTTTAAAGAGTTGAAATTACTACCATTTTTAAATGTTGAGCATTAAGCATTTGAAATGGAGCATTTCGAAATCTGATTCTCAAATAATATAAAACAAAGCTTGATAAATTATCCTTTAAATATCCTTAATCCATATTGTAGCATTTCTGAAATTTTTTTTACTGATTTCCTGACAAAATATTTTGCAATTGGTATCATAAGACTCACGGCAACTAAATAGAAATGGGTCCAGTTAGGATGTCCACTTTAGAGAAGTTTGTCATAAGCTGATTTCAAGGTGGTGATTTCTGAAATAAAGACTATAGTTATTGCTTCATGTTGTTAGTTTTATTCTGGCCTATTTACAGCACGTTTTCATTTATTCTTATTAAAAATTGCTTTTGTTGTAACTTCAGTTGCTTTAACCCTTTCGCCGTCCTCTCTTGTCAGAGAAAATTTCTGTTTTTCCTAACTTTTTCGCCACATTAGAACATACAAAAATAAAAAAAAAAAAAAACTGAAACAAGTAAACATTTACAAATCGTTTTAAACGTTAAAAAGTTTTAAAATGTAGAAGAACACTTGAAGATCGCCCTGCAGAAGTTTAACTTGAACGCACTAGACGCGTTACGGGTGACGAAGAGGTTAAGTCATTCAAATGGTTTTGAATATCGTATTTTTAGATGACTTTATTTTTTTTTCTCAAATTAATTTAGTGAAAATATTAATTATTCAAAATTTTTAATATTTTTTTATCACTATATAAAAAAAATTCCATGCTTCCACTAGCTAAGAAGATTCTTATTAAATTTTAGAACATAATCCAACGAATGAGCTGCATTCATATATCGTTGGTTCCATTGCACGTCTTGACAGTGATTCACACACTGTGATCTTATTAGTTCACATCCACATCTAATTAAATGATTCCTTGTCTTTTATAGATAAAGGATAGAGAAGGGGGTCATCTGATTAGAGCGATGATCCGCATCACATGCGTGAACAATAGCAGTGAACAATCCGAGTTTTAGCACGTTATATGCTAAACCTGTGCTTGCGTTTTAATCCAAGCTCAAATCAAAAACATACACTCCTGAGAAGAATGGACGAGTTAGACTGCTTCAATGTCTTTTATGCACAGCAAAGTAAACTAATTTAAAAGCATGCAATTCGTTCTGAGAGTTTTGAAATATAAACTTATAAAATTTTTTTATTATAAAACTAAAAATTATTGAAATTATTATATACAGATTGCGTTGCCCCGGGGGGGGGGAATTTGCATAATTTTCATATTATTAATCAATACATAAATATAACACACTATACAAATAAAAAATATTAGCCAAGAGTGTGAAAGTCTAGTCAACAAATATAATAATAAATAAGATTTTCAATAAAAGTTTCTGTGTTTAGTTTTGGAAATTCCTAATTATATATACAGTACACTCCCGATTATCCGCGGAATTGGGTGGCGCGGCCGGCGCGGCCGCCGCGGATAACAAAAATCGCGGATAATCCGAAAAAAGCTAAAAACGGGTATAGCAAAAAAGAAAATAGTCATTCCAACTTTGAAAAATCATTTTATGTACAATAAAACGTCAAATAAACAGCAGGAAATGTTTAACTAACGCTTAATATTTTAGTATATCACTCAAAACGAACCTGAAATGCATTTTGTTAATGAAAACAGAAAAGTGCTTAGTATTTACGAGAGGCATCAAGGATACACAGAAAAATTAATACATATGTACTGTTTTAATACTGTAATGTATTATGTAATTACAAAAGCATAACTGTAAAACTGCGCCTTTTTGAAAAAATCAGTCAAGAAAAAATAAAAAAAACTTTGTTCGGCAGGCGCGGATAATCCGCACCGTGGATAACCCGCCCGCGGATAATCGGGAGGCTACTGTATTCTAATTATATATAATTGTTTACAACGAACCCTCAACATATACCTATAACTGACAACTAATCATATTTATTACAGCCACGCACCATTTCTCTCCATACAATGGAGAATATGTTAGAGCCGATAATAAAATATTAGGAGCCTTTTACCTTTAGAATTTTACTATTTTTGCGGAATGAAACGAAGTGAAGCGCATCATAGAGCGACTGACTTAAAAGCACTTATCGAGCAATTATTATCATTTATGAAAGGAAATAAATCTCCTGAAAGATCCAAAGTTACTTACATTCACCTTGGTTTAGTTTTGAAAGTACCGTGGATGATGTATCTGTCGATGTAGGAAATATGGTAGCCGAGTAGAAAACAGTAACTTTAATTGGCTCTTCTGCTTTACAATGTTTTGGACAAAAATTTAATTTTTGTTATAACTAATTTTTATTTTTGTGATCTGCATAAACTTCGGCTTTATTACTTTCACGTGTACGTATATTGTCAGTTAAATATACAAAACTAAAATACTGTAATTGTCAAAAAATTTGACCTCAATACTTGTATCTCCACTTTGCAGATCTCCCTAAACTTTTTGGAATTATGACTGTCTTTCCTTTTTTTTTAAAACGATAACTCAAAATAATGAGAATAATTTATTTAATAATTTTAAAATTTTAATATATTTTTTAAATTATAAAGCATTAATTTTCTAGTATTTTTTTGAAAACTAATATAATAACATAAAATAAAACTTTCAAATTATTAATTTTGCTACAAAAGTAATTTAAACACAACTTTTTCATTTGAATAAGTTCGATTACAACGTTTTAATAATCAAATGAAAGCACAAAAAGAAATAATTTTCAAAATAATGTAAGCAAATCTCCACTGTTAGGAGATCTGAATTTATGGTGTAAAAGACAAGAAATAGAAGCAAATTTTTCATATAGAAATAAACTATTGTTGAAAGTAAATTGGTTCCTTAATAAAAAGATTTTATGATTAATTTTTAATTAAATTTATATTAATTAATCATCAATTTTATATTAAAAATTATTAACACTTTTTACTCCAGTGAAGTAAGTGTCTTTCATATTGTCAGTTAACCGACGATCAAGTAAAAATATATCTAAAGTGCAATTATAAGCTATAATGTAAGAATATTCTTCGACGAATCACCGTATCTCGTGTATGACAGACGCCGCCCAAAATAAATGAAATAACCTTAAAATGTTTTTAGCATGCAAAATTTGAACTCAAGAGAATAAATCTTCATTCAGAATTTAATGATTAAATCCAGGTACAATCTGAATTTGAAATCCTGAAACAGAACAGGACAGTGAGTCAGTCAATGATTTTTCATTCCAGACTCCACAAAAAAAGAAGAGTAATTCCTAAGCCCATAACGACACTTGACAACTCAAGTATTCTTCACGCACTACTTGACATAGCCTGATTTTCACTAGTTTTTCCTCAGACCCATTATTATTACTATCGGCAACCTTACTATTAGTTTTATTCTTGCATTGCACTTCTTCCTGTGGCTGACTACCGTCGTGTCTACCCGGAATAAAAGCGAGCCAATTGCGGTTGCTATCGGTACTCGCCATCTCGGTCCGAGACAATGTTGACTGGATTGGAAGTTTTGCGCCCGCAGGGTGACGACCCCTTTTTATAGGGTTGGATGCGAGAGACGGGTCGCACGTGTCATGTGGGACAATTCTCGGGTATGCGTGGGCTGAGGATGGTCTCCTATGATCTTTTGTGATCACTCTTGTCTTTGATATGCAGAGTATCCTTTTTCAAGAAATGCTCAAAAACAGAAATAAGGTTCAATGAATCACCCAGCACATTAACTTGAATGAAATTAAATTATGTAACGTTGCGTTAAAAACGTTCTTAAAAAAAGTGGGAGAAATAAACATCGAAGTACTATGCTCAACTTAAAAATAATTTATCACGTATAGATTCAAAAGAATTATTTCTTTGTCTTTTACCTTCATTTCATGTTTTATCTCTGACATCGTAGCCTGTTGAAGAAAATCGAATGCGCAAGTTAAATAAATGCTCTATCTTTGACCAATTATGCCTAAAATTTTATTTTCAACTTTCACATACTAAAATTTTACACTCGCTTGAATCCTCCAAATCTCATTTACTTTAAATGTAACACATTTTATATACAAAAGGCAGTATTTAATTTTGAAAAAAAATTTACATTAAAATTTTTGTTGATAACGTCTTGCAAAAATGGCATATTACACACACACACACACATTTTTAACAGATGTGTGACTGAGAAGAGAAGACACTTTTGAATTTTTAACTTCGATTTATTTCATCCGGGAGGCATATTATGTACAAGAAGTGACGATGAAACTGACGTCCGCTCACATCGCGATACAAATGCAAAAAGAGAGCGCCAGGGACCGAAATCTTTCTCTCAGTGATTTTCTAATGAAATTTTGATAGGGATTTCTTTGACACATGTAGACTTAGGAAAGAGAAATATAGCTATCTTTTAAAAGATTATTGAAGCATTAAAGATTTTTATCCCTTCACTTGGAGCGTGAGAAAATGCTGAAGTCTTCAATTTTCTACAACGCGTGTAGCATTCATTAAATAAAAAAAGTAGAAATTGGATCAGGAAATAAGAGAGCATTTTAGAATGAAGTTAATATGGGCTAAATTAAGATAGATAAAAATTTAATAACCATCAATATAACCCATTTATATACTTGAATTTAGTTTTAAATAATATCAATATTTCAATAAATATTACAATCGATATTTAAAACCAGCGATAGTGTTTGACACCAAGAATTTTCTTGGGTATTTAAACAATAAAGTACGTTTTAACTTTAACAATAAAAAATCGAGTATACGTATTGGATCTTTTTCCTTCTCCTCGGCTGTATTTTATATTTACCATTATTACCCGTTTTTAGTGTTTGGATAATTATCGTCTTCACATGTAAGGATAAACAAATAATTTGAATTGTGATAAATTTAGTTCAAAATTATACATAAATATACAAATGTGGTGTAAATGTTACACCATACACCATATTTCATTCAGACGCAATTACATTATATTTTCTTCTTCAAGGAGATTTAAAAAGAAGAAATCCATAAAAATTTCGAGGTCACAAGTATTGACGATTATAATACTTTCTCATCGTGTTATTTATATAAAAAAAATGATTGTATTATTTATATAAAAAATGCTTGTGTTATTTAAATAAAAGTAAATGAAAACTGTTAGAATTCACAAAGTTTTCTATAATTTTGGAATATGCAGGAAGAACATATAACGTCACTATCATATTAAAAAGTCATATAATAAATTTTCTAAAATATTTTGCTGATTCTGGACATTTTGAATAGGCTTAAATTGCTATATATAATAGGTGATTGTCGTATGTTCTCACAAAATGTGCTGTGAGGAATTTTTGACATACGATATTGTGATATAACAACGGCTGTATTAAATCGGGTTCTCACTATGTACAGTCTATATAAACTGGCACCGGCTGTAGCCAGTTTTTAATGCATCAAAATACACTAGCACAACCGAAAAATCTCAGAAATTCGTCATCTAGTACCTTTATGACATTTCAACCTCCACCGATTTTTCGCGTTTGACGCATCGAGTATTCAGATAATAGTACGATCAAGACAGGGGAGGGGGCGTGTCTGAAAACACCTATATTGTCTTTGAAATAAGTCGTGCTCTTTTTTCTTTTTAAAATTAGAAAGTCGCTCAGAAATTTTTGTCGCAATCCTCTGTCAAGCATAACCACATTTTCCCTCCTTATCTGCAAACCAATCTCGATAGAAGCAATTTTTGGCCTTTGTCTTTGTGATCTGATTATGCACCCATGAAAGATTAAGGCTCAGGTAATGACCAGTCCTTTAGAAAGGCCATTGTCCAGAGAGGAAAATACTGTAAAGGCACGTGGCCTGCATGTTTTAGAAAAGTATTTTTCGCTTGGGGAGTGGTCAAACACATGAACTTAATTTAGCGCACAAAAGAAGATTGCTTATTACGATTTGTATTTCTTTCCGTAATAAAGACAGCGCAAATTCTCATTTAATAAATATTTTGGATGTATGATTCTATATATTTTCTTAAAAAAGAAAACTTTGTTATTTTTACTATCAAATGAATTTACTAATTTTTATTTTTAAATCCTCATTTTTAATAGTGTGTATACTTAATCTTTTTAAAATTATAATTATTGCCATCTTTTTAGTCTTTAATTTATAATTTGTTATTATGAATTTTACGGTATTTTAAAACCATTCTTTTTAATTCATCATTCATTTTTCTGAATTCAATTTCAGATGTCGCCACTTGTATAGAACAAAGTAATTAAATCAATCGACTAACTGACAGTTTAATTCTGAAAGTATTAAAATACTATATTTTAACTGAGAATACTTAAGTGTTCAAAATTTCAATTTCTTTGCATATAAAGGAATGTATGTAAAGCCGACTGCAAAATTTTGTCTTTACAAATATGAAATAAATCAAGTTTGATAAAAAATATTTAAAAAGATATTTATTATTTGATTTGATCGTAAATCCATAAGTTCTAATTTCACCAAATACTTATGTTTAATATTTATTTTAATTTATTTTTTGCACATCGATTATTTTTCCTTCTCAATCAGAATAAGATAGATTTCTCACAGTAGAATTTGGAACACTTTTCGAAGTAATTATCTTTTCCTTATTTACGGACAAGCATTTTTCTTGGAAAATTTAGAAAACAAATTTTTTCGTATGTCTAGTAAGTGACATACTGACTTATTAAAAGGTCGCGACGTTGACTCCGGACAACTCGAAACACGACTTCACTAAAAGATTTGCCATATGTATGGCGTTGGCTACATTAAATTTAATATCGTGGGGCAAACGTCTTCCTATTGGTTAGATGCAGAAATTTGTCTGCTCAGCTATCTCAAAAGAAAGCGAATGATAATCGTCACACTAAGCGACACCCATTTAACAATATAAAAATGTTTTCAGAAAGGTCTAATTTATAACTTAGAATTTCAAGAATAAAATTAAATAGCAAATATCAAAATAATAATTTTTTTAATTTATTTCCCTTTACTTTTCTAAAATTTGCATCACTAAAGAATATATGCGCTCTGAGAGTTCACAACTTCAAAAGTTTCTGAAAAGATTAAAAAGGATAATTTTTGTATTTTCTTGAATTTTTAAGAAAGTTTAATGGGAATTTTTGCTAGTTAAGAATTTAAGTTTCATTTTTTATCAATGACTGCAAGTGAAAATAAATTATTGTAAGACTTGAAAGATTTTAATATAAAACTCTATGAGGGAAACAAATTTCAATAGAAAATTGTTTAAGGTATAGACTTCGTTTTGGATAAATCTTTTGAAAAACGCTCTAAAATAATCATGTTTTGATTCTAAATGTTTTTAAAATGGAAAAAGATTGAAAAAAAAAACCCATCTATGAAACCCAAATATACTAATTAAACGCCAAAACTGGTTTAAAAATTAGAAAAAAAAAAGTAGTTTTATTTGGTTAAAAAGGAGCATAAAAATCTTTTAATTTTGAGGTTTATCAAAGGATTTGCTTAAAATTTTGCACATAGCTTAAGAAATATAGTGCCTAATTCCTGAACTAAAAAATCAGTTGTATTTATATCCACTCTTTAAACAATGTAGTTCGACAGATAAATAACGTGAAATTTTCTTTTTTTTTCCACATTTTTAAGCAATAACACAACTACAGAATATTTCTAAATAAGCAGGCTATTTAATTTTAGTTCAGAAATTGCTGAGCATATTGAGAAATTACGACGAAATTTAAACAAAAAGTATGTATTAGGTTTTAAATTATAAGATTTTTTATTAAAAAAAAGTAATATCAAAGTTCCACCAAAGATTAGAATTTTAGAAAATAGCATTTAAAGATGTAAAATAGTATTCAAATGTATATAAATACAAATATAAAACTCAGTTTAACTTTTCAAAAAGGCTTAGTACTAAAGTTTGGATGGTTTATAAAGACAACTGTTCAAACATTAAGCATATTAAATAAAAATGTGTTCATATTTTCGCAAAAATAAATAGACTTTTTAATTTAATAATTGTAGTAGTTTTAACGTTCCCACAACCCTGAAAGGTTCCTAGCAGTGCAAAAAGCCATTGAAAGATTTTGAGCCGAGGAGGATACTCGAAAAAATAGCCAAAAGGCAGGACGATCATCCCTTTCACGAATCTAAAATATCGGATAATTGCACAAATAGAAAATTGGCTCATGTAGAATTTTTTTTTTGAAATCTTGTAATTTTGAAATAATTTGAAATATATTAAGAAAGTTAGGAAGGATATCGTGATCAGAAATCTGAAAAAAAAAATATTCATTTAGAAAGTTTATCTTGAAAAAGAAGTTGATGCAAAATAAGTTTCCAGTTTTAAAATACTGTAATTTTTTTTTTCTTTTAGGATAGCGAGATGGAAAGGCAAAAAGATTATCTAATTGATGAATGGAGTTTGAATGAACAAATTTACATGATTATATATTAAAAAAAATTAAAAAAAGCGAGCTAAAACAGCCCTCGAAACGATGAATATGAGAAAAACTATGAAACAATTGTGATTTGATTTTAGTTTGGGCTAGCGTAATAGTTCCTGAATAAGGTTGATTCTAAGCAAGTGAGTAATTAATATTTTTATCTATCTGGATATTTTGAAAGAATATGCCCGCAAAAGTGTCTCCGTATTAGGATTTGAGACCAATAAAATAATGACACCAAACATATTGCTTACATTTTACAAAAATTGCAGCTCTTAAAAAAAAAAAAAAAAAAAAAAATAGAAAAGACTCAGAATTACTACATCTCCCACCAGATATAGCCCCCATTGACAATTTATTGATTATTTATATCAATAAATCAGAAAACTATACATCAAAACTTAACTTGATTTTAATAAGTATTTTTAGCAGAAGCTGCAGAGAATGTATATCTTTTTCCTCAAAATTTAATCAATTAAATGTCACCAGGATTGAAGGTCTTAATTAAGGTCAAAGGCTATCTGAAACCTTGTTAATTTACTATAGAAATGTGTTAATTTTATTTCCTCACTCCTTTTGTTTTCATTGCATACTTTTATGTCCACAAAATACATAGAGTTTTGACATACAACTCTCCACAAAGTGCATACAAGTTTAAATTAAGTTTGTTTTTAAAATTAAATGTTTATATTTTAAATATTTTCTTTTACTTTGAAATAAAGCATAATTTTACTGTTATGGAAATATATCATGTTTTTATGCAACTTACCATAAATTCTTTTTCCTTCAAATGATAGCTATACTCAGGACGTACTTATTTATTTTTATCATTAAGTGTACCAGCACACATTTTTCTTAGAAATTAGACTTCGTGGAACATGTTTTTGCAAACACAAATGTTTTACTATCGTAATTCCTGCAATCGGCAAAGAATTTATTGTATATCTGCACTTAGTTCCTTGCCTAGATTTTTTCTTTGAAGGTAACAATTTTTCTCTTAGTAGATCTTTGTCGTTAACAGAAATTTTCAATTTAATATCTAATAATTTTAATTTAATATTTTTATATCAATTTTTAACATTCCTATGATGAAAAATAAGTATTTGTAAAGAGCACAAAAATTATTTACATTCTCCACAGATTTTACAATAGCGAAATTTTAAAGTAAACTCATTTCAAAGGAATAAACATGCTTTGCTGTTGCCTTTCAGATGCTTTACTAATCTTTTAACCTACAAATTTAATAAAATTATGAATTATATCTTCTTTTAGACATTGTTATTTCAATCGATATAAGGACATAAAGAATTCCTGAGACGCTTAAGCGTCTCTAAGTGATTTTTGTTTTGAAATTAATTGTTACTTCCAGTAGTTGCAGATGCAGATATAAAAAATTCTTGAATTCCAAACACGAATTAGACACCATTACAGGCAAAGAGGTTAAATGAATACAAAAAAAATCATTTCATTATTTTCTTCATGCTGAAATATTCCATCAACATTTTTAGAAACCACACATAAACTTTTCCCCTCCTCGCCATTCTGCAGCGTATTCTTAGCATTCAAAATACTGTTTGTTGATTTCAAACTGTATTGTCTGTTTCAAAGAAAACAACTAATAGTTCATTTTGTGATAAATAACTACATGCCAACCTCGGACCATTCCTCCTCCAGAGATGTAAATGATTTTTTAATACCCGAAGAACAATAAAAAACAGCGTCCATCCAGCGGCGGGCATGCCCACCTCATCAAGGGTAGAACTGCATTGCTTTTTTTTCTTGTTGGCACTGCCTCCCTTTGACCTTCCATAGCGTATATTTTGCCTGTCTCATGATTATTTTCTTATTCCCTGGTATTGCACTTTGGAACGAAATGGATACAAGAGAAATACATTACTAAAACAACAACGTTTTGAGTTCCTAGCACCACTTGGGAGAGACGGGGCAAGTGCTTCAACAAAAATCTTCATTCGTCTAACTAGAAATGTTGCGCAAAAGTAATCTAAAGAGACGAAACTACCTGCGTCGGATCTATTGTGATAGAGGGTATATAATTGAGTGTTTGCGAGTAGCCTACTAAGTTATATCCTGCTCGGAATGGATCTTTTGGGGTTCCGGTATTGTACTGAAGGGACCATCGTCAAATATAAAATAGGAATGTCTTTTGTTTTATGAATAGAGCATGCCTTCATTTATATTTAAAAAAGCGAATGCGGTTATCTTAACTTACACGAAAAAATAAAGGTAGGGAGTATATTTAGTATTAAATGATATAGAACTAGATGTTGAATTACAGGAATATTCTTGAAAAGATCTGGAAAATAAACTTGTGATAAAATGTAAATGTCATTTTAGAGAAGAAACTTTTTCTTATTTAGAATTGCTGAGAATTTAATCAAGAAGCACAACAAGTATTCATATTTAGATAAAATGCATCATGTTTTCTTTGGTAAATAAACTCCCGAATTTGAAAATGAAATAAAACATTTCAGAATGTTGAAGGCTCAGGTTTATTTCAAATTCATTCAAATAGAAATTTTACTCTTTAGAATTACTGAAAAAGTTTTAAAACTTGTATAATTTTAAAACAAACCAAAAGAATATTTCTGAGAAGAATTAGTAAGGCGTCAAATGAAAAATAACAAATCTTGGTTTTATGGTACTATTATAACATCTTTATATGCTTAGTAATTAAAAAATTCTTTCTAAATTAATTATTAATTCTGAAAAAAATATAATGATCTTTAAATTCAAACTTCGTTCCCGCCCCCCCCCCTTTATTTGAAGCAATTTTAACCGATTTCTCGTGGTTAAGCCTGGGTTTCATTGTTAAAATCAGATATAAGTTTTGATAATGATATAAGTTTTTCTTTACATTATACAATTATAATTTAAGAAATAAGCAAGGAAAAAAGTAATTGTAAATTTATTAGAATTTTCGTGATAACATAGAAATAATTTTAATTTATAAAAATTCAAGTTTTGTGTAATTTTCATATATTATTTGGCATATGTTTGTTGACAAGATTTTTTGATTGTTTAATCCAGGGTGCACAAGACATTGAGGTGAGAGGAGATTTCAAATAGTGCTAACAAGTCAAAATTAGGATTATCCAAGATCACCTGGTCAATTTACCATTTACCCTTAAGGATAGTACAAACATAACCATGAGAGTTACTAAATTCATGTATGAAAGTGGAATTATTCATCAAAATAAGTTTATTTGATAATAAATGTGTAAAAATATTAAGGAATAATAATTCCTCAGGGGTTATTTCTTAAAAAGTAGATAAAATTAATATCTTTTTAAAATCTTTGATAGGAGATATTTCCATTTTAAATAAAAAAGGAAAATTCAGAAGAAGAGTCAAAAGCAAGAATGTTTTCAGTAACTTCGAGACATATCTTTTAGGTTTACAGAAAAACTTTAGAGCATTTCAGAAATTAGTAAATATTTATCATCTTTTTTGTACCTGTAAAAAAGATCGAAATTTGTGTACGCCCCCTATTCGCCTGATCGCCCCAAATCTGCATGCGGGAGGAAAAGTAAATGACTTTAAAACATTGTCTCCGGATAATTAGGGAGACCCGGGAATAACTCGCATTGTCCTTATCTAGTGTCTCTTCCATTCACGATCATCAACTCACAAATCACTGTGATTTAACCAGGCTAAAAATTCTGCCATATGTGGACTCTCTCTTCTTTTTTTTCACTCCTCTTTTCGAAAACAATATAGCTCAACATATTTTGTGCCGAAAAGAAAAATGTGGGGGTGTTTGCGTTTATTTCGACAGTCCAGATAATTTACCTTTTTGATCCTTTCATGCCTTTTTGCTTTTCTTCTTGATATACTGTGATGGATTTTTGACTTCTGATTGATCATATTAAAAGATGCGAAATTTTTCAATGTGGAGTTTTATTAAAAAACAACATATCGTTCCATAATAACCTGCAAAATCCTGAATTTTGAGTCTCTGTTCCAGACTGAAGAAGTGTTTCACACAGTTAAGAATTTCAGAAATAATAGCTTAGCAAGCTGAATCTAAAGAACATTTAATCAAATGGAGAGTAAATTTTTTTAAAAAAAATTCTAATTATGGAAAATATTCTTTATTTATTTTTAATTTGAATGAAATTTTTGAAATTCCTCTTAAGGTGTACGTACACGCTTGAAACTTCGAAAATCGTTCAAAATATCGAATATTTTTTTATTGCTTGAAGATGTTCTCTGATCCTTTAGCTTTTAAACGATACTAAGATGTTGTCAATATTCGGAATATTTCTCGAGTTACAATTATTTTTGTTGAGGTACTTTCACTAAAAACTCTAGTTTCGGTTTTTTTAAACTCATTTTATAAAGAATGATATTTTTCCACTATATTGCTTCATTCAAGTAATCATAACTCAACAAGAAATTAACCAAATACAATTATTTATATATCATCTGTATCAAACAATAGATGTTTTGTGCCTCAATGAAAGTTATATTTACAGAAATAAATTTTTAATAGCTATTTAAAAGTTAAAATTGCAGAAAAAATATGGCTTTTTCTATTCATGGTTGATGAAAAAAATTGTTAAAAAAAAACTATATATTTTTATAACTTGATTGAGGCAGACAACATGAAGACTAATATTAGGCATAATTTCCAACTAGAATTGTGTGTCTGTACAAATTAGAATTTAAGATATCATGTTTAAAAAAATGTTAATGAGCTCATTAAATATTAATTAATTAATTAATAATTAGAGTAATAAGGTTTTTTCTCACGAAAATGACATTAAACATATATTAATGGCCTACTGTGAGAAAATTGAATTTTTAAAGTTAAAATTCAAAAAAAAATCTTCTAGTGTGTACGTACACCTTAAATAAATATGCACTATTTAGAAAAAATTAATATAAAAATTTTAAATCAATATCTGAATTATTTTTTTTAAAAGTGACTTTATTAAACCGGGGGAGAAGATGTGCCTTCAAGAAATCCCTATAAATATTTCTTTTTATCAGTTCGATTTTAAAGAAGTTAGCCTTTTGTCTCAATTATCAAACCTGGAATCCTCTTCCGAAGATTCTTATGGTCAAGAGTCCAGCTTTTTAACATTTTCCCAGAATCAGACATTACAAAAAGAAAAAAGTTTTCCTTTTAAGTTTTAATTTTCCTTTTCAGTTTAACTTCCATTTTCAACAACTTTACATTTTAGAACATTGTAAAAGTTTTCAAAAAGTAATGTAGATATTAATTTTTACTAGTTATTTCTTTCTAAACAATGCAAACTTAAGCTGCATTTCAAAAAAAGAGTATAAGTTAAAAAATTTAAATATTTCCAAATCAGCACTTTGTAAAATTCATTGCTGATCTGATTTAGTTATTATTAAGTTTTATATCTCATTATATATGTATTTTTAATACCCTCTCTTTGAAATTAATAATTTTGTATTTAGTCGAGGAAAATCGATGTTAAATCTTTCACCATTCCCTTATGAGGCAACATGTACCGTCACAAATAAAATTTGTGACATGTCTTGGATATCTAGCTCAACAACTTCAGCCAATAAAATTGTAATGAAACATTTTCTTGTTTTCGTGGCCTGTGTGACTATTGGTTCCAAAATAAAAAAATAATAGAGAGAGAGAGAAAGAGAGGGAGGGATTGATGTATTTGGACAGAATTTAAAATCCAATTACCGATTGTTTAAATAATAAAACACAAACTGCTAGTATGACTGGAAATACTATCATTCCCCTTTAATTGCAAATATTATTTGTATTTTCATTAAATATTGCATTTATTTACATGGCAATAACATATTTTATTATCTGTATACTAGTTTCTCTATTATAATCTGTATACTAGTTATAACGAAATGTAATTTTTAATGTTATGAAGGAAGGCAAAATAAATATTGCCTATTGATGAGACTGGAGACATTATTGTAAAAGTAAATATTTTGATCTACAAGATGGCGCAAAAAAATGATTCTTTTGATAATTTTTCTGAAAATTATCTCTAGAGAACCGCATGATAACGATATTAAAAGGAACGACGACAAACTGTTACAAAAAAACATAATTTTGGATATTTTCAAAAAAATTTAATTGTTATCAATCGAGATCTTTTGTTGCTTCACGAATTAACATGGCCATTTTTGACCATATACCATAATACTTTTTAATACTTTTAAGAATAAAATACTTTTAAATACTTTACTTTTAAGAGAAATAAATAAATACTTTTAAGACAAAGCAGAGTTCTCATAAAGGAGAATATTTTAGTTCAAGGGAAGAATACTCGAAGGAAAGAATTTTGTTTTTTATGAAGTAAATTAACTGGCCTTGAAATGTTGCTATGAAAACGAATATATGGGTAGGAATGGAATACGAATTTTATTCTTACGTAATCAAATACACATAAGCACATGTTCTTTGTCAAAAGCGTTTTCTGAATTCAATCTTTCTAAGATA
Organism: Argiope bruennichi; assembly: GCF_947563725.1. Lineage (NCBI taxonomy): Eukaryota > Metazoa > Arthropoda > Arachnida > Araneae > Araneidae > Argiope > Argiope bruennichi. The sequence goes on from NC_079152.1 coordinate 83,823,440, forward strand.
GAATTTGCTTTTGAATAGGTTGAATACAGAAATATTAAACTCAAGAAAGCACTGAGCATTTTGAAAATTTCTGAATTTTTCTATGGCATTCCTTTTATTGTCCTCTTTGAGGCGATAAAGGACTAGTTATTCAAGTATTTGGGCATCGAATAACAACAATGGACCTTATTTTTTTTTCCTGTTCCACCTTTTGGTCTAGAACGCCCGCATCGAACTATTGCTATTGCGTTTCACAAGGCTGAAAAAAAAACTAATATATATTTTTTTTTATCTTAAAAAAGATCGTATCTTGATAGCAATGAATTTTCCCACTCAATGTAAACGAAAATTCCCCCCCCCCCCATTTTTTTTCTCTTCTTGTTTTCAGTTTTCTTTTACGAAGATATAATGTATCAAGCATATATGAAAAAAAATTATTATTTTCTTTGATTTTCTGTGACATTTGATATAACATTTTCGCATCAGGTACTTCAATTATTTTTTTTAACATTAGATTTAAGAAAAGTTTCATTTCGTCTCATTTAAGAATGTATTCTATATAGGTAGAAAATTAAAAAAAAAATTACATTATGTTGCAACTTATCTTACATAATAACATATCTTTGATTGAGCAATTAAATATATGTAAATATGAATTCATGTTTCTATCTACTCTTTTTTATAATTTCGAATGAAATACACTTAATTTTTAATTAGTTGTTTCAAATACAGGAAATTTATGTCTTACCTATAAAAATCTGAAATATTTTATAAAATTTTTTAAAAAGCGGATGCATTAACTTGTCCAATTATTTAATTAGTTGAAAATAAAATTATCCTTTAATGCTATAAGTTGCGAGAATATTCATGTGGAACTAAGATCATTTATGGTAAGTGTAATAAAAATGCCTACAATATAATAAACATAAAATATATAAAAACGGAGTTGGTCTATTAAAAATGTTTTCTATAAAAATTTACACAATGAAGGATTTATTTTAAATTAAATTAAATTTCCTTTTCATAAATTTTAAATTTGATGTATACGTCAAATTGACTCGTCACTTATGATCAATATGATTAATATACTATTAATAATAACAACAGTTTTTGTTTATAATAACCAATGAAAAGTTCAATTATAATTAATATTAACCATGATTATATAACAACAATAATTGATTAATTACATTGATCATAACATATAAATAATAACTGTAAATCTGATGTAAAATTTTCCTGTTTTATTGCTTATGACTATTCTTTGTGATGACATTTAACATTCCAATATTTAAATAAAATAGTAATCATATAACTAAAAAATAGAGCAGCCTACTACTAAATGTCAACTGTAGTATTAACTTAGAGTTCAACCTTGTAAAACACCATTCTGAAAAGTAGAAATGGTAGAAAATTTATTTTATATTCCATATAATTATTTTGCCCATTCTTCTCAATTGAATATATTCCATATATTCAATTTTCCCATTCAATATTTCATCTAATAGAAAGTGATAATTCTTTTTTTAATTTTAATCCGGGCTACCTGGATATTGAAGAAAGGGGGGAGGAGAGGAAGATAAAAAAAAATTGCAACTGACTTGCTTAATATAGACTATATGGTCATTTTATTATTGACAAAAATTATAATACGATTGAAAATATAACAAAGCTTAATAATATTAAAAATGTTATGTTAATATATTGTTATATAACATTCCCTAAAATGATTATATTAAATGTGTATTGAGAAGGATAGGAAATTGAATTTTTCAGAACTGTTCTATTTTTTTTTAATTTAAATATTTTTAGGTAATTTTTTACAGATTTTTTTAATGAACGACTTAATCATGACTGTTTAGAAAAATGTGGGATAATTACACTTGAAAATTATAGCCGAATCGACTAATACGTTTACTGTTCTTGATTCCTAAACATAAACCTAAATTACCGTGCTAGAATAAGTATATTGCTGTTATATTAATAATTATTGCTGTTGTACTTCAATAATTATTGCATATTAATAATTATTGTTAATATTGCTGTTGCACATCTAAAAGTACAATAGCAATATTCAATGTTTACAGAATATTAGATAGCAAATAGAATATTATCATCAAAAGACAAAGATCTTAATTGATGCCAAATATCATTTTTTGTTTTTTTGTAAAATTTGAAAAAAAAAAAAAACTGTGTTGCATTAATTTTTGGTGTTTAAATTATCTATTTGGTTTACAGATTAAAAACGTTAGATATTTTACCCAATCTAAACAAAATATTTTATGTCAATCATTAAATCTCTTATTTTCAACTTAGCGGCCAATGAAAAATTTCTAGAAACTTTTCATTTTATAAAAATTAGAACAAGAATCGAAAGGAAAGATACAGCATTGAAACTTCTATATGTGACAATGCAGCATGATAATAGATTGGATCCATTTTATATAAATTTGATTTTTTAAAATTTGCTCCTAGTTATATTGCACCAATAACGTGCTCGTAAAAAATCATTTAATATCACTACAACGTTGTGTAGATGCAGTAAATAGAATAATGAAATGTATTGTTTTAAAATATACTTATCTTCAAAATTATCTATAAAAATTTATGAAAATTAGGAAAGACAGAAGAACCAGAGATAATACTGGTATAAATAAAATGCTTATTTCTTGACTTTTTAAGAGATGTAAAAAGAGTTTCAGAGGGATAGTATCGTTCGAAATTATTGAGGAAAAACTTAAACATTTCATTTGATTTTTTAATAAAAATTGTTATATAACATTCCCTAAAATGATTATATTAAATGTGTATTGAGAAGGATAGGAATACTTAAAAAAATACTTAAATAATACTTAAAAAAATGCTTTTTTAATGAGCACTTTCTATCTAAGAATTAATCATATACAAAATTTAGCAACTTTGGATCCAATCTTATGTCTTGTAGAGTATTGTGTGCGATTTTTTTTCATCATAATGTTGCATGACGCAATTTACATTATCATCTTTGAAAAACTGTGATGGGTAGGTCTTAATTTTCTCCAATTCTCGGTCTCCATTTATATACAGAAAATTTTGTTTTTTTTCTCATATGTTTGAAGAAAAATTGGATCTTAAATATAATCCCATATAAAGAAATTTAGTTTTTAGATGTATTGAAATCAAAACGACTACTCAATTAATTTTGTTCCCGATTTTATAAAATTCGATATAAGTATGCACCTTTACTTCTCTTCTACTCCAAATTTATCTGCCTAATTTTATCAGGAAAGAGTCATTTAAATTAAGAGATAAAAATATACTGCAGAACGTTTTTGAAATTTGCGTCGCAGCTTAGTGATACTTCAGAACCGAGAAATCACTGACAGTAAATATTTCTTCATGTTTTCCTGTGTTAACAAGCAAGACCAATGATAAATATTTGATTGAAAGTATTTCAAAATAATAAATTTCGATAATAAAGCAATTAAAATTTTTTTATGCTAATTAATATTTAATCTTCTTTTATCTTATTTTGGTTTCTAATATATTCATACATTCGGAGATAACGAAACATTTTTTTTTTAGGAATCCCATTACTATAGACGGAAATTTATCATTTCTATATTAACGATCAAAGTGAAAAATTCTTATAGCCAACAAATGCGACTCTAAACCCTCCAAAGAAAACTCCTTGTCTTCCTGCGAAAACTGTGCACAAATAGGGATCATCTAATCCTCAAATAAACCGAACAAATCCGGCAAGTACAATTCCATTTGGCCGGACAGCGAGGTGATGTCGAAAAGGTAGGCCCGGACACGCTTTTCCGCCGCAAACAAACCGTCTCGCTAATTCAGTTCCGACTATTAACTTTCTAGTCAACATTTCGTGCCTTGCCGTTCTGCTCGGAGGAATGTGCGACCTCGTGTGACCGCGATGGCTAATTGCGTCAAATTTAGCGGGGGCTTTCATCAGGAGATCACGAAGTGCTGGCCAGAAGGCTATGCCCACCCCATATTACACCATCAGCTGGATACTTGACCTCAAGGGTTTACGGTTGTCCGTCTTGAGCGTGTTTAATGTCTTTTTGGCCATCATTAAAGGCTGGGTTTATGTTAACTTGAGGGGAGGGAAAGGGCTCTGTGCCGGGGAGATACCACCAGATTTGCATTTGGTTGCAGTGATAAATGAAACGCTCGTTGCTTATGCTAATTGCCTGGGATCTGAATGGACGGAGAGGATGGGTTCCATCCGTAGGAAGCACAGGAGGGCCAAAGAGAATTAAAATCTGTAGAATTGGGCAGCAATGTTGGATGTAAGGATTTGAAATGCAGCAGCAAATATGCTATAAAGCAGGAATCATATATTGCGTATATACAATGTTGAAATCATTTTCAACGGTACTTACTGAGAGTAATTTCTTCGATATATATTGAGATTTAACGTTAAGTTAAATAAATATAATTCTAGTATCTGGAATAATTTTCACGATGAGAATATTCTTTATTTGTGAGTATTAGTTATTTAATAAACCATTTCCAAATTAAATAAATAATTTTTACAAAGATTTAATTTTTTTTTAACTAAAGGAGACATTTAAGTATTTTTTTCTCCTCGTATGATCTTGTGAGTCATCATTTTTCATCAAATAAGTTTTTCAATTTTTGACATATTCAGGCTAAATGCATCAACATATTATGAAAAAAGTAAAAGTGAATCTAATGAATAGTGAATCTAGTAAAAGTGAATCTAATGAATAGTGAATCTAGTAAAAGTGAATCTAATGAATAGTGAATCTAGTAAAAGTGAATCTAATGAATAGTGAATCTAGTAAAAGTGAATCTAATGAATAGTGAATCTAGTAAATCTATAATATTTTAATTATCAAGGATTTCGTAGCCATAAACTTTCAAGACTCGTTCCATAAACTTCCTATTTCCCTATTAAAATATTATAGGAAATGCTCAATATCTGCAGTGGTCGTTATGCCCAAAAAGTTAATCACGTAACAGAAAAAAAAATTTTTTTTGGTAAAAAAAGACTGATTTGATATTTTCTAATGCATAATACAATTAAAAAAGTGAATGAACTCAAAATCATAATTAAATATAAACAAAAAGCTTACAAAGAGCGATTAATTATTAAATAATTTCAACATAGTGGGAAAATAATTTTTTTTATTGCTAGAAAAAAATAATTAATGAGCTTTAACTTACATTTCTGTGGTACCAAAATTTATATCAACCATATTCATATACACAATTTTGCCAAATTTTCTCTATATAGTAATACTACATAAATTATTGGAGGGAAATAAAATAATTTTCCAAAAAAAATTTGGATAATCAAGAAAATTTTAACAAATGTTGTCTAAGTTAGATTTTTCAATACTACTAAGCAAAAATATTTAACAGAAGCGTGTGATGTAGTGATGTAGGATTTTTATTTTCTCATATACTAAGTATAGAGAAACTACTGCAAAAGTAAAAAAAATTCAAATTCGAAATTTTTGATGAATTTTCATGTTTTAGACCTCTCTGAGTCTATATTTTTGGAATTATGTCTTTCTAACTGATCATGCAAACGCGCTTTCAGGTAGACAAACGAAATTCAGTATATGGACTTAAAATCGAATTTGTGGATTTTTATCACATTTTGTATGGAATCTCATTAGAAGAAGCCTGTCTGGTTGTTTGAGTACATTTCAATTCGATAATTACAAAACATCAAGAGTTATATAGAAAAAATTTGGTATATACATACAGAATCTAAAATGTAGACTCATAAAATTTTGTACCAAATCTGTTAAAAGTTTGCCCATTTGTCAGTCGGTATTTTCGCATACATATAAAAGTAGTTACCTCATAAAGGCAATAATTTAAAATTTTGAAATATGGTATGTGTTCTTGCGACTTCAAACATAGTTCCATATCAAATTCTGGTTTCAATCAGTTACATATTCCCCGATGGATTCAGTAAAAATGTTTTATTCACACCAATGATCTGTATTTCGAAACGATTGTTCGCCAATGCTATGCAAGGAATTCGCGGGTTTATCTAAGATTCATATTTTTATGCAGCGGGGGGGGGGATTTTATTGGCAAGCATGCGAGAAAGTTTAAGGGAAACTACTCCCCTGGTTTGAGCTGGCACTATCATGGGTTAGTTAGTTGTTATTTTAATGTCCTGTTTTCAAAGAAACGCTATAGCTATTCTGGGACGGACCTCTTAATTTCGAACCACAGTCAGATGATGCGGAAGACACCTGAGCTAGCACTCGCCTTTCCAAAATTCCACACCACACCAGCGGGAAGACATTGCTGCGATCATGGAACTGATTAACCGACGGAAATAAAATTTTAAATTAGATCCAGAAGCAAGAGAATGCAGTAACCTAAGCCAGCAACAGCAGAGAATGTACATGGCGAAACGGAAGATAGCAATCTAAGATGAGAAATATTAATTCGAATATGTTTATGAATATTTGTGGAACGACATTCTGACAGTTGCATAAATCACTTTCTTACAGTGGATTTCGAATATCAGAATTTGAAACACGCTTTTCTGTTATTTAAAAAAGCCTGTAAGTTTTTGGAAAAAACCCCAATACTCGATTATTTTTAAATTTTAGGTTCTTAAACTTTTCAGTGTTCATAATCTTGTTTCCCATAGAAGCGAAGCAAGTGATACATTATAAGTGTATTATGTATATGCAAACGCAAATAATATAAATGTAAATTATTATAAAAATATACAATTTGTAAACCAAACAGTTATTTTTATGTGCGCGTGTGCCCAGACTGGATTAATCAAGTTTTCATAAAAATCTAACTCATTAAATCCAGGATTGGTTAACAAACACCATATTTGAACGGATTATATGACTCACTATATAATAAAATTTATTTTGTTACCGTCATTAGAATATGAATGAATAACAAATGTTGAATTTGTCCTTCTATTTGGCATCCCTACCCTTCCTTTATGGGCACCCAACTCGCACATAAAAAAAAAAACAGAAACATCTTCCTTGACCCGGGCCGTCACATGTCACCATGCAGGTTCAACCACTCGTAGCAGCTAATTAATTCGTTGATGAAATACTCATCGAACCTTCCGTGCAACAAGTTTCAGAAAAAAATAAATAAAAAGGAATAAATTGTTTTACGCTTTACCGGTGGGGCGTAAGCGCATTCCGTCCGAAAAGTAGCTGATAATTTTTTTTTCTTCACTCGCTTTATTTCTACGCTTTAAATTCACCTTTTTGTTATTTTCCGCCCTTTTCCCCGTAGTTTTCACGCATTGCTTCACTTTTAATTGAGCGAATCACAGATAATTCGTTCCCCGCATTATTTTTATGATTAAGCCGAGGATTAAGCTTGTTCCGTGAGTGACAACTCAAATATTAAAACACTTAACTAAGTATGTGAATATGATACCTATTTCCTATATTTGGAAAAAAAAGGAAATTTGGAAACATTTGCATAATAATTTTGTAGTGAGAAGCTGTTAAGAAGAGAGAAAAGGTTCTGCTTGTGTTATGAATATTAAATATGTTTATACTGAATTTTAAAGTGAGATAAAGCGATTTTTTTTTAATCCAGTGTGGCGGTCCTTTGGTGATTTGTGAAAGTTTCTTAAACTTTTTTTTCCCGATTAATGGGATATTTTTATTTTCTAATATATGAAATATATAAAGAGAAAATATGATACTCGAATTCGAAATGTCGACACATTATATTTCGGACTTCCCCAAGACCGAAGAATACACAATCATTCAAAAACATTTTGAGCTAGACAGATAAAATTTGGTACATAATCTTTACAACAAATTTGTAGATTTTTATCAAATTCTGAACGAAATACATTCAAAGTAAATCTGTCCAACTCTTTGAATATGTCAACATAATAACTACAAAATGAAGACAGCTAGATAGTTAAATTTTGGTATGTTATTTTAATAGCTAAATTCTAGTTGCAACGAATTAGGAACCAAATCCATGTAAGTGTTGACCCTCTGCCAGCACTTCTAAAAGTTTGTAAACACTATAATTCAAAAGCACAAGAATTTAAGTAAATGAAATTTGTTATGTGATTGTAATTGTAACTCTGTATCAGATTTTGATTTTAATCGATTGGAAAAAAAGGTTCCAAAATACAAGTTGCTAGGTGCTTGTATATTAACCACATGCTGGCTATTAACCGCCAAAATCACATTTTAATAGTCTTTTTTATAATTATTATTCGAGAATGTCGCGCGTTTATAATACATAAGTGTAGCAATTGCATTATTCCATCTTCTGTTTTGGATAACAGATGGCGATGCCTGATTAGGTACGCATCCCATAGTGCATTGCGGTTGTAATTAAAAATGAGAGGAGTTTCTGTTCTGTTAGAGAGGTGCTTGCGTAAATGTCTTGTCTTTGTGTTTGTTTTGTGCGAAATGTGATCATTAAAGAAATGTTCAAGAAAACATATACCCTCTTGCTTCCACTGCACGGATCATAATGATCTTCAATCCACCATATAAGTACATTTATTACAGAGTATACGGGAAAGTTTCAGGAAGACTACTTCTGTTGGTTTCTCAAAAAATATAGTTTATGGAGAGGATTCCGCATGCAAATTACTTGAATTTTCATTAGAAAATATTTAGCAACATTATATTAGATTAATTAATTTTTTTTTGTTAAATGCAAATATTTATTAAGGATAAAAAACTTGGCCAACGTTTTTTATGGAAAACATTTTTTCGTCAATATTATCCTCCTTTATACTGTAAAAAAGTTTAAATAAAACACACGCTTCAAAACGATGCACTAAGAAGAGCATGCGCACTAATGAATTTTGGTTCGGATTGCAATCAGTAAAATAGAATGATATAATTTTCTTATAAAGTTAAACTGTATTGTTATAAACAATAGTTTTAAAACTAATAAGAATTTAGTATCATATAAAAATTTTATTGTCCTTATAATTTCAAGCAATATTAAGAGAATTTTTGAATATATTAACTCTTTCTAATGCCGTGGGAAGTATGCTTCCCACCAAATTTATCAATCTTTGTATGAAATTATGTAGGTTGGCATAAGTTCTGACAAATTTTTTTAGTAAGTCAGAAACTTAGATGCTTCAGTTTTTTATCTCAAAATGACGCGTCTTGATTTGTTACTTAATTATTAATGAACCAAATTAATTAATTAATCAAATTAAATTTATCTAATAAGCTAAATGAATCCCTTTTCTTATTCTAATTTCAAGCCTAAAAATATTTAAACATAATATGACTAGAAAAAAAATGGCCCTTTAAAGGGTTAAATACTCGGATTTTTTTACAATATGCAATGGTAATAACAAAAATAACCTTCTTATATGAGCATTTAAAGATATTTTTTCGAAACATTTTATTACTGAATATTTTGTAAAATGTAATTATTTTTATTGAATATATTGTAATACATTAAATGATTTCATTACAATAAATAAAAATTAAATAACTATTTTTAATGAATGAATCTTTTTTTCTCTAAGGAAACTGCTAAATTTATATATTGCTAAAATTATCCCCCCCTCTTCACCCCCAATCTTTTTTTTGTTGTTGTTGTTGTAATGTGCTAGTTTGAATTCTTAATAAATTGCTATGGATTATCTTTAAAGCTTATTTCCTACAGTTTTAAGAATACAATCGAGTGTATCCGACTTTTTGAATATTGAAAGGAATAGGAATAAATTGGAACCAAGGCAAAGTGACGCACTAACTAGCAACACACACACACACACACACACACAAAAAAGGTTTCACATCACTGTCAGAAAGAAAGTTGTGGTAGCATCAATGAACTATGTAATCTTGAATTATATTTCTGTTTTTAAAATTCATGTTCTACGGTATATTGATCTCATTTTGATATAAGGTTGCAATAGCACAGTGGCAAGGTTCCGCCTTCGATCCAGGAAATTTCCGGGCTCGAAATCGAATCTTGCCAAAAATCCGCTATGTAGTTGTCATGGTGGAAAAAACATTTTTGAAAAAACAAAACATCCTCTCATTACTAAAGCATAAAAGCTTGGAGGCCTGTCAAATCAGCCTTTATCTTATCATATGAGAATTACTAATAATTAGGAGCTTCATTCTAAAATAACCTGTATGTTGCTTTAAAGTGGGTTATTGATATAATGAAGGTGAAATCGATCAGATATAAGTTACTTTTATAACCTATTTTGGGACTAAAATATCAAACTTAATTTTTTTTTTTACAATTTTTTTTAATTACAGCCAGTCACCCTGTTACTACAGAATTAAGCCTTATATACAGGGATTATTATAACTGGCCAGCCAGTCTTTCCTCTGTAGGAAATATGAAAAAACCACAATTGGAGAAAATTCGACGCTGAAATTATTTTAAGAACAGAATAAGTGTTTTGAAAACTTTACACATCGGAACATAAAACAAATGGTGAAAATAATAGTATATAATGAAAACTTTCAATTTAAAAAAACACACTTGAAAAATACGTCGAAATCTTTGTTTATTATCAATGCCACGCATCGGAATTTTATTGAGTTATAAAATGTTTAGTCTCTACTGTAATAGGGAACAAGCACAGACAAAAAAGAATTTTAGTTTTTAGGACTTCAGAGACAACATATGAAACAGAAAGTTTCATTTTATGTATGTCTTTTTTATGCGGAAATTCTCATCCTTTCTGCGACTCTTTTAAAAAATCACAGTAGGTTCTAAAATCTAATTTTGACTTTTCCTTTATTGTACAATTTTAGTTTTAACCTTTTACAAGATGTTATATAGCAGTACATGTAAATGTTTCTATTTCATATGTTTCTAGTTTGTAATATTTCTCGAAATATTCAAACTGAATTAAATAAAAATGAAAAAAAGTTTTATGATCAGTAGAGTAAAAATAATGACAAATAAATAAATAAAACTAAATAATTTTTTACGACACATGAGATCTGTATATCTTCTATTAAACAAATAGTTCAAATTTAACCAATTTTTGATCACTTATTATATAAGACAGGGGAAAAAACATTATTTTTTTTCAAAATACAAAAATTAATAAAAAAAATTTATTAATTTTTAAAAAATTATATTTTTATATATAAAAATTATAATTTTATTACTTTTTTAAAAAATTATTTTCTTTGCATTTCGAACTACTTTACCACTATTTTTGAAAAATTTTCTTTGATTTTAATATATATAGTTACTTAATATTTGAATAGTTATGTAACTATTCTTGAAATTAAATTAAAGCGAAGACAACTTATCTTTCTCTTCTGCATTTGGAAATAAAATTTGCAGTTTTTAATATAGAAAATATTACTAACTTAAGGAGAAAATTAGCTATCAGTAGATTAAAAGCAGGTAATAAAAATTTTAGACGATAAAAAGATTTGTATATTAGAATATTTTATACAAAGGTAGCTTTTAAGTAAAATAAAAAAAATATTATATATGAACGGATTCAATGCGGACAAGCACCGGATATATCAACTAATAGTTTATAAGCATTTATTATTCAATTCAAAATGTTATTTTATTTATTAGGCATTTTGGTTATTTAAGGAAAATTTTATCAATGTGTTGCGTTCATTTTATTCCTGTAAAAAATGATTTTGGATTATCTAATAGAATATATATTTAAACCAAAGAGGCCTATAACATGTTTTTGTGTTAAGTATTTGAATTAAAATTGTTTTTTAAATGCTAGACAAATTTCTTTTTTTTTTATTAAACAAAATCCAATGCATACGATTTTTTTCTCTGCGTCTCTTGGTGTTTGAATTAATTCCGCTTCAAATTTCTCTTTTGTTTTGGCTAACTAAGATCATTTAATTTATTCGAAATTCTTTTAGAATGTGAAGTCAGCAAATGAAACACAATATTGCATTTCATCCAAGTGGAAAATTTTTCGTCTTCCTTGTCTTTTGTTGCCAGTTGGGCGCGTAATTTTCAATTCGACATCTCCATAGATTATGGAATTCATTTTAACAAGAATGAGAGATTAATGAATTCGATTTATGAAAAGGAAGTAATGAAAATTGGCTAATTAACGTGATTATCGATAGAAAATGGAATCAACTCGAATTGAAATTTTGGACTGTTTATTTTTCACTTTAGAAATCACCATTTTATCTGCGGCTCTCAAAATAAAAACATTACAGCTAACTTTTAAAATTTTGGCTGGTTGCCAATTCCCAATGGATTTAGAGCTGTCTAAAATGCTGCTTAATCAATTGCTTATTTATTTCATTACAGTGCAAAAGCAATCTTCCTTTAGAAATTTAAAAACAAAGATCCGCCACTTATTTGACATCTTCTTTCTATGTTTCAACGTTCATTAGAGATACTACACAGCCTCGCATTCGTTGTTCTCAAAACGCTTACGAAGTAGAATACACCAAATCTGATTTTAAAAAATTAATCTCATCCGAATTTTGAGTTTCAAACATTAAAGCGATGATTGTATTAAAAACTTTTAATGCCTTTTTCAACGCTTTCACGCGTTCTCCAATCTTAGCAAACAATTCTAAAAGTCAGCCTTAGAAGAAATAGGAAGTCAAAATTTACGAAGAAAAAGGGATAACATTTTTACTGGAGAGTGTGTGAGAAACTTTGGGGGAGACCAGTTTTTCTGGTTAATGTATAAATAAGTGATTGCAAAAACATCATGCTACCATAAATATCTTTGGGCACATTTTCTGCAACGTTATTTGATAGGTTCCATTTGTTATACAATCGTGTCGATAGTAGTAAAGACAGAACTACGAGTTTCTCGAACTTAGATGCCGAAATATGGTTGTATACCTTTTTATCTTATTGCTCGTCGGATTTTAAGTGTCTACAAGTAGCAAGTAAACATAATGATCACAGCATCCATTGAAAATGTAATTTTATTGACACAGACAAATGTAGATTGGAAAATCTTAGCTCGCATTACACCAGTTTAATCACCATGACTAGGGATTGCAATACCGGTATACCGGGATACCGAATACCGGTATACCGGGATACCGAATACCGGTATTTTGAGCCATTTGTACAATTTTGTAATACCGGTATTCACAAGTTTAAATACCGGTTTTTCGGTATTTACTAGAAGTTTTTAAAATTGTCTCCACTATATGTTCAGGGATCGCCAACATAGCAAAACAGTATACGTTTTTGTTTTTATGTCTCCCTAACGGGCGAAATTAATTAACTAATTAATGGTTTAATTAATTGCTTAAAACTAAATTAGCGAAACATGGATTATCGCTGAAAGAAGAAATTGTATCCATAATGACTGATGGAGAAACAGTGCAACAGTTATGAAAAAAATTGGAAAGTTGATTGGTGCAAATCAGCAATTGTGCTATGATCATAGAGTTCAGTTAGGAGTAATAGATGTATTATACCAAAAAAATAAAGAACAGAAGAATCCAAATACTGTGGATATAGAAACTTTGAATTCCAATTTTGAAGAGAGTAAGAGTGATAGTGATATTGACAATGAAGATAATGACAATGTAATTGTTGAAGAAGATATTGCTAATAATAATGAAATATTAACACATCAAGAATTGCTTCCTATAATTTATAAAGATCGAAAAATTGTTAAGATATTTAAACGTTCCCCTATAAAAGATGACATATTAATAAAATACATACTAACTGAAAATAAAACAGAATATATGTTAATATTAGATTTTAAAACACGTTGGAACCGTTTACTCCTAACAGCACACATTACACTAGAAAGGCACACATCACTATCTGAAGATTATATATTAAATTGAAAAATCGCACAGAAGAAAGGCATATCAAAACAGAAAATGTCTTATGGTATTTACATAATTATAATGATTTTAAAAATGAAAATGAAAAAGAAGAAAAGAAAATAACCAATTCAAATCTGATTAAGTTTACAGTACATTTTCTTAAAATTTTTTATTCACAAACCTTTCCGCATTCAAAAAAATTCGGTTCAGTTATCGAGGATTATGATGACACTAATGTCGATAGTGAAAAGGAATTGTCTCTTGAACAAAAATTACAATTAGCGATAAATAAGAAAATTTCAACGAACCAAAATACAATACAGAAATCAGCTATATCCAAAACCATCCGATAAGAAATCGATTTATTTGAAGATGAGGGATTTAGAGGTAAATACTTGAAAAAAGTATATCGTGCATTGCTAACAGTACCACTAACTTTCATAGATGCCGAAACAGCGTTTTCGACAGCTAGTAATTTTTGCACAAAATTACTTTTCAGGCTTAAAGACAGTACAATTGATGCGTTATGTTTTTTAAGATCACATTTCAAAAATTTGTATTATTACCACAGACTGAATAGTGATATTTTTGTGATTTAAATAAATAAGTTGTTCCTTTACTTTTTTGTGATTTTTTATATATTGTTATGATTTATAAGTTACAAATTATTTTTTGTGATATTTATCCTTTCTAATAAAATTAGCAAATAAAACAAAGAAACACCTGTATTTTCTTTCTTTTTCTAAAATTTATAATTCCGGTATTAAAACCGGTATCCCGGTATTAAGATCTAAAAAATACCGAATACCGGTATTGAAATTTTGGTCCGATATTGCAATCCCTAACCATGACCATTGCATTAGTAGACCCATATTTAATATAATTGTTTGCTTTTACATTCTAGTCGTCTTTACAATTTATTAAACAACTATTTTGAATAATCCATGTGTATAAATTAATTGGTATAATTCCATTAACTGCACTCATGCAGCTCTTCCTAAATTGTCGTTTTCTTCAAATTCTTCTAATATTTGCTCATCTCCATCATATTACCTATATTATACAAGATAAAGAGTTTATAGAAATCTTTCACGGATGCTTTATCTTCATTATCAAATCCATAAGTCACGCGATCAAGCGCATCTCTATCCATGTTTTTGGCCTTTAGCGAGGACTATCCTTTGGGTTGAAGTCGATGAGAAAATCCCCCAAAATCAGGACTATCGACATTTTCAGTTCGGTGAATAACCTTTAACTCGAATAACTTTATTTATGAGAAAAAAAGAAAAAGAATTAACTCCAAAGTGGAGTTGCGACAAGGAAAAAAAATGCATCATCTGTGACTAGGAGAGCATGTCGGCTCGGTTCAGCATCTTTCACACTCGCCTTTCGCTTCGCTTGACTCCATCGTAAGCAGTTAGGTGCCCCGTGGGAAGTGAACTCTGGGGAGATAAGTTCTTTCTGTGGTATTCTCTGTATTACATAGTTTAAATTCATTACATAACTATTTTGTTTATAAAAGAAAAGAATACCTTTGTTGCTGCTAAATGTTCATAGGCTATTCTAAAAGATCCCTAGGATCTTAACATTTTCTGGCGGCATTATTACGATGCTCATTAATTTAAGATAGGGCGGACTACGAGATAGTTAAGATAGAATTTGATGATTCAGGTATATTTAATGAATATGTTAGCAAATATTTCTTATTGTTATTAATATTATTGCATTTTTGCCCCTCGTGTAAAGCCCGGCAGAGCTTTTGACAAACGACCGCATCCATTCTTGCCATCTAATGGGAAATGTTTTCTTAACATGTTCTTGGGAACGCTTTTACACTTTTTAGGAATTCGGATCTTTTGCACAGAATTCGGACCATGGAATATGTTGAGAATTGTTGATCACATAATTTTTTTAACGTCGAACAGAGCCAAAATTGCATGGGTTGAGCATTGAACTGTAGAATTTCGGGTTGCGGTGCAGAAATAAATACTGAACATAATGCAACTGAAATTATGCTGATATAACTAAAAATGAAGAACACATCAATACACTCTATTTCTAGTCTTCTAGTGCAAGAAAGGATGAGTGGGGTAAGAGGCCACATTACAGACTGAAAGTTTTTTTCTTTTCCTTCAGAAATCATTCCTTAGAGAGAATAATAGGTTCGATAAACCCGATTTTTTAGAAAAATTGCGTATTACTTTAACTATAATATTTTTTTTAACTGCAAGAGGCTTTTATTTTATACATGAACAGTTCTAAATAAAAACGCTCTAAATATGATGCTTTGATTTTTTTTTCATTTTATTAGAACTAGATGAATTCTGATAGCTATTCTAGCTTCTATCTATAGCTCTATCTATTTTCTTTATATATATTAAGAGAAAAATTCTCAAATACACTTAGGAAATTCGATGACATAATTGCAAACATTTACGTGAAAAAAGTTATATATTTAACAGACAATTTTGAATTAAAACTTTTTTCGCGTAAGCTTTTGCGACTATGCCTTATTATTTATTATATATATATTGAGAAAGATTCGAAAAATTCTCAAAACATAAGCAATGCAGATATACGTAACTCTTTATGAAAAATAAAAATAACTCCGCTGTTATACTGAGTTCTTCGAAGGATTAACTTATTCTAAGAAGACGAAACAGATGGCTGCCGGAAGTCATCAAAGGTCACTATAATGTACATGCACACAACTCTAAACTTCCTCTCCTTCAGTAAGAAATAAATTAATCATTATTTTACATTCCAAATTTTTTAACCACGTCCTTTTATCGTTTGGCATTCGGTTATTGTGGTGTTTAATTTACAAATTCAAATGTCGTAGTTGAATAAAACAACATTTTTTTGGTATGATGACAAAAATTGCAGGCGATATTAATTTTTTTTTTTATGTTTGGAAAAGTTTTATGTACTACTTTATTGGTAAGTCTTAGTTGATATCTCTTTTTAAGATGTGATGAAATCGTCTAGAATTAGCTCTCTGTCAAATAACGGATAATCGACGTACCTTTTTTAAGCGTTTTTTTCTCCTGTACCATTAATTAACATTAATGCATTTTACTGTCTTAATATTTGCATGGAGATGCTAATAAAGTATCAAGGAAAAACATCCAACTGCAATACCAGAAACAAAAGTATATATATATATAATCTAGAGATAAAGTTAGTACTAGAGATCGTCGCGATATTTATTTGGTTCTTAAAAAAGTTTATTGTTTTAAAAAGTTTTTTATTTATGTACTATTGAATTGGTAAATCTTAGTTGATATCTGTTTTTAAGATGTGATGAAATCGTCTAGACTTAGCTCTCTGTCAAATAATGGATAATCGACGTACCTTTTTTAAGCGTTTTTTTTTATCCTGTACCATTAATTAACATTAATGCATTTTACTGTCTTAATATTTGCATGGAGATGCTAATAAAGTATCAAGGAAAAACATTCAACTGCAATACCAGAAACAAAAGTATATATATATATATATATATATAATCTAGAGATAAAGTTAGTTCTAGAGATCGTCGCAATATTTATTTGGTTCTTAAAAAAAGTTTATTGTTAACTAAAATAAATAAATTATACTAGTAACTTTGGTAAAAGTATGTTTTTATTTACAAAGAACATAGGTATTTATTATATTTTAAGCTCACTATTGATTGATTACCTGGTGTTGCTATAATCTGTTGCAAGATGCTAATCGCAATCAAACTTCGATTTATTATAGTTTGTTTGACCATTCGTAATTCAACTTTTTGCTGCGTCAGTTATAAATGTGTTGAAATCGTAACTTATACTAATATCTAATATTTTCTGGTTATTTTTTTCTTTGACGAATATCTCTTATTGGTTTAAGAAATTAACTTAGTCATTTGCGGGTTTAGGTACACTGTGGGTGTAGAAAGCCCGCATTATAAGGCCCCTAACATTAAAAAAAAAGGGTTAATTTAATTTCGCATTTCATTGTATTTTTAACGTGTTAAGGATTCATTTTAGCTGAGAATTTCTGTTAACAATGTTAACATTATCTTAATATTTTATAAGTTATGGAATTTTTGTTTTTATATAAACTTATTAATTCGGCAGCTGGAAAAATAAAAATTAAATCTTGAGTGCTCCTTAGCAACCCTATGCAGCTGCTTAGTATATCTGGTTGGAAATTTGCCACTGAATGCTGTTCTTTCTATAATATAATCTCCATTTATTATTTTATTTTACTTAATAATTAATTTATTTTGTTCGAAAACTCAGGAAAACGATTTGTAATTTCAAAGAATTCGAAGAAGTTGCTAAAGAATATAAATCAGTTTTGAAACACACAAAAAATTTGTGAATGCAACTATCAGCGTCTCTTATTTAAAACTAAATTTTCATTAATTTATTTATTATTAAGATTTTATTTAACCTATTCTTGTAGTAGAATCGCGATTTCGTGATCGGAGGCTTACGATTTGACAACATGTTTCCATTGAAGTCTGAAAGTATTTAGGGTTTGGTCGTCGGCATTAAATCTATTGCGGTCAAATATCTTCCCTCTGGAGTAGTATGGAGTTTTGAAGAAATAATGTGATTTAATTATCATTGTTTTCATTTTACCGTTATTCCATCTCAAAACATGTCTCGTATAGTTTCAAAATAGAATTTTAATTTAATCAAAATTGTACTTGTTTATTCTTTACTTTTCCAGTGGCGTCAACAAATGAGATTGCCATGAGTGATTTATTCGTTATATCATCGTCCAGAATATCCTTTAAGAAAGCACCAACTATAATTTCACTATAATTTTTATTGCATATTTTTCTTTGAGTTATTGATGTTATGTTAGAATAATATTTTTTTTCATTAGTTAAGGTCTTTTCTGGCATTAAAATTGGAAGTCCTATTATCAAACTTAAAAAAAAAGGATTGCGAAAACTACTCTGGTTGCGAAATAATTCATTCCATTATCTCATCTTCGAAGACCTGTGTAATTTGAGAGAGATTGATCAAATGCAATTTGTTAAGAAACTATTCTTCGCTCTGAAAAAGGGTCCTCAAGAAAGAGATCCACCCCCACGGCTATTGGATGGAATTAGAAATTCCAATAGCGTCCAATTGAATCGAAGGTGAATGACCTTTCAGCTTAAAAGGTCTGATCTATTACAGGGACAAGGAACACAAGCACGCTTCGATACTATCTTCTGCCCAAACTACCGTGACATGAAGATTTCGAGCTATTCTATAAATTTTTTTGTCACTTTGAGTTTAGTAATTGATTGTTAATGGTGGTTAGTTAATTTATCTTTTCTGGAAATAGCAATGTGAATGCTTTTTTCAAAGAAGAGTGAAGTTCATGGAAAAGAATGCAATAAAAATTAACTATGTTGTCTTATTTCACATATATTTTGACCTGTTATAAAGCTTTTGTCATCTAAGAAAGTTTCGGTTAAGCCACTGTTTACATTAAAACATATGTAATTGTCACAGTACATATATAATTCCCACCTTGCATTGGGACATTTTTTATGTAAATAAGCAGTTGTTGATATTGTGAAGGATTTGCTAATCATTCTTAGTTAATTCATATAAATCAAGTTTCGAAATTTTGTATTTATTAAAGCGTATAAGGCATTTTGCAGTTAATTTTGAAGTGGATGAATATCTTGTTGTTTGGTAAATTTGCATAATACGAGCAATAATAATAATAAGCGCAAATAGAAAGTGATTTATTTTAAGATTTTTCAAATAATCTATTAATTATCATTTATCTAATGTCATAGAATAATTATTATTCTAAGAAAACCATAAGATGTTAAAAATAATCATTGTATATGTTTTCGCTTAGGAATGAGCAAAAACAACTGTTTTCACTGGCATATTTTCTAGTTGCAGATTTTCTATATTTATTTTCGTGACGAACGAGAAATTTTCGCTTTAATATTAAAAACCTATTCGCCTCATTTCCGATGTTTTTCACTTACTTTCAATATCGTTATTCATTGAAAAGTTTTACATTCCAAATTAATATCGTTTTATTTGTTGTATAACATATTTTTGTAATACATGCAAAACTAAAAAAAATAGTCCCTCAGCTAATTCAGTTTGTCGAATTTCACTTTTTTTGATTTTACACGAAAGATCATGACCCCTAGATAGCCACTTGTCCTACTTAAAAAATAAAATGTTAAAAGAATCCTTCAGTCTCAAGAACTCAATAGATATTAGATAAAATGCTCAATATTTAATTTCAAATGTAATTTACTTTTATTTGTTGTGATAAAATGTAGTACATCCAAATTCTTTGGAAATACTCAGTTAATATTATCAACATGGGGGAAATAACTAAGATGGTGAGTAAATAATCTAAATGAAAAACGTAACAGTTAACTTGCAATATTGATGGTTATTCTTAAAATAAGATATATGCTTTCTTCTGTTAATTTACTTCGTTTCGGTTGGGAAAATTAGTCAACTGAAAAAAAATTTCAATACAGTATGCTTATTTTCATAAATCAAAACCAAATTTGCAACTTTTTCTTTCTCCACGAATGCAATTTTGATAAGAGTCACAAGGGCAGGAAATGAAATCCCAACGTTAAAAAGAAATAAGCAACATATTTGCTTAAATAATATATTATTTTCATTAAAATTCCAAATTGTTAAATTAAACGCGAAAAGAGGCCTTTCAAATATGAAATAATAGCACTTTAATAACCCCTGTAATCAGTACGATTTTCAATGCATGCGTGCATTGTGTGGTACAGATTTCATTTTATGGAATATAATCTCGTATCTCTTGCATTTGACAATCAACAGTGGCTCATTCTGGTTGTGGATGAACCCGGATTTGTCATTCCATAAATTCTACAGGTGCTCAATAGTAGAAATATCTGGTGATCTCTCAGTCCAAAGGTGCATATCACACTCTTTAGATCACAGTGATGACAGCAATGGTATGAAAACGAGCGCTATTTCTTTTGGAAAATGCCCCCTAGATTCGAGATAAAAAAATGGCAGCACAATGATTTTATTTAACATTCTGATGTTCAAAATTGATATCAAGGTGAATGGGAAACGATGAGAAACGATGTTATCATTGTAAATTGCTGCCTAGACCAAAACTCTTGATGTAGAGCAGGTGTGTTTACCCTGCACACAGCATTGCTCTGAAAGCTAACCAAGTCTCTTTTTAACCAACATATGATCTCATTGATACCCAGACAAAAATGTGTCTCATCTGAGAACACAACAGATATTTACTCTGACCTTCAATGAGTTCTACCTTAACACCACTGATTCATACCTTAACACCATTGTTAGTGGCATGATCACTACCGATATCTACTCTGCCTTTCAATAAAGTCTACCTTGATACCACTGAAATAATAAGTCTTAGTGGCATGAACACGACAGACGTCTGGCTTGGAGCTATCTTTCAAGTAATCAATTGTTGGCTGTGTCACTCTGATATGAACAGAAGCTCGAATTTCTGCTGCAGATACAGAAAGATGCATTTTAGCCATGTAACGAATACAGAGATTTTTGCTAGGGAGGTCTTTTAAGGTAATATCTTCTCATGATCAGTGTTATTAACAATCATGCACAGTGAATATATTCCCCTGACGTCTTTCTTGAATACTGCTAAGAAAAACCTCTGCCTTCTTGTAGCTTTGTAACTTGACTTTATTCAAACTAAATAGGCTACTGATAGCTGCTATCTTCGTTCAAACTCAAATGTAATTCGCAATGATTTATCTGGAAGAGAAATATCGTTTACATCTCGTATTTAAAATAAATGTGATTTGCTTTGACAATGCAATCTCTCTGTGTCCTGATTAGATGTTGGAGACGTTTCTTTCTTCAGGGGTCATCAAAAGACCTTGAAATCATTTGTGTAATCATTCGTCCTAGTTAGAAAAAAAATGTCAAACTTCCCCTCTAAAATGAATGTTCTATTCTTTAACTCAGATAAATATACTAGACCAAGTAGGAAAAGAAGCACTATTACAATCAATTTAAAAAGTATGACATGGAAGCCAAGTGTCATCTCTGTTCACTCATGAATATACCAGAGGTGAATATATAATACTGACATTTAACTTTTAGAGATATCAAATGAAGTCTGGAAATGGATGCTAGTTCAAAGTTTTTTCAATAAGTTATGTTTTACTTTTCTTTCTAGTGCCAAGTGCATATTGTCACAGCTTTCCGAAGATTAATTTTATTTAATTTCCATATGGGAATCTTTTAGAGATAGAACCATCAAGGTCAGATCTAATAATCCTGAAAAATCATGAGAATAGTAAGAAGATGGCATTTGAAAACGAAATTTATCCATCAAGTCTAGCGAGATAAAGTTGTAACATGAGCATGGATTATGATGGTTTGGTAGCAGAAATTCATATTTCGGATCAGATAATGGAAGATTTGAGACCTGGTTCAAGGAAAAATTCGTCAACATGGATGCCAAATCATATAAGATCACTGCTCTGTTCAAGACTGGATAGCTTGTATGATTTGGTGTAATCCATGTCATTTTAGGAGAATTCAAAATAACAACCTTGCAATTTCGGATTTGGATGCTGATCCAATTAAATTCGGCTGAACTACGACCCTCAACAAACAGCACATTGTTGTGCCTCTGACATAATCAATCTCATCTTATCTCTACATTTCAATACCAAAATGTCTCTTGAGCAGACTACGTTCGAAGAGGTATTCACCTTCATCTCCTATTTATGCTTCGCAAAGAAAAAGAATTAATGGACTTGCGCTTTATTTCATTTTAATTCTAATTTCAAGCATTTCCACATGCAAATACTCTCCAAAATGTTCAAAATCAGATTTCCCATGCTAAAATGCATTAATATTTGATGATTAATAATGCCCCTTTCGTCCTGGAGGCGAACGGACAGAGCACCGCTTGACCAGCCATGCGACGGAAGATGGTTTGTTCGTGTGGATGGTAAAATGTCGTCAATTACGGATTCAACGACTCGGCGGAATGTCTTAGATCACACAAAATAATTCCCACTGAGCATTCTCTCTGCTTGAGCGGGCGTACTCCTCGCCACAGACTTATCTCTCAGAGGCATACTCGGAGGTTACAAGTTTAAAAAGTTCAGATGCTTTGATTTTCTCATTTAAAATGTTGGAATCCAAGTTTCGAAACTTTCTTATTTTCTCACGGGTCTTAGACTCGGGAATTTTTGACCTGTGATCAACGGACTATGATATCTCATCGAGAAATCTGCATTGATTCTTGCTAATCGGATAGAAATTAGCTCGCAATGTGACTATTTTTACTACTGGTTGAACAAAATGCAGTTAAATTTAAAATTATTTTTGTCGAAATCATTAAGTAATGATTTTTACGCTTATGCCGAGAATTATTTTATATGGCTCTTTTGAAGAAGACCAATTTGGGAATTTTCGCTGATATCGAATTTACGCCTGTTTTTTTCTCTTTGAAATATTGATATTGTAAAAAAACATTAGAAGTTGCAAAGAAAACGAAAGTTTTTTTTTAATATTTAAATAATAAACGTATTATGACAATTATTTAAACTATTCTTACATGAGATTAATTTGTTACATTAGGACTTTTATTAATCTTTATGTTTTCTTCTGTGAGTACAAATGACAAACTTAGGCATTTGAACTTCCGAAACGGTCTATCATTGGAAATTTGTTGAAATTCGTAATAAAATGTTCTCTGAAATTTCTACCCTTTCCAATAATTATTCGGTGAAAGCAATTTATGATATCATCTGTTAATTATTACCACGTTAGTTATGGAATGGCTGACTTTATGACTGATGATTTGTTCTTTCGTGAAAATCATGGGATTTTCTCAGTGCATATCATTTTTCAAGAAATCTCACAGGAAAGAAAGAACACTGATTGTGACAGACTTAATACATTTTCGATAAACAAATAGTTCATCATAATGACGTTGCCATTGAAATATTTTTCCAAAAACGGGAGAACCTGGTCAATTTGATGGCCTTGAATTGTCAGGCATAAACCAGACTTTCTTAGACCTTTAAAGGCTAGAATTTTGTGCAGAATGTTGCCCTTCTCATTTGAACTAATTGTTTTGCTTCCATAGCTTCTGCTTCTTTCGTCATACAGAAGACTCTCTATGCATAGAGTCATAATCACGTGATTCCAGCTGTTTTCCAATTTTCACTTTTGCGGCCCAGCTCACTTGACACATCTGAGGCAGAATCTATAATATATGACAGATATATGTTCCGCCTTGATTGATTAAGAGCCTTGATTGATTTCCTACATTAAACTTCTTTTTTAAACCTATGAGTGAATTATTTCAGAAAGACCGTGGTCAGATGCTGAGAACGATGAAAGTGAACAAAATAGAGGGAAAAAAACGTATAATGTGAAAATTTGGTGTCTCATACGCGAAATTCTAAACCACTTGAGGTTTTCTAACTACAATTTAACGTACATCAGATCTATAGACATGAAAAATCTTTGATTAAATCTATCGTCCAAACTTTAATCCTCCTATCTCAAAGCTAAGATCCTCCTTTAGATCTTCAATACCTAGATTATCACCAGATGGCGTCCTTAGATGGGAATAATAGAAAAGTGAGTTTAAATATAATCAAGCATTTTTGTAAGAGAAGTCATCTCATCTTGTAATCGATTTTTTCAACTGGTCAATCAGTAACTCAAGTTAAAATTTTATAAATC
The DNA here is from genome assembly GCF_947563725.1 of Argiope bruennichi. Classification (NCBI taxonomy): domain Eukaryota; kingdom Metazoa; phylum Arthropoda; class Arachnida; order Araneae; family Araneidae; genus Argiope; species Argiope bruennichi. The sequence continues at coordinate 83,847,888 of NC_079152.1, forward strand.
GAAAAAATGATTACAAATAAAAAAAATCTATTAAGAGCATAAATGTTGAAAACCAACATTATCTTTTTTCAATTTTTTCAAACTATAGCATCCATTCCAGATTGTGAGAAAATAATACTTATAGTATACCAACCAATTACAGTTTTGTCTGTAACAAGATGGCAGACAGCGAAACTATAAGCAAAATCACCAAACATAAAACTATCAAAACGAAGAAAAAAATAAAAAAGAAAGAAAGAAAAAATGAAAGCTGCTATCACAAATTTCAAATTATCATATGGCAATAATATTATTTTTAAGTCGTTGTTTGTCTTAATTAATTTAAGTCAGTCGGTTTGAAACAATAATGTAACTATCAGATTACACATGCGTCAATATTTAAAAAGGCATTTTTTTAAAATCTCAAAATTGTTCGAGTTTCAATACTTTTTTCCTAGCTAGAAAAATTGAAAATTTATATATGTAATGATATTTAAAATCTAATTTAAACAATTAATTTCCTAATTTTTAACCTAATTTATCCCATATAAACTTCATCTTAAAATATGCTCTTATTTCCTGATCCAATTCCACCTTTTTTATTTAATTAATTCTACAAGAATTCTAAAATTACTGAGATCGACAAGTTCCCACACAATGTGAAGGAATAAAAAACTGTCCAGCCAAGCACATTCTTCTTAAAAGATACCTAAATTGCTTCCCCTACCTAAATCGACACGTGTAAAGAAATCTCTATCAAAATCTCATACTATATAAGCACTGGGAAAAATATTTTCTCTCTCTTTTAAGCTTTTCCTAATTTCGCTCTTGTGCTATTATATATTGTTGTGCTCGTCGCTTATGCTTGTACATAAATCAAGCCACCCCGGATGGGATAAAACGAAGTTAAAAATTCAAAGTGTCTTCTTTGTTTTCGGCCACGATTCTGCTTAAAAAATTATGTTGACATATCTAATATATAAAAATAAATTTTGTTTGCTTAGCTGTTTGCGCTGTCGTACCGTTCAACCGATTGCTTGCACTTGCGAAAAGTTTATATTTTAAAACTGATAATTCACAAAAGACAAACAGTAAATGGCAAAAGGTACATGCCATTCAAAGTTAATCGCACATATAAACAAAATAAAAGTATTATGATTGATGCCTATCAATGTGAGTGAAAGGAAATCAAAAATAGTTAGTGCAAGCGCTCTTTTTTCTTTTTCATTATTGAATAATCATCTACACATGTTACTGTCATTCAGCGTGCATAATATTTTGTCTGTGGCAAACCTCGTAAATTATTCTCAGTTTATCTCACACATACAAAATAGAATTATTATTATCGATGCCGATCAAGTTAAGTTATATATAATGGAAATTTTCCGATGCAAACAGTAATTTTTCTATTTATTCAGTGAATCGATACAAGATATTTCGTTTATACAAGCGTATAAACTTCGATAAAAAATAAGTCTAATAAGTGATTGCTTCGATAAAAATTAAGTCTCTTAAACGTTCGTCACTTAATAGATCTATCAGCACAGCACGTAGAAATAAAAAAATTCGAGCATCTCAAACAAACGAGGAATAACAAGAGAGCAATAAAGCAGATCGTTACGAATTACAAATTCATTCAATTCCAGAATCTCAAGATCAAGAAGCGGTAAGAATCGAAATACAACGTTTATATGCTACCTGATCACGAGCATCAGAATCAAAAGACCTACATGCGGCAAGAAACGAGATAACTATTCTAAACAGAAAGCCGATTGGAAAAGATGTGATCATTCCGCGCATTCCCATTATTCCCACCCACATGTCTTTTGATTTCAAACGACTGCAGTTCAAACAACTGCATTCACGATGATCATCAACGTCAATCACTTCAAGTTTGCGTATTGAACCTAGAAAATTCGAAAATTCATGTTTTTTTACATGGCCAGTTGTATGCTGGATGCATATGAGTCAGACAGCTAATTTTTTTTTTTTTAGCTGAAGACGAAAAAGTCAAAAAATACTGTCTGCCCTAAAGAACGTGAATAATAAAGTAAAAAAAAAATTTTTTTAAATGGAATAAATATTATTTGTACTTTTCCTTTATATATCATTAAATTTCAATGAATGTATTCATTTCCAATAAGAAAATAAATATTATAGTTTATATTATTCCTAATTAAACAAAACAGCTATTTCAAATTTCAAACGATGTTTCCAAAAATATTTCTTCTTCGGCAGCAACGCGCCGGGTGCAACTAGTATATATATATATATATATATATATATATATATATATATATATATATATATATATATATATATACACTTTCGATACCTCCCTCCCCTCCTCGCTTTCATTTCGCGTCACTTTCTTCTATGTGCTTCTTTGGGCGATAACTTCTTACGACCCTGCCCATTATTGACCAGACAGGAGAATCTGGTACATGGCGAACATGCGAGCCAAACTGTAACTTTTTGTTGGCGATATGTCGCCAAATAGGACAGCCTCTTTTCTTATTTTCTATTAACCCTAAAAGCGAAACATTCCTCAAAAGTGAAAAATCGCCAGTTTTCTGCCTGCGCATTTTGCGGCTTCAAAACTTCAAACCAAAACAGCATCACATAATGATGTTGAATTTTGCACATTATTGCGCGCACTTTGTTTTCGGCTCTGAACTGAGCTACAGATGATAAAAATCAAATCAAATAACTAAAAACAAAGACAAGCAAAAAAAAAAAAAAAAAAAGATGAGAGCTCTAAAAGTAACCTTCATTTTTCTTGGGTTCGTAATTTAACACTAACTAAATCAGCAAAGAAGTGAAATGGGGTGCTGAAAAAAAATCAGGAAAACAATTGTTTAAAAATCAGTGAATTAAGGTATTTTGATCATATTTATTTTAAATAAAAGAGACATGCTCATGTAATGCACTCAAAAAAATTTGTAAAATATAACAAAATGTCACACGCAGCAATTTTAAGTTCAAATGTTTAAAGCTTTTCGTGAAAAATACTTAAAAATTTATCAAATTTCGGTAAATGACACCCAAGATGCAAAACAAATTTCTTTAGGATGACAATTGTTTGCTCTCTTTGTCAGTGCATATATTTTTCCTCCTACAATCCTTATAAATAGGACTACAAAAATATACAACTTTCAAAAAAATTGTTCCAGAACAAATACTAAGAAAAAAGTTTATATTAAATTCTAAAATTTGAGTTTCTAGGTACATTGAGTAAATAATACGAATACATGATTCAATACAACCAACTTTCGAGGCTGCAAATTCTATTGATTTGTTTGTACCCTGCAGACATATAAACACATCCTCTTATTAGTTAGCATGTGATAGATTTTTTATCATAATAAATGATAAAATTGAAACGTTTGATTTTCTTTTTATATTTTGATATTTACAACTTCAAAACGATATATTGAAGAACAAAAAATACAAATAAAATTCGTATTTCACATGAACCGTAGATAATAAATGCCTTGCAATATCAAATCTAAAATAAGCAATATAGATTCCACTTTAAAGAACAAAAAGGAACTCAAAAAATAATTAACGATCTTTGAATAATAACTAACTTTTCGTAAAAACTGAAGAAAATTATGTATAATATGTTACGGTTGAAAAAGCATACACTCCGAACATTATAGATAAAGGTTAGCCACCTCAGTGCAGAATTCAACTCGTGTTTTCCTCAAACACCGTAAGATGCGTCTATCTTTTATCTAAAAACTTTTCTGATTACCGGAAACTGTCGGCATATTAAATTTTCCCATTGTTTTTCTTTCGATGAAGTGAATATTGGCCATAAGATTTACCCGGTCACTTACCTTAACCTTGTTGATTTTAACCCTTTGCGTGATGGCACGGACTGTTGAGCTGATCTTTACCAGAGATAGGATTAAGCCGCGCCTAAGTAAGGTACATTTTCAGGCATTTCTGCAGCCCAAAACACACATTAAAGGTCATAATTTTCTGGTCGCTGGTTTTCCAGGGAGTCTTTTCCTCACTTTCGGTAGTTTTCGCATCATTACAATAATTTAGAAACTAGAAAGAGTTTCCGATGAAGATCTACCAAAAACCTGTTATGGAAAGGGTTAAGATTCCTGCGTTTGTTTTCTTTGGATCTACCTGATTTGGAAGGATCTATCATTTAATCATTGTTAAAATCTGGCTCCTGATTATTATTTGATTGGATAAAAAAATGTTAAGACTTTTTTTTTACCATTTTATTTATTCCTAATTGTCTTTGGTGACCAACTGATTCTCAAGGAATATTTGTTGTTGATTATTATTGATTTCAAATAAAACTTTTATTCCAAATTTGATGTTCATAATTCCATCAACAAAGTAATTTTACTTATCAAATTTGATACTCATTAAAATCGAGTTATTTTAATAGTCTTATAATAGTTTTGTTTTTATTACATATTACGCGAGTTCAGTTTAGTTTAGTTATATTAACGTCCCGTTCTAAAGCAACCCTAGCATTATTTTGGGAAGGACCTCGTAATTTTGAACCGCGGTCAGATGACGAGGACGATATCTGAGCTGGCACCCCCTCTCGGAACTTCCACATCACACCAGCAAGTATGTATTACATGAATCTTCCTCATTTATATAAGTCCCAATTACGCCGTTAGAAACATAACTGTCAAGGTATTGGCACCTTGTCTTTCGTACAATTGTAACTTCATTTTTTTTTCATCACCTCAAGTACGGGATTAATGAAAAGAAACTTTCTTCATTAGCTTTCACCAATGCATGAAAATCACGTGAAATATTTTGTGAAACATGAAACTGTATTGAATTTCAGAGCAGCAATGAAACGCATTGTTGAAATTTATACGAAAGATTATTTTAATAAAATGCAGTGATTTTTTTTATGGTATTAAGTAGAAGATTTTAATAATTTTTCATTTTAAATTCATCATGGGCTTATATATTTCAAGAGAAATTTATTTAAACAAAACAAAACTTTTGAAAATAAAATGAAATTTATTAATATGGGACAAACAAATGATATAGTTTTGCACAATACTCCAATATTATTAATACCGAAATATATAAATAAAAAACATGAATATTCGTCAGTATAATTTTGAAGATGATAGTATCTTTAAACACAAAATGTTCTCAAACATAATTAATGACTACCTAGTGATAACAGAGCCAGTGTTGTTATTCTCTTTGTATTTTGTAATCGCAAATAAATAAAACAACAATACTTTATTCCTTCTTCATGAATAATGAAAAAAAAGTTATTGAAATTAAAGACTCAGTTATGATTTCTATTTTTTTTTTCCCACAACATTTTGTAAATTGTGAAATTTGATAAGTTACATAAAAATGTTTTGTCTAGACATTGAACCTCCGTTATCTAATAGCTGTGCTAAAATTTATAGTAAATAGGCATTAATGAAATGCTGGCTCTTTACGCCAGAGCTAAAACCGCTTACAATTAAGAAACAGCTTAGACAGTAAAACAGAATTTAGGTTGAATCTATATTATTTACAGAATTCTTTTGACATTGGGAGTTTTCACTTTCGACTTTAACACGAATACCACTTGCTCAAAAAAAAATTGTTTAAAATGGATGGTAGAAGGTCTCCAGGCTGATCTTCAGGTATTCAAGAACTGGATTTATAAACGGTACGAGATCCTTTGTGAAGAAAAATGATTGCCTTTTCTTCTCCGCCTGTAAAGCCTTTTATCCCTCTAGACCTTTAAAAAATAAAAGTCCATTCCCCTATTTTTGGCGCGATATTATTCACTTTGGCGAGTTAGACAAATCTCTTTCCATTGACCCTGAAGAAGAGTCTTGAGCTGGAGCACAATGGGTGCATGACACTTTATAAACCTCTGACAAATAGGTTCTAAAATACGACTTTGCTCCTCTGGCTCATTACTCAACTGGCCGCCATGTTGCTCCTCTCGCTCGCGCGCAGTGGGTAGCTTATGTTCTTTTCTTATTCTGAAAAGGGCCGTGTGGTGCCTATGCAATGAAAGCTGAACATATCTTTTTCGAAAGATTGCCTCTTTTGTCTGAAGGAGAAATTTTTGGTGCTCGTATTTTCCTGTATTCGAAATTTGCTGCAAAGCAGCTGTAGTTTTTAACTTCAGCGCTTGGACTTTGTAGTTTTCAGTTTCAACATTTCAGCATTAGTTTCTGCTTTTACTTTTCCGCCTCTTCTTCTTTTTTTGTAAAAGCATATTTCAAATACGATATTTTGTTTTATTTCCTCGTATAAAAAACAAATGTACAAGTGGAAAAAATTATTATCCCCCCAAAAAATCATCTTTGGGATAATATTTTTTTTTCATTTTATATTTCCCTAAGTCTTCTCCCCCCAAATTAAAAAAATAAATATTATTATGTATGAGCATGGTAGCTTAGAAATGCAGGGGGGGGGGGAGTGTAAACGAATGAAATTTAGTATATAGCCTTTACAATCAATAAATTTTTGTCATGTCATGGGTGTAATCCATTAATGGCAAGGCCATCTATCGTTCTGTTGATCTGTGTGAATGTCATTACTAGAATTATCGATCTTCGTCAAATTTAAGGTACATTCTGTCAACTTTTTAACTATCTGTCTATCTGTCTTTCCATTTGTGTTTATGCAAGAATGATAACTCAGGATTGCAATAAGTTCGAGAATTAAAGTTTGAACATGCTAATGGCTTCAGATTTAGAAATATGAGTGAAACATTAGTCCTAATCGGTAGACAGGAAATAAAAAAATGCCAAAATTTTTTCTCGATTTTTTTTTAATGATACGACAAAGATAAGCACAAAATCTATCTCCTTCTTTTCTAATCTCCTTCAGGCTATGAATTTTTTCATGAGTCAAGTATTTGAAAAATAAAAGTTGGAGAACACATAATACTTCCAATAGGTTCGACTTTCTTTACAGATTGTGTTATAAAAAGCAAGCAAAGATATTACATTATGACAAAAAAATTTATATTCATGCACTTAAAAATTTATACATTTAATTAATGTTTTATTTTTAATCGATTGCAAGTTTTGCACTTGGAAAAATAATGTCACAGCGCAGCGCTTGAAAATAAAGTTTAGTTTCATACAAGATGGTAATGCTTGTCATATGGCTTTCATACTACGCGATTCGGTTTTATTATTTTTATTCTCGAAATAACTGAAAAATTGTTATATCTGCTCATTAACAATTTAATATGTGATATTTTGAATTTTAAAATAAATGAAAATTTTTTCAAATTATGATATAGCAACTCCTGAAGCAATTAACAAAAAGCACCCAATTTATAAAACAAATATATATATATATATGTAATGATATTTTAAACTCTTAATTTAGCCCATAGTAAAATATTGTCTTATTTCTTGATCTAATTCCACTTTCGGTTTAATTAATTCCTTTGTAAAAATAATGCGTCATGAGTACTACGTATCAAATGAAAGTGATACTTTAGTTGTCCTTGTCAGAGGTCACCATATGTATTCCATTGGCCGGAAATCCTATGTTATATAAGACTACTGATCATTTGTTTCGTCCCCTTTTGCCTTCTTTACTTCTGCTTTTGTTCTGCGTTGTGGCGTACGTGCATTGTCCGCATCTCTGCTTCTAAATAATTATGCTTTCTCGAATTGGACATTAAAATTAATTTAAAAATAGAACGTCTCGTCTATGTCTTCAAACCTGCCTTCTGCTGCAAACAAAATAACATTACGCATATATATCGGCATAATTTGTAAATTCTTACATGAAATCGTAAAATACGATTTAATTATGCTTAAAAAAATCCTAAATAAACATTTCCTTGATGGGCATTATAATTATAATATTTTCTCTTTCTTTAAAATAGCATCTTCATTTCCTTTATTTTAACAGCATACAAACAGAAAAGAGAGAAACGCTTTAGTCAGATCTTTCTAGTACATTTTATATCACTTTCCTAGTAGGTTTTTGATAAGGTTTTTTTTATTTGATAAATATGCTGGATTTCACTTAGGTTTAATCGAAATACGGCTAACAACTATGTGCTATTTATTCAAATGAAACGAATGCGTGAATAAACCTTGAAGCCTATCGAAACAAGAGAATGAAAAATAAATAGTAACTGATTATTTCGTTCTATCCATTAATCATAAACATCGCAACATTCCAATCGCCAGACTTTATGGGTAATTGTTTTTTTGAATTTCACATTCTGATCTTGATGGCGCGGCGGCAGGTGCGAATCTATATTTCCACGGGTCGAGTTTAAAGAGCTCACCTTGGTCACCGCTTCTATCTACTCTTTTGACCTCGGAATTTAATAGACACTTAGCTGGACTAATGAGACCCTAGTGACGTCATCAAGAGTTTTCCTCCAACAGAGGAAAGAGAAACGAGCCGAGCTGAAACTGGGGATTATATGCAAACTGAAAAGTTTCTGCAGTTCTGTCTTACTTTCTCATAAAGGGAGGAGGGAAGGTAATCGTCAAAAAATTAGAAATCGAGATTTTGATAAATCTGTGTGTTCCGAGAATTTCTGAGTAAAAAAAAAAAATCAAGTTATGGAATTATGTTTGTCTGTTGTCTCTAATTGAAAATAGAACTAAAAAATTGAAAGTGTTCTATACTCACATTTATTCTGCATTCTAACCATAATGGCTCGAGATGGTATTCAGCATCTTCACAATGCTGTTCTGTATTCTGAATATCGTGCAATATTGTATCAATAGTGTTGAGTATTTCTTGCTTATGGAGATAATACAGAGTACTTTTTGTTTTATTATTAACAGAATCAAGTCTGCATTTTCGAAATCGTATTTCATCTCTTTCACAAGTTTGTCCTAAGATTCGATGAACATCTACTATTCTTTTGTAAGACTACATATCAAATTTTAATCGCATTCTCGTTGCGAGGCTAATTTTCTGTTTTCACATAGAAAAGCATAATTAAATAGACTATCAATCCTTTAAAGGGTTTACAGTAAAATTCGATTATGCACATCTCTAATCTTAATGTGTATGTCTCAAATAAAATGTCATTATCGATATTGTCATGTTTTTGATTTATCGTTTCATGTAAATGTAGAAAGACAGCTAATGGACAGCTTGACGATGGACTTCATCCAATTTTTCATGCAGAAATACAATTTCAGTGTAAGATCCATTTTATCAAGTATCTCCAGTCTTTCGGAAAAATGGACATATTGACATAATTAACATAACATATTTTTAGAACAGGAAAATACAAAATTCTGAGTCCGAATTTTTTCCAAGCCACCTGGAAATTTCCAAGTCCATAAAAATTTCACAAAACAGTATATAAAAGTGTTTGAATTTTTACACGAAATGCCTCATGTCCGGCCTTTATGGTGTTATAATGAAACAGAATAAAATCTCAAAAATATCCCAGCAAATAATTTCGATTTAAATATGTATTTCCTACAGCTGCTCCTGAACTACTGGGTCAATTTTAACCGAAATATTATATTAGACAAAATATTTTCATTTTTTCAAAGTACAGAAGTTAATTACAAGTTCAATTAATTATATTTAACTGTAATTTTATCGTTTTCTTCAATAACTTCGGACCAAATTACTTTGCAAACGATATTTTTTATCCCATTCTAAAATTCAAAATTTTACCTTTTTAATGATACCAAATTCCTTCCTTCTGTTCTCTTCTGTTTCCTTCTGTTTTTAATAATCCTTTTAAAATGTAAATCAGAGGATTTTTAATTGCAATTACTGGAAGATCAACCTATTCTACTAATATTTTTGAAACGCTTTGCTCCATATTTTAAAAAAAATTAATAATTTGAATTTGTTATTTAACGATGCCTACAATAACTGAAAGAAATGGCTGATATACCTTTCATTACTAGTGATTAGAGCCCAAAGGCAGTCAATCGATTGATAATTGTGTATATTAAAATAATTTATTCAAAATTGGTTTTTACATTGAAGCATTTATACATGAAAGTATTTAAATTCGAACAAAGCTGGTTATGCCAAATAGTTAAGCAATAATATAACAAAGAAATACATTTCAGGTTATTTTTATTCTATAAATAATAATTTTTTATGAAATGGACAGGATATCACATGATATTGTCACGTCATGAAAATGACATTGTAATTTTTGCTTCAATATGACATCATAGTAAATTGCATATGTAGCATACTTTAACTAATTTAAACTGTCTAAAATGGATAAAACACAAATTTAAGAGCCCACAGAGTAGTAGACTTCTTTCAAGAGTGATAATTTATGATGACATAATAGATGCAAGCTAATGTGTCTATTCTGCGACGTTTCCTAAATTGGACCTGATTGGAACATTCTTTACGTTGCGATTAATGATTTGCATTTTAGAATATTCCAAAAACTGTAAAGAAAATATATTACTTTTTTATTGAATACAAATAATTTCATGCGCACATGTTTATTTCATTTTAATAATTTTAAAAGCATAAACATATTTTTTGGGCACTCTGTAGGTTCCAACAGTTGTGAACATTTAAATAATGGGACTGAACTGAATCTAAAATGCGTATTAAGGAGAGAGAAAACCGAGCTGACTCTAATGATAGGTTTATTATCTAAGAAATCATTAGTGAAAAAACAAATGTTTGATGTCTCTGTAAATTTATTTTGAAATGCAATAATAATTTTTGTAAAATAATATCGACGATAATTTATTTTGTTTATTATATTTTTTACATTTTAAGACATAGCATTTTTGCTTATTAGATGTTTGAATTCAAGATAATAGGTTCTAAAATTATGTATTTTTCTGTTTATATTTAACTTTTTATGTATAAACATTTTAGTATTATATCTGCGACAAACTATCTAATTCAGTGAGGCGTTGTAAAGCATTACTTTTTCTGATCCTTCTGATTTTATGAAATAAAGAAAATGAAAATACGAATGATATCAATGACCCTTGGAAACTGTTCATGATTCAGCTATGCCTTTCCAAAAGAAGTTTGATTCGTAGAATTGTTTTGTTTCTTCTACAAATACTGGTAATTTTAATGAATTTCAAATTTTCCTGTCAACTTTTTAAAAATCTGCAATCATTTTTTAAGAAAAAATAAGAGAGAGACAGAATATATTATTTTCTAATTATTTAAAGGGCCGCTGCGACTTGTTTGTATTTCGGCTTTGGAAGCAAAAAGCTAGTTCAAAGTTCGATTTTCTTTTCAGATCTAATCTGGTGTGCAATAAATGAGAGGGTAAAAGTTAAAGGAGTAAATCGTTTTTCAAATAAAGAAATTTTAAATTGCAATTAATGTTTAGATTCAATTCAAACTCTTTTTAAAAATCTAGATTGAAGAGACATCCAAATCGATAGCATTACATCATTTTTTCCAACGAATGATGCAGTATATTTTGCTCTGTATTAATTTCTGAAAAAACAGAACAAAAGCTATTTACACTATTTGATTTTAAAGCGTCCAAATAAGTCACGTTATCATATGTTCTCTCACTGAAAGTTGTGTGAAAATTAAGAAAAAAGGATTGGAGGCTTAGATATCATCTTTGTTGACTTCATATGATTGCGATTTACGATATCTGTCCCCAAATGGCCCGCATAGTACTTCAGAATGCGATGTTAGTTTAAGTATATTAAATTTTAATAACCAGAAGAAGAATATGAATTCAAAAGAAACTCTCATATTATTCTTAGGCATTTATGTTGCTCTGGGGATTTAATCTCGGTATTCACATTAGAGGATGACAGATTCCAGGTCATCTGTCAATTGTCGTAGAGATCAACTCTTTCAACTCTCAATGGTGATATCGCTAAATTTATCGAATAACCTAATATCTTCATTTTTTTTTGTTGCCCAAATTACCAAGATACCAAGTTATCGATCATTTGTTTCAAATGGAAAAACATACCCTGGTCACATATGTTAAATAATTAATAAGATAATGCATTTTTAAACAATAAAAAAATCTGCTTAAATTAATTAACAATTTTTTAAACGAAATAAAAAAAATTAATTGAATTCCAATAAATTAATTTTGAGTCGAAATAAAAAAAAAAGATTAATCAGATTTTGAAACGAAATCATGGTGAATTTGCAAATAATTTTGATTTACAAATATTAATCACTTGGTTTACAAATATTACTCTAGCTATGATGTATTTGACTCCTATGTTGAATGACAGTAATTTTTTTTCTTAGTTAAGAGTATTTTAAGGATCCTTTTATAAGGTGACCAGCATCCCAGATTAGCTGGGAGAGCTCCAAATTAATTAGATTTAAAAAGATAAGTATGCAAAAAGTTTATTTTAAATAAAAAAAATAAAGTAACCAGTAAATTTATCATAATAAAATGTACATAATTTTATAATTATGCATTATAAAATAATCAGACTTCCGCATTTAAAAAAAAATATATCCAATTTTCTGTTATTTGGCTTTTTTTAGAAAATATGTCTCTGACTGAAAAATTTCGAATCAGTTTTTCTGAATTGCCTTAATATCCTTTCCGAATTTCATAATTTATTGTAGAAGAACTCTTTCGTAAGACCAACCTGGATGAATCAACTTGAAAAAAAAAATAGTAAAAAGTAATATCAAAATATTCTACTACAGCTTATTCAACTTTTACTTTTTTGAAACTTCTATAATTTTCTGCTCATTGTTTGATTTTTTTAATTAAAAAAAGACCCTGCCTTCTTTTGACAAATATATATATATATATATATATATATCCTTTTTTCTTTCTTTTTTTTTCTAAGCTAACTTTCTTGATCATGCTTTCAAGTTTGAAAGCATTTTAGCTAAATTTAGAAAATGTAGTCACTTTACGTTATAGTAATACAATTCCAATTATTTGAATTGAACGGTGATATGGCCTATTCCGATACGCGGAAATTTGAATAATTCGAAAAAGCTTAGAAATTGAATAAAGGAAAAAAAAGCAGACCACAAAAAACTAATTTTAATTAATGAAATTAAATTAAACAAACAGTACTTACAAAAAAAATTAATCAATGGAGGAGATTTATATGCATACATATATATAAAAAAATCACGTTAAATATGTGTGAAGGCTCATTACTTGCATGGGTAAGTATTAAAGTTATCAATTTATATAAAATGATAAACATTAAGAATTTGGACAAGAAGTGATTCATATAATTGAACTTCGGATTAATAGAGTTACACTGTGCCCGTAAATGTCCCAAATAGGATGGATCAAATATCAAAAGCGAAAATATTCAGAACTTTTAAATTGCATTTCGCTATCCATGATTTAAAAGCACGAGTATTATCAAATAAATCATGTGCTTTAACTTAAAAAATTTTTTGAGGAATATAAAAACAAAATTTAACGGTCAAAAAATTATATGAAATATTTCTCCCTTTCTTCATGCAATAAATAAATATCCATCGTCCAAGCAAAGAAAAACATCGTCCGTCTACCCAAAAAGGAGTGAGTGTGCTCACAGTAGGAAACGTCCTTAAAACTTCATCTCTTTACAAAAAGATGACGACCCCTGAGAAAAATCCACTCGCATCCTTATGAAATGATTTGACCTTCGGAACTTTCGGGTTCCTATAGCCCCAGGGGGTTGGGCGGAACCAAATTTTTTTTTTTCTTTTTACTGTTGCGTGGGATCATGATTTATGCTTCAATCTCGTGGTCTAACACACTCCACACCCCCCATCACAATGAATGTATCTTTCTCCTTTTATGCCCGTCTCCACATCCGCATACTGCTCGAAATTTTTCTTTTTTTAATGCGGACTGCACGTGAAAGAATTCTGTCCATAACAAAGTGAGGGTTGCGAAAAGGGATTTGTATTTTATTTTTCTTCAGAGGATTGTATTTTTTTTATGTCTTTTGAAAGCAGCGAATTTGTTTGCGATACAGCAATTTGCTTCACTCTTAACACCTAATGGTTTAATCCCAAAGGAAAACAAGTTGGCTAAGTAAAAAACGCACTTATGCGCTTATTAAAGGTGTTATGCCTCGTCCCGTGAAAAATGTACGTATATAAAATAGGGAATTAATGCGTCTAAGGATGAGAATGCGGGCATTTCCCTTCCGTTTTGGAGGATGCTTACTTTTAAATTACGTTAATTTGGACTAGGTTGGTAAACATTGGTGGCACCTTTGTTGGGTTTAGCTTAGTAATTATGATATCGCTTTGCGAACATAATTTTTTTTTTCTATAAGAAAAGGTAATTCGTTTACATTTTATTAAAGGATGTCGGTTTAAAAAAGTCAGAAAATAATGCAGAACTAATTGCAACCTTATTCTGAATATAGTTTAGAAAATATTTCTGATATTTTCAAATTATTAAAATATGAACATAATTCGCAAACATAGCAGAAACATACACGTTTTTAAGAAATTTCATTGGTGAAAAAAATTAAGAATAAGTGAATTTATCAAAAATTCATTTGGCTTTTCTAAAACTTATTTAACTTAATTGTTTCGTTTCGAAACTATTTCTTTAAATATATTTTACATTTTCTGCTCCTAATTTTTTTCTCCTCAAATAATTGGCTGAATTACTTTGCTCCTTCACACAGCAATAAGGATATGGACGCTCCGGGTGTCAATCTATGGAGCACTCGGAGAAAAAATATAATGTAATCATATTTTTTTTAAAAACAGTATATATATATATATATATATATATATATATATATATATATATTCATTCGATTACAATTCTAAAGTTTGAAAGGGAAAATGTTAAAATTCAAAATAATTTTTAGTTAATTTATCTAATTTTAAGTAATTTAACTTTTAATCTAACTAAAAATTTATAAACTTATGATAATTTATAAACTTAAACTTTATATTTCCGTCATATATGGTAATTTTAGGTTCAATGATCTGCTCTATAGAGCATTTTAAGCGATCTTTATCTCTTGCATTACATCAGTTGCAGATAATACGCCGAACTATAACCATTATCATCTTTTAAAAAAATCAATTAAAATTACTTTTTCAGTTACAGAAATATTTTTGAACTCTTGGAAATGTTAAATAATTAAAATAGTATTGATATATTATTTAAAAAAGAAGGAATTTTCTTAGTGAAAATATTTAATGTTTATATTCAAATTAATATTTGAGCTGCCCCCCCCTTTTTTGTAATTTCCTTCTAAGCAAGTTATTTGAGTCTTTATTAGTTATTTAGTTCTATTATTACAGTATATGAGTAGAATTTACAAATTCAGGACACTAAACTAAGTTTTAGAACCTTTTTTTATCATATTCATTAAATTAAGCATTAATATTTTCTGACAATCAAGTTAGTAACGCGTACATTTCTTCCTTGCTTGCCTGTAAAGCAAATTAAAAGATAAAATTAAATTGATCTAAAAGTATCACAAAAAAGTTCTTGGAACCTCAGCATTTTTTTTGATACAGTTGAGAATCTTGCCTTTTTGATAAATCTTTCTAGCTGCACTTTCATCTGCATTTCCAAAGGCATTTCATTATTGATGCGATGGGGAGGTTGAGTGAATTTGACAACTGATGTATTGTCTTCCTCACTGATCAATGTTCTAAATTATGAGGCCAATCATTGTGGAATTCAAACAAAGGAATGTATCTATCAAATCGGGAAAGTTTTAGATTAGTTTCGGCTATATAAAAAACAAATGTTGATTGGTGAAAAATACAACAAACAAGGCATGATTTGGACAGACAGTGATATAAACAATGAAGGAAAAGTGCGAGTTACTGTGTAATGTCTAGCTTTAATAAACTTCTAACACTCATGTAACAGCACAGCTAATGATCAGAATTAAAGTAACTATATTTTTCATAATATATCAATAATCTGTTGAGTGACTGTAAAGCAGAAAAAAAAACTGTTTGACATTTTCCGAACTTATATTCGAGAACAGATGATGTCCCATCTGAGTCAAGTTACTATTTGTTACGATAAAAATTTCAATAAATTATTCGAGTCTGTCCATTTTACAATTATAACATAAATTATTATTAACTAATGTCATACAAATAAAATAAATTCATCCTATTCCGCCGTTAAAATATGAAAATGGTTACGGTAGCACAATAATTGAATCAAAACTTCGGTCTCAAAAGACGTTTGTATGTGGGGGGGGGGGAGAAGAAGGGTTAACGATTAGTCCGATTTTTTGGAGGGTCTACCATGAACATGAGCATGATAAGATTTGCACCTCAAAATATCTCACTTAAATAAAATACATTAAAAAAACATTTTTTTTTAAAGTGATGATGTTACAGATTATTCTTTAAAAACTTATTGTGCTTAATCGGCTAAAAGAATGGCTGTGGTGGCATAGGAATAGAATTTTGGTTTTGATATCAGGAAATGGAGGATCCGATACCTAATTTTGCAGACATTTTGCAGTGAATTTGTAAATGGTACAATTCAAATCTATGGCCACCCGTTATACTTATTTTTATAATGTTGTGCCATTTAAGTTTTAAATTTGTGTGGGTGTTTTTTTAAATATTGCCTATATCATCCAATATCCATATCATACGAAATTATGATTTCTGTCTCGAAATTTCTTCCCCATAGCATCAATTCAACAAATAAAATCTGAATACAGCAGGGAATATAAACTCTGCAAATGATATAATAGCGATTCCATCTTTTTCTATTTTGTTTAGCTTGAAGTACCTAAAAACTCAATTTATCTTGAAGATGGATGCTCAGTTTTATGCGAGAACCAAAATAAAAATACAAATTTGCTTTCAAGATTTGCAAAATATTGCATGTGATTCTAGAATGGCAAATAGATATAATAACACTCTTAAGTCGTCGCTAGAGGAGGTAATATCCTTTAAAATGATAAACAGACCTATTCTCTTTGTTTATACTAAAGTCAATCTTCAGTTTTCCTGATAAACCATTGTTACTTTTCATAAGCCATATAAAGACAACAATGATGAACAATTCAAAATGTGTGAAGGTGTAAACAGAAAGTGTATTAGAGAGTTGGAAAACATATAAGATCTGTGGGTAGATAATGATTCCAAAAGAGAGTTATTCTTTTGTATTTTGACATCAGAAAAGTAAGTGGTACTAATCTTGTCAACCTACTTTTTTAACGAAACAAAAGCAGGTTCATGGACGACGAACAAGGGGAATAAATCACATTGCATAAATGGATTCGCATTATGTGGGTTAAGACATTTCTCTGGAGATAGCATGGAAAAAATTTGTATTTGTGAATTTTTAGATATTTGGAAACTACACTACAATTTGTTAACTTTTGTTTTCAAAAAAAATCTTCGCACTCAATTTCTGCACCAGCTGAAGCTGTTTGCATTGGAAATTATCAGAAAAATGTAAACGAAATAAAATTCACATATATCATAAAAAACGGTTTTTAAGTCTGAAAGTTGTAAAGTGTTAAACTTCTTATTTTTTTAACTTTGAAGTTTTAATTTTGTTTTTAAATCACTAATTTTGTTTTGGTGATGGTTCTAATACAGTTTTATCTTCAGGATTATTCAAAAAGATGGACCCAATTTAATTAATTTGTATTTCATGAAATAAAAATTGGATATGAACAGTCTACATATCGAAGGAAAGAGGAAATTTCAAAGTTTTTTTTTTTTTTACCACCGCTAGAGTAATCGTGTCAACAAGTAGACATTCCTTCGCCCTTTTGGCCATCGATATCACCTGATATTGCGCCATGTGACTTTTTCTTTGCGGTTCTATATTAAGAAGGCTGTGTACGTTCCATCTCTAACAAGAAGACCAATCGATCTGCAGAACCTTGTTACTCAGTAACTCAGTGCACTCAGTAACACAAGAACATGCTTTTTCGTGCACGGGACGAGTTTGGCTATCGCTTGGATGTGTGACCTGCAGCAAAGGGGGAAGGGGAGGGAGGCAGACACATTGAACATTTACAACCTGTGTTAAAAAAACTTTGAAGCTTACTCTTTCTTTTAGTCTATATATTAATCAGGTCCAATTTATATTTCATTAAATATAAATTAATTAAATTGGATCCATTTTTTAATAACCCTGTAGAATATCTGACGAAATCTAAACCTTTGATTAATAATAAAGATGAAGTGTGGCCTCTTCTCTTGATCAAAGCAATCTTGTAGCATTTGAACCGAATGTCTAACTTAACTTCAATACAGCGGCATAGCTTGGGTTTGTTTCCCTTATTTAAGTATTTAGATCCAAAAGGCTAAAAAAAAATTAAAAAAAATACTGAAATTATCTGCAAGAGTAAATTTGTTATTCTGAATTGTACAGTGTACAAATAGAGAAGTCTGTTATTTATATTTTATAATATAATAAGCTCATTACATGCAGAAGTTTTTAGATGCATTGCACTTATTGATATATATTCATAATGTTTATGATATGAGTCGACATGATTAAGTTATTATTATATAAAATTAAGAGCATATAACGAATAACAATAGATAGAAAATAAAACACTATTTAACCTTCAATAAGTACTAGAATGACACTATTACGATATGTATTTTATCAAAAAATTAATAGAATTTAAAAGAAAACTTTTGTCTTCAGCTGAAACATTTTCATCTACTCTTTCACTTTTTCTACGAGCAAAGTCTTTTATTGCAGTATCAATAATCATAGTACCACATACTTCTTGCTTAATAGAGAAAATCACCATATTAGTTTGCCTGGAAGTACTTATTGTTGATCTTAAATAATTTTAATTCAAATTTAATAATAATTAATTTCAATTTTGAAACGCTTTTCACACAATGGGCAATGCTTATAGAAATTGGGATGAATATTACAATAATGCTGGGCAGAGTATCTTCCAGCTTGGATTTCATAATAAATTGCAGGAATCCAAGTGGGATCACATTGATGATATATATATATATATATAGTAACCAATCTAAAGTAAGAAAAAGTTTGAAAACGAAACTAAAATGAAAACGAAACAAAAAAGTTTCGAAATCGCAACTAAAATTTATTACCTATTTAAACTAAAACCAAAAAAGAACTTCATAGTATTTAGAGAGCGCCATTGCAGCTACTTCTAAATAAATTTTCAAGTCACGAGGAATCATTATTAGACAATGTCTGTATGTCCTCACAGAAAAAATCCCTTTCTTTGAATCCCTGCCTGAGGGTGACCCTTGAAAAAGTCTTCAGGCCGGATTCTTTTTTTTATATATTTATATATTTTTTTTTATATTTTTTTAATATTTTTTAATATTTTTTTATATATTTTCATATTTTTTTAATAATTTTTTTTGGTTTAATTTTTATTTGATTTTTTGTTTTTCCTATTAACTTGATTCTAATACTTTTGTATATATATATATATATATATATATATATATATATATATATATATATATATATATATATATATATATATATATATATATATAATATTGCCTGGGGCTGGTATAAAAGCCCCAGGCAAAGAAACAAACTTGGTCGAGCTTGAAATCCTGTTTGTCAGATTCTGCAGATGAGAATCAGATTACATCCAAAATCTAAGTTGGATCAGTTGATACGCTATCCTGGATGCTCATTTAGTTTTTCAATTTAGTACTTATTTAATTTTTTAA
Source organism: Argiope bruennichi (assembly GCF_947563725.1). Taxonomy (NCBI): domain Eukaryota; kingdom Metazoa; phylum Arthropoda; class Arachnida; order Araneae; family Araneidae; genus Argiope; species Argiope bruennichi. The sequence goes on from NC_079152.1 coordinate 83,867,436, forward strand.
TTCAAAAAATTTAGTTCAGTTCAACTTTTTATTTTTCCTTGTGAAGAAAGTCGAAAAAATAATATAATTTCTAAAGCCATAAAAATAATACTTGAAAAACACGTTTTTATTAGAATATCAAAAAGATTTCTAGAAAAATATTATATTGCTTAGAATATATTTTTTATCGAAAATCTAGATATCAAAACAAAATAATAGGAGAGTTTGATGTTGATAGAAATATTCTAAGTAATGTGGAATTTTAAAAAATTAAAAATATTTTAATGAATATTTGGGATTCTTTTTTCTTGTGATAATTATTATGATTTAATTTATTTATAATATTTATTTCAGTTGTTCATGCATTTACAATTGTGTTTTGACTTCCAGATTTCCGATAAAAAAAAGTATTATAAATCTTAGAACCAGTTTCTTCTGCATACATTAACAAAGGCCACCTTTCATATGGAATCAAAATTTAACAAATATTAAACATTTATCTGACAACCAAATTATAAAAATGTTAAAATGTTTCATTTTGTTTATAAGGATGCAAAATTTTTCAGCTTTAAAACTTTGATTTGAAAATCTATTAAAAAATTCCAACTGTACAAACATAAAAAAATGATTAAAAAGTCGGGTAAAAACGTCGGTAGCTTTATTGTTTACTTCTTCCTCTCAATTTCCTTAAAACTATAACTACATAGAAAGCATAATTCAAGCATTGGTTCACTGAGTTAAGCATGAGTTAAGTGAGATTTTTAGCATATATTCCTAATTTATTTATTTGTATTCATTAAGTTCATACATTTATATGGATTAATACAAATTTGAATTAATCATAAATTAAACATCGTTAGTAAAATTAAGTTAAAGATAGCGTTAAAATAACTTTTTTATTGTACGAAACAGAAAATTTTTTGTTGTTGTTGTGCTAATCATTTTCTAAATTTAATCTTGAGATCATCTATTCATCAAAATCCTATCAGGTAGTGCCATGGATATGGAATTAAAATTCAATGAAATTGATGATTAGCTAAGTTTTGAAAGATATAAAAACTAATTTAAAGCTTCTACCGCATCAGAAAGTGAATGACAAATCGATTACAAAATTTCGCCTTTACAAACACGAAACAAATTAAGTTAAATAAAAGAATTCAATAAACACATTTCTTTCGTAGCGTATTTTTAGTTCCGTTATTATTTTGTTTAAGTAATTCAGATATTCATTCATTCTAAGTAATTTTTTAAATGTTATTTTAAACGATTTAATTCAAATGATTTAAATTTAGTAGCATGAAAATTCGTTGGATGTTCGAAGCAGAAGAATTATTAATAATGTTAATGAAAGAATTAATTATTAATTATTTTAACGAAAGATCATATATTTTTCATTAAAATTATAATTTATGGGAAAGATTAACTCACAAAGATTATAATTTGTTTAAATCAATTAAATTTAATGTAAAGTTATTACATTTCTTTTTCTTGTAAGTCTCATTTCACAACAAGAATTTCTTTCTTTTCTGTTCAGAAACAACCACTACGAACATAACGAAAAGTAGATGGAGGGAGAGAGAATCCCCATCAATTTTACATTGGGTGGGAAAGGAAATGTCTTATCTTGGCGACGAGGGTCATCCGAAATAGCATGTTCAAAGATAAGAACCAGGCCCCGATTTGTCACCAACGAACCAATGAAAATCAATATCCATCTTCAGTTTAAAGAAACCGTTGCTGATTTTCTGAAAACATCGCGACTTTGGCTGTTTATTTGTGTATTATCTTCAATAGAATATTAGGTTTATGAACATGAGAATTCAATGAGCATTTGGATTTGTTTTAATAGTTTAGAATTAGAACAAAGTGTAGTTTGACTTCAGATAAGAATAATGTACATGGACGAATGACCCCCCAATGCTTAAAAAAATGAGCATTTAACTTATTGATTGCCGAATTCATTTAATCAAGGGAAACATTTTATGTAAGACATTTAAGTGATTTAAATTTATATGAGAGCATTATAGACTATTTAAAAAAATATTTATGCATGCTTAAATAGGCATTAAATAGAAGAATCAGTAGAAACTTTTATATATATTTTCTTATGCATTGCATATATAAGAGAAAAGTTTAATAAATGAGCGATAAAAAATATAGATATTGATTGGATAAATTATAAATGAGATTGTAGCCTTTTTGAAAAAAATAATTTTTACGGAGGATTTTAAAGTTCTATTTAAATTTCTTCATAAGGAAATTATCACTCCCTCTTTATTTATCAATAAAAATCGTTGGAAAGTATTATTTGAAATAATACATTGGGGGAAAAAAATAAAGAATGTCAATTTAGAAATAAAGAATGTGAATTTACTAAATCTGAACATAAATATCACGTTATAATAACATTTTCAGTTTTTATAGCATTTCAAAATTTTTTATTTATTTATTTTGAGTTTTATGGTAACTCAGCGCAATGGAATTATTTTTTTCCCATTTCTGATCACTTTCTGAAGTAACGTTTCTTAATCTGAGTAATACGTATTTAGAAGGCCTGTCCAACTGCAGGAGGCACGCAATTGTCGGTAAACTGGACAGGCATCAAAGCATCCCAGAAACCGAAAAAGAGGGTTAAGGGGGAAGGTGTGCCCGTCTGAAGATTCACGGGTCTTAGAAATACGGCTTTAAAGTATAATTGGCTTCGATACATATATACGTACCCTTTCAATGGGTTCAACGCCCAATTACTTGATTAATGTTCAATTGTTATTCGATTTCTCACTATTTTTCTTATGCTAATTAAAATATTTTCATTTACTTCATTCACTTTTATATATATATTGCTTGTTTTATTGTTGGAAATAAGTTTGAAAGGACAGAAGTCCAGAATTTTGAAATCACCCTTACTTCATTTTTCATGTGTTTTGAAATGTTATGTGTTCATGTTATATTTCATGTGTTTTGAAATGTTATTTTTCCATATAAAAATAAAATACTTTAATCGTTTTTGTTTTGGTTCTTAATTATCAGTTAATACACTAATTTTGATAAAACTTTCTACAGAAATGGCTCTGTCTAGAAACTAACTTGAGAAACATTAATTTTTTTTATTCCATAATGTTTATATAAAGAATTATGAAATAAAAAGACTGAAAAAAAAAGAAAATAATAAAAATAAAAAGATTTTTAAAGTGCTTTATTAGTGTAATAAAAGGAAAAGAATAATCCAAAATCAAGCAATATTATAAATAAATTTAGATGTTGTCATAAGGCATTCTTAGTAAGAAATAGGGACTAAAAACGAAAAAATAATAAATATATATAAAAATTCTTTGAAGAAAATTCCTTCATCAGTGTTAAGTAGAAAAATAGTTTTTTTTAATCAAAGTTCTGGAGTCCCCAATAAAAATCATTTAAGAGTGAGGTGAAGATAGAAATAGAAGAAAGCCATAAAATCAAAATAAATATCATAAGAAAAAATACAAAACATTCATGATAAATTATTAAATATTATTACGCTTCCAGCTTACTGAAAGCTTTTCTTTCTGTGGCTAACACCTATGAGATTTTTTCAGAATCTTTATAGTAATTTTACCAAAAAAAAAAAAAAAATCAGTATTAATGTTTTACATATATACTTGTGTTGTACTTGCTGGGAAAGTCTTGTATTAATAATATCTACTAAATCCAGCTCTATATTATTCTAAATTCTATAATAAATGTCAATCGGTTATTTATGTTATTGTGAATAAAATTATAAATTGTTATTATGTATTAATGTTTAATTGTATGCATAAATTTTTATTATATATTAACATTTAACCGTTATTTATATATTACTTTTAAATTAAATTATATTTTTAATTGTTTTTAATGTTATTCTAAATTTTATTTTGTGATATTTTCCTAAACCAAATTCTATTATTTATTCCATCATAAATTCGTATGTACGAAAACTTGACTTGGTCAGTTGATTCACCTTTTCAAATAAGCTGATCGCAAGGTATTAAAAAAGTATAATCACAAGATCATTCATTAATAGAGGAGGAATATTTTGCCTTGCCTGGAATAATTCCATTTTGATATATTATGATGTAACGATATATCATTAAAACAGATGAGCAGGCATAATCCCATTATGTAGGTTGAAAATAGGAATGATGTATTTTGTTACATTGCAATTTCGTTCGTCTTTCAGACACAGAGAGCGATTTCGCTAAAATCCATCGAAATTCATCACTTTGGCGATTTAGCCCTTAAGCTTGGCGACAGCTCTCAGTGCTGGGTAAACCCCTCTGACCGGCCCATTGAATCTGGATTCTAGGCAGCGAGAGGCTTTCGGCCTAATCCGCGCTGTTCATTAGGTTTTCCGACCTCCCCTTTAGTAAATAGAGCGAAAACCAACTGCAAACCGCAGATAAGCCACCCTGGAAGTCGAACAGGGAGCCCCGAAATCTTTTGCCTCGGAATATTTTTTTTCTCTCTCGCACTTTCTGTTGTCAAGTGGTGTTTTGGATGTGTCATCCCCTATCTTTTGTTTGAACGGGCAGATTATAGGCGAAGTAACAGGCCGATGATCGACTGCGCGCTGATTTGGTGGCAACAAATGATGAAGGGATTTTGTTGAAATTATCAAGAGAAATAATTTAAAGTTAATTGAGATAAAGTAAATAAAGAAAATCATTTGCTTAAGTGTAATTAGTAATCGTTTTTTTAGATGAAATTTTTAGTAGTAGATTGACTAGTTACAGACATAAAAAGTAACTAATTAAGTTCTGTCCTAGCCAAATCCGCATATTTTGTCTTTATGGATCATATGCCACTTTAAATGTATTCGCCACTAAAGAGTGTCTTCCCTTTTTTTTCTATTTAATTTACTAGCCGTCTTTGGCTACCCAATGATTCGCCTATTATAAGGGTTGTACTTATTTTCAGTTAAATCTCTTATAAAATAGTTCTTACCTTAATGCTCACATCTCCCCTCCCCCAAGGAGATATTTGTAAGCATCAAATTACGGCAAGCATCAAAGCTTTATTATTTTGACAGTCTTACACCCACTCATTATTTATATGGAACATTTTAACAGAAGTCTCGTGGGGTCATATTGCTGTCCAACTGGAACTGCCTAGATAATCCTTTTTTTTTTTTTTTTTTTTTTTACTTTAGCTGTCCTGAAAATTTTACTTTCTTATTCTTTACGTAAATTACGCAGATATCAAACAAATTTTTTCCCCATAGTTTTCAACAATGGATAAAAATTAGGCCCTTAAATATTTCACTGAATATTGAAAAAGGCTTGAATTTTTTTTTTTAAAAAAAAATTTCCAATAATCAGGGAAAATTTGCAAGACAATTAAATTAATATCATTAATAAGGCAATTTTGTCAAATTCTAAATTTGTGTAAAAATCAGTTTTATACTGTAATAATTTCGGAAATTAAGATTAAAATACGTCAAAATCCTGCTTAATTTTCAAATAAAATTCTTATTAAAATTTTAAAAAAAAATCTGTAAAATGCACATTTTTACTTTCTGAAGTATATTTGTTCCAAATTGGTAGCTCTAGACGGAACGATCTATCCTAAAGAACGTCAGTCTACACATAAACAGACGCACACTCAAGTCTTTATTATTGACAGAGAAGGCAAATATACAAATAAGTAAGGCTCTGAGCCTATAGTGTTATCTTCTATTATCTGACGATAATAAAATGGAAAACACTGACTTCTGAATAGGAGTATTCCAGTTTTCGAAACAATGTTTCATTCTTTTCGTATGTAAGCTTGATGTGCGTTAAATTGGATGTCAAAATTCGAACGATGCTTTTCCAAACTTCAAAGCAATGAAATAACTATGCTATGTTTATGTGTGGAAGCCTAGAGAAAGGCCGCCATCTCAAATAACTCATATTTTGAGCTACAATGTCTTTACCAAGAAACCCTGGTGTTGCCTTAAAATAAGACGTTAATTCTTTTAAGCTAAACTACCCTAAACCTATTATCCAATAAATTAATTCTATAGTCAACACCATTCATTCAATTAAAACAAAGCTATAGCGAAGAATAAAGCTTCAGTGGAAAAGACTTTCTTTTGTCGACTTTTCTGACTTTTTCAAACTATCCTGATACCCAATTTATGGTAACACTTTTTTTAAATTTAAAGCTGAAATTATTGTAATTAAAGAAAACTATCCTGTTGCAATGAAATTACTATTATAAAACTTGCTGCCAAGTTGCTATTGCAATCACTATCAATAAGGCTCATAGGTAAATTCTTCGAAAACCCAACGCTACATTTACTCGTGTACAATTCTGTCTAGCTTTTTTTAGAATCACAAATTACGTCAACATTTTTGTACTGATTATCGAAAATGAAAAACAAAAAAAAACATTATTTCAATATGATTGCACTAAATATTGGATACAAAGATTTATTATAAAATGTAAATTTATTTTCATGAATAAATTGTCCTTTCTATTTTATGCATAATTTTTACTGAGTATTTAAAATCAACAACCAAGCAGAAGAATAACTTATTTTGAGAGGCAGGAATAAAAAGTTGAATGTTCATACGTTTCAAGTTAGTCTATCCTACATTCCATTCAATAATTGTTTAACGTCCTGGAGATAATTTCTAGTCACCCATATTTTAACATTTTTTTTACATCAGAAATGAGAAGAAAAAATGATGCATTACATTAAAAATATAGCATAATCAATTTTATTATTGCTACAGCAAACTCGCGAAGAATGAAAAGTCCAAAAGTTTCAGATAACAACGCTTCATTCTATATGGAAAAAAAGAAATATGCAAACGAAGTGTGCATAAAACAGCAATTGCTGAAGTCAATAACACAAACAAGTGAAAAAATAGCAAATCGTTGCTAAACAACTGCAGCAGTACAAACCGCTCAAAGTGAACTCGATAAAGATCAACTTCCAAAGAACGAATTCGTGCGACTACTCTTCTCTTGACTTGAGTACTCGCTATCGAATCCTTCTTTTGTGTATGCTTCCACTTTTTTACAGCTTCCATTATAGAACATCGAATGTTCCAGAACAAACTTCGGAACTCCAATCCTAACGAAGATATCGCCAAGATTTGTGAATATTCGGGTGTATCATATTTCTCACAGAAGTCACCAAGTAATCATGGAGGTTCATGATCATTAAACTTACATCCATTCAGCATCCATTAAAATATCTGTAAAACTCTCATTCTTACCGTGGATCTAACTTCACAGGGAAGCAACGATACAAATTAGTAACATTATGGAAAATATAAACAAAAAAAAAGAACAATTAATCATTACCACAAAAAGAATGAGATATAATAATTATAGGGAGAAAGATATAATATCTATTTTATTTAATTGCACAAGAGTTAGTAAAATATTTACTTTCATTCTCCAAATTCTTGTAATTTTTTTTACCTAATATGCCAATATTGTTTACTTGAATATAATATCTAGTAGCAGAAACAATTTCATAATGAACATGCACAGAATATGCTTCAGTGTTTTTTTACAATACACGAAATCTCAGTACAAGCGACCAATATGCCAAAATGACTCATATTTCTTTTCCAAAACGCATTTTAATGCAAAAACTCAGATAACATGGAAATAATATTATTTTTAAAAATATTTAATGCACTATGAGTTTTTAAAGAAATATGAAAAGTGTCATTACGAACGATAAAAATATATGTGGATTCTTCTTATGATCGGTTATAAAAATAACTCTTATAATTCTCCTTTTCGATATTTCAAATAAATCATTAAACTTAAATTATTAATTACTGTTGCTGAATATTTATTGCTTAATTAAAGCTGAATAATAATTCGATAAAATTTACTCAGTTTTCTCTTCCCAAGCTTCTTAAAGAACATTAAGTTTTTGTTTTATCAAGGAAAATATCAGTGTCATAAACTATAAAACTTAAATAAGCATCGTAATTATTTTCGCATGTACTTATATTGCGAGTTCATAATCGTTCTGACCTTTCTGACTGGGAAAAATGTGTTCCTCGCGAATGTAACTGAACTTTGCTACCGAATATGTTCTTATTTACTTCTTCCAATATTTTTATGATTGTTCAATAATTCAAATATGCGTGGAATCTTTATATCATGTCCGTTGTTAATTATATGCTTAAACTTGTAAATTTTAAATATCATAGGTGAGTCTTACAAGTTTATTGGCAAATACAAAAAATAAAAAAAAATAATTTTACAAGCCTTGGATGAGTAATTTTTATAATCTAGCTGAACTATTTTTAGAAGAAATTATAATATACCTTAGGGTTAATGTGATTAATTGGTTATTATTAATAATGAACAGTTAGTTAAATTTATCTTAAAATATAATAATAATAAGCGATTTTCCCCAATAACCATAACATATATTTCACACACACACACACACACACACACACACACACACACACCATGTATAACATAAGAAAAGAAGTTGTACATGTAGAGAAACCTAAATCATAGTTTCTGAATAAATAATTAGACAGGTTAAAGTTATAATGGTGCAAATAATTAAAAAAAACAACTTAAGTTCAAATTTCTATCTGATGCACAAATTTAGTTCAATCTCTATGCAAAAGAAATGATAACAACATTTTTGTTTTCTAATAATATATCACTTTTAGCAATATGTTAATAATTAGAAAACAATATGACTCATACCACTATAATTAAAACGTGTCCAATTAAAAATGAATTTATTTTTCAATATTTTCAGCAGATTCAAATCATGACCAATCGCGAGAAATGCCTAATGCAAAAATCATCGCTGAAAATTCAAAGCAGAAAGAGAGCAGAAGATGCACTCTGCATTCACCCCTTTCATTATCTCAAAAGGGAAACTGTCCGTTTTTTAAAACGAAACTAAATAATGGCTTGCTCAGTTATTTAAGACAATTAACATTTACAGTTATTAGTTTTTTATAAGAGTAGGGGAAAAAAACTGAAAGCCCGAGCGGGACAGAAGGTAGTGTATATGTGTTTTGAATCTTTGAATTAAGATTAAGAACAAGTAAATTAATTTTAAAATCTTGAGATGTATATATGATAAATCTTTGTTTTTTTTAATTGTTTCGAATGATAATAGTCTGCTTTTCTTAATTTCAATACGGGGTACTTCACTGTAATGATCTTTTTCGCAATCTTTTCTAAAAATGCTGAACCAACTAATAGTATTACTATCCGGTGACTTCCCGTTTCGATTCAATGAGTGTTTCTTCCCCGTCTTTCCGACATCTATGGAGGGGGGGGGATGTAAAAGTGGATTACTATTTAAAAATCAATAAATATTTCGAGACAAAAATTTGATTTGCTTTAAGTGATCACTTATAATGAACTTCATCATGGGACTCTCAATGAAAATCCAAAAAAGGACAAAGATTTGGAAACGGACTGTCCTTGCTAATCTAGAACCCCTTAATACCTTATTATATACACTTCCTTCTAACAGATTTGCAATATTTAAAACAATTAGGATGTGAAGCATGAGTATTTCTTTGCAAAAATAAAATCATGTTTTCACTATTGACTTTCTATAATCAGTAAATATTTGCGAGAAGAGATTCTTCGAATGCAATTCAGTTCCATTAAATTAATATGTTTAAAAAGTTTGTTTAAATGGAATAAATATTTAAAAAAAATGCGATTCCATATTTTATTTAAACTATGATAATATTCTTATACAATTTTTCAACACAAAAAGACAAAATCCGGAAAATCTGGCCGCTTTTAAGGAAATTTTTAATTTGCCATCTTGCCACTTTTTTTTTTAATGAAACCAGCGAGAAGGGTCTCGTTAAAACTTTCTTTCATACTTTCTAATAAATGTACCTCTGTATTATTAACCAAATGGTATTGACAAACAATGCTTACGAAAGTGTTTATTAATGGGCTATCTTTGGCAATTACTTGCTGAAATGAAAATATACGAAAAAATTTATAAAATCAAATGTCTATTTTATGTGTTTTTTCCGATTGATTTGAAAAACTAAAATCTGATAATAATCTACTTTTTAAATGTTAAAAATTGAGAAGCTATGTTTATGTATGTTATGTATATTATTATATTATGTATTTTTGTATATGTATGTTATGAAGAGTTTTATGTTTATGCATTATGCGTTTACATCTATGCAAAAGTACAGCCTTAAAACCCCATTGAAGGTTTTAGCTCCAAATTTAACTCACATCTATATTTTAGATGATAAATTTATGTAACAAATTTTATCTTTCTAGCTCTTTACGTTTTGTAATTATTGTGTTCGCTTGTACTCAGACAGTCGGAGAGATAAATGTGGTGTGAATAGAATAAAGTCAAAATCTGATAGAAATCTACGAAAATTGGTGTGAAGACATTATACCAAATTTCATTATTTTAGTTCAAAACTTTTATGAACTTTTATGAATAATAAAATATATAATTTATAAAACTTATAAATATAGATTATAACTTATAAAACTTTTATGAATTATTGTGTTCGCAGACAGACAGACAGACAGACAGACAGACAGACATAACTCTAAAAATGTGTCTTTAACTCCCCCTCCCCCCAAAAAAGGAGTTCTGAAACATAGGTTCCATAACTCCTCCTACATAGGTTCATGAAACATGGTTCTGAAACAAATCAAAAGAGATCAAATTTTTGGATTATTACAAAAATTTATCTTCATATACTTCATATAGGAGAAAGAAACAATATTTCACTAATTATTTTGATCGACAAAAAATCTTGTCATGTTGTTGCAGTTAAATTATGATCTCATAACATTAGGAATTCAGCGAATTGCTTGACCCCATTATTGTATTGAAAATACTTGACCCCATTATTTTCCTGATTTTTACGGAGCCCTTCCTTCACGTATTGTCCGATGCATAAGAACGAAAAGTTAATTCGATTTAGAGAAAATTAGCACATATTCCTAACTATAACCATTAACAAACATTATCTGCAGTATAGAAATCGAGAATTATCTGTTTCCGATGTCCATTCGGTCGAGACGGACGAGTCATTTCAAGGAACAATAGTGGGAAAAAGGGTGACATTCGGGCGAATCATTAACAAACAAATCGCAGTCTGCTAAAGGACCGAGATAAGGGGACATATTTTTATCATATTTCTTCGGGTGCGCCAAAAAGTGGAGGAGGATAGGGAGGGGGCGCCGCAAAAGTGGTTTCGGGTTACGCGGGGTGCGTCATTAGGTTGATACCCAAGTTGCAGGGGTGTTGAAGCAAAGATATTTCGAATGCATTGCGAAAGGGGTTTTCTGCAAAAATAGAACTGGAAAACGTTCGCTGGAAAAGTAGGATATGTAAATTTCTCGTGATAAAAGGGGACATTTAGGCTCTATTTTCACGAAGTTATTATAAAGGTTTTACAGAAAATTTCGTATGAAATCAAATTACAGCATTTTATATTTTGAAAAAAAGCAGCATCTCTAAAGAGAAGAAAATGTATTTTCTGCTGTTCTTTAGTTGTCGAGAAACGAATTCATAGGGTTAACTAATTTAAAATTTCGAATATTTTATTTATATTGTATATATTTTGCTATACTGAGAATTGTAGATGACAATTCATTTCTCATAAGACGATTGTCATGTCATTCATATTTTTAAAATGTAGAATGATTTTCAACTAAATTATTTCTACTGAATAGAATCAACGAACATTTGAAATGATACATAGCTGTTTAGACATAATGCAATATTTAAAAAAAGTGCCGAATCTTTATTTTATTAAAAATAATTCTGATATACACAAGAGTTTTTTTTTTAATGTATCGATTATGATATACTATTTACATTTTACTTATATGGAGTATTGTAAATTTATTTTTATCTCTTTGTGTGTGTGCGTGTGTGTGTGCGTGCGTGCGTGCGTGGGTGCGTGCGTGCGTGCGGAAGTTTTCCTTTTTTAAGTTTTCACTTAAATCTATCTTTCTTATACTCATTTCAAAAGCATTATCTCTTCAGTTAAATTTATTATCTAATAAATAGTCATTTTAATTTTTTTAAAATATATATCAGAAAACGTTTTATTTTCAAATAATAGATGACTCTATTGCAAACATAATAAAAGTTTCTTTATAATAATTTTAACAAAGATAAATAATGACTAATTTTTATTAAATTCTGTCAAGATATATCTAAGAAATTTTTTTTTAAAGTTTGGTGAATGGATCACATATTTTTTGTACTTTCATACAAAACATCAGAATAATAAGAAAAACAAAGAATAAAAATAATATTGGATTATGCAGCCATACGTGAGTTCCAATAAATGTATTTATGTGTTAAAAATCACTTAAATTCACATTTTTCATGATGTTCGAATAAAGCATTTCCAAATACCCTATGTCTAATAGTTTTCATTATTTTTATACTTATGAACAAAAAAAAATGCTTCTTGATATATTTTATATCGATTTTACCACTGAAATGAAGCTCTCTCACTAAATATTAAAAACAGCAATATTTTCTAAGAATATAATCTTCTCAATTGAAAATCTAAGTTAAGAATTCATTTCTTATTTTAAGATGCTAGTATAATTACGATTTTTGATGGTGTTTTGCTGTTTTGGTTATAAAAGCAAGTATTTTAAATAAGAAAAAGTGCTTTTAATATATAAACTGTTTATAAGTTAATTACTAGATCGATGGTAGTAAAATTGTAGATCAAAACGATAATAAAGAAATCTTATTGGGCCTCATTAAACAATTTAAAGAATCTTCAATTGATTCTTTGATAGCACGAGAATTGTTCAATTTAATTATTTTTTCGGAAAATATCCTACCATTTCTTTTATAAACTGCAGAGTTATTTTTATACGCAAATAAAAATCGAAAAAAAGTGTCCATTGATGCCATGTTAGGCAATCAAACTAAAAAAATCAAATATATATCGATATACATCGCTTCCATATATTTTTAAAAAGTGTTTAATGAAATTTTCAAGAGAATTTCTGTATTTAGTTTCAAATAAATAAATTTTAATATTTATTTCAAACTATGCTAATTTTTAACTGTTGTATTAATTATATAATATTTTTCATTTTTTTTTCTCATGTCCGAGATAAAATTCAGGCGAGGAATGTATATTTTTAAATAGCAATGTAATATATTTTCAGTTTGTTTTTGCAAGAGAATTTTAAAGACAAACTTTTTCTTTTTACATCAGAAAATTCTAAAATTATTGTATAAAGCAGATATACAACTAACTATCTATATTCTATACCAAAGAATGAGTGAAGAACTGAACTGAAATCTCTAAAATTATATATATATAATATGTGTAATGATATTTTAAACTCTAATTTCAATTTAATTAATTTCCAAGGTTTTATCTTAATTTAGCCCATAGTAATTTGATTTTAAAATATTCTCTTATTTCCTGATCCAATTCCACTGTCTCTACTTAATTAATTCAAGGAAAACTTTGTAAACTGCTTAATCACCTTAAAGCCTCACTTTCCCACTCTCCGAGTGAAGGGACAAAATACTGCTGATGTGACAAATTCTTTTTTAAAAGATCCCTGTGTTTCCCCTGTCTTGTCGGCGCGTGTAGCCAAAATCCCTATAGAAATCTCATTGTATATAAGCACTATGGAGAAATATTTTACTTATCAATATCTCAGGTTATATACAACCAGGGATAAAATGTTCAAGAGCTTTTCCCTCATTTCTTTTTATGTCGTTCTGTGTTGTGTGTTGCTCGTCGCTCCTGCTTGTACATAATACGTGCTTCCCCAAGATGAAATAAAACGACGTCAAAAAATCGAAAATCTCTTCACTGTCTTCGAAACTGCATTCTGCTTCTCATAAAACAATGTTTATATATATATATATATATAAAGGATAAAACTATTCATGTTTATTTTATCAAAATATAATGAATTTTAAATTTTATTATTAAGAGAAAATTTGCAATTTTAATAAATAATTAATTATAGAAATCGAATACACAATTTGAATGAAAAAGTGCACATTTTAAAAACAAAAATGTAAATAAAATATCAAGATATTAATTATTTCAACTGAATTAAGTAAAAATAAATAGTTTATAGCAAAATGCATTAACTATTACTTCAGTTTTGAGTGAATATTACTTCATAAAACTTCATTTTAGTATTCATAATACATGATACATGAAGCATTCATAATAATTAAGTTTTGCTGAGAATTTTAGAACTTTGACATTCTACCAAATATTAGAATTATCAACAAAAAAAATAAATTTCGATAAAGTATATTAATCGCTTTTAAAAATAATATTTAAAATAATTCTTTTCTGAATCATTTTAATGATTCTGAAATTCACAATAAATCGGCGAATATAAAATAATTATTATAGCTTATTTTATAGATCCCTTTTATTTTATTTTTCTTTCAGCGTGTATTTCTTACAAGTATATTACATTTAAAACAAACCTCGAAAATCTTTCCAGCGAAATAATTGTTAATGAGGTTATTAATAAAATAATAGCGATGACACCAACATTTTATGTGCTTTTCATTTTGTTTCTATGCAAATAATGCATATTTCAGTAATAGCTCAGGTAATTACTTAGAATTGTACTAAGTAATTTGTTTAAGCTTCATGCAGCTTTTACGAAACTTTACGATGTCTGTATTTCCTTCAGAATTTTAGTAAGAGACAACACAAATTTGGAAGCTTTATGCTTATTCTTATATCTAGCGAAATAATCTTGAGGTTTATCTAAGTGCATTTGAAAGTAATTCATGTATTACTGTCAAGAATTTGATTTGTTTACATTTTTTCACAGTTAAATAACCCTGCATATGATTCTTGTTTTAAAATAATTCGTATATCCGAACAGTATTTCAGTAGTTAATCCTTACATTCTTTAATATAATCCGAATTTCTTAATTCCTTGAATATGATCTTAGTGTATTGTAGACCTCTAATTATCAGAAATAATCATGGATCCAGCATTTTCGGTAATACGGAAATACGGATGATTGAATCAAACTCAGAAATTGGTAAAAAAGACTTCGCAGAAAGAAAAATCAAAGTTATATAATGAAAGAGTTTAAAAACCAAAAAACCGTCAGCGCTATCACTCATCACATAAAAAAAAGCAATAAATCAAATTACATATGACAGTATATTTTAAACATATATATTAAATAAAATGTTATACGTACAATATAATGTATATGCACCGTATTTTAGTTCCTAGAAATAACCTTCTCAAGAGGAAAGTGAAGACCTTTGAATCCTATCATTATTTTCAAATTTTGCCTTATTTTACTTTTACAGACATTTTACTTTTTTTCCCCTCTCAAAATCGATTCAGGTATTAGTAGATTCGGACAGCTAGACTTTGGTAACTTGGAGTTTTACTGCATTTCAAGGTGACATATATTTAAACAGAATTTAATTTTCAACACAAACAATCGATATTCTGTGAAAAGATATTTAATATTTAAAAAGAAAAGTATTTTATTTTATGGAGTCTTTTACGTCATTCTAAGACGTGCAAAAACATGTACTACGTTAATCATTAGTGTTGGGAACGATCATTTCGTACTGTAATATTTAGTTGTCAATGACTATTACGTGAATAAATATTTTACCCATTATTTTATTTATACTGGATGAGATAAAATTCTATTTTTAAACATGTTTAATGTTTACTCTTTCAGTTTTTTTTTTAAATTCTTTTTTCAATCACAAGATATGCGAAAAAAATTTAAATGAAAACGATATCAATTCATGATCATATATAGAAATTATACTTTTATAATTTTCATATTTTGGTGCCTTTACTTTTTGGACCTTTCATCAACCACAAAATAGCGAATATAAATACTTTTTTACATTATCGGATTTTTCTGTTGATTTATTAGAATTATTAGGATTATTCAGAAAAATACAATTCACAGTACATATCAGAGAATTCATACTGCTAATGTCAATCAAATTATAGACAAGCATGTATATTTACTAAAAACGATAATTTTTGATATGAATGCAACTTCCTGCTTCTGATGCAGTTTTAAAAAAATTTCCTAAAATTATCAATGGCGACTGTTTTTTATTTTTATTTTTTAACAATGTCAACAAATTCCTATTTCATTACTCTTAAAATCGTTTCATTTCTGTTGTTGAACTTTGAGATTCTTTCCTTTTACTATAATATAATAACTCGAATGCTCACAGAGATTTTATAGGTAACATATACTTATAATAAATTTATCTCATTCATAAATAATATTAATGTTATGAAATTAAAAAGTATAAATAATTTATGCTCAAAAGACATAGCTTAGGACTTCAAATTTTTTTTTGTTTAATTAATTTTGTTGTCTTATTATTTCTGAAGTTGAATAAAAGTTTTCCTTTTTTGAACATTAGCAAAAACTAGATTGGACGTAGTCTTAAATACATTTCTTTATGGCTATCAATTAAATTTTATTTATTATTTATTTCATATTTCATTTGCCAATAATTAATAATTGTCCGATGAAAGATTGTGAAATTAAAATATTCTCTTGCCAGTAAAAGTCATTTGTTTCTGTTGATTGAAGTTTGTAACATTGCTAAAAATAATAGTGTACCTTATCTCATCATTTAATAAATATTTTTTCCTTTAGATATATTCTTTTATTTACATTTTAAATGGAAAGAAATATTGAATTATTATCATCATTGAATTTTAGGCATGACTTTCTTCTCCAACTAAAAGATCATAATTTTTTCCGAATTCTTTGTAGAACTCTTAGTTGTACTAATTTTTTTAAACAATTTACACATTTTATTTTGTGAATTTTTATTCTTGTTTAATAAAAAAATTTCTTAAAACTTTATTTGGTTATTAATAAAACTGCTATTTCCAAATTTATCCTAATTTCAAGTGTATAATAAGAAAATAGAAGATGGAAATTAATAATTTTTAATCTCTTGTATGAAAAAAAACCTAACTTCACCATTGGATATATCATTAAAAAATAATAAACTTAAGTAAGGGAGGCATCGTTTCTTTTTATTCTGTTTTATTTCTGCTTATAAATTTAGTTCTTCAGTTCAAAATCATTCCAATTAAAGAGAAAAATTAAATTTGTTCGGTATAATCTCAATAAAATGAGTTTAACTTTATATGTTTCATTGAATTATTTTCAAAGTAAAATAATTAAAATTTAAGTAAAATAAGATATATATAATTCATTCTTCTAAAAAACCCGTCTTAAGCGATTTTAAATATACTTATATAGTTTTATCACACAATTTAAAGAATAATTTTAAAAGGTAATTCCAATTGGAAATAAAACAATAAATTGGAAATAAAAAATAATTTTGCGAATAATCATCAGTTAAGTCATATTTCATAAGTAACACAAATTGTATTAAAATTTATAAATATTCATTATCTTTAATAGACAACATAAAGCTTTTTATTTTTTAGCACCATATTCTTAAAGGCTCATAACACCAAAAAGCAGAAATATTTCCAGTATGGAACATTATGATAAAATGGGCTGAAAAGAGAATTTGGCGAATAATACCTAAGTCTATTAAATCACATTAAAAAATAATTAAAATTATAAATAATTTTATTAACATTTTATACCGGTATTTTACAAGATGAAGCTTTGTCCTTTTAGCATCATACCACCAAATGACACAGCCTAACGTACTATAATGCGTCGTAATGGGGTTGAGCAACTCAACAGGATGTAGCAGATTTCCGTCATAAAACTCGTGGATCGAAAGTCAGAAACTTGAAATTTTGAAGTGCTTCCCCCAATGGTCGGTTGCCCCGCGCCAGCGATATCTTACACTGATGATGACATTATCAGTGGCAGGCCTTAACGAGTGATGCGTTGCCTAGCAACGAACCAAGCGCCGCATCTGATTAGCATCAACCCCTCGTGCATCCAATTAAAATATTGATAATGGAGCCTTTCTTTTCCCATTCATAAACTGGCCTAACCCGTGAAAAGTCATATCTGTGAATTTCCACACCGAACCTGAGGAGAGCCTTCCTGATGCTGCAACTTGAACTCTGATACTAAAGGTCTCTCCTCTGCCATCGAGAAGACGAAATTAATTGAATTTTGGCTAAGTTTTGCAGACTTGTTTGAATTCTAACACTCGCTTTATTCTCATGCATTTTCTTGAGCAAAGATATCAAAAAAAGTAAGCTTTTGTTAAAAATAATGAAAATAAAAATAGATAGCTTACTTTCTTGCTTCTGTTCTTAGGTATTTCTTTTATTTTTCTAAAAATATTTTTATAAGATTACTTTTTGTAACAGTGTTTGTAACAAGACTGCATAGTTCATAATTTTTTAGGGTAATTTTCACAGCATATATGCTGTGAAATGTGTTTGTAGGGCAATGTTTACAGCATAACAATAGAGTTTGGTGTGTATTTGCTGAATAATGCTTTATAACACAACTAAGTTTATAATTTGTAAAGCAACGATTAAAGAGTAAATATAGAGTGATTTGGCATTTTTTTGCATGATTTTGTGTGTCATAGCAAGAAATAATACAATTAATATTTTTAAACCATTAAATGCTTTGATGGAGAATTGCAATTCTATAAATCAATGAAAAACATATATTTTAAGCTAGTCAAGACCAAGTCAAATCCTGATCGTACAATTTGATACCTTTTTTTCTATATAATAGCCAAATTTTTCAGGATAATAACGGTTCAAAGAAGCTTTTAGATTTTTATGAGTAAGTATTATATTTCTGATCAAAAATATTTTGTAATACCGCTGTGATACACAAAAGGTTTTGCTAAATTGTTGAGTATCACCAAATTTTGCATCTGATGTCAAACTAGTGATACAAATTAATCTAAAATAACGATTATTACGAAGGAAAATTATAGAATGAAGAAATTAACAAAAATATGGATAGAAACTTTAGTAGGCATGAGTCCCCATAACATAATTTAGTTTTATTACATTAGTTTGAATAAATATGTTGTATTGTGGTGTCGGATTTTTTAATTTATATGAGATCGTTTGAGAACAAACTTCATCATTTGAACCTTAATCATATATCAAAGAGATACCTGAACGTCCTTGGAACCTCTAAACTTCCGTGCCAGACCAATAAAGAAAAGTTTGAACCTCGATAACAGATTTAATGTGCATGAGGTCCACATTACAATGGATCTTCAACGAAATCATGCATCTTTTTTTTACCTTTTATAGTATGTTTATGATTAGATAAAAAAAATCAGCTTTTAAGATTTTTTATTTAGTTTATTATATAAAATTAGCTTTATGCTTTATTTAATTTAATTAATATACTAAGCAATTTAGCAATTTTAGAACTCTATTATAGATTGATATAAGAAATAACATTTAGAGTTTCGTTTCATTGGCAAATCTGATGGAAGTTTACACCAATACTTTTACTCTTAAAACTAAGAATATTAATAAATCACTTATAGTTAAATTCTTTATTGTTTCTAAATCTATTCTTTATCAAACGATTTATTTTTTTTATCTAACTAGATGCCACTTTCTATTTTAAGAATTTCCATCATATTTATTCAAATAAGAATCCATAGAAGACTTGCAATATTCATATATTTTACTTTCTGTACTAAATTCTATGGATGGTTTAATGTAATAAATCGATTATCACACGGAGTATAGACCATTTAAGAGTTTTATTCATTAGCAAATCTAATCTGCAGTGGTAAACTAGATTTCTATATGCATTCAAAAATCTATGAATTAGCTAGAAAAGTACCACCCAAAAAAGTAAATATGGCTAGTTCGCATTTTAAATTCTTGCTAATAAGTGGCAGAACTTCGAAGTATATTGTACAATCAGAATATATTACTGTACAAAATACTTCGACTGTACTAAATCGTCAATAAATTAATCGATTACATCCCAAGAGTTTAGAAAATCGAATACATATATTGACATATGTTACTTTTTTACTCAGTTGTTTCAGTCTAATATTCGAATATACGTTGGAGAAATGTGTATTAGAATATATATAGCATTGTATGAGACTTATCGTATTATATATATTTAAAGATTGATTATCGTGGACCCATATATTGATTAGTTGATAAAATGATTATTGCTGCAATGAACTTAAGAATTCAAGATCGAAAACGGATTTTACAATATATTTTTTTGTATGCTTGTACCCATCCTATGTTCACTCTGATCTGTCATGGGTCAAACTTTCTACCACTTTAGAAGTGGATGCTATTGTCAAAATGACGAGTTGCTATATGAAAATTATTAACGAGTTGCTATATGAAAATTATTAACGAGTTGCTATATGAAAACAAAATAACAGGTTCTAAACAAGACGCCCATCTTGTCATTTCAAAACGAGATGATAATCTTCCTAGTAGATTAATTTATCTAGCTTTTGGTCAATACACAGGTACGTGATTTTAGTTTATACATAGCTGAAATATATTGATTAAAATTTCTTTTTTAATAACAACCTTTATAAAAATTTGGTATTTCCGATTAAACATATATATTATCTCAAATAAATGTTAGATTTTAAGTTGGATTTTTTATTTGCAGTAAAGAATCCGTAATATTTACTAAGAAAATGCTTCTTGAATTGCAGCTGAGAGTTTGATTTTAGAGCGATTGTTATTTTGTATTTTCTTTATTATTTCTATATTAAAGTAAGTAATGGGCATCTCCATTTCATTTTACGAGGAAAGTTTCTGAAATATGTTTTATTTCTATTTAATTTTAATAATTAGTTCCCTCAAATGATAAGCTTTTCGATTAATATAGGGTCATTCATTCATCTAAAAAGTTTTCTCAAACATTTAGTACTCATAATATAACTACTAATTTCCTGTATATACTTTAAAATTCGTTTTTGCTATTAATCTTGTCGAAATTAAATACTAATTTCAAAATTTGTTTGTTTTATATATTACAAAAAAATGTTAATCGTTTTAATAAAAATTTTAAACTTGTTACTTTTGTAAAAATTAAACTTTACCATTTTTCTCAGAATTTTTAGTTATTTCTTTTATTTATTTTTAATCTGTTTCTTAAATTCTTTTCTGATTGCTGTAATTTTTTATTTATTGTAGAAACGAAGGTATAGTTGTTTGCAAATCAAACTTCTTTATGACTAACAAATTTATAGATCTTTCTTTTTAAAAAAAAGCTGAAATATTGAAAAACTTCAGGAATTTAAAAGTTAGCATAAAGGTCATTAATGAAAAAGCAATGTTTATCTAACTATCTTTATAAAACTGTAATTCTACTCTCATGTCACTTAAGATAAATATATATAATTTGGATAAGTTAGCACAATATTTTTTTTTCTAGTTTTAATTCTAGGTAATAGATTTCGGTTTTCTTTTCTACCAATCCAAATTTTTGATTGTTTTCTTTTCTGCTTAGCTTGAAATCTAATTACAATTTATTTCTATAAAAAATTATTAGTAAAATATTCAAAAGTTATTTTATATTCCTTAAATGTGTTTTTTTATAAATGTTTTCGGTTAGAATAAAATACAGAATTGTATTGCTTCGTTATTATTATCTTAAATAAAATAAAATGTTAATCTTTTCTTTTCTTTAGTTTGATTCTCAACAAAACTTTTTGCTTCAATATAAACACTTTACGAAGTCTAACGACAGTTAATAATAAATAAAATCCAAATGTAGTTATTATTATTATAGCCCGAAGATTTTCAAATATAGTAGAATTTTTTTATCAACATATAATAGGTAATTTTTCTTTTTCTCATTGTGAACAAATATATTCTACTAGTTTGGACATATTTCTTGACTTAGAAAGTCATTTATCAATTTTTTTTTTTTTTTTGTTTTTTGGAAAGGATAACTAACCATTATTTTATGGCTTTGAGAAATCCTTTATAGATAGATATCAAGAAAGTTTTGATAATGAGTGTTTTATTCCATTCTGAAATGGAAAACTATAATTTTCTACAGATAAGTGTCAAACCATGAAAGACGATCCAAGATAAAACAATGTACCTAAATATTTCAGTCAATTCCTGTGACGTCATAGTTAAATGATGAATAACTGTTTATGTTATGTAATATCTAATTAATCACATTGTGATTTATGCTGCGAAACAGCATCAAGTTTTTTCCTGCAGGTTGTATGAATTAATTCTGTTTCGTATGATTTTTCTTTTATTTCAAGAATCTTTTCATAATATGAGGAAAATTGATTGTTGTTAGAAGATGCATCTGAGGACTTTTATTATTTTTTTGTTTTGAGTTTCTGCTTGATTGAATGTTCTAAATCTGTATTGAATTAATGCTTTTAAACAGTACATTTTATTGAATATACATCAGGGATAATTTTTATTTATCTTGCTGCATATTGGAGGATCGCTTGATTAAGTGAGGATAATTATTGTTGTTATAAGATGCATATACCTATTTGGTTCTGCTTGGTTGTATGTTATAATTTTGTATCGAACTAATGATTTTAAATAATGTATTTTATTGAATATACAGCGGAATACATTTTTTAAAACCTGAAACTCCAAATTGTAAAATGATAGACCTTGCATGAAAGCTTAATTTTTCTTAGCTTAGATAGTTTATGCTACATTCATTTTTTTGGAAAATTTTGATTTGATAATATAAAATGGTAGCACGAATTTTCTTGCATTCAGAACAATCATATTTTATACACATAAATTTTTCTTGTGGTTTTAGATATAATTCCTCCCAATATTGTAATATGTAAAGCATCATAAAACTAATGTTTCAAAAGGTATTGTGTAAAGCGTTAGTAAAACATACTATACAACTTTCAAAAATTTACTCGTATGTTTTTTCAAAGTTGCTGGTGCAGTCATACAGTTAAGGTATTTAAAAAAGATCGAAAACAAAGGAATAAATTAAATATTTTGATAATTTAGTTTGATTGTGTAGTAATTTTGAGAAGTCCTATCCTATCTACTATTTCAGCTTTCTTGTTTCTGATTGTGTTGTGCTGATTAGTGATAAAGGTAAAATTAAATTTATATAAAAAAAGAGAAACTGTTAATTCATGTTGACAACCTTTATCACAAATTATCCATTCTAGCACATTACTAAACTAAATGAATCATAAATATGAATATAAATATTATTTTTTCATCAAATACAGTACATACCATATGAATAAATTATTAAATACATGATTATATCATATACAGACTATATATCGAAAATCTTGTCCTTGATTATTACTTCGGACATGTTTCCGTCTTAAAATATTTTATATTTTTTTCCCTTCGTAATTCTTTGAGTTACAAATAAAATTAAATAAAGAGGTTAAATTATTTAATCAACTATAAGATTATGTAATTGTTACAAAACTTACAGCTAGCATCTTATCCTTGATTTTACCACCGGTATGTTCCTTATTCTAGAGTATTTTATCTTCGTTTGGTTTCATATTCTTTGTGTTATAAAATAAACCCAGAGATCAAACTTAAAAATATTTTAGTAAAAATTGTTGCTTTTTCTTCTAACAAGCATATGCATTTGTTTCTAATTCATTCTAAAAATTATGCAATATCCAGAAAAAAATACAAACAGTTTTAAAATGCCTTTACGCTCTTTATTTAACTTGATTTGTTTCATATCTAAAAAAATGGAATTTGGTAATAGTTTTTTTTTCAATCGCCTCAGAGTGTAGTATTATTAAAAAAATTTGTTTACTTCTGTTTTCTTGATAACAATACTTTATTTTAATATTTTTGCTACTTGACTATGCGTTAATCGATATATTCCATTAAATTTTATTTCCATAAATGCATCCATTTAGAATATTAGAACGAAAATGATTTAAGATTTTGTATTTTTTTCAATAATGAATTATAAACTAAAGACATAAAAGTACAAGATATTTAAAAAGAAAACGTTTACTTTTTCTCATATAATTTATATTTGTTTTTAAAAGTTATTTAAATCCAGTCTTTTCATAAGATAATGTATGAGGCCGAATTATTAAAAATCAACATGAAAACTGAATTTCTTTTGGAAGAGATTATTCCTTTATATTCTTATTGTTATTTATTTTAGAAAAGTGAAATAAAATATAAATTTTTTTATTTAATAATTTAGTTAATTTTTATTGATTTATAAATATTCAAAAACTATATTTGTTGGATTCCTGCCTTCTCTCTTCTCTTTAATTCATTTACTTTCATTCATTTTCAAATGTTGTCTTGGAACAAGATATATAAAAGTTTTCTGTTTGAGTTGTGTTTGAAGTTCTGTTTTTTTTTTTTTTTTTTTTTTTGTCTAGTAGATATCTAAATAAAAAAGAAGAATGTTACTTATTTTGAATAAACATCAATCTTTATGTGTCTTGGAAAACAAAAGGCAAATTTATTTGTTGTTCATTAATTCCATTATGAATTTGTTTCAACAAAAGAATTTCAGAAAAAAAGCCATTAGAAAATTAGTTGTCAAATATTTGGCATCATTAACACGTTAAGTTTCAAGCTTACTTTGGCATCTTTTACGTCTAGTCCGCTATATCCGATTTCATTAGCATGATGACAACCAGAAACATTTGAACTGTGATAAGATTGCATGCATTTAAATGCATTATTTTGTAATCTCCAGATTAAAATTTGTTAAGAGAATATAGTTTTTCAAATGTATATCCTCAGTCAACAATGACTAACGCAACCTGAATGAAAATTATATTCTCAGTCAACAGTGACGATGTAGCCCGGGTTAAAGTACAAAGGAAGTCACCAGTGACTGAAGAGATTCGAAATGAAAGTATATTGTCAATCATGGTGACTGATAAGGTTCGAACAGAAAATTCAGTATCAGTCACAGATGACTGACATGACAATGTGCTAAAAGTGAAATTTCCTCACTCATTTCATTTTCAAATGAACTTCCCTATCTTATGCATAATTTAGCTGTAGAGTTTATGTAGTAAACCTACGTCTCTGAACCTGAAATACTTACCAGTCTGGGTGGATGCACTTATATTTTTATTTATTACCATCCTTACATTTAAAGAAATGATGGAAGACAACTATGTTACAGAACTATGTATAACATAACTATAACTATGTATAGGTATGTATAACAGAACTATAAATGGCAATGAAGATGACCTAAATTATAGTAACATGCATTATTGTTACGAATTTGTAATATTGCTCCCCAGTGCTGCAAATTTCTTGGTAAGGGAAATAATTTTACAGAGATTTTAATATCCGCTGAATGAATGTCAGCATGACCCCCGGCTTTGGCGACAAATTTGGTGGCTATTTGACGATTTTGGGGAGAATCTTGGCGATAGCTCCATTAGGAGTCGAACTCCAACTTTTATTCTAAAACATTCTATGTCCTGTCAAATGCGAAAGACGAAGTCAATCGAGGAATAATTGATTCGAGGGAAAAGTTGAACGAAGTCTGTTTGGAGTGCTGGATCTCTTGCAAATTTACTCTGATCGCTCTGTGTTGTTGCATTTATTCATGACTGCTTGTGTGCTGCCGTTTACTACAAATGTTGTAGTGTGTAGCTTTCCTCTGTGTCTTTTGTTACTGTACATTCGTGTTTTGGCTTAAAATCAAGCGTCATTATCCCTTACTGAACTTGGTGGGCTTGAAATAGCCCACTAAATAAATTTAACAATCCTGAAAATAAAAAAAAAATCATTAATATTTTGCGGAATCAGAATATCTGATGCAAGTACAAATTTTAACCTATATTTCAGGCGGATCATTTCATGTGATGGTGACGAGATCTTGCAGTTAATATTCTAATGAGAACTGAAAAGATTACTTGTAATCCATCTGCTTGATTTCAATTTAAATTAATTATCTCCGAACAATCACCAGCTTGTTAATAACTTCTTGCAAGTCTTTAAGTCTTGCAGAAGCATAGTTGCTGTTACATGCCACTGACTGCAAAAAATATTTATTACGTTCAATAGGAGTTATTCATAGTGAATACTAGCTATTTTATTCGAAATAATCAAAATTGTGAAATAATGAAGTCATTAAAAGATTTTTAAAAGAAAAGAAAAAATAGGTGGCTGTCACATATTGAACCAAAGAAATATCTGTAACTACCGACGTCTTGGCATAGGGGTAGCGAAGTTCCTCGTGATCTGGGCGGCTCGGGTTCGAGTCTTGGTTCCGGCATGATTGTTCTTTACCCTATGTTTTATCTGTGAGGTGCCTGAAAGCCTCCCCCCTCCCATGAAAAGGGGTTGTGCAAATGAGTGTGTGAGTATCATCTTCATATGAGCTAGAAGTCAGACTTTTACCCTCGGGTGCTCAGTCTTTACCCTCAGAGGTAACTGCACTCCACTTTCCGTTGTAAAGCGGACATGTTATCATCATCATTTGTAAAAACTAAAATATAACAGGGCATTTGAAAATTTTTAATCACTACTCACCATGAATTGTGCCCAATAGTTTGCCCTTTAATACTACTAAATTATTTGATAGAAATAATTTAATAATGGCGCATATTGTTTTAATCCAATTTTTATATATTCCTAATAATTACCTATTCATTTGCAAAATTAATAGCTGATAAATTATTGTTGATTGCAAAAATAAGAAAATTCATCTTGTCGATAAACATCTGGAACTAGAAACATTTGCTTATAAATTTCACAAATTTTAACAAAAAGCCAAATGTACATGCGATTCAAATTGCAAGTTTAAATAATTGAAATATTATTTCAAATCCAGAAATGACCTGAATTGATGCTTGACTGAAAAGACAAACTAAATATTGAAAAAAAATTAACAAAATTCTCTATGTTTGAGAAATTATATTGTATGTCATAATAACAAGGTAAATTTATAAGATTCATGGTGAAAAGAATAAAATATTTCCGTAACGCATCAATAATTCTTAAATTATTCATAAAACTGGGGATATCTTGGCAGTACATTATAATGTGAAATACAAAATATTGGATTGAAATTCCGTATGATTGAATTAAACTTTATAATTTCAGCTATTTTCGAGCGAAAGCAGATTGGTAGAATAATTTAGCGAATTGAATTTTTGGTTGTGTTTCTGTCGATTTAAAGACATTTTAAACCTTAAAGATAACAAAAGTGCTTCAAATGTGTAACAGCTTCAAATTTATGTCTGCATATTGCTTCATATAATAGTTTCAAATGTGTATCTTCTTGAAGTCTTTCGAAAGCGAGAAAGTCTTCAAGGTGATACACATTTGAAACCGATTCATAACATACAGCTGTTTAGTAATATAGTAGCCACCGCTTAATACGAGCATTTCATATTAAATGGTAATCATTAACATTAATTGCGTGATTAATGTTAGGATTACCATTAATAGGGTAAATGAATAGGGTAAAATGAACTACATTATATCAAAGAAAACAAACTAAAAAACTTATGATAACATTAATGGATTCGTAACAATAAATGAATAGGTGAAAATCAATTATATTATATCAAGAAAAACAAAATAAAAATTTTTCCCAAGGCTGTTTATAATATATTTAAAAAGTTCATTAATTATTGCTTATCGAAAATTATTCTTCAGATGTTCATATGTATTTTGTTTGTACTAGTATCGTCTTTAAAATTTGTTGAATGATGCTGCTCATCGCACTTCAAAATATCAAAAATTTTACTCATTTTGATGTTCATTAGAAAGTTTTCTACAACAAATTTGTACCCATCAGAATCAACAATATATATTGTTTGATCTTTCTCGCAAAAAGCTAATGATTTTTCAAAATTTTACACAAAGAGGCAGTGAAATTTTAGGTGATTCATTTTAGATAAACTTTTATATATGTTGAGAATTTCGATTCAATTTTGTCTTTTAGCCTAAAATTAAATTTTTCAAAAATTCCTTTCAATTTCGTAATTTAGTGGCAAATAACAATGTTTTATTGTTGTTTAGATTTCAATCCAACATTGATAGCGTATAAATCCTTTTAAACCGTGTCAAACCACTTTAATCCAGTTAAAAGAATAAGAACGCCATCTCACGAAGAAAATGGAACCCAGGTGTTTCCTTAAAAGTGGAATAAGAAATTTCACGGCCATTTCTTCGTTGCTAATCATTAACGCTGGTTGCAAATGATGGATTGGTCAATTCCTTACTTAGCATAACTGATAGCATTAAAAGGCGAAAAAAATCAGATTAAACGCATATTTTTGTATATATTTGAATAAGTCGGCTCAGAAGCAGAAGATTTTGATAATATATAAAGCAAATGATAACTTTGACCAGATCACATTAAGTGGTATCCACTGTATAGCAAGGGCAACCAAGCATGCATTTTGTCTTCGTTATATCCTCAAATCGAAGACAAAGATCTAAGTCATCGATGTCCAATAGACTCTAGTCACTTCTGTAATGCAATTAGATACAAAAGGCAGAAGAATAAAAAGAACACTATTCTCCACTTCATGTAAATAAGAAACTTTGAAGTTGTTCTTCAAATAATTCAAAACTATATAAAGATATACAATATTTACCTGACTGAATAAACTTTACCAAAAGAACTTTACCTTTGAAAAAAAAAAGGAAATTAACTGAAAAGTGAACATTTTGAAAGTGGTGAGAATTAAAAGAAAATAACAAAAACGCTTCTGCGGCTAGAAACAAAAAAAAAAAAAAAAAAAAAAAAACTGAGAGCTTTTTCAATAAAATAAGAAATTGCGGACTTTATTCATTTAATATTGAAGCGATATTCATTTTAAGAATATTGTAACGAGACAAAATAAATAAGTGAAGATTCTCTTGATATATAAATTATAGCAACCAACACGATATTTACAATCTTTAAATGCATAGATGAAGTTCATTGCATGCTTTCATACGTAATGGTCTCATTAGAAAAATTATACAGAAACCTTTAAAGATGGAAGAGACTTCACTTAAAACATCAGATAAAGGTTTATCACAGTATTTTGATTAAAAATTGTGTTTTCGAAAATAGAAGGTTTCTAAAAATCGATGTTAATTTCTTGAAGCATTTCTGCCCATTTATATGAGGTAAAAGATGAAAGTTTCCGTCTCTAGTTACCCATGTAAATTCATTTTCGAATGAGGAACTTGGAATCGATGAAGCCATTTTAACTGAAATCGGGTCGAAAAATAATTTACATCCCGATTCATCTATCAAACGTTTTCGGGGCTCTCGCAACTTGCCTAATCACCTAAAACGTTAAAGATGAAAGCTTTTCAATGATTAATCGTGGAAGAGTCGATAATCGGTGCGAAAAATGTAAGTGCTCGGCCATTATAATCCATCCGATAAAGGCGCGATAAATTCTTTTCCACCGCTTCTTCACTGCGACTGTAACTGTTCCGCTTATCGTTCGTATTTTCCAATATGGCGACCAACTCGAGTGCGAAACAATGGCTGGCAGAAGTTCACAGTTGATGCTCCGCTGCTGCAGCCAAGGCTTTTCGATAAAATTGCGCTTTTGTTTTAATCGCTCGTGTCTTTATAACGCTGAAATTCTCACGTTGATTGAGTTGAAGTGTTAAAAGAGTTGAGGTTTCTGCCATTACACAATGGCGCAACTCCTTTAAAAAAGAACGTTATCCGTATGGAGCGATAAAATTTATCAGTAAGAACACCAGCATTCCGCGTAAATGTTACTCGATAAAGAGAGGCCCCCGTAACCTTTGTCTTCGCCGCCAAATGAAAGTGGAATTTTAATTTTGATGCAACCATCCAAAAGTGGGTCTTCTTATCGCGAGTTATGAGTAATGAATGCTTTGTTAGAGCATGACAAAATTCCTGCCCCTTTGCATTGTTTCCACCGGGTTTTGTTTGTCTTTTACTACTTTTCGAAACTCCATTGAAAGGGGGCGTTTTATTTTTATTCTCGCCTCCTCCCCTATTCAAGTAATGACGAATTTCAGCTTTGTTTTCTAATTTGAATCTACTGAGGTTCGTTCTCTTTCTTTTTTTTTCTGGCGGGAAAGATTTTGCACTGTTCTGTTGTTGGAATCATTTCATTGAATTTCCGTTAGCTTTATTAGATTATTTGCGTAATCAGGCTTAAGAAAATGAAGATGCTGCAAAATCAAACATTTGCATTTATTTAAAATTAAGATCCGCCGTGCCTAAACAAATATTTAATCGCGCTAAGAACTGGCTTCTGAATGAAGGATCGTTCTGGAAAAGAAGGAATAAAAACAATAAGAATTAGATAAACAATCTGGGTATTAACAGAATAAAAAATTAACTTCAAAGCGCTTCCGAATTTTAGGAATTTTAGAAATTTCTTATTTATTTAGCCGCCAATTCGCTTGAATAGTTTTAAGTATATTAAAGTCGATGTACCTTCTCATTTATTCTTAAAATAAATAAAACACTTAATTAAGGAGAATTTAAACCTTCTTCTTACAAAGTCGAATTTTCGTGAATTATTACTATATCATGGTTTTATATTGAAAGTTGGCAAAACTTGGAAAGAAAACAAATAACAGCAAACTTCAACATTGCTCTTTCGAGCGTTTAAACAGCGGAATAAATCCTCCGAAATATTTTCATGATTATTTTGTTTATCTTTTCTTGGAATTGTTTAATTTTTAAAATAAAATTAAAACCTGGCAAATTCTTAATGGAATCGTATTAAGAATTTCATAATAGTCTTGATAAGATAATTTAAACTCTATTTGGCACCTGACAAAAAGCAGAAATTATCAGACGAATGAGAAAATTTTGTGAAACAAACAGAAATCAGACGGTATTTTTTAAAAGTAATATTGGATTGTTATTAAAAAATTTTTATTCATGGTATAATTTGATCCATTGAAAATTTTAGCGCAGCTTAAAATTTAACTGAAATTTATCACCTTACCGGAGGCTAGTTTCAATAAAAATTATTGTACACACTGCATAGCATTGCTTTTGTTACAATATTGGTGGTCCTATTCTTTATATATTATGCAAATCATTCCATAGGAGCAAATTTTAATCTTTGTCTTTCCTAAAAATTCTTTTAGTAACATTTCAAATTTATGACATTTAGATTTATTTATTTTTCAGAATGTGTTATAGTTGGTCACAATGAATTTTAGTCGGATCAATTCTTACTCATAAGATAGGCACCATTCTCAAATTTTTATACTCATAAGATAAATTTGTTCCATTTTAAATTTCGGTTCTACTTCATATCGAGCTTTTACTGAATAAAATAATTGTTTTTAGCTTTTTCCTTCATATTTTGTTCTAAAATACCTATTCGCATATCAGAATAGTTTTTTTTCTTGTTTAATTTATGTGATGTTTGGATATCTTAAGAAAATCACTTGGCATTATTTTCTGCTTTTATTTGAATTATTTGTTTTCATTAACATTTTTAGAATAAGTCTATTAGTACAGTTAATTTATCTACATAGTTTTTACTTTGCTTTTTAATTTTTTTACATATTAATTAATTCTAACATATATGAATATATTGGGCAACATATTAGAACCAGACCGAAAAGAATATAATCTAAAATAAGCTTTTAAAAAATTCAAGTTTTTGCAGTCTTTTTTTAAAAAATAATTCTGAATTCTTCTTACTAAGTGGCTACTTGGAAAAAAATTTCATATGATAAGTGTGTTTCTTGCCGAAAAGAGCCGAAACCCAAATAATATCACCCTATTTTTCTAATCAAATAAGGTAAGCAAAGTGGCATAAAGATGTTAAAGATAAAAGATAAAAAAGATAGATAAAGATGTTAAAGAAAAGGAATTTTTCACAAAATGTTGCAAATGCTTGCTTATTTTATATGCTCAAATATATTTGCGGCATGTTTTTAATGCCAATTAAATCTATACCATTACCTTTTTTTTTTTTTTTTTTTTTTTTTTTTGAAAACATACCCACACTTACACACACACACAATAAAATCAAAATAACAATGCTTTATTTAGTTTTAAATATATAACAAATATAAACTTGAAAAGAAATAAAAATTCTTACGACAATTGATTATTCGCCGATATTTCAAAAGTTTTGAAAGATTTTGGGAATATTCATTAATAAATAAATTATTTTAGAAACATTTTAATATTTCCAAAACCTAGTATTTCTATAAAATAATTAATAGAAATATATATTATATTTTATAGAAAGGACGCTTTATCCCAAAAAACAAACTTGAAATCATGATAAATTTAGGAATTCGTATATACAAATTATATTGTCTAATTATATTTGTGTAAAATTCTGATAAACTGATGTAACATTTTAAGTATATCCAATATTGCAATAACTTCTATCATGAGAATTAAATAAATAAAGCATTTCATTTGAAACCGCGATAAATTGAAGGGGGTAAGGGAAGGGAGGTAAAAAGATTTAATGATGACCTTTACCTCCGTTCGTTGACCCTCACTCCTTCAACTCTACGTACGTCCTTCCACATTTTTTCATCCCGTCCCTATTCTTCTTTGCTTTTCAGTGCTTAAATCCATTTTCTTTTATTCCGAGCTCAAGCTCAGGTTTTCCCTCCACTAAAAAAAAGTAATAATAAAAAAAAATTAACGAAATTTGGACTTTTCCAACATAAAGACAGTTTTTTACAGCCCCGAGGAACCACTTAGAAGTGTTTTCTAAGACATTATTAAGTCCAACCTCCCCTCTTCACAGGTTGGTGGAAAGCATGCGGGTTCTTAGCATGGAAAAGCGTGCAATTTTCGAAGAATTATAATCCTGTTTGAAGACCTTCTGCTTTGGAAAATTGCTTTAATACACATGTTTGTACAAGTCAGGGATTCCCTTTCGCATGACCCCTGTTATTTTCCTATAGTTAGTATTATTAAGCGATATGCTGCCAATAATTTCTATAATTACAACGAAATAATGAACAGGGTTTTAAGAAATCTGAGCTCGTCGGAAAAAAAAGGGACTGAGTATGCATAATGTCGATCATCTTCTGTCATTTAATTAGTAACCTGCTATTTTGCTTCCGTTTTTTTTTCTTTCCTGGATTGATTGTAAAAGTATTAATTAACATAGTTACTTTCACACAGATGGACAAACAAAACAACGACTTAATATAAGAAAATGTAATAATCATAGCTATTTAAAGCAGTGTTATATATTCTAAAATTTAAATAATGATTGATGTTTGGCGGCTTATGAATTATTGCTGAAAACTACATGAAATAGCAAAATGTTTTATTTATAAAAAGGCTATTTTAAGATGATTGCTTCTGGCAAAATAAATAAATAAATGACATAAAACTGGAAATTAAAGAGTATTTAACATAATGCGTTTCAATTCGCAGGAATTGCAGCAGATCCCACTTCAATAAAATGAAATGGCTTATATTGTACCAAACCAATGGTATCAACTGTTACCAAAATTCAGAAATTTGAGTGCGAATTTAGTATCGGCAAACAATAGCTCCAAAGATTTATACTTGGAGACTTCGAAGTAGAATTGTGAGAAAAAATCATTGTTAAATTAATTTTTTTTTAAAAAAAATTAAGTGCAGATTGTAATTTTTTTATATATATATCGTTAAAATGTTTGCTAAAATGTTCGAATGCTGAACACGTTTGCATCATTTCTTGAATGTAAGACGTCACAAATTGAAAAGCAGTTCCCACTACCTGATCTCTCACGAAAAACCAAATAAATTCGTTTTGTGTTCGTTGCATTCAGTGGCGTCGTGACCGAAAAGCAAGAAGAATATAGTTTCTCCTGGCGCCAATCTTAGAGGGTGGCATGTGGCGAAACATTAATGCGTTTATCTCACTTTTTAACAAAAAATATTTTAAAGGGAGTAAAATAGTATTTATTCTAGTATTATTATAGTAAATAGTATTATTCTATTAATATTATTATAACATTTGAACAATTAGGGGATGAAAAGATCTTGTTATACCCCAAGCATCACTTACCCACGCTATCCCATTTTTGCATCGCTTATTTATTCTTAGAACCAATAATATTATGTCATAAAATCCATTAAATAAAACTGATGATTCTGATTCAAATTTCCAGTTATACCTTAAATTGAAAATGACTTAACATATATTTGATATATGAAAAAAAAAAAATTAGTCAACAAAATCTCATTGATTAAAACGGAAAAAAAAACTTCATTTTCTAATTTTTAAGAAAAATTAATAAAGATATAAATAACACTTTAATTTATTATAATATTATTGTAAGTCTGCAACTTATAGACTATATCCAGGACTCTCAAATACGTTTAGCATAGAAAACGGAAATATATTTACGTTCTTCCTGTTTAAAAGCTTGCCAATTCCAGGTCTGGAAATACGATTATCATTTCCCAAACTCTAGGATTCCCTACAGCAAAGACACTTAAGAAGTAATTATTATTGGGTTCGGGTTCTTTAGAATCTCATTTCTCTCTAAAGTCAAATATTGGTCATAAATCAAACACTTATATGCTATTGGCAGCCTACACCGACTAATTTGTTCGTCTTCTTCCAAAAAAATAGGGGTCCCCCCCTTTCATTTCTGAAATAAGTAATTAGGTCTGATGGATTTAATTGTTGGCTACATTTAAAAATCTTATTTTCATTTTATTTGCAACTTCAATTTGATGATTGCTCTGAATTCGATCTTTTCTTAATTCGAATCTGTTTCTTTTTCAGTATTATGTTTCGTGAAAGCATTAAAATTATGGAATTATTAAAATTAAAAAAAAACACTCTAGCCTTCGATTTATTTAAATATATGACATTTATTTTTAAAAATTCAAAAAACACTTTGAACCTTTAATTCTCCTTTACACCCAAAACCAATTAGATGCTTATAATACTTAGCAGGTTAAATTCTTAAACGGCAATGCAATTACTTTGTTTAGCAACCAAAATTTTCAGAAAATGCTATCTTCAGCAAATTTTTCTCATTTGCAATGTCTGTTTATAATTGTAGAAAAAAAAATTGAATTTTATATATTTTATGCCTAAAGTATGCCTGAATTTAATACTCTCTCATTGGCGTCAGTGGAATGCTAAGGTTAAAATAATAACAAGAAGAAAGGCAATTGTCTAATTAAACTTCAAATGCTCTTCCGTTTTTTTTATTCATCCTTCTTAAATCCCTGTGTATTTAATTATTATACTTAACTATTGGGTTCTATATACAAAAGCCATATGTAGAGTATTAGAGTTGAAGAGCGCACATGAAACAAGAAAATTTTATGGAGGAATGCGACGTCGCGAATAGTTTTCTGAAACTACGCGCGCGTGCACAAAATTGCTAACTGAATCATTGATAAACTCTTCTCAGCAATGTTTGCAGCATTTACTCAGAATTTCCTCTTTCAAAGAATAACACATGCTTGGTATCAATGCATATGTTATTCTTTGTTTCAAATGTTCGACATAAGATAATTTCAAAATTCCAGGTATTTTTCCCAAATGTATTGAAGTATCAAAAACTAGATCCTCAACAGATCTCGTCCTAAAATGTCTGCCAATCATTCCATCTACTCTTACAACAGTATATTGTAATCTTAGATAATTATTAAAAACACTG
The DNA here is from genome assembly GCF_947563725.1 of Argiope bruennichi. Classification (NCBI taxonomy): domain Eukaryota; kingdom Metazoa; phylum Arthropoda; class Arachnida; order Araneae; family Araneidae; genus Argiope; species Argiope bruennichi. The sequence continues at coordinate 83,902,923 of NC_079152.1, forward strand.
TTGCAAAAAAGCATTTTGAAATTCATTTGAAATTTTTTTTCTATTCATATCTGTTTTTGGTTTGGAAGATCAATAGGTCATTTGAAACCATATATTCTTATACCAAAAGAGAGAAAAAATTAAAATTTAAAAATTAAAGTAGTTTTGAATTTTCTGCTCAAAATATCAGAGAATAATTATATTTTAGATTGGATCGTCTTTTTTTTTAATTCTTAAATATTTACTCTTCATTGTATCATCGATAATGAGCTCACAAAAGAATATAATTAAAAAGTTTTAACACGTATACATATAAATGCCCTTGATTAAAAAAAATGAAAAATCCAGCTGTAGATTTTTTTTAATCTGTCATCTATAGGACCGAACACCTGTCAAATTGTAAAGAGCGGAATACCGAGAATCATAGAACGATGCATTTAGAATTGGTATAAAATACAATGATATATATATTGCTATGCGTGGTAAACGAGCCAATGAGATAAGAGTTGTGTTAAACTGTTCAGTAAGAGCATGTTAAACAGACAGTACTGAAATGGTAAAGATTTCCAGTTTTAGCAAGAAAGAATACTTGAAGCACATATGTTCTAACAGATACGTCGAACCGCTGTCATAATAAGCCTTGTTTGCAAGGATGGATTCTGTGGCAACGGGGTGACATGCTACAATTAAAAAAGAAAAAAGAAAGATGCGTCGGACCAATAGTAAGATCGGAGTAACGAGAGTCGGGTTAAAGAGAATTTACTATGCTATGCTCCAAAATTATAGAGAACAATCATTAAAATATTGTGTTTTTTATTAAAAAATTTACAATTTTATAAAATCTTTTCTTACTGAGTATTTACTTTCAGAGAAGTAACTATCTGCCAAATGTGACAATTTTAGTCTCAACTACCGGTAATGTTTTGCGCGATTTTTAATCTAACATATCATGCATGATTCCATTTAGAGATAGTGTGCAGCTTTTAACGATCATGTTAAACTGTTTATTGAAATGTACTGTATCATTCCTTCTCTTTTACGTGTTGCATCTGTAATAAAAGAGTTTATTAGATTCCATGCAATACCTGAATTTTTACTTTCTCCTGTGCGAATTATACAAAGAGAAAACACTGTTGTTGTCGGAAAATGAATCTGAGGGTTTGACGAATCTTCATGTTTCAGACATCCTTCAGACAATTTTGGCATTATCTCTATTTGTCACAATAACTCAAACACCCTCTATTAGATGCATGAAAATTCATTATATAATCTTTACATCAAATTTACAGATTTCTGTCAAATTTTTAATGAAATCCATTCAGTGAAAACAATAACAGCAAAAAGAAGAGAGCTACATGGATAAAATTTGGTACATAGATTTAAAATCTAAAATGTAGATATGAATCAAATTTACAACCAAATCCTTCGAGAATTTGAGTACCTATTTTTTTGTACTTTCACAAGCATGCAAAAGCGATAACTCAAAAACACCATATGATTTTGTCAACACAATTGTAGTTCTGTATTGAATTTAGGTTTCAATAAACTGGAAAATAAGCGTCCGAAATGCGCATTCGGTTTTCTGGTACTTTAGTATTATCCACGTTCTTGCGTTATTCGTCAGTCGCACTCTTTGGCTACCATTATTCTCCAAAAGCATTCGATTAATAATAAAAAAGTACATTTATTACAGAATATGCTAGAAAGTTATAGAGAGACCACTTTTATGTTATAGTTGCTACCTCCAATAAAAGAGCTTATTATATTCCAGGAAATTTAAGATTAAAAAAAAAATTAATTCCTTTACTCCGCATGATGAATTTGTTAATTTCTTCTGAATTTCTGAATGGCTATTAATTTATTCCTCTTTCCAGTAACGTTAGCAGTTGTTCCAGACTTATCGAAAGAAGGGATTTCGAAATATCATGTTTTAGCAAGATATCAATTGTAATTGCGTTTTTCCCAGATAACTTCCCAGATAACCCAGATAAATTGCCATCCCAGATAACTTTTGTAGTAATTTTTGCCCCTTGTTAAGTGGATTCCTATATTTTTGCACCATTTTTATATGAACTACTGTTAGTTTAGTGTAATTTAATGGCTCAAATACCATATTTGTATCTGCTGCGCTATTCTTATAATTAAAATTTATATTAAAGGGAAATCGTACTGTATTATGAAAGAGTTGAAGATTCTATGAAATATGTTACTACTTTTAACAATAATGTAAACTTAAAATTTTAATTCAATTTTTTTTTAATTTTAGTAATGAACAAATAGCAAAGCAAAGTTCCATAGAAATAATTCTTACGTATTTTCCGATATTTTTATTATATAGTAGTTTTCAGAAAACATTTATGCCCGAGACTAAAAGAACATGTCCTTCATGCCACATTAAAAGGCTCATGAAGTTGAAGTAACTTTTTATTCTAAGAAAATTCATCATTGCCATCACGAACAGTACAGAGTAATTTAAATGTAAAACTGGTTAAACAAAAAGTCAAGCACAATTTAAAAGGTCTCATATACAATGTAACAATTTTGATGTTTTCTGAGATTTATTTTCTTGTAAATGTAAAAACTCTTCATTTACATGTTAGTTAAGTTCAAAAACCTTTGGTTGGAAATTAATTGAATGCTAACCAGTTCTAAATGGGAGAAAAAAAAACGCGTAATTTTGTTTGTTGGATTGATGTCTTATTTTGAAGCTGTTCGAAAGACGAATTTCAGATTACATAATTTCGGCAGAATGCTTAATTTTAAATTACAACCAGAATGACATTTGGCAAATTCAAAATTTCAATGGCGCATTAACGCCGGATAATATTGGTATTTGATCATAATATATACCAGGTCTTCTTGCATTCGGTAGAACTAGAGTAAAAAAAAATGCAGCACCGATGTTTACACCAAAATTCATTTCAAACAATCATGTTCATGAAAGAAAATACTAATGGTAAAAAAAAAATACTTTAAGTTTTTTTTTTTTTTTTCAGAAATTTTTTTTTTTGAAATTCGAAATTTTCATGTTTGGGAATATTCTTATGTGCCCTATAAAGCGATTTTTTACATTTAGATAAAAAGATGTGTGTGGGGGAGGGGATACCTGGCGTAACAGTTTTTATGGTCTACCAAGAAAAAAAATGAAATGTTATATAAGTTTGATAAAACAAACTACAGTGAAGACAAGGGAAAACAATAGATTTAATTTTATCAGTATAACTACTTTCAATGAACATGTTGTTTATGTTTTGAAAATAAAGGAACATTGTAAGAATGAAAATAAGGTAAAAGTAGAATTTTTTAGTTTCCAACTTACAATTTATAAAGAATTTCATTTATTCTAATTATTTATTTCCAGCAATCGTTTCTTTCTTTCTTTTTTTTTCTTTGAAAATAAAATTAGTAAAAATAGGTAAATAGTTTAAAATTTTATGTTCTAATCTTTCTGACCTTGAATTCATATTTCAAATATTTTTATTTTTATAAATTGTTGTAGCAACTTTGTGCTGGGTCCCAGATTTATAATTACAGAATCGTCGTTTCTGCCTCAATTTCAAGAGTTGAGAAGCCATTTTTCCGCCTTTCTTTTTGGCGGAGGGGAATTAATGGATTTTAAATCTGTCTAGTGTTTCTTCATGGTGTATAATGGGTAAGCTTAGAGTGAGAGAGAGATTGGTTATGGAATTCACCTCTTCATTTTATCAATCTTCGGAATCATGGACTTATTTTCTATAGGTGGCTTATAGCAAAAACAGAACTGAGTGTTCTTACATTTTTGGAAATAAGTTTGCATTTTAAATACACTTTTAAAAATGATTGCAATAATTGGGCATAAGCCTCAAATTCATAATTAGGAAATCGCGGTTTGAGCTTCCATCACACTAACGAACTGCAATGCATGAACATTTAATGTACATTAAATACATTGGTACGTGTCGGTTGTAACGGCAAACAAAAAGAGTCAAGAAAAAATTTCGCCAATTGGGCGATTTTAATTGGCAGCATGTGAAACACACGTGGTTTAATTTATATTTATGCACTTAAGTATATTTTTATAATTTGGTGACATTTTTTCTAGGCGCTTTTTGGTCACCGTTAAAACAGACGAGTACCCCTTTATTTAAGTTCTTCTTGATAATATAATATAGAAGCATGAAGAGAGTGAGATTTGTTGAATAATTTGTCTCGTCATCCTTTTAAAGTTTAAAAATGTGTCTATTCTAAATGCTCTCAATTACGTTTATTACTGAAACCAGTCGACTTTATTTTACACTTTTATTTAAAATACGACTTGTTTCATGTTTGAAAAGGGGAAATTTTCTAATTTATTTTCAACCATTTTCTTATGCTATAGAGTTTACAAATTTTCTGTATTTATATATTCTTGATAATAATATACTATTCTAATATTTTCATAATTCAATTATCAGTTAAAAAATTTTCATTTTATTAAATGTTGGCTCTATATGATGGCAACACCTAGTAATAAAGCATTTCAGAAAAATTGATTCCGAAATTCTTTAATATTCATAATAATGAATTATAAATTAAAATATACAAAATTAAAGATATTTAACTTAAAAATATTTCCTACTTTTAAGTGAACTAATAAAAATTGTTTTTTGTTAAATTAATTTTATTATAATCTTTTGAAATATTGAAAAGATTAAAAAAAGTACATACTTTCTATTTAATTTTGATTTTAACAGCAGATAAATACTTGAAGCGTTATAATTTCTGAGAATAACAATAAAATGCATAAGCATTATTTGTTATAAATAATATCTATCAATAATAAATGCAATATTCTATAGTAATTACTTACGGATCAGTAATTATTTGAAACTATGTTACATATAGTCGGTCAGCCTATTTTGGAGGACTAAGTTTCCAATTTTACCATTCCCCGATATTTTCACAAAATAAAACTCAATTTAACCTTCTACGCCCACAATTCGTTCAAACGTATTCTAGAACTGCAAACTCGGCGCTGTTCCAACACCCTAAACCTACTGGCACCCAGTCGGTTTCTGATTTTTCCACCCAGTCACCCCATCAGGAATAGAGTAAAAACAAAACTGTCCATCTGAAAAAGGGAGAGAATAATTTTTCAAGATCGATCCACAGATCAGACCAGAGTAGCGCTTTTTTTTTTTTTTTTTTTCGCCCTTTCATTTACTCCCCGAGTGGTGGAGTGCAATCGACAACAGCGGAAGCTGACTTCAGGTGAAAGGTTAGGCTTTGGGACCATTTATCAAACAATTCTTTCGATACACTGACCTTAATTTATGTCGGTGCAGAGAAATAGAGCAGTCTCTGTATGCCTGTTATTTGATAGAATCGTTTTATTACTTTTTTTTTATTTTTCATTCCTTCGGTAGTTTCTTTCGAGTTATATTGCGTGTAGTATGTGTGATATATAACTTGTAGTAGAAAAGTGGAAATGTATGAAGAAGTGTTTCTTGACGTTTGAACCTTTTTAAAGATCAGTCACACTACATATATCACTTTTCAAATTAAAAGTCGAAATATGTTTTCCAAGGATTCAGTTCTGTAATAGGTAAATACAAACACATTAAATTAGATGGTTTAAAAAATTAAAATGCAAAAAACAAATAATCTGCCGAGATCATTTATTGTAAAATAACGCTTCGTATCTTAAAAATTCATTTCTATTTCTGAAAGTGCTAAGATTTATTTCAAAAAGAAGTAAAAAGTTTTACTTTTCGAAGAGGGTTTGTGAACGAAAACGGAACGGAAAATGCCTAAAATTCCTGGTCTAATTAACTTTGCGATTCAAGGATAAATACTTCAATTTCAAAAGCAAGTTTTAGATTACATAAATTTTAAGATCAATTAATATTAATTTCTTTGTGAAATGATTGACAAGTCAGAATCCCAAGCGTTTACTAATAAATACATATATAATGATTAGTTATTAATATCGTTGTTTATCCTTATACTATTGTTTTATTTTTAAAAATTTCCTTGGTAGATTAGTTCGAAATCTTCAGTATTTATGTTTATTACAATATAAAAATCAATGGTTGATTGAAGTAATTTGTGACAATCCATATTATGAATCCGCTTTTAAAAGAATGGTCAATTTTACTTCAAACTTAAACATATTTTAAAAATATTAATGATTTATTTTAGGTAAGTATTTTTTTTATTTTATTGACTTAATGAATATATATTTGGGCTTATTTATTTGTTATGATTCCAGATTGTCCGGCGTCTATGTTGGCACACAATGTTATTGAAACAGATGTCCACTTTTATAATTAATAGTAGCATACTTTATAGTTAATATATAGTTAATAGTTATATAGTTTTATAGTTAATAGTTAAATAAATAAATAAACGCAATGAAAGAGATATAGGATTCGGACCAACTGTACTTGATAATTTATGTTATCTTCATACTTTTACCATTCATAATCCCCTCCCCCCCACCATTTCAGAAAAATAATGCTTTTTAATCGTATTACTTGAAACTCTATGTTGCTGCTTGGTTGGTAAAATACAAAAACTTGATTATATAAAAAAATTAGCATAGTAGAATAAAATGCATATTTGTATTTGGTTTAAAAAATACCAATATTTTTTTGAGCATAATCTTAAAATTGTGCGAAAGGCATCTTACTAGAAATTTTAAATGACAACCGACATTCCGATATGTAATTAAAAATATATTACCTGTTTACTACCTATTCACCTTAATTACCTATTTATAAATAATTTGAAGAATCCTAAAAGGCACTAACTGTCATTTTACGAAATCTTGAAAAGACATTAACTTTCTCGTATGAAATATTATGAGACATTATGCCCCTCTGGGCCTTTTAACTTTTGCCAGCACCTTTACAGAAATAAAAAGCCCCAAGACGACAGATTTCAAAGAAAAATATATACTTGGTGGTGCTGACATAACTGCAAAATTATTCAAAACGATGTAATGCATTTTTTTATTCACGGATACTTTTTTCAAAAAAATAATAGATAGAATAATAGATAGAATCTCTCGTGACATTTTATAAATAAAGAACTTGCTATACGATACTTATATTTATTTTTTAAAAATCGTATCAATATTTTTAAAAAAATGTAGTCAATTTAGATGCTACATGCGTATTTACAATATAAATGGGCATATACAATTTACATGCGAGTTTATGCCAATCATTTGACTTTCACAATCCATGGACTCCATTTTTAGAGGATATGCATCAAAAGTAATATGTATCCCCCATAAAAAGATATATCCCCCATGTAAAGTAATATCTTTATATACCCCTAGATAGTGATTCTGCACCAATTTAAAGTGGAATCACTTTATAGGGGTAGAAAACACTGTATAATGTCACAAGATTGGATAAGGATGGCGTCCTGGCCTAGGGGTAGCGCGTCTTCCCCGTGATCTGGATGTCCCGGGTTCGAGTCCTGGTTCGGCCATGGTTGTGCTTTATCTTGTGTTCTATCTGTGAGGTGTGTGAAAGAGACCCCCTGTAAAAAGGGGTTATCCAGCCAGTGTGTGAGAGTCATCTTCATATGAGCTAGAAGGCAGACTTCTGCCCGGCCTTTACTCTCAGAAGCTACTGCACAAACTCGGCCTAAATCGCTGGCTTCGTCAACGGGCCATAAGTAACCAACTATAACAAGTGCCATAAGTAACAATAACAACAACATTGGATAAGATAGCATGGTCTTAGATTTCGAATGATGTATGTAATTATATTTGTCATGCAATTGGGCTATTTATAAATTGCTCAACCATATTTAATCCAAAAATAACATTTTTCCGCAACTCCTTAGAATTTGAATAATTTTTTTTAAATTGTTTGCACAATATACTTACTTTACCGAAGAAAGAATTTATAAACAATCTATTCAAAATTTCTCAAACAAAAGATACTCAGTACGGAATTAAATACTTAACTGTATCAAAGTCTGAAATTCAAAATCTGCTAAAATATTTATTTTAATAAAAATTAATTAACGAACTTATTTCTTAATTCTTAAATTATTTTTCAAGTATTACTCGTAAAAGTAAATAAATTTAAAGCAGCATATTTCACAAGAAAATGAGCCGTTTATTTTAAAAGTGGGGCAAGTCCATTTTTGAAAAAAAAAAGTGGGGATAATGGTAGTTATAGATAAAACTTGTTATAATCCTTTCATGCGTAAACAATTTATAGTAAAAAAAAAAATTAGATTCTAATATTTGGGGGATGGAACCTATAGTTCTTAACAGTATTGAAAATTTGTTTATTTTGAAAGAGGTGCAAGTCTATCTGAGATTGAAATTATTTTTGACCAAATATATTACAGCAAAATTTAGCTCAGGTTGTATGGTGAAGCAAATGTGGCCGTTTGACATCATGTCTGAAATCTTAGGTGTTTTTATCTATCTATCTTTGTTAATGAAAATCGGTGGTTGTACAATATTTCATAAATAATAAAAAGTATATTTTAATTTTGTGTTTCGATAATAGTATGTATACTTTCAACATCGATTGTTCAGTCCAGTGACAATGAAATAAATATCATTGATTGCAAATTTTTATCATCAGGACATTCATTTTTACCGAACGATCGTCATTTTGGAGTGGTAGAAACGGCAATCCGGAAAACCAGTTCCTTGTATATTCTCCAGGATTACTGTAAAGTAATACGAAATTGTCGAAAACATGATAAATGTTTAATACATGAAATGAAACGCGGATATTTATTTTCAACCCATTCAATCTCTGGTGAAAGCGGTTTTAAAAAGGATAAAAAAATATTTCAATGGAGAAACCGTGAACTGATTAAATATATACTGGATCAGATTTACAAGGGATGCGCCATAAAAAAATGTTCTTCAAAACTTCGATAGAACAAGATGCTGAATTTAAAATTATCGATTTGTCACCACAACAAGAAAGATCAAATAATTTCGAAAATATAAAATTATCTTTTATGTATGAAAAAAGAAGATCTATTACATCTGAAAAATACAAGGGCATAATGGATTTATTACCATATATACCTCCCGCTCATCATGCACCTTTTAAAATGTTAAGTCCTGAATAAAATTCAATTTAACTATACATACGCATAAACTGAAAATGTATAATTTCATTGAAATTCTTTACTAAACTGAATTGTTTTTGTTATATTTTCTACTAGAATATTCTTTGTTTTGTTTCACTTTTTATCAAGTGAATAAATATTTATGAAAATTTGAATAGTATTTTGTTTTTATTATTAAAAAAAGGCTGATGCAACTAAAATATTTCCCAATTAAATGAATGATTAAAATAATTCATTAATTTTGAAAGTGAGGCAAGTCCATTTAGTTATTGTGAAACTTTTACTTTTTTTAGTCAGCACTGTAAACACTATTGGATTATAAACTTACATTATCTGTTATCACAAAATACAAAAAATATATCAATTAATACTTACCAATATTTTTAAATTCATTCAAATGCAAACCTTTAAATATCTCGCAATAACTTGCCCCATTTTCAAAATAAACGGCTCAAATAATTGTGAAAATTAAAATACAAAATTCAATAAAACAACATTTTCTCTCGTCCATTTTAAAAAATTCTCACAAAATAATATGAGTTACAATTCGTGCATACTAAAACGTTTTGGCATATTGGTGCAAAAAAAAAAAAGAAGTTAACCCATCTTCTTAAGCCTAGTATTAAGAGGTTAAGCATTTATTAAAGCCGCATTTGCATCAAAAATCGATCTCGATCCCTTTCGTATGCTGGTCGTTCGCAGGTTCTCCCCCACTGGTCTGACAAATTTTTCCTTCTCGTGGTTCAAAGGCTACCCTTCAAAGTTGAAAAAGAGGCGTAAAGTGGGGTTTACCTTCATTCTAACAAGGTCAAATAAAGGTCAATGTATTGAGAGGACTAACCTGAACTTTCTCCCTCTTCTTTTTATTGCTGAAGGCATCGAAAAATGTGTCTTCTGTGCACAAAACTCTTTCGGTGTCAAAGGTTAGAGGAGGTAAAAGAGTGAGGTTGCTGTGTTTTGTGTGGAGACGCCATAAAATGGCGAAATATTTATTTATTTCTTTTTCTCGTTTTTAACTATCGTTATTAAAGGATTACAATATTTTCGAGAGGATTTATTCCACAAATTATATTCGATTTTCCTTTAGTGTTTGAACATATGGTTTTCAATGTATTTTGAGAAAGAGAAAATTTTAATGGGATATGTAACAAAAATTCTTTAGTTGTCGTTTGTTGCCACCACTAGAGTATCTTTATTCTGCATTCAGTAAAGGGGGAGAAATGGAGATCATACGGTTACCAAATTTCGGTAAGTTATTTGTCAAAACATTTGGAAATTAATGACGGAAAATATCCCACATATATGATCAGTAGAGAAAAACAAATGAATAGTATGTGCAAATTAATTCAGTTATCATTGTATTATAATTGTAATTCAAACTGAATACCAATTGTCATGTGTCTGACATATCATATTGACAATTGTAATAAAGATCCAAATGTCCAATTTATATAATAAATGGATGCATGGAATGAATTCAGTACAATGAATTATAACATAAACAAAAATGATAATTTGTATGCATGAGCGCGTGCGTACGTTTTTTGTTTCATTCATCTTGTGTGTGAAGCTCGTAGCATTAAGATATGATGTATTTCGTGATCATTAATTTTTGTTGCATCTAGAGTGCATTGATCAAAATTCTTTAATTCTGAACATCCTGCTTTTTTTTATGCTGCATAGTTTGAAAGGTTAAAAAAAAATTAGAAGTAATGCATAAAACTTGGTGTACCCTTGACCCTCCCCTCCCCTCTCCTCTAAACTCTTTCTCTTTCCGGTAAATTAAAGAATTGCACATTTTAAATCGTCAACCAAATAAATTTTTGACAAATTTTAATTGAAGTGCGCCATCCATTGAATGCAGTGTTCTAAAGACTCTTGTGATTTAATAAGTGACATAATATATTTTAAAATCTCTTAATTCTCAGAAAGTCGCTTTATAGTTGATAGTTGATATTTCTCAGAATTGGTAGTCTAAGAAAGAAGCTGTGGAAAATGACTTCTGCAAAACTTTAAATAATTCTGAACAAACAATTTTCTATCATAATTTTTTTTCACATATAAAATTTAATTTATAGTTGACGTTCTTTATGAATAATCAATTTTCGAACGAATTTTTGTTATTATATTAATTACTATGCAATTAACATGTTGATGAGCATTGAAAAAATTTATTATTATTTTTTTTTAAATTCATCACTTCTGTTCAACTTTCGTGTAAATATCTGATATAGAAGACACAGATATTTAGTGTATCGATAATTTCGATGTATCAGATACCCTTGCTTCATCGATTTTTTTTCTTTCCTTTTTACAATTATGCTCATAAAGCACTGATTTGGCTTGCCAGAAAGGGGGTCGAATTCTTATCCGATCGAATCAAATATTTGGCTTAAATTATTATACTTTTCTATTATTTATAATTAGGGATTGCAATACCGGTATACCGGGATACCGAATACCGGTATTTTGAGCCATTTCTACAATTTTGTAATACCGGTATTCACAAGTTTAAATACCGGTTTTTCGGTATTTACTAGAAATTTTTAAAATTGTCTCCACTATATGTTAAGGGATCGCGAACATAGCAAAATAGTATAGGTTTTTGTTTTTATGTCTCCCTAACGTGCGAAATTAATTAGCTAATTAATGGCTGAATTAATTGCTTAAATCTAAATTAGCGAAACATGGATTATCCCTGAAAGAAAATATTGTATCCTTAACGACTGATGGAGAAACAATTATGAAAAAAGTTGGAAAGTTGATTGGCGAAAATCAGCAGTTGTGCTATGCGCATGGAATTCAATTAGGAGTAATAGATGTATTATACCAAAAAAATAAAGAACAGAAGAATCCAAATACTGTGGATATAGAAACTTCGGATTGATTCCAACTTTGGAAAGAGTAAGAGTGAGAGTGATATTGACAATGTAATTGTTGAAGAAGATATTGCTAATGAGGATGAAATATTAACCTATCAAGAATTACTTCCTATAAAAAGTTTGAAAAATTGTTAAGATATTTAAACGTTTCCCTATAAAAAGGATATATTACTTAAATATATACTAACTGAAAATAAACAGAATGTATGTTAATAGTAGACTCTAAAACACGTTGGAACAGTTTACTCCTAATGATGGAACGATTTTTGAAACTGATAAATCCAATCCAAAAAGCAATAATCGACTTAAACCTGTAAATTAATTTTTCAGATAGTGAATTCGACTTAATATCCAGAACTATATCAGCTCTACTTCCAATAAAACTGACTATTGAGGCCTTATGTAGGAGAGATTCTAATTTATTAACAGCTAATGCAACAATAAATTTCATGTTGCAGTCACTGAAAGAACAGCACACATCACTCACTATCTGAAGAATTATATATTACATTGAAAAATCGCACAGAAGAAAGGCATACCGAAATTGAAAATGTCTCATGGTATTTACATAATTATAATGATTTTAAAAATGAAAATGAAGAAAAAAAATAACCAATTCAAATCTGATTAAGTTCAAAGTAAATTTTCTTAAAATTTTTTTACCCACAAACCTATTCACATTCAGAAAAATTCGGTTCAATGATCGAAGATTATGATGTCACTACTGTCGATAGTGATAAGGAATTGTCTCTTGAACAAAAATTAGAATTAGAGATAAATAAAAAAATTTCAACGAACCAAAATACAATACAGAAATCAGCTATATCCAAAACCATCCGACGAGAAATCCATTTATTTGAAGATGAGGGATTTAGAGGTATATACTTGGAAAAAGTATATCGAGCATTGCTAACAGTACCACCAACTAGCGTAGATACCGAAAGAGCGTTTTCAACAGCTGGTAATTTTTACACAAAATTACTTTTCAAGCTTAATGACAGTACAATTGATGCATTATGTTTTTTAAGATCCATTTCAAACATTTGTAATAATACCACAGACCGAATAGTGATATTTACACTTTTTTTGTGATTTAAATAAATAAGATGTTTCTTTACTTTTTTGTGATTATATACTGTTTTAATTTATAAGTTACAAATTATTTTTTGTGATATTTACACTCTCTAACAAAACTGGCAAATAAAACAAAGAAACACCTGTGTTTTCTTTCTTTTTCTAAAATTTCTAATACCGGTATTAAAAGCGGTATCCCGGTATTAAGATTTAAAAAATACCGAATACCGGTATTGAAATTTTGGTCCGGTATTGCAATCCCTATTTATAATTAAGTATTGCAATAACAAATAGAATCTTTACTGTACCAAGTCTCGTTCTCACATGTCTTTCCCTCCTTTCTCATTTAATGTACAATTCTTTCATTGAAAACGTAAATCTATCCTGTACATTTTTGCATGTAGATAATTTCTTTTTAACCAATGTAAAATTACAACCTTTTTATGATAACCAATGTAAAATTCTTTGTCCTGCAGTAAAAAAATATTTTTAAAAACTCATTTATAAACATAATATATTATGAAATGAAATGAGATTAAGTTCAAATTATAAACTTTTTACAATCGTTATCACAGACGGGAAAATCCGACTACAGTCTCTTCTCATTGCTGAATCAGAGAATGTTATTCTCTGTTATTTATGTAAAATCAAGGAAATGGGAGGAATTTCCCGTTGAACGATATTTTTATTGTTCGTTGCAGATAGTCACAAAAAGTGCATCTTAGAGACGAATTTTAAGGTACATTGTCTCTCCATGACCAAAAAACATTATCACGAGGCCAGTGACACATAGAGATCACGAAGAAAGGATTCACAATGTTTATGTTTAAGGAAAGGATGTTTTGTTAAGAAAAAGGATGTTTGGAAATTAAAATCTGAAAAAAAAGCTAAGAACAGCGACTATGTAGACTTCTTGTTGTTATTCGTTTAGTCAAATTGATGCCAGGTAGTTACAGTTCGAGAGACATGTGAAAAACCGAAGCAAACATGACTCGGAAGTTAAAATGTTTTTCTTTGAATTTAACCGAGGAGAAAAAGTATTTGTTTAAAATTTGAGTATAATTTAAAGTTGTTCACAATTAGACAATTAGAAAATAATAATAATATATATAATATATATGTGTGTGTGTGTGTGTGTTATTTAATTTAATTTAAATCTTAATTAATTTCCAATTTTTTTTCTTAATTTAGTCCACATTAACTTCATTCTAATATGTTCTCTTATTTTCCTTATTGCTGCCTGAATGCTGCAAACTTCAACATTTTCTCACACTCCGAGTGATGGAATAAAAAATATTAATTCTTAGCAAATTCCTTTAATGATACCTGTATTTCCCTTTCCTAAATCGGCACGTACCAAAGAAATTCATATCAAAATATCATTGTAAAAATTATTGAAGGGAAAATTTTGCTTTCTTTTTGCATTTGTATTGCGAGGTGAACGGATGTCAGTTTCACTATTGCTTTTTGTACATAATCCTCCCGAATGAAATAGAGCGAAGTTTTAAAAATGTCTTCTATTCGGCCAAGAATTTGCTAAATTATGTTTACATATATATAATTTTCAAAACTGGTGATAAGAAATTAAATTGATTAATCCCAATCGGTTATAGTAAGACTAACGATATCCAAAAATGGGAAGATTGATTAGTTGATTCGATTTTACAATGTAAGAACCAAATTTGGTCATAACTGTTTTGGAGTAAACTTTGAAAGGAGACTCCTCCAATACTAAGAAGAGGAATGTCCCAATAGGATCTACAAATTTTTCTAATTTTTTTAGATCAATATTTTATGCATCATACTTTTTCAAATTCAGAAAACGCTTGCTTATACTTAAAAGTTGCCTATAAATTGCCTCCAGACACAGAGTCGATAACCTAGATTGCCTTGGTCAATACAAGATGCCTAGTATTTCATCGTATAGGTTTGTAAAAAGATTTTCAATCAATTGGCCTTATGGTATCCGACTAGGTTAAAAAGACGCTTTTTTCAGAAAAATTTGAAATTTCTTTTTTTTTTATGATCTGAAAATAAGGTCCAAACTTCGTAGATTCTAAAACAGACTTTGTTTTTAATTTATGTAAGAGACAACTATAGAACGGTAGTTTCAATAACAGACAACAAATAAAAATGAAATAAGAAAAAGTGGTATTTTTAACCGAAAATGAGTGATTTATTTTATTTTTACCGTAAAATTTTTCCAAAATAATTAATATCAACTTTCTACCTTCTCAGCCTTAGTTTGCTTATTTTTGGCATTTCAATAATAAAAAAAAAAAAGCGTGAAAACAACATTTGTTTCCATCGCATTTGAATGAACTGATTTACAAGTACAATATCTAAACACATTTTCTGAAAAATGAATATTTCACTGTGATTGATTCACGGAAAACATGATATATCAAAATCAATTCAATAAAATTTCATGAAATTTGGTATGTATGTATCCTAAACCTTTGAGGGGTTGAAAGACCGCGGATTTTAAGATAGCTTCATTTAGACATGCTTTACAGATATTTTAGGTTCAAAGCATATACAAATTTTGACAAAAAAAATCATTAACGGTAACTTCAAATGCTCATAAAATTTTTATTTATTAAAACGATATTTATCTTGCTGTCTGTTACTTTTATGTAGTTTAAGCTATATCTAGGTGAAATAAAAATTAAATATTTCTATTATTTTTTAACTTACTCTCTTTTTCCTAACACTGAAAATTTTTCTAAATTTTCATTAAATATGCAGTTTTTTCAAAAACTAAAGGCAGTGAGAGTACTTTTTTCTTCTAATAGTGAGCTTTCAAGTCTGTTTTAGCTATTTGGTGCAATAAAAAATGTTTATTCATCATTTTTTTAAATATTCATCTCTGAAGCTTGTCAGCTTTATCTCAAACCTTAAATCTAAAACAAATTACTTTTATTTACATTATTAAATATTACATTATATATTAAAAAGAGTGCAAAATTATAAAAGCTGATATTATTTGTTTTATCTGAATGCAAGATTATAGTCATCTTTGTATTGATTAGCATATATTATTACATATATTATTCTTTTATAAACATGCAAATATAAAAAAAAAACGAAAAAGAACCGGTTTCGGTGCAATCAAGTCTAAAATCTTCAAACCAGTCATCTAAAATTCAGATTTTGATTTTTATCATTTAGTGAGCATCTTTACATGCTCTAACCAAATTTAATTATATTCATATTAACCAGTTTAAAAATAGATCTGTTAAATAACTTTATTAGAGCAGGAACAAGTTTATCGTACTAAAGAGACTGCAAAGCCGAACTGCTCCAAAAGCCACTATAAAATAAAATTGCACCGCTGAACCTCCCCAATTTTCTTTTGACAGCTTGATTATACGGTGTGAATTTCTTCATCCCTTAAACAAATTATTCGGGGAGCATAATTACGTGGGTAGGAGGTACTTAAATGCTAGACCACTTCATTACAGAAAATATTTGATTGGAACATAGGTTATATTCATCGGATGAATGTTATTATTGACTAGAGATGGATGACCGGACATTCTCGCTTTAGAGGTTCAATCCATGAACCTTGTATTCGCTTTTGGATCTTGATGTTATGTGATGGTTTTTGGATTAATTAGAATATAGAGGTTTGTGATAATATCGTTTTTTGATGATTTATTTCTGAGATGCAATAACACTTCAATTTGTAGCAATTCATTTACATCTTAAATATGGACAAAAGGATTTATTATTTGGTATTTATATTTACCCTTTTTTTGTTTTTTTGCAATTATTCTTTCTGATGGGGAAAAAAAAATTCTTTATCAATTCTTTGTTATTAGATCAATAATGATAATGGCAGTTAAAATAAAAACCTTTTGATATATTTTGATTTGATATTTGGCAGTTAAATATAACATTTTGATATATTTTGATTTGATATTTGGCAGTTAAATATAACATTTTGATATATTTTGATTTGATATTTGGCAGTTAAATATGACATTTTGATATATATAATGTTCTATGTGTGTGTTTTTTTAAATGGTATAATCACACAAAAATACTGAACTTTTTCAAACTTTAATTAACTGTAAAATCCCTACGGTGTTATTATTATTATTACTGGGTGCCTTTCTGGAGTTCCTTTTTAGAATGGCTTAATCCAAATAATTTTCTAAAATATTGCAGAAAAAATAAAAAAGACGGGCAATGAATTAATTGACATCATTAAGTGGATAATTTGTTAAATTTTAAAACGTTGTAAATTCATTTAGTTCATATAATAGTTTCTAGTGTAATCAAAAAGATAAAAATTACGAAAACAAAAACAATGTTATTAAAAATTATAAAAATAAATGCATGTCAAAATGTAAATTTTGGATAAATCCATTTTTATTCGTATCAATTAAAACATTTGATTTCATAAGTCGTGGCGAAAATGAATTTTAAATACTTATTTTATAATGTTACTTATGCATGTCTATTGGCCTTCCAAACTTTTTAAAAACTTTTTTAAACCAAAACATTTCGATAAAGATGAATGTGTTATGCTTATGTATTAAGGACGGTTTTCTGTATATGGATAATTTTGAATTCTATAAATCTGAAGAATTTATTACTATGAAATTAGGACTTTGGTCACCGCAAGATTGATTCGATAATATGAATACTTTAACAAACTGAAGAAAAGCTCTCCTCGAAATGCCATTGCTTATTCTAGTCAATTTAATACTTTGTATTCTTTTTCATCAACTTTTCTTTAGCTTTTATATATCCACGTTTTATCTATTTTATAAAATTTCAATTATTTTTACAATATTAGTTCCCTAAATTTTGCTCCGATGGAAAAATGCAGGATAGGAAATTTAAAATTCATTGTCACAATCATATGCTAATGTCAATTTTCAAATTCTTAAGCCGATTGCAACTACTTCATGATGATTAAAGTGTATTTATGTGTTTTTTATTCTGCTATAAGCAACTGTTAAAATAAATTAGATCTGTTAAAAACGCTCTTTCAAGAAAATGATTTGATAAGGAAAGAATTGCCTTTTTGAATCAGTCTAGATTTAATTTTTACCGTAACCTCAATTGTGTTAAATACTTAAGCCATAATATAGGTAACTTAAGTTGTAACTTTATGAATATATTTCTGGAATTATTTTTATGAGAAAGATGTAACATAGCACCAGAAAGTGAACTGCTGTTTGCATTACGATAATATCAAATAAGCATTATTTTAACAAATCAATTAAATATCTTAAATATTAAAAGTAAGCAGTAAAATACGTTAGTATATTCTCAGAGATGTAATTTGTTTGGCTATAATTTGCTAAAATAGTTCAAAGATAAAGTGTTTTTTTTTTTTTTGTAAAATTAAAAAATAAATCTCATATTGAAATTAATTTAACAAGTCATATTGATTGGATTTAAATATTTAAATTAGAATATTATGTCAGTTATAATAATTAATAATATAACTATTATAATTTGATTGTAATAATTTAATTATCATTACAAATCGATATCAGAACAAGTTAAAGCAAATGAAAAAGAAAAAAAAAACTTATGGTAATATGATTTTTTTTTTTTTTTGCATATTTTGGAAGTTAATAGCAACAAAAAAACTGGAGATGGGGAGAATATTGCGCTAAAATAACATACCTGGATTCAATTATTGTATATTGATATTTATTTGAGAACTAAAAAAATAAATGCTTAAAGAAACTCATGATCCATTGCATTGAGTAAATTAAACTTTTTGAAAAATTTCATTTTTTTTTTGTTGTTTTTTTTCTTTTTATTAAATTTAACTGCATTTTTTAAAGTTGATGATGTTATTTTAAAAATAATTAAACTAAAAAAATCTACTGCTTTTTTGTATTAAAATGCTATACTATTATATACATTATAATATAATTATGAAATCAAAATAAAAGAGCCAGAAAATATATTAAGATTTTTGAGGCTAAGAGAGTGTCCCAAATTTTAAATTATAATTGTTTGATTTCCGTTTCTTTAATATATTAAATCAGGAATCATTCATCATGTATGTGTAAAAATATGCACAAAATGTCCAATCATGACTATTATAAATAGTGTACATAATAAGCTCTTGTTTTCTTCAAGGTCCAGAATTTAGAAACTACTTGTAATTCGAGTGAAAAAAAAAGTCGATTGAATTCACTTTGTTTAATTTGTTCAATCTATGTACCTTTACAGATTTAATTAAAAGTGTTTTGCAAGATTGGAAATTATGCTGTCTATTATAAATGCCATTTAAGAGTGTTTAAAGAAGAAACCAAAATATATTTAAAATAAACGAGTCAAATGTAATCAAAAATACGACAAACTATGAAAATATTAAAGTGATCATTTTTTTTTCATAAATTTTTATTTGAATGCAGGACAGAAGTATATAATTATTTGTGGTACTAAAAATTGCCCTTCCTCTCTAATTTAAATAAAAGGGTTTCTAACAGCATTCTATAGTTCTAATACTTCTTAATACTTTTAAGCAATTTTATTTTACAGAGACGTAATATGCCGTAGGTGAGAAAAGAGAGTTTTTTTTCCCCTACGATTTCTATGTCACATACATTATTTTTCTATTCTTTTCCTGTGCTTATATTAATTTCCTTTTCAAAACGTACCATTTTGTTTTAATTCGGAATCAAGTAATATATATATATATATATATATATATATATATATATATATATATATATATAATTGCTTAGTAAAAAATAAATGCTTCCATTTCCTTTTCATCTCACCTCTACGTTATCAAAGCAAAACTAATAGTGAATGATCAAATGTGCGGAGAGTTTCCAAATCTGAAAAAAAATGAATAGTTATCGTTTAATAATTCGGGTCTTACCTTACATCCCCCCACCCCCAATTTTGAATTTCTTACGCTGCAAATTTGTTCCTTATCTTCGAATATTTATTGCATATTTAAATAATTACTAAAAAGATTTTTTTTTTTGGAAAAAAAAATCGATACAATATTATATTTGTCTCAGGCAGTGTTTGCAGCCAACATATTTTTTAAACCAAAATTATCATTTAATTTATAATCATTTCTATAGAATATCGATATAACCTCCCTGTAAACCTATTACTCATTCAGAAAGACTTCCTCAGCGCAACAATTGTATCCAAATACCGAACTCCCTCCCCGACTGGGAGAATCATTCCTTCTGATAGAATGGACATTACAATCCAATGACCACCAGATGAAGTGACCAACGGATTGTCCACCACCCACAGATCTTTAATGACCCCAATAGCCTTTGGGGGATAGATAATCGCCGGAGGGAGATCAGGATAACTGACCACTGGTCAGTCCAAGTAGCGGCTAATTGTGTGGCTATTATGATGTAGCTCCCTCTCCTATTGATCTATGAGCTGACTGAGTGAATGCATTTCGTCCTTTACAGCTGCGTCGTGATTATCGGAAATGACGGTTAGGGATGTAGCTGTATATTAATGTATATATGTTTTTATTTTCTAAATGCTATATAAGAATTGTATTTTATAATGAAAAATGATATAAAAGATAAATATGTTTGTTTTAAAAACTACATTTTTGAAAGATTTTTTTAAGTTTTATAAATTATTTAAAATTGATCCACCCCATTTTGAGAAAAACTTTAATCTAAAATATAAGAAAATCCTAATCTGCACGTCTATAATGTCCTTTTCTCATGGTAAATGTGACTCACAATTCCGAAGAAAAATTCTAAATTTCAATAAACTTGATGTACGGCAAAACATTTAATTGTTTATTACCTTCGAAGTACGTTGTGACATCTTCATTAAAAACATCGCAAAGACTTTGAAATTCTACAAACTAATGAGTTAATGGGAGGAAAGTAATTAATGAATTTTAGAATGAAAATTAAAAATAAATTCTTCGAATATCCAAAATATATTGACAGCATCATCATTAAATTTATTCCTAATTATAATCCAAGAAATATGCTTCATACTTATTAACTTACTAGATTACAACATAAAATATCCTAATATGCTATATAATTACACAAAACTAACTAAACAAATATTCATCCACATTATCAACAATAAATCGTGGTTGATTGTTCCCTCAACTTAAGTTGTTTGTTTTTCCTTTCCTTTTCTTTTTTACATTACAAAATGTGATAATCTGCAAACTCTATATTTAAAATATCGCAAATTAAATGACACAAATTAGGAAGTTATTAGTTTTCTGTCAGATAAATAGTTTTGTAAATATCAGACATTATATAAATATATAATTTTAATTTATCAACATATAAAAATAATTTTTTAATCACTCCAATTCCAATTTCACTTTGACATCGAAGTTATACGGGTTTTTACTTTATCACAGAAGACTCTAGCAGGTGATGATACCACATGGTTTCTCTATAAAATGCCATTATGAAACTATACGTCCAAAAGATATTCCTATAATTTGTTTCACTACTTCTGCCTTCTTATTCAGTTCATCTGTCTCTTCATGATTCCTACAAAGAAGTATGAATGACGGATAGAAATTGGAATTTTCTTGTATTTCTGTAAAGAATGAAAAATATTATTAAAGAATTCCATGCCTATTTCACCTTAAATTAAACAATTTTTTACGTATATATCGCGCAATGCTTCACCAAGAATTCAATTTTAAAAGTCGACGTCTCATATAAATAGTAATATTTTTATGCGCAATTTTTTATCTTAAAGGCCGAATTAATATGTTTTGTGCGCATTTATAATATTTTAAAGCTTTCTGAGCATATCACTAAAATTTCAAGCTTTTAGTAACAAACACGAAAAAAAATGATGGTCTTTCAAATTGCATTCATAATGAAATAAATCCTGGTTATTAATGAAACAATGCATAGTTTAAAAGAGCACAATGAAAGAAAGGGAAAGAAGCGAATAAAAATCAGATTAGTGAAACAAATCGGAAAAGAAGTAAAGGCGCAGAAAAGTGGAGACAATGCGAGTCTCCGTGTCAAAAGGTGGAGTCAGTGCCTTTCAATGGGCGGAGGTTATAGTTGGCGATCTGGCATTTGTCAGCCGAGACAGAGGCTGGGTTGCTACATTTGGCAGCTGATGAAATAGTTGGCAATATTGCAATAGAATGTTTATTTTTAGTGCTTCAAAAAATCAATCATACAAAAACAAATAATTTCATATTAACTTTAATGAAATATATTTTTAATTCATGTTATTTATAGCTTAAAATTAAGCAATAAAGCTTAAAAATGCTATTTTTTATTTTTCATTTTTAATGATTTCTATTTTTTTTTAATCGACGAGGACTCCATATTATTAATCGATTAAAAGCACAATGCTTCACTTCGTTATATTTTTAATACGATGGATAAATTCTCTTTTTATCTCTAAGTTTTTATAAAAAGCGCGAACTTATGTTCACATCCAAAAATTTAACATATCATTAAAAATATTAATTTATTTCGGAATGTTTATAAGTTTCGCGAAAATAAAATATATATATAAAGTGACAAAGAAAAGAGACGGCCAGTTAAATATTAAACAGCATGCCCAATTGCGTTTTCTTCATATGATTATGCCATCAAGTGAATGATTCTATTAAATCAGATAAAAGTGTGTAAATTTGGAAAATAAGTACGAATATTATCTTAAAGACTTAAAAATATATGAATAACTTTGATTCTCATTCATAAATTCATTGCAAAACAAAAGGCGCAGCACTATCTATATATTACCACTTTTGACGCTATTTTAGATTCAACAGTGTATTAAATGGCCAGCAAAGTATAAAATATCTGTTTTAGTATTTTAAATATTTTGTAAATGTAGCTTCCGGCTTATAGCTATACAAATTGATAAAAGTTTATTTAGTAAAATATGAAAAGACATTTATTAAAAAGATGTATTTTAATATGTAACAATTACAAAACCCAAGATATGAGATTTTTCTTCAAAATGACTGAGAGATAAATGCTAATTACTTACTCCTAAGAAGTAAATTAGAGTTTCTTATTGAATTGCTCTGAATGTTTTCAATTAAACAAACAGCAATTTGGGAAGCAGAATATTAGACTAGATCGGATACGAACGGAAGTCCACCAATTTTTACAACTTAATGTATTTAAAAATCAGTTGCTGTCTATCGAACCCCCTCATGGTATGTGACTCGATATTAGCTGAGGCGTCATTCTCCCATCTTACTGCGCATGAAAAACACAAAGTTTGTATCGAAATAACCTTCTTGTCGCATAGAAATGGAACATTAATCTAACAAATCAAATCAAATCAAATTTCAATTACTTGATCTTGCAACTACACCTGATTTGTCCTATCAAAGTTTAAAGAAAATATTCAAAATATCAAAAAATAAAAAAAAGAAAGGAAGGGCAAAAGAAAGAAAAGAAAAGAAAAAGAAAATTTTCATAATTCCCTAAGAATTTAGCAGAATGCTTTAATTTCATACTCTGCGAATGATTAAATATTTTATAGGTTCTTATTTAAAAGGATCTCAGACCTATTGGTTTGTATTGTTGAGACTGTTCATTGTAAAGCTCAAATGCTTAAATCTTTTAAATATAATGTAATAAAATTACAAGTTCTGTTAATTTGTTTCTACATAACGTATAAATATATTGTTTTGAATGTTATACAAAAATATTTGTATAATATGTAAAAATATATTTGTATATATTTATATATTTTTATATAATTTATAAATATATTTGCTGATGAGAAAATAAATATTTTATGAGTTATACTACGAAAGTAAGGTCTTAATCGAATTTTAGTTTTTAAATGAGCTCTGGTAAAAAAAAGTTTGAAATCGGTTCTGCTGCCATATTTTTCCTTTAATTCTCTATTTCTCATTTTTATTCTTAAAATAATTAGAGCAGAAGCTAAACTTCTTTTTATAAAATTAAACTTTTTTTTTTTTAAGTTATAGGCTGAGGTGCTGTTTTCACCATTTGACCAGAGTTCAAAATTACAAGACCGTCACTGCCTTCTCTCCCCTCAACAGTTTCCGCAATTTCAATAAGAATTACATTTTATATTCATTTTTTTTTGTATTTTAGCACATTATTTTAATGAGCTTAAATTTGATATTTTAAGTGTTGAAATTATTCAATAGAAATGTTAAGCAATTAAAAAAAAAGTAGGTGAAAGTGAGTAACATTCTTAACTTTAATCTGTCATAAAGAGGTTTATGGAATTAAAATTCCAATTTAATGCTTTTTTATCATTTTGTTAAACCGACTTTTAACTTTTTTTTAACCATTGATTATCTGATTGAAAAAAAAATCCCTTTCTTTCTTGCATTATTATATTTTATCTCGTATTCATTAACTTCTAACATAAAAAGAAAGATTATAAATATAAGATAAGATATAATAATGAAATAAGAAAAAAAAGATTAATATCCTAATGAACAGAAAAAGAAAAGCTGCTCTTTTGTTCATTAAAAGAAAAATATATATAAATATGAGATTTAATTGGTTCATCGATTAATTAATAGCTAAAGTTTTTCATACAAATATACACAATAAATGATAAAAAAAGTTTCATTTCTTATTTTCATTGGTGGCTGCAAAACTGCAATAAAAAAAATCTTGTATTTTTACACCTTTACAGGTGTCAAATTTCAAGGCTGTAACAACATTCATGAGAATTCAAATCGTAAAAAAAGTCCAGTAAAATGCTTTCGTTGCATCATAAAGCTAAAACACCCTATCCGAACTTCGATAAAACAATTTTTAACTTTTTTTTATGCTTTGCACCTTTTATTTTTACTTTTAACGCATTCACTAAATGTTCCGAAAAATAATACCGTTTCAGAATCATCCACAAAGATTTTACTTCATTTAAAAAAACATCCGAATAGCCCCTGAAAACAACTTTTCTAATCAACTCAGTCCATTAATCGCTATCGCAATCGTTTTTAATCGTTATCGACGACCAGGCCAAAGCAGTTAAACTAAAAATTTCCGAGCAATCTTATTAAATAAACTAAATATATAAAAAAAGATGATCATAAGCTTTTTTTTCCTCGCTGTCCCTTTCCAAAATTAAAGACATACCATCTTCATGATCTTCATAAGATACCTCGCGATTTCTATCTATCTTTTGGCCCTTTATCGCTGTTATCAAACGATTTTTTTTCCCGCGCACCGTCCGGAGAAAATTATCGTCTGCGCGATATTTAAATGGGCGATATCGTTTGAGTTGGGGGAATCGGCGGGTCAGAAAGTGTTAGAGGGGAGATCGTCGTTTTGAAGTTATATCTCTGCTCTCACCCCTAATTCCCAAAGATCCCGCAAGCCATTAATAGCGAACGCCCAGTGATAAAATCAACACTTTCAAACTGTAGGGTTGCAATGGAGAGACGAAAGGGATTCGCGCCACATTTGGCTTCTGTTTAAAAACTGGACGCTATTTTTTTTTTTAATGTAACATTATAATAGACCTGTTTTCTAAAGTTAAACACAATTTTTAAAAATCCAGTTACAATTTCAAACCCTTTCTTAAAGACCGTTAATGGACATTTAGGCAAAAAGTAATCAATTCAATTATAAATTAATGCTGTGGCTTCATATAAATTAGAAAATATTATAAATTTTGCAGTGCTGTAGTGACAAATGCTCATCTTTGGGAGCAGAGGACGGCAGGTTGATAATGCCCCGGGGTTGTTGTATGTTAAATGCGTTTGAATCAAATGTTCTCATTCTAATGTTGTGTGGAAATTCAGAAATGATGCAGATACAGATGTTGTCCTCGTCATTAGATCTTAGTTCAAAATAGTGTTCGAATAATTTCAAAATGGGCTTTCAATCGAACAACATGAAATTACTTGCGAGTTTTGCATAGAAAACGATGCAACTATTGTTCGAAATTATTCTCACTATACGAAAAAGTCTCAAAATGTTCCCAATTTTCTTCAAATAAATAAGTAACTGATTCTTAACGAAAAGAGATATAAGATAGTCTAGTCTCTAAAATTTGCCCAAAACTTATTATCGTTTTCTTTCTTTGTTTGTTTTCTTTCCATATATATATATATATTTGTTCTTTTATCGTTTGTGAGAGGGCTGAACAAGTGGAAAATTTGGATGACCAGATATATTCAGAAATTACGTAAAAAAGAAGAAAATTTAAATACAGAAGACTAAAAAGATTGTAAATGAAAAGAAAACCCGAAATATGTAAATTCATTATTTACATAATACGAGTACATTAAAATTACATATAAACATTAGTTTAGCTGATGAACGTTAATTTTTTTTTTCGGTTGGAAAAGGGCACATCTAAGCCACTGACTGTGCTTTCATTATTCTTTTTCTTAATCTTCGGGTTTTTTCTCCTCCCTTCTCAAAACAGATTCGGATGATCTGTATAACAGAGTTTTAGTTAAATGAAGTTGTAGTGTAGTTTAAAATTACGGTTCATTTAAATAATCTTCCAATAGAAATGCATGTGTACTGTTTATGCGGCTTAGTTCTGTGGTAACGGGATGAATGGGAGTAATTTAAAAAAAAGAAAAAAAGGACGTGCATGCATATGTCTAAGATATGATTGCGCGTGTGAAGAATTTGGTCTTAACATATTTTAAGCTAGAGCGCGTTTATTATTTTAACAATTACGTCAGAATTTCTACTATTGGACAGCTACAAATTTGAGTTTCACGTAACCGCATAAAAAAATATCCACGACATTTTATTTTGATACAAAAGGCGTGGGTGACTATTGGATTGTTAAATTTGTAGCTAATTGAGCTAGTCAGTTGAATCAGCAGTTCAATCAGTTGAGCTATAGAAAAATTTGTTGCCAGTTCAGTTTAGACCATTGAAAGAAGAATTGTTACAATAGAAATATGTGTGTGTGTTTTAATGTATATAATGCATACTAATAATAAGCTAAAGGTAAACATATTTTTTTTTACTTTTGAAATAAAAAAATTCAAGAAATTAATTCATTTATATGCATGTGATTACATTTTTAAGATTGAATTTACAAAAGCTTGCATGATTAAGCATGAATTTACGAATTGATTTTTTTCAGTCGATTTCAGAGTCGTTGATCACACATGATCCAACTTACTTACTTAAAGGATCACACATGATCTATTTATTATGCTTTTACATTGTTTTAAATACAGAATACTGATTTATGTATCCATAATTATTATTTCAACGCGAATGAAATATAGAAATGAAAAGGAATTCTAAAACAGATGTTGTAATTTCAATTCATTTTATAGATTATTTTATCAAAAACCTTTATTTGATAAATAAAAAAAAATTCTACCTATCTTCAGTCAGTAGCACAAAACAGCATTATATTCCTTTTGGATACATAACATTTGCAGATGGTTTACATTTATTATATAAAGATATGTATTATGAGATAGTGAATGCAGCAGGAATCAAAAGGCAAAGAAGCATTTTATCGAAAAAGATATTAACCTATATCGAAAATTATTTTGAAAATAATAAGAATTTCCAGTCTTCTAAATTAATTGCGTTAATAACTAACTCTGCAAGTAATTTGTCACTTAAGTAATACTTTACCAGAACTTAAAAGTTATCCTTTCATGGCATGAAATTATGCACAAAAGTCTTGTCAAAAATGACTGTCACGTGATATTTGTAATCCCCCCCCATATTTTTATGTTTTATCTACGATTTAAATATTACATTATAAATACTACAAAGTATTTATCCTTACAGCCATATCTTTCAAATTGTGTTGGCGAGATGATTTAAAGCGAAACTTGCATATTCCTCACTAAAGAATTGTTGACTTATTAAAGTGCAAAGAATGGCTTTTCTTAAATTTTTGCAAATTTTCATGAAACTTTCTGTTTCAAAATTCCACGAATCAGCAAAGTCGATATATGAAATACGATTAACTAATCTCATTAGTTTAGCATATTTCAAATATTCACTAAGATTTTCTAAATCATACCACTTATTATTTAAGGGGATCTTAACATTTGATAAAACTGTTTATTATATATTAAATACACATAAAAAATGACCGAGGAATAAATTATTTCGTTTCTTTTCGTTATGCATTGAAATCATAAGTATTGCACGTTAAACTCATTGCAAATTCGGTATTTTTAAAAAAAAATAACTTAAAACTGGAAATTAACCACAGACGGGATTTAACAGAAAAATTATAAATCGTAAATACTCCGACAATTCTTGCTTTTTTTTTATTTTTTAGTAATACCTAATAAAAATAATTAAGAAATGCTCAGGCGTTAAAATAACTCAACGAAATTCAGAACAAACAAGCATTAATTTTTCTTATTTAACAACAATTAATACGATTGCCCACATATTCCTTTACTTTAAATTTATTCCTTTGCTATTGCAAAAATAGCTTTCGAAAGATCACTAAGACTAAGATCTTTTTCACTATAGATCACAACAGATGGAATTTTGTTAAAAAGTGAACAGATCGCGCATTTTTTTTTTTATAATTCTTAATATTATTTCTTCCTTAAATATCTCAGTAGTAATAATTAAGCAGTTAACTGTTTTGTTTTCTTCGGGAAATGCGTATCTAAAATGTGAAGCAAAAATTTAGCGATCACGAGTATACACGTCAAACATAGGAGTATGTGTAATAAGAAATTATGTTGTAATGAAATGACCTTTATTTTTTATTTCAATAAGCACATTTATTTATTTACTTGAACTAAAATGCATTTTTTGCATATGAACGAAAACTAACATAAAAAATTTATTTATTATTTTAATGGTATTGAGCAAAGCATGGTACAAAGCATATCCTTATTTGTTCCTTTGATTTCGACTGAGCCTCAAAATATTTTAAATATCTTGAAATTTACGAATATCTTTGAGTTTTTATTGAAATTGTAATTCACACTGCAAATTATCACTATTTATTACTCTTGACGAATAAATTTGTCATAATGCAATATGTTGCACTTTTTCCATGTTAAGTATATTCGTCATGAACAGATAACTGGTTAAGAAACATTCGAGAATTAAAATATTTCATCAACATTAAAAAATAATACCGATATAAATACCGATATTTTTATTTAACAGTGGTTTGGGTTTACAAACTTCTTTTATTTTTTATTCGAGCTTTCAGCGATTCGAACAATGAGTTTATCTTATAAACTTAATTGTTTCAATCGAAAAAAGGAAGTATTCAAAAGCTGTATGCTCTTGACTTTTCTTGAAATGTTTCGTATTTTAAGGCCAACATATCGCAAAAAGAGAAGGTAAGTTGATATTTTCCTGTCGTATCAAATTTCGATATCATTTGAGAGGGGAAAATTTCAGCCAAGAAGCAATAAACTTCACTTGCCCTCCTCACCGGAAATATAATCATCAATCGGAGAGGTGTGTTGGCGGCTGTTGGCGCTGTCTACG
The DNA here is from genome assembly GCF_947563725.1 of Argiope bruennichi. Classification (NCBI taxonomy): domain Eukaryota; kingdom Metazoa; phylum Arthropoda; class Arachnida; order Araneae; family Araneidae; genus Argiope; species Argiope bruennichi. The sequence continues at coordinate 83,932,333 of NC_079152.1, forward strand.
GACGATTGAGTGAGCCGATAATCGATGTAGATCACGAAAATCACTTTTATCGAAGCACCTGGAGCATCGAAATTGGGGGCAGGACGAGAACCGATGCCTTACCAGATTAGAACCCCCCATTTTCCCACTTACACGCGAAAGGCCACGGATCTTTTATTTTCAGTATCTGTTGAAGGCCCCAGGAGAGCTGAAGTTGTTTAGGTTATTTATTACGAACTCGTAGTTACATATAAGGGAGCCAGATGGAGAGAATTAGGCATTGATGTGAAACTATTTCCATCAAAAGTTCCTCTTCTGTGCTAAGGAGAGAGGAACAGGGTTTTAAAGTGTGCAGTTGTTATCTATTATCTTCTTAGTGTTTATCCTTACTTATGATATTGATGAAATATTGGCCACGTTTCTGTTATATTTCAAAAACGAGAGAGAACCATTTGTTGGAGTGAAATTATTACCGAAGTTAAAAATTCATTAATTTGAATCTAGTGGTGGGTATTTTTGTTATTTTTGATAAATACAAACGAGATATTTGGTGATAATAATTAATACAGGGAAATTTTCCTTCATTATTTTTTCAATTGTTTTTTTTAAAAATATTTGCAATATTGCTTTTTTTAACGATGTTATTTTTTCACTTACTCGCACACGTAATATAGAGAAAGTATAATAATAGTAAAAAAACTTGAACTCGAGATTTTGACGAATCTCCACATTTTAGATCTCCGTGAGTTCAAAACAACACATTTTTGGAAAATGTTCTTCTGTCTATCTGTCTGTGACAAAGATCTTAAAAACGATTGGAACTAGGTGATTGAAATTTGGTATACGATCATTATACCAAATATGCATATTTCTATCAAATTTTCAAAAATCTGTTCAGAAGAAGTCCATCTGATCGACTATTCAAATAGAAAATTTAACACGACAGGTATAAAACCAAGAGAGCTTATAGATAAGATTCGGTACACAGAATTAACTTCTATAATTTAAATATCTGTCAAATTTTAAGCCAAATCCAACTTCTGGTTGAATGTCTGTCGGTCTGTATTTCCAGAAATAATTAAACACGATAATTTAAAAAAGAAATGGCATAATATATCAAATTTGGTATGAAAATTTTGGATTACAAGTGCAGTTTTGTGTCAGATTTTTGTTTCAATCGGTTGAAAAAACATATCTAAAACACAAATTTGATTTTCGGATTCTATTAACGGCATGCCAGGGATTAATCGCCAAATAACTCGTCAAGAATGGCAATATAGATTCAGTAAAAATGCTAAATTCTCCCCAAAAGTTAATATTTCATAATTATTGTTCGCCAGTGTCATGTAAAGTGTTCTCTGGCATGACAAATTTATTAGATAGTATGCGAGAAAGATTTGGGGAGATATAATAAATCACTCCCATTGGTTTATTATGTTTTTTAGAAGTGTCTAATTTTTCTCTAGCCGATAAGGCCATAAGAAACTGAAAAATATCACTTTCCTCGAAATATATTTTTCAAAAAATATACAGCTTTAATGGGACATTATGCTTCTATCGTTTAAATTTATTATACATAGAAAAAGAAAAACAATGATGTGCCAAAATATCAAACTCCGTTTTGAATATTTTGAATTCTATAAATCACAAGCTTTAGAAGACAGAGAACAATATATTTTGTCTTTAAAAATGTGGATATTTTTTTTTCCGTAAACAGTAGTAAGATGTAATTATAATTTCTTCATGTTCAGTTAAAGAGCAATAAGTATAAGAATTTACTAACAAAAAATCAATTATGCATATTTGCTAAAATAATTATAATATTATTCTGCTTTTTAAATTCCAATATTCATTAAGTATCAATAATCGTATTAATAATTAATATACAGGACGAAACTATAAACATATGTTACATTTTTAGAATAGTTCGGGCAAGTAGAAACATATTATTTTATAATAGGATACCAAATGCAATGGGCAGAGACACTAAGGGGCTAATAAGAAAAATATATAATTGCAACAATGTCTCAAAATGCTTCTTTACTGCAATTATCCTTTAATGTTGGCTTTTTTTATGCATTCATCCTTTAATGGGTCATTTAAACCCAAATGTTTCTATGCAAAAAATGTTTGTAGTAAGTAGTATTATCTTTAAAATTTTGCCTCAATTTTTTAGATTCATGCGTATTACACATTTTATGTGACGTATCTGTTTCTTTTGCTAAATTTTCTAGCAGAAAGCTCAATATAATAGTTCCATTTTTATCTTTGATAATTCCTGTTCTATTGATAAAATAACTTCTTTCTGTAAGTCTGATTCATCCTTAAGCTATACTCAAGATATTAAAAACACTCTGTAGATGAATAAATAAAAAGCAGAGATTAGTAGAACAGTTTACGAATCACCGATACATTATGATCTTAATAAATTTGGATAAATTAGGCAATGGTAAGTGTCACCATATCATCTTCTTAACATTAAAAGAAATCAATAAATTTAAGCGACATATATTCGAATAAACATTGCAATGGACAACAGAATCTCACATTATCCAAGTATCATCCCATTACCTTCTTATCATCAAAAATCAACGCAATATTCTTCTTTCATCTGATGATTTTTTTCAGTTTCAAATTTAAATATCTAACACACCCACCTCTCTATTTCAAACGAAACAAAGCCTCCCCGTTCATGCGTATCATCTCTTCCCAAAATATGTATTCAGAAAGTGCGTAGTAGGGAGGGCCGAAGATTCCTAAGTGCCCGCTCTTTACAATAACATGATGGGCAAATACCAATTGACCAAAAGAACTCTCGGACAGAAATAGCAAAATCCTGCGGGAAAACAAACAGCGAATGTCAAGCAAACGTGTAAAGAACAAATAGGGCTTCCTCTCCACCTTCTCCCATGGGACGAGTCTTGGGACAATGGGACACCCCGCAGTGTCCAATAACAGGGGCCACACATTACGCAAACATTGGATTTCCAATGGTCCTCCGTTTACCCACATAAGGGATCAGCTGGTGCTTCATTTTTATGTAAACACAGATGTCTTCCCACATGGACTCGCTTTCTTGCTGATGAAACTCGACTTGTTTAATGGTTTGCGTAGTATTTGCTTTCATAGAAGATACGCATTTTTTATTATCTCTTTGTCTAATGTTTGGCTTCAATGTCATTCAACTTTTTTCAGCTTAGTTTAATGTATTTTAGTATGTTATGATGGTTTTCTCTGATATTCCGTATCCAAAGAAGTGTAAAAGCAACAGTCGATAATCTGAACTAATTGACGTCTTATCCATCCCTTTATTTGTGGTATCGAATCTTAAAGCGAACCTGTGGTCTGAACTATCGATAAATGCAGCGGGAAATGTTTATTAATATGATTTATAGTTAGAGTTTTTAAACTATGGATTCCTACCCTAAATAGGGGATATTTGGATTTTGTATGATAACGTGTACTTTCGTTCTATTTTAAAAATAATTCAGATAATAATTTTTGTCAAACCAAAGTACTAAATTTTTAAAAATATCTGTATAAAATGAAAATATTTAATATAACATTCATTAACACTTCATTTGCAAGCTTTACTTTTCTATGTCCTATACGATACGAATGGATGCGAAATTAAAATATCTTGTTTGAAACCTCAGCAAGATATTTTAATTTCTGATCCATTCATATTTGGTATAGTTTTTGCCAAAAAATAAATTAATCTATTGTTCCGAATAGCAATAATGAATCAGTCAAGAACCTCTTATCATTCCGGAAATTCGTGATTGAATGTTTCCATGCAAAAACATAAGCTCACTCAAGATAAGGACACTAGAAAACATGAATAAATGGGACGTTTTATCCTTATCCCTATTTGTTGGAATATGACATAGGGATATTTGGCATGACGCGTTTCCATTCCAGGGTTATATAAGACTATATACTGTTGACAAATATTACAGAATTAACTGATAATATATTAGCGATTCGAAAAAATTAAATAGATATCGACATTTTTTTGTTCCACTGGCAATCATGAAGTGCAGAAAAATTCAATAAGTCTTAATTTAAAATGACTATTACCTAACAAATTTGCATTGCGTAGAACAATTTATTATAAAATTCTTCAATCTGTTAATCGCGATAAATAAATAATCGATTTATGTAATTATCTAACGCTGGTTGGGGTTTAAAAATATTCCCGCCGATGCGAAAAACCGAATTTCGTTTTAGTGTCTGACAATACAGGAATCAAAGATTGATGATCTACGATATACAGTTATTACTATGCCAATTCATTTTATTCTTTCACTGGGCATTCAAAAGTTATTTCTGTTATTTTCTTCCGCCCGTCCTTTATTTTATTTTGTATCTACAAATGCATTTTTTTTTCTATTTACTATTTTCCATTTTCTAGATTGCTATTTGTTTCGATTCGTTTTTAATGATTAGTTTTGATTTAAATGATTGCGAAGATTTTTAGTTTGTGGAATTTTGTGTCTTTATTGTTTACTTCAATTGTTATTATATAATTACATCTAAAGAGAGCTACATTTTTTTTCATATATTTCTTAAATACGAGATGTTCTACTGTAACTTTCGTTAGTAAATCTGTGACAAACCGATAAAAAAACATATTCGACAAAAAAAAAAACCACTTTATTCGATTTTCGGGAATTTATATATTAACCGCGCCAGCGATTAATCGCCAAAGCGATCGTTCGCAAGACTGAGTATAAACGTTATAAAAAACTGAATATAAACAAGCCTTTAGCATCTATTATTCTCCAAAACCATACAAAGAATTCACAATTTTGTTCAAGGTTCACACGATTTTTTTTGTGTGTGTGTGTGGACGGAGGGAAATAATACATGTTTGAGAAAATATACGAGAACGTTTTGGGTATGTCACTTGCACTATTGTTCTCAATACTATTCTGAACAGGCGTTAACATACATTTTATCAAGCCTATATCTTGATATGCCCTTTTGATTGTTTATCCCACGATGTGTTTTTTCATATTTTAAATGGCTTTAAACCATCTCATCTCTTATAAGTTCCGTCTCTAGAGTACTGTCTTGCATTCCAAAATAATTCCTTCTGCGGTTTAATTTCACGAGTTTCAATTTACAGTTAGAACCAATTAATTAATAATTTAGAAAAAAAACTTCATTTATTTTTCTTTAAAGTATTATATATATATATATAATATAATTTTATCCATTGCTTTTTCCAAACAAAAGTGGTAGCAATGCTCCTCCAATATTCATCTTCTTCGATTGCAATTTTCACAACTGAAATAATTATAATATAAAAATAATTTTTCGGCATTCAGTTTTGTAAATCATGTTTGCAGAAATCAAATGAGTTCGCTGAAAAGAAAATTTGTCTTAAAACAAATCACATCAAGAGTTCGGAAAGCTAAACCGATATCAGCTGCAAAATCCAAAAAATATTCCTAAAAAAAGTAGCTGTCCAAAACTTTATACATCTAAAATCCGGGCAAATGACTCTATTTTCAATACCCCGCGGGCAAGCCACGTGACCAATTCTTTTGATTCCCTCCCACTCCACCTTGCAGGGAATCCCACCACCTCGGACATATCACGTGACACAGTAGCCGGAGAGCCCACGCAAATACCTCTCCTTTATGATGCATAATCCTCTCCTCTCAGTGCCTATGGATATATGTATATCCATATAGATGTATATGCATTTATAGATATGGAAAAAAAGCGCGGAGGAATGTGCGAAGCTTGACCACCGAGGAGAGCTCCAGATAGACACTCCTTGAGTCAACAATGCAGGCTGGAAAGCAGGTAGAAGTTTTTCTTATCGGGGTCTTTTTGGGATGAATTCCCACTCCCCTGCCCTCGCTCGCTGGGGGAAAAAAGGAATATGATGCATAACCAGGGACTGAACCACTCCATTATGCACATCGCCGGGGAACGATAGGCAGGACAGTCGTGGTTGTCACATTTGGCGCCCTATTTGCTGGGGGCTATTTTCAATACATGCACTGAAATTTGAAAGTTAATTCATAAATATGACATAGCAGAAGTTATCCAATATTTTTGTCATAAATGTTGTATTATTTGCATATTCAAAGTTAGGTCAGATAAATTTACCTACTCTTTTGTTAAAAAAAAAAGTCACATTGTGAAAATGATATTTTTGAACTTTTTAAAAATAATATTGTTTGTTTGTGCCATCTGTTGTAATCCATTAGGTTCCTCCTTTAATTATATCAATTATTGAAGTCGAAAGCAACACCTTTTTTACATTTTTGTACTCGAAGTATATAAAAAGAAAGTATTGTGATTGTCAAAAAATTCGATATCGAGATTTTGATGAATCTTTAGGCTACATGATAACGCCTTTTTGTCTTTTTTGATAATCGAAAAAAAGATTTGAGCTAGAGAAATGAAATTTGGTAGATCCTTCCAAATATTATTAAATTGTGAATGAAATCTATAATGGGAAACTTGTCTGTCTTTCTCAGTGCAGATAAAAATAATTCATGAAGAAATAAAATTTGGTACTCAATTTTATTATCTAATGGTTAGATATAGAGTCTGTCAAAAAAGTATTGGGATACACTACAAATTCATAGATTTTTATCATAATACTTTATTTAAATATACAAATGAAACCAAAAAAAAAAAGAATTAAATATAATTTTGATATATATAAATCATAATAATTCAAATAAAACTCTCAAATTAATGTAATTATTGTTATAAAATTTGGTACACAGGATTGTTTTATTTTAAAGAAATAAATGTTTTATTTTAAAGAAATAAATGTTTTATTTTAAAGAAATAAAACAAGAAAACGGGCTCAAAAAATATTGGACCACTTTCCAATAAATTTAGAAAAACAATAAAAACTTAAAAGCTAATTTCTTGTTGGTCCATCCTTGCTTTCTTTGACTTCTCATATTCTATTTGATATGGATTGGACTAACTTTTTGCAAAATTATCAAATTTTTTGAATCGAGTATAGCTTATTCTTTGACCAAATGCTTTCTTAAATCCTGCTGGTTAGAAATTTGATGTTCATAAAGTTTTTGCTGCAAATAATCTTACCCATGTTCAATGGGATAAAAGTCTGGACTTTGTGCAGGAGTCTTAATAAAACTAGGAAAGTAGTAAAAGACCCATAACTTGCAAATATTAGCAGTATTCAGGGCATTATCATTGTGCAATTTAAAATTCTTGAGATTTCCAGCTTGCTTGCCCTTTTCTTTAAATCTCGCTTGAGAATATAAAGATAGAAATATTTATTCATTATACCATCAATGAATTTAAATTCCCAATACCCATGCTTGCCATACAACCCCACACTATTTGATTGCCACCTCCATATTTTACAGTAGGCCGTAAATTTTTGACATGCGTTATTATATTTGGTTTCCGCTTAACGTTTTTGTTTGCCATCCGATCCGAAAATGTTATATTAGCTTTCATCAACAAAAATTACATTTTTCCAAAATTTTTTTGGATGCTTTACATACGTTTTAGCAAATGCCAGTCTGGCTTAACGATTTGGTGTGCTGATGTAGGGCTTTCTTTCAGGTACTCTGTCATGATATCTATGTTTTCTTAAAACATTTCTAACAGTTTTAGGATTTACAGATTTTCCAAACTTACTTTTACATTGCAGAGTCAATTTTACTGCACTAGTTTTTGGATTAAAGTAAGCTTGTTTCACAATCCACCTCTAATCACATTCATTAAATGCCATTGGACACTGATCTTTACTTGCTTTCAACACTATTTGTTTTCTTGAACCTGTGGATAATATTAAAAACTGTAAACTTACTAAATTTAAGATATGTCCTGAACTGTGAACTGATTTTCCATTTTTCCAATGACTTGTTACAAGTTTTTGCACATCATTCTATATTAATTTCACACCATTTTTTAAAAATAATATTCCCTGTTGAAATTTTTATGTTTAAAATTTTAGTCTAAAAAAAAGTGGTAGTAAATTCAATTCTATTGATGTGCTATATGTTTATTAAATTTCTCATCTCAAAAGTGTCCCAATATTTTTTTGTCTCCTTTTGCCTTTCAATTATATTTGAAATGCTAGATCAAATTTTAATTCCAAAATAACAATAAAAGCTTCCTTACAAACTGTGCACCAAATGTTGAAATATTTTTTGATTCATCTTGTTTTTATTTTAATGTGATAAATCGTTTTATAAATAACTATATAGTTATTCATGTCAAGTGTCCCAATACTTTTTTTGAGTGACTGTATATACATGCACTGTATGTATATTAATACTGAACCTAATATGTCAAAGAGTTGACCTAATGTCGGTCTATCCATTTGCATACACGAAAACGCAATAATTGCAAAGCACAGTACTTAAATAAATGAAATATGGTCTCCAATGTTTTTACTAAAATTGTGTTACATTTTGATTTAAATTGGTCGATACAGAGCCATCCAAAATGAATATTCTGTTTTCTTCACAATTTCAGAAAGCTGTGATGTACAAGAGCCCGAAAATAAAAATCATAGCATTCATTCTTTGCTCAATGTCCATGGTTTTTATGTAGGGAGCAAAAAGATAATATCTTTATATGGGACTTACTGAGAAATTTCGTAAAGATAGCCCCAGCTGACTTTTAGTAGATTTATATTTTTCTTCTTTTAAAGTATCCCTTTTGAAAAATGCCCTTGATATAGCTCAAACGCTCTCATGTAATACGTGAGAAAGTTGTGTGAAGACAACTCCTGCCAATTTCCAGTGGATTTGCATCTTTTCACTTCAAAAGTATTCCTTTGAAAAATCTAATTAAACAGTTCTACTTTTCTTTTATGAAAATGCTATAAGTAATGAATACTGTGATTTTTTTTATGTAAATGTTGTGCAGTTAGTTTTATATAAACGTTGTGCAGTTAGTTTTATGTAAATGTTGTGCAGTTAGTTTTATGTAAATGTTGTGCAGTTAGTTTTATGTAAATGTTGTGCAGTTAGTTTTATGTAAATGTTGTGCAGTTAGTTTTATGCAAACGTTGTGCAGTTAGTTTTATGTAAATGTTGTGCAGCCTAAAACAGTGACTGACACTCAGCATGTGGAAGCGTAAAACAACAAAAAAGCAGTTGGAATGAAATAAAGACAAAGAAAATCAAAATCAAAACTCTTTACATTCTCTATGCTTTGAATTCACCTCTTGTATAAAACTTTCATGGCAAAGTTTGTAAAATCGAGTATTTTAGAGAATCGCGAGCATCTATGGAAAAAAAATCCCGTTGATAAAGCCGTATTTCAAATTTCTGCGATTTAGCTCATTATAATTTGAAATAATTGTGTTCATATACACTTACATCTGATCGACGCATATATTTTAAAACTTGATAAAAACCTACAGTCTAAATTTGACTATCAAATGCTGATCTAATGCTGCGCAGAAGAAATGACGTTGTCGAATTTCGTTCGTGAAACGAGCTAGGGCCTCATAATGGTGAATAGTAATAGGCGGTGCAACGATTATGAGACTTACGTGTTTTGAGTGTTCCGATACGGCTTGTCGTAGAACGATCAAATTTTCCCTACCGCCTAGATGTGCCGGCAGCAGGGAAAGTAGGATAAGTTCGCGAACCGCTCGCTTGTCACCCGAAGAAATTATTTTCATGGCGAACCCAAAGAGAATTGAATAAGAACCAATAATCAATAAAAATTATTTGATTCCCAATTGTGTAATATCGTGTGAAAATGATTTTTACGCCATTTTCAAAACCAAAAAGTAATTTTTTAACGATATAAACTAAATTGTTATATAGTCTTCATACAATAATACATCTTTTTGAAATATATTTTTCTTCGACTGTATTTTTGATTGTTGTAGTGAAAATCAAACTAACTGCATTATTTCATCAAATTGAATAACATAATTTCATTATTTTCTATCGCTGTTTATTTTTCTTGTAATAGTATTTTTTCATTATTTTCCATTATTTGCTGTTATTTTTCTTGCAACAGTATTTTTGATTGTTGCAATAAAAATCAAATTAACTTCATTTTTTCATCAAACTAAATAGTCTAATTTCATTATTTGCTAACCTTGTTAATTAGATTGTAAACAAAGTTTGTTTATGTTTTTGATTTATTAGCTCCGAAGTAAGTTTTCATTTACCTGAAGTTTGGTGTTATAAAATTCCTAAAACATGTTTACCAACTCCAATCCGACGAATTAAATGATTTTTAATTACATGATAAATATTTTATCATATCAATTCAAATTGATCATTTTTTAAAATGTGGTAACGAACATTTATTTTTGAATTTACTTTTCTGCTGAAAGATTTTAAAAAAGATTTTACTTCCGCAATTATTATAATTCTGGTTTAATTTCTCTTAAAAATTTTGATTAAAAATGAAAGATTGTTTTTGTTCCTCACAAAATTTATTAAAATTTTTTTTATAGTTACCTCTTTTTGAATGATTATGTTTTTTTTTTTCCTTCTATATAGTGTTTTTGGTTAGTTAGTACGTTTACGATATTTTTTTTTATATTTTTTCAAAGCATTATATTATTTTTTATTCAATGTGTTTAATGATTTTGATATTTGAAACTTTTCTCACCTATTAATTTTTTTGTTAATAAATTTTGCCTTGTGCTGACATTTAGTTCAAAACATTATATATTAAAAAATTTTATTTTGAAAGCAGGCTGAGGAAATATAACATTCATTATTAGCGTATATATAACATTCATTATTAACATTTCATATAAGTTATTATTAGTCATTTTTCTTAAATTTCAATTTTCATTAAATTCATGTTTTCCAATTTTGTTAAAAAGAAAAGGTGAAATTTGAGGTAAAAGGTGAACTTATGCATGCTGAATTAACTATTTAACAGCCAGTTAAACCAATATTCCTGGCAAAAGAGTTGATGGATAAAAAAGGCGGTTAATTATATGCATATAACAAGACTAACATTTGCCAATTAATTGTATAAAATAATATATATTATATAAAATATTTTCTTAATAATAAAAAAGCCGAAATTCCTAAAAATAATTATAGTGACTGTATTAATGAAAAGGCTCGATGAAAAACTATTAAAACTCCATAAGGTTTGGCTCACTTCGATATTTCGCAAATCTCCGGTGGTAAACTAAGATATTCGGATGACACTTGTAAATTGTTGTTTGTGAGCATTTTGTAAGCTATTAGGATCACAGGAGAGTAAGGGTCTTTATAAGAAGGTCTTTGACAATGGCGGTTGAAATCGCAACAGTTTCTGCTCCTGTTGACGTAGCAAGGAAAAATATCACTTAATCCACATTTGGATCGACATCATTAATCTTGGAAGTTTGAACTGAGTATATATTTTTTTTTCCTTCTTTCAACATATATTTTTTTAATTACATAAATGCGCAAACATTTTGTGTTGTTGGAGTCCGGGGATGTCTGTCCCCCTTACTATGCTAATATCTACCTTATAAAAAAATGATAAACGCTGCAATACCGTATTAATCCATATCGACTCCTCTTGCAGGTCTATCAAAGTGTTGCTAAATCAACAACCTGAAAAAACCTTTTCTTTCTTTACCTTCTTTAAAGTTACATTCAATAATCGAATACGAAATCTTTTGATATGAATAAAGAGAAGCAAATAATAATTAATATAATTATTTTATAATAAATATTATTATTAGTAATATAATAATTTTATATAAATTATCTAGATGCGTTTATTAATATAGAAATCTCTTCATAATTATTCCGTGTAATTTCGCAAGCTGCAATAATTTGATTCTTATGGATTATAATGTAAATTTGCAACGTTGTATTTTATTATACTATTAAGGCATTGAACTATGTTTTATTATTAAGGTATTGAATAACTTTATATATTGTTATGGGTTTGAAATATTATTATTGTAACCTGTTTACAGCACACTATTACATTGCTGAATTATGCTATACTATTATAATGTGACATATAAATAGAAATTCGTTCCACTGCAAAGAAATTTGGACCTAATCCATTTGTTAAACAGTTAGAATTAGTTCACATTGAACGGTAAAGTTGACTAAAATTAGATAATAATCCTGTTTAAGTGTTTATTGTAAAGCAATTCTTTAACTCACGGCGTGGCTTATCATGAGTTATCATGTATGTTTGTAACTTGGATGATAAGCCATGTCTTCCCCACTCATTTCTGCCGCACGATTTTTAAGCATTGTCTTTTCTCTGACGAATGACATTTCTCGACGCCTTTGGCGATTTAATATTCTGGCAACCCTTTCCCTTGGCTTATCTCGCGATTTTTTTTTTTTTTTTTTTCGAGCCTAAGTCCATCTCTCCTGGTAGCGCTATCTTTCATCTAAGTGCCAGGGAATGGAACATCTCGGCACTTGTGAGTCGTGCTGAAGTTCTAACACCAGAAGTGAAGAAAAGAAACTTCATAATCGTGAGGGAAACCTCGAAAATGTAAAAAACATCGTTTCAAAGGCGATTCTCTAAGAATCACCTCTGAATGATGAAATCACAAATGTTATGAGCTTCAGCATCACGTGATTGAGGGTTTTTCTTAAATCAACTTTTAGATTTAATGAAAATTATTTTAAAAAGCTATTAGTGTACTGACATTTTTTTTTTTAATTTTATATATTTACTCTTTTTTATTCCTTAATTTAAACTTCATTAAATTTAAATATTGGATCAAAAGGACTTTGATATCTAGGTTTTCTCAAATTTACTATCTGGCAACATTATTTTTCCATTCTGAATATCGGTTGGTATTTGGGGAGCAAGAGGGTAGGAATTTGGAACCTTGACATTTATCTTCATATATCTTCCTCAGATATTAATTAAAACATCACGCATATTTGTATTGCATATATTATTTATAGCATCACCCCCTTTTAACATAGTTGGATTATTAAATAGACAAAATAAGTAACTAATCGCCTAAGGATCCCGCAACGTTAAAGAACCCTGAGTCCTCGAGGTATTTTTAGGTATTTTTATGATAATTATCTTTTGTTTCATTTAGATTAGAAGAGCCGTGCAGTAGAAATTGAAATTAAAGTCAAGTATTGTTTAAATTTTAAATTAGCAGTATGCCTAATTAATCACTTTTCTACAAGTTTAATGCAAATTTAATGCAAATGCAAATAATGCTGTCTTAACACTTAGTTGAAGGAGTTTTTTCTAAGATTTTCTTGCATATGACAGGGGATTTTTTTTTTTTTTTAAGAAAAGGCGATCAATTGCATTCGATTATTGAAAGACGGCATAAGACGTTCCCGGTCAACAATGCATTAAGATGCTTAGAAAATACATTAGGTTATCAATTACAAAATGTCTGATCTTTAATAAAATCTAAAAGCTATTTATTATAAGAATAGTTTTTGTAATTTCTTCACTGTCTTGTTAAAAATCATTAACAAGATAAGTATATAGATTTTTTTTTTAAATAATCGTGAAATACGGAACCCAGCTCTCTTAGAAACGGCAAGTAATTTTTTTTATTTTTATTTGTCAAATTTTTCTATTTAAACTTTCTTATAGAGAAATAAAATTAAAATCTATGAAAATATATATAGTTTTGGAAGTTGAGAAAAGAAAAGGGGAGTTGAGGAGGGTTTAGGCTTGTAGAGCCTAAGAATCCCTGCAAGCCTTAATCCCATCCTTTCAAATTATTTCCATATTCATTTATCTCTTTTCCTTTAGTAATATCAAGTTCACTTACTTTGAATATTGCTCGGAAGATTTCGCGAATTCTTTGCTTGATTATAACAGAATTAATGAAGATCTTGCATATTACAATAAAACAGTCGAATTGTTGAATTTGTTTCTATTGATCCGAGTTTAACGATTAATAATTACGCAAAATAAATAATATTATTAAAAGATATATTTCTATTATTTATTTATTATTAATAAATATATGAGTGTTGATTTCACTGTGCAAAAAATATGTAAGTTGAATACATATGATTCTATGTTTTTTTAAGCAAATAAAATTAAATTTGTTTGGTTTCAAATTGAAAGAAGCGTTTATTAAAAGGTATTTTATCAGAAGGTGCTCATTTGTTGGGCAATACAGCCTTCTCAAGCAAACGGAAATTCCGTTATTCTAATAAGTATGCTATGAAAAAGCTTTGTATATGCTACAAGTACTAAAATAGAACAGGGAGAGTGAGCGTACAAGTACTTGAGGTTTAATCAGAGATGTTGAAAAATTATGTGACAAGACAAGACAGGACTTTAATCCAAATTTGGAAAAGGTTATTATAACTCATTGACGTGCGATTACATTTAAAACTTAAGAACACGCACGGGGTTATATGGACCTCAAACTCTCAAGCATTTGCCCTTATCTTATTGACTATTTGTACAAAAATAAAATATTATCAGAGCTCATGTTTTTCCATGCAAATATGTTCCTATTTAAGATACAAATGCGATTTTTTATATGAAAAACTGAAATTGAATTTAGTCATTTTTTTTCCCATACCTCTCTTATATTTATATCCTTGTTTCCTATTCCATTCATGTAAAATATTTTTCTTAATGTAAGTAGTTTCCCCCTGTAATAGTATAAATAGTAAATAACCTGTATAAAAATGTTGAAAAAATAAGAAAATCTATATTTTACATATAGTTTATATTTGAAATTTTTTGGAAATGACTATATGACGATCTGAGCTATCTTCATTTTGTCTACCAACAGGAAATCTAGCAAAATGATCTATGAATCTGTGCTTCTTACTGCCATAGCCATAATATTAAAAGAATCTGAAACGTTAGCATACGTAGGGGTCAACCCTAAACCTCCTATAAAAATTAAAATACATTTTTCATTGTTTTCTGTTGTTTTTATCTTCTTCTATTAGTTCCCTGATGAAGGCATACGAAGTAATATGTGGAAACATCTATAAATTTATAGTATGTCTAAACAAAATGAAATGATGGCGTCAAAAAAGATCCTAAGGGTGTGCTGATGGGCTACCATCTCAAATACATGACACATCCCATTTGAGGCATTGATTGTAGTTGCAGTCTATATAGGAACGTAAAGGATGCTTGCAGTATTTAAATGTGCCTAAAATATTTCCGTCTTATTTTATATTATTTTTTTTCTTAGTTAACAATTTAAATATGGAAAATTACGTACTCCCACACGCAAGTAATAAGCATTATTGTATAAGATAATAATTATAGAAACTCAGAAAAAATGATTTATGAAAGTGATCAGAAATTAGATCATATTGAGAGACAGAATTTATGAAAAGCATTAACCCTTTGAACTCGGATGTCTCCTCTCAGGCACCAATCAAAGCGGTGCATCATTTAAATATTTTATTTATCTATTTATTTATTTCGACTGTTAAAAGTATCTACAGAGGAGGGTAAGGAGATGTAGATTAATTATAGATATTACTAATCAATTTATTACATTTATAAATTTGTAGTTTCCACCTCATGATAGCTTAGTTATTTTCTGAATCTTTAAGGACACCTAAAGTATTAAATGACGCTGATATAAACAAACAGATAAATATTAAATTGGCTTATATCTGAAATATCTCAAAGATTCTTAATTATTTCAATACTTGCATTCCTCTCTTAGAGGGACGGACATGCCTTCCTAGCCTTGTGAATCTCTTTCGCCCTATACAACACTGCAACTTCCCCCCGAGCATATGGATTTTCCTCCCCCCCTTCCCGCAGAGAAATTTGCTAAAGGCTTTTACAGATATGATTTTCAACCGCACGCCGCCATCAATTATCCCAATAACTCAACTGCCCCCTCTTTCCCCCCTGCACCCCATAAATCATGTAAAAGCTTTTCGCTATCCCTCCGACTCGTGTCTTCCCCTTATTACCTAACCTCTGCTCAGGATGAGACATAGCTTTCGCGAAAAGGGTTGAGGCAATTTTTGACGGCCTATCCCCATATTTGCTAAGAAATAGTAAGAATGCTTCGTATAAATAGTTGGTGAGTTCCTAATATAAAGTTTGTGTTTCTTAACTCCAATGTTGTTAAGTCTTGTAAGAATTTTATCGTAAAATGTTCTAATAAATAATTTTTATAGCAGCATTGTAACTTACTATCGTCTTGTTTTCAAGTAAAGTTACTTTGAATAATTGAAATTAAAATTGTATGTTTTCTTCTTTTACTTAGATGCAGAATTTCATTCGAAATTTAAGTGAGGAATTATATATTGTCTTGTTTTATCTCAGTTAGTTTTTATAAAAAGTGATGTTTTACATTTTCTTTATAAAATCGGGAGTATTTTTACTTTTTGGTATACGTAATATAAAGAAAGTATAGTAAGAAATTCAATCTCGAGATTTCGTCGAATATCGAGGTTTTAGACCACCCTGATTTCGAAAAACACATTTTGGGAAAACGTTCGTCCTGTCTGTGACAAAGATAACTCAAAAATGTTTTCAGCTAGATGGATGAAATTTGGTACATCGTCTTTATACCATATTTGCAGATTTCTATCAAATTTCGAGCAAAATCCGTTCTGAGGAAGTTGTTCTATCCTGGTTTTAGAATATAAGTTAGCACGATAACTACAAAACGAAGAGAGCTAGATGGATAAAATTTGTTATTCATATTTAACATCTATAGTGTAGAAGCTTATCAAATTTTGAGCCAAATCCAATGAGTGGTTGAACACCTATTGATCTGTGCTTTCAGAAGCATGTAAACACGATTATTCAAAACCGCACTAACTTATATGCATCAAATTTGGTATGGGATTTTGTGACAACAGATGTAATTCTGTGTCAAACCTTTGTTTCAATTGGTTGTGAAAAAGTGTCTAAAACACAGAATTCGATTTTCGAATAGCTTAACCGCATACTAGAATCGCACGTTAACAAGCATTTTCTTAAATATTTATCGCCAATGACATACAATAAATAATACATAAGTTCATTTACTGAAGAGTTTGAGAGAAAAGAGACGGATCCCGATGGTTTGTGTTTGGAGCTCTTTGTTCCGTTATAAAAATTACTTATTTCTCTACAACCGAGCTACTCTTAAAATTTGTCCCCTGAATTTAGAATCCCCTTGTATTCTCCGTTTTATAATAACATTACCCGGCCAGAATGCAAAAAATAACTCGGATGCAATTCATATGTTGTTATAGAGACAAGAGAGACAACACTTGAATATTTTTCAGGTGATTATTCATAAAGTAAATTTACAATTTTGCTAGGGTTTTAATTTTATTGTTTGATAGTTATTTTTTATAAGCTGCGTTTTAAAAATTTATTTTCCTTAATAAAATTCCTGTATGTTTCATAAAAATGCTCCTCTATGAATAGTTTTATATTAGCATCATTGAAAATTTCTGAACTACTATAAATCTGCCAATATTTTCATGGAAATGATTGTATTCAATAATGCAAATTTCAAAAAAAAAAAAAAAAAAAAAACAATTATGCAAGAAATTTTTTAATAAAAAAATTGAAGAGCTGAAATATAATTTTCACCTTAAAAAAAATTAATTCATACTTATTGTTTTAAGAAAAATATTTAGTGATTCCAATGCTGACACAGATATGTTTTAAGAAATATTATTTTTAATTCTTATTATTTCATTCTACTTGTAAAAAATTTATTTAAGCTATTAAAAATCCAATTTCATGAAATACTATGACGTAACACGAAGGAATTCAAAACCTAATTTCACTGGACATAAACTGTGATGAACGTTATTAATGTCAAGGCTTAAAAATCGTCTCTCTAGTATGGCATAAAAGTAGAGATTCAAGTGTTACTGTCATTTCTCTACCATTGTACTTACTAAGACCATCCTAAAATTGTTTTTATCTAGCTGCAGATTAAATTTGATAAGTTAATAGCCCATTTTAAAACTGTCCATGGGAAGCATCACCCCTA
This sequence comes from Argiope bruennichi, assembly GCF_947563725.1. Taxonomy (NCBI): domain Eukaryota; kingdom Metazoa; phylum Arthropoda; class Arachnida; order Araneae; family Araneidae; genus Argiope; species Argiope bruennichi. Next base: position 83,950,211 of record NC_079152.1, read on the forward strand.
TATCCAAGTTTCTCTGCTATACAACAGAGAAACTTTCGATGTACATAAGGGCGTATAAATGGCTAAATTTCTGTGAAAGTGAGTGTCGAATCCGTAATTCTGTCATTAAGTTGACTAACGAATGCTCTTGCAATTTCACAAGATAAACTAAACTAAACTAACTAACATCAAATTGATTTGGTTCATAAATACGATACATGTATTTCTCAAACGACCATTATGGTATAAATTGTTGATAATGAACTATTTACTGCAATCTAGTTGATAAATACCGATTCAAATTTAGAAACTTTTTTTAGGAAGTGTCTATCATCTTGTTTTTTAGGAAAGTAAATTTCTCGTCCCATTTTGCTGTCAGTTTAATCCAATGGTGAAACATTTCTTGGCAAAGTTGCTTCAACAGAATTTTCTGTTTATCCCAACATTTTCTCACTTCAATGATCCATTTGATAATTACTTCTTTCAAATTCTACTTGGCAGTTACATATACAGCAGATGCAGCCTCTCATTTATTAGTAATAATTGATAATGATAATAAACAATGATTTCTCTAAAAAAATACTCATAAATTTAAGTTAAATAATTTTTGTCGTGTGCTAATTTATTCTTGAATAAATTTCATTGCTTAATGCTATAAAATTAATTTTAATACTATATAAATTTAAAAAAATACTATATAAAATAAAATAAAAACTTCGATACATAGATGGAGGATTAGTATGCTGGCTATGTTTCGGCTTCAAGATCGGAACTTCATGGATTCTATCCTATGCAAGGATACCGTTTAAAGATCCGTCCAGATTAGTTTCCAATTTCAATTTAGAACTGTATAACTTCATTTAATTTTTAATGTATAATTTCTTTTTATAATAGACGAAATTAAACAAACCCGAACTAAAAAAATATCACTTACTTAAATCGAACATTTCTTTTTTAGAAAGAGAAAGAAGTAAAACAATGCTTTTTTCTCTTGTTAAATTACATTTTATCTTAATTATAGATCATGCGTATACTTAATGTATAATGCAGAATGTAACAATATCAAAAGAAAACGGTTGCATTGAATTTTCGAATTATTTTACAGATTAATATCTTTGAAGCTGGGAACACGTTTCTGATTAGAAAAACTAAAAGCATCTGTTTATTATATCTTGAGGAATTACCATTATATAATTAAATATATTACATTTTTTCCTTCATATAAGTTATTTAATAAAACCTTTTTTTTTTCTTCTTCTAACAGCAAAATTTCAATTCCATTCTCTTTCCATTGAAAATAAATAATTTTCTCCGATATTATTTTTCGCTCGAATTCTTTCTGAAGACTTTAAAGGGAGGTGAAAGCATATTTAATATTGACAGATGAATTATCTCCCACCCACCCATACTCCGAAATAATACGCACCCCCCACCCCCTTCCAAAAGGGAACGGGAATTCAAAAATCGTTTTTAACCGACAACAGACATAATGATTTTGTCTTTAACGACTTTTCCATCTCACCCACGCAGCGCTTCCGCCCCCGTATTGGAAAAGAAAGAAAGAATGAAAGAAAAGATACCCGAGATCATATTTTGAAAACTACCGGAAAGTAATCTTGCAGCCCTTATAACCGTGCCACTGTTTTTCCTTCTCGTGCTTTTTTTTTCTTTCTTGTGCATGCTTATACATTTATACGGTTTACAATGATTCGTTCTGTAATCCGTTTTTTCGGATGTAGCGTAGATAAATACATGAGCCTGAATTCGTTTTTTCTAACTGATGCGATGAATAGTGATATAAGTCGAGAGTATGCTAAAATGCTTTATTAAATATATTAAAAAGATTAGACGTCTCATATTAGCTGCAACTTTCCTTATTTTAATTTTTTTTGGTTCAGTATTTTACCATTTTAAATGAAATGTCCCATATGATTTATTTAGAATGAAAAAGGAAGAAGAAAAGAAAATTTTTATTATGCATATAATATTATAACTTGTAGCAGCTGCATTAGTCTATCTTTTCTTATTGGATAATAGATGCGATGCCTGATTAAGTAGCATCCCATAGTGCATTGCGATTGTAAATAATGAGATGAGATGCTCTTCTGTTGAGGTGCCCGCATTAATGTCTTATCTTATATTTTGTTTGTTTTGTTGTAATGTGATCATTAAAGAAATGCTTCCGAAAACATACATCCTCTTGCTCCCACTTCACGGATCATAATGATCCTCATTCCACCACAAACTTTATTTTAGCATCTTACAGTATTTTGGAAAGTCTGACTTGTGATAACAATTTTTAAGGTACGTGAGTACGTTAAGGAAGAATTTTTTCAAATCGTTCGAAAATAGCCATATTTTTTAATATTTGCCTAGAAAAAAATTGAAAAAACATGTATGAAACTAAAATATATGTGAAGTGGAATTTAAAAAAAAATTGGAAAAGAGGTGTTATTTGTTTTTGAAAAAGAGGTATAAAGCAAAACTCTTCCAGCTTAGCCGTTTATAAATAGATTTACTTAAAATTTTGCATATAGCTTAAGAAATATATAATCTGGTTCTAGAACTAATATTTTCTACCCATTCTTTAAATATTGAGATTCAATTGATGAACAACATGAAATTTCTTATTTTTTTCACATTTTGAAGAGCGGAAATAATAATAATTATTAAAATATTTCTAAATAAATAGATTATGTATTATCTTGTTCAAGAACTGCAGACCTATTGAAGAATTATTATACCAAATTTTACAAAAATATTCATTAGATTTTAATTTATAATGTTTTTCGTGAGAAAGCTTTTATCAAATATTAGAATTTGAGAAAAGGGCATCGAAAGATGCAAAACAGCATAAAAACGTTTGTAAATGCAAGTATAAAAATCAGTGTAATTTCTCCAAAAATTGATTTTGTAAAACGTTAGAATTTTGTTTCAAAGAAACATGTTCAAACATTAAGAATATTAAATGGACAAAAAAATTCATAATTTCGGAAAACATCGATTTTTTAACATGCTCACCTGTCTTAATCGAATTTGAATGCCACGTGTTACTGAAATTGAGACTGGATCAAAAGTTAACATCGCAAGTCAAGCTCGTAAAGATTGGGACATTTATACTGTTCATGTTCAAGGTAGTGAACTATATAGGTTTATTTCTTTCAATTACACACAAATCAATCTTTTGTTTAATTGTATTAGTAACTGCTGTCATAATACCAAAGTAAACAACCTAAAGAGAGAACTCATTGCCAGTTACAATTTGTTCTTTTAAATTGTTTATTTTTATTATACTGTCTAGTATTAGATGCTGTATTACTACATCCCTTCTGGCAATGCGGCATTCGAAGACTCTCAAATAGATTGCCATTCCATTATTTATTTATGTATTGTTTGGTTTAGCATAATGTTTACAGAATATATCTAAAAATAAATTGATTTTGATGTTCAAAACAGTTATATCATAAGAATGACATGTATCCAAATTTCGGCTTGTATTGCAACTGTTTCCGTGCATTATTCTGGTCCATCTAACGCGCGTATACTCCTGCTCGTTGTTCCGTGATTTTGTGGAGCTAAAATGTTAATGAATAACTCGATTTCCATATCCTAATTATTTCTAATATTATTCGATTCTATGCGTAGAGTCATACATGTAATGGCATCAGTGGTAACTGAAATTCCAAAAATATTGGGGTTAATCGTCCTAATTTTTGAATCATGGTCTCAATTTGATTTCCTTCTCAATATATAAAGTGGCTCGGATTAAAGTTCAGAAAATCTAATAATTTTATTTCAGTATTATTCCAACTGATATAATTTGTAAAGTGGTTTCCTTTGGCTAGATTTATGATGTTTATATACTGAGCATGGACTAAGAATTTTCTTCCGTATAAAACTAGAACATCGATCAATATTATTTCAAAATGCAAAATATATGGATCAGACTAAAAGCATTTGTTTTTAAATTTTGTAAATGCAGCAAATGTTTTTATTTTCTTTTAGTTGGATTTCAGAGAAAGGAATAGTATCAATCTCAACTTTACCACTTTTGAGGTAAAATGAAAACCTCTTCTTTGGGAATATCTTTTTTGATTTCTTCATAAGTATACTTTTTTAGTAGTAGGTGGCTACTTTAGTAATTGTCAGCTATTGACTAATTAGGACATCTATCAGTAATATTTCAAAATGCAAAGCATATGTATCAGGCTAAAAACTTTTGTTTTTAAATTTTGTAAATACAGCTAAGTTTTTATTTTCTATTAGTTGAATTTCAGAGAAAGGAATGATTTTAATCTCAAATTTACTATTCTTAGGTAGAAACGGAAAAAAAAACTCCTTACTGAAAATGTCCTTTTCTATTTCTTCATAATTGTACTTTTTTAGTAATTGGGAGCTACTTTACTAGTTGTCAGCAACTGAATGCTGACCATATATGTTATCGGTATGAAGGTAGAAATGCACAAGAGGAGTGAGAAGGAAAAAATGTACTAATGTATTCTTGTTATTATAAAATATCATTTCAATTACATAAATAATGTACCATGTATTTGAAATATATTCTATATTGTAAATAGATGATATACATATTACTATGTAAATAGATGATATTATATTACATATTAATATGTACATTTTTTCCGTTATAAAAATGAAATTTTAAAACAACAAGATTGTATAAAAATTTTATTTATTCATTCATTTTTCCTTTGATTTGGTCATTTTTAGTAATATACCGATGACCATATATTTATCAACTTTTTACCAACCAAATTTGTTAAAATTATATTTAACGGCAATTGTAACTGGCTACATTTGGTACAATCCAAGATTTTCCAGTCTGGATGAAACTTTCAGAATCATCACCGGTGATTTTTTTTTTTTTGCTTACATTTCATTTTATGATAGGAGTTTCAAACGAACTTCACTAAATCTGCCGATAAATTTAAAACACAACTCAGTGATTTTTTTTCTTTGCGCTCTATTTCGCTTTTCGTGATTTCTGGACATTTTTTCGCCGATTTTTATACACCTATTTATATAAGAAAGAGTAATGAAGTAGAAGATGATATCTCCAACAATAAGGACATTTTGTTTCACTTCTTCTAACAGTCTGTAACAGCCTTTTAGCCGAGTGGTGGGAACATGGGGCGGTCCCCGACAGGGGGGAAGTTGATGGGCAGACGACACGTGCGTTTTTGTCGTCTGCCATTAGGGAATTAATGGTGTGGTACTGGGGCGGGCAAGCCTTGTTCTCTTGTTGTTAATGGGGCTGTTCGTCTTCTCTGAGATGTCCTCTTCGTAATTTTCTCTCTCTTATTTCCTATGTCGGTGGATGGTTTTTGTTTCGTGTTCGAATTTTTCCTATTGTGGTGGTCATGGAGAATAAAAAGAAAAATATTCTAACGGAAGAAAATAACTGTAGAGCAGGGCTTCTAAAATCTAATCATCATTTCATTTGCAGACCCCGATTCGCTTACACAACAAAGTTTATCCGCTAACTCAAGTATAAACGTCAGTGAAAAAAAATGAATACATAATATTTTAAAAAATAAAATACATAACATAACATTTAAAAAAAATAAAACACATAATATAGACTGAGAAGCGCATTCGCGTCACACACACACACACACACACACACACACACACACACACACACACACACACACACACACACACACACACACACACACCAGTTAAAAAAAGGTGTTTCGAATCTTTTAAAAGCTTTTTTTTTATTTTTACTAAAGAGAGATATAAAATAAGAACTTTGTTATTTTGAAATTTTATGAAAGAATTTTTTTTTCAAAATGTAGCAGATAACATGCAAAATATAGTATATATTTCTTTAACTATGAAATAAGTTCTATTTCTATCTATTCTTTAAATATTGGCGTTGAATTGACATTTTCAATTTTTTTTCGCCTAATGAAATGTTAAAATAACATAAAATTCTTTTGGAATGAACCTATTGCTTATTTTATAATATTAATATATTATTTTGAAGCAAGAAACTACAGAACATACTAATAAATTATTATATCAAATCTATGCAAAAATATGCGTTACATTTTAATTTGTGATTTTTTTCATAAGAAGGTTTTATTAAAAATTTAGAATGTGAGAAATTAGCATATAATAATTCAACATAACACTAAACATTAATTATGCAAATTTTTAAAAATTTAAGAAAACTGCAAATTATGCAAATTAGCGTTTATTTCTCACCAAAAGGAACGTTCGAATGTAAATATTTTTGTGTTCATTTTTCAAAAAATTAATGTAAAAAGGAAATTCAAGCAATTTTATGAAGAATACTATTCAGATGCTAAAAGTATTGAATAAAATGTATTTGATTTTTCACTCAAAATCGACTTCTCAACTTTTTTACAAATTTAATGGCGCATAAGTGACAATTTTTTTTATGGAAAATGACGAACTGGGTAAAGAGGTTGTAAATTAGGGGAGCTGGTTCTTGGATTTTATCAATTGTTTTAAATATATAGATTGTGAGTGAGCAGTTAGTCGCCGAAAATAGCTAATTCTATTTATTTCCTTTATGCATTAAATCATGATATTACAAAAGTAAGGCAAATAATTGGGAAAATCAAGAAAATAAATAAAGGACTGCATTTCTTAAGAGCAAAGAACATTTTTATGTTTTCCTCTGAAATTTTAGTCTTAAGAAAAGTTCTTAGATTTCTCCTAGCGATATTCTAAAGATAAATAAGAAGAATGTAATTTTAACATAAACCATAATAAATATTTGCTAAAGTTTTGCTACAATAATATATTTCTTCAGAAAACTTTTCAAAGTTATTTGTACAAAATATTGATAATTCTAGAAAAATGGAAAAAAAACCGTTCCCTATTTATTATCTGGAACGACATGTCTCACAAATGAAAGTTCTTTTTCATCATTCAGAAATAAAAGCACTTTGATGTGTAATCGAAGTTTGAGAAACTTTAACTAAACAAATATAAGCACCTTCGAAAAACTCCTAATCCAAAAAAGAATTTCCCACTTCCTATCCGAAAATTTCCTCCTCAAAATTTATCTCAAATAAACTCTTCATAAGCCATCTAAGAAAAGATAGGAGAAGTGAGTAAGTAAGTACTGCTCTGAAATATAACTCTCCCCAAATTTATCAAAAGTAGATGGTACAAAAAAAACACACAAGGAAATAAACAAAATTGTAGAAAATATAGATAGAAGAGGAAGCCCTCTTCCAAAACACCGCCACTATTTAAATAGAAGCAAAATCTAGTGGGGGGACTTAAGAACGCAAAATTACACCCTTTAATCCTCCCTCGTGGGCTGGGAGATTTACGTCTGGGAATCAAGTAATTGCAACTCGGTGTATTTTCATAACATTCGCCATCTTTCAAATCCTTTTTTTCCTGCCACTGGCTTTTGTGGCAAGATAGGAAGAACTAACTTTCTGCCTGCTTACTGAACTTGGAAGTTCCTCCTAAATTTTTTTTTCTTCCTTTCAATCCTGTCTCTCGCTTCTGATCTCCGAATTTGTTGTTGGTAAGGCTTTTACAGGAAAAGGATTAGGCCTACTGTTTTAGAGATTAGACTGTTAGCACATTTGGAGCTTTTTTTGCCCCCCCTCTTCTGGTTCGTCTGGAGACATGCCGCATTTTCCTTTTGCTGTTTATTTTAAGAGAAAGGTAGCGCAGTTTTTACTTCATTTTGCGGGACGGAAATGGATGGGGAAGTTTTCCATATTTCTGTGGTATTAATACAAGCAAAATATAGAAGTTTCTGTTCTCATTATAACACTCATGTTTTCTGTTGTTTTATTATGGCATTTCCGAATGATGACATGACTAATTGAAGTTCACGTACTTCTAAGAAAGATAGATGTATGATAAAGAACCTTATTTTAATTGATATAACCTATAATTTTATCATATGAGTAAAAAAATTATCTGAAGTTTTGGATGAAGTTGGTCAAATTGTTTCTCTTCAATAAAGAATATCCATCATATATTTTGCTAATTTCTTTACTAATCTGTTTTTGAAAACTGAATGTCCATCTTCGATCACATGCTTATGAAAGGATAGAGTATTCTAATTCTGTATATCACTGTTTACCTTCTCTGTATTATCACGATTCTGATTTTCAACTACCAGCTTCTGCACGAATACATCTCAATTGAAAGGAAATTAAAAAAAAATTCCTTTCAATGCAATTTCTACTTACCTAAATGAGTTAAAGTGGCTAAGAAGTATGGTTCAGAGAAAGAAGAACCTATTTTCCAGCAATATTTTTCCTCTATTATTTAAAAATGCTAAACCGATGTGTGCTGTAACAACTTAAGCGGCTGGAAGTGTTACTTTAAATGAAAGGCAAATGCGAGCCTTGATGGTAACCCTTGGTCTTCTTGATGGTAACCAACCTCTTATATTAGAGATCTGTAACTCAGGAATCGCAGATGCCTCGTGACCGCATTGACTAACAAAATATATTTTTATCATAAAACATCATTTTCTGGGCATAGCTAGATATGCAGAACTGAGTGAAATTAGACTTACCGCCACCACTGTGCATTTGTTTACATTATACAGATACGAATCAGGGATGTGCTGAGTTTAATTGTTTGTTGGTCAATTGGTACGTTGATCACAAAAATGACAACTGTTTTTTCCCCCGCATAACCCATAGATTTTTCACAAATCAAAAAAGAATAGGAGTCCAATTTAATAAAATTAATGTGAAATATCGAATAAAATACATATTATTGAAATTTAAAAGTAATTCCGTAGTAAAATAAAAATAGTGAACAAGAAATATAATGCTACGATGGAAGAAGTAAAATTATAAGATAAAAATATTTTTAAAAAAGCGATAATAGTATTATTTAGTAAGCTATTTTAAATATTTTAAACCAAAATGCCCAAATTTTAGGACAATGACTAAAAAATAAAATTTACTTGATTCAAAAACAACTTTTCATGGTTTAGAAACAGAATAAAAGTATTTACTATGTATTTCTCTCAAGAAAAAACATTTGGATACTCTATAGATATTTCTGGACATAAAATGATTTATCTTCTACCATTGATCATGATCCGTCTCAGTGGAGACTGTTTATTGATTCTAGTAAGTTTAAAAAGTACCTTACAGCATAATGGTAATGTTCTGGCTTATATTTTGTAGCTCATTCAGCAGCTTTAAAAGAATGATATAAAAATCTTGATTTTTCTCCCTTTAACTCTTTTAGCCCTAATGGACACACGTGGCGTAGGGATCAAATTTTATTCCCAACTGGATAAATAAATTCTATATTTACATGGGTTGTCGTAGGAAGAACTATTTTTATATGGAATTTAAAATTTTTAATATTGCAAAAGTCTAATCGAAAGGATAAAAAATTAAAATATAAAGAATTTAAATTGCAAGTTTGTGGAGATTTTAAAATTATAACCATGTTATTAGGCAAGAGAAATGAACATTTAAAATTACCCTATTTCCTACATACGTAAGATAGTAAATATAAAAAACCATCATTTTATGAGGAAAGAATGGTTTCTAAGAAAAATAAAATTAAATCCAAGATCAATGACGTGATTTGGCAAAAAATATATGGACCCGAAGAATGTTTGCTTGGTGCATTGGTACAATAAAGTTACTGATAGAATAATTTATTAAAATTTTGGATAAAATGATAGTGGTTTTCGATATTTAATTGATGTTATTTAAATTTTTAACAGGAAATAAAATAAAAGGATATGCATTCATTAATCAGAAATAAGATATTTAATGAAGTATCAAAAATTCAAGAAAAAGAAATCTCTAGAAAAAAAAATTAGTTTAATGATGTCACTAACAAAATTTTAAGTATGACGTCATAAAAATTTTTTTTTAGGAAATTATAAATATCCTTATAATAGAAAAAAGTGCTGCAAAACTTTGAGCTGAGCAAAACATGGACATAAAAATTTACTTTTTGTACTCTCTTCCTAGTATAATTGTCCAATTTGAAAGGATTTAAACAATATAAAATACGAAATAAAAAGTCAGAAACATTGAAATGTGAATATGGAGGCAGGTAACTGTTAGAAGTTAGAATCAGGCACTGAAACTGTTTCAAAATTTAAAGAGTACAAGGATTTCTTTAAAGGATAATTAAAATAAATTTGATAGGGGAAGCTAAAAAGACCCTTCAAATAATTAGCCAATGAATATATATATTAGTACTACTTAGAAAGTCATTTATTCTAAAATTCATACTGTAGTCGTTTCTCCAGCAGCAAATACTTATTATAACATAATTTTTTTTATACAATCCATGCTTTTTTTATACAACCATGTTCTTACTTTGATTTAGTTATACTAAGAGGGAACTATTTAAATCTCTTCTTCTGTTTCTCGGCATTTACTCCAGTATTTCGCTCTCTTTCGTTTTGGGTTTTTGTAAATGTTTTGTGTATTTATTATTCATTTAAATGGTCTTGATACATATCTGAAATATATAATAATTCTGGGGAATATACCGAAATAGTGAAAACAATTTTGATTCCAAACTTTGAATTTTAATTGTCACAAAATCCATGTATATATAATATATATTATTCTTTTTTTTATAATCAGCATCTTAATCCGACGCGCATGTTTAAGCATGGTTGAATGAGAAATACTAGTTTAAAAATAAATAGTCATATTCTTTAATAGCAATTTTATAGAATATTTATAGTGGTATATTACAGCTTAACAGTTTTTAAGTAAAATATTACAAAAACTCTTATTAGTCAGTCATCGCTTCTTAATTAGGATACTTTTCAAAATAATGAATTAGAAAAAACCATACAAAACTTTAGTATTTTAAAATAATATTTTGCATGAAAGGAACCAAAATTATACTGCATTCGAACCAAAATTATAGCTGCTTCTGATGTGCAAATATAAAAATAAATCATTTCTAATTTTGAAAATAATAATAATAATAATAATTTTTTAAATTCTCAATGCAAAAGTCACTTGTGGCTACATTGCATTAAATTCAGTTTTAAAGCATGTAAATATATACATAGCACAGAAAAATAATAAAATTGTAACATATAAATGTATAAGAAAGATTTGAGAATATAAAATATTGCAAAATGTTAGAAAAAACGAAATTATATTTGTGTCATCATAATATTAATACCTCGTAAAAAAATAAAGAATTAAATACAATCCTAAACAGAAGTATCCTTTAAAATCATTATCTATTTCATTAACCTTTTTTTAAGAAAATAAAAATATCAAAGTTGAGCCCATTACTCAATATTCCTGCCATATCGACCGACCTCTTCGAATACTAATCACCAATATGTAAAAAAAAAGCATTATTTGTCAGCTGCTAATACTACTAATAACCTTGTTAGAGGCATCAGTCTCTTGGAACAGTTACAAACATCTTTCAATTATTATTTTTTATACCCATCAGATACTCGCTATTACTCAGACTTACACGGAACGAGTCCAAATATTGGTATACGTTCCCCAAACCAACCCCTGTGATTGGCTGCAAAAGCAAAGAAGATTTATCTGTGAGGCTGCGTGCACGTGTTAGTCGGTGACACCTTGTCACCCTTCCGAGGGCTCAAAGAGTTTGCAGGGAAAAAAATAAATAAATAAAATGAGGTAAGTAAGCAAAATAAAAACTAAAGAACGCCAGGAGAGTAAATATAAAAAGTAAAAAAATAAGGCCCAAGCCGGCGAGAGCAACTTATCTTCAAAGAACAGGGCTGCAGCTTGTCCATTAAGATTGCTTTTTGCTTTTTTTGAGTGATAGACTGACTAGTTGATGTCTCTAAGCATCCGGGAGAGAGACTCACGTTGGATTAATGATGGGGCTTTTGAATGAAGAACGTGAGTGGAATAATCACGCGTGACGATGCGCCTTTCACGATTTTTGTTGTTGCCGTTTAATGCTGGAGTGGATTCGGCTTGTGGTCTGGATTTGTGGATTTTATTCATCTTTTTGTCCCGTTTAGTCATCGATGATGCCCCCCCCCCGTGAAATAAAGAAGGGGGAATTTTTTGCGACATAAATTTTGTGGGAGGAAAGGAGTTTAAGACGATAAGTTACGGAATTGATCTACTCCTTGGAATCCAGGGTTTATTCTGTATATTAACGGATAAAAACGCTAGTTGTAATACTGAGGCAATAGTAAACTAATGAACATGAAATTTGCTTAGAAAATTTTTCCTGTTAACATATGTTGTGTATTTAATTTATCGAATATAATAACTGCAATTATCAAAAAAAAATCAATTTGAAATTTTGATGAATCTATAAGTTAAGTATTAGAATTCCATGATTTCGAAGAAATTATTTTTATAATTATGTCCGTATGCGTCTATCTGCGAGAATTTCTGTTTGAAAGTGACTATTTTCAGTGAAGATAATTGAAAATATTTGGTAAAATGTGATTTCCAAAAGTAATAATTATCACTTTGCATTTTTACTTTAATAATTAATGCACATAAAGAGAAAATATTGTAATCGTCAGAAAATTTGAATTCGAGATTTTGATAAATCTTTAGACCTTCCTAAGTCCGATTTGGTTTGGTTTTGGTTATATTAACGTCCCGTTTGAAGCAACACTAGGGCTATTTTGGGACGGACCTCGTCATTTTGAACCGCGGTCAGATGACGAAGACGACACCTGAGCTGACACACAACACCAGTGGGAGGACGTTTGGTCATGATGGATTTAACAGACCCCCTTACACGACGGTTCTTCGGTGGAATCGGGTCACGAACCTGAAACCCTCCGGTTCCGAAACCGAGACCTTACCATCAGGCCACCGCGGCCTTCCTAAGTCCGAAAACACATTTTTTGGAATTATGTCTAGTTCTCTATTAGGTGAATTTGATAACTCAAAACCGATTTGAGCTAGGGGGATGAAATTTGCTATATGGTCGTCAAGTCATACTTGTAAATTTCTATTAAATTTGAACTAAATCCGTTCAGAGCTTACTATCAGAGTACAAGTGAACTCAATAACTATAAACAGTAAAGAATAAAAAAAAAGAACTATGGTATACTGGTTTGGTATCAACAAGCAGATCCTTATCAAATTTTTAATTAAATCACAAGCGATTGACAATCTGTCGGTTTGTTCTTTTGCATGAATACAAATGCTATTAACTCAAAAACATGAGAACTCAGATAAATAAAATTTGGTCTACAGTTTTTGCCCCTAAAGTGTAGATTTTTTAAAATCAAACTTTGAATCATATATCTCAAAGAATTGATACGATAACTCAAAAACTTAATTGCATAAATATAGTTTAGATATATGTCAGATTTTCGTTTTATTCGATCGGAAAAAAAGGCATCAAAAATCGGTTTTCTGATGTATATTAATGGCACTACAGTGGTTAATCACCAAAAAAATCTTTAAAAATCTCACGTTAATAAGCTTTTTCGTTACGATTGTTGGCCAATGGTATGCAGTTATTAATGCACAAGTAATTTATTTGGCAGTATGCAAGAGATTTTCTGGTAGACCACTGCTGCTGATTTTATATATTTTTTCTTACTATAGTACTTATCGGTTATAAAGGCGACCAAAAAGCGCCAAGAAAAAAATTTCACCAATTTGGCGATTTCAATCGTCAAAATATATAGCATGTGATTCAAACGTTCAAAATTGAGTTTATTTTTTTATAATTTGTTGAAATTTTTTCTTCGCTTTGTTTCGTTGCCGTTAAAAACGAATTGTACCCTTATTATTTTAAGTATTAATACCCTTTTTAAATATTATGTACATTTAAATGCCATGTGAGACAAATTATGATTAAGAGCAAGTTTTGTCTTTCCTCTAACAGCTGGGTTGAAATTTAATGGCTTAGTTTGATGAAGTTACAGTTATGGATTTGGTACAAAAGCATTTTCAATATCTGTCTGAAAAACCCTTTTTATATCATTCTTGTATTTTTATATTGTATAGAAATTTGACCTCCATTTGCAAAATAGATCAGCTTCTCAATCAGGCAAGAATGAAAATAGGTTATTCCAATAGGAGAAGAAAATCCATGCGTTTCTTACTAATATTTACTTGTATATTCGCGTATATAACCAGATACGACTAAAAATAAACAAATTTGATATATAAATTTACTGTTCCTATTAATAAGAGAAGCATTTTAACTACTCAGAAAGGAAAAATGGACTTGTTTATCTTTATGGTCCACCTGATAAGTCGCCGAAAATACCACTAACAGTCACTAACTTGGCGATTATCAACTGGACATTGGGAATTTTAGTGTAATCTGAAAATCCCTTCATTATCTTGCAATTTGAATTTGCCATTAAATCATTATTATGTAATCTGCAAATGGCTATTTAAATCCTGGAATACCATACTTGGCATCTTAAGTATGATGGAACCGGGCGATCTTGTGCAAATTAAAAATCAGCACATAAACCGAAAATATGACATTCTTGATGTAATCATTGAACCAAGTAAACCTAAACTTTGGCGTTCTTGGTGTAATCGTTTGAAAATCGCCTAGTAAACCCGCTATTTGGTATTTTTCACATAATCATCGTAAAATCGAATAGAAAGTCTAAGTAAAAGGAATGTAACTATTTTGGCATCTTAAGCATAATGGAGTCCGACGATCTTGGGTAATCTGAAAATCGCCAAATAAATCCGAGATTCGCCAAAATAAATAAATACAAAAGCAGTCCTATACATTAGCTTGAATTTTAAGCAATGATAATTTATTTACACTCTTTTAATAATTTGTATTGCATTCATTTAAAACACATTGTAGTTCAATATATATTGTGAGGAGTGGGAGTAGATAAGCACATTGCAATTTTTTTTGAAGGCTACGCGCCCCATTACTATAGCACTTCAAGGTGATCGCCTATTGTAGTTTAGAGACAAAAACCGGCTTTGCACCACCTCTTCAAAAATGAAAAGCGAATATATGTTTATCAATTAAAATAGATCCCAAGAAATTTGAAGTTTGAGAAATCTGTTGAAAACAATATTATGCACTTTTTGATAGGAAGCAAATTTTTAAATAAATGTTTTTTGGTCGTAGTATATAGTACACCAACGAGTTTGCACAGATAATATTATTAAAGAATGCTGAAAATATAGAATATTTTTCAGAAGTTTGTAACACTTTGAATTCATATTATTTTTTATAACAATTTTTTTTTCGTATTATCAGTATTTGTCAGAACCAGTAAACAGTTTAGGCAAAAACCTTCCCATACTTGTTAAAGTATGTTAAACCTAATCGAGCAATTCTAATCAATTGGAGTTAACAGCAAAAAAAAAAAAAAAAAAAAAAAAAAATTTGGTTTAAAGCAGTCGCTCCAATCGAGAATTAGAGCGATTGCATTTGTAAAACAAACTTTCTGATTTAAAAAAAAAGAAAGAAACTTTACTAAATGTAAAAAACGAATACATATATTTAAAAAGAAAATTAGTTTATTTCTTCTATTAAGATTTTTAGATTTGGGTTGTTTTTTTTTTTGGTCTATTTATGTTCTGTTTCAAAACAAAACAAGGGGCTGTTTTGGGGCACTATTAATTTTGAACCGTGATCAGATGAAGACGTCGATAACTGAGTAGGAGCTTTCTCTCCAAGTTTTCATGCCACACCAGAGAGAGAACATTTGGCTTCTTCACGTTTAAAATGTGCCAGATCAGCATACATGATGTTTCTTCTATATGCTCCTTTGATGAAATCAAGTTTCGAATCTGAAAACTTCCAGCCTTGAACCCGAGACCTTAGAGCCACAGACCTTACAAGCTTCCATGATATAAATTCCATAATTCGATTTTAAGATCATATATCAAATTTCATTCTTTTACTTATTTTAAGTAGATAGATTGAGAGAAATAAATCTAAGAACTTTTTTCTTTCTTTGGAAGATGTTGAAGACCTAGAGATTCATCTGAGTGTTTGGAGTTCATCATCTGGGGTTTCTGCCAACTTTATTAATTCTCGGAGCCAAGGTGATTTGATGGTAAGATCTCGGTTTCGGAACTGCAGGGTTTCAGGTTGGACACCTAATTACACCAAACGTCGTGTAAGCGGGTCCGATGCACGCCAAAACCGTCGGTTCCCACATCATCACGCTGGTGTGGCTTGGAAGTTGTTTAGTGAGGGGCTGCCAGCTCGTGTATCGTTCTCGTCATCTGACCGCAGTTCAAAAATACGCCCCTCCCAAAATAGCCCCAGTATTGCTTTAAAACTTGACGTTAGTATAAATAAATTAAACTCCAGTATTTCCCGTTCTGCTCTTCAAATACAAGAAACTTTATACATCGCACTTTAGGTTCGAAGTATTTAACTATAAGTTTGTAATTTAACTATAAAATAATGCTTTTTTTTAATTTTTGAGTATCGCTTAATGGTTAGAGAACGTTATATTTTATTCTTTTTTCATTTTTGTATCCCTTCTGTAAGAATATTGAGCAGATTCTCCCAAATTACAAAATTATTAAGCAGAAAAGCAAACGAAAATACTATGCTAAAAATTGGTTTATGTTCATTAACTGCGAGCTTAACATCAGACTTTTAAACCTCTCAAATGATAAGATTTAATGCTTTGTTTCACATCATAAATTCATCTTTGTCTATTATTCTAAAAGAAAAAAAAGCCTCATATTAGCATTTCATGCGCTAAATTTGAATAAAATTGTCCAAATTACATATTCAGAATTCTTCATAAATGTCTTTCAAAGACGTTCATTATCGTTTGGCAAATTATTTTTTATCGTTTGCCAGAAAAAGCAATTTTTGAACTAAATTATATTTAAGAACAACAGAAACTAAGAAATAAATTGATCGTAACACAATTCTAAATATTCTTTTTTCCCTTTTCGATCATTTCTTCTAAAATATTCTAAAATGAAAGAAATATCTTTGAAGAATTAACGTCGATTAATTACTATTCGCAAGCAAAAAGGAAACAGATTAGAGATTAAATTTGAAGGAACAATTTGAATTCGAAATCTAATTACTGAGTTCCTAAATGGCTCTCGGAACACATGTTTTAAGCGAAGCAAAAGTAGCGAATCAAAGAAACAAAAGCACAAAAAATCGGTTTAAAATCCATGCAAAGTAATCAAAAGAACAAGAATTTTAAAGACAATTTGGGACGCTATTCTTTATAAATTAACTAATAATGGAATGCATGTCTCAAGGTTGCTGACATCCTTTAACGAACAAGATACTTTGATTAGTATTTGAAAGGTGGGTTGCCGTCTTCTAAATGTTCTCTTTACTTGGCGAAATAATTGGCGCGGAAAATATGAGATATCTTTTAAGCCTCATTCATTAAAAGAATTTAAGTGTTCTGTCTCAAGAGGCTACTTATAAGAGTAGCATCTAGTTTTTTAAGAAAATCTATTGATTAAAAATCTTTTGCTATACTTTATTTATGATTTGAACTTTATTTATTGTTGTTTAAAATTTCAAAAAGAAAATATTTAGGATATTTTTTCGAGAAATAAAAGCAAAGAACTTTTTTTGAAATTGCAATAATCAATATAAATTAAGAAAAAGAAGTCGCATTATTTAAAAAAAATTTTTCAAAAAAACGTGAGTTAACACACTTCCTAATTTTGACTTCTGATTTGATTTTCCTTTAAAAATTATGTTATTGTTAATTTGATCAGAATTTAATTCGAAGTTAATAATATAATATTTTCATATCGTATAATGTAAAAAATGATATTTATGCTAATTTTCTTTAATTAAAATGTTAATCCTATTTACATCGCATTTTAATCTTTATTAAATGTTTAAGAATTCTTTTTATTATGATATTTTTATATATTTATTTCCATTATAGTATTGTTTTCAACCTTTATTAAATTTATTATGTGACATTGTTTTGAAATCTAAATTTTTGATAAAGAAATAATTTCTACTTTTTAAAATATTAAAAAGGACGTGTATTCATTTCTTTTTAATATTTATTAATTTCTAATTCTCTTCGTCTGTACATATAATAATACATAATAATATTGCATATTTTTGATCAAATATGAATTTTTGGTACATTGAAAAAAGCACATAAGTACATTTAAAAAATATTTTTTTATTTATTATCTCCTTGATTTGTAAATAGTTTGTCTCACCATGAAAATAACATTGATTATATTCTCTTACACTGTTTAAAAAATTAAAATCGCAGAGCATACCTAAGTTAACAAACTGAATCACTAACCAATTTCGTGTTTTTAAGATTTGTTATAAAAATACTGCATCTAATAAGCTTCATTAAAAAAAGATGCTGAAGTTTTTTTGATATCTGTTAACAGTGACTTATTGCTATTACGTAATAATAGTCATTGTTTTGAAAGATTCTAATTAGTACTTTTCAATCAATCACTCTTTTGCATAGGATGATTTTTTAATATAATTTATTGTTATTTATATATTCCATCTGATTCAGAATATAACTTGAATGTTATACAATAACCGAAAGAATGTAGCAAAAGAAAAAAGATTCTTTAAGAAGTAGAACACGGACCTATGCTTATTAAAAATAATGAACTTATACTCTGAAATGTAAACTTGCGTTTTCATAACATTTTTGAATCAAAGAAATAAATCATGACACTAATATAAAAAAAACAGAAATAGAAATATATAGTTGGTATGAAGTTAAAATGAATTAATCCAATTTTCTCGTTTTAAAATATCGCCTCTGAAATAGGAAAAAACAATATATGCTGAACAATTATTTTTTGTTATTGAGGTCACAATTCGAATACGTTTAAGGATATTCAAAAATAATTAAATCTAAAGTTAAGTTTAATGAAACTAATCTTTCAAGATTATTAAAATCATTAGAAAAAAAGGATGTTTTTAGGGAATGAAAACCATTGCATTTAGAATGCGCAAATACTGTTATTTCCAAAACATAAACGAAACTGTCCAAAGTAGAAATATGTTTTTTTACTTTGGATTGAACACGGTCATTTCTTTCTCTTTTTTTATCTGGTCACTTTAAACTGCATGCTGAAAATACATGTTAATTTATATATTTTTAATTTTTCCATTTTATTTTCTATCTTTTTTTTATTCAAACACTATCAAAAAGGGATTTTTAATTTGTAATTATGTTGTTATAGATTCTGATAGGTATCCTTAGGTATGATAGGTAGGCCTTCTAGTATCTACGTAATACAATCTAAAATTATTACTTCGAAACAAACAAAGAGGTATGCATGATTACCATTTTATTACTTTTTTTAAAAAAAAAATAAGGAATATTTTCATTTTTATCATTCTTCAGCATGAAAGCACTATTCTTCTTGGGTTCAAAATTTCATCTTTATATGCAGAAAAAAATCTTATTATTCAAGCAATTTTGGATATATAATTTTTTTGGAGGATATTTTGGCGCAAGAGCCACCGTTGGCTAAATTGTACCTATTGAATACAAGAGGAGCATAGTGGTTCAATTTGTGTTCTGGAATCACCTGGTTATATTTAGAGCATTGTTTACAATTTTTATGCCTACCCCTTTTATTTCTCTTCTTCTATATGCTATAAGCCGTAATCATTTTGCACGACCAAATGAAAATACAAACAAATGTATTAATGACAGCTGATGTTGCTAAAGATTACAATTACTGCATTCAATCAATCAATTAATTGTTTGCCTTGGATTACTTGTCTACTCAATTTATATATTTTATTGTGTGTACATTTTATCTGACTCAAAGACGTTGTTTATTATAAGTAAAAGATTTTGTAATTAATCGTTTTCTCTGGGGTAACGTCTTTTTTTTTGTAACTAAAAAAAATTTAATTTACTATGCGTATAATTGGAGACTAGAATTAATTAAAACAGTATTAAGATGTGTCAGCCAAAACGTGGAACCTACACCTTAGAAATGGCGGATCGTGGATTCGAAAATCAGAAAGACCAGGAATCTGCGGCGTATGAAGTCTTGAGAAATTTAAATTCATCGTCAGCAACTATTGCATGGAAGTTTATTAAGAGTTCAGTTATCGCATTAAAATGATCAAATGTCCGCTTCATTTAAAAACGGTAAAATTTGTCTCTAAACACTATTCTATTCTTTTCTGAGTCATGCATTAGTTTGTAAAAGCCTTTGAGATGGTAAAATAGAGATTTATCGTATGGAAAATCTGCTTCTCATACAGTTTCCAACCAATTGGCGATAGAGTGAGGGTTATGGCAGCCCCGTCATCGCAAAGTCCGCCTCTCAGAGCATGAGCGTAAGCAGCAAAAAAGAGAGCGCGAGATTAACTTCTAAAATGGCTCTCTGCACATTAGCAATGCACTCAATTCGTAATTGGCTGCTTGTTTCCTCCAAGCTTTAATTCTAAAACTCGTGTCATTTTTTAATTATAAATGTTTCCGCTGCAACCGCAATTACCCTGCTCTTTAAACTCATTTCAACCTTTTACTTTAAAAGTTTTTCCCCCTTTATTTTTTCTTCTCTTACCCTTCGCTTTTCTTTTTGATTATTGGAGATGCGCGTTCTATATGGATAATGTGACTTCTTCCATTAAAGATGAGCACGCTGATTAGGTTGCCCGGCGTAATGGCCTTTCAGTCATTATCATGCAATTTAAATTTAAAACGAGTTTTCGGCTTTTGTTGGGAAGAATATGAAATTCGATATTTCCTGATCTCTGTGTCTGGAATTTCGATTGGAATCATAATTAAAGAGTTACGGTTCAGTTATTTATGCAGCCCGCACTCTATTTTATGCTTTTTAGTTTTGCTTTCTTTCTTCCTGTTTTTATTACAAAATTTGATTAACAGTCTCGTAATTACCAAGCAATTGTTTAGAGTATTATGAGTAATCTCTTTTTTTTTTGCTGCACTCAAGACTCATATAAAAAATTGTTACATCTATGAGAAAATTATTCTTTCCAGGAATTTTAGTGGGGTAGCAGCAATTAAATATGCTATGCTTATAATAGTGATTGATGACTCAAGTTTCCTCTGGTGCGACATATATCAATGTCTCACAATTAAAGAAAAGAATTTGACCATCTGTTGATAGAAATGATCTCGGAGCAAGTGTGTCCTAGATCAAGTATGCAAAGTGGGTTACTTGGACAACTTTCAAGGGATTTAATTCACATCTTTATTTTCGTCTGGAATGAAATCGGGATAAATTTTAAATTCAATCCAAAGGCAAAAAGACTTTCATTGCTAAATCACAACGTCACTTTAGCAGTTTTTAATTAATTTTTGGCTAAGAACAGAATTAGAGATCCCTTTAATTTTTTCTCCACTTTAATCCCTCAATATTGACCTCTAAGACTGTTGGGAAGTCGCAATATTATGGAGAAAGAAAAAAAACTCCAAAATTAAAAGTTATTTATGCTAAACTAATGTAAGTTAGGAAATGTGTTTGCACATCTGGAGGATGTTGTCTTTTCGAATTTCCTGCTAAACGAATAAAAATGGCGCTTCTGATGCCACTATGAATAATCACTTTGTGTTTGTTTTAAATATTCGACGTAGACTTCGTGAAGGATATTTGTAGGATCGAATTTCCAACTAGACAGGCAAAGCAGTTTGCAGGGGCCTCAAGAACTTGATTATAAATTCTAAAATTTTCTGGTTTCTGAGTGGAAAAGTTTGTGAAAAAAAATTCTAGGAATCATAAAATATTAGGATAATTTTAATATTTTATCAAGTATAATTGACCAAGTTCCTAATTTTTTTTTCATTGTGTTCACTTTATTGCTAGAATTTATATAAAACCAAACATTTGCTTCAAGAATATTGCGTATAAAGTTGACTGCTAAGCAAAGTTGTTTTTACTAAGTTAATAAAATAAAAATTATTAACCAAAAATAAATCATTAACATGTTAAAATACTCTGAAATTTGGATCTTGATTGACTATCTTATTAAAAGAGGGGCCTCATAAAGTGCAGGATTGCAAGATCCCTAAATTTACCTCCGGTTATTTGTAATTAGGATAAGGCATTTTGAGTTAGATTTGAATCAAGAATGCTTTTAAAGAGACGAAAAATGGAGTTTAGCAGTTTTTACTGAGCTAGACGGAAGACTTGTAATAGGATTACGAGAAGGCAGATTTTTTTTCCATTGATATTGTAGAAAGATTGGCTAAAATTATTTACTATGCTGGATTGTTGACAGCAGTGATCTTTGAAATATAGTGCCTCAAGAAAACTGAGATGCGGCAGAACATGGGTCACTACTGAAAGAGGAGTCTATCACGTTCGCCACATGGCTATGACGCATAGTATTACAACTGAACAAATTCGAACAGATGGATTTAAAATTCATATGACACTCTTGCATGAAGTATCATCAGTGGAATTGTGTTTCAATGTGGAGTCCTTACTATCTTACCGTAACCCCATAAGTTCTATTCTAATATTCCTGTTACCATTAAGCCGCAATCGCAACCTCTGTCAAAGAATTCAGTTTTCAGATCAGTTTTCAGTTTCAGATGTATAATATATCTACTGTTTCCGCTCTAATATATCTTAGAAATGGTTCTTAAAGCTGTGGAAAAATCTGAAATTGTAAAATGTGCTAGAAATATATTCAATTTTCATAACAACAAAAAAAAAAAAAAAAAAAAAAAAAGATTTCATTTCCACTTTTTTTTGCGTAAATGGCACTTTTCCACCTCGATTCATTTACGGTCTAGATTGATGATTTACGTAATTTGACAGTTGCCTTGGATTCTCGGATGCGTATGAATCTCGGAAAAAAAGGATAACAGAATTGAGAATCAATTTTGTTTAAAAATTTCCCATGTACATAGGCCTGAGGCCTTTTAACCCTTATCTTGGCAAGATTGATTTTTTGAAGAAAAGCAAAAAAAAAAAAAAATGTATATAGGTAGTTTTTTTACGCTATAAAAAACATCAAAAAAATCGTGCAATAAAAATCGTTTAATAAAACTAAGTTAAAAATTATTTTATAGTGGTAGTATATTTTTATAAAGTTGTATGTATGGTATACTATACAAAATGAACAAAAGGGTTAAATGTACCTGCATCACATATCCTCCTTCTGATGATCTAATATGGAATGTTGAAGAAAACGAAATTCGAATAAATGAAACTAATAACATAATTAAATAAACTTATACAAATAAAACTTTCCTTTGAATTAAATATCTTAAGAAAATTTTAATGCGAATAAACTCTTCCAAACAACCATACATAAAAATGAAAGCAATCTTTAATGAGATCTCATGTTTACCATATATTTAATGAGGTATTTTGCACTTATTTTTGAAATGAAACCCTGGTATCATAAATAAAATTATGTTTGCTTCGTCGCGATATTTTGTGTGTGTGTGTGTGCAGATTTCGTTTGACATTAAATCACTGTGATGGCTATCATTTCATGATAAATGATTAGCCGTTGCTAGAATCTGTAATCATAACCAAGATGATTATCCGATGAACAAAATTTAGAGACGAAAATGGGGGAATCTGTAAATGTAAGAGCTCCCATGACATGAACATTTGGTGCTAGACTACCACGGGCAACAACATTGAAGTATTGCTAACTTCAAGTAACCTAACAAATATATACTTTATTAGGGCAATGGGATCGTTAATGAACTGCAATGCCAATATTGACTCGCTAAAGGAATTTGCTTGCTTATTCGGTAATTTCTCATCATTGTGTCCACGGTAACTAGATGAATAAAATCCACTACACATATCTATATCAAATATATCTATATCAAAATAGATATCTATGATTATCAAAATTTTCTCCAAATCCAATGAGGATTTGACTATCTGTTGATCTGAACATTCAGAAACATATAAACACCATACCACGAAAACGAGATGTCTTAAATATGTAAAATTTGGCGTGAGATTTTATGACTACAAATGTAGTTTTGCGCCAAATTTTTGTTTCGTTGGGTAAAAGGCGTCTAAAGAACAAATTCGAGTTTCGGGTACTATAAATCGCATGCCAGGGATTAATCGCCAAATAATCCGCCAAGGATAATATCACCGACGTATTAAAAATGCTAAATTCAAATCAAAGGCAAATAGCCCATAACTATTGTATGCCAATACCATGTAAGGCGTTTTCTACTATAACACCTTTACTAGAGAGTATACAAGAAAGTTTCGGGAAGACCATTCCCCCTTGGATTTAATTATTGAGGTAAAGAAATTTATTATTAACTATAATTAATGTACAAATTATCTGATAATAATTTTAATGCTATTCATTAATATGTCATAACTCTTCAAAATATTACCATATTCTATAAAAATAATGATATTGTAATAGAAGGCTGCATTTTACCATTTAACGAAATAGAAGTTTTTAAATGAATCTTAGGAATTTTCATAAGCCTAACTGTAGAAAAATAAGACCGCTACTGATAATCATATCTGCAGTTATTAAACCAAAATTTGTTTTTGTTTAAATTTATATTTTATCCTACCTCTTTATGCTTTCTTGTTGGTAATTTCTTGATTTATTTGATATTTTATTATATTTTGATATATATTTTTGATCTACCATTTAATTTTTTTTACAGTATTTCCGAATATTTTTGATTTTTTTAAAAATAATTCTTTCCATTAACATTCACACGATTTCCAATAGAAATGCATTAGCTCTCTTTATTAATTATCTGTTCATCATTAATTGTTGTTATTCTTATCTTTATAGTTACTTATTATTGTTGTTCTTTTGCTTAATTGATATAAAACTTGGTAGAAAAGGATTTTATATATATATATATATATATATATATATATATATATATATATATAAAACAGGAATATGGCTGAATTACATTCGTTTGTCGTATTACATTAAAAACTATATTAAATTTAAAAGTAAAAGCAATTTTCTTTTAAAAAAACTTTAAAAAGTCAGACCACATCCACATCTAGCTCACTTTAAATTTGAAATAACAATCACCATAATATCATCAGGTGTAAGATCAGAAAATACAAATTAATTCTCATTTCTTAAAAAAAAAGTTCCGAAATAAAGTTCTGCTGACATTATGCTCAAACTAACCAACATTTTGTTTGGCTTCCAACTTGATGTGATTAGTTTTCCCATTCGTATTCAGTCATGCATTCTAAACAATGCATGCTTGATTAGATCAGTTTTCCTAATGAGTAATAGCTTACATTATCATATTGCTGTACTAAATGCATCATGCAAAATCTTTATTGCAAATCATTATGTTAACCAATGATTTATTGTCAACTGTTCTGAGCAATTATAAATTCTTTTCTTCATTTATTAAAACTTTAATTCCTTTCTGCTTCACGCTCTATTCAGTTTTTATTATTTTTAAAGTGTGCATACCATTTCATCGTGAATCATTTCATGACATCTTCGACTAGACAGAACTGTCTCGACGCATAACTCATTCTTATGGATTCCGGTACAGGTTATGACACAGACCACTTATTTGTTTCCGTATTTTAATCCTGTTACGTTACATTCATGTCATACAATAGTAAACTGTCAGTTTAGGAGGAACAAATGTTTTGAAATATAATAGCTTCTTGGTTATAATCATAATTATCACTAACGTAATTTAAGTGGTTAAAATAATAAACGTAATTTTGTGGTTGACTGTGCAATTGACTGTCACATGCTATAATTCCAAGGCAAGAGTTAACTTGGAATTGTCTTTAGATATTCACATTTATTTAAATTATATAAACATATTAAAAATAGAATATTTTAAACCATACTTATTAGAATTTTTTTTAAATTTTTAATTAGCTTTTTTGAAAACCTGTGTTTATATTGTTTTTGTTGATTTCTGTCAAATAGAAAAAGATAAAAATTTCAAGGTTGTATTTATTTTTTTGGAACATGCATAAAAAATACGCTAGCGCATATTTTTTATATGAAAAAATAAACATCCAGCATTGAAATATTTCCTGTAATGCTTTTCTCTTCTACCATAAAATTTTTAATAGAAATATTGTAGTAGGGCGTAATTACATCCAATTAAGTGACTTTATAATATCATTAATTTTTTTATAATGTAAACATTATTTTACGAAAAATTTATAAAATAAACCGGAAATTATGGAAAATTAATTTTTGTTTATCGAAAATAGCCATGCTTTGCTTGTTGCAAATTAAAAAAATATATAAGATATTTTATTTAAGACTGTAGCCGCTCTTGTAACACAAACCATAACTGACTATGATGAAGTCAAGAACAGCGCCCTCTGGTGCCTTGTGGAGTTATGGTTCAGTTCAGATCTAGCTATGGCATGTGTTGCATGCTTTAAATCCATGCTCTTATATATATATATATATATATAATCTTAAAATTATTCTAAATTTTTGTATGTAAATTGTCTGTGTGTAACGTAACCGGTAAATAAATAACTGTTACATTAATTTGGACTTTTTACTCAACCTCTGAATTACCTTACAAGACATTTTGTGATAAAGCAAATTTTCTAATGGTTTACAATCAACAACTATGAATCCACACATTTTTTTCTCTCATTATGTTCGATTCATAGATATTTTGTTTTTAAACTTATGTTTATCTAAGGTCTTTTTTTTTTTTTTTTTTTTTTGAAGCTTTCGGAACTTTTCGTTTTTTTGTCATATCATCACGTTGCCACTAAAAAAGAACTGTCTCAATGGATAGTTAATCCTAACGAGTTTCAGAATGCATTGCAACTAACCGCGGTGATTCATCATCTGGTCTTAAAGTGCATTCCCGTCATGCACTGGAGAGCCGTTAATTTGTGAGGACCGCATAGATTTTCAATTACAGTCATTCATTTGTAACAATCCCAGTCATACTTTGTAATGAATCCTAACAAATACTAACATGTTACGTCGCATATAATCCTCAGTAAAAATCCCATTTGATTGATAATCGTCAACTGCCAACTATCGCGACTGATTAGTGTTTTTTCAAGGTCTTTTTATTCTCTTGAAGTATAAAATTTTTCTTCACCTTAACTTTCGTCTAGACCTTCGATTCGAATCCTTTTATATTTAGCTACAACTCATCTATCATCACTTCTCTGACATCTACTATACATTATATGTATATGTATGTACTACATAGAATATATGCTCTACTATGCTCTACTATCTGGTCAGCTTTATTTTTCAACGATTTCTTAATGATCGTTGAAAAATAAAGCTGACCAGATAGTAGAGCATTTATTTCTAATGTGGAAGATTTAGTTTAGTAAATCTAACATCTCATCTAGTTGTCCCAAGTTAACCATCTTGTTACATCTCCAAACTTTTACATCAAACATGCACAAATTTTGTCTAAACTGGTAATACACCACTTGCGCGGTAGATCCTCGATGGGATCGAGGTTCAGACCTAAGTTCGTCCAACCTCTAAGTAAAGATCTCGCAATAAGGCCATTGCTGTCTTCTGTTTATAATAGAAAAGTAGGATGATGGGTATTGACCATCTTCGATATTTGAATATTGATTGAATGATGGTATAGATAGAAAAGGAACTTTAATCCAATTTGATCTTTAATCCGATAAATAAAAAAAGAATTTTAATCTGAAAATAGAATCCGGAATGTTAATCACATCACATACTCTTAAATGCAGAATTTACATGTGTTCATGTTGTAATTCTTATTTAGTTCCTTCCAGCTTTATTTTGTTTATAAAGTTATAATTTATCTGAACAAAAACTGGTATCATATAAAAAAGATTATTTTTTAAATCTGATTACTGAGCGCATTTAATCTTGAATCTTGTGATAATTTTGACTTATCAGGAATTTTATTTACATAAAATCGTGCAACTTTTGTTTTTGTCATTTCTTTTTGGTTAGGTTAGAAATCTTCAGAAGTCTAGTATCCTTTGAATTGCATGATTGCAAGAAATCAAATCAATAATAATAGAAAACTCACAAAGATAAAAAGACATAATTCATTGTTTATATCTTCATTTAGGGTTGATTATACAATTATGTGAATTTAATTACATTCTGTAATATTATGTATTTATATAATTTCATTACATAAATATTTCACTAGCTAGCATGCATAAGTGATAAAATTTTTAAAATAGCTATCTATTTTTAATAATAAATTGCATTTTTCAACCATTTGAAGATCATTTTGGATTTTTTATTACATAATTATGTTAAATTTTATATATCAAATATTGTAAAAATAAATTTGTAATTATTTCTTCATCGATATTAAATTATTTTAAATTTTAAATGTTTTTCTTTTTACTATTTTAATTTATGATAGGTTCTGAATGCACGCAACAGTATTTAGAAATATCAATTCTGAACACAAACTAATTTGGTAATTTCGACTAACAAATGAAATAAATCTAATATATAAAAATTAATTTTTGTTTGTTCGTATTTTATGCTCTGCCGTACTCTTTGTCTGATTGTGATAAAACTTTGTAAATTTATTGCTTGCACTTGCGCGTAGGTTATAGGCATAGTAGAATTATTAGCATTGATTTTGAACACAATAAAATTTACAAATAAGCCGTTTCATATGTTTTTATTGAACATTATTTTAAAATTGACAAACAGTAAACGACAAACGGCACATGTCATTTGGAGTTAATCGCACATATGTCAAAACAAAATAAAATTATCATCAATGCCAATCAATGAAAATGAAATGAAATCGAAAATATTTAGAGCAAGTGCTAATTTTTTTTTTCTTTTTGCTGATGAATAGTCGTCTACACAAGATATTGTCATTGAGCAGACACAATATTTTGGCTGCGACGAACTGCACATATTATAAAGAGTTTATCTCACATATACAAAATAGAATTATTATTATTGATGCCGATCGTGGTAGGTTATATATAATGGAAATTTTCCGGTACAAACAGTGATTTTTCTATTCATTTAGTGAATCAACAAACGATATTTCAGTTACACAACCGAATATCGTGTTAATTGCTTCGTCAAAAAATATGCCTCCCAAACGTTCTTCAGTTAGTATATCTATAAGTGCAGTACGTAGAAATAAGAAAATTCGAGCTTCCATATTAAACGTGGAAAGGCAAGCGAGCAATGAAGCAGATTGTTTACATATTACAAATTCACTTGCTTCAGAATCTCAATATCAACTTGCGGCAAGAATCGGAAGACAACGTTTTTGTGCTGACAGATCACGCGCATCAGAATCAGAAGACCAACATGAAAAAACCGTGGCAACTATTCTTAAAGGAAAGTCGAATGGAGAAAATGTATTCATTCCAAGCATTCCCATTATTCCTATTGACATGTCTTTTGATTTCAAATGACTGCAATTTCCCATTCGATTTGCATTTTCGATGACCATCAACAATGCGCAAGGTCAATCACTTCATGTGTGCGGATTGAACCTCAAAAATCCATTTTTTTTTTTTTTTCACACGGCCAGTTGTATGTTAGATGCTCACGAGTCGGACAGCCAAGAAATTTGTTTTTGCTGAAGACAGAAATCAAAAAATATTGTCTACTCTAAAGCATTTTAATAATAAAGTAAAAAAAAGTAGAATAAATATAATCTATACTTCTCTTTTATGTATCATTACATTTCAGTGAATGTATTCATTTTCCGCAAGAAAATAAATATCATTCTTTCTATCTTTCCTAATTAAACAAGATAGATATTTCAAAAGATATTTCCAAAATTATTTCTTCTGCGGCAGCAACGTGCCGAGTACTAGTTAGTAGAAAATAAAATCTTATCGGTTTAAGCTTTTATATTTCTTAATCTTTTACAATCCATAATATCAGGTCTCAAACAAGAAACATTTGTTTCAATACATGGCAATCCCTAATGAACTCTGCAACACATGTTGACATACAATACTTATTTATCTCAAAGTCTTATCACAATGCATTTCTGTCACGCAGTGATTAATTACCAACTACGCGGTTCTCGAATTTCAACTATAATTATTCATTTTTAACAAGATGATCAATGCTTCTAGTATATCGTGAGTAACATTGGTATACTATATTAAGTAAGATGAAAACAGCTATACCAAAAAGAAAACAAGCATACGCTGCAATTGGATTAACATTTTAATCTAATTATAGAACTTATTTGGTGACGGCTACTACATATCAATGGATTTCTTGTCTCATTTCATATATAAAATTCTTTCTTTTTTCAATCTTGTTCTACCCCTTTATTTTTCTAGCACATTGCTTTATGTTTTTACTTTCTATTATATGAATTATGTAAAGAGTAAGATTATAAACAAAGAAATTCGAACTTGAGATTTCGACCAATCTTCACTTTCAAACCTAATTCAGTCCGAAAAATTCATTTTTGAAATGATGCCTGCCTGTGAATACGATTATTCAAATACTCTTTCAGCTAGATGGATGAAATATTTATATGATCTCTGCTCCAAAGCTATATATTTTTGGTACATTTTGAACGAAATCCATTCAGAGAAAGTCTGTTTAGCCACCTTCCGAAAATGAGTTAACAAGATAAGTACAAAAAGTGAGAGCTAGATAAATAAAACTTGGCACATCACAGAGATTTAAAATTTATATCCGTAAGAAATTTAAACAGATACGTAAGAAATTTTGAACAAATTCGTCAAGATGGTGACTGTCCATTGTTATGTACTTTCATAAGCCTGCTTAACATGATACTCATAAATGCATACAACATACAAACGTGTGTGTGTGAAATCTGGTATGTGGTTTTGTGAGAACAATAGTAAGCCTATATCAAATATTGGTTTTAATCAGTTGGAAGAAAGGCGTCTAAAATACACCATTAAATTTTTAGGTACTTTTGTATTAACCGCATCGGAATGATTCATCGCGAAAGATCGCATACTAATAGACTATTTCTAATAATCACTTATCAATGGTACGCAATGAATAATACATATTTGTTAGAGAATATGCGAGAAAGCTCAGCGAGATCACTTCCGCTATTTAAACTTTTTCATTTGCAGCTATATTCCCAAGTACGTATTAAGATCCATTTGTATGCAAATGCTTACAACACTAATTCACCCCTATTTTCTAACCTGCTAATTATAGCGTATTTCGGTGGTGCTACAACAATTATTATTTAAATAACTTTTGAGTTATTTGAATAATAATTTTCTTCACCATATAATGAACTATGTATAATTTATACAAATAAGAAGTGAAAAAATATATGAAATAAAAAGTTGAATTTAAAGTTTTTAAATTCAAAGAAGATCTCGGTTATCGTAATATGGTGCAGTAAAATCGAGTTATTTTTTGTTTGATTAATCCTCTTAACAGGCTCTTTTTCCTGATCTGAATCGCATTATAGTGAATTCTTATCATGCAATGGGATCGCAGTGGCCTGAATGAAAACGCTTTAGTACCTCGTTGGTTTCAGGTTTGAAAACTAATTCTACTAATGATCTGCCTAGTTCCGCTTTATTCAATAGGTTAATTAGACTATAAAATCAGGGATGTTAAACGAATGCTGTTTAAAAAGTGCTATGCTAATTTTACTTTAATTTTCAAACCAAAAAAAATTAATTTTATTTCTGTGCAAATTTTAACATGCATAATTATTAATATAAATTTTAATAATTATTATTTAAAAATATAAATATTCATGCGAATAATATTTTCTAAAAAAATTAAAATGCATAGTTTTATGTTAAATAAATAATTTAAATATTATTTAATAGAACATAAACTATTTATATATATTTTATTACATGAATGTTAAAAATATTAATGTATTTTTGTATTAAACAAATAAATAGAATAAATAAAAATACCTTTTTTATAATTAAATTGTTAGAGTTAAACTTGCATACGATCAGGAATGGCGGAAGTTCACTTGCCAGATCTTATTTTGAAAAAGTGCTAAATAACAATATTGTAATGTAATACTTATAGAATATTATTTTATTTAGTAAGTATTTCCATTAGTCCAAAGGCATTCAAATTCGCAGTTGCGGTTTTGATGAGAAGAGAAATTATTATTTCTGGAAGATTCAGATCTGCTAGGACGATTTTGTATCCTTCATGTATGTAGACCTGATGCCGTCAAAGATATCTATGACGACAAATTCCCCCTTCTTGGGAGTTCGTTGCAGGGATGCTCGCTCGAGTCTCATCTTGGTTCAAAATTATATCATCTCTTCGAAAATGACCCTTGAATATCGGTAGACCATTAAAAGTGGTCCCTTAAAAAAAACTATGAAGGGATTTAAAAAAAAAATTGCTCAGTTTAGACTTTATTACTTACTTTTTTGCCTTTGAATTACCAAGGTGGATTTTTTACAAGCGCAAAAAGATATGTGGAAGGGGCCGTTTTGCTTATGGTATAATATCAAATAGTCATATTCTATATGCAAATTCTCCGCCGACAAATCACATCCCAAGGCACTCATATAATATACAATATCAGGAAAGAGGCGAGTGCCTTTTATTCTCATTGTGCTTTAAACTTGTAATCAAACACGAAATATAAGTGTTTAAAATACAATCGATTATAACATGTTTTGACGAATGCATTCTAAATCAAATCAAAGTCTTTATTCTAATTTTATTTGTTTCAAATCTATTAATCGTATTTCGATTAAACCTAATCAAAGAACGAATAATAAGTTTTGAAATAATTAATCGTTTAATTACTCGTACTATTTGATTAAATCTAATCTAATAGTCGTTGCGTTACTTCAAAACGGACTTGGATTTGTTAACCACAGTTATTCATCTGTTACAGTAAGATTAGCTCTATATAATTCATACAATTACAAAATGATAAATTTTATCGTATATAATTTATTTATTTTATCTGATCGCTTATATAAATCATCTAACATAAAACACCAATCTAAAATTTTTAATCATAGTTTACACTCGGTTATCGCAACATCTTCCCTTTAAAAAGGCATCACTTCCATTTTTATTTTAATTTCCTTCTAATCTTTTCATTCTTATCATACCATCAAACTTCTAGTAAGAAATATCTGTCTCGGCGTATAAATAATCTTAACGAGCTTCCCAACACGTTGTGACACACACACCGCTTATTCATCTCCAGTTCTTAACCCTATTATAGTGTATTCCTGTCATGCAATGGTGAACCTTGGTGCGTTCGGGTTGCAATCTCATTTCAACCCGCACGCTTGAAGGCGGAGCCAATGCTCGTTACAGATACAGGCTGGATCTTTTTCCCGTGATTCAATTATCGCAGTGAATGACTTTTTTTTTCGTTCTCTCACTCGTTTTCATTATTCTTAGTGGACCGATCGCCTGATTTCAATCTCCATATTTCTTTTTTTCTTCTGTCTGTCTCTTTTCTTTTAGCTCGTATTTCTCCTCTTTTAGCTTTTTCGTACTGCCCACTCAATTCTTTTGGGCGAAATTCGCTTGCGGGGTTAGGGGAGGAGAGAGGGGTGACAGAGGATAAAAGTGATTTCTTAGCTTTACACAAGCATGCACTCCTGAGGGGATGTGCTTACATTGTGCAACTGACTTGAAGTTCTTACGAGTGAGTGGTGGGTCGGATTTTGCAAGTTTGTTTCAAAAAGACCTGTTGATTTTTATCTCAGTGTTTATTTCTGTTGTTCAGTTTTCCCCGTTTAGGAATTTTTCAAGTTTAAAGATATTTTTTTTTACATTTTTTAAGAATCATGCTGTTAAATGAACAAAAGTGGAAAAAGTTGATATAATAAGTTCTTCCGGCAAATTCAGTAATTTTTTTTCCTAGAAAAGATTTTATCCTTTTTTTTTGTTAAAATAATTATGAAAGATAAAATAGTGATTAAATATATATATATATATATATATATATATATATATATATATATTTCAGGAAAATTTATAGAAGAATTTATTCATTTTTTAAAAGTTTTTGCCTTGAAAGGTTTTTTTTTAATCTATGTGAAAATGCAAATTTCTGTGTTTTGCGCAACAAAAATGAATTCTAAGCAATTATTTAATATTTAATTTCAGAAATAAAGAGTAAATGTAAATCCAAAAAATATCTGAAAAAAATTAAAGAAGACATGGAAAACAGACTTCTTTTATAAAATTTATAGGTTCTTATAAAATATTTTGCACAATCAAACATTTTAATTCTTTTTTTTTTGTCTTCTGAAAAAAAAAATGTTTAAAAGTATATTTTGAAAAATAATTGGCATTTGAATAATCTTCCTTTAAATATACTTTCATTTTAAAATTTTGAATTATCCGAAATTAAGAAATTTATTCATGATAATAATTTTTTATAAAATGACGTACAAAATTAGTGTTTTTCCTATTCATTTTCTACATTATTAAGGCTTCTACTGAATTTTTCTGAAAAAAAAAACTCCTATCTAATTAATGAATAGAAAAATCCCCATAATGAAACAGTCATAAATTTGCTTCCTATTTTTGACTTACAAATTAGGAAGCAATTTTAATATTTTCTCGTGGCCTGTAATTTTTCAGATCAAAGTTGATCACTCTTTTGAACCTTCAGATAGTTTAACTAATTTTAGTTCTTATTTTTTAAATATCAAGAAAAGGAAAACACTGGATTAAGATAAAGGAACTAATAAAGTTATATGATCACTAATCGCTCCGATCTTCAATGCAGGAAAGCATAATATTTAGTACCGATTTTGTCTTAAAGTATAATTATGCAGTTTAAATATTTTGATGGTTTTTTTTATTAATTTTAACTAGGTAGGTGACCTCTGAAGACTGGGATACAAAAGGTCAAGGAATAATTGAGTTTGAACTTTAGCACATAATTCTTAGCTGTCATCGCAAATTAACGAGTTTGCGTGGAGTTATTACCTAAACGCACTGGTGGGATAGAAGCGTAGTATTAAATACATAGTACAAAAACTTATACAATTTTTTTCAGTTAGTATGCTTCACTTTTGTCTTTTTCAGAATAATTCTGCTGTTAATCATGTCAAAATATCCCCACCATGCAATTAATATTTTTTATATCGAATAACAGATTTTTAACGTATTTTTACACACAAGGAAACTGTAACAAATTTTAATTTATGCGTATAATAAATAGGATTAATCGGATATATAGTTTCCATTAATATGCCAAAACTTAAACAATTACTGCTAATACGGTTGCTATCAGAATTTAATGCTGCTTATTCATCTTTTGTTTATTTCAGAGATCTTTATATTTTTAATTCGTTAATATTCCTTAATAAATTTTTAATTATTAAAAAAAATTCAGTTATTTTCATATCTTATTTTAAAAAAATGTCCATTTAACATTATTTTTATGAAAAGAATTTCTCTTGACTTGAAAGGTCTATTATCTGAAAATAAGCGAGATATTGAATAAAGATCGTGATAAGCAGTAACTAATTCGATAAGCATTGCATCACCAGATAATTATAAGCAATTATCCAGAATAGAAATAACATCAAATACTTGATTCATAACACAGAGGAAATATTTATTTTCTGTATATTTGCTAAATCATATCAGTTTGATATCTGCAAAACCATATTTTAAGATGGATTAAAAATTAGATTATTTTGAGTTTAATTCCTTCAACTTACTTTCCTTTTTAATTTCTCAACATTTTTGTAATTACTTCTTTTAGCCTGAAAGAAATTTTTGCTTTTAGAAAGTTTGATTTTTTTCATTGTATTTTTTCCTACTAACAAATGATAGAAAAGCAATATTTAGAAAAATATGCTATCTACATCTCAAAAATGTAAAAATGCAGTTACTTTCGAAAAAAATGTATAGGGTTCTAGCTATGCTTGAAACACAATCACCATTGGTTTATATATTATGTACTTGCAGAAGAGTGTCATTTTTATCCTATTAAACAAACATTTTCCAATATTATCTAATTCATGATAGTATCGTGGGGTTAAAGATGGTTGGGGTTTTCCGCCCTTATGAATCATTGAATCAACATACTTAAGAAAAATCCAACTTTTACATATAACTGAAACAAGCAATAGAAGTGAATTTTCCTTAATTTTCTAAAATGGCGTCTTTCGTGTTGAGTTTTGAAAAAAAAAAAAAAGAAACCAAGTATAGATTTTGGGCCGTTTCATTGATTAAAGGATTCAAATTTCATTACCAAAAATTCATTTATTCAAAAAATTATCAATTTTTTTCTTACTCTTACTTTTTTCTATTGTTTTGTTTCTGTGATACCATTTTAATACATACATGACCAGAAAAATTACTAACAATCAACTTACTGACTTATTTGGTGTGCAAGTCAATAAATGATTATTCTAAAATTAAAAATCGTTAGACACATTTCATCCCTCTAACGTTCGTTTTTGAAAATATTCAGTTTGCGTGCCCATTAATAGACAGACACTTAGACAGATTTCGTCCAAAATTTGATACACATATAAAATTTTGATATAAAGAACATATACGAAATTTCCTTTGTCTAGTTTACTTCGTTTCTGGAGTTATCTTTACAGAAAAACATCCCGATTCATTTTTATAAGTATTCTTTCTTACTAAGGGTGGTTTTAAATTTGGATATTTGCCAAAATTTGAAGATTCAGTTTTTCTATGTTAACGATATTTTCTGTTAGCATGCTTCGTAATATCAGAAAATACAAATCTTTTCTTTCCTATCACTAAATTTCACCTCTTAAATCCTTACCATTATGAAATTTTTTAAAAATTTGAACATACCCTCACCTAAAAATAGCGTGTTTTCAATTTTTGAAGCGGTCCTCTCCCCTTGATTTGAGTTTCGATTTGCGGCTCCGAGGAAGAGGGTCGGCGGCGGGCGGTGGTTTTTGTTCCTGACCGCTGGACGGATGAGTGAATCGGATGAAAAAAAGATCATCTTCTTTTGATAGATGGGTGACGACTCATCCAATAGACGAAAATCCAGGTCACACCTAACGAACAAAAATAAGAGACACAAATCGAAACTTCGCTGCTCCCTGGCGCACTTTTAAATGTTCCTGAATTTCTCAAAGCCGACTTTCTTGCGTCCACCGAAAAGTTACATTTGATGGAACAGGATCTTTTCGAGTGAATTTTTTTCTATGCTGTTTTGTGTAGCAGAATGATAGCACTTTCGATACTTTTATGCCTGAAACAACTTTTGTAAATAAAGAATGTTAAATTTCGATTAATTAACTAATTACTAACTCACCAGTGTAATTATTTATTGAATTACTTCCCAAAAGGAATTTTTTATCCTCTTTTATTTCTCCTTAAGATGGAATTTGCATTTAACGAAATAATTTTTTTTTTTCCTGGATTCATTTTTTTTCAAATAGAAATGAGACAGTGGCGTAAATGCTGTTTGGCGTAAATTATTTCTTTTTTTCCATCCCCACCAATATATATTTGGTTATAGGAAATAATAGTAGTTTTAGGAAATCACTTCGTCATCGTTGTGTTCTCGAAGCTGATGGTTCTTGTTTCTTTAACACTTTGCCTTCACATGTTGCTTTCTTATCATTTATTAAAGAACAAATTTATTTTGAGGATAAACAATAAAGTTTTTTAATCTAAATATCATTTTCTTTAAAATTTTTATATAATACTTGGATATGATATAGAGGACTTTGTAGGAAAGACGTTTCATCGACTACCGTGAATTTTGGTTAGCCAAAAGGGAAGCAAGGATAAGTGTCACTCGAATTAAAATTATCTTATTAGATGCTCTCCACCCCCATACAACCGTCATATTTGACTGAAAGAAGTTGACCAAAATATTATAAAAAAGAAACAATAACAAACCCTTCCAAACATATTTTATCTTCGTGGACTATCTTCAATAAAACGTTTGCTTCCCAGTTGCTACACCTCTGGAAGAATTTTGATTCAATTTCTCTTTCCGATGGCGACTTCCCTTGACACAGTGATGTAGGCATTTGACCAACAAGCTAGATATATGTATATTTTTTTATTAAAATAGGCTGTTTACTATTTGTTGTAAATAATAAAAGAAATGTCGAAGCTTAAAATATTAATATCGATCTTATAATATTATTTCAAACCATTTCAGCCATACTTAAATGGCTTTTGATTAGGCCTGCTATAACTTCAGATACAAACATGGGCAAAAAATACTCAGAAAAATACGCTACACTCAGTATAATAATGATATTCTTGAGTAAATTTTAGACTTCAACAGTGATTTACACTAGCATGTCTGGGCATGAACATTCCTGCCTCCACATGAAACTGCTTTGAGTGGAACTCGTAATGGAGAAGAGAGGAAATGAAAATAAGAGGAAATGTGTTCTCCTATATTTAGTACTTTTTATGCACACATTCGGCGCAGTTTGATATGAAAATAAATCAATTTTTGGAATTTTTTTTTCTGTTTTTCTAAAATTTTAAAGCTTGGTAGCGACTCGCAAAGCATATTTTTTAAATCTGACATTTTTATGGAAAGAGTTTTTAGGTCTTAAAACAAAAATAGAAGAATGTCCCATTAAAAATTCAGAAGTTAATATCTAAGGACCACCCTAAATCACATAATTTATCTCTGAGTATAAGTAAGTGATTTTTAAACTTCAGATTGCACATCATATCCAAAATATAAATATATCATTTTTTTAAAAATATAATAGAAAATTCTTTTGTTCTCCAAAAGAATGAAAGGTAAATTAAAAAGTTTAGTATTTATTTCTGTTTAGTCAAAATAAAATTAATAAAATATTCTTGTTTATATTCTTTATATTTTCTAATGTGTTGCCATATTGTTCCTGTGAATAATATAATAGAAACCGTTTCAATATGCGCATGCGCAAAATTCACTTTATCTGCTCCTTTCTCCAAAAAGTATTCCAGACAATAACGCATCCATCTAAAAAAATTAAATCTATCAACTTCTTCTCTGTTTAATATCATATCTTTAATAATTTTATTTAGCTATTGATTAATGATGAAGGCAAAAAACAAAACAAAACAATTATCTTCAAATGGAATTATCATTATTTATAATACAATGATGGTGGAGGAATAAAATACACAAAAGTCAGTAACTATTAATTTTTAGTATCTTTGTGTTGATAATCAACTTGGAATTAGTATACTCAAAATTAAATTAATAACAGGGAAAGAAAAACAACAAAAAATGTATGAGTGTAATATGAATATAAAGAAACATCGAAGTTTTTGTACGTGAGAGAAAGAATGTTTTCATAAAATAAATATGAACTTTTTATCAAAACAGTAGTAAATACCTTCTAACAATTTTGTCGAAAAATTAAATAACGAATTTATCAATCTCCCTCTAATTTTCAACTACTATCAGTTCTACCGATTGTTTGTTATGTCTCTCATATTTGTGCAATTAAAGCTTTTTTTTTCTCTTTTTTTTTTGTGTGTGTGTGGTTAAGTCATGCCTAACTTAGATCTTAATACTTAAACTTATTCATGCATTTATGTTTAATCAAAATTACAAAACTACAATATCAATTTTACACTATTAAGGAATGTTTACTTCGTTTGTTTGTACTGTAAAAAAGAAATATTTGAATCTGAGAAATTCTTAGCAATTCTGACGTTCATTTTTCTTGCAAGGAGGAAGTTGTATGTTTGGTGAAACTTCCCAGCCGAACACAGTGTAACAAGGAGAAGAAAGACTGCGCGTTGATGAACTGAGCAAAGGATGAATGAATCACGGATGATTATCGATCCATGTTGGGTAGTGGTCTTCCAAATGGCACGACCTTTGCCCTGCCCTCTCGACCTCTCCGACCAATAGGAGTCTTTCCTTTTATAGCCGCTGCCCCAATCGCATTAAAGCAGAGGAAGGGTTAAAAAAGGTCATCCGTCAATCAAGTCGTGTTTCTGAACTACGGGAAAAGTTTCCGAACAAGCCCCTGAGAAGTCGCCAGTAAGAGCTAAGTTTTCTTTTTATTTGATTGATAAGTGAGAACAAGGTCTCTGTTAGTGAGGAAATGCAATTGATGGATTGAATGCTTTGCGTTACATGTATATTCGCAAGATAAATTATTCTCAATGTAGCTTTATTTGATGATTTATACTTCTCTTAATATATTTATTGCTGAAATATTTCGAATTTTATGTTAAAAAAATCAGTTGAGAAAAAAGGCAGCAATGAAACAAGATGTGCAGTGATATGTTGTTGAAAAGCGTTTGAAGCTTTCTGACAGAATCACTGTGTGTAAGGAGAAAATAGTTTTACAGGATTTCAATGATGGAGTTCATTTTTTTAGTAATATCTAACACAAAGTAATCTTTAATTAATATTGCATCTAATAAAAATATTATGATACGTGACATTAAGCCGAAAGATTTTAATTTTTGAATCTGTTGAGTACTTTATAGAAGAAAAATGACGTTTAATTATTCCACAGCAAAAGAGAATTAGAGATTAAACATCATGCACTGTTACATACATTATTTGTTACATAAGTGACTGTATTGTCATATGAATTGAATCCATTCATACCCTTTTGAAGAAATTTCCAAAAATATAATTGCAGAAATTTCTATCAGTTATCTATAAACCAAATTATTGTCTTGAGGTATAGTTGCACATGTAACCATTAAAAATTTGTAGAGATACCAGCTCGTGAAATGCTTTAGATGAAATTTCATTTGAATGTTTGAGTATATTTAATTATTCAGCAGCATTATATGATTCTGAACACAAATAAAGACCCTCTTACTTCATTAAATTCTACGGCGTATTTAATTTTCTTTGTCTGATATCTGTATAAAATCATAATTTAATTTAATGCACTTGAATGAAGCTAAGTGAAATTCATTCAAACTATAATGAACACAGAAAACAAATTTTACTGTATATAACAGGAAAGGATACTCTCCTTAATTTTTATTGTCGTAGATATAATTTAATTTTAATAAGAAATGTATTTTTTTTAAATTAATAAAATTCAATTCAGAAGCTGCTCATGCATAGTATTGCAGAGTTGCACTGTCTCCCCGACACTCAGTGTATAAATATAATCATTAAATTATTTAATTTTGCATGCGTTTGAATTTTAATTCGCTTTTTAAAATTTTAAAATTATTTAAACCTGTCAATAGTCTTATACAATTCTTTTAGAACTTTCAATCTTCAAGAGATTTTCAGGAAAGAATAGATTGCTTCTTTCCGTAGTTACTTTATTCTTTTCAGGTACTGCACTGGTATTTAAGTAAGCCCCGATTTTTGTGATTGAACATGCCCATTAACAAAAGGTATTCATTTTTGCGAAAAGAAAAAGCCCTAGTTTGTGAAGAGAAGAATATACATGTCGGCGCCATTTTCCCTTTACTCTATCCTTACCTCAGTTAATTAGTGATGTCTTGAAAGTTTTCCCTTGTTCACTAACGACCAATGAAATTATTGCGGTTTATTGATTATACAACAAGATAATCAGAGTGAATTAGTCCGATACTTGATCCATTTATCAAAAGATACTCTGTTGACAATTGTACAGTTCGTGATTGTACAGTATTAACAAAAGTAGTTACCATGAACAATAATAATATTCATGAAAAACAATATTTCTTTTTAATAAAATTTCTATTTCTTTTTAAATAATTTGGGTACTAATTATTAACTATGAAATAACTTATGTTCTAAACTAACAAAAAAATATGTAAAAAAATTAAAGTGTTAGAAAATTTAAAGTAATTCAAAAGAAATTCCTGTTATTTCAGATACTCTGAGTTAAAATTTCGTTTTTAACTAACATTTTTGCATCCGATTTTTGATTTCTCATTTATTTCACTAAAAAAAGTAATCGCAAAATAGTTATCTAGCAGAAATATCATTATAATTATATTTGTTACAAATTGGTGGCTTTATGCCAAATATATAAGAAAATACTTCTCCTATAACGAACTAATCTTCAAAACAATTTTGGATACACTACAGAAAACTATTTGTAAAACAATGCAGTAAAAAAATTAAAGGAAATAGGAATCTATCCTCCAAAATATCACAGCATGACATTGTTTTAGGATTGATTGAATTTATCTATCTTTCTCTTGATCTCTTGATTATGAAAAAAAATCTCTCAAAAAATTATCACTAATTTTGTTGCAAGACGAGTGTGTAAAAATTTAGTACTAAAACTATAAAAGGCTTGTAAATATGCTTGAATGTCATTTAAAAAAAATTATAAAAATTTAGGATGTAAATCGCACCGAATAAATTTGGTAGAAATTAAAAATCTATTATTATTATCAATTTTAAAACGGTGTAAAATCGTTTATGTGTAAAAAATATGTTCTGTATTCAGAAAATATTTGAAATTTTGACTAATTTTTAATTAAAATCTTAAGGAGTGTAAGTATTCACCGATAGGCAACCAAGTGCTCAATTTGATAGTTCAAGATCCAACGATCTGCTTCGAAGAGTACTTTGAATGATTTTTCTTTTTTTTATGATGCGTGCCTCAATTTACAAATAATTGGCCAGCTATCATCAATAATAGAACCATAATAAAAGATTCTCATTCTAGACTGTCTCAAAATTAATCATTGCATAATAAGCTCAGCAGCGAATTGTTTATTCCGTCTTGGCTGGCAAATTATATGCATTTTGGCAATAGATGCAATTTTTAAAGTAAATTCGAAAATCATGAAAGAAAATTGGTTTCTGAAAGCATAACTATGTTTATATTTGTTTATTTAAAAATATTGAAAACTCTTTTTGATTCTAGCTTCTCGTTATTAAAATGATACATAACAACAAAAAAAATACTATATATTATATTAAGTTATACTTTAAATAACACGTGATACATTCAGAAGTACTCGATTCAATACAGAAGCTCATTTCCTAACCCTTAACCTAAGAATAAACCCTTCCCCGTTGGTTAAAACCTCCACTTCCTTTTCTAAAGCAAAGCAAAATAAATAAAAGATGCAATCCATCCGTAAATCAGAAAGGATGCAGCTGATGTGATTGAGCCACTGCTTTCTAATGATCAGACCCAATCTTCGACACTGACTGATCACCCCCCTTCTTTTTTGTCGTCTGCGGCATTCCTCTCCCAGGAGTTCAGGGGTCGGGCGTCATTAAAGAACCGTGTCGCGCCTACCGCCTTTTCCTTGCTGTACTGTCCGACACCGCAGTACAGTACCTGCGGTGGGAGGAATATGGATGGAGATGTTTTTCTTCGGTCCGTTCCATTAGTGACCCACCCCTACAGGGTGTGTTTCGGGCGACAGTTCGGAGAGTTTTTTCTTCTTCTTATTTTTGTTTTCCTTATTTTTGGGAGACCACGGAAAGATCCTCCTTTCATTTTGGTGGGAGATTGTGATTGGTTAGGCCGCCAGATTTGGCGTTGTTATCGCTGTTTAGTAATTTAGCACATTCCTCGCATGCATGAATGATGTTTGCTAATCACACAATATGAAAGTATAAGGTATTTTTAAGTGTGTTCTTTGTTCAATTAAGCATGCTCATTTTGTTTATTATAAAAATAAACAGTTATTATAAAGAATAAAGAATCATCGAAAAATAAAAAAGTTGAGGGATAAGCTAATCTTGTTAATAAGTAATGCAAAAAATCTTCAATATAATCAGCTTTCAATTTTTATAAAATAAGAATAATTAATCCTATAAATGTACATTTCCATATTCATTGTGTAGGTAATTAAAACTTTGAATATATATGTATTCATTACTCATTATTCATACCCAAAATAGTCGAAAAATAAGAAATACATTGAAGCACTTTAGCAACATAATTTATCTTTATATCATAATTATAATATGAAAATAGGGTGATGCAGACAGGAAAACCGCCCTGGGTGCCATTACAAGGGATGCAAAATTGAAGAATCAATTAATCTTATATGGGAGAGAAAAAAAAAGTGTTTTTTAAACTTTCATTCTGTAGCTTCTTAAAAATTTCAGTGGTGTTTATTAAAGTTTGAGAGAACAGAATAGAATGCGCTCCTGAGAACCACTGTAATTATGTTTCTCAAACAAAACAACAAATTATATTATTTCAAAAATCTGATGCTAAAACACCGCTTATAAAAGGAAATATACGTTAAAGTCCTTTTCAAATATTTTTATGGGGGTGGGGGGTACACATAACCACTCTCAATTGTTTTGAAAAAAATATATCGATTTATTTAAGTGGATGTTCTCAGGGTTTCTCATCGTATACATGGAGATGAATTTCCATAGCTTTCATTTAAAACTGATTTGTTATTTTTGATTATCGAATTAAAATTACAAAATTTGGCATAAGTATACATTTTAATGTCTACCTTGTAAGATTGTTTTAGATCCTTAAGTTAAAATTTTAATTCAGAACGAAACGAAATTTCAGTGGTTTTTCTTTTGGTGATAACTTTTGAACATATTATCATACAAAAACAAGTTTTATACCGTCTTGAAATTCCAGAAATTATCATATCGATTATGTTAATTCAACTGTGTATGTTTTTCATGCTTTTTATAAATTTTTAATAAATTATTTAGGTATATTTATAACAGAACTTTTCTTGAAATGTAAATCAGCCATATTTCATGGTTTTAACCAATATTTTTTTCATTGAAAAAAATATTATGCTTTATATAATTTTTAACTAAAAACTTTACTTTACTCATAAGCTAAATAAAGGTAGTAACTGATTTTGCAGTGTACCAACATTTGAGCTTCTTTTTCTCGCTCAGTACCATGTAAGAGATGTTTGAAATTCAAAAATATTCTCTATATTATCCTTTAGGTTTGATTGCAATTTCAGTACTAGTTCTGCTTGGTATTAGGTTTCATTGAGGGAGATTTCCAAATTGAAGTTTAGAACAAGTTTAAGAGCAAAGGTTTTGATGCTTCATATGGACAACATTTTATGGGTACACTTTTATAAATCTTTGCGCCGTGTGAAAATTCCACT
This sequence comes from Argiope bruennichi, assembly GCF_947563725.1. Taxonomy (NCBI): domain Eukaryota; kingdom Metazoa; phylum Arthropoda; class Arachnida; order Araneae; family Araneidae; genus Argiope; species Argiope bruennichi. The sequence goes on from NC_079152.1 coordinate 83,994,986, forward strand.
CTTTGATTTATATTATGCTATTCTTGAATGTAATAACACAATCTAACGTTTAAATATTTTATATAGCTTCGAAATATGAAAGTTGTTCTATTCAGGTGTTTTTCCAAGCATTACTTATCTAAGTTGAAGACATTGTATTCAAACAATAATAGATAAAAATGCTTTTCTTTAAAAAATTTAGTTATCAACATATTCTTTGATACGTACTAAATTTAAAGCGTTATGTATACAGGCTGCTCTGAATTTTCTATTGCTTTCTTTATATAGGTTTCTTTTTCTGATTATTTGTAGACAATTTTTGTGTAAGTTCTGTAGTGGCTTCATTGTTATGACTTTCAATTAAAATTTCTATACATATTTTGAATATTAAATTGCATAAAATTTCGCGTAGGTATTTTGAAGACACTAAGAAATTGAAGGTTAATTTTGTTCCATTAATAAATATGTTTTTAATGTTTATTAGAGTAATAATATTTTAATAAAGGTTATTAAATAGTTCTACTTTTTTCATTATGTCAATCACGGTTACTTCTCTCTTATCTTTCTTTCCTTTTTATCATGTGGGAACATGATGTTGTTTTGATTACAGGGGTTTTGAAGCTCGAAATCACGTAGGCAATGAATAAAACATAAATGGCAATTTCTTCATCAACTCTTAATCGCATATGTTTTTTTACCTGCTTTTACCAGTATTGATTTATTATTACGTAAGCTTTTTTGACAGCAGATGCGTTTTTAAAAGGTTGACATCATAGCTGTTATTTCATCTCAAAATCGCTCGAGCTCCACAAATTTGTTTCCAGCTAGAAAAATTGAAAATGAAGGTTTAAAAAAATTATCATTATACCTATATATACATAAAGGAATAGAGAAGTCTCGTGATTGTTTCAAACCGGTTTAAACTGGTTAAGGACATAAATAATTTACGACAAATAATGACTTAAAAATAATAATGTTCTCGCATGATAACTTGAAATTTGCGGTCTTAGATTTCATTTTAATTTTTTTCTATTATAGCTAGTGAAATAGTTCTAATACATTAATATACATATCGGAGAATAATATATAATATAATATAAAATAGAAAATATTTTAGCTCTTAAAGTAGTGTTTGATTTTTTTAAGGGACTGTATAAGGAATCTGATTGATGTATTTATTACAAACACTCTGCTTAATAATTTCGGATATTATAATATAGCGAAAGTTAGTTGATATAACAAAAAAAGAGCCAATCATCAGGTTTTGTTTTTTTAAAATGACTATCTAATATTTCGGATGGTTATTATCTTATTATTTTCTCCTATTCAGATAGAGCATTTGATAGCTTATATCTAAAAATATTTACAATGTGATTAATAAAGAAATTATCCATTAATTTTTAAGCCTTTGTTTACACCATTATCTTATTTGTGTTTGTATTTTAAAAATAATCATCATCATCAATGACAGAATATATTTTCATAAATATTCCAAAAATAATATGTAAATGTATGTTTTTAAGAGTGTGCAATAGTTTTTGCAATGTCTCTATCAAATGCTGATTCATACAGAAATAAATATCTACTTGTATTTTAAATAACAGCTCTTTCACTACTTGGCGATCTTGGCATTGGCGACTTTGGTGGTTCGGAATTTTTATGCCAACCCTAGCCGTGCATCAACTAGGTCTCTATGAGCTGTCAAGGAAACAAGGTCCTGCGGATTAACTTTTTCTCGGCATTCGCGAAACTCTGAGATTTCGCATTTTATTGCTCCCCCACTGCAGGTGGTTACGTTGTACGGATCGTATTCTTGTCTAACAACGATCTCATCGAGTTTTTCTAGCAGCGGTTTAGTGCTTTGGCTGTTTAAATGCGTCCAAGCATGTGTTGGATTCCTTTCCGGAACTGTTCGAAATTTTTTTTTCTCGCAGTTCTCCTTCAGTTTGGAATGGGATCATTATTTCGAACAGGAGTTAATTAGAGAAACCGACGAAACAATTTAGACTCATTAACGGCCATTGTTCTTTTATTTGGTGGAATGGTGTTGTCTCTTTTAAACTAGATTATATGGTTACTTAAAACGCCACTTGTTTCGTTATAATTAATTACATAAATGCAAAATCCTAACGGAATTATCATTAACAGTTGCTTATTTATTTTTTCCAAACTTTATCATTTACTTTTTTTTATCAACTTTGATGATATTAGTGATATATCTTCAAGCAAGGTTTATTTCTATATTTGCTAAATGATATTTCAAATAATACGACTAAAAATAGCAAAAATTGCAAGTTTGCAGTTTCATGTTAAGGGAATCGAAATAATGATTTGTTTCTGAAACATTCATTTATTTTTAAACGAACATTATCAAACAATTCCTGACACTGACGAAATGATTATGGGATCATAATTCAGATTGAAGAACAGGACATTCTTTTTTCTTATTCTATTGTAAAATAGAAGAGTGAACAATAACGGGTATTTTATCATTATAATTAGCAATGATGAAATAAAATAAATGAAAAAATTTTATATATTAAAATAAAAGCCGACATTTTTTGCAGTTAAGATTTTGCATAGAATGCATCAAAAGAATATAGATAGAGTATAGATCACACAGAAAAAATCTTTTATAAATAAGTTCATAGAAATATTTTCATACTCTCTATCCGAAAATATCATATACATTTTAAGATGATTATTATCCAAATATATAGCATACGTTCCTTTAGTATATGGTAAAATGCACTTTCAGTTAAGAAAGTTAAGTTTAGTAATGATAAATGTTCAAAGTACAAATTTTAATTGAAGTGGGATTTAGCCTTCTCCAAGGTATCCTGGAAACTGACCATCTTCACTGACTTAATTCAAATTCAGCTGAAAATCTATTAATAGAACCATGCTCCAGATTTTTATCTTTTGCCATTATTTTTTCTTCAAAACCATGAAACTCAAATTTCTTGCAACCCAACCCTAATTTCATTAAAATCCTTCATTTTCTTATAATATCGTGAGTTATTTTATTTTATACAAATCACTATATTCTATTTATTGTAATAAAATATCTTACAATAAATAGAATGTAGTGTAAAAATAAGAGTATGCGCCAAATAAAACCTATTTTTCAAAAATTGTCAAAATGGTATTACTAGTTATCACATTGTCAGCCTGCATCAAAACTTTCAATAAGTTTCAAATGTATACCATATTTTCGCATTGGCAAAGTAGTAGTTCATTGATTCACCCAAAATATTTAAATATTAGTTTCAGTTTTTAGGCTAATGAAAAAAATAAATTGACAAATTTAATTATAGATTAATTAAAATATTATAAATTTTTATTTTCAACCAAATATTTATTTAATCAAAAATATTCATTACAGCATTATAATAGTATAATAGTTTACAGCATAAAATATTTTAAAATCTGTTGAATAACTATTTTAAGGAAATTCTCTTACTTTTCTTTATTTTACACATAATAACTGAGAAATCATAATAAAAACATTTTCTTATTTTAAAAATTTATATTACTTGAAAATTTCTATTGATCAGTTTTTTTTAAATATTTTTGAAGTTTTGAGCAGCATTTTAGAAATTTAGTTTCATTTTGTTCTCTCAAATTATTTTTTTTTTCTTGCAACTCTTAATAAAAACTTCTAAATTCTCACTTTAAAAAAATTATTTTGAAACTTCCCTAACCTGTTTAAATTTTGTTGTTAAACTGAGCCTTAATTTAGCCTTTTACTTAAAATTCAAGGATTTAATTTCGAAAGGAAGTTTAGAAATGCATAAATCATTGTCGCATGTATTTCAATTTCCATTAAATTAATATTTTTACTCTTCTGTTTCTTCTAATTAAAATAAATGTTTTGTGTGTGAGAGAGCGCTCTACAAAGCAGAGCATTTGACCTGTTCTGTTAGAAAGTAATAATATGCGCTAAATGTGATTTTTTTTCAAAATTTTAATAAATATTTTAATTATTTAAAAATTAAGCAACATTTTTTTTATCTGGGGCGATAAATTTTGGAAATATTATTGATCAAAAATAATTTTCTGACCACCGAAATTTATCTTTCCAATGAAATCAATTTAAATTTCATCCGATTTTCTCCCTGATTTCATCCAATTGTTGGAATTTTTTTATGTATGATTTACTATATTTTCTTTGTTAGTTAAGTTAGTTGCTAGTTAGTTTAAACCGTTTTCATCGTTTCCACACTTATTACAGTTGCGTCATTGCCATTGTTGAAAGATGAAGATGGACAAATTTGTTTTCTCATATACGAAGTGAAAAAAAAGTATCATAACCATTAATAAATTCGAACTCGAGATTTAGACGAAGATATTTCGATGATTAGATGTTTCAGACCATCCTGATTGATATGTACATTTCCCTCTGTTTGTGAACACGATAAATCAAAAAATTCGAGCTATACTTATGAAATTTAGTATATGGACATAAAACTAATTTTTTCTGTCACATTTTGAGCGAATTCCATTTAGATGAAGTCTGTATATTTTACTGTTTACTGTCAAGAGGCAGACAGATAAAATTGAGTATGCAGATTAACTTTTAAAATGCATATATTTAGTAAATTTTGAACTAAATCTGTGAAAGAATTGCCTGTATATTTGCATGCATGTAAACGAAATTACAAGCAATGGAATTCGGTACTGTCACTATAACTCTAGTTCTTTGTCAAATTTTGGTTTCTTTAACTTGGAAAAAAGACATCCTAAACACTGATTTTCACACAATAGATTCTTTAAAAATGCTATCTTCATGCTAAGGTTTCATATATATATATATTCACTATTGCTCGCCAATACCATGCAAGGCATTCGTGGCCTTGCTCACAATATCCACAATTTTTTCAGAGAGAGAGAGAGATTTCTTTGTTATTAGAGACTGTACCAAAAAATTTTTTAGGAGACTAGTTTCGTATTCTTTGGTTGTACCATAATGAATTTTACATACATTTTTAATTTCAGCAATGTAATCTGTTTTCGTGAAATACGTAAATGAAGTTCTCTAAGATATTAGTACGTTTCAAGATATATTCAGTACTCTCAAAGATTATGGTTGATAGTCTTTTACTGTTTTTATGTTTTAATTTCGTTGATATGCTACTGAATGGAAAATGCATCTCACTATTATAATGCTGTAATGAATATTTTTGATTAAATAAGTATTTTGTTAGAAGAATAGAAAGCTGAGCTTGTGTCTGTAGTTTCTAATTAGATGTTAGATGATGCAGACTGTTATTTTACTTCATTAGGAATGTTCATATGATTAATGAACAAACAGGTATAAGGTTACTGAAAATGGAATAGCTCGGATTCCTCATGTTATTAGACTATGATTAACATTAATGTTTATCATAATTTGAGATTAAATATTATTTTATCAAGGGAAGGTTGATTATCAAATTACGGATAAGAGGTTCAACTGAAATCAAACACAATCAGTATACCAAGCAAACTAGCTGATTGCCAATCAGCTGGTAAATCTCTACAAGCGAAGAAGAATGTGTATGCGTTTCACTGAGTAGTTAAATTTGAATAAAGCTAAGGAGTTTGGCATATATATATCTTGGAAAATTAAAATGTAAACCTCGGAAGTTTTTGGAAATTTTAAGTAATTAAAACTATTTAAAAGTTTTCCGTTTTTTTTTTTTTTTTTTTTTTTTTTTTTTTTTTTTATATAATTACCGAAAATATTAATGCGCAAAAAGAAAAAAAATTAACACCATTTTAAAATTTAAAAAAATTTCTATTCAATGACATCAATTTAATAATACTGCAAAATTTTCCTGGATTTTGGCACTTTTTTGAAAATATTTTTTTAACCTAATTTCAAATAATAGTTTACATTCTTGAATAAAATTCACACCGGTTTAATTTTTTATACCAAATAGCTAAATAAGAAAATGATGATAGCTAAATAAGAAAGATTTTATTCAATACTTGAGTAATTTTCAAGACGAATAAAAAATGAAATTACAATACCGCGAAATTTTAGATGAGGATGATCCTTACATTTATGTTTTTAAAAGCGCTGTGATGTCGTGGAGGTAGTCTATATTACAAAGGTTCATGTATTCAATAAAAAATAAATAAATAAAAAAAACTTGCTTAATACAATTAAAATAGCAGCTCTTTAATATCTGATAAATTTTTGGAATCATGGATATGAGATTATATTTAAGAAATTTAAATGTAATTAAATACATAGATTATACTCTGCGAGCCATCTGCCCTCAGGGGGTGGGGATATGTTTAAAAATTTCGCTTTCGGTATTCATAGTTTGAAAAGATAAGCCATACTTGGTTCAAATAGGCTATAGTGGCTGGAAATGTTGACACCAAAAGTGTCTGGAACTTTAATAATCAGTAAAAAATTTGATTATAATGCTTATTATTATTATATTAGCAAAATATTTAATGGTTGAAATTCAAAATCAGTGCCTGTGAAAAATGTGCAACAATGAATCTAAAAAGTACTTTTTGCACATATGTTGAGCAATGATGTTATATTCATTGAAATATAAGAAGAAACATTCTTAAATAACATTCAATTTTTTTATATGTTAATTCTTAATGGAAATAAATTTCAATCAGGGAACACATTGCTAATTTAAAGTTTTGAAAACTAGTAATTTACAGATGAATGAGACATTTACTTATGGCATCAGCATTGATAACAGATAATTATAATGTCATCATCGTTATTCCGGTTAGAAGATTTTGGCCTACGAAATAGGTCAGCTTCAAAAAATAAAACGCTTTCAGGTTATCGCATTTAAATAACGAGGGATATTTCACCGATAATAAAGAACAAATAATAAGCTGCTAAATCATCTTGAAGAATGCTATAAATCCATCATAAGAAGCATTAGCGATCATTCATTTTTCTTTGCAGTTACGAAAGCTAAAAATAAGCGTCATTCATTTTTCAATTTTTTTATTCTTGTTTCTAGTGAATTTCTTCAAGTCTAGCGTATAGAATGTAAACAGAGATGTACTCTTTTCATATACAACAATGAAAAATATAAATATTATAGCGAAGATCTCATTTCTAATTCCAAACATGTTCAATCTCAGCATGGAGTGAGGTTACCATCAGGTCAAAAGGGTGGTGGTGGGGGTATTGGGTAATTGCCTCTCTCCCCCTAAAACGTGTCAATGTCAGTTGTTTCTAGGCAATCTTCGAAAATCTGTCGTAACAAATTGTGTAATACTTCTATACAAGACAAGCCTTAAGTCAGGTAATCACAAGACAAAAATGTTACCTTATCGGAAATAATACCGAAAAAAAAGGAAAAGGAAGGAAAGAGAATTAAAAAAATGATAGAAGAACTTTGAAATATCTGATAGCACTGATAACAATCTGGTGCAAAAATATCAGAATAATTTTGTAGTGTCACTTACCTTGATATTGAAAGAGTTTGATAAGTTATAAAGGTATTTCATATGAGGACAAAAAGGCTAGCAGATTTTGAAATTTCAAACGTGCGAAGCATGCCTAATGAGTTTCTAGTTTCCTTCTAAGAAAAATATGGATGATAAATTGTCATGAAGAATGCGTGGATTAACTATTCGCAAATTAAATAATAACAGTATGCTTCAAAACGTGGTGAAGGGAAAGCACGTTACTCTTTTATTAATTACATTCTGCCACTGAAGTGCCATTGATTTACAATTATACTTTCGCATTGAAAATTTAGAATATATAGGTCTTTATTATCTTATGTTCTATTACGGTTGTAATTAATTTGTCATTTATTTTTCACGCGATTTTTTTTATAATTTCATTGAAATACATTTGTTGATTAATAAAAAAAATAACAATATTCTAAGCATATTATATAATGTAATCTAAAGTTTAATTAAAGTGCCTCAGACCAATCAATAACTGGGTTTTTTTAACAAGCGTCTAAAATTATTACGCGACATCGATTAGTTTTGATTGATTATGGTTCAATTCAATATATTCAATGCAAATTATTCTATAATAATAATTTGCATTGAAACAAGAATATGAAGGTTATTTCATTCATGGTTTTGAATTCCTAAATTAGATTGTCTCGAATCAAACCTTGTTTTCAAATTCTAGATGAAAGGGGAAGTATGGTGACTTGGAAGAAGAGTTTTAGAGCGACAGAAAATTATCGGTAAAAAATATCCGTACACATGAGCCTGGTTCTGTTAAATCAATTATACAAAAACATACTCCCTCTAGCATGGAAGTTTGGTGAATGGGATGCTGGATTCATAAACTCTTTGCAAAATTTCCTTCCAGCATCGCATTTCTTCTTTCTTTTCTTTAATAAATAAAAATATATAAAATTACAAAGAGATTACAAAAATTACTTTAATAAATAAAATTACAGTTACTTTAGTTTAGTTTAATTGTATTAACGTCCCGATACAAAGCAACACGAGGGCTATTTTGGGACGGACCTTGTAATTTTGAACCGCGGTCAGATGACGAGGACGACACCTGAGCTGGTACCCCCCTCTCCACACCACACCACACCAGCGGGAGGACTTTTGGCATGACGGATTTAACGTGAGCTGTTTTTAAGACACTCAATATTCCCAAAATTCTATTGAATTTTCTTAAGAAAAAATATCTAAAAAAGGGGAAGAATTAGAAAACAAGAAAACACGACAAGTTATTTATCATAAGAATGGACCAGCAAAAAATATTTAACAAGAATTCGGTGGCTTTCTTTTTAGCTACCTTGGTGTGGCACAGTGGATACTGTCTTTGAAGATTATACTCTTAATATTATACACAGCAATTTTGAGAGAAGCAGCGAACTCTAAATTTGAATTTATGAGCCGCTCATTACGGATATCATATGAATATGAATGAACTCTATTTATTTAGTTTACTTTTATTATTTTAATTATATGCAATTTCCCCTCAATTTTAGAAAAAAAAATGGTGCAAACAATATTGATAGCATTTTGTACACCGTTACAATGATATCAAATAACTTGATGTTGCCACTAAAAAAACAAATAGGGATTTTTGCAAGTTCTTTAGTTCTAGAGAACGATTCATACCACAAACCGTGCAAATACCAAATTTTATTCTGAACTTTATTAATATTTTTAAATCAAAAGTTTTATTAGCAACCCAAATAATGATAGGCATCACACATTTAAAACTATAAAACGCTCACCGACAGTTTTGCACAAATTTTACATATTGTAAGTTGAGCGAACCACAACTGAAACAAATTCTCTTGAAAATAAATGTGCAGTTTAAAATTTCATCCTTTTTGGAATCTTTTATTCTCTTAAACTTCTGATCTATACATAAAACATGGCGTCATGCATAGCTAAGGTGGGACTTTTCTTCCGCGGTACGGAATGAAAATTCAGACCCACCAGTTCAATTTTAAAATTCACAAAGCCCGTGAATTATAAAAGAAGGTGTAATTTCCCCTGTGTGATGCAGCTTTCCCTTTACGCAGTTTTTATTACTTCTGCACGCCAATGCCTTTTTCGTGAGAGAACGATTCCTTCAAGGAAATACAGTTAAAATTCCATCGATTTTTTTTTCAGTGACATAACGAAAATCAATGCTTTCTATGTCTATATAGATAATTCGAAAGAATAACTTTGAAGATACAAAGTAAAGATGTATATTGATTTATTATAGTTATGTTCATGAATTTTCATTTGAATTTCCATTGTAAAAGGTATTTTAAATAATACATCTAAATTCTAATAAAATGTTCATGTAAGAATTTTGTATTTATTGTTAATGAAGAAACCATATAATTTTCATTTGTTTATATATATATTTTAAAATTAAACTTATTAATTAATCATTCATTGATTATTGATAGCTCTATGGGTGCAACCATGGAAGTGCTGTAACTTTTTAATGTAATACTGTATTTTAAATCTGCACCATTTACATTCTTGCTCTTTTAACCCTTTAAAGGGCCATTTTTTTCTAGTCATATTATATTAAAATATTTTTAGGCTTGAAATTAAAATAAGAAAAGGGATTCATTTAGCTTATTAGATAAATTTAATTTGATTAATTAATAATTAACAAATCAAGACACATCTTTTTGTCTGAGATAAAGGACTTAAATATTTAAGTTTCTGACTTACTAAAAAAATTTGTTAGAACTTATGCCAACCTACATAATTTCATACAAAGATTGATAAATTTAGTGGGAAGCATACTTCCCACGGCCCTAGAAAGGGTTAAATTAATATCGAATGATCTGCGATTTAATTAACAAAATAAATTTCTTACAACACTTCTGATTTGTAGTAGAAAATTTTTTAGTAAGTTAAATATAATTAAAGTTGTAGATAATTTTCTATCATTTTCCTGCATTTCTAATTTAAGTTTATAAGTTTATTTACTTATCGACAGTTGACCAACAAAAGTGGTGAAATATATGGAAATTATTTTCATATTTATTTACAGAGAGTGGCATGCTTGTACGTATGTGTGTATGTTTTAACAAGAGCCCAAATATTTAAGCCTTTCCATAAAAATTAAGCTTTTTGAAGATTTTTTAAAAAATTATACTGAAAAAATAATTTTAGCATTATATTAAAATAAACATTATTCTTTATTCAAAGATAAAGGGCAATGGGAACTTCCAAACATAGAAATTATCATTATTTATTCTGAAATAATTCTTAAATCAAAATGAAGGATTGAAAAAAGTAATGTCTTTATTTATAGACTTTTTTTTATATATATATTTTAAAAAGTAACAGGACATATTTTCAAATTTACTACAGGTAAATGAGTGACGCAAATTCTACTGAAGTGTATCTTTAGTTGAAAATAACAGCTTTTTTGATGAAAAACATCTTTTCATGTATCATGAAACAATTTTATGCAATTTTAGAATTTGACATTTCTCCACGAATTTTCGTATTAATACATGTACTTTCCTGCAGAAATTTGCATTATCTCATAAAATGAAAAATATATATATAGAAATGCTAATGTTATCTTAATTTGTTTAAAGGATGAGAAAAACAAATAAGAAATTTTCTTGGTAAAAATATAAATCTAAGGATTTTTAAGCTCCACCTTTTCTGAAAGATCATAAATTAAGATATTATTTTTTTACTTTCTTGTGTACGAAGTAGTGTAATCGACAAAAAATTCGAATACGAAATTCCAAAAAACACATGTTTGGCATTATATCTGTCTTTCTATCTGTGAAGACGATAACTCAATGACTCTTTGAGCTAAATGGATGAGATTTGATGCATGGACTAACAATCAAATTTATAGATTTCTTTTAAATTTTGAACGAAATCCATTCATGAGAATTCTGTCTATCTGCCTATTCGAGTACAAGTGACCCCGATAAATAAACGCAAAAAAATTAGGTAAATAAAATTTGATACATAAATTTAGCATCTAAAATATAAATACTTTGAACCAAATCCGTCAAAGGGTTGATCATCTGTCAGTCAACCGTTGTTTTTCGTATGCTTATAAAAACGCGATTACTTAAATCAATGAAATTCGGTTTGTATCTGGTGACTACACTGGTGATTTTGGCCAAATTTTGGTTTCAACCAAATTTTGGTGCGGGGAGAAAGATATCCAAAATTTATATTCTTCGCTATTACTCAGGTGAAAATGCTAGCTTCATACCTAAGAGGTATATTTTGTAATTATTCTTCACCAATGCCATGTAAGGTATTCGCGGTATTACCCAAGATCCCCAATTTTATGCGGAAGAAGGGGCAGGGGGATAAGACCTGTATTGAAAAATATTCGAAAAAGTTTCGGTGAGATCACTTCCACTTGTTATGTAGATGGAAACACCTTTCTTGAATATCTTGTATTAATGTTTCAAATCAATGTTTGTTTAACACTTCTAAGTATTTAGACATATTAAATTTTTGATCAGCATATACATTAAGTTTCATATCAAAAGGAAACTTGTAGATATACTGTAATTAATACATTAAAGTTTTCAAAAAATATGACATTCTAATAATTAAATTTTATGGTCCACGAACTGATTTCTCCAAAAAACAATTGTTTTTGCTATTATATAGGCTTGTTAAATTAATTCTCGTAGATACAATTTTTTCGTTCCCTTACTCATAATGAAAATAATGCATAATGTAGGCAGTTTTGATCCAAATACGAATATCATTATCTAGTGAATTCATGTTAGTTACCTCTCGTTCTTTTCTTTTTGAATTCTGTAAGAAAGGAATGAAAATGGAATGATGTCACAGCGTAATGTGAAGGAAAACACAATTAAGAAGCAGATGATGTAATTGGAAATTAATTTGCAATTTGGTTTTATTTAAATTGAATCCATTATAATAAAAAAATCTGGGATGTTCTCACAAACCATCTGCATAATAATAAAGATAATGCATAAAATCCATAGAAAAGGATAATACAGAAATTATATTTTCATATATTGAAAGATAGAATTATTCTTTTTTATTATTATTATTAATTTAATTCCCCAATAGTCTGACTCAAAGATAGGTTTATAATGAGTGCGTTTTGGGACAGTAAATATCAAAAAATGTTTCAATATTTTCTGTTACATAAAACTTCAAAATCTAATCATCTGCAAAGACATGTTACATTTTACATAACAACCGTGGCATTAAAACTTATCTACTTGTTAACAGCAAGTCTATTTCTCCCATCAAAAGTTTGCTTCTAATAACCTCCTAATTAATCTAATCTAAAGCGTTAACTTCTTCGCGACACAATTTTAACATTAATGGCAAAACAATAGCATTTTATTTGAACTACCTATCTGGCCAGTCACCAAGTAATCTGCCATAAAGTTTGACATCCTTTAAAATATTGCCATATTTGCACCCGACTCTCTTGCAAAGAGGGTGTACACTGTGGCATCAACCTGCACACGCATGCGTGCCTTCCGTCCCAACTTTATCCTTTAAATCCCCAATTTAGGCAGACCCTTGCACGGATACCTTAATCTATTGTAGTATCTCCCCTGGTGTCGTTGACAGAACCCTTTGAATAAATAACGACTGCTTTTGGTCGCCTTAATCTGGCTAAAGTCCCCCGTAATTATATGTTGTTGCGCACTTTATGAATAAGTAATTTTCCTCGGCAAAAGAGAAAAGTGTTGCTCCGGTCCTTTACGACGGGGTGAGGTCACAAATGGAGCATTTTTGGGGCCAGGATCACAGGAAATCACGCTGTCATTTTTCTTCCCGGTGCCGTGCGCTGCTTTTGAATATGGCCGGCTGAGGTTTTAAGCTTGGCGAAGCCCACACGCAAAGGCGATTGCGACTGGCTAAAGACTGCTTGCGAAGAGGGGGAATTAAAGTTTTGGGAAAGTCTTCCTCTCCTTCTTTGTTGTTGGAAGAAAAGGGTGTAAATGGAGGAAGAATAGCTAGATTCTTAAATAGGTGAGTCGTATGGTAATGAATATTTAAGGGGGCAGGTTTTCTGGGAGGTCTCTTGGTGGCAGGAGTTAAACAATGCGTGGAAAGGGAAGCTTGCTGGGATGCGAAGTTTATTTTATGGACTTTTCCTCGTCAGGTGGAGTTTTATAGGTACATGTAAAAGCATAAACACCAAAGCAAAATTTTTGTTGTGGATTATAATAATTGCTTCCATTTAAGATTTTGTATATGGCAATCTTAAAACAAGGTATCATAATTATTCAACAATTATTAAAGTTTAGCATTTTGGAACATTGAAATCATTGAAAATTGTTTAGCATTATTGAAAATTGTTTTGGATAGCATCTGTTAAAATTCTGCCGCTGTTTTCTAATAGTTTCAGCTTCAAAATCGGACGATATCGGGTTCTAAACTCGATTCTCCAAAGATCCTTCGATTCACGCTAAATCTACTAAGAGCCGAGGTGTACACCTTTTAATGTGGCATGAATGCCCGGAGAAGATGTGCCAGTTAATATGCCGTCAGTGTCTTCCAGCCAAAGTTTATCGAAAAAAATCTCTCATATTGCTGTTAATTGATGAATACAAATAAATTAAATAAAACTTATACAGCACAATGCATAGGTTGTACCAGTAAAATTTCTCTCTTAGCGTCCGAGTTGATACTGATTCTTTGCCTAATTAATTATAATTTTTCCTTAACTTATTAGAATTTCATTCCCTTTATTGAACTAATATTTTTCTGTAGCCTACTAATTGGGAGTTTCTATTTCATCGCCCAATTTTTATTGGAAATATTTAATGCTAATAAACCGATACAGGATGAATTAATTCTGTACGTGGTCGAAAAGGGTCACAAAGTTTACTTTGGCTGCCAAGAAATAGAACGAGGGTATTTACTTTGTATCCCCATATCAAAAAAACATTGTAAAGTGTTTTTTTTTTTAAATCTAAGGATTAAACATTCCAGATTATGTTTAATTCTTAAAAAAAACATATCTACTTAATTAATATCCATCAAATGATTTTCATTTATTATATAAGAAACATGATGTTAAGAAATAGAAATAAGTAATGGCTTAAAAAATGTACTAAATTATGGGCAATTCCAGTTTTATCATTTCTAATAAAATTTATCTGTGTCGAAAATACATCGCACTACGTTTGTTAAAAGGCAAGTCATAGAAAGTCGATCAACGCATGAAAGTATTAGACATATGGAAAGTCTTTTGGGGACTAATTAGTGAAAGATTTTGTAATTAAAACACCAAACTTACAATTTAACTACGTTCTCAGTTATCCTATGATATATTCTACATCTTTTCTATTGTTCTTAAATATAGTAAATTTCGGCCTTTCTAATTTTATTTTTTAATGGAACGAATTTTTTTTCCAATGACTACTTTTTTGCAACATATTTTCATCAGAATAATTTTGCTATCACCATAAAGTTTGATAATGAATAAAAAATTATGCTTTAAATAAAAGCTAAAATAGGCTTTTAAATATTTAGAAGATATTAATGAAATTTTTAAATTAAAACTCTTCTCAAAATTATTTTTAATTCAAAGGTTGAAGAGTCTGATTGGAAGCTTCTTTCTGAAAAATTCGATGATTGGAATATTCTTCTAAGATCTCATTGGAATTGCAATATACATTTTAGAAATCCTGAACCTTATAAAGTTAAAAACTGTTTATTATCTCCTCTGGTTTCTAAAAAAAATATGGAATATAATTTTGTATTATCCGGTACATTGTACAAATTGCATACATACATTGCAGAATGAAATTGACACATCTCCTGATAAAAAAAATTACTCCCCAAAATTATTTTTCATCGTTAGTTGTATTGATGAAGATAACAGAAAATCATAATGGGAGCCATAACAAAACATGGGAGATAATAGAAAGACAAAAAAAATCTGCATCTGGTTTCCAAAATTATTTCCAAGCACTAGACGGAAGATAATTATTGTTTTCAACTGTTCACCCATCCTACGTCACTGTAAATGGAAATTTGGATCAATTATATGATAAGAATTTAGGAAAAATTAAAAAATGCTTATTATGAAAATCACTTTCATATGCATATAATCTCTCCTAAATGAAGTACAGCTGAAATTTGTTTTCATATAATTCATAAAGCGCATCTTAATTAAGAATCTGAAATGCTTCTTTCAAAACACATGATTTAGAATGAAAAATTTTGAATTCAGTATTAAATTATCAACCGCTAATAAACAATTCATGGCTAAAAATTGAGCAGCAGCAGGATCACTGCTTACAGATGGAATTATTAATCGGGCAAATGAAAAAATGACTAAATAAGAGCACGAATCACAGAAAAAAAAATGTGTTTTTGTTTTATTTAGATTCAGTTATATGTGTTTTTAAAATAATGCTATGAAATCTTTAAAAATATGCATTTTTCAAATGAGCTGTATAAAAAGAAAAAAAAATCTATAAAATTGTTATATTTTTCCTTCATTAATGGAAATATATTTTAACAGAAAGTCAAAAGATTAGTTACTTTCAACATATTTAAAATATACACAAATCTTATTTTAATTTTAAATTTTATCAATAAAATTTCTTTGGCTATTTTCAATATAGTACTTCCATCTAAATAATTATTAATTAGAAATTTAAAAATGCAAACTTAAGATAATAACTTTATCATAAATTATCTTTAAACTTTTGATTAGGTTGACCGATGAAGAGTAGTGTTTGTAGAATAGTGTGCCCTTCAGAAAGATTTACATTTTTTTTAATTAATTAAAAATTAAGCCTGATGTAGCGCATCTTCTCCGTGATCTGGGCGTAACGGGTTCGAATCCCGGTTCGGGCATGGTTGTTCTTCATTTGTGTTCTATCTGTGAGGTGTGTGAATGTCCCCCCCCCCCCATGAAAAAGGGTTATGCAAGCGAATGTGTGAGTTTCAGCTTCATATGAGTTAGAAGTCAGACTTCTGCCCTCGGGTGCTCAGGGGTCTTTACCCTCAGAAGCTACTGCACCCCCTTTCCGTGATAACGCGGACACGACATCGTCATTAAGCCTGCTTTTTGGATTTTCCACAAAAAACATTATTAAGCAGGAACTGACTTCAGCACAATTCCGGGAAGTCTGAACCATGGAAATAAGTCAAAATCCCGATGTATCTTTGGATGATTACAATACGTTCTCTTTACATAATTCAAATACGAGAAGGTTAAAAACTAAACACAATTTAATTAATATTCTAGAAAATAATTTAACTACAAATATGACGATCAAAACAATATATAAAAAAGAAAAGTTCTGAAAATAATTCTATAAAGAATTACATTTCCGTTGAAAACAACGTAAGAAAGATAATTCCTAAACATTCATTGAAAATATATTTTGCATGTAATTAAAATAAGATTTAGAGTATTTTTATCAGCGTCTGTTGCTGCTACGATTTTTGTTGCATCACTAAATATATAATAAGAATTTTTCTACATTCATTAATAATAGAGCATTTTTATTAAAATATCATTCTTAATAATTTCCTATCTTTGGCGATTAATAGTGATGGCTATTATTGGCAACATTGGCGCTGAATTTTTTCTCTGGCAATAGATTGATACAAGGATTAAATTCATTTAATCGGAATTTATTATCTATAATTCGGTAATTACGTTCTACTTAACTAAGTATTTTAGAATTTCAAATTATAATAAGCATTTAAGAGCTTTTTTTTTTTTTAAAATAATAATCTTAATCTTTCTTCAATCTGCAAACTGGAAATACTCATAGATAACTTAAATATAACCTAGACATATAAAACTAAAATGTCTATCATCTGTATCCTTCCTATTTATCTCCGTCAAGATTTCTCATGCACGACGTCCCTTCTCTCAGACATGATCTTTTTAACTGCGAGCATCCTCCGGTTGTTTGTGGTCATCCCACTGGTAAAAGCTACTGGGCCTTAGGGTGCTCTATGGAGACAGCTAGTTGCGAGGCAAAATGGCTTATGTTTTTCTACGGAGCGATGTGTTGTTACCTTAAGCAAGTTTACCGACAAGTTTATTTTGGTCAGATTCCTGTCGTATTTGGTTTATGTTTTCATCATGGCTTTTTAAATTGTATTCCTGTTCTCAAATAGCACAATATAATTTTGAGAGCTCGTGAATGTTCACAATACTTGCTTCTGTCTAATTCATCAAAATAATTACAAAAACTACAATAAATGAAGCAATCAATTATAACTTTTTATCTTTATATATATATAAAGTGGGGGGGAGGGGTTGTTTCTTAAATCAACCGGCAGTTTTCCTCAATTTTGATGAAATTTTGCGCGCGTGCATTTCAATTCTCGTATTTCTAAAAATTAATTAAAATTCAATTGATATAAAATTGAAAAATATTTTTGTTCTTTTCAGTGTTATATTTTATAAATATTATCTCCCAAAAATTATTTTTATACCATTTTAAAATTCAAGAAATTAGCATGATTTAAGGATGTCAATTTAATTTTTGCACTAACTTTAATAAAATGTAAAAAATACATTTTTTTATTTCAAGCAATGCATTTCATTATTGTTAAAAAACGAATTTAATTTCATAAATATTTAATAATCTATCTACGAGATTATATTATTCAAATCGTGAGAGTTGAATTTAAAAAAAATAATAGTTAGGGCCACGAAATAATATACTGTTTTTGTGTTTTAAATTATCATTCTCAAAAATTTTTTGTCTCTGAACTTGCAGGTTGTGTATATTTTTGGGAACGTTTTTTCCCGTTCTAAATATTTCAATAAGTTACAGAAATTTTTCTAAAAATTAAAAATTTGCTTTCTTTGTTACATTAAATACAATTTCAAAGTACGATTTCATTTGCCTGAAGCTTGATGTTAAACACTTTTGAGAAAATTGTTTCTCAACTGAGATTCATTGAATGAAATTATTATTAATTAATTTGTATATGTTTTATATTGAGAAATATGTTCTCGAATCAGCTATAAACTGATTTTATTTATAACGAGATAATGTATGTAAGCTTTTTGATAGCATTTGTGACTAAAAATTCTAAATATTTCTGGAAGTGAAAACAAAATTTTCACAGCATTTATTGTTTGGAAAATTTTTATAGCTGTCTATTTTTAAATGATGCATTAAACTGACAACATGGTACATATGGTATCGCTGTAAAATTAATTTTTTTCCATCGGAAATTTTCCAAATTTGTCACTAAATTTAACATGGTCAACATTTAATGGTTATTTCCTTGGATGCGCCTGGAGTTTGGATTCGTCTGGCAATGGAATCATACAAGTGCTAAATAGTGTTTAGAAGAATATTGTACCAATTTTCATTCAGATGTTGTAAAAGTTCCGGAAGCAATGCCGGTGGAGAATATCAATTCCGGATTGATCAATCTGAAATACATCATAACGGTTCTATTATATTTAGGTCGGGAACTAACTATGAGGACCATGATAAATGTTTCAATTTATCCTTGTGTTCATCAAACCAAGATTGGATAGGTCCCCCTTCATGAATAGAAGCATTATCATCCTGGAAAAATCTTTTTCCTGCAGAAAGCAAAATTTGTATCATAGGATGCATCTACTCATTTAAAATTTCTCACCAGTGATCCTTTCTTTCTAGGTTATGATTGGGTAGCAGAAATCCCCGACAGACCCACTTCCATTTCTTATAATTGAAAGGAGAAAATCACAACCACACGCCTGTGCAGGTATTCTTCAAGCGTGTATTCGTCCTCTTGTAGGGAAAAAGTGAGAAAGATTATTCATCTGACCATATAACTGCATTTTACTTGTTTGTCGACTAGATTGGTGGTTATGGTACCCCTATAAACGACATTTCGCATTACCATCTATGACAAATGATCGGGGAATTGCTGCCTTCTGCTTATGAAGGCACCTCCTAACTGTAACGACATTGGATAATTTAGATGCTGATTGTGTTCTGCGGTCAGTTTTGGAAGCCATTGTTTTCTTTTTAGACATTACAATTCGTTTCAATATCCGTCGGTCTCTTTAGCTCAGCTTCTCCTTCTGTCCATTGTGTTGCTTTGCCAAACTTGTTTTGCCACATTATGTATACACTGTCTTGACTTTTAGACACTGTTTTTATAGAAACGCCTAAAAGCTGGGAAGTTTTGGTCACAATTGCTCCAGCTTGTCGGGTTCTTATAATTTAGCCTCTCTGAAAGTCGATGAGGCCTGCCATTTTACGCTTTTGGCAAAATTCCAAGACATATACAACCTTACAAAAATTAGCTCATACTACTATATTTTTATCCTAAACAGCTTTACTAAAGTTACGTATAAAGTTTTTATATTTTAAAAAAACTGGTACATAGATTTATATTTTAATGCTTACGAAGTGCATTCTTAAATATTACTTTTATTCACAGGTGTTTGCATTATATTGGTAACACTTGTATACATTGTAATTATAATTTAACTTACGCAAGTTTAGAAGTATACCACACATTTGATAACTAATGAATAACAGAAATTTAAATTGCATCATAATTACAAAAAGTTAGCTCACCTGTTAATAAATGAATGAGCTTTCATTTTCATATATGAATTTTTATAAATTATTTTCATACATGAAATATATATTGAGTGAGCTTTTATTTCCATATAGAACATATCGTTATCGTTGAAAAGTTAAACTCGATATTTTAATGAAGCTTAACCTTTTAAACCTCCTTCTGTCCGAAAAAAATCCTAGATTTTTAGAAGTATATCAATTTGTGTATGAACGCGATATTTCAGAAGACAATTGTAATTTGGTTTATTAAAGCTACACCAAAATATGCATGTGCGTAGAATTTTGGATTAAATCAATCTTAGGAGAGTATATATAAGGATTCAACCATCCGTATGCTCGTGGTCACGAGGATTCTTTAATGCGAGTCAGATTAAGGAAATTTGGAAACTCATGTTAAATAAAAATTATGAATTTATATAGAGTTCTGCGACCGAAGATAATAGATTCTCTTCATTGTACAACAAATTTAAACAGAAAATGTATAATCTTGTCGAAAATTACTAGAAATTAAGAGGAAAACATTTCTCCCAGTCAAATAGTATCAGATGATATACAGTTTGCTACATTCATCCTATATGTACCCATTTCTAAATGTTATAGAACATAGACCACTTTCCCATAAAGTCCTCTCATCCCGCCTTTCCCCAATTCCTGTGACTCGCAAATAGCGCAGTCGGCCTGTGAGGAAATAATTGGATCATATCGATACAGACTGAAAGGCTAGTGTGAGGGAGTCTATTTCCGCGTAATTGTGTTGAAAGCAAACCTGGAACATCGGGATGGCTAAAAGGCGGTCGATCCATGAGGGATTGCCAGCAGGAATGAAGAGGAGGGGGGCGATTAATGCTGGGTGTAGGACGAATGGAAGACGAACCACTTCGGAATTTAACAGTAATGGATATTTATCAATAGAAAACGGATTCAGTGTTTCCCATTGAGTCGTGGATTTCAGCATTAGTGAAAATGCAATCGTTGTTTAGCACGTTTACGGACCATTTATGGTTAAATATTCATTTTCTTTGACAGCGAATTTAAATTTTAAGCTAAAACTTCATGGGATATAGGTTTAATACAATAGTGGAGGTATTCTTTAGTACTTAAATATAGAATATTTTTGTGAAGGAAGCATGTGGAAAACATGCAGCAAAATGCGAGATACAGCCATTTGTGACGCAATCATGTTACATTTTATAATAATCTAATTAAAATACGGTTTTGCATTGCCGAAATTAAATGACTGAACTAACTAGTTTATACAGCGATTTATTTAAAAAGGCCTGATTTTTTATCATTTAACTTGATTTTAAAAGGCTTTAGAGAAATTTGTGATATTAAACAGAGAAAAAAGTTTTTTTTTTCTTCTTAAATAAGGCCACTAACAATTTGAAACACGTGTTTCCAAATTTTAAAATATCAGTAGCTACTTTTTAGGAGCCTACTTTATAACAACTGACTTTTACCCTGGAGCATTGAATTTTTACGGAGACGAACAGCACACATTCTTTCAGAAGTTTTATGGACTCAAATGTAACTTTTGTGAGAAAAAAAAATTATCATTGAGTATAACTTCGCAGAAAATATTTCTAATGCGTGGTTTGATGAATTTTTAAATCCACATCGTAGTTTCCAAAAAGATACGAATACAAAGATGCCAATTTGCGGTAAAATAATTATACATTCAAGATCTTGTCCTGCAGAAATTGACTTACTGCCTACCAGCAACTATCGCTGATGGTTATAGCCAAAAACAGCAGCTTCAAAAGTAAGCAATTTCTAAACATATTTTGTAAGAATTTTTGTTTTATTATATTTACTTTTTTCGTTTTAAAACTTTATAATGCCTCTTCATATCTAGTGATTATGTGCTAAACGAATGACTCGCTTTACTCCGAACCTAATTACTTTAAAAATCTTAAAATTATTTTTAACTCTTTATAGGGCATAATTCCGGAGCATTGACAAATAAAACTTTTTTGGTTTATATCATAATAAGCTGCTGATGTAAATACTAAAACATAAAAAGTTCATTGATTTGCCTTTTAATTTATGAAATAAGGGGTGGTAAATATACTTATCAGAGATCGTTTAAGGAAAACTGAAAGGGGTAAGCATACTTACCACGGAGCGTAAAGGGTAAAAATATCATCGAATGTTCATTGGTAAGTATACCTACTATTGTATGTGATTTTAAAAAACTTTATATAATGTTTTTAATTAGAAATCGTGGAATTTAAATTCAGTAATATCTTACATTAAAGTTTGAAGCTCATTGTGCATGTATTAGGCTGGCTGGGTGGATTGCTACATTGCATGAAAATAAAATTGTGGCAGTCAGATGCAATTTTATTAATAGCATCTTAGTCACGTTTTCCCTTAAAAAAATAAAGTAAATTTTAGTAAACTACAGTATTCAAATAATCAATACATCAAAATTGAAGTCAAAATATACATAAAATCATTATCAGGAAGATTCCGAATTTTAAGAAATTCCAACTGCATCAAAAGTTTTTGTTCTTTTTGAAAAATGAATTTTGAATTTAATTAAAACCAATAACAAATAATGATAATAAAATATAAGAATATCTTAGACATAAGGAGCACAACACAGTAATATTTCATGTCTGAAAACTTTTTCCGGAGTTAAAATTTAATGACAGACGTTGGAACTTAATGTTTCTACGAAAATCCTTACATCGTGAACGGGCAGCAGTAAACATATTTACCATTTTTGAATTTAAACGATATTTAATTATAGACTAAATGTATTTCAGAGCTATTATGGTAGTTCAATCGAATTTTAAGCATCTGATTACGCTATTTATCCTTTTAAAATACTTATTCGAGCCCTCATAAAAATATTTCACAGGTGGTAAGAATATACACCAGAGAACTATAAAAGGTTAAGTTAAAACTGTTAAAATAATTTTGTAATATCCCTCATCGAATAAATCAAATTTTCATGATAATAATCAAGACTTCCTTTTATAAACAATACAAAGTGTTACTGAATTACAAATCGGGAAAAAAAGTTACCTTCACTAATAAATACGCTGACTTATTGCGCACATCCATATGTTGGTAATCCCCGCGTCAACTAGGCTTAGCTGAATGAAAATTTGATTCTATCATGAAAAATTCATGCCTGTAAACCATCTGCGCTGTTGACCTTTGGTCTATTGTAAACAGCACTGGCTATTTCGCGTTTTTTTTTATTGTTATTAAGTCTTTTTTTTTTTTTTTTTTACTGTAGAAATTCATTCTTAGGCTACAAGGTTGAATTTGCTAAAGTAACTAAATCAAGTCTTTTTAATGGCGAATTTGACCTAAATTTGCACAGATAAAAAAGGCTGCAAAAAATTGATGGCTCAAATAATGGGTTTCATACTAAATAGCAGATGGTTGCATTTCATCTAAATTTTTTTAAAAAAAAAAATCCATGAATGCGCGATCATCTTTAATGGAAACCAGTTTTGGGATATTTAAGTTATTACATATTATAAAATATTAAATTATGATTGTGATGATTCCATTTTTACAATTATACACAAAAGCATCTATATTTTTCATACTTCA
The DNA here is from genome assembly GCF_947563725.1 of Argiope bruennichi. Lineage (NCBI taxonomy): Eukaryota > Metazoa > Arthropoda > Arachnida > Araneae > Araneidae > Argiope > Argiope bruennichi. The sequence continues at coordinate 84,018,520 of NC_079152.1, forward strand.
ACAGTAAATATTCAGGCAGCTTTGGAAGTTGCATGAGAGACATCAACTACTTTTACTTTTTTCCCCGTCTTTCATATTAAATAAAGTATTTATTGTATGTGAAAGTGGATAATTGGCTGAGGAACGTTTCTAATTACAAATATGCCGGTAAAAAATATTTTGCCGACATAAACAACACAACATCAAAGACTAATGCTTGGAAAACAAACTTTTAAAAGAACAAATGCTGGAGTGCTATTATATTTTAGACATGCTATTAGTCGTTTTCAAAGTATCCGAAACAGAAAAGAAAATGGTATAAATTGAAAAAGGGCTATTTAAAAGGAAAGCAGTAAATTTAAAAACTTTTGAAATATAAAATATTTTTTTGATTTTAAATTTAAATTCAGAGTACTAAATTAATTTATATTTTTACAAAAAGGATTAAAAATGTCATATGTGGGTAGATCTGCAGTCAACATCCAAATACTACATTTTAATTTAAAAATAATTTATCAGGTGATAATAATGATGGAAATAGATATAAGCTTTTGCTTCTAAATTAAAAGTTAATTGATGACTAAGTTATTTCTTCCATTAAAGTTTTGACTAAATTTTTCACATTTTATTATAAAATGTAAAAAAAATCTAGAAATTTTTATTTTATTACAAATATTCATATATTTTGAAGAAAATTCATTTATTTATGAAGTATCATTACTTCAATTAACTTTTAAAGATAATTTCATTTTGTGACCAATAAATGCGTGGAGAGGATTTCGTCACCAGTTTTTATAACTTCAAAATTTTAAAGTCGTTTGTTATATATTTTGTCACCTGCTACTTTATATAGTAATATTCCTGGATTTTTTTAAAGAATTACATGTTTTGGTATAACTTTGTTTTATTTTTTTTAAATTCGTCCTGATCCTTAAATTTTGCGAAACTGAGCATTAATCAACAACTTTTATTTAAATTTTCCATTGCGATTCAGAAGGGGAGAAGGGCGTATTTCACATAAAAAAAGAAAAGAGCAACCATCTTAGCAGTTTTGTGAGGAGAGGGCAAAAAGTTTATGTCCAGATCGATCCGTCATAAAATAAAAAAAAGAGAGAAAATATCTGAAGATGAAATGCGTGCAGTCAGAAGTCTGTCTAGGGGTCCTTTGAACCCAAATGCATGCGCATCATGACGCATGCATACATCTTTCGACCAAATATATAACAGGTCACCAAAAGAGGGACCATCTCCAAAAAAAATTTCACTACTTGCAGGGAGTTAAGTTAAAAATTTGGCCAAAAGTTTCTGATTATTGTATTGATATCTCCATTTGAAAGATTCTCAATTTTTTTGCGTAATAATTTTTAAAATGCCTTAATTAGATTTGAGGGAAAATTAACTTCAGAATAATTCTCCCTCGCATGATTTCTTGCAATGAAAAGCTAAAACTTAGGTCATCTGAGTCTTAATCAATAATCCGATGAGTTAATTAGCAGAATATTGAAATAATTAATGTCTAGTTTTGATGGGAAGTAATACACAAATTGTGGGAGAAAAATTTCCTACATTTTATGCTGAATTGCACAGATATTTTGAAATTGTCCCAATACTCGATCTTTTGTCAATGATACATATATGTGATAATATCTAATTATCTGCGTTCTAAAATTAGTTTCATAAAGACTTGAATTCGATTTCAATTTAATTTATAATTTGCACGAATTATTATTTTCCCACAGAACCAAAACCTGTGTCTGCAAATTCCTTTCTGAAATTCTGTAAGTTTAAAATATTTTCTCACACTCTTTTTCCTCCATTCTATCTTCCTGATTTGTTCTCCATGCTACATTCGTCATGGCTTTGACAAGAATCTTGATAACATTAAAATTGGATAATTTAAAATTATGAAGAATAAATATCGTTAAAAACCTTTAGCTTTTTTCTACCAAGAATATCGTTGTTATATTTATGGAATACAATGATAATATCTTGCTTGATCTCATAATCATAAAACAGTAAAGTATTAGCGTCTCCAAATTAACAAATATTCAGTTTGAATATAAAAATATTATTAAACTAATTATTTTTCTTTCGGAAAAAGATTGCTTTTCTGAAACTAAAAGTCGATGATAATTTGCAGAAAACTCAATATAAAATGTGTACAGTAAAATTTATTATATCTCCATTATGGCTAATATAAATGTACAAATATTATTTTCTCGAGTTATTAATGCTCTTTATTAATAAATAAATGTTATCAATAACGTGAATTGTAAAATAATGTTACGGAAATAGGCTGGTAGTTGCTCAGCATAAGAAGTCCAATACTCTCGATAATAAAAGAATGCACTTTATTACATGACAATTCTTAGAAAAACAGTGCAAGTGACAAACACGCAGCCAAGATATAAGTAAAGAACAATGCTTGTAGGCACAAACAAAACGCTAATAGACAGCAATCGCAAATAACACAAAAGAATAGAGCTCAGCATAAAACAAATAAAGATCTTGCTCTGCAAATAGCGTTTCGAAGTGAGAATTGACTTCGTGCATCAGAGACTAGCCTTTTATAGTTCTCAACAAGGTATGGAATTTTCAAGAATGATTTCTGGATCTCGGTTCCTGATGGAATTAATGGCTAAGTACTTGTAATTACCAGAAGTGTCGAAAAAATGGTCGACAAGATCGGAGTCTGGCATTCGTTAAGAATATCTGATAATCTCTTTTTAGCGATGATATTAACATTGCAAGAAAGCGATATTTGAAATTCGTAACATATAAGCATAAACTGGGTCAGTCAAAATTCCCAACTCTTGGTGCCGGATTATAGCGTTTTCGTTTCCATTGACCATTAAATGATTATTAGACTGCTAATCTCAATTCAATACAGGAATGATTTAAGCTACTTGTAATAAACTAATTCATCATAAAATTATAAGCAAAAGAGCACTCGGACAATATATTTATTTTGATTAGTTACAAAAAAAATTGCATATACTTAGCAGAAGAACAGCGGGGAAAGGGTGTCACCATTACGAAGTTGATTTCTGCAATATATTGTATTTTATCGTAATTAAATTCCAGAATAGAAATTTAAATTGCAGCATTAAGATATAATCATGCGAAGCATATATCAACAATATTGCTTTTGTGATAAATTATGATTGACATGGGTAACAAAATTTTGTTGAAGTAGCCATGAATATCAAATTAGAGAAAAGTGATTTCATTGAATTTTAAAATAACCAATATTTTCAGATATGGCTAGAAAAAAATATTTGTCTTGAAATTTTAGCCTTTCATACAATGCTCAATACACAACAAGGCAAGAGAATATACTACTTAAACAAAGTAATCGATTACTTTTCCTGAGCAATGAAAGCTCTTGTGACTTACAACGACGATTTCCACATTTACTTCGCTTTTATCTATTGGGTGAACACAAGCATCTAGTATTCAGATTCATCACACCAATATGACCTTGCGATCCGAACTTTGGCGATCAATTCCAGAATACGTGAAGATATCAATAAGTAATACACATAATTTTGAACACGATAATGAAAAATGCAATAAAGGACAATATGAAACAAATTAAGAAATTACAAATTCATTACTTTTCGAAATAACTGCATTCATATTAAGGCAATCATCCCAACCTAAATCAGTTTGAAAATCCCAATATCATAGACCGTTGCCGGGTGTGAATAGTGTCACAAGCGCACAGCCCGTATGAAATCATCACCAAACTTCTGACCTCTAAAAAAACCTCTTTGTTAGTGAAAAAATGAAGATCTGAGGATACCAAGTTCAGGCTGGTATGCGGCGGGTGCTAAGAAATTTTCCTATCGAAACCTTGCAATTTTGTACGAATGGCGAATGTGCAAGAATCCAATTGAAATGGAGAAACCTCCCTTCTTCCTCCTCGATACAGACCAGATTGGATATCCTCAGATTTTCTTTCGTTTGGACTCATAAAGAGGGTTCTTCGATTGTGATTCGAACGGGACCACAAAAGGGTCAATGGCGCTCTATGAGATCGGATTTCTAAATAAATTCCACAACTTGAATGGCAGGTATATAAAAATAATAGATTGGTAGTTTATTAATTTGTGTCGTATTGTCATTTAATTGCATATTTTATGGTCGTGCTCAAAATTATATGCGTTATTTAATAATACTTCCTCCCATAAAGACCACTCTTTTCTTTTCTTTCTTTATTTATTTCATTTTTTCTTTTTATTTTAACATTTTTATTTCAGAATGATTAATAACTATACATTATTAAATTTTCAAAGCACAATCATCTTGCTATGTAATATCATTGTCAAGGAACTTTTTATTTCATCCAACTGTTATGCCCGAATGTTAAGAACTTTGAGTTCATGCAATCCACCCACAGTTTCTCACAATTAACTGTTTCATTCCATGAGTATATATTAACTAATATACTCATGCTTAGCATAGAACATTAAATATGCGAGAAACTGATCCAAATATGTCTAATGTAAGGACAAGCAAACCGCCGTATTTTTCCAGTATATGTTCACTTAATTTCTTCGGGAATAAATGAAACGATTCTTATATCAAACATTTATTGACTTTGCAGACATCTCTCGGCACTCAAATTATTCTGTGTTGACAAGATCAGCGAAATATGAGATTTTTTCAATAAAAGGAAGAATTTTTTCCTCATCAGTGTAAAATGTGCAATACAGGCTATGAAGGCTGCATAAAGCGACTTATTTTTAAAAATATATCTAAAAAGCGAATGTAGATGTTCAGTTCTAATAAATACAGTTATACTCATACTCTCGGTTATTTTAAGTCGCAGAGGCTTGCTGTTAAGTTTGGGTTCGATACCGGATAGAATCAGATCGTACTCATGAGCTACCGTGTATGTAAGCATGGCACATGTTAAATCTGATATCCTCCTTCTGGTGTGGCATATAAGTTTGAAAAAGATGTCTGCTCACGTGTTGTCCTCATCATCCTACAACGGTTCAAGGGCCATGTCAGAATACTTTCATATTAATTCAAAACGAAATATAACTATGAATAAACTAACCGCTTGAAATTTTCCGCGATTTAATTTAACTTGTCTTGTTTGATGTTTGTGAAGTTATATCTTCTCGATTTTTCAATTTTTAACACATTTATTGTACTCCAGTTTTTAATGTTCGATTTGAGTGTTCTCGATTCAATGCAATGTTTTAATGTTCTTAAATTTTAATCATCAGTGAACTTTAATTCAGTTTTGATACTAATATTATAGAAGAAATTATATGTTATACTAATTAAAAAAAGATAAAAAAAATTTAAAAAATATTCAAAACACATTTTTTAGTTGTACACTAAATAGTATAAATTTTTTTCTATTAAAGGCCTGGAAATAAAAAAAATAATTGAATGTTAAAGCGTTCAAAACATTTCTATGAGGTAATTAAGTCCATTCTTTATATTCTTCAGAATATGATTAAAATTTTACCTAGATTATTTTTATTAGTACTTCACACATATGATTTTAATTTAATCTTATATTTTTGATGAAAGAAAATCTTCCATTAATTACATTAATGAAAGCATGTGTTTAAAAATTTCTTTATGCTTATTATTTTACCTATTCGACCCATTATTTAATCATTATTTTATTTCAAATCTGATTTTTTTTTTAAACTCTCCTTTACAAGATACTCATAAGGCGGAAATATGTGCTAGAAGTTTAGTACAGTCTAGACTGGAAACGCGCAAGCGAAATTTGAGTACGAAATAGTTACAATGTGATAAGTACAAAGTGAATGCATAATTTGAAACATATCTAAATGTTATTTTCATTTATAATTTTTCAAAAATTGTTGACTTGGCTAGAAAGTGGATTAATAAAAGCTCATCGAAAAAAATTTAAATGTCAAATTATTATTTCTGATAATATGAAAATGGAAAATTCGTTTTTTTGCCTTTGGTAATCTTGCGATAATTAAAAATTTTCATTGCATTATCTCTAATATGTATAATGTTGTTACTAAATGGCACTACAACGATTAGGCAGAAAATGCTGATTTCCATCATTTAATATGATATATTAAATGATTTCATATTAAATGATTTCCATCATTTAATATGAAAATAATGAAAACAGCATAAAAGGTAAAATATCCTATTATCTTTTAAATGGAAATTAAAATTTTGTTTGATATATTAATAATGTATTCACAAAAAAAAATTTTTTAATGAAAACAATTTATAGGAAGCAAGTAAATGAAAATGATAAAGAAAATAATGGAAAGAAGAAAGGAGCGGAAAATAAAAAAAGTTATTGTTCCTTCTCTTTTTTTAAAAAAAAATAAGAATTAGTTTTGAATTAATCAGTTTTCTTTAAAAAGATACACAAACCTCTTATTCTCTTATAAGTTCTTGCTCCTAGATATTTAATCCTAACATTTCAACGTTTATAACGTTTCTTTCCTTAATCGTTTGATAAGAGTAATACATGAAAAAAAATGGAATTTAAAAATAATAATGGTAGAATTTTTCTGCTTCATCACTGACGCGACAGTCCCCGGATGTACTCTGGCCTTCCTGAGAATTCCATTCCATGCCTTCCTGTTCGGTAAAGATTTTCCAATTTGTCACTTTAGGTACCATTTTTATGAGCATTTGTTTTATGTTATTTCCAATATTCGCAAGAGCAGTCGGTAACAGATTAATTAGAGATTCGACAGTACAAATCAAATGACAAATACGTTAAAAGGCACAAAAAAGAGGAGACACTGTTTTGGAGGAGATTTGTGGAACTGCATCTTACTCCAAATGCTACCTTCACCGCTAGAGAGGTGAACAGAGCAAAATAGGGCATCTACGGATTACCAGATGCTGTACAGAGGAGATGAGAATGGAAAATGAAAGTGAAAGTGAAAAGTGTGAACTTTTACGTGTAATTATATACGGCGAACGAAAATACAATTCCTTCAGTTGCATTCATAGATTTTTATTGTGCTGGATATTTAATTTTTTTTATCCCGGATTTTTGTAGGACTTTTCTAATTTTATTTCTTTAAAAAAAGTTGAATAATATTATGTCACCTTAGTATCAACAACTGCATGCAACACAGAAATAAAAAAAATGATATAAATGTAAGAATATTGTAAATATAAATTATTTGTTGCACTTGCGAAAGTACTGTTTGTTTTATTCAAATGCTTTACTAAGTGTCAATGCTTTATATTTAATCAAATGCTTTAATAATATTATTAGTCTGATATTTATTTAACTAGGACGTATTTCATACGCTTATTGAGAGGAATAGGTTCTCTAGAATTGTATTTTCAAATTTTTGTTATTTAATTAAATCAAACTCTCTAGAAACAAATTTATTTAGTTATAGATTCAAATCATGCCCCGTTACTGAAATACATTTATTAATTTAAAGGGTATACTCAAGTCAAACAAACGAAAGACATTTTATCTCATTGCAATTGTTTATCTTTTTATCTTTTATGTGAAATAAACACGTCCACATTTCTAAGTTTAGTAGCACACCTGAACGGAATACCCTTGTAACAGCTCGCAATTTTCTTCGACCCCTCGTACAAAAACGAATTGTGGGTGCTCTGCATTGGAGAGGTAGTTTATTGCTTCCACTTTCAAAGCTTTTGCTCATCCATTTGGTGCGGGATGACTCTCGACATTGCTCCACACCCCTTCCCTCTCTCTCCCCCCTTTTTTTTACAATCTCCGAACGCACTCTACAACTCCATATCATACAAATCGCATAAATTGTCCGCTATTCTTCTTTTCTCTTTGAAGAGCGAGCGCTTGTTTTCGCTCACTCCAAGGATCTTTCACTCGAATAAGCAGAGATGCATTTCGAAGATTCGATGCTGTGAACGGGAAGAAGATTATTCAAAGAACGCAAGTGCTCTTTTTTGCTTTGCAATTATGGTGTGACAGGACAGCACATACCTATAATACTAGACAAAATTATACTTTACGGCTAATTTACATTTCCATCAGGCATGTCCAAATTTCCTCTAAATAAATTTAATTTTTTCTTTGTTACTCAAAGCAAAACATGCTTTTACACATAAATAGGGTTTGATATTACACATTAAGCATGTTTCAATATGTATTAAGTGCCAAGCCTATTAAGGCGTCCTTTCCATGTAGTCCACGGTATCCAATTTCTTTGAAATGTCTTAAAAACAGAGATCTAAATAAGTTTGTCATCAGATTGCTTGCATTCAGGTTCATTACTTTATGATCTTCATATTAAAATTTAGTATGAGAGTATAATTTTTAAATGCATATTCTCTGTCAGTAATGACTAACGTTAGCCTGAATGAAATTATATGTCAGTCAACAATGACTGACGTTAACCTGAATGAAATTATATGTCAGTCAACAATGACTAACATTAACCTGAATGAAATTATATATCTGTCAACAATGACTAACGTTAACCTGGATGAAATTATATGTTAGTCAACAATGACTGATGTGGCGTGCCGAAAAGTACCAAGTCTAACAACGACGATTGACGATGTATGAAACGGAAATATATAGTCAGACACCTATGACTGGCGCATTCCAAATGGAATGCTCAGTATCAATCACCGTGACTGACATAGCGTTTAATTAAGTAGCATAACTGGCAAATATATGCCAACAGAAAATATGCCAAATTTGATGACCTGGTTGGTTAGTTAAAACTCTACTCGACGAGATATTTATCACATGTTTGAGCAGTTACATGGAAAAACCGAACGAAGCGCATGCGATACTTTATTTCTAGCAAAGCATTATGACGAAAAAATAATGTGTCGAATGATACTATTTGAAAATAATGTGGTCAGAATGTTGTATTATAGGAAATTTGCCAAAAGTTTTGGTTTATATTGAATCTATGTTAAGCAAAACTGATACTTTTAATGTACTTTTAATCAATAAATTAGGTACTTTTAATGTACTTTTAATCAATAAATTATGTACTTTTAATGTACTTTTAATCAATGAATTGAGACATATAAAATATAATTTTTGAGAACAAAAATAATGGTTTATAAAAACTAATTGTTTAGAATTTCAAATTTCTGGTGGATAATTAATTATGAGCCATGTTGCTATTATATGGTAACCGCGTTATTAGAATATCATGTTGCAGAAGGACTGTTTGTAATACATTTATAAGCAACCAAAAATCTTTAAATAAACGAAGAAGATGTCAAAGTCCTAGGAAATACAAGACAGAATGCAGTTTCTTAACTTGTGAATCTCATAAAGCAATCTTGGGATCAGAGAAATAACAATCCTTTCTTATTTCAAATTTTTCAATGCCAGCAAAAATTTATAAAAAATTAATTTTGGTCTGGAAACGTTCCAATAAAATTGATTGCATATTTTTTCAATTGAATTAACTTTATTAAAGTGTGATTTTTTTTAAATATTTAGGTTGCAATTTTGTGATCATGATAAATAAAGTTTTACATAAAACATGGGTAGCATAAATTTGTTTAGATAGAAAAGGGTTCAAAAGGGAAAAAATACGTTCTGCATAGATTTCACTATTAGTATACAGGGTGGCTGCAATTGAAGTTGTACTTTCAAAAGTCTGTAATATAAAGGACCCCTGCCGAGAATGACCTGTTATTTCATCTGAGTATACATGAAGCAATTAGAATTTGTTTTTTTTTAAGTTCAATAGTTGATTGATAGATTGTTCTGTACTTATCTCAAGATACTAATTAAAAGACGTGACGTGTTGTTATGGCACCTTTTTTTCATTGCCCATCACCACGACAAAGTGGTGCCACAGCGGATAGGACAAATCGGTTTATAATTGCCCCTAGACCAAAAACAGGAGAAAAAGTAAAAAAAGAAATCGTTTTTTTTTCTGTTCCTAGGTAAAAAATCGTAAAAAAAGCAAAAACTAAGGAAGCCATCAAGAAGTCGATGGCGATTTTCTTAAAAAATATTCAGTGCGCAAATTCGCATGTTCCATCTACAAAAGAACGAAATGTTTTCAATGGTGATTTTGCGAATGTGTTGCATCATACGAGTTTTGAATTCATCCCTGTCCCTTTTGAATCCTTGTCAGCATCATTCAGGTAACCTTACAGTCAGAAGTTGCGGGAATCAGGCTGTTTGGAGATCGCTCTTGAGAATGTTCTCATTACCGAAATTCAGGTTCAACAGCTGCTTCACTAGTGTACAATATGCAGAGGATCCCCATCTTGCATAAAAATTAAAACTATTGATATATCCGCGCTTTTGCTGTGCTGGAATGAGCATTCCTCAATGTTGAATATTGACGAAACTTGGAGATAAAAATCGGCTTGGCATACATTATTCTATGACCATAGATTGTCATTTCATTCGAGTAAAAAATCGCAGGGTGAAAGCTTCTTATTTTGGTCCGTCAACCGGAAGAAATTCTTGAACGTATTTAATTTGGAGTGAACAGCATTACTGAATATTTCGGAAAATTATACGAACCAGGCTGTCAGGCATATCTAAAGTTCGGGAAATACCACGTGTACTGGGTATTCTCAAAGCACTGCGTGATGCTATACTGTAGCCTTATCGTCGACAGATATGGAGGCAATTATTTTCTTCTCCTTACCACATTTCACGTTAATCTTCGTCTCTTTGAATTCATCAATTGTCTTTTTCAGAACAAATAAAATCATTGGCCGAGAGCCGCTTCTTAAACCTTCTAATGTGGGGAATTTTCTCAATTCAATTATTACACAGTTACCGCTCTTGCAAAGTAAAACCTGATTCTTCAAAGATAGACTCATGTTTATCATATCAGACAGGGCAAAACAGGAACTGCATGTTTTCCACCTTTTTATCACAAGTGTAATGTGCAGTGAGCGTCATGTCTTTTAATTAGCATCTTAAAACTAGTAAATTTTTTAAAGCAATCGTTTTTTAACATTTTATGATGAGAGCAACGCAATCTCTCAACGCAATACAACTTAATAATCATTTTCTTCTCAACAAATTGCTAACATTTTTCTGATGAAAAATGAATAAAATTCAAATTTGGTCTCATCCATAATCTTCATTAGTACAAATCCTTTTTGGATACCTGATAATTTTTTATTTTATGTGAGTATTTGGTAAATCAGAACCCTTTTTCTATTTTAACGTTTTGTTAATGAATTCTGTGACTACTGATCTTGAGCAACAAGAGAATAAAGAGAATGGAATTGCTAAATATACTGAAAACATTACTCAAAAGTGAAATCAAAACCAGAAGTTAATATTTCATCAGTTTAGATCGAGATATTTAATTTTTGAAAATAAAATATTATAGCTCTTATTAAAATTTATGTCTCATAAAAATTTCATTGTTTGAAAACAATACCAGAAATTATTTATGACTCACGGTATTCATAATCTTCACTTCCAGATATTCTTTTAAATGTTTGCGTTGAAGCTTTCCTGATTAGTTTTCAAAAACAATGAAACCCCTATATAAGGCATTAGACGATAAATTAAGAAATAATTCATTTCTTTAAGAATTCTTTAAAGAAAAGGGTATTATTTTTGCTAGAAGATATATTTCATAAAAAATTTCAGAGAAATCAATAAAAAAGTTTTGTTAACAAAATTTATACAAACTATGCGATTATTAGAGTGTTAAAGTCTCTGCATTAAAAAAAAAAGCGAAGAAGAAAAATTAATGACGTAACCCTTAATGCAGCGTTAACCTTTTATAAAATATCTTAATTGATTTTGTAAGGAAAAAAAGTTGCAGACGGATTCTAATCCGACTACATATATTTATTTTTCGAATTCCTTAAATTTCTTACCAAATTTATGTTGGTTATCCTCATAGACAAACTCGTTTTTATAGTGTTAATGACCGCAAGAAAGCTGCAACATTGCATCTTGTCACCTAGAGTTCTTATCGCAAATCTCTTGAGGTGGGTGAGTAAAGGACCTTCGGCCATTGTCCGCTGAGTGACCAATTTGTGAGAGGTGATATCAACCCTGACATCTTATCGGCTCATTTTTTTTCTCCTCTTCAGGCTACAGTGGAAATCAATAAAAATAAGAGGTCTTCAGTTTGGTACTATACATTCTCAAGTGCAGTTAAAATTAATGTACTGTAATTAATCTTTTATTATTATTATTATTATTCATGTAGGCCAAGGAAAATTCTAACGCAATGATCATATGGTAAATGACACAAAAAAGTAATAAAAAAGAAAATTAAAATTTTCCTTTCCATAGTTTGAAATTCTTTAAATGCACGTGGAGTAAGATTAAAAGTTTGAATAAAACTAATGAAATAAAATATAAATAAAAGATAAATTGAAATCTGCTATCTCAAGTTTCAAGTTATCATGCGAAAACGTAATTTTTTTAAAGTCACGTAGGATACGTTCGACAAAAAAAAAAAAAAAAAAAAAAAAAAATCTCACATGACTCGTATTCCGCAATCACCAACATTTAGAAAAGCGATGTTTTTGACCATTTCAAAATCAATCGAGTTTTAAATTTTTTTTTTCCTTGATGCCAGAATTTTCCCCCCTGAAAAACGAGTTTCACGTGATTATCAGATTATACATGCGTCAATATTTAAAAAAAATGCAATGTTTTTTATTCCATCTTAAAATTGTCCAAGCTCCAAAACTCTTTTAACCAACTAGAATAATTGAAAATTATATATATATCGCTTCTTCGGGCGATAAATTCTTACGACCCTGCCCGTTATTGGTCAGACAGGAGAATCGAGTACATGGCGGGCATTCGCACCAAGTTGTAACCTTTATTGGCGATAAGTTGCCAAATGTGCCAATCTTCTTTATCATTTTTCTAATAACCCTAAAAGCGAAAAAATGATGCCACAAAAGTGATAAATCGCCAATTTTCTGCCTGCGTAAAGACCTGCTAGTTATAAATAATTTAATAAATTTATTTGTGTCCTTTTCAGAATATTCAGGCTGATTTTTCTAACACAGGTGTTAGTTTTTAACTCCTTATCCAAATAGGCCGGATTAATTTTGCAATCAAAAAATATTGACAGGTTGCGTCTGTCAGATTCTTAAAGTGAAGGTTAATATCAGTGATGAAAAATAATCGAAAAGTAATCATGATATGAAAAATGTTATAAAACTTATAAATTAAAAAAAAAGAATTTTTTTTGTAGAAATTTAAGCATTTTATAAAATTGTAGGCATATAATTAAAGTTCTAATAGTTGAAAAATATTTTTTTTATCCTTCAACTGTCAGTATGTATTTTTATGATTATTATTTTCATTTTTGAACACATTAGAGCTTACTAAAAATATTTGCTTACAGGGGGCATCGGGAAGTACTTGTGGAACTGAAATGTGGAAAAAGTTTAAAACTTTCGCTCAAGTAGTAAGTTTGTAATAAATACATTTTTTTAAATATATTTTATAGTCTGAAGTTTAGCAAAGCATTATCAAGTTAATGCACTACTGTTATGTTATGAAAACATTTTAAAAAGCTTATGTATGGTTTCATTCCGGGAGTAATAGAGTTTTCCTTTTAGATAAACATTTATCTACTTTTGAAATTGTATTTGAAAAAAAAAATTTATTTTATCTTTTAAAATTTTATTTGAAATTATAATTTTGACTTTTTTTTTTTTTTGATGGCGATTACTGTTTGTGTAAATTTACACAACCGTAGTTGAAAAATTAAAAAGCGTAATATGCAGGATAAAAATGATAAGTTTATGGATTTGAATAGGTCTTTATTGAAATATTTTCAGTGCAGATTTCTTTACAATATTTTAATAAAAAAAGAGGAGGTGGATTCATTTAAAAGATATTATTATTAAGTGATCATTTGAATATGTTTTCTTTTCAAGTAAATCGAAGAAAAGCTTAAGTATGTAAAACTAATGAATTAAATTAAAATTCTTACTTTAATTTATTCAATTACTTTTATTTAAAATTTCAACAACGTTCAGATTATCATATTTTTTAGTTGCTAATATTAATATTATTTTAATTATTAAAAAATGCATGCATGTTAGTACATGAATTAAATAAAAATGATATTAGAATATTTTTATCTTTAGTGCAAGACTTTAGAAGCATTTTTTCTTTATCTTAAGATTGAAATTAAATAAGAAATTGAAGTCGTAGTTTCATAATGGCTGACAGAAAATTTTAACTTACTGATTTATTAATAAAATAGTCATTTAAAATTGTAGGACAACCTTTTGTTTTCTTATTATTTCTTAATTATTTTGATTACAAATGCAGAGGAACCTGAAAGAGAGAGTTAGAGCTCTGTTAGAGCTTTCGTGACTTCAGTACTTTTATATGAGCTTTTTAGAGGCAAAGATTCAGATTTAAAGAAACCCAGATAAATTTGTCAAAATTTCATCAAAAATGAAAGCTTATTTGCATTTCAAAAAATACTTATAAAATTGTCCTTTTGTTGAAGAATCCTTTTTAATATGAAAGTTAATCCTTTAAAAATCAAAAAAAAAAATCAAGGAAAACTTTATGAAGAAGAAGAATGATTTTAATCATCATCGATCTAACATATTCTATCAAATCCATGAGCAAAGAATCCATAATAAAGAGAAAATATTAAAGCACTTAGATATTGCCTGATGCCAGAAAATTGATTTAGCCACAATTTAAGAGGTAGATTGCCTTCCTGAAAGACATTCAGGAAAGACTAGCCCACATTTGAAATTTCTTTTGAAAAAAAAAACACCTCAGATATTTTTAACATCCATTCTAGCTACAATGGCTAATTTGATAAAATAATGTATGGTATCTGCTGTTTTTTGCTATCTCGTATACATTGTATAGAGAAAGTATAATAATCGTCAAAAAATTCTTACTCGAGATTTTGAAGAATATCCACGTTTTATCCCTGAGTTTGAAAAACACATTTTTAGAAAATGTTCGTTTTTCTGTCTGTCTGTGACAAAGACAATTCAAAATGGCTTTGATCTTGACGATTGAAACTTGGAATTCGATCTTTCAGCCAAATTTGCAGATTTCGATCAAATTTTGAATAAAATCTGTTGAGAAGTAGTCCGTCTGTCCGGCTGTCCGAGTATAAGTGAACACTAGAATTACAAGACAAAGAGAGCTAGCTAGATAAAATTCGTTACACAGATTTAACATCTGTAGTGTAGATATCTGTCAAAATTTTTAGCCAAATCCAAATAAGGGTTGCCTGTTTGTTGGTCTGTACTCAAATATGCAATTATTTAAATATATCAAATTTGGTATGGGAGTTTGACACTACAAGTTAAGTTTTTTCACAAATCTTTGTCTCAATCGGTTAGAAAAACGTGTCTAAAATACAAATTCGACTTTTGGATATTCCGAGCCGCATGCTAGGAATATCCAAAACGCGATAGATTAAGTAAAACTGTTAAATTCACGCCAAAAATTAATATTTTGTAACTTTTGTACGCCAATGCCATGTAAGGCGTTTTCGGGCTTGACAAGTTGATTAGGGAGTTAGCGAGAAATTTTGTGAGAGACCCCTCCCCCTGGTTGGATAATACAATTAAACCATAGAAGCTATAGCCATCTTCCTTTGGTTTATATTTTACCTAAACTCGCTAGTCACTGGTGGACAGAAAATATTATTATATAATTTATTTCAAGTTCCGAACACAAAAACTCTTGTAAATGCCGAAACTTCTATTTAAAACAATAAATTACTCTTAAATATGAACTACATATATACCCCATAATATCGTGTGAGTTTTTACTTTTTAAAAAATCTACTCCATATCTTTGAATAGGAACTACATCGACACAAAAAAGTTAATGGTTTATTAATTATTTTAATGACGAAATGAATGATGAGGTTTTGCAACAAATTAACGCCTTTTAAACTTTTCGTTCCCTGTAGGTGCAAACAACACTTCTCAGCTAAAAAAAGAAACGAACTCATCGAGTCAAATTCGGCAACGAAAAATAGATAGAATATCAAGCGAAACCATTACTGAGATTGCCGAGCGAAATGCTAATAAAAAAAGACATTATAACTTCTTTCCGAAGAAGAGATAGAAGAGAGCGAGTAAAAAAAAAAGGAATATTTTCTACGTGAAATATACGTCCGAATCTATTCCTAAATAAATGATAGATAGCGCCAAATATGGAATCGGAGGCGACCCTTATTACGCATAATTATCATTTGGCGCTCGCCGAAAAATAAAGAAATGATGTATGAAAAAGAACGCCAAGCCCGTCATCTGTCTTGATTAGCTGTCGCACTGCGAGCCCCCTTCTTAAGTGGGTGGTGGGGGGAAAGGAAAAAAATAAGGGGACACGCCGCCTAGATAAAATAAAACGAGTTACTTTTAGATATCAAGAATTGTTGTATATTTTGTATGCTTGCTGATTACTATCTTCAGTAAATTCGTTCCCAAAAAAGATCTGTTATTCAAGACACAAAATTTAATTAAAATGGAATTCCTATACTTGGAATTTCTATATATGAAAATTTGTGCAATAATTTTGAATTTTCAATCGAAAGACATTTTTTTAATTCAGAATAAGAGTTCAATATATCGATCAAAAATTATCGCTTAAAATAATTATGCAGTTGCAGTCTGAAAGTATTGATCATTGAAACTTTTATAGAAATGAAAACTTTTATTTGTTGCAGCATACTATTATATAATACTTTTGGGAATCATTTCCTTCTTGAATCTCGCAGCCGATTCAAACTTCCAATGAGAATATAAAACTCGCAAAAAATATGAATTGAACATAATAAATATGCAAAAACCATTATAGAAAATTTTTTCACAAAAATGTTGAAATCAGACAGCATAGGGCGATATTTTAGACGTGATTATATTTGTTCATTTTTAATCATTGTCTTAACGCCTTTTCGCTATTCAGCTAAAACTGATAACTCAGAAACACATCAAGCTAGATAGATGAAATTTATCACATGATAACATGATAATACACTGGAATTGTGAATCTGTATAAAATAAGGTGCTAAACATAAGCACTTTTATTAAACATATGCATGATTATATAAAAGCAAGCCAGATTTATTTGTATTATTAAAACAAACGTTGCCATTTACATATGATAATACATACATACATTCATATTTTTTTGGCATTCATTTATCGAAGTATTACGGTTACGACCAAAGTATCCCAGGTATATAGTACTTGTTTGCATTAGAAGTCTAATTTCTTCACGAGAAAATTTAAATATATATATTATTCGATTGCAAGTTTTCGTTTCTTTAATTATTATTATTATTCACAATTTAGAGTTAAACAGCACAGCGATAACTACAATTTCAATAAATGGCTGAATATCTTTAATTTTGCATAATAAAAATTTCCAAACATTTACGAATTAATCACAAGAAATTATCAAAATGAAAAAATAAAAATGTTTAAACGTGAAGATTCATTGAATCGTGGATCGAACTTGATTCAATCTGTGTCAAATTTGAAGAGTCATTTGTATTTGTTAAACGTTTAATGATTATTCTTTATGCAGTTGTACTGGATCCTTTAAGCTCAATGAAGTATTAACGAATAATTAAATAATCTTATGAAGAATAAAACGCTGCCAAAGGATAATTTAAACTTGAAACAATTTATCATCGTCACTATAGCAGCATATATTAAATTTGTCTGGCATTATTATGAACGTCTCGTTTATAATTAATTTCCCCTTGTATTGATTAGAAATTGGAAATTCACCAGCACTTACTGTGGCTACATTTTGAAATCAAAATACAATTAGTAAACGGCCCCCTTTTGAAGCAAACGTTTAGAAAGGCAGGGCGGTAAAGGATGGCGGGAAGATGATCCTGGGACGCAAGTCACTGTGTTTAAAAGTCGATCCGAAATCTCCCCCTAATCCTCTTCAGATCTGATAGGCTCCGACCTGATTGTCAGTTAGCTGTGGTTTTGGAATTACATGCTTTCCCGCACTCTAAGCGGACAGGGGTGACTCCGCTTCCGGGACATGGAGAACACCCCCTCTCTACAAGAGGAATTCGGAATGAATTCACACCCACTGTGCGGTAAACAAAGTGATGCAGGAGGTTTATTCGAGTGCTACTTCCAAAGGATGGTTCGAAAAGTCACCTTGCTAATTTTTCTTTGCTTCTTTTCATTTCTTACATTTAATTTAACCATCAATCATAGTAAGGCAATGATGTCTTCAATAGCAGATAATGATTTAAAAAAAAAAAACGTTCTTTTTCTTTATATTTTCAAATACTTAAATTATTTTTTCAAGAATATACCAAATAAGCCATGTTACGAATTTGACAACCAAGATATATCACGACTTATACACTGCATGTGGTTTATGAAAAGTCATGATTCATAAAATAGGGAGTTTGGCTCCCATGTGACTTCGAGCACGGTTGGATTCAAAATAAAAATATAGCATGCTTTTTTCAGCAAAATAATAATCAGTGACTTAACAAAAAATGTTTTTATAAGTTCATATATGCCAGAATAAAAGTTTTTCATAATATTTTTTGGGCTTTGAGGTGGGAGGGTTCCTGGTTCGACGCCCGATTTCACTAAATACACTATAAACACTATATGTCATATATAGAATTCTAAAGGTTAATCTCACGTCAAACGATCAAATTTCCTCCCACTGATGTTGTGCGAAATTTTGAAAAGAATGAAGTATAGATAGCTAATCTGCCGTTCCAACGTCTACTCACTTTCACAATAACGAGGCTCTTCTGAATATAGATCTTTTGTTACAAGAACACTGGACGTTAACACAACCAAACTAAATCAACTAGACTTAAATGATATTAACGTTAAAAGCAGGCCAGATATAAACTACCACAACTCGGTATAAAGTTTGTAAATTCGAATATAGATGCTTTGTTTTATTGCAGTTTTAATATTTATTGAACGGTTAAAAACTTTCTTTACTTTTTCATTGAAGTATCTTTTGCAGATTGAACATATGGATTAGTGGGATTTCATTTATGATAGTAAGATTCATTTTTAATAAGATTTGAATTTTTTTTATCTATTTAATTACTTAATCAGCCGTTTTTATAATATTAGCCCCCTTTATTGTATATATATATATATATATATATATGGAAGGATTTGAATTTTTCCCAGATAGCTTATATATAATACAAGCTATCTGAGAAAAATTCAAATCCGTCCAGTGAGCTGTGCGGTGAAAATTTTCGACAGGCTTGATAAAGGATAGGTAGAAAAGTAGTACACAAATAGCAAAACGCAGACAAGTGTACTCAAAACAATACTTGCGATAAACAATAGCACGTAAACTAAAAATCGCTATTAAATAATTGTATATGCACAAAGCGTTCACACAGAACTCGCTGAAGAGATTTCGCTGAAATATTCGCTAGGGCTTAGCTCAACTATCCACACCATATCTGTAAAAATGTCTTCCGTATCAGCAGACTTACTGTGAAGGGAAGCAATATTACAAAAA
Organism: Argiope bruennichi; assembly: GCF_947563725.1. Classification (NCBI taxonomy): domain Eukaryota; kingdom Metazoa; phylum Arthropoda; class Arachnida; order Araneae; family Araneidae; genus Argiope; species Argiope bruennichi. Next base: position 84,037,949 of record NC_079152.1, read on the forward strand.
TCGTTAAAATATTATATCTGAACTAATTACATCAGACGCTACTTAATTTTTTGCAAGATCTATCTGACAAGCTAAAGATTTCTATTTTATAATGACTTATGAATACCTGAACTTGATTAAATTAGTTAAGTCAAGTGATATTAGAGCTATAACCAACACAATAAAAACAAATAAAATTAATTTTATCGTTTTTAAAAATTTCAGACCTAATAACAAACTTAAAATAATAATAAACATAGAATTCAGTAATAAATAAAACAAAACAGCGCATTTTTGCTGAAAAAAGTTGACGAATACATATTTCTTATTTTTTTTTTTTTAGTTTAAACAACCAATCTGACAAATTTAACAAACCATAAAATAAATTATTAATCACATTCAAAACGCTCATAATTTATTTATAGCAGAAGCACCACCTCAAGTAATTACCTATAGAAAAGTTGTTTATTTTCCCGAAAGAGAGTGGGAAAAAAGTGTTTCACCCACTTTCATTACTATTGCTGTTTCCATTACTATATCAGACACCACTCAGTTCTTCCCTTCCCCTCAAATTTCAGATCTATTCTGCTACCCCCCCCCCCTCCTTCTCTCCTCTTCTGGTCCAGGCCTAAATCATCCATTTCTCCCGCAACCCCAACCTCATAATGCCTTGTGGTTCGCAATAGTATCTCCTCTCCTTTCTGCTGCAGTTTTGTGGCTAGAGGGAAGAAAAAAAAAACACCTTTCAGTTTGTCCCGGCACTCATTAGAGGGTGGTCATTTTTCAATGGATTATCGTGTTCTCTTGACAATTGCTTTTGCTCTATAATCCATTTCTTTTGTGGACTTTTCTCGCCCGAATCGTTTTTCCGTAAAAGCAGAGAAAGCTCTGGGATTTAACAGTTGCTGCTCTTTAATAAATAATTTTCTATTAAAGTAGGTCTGAGATATTATTTCTTTTTTTACGCAGCTGACACTAATGATTGATTAAAGTATATTGTATAGATGGATTTTTCGTAAATTTGATGATTTCCAGTTAAAATAGTTTGAAAAGTTATCATTTTATGAAAAGATAAAAATAAATTTATTTCGAAAATCGGCAGAACAAATGTCACGAATACGAAACTGGTAAAATTTATATATTTAGCAAAACTTTCAAACTGTTCAAAATTAGATGCTCTATTGACGAAACCAACTTAAGAACTTCTTATATTAATTCGTTTATAAAGTACTAAAATTTTAAAAATATCTGCTAATAATAAAGATGAATGTCTGTACATGTTGGTACACTATAGATCAAACAATTTGACCTAGACTTAGCAAATTTGATACATGTATATGATGTAAGGTAAGAATGTACGCCTTAGTGAGAAATTTTTGAAATTTTAATTAGAATTTTAAATAATTAAACGAAATTTTAGTGTTTTTATGCGAATACTTCAAAGCGCATTATAAAAAAAAATTGTATATGATCTTAAATTTCAAAAAAATATTTGTTCTATGTACCAATTTTTTTATGTTCATAGAAATTTTTTTTCCTATTTTTAATTAATTGTAAAAATTATTTTAAATACACTTTATTGAAGTGAAAATTAATCATTTCCGTTACTGCCACTAGTATTTTATTTTAATATTTTTTTTCCATTGTTGATAGTTGATATGTTTGTTAGATTTCCATTTTGTGTGTGTGTGTGTGTGTGTGTGTGTGTGTGTGTGCGTGCATGCAAGAGTTTTCATTTGTTAAGATTCGGATAGTTTTCCACATTGAGTAGACTTCACTATGAGATATGCACATAAAATTTGTGAAACTTTTTCTTGTTTACAAATGAAGTTTAAGGTAATTATGTTTACAATTAAATACAAAAAAAAAGTAGGGAAATCGATACCACAATGAAAAGAATGATGTAAGGCTTGTGAAAATAGGGTCTAGGATAGTGCGAAGTTTGAAAAAATTATTTGATTAGAAAGCACCAACGCACAAAATATTTAATTAAAATATTCAGCACCCATTCATCTTGTCGAATCAATTGATCCTCAAGTACAGTTATCTAATTAATACATTTTGAATAAGTGCTAAAATTTATGTTTCCTTTTTTTTTCAAATTCAATAAATTCTATATAATAATTCTATTCCAAATTAATTTTAAAACGGTTAAATCAATATTATTGTAAATATGTAAGGAAAAAAAGCATACTGATAATAAAACAAAATTTTGTAATCGAGAATATTTGACATGAAAAAGTTTAAATTTACACAAAGGGCAATCCGATGTAAATGAGCAAATAATTTCTATGTGTAGAGACGCAAACATAAAATTCAAAATAACAAACAATAATGACTAAAGATATTAAACAACCTCTTTTATAATTCGCACACAAAACAGACAAAAAAACATCATTAAATCGATTTTTCACTTAAACAGGATGTTAAAAGAATTCCGATTTTCCCCATAGATCCATTCTCCTTACCAAAAATCTTCATACGATATTGACAAATTTTCGTTCGCTTTTATTTCTTTCTGTAGTATTGGTCCATTAATATTTCAGCGAAACTTGTCTCTATTGGTAGAAACTCATATCAGAAATAAAATCAATTTGCAAGCAACTTCCTCAAACCATTCCGACAAGTTGAAATGATATTCAAATAAAGCAACTTTTAGAGAAGTTTTGAAATATAAATTAACATATTTCACAGAAATAGCAAAAATACAAATTTTGGAATATTAATAAACTTTTTTTATAAATCTCCAGAAATAAAAATCTGTTAGGTTTCACTAACTATTCTTTCAGGATTTTTTCTTTCGGTTTTTTTATGGTTTTGGCTCCTCTTGTATTATTTCGTCACCTTGCAGATGTGGATAAATAAAGCATAGCATGACCGAGGGAAAATAATGGGAAGAGGAAGGCTATTGCTCCTTAGCTGTAATTTTAACCGGCGCAATTCAACGTAAGCGATGAATTACTCACCGTGATCTGTCTGGCTGCTGGAAATTATCCTCCAAATAAAATACAAATGAGGGCCAGTTTTTTCTAAAAGTCTTCTATATAATGGAGCTTCCAAGATTCTACCTCTATTAATTCTTCTTCTAATTGCTCTTGGATATTTTTGATTAACAGGACCAGCCATACTTCCCTTTTAACACAAATCCTTAACATGGGTTTTGCTAGGTATTAGATAGTTTTACAAATACAATAATGATCGCTAAATATATCTCGAGTCAATGATCTCCAACCTTGGCTGCCATTTGATGATTTTAGTGTCAGAAAGGAAAGGCCCAGAATATTTGTAAAATTTGATGATAGCTTCATTAGAATCTGAATTTGGGCGTTTATTCTAGAGCATTTCATACCTTGGCAAGGAGACTATAAAAGCTGAAAAACGGAGTAAACTCCGTAGAGGTGTCTAAAGAAATTAGTAGTCAATTAAATAGAGGCTCAAGTGAGTTGATTGTATTGATTTCCTGCGAATTCTCTTTGAGCGTTTTGTACTACTACGGTTTCTTATAATAAATTTACTGTTTGTGTCCTGCTGTTTACTGTAAGTGCTGTTTTGTGTACTTTCATCTACGGTTAGCTATCTCTAAATCGAGAATAGTTGAAAATAGTCGTTATCTGATATTGAATCTATTACCTTTTTCATTCTACAATCCATAGACGGATTTTGGATTTTCCCGTAATAATTTGCTATATCATGTGTGATTTAACCAAGTGCTACCACAATTTGAAAGCTGTCTGTTTGGATTATTCTATTATGAAATAGCTACAGATAAAAAAAACTCAGTTCTTTCTTCATATTTATAATAAATGCCAGAATATTGCTTATACAAATCATCCATAGAGACAGACTTTCTTCTTTCAAAGTTTACTTAATACGACCCAGAGGAAATGCTAGTGTTGATTATAAAATTCTTTACAAATTCTATGAAAGAGCTGATGGGAAATGTGAAGTACATAAAACACAATAACTCTTAAATAAAAAATGTGGTAAAAATTTTGTGGTAATGGCAACTACTGAAGTCAAAAATTAGAAACACGAATCTCGAGAAATCATGGCATAAATTATTTTAAAAATAGATATCACTTTAATTCACGCAGTCACTTTAATTAGGTCTTTAATAGCTCAAAATTTTCAATCAAAGATTCCTAGCTGATCTAAAATATAAAAAAATCATTGTCAGTTTTTAGATTTATAGAATTTTCATCAGAAAGGTTTCTAAAATTGATTCAGTTTAGATTCATTTAAAAAGAAGAATGTCTAACAACAAGAAAAAGCTATCGCAATCCAAGAATAAAAATGGAGATTTTTGGCGATGCCATGATGTTTATAAACCAGGAGTCAGCTACCACAGACCTGTAACTAGATCTCAAACCCCATTTAACAGAATAAAAAATACTCACTCTGATTTGGAACTTTTTGCAGATTCAACAGCTTATCATCCACCTGGCCTTCCACATCTGATAGAGACTCTTAAAGGACCATTCGGAGCAATACCAAGAACTATTGTAACGCGAAATAGTACAAACAAGTTGCAAATAAACAAAGAATTGTGCAAAGATGTGAACCAATATAAAAGGAAGACAACAAAAAATTCTAATAATTCCAATTGAATGAATGGATAACCACAACTAATTGTGAAAAAGTAAGAATGCTCACTTTAGATTCCACTGTTTCTTAAAATTTATTCTGGTTTAAAGACTGCTCAAAACTTCAAATAATTATGGAGAGTAGCACAAGCAATAATTGAAAATTTCACAAATAGTTATTCCAAGTAATAGAAATTATTTGTCATGAAATTATAAGTTCTAATTAAGGAAGTTTAGAATATATTAATCGAAATAAAAGTTTTTAGAAAAAAATGAAAATGTCTTTAATTAAAAGCTAGTACATTCTTTGAAGGTATTTTTACTTCACACTTATTTGATTTGTGCGTATTATATTATACTTTTTTGCTTTTGAAAATCTAAAGTATATGGTCCCGGCTTTTCGCCTTAAAACCTTAAATATTCCTAAACATTCGCCATCTTGGGAACAAAATTTTCCATCTAATGCCAGGATTTAGGATTGCTACGTAAGTGAATTGGGTTATTAAATTTGACGGGTAATCGTCATAGGAAAAAAATCTAATTAAATGATGGTACCGTATACTGTCTAGATGGTAATGAAGTTGATACATGTGATTTTACTGTCATAAATCAAATATAGCTGCAATTTTATTATTAATTATACAAAATCTTGTGATATAAAGGCTTTTTGTAAGTAAAAGTTAAGATTAGTGTCTGGTTTCTCGCCAAGTACAACAGAATCATGCCAATTTTTCAAAATCCTTTAATATGCACGTTTATCGCTGCTATAAAATTAAGAAATTTTTTTAAAAAGAAAATGAAGATAGAAGAACCAATTTTGAATCATTATATCATGAAACTCAATAGCATGCTAAAGGTTTGATTTTTCTTTAAATTTTTATGTACTGTGGGTAGTGTATCAAATCCTTTTAAATCTCCGAAAAAATCATTTACCACTCGACTAGTTTCGTAAACTTACGCAATTTCCAAAACTTCAGATATAAAAGTGAATGTTCAAAGACTGATTTGCTTGTAACATGCACAAGATGTTAACTTTATCAAAGAGATGTTTTACCAATTAATTCCTTAAAAGACGGGAGGTGGCTGAGGTACACAAGGTATTTATTTATTACTTTGACATGTGAGGAATACATGACACGTGAGGAAAATTTACTTTATAAAGCCCAGTAGTCAAATAATTTCTTTCTTATGGTCAACGCATAATGGACTAATTAATGTTTTTTCTCGTATTTTAACCAAAGTTCTTCATTTGGGAAGAAACAGAAAGATAAATGAATTACTCATATCTATTGTAGTTGTTCTAATATCACTCAGCATAACGAATGTAAATATATCCGCGAGTCAAAGACTCATCTTCTTCATCATATCTTCGGTTCGTCAAATCAGCGAAAGCATTAAAGATAGCCCATGAAGTACAGGTCCAACTTAACTCTAATAAATGAGTAGATTGTAGTTCTGAAGGATTGTCATAGGAAATTATTTCACTTTTGTTTTTTACTTGGATAGGAATTGGGAAAGGGGAACCTTCCAGCAATTGCTGACAATAATGAGCAATTTGTTGCTTAATTCCACAATGGTATATAAGGTCAATTAGAATGATGGTAATTAAGAGTACATCTAAAAAATAAAATCTGTAATTTCTTCACCCAACATACATTTTTCGGTCATGCCATGATTAAATTTCATACTTATATTTATTCATTCTTAAAATGAAATCCACGTTATAGCAATATTTTATATATATGTTGGATGCAAAAAAAAAATACATGTTGGATACGCAGTTTTAATTTACTATATCATTTTCAACAACTAAAAAAGGGTTCAAAAAATCTTTTCAGAGACAATGAAAGAAAAAAAATACCAAAGACACGAAGAGAAATACTTTGGATGTCTGCCGCCAAAAAATAGTGTCAACTGCTCCCTTTGACAAAGGTTGATATCATGCAATCAATCGAAAAGTCCGAAAACAAAATACAAAGATCCCAGTCCTTTTCCTCGAAAATAAAGATGAATAGCTGGTTCTTATTTGGCTTTAAAACGATATATAGCTAGCCCCTGGTAAAACTGAAACGTTCTTTCTGTTTATTACCGATATCTATTATTTCCGTTTTGGACCGTTTTATCTCTTGCTACTGATCTTTTTCAGCTTGCCAGGATTTACGTCTTTTTGCTCTTTCTTTTTCTTTACGAGAATTCAAGCTTTTTGCGCTTTTTGAACATCCGTTTTTGGAATTAATTCCCAATACGTTTTAACTACCCTGTTAAAATCTTTTGCGCTTTAAAGGCAGTCACTAAGGTTTTAAATTACAAAGTTAAGTACTTTTAAGCTCTTAAAATGAGGTCCTTCTATTGATTTGTTATTTGATTTTTCCCTATTTTTCCAAGAATAAACATATTTAGGAATTATTTTTAAAGAAAGTCAATGAGTTGAAACATAATTAAATTATTTGTCTATTAGGCATCAAATGTAAAAGCAGAAAAATTAATCAGCAAGCAAATTGCCAAATTCATGGGCAGTATATTATTTCACGTGTGAGAAATTTTAATGTGTGTAGAGTAAAAACGTTTTTTTAAGTCTTTCATTTATTACTAGCCATCTTCGGAGACTAATTGTTCGTTCAAAACCTTTATAATTAAAATAATAAGTCAAAGGACCAATCCCGAAGCCAAAGCCATTATATTAATTTCACACTTTTTTTACATTTAAAATGAAATTTAATAACAACTGGATACATCATCAGTGCTCCCCTGTTCTCAATTATCGTCCATTCTCAAGAAAATTCTCAAAAACTTATTTTTTATTTGTACATTCTCTGTGACGGAAACTTTGATCAAAAACTTGAAAAATCTTAACAACTGCATCAATTTCGCCAAATTTCATTGCCAACTAAATTTGCCATTTTGCAAGCATAGCTAACCAATCAGAATGTTCAATCACTATTATCCAGTCATTATTTAAAATACTTTTGTTTTTGTTTTAATAAGATGATTTTCATTAAAATAGGTGATAGAACTGTATTAATAGAAGGCGGCTGGTATTAATAAGATTAATTTATTCATATTAATCAACTTTGATGAATTATATCTTATCAGAACAAAAGTACTACTACGTATGACTTTTAGAATAATGATAGAACATTTTGATTGGTTAGCTATATTTCATAGGGGCTAAATTGCGAAATTGACAAAGAAAAGTGGCGAAATCGTTCTAGTTTTTGCAGCTAAAGGCTGTAATAAAATTTTATTTTTCAATATCTAACAGAATGAGAGGAAGTGGGTAGGTGACGTTGATAATGTATGAAACGAGTTAAATCCGTTGGGAGGAAGTCTGTCTGTCCGGCTGTTCGTATATAAGTTAACGAATAAACTACGAAAAGAGGAAGATGGATAAAATTTGGAATATAGATTTAACATCTATAATGTAAACACCTATCAAATTTTGAGCCAAATATAAGAAGAGTTTGATCATCTTCTGATCTATACTTTCCGAAGCATATAACATAGTAACTCAAAAACACAGTAACTTAAATATATGAAATTTTGTATGGGATTTTTTGACAACAAATGAATTTTTGTGCTAAATTTTTGTTTCAGTCGGTTGCGAAAAATGCGTTTAAAACATAAACTCCATTCTCGGATACTATTAACCGTATGCAAAAGATTAATATCCAAGGATGATACGATAGATTCAGTAAAATTGCTAAATCCACGCCAAAGGATAATATTTTATAAATATAGTGCGCCAATTTTATGAAAGACATTCTCTGACATAACACCTTTTTTAGAGAGAATGCGAGAAGGTAGATTACTCCCGCTAATTTACTCTTATATTCAACATTTTAATGTGATTTTGAATCCTCGTCCCTAATTTGAATAATAATTTATTTATATTGGGGATTTCGGATGAACAAGCATTCTTAATATCACGATTTGTCGCATCCATGTAAAGTTTACTTAAAGTTTCCATTCTAGAACTTGAACATCGTATGTTTCGTCATGAGAGAAATCTAACGATTCATTGTTGATATTGGCAGCTTTAAGAGAGAATACCAATTATAAGTGAAGATAAACTAAAAGATTCTTCGATCTTAAATATTTCAACTTTGATTTAATACTTGATGTAACAATACACGTAGATCTCTTAATATTTACTACTATATAAATCATTTCCAATAAATAAAAAAAAATCAGATAAATTCAAGTCAATGGTTTTCATGCAACGAGATACAACATGAACAGAACAGAACGTCGGCGCTCATGATAACTAAATTATTTTGAACTTATTTTTTTGTGTGCGTGTGTTAATTGTGGAAATATTCTTGGTTTCGTGCATATTTTGAAATTTATATTCACACCCATACTATTTAGAAACCTTGATGTATAAATTCAAATCTCTTTAAAGTTTAATCAAATTTTCACTGTCCAGAATTTTGAACCTTGATGATATGAAAGTAAAGGTAATAAGAAAAAAAAATATTTTTTAAAAATAAATTGACATGATAAAATATTCAATAAATATTGTCCAATTGAATAAATACTGACAATTTGAAATATTGAGAAATGAACACTATTGTTTTAAATTTTTGATGAACGCCCGCGCGTGTGTGTGTCAAATTTTGAGTGAAATTTATACAGTGAAATCTATCTGTACTTTTGTCTCAGAATACAAGTAACAAGTAATCTATATACTTATAATAAAGCTCAATGTGTGTGTGTGTGTGTGTGTGTGTGTGTGTGTGTGTGTGTGTGTGTGTGTGTGTGTGTGTGTGTGTGTGTGTGTGTGTGTGTGTGTGTGTGTGTGTGTGTGTGTGTGTGTAAGTGTGTGTGTGTGTTGGTGCTCTATAGGCCAGGTCATTTGACATACAGCTATCAAATTTGGCACATGTATACCTTAGAGGTCGGGAATGTGCACCTGGGGTCCCTTTTTTTGAAATTTTAATTATTAATTAAAAATTAATTTTCCAGCCAAAAAAATCTTCTAATTTCCCCACCGCCAAATGAGTAAGGCTTCAGTTTTTTTTTCTCCCAACAGTAATGAGGCTAGGGTTAACATTTTTCGGCGGATTATTTCAAACTATTCTGTTTATTTTCTTAATGTTTTATGCATTTAAAATTAAACATTGTTAATTAATCCATGTTTCAGATTCCTTCTGAAGTACTTTTGAATTAAAATAACACAGAATAAAGGAAATTAAAAATGTATAATCTGCATACCGTTACCCCAACTGGCGTAGAAAAATTCACGCATTTGCGTTACCGTAACTGGCGAAGAAAATTCACGCATGCGCATTGTGTTCTGATTGTTGTCATGACAACCATTATCAACGGATGATTTAAATTATTTTTAGGTCAGTTGCATGCTTTTGTAAGTAAATTGTATTTATGTTAGTTATATATTTTTTGTATATGCTTATAGTTTTAAGTACATCGTTTTTTAAGTAGTTTTTTAACCTGTTTTCAATGATTTAAATTATTTTTAGGTTAGTTGCATGCTTTTATAATTAAATTGTATTTATGTTAGTTATATATATTTTTTGTATATGCTTATAGTTTTAAGTACATCGTTTTTTAAGTAGTTTTTTTTAATCTGTTTTCAATGATTTAAATTATTTTTAGGTTAGTTGCATGCTTTTAATAATTAAATTGTATTTATGTTAGTTATATATTTTTTAAGTACATCGTTTTTTAAGTAGTTTTTTAAACCTGTTTTCGACCGGTTATTTTAAACGATTCATTTTATTTTCTTAGTGATTGATGCATTTAAAATTAAACATTGTTAATTAATCGATCTGTTCATGATGAATCTGAGAAAATTTTGTTGACGATTTCTTGAGATATTACATAAATTAAGAAAGATACTCTTTAGTGCCCATAAAGTTTAAACGCTCAATGACTCTATTATCAGTAATCATATTATTAAAAAAATGCTTTGTTTCAGTAAAAAATATTATTTTATTAATTGCAGATTAATTATTTACACTTTAATTTAAAGCATAAATTCTACGAGGGGTAACAGAAAATTAGAGAGATACATATCACGTTATGAATGAAGGCCTTTATAATATTATGAGTGAATTATATGACTATCAAAATTTGAAGCTTTACAATATTTTGCTGGAGAATCTATTAAAGTTGGAATTGCGTGAAATATTTAATGGTACGACCGGAGTTTAACCCCCTGCTTGGCGAAATTTTTAAAAATCGCCAACAACGGCCTTGCGAAATGTTCAAAAGCAAAGGAGCAGATGTTCAATTATAGTGCATAATAAAGATAGCCAGCTTTGGCGCGTTATCGCAACTTGGCGAAGAAGGGGGTTAAACTCCGGTTCAACCTATTTAATTATTAAAATTTAAACGAACATTAAGATTGGCGAACCGGCTGGTCGCCAAAGGCGGCTAGTATATATATATAAAAGTTTAAGTCAATTCCTACTTAGGTCAACATTTGTTTTTATTTTAGTTACTTTTTAATAAATAATTAAAATTAATAAAAATATGTATATACATATGACGGAATTACAATATTAAGTGGCAAAATAGAGCTTGGCGACCATTTGGTGGCGTGGCATGGCGACGGAATTGGTGACTTTGGCGACCAAATAGAAATTACTGGACAAATTTAATTAATTAATTAATATTTGAAAAAAAACTGTATTAACATCAAGTGTCACTACAAGTTTAAAAAATGTATTTAAACTTAACTCGATGAATAAAAAATATTTTATTAACAAATGAAAATTTGAACAAGATATATATAGGGAGATAACGTGAACTTAGAGTAGGAATTGAAAAAGAATACCTATAAAATGTTAAGAATATGGAATATAAAATATGAAATCTAAAACAACATCTAAAATGTAGATCTATATCGAATTTATCACTCGCAAACAGAGTTCAACCACTCGCTGTCTGTCCTACAGCACTATCAGTACATTTCGTATGTATGTAAACTCAATGTCCGAAATAAATGAAATTTGGTATATGATCTTCAAACAACCATTACAGTTCTGTGTCAGTCGGTTGAAAAAGGTAATCCAAGTTATATATTCGATTTATTTTACGGTATTAGGAAGCATATCACTCTTATGTGTGGGACTTCGAAAATAAAACACTCAGGTCTTGAGAACTCACGGTCTTCTCTAAGTCCAGAAATTTATGCCCGGTGAAAAGTGGGAGTAGTTTTATGTGAAAGTACGGGTTAGCAAGAAATAAGTTACCCATTTCAGAGGGCTTTAAAATGCGTTTTCTATTTATCCAAATAAGATCAAATTTGAGCTACAGATTATTCAGATGATGCGCTTTACATTTATTAGTTAAAAAAATTAGTACAGAATAGATGGCGTTGTAATACAAATGGCATTTATTTGCATATATTGAAAATGTGAAATGTAATTTGCGTTACAGCGCATGTCTATTACCATTTTTCTTTGGATAAAAAGAAGGCGGATTCTGCACGAACATTGGTTTCTTTTCTGTTCATCATGCCTACGTCGCAAGAAAAAGCGCTACTGGTGAAATTATTCACCAGAACCAACAAAACTCCATTGCAGCTCTAAAGGAATTTCGTCGTATGAACCAGATAGGAAGAGGTCCAATGTCTCCAAGTACCCTATACAAGATGATACAGAAATTTGAAAAAAACTGGGCAATTTGGCATTTTTCCAGGTAGAGGATGGAAAAAAATCCCAGCGTCGAAAATGTTGGGACCGCGTTCGTCGAAGCCAGCAGTCAGTCGCCGCATAATAGTGCGAGTTTGTCAGTTGTTTCCCGTTTTCTGGATATGCCGCATTCAACTGTACAAAAAATCGTACGGTAGAGTTTGCATTTTTATCCATACAAAATCAAGTCTGTACACCTGTTGCAGGACGGGGACTTAGAGGTACGTTTGCACTTCCGTAAAACTTTTGCACTTTAGTTCCTTGCTCGAATGGTGGTTGACACAATTTGGGCATGGAACATTCTGTGGAGTGATGAGGCCCATTTTTGCCTCAATAGGCAAGTTAACACCCACAGCTGTTGAATTTGGGGAGAGGAAAACCTTCACGCTATCCAGGAACAACCCTTGCATCCTGAAAATGTGACAATATGGGTGTGGTTTTACAGCTACCTTTATTATTGGACCATATTTCTTTGAAGAGATAATCTCAAATGGAATCCAAACCTGTTCCGTCACATAACAACGGTATACCATGATGTGCTGAGGGATTTTGTAATCCCAACTCTTCTACAACGTGGATGCCTTCAAGACATCATTTTCATGCAGGATAGTGTACCACTTCATAATGATCGTCGTGTAAAGCGATTTACAATACAGTATTTCACAGAAGCACGAGTTATCATCCGTGATTTCCCAATAGCATGGCCTCCTCGCTCGCCGGACATTACCCCTTGCGATTTTTGATTGTGGGGGTATTTAAAGAACAATATCAATCTTCAAAGGCCATCATCTCTACCAGATCTGAAAGACAACATTTGGCGCCATATTCTTAATATTCCGGCAGACTCACTCCGGTCATCTATAGAAAATATGGATCTCTGATTAGAGCATACTGTTGAAAAGGAAGAAGGACATATTGAGCAATTTTAATTTTACTTTTATTTAAGAATTATAAATCATATTAAATGGTTTTATGTGTATTGCAACGCCACCTAATGGTAAATTTTTGTACTATTTTTTTTTTTTTTTTCATTTAATAAATGTAAGCGCATTCTCTCAATAATCTGTTCATATTTTATCTCATTTGGATCAATTGAGCTCATTTTAGAGCACTCTGAAGTGGGTAACTTATTTCTTACTAATCCTATATATGAGGTGACCATTTCCACTGGTTTGTAAGGTAATAGTCATTAGAATCAATTCACAAAACGTTGAAATCACATGACTAAAATACGTGCTTCGACATAAAATTCATGCGTGCATTACCACATTGCTGAGCTCTATATTGTTTCTTGACGTTTATTTCTCCCTTGCAAAGTGCATATTAAATTCAAAAATGAAGTTGTGCTATGCATCTGATAAGTTTCAAGCGAACCGCAATTGAATTTTTTGATATATTATTCTTAATATAATATAATCACTTGGTTCTCATTCCTTTAACTCTATCAGTATGGAAAGGCCTCAACCGCCGTTCAACAGAGCTATGAAATCAGGCCAATTAACCTAGATACATTGCCGAATTTCTCCCCCTTTCGTTAAGTGTGGTTGATTGCGCACCTGTGGCGCGTGCTTTGCTAGTTAGAGAAGCTAGCCCAGATGGATTTGGGGGACAAGGAGCTTTTCTAGGAACACTAAAAGGTTGTTTGAGCATTCACCTAATAGTTATTTTACTAAGCGAAGACCTTTTGTATCACACTTTTTAATAACATGTCATTGCCGTTTTTGAGGGTGTTGGAGAACTTTTCTTATGTTTGAAAGAGAAATTCCAAGTTTTCCAGCATTTTGATGTACCAGAACTAAAATGATCTTAGGAATGAGGAAGTTAACTTTCCTAATAACATTCCTTTTACCAAGTAATTTTATATATATTTAGAATAAATTAAAGCATTTTTCTTTGTTATAGGAATAACGACATAACATTTTATTACAAAATTCCATTCAATGAATATAAAGTGCAAGAAATCCATCAAACTCAGTAATGGATGACGGTGCCTTATTCCACGAGAAAGACACTAAAGTGCAGATAGTAAAACACAACCAGAATACAATATTTGTAGAAATCAACAATTCACACACAAACAGCTCATCATCAATTAAGCAACTGCAATTATACAATAGCACTTTCCGCACCCTTTGGCAAAGAATTACACACCAAAGAGATAACTGATGTTTGTGTGAGTGCTTCACTTTTTATAGATTCTAGCCATCTTTTGAATCTCCAGATTTGGAAACCTATTAGAAATAGAACCGAATTTCTTGGAATTTCCAGAACTATTTTATCGTCAAGGGTGGGAGGGGGTCAACGGCCTATCATCCATTCAAAGTTTATTAACAATACTTGTAAATGTCTCTTTTCAACGATTACACTAGTCCTGCTGAAAAACAATATTACAGAATCCAGCAAATTTTCTTAAAGAAGCCTCTGAAGACATCTTCAACTGCGGAAATTAAATTTTTATTCTTTTAAAGATTTGTCGTTAAATTATTTTTCAAATAGCAGACATTTCGTTTGTTTTGTTTTACGAAACCTTGAATAATTAAAACATTCTCTTGCTGAAAACTGTTTTTACTTTTCAGTAATTATTTTTTTAGTCATTTTCGCGCATTATCATTATATAATGATAATATTTTTTAAAAATGTATTTCTGTTATTTATTATTTAGTTTGCATAAATTTACTGACAGAATGTTTACTGAATTAAATTTTTCTAACATATATCTTCATTTATACCCTTAATTTTAATGTATAAAAATCACATTTCCAAAATTCTGTACAGTACGTGACATCATTAAAGCATTACATAGAAATAGTAATTCGAATCTTTTCAGAAGTGTTTAGATTTATTCTTAGGAGATTCTTATGTGAAATTACGACGTTCAAAAACAGCTCACGATTTTAAAATAGAAAATGCAAAAAAAAAAAAAAAAAACTATCTGAAAATTAAAATATTGAATAAGGAATTATTCATGATAGAAATAAAATCATCCTATAATAAATTAAAAAAGTTTTAAATGGAAGTGACTCATTTGAAGATTTTCCATCAACGCCTACTAAAATTTTTACGCCCTTCCCAAAATGACGATTAAACATCAAGCAATTAAAGACTAATCATATTTCAAGTTTAAATTATTAATTTTTTTGTCTCATGAGTTAAATTAAACCCCTTAAGTCTTCTTGATTTTGAACATCAGTTCAATGTTAAAACAAAACAAAAATCAAAAAATGCTTGAAGGTGTGTGACTCATTTGATCAGCCTCTCTTGACACACGGAATTCTGTCCGTCGAACGAACCAATTTGCGGCTCAAGTTTGCGAACAATTTGATCACTCCATTCTTCCACTCAACTCTTGTCCTCGAATGCATATATAGAGCATAAAAGGCAAAGGGTTGACCGCAGCATTTTATTAGGGGGTGGTTGGAGCCACGGAGGCGCGAAAACCACATCAATGATTTCATTAAGAAGGGGTGTCGATAGCATCGTCCCCAGTTCGTTCTTTATTTCTTTTTTTCCTGCTGAGGCAGACGATTCTCTCTGATTCTATTATGAGAGACTACCAGCTCAACCCCCATCCCCGCCCTCGGTCCTTTTAATCGTACAAAGCGCAGCTGTGGAGGAGATGCAGGGGGTGGACATCAAATTGAATCCCACTGCTAGAAAGTGGAGTTGATAAATTTCATTTAAGATGGCTTTTCCTCCGACTGCATTAAATGAGCCTGAATCTCCTGATCGACGGAGAAGATAAAATTGTCTTTTTCTTCTCGATCTGAAGACGTTTTGGGGAATCGGAAGATGTGTTAACTATGTGATTCAAAATTGTAAATAGCATAATATTAATGTTCGATCGCTGCCAATTTGTCATATTTGTTTCATTATTAAAAACGTAATGATATCATTTTTTTTTTTTTACTTTCTCGTATACGTAGTATAAAGTAAAATCATTCCTCAAAAAATCCGAATTCGAGGTTTTGACGAATCTCCACATTTTTAGATCTTCTTGAGTTCGAAAACTCCATTCTTCCATCAGTCTATCTGTGACAAAGATAACTCAAAAATGCTTTGAGTTAGAACGGTTGAAATTTGATATACACTCTTTACACCAAATTTGCAAATTTCTATCAAATTTTGCATGAAGTCTGTTTAATAGAAGTCTGTATGTCCGACAGCTAGGATATAAGTGAACACGATAATTACAAAACGAAGCGACCTAGATAGATAAGATTCGGAACGAATTTTAAAACGCAGATAAGAATTATTAAAACGCAGAGAAAATACCGGTAACACTTTAAGGGCTGAATTTTTTTACCATTCTCAATCATAATACTGGGAGAAAAAAAATCTTTGATTATATTTCCAAATAAAGCTTTAAAGATGTGTTCGTAAAAGTTATTCGATTTTTCAGTCGTCTATTTGTATTTTTTAGAACCGTATTAAGTTCGTATCTGGATCTTTAGGATCTGGAATTTCTGATGGTGGAAACTCCCAATCATGTTAATTGATAAATTTAATTTACATTTTACCATCGCCAATAGGCCGTGGTGTAATTTCTACATTGGCTTGCTATCTAATTTTTCATGTAATTAAATAGATAATCATAATGGTTGATGAATTCAATTAAAGAAGCTTACTCGTTAATTCTGACACTTCCTTCTGTGAATAAGTCTATTTGATCCTATCAAGTTAATACATAACATCTTAATACAGAGTAAAATGGCATGACAAATAAAATTAACCTTTCTCAAGGTAAATATCACAAGGAATGATTCGTTATACATAGAGAAAGTAATGTATCAAATGGAATAAATTCAGTTTTACACAGAAAGTTTCATTGCCAGAATTAAGTTAATCTTCTCTGCGTCTAATATTCTTCTAAATGTCTACTCAAACGATTTAAACGTGCTACGGTGTGGTGTTTCATTTCCCCCCCCCTTCAAAATGATGAATAGATCTCTATGTATTTTAAAATGAAACTGGCGCTTCGTACCTGACTTGAATATAAATGGATTATTTTGACTATCAGTACCGTATTGATAATCTATATCTACTTCGATTTAGTCCCTGTCGAATTATAGTCTCAAAAGTTTCTTAAATTCTAGAATAATCTTGATCATATATTGAGTTAACTAAACGAAATTTAAAACTGTTATATGAAATTATGTTGTGAATGTTGTGATTGTCTTGTAGATTAATTAAAAACGCAGAGCTCAAAAAAATCTAAATTATACTTTATATTAAATTGCATAATGAAAATGATTTGAAAATAACTTTAGTAATTTCTTTTAATTTGTGGAGGAAAAAAATCTTGATATTTTTAAGTGTGATTTATGATCTTAATTTTAATCTTATAATGCAATTTATTCTTTTTTGTTCAAAGAGTCCATGCATTTGTTCGAATTTTGGTCACATCTTTGTAAAGCATTCTTGAACCATATTTAATATCATTCAGTTTTTCAGAATTGTTCTCTTTACAATCTTGATATTATGTATTACTAATTGCCTTTCGTGGCCAGTTGTTTCGCCCAAAATATTTACATTTAATTCCATTTAAATTTCTTAGATATAACCTTATGAAAGGATTCTGTCAAGTTATCGGATATTAAAATCTTGCTATTTTACGGTTGTTATTGCTTTGTTCATTGTATGCATGAACATTTCTAATGGTGGCTAGTCCTATGACATCATGACTCTCTTAAAAACGTAAATACCCATATCATCTATCATCTAATTTTCGCGACATTATAACCCCTTTTTTATTTGTCTTGTAAACTACAGAGATATTTTTTGGCTTCCAATAATGGAAAAAAAATCATGCGATTCAGTATTTGATAAAACGATGAAAATATTTTTAATTTCAGAGCAACAATATAATTTATTTTTGTAAATTAAGCGAATCTATATATTTATTTAAAAATTGCCAAAATTCAAGAAAGATTTGTATGACTCAAATTAATATTATTGAAAGGCTAATTTTTTAAACTTTAAGATGATATAAAAAAACTTTTTTTGTGCAATAATATTTTTTGTAGTTTTCGTAGAAATTAGTTAATTTTTAGCTAATTACAATTCTAATTAAAAAAAATTTTAAAATTTCTCTGAAGTGTACATTTTTACTCTCCAAAGTATAATTGAGCCAAATTAGAGCGCCAACATACAAGCACATTTTCTTTAGTAGTACAGATAATTTCATAAAAATTCATAAAGCATTTCGTTCATCAAAAATTATCAAGATGTATATACATATCATGGGACATATTTATTTTTTTATAATTATAAAATCTTAAATGTATTCAATCAAATATATACGACAAATCAGATTATATTTTTATTTTATAATTAATAAATAAGTTCGATAGTGTTATCTGGAGAATCCAAACTCCTCTTTCCCGAAACACTGCTTAGTACAAATGCCGCTAAATCTCCCTCACCCTTTTCCCTGTCTGTTTCAATCTCTTCAATCCCCGTTGCACCCCTAATTCCAAAACCTCTCTCACTCCCCCAGAGTCTTTTGCTCAACATCACTCGTATCGGGTTGCCAAGATGGCGAGGTAATCGCCCTGAAATATCAAAGAAGTGAAAGATATGGCGAAGAAAAAAGAGAGGGAGCGAACATTTTAATGTAAATCATTCCTAAAGTAAAGCCTTTGAAAACACTCTTTTATTAATGTAAAGTAGATTTTTTTAAATTTAAATTATTTTTTACACTTTAGTTTTTAATTTATTTTTAACTATTATGAAATCTTAAAATCAATTTGTCTCAAATTTGCAGCTAAATGACGCTATTGATGTTATATCAGAATTCGCTTGAATTATGGAATTATCTGATAATTGAGTTCTGAAAATATTGAAATTGAGCATTATCATCAAGAATACACAAGTGTAAAAAATTTGAATACTATAGCACATTAAGAAGTGAATGAAAAATCATTTATAAAATTCATCTAAACGTGAAATATAAGTGTATAAAGCGAGAATGAAGTATTCATTTCTGAAAATAATGAATATCTAAGCTTAATGAGTAATAAAAATCACGAAATCTGCTTTTTTAAGAGCAGTAGTAAAATTATATAATTAGTGGTAAATTTGACATTATTGTTTAAAAAATGATTTCAATATTCTTTCGCCGTCATTTAATTAATATGATGCTAATTTGGGTTAAGAAAAGGTGACATCTGCAAACTACAAAAATGAATAATAATAAAAAAAGACCTATAACATCGTTCATTTCGAGGCATATCGAAGCGTATTCCAATTGGATCTTCAAAAGACTAGAAATCCGTTTTAGTTTATGATTGCTTTAATTTGACGTTTTAATATACAGTTCATTACAGAATAATAATAAATGTCATTCCAAAAATAAATTGCGGTTTTTTTTTTTTTTTTTTTTTTTTTTTGGCATAGCATTTTTACTTTCTCTCTTTTATTTCATCACATTTGGCTTTAAAACCGAGATAAAAAAAAGTACTAATATTTTGTCTTCTTAGACCTCCTCCCTCAAGATCAGTGGGTCCGCGGTGGCCTGGTGGTAAGGTCCCGGCTTGTGAGCCGTAGGGTTTCAGGTTCGAGACCCGATTCCACCGAAGAACCGTCGTGTAAGGGGATCTGTTGCACGTTAAATCCGGCATGCCAAACGTCCTCCCGCTGGTGTGGTGTGGCGTGGAGAGGGGGGTGCCAGCTCAGATGTAGTCCTCGTCATCTGACCGCGGTTCAAAATGACGAGGTCCGTCCCAAAATAGCCCTAGTGTTGCTTTACAACGGGACGTTAATACAACTAAACTAAACTAAACCCTCAAGATCAGTATCTTGGATATACACCTACTCCTTGTCTCCTCTATCCTTCTATCGCAAACACACTGGTGATAATTGTAAAGTGTAGAAGGGCAACAAAAAGAACTATATCATAAATGATACTATGAAATCGTTATTTCGAAAGCTCTCATAAACATTTTGCAAAATATTGTACAAAACGTTATTGTACGCTAAACAAAAATTGTACAAACGTCCAGTTGGTTCGCTAAGATAAATGGTATAAAAGAACTCCAAATGAATATTTTTTGCTTCTTGGTCTTAACTGTTTTGTGTGCAGCCTCTATAAAATATTTTTAAGTAAATTTTGATATGCATACCGTTTATTGTATTTTGGAATTCTTTTGCCATTCTGTTACATTTCTCTAATTTTTTTTCTATCTGTAGCTTTATACTCTTAATTACATCACAAGAAAAAGCGACAATTATTAAATTTTGCGCATTTAAAACAGTTTTTACTATTCCTTTATATTAACATTAATATGTAAGTTGTATTTATTTTAAAATTTTTATTATAAGCTTGGCTTCTACTGAAGCCAACTGAGCATGGAAAAATAAGCCAAATAATCAGATCGTATTCATCAACAATGGAAAAAATAACAATTTGTAATAATAAAAAAAAATTGAGTTTCATTTCAGAAATGAAATATATTATTTCAAAATACACATCGAATGTTTTTAATCAATTAAAAATAGAAAGAAAAAAATTATATGCCAAAAAATTGCCATCGCTGAAAAGATAATTCTGAGAAATTACATTAAAAAGACTTTAACATTTCACTTAATTTTTAATAATTCTATTTGGGTTTTTTCAAATGACTCTCAGGTGACATTTTCACGCTCCCAAATATATATATGTGCCAAATTTGAAAGCTCTATAACAAACGTTTTGATCTGCGCAGCACCAACACACTGAAACTTTCATTTTATTTATTAAAAAAAAATTGCAATCACTAACAGAATATAAGATTACGAAGATTCTGCTGGCTAGAAGCAAGAGAAATACATTTTTTTAAAGAGATGCTTTATCTCACATCACAAGCATCGCTGCTCACGTAGATGTCGCCAAGCCAGTGCGTGTGGCAACCCCTTTTTGACGAGAGATCGACGGGAAGTGGGCATCGGACGGGCATCAAAAGGCGCAACGGTTGACAGGCGACTAAATAGGTCGGTCCCTCAATCGGTTGCCATGGAAACGACGCTCTTTTATGGGAGGGTGTCTAGTGACAAAGGAACCACCGGCTCAAACTGTCACCTCTCCTCTTTTGTCGCTCAAAAATGCGAACCGATTTTCCTTTACTTCGGAGATTGCTTATTGGGTCGAGGGGTTTTCTTACCACGGAAGACCTGCATTCCGGAAGAGAATTGAATCAAAAGATTGTTGCTGCTTGTATAGGTGCGGGGGTGGTCAATTTCGTTAGGCGTAATTGATGGTCGGTTCGCTGCAACAGGGTGGTTAAAAATGGAAGCAAACGAATTGAAATTTTGTTTAGAATGGAAGTTTAAGTTAGTTAAGATTTATTAAAGTCCCATTTTTAATATAACATGAGGGATATTTGGGATAGGAGTGTATCGTTTTGAATTGTGGTTAGATGACGAGGGAGAAACCTGGGAAGTTCGTGAAAAAATATTTTATCCATGTTGGGAGATTCAGTATAAGCTAAATCCCCATATACCATAGGTCTTAATTGGAATTGGAATCGAACATGGGACCCTGTGGTCCCATGAGTGTCGCTCATCCATTAAAATATACGCTTGCAACACTCCACGGAATTATTTTAAATTCTCGCGTTTTCGTTTTTTATCTTTTCTTTTGTTTAATTCTCCTTTCCAAAATTCATCCTTAAAAAAAATTAAAATTTGGTCTCTACGCGTGACTGATAAATTGACAACTGAAAAGCAGTTTTTTCTTCTTTTCAATTTAAAGATACCAGCTAAGCTGCATTCTGATACCTTATGAGCTGCATTCCCATCTACCCTGATTCGACTCACGGATAGTTGCGGATACTCTCTCTCTCGCGCGCGCTTTCAAATCTACCTTAGTTTCTTCGGCATATCCCTCCGCTCTTTTATCTCAATGATTGTTCATGTTTCTGTTCTAATTCATGCTGTTTCCACATAAACACATCTTGCTCATAAAATGCTTTTGTTGTTGCTCACTCTTCGGAAAACGGCATAAAGACAGCTTTCCAAAATATTAATTAAATAAAAAAAATTTCATAAGGAAGAATCAGTCACTATTATTAGAGGTAAAAAATGAATAAAGTACTGCATTATCACAGCTATAACTAAGTGTAAAATTGAATATAAAAAATGGTATGTAAAGGAGAGCACTTATGTGATACTGAAGGGAAGAGGTATATGGTACATTCAGAATTTTATTTCATCATTGAGTTATTCTTTTTTCACTGGAAACTAGAAAGAATATAATATATACTGTTTCTTTTTAATATGTTTGAGATGCAATAAATTCCGTATCTAATATTAAAATTAAAAATTCTATGTTGCTTATGGGCAAAATATCCTTTTTTTTTATTATTTCGTCGATAAATATTTTCTGCATCGTGGATTGCTTCTAAGTCGAATTAGTTCATTTACTACTTCCGATACTCAAAACCTTGTCATTAGGCAACTAAGGTCACTTAGAAAAACAATATTAAGTAAACAATCCTTCAAGACTATGGCTTCACCACTTGCAGTTTATTCCTTTATAGCACCTTTTTTTAATTAACATCCTCGTTTTGGATAAATTTAACATATTATCATCATTTTAATTCATATTTTGCATCAATATAATGTTTCTTAGGCCTATCTTTCATAACCACCATTCCTTTTAATAATTTTATAATAATACACTCAATGAAATATCCATAATAAAAAATAATATTACTATATAAACAATTTATCAACTTCTAGTCATCAATACAAAAACATTACTCAATAATACAATAACATTACTCAATAATACAATAACATTACTCAATCAATTAATAACATAGACTCAAATTTGCTATTTCAAAAGCATGGATCTGATCTATAATGCTATAAAATATTTATTTAAAACTTAACGCTCCCTTTTCTTATCAATATGTTATTGAATACATAAATTTATGCGGCTTTACATTTTCCTCATTTATATGTCGTTTCATAAACGTTCTTAATTCATTTTTAACCATCAAAATGAAAACGGTCTTCGTTTATTTAACATAAAGGATTCACATTTTCAGTTGTATTTTCTTCCCTATTTTCTACAGCTCCTGAATTTTTGCGCGTTTATCATTATTTCTCTATTTTTATTAAGAAAAAACATTTAATGACGTCAGAATTATTCGCAATTGATAAATTTTTAAAAAGAAAAATCTTATTATTTAAAAAATCTTATTCTCTAAATCTTTTTAAAAAGAAAAAATTTATTTCACCTTATTTTAAAGGTGCAATGATTTTCAGAGAAACGCTTAGAAATAATTTTATTTGTCAGAGTACTATTTAAAAAAGAATTCATTGAACTTAATTCAATTTTTTATGTTGTACTTAATACTTACAAACAGTCAGGGCATCAGACGATGATTGAAGATACTTGTAGAAATGTCTACTTGAATGAACTTAGATCGACTGAAATAAGAAATTCATAATTAGTTTTCAAGTAATACAGTAAAAGTATAATGTTTCCCATTTTTATGATAAATGTTTAATTGCATAATTTAACCATTATTATCTGTACTTTGCAGTAATAATCTAATAATATCTTTAAAAAAATTTCTTTTAAATTAATTTATAGTTTTAAGTATGTAATAATAAAAATTATGTATTGAAATTTCTATTATACATCAGTTCCTTAAAAGATGAATAAATGGTGCTTCAAATTAATTACAGAAAGTGTTAATAGATATAGCTAACTTGAAATCATAATTATATGAAAAATATAATTGCACAAGTCGTATAATATGTAACAATTTATAAAGCAATTTTCTCACTTGAAAAATTAAGAATAAATACAGAAATTGAACTGGAATGACTTATTTTATACATATCAAGCCAGAATGAATTGACCCTGTTTTCATTGAAATTATTTTTCATATAGAGAAATGAAACTGGTTGGGTAGTTGAGAATTCAATTAACAAACGCTTTTAGTTGGGAAATTTTCAAAGACAGCGGGAGAAAAATATTAAAAAAAAAACATGATTTAAAAAAATAGAAAAAAGACAGTAAAAGGAAATTTTTTTACGTAAAAAAAAAGAAAACTGAACTAGAAAGTTTACATTCAAATCACCACTTTGAAAAAACTTGAATTTCTCGAAAAACTCGAACCCCGAATTGCATAAATTTCAAAATTTGATTTGCCAATTTTCAAATCAGTGACGATAATTGAATCAAACAGTCCTACTATGTAAAACTCACTTCACTGTATGCATGTTCGCATGGCAGTGAAACGAACATTAAACTTATAATCTCGTTTATTTAGAGAAAGTGTCCTTGAATAAAATGCTTTTCAATAAAATCGTGAATAAATATTAAAAAAAGCAATTAAATTCATCACCTATTAAAAAAAATGTTCACATTCTGAAGTGACCACAAAATGAAGAAAATTAAATTATCATAAGAAAATTTTTTCATGTATCTATAAATTTGCTGTATAAATAAAATAAACAAATATAAATATCCACAATAATGTGAATGAAATTTCATATCCAATAATAGTCATTTTAATAAATTGAAACAAACCTCAGCAGCTTATATAACTATAGAGAAATGTGAGAATTCTCTGTTTCATTTGCCTTCATTCTGTTTGTAAATAAAATTTATGTTTGTGCATTAGAATCTAAACTGAAACCAGTTGAGTGTGTAATAAAAAGCAGAAATCCCATTTAAATAATAAAAAAATTAATTAATATATTCATCTCAAACGTTCGCTTAGAAGCCCTTAAATATTCCTAAGCGAAAACTTTTGTTGTTGATGTACACGTATTTTTTCAAATGCCATCGACTTTTCACGCGACGCAATATCATAGTCTCACACATACAAAGAAAAGAACAGTTTTTTAAGTAATAAAAGTTAACAAATAAAACATCTTCGTGTATACCTAAAATATATCCTATTCTCCCAAGATAACTTTTTGTAAAAATCTGACCAAAGCAGTGCTACATGTTATTGTAGATAATTCATTTTGAAGAAATTGTTAAAAAAAAAAAAACGGTGTCACTAAAAAAAATGAACTTTGTTTGAAAATGAACAGATTTTATAGTTAGATTTATTTAGAAAATTTTCATATTCGCAGATAAATTATTTAGTTGCATTTCATTCGCGCACTTTCCCAGCTTACATCTGAATGAAATCGAAAAAGAAAGGAAATCAAATTTTAGAATTGGTGCTGCCATCTATTGGAAAATCATACCACTATTCATTACATGATTTTAACGAATGTGCTACTTGTCTAAATGCATTTTTGATTTTCAGAATTATTATAAAATATTACAGAATGAAAACACATCCAATATTTTCAGATGAGAAATAATTTTCATAATTATTAAAAGTATTAGTTTTACTTTGTGTAATTCTATAATAAGCTAATCAGTAATTAACATCGTTTATAAATGAACTTGAAGATATTTATGTATACTTCATATATATGTTTCATAAACTAGAAAATATATTTGGCTTAAATTCTTAATAAATAAAAAGCATTAAATTTGTGATTACATTAAACTCTTCAAAAATAAAGAGCATTTCTAAGAGGCAAATTATTCAGTCTCATACAAAATATTTTTTTTTTTTCTACTTCAAAAAATTTTTAACGGTTTTTTTTTTTTTTTTTTTTTTTTCAAAATCGTAGCTATAAATATCATTAGTTTTAACTATATGAAGAATGACATAACATTTTGAATATTAGTAAAAAGTAAATTAATAGTTGAATTGTTGCGAGAAAAGTAAAAGCCTTAAAAAAGTGAAAGATATGGCATAATTGTTTTCTTTTTTTTTTTAAAGTAGTAGATAGTTTATGCGTATCTCATAGTTATAATTACATTAAATTTAATTTTATCTATGTTCAGCTTTTTTTTGTTTGTTAAATAGTGATTTTATTTACTTTTTCTGTAACAATGAAAATCACTGATTACAAAAATGATATTACAAGCAATAATATTTTATTAATTTTTTTATAATTAACACGAGCGAATTTATAAATTATCCTCTCCCCTTCTTTTGTAGAAATTCAGGGTGGTTGTTGGAGCTCTACTAAACAGTCTGTTTGTTTTATAATTACTAAATCTGGCACATACATATATACATAATTTGGATGATAAAAATGTGCTTCCGAAAGCGATTTTTTTTTTGAAATTTTAATTAGGATTTTATTTAATCAAAATTAAGAAATTAAATTTAATTAAAATTAAGAGAAAGTAGTGTTTCTCCCCTATAACTTACAGAAATTTTATAGCGCAGAAATAATTTTTAGGTCACCTTAAAACTCAAATATTTTTCCAATGACACCAACTTCCAATTAACCCTTATCGTGGCAAAATTGCTTTTTTGAAGAAAAGCAAAAAAAAAAAAAAAAAATG
Organism: Argiope bruennichi; assembly: GCF_947563725.1. Taxonomy (NCBI): domain Eukaryota; kingdom Metazoa; phylum Arthropoda; class Arachnida; order Araneae; family Araneidae; genus Argiope; species Argiope bruennichi. The sequence continues at coordinate 84,064,528 of NC_079152.1, forward strand.
TACATAGGTAGCTTATTTTATATTTTATATATATATTTTTATATATTTTATATTTTTCATATTTTATATATATTTTTATTTTATAGTGGTAGTATATTTTTATAAAGTTGTATGTATGATATACTAAACAAAATGAACATAAGGGTTAATTGTCGTACAAATATTTTCCAAATGTTAGCAATTTCTTTAAAAAAAATGTTTTTTTCCAGTTTTTAACAATAGCTTACATTGTTACCCTGAATTCCAAACTGTTTTCATTGTTTTATCAAATAAGTAATTGGGTAATTTCCTTCCGTATTTGAGAGCTAAAGAAGGATGATTATGTTTAATATTTGTGTGGTTTACATGACTTATAAAAAAGTGATGTTACAATACAGTAAAAATTGGATGATAGATGATTAAAAGAAAGATTTACATTATGAATGGATCCATGAAATCATGGGACTGATCTCTAATAGAAAGGTTCATGTATACAATAAACAGAACATATTCAAGAGACGCTTAAAGTATTAGGCTTTAATATCTGATGATTATTGGAGTTATAGACATGAAATTACATCAATACGCTTTAAAGAAAATTGAACCTTTGAAATCAATACTCCCAGCGAAATAACTATAATCAAAGACAAATAATTTTAAATGTAAAGTAAGGACCCCTTAGTTGCGATTAAAATGAGTGAGGAAAATTTGAATATTATTACCTCAAAAACGAGCGATTTTAAACGACTCCGTCGACCGTCTAAAAGAAGATGTGTCAATCAGTAGATGGAGTTTCCCCCAAACCGATTAGTCTAAGTTTATGAAAATGTTGGTTACCCTAAAATTATAATATTCAAAACTTCACAATTAGATCAAATTTGTTCTCAACTTTTTTTTTAAGTTGAAAGAATATGATTCCTTAGGACTTTAGGCTGTATAAAATTTCAAATATATTTATTGACTGAAATAAAATAAAATATATTATTTAAATCATTTAAATTCTTTTGAAGAGAAACTAAAACTGAATTTTATGATGAATCTGAGAAATTTTTATTGAATACGTTTTTAGATTTTGCATAAGTTATGAAATTATTCTGTAGTGCAGACAAAACTTCAATGCCAAACAATTCTGTTTTCTGTCCTCATATTATTTAAAAAAAGATGCTTGATTTCCAAAAACAATACTTTTTTTGTATTAATCCATGTTTTATTTACTTCCACTATAATTTAAAGTTCAAATTTTATGGGAGCTGACAAAAAAATAAGAAAATTACACAGTACGATGAATAGAACGGCTTAATAATTCTATAATAGTATGAGTTATATGACTATCAAAGTTTTAAAATGCTTTGATGAAGAATATATTACCAATTTACATAAATATATTTAGTTGAAAATTTTAGTGAACATCAATCCCTGTGAACCAGCTAGCCGCCAAAGGCGCTTAATTTTAAATAAATATACTTTGTTGAAATAATTGTTATATGCAACAATACAATTCCGATTGGCATGCTTAAAAATTTTTCAGAATTATTTAAATTCTGACCTGTATGAAATAAAAAAGTGTTTTTGAATTCAGAATAATAATAAATCACATATTTTCTTAATTTAAAAAAAAAGCATTTGGCAATATTGATCTCTAAATTCCTTCAATTTCACAATTATATCCCTGGAAGGCATGCAAAAAGATTTATGTATCAGCATATAGATAGAAAATCACAAATACCAAGAAAGAAATTTAATTTTTTATTTATTTTACAAAATAAATGTAATACTATAAGACTGAGAATTGCGACTATCAAAGATATCCTCTGAGGGGGTTTGATCCTCCAACAAACAAGTGCATAAAAAGTGCCTTTTTGGATCGACTTCAAACGTAACGTCAACAGATTTCTTAATGCATAAAAAGATTCCTCCTATTGACGTCAGTTTGAAAGAGGAATTTAAGGAACAAATGACATCAAAACCTCTAAGCTGTTTGCGCAATTCTTTTCGATGAAAAAATGAAGCGTTATCTAGGATTGAAGTTTATATAGAGAACTATACCTACTGCCTCAAGACATTTAATATATATACGGATAAAAAAAAATTCCTATTCGTATGACACTTGTCGCAAATTCAACCAAATCCTTGACGTTGAAAAGAATAAAAAATATATAGGGGGAAAAAAAAGATAGAATAGGCGCCCTGAGTTGTCATTGTACGCCCCTAGAGCAATTCTCAAATCACAAGAAGTCAAATCTTCCGAGCAAACTGCCTATTTACGCTTCCTATTCGCCATTTTTTTTCGATATTTTTTATTCTTTTTGGTCTTTCCCCTCATCCTCGAGTTCCGCCATTTTCTTCTGTGTGTGACAAGCGTCCTTTGTTGCCACCGCTTGCCTTCGAATAAATACACTGCTGGAAGACGAAAGACAGGTCTCCAAGAAGAAGACAACATTTGCATTTTAAATATCTGTCAAACCGAGTCCTGAAAAGAGAATAAAAAGCTCAGACCGACACTTTTTTTCGACATTTCGCCCCTTTCCTCCAGTTCAACACGTTTGAGATTTTTGGCATATCGTTTTTTTTATGTATATTTTTTATCTTATCGTTTTATTTTTACATTTTTTTTTCTGCCTTACCAAGTGCTATTTTATTGGAACGATTTTCTCCCCTTTTTTTAATCTTTTATTTTTTTAGTGGGGGGTCGATGCTATTTTTTTTTCCTTCTAGCCACTGATATTGTTCAGATTTCTTTTTATCTCCATATTTTTTAAAGGATTCGACAAAGCATTTTTTGAAAAGGACATCGGGAAAACACTCAAGATTACTTCCTTTTCATCTTTAAAAAGACTTTTGTATCCCTTAAGAATCTGACCATTGTTTAACTGTTTGGTGTTGTCATGTGTTTTAATTTATTTTCAAGAGGTTGTTAAAAAATTTTCAATCAGCTTCAGTATCTATTATTCTCATGGTGTAAATATCTAAAGAATAAATCATCACATCTTAATTTTTCTTATCACTATTAAGAATATTGAAGAAAAATGCATTGTTTCAAAATTTTAATCTTTTTTTTAAATAATAATGATAATAAATAAGCTGCATCATTATTCCTTTCCTTCATAACTTGATATCGTTTTAATTTCTCATACATAAATTATTAAATGCTTTTGGTAACCAGCTAATTTGTTTTGGATATCGGCGGTATCTAATCTACACTAATAATAAAAATGAATGAATGTGTATATGTGTGTTAGCCCTTTACAGGTCAGATTGTTTGACCTACAACTAACAAATTTGGTATTTGTATACCTTGATGGTTGGCAATATACACTTCAGAAAAATTTCTTAAAAATTTTAATTAATTAAAAATAAAGCAAAATATCGGTGTCTTTTCACAATGTTATGGAACAAAAATAAATTCTATACAATATAAATTTAAAGAATTTTCGTTTTAATCAAGCCAATTTAAAAGCCGTGCAAGTTTTTGTTCAATTTTGGCAAATATATTTGCATATTGAGCAAAAATTTAAAATATCTTTTCTACCTAAAATATCTTTTCTGCTTAATATATTTTCTGCCTAAAATATTCTTTAGCATAGATATCTTTCTGCCTAAACTATCTTTTAGGTTAAATATCTTTTCCCTCTAAATATATCTTTAAAAAATATATTTTATCCTAATTTCCAACAATCGATTACGTTGCTGCCCTGAAGTTCAAACTGTTTTCGTTGTTTCAACTATCTTATTGCGTAATCTTTCCTTATTTAAAATTTAGGAAGAAGAATTTTGCTTAATTTTTGTGTGGTTTATGTGATGTAAAAAAAATTGAAGCTATAATATCGCGAAATTTAGAAGATAGTTGAACCGGACATATACGTTTTTAATATAGCTTAGATGTCATGGGATTGATTTCCATTAGAAATGTTCATGCACACAATGAGAGAGAATATGTGAGGCAATTAAAATATCACGGCTGTAATATCGGATAATTTGCTGTGTCCATGAACAAGAAGTTATGTGAATATAATTTAAATAAAATTAAATATATCCAATATTTCTGGTGAACCAACTGATCGTCAAAGGTCAATTCGCAAATTCTTATTTCATATAAAGGGCCATGCTCCCAGAAAAATTATCAATGTTCGTCTGTCTCCTAGTACCTCCCATTTCATAGAGAAATCTCAAAAACATTTCTGTATACATTTTCTATGGAAAGAAAACCAAGATAGAATTCTTTAGCTCTAACCAAAAAACCGATTTCGTCCGTTCAAATTTCACATGAATGCTCGTGATTTTTAGATAAATTATGTGATTTTCTTTCCTCCTCTGTTCTTTTTTTTGGGCAGCGGTGGCCTGGTGGTAAGGTCTCGGCTTGTGAGCCGTAGGATTTCAGGTTCGAGACCCGATTCCACCGAAGAACCGTCGTGTAAGGGGGTCTGTTGCACGTTAAATACGTCATGCCAAACGTCCTCCCGCTGGTGTGGTGTGGCGTGGAGAGAGGGTGCCAGCTCAGGTGTCGTCTTCGTCATATGACCGCGGTTCAAAATGACGAGGTCCGTCCCAAAATAGCCCTAGTGTTGCTTTACAACGGGACATTAATATAACTAAAACTAAACTGTTCTTTATTTTTTAGTGATAAATCGCAAAATAAAACTTTGATATCCTCAACCTTAACAAATAGGCCGCTTTCGCCATTTTTTAATAAATTAATTTTATTATTTTGTATATATAATAAAGAATCGGAATGCTGCATGTTTTTTTGTGTTTAGATATAAAATAGTAGTTTCTTTTGATATGTTAAATTGTAATTCTCCAAAATTAATTCTTTTAATATGGTGACTGAACAGCTGATAGCCAAAAGCGGCTAGTTAGAAATAAAAGTGGGTCTCTGAGAAATTCCAAAAATCCATTTGAGGCTGTTAAGGTATTTGTTTTCTTGCTACCACCGAAAATGATATTGTGTCGATGCATAATAATAACAGCTAAAGATTTATCTAAATTTAAAATTCATCGGAAATTTCTTCAATGTTTACAACCTAACGTGTTAAAAATGAATATTCATAGTACTTAAAATTTACTGAAAAAATTGAAAACAAACAAGCAACCACCTATAACTTGCATTTAAATTATTCTTTCTGGGCAATTTAGAGTAATTTCAATTAAAATTGTTTCCCTTCCATTAATTTTTTTAAAATAATGAAATGACATGATATACCTGGTTATATTACGCATAAATACAAAAAACATTTTAAAATCTATGTCTAATTAAATATTAATTTCCTTTCTCTAAATTTATAGTAATTATCGTTAAAATTTGATTAGAAAAAAACAGTTTCCAGCTTCAATCAAAATAATATTTTATTAGTCTAATAAACTAGGACTTTAATAACTTTTAATTTTTCTATTAAAAACTTAATTATTTGTAATAAACTATGTCAATAATTTTTTAATATAATTTCCTGGAATGGATAATTGTGTGTTTTATTTCAAATTTTTAGTTCCAAAATCCTGAAAAATGCTTTTCTACGCTGAATACATTTATAATTAGCCACCATATTTTACCTTTAATTCTCAACGAATAAGCTTTTTAAATCTTCCACCTCTATAAATCTGACTAAAAAACTTTTTCGAACAAAATAGCATTTGTGACATCGTATAACAATGTAATAAATTTTACTCTCCAAGCACTCAAAACATGCCAGTGATTTTTTTTTCTACTTCCACAAGCCTCTGTTATTACATAGTTTTATTTATGCATCTGTTAATCATTCGAAATGGATTGCGGAGAGATTTTTTTCAGCGCCATTCTCCATGGTAAGTGCTCTTGAATCATTAAGTTAATTAAGTGTACGGTCATTTAGATTAATTTCATTAGCTTAATTTCTCAAAAAACGCTACTAACTCCAAAGTGGTCTCGTTTTGGCTTATTTGTAGTAGGTCCTTAGTTTCTGTTTCAATTTTTTGGTCTTATCCTGCCTCCCAAAAGCAATATCTATCCTTCTATTCAGAAATTTAATCCTGTAGCTCTTCTGAAGCGCACTAAAGGGTCTCTTTTCTTCGTTAAGTAATTTGGCTCAGTTCATTAGTTTTTGCAAAACAAAATGGTTGTTTTTATTTTTTTTAATTATGAATGGTGTACTTATTAATTAACCTGCCATATTGCTTTCGTAATGATTGGTTGGAACATCGATGCATTTTATTTATGATCGTAAGTGTACAAGTCGCTTTAATGGACAACAAATAGTGTCGCCGCATTTTTAATAATGAATAGCTTGCATCGATTAAAAATAAAATGATAACTGCGTCCATGCTCTTTCAAAAGTTCCGAAGAATATGGAAGAATTATTTTTTTATGTTTTAAATATTCTGATATACTTTTCTTTATAGAAATCTAATAAGCATATTGAATTTTTTTAATGTTTATTCTGTTGACATTGCAATAAACGATATGGAGAGATGCATCTAAAAAACGAATTATGGCGATTTTCCTTAATCCAATTATTTAATTTAACATTCAAAATTGAAGAGAATTTGTTATGTGAAACAGGAAATGGTACAAAACAGTGGCTATAATTTTTCTCTCTCAAACAATGTATTTATAAGATAATTAACACATCGTTCTTTTTTTAAGCTTTTTTATTGGTTAAGTGGAGCTTTCAATGCTTTATTAGAATAGTTTATCTACAAAATAATTAAAGGCAAATTAATATATTGTTACGAATCTGTGATGTTGCTTCCCAGCATAGTTGGTTCCATCATTAGAAAGACTGTTTTACAGTCATCTGTATTGGACGGAGTCCGGGTGTCGCGTCGGAAGTTCCTGAGCTTGGCGACAAACTTGGCGACTTTGGTGCCAAAATAGATTATACCCGAAGCATCGAGAATTTTCCCGATCCGTCCATTAGCAACCGAGATACGCCTCGAAAGTTCCTGATTGGTTGAGATGCTTCTAGCCCCGCCTCCTGAGACCTATAAAAGGAGGCAGTCTGCAGCTGCTGGGCGTAGTAGTAGTAGGAATCGACGGTGAAGAACGGTGAAGAGTCTTCCATTAGCAGAGCAGCGACGGAGTCAAGCTAATGCTGAACTAAGCTGTGCGCTACTGTCTGCAGTAGAGTCTTGTTGTGTGCACGTCTCAACTGAAGATAATTGTCTTCTCTCTGCTGTATGTAGTTGTCGTCTTTGTGCTGTCCTGTTTGTCTTCGTGAAAATAAATTTGGTTTTTTTTTTCTACTGCCGCCTGCTGATTGAGCGTTCTCCACACCATATAACTTCCACTATCCAAACGAACCCGGAAATTTCGTAACAATATCATAAATTTGCTACCTTATCTAAAAATCAATATTCGCAACGAGGTAGCACTTTCTATATCTTCTTCTGTACAAAATCAGTATTTATTTAATATATTAATTGATACTTAATAGTTCTAAAATTATTGAAATATAAGTATTAACACTGGAATTAAATACCAAAACTAAATTTGTGAGCTTTAGTCTATTAGGAAGTGAGCAAAAAAATCATTTGAAAAATTTGACATTTACAAACATGTAACATTTTAAATTATCTTAAGACGTTTCTAATTTCAAATTTTTAACCTGACCAAGCGAATTAAAAGTTTCATTTTCTATGTGCTTTCTCTGAGAAATCTGATATAAAATGATGCATTAATTCTGCGATGAAAATATATTAATTGAAGTGCTTGTTTTTAGTATAAATACACCATATTGCCATTTTCTTTTGAATGCGTTAGAATCATTTTTACAATAAAACAATTTTACTCTAATCATAAATTAGATTCTCAGATGCTGTATTTACAAATAACTATCTTTTGATAATGGTATCATTTACTATCTATGTAAACTATATTCAATTATATTTGTGATTGAGAAAGGTAAGACAAATTTATATTTATTGATATTAGAGAGAGAATGTAAAAGGAGTAATGGTGAATGCCAGATATTTAGAACAAAAAAATATTGTAGGACGCAAATTGCGATGTTTACACTAAGGTACGAGTGCGTTTTTAATATCTAATAAATGTTTAATTTGTCTTTTTTCAGACAAAAAGAAGTTATGAATAATTTAATTAAATAGCTAAGTAAATAAGAAGTTAGCATATTGGTTATTAAAACATCTACGTTTCCTTTCCGAATAAAAAAAATTTAGTGATCATTTTAAAGAAGAGAAGCAGTTAGCGCTTTGAAAAGTCAATCGCCTGTCCTTCTGTAAAAGCGAAACCTACTACTTTTTTTTTCAGTCTTTGTTTACAAATTATAACTAAGCATGATTCTTACTGATGCCAAAATATAAACACTCTATGTAATATTGTTTCATTTAGAAATAATATTAAATAGAATGGTTTGTTGAAGAAATAACTAAGAATGTATTCTCTCTTTCACCCCCCCCCCTCTTCGTTCCCCCTAAGGTGTTGCACCAAGTAACTCTGCACATTATTCTTGCAACAGCATCTCATAATATAAAATATGATGTTTGCCATAGAGTCCATTATTTCTGTACAGAACTTTGCTTTCAGTCACTTTATCGAAGACGCCATTCCACAGCAATTCATTCTCATTTGGCGTACTCGAGGCCTGACACCAGCTACTTCCTCCACCCCCCACCCCCCAAATGCGGCCACACACAACACAAAATATCAAGTCATATGATCGGTGCTGCGTATAGATACTTTTTGTTTACTATAAGAACTCTTTTGAAACTTGTTTTGGCTCAAATACTGTTTCCAAATTCTGTTTTGTACAAAATAAAATGCAGATAAATATACATTTTAAAAATTTTAATTTAGCTTGCTACTTTTTTGTCAATGAAGTAATGTAATCATCAAAATATTAGAACTCTAGATTTTGACGAATCTCTACTTTTCAGACCTCATTTATGAAGAAGCATACGACTCGTATGAATTCAGACTGGATTTCGATTTTATCAGAGAGTGTATGATTGAATCCAAGTCTAAAAGAAACAGAATAAAATTTTTCTTAAGAAAAAAAAAATTATCTCTGTATATACAATGTTGTTCAAGAAAAACTGCATTAAAATTTTATATCAAAAGTTGTAATAAGTTTTTTTTTTTAACACTTTTTCGTATATGTAATATAGAGGAAGTATAGTCATCGTCAAAAAATTCCGGACTGGAGATTTTGACGTATCTACATGTTTTAGGTCCCCCTGAGTTCGAAATACTCATTTTTGAAATTTCGTCTTTTTGTCTGTCTGTCTCTGAATATGATAATTCAAAAACGCTTTGAGGTAGAAGTATGAAATTTCGTCTTTTCACCAACTTTGTAAACCATAAAGAAAATCTGTTCCAGCTGACTATCAGAATATAAGTGAACGCGGAAACTTAACTTGAAACTTAGAGCTAGATGAATAAATATTGGTATTAATGCTTAGCAACTAAAATGTAGATTCTTATTAAATTCTACGGGGCCGCGGTGGCCTGGTGGTAAGGTCTCGTCTTGTGAGCCGCAGGGTTTCAGGTTCGAGATCCGATTCCACCAAAGAACCGTCGTGTAAGGGGGTCTGTTGCATGTTAAATCCGTCATGCCAAACATCCTCCCGCTGGTGTGGTGTGGAGAGGGAGGGCGTGTGCCAGCTCAGGTGTCGTCCTCGTCATCTGACCATGGTTCAAAATGACGAGGTCCGTCCCCAAATAGCCCTAGTGTTGCTTTACAACGGGACGTTAATATAACTAAACTAAACTAACCTATCGAATTCTACACCAAATCTGTCCATACCTATCGATCCATGCATGTAGACGCAATAACTTAAAAACGCAATCAATTCGATAAATGAAATTTGTTATTTACATTGTTATTTGTTATTGTTATTTAACTACAACCGTAGTTCCGTGTCAAATTATTATATAAATAGGTTGAATAAAAGATGCTCCAAATACAAATTCTATCTTTGGGTACTTGTGTATCAACTGTATGCCAGTAATTAATAGCCACAAAAAATATCCTTTTAAAAAAATCGCAAGCTATATTCTGTAAAATGTTAGGTTCACTCCAAAGATCAATATTTCGTAGCTATTGTTCGCCAATGCCATGTAAGTTATTTGCGGCTTTATCCAAGAGCCATAATTTTATATGGAGGGGATTTTTATTATACAGTATGCGAGAAAGTTTTGAGGACGCCATTGCAAATGATGTTGATAAAGTTGTCGTATAATAAAAGAAGCCTGTATATAAATGAGCTAAACGATAAAAAAAAAAGAAAATATTATTATTTTATGTTCAGTCTCTTATCAATATTCTTACTTTACTATTCAAAATCTGTATTAAGTTACTTACATTTCCAATTAAAATCTTTTGATGTATTTTATGATCAATAAACTGTTTTTAAGAGAATTAAGCGTTCGGGATTTCTAAACCAAAAATTTATATTAGCTGCAAAAAATTTCTTATTAATATTTGAGAATCAACCAACATTTTTAAAACCGAAAATTCGGTATTTTTTAAAAAAATATATTTATTTTGTCTCATTTCCAGAAATAAATTATATTTTTGTCCTGTTTTTCGTTTTCATTGTTTCATCAAACATTTAACCGTGTGTCTTTTTTCCATTGTTGAAAGCTAAAGAAGAAAAATTATGTTTAAAATCTGAGTAGTTTACAAAGAGAAAAAAAATCAATTCCTCGAAACTTAGAGGATAGATGAAGCAGACATTTACATTTTGAATAGTGCTATGATGTCATGGGACTGTTCTCCATTACAAAGGCTCATGTACGAAATAAATAGAATTTAAATGAGATAATTAAAATATTCCAGTCTTAATGTCTGACAATTAGGTTGAATCATTTACAGGATGTCATATCTAAACAATTTATTTGAAACTGATTATATTCAATATTCCCAGTGAACCAGCAGGTGTCGTTAAAACTGGCAGCTGAGAAAAGCAAGAATCAGTATTCGCGTAAATGATGTAAAAATGGAGGAAAATTGGTGCTTATATATCCACTTCGAAGGTGCAAAAATTTGGGAATCATTCTTAGTTTGGGGGGGGGGGTCAGGAAATTTTTATATTTTCTTCTGTCTTAATCCAGCTTATTAGGAACTATATTTTTGGCTTCCTTTTTTTTTTTAAATGTTTTTGATTTAATACTGGAGCAAATATGGAAAAAGAAAAAACATCCGACATATTTAGTATTTTTTTTCTGTTGTTCTTTTTGTCCGATCACAATTCCAAATTGCGATGTCTACTCCATAAATATCCTTCATAATCTTCAAAAAGGTTTGTAAACATTATTAAGCAAAATGACTAGATTTTCACCATATTTTTAATGATTTTATACAGTATTGAAAAGATTGAATAATACTGTAAAACTCTTGTACTCATTAAATTAAAGAAAAGCGAAGGATAATACTCAATTCCCCAGATTTTTTCATAAAGTTACACAACGTTTAATTACATATAACGTTTTACGTTTAGCTTCGTTGTTGTTGTTTCTAATGGCACTTGCCATGGACAAGCTCGCTGACAAAGTCGGCGATTTTAAGCTGAGGATGCGCCTTTTGTTTTTTAATAGCTCCAAACAGGACCAAGAGCATGTCTTAGTTACTCACGCATCACATTCGCTTGCACAGCCCCTTTTTACAGAGGGGCACATTTACACATCTCACAGATAGAACAGATGAAGAACAACCATGCCCGAACCGGGACTCGAACCCAGGAGGTCCGGATCATGGGGAAGACGCGCTACTCCTATGCCAGGACGCTGGCATTCAGCTTCGTAATATACTGAATCGATTGGCTGTCTTTCTTGTGATCTATTGTATACAAAATTTGTTAAAAAAAATTCTTAAGTTCGAAGACCACACTCCAAATTTCACCTAAATTTTTGTGTTATCGCATTCACAGACACGTGGAGGACATGCCAACTAGTGATTAATCCTATTAGTTAAAAATTTAATGCAGATTTCCATTTTGATGTCTATTACCCAAAATTCTTGTGAAATCTATTCAAATTCATCCATTTCTGAGCTATCATGTTAGCAGACTGATAAACATCATTTCAGCTGGCGAGAATGGTCTCCTCGAAACTTCATCTCATCTCTCTAAAAACAGTTTTAACCACCTCGGCGTTAAGTTGTAGACCTTGAGCAGGGCCACGAATGCCGTAAGTAATCAAAATTTTAATTTTACAACCTCACTCATAAGCATTTTATACTTAATAGTAAAAAGGGGGGGAAAAAAGGTGCATTTTGGCGGGGGTTTTTTGGCGCATTTTTGGCGTCTTTTTTGACGCATTTTTGGCGTCTTTTTGGCGCATTTTTGGCGTCTTTTTGCAAATAAATTCAAAATTTGGAACAGAATTATAATCTCAGTTGTAAGATCACATAACCAATTGCATTTACTTAATTCGTTGCGTTTTTGACTTATCGAGCTAACATGCAAGCGGAGGTACCGTTTGATACAGTCAACCTATTGAGAGATTTTGCTCAAAATTTGATGCAAATCGGCACCTTCGACGCCAAATTTGAGTATCAAATTTTATCCTTCTAATTCTTTACATTTTATAGTTATCGTGTTCGCTTACACTCAGAGGAATGGGTCTCCTATAAATGGATTTTGTCCCAAATGTGATAGAAATCCACAAATTTGGTGTAAAGACCATGCACCAAATTTCACTCTTCCAGCACAAGGTTTTCAATTATCATGTTCACAGACAAACAGCCATCATTCCAAAAATGCAATTTTCGAACTCGGGGAACCTGAAACGTTCAGATTCGTTAAAATTTCGAGTTTGATTTTTTTTTACAGTTACAGTACTTTTTCTTTGTTTACCTAGCGCATAACAAAGTAAAAACATTTTTTTCTCGACTCTGAAAATTTTGAAACGGGAAAATTTATTAAAATTTCGCGAACAAATTCTTTGGCGACTACAATACTATCGCTTTAGATATATCGTACACTTGATAAAAATGTCAAATAAACTGAAATACACATAAAGAAAACGCCAGAATAAAAATTTCACTAAGATTTGTATATTGAATAGAGATCACTCGATTGTTTGCCGCAAGCTGCGATTTGTTTGATCTAAAAAAAAAAGCTTTTTTCAGTGGTCCAAGTATCACTGCAGGCGAGGAATTCCGTTGAGAGATGGATTGACAGAGCCTGCGGTGACAGAGCACAAACCGGAAAGAAATGTTTGACACCCGCAATTGATCGATGGCTCAGGGGGTGGAATGTAATTGCCGAGCGTATATAAAAAGCCACAGCATCGCGTCAGTGCTTGCAGATCTCGACCGCATTCATCACATTCTGAAACGGAAGAAAACACTTCAAAAATGTTTGTAAAATCTCCGATTCTGGTTTTGAGACCAATAATTAAATTATGCAGCCTATTTTAAACAAAAGAATGCAAAAAATGCATACATAAGATATTAAACGCTTAGACACATTTATGTTAATTCGTTTTTCTTCATTATCATGCAAGAATAATTTATGAGATTACAAATATAAAATTCATGATATGAAGAAAAGGTATAATTTTTTTCGGAATTATATCTTTGTCATTTTTTATAGCCTTCCTTACCAGTGTACCATTTTCCTTGCCTTTAGTTTTTTATTAACTTTATCGTATATGATGCATTGAAATTTTTAAAATTTTACCTCAAATGAATGCTGAAACTCCTCTATTTAGATCTCCAAGCATCTGGAAAAAAAAACTGGAATTATATTGTGTATCTCTCTTTTTATATGAGTAATCACATTAACTTAGAAACACTGCAAATTAGATAGATCAGTTTCGATCGATGAACCCATCAATATTATAGATCTGTAACTTGTTACAGATCTCTAATTTTTATATGACATATAAAAACTGCAGACCTGTATCAATTTCGGGCTAAATTCGTCCAAAACATGAAGATCTTTTAAACTTCTTGGTTTTATTTACCAAACTATAAAATTATGTACGAAAGAACTATACTTATTGTCATCCATGTTGGATAACATATTTCAGACAAAATATTACATAAAATATATAATAAATATAATATGTTGGATAAAATATTGCATTTATTTATCAGTATGTTACAATCTTATCTAATGAAAATATTAAATGCGTATATAGACAAGATATGACTAAAATTAGAAATAAATGCTTAACAATGTATAGCGATCAACGAAACATAATTATTAGTCGAATCGTCATCAAATAAATAATATTTCTGAATTAATCTTAGTTTACAAATAATTATTTTGAGACATTATTTTCCGATTTTCCATGAAAATATAAAATTTTAAATTCAAATATAGTGAAAAATCATGGTTTCCATGTATACCGGGTGGGCAAAAAATCCGTTAAAAATTCATAAAACCGCAAAATTAAGCAAAATAAAAAATGGTTTCCAGATTTAGCATCTTTAAATTACGAGATTTTTTTAGGTACGGGATTTTACGGGACGGGATATTTTTTAGGTAAGATAAAAAAAAAAAAAAAAAAAAAAAACAGCCGATAGGTGGCACTGGTATGAACAACTTAATTGGAAATATGCAAACGAGACGGATGATAATAAATCCTTATGCTCTTGATCCAGAATCAGTTCTCCGTTGCATGCTATGTAAGTAAATAAGGATGCTATGTGGGAAAGATAAAGCTTTGTTAGTGAAGTTGTTTCACCTGAACTAGGAATCAGCGACTCTTGCACTGCGTAAATTCCGACTTCAGAAAAATATGAAGAATGGATAAGGACCTTTAACAGTTGCAGGCCTCATAAAGCTTGTTCGGCAATTTGAGGAAACTGGATCGCTGGAAGATTGTGTAAGGTCCGGACAACCAAGTCTAATGCAGACACGTTCGGTGCGCATTGCAGCCAAAATGGAAACACCAGCTTACGAAACCGCGACAGGGACCAGCAGTGCACGAGAAGCTTGGGATTACCACCATCCTCGATATGCAGCCTTCTTCATGGAGTTTTTAATCAGTATCCATACAAATTAGTCTTGCCATGAACTTTTAGCATCGGATACTGCAGAGAGAGAAGCATTTGCGAGGTGAGTTCTCTTCAAAATTGAACAAGATCCCACCTGGGATCTTGTGGACAGATGAAGCTCATTTTTCGCTCCATGGTGACGTTAGTACACATAAATGTCGCATCTGGGCGACATCAAATCCACGAGTGTACGCTGAGAAACCACTGCATTCCCCCAAAGTCACAGTGTGGTGTGGGTTCACAGGTTCCTTCATCAAAGGACCCTTCTACTTTGAAACACAGTGTGCGGTAAATGGGTGCAAAACGGTGATAATAAATGTTCAGCGTTATTTAACGCTTCTGCGCGAAAAGGTTGTTCTATATTTGCGTGAAAAAGATGCGCTTTCTGCTTTTACGTTTTTGCAAGATGGAGCAACAAGTCACCCTGCTATTCCAGTCAAGGTATTCCCGATATAGACGTTCGGAGATGGGAGAATCATTAATAGACGTTGCAAGTTTCCATGGCCTTCTCGGTCACCAGATATGACACTAGTAGACTTTTCTCTATGGGGAAATTTAAAATCCCAGGTGTATCAATCCCGTCCATCCAATCTGTCAGAATTGAAAGATTCAATCCGCCGAGCAATGTCATGTATACATCCGGACATGCTGCACTCTGCCATTTCTGGATTTGTGACACGCCTGCAATGGATAATCACTTGTGGTGGTGGACATGTTGAACACGTATTGTAATAATAAGTGATTTGATAACATTGTCATTTTTGTTATTTGCGCATCTATTCTTTCACTTATGTACGAAATGCCACCTATCAGCTGTTTTTTTTAATTAATTTTCTTTCTTACCTAAAAAATATCCCGTGACTTATCGATGCTAAATCTTCAAACCGTTTTTTATTTTGCTTTATTTTACGGGTCTTATGAAATTTAAAAATTTTTGCGGACTTTTTGCTCACCCGGTATTAATGTTTTATAGAAACAGGTGAACTTTTTTACTGCTTTGGTTTGGCCCTCATATTTTGAAAATGATCACATAAAAATACGAAATTTTAGTTGGAACCCTTTGCTCCGTACTTTTGTGCCATACCATGAGTTGCGAGTTGATAAACTGTTAGGTAAAAGTTAATTTTGACTACATTTAATTATATTTTTATTTATATCGGGTAAGAACGATTCACTGCGCCACACGCAGGCATATCCCTCCTGATGGAAGGCATGTAAGACATGAGAAGCTTCCAATATGGTGGTAGATTCCCGCTATTGTGGTGTGTATAATAATGGTGTGGGTCGAATTATCTCCTGCCGATAATGAGACATGCATCATTTGATGATGTTATATCATGCTCCTTAGAATTAAACCGTATTTCCTTTCCACTGCTGTCTCAAAGTTTCTATCTTTCAGTTTAACCGCATGCTTTCGGGAGGGTCGGAATAGTCCAGCTATGCTTACACATAGGCACGGCATTTTTCATGAATTTATTTTTGACATTCTTATGGAAGTATCTGAAACAGTTGAAGGAAGAATGCATAAGGGGGAAAATTTTTCTGATATTTCAATTCTATTTCTAAATCCTTATTATAGATGACTCTAAATATTTAATATCTCTACCTCACTTCATTTCAAAAAATGTAAAACTTAAAGGTTTTCATTGTTGAAAACAAATTATGTTATAAGAAATTTTGCATTTCAATAAATAATATCATAGATTTATTTTGCAGATAATTTGACTTGGTGATTAGTAACTACAAATTTAATTCTGCGCAAAAAAAAAAAAAAAAAATAAATAAATAAATAAAAATCTTGCTTGAATGAAAGCAACAGTTGGCAACATTGTCGACTTAAGACGATTTAATCTTCATATTACATTTGCCGTAATTACCATTTCGTTTATAAGGTTGCTCAAAATTTTATTCGAAATTTTGTTTCTATTCCCTCCATTGTTTTCATCCATTTGATTTTAGAACACACGTTTTAAAAAATTAAAAGTGTCCTTTGCTAGTATAAGTATCTTTGGTTCTATATATATTAAAATTCATCGAGAAATTCTAATTGTTCTAGATTACTTCATTTCTACTCTCTCTCTCTCTCTCTCCCTTTTTTTTCTTTCTTTTTTGTGTGTGTATGTGTGAAAAAATTTATTAGGAAATAATCAAATGAGTGAAAAAAAAAAACTGATAGGAAAATAATCAATAGGCAAGACAGAATTCGAAACGTAACGTTTCTCCAGGAAATGGTAATACAACCAATATCCAATATATGAACTTCATCATACATAATTATGATATGAAGGATTAGTATTTGCATGTAGTTTTTAGGTAATTAATGACAATTTCTGTTCAAAGTACGAAAAAAATACTATGTGATATATTATTGTTCATAGTTAATATTCTAAATTTTGGGTTATAATGTATTTAAAAGTAATTCACATATTTGAACAAAAATTAGAAGGCATTTAAGCAAAATATCGTAATTGATAATGAGTAATTAAATTTTAGTAAGAAACCAACAGCTTTAAAATATAATTTTATAAAATTATTTTTGTTTAAGACACGTAGAAATGTGCATTAAGTCATTCATAGGTACATCATAGCTTTTCTGATTACAATGAATTAATTTGTCATTGACAATGGAAATTCAGTAGTTTTACAAGATTTTAAGTTATATAGCGTTGTGAAGTTAACTCTGTGTATAGTTCCTTAAAATCAGTTTGCTTTTTTTCATGATTAGCAATTTTCACCAGGAATATTGGTTATATTTAATTTCCATTAAATATCTTATGCGTAATTAATGAAATAACAATTTGGGAAAGACAGAGTAAATGCCCTGAACGTCCTAACCTGGTGTGTATGTGTGTGTGTGGGGGGGGGGAGCAAATGAAACTGAGAAATACATTAGTTTCATATGACAGAATAGCACCTATTTTTTAAATCTTTTATTCCTCAGAATCTTAAAAATTCAAATGATTCTAATCAAGTGCACATTCTTTTTTACAGCGTGGGAACCAATTCTGACTCGTGCATCAAGTTATGAAGTTGGTTATATTATTCTTAAACTCTTATATAGTTTAACAATAACTGCCTCAAATAAGATATAATTGCAAAATGAGATAAATTAGTACGTCAAGAACTGAAAAATAAGCTCTATTTTTTAAAATTTATATAAATTAAGTAAATTTAAAACCAAACAATTTTTGAAATAATCAAAACAAGTAAAAATATATATGTTATGAGAAACATTATTTTGAACGTAACACAAAATTGATCTTTCGATTATTTTTTATTTCCATTCGCATTTGCATCACTCGATTTGGTATTCTTTCCTCTGAAGACATTATCTATATCTACTCCCTGAAACTATTTTGCAACATTTTATCGAATACCACGCTGCTGTATGATAAGTCAGAAATTCTAAAATGTGAAAATGAATCAAGAGACCTCTCGAAGCTACCCAGAAGAAATCCTCTGTGGTTAAATGATATTACAGAGATGGGAATTTCATTTGTTCAGACGAATTCGTTGCGCCTGACCGTAATTTTTCACTGTCAGATTACAAAAAGGAAAAGCCACATTTCATGACCTCCTTAGCTCAAAGGAAAGAGACAAATTTTCGATTGAGCGAAATTTCACTTTTAAATTTAGAGTTTCTTCTTTTGCTTCGGCCTCTTTCAATCTTGCAGTGGCACCAGTAGCAGCGGGGAACTGTGTATCCAATCTCGATTGCGTCTACTGTAAAATGCTGATGCGGCTAAGTTAAGCCGGAACTTTGGAAATTGTTTATGTATGCCACTTTTCTTTCTGGGTTCACGATAAATGTTTTACCATTTGATAGATCTTTTAAGTCGAGTTTTAAAAAAGTATATCTTCAGCAGTCGTCGCAGCAGAAACACTAAACTTCATGATTTAAATGGTTTCGAATTCAGAAAATAATGAATTAGCAGCAAATGCATACTAGTAAAACTTCTTCAAATGACAAAATATTACCTGAGTTTTAACAGAAATGTATATCATTGTTAACGCTCAGTTAATAATATTAATGATGAAGACGCACTAGTACATAATGTTTAGATCAAAATTATTATAAATCCGTAAGTATTTCATGAAATAGGATTGGAAGGCATAGGGTTTGATATTTGCCTTAAAGATATTTTAAATTCACTTAAAAAAATCGATACACAACAGCAGTAAATACAGCATTATCTAAAGAGCAGATAATGAATCTATTTCTTCAAATTTTTCATTGACTTGGATAAGAATTTATTTGTGGGAATTCTTTTATTGTGGTGGGGATCCCACGCCTTCTTTGAAAGACAATGGTATATATTTGTCTCCTTATATATACATATATAGTAACAACAAAATAATTTACTTTATTTTTTGAATCTCTCTCTGTATTAATATAAAAATAGTGAATTAGACAATTTTACTTCCATTGTATGCAAGATATATCTGAATTAATGTACCAAATTAATGACCTGTTTTTAGTTATAAATTAATTGATATATGCTTCTTTACTCGGAATTAAAATCCTTTCATGCGCAACATTTTTAACGCAAAAACTATTTTGTATAAAGTTTTTAAAACGCTATATTATGCAAAATCTTTTTTTTTTATTGTCTGTTTTTAATTAAAATTAGAATATGAACTGTAGCAGGCGATTTTTATAAAACACCGATAGCTAATTTTCTTCATAATTTATTAATATTTGCTTGGTTGATAGTGCGAATTTTGTTCACGAATTTTGAGATACAAGAAATGTTGCCATCATTTGCGCTATTGATTCAGACTTAATATGGTTAAATCACTGTTTTTTTTACACATCACATTTTAACTAAAGAAAAACTGAAAAAATAGTTGTGAAATAGCTCGAAAATTAAGAAAGGCAAAAATTTTGTTCATTTTTAATTAACTAAAGAGTTAGTTAATTTTTGTACCTGTAAAAGTTGACAGTATTCTTTCTCAAGTCTTATATAGTGAATGTGCAAAATTTTGTTCTAATTGATTCAGTTGCTTAGGTGGAGAGGTGGAACTTACATATATAGGCACAATGTCTTTTATTTATATAAAAAATAATTTAACAAAAATAACTTATACAGAAATTAATTGTATAATTGGTAATTTAACTTCTTCCCCTGTTATATTTTTACTGAGAAATAGCTAGTGCGATAGGTAACAATGATAATGCAATAAACAACTTTTTTTATGTATTTTTCAATCTTGTTGAATTAAATCTGATTATTTTAAATTTTTTAATAAAAACTATTCAATTACTTTATAATAATAAAATGGAAAATAAAATTCTAAAAAATTCAGTTTAATAATAATTGCGCAAATGGAAAATTGTTTTGAAAAAATAGGGAGAAAGTAAAGATGCTTGTTAATTTTTCCTTAAAATCAGATTTGATTATTGTTTCTTTATTACTCTAATAAAACCAGTTTAATTATATCAATAGATATCTATATTGCAAGTAAGTAAAACTGAAAAAATATCTATTTCCAACGAAAGATATAGTGTAGGTTGGATTTTCTGCGTGCCATTTTTTGGAAAGATCAAAGCTAAAATTTTAATACTGTTTCATCATTCAAAACTATGCTTAATAAGACAACAACAAAAATACTAGGACCACTGTACCACTGTTTCCTAGCAACGCCATTGGCAAAATGCCGTTTTTGGTTATTCTATTAATAGTTTTCTCGTGGTGAAACAGCATAATTCAAATATGAATAATAAATGATGAATCAATCACCATTTTAAAATCGGAAAACTAAGTTGCCTTTCTTGCTTGTTGAATGTAAATAATAGAAAAATTTATTTAAGAAATATTTCGATCCCTAATCCTATTGTATTTTTTACTTTAATTCTATTATTTCTTTACATTAGTTTTATATCCCAAATACCATTCTTGGGAATGAGATAAAGACAAAATTTCAATCCTTCTACTTGTTTTTTACGGCCAAGAATGGCGAAGTATGAAGAAAATCTAAACACGAGCACCCATTTACCTATATCATGCTACTGTCAATGCTACAATTATTTCCAATATATACCTATCGAAACTGGAAATAAGAAGGACCACAAATAAATACTGGATAGTTGGAAATAAAGTTATATATTCAAATCATTACCCTGAAAACTAGTGGATTAAGTACATCAGAATAAATGGTATTAATTTCTGATCAAGAAGAAACGAATGAAATCAAAAAGGTCCTATTAAAAGCATGATTCAGTGATAATCATGTTGCATATTTTTTAAGATTTATAAATGATAAAGAATGCATTAATAACATATTTATATAACCAACATGATGTTGATTTATTGAATGCATATCATGGACAACGAAAAGCTCATAGATAATAAATGATTATTTTTTGCCAGGTGGTTCTTTACTTTTCAATTATTATAATTACTTCTATTATGTCATTTATTACCCATGTCCCAATATAGCGCATGCCGCAGAAATGTATTCTTTCTATGACTATTATTTCTTCGTCCGCCCCTCCCCTTCTCAGCAAAGCTCTGAACAAGAATACTTCAAGTTCTAACAACTCTATATTCTTTCAAGACCGAGAAGACAGAAAGGTGCTAAGTCATTGCAAGAACTGCACCCCCACCCCCTGAGGCACGTAAAAAATAAATGATGGATGGCCCCCACTATCATTTTCAGCGGTACGATAGCGAGTCCATGAAATATTCCCAAAACTTTTTTTAACAAGGTCAGAAACATCTCGATATCTGCCCCAGCGGCCCTACACTCTTCACCCATCCACCCCCATCCCACAAAATGGAGAGAAAAAAAAAAGAGGGAGGGTGTCGTGGCAAACGGGAGAAGCGATTAATTTTTTTCCTCCTTCATTCTCCCTTCGGGAAAGGGCGATAACATTTTAGAAAGAAGGAGGTCGTGTCGTATCTGTCAATGCATAATTACATACAACCCGCCCTCCAAGATCAGGATTTAAAATGGTGTTGAAAATGATTTCTATAATCATGTCTTCAATGATGGCGGGATGGTCGTTAGTTCAGAAAATGTTTTCATTTGAAGAGCTTTCGATCAGGTCTTGATTTCTTATTTTGAATACCTTATGTGCCGAAATTTTTTTTTACGTGCGGGATTTTTTACATATACTTTCACCCTACTCCTACTTACGCGTAGGCGTAGGGTAAAGGAGGAAGTTAAAAAAGAAATTTGATGTACAGTAGATCACGGTTTAACAAACTAAGTTGTGATCTAAACACTAATTCCGATATAGTTTCTATTAACCTTACAAGAAGAACAAATGTCATACCACAAAATTAATTTTCTTTAAACACATCTTAATACATATGCTGCACCACTAAACATTTAGGGTTTTATCACTTTTATCGAACTAATCTTTATCTGCACAGAAATACTGCTAATGGTAAATTGTACACCAAGAAATTTCCAAACATGATAAATTGGATCCATTGGATGTTAAGTTATCAGATAACCCAATTTTGTTTTAAAAACAAAGCAATTTTATAGATATAAATAATTCATCTTACGAAACATTTTCTTTATTTCAAGTAAAAAAAAAATTTTTTTTTCATGTTATTTTGAAAAGTTAAAATCATTTAGCCTGACGTCACTTTTTTTCAGAAGTCGTCAATTTTATCTTTTCTAAGTATCATGTCAGTCGTTCTGCTTGTTTTATACCATCCTGTAGGTAGTTTTATATTTCTTAATTTTTAGATTATTCCATGAGTGATGGGTATATTAATACTAAAAATAGTGGAAAATCTCTCTCTTTCTTTTTCTCTCTTTATGTGTGTGTTAGCGCTATGCAGTGCACATCACTAAATCTAGAGCTACGAAATTAAACATAGGCATACTTTGGAATGTGGAAATGTGTACGTCGGAGCTTTGTTCTTTTTTTAATTCTTTTAAAATCTTCTTTAAATAAAAATTATGCGACTTTTTTTCTTTGATAATTTTCGATAATATTATAGCATAAAAATAATTTTTATACCATAAAAAATTCATAAAATATTTGTCCTATAATACAATTTTAATTGCAGCGCATTTTTATCATGCGAGAAACATGCTGTTGTTTTGGTTAGGGACTTTTGAAGCCTTAAAAAAAATATGATTTAAAAGCAAAAAAAATATGATTTATTGGAATTCATAAATTACAGGAGTTTTTTTTCAATCGAGATCATAAATAGGAGAAAATATTCCAAAACTCAAACGTTTCAGATTAGTTTGTGAATCAAAATCATCTAACAGTTTTATTAAAAAAATATCTTTGTAGAATGATCATGGTGCGAAGTTCAATTACTTTTTTCAAAATGATTTTGATGTTTCAGCTTATTAATGTTTTTCATGGAAGGAGCAATGATTTAAACATTCTAATTTTTGCTCTTAAAATTCCTACTGGCAAACAAATCTGTCCTCGCATGGTAATTTGAAATTTGCGACAGCAGAGTTCAATTTTTTTTCTTTAATTTTAATTTTTAATATTTAATTTTAAGTTTTAATGGCATTGAGTGATATTTTACAATAATGTTTTTCTTTGTTGCAATGACATTATTATTTTCATTGTTATTACAAATATTTCATTTTGTTATTTTATATTTATGTTTTCTTCACTTTGTTTATAAGAAAGGTCTGAAAATCTGACTTGTTTCATACTGAAAAATTTCTTTTTAAATTATCCAATATTACAGTTATTATAGATAGTTTCAACAGAAAATAATGATGAAATTTTTTTTATAATTAATTCATTTTTAAACATTGATATCTTAATTGGATGTATAAAAATATTTCTAGTTAATTAGAAGTTTTTATATTCTATTGAAGCGTACTGGACTTTTTAGTGAATAAATAAACAAAATTTTCCTAAGATTTTATAAAAATTGTGAAATGCATTAGATATCAAATAATAACTTTACGATGAGATCCTGAGAAGCATTAGACGTTAATGTTATATTGTTTAAGGAATTACTAATTAAGTGTCTACAAATGTTGAAAGAATAACAGATAATAATTTGGAAAAGCGTTTCAAATTTAGATGAATAAGAATTCTTTTAAAAAAATTACGATTGTATTAAAAAAATTACTTTTTTAAAGAGTTTGGAGGACAAAACTAAAATTGTAAAAACTTGAGATGCAGACAAAATAGCTTAATTAATTGAAATCGACGTACATCTATGTTTCATTTTATTTTTCGTATAATGATTGTTCAGGAATTTTTGCTTCTTATGTTATTCATTGTGGCTTTATACCCTTGTCCTATAGTTATCGTATCTCATGCTTTTACTATTTTTATTTTATCCTCCACATTTTTGATAAAAGATTATTTTTCCATTATAATCCACTAATAAAAACATTTGACAGTATATTATTTTCTAGTTTTTATTCTTTATTTCTTATGATATTCATTCTAACTTTTAAAAAAGAAATGTGAAACACGTATAGCGGTATCCGCTAATTGAACACGGTCACATTAACTCGTCAACGTCTTGTGCAAATCAATTTACCAAATCGGCCATATTTCTTTAAATTTACATTCATGTTCTAAACCGTAATATAAAATTTTATATCACGGTATAAACTATAAATTATAAAATAAATAAAATTATAAATTATAAAAAATTTTTATTTGAAGAAAATTATCTTCCATTAAAATTCCAAATTTGAAGAATAAATCTTCTAAATATTAATATACATTTAATATATATAGTTCTGTACATATTCTATACATTTATAATTAATATTTTACCAGAATAATAAGTGTTCTAATTCACATTAATAATATTAATATTCTACGAATTAATTTTTAATTGTTATTTTTACGTTTTAGACGCTCTTTTGCTTTGAAATTCACATCAAAATTTGACACGGTACTACAGTTCTAGTCATAAGACAACATACAACTTTCATTGATTTAAGTCATTCCGTTTATGAGTTATTGCGTTTACAAGCATACAAAAGACAATAAGATTTTGGATTGAAAACAACTTTCTAGCTCCTAATTTCAAAGCAATTACAGTTATTCCATTTTATTCAAAAACTTTAAATATAAAAGTTTGATCGTCTTAATTAGGCTCTAATTTGGCTAATTTGATTTATTTTCCCATCTTGAATATTAAGGAAATTATAGTGGAATGAAAATTTTAACTCACCACTATTTCCACCCTCTTTACATTTCTTCCAGCATATTCCAAACCGGTTAAAATTTTTAGTTAACTTGTAAACAAGATAACATGGACAAAGCCTTATTATTATATATCACTTTTCAATTAAAACTGTTTAGGGATTTAAGAGTTCTAGGGATCCTGAGCGGTGAAGAACTGAAATTTTTTTCCTTAAGTCTTGTCATGAGCACCATTGTGATAGATAGTCTTCCAATAAGTAATCTCCCTAAAATTAAAGCTAAGATACAAGATGGTTCAATTGAATATTTACGTTTTTAATAACGTTTTGAAGTCGGATGTTAGGGGAGAGTTTCCATCAAAACATTTTATGTATGTAATAAACAGAACTTATGTAAGACAATTAAAATAAAATGGCTTTATTGATAGAATTCGGTGGTATTATGCACATAATTTAAACGATTTATCTGAATTCAAATGATACCAATATTCCCAATGAACTATCTGGAGGATAAAATAAAAATGAAATTTTAACACTAGGAGAAAGTTATGGTTTTTTATAGTACTATGATGTCTTTTGATTTGATTCTATTCGGATACTGAACAGATAGCAGATAATGCTGAACAGATAATATACCAGACTATTAAAATTATACAGCTTTGATATATGTTAAAATTTTATTGTTAAATATATTTCCTGGGAGGAAGTAGGAATATGAACATAAAGTTATGAAGTTAAAATTAAATAATGAACATGAAGTCTTGCATTAATAACGTAATGGAAAATAAAAACTACCCATTTTCCAGGCGCAACAACTGGTTACCAATGGCAGCTTGTCATTCATCAATACATAGCTTCCTATCTATTGATAGGAAAAGAATCTCGGACGTGAAATTAGGAAATCGTAAGATTCATGAAAGAACAGTTGTGCAGGTAGACCTATTAGCCGTGAAGCCTACTGACCACTATGATAATATATTGCTGGTTCTGAAATTTGAACAGAAAGCCTTCATCACCTGACTATGTTTTAAAATTTTGGAATTTCATTAGTTTATTTGAAAATGGCATGTAGATACGATAAATTAGGTTGAATCGGTCTTCTCTTACATATTTTTTGGTTATGCTAAACCATATTAATATAATGTGTCGATTTGTCGATATCTTTTAAACCAAATCAAAGGTTATGAATTGATGAACTATTCCTGAATCTTTTGTGAGGGAAGAATGTTAGATAATATTATAGGTATATGCGCTAGAAATAGTTTTGGAAATTAACACAATTATGGAAACCTAAAACATATGTTTATTTCGCACTTCGATATAATTATTATTATATTTACTAGCAAAACCAGTATATGGCCAACATCTCAATTCCATATTTATCTCCTAATAAAGTTGTTTATATTTACAATTTTCAATCTAATCGGTTGCGGTGCACTTAGAATTTGTGGTAGGTGTTTGTTATACCTTCTGTCATTTTCTGTGATACTTGCTTATTGTCTATATATATATATATATATATATATATATATATATATATATATATATATAGAAGAGCTGTTTTAAATTTTCAAAATTGTTAGAAATTTAGAAGAATTTTTTGATGATAATTCAGGTTTTATTCCTTTGAAATCGATAATTCAGTATTTCTGTTTGGTCTTTTTTAAAATAAAAGATCGTGATAAATTAATCCTAAATTACTTTTATAATTTTTAATAACTAAATCTTTTTGATTCGTTTAGTTATAATACCTTATCACGTCATTTAAATCTTCTTTCTAAATTTTAATTGACAACTTCATCCCATAAATCTAAGAAAGTTTTAGAGGTGCAATATTTTTTGCATTATTTTCATAATAGTATTCGTCAATTTATGAAACTAATTAAAATTGTTATTCAGAGATGTCATTGAATTTTCATCCATTTTATTCTGTTTTTATCCCTGTTATAGGAATGACAAAGTGGATTGAAACAGTTCTTGTATGTTATGACTAAAATATCTCAAAAAGGGTACAAATTCGTAAACTGTTATTAGTATCAATCGTAAACTATTTGCAGTAGTCACATTCAGACATACATTTTTCTTGGGTGAATCAGGAATATGATTTCTGTATTGTACCTTACAGGTGGTTGACTTCTTTATCATGCATATATTTGTTATTTTATTCAAACAGATTTCTGTAGAGGAGATGCATTTAATTCAATATAGATTCTATCAATTTTTAAAACAGTTCAAGCAAAATATTTAAATTATTGGCATTTTTAAAATTTTTTTTAAGTCGTTTTATTTTAGTGAAATGTGTTCATAGTTTAAGAAAGTCTGCATATAAAAGTAACCTGATGTATGTTAAGATAATTTTGTTTCAAATAAATAGTGTATAATTGTGTATGTGAATGTGATAACTCAGAGCTAATAAGCTGGAGTAATGTATGATCACAGTATGTATAAGCTGGAGTAATTAATATATGATCACATCACAATGTCAGGTATGTTATTTTTTTTCCCCTACAAAAATTATCAGAGAAGAAAAATATTGTTCTAAAATACATATTAGATTTACTTCACTACATTACAAAGTTAGTACAAAGCATTCCATACTGTAGAAATATATTAGAAAGTCGATGGGAGAACTTTTGAAGTATTGTAAACCACTATTGAAACCAAATATGTAAAGGTAAAGTTAAATATAATTGTGTACAATGGATATGCCAGTTGATTTAACATACTGTTACTTTGAATAAGTGTAAAGATTGTATTTAAATCAATTTGATGTTATTATATTTCTTAGAAAATGGACATATTATATTTGTTTATTCATTGCAATCTCCAAAAGTTTAAGCTGTATCATTGTAAACAAATAAAAACTTTAGTTTATTATATATATTAGAATTATTTTATATCACAAGAATATTCTCTTTTGAATACGTTATAAAAAATATATTGCTTAAAACGAGATTCAATTTGTGTATTATAATGTTTGATGAAGCCCGCTTAGTTATTTTGGCCACACAACAATAAAGAGAAATAATACAGACCAAATACTGTTTATCAGATGTTGGTGTGTTTTTAATTATTATATGTATAGTAATGTTATTCTTAAATTTTTTATATGGAAAAATTGTACAAGATTTAATTTTTTTCTAAAATCTTACTTTAATATTGCTGAATTATTTTGTTATTAACAAAATATTTATTGTATTTATTTCAAGGTTTTTTTAAAGTATTATTTCAAAATACATTAAGAACTGTGTTTTTGTCTTTGTAATTTTTAATATAAACTTTTTTGACAAACATTCTGGCTCGTCTTCAACCATCATTGAAGTATATTTATGTTATTTTAACATTTGAATAAGTATAAACAAAAAAAACTTGCTAATTTCCTATATTATTTATTAATGGATTTTTTTAACACTTTCAAATTGAGATATGTCATGATATATTAGGAACAATTAATTTGATTGGCTATTGACAGTATTAATGGATGTCTCATCAATCACTAAAGTATTATTTTGGAATGTTAAGTACTTTTATGTACAAGTTCTAGGAAGATACTGTTTGACAAGGAATTCTGAGACGAACACATTTCGACGATTCCATCTCATTAAGGGGTGAGACGCAGAACAATGAGTGTATTTTCGGTATTCACCTTTGACCTTGGACTTCATTGTTAAATGTAAACAACTCCCCCTTTTGTCTTTCCTCTCACCCATATTTTGATGAAATTAAGCCCATCCTAACGCATGTGCAAAAGCGCAGAGGATTTTACAAAGTAGCAATTGTTGTCAAGCAATACATAGAAAAATTATTTTGAAATGAGAGTTTATGTAGGATGGCTTTAATTAATGTAACTATATAATTATATAATTTGTATTATATATTTGTATGTCAGAATTGAATTCTTATTAACACATTTCTACCAACCAATCTTACAGAAAAGACTTTTTTCCTGTTAATAGAACAAAATTGAATTTAAATTTTGTTGCATTTTAGCTCAAAAGTTCAGTTTTGTGATTACAAAATAAGAGAGGGAAAAAAAAATCCCAGAGATTTTTTAAAAGAAGGATAAGAAATACAAATATCAATTTTATTTGTATTTTTCATCTATTAATAATTTTAGGTATAAATTAAGGTATATTTTTAAAAAAATTGTTCTTGTAAGCTTAACATTTTATTTTTGAACTGAAAAGGATATAACCAGTCCTAAGAAATGGGGGAGGGGGTAGGCTAATGTTTACTTTTAAAATTAAGTAAAATCTATAAAATTAATGTTAGCCCTAATAACTCTTTTAAATGAAGAGTACATTGAAAAGATCTTGTATACTTTTATTTTAATTTTATGTGTCATGAATTTTTATACATTTCTCTTAATTGTTTATAAATTTTTATATGTATATACTTTATTTCTTCAAATTAAAAAAAAAAAAGAAAACAACTTTAGTTATAAATTTGAATCTGCAATTATTCTGAATAATTTATCATTCCTTGTTGAATTAATTTTATATTATTGGAATTATAAAGATGACAAATTCTTTAGCATATGGTATTTTGATGTTATTGAATATTCCATGCATTACATATGTGTAATATTATACATTTTTATTGTATTTGTTATTTTGATTTTTTTAAAAATTCATTTGATTAATCTATTACTTCTAGTGAATGAAAAACTTTTTCTATTTATTCTTTTTAGCAAATCACTTCAACAAGATATGTACCTTCTAATCATATCTAGTAATATGTGAACAACCAAATCTTTAAAAATGATAAGTGTCCTTATTCCAAGTTTTCGTCAAGTTCAAGGAAATCATGGAAAGCATTTTACTGTATGTAGTTGTATTCATATATTAATATAATATGAAGTGGTAGTGTGATTTTATACTACAACAATCTTAATATTTTAACAAATAAATGTAACAAAAATAATTCTAATACTTCATTTTAAGTAATATTTTTTAAATGTTAAAATCTTGATTTTTTTTTTTTGTATTTATTAAATACTATTGCTATTTTGAATACCGTAACTTTTTTAAAATTCATTTCTTAATTTTTGTTTTATCTTATCCATGTTGTGCAGTCATATTTAAAATATAAATGGTTAAATTAAGGTTAATTCTTACTTTTGCTAAATTATTAAATATGAATTGTTAGAATAATTTTAAAAATGCTGGCATTAAGCTTGTTTTTTCATTGTTTGAAACCCAATTTTAATTGCATGCCTTATTCAAATATAGATGTAGATTTTATTGTTATATGTTTTTGCATTTTTTCTTTGTTGAATTGTGCGTGCATTTAATAGGTTTTCCAGATTGAAGTATATTCATCAGGAAAATGTCATAGAATTGAACGAAGATATCGTGCCTTCCATTCTTTACACAAGCAGGTATATTTGCTAATATTATAATATATTATGAAATCTATTTAAAAGAACTGAAACTAAAAAATTTAGTGATTTTTTTTTTGTTCATCATTAAATAACTTTATTCTATTTGTAACCTAATTTTATATTTTTTTCTGTAAAACTTGTGTAATTATAATTAACGTAACGAAACCATTTGAATCAAATTTAACTATTAAACTGTTTAATTGAAATATTTTATTTTTAGAATATTTTTATTATTTATTTTGGATATGGAGTCATTGATTTTAATTTTGTTAGAAAATTTAAGTAAATTAACTTGCCTCACAAAATCATGTATTTTAGAAAATTTAAGTAAATTAGCTTGTTTCACAAAATTATGTATTTTTTCTTATAGATTTCTCATAGAAATTCTCAATTCTAAATTATGTGTTTTAACTAATTGGAATATGTTGTTATAACATTGCATTTGAGTAGAAATTCTCTTTATCGTAGATGCATATGAACCAGTTTTTATGATTTATATCTAAAATACAATCAAATGTAGCCCTATTATGAAGTCGTAATAATCTATATTCATTCCTGATTAAAATGTTGCATTGCTTCTTAATTAATAATGTTTGTTTTGTATTATTTTTAAATTTTTTTATTGTTAAAACTGTAATATTCCCTTCTTAATTAGGAATAAGAGAGGTTTATTTTAAGAAATTTTATTCAAACCAATGTAAGGTTTCCCTCAATGCCATGTTTTGATATTTAAATTATATTTACTATTTTATTTAATATTTAAATTATTATTTGATATTAAAATATCAAAGAAAAGAGAAATGTCAAAGAAAACAGTGTCAAAGAATTCATTACAATTTGTTTGCACTGATTGCTTGTATTTAATTTAGATGAATGATGAAGTATTTATTGGCTTCTTCTGTATTGCTATAAAAATCTATCCAAGTTCCTTTATTTTTGATTATTCTGTTAAGGTGAAAAACTAAGTATTTATTTTTTAAATTATTAGAAAAAAATCCACCAACTTCTCAAATTTTTTTATTTTTGATTATTCTGGTTATATCTTTTCTAAAAACAGAAACTGAGTGATATTTAGAAACGTATTCAAATAATTGCTGAAAGTACAACAAGAATATATAAATACTTTTGTAGGTTTTATTTTTTGAATTTTTGTTATTGCATGTTTTTCAAATTAATATTTTATACAAAACAGTATCTTTGAAAATGCTTCTTATTTCATTTATTTATTTCAATCTCAGATTTATATATATTTTTAGCTAAAACATATTATTCATGCTCCTGAATTTCCACCAAAGAAGGTTCGTAATTTGAACCCAAAGGTTCTTGAACAAAGAAGAAGAGGTTTGGAACATTACATTCAAGTGAGGACTTTTTAAAATATTATTTTTAAGTGTATCTTCTTAACTTGGAAGATTTTTAATAACTTAAACATTTTTCTTAAATTTAGGAACTTTTAAAGCGTAAACCAGTGCCTAAGCAGTTATTGAATTTTTTATCGCTACCCGGTGTATCCCCTGCATCTAGCTTGAAGTAAGTACTTTCTGATGTAATATTGTTTTAAATAAAAAAAGTGTAAGATTCTAAAATTGTGCAAAATGGAATATGTGTCTTTTATGTCAAATTTTTGAAATATTCTTAAAGGTCTGTTGAAAGCATTACAAAAAAAGAAAGAAAGAAAAAAAAAAAAGATGCAAGTTATGTGTATTTATAAAGAGAAATTAAGTCATAAATTTTTTATGATTTATGGTAATATCTATTTGTATTTCAATCAAAATTACCATTTCCTATTGTTACAGCTTCACGCCGATAGATGGCGTATCTGTCGAGTACAAAGTTCCTGTTAATTCTTTTTGTATCAGAACGTAGAGTGTGTAAGAACGATTCTGTGAAAGAGACGAGGCATCCAACTGTGAGAGGTGTCCTAATCTGTAGCAGTCTACATGAAGTGGCATAAAAAATGTGTCCGAAAATAAAATGGTGTTCACCAGAAAGAAATGAGTAATTATTTGTAGAGAATTACATTAAGTGGTCCGTCGAGCCGGAGTATTGAACCATCGAGAGTTTTGTGAAGTCGGCAAGTGTTTCTGTTTTGCCGCGTGTGTTTATTTGATATTGTTCTCAGTGAATTCTGAATCCTTAGAGTGATCTTCAATGGATATAAAGTGTAAATTCCTATGATTGGACTATCCGATGATTGGATTATTATGTCCGTTTTGGTTTCAGGGTAACTGTGAGTATACTTTTGTTTTCCAAATTTGTGTATTAGTTTCGTTTTTATGAGTTGCATATATTCAGAGTTCTCTTTTCAAAATGCTTTCAAAACTTAAAAAGAGTGAATTAATTGAAGTTGCCGAGGAACTAGAAATTGATATTCCTTCGGGTGCCAAAGTAGTTACTATTAAAGATTTAATTGAAAAGAGCGAGATCTATATAGATAATTATGAATTCGTAAAAACTATAGTTGAGTCAATAATTGATAGGAAAAAAGATTACGAGAAAAATGAAGCACAGAAACTAGAATTGGAAAAACTTAAACTCGCGCAATTAGAAAAACAACTTGAGCTTGCGAATTTACAAAAAGATGTAACACAAAAGGTTAATGTAACAAATAGCGATTCTGATTCTAATTTTAGCTTAGAAAGTTTGATAAAAAGTGTCAAAACTTTAACTATTCCTGTTCCTACACGAGCAGAGTCGTATAATTTATTTTTCCAATCGCTTGAAAGAGCTTTCAAAACCAAACATGTCCCAGAACAATTCAAATCAGAGATCCTATTAAATATTTTAGGCGAAAAAGTTACCAACTTAATGATATATTTAAATGAAGATGAATTGTGTATGTATGACAAATTAAAAGAATTAGTGTTAAAAGAATTTCAGTCCACCCCACAAGAAGTTTTAAATAATTTCCGTAAAGCGAAAAAACGTCCAAACGAAAGCTATATCCAGTTTGCATCGCGACTTAGTGCAGCTTTTGATTATTATTGTCAATTAAGAAAGGTAAATGATTTTAAGGGAGTTTGTGAACTCATGGTTTCGGAAAAAATATTTGATTCATTAGATCGTGAACTGCAAATTCATATTGGAGTGAAACAAGGAGAATCTTGGTATATGCCACCAGATTTGGCCAGGCATTGCGATATTTATGTATCCTCAAAATTCAAAAACGATAGTAATGTGTTTTCACGACCGCAAATTGTAAACCATTCTCAAAAATATCGTAAAGAATACAGTCCACAAAAAGCTTTTGTATCGGAAGTTAAAACTCCGAAATGTGTAATTTGTAAATCTAATGAAAATCATTCCCTGAATGTATGTCCTGTGTTCAAAAATATGATTGTTAATGAGAGAATAGAAGTCGTTAAAAATAAGCAATTATGTTTTAATTGTTTAAATCACCATAAAATTGCTAACTGTTATTCAAAATCCAGTTGCTCCATTTGCAAAAAACGACATAACACTCTTTTGCACTTGGGAAATACTCAAAGCGAAACTGAAACTCGCTCGCAAAATGCTAACGCGGGATTAAATCCAAGGTCAAATGTATTCGGTCCGCGAATTGAAAATCCTAGTCATAATTCTTCACAACTGACGAATGAGTCACCTGCTAACAGTACGCATTCATTCACTGCTACCAACTTAAATCTAAACAAAATGGTTTTATTAAGTACTGCAAATGTAATGATTCAAAATAATGTAGGAATGTTTATGAGTGCACGTGCGTTACTGGATGTTGGTAGTATGAGTCATTTCATTTCAAAACGTTTAGCCGATAAACTGAATTTGAAAAAAGAAAGACGAAACATTGTGGTTTCTGGACTAAATCAATCTTCTTCTGTTATTAACTGGATCGTAAAAACAAAAATTTCGAACGTTAGCGGAAGCTTTGAAAAGGGAATTGAGTTATTGGTAGTGCCGCATATAACAGATTGTATCCCCTCGAAACAATTTGACATTGATACGCTAGAATTAGATAGTTTCAATTTAGCGGATGTGAGTTTCAATGAACCTGGAGAGGTGGATATTTTATTAGGTGCCCAAATATTCTATGAACTTTTAAGATCGGGTCAAATTAGGTTTCCGGGAACAGACATTGTTTTTCAAAATACTGTGTTTGGGTTTGTTGCTACCGGAAGTGTTCCAATAGAAAACGAAACTACTGTTCATTGTGGGTTGGTAATAGAAGATTTGGATGCAAATTTAAGGAAATTTTGGGAAATTGAAGATGTTGAGGGGGATAAATTACAAAATGATGAGAGTTTAATATGTGAAGATCATTTCATGAAAACACATTTCAGAAATGACGATGGAAGCTATGTTGTTAAAATGCCGTTTAAAATAGACCCCCCATGTTTAGGCGAATCAAAACACATTGCTACTAAAAGATTTAATTCACTTTGGCAACGTTTGAAGAGAGAACCAGAGTATAGGCAACTATACAGCGAATTTTTAACTGAGTATGAGAATTTGGGGCATATGCAGGCAACTTGCGAAACTCCAAGGTACATTATGCCTCATCATGGCGTTTTTAGGCCAGAAAGTAGTACTACAAAATTACGCGTTGTTTTTAACGCATCAGAGGCAACGTCATCTGGACAATCGCTTAATGATAATTTGTATTCAGGATCTGTTGTCCAAGATGATTTGTTCGCTATTTTGTTGAGATTTCGGAAACATTCTATAGTTTTCACCGCCGATATAAAAAAGATGTATCGTCAAATTTGGATACATCCAGATCAGTGTGATTTACAATGTATTTTATGGAAGGATTTAGAGGATGAGAAATTACGTGTATTTAAGTTGCTCACTGTTACCTACGGAACCAAATGCGCTCCTTACTTGGCGACCAGAGTACTAAAACAAATATGCTGTGATGAGCAGAACAACTATCCTTTAGCCGCTGCTGCTGGCAAAGATTTTTACGTCGACGATATACTCAGTGGTACCGAGGATTTATCTTCTGCCATTGAACTACAAAACCAGTTAATACAATTGTTAAAATCAGCTGGTATGGAGCTTCACAAATGGAGCTCAAATAATCCTGTTTTGTTACAAAATGTCCCAACGTCGGACCGAGAATACAATTTCGATAACCCCAACTCAGCTACTTTAAAAACTTTGGGATTACAATTCAATCCTGAAAAGGATACATTTAGTTTTAGTGTTCAAAAAATTGTGAGACCTGCAACAAAAAGAACAATGCTATCGGACATATCCAGATTGTTTGATCCTTTAGGTCTCTTAGGACCTTTGATAATCACAGCGAAGATGTTCTTGCAGAAGTTGTGGATTTTGAGAATTGATTGGGACGATGAAGTTCCCTTACACTTAAATAGAGAGTGGGAAAAATTTAGTTCTGAATTGAGTCAATTGAAAAATGTAAACATAGATCGTCATGTGTTATGTTCTGAAGTTCTGAAAGTAGACCTGATAGGCTTCGGAGATGCTTCGAAAAATGCATATGGTTGTGCTGTCTACACCAGGTCTTTGTCAAGGTCTGGTGAAATAAAGGTGTCACTCTTATGCAGCAAATCTCGAGTGGCTCCCATCAAAGAAATTAGTATCCCACGTTTGGAGCTGTGTGCAGCGGATCTGCTTTCCAAGCTTACCGTTAAGGTTCTGTCATCCTTGCAACTAGACATTGATGGAGTACATTTGTACTCGGACTCCACTGTGGTGCTTGCTTGGATCAAAACTCCACCTACATCGTTGAAAACTTTTGTGGCTAATCGAGTCGCTAGGATTCAAGAGTATACTAAGAACTTCCAATGGCATTATGTAAATACTGCTGAGAATCCTGCGGACTTGATATCACGAGGAGTTTTCCCTTCAAAGATCCAACAGTTGGACATTTGGTGGAATGGACCGTCTTTTCTTTCATCTAGTAGCTGTCCAAACTTCAATGACGATCCTGGTGTCTCAGATGATGAATATCTTCTTGAGGTGAAAAGAACTGCAAAGAACTCTGAACTGAATAATGATCCTATGATTAATCTTTCCATTTGTAATATTCCTAGTTTTTTACAGTGCATATTAGATATAAGTAATAATTATAGTAAAATTGTTCGTATTTTAAGTTATGTTTTCAGGTTTGTCAAGAATCTAAAAGAAGCAGTGAAGACAACAGGTCCACTGAATGCTGAGGAATTGAACTATGCAGAGACATTTTTAATTAAAAATATCCAAATCCAAGAGTTTGCCAAAGACGTCAGTAGTCTCCAAAAACACCACTGTGTGCCTCCTGGTAGTAAATTAAAAACTTTGAATCCTTTCTTGGATTCTAAAGGATTGTTAAGAGTCGGAGGACGGTTGGGTAATAGTAATTTTAATTTTAATAAAAAGCATCAAATAATTTTGCCAAAAAGCCATAGATTAACTTTAATTATAATAGAACATTTTCATAATAAATATTTACATGTTGGTGCTTCTTCCTTGCTATATCTTGTTAGAGAAAAATTTTGGCCTCTAAATGGACGTAATAGCTGCAGAAAAATCGTTCATCAATGTATCATTTGTTTCAAAGCCCAACCAATTGCACCTTCTCAAATCATGGGCAATTTGCCCAAGGAAAGAGTGTCTCCAGATTTTGCTTTTAATTGTGCTGGTGCCGATTTCTGTGGGCCGTTTTATATTAAGAATAAGGCTCAGCGTAAAGGTGCTTTACAAAAAATTTATATTTGTATTTTTGTATGTTTTTGTTTTAAAGCTGTTCATATAGAAATTGTTTCAGATTTGACTTCTGATTCCTTTATAGCGACTTTAAAACGATTCATGGCTCGAAGAGGTAAATGTGCGAAACTATTTTCAGATAATGCTAAGAATTTTGTAGGAGCTAATAGAGAAATTAAAAAACTTCATGAAATGGTTAGCAAACCAGATGAAAAGCTGGCAGGCTATTTAGCTGCAGAAGGCATTGAGTGGAAATTTATTCCACCTAGATCCCCACACTTTGGCGGTCTTTGGGAGGCAGCTATAAAGTCATTTAAATACCATTTAAAAAGAGTTGTTAAGGGAATAAACTTAACTTATGAAGAGTTCTTAACGGTAATTGTGCAAATTGAGGGAATTTTGAATTCTCGACCACTTTGCCCCTTGTCAGCTAACGAGGACGATTTTGAGGTTCTTACTCCTGCACATTTTTTAATAAATAGGTCTTTAACCTCTTTGAATGAGCCTGATTTGACAAATTTAAAAGAAAGTCATCTCAAGAAATGGCAAAAGGTAACTAGACTTGTACAATATATGTGGAAATTTTGGCATCGTAATTATTTAAGTCAATTACAACAGAGATCTAAATGGATGTTTGACAAAAATAATGTAAAATTAGGAGATTTAGTGTTATTAATTGAAGATAATTTGCCTTGTTATAAATGGGCTATGGGTAGAATAATTAAAATTTATTATGGCGATGATAAGAAAATTCGTGTTGTTAAGATTAAAACACAGTCTAGTATTTGTAAAAGAGCCATTTCTAAAATTTGTGTATTGCCTATGGAACATAATTAATTTGTAATATTTGATGTTGAAATTTGTAAGTTTTGATTCTTATTTCTTATAGATATTTATTATTATGTATATTGTGTATTTTTTACTAGATTTGTGTAATAGTTGTAATATTGTTTATGTTATTGAGCATTGTAATCTCTTGAAACCCTGGGGTTTCAAGGTGGGGAGTATGTTACAGCTTCACGCCGATAGATGGCGTATCTGTCGAGTACAAAGTTCCTGTTAATTCTTTTTGTATCAGAACGTAGAGTGTGTAAGAACGATTCTGTGAAAGAGACGAGGCATCCAACTGTGAGAGGTGTCCTAATCTGTAGCAGTCTACATGAAGTGGCATAAAAAATGTGTCCGAAAATAAAATGGTGTTCACCAGAAAGAAATGAGTAATTATTTGTAGAGAATTACACCTATTATTTTTATTCAAAAAGTACTATTCTTCATAAAAAGGGGGGATATATTATGGAAAATGACATAATACACAATATTCTGCAACACTGTCAAATTTTAGTAGAAGACACAAAAAGAGCCAAAATTACCATGTAAAAATTCCTATTTTGATCTTCTCCTTGGCAGTAGAATTTTTCTGGTCCGTCTGATAGTTTTAATATGCTAACTTTAAGTTTAAAGATTTTTTTTAAGCATAAATTCTTACATGCATATCAGGATGTATTGTAATGTTGAATCACAACCAGGGGTGTTTGTGCTCCGGGGAAACCCCGGAATTCCGGGGATTTTGAACTTCGATACCCGGAAATTCCGGGGATCGTCTTTCAAAAGGAAGTAGAAATAATAATGAATTATTTATTTTGATCTGGGTAATTTTGTTTGCTTTGAAAGCAGAAAAACGCAAGGTCAGTGTGTGTGGTGAAAACTTTTCCTTTCTTTCTCCAAAGGCAGTGATAATGCGTGAAAAGGGGGAAAAAAACTTCTTTTTTGTTCTTTCCTTATTGCGCGTTATGACTCATTCCCCCGGTTCTCGGACATTCTCTTCTGGATTCTTTTCGGCAAGTAGGCGCGGCAGAAAAAAAAAGGGAGAGACTTCGTTCGACTAGATGTGCGATAACGTGACTCTGGGTTCAAAGGTCTTATCTCTCCTGGCGTGGCCGCTGTGTAAAATTTTCGTTTCATTTATTGATGCACGTGTAAATTTTTCGTTTCGCTTATTGAAATATTTTTTTATTTATGTACGCAAGAGAATTTCACTTTGAAATTTCAGCATATGAAACAGAAATTACCCCTTAAAAATTCATATCTAATTAGTTTTACAGCATTAGATCCAGAGCTAAGAGGTAAAACCAGTACAATATTAGCTTTTGAAAAATTATCATCTTTTATGTCCCATATTTTTAGTGATAATGAAAAGTCAAAAGTAGAAGCTGAAATAAGGTTACACCAGAGTGATATTGATATCACCAAAGAAATGCTCTACACATCTGATGAAAGTGGAAATCAAGTCAAGTGTACAATTGATAAATATTGGTCTTAAGTTTTTAATTTAAAAGATGGTTTCACAAATGATTATAAGTATCCTACATTGGCTAAATTGGTCAAAGCCTGCCTTAGCTGCTTCCATGGCCCATTAGTGGAAAGTGCATTCAACTTAATGGACACACTTGTCACTGACTATAGAACCTCTCTTAAGATTGATTCCCTAGATGCAGTGCAGACTATTAAATATGATTTAATGGCTTCTAAAGAAACCTCATGTGAAAAATATGGCTCAAAAAATCCAATGACTGATCCAATTCGCAAAGATCTCTTACTGAATATGAACAGAAGTTGGAAAACATATCAAGAGGACTTAAAAACATGTATTTCAGATGAGTCACCTATAAAAGTCTCCGAAAAACCTTCTACATTAGCAGAAAAGCAAACTGTTTCTACCTCTGCATGTGCAGTTCTCGAGGAAATTTCTTCAACTGTAAATGAGGAAAATAAAAGTCAACCTTCCTGCAATTATGAAGTTCACCACAAAAGAAAGACAAGCCCACAAACATCAGAAAATAAAAAAAAGCAGCAGAAATTAGATAATTTTTTTTAAAAGAATTAATTCATGTAATTTAAAATATTTGCATAAAATGTAGTAGTTTATATGTTTGAAAGTTTATGGTTATTAATTTTGCAAAAAAAGTAATTCATTGAACTTTTATAATTAGGTCATTCAATACTTCATAATTGTAATTTTTCATTTCTCCCCTCCCCCCCTTCTCGAAACTCCAAAATGCCGGTAGTAAGTCCGTAAAAGTTTCAGGGGATTTTTTGGGGTCCCATAAACACCCCTGCACAACTCATGTGCATTCCTCACAAAAGCCAAACATAGAAAGAGGATGGAGATTGGTACAAATCAGTTTGAAACTGAGAAGGGAAGATCTCTGTTTATTTGAATGCTATTTTAATACAATTTGCCATTTGAACTCTTAGAAGAAATGATGTTGAATGAATCAGACAGTTGATGAAATATATTATCAGAAAGAAATTTACCACCACATAATGAATACCTTTTTTTTTTTTACTAGTTTATGCATATGAATATACATACATACATACATGTATGATGCTTGTAAAATAACATCTACTTTTATGCATTGGCAATTGGTGATCATTATAAAAATATGAATAGTACTAGAATAGTAAAGTATTAAAAACTGAGGCTTAAGATAGAAAAAAATAACGGAAACAGTCAATAGTAACACAAAGTATTATTTTTATTTTTCAAATTTTCCTATCTTTATACACAGTGACTCTGTGTGTGAAAGAAAATATTCATGAATGAAATATGCATTGATGCATGTTAAAGAATTCTGACAAAGTATCTGACTTTAAAAAATGTCATTATACACCAAGTTTGACTAATTATTCTTGCTGTAATTCATACTTCATTACTTTCCAATTTTCATACATTATATGTGTTATTTGTAGACGATTCATGTCCCCTGCCCCATAAGTAGTAAATTAGTTGAAACTTTCTTGCCTTTAACTGTGACCCTGAGAATTGTTGTTTGTCTTTATATTGTATTTTATGATAGACTATTAATTTATTTTTGTATCTTAACTCAAGGTTTATATAATTATATTTTTAAATGTGAATTCCTTCTTGTGAGTTTGCACATAAAAGTAAAGATTTATTTAAAATTTGATTTCTTCTAGGCAATGAGAGCTGTGTGGTTTAGAAAAAAAAAACATTCTAATGATCAAGAATATAATAATAAATGTTTTTTAAACTGTCTAACTAATTCAACTTAACTTACTAATTGTTTAAATTTATGATTGAAAGTGTGTTTGTTGATAGAAATTACATGCAATTATGTGTACTTGAATTTTATATAAAATTATAGAATTGTAAGAATTGTGGCTGTACATAAAATTATACCTTTTATAATTTCCAAAATTTTAAATTAGTTTGTAGTTTTAGAAATCTAAAGAATTTGCGTACTCTTATATAGTTTTATCATTTATGAAAAACTGAAATATTTGAATATTGTATGTTAGAATATTTAATAATTATATGTTAGCAAATGCTTAAAATCTTCAGTTGATATTATTAATACTTCTTAAATAACCTATGTTATCAGTGTGATTTTTAATCCATGGAAGTAACAAAAAAATCATTTTTATATTCACTACAAATAAGTTATTAGCTATCAGTATAAATGCTGATGGAAATCAGCAGTAAATAATACAAAAAATTTTGATTTTGTATTAAGGTCTCCCCTTTTTTTTCCAATTCCAAGAAAGAAAGAAAAAAAAACTACAGTTGGCTTTAAATATGTTTATCATAGATATTTTTAAATTAATAGACTAATTAGGAAGCAAAGCAAATATTTCTTTCAAAATTTCTTTATATGTAATATTTTTTCTCAGAAAATTTTTATTTTTATGGATAGATTAATTTGCTTAAATTTATTATTGAAAGAAATAAACTCAATGAAGAAATTTTTGTTGTATGTATAATTTTTGTTATTGATTTTATACAATTGTTTTACTTCTGATTAAATGATTACAGCTCGTTAAATGCAGAAGAAAGCCGAGAAATAGTTCATCAACCTGTTGTGATGTATAACTCAAATTTATATGTTGATGATGACAGAACTAGTAAGCATATTTTTTAGTTTTTATCATTTTTATTTTCTTCTATTATTTTTGGTTAATTAGGTTTTATTAAAGATTTGGATAATAAGCATTCTATGATCATGATTACAAATTTTTATCACATAACTGAATAATTATATTTTGGGCTAACTAGGGCTAAATATATTAAGCTTTTGTGTTTAAAATATTTATTCTAATCATATACTATGATTGGTTTGTTAAAGAATATAATTGTTTCAAAAACAATATTCATCAACTAATCTTTAATTTACCCTATTGATTTACTATATTGTGCAATTTTAATAATGTATCTTAAATAATTTTATATTTAAAAAATGATGATTCCTTAGTTGGAAAACATGAATTCAAATTTGTAAATTATCAATTTTATTCCTATTTATCAATGTATTTTATCCAAAAAGTTTTATATTAGCCTATATTCATTTGTTTTTTCCTTCAAAACTTAGGATAATTGAAGAAAGAGAAGGGTTGAAAACATGTGGGAAACAATAAAACTAACATGTGAGGGGGGGGACATAGGAAAAGTCGAAGAGTAGCAAATTAACAGATTTGTTACTCTTTGGCTTTAGTATTCCATTTTAATGTAATGAAGCATCATCCGAAATACTGATTTAGAATTTTAAAAGAGACGTGGGATACATGCAGAAGCAGGCAAATGCTATAAGATAGT
This sequence comes from Argiope bruennichi, assembly GCF_947563725.1. Classification (NCBI taxonomy): domain Eukaryota; kingdom Metazoa; phylum Arthropoda; class Arachnida; order Araneae; family Araneidae; genus Argiope; species Argiope bruennichi. The sequence goes on from NC_079152.1 coordinate 84,107,219, forward strand.
CATAATCAGAATATTTGAGGCAAATTTAATTCAATATCTAAACGGTTTATTGGAAAATATAGTTTTAAAGCAAAATTCCAAAGTCTAGCTTTTTATGGAAATCGTAGACATTTTTGACAAAATATAATCTTGTAGGCATTCTATACAATAACAAATTGGAAGATGTGAAGGTCATCGCTAATTCATTTCCAATATTATATTGCAAAGCATGTGATTTTTAACACTCACATCAGGCTTGGAATTTGCCATTTGTATTTTACACTTTATTCATTTGTACAATGTATAAAAGTCTTATCATGGTCTTCTGTTCATACTTTGCCTAAATACCATTTATCATTTTATAAAGTGCTTTGGTATTACATACAAAGTCTAGGGAAAGTATTTTACATATTCAAATAATTCTCATGTTTCATATTTTATCAAGAAATGCCTAAAAAAATTTATAAAATGTCACATTTTATGCATTATCAGTTACATATATACTTTCTACTTTTATTTATATTAAGTACCCATAATACAAGTACATGGGAATTTCATTTTATGAATACAATTTATTCCTGAATCTTATTTGTAATGAGAAACACTTGCTGAGTAAAACATTTTTTTCCATTGGATCAATGTAAAATTGGATAATGCATTCCATCCCGAGCAACAATAGCCAAAAAATTTAAAATAATGCTATTTATAATGCATGTTTCTTTTACAAAAAAGTTATCTAAAGGCATTTGTTTTTGACTACTCAACAAAATTGAATTAAAATGAGGCGCAGCATTACCATTAAATAATAATGTGCATTTGTACCATGCACATAACTACTGCCTTATAAGATTGAATCTTTTCAACATATGATTCTGCAGTTTCCCATGCTTTTACTATCTTGCTTATTTCTCTAGAAGGTTGATGCTATACTGTGGTAGTCTTATTATCTTCTCCTAATGAAATTTCCTCCACAATGTCTTGCCAAGATACAGAATACATCTCCTTCTATGCTTGTGGTTGTGCTCGAAGGCTATTAAAATGCTTCTTTCTCATATTATATTGTAAGGTGAAACAATAATGTTTATCATATTGTCTCACATTTTTGTTTTGTTGCTTCAATTAACAGTTACAATTTTACAATTCTGCATTTAATTTCGGTGGGGGTGGGGGGAAACAACCCATCAACATACAAGCATTAAACATAGACTGAATCCAGGCAGGATTCTGTATATGACATTGAGATGTCTTCTTGTCACTCATTTTATGAAACATTGCTTGTTAAGAAAGTCATTTTTTTTTAAACATTTTTTTTTCTTCTCATTACGTGAGGTGCTCATTAAGTGAAATCTGACTGTATCTAGTTAAGTTCTAGTAAACATGGTTGATGATACTTCAAATTTGTGTAACCCCAAGATGTTGCAAATTTTCTTCTTTAATATAATTCTCAGACAATCATTTACAAAAATTCAGAGAACAGAAATCAAATATGTAATCTTCATGATATTGACATAAGCAATTATTAGAATCCTTTCTAATACGCATGAATAATTCTTTTCTTATATATATATATATATATATATATATATATATATATATATTCTTATCTTATTAGATATATGTTCTTTTCTTTCATTTTTATTTCTTGTGTGTGTGTCTGTTGCAATGATCATATGTTCATCTAGTATTATTTGTTGCTGCTGCCAATAATTTCTGGTATTCTAATTTCATTTGCTCATCTTTTTAGCAATAATGCCAAAAAGTGGCAATAAGCGGAGATGCTTATTGCTCGAAAATAAAAAAATTTCAGGATTGGGTTCATTATTCAAATTGTTAACCACGTAACTGCATTGATTTCTCCATTCTTTTTAATGAAATAATACCTATTTGGGAAATGTTATTGTTTTCATTCACCTGTGATAATTCATCAGAAATTGTATATAATGCTTGAAATTCCTATAGATTACTTATAAATTTTGTATTGAACTATGACTTCCATGTTCATAGTTTTAGATATAAATAGGGACATACAATAATTTGATACATTTAGGACATGCAGACTAAAAGTTAAAGTGATTAAATGCTCATCCATTTTATTTTCTAATTTTCTATTGTTTAAATAAATGATGAATAGAAAAAAAAATGGAAATATTTTAGTAATTTTTAACTATTTATGAATTTTTAAACAATTACTAAAAGAAACTTTTAGCATGTTTTTATTTTAAACATATCAATTGTAAAAAGAAGTTCAGGATTAATAATTTTAAAATTGGATTTTTAAAAAGATTTTTTATTGTGGAATGTTGGTATTGCACAGGTTGTCGAAAATTTTATTATTTGTGTAGATATGTGTAACTAATTAATAGTTTATTACAAGCTTTGTTCAGATTTTTTTTATTACTCTAATATTAGTCAAATTAAGGGAAATATTTTATCTCTAGGTATTCTACCAAATATTGTAAGCAAAGGTCTCCTTATGGCTTTTTATTCTTCTGATGAAGATAGAGATTGAATTTGAACAAGATAAGAGCTATTTTTTTTTGTGATGAACTTACTATTCCTGTGATTGTAATTATCGTTTTAATATGAAAAAATTCGAAGTAATGAAAGTACAGTAATAACTGTAAGAGAAAAATTTAAGAATTATTTATTAATCCTGAGTTATTTCATAATTTAAAATTATTTTCTCTGAATATCTTGTACTAAAATTTACTCTCTGAATTTAATGGTGATAGCTAATAATATATTTTATGGTTTTATTTATCATTTTTGCTGTTGAGTTGTATAATTTTTAATATTTTTCTTTTTGTTCTGGTTAGTTCATATGCATTATTATAGATTCTGTGTAAATACGATGATTTCTTCAAAGTTTGTACCTCTATATTGATGAATAGTTTGTTAAGCTTGTCAATATTTGTATACATTATTTATAGAGTTGTTTTTAATTCTATATTGAAAAGGACAATCTGTGTGGCCCAATTAAAAAAAAATGTACTCAGTAATTAAATGTTTACAAATTTTATTATTTTTATTAGAGGACTCTTAAAATAGATAAATAATAAATATGTAAATATTATCAAAAATTATTTAATGAATAAGATGTTTCTATTAATCATAAATTTAGCTTTGGGTTATTGAACAAAGATCTATTATTTTTGTATGATAATTTAATTTATATTTTAAAACTGTAAATCTTCTTTTATTGATAAAATACTAATCCATTATACATAGGATTATATTTTTTTTATGGGAGGAATTAAATTCTTCCGTTTTTATTGGTGCCCTAATTTGTTTAGTTAAAATTAGTTTTTAATAGTAATTATATTAGTTTTAATAAGCCCCTGATTTTTAAATTTGTTCAATTCTTAGCTTTCTTGCAGAATTTAACTTTTTCCTAGGCAACTTGTGTAAAACTCCCCAGATCCTTTTCCACTTATTTTTATACAAATTAAAGATAAACTAAATACATTTTACTTTACATAAGAATTTATCGAACAAATTTTTATAAGTAAGACAAACAATAGGATAGATAAGCCTGTTTGTCAATACAGATTTTCTTAATTTGTGGAATTAGACTGGGCATGTCTACTCTCATTTTTTTAAAACATTGATTGCTACATAATGCTTTGATTTTATAATAGCAACTGTTAAAAACTCAATACAAATAAATAGTAGCAAATTTAATTAGAATTCTTTGATCTTTGGCTTCTTATATAATATCATTCAATACTCCTGTAAGTAAGTTGAGACTCTCCTAAGAGCCTAGGTGCACTTTTTGGGAACCACTGCAATTCAACTATATTTTTAAATCTGATTATTAGAAGAAGTTATGAAAGAGAGTTGTTGGACCTTCTAACAAAGAGTCTTACACTAATTGATGCAGTTATGCATTAGTGAACCATTTCAAAAAATTTTTAAGATAAAATTTTACATGGAAAAATTTCTAATTCTGCATATATCAAGATTTAATTGTTGCCTCAAAAGTAGTCTGTTTTACAATGGTTAATTATTTCATTTCATCATTACAAATCTTAAGCATTTTGATACAAATTCCATATCTACAAAATAGTGTTTGGTTCTTAATTGCATAACTGCTACCAATTTAAAACTCTTTGATTTTTCATAAACCTCTTAAACAAAAAGTAATAATTAAAAATATTTTATTTATAAGTTTTAAAAGTAGTTGTAGATTTAAAGAAAATAGAAACAAACTGTTAGTTATCCATTGTTCTATACATTTATCTAAATTAGGATAAGTTTTTAAAAAATAAAAGTAGAAATTTTATTAAAAGTATTAGATATTTTATCTTTTTTATATACTAAATATACTATTTGCCTTGCACTAATACTACTACTGTTGATCTCTTATGCACTTAGAATGCAAAGATCTTAACTGTGATGCTTAGTATTTTTTATGTATAGTGATATGTCTCTGTTCTTTTTCAACATGGTGATTTAACCCTATGAGCCTGAACTTGCCCTAAATTGCTCCCTTCAGCTAAACACTTATTTGGTATTTTTGGGCATATAGCTAGAGTCCAGGGGTGAGAGATAATTCACAACCAGCCATTTATAAGGAAGGGGTGATTCCATTCTGTTTTTGTGCTTGAAGGCATTACCCTGTGTTTGGAGGCATTAGAATTCTTATCCGTAACCAGGCTCATAGAGTTAACATGTGTACACAAGAATCTGCTTTATGAAACGGGTGATCATGATGTGCTTCCTACTGTATAAATGAAAATATTTATCAATAATCTCTGAACAATGTGTGAATAACATATCTTAAAAATATATTGATGTGCCTAGTTATGTATGTTTCTGGTTTTTAAGGTGAAAGGAATTTCCATATATATTTTGCTGAATATATTATAGATGCTTTTTATTATATATCTGGAGTAGAAATCATAGTAGCATCTTGTGTTTAAATATAAAAAAGTTGAGTATATAATACCTCTGCACTGATTAGAGAATTGTTCTATTCAATTGATCAGCAGATTTTCAAATTTCTTAACAAACAAAAAATGCTTTTTGAAAATCACTTAACTATGCAAAAGAAATTCATTAATTTTTATGAAATATTTTTTTATCGAGAAAGTAAAAAGAAATAACTTTACCCGAAGAATTCCCAAATTTGCTTGCACTAAGAAATTACAATTATTATTTTTTTTGTGTGTGATTAAATGTATATATTAAAAAGCAAAAAAAAAAAAAAAAATATTGCTGATTTTAAATGCTTTTATTTTGTGACAGCTTTCAAGATAAAATTTAGATTCTATCTATAAATTCAATTTCCAAGTTTTATTTTCATATGTATTTTTAATTTATTATGAAATAAATTTATGTATATACTGCATATCAGACTATTTTAAGAAACGTAAATAGCAATCAAATGTTTATGATCCAGACTTAATGAGTAAAATTTATGCAATACTTCATATGCTTATATATTTTGTGTTTTTGACTACTGTGAAAAAAACTAAAGAATTCTGAAGCACTTTTTTTCATTATTAAAAACAATATAAATTTCATTCAAAATCATCACTAAGAGGGTTTTCTCCATATTTTTTCTATGCCAGCAGCTCTTTGAAAATCCTTGATCAGTTGCTTTTTTTTCCTCTTAATGTACTTTATTATACTATTGCATTAAGTATTAATATGTTTTATCTAATTGTTTGTTGTGTAATATTTATTATTTTAATTTTAAGTAGCAAATGTTTATTTTGCAATTATTTTTTTAATCAAAGTCTTGTTCTGGTGTTTAGACAAAATAGAAGAATGTGAATGAAAAGATTGTGATTGCACAAATTTTAAATACTTGTGAGGCTATCATAATTGATTTTATATATAAAAGAAATTGTATGCTTTTTTATTATCGTTTTAATGGAACAATTTTTACTGTTTGTATACAGTTAGTGCATTTTCCTTTTAAAAAGGTAAAATTTGATACCATTTTCAAATTTTAAAGCATGGAACATATCATTTAATTATCTATTAATTTGGCCGGAATATAGAAATAAAAGTATTTAACAATATACTTTTCTGAGGATATTGGACAGCTACAGCTGTCATATGCTGCAACATGTTAATGAGAAGCAAAATTTATATTAGGTGGAAAAAATTGTTTCTATTAAAGGTATATAATGTCTTGAAAACTAGCACAAATCTATTATTTAAAATCAATATTTCTACCTATCTATGTAAGATAAAATTTCTTTTGAAAATAATTAGAAATCACAGTTGTGATACCTGGTGTGATATGCAAATGAATGTGCTCAATTTCATTCAGCTTGGCAGCAAGAGAGTTTAAAGTTTTATAAATTTTAACAGAAGGCCACACTTTTCATTTTAGCATAACTGTCTGTGATGGTATCCTTCATTTTTAGACATCGAATTTTACTTTAATTAACTTGTCCTTTGTTAATTAACTTTAATGTCCTTTGAAAATAATGCTAATTTTTACTGTTTTCTCATGTGTATTTTTTTTTTATTTAGCCATTACTTTGTTATTTATAAACATTGATTTTTAGAATGATGATTTTCTTTTTCTTGTTTTAATCATCTCATTACATGCAACTGATATGTTTGGTTTTGTGTTTGTTTTAATCTTTCAATATTGCTTATATTAATTTGCAAGAAATAGTCACAACTTAGCTATAAAAGATGTGTAAATTAATATGAGAGATAGCTGAAATATTTAGCTATTTTATTTAATCTACTTAATATGTTACTGTATTTTTGTGTTACAAATACAATGTTTAGTTTGTTAATCTGTACTTGTTTAATAAAAAAGAAAAATGTTATGAACAGTTCTGAGCTTAAAAGAATCATTTTATATATATTGACATTTTATGCACTCAATGTATAATCATCTGTGTTTTTCCTTAAAATGACAGAAATATAAAGATACAGTTTTTCAGATAGATTTTAATTTAACAAAGCATCAATAAAACTAACTTAAAAAGAATCGCAGTACAGAAAAACGTTCAAAAATAAAAGGCTAAGCATGTTATTACTTTAAAAAGTCATTATTTCAGTCATACTTCTACGTCTTTCATGCATAATGCATCAAATGGCACACTGAAGCTTAAACTACTGGATTTTTATTTATTTGTTTTGAAGCTGTATCCACACTTGAAGATTCTTGTTTTATAGTGGGGATAAGCATCTGCAGCGTCCATCAGTTCCTCAGAAAGTTTTTTTCCTCTTCTCTTGACTAGAGTTTCAAACATTTTGACGATATTTAGTCTCTTGAATGAATTTTGCAATAGGGCTTCCCGCCTTTTGCATAGAAACTTTGACCTTCTAAACCTTTCAGGCATTTCTAAGAGAAAAAATAATGAGCTAAATTAATTAATGTTTTATATAATAGACTTTCTTATAAATAGTAGACTCAGTTTGCATTAATAATATTATTTTTCTGGTTAACTTCTGAAAGTTGAATTTGTTATATTTCCCCATAAATCAGTTCTTTAAGTTGCAAAACTCATTAAGTACTATCCATTCAGAGGTTGATTTCCTTGATTGATGTATTCATGTTTATTGTGCATATCTAAAACAGTTTTAAAAATCTAATTAACCAGTGAATCAGAAAAATGCTGCTTATTCAGAAAGAATGGACAACCTTTCCTGTTTTGCGTTAAGGGAAAAAAATATTTTCAGCAATGTTTATAACTTTTTAATTATTTTTTATAGGAGTCTTATTTCCTTTCAGCTTTGATCATAGAAGAATTAGTCTGTTTAATTAAATTTTTTGTTAGAAAAAAAATCTAATAGTAAGTTAATAATTGCTTTCTAGGTTCTGACAAGTTACAAAGTTAAGGCATAAAAAATTATATTTCATTTTAGAGGAAAAAAAGAGATCTATTCAGTTTGTTTTGAAAGTAAAATAGATTTCTAATGTAAAATTAAACAAATCTTTTAAAAATGATAAAATGTGGTAAAAAATTGGAGTAATTTTAAATCAGAATATGTTATCTGTTTACAATTATCTTGTAAAGTTAATATTCTTTTGGCAAAGAATACAACTAAATGATTCTGAAATGTCTTAACATATTGAATATCTTTCCCACTACCCATATGTTGAAGATATAATTTTCAACAAACAATAGAATAAATATGGTACTCACCGTGCATTTGAAGCATTGTGAGTGGTAATTGTTGTTGAGGGCCTCTACCCACCTGTCACCAGCCTCAATAGGAAAGCCACAACCAACACATTTTGTAGTAAATAGTTCATTCCAATCTGAAATATAATTAGATATATGAATGTAAAATAAAACATGTAAAAACTATCTTACTAAGCAGCTGTCTATTTTAGCACCTTTTCAGAGGAAAACATTTAAAGAAATAGTTTTCATTGAAGTAAATATATTTTTAAAAAAACAAACAAATTGAGATGTGCCTGGCATGTAGTAGTTTAATTCAATGTTTTTAGAGAGATTCATAATAAGGTCCATCCCTGTGGAATACTTCATATCAAAACAGACTAAATTAAATCTCAAAATAATTCAGATATGTGAGAAAGATAAGAATAAGCATTAGAATACATATCCCCCCTATAAAGTATCTTTTTTATTGCAATTTATGTATTTTTATATCATTCAATATGTTCCGGTTTTACATTATATTACAAATATAAAATTTCCTTGATAATTTTTTTTTATCTTGAATTTATTTATGAGAGAACTCGATTATATAAAGAATAGTGTTTTTTAAATGTTATATTTTTTAAAAGATCTTCTATTATTGCCTTTTAAAAGATATTTTCAACCTGCTAATTATGTGTAAAGAATACTATAACAAGCGACTATCAAAATTATTAATATACAAATGGAACGTCTTGCTAAACTCGGATGCAATTTTGAACTGTTTATCGTCATCGATTTTTTTTAACTCAAAACTTTTGTTAATGCAATTAAATGCACATTTTTTGGTTATAACTTTGCATTCACAAGTAAATATATTTAATAAAATAATAAAAAGTAAGAATTAAAGTAGAGTATTGAAAAGTACGTTTGTAATCTGATTTTTATTCCAAGACAAAAATAAATATTATAGAAAGAGGAACCAGGAAATTTTCATTGTACTGTCAATCCTTTTTTTAATGATATACATTATTCATCTATCACAAATTCAGTTTAAATGCACTTTTTATTACAATGGGCACAGAAAATTTCGTTTGATCACTGTAGGAGCGGTCCTGACATGTTGCTACCTATCCTAGAAATTAGATATTGTTTTAATAGGAATATTTTCGATAATATTTGTCTGTTTATTCATCGGTTCCTGAACTTTTTCAACTTATTTATAAAATAGAGAATAAAAAAAGTACATAATAATAATCATTAAATGTTGAAAATGCAAAAACAAACGCCTAAGTCACGGATTTTTTCTTCTTTTTTTTTTCTGTTTATGAAGGAGTGCATAAATAGTGCTCAAATGATCCAAAATTCATACAGGATGAATTTTATATTTAAGGGTTACAAAATTATGTTAAGCCATCCATAATTGATGATGAACACGTTAAGTTGCTAAAAAATTGTTAACCTATTTTCACTTATGATATAGCAGAGGAATTCCAAGAGTTGAAATTGACCCTCAAACTAAGAGTAAACTTTAAAATGGACATTTCCATGTACGAATTATTATACAAACGCAACGAAAACGATTCATTTTTGAAAAGTTTCAATTAACTTTAAATTGATAGTTCATAATAGTAGTAAGTAAGCCACTAAAAGTCAGTTTGTGCATTTTGTTTAATCGTAGCTCCAATAGCAATTGCTCATGTAAATTATTCTATTGTGTGTACAAACAGCATAAACTTACTAAATCACATTATCAGTCATGTCCCACATACATATATGAATGAAGCTGAATTAAAACTTCTGGAAATTGTGATGTTTTATTTTTCAGTTAATTGACTCGGCTAACTGCATATAGAGCACCACATTGCAGTTTGTGGCAAAAATTGGAACTATAATACTTATTATATTTTTTATAATTCAAATAAATCGAAATATCATAGTTAGAATAATATTTATGAGAAAATTAGTAACATTTGGTGAAACAGATTGTTTTTGCAGTGGAGTTCGAAAATACAAAAAGGTGGTTTCCCCCCCCCCCCTTATTTTGTACTCTTGTCCAAATATACATAAACTGTGTACTATCCAAAATGTTTTCTCAGGGCAAACATTAGTCTTAAATGCCTTATGAATTCTGCAGAATACATAAAAGATATTGATTAACTATTAAAATTATTCGAAATAGTGAATATATTTACAGTTATTTATGTATTCACAAAGACGAAGAACGCAGATGTGTTGATTCACATATTATTTCTAATTAATCGCCAAAGACGATCAGTTGGTTTGCTGAAGACATTGGTTAACTTTAATTTCAGCTTAATTGTTATAACTTCCTGATTCCCTCAAATTATCAGTCATTAAAACCGTGTTATTTTAATCGTCTTACTTAAGTTTCGCTTATTGTGTCTATGAACCTTTTTAATGGAAACACCCCATAACATAGAGTTATTAAAAAGGTAAATATCCGATTCATCTATCTTCCAAATTTCGCATATTGTATGGCGTGAAGTTTTTTGAGTGCGTGTGTTGTAACATATTTGGAAATTATCGCAGAAAAGTGCCAAAAATTCGCTTAATTTTTAATTGATTAAAATTCAAAATAAAATTTTATAAAAAATATCTCCTAAGTACATATTTCCACTCCAAAGAAAATTTGTGTCAAATTTCATAGCTATAGTGGGTTAAACAACGGCTTGCAAAGCGCCAAAATATATACACATTCAATTTTATTAATAATAAAGATAGAATTTCATTTTTGTAGCAAATAAGAAATAAGAGATGAAAAATTTCTAAAGAAATATATATATAAATTTACCTTTTTCACAGTATGGTCTTCCATCTTCCATATAAAATGAACTGTTTCCAAATGGCTTTGAACAATAACAACAAATGAAACAATTTGGATGCCATTGTTTATCTAAAGCATTTAGGCAGTCCTGAAAAAAAGAATATGTACACTTTAAATGTTTCTTTTTTCTTCAAAAACCAAAAGCATGTTTTTCCAGAAGAAATTTAATATTTTAAAATTTACTTTAAAAGCAAAGTCGAATGCATATAAAGATTCCTCAAGAAAAAGAATCATTCACCTAAGTTATGCAAATGGAGTCATGCAATTAAAATGATACACATAATTGAAGATGCCGTCCGACATCTAATTGAATGCTGTCTTACACTATATTACGCCCTTTTCTCTATTGTAGAACTAATACTGTAGTTCTTTCAAAACTCAGTTGATCACAAATTGACTCTCTTACCCCTTTAATTCTCTTCAAACATTTTGAGCAAGTTGGCGCCAAGTGTACTTCATAGCAGTTTTCACAGTACAACTGTCCTCTGTCTTCTACGAAGCCTATATTGACTAAGGAAGTTTGGCATCGATTGTTGGCGCACAAGAAATGATCGGGACACCAAGATTTACCGAGAGCGACAACAAAAGGACCTCTGAAAGAAAAGAAAAAATTAAACAATAGCACAAGCTAGCACTTTTTAAATTATTATTACATTACATTACGAACACAAATACAGGATATTTAAATAATGTTGATATTTAGATTATCATAAACAAAGCTTTAGGCTTGGGGACTGGCTACATGTTTATTCACCGATTCACATGTCAGTTCACATTATAAGGTAATGTGCCGGCGTCCTTGCATAGGAGTAGCGCATCTTCCCGTTGATTTGGGTGTCCCGGGTTCGAATCCCGGTTCGGGTATGTTGTTCTTCATCTGTGTTCTATCTGTGAGGTGTGTGTATGTGCCCTGTAAAAAGGGGTTGTGCAAGTGAATGTGTGTGAGTTTCATCTTCATATGAGCTAGAAGTCAGACTTCTGCCCTCGGGTGCTCAGGGGTCTTTACCCTCAAAAGCTACTGCACTCCCTTTCCGTGGTAATGCGGACACGACATCATCATCATTATAAGGTAATGTTGTTCTTGTAGATGATGACCGATTTTTTTTTTTTTTATAAAATTTCGAGTGAATAACGATTTTTAGAAAATAGAGCTTCGTCATTTAAAGCTTTTATGATGTATTGTTAAAGATTAAGATATTTGTCATTAGCATCATATACTTTCAAACACCAAAGGCATAATATCAACTTTGACACCGCGAATAATTAATCGTATTGTTAGTTAACGAGATTGTTGCTATTGTTTTTCAGTCACAGTTTAATATTCATAATAAGCAATGCTTATGCTTATTTCATAATGCTCTTAATTTTCAGATATTGGCGATATTTTTTTAAAATTTTATTTTATAAGTAGGTTGAAAAGATCGATATGGATCTTTCTATGCTAGTTCAAGTAGAATGAAAACTACCTCTTGTGTTTTATAAAATTTATTTTTTATAAATTTAGCCTTCAAATTGATTTTTTTTTTCAAATCGCTTCTGCGCATAAATAAGTTCAAAAAGTTATTGTGAATTTAAATACCTTATTGGAGTTCCACAAATCTGACAAATCGGTATCCTGGTGCCACTGGGAGCCTGAGGTTTCATCTGTCCTCGTCCCCTTTTTGGGGCTGGCCTGGAGCCTGTTCCGGCATTCATCGCCACCCCTGATTGAAGATCTGAGGAAGTGGAAGTTGTAGTAACAGAACTGCTCAAGTTCCAAGTCTGAACCTTGTTGCTCTGAACTGCACTGCGAGGCTTTGGACTAGTGGCAGGCGGCACTTTAGGTCCAGGGGTGGACAAATTAGAAATAGATTGGGGGGTTGGACTAGAAATTTTTGGAGTGGGTGAAGTAGAAGTAGAGAATTTAGGAGAAGGAGTAGCATGTTGGGTGCCAGGAGGAGGTCGATAGGATGGCAAGGGAGGGTTAATGTTTGAGGTAAGAATAGATTCTGGTGCGGGAGCATTCTTCTGAGGTGGCCACACAAACTTATGACCTGTGAGAAAGAAATGAGAAAAGAGAAAGAGCAAGAAAAAGAAGAGAAACAACCAGTTTTCAGTGAGGCAACTTAGTAAAAAAAAGAAATATTGACTGCTGGATATTTCTGATGAAATTAGTTACAAGTAATTTTTAGAAGAGACATTAAATAAAATGAGCAATCCACTTTGGTGTAATATATCGCAAATTTATTTGTTGCAAGAAAAAAATTAATAATTTTGCGTGTTTGATATTTTTTACTGTGGGGGAGATCAAAATTTTATTCTTCAATCGCAGATGTTAAAAGAAACCAATATGTTCAAGGATAAATGATGAATCTTGAACATTTTGAAAACAAATTGTGATATATTCAAAAACAGATTGAATGTAATTAATTTAAATCAATAATTTTGGAAGACAGCTCTCAGAATTTTGAATTAATTTTTTTTTAAAATTCAGTTGTAAAATTACCGAAAATTTTGATTTCAAATTTTCGATAATCTTACTATTAAAATTGGAGCATGAATTTCAAGTTAAGTTTCTTTTTAACAGTGAATAAATTAAAAGCTTTCCGGCAAATCTTTAAATAACAAGTATGAAGGAAGGAATATTTTCCATTTTTAAAGCATATTTCAGCAGCATATAGTGAAATATAGCATTTTTTAAAATTTTTTTTGTACAAATGTTTATTAAAGAAGTATGAAACAGAAACTTTGAAACTAGAATAAGAAATAAATATTTTTTAATACTTCTAAATACTTTTTATTTTTTTCGAAATAAAAATTAGTATACAAAACAATAATAATGAAAAGTATTATAACATGCTGTTATTTTTATTTTTTTTAGTGGCAAATTCTAAATTTGTTTTAATTCATGCACATTTTTAAATAACTTTTCATGCAACCTGCAAATTCAGTAAGCAGTTTTTTTTAAGTTTTGACAAACTACAAACTTGCTTTTAAAATATGATCTGAAAATCATTTCATAAGTATTTTTTCAAGAAAACGATTTGAGAATAATTTTCGATTGTTAATTTACCATTATTATCAATTAAACTATTTCAAAACAGAAGTTTTCCCTGAAATATATTTGTGGGGAATGAAAATATTGTCCAGTTAAAGTACTGATTGCTACTGTTAACTTATGCTTTTACTGCCCTCAGTCAAACTTTATTGCAGAGTAGCTGAATCGTTGATTCATTTCCTTTAATATCCTAAAAGTCAAATTGGTTATGCTGGGCCAAAATATAACGATCTCTGGTGACACAAATTACTGATTGAGAAAAATGGAGTCAATTTCTATTATTTTAGAATTCCAGTATTTTTCCTTATTCTTCTTGTCTTTCTCTTTCTGTAACAATGCATACAAAATATTTTCATCTCTCTCTCTCTCTCTCTCTTAATTAATTAATTATTTCAAGGTATTCTAATATCCTCTTTATATAATATATAGTGCAAAGAATTTTTTTCTGTTTTAACATAGCCTTAACATTACCTTACTTGATGTAGAGAGATCAATATAATTTCCTTACTTGATATAGAGAGATCAATATATTTACCTTACTTGATATAGAGAGATCAATATATTTACCTTAATTGATGTAGAGAGATCAATATATTTGTGTGAATAGTCATTTATAACATCTTCACTGTATTTTGAAAGCTTCATGCATGATTGAAATGCTTATAAAAAAGTACCATATTAGACAACTTATAGCAGATTTCTTCGATAAGCTTTTTGACATCTGAACATAAAATCAGTAACACTCAACTTTTCAACATTTTGCATGCGAACTTTCGGCAATAATTGACTAAAAATAAAATAAGTTCTTATTTGTTTTATTAATGCTCATTGATTATATCCAATACATGGTGTTTCCATTTTATTCTAGACTTCTTTATTCGGTGTTTCACTTTTATGCAAACCATCCCATTTTGAAATTATTGAAGATTAACATATTAGTAAGGCAGTTAACTGATTTCTCTGATTTTCTCACATTTATTCAGGTTGAATCTTAAAAATATATTAAGAGTGTTTAAACTGGCAAATGGTACAGTAGAAACTCAGAGCAAATTACTGTGTATTACTATTGTCTGATGAAATATTATATAATACAAACCACTTATGTTTTTTTAATATAATTTTGCAGTATCATTATGAAGTTGAAAAGAATAAATTTCATACTTTGCTCCATTGATTTATACATATTTCAACATAAAAATTTCATTTTACAATAAAGCAGTTTTTTGCTTTTTAATAAAATTCTATATTTTTCGAAATCCCTTAATCAGCAGTTTCCACCCTTTAAAAAATGGGTGGGGATGTTTTATATAAATATGTAGACAACTGCAATTGTCTACATTCATTCTTCATTAAGACATTCATAATGATTTAGAATATTCAGTTCGAACTTCTCTACTTCTCTTAGATTTGATAAAGATCCATTTCTATTTTGATTTGATTATTTCTTGAATTCTATTTAAATATTTCTTATAAATTTTCTCAATACACCATATATTTTTCTTGGTATTGCAATTGCGTACATCAGTAAGACCATGATAGAAAACAAGTCAATTTCCTTTATAAACTGACAATTATCATTTTAGAGAAATTTAATTATATGCACAGTTACTATATGGAACGACCCAGCAGAAACCAAGTGCAATCAATCTCTAATACAGATTAGTTAATATATTAAAAGAAATCTAAAACAATCCTGCTTTGGAACTTTTAAGGAGCATTTAAATTTTAATAGAATCTGTATGTATGATATCATAATTACAAAAATACATGTCATTTAATTACACTTGTTGGCTCAAATACTATACTGTGATATTTTTTCTTCTTCTTTTAGTAAAATAGGAAATAGATTACGAATTGACGAGGTCTGTTTAACTTGTATCAGCTGAATATGAATCGCCATCATTCCTTGTACAATAAATAATTCAAAAGAATAGTTTTTATGTCCAAGAATCTGTTGTCCGACTTTTTCTTCTTAAAATTTTAAAACAATAGTAAAGTAGAACAAGGAAACAAATTCCACAAAACTGTGATTGCTTTGCAGTAGGTTTTGCAAATTTCTTTTGTATTAATCGAAACAGATACCTTATTAGAAAAATTGGTTCGTGTTTCATTATTTGAAAGAATATGAGAACAAATAAAATATTTCCAAATGTAAAATTAAACCTATAAACTTACCAAACAATGCATTAGAGACTGACATAAAAAGTATCATAATACTTTACAGCTGATCATTGTCAAAATAAGGGGAAGGGGAGAGCAAAAGTGATATAGTTTTTCAGATGCCAGTCGCTGGGGGTACCACGATGATAATATAAAGTTTGTAATCCCATATATGACAGAGAGGAAGTAATAGTAGGCTTTAATCGTCAGTTTTGCCAAGTCCCTGCATTAAATTGTATTCCTGATGCTTCAATTAAAAAGAAAAATATCACTGCAATTTTCCTCACTTTATTAATAATATATTTCAATACTTTACTATGGCTTATCTGAGATTTTATTTTATATAGGCTTTAGTTTTCAATTACTGGAATAGTATAAAAAATTGTTTCAAAGGAGGAACCTTTCTTTTAATAAAAAATGCCGATTCAAAAAAGAAAAAGAAATCTTAGTAACAGAATTTTTCGTATACTTTATAATTAATTAAAAAAAACACCATGCAAATCAAAATATATACACAAACTATTATTTCATATTTTAACAAGTATGTCTCAGTATTTTAATATCTTTTCATGTCATATTATATTCATGAAAAGAAGTGACGCTTTTAATATGTTCATTGTTAAAATTTTCATATTAGAGGATGGCAGCATCATTTAACCATATGAAAGCAATCGCAAAAAATAAAAAATCATATATTTAAATATTATGCTTGCAAAATAAGCTTTAAAATTGCACTCACTTCAAACTGGTCAATGATAAGGTGAGGGAAATAAATTAAAAGAAAATTATTATAGAAAAGTAAAGACACACCAGGAAGGTAAAACAACATACAGGCACAAAATATCAGTTCAAAGCATCAAGTATTCACACCCCACATTTCGTGCTCAAAACACTAACTTTAGTTAAAAGCTTGCAAGCTTTTTATATTACATTCTGTATTAGTGAACACAAAGTACCTCATATATTGTTTTTTAGTTTCTTAAGGAGGATTCTCTATTCATTATTGGAATTAACCAAATAACATTTGTAACAAAATTTTCTAAAATATTATAGAAGCTTGCAAAAAACACCATATATGCTATGAAATATTTCTTATCTAATTTTAACAAAAATATTCGCTCTCTTTTTACATACAAAAAAAATATAAGTGTAATTATATCTAAATAAACAATAAATGCGATTGCTTAGGCAATTTTTTCTTATAAAAGTACAAATGTAATGTATAAAATTCCGAGATTATTTTTACAAAAGCAGTGAACATGCATGTTTTGATATGCAGCTTTCATACAACATAATGAGAACTAAAATATAAAAAAAAAATATTAAGACGAATGCTATCTAAATGGAATTTTTAAGCCATTATAATGTTCGTGTCATTACAGACATATCAGATCTGAGTAGTAAAATTTCAAAAATCTGCATGCAATTCAGAATTTCTAAATACTCATTGAACTATAATTTTTATATGGCGTACACTAAACATGGAGCTTTCATATGTGTTAATTGCAATCTCAAATATGAGTCACAAATACGTTCTATTTAAAATCTTCACATAAAATTTACATTGTGAAGTACTATGAGCTTTAAATTTAATAAATGTTTAGCCAAAATAATTTATTAATTAGATGTTTAAAAATATAACAAATAATGTTTGATTAACAAGAAAATTTAAATTAAAATTAGTACTTAGATAAGAGATGTTTAAATTTAAGTGCATTAAGAGATACATTTTAGATTACATTTTGAAATAAAATTAACAAAAAAAATATTCTGAACATTGTGATAAAACAAAAATTAATAAAATTATTAGAACAATATTTCAAATAATGAAAATTACAATTTTTTAATGCAAAAAAGAATATTTTTAAAAAATGCATTGACTTTCCAAGTGTTAACGAGATGTATTTTGAAATTCCTGATTGGGAATACTATTTCAATGCAGAAAGTTTTCATAAACTTAGGGAACTTATTAATAATTCTTATTACATGATTTTCATTGCGTACACAAGCCTAAGTGCTTCAATCACATGGGAAGAAAGTTATTCAGAGACTGATTTTCAAAAATAGGACATTCTAAACTTTTTTAAAAAATCGCTTTCTTTTTTCAATTTATTCGAAGCATCTCATCTTAATTATTTCGATTCTAAATCAGAAGAAGGCTTATTTAATCAAATTTTGCTCAGAAAAAACGAAGAAAAACCTTTAGAAACCATGATAATCTCGATTTCAAATGAGAAAGCAATTGGAAAGAATACAAAAGGATTTATTTGCTTGACTCCAAACTTTTTTGTATTACACAATACAAAAGTACTCAAATATTACTACAATACTTAAAATATTCAATATTTTAAAATAATTTCGTATTATACTATTTAAATAAAAAAAAAAAACTTTCAACGTTTCTGAACTGTTAAGTCTTTTAATAAGTCCACTGCATTACAAGGTACGTATAATTAGTATCACGAATTTATGCACTAGGTGATTAGATAAAATACATAACTCGCATATGTAGAGTCGAAACCAAAACGATGCGTTTCCCACTGATAATTACTTTTTTTGTATAAGGCAGTCATCGACAGATAATTTAACTCGATTTTCTAGATGGTATCTTGGCTATAAGCTATGCTTAGCCAAAATTCATCTCGATTACTGAAACATTAATAATTAAATATTTCACATCGATAGTCAAAATATTCTAACGCTCGCCCATAGAATAAGAAAATTTCAAATCCCGCTTATCATAAGTGGCCTGATTTCGCATTTTACGGCGAATCATCGGTAACTCCTGAAGCCTTATCATAATATCAGGCACTTTATTACTGTGGCAAGTTTAATTTAGTTACACTAACGTTCCATTTTGAAAGAAATACGGGAAATTATTTTGGGATGGTTCTCAATTTTTAACCGTGGGCAGAAGAAAGGACAATCCTCTCCCCCCCCCCATTACAACTTCCCACAGAACACTAATGAGAGGGGGTTTGATTCCGTGGAATAATAAACATGAAGTAACTGCGAACCTATACCACAATGAACGCGCGGATGTGCGCAAACATGCATGTATCACGCGCACACACATACATAAATTTTTAATCCATATGACAACAAAAAATTTTAACTGAAATTTCGATTTCAAGTGAATAATAATAATTAAAAAAAATATTTGAAGCGTAACAAATTCCATAGAATTTTATTCTTACCTGGTCCACCAGTAACTTGCGTACTTGTTACATTTCCTATAGGAGCTGATGGCGGTGCTACAGGTGCCTGACTTTGAGGAGCTGGTTGCTGAAATTTTTTTACAAAGAAATGAACACATTTGAAACAAACCGCTAGAAAACAAATTTTGTTTTATAGACAAGAAAGAGAAAATAATCCGATTCTAATAAATTCAGTCGGAAAGTTTTAATGTTAAAAAATATGTTTTTGTTAATTAATAAAGTAAAGTATAAACAGTACTTATATTTATAGATTAAATGAGTATTGCGAGTTCCTTTATAATTTCCTTTTAAAGGAATTTATATGAACTTCACAAATGACAATGCACAAACTATACTGTTATCATTTATAATTTTTATCGAATCTTAAAGAAAACTTTATCGTGTTCCACTGCTATTTATATCTCAGATACTAAGGAATATTTCTAACAATGGTTTCTATAAGTATATGCTTTCAGAAAACTTATTTTTTTTAAAGAATTGGATTATTTTTCCGAATCTGTATGAACTAAATTTACATCGCATTCATGCTTGAAAATTTAAAAAAAGTTCGTACAGTTTCTTTTCTACCAACTGTATATGTGCAATACCACAATTCTTTCTATCATTTTTGTGTAGACAACATCGCACATAGAAGAAGTGAAATGAGAAAAAAAAATTAAAGCAGATACTTTGGAAAAAAGATGCATAAGGAAAGATATATAAAGATACTTCTTCAATCGTCTTCAGATGATTAATTGGTAATGGTAGTAGATTTTTACTGGACAAAACAAAAAACCAAAAGCAGAACCACGTCTCAAAAGTGCCAATATGTGGCTGTTGTTAGCAAGGTCAAAGAAAGAGTGGCTCCTTAATAATCAGGCATCTTTAATATCATGATATGTTTATACAATCCAGGTACCATATCAGTTTAAGAAATACGAAGGTGTACAGTTATTTCTTCATAATAATAAATCTTGGGTTGTATTTTTTCTATCAATAGAATTTTTATTAGTTAAATTATCTTCATTTTTAAACTTGGCAACTCTTGAAAACAATAAAGGAATTGGGAAATGTTTGAAAATGAAGTATACTGTAACTATCCACTTCTTCAGTTGGAATTCTTCTCATTCTTCAAATCACACAGAAGTGGAAAAACGAAATTATATGATGGCACAGGACTGAAATAATGGAGATTGGTTTGAAAAAACTAAAGTTACTGTAAGTTCAAATCAAATAATCTAGAATTGATCAATGAATCTCCTTTAAAAGAGATGAACTTCAGTAGAAATTTGGGCTATGCAAAATTGACTGTTTTCATTAATATGATTGTCTGACATTTGAAAAGAAACTTTAGCGTAAATTATACAAATCACACGTCGTAAGACATACACCAAAGACATCTATAGGTAGGTGCAAGCAGCATAAAAAGTTTGTTAATGGGTTCACACATTGGGGTTAGTGATCACACCAATTACCGTTTTGAACGACGGAGCAGGGGCAGCCGGAGTGAAAGAAGGCGTATGCGGCTTGAAGGGTGGTGACAATAGTGGTTGAGGACTCTGAGGAGCTTCCACATGATGCATTTCTCCCGGTTTCTACAATAATGAAAGTGATTCATAACACGAAGCAAAATTTAAAAGCTTCGATTTATAGCGGGCAATCCACACCTATATGAAAATCCCTTAATAGCAACATTCGAATTTCTTTTCCTATTTTTTTCCAGCAGGCAGCATACTGTATAGCTTATTTGTCTTTATAACATTTAGAGACTGATAGAATGTAAATGTAATAGAAAACATGAAATATGGCATCATTACAATTTACAAACAGAATCAAATTATAAATAAAGTTTTTAATTTAAATGTTTTCTGCTTCAACATAACAACTTCGTGAATAATCTTTATTAATAAAAAGATGAATGTGTGTGCGTTGACGCTCTACAGACTAAATCGTTTGGCTTACACTTGGCACATATATTATTTGAATGGTGGACATAGCGATTTTTTTAAACTTTAATCAGAATTTTAATTAATTAAAAGATAAATTTTCGCTTTTTCTGCGATAACTTAAAAAAATCATTGCACAAAAATAAATTTTACATCATTTTAAAATTATAAAAAAGTGATTTTTTTAATGATACCAATTTATGTTTTATGTTAAATAAGATTCTGTTTAATATTTTTGTAGTTTACAAAACAAATAAATAAGTAAAGCGAATTTTAGGCGATAAATGAATCAGTTATAAACGTTTTTAACAACGCTATGATGTTATGGGACTGTATCCATTAGAAAGATTCATATACACTATAAGCAAAATATATACAAGATAATCAAAATAGTACGGCTATAATGTCTGACAATTCAGCAGAATCAGGGGAATGAAGTTATATCTAAGCGACTAATTTGAAAGTAAATTTAATCAATGTTTTCGGCGAGGCAGCTAGTCGCCAGAAGCGATTAGTACACGATAAAATAATATATATGTATGATATTCGTCTTCCGATCATCAAACAATTGATAATCAAGATAATTCAAAATAAATCATCAATTTCAGACACATAAACATAGTGCTTTAAGAGGAAAAAATAAATAATTTTTTTTTTCTAACTACCTTAATTGAAAAATGCATATAATTTGCGTCATGGAACAATTATTAAAAATCATTTATAATTCATTTAGAGTTTTTTTTTTTTATCACAGATTTCACATTTTGATACGTTATGAAAAAAATTTGCTTTGAAAACATGTGTTGAAAAAGTATTAAAATAGCGGAAAATTTTTATTAAAAAAATATGTTTTATTATAAACTTTGCACTGAACATCCCGTCAGTAAACGAATAATATTATATTTCCATATGTTACAAACAAAGAACATGAAGAACCTCTAAGTTTTAGTGCTTTTTAATTATAATGCATTAATTGCAGATTTTTGTTAAGAAATCAAAAACGAATTAATGATTTAAATATAAAAAAATTAATATTTTCATCATAGAATAATTTTTTTTCTTCAAATTATAAGTCTGTCAAAATTAAAAAGTGTTTAAATAGTTCCACGTTATTGAAATTACTTAGACACCTAACTTACATTAGAGGTCAGAATTCTGAAATGGGTAGAAAATGTAAAATATAACTAGAAACATTGAAAAATATTATGCTACACAATAGGTTTTATCCAAGACTAATATTTATAAATACGAAAACTTCATCATGCACAAACTATCCATTTTTGCATTATCTTTTACGATTATGTTCAGGAGAATTCCAATCAAGTTTATTTTAAATAATTTTAATTTATATTATAATACTTAATTTTTTATTTTAATTAAAGAATTAAGAGGGTTAAATGTGTAGATTTAAATAATATACTTATTTTTTAAACAACAAATTATAATTTTTAATTAAAATAATTTTAATAATTTAAAAATGAATTAATTTTTAAATTTAATATTTAAAAAGAAAAATTTTAATAATACTTTATTGAAAATTATTATTTTTTAAATAATACTTTGAATATTAAATAATACTTAAAAAGGAAGATTTTAATAATACTTTATTTTTATTTAGATGCAAAATTATTAAAGAAAAATAATAGAATTTAAAGTGAAATTTCAATAATGCTTTATTTTTAATTAATTAAAAATTATTATTTTTTAAATAGTACTTACAATTTTTAATAATATTTAAAATGGCAACAGCATTTTCTTTAGTATTATGAAATTTCTCTAAAAGCCTTTGACTATGAATAATTGCAGGAATAATTGTTTCTAAAAGCGAAAGTGTTTGGCATCCATTATTATATTATTTTCATTTATTTAATTTCGCAGAATGATTTAAAAAATTTGAAATGCAACATATTAAAAATTATGCTTTAGGAAATATATTAAGAAAAATCTCAAAGAAATCATTTAACTGATTGTGGTTTCATGATAAACTCGCACTTCAACTATGCCCCAAGCTATATTGTAACATAACACAGCAAGCATTAATCAGTTCACTGTTTCGACCTCTTCGGGAAATGCGTATTTAAATTGTGTCATCTGATTGATTATTTTTTAATTGTAAATCCTATGTAAAATATATTTGTGTCTCCTACTTAATTATTACCCCTGATGAATAAACTCGTCATAACATAAAATGTTAATACTTTACCCATAATGAGTCAAAAACAGATAGCTGGTTAAATTCTATAAGTGCAGTCATCTCGCATGAAAATTCCACCGATTAAAAATGAATAAGTGGAATAATTTGCAAAATTTCATTGTATACTCACATGGAAAGGAACTGGCGAAACACTCCTGTAAGCCGCCGGGGATAAGGGGTCGTTGATTGGAGTGCGAGGAGTGGGGCTCAAGGGGGTGGGAATCGGAGGTGCTTCGGTCGGCCTGAAATCAGTTTTAAAAGCAGAAAGTTTAAATCATCAGTTTTAAAAGCAGAAAGAAAACGAAGTGAAATGATTAACCCAAGCTTAAATAAAATAAATCTTATTAAATTATTGCAAAACGCTTTTTTTTCCCTAGTTAAAAGACAAAATAAAACTAATTTTAGGATATTGGTGCGTTATTCAGTTTACTTTATTAGATTAATGTCTTGTTTTGAAAGTAAATGAGAGTTGTTTTGTGACAAACTATGCAATATTGGATCAAGGTCAAATGTCGAGGTCAACAGATGGCCATCTTCAAACTTCTGTGCATACCATTGAACAGCAACGATGTAACGATATAACAGAGGCGTTTGATTTAGTACAGCGTTAAGCGATACCGTGAAGACAAAATAGCAATATATTTATTTATTTAACTTTATAATATTAAATATAAAGAAGGGATTTAAAAAATATCATTTTAGCATCACTTATATTAGTTGTACCATTGGTGTAAAAATGTTTAGCTCTAATGGATTTCACTAGCACAAGGCACGTATAGAATTATTTTTGCTGACATTCAATGTATGGAATATGGACTCAAATTCTACTCTATGCAATTCAAAGTGCTAGATTCTGCCTTAAAATTGCAGTTATCTAGTTTATTGCATATTAAAATTTTGCTCCAAAAGATGCATTAAGGCATTTCAGAGAATGTCTTATTATTTATATTTTAATTGAATTTGAGTATTTACAAATAGTTAATTAAATTTTAGTGCCAAAATTATTTATTTATATTTTGTGGTACATCAATAATATATTTTATATTTCAGAATATTTGTCGAGACTGCTCTAAATATTTTTTGCTTAGAATTCTATTTAATCCGGACTACATTTTGACGTAAAGTTATGAATAAAAACAAACAAACATGAAGAGTTATTTTCCAAAGATGCCTTATTTAGCCTTAAGATAGAATACGTTTATCTTTTTCCCTTAATAATAAACAACAAAAAGTAATGCAACATCCTAATGAGCATTTTTTGTTTCATGTAAAATATAATGATCATAATTAATAAGAAAACGAGGCATGAAAGAAAAGATGAAAAATTATAGAATAGATTAAAAATAGATATTTTGGTTCACATTAAATGTTAAAACAAGTACAGAAAAATAATATAATTAGAATTATAATAAGAAAATAATGACCCAATTTCTTATTATTCCTTATATGAAATTATAAAAGCAGACATTTTTTTAAATATGGATCTTAAATATCTAATATACAAAAGGAAATTAATTATAGTAATACATACTTACTGGCTAATAACGAGTGGTTCATAGGTTGGCATGGATGCGGCAATTTTGGCGGCCAATTTGGCATGGGCGTCACAGTACAATTTATCATTCACATTGAAGTATCCTGTAAATTGAAAGAGTTATTACAATATGATTGTATTAAGTTAATGAAATGTTATATAAATTATTCTGTGTACTTACCAACATTTTTCAAGGATGTACCGCAGGTACTGCATTTGAAGCATTCGGGATGCAGAGACTTATCCTTTATTCTTACGAAAACTCCACTATAAAAAGCATAAAATATGCATTCACAATTAAATTATTTCATTTTTGGCATGAATTAAGATTTTATCGAAAGCTTTACTTAAGTTTTCGAAAAAACATTTCACATTTGTTTTATAAATTCTTATAGAATATTTAAGAAGTTTCGATGAGAATTTTTTAAATTGTTATCATAAAAATTATTTAATTATAACAGATTTAATTTAATTGTATTATTTAATTGTACCAGAAAAAGTTTTAGAAAACAAAGCGTAATTGCTGTTTGGAGAAAAGAGTTTCACAAATGTATTTGATAAATTTTTTTAGAAACTGCAACAATTTTCATTTATATTCAAAAGGAATTATTGCGCCGTAGTTCTGCCATCCTCACTTCATCCTTTCGAAGAAGAAAAACAAACAATTATAAATATTAAGAGAACCTTACATAAAGTCATCGGACCGTCGTATAAAGTAAAAATATGTTATTTGGTTCAATCCAGCAGTAAGAGAAAAACTGTTTTCTGTAAATATTTGTTTCTACAATCCAGACGATTTTTATTAATCTAATAAATGAAAACTTGCATCATTAGCAACTGTCTTAATAGAACAATAAAATGAAAGTATCTATAAAAAGAATATATATTTAATATAAAGAATATCAATATAATCAACTAATTAAGATTAAGCTATATGGATTGTATTTGTTGTTAGAATTGCAAAATAAGAATGAATCGCACTTTTTTTTAAAAAAAATTTATACTGAAGATTATAGATATACTTTGTACAGTATATTATATATATATATATATATATATATATATATATATATATATACTTTCTAGAGTATTGTGGATATACTGTGTTTGTACAATATATAAATATACTTTCAAGAGTATTATGGATATACTCAGTACAATACATATTATATATTATATATATATAATTTCTAGAATATTATGGATATACTTTGAATGTTAAATTTTTCATGTATATTCTTTTCTGTAAATATTTTACCATGCAATACATATTTTCTGATATTATAAATGTATTGAATTCTCTTTCTCTATTAAGCATACTTACACTATAGTCTTTCCGCACTCGGGGCAGCAGTTGGGTCCTAAAGGTTTGTCACCAGTTTGCGATGGAGGCTTAGTAACTGGAGCAGATACGTGCTGTGTCACTGGTTGTTGGGTCATAGGGGAATCTGGAAGATGCATGAATATATCTCTGAAATTCAAATGATCAAAATAATGAAAAATTGTACTCAGAAAATGATTATAATCGTACCTTTCCTATAAGGTGCATCCACATGATTCAAGCCAGTCTCTATGTGGGATCCAGTTTCTTTTTCTTCCATAATCATTCGATATACAGCAGAGTCTTTGTTAACAGGCTGAGGTTCTTTCATGAAGTTGATACTAAAAATATACAATTGCTGCTTTTGAATATTTTTCTTGCTACATAAATATTGAAAGATTTCGATGCATTCATTTTAAAGATCATTCATACGCTTGAGATACATTCAAAAGAACAAATTTCTCAACAACTTTAGTGGGAATTTCTAATTGGAGTCTTACTTCATTTTTCTGTCATTCATATCCTTCAAATGTTTCAAGTAAAATGAATAAGTATTGTTTAAGGGACTAATGATAGAAAGTTTTCCAAAATCGGTTCATACAAATACAATTATAAGAAATATTTATTATATTTTTCAAAACTTCTGAAACTTGATTTTGATTGAATAAATGCATACGAGGCAAAAAATAAAAAGTTAAATACAATTGATTATAAAAAGAAATTCCAAATATTCACGCACCATTCCTCCAACTCTCTTTGTGCTGTTATTTCCGGCTAAATTTTAATGTTGCTTATTGGCACTATAAATATTCTTGGGGCATATTGTGACTATAACAATTGCAATTTTTCTTTCAAAAAAATCAAGTGAAATTTTAGTTTAAAAATCTTACATTTTCCAGTCAAATAATAAACTTCAATATTTTAAATGTACATCTGTGGAATTATCTCAGAAGTAATTAAACCAATCTAATCAAATTAGATTGATTATTATCTATGCATTTTGCTTCAATATACTAAAAGTAATGATGTGTTTGTTAGGTGTATGATTAATTTGATGTAGTTTAGTTAAATAAATTTTCTTTTCAAAGCTACAAGAGAACTATTTTGAGATAGACTTTGTCGTTCTAACTGTGATAACAGCAATATCTTAGCAGACTGTATCTATTCAGATTTCAACATCACAGTTTAAAAAAAAAAACCTGTTAATTTATGACGATCTTTGGGGGATTTGAGTTTCGAATGAATTTAATCTGCTATCCTGATCACGGCAGTTTCTGACTCATGTATGAAACCACATGTCTAACAAATATGAGCAGATTCCATCAATAATAGGCTATTATAAATTTTGCATTTTTTGCTATATCATATACTTACCCTTTAGCACCCGAGGACAGTACTTCCGTGTGTGCGGAGAGCGTGTCAGCTATGTTGTTCATGGAATACAGTGGTGCAGGAGAGTTGTATTGATTGTTTACCAAGGCTTTACCTCCTCCAAGCGGTGCAAAGGGTCGAGGAGTAGTATTGTGTTTAGTACCGATTGGAGTGGCTTCCTGCAAAAAGAAACAAGATAATATTAAAACAAAAAAGAAACCATTATCCAATGCAATCTTTATATAATAAAAAAAAATAAAGTGAAATATGATTCTGGTTTTCTGAAGCTTTTTGATACTTATTGCTACACAATATGCAATCATTTCATCATAATTTATTTTATCTGATTAAAAAAAACATAAAATCATAATATTATAAATTTGAGAAAACTATTTACATTGATAACTTTATTAAAATATTTGTATCTGGATTCAGACAAAATTGTTTATTATGTTTGTAAAGGAAAAAAAAAAAACTCACATAGCCTAGTGAAAAGCAATATTCCTGTATAGCCCGCTAATTTTACAGAGAAGGGGACAAATTTGCTTATTGTAAATTGTTTTATAAAATAAAGAAATATTTCTAAATTAAAACGTATACAAATTTTCTAAAAAATATCTTCTATTTTTTTCTGAGGAGAGGGACGGGGAACAGTAAAGAAATATTAAATTTAGAGCTTCCTTAAATCGGATCCGAATGGTTGAAACTAGAATGTATCCCTTATTTTTTTAAGATTTTGAATATATTTTTCGCATATAAATTGATACTTGGTCTGGATAAAAACGCATTTAAAAAATCTGATCTACAGATCTGTTCTCAACTGCCTTTTTTTTTATATTATTGATTTATCAATGGCAATGAATGCATGCTGATAACGTCGAATGTCGTAGTCAAAAACGCTGAAATGCCTTTTAAAGGGGAAACCAAATTCAAAATATTCACAATTTCAATTAATAAATTAATAAAAATGATTTCAACGGCACATTTTATTAGAACACAAAAAAGTAGTGGATTTTATTTGTTTTGCTTATGTCATATTTTAATTCTTAGTTAATAATTTATATATGCGAAAACAGTATGAAATTTCAAATTCATAACAGATGGCATTATATACATTGTGAAATCGTTAATCATTAAATTAAAACATAATTTAATGTTATGCACCAAAAGTATTAAAATAGATTATTTTTATCGTGAACACAACATAAATTTTTAAATTTTTAATAAATTAGAAAGAAGACGAAAAAATCGATTACAATTCCAACATTTGAATAAAAAATAACAACTAATTAAATAAATAAATACGCTTAATAAAATGCGAGCCATATTTCGATCTGACGTATAAAAAATATTAAATATGGTGCGTAGCAATAAAGGCACGGGGATATGCCTATTATTAAGTGGCCGTAGAGCAAGAAAAAAAAAGTATTATTTTATATTTTTAAAGTCAAATACTAGAAAACGAAATAAAAAAAAGGGAGAAGGATTGTATCCATGCTCAATTTCACTTTGCGAATTCTCTGTATGCATGCTCTGCTGCCAGAATATTTAAAATGCATTTTTAGTAGAAAAAAAAATATTTACATTTTGCTGTCAAACTTGTGGAGTATATGCTAGCTTTAAATAAAATTTTGGCATAATAGATAATACTGAAGGATCTTGGTAAACTTGTAAATGGAAGTAAAATTTCGTTAATTCTTCAACGTACGATTTTTCAAATTGCAAAATAAAAAAATTTTTTTAGTATGGAAAGTTCAAATATAATAGAAAAATACAAAGAAAAAAGTCAAATATAATTACATAATTTTAGAAAAATTTTCTTTTCAAAAACATTTCTATCGTAAAAAAAATATATATATATATTTTCAAATATGCTCTAAATTTCTATTTTAAAAATCCGAAAAATTTCTGTTGTAAAAAGGAAAGAAAAAAACAAAAAAACAATCGTCCTTATTAACAAGAAAAATGTATAAAATTGTATTACATATATGTAAAAAAAATGTATCAATTGCATGTGTCAAATTTGATACAGATGCAACGAAGTGTTTTAAAAGAAAATGGGATTAATGTGAAAAATCAACAGCGTATTAATCATTTATTTGGAGATGGTTTTTTTTTTTTTTTGCTCTTTTTATAACTTTAATTGTATTTATGCCGAAATGAAATTAAAGGAGCTCTCAGGGGCTCTGTTAGTGAGCTCAAGTTGGTAATTTTGGAAACACTAGGCAATTCTTAATTTTCACAGAAAATTCCAATTTAAAAGCAGACTGATGAGCTTGGTAGTTTTCGTGCTGCCCTCTATTGAATATAAATCAAACAAAATCTATGAAATTATAAGTAAGAAATTACGAAATTAGAATGCAAAGATTTGGATATGAAAAACGATAGTATTTAGCAAGTAACACTCTTATCAATCAATTTTCATAAATTATTTAATTTGACCTTTAAAATAATCTTTAATATTTATTCATTGTAAAACTTTTTTTTTTTTTTTGTAATTTTTCGGTATAGCTTAATTTACCTCATTTAAATAAAAAATAATATTTCTGTTTCTGATTATTAAATTTGATCTATGTTTTTGAAACATTTAAGAAATTAATTCGAACTTCGTATAAGTTACGGAATTACAAGGATGTTTGTTTTCGCTAAATTTTAAAGATAAGCGTAAATTGTTAAGAGATTATTAATAAAAATGTTTTCAACTTCTTAGCTAAAATTAGCTTTAAATGTTGAAGTCATACGGTATCCATGTCATTTTCTAATGTTAGATAAGAGTAAGTGCAGGATGAACCTCGACTTGAGAACTGCATGGTCTGAATGACATTATCCAAGATTCCGTGCGATATTAACCAGAGGATTTTGACTGAATACGAAAAATTTAGCAAATAGAGTGAATCTAACTCAGAAGCGAATTTTAAACTCGTGAGCTTTCGATTTTAAAACCGAGATTTTAAGAACAAAATATATACTTCTACAGCTGCGCAACGTAATTTGAACCATGGTCTATTGATGATGTCTGAAATTTATGTCTTTCCTTGTACTCACCAAACCACATCACAACAGAGATAAGCTATATATAGCTTTATTTTTTTTAAAGCATAGTTCCTGATTTTATTTATTCATATATCTGAGATCAATATGCATATTTTTCAATAAAAAGGCATTCTTTTATTTCAATGCAATATCCAGATTGTACATTTACATTGATTTGTAACGGTTTTAACAAACGAGAAAACGTAATTATAGGTAAATTAAGATGTTTCCACTTTGGTTTTTAATAATGCTGGCTATTTTGTAATTGGGCTTCAGTGTGGGATGACGAGAATAACATTCACTTCTCTCTCCAACACTTTTAAACCGCATCAATTCTAAATCATAATTTTGGTATAAAAGCAAGATAAAACTACCTATATCTTACCTAAACCTTACCTATATCTGCTGTAAGCATTACTTACTGCAGATATAGGTAAAGTATATATTACTTAAAATTATTGCACAATAATTCAAATGATCAAACATAGTTTTCAAACTTTCTTAAAGATGCAGATTTAATTAAACGATACGTTGCCCGAGATAGAGAATGAAATTGTGGTCAGAAGTAAAAAAACTCCCTCATACAAATTTCTCTGCTATAGCTATGTTAGAAAGTTTACAATGACATCTTTATTATACACTGTATAACTTATGTCTCACATCAATGGTGGAATCAAAGCTACAATGCGCTGATATATATCTGGGATTTTATAGCGCTGATATATATCTGAGCTGATATATATCTGGGAACCATTATACCATATTTCTTAAAAGGCCAATGAAAGATGAATTAAATTATATTTTAGAACCATCATAATATCATATGAGAAAAAAAAAATATATCTGAAAGAGGGCTGAGTAACATCCTCGATATATAAACAATTAATATTCACTTGGGATAGCTGCTTATAATAAATAGAATTACCTTCATAATTTTAAGGATATGTACTCGAGAGGCACGGAAAATTGCTGCATTAAAATTGAATTCCAATGCTGATGTTTTTATTATCAAGTTTTAGGTCGAATTAACAATTAATATAATTATATAAAATAAATATATATTAAACAAAATAAATAGCTTCAAGACATTTCACTTTTTTAAAGCTTCTTTCTAAAAGTTTATTCTGCCTTTTATTCACTTTTTTTTATCCCACAATTTTCGTAAACGGAATCCAGGTAAAACAGTTGCAATTTCAAGGTCGTGTATTTAACATCTGCTACAAGTTGGTCCAGTACTTAACCGCAAAATATTTTGACCTCTGGCTACGTAATTACAAGAAGAAATATTTGACAGTTTCAGTAAAAGAACTGCAACTCTTATCGTTTCAAAAATGAAAATAGAAAAAAAAATTATAATGAAATTTGTGAAGCCTTATAATAATAACTATTTTTAAGGCAATGAAAAATGATTTATGTATGTAACGAGAATGCGAAAATACAAAATTGTTGATTCATATGCCAAAAGCAAGTTTAATTTATCAATAATATCAATAAAGTTGTTCATAAATTTTAATACTTAATTATGGAACGTAATAAAAAAATATTGTAGAAAATGTTTTAGCTAAATACATGCAAGCTCAAAATGAGTTATCAATTAATTAATTACACAATAAATTGAGCAAACAGAAAAAAAAAAGCATTATGATTGAATGGTTGTTTATGTGCAAGCTGAAAACTATAAAATCTTTGCAGGATTCTTCTGAAGTTGCTTCCTAGAAATTTAATGCATTTGTATGGTAATTAAATAATTTTTAATTCTTTTTTAATATTGAATGTTTAAAGTAAAAGGAAAATATGAAATATCCATGGCGTCTTCAACTATTTATTTTCATACATATTGTCGAATAAGTTAAGAATCAAAATCAAACGATTGATTTTTTTTTTTTTACATTTTTTTTATTTATTTATTTTCTATGTACAAAGAACGAGATTTGCGATTCGAATATGATCGGAATATTAAATTTTTAGAATCTGAAATTCAGAGTTTCTGGAATTGTTAAGTGTTTCGAACATTTTCCTTTTCTTTTGGTGGTTACAGAAACTCTACACCAAAAAATTATTAATTTTAAATTTTAGAAATTAAAAAAAATAAAACACTTTTTTGAAATGACATGACGAACCAAATGCATTTTTTGGAAATATTAAAATATATAATAATTTGGTAAGAAAATTATTTTTAAATAAGTACACACACATGTACATAACATTAATTTTCTTTAATATCTGAATGTATGTCAAACTTTTACTAAGCGATAGTTTTTGCGATTTTATGTAAGTCAATCGGCCTATAACTTAGAAGCTGAACTGTCATTCATAATTCTCAGAAGAAATGAAAAGAGGATATATCGATTTTTGCAATGATTAACAAGGAAGAAGTAGCTAGTTAAAGATGAAATAAAATCTCGTTTTTCGATCTGCAAATATCTGAAAGAGTGCTTGAGATTTGGGTATTAATCAACCGTAGTGGTGTGTGTTGACACAGCTGCTGCTGCGATGAGGACGCGTGAAGAATAAATATTGACAGCTGAATCATTTATCGAAAAAAAAAAAAAAAAAGTCCAAACCTGTTTTTTGGCAGCCAGGGATGTCTTGGTGTAGAGGCCTGCCGCCGGGGGTGTGGTCACACTTGGCAAGTCACCGACGGGTGTCACTGTCGGCTTCCATACTCGCACTCCTCCCCTAAAAGAAATAAAAAATATTTTTAAGTGTGTTTTATTTATAGAAGAAAGCATTTTGCAGTCCTTAATTGTAGGAACAAATTTCCTATATTTTAATCTTAACGAAAGATAATAGGAAAAAATTTGAGGTCAAAGATTATAGCAACAACGTAATATTAAACAAAGGATAGTAATTATGACAAAATTATGATAGTTATTATGTTTCAATTTTTATATAATAAAATGAAAACGAATGAGATTGTCACATAAAATGATATTGTACAGTAATTTATTTAATATTAGGTAATTTTATATTTTCTTGCCCTTCGTACAACGTTGAATGTTTGTGAAATAGTCAAAACAAGTTAAACGCTCAAATAATAATGCAGAAGAAAAATAAATTTTAATATATTCTATAAAAAAGAGATTTCAAAATCTTTCCTTTATTATCTTATTGAAATAGAATCCAGAAATGAGTTGTTTCTACGGAATATTCTAATCGTAAGGCATCATGTTATAAATTGTTAGAATAAGCCTTGAAATCAGATTTAAAAACTAAAAATCGACATTGTTTGTTCTTTTAGATATGCAACTATAGATAATTTTAAGTTAAATTTTAACTTAAGTTGTTCTAATCAGAACCTTGCATCTATTTCCAAGTTTCTCCATGAGTAGCAAAGCATTCTTGTGCATTTTCATTCTAATAGATAGGTTTAAAAAAAAATCGTATTCCGAATTTGGTTCAAAGTCATCAAGCAATCAACATATATTAATAACGATACAATGAAAACCTTTATCATTACTTCCACAAAATCTAAAAAAGTAATTGAATCAGAATGTTTCGCGTCTTCTGTGACATTTACATATTTAACATGACATCTGAGCAGAATGAATTTTGAAATCTACAAATGAGATTTATTAATTTAGAGACACAGAAACAATTTCTAAAGCTCAGACTTGATATTAAAACTCTGAAAAAAAGCAATTGTCCAAAGTAATAATAAAAGGAGCAAATTTGACCGGTTTTAGAATAAATTAATTGTAGGTACTGTTATCTATTTTTTTTAAACAGTTACCGATAAATGAGCTTCAGGGATAGAATAATTAAGCATTAATTTAAATTTTTACTCAATAATTAAAAGTTAATCAGTTTCTCTTTATGATAATTTTTCTACTTTATAATATAAGTATAAGAATCAAATTGTTTTATTAATTAATAAATCATTCAAAATCAGTCTAAATTAGGGATAAGTTTAAATGATATTAGTATGCGTGACTATATAAGAATGTTACTGATTTTTTTTTTTTTTTTTTTTTTTACATTCCCGTAACGAAGTATATGAAGAAAAAATATTGTAATCATCAAAAACTTAGAACTTGAGATTTTAACACTACATGTTTTAGTCCTGAGTTCCATCCTGAGTTCGAAAAACAGGTTTTTGAAATTATGTCTGTCTGTCTGTAAAGACGATAATCCAAGACTGTCTCAAAGACGATGACCTTCTGAGCTAAATGGATAAATTTTGGTGTATGATCTTTATACCAAATTTATAGTTTTCTGCCCATTTCTGTGAGAATTTGACAGAAATCTACAAATTCACTGGAAATCCATTTGTATGCCTCTCCGATTATAAGTTAATACAATCGCTAGTAGTTAAAATGATCAATGTTAACTAGATGATTACAGTTTAAGTACACAGATTTAACATCTATAATGTAGATTTCTATCAAATTTGGAAACAAACCGTTAACCGTTTGTCGGTCTGTATTTTCACAAGCATATAAACCCAATAACTGAAAAACACAAACATAAATATCGGAAATTTGGTTTGTAATTTTATGACCACAGTTGTAATTCAGTGCCAAATTTTTGCTTCAATCCATTGGAAAAAATAAGCCCACAATACACATTCCGTATTTTGGTGCTTATATAACAACCGCAATCCAGCAAATGAATCGCAAATAATACCAATGATGGCACGCTAATAGAACTCTTTGGTAATTATTGTTCGTCCATGGCGAGCGGTTATTATTACAGAAGTACATTTATTAGTGACTATAAGAGAAAGTTTCAGGGTGGCCATTGCCTGGTTATTAGCAGCTATGTCATCGCATTCTTAAACAGAAATAGATTTTGCTACAATTCAATTAACAAGGCCATTTTTATGCGTCAAACTTAAAAATACGCGTACAGTCCCATCCTCTGGTGAAGTTTCTTTTACAAAATGGAAATTTAAAATAACAATGATAGATAAATCGATTCAAAGAAAATACGCAATTTAATAGATTGTCTTGGCAGTCTTTACCTTTGCACGACAAGTTCAATATTGTTCCCAGCTCTAAGAATAGCGTCTTGTGCTTCTTTGTGCCTCATATTTTCGGTGGCGTGTCCCATGATTTTCAAAATGGCATCGCCTGTCATCAAGCCAGCCTGTTCAGACAGACTGCCAGGGTTCACCTAATGATAAAAAAGAATATACCATCAATGGACATATATAAAAGGTATTTAGAAGAGAAAAGTATATTTCTGTTAAGTCTGGTACTTAGTTTTGTCTCAATCTATGAATGAAAGTGATATTATAGTAGATAAAATTAAAAATGTAATTCATTATACTAATTTCAAACTGAAATTTTATCAGAGATACTTTTAAATCGAGGAAAATGAATAAATTATTAAAATTCAAATTTATTTGGAATAAATTTGGTATATGAAGATTATATATTGTTGTTTATCCCTATTTGATTAGGTAGTTCAGAAGTGGAACCAGATGGAACGATAATGGAAGAATAGTACTTTTTGTTATCATGTAGCATTAGATACCACAAGGATAAAAATTTGACTTATTTATTAATAGATATCTATAAAGAAACATAGTTATCTCTTCTTTGAGCAATCAGTCAAAAATATTCATTAATTGATTAAATCAATGTCTTGTTTTGTATGTACACTTAGATATATGGTGAGGAAGTCTATAATTTCGAACGGCGATTAGTTGAGAGAATGGCATTTCAGCCAACAGTCCTACTTATTCAATAGCAGACTTTCATTTTTACACAATATCAGTAGAAAACATGTGGTTCTTATGAGTTTAGCATTCAGTAAGCTTGGAAATAAAATTCATAACTTGGTCGAATAAAATATGATTCTGCCTTAATTATAATAATTTTTTATTTCATTTTTGACAACGTGTTTATGTCTAATGATACAATTTCTATCTATTTATATGTGTCTTGGATGTTCATTAATTTTCCCTAGAATATCTATTAATTTTGTACGAATTCTAAATAATTGTCTTTTTTTTAAAAAACATGTGATATAATTTTATAAAAATGATAAAAAAAACCTTGAAGCATACAATTTTTTTTTTTCAGTTTTTACATGTCTTATTTTTTATAAACTATTTTATTTAAAAAAATGTTTTTTCTGTATCATTATTGATTCGCAACTTTCACTAGAAATTAATTGAGTTCTTTGGTTAAATAAAATAAAATCTTTTGTTGGTGTCCAAATTAGATTTCGAATAAGAGATTTTAGACAAATCTCCATATTTTAACCTATTAAAATCCCGAAAAATTATGTTCATTTTTGAAAATCGCAACTCAGAAGTTAATTAAGTTATGGAGATGAAATTAAGTCTGTTGTCTTTATCTCAAAATTGGAGATTTCAATCAAATCTTAACGAATTACGTTTTTCAAAATTTATCTACAACATTTAAATTTTTAATAATTGTAGTAGCTATAAACATAGAAATATGAGATGGCATTTAGTTAATATGTGAAAAGGGATAACTCAAAAACCTCAAACATAAGAAAATTGAATTCAGTATATGGTTTGTAATTACAGTTATAGATATGAGTGAAATTTGGACTAACAAGTAGCTGTTAAAGTTCATCTGTGCTCACGTGAATGCATAATTCAAAACCGCTAACAACTAGATATATAAATTGTAATATATGGTTCTTACACCAAAATTGCATTTCTGCATCTAATTATAGTCTAAAATCGACAAAGGGTAAACCGTTTGTTCATTTTCGTGAATACGAAAAAAAATTACGAGTCAAAATTACAATACGCATGGCAAATGAAATTCGGGCGTATAATCTTGAACCATATTTATAGAGCCATATTTAATTTTGGGCCAATCGGTAAAACGAAACTAACCAAACGGTAAACCAAAAATCTACCGAATCTCTTTTTTTTATATATATATATATATAATACGAAGCTAAGCAGAAAACAGCACCTTATGGTAAAGTATCTATCCCTACGGTTTGATAATAGGGTTATGGACACTATCCTCTTTACTAAGGAATAGTGCAGCCCTGTTCAGAACTACCTTATGCGTAATTATCCTAAATTACTAGAAAATGATGAATCTATAAGCTACATTTTGAAATTTATAGATAAGAATAACCGTTGCATATATTACTTCCTTGTATTAAAAAAATTGAGGGATGCCAATCTATGTTTGTGACAGGGAACTCGAGTTTGAAAGGGCGACGTTGGCATTGTGTAAGTAAACGTGAAAGTTGAGCCGATAAAACTCCCGCTGTCTACAGATTCTTTTCACCACATTTACCTACAATGTAATTCAAAATAAACGGATGTCAAATTGAACTACAGGATGCCCAAACTATAGAGATATCCTGTAGCTTGACGTAGAGGTATGCAACCAAAAATGCGCCCATCTCAATGATATTCTCCTGGGCACAGTGGGCTGTTTCTGAATCTCCGGATTCAAGAGCAGTACGGAAAGACAAGAAAATAATAAATCTACGAGGCGAGTAAAAAATTGTGGAAGAGGGAGACAGCCCAGAAATAACTCGGTGATCCTCTGCCATGTAACCAAATATTGAGACCTGCGTGTATCGCAGCCAAATATGGAACCACTCGAAACAGGCCAAAAGAAAAAGTGAGGGGGTGGCTGACAAAACGGTAGAAGGGAAACCTCGTCTGCTGAAGAAGTATGCGTGAACAAGTGTCAGATGAAATGCTTTTACCGTGCGTCTCGGGTTGGGAGTTAGGAATGCACACATTTCAAACACAGATATTTTCAGTTTTATCCTTAACCTTCAGAGTTTGACATTGTTAAGAAAGTTATGGATTTCTTTTCTTCTCCGCCCTTTCTGCAATCCAAGTAGTTAAAGAAATTTCAGGAATGATGTCTAATGCTGTTATATAGTTTAAAATATCGTTTTTGGAATGATCAAGTTTTATGACTTTTCTTTGGACGATATAGGAAGTTTATTTGGTGAAGAAAGCAGAAGAATCCTATTATTCAGTTATTAAAAAGTAAATAAGACGAACGATTAAAATGTCAAGTACCAGAATCGAAAATCCAGATAGCTTCGCTTTGCGATATAACTTCAGACTAAAATTCTAAGATTGAAAAATTCGTCCAAAAAATAAACTTTTGAATTTTTTTAAGCGCAATAGAGCATTTAAATGGTTTATTTTTAATCAAACGTTGAAAATATCAACCTGAACCAATTTCCATCACCTTTACTATCTTCTTTATTCAATAACTGGAATAAATCGTTTACTTAAATTGCATAGCATATTCCGCTTGAGTATTTTGCATCATTTTTTTATTTAATTTTTATGAATTTACGAATCAATTTTCGGAATTCAGAAACAATGTAATAATTTGATGGGCAAAATAATCCATTCTATGCAAAATCATTTGGAAATTAATTCACTTGAGATTATTAATTTTTCTAGAGAGAACAGAGAGAATCAATTTTTCTAACAGGCTTAATTCATATCAATTAGGTAAAGAATTTAAACTAACGGACTGAGTACCAATATCAGTTTCTTCCCAAATATTCTCGGAGCAATACTTGCGACTATCCATTAAGTTTTGAAAATGTTTAAGGACAATAAAAACTATTTTATTAAGAAGAATAATGTACATTTCTCTGATGAAAATGGAGACATCCAGATCAAAGCATTTAAACTTTCAGCTTTGTTTTATCTTAACTCGAATAAAGTAAAAAAACGGATGTTATTCCTGGAGGTTCTCCATAATGGAATTCTTTGTTTAGTATTCAGGGTCAGTCAGTAGTACTTTTCAAAGAAAGTTCAGAAAAACTCATTATTAGTGAATACACTTTTAGTATCATTATCAGTGCATTTTAGATAAGACTTTTCATAAAGTTAAACAAATGATTAAATGATCAGATAATTCCTGTTAAGGACTCATTAGAGGTATTTATTTATCCCCACTTGCACAGTATATGCTGTGATGATTAAAAAATATTGCTATATATTGCATATTAAATGGCAATGTGTTAGACAAAATAAAAAAAAATACAAAGGAACAATCATGAACGTTTAAGTTCCGAATTAAGCAGTTGATTCGATTTAAGTCTTGCTCAAAGAAAGGTTTATTTGTGACTACAGTACAGCATTAAATATTTTTTGAATAACAAATATTCAAAC
This sequence comes from Argiope bruennichi, assembly GCF_947563725.1. Taxonomy (NCBI): domain Eukaryota; kingdom Metazoa; phylum Arthropoda; class Arachnida; order Araneae; family Araneidae; genus Argiope; species Argiope bruennichi. Next base: position 84,147,020 of record NC_079152.1, read on the forward strand.
CCATAGTTAAGTCAAAGAATCATTTGAACTAAGATCAAAATCTCTTGTATATTCTGAAATATCTCAAATGTCCTTTATGTTGTTATATGGATTGAAATGAATATCACAGTTAGGACGCGACATCCAATAAGGAGGAAAAATAAATTTGTAATTAAATAAAAGTTTGAACTATAATTTTTAATGATTAAATCTTAATTTCACGTTTTAATAATTTATAACTGCTTAGATAATTGTTACAATACTAATAATTTAACTGCATTACAATGGAAAGGTTTATGGAAATGTTACATCATCGAAATGTCTTTTATGCACAAAGATCAAAAAGTAATTTTAATAAAAAAATAAGGGATATCATTTTTGCAATTCCTTTATTTCCAAAATAATATAATTTAAAAATACACTTTAATAAATTGGAAGAAAGAGTATTAAAATTGTGTCATCAATCCAATCAACAAAATTAGTTGGACGATTGAAGCAGAAAATGTTTCAAGCACAATGTAAAAGTATATTTAAGCTTCTCTACTTAGCATATTTTTTTTATATTTGTAAAGACAAAATTCTGCAATCGATTTAGGTACTGGACTTCCGCATTTTTGTACAATTATTGGCCCCTGATGATATTATAATATTTTAATAATTTTAACAATTATTACTAACAAGAGTTATCGACAAACGACTTTTATAATCATTGCAAATTGAAAAAAAATAATTTAAAGTTAATTACTGAAAAAGAAAAAGGTAAGAACAAGATTTGAATTCAGTTTTGTTTCCAATATTATAAAGAATGGAAAGATATTCTTATTTATAAATGAGTACTAAATTAAAAATCTAAATAATGCACGAATAAATCTTTCAATTAATAAATTTTGTAACAATACACATTATTTCAAATAAAATTGACATAAAGTTATTTTAATTACAAGTTAAATGAAGCGAAAACACGATGAGCATATAAACTCCCGAAACAGCGGCTTCTTCTTTTGTAGTAAGGGAAAATTTTATGTGGCATTAAAGAGCTCGGTTATTTATGTTTTATTTGAATTTCTGCATTCTCCTGAGAGAGGAAAGAAAATATCTTGCTTGTATTTTGTAAAAAACTGAACTGAATTGTTCTTATGTATTTCGCAGACAGATAATGCACTTGGGGATATTATTTTTGGTAATATTAAGCAAACAGTCTTTATTTAAAGAACTTATTTATGTAAGTTGCTCAAAATATATTTATATATTTGGCATTTTGCGAGAAACTAAGTTTTATTCGCTACACCTTATTCGACAGCAAAAAATTTCTCCGTCTATTACAGAATACACCTTTTTAACTATTCAAAATATAGTTATAATTAATAAAATAAAACAAGGTATTACATAATTAAATTAAGATTTAAAAAATGAAACGTGGTTAAATATCGTTTTAGAAATTTCAGTTAAATATTTCAATCTGGGATTTTTTTTCATAAATTTTTTTATTTATTTTAGTACACGATTGAAAGCTTATTTTTGAATTTTTAATTTTTATTAATTATTATTAAGATTTCAAATAATTATGCATGTATAAATATTTATAAATATTATAAATATTTATAAATAGTTAATGAAAGATCTCGAATTTCGCATTTTTTATGGTATTGGAATAAAAGTTTATGCTACTTTGTGCCTATGGGTGATTAATTATTAAACAAATTATAAAATATATGTTTTCTCAGTTCAGTAATATAATAAAACCATTGTGATCTATTTTAGATTGCCCAATTCGGAATCTATATTTCTACAGGTATCTCTCCCGGAACTTTTTAAATATTTCTATAAAGAATGTTACAATATTCCTCTAAACACTATTCAGCACTTGTGTGGTTCGATTCCCAGCTGTAGCGGTATGTAATACAGGTTCGATTCAAAGCTGTATTACATACCGCAAATGGCCTTATCGTATTAATAAAGATTCTTGCATTCATTCATTCGGGGTGTTTCCAATATTTTTTTTCATTCAAAATTCTGCCGCAAAAATGAAAATGAAAGCATAGTTTCAAAAACTCTCATATTTAGATCGTATAATCGGTTCTTGATCCTAGCCATCATATCCCTTGCTGTCCCTGGCTGTTTTCAAAATGACAAACAACATATTTATATGTTATTCTGTTATTATAATATTATGCTACACAATTATGCATAAAGGTTTTTGTTATTATAAAATGGTAAATAAAATAAAATATCAAATTTATGTGAAGGAATGGCTTTCTGACAATTTCCATAAGAACTGCACACTTTATTATTTTTTTAATTGGTTTCCAAAACCGAGTTCGCTCATGACGCAAAAACTAAAAAGTTGTATCATTTGATTCTCATTCGCAAATAAGTTCATGCAATATTAGAGTGTTTAACATGGTTGGAAAAGCAGTGGTCATCCTAAAACTTTCTCGCATATTTTCTAATTAAGGCGTTATCCCAATCCCCTTTCCTTCCGCTTAAAATATCGAATTTCGAGTAAGGCGGCGTCTGCATTCCACGACACTGGTTGCTCTTTGGCATGAATCTAGTCGTTTTATGGAATCATTTTGGAGATTAATTTCTAGTATACGGTTAATACCAAAATTGTGTTTGTATTTTGGACGCTTTTTATCCGACCAATTAAAATCAAATTTTTAAAGTTATTTCGTTTCGTGTACGAAAGTATGGATGGATAGACGGTCAGCGTTTTGACAGATTTAGCTAAGAATTGACTAATGATAAGAATCTAAATTTTAGAGCTAAACCTATCCACTAAAATCTATTTATCCAGCTCTTTACGTTTGTAGTTATCCAGTTCAATTATACACGGACATACGGACAGACAGTCTTCCACTGAATAGATTTTTTTAAATTCAAAATTTAATATTAATATAAAAATGTACAGCTTATAGATCGAATTTAATCCTTCTAGCTCAAAGCACTCTTGAGTAATCACACTCACAGACAGACATTATTCCAAAATTGATTTTCAAACTGAGGGTGATCTGAAACGCTGTGATTGGTCGAAATTTCGAGTTCAATTGTTGCAACAATTGCAATAGTTTCTTTTTGTATGTTCTGTATGCTAAAAAGTAAAAATCAGAAAGGAACATTATGGATTTAAAAGTGAAACAATTGACTTCTATGCGGTAATTGCATATTGAGCAAGATTAACTGTTCGTTTAAATGTTTCTAATATATCAAATTAACAAAATTCCAAATGTATAGATGTGTTTTAATTAAATAAATATGAAAAAGTACGAAGCGGGAGAAGAAAGAAGAAAAACAGTCAACTTCAGCAAGGAAATAAAGACACGTTTTCACATAGGATAAAAATCAAGTAATAATACAAAAATGCATTTACGAATGACGATTTTGTAGAAAACTGTTTTATTAAGACGAATAAATATCTTTTTCAGTTAAAAAAAATGATAAAATTTAGGATATGCCATTGTCCGCCAGACTGCAAGAGAATTTTATTTTAGTCGTGTTAACGTCCATTTGGAGAAAAAAAAGCATAAATCTTGATTATGAACTCTGCTAAGATGATGAGGACTACACTTAAGCTAGTAGTCTTGCTTCAAACTTCCGCACCTCAGTGGGAGGAATTTAGTCCATGATTTCAGATATAGCGTGTACCAGATAACGAAGGATCTTTAGCTGAACCATGCCCCGAACCTGAAGACTATATTTTTGCTATGAAACGTATATTTGTATGATAATAAATAATAAAAGTCCTTGCCAGCATAAAATTTATTTTGAAATATTAATGAGTAAAGTTTTATTGCAATATTTGAAATCTGGTTATTGAATCGGACATGTGCAAAATAATCTTAAAAAAAATTTATGACTAGGAAACATTGAGTTTTTACAGAATTCGAGTAAATACAATTTTAAACTCTATGGAAATTTAAAAGAAATGGATAAGCATTTTACAAGGAATGCTTTAGTTTGATTTTACTATTTAAACAGTCTGCAACTATTATTTTTGTTTCGCAATAATGTTTTTGTCGTTATGAAAATAAAATTCAGAAAATACTTCAAGAGAGGTTTTAGATTACAATTTATATTGACAATTTACGAAATAAATGCAACTTTAGAAAACGCAATTTTCTCAATAAGTAAAGCACACTAATATCTACCATAAAACCAGAAAATGAAAATATATTGCTGATGTAATCAATGTTATCTTTTCCTAAAGTAGTTTGCAAATTGATTTATGAAGAGAAAAAAATTAAAAAATTGTGCCCCTTTTTTTTCTAGTTAACACAATGTTAAAATACCTTTTTCGTTGATAAGCAGTTTTATTCTTTTAGAATTCAGTTTAATTCTCCAATACTTATCAGTAACCTATTTTAAAAAGCACAATAAAAGTAATTTTTTAAAAAAGTTATAAAATATCTCTGAATCAGGATTAATCATGTTTAATTAATATCCCTGCACAGAAAATAACTTTCAATTACAAACACTTTGTTATATGTCTTGTAAAAAGAAACACTTAAAATATTCTTTAAAATAAAACTGCATGTGAATAAAGTTATTATAGTATGCTCTCTAACAATATGACATTTACGTTGTATAGAAATGTGATAGCTGGCCACCACATTTGTTTGAAGTGTGCTAAATGTGTTTTGGTTTCTCTTAGCACTTTTCGGTTTGACGTCTTGTAGGAAGACTGAACAATGAAATATTCTTTCTACGTTACTTGTTAGTAAGATGTCCTAATGTAATTCCGATTCCTTTTTCTGCATTTATTTCAGTTTAAGAAAATTCTATTTAATTTCATAAGTATTCTGTAATGCGCTGCTATTTTTAATTTTAAGCACACTAATCTTTCTTTTTTGCGATTCCGATAAACTTAATTTGATTTAATAATGATTGAATTAGAATCGAAAACAGATCTGGAAGAATTGGTTTTGAAACAAAATTAAAATATAAATAGTTCTTTGTGAACTTGATAAAAATAAAACACAAATAGACTATTATAGTAAAACTTGTCATCTTTTTAATTATGACATCTTATAGGATATCTATTGAAATATCTATAGGAACATATATCTATTGAAACAAATTGATTAAAGATATTACAATATATTTGCGATACTGGGATAGCCTTTTCGTGACATACGATAAATATTCAAAGAAAAGAAATATGAAAGTTACTCAAGAAAGTTAATTGTAGTATAAGTACTGTCATTACCATCATCATACCATCATTATATACCATATCCTACTATCATTATAAGTACTGTCATTACCTTTCACTATTTAAATATTAAAATTTAAAATTGAAAAATATTAAAAAAATTATTAATATTTGCTGTTAATCAATATAAACATAATATATTGATATGGTTATGAATTTTTATTAAAAAATAGATCTATACCATGATATTGTACTGTCAAAAAAGTAGTTCGTGGTATTTTAAGCCAAGATTCGATTCTACATCCTTCTCCATTGAATTTATATGCCATTTTGAAGTGACCTCTTTAATAACAGTCGAAAGAGTTTTTACAAAATGAATAAAATTCTCAGATCCAAATTTTAAATTATTCATACAAACACAACAGTGAGCACTGAAAAATAGATCCAAAAAGTCTTGTAAATCAGTAAATAAATAGCTTTATTTACATTCATATATAATTCAGTGATATGGTATCTCGCGAGCACTATACTCCCACTTCTAAGTGTTCAGTTAATGGAATTAAATCCCATAACCGTAAACGACAATGTAGAGTTTGTTGCCATTTGAAGGAATGCACGTATATATAAGCAGTAAATTTCAGATTACTTAAGTGACACGGACATTTAGCGACATGTCCTTAATTATGCAACTTGATAAAGACAGTTTTCGAAGAACGTGGAAGAGGAAGTCGGGAATTGTCAGAAATCGGTGTCACTGGTATGAAGGATGTTTGAACGAAAACGAAAAAATTTTTGGAAAAAAGCCAAAAACCAAAAATACGCATTCACTTAAAGACTCATTTTGTGTAAGTCAGCTATTTATAAACTCAACCGTCATCTCTATTGTTTTTAAGTTTTTTTTTTTTAAAGATGTAACAAAAATAGTAGACAATTTAATGCAACAATACTGTGCGTAAAATGTCAACAAAACATTAATTGTTCACTACTGATTCAAAAAGGGCACATTTAGAAAACGCATTTTTTTTTTTCAGATGATTATATGATACCTCTCTTGTATATACAATAGCATTGCTTCAAAATGGAATATTATCATAATAAAATTAATAAACAGAAAACTTTAAAACAATATGATTTGTAATGTTCATATAAAGTAAGAAGTGCATGTAAAGATAATTTTATTTAAAGTTGTCAAAGTTTGAAGTTGAATTAAAGTTAAAAAAAACCACTTAAAATTATAGCGTATTAATATTACAAAAACTAACACTAATATCATAAATGCTAAAAAAAACAATAAAATAAACTTTTACAAAAATTGTAAATAAAACGTTTAGGAACAATACTAAATAAACTTGATGTTACAACGACAGTAATATTGGTATTAATAAATTCATTATTTTCTTTCCATTTTCCGGCTTTTAATTTTGTTTACTCGACTTTTAATTTAAGCGAACAAAAGACTAATATATTTGAAAAAAATGTTTGACAAAGTGAGAAATCTTATCCATCCCCGTCATCTATTGTTGATTTCCAAATAATAATTTACAAAATCAAACAATATTTTGTACTTGAATTTTGTTGTTTGAGTAACCATAATAATAAAAAAAAATCTGTTTGCCTAGTATATTGTTTTCTTGGCTGTTAAAATACGAAATTCAAAACTATTTAAAATTTAAACATTAATATTGATAAGATTGTAAAATGTGAATTTAATGAACATTTAAAATTGATACGGAAAGGAATTGCCTTTTCTTACATACATGACTTTGAAAGAAAGTATCGAAGTAGTAATTATTTTTAATGCGTTAAAACTAAAGTCAAATTTTTTAACTGTTTAGTTATTTCTTGAAACGATATTAAAGCATGATTATTTTTTAAGTCCGTCATTCTATCTAAAATATCATTCGAAAAGGGTTGTCAGAATTTTCTAAAACAGTGTTTGAGAAAAACAAAAGCTTATATTTTTTAGGCAAAAACGTTAAAAAAATATTCCAAATTTTAATGATTTCTCAACTATAATGAAAGTATAAATCAGTAAGTAGCAAACAATAAAATAAAATGAAACCGCAACTTACCATATCACATTATAAAAAAATATGAAATTGTTACTGGGGAAAGAGGACTACAGAATGTGTCATTTCGAACAAAGGACAGATAATGAAAATCATATTTGGAATTTTAACTTCTCTCTTTATTTCCATACCACATAGATAAGGGACTTTGGACTCTGGAGGATTTAGATGGGCAACAAGTTCGCATTTACAGTGGATATTTGGTGGAATCGAGCCTCGAAACCTCAAACATATATCAACTAAACCATCAGTACGCAATAATTAGTGTTTTTAAAATGTATATAACAGTTCTTCATTGTATCAGAGATAAGCTCACAGTAAAAAAGGAAAGGGAAAAATAATTAAGAAATTAATAAATGCATTCAAAGATTGACATATGAGAAAGAGGGATTTGCCAGAGAAAGTGAATAAATAAAACAAAAAGAAGTCGATTAAAGTATTTATAAAATTTAGAAGTTTTTTTAATGAAAAAAAACATTTGTAATTTATCTTTAATGAAATCACTACATTTAATTGAAGAAGCCTTAACAAAAAAAGGAGCTTTTTTGGAACAAATTAAATTTGATAATCTTCCAGCCCGAGCGATGAAGCATTATTTTGAAACAAATTATTGAAGTTCTGCTTTCCCACAAATGAGTTCTGCATTCACACAATTACACAATGATTTTCCCACTTGTATTAAGATTCATGAAACATGCCGCATTTTTTTTGTATATTTAAAAAAACACAAAAGAGATTTAAATAGTTTACTACTATAATTTTCTATGCATAAATTTTATAAATTATTTCATAACTCTACATGCTTTTTACTAAAAAGTGAAATTGATATGCATATTTCCGTTTCCATATCTTTTCAGGAAGTATTGCAACAAATGTGGGCTCGAGTTGTTGTTGAGATAAAATTAAATCTCGCTTCCTTTAAAAATACCACAAATATTTCATTTATGATAAACAAAACGACACAACTTTAAAGTATCTATTTATATTAAATAATATTTACTTATTCTTAAATGCTTAAATTCATTAAAATCAAATTATGCAGTTTAATTAAATGAGGTGAAAAATGAATTTACATTTATGTAAATATATATATAATTAAATTCAACCCTTTTGAAATATTCAGTTTATACTGAAAAAAAATCAAATAGAACTATTCTGTAATTATTTTGACAGTAATAATCTTCTTACAGAATTCCATATCTTTAATTATAATTGATCACATTAGAAATATTTTTTCTAAATTCACTTCTGAATTTGGTAGCAGTTTTAAGATTTTTTCCCCTCCTTGATTACACCACTTTGGAGTGCGATTTCCAATTAAAATTGAAAAAATTGCAGTTCATTACAAAACTGATCACTCGAGTAATTTGTATTTAAAAATGGCTAGGCTTTGGTATCCTAATTGCACAGATCCATTTGATCAATATTTTACATTTATGCCTGTGCACCACTATAATTTAAGATGAAAACCTGTGAAATGGCACATAAAATCGGGAATTGAAAATAAGAGCGATAGTAATTTGGATCAGTCAACAACATAAAATCGCAGTTAATTGGTAGCCAACCTTCCTGATGCTTGGGGCTTTGCACGACGCATGTCTTATAAATGGATAAGTTTTGTCTATTTTGCTGCCTTTTTAATGTACAATAAATGAAGTTCCAGATTTACTGCTATAAATTATTTCAGATATGGTTTAGAGTATTAAAAAAAATTCTTAACAAATATTTCAGGTCCATCGGAGGCCCCATGATAACATGGATGCGAAGGTGCTTTATAATAAGCACGTTTGAGCTTCCCTGGTGAGTATAGTAACATTATCAGACTGTGATGGAACTCCAGTGATGGAACGTACCTTCTGCGGAAGGAGTTTAACCAAAACCCTTGACAACCATTAAGACACCACTCTTAGTTTAAACCATTCAATTAAGCCCTGAATGCCTAGATCGTGTAGTTGGGTGGGGGGGACAGCTCATTTACGGTTATAGTAAGAAAATACTTCAAATAGATACATACCTTTACATAGATTTTACATTATATTACAAGACTGAGTCATTTCTATTAAAATGAGATTTGGTGATGCTTCAGCACTGTAAAACGACTTTTCACGAGGATAAAGTATAAAGGATTGCGTTAATTAGTTTTTGAAATCGACAAGATTTCATGAACATCAAAAGTGCTAACAGGTGTTTCCATGACTGATAACCACCTGCATGAGCGTGAACCTGCCCTGTATTTATTTTTTAACTAAAATGAGCAGATGCTAAGTTTAAATAAATCATATATAATAACATAATAATCACCTATAATAATTGCATATGATAACATCACATAATTATATGAAACAAAGTTCTCAAAAATGATGTTAATATTTTGAAATAAAATAAATTTTGGAGTATAAACTAATTTTACAGCTTGTTATTAACAACCATTATACAACAAAATGAAACGTAGATACTTAATAACTTCAGAAGATTAAAAATTTTCAAAAATTAAAACATTAAAATGGTTTTGTGTTTATTAAACAAAAATATTGATTAAAAGTTAGTTGGCTGATACAAGTAGGTTTTCTTCCTTGTTTATTTTATTCAAATAATTGACAAAATTATTGCTATTAGATTACACTGTAAAAAATTGTAATCACTTCAGAGCAATGACAATTAGACTCGTATAAAAATGTTAGTGATAACATGTTATTTGAAACTGGCACATAGAAATCTAAAAAAATAAAATTTGAAATATGCATCTATTAATATTTCATCTATTTATTCAGAATTTCAATTTCACTAACATTACATTACGTATGGGTAATCGAATGAGAAAGCAAATTTTAACTAATGTCTGCATAATGAATAAAAATATTAATCAATATATAACAGAATATAAATATCAATGATTAAATTCGCATCTATAAAATCATAAGCCACAATCATTTTATGGATTCCGATTCATATAAACTGCATCCAAGTATTGTCTTTGGAAAATAAAACCAAATCCATTATGTTGTACAATACGTTATAATTTATTTTTTTTTTAAAAATGGCATTATAACTATTTTATAATGTTTCATTAAAATATCTTAACCATATCTTAAAATATGTATTTTGAACTCCAATTGCTTAATTGCATCGAATAAGAAATTTTGTAAGCATATGAACACGAACTGATATAGAAGAACAGTACAAATTTTTTCGTAAATAAAGTTTCCTAATTTGCCTTATAGATTAACTAACATGAAATTACATTAATTTATAACATAAGGAAAAGTTTTTACATTAATTTATAACATAAGGAAATGTTTTTACATTAATTTATAACATAAGGAAATTAAATTTTTTTAAAAATTTGCATTTATTTCAACAGAAACACAAATTGCACAAATCAGAGATAACTTATAAAGAAAAAAAACATATATAATGATACATTTCTAAATTTAAAATGAATGATTCAAAACTGACAACGAAATATTTTATTAAATTCATAAGAGGAAATTACGTTTGCGCAGATAGTCGAAAATTTATTCCAATAGTAGTTATTTCAAACACGCCGTTGCAACATTTTACAGATAAGCCTCTTTCCATTGATCAAGAGGGTGAGAACTAACGCCACCATGTGGGCGAAGATAAACAAATCTATATGTAGAACTGATAAACGGTTTCCTAGATTTACCAACGATTGATAAGGATAGAGATTTATAGATCTAGTAACAGCAGGAGCAAATGTTAACAGCAATAAATATGTTGCCGGAACGGATCATTTGAAAGCAGAGTTTGAAAGAACCGGTTGTAGTAAAACAACGTTTATCAAAAACTGACTTTTGTAAGTAAGTAAAAAAAAAAAAAAAAAAAATTAAAAATAATGAAAAAGTCATGCTTTTTCATTTAACGTTTCCCAATTTCATCACTCGATATCTCCAGATAAATTGGTTTAACAAAATTCTTAAAATAATTAAAATGCATTTTTAACTACTTTTTTTCCTCTTCAAATTTGTAAAAATATGCATATACTGGATCATATTAATAATTCATCATATATAATAATCATATTAATAATGCATACACTAAATTTAATTAATAATTAGTAAATCTAAACATTATTAAATATTTATTTGGGAACATTTAATAAAATGTTTGGAAGTAAAAAAAAAATTCCAAATTATTTATGCATTCTAAGATTGAAAAAATCTGATAGAAGTTTGTTTGAATGGAAATGTTTTTCACGACTGAAATTCTCCGTATGCGACTTCATTATGTTGAGACAATTTAAGTCTTAATATCATTCGAAATAGTAAATGCAAATTTTTCGTAGTAAAAATCATCCATATTTTTATTTCTTTTACAATCAATTTTTCATTTTTTTTTAAATTTGTGTTTGTAAGCCAATGAAAAAATTCTCAGTCTGTATAAATAAAAATATATTTAAGAGCGGTGCATTCCAAGACTACCTGTTAAAAAAAAACTAAACTAGACATTACACACAATCAAGTAAATCAAGGAATTTCAGTTCTTCTTCAACTGAAATACTTAGCATTAATATATGGATTATCTACTTCAATCATGATCCAGCGTTTCTTTTTTTTTAACCGAGGGTGATAAGCAAATATTTCGCATTGGAAAGACGTTTTAAATAACAAAAATTATATTTTATGCTGTTTAAATCCATAATAACATTGCTGAAATCAGAATGAGTAGTCTCTCGGAGCTTTCACGCATTCCCTTTAATAAAGGTCTTAGCCCCACCCACCCCCTCTTACATGAAATTTTGGAAGCCTTTTGAACCCATTGAAACCAAAATTTGACACGGAATTACAGTTGCAATCACATGATCACATACCAAATTTCATTGATTTAAATAATTCGCTTATAAGTTGTGAAGTCTACTTGCGTGAAAAAATACACATCGACAGACAATTAATCCTTTGGCTGATTTGGTTTCAAATCTGAATGTTGTTTGCACTTTAGATGTTAAATTTGTATATTAAATTTTATTCATCCAGCTTTTTTCGTTTTGTAATTAACATTTTAATTTATATTCGGACAAACACATAAACAGACTACCTCTGAAAGGATTTCACACAAAAGTTGATAGATTGGTCTGAAGGTTGAAATTGGTTAAAATTTAGTCTGAAGTCGTCAATGTCATACAAAGCATTCGCGGTTTACCCAAAGTCCACAATTTTATGATGGGGGGGGGGATGATAAAACTTAATTGGAGATTATGTAAGGAAATTTCAAGGAGACCATTACCGCAGATTTTCTTTGTTGTTATTAAATTTTAAAAAATGCTGACAGAGAAAGCGTCATTTCACTAAGCAGCATAATAATTTCTTGTCACGAATTTTGTATACATAATAGGAGAAGTTAAAAGCTTTTCGTTCTATATTCATTTGAAACAAATTTTTAATTAAATTTTATCCATAAACGATTTTACTTTTGATTTTAATAATATACTTTTTTTTCTGCTTTCAATCTTGATAATAAACATAAAAGATATGTTTTTTTTTAAATGAAATATTGCTTCCACAACGAAACCAACATTAACAGTGTTTAAATTCAAATGAAACCAGGGAATTTCCCACATTTCCTTAAAACATTTATCCGTGCAATCATTTTTCGCTCAAGAGGAGAGAATAATGGGTTTGCTGATCATGCTCATGGTAGGAACTGAGTAAGTGCTGTGCATCTAGAACTGATATATTGGTTTTACTCCCGCGCCCAAGGTTATCATTCATGCAAGCTGCGTAAAAGCTTTTTCTTTTCTTGCTCAATTATCTCTGTTGTTATATATTTAGCTCTTAATCAGTAAGTGTAATAAAGTAAGAAGTAAAATCTTCACTAAAATTGTACAAAGTAACAAGTTTAAATCTTCATTTTTGAGATAATACTTGAAGTTGAAATTAAAACTTTAATTGAGAAATTTCAGAGTACGGTCGAACTGTTTAAATTGATACAAGATTTATAGGAAGGAAAAATATCATGAAACAATTTTTGTTATGAATTTGAGCCTTTTCAAATTTTATTCATAAATGAAATAAAATTTGAATGATTTATATAAAATCTTACATTTTTTTTAAATATTTATTTGAGCGAAATTTATATTACGTGTAGAAAGTTTTAAAATAAGCGAAACTACATAAAAATTAGAAATAAAACTTCTATTGTTTAAAAATAAAATAAGAGATCTAATAAAATAATCTGTCTTGCGGAATATCATATTAAATTACAATAAACGATCAAAAGTAGGCATTTTCACCATATATTCTTTATTATTAATCAAAACAATGTAATTAATTTTCAACAAGCAAAGATTGCATTCGATTTTTTTACGTTTTTTCTGATTGATATAAATTATACTTTGGCAATTTGACAACGAAACCTTTTTACAGACAACACTATTTCTTAAAAAAATAAAAAAATAATCTTATATAAATATGGAAAATCAAGTTATGCCATTACATATATAGCGTTATAATGAACACAACTGTATCATACAAAAATTCATGTTTTTCATAGAAAAATAGTGAAACGTTAAATCATAGCATTTTAAAAGTATTTATAAAATTTAGTTAATATCGATTAAAAAATCCAAGCATCTGGTTTTTTTTTTTTTTTTTTGAAAATTAAAATTTCAGTGTTTTAATTAGTTTTTAATATTCTTCAGGGAAAACTGAAATAAATAAACGCGCATCTGATTTCATTTTATAACCGGATGTACTTCCTAAACTAAACATTCTGCTTTGATCAGAATAAAAACATCTGCTTTAAAAAGATATCGAAAAAGCCCACGCAAGGAGTGGCATCACGTCCATTAGTCTAGCTTCACCCATCACCCTGATAAATTATTTTAATTAGGTAGACGACCGCAAAGAATGAATTCCTGAAACATTTCAGTCAGTGGTAGGATGAAACTGGGATAGAAAAATAAAAAGAAAGTTCGGTTTTCTATCATTTTTTTCTTCTCTTCTGTACTTCCTCCATTCCTATCAGTTCGTTTCTTTGAAACTCTAATACCTGTGCCATGTAACTGTAACTGAAAAAAAAAGCTATTGGTAAGACCTCAAAAATGTGTAAATAGGATGATTAGTTGAGGTTGTCGTATTACGGATGGTTTAGAAAAGGAATTCATTATAGGAATGCCTCGAATGATTTTTTGGAAGGTATAGTTTTCTAATGAACGAAAGAGAGCGGGAATATAATCTATCCGTAGAAACTTTTTTGACAATCGATTCACTTACAAAATACAATAGATTTTTAGCGTTCCAATATGCATCAGACTAGAGGATGCCAAATAAACTGAGGTTTATTAAAAAATCGTATTTAAATAGCAAAGCTTGTGTTTATTATTCATAATATTACAAAATATATGAAATTAAATAGAAAATTATGCAATATTCAATAAATATTACAAAATATAATTCAAAATCTGTGCAGATACCTATTTCTACCTATTGCACCAAGCTAACATATCTATCTGAATGTAATGAATTGTTTTCATTCAACTCACTCGTCCAACAGAAAACGCTAGTATATAAAGATGGAACGAATTGGCACCGCGCCATATTTTGAGAGACCACAGTACTTCGTTTATAAAATTTATTTTAATTTAAATATAATGAGGTATAGACAAATACTTACAAACATAGTTTTTATTTTTAGTACACTATTTTATATCTGATCAATTGAGTCACGTGAATATATGTTAAAATATGAATCTTCCTTTTGTATATCTACTATTTTTATTTTTACTATCATTTTTAATTACAACGCAACGACAAGTATTTTTCTGTTTATTTCTGTGAACAGATTCCAGATTGCTTATCGGTCCTTTTTTCACCAAATCAAAGATTCGCAGCGATTTTTGACGAAATTCGCTTTCGTCGCAGACTTGATTCACTTACATTCAGTAAAGAATGTGTGGACGTTAAATCCGACGAGGTGCGACAAAGGTTTAACCCTTTGCACTAGGATGGTGCCTCCCACTCACCATTCAAGTTGGTGCATCATTTTGACATTTTATTTATTTTTCAATTTTGATTCTTAAAAATACCAACAGAACGGTAAAAAGTTGTAGATTCATTTCGAGGAATTATTCAAATTTTCAGGGAAAATCAACATAAAACAATTGTATGTATTTATTTTTTAGTGTAATATACAAGTCCATGTATTAAGTGTATAATTATGCATCGAATTACTTTTCAGAATGGAAAGGGTTAAATATAATGTGTCATTTCAATGGATATAAAGATATCTTCTCGTAGGATGAAGGTTCAAAATTATGAAGTCATTCGCAAGAGAGGCAGTTGCAATTTCAAACCAAAATGTTAAAGCTAATAATCAGTGTTACCTTGATAGTAAAGATTGTGAGAAAAAAATGTATCGATTGATTTAAGTTTATCAATCATAATAAAAAAAATTAATTCCAAGCATTATAAAACAACTCCTCGAAAGCCACCCTGAATTCAGAAACCGATTACTACATTTTTACTTTGTGTTTTTTCCGAAAACTTTTAATTGATCTGGCTTGAATCTGCTCATATTTGAAAAAAAAAAATTATAATAACTCTTTCGCCGTCCTCCCCTATAAGCGAAAATTTCTGTTTTTCCTCCTTTTTTCGCCGCATTAGATCAAACAAAAATAAATCAAACAAATAAATATTTACAAAGCATTTTAAACGTTTAAACATTTTAAAATGTAGAAAAATGCTTGAAACGTGTTATGGCCGCTCTACAGAAGTTTCGCTTTAACGCGCTAGACTCGTTAGGACGACGAAGAGGTTAAAAAGTGAAAGGATTGTAGATTAACCACTTAACTGTTTTGCCCGAGTGCCATACGTGCATCGATTTATCGAATTTTGATAGTTGCAAGCAAAAAAATAAGCCATTCATGATGATTATAATTCAATATTAAAATTACTTCAAATACATAGATAAGTCAAGTATGCAATGGATTTCTATTTGAATTAAAATAAGAAAATATTCCCAAAATAGAAGGTGTCATCTTATTAGATAGTAAAGAAAATGAAACAGTTAAGGGGTTAAATAAGTAAAAAAAATCTGAAAACATCATTGTTATTTTTCTTATTAAAATATTTTTGCAAAGACATTTTATTTCCATGCATTTTATAACATTCGCGAAATTGATATAAAAAATGGAAAAGATCTCGCTATTCTAAAATAATTCAATTAAAATCACCTCTTAATGCGGTCAGCATATAAATCTCGTTTCAGCCATTCCATACAATTTGTTCGAATGTGCTATAATTACATTGCGTAATTATACATTGTTTCATTGTAAAAATATTTGCTCTTCTTCTTAAGTGTATAAAAAACATATAATATTGACTAAAAAATAAATAAATTGAAAGTAGAAATTCCTCCGCAATTGGAGAGCTATTACTTTTAAATATGAAGAAGCCAACAGATTAAAGCATCTTAAAAACTGGAACATAACAAAAAACCGAATATAACAAATCGATCTTCTTAGGTTAGCGGAAGTGAATAATCTTCAATAGAACATTATATTAAATCATTTAGTTAAAAAAATACGGGTATGTAAGGTAGTGTTTCTTAATAATTGAAAACTGTAAAATGTAAAATTTTAAAATATTGTTTTTTGATATTAGTCATTTGTTAGAGGATTTAATTTGAATTAGGGATAAAATGTGAAGATGCGTGGCTTTCTGATAATTGTAATAAATGAATTTCGAGGATACTGAAAAAAAACACCTCTTCATAATCTTATACGGATTAAATGGATCATATTTAACCGCAAAGTTGTATTGAGACTGTAAACCGTAAAGTTGTAACCGTAAATCATTTAGAACAAATTATTTTCAGTGATTAATGTCATACAGTTTCGTTGAGCTGACAAAATATACGAATAAGCTAAATGTGGGTTATTTTTAACCCTTTTTATGAAGAAGCCCCCAAAAAGTAAGTCTATGAGAAAAGCCCTTGTTGAAGGCGACTGGAAGAAAACGATCATGGAATTTTCTAAAGCAGTTATGTGGAGTATTCGAACTTTTTAAACCTTTAGATTCAGAGTGGATGAAAACTGAAATCATCTTTTTAAAACAGGACAGTGTTCAAAAAATTGAAAGATATGTTGTCCTCTTTGACTATCTATGAAGTTAACTATTGTTATCCATGTTTAATCTAGCCAGCATGTATGGGAAGACACAATAAGACAGCAAACTGAAAGTGCCTGTGTGATGATTAGAGGGCAAACTTATTGGTTCTACTTGGGATTCAAATTTCAACAATAAAAAAGTTATAGCACCTGACATGTCTATATAAAAAGAAACAAATCTACCGTTACATTATCTGCAATGACAAAAATAAAAAGAAACGATTACTTTGGTGAGGGAGAAGAATATATAATCTAATTAATGAATCCAGAAATGTTGAAGAAGTGTGGTATCTTCATTGTCGTTCAATGCGATTGGTTGCTGCTAATTGGAAATCTGACTTCTATGGGGTAAGGTTCCCTTACTGTTGTATTTTTTGAGGAAAGTAGTCCACATTTAGTTGCACTTTGAAGAGTGCCATTCAGTTCTCTAGAAGAAGCCAAAACTGCATCGAACCTTTCGCTAATAATGCATACATTGGTCAACAAGTTTTTGAATAATGCAGCTTAAGAATACAATCAGAGAATCAAGTCTCATATCTTTCTTCTTGTCACGTCCTTCAGTCAACTTTTAGTCTTAGTCTAATGGGCTACTGACGTAGATAAGGGTTAAAGTGATGACTTGTGTTAGTCATCACTAAAACTTTTATCAACGGAGAAAGTTAAAATCACATTCTGCCTGTGTCTACATTGTTCTTAACGAGGTGACGGTCATTTTAAAAGATAAAAGCAGTTTGTGATAAGCAATAAAATTGTCCTTCAAAGAAAAAACTACATCTTAATGCATTTATAAATCAATATTTTATATCATTTCCAACAAACGTCTAAGAGAATACGTCGGAATTAAATTCGTAAAATATTTAAAACTTTTTCCAAAACGTGAAGAGAAATACTATTTCCTATTCATAATACGGACATGAAATTCCCACGGAATCATAAAACTATAATTTTCTAGAAATAAATCAATAGTTAAAAAAATCCGTAATTTAAATTTCATGTTGCAATGAAACGCAAGCAGTTCAAATTATTAAATATAAACAACAAAGCTTTCGGTTGAAACTCAGCTGAAGGTTGACCCATTTAAAGAGTTAATAATACATGGTGATGCTGATATACAGCTTCGTTTATAAAACACTGAACTGTAATTAATCAAATTGTCTTCTCAGGTTTCAATGCCTTAAATGTGCGGGCGTTTTAACATTTTTTTGCCTTCACAACTTGCCAAAAAAGGACACTTCCTTGAACTCGTAAACAGATTCGTTTAGTTAGGTGCTGGATGCTATAATTTGTTGCAGCCACTCTGTTATTAAAATGCTGGATATATTCTATCATATTTATATTTTTTTCTTTAATCTGCAAACAAGTTATGATGAAATAAACTATGATACTTCTAACGCAAATTATTTGCTTAACGTTATTTCGGTGTGAGCGGAGTATTAAAGGCCATTTTATATATTTTCATTGTTATTTAAATTTAAATTATGGTTTTTCTTGCATGGTTAATTCTTTTTTGGTTTTGATAAAGTGACTTTTTATTAAAGTAAGAGACAATTTTTATAATGAAATGCTTGAAATGCCCTGTAGCAATTTTATATTCTGTTTGAATCTAAAATCTGCCCTGTAGCAATCTAAATTCTGCTTGAATCATGTTAAGTCCATTTTTTTAAAATTTTCTACTATAGCATGATATGATTCTTTGGGTGTAAAACTATTTTAAGTTCATTATTCAACAAAAGCAATATCTTCAAGTTCAATAAATTGTATATAGTGTTAGCCTAAATCCTTAAAACAACTTAAAATCCCTTTTAGGAAAATTTCCAATACGACATGAAAAAGAAATGTACAAAATATTATTTTAAAATATTTAAAATTATTTGTTTAAATTAATTAAAATTATATGTAAAAATGAAGAAAAAATGTTCGCCTTTTTTAAAATGTTGGATTAAATCTTGAATCGGCATAGATTTAATTTAAAATAGGCGATATGATTGTTCTTTTATTATAATAATTTCTTTCTTTATTCAAACATTATTTTGCAGGATATTTCGCTACTCGTGGTTTGATTACAAGTTTGCTACGATAACCCGTAAATAACTTTCCTTGGTCAATAGAATAATTTCCTTTTGATATATAAAGCATCACAGGTTGTTTTTTTTCCAAAGCAAATACTATTAAATTTCAGACAAAACTGAAATAAATTAAATACAAGTACGTAACTCATGTTCAGTTAATGAAATATTCGTAGCATCCGACTGAAAAAAATTGACTTTATTTCTAAAGTTATTCCAGAACCGATTTAGAAAATTAGATTTTATCTTTACATTTTTATTGCAATGCAATGAAATTATTTTGTAAAATCATAGCCTAGGTAATAAATGAATTTCCCACTATTAATGGCCAATGAGCTTACAATATTATGTACGGATTTGAAATAACTATGGGATATTATGCTTCAATTAATCGTTTTAAGGATTGTCGCTACTAAATGGCATGTAGTGAATGCCTAACATATCATTATATGCATATAATGATAGTGCATATTATCATAACATATCATATAATGCATAACAATCATTTATACCTATCATAAATCATATATACCTATCATAAATCATATAAATCATATCAGATATTTGTAAACTATAGGCTCCGTCGAGGTTGTGTGTGACGTAATTACCGCGCCGCTCATCATCCGGATATGCTTCTAAAAAAGTTATTTTCTCTCCTTCTCTTCGGAACTCTCTCACGCACTGCCTCGATGAAGCGAGTAGTAAAATCAAATGTTTAATTTCTTTAATTAAATTGAAAATAAAATTATTTTTCTATAAATTTGCAATAAATGGAGTCACAACAAATGCACACAACCCTAATTACGACAGGCAAAACTTCGATTTCGGAACCAGAAGGTTGCGAATTCGCGATTTGATGTCACCTAAAATACAGCTTGTACTCAAGCTTTGTGCAAGTTATAACCGTTGTGGTCAAACCCTCAAGATGATATGTTGTAAAATCTCGAAAAAGGACGGTAGTGACTTATGTTTTGTGCATTTTATGCTTTGTTCTCATTGCAATGGTCTAGAACTATGAGGTCATTTTGGAAGAGTCTGGTTACTAACTTAGCAAAACTTGTTAATAACTTTTCTGAAATTTGAGGTTTCATATTTTAACTAATGATTTTTATTATCTGTTTGCCTAGTGATGAGTACAAAGATCTTAATCTGACCAGTCATAAGCAATTTGTTAATTAAAAAAGCTTGAAAATAAAGGTTGGTTATCTATACAAAAAGCAATTATCTGAACTTTTTAATTAACTGCATTTTTAATGAAGTCTTAATAGATATGTGAAAATAAAATCCTTTACGAAATCTTTGAAAATCAAATTGAAAGTCGATTTGAAAGCCAAAATTCTTACAATAGGCGAAGATGATTTTCAAATATTATGCCAAATGAATGTTATACTAGTATAACGGAATAAAGATTTAACTCGAGATCTGCTAAATCCAAAATTCTGTTTTGAGAACAGCAAAAATGAAAGAAATACTAGTAGCTACCTCTATTAATATATCAAAGTAAATACTTTCAATTTATTATACCTAGACGTACGAAAATTATATTTTCTTTTCAGATTTATATTGATGACTTAAATCCAGGATCTAGAAGATGCAAAAGAATTTATAACATTACAGATTGAATTTAATTTTATGTATGGACATTTCTTTGGATAAATAAGATGCCCATATGCATTTTATTCAAATTATTTCAAAAATTATGACTATTAATAAGTTTTTAATAGCTCTACTTGTTTATCAAGTTTTGTACATTTTGCATTACACCAACACATATTCAGCAACGAACAGAGCTCTTTCTTTTTAAACATTTATTTCTAGATAGTAAATCTTTTGATTTAAATTTCATATTTATAGTAAACTGTTCCATTAAAAAAATCCTTAGATACAGATGGTGCATTTCATCCCCCAGTTTTCTTCTTTTTTTTTTCTTAAAAGCTTTGTTTGATTTCTAATCCAAAAAGGCGGTGAGAACTGTTCCTTCAACCTCATCGCCATTTGTCATTCACCCGTCGCGAATGATCAAGATCAAGGCCAC
Organism: Argiope bruennichi; assembly: GCF_947563725.1. Classification (NCBI taxonomy): domain Eukaryota; kingdom Metazoa; phylum Arthropoda; class Arachnida; order Araneae; family Araneidae; genus Argiope; species Argiope bruennichi. The sequence goes on from NC_079152.1 coordinate 84,168,447, forward strand.
TGGGAACCTGTAATTGTTCTACTTTGCAGTTACAACATAGCTACTTGGAAGCGTTTGTCTTCTTAATTGGGCAGAGTAAACATGGCCGATTACGATGGCTTAAACTTATTTAAGTTTTAAAAAAGATGAAAAGTTTAAACTCTTTTTATACAAAATTGTAGCGCACTTACTATTACAAATGCTTCAGGATGTTTTATGATCTATTTTTAACGATCTTGCTTGCGAGTAGTTTTAGAATTAGGTCATCATTTTTACTGTAATCTCTTTAAACATAATTACATATGTGTTTATGTTCTCAAAACGTGATTAAATTTTGCATAAAACGAAGCAATTGTTTCCATTCTGTGAGCTAAAAATTATATGTTATCAACGAACTTGATTTTTTAAAATTATTTATTTAAGATGGAATTTATGCCAGAGCTCTGGAATCAAGGGAGATTGGAAATGGATAAAAAAATATTTTCGAAATTTTTTTATTTATTCACTGATTTTTTCAAAATATAATAAGAGAAATAAAACATGGAATTAAATATCGAAAAAGTTTTAAAAGGATTATAAATTTTAAGAAATATAGGTATGGAATCAACGATTAAGGATATGTCTTGACACATTTTTTTAAGTCTTTTTTAACCAATCACCACTACAGAAATTTACATTCAAATTGAAGATTTGTCAATATTTTAAATTAGAATTTTTCTTGATGTTTACAATACTTTGTATTGTTCGTATATGAAAAATTAAAAACCGTTCAAAACGCTCTACAAAACAGACCATGATTCTAATGCTATTTAACCTGGCACGCGATTTATAATGCAATATATGTTCACTAATAAAGGGCTTTTTTATTTTTAAGCAAGCAAAATTAAATCAGACCCAAACTTATCCTATTAGAATATTTCAAACAAGATGCTCTATTTTTTATTTAAATATATTCAAAGACGGTATAGAACTCTATGGATCATTTTTTTAACAATGAAATCAAAAAATTTAAATACTAATAAAAATTACGATGGTGTATGCGATTTCATATACCACTGTTTAGCTGCCATTTATATTTACTGAGTCCTCTAAAATAAAATTAGCTAATCTCATTAATATATTGAATTTCACAAACTGAAAAGAGTTTGGTTTATTTTTTAAACACTTTTTCTAAATAATGTTAACATAGAATTCAACAATTACAAATGTAGATAATTATGATGAACTAGTTTGAAAATTGTATCAAACCATCAAAAATTTTCTGTCTTTCAAGGCATTCGTATCAACCCATGAGTCATAAGAAATGAATGAAAACTGAAAATATATTTGTCATGGCTTGCAAATTTCATACAAATAAGGTCGATGCGACGTGGCATAATAAAATATGTAAGATCAAAAAAATCAAATACTGATGAATATCAAGAAATTATATGAACATTTTTTCGGTTTATCAAAAATGCAAAAGGATAAACGATTTTTTTTTTTTGAATTTTCTTCTCTGAGTTATAGCTGTAAAGGGTACACGTAACCCAGATTCGCGTCCTCTCTAACAAGTAACAATCTTTCTGATCTTTACAAAAAAAATCTATGAAACACGAGAAAGGAATAATAATAATAAAAAAAATCTTCCCCTCGTAATCGCATCATCGCTTAATATGTCATCCACCACTTTTCAATCGTCAACACTGACCGCGCTGTTTACTCAGCACGTCTCCGAGAAAACAGTACAAAAAAGGAAATCACTCGAGAGTCCATCAAGTCATCCAGACGCTAACGTCTGGATCGTGAACTTGCGGCTAGGCAAAATCAGCAGCGCTCACATGAAAGAAATAAGCAAGCAGTCATAAAAGTACGCTCACACACACATACCGACTGTTTCCGCATAAATTAAAAAGACTTATAGGACTCTAACAATTGATTCATGTAGCCTGGTTTAATTAATTCATTGCCGAATGGGATTTGATCTTTGAGAGTTTAAGGACGTTTTATTCAGCTGCATTAAGTTATATATCCGGTTGTTGTTTGTTTTAAAGGAAGGGAGGGGTAATGGACCCCCACGTTGTGCTTGAATCAACATGCAAATCAGAGTGTTTTTAAGATTGTTTAATGAGGTCATTTAAATGATCAGGCAGAGCAAACACAGACTATCATTCTGATGCTCGATTGTACAATATATTTGGAAGCCCAGACGTCAAGAGCTCTAATAATTTAACCAGTTAACTGTTTTTGACGAGTATACTCGTCATGGAAAAAGTACAACTATTTTGCGTTATGACGAGTTTATTCGTCAGGAGTAATACGCAGAGACATCGTCAAATTTTGGCGACACAATTTAGATGCGCATTTTCCCGAACAGGTAGAAACAGTTAACTGGTTAAAATGTGTTCAGCCTAATCTTGGCAAAATTAGGAAATTATAGCAAAAAAAAAAAAAAAAAAAAGATATTAAACTTATTTATATATAAAACAATTTTTTTTTCAGAAATAATATATGCGTTTCAATATGAATTTGAATATCAGAAAAAAAAATATTCAACAATTCTTTTAAATCTTCAAGATTGTAATTTTCTTCAAATAATACTCATTCTTTCTGGCGAACACCATTTTATTTTCGGACACATTTTTTGTGCCTCTTCAGGTAGACTGTTACAGGTTAGGACACCACTCAACTTAGGACACCAATTGGATGCCACGTCTAGGTCACAGAATCTTTCTTACACACTTTACCTTCAGATACAAAAAAAAAAAATAAAAATAACAAAAACTTTGTACTCGACAGATACGCCATCTATCGGCGTGAAGTTGTAACAAAGATGTTACAAATATTAAAATACTGTTTTTTTTCCCCCCTTCAAATGATGTCACAATGTTGTAATAGTTAGATATGTATATTGAGTTTTATATCGAATATGATGACTTGCAAAATTCTTGATAATGCTTCAGTTGCCTGAAATTGTTTCAAAAGTTGTAAATGAAACTATTAAAACTAGGATGACACTAGGAATTCCTAGATTCAAACAATGAACCATATTTTTTTAATCTTCCTATCTACCTGAAGCACTGCATTATAATCTAATAAAATAATAATATAAATAAAAAAAATGTAATAAAATTTATAAATCAGATATACGCAATCTATTAAACTTAAATGATTAAAACAAAAAAAAAAGGTAATTTAGTTTATACTATGTATTAAATTTATTTCGATCATTTGTAAAGGAAGGAAAAAAATTTGTCCAACATAATTTTATAACAGGAACTTGAGACTGAGTTTAATTTTATGAAAACTGGAAAGATTTTGAATCTATAGATGTCGCTTACACACGCCCAACTCCTTAAAAAATATAGTATAAGTTGGTTACAGATGTAGATAATTTTTTTAATTGTAGTCGTTAAAATCCAGTATGATTTTGTTTGAGTCATGGCATATTTTTTAAAATTATATTTGGTATTTAACGTGGATCAGAGCCGCGGCCATTTTTAAAGATATGAAGCAGACGTGTTTCCAGGCAAACTGAAATCCTAGGAAAAGAAATTGCAAATATACGCCATTGCCTAAATATTTTCGAAATAGAAAATCCTCCGGATTTTTCGAAGCAGCATCTTAAAAAATTCGGAGGAAATGAATAATCTCGCGACTTGTAAATTAGATCAAAGCATTTTGTTTGAATTAAAGTAAAAAAATTTTGAATTAAATTAAACAACATTAATATATATATATATATATATAAAGCTGAATTCATACATGCATGGATACAACTTGTATTATCCAATAGGGACTTTTTAAACACTAGGATTTATATAAACTGATTTTCTTTTCTTTTTGGTGTCCGATATCGCTTGATCTGATAATAGTCTTAGAAATGGACACAGAGATTGATGAAGTCGGATTTCTAATCGACAAAGATACACGTTGTGAATGGTTTCCGTATATGTTAGATTTGTCGATTTGTTAGATTCCATCTGGTATTATGTGATATTTTTAACAAAGAAATTTCCAGCTCTAATGCTATCTGTGAACATTTCAAAAAATTACACCTATCGTCTTAATTTAGCTTTAGAATAGGGCACTAATCATTTATTTTTACATCAAAAGCAATGTAACATTCCCCCCCCCCTCCCTAAATTCTAAAAATTACTATTACAATAATAGCAAAACAAGAAACTGATTTCAGTGAATTGGAACAAGTTTCAACTCTGTGCCTCGTCCAATACCTGAGAGCATTTCTGGCAGCCTTACCACTGGGGAGTTTTGGAAAATAGATGCTGATTATTAAAAATAGCGAAACCAAAACAACTTTACAAGTGTTTGTGTTCCAACCCTCCACGTCAAAACTGTATTAAAGAATTCTAAATATATCTTAGAGCCTATACATGTGTTTGAAAACAAAAAAAAATTCCGGGTTTCAAATATCCTTTTCAGAGCACAGCAGAGAATAATCAGGGGTCAGGACAGTATCCAACACTGATGACATGCGTTTAAAAATACGAAGATAGAAAAGACCCAAAAATGAAATATAAGGAATAGATAAAGAAAAAATAGGATAAATATTTTCGGTTTAAACAAAATTCAGTCGACGTTATTTGATTATTCAATACAGCCACGATACATATAAAATAAGAAAAGAAAACGGTTAAAAATGAAATAAACATTTCAATACACCTAAATGCCAATTTAAATTAATATATCCCATAATCAAATAACAGAGCATTTGATTAGGACACATAAGATAGGGAATAATTCTTCAAAATAATGTTTCAATACATTTAAGATAAATGTAGATTTTTTTTTTGTGGAAAAAAAAAAACCTTTCTGTTTATGAGGCCATTGACGTCACAGGAAATTGTAAGAAATGGGCATTAATATTTGCATAAAACAACTTTCAATTCGAATTACGTGATTGAAGTTATTGATTTGATTGATTTTAAACCTGGTGAAGAAATATTTATACATTGCACTACGCAGCAAAATAAAAATAATCGGTGTGAATATTTTAATTATGAGAAAATATAATTCATTAAATTTCAAAAATCAAGTTTCTCAACAACATTAGATGATTGCAAATTTTATCAGCGTTGAATTAAAATACAGTCGAGCATCTTTCCTAAAAATCCGAGAAAAACACACTAAATTCACAACAAAAAGGTACATAAACCAGTGGGAGTGGATTCCTTAAAACTCTCTCACATTCTCTCAAAAAATTTGATTTTAATGAAAAACTGATACAAAACAACACTCGTAGTCACAAAACCCCCGAACAAAATTTGATATATTTAAGTCATTGCGTTTACTTATTTCTGAAATTGCAGATCTACAGGTAATCAATCCGTCAGTAGATTCGGCTCAATATATGCCAGGTTTCTCTGTTCTAAATGTTAAATCTGTATACCGAATCTTATCTAGTTCTCTACGTTTTGTACTTATTGAGTTAACTTATATCAGAACAGACGAACAAAGGAGCTTTCTCTGAATAGATTTTACTCAAAATTCGATAGAAATCTACAAATTTGGTGTAGAGATCATATACCAAATTTCAACCAACTAGCTCAAGTAGTTTTAGAGTTATCTTTGTCGCAGACAGCCAAACCGGCGGACATTTTCCAAAAATGTGTTTTTGAACTTAAGAAGTTCTAAAACGTGGAGATTCATCAAATAAATCACGAGTTTTGATTTTTTGACGATTAAAATAATTTCTCTACACTTTGTATATAAGAAAGTACTAAAAATAACTATAAAATCTTTCATTCAGGTTGCCTTTTTTTTAAAAAAAAGACTTCGTATCATGCAGTTCACTTTCAAATATTTTATTGAAATATTTGATCATTGTGTGCTCCAAATTATGACCACAAACTTCTCAATTCCTGTTCACTTTAGATAGTATGTTTGCCTTACGCGAGCGTGATAGTAGGTTTACTCTACGATTTGAGTATTTTCCGATTCGTCACGCTAGCCGATATATGTACAGTCAGTTCTTGCAACATACGTATACATTCGTCACAGGACAGATTGGGATTAATAGGTTACCTTGTTAAGGGCTCGATTGGTTGCAACGTTGACCAGCGAGTCGTTTCAAAGAGGAGAAAGTATTGTTTGGAAGAAAATAAATGAAATCCAGAAACTATTATTATTATTTTGTTTTTAGTTTTTTATATTAAAAAAAGAAGTTTAGAAACTATTCTTTTTGTAGCTGGTAATGAGCGGTCACCTTAAAAGGTTTGAAATATCTTTGTGATTCTGAATGACCTATTAAGACGATTGAAGCTGGAGAAATTGTATTTTAAATTAAAATATTTTCGATATGAAATAACTGAGGATATGAAAGAAAAGTGTCGATAAATATTAATATAAGCTTAAGATATACTAATTAGATAACCTTGATGATTGCGGATATTTACGATATTACGTATAATTTCTTGAATCACAACACTTTTAACTTTAAAATACATTGTGCATAGTAAAATAAATATATATAACTTTTCGTTTGATTGAGATTTAAAAAATTAGCATCTGAAAATAATTATTAAAAATATAGTCACCATAAAATTGGTGTTATTTACTAAGCATAGAAAAGTTTTAAAAAATTACTTTTAAATTTCATGTATACATTTGGACCATCAATTGTATCAAAGATAAAATGACCTCGGCCACGCATAGGTTTCCAGTTTATTGTCCCAACTTGCACCCCTCTACAAAATAAAAGTCTTGAGTGTCCTGAGCCAAAGCTTAAAAAATTTGTTTACTTTCAGAAATATTGGGACTCATGCAATAGCGAGTAGTCTCCAAAATATATACTTCGATAAAAGTTATTGTGCCTTTGAAATATTACAGAGACATTTTAAATGCACCCTTTTTTATAAAATTAATTTTTGTATTATAAATAATATAGGGTGATACGAACTAAAAGTAGTTCCATTCGAACGTTAGAGTCACTTAAGTTCAATTTTTGGTCATGAATTTGAAATCGAAAAAATAGAGATTGACTATCAATGGCAAAACTAAGGCCACTTATAAAAGGTGAAATATTTAAAATAAAACTTGATTGTTAGAAGTCTGCTTTTACCAATAATATTTACAGCTGAATCAAAAGGACAAATACTGCGCTTATGCATGAAATTTTCTTCCCGAAATTCTTAACTATCAATTTTTATTTTCAACAACTAATATTATATTAATTATATTATATATGCTCAAGATAAGATTATAAGAATTTTATCACTATAAACTTTCAAAATAAGGCACAAGAAAAGGCAATATCAGCTTAATAAATGTGCATAGAAAGGGTAAAGAATTAAATATTTACAGATATATGATAAAAAAATATTCCGCAAACTTTATTTTTTTAGTTCCTTTATTGAAATACTATTGAAAAAAAAAAGATTTCTTTTAATTTAATTATTGAAAAAATCTGTAATTATGTAAATCAAATTCTCCTAAATTCAAAAATATCTTTGTATAGAAGTAAAAAAGCAATAACCCCAACACTACTTTTTTTTATATAGCTCCAACTTAAAAAAAAATGCCCTATTAAAATCTAGAAACTCATCTTTTGCTTTCAAAGTGTGCAATAAATTATTCAAAAAATTAACCACTTATCAACATCTGAGCGATAGCAAGCTGACATGAAAAAAAGTTTCTTTCATTAAATGAAGGCTTTTAAAATAAGTTTCTGTTCTAAATGAAGAAGGGGGGATTTTTCGACATTTAGAAACAGACTCTGTTTTCTCAGAAGTATTTGGATTTACAGAAAAATATCAGAACTTTTTCTTGAATAAAAGTAAGTGTTTATGGTTACAACACAGTGCATAATCAATGTCATTCTTCCCCAAAATCATTTTTATTTGAAGGTCATTGTCCTTCAAGAAACTTATTCTTTCTTCATTTACAATAGAATCGCTCCCAGGGTGATTTGTTTCAAGAATAAACATAATAGAACATAAAATGTTTTTGTTATACATGATTGTCCTCTCGTTTTGCATTGTTTAACAACTTCCAAAATCACGTGGAAACTTTTATATTCCTTTAACAAAACGTCAAGTAGAAAATAGACACACACAATTTAATAATACTTGCAAATTTTCTTATTGTTTACTTTTCACGATTTTTTTCTTTCTTTTTTGAATGACGTTGTATGATGGGAATACATAAAACAATTTTAAAAGTTTTTAATCATCGATTAAATATAAAAATGGAAGGTTAAACTAATATTTGATGTATTCAAAATGCGAGTTTTAAATTCGGTTAACGAAACGTCAGATAATAGACTTTTAAATTCGTATGCAATCATGTGGTCATTGATATGAGAAAACTAAAAGGAATATGAAGGATTTCTTTTTAAAGACTATAAAAATTTATTTTCACAAAAAAAGCTAGCAATTGATTAAAAGCATTTTAAATCTCAAGATCATTTTTGCAAGCAACCATATAAATTATGCTTTCTTTTTCTAATTATCTATACGATCACTTAAAGAATCTTTCAGAAAATTGAGTTTCCTTTATGCTTTTAGAGATAAAAAAAAGTATGTACTTGCAATAATATCCGACTCGATAGAATGACTACGCAAGTGGTAAAAGTATTCTGATGATACAACAGATGTGGAATTAAAATAACGCTTCAATCATTTAAAAAAAACTCACACAACTGCTTTACGAAATGTAGTAAATTCTAGTTAAAATTTGAAAACAGAACTTAAGACTTTTGAACCTTACAAAAAAAAAAAGTACTTCGCAAGAAAATTTAATCAAAGTATAACATCTTCAAATAATGATGCTGCAGAATTATTATTACAAATATTTAGAAATATTTTTTTAAAAAAATTAAATGATTTCCATAAATACATAAATGTAATAGTTTATAAATTTAAGGAATCACGCATTGTTTGAAACTTATGAAACGCTCACAATTCGATCACCGAGTAATATGATACTTATGATTCAAATCAAATATATAATAAGTACATGAATATGAAAGTTTTTCTTCAAAATTAATTGATAAATTTACATCCAATTTCACGACAGTGGTATTTAACAATATGGTATCAGATTTCAATGTAATAACATTTTTAGAAGCATCAAAACCACTTACCCTCTGCACTGAGAGAGGGGCGCTAAAATCCTTGCCCCCTTGCAACCTAAACCCCCAGGAGGTGGTGTTATCCCCCCGGAAAAGTTTCACGGTCAGCGTTTGGCCGGACATTTCGAAGGATGACAGATGTTATCAGACACCGAAAGCCCTAGCAGCTTTCAGATATATTTTTAGAAGGAAACTTCACCGCGACCGCCGTGCCGGAAAAACTCTCACTTGAAATTCGCCGGCAAGAAATCGCAGCGGTTGGAACTTTTTCCCTGACCTCCTCCTACAATCTCGGCGGAAGTAGCATTTTTCCCTACGACACAGTAGATAGTTCCCTCTCGAAAGAGCAGACGACTTTCGGGCGCTTTTTTGTTTATAAAAGGTGTTATCGCTTTTTGATCGGTTGGAAAAGAGGGCCTCTTGGTACGATCTTGGCCTCACGCTTACGATTTCAATGCCAGAATTGATTGTTGGGAATTTATCTTCTCGTATGCTACAAGCAAACCTACAATTAAATTTTAACTCAGCAATGCGCAGTGATTCATGTTTGTTTCACTATCATTTTGAATCTTTTTAATTAACTTTGATTAAATTATCCATGTTGTCTATTTATTTAATTTAAATGTAATTTGAAGTTTAAAGATAATTTTTTAATTATTTTCTCGTCTTCTTTATTCTGCCTACAGATCTGCATAGCTTTTGTTGAATGATTTAGGTATTAAACAAATGTAGGAAGATTAAATGTGATGTCATTTTGCTACTTCTATTTTGTAATCTCAACATGATAACATATTTTTAAAGAGAATTGCTTCTTAATCAATGTTAATCAAATGCAGGAAAAGGTTAAATTTATGCAAATTATCGTAATATTAATATTTTGAAAAACAGACTAAATATAATATGAAAAATACTGATGAATTCAAGTTTCAGTTTATACACTTATTAGTTTTCTGATCTATATCTGTTCTCAAACCAAAACCAAGTACAAAAAAAAAAAAAAAAAAAAACTGAAAACAAATTGTGGAAATTAAATTATTTATCTTATAATTAATTTTTGAAACAATAATGATAAACAAATAAAAATGTGTAGTTTTTTATAATCTATTTTTTTTTTCGGTTTACTACTTCGGTTTTTCAGCTACTCTGTTTAACTTGTGAATATTTATAGCATTTTATACTGAATAAAGGCATTCTCCAAATGAAAAATTAAAGGAAAATTAAAATCGAAATAATTTAATCGCTACATATGAATACACCTGCATAAAATTACACATCTCCTATTTAAGAATAAAAAAATAAATTCTGGGGTGAACTGTAGGGATTCTAGGGTTATGTTCCCGTGACAATCCAACATAGTGATTGCTTGTCCCGAATTTCGAAGAAATGTTCAAGACAGGCTTGAATTTTACTTATGAGTAAATATACTAAAAATATTAATAAGATTACAGAATTGAAAATCAGTTAGCCTCTAAAGTGTTCCATATACTGTGGTCCCAATTTATTCATTAGATGAATCAGCCTATACGAAAAATTAAAAAAAAAAGCATTAATAAATTCGAATAAAATCCAAAAAAAAATTATTATTTTTTATCACGTGCTACTTTATTACTTTCTTTTATACGAAGAATAAAAGGGATCGTCAAAAAATTCTAATTCGAGATTTTGATCAATCTCTTCATTTCAGTTTATCCTGTCCAAAAAATACATTTTTTAAATTGTGATTCTGTTAGTCTGTGAATACGATAATTCAAAAATGTTTTGAGCTTGATAGATGACATTTGGACTGTGGTCTTTACGATGAATTTATAAATTTCTATTAAATTTTGAAGGGAATCTATTTTCAGGATTATTGTTCTTCGGACTGAGAACAAATGGATGTAGTAACAACAAAACATAAAAAAATTAGATGGATAAATTAGATAAATAAAAATTAGATGGATAATACATAGTTTTCAATACATAGTATTCAATACATATTATACATAATAGTGTAATTTTGCGTTAAATTTTCAACAAAATTTATTAAAGGGTTGATCGCCTATTGATGAGTGCATTCTCATCAATAGGCGATTAATAATCTGTTGCAAGTAGAAGATCTGTTGCAGAGTTTAATAATCTGTTGCAAGTAGAATTGCTGATTTTGAAGATCTCTCTAATTCTAGAAATAGAATTTTTATTAAAAATAAATTTTTAAGCCAAACGTAAAATCAACTGAACGTTTATTTAGACGAAACTCGTCTATGAGGATGCAGTCAAAAATATAATGCGTTGCGTCCCCTATCTTTCTACAGAGTTTAATAATGAATCAAGGGTTTTGAACCATCTAAGATAATAAGTAATGGCTTACACTCAGTTAAGAACATTAAAAATTAATTTTCAATGAAAAATTTCCATTCATAGACACAACGAGTTTCTTAATTCTTTTCTCTGATTTTGAGCCATCTTTTAATCAAAATTTTTCCAGTCTTCTATGATATTATTTTTAATTTGATAAAAGAATAGGAAACCGGTATGTCAATTTCTTTCCCCCCAATTTTGGCGCAGTAGCCGGAAGATCGCTACCTAGGTTAATGACATCTGTCTTCAACCAGACAATGCCCACCATCCATCTAGCCAACTAACAATATTTTTGATTTTATTATGAAATTCGAACATTAGTTGGTATTCCACCGAGCTTTAATAGATGATTAGCTGTTGAATGAATTATTGATTTTAGAATTATTTTTCAAAATCCATCTCGAAAATAAAAAATATTGCTCATAATTTTACCTGGAAAGCAGAATCGAACTTTTTAATCGAACAGAATTTAACTTAAAACAATAATTTTTAAAAGAGACAGTATATTTAAAAATACATGCAGCGAACACAATATCGCTGTCAATCCTGGATCCGTACGCATGTATATCAAATTGATTGTTTGGGAATACGGGATTAACACTTTATATTTTTTGATCAAAGAGCATTTAAGTAATATGTATATCAGATTCTATAATACACAAATCAATCCAATCAATAATATTCATTCAATAATAAATTTAATGTATAATATTTGTTTCTTCATCAACGCCCAAACATAAGCTTTAAAATGCAACCAATACGTCTGTTAGAGAATCATACATGCGCATGATGTGCTAGGGAATCATACGTGAGCAAAAATCAATTCAATCAATAAAATTCATTCAAATATAAATCTAATGAATAATATGTTTCATCATCAACCCCCAAACATAAGTTTTAAAATGCAATCAATACGTCTGCTAGGAAATCATACGTGAGCAAAAATCAATCCAATAAATAATATTCATTCAATAGTAAATCTGATGTATAATATTTGTTTCATCATCAACGCCGACACATAAGTTTTAAAATGCAACCAATACGTGTGCTAGGGAATCATACGTGCACATGATGTGCTAGGGAATCAATCATTCGAGCGCAAAAATCAATTCAATCAATAAAATTAATTCAATAATAAATCTAATGAATAATATTTGTTTCATCATCGACCCCCACATATAAGTTTTAAAATACTACCAATACATGTACTAGGGAATCATATGTGAGCAAAAATCAATTCAATCAATAAAATTCATTCAAATATAAATCTAATGAATAATATGTTTCATCATCAACCCGCACACATAAGTTTTAAAATGCAACCAAAACATCTGCTAGGGAATCATACGCGCGCATGATGTTACGAGATAAAAAAAGAAAGAAGAAAGAAAAGAAAAGAAGAAAAAAGATTTAAGATTGCCTAAGTCAGGGGAATTTCTCGCAGGTCATTCCTTTTCTTATCGGAAACGCTCATTTTGAAGAAATTTTAGAGATGATTAAAAGTTTTCGACCCTGGTTTTTCATGCGTCATGATGCTTAAATAGTGACTCAGTGAGTCTGACCGCTGAAAATGTAAAAGGCATCCGAAGGTATTGCTCAACTCAATGAGCGATGCATCTAATCCTCTAAAATGGTTAATTCCTCTTAGGAAAAATAAAATCAGGCAAAAAAGAAAATAAAAAAACAAGAGTTAATTCATGAAAGTTGCTTCTGATGGTGGTGAGACCACAATGACATCCGAGTAGGGTGGTGATGAGTTCGTAGAAGACGTGCAAGTCGTGCGTTAATTATACCGAAGAATAGCACCTTTTGATCCTTACAAAATGTATGATTATTAATTGCATTACTCTTCAGATTTCACATTCGAGGTGAAATCGCACAGTGGAACTAATTCACCTGAGCTTGTGTAAATAAATGTCATTCGCTTAGTTATGTATTATTTAAGACTATGTATTAAATCTGATGAATGATTTTAAGTCTCTTAATATGTTTTATTGTTATGAACATTTTGTAAAATTCATCTTTCGTTTTAAAAAATGTATAATCCTAGATTATTATTGAAGGCATTTTCTGTATTAGTGAAATAAATAAACTGAATATATAACCAGTAAAATAGTTTTAAAAAAAAACACTTTTCTATGCATCCTATACTTGAAGTGACCATAAAATCTGATGTTTGTATCAGATTAATGTTTACCATCTCTACTTATAATAAGGCGAATGGATGTGTATGGGCACTCTACAGATCAGTGTACATCTAGGCAATTTAGCACAAATATGTTTGGAAATATGAATCTTGGAGTGAATTTTTAATACAATATTTTAGCCACAGTAACACCCGTGAATATTATTGAATACAACTGATATTTGCATTTTACAATTTATAAAATTCTGTTTTTAATGATACAAATTTATCTATAGTACAAAATTTTCAAACTGAATTCCGAAAAACCGATTTTCAAAAACTTTTAATACTTTTTTTTTTTTTGCATAATGTTTAACAATAGATTTGTTGAAACTAGAAAGACAAACTTAAAATCAAAAACATTCCACAATTATTGACAAAGTGAGTTTATAAAATAAGTCATATCATAAAAAAAAATTACTTAATTGTTTTATATTTTCTCGTATTCAAAGTTCTGCAATCTTCAGAAAAATTCGAATTCGAGAATCTGAACATTTCAGAACACTCCGAGGTGGAAAGTGCATTTTTAGAGTTACATGTCTGTCTATGGACACGATAATTCAAAAGCGCTTTGAGCTACAGAGACGGATGAAATTTGATATATGATCTTGAAATGAAAATTGTAGATCTCTATCCTCTCAGAGGAAGTCTGTCTGCACGACTATCCGAATACATGATTGCTATAAAATGAAGAAAGTTACGTGGATAAAATTTGGTAAACATATTTAGCATTTAAAATATAGATAGAATCACATTTAGAACAAAATCCATTAAGGGGTTGATCATATATCGTTCTTAAATTTGCTTGTATATAAACAAGATAGTGCCAAAGCATAACAAGTTAAATTTCAACAAAATTCGTTTATAGTTTTAGTATCTAAAGAATAGATCTTTGTCAAATTTTGAACCTCATCTATTAGGATCTTACTGCCATAACTAAAAACAAAATGACTTAAATATATGAATATGGTTTGTGATTTTTTTTTACTTTAAATGTAGTTCTGTGTTAAATTTTGATTTCAATTTTTCTGAAAAAGGCGTACAAAATACATATTCGGTTTTCCAGTTCTTGTGTATTACTCTCATTACTTCAAAAAATCGCCAAAGATCGCACGCTATTAGGCTCTTTCATAACTATTATTAAGCAAATATGAGGTTAATGCCATAAAAATACATTTATTAAATAATATGCATTTTTAAAATAATATGCGAATCTTTAAATTTTGATAATGATTTTTTTCTCGTTTATTTAACTTAAATGAGACACCTGAATAAATTACTGAAGACGTGAATAAATTACTGAAACGTGATAAATTACTGAATAATTACGCACTTAAACGAATAATATTCTAATAAACTTAAAGTTTTTAAATATATTGTAATCACCACCAACCGGCATAAATTCCTTAAAATTTAAAGATTCAAAATCTAGTCTATCAAAAAATATTTTTAACTAATATTTTTCAATTACGCATAATATTTATTTATGTAATTAACCTTCCTGTTTAAAATATTTGCTGCCGAATGGAAAAATAGTATTTTATTTGTAAATAACGATGTTTGTTCTCGAAAACATGCCGATTATATTAAAAATAAATATATATTTTCACAACTTCTAACGTGAAATCTTAATTTCTTTATTTATTAAATCTAGAAAGACAAAAAAATATTTCTTTATAAAATGGCGGTCATTAAAACCAGTTTCAAAATTAACTATTTTCAGTTGTTGTCATTGTGTTTCCATGTTATGAATTCTTTGCATTTTAATTCTTGCATAAAACAAAAATTATTAAGAAATAGATTCTATTCCAAAATGAAAGAATAATTTAATTTGGAATATGTTTTTAGCCATCAACCAAACATTGTTGAAAGAACCGGAACTTTAAATAAAAAGGTTCTTTTCAATGCTTGGATAAATTTTCAGGACATTTTTTTGCATGCTAGTTAAAGAATAGAATAAAATTAAATCCTAAAGAATAATAATGGTATATAATGTTTAAAAAACTTTAGCACTTAAAATGATTATGTAGACTAAAAATTAATATTAGATTTATTAAAAGACTAATGTTTATCTTTGTAACGTTAATAAAATCTGTCGAATAATAATTAAATCCTAAAGAATGATAATTGTAAATAACTTTTAAGAAACTTTAGCTCTTAAAATAACAATGTAGTTTAAAAATTTATGATAAAAATTAATGTTGGATATTTTAAAATACTAATATTTATTTGTGTAATATGAATAAAATCTGAAAAACTTTTTTTTTATCTTCTCATGTTTATCTCTGTTTAAAAATCCACATTTCTCAAAAGACTTACAAAGAAATTTTCAGCCTTTTATAGGCTTTTAAATGAAGTAAAACATTAATATGAAGTTGTGGTTCATAATTTGTTCTTATATTGTTCTTATATCTTTATCGCAGTGAAGTACGAAACTTTTTAAAGCAGACAAATTTGATTTTTCTTAACTGTTTTTCTCATCAAATCAATTCACTTGATGCCACAATTATCGAACAAATTTCTTTGTAATGCATCAAGCATCATATAACATTGAAATGCCTGTAATGACGTGACCTAGCTTAAAATGATTATTAAATCTAAAAAAACTACGATTGGAAAACCGAATTTAGCATTTTCACCGAATGTTTTTTATATTTTCAAAAATTGCAATTAGATAACACTACCTCGTGAAAAACATCAGAAGTATGCACATGACTGAAATATAGGATGAAATTATAGATAAAATAATAAATACTATTTTTTGCTTAATAATTTGATTTGAAGCTGGGTTTATATCAGCTGCGATTTTTAAAACTTTACATTTTTCCCACCAAATAATCAAATCTTTTTTTTTTTTTTTTTTTTGTGAGTTCTATATGACAATATAGTATTTTAAACTTTCTGAACCAGTTCTTAAAGTTAGGTTTAGTAATATTCTTAATCTTTTACTGAATTCTAGAAAACTTTTGCTATAATAGTTTTAATAGTGAGAATAGTTTTTTTGTCTCCAATTACTTACATTTTTTTATTTCTAATTATGTCTTTTGTTGTTATTGTACATCGTTATTTACTTTTCTTTGTTTTATGTTTGTTTCTTTGCTTCATGCATTTTGTAGTTATGTAAAAAAGATTTTGCACATTTCTTCATGTGACAGAATAATGAAATCTTACTTGTTTGTGCTTTTTCTATGACAATACTCTTTTTTTATATTTTAAGAGCTTAATTATCTCTTAATTAATTTATTAATTTTAATTTTGATTTCATACAATTTTTGTCACCTTTTAATGCATCTGAGAAAAAATTGTTTTGAAGATTCCAAATTTTATTTAATAACGAGTAGTAAATAAAGTCCAAATTAATAAAAACACTCTCAAAAAATCTATAATTTAGAAAGTATGTTTTTAAAATGATAAAAGAGTGTATAAGTATGTAGAAATGTTTCAGTCAGGTGACTGATGTTAAATACTACCATTGCCAGAATTACACTCAAAATGTTATAAATAATTGAAACGCTGAAAAAAAATTCGTAAGAAAACTACACTCTACAAAAATGGGAAAACTCTTTGTTCAAAACTGAAATTCAATAAATTAGAAATAAGACTATTAAAAGTTCAGCTATTCAAATCGTTATATAAAATTTCTGAACAAATCTTCATATATATAATAATTAGTGAGGTAGATGAGATTATGAACCACTACGCATTTTATCAAATCGTAGATTTAAGCTTGATTCAGACATCTTTTTATGTGAACATCTGCCGGAAACACGGCTTTGCGCACATGAGAAGACAAATGGGATTAAAATTCTCTGCGCTTCAGCACGTAAGAATAGAAATTCGTCTTTAACTTATAATCAAAATTCAGGCTAATACCACTCTGTTAAATTTTGTTTTAACAGATTTCTTTATGGCAATACAATCTAATTATTTTCTTCTGCGACAAGTTCTGTTATTAAATGGAAGTTGATTCCATTCAGAACCGGTGGAAATGATCCCTCCAAAATTTACTCGCATACTTTTTAATAAAAAGTGTAAACCCTACTCGCCCCACATAAAATTCTCTGCACTTCAGCACGGAAATTCGTCTTTAACTTACAACTACAATTCAGTTAATACCACTCTGTTAAATTTTGTTTTGACAGATTGCCTCAAAATATTGCAATCTTATTATATTTTTCAATGATGTGATTTCAAATGTTATAAATACATTAATTTGCCATTAAATACAATTTAATGGCATGAGCTCTGTTGGCGCCAATAAGTCAGCAGAACGCTTCGCCCACTAATTTTGTAGCTCACCAAATGGTGAAATCATATAACCTTTTGAGTGTATGTGTGAATTCCAGAGAGAGGGTGTGTTGGGTGTGTTGAGAATAAAAGAACAGAGATACAGTCCAAGAGTTTGTGTTTCATTATTATGTGATTGAGTTCTCTAAAAACTGAGCTATCGAGGGCCAAAACACGTTCCTTCAAAATCATCGAGAGTGATCGCTCCGAAATTTTATTGCGTACTTCCTGATGAATGCTTAAACCGTCACCCCTCGAATAAAATTTTGGAATTTGATCAAAGTCATGAATGCCTGAGTACTCAAAGTTTTCTTTCCCATGCATAAGAATTCTGTGCTTCGTTGTATATGTAAAAAAAAAAAAAAGGATACTTGTACACTAACTGCATGTCATTGGCTAATGACGGTCACAAAAAAGCCTATTAGCGAGCGATATTTGGCGATTTTTTTTAGATTTATTTGCTGGCCTACAGCTAGGGTACAAGCATTTTAAAGCTGAATAAGCTTCAAAATTAAATAAAATTAAATTAAACACGAATCTACATTCTAGAGGCTAAATCTGTGTATCAAATTTTATTATCTAGTTCTTTACATTTTGTAAATATTCTAATCGCTTGTATTCGGGCATCTGGGCAGACAAAATTCCTCTGAATATATTTCATTCTAAATTTAATAGAAATCTACAAATTTGGTGTAAAATGGATGTGCCAAAGTTCATAAATCTAGTACAAAGTAATTTTGAGTTATCCTGCTTCACAGGCAGCCCAGGCAGAATTCTAAAAATATGCTTTTCGGAATCGAGGAGACCTACAACGTGAAGATCTATCAAAATCTTGAGTTCGAATTTGTTGAAGGTTACAATACATTGTATTCTTCTTATACGAGAAAGTAATTACCCGTATCACAATTTTGAAAGTGCATTCCAAGGAAGAAGTTACGATAAATGTTCTACAAAAAAATTGAAATTTGCATATAATTAAGATTATCTCGCAGCATCTTGAGAGGCAGTAGAAACTCCCTAGCGTCGAAGCGCATATTTTGGAACTACTGTACTAAATGAGTGAAATTTGGCAAGCGGTATTTATATTCCAATTGTATATTTCTATTATATTAGACACGAAATCCGCCAAAGAGGAGAAGTACTTTTACGGAATGCAAACCTAAATTTTTCTCCATACTTTGGAGATGAGCAAATCAAAGCCATATTGTTTTAGAATGTGCAATGTGCATTGCCATTCATTTTAAATGAATTTATTTCATGTATTTTTTTTTCTTATTCGGGAGTTTATCCAGTTGTTCATTGCTTATTCTTTTAGTGGGAAATATCAAGTACTTTTCATTTTCAGATTCGTAAACTCTGCGCGCTTTCGCGCATGCGTCAGGACGCGTTTATTTAATCCAAAAAGTAGTGATAGGTAAATTGAAAAGAGGATATGTTTAACAATAAGGTGAATTCAGATTATTCGCAGAATTAAGAGGAGTAATAACTGCTCATCTTTCTGCGTACCACCCCTTGACGAAGTACAACCGTCGAAAATTGTTAGTCTCAGGATCCTGAAATAAAAAATACATTCAGTTCTTTGCAAGTACGTTCAATAAATCAAATTTGTTTAAAAATTGTGGAAATATGAGACAAAAAACAACACTTTGAGAAAAACAAACATTTTTGAAAAAATTTGAATGAAAATAATCATTTTTTTTTTTGTTTTTGTTTTTTTGTTTAATAACTTCTAAAACTATCAACAAAAAATATCAAAATTATTAAATTTAAACAAAGTAAATAAAATGCAAATCGAAAAAATAATTTTGAATACCTAAAAAGAACTTTTATTAATGTCAGAAGGAAACGTCTATTTCCATTATCCATAATACCGTTTTGAAAGTATATTTCAAAATCCAGGCTACCTCGTAATTCTTCTTATTGCTTTTTATATGGAAAACGAGCGAAAGATAATCTCAGTTATTTAGTGGTAAAACAACACAAAAAGTTCAACCAATTTTAGAAGATCTTCACTCTGCATTTAAAGTTCATTGCACCACAAAATATTTCCTAACTTGCGGTAACGGAACTTCTGTGTTCCGGAAATAGCATTTGCTAACAATGCAGATATTTCTTGAAGTTTTATGAAGCTAACTGTAGAGAAACTGAAATGCATGAATATCTGTTTGCTCACAGTCTCAAATTACAATGCATAGTTAAAAGAACAGTTTATCAAAAATTTCTAATATTTCTTAAAGTAAAAAATAGACATGCATAAAATTGTTTTTATTACATAATAATTCTTATCATTCTAATTTTAATGCTTCTCGAGAAATGTTATTTAAATGAAACTCAAAAATTGGAATTATGTTATCAGTTGATAAATTCACTTTTTATAAAGCGGTTACATCTTCCAGATATTTACTGAATGCTGAAATTCAGATCATTGTATGAACCGATTTCTTTATATTTATTACACAACTGGGTTATGTATTGGAAAAAATTATACAGTAAACTATAGCTTGATATTCAATCATCTTCTAAGTTCATTATTAAAGTAAGTTGAAGTATGGTTGATGTAGAATTTCCTACATCAATCATACTTTTATTTAAAGTTTATATTATGTTTATTCGCTTTATCAGAGTAACTATTTATCACTCTACAATTATGTTTTTCATTTTTAATTCAACTTCCATTATTTTTACTTTGTTACTTTTCTGTGATAGATTTTTTAACGATTGAATATCTATTTTTTTTCTAATCGATATGTACATCTACGCCAAATACAACCTTGTGCAGATTCCAATCACTTGATTGCTAATCAATCTAAAATAGCAACAAATACTAATTGGAATAGAAATGCACCTTTTCAATTAACCTTTCATGACCAATCAACCAAACATGGTTAATATCAAGCGATCGATACTTATCTTAAAGCAACAGCTATGCCAAAACTGGAAAATTAAAAATTATTCTTAAATGAAATGAAATTTTAAATAAAATGTAGTAAATAATAATAACATTTTAGATTCGATGGTATATTGATTACAAACAATATTAGATAAACATGGCACTAAAGTATAACAAAAGAAGAAAAAAATCACCGTTATCATTATGTTTTTGGTGTAAATAATTCAACGAAAATGTTTTTAAAAAATGTTACATGTTTACATGATTTTAAGCAGTTTATTTTCAAAATGATTTTATACAATTATTTTTAATCTGTAACGTTGGATAAACGTAAAAACCGAAAACACATTAGTAAAGTTTTATTTATACATTTTCCGTTTAGTTCCGGAGAGAAATTCCCTACGAAAAATCCCCAACTCTCGAGTTATTCCGAGAGTCGGCGGAGTGGGAGAGAAGGAAAAGCGATCTGGGCAGTGACGTCACTACTAAGTGAACTAAATTCTGGAGAAAGTTATTTATTTTTTGTCCCCCTCTCTCCTCCGCGCGAGATCTTTTCTTTCCTAGTGTCGAAAGAAACAGGCGGAAAGACAATGTCCCCTTGTTTCAAAAAGGAACGAAATGCGCCTGTGCAAAACTGCGAAAACGGGACGCCTCATTCGACAAAGAAAAAAAATCGTTTTCATTTAGAAAGTTTGAAGACTTAATAATCATCCCAGTGTCCGTAAGCCACCCAGACAGGAAACAGTTGTTCTATTGTTACATTTGGTTGTAGGATTTGCTTCTTGGAAGATGGAAATAATGCTTTCCAGTCATGAAACCTGTAGAAAATCATTGTTTTAGAGTTATTATGTATAAGCATACTCTCACAAAAGAACTGTGCATAAAAAAAGATTCTTTTTTTTTTTTGAAAAATAGAATCATAGTTACACTCATGATATCAAAAGATTATGAAATAAAATTTTTAATTATTCGTGACTTTCAAAATGTTTGGTCATAATTAATTATTGCAGTAATTTATTACTAATAATAGTGATTTTAATAATTAATTAGCTTTCATTCACAATTTGAAAATTTTTGTTTTGAATTTCTGTTACAATAAGAACAGAAAATAGCAAAAATATGACAAAGATATTGAAATTTACAAGTAATTTTCTAAATATTAAAGAGCAATCAAACTGTCGCGTTCGCATGCTATAAAAAATTAGGCTTAAGTCTGTGTACTTTGTTGGAAAAAAAAAGCAATTTTCATATTTCGATTTTAATATTAATGATGTTCACAAAATTGCGTAAGTAATTCATGATGAAACATTAATGCCGAAGTCGGTTTTCATAAGTGTAAGCAATAAAATATTTAATTCTGAAAATCATTTGAAAATTTTTAAAAATATTTTAGTGTATTATTAATGCTAAATAAAATAAATTAAATCACTTAGAAACTAAAACAGATCCACTTACCTCTAGACGTCTGTTAGATAAGTACTTCAAGTGCGATTTTGAGAATTTAGTGAGTGAAATTAATAGCATTGGAATTGTTTGGTAACAAATTCTAAAAAAATTGCAACATTTATGAAAAATGCTCTCTGAAAATTTCATCTCGATTACTGAGAAATTTTATCAATATGTCATAATTTTCATTTTCAAATAGTATTGTTCTTTATAGTGAAAATAGTTCTGAGTTGTCATGAAAATTCAGAAAAAAGAGAAATTTAAGTAGAATTGTGAAAACTTAGCATATTAATCAAAATAAGTTTTTAAATTTAATGATGTATTTATTTTTGATTTTTGGGACATTTTTTGTAATTGTGATTTCGAAAAATATTTGTGTTTTTTTATATCTCTTTTACGAAAAAAAAAATCATTAAAAAAATCTGATCACGAGATTTTGAGGACATTTTCGATCTCACTAAATCCGAAACAAAGAATTTTTTTACTATTAATGTCTGTCAAGGAATATAATAATTCAAAATTGTAATTAACTTGATGGGTGAAATCAGCGCACGTTTTTATCACTTGAATTTATGTGTATTAAATTTTGTTTCTGATCCACCAATAGGTAACTTTCTGATAGTCTGTTAGCACAAATGAGTGTGAACAACTTCTCAACAAGCTAGAAAGATGAATGTTGGTTTGACCCCCCCCCCCCCAAGATTGCGGAGCTGTATGAAAAGTTGGAATAAATTGTTACAACTTCTTATATTGATTGAAATGATGAAACTTTTCTAATCTTTTCTTTCTAATAAGGAACTTTTCTAATCTTTTCCTTGTATAACGAAGGTAAACACAACTCGCGTCATATTATTTCGAAATCGAGAAACGAATATCTGAGAAATCGAACTCTTCGTAAATTTATTTGCCAATTAGGTCAGTTTCTCTATTATATGTTATTATATCACAGACAGAATGACCCACGTTTTACATTTCTAATTATTGATTAGAAATAGTAGGAAAATGAAGTGCCTATTATTTTTATGTTGACGTTTCCGAAATTAGTTTTTATTAAATAGAACAGCTAATTTAGAGTTTTAAAAATTTTTAGAGTTCATATTATTTGGGGAACATTGGTGCTCGCCATTCAGAAAAAAAAATGGAGCTGAAAAAAATATCCATCAAGAGAATACAATTAAAACACAATTATTTAAAAAAAAGTTTTATCTCTAAATAGCCCAAAACTTTAAATTGTAATTATAAAAAATTTATTTTTAAAAATTAATAGCTATATCTTTTTTCGATTAGTTTCAACTTTTAACAAAAGAAAACAAATATGTAGCAACACAAGTAAAATGACAGCAGATGAGTTTCCATCGGAGCAAAATGAAAAACAAGAAAGCGAAAGTATAATTTAGTAAGTGAAAGAATTGAAAGGAAGAAAAACAAATCAATAGATCAATGGAAAGCTTTGAATGGATGTGAGAAAGAGAAAAAAAAAAACATCACTCATTTGGTTGTGAGTCAAACTTGGTCTGCGATCAAAGCAGCCAAGCCATTGACAAATTTAATGCCAGGAAACTGGTTTTTGCTTATCATTATACGATGAGACTAATTTTAATATTTCGTACAACTATTCGGAAAAACTATCTAATGTTGTGTATCTCCTACTTATTGATTCATTTTTTACTTTGTTCTTTTTATTCGTTGTTGATCAAAATCTCAATGTAAAAAGTAATTAAATAAGATACAAAGCAGAAAAAGATAAGCTTTTAAAATAATTACAGAGAATGCAGTAGCTCTGCAAGAATAGTCTTAGATGTAAAACTTCAGTTTCCGTTTCATTAATGCACCAAAACTGGAAGGCGAAAATCTTGAAAATATCTGCAATAATAGATGAGGTTAGGGAACTAAGTTCAGCACAATTTTGATTAAGTTGTTGGAATAGCTTTTGAGATTCTATCAATAAATATAGAAAAAAATGAATATGGATTATTATGATCATTATTTTTAAAGACGGATACTTCTCAATAATACCTTTATCAATGGCCATTCAAATTCTTTTTTTCTCTTCTATATATGCATATCTTCTAAAATGTGAAATTTCATAATAGGTTAGTTCATTTTTTTTACTGGTAACGGAATAGATTTGCGAGAGTTTCGTATAATTTCGGAAATTACATACCTCTTTGATAAAGGCGCAAGATTAAGATATGTACGAAATAATAATGTGAAAAGAAACAAACACTTAATACAGTGAAAGAATATTTCTTAGCTTGAAGTGTTTAAATAATAATCCTAAAGGAATAAGGTCATATATAGTATTGTAGAGACAAAAGAATTTGTAGGAAAATAGTAATGAAATATTGATAAAGGAATCATGATACGAACTCTTTTAGATTGCTGCTTTTATCCAAATGGTACAAATTATACTAAAAAAGGGAGAATAACGAATTTTCGGAAACAATAATGCGTTTTTTTTTGGGGGGGGGAACTGAAAAAAAAATTTAGAAACATTTCTTATTTACCTGTTAAATACGTTTTCCAACCAGCATTTATATTTTGGTTTTGCTGATGAAAATTGAGTTTAGTTTAATAGTAAAATAATATTTGATAAAATAATTGTAATAGTAAAATAATGCTTAAGACTAAATATATAATTTAATATTTTAGTCTATAATTGCTAAATTTATTTTTTAATTTTAGTAGTTTGTTCGTATAGTTTCATCATAGAGAGCGTTTTGTGTTAAGCTTAGCTTGTAGCGAAAAGAATTGACTCAAAATTTTATACATGTCTATAATAATATTTTGGTGTTGAGATCTCATCTCGTATTTCATTTAACAGGCTTAATATATTTTGAATATAACTTTTATATACATAGAATAGGCATACCGAAGTACAGTTAACCAAGAGCAGGATTTGAACTAAAATTTGTAACAAATCTGCAATATTTTTGATAAAAAAAATGATACATCTAATTTGTTGCAGTTTTGAGACATCTTGTTCAATTACACACAGTTAACTTTAATTGGTTACAAATTTGAAATAATAAGTTATAAATTTACTCATATGCTCATAGGTGGACAAACATACAGGTTTCATCCAATAGACGGCAGATGTTAATTAATTTAATGCAAAAACTAAATGCTGAGTATCAAATATTTAGCTAGCATCTTTTAAATACGATAACATTTAAGTGATAGGTATTATATATTAATCGTGCAAAGCGATAAATAAGTAAAAATTGTTCAATATTTTCTAAAAGGCAAACTCATAGGTCTCGAGCTAACAAATGTATCCCGTTGTTATTTCTTCGTAAAGCTGATATTCATAATGATTTTCCAGAAGTTTTAATTAAATTTGTAAATATAAATTAATCGAAGTTTTAACTCAATCATATCTTTCCTTCAATAGACCACTTTAAATTAAAAAAAAATTATTTCAGTGCAATGACTAATTTTTTTCCTTATAATTATTTTTCTAATTTCTATTAATTTTTTAAATTATTTTATTTTATAATCGATTTTTATTGTTTCAGTTAATACTTTTATACTCGCAACCGATTTTAAAAATATTTTTTATGCATTTTATCGCTTGTATATAATCGAGGATAATTTTTTAAAGATAAAATAAAGATAGATGGATCAAGTATTATCCTGATACTATACTTCGGGAGAGAGTCTCAGATCTAATTAGTTTTCTTTTGTTTTATCAAGCTCACAAACAGATATAATACAAAATATGTATAAAAGTAATACATTTTGTCCAAATTATTTTCCTTATTATGTGGAATATACATTACTATTATTAAAATCTGAGAATATATATCATTGACCTTAAGTCGCCATTACATGATTACATGATGTCGCCATTACAAACAGTCCACGCAGAAGACAAATCAGGACATGATGCATCATTGCTTGTCTTGAACTTTGTGCAATATATCTTTTAAGAGAGGAAATGAGCTCCAGCTACAATTCTGTGGAAGATAACAGAGGAAGTGGGGACGTTTATTGAGGGGATTTGAGGAATGTACTTCGCCGCAATGATTGGTTGTTATCTACAAATGGATGTTTCCTGTGACAATTCTGAGATAAACCTAATAACCTGGGAGGTCCTCGAAAGGTACTTGTTCAATGTTTGATACTGAAGGGGGTGGGGAAGTGGAGGGGAAGAGGATGAGATAAAAGAGAAAGAATGTCTCAAATGATATTTTTGATCTAAAAGTTTTAATAATTATTTTTACTACTTGTCGAACATATCGGCGATAGTAGTAAAAATTTTCTTACTATCAAAGCCACGCGATTTACTTAATTTTACATGCCTTCTTAAATCTAACCATGCATTTTTTGAGGTTGTACTGTGGCATCACCTTCTTTTTATTCAATTACAAAATGCTCAATGGATTCTATAATCAGTGAGGCGCATTGATCTATATAACAACAGCATGAATGGGGACTTTTAAATAGAACATTAAAAGATCTTAAACATCTCCAATTAAAAGATTTTTAAAACATTCCAACACAGTGCTATCTTGAGACGCGAAAGAAATTCTTGATTGGATAGAAAAAGCATTGAATTGTTTTACAGAATATGAAGTAAGAAAATTAATAGGTTATTAATTTTGACCCATTGTGTTGAAGAAAGTATTTTTTATTTATTCAGAATTTTGGAATATTATTTCTTTGATGATTATGAAAAAAATAGAACACATGAAAATTAGCGGATATCTTACACTTTTTTTCGTAACATGAATAATTATTTACTTTTAATTTACATATATCACCAGTAAATAATATTTTAAAAATATATCGTCTTTTAAGAAAAAAATCAGGTCCCATCAAGAGTTGGAACTTTGTGCGTGAGTTTAGATTGTTCTGCGTTGGGTTCTGATAAACAATCTTTAAACTGTATTTAAAGTTTAAGATGAAATTGCTTTAATGAAAAAAAAAAAATTAACTGGAGCACATGGAAAAGTCACATGATTATTATTGAACAAATATTTGCAGAGTAGTCTGCTTTGGATATTTTTAAGTATCTGATTGCTGTTCAAAAATATGACATCACTTTCCAGAATAGATTATGTTGCTTTAAAACAAGCTTTTAAGCAAATAAAAAGTATATATTTAAATTTAATACCTTACTTCACAAAGTATTGCTATGACTGTTGATACTTGCATGACCAGGCCATTTAGCTATCATGACTTTAAAGTCATGAGTCTTAGCCGAATCGTATGTTCTTATAAATCTCTTTATGTTCATAATCAAATTTATATCCCATGATTTAATAGTTAAAATATGATTATTTAGCTAAGAATAGAAATATTCATAGTTTAATCATAATTATTTATCTTCCTACACTGACATATTATAACTATAGACTGCAAGGTATTTGAACGAATGGTGGAGAATTTGAATACAGAAACAAAATTAAAAAATAACATAAAGGAGACGGTATAACACTAAATTATAGGAAATAAACTAAAGCAAAAGCGAAAAATGCACAAAAATGCTGAACTCAGAAGACAAAGCTTATGTCAATAATATGTCAACTTATGTCAATAATATGTCAACTTATGTCAATAATTATTGACATAATTATTGACAACGCAATAATCATAACTTATGTCAATAATTGCTGCTAGAAATTATCAATTCTAGCAGCAATATTATATAGAATGCAGAAATTCCAAAAGATAAATAATAAAATGGGTAATTGTTCAAAATGTCAAAATTTTAAATTTTTAAATAGAAATCAGTATTCCCGTTAATATTAAAAATAACAAAGCTATAATTTTTCGACACGCCTCCTTCGCTCAGAGAGCTTTTGCAATTAGAAATTCTAGAAATTTCTTATAGTTTCATCACACCAACTCTTTTTATTCATTAAAGTTTCTTATAGTTTCATCACACCAACTCTTTTTATTCATTAAAGTTTCTTATAGTTTCATCACACCAACTCTTTTTATTCATTAAAGTTTCTTATAATTTCATTACACCAACTCTTTTTATTCATTAAAGTTTCTTATAGTTTCATCACACCAACTCTTTTTATTCATTAAAGTTTCTCATAGTTTCATCACACCAACTCTTTTTATTCATCAAAGTTTCTCATAGTTTCATCACACCAACTTTTTTTATTCATTAAAATTTTAAACCACGCTGTTCTGCTTAATTCTGTAGGCTTGCTTATATGAAATTCTCTAGTAAAAATAACAATGAAAAACGTAATGATTCATATCATTTTATATATAAAAAAAATGTACAATGTAGTATGCTAGCTAATTTGAAATGACCTGAGTAAAAAACAAATGGTTCATGGACTGTTAAAAATCTATATAACTTATTTATTAACAGGAATTTAATTATGATCAACAAACCCAGTAATTGCTTTATTAAGGTTCCTGATTCAGAATCCATTTTATAGTTTTTCTGCTATGGTATGAACTCTTTAATTCCATATTTTGAGAAAAAAAATACTATTCTGTGCCATTAATCCCCCCTCCCCGAAAGTGTAGCAATTTTTGCAAAGCGAGTGACTAGCTCATTGCTTAGGATGGCAGTGGACTTTGATCCAGATACACAGATTGTCTTTCGTATTATTAATGTACTTTTTAATGTTTCGAATCTTAAAACTTTTTAGTGACTCTATTGACAAGATATTTTCAGTGTAAAATTTTATTTTGGCCTCTTGATCCAAATCTCAGACCTGTCAAAGCTGATTGGGGCAAATTCGACTTGAAAAAAGAAAGAAATGAATTCAATTGATAGCAATACATGTTGAAAAGTTCTTGATTTTTGAAGATGCAGATTGGAAATCCTGTGTTGCCTCGACCTTTATATTGTCTGCTTATATTTCATAATCACAATTATTTATAATTTTAATAATTGTTATAAATTTTTCTCTAACTGGAATATTTACAACTGATCTGAAGTAGCCAAGATTGTTTATATTTTCTGTTACGGAATATTTACTATTCTTAAGAATCAAACATAAAGATTTTCTTGTAAGATTCGAGCCGTTAATAGAAGGGGCGAAAATAACAATCAAGGCATTTAAAGAATATGAGTGTGAGGTTTTATATCATTGCAGGAATTCAATTAAGAATATTCTTTGGACATAGCAAAGCTGCTTTTTAAAAATTATTATTAAGGTTCCAGTCCATACTCTAATATCATAGAGTAAGGACTCTTCAATCCCTATAGAATACCAATGTTTATTTAGGGCTTGCTAATGCTCCAGTCTGATTTAATTCATCTTGAAATTAAACTGTAGGTTTTTTTTCCTTCATAAGAGCTGTGTTAAGACCACTTCTATTGATTATGAATTAAAATTCCTAAGTCTTTTAAGTTACATTTTATTTTTACACTAACTATGAATTTTAAAAACTGGATATTTTTCTGTAATTGAGTTTTGTTCTTTTAATTAGTATTTCTGAGAAAGAGATGATCTAGGAACCAATTCTTGACTTTTATCCTAGGAGTTATCTAGTTTTAAGCAATTTAATTTACAGATTATAATATTTAATAAAATATTTCCTCGTGCTCCTTACAAGATTTGTCAAATGCTATAAGAGTACTTTCATTTTATTCCTACTAATAATAAAGCTGTGTTTGTGTTTATGTGGTGTGTGTGTGCGTTTATGTGGTATGTGTGTGTGTTTATGTGGTGTGTGTGTCTGTCTGTGTATGTGTGAATTTGTGTGTGTGTGTGTGTGTGTATTGGTACTCTACTGGCCAGACTGTTTGACAGAAAGCTACTAAACCTGGTACATATATATCGTAGAGGGTGTGGTAATGTGCCTTTCAAAAAGAATTTTTTAAAAATTTTATTTAGAATATTAATGAGTTAATAATTAAACTGAATGTTGACGTTTTCCATGCTAAATTGAAAAAATATTATCGCACAAAAATAAAATGTAACGTTTCAAATTTAAAACATTTTCTTTTAATGATATTGATTTAATAGTCCTGCGAATTTTGCCTAAATATTTTCATTTTTTTTTTCAATAAATATTTTTTGGCTAGTTTCCAACAAGAGTTGTATTGAAATATTCAAAACATTTTCATTGTTTCATCAAATATTTAATTGCTCAATTTTCTTACATTATTGAAAATCAGGAAAGAATTTGTTTTAATATCTGTGTAGCCGAATAAAAAAATGAAGTTAAATATCGCAAAAGTTAGAAGATAATTGAACCGGACATATACGTTTGTAAAAGCACTATGATGTTATGAGACTCCATTAAGAAAGCTCATGTAATCACAGAACTTAAATAAAAACTTAAAACAGTAAACACAATTTAAATAAATCAATTAAAATAACTTGACTTTAATGTCAGGCAAGAAATGTTAGACGTAATCATAAACATGAAGTTATATATAAAAGACTTATCTGAAATCAAATGTAATCAATGCTCCCAATGAACCAGCTGATCCTCAGAGGCCACTAGTATTATAATAATACTTTAAATGAATTTTTAGTTAACTTATCAATACCTTATCGTATAATAAATGAAAAAAACCAAGCACCGATCTCTGTAAAGACTTCATAGTGTTTAATGAATCAATATTAAAAGCCTTTGCCAGCCAGTTATGGAAACATTTGATAAGGAATAATTATAAAAAAGGAATAATGATCATATTTTTAAAAATATGTATATTAAATTAAATTTAAAATTTTGATCATGAATTAATTTTTTATAATTTAAACAAAGTTAAAGTTATGCTAGTATTATGTATTTTCAAAAGGGAATGTGGGAAAACATTTTGTCATCTAACAATAAGTGTTAAATATCGTACTAATGTGGGAATATTTCTTATTACCGTACTTCTTACATTTTTTTCTTTTATTTTCTTTCTATCAAATCAGATGAAAATATGGTAGGCCGCATTTATTATGATTTGTATCAAATTTCAATTATATACATTCTGTTTTATGAGAAAACTGTTTCAATTATTAATGAGATTCGATAGTTAAAAACCCCCCAAATAAATGCGGATTAACAAATTCATTCATCGAAAAAACTTCTTTAATATTTTTATCAGGGTGAAGGTAAAATGCAAATTAATGAGTTTAAGAAGCATATCAGCGAAATAAAAGTGACAAAAACTTCTTGAAAAAAAATTCCGACATCCCCATGAATTATTTAGCTTATCAAAAAATCCGTATAAAACAAATATTAAAAACATAACATCAATGATTAGGGAAGATGAGTCAATCGTATCAGAAAGATAATGCATACAAAGCTAAAAAAGTCAAACTTGCTTCGAAAAATGTGACCCCAAGGCCTTTTAAAGTGATGTCTAACACAAATCCGAGCTACTTCCGGAATTCCTGAAGGAAGTGCGGTTCCTCTCATTGCTTTCAAATGAATCAGCTCGCCATTTTCCTTCTGAGCGTTGCACTGGATTTAAGAAATAATTCTACCTTGTCATCGTTTTTTTTATACGTATAGAGATAATGTTCAATGACTGGTCTTTTTATGTATCATTTTATTCTTCGCTTTTAAAACTGGCGATTTTTTTTTTCAGTGACACAGAAAAGAAATATAATTATTCCGGATCTAATACTTAAAAGAGAAGAATCATGTTTTTTTTTCAATTAAATCAAAGCAGACATAAAAAACATATCTTTAATCTGAAATTGTATAAAATTACGGGCCATATCTTTCAAAAGGAAAACAATGTTTTAATATATGTGAATGTTTTTGGAAAAAAGTTCAATGAGATATAAAATAATATTTTTATATAAAAAAAAGCCTAGACTTATATCAAAATTTGCACAAATTTGTTAACTGCACTCTTCTGCAACTCAATTTTATTTACTATGTTGTAGAAATAAGCAAAACAACACCATATTTACAAAGATTATTTAACATTGAGCGTTGCCATTCAAGCACAAAAAAAAATTATAAAAGATTAAAGAAAAATCATTTTTTTTAGTTATAATATTTATTAAAAACTCGTATTGCAACTCCACCTTTTAAAAATAATACATTATTTAAAAGTAAGAAAGAATAGTTAATTGCAAATTGTTAAAAGTACTGATGACAAAAATATCAGAGAAAATATTGAAGCTATATAATCTGCAATAAAATAAAAAATAACTTTTCATATTTGAAGGTGGAGCAAAAATCGTTTCCTGCATATAAAGTTTTCCATATTTGCCATTGAAAATTGTGAAACATATAAGATAAATTATATCTGTAAAATTATCAGAAAAAGCTTTATTGATTTCAGTCGGGAGTATTTAATTGTATATCAATTGGAAAAAATAAATTTTTAGCATCAGTTATTAATAATATTCCTTCTGTGGAAATTCTATAAATAAATCAAGGAAAGACATTCTCTCGATTTTTTAAAAATTGTTATCATAAATAAGTAAAATTTTACTAAAGATTTCTTAAATAAAAGATCTACTTATCAACAAAAGTAAACTTGGTATAAAAGTTTTAAACAACTTTTTTTTTTATTTTTGTACACGATAAGTAAAAAAAAAAAAAAAATCAAGGCCAAGTTATCTTTCTGATTTATCATTAAATTAATCATGTAAAGAAAATTTCAATAAAGCAAAGAACCACACTTAGAGGATAGAAAGTGTGTGCGTGTGGGGGGGTATTTTAGTAGAGACCCTTATCAAGCAGCTGTTTTATTTTGTTTACGACTTGTTCGCATGTTAAAAATACTTCAAAAACTCAACTCCAGTTGCCTTCTTTTTTCTTTTCATGCACGAAGAAAGGTCGTGCTGCCATCTATATTTCTCATGTCCAACTAATTGAATTTATCTTTTTTCAATGAAAAGAAATGGATTCTGGAATGAACTTACGGTGAAAGAAAACTTCATATGTCACATTTTTCACTCCAAAACGGTAAGGATTAGGAGACTTTATTTTAGTTTAATAACTTTAATAAAATCGACGTGTTTTTTTTTCTATTTATTCTTCGTAATATGTATATTCAGGAAAAAAGATTAAAGTAATAAATGGAAGATGAACCAAAAATATTATTTAATGATTTTATTAGAACTAGTAGCATTTAATTACTGTGCTAAAATATAAAAAGAGAATAAATTGCAAATAAATTTAAAAGTTTTATTATATAAATATAACATAATCAGTTAATTATAATCATCCGAGTATAC
The DNA here is from genome assembly GCF_947563725.1 of Argiope bruennichi. Classification (NCBI taxonomy): domain Eukaryota; kingdom Metazoa; phylum Arthropoda; class Arachnida; order Araneae; family Araneidae; genus Argiope; species Argiope bruennichi. The sequence continues at coordinate 84,201,764 of NC_079152.1, forward strand.
TATAAATAAGTAATCAATTATGCTTTCATTTATTAAAAAAATTCCTTTAATAATTCAGAGCAAATATATGCTGTTATCCTAATATTTAATAATTTATATAATTGTATTTTTTTTAGAAAATTTACTAGATCAATTACTTAATAAATGTTTGATTAGATCTGCTTGCGGTTCTTTCCTCAATAAAGCTCAGTCTGCCTTGTCGGGAATCCACCATTGCACGTCATACCATTAATACAAAAAAAAAAAAAAAAGTGGCACATAAATTTAGATAAAATTTTAAAACAATATAAATTGTTTTTATTTTTTTTTAAATCAAGTAAAAGAATCTAGGATCTGCTATCTATAGATTACAGAAGAGATCTCCAGCCTACTTTATGTGCTACTAATTGCACATTTTATTGTTTTTCGTGGTACACTTTTTAAACAACTATAAAACGACACTTTAAACTCTCTGTTTTAAATAACTATTACTCTCTAACGAATTTTAGGTACCCCAAGTTTTGCAATATAATTGTATTTATTGTGTATAACAAAAAAAAAAAAAATAGTGCTGTGAAAAAACTGAAAAGCATAATGAAAATATAAAAAGAATGTTGCGTCTCTACAAATATTAGAAGACTTTCATTAGGGAAAATACTCTGTCATTAACTCTATAACGAATTGAATATATATAAATTAGTTCAAAGAACTTGTAATACTTGTTAATAAGTATTAACTATTTGTTGCTTATTAGAAAAATTATAACTGAAGAAGATATATCTTTTATATTTCGGATACTACATTGAATACAGTTTGGACTCGATATTTAAATATTTCCTTTAGCATAAATCTCCTATAAAAAATAATTTTTGCATTTTTTTTTTGATAAAAAAGAAAATATGAATGTCATTATGCTTGCCATAAAGCGATTAAAATTTTAATGTCTCTCCACATATCATATCTTTACTAAAGTATATTTCCATCAACGTCATTCATTAAAAACAAACACAGGATATGGTTGGAAGTGCAATCTAACTTACATTTCAAATGAATGAAGATAAAGCTTGACATATCGAAATCGGATACAATAAAAAGCATATTTTAACTTCACCAATTATAATATTTATTATAATATATGATCATCCTCAATTTAGTGCTATATCAATAGTACAGGTATGTAGATATTGGGATGTCCAAATTTACATAACGAGCATAATTTAATAAATTAGCGGTACAATGTTTCACTTTTTTATTATGAGCACTTCCTTTTGATTTCAGTCGGCATTTGCTTTCATGATGCTTCATGAATTTTCGGTTCTTCTTTATGTCATACAAAATTTAACCAGCTGGAGAGGTACACCCAAAACTTTTTCTTATACACTCTAATAAATGTACTATCGCCCTATTCTCATATAAATTTGTGGACCTTGGGAAAGGTTATAAATACCTTGGCATCAACGAATAATAATTGAAATACTGATGATTGAATAATTGAAATAATAATGAAATATTGATATTTGGCATGTATCTAGTATTTTTACCGAGTCTATAGTGAGGTTGATTCCTGGTATGCGGTTAATACGCAAATACCCGAAATTCGAGTATGTCATTTGGGCATCCTTTTTCTAATTGACTGAAATTAAATTTGTCATAGAACTTCAATTGTCGTCGCAAGACTACATGCCAAGATTTCTTTATTTAAGTCTTCGAATTATCGCGTTTACATATATGAGAAAATACAGACCAACAGACAGCCAATACTTTGACAGATGCATTTCAAAATTTTATTTATAAGAATCCATATTTTAAATGCTAAACCTGAATACTAAATTTTACCTCTCTGGCGTTTTACGTTTTATAGATATTGAGCTCATTTGCACTCGAACAGCCGGGAAGACAGAGTTCCTCAGAATGGATTTCATTAAAATTTGATAGAAATTGAAAAATTTGATGGTAAGTTTTATACTAAATTTCATCAGTCTAGCTGAAAGCGTTTTTCAGTTATAGTGGTCACGGGAAAACAAGCATATATATATATATATATGCTATTATTTTATTTAATTTATTTATTTATTTTTTTCAGATTCAAGGAAGTTTGAAATTTGAAGCTTGTTAGAATTTTGGATTCGAATGTTTTGATGATTTCAATACCTTCTCTTAGTTATATTTCAAACACGAGAAAGTAAAAACTGCTGTTACTAGTTAAACTCTTTTTAATTATTTAGAACCTTTACAATACAATAAAACACAGATTCATTAAGATTAGAAACAAAATAATGAAAATACAATTACTTTCAAGCAAAAAGACTTTCAATTGCATTGTTAAAACATTTATATGAGACTTATACACTTAAAAGCAATTTTTACTATAAATAAAAATTTATTTAATGCAGTGTTGAAATAAAAATATAATAAAGCATATTATTAAAGTCAAATGTTATGGGTTCGACTATTTTATTACTGAGTTTGAAATTTGAAGCTTGTCAGAATTTCGGGTTCAAATTTTTTGATGATTTCAATACATTCTCTTAGTTATATTTCAAACACGAGAAAGTAAAAACTGCGGTTACTAGTTAAACTCTTTTTAATTATTTAGAACCTTTACAATACAATAAAACACAGATTCATTAAGATTAGAAACAAAATAATGAAAATACAATTACTTTCAAGCAAAAAGACTTTTAATTGCATTGTTAAAACATTTATATGAGACTTATACACTTAAAAGCAAATTTTACTATAAATAAAAATTTATTTAATGCAGTGTTGAAATAGAAAAATAAAAAAGCATATTATTAAAGTCAAACGTTATGGGTTCGACTATTTTATTACTGATAACTGAATCATAAAGGAAAAAGTATTTTAAATACCTTTCGAAAGATCACAGATCTGCAAGAACTGGGCGCCATCTTGCAAGATCAAATAATTTTGACCATTTGTTCGACTCGTGCTAATACTAGAAGTTTTAATGTTTCATTTATGAAATGAAAAGTATTCTAAAATGATTCTTTACTATTCTGTACTTTGACTCGGAAAATGATTCTGTACTTTTCTACAGCATTAACTGCATATTACAAATGAATCAACTAATGATTGAAAATATTACATGAATATTAAATTGGGGAAACGGACTTTAACAACTTTTAATATTGCAATTATGCACGCTTTTGCCTATAACAATAAAAATTAAAGTAAAACATAAAATGATAAGTGTCAAAAACAAACCGCTAAGAAAAATTTGTAAAAATGTATTCTGAATTAAATTAGAGATATTGTTATTGTGTAAATGAATGTCGCTGTCTTTTTCTTTTTTTGTGTGTGTTTTCTACTTCACCTAAAAGTTTGTATTTTTAGTATTGAAAAAATATGGGAGAAAATAATACAGTAATGCTATTCCAGGAGAAATTATAGGAATAACATGCATTATTGGAATATCAATTTATGTATAAAAATACATAATCAGATCTCGATGTATTGAACAAATCTTTTCACAATTTTGCAAGATAAGTGTATTAAATATTTAACGTAATCGCTTATATTCTTTTAGGTTTTCTTAAGAATATGACAATATTTTAAAATAGAAAAATTTGATATAAAAAAATCTAAATATGTTCATATTATCTATTCAGATTTTAGCTAGACTTTAAGGCTAAATTTTATTTTTATGAGGGAGTAAATTTTGAATAAAGACTTATCTTAATGTATGTATGTATTAATGTAATATGTAGTAGTATTACTATCTCGATTAGTTTTCAGTCAAAATGTGTGTGTTTTCTGCACAGAGCCACCTCGTCCTGAAACCGGATTCCGTTCAGTCCAACAAATCACAAATTGGGTTCATATTTTTCAACACTGTTCTCATTTAGGAAACTCATAAAAATTACACAAAAACGCAAAAATGTAACCTATGTACATAAAAATTTCGAACATAATGTGAAAAAGGCATTATTGTAAACATATTTAACTGTAAGTAAAAATGAAACTAAAATTAATATTTTATTTTGAATTTTTTTTTGTAATCGTACGTGCAAATGACTATAAATTCCATTGGTTATTAAATCGAGAAGAAACTGCTTGATTAACCCTTGTTTTTGCATTATTAATTCCTTGATATATGAATTAACATAATTTCCTAATTAGATGACACATCCTACCTGGAACGGTTATTATCATTGCATTCCTATAATAAAATAAGGAGCATATGAGATATTGAAACGTTTCTAAGCGATTTTTGCATTTTAAATTACTTAATACTATCATTTAATTGCAGATTGAAAATTTAGTAATTCGATGCTCGAGTCGACCACACGCATGCAAAGAGGTTAAATTTTCAAGGCAACCATCCAACTCGTCATAAAAGTTTCAGTACGAATCCACTGTTTTGTGTAAGATAACGACGTCTCTTAGTCGTTCCATGAAAAGTTCAAAGTTTGAGCCGTATATCCTTTTTTTTTTTTTTTTTTTTGGAGATAGAGAGATTTTTTTAATTCTTAAAGTTGTTTAAAGTAAGCTACTTTCATACAAAATATTATCTTTTGCTATTCCAATAAAAAGGGAAGGGATAAAATGCACTTTTATATGAAGTAGGGAATTTCAAATCACTTTTTACTACACTTTCAAATATGCAAACTACAGATATATACATATTGAATTTGACACCTCTTTATTTTAAGATAAAATCTTTATGAATCCACCCTTTCAGAGTTTTTAAAATTCCAAATTTATCAAGTATAAAGTTTTGTCTGCACAAACTTGCATTTCTTTAATTTGTTCTACTAAATGATCTATAATAACACTGAAAGCAATTTAGATCTATCTGTGTGCCTTTTGAAATGCCGAAGGACAGAGTATTAGACCTACAGTTTCTCGCCATGTAAGGCTCCGACGTACTTTTGTTTTATTTTGTAGTATCTTTGTAAAATGAAGAATAGTAGGTATCAGAAAATCATTAATTGCGCATCTAGGAGTCATTAGCACTCATAAAAAAAATGATGAAATTCGTTCAATGATCGGGTTCGTAAAACTTTCAAAGGTTATTTTTTCCCCGGTTGAAGAATGTTGAATGAAATAATGTTTTCGAAATTTCTTTGGAAAATAGAGTGTGTTAGGGCAAAGGGTCCTCAGGGATGGCACCTCAGGTATGGGGATGAGAAGCTTCAAGGAATGGAGGTTGGATCTTATCGCGCTAGTGGGTACGGTTTGGTTTGGTTTGGTTATATTAACGTCCTGTTTGAAGCAACACTAGGGCTATTTTGGGACGGACCTCGTCATTTTGAACCACGTTCAGATAACGAGGACGACACCTGAGCTAGCACCCCCCTCTCCACTCCACACCACACCAGCGGGAGGACGTTTGGCCATGACGTATTTAACGTGCAACAGACCCCCTTACACGACGGTTCTTTCGGTGGAATCGGGTCACGAACTTGAAATCCTCCGTTTCCGAAGCCGAGACCTTACACCAGGCCACTACGGCCCTGGGTACGGAAATGGTGTGGAGTCGTTACCCCTTACTAATGACAGAACGTGCCTCCTATGGGAGGGGTTGCATTGTGGTTGGTGTTGACCCATAGGTGTCAACTTTAGTTCCCAACCATGCTATTGCGGGTCTGGTCATTCAGATTTTCCGTGAGCCTCAGGGTGGCATTCGTAACAGTCGAATAGTGATTGCTACAATTTGCATATTGTTCCACGGTCTCCTTTTCCTATTTTCTGCCTTTCTGTTTGGTTCTCTGAGCTGTACTCATCATGGCTTTAACAAAAAAAAATTTGATCATTTCCTTAAAATTATGAAGAATAAAAATCTTTCAACAACTCTGGGTTCATTTCTTCAAAGATTATTTCACATATATGATGCATGAAAGCTTCTAAAAATGTTTAGTAGCTATTTTCAAATTATTCTAAATTCTGCTAAAGTTTATATTTATCAAATTGTAAGAAGAACATTTCAGATAATTATAAAAACTTATTTTTATCGAGTGAATGCTAAAGGCAGCTAGTATATAAATATTTGAGGATAATAAATTCAAATTAAACATTAATACCATCAGATTAGACTTCCTCAAATTATGTATCATGCTCTACTTTTTATATGAGTTCATCTAAAACAATGTAAAAAAAAAATATAAAAATATGTATGATAGCATTTTTATTTGTATGGATCAGCATCCATTAATTGTGAAAAGAGTCATTGCACATCCAATGACTCTTTTTTTTCACTTTTGGTAGATGATATTTACTACAATGAGAAAACATAATAGTATTCTATCTGTAAAAAATTTCTGATTCTGGAAAGACTTGTAAATTCTTTCTTTTAAGAAGAATATTAATAATTTAAAGAGTAAAGTCCGAAGGTTGAGATTATCTTAAGCAATTTATAATTACATACAATTTTTATTGAATACTAAATTTGGAAATAAAATGAATACATTTCAACATGAATAAAACATTGCTGTAATTAACTGTAAGGGTAAATTTAGCTTTCCTCTACAAGTGTCAAATAAACTATCTGTAATTGTTTTCGTGATATAATGTTTTATACCATTTCACATCATGAATCATGGATATCAAGAATTAAAACTTCAGTTCCTTGGTGTTAATTATAATCAAGTTTGTCTTCTTGATACCTTTATTTTTAGTTTTCTTGTAAATATATAATTTTATCTCTTATTTCACAAAATAATTTTTGGTGAATTTTTTAAAAAAAATATTTTTACTGATGAATAATTTATTATCAAAATATATAGTTAATAAATTAAATATGTATTTCTAATCGTAATTAAACATGATTATTGTAATAGAATGTATTATTTAAAAATGTGAAAACAAAAAGGATACATAACATATTTTCACAGAAATAAAAGACTATAAGCTTTTATGGAATAACAGTTTTATTCACACATGTAACATCAAAGACACATGAGATCAAAATACGTTTTTAATTGATTATGCATTTTTTAGGTTTTCTTTAATTGAAAAAAAATCAAAAAATCGTCAAAAAAGCAGCACTCTAATCTAAAGTTGCATTTACTGAATATAATTCATAAAAACGCAAATTTACAGACTATTGAAAGAAAAAAAAATGTTGAAAAGATAGGTATTTTTTTTCCAGTCTCTTTTTGAATGCATTATGAGATATAAAAGCATATGCTACAACATAAAAAAATCTCTACTTTTTAAATTTAATAATAAAAGTGGTTTACTACCTCTTCAAAGCAATTAATTTTACTATAAAGCTGAATGCAGCTTATTGGAGGGAATAAAGCAAAATGTTTCTGTGTCTTTTCAAATAAATACATAACAATACTTATCTAAAGCTTCTCAACTAAAAGGTTTTGATTTGTAGATTCGACACTTAAAAAATTTTGCTTTACATATCCTCACGCGCAGATATACATTTCGGTAACAAAAATGAAATCACGATGACAACACATATCTTCGCCTCTTTTTCCTCAGGAATCCCACTATTACGTATGTATCATGATCACACATTATTCTTCATCACTTTCTTCTTCCTCCTCTTCCTCTTCCTCCTCTTCTTCTTCCTCCTCTTCTTCCTCCTCTTCTTCTTCCTCTGGTTCTATCCTCCTAGTGGTAGGTTGGGGTTGGAAGGTGACATGAGTTTCATTTCGAACAGCCGTGCTGTTTGACATCATTGTAGTAGTTGTCGTCTTGGACTCGTGTATATATTCGCCTTCCAATTCCGTGTACTGGATATGTTGGGTTCCTGGTGGCATTCTGTAAGTAGGTGGAACGGATGGTCCTCTTTTGTATTTTATATAGTCCTCAAACCTTCCCATTGACTTCACTGGTTTTGGAGAGGATGCCATGTGAGGTTGATATTCGCTACCCTTTGGTGGCCAAATCTCGTCTGTACACCTACGTACAGGGGCTGTTCTTGGAGCGAAAGGTGGAGGTCTATTTCCCAGGGCATTGGCTTCAGGATTCCAAGCATCTTGGACTTTGCCGTGGGATAGATGGCCGACACCATTAACGCCATGTTCTTGACCTGGTTTCGGTGGGGGCCAGACGAATTTCTTTCCCTTCCCGGCTGCAAATGAAATCATTTTAAAAATTCAGATTATGTCGTCAATATAAGTAGAAAATGCAACTTCATTCCTTCAAACGTATAAGTTGATTTTTTCCTTTCAAACCACTCATTTTAAAAACTTGGGTTTTTACTTTTGTTTGTAATGACCAAATTCTCATCTCCGACTTTATACATTTATTCATTTCTTGAATTATTGCCTTCCTGATATACTGATGTACAAGGTGATCAAAATTAAAACTCCCGTACTCTGAGCTCTCTATACCGCGAAATATTCAGTATAAAGGCTCCAAAATTGTTGAACATGCTATTCAAGACATGGGGAAATGGATAACGTGAAAAAAATTAGTTCCAGAAACACCGATAGATGGCGCTGTACAACAAGAAATACACTGAAAAGTAACATTTAACACATTTATTCGAGCGTATCAAACACTCAATCAGAAAGATCTTATCAACGCAAGGGAAACCTCTCAATATGGCTCCCTTCTTCCAGATGTAAAATCTGCATTCTGTGGACAACTTGTACAATTGTGGATCGTAATTGTCGATTGAGAGGCTTCTCACATATTGTCATTCAAATCTGTCAAGGTCATCAGACCTCCTCGATAAACAATATTTTTTCAGTATCCCCAAAGCCAAAAATCACAGGTATTAAGATGTGTAGAACGAGATGCTTAGGTTGCCGAAAACGCACGATTAATTACTCTATCATTAGTAAAATTTTGCCGAAGAAACTGTTGTACACAGAGTCCAATGTGTGAAGGCGTTTCATCTTGCTTAAAGGTAATTAAATCAAGGTATTGGCGCAATAGCATTTAGGGTCCAACAAAATTTTCGATCATGTTTTGGTACCTCTTGGTCTTTAGAGTAAATTCTCAAGTCGATGAAACTCTCGAAGTGCAGCTGCAGGATTTCCTTTGCTTTCATTAAATAACCTCACAAGCAAAGCGTAAAGCCATCGCTAATAAGAATGACATTTTCTCAGCTTTATTCCTTTTATGCCTTGAAAAGTAACATCAGATCAAAGGTATATGCAAATTTTTGTGCTTACCGTGCAAAAGTGTAGTTACAATGATAGTTTCTATTTCATCACTTTTTTATCTCCTTTTTTTCATATCAGAAATAGAAATTAGAAAGGAATACCGCATGTTTTTGTGAGTGTGATTATTTGTGTTTTTTTTTTCAGTTGTACAGCGCCGTCTATTGGTGTTTCTGAAACTAGTCCCCCCCCCCCGTAATCTATTTCCCCATGCCTTGAATAGTATGTTCAACAATTTTGAAGCCTTTACACTGAGTAATTCGCTGCTCAGAGTAGAGGTGTTTTAATTTTGACCATCTTGTATAAATTGAGATAAGCATTCAATAGTAAAGACTGAAGGGGTTAAGAAAGAACAAATGAAAATCTATTGATTCTTGTTGAAAGGAAAGGAATTGCATGTATGAAAAAAAGAGGAGTGAAGACCTCGCTAAAACAATTTTCTAACAACCAATGTAAAACATGGTAATTATTTTAAACAGATTTTCTGACAGACAAATATGAATTTTCGAAAGTTCTGTTATGAATAATAAGCCGACTGGAATGTTAATTTCATAATTGCAAGATAATCTTTTAATAAGACAGTTGTTATAAAACAGTTTATAAGACAGTTGCTATGAAACGAAATTTATGCTATCCAAGTAAAACTGCATTTGAATTCATATAAATTTATATATAGGATCAGTTTATGGGAAAGACATTAAACAAAATTTTAATATGTGTTTCATATCAGGCTGATTTTTGTGAAAATGAAAATGATAAATTTCCAAATAATCTGAGAAAATCAACTTTAAGTTAACATTAAATTATAGTTTAAAAGGAAGCATGATTATAAGAATTATTTAGTATTTGGAAGGTAATTAGATTTTTATTTTTAAAAAAGGCAACTGTCATTAATTTAATGATAAATACTAGAGCATTTTAGCATTATAATATTGTTTTATTTTATTGAGGAGATATTATTTTTAAAATTTAAAATTATAAGCTTAGAATAATAAAGTTAAATTGTTTACCTTCCCCCATGATTGTTGGAGAGAAACCGACTCTAGGGAGATGCCTTACAGTGGAATACTGAAAAAAAAATAAAGAATGAAAAAATTTCACTAATTAAAGTACTGGAGAATGCTTACAATCTGAACAAAATTATTGAATGATGAATTTTCATATGAATTTTAGACTTGGTCTTAAAGAATACTAACTAATTTCATACATGAGCTTATTATTTCCTTTTTAAACAAATTCACCATTAGATTTGTTTTTTCTTTACATTGAAATAATACCTTTTTCAGTCTTATAAAAGAAATTTAAGACAAAAAAAAATATTGATATGAAATATTTTAATGATAGATATGTCCTTGAATATTTTAACTGAAATTTTCGAAATTAAATTATTTTTGAGGACTTTCATGATATGTTTCCAATTAAGATCACTACATTTTCAGAAGAAATAAAATTCTTAATTATTACAAAAAGGGAATCATTACGGAATGATATTTAAAAATATTAGTAGTTTATTAAATATTTTGAAACAAAAACATTATTTTAATGTAGTTAATTTAAAATTAAGTTTTAAAAAATCAAATTGGTTTTTTTTTACATTTTATGCATTATTTACATTATTTTTTACAACTCTGTTGTTTCATTAAATGTATTAAATATGCGTTAACATATAATGCAATTTAATTTACTAGTAATATGAAAATATAAAAAAAAACAAGTTATTTAAACATGTTTTCGCTATTTCATGCATCCTTCCGAGATACTGATTGAAAATGTTTTACGGTAAAAACATTTTTTTGACAGAATTTTCCACAAAGCATGTATCTGAGAAGCGATTGAAGATAATGCTTCTCATTATACAAATAGTTTTTTTTTTTTTTTTGGAGGCGCAAAATCGCAAACATTGAAAGTAAGGAAACTTTAATTTTTAAAAAAAATGCAAAGGGGGGGGGGGGAGAAGACTTACTGACTGGAAAAAGAAATTGTGTATTAATAAAAGTTGGCTCGTGAACGCAGACAGATAGTAAAAATCAAAAATTATTTTAATAATAATTATTTATAGGTCGAAGCAATGGCGGCTTGTTAACTCAGAAAGTAGCAATGCTGCAAAATACCTAACAAGAAATTGCATTTATAAAAAAAAATGCTACTTCCCGAATAAGTAGCTAAAACTTTTGAATTTCGAAACCAGATGCGAAATTTGTTGTTACCAGAAATCGCTATTTCTGTTACATTCCTTAAATGTTTTTCAAATTTTCGTGTCCTTTTTTTAAAAATATTTTTTCAGAAAAAAAGACTTAATCATTCACACCATTAACTGTAAATGAATAATCTAAATTTAAAATACACATGAAAAACAAATTAATGAATTTTTTTATTATAGTCATATAACCAACCATTCTTAAGATAAATTTTGGCTGTGTAATTTTCGATGATATTGTATTTTCCTGCTTCGAAACTTTTGAAGTTTTATTTAAAAATATACTTTGGTATTAGCTCAAAAACAGATGAAATATATGCCGAATACCTTAAATACAAGATATTTTATGCGTATTTTGGCTAATTTCGAGCTAATGGAAGAACTAAATACTTGAAACGTAATGTATTTCTCGATACTTACAATTTACTCTGACCAACTCATGATCTATGGCTGCTATATTTAGCATATTTGCACACATTTAGTAATTGTAACCCCCCCCCCTTCGAAAAAACATTTCATATTTTGTCAAAACTCACGCTTCTATAAAAATGGTAGAGAAGAAAAACTTTAAAAAAAATTCAAATTTCCTGTTTAAAAACTGAATTTTTTAAAGGTGAGTAAAAAATACCAACATTTATAAAATTCTTCGAAAAATTCAATTTCTTTTCTGAAATTCTAATAATTATTCTTGCTGTCAAGGCATATTTTGCTAAAAAGCATTAGAGAAATATCAAATATAAGAAAATATTTATATTACCTTAAAAAAACTCAGTTAAAAGTACTTATTTTCTAATATATTTAAATTAATTCCACATTAAAAATTAGAAGTTATACACTAATTTAAGATGAAACATTTTGGTTATACATTTGTTAAGAATTTATCTATTTAAGAAAAAAACATTTTGATTAAAATTACCTTTTTTGTCACAGGATATGTTACGTCATTAATGCTAAATAAAAAAATAATTTTTAATTATTTTTGATAATTTGATAATGTCCTCCTAATATCTGTCATTTAGTTGGTAGATATCATACTCACAATGAAATTCACCATTTTATGCATTTAAAATCATGGAAGGTTTTAGCATACTATTAGAAATTAGTCACCTTTGGCGACCACGATGTAAATGTGATAAATGAAAAACGTAAGAAATTCTAAGAATGAATTTTAATATGAGAACTTTACACTAATATTGTAGATCTTTTTAAAATTTTGGATTTCTTTTTTGGGTAGATCTTTTCGTTTACCTCAATAGGTAATTTCCTAAAATTCATATTAGATTTTTTTTTCAATGTATTGTGATGTCTACCTCAACCTCTTGTAAAAGTATTGGAAAACATCGACATAAATGGGACTCCCACGAGTATTAAAACGCGCTTTGATCATAATAAGAACTATTTGGGAATGTGTAGTGATACACCGGAAGGCTTTCCTCAACTGCCGCATTAACTTCAACCGTCATTTCTCATAGACTTGTAAGTTATAGATTCTTTTAATAACCTACTATTCACAAAACAAAGCACGTTTTTAAATATTCTATTGTATTGCTATACTAAAACATGAAATAATTATCGAAACCCAAATACATTAGTTGAAATAAAATCGTTTAAAAATATATTTCATTCTATGCATCACAATGTTTTCTTCTACTTACTTTTGGGGGCCATATATCGTCTCTTCTTCTGATATTGACAAGAGTGGGTGATTCTGATGGAGTATATTCTTCCCCTGATTCTCCCATTATGTATTAATAGAAGTCGAGATGTCACACAATCAAATGAATCGAATATGGAATTTAATCCCTTTCGTTAACACTCTCCTGTCGAGCCTGAAGAGCAGCAAATTCCTGTAAAATAAAAGAGTAATTATATCGATACTTGTTTTAATTATTGTATTTTATAAAAGATGCTTCATTATTTTCAATTACTTTTATCAGTTAATGAATTTTTAGAAATACGTTGCTGTTTATAAATGAATGGGGAAAATTCAGTTTTTCCAAAAAGAATCATCTATTAAATTAGATATTTATGTCATAGTCATTATGCATTATGAATGTAAAGTAATCCACATTTTTCTTTTGATAAAAGATAAAAGTATTTATGTTTTGATTACACCTATACAAAGATTAGAAAACATTTAGTAATTGAAGAACCAAACAAAGATTCTGTAGGTTTATGAAATTGGGATGATTATTAATTGTAAATGTGCAGTGTTTTGAAATCAAAAACAAAACAGAGTTGGCAAATTCATGACAATTTTGCTGAAGTATTAAAATGAATTTTTTAGAATAGTAAATTTTTATAATGGGCTTTCAGCTTAAAATATGTTTTGTCAAAGAATTTCACTAGCTCATAATTTTTGACAATCATCGATGGGTATAAAATATTTATTACAAAATACAGAATATTTTATTTACAAAATATACTTTTATATTTTCTAACTTAAGAAGATAATCCTCTTAAGTTGAAATTTCATTGAAAATAGAAAAAAAAATCTTTTAAATTGAAACTAGTTGGTTGTTGGAAAATGAATGCTATGAAATTAAACCAGATTACGGCTGTTCTTTTTCAATTTATATATTCAAAATTAATTCAAATTTTTGTGTTTTGTCTTTCTTTATTTAAGAATATCAGTGTTTTATTGTACAACTTTTATTGTACTACATTTACAATATATTTACTCGTACTCATCGCAATAAGAGCATTCGCACTTTGTAAAATATAAGTTAAAAAAATGAATTTTTAGTTTAATTGATTTTATATGTTTGCAAAATATATAATTTTATGGAGAAATAATAAAAATTAGCATTTAAAGAGAAAAGACGTAAGACTGTAGTTTTTGACATTTTTTAATACTGTGCATGAAGTGACAAAAATTATTCTTAAAATATCACATTTTATTACAATAAGTTTTAAGACAATGATAATTTCCTTTGTAGAATTATTTAAAATGCACTTCTCTGTCATCCATGTCATCAAAGTTGATTAGAAAAACAAAAGAGAAAAATGAACACTTTCAACACTGGATTCCAAAAACTTTGCAGGTTTGTGATGCTTTAGTATTTGCATAAGAAAGTAAAAATATTATTTACTAGATCTTCGATTAAATGAATTTTTATTGTATAATGAACTTATCCTTACTTATATTTAAGATAAATTTTTGTCTTTTCCGTGATTTCTTCTGTAAGAATTTTAAAAAATCATCCCCAAAAAACTGAATCCATTTTTTTAGTATATTCGACAGAAAATTCATGCATTGATTGATTAATATTTATTAATATGTTTATTTGAAGTAGCTTAATTCAAAAACATCTTCTGCAAAATGCAAAAAATATTTATTACATGTATAGAATATTTCTCAAGAAAACTTTTTCTAGTAAAAAATATCGATTTTTGTAAAAATTTTGATTATGAATAAAAGAAAAATGTTAACTTTATTCTTAAGTGAGAAATGTCTTGATTTTCAGATTGCTTCCAATGTTTCAAGGAGAATTAATATCCGCGAGAGGTGCTTTTTTTGCACGATTCAAACTGCTATATTAGTAAGTGAACCAATATGCAGTTAAGATTTCCTTCTCTGCAAGATCCAAAATTTCCAGTGGCCAATATAAACTACTCGAAAATTAGAAAAGGTGGGATTTATTTTCATTTTTCCACTAATACTACGATCATAAAAGAAGGTTTTAAATTTTCTTAGCTATATTTAAAAAATGTAAATATGTAATGTAAATGTAATGTAAAAAATGTAAATATGTAAAAAATTTTTAATATGTAAATTTTTTTAATTTTTTAAAAATCTAGTAATAATTAGGGAATTATTTCCCTATTATTTAAAAAGAATTTAAAAAATTAAGTTCCCCAGTTTGCCTTAGTTAATGATGTTGATCCTTTTATTTTTAGATCAATAAATACTGATCTATTTGGTTTATAAATTTACAAAACAACTGGGTGTATGTGTTAAAATTAGAAAAAACATTTTTAAATCATGTGAGGACATGTGCAAGCCTATGTGAAAGGGCCAAACTTGAAATGATGTTTTATTTTAAATTTATTTCAAAATAAATGTTTTAACAAGCTACGTGTGTTTGTTTGCTTATTGGATCTTATTTCACTTGGTTATTGAAATTTTTTATTTTGCATTCTTTTGTAATTTTGCTTATAATGATTTAACTCCTTTGTAATTTCATTTATAATTTACTATAAATTTTTTTTTTATTTTTATAAATAATTTCCACCACATTTATGGATGCAATTTGTATATAAGTATTTTGTTTCTCACCAGCCATCTATAGGCCTACCACGCAATTGAGTCGGTGTATCATTAAGAGTGTTAAATTTAAAAAAAAAAAGAAGCTTAAATTCGAAATAAGTTATAAGTATTCGAAACTATACTATTCGAGCTACACTATTCGAAACAAAATATAAGTATTTTGTTTCCCATCAGCCATCTATGGGCCTACCACTCACTTGAGTCTGTGGATCAGTAAGAGTGTAAAATTTTAAAAAAAGTCTTAAATTCGAAAAAAACTATAAGTATTCGAAATTATACTATTCAAAACAAGATATAAGTATTTTGTTTCTCACCAGCTAAAAGCAAAATATAAGTATTGTGTTTCCCATCAGCCAAAAACAAAATATAAGTATTGTGTTTCACATCAGCCAAAAACAAAATATAAGTATTGTGTTTCCCATCAGCCAAAAACAAAATATAAGTATTGTGTTTCCCATCAGCCAAAAACAAAATATAAGTATTGTGTTTCCCATCAGCCATCTATGGGCCTACCACCCACTTGAGTTGGTAGCTCATTAAGAGTGTTAAATTTAAAACAAAAAGACTTACATTCGAAATAAACTTTAGAGTCTACTAACAAACTCGAGAGAGTTCAATGAAAACACACATTTGCATTTTTGTACTGACAGCGATGACTTGAGAACTGCTGATCCTGATGAAAAACACCAGCCGACCTTAGATCATTATCGCAGACATTTGCCCTAGAACTAGGAAAGGGGTTTCCTTACCCAAGGCAAAACCACCCTCTGATTAATCAAAGCGACTAACAGCTGCGGCAAACGAATCCAAGTTGGGCCAAAAAAGCAAAAACATGTAGGGCGAGGACGGAAAATGGTGAATCACTTCAACCAGCGTTTAGTTTTTCCGACCGAAAATAAATAAGTACTCGGAAGGTTGAATACCTTCAATATGTCTATAATTAGATCGGTGTGCCACGGTTCTTTATGCATCTAACAACTCGTGCTTGAAGGTTCTTATCAAGAAAAGAGTTAAACTGTCATCGTATTTTTCCTCTGAAAAATAACAATGTTGCGAATAGAATCCCTTAAACTGAAGACAGAGTAATCTTAAAAGTGAGCAAGAAGTAATCTTGTTTAAGTTTTAAAATGTTCTTAAAGAGTGAATCCTACTGCATATGCACCAAGGATGTAATCTAACTCCCAGAGTGTAATGACTCATTATTTAATTCTTTATTTTTGGAGAAAATGATATTTTTCTAAGAATAGCTATAAGAATTTTGATGAAATTTAAAAATTAAATATATTTTATAATTTTTTTCTAAAGATGATTCAAAAACTGCTGTAAATAGGTTTATTAAAAATTACTATGACCATTATACTGAAACTTTATTCCTATAAATTACTTATAAATTTATAGTGCTATTCAGTTAAAGGGAATCATGATTTGGCTTGCATCATGAAATTAGCTTAACATTTTCATAAATATTTTACTCAAAATTTGTTTTATAAATAGAATATGTTCAAAAATTTAACAATTCTTTGGAAATATAATCTGGTAAATAAAAATCTGGCAAAAGAATATAAGAATTTAAAATAATGTACTGTGCAAGACAATAAAAAAATAGCATAAAATCATTTTCTCAATATTCTAACTTTCTAAACATAAAATTTAAGTAAAAAATAACTTTGAATTATTGTCGAGTATATTTACGCGTTTTTAAGGCGATCAAATATGATAAATGAGAAAAAAATGCGAATATCAGAAAAAATATGTTAATTATGAAATTATGATAAATAAATACAAAGGTTGACATTTGAATTAAAAATAAACAATTTTTTTTTGGTAATTTTGAATTTTAAGTGTAGCTGTACCTACAACGTCAAAGAAATCGATTTCATGTAAAGTTATTTTTATTTAAAGTAGTATCTTGAATAGATATATGCCACAAAAGGTAATAAGAAGATTCTAATAAGATAGAATTTTCATTTGAGTAAAAATTCAATACCTAGTAAAATTTGAAACAGAAAAGTACAACCTTTTTTTTTCTTGTACATTTTTGATATAAATATGGAATAACATTAAAAGTTTAGTTGCCTTGCAGCTGGATCTTTATTTATAACATTCATGAACATTCAAATGTAAATTAATTACAACGATTGGTTTGAAACAAATATCGATACACTAACGGAAAAAAATACATTGCTAAATACAAAATAAAAATCATATTTAAAGGAAATATTAGCAATAACCTGCTACTGATGTGAGAATATTATTATGAATCAACAGACTTCAGCTCATTAACCTTTGCAACAATCCAGCGTAAAAAAATTAAATTGTGAAATCTGCAATCCCATAATTAATTTTTTTTACTCTAGGCGGTTTCATATCATTAATTTTAGAATCCTTTTTCTCGTTAACCTCTGCTACCTCATAGTGGGGTCTTCCCTATATATATATTCATGAATTATCAAATTAAAATTATTCTTTAAAATCGGATTGAAAAAAATGGTGATTTACTAACAGAAAAAAAATTATTGTCAAACATAAAATTAAAAAAAAAATACTGAATAAAAGAAAAGAAAGAAAGAATTTCCAATTGTCCTGTAAATTGAAAATGTAATGGAAATTACAATCAGCTCATTGATTTTTGTTACAATCCAACATAAAAAAAATTAGTTTAGTTTAACCTTAGATCCTAAAACTAAAACTAGGCGGCAAAATATTTTTTAACTTTTCTCAGCTTTACAAACGACGCTGGATAATTCTATATGCCGATGGAAAATATTTCTATACATTCATTATTAAAAAAATAATAAAATTCAAATAAATGGATGTTCAAAATTTACTATCCATTGCTTTCTCAGTTCAATTTTTTTTAATTACGGAAAAAATATTTATTTTTATTTTTGGAAACAATAAAAGATATAATTGGATGAAACATAAAAAAGAAAGCCGTGGCATTTTCTAGCTTTTTAAACAAATGACAATTAATATTTCTAAGGGTATTAAAAAAGAAGGTCAAAATATGCATACCTAATTCATTGCAAAATGTGTTTCTTATTTTGAAAAAAAATATCACAGTTCACACTAGTAAACCAAAAATTATGCTAGACAGCAAGAAATTGACAAGACATGATGTCTTAATTTTACCATCGCTTGAGTCCAAATGCAGCTGTATCAACAATCTTTGGTTGCCAAAGCAAAACTTTGCCAAAATAAATAAGCCTGCTTCTTTTTTTAAAGATATAGACAGAAAAAATGTCTAACATCTGTTTATAACGACTCGCATCTCCTTTTATCCAAATGCAAATCACCATTATAACATAATAATTTTTTCAATTAATTTATGATCACATTTTGGATGTGTGATTGTAAGAGCCTTTACTACTCATATCGATGCTAATTGCTCTACTATTAAGGATTTTCTTAAATACTAATCTTAATTGAAAGTATTAAATGAGATAAGTCAAATTGTTTCCTATCATAGCAAAAAAAATGAGTGTTTACCACCATTTGCCTATTCTATGCAACTTAGTGTTTCGTTTCCAGTCTACTTTTCAGAACAAGGTTTCTATTCATAGCTGCCAGGGCTTTGTTTATGTTCTACTTGGAGGCGAGTCTTTTCGATGTTGGCAAAATTTCCGTGCTTTGTCTTTTATGTATACCTAACTGGAAGCATGACAAATTAAAAACGGCAACCTTTGGATTTAATTATAAAAATATTTTAATAAAAATAGAAATTAAATATTTAGGTACCCAGAATTTCCATGCTAATTTGCATATTCAGGAAATAACATTGAACCTGAAATTTTATTCATAGCCTCTGAAAAAAATATTTAACAAGTAAAATATTTAGAATAAACAGTGCAAGTGTCAGTCAGGGACAAAACCATGCTGCACAGCGATTAGGCTAACGGTTTTGTTCCGTCCGACCTTCCTTTGCATACCTTGTTTTGTTTAAATCACGTCGGAGACAGAGACAATGATTTCACTTTATCTCTTTCTTTCTCGCTGTATTTTTAGAATTTGAATTGGAAATCTTGCAGAAGAATTATTATCATGTGAGAATATGATGTTGTTTTGACTTGAAGTTTTTGAAGCGATTTGAAGGCAACAAATTGGCGATTTATCCCTTTTTTTATTTTGGAGTCGGCTTTCACAGTATAACTTTTGAAATATCTGTCGTCTGCTAATGTAGTTTTATTTTGGAGTCGGCTTTCACTGTATTATCTATCATCTGCTGTTATAGTATTTCCCTTGGAAATCACAATGCTATTGCCTAACTTGCGCAACATTTTTTAAAAATAAACCGAACAAGTTAATACATTGTTTGTTTAATCGATAAATATTGTTGGTTCAGGGATAATTTCAACTAATTAAAATAAGGTTATTAGAAAATAATGCAGAAGGTTGTCACATTTGGCGATTTATCGCCAATTAAAGTCACAACTTGATTTTCAAATTATACATTCTCTAAATTCTTACGAATTATCTTAATTAATTTAAGTCATTAACCAGTTTTAACCGGTTTGAAATAATCACGATACTATCAGATTACGCATGCGTCCATATTTGGAAAAACGATGGGTTTTTTTTTCATCGCAAAATCGGTCGAGCTCCAAAACTTTGTTTGCAGCTAGAAAAATTGAAAATGAAAATTAAAAAAAATTATATTATATATATATAGATAGATAGATAGAGAGAGAGAGAGAGAAAGAGAGAGGGTAGAGACCGATAGAGAAGTCTCGTGATTGTGTTTCAAACCTGTTCAAACTGGTTAATGACTTAAATTAATTAAGACAAAAAATAACATAAAAAATAATAAAGT
This sequence comes from Argiope bruennichi, assembly GCF_947563725.1. NCBI lineage: Eukaryota > Metazoa > Arthropoda > Arachnida > Araneae > Araneidae > Argiope > Argiope bruennichi. The sequence goes on from NC_079152.1 coordinate 84,222,109, forward strand.
TCTTACAGGATAACGTGAAATTTGCGATAGTAAATTTCGTTTTTTTTATAATTTTTATTTTATTTTAATTATTGTCTTTATTTCTCAAAGGTATTATGTGTTATAAATATCATTTTTTTTTTGTACAGAAGGACATGCTGCATTGAAACAAAGTTTTTTGAAAACATTCAAGTAATTTTGATAGGATATAAAATAATGTGTTGAACCATTGTAAGCATTTCTTAGATATGCAAACACAGAAGGAGATAAGATGATACGTTTCAAATAAAAACGGGTGTAGGTTAAAATATAAAATTCTAAATACGACAGATAAAGTCATTGAATTGTAGAAATGAAAATTTTTATACATTTCACGTTTAAAACTGATGCATGAGAATATGACGAGTATTGAGAACTAAAACCAAGGAAATTGGGCAAAATTATGAATTGGTCACATCAGAATTAAACATGGTACGAATTCACAAATCGAATAGCAATGCCTGCAATACAATGAGGAATAGCCGTGCCTGCCATGAATGTGACAGAAGTGGACGCCTATTCCTCATTATTATAAAGGAGACCAAATTAGATCATTTTAAGTTATGGTCGTAATTGTATGAATTTGTCAAACTGCCTGTAGGAAAGTTATAAATTTGTCTTTTTCTCTGATGAATAGTGATCATAAAATTATAATATGTATTACTAGCATTTTTATACTTTTTGTTTTATTTTATAATACTTTATACATAGATAATTATGCACTAGTTCAATAAAGGTGCATGAGAAATGCGGAAAGAATATATATATATATATATATATATATATATATATATATATATATATATATATATATATATATATATATATATATATATATATATATATATATATATATCAAAAAAAATCTTTAAAAATCAAAAGATATATATATATATATATATATATCTTTTGATTTTTAAAGAACAAGAGTTATTAGAGAAAAACTTTGAGTTTAATTTGTAGTAGAGAGGGAGTTAATAATTAATTCTGCATGACTCTTGGATTATTTAACAGATTATTAACATTTTGAACTGAAATGAAATAAGAACTCTTAACTTTCTTGAGAAAACTGATAATGGCGAGCAGCACTCACCAGAAATTATTGAGAGTTAATGCTTTTCATAAAAATTTTTATTTATAAAAAACCTCGCAAATTTCTATATCAATCCCTTCTTTTAAAACTAAGAATATTAAATTGTCTGCCTGAACAGTGCTACTGAGAATAAACTGCCCTTCAAGGGGTCAAAGATTATACAAATAATGATGCCAATAGTTGCAACAAAACTTTCAATAAAATAGTTGCAAAAAAATGTAATTATGGAACAAAACTTTCAATAATCAATGTAACACTTTAGTCACATATTTGTCACAAAAAAAGAATGGTACATTTGGATGAATAAATTTTCTATTGAAATCACATTTTGCATTTTTTAAAACTTACCTTGGAAATTTCAAAAGATATTAAACAAACTCAACGATGCCAATAGTAATAAAACTTCATCTTTCATTGAATCGTAAAAGATTCATTTGTCGATATTTCAAATATATAATTCGTAAATATTTTGATTACTGATAGAAAAATTAAACACGGAATTAGTTTTATTTCTGATTTTCTGTAATTGCAACATTAAATCTGTAGCGTATCCGTTTAATATAATGGTTTTTCCCTTCTAATATCATTACTCCTTTTTCCTACTTTAAATTAATTCAGGAACTGAATAAAATTATCAGTTTTTCTTTCTTTTTTTGCAGAACAACAGATGTAATTTATAGAACTGGGATTATATATATATATATATATATACTTTAAAAAAACAATCTGAAAAATGAAAACGTGAATTGGCGTGTTTTATCTCGATATATCATGACACTTTTGCAAATTTGTAACAGAAACGAATTCCTGATTTCCAGTTTTTGAAGGATTATAACGCTCGTTTGAAGAATCTACGTACAGCAGCATAGTTGTTAGGGAAAGCTTGCAAAGCAATTCTCACTTGTGGTTAAACGTCTGCTGAGGCCATAAACCTCAAAAATACATCGAAATTCTACATTATCGAATCAAAGGCAATACTTTCTGCGGCAATCTAATGTAACTTAATTTGGCAGTTTGAAATTGTACTTCTACGATTTTTCCTGTAGCGGAATCATTTTCTTTGTACTTTGTCAAAGTAATGGATTACATTTACCCCGCAAATTGTATGGCTTTTTAGCAGAACAATACTAACCATATTTAATGACACAAAATTCCTATTACTTATTTTCGTCGAACAAGGATTATTGTTTTTATGTATTTTGTCTCCTATCTTTCATATAATTATATATAGAGAAAAAAATATTTTTTTCACTTTTCTGTCTTTTTTACAATAAAAATTTTCCTTAATTTGAATTAGAAATTGCTTTAGAATTCCAGACAAAAATAAAGAATTCTACAAGAAACTAAAAATGCGATGAAATTATTCATAGTACTTATATAATTATATTTCTGCTGTATGAATCTCAGTTTTAACTCGAAACTTAAAATATGCTTAGTTCGATTTTTTTTATCTATTCTTCTACACCACCATAAAATATTTTCTTGAACAACTGAGCAAGAAACGTCAGCTTCATACAGTTTCAGTTTCTATAAAAATGGCTTGTTATTGGGCTTGAATATAAAAATTCTGAAAGTAAATTTTAAGGCCATTTCTTAAACAATAAAGCATTTTACCAACATGATCACGACATGAAGCTCTGCAACAGAAAGGTTATTTCTTTGAATAATAATGAAAGGTGTCTCGAGCAAGATTTGAATTTACCACCATTTGTGCAGTAAAATGTTGACAGCCCTACTAAAAAACAATTTGACAATTGATAGTTTAGGGTTAGTAAAAATAGAGCTTTACGCGATAGAACAACGTATTTTCTTTTTTCACTAATGTTTCAAAAATAATGAAAGTCTTGCGACCACCGTTTGAAATTTTGAGAATTGGCCCCCTAGATCGTGTGATTTATCACCATTGGATTACTTTTTATAGGGTTATTTGAAATCAAAATTCCATGCCACACATGCGTTGTGGGAGGAAATTCAACGCTGCATCTGCGAAACTTAGCCACATTTATGCAAAATGGCCATGGAAAATTTCGACAAAACAGTACTATGTGACAGGAAAGCCGGGGAAGCCATTTGCCCTCTGTGTTATTCCATACATAACCCTATCCTGTGTACTTTAAGATTCAATAAAAATATAACAATTTAAAGAAAGAACTGTGCTTTTTTAATTAAATAAAATCTTGCGTTAACACGTTGTTCAATCGTGTAACACTCCATTTTTACTAATCCAAAACTATCAACTGTCAAAGGGGTTTTTTTTATAGGGTTGCCAACACTTTACTGCTCGAATGGTGGTAAATTCAAATCTTGTGTTAATTTTGGGACACACTTTACTACAATAATTGCTAGCACAGAAAAGTAAACCCACACACCAACGAAAAAACGAGTTCGTTGGTGTAAGGAAATGCAGCCTAAGCACTTCTGAAAGTACTTGTCTAAAGATAATTATATCATCAGCTTCCACTTGGATGGCTCCTGAGTTAATCTAAGCACAGTTCATCAGCTAAAGTTTTTTTCTCGTCACCTTATTTTTAGTTTCATAGATTCTTTTCCATGTTACGTAATTCCTTTTAATTAAATTGCATTCATATATAATTGGTAAAAATACTACTATCAAATGACATGAATCTACATGAAACCTTTACAGTGAAATTTTAACTGTCCATTCCAAATATGTTTCAATTGAACGAAATTTTTTCTTACATTCTTTCTAGAATATAAAACTAGTCGTTGCATAACATTTATAAAAATATGCATCACTATCGAAATTTTGAAATTTATGTTTATAGCAATTATTTTATGTGTAATTCAATGTATTTGAAAAATTCAGAGCAATTTTAAAATTAGTAATTAATATGCGAATGAAGATAGAAAAATGCTTTTTTCCCAGTCATCAATCACACAATAAAATTGTGTGATTCTTTTCCTGATACTTGAGCTATAGAAAGGAGGGCGGCGCATTGAACATATCCTTTATTCTCATCAATATTAAACGTAACATATTGTTCTGACAACTGCAACAATATTTTTATAGTTAAAACTGAAAATCATGTCGCCAATAAATTCTAATTTCTTTTAAGAAATTCCAGCCACGTTTCCATTTTTCTTGTATAAACGGCATCTCTTTATTTTCATTCGCTTTGCGAAATAGAAAATTTTAAAATTGCTATGAATTCTGATATACCTGTAATCTACAAATATGACACGTTTACACTTACAAATATTGTATTGATTATATAAATAATATTATAATGATTAAGCAAATAATTTTCTAATTAGGCATTTTATTGAATTTATTTATGAAGCAAAGGGACATTGGATTTCAAAATGAAATCGATAATACAAAAGAAAATCAATTTGTTTTACAATGTTGTTTAATCTGTTACGGATTGAAGAATAATTTTGGAACGGCACATTGTCTACAGAAATATGGCTTCATAAAATAATATTTTATTCATGAAATTTTCAAGATATCAAAACCATCGTGACATGATTTCAACCCATAATTTTTAATTAACAGTTTCAAACAGAAACATTTAACTATTATTTTATAGTATTCCAAAACATTCGCATTGTAAGATTTTTTCGCAAAGTCCATTTTAATAAAATTTCTTCCTAATATTTATTAAATTCAGTTGCAGAGGTATTTTTATTCCGTTAACCCTAAATGTTCAAAAAATTCCATTCGATTTCGATTTTATTCGATTATCATTCTTTTCAAAACTTTTTAAAATCTTACTTTATCATTAAACATTTTGTTTTAAATGTACGTATTCTATTAATAAAAACATTATAAATTAGACATTTTATTTTTACTTGCGTTATAAAATGTAATAAGATTTTTCATAACTTAAAAATTTACTTGATTCCGGCAAAATTTTATTTAGCGATTTAAAGCAAACAAATTTAATTGTTTGGTTTCATAACAAGATAAACTTATTAAAAAAACTTTCTAATGCACTGTTTTTATTAGTGTACTTATTGAAAATTATTGATGGTATATGGAAATTATTTATTTCAATTATTTTCTAATAGTATTTGGTTTATAATCATTGAAATAAATATTAAGATAGCTGAAAATCCATCTCTTCGTAAATAAGAGGTTTTCGCGCTTATGAAATAAAAATTAGTTAAATCAATTAACTAATTGATGAATTACGCAGTAAAAATAATTAAAATAAAGCATTGTTATAAAGAATTCATACTTGTACAAAGTTTTCAAAACTCTAATACATAAGAAATCTAAAAAATCTAATACATAAAAAACTATACATAATCTATACATAAAAATCTAATACATAAGAAGCTAAAAAAATCGATCAAAAAATTCCATGAAATAAGCCAATTTAAATAAAAGTATTTTATTAAAAAAATATTTTATAAAAATGCTTCCGAATCGAAAATAAAAATAAATTTTCCGATATATATCTTAAAAACAGGTATTCAAGTGTTGCTTTAACACCCACAAGAGAAATATCTGACAGCTGACACGCACGTGTCCATAGAACATCAAACTGATTTCCATTCTTTTGATCTTCACGGAAATGATCTTCTCTTGCAGACTTTTTGGATGGAGACCAAAATTTATCAGGAATCTATTTTCTTTTTTCTTGAACAACGAGCTTGTTTCTATTTCAAAGGACTTAACAAGTTCTTCTTTTCTTTACTATCTATCAAAAGCTCTTTTACAAAGGAGAGAATTTCGTAAAAATGGAAAATTCTGGCTACAGACTTTGCACATCTTAATATAAGTAGAAACTATCGCGGTTTGTAAATATGTATGTTCAAAATATCCTCCTAAACAAGCAGGTTGAATACAACCAAATTTTACACACTTATTGTATCTAGCATACAAGAGGAACAATACTGTCAGATTTTAAAAACACAAAAATTAGTTAAAAAATTCAATGATTTAGAAATCCTTAAAAATATTGTTATTTTTACACTTTGAACTACTTTATTACAAATATTTTTTTTAATTTCTCTTTTATTTTAATTCTCCTTTTGTCAATGCTTTTATTAATTTTAAAGTGGTGAATTAACCATATTTAAAATGAAACCTAAATCAATCACTTAAAAAAATCAGTCCTTCTTGTATTTAAGAACTTGAGCACATCTTGTATTTAAGAACAAAATTTGCAGTTTTAATGTAACCTATTTATAACAATTTTTATGAAGAAAATTAGCTGTCGATGGTTTTTAAAAATCGTCTAGTTCAAATGGTATTTTAATTTTAGTTAAAAAGCAGTCGATAAAAGATGGCAAAGTTTCAGACGACAAAAGGATTTTGTCTGTTATAATCTTTTATACAAAAATACTCTTTATATTAAAAATATTATACATGAAAAGTTTTTAATTCTGCGAATGCCGGGTATATTAACTAGTTTTGAATATTTATTTGAAGATTTAAACACATCTCAATCTCTAACCCGCAATTGTTGGTATGCATAATAATAGACTTTTAATAATTGTAAAGGATTATATTTGTATATTTTTAAGTCACATCTTTTCTTCATTACAAAATACGAGCACAATAAATCGATTTATTAGACTTTTGAGTAAAAAATTGCGTCGAAAAATATTTTTCCAATCATTAGAAAATTTTTATCCATATTTTGATGAATATGAGCCTTTTAGATTCCTCAAGACTGAAAAATCACTTATGAATTATGTCTATACCACTATCTATTTACAAGTCTGCTTATTAGTCCAACATATGTAATTACTCGGTTATATTTATGTATCATAATGTGTGTTTATGAATATGATGTGTGAAATTTCTTACAGTTTTATTTTTCCGTCAAATTTCTCACTTAAATTTCTTTTTTCAGAAAGTAAAAAATAAACAAGTCATGATAATAATTATGAAATACTTTCATACTATTTTATAGTCATACGACAACATAATCGCGCATGACATTTAATACATATTTTAACGCTGTCTTGAACTAAACTATAACGTCACTTTCTTTTTCACTTATAAGATGTGCTTTCGAGATTTTGCGTAAATTACTAGAGCACAGCTGACTCTATAGAAAAATTATTTTTAATATGACCTTGTTTAAAAATATTGTATATATTTTAATTATTTTACTTTTCATTAATTCGTATTTATTTAATCTCATAATGATGTGTATTTTTTACTCTTGAATTTTATCACTTATTTACAATCAGATTGCCAAGTTGTCCAATGTAAAAACTAAAATATAAATTAAGATATTTATATACAAACTATCAAGACTTAAATGCAATATTATTTTTTAATTTACGAAAATAAAAAAAAAACTTAAACAGCAATCAAAACAGTATCATTAGTTTTTTCGTCATTAATTAAAAATGATTTAATGAATTGCATCCTAGCCCTTAACTGTAGAGTATATTTTTAATGTGGCCTACAATAATCACTGAAGGATATAACATCGGAATTACCATTTTTCACCTCACATTATGAATGATATGTGACCGAGAAGTCTGAAATGAGAATCATTTCCGAATTATCTTCTAGGCGCCTGCTTCCACACAATTCTTATCTCCTTATTTATTCATCCTCGTGTTTTAGGATTTAATATCATAGCTTAAAAATGGGTCTTAATTATGTGCAATTTTGGTATTTCTTAGTGCACATTTTTCCTGCTTTTTAACTGAATAATATGATGCCATGATTTGCTTTAATATATGCTATACCATAATTGGAATGAATATTATTTAGAATTTTTTTAAATTGGATATCATGTTGCTATATATAAAAAAAATGAAATAACCATCATTTTTTTATCTATTAAATGGCAGTACTTTCATATTGAAGGCAGAAATTTAAAAAGTGATATGATAAAATCTTTCTTTATCTTCCTACTTTTTAAAAAATTAAAAGAATTTAATTCAGTTCTTGAGAAAAATAAGCATTAGAAAGCGAGTTTGTTTATTCTATTGGTAATAAATGTTTTTTCAGATTTCATTTGTTCTGGCCAAATTATTAAAAGCGATTTTGAAATTCAGGAACTCGTTGATTAGATATGCAGATTAAACCAAATCTCGAGGAAGACGAATTATTAAAAAAAAAAAAAAAAAAAAAAAAAAAAAAAAATGCCTGGAATAATCTTTAAAAGTTTTACAGTCATTAATTTTTCTACAAATATTTAATATCGATTAGAATAGGATAATTGATACCCATTTAATATTATCGCAGTGTATTGTAACTTTTAGCTACAAAATAAAAAAAAACAACTAATACCATGTAATTTGAAATGACATCAATGATTCATGTTCAAATACATTTTTCAAAGCAAAATCAATACAGTTTAATCTTTAATGGCTAATATTCTTCCAGAGTACATAACATTATTTTTGACATTTCATTCGCATTATATGACTACCAGAAAGGTTATGTGACTGAATTTATGGAAAAAAAATTAAAGAGGATTTGAACGTTTAATCCCAAAAATCATAGGTTGTATGATTGATCACTCTATTTTTCTTTAAAAATTTGCATATGATTGCGTAAGAAAGTGCACACAAAAAAATGCAAATATCCTTCTAAATACGCCAAGCATTTTAAGCCAACTGTTTAGTCACAGGTGATTATTTTCTTCTTTGTTATCGCCAAGGAGCAAGGCACACTTCCTCAATTATTCACATTTCGATAGACTGAATCACTTGTGTTGCATTTATTTGAGAGCCAGGATGCCATTTGACACACTTCTTTGGCTGATGCACAATCCTAACCTTTGTTCTAAAATAGGTAGCCCCCAAAACAAGAAAGACAGAACCCTAGAATCCTTTCAGTATCATCATTCTTCAAAACACTTAGAAATCTATTGTAAAATTAGAGGTTAAGTACACTACTCACTAACGTAGGAGAAAATAAAGCAGTGTGCGTGACACTGGTTAATAAATAAAAAAATCAACTTTTTAGCTAAATGAATTATAAAACAAATCAAAATTGAATTTTACTATTTGTACTGATTTCACGTCCTTTGGTTTCATTTGAAAAAAAAAAGGGAGTGCCTTTTATTTCTCCATAACTCTCTTATTATTGAAGATAAAAAAATAGTTCAAAATAAAAGAAAGATCACATCATAAACTTTTTCCTCAAAAACTTTTTGATACGCCAGTGGCTTAGAAATTAAGATCTGAAAAATTGCATTCAGCCCTTTTTTTCGACTGATTCTTAACCTAAACTTATGACATGTCATCGGAAGATTATTTACTTTTTTTCTATCCTCTTTACTTCTATTCTTATGAATTTAGAGAATTATGGAAGAAGATATTTCTTATAAAATTTCTTTTAAATAGATTTTTTTTACTAATTTGCACATTCTTTATTTTTAAAATTGAATACATTTGTTTGTTAAATATGACAATACAATACTTTAATATTTTAAGAAGCAAAATATCAATTGAGCTAGTTAAAATTATAGAGATGAAAGCATATTTTCCGTTTACCTGAAATTAAGGAATTCAATTTCAGCCGCCTGGCTCAAAGCATTTTTTATTTATCATATTCACAAACAGACGGTCATAATTCCAAAGATGTATATTTCGATCTCAGGGAAGTCTGAAACGTAGGGATTCGTTCAAAATCTCAAATATCGTATCAGCCGTTTGATGAAATTGGTTCAAAATTTAATAAATATCGATATTTTAGATGCTAAACATGTGTACTAAATTTTACCTCCCTAGCTCTTTACGCTTTGCGATCATCGAGTTCACTTGTATTTGAACAACCAGCCAGACAGACTAATTGTTTCGTCATTTAAAATTTGTTAAAAACATACAAACTTAGTCGTAATTCTATATATCAAATTTAAACCATTTGGTTCCAAGCGTTTTTGACTTCTCTTGTTCACAGACTGACGTAATGTTAAAAATGTGTTTCTCGGGACTCAAGAAATTCTGAAACCTGAAAATTCGTCAAAATCTCTAGTTCGAATTTTTTCGATTATTACAATATTTTCTATATACTTGGTATTCTAAAAAGTAAAGTTTTCATTTTATCCATAAGTAAATTTATTTAAACCTGAAACAATACAATTTTCTCTGCTTAATGACTTTACTCGTCTTAACAGACTTTAAAGTACGAAATTGAACAAAATGTGCTTAAAAAGGAGACAAAAAATATTCAAATAATTCTTCATTTGTTAAATATTGCTGTCTACATGTTATCATTATAACATAATGTCACTATGTTAAATTCCATTCCTTACTGGTCATAATCATCTTCAAATCAGAATTTCCCATGTATAATTAAAAAGACAAAAATCAAAATAATATGATGGGTAAATTTATAAATTTGCTCTATTCTTTGTATTTTTGAAGTTTATTTGATTTTAAATAACTGTTTTTAGCACAGATTACTCTTTGAAATGTTTCTTTTAACCATCATGTCAAAGATTTTCATTAATATGAGTAAACAAAGACATAAATAGATCACTATCAGTGTGATTATTAGTTAAGATTAATCAAGATAGGAGTATAAAATATCTCACTCTTGAGCATTTAAAATTAATGCATTTTTTCATGAGTACGTTGTTATCGACACCTTAACGTTGGTTGACTCATTTAATCCTGTTTTATTTGAATATGACTGATCATTATTTTACTAAGGATTAAAATATCTTCAGCCTCGGGTGACCAGTCAGTTCGAAAAGAATATTCGTTATATTTCATTTTTGTTAAATCATTTATATATATATGTCCATGATACCATCAAATGTCTGATCATTAAATCCATGTTATTTTAATTGTCTTTCAAAAGTTTTGTTGATATGAATCTTTCCACTGAGATGGAAATAGGATGGCATCATAACGCTATTGAAAACATAAATATCCGGTTCATTGATTTAAATTTTCAATTAAATAAAATTATAAGCAAAATTTCCAAAAAAAAAAAAAAAAATCGGAAAATTTTAGTTATAGCTCAAACATGTAGATTCTGTAAAGCACCAACATACACATACATTTTCAGCTTTATTATTAGTAGTATAGATGGAGATGTTTTCAAGATTCTATCACCTAATTATTTTTTTAAATAATTCATAATTTATGAAATAAATATACCTATTTTCTTTACAAATAATCAGACTCCACCTTTACAAAAGATTATCTCCTCTTAAATTAAAATGAAAACTGATTTTACAGTTCCAAAAAAGTGAACCTTATAGCAATTAATTAATTTCATATAAATAAGTTTTAAATTACAACTGTAGGGATTCTATGGTTAATACGCTTCCTGCTTCCAAACTTTTTAGGAAAAAAATATATTCATTCAAACTGTTTTAAAATTACGAGCTCTTTCAATGCACATCTTAGCTATGCATTAATAATTCCAATGACTTGCTTGTTACCCATGCTTCGGATTATTGCATTTGCAATATTGTAAATTAATATTAAACCACCATAGAACAAAAAATTAAATATAATTCATAAACATTTCAAATATTCGGCAGTAAGTAGGAATCAAAATAGAAACACATTACTAATACAGAAAGGGAATCTTATTAGACACTTAAGAATCTAATTTTTCAAGTAATTATAATTAATTTCTTGTCGAGTTGCGGTCAAATAAATTTAGCTTTTATTCAAATTCCGAGGAATGCACTATTTTCATAAATGAGAGGAAATGAAAAATAAATAATTCATATTGATGATTCTCATTCTAAATTTTGTCCCCAAAATTTCATCAAAGAAACCGAATAATGCATTAGAAAATGTTTTAATTCTGATAGCATATTTTTAGATACAAAGTAGATAATTTAAAAAATCTTATTATTTAAAATCTCGTTATTTTAAAAATCATCTTTACTTTTTAAAATAACGAGTACGGAAACATGGAAATATTTTTATTATTTTTATTTCGGCAATATATATTTTTATATCATATAAACTTTTAAACAATTGAAAAAGTAAAAGAAAATTTTTATTCTTTAAATTAGTTTCAGAAAGGAAATAATCATTCAGTGCTTCGTTATCAAATAGAATAGACCAAAACTCTCTCTAAATTTTTTTCATACCGACATTCATGAAAGATATTTGGGAGAAAAATAAAAGGGTGATTTTTTTAAATGATTTATTAAAATTTTTTCCTGACATTACTTCTACTTTTAAAATTATATTCACATTAAAAATTGATTGAAACTATATAAGAGTTTTCAATTCTAGAAAATCATAAATTCTAAATATTCTTTAAGGAAATCTTCGCTTTTTGGAACAAAATTGATCATAATTTTTTTCCCGATAGAAGTTTCAATTCATATCATAAATATGCAGTAAAATGCAATAGGTATTCTTTCGCTCAACTATATACCCCATTCTTCCAATATTTATGGTAAAATCTTTAATATTTTTTCCTAATTATTTCTAATATAATTAATATTAGTAAAAATGTCTCGTTATGATTAGCAACTTACATACTTCACAAAATCTTGGCCACCTAACTTTTAAATTCATATAAAATTACCAATAAAACGTTCTCTATGAAGTAATTACACTCTTAAGACTGAAATCAACACCAAAGGAAGTTGAAAATCGAAATTCGTTTACATTAGACAGTCAAATAATAAAGAATTTAATTACACTTGACAAATAATTAAGAGTAGTTGGAGGGTACTTACGATTTCGGTTGCCGAAGCTGAGGGATCAGGAGAGGGTGAGATAGTAGAACGACTCTTGTCTGTCTGTACCTTCTCGTGATGCTATTTCCATCCGTTTCGCGGCTTCCCGGTCTCTTTTAGAAATGCAAGGCTATCCGAAAAGCTGCGATCAGGGACCGTATCCAAATGAAAGTTTGTCTCTGCACATATAATTCCATGCGCTCGAATCTTGTTTGTTTGTTAGTTACCTTTTCTTAATCATATCACCTTTTAATACAGTTAAATATTTTCTAATATACCAAATATTAAAATGTCTCAATATTCAAGATTTTAAGGGTTTTCAATACTTTAAACTTCTCTAATAATGTTTCTGAAATTGCATTATCGCATCGTTTATATAGCATTTATACATCATTCATTTACAATTATATGCTATTTCATTACAATTATATGCTTTGCGCGTATATCTCGAATCGTTTCTCAATAATATTTGTGTTTTCATTGTAATATTAAAGTATTTCCTTATACAACGGAAAAGAACTAGAAATTTTGTTATCTGTTATATCGTTGTTGATGGTGAATCGAGTATCCAAAGAGCAGCAATTATTTTCGAGGAGTATACGAATTTCAAAATCGATATCCTGACGTCGGAATTATTCGCAACTGATAAATTAACCCCTTAACTACTTTGATCTTATTATTATCTAATTGAAATATATCTTCTGTTTCGGAAATGCACTATCTTGATTTCTAGTGATTCAACTAAGAATCCATAGATATTTAAAGTTAATGGATAACGAATAAATTTTGCATCGAATAATGGCGTCTTTGAATGATTTAATTTTAGCGTTAAAATCGAGAAGCATTCAATGCCTTATAGCATGCAAGTACGGTGATTAGGGGTTAATTGAAGATAAATTATCTGGAGCTAATTTAAACGATGATGAAGAAGTCATTCCCCTTTCCTTCAAAGACGTAATGAACTTCATCTGGAAACATTGAAATTATTTTGTAGTCAAAAGTCTAGTGAAAAAGTTGACAGACAATCAGCACATCAGATGACAATTATAGATTTCATCTTTATTAAACGCCTTTCGCTACGCACATAAATCACATAAAATAAGAAATGTATTATTTATGTTCAAGATATATAGTAAATGTATTATTTTCTCACTTTTACGCCAAATGTTAATTTTAAAATGTAATTATTTTTTCTTAAAATAATTATCTTAAAAATTTTTTCGAAGAAATCAATAATTATTAACAATAATTAAATTATATTTTCTTAAATATTACCTTTAAAGAACTTTAAATTATTACTTTTAAATGAATTTTCAATAACAATTTTGAATTTGCAGGATTCAGAGATGTTTATTAAAATTTGGATTGTGAATCTTTTCATTTATGTCAGTATAAATGATGCTTTAACGTATATTCATGTGTGTGTGTGTGTGTGTGTGTGTGTGTGTGTGTGTGTGAATATATATATATCTCTATATATATAGTATGTGGATATGATAACTGAAATACGAAACGAGCTAGACGAATTTCATTTATCTTAACTCCTTCAGATACAGAGAAATGTCTGAATTATAGGAACTCTTATATTTAAATCTTTACTATAGATAAAGTAGAAATGTATTTGAAGAATAAACACCTCTTGGAACTAAATTATTGTGACAGATGTTTGTAGTGTAGCAAGAGTTCTTTATAAGGACATAATTAGCAATAATTATGCCATATAGAAAATATCTAATTAGGAAGTTGAAGAAATTCATAGGTCCACAGACAAATCCAAAATTATAAATATTTATTAAATCTTGTATACAAAACCCTCTAAGGAAAAGTCATTTCACGTAACCATCTATTCTATTTTCTATTCTGTGGAAGAAAAAGGACCGTAAAATAGTTTTTAGTAATCGTGTTTTCTATTTATTCTGTCAAATAAAAATTATACATATATACATTTGTAATAATTTTTGCATTTATTTATTTTTATTATTACTATATTTAGAAAATAATTACACATACTTTTCATTATTTTGTCCATCTGATGAAAATATTCAATTAATCTCGGAATAATAAAAATTAGATTTCCTTCATATATGAACCAATTTAAAGTTATTATTTTTAAAATCTGGAAAGTCACATTTGCTTTAACATTGTGGATTCATGTTTTTATATTAGCATTCAGTTTATAAGGCAGAATTTTTAATTATAAATAATTATAATAATTACGAAATATTGATCTTTGACTTGAAATCATCATGTTTATTAAATCTGTCGTATGATTTTTGGCGATTAATCATTGGCATTAAGTAGTAGGCAACTGAAAAAGGAATTTGTGTTTTAAACTCGTTTATTCCAACCAATGGAAACCAAAATTTGACTCAGAATTACAATTCTAATTTCATTCATTCAATTAATCTCACATACAAAATTTCACGCATTTAAATCATTACGTTTTTGAACTAAGGCGTTTTCATGCAGACCGACAGAAATTCAAACCCTTGATGAATTTGGTTTCAAATATAATTTATATATTTATACTTTAAATATTAAATCTGTATACCATTATCGATCCAGCTCTTTTTGTTTTTTAGTTATAGTGTTAACTTATATTTAAACAGCAAAATATCTGAATGTATTAAATTATCGAAATTCATGTTATGAAATCAATAAAAATTGTATAAAGATTTTGACCAATAATATTTTATTTTTATATTAATAATCTGAAAATTGCGTATTTTTTCGTTCGATTACAATTGCGAAATAATATTTATTCGCTTTGCTCAGAGCAGGGTCGCATCGAGTCTTGTTCAAATTTATTTCGCTCAAAACTGCAAAAAACTTGAAAAACTGTAAAATAATAACTAAGTATTTTCTGTTTATTTTCTCAATGTTTTAAAGATAACTTTCTTTCATAATTTTCTTGAATATTCAAAAAGATTATCTGTAACTCTTCTCCACTATTTAACCAAACATAGTATACAAAACTAGTTAGATGCTAATATTGTTTACTGGCCGGATTCTAAATGGATTAAAGAATTAATGATTTAATTCCTTAAAAGGCATTGCAGTAAGTTCGATTAGCAACTACTAATAGCAAATATGATCTCAGTAAAGTCTGTCTATATAGTTTGATTTCTTTAAATGAATTGTATGTGTGTTTAGGCGTATGATATATTTACGCAACCTAATGTCGCTGTTGACCCAAGAAAAATGCTAAAAGAAAACAATATATTTATTAATAATGACTTAGTAAGATTAATAAGTACAAATTGTTAACAAACTTTCAGTTTTCGGCATCAATTTTTTTAAATTTTCACCTCCAATTCTTGTAAAAATTGTCCAATTAAAGTTATCCGATAAAAATTATTAGCATTTAAAATCAAAGTTCTAAAATTATTCATAAAAAATTGTTTTGACAAATTGTTTTTTCTGTACGTCCCAGAAATTTTAACTTTCCTTTCTAGGTATAATTTATGCCTACAAAATAATTAACAAAAGAAAAATTAGTTAATTTCTGTAATATTGAGAAAAGAAATGGGTCAAATTTTATTTTGGAGAAGATTTTGAGTTGATTCTTTAAGAAATGAATTTTGATTATTGATAACAAAGATTTAATTATGACTTTTTTATTGTTAAGAACTCTACACATTTAATTAATTATTTAATTAAATTAATGGCCATCTTTGAAACTCCACAAGGACCTTTTTTTTTTCAGACATCGTAAGTTGCAGATGATGAGGACGACGCCTGAGCAGGCATTCTTCTCAATATTTAAATACTACAAAAGTGGTGGTGAGGATAATATTATCTCGAAAAACAAGGCCTGATTAATAAATATGCAAAGTAGACAACTGCCTACTTTCTTACTACAACTGATTGAGAGACCCCTCGAGCAATCCAGATTTTATTTTATTTTTATTATTATTATTATTTTGTTGTTATTTTTTGTGAAATATTTTTTTGGGTCGTACATTTAGGCCTGTTTAAATGAAATCAGTGATTAAATTCTAGAACATTATTCTATGATCATTTATAATATTAAATTAATCTCTAACTAATTATCTTTTTTTAAGTTTTATATTAAGTTTTTTTATAACCCTAAGAAGATATATTATTTTGTAATCTAGAATTCGATACAATAAAGGAATAATATTTAGAAAGCGGCAAATTTTTTAAATCATTTTTAACTACCTTATAATTATTTTTAAATTTTAAATTTTCTTTTGTAATGGCAGATACTGAATTCAACTGTCTTGAAAATTAACCGAAATTAAATTTTTGTTCTTTCAGTTTTTTCAAACCTCATTATTTAAAACTATTTCCATATCGATAAAAATTAAAATTAAGACGAAAATACCTGATTTCGGAAGTTAAAAAAGAGAAAGATTACCCTAGGACTTACCTAGCCTATGGGTCCATAGCGGGCTTAATCCGGTGCTGCTGATAAATACCTGTATAATTTTTGCCTCTGAAAGCCAAGATTTATCCCTTTGTTATTGTGGCATACGCGTACAGATACGTGAAGCATACGTGGAAAGAGAACTTTGCAACTCACGGTCATATGGGTTTCATTTTCATTTCATTTCATTTACGGCATTTTAAATACAAACTTCATCAGAACTTTGTCATGTAGTTAAGTTCAAATAATTGGCCACCGTGCATTTCAAAAACAGTTTTTCTAACATTCTACAAAAAAGGAAAGTACAACTTTCATTTCGATGAGAAGAAAGACTATCTATAATCGAGAAAGTTACTCTTGACTAATCTCCCTTCCTTCCTTAGCATGCTGCACTGGAATCGAAATACCTAATTACTTATTTTCCGACAACTCATCATGTACAACGAAAGATGCGCAAAGGGAATAAAGGTACCCCGGGGATTTAGGGGAGCACCACAAAGATAATATTTTTTGTATTTTTAATGGCAGAAGTCGGCAAATCAGATGAGAAGCACAAAATAATAATATTGATAAATTCTATGCCCTAGGTATCATTTACCTTTCACAAAATTGTTCTAGCAATCTGTATGACTCAAACGACGGACCCGTCGGAAAATTCAACTTTCAGTTCGGTATTTTATTTAAAACTAAATATTTTAAAAATGGCATGAACATTAGTTTTCTAATATATGAATATAAGTTAGTATAGAATTCAATCTCCGTGCAATCTACTTTAGGTAAAAAAAATAATAAATAAATAAATAATCTCATCACAGAGAAAGTTCTATGTTGAAAGCTCTAACGTTCTCTTATTTGCATATCAGTGAGAGGTTCTTTTGCATTGCATTATATTGTCTAAAAATAAAGAAATTCTCTTTTCCTATCCGTATCACGTTTTTTTTTACAGCTTTACTGCAAAGCTAAATTTTTGAAAGAAACCCAGGCTTAGAATACAAGAATCGATGATGCAATACAAGTTGACGATTTTGTCATGTTTCAGAAAGATTCGTGAATTGAATGGACTTTAATTAAGGAGGAACAAACAAAAATTGATTTGCAATGAATATTTACAAAAGTTTACAATTAATAAAGCAAAAATAGTCAAGTATTTTATAGATTTTCAATACTCTAGCTCATTCACAAAGTATGGAATAGACTCAAGTTTCTACGTGGTAAACAGATTCAAATTCTTAGCCAAGTTCAGAAATTCATCAATGCGAAGTTTTCAATGACAATTTTAAGCTATTGTTACTAAGTGAAAGCACCACAGCAAAGTTTGAAAGGAGTCTTAATCTCATATAGTAATAAATATTAAATGATCAAGTAAGTTCAATAATTGATAGATAAATAACAATAATTATAAACTAATATAAACATTAATATTAATAATAGTACAAATAAAATTGTTTTGAAACTGCTAAAAATGTGATGTTCTTAATTTGGATAACATTAAGCTAATACCAAATGCAATGCATTACTTATTTCTTAATATAATTTTTGAAAGTATTTCTCTATATCGTTAATATTAAAGCGCTTGTTATTTAATTACTAAAATAAGTATTTCATTTCATAGCAGAATTTCATTTTGTAATGAGTTGTTCTCTCTTTACATTCCTCTTAAAAATGTAATTTCAAAATTTTATTTTTAAAAGTAAAATTATTTATTAAAAATATTTCTATATATTTCTCTAAAAGAAAATAAATTCAAAAATAAATTTAAAGTAAAATGAAAATTCCTAAGGATCAAATCCTTTGGGAGGAAAATGTCAAATTTCCAATAAGAAGTCTTAATTTATTTTTAAGCCTTAAATTTAAATTTAAACCTTGGCCTTAAAACGTCCAATATGGCAATCTTGAAGGAGATCCTTTAGAAATACCGTAACACAACCCTTACTCCAAAGTTCTGCATTTAGACTGATCCTGAAATGGTACTGACAAATCTTTAGCAGTAAATGGAAGAAAGGTACACGTTATTCGAAACAAGCTCGTAATACTCCATGGTAGAAGTGCCCAATGTCGAAACTCTCTCAGTAAAAGTAGGCAATAATCGCTACATAGGCTTTTAAAGCTGACTTTTTACAATTGCATAACAGCTTATCAATAAAAAGTAAAAGACGTTTAAATAATTTTTGAAAAAATTTTACGCCTATGCTTTGTTAATCTTAAAACTGTATGTATATATATCTTCGATTATTGAGCACGATTTTAAGCTTTTAGAAGTTAATTGAGCATTATAGAATTGGTCTTATAGTGTATGCAAAATTTTTATTCTTTGACTTTTTTTTTGCAATGAATTTTTTTTAAATTGTATAGTACTGAACATAATAAACATTAAAAAATACTATTCTGCCCTTAGAAATCAGAAATATGAAAGACAGATTTTTAGTTGTATGGATCAAGTAGGAATTGAGCACTTGCTACCTCCAAAAAAAAAAGTGATTGAGAAAATTTTGAGTTATCTTTAATACAGAAAGAAGTGACTGAAATAATTTGAAATCGTAGACAAATTATGCATGACAATTTAGTTTTCTCTAAATTATCATTAATATGTCGTACCCCTGAATGAATATTATTGCAAATCAAGCAGCGGAAATATTCTTCTCTGTACTTTCTCATATGTTGTCTTTTTGGCTGGTTGTCCTTTGACCACTTTTACTTGTACTGGCAAGGGGGGATAAAATTTGAAAATCTTAGTGTTTAGTGTAAATATTAAATTTAACTTTCTGCTATTTTAATGAAATGCTTATTTTAATGATTAAAGATATTTATTTGATATCACTATTTAAAAAGTAAGTATTATGAACATAATCTATTGCCTCATAGCAATTTTGAATGGCTAAAAAATGATGTTATTGTATACATATTATAGACAGACTAATAATCTTATTTTCCACAAACGGACTTTGGACTTTTGGAAATAATGCTTTATGAAATAATCTCTATTTAGTCAAATTATTGAAAGCAGAAATGAGCGGTCTACATGATCTCTAGAATTCTAATTTATTGCATTTCCTTTTCATACTTCTAATTCGTAACAGAAACTCAGTTGATACAATATTTCATTGATGCAGCTATATAAAATATCGAATGTCCAGTATCTGGAAAAACTGCTGTTTGTTTCTATAAGAAGATCAAATAAAAAATGAATTTGACTTTGAAAAAGAAACTAAATGAATGTATCTCTTGCATCCGTTTCTCTTAAATTCCGTTTTTTTTTTTTTTTTGTTTTTTTTTCCCTCTTATGTTTAAATTTCAACAAATTTTGAAAGAAAATTTTAATTTAACTAGTTTCTTTAAGACATTATCAGACATACTTACAATATTTCAGTACGGTATTATACAATCTTTTCAATTAATTTCCGAATTTTAATAAAAGTTCGAAGAGGGTTTCTTTCCCTTGAAGCAAAACAGTGTTAAATATTCTTAATTTTAATTTTATTGTTGAGTTTAAATTTCTTTTTACCTTATTTTTACTATTATTTATTAAATGTGCATCAATGAAAAAATGATATAATTGAATACAATATGTGAAATTCTGCTTTTATTAGAGGGATCACGGCCAAGAGACAAAAGGCATATTATCAGGAGATAATAAATTTTTAATAAAATGGCGCAGATGATTTATTGTTTGAGACATAACAGGAGAAATTATCAACAGCTCTAATTAAAAAAAAAAAATGTCAGTTAATAAACATCTATTGATTCATGAAAGGCTTAAAAGTGGTCCTGAATTAAATCATATAAGGGCACTAAGGCAATGCAAGTTTAGAGTTTCTTTTCCTTCCCTATTCCAAAACCACATCTTTTTTATTGATTTAAATTTATTTTTTATTTATCAATTTCTTATTAAAAATATTGTGGAAAACTGATATAACTAAACATTTCAATAAAATATTAAGATGACCGATTTTAGTTTCCAAACTTAAAAATTATACTAATACTAATTTTAAACAAAAAGATTTTTAAAAGTTAACTTTTTTCAACAAAATCGAAATTTTTAAATAAAGTTTTCCATGACTGTTGACTTGTAAATCATTAGCCAATGACAAAAAAGAAAAACGTTATTGATCTATAAAGAGATGAAAGAATCTACTAAGGATAGCATTTTCAAATTAAAATATACTTCAATTTAGATAAATAAAATCAAGTACCAGACCTTTATAAAGCAAAATGAAAACGCAAGATTGAATAACCTGAAAATACTGCAAAACAGGTTCAAAATTTTAACACCCCGCAGCTCTAAACTTTTGTGAAGTATCTTGGCAGTCATCTGTTTTGCCTATTTCAGAATTTTATTTGCTACTTATTACTAATAATTTGGAAGAGTACAGATAAAAATGTCTTTTTTTGTACAAATATTTAATTGAAAAGGACTTTCAAACGAGGAATTAAATGAATTTGGTAATTATTTGGGAAATCAGGGAAATTATCTGCAATAATGGTAAAATGCAAAAATAAATAAATAAAATGAAAACCCATTTTGCACCAGTTTGTTTTGAAATAACAATATTGAAAATAAATATTACCTCAGAACACAACAATCAAAAAACAAATTGATCTTCAATGTTTATTCCAAGATTATAAACATCTATCAGTATCAGTAGAAGGTCTAGATATCTGTCACTCTATCCTTATTAGCATAAAAGTGTCCAAAAATTTTGTTATATTTTTATGATACAATACAACATCTAGAATATCAAACAACATCATGAAGATATCGGATATCTTGTGCTATTAGGAATTGAAAATGAAAACGGTGAAGCGCAATGGTTTTCGGTAAGTACAATGAGCCAGATGAGTTAAAAGAACCATATGTTTTTAATTCAAGAATTTCGCCATAGTTTTACACATAGATTTGATTTTTGATTATGATACTTGAAATTCTTAGCAAATCCATCAATTAGCTATCTGTCTATCCATGTGCATGTGAATATGATAATTTAAAAGCACAAGTAAATAGATAAATGTGTTTTGTTATGCACTCCTTTCATTAAAACTGTGGTTCTATATTAAATTTTGAACCCGATCGGTCTAAAAGAAAATATCTAAAATACATGTTGGATTTCTCTGTCATCTTAAATGTATTGAATTATATTTTTACTCTACTGTTCAAAGTTAAAAATTTATTTGTGGACAAACATCAAATTTTGAATCGTGCATAGATTATGGGTAAACTCTTGAGCCTAAATTTCAGGTGTTTACCCATAATAATTTACCCATCAGGTGTTTACCTATGAGCCGAAGGACTTGCATGCGAACCGATTTCCTGAAGTTTATAAGGACATCATTCCAAGGTGATTGATGAAGAATTTGATCAAGAACCTACGATCCCCTGGTTCTGAAGAGACTGCCATTGCACCATTGCAGCTCCATTGAAAATTTACTTACCATTTCCGCATTTTAAATCACTATGGAATGAAGCTTCATACATTGTATTAGTACGAATGAAATACAATGTAATTATGATGGTTCAAGCAATGGCACTTTGGAGATCGATTGATGAATTCTGAACGCTGATTAATAGAAATCATAATAATGATATAATGGCTTGGTTTGTCATTTTTCAAGTTATTTCAAAAAAGAATGTTAGAATTTTTGTGTTTCAGCCATGATAGTCAGAATTGATATTCAACAGTAACATCTCGGCAATAGTGCTCTATCGACAGGCTACTATTGTCCGAAAGCAGACACTTCTATCCATGGGCATGAGAGCTTGTTTTTAACTGTGAAGTACACTGTTTACGAAATAACAATATGCTTTCAAATTTTCGTCAGCTGACTGTGATTCGACGTTCATTTCTAATAGAATTGAAATCATTTATGAAGAGTTGCAAGGCATGAATTTTTCACATTTTTTTAAATAATATTTTATGCTTTAGTATTTAAATTTTTTTCAATTTACTTTACATAAAGTTAAATGCATTTACGCCCCTTGTAATGAACTAAAATTGTAAAACAATGTATTTTTATTAGATTTTTGTGTTCATTACTGTAGTTAAATGCTTGCTAATTATTACAATTAATCTATTTTAATGATTAAAATATTTTACTAATAGCACTCGAATAATGTTTAACAAAATATGCGCATTCAAGAACCATATCATACTTTTATGTTCAGCCGAAAAGGAATTGATTGGATTGTTTTACCTTGGAGTAATTTTCCAAATGTGATGTAAAAATAAATATTGACATTGCCCTCCTTGCTGAATTTTATTTACAATAAGATTAATCAATTAAAAAAAGCACAAATTAAAAATGTGACTGATTTTTTTAGCGTTATTAACAGCGTTATCGAAGTATGAAATTTCTTTTGTATTATGTTTGATGTGCGAAAAGTACTGTTAGATTGTCTTATAATATTTAATTAAAAATTTTTAGTTGATGTTCGTTATATATTGTATTACAAATATATAGAAATTCTTTCAACTTTTTATTGTTTTAAGATATTAAAAAATATAAATATTTAAACAAATCGCCAAATGCACTTTTGCAACATGTTGCGTAAATGTTTTTAATTAAGCAGAATAAAATGTTAAATATTGTTTGTAAATAATGCTAAATGATTAGATATGTGATTCATAATTGCCCATTGTTTCTATAACAGCAAATTAATTATAAGAATAATATTTTTTGTTAAATGACATAATTGATTATGCCGAAATAAATTTAGATATCAATAATTTGTAAATAGTGCTAGAAAATCATTCATCAGTTGTAGTTATCTAAAAAGACATTAAAGTAACTATTTCATATGTTGATTTTGCTATGCATCAAATGAGATGAGAGGGATATCCTTAATTCATTTCATATATATATATATATATATTCTGTAATGTCTTCGTCTAATTTTATCATTTTCAATAGGTTTTGTGTGGGAAATGAAAATGAGTGAATTCTCAATACACAGATGTTGATTTTAATCTTTTGAACAGTTTTTAAAGTTTACTTAAAAGTAATTTTTATGTCTTGAAATCTTCATAAAAATGTATTTATTATGCATTTATTTTTATGAAAGGAATCTGTATTAATTTAATTTTGGATTAAATTCTTTCTTTAAGAATAGATTATTTCAAATGTTTATTACTTCTCAGGAATTTGTCATCAAAATTGTTTAAAAAAGAGTAATAGTTGTGAAAGTTAAGATGAATTATGTGTTCCATGTTCTTTACATTAAAACCTGGCAAATTTGATCTTGGAAATGATCTTTATCCCACTATGAATGTTTAATAATTATTTTGAAAGCCAGCTTTCATGCTGAGAAAATTGCAAAATACACAATGGAAAGTATTTTTTTATTAAACTACAACTGCTCTTTTACTGTTCTATTTATGTTTAAGCTGCAAAGTCATGTGTTCCTTGTATTTTTAATCGAGGGCACACATTGGGTTCTATATGCCTGGAGAGATTTTTTTTTCTTAACATAACACATAGAAAATTAGATGTATGCTTCAGAAAATATTAATTTTATTATGAAATACCAAAGAATAGATTGATATGATATTATAATATTTAAATGTAAATTATTTTTTATTGATAGTATTAAAACTATGTTATTAAATTCGATATAAAACTTATTTGCTGTCTTCTAAGCAATTCTGTACTGTAAAGTACACACTCTTGTCAGGTTTTCGGAGGTCTGGACATCAGTGATTTGAGATAAGAAAAAAGGGATAAATTCCTAAAATTCTAGTAGTCAGCTTTCAAATGATTTTGACTGTAGCTATTGTGAAGCTGGAGAATTTCTTCTGACAATTTGATTTTTTTATGATATATTTTTAAAGACCAAAGGCTTCAATTACTCGATTCATGTTCTCTCAGTTTTAAGTGTGTACAAATGAGAATGAGATTGTTATATATGTTTCTGCAATTAATTAAAATATAGTATAATACAAATTAGAAAGTAGGTATTAGCTATGAAGAAATGATATAATCTTAAAAGATGTTCTCAATAACAAAAATTTTTGGAACTTCATAGTTTTTTACTGAGAAACAAATCATTTGCATTCCCCCAGATGGTTATTTATTTTCTTGTAAAAGTGTCCTTTTTTGCAATTTATTTTACCCTGATGATCAGATCTCCTTCACTGGTTACAATGCTTTATCAGCACTCATCAATCTTGCACCATCATTTGTATTGGACCATAAAAAAAAAACAAAAAAAAACCCACACTTGGTAACATTTAATGAGCTTCATTTGTATGCATTTCATTCAACTGTAAAAACTGTTCCATATACATCATTTGGTGACAAAAATTGATTACAGTGCTTAGTCTATTTAGAGGAATCCATGATGTGGCATTTTTATTATTTCTGCTTCATTCATAAATGCATTGAAATCATTTTGTATCAGATTTTTCTGGTATATTTTCCACCTATTTCAGCAAAAGTTGTCATTTGGAATAACACAAACCATAATCATGTTGTTATTTGATTCTACTGTATAAAATTTCTAATTCTACTGTTTAATGTTTTGCATTGAATGTAGAAAACAAATTATAAAAGTATTAACTAATTCTTGAGATTGTCTATTTAAAATAAATGCTCACAAAAAATGGCATATGTTGATGTATAGATATTTGTTTATTCATCTTGTTTTTATGTAATTTAGAGGAATTTCTCAATGATATCTTCTGTTTTAGAGATGAGTTCACCAATAGAAGATCTCAGTGATTGGGTTGCAGTGAAGGCTAACATCTTCACTAAAGAGGAGGAGACTGACCATACAAAGTTCATTTGTGCTTGGAATGAAGAAGCATCTAAAGTTGCTGTTACTCTTCATGAAGGATCTCGAAAAGCTAGTGATCAGAATAATAAAAACAGAGTTTGCTTACTTAGTATGAGTGAAATTTATCATATGCATAAACAATTTTGTTTAATAGATACATCTTTAGCACATGATTTTCCTAAAGAAATTAAACCAAATTATACTCCTTCCAGAAAGAAATATGACTACATTTCTACCTGTATCGAACATTATTTAAGCTCTGCTGTTCAGAAAGTTGGTAAAAAGCTAGTTGTTGCTTCTATGTTCAATGATGAAGATCCTTTAAGTTGCTATGAAGAAAACTGGAATGAGTTCAAAATTAAAAGCTTAGATGATTTAGTAGAGAAAGCTTATAAGGAATTAGCAGAAGTTCTTCAATTAAGAGAAAGAGCAGAATCACTTTTGCAACTCACTACAATCTATGTACTCGAAGACCAAGTATTTAAAAACATATCTGATTATTTGAGTGAATTATACAATTTTCATTTGCAACCTTTCTTGGAACTCAGGGAAATGGCTCATAGTCGAATCAAGCAAGCAAAAGATAAATTAGGAGAAGAAATTGGACCAAATATTAGGCAGCAAGCTCAGAAAGATTTTGAAGATTGGAATGAACAGTCATTAATTGCAACTGAAGCAATCCAACAACTATACCTAGAGTTTTATCGAAAAACATACAGCTTAATTTTAGGTAAAATTATATCCATATCAGTATTCATTATTAGTTAATGATCAGTTTTGTAATAATGGAATGTCATTTGATCTCAACTGAATGATGATTAATAGTTTGTTTCTGTATTATGATACATATGCTTACTATATTGCTTTTTTCTTTTTATATATTGCCCTATTATAAATGCTGAATTTAACATTCATTGTATTAATTATTATGTAATAACTAGCAATATATAAAAAAATTGTAGATATAGCAGGGATAGTTTTATTAATATTTTGATGTTCTTTTTTATCTTTAATTAGATATTCATCCACTGCTGAACCTTGAAGAATCATTAGAATAGGTTTTTCATAGACTTACTTTTTTTTAACTAATTCCTTTAAAAAATAGTATGAAGCTAGTATTTTTTGTGTGTTCCGTGTAGTTTTTAAACCAAATTATAATTAAGAATTAAAGTATTAATTCAAGTACAGTTAAGAAGAAAAAAAAAAAAAAAATTAAGGAAAAAAAAAAAAAAGAACAAAATATCTTGATACTTTTTTTCATGATGGAATCTATCTTTTTTTAAGTATTTAAGTTAATGTTAAAAAAAAAAAGTTGGTTCTCTTATTGCTTATTTAAAAAAAAAAAAAAAAAATCCAGATATTGCATTGTTTGCCAATGGATTCAAAAATCTTCTGCTCATGTGTGCATGCATTAGGATGAGTTTAATTCGATAAAATAGGGGTGAGTGGAAAAGATGAAAGGAGGTGATGTTTATGTTTAACAATTAAGTTAACTCGGATTACTCGCGGACTTATGAGGCATAAACATTGCAGATAATTGGCAATGGATAAGCAGATACTAATTCACAATAAAATATTTTAGAGCACTTTTCATTTACTGTAAGGGGCATAAACATTAAATTGTATTGAATAAATG
Source organism: Argiope bruennichi (assembly GCF_947563725.1). Classification (NCBI taxonomy): domain Eukaryota; kingdom Metazoa; phylum Arthropoda; class Arachnida; order Araneae; family Araneidae; genus Argiope; species Argiope bruennichi. The sequence goes on from NC_079152.1 coordinate 84,249,616, forward strand.
GGAGATTTCATCATAAGATGAAGTTAAAATTTGTTCACTTACTTTTTTAGTAAATAATTGATTTTTTTTTATGTTAAAATCTTTTTTTATATGTTGTATTTTTTGACATTTCTTTGAATAAGCGAGACTTCTTTTCATTTAAAAAGTTGCTATAACTCCTAAAATCTTAAAGATTTTATATTATTTTTTAATTGTATTTATAAAAAATATTATTGATTTTCTTACTTAAAAAATATTATTATTTTAAATATATTATATGAAATAATTAGCAGAATTTGAACCAGCTCTTAAATTAGCAACACTTGAAAAAAAAATGAATGAAAAAGAATCCAATAGGGAGAAATGAAAGTCAAAGAATGATGAATTCCGTAAATGTGCTCATTCTTCCGCGTCTCACCCCTTATAAGATAGAATTATTGAAAAATGGTAGTCTCAGAATACTGAAACAAACAGTATATATTTGGTATTAGTTGACAATATTTACATATTTCACATCTACCAGATATCCAGTACCTACTAGGTAGTTCTAATCGTAATTAAGAGTATCATTTTTTTCTTGTAAGATAAGATTCAAAATTTCGACTTGAGGCCTTGTATAGTTTTTTATATAATACAGATTATATTCATAAACTGATTGAAAATGATCTTTCTAAATGCTGTAAAGATTTACATGGAACCGTAGTTGGTTGTAATTAAAGATAAAATTTATCTTTGAATTGTCTTTCAAGATTGCAGTATTACAAATATTACAATATTTATTTAAAAATAATTTATTTGAATTGCATTTAAATTTTGCTACTCTTTAAAAAAAATATTTTGGCTTTATTAATCACTGTTGCATCTGCAAGATCTTCAGATTTGGATATGATAAGAACTTTCTCGAGATTGACTGTGAAGAATGTATGTAAATAGAAATTTTATAGGATCCACTATCTAAAATATATCTATAAATTTGCTATAAAATATATGAGAAAATAAAAAGAAATTGTGCTTTGTAACTATGTTATATTAATTCACATTACTGGCTCATTAAATTTGCTATTCTTTCATGCAGTGATGACAGCTTGCCAGTTTTGTGTGAAACTCGCACATTTGATGTGCATTTTAATTGCTTTCTAGCTAATGGAAGAATGTTTATAATTTTTTTTGACAAAGACATTCTCCTTATATGCTTGCATTGTCTGTTTTGAAAAATGCTTTGTAATGTTTTTTACATAATTAGTATTTTTTTTTTTTTACTTATTTTAATAATAATAATTTACTTGAGTGCCTGATATTAAAAAAAAATTTTTTTAGGAGGAAGGGATAGAATGCTGGAAGATAAGAAAAGGTTTGGAAAAGCTGCCTTTGGATTGCATGGAATGCCTCGTTTGTTAAAATTAGAAGTTCAAGTTTGTCAAGAAGATTTAAAACTACATAACGCTATTAAAGCAATTAAGGAGTATCAAAGGGACAAAATAAAAAGTCAGGTTAGAATCAGAATTTTAAACTAGACTCTGTTAGCAATTATTAAATTTCCCAGGAATTGTGTATATATTTCAGGAAAATGTTTTATGTGTATCTTATTTTTTTCAATATTTATGTATTATTTATTTATTATCATTAATGCTTACAAAAATATGAAAACATTCATTTCATACTGTTGCAGAAGTCTTGCTCTCATTCTGTTCATTGTGCCCTTTTATATACTATTCTTCTTCTTCAAAAAAAAAAAAAAAACCTATTCATGTGATATAATTTTTTAAAAAAAAATTGATTGCATGTCTCATTGAACCATGCATTGTCTAACTTGTGCTGCAACTTTGTTCTTTTTCGTTATCTATGACATCTAATAGATTTCAAAATTAAATTGTTATAATGCATTTGACTAATATAACTTGAGTCTGATTACAATTCTTTAAACACTTTTTTTGTAAAATATTTTGGTGTCCCCATTTATAGTATTATTCTTTTACATTAATATTTCATTCTTATTCCTAGTTATATCTAGTATTCTTAGTAATTCTTAATAATTATATTCAATAACTATCCACAGCAAAGTAATAGCTGATAGTACTTATTTTTTGTACTTTGTGCTAATATTGCACAATATGTTTTTTAATTTGGTTATCTTTTATATTATAAGTATTGAATTCCCTACATATGGAATTTACAGTGGGTCTCAAAATTGATTGTATACCAATCACTCTCTTCCTTAAAGGTGTAAAAATGTAGTACTAAGTTAATTTAAACTTAATATTTACAGAAACATTAAAATATACATTAAGAAGTGTATTGCATTAAAAAACATATATGAGGTCATCAGAATATTTAAATTTCATAATTTTCACTCAGTAAAAGTTAAATTTGAAGTCATGAAATTGAGTACACATCTAAATACTTAATAAGTATTTAAGTGTTTGCCAAAGTAAGTAAGAAATAATAAGTATTTTAAGTATAACCTTAATTATTAATTAGGTTTGCTGTGTATATTTTAAAAGAATTTGTTAGTTAATCACTACCTTATTGAAAATGTTCTTTAAAACATTCAACTGTTGCTCTCCAAGCATATAAACCTAATAATTTTTTACAAATGCACTTATATATATATTGCCATAAAAATTCTTGTAAAAAGTTCTAGGAGGAAAACGTCTGAGAATGTATGTTATTTAGTCATCAAGTGGTTGATCAAATCTCTAAGAAATTGCTTCTTTGATTGGTAAATGTCCAAAAAAAAAAAAAAATGCAAAAGAAGTATTGTAGAACTGAATGTGTGGTCATATTCTAAGAAAAGGATGTAAAGAAATTTTTAGTGCTGTTGCAAAAAGGAAGATTATATGTTAAGTAAAAAAAATTTCTAAATTAAGCGTTCCAAAACTAGCACATTAATATCCTCAGAAAATGGAAAAAAATTTCAGCTGAAACTTTTAAATGTGTCCTTCATAATGCAGGATCTCATGGTCATACTCCAATATAGAAGTCATGAAGATGAAAAAGGGAAGATGGAAAAGAACTGCATCTAAAGTGTACAATACAAACAGTTAAATATGGGGTGGATTTTTCATCATTAGGGGTTGTTTGGCAACAAATGGAGTAGGAGAATTCGTTGCCATTGGTGGCATTATGGATAGACTAGTATGGCTGATATTTTAAAAGAATAACTTTAAAAAAAGTGCCAATAAATTAAGATTAGGTCCACATTTCATCTTTCAACAAAACAACAATCCAAAACATATTGCAAGGATTGATAAGATATAGTACTACTATAGGCAACAGTTATACATATCACTCCAATCTTCAGACTAAAATATTTTACAGAAAATTTATGGTCAGTTGGAGAAATCCACCCATTAACATGACATGACATGACAAGTAAAAAGGATTTCAAAAAAGGAAAAAGTGAGCTAGAAATTCAGTTGAAACAACCAAAAATTCCGGTGGAATCCATGACTAAGTGATTACAAACTGTGATTTAGGCAAAAGGTTTTGCAAGTAAATAATAATTTACTTTTTGTAGCAAAATTAATTATATACTTATTTTTGTGACTTTCTTTTCCGTCTAAGTGTTATATTTATTTTTATGCAACAATTTTTATTGCATAATTTTTTTGTGCATATGTTGGCAGGGTATAATCTCAAGTATCATTAGTAAAAAATACAATTTCCTTTAAGTAAAATTTAGCATGTTAAGTAAAAATATAATTGATACATTTAGGTATATACTCAATTTTGTGATCTACTATATATTCTTTCTTTACATGAAACAATAAGATTTTAATAACTAATATATTTAAAATAGTTATAAATATTTATTGCAGATGAAAAGTGCAGTCATTGTTTCATACAGAAATGTGTGATCCCAAACTGATTTCTGATAACATCTCTTATTCTTTATGCCTTTTATTTCGTTCAGATTTGGAAGATGATTAAAATTATTTTTGCCCTGTTCTATTGATCACACTGTTGCTTCTGTAGAAAAGGTGAATTTGATTTCTGACTGGCTATAACACTTGTTTTTTTTTAGTATCAAATTCATTTCTAATTGGTTGTATATAACACCATTTTGCATCGATTTTCCCCTCTGCTTGAACTACCTGCATGATACAATGAAAAAAATTGTAACATTTTAGAAACATTAACGAATATTTTAAAATCCAGTTTTAACAAAGCAAATATGAAGTAATCAAGTTAAAATGACTAGAAAAATTAAAGATGGGGATTTGTAATTTTGAAATATAATAAACCATTAAAAATCATTTATCAAAGTTATCCAAAACCTATAGTAAAATGGAGGATGTTTAGTTTTATATACAATAAACTCTAATCTGATGCATGTTACTATACATTTGTCAGATTATAGAGAGTTTCCCATTTATACAGAATCATAGAGACATCATAATAACATAAATGCATACACATACAACATAAATGCATCATAAAAACATAGAGACATAAATAGCACTTTTTCATATATGTGAGAAGCAAGTCAACAATTGTTAAAGGAGGGAAATACTATATTAAGGCTTTAAGTAGGAAATATGAAATCCTTTACTGAGAGAATGAAGATATGAAGTTTTAACAGGAAAGAATAGCTCTTTACCAAATAACATATTCCAACAGGTGCCTTGAGATTATGGGAATGTCGTATTAAAAAGAGTGTCTACTTTCTGCTTTATATTTGAACATTTTTTCATTTCTCCCCTTTTATTATTACAAAATATTTGATGCATTCCTCCAAATAAATACTATACAATACAATCTGCTTCTAAATTTAATAGAGATAAGACATCCAATTTTTATATTTTTTTGTAGTTATTCTGATGGGATTTTTAATATGATTCAACTGTGAAAACAAATGCTGTGTTGAGCTGTTTGTGACCAGTATTGTTAGAAAAAAAAGTCTTTGGAGTTGAATATTTATGTTTTGAAAAACTCGCTCAATATTGCCTTCTACAGTTATTTTATAAAGTTTAACTTGAATCAATCTTATTTTTACTTTTGTTATTGTTGCACAGAACTTATGGTGCATGCATGAATAAAATTGCTGAAATTCCGCTTTAAATATTACTGTTTAAGTCCTCGGTGTAAGCATCTATTAACTGGCACCGAGAATCTTTCAGTTTTAATTGCCGTTGGTGAAATAATATGATGTTGCGTATCATTTATGAAAAAAAAAAAAAAAAAAAAAAATTCTGCTGTTTGTTTGTTTCTCTTTCTTCTCTTCATCTCAGTTTCAAGTCAATCAATTATGTAAGAGGTGATGATATTAAATTCATTTCTGATTTTCAGATGTACTTCTAGTGTATCTTTGGTATTGAGTACTTTCTTTCTGATACATTTGTAAGTTATAGTTTCTTTTTAATTAACATCACGTAGCATTTTCTTTGTATCTGCTTCATATTTTTCTAATTTACCTTGTGAAGTGTTCAGTTGGACCATTAATAGCTCGTACAGATCTGCACATATTTATAAGTTCACATATTTGTTTTTAGAATTTATCTAACACTATACAAAATTTTGCAAATCTCACTCCAGAAAATCAATATCAAAATAAATTCTGGCTCTTTTATTTTACTTTTAGTATTTTTCTTCTCTTCTAAAATTTTTTTTCTTCTTGTGTATGTGTATGTCTGAGTGTGATCGGCTTTTGGTTATAGATTCTAATGCTTTAAACTTTTAAGGGCAAATTTCATAGTTGATTCTGTTAAAAAACATCTAATCTAATCTCCTCTAATGTAGTATTAGAAAGGGATTTTAAGATTGTTTCATTTTCAATACAACTGATATTTTTCATGTAATTTTTTAAATATTTATATTTATTATTATTATTACATTTGGGGAGAAATCCATTTTGCAGATCCTAGTTCAGGGTGTATCAGGATTATGGTTAATATAGCTGTGAAAATTTTTTTGTTGTGCTTTTTTTCTTTATATATTAAGCACAAGTTTATTTTATGAAATAGTTAATTCATCTTTGGTTTAGCTGAGCATGAAATGACTCTGTATCATCTAAAATATGTTTTGGAAGTGTAAGTTAAAAGTAGAAATAATAGAAATTCCAATAATATACTAGTTAAGTTGATCAGCTACTGATAAAAAAAAATAACATTGGAAATGCATGTTAACATATAATTTATTTAATAAACAGTAAAGTGTTTTGTTTACTGTTCAATGAAAATTAAATATATTACAATCAGAAATAAAAATTAAGCTAATAGCTCAATTATAGATTTTTGTTCATCAAATAGCTTTGCAAGAACGAATATCAACGTTTCAAAAGTACAAATTAATAAAATAAAAAAAATCATTGCTGCTGACTTTTGAAATTAAACTTTAACTGGAATTATTTATATATCTACATATGTATTATTTTGTATTTAATCTACATTTGAAAAATAATTTCTTAATCCTTCAGTGACTTTATCTTCATTGTAATTTTAACTTTGAAGAGGTAAGGGGCGCAGGAGGATAAAACCTGGGACCTTTTGGTTAGCAGTCCAGTAACTAACCGATTTTGCCAAAACAGCTGTTCGGGTAGAAACACTGTTACTGGCTTATATGCAATTCACCACAGTACTCTCCCTCCAGTGAGTCGAAGGGGAGACGAACGAAATGGCGTTGAGAGGTGATATATTGAGTAGCTGTTGTCTTAATGGTCCAGTACCCAGTTTTGAATAGCACCAAGCATTATGGCGAGCATTTGTGGGTGCTGATGCGCCAAGTGAGTCTGTCGACTTTAGTTGCAGGTAGATGGCGCCACAACAGCTGTACGAAGGTCGAAGGTTCAGCGTCCGAGGTCACCAATGAAGAGGTTATGAGACGCGTGAGGATAGAACCTGGGACCTTTTGGTTAGCAGTCCAGTAACTAACCGATTTTGCCAAAACAGCTGTTCGGGTAGAAGCGCTGTTACTGGTTTATATGCAGTTCACCACAACTTCTTAGTTCCACTGGCTATTTTTTTTTCCTTCTTACATAACCCAAACGACTCATTAAATTCTTTTCTTAAAAATATATATCAAATACTTTCCTATGCCCTCTCTTTGTACTTTCTATGTTCTTATTCAGTATGCAATTATGTACTTGCTATGATTTGGATATTGAAATAATGACAAAGGATTGAAGTTAGACTATTTTATTGAAATTATGAAGAATGAACATCATTAAAGAATTTCATATGATTCTTTAAAAGATGTTATATAGAGTGTTGCATATATTGTTATATTGAGTGTTGCATTTATATATATATATCAAAAAGTAAAATATGTTATAAGTTTGAAAACATGAATTCATCATAAAGCATGCACTCATCTTTGTTGATGTTTCAAATTTCTTAAGAAGTATTGTTCGAAATTATATTTAAAAAAGTATTAAAAGTGAAAGACAATTGCTCAATAATTAATTTAGTGTCATTGTAAACCTGATTTTCTGAATTTCAAGGTAAAATTATTTTTGTTTGTTTTTGAAATTAGGAAAAAATGCTATGAATTTTAAAATTTTTTATCTAATTAAAATGTTGGAGGGCAAATAAAAAAAACATTTTAAAATGAACATTTTCATTATTTGAAGTAATGATATATCTACCAAATTTGGAAGATCTTGGTCTAATGAGCTATGATCTTTAATCATACTCAATTTCATTTTTCTTATTATTAGATATAAAGATTCGATTTTCTAATTGCAGTTAACATTCCTAAGTTATGATTATGGTGCTGTGCAAGAAGTTGAAAGGATTGAAGAAGAGATAGCCAGTGCCCAATTAAATGTATTTGATGCAGATCTTGATGTTATTGAAGCAGAAGAACGCTTATATAAAAGTCAGTTAGCTCTTCTAAATCAAGAGCACAAAGGTTAGTGTAATAATTGTATCATTTTAAAAATCTTTTAACTAAATTTTTGTATATACCTTCATTCTCTTTATAAATTAAAAATAAATTTTGATTGAAGAACTATATTAATTAATGTTATCTAATATCCATAATCATTTTTTAGAATATTTCTATTCTGATTTTTCTAATCATTTAATTCTACTGTAAAAAAACAACTGTAGAAATATTTATTAACTTTAAATTAGTAAATAATCCAAGATTCTTCTAGAGATGAAAATTCTTTCTAAGTAATTGTCAATTTTAAGTGGGAAAACTTCGTATTTGTTATCCCTTTTGATTGTGTCCGGAACTTACTGTTGTTTTTTCTAATAGCACTTTACCATATCCATCTTTCATGTCACAATATATAAGATAAATAAAATCATATTTTCTCCAGGCTGGCTTGCAATCTATGATGTTATTTTTTTAGAGTTTATTAGTTCAGTTCAATTCTTAAAGAAAAAGTTATTGCAAAAACTGGAGTTATGGATATTGGCAATCTATATTATTCTTTACAGAATGTGTCCTAAATGTTTTAAATTATTATTATTCAAACCAAAAAGTATGCACAAAATTGTATTGTTGCAAAATAAATTAAGCTACTGTTTTTGCTGCAATATTTTCTAGTAACTTGAACTACTTTTACTTCAATTGCTGCAAAATGCAGTGCATTTGTGTTTTAAAATTAATTTTCTTTTATTGGTTAATAGTGGTTCATAAAATGCATATTTTTTTAATGGCTTTTCATATGAAATTTAGTAAATTTGTTAGCCATTATTTTGTATATATTTAAGATTTTTTTTCCAAAGAAGCAATATTATCAAGTACTGTAATGCTAAATTTTATCATCCTGTGTGCATATGCAAAATTTCAAATAAAATAAACATATATTTCACTAGGAAAAAAAAAGTGAAATTCTGTAATATTATACTCTTTCTTCCGAGAGGGATTAAATCTTTAAATGTTTAATATCCATTTCTTTAATTTTTTTGTTCTTTTGTTAAATTCTGTTGATTTTAAAGCATATCAAATGTAATGTTTAGAATCAATATACCAGACTTATACAGGATTTTTTTTAAAAATTCATTGTTCTTAATATATATATATATATATATATAATGATATTTTAATATCTAATTTAATTCAAATTAATTTCCTAAATTCTTTGCCTAATTCGGCCCATATCGGGGTGATTCTAAAGTGCTCTCTTGTTTCCTGATACTATTTCACGTATAAAGCTGTGTAAAAATTACTGCGCCATCAGTTCTATGTATCAAATGAAAATGATCCGTCCATTGCCCTTGTCCAAATTCAACACATGTTTTCAATTGACACGTGGCCGGAAGTCCCACGTTATGTAAAACTAGTGATCATTTGTTTCACCCTTTCTTTACTTCTGCTTTTGTGCCGCACTGCGCCTTCTTGTAAATAAATCGTGCCTGTCTCCTGAGAGAGAAAAAATGAAATTAAAAATACAAAGTCTCTTCACTGCTTGTCAAACCTGCATTCTGCTTCAAACAAAATATGTTACATATATACCTAATTCTCATCTACTGTGGCATTTTAGGCAGGTAGGCAGACTTATTTGCTATTATAGTGCTTTATATTTAGTTTTTTTTTTTTTTCTTTTTTTTTAAATACTAATGTGAAGTATACTGTGTCGTTTCTTTAGGTATTTGTGAAGTTTGTGAGTGCTACTGTAAGATATTTAATTTACTTCTGCTAAACATTTATAATTTGATCAACATTAATTCAAAATTACTTTAAGAGTACAAATTTTTATATGCAAATTTCTTTTTATGAATCACTTTTATTCATTTCTTAGGTTTTGGAAGTTTCTTTTTACAGGGGTGTTTGTGCTCCGGGGAAACCCCGGAATTCCGGGGATTTTGAACTTCGATACCCGGAAATTCCGGGGATCGTCGTTCAAAAGGAAGTAGGAATAATAATGAATTATTTATTTTGATCTGGGTAATTTTGTTTGCTTTGAAAGCAGAAAGCGCAAGGTCAGTGTGTGTGGTGAAAATTTTTCCTTTCTTTCTCCAAAGGCAGTGATAATGCGTGAAAAGGGGGGAAAAAACTTCTTTTTTGTTCTTTCCTTATTGCGCGTTATGACTCATCCCCCCGGTTCTCGGACATTCTCTTCTGGATTCTTTTCGGCAAGTAGGCGCGGCAGAAAAAAAAGGGAGAGACTTCGTTCGACCAGATGTGCGATCACGTGACCTGGGTTCAAAGGTCTTAATTTTGCAAAATTAATGGTTATTAATTTTGCAAAAAAAGTAATTCATTGAACTTTTATAATTAGGTCATTCAATACTTAATAATCGTAATTTTTCATTTCTCTCCCCCCCCCCTTCTCGAAACTGCAAAATGTCGGTAGTAAGTCCGTAAAAGTTTCCGGGGATTTTTTGGGGTCCCACAAACACCCCTGTTTTTAAATGTATCTGATAAATATTACTGTCCTTGAAATTATGAAACAATATTGTTTTTACAGATATTCTGGAAACTGGTTTATTTTTTGATGCTGCTGAAACTCCTGAAGATATGCCAGAAGAACTGAATGATGTTCCTGAACAAAATCCTAAAATTGCTAAACTGAAACAGAAGTTATGTAAAATTTACCAAAAAAGGGCAGCTATACGTAATAAAAGGGTAAGTATTATATATAAATTATCGTATGAAGAGAGAAATTAAATTGCTTGCAATGTCATTAGATTGTTTGTAATGTCATTAATGATAGAAATTTTCTTTTGTAACTATTCATGAATCTTTATTAATAAATTATTTGATATTATAATTTTTCTGTGTTTTTTCAATTGCACTTTGAAATTTGATATCTGATTTGTTTAAATTCCTAAAAGTTACATGAATATATAGATGAATGCTTGTTCATAAAAACTGAAATTTATTCTTTAATTATATTGTTTGTTCAATGCTTTGCTTGAAATTATTCAAATTTTTAAGTTCAGAGTTTATTTTTTTGATTCTCTTATGAGAGTAGATTATCAGCTTACATAACACAAAAAGCATTAAGTGTCATCTGCACATCTCAGTTAGCTGTAGTGAATATAGTGAAAAAGTGAATGCCAATATGAAACTGATTCAGCTGAAAATTTGTTTTATATATGTGTCTGATAAATGTTAAATTCATTATTCTCTTTCTAACACTGTGATGATGTAAACTTTTGGAAAAATTGAGTGTTGATTCTTTTGTAATCCTTTAATCAATTTTTAACATCACAAAATCTTTTTCAAATAGCCTTCACAAAAAAAAGGGGAGGGGGCTCAAAACAGCAAATTCAAATTTTCAGCAATTATTTTCTTTTTGTTGGAATTTCTTCTGTTTTTCGTTCATATGCTGTTAAAAAAAAAGTCTTTTCTCTAACCTAAATTCTGGCCAAATTCACTATCAATTTTTTAGCATCCCATTTAGAGGAATTCTTAAATGGTTTTCTTATTATTCATAAAAATAGTGCAATACTTTGAAGTATTGCACTATTTTACAGTTATTAATTTTTTTCATTTTTTTTTTTTTTTTTCTTTTACTAGAAAAATTTGAAGGCTGATATTCAAAGAAAGAAAACTAAAAAGGCAGCAGAAATGGAAAAGAATGAAAAAGCAGCTGCATATGTATGTATTGATATTAATTGCCTGTTGCTTTTTTTTAATGCATTATTTTTTTTATTTTGCATTTTTTCTTCAATCTTGTTTAATTTTCTGTAGACTCGAAAAAGGAAAGAAACTAAAACCAAAGAATTGCCTGCAGATAAGTTGGCAGAAGAAAGGCGTAAAACTCTCCAAAGGCTAAAAGAATACAAAAAAGTAATTTCACTTTTTTTTCCCCCTGTTTTAGGACATTTTGATATTTTAACATTTATATAAAAATATATTTTTCTGAAACTTTTTTATCAAATATATTTTACTTTTAAATAGCATTTTCAGTCACTTATTCCTTGTATTTGCACTCTAATAAAATGTGTAAAGTAAAATTTGAAGTTGTTCTATTGAAATTTTCTTGACATATAATTTGAATGTAAAAAGTATTCCATATTGCAAAGCAGATGCATGAAGTAAATGTTTAAATAATTCTGTGAATGATTTTTTTTATTCTAACAATTGAAGTTAAGAAATCATCGTCAAGAATTTGATAATGTGAAGAAATATTTTGTACAAAATAATCTTAATCAGTATTGTGATTTTTTTTCGGTATTAGAAGGAGAAACTATCATTGGCAACTATATGAAATTTTTCTAATAATGATTCTCTTTTAAAATATTTTCATTTGCATGACAAAAATTATTGTAAATATGAGCAAGAAGATTGCAAAATAATTTAGAAAATTCAAAAATTTATCATAAATTTCTGACTTTTACTTTGAATATTTCCAAATATTACTACAGGTTTTCTAAATAATGATTATATGATATGCCTAAATAAAATGTTTAACTTTTTGTTAATCTGGTTTTAATTTAAAAAAAAAAATGAATGATGAATTCTTTGAAATAAAGAAAGCAGTTGTGATATTTCTAAAAAATTTTATAATACACAATTTATATAATTTTTTGATAAAATATACCTAAAAATTGATTGTATATTTTAATAGAAATTTAAATTTCTATTTAATCCATGCTTTATTAAATTAATTGTAGTATTAAGGAATTTATTTCCTTAATGATTGCTTCTAGTATCCAACAGCTTTTACACCTTTGATTCAATTAAATAGACAAATTTCAAACATCATTTGAATTACTTATTATTGCATTTTTTTAATTGCTAAAAAAAGTGAATATATAAATGATTTCAAATATACTAGTCACTTAAACAAATAAGATAAATACTACACAAATTATGTAATGAGAATCAGATATATCCAAAATCAGTCATTTGTAATAAATCCGTCTGAACTTTAAATTAAATGCTATATTACTGGGGAAGCAACTAAATTCAGTTTTCTATTTCATGTCTATGTGAAATTCTTTCTATATTGCTGAAAGTTTTTAATTAATTTTTATTGCACAGTAAAATAAGTTTTTAAAAATATTGTAAGTTTCATTTAAACTAAGAGGGATGAGAATGTATTATTTCATATAAATTCAACTTAATTTAGAAAGTTTAAAGGTTAAAAACATGCTGTCCAAACAATTGAAAATTTACAGATATGCTTAATTAAAATATATTCATATTGTCACAAAAAATTTCTTAACATTTTTAAGTTGATTTTTTTTTTTGCATAATATTTGTATTTAAAATGCATTTCATTATATTTTTAGTGTTCTAATTGAATTTGTTGAAGGGCTCCTTAATAATGCAATTTAAAATAGAACAAAAAATTTGTTAAAATTGGAAAAAAAAAAAAAAAAATTGAATGGCATTTGAAGAAAAAAAAATCTGCAATTTTAAATGTGTCTTACACAGAGAGTATTATATGCACCTCTATGTTTTACTCTTCTCTTCCTCCATTTTTATGAATTTGGAGTTATAATCATTGATAATCTATGATTACTTACTTTCAATATTAATCAGTATTATTAAAAAAGCAAAAAGTTAAGAAAAATTATACTTCATAAAAAAAAAGAGTGCTTTTATTTAAAAGTTATGCATCCACCTTCTATTAATAGTGTACTTTACATTCTATAATAAAGTAAAACTTTGATATTTTAATAGGTGAAGGACTATTTTTGATAAAAAAAATCTATAGAATATTTTAAACCTTTAACTTAAAGTATTATTTTGATATAGTTTTTTAAAATCTAAATAAATTTCAAAATAGTCATTTTATTGAGTGTAAATGACAAGTTGACATAAAATTTGAACAATATTATATGAAATTAAAAAAAGAAATAATCAAAATAAAAATATGCTTTAAAATTAGGAATAGCTTTTGTTGAAAAATATCTCAATTATATAATAACAAAATATGGAAATTCCTGGAATCTTTGAGATAGGATTAAAAAGATTATGAAATATATAATATTTCATATTCAATTGTTTGCAGCAGATCCTATCACATGTTGAACACTTACAAAATTATTAATATTATTAAAGCTGTTTCATTTATTAGCGGAGCAGTATTATTTACATTCCAATAAATATTGAAAAATGATCCAGTGACAAATATATATATATATATATATATATATATATAATTTAGAAATAAAAGAAACTCTCCTTCTTATTGCCTATTTAATTGCAATCTTATCATATGAGGATTATTCAAAATCATTTTCATCCTTTGAGATTTTAAGAACTACTACCCAAGTTCCATTGACCTGCAAACTTTTTTTTAATTATATATTTGTTTATGTAAATTGAGCTTAATTTACATGTATGACAAAAAAAAAATGATTTTATGTCTTTGAAGTTAGAATCTTTTAAAGACTATTGTATTATAATGTTCTCTCGCTCTAATTTGCAATTTTTAATTTTAATGTTTAAATTTTGGAAATATGTTACATATATTTATTATTTTTCAGAAAGCACTATTGGTAGAATCAAAATCCCCAGATATTGATGAAGAATCTGTAATGACTGGCTCAACTTCAAGTCTTGGAAGTAATCCCGAAATTCACACTGTTACAACTTCAAAAAGAAAGGGCTCTAAACCCATTAATATTAAAAAGACTTCTGTAGATGGAAAGACAACTACATCAAAAACAACTGTAGCACCACCACCTCTTCCACCATTGCCTCCTGGTCCTGAATCGCTACCATATGTACCTCCTCCTCCTCCACCACCTTCTGTACCCTCTTCGATACCACCACCACCTCCTCCTCTGCCACCACCACCTTCTGCACCCTCTTCAATACCACCACCACCACCACCTCCTCCTCCTCCTCCACCACCACCACCCTCTTCATTACCACCAATACCACCTCCTCTACCAGTTACTCAGAATTTACAAACCAAATTTGTAGTAGATTCTACTGCTTCAAAACCAGGTGTACCTCCAAGTCAAGTAGAGATAACACAATCATCAATCAGTGAACAGCTCAAATTATTGAAGAAACCTGTGATTGAAGTCAAGAAAAAAGCACCAGGCAATCCATTTAGTTTGAATGAAATTTTAGCTACACGAAGTAAATTGAAAGCTGTATCTGCAGGTTTGTTTTTAGTCATTTACATCTGTTTTGACTATTGTATTACTACTACCTAAAATGAATTATATAATTAAAATCTACCACAAACTGTTAAATGAATAATCATTCTGGAACTGTATATTAAAATTGAACTATAAAATATAAGCATATTGTTCATATTTAAAATTTTGATGCATAGTTTTAAATGAGATACAAGTTTTTGTTTAAAAGCTTTAATTATGTTTTATTGTAATTTCTTATGGTTTTTCTCAATTTTCTTAAATTGGCTTATAATATTTTAATCTAACTTTATCTGATAGAGTAATATCAAAGTTTATGTATTATTATGCATTTTTTAACATGAAAAAATGTAGTTTTTTTGGTTGTTTATTTACTTTCTTCATTAAATCTAGTGTGCATCATTAAAAGTTATATGTAAATTTATCATTAAAATAAAATATCTAGTTCTAGTTTCTCTGAAAATAATTTTAGCAAATTTCACTGCTATAGCTTATACTTTTAATGGAAATCGTGTTTATTCTTTGAAGAAATAAGGCTATAATAAACATTTTTTCCTTTTATTGTCCTTTAAGTTACTTTTTTGCTATTTTTCCCCAACTTTGTTCTTTTGTATATAAGTTAAAAAGAAAGAAATAAGGTATTTATTTCACTCAGTGATATTTCTTCTGTTTCTAATTAAATTGCATATTAGTGACATGACAACTTCATTAGACAACTTTCAATTATAGAAATAAATTATGATAGAAAGATTGAAATATTAACATATTGGGAAAAAAGCCATGATAAAAGGCCTTAATTTATTTTAATATTGAAGTATATTTCTTTTAATGATAAAAAATTAATTAAAACTCTTTACAAAGTTGTTTTTAGACATGGCATTTTAAAGAAAAGTGCACTGGAATGCCAATGGTGTAGCATTCAAAATAAAATAATTGGAAAGAAAGCATGGGAATATATTCTAGGCATTTGTGCATTCATTGGAAGGCATTGGGCTCTTCTTTCATTTGAAGAATAAGACTAAAAATTTGTTAATTAAATTATTTAAAATTACAGCTATTAGATTTTTGAGAAATGTGAATGTAAAACACATTTTAATTTTTGATGAAAAGGCATTTGTTTTACACAATTTCTCATTATTACAAATCTACACATTATTATTTTATTCATATTTGAACAAATAGACTAAAATTATGATATATATATATATATATATATATATATATATATATATATATATATATATATATATATATATATATATTAAGATTATTCATTTCTAAAAAATAAATCACTTTTGATACCATTAGATATTATTAATTTGTAATAATAGTAGTGTTAAGATTTATAAAATTCTTTTGCTAATCATTTTAAAAATATTTTTTCACTTTTTATTTATTTATTTGCCTGTGTTTGCTTCTCAGCAATCAGTGTTATATGGAATACTACCTTTTTTAAAAATTGAAATGTCAAATTTGAAATCACTTTTGATGCTATTCATATTAATAAGATTTTTACAATTTTATGGAAGATGTCCTTTGTTTCTGTATAAAGATTAAATTAAGCATATTACAAATAATAGCATTTAGGGAAATATAATAGCAAGAATTGGGAATTTCTATTGTATTTGTATGTATTGTATCTATTGTAATTATATATTTGATTGTATTTTTTTAACAATTAAATGCATGTGCACTAGATAATTTTAAAAGTTTCAGGTTCTTTTTTTTTTTTTTGCATTAACATTATATTAAATATTGCAGATGGCAATAAAAATCGGAAGCTAGAGTGTAAGAAGTTGTCTTAAATTGGCCAGGAGGGTTGATGCTTTTTAGTTAATAGTACAATCACTCTTTATTGATTCTTCAAGTTATGTGATCATTTGACTGTGTCTGAATCTCAGTTGCTTTTTATGTATTTTTGTTTTAATGAGCTGAATGATATCAAAGTATAAAGCTATGAGAAGAGGTGGAAAGAGGAAAGTTTTCAAAGTTTTTCTTCTGTAACACCCTAGCATACAGTACAATTCTTACTGCTGACTCTTCCTACTCTTACTGCTTTTGTCCATGTGATTACAAACATTGCAAATCTACATAAAAATGGTAATTGAGAAACTATTCATATCTCATATTTAGGAAAGTCTGAAGTGTTTTACATTGATATTTTTTCAAGTTTAGAGCAAAAATTCGGACGAATTTTCATATTTTTTTGCCCCTTTTTAGTTAATTCTTAGAAAATTGTATTCTTCTTTTCCCCATTCTCAGGAATAGTTTTAATATTCTTAGGTCAAAAATTACATTTATCTTGTGTCTGTATGGAAATTGGCATACATGTATTTACTATATTGTAGAGTATGAAACAAATTATTGAGCAAATGATTTACTTTTAAAAAATATATGGTGATATTTCAATTATGTGTGCCAAGCTTGTGATTTTTGTTCCAAATTTGAAACTGATTCAAATTGCATACAAATTCAATCTTAAACAAGGGCTGTAATGAACAATAAATAAAATTTCTACCCTAAAGTTGCTTTTTTTGAATAAAATACAATAAGGATTTCTTTTGAAATATTCATTTTATTTATTTACTGATGTGTAATTTTTCCTCCTCTTTTTTGCAGATGCAGAACCAAGAGGGAAAATAGACAGCCCAATGGACTTGAGTAGTATTCTGAAAGAAACTATGAAAAATATTCGTAATATGACAGAATATTCTGATCAAGAATCAGATAGCGATTCAGATTTCGAGTGAAATTTTTCGGTATTAAAATTAACTATTAAATTTGTGATTGAACTATGCTTAATTATGGTATATGTGCTATTTTGTAAAAATACTACAGAATGTTACTATCTGGGAGATATAAGTATTGTGCAGCTATATGCTATGTTGTATGCTGTTTCATGTGCCTTTATAATTTTTAGTATTGTTGTGTACATTGGCACATTTTTTTCCCCAATGAATTTCTTTTTCATTTGACTGTTTTGAATCTGCTTAATTTTTTTCCTTGCATGCTTTAGTGCTGGTGATATGATTATGAACTGAAATTTACTGTGGTCTGTTGTGAAATATCGAGAATTTTATATTCATAGTATATTCTTAAGCACTCAAAAGTTTGCTTTCTGTTTTTTTCATGTCTATCTATTAATAAGTAAAATTTTATCTTTGGTAAACTTTACTTTTCTAAATTTCTTTTTTAAGTTATTTTAAAGGTTTTATTAAATTTAAAAAGAACTGATACTCAATTATCTGTATTTTTCAAAAACTGTATTTTATAAAATCTATATTTAAGACGATTTTACTTTTATTATTAGCCGTTAAATCTTATCTTCATCAAAGTAAGCATTCCTCTTTTGAGCATGTTATTATTACTTGCTTTTGCAAATTAATATTGAGATTCTGAAAGGAAATGCAATGTAACAACACAAATCATGAGTATTGTATTGGATTATTCATTTTGTTCAGAATGCATTCTCTCATTACATTAACATTATGATTAGAATTTTCTTTTTAATGAATGTAAAAGTATTAAACAAAAAAAAACTGAACAAAAACTGAAATAGATTAGATTTAAGGATTTGACACTATTATCAATGCATGATAAATTATTTGACTTTAATTCGCTGAATAAGGTGATGTTACAATATCATAAACTAGCTTTAGAAATATCTTTCATATTGTAATATATGTGATTTGGGATTTTGAACCATAACACTAAGTATTATTAGAATTTCCCTTCAGTGTTATTTATCCAAAAAATTTTTATAAATTTCAAAAATTAAAAAAAAAATCTATAGCATATTATTTAATCATTTAATTTTCTGGTAATAAATATACTTTTAATCTTGCACAATAAATTTAATGTAATTTTAAATTATAAACAAAAATATTATTTCCAAGAAATTTTTATTTGTATATAAATTGACATGTGCTTTATTTTTTTATTGTTCTGTGCTCAAAACATGTATTATTAAATTTTGTGCAGTAAATTTAATTTTTTAAAATATAGATGGTTTGCAGTTAAAATCAGTATTTAAATGTATGATGTTAAGGAATACCTGCTGTCTTTAAGAATTGCATGTGATAATGGAGATGTGAGCTTACCTAAGTAGAAATTTTCTTGTTGTTCTAGTCATGTTTCTGTTCATATCTTGTACATTTCAAATATTTTTAACTAAGTATTACATATATTTTAATATTAGTATTTACTTAATTAATTTGTAAATATCACAAATATTTTTTTATGTAATAAACCATTAGCAGAAACAATTTTAAAACAATTCCTGTAATAATAGCAATTCTTCCTTAAATATATGGGTTATGTGATTATATTTCTGATACTGAATAAATTTGAATTGGAAAATTTTGGTTTTTTTTTATTTTGATGTTGAATGATTTGATTATGATTGTACTGTAGATAGATTATATTTCTTGTTTTCAAAAAAATTGCTTTAGTTTTTTTGAAAACTTTTTTTCCCCTATTGAGTTTTTAAAAGTTTGATTCACCTTCAAAATTAATTGGGTTTGAAAGTTTGTTAGAATATTTTAGAATGTAATTTTTCAATTGCTTATATTCAAAATTTTTGTTCAGCTTTCTTTCTCTCTGTAAAAATTGTTCAATATTCAAAAAAGAATTTATTATTGGTCAAAAAAAAGTAAGTGATTTAAAAAAAAAAAAAAAACTGTTTCATTATATGTTTGAAGTTATATGTTTAAAGAATGTAAAATATGGCTTGTTTTGATTATTAGAAAAGGTATAATTGATTTAAGTATGTATAACAAAGGATTTAATAAAATTCCATTTAAAATAATTTTAAAAAATGTAATGATTTGTTAAAAATACTTTTTTTAATGTTAACTTGAAGTTGCCACTAATATTAGAAATATTTAATGTTGCTTGAATTTGATCTTCAGAATGTGCCTTCATGTGTGAAATAAATGTATTAAATACACTATCATTATTTTCTGATATGAAAGCTTATAAACAGATTTGTATTTGATTTCATATTTGAATTGGATTGATTAATAGAGAAAGTAAATCATATTCTCGGTTATTTTTCAATGTATGTGGATGTTGCAAATGCAATGTAGATTATTGAAAATATGTGTTGAGAAATTAGTTTATTTCTCTCTATTTCACTTTCAGCTGTTTAAAATGTACATTATCTAATATTTTTATACTAATATTTGTATAATCTGTAATTTATTGAATTTTTATAAATATTTATAATAAAAATATAAAGTTGATTTGAGTTTTTGTTTCCTTCATTGTTATTTAAATTTTTTATATTGCAATAACATTAATAATAGTTTTGTTAATTAAAAGAATGTCAAAATGAAGCTCACTCTTATGTGTTTAAAAAATTACCATTAAAAGCGTTGGAATGGTTTTTTTTTTTTTTTTTTTTTTTTTTTTTTGGATTAGTATTTTTACATTTCATTATAATTTTTTAAAAGATAATTGTATGAAACTTTCATCATAAAAACATTTTTAAATATTCTCTTTGTATTTCAAGAATTTTATTTTCATTTCATATATTTATAGCAAACAGTATGAAGAATATGAAACAATGGTCATAATTTTAATTTGAATCATACCGTTTCTGTCAAAATGTTATTTTCCTAATGTATTCCTAATTATAATGTGAAGGGGGAGGATGTCTTTTGTAGCAAATTTATCATTAAAAATATTTTCCAAAAAATATGAATCAAAATTTAGTAATTTTCAGTGATGAAAATAAAATGAAATTTTTTAATTGAATTGGTAAATTTAAAAATGCATTTAATTTTTTAAAAATATTTCGAATGTGAATTAATGACTGCAAATTTTTATTTTTATTTTTTTTCAAAATATTCAACTTATAAATGATTAGGACATATTTCTTTTAAATCTGAAATATTCTTAACACAGAGTAGTAATTCAAAGGAAAGCATTATTTTATTATATTATGTAAGCTATTTCAATTATTATTTCAAGCGTACTATTTCAATTCAATTGTATTTCCAAACCTGTCAAACATAAAACAATTTATCTATGAGCTATACTAACCTTTTAATAATTCTCTATTGTCCGTCTGTCTGGAAAAAAATCAAAAACGCTTTAAGCTAGACGACTGAAATTTGGTTTACGATCTTTACACCAAATTTGCAGATTTCTATTAAATGTTGCGGAAATTCTATTCAGAGGAAGTCCATCTCTCAGGCTGTTCGAATATAAGTTAACGCGATAATTATAAAACGAAGAGAACTAGATGGATAAAATTTGGTACTCAGATTTAACATTTATATTGTAGATACTTATCAAATTTTGAGCCAAATCCAACAATGGTTTGACTGGCTATCGGTCTATACTTGCGGTGTAAACGCGATAATTCAAAAATGCCGTGACTTAAATATATTAAATTTGGTATATGATTTTGTGACTACAAGTGAAGTTTTGTCTCAAATTTTCGTTTCAGTCGGTGGAAAAAAACTTGTCTAAAATTTGATTTTTGTATTCTATTAACGAATGCCAGTGATTAATCGCCAAATAACTCGCCAAGGGTGATACGATAGATTCAGTAAAAATACTAAATTCACGTCAGAAAATATTTCGTAACTATTGTACGCCATTGCCATGTAAGGTGTTCTCTGACATGACAAATTTATTAAAGAGTGTGCAAGAAAGTTTTAAGGAGACCACTCTCGCTGAATCTATAATGGTTACGTATTTCTATTTAAAATATGCTTTGAATATAATTTTGAAATTTGTTACTTTCAATTAAGATTTAACTTCATGAATATCAATGACAAAATTTTCGTTAAATTGCATTCCTTTTTAAACGTTGCTAAATTTTATTGTAATACAAGAGGGTATATAAAATTATATCTATCTTATTGCTGGAAAATTGCTTTCACATTTTAGTGCACAAATGCAATCAAAGAATTTTTATTGAATAATTTTCTGAGTTATTATATAAATTACGAAAAATATTCTGTACTGAGCATAAAACTTTAATACTGCTTTTACTATTTGTTCTTATGTTTCAACTAGAACTCTTTAGTTTCATCAAGAAAGTTTTTTTTTATATTAGTTGAAGTTTAAACATTTCGGCTTTCCCGATTAAAGGGAGACAACAGAAAATTAGGGAGATGCTTTGCACAATGAATTGAACAGCATAAAACTTTTTAAATAGAATGCGTCACATATTAAGTTTAAAAATACTTTGTTAGAGAAGCGATTAAGGGCTATAAAATATTGTGAGTTTTAGCAAACTTTAATACCAGCGAATCAGCTGGTAGCTAAAGGCGGCTGCTATTCAATATAGCTAGGATTATTTAAAGAATTTTTACTTGCATACAGCACATGTTGGGCAGAAATCTAATAATTTTTATTTTCATTAACTTTTTTCTGAAGATTCTTATGGAACTTTAAAAAGTATGTTTTTTATTTGTTTGTTTGTATTTTGATATATTTTTGAAAATTAAGAAACTTCAAATTTTTTATTTAAGGCAAAAAAGAAAGAAAAAAATGCTTCGAAAACAAACTGTCGAATTAAGAAATACATTTCCTTAGTATGCAACATCATCCATTTTATGAAAATTCTTAAAAATATGTTATTTAGTTTTCTGTTATATTTTTTTAAAAACTTACGAATTATACACATTTTTTGTTTGTGCATATAACAAATATAAGAATATGAATAATCACTGTCTCTGTGTAATTTGAATTAAATTATTTTTCATTAACGTTGAATGGAAAAGGTTTGCATCTTTATAAAGGCTCAATCATTTCTTTAAATAATAACCGAGTTATCTTTTTACGTCTAACAAGATCTTTAATTAATATCTTATGTATATTTTGTTTTCCAGTTTAAATCTGTTTTATAAATCCAATTCGTTAGTGCCACATCATAAAATATTAAATTTGAAATCAGGTATCTAATTAATTTTAATATTTCCTATGGAATTTTGATTCAATTATATATACTGTTAAGTATGTACTGATAAACTGATAAATATGTACTGATAAATATATACTGATAAAAGTATGTCTTTCCATTATGACACCATAATTATTCAGTCCTCAAGGAAGAAGCTTTATCGGTTGAGAAATTTCAAATTCTTACTTTCCTTTATCATAGGTATATAAAGAGAAAGTAATGTAATAGTTTAAAAAAAAATTGAACTGAAGATTTTGACAAGTATTCGCATTTCAGACCTCCCGAAATCCTAAAAGCATATTTTTGGAGTTATGTTTGCTTGGCTGTAAACACAATAATTTAAAAACGCTTTGAGCTATACGGATGAAATTTGGTATGTGGACTTTAGACCAAATTTCTAAATTTTTCTTAAATTTTAAACGATATCTATTAGGCTACCCGAGTACAAGTGGACATGTTAATCACAAAACGTTAAAAGCAAGATAGATAAAATTTGGCACACAGAATAAACATCTAAAATGTAGATTCATATCAAATTTGGAATTAAATCTGTCGAAAAGTTAACCACCTGCCGATCGGTACTTTCACATGCATGTAAATATAATGATTCAAAAAAGTAATGTCTTAAATAAACTGATATTAAGTATGTGATCTTGAGACTACAATTGTAATTATATGTCAAATTTTGATTTCAATCAGTCGAGGAAAAGATGCTCATAACATGTATTCGATTTTCTGGTACTTACTAATTATATGCCAGCGATTAATCGCCAAAGATTGGCTGTTTTATTCAGTAAAGGCACACAATTCACGCTAAATATAGAGATTTCATAACTGTCATTTATCTATGTTTAGCATTTAGAGTTTGTACCTGTTTTCTTCTTTATACTATGAAGCGCACAGTTCTCAAGCGTGGGACACGGAAAATAAAAATTTGAACACTCTTGGCCTTCACTGTTTTGGGAAAGGTTCATAATTTTTTAGAAATTGAAGAGAAATGAAACCTTTATTAGAGAGTATGCGAGGAAGTTTTTGAGAGCTCATTCCCGCTGGTTGAATTTGGTTTGAATTATTATCCGTTTAATTGAATTAAAACTGTAACAGTTGAAAAATGTTGTTTATGAAAATAAATTGTTTAAAAAGAGCTATAAATAATGTGAATATTTTGAATTAAATTAAGAAAGAATTTCAGCACAACCCAATTTCGGAGTTACAGTTTTTATTTATTGCACAGATAATTTGTACAAAATACAGTAGGATTTGAAATCGTGCATTATCAGTAAAAAAATGCAACGTTACATAAATAGACTCATTTATTGAGATCAATATATTCATACCTTTGCATTTCGTTTCTTTCATCTAGAGCAGTCTATGCAACACACTCATATCACCAAAACTATACAATCATATTTCCAGCAATTTTTATATATGATTGAATACTTTTACCTGCAAATTTATTGAGTTTTTTTTTTAATTTTGCCTAATTAAATAGCATTTTTAATAATTGATTTAATATTTCTATTTTGTATTGAATGAACTGGTAGACACGATGCATTTCATTTCTAAAATAATTTAATCAACACAGTTTTATAGCCAGATAACAAATTTAAAGAAGTTAAGCGTTGTTCATTTTTGTTAAATGTTTAATCTTTATCAATTAAAAAAAGAAAAATAAAGTGACATAAAGATACAGAACATACAAGACACGAACTAAAATGCGTTTATAGTTTTGGTGATTTTTAAGCCTGCATATAGCCATATTGTTTCTTTAAGAAATATATAAAATATTCATAAAAGCATTATATGGATAAAATATAAACTACACATATACCCTTAATTCCTAAACCCAACTTTCGTTTTCTTTTAAAAGTTCTGTACGGAGAAAAACTTGAAAATCTATTCTAACTTTGCCTTTTAGAGCATATATTTCAGGCGTTACAATAACGTGTGAGTACAATAAGCATATAAATGATACATTCTTTTATACATTATTTACAAAAAAGAAAATCATAAAAATGTTTGCAAATGATAAAATAGCACATTTTGAAATACAAATACAAAAATAATCCTTTTCAATAGTCAAATGATACATACATTCTACCTATGCTGATTAAAAAAATAGAATACATTTCAGTTCTTTCTACTAAAAATAATACTAATTCAAATATTTTACCGTATGTATGCAAAAATTAGCAATGCATAGAAACAATATATATGTAAAATATCAATATTCAGATACATTTAATATAGAATCGATACATACAAAACAATATTAGTGCAATCGAAATCACTTTTATTTTCTATTTTTAAAATAAAAATGATTTCATTACAAAATGTACAGCAAACATTTTAAGCCTTTTTTTTCCTCACAGTTAAGAAGTATACAAGTTGTTAACTCTATTTAAATACATATTAGTATAAATTATAATTTCATCACGCGAATTTTTGATAGTCGTACAGTATCACCTCGGAATATGGTGATAATTGTTTAATATAGGAAAAGATCCGTTAAACCTTCCGATATTTTAATGAATTCTGATAAATTTTCAAATTTATTGTAGAAATATAAAAAAGCATTAATGCGTAGAGATTATGTTAAAACACAAATCCTACTTTTGCTAATCTAATGAATTATTTCTAAATAAAATTAAAACTGCCTCATTGCTTCTGAAAATAGTTCGTTTTATTTTAAAGAGAAAAAAACTGATATATGATTTATTTGCCTATTTACGTTGCTTTGCACATGCGTACACGTTAATTGAAGAAATTGGCGACAATTTCCTACCAATTTAGGATAAACTATACAGTTATAATTTAATAATTAAATATTTTTAAATAATGAATCACATTTTTAACATTTTTTTTCAAAACAACTTTTGATTTCTTGCCTAAAATATCCTCTACGCATTAGTATATTATTTTTTTAAGTTTGTGAGAATTACAAGAGGAAAGCTATCAGGATCTCTAACATTTTTCTTTAAAAAAATGAATACTCAACTATATAAATTCAGTTTCTTAAATTGAATCAATTTAAGCAGCAACTAGCAAAATATTTTATATGCAAAATTTGCTGGATCATTTATCTTTTTCAAATTTTGCATCACTTTATCATCATTCTGCAGTCAATACCTTCAGGGATACCTTACCAGTACAAATCAATTACTGTTCAGTCCGTTCTGTTGAGATTGTCAACAATCTTTTGTAAAAATTAAGACGAGTAAATCATGACTTAGGGTCTGAGATTGGAAAATTCCAGTTTTTTGACTAACTTCGGTGGAAGAGACTGTTGCCAGCAACTGTCGAAATTCGATACATAAAATGGAATTTATTATAACTAAACAAATTCAAGAGCCGGAACAATGAATGAAAGTAAAGAAAAAAAAACTTAAGAAGAACGTAACTATATGCACGTTATTAAAATTCATTGGTGTTCTATATTATTAAAAGTTTAGTACTATAAGTTCGAAAGATTAATGAACTTCAGTAATTAGATATTAAAAACGAAAAGAAAAAAAGAAGCATAATACAGCGCCGATAATTCGTTTTTATTGACTTATCAAGATTTTAAATTTTATAGCTGATATAATATTTAAATCGCAATAAATTCAAGATAAAAATATTAATTTTATTTTACAGTTTTTATTTACATGAATATATATATATTTGGTTTTGCAATAAGCTTATTATTTTAAAGCAATAATTATAAAATATCTGTGTTACATTTTAAAAAATTAATAACATCTAAAAAAAAGAAAATAATTTATAAAGGAAATTAGGTTTACTATTTCTCATTTTTTACTGAAAGATTTAGATATAAATATTATAATAAACTGCAGTCCTTTCTAGAAATTTCTGAATTAGTTTTACAATCATCTATGAGCTTGTCAAGAACATTTGAGTAGATATTTTACGAATCATCGACGCTGCATTATGATTAATTAGGAATTTTTTAAAGAAATTTTTTTCGAAAGACATTTTTATGGTTGTTGGAAATTTAAAATACGATTGAAACTATCCCTAAATTAATCTATAAGTACTTGTGATAATACTTGCAGTTAATTTAGATTTGTACAAATTACAAATATTAATATTCTAACCTAAATTTGAAAGTGATATTCATATCCACACGTTATTTCCAATATGATATTTTTTATATATAGACCACCATTAAAAAAATGTTAAGAAAAGGATAAGGCTGCACACATTTTAAGCAGTGCAGCTTCAATAATTTAATAAGTTGACCTATTTCAAAGTCCGGCCCAACGGAGACGATTTTATGCATCAAATATTGGTGGGATGAAGAACCATCAGCCTGAGGAAGAAAAGAGCTCTTCACTCAGGCCATGTTGATGGCAATGTCCAACCGCCTGAAGACCAGACGGATTTCTTCTCTTGGTACGACAATCCCCGGAATGCCGTACATGTCTGGTTCTGCGAAACCCTGCGGTAGAGAGATCTCGAAGTTCTGGAGCAGAGTGGACAGGCCGAGGAACAAAGTTGCTTTGACAAGCCCGTCCCCGAGGCAAGTCCTCTTGCCCATTCCGAATGGGATGAAGTGGTCGGGTTTGAACACGTTCCCTTGGCTGTTTACGAACCTGAAACGTGAGATATAGACAGATTTTAGAGAAGGTGGAAAAGAGAGAATGCAAATGAGGACGCGATAATAAGCTACGGAATATTCAGGTGTCATAATTAAGCAGCATCGACTAATTGCTTTAGCCCTTTGAGCGAACGAGCATCCGAGTTATTTTGTTTGGACACGTTGACGCCGGGGGTGGTTCGCACGTCCAAGTGGACTATCGGTTTTGAAAGCGTGTAAGGTTTTACGGAGATAGGGATTTCAATGTGTCTACAGATTAAATCCTTGATTTCATCAAATCGTAAAACAAGGATAGAATTTTTCGTTTTAGATTAACTGATTTTTTGTAGCCTTAAAATGTGTCGGGAAGGTTACAAATACTCTGAATGAGCACTTTAATATATATATATGTGTGATAATATATATATATATATATAATCCCTTACAAAACATTTAATGATAACAATTATTTACCATAATTCTTCCTAGTGATTTAGCATTTGTAACTGAATATTAATGACTAGTCTTGTAGTGTTGTAGTTATTTCCAATAATATTTATTTGACTTTTTTGTTATATCATTTAAAAAAAATGATTTCATTTTAATTGTTGTTGTTGTTATTATTAAAATTTTTTTTGTTATTATTAAAAACATCTCAAATAATTGTTTTTATAATCCAGATTATAATTTTTATGGATTCCTTACTTTTAGAAAGCAAGGGAGTGTGATCTTATTTTTTTGAGTATTTCTAGTAGTTATAAAAAGTCTAAGGTAACAAGTGTGCTGTTGAACTCACCTCATTGGATTGAATTTTCGTGGTTCATGCCAAAGTTGAGGGTCCATGTTGATGTCGTTGGTATTAAACATAACCATTGTATCTTTTTGAACTTCGTAACCTGAAAGTAAAGCAATTTATTAAATATTATGAAGCACAAATAATTTTGAATGACCTTATTTCGGACAGGATACTGATATCTGGTTTATAATACACATTTAGCACTATTTAGAGTAAAATATAGAAATGAAAAGATAAACTTACCGCTGATTGAAGTATCAGTTGTTGCAACATGTGGTATGATAGGGGATGAGACAACTCTCAAAAGTTCAAAGGTTGTTGCTTCGGTATAAGGCATTTGTTTTCGATCTTCCATTGTGGGAGCTCTCATTCCGCAAGTTACCCTGGCAACTTCCTCTCGGATGTTCTTGCATACTTCAGGATTGGCTGCCAGAAGATAAAGTCCCCACAGCCACAGATTGCCCAGAACGGAATGGCCTCCAATCAGATCTTCGATGATAACTTCTACGTCTTCTTTTGTTAAGGGGGACTTTCCTTCAGCTTCATTCTCCTTCAAGTAATTTGTGTAAATATCGATCAGATCTGGTGAATCGGGATTGCTGGTATGTTCTCTAAGAACAGCTTCTGTGACCTTGGAGACTTCCTTGGCTTGTTCTTTCAGTACCCGCAATTTGCGCTCAGTGAAAAGTTTCATCCAAGGCATAAAATCGATGGCATACCCTTGGAAAAGCTCGCGGAAAACTGCATCATAAATTTGGACGGTCTTCAGGAAAGTGGAGTCGGTTTCGGAGAATCGTTTGCTGCAAATGTATTGGTAGAAAATGTTGGCTGTGGTGATATTCAGGAAGAGTCGTGATTCTACTGAGTGGTTCTGAACTTTGGACAATCTGGTAACTAATTCTTGTAATTCAAACATGATGATGTCATTCATTCGTTTACCATCAGACAAAGCTATTTTTGGATGCATGAATGGATAGGCCATGTCTCTGCGTACTTTTTGTTTGTCTGACCAATCACAAAGTGCAATAGCTGCAAAATAAATAAAAAAATTGAGATTTAAAAGTTGCACTCGTTTATATTAAAATCAATATACATCTATTTATTGAAACATATTTCTTTGTCATCGATTATGCCCCTGCCTCGTCCTTCCTTTGTTCAAATGTACGCTTCCATCGCGAATAATATAATTATTACCGAATTAAAATTTACAATGTGAAAAAAAAATGTAGAATGTGAAAATATCCTTTGATTACCCTTTTGATTATGAAAGACACTCAAATCATTATTTTCATTTTACACATGTGAAAATTGACTTCTTTTTTACATCTATTAGCAAAACAAGTTTTATGTTAAACTGCAGTACGCACTTATTTTATCTCACTTTTAAAAGCTAAGTGCTTTAAAATATGCTCCAGCCTTTTCTTCTGAAATTTTTTTTAAAAATCGGCTACGGATAGTTTTAACAGACATTACAATTTATTTAGAAAATAGGTGTCATTAAAAATGGAGAATTAAATATTCATAATAACTTAAACTAATTTAATAACATATGAATACTTCAAAAAATGCGGAGTTTAAGTAGATTTTTTTTTTGCCATTTACAATTTTACTTGTTAAAAAATAAAAGGGATTATAATTGTAAGTATTACTTATACACAAAAATGTAGAATTCAGTTTGAATAACATTTGACAAAAAAAATAATAAAATATAAGCATTACTTTTTACATGTAATAATATAAATTACTTTAAAATGTGTGTTGTGTTTAATTTGAGGAATATTATATAATCACAGTGTTATCAGTGTTTTTATGCTGATAATATGAACATGTTTTTTTTTTTTTTTTAAAGAAAGTTATTTCATAATTTTTAGTTTAGAGAATTCATCATTCATGAATACTTACATAGATTCCTGTCTCCCCGAAAAATAGCATGAAACCTCAGAAAATCTGGGCGGTTGGCGAAATCATTGCTTTTGACGTATAGGACTTCTTTGATCAAAGATATGTTGCTGACGACAACGCATCGTCGACTTCCTAGTGTCACGCCATAAATATCGCCATATTGCTTTCGCAAAGCCGAGAAGGCATCCCAATGATTTTTATAGCGTCCGACAATATGAGAAGAACCTGTTTAAAGAATGAAATAAAAATTTTCAGTTGAGAACAACAAAAAGCGCAAATTCAATGCTACTTCCCAAGTAGCACTGAATGTTGCTAAATGCTGCACAATATTTTGCGATATTATATTATTCAATATTCAAGAATGTTCTAAAACATTGCAAATATTGTTTCATATCACACAATATTGCACAATATATGTATGCTACTAGGATTGCAAAAGCTCAAAATTTCTACACCTAAGTATTATTTGAATGAGTAGAAAGTAAATTTCGAATTTAAAAATATTTTTCTAAATATTCTATTTTTCCTATTTTTTAAATGATTCATTTAAAAGCAAATTAACTTTTCAAAAATGCATTAAACCGAATATTTTTTTTGTATTTTTTTGCAAAATTATTTATTTTATTAATATTTATATTTTACTATAATTAGTTATAAATATAAGTCTTTATGATTATTTTTTATGTTCTTATATTTTTTTAAAAAAAGTTAAGATTCAAATTTATTTTTCCAGTGGAACAACCATAGACTAACAAGAGTGGGATAAATATAAAATAAATTTTAAATAATAAAGGAAATTTAGATGGATTTTTTTTAGAAAATAAAGTACGGTGGCTGTTACATTTAGTAAAAAAAATTCTTAAATACTGTATCAAATTTATGATTTAAAACCATATAAATACGTTCATTTCGAAAAAAAAATAGTAAAATACTTTTCTTAAATAATAATTTCAACAGTATATAAGCAAATAAAATAAATTCGAGATATTTAAATATGTTTATTCATTATAATTAGAACATTTTAAACTTAAGAACACGGAATAGAAATGAAGACCTGAAGTCCCGAAGGCGCATGATTTCATATGAAAACATTTTTGTGAGTTTTTATGGATTTACCCTTTTAACAAATACAGAAAAGCAGACACTGTAACTTACCCATGACTGGTAACCCTATGGGGCCGGGTAGCGTCTTCAAGGTTTGCTTCTTTCTTGATCGGAGATGGACGAACATTAAGACGCATGCAAATGCGACCAATACGCCGCCCAAAATCAAAGTCAGGGGAGACACAGAGATAAAGCTCATCTTTTTCGAATCGCAGACAATCTAGGCTGTGAAAAACAATGATTGTTAGGAGAAAAATGAAATGATTTTAAAAGTTTTTTTTTTTAAATAAAAAAAAGGTTTCTTAAGCTTTGCTAATTTGCAGAATAAATAGAAAAACAGAACGAATGAAGTAATAAAGACATAATTATTAAAAATTTAAAGAAATAATGGAAAGTTTATTAAAAAATAAATATTTAATTAAAAATTAGCTGAATGCTCTCTAAAATTAATTAATTTTTAATGAAATGAGCATTCTTGAAATAAACAACTCTTCATTCAGTATCATTTTATTTAGGTATTAATGACCATACAACAATTAAAAATTAATTTATTACTTATTAATAATCACATGATTAAGAGGGAATAATTTGAGACTTTTTTTACCTGTATTATGACTATAGAAGGTAATAACAATAAATAAAACTAAATTCCCGCTTTAATAGTTGCAAGAAAAGCGCGACTAAGTATTCTTGGGCACAAAACGGAAGAGTTGCGCATTGAACAAGAAATCCCCGTATAATGATGTGATTGAGCTCAATGAAGTGGCTTTCTATCCCTGATGTCCCAGTTTAAAGAAATACGATTTCCAGATGTGGTAGAACAACTTTGAGAAAGGAGGGCATTTAAATTCGGGGACAGAATTTGGAAATAATAATAAAAACTATTTTTAGTTGCACCATTATGTTTTATTCAAGAACTTGTGAAGTCCTTGAAAATAAAAATACTGGATCGGTAAGTGTCTGAATTAATTCTATATTATAAATATATGTTACTATATTATTAAATATAAAATAGCATCAAAGATTCTATTCGTGTGATGTCAGAATCACATGATATGTGTAAATGCGCACATCTGTAATTAACTGCACGTTGTCTTACAATGCTTATGACGTGCATTCGGTTTGCTCTTGTAAGCTGTGTAATATTTATCAGCATTTAAATAACTTTTTTAAATCAGTATGTAACTTTCTAACATGAATGGATTTTACAAAGAAAATTTGCTTATTAGTTAAACAAATAATCAAAGTATCGCCGAAGAGTTTATGAAATTGGAAACAATTGGATTTTGAATGTTTCTTTAATTTTGTTTGCAGTTGCAATTTTTTTATTCCTTTAACGAACCAAAAGTTTAATTAAGGTGAAAACAAAGCATAAATGGCCAAATCAGAATTACAGTTTAGTTAAATATTGATACTATAATGATATTAACTGCAAGTTGAACTACATTAATTTAATAAATAAATTATTGTAGTAATAAATAAATAAATTCACGTAGTAATTTTGATATAAAATTAGTGATCCAAATATCATTTAAAAATTAACATCAATCAATATTTAAAACTTTAAGCAACAGTACAAACATTGCCTTTTGAATATTATTATAATTTTTTTTATCACAAACCTAAAAAATTATTTTTGTTAAAAAGCGAAAAAATAACAAGTAGAATTAGAGAAAAATTTCATTGAATATTTAAGTAAAATAGAGTAATAAATTGAATTTTTGAAGCAAACCGCAGCTTAGGAGGTAAAGAACTACGCGCATCTATTTTAATAGCCCCACTAATTACACATACGATTGTAATAAATTATGCACCCATTTTCAAAACCGTATTTTGACACGAGCCGAAAATGCCCCGTTACATCTATCTTTTCCTTGAAGTTAAACTTCGCGAGGTAAAGCCGTTGGAAGGAAGCAAGTTAGTTTTTCACGTAAACATAATTGAGCAGGTATAATTCGTCGAACTTTCTGTCCAATGTTTAGATTACATTATTGATTGAACCCTTTTATGGATAATAAAAACTGCAAATAATATTAAAAATAAAGTGAATATTGTATTATGATTGAGTCAAAGTATTGCTGAGACAAAGAAGGAATATTTTTTTTCTTATTAACATGTTTGAACACCAATATTTTGAAAAAAGAGAAATAGAGAAGATAAATCGTTTACATTTATGCATTTTGTTATTATTTAAGACCAGTAAACTAATAATCATTATATGATTATGAATCATGGATAATAAAAATTTTATTTTACCATAAACTATAATTTATTTATTAACTTCAAGATTTTCTTAAATTTTTTCTTTATATAAGTGGAACTACAATTCCTTTTTATACAATTTTCACTTAGTTTTGTTTTATGAATTTTCTTAGACATTTTGTATTACTATTACATTATATATGTAATTATTATTACATTGTTTAAAATGTATTTATAACTGGCTGTATTTTAAAACAAATACATTTTAAGTATAAAAATAATAAATTAATAAATATATAAATTAAAGTCACAATGAAATACAGAATTATTATTTCAAAATAATAAAAAGAGTTCTTTTTGATCAATTTGGAATCAAATCTAAATTTAATTTATTCTGAAACTGATGAAAAGAACTATATACACATAAATAATAAGATATGTTTTCTAAAAAAACTGTAAAGTGCTATTAAGAGATTATAAAAATCTACACATTTTAAGAATCAACTGTTCTTAAAATATGTAGATTTTTTAGAAAAAAAAATTATTCATCAAAAAATACTTTTAGATTTGTTTTATAAAGTAGTATTTGAAAAATTTCGAAACAAAATAGAAAAATAGTCTACAAAAAATTTTGAAGTACAATAAAAGAAATACATTCTCTTATTAAAGAATTTGAGATACAAAAGATAAATTTTTAAACAAGTATTTGTTATGTTCAAAGTGACAAGTGGATTTGTCACAATTTCTAAAATGATATAATTTAAATTATTTATCTTAACATTTTTACATCAAAAAGACATTCGATTGTGATAATTCGTTCAAGAAAATCTTGTATTTAAGTTTTTGTTAAATAAATAAGGCAACAAATATAATGAATTATAAGAATCTTTTAACAAAACATTTTAAGGCAATACAGAAGAAAATGTCCAAAGGTACTATAAAAATAATCTGCATCTATATTAATGATTTTTCTCCTTAATATCAAACTTTCACATTATTAAAAAGAATTTGCTATTCCTTAAAGTACAGAACTGTTGTTATTTAAATAATAAAATTCTTAAAAATTAAAAACATATCTCTTTTAAAATAATTATATTTATTTTATTTTTAAATCTTTCTTCGAAATGCATTTTTTACTAGAATTTCCTTTTTAAAATAATTGTTGAATTATGATTTTATTAGAAAAAAAATAAGGATTAATTAAAACTTATTAGTAGGCTATACTTATAGTTATTTTGGTTCCGCAACGTAAAAGCTCAGAATAGCATACCTTTATCCTAAGAGTATAGAAACACGCTGGATATCAGAGTTTTTTCCACCTCAAGCTGTGCTCCCCTAAAGGCTTCTGAAGCTCACCTTCTCCAACCTGCTGGCTTCCCACAGCTTTATATACCGGATTAACGCATCTCTGATTGGAGGATAGGAAAATCCTTCGAGAAAAAAAACCCTCAGTTGTAAAGCAAGTGCTTTTCTCTCGCGTCATTGGTAGAAGGGGTGGACTTTCAATCACTGCTTTTATTTTGATTGCTGCAGCTTGGAAGAGAGGAGTGACTAAAGGAAAAAAGGTGCAATGCAAGTTTTTTTTCTTTTTCTGCATTTTATGATCCCCCCTCCCCCCACCTTGCAGATCGTAGGGGAAAATCCTTCTTTTTTTGTTATCTGTCTAATGGAGTTTCGGACATTTTAAAGGTATTTTATGAGCACCATCCTTTCGTATTTCGTGCTTTGGATTTTGAGATCTTGGTAAGTGTGATCATTTTAAGGAAAAAAAAAAGCTATATTGAAAGAGGAAAAAAAAGCTGAATGTTCGAATTGATAAAAAATATAGGAATAATGGTTTACGTGATAAGCACAAGAAGTTTTCCTTTATATTAGATAAAAAAAATGCCAAAGCATTTTTTTTTCTACATTTAGTGATAGAATAAGTGTTAAAAAAGAAATCAGTAATGGGGTTTCCCTTTTTATTTCTTTTTTTTTCTGTTTAGTTGCAATAGCCTTCACAAGTATTTGAACATGTTTATATAGAAAATTGATAATTTAATAAAACTGGGGATTTATAAAGCCCTGTTATACGAAAGTGTAATATTTTGTCTGAATTTAACCATGAGCACTTGAAATAAGCCTTTTAAAATGTTTTCAGAAGAAAAAAAATATTTAATAATATTTAAATGAATGAACGATTCCTGACCTCTGGATCTGAGGAATACATAGAAAAAAATCTAATTACTGAAACTAGAATAAATAATGGCATATTATGGTAAACCAGAAATAAAATCCTAATACTAAAAATAGATAAATACTTTTCTCTTTGAAGATATTGATAACTTTTATAACTGTCATGTAACTTTTTTGATAACTGTTATGTAAATCTATAAACATTTGAGAAAAGTAAAAAAAAAAGCATTGTTTTATAAATTTGAAATTAACAATTTATAAAAACTTTGTTAAAGTTTTTAAACTTTAAAAACACTGAATGTTTGAATAGAATTTAATTGCAAAAATCTCTCTTTTTTCAAATCAAATGTCCAATATAATTTATCAATCAATAGTTGCATTATTTCAAAATAAGCAAAATAATCACAAAAAATAGTTATAACGTAAATATGAATTATGATTAGGGAAAAAGAGTAATCATTTCAAATTCCAAAACTCATTAGATAATTGCAGTAAAATCATTTAAATATGAGAAGGTAAAAAAGGAAATTTGGGTTCAGAGAACAAAAATGTGTTAAAAAATAAAACGTGTAATGATCATAGTTACCTCTTTTACTCTTCAGATATCAAAGTTGCTTTAACGATTTTTAGCGCGCCTTGAAATGAAAAATTAGATCACGTTAAATTTAAACAAAAGAATTCTAGATATAAAAATGTATTACCGTTTGTATTCGAAAACACGGCAGAAATGATACAAAGTATTCCTCTGCTTTCTCCATTAACCTTTCAATAACTTTTTAAGTGACGTAATTTTCAGTCTGCCGTGAGGCTTAGGACAGCACATTTATGTATTAGATTTACTAACTCTCTACTTTCATTGCTCATCAGTTTCAACCAATAGAAAAAATTTTGCTATTTCAGCAGTCTACAATTCAAAACTTTGCAGTATCAATTGTGTTTCCTTTTCTCTTCATACTGTTGAAAGGAATTCGAAGAAACTGCTTTCCTAATTTTAGTTTTTAAAAAAAATTCTTGGAAAAAATCAATAATTAGATTTGAAAAATCGAATAACTGATGACTCCATTGTGTAATTACCAGTGATACTATTTTATTTTAAAGAAATTTCATTGCGAATACTAAAATAAGCATACAAGAAATTTAAATATGTCTATAATAATGATCTAAATATTATGAATAAAAAATACAATCTGGTCTAATAAATTATGATTTGTGATATTGTAAATTACTCTTATAAAATATTTAATAAAATTGTTATGGTAAAATGATAAGTAATTCTAATTAATAATATTAATTGAATAATAATACGAATTTAATAGATTGTGATCCATAATTTCAATTAGAAACCTGCCACACTGGGCATGAAACATAATCTGTTTCATCAATATTCTGTATTAGATGCATAGATATTTTCATAATTAGAATAATAAAAGCAATAATAATTATTTTTATAATTCTAATTGTCAATTTAGATAATTAGAAAAAGCAAGTAATTATGATTTCCATATTTTGATGAATATTTTGCGTTGTTCCAAATAGTAAGATTAATCAATTGATTTATTATTATTATTACTTGCTTTTAATTTTCAGAATTATTAAAAAGTCATACAATTGTAAAATATCACAATAATCTTCAAATACCATTTGGTTTTCTGCTCGATTATCTATGCGATTTACAACTGCGACTTTCTCAAAAACTTTATTTATCAAAACTATATATTAATAATAAAACAATTACAGAGTTCAACGCACAAAATGCACCATTTTCATTCCAACTCTTCTGCGACAAAATAAAATAATAATTCTAAATTAATATATTTAATTCACAAAAAAGCTGATATCTTCTCTAATGGGAAAGTATTAAAGTTTCAACGGGGGAGGGGGAACGACACAGGTCTTTATTTTCCGTCAAATGTCCGTTTAACAAGCATTCTGATGCACTACACCCATCTACATAAGAAGTGAGCATATAAAATATATTTAACTATTTTAGAACTTTCTCTTAACATATCTTCTTGTTTATTTTTGAAATTTATTTTTCGATTCAGAAACATCCTGTAAAGAGCAGAAGGATCATGTATTACTTCAGAAATTCATACTAAAGTCAGCAGTAACGAAAAATAAGCTAAATAGAACCGTGTGACGAATAATGAACGATGATGTAGGCAGAGGAAAGAGATAATTTAATCTAGAAGCATTTCGGAATTGACTATATTAACACTGATATCAGAGGTATTGTAAAATATTGAATAATTTTACACTCATTCTACAGCCAATAAATCAATCGATTCGAGTTAATGTAATTAAAATTAAATGAATAGTGATGTTAAATAGCAATTTTAGATAACACAATTTTTCGGATACTTTTATTGTGTCCATAAAAATTTCTAATCTTTTTTCTAATAATCTTTTTTTTTCTTTCTGCGACGTCCTTTCTTTTTTCATGCCAGTATTAAAGTTTGATTTTGTATCATCATCACTAAAATCTTTGATTTGTCGTGAACGCAAATCAATTCGAGCTGTAATTGAAATTGACATTTATAATCAATAAGAGAAAATCCAATTTTAATGTGATTTATTAATCACATTAAATAAAATTTTAATGTTATTTAACAACTACCAAAGAAATTTAAGAAAACAAAGGCATTTTTTTTTCAAACAATATATTAAAATTGAAAGCTAATGTTTTGTGGATGAACTTGTAATTTAATAACATATATTGACTGAACGATTCTCTGTTAAAGGCATCTTAATATTATTGGCGATAATAATGGCGACTTTGCAATGTAAACTTGGTTAATCAGTATTAATTAGGAATAGAATAGAGACCAATTACTTAAGAGTGACTATTAATCAATTAGAAATGGAATAGAGAACAACGTTTTTCTTTAACCACAGTACACAGATATTGTACCCTATCGTCTTTTGAAGATCACTGAAAATACTGTTATTGTTCCATTTCAATTGAATGCCTTATAAATGATGCTTCTTATTTTCTCACAAAATGTGCTTTTCATCATTAAATTGTAACAGATCTTGTTAAAGCCGTCTTATTTAATAATATTACACATGTTCTGTTATGCCCATGAACATTCATGATGTAAATCAAACCCCATGACATTATAGGGCCATTAAAAATATAACTGTCCGAGCATCTCCTAACTGCATATCATCTTCCGTGATACTGTAGATTTATTTTTTTATTCATCTTATAAATTGGGCGAATAATAAACATAACCTTTTTTTTTCTTTAGCTTCGGATAAAGGAAGAAAATTTTGCGATGAAATATTTGCTAAGATAATAAAAACTGGTTAACATCCACTGCAACAATAAAAGTATGTTTTTTAAAAAATGTCAAAATTTTAAAAAAAATTGCGCAATATATAAACTAATATCATTAAAAAGAAAAATTTTTGAATTTTAAAATTGAAGACATTCGAAATCTCGTTCACTATTTAATTAGTTAAAATATGAAGACATTTCTGTGGTACATATTTCCAACCTTTAAAGTATATTTGTTTGAAATTTGGTAAGTCTAGTTTAAACGGTTTAATTTAAATTGCAGTAATATATGCCCTCGCACATACATCCACACATCGGCGCTAATCTTTTTTTGTTTTGTTTATTATTAGTAGTGATAATACAATGTTTGTTCGTTTCTGTCTATAAGAAAAATGATCACGATATTAGCTTGTTAAAATAATTTTTTCGGTGAAATATAAAAAGATCATTTTAAAGAAATCTCAGGGCCTGTTTTTTCAGTTGTCTCAGTTTTTTTCCTTAGAGATTTTGTATTAGAGTTTCATTTTAGTTTTTAATTTCTGAGAAAATGAATACTAAACCATTTTTACTCCACCCTCCTTTTGAACTAATGATTAGTACAAATTTTTTTACTTAATAACTGGTAACAAGGCAAACATTGTAAAAGGACAGAGTTAAATAGAATGCTAAAAATGTTATGATAAATTGTGATGTTTATAACAATAGGATTGTAAGTAGTGAATGGAATCATTTCAGATTCTGAATTCTGAAAGTTTTATCAATTCAAATAAAATATCCAGTACAAAAAATTTGTATTTCGAATGAAGAACTATTCAATAACAACAACCAGAATGCAGATTTTGAGATTCAAAAAATCTACAAAAAAATTTATGAAGCCGTATTTTTCCGATATTGATTATCGTATAATAAGTAGATTAATGTGCAAATGATTGGAATCGGTTTGACTTTTAAAAAGTATTCGCATTCTTATAAAGTTTGAAATATCGAACTCAAAATTCAAAAATATGGTTGATTCTAAATTGCATGAATATGGTTTTCTTCTTCTTCTTTTTTTTTTTTTTTTTCAAAATTTCTGTTCTTGAATCCAATGAACTATATCCCAACATAATGCAATGTTCATTTATAACAATAATAATTTTAAGAACATTTTTTGAAGAGTTTTCTCCTAATGAAAGAAATGAGAAATATTATATTTAAAGTTAAAATAACTTTTTCTCAAAAAGGAATTTATTTATAGTTGTAGTTTTAATGATTTATATTAAAAAGGAATATCATTTATATGTTATATTTAATGTTTCATTGTTTTTATTACTTTAAATTCATGTACATGCATAAATTAGAGTGCTTTTAAAAAAACCTATAAAATTTTTCATTAAAACTTAATTAGTAAATACCGATAACAGTGAAGCAGAAGAGGATAAAAAAAAT
Source organism: Argiope bruennichi (assembly GCF_947563725.1). Lineage (NCBI taxonomy): Eukaryota > Metazoa > Arthropoda > Arachnida > Araneae > Araneidae > Argiope > Argiope bruennichi. Next base: position 84,289,942 of record NC_079152.1, read on the forward strand.
ATGCTACTTGTAAGAATCGTGTAATTTAAAAATCAAATGATGTGCAATCAAATAAATAGATAAAAGGTAAAGGATTTAAAGAAATATAATCAAAAATATGGGTAGCATATTTTTACTCCCAAAGAAAAAACGAAAATCTATTTCTTTTTTCCTTTTTCGTACTCGAGAAAGAAGAAAATATTTTCATCACGTTGCTTATGTTTGAATCGTAAAAATAAACGCTGAAATTTCAAGTTTTTTTCTATGTGAGACTAAGAGAGCTTCGACTCTCCAGGCATTAAATAATGAATACTAAACAATATTTTTCCAATCACCACTCTTCATATAACTTGAAAATATCAACAATTTATATACACACATAATCTAAAGACATTAAATAATTTCATTGCATGTCAATTGATAATTTACAAACACTAATTACTTAAAATTTTGGTATCCTAATTTACTCGTGAGGAAATATAAAACGACACATATCTTTAAAACAAGTATATAATAAAATATGAGACAGTAAGAAAAAAGAAAACCACTTAAATCTTTCAATTCACTTCACCGGTGTTGTAAACCACGAGTTGCAAAATACTGGGGGAATTCTACCAGCATTATTTTAACGACTATCAAACAATCCCCACTCCCTCTTTTCTTATCAGCTTTCCTGAGATAAAGTCATTTCTTATGACTATATATTACTTGGTCTACTTACTGTATAGTATTTCGGAAGCTGCACAGTAAGTGCTTGTTTTTTCCCCGACTTGTAATTTTGTTGTCACAGTCGTGTGAAAGATGTTATTATAAAGAATTATGACTTGACCTCCGTACCAACTGTGACACATTTTCAAAATAGATTTTCTTTCTTCCATTCAGTATATTTTTTGTTGAAAATGCTTTTAAAGGGACTTAATAGCTAGTTTGATGATATCTTTATACAGTTAATAGAATTCTCACAAACTAAATGTATATATAGATGCATATTATTAAGCTGAATATTAATTTTTGAGCTTTTTAAAGATGATAAATGTGCATTTTTTCTTCTGTTTCTCTTACTCTTTTTCACTCTTGTCTTATTTTGACGAGAGGAAAGTGACAAATGTAAAGTTAAATGAAAAAAAGAAATGAAAGACATAATGAGAAATGTATATGATATAAAGTGTGATTAGAATGCACAAAGATTTTATGAAGATATTCTTCGACAGGAATCTCACTTTACAAACTTTGTTGCTAAAAATATGAGGAACTATCTTTCCTATTGCTGATATTTTTCAAAGAAAAAATTTAATAGATAAAGAATCAACACCAAATGAAAAGATTGTAGATTAGTTATTAACTCTAAATATTGAAAACAATACCGATAAGGAAGAAAGCACTATGATCTTTTAACAATAAACATGGCATCCTTTTAGGTTCAAACGGCGGAAAAAATACCTTCTTAAAAGTTATGTTGTAACTAAGAAAATTAATGACTGTTTACGAAAGCAGAAAACAAGCAACTTGTTTAAATTTGTCTATTAGCATTAACAGCCGTACGTGACATAAATAATACTGAAGCCATAGTTAAGCACAATTCACGTAGTGATTAACGCGTCAAGACATCAAAGCATATTAGGTAGATAGAGTTATAAGTATAAGAGATATAAGTTTATAGAGATATAAGGTTGATAATTTAAAGTAGAATCCATTGAAGAATTTCAAGCAGTTACAATTTTAGCCCTTAAAAAAACCGAGGTTTGTTGTTTATTATTTCTACAAAACTGTCGAAAAATATTTAAATGATCTATTGCAGAATAACTTCCTATCTTATTTGAGTTTTGAAGTTACACAACTCCGCTCCTTTTTTTTAATATACTATCTACTTGTTTTGCAACTGTTTATCAACAGACTCAGAAATTGACAATATGAGTATCACCATTCTTAAAGTCATACTTGCTGAAATTTGGAGCTCTCGGAGCTTTAAATAATAATTTTGTTTTATCTCTTTTCAAAATAATACATTAAAAATTTCAATTATTTCGTCAATTAGTTCAACTTATTTGAAGGTTTTATTATATGTAGATGATAAATCACTAAAATGAGGTAGTATGTCTTTTCTTTAAAATATATATGCAAATATTGAGAATAAATATAACCTTCAAAATCCAGTTTAAGAAAATATAAAAAAATATATCAGCCTATAAACAAAATCGAGTTTTGGAGCTACTCAGTAATTTTAAGTATTTCAAGCTTGAAAATAGACTATAAATATGTTGAAGTAATTTATTTAAATACAATTTTATCAAATTGAAAAGATTAAATTAAATTAAATTGTAAAAAAAAGAAAGTTGATTTAATCAGACTCTTCTAAAGTGCATCAAGATTGTAGCAATGTTTGCACTACACTCGCTTTTATTTTCATAAATTTTTGAATCTTCAATGACGATTTCAAATTAAACATGGAAAGAACAAATGCTTCCCTCAATTATAATGAAAATGTTTCCAATGCAATTAATCTCTATCTCTTCTAATAATAAAAGAGAATGAATGTATGTGTGTATAAGCCAAAACATTTAAACTTAAAAATGCAAAATGTGCCACAGATATAATTTGGATGTTGGGAATGCATATCTCGGTGAGATATATGCTTTCTTAATGAATTAAAATTAATTTTCTTAATGAATTAAAAATTAAGTGAGATTTCAGCATTTCTGCAATATTTGCGAAATAATACTTTTGTACAGAAACATTTAGTGTTTAAAATTTGAAACTTGCATTCCGAATAATGCCAATTTAATTGCTATGCATTTTTTTCAAAATTTGACGACTTCTGAATTTTTGGATTATTTTCAACTATAGATTTCATAGTTGCAATCTACAACTAAAACCCTTTTGATTATCGCATCGAATATTTAATCCCATAATTTTCTTCAATTTTTAAAAACTAAAAAAAGAAAGATTTTAAAAAATTATCTGTGCATTTTATTTAAAAAATCAGAAAGGGAAATAACGTTATTATAAAATATAAAGTGGTATTTGAGGGATTAGAAATATGTTAGCATTTAAAGCCATTATTAGGTTTTGGGACTCAACACTATTGGGCAAACTAGGTTGAAAGAATCAGGAAAATCAATTTATACGTAAGAGATATAATTGAAATCAAATCCAAATAATATTCCGGCAAACCAGCTGGACGCCAAAAGTAGCTAGACTCTATATTTATATACCTCTATTAATAACAAAGGAGAATGTGTGCGTGTGTCTGTTTCCTTGTGTTTGAGCGCTCTAGGAAAGAAGAAGCCAAACCCAGAGCTCAGAAATTTGTTACAAATGTATTTTGAAAGGTAGAAATATTCCTTTGGTAGCAAATTTTAAAATTTTTTAATTAATTAAAAATTAAGAAAGATTTTGTTAATTTCCCACAATGACTTTAGAAGATATTATACCGCACAAATCATTTTCATGCTATCCTAAAAATCATCTTTCCATTGATAGAATTTAAGTTCCTATATAACTTTATTTTATGGAAATTTTTTTGTCATAAGAGAAAGTATTGTAATCGTCAAAAAAATCTGAACTCGAGTTTTTAACGTGTCCCCACGTTTTAGACCTCCTTGAGTTCGAGACCTTCCTGCATTTGAAGAATACATGCGTTTCATTTATTCTGTCTGTCTGCGACAAAGATAAATAAAATGATATGAACTAGATGGTTGAAATGTGGTTACAATTTGAAGATTTCTTTCAAATTTTGAGCAAATTCTATTTGGAGGAAGTCGTACTGCCCAATTTTTCAGATATAAGTTAACATGATAAAAAGCGAAGAAAGCAAGATGGATAAAATTTGGTACACAGATTTAATATTTATTGTGTAGACATCTATAAAATTTTGAATCAAAGCTAACAAAGAGTTGGCCAACTGTCAGTCGGTATTTTGAGAAGCATGTAAGCTTTAAAAATCAAAGACTCAATCACTTAAATATATCAAATATGTTACATAATTTTGTGATTACAATTATAGTTATGTCAATTATAGTTTGGAAAAAAACGGAGCTAAAACACAAATTCGATTTTCTGGTACTATTAATCGATCGCCAAAAAAAAAAAATGCCAAAGATCAACGATGGATTCAATAAAAATTCTAAGTTCATGTCAAAGATTAATATTTTCTAACAACTGTATGTCGATGTTATGCAGGACGTTCTCTGCCTTAACCAAGATCCAATATTTTGTGCGGAGTGAGGGAATAACATCTTTATCTAAGAATATGCGAGAGAATTTTGGGGATCACTCCCGCTGATTAATTTAAGAAATAATTTTAAGTTTATTTCCTAACGTCATACTCATTGTTGCAATTTATTAAGATTAATCCAAGACAGAATTCTACACTACTTTATTCCTGAAGATTGGGTCTAAACTGAAAAGTATAATGATTCGTTTTAAGACAATTCATAGCCAGGATATTTTGATCTTAATTGTGTTCAACTGAAATCCAGAAAAAGTCATCTCCAACTGGATCCTATTTGTTTCTTAAGACTTTTTATGAAATTAACAATGAAATAAAAATACTGTTGAGTTCTAGATTAAAAGGTATTTTGTTTTCATTAATAAATTGCTTAAAAAAAGATTAAAACTTAAGAAAATAGAAATTATAAATAAATCCTTTTTTCTACTTATCACATAAAATATGCGATATATATTGTGTGCATGTTTACTTCATTATAAGGTAACTCAGTTAATAAGAACGGTGTAAGTTCAATAAAATAGTTTTAATTCGATCTGAACCTGCCGAAAATTGTTGAACTTAACCTTTTGCATTCAGATGATTCTTTCAGGCACCCATACAAGACGGTGCTTCATTTTAAGTAGATTACTATAGAAAGACTGCCTATTGCAATGATTCACATGACAGGATTGCGGAAAAATCTCTGCAGTTCTTCACCGATCATAGTCCTTAAAACCCCAAAACAACCCTACGTTCAAACGTTTATATATATTTGCGTATAACGCTTTTCCCATGTGAACAGGATAATTAGAGTAATTTTGTTTGAATTTTAACTGGCTTGGAATGTGTTGTTAGAAATGTAAAAATCTCGGACCCATTCATAAATGACTCGTCTAGCTCAAAGCGGTGGAAATAGTGGAGTGGTGACATTTTCATTTCGCTATAACTTTCTTAATACTGAATATAAAAAATAAATCCAATTAGCCAAATTAGCGCATTATTAAGACAAAAAAAACTTTTGTATTTAAAGTTTTTCTATAACTGCAATACCGTAGAAGTTATGAACTGAAAAGTTATTTTCACACCCTCATTTTGAATGTTTCTAACATCAATAATTTATATTGCCAGATAATAACTCAGATGTCAAGAAATCTAGCTTTGCTTTCCAGCTTGCCGAGTGGAATTTTTAAGTTTTATTTATTATTTCTTATATTTTGATTGTTGAAAATATCTATAGAGTGGTATTCCTTTTCAGAGAATATTCATTTTAAAACAATTATAAATTCATTTTTCGGACCAATAAACAAAATTCTTGTATCAGTTGAGTAGTTATGATGGAATTACTTTTCCGAGAGCTAAGGTATTGTAGCATCGTCATGAAACGTATATACTGTTTCTATTTCTTAAATAAATAAATAAAAAATCAGTTTTGTGAAAATACCGAGTGGAAATACCGAGCGGTGCGAAGATAATTTGAAATAAGTAGTTAGACCCTTATAAAAAGCTTACTTAAAAATTACTATGTGATGCAATTCTTCTTGAACCATATAAAAATTCTTTTAAAGGAAGTATGTCTTTATGGGCACAAAGAAGGAAATATGTTTTGTCATATAAGGTTGGAAGGTAACAACACCTAGATGTAGGAAAATTGCTTACGATGCCTGATAGAAATTCGATTTGGTTCAGAATTAAACTGTTAAATAATATACGAAATTTCTGGTAATGATTTCAATCCTTAAAAATTTCTATAATAAAGAAAGCTGCAGTTCTCACAAGTGTTCAACCTATTTAAAGAGCATATTAATTGTTCTAACCATAAAAAAAATCACCACCTTGAAAAAAAAACTAAAATATGGACCTTAAAATGTACTTCTAATTTTATGAATAGAATTTCGGTAATAAGGTAAATATGATGGAACATTCTTCATATGCCCTTTACGACAGCAAATATAACGCATCCAAAATTATAACTAAAACGGCAACTTAACCTTGAGATTGAAACATGAAATGCTTGAACCACACTTCAAACCAAATAACTGCTTTGAGAGAATGGGGAATTGCAAATGCCTCGTTGAAACCGTGAGTAAGAAGAAAAAAAGGTGGGAGCGACCAACCTTAGAAGTGAGGCCTCAAAAAGGTGCTTTAAAATATGTAAGATGATCTAGGCGGCATTTTATCGGCACTCAAAAAAAAAAAAAAAATGGGAAACCGGGTCTGTTCAAAGTTGAGTTCATGGTCTCAGCGGATTTTGAAGGTAAGGTTGTGAAAGATTAAATGGAACCGAGTGTTAATTGTTACGAAGGAAAATGTCAACTAGATTGTTTTGCTTCAGTGTTTCTTATGTTTTGTGATAAAAAAAAAATGTTCTATTTTTTTTTCTACACTCGGAGGTATTTTTTTCTTGTCAAATTCTTATGGATGCATTAGGTGTGAAATCAATAATTAATTCGAAAGACATTTTTAAGAATAAATGCTTTCATTTTTGTACGATATTCTACCATATGTGCTGATAGCATTATACATTTAATTAATTTTTAATTAAAAATTTATTTTATATTGAATTGTCATTTCGAATGATATGCAGGTCTGAAATATTAAAATTTTTAAACCTGTCATGATGACCACACACAGAATTTCTGCTTGTCAAAAGAAAGATGAATTCTAATTTTCTAGCTAAATACAATAAAATGGTATAATTGATTTCAACCGCAGATACTTTTTGAAACTGGTAAAAAAATGATCACCACTACAGCTCCAGAAACAGATTACAGTAAAATAACCTAATAATTTTTCATCGGCGAATATTTTAGAAGTGGATAAAAAACGATCACCATTACAATTACAATTAGAAAGGAGATAAAAGAAATACTCAGTTGCTTTTCAATTTGCATTTGTATCAGTTGTCTAATATATTCTAAAATGTTAGACATTTACAATGACTGCAGTGTGGATGAAGCATGGTATGATACATATTAATTAGGCTGTTGCGAACAGCGGATTTCTTAGACAGTTTCTAAAACCTATTTATTTGCTATCATTGAATTAAATTTCAAATCTAATTTAATATATTTCAATTTTTTTTCTTTATTTGTAAAAATCCCACCCATTAGTGAGAAAATTTATTGTATTTCCAGTATTATAGCAATGACTTATTTCAAGACCTAATTGAAGATACGATATTAAGAAAAGTTTAGTCAAATAAATTACAGATCAGTGTTTCTTATTTGATAAAATATCAAAAATGGTTTTATACAAGAAAGGTTTTCTTCATTGAAACCTTTTTGATGTCTATAAATATGCAAGTATTTCTATATATATTAATCAAAGACTCATTTTAAACTTAATCTATGACTACCATTCCCCCCCCCAATGACTGTATGACCCCCTCCCCCCAATATGCAACTACGAAAGAAGAATAAAATATATTTTTTGACTTATTATATCTTTAGACAACAAGGCAGAAAAAAAAATGTATAGAATACAAGTTATTTTAAATAACTTCCATTTCACAACATTTGTAGCTCTTCCTTCAAGAAGACATGCAACCGTAGACTAGCATGCTGACCAATAGACCAGACAAGACGACAAGGCTGGAGAATGGTCAAGTAGTCAGAGGAAATGACTATAAAAAAAGTAATATTTTGACATCCTAGAAACATCCCATAAAATAATAACTTTGAAAAATTTGGATAAAAATGATAATCTAATGATTGTCAGATGTACAGCATGTCTTCCTTAACAACGCCTTTCTTACCAATTCTACTTCTAGCGGATCTTTCTTGGCTCTCTTTATTACTATTAATGGGTGTAAAAATCTAAGATTTACAATCGCTACTATGTTAAAATAGTGATTCGTTTTGATAATGACCAGTAATTATCATGGCAATATTGTTAAGCATAAGCATTTGAATACGTCGTTTCTGGCGGTGAAGTAGAGGATGACATTTGCTTTACAGAATGAATCTCCAGAACTTTGATTTCTTAATAAAAATCTACCAAATTTCAAGTTCCTGATCATCACGATTGGGTAGATTCTTGATGAGTCACTCAAAGAGTTGAATTGGACATTTCTATATGCAACAACTGGTGATAATAAAGATATTCAGCGAGATAAAAAAAATAAATCTAAAGAGATTGATTTTTATTCCTTCTTGGATGAATTTTATTTAACTTTAATTATCTGAATTACTAGAGATTAAGTCGGATTTCTATCTTACTGCAATTTTCATAATGTTTCAGACCGTTGATACCACTTTTCTCGAGATAACCACAATTTCTGTTGTTGTTAAAAATTGTAATCTTTTGAGAAATTTAGCAATATCTAAGACATCTTTCCAGTCATTAAATTACTTTTTAAAAAGTCTTTTTTAAAGTTGGTGGATATAAAATTAAAGCATTGAATTTAGTACATTTTCTACACTTTCTTCTTTTTTTGTAAATGGACAAGAAAGTAAACATCATAATCCTTTAAAGAATCTCTTAATGATTTATGCAATAGGATGGATTTTGGACTATTTTTAATGTGTGGTAAAGAAAATTAAAAAAATGTAGTATGTTGGATTTCTTGTTATATTTTGATATTATCGAAAGAAGCGTCTAAAAGATGTTCGCCTTTTACAGAATTGGTTAAGTTTCAAGATTAACTTGTAAAATGTACGATTATTTTCGAATATGAGATAACTGAATTGAAAAGTGGAATTCTATAACAATCATGTCCTTTTGATATAAAATAAAAATAAATTTTGAATCAAAATAATAAAAAAAATAATGTTCGAGTCCCCTACGTGAATTTCCTAATGCGACCCAAAATTGTGTTAAATGTTATTCTTTTATTTCTAAATATTTCTTTTTTAATTCATAGTGTTTAAAATTTCGTTTTCAATATTACAATAAAAAAAAAAAGGTTCCAAAAATTGAAAAAGTTCATGCAGCGTACGTGTGTGGTATTTTATAATTTAAACTGTTTCCAAAGTTTGAACTTGAGACTTCGAACTAATTTCACTTTTCAGCCATTCTGAAATTAAAAAAAAAGAAATCAGCTTTTTAATAATGCCTGTATAACTCCAAAATATAACAAGATAGATTGAAGGAAATCTGCTGAAGTTTTTTATATCATAATTGTAGAATTGCATACAAATATTGGACGATATTCTTTAAAGGAATTTGTTTCGTAATAATTCAAAGTTGCAAAGAAAAGCAAATGAATGAAATGTGCAGTAAGATTTTCTAACTAGAATTGTAAATTTGCACTAATACTAGATCAAATCCAAGAAGAAAAATGGAAGAAACGTAATAAATGGAATGGGGACACAAAAATTGTTGATGCAGATAAAATTTTAAACTTAGTTAAAAAAAACAATAAAAAATGTATAATCACTCTCTTTATAATGTGAATTCTATATTTTGAAATATGCGAGCACTCCGGTTATTTCTTTTTCATACAATAATTTTGCTGTCAGTTGTTATTGGAATTAAATGCGTTAAATAAAAATTAAAATAATCAAAACTTTAGTCTTCAAAGAAATCCATAGTGACTTTCGAATTTAGGAAAAAAATATATCGGATGGAATAGATTAGGCTTACTATATATTGCAGTACATATATTTCATTGTAAGCAATTTATTGGACAAGATATTTCAAATTCAATTCATTAATGATCTTCTTTTCTTCTATCTTTATGACTTTTAAGGTCTTTTTTTCAGTTTCAGAGCCTCTCTAATGATTTTTTTTAATGTTGATGCAGAGCTTCCAAAACACTTGGAAATAAGTAATTCTTTTGAATATTCTAAAATCGATGTATTGCATAGACTAAAGCTACTAATTTAAAAAAATGAAAACATTTAAAGTCCTTCTATTTACAAAATTTGAAATATAAAATGAGCAGAGTTTGACTATATTTATCAACAATTTGGTAAAGCATAATCTTTCAGCTATTATAACTTATATGAGTTATGTGGATATAGCTTTGAAATCAGTTGAATCTTTTTGTTCAGTTTGACACATATAGAAAACCATATGATTATTTAAAAATAATATTTTACTTTCTGAATAAACTTTTATTAACATTGTAGCTCATCATAAAATAATAGTTAAAATATAATTAAAGCAGTGTAAAAAATATTCTTGAAAACTTCAATGAAGTTTTGTTTTTCTAATTATTTTATGAGAAGTTATTCATCACGAATGTCTTGCATAAAAATTCTGAGATCATTTTTTTTTAATATCCTAGTTTTCGAAAAAATCAGTAGTTCAGGTCAAAAGATTTTTTCTTTTTTTTTACTGTTAGACAAATACCTTTCCTTTAGAAGTGTCAACTTCAAATGATGTTAAGTTGAAAAATGAATTATGAAACCATAATTAATAAGTTAATTTCATCATTTAATATAATTTTATTAGTAAATTTAATAAAAGTCAATAAGATCTCTTATTTTAATGACACAATGTTTGTTATATGGATGGATATAAAAAGAAAACTGGAAAAAGTAATAAAAAATAACAATTGATGACTAATTAACTGTTATCATGTAAAGAAAACTGGAAAACATGTTTGAACTAAAGTATCTTAAAAAAGATTTTGTCTAAGTTTTAAAAGCATCTGCGTATTTCCATTATAAGAATTAAAACATTGAATTTGTTTTTTAAAACATTTTTTAATTAATTGGCAACCTAATTTCCTTTAACTAGTTTTTCCGCTACAAATGCAGGCAACAGATTTTTTTTCCTTGTTTTCAACAACAGGCAGATTTTCTTAATGATGTAATTTAAATAGGCTTCGCTAAACTGCAGATGCATTCTTTTTTCTAAAAAAATTTTAATATAAACAGAATAGTGTGTTTTTAACCTTGTAATTACGTATATGGTTTTAGATCTTTCGATCAAGGTTTCGTATAAAAAGGCCAGGGAGAGCCGGAAATAATTTTTAACTTATAATGCTTCTCACACTAGAAAACGTAATTTATTTAATATCTGTAATGAATTTATAAGATCTTCTGCACTCTTTATTGATGCAATACTTTCGATTTCCTATTGTAATTTTCTGCCACGTGTAGTGCTTTTGCCTTGAGACATCAAAATGTTTGTATATTAAACCGCAATATTTATGAGAAGAAGTTATTTTTCGCACAGTACACGAAAAAGACGCCGACAATTTTTCTAATTTTTCCCCTTGGCCTTAATGGGTATTACATGTTCAATTTTACTCTTTATTTCTCATATCCAGCTGTAAAATTAAGCAAAATATTATACCAAATAAATATTTACTAAACATATCCAACAAAGCTTATTTCTAAGAAAATAAAATCTTAATTAAGAGTTCGTGCATTATTTTTTTAAGTATTATAATTGAGAACCACGACCCCTCAAGGATCGGTTTGCATCTTGTAACGTATATATCCGCTTAATCTAGTTTAAATAATTTTGCTCGAAAACAAAGTGTTGCCCATTGTTCTATTATGCAAGCCTATTTCTTTAAATGTAAAAATAATTAGGAACTTGAAGAAAATAAATATGTCTACAAATGTTAAATGGAATTTTCCATGCTCCGAAAGAATTATGAATTTTTCAACAAATTTTCAAAATTCCCATGATTTAAACCATCAAACACTACCAAAATTTGGAATTAATGTTTTGGAATTAAACAATTGCTCAGTTTAGACCTTTTCATAAGAATAATATTTGTCTGCTTGTATACTTGAACATGAAACATGAAACAGTATTGACTTCATTACAGAAACCGTGCATCATCTTGTATGAATTTCTTTCTTATGTTACTATGTACTACTCACGAAGCAATCCAAGAAGTTCACTCATAAAAAGTTTTCCCTGGACTTCTTGTAAAGAAATAATATTACATTTCATCCTTTGTAGAAATCACTAATCTTTAGAAAATAAGATTAAATACTAGGAAATCCTTCAAAGTCTATTTTACTTATCCACAAGATGGCCATCCTTACTACTAATAAAAGTGAATGTGCGTGTAAAAGAGAAAGATAGAGAGAGAGAGTGAGAAAGTGTGTGTGTGCCTGTCCAGGCACACACACACAGAGATCTACAAATACCAAGTTTGGCACGTGCATAACCTGGAAGTCGGAATGATTTTATTGGGAATTTTAATTAAGTAGTATTTGAGCGAAATCTAGAATTTTTTTTCTGGATAACTTCCAAAAATTACTTTTTTCTTTTTTTGCGTTTACAAAACTAAATTTCACACCTTGTTAATAAATTTAATTTTACACAAGATTAAATTTTACACCTTATCATTACACTAATTTGATAGTCGAGTAATTTTTTTGCTGAATTTTGTCGATCTTTTAAAAATAGACTTTTGCCTGATTTTCATAGATTTTTGCCTTAAATTTCAAACTGTTTTCATCTTAACATTTCATAAATTTTCATAATTTAAATAATTTTCAAAATAAATTTCATAATTTTAACATTTTATAAAATTATTGTCATAAATTTAAAAAAATAAATGAAGCAAATATTTAAGTTTTCAATAGCTCCATTATGTCATGAGACTGATCTACATTAGAAAAGTTCATATACAAAATATACAGAGCTTATATATAAGAGACAATTAAAATAATATGGCTTTAATATATGAAAATTGGTGGAATCATACACATGAAGTTATTACTACAAGATTAAAAAAAGTGAAATATAACCAATATTCACAGTGAACCAGCTGGTTGCCAGAGGTGAATTGTTTTAAATAAAAAGAGAGGCTTGCTCTATTGCGATAAAAACTCAGTGAATTATGAAAATTTGATTATTACTATTTTATAAAAAGGCATGATTTTAAACCATTCCATAGATCCTCTCAAAGAAGATATATCAATCAGCACCCAGTTTCTCCAAGATTGAGTGGCGTAAAATTCTGAAAATGTTGATTGTTCTAAAATTATGATATTCAGTATTTCATTCAGTCAGATTTGATCTTAGAACTTAGAAATTTGTTCTTCTTTTTTTTCATTAAAAGTTAAAGTGTTAAGAATATATCGCAAAATATGATTCTTATATATGGTTATATTACCTTCCTGTTGTAAAGAAACACTAGGGCTATTTTGGGACGCATCTCGTATTTTCGAGCCGCGGTCAGATGACGAGGACCTGAGCTGGTACCCGCCTCTTCACACCACACCGCACCAGCGGAGGACGTTTGGCCCTGTCGGATTTAGCATGCAGCAGACCCCCTTACACGACGGTTCTTCGATGGAATCGTGTCTCGAACCTGAAACCCTACGACTCACGGGGCGTGACCTCACCACCAGGCCACTGTGGCCCTAATACGATTTTTAGGCACTAAGAACTGTATGAAATTTAGACTTCATATTTTTTTAAATTGTATTTAATGACTGAAACAAAAAATATTATTATTTACGCCATTTAAATCCTTTTGAAAGTAAAGCTAAAAATATAATTGTATGATGAACTATAGAAATTTTATTGAATAATTATTTGAGATACTACATAAATTACGAAAATTACTTTGTCTTGCACATAAAACTTCAGTGCTGAACGATTCTTCCTGTATTCATATTTTTAAAAAACATGCTAGTATTCAGCAAAAATAAGGCTTTTATATTAATTGAAGTTTAATCATTTCCATTTTAGTTTAATTTGTTCCAGTTTTAGGTTCTGAAAGATAATAAGAGAGATGCATAGTATAATGAACAGAAAAGCTTAAGCTTATAATAATATGAATTATACGATTAATAAAATTTCAATCTTAAAAATATTTCTGAAGAAGCTATTAAGAGACCGAGTTACATAAAATATCTAATTGAAAATTTTAGTCAGCATTAATCCCGGCGAATCAGCTTGTCGCCAACGGCGACTAGAATGCGTAGACCACATAAATTCTCTTCTTGAGTAATAACGAACAGAAATTCGCTACTTTATTGAAATGTGAATTCAGAACCATTAAAGTATTTAATCCTTGGCATTTGAAAACTACTTCATCTCTAGATCTAGAGAAGCTTATATCTGGATAAATATTTAGACTAATTGAACACGCTTTTTAAAATTATTTAACAATAAAGAAGTTTCAGAACGATTATACTCATTGTGCAGCCCCATCCATTCGCACCAAACAAGTACTATAAGAAGTGACAGATACTTAATTCAGTTGATGTAATTTAGAAACGAAATATTTTTTGATAGACGCGACTTGATACTTTGAAGATATGCAAGAACATCTTTATGCTGCTTTATTTTGCTGTAAATGCTTATTTTATGTAAAACCAGCCAGCTTTGGTTCGCCGGGATGAATGCTCATCAAAATGTTCATTATTTTATGTAACTTAATTTCTTAATATCTTCCTTAACAAAATATGTTTAATTTTTAAATTTTGATAGTTTAACTCATGCTATTATAAAAGAAATCTTACGCCGTTACGTTCATTGTATAATGCACCCCTCTAATTTTTTTATAAGTTCCCGTAAAGTTGGAACCTTAAATTGAAGTACAAGTGAATAAACTTCCATTAACACAAAAACATTTTGCTGGAAACAAATTTAAAAATTACATATGAAAATATAAAACACAATCATTCAGCATTGAAATTTTATATGCACTACAGAATATTTTTTTAATAATTTATACAATATCCCAAAGAATTATTCAATAGAAATTTCTCTGATGCATCTTACAATTCAGTTTTTAGTTTGAAAAAATAAAAAATTAATAATATGTTATTTTGTTTCAGGCAATAAATGTTTTTTGGAAAAATTTATGTCTAACTTTTATAAAGTCCATTGGCCCTAAGGAATCGTGTTTAGGTAACCATTCTGGCAACTCCAATTTTTAAATAAAAAATACTTTTAGTTCTAAATTTATTCTATATTTTTAATTCTAAAAATTTCTTTTGCCAAATGTGATAGAGTTAGTCTTGGGGACATTCTGGGAGCTGAAGGCGTGTCTTCATAATAAATGTGAAGTCTGTATGCCGAATTTTATCCATCGGGCTCTCTTCGCTTTGCAGTTATCATTCAAAGTCGGACAACCCGACTTTGAATGAATTTTGCCCAATATTTAATAAAAATTTACAAATCTAATATATAAAATTCTCGTGTCACAGTTTTCGTTGCCATACTCCTCCGAAACGGCTTGACCGATTTTGATGAAATTTTTTGTGCTTATCCGGTATCTATGAGAATCGGCCAACATCTATTTTTCATCCCCCTAAATGTTAGGGGTAGTCAATTATTAATTAAAAACTAACTTTCCCGCCAAAAAAATCTTCCATTTTCCCCACCGCCAACTTTTCCGCCAAAAAAATCTTCAATTTTCCCCAACGCCAAATGATTTAGGCTTTAGTTCTTTTTTTCTCCCAACAGTAATGAGGCTAGGGTTAAGATTTTTCGGCGGATTATTTCAAACGATTCTGTTTATTTTCTTAATGTTTTATGCATTTAAAATTAAACATTGTTAATTAATCCATGTTTCAGATTCATTCTGAAGTACTTTTGAATTAAAATAGCACAGAATAAAGGAAATTAAAAATGTCTAATCTTCATAGCGTTACCCCAACTGGCGTAGAAAAATTCACGCATTTGCGTTACGTAAAAGGCGAAGAAAATTCACGCATGCGCACTGTGTTCTGATCGTTGGCATGGCAACCATTATCAACGGACGATTTAAATTACTTTTAGGTTAGTTGTATGCTTTTGTAAGTAAATTGTATTTATGTTATATATTTTTTGTATATGCTTATAGTTTTAAGTACATCGTTTTTTAAGTAGTTTTTTTTAACCTGTTTACAATGATTTAAATTATTTTTAGGTTAGTTGCATGCTTTTGTAATTAAATTGTATTTATGTTAGTTATATATAAATTTTTTATATATGCTTATAGTTTTAAGTACGTCGTTTTTTAAGTAGTTTTTTTTAACCTGTTTTCAATGATTTAAATTATTTTTAGGTTAGTTGCATGCTTTTGTAATTAAATTGTATTTATGTTAGTTATATATATTTTTTATATATGCTTATAGTTTTAAGTACATCGTTTTTTAAGTAGTTTTTTTAAACCTGTTTTCGACAGATTATTTTAAACGATTCATTTTATTTTCTGAGTGTTTGATGCATTTAAAATGAAACATTGTTAATGAATCGATCCATTCATGATGAATCTGAGAAAATTTTGTTGACAAATGCTTGAGATATTACATAAATTAAGAAAGATATTCTTTAGTGCCCATAAAGTTTAAACGCTCAGTGACTCTATTATCAGTAATCATATTATTAAAAAAATGCTTTGTTTCAGTAAAAAATATTGTTATATTAATTGCAGATTAATCCTTTACACTTTAATTTAAAGCATAAATTCTACGAGGGGTAACAGAAAATTAGAGAGATACATATCACGTTATGACTGAAAGCCTTTATAATATTATGAGTGAATTATATGACTATCAAAATTTGAAGTTTTAAAATATTTTGCTGAAGAATAAAATATTTTGCTGAAGAAGTTGGAATTGCATAAAATATTTAATTATTAAAATTTTAACGAACACTAAGATTGGCGAACCGGCTGGTCGCCAAAGGCGGCTAGTTTCATATAATAATCATATATCAAATTTTATTTGTCTAGTCAAAGTTTTTAGGAACCATCCTTGTCACGGACAGGACAGTTAACAATTCTGAATTTCAAAAATTACATCATTTTACAGAATTACCTTGATTTTTAATAGTTATTGTGGTACTTATAACTAACTCTGAATGTTCTACCAAGAAACAAAAGTATTACGAATGCAATCATAAAATAAAACTTATCAGTTTATGGATCAATAATTATTACATCTCCTTCAAAGTGATCTCATCCGATTTCAATATATTTCTGTCAAAATTTTTCCGATTCTCAAAACACGGTTCAAAGTCTTTTCGAGGAACTCCTTCAGGATTCATTTCGAATTATCTTTTATTGCTTAAACAAATAAGATGGTTGCCATGAACATTCAATTTGAACCGTGGGAAAAAAAGAGAATTTTATGCTGTCCTGTATCTGGTAAATACAAGCCTTTTAGAGCAGATTTTTTTTCTCAAAAATTCGCGAATATTTATACGATTTAAATAAAATTAAGTATCACTGGTGCACAAAAGTAAGTATCACATGACCAGCTGGTCATCTAGGGTGCTAGATTTCTTCATTGGTATAAAAAGGATCCAGTAAAGTTACGTAACCATAGGGGATTTAAAAATACATTAAAACTAAATGATACAGCTTACAATTATTAAACAATATTTATATCTTGAAAAATAAATATTGACCCTTAAAACTGGAAAATAAAACCTTTTCGTGCTGTATTTTAAATCTCTTTCACCTTGTTTGGGCCTTTTAAAATTTAACATACATGCCTTAAATGATATATGTTAGAGATTATTAGGCTTTGTATATAAAAAAATTAATAAGCTATATTTATCTACATTCAATTTTATATACAGAACATCCACTGCAATCCTGTATCAATAGCTAATATTTAAACTTTCGAGTACGGGCATACGCTTTCAAAAGGAAAAAATACTTTAAATAAGGTAGATAATTATATGCTATAAGGGCCAGCAAATGCTTTACTGAAAAAGTTGCGAAGTTTACATTTTTATGCAATCCTCTTATTCTATCAGTTACATCTAGTAAAAAACTCCTAACTACATCCTGAAAAATACAAGAATAAATTTATATTTCTTCATGATTAAAGTTGATCGAATAATTGAGGTTTAAAGTTAAATGAGGGTCTTATACAAATTAATTCAAAACAAAAATTATTAGCTTTTAAAACCAAGTTAAAAATGTCTTTGGAGTTTATTTCTTTAAATGTCCAAATTGAAAAGAGTAACATAGATATACAATTTCAATTAAAAAATAAATGAAATTAAACACTTCTTCTGAGATAAACATCGTAATTAAAATAACAACCTAATTTCATTACAAAATGAAGAATATGGGTTAGAATCAAGAAATGGAGGAAATTTAATAAAAAAAAATCACTTTGATATAATATTTGTTTGAAGTTGCTTCTTTGAGAGAAGATACAGAGCTGCTCCTTGAAATACATTCTTCTTACACATCATGCAAAATTGTTGATTTACAGATTTATATGTCATGAAACAGAGAATATTTGTTTTATTTGCCGACGCAGATTTTTTTTGAAAAAATCCTTCACTGATTTTATTTAAACAAAGCATTTAAAGGATTTAAATCTGGTAATCGGAAGAATTACTCCCAAGAATTGAAATCTGGTAATAATCGTGAGTCCTTATAATATTCCTATTTTAAGTTTAATATCCATCCACTAAAACGCATAGATAAAGAGATGAGTGTGTCGACATTCCATTATATTGAAAATAAATTCTGGCAAATTTCACGCAGAAACAGATTTTTCCAAATGATCAGATAATGGTCTAAATAAAATAATTATATGGTGAATAGAAATTGATCCATCATAAAAGAAGAATGGCCTATTTTATGTTCTTTTCTAGGCTTCGTACAAAATATTCCCGGAACAAAGCATTTGATCCATATTTGATAGAATAATATGTATGGAAGTTTATATTATGTATATTGTAGTGATTGTTAGTAATTTACACCTTTCTTGACATATGTAAATCCAGAATAATCCATTTACTACAGATGAATTCTCATCTGGTTTGTTTTGGATGCAAAACATTTAAGACAATTAAAGATTTTTTAATGCCTGAAATGTTTTCTCAGGGGTCTCTAAATATTTGTTTCTTTCTGAATTTAATTAATAAATAAACATCTATACAATAAATAACTAATGAATAAGTAATACAATTTTTGAGCTTGGTCTTCAATGTTTAGAAAGAAAGTTATTTTAAGGACTGAATAGACACATCACCATAAACAAAGAAAATAAATGAAACTGTCATTTTTTAAATAAAAAAAATGTTGATATTTATACTTTTACCTGTTGTAATTCTTCAATTAGATTACTTGTGAATATAATAGCAATGATTAGAGAACAAAGTATTGCATATTGTAATAATTACACATCATTTTTCTTTTCTTTTTTTAATTTTCAATTTTTAGAAAAAGTGAGCGATTGAAAGTTACAAACCGACTCTGAAAAAACAGTTTTATTCTAAGTACTTAATAGCTTGTTCTATAATCAAAATAATAAAAGAAATATTAAAAATCTGTTTCAATCACTTAATCAAGCATAATTTCTCAAGTATGGTAGCCTTAGAAAATTGTAGGTTTCGCAATCTTTATGAGCATTTTGCGAGCTTTTCAGCTGCAGTTAGGTTTAAGAGAAAGTACAAAAATTGTTAAGTAAATTATTTAGAAATTTTAAACAAGAATATGAAATTCCAAAACTTCAGCAATAAAATAAGTATAAATGAATCCATCATTTAATTTTAGAATATTCTTATACTAGTGAATTTTGAATGCAATTAAAAAAAACATACTTTAGCGAAAATTTAAAAAATGTACAGTTTTATCATATGCATTTTGATCCAAACATAAATAAAGAAGTTATTCAAAAAATTTAATTTAAAATCGTATTTGTTTAATTTGGGATGATATGAATTATTACTAAATTGATCATTCCCTTCTAAAACTCTGTTCTATATGTAAATTTTACTATTATTCACACTGTAATAAATTAAATAAATTACAGTAATGCCGTAGGTAAATTTGTAGTATATTATTTTTTTAAAATTATTCTTACTAAATGTTAATTTTATAAATTTTAATAGCAATTTTACAATAACGTTTTGGGATCAAATAAGAACATTTAAATAATACACAAAAATGACCTTTGTCCTTTGTAACATATCACTGAACAGTTTTTTAGAAAGGTCTTAATTGTCACAATAAAAGAATTCTGCTTCCATTCCGAAAGTAGCAAGTGACAAGTGTAGCTAATAGCACTATATTAGGTTTTTTACTTATTCTGGAAATTTCAGGAAAAGAGTTATATGAATACTGCATTATCCTGACATTTTTCTATTTCTATTTTGAAATCAATTTCATCAATTGAAAGAATTATTTTCGCTTCAGTAAACATAGATGCTTAAGATTTTTTTAAATAATTTATGCCGTATAAAAGAATATTTTAAATTGTATAAGATAAGAAAAAGTAAAAGAAAGAAAAGAAAAAAAGAGAGGAAAAACGAGATCAAATATCTAAATTAAAAAAGTAAGGGAATATAGTATATCTGTTGATTTATAATTATCTGCGATGTATCTTTTTTCTTTGAAAATTTAAACCTGTAATGAAAACATTATTGTAAGAACAATTTTTATTTATTTCTTTGTTTAGAAACAGGAACTCGTAAAAATGAATTCGATAACATTTTTCTGGTGAATTTATATTCTTAGATCTTCCATATTAAAGGACACATTACTATGATTCAATTCAGGAAATTCAAATGACAAGTTAAAATTTGTATAAATTATTGTGTCGTTTCATGAATTGCTTTAAAAATCGGAATTAAATTGGTAAATATTTTTAATAGAACAGATAAATGTCATTATTTCCAAACTTGATATTCAAACCATCATCACCATGTTTGAAAATGGATCATATTATTGTAAACTTTGACCCTTGTTTAAAACAATCAGAGCAAAAGAATTGCTTTGAACCAAATGCTATTTTATGTTGATATACACTCTAAAAGTAATGAAATAAAGAAATTATATGAAATTTCAGTCTTGTAATATTTCCAAGCATTACCTAACAATAATTTACCAGTTTTTCTCTATTTTACCAACAATTATGCTTTTATTATAAGGTTTCTTTCCATGATTATTGCATAATGCAGTGGATATTCTTATGTAAAATTGAAAATAATGTTCATTACATCATAAAAATTTACAGCAAAATATCAAAAACGAATTATTTGCAATCAAAATAATATTGTTCAACAGAAACTAATTATAAGTATTAGGATTTGAAAAAAAAATGATTAAGAATTTCAAAAAAACATTGTTTAAGTATCAACAATTTTTTTAACTTCAATTTCACTCTATAAAATTTTCGTATACATAATTTTAGATTTATAAACTACTTTAATACCTTTCTCTATTGAAATGTTGATAAAATTAAAGAATCCAACAAAATAAATTTATCGAACTTTGAAAAACCCGGTTAATTGGAGTGACGTAGCAATGACGAAACTTCTACATGGATTACGAAATCTTCTTTCGAACAAATGACGTAAATGCCTCATTCTGAACAGTAACATGCCAAATTGCGTCCTTAAAAACATGAATGTAGTGTTTACTTTTGTTGCCAACTAATTAATTTTACTTGGATTATGTCATATTTATTTCCCTGATGTAATTGTTGTAATGCTTATGACACGCATTTTACTAAATACGGTAGTTTATAACATAGTGTTTCAGATAAGTTTCTGCAAGTATGTATGGTAAGGGTATCCATCCGTGGTAATATGATAAGGATATCCATCTGTGATGCATAGAAATATATAGCATTGGAATTAATGATAGAAATACAATAAATTTCCTGTCAATTTATTTTTATGTTATAAAGTTGAATCCTCTCTAAATTCCCATAGGGAATATTTTAGATAATAGAAATATTTTTATATATATTAATGACCTGATATTTCTCCTTTAATGAAATTTTTTTGCATATTATTGTAGTTGATGAATTTTAATAAATATATTTTCGAAATCGAATAAAAGTGGAGCAAATTTTTAACTATATATTAATAAGGATTAATAAAATTATTTTCTTTACAGTATTGAGAAATTATTAAATATGTGACTTTATTTTTAGAACAGGCAAAATAAATACCTTGTCCTTGATTACATATTCAAAAAAACTTAAGTTTAATTTAATCAAAAACAAATTTTAAGTAACAGAATTAAGCTGGTTACAAAAGCCATTGATATTTACTTTTGATATTTATGATCTTTAAGATTCAAAGTTTTCAAAATTACCAGACAGAAAAAGGTCTGTCTGGATATTAATCTATCTATAAAAATAGGAATTTCTAGATGTGGTCTTATCTTCAAAAATTAACTCACTAAGAGAACGAAAACAACAGCGATTGCATAATGATGTATTTTGGATTATATAATGAGCAACCTTGAACTTGACCTACAAGTTTCTGAAAGCAACAACAAAAAAGAATCGATTGCATAAAGTATTCCAAAAAAATATCCTCATAAAAGAAAACAACAGTTTCTTATAAAGGATATTTTATTATATTTACCGTTTCAGAAACTTTTTTCAAATAAAATTAAAAAAAAATGTTGCAGCTGAAGAAAAAAAATTATTTTAAAAAGAATTAATTTACATTATAAAAACAAATTTTTATAAGACACGAAATAACATTTATTTTCTAAAAATGTATATCTATATCTCTGTGTGTGTTTCTGAAAAGTAATTTTTAGTAGTCTTCATGAGAAGAGGCGACTAAAGAAGAGCACTTTAAATAGAATATATTTCATGATCGTTTGTTATCCTAAAGCCAAGATATAATGACATGGTAAAATTCAAAGAGATGAAGAAGATAAATTTATATTGCATAATTACATAATAGTCTAAAGAAATATGTTTTGTCCGTGCTACCCGTTTTCCTTTGTTTCTTCAAAATTAAGCAGTTCAAAGACAGTTTCTTTCATACAAAAAAAGTATATACTAGGAAATACTTTTATTGATTTAAATAGTTGAGTTAAAATATCTTACTTATCTGATTAAGAGGAATTCCAGTGAAATTTTTGCTAACAGCATGTGGATTACAATTAGAAAACGCATTTATACATAAGTACCCTTCAATTAGGCAAAGACAAATCTACACATTTTGCTTTGGAAATTAAAAATATAGTTTTCCACCAAAAAGAATACATTTACTGAAAACACTAACCTGTAGATGCTAGAATGTTCTTTCTGTGGCTCTTGATCGAGTAGCTTTATATCCAGTGTGTAAATTTCTATATTTATATAGATGATTACTTAGAGATTTATCTTTTCAGCTAGATAACCAATCTGTTTTCAAACTAGGTAGCCTTGAGACATCTTTTTAATACAAAATGAAGTAAATTAGGGTCGATATAAAAAAAGCCGTAAAAACCTAATGCTTTCCTATCTTATTACCACTCTTGGTGCGTTTTAAAATTGTCATCCCATATAAAGTAATTCTTACGATAAACCACTTTCTAAGATTATGTAACGTGATCCCAATTTTTTAATAGTCACATTTGCCCCACATTAAAAAAATTAGCAATATTACCAACCAAAATAGTTCATTTTGTATGTGAAATATACACCCAAGACATAATTATGTAAGACGTAACATTGATTGTCTTTTATATAAACATGCTTCCAGGAAGAAGTGTTCAAATCACGTGTACATGATTTTATTACAGGTTCCACTAACGTGTGTTGAAAAATAAGAATATTTTCTTTTTGTATAATTTTCCATTTCAAAATACATAGTAAATATTTTCAGACATTCATGGCATGAATGAAAGTAAAACGCATCACAATGTATGTGATGACAAAATAATAATTCTAAAACATTTTAAATATTTAAAAAACATAATTAATGATATTTTTCCATATTTTAAGAAATAGTAATTTTATTTTTTAAAATAGAATTTCCAAAATAAATTGTTTTTCAAAAATACTTTTAACTCTTTTATTGTAACATTCTTCTCATTTTTTTTTTTTTTTTTTTTTGCAAAAGAAAGGAATGCCAAAATCGTTATTGGAGAAATTGGAAAAAAATAATTGTTATTATAGGACAAACGGAATGCAATGTAATTTTATGTGAGGAGGCATTCATTACTGCTTAGTTGTTATAATTATCCATAAATAAAGAAGTTACAATATGCTAAATGATAACTAATTTGTTTTTCAAGAAGGTAAGGTGTCTAATTTGAAACATTGAAAAAAATAATTTGGAAAACATTGTGAATTCTGAAACTTCTTTGAATACAATAAAATAAGAAACTTAGTATTCTTTCACTAATATAATGCCATGTTTTAAACTGATTGCTTTGGATTACAGATTTATATGTTTCATTTTACAAATATAAACTGAATATATGTATCATGGACACAGAAAAACACGGTATTTCTTCAAACTATCATTTACTCATTCAAAAACTTTCGCCTTACGAAATGTACTTTTCATGATACCAAGATATTGAGGTATTATTTCTATTTCCGTTTCAACTGCATGCAGGCTTAAATAAAATTGTAATTTACCATAAAGATTGATTTGCTGACCAAAGTCCATTTAGGGATTATAACAAAAATTCATTAAGGTCTAATTAGCAAATATAACAATCCACGTGATCCAGCATCCAAGATTCACTTTATCAATATTACACCTTTTATTTAGGAATTTGTATAGTTTCAGAGAAATTTCACAAATGTAAGCAAATATTTCATTGGAAAATATTCTAAACATTTTTGAAATTGCTGACGTTTAAAAACAATTCGTGTTCACGAACTATATGTATATCTGATGTGCAAGAGCGGAATTTTCAATACCAAAGCGAAATTCTTCTTTAAAGCATGATTCCACTTGAAGGATATTTCCCGAAATCTACTCTCCAAATACTCAAATATTTTACAAAATAGTCTTTTCTCATGCAGAATATTCGATATAATGTTCAAAATATTTTTCCACTGGTTTTACAACATTAGAAATGAATTTAACAAATGTGTTCACTATTGTTCTGACATTCGATAGTTTCTGCTGGAAAAGTAAAAATGCCTTCAGTTCCTATTTCTCGGTTGTACAGAAATTAGTATTTCTAATTTCTACTTCTTTTCCTCATTTATAATATTAAAGCATAATCCAATATGTTATTTTTTAATCGAAGCATTCTGGAAATACTTTATTGTTATCCAACTGTGCCAACAAAGACCCGAGTCAGGCAGATACAAAAGTTAATAAAAACAGTGATTATTTAAAACATCTAATGGATAAAAAAAACTTTGAGGTATCGGCTTTTAAACTGAAATTATTTCAAACTGAAGCCTTCTGCGGCATAACAACAGTTTAATCATCCTTCCTCAATACATTTTTTTATAATAAGACAGGTTACCAGAAACAGTAATAACTGATTTTACCTCTGTCGAATATACGCATATATAATCAATTGATAAACATTTAAATAAATTGATAGCCTAATAGAATTTTAAATTTATCATTAGTTATTTAATTTTGCTTAAATGTGAGTCCAAATATTTCCATTTATAGCTAAAGCAGTGAATAATTAATTTTGATGTTCATATAAATTACGAGATTTAATAAAAAGAGGCTGCATTCTATATTTTTACATAGAAATTATGAGCAGGCTGTAATTGATCGAATAAACAAAGGGAATTCTTGTAGTTTTAAATATTTCTCTGTAATTAGATCACTTTTCTACCAATTATTTTCATTTTGTCACGCGTACATCTCTACTTCTTTGTGCAGGTGGAGAAAAGGATGTGTCAGGGTTCAAAAAGGTTCACATTTTTGGTTCGCATCAAGGACAAAAAAACCTGAAATAGGACAGTCGATACAAGTTATTGAAAATATCATTTGCGCAACCAACTGAAATAACCTTGAAGAGGTAGAAGTAAACCTTAAGTTTTTCAAAATGTGTAAGATTATGAAATAATTTCACATTTTAAACCAAAATTTCTAAAATTATTAATCAAATGTAGTTGTTAAAAACAGAATCCAAACTTTCCGAAATTCGAAAAGAGCAAGATTATTGGCCTGTGTGAATATCGATAGGTCACTGTCGCCCGTGTCGATTATATCACCGTCTTAAAAAAAATCAAAACAATGGGCATGTTCAAATGTGAAATGGGGTTAGCTGTAATCTTCAAAGGAAATGAAATCTCTAAAAGTTTTTGTTAAACCTTTTACAATCAATGATTTTCTGCTGAAAGGTTATTATTAAGAGTTATTATGAAAACAAAAGGAATAATATTTGTCATGAAATGGAATATTCTAATTAGAATATAATCATGTATTTATGAAATATGGCGCTAAGAATAAATTACAATAAAAAGAAAATGAAAACTCATAAGCAACTCAAGTTTTCAAGAATTTTAATTTTCAATTGCTTTTTCTTCATCAGTTTCAAATAGACAATCCGACGCATTAGAAAAATAGTATCAACAGATCCAAATATCTCTATATGATTCTTTATTTACAGTATAATTAGATGAACCTTGGTGAATGATCGATGACTTCTTTCACCAACTTCCATGTTAACTTGTCAGCATTTATATTGTTATATAAGTTGCAGGGTGAAATAAATAGCAACTGTATATATACCGAATTGTATAAACGGATGTGTTTTTAGTTGTAACAATTTTGTTTTGTCCTTAAGAAACATTCCAAGCATTGGCGCACTATTGTCCTGATCCAGTTATCACAGGCAAGGTACAATTTTGTCTAGACTAGTCAGCAAAAGGATTATAACTGCAGGATTATTAAATAGATTTAATCTCTGCAACGATCCATTATGTCATGAATGTAACAACCTTAATGCCATTGAGCATGTAATGCTTTTATGCAAATAGTGTGTTTATTTTAAGAATAGATTGTGACTAAACTATACAATAATCAGTTAAAAAATATTTCTTTTAAAAACATTTTTGGCTAAAATAAAAGCAAACAAAACCAATCTCCAAGTTTCCTTTCAAGAAACGAAGCAGTTAAATATATTTTTTAAAATTTCATCCGACTCATATTGTGATGGCCCTTATGAACCTTTTAAACCCAATTTTCTCACCTTGTTACATCATCTTTTTTGCTTTAAATCTCAGGAAAAGTTAATATGGATTAAACCGCAATAGTGATACTATATTGCAATTGTAGAATGAAACATCCTAGTCACTGTGAATTTTTTTGTGAGAATTTGCGAATTTGGTTATTGTTTGTATTTGAAAGCAAGAGATATCAGTCTTTGTTACAATACATCCCAAACTCATCATTTTAAGTTCAGTATCTACTCCATCAAGCACAATGTTCTATCAAGTCAGGTCAGTGCCAATATCATATATTTTTGAGTTTGCATTAGTGCTTGTCTTTTATGCTTGTGTTTTTCAAATTTTCCATAAACACTCGCTGTTTTGAATAAGAGTTGTTGAGATAATAGTAACTTCTAAGACAATTTCAAATTTTTCGTCAGAAGTATCCGAATTCCCTTACTGACTGAATAGTTTCAAAAACATGGGAAATTTTTTCATCATATTCACTCCAAAAGTTTTGCTTAGAAGAAATACTTTGAATATTCATGAACAATACTTGAAGCAGGATTAAAGCAATATTCGTCTTTAAATTATAATTATAATTCTAAATAAAATAGAGAAGTGTAGAAACTATTATTGCCTAGTGAATCCTAACACCCGGGACACGAATCTTAATTCCAAGGTAATTCGATCAACTTAGTTTTCTTTCTCTCTCTTTCTTTGTTTCTGAAAAACAGCTGTAAATAACGAAGAATCCTACAGTTAAATTTTGTATTTTGTGCAGTTCTCTTGGGTTTATATTTTTAAATCAGGTTTCTGCAGCAACTGGGACATAATCAAGAATACCTGATCTGGTACTCATGAAGAAATATTATTTATCATAGTATAAAAGACTTCTAATATTTGAAAGAAGTCTTTTATACTTCTTAGAAATATTAGAAAAAAATTGAAGCAATGTAAAAAATATAGATTTTTTTAGATTCGTTACCAGTTTCAACCAAAATATATACAAAAAGATATTTTTTTGTACATTTTAATTCTTATTGTTATATTTAAAATATACAGAAAGACATTTTTCATCATACTTTCTGAAAATATAACAGAACTTATGAATAAAAAATTGCAATGCTACATAGTTTTTATGAAAGAAGAATTCCTTACAATTAATCAGTGGGACTGATCTTCCCAAAATTTCTCATATGCTCTCTAATAAAAATTATTTGTGTGTTAATAAGCATATGCCATTGGCGAACAGTAGTTACAAAAAGAGCTTAGTAGTGTGAGATTTCGGCAATTTTTTAGGGTGCGATTATTCGTTGGAAAGTGATTAAATCACAAGTAGCTCAAAATTGGATGAGTATTTTGGACGCTTTTTTTCAGACCATTGAAATTAAAAGCTGTCATATGAATTTAGATAACAAAATAGCAATAAGAGACAACAAAAATTTACAACAAGACAATAATAATAAGCAACGAAATTTGACATCGCATTCACAAAAACTGCAAATAAAATTGGTCTACGGTTGGCATCTCTGATCTTGAGGACAAAATAAGAAAGAAATACTCCGTAGGCGCCCTTTTTCCCTCCTCTGAGACTGATTACTACCTTTTCAGTTGATGTTTCACAGAACCTAAATTTCCTTGCTTCAGATTAGAAATGAAAAACCTGCTTCAGATTAGAAATAAATCTGGAAAACCAAACTTCGCTCAGAAAGTGTTTTTTTTTTTTTTTTTTTTTTTTTTTTTGTGGAGAAAATACAAATAACATACTAATTATATATGAATATTTTTCAGTCTTACCTGCATATGAACTGGTCATTTAAATAAAAAAAAAATCATGAAATCATGAATGTACTTGCTTTAACATGTCATTAGAAACCATCTGCTATAATATAGTATGAACTTTACTGTTTATCTATCATTATATTTTTGAACTTAGACTCAGTTTTATCTTGGGGAAATCGGATCAGAGATCGCACTATTTGATATTGTCAGCTTGTGTCCAGATAGGAAAAGGTTCCAATAGTTAGTAAAAATTAGTTTTTGTCTGCGAGTATCACTTTTTTTTTAAAGAAAAGACACCTATATCGATAAATTTAAAAAATCAAAAATATTAAATATAAATACATAAGTAAAGAAATAAAGCTAAAAGCGTGACTCGAAGCGAGAACCAGCAACATAATGCGCCATTTATGTAATTCTGATCACTATACTGCAATGCCAACACTTCGAAGTCAAAGTTGCCTACACTTATTCTAATAGATAATTATAAAAAAAATGTGTGTAAAGTCATGTTTTTTTTTAATGGAAGACACCTATATAGATAAACTTAAAAAGGCAAAATCTTATCTAAATATAACATTTGATCCAAATTGTTAGAGCCAATTCCGAGATACACGAAATATATATATATGAAATAATTGCTTGTTTAAAGTTATAAGTTTACATTACTTACCAGGTCAACAACTAAACAAGAATTTTCTTTCACTAATTGCAATGCGGTCAGAACAACCTTCTTGATTCATACAAGAAATAACCCCAGTTTTTTATCATCCTCGTTATTTCTAATTTAATATTCCTACGTTATTTATGGGCATTTCTCTATTTTATATTTGTAATCAATTTTTGAATTTTTTTCATGACTTAAATTTGTACTACAGAAGAATGCTTTTAATTTTTTGATTATTTCTTTTTAATTAATATGTAAAGAAATAGTTTTATGGGAAAATCTATTTGTCCTTGGTATTGAAATTATAAATAGATGAAAATTTTAAAACCAAGAAAGAAAGTCAGGTGTACATTTTCAAGTCTAAAACTCTGAATTTCACGTGTCTTGAAAAAAATGCGCTTTGAATACAGAATAGTTGCTTCTAAGTTGTTTTTTAATTTACATTAATAAGCTTACTTTTTTTTATTCACTTAAAGGC
Source organism: Argiope bruennichi (assembly GCF_947563725.1). Classification (NCBI taxonomy): domain Eukaryota; kingdom Metazoa; phylum Arthropoda; class Arachnida; order Araneae; family Araneidae; genus Argiope; species Argiope bruennichi. The sequence goes on from NC_079152.1 coordinate 84,319,755, forward strand.
TGAATTATTCTATAGTAAAAATATCCTTCCTTTTTGGTGACCTAGAACATTTGTCCTTGACAATGAAATGACGCTCATCATGAAATTTTTATTATTATTTTAGAATAATTTCCCGATTCTCTGAAGACATCGGAGAATTTTTATTGCTTATTAAAAACATTCCTTTTTGATTTCCAAGAGCTCTACATGTGACCTAGAAGATAATGTAGGCACCAAATATAACTTTCAGTAAGTAAATTCCTTGTCCTTCTTTCAGTAAACTTTCAGTAAGTAAAACCAATCTATTATCTAACTGAAATACGTATATCTCTAAAATGATATATATGATATCACATAAAACGACCAAACAGGTAAAATTGAAATCATATAAAAATTCGGAAAAGCCTATCGAAGTAATTTCATTCAAAATTTGAGTTAAAGCTTTGTTAGGATTCAACAACAAGAGTGATCTAAATTTTGCATGAATTGCAATAAAGTAACTAAAATAGTTATTTTTACAGAGATGATAATTATGATAAATGAATGCAGTTCACGGTAATTCTTAAATTAATGTAAATCTGATTAATCTCGGCAGGCATTACCGGATGAAAAGTAATGTGTATGCGCTCACATCATTTAAAATTCTGTAGACGAAAATAAATTTATATCGGAAATTTTGCTCTATACTTAGGGTTTTAATATATAATCAAAATTTGGTGATATTTACAAAGCAGAATAATGGGTAAACATCTGAAACTTGATAAAAGTCATAGAAACAAATATTTTCTAGAAAACAATAGTTGGAAATAAAAAAAATAGATTTGTTTCACTAAATCTAATAAAAAATAAATTTTTTGTCCTTAATCTCTGAGATTAAGACCTCTCATTCCCAAATCCTCAAAATTTAAGCGACACAAACTATCCAGTAATCAAGCAAGGTGAATATCAATCAACAGAAATAACGTACTTTATTTTTTCACTTGTTTAATTTATTTAATCACAGTCAATTTTAATGAACCCCGTTTTCTCAGAAGAAATGTATAACAAAAGTATAATCTCTCGAAAATAGAAGAGATCAAGTAATTCTTGATTGTATATCTAAAGGTCTTGAGCTTTCATACGAAACTAAAATTATCGAAATAGGCTCTGTGTGGTTGACTGACGAATTCTATTGCAAGACTTCCTCATGGAAAATTAATTATAAAGAGGGTTTTTTTTTTCTCAAAAACTGAAGATTGCGGAGGGCATGTAAACCTTGATGACCAAAATTATCGAAATAGGTTCAGTTTGGAGGTGAACTCTGTCATAAGATTTTCCCTTAAAAATATGCATTAGAACATTGTGTGTGTATGTGTGTTTGCGTGCGTGAGTGTGTATGTATGTGTGTGTGTGTTTCGATTTCTCTCAAAACTGGAGGCTGTAGCAGAGCAGCAATCTTTGATGATATATTAAAAGACTATGAGCTTTTGTTCGAAGTAAAAATTGATGAAATCAGTCCAGTGGATGGGTCTGGACGACTGGTTCATTGATTTGCCTTATTATTTTTAAATATATAGATAATCATTTGACTATATCAAAATTGCCCATGCAGTGGCAATAAAATCACAAACAATACAGATAGATACAGTGCTAGCAATGGAAATGTGAAATATATAGCAGAGAAAACCGCAAAATTGAAAATGCTATTATAATCTACTTTTAACTAATCTATATTGCTATGCTTATCTATGATTCAGCAAGAAAAAATTGTCACTAATATTTCTAAAAGAATCATTTTGAAAACAGTGAAAATCAATTACAGAAGGGTTAACAATGATCTGAAAATTATGATTCAAAAATCTTTCAGAAACTGAGTTTAATAATCAGCAGATGGTGTTGAATTGAATTTCTTTGCAAATTGAAACATATTAGCTAATTTTTAGGATAATCCCATGTAAGGGAAGGAAACAAGCGAAACGAGGAAATGATTTCTTTATCTCAATTCTCGTTATACATTTATGTATTAACGAAGAGAATTTCAAAAGGGTGCTTGATAACATAGCACTAAACACTAAGAATCACATCAGTGATGCTCCATTTCATCAGTTCATGACTTGAAGGGAAATTTTACGCAGTTTAAGTCTCTGGTCAATAGGTAATTCTTTTTCATATGGAATTTAACAAAATGGGGCAACAAACCTATTTGAGCTCTTCTTTAAGAACAACGAATAGGTGCTTGACATGCTCATATCTATTTATGTTACACTACATTGTGAGGTATATATAAGTAGAATTGTTTAAAAAGTTCTTATTGTTAGTTCTATAGTTTTTATAATAATTACAAACTCAGTGGCAGTTCTTCAAAATTTGTAATTATTTTCGTCATATTTTTCATTTGTTTATTAAAATTTTTAACATTGTATGATTATTACCAACTGGAATCGTCAAAAAGTTCGTTAGCGTATTGAACAATTTAATGCTTTTTATGTTAAAGTTGTTTTTAAAGATTGATATTTTATCCATTTAACTGATTTGCATGAATCAAGTTATTGTAATTTTAAATGTAAAATTAAAATCGTCATTCATTAATGATTTCCAATTATAATTCGACACGAAATTTGAATGGAGTCTATAAACATCTCTAATGTTCTTTACATTTTTAATGAAAGTGATCTGGTAATAAATACATTAGATACTATCCGTCTTTGACAACCAGATGGTTCACTGAAATGAACAGTTTTTTATATGTTATTTGCTCTTAATAACTTTTCCAATGAAATATTTTTAAATTTCAAGCTTTTATAGACAAGCCACTCGTACTGTCTTAAAAATCTTACATCATTCTGTTTATTGTACTATATATCTTCTTTATTCTGTGTCATCGCACCAAAAATGAAACTTAACCTGAACAGAAGTAATAGAACTTCGACAAATGCAGTAATTTTCTTACTGGAACTAAACGCATTCATTAATTAGAAGAATGGAAAAAGGAATCATTTGACATCAAAGATTTTATTTGCTACAAAACCTGTTTCATAGTTTACTAATATTTCAACTGTTAATCATAAAAGTTTCTCTAATGAACAAAATAATAATAATAATAATGTTCTAAATGAAAGCAATTTTGAAGCTGGATAAACCCCAATGTAATTTTATATGTCGGCGATCTGGCCGAAGGAGCCACGCGTCTTCTCCAAGATCGGGGCGTCCCGAGTTCGAGTCCTGGTTCGGGCATGCTTGTTCTCTACCCTGTGTTCTATCTGTGAGGTGTGTGAAAGAGCCCCCCCCCCTCCCGTTTGCAAAAAGGGTGTGTGAAAGCGAATGTGTGTGTCATCTTCATATGAAATAGAAATCAGACTTCTACCTTCGGGTACTCAGAGACCTTGGCTCTCAGATGCTACTGCACATTCGGCATAAATCTCTGACAGTTCGTCAGTGGGCTTGTAAAGTGCCATAAGTAACAACAACAGCATAATTTTATATATCCAATTATATTACAAAAAAGAGCAATGGAGTTTAAAAATGGACATATTGTAAAAATCGCTCCTTGCTTGTAAAATTAAACCTTAACCGTAAATGCAATAAAATTCAACAATTTTCTTGAGACCATACTTTAAACAGAACCATCAAAGAATAAATTTTACCTTCATCATCATCATCATATCCGCATATTTACTACGCATTGGTTGGGTTTCTTTGTCTTGGTTACCTTCATCATGAGCAATAGAAGAAAAATCTGGAATGAAATATTTATAGCAATGGTAAAGATTTACATATAAATGAAATATATTATTCTAATAAACTAAAATTGTAAAGCAAATTTGTACCCTTAAAAAAATAAATTCTTAAATTTTAAGATGATATAAAAAAATTTTTATGCTACAATATTTTTGTCACATTATAATATTTCGGCTAGATGGTCAAAATTTTATTTAATTTTTAATTAATTTAAATTTGCAAATATCTTCAAATTGTTTATTCTTACATTCCGAAATGTGCTAAATTTTGTGGTTCTACGTCTAACATTCTGTCCTATAGAGCGTCAACATATGGGCACACATTTAACTTTATTATTAGTAAAGAAAGAAAATAAAAATTTTTATTTGTTTTCATTTCCTTCGTTTTTTAAATATTCAAATTTGAATATAAAAAGAACAAAGAAAATCGATTCGATAGTAAAAGGCAACGCAACATTATTATGCAATGGCAATATAGAATATCTTGAAGAAAACGCTGTCACGATGAAAAATCAAAAAGCAATGTGAGTTCGAATCATGATCTATAGACAGACACATGACGAAGTTCCATTGGTGAAAGTTTCATTCGAAAAGGAAGGGGGAAAACGTTGCAGTTTTTATTTGACAAGAAGGGACATATCTTCCTTTGGAAGTGAAATAGAAAGTAAAATGAAAGAACTGCATGAGTAATAGTTTAAGATAAAGTTAGAACTATAAAATCTTAGAGAACGTTCGAAATCCTCTGCATTCTAAAGCTAAATATTTTTTAAGTATGAATTAAATGGGTAGAAATAAAAGTAATTAAAAACGCTAATAAGTTGAATTCATCACATACACACACACAATGTAAATTTCAGATAAATAAGTTGAACTAGTAGGTTTTTCTGTCATACACAATTTGCTTTCTTTCATTCATGGTGGGAGGTTTAGCGGTTGATAATTAAACTGTATCTGTTAGTTTGTTTAGTTCATCTTTCTTTTTTTTTTTGTTTCAAAACTATTGCTATAGTACTTGCTGCATATCTCATATTTCTTTCAAGAAAATAGATGAGCGATAATGCTCATACAGCAATGACTACAATGGTAAAGATAACAGAAAACAATCAATTCATGATACATACACATGTCAAGCACATAAGACAATTTAATTATGTAGTTCTTTGGTGATCTTGAATTTGCTACATATATCTCAATACGACATAAGGTAACCCGCAGGTCATTGCTAAATGGTATTTGTCGTTAATTTTAATACTGAGATATTCCATTTATTCACTTCATTCATCTTGATATTAATTTTGAAAAGCAATCCTCCTTTTAGACTTTGAAGCAAAAATTTTTATGCATTATTTCGAACTGATTATTTTCATTAAACAAATAAAAATGAAAAAGTAAGTAGACACATAAGTAGTTTTTTTCTTAGGAAGATGTTTAATCAATCATCGAATTATCTTTATTATTATAAATTATGATTCAAATTATAAATATTAAAAAAACAGTAAGCCTTTGCGAAACTTTCATATGTTCAACCCCCTCCCCCTCAAATGATTTAGTCTTTTGTTGATTATTGAAGTTAAAATAGCCAGCGAAATGCATAAGCAAATGAGAGAAGACAATTTATCAATACGAATGCATTTATAATTTTTTTCATTTTTATATGTATTACGATCAAAGCCCAAAGTTTGGCTAGTTCGCGAATTGGCTGGTCAATTCGCGTTTTGGCCGAAGTCCAAAGTACTTGCAACTAATATTGTATATTCTACTTTCGTTGGCCATTTCGCTAAGTGGCTGGGAATCCTTGGCCAAAGCCCGATTTGATAATGGTAGATTGACCAGTAGGCGGCAGATCTGTCGCTTCCGGTGTGACGGCGTGCCCCATTGACCTAATGCTAAATTTCCATATTAAATTCTCTTCCAAAATTTCTATTCATAAAATAAACTTTTTTACAAGGAAAAAAACAATATTAAGAGTAAATTAAAATAAATATAATGGCATTTATGTATAAAATATAAATAAGGACATGCTGTAGGTGAAATTCGACAGATGGCGCCAACTAAGAAATGTCTTTAAATATTATTATCCTTCATATTTGTTTTAATTAGCCGCTATATTTGCTATTTGCCTTTGCAAAAAATTTCATATTTTTTGAAGTGATATTTCGGGAGAACAATGTGATCTGGGATCTTTAACATTAGGTCTATGGATCATAAAATGACTAAAGATCACCCTTAAAGGTAGTTGACAAACTGAGTACTCAATTTGCCTTTGTATTCCATAAACGGTACACAACACATTTGCTCGAGATATAATTCGTCATTTTGAAGGGTGCAAACCCAATCTTCTTCACGCTATCACGTTGTTACAATATATACGTTCGCTGAATAATTTTTATTATGGCTTTAATATGAGAACAGAATAACACGATATCATGTTTTTATATATTACAAGCTTATTTTTAACTCAGAGGTGTCACTTATATTTGGACTCGTTTCTGAAACAATTGTACATAAAAAAACAGAACACAAAAGTAATACTTCATTTTTAATAGTGTGTAAAACAATCTGCTCTTGATTTCTTTCTTTCTACTTTGGTCGATCGTCCCACGACACTTCACGAATTGGCCGGTAAGTTATCAGCAATGTTGGCCAAAACGCGAATTGGCCGATTTTGGGCTTCGGTCGTAACATATGCAATATTGGGTGACAAAATGTAATAATCTCGGGGTTTTTTTCTTTTTTTTCTGCATTTTGCATTTTTCGATTGCTGATATAAAAATATTTAGTGAAGTTGGTGACTCCCGACAAATCTACATAGAATTATACCATGAGTAAACATAACAGTTGGCAACCCAGCTCTTTTATGCTTTCTTGGATCAAAAACATTTTCTATTGTGAATTATAACTGTACATCTGGAGCTTATACTATATGGTGTTTAACAGATTTGAATAAAATTTTTGGTTGAATCCCATTGGTTATGATGTTTTGTATAAGTACTTCTCTAAATAAAGATTAAATAATAAGCGATAGGTATTTTACAATATTCTTAAGGCGCCAAATGGTTGAATATAGACCTAAAATAAATATTTCAAACCCAAACAATAAATGCGGAGCATTCTGATAGGTTAGTTATGCTTGCAAAGTAGCATAATAAATTAATAAAAATTTATCCATTTGTTGGGCTGCGAGACTAACAAGTTTTATATAGCGATATTGCTCGAAAACAGTGGGTGATTATGATTGGTGTGGAAGAAGACAGGCGATTATTGATGATAATATATTTAGAAGTCATGAGTTTTTAACTTTAATTGTACAAATAATAAAAGAAGAATGTGTACATGCTTGCGTGTGTGTGTGTGATGGTTATGTACAGACTCTTTCTTTGAGATAGTTGTTTAATTTAGCATAGAGAAAATGGGAAGGTGCACCTGGGAACGATTGTTTTCAAATTTAAATTAATTTAAAAATAAGCCGGAGCTCGCATTTTTTAAAAATATTACAAAAAAAAATTATTAGTTTACCTTTTTGAAATTTAATTTCTTTTAATGAATGCAATTCAGTTATCATGCAAATTTTCCCTAAATTTTGGCAGTTTTTTAAAAAATATTTTTGCATAATTTTCAGCTACAGATTTTATTGCTGCAATTAACATTAAAACCGTTTTCATCGTTTCATGATATATTTTATTGCGTAATTTTCTCCATTGTTGAAAGTTAAAAACAAGAAATATTCCCGCCTATTATCTGCGCAGTTTACATTAAGAATCGAAAAGTGAAATTATATTACTTCGAAAAATAATATGCAGTTCAAAATTATATTGCCCACTCATCTAAATTCTGATATCATGTAACACAATTCTGTTAGAAAGATTTCAGATACGCAATAAGCAGAAGCAGATGCAAGACTTTTAAACTAATATAGCTTAATATTCGTCGCAATTTGATGCTGGTGAATATTTAATTCAGGAAATCTTAAATAGCAAATTATTCATAAAAAATTTGTGTAAAATTAAATGCAGCCAATATTCTCGAGGAACCAGCTGAACAAAATACAGCTAATGCAAAATAAAAATTGCCTAAACGATATAACTGTTATAGCTCAGAATTCTATCAAGATTTTCCCGAAACAGAATCTACAATTAATTAGACCTTTTTTTATTTATCTCTGAAATAGAGAGTGGTAAAATGTAAATGACCATTGTAAGTGTATCTAAAGATCATGAGCCGTCCTATAAAATAAAATTAAGGCAAATTGGTTAAATAGTCAGATCGCAGGGACTATTATTCTTTTATTTTGTAAATCATTTCATATATATATAAATGAAGCCTTATAGCCAAGGCATTGAAATAATGAGGGAATTTTTCTTTATTCACAAACTATTTTCATAAGTGAGCTATTATACACAATATTACTTCATTAAAATATACAAACTTCTTATTTTTTTCACATTAACTTTAAATGAAATTTTTAAACATGTTGAAGATTTTTTTAAAGATTATTTATTAGTAGTATGTACATTTTTTTATTGTAATCGTCAAGTCCTTTACAGTTTATTAAATAAGGAATCATGCTAGAACATTATGATTTTTGGGTTTGCTATGCAAATATCACTTCATTATTTGCTCCAAATTTCAAATCCAAATAGATTTTTTTAAAGATTGTTTATTAGTAGTATGTACATCATTTTTTTATTGTAATCGTCAAGTCCTTCACAGTTTATTAAATAAGGAATCATGCTAGAACATTATGATTTTTGGGTTTGCTATGCAAATATCACTTCATTATTTGTTCCATATTTCAAATCCAAATAGTATTAGAAAGTTTACCTTGAAACTAAGTTTTATTAAAAGCATTCCAGATTTTTATCTCTTATGTTTCCTTTGAACTACTTCTGAAGTCAACAAACTGAAATCTTAACTTTCAAAAATTTTAAATTTATAATGTTGAAAATTTTTTTAATAACGTTATAAATGAATCGAGTAACTAAAAATTAAAATATTATTTGAAATTCTCTTCAAGAATATGTATTCCAAATTCTAAATTTTGAAGCATATCTTATTATACACATTCTCTTGTAAAAAATATAGAAAGTAATGAAAATTATTAAGTATACATTATTATTATATCAAGGGGAAAAACAGAAAACTGCTCCAATTTGTCCAGACACTTGCAGTTTATAAACATGAAAACGGAAATATTTGCTCAAGGTAACAAGACCACTTTGAAACTAGATAATACTCTTCAGAATAGGTCAGTATTTTTTTATTTTCAAATGAATGAAACCAAATGGTTAACTAAAAAATATTTTCATTCAAATATATTTTTTTTTCTGAAATGTTTGGTTAGCGACACATGATGCATACACAAATCTGCAACTTTTATTCCAAGAATCACGTTTTTATTATTGTATTAATTCAGCTTCAGGGTAAAAAGAAGAAAGTTTTGGACTCATTTCCGCATTTCTCCATGACGTGGCAAAGAAATACATAAGACCCGCACCTTTTTTATGAGACAATTTTTCATGTTTATTAGAGATGATCAGTAGATTAACATGAAAGGGAACGTGAAACTTTTGTGAATGATTTCTTTTTCATTAGGTAGTCATTCTGAAACAGGAAATGATTTTAATTTCATGGTCAAGATCGAGTGCTGCTGTCACCAAAAAAAAAATGTCTCTTCGTGTAATTAGGACTATAGGTTATTTCAAGGGGAACCAAAATTAATGCATCTTAGTATTATTTGTAGAAAAAAATTAATTGTATTAACAAATAGATCTGTAATAATTATATCTGGTAGGTAATGAAATAGTAGATAGGAAGTAGTTTCTAGTTTTTTTATATGCCACGGTAAAAAATAAAATGCTTAACCAATAAAAATCGAAAAAATGGAAACAGTTAAAAACTTTCTGATACTTTTTCCATTATAAAACAATAATAGTTCTTGTTAATCCCCGAAACTGTATTATTTACGATAATGTTAGAAAGAAAAACATTCATTAGAAACAACTACAGTTTCAAATGAATAATATTTTAATCCAAGCTATGTTTGCTCTAGAAGGCAAACAGAGCTAGGATTTAGAATTACGAAATTTGGTTCAAATCCACCTTATATATTTCATTTTTCAATTTAAAGTTTTTTTATCAAATTATAATTAAATTCTTAATTAATTTAGTGAAATTTTGGCAAAACACATTTTTTACTAATAATTTCTTTAAAACAATCGCATAAATATGAAGATAATGGAAACTTAAATAATTATTCTTTAGTATATAAAGTTAGTTTATTGAATATTTTTACAATAAACTTTAAAAAACTGAAATAAAAGACTTTTTATCTGTTCAACAATTTCTTTTCCTAAATGCCATTGTAAAATTCTTTTTCGGCCTTTTGATATTCGATATTTATTGCTTTTCTTAAACAGAAATATTTTTTTTTTAAGTTTAGAAATTACTTCCCTTACACCCTTTATTTTCCTTTTCTTTTCTTTCGTTTTTTTTTTAAATTATAAATTGAAGATTTTCACATTTTTATTATTAACCACAAATCCATATAATATATATAATATAACCTGCTATTATTAAATTTCTGAATATGTATTTATATAAATCTATTTTTCTTAAGATACTTATTTAAGTCTAAGGAGTATTGTCGAGTTATTTTTTCTCTTTAGTTCATAAATATTTATTTTTCATGAATATCTCAAGTGCTGATAAAATTATGCTTCTTTATCTGTGGAACGGCTTTGTAACAAAATTAATCCAAATCTTCTTATGTCTTGTAAAATGACTAAAGTAAATGTTTCTGGATTTAATATCAAGATGGTATTCAAAATGACCAATACTACTTTTCCATTTCTCTTCTCAGCTAAATTTGCGCAATATTCAAGATATTAAATTAGTCACAATTATTTTTAAGTAGGGTAAATTGGTTAACTGGATATGAGAATCTCCATCTCTTGGTTAAATGCTTTTTTGGCAACTGTTTCTTATAACTTATGAGATAAAAATGCTTACTGTTACAGTATATATGATTATATACATTTAATTGCTTAAATAACATCACATTTCAAAATAAAGGAAATAAATATTTTCAAATTTGCAGCATAGTTAAAAAAATAATCATCGTATTTTACCATGGTATAACTTTAAAAATTTTAGTTAGGGTCTTCAAGTCTCACGGGCTGATGGAGAATAGAAGAAGCTGATATTAAAAATTTATTTCCTTAGTTTCTTTTTTTCATATGAGTCATCAGATCCAGCCAAAACGTATTCTTTTGTTAAGCACTAAAAGAAAAGACCCCTTTCGGTGCTCAGAGACACAGGATTTATTGATATCATGCTACCACTGAACCTTTTTAACCTTTTCAAATTTTTTAATTTGAGATTTCTATCTTTGGATTTATTTCAACGACTTTTTGGGATTACTTTGTGTCTATGCAACCAGCGAAGAATGAACTTCAAAGTCGAATTACTAACGCTTTCATAAGCATAGACAATGATATATGCTCCAATGTCTATGAGGAGAGTTGAACGATTAAGATCTGTATTTGAATAAAGAAAGGAAAAATATATAGAACGATTTTAATTTGGGGAAAATTGGAACTTTTCCATTTTTAATCAGGTGTATTTTGTTTTTAAGTAGTACTATTTTATGAAATACAGCAGATTAATTCCCCGATTATTGTTTTGCAATTTCTCAGAATTATCTCTCATAGAAATAATTATTTCTTTTAGATAATTACTGATTTATTATTTTCCCATAGTTATGCAAGGAAATTAATCAAAATCGTATGTTAAATTTGTCAAAATAATAAATATAACAAAATACATAGCAAATTCTTAGCATGAAATCAGAAATTATTGTCAAAGTTATTATCAGAGAGTCAGAAAATATTTTGAATACAAAAACTAACAACATTATTCACTCGATTTTTAAACGCTGACAGCAATTCAAAATTTAAAGCCTTGTCTCTTAAAGTTTGAAAAAAAAAATATTTCCAAATTTAAGGTAACTTGTTATTCAAACATATGAAACTAAGAAATAAAATGTTTAAAACTACTGGTTGGGAAACTTACAGATAAAAAGCACGATTCTTTATTCATATAAAAAGCAGGAAAAGAACGAGTGTTGCGAAAATATCTTTTGCTGTTAGCATCAAAGGTAATGTTGAAGAACATTGCCTCGTAAACGAGACTCGAAACCACGTGTAAAGTAAACCTACAAGTAGAAGAGAATTCATTACGCAATTTAACATTCAAGTGATTTATATTCAGCGAATATGATTTGTATTAGACTGCTGTAAGGTTAAAATAGAATTTAATTAAATCAAAAATGTAAGGGAAATTTATAATTAAATTTTAAAAAATCTATTAAAATAGTCTTATAATCGTAAATCAGTGCTAATAATTGTTTATTCTATTAAAAACTAGCCGCCTTTGGTGACCAGCCGGTTCGCCAATCTTAATGTTCGTTAAAATTTTAATAATTAAATATTTTATGCAATTCCAACTTTAATAGATTCTTCAGCAAAATATTTTAAAACTTCAAATTTTGATAGTCATATAATTTACTCATAATATTAATAATATTATAAAGGCCTTCAGTCATAACGTGATATGTATCTCTCTAATTTTCTGTTACCCCTCATAGAATTTATGCTTTAAATTAAAGTGTAAAGGATTAATCTGCAATTAATATAATAATATTTTTTACTGAAACAAAGCATTTTTTTTAATAATATGATTACTGATAATAGAGTCACTGAGCGTTTAAACTTTATGGGCACTAAAGAATATCTTTCTTAATTTATATAATATCTCAAGAATTTGTCAACAAAATTTTCTCAGATTCATCATGAACGGATCGATTCATTAACAATGTTTCATTTTAAATGCATCAAACACAAAGAAAATAAAATGAATCGTTTAAAATAATCGGTCGAAAACAGGTTTAAAAAAAACTACTTAAAAAACGATGTACTTAAAACTTTAAGCATATATCAAAAAATATATAACTAACATAAATACAATTTAATTACAAAAGCATGCAATTAGCCTAAAAATAATTTAAATCATTGAAAACAGGTTAAAAAAACTACTTAAAAAACGATGTACCCAAAACTATAAGCATATACAAAAAATATATAACTAACATAAATACAATTTACTTACAAAAGCATACAACTGACCTAAAAGTAATTTAAATCGTCCGTTGAGAATGGTTGCCATGCCAACAATCAGAACACAGTGCGCATGCGTGAATTTTCTTCGCCTTTTAAGGTAACGCAAATGCGTGAATTTTTCTACTCCAGTTGGGGTAACGCTATGCAGATTATACATTTTTAATTTCCTTTATTCTGTGTTATTTTAATTCAAAAGTACTTCAGAATGAATCTGAAACATGGATTAATTAACAATGTTTAATTTTAAATGCATAAAACATTAAGAAAATAAACAGAATCGTTTGAAATAATCCGCCGAAAAATCTTAACCCTAGCCTCATTACTGTTGGGAGAAAAAAAGAACAAAAGCCTAAATCATTTGGCGTTGGGGAAAATGGAAGATTATTTTGGCTGAAAAGTTGGCGGTGGGGAAAATGGAAGATTTTTTTGGCGGGAAAGTTAGTTTTTAATTAATAATTAAAATTCTAATTAAAATTTCAAAAAAAGGGACCCCAGGTGCACATTCCCGACCTCTAAGGTATACATGTACCAAATTTGGTAGCTGTATGTCAAATGACCTGGCCTGTAGAGCGCCAACACACACACACACACACACACACACATTGAGCTTTATTATAAGTACTAGCCGCCTTTGGCGACCAGCCGGTTCGCCAATCTTAATGTTCGTTAAAATTTTAATAATTAAATATTTTATGCAATTTCTACTTTAATAGCTTCTTCATCAAAATATTTTAAAACTTCAAATTTTGATTATCATATAATTCATTCATAATATTATAAAGGCCTTCAGTCATAACGTAATATGTATCTCTCTCATTTTCTGTTAGCACCCGTAGAATTTATGCTTTAAATTAAAGCGGAAAGAATTTATCTTCAATTAATATAATAATATTTTTTACTGAAACAAAGCATTTTTTTATAATCTGATTACTGAAAATAGAGTCACTCAGCGTTTAAACTTTATGGGCACTAAAGAATATCTTTTTTAATTTATGTAATATCTCAAGAGTTGGTCAACAAAATTTTCTTAGATTCATTATGAGCAGATCGATTCATTAACAATGTTTAAATTTAAATGCATCAAACACAAAGAAAATAAAACGAACTTTTAAAATAAACGGTTGAAAACAGGTTTTTAAAAAACTACTTAAAAAACGATGTACTTAAAACTATAAGCATATACAAAAAATATATAACTAACATAAATACAATTTACTTACAAAAGCATGCAACTAAGCCAAAAATAATTTAAATCATCCATTGATAACGTTGTCATGGCAACAATCAGAACAGAATGCGCATGCGTGAATTTTCTTCGCCGGTTACGTAACGCAAATACGTGATTTTTTCTACGCCAGTTGGGGTAACGCTATGCGGATTAGAAATTTTTAATTTCCTTTATTCTGTTTTATTTTAATTCAAAAGTACTTTAGAATGAATCTGAAAGATTGATTCATTAACAATGTTTAATTTTAAATGCATCAAACATTAAGAAAATAAACATAACCGATTGAAATAATCCGCCGAAAAATTTTAACCCTAGCCTCATTACTGTTGGGAAAAAAAAAACTGAAGCCTTTCTCGTTTGGCGCTGGGGATAATGGAAGATTTTTTTGGCGGAAAAGTTGGCGGTGGGGAAAATGGAAGATTTTTTTGGCTGGAAAGTTAGTTTTTAATTAATAATTAAAATTCTAATTAAAAATTCGAAAAAGGAACCCCAGGTGCACATTCCCAACCTCCAAGGTATACATGTACCAAATTTGGTAGCTGTATGTCAAACGGTCTGGCCTGTAGAGCGCCAACACACACACACACACACACACACACATTGAGCTTTATTATAAGTATAGATAGATAAACTATTGTTTATTCTAATTTCTATAAATAGAAAAAATACCTCAAAAATTAGAGCTTGCATGCCTAATTCTCAATAAATTAATAAATATTACACATTGGTACTTATTTCTAGCAGAAAGAATTATATATAGAAAAATCAATGTAATCTTCAACAAATTTGAGATGAATTTCATTGTTCTAAGCTTATCAAATATGAAAAAAAAATTTCAAATTATGTCTATGAGAATGTCTGTCTATCAATAATGGGAATATGATAACTCAAAGGTACTCAGCTATATGAATGAAATAGTGTAGGTAATCTCCAGATCACAATTCTAAATTGAAGATTTAAAAAAAAAAACTGTCAACGGCAGAGTTAATTTTTCTACTTTCTTCTTTTCTTTTACAATAAAATTACATAAAGTAAAAAACAAGTTTACAAAAATATTTATGTATACTTATATACATTATTATGTTCATTTACGTTGAATAAAAATATCACATATATTTTTAATCAACGTGTTGTTACTCACGTCTAAAGGAAATACTGCATTCATTGAATTGTGAATACCTGTAGAATATCTATTTTAACAGGTCAGAAGGGTATCAGTTACCGATTGTTTAAATTCAAATTAAATTTAGAAGAATTCAGAATTGTCTCGATTTGAAAGGATAAAATAAGCATTTATTAATCAAAAATTTCGTTTCTATTTTCTTTTATTCGTAATTAAGAAATTTCTTCTTCTCTGAATTTTCAATTACACATGTAAGATTTAAATTTTCTTTCTGATTGTAACTATGGAATCATCATAATTTTAATGCCTTTTCTAGTATAATAATTAAGTTACAAAACCCCCCAATAAATGCATTTTCAATTTCATTTTTTAAACACAAGAAATAAAACTTTTCCCAAGAAAAAGTTTATTTTAAGATTTGTGGTTTTTGATGGCAATGTTTTTTATTGGTACATTTTTGTTAAGAATGCAAAATATATGTTAGAGAAGTTTAAATACTGTAAAAATGTAAATAGTACAAGTGACATTTTCATATCTTAGAAATGGGATTATTTTGAAAATTCAATCACGATTTACAGAAAATTCTAAAAGTTGGAGAAATTTAATACTATAGGTAACTTTTTCCAAATTTTAAATAAATAAAATAAAAAATGTATAAGATTTTTTTAAATCAAATTCTTCTAAAAATCTTCTTTCTGATAGTAACTGCCATCAACTTTCATCCAGCCATAAATGGTACCTAGGCAGAAGAGAATAGCTTTTTCATATAAATAATATGTGACTTCATTAAACTCTCAGAAATTAAATCTGAAGGAATTAATACATATTAAGTATTCAAATGTTAAAATATCCTCACAATTTAAGAAATGTGAAAAATTTTATTTAAAGTGATTTTTTTATATAGATTATGCCGTAAATGATATGGATATACCCTAAGTTCCGACGAAAGTACTTTTATTTGTTATTCAAAATAGATATAATTAGTTCTATTAATGATTTAAATTATTTTATTTTTATTTTTTAAAAGCTCATTGTTTGATAAGAAAACGTTTATTTGCAACTATTCTCAAATTGTTTTTTCCTTACGTAAATTTTTAAACCGTGTTAAATTAACCTGCCTATTTTCGATATTATTCTTATTTGTGGCATTTTATCACATAAGATGGGATTAATTTATAAGGAATTAATTGATTAAAATTTTAGAAATTTCATTTTGCTTTTAAGCTTATACTTTACGAAACGATTTTAAGTATTTTAATAATACATGAAATATATTCATTAATAATTAAACTATTCGGAAAAGAGAAAACCATAAATTATCTAATGAACTATTTTCCATGTAAGTGGCCTAGACAGATATAGAACAAGAACAATTGGTAAATTTACGTTTCAGGAAAATTTAGAAACTTTAATTGTATCAAAAAAGACTCGTTTGAACATAATGAAAATAAGCCAAACATTTAGTTGAAGAAATCTGAATTAAGCATTTTTAGACTTGACAAAAGAATTAACACCCCTCTGGTAAAAAAAATAATGGCAATCGGAAGTATTGCTTATTTTGACAGAAGTTTATAGAAATAAGGACCATGATAATGAAATATAACAAAACTATATATTCATCATATTTCATTATCATGTTTATATATATTTCTTAAGAATTGTATTTTGATGACATAAATAGAGACATTTCAAAGTTATTATATATTGCCTTATACTTTAACAAAATTCAACATCTTTTTTTTTTTTTTTTACATTTCTTTCCAGTTTTTTTTAATTCCAAATTTCACGATAAGTATTTCGTAATGAAGGAAGAATACCTTCAAATGACGAAACAAAAAACAAAAATTTACAGCCCCAAAAAATTTAGTCACATTTTATTACCTACTGGTGGTAATAAATTTCTGGTGAGGAGGAAACTTTAAAAACCTATCATCTTGAGGTAACTGATAAGGTTTCCATTAAGTCATTACAAACTGCGAGGGCCGATGCGTAATTTTTGTCCTCAGAATTTTTCCGTTAATTGAAAAAATAAATTTTAGCATTTTGACTTTGACCTACATTTATCCTGCGAGGACGACGCAGGAAGTGATAAGTTGCGAAAAAGAAAAATTGATTCAGGAAAAATGCCACTGGTATTACGAAATATACAAAGCATAATATCAGTCTACGAATTTGATTTTTGTGCGTTCGGCAATCGTTTTTGAGTTTCCTTTAGAGGCCGTCTCTAAAATGAGAACACAGGTGCCAGAAACAGAGCCTGCAGACAGATGTATAAAATGTTACAAATATGAAAATTAATTAAAATATGATTAAATTTTGCAAACCACACTGAATATAAGAAAGAATGCAAAAAAAGGATAAATGACAAAACTGATTATTATATAACAATTTTTTATATAAAATCTGCTAGAAGCAGCTAATCATATTCAGATCAACATTTTATTCCTATACAAACAGTTTCTGTTAGTCTGAATTCTTGCATTTCACAATGTTAACTTCAATAGATATCTCGGTTTAGCCGATATAGTTCAGAATTTCGGCTCTTCAACTTAGATTGAAAAAATAATCCCATATTTTGGATAAAATATCCCAAATTATCCCCAGTTTTATTTAAAAATATAAATATTTATTTAAAAAAATTAACTAAATTTAAATTTTGGAAAAAAATAGTTAAAAGTATTTGCTTTCACAAATTTTACTATTTCTCTCTATATATTATTAAAGGAGAAAGGAGAATGTGTGCAGGTATATCTGCGCATCTATCTATGTCTTTGTGCTTAACAGGACACCGCTAAATCTACCAGATAGGACACAGATACGTATATTTCGGAAGGTAGGAAAAGGCACCTCTGAGCCATCTTTTAAAACCCTAATTAGAATTTCAATAAATCAAAAATCAAACGAAATTTTAGTTTCAATTTTCAACAATATTATGGTCTAAAAGTGTTAAATTAATAATTAACTGGAGCAAATGCATCATACTTCTGAATTGATTCCCTAGCTCATAATTCCCTAGTTAAATATTCAAATTTAAATATTTAAAAAATTAAGAAAAATAAAAGTATTAAAGTATTGCTTTTCTTTCTCTAATCTCCTCTAGAATTGAAGGAAAATTAGTGTGCGTGTTGCGTTCTACTAGTTAGACCATTAGATCTAATGCCAACAAATTTAGCACTAATGTGTTTTGATAGATAGGAAGGAGTAAGCTCCCCTTATTTTGAGGCAATTTTTTGCAATTTTAGTTACTTAAAAGTTAAATGACATTTTGAAGTTTTCACCGTCCACATTTATTCCCCGAAAATATTGTATAAATTTTATATCATCTTAAAAATCATAAAAATGACCTATTTAATGATACCAGTTTTGTTATTCCAAAAATTTCCGAATTTAATTAATTTTGAAAGGTGTTTTTAAGCATATTTTACTATAATATGTTCATTCTCTAATCAAATTCAAATCACTCTCATTCTTGTTATAAATATTATATGTCTGAACTTTTCTTAAATCATATTTTTTGATAATAAAAGCACGGGCATGCAGCTTATTTTTCATGTTGACTAAGTTTCTGTTTAAAGCATGCTTTAATATATATGTGTGTGTGTGTGTTCTGCCATGCTTTCAAGTTCCAGATCATATGAGAGAGAAATTCAAGACTTGTGTTGACTTGAACACTGATATTTATTATTCTTTAAGTTCCTGCATTATTTTTATATTTGTCTCTGGTCTTTTATTATAGTGCAGATTATCCTTAGTTTATTTATATTTTATGAAAATCTTTGCAAGGCCATATATTGCACTATGCTTTGTATAATTTAGGCAATATTTAATTCAATTGCTTACGCATGAGTCTGGAAGATCTTTATGAGTTTCAAAAAATTTTTATATCTCATTTTCTTTCGTTTTCTTCATTCATTGCTTCCTTTTAAGTACATAAGTGGAGATATATTTTTATTTTAAAATTTATTTTGCACGCTTGATTCTACAAAATAACCTGTTTCATAAGTTTGAACAAGAAACTGTTAATAGGTTTTTAAAAATTTATACAAATTACATAATTTCAATTACGATTCTAATCCGACAATGCATTAAAAATGGCAAACAGATAAAATTATATTGGGTAAATTATTTATATTGGGTAACAATTTACTAAATATACCATTCTAGAATACTATATACCGATATTACGAAAAAAGACCGAATAATTAGTTATTTTTGTAGAAAATAACTAGCTAGTTATGAAGAAATTATTCATATTCAGTAAATATTAATGAATTTTATTAATGCTTGATTGATGTTAATGATTTGGCAAGATTAATTTAACAATCAAAATGTTATCAGTATTTATTCTAAATACAAAAGTTTTTAAATATCTTTCAAATTTTTCTTTTTGAAGTTGTTTGTATTAAGAGGAAAAGTATTTTTTTTTCTTGAAGGTGCTTTCTGGGACTACCCTTTTATTGTATTTTCATTGAACAATTTCTGAATTAATTTCCGTTTGTGATATATTCATTTCATGCATAATAATGCGTGATAGACTATTGATATAAAGACAATTTATAAACAGTCCACAGCTCACTAAATCTTATTATTATTATTTGCTATTTCACACAGCCTCGAGATGAAAAATGAAAATATTTGAATTATACGTATTAGCAATAATAAAAAGTGATCCATTTTTCAGTTTTATCAATGAACAAATTAATAGCATAAAATACAAAAATTTACTTTCATCTTTTTTATTAGAATCATTATTATTTTTTTAAATCACACTAAAATCAATACAATCGCATAAAAAATAAGCATAGAATCAAACAATTGTTAGCATACGATTTTCAGTTTTTAATACGGAGTTCATAACTTCATTTTATTAGTAATGATTTAGTAAAATATGTTATTTGATAACTCCTTTGTGCGTAGTGGATTATTTATAATCGAAATGATAAAATAAAAAGAAAATTGCTATTTAAATAGTTTAAAATAAGGTTTAAATAAAATTTTAATACTCAGTAATTTAAAAATAAATTCAAATTCTTTAAAAACTAACCAGTTTCGGGACCTGTTAATTCGCTGGGAATATTGATTTTATTTATGTTGAATTAAATCTCTTATACATAAGATATGAATGATCTCCAAAGGAAAATATTTAAGTTTCAAATTATGAAAGACATTTAAACCGCTATGTTTCAGTAACCTTTCACCTGCTCAGTTTATAGTGTGCATGATTTTCCGTAATGAAGTCAAATACCTGATGCCAGATTTGTATGTAAATGTAAATATCCTAGTCCTTTTTTAATGTAGTTTATATGATGCGGTAGTTTATATAATGGTACATTTTGCTTGTATTTTACACTTGGGTGACAAAAGTCATGAGATACCTCCTAATAACGTATTGAACCTTCTTTTGCCCGGTGATGTGCAATTCGACGTGGCATTGGCGCAACACATCGTTGGTAATCACCTTCAGAAATATTGAACCATGCTCCTCTATAGATTTCGATAACTGCGAAAGTGTTGCTGGTGCAAGATTTTGTGAACAAATTGGCCTGTATATTATGTACCATAAATGTTAGATGAGATGCATTTTCAGCGATCTGTGTCCAAATCATTCGCCTGAAGTATCCAGAATGTTCATCTCCAATCGAGAACAGTTGTGGACAGGTGACATGTCGAAGTATTATCCATAAAAATTCCGTCGATGTTTGGGTTCTTGAAATAAATAAATGGCTTTAAGTGGTCTCCATATAGCTCAACATAACCATTTCCAGTCAATTACTAGTTTAGTTGGATCAGAGGACCCAGTCCATTCCATGTAAAAGCAACTCACACCGTTGTGGAGTCACCACTATCTTGCACAGTGCCTTGTTGACAATTTGTGTTTATTTCTTCCTGGGTCTGCACCACCTCGAACCCTATCATCAGAACTAACTGAAATCGTGACTCATCAGACCAATCCACGGTTATCCACTCCTCTAGAGTTCAACCGATATGGTCACGAGCCTAGGAGAGAAGCTGCAGGCAATGCCGTGTTGTTAGTAAAGGTACTCGAGTCGGTCTTATGCTACCATAACCCATTAAAGACAAATTTCGCCGAACTATCCTGATGAACACGTTCTTCGTATGTCCCATATTTATCCCTGTAATTATTTCAAGCAATGTTACTGTCTGTTAACACTGACAATTTTACGCACACGTCACTGCTTTCGGTCATTAAATGCTGACGATCATCCAAAGCGTTGTCCACGGTGGGAGGTTATGCCTGAATTTAGGTTTTCTCGGCACACTCTTGATACTATGAATCTCGGAATGTTGAATTCTCTAACTACTTCTGAAATGGAATGTCCCATGTGTCTAGCTTTAACTAACATTCTGCTTCAAAGCCTGTTAATTCCCGTCGTACAGTCATAATCGCGTCAGAATCCTTTTCAAATGAATCACTTGATTACAAATGAAAGCCCTGACTATACATTACCTATTTCTACATTTTAAACCGATACTACTGTTATCTGTATATTCGCATATTGCTATCAAATGACTTTAGTCAACCTCAGTGTATGAATTCAGCTAACAGCATGTTGGTTGGACTGCAACATACCAATAAGAAAATTAACTGACAAATGTTATGTTTCAGCATAACAGATATTTTATTTAATAACTTAAAAATTTTTGTTAATTGATTTCACAGGAAATGTGATAAAGAAATAAGAAAATAAAGGATGAAATAAGAAAGAAAAGGGTAAAAATAAGAAGGTAAAGGATATTTTTTGAATTTTCTGATGGTGTAAAAATAACTTTTGTCCTATAACATTTCCAAAATTTATAAAAGAAAATTACGATACTTTATTTATATAATTAATTAAAAATTTTAAAATATTGTTTATAGGTGAGCATTCTCACCTTTCAAAGTAAACCCCTGCCAAATATGGGTATCTCAATCCAAATTTATGTTCCATAAAATTTCAACAAATATACATATTCGTTTTTAATATCATTAGATATTTTCGTCAAGGTTATTTTTTAGAGATTAAAAGTGAAAAACTGAAGCGAGTTTAAACATGGAATAATTGAAGCTGATAGCTGATTTATATGCATATTTTTAAATAAAAGAGACTTACCATAGTTATTATAGCATTATCACATTCATTCATTATAATTTTTAAAGATTGTTTAGTTCCTTTATACAAATATTTATCAAAACAAAACTGAATTATCTGACATATTCAAAATTTATCATTTGTTTTCTATAATGCTTTTCATGGTGTTAATATAAATGAAATAGAATATATTCGCAGAATATACGTGCACTTAATGTTTCTTAGCATAATATTATTATCACGTATATATTATAATATTATTTTCAACCCAAATTAAAAATTGTAAAAACTAACAAATAATATAGGAATTAAATTTTGCATAGTTTTGAAGAAATCAATTGATTATTGAATAATGCTTCAATAATTTTATGGGAATAACTTTTCATACCATTCCAATCAGAATTTATGATTACATACAAATGTTCTGACTGTGTTTAAATCAAATTCGAAATATTTTTCGCTCAAATGATCCGAAGAGTTTTCCTTTCTTCTCTGGCCTAAAATCTGTCTTTTTTTAAAAAAAAATTGTAAGGCCTGTGAACATAAAATAAACTGTTATGAATTTCGTTTTCAAAGAGAAAAGTTTCCAAAAACTATATTTCTTAGATTTTTCGAGCAGTCTTTTTATGAAATTTAATTTGTTATCAATATATTTCACATTAATTCTATTAGAAATCTGCACTATGAATTTATTTCCTTGTGTCCATTACATTCGCACTAAAAAGTGATAACTAATTATCTTTATTTCAAAATCAAATTTAAATCCTCTGAATTTTCTTAAGCAAGACCTTAAATTAAAAATGTAAAGAAAAACAATTCATGTCATTTAATTACTAATATTTCTTTGAAACTTATATGCAGAGGCCATTTTGACGTCATTAATGCTATTATCAAATACTTTTAAATAAATTCAAGTTTTTTTACTTCTTATTTTCACTGTGCCCTTTCCCCACAGTTTAAAGACCTTGGATATTTTGAATTTTATCTCATAACTTTTTAACAGCTATTTTCAACGCACTTTTTACCTTATCTAATGTCACGAAAATTTACTGATTCAGACAAGATAAACACAATCAAAAACATCAGTTTTACTACAACTTCCGATGTTAATGTCACTTGAATGGTACTGACATGGACAGAGCGCACGGCTCAAATGACTTAAGAGATGTTTCGAAATAAATTTAATGTGATATTCACCAATTTGAAACGCATGCTAAAACAAACAAAATGTGTGTCAAAGGTAAATCCTTGTGGACATAATCGGTTCTTGAAGGAAAAGAGTCGCGATTGCCTAAGAATTTTTGACATCTCTCCGACCTCAGCAAAGGATAATGTCCTTCATTACAGCTGACATGTCAGCGACACTGTTGAAAACACGGTGGTGTTTTACTATGTGTGTGGACTATATTGCATCAGTATCAAATCAACTCTGTGCACGGAATATCAATTGTGAGATCGACATATCTGATCAAGGTTGATAAGGATAGATAAAAAATGATGTAAACGAGAAAGTTTTGCGGCAAGCTGTCTCATTTAAAAATGTAAAAACGACCGTTCTTTTATCTTGAGTTACTTTAGTTGAATCATCGGTATTTATTTTCTTTTTTAATTGAATATATATATATATATATATATATATATATATATATATATATACTTTAAATTAATTATATGGAAATTGATAATTGTTATTTTAAAGTACAACTAATTAAAGATTCAATAGATGATTATTTAAAAAATCAAAAAAATTAAGTTCCTATCTTAAATTGTTTTAGATTCGTTTTCCTACACTTATACAAAATAATTTTATCATACTTTAATGAGAAATTAAGAAAGAGATATGATACGATGATGATTAATATTTAGAAAAATATGAAACTATTTGTAAAACTATTTTATTTTTGTATCTTTCCAAATTTAATGTATTTTCGATCGAACTGAATTAAAACACAATATTGAAATTAATCAACATAGCTCTGCTCCCTTCACTGAATAATTTTTTAAAATTTTGTTGCAGCATATTAATCATATTTATTAATTTTATGCTTTTTTATCAGAAAATATAATTAAATTTTCCAGCTTTTTAAAAATTTATTTTAATAATCTCTTATACACTTAAATATCATTTATAAAATAATCATTGTAAATACAAAAACGACATGTATTTTATGCATAAATTCATATTGCTAAATACATTAATTTATAGGCTAATCTGACGAATAATTTTCTTTCTGCTATGAACAAGAAAAATTTTTTTCATCATCATTTATTTTAAAAGGGTTTTTTTGTCGTGAAATGCAATATATTTTGAGTTTTAATTTTTTTTAAAAATCCTATGACCTCGATTACATAACATCTGCAATATCTGACGACCTTCTGAACTTTCAATTTTATTTCTTATGTTCATCTTTAGAAATCAAAACTTTCTTTTATCTTTTTTTCAATGCTTCATTTGGGGTTGAATGAAGTTATTATTGCAATTTGAAGGGCGAAAAAAATCATTAAAATTACCTGCGAAAATATTTCTTCTATGCTTAACTAGTGAACATAATAAAAGTAGTTTATTTTTAGCTGTTGTTTGATTGAAGAAAGTTATATATTCAAATATTCCGCGAAAATTGACATATATTTTCAGATAAACCTTATATGCTTTCAGAAATATTTTAAAAATATTTTTTTAAACATATGCAAGAAAAAGATATTTGCATGAAATTAGTTATTTTGCATTCTGAATTTCGAAATGTCAGAAATATAGGTATAAAGAAATAATTGAATAGATTGATAATTAAGAGATAGGTGGTAAGTTTATTTTTAATGCAAATTGTCTAAAATTTAAATTCGAAAATATGTTTATCAAAGCATTTGTTATTTCTCAAGTTTACTTTTAAATTGTACAAATAAACTAATAAAAAGAGTTTTTTTTTAAGTTTTAAGCCTTCTTCCTTTTTTTAAATGTAGCATGAATATTCAAATTTATTATAAATTTCTTTATTTACTTTCGTTCTCATCAAATATTAAAGGATGACCTCGATGCAATTACAATCGATTTTTAATGCAATTTTGTGACATTATCGAATTATCATAATAATTTTTTTCTTGCATATTATATCCAAAGAAATTTAGTAAATTTCGCTGTGTAAGACGGTAAAGTTAGAGACAAAGTAAAAAAATTCATAAGATTTTGTAAACTTAATCAAACAACAAGCATAAAGATCGAATGTTTTCAAATTTCTAGGCATCACTAAGATAGAACTTGATGCTATTGAAGAACAACAATAGTCCTAACCAATATATATATTGATTTATTTACTTAAATGAAGAATCTGAGGAATCATATCCATAAAGAGATCCTTCCTAAAATAAATGCACTGTTTTAACAAAGAAATAGAGTAATTTATTATTATAACTAATATTTTTTAGAAAAAGAAAAATGAATAAAAAATTATACACGTAAGTTTAAAATCGTAAACAATTTTTTTATGTAAATTTAAAGAAAAATTGCATCTTGAATTACAGGATACCTATTTTTTATAATGATAAATTGCTTTTTAATGTCTCGGTAACTTTCTTTATTAGTCTATAAAATTAAAAGAAGGGCTATTTTTATTGAAGAATAGGAAACTTCTTTGGTTATGATGCAACATTCTTCTATGCAATCTCCTTCAAGAACTTAAAAGAACTTTTTAAGTGTTCAAATATGATTTTTGATACAGAATTAATAATTGATTTTTAAATAAAAAGTCCAGAATGAACGAGAAAAAAATAGAAAGGATGAGTAGTAAATCGTATATTCTTCAAATGCGATTCTTTTTTGTGTTCACATTTCACAAAAAAAAAAAAAAAAAAAAAAAAAAAAAAAAAAAAAACTGGTTTTTGTTTGAAAATCCTAAATGACAGAGAAAAATGTTGATGGTACAAAAGAACTCATTTATGGTACTTAATCATCCGTAATGATCAAATTTGTCGTACATAAAATAAGTGACAAGAATAAAAATTATTCCCTAAAATGGCCCCTTTTTTCATTGGAATGTGTTTTTGATTCACTGAAAATTAATCTTGATCGTTAGTTAATATATCGACAAAATATATCGCGTGCTTGACCTAAATGTATATACAGCTGACCGAATGTTGTCAATGCCATTCGAAGACACTCTGCAAATCTTTTAGCAGACAACTCTTTCAATGCTAAGTGAAAACTTTGTGTAGCTCAACCCTTCGTATAAGTTTAAATAGCCATGAAAAAAAATTAAGTCCCGTTACTTCGATCATGTGCAGCAAAGCATGGATTGAAACACCTGCCCACAAAAATCGTGGAATGACACGTGAAATTCTAAGTCATGTGCAGTTTACGGTCTAACGGATTTCTTCCTTTTTCTCTATGAACTTTTTTTGCTCGCTGTTTAATGTTATCTTCCCTTTAATAAGTGTACTTTTCTGTCTTAATATTTATGATGCAGTCCTTCGAAGAGTTTCCAAACCAATGCTGATTTATTAAGTAATCGCTTCATATCTGCGACAGAAATATATGAGGTAATAGACAAATAATGTTAAACGAAGCCATGAAAATCTGTCTGTTTTAATACGGTGAAGGTTTGTTTTTACTGGAAAGTTCTAGATAATGCCTGGATGAATACATTGAGCATGTGTTCTAGGAGATATATAGACGTATTAAATAGAAAGCTTTTAATTATGTTCATTATTTACATTTGCCTTCAAATATATACTCAGTATTCAATGAATTGATAAAACTGGAAATATTATTTAAGAAACTTACCTAACTAAAAACACTTGCTTCATAATTTTGGAAAATATTGATTAAGTATAGTATATTTATAATATAATTCTAACTCGATATGTTTTTATTTCAACAGAATTTAGACGAAACTATTCTTTAGCATTCTTCTTTTTTTTAAAATTCTTTTCTGTTATTTGTCTGGCACTTCCATATATCTTTTAAAAAATCTCTTCGTTGAGGTTACTTATTTAACCTATAGAAGAACAAGTATTGGCATATCAGAAAAATGCTACGTATGAGATATTTTTCTGACCCAATCCATTATTCTGGCTATCTTTCACAAAAAGATTTACTATCTCATCTTGATATGCATTATTTGTATTTTTAAAATCTGGTTATTATTGGATTATTACAATTATTTTTTAGCTCTCTATTATCCTCAAGAATTTCGAAATAAAAAAATATTCTTTATCAAATTCTTCAAAAAAAGCACTTTCATAAAATATATTTTCTCTTTCTAACATTAAGGTACTACTATGAATCATAGTATTTACCAAAGCAATGCAATTGTTATTCCTGCTATAATTGTTTTGAGCAAGAATGTACAAGTTAGATATTGCTACAATGCAAGTAATTTAGATTCGCATTTTTACATTGAAAAAAAGTAAGTGCAGCCATCAAATGTATCGACAGCATAAATATTGGAATCTATTCATTCTACATTTTTCTAAAAAGGTTTCATTTAATTTTTTCTTATACGATTTCATATTTCATTTGCAAATGAAGGAAGACACATTTATATGGTTGCTTAATTTTGAAGCAAAATCATAGCACTCAAAGTAAGAGTTTTAAGCAAAGAAACAATAAAATTTGCAATTTATTTCAAAGTATTTTAGCTTATTGTTTATATTCCAGCTAACAGGACATGACCAATTTGAATTTTCTTCTGATCCAGATATTTCCTAATTGTTTGGAAAATGTTCTGAATTCACTTTGAATGACGAATCAAGCACAGTCAGTAAGGAGTAAAAACATTAGTTGAAGTTTCGAGATCATACTACTTTGTCATTATATATAAACATGTTGGGCAAGATTTTGACGCTGTCTCTTCATCTGACATAATTCTGAAATTAATTTTTAGTTAAGGGCATTCGGCAATACAAAGAACCCTTCAATTTCATTCAAATGGACAATTTTTTTCTTATTTATATCGTTTGAAATTAGCTAGCACATAAAATTGTAAATTATATTCATAAAGTGATGTAGATAGTTTTAATTGTTCTTATATAACAGAATTTCATCGTAACAAACTAATATGAATTTTTTATTTCTATTTTTGTTTTCCTGCATTTTCTGTAATTTAGTATTGATGTAAAGCTTTTTTTCATTATTGTTTATAATTTTGTTATGGTTCTTAAATTAGCCATAGTCTGTTCTAATACCTTACATCCTATAGGTTGGCTGTGTCGGTGTAGATAAATAAATAAAAATTCCTCTTTGCAAGCTGGAAAGCAAATTTAGATTTCTTATCATATCAGTTATTGTTTTCAAATTCCTTCCAAACCTTAGATAAAACTAAGGAAATATTACACTTGGAAGCAGCCATAGAAAATGATTTTATTGCTATCGGACAATTCAATATTTATTGCAAGAAAAAAAATTAAAGTAACAAATATTATAAAAATAAAAATATCAGAAGACAAAAACTAAAAATTTATCACTGCATTTTAACCGTATTTTAAAAATTAATCTTTATCAACTTAAATTATCTTTCTATTCTTCTCTCAATTGAAAGCAGATAATGCCATTTTGTTATAGAAAGTAGGAATTTAGCGTTTGAATTTTCTGTTATATTGGATTGAAAAAAATTGTCAACTTTTCTTAATTAACATTCTAATTAGGAGCTTATGTGTTTCACCTATATATATATATATATATATATATATATATATACTTGATTATTAACCGCATGCCATTAGAAAACATAGATTAACATAATATGAATATCTTTTTCGCGATTAATTGCTGTTATGCGATTATTACAGTACCCATACGATAGTTAAGCTACAATAGTTGCTTTTCTTTCATATCGTGTACTCTCAATAACGCAGCAAACATCAAACCAGAGGATTGTCAACTAACAAAACTCCGGAATAACAAATAATTCATATAAAAATTCATTTAAATAACAAAATTATGTTAATTGCGCAAAATATACATAATTTTATTAAAAAAATTATTTTTTATATAATGAATGATGCAAAATATAATTCAAGATTGGAACAGCCATTTATTTTACACTTTGGCAAAATCATTGACATTTGCTATATATATACATATTGGTTGATCACTATAATAATCAGTTTCATGATATATATATATATATATATATATATATATATATATATATATATATATATATATATATATATATATTTGGATAGCAAAGTATAAATTAAATCTTTCCAACAATATTTAATCACATTTAAAGAAGAAGTCTAAAACCCAAGAAGCAAAACTTGAAAATTTTCAAATGAATTCTTAATGGGTAATGACATCCTATAGTCAGTAAGTACATTTCGTTTTTGTGTATATTATCAAGCAGAAAATACAATTTTTGAAAACAATTTGGCTTATTTTGAAAAAAGAAATGGACATACAGGAGAATCCGGTATATAGCGGCGTATGGTACAAAATTGTATTTTTTAATGCCAAATGTTATAATCATTTTTCTTATTACATTAGTTAGTTTGACAAATGTTGAAAGATTGAGAAAAATAAATTTTTCGCCTTGGTGGGAAAGCTGGTATACGATTCTCCTGTTTTACCAGGGGCATAAAACGAATAAACTCACACTCTCGCTTCTAAGGAAAAAAATTATAATAAAATATATTCAAAAGCATTAAAAACATGCAGCTTCTAGAATTTTTTTAGCTTCTCATTTTTACATAATATTGCAATGAGATCTCTCTCCTACCTTATTTTTATTTAATTAGTTTTATTCAAGTTTTTAATCTTTAGTCCATGTGCATTTAAACAATTTCAAAGTATGGATATGGAATAAAGGCAGAAATTTTATTTCATTTTTTTTTCAAAACTGGTAGCATAAATTATTGATTTTAGAAACAGTCAAAGTTAGAAATTGAAAATAAATTTTTATTCTCTAACTTCTACGAAGTAGTAGCAAAGGATTAACTTATAGCACAAAAGTTGTTCATCTTAATGAGTCACTATTTCCAGTAATTAAATTTATTTTTCTATGCTTAATATTTTGGAACATGTAGGGAAATGAAAATTTCAACTTACCACTATTACCATTCCTTCTAAGTAGATGTCCCATCATAAAGAAATCTGCAAAAATTTTCCCGAAGTCATGTCATAAGAACCATTGCAATATGTAGTCATCTTATAAGCAATCTTCCTAATAAACTTCTTTGAAGAGCAATGAAGAAATCTGCAATTATTTAAAGATAAAATATTAAATCTAAACTTCATAATCTTGAAAAATTTTATCTGCCACCCAGAAAAACAGCACTGCACTATATAAAGGAAATTTTAATATCGGTACAGTTTTATTCATTATAACAAATAAGAAATACTAAATTTGTAAATTAACAGCTAAAATGTTGTTAAATTTAAGAAATACTTTTAAAAATATGAAATTTTTTAAATGAGTTGAAGTTAGAATCCTCATACTAATATGATGATTTATATCTTTGTATTAGAATTTTCTAAAAACTTATTATAATAGGAGAAATCTGAATTTAAATAGACAAAAATAAGTAATTTGAAAATATATCTAAACGTGAATGAAAGATTCTTTTTTGTGTATTAATAACTACTTCTTTTTGGAAGGTATTGAGAAACACTGCTTCAACTTTTTATTAATTTGTAAAAATCATATAATTACCGCAGCAGTTCTTAAAATTTCATTCAGCTAAAATATCGAATAACTTCCCTTCGTATAACGGCTGTTTCTTAAGAAATTGGTTATCTTGACCTTCACTGAAAAATAATAAATTCTCATAATAATTTCCTTATCTCCTGTTTTCTTTTTTAAAAGATTTTTTTGGGGAATAACTGAATTGCGACCTTGAATTAATTCCTGTTACTAAGTAACGTTCTGAATATTGGAACCCATTAAATTATTGTTGAATCGCTAATAAAAAGCTGATAAGCTATTTTAAATCTTTATTTTCAACATAACAATGAAAGCACCATATATTAATTTATTTCTAAATGCGATTTGCACATGCATGACTCTTTTGCACAAAAATAGTAACATTAAATATAATTAAATTAATGGCAGTTGAATTTAATAACATTCTACATTCGTAGATTTAAAACCAAATATCTTAATTTGTATTTTATTATTGAAACTATTATATGTATGTAATAAATTTAAATTGTTAGCGTTTTTTTAAACTAATTACCTTTATAAAAACTTAAATTAAAACTTATAAACACTTTAATGTGTGAATATCAGAAATTTTAATTATTTCATTGAGTATTATAAAGTTTAAAATTTAATATATTTACTATCAACATTTTGGAAAATTAAAAATTGTTTGCAATACATTTTTATATTTTGAATTTGAGATAAATAGACAAATCTGAAAATAATATTTTAAATTTTTGATATTATTATGAAGTTATTGCTTGATCAGAAATAATTTCCTAAAAATGTTATTAAACCAAAATTGCAATATACATCTTAAAATATTACTGATTTTGAAAGTCACCATAAACTTCATTTTATTAAAAAGTTAATTTTGTTTAATGTTAAATGGTATTAAAACATGCCAAAAAGTTTCTAAATTCGTAACTAATGGGAAAGAAGTAAGAGAAGGAAAGAGAATTATAAACTTTGCACCAACTCCCTACATTTTCTGGCCTCTGGAAATCCATTACTATTATTTTATTATAAATTTTTACTTTCGTACTTTTGTAGTATATTGCTTTAAATATTGCATCTAAAATTATTTTGCCTCATTATTGCATATTAAATATTTATTTAAAATCCTAAAGATTAATAAAAAAATTGTCAAAGTTTTAAGTAAATTCAATAATTTTTTCAAAATCATAGACTAAAAGGATTATCGAAAATAAAGGAAAAAAACTGAAATTTAATCAAATAATTAACGTTTCTAAAATTAATTATTTTTAACGATTTGATTTCAAACTTCTGAGTTGCTCGGATTCCGAACTTTCAGTTCTCAGAGTCTATTTTCTGTAACAGCAGCTCAACATTACGCTTCATAATGATATGAAATTCACGGGCATAAAACAAATGCCTACTTATCTAGATTTCTATAAAAACACTTTTTGAAACTATATAAACATTAAATGCATTCTCACGAGAATATTTTCTTATTTTCTGCTTGGCATGGGTGAGCATATCGCTTTAATTTTTAATCATGGTCAGGGGAGCTTTTAATTGTTACTAAAAAATAACAAAATGACTTTGATAAACTATGAATATTAAAATATAATTGTGATTAAAAGAAAGTCCTCATCTGTTTAATTACAATAATACATATATTTAAACTTTAGTTAGATAAGTTATCAGAAATTTTAGGCTAGCATAAAATTGAAATTTCTAATTATATGCAACTAAACTAGATTATGCATTGATAAAATATAATTATTTTGGAAATAACAAAAGAGAAGAAATTGTGTTTGTGTATTATTTTGGCAATATTACAATAACGTCTAATTGAACTTATAATTTTGGAGAAAGTCTTAACAACTTAATATAGAAATACTATTAGATTCTCTGGTGGCGATGAAGAACTTCAGGACAGGAAATTCTCGAAAGTCAGCGCTGAAGGGCAATGTGTGTGTGTGTGTGTTAATCTTACTCTCAACTAGCTGCAGTTTCATTTGTTACTGTAAAAATTACATTTCAATTGATCTCTGGGGCAGTGGTTAAAAAATTGTCAAGAAAAGTAAAAACCATTAAAATGTACAATTTTTGAAGATTTGACTTTGCAACATGCGGAATTAGATATATTCTAAAAACTTTAATAAATAAAAAAAAAGATTCTTTAATATTGTTAATTTAACTAATTCACTTAAGTACCAAAAATATTTGTTTGTTTAAATATTTCTAATTATTAAATAAATAATCCTTCAATTAGTTTTAAATAACAGGTTCAAACGTCATAAGAGGAGTATCATCTTTATTTTTTTTTTAAATTTTACAAGTGTTTCGTATCAAAAAAGGCCCATGGGCCATAAAGTAATTTGTCAACAACCAACTGGTAAATACCCCGACTTAATATACTCCAAAATTATTTTAAAAAGTGATTAAATCTTGATTAATTTAATTTCTAATTAGTGAGCCCCTACTAAACAATAAACAAAGTGCGTTGTCAAACCTGTGTGTCACATCTGTTTTGAAGATAATATTCAACTATCTTTACAACATGCATATCGCATGAGGCAAATGATATCAAATATTCCCTGTATAAATATTTTCATGTGAATAAAAAGGACTACAAACTATCAAATACGAAGAAAAAAATTTACTGAAATAAAATTTAAAAACTAGGCATAGAATACGGAACTGTGCCAAAGGGCTTAATCTTATAATACCAATGTAAGTTTTCAAGAAACAGCAGATCAAATAAATGCAAGTGTGAATCTTGAACAAAACGTGGATGATGGAATGCATATTTGAAGGATATTTTTGGAAATGGAAATTTGAATGAAAAGTGAATGCCAATAATGAGAAGACGAATTGGCAACAAATACGTCTTTGAACAGAATCAATGTGCAAGTAAAAATATTAAAATTGACTTTGAGCTTGTCATTGAACTCGAACTTCTTTTTAACTTATATGACATTATATTATGAAAGGCTTTAAAGAAATTATAAAACATTTCGCAAAGATGGAAACAATAATTCATGTCCCAGAAAATGTACTATCATTTCAAAATTTAAATAGTGAACAGCATGTATGAGATAGAAGTGAGTGACGCGAAACAAACTTTCTTTCCTTTTTCCTCACCTTTATTTCCTGCAATATGACGTACAATATTAGTTCCCAACAAAAACTTGTGCTTATAACAACAAAAAAACGTACATTTGGTGGATAGTGGTAAAAATTATGGTATCAATTCCCAGAATTTGAAGATGCAATAATTATAGGTAATGCTATCTGTTATGACGAGAAATATAAAGGCCTCGGTCATCTTTTAAGAGAAATGTCGTTTGTAGTTGTTAAATGAAAACGAGTCTGATAACATCTCTGTAATAATCGTTGTTGTTGTACGATTCCCTTAAGACTGCGTGTTTACTTTGTGTGATTTGAATAGCGCACTACTGAACCAAACAATGAATATTTTTTGTGACTAAAGAAATTCTCATCCCATTGAGATCCAATTCTGAAAAAAATATATATTGGAAATTTAAGCATCACAAGAAAGTGCGACATTAAACTCATGCGTATTATCTGTTTACTAATTCTCAGAATAAATAAAGGGCTGGATATCTTGAACTTGTAAAACAACTCATTTTGCAAGACAAAAAGAGGGCAAATTACTTCGAAGTGATATTCGATGCATCTCATAATTAGCAAGAAAACTTATAGCTAAGTTATATAATTATATAAAGCATTCCAATTTGAAATTGTAGAAAAAATTCAAAAATTTGATGCGAAGCTAAAAATAAGCTATATAATAAGATAATATATAAAAATAAGCTATATAATAAGATAATATATAAAAATAAGCTATATAATAAGATAATATATAAAAATAAGTTATATAATTCTGAAAGCATTTCAGTTTGAAATTGTAGAAAAATTTCAAAAATTTATTGTTTGTATTGATAAAATCGATTAATATATTTTAGAGAACTGTAAATACATTGAAAGAACATAATACTCCGCTTTCTTGTTAATTATAATAATTATTTTTGTCAAAATTAACTTCTGATCACACATTACTTTTAAATTTGATACAAAATTATATGTAACTACTTCAGAATTTTTTAGTTCTTAATTAACATATATTAAATACGTTTAGTTAAGTAATGCGTTTTAATTACTTTCATATTTCTATAAGATGTTAGTGATAATAAAATCAATGCAAGGTATTTAATCGGGGGCAGTACCTGAATCAGATTTGAAAAGTTTGCTAGGTTTCACACAAGCGATTAAGCATTTTCAATTTTTTTTAGTAAATGCAATTCATAGATAGAATGCATTACACTGTTTAATTTTTCTGAACTCTAAAAATATTTAATTCATGTTTACCAGTAACAAGAAATCTCAGTTTATGCTCAATATGGATAGATTACAAAAGAAGTATGATTCTGCCTTTAAGAGGAGTAGTTATTTTATACTGTTTCAGCTTTCCAGAATGAGCTTCGGAATGAGAGAAAGGAGGTTAATTCTCATTATCACTATTATCATTTATTGATCAGTTTCCTGTATTTATATTTTTGAATAAATCACACACTCCACTCCAGTTATGAATACAAAAAATTAAAATATCAACCGTGAAATGAAATGTAGCTGGATTCATTTTTAGTTCACATGCTTTTTCTAGATGCCTTTTAGTCTGTCTATATAAAATTGAATGTTTATTTGCTTAAACCTTTTACAATTCCACACCCTTTGATAGATTCGAACGAAATTCTGCGCACCTATTTCTTAACATCTTGAGTGATTAACTACGGAATAAAGAATTGATATGGGGAAAAAAATTAAGTTAGAAGTGAGGGTAACGCATTTTGAAGTTCTTCCAATCTAACTTCAGAAAGGATCACTGCCTAAAAACTCTTTTTATATCATTTAAAAATTTTAAATTTTGCTGTTTAGTGATATCAATTTCAGTTCCATTGAAAGAATTCCTAAATTTTTATCAATTTCTCAAAGTTAATTTAAATACAATTTTAGCGATTTCCTTTTTACTTCTCGTAGACAAAGAAACAAACGATATAGCAATTGTGAAAAAATTCCACTTCGGCATTTGAACTTTTCAAACCTCTCTGAGTGGAAAATCCCATTTTTAGAACTATGTTTCGATAATTCGAAAATTTAGATGAATGAAATTGATATATGATCTTGTTAATAAAATTCTAGTTCTTTTTCAGTTTGTTCCATTCAATCAGGAAAAAGCATCTAAAATATATATTTAATTTCCTGCATTACATTTTCTTCGTCATACTACATTATGTGCGAAAATCTGAAAATAATAGCCTGAGCAGTTATGACTTTCATACTCACAATTTTTTTCCAATTCAAAGGTCCATAATTTTTATGTGTGGGATGGGGCGGTGAAGTGACCTTTATTAGGAAGTATGCGAGAGAAAGTTTCGGGAAGACCAATCTCGCAGGCTTTAATGCGAAGATTAATTTCCAAAAAATATTAAAAAAGGAGAAAATTTAAATTTCGTGATTTTAGAAAATTACGTATACTTGAAAATTAATTGAATCTAAAAAATATAATACATAGAATAATCAAAGAAAAACATTATTATTCAAAATATATTTTAGTATCAATCTCTTTATCAAAGCAGTATAATTTAAGCGTATGAAAATCGCAGTAAAGAATTTAAAAATACCCTACATTTAAATTTCGTGTTAGAAAAATAACCTTTTAAAATTACACACACTTCAAAACTGGTAAACAGCAAAATAGAGGGATAAAATTTAAAACAAGATAATTATAGAAAATGTAAGAAATATTGAAATTAAAATATGAAGCTTGAATTGAAATCAGAAGGACATATAGATATCAATTTTAACCTAGATTCTTAAAGAAAATATGGTTTTTTTGGCTTATTTACAAAGAAAAATATATTTCGTCAATTTTTTCCTTTTTATGTCTCTGGGGTCAGTTGATCCTTCGATTAATAAAGAGAATGTAGCTAATGTGTTAATGTATCCTTAATAATTAACAAAATCTTTGGTCAAAACATCATGTCTTCACATCCAAAACGTCATGCTCAAAGCTTTATTTTCAGCTAAAAACTTGCAAGCTTTTTAATTTAGTTTTGTATTATTAAACATAAGATAGCTAATTACACATTATTTTTTGTTTCTTGAAAACTTTTCGTTATTTATTCCTAACTGCATTTATAACAAAGTTTTCTAAAAAGTACTGCTGAAAACGTTCAAAATTATCATATATATTATGACTTTTTCTTTTATTTATTTTAAATATTTTTCTTTTTTTATATTAAAAAAACTGATTTTTTTTATAAATACAGATACATTTATAGACTACAAAGTTTTATGCTTTACAATGTGTGAATGGACAAATCCATTCAATTCATTTTCTATCTATAGATGTTTTGCCTCTTTTTAATTCCATATTATCTAGAATTTAAGGATTTCTTTTCTTTTAAACCATTACTGTTATATCATCAGAATTCACAATCCAAATACTAAATTTTGAATATTTTATTAAATATTATAAAAAAATTGAATTTAAAAGGTCTTAAAGTAGAACAGATAAGAATGCAGATCAACATATACTTATTGTCAAATATATACTGCACCTTGCCATCATGCAGGCATTGCATCTTGCTCTATAAAAATTTCCTGAAAGTATGCGTAAATATTTACTTGAGCTATAATTATTGAATTTTGAAATTTTTATAGTTTTATTTTGTAGTAATAGTTTATGTAAGACATCTAAAGAATCTAAGACATTAAGTGTTTCAAGCCAACAAGCATTTTGGGTTGTCTTCTCTTACAATTGTTAATTTCCTAAGTGAAAACCTATTTTCAAGAAAGCCAATATGAATCCATATTTCTCTCATAGGCAATTATGTGTCTTCAAGTTTAAGAGAAAAAATTCCTGACTATCTTCACACATATGAGCTAAAGATAAGTAAAAAATTCCGTTTTCCAAAAACTTTAGAGTAGTAATTAATTAGATATTATTGATCGGAATTGTTGACTTTAAATTTTCTCAAGGGGTATAATATTAGAATATGGAAATTGCTCCACATAAGAGTTATTTTATTTTACATACATATGAAATATATAAATGCAGGCGAAAATCGGACTATAATATATAAAAATATATAATATTAGAGCTAATTGATCATAAGTGATTATTTTTATAATTTGTTTATAATTATTGACTTATTTTTATAATTATTGACTTAATGTATTTTCAATTTTATTTCCTATGAAAAAAGTTTATATTAGAGAAACAGTCTTATTTAGATCGCCCCTATTCAAAGATAATAAGTAAATTTAGCTTCCTTTTTTAGAGCTGGGTGTCGGTGTACATAGAAAGAAACGTATCTTCATAGTGTTTATTCTTCAAAAAGCATTATATGTACTCAAAAGGAGAATGTGTAACACCTGGCTTGAAACTGGTTATAATATATACCCGAAATCTCGATTCGTTTACTTAAGTTACATTCTGGTTCCAACAGTCTTCAACCAGATTTTTTTTTCCTCTTCTGTCTTCCTCTTTTATTTATTTTCTTTCTTTTTTTTTCACTTCTTTTACTCCCTTTCGTTCTTCTTATTCAAGGTTGAGCAAATTCTTATATGAATTCCATGAGGCAATTATTTACTAAAGTCAAGTCACGGTCAGTGATAAATAAAAATAAATAAATAAATAATAACTTTCACTAACAGCCAGGGCTCTTCCCATGCTTTACATTTTTTTTTTTTTTTTTTTGTTATCTACCTGCTTGTTTCTTCCTTTTTTTTTACTTGTTGTTGTGCTATTCCTTGTCAGTTTCTATTCGTAAGAGGATGAAGATAAAATGAAAAAAAAAGGTAGGATGGAAAGCTTTCGGAAAATAGATGACAACAAAGTAGCGCCGACTAACTGCACCTGTGGGGAAATCTTACCTAAGTGAAATAAAAAAAAAACTGTAATAGAAGTGGTGGGAAGGGTTTCGAATGATAGGCTCTCTGATAAGAGGGTTTAGTGCCCTAATAAATGAATTCAGGATGTACAAGCCCTAAATGCATGGAAACATTTACTTTAGGCAATATATAAAGTAAATTAAAAATAATTACGAAAAGAATATCAATAAAAAATAATGATCGGAATTTCTACAGTCAAACAGAAAAATTAATTATTACAT
Source organism: Argiope bruennichi (assembly GCF_947563725.1). NCBI lineage: Eukaryota > Metazoa > Arthropoda > Arachnida > Araneae > Araneidae > Argiope > Argiope bruennichi. Next base: position 84,358,872 of record NC_079152.1, read on the forward strand.
GATCAATATCTTATTGGAATTCGATAAAGAAAGAACTGGATATCCATCTAACACACGGAGAAAGTCTTATGAAATTATAACTAATTCATTCTTTTTATTTGATACAAATATTATTTTTGATGAAACACAAGGTAAACAAAATGTTAGCATAAAGCGAATTAGTTTTTTTAGAATATGAAATAAAATAAAATTGTATATTTTGCAGTATAGAAAAAAAGTAAATATTACAAAATATAACTATTCTAAATTTGATAAAGCATATAAAGAACCTACTTTATTAGCACGGTGTATTCAATTTTATAATTTAAATTCATGAAGTTCGCTTTTTACAAACAGTCATTATTTTCAACATTAAGATTCCAGTATGAATTGAATCGAATTGATGAATTCAATTTGAATCAATGTGTGCAAATTTTCATTAGGTATTCGTTGATCGGTAGGTTCTTAGATCAATCCTATTGAATCAACATTTTGAAAAGGAAATACCTTTAAAATCAATACACAGCAAACAAAAACAACTTTGCAGTTACGAATTTTTAAAAAGTAATGTTTTTAAAATGTTATTGACGAATTTAAATAAATATTCCATATTAATACAAACAGATTGCCAGCTCTAGGTTAAGAATATACATTGTTACGTAATGCCCTTACCACATGAATTACTATTTAGTCATTCTATAATCATATAAATAAAATGAATAAAATCTAGTGAAAGAATATTTTATTAATCTAAGCCTTAGACTTTTTAGCTGAAAACACCAATTCATTGTTTGATTAATTGACAAATATGTAAACTATTATTTGATGATAATAAAATAAAGTATTTGATTCTGTTGCAATTACAAAAAAAAATGAACAGAAATGCATTTCACCTGTCATAAAAATAAACTATGTAAGTTATGAACTATAAAAACAGACATTTGTATTTCATATTAAATTGATATATTAAACAGATTTACAATACTGTAAAAAGCAAATATGTATGTATGAAATAATGTTATAGGGGCTTTTATTTAGTTAAATACATCGTGATTAAGAGAGGGAATTTATTTAATTTTAAAACTAGTTCTATTTTCCCGTCCAATCATATCAAATGAAACAAAGTTACTACAATTTGAGAGTGTATTTTCATTTGTCAAGCATTTATGAAAATTCAAGAGAAAGAAGATACATAAGAACTAATAACCACTCATTACATGGTCCTGTAATAAATTGCTACAGGATATATTTCGCTCAGTTTTTCGCAACCTCTAATAACAGCGCTACTTTAATGTGGAAACCGTTGCCAACAGCGTTACGTTTCTCGCCAGGTATCTCACTGGCTCCTATCATAATTTATGGAACAACATTCACACCCCGTGTCAATGATCTTGACATATGAGAGGCATAAAGCAATTTAAAGTGTCCGGCTGTTTTCTAAACAGGAACATCATGTGATCCGGTGCTGTAGGTCAATGAACGACCATACTTATTTAAGGATCAATTTGTTTGTTTTCTTCACTTTTAACTCGTTCCATAGGAACGTCTGCCTGGTCAGTGGGGAAAGTTCACATTCACTCACCAATATTGCCAAAGGGCAAAGGTGACCTTACAAGTTAGGACATAATTATAGTGTGAAAATTGTGCATCATGCTGCAAAGATGTCATGCATCTAGAATTTTCGAGTGAAATCAAACCCGTCGGCTTCAGGCAATGAATTTTGAGTCATGAATTTTATTGCAACAACATCAATCGAAACTTCTCATTAAAGAGACTTCATATGTTGTCTTTAGAAAATGTAATGATAATTACAATGCTTTCCGGGATAAACAGCTCTACGTTCGAGTAACATGCAGTGAATCAATTCATTTAACTTGTGATCATCAAGTGGGTTAGAAGGTTTATCATGAAACGAAAGTGATAACGTACTGATAACCAACTGAATTAATTACATATGTTATCAGATAAATTTGAGTAACTACTTCTGCCCATCAACGTATTAGAGGAATATTATAATGGCATTATGTTAGCAACTTATTTATTTCAAAATACTTTATAAAAATTACAGTTTTTGTTGAATTATTAAATTTGATAAAATAAACTAATTTAATGAAAAATTATCGAGTGGAGAATTTTATGAATATCTTATTATATCAAAAATTTAAGTTTGCGAACAAATTTTAAAATACATTAACTCTAGAACATAGTTTTGTATTCAGATATAAGATTTCTCATTTAAAAAAAAAATCATAATGTTCTTTTTTATTTTTTTTCGCAGGAAAATGTATATTTAAAGATTTTGAATTTTTAAATAATAAATAATTTTCAATTTATTATCAATCAAGACTTTATCGAAAACGAGAAAATATAGAACAGAGAAAATCATCAAATAGGTAGGAGATGAAAGGAAAAGTAAAGATCTAGGAAGAATGAAAGAAATTTAAAAAAATAAATTTGTTAAGAATTTGCATTTTTGCTTTAATGCATGATTCTTGTTATCGTAGTATTTTTTCAACAAAACTTTTAACTTATTTTAATTGAATCTTAATCCTTAAACTTATTTCTTATGGTAAAGTTTTAAAAAAAATATTTTTTTAGGAATTCCAATCAAAATAGAAAACCTGATTTGGACTTTCCTGTGTTCAATATAACAAATGCTTTTTTAATCATGGTATTAACATTTGTGAGAAAATTCTGACAAGAAATATTATTTTTAATAATCCTTTTTTATTTTAACATTCCCATGCTATTCATCAGCTAAATATACTTAGATCTTACCTGTCGCTAGAATAGCAATAAATGTACGAATTTGCTGTGATTCAATAAGAAATTTTCATTTCCTCCTAATTATCTAAAAGTATCTGTCTAATAATTCATAGAGCGTTGATTTGATCCATTTTTACAGATCATCTGAATATCTCCCGTTCCCTGGAAAGCTTTTATTAGAAACTTTATCGACAGCGATGGGATAAGGGCATTCGTTTGTTGGAAATGTAGCTTTAGCGTAATATAAAGCTTTGTATTTCGCAAAAAGAAAAAAAATGCGTTGCATGAATGATTTGTCATTTTGTTAACATAATTTTCGATTCCTAAGAATGTCTTCAAAGGCGACACAAATCTAAAGTAATCTACCTAAACTGTTACACGACAATTACTTGCATTTAAAACTACAATTTGATAAGAGGTTACTCCAGAAATTTGCCTCTTCGAGTCTCTAGATCAAAGCGATATGAAGCGACCGTTATATATGACTTTCAACATATTGAAATATATTATTTTTATGGATACATCCATGGAAAATACTACATTAAAATCTGTTCTTTTTTTGTTGCAAAAAAAAATTCTTTCTGTCCTGTGACCAACTACACATTAATTTCGATCGCGGATTTCTAGTTAATTCTTTCAGTTCTGAAGAAGTTACAGTAAATAACATTGAATGTCGTTTATAACAGTATTAGAGGATATGTCAAGAGTTTTGTAGCCAGCGAATTTCGTCATTTAGTCTTCGCAGAAAGGGGAGTCGAGATCGATTGATCTGGGGTAACCTAGTTACAGCCCCAAAATTTTGAAGACTGGATTAGTTCAAGATACTCTCATTTCCTCACGTAACGGCATATTTTTCAATCATGTTTTATCAGCGGTTATTTTACAAGCGAAGCAAACTTTTTATCCTCTCATCTAAGAGTAGTTTGTTCAAAGTTGGTGTTGTATAATTTCTAGAGCTAATTCTATCGTCGGACATGAGAATTTACATTAAAAGGGAAAAATCTTCTATTCTTTAAGATTTGAAAGCGTAATGTAGGTTTTGCATGATTACCGGTAAGTAAATTGACTTCTTAATGCAAATTGATATGAGCCTTCAAGTATAAGTCCATTTCTACGGATAAAATACAGGTGTTTTTTTTTCTTCGGTCATGCATACAATATATACGTGGAATGTGCACGTTTATCAAATTGTCATTTTTCTTGTAGAGCTTTCAGTTTCTAATATTTTTAAACCACCCGCTTCAACTGTTGAGAACTTTTTAGAAGTCGAGAAGACAGATGCAGCGTGTCGGATTTGCGGTAATGTGTCCTACTCCACACAGATGCTGTAGAAGAGTATCAGAACAAATCATCTCTGATGATCGTTGTTGTTGCTGCTTCTAATGGCACTTATTATAGACAAGTCCAGTGACCTTAGAAGTCTGTGATTTTAAGCGTCTCTTGTTTTTTCAATAGCGCCATCTAGGGCCAAGAGTAGCTAGCTTTATGGGGTGGACTTCATTCATGCATTTCATTCACTCATCCACAGACCGTAATTTAGACCTGAATCAGAGAAGAATCATCCCTGATCTAGTACTCCCAGTGGTATTACTCTCGCCATTGAGGACTTTGTGACCACGAAGGATTTATACAGGTGCCAGCCACCACACACACACACACGGGGTGTTTTCGGCCGGCAGGGTTCGAACTAGCAACCCAAGGAGCGGGGAATCCAACGCCCTACCAACCAGGCTATCCTGGCCCTTACAAGTCATCTCTTCGAAACTTATAGCTTCAACAAGTCCAAAAACTAACTGTATTAGTAGGGCAGGTCCGAATAAAATCGGGGGCAGACTTAAATCTGATTTTAGGTCAAGGAACAAATTTTATACAACAAAATAATAATTTATTAACTTTTGATATACATTGCACCAATTTATATAGTAAGGACTTAAATATTACATTATGATAATAAATAATCATTTTTGTAATAATTTAATCATGCAAATAACTATCATCAACAGAAATAAAAATAAATATTTGATAAATTTATTAAAAGGAAATTATTATGTGAATTTCTAGAGCAGGATTACAATAAGTGATTTTTAGTTATTTTTTAAACGTCTTATAGCAAATTCGTTGAAAAATTTTAATTATTTAGTTTTCTCGGATTGCTAATTCGGACTTGACGATAAAATGAGTGAGAATGTGAATATTATTGACTGATGCTGGAACTCAAACAATTTATTATTTTCAGCGTTGAGAAAGGTCGTTCTGTAGATGTGACAATAATCCGTATATACTTTTCAACACAGAAAAAAAAATGCTGCAGTTTAAATAAATTATTTTTAAATATGCATTGCCATTTTTGCATTATTGCGATCCCGGAAAGCAAAACTCGATAATAAATGTTGGTTTCATTGGGTGTTGCAAAATTTACATTGAAATCTTTGCAACATTTTATAAGATCATTTCCAATCGGAAATAGACTTTTTCGTTTAAGAAGTCGAGGTAATCAGACCTATATGCAAATGTAATGAGACTAAAGACACCCAATTTTACATATCCATCGTACCAGCCCTAAGCATTTAACATTAAAGCTCAATCTGTCTGTTCATTTCAACAAATTTTGACTTCAAAGAAGAAAAGTAGAAGGGAAAGAGGAATTTGTGTTGAAATTCCGGGAAAACGAAGACTGGAGTTGCATAAAGGAAAAAAGTAGAAAAGAAAACATTTAAAACAATAATCAGCGAGTTTACAAGAAAGTAGCAAAAAATACATTAGAAAATTTTGAACAGAAAATATAAATTCTAGAATTCTAGTTCTGGGTTTCATGTAATATCGAATTTAAGAACTGTGTACATTATTTAAGTATTATTTTTAAGAATCTATTCTTTGATTTTTTTTTATCTGCATGCAAAAAAATTAATAAAAATTTATTATTCTAATTAAAATTTAGATCTTGATTTGCAACACAAAAATTATTGATACAACAATTTTTGTTTTTGGTCCCACACTTTTTAATCATCATTATTTTAGATAATTTAAAGAAAGAATCAGTGTACCTCAAGAGTGTATAGATATTCCTCTGAATTTTAAGAATAAAAAAGGAGGAAGAGCATTTTATCATGTTATTTATGAATAAAACTCTGCATCAGTGTTTTCGTATTCTTTCTACCGATTATTCGGTCATGTTTGCATTTCCAAAAAATCTCTTCCTTCACTCATTACATCTTTTTTTTTTCTAAAATTCTGGAATTTTTAACATATATGCTCACTTCTCATTTATGCTTATAGTTACGAAAATATTTCCACACAAATTTGAAAGTTCCTTTTGCAGCTAGGTGCGTACTTGCGGCTCAAGACGACAACCGAGTTGTGAAATAAAGCGATTATCAATTAGTAAGATTGCTTTGCAATTATCTCTGTGAATCTATGAGAACAGTACTCTCTTAAAAACAATTCTTTATTAAATGATTTTAACAATCCATAACATTAATTTTGCCCGTTTTGTCGATCCTTCTTTTTCTTCTTCATGAGCACAACAGCCCCTTGCAGACCTTGGCTGCCCCAACCACGCACACTTCCTAGCGATTTCTATCCCCCCGCAACTCCCTTCCAGTTATTTATCCTCAGAACACTCAAGTGTCTTTCCACATCATCCAGCCATCTAGTTGGAGGTCTTCCTGTGGCCCGGGAGCCCATAGGACGTTTTAAAAGTGGGTATTTTGAGGGCGCTGTTTTCAGGGCTTCTCCAGATATAATCGAGCCATCTTAACCTATTGCTCTGGATAACCAATGTTATTTGTGGTTGCCTATAAATTCAAAATTGAATCTAGTTCGCCAACATCCTCTATCTGGTACTGGGCCAGAGATAGTTCTATTGGTCTTTCTTTTGAACATGTTCAGAGAACGCTGAGTGTCCAAGTTAAAAGTCCAGATTTCACTTGCATAGAGCAGAACAGACATAATAAGAGTCTTATAAATTCTTAGTTTAGTTTTTCAGCTGATTAAGTTGGATCTTAGTTGTTTATTTAGACCAAAGAAACATTTATTAGCCATTTTTATTCTGTTGACAATTTCTGCTCTGAGTTGGATCTTAGTTGTTTATTTAGACCAAAGAAACATTTATTAGCCATTTTTATTCTGTTGTCAATTTCAGCTCTGAGTTTATTATTGCCAATAATCATTGGGCAAAGGTATTTGAAATGATCGACTTTTTCGAAGGTATGGCCGTTAATACACAGAGGAATACTGTGATTTATAAATGAGGGTGGGAATTCCATAAATTTGGTTTTATCTTCGTTGATGGTAAGACCCATATTTGTGGCAAAAGTTTCCAAAGCTTGAAAGGCCTCTCTTACTGCCCTTTCTGACCTTCCAATAATATCTATATCATCTGCGTAGGTCAGCAGTTTAATGGATCTGTCCCACAGAGTGCCCTTTCGAACTAATCCACTATCTCGGATACATTTCTCCAAGACAATGTTAAAAAGCAGACAAGCAAGTAAATCCCCTTGAAGCAGGCCATTCTCTGTTGTACGGGACTAAGATAAATGGTTTTGGATTTTAACTCTGCATCTTACATTATTAAGTGTAGTCTTAGTTAAATTGACAAGTTTAGTAAAGATTCTAAACTCTTCCATCAGTTCAAATAGCTTATCTCTTTTTATACTATTGTAAGTCTATAAATAAGTGAAAAGTTTTGATGTTATATTCGTTATAGTTTTTTCCAAAATTTGTCTTAAAGTGTGAATTTGGTCTATAGTAGATTTTTGCGATCTAAATTTTCACTGGTAGTCCCCAATCACTTTGTCAGTATGAATTAGTAGTCTTTCAAAAAGGAAGTTGGAGAAGATTTTATATGCCGTATTGAGGAGCGTGATGTCCCTATAATTCTAACATTCAAGTTTGGTCTCCTTTCTTGAATATAGGACATATGACATATGGAACTTCCTCCCATTCAATGGATAGTTTCTCAGTAACCCAAATTTTAATCATGATTTTATGGATGGCATTTATAATCTCCGGTTCTTCAACTTTTAGTAGTTCAAATGTAATGCAGTCCGTACCAGCCATTCTGTTATTTTTGAGTGTCTTAATAGCAAGAATCACTTCATTTAAGTAGGGTGGGGGTGTTGTCCGCATATGGGAAGGTAGCAGGTCCATCAGAACTGCCAGGTTGGTCAAAAGTATCATTTCTTGCATTAAGCAAATCTTGAAAGTAGCTTCTTCATACTTTCAGTACTTCATGGAGATCATTCACAGGTTCATCATCTTTATTTCTACATGTTAAAGTTTTTTGCTTGAATTCTTTCTCATATTATTGACTCTTTTATAAAGTTTTCTACATTCCCTTTGATTATTCAGAACTTCCAGGTTTGTTAACGATTCCTCCAGAAAGCCCTCTTCTTTTTTCTATGCAGTCTTTTCTCCATTCTCCCCAAGTCCTTATCTCTTTAACATCCAAGCACGTTTCATGTGGCACTCCCTTTAACATCCAGACTTTCTCAGCGTATCTCTGGAAGACATAGACACTTCCAAGCTGAGGGGCAGTTACCCCCAGTACTCCGAAGTAATAAATCTGTCCACGCTCTACCTTGAATAATTGCCTTGCGGTTTTCAACAACGAAATTCCTTTTCTATCAGCTCAAGAGTTTTATTCTAATGTATTTATAGTTTTTAGTATGAAGCGTTCCGCTCATCGTGTTTATGGGGTATTTTTTATAAAAAATTTGAATTTATTCTATAATTTAGAAAATAGGGGGGGGGGGGTAAGTTTTATGTTAGGCCTCTAAACCATTTAAATAAAAACTGGCTTTACTAGCAATTTCAAAAACTTCTTTATGTTTCATCTAATTTCCAATAGACTTTTACATTCTTTTTTTTTTGTTGCCAAAATTAAATAATATGTCATATATTATTACCATGTAAAAAAATTTTACATAGTAATGTTGAATATACATTGTGCATATATCAATGCAATTAGTACAGTTTTTTACATAGTATAGATGTCAATGCAATTCAGTGACAAACGAGATAATGTTTTAAATCTTCATTTAATACCGAAATAAAAACATTCGTTAAATAAAAAAATAAATGCTATAGCACTTTTTGAAAGACGTTTTGAAAATAATACGTTCTTTCAATACTCAGTTAAGTTTTTTTTTTGTTTTGTTTTGTCTTTAGCATTATTTTTTTAGTATAAACTGTTTTCTTCGTTGCATTTCCGATAGTGACATTAAGAGAAAACTTTTAGAACTTTAATTAAATTTTTAAAGAAGTTTTCACATTTTGTTTTCAAAACCTTATGCAATCTTACTTTTACATTAAATAATCGAAAAAGAATGTGGAGTAAATATGCATTCCAAAAATATCTTTACTTTGCCACTTATTTTCACTAATCTTTTAAAATTTAGCCTTTAAAATTTTTGTCTAACCAATGAAATATGTTACGTCAAACGTTATATATCTCATCTATCGAAACAATTCGATAGACGAGATAATATATTTTTAAAACTTCATTTAATACTGAAATACAAAAATTTATGAAATAAAATTTGGGGAAAAATTACTCAAAGAAATATATTTCGAAAATACATTCCTTCAGTTTTCAGCATGAACATTGTACTAAAACATTCATCACTATTACATTCTTCATAAACTAAATATGAAGATTTAACACATTTACTATTAAATTCATCATAAATATTCCTTTTTTTAATATAGACTGTCATGCTGAATTTTTCAAGAGGAATTTTTTTCGTTTTTTAATGCTATTTTGAAAGCGGTTGTTTGTACTCAGCCTCAGAAATTCCGAAAGTCCTTTGATGACAGAATAAGACGCTTGGAGTGTAAAACGACTTCCATCTACAGTAACAAGAGTCGCTACACTTTTTGTGAGAAAACTGCGATGTGAATAGGCCGCAGTGACAATGCAATAGTTTGTCTTTATATCATTGCAATAGTCTTAATACTGAAAAGAGCTCCTGATGCTTATCCTAAAAATAAACAACTTGTCGGTATCCTTATATATCCTTCATCGTTAACAGAGCACTTCAGAGGAAAATTTTTTATAAATGGCCATAAAATCTTTCCAATTTTGAGTTAACAACACATGAAAATAGAAACTAAAACCCTTTCACCCTTTCAAAATACAAAATATATGCCAACAACCTATTTAGTGAATCCCTCCTCAACCCCTACCGCCCTAAGGTACAGGGGAAACTACTGTGAAAAAGCCGCGATTGTCAAAGATAACGAGGACCTCCTGGAGTGTTTAGTAGAGTAGCCGCTTTTAATGCCCATCTCCCCTAAAACGGCAAGCAGCCACCCCAAACCGACCCACTTGGAAGTTATAGGGTAAATTCTCACCCCCCCCCCCCAGCTGGAATTGAGAGGGTTTTATATTATATATTTCCTCATAATATCTAGTGTGATGTTTCTTTAGTAACAATTCTTGTCCTCAGAGCCCTTTCTGCACTCGTCGTTAAACCACTCATTTTTAGTATGACGCCCTAAACTTGGGATGATCTCATGTGCTGATTTTATGATGATTTCTTTTACAAAATTTCAGTCAAAATCGTGATTTGGGTTTCCTTGTTCCGGTTCAATGCAATTAGATAAATTGAGCTTATACTAATTGAGTATATTATGATCCTTTAGTTTAGCAATGTCTAGTTTGTAATTGTCATCTTACCTCTTGGAATAGAAACTCTTACATATTCTAACTTTGGAGATGACAAGAATATGATCGGAGTCGACATTCGCACCCCTGTAACTCCTCATATCCATCACATTATTACGATGTCTTTTATCCACAGTTATATGGTCTATTTGATAAAGAGTTAGACCATCAGTGGATAACCAAGTGTACTTATTTATTCTCTTATGTGGGAATACCGTACTGGCTATAAACATATTTTCTGAGACAGCAAAATCAAAAAATCTCTGCCCATTTGCATTGATTTCGTTGTGTAGGCCTTCGGTTCCACCGTAGGATCTAAGAAATCGCTCGCTTCAAAGTTTAGCATTGAAGTCTCCGAGAACCAACTTCATATCCAGCGCAGGGCAAGAATTATATCTCTTCTTCAACAGGTTGCAGAATAGATCTTTCTCTGCATCATCCATTTTCTCAGTTGGTGAGTGAGCAGAAATCAGGGTGATATTGCAATGCCTCTTAACCTGATTTTAAAAAGTCTCATACTTATGGTTTGAAAATCAATAACTGAATTTCTCAATCTTTTGCCAACAATGAAATCTACACCGAATTGGTTAGTTTTGTTTTGGTAGCTGTAATATTCACTGTAGCCTTTCTTGTCTATAATACTCAGCCATCTCATCTCCTGAATAGCTAATATATCAATGTCATATTTGATAGTTACATCAATCAAGTTTTTCAGTGTGCCTCATTTAAACACGGTGCGAATATTCCATGTACCAATTCTCAAGTCCTTTTCTGTCGTCGTCTGAGTATATTCCGGCTAGTTTTTGCACCTTGTTGAAGTTTCTGAACTGGTAGTTGTTTTTTTTTACTGGGTAGAGTAGTTGGCTCTACTCCAAATCCCCCAACCTGGAGGACCAGGCCTCCTAAATTATAATCCCCAGAAGGTGCACAGCTATACCCCTGGACACGGAGTATCCTGTTTTGTCACCTCTTACAACAAGCAAGGACTAAGTTGGGAATATTTTTGTGCATCCATAAAAAGCAATTTAATTACCGCAATTCTTATTGGTGTAAGTTGTATAATTGGCAAACATTACCAAAGCTTCCTTGCTTGGGTCATATTATATGATGAATAAGATAAACGTCTTCAACAACAACAAAAAAAAGCATAAGGTGTCATTGCCATTAGCTGAGGATGGAAGATTCGAATAAATCACTTCCCCCCCACAGACACTAATCTAATAAAAGGTAATAATCAGTTAGAATAGGGTCTATTAGTTTGTGATGGAAATAAAGGCAGAGGTAAAACTATAAATCTGACTGAAAGCCAGCTTACGTTGCCATCTTACATACGTGTTCTGCCGAGATCAGACTACAGATTGATTTGCATTGTTGAGGAATGATATAATGAAATCATGCTAAGAAGCAAAAACTATTCTGCTGTTTTATAATAATTAGATATAAATAATTTTAATGATTCCAGTATAGTAAAATAAAACAATTATATTAAAATGTTACTTAAATATTTTAACACAAACCAACACTTTTTTCATTTTTTAATTTATGACTGTGTTCCAAATTTATGTGAAAGATATATGCTATTTGGTGTTTAGAAAAGCGGGGTTTTAAACCATGTAAAATACTTTCTATTGCAAACTGAAATACGAGAGGCTCAACAACATAAAACACTGTTTAAACAAATTATAAAACATAAAAATTCAAATAATTAATTAGAAACTATTGTTTTATACGTTTCAAATTCAGTAAATTAAATTACACATTTAACAAGTTTAATAAGAAAAGTTCATATATAAAAATTTAATATTTTACTGGAATTTTTATTTTATTTTGCTATATAAGTTTTATAATACCAGATATAAACAGCATACAGATACAGGAAATTAGGCCAGATACAAGCATAAATATCTTTTAGTAATTTTTTAAAATTTAATTTATTATATTAAAGAAAAAACATAATTATATATTGTTTTATAAGTAAGATGCGGTTCTTTTAAAGATTTAATTTTTTTTTATCCCAAGGGGAGGGATATAACCCAAGAGAGAACATTTTTTGGTTTCATTTATTGAAACCTACAAATTTTTAACCAAAATTTAAAAACTTTATAAATTTACTATTTTACTTTATGGCAATGTGTTGATAGCAGAATAACTGAACTTAAAAAACAGAGATCCTAGAGATTTTAGTTACTTCTGTTAATATTTTAATATTTGGGAGCTAATCGAATTTCTCACAACCGCGTCATAAAAAGATAAACATTATTTAATTTTCTTTTAAAATTTCATTGGTTTCGAAAAATAATTTATAAATCATGTTTCTTTGAAAGTGCCAAAAACAAATAATCACAATCAATAATTTGTTTCTATTTTTATCTCTGATAACTGTTTAAATAATTATCTTTCTAGTTATGGAAAGTTTTGTTTAGAAAAAATTATTGATATAACTCTTTTTTCCTCTATATATTCCTTAATTCTGAGCGTTTAATATCCTAAATTTAATCTAACAGATGAGAGATATTCATAAGATTTTTCTTAAAATCGATTAAAATATCTATTATATATACGTAAATATAGGAGCATTATCTATATATGTCTCAAACCTATTGTAATTATATCAAACAAGCACAACATAATTAGTGTTTGAAAAACGAAACCTTTATCTTAGCTTAATGAGAATGGTTATCATTAAAGATCATGCAAAAGAAATATTAAATTCTGAATCAATAAATAAACATTTTTGACCACTGGAACGAAATAACAGCATGATGATGTCGCGTCCGCATTACCACAGAAACGGGGTGCATTAGCTTCTGAGGGTAAAGACCCCTGATCATACGAGAGCAGAAATCTGACTTCTAGCTAATATGAAGATGACTCTCACTTGTGCTACTTTTTACAGAGGGGCTCTTTCACACACCTCACAGATAGAACACAGGGCCGAACCTAGGCTTGAGCCCGGGACGCAAAGCTCACGGGGAGAACACGCTACCCTTAGGCCAGGGCGCTTATTAAGAACATCAAACTTCTTTTTGAAAGATAGCTTACTCAGAAATGTAACGATTTATCAGACAAAAATTCAAACATTCTTATTAAATTAGCTTCTGCAGCTTCATGCAAAACAGAAGGAAAAATATTAAATATTAAACATATTTCGAAATTCATATAAAAAAATTAGCAGACATATGACAAGAAATAAAAACGAGAAGCTTACAATAGAAGTTCACATATATAAGAAATATGCTGCTGCTCTCTAAATTACATTTAATTAGATTTAGACAATTTTAAAATATAATTAATAAAATAGTGAAAGAATTACTTAATAAATCTGCTAAAACTGTAGTCGGATTTCAAAAAATTACGTAATATTCATTTAATTTTTTTTTAAAAATTAGGTTAGAAGTTCAAAAAGGGTCCTTTTACTCTTTTATATCAAATTGGCTCGAAGAAAGAAAAAGTTAAGCCATCTGTTTTTCTGGTTTTAATAAATGGTTATTATTTTGGGAGGGAATTGTTTCAACAAAAAAGGTAGTCTTCGAGAAATGCCTATAAGTACTTTTATATATTTACCCAAATTTTCATAACTGAAAATTCCTACTCTAAAAATGGGATTGTATGTTTCCAAATGGTATTATAATAATCAATTTTCAAAAAAAAATGATGGAAATTAATTTTGAATGAATTATGCATGGCGTTTTATGTCAGTTATTATGATTGTACATATATTCTGAAGTATATACCAACGATTGTTGCTGTCTCGAAATCTAGTATTTAATGTTTTTCAAGAACTAAATACCATATGGTAATATTTTTGAATTTAATTTCCACCAGTTTTTTCTGAAAATGGATCATTAAATTACCATCTAAAAAAGTAGAAAAACACTTTTATGCTGGAGGGGGGGTAGGAATTTGGATTGATAGATCTAAAGATAAATATAAATAGATAGATATAAATATAAATATTTATAAATTTTGGCGAGACTGCTTTTTTTTTCGATTAAATTGAATTTTTCAAAACAGATTTCGATCTGAAATTTTTATTAGTACTTTTTCTGCATAATGTATATTTAAATATAATTTCAAGGATTTAGCTCATCGTTTAAATAAATATTTTTCCGATTTATTTTCTTAAAAAAAATAACAATTTCTTAAACCATGACCATAACCTTATCTTAACACTCAAGAATTCCTATCGTTGATCTTTTTAATACCTCTAACTGTATTATTTAAACCTTTATAATAATAATCTTTAATTTAAATGCATAAAACTGATATTTCAACTCTCCCCCTCTCTTTCCTTTACCCAGATACAAATATAGTGACATGTTTGAGATACCAATGAGGGAAAATAGCTGCTTGTATTTTTTCCGCATTTTGATACTTTTCATGAAAAATCATCTGGTCTAAATGAGATTATGTTTTATCAAAATTAAGCGATAAACGCCACTGTGCAGGTTATTTAATACCCCAAATACCCCAAATAAACCCAAAATTTAATACCCCAAAATAAAACACTGTCTCATACCACTAAATCTGCAAATAAAGCTACTGAATGGTAAATATCTAGTTACGTACATAATGTAGGCATAACTTGATTTCACGATGAAAAACTTTTTATCAGGTACTTTTATTTAAAAAAAAAGTTTCTTTTCAAGAAATAGTTCAAATTCAAATGCTTCAAAATCTGAAGAAGTAAAAACATTAATCCTTCTTTAGAACTAACTCAAATGTTAATATAATCATCATGGAAGTTAGTGCAAGATATCAATTTAGTGTTTGCATGAATAAGGCTATATATATATATTTTTTTTTATTACAATGCAATTCTCTTCGACTTTTTAGATTATCAAAACATTTTATAAGATAACAGACCCGTTTATAAGTGATTATGTTTCACATTTTTATAATCCCCCATTGCAAAAAATAACAATTATATTATGTTACTTTATAGGCGAAATTAATTCTAAAATTCGATACTTCAAATTCTAAAAAATTTTAAAAATTTTAATTTTTGATCTCTCGGAAAAAATTGACTGAGAAATCGTAAAATAATTAATGTAATAATCTTCATCTAGTTGGCTCAAGTAAAATAACACAACATTAATTCATTCATTCCTTAAAAGATTTTGGAGAAAAAAGACATCTGCTTATACTTATGAATTACAGCGGATCAGTTAATTCCTTGTGGTTTCGAAAATACAGCTGTAACAGTCACGATCATGAATCAAATTTCATGAAACCACAAAAGAGTTTCATTTATTATATTTTACTTATATAAAGAAGTTGAAAGGAAAAAAATGAACAACATCCCGCATGGTATAATCTAATCTAAGTATCCCACATTCGGCTCGACCTTTAATTCTCAAATTCGTGCAGTATTTTATTTTAGAAAAATCAAGTCACGAAAGAAAATTATGGTGAACCGCAAAATCTAATATCTTCAAGGAGTGTTTTTTTTTATTTACATAAGTAATTAACTAAATTAAAAGACTAAAAATATTCGTATTCAACAATAGCTTAATGGTTAAGAAAACAATGAATTGTTGAAAAGAGTCAATTGAGAGAATGTTAGTTCCGTATTTTAAACTAGCATTATTCAAAAACTGGAAGACTGTTGTGCTCTACAGTATCATTTTACTTGGGACTAATAGTTTTTCTTTAAGAAAAACACAAATACAAGTCAGGATAGATTCATTGACTTGATTAATTACTGTACTGCAAATTAGGACAAGCGCAATTAAATTCTTGAACAATTGAATTAAAGTCTATCTTATGTCATTAAATTCTAGATGCGGCTGTCAAATTTGATTCATACTTTCATTGAGAGATTATCATATGCGTATTTCCTGTTATTGTTTAAGAGGATGCATTAATTAGAATCGACTTTCTCTGACAAACCGTCATTGGTTTTATCAAATTATAGAATGGCTTCATATAAATTATAAATTCTTTACACTTATAAAATCCACTAAATCTTATAATTTACAAAAGATTTAAAAAAATTAATTACGAAATTTCCCTTTTTTATGTAATATATAAACTCTATCGTAATATCAAAGGATTTAATTTGTTAAAAGCTTATTTCCTATGTTGCACTAAGCAGAGAGAGACATTTTTAAGCAACAAATGTCATGTATAAAAGAAAGAACGGAAAATACTGACCAATATTGATTTTAGAACTAACTTATCACGCATGTCAAATCTTGCATTATGAATTGAAATTTATTAGAAACAATTAGGAATCATTTAGTAAAACTTATACGAAGATTTATTTAAATAATTGCTCAATTTAGACATTGAGAACACGGACAGCCTTCACCGCTCAGTGAAAAGATTACTTTTAAGAAAAATGTTTTCGGTATTTTTACCGCATTCACTATAAATAAAATAGGTATGTTCTCTAATGTATAATATTACTAAAAATAGCATTAAACATAAATATTACTAAAAATTTATATTTAAGCCTTCATTATCCATCAACGTTCTTATGTTTTTCTAATCCTTCACTGTTCTTAAAGGTTAAGTATATTATATTTTTATTTATTTTTAGTATTTAAAAATGATAAGAATGCGTGAGGAGGAATAATAAGAATGAATGAGGATAGGCTTAACCATATTTTCAGCCGATTATTTAAAACGATTCTGTTTATTTTCTTACTGTTTGATGCATTTAAAATTAAACATTGTTAATTAATTTATCTTTCAGATTCATTATGAAGTACTTTTGAATTGAAATAAAACAGAATAAAGGAAATTAAAAATTTATAATCTGCGTAGCGTTACCCCAACTGGCGTAGAAAATTCACGCATTTGCGTTACCATAATTGGCGTTGAAAATTCACGCATGCGCATTGTGTTCTGATTATTGACAACTCTTATTTCCAACGGATACGTACTTGGTTTTGAAGACTTAATATGTTTCGGACCAATTATTTCAAACGACTCTGTTCATTTTCTGAGAGTTTGATGCATTTAAAACTAAACATTGTTAATTAATTGATCTATTCATGATGAATCTGAGAAAATTTTGTAGAAAACTTCTTGAGATATTACATAAATTAAGAAAGATATTCTTTAGTGCCCATAAGGTTTAAATACTCAGCGACTCTGTTTTCAGTACTCGTATTAAAAAAATGCTTCGTTTCAGTAAAAAAATGTTCTTATATTAATTGCAATTTAACCATTTCCATTTTAATTTAAAGCATAAATTCTACGGGAGTAACAGAAAATTAGAGAGATACATATTACGTTATGGCTGAAGGCCTTTATAATATTATGAATGAATTATATAACTATCAAAATTTTAAGCTTTAAAATATTTTGATGAAGAAGCTATTAAAATAGGAGTTACATAAAATATTTAATTATTAAAATTTTAACGAGCATTAAGATTGGAGAACCGGCTAGTCGCTAAAGGCGGCTAGTATTTAAATAATGTAATAATGCCAAAGTACTCATTTATTTTGTTTCATATCTGAATAAAAGGTAAAGTATATTTACACGTAAATTTTTGTTTTTGCTTTGAAATATATGGCAGAACAAAATTGGCAATATATTTGACAAAATACCATAGAATGAATTGTAATGTTTTAAATTCGGACATTCTGACTTTTTAATATAATGGGAAAACGGTTTGAATGGAGTCACGGCGTTACTTTTTGTATATTTTCATAAATTTCTGCATTTTTTGTGATGATTGTTTAATTTCTGCTACAATTTGAAATACCTATTCATCTCTCAGGTGGTTAAGAAAAATGTAATCTAAAGATATCTGTATTCATACTATGAAATTTCAGTCACTTTTGCTAAATATACAATTTCTCTAATCTTAACAAAAAATTTCATTGCCTGAAGATTCGTTTCACTAGTCAAAGTTGCTTTTTTTTCTTCCTCTCATAGTTCCCCTGGTGAAAGTAGTCGTGTAATATTATGATATCCTTTAAATGGAGTTTTGGCTGTTCTTGTTGAAAATGTATAATTTCTCATATTTCTGCAAGTATTTTATTAGCTGAAATTTTCTTTCCACCCATCAAAAATTCTCTTTTTTTTTTTTAATCTGTGTATGATGCTAGGAATTCTATAATATCGTAATGCTCATTATCTATCGGGCTACTATAAAGCAAATTATGAACAATACTTCCATTGTCATATGAGATTACATGCACATTTTCCTCATCAGTTTTGTAATAATTGTGAAGATGCAACTTGCCTACACTGTATAATTCTGCATGGCCAGTATACTCCCCATCTTTATTCCTTAAATCGTCATAATCGGCAGGATATTTTTTAAATTCAGTTTAACTGAGGCCACCAACTATAAAATCTGCTAAAAAAACTTCGTTGAGTTCTGATATTTTGTAGAATTTTGTAAAGAATTTCTACTTAAAAGTTATCAAATCCATAAATAAAATAGGATATTGCTATAAATAAACGATTTTCTCCTTTTTACAATAAGTATTTTTCTGTATTCTTAAAACATAAATTTATTAAATAGAATAGATGAATAGAACAGATGTGAAGTATTCTGATTGGATAAATTTGATGTAAGACAGCGAAACAAATTAGTGGAATTTTGTTGCGAAATCGAATCAGTTGTTGAGGCCGAGCGATTATGTTATTCTATTTTGAGATAACTTTCAATAATGGAAAATGATGAGAAAAGCTGAAGAGGTTGATTTTGCATGTGAAATAATAAATGTGACGGAATCAGTGCTTTCGTTGTAGCTGGGCAACAAAGTTCATGGTTTTATCACATATGGCAAAAAAATGGATAATTTATTCTTTATTCCTTTCTGATATATTTAAAGCAAATTAAAACAGTTCTTTTAATCAAAGATAAATTTTGCAGATTCAATTGGCAAATTCATTAAGATATTTTCATACCATTTCCCTTGAATACAATTATAGAGAAAATATTATGCTTTTTTGAAGAATTTTAACTATGTGATTTCAACTTGTAGTAAAAGAATTTTCACTATTTTTAGATTTTTTTTTATTTTTAGGCAACGAAACCATCGTTTTTTCATTAGAAGCATTTATAATTCTTTGCTATAATTTTTTGTTAGATTGTTTCCAATCTTATTTTTAATAAACTAATACAAAAACGAGATCTTTAGAACAAACTAATGACATGAAATCCACATTATTGATGAACTTGTCCATCTTATATTATTGAAATAACTTAACAAGAATATACCAGAATTAAACAAACGATCACATTTTTTTTTTTTCATTTCTGCAAACAAAACTTAATATAGTGAATCGAAGATAGTATAGTGATTACCACTTCTCTTAAGAGAAACAATGATAAAACTGTGCTTTATCCCTCCTTCTAGATTAAAAACTACTTGCATACTTAAGAGCTATGCATTCGATCAGAGGACGCTGCGTTTTAGCTCTTTATATAAACAAATCACGTAGAAGTCGAAATAAATTTCCAATGACAAAAAAAATTACAGTTTAATATCTAGCCTTCTAGACTGATTGTTTGATAAGAGGAGTTACTTTCAGAATAAGTACATTGTTACATAATTATTAAAACACTTTTTTATAAACCATTAAGCTTTATTTTAATCAATATTAGAATTTTAAACTGATTAAAAATCAATGAAATATCTGAGCACATTGAACAAATCACATTTGTAGAGATGTATATTCAAACTACCTAAGTTATTTTGTATCTCTAATACATCTGTACTGTAAGATGTTATTTTATTACTGCATCACCACTGCATGAAGTCAAATGAGCATAAGAAGATTTGAAAGTAAATATGATGCATAAATTATTTCAGTGAATCCAATTTAATATGTCCCATATTGTTCATTATTATTTACAATATTTTAACTAGAATATAAATAATGTTTGAAAAAGAAAAAAAAAACATTTTTTCAGTATACCTTAAATCGAAATAATCTCATGGAAATTAGGATGAAAACTCTAGAAAACTACTTGAAATTTTTCTTGAATGATTTCAGTTACATGTTTCTTTGTTTCATGAAAGCCAAAAATAATATGCAATTTCAGTTTGGATTGCTCTAAGGTATTTATATTCTACAATTTAATCTTAAACCTTAAACAGAAATTTCTTTTTTTTTAGTTAGATAAAATCAAAAAGCTCCATGTTATTCTGTAACAGATTTCATTATTTTGAACTATATTTAGCTGTCAAGAACGATATATAAAATGTCCTATCCAAATTTTTAGGCAAATTTACCTGAAGATGGTGTTTTGTCCCTGAAAAATTAATCAAACTTGCACTAGACCAATGTGCATTGCGAATCTTTAATGGAATCGAATTTCAAGCATAGAAATAACTAAATCCAGAGACCTTGTGGAAATGTCCACAAGGGACCTTGTGGAAAAGCTGACCACTAAATCAGTGGTCAGCTTTTCTTGGAGTAGAAAGTGCAGAAATGTGCAGAAAGGCAGAAATTAATATTGCAGAAATTAAAAATTTTATAATTTCTGCATATTTTGTATACATTATATGATCAAAAATATCAAATCATTCAAATTCATACATTTTTTTGAATATCTCCAGAACAGCTGGATAACCTGTATTAGACCTTCATCCAGGTTAAAATTATATTTTAATTCATATTTTACCTTGAATATTTGTTTACAGAAGCATTTTAGATACCGACCAGCAATTAGTAAATGAATTAATTAAAGAAAAAAATTGTGAATAATTACAAATTATTTCCTATTGTAATTTTAATATGAAGTGCTAAGCAATTATCAATTGCGATAAAAAATTTTGTGTTAATATTTTTCGATATTTCAGTTTATAAAATTGGACATCAAATGAAAAGAAGGTTATCTTATCAAAATTATTTCAATATCAAATCATTCCATTCCCCAAACATCAAATGCTTCAGTTTTCGAATGACCTATCAAACAAATTTTTTATATTAAAGTAATATAATATGCTATTAAATTATATCGTTATTTATAAGTCATTTTATTAAATATATATATAATGATGGGAATTTTTATTTAATGCTGTGTAAATCGAATTATTTTAATATCAATTTATAAACAAAATCTATAAAGAAATTTAAATATAAATACCTAGCAAGTACTTCTTCCATTTTTCTTTATATCCATTTGAATTCAAGAGAACACTTGATGATAAGAAAAATTAAAAGGTTTCTGATTCTTATATTTTTATATACATATAGATTATAAGCATTTTTAGTAAAAAAAAAGCAGAATCTAAAACGATGTACATGAATTCCAAAGTAAATTAGCTAATCAAAATTCAGAATAATTGTTGCCATCATACAATAAAAATATTTGTTTGAGTTTTTTTTTTTTTTTTTAAATTAGAGAAAACGACATCTGAATATTTTACCTCATAAACGAAATATTTCTTGATATGTCTAAAAATATGGTATTTTAAATATAGTAATAAATATAAAATATAGTATTTAAATATTAAATAAAAAAAATGTAAATAAAGATTAAATGCTGATATCAGCTGCATTTATTATTATTATTATTTTCTAAGAAGAAAATTCTTGAATATTGCTACAGACGATATTTTTTATCCATTTCATTGCTAATTTACAAAAAAAAAAAAAAAAAAAATCTTAAGTATTGTTGCAGACGATATTTTTACTCATTTTATTGCTAATTTACAAAGAAAGAAAATTCGTAAGTTTTGCTGCAGACGATATTTTTATCTATTTCATTACTAATTTATAGAGTTATCTGTAATTCATGAATTTACATAATATTTAATAACAAAATATGTAGTACATATTTTTTTATTAAACTACATATTTGTTATTTAAGTACGTATTTTAGTACATAAGAATACAAATAAATAACAATTAATGCAAATAAAGAATTAAGTTTTAATTTAATACCATAATTATGCAACAAATATAAATATGTTTTTGTTCCTATTTTTATTTTCATAATCATGACAATTAATATCAAATAAATTGAGATTAAAATTATCTTATATTTTAATTAAATAAAATGTTTCTGTATAAATATTTTAATTTTTGAAACGAGTTTATATTTATTTCAAATCAAATTTTTGTGGATTTCTCGGTGGGGGAGAAAAAAAAATTTCTGGTTTTAACGACATGAATTATAATATTTAAAAACCAAAAACGCAACTTAATTTATTAGGTGTGCTCATGTATATTATTAAACTTAATTTAAAATCATAATATAATTCATATCATATTTGATTATCAAATAAATCATATTATATTTGAGTATCATAAGCTCTCAAGAACTTATTTTGTAAAAAAAATTTACTAGATTGCTATGTTCTGATATTATAAACATTGTAACAATGAAATTATCTTGCCATAAGAATATTTACCGAAACCCTCACTAAATACTTAAAGTAAAATATCTTTTTTTTTAAATATAAACTCCAGGACTTTTGAAATTTTATATTATTTTTTATGCTTGTAAATTAAAGCTAAACCGTTTTCATCATAATTCTTTTTATTATTCTTTATTAATCAACAACATAATTCTCAAAGTTTGAGATAACACTTGTTTTTATTTAATTCCGAAACTGAGCAGCAAAAATGCTTAAGGAAAATATGCATTTTCAAAAAAAAAAAAAAAAAAAAAAAAAAAAAGGACACTTTAAAATCTAATAACAAAAATGTATCCATAAATCTTTTTTTATCTCTGCATAAATACGACAACAACTACTTCGGAAAGATTAGCATGGCTTAAAGCGCATTTGTTGAAAGAAATAGTAATGATGATTTGAAGAAAAACATTTTATCGGATAAATTTATCTCAAATCGAATTACCTCAAATAACTTCATGAAGATCAGAATCTTGAAAAGAGAGCGACATCTATATTTCAAATAAGAAATCAATTCTTTAGAGGAAATCTTAAGAATCGAGGAAAAGTGAAGAAAGTTTGAAATTCAAAAACATTTAACTCTTCAAAAAATTCAATCTAAAAATTTTATTATGTAATTACTGTAAGAAAATTAAATCTTTTTATTTCCAATGATTAACTAGAGGTTGAATATTAAGAAGAATAAGAAGTAATGAATTGTTAACAAAATAGTTTCTTTGTCCCTTCTTTTATTGAAAATGTTTTAAAATTTATATACATATATATAAATTTCTGAACTTCAATTACAAACACTTTTGAAATTATGGCCAATTTCTTTTTTAAATAAAAAAAATAGATTACTAAGAAGAAAAAAAAATACAGGCACTAAAATAATATTTTATTTACGCGCTAAAAAAAAGTTTGTTCTTTAATGGATTATTAAGGAGAAAGAGTGTATCTGGAAATCAAAACAAGGCTTACGAATTTAAAAATACTTTATCTATTCGATAAGATAGCATCATAAATAAATAAAAGAATATAATAAAAAATAAAAGAATTAAAAGAATTAAAAAATAAAAAGAATAAGAGAATAAAAATAAATAAAAATAATAGAAAAAATTAATCGTGACATGAAAAAAAGTTAATAACATTTAAAATTGGAGAAAAATTAAAATGAAATTTACGATCATAAATTTCAAGTTATCATGTAAGAACATTATTATTTTTAAGTCATTTTTTGTCTTAATTAAGTCATTAACCAGTTTGGAACAATCACGAGACTTCTCTATCGGTTTCTCTCTCTATCTCTCTCTCTCTCTCTCTCTCTCTCTCTCTCTATATATATATATATATATATATATATATATATATAAAATGATAATTTTTTTAAACTTTCATTTCCAATTTTTTTTTTTTAACTGGCAAACAAAGTTTTGGAGCTCGACCGATTTTGAGATGAAATAACAGCTATGATGTCATAGTTCTACGTCAACATTTTAAAAACGCATCTGATGTCGAAGAAGCATACGCAATAATAAAGCAATAGTGGTAAAAGCAGGTCAACCTTTTAAAGAAGCATACATAATACTTATGCAATACTGGTAAAAGCAGGTAAAAAAATATATGCGATTAAAAGATGATGATGAAAATTGTCATTTATGCTTTATTCATTGCCTACACGATTTCGAGCTTCAATATTCATTGCCTATGCTATTTCAATATTCATTGCCTATGCGATTTCGAGCTTCAAAACCCCTAACCAAAATAACATCATGTTCTCACATGATAATAAGTAGTAGTTTTGATTGTTTTAACTAAGACAAAGAATAAAATTAATATTAACTTTCTAATAGGAAATAATTTCTGTAGTTATATTTCTGTAGTGAATACCTCACACTTGATTATCGCAATACAGAATGACTTGTTGACCTATCAAAAGTATTAAATAGCATACACATTTCAAACAATAGAGAACTGACAAACGAACAGTTATAAATGCCAAAATTGAAAAGTGTAAAGCATGATAATTGCTGAAATTTAAAGTGGAAAATAATTTTCTGTGCGAATATCAGAATAGCCAACGGTATATTTTTGAATAATGAAACAATGGGATCACATTTTGAAACAACAGAGAAAAAGTATATAACAGGAAACTGTTTTCCAAACTAAATAAATACGCATAATAACGTATTTTCTAAATGCATACATAGATTAGAGAGGCATATAGAGTAATAAATAATTTATAAATGATGCATTATTGTACAAATTCTTTAAATGAATTGCATATAAATGTAATTCATATATGTAATATTTAAATAGTCAAGAAATCGTTTTAAATCGTTATCAAATAATGAAACTGATATATGAAATTGTCTTTAATTAACCAACGAGAGGAATATTTGAGCTTCCTCAGATTTAACTTATTATTATTTATCATAGTCTTACAATAAAAGCAAAACTTTTGACACTTGACTGTCCAAACATTGATACAATGCAACTAAGAGACAAAGGTAATAAGAGATTTTTCTACTTTTAAAAATCTTCTTTTTTTTTTTTTTTTTTTTTTGCTTATTTCACATCAATTTATTGTTTTCGGATCTAAATTTTTAAACGTAGATTGATGCATAGAATCACATCTATATTATCGGATATTTAATATCATAATAAATGTAAATATGAAAAGTAGTATTATATAAATAAATAGTGTAATATAATTTTTACAGAAAATTTACAAACCAAAAATATAATGTAGTTGAAAAATATTATGGGCGGCAAAATTACAACTTATTAATTGATTAAGAAATTTTATAAATATTTAACGGTATCCTTAAGTTAATCAAGAAAACATGAATACGGATTCGATTATCTTCAAGATTTAAATTAGTATTTCAGTTGCAATACTTTATTCACGTTTTCAAATGTATTTGTAGAATTTATATTTAGAATTTTTGAATTTTAATTCATTTTTTTACAATGCACGTTTTTTTCTTTATAATAGTGATTTAAGTTTAAAATCGAAATGAAAAAATAAATTCTTTCCAAAATATATTATATTTTTTTATTGATATATCTGGTATTTTTAGATATAAAAATATTGTTTTGATTAATTAATAATATTAAACTACCTTTAAATGATTCAAGTCATAAAAATTGCTACATCTTTAAAAAATAATGTCTTGCTTCTAAATTTAAATTTAGAAAATCCGTATAAAGACATTGGTTAAAAAGTAGACTAAATAAAAGAAATTTATAGTTTATGTTCTTATTTATAGATTTATTTGTTATCTGGTTCTATTCAAATATTGTGAATATGAGATTAAAAAATCAGAAGGGAAAAAAAATCATGCATAAAATTCAGTTTGATAAAATAAGAAGTAAATAATTGCACTTGCAATGCAAAGAAAATAATACTTCAGCTCTATGCTTAATAATTTTTCAGGTGACTCCAAAAGAATATGCTAATTAGTACATTTTCATCCTAAACCAAATACTAAAGAAAAAAGATTTCTTTTAAATTGTTTGGAGATAAATCCAAATATTTATTGAAATACAGCACAACTAATCTGGTGAAAAAATGAAATCTGTTTACTGCATTCCTGCTTTAACATCCAAAAAAACCGGTTGCACCTAAAAAGGGCCCCTGTGATGAATGCGCACTTTTTTTCTAATCACATCCGTTGCATTTTTTTTTTTTTTTTTTTTTTTTTGCCAGAAAGTTTCTACTGCTGTATTTTTGTTCTTCCAGAACAAATCGAAATGGAACTCTTAATTCTACAATAAGTCATTTTTTTAAATATCATTAAAAACATTAAGAGATTATGAATAGTTTTTTTTAGAATCGTTTTTTCAAGATCTAACATTTCTGGAAAATGTGAAGGCATCGGTCTGGTAACAAAGACTTAGCAAGAGACCTTGACTTCCAAACGTCCTTGATACAGGGTCCTCATTATTGACCTTGTGAGATTTTATTGCTTTTACTCCAATAAACGAATATTTTTCAGGGATTTGTTTTGTTGACGAAAGAAAAAAATTAATTTTCGCAATCTTCATTGATACTCGATTTGATTTTTGCTATTTACTTTCATTTCATTCAAAAACTTGCATGTTCTTTTTAAATATCGCTTACTTTTTCCACATGCTCTTATATATTGTAAAATAATGTATTTTAATAAGTCCTTTGGGATATAAAAAGGGAATTAGGGGAAAATGAAAGGAGTATTTCATTACAAATTAAAGCAAATTTTGAAGATGATTCGGTATTCGGTATTTTTTTTAGTATATAATACCGGAATACCAGTTTTAATACCCGTAGTAGAAATTTTAAAAAAAGAAAGAAAACACAGGTGTTTCTTTGTTTTATTTGTCAGTTTTATTAGAGAGTGTAAATGTTACAAAAAAGAATTTGTAACTTATTATAACAGTATATAAAGAGTCACAAAAAAGTGTAAATATCACTATTCAGTCTGTGGTACTATTACAAATTTTTGAAAAGTGATCTTAAAAAACATAATGCATCAATTGTATTGTCATTAAGACTGGAACGTAATTTTGTGCAAAAATGACCAGCTGCCGAAAGTGCTCTTTCGATATTTACGCTAGTAGGTGGTACTGTTGTTAGCAATGCGCGATATGCTTTTTACAAGTATTTACCTCTGAATCCCTCATCTTCAAATAAATGGATTTCTCGTCGGATGGTTTTGGATATAGCTGATTTCTGTACTGGATTTTGGTTTGTTGAATTTTTTTTTATTTATCGCTAGTTCTAATTTTTGTTGACGAGACAATTCATTTTCACTATCGACATTAGTGTCATCATAATCTTCGATAATTGTACCGAATTCTTCTGAATGTGGATAGGTTCGTGTGTAAAAAATTTTAAGAAAATTTACTATAAACTTGATCAGATTTGAATTGGTTCTTTTCTTTTCTTCTTTTTCATTTTCATTTTTAAAATCATTATAATTATGTAAATACCGTAAGATATCTTCTATATCGGTATGCCTTTCTTCAGTGCGATTTTTCAATGTAATATATAATTCTTCAGATAGTGATGAGTGCTGCTCTTTCAGTGACTGCAACATGAAATTTATTGTTGCATTAGCTGTTAATAAATTGGAATCTCTCCGACATAATGCCTCAACAGCCAGTTTTATTGGAAGTAGAGCTGATACAGTTCTGGATATTAAGTCGAATTCACTATCTGAAAAATTAATTTGCAGGTTTAAGTGGATTATTGCTTTTTGAATAGGATTCCTCAGTTTCAAAAATCGTTCCATCATTAGGAGTAAATGTAAACATCTCCTATCATCTTTCCTCTCACACCTATATTTTCGAATTAAACCCATCCTAACGCATCCGCACAAGGTGGAGGGTTTTGCAATCCATTGTTATACAGTATTTTATCACTTCTCTTGATTGTACGATGCAACTTTGTATTCACAATCTAATTAATTTCAACCGTTAGGGAGACATAAAAACAAAAACGTACACTATTTTGCTATATTGGCAATCCCTGAACATACAGTGGTGATAGTTTTAAAAAATTTCTAGTAAATACCGAAAAAACGGTATTTAAACTTGTGAATACCGGTATTACAAAACTGTACAAATGGCTCGAAATACCGGTATTGCAATCCCTACTTGCATTAAAAAAAAAGACTATAACATTACGATACAACGCTAAAACAATCTGCAACTAGATTTCAAATAGCATATACACATTTACTTTTATCGTGTAATTGTAAAATCACTCAGATTGTTTCCATTAGTTTATCAAACAGTTGTCCAGTTTTTATCAGTAACAGTTTTTTTCTAGCTCTGGTATGACCATGATAACTGAAACATAAGAAGTTGTTTTCGTTTTAGTGTAATAGTGACCCATTTTTGAAGGGGGATTATCTTAACAATAAAGAAAAAGATATTTACAAGATTAAAGGTTAACAGGAGATTTTTAAAAACTTACATAATCTATGTTTACAATAATGATTATCTAAAGGAAATACATTTAGTTCTAATATCATGAAAAAAATCTCAAAGGCGCCGGGGATTTTAAAAATAAACTGACACGGCATATTTGATAAATGTTCCATAATTATGAATTGACCTCTTTTCAAATTTAACACATTGTTTTAAATCTTTCCATTAGTTTAATTGGATGTAACAGCACGTCTTTAATCAGCAACTCCTATTTAGTTATAAAGAGATGTGGCTCTGAGTCGTTGCAACAATATGAGATTGTCACATCCAGATATTTCATATATTTATTTATTTAATTGAATTACAAATCTTATCTATATTTAGATACCTTTATTCGCACCCTTTGTTCCTTATTCCTCTTATGCGCAATTGCATGTATTTTGTTTATGAATATTATTAACTAAATATTATTGAATTATTTCCATTTATATTTTTGCGTATCTTTTATGTTTATTCTGATGTACATGATTTATATTTTATTGTATTATTTGAGCATTTTGTTTATGTTTTCTTTCTACGAGATGGATATAATGCATGAATTTAAAATTAGCTGAGAATTTTCTATTCCTCCTTTCTGACAGGACAAGGAGGTTTCATGCATATTATTGATATATTTTTCCGCTCGAGATGGTATAATTTGTACTTCGCCGAAATGTTTCTTCTAATTGAATTTATGCACATATTACACACCCACAAAATAAATTGGATCAGTGTGAAAAATAAAAAGCAACCGAAGTATTTATTATTTGTCTCTAAGCAACATTATATATTTTAAGCTAATAAGTTGTTAATATCACATATCCGTTTTCGGTAACTGAATTAGCAATTTGGCAATCTTGGCCTAAGGATATTCTAATATTTCATGTTGCCTTGCATCTTGCTCACAAACAGATATATGCATATGTGCTTTAACGGCATATATGCATTAACAAAATTCGCAACGCTTTTCCATTTATCCTGACGTCAGCTATCCAAAATTTAATATGGCCAAGTATACAGTTAATTACGTTTTTGTGACATTTCAAAAAAATCTTTTCTAATAAAATAAAAGTGTTTCTTTCGAATGAATAAAAATTTCCACGAAATCAATTTTTCAGCACTTGCTTTCTTTTTCTGATATTTGGTTCTAAATTTTACTTTGCTTACTATTCTAAAATTTACTTTGCATATGAAGTTTTCGAATTTTTACTATATTCTAAGAGTCAGTAATTTCCGTAATTGATGGTAATTTTACTTGCATTTTGTTAAGCTTATATGCTCTCCCCACCCCAAAAAAATGTATCAATGTTTAGGTTAAATTAATTTATTAATGTAAAAAAAATTCGAACTTTTAAACTTTAATAAAGATAAAGAATCATTACTGCCAGATTACATGTGCATTTCTTCTCAAAGAATTAGTGAATTGAAAAATAATTAATAATATACAAGGTGCCCACTCTAATCGTGACCCAGTTAAATATAGACATATATGAAGTTTATCCATAAAATAAAGATCAAAAGAACACAATGTTTATTGGAAAAATGAACTCTGTTACACGCTCGAAACTTCCTTCAGTTCTCTACATAATCGCCTCCTACATTTCAACATTTATTGTATCTTATCACGAGCTTCAGAATTATCATGTTATAGTCTTCTGTCGGCAGTTCATTAAGCCAGGTGGTCACTGCATTCAAACAAAAGACTCAGTGTATTTCATGCCCAAATACACTACGATGAGGTTCTATGAAAATGACAGCGAGCCATACAAAACTGGAGGCAAGGAATGGATGAATTGTACTTCTTCACGATAATGCTTACCTTTGCACTTTTGCTGCAACTCAAGAATTGTTGCATCATTTCGGATGGGAAATCTTTGATCATTTATTCTATTGTCCAGATCACTATTCCCTAAGATGAAAGATTTCTAGGTGGCAAACGCTTAGGAAGTGATGAAAAGCTGAAGATTGCAGTGACCATCTGACTTAATAAACTTGCAACAAAATCATATATCAGAGATCGTGGCTGGAACAACAAATGTTGAAATGCAACCTGCGATTATTTATAGAAGTGAAAGAAACTTCATGTATGTAATAGAATTGTTCACTTCCAGTAAATATTGGGAATCCAAAAAATTCACTCTCGTATTGTAAGTCTGAAAATTGCTCTAAATAGACGTAAAAAATTACATTTGTATTATTTCAGTCAACAGGAGTATAGTTGCTCAAATATTACGACTTCTAAATTCTAATACGAAGCTTGGCTTCTATTAAGCATTTTTGGTAAAATATTTTTGACGTATTACATTTCAAGCAAAAAGCATATCAAGCAATACTACATTTCTTGTTCAATCAAAATTAATCCCTTTATGAAGGCAGACCAATATCTGTTCCCAGTAAAGGGTGTTCATTGATTGAATGATATTTCTTGAGTCAACCGTGAAGTTGGTCTAAATTCGTCTAAGATAATGATATTTAAAGCTTCACAATTCGGTTAGTTCTGGTTGCAGAAGAGTTTAACATGTTTTAATTTAGAATATTAGTATGTCAGAAATATTTGATTAACAGTATTAATATTTTGGAAAATATTAAGAATGTATAAAAATTTAAAATTAATAATATTTTTAGTAGTACATTTAATAATTGAAACAACATAATATATAATTTTTAATGTCCGTTAGAGTATTTTTCCACCTGGAATACGTCTGTCTAATATTTTAAAATTCAGTTGTTAGAAAGGATTTAGATTAAATACCTCGCATAGTAATTCTCGAAATACAGTAAAATCAGCAGATTCGTAATACACATTTTTGATCTATGTGTAAGGCTCGATGATGTATTGGAAAGATAATTATTCGTTTTAAAAACGAGGGACACCAAAAGATTTTACTGAAATGAGCAGATTTATAATTTTATTTGTTACAGCAATTTTTAAAGTTATTTTGCAAATGAACAAGGAATCCTTTGTTCAATTTTCTGTTCTGCGCTTCCTTTCGAAAATCACATGAATTTTATCATAAGCCGATTAGGACAACGAAGACGAATTTTTGTTTACAAGCGTAAAAAAAATTGTTTCAGGCAATAACAAGAGTGAGCACAAAACGTAAATAATAGAATAACAACTGTAGAATCAGATAGAGAAAAAAAAATTTCCATAATACAAAAATTTAAATTCTATTACTATTCAAATATCAGCCATTCCCGAAGACTTCCAGAACATTATCGAGAATCGAAAGCTATTCTTAAATGAGTCAAGACTTCAGAAGTCACTGTTTTCATGTTGTTCCCTTATCAGGAATAAGAGTTAAGAAGATTCCACTCATAGAAATCTTTTTGTCAACTGGTGTAAATTTCATGAGAGGTTTAGTATTTCTTGTATTTTTGGCGCCATTCATTTTCTTTCAATTTCTTGGCCCTTTCTTTTTTTTTATGTTAGAAACTGATAAGCTGATTAATTTGGATGTTGGAATGTGGAAGCTGCTTTTTAGTAAAATTTTTTTGTTTCAATGGGAAGTTTCTTAATAGCTTCTTAAAATTTAGGTGAGAACTCCAAGTGAGTTTAAATAGTGAATCCAAGTGAGCTCTGGATAAAATCAGGGATGACTGATACTTTTGTTATCTTTTTTATACAGATTTTTGTCAGCTTAAAAAAAAGTTTGTAAGAAAATCGTCTTCCACTAAACGCGTAATTGAAAAGCATAGAAACAGAGTTTGAAGCAAACTTCAGAAAACGCATCTTGAAATGCAGCTCTTTCAGTAAAACATTCAGAAAAATTGTTATGCTAGATTTTTTGCCCCAAAATTAATAATTTGGCTGTGAATAATATACCATGGAATAGATGGAAGTTGTATCAGTTTTGGAAAGTAAATTGCACAAAACTGTAATTTCATAAAAATACAAAGATGTCCATATATATATGATTCCCAACTACTTTCATTTTTCCTCCTCTTCCTCTCTCATTTATTTCTCAATTTTGGGATAGTGACAAAAAGTTTTTGAAAAAAATAATCTGTTCAAAACAATATTGCCATCAGTTGATAAAATTAAAATATTTTTTTTTCTAAAGCAGCAACTTTGCAAACACTTTGTAAAGAAAATAATTTACAAGAAATTGGAGATATAGTTGATAATTCAAATCGGTCAGATCATTTAACAAAATTAAAATTTCAGAAATTTTTAGAAAAATTGTTTTTTGGTATTTATGACTTAAGCAAATTTTTCAATTCTATAAAAAATACCTGAAAAAAAATATATCGTTCCAGATATATTCAAAATATTTAAACTTTGAATGAAATGAAGTTAAAAAAGCATTTCTATCAAAATTCATTAATTTGTGCTTTTTTTGCAGAAACCTCTGCTGTTATATTAGTGAGAAAAAAAATATTTCACAGATAGAGACAATAGAATATTTGAAGATTTTTAAACACCGAAAATAGTTTTTTAATAAATGGCGAGATTGGTGATTGGTTTATTCACTAAAATTACAAGATTTTTAGCTGTTAAAGTATTAATATAGAATGCATTTTTATCATGTGAGAACATGATGTTGTTTTGGTTAAGGGGTTTTGAAGCTCAAAATCGCTTAAGCAATGAATAAAGCATATATGGCAGTTTTCATCATCATTTTTATTGGCATATATTTTTTTACCTGCTTTTACCAGTATTGCATTATTATTACGCATGCTTCTTTGAGAGCAGATGCGTTTTAAAAAGGTCGACGTAGAACTATGACATCATAGCTGTTATTTCATCTCAAAATCGGTCGAGCTCCAAAACTTTGTTTGCCAGCTAGAAAAATTGAAAATGAAAGTTTTAAAAAAAATTATCATTATATATACATATATATATATATATATATATATATATATATATATATATAGAGAGAGAGAGAGAGAGAGAGAGAGAGAGAGAGAGAGAAGCCTCGTGATTGTTTCAAACCGGTTTAAACTGGTTAATGACTTAAATAAATTAAGAAAAATAATGACTTAAAAAATAAAAACGTTCACACATGATAACTTGAAATTTGTGATCGAAGATTTCATTTTAATTTTGATTTCACTTTATTATTTGATGCTACAGAAGAACATGAATTCAAATGAATTATTTTAATATACATTAAAAAATATACATATTACAAAACAAAATCGGGAATGAAATTTTGGAGCGGGAGTTAATAATTGGAAAACGCATGGGAGTAAATATTTTGATGGGTGAGTTTGAATGTCATCATAACATTTAAAAACTTTCCTAAAGACAGTGTATCGAATTAAATTTTTTTAAAAAAAATTTAATTAAGGAGGAAATTGGAGGAAATGGAAGTGATATCATTAGAAAATTAATTTTTAGTTTTACGATAATAAAGAGTCCCTTTTTGTAAGATATTTTTATTGAAAGATATGAGAATCAATTTCTACATGCAAGCTATAGCAATTACTCATTAGACTAAAGTTAAATCTATCTTTGCCACTGATTAAACTATCAGTTTGAAGCATGTTTCTTGATATCTTTTATACCTTTCCTCTGAATGATTAGATACTTTGGTGACATGATGAACTCTCACCAGAAAATTTCTAGTGATATTCTGCAATTTTCTTCGAAGCTTAGAATTCAATGCAGTTATAAAAACCTTCAATGAAGCAATCTGAAATTCGTACGATAGTTTGTTTACATCTGAATCTTGCTATTCGATAATAAGTAATGAAAGCGAAATCTGTGTAACGTACGTTAGAGTTTTTTTATATATGTTACGGCCATAGCCCGCATTACGGCCAATTCGCGAACTGGCCAAGAAGTTTGGCCAAAGTCCGAAATACTTGCAATTAATATTGTATATTCTGCTTTGGCTGGCCATTTCGCGAAGTGGCCGGGAATCCTTGGCCAAAGCCCGATGTCATAATCTATACTTATAAATAAAGCTCAATGTGTGTGTGTATATGTGCATGTGCGCGTGTATGCGCGCGTGTGTATGTGTTGGCTCTCTACAGTCCAAACCGTTTGACATACAGTTATCAAATTTGGCATATATATACCTTGGAGGGCGGGAATGTGCACCTAGGAGCGATTATTTAAAATTTTTAATTAGAATTTTAAATAATTAAAAATTAAGCGTAATTTCGGCGTTTTGTCGCTATAGCCAGAAAATATTACAGCACAAATTCGATTTTTGCATCAAATTAAAGCTCAAAAAATTATCTTTTTAATGATACCAATGTTTAAATTTATAAAGTATGCTTTGATTTTTAACGAATTTGTAAAGAGATATTTTAACCATATTTTTCAATAATATATTTCGCTCAAAATAAAAATAAAATTTAATTAATTAATTAATTAATCTGCACCAGCACGTCAAATAAAAAAAATATAGCTTTTATCAACGTGTTGCTATCACATTAACAGAAGCTCAAATTAAAAAATAAATGAACTATTATTGCAAATTTAATAAATGAAATTGTAATTTTCAGCAAGTGTCTGTATAAAATGAAAAAAAAAATGAAATAAGATATTTTCTGAAAAATAAAAGGAGGAAAAGTTTTCTATGAGCTTTGACAATACCTATATTATTAATTCAATAAAACAATTTAATTTAAGGCAAAATAGTTTAATATACTTAGGATAATCATTCTAATCAGCAACCATCATTTAATTTGGGGCATACATTTGCTATCAAAATGGTCTAAAGGAACTAAATAATTATACTTAATATAACTTTAGTCAATAAATGCTCCGATGAATCAGGAATTTTAAATTTTTACATAGGTCCTCTGCCCTTTGAATCATATTTAACAAAATATTCTTGAGACACCAATATTTTTAATAAAAAAACAACCAACTAAATCAATCACGAAAACTGACTGATTTATGAAATTTCAAAATCACTCTTCTATAAAAACTGGCGATTTTAGACTACTTCACCGACTGTCTCTATGAAGATACGCGAATCTTCAGCCAGGGTTTCTCGACAGTGATTGGCTTGTGATTATAAAAATGTTGATTGTTCTAAAACTGATGCATAAAAATTTCATAAATCGGTCAGATTCATCGCAGAAGATAGGGACGTTTATTTATTTATTTAAAAGTTGAAGCGTCAAGAGTATTTCGCAGAATATGATTCCTTGGGACCAAAGGACTGTGTAAAATTTAAAATTCGTAATTTTTTCATAAGTTTATTTATTGACTGAAATAAAATAAAATATTTTTATTTGCATCATTTAAATTTTTTGAAAGGAAAAAATATAATAAAGTATAATAATTCCTTTCACTGCCGAACGACTCTGATTTCAATTTTCATATTTAAAAAAAGACATGGTTAGCTTCAATATAAAAAGCTTTTATATTGATTGCAGTTTAACATCTCCACTTTAATTTAAAGTAGAAATTTTATGGATACTGACAGAACCTTAGAGAAAGTAGTAAACAGAACTGTTTAAAGCCTACATAAAAGTATGACTGAATCATTAACTACCAAAATATGACGCTCAAAAATATTTTGCTGAAAAAGCTACTAAGATAAAAAGTTACCTTAATCGAAAATTTTAGCGATCATTAATACTGGCGAACCGGCTGGTCGCCAAAGGCGACTTGTGGTAAATAAATGTAATGACATTTATGTATAAAATATAAATAAGGACATAAGGAATTCGACAGATGGCACCAACAAAGAAATGTCTTTAAATGATATTAATAACAAAATTATTTTTCCTTCATATTTGTTTTAATTAGCCCTTATATTTGTTATTTGCCTTTGCAAAAAATTTCATATTCTTTGAAGATATATTTCGGGAGACAATGTGATCTGGGATCTTTAACATTAGGTCCAAGGAGCAGAAAAAGACTAAGGATCACCCTTAAAGGTAATTGAAAACTGAATACTCAATTTGCCTTTGTATTCATACACGATACGCAACGCCTTTGCTCAAGATATAATTCGTTCATTTTGAAGGGCGCAAATCTAATCTTCACGCTATCACGTTGTTACAGCATATACGTTCACTTAATAATTTCTATTATGGCTTTAATATGAGAACAGAAGAACACGAGCTCATATTTTTATATATTACAAGCTAATTTTTAACTCAGAGGTGTCACTTATATTTGAACTCGTTTCTGAAACAATTGTACTTAAAAAAAAACAGTACAAAGAAGTACTCATTTTTAAATACTTCATTTTTAACAGTGTGTAAAACAATCTGCTCTTGATTCCTTTCTTCCTACTTTGGCCGATCGTCCCAAGCCACTTCGCGAATTGGCCGGCCAAAGCCCGAAATCAAGAAAAGATCGGACATTGGCCAGTAAGTTTTCAGCAACGTTGGCTGATTTCGGTCTTTGGCCGTAACATATATAAAAACAATTATGTTTATGGATATGTCCATGATTTCAAAATTGACTACGCAATAACTCGTTAAACAAATTAAATATTTACGATTATTCACTGAATTTCCAACGGATGGGAGATTCATATTTGACCAGCGATTGTCTTTAGTGATCTATTTAACATGGATTTTTTTTTCTGGTTGGCATATTGCAGTAAGACATTAAATTTTTTTTCCCCTTTAAGATACGATTTTTCTTGAAATATCAGATAAATTTTCTAAAAAAAAGAAAAAAATAACTAAACATTAATTTATTTTGACAAATAGTTATATCAAAAGAAATTAATTAATTAATATTCAAAAGTTGAAACTCTGAAATTCTGGGAGATAATTCATGAAGGGGTAAGAGTATACTGATTCATTATCAAAATATAACAGATTGATCTCGGCTAAAATCATAAGAACAAAGGTATGACTAAAACATACCACAATCTTAAAAACATGAAACTCCACGATCTTAAAATATCAAACGTGATTCTAATCAAGTCAACTAAGATTAAAAGGTTAGATGCTAACGGAATTCATAAGCATTTAAAACATATTACCTCAAGCCATTTTTCCGAAATTAAGCATAAAATATAATAGGTTAATGAGTGCAAAGCCATTACACTCTGGTTAAAACATTTTATCTGTTTTAAAGTATATTACACATTAAAAAAATTCTTCGGATATTTTCAGAAAAAATTAAAATTGAAGTTCTCTTGTGTTCAAAATAAAATTAGTTATATTTTACTATAAAAATTAATAATGATAAAAATGGATAAAGTTTCCAACGCTTCCAATAAAGAAGTTTTAAAATTCAACATGTTAAAACATAAAGCTTTTTTCACAGAAAATCACATTAAAAAGATAAAAAAATATGGAACTCGCTTTCCTTTTTTCTTATGGTTTGTATTTCCAAGAAAATTCAAAAGCAAATGATTTCGATCAAGCTTCCATGTCCTTGTAGTCAAAATAAGTCGTAGTTGCTCCACGTGTCTATGTACTTGAAACTAAGTTAATATAAAAATCATCAAATTAGTATAATTTTGAACTCTTTTTTTTTTTTTTTTTTGAGAAAACAACATAATTTATTTTGTCGACCTTGATACGAATTTTCATGTAGAGGTGATGAAATTTTTTCTAGATTTTTCCTTCACTTTGATTTATACCACCTTTCTCAGAAATTGAAGTGCTAGTCTCTTCTTAGAATTATACATTACTTGAATGCAAACAATAAGTCCTATTTAATTAGAGCTTTAAAAAAACTTTAATTTCGGAATAAAAGAAAAATTTTATGCAGGTTTTTTTTTTTTTTTTTTTTATCTTCTGGGTGAGTTTTAAATTTGTCACACAAATTAAATAAAATTTATTTTCACATTACAAATTCAAAATGACTTGCTCCAATTTATATTTCGAATCGAACGATTGCTGATAATAATTGTAAGAATATTTTTTTTCCTCATCGAAATAACTTTATTTTTTGTTGCATTATTTCCTTGCGCTATTTTCACTTTTACATATTAATTTAATTTTGATTTTCTAATTAATGCCACTTATTTATTTAATTCTGATTTCTATTAACATTGAAATACATCGGGTTCGTTCGTATTATTTTATTAGAATAAAAAGATTCTAAATATTTTTTTTAAAATTAACTTGGGTGTTTTGCCTCTTGCTCGCCAACCCCATTGTCCAAGAATCAAACATGTCCACAGGTTACTATGTAAAAAATCAATGTGGTAACATATGTATTGCTTAGATATTCAGATGATTGCTAACCAATTCAGTTTCCAATAAAGTTTCAGTTAACCAATAAAGTTTCATTACTCAAAAACGGTAAAGAAACCGAAAAGTGATTTATTAATGCTGCCCAAACAGTGTGTCTAAAAATATAATTAACAGTGTTTTAAACTCATTTGCTGTTAATTTTAATGTTAATTAAAGCTTTATTTTCCTTATTTTCCACTATATTATCGTCAAGTGCGATATAAATACTTACTACGACGTAATAAATATGTTCATTAAATATTTCTAACAATACTGGGAAAACAAACTTCAAGTGTCATCGGTCAGGTGACTTGCTATCTAACAATCACAGAGAGAATAAAACGCAAATATATTGTATGAATATTTCTTTTTATATTTATACATGTACATTTTCTTATATATATATATATATATATATATATATATATATATATATATATATATATATATATATATATATATATATATATATATATATATATATATATATATATATATATATATATATATCCTTCTATTTCCTGCACATATATTTTCTTTTATTTCCCATTAAGTTTAGGAGGCTATTGCATCCTTAAAAGTTTAGCTGTTATAAGCCACTCTGCAGGAATAGAAGGGATGTTATGTTTACTAGTTGCTTTAATTGAGTTGTCAGCCCATCAAGAATGAGACCCTCGAGAATGAGTTGTGGATTAACTAATTAACTATTGTGGATTACCTAGCCATTTGCCTCGATATAATATTTGATCAAATTATCATTTGGATTAAATTTATGTTGGGAAAAGTCTGCAAAAAGTACTATATCGGACTACATAGATTGTTCAGTTAGTACAGAGCAAAGATCATTAAAATTAGTAAGTTTAAACAAAAGTTTGTATAATATGTTAGTGCCGACCTTTTTAGAAATTTCGCAATATTTTGTACTTTTCAAAAGTTAGTTTTATTAGTAACTCTACAATTTTTATTAAAATATTCCAATTCACAATTCCATCTCGTCTTATTTTCAAAATCAAAAAGAATTACGAAAGGCTCAACTTTAGCATGGGTCCTGAGTAAGTCAGTACCAGAACCTTGAGTTATTTTTTCTGCTTCATAGTTACTTTCACCTTTATCGTTAGGATTATCAGGGCCAGGTAAATCTGTTTTAGCTGGGTCAGTCATTTTTCGAGATCTCAGGAGCATTAAGGTAAATTTTAATAGAAGAAAATTTTAAAATTTTACATACAATAAAATCTTAATACGGATTTGTTAAAAAGGTTTTTAACTCCAAATACAATAAAAATAATAATTCTAAAACATTATTTACTATTATATCATAATTTAAATGTGTAATTCAAAATTTAAGCACCAAAATACAATATAAATCTTAAATTGATGTAAGGAGATAATGGTACTATTTTCGAATTCGATAATACTCTTTCAGTTGTT
This sequence comes from Argiope bruennichi, assembly GCF_947563725.1. Lineage (NCBI taxonomy): Eukaryota > Metazoa > Arthropoda > Arachnida > Araneae > Araneidae > Argiope > Argiope bruennichi. Next base: position 84,399,099 of record NC_079152.1, read on the forward strand.
GAGCCAGGGAAATATGGCGGAGATGTATTATATGTAGTATGTTTATTTTAAAGAATTACTGGAGTTCTTGAATACTTCAATCATTTTTTGAAACATTTATTAGAATGTGGAATCTTATTTTAAAAGTTCGTGAAATTCTTGAGCACGTTAAAATAAACACAATCACATTTTTGATGTATAACGTCTTGGAACACATAGAAACTCGAACACGGAGAGAGAGATGACTTATTATTGCAAGGAAAACTTCATATTAATTACGTCGACATCTAGATGGTGAGAGTTTAAAATGGATATTTCGTTTTCAAGAAGCACTAACAGTCCAAAAACTGGACGACGCATTGTAGCTTGGAGGTAGCGAATGTGACATCTCGGAAACGTATTCGATGACACATCTTGGAGGCGCAGTGAACCAGGAGTCGATGCTTCGCCATTTCCATGGCATGCTGGGCATAGGAGAAAACACTTGCATCGCGATGTGAACGGACGTCGGTTTACCATCATCTCTTTCATAATTATGCTTACCGTCTGGCTGTTTTGCTCTTGTATCGCGATGTAGACTGATGTATTTCTTTCAGCTTAATCTTTAAATTATATTCATCAAATTATACCTCACGTGGTGAAATCAATCGAAGTTTTAAAATTGTCAAAAGTTCATTCTTCTCGGCCACGCATCTGCTAAAATATGTTTACATTATATATATATATATATATATATATATATATAATTTTCTTTACAATGCCTTGAAACATATCTGGAGAAATTTTCCCATCAGGGGCATATTTCAGCTAGGCAGCTGCCGTTGACGGTAAATGTCATGAGAATTAGGCAGCTGCCATGGAGTCACAAAGCTGAAGGAGGGCCGCAAACAAATCAGTTTTTTAAAAAAAGCTTTTATAGCCTAGTTGCTTAATAAATTCTTTCAAAAATACAAATCTATTAATTAATAAATATTAAATTAACATTTTGCCAAGTATAATTAGTCAAACTCCTATGTTTTTCATTAAATTCACTTAGATTCCTGTGTGTTTCATTAAATTCACTTAGTTAATAAAATATTTATAAAATGAATGTATTGTGATTAAATGTGGATGATGCGCATTCATGAATCAGCACAGATTCTCTGTCTAGACTAAAGCAGACGGCGCCAAGTATAAAACGGCGTCTGCTGATCAGTGCACACATCGATTGCTGTGATAATTTACCAGACATAGTATATTTCCGATTAAATTTAAGAGTTTTCGTTACCGAATTTTAACATTCTTGCGCTATATTAATTTTCTTTTATATAATAATTCTATAACATTTTTTAATGTCTCAACTATTATTTCGCCTACATTTTTACATTTTATTGTTCAATTAATCATATTTTATGTTTGCGTGTTTATATTTGACACAATTCATTAATTTATGGAGTTCGGCTTTTTTCTATTCTAACTCTGCGTCAAATTTGATTAATAGATAATATAATGGCTTTGCTTATGTTTAAGATCAATGCCAGTTTTTTTTAATACTTTAAGAGTATTAAAAAAGTTTTCAGAGTAATACATTCCGAGTTTTATGAATTGATAATACGAAACATTTTTAACAGAAAAGAATTTACACAATGCTAATGAAACGCATATATAAAAATGTTGGAAAAGAAAATGTAATGTAAAAAAAAGAAAAGACCAATCTTTCAGTTATAAATAAATATTATTCGTCTTGATTAACTTCTTAGTTATTACTGAGCTTCAGCAAGAAGAATGAAAGATGGTAAATTAGCAACTACAGTATCAGTTACAGCTACAGGTAAATTTGAAATAGATAAACTAACAGTAGCTGAATAGAATTTGAAGTAATATCTGAAATTAACAATGACAATAAATCTGAATTTTTTGAAAGTTATTTCAGAATGTCAGTTAAATGCTGAAATTTTTTCAAAAAAAATTAATATTAAATCAACTTATGTTAATGTAAGATATTCTGGAACTTGTACTCTGCTGAATGCTAAGCTTGTAGATTATATTATATTATAAAAAATACACGATAGCACTTAACCGAAGTAAAAGAAATTATTTTTCACAGTCCAAACGTGTTTTCTCTGAATACCATAGATTTGCTAATTAAAATGCATTTTTTCTAAGCAAAAGCAGAAGAAAAAAGAGGAATGGATTATATATTCGAACTCAAAAGGCTGTTACTATTGTTTACCATGTAAACTATTTTGTATAAAAAATATTTTATTGATAGTTTTAATAATTGGAAAACAATACAAGAATTGCGAAAAAAATATTTTATTTATAGTTTTAATGATTGGAAAACAATACAAGAATTGCAAGAAAAAAGATTATTACGAAAAATTGATTTAGAAATACAGCAAATGTATTCAAAAGAAGCAGGGTATTCTAAATTTGATGAAAATTTTGGATTCTTGCATAAGTTTAAAAAAAATGGAAGATGATCAAATTCGAAAAAAAGTGTCTTACCTGTAGGAACTTATTAATATGACTATATTGGAAGATCTTAGAGAAGGATAAATTAATTTCAAACAGTTTGTGCAAGCGTTTGATCTAAAAGAAAAAGCTCAAAATGCTCCTGAGAAATTCTTAAAAATTAATTCTTGAAAAGGATTGTCTTTTTCTCAACGGCTAATGCGTTTTGAGAAGGACTCTATAGTATCCTTAAAAGGACAAAGAATTGCTTATGAAATTCTTTAATAGAAGATAAACTTTCAAATGTGGCATGCTTTTTTTCTAAGTTCCAACTTTTTCAAATTGTTGAATTCGATGATACGATTAAAGATTTTGTTGCTTTAAAAGCATATCGAAAATAGTTGAAATGAAAGTTAATACATAATTTATACTGTATTGGAATATTAATTAGCTATATAAATGGTTAAGTAAGATTTCACTTTATAGCTCCTGAAAAATCATAATTTTTAACCATATATTGTTTTTGAATTTTTGCATCATTATATCATTTATTTAGATAATTAAATGCTTTTATTTGTATCTAAAGCATTTAATTATGTGGATAGATGTCTTGATTTATTCTAATAATTAGGACAAATTTTCAAGAAGTACATTACTTTATCCAGTTTTTTTTCTTGGAATATATATTACAAATAAATAAATAAAACGTATATTTTCACACAATTTATTATGATTAAAAAACTAACTTCAATCGAAACGTTGATTAAGTTAAAAATATGCTGAAAAATGAAATTAAGTTGACCCGTTTATTAAAGGGAAACGGTTCTCACGATATTCTCACCAAGTTCCTAAACCCACCACTAGTTCTAATGTAGTAAAACTGTCGAAAACTCGAACAATTTTTTTAATTATTTAATTTAGCATTGCTTCATATATTAGCGTTGGCTTATTTGTATCTATGACTGATATTATTGTGTATAGTGTAATCTTATACGACATATTCAACAGATCTTTTTAATAAATTTAAATTTTTCAAATGAAAAAGGATTTTTCGCTTTTTGGAATAAAACAAAACAAAACAAGGAGGCTAAAATCAGATATATTACTCCAAATTTCAAAGATCATTCCATAACAAAATATTTTATGTGAGTTTCGTAATTTCGCCAAAACCTAATTACCTAAAATTGATGTATAGCTGTTGTTAGCAAGGAAGTATGTCTCCGATGTTTTGAGCTCCCATCTCAAAGTAAATCAGTCCTTCGTCTACTTCTTCATGGGATAAATGTAATAATGTACAGTAAATCAAATTAAAAAAATATTGCCGAATAATTAAGCTATTGTTTCTTATATTCTTATAAAACAATTTGGAAGGATACACGACCAAGTAAGCTACTGATGTTTCTCACAAACACATTCAGAGATAATTGCTAATGATTAAAATGCCATGAAGTTGTATTTTTCTTTGGAACATCCTTCCTCAAGAAATCGGAAGACGTTCTATATAAAAGAAAAACTATTTCAAATTCATTTGCCATCACGATTTTTCTCAGCAATCTATAAGATATGCTTAGATGAAAATAAGATTTAATAACAATATTATAATTACGGTTCATGTGGAACAGTAAAGCTATAAATAATTGGCACTGATACGGAAACACCGATTCCAGTACCTAGGAAGGAAGTGGCCAACTTCAATATAGAAATTACTGGGTTGTTGAAGAATCCAAACGCTTAGGCATTCACTGTACACAAACGTTTCCATAACCAAGTCTTTTTTGGATTATATGATACACAATTCCTACGCTTATTAACGTTTAATAGAAATTTTAAATGTAGCGATCCGAAGATTCTGTAGTATAAGCTTCTCCACAGCCGCACTGTCATGGCACTGTTGCACACAACGTACGCCTGCACAAGACATGGCAAGCAGTTGATAGTAATGCCTCTCGTCCCATCAAGCTGATACGCCGAAATATGTTGCACCATGCGAGAAACTGCTCTTCGCACATCTCTTTCGTGCTGCTAGAAATTCATGAATTCCCCTTATGCGCGAAGAAATTGGAGAACTGCTCTTTGAGCTGATTTGAAGGAACTCATCATGCAACGAACTGCGGAAACTATTCTAAAGAAATGAGGATATTGATGCGAAACAGCTAACTACGCATGTGCAAGCGGGCATACCACCATGCTGTTTATCGGTTAACACATGAACTCACTGGGATGTGATAAAATTCTGCTAGAGCTGCTTATTAGCATATGTGCACACCTTATACTTTCATTTATTCTCTTTTTAAATAAACTGTTATGCATTAATATTTGTTGTTTGTATATTTAATTATTATAGCTTAATGTTTCCACATTACATGAATACAGTACATAAACAGTCTCTAGGATTTAATACAACGCCACTACAACTAAGCTCACTTATGCACTTATATTTGGGAACACCTTATATTTTTGATAATTAGACCTAAAAGCATATACGCAGAGCATTTTTCACTCTCCTTCAAATTAGAAATATGCATTTACAAATGCAAATCCTTTTCGAATGCTTCTTTTCTCCGAAGGATAGTTCATCTATTTTTAGGATATATAATTGAATGAGCAGATCCCAGAAGAAAATATTGCTCCATTCGTTTTACCATCAATCGAATTGCATATTATGCCAAACTTCTGAAAATAATAAAGTGATTATCTGTACAAAAACCCAAATTTTTGTCTTCAATTTTATACTGTGGTAACGAGCAGTTTTTTAAATGCTGGTGCCAGAAGCTCTCAGGTAATTTTGTTTTAATAAAAGTGGATTTCTACCAAAGTTTCTTTTTTAGCCTTTTCTGGCCATTATTTACCTTTATTTGGTTTGAGCACGTACATAATCATTTTTACCAATCTTACATTCAAAGGCTTGATTCTCCAAACATTTATTTCATAACATGGAACTTTAAAACACTGTCGACGACATGTCTTTAAAACACTACGAGCTGCTTTTATCTTGCTTCTACATGGCTGATGGTCTCCAGAAGTCCAATTAATCAGAATTATGTTGTTCAGACATTGTATTCCTTACTATGAAAGATTGAAGCTCTGACAACTGCTTATATCGTAATTAACGACATAAATAATGCTGCAGATTGATTTCCTTATCAAAACTTCATGATTTTATGACATCACAGATAAAATTTGTAAATTCTCCAGTTTGTAAAATATTACTCTTCCTTTTTGATCCATATACTTTAATCTTTTTTAAATAGCACATTATATGGATGTTTCATACTAAACACAACATTTTTCTCAGTCCAATTAAATGCTTTGTAGAATTTATTTGAATCTGACAAAAAATTTTCAATTCCAATCAAATGGAATATAGTAATATTAAAAATGATGCAGATTTGTTAATACTTTAATTTCACAAAAGTAGAATTTAAGATATTTCTTTAAATTTAATAAGATATATTTATCTATTTACTTTTATCGTTTTCCTCTTATTGTAGCCTTTCAGCTTTCTCCATTTCTGAATTAACTTGAATCAAGTTATATTAATCTCAAAATACTTTTTGGTAAGGTTGATGACTCCATTAAAAAGTCATTTTTTTGTCAAAGTATTTAATATTTTTTTATTGTGTTCTTAATTTTTGAAGACTGCTTTATAAAACCATTTGAATTTTGTTTTTAAGTTCATGGTTAGGGAATTTATGTTTGTTTTCGTATTTGCACAACATACGTTTTAATACTATTTTACATCTTTAAATGCTACTTTCACGAATTCTAAATTTTGATAGAATTTAATACCAAAAAAAACTCATAAATTAAAATCTAAAGCATGTTTTTTTGTTCAAATCTGGTATAATAATTTTGTAATATATTCATAGTTACTGAACTAAGAGAATAAGCAATCTGTTCATTTAAAAGCAGTTTAAATGCTACAAAAATTGAAAATCTCATATTATTAGTCAGTAAAATCCAAGATATATATAAGACAATAATGATTTTTTTAATTCAGAAAATAGGCAAATATATTTCTCAAGCTACCTTTAAGATTTTAAAAAATCCATTAATAAACGTTTGAATAAGAAGGCACTTACTTTATTGTTTGTCACCTCTTCCCTCCTCATTTTTTCCAATTATTAATATAGTTTTGGTATTTAACTGATGCATTTTGATTACATAGAGGCTTTTTCTTAATCTATTTTAAGCATAAACTCAAAAATATAACTATCTCACGGCGTATTTCAAAACATTTATCCCGAACAACAATTTTCTTTTGACCATTAATCATTTAAATGATTTTGTCTAGTTTGATTTTGAAACAATTTTATATTTTTTAGTATGGCAGAGCTCATCAATCTTGAATGAAGTGATTTTTTATATATATATCCTCCTTCGCCGCTCTAGAATAACCACGGAAAATCTATGACAGACAAAGTGAGGGAAAAAAAGCATTCTGACTCAAATTTTGAGATCAATTGCCTCCCGCTTTAAAGTTTAGATAAATATTTATTAATGGAAATGCCCAGTAAAAATTCGAAATGCCCAGTGAAAGTTTCCAATTTTGCTTTTGTTGACTTTACAATAGTAAGAAAGAAAAAAAGATAACTCCTGTAAAAATAAAATAGTATATTCCAAGTTTCAAATAAAAGTAAAAGAACTTTTTTCTACTTATATCTCTGTTTAAATTCATGGATCTTAGTACACGATACTGAAAAAAAGAAATAGCTTTTATAATGAACGAAAATTTAAATATATTCCCAATATGAAAAATCTGAAAAAATAAAGCTTTTCTATTAAGATAAATGATGATGCTACCATAAAAAGAATTTTTCAAAGCAGAGGATATAAATTGTATAAATAACAATTAATATATAAGCATATCAATGTTATGTTCCTAATATCAGCTGTTAAAATCGTTATACGAAGTATATATAAAAGGGGAATGGGCTATGGCCATAGATATACCATAGATAAAATTTGATTGGGTCTCATAAAATCCTTTAAATTAATGTGATTATTTAGATTTGTAATTAATATTTTATATATAGTACTATTAGTCCAAACAAACATTAGTAACCAAACAATGATTCTTGTTTGCAACATTTTTGACTTTTAATCCCATATCTGCCCTACCCGTAGGTCATGTATGCATCAAAGTGTAATATTTTTAAATTTATAAATAAATATTTTTCATAGGTACTTAGATATAAAAATTCAGTGGTATCATCAACACATCAAATGCTATATTTGCTCTTACTTATCAAAACCAAAACATATTTTTAAAACAGAAGATGTAATGCCTTCTTTGAAACAAGTACAAGATTGATCAATAAAACACGTTTCATGTTTTATCGAACAATTAAGTTTTCAACCATCAAAATGTATTTGTCACTTGCAAACCAAATCTAATTTACCGCAAAATACATGTATCATCGAACATATTAACTATCGAAACACATTTTGCGGACACTTTTCTAGATAACCTCCAATTCATTCGTAAATTTTGCTTAATAAATTCTAAAAGTCTTCCATAAAATGGTAATTTGAATTTGGAAAAGACAAAATAGTCACTTAGGACCATACTCGACATATATAGTAGTGATCAATATTTTTCAGATTTTTTTTCGCCAAAAATGGATCAGTTCTCTTTTGACTCTAAGTAAAAGGATTGAAGGTCGTATAAGAAAATTCCTAAAAAAATTTTTTTAGATTAGTAAGTACATGTATTTTGTTTTAATTTGAGTCTATTTTGAAGATAAAAAAAATTGATGATCAAATAAATACATAGCACCTCTTACCTTAAAAATGTGTTATGGTTTTGGATTAAGTAAGATTAAATTGGGCATTTGAAATAATTTAGCGATTCCATGTAAGAATTATGATAATTATAAAGTATATGAATAATTTAACATTTATTTATAAGTTAACCCTTTCTAGGGCCGTGGGAAGTATGCTTCCCACCAAATTTATCAATCTTTGTATGAAATTATGTAGGTTGGCATAAGTTCTGACAATTTTTTTTAGAAAAACCGAAACTTAGATGCTTCTGTTCTTTATCTCACACAAAATGATGTGTCTTGATTTGTTACTTAATTATTAATTAACCAAATTAATTAATTAATCAAATTAAATTTATCTAATAAGCTAAATGAATCCCTTTCCTTATTCTAATTTCAGACCTAAAAATATTTTAACATAATATGTCTAGAAAAAAATGACCCTTTAAAGGGTTAAAAAATGTTGCTATTCGTTGCAAATATGACATAAATACTGTTAAGGTGGTGAGAGTGCTTAATATCACTTAAAATAAAAATCAGCGTTCACATTTAATATATCCAAATTTATATTTAATTAGACTAACAGTGAAAGGAATGAAAATATAAATCATAAACTATAAGATCCAATACAATTTAAGTAATAGTTTAAACAATTAAATTTGCACTGCTTATTCCCCCTTTTTTACTTCTTTTCCTACTTCGCATAACTACTTCGATTTAATTATTTGAAATAAGTTTCAAAACAGAATGTCTCATGCCCAAAATATTAATCAAAATCATGCAAACGGTTTCTTGTCAAATGAAAAGAACTGAAGATATCTCTCTTAAATTTTCATCAAGATTTTTCATTACAATATTATAATAAATATTATTTCGCTTCATTGATGTTTCCATACATTGATTGATGTTTACATAGCGCCTAGAGCAAGCACCAAAATAGCGCCCTTTTTAAACTACAATTCTCATATCCCCCAGAAAAAATTTTATGCGTGTTTGGGAGTTCAAGTGAAGTCCAAATAATTATTTATAAACATTTTGAAACATTAATGCGGCCTAGCAGCTGGTTAATACATCCTAATTATTCAAACAGATTGATTAATTAAGCTGTTTATGAAAAATAAGTAATCTGATTATTCAAAAGACAATTGTAAACAAAAATACCGTTAATATATGAAAATCATTTAAAATTATATTTTAAAACTTGATGATAGATAAATCGATATTATATTAGAGGAAACATCATACTTCTCAGCAAAAAATACAAAATTGCATTAAAAACTTTCGACACGATATAATTTTTTCAAACAATCTTATCGTGTTGCATCATCTCTCTCTCTCTCTCTGATTTTACACGTAAGCAAAGTTTTATTTTCAGGATTAGATTTTTCCAAATAATTATTAAATGTGTATAAATTATTAAGGAATTTGCATAATTTTTAAAACTATAGTTATTTTTAACGACGTATGCACAGTATTACGCATTAAATAATTAATCAAAGAACTCTTCTATAGTCACTTTTAAATAATGTACATACGATATCATTCTTCATTTAATTTTAAAGTTAGATTCTTGCTTTTTTGAAGAATAATTATATAAACCACCTAAATTGTCATAAAAGTAAAGATTTAAGCTGTATTATAATCTTATTTTTTATATTTTCAATGATTGTGGCATCGATTGATGCATTATTTTCTTAAATTTAATTCGTTGAAAAACACCTTTCTGAGTGTCTGAAATACGTTTTCCTACTCCAAATTAATGCGTCTCAAAGGCTGGTTTGAAAGATTCGCTTTCGAGTACCTCGCCAATATTATGGAAAAGAAATTCAAGTTCCTTTTCTCTTAGTCATTCTGCAACGAGTTTACAATGAACAATATTCATTCTTGCCTCCGAACGCAGCAAAAAGTTAAAAAAAATATATTTAATTTAAGTTTGTTTTGAGTCTAGTTCATCCAAAAATATTTACTTATATTATGCTTAATAATCAAAAAATATTTTCAATTGGTAATGAATCGCTTGCCTATAAGAGAAACAATGTTTGCGTTTTAGACTTAAATAGTGGTTTGATTTGGGGTTTAATCGAAATTAACTGAATATATAGAAATATTAAAATTGACAGAAAAATATCTTAATTTTTGTTTTTAAGAAGTATTATTTTAGCTGTAAAGAATAAAAATAAAAATATATATATAAAATTCGTCTAACTTATTCTGTAATTTTGCACCTCCTCGTAATAGCGCCCAAGGCACTTATCTGCCTTTCCCATTCTAGTCAAGCCATTGGAAGCAAGACATTACTTTAATCATTTCTCAGTCTTCTTTTATTACTCATATGCTTTTGATTTTGATAAATTTAATTCCTATTCTTTTTCCAAAACTGCATAATAGACAGGAATAAATTCAATTGGCAACACAAAATTCATTGAATACCTTTGATATTATTATTTCTTGTAAAATTTGCAGAGTATATAGAATAGTTTGTTTACAATAGTATTGAACTAATAAAAGAGCCGTGGTAAATACACTTGTTGGTAGCTCCCTCCAATTCCACATTATAATTCTACACATACTGCTAATTTACCGAAAGGCATTTGAATATTTTTACGTTGATCTTTTAAATGATAAATTCTGGTCAATTTTTGACACAATATGTAATCAAGTTAACAATCTAAAAGTTTAAAATTTTCAAATAAAAATCATAATTCTTGACTTTTTATTAGATAATTAAATAGTCATATATGTGTGTATGTCACAAAAAAGGTTATAAATTCTTAATATTAATAAATAATTTATAAATAACTTTAAAATGCTGCAAACCACTTAAATTATAAAATAAACTTCTGAGGAATTTTGTTCTAAGAAATATGACTATTAATTTAGTTACCAATATTTTTTTTATTTGTGTGCAAAATACTTTTATAATTTAGATAACTTTCACAGAGAATAAGAGACCGTACAAAGTATACTTTTGCACATAGTTACAACAGATCGTCCTTGACCTTTCTATCCAAAGAGAGTTCATATTAATACTTTTATTTTTCATATTCAAGTATATTAAAGTATCGCCTAAAATCCGTTTAACCTTCAACATGGTTCTTAGGTGCCATGGCCTTGCCGTTTGCCCTCATTTATCTGAACAGGTTCAAGGTAATTGATTTTTTTTTCAGTACTCGGAGAGTGAGCGCTGAGTTCAAAAAAAAAAAAAATCATGGATTATAACTTTTACTTTTGCTCTCATAGGTCTCAAATCTTATCTCAAAATTCCATAGAAAGAAAACCTGATGCTATTAAGCTTGAGAAGTGGTGAACTCAGTTGCTCGCGATGGATGTTATATGGTTGTACATTGACTTTATCTGATTAATTATGAAAATTCACGTTCATTTCAACATGACATTCAGCATCATTTAGCATATACAAATTCCTATACGTATGACAGTTTAATTAAATAGATAAAATCGTTTCTCCAAAACCCAGTGAGCCATTTTTGAATCGGGTTCTTTTTAAGTTAAGAAGTTTCATTTTTTGGTTAATATTCTTCAAACAAGGATGAATTCTTATTCTCTTAGTGAAGACATTGTTATTTTCTTTTGATATTTATTCTCCTAACCTATTCATCCATAATTTAAGCATGAATTGTTATTTAAACTTAACTTTTTATACTATAATCATTCGAATTTTATTTATTATTATAAATGTTACACTCATCACTTTTTATAGAATTCTTTAACAGAATCTTAACAAATTATGCAGATACCATTTAAGGAATTTCCTATAAAGTTTTTTATGAACAATCAAAGGCACCTTTTTTTTTACTTTTTATTCTGTTAGAAAGCATCTTTATTTCTATAAGTTTTCATCACATCTATTACATGTATTATTCCTACAAATGGATGCCATCTTTAATTTTCTGATCAAAAGTTTGTGATTTATATTTTTTAAATAATTTTAACAGCCTAAGATTCATTTTTAAATGAAATACAAGAGCGATAACAAAAGCATTAAATCCATTGTGTAAATTTTACATTTTTAAAAGCTGTATCATTTTAAACAATGTCGGGCTATTTTATTCTTAACATTAAAAAATCAAACTAGTTCTTGTTAGAAGTAAAATAGTAAATTTTAATCAAAGTCAAATATTACCCAGCAAAGAAAATTTATTAAATACTATGATCCTCCTATATGGTAATAGTAATATTTTTATTTATTTCATTTAATGTTTTACAAAATTGTTTTATTTTTTACAATTTTTGCTTTGGTATATTTGTATCTATTAGTGATATTATAAATCCATTCTGTTCCATTCCAAAATAATACCGACATTATAGAAAGAACAGCCACTGATGTATGGATTTTCTACTAAGCTGCAGAAAGAGCTTCATAAAATTTAATGATTATAAATGAACGGTTTTTAAGCTTTCGTTTTAAATAAATGGTTTTATTACCAATAATACAATTAGCTAGCAATTGTGCTCAAATGCATGGATTACTTTTATATACAGGGATGACTTTCGGGACTCTTTTAGCATATTGATACATTATAAAACTCTAGAGTCAATTTAAAGTGACACCGACTGTATAAGATGTATTACATCATAATCCACCATTTCGCGCTATTCATTTTTTATTTTATCCACAGCAGGTCTTTCATGCTATTAAGATTAATTTCTAAGAAACTGAATCTATAGATGTATTTTCTCTGGGCAATTTCTTTATAACACGCTATATAAATCATTTTGAGGATATTCTACACATGTTATCTATTTATTCAATTTTGATAATCTTACATTAAATATTATTTTTTGTACAGAGGAAAATTGTTTATTTTCAAACCACTTCCAATGTGCTCTGAAGAGAGTTATAGAATAAAAACTATCAATCACAACATGAAATTATTATTTATTGCATATCACTAAACCATTTGAGACAAAATACAGTAGAGTCCAAAACACAATGCGCCGAATTATGCAATACTGCCCACCGAATAATTTTCAAATATCTACTCAGAGTTTCGGTTTAATAATTAGAGGGCGGTGAGCACAAAATGCTATTCCAGGGGTCCGTTGTGTATGGAGAGGATACATCGATTTAGTTATGTAACGTCGAATCAGAATTACGATGTCTATCTTGAAATAACTCTGGTATTGCTCAAACTATCCAAACCAAACCAAAACACCAAATATGTCGTTTTCATTTTAAATCAAATTTGCTTCTCTGACGATGTACGCTTTTTCTGAAAAAAAAATTGCCTCTCTTTTTGATATTGCTAGTTATAATTTGACTAGTATTTTGATAATTATGACCTTTTTGCGGTGAAAATAAAGCAGTTCTTTACAACAAATCATAAAAATTTGCATTGCTTAGATTATGCATAAAAAGTAATTTTCTAGATTTTGTAGCAAACTGAATTCCCAGGTAATTAAAAATACCTGCATATTCTATAACATTCTATCTTCATATACTGGAAATAAAGCAATAACTCGCTTAAAATGAAACATTCAAGAATTTGCGTTCACTAGCTTCTGAACCCACTCGCCACATACCAACTTTGAAAAGTGGCAACTTTAAAGAGTATAATTATAAGCTTAAATTAAAGTAAAATAGTGAAAACTTTGTAAAATAGTTCCTGGAAAGGCCACTTAAAGCGCCACTTAGCAATGAAATCTGGAATTAATGTTTTTTACCTCAAAAACTTACTTACTTACTTGATACAATAATTATCAATGAAGTAAGGAAAGAACTTTGTGCATATAAGTGTTAACTCTTTCTGATGTAATTGGACATTTAAGTTTACTTAAATCGGTGTTTTTTTTATATCAGTCATGAAACGCTAGTATCAGAAAACATAAAATACGGTTATCCAAAATTATGACTTTACTAATTGCTAAAAAAATGTAACATCAATTCTTTTTGTTGCATAATGCCATCTTGAAGGATTAGCTTTATATCGTGCTGTATAATATGAAAAGCGATGTGTTGTCGCAAAAATTAGTAATGCCTACAATGTAGACAGAAGAGATTTTTTTGGCATCTTATTATGGAGGTTCTGCCTATGTTACTTACCATCACGTAAAGCATACTCTTATCCGTTCACATTATGTCTATAAGAAACGTCGATTGAATTTTTGATTCATGATAAAACTGCAACAACAAAACTTTTCTTAGTGTCTCCTGTCATTAGTACCAGCAAAAATGTGGACATGAGCTGATAAGCTCTTAATTTCGTTAAGACTTTTAAAGATGCATGACATCGTTTGGTAAGTTTGGAATGCTTCAAGCATACCTTTGATGATTCTATTCTTAACATTGTAAGCAAATGTTTTTTTCATTAAATCTAGGTTATTTTACAAATGTGTAATCAACACTCTCTACATATTTCATAAGCTTTTGAAATACGGATACTTACTACAAATTTGAATATTTGCAAAGCAATATATTTGATGAGCAAAACATCACAACATTTACTCATTTGCAAATGACCCTGTAAATGATCTCGACACATTAAGTATATCTACTTTAGTATATCTAAAATCATTTTTAAACTCATGAAGGAGATGAAAAAACTTTAAGGCTTTATCAAATGCATTGTTTATAGAAACAATGATGCAAATTTATTTAGAAATTCCATGAAACTGTATCATTAAAAAGTTCTTTATAATCATCTTTTTCAGTAGATAATAGAAATTATCTGAAAGCAGAAATGTAATTTTTATATCTACAAAATCATCACAATGAACATCGCTAACAATGAAACAGATCCTCCAGTAAACAAGAATCGGGACAACATCAAACGAAAATTAAGTTCTGTTATCTAAGGATCATGACTGGCCAATATCAGACACCTCCAGCAGAAGTAACATCGAATTACCGAAATGGAGGAAGGATAATAATTGTTAAAGGTAACAGCTTCGGATGAAAAATCATAGAAATATTGATACTTTGTAAATTGTATAACATTACAAAGTTTTACATACAATAATCACTAACTCTTGACAAGTGTAGTGATTATAATTCGATACATACCATTTTACAATTGCATAAAAAACTTTATATAATAATCACTTATTAAAAGAGTTAGTGGATGATAAGGATTACAAGAGTTAATGGTGAGTTAGCAATTTTTTTCCAAGTAATTGAATTAACATAACATCTGGTTTGACGGATAAAATTAAATATGTAATAAAAATGCAAAACTGCTTAAAAAAATTATTGTCTACATGACACTTTTTTACATTAAATGGAAAAAGAGAGGAAATGAAAAAAAAAAAGTTCATTGAACCCCATTCATTCCTTTCTCCCCCCCCCCTTCGAAAAGGAGTAGCAGCCCTCTTTATCAGCCAGGACAATAATTTTAGAAGCAGTTTCTCGAATTTGGAGATTTAGATAACAAAAAAAATCTGTATAAAAGCAAACGCATATTCATTGGATTATTCAGTATTAATAGTACTGTAAAGAGTAAAGAATCGCATATATTTGGCATCCATCAGTAAGTTTGGATTAAAGTTTAACAAATTAAATCCTTATGTTTTAAATAAATTATTCCACTTTCTTGGTAGAATATTAGTTATAAATGTACAATTATTGTTATATAAATGTTTAAGTGAAAAATTTTAAACCGCATATCATTTTTTTCGATTATCTAAGTAAAATCTATTCGATCTCCAAATTCTCCAGGTAAGCTTCAATTTATAATTTTTAAGTTATTTTTATTAAAATATTAGATCTAATACGAATAAAAATATTTGTTCAATTAATCAGATCTCATGGCGTTGGAAATTTCTTTTGGTTATTTATTTGAACGTTAAACGGCTCGACCACAATCTAACCATTAAAATCTTTATAACAGTTATCTGTAAAAAGACATACAAATGTCGTTTTGAAGGCTATGAAAGTAGAACAGTTCCTAAAATTGCAATGCGTTTTTGAAGCAATTAACGCCTTTCAAATTATAATTTTTATACGATAAATCATTCATTATTGTTTGTTTGAAAAACGATATTTCATTCAATTTAATACATAGCCGAAGTGGAGATTCTCTGTTCAGGGAAACAGAAAATAGGACAATGAATTTTTATCTCCATGAATTTTGACCTATGTGAATCTTTTAATGCCATTGAAACTATGATCATAAAATATCCACAAACACTTTAAGTTTTCTCTGATAATATATTTCATATTTTCACATTTATAAATAAAAGATCGTGTTTTGCATGAAATATTCTATATATTTCGTTTTTCAAAGTCTGTCTCTGACTTCTACACTTAAACATAATATATTCAGGTTGGCGGGGGGGGGGGATGCCCACATCAATTCAAACTTGGCATCTATTGGGATTCCTACAACTCCTGTCCTTTAAGTGGCTCAAATAATAATTAATAATTTTTTGCTCCATATTTTCTTTGGGAATTATATTTATTTCTCGTATTAACATTTTATTTTATGATGATTTTTTATTAAGTCTTGAACTTTGATCAATTCATTATATACAAATTTCCATTTACATTTCCATCAATATATTCGTTTAAATCTCTACATATAAAATACTAACGTATGTGGCACAGAAATCGCTAATAATACTTACTGTCGAATGGCAACAGTCAAATGTAAACAAACCATCGTACGAATTTCTGCTTCATTGACATTCTTAATGTTGCACTGAATAAAACTTTTACTTCGCTAATTAATTGAGGCGCAAAATATTATTAGAAATATCCTGGAAATGGTTCATTGTCTCCCCCCCCCACAAAAAAGAAAGTCCATTCATTAAAAGAAAAAAATATAAAAGAAATAACATTTTTAGACCTATACCGGAGTTATGCTATTTAAAGAATTAAATAAAATGAATAAAGAATAAGATATATATTAAATTTCTTCTAATCAAAAAAACTACAATGTAAAAATAATTTAGAAGCATTAATAAGACTTTTTCACTTCGAGTATAAGCGAAGAAAATTTAAACTTTATAGTACGTTAATGCATAATTTTAATTTTCATATGACTCCTTAAAGAATATTATTGCGACGAGTGAATGCAGATATTTAAATAATTTAAAATATAATTTTCAACTTTAATCTTTTGGCCATTTTAAACGTAGAAAAATTTTTTTTTTTTTTACTGTATTAAGAAAATATTCTTAACAGCAAAAAAAATCTAATAAAAGATTTGTTAAAAGCATCATGAGAATTTTGACTTTTTAATATGAAATTTATTGATTCAAGCAACATAAAATATGATTTTTAACATCATTTCAAGCATATTTTCTCATCTATAGTAAATGCTTATCTCTAGAGGAATAAAAATTAGGTATTGGGTCACGATTAGATCGAACACCCTGTATAGAACTGTTAAGTATAGACTTGAATATCATCTACAAGTGACAACGCATTTCTCTTTTGTATTACGATAGCCAAAAGCTGGACAATAAAATATGTTTTCCTGCGTAAAAGATTTGTGCAAAATGGAAATGCAGCGCTTCAGCGCATATAGTTGTATTAGTTATATTAGTTCATACGTGTATATCATATAAGACAATATTCGTTTATTTTTATGGCATACACAGATATATACAGGCGCTTAGTTGTGACTTCGTATTTAATAAATTAACTAAAAGTATATTTAAAAAAAATCGCTGCCATTTTTGGCATGCTAAATTTGGCCGGAATGCAAGTCTCTCCATCCTTTTTTGAAACAGCCTTTAATTCCCTGTAAATACTCCTTAAATTGCACATAAATATGTATCTTTAGATTTTCTTGTAAGCTGTTTAACAGTTCAGAATCGTTTATTACACAGCCCAACACACATTTTGATCTCTAGGGCTTTTACAACCGATCTCAACTATATTTAGTGCTGGTTTCAAATATGAAAATAGTTTTTATCTACTATCTATTATCAAATATTCTGATTTATTGTGCAATTTGTTTAGCACAAGTCAACTGCTTTTTTCTTCCTTCTCTGTATCGCTATCATCTGATGGTGCAAAACTATATTTGATGTCATAACCTAGTGTCGGCATTTAGCGAAACATTGGTTTTTTTTTTTTTTTTTTTTTTTTTGCAGATTGATAAAAAAATAAAAAGAATAGCATTTAGTTAACAAAAATTGTTTTCCTCATCTTGATGTAGTTTGCTATTTACATGATGATATCTTAACATCTTAACAGAGAATCTCAATAAGTAACTTAATAGAGAATACATAGCCTTAACAGAGAATATATCTAATAGAGAATAGGATGATAGAAATCAGAGATCAGAAATACTCTCATTATATGAATACATTCCTGACTTTATTAAACGAGCTTACCTTGGGCACTTTGGTATAATGCTTGATAAACAAGATAAAGCTTTGAAACTATGTTCTTAAGTCTTTATGCTCATGATATGGCAATCATCACACGAGGTAACTTCTTAAGAAGAACACTCCTATCACTATGAAATTACACTAGAGAATTTTAAAAAGTCTCTCAAAAAAGGGATGATCAAACTTAAAATGGAAAAAACTAAAGCAATGTTTTTTTGTGTGTGCAAAAAGAATAACAATTGGCCAAAAACTCTATACTGATATCGAATGTTAAAATGACATAAAATATTTAAGGGTGGTTAAACATCTAAACTTTAATAGTCATATTATGTATATTAGAGAGAAATACAATCTGTTTTAAAGAACACAAGTTTCACTTATCTATAAATCCCTAATTTTTTTGTCATCAACAAGGCTCTTGTTTTCCTAACCTATTTTTTCCTAACTTTGTTCTTCTAACCTACTTCACCCTAATATAACATAGGTTAGTCCTATGTGGACAAGCATAGCTAAAACAAATCTAAAGAGAATACAAAAGCTAAAATCTAAGACTTTTCGAATGATTGCCAAAACCCGCTGGTGTCATAGAAACGAGGATAGTATTGTAGCTTTGAGAATTCCTCCCATAGAAAAATTTATGCAAAAAAATCTCTGCATAATTTTGTCTAGCAGCCCACACTTCTGATGTGCCAAGAGAAGTTCCTAAGCCACTTCTCCAGATAGACTCTCTGAAGCATCATCATCTAATCAGTAAAGTAAACATTAAGTCTATTCCTATTATCATTCCCATAAATTGGCCAACTATAAGAGTGATGGGGCTTGCTGCCCCAATGAATCCTATTTTCGTCAATAATTAATGATAAATAAAGATAAACAGTAACATATAAATAATGATAAATAATCACAGTAAAGATAAATGATAAAAAATACAATCTTTCAACATAAACGTTATATTATGGTTATAAATGTTAATAGCATAAACAACTTAAACGTTATATAGACCAAAGTGAATGGCATCAAAAGATTGAAGAAATTTAAATCTTTTCCTGTGAACTCAAAATACTATATACAGATATATGCACTTTAGATGTTAAATCTGTGTACTAAAACTTATTTATCTAGCTCTCTTCGTTTTGCAATTATCGTGTTGATTTACATTCAGATAACCGGGCAGACAGACATCTTTTGAAGGATTTCACTCAAAATTTGATATATAACTACAAATTTGGTACTAATACATATATGAAATTTCATTTCTCTGGCTTATAGCGCTTTTGTATTATCGTGTTTACAAACGGACAGAGAGGCATGATGCTAAAAGTGTATTTTTCGAACTCTGTGAGTTTGAAAACATGGAAATTCGTCAAAATCTCCAGTTCGATTATTTTACGATCAGATTACTTTCCCTACATTTCGTATACCAGAAAACAAAAATATCACAGGGATCAAAAACTCATAATTCCTATTTCATCATAAAATAAATGATAATTCTTACAGAGTCTGATTTACTATTTTTGGAAAAATTGATTTAAATGGTACGTGACATAAAATTTTTCCACAACATACGGATTGCGGTACTGCAAGATACGCAATCCGTATGCTGTGTACAATAAATATGTTTTTACTAGTAATATGATTCACAAAGTGATTTAATAGAGTTGAAAAGAGGGAATCTCCAGGAATAAGTAAAGTATTTGGAGAAAAATCATCAAAAAATTCGTACCATAATATGATATGATTATTTTTACAGAAACTGAGCAAATCTATGTTACATACACGAGAAAAAGAAACCGACCAATGCATAGCGGATATGCGGATAAGCTTCACAGATAATCTATTAATAAATTTCTTCAGGTGTTTTTTTTACTTAATATTTGAAAAGCGCTTTTCCATTTATTATATCCATACTTATGTAATGGATTTCTCATGAATGTAATGAATATTAATTTAAAAAAATATATGGAACTTCACACAAGAGTATATTATAATGATATATTTAAAAGTGAATTATCAAAGCCAAGAACTTGCTAATGAAGATCATTATGTGTCATGCGCACGACCTTGAACTTGGCTAGATAATTTCAAGTATATTACGAGTAACCTACTCAAAAATATGTTAACATATCAATGAACTCAAATGATAATCATTAATTTTCCAAACCTGTACTTTCCCTTTTGAAAGAAAAAAAAAGGCGGAAAAAAAAAGGTTCTTCGTATTTCAGATACTGGGATCATCAGAATTAGAGTCTTTGACGTATCAGGGACACCTTGGAGAAGCGAAGCGTAAGTGGAAGGGAAAAAAATTCATAAAAGTGAAAGGATGGATTCTATACGTGATAGAATTTTTAAGCATCGTAACTTAATAATTTTTGGTAAAAGAAAGGTCATGAGTTAGTTTAAGGCAACCAGTCGATTACTTAACTAGAAGTTAAGCACCCCTTTGAGGTATATGATCTACAGGACGTTTTATTGACTTTTGAAAACGAGACAGTAGCTCCCGAATTGCTTTTTATATGAATATCGAAGCCGTTGTAACTGGCCACATTACTTAATTTTTATAAGAGTTCTCATTTTTATATCATAAAATATTTTTTTAAAAAAAATCCGATAAAAGGTAAAATATCAGAATTTAATTAAAAAAATATACTGTAGTAAATATATATTATTAAAATTGGTTTTAAATAGAAAATTTATTCTAATCAATTGTAATTAACTTAACAGTAAACTTTAGAAAGTGTTTCTTTTGAAAATCCATGCACAGAAATCGATGCAGTGTAGGAGATTTTCTTCATAAGTCTATGATGTAATTTCTTCTTCTGTTAAAGTAACTAACTATAATGTTAGTCATGATTCATATTGTCGTGAAAACTTCCTGTCTAATCTGTCTATCATGCATCTTCCTGTCTGTAGTCTAAATTGATATTTAAAGAAATAATAAAATTTTAGCAATTCAGGAACAATAAATTTAACTGTAGACCTCAGACTTTTCTACTTTATTGAAATGAAAATAAAGAATTTTTGAAAAAATTTTCACCATAATCACCATCGTTTCCAACCATATTTTTTGTCTGTTTATTGAAATATTTTGCAACACAAACAAAGAAGCGCATGAATTACTGCTTTTTTCGCTATTATAGTAAATTATATATAAATATAACTAACAGTTTTGAGAATATATTAATATTAGATTATTGGAAATATTTTTTCTTATTTTTTTTATCTTTTTAGTATGAAAAAACACTGTAATACAAGATGTTATAGGACAGGGAACCCTAAAGTGCCATTTGACTAATCATAAAAGTCACGTGATTAATCATTCTTTAGAATAAAAAGCATTCGGCCTAATTAAAAACATTCAGTAATCCATAAAATCAAAAAAAAATCGATCAAAATAAAAAGATACTTTTTTTTTGATAATACGTCTCTGTACTAGATCACTGGAGTCCTCGCAAAAATTCTCCTACTTCCTTAATTGTACAGGGAAAATTGCTATAACAATATGAGACATGATGTCCCACTTTCCTCCTTACCTCTCTGCAAACCAAGATTACATTAAGTATCCAAATGAAGAAGAAAATAAATAGAACGGAAAATGAATTCGTAAAGTAATAAGAACATGCATTTCCAGTTCGTATAAGAAAACAAAATTTATACTTAATTAACAGAACTCTTTCCTAGTTCACTTCATGTTCGTAAAATTTAGATTCATGAAACAAGGATTTTGAAATCATTTCTCAGAATTTATTCATTATTAAGCGTACTTTCAACAGTGGCTAACTTTAAAAGCAAATATTTTTATGTTATCAAATGTTTATTTGAATCTATTTATAAATTATGTTCTTTGTTTATTCTGTTTATAAATAAGTTCATAGTTACTGGTATGATATTACGAACTAAAAGAAAATTTGTTTATTAGAGAATAATAAATTACTCATCATATTCATCTACAAATATCATTTTGAAATTAAGTTCAACTCCTGACAGCATGTTTGTTTCTAAAACACGTGACTGAGGTTTAAAAAAAACGTGAGGTTTTTTTAACCTTAGTGGGTATGAACTGACCGAAAAAATTATTGCTTCCAAAAAGTGGCCGAAACACTCATGCATCTACCCCAGTAGCTTATTAACTTGATTTCGAAACTCAAGGGAAGAAAGCTATTACTCGAAATAAAGTTCTTTAGCTAACCTTGCGGCAACTTTTGAAGATGTCTTTCTATCAGAAGTTATTTGTTTGCCACTTGAATCGTCCGATAACAAACCAGCTTTATTCTAAACTGTTTAAAGAGAGTCATTATCCTTCTACATAATTTTATAGCAAATGTATGAATCATGCTGACAAGTGTAGTTACCAATGTGCTCGTGTTCCCCATTTAAAGATTGCTGACTTCTTTCTTGTGATGTTTCGTAAGCGGGAGCTTATGTTCTGTTTCAGTTGAACGACTCCATCATGCATCATCTAAATATTTTTCTTAATTGCATAACTTATTCAGTTCAGTCTTGGCTATATTTTGATGCAATAAAGGGAAGATCTTGTTTGAACTCTAATGATATTTTAAACTATGATAGACATAAACAGGGTATACAAGTAGCCTCTTAAGACATCCGATAAAAATACCAATTCTCTTCTCAATGCTTTTGATCGCAGCTATCAATCTTT
Source organism: Argiope bruennichi (assembly GCF_947563725.1). Taxonomy (NCBI): domain Eukaryota; kingdom Metazoa; phylum Arthropoda; class Arachnida; order Araneae; family Araneidae; genus Argiope; species Argiope bruennichi. The sequence goes on from NC_079152.1 coordinate 84,422,229, forward strand.
AACATGTTTTTTCGATTAAAGGTGGACGTTTCATGGTGACATATGTAAATGACACAGGACCTCGTGTTTACTGTCTTGGGATTATTGATTTTTTTTTGTCTCGTACTATTTGAAACACGTGAATGTGTATTACATTTAAATTCACAATATCATTTTCTAAGTAACCCTCAATTTAACTCAAATCTTAGCTAATAATTGCATCTTAGCTTCTGGTTTAGTGATAGAAATATTTACTTTCTTCAAATCAGAGATAGGTGAATCATGGTGATCAGAAGCGAGTCATGGAATAAGGTGAAACCAGACATATAATATTATGAAATCAGCATCTTCTTATGTTTTATGGTTATAATACTCTCTACAGTCATTGTCCTTTTGCATATTTTTTATACTGTGATAAACTCCCACAATGGCATAGGTAGTTTCCAATATTCGTGCGTTGCTCTTAAAAATAATCTCATTTTTCCAGTTTGGGAAATTTCTTGCTTTTTAGGAATATTTTAATTTTGCTTTGCAATGCTTACAACACATAAGCAAATGTTCTGATCATATTGAATACTTTCATTTTAATTATTTTAAATTCAAGCCATCGTAGTGTAACAATAGATGTACTTCATATTATTTAACTGAGGGGATACTACGAACTATGGTGGTCAATGATTAAAAAAAACATAGTATTTTGGTAACTATCACTCAAGATTCTGGACTTTTTTAAATGATAAAGAAAGTAGTTATTCAACCTGAATTTGTGTTTAGTTAAATTCATAATGAATTAATGCATTCTGAGCTTCAGAAGTCTAGCGAGAGATTCGAATTCTTGAATGGATTATCGCACCTTTGAGACCGATTCCACGGTCTGTCATACAAAGGATAGAGGTAAAAGTTAAATCTGTAGAATGTCCAATTATCTCCTGATAGGAGGGCGCAGAATTTTGGAAAGTGGAAGTGCAGTTTCGAGTATCTCCTAGGGCTGTACAGCATAAAGATAAAAAGCATTTACTATAAGAAATTTACAGGAATTTTCATAAGTCATAACTTGCATAGAGTGGCCATAACATAACATTCCCCATCTAAAAGTATCTGCAATAAAATTTATCAAACGAAGAACCAAATTTCAAATATAGACTGTTGAAAGACTAAAAAAAAAATTAGTTACGAAGGTCACCGATAAGAAAGGTTTGGACGCTGTCTGTCAGCTTGAAAACAAATTCTTTGAATGCATAGAAAATTAATTATACAAAATCTCATAAATGATTTGAAAATTATCTCTCATTATTCAACATCAAGGTCTTTTCGTTCATATGCAGTATTTTCGATATGTTAACTACTCCTACTTGTGTGTAAGATATTGATACCGATAAGTTTGACACATTTTTCGGAAATTCATTTTCCCATGTCTGCAGAATTCTGCAAAAAAAATGATTCCACTCTATTAATTTTAGCTGCAGACAGGGAAAATTATTTTATGCCCATCTTGCATTTTTAAACATGACTCCTATCCTGACTTCCATTTTGAAAATGGTTAGAGAAAGAATTTTCTACATGTGGACTCTTACTGGGAAAGAAACTTAAGAAGAAAGATTACAATGTCTAGACAATATAGTCATGTTCTCATTGTGTGAAAGCATTTACTCTCTCAATTTTAAAACTTATTTTAAAAAAATATCATTTCCATACTCACCACATTGGTCCAAGATCATGTTTTCACATTTTACCTAAATGTGCTACAGTTCCATGATGATATATTTATTTTTATGTCACTCATATTTCATCCTATATTAAATAAGTTATTAACTTTTTGAAAATTTTATTCACAGATAGAATAAAGGTCTTTTATTATGTATAAGCATAAGAATCGCAACTCTATCTCTTCAAATAAAGAAAAATTATAAACTTTACCGAATAATTTACATCAGAAAATAAACAGTCTCATGTACCAAGACTCCCGATTTTGAATATCTTTGTAAGATGTTATTCAACAAAGTGAATTAATTAACTGTTGTTCTGAAAATAAAAATGAAAGTGAATAAATCATTCTACATTTCACACTACGGATTTCAAATCCTGTGTCGACATTTATAATTTTCTACTTTTAACATTTCTCAATCTATTGCCCATAATGAAATTTTAGAATGTGTTAATGTTTTAAATATGTCTTCTTGAAGTATAAAGTGAAATATTTTTAAAAAATTAATAATTTATATTTTTGCAATTTATTTGTATGTGTGTGTTTAAAATGTATGCGTGTGTATATACATTTATTAAATAACATATACACATTTGCTGAAATGTCTATACTACTTTATTGAGTGTATAAAGGGTGTTGCCGAATTCGACCGACAAATTCAGAAAGGTGATAGTAGGCATCGATAAAGAATCACCCTACAACATGGGATCCCAAACAACGTTTATGGGGTGAAATTCGCAAAAATATAGAGAGTCGGAAAACTATTGAAAACTATAAAAAATTAATTAAAAAAATAAAAAAATGGTGTTTTAACTGTGATTTTTTTTTAAGTGAAACGCATTCTTAAAGGTTATTTTTCATGTACGTAACATGCTGATTTGATGAACTAGGAAGTCGTAAATTATTGAAAATGAAAAAGTAGTTAAGAGCGCTTATCTGCAAAAATATTAAAACTTTAAGAAAAATAAAAGCTTGAAAATATTCTACAGATTTAAGGGTTTTAATTTCTAAAAATATAATGTATTAGAAGATTTTCTTACACAATTTTTTCACAGTCATGAACTTTATTAATTTTAATTTCATTATTATGAATCAAAATAATTAAAGAGAATATATAACAAAACATAGCAGAAATCTAAAAATTTCGAAGCATGAGAGTATTTAGTTTTATTTATATGAAATGATACAAAATACAAAATGATTATGATCATTCAAAAGAAAATTTTCCAGTCGAAAGATTTCTATTGTATATATGGTTCATACAATTGAATACAAACAGTGTGCCTCAAAAACAAAAATATAGTAAATAAAAAAATTAATCAATAGTCGTAAAAGACTTTTTAATTATTTGTTCTTATACAGAAGAAGATGAGAAAGTTGTAGGCATAGTTTTTTTTTTACATTCTTAATGATTTCTTAAACATCATTTATGAATTGTTTTATTGCTTTTAATATAATATTAGAGAGTGATTCATTGTCACGTGACACCAATATGCTATTAGTATGAAAAAAGGGAACTATCAAAAATGGCTCACTAAAAGAATTTGTATAATGTCGGATTTTATGACAAATATACACCATGACTTTAAATTAATAAAACTATTGTCGATAAAAAATGAAATAAAAAATAATTTTTACATAAAATGTATTATCTTGATGACAATTGTAAAATCTTCAAAATTAAAACAAAGCCGTTTAAAGAATGGTAGAAAGGTTGAACAAATCCTAAAAAACAGCTTTGGATTCTTGTAACAAGAGTGGGGATTTTCTCCCATTTCGCTTAGCAACTCGAAAAAAGCAGCAGTTTCTTTTTTTAGAAAAATTACCTCACGTAGGAACTGCAGCTGAACACCTTTAAAAGATATATCAAGCGTCCTCCCAACCCATTTATGGGATGCAGGAGAGATAAGCAGCTGGATTTCTGGTGAAGATTCCTCACTTGAACAGCACTTTTTTTTTTAATTGCTACTGGACCCATTTCCACATTCGATAAGGTTTTTTCGTATAACCTCAACGACAGATAATTCGGTAACGAAAGGCTTTGAAGAAGTGATAATATTTTATGTCATTTTCACTTCGGCATCTGGTTCCTTTCAATCCAATAATCGTAAATAGCGTTTGGAGCAACTTTTAGGTTGGGAAAGCCCTCGAGGGAATGCTGACCTTTCGATTGAAGACCTCTCCGATTTATGTAAGATGATAATATTGACATTCTAGTCGGAGAAGTTTTTCTCTCGGGACGACAGAAATAGCTATATGAGGATAATATTTTTGAGATGAAAAGAGTTCGCCGGCATGAAAGGTGAACCTTTGAAATAAAAAAGAAAATAATAATGATTCTTCTTCTGCACTGTTGCCAAGTGGAATACTATTAGAATGGAATTCTCAAAATATCTTGATTTAACACGGTATTCTTTCAGAATTACACCAATTTTTTCAGTATATTTATTTAATAGATTGTGTATCAGTTTACTTTGGCTTTTTCCTTTCATTGCTCTTACCAATTCGTCTAGAATAAAACATATTCATTATGAATTCAAATATTTATTTTTATATTTCGCTCAGTCTCATAATGCATTATTAGTCACTAAATCAAGAGATTTAACACGATAATCTTTCAGAATTACGCCAATGTTTTTTAGTATTTTTATTTAATAGATTGTGTATCAGTTTACTTTGGCTTTTCCCCTTTCATTGCTCTTACCAATTCCTCTAGAATAAAATATATTCACTATGAATTCAACTATTTTTTTATATATTTCGCTCAGTCTCATAATTCATTATTAGTCACTAAATCAAGAGATCTTACTCGATATTCTTTCAGAATTATACCAATTTTTCGATATTTTTATCGATTATAACATATTGTGCATCATTTTACTTTGTCTTTTTCCTTTCATTTTTCTGGGCAATTCGTCTAGAATAAAACATCTTCACTATGAATTCAACTATTTTTTTTTTATTTTGCTCAGTCTCATAATTCTTTATTAGACACAGGTGTTAAGAATTTATAAAACTAAAATTATTAAGTGGAGTTAAATGGAATTCAAAATCAAATTCTCAAAATTGATCTACTGATTATTTTCTAAACTGTTCCCTTAGATAGCATACCTAAATTAATTTTAGAAAGTCATGCAAATATTTAAAAGTTCTTTTATTAAGTATATGACATATTCCTAGAAGAAAAATAAACGAATATTACAGTGTACAAAAACAGTAGATAGCAGGGTTTTTTTCGTTTTTATTTATTTATTACTATTTTCGTACGCAATAATCTTCAAAGGATCTTCATTCTAGGAATAAATTTCATATAATTATTTCTAGATATTGCAGCATTTGCGCTCTCTGATTGCAGTGTTTTATCTTAGAAGTTTTTCTAATAATTCGGGTTATTTTACAAGTTTTATTTTCTTATTTAATTCTGGGTCCATTTATTTTTGGGTTATTTTTGTTAGAGATGTAAATAAAATAAAACATTTTGCTTAAAAACAAATACTTTTCCTTACCTGCTAAATAAACATATATGCTATATATACTTGTCTAAATATTCAATCTAATTAAACTGTTTACAGAAAACAAAACACTAAAAGATGTATTTAAAAAATATCCGAATTAAGCTTGCTAAACTTTAAATTAATAGATATGAAGCTGAATTACATAAAAGCCATAGACTGAGCTTATTTGCTATGTTAATCTAGAAAGTCATTATTCTGGCAATAACAACAGATTTGCTGTATATCAGAACATCTTAATTAGTATTATCATTTCCACATTATATATTGTATTAGTATGTTCATATATGTTATGAATTTTTTATTGCGTTTAGTCTTTGGAAGAAATAATACAATTGCATTTTCATAATTCATTATGAAGCTAAAAACAAATATTCATAGATACAAAGCTAAAGGTGATCAATCTCCTCCCCCCCCCACTCCACTCCCCACCCCACCCCCAAAAAAAAATATTGCTAGGAGATTCGAACTTCAAGTCCGAAACATCGGAGTATAAGACTTTCCGCATCATAATACTCGTGCTATTTTTATTCCATTTTTTCAAAATCTAATCTTAATTTACATAGCAGTGATAATGTAGGTAACACTATGTGTTTAAAAACTATGTATTTATGTATTATTAAACTATGTATTTAATATCGTCGCAATACACATGAGTACACAGTTACCGACTAAAGCGATGAAAAGTATTGCTGCATAATAAAAAAAACATTGTTAAAAATTTATTGTAATTAAAGGAAAAATAGTTTATGAAAGCAAAAATAGTATTATTGAAATTCTTGCATATTTTTAATTTCAAAATTATTTTTGTGCAGAAATATATTCCGAAAGTATTAAGAAAAACGTGAAAATTTTTGATTAACGTTTAATTAAAAATCTAATTAAAAAATTTGGAAAAATTTTTTCTTAGACACCATTTTCCAAAAAATAACTACATAGTCCAAAGATCTGCCACATAGAGACTTTGTATGATTTTTGCTTCATATATATTGTATCACGCATGTATAACCCGATATATTGATATGTATGTGATTTTCTATTGATAAATTACATTTTTCAACAATCTTCTAGTGACTTGAATCCATTAAATAATTTTCTTCTTAATTATTTTAGACAGTTTGAGAAATAGATACCAAATGCCTTATTTCTTTTTATATCAGATGATTTCAATAATAAAGATCTGTTTGATTCTAGTCAAAATATTTTTAAAACACACTTCTAAAAAAAAACTAAAACTAAAATGAAACAATATTTCGTTTCTTACAATTGATGATGATAAAAAAGTCATGAATTATTTAGCAGATACAATAGAAAGTTCTTCTCAGTATCCACAATACATTAGAACAATAAAAAAATATATTTTTCGTCATTTAAGTGTGTTCTGGAAAGATGTCTCATTCCAGGACTCTCAGTCTTTGTAGTAATATCTCCACTATTTCAAAATCATGATGGTTCTGTCGTTTTGGAAAGTGCTTTGGTACTCCTTTTGTTGCATAAAAAATTTATGCTTTCTAGGAAGTTCCAAAAACGTAATAAATAAATGTGTGATAGAAAATATATCAGCTTGTTTGTTACTTAACTGCTTATTTTCAAATTTCGGCCGTATATAAAAATGTACAGAAAACCCAAAATGCCTCAAAACATAAAGAAGTAAGTTGCAACATTTTTTTGACAATTTCTGATGAGTGCGAGAATCATTACTTTATTTAGAATGTACTGTCTATCTTATTGAGCTTTTAAAAACTAGTAAGAATTCAGCATATTCTCAGCTTTTACTACTCTTTTTAAATTGTATGTTATCACTCTATCGGAAAACGCTTCATCTATATGTCAAAAAATGGAAATGAGTAGCCGTGACTACACGATATTTTTAAGTTTAATTTTTGCATTGAAATTAAGAGCATAATTTCAAGAAATGTTAATGTAAATTATTTCATTTTAAATGTAAAAGTCTGTCGCATATCTTGATATAATAAAATAGTATAAAAGAGGAAAAATAATAATGGCGACGTTAAAACTTGGAATAAATTTATGATAAAGTATGCAGTATTTTCTTACCTCACCAAATCTCAATTTAAATATCTGTTGCAAGAATTTTTATCAAAAAATACAAAGAGAAATTTAAAAATAAAAATTCTGATCTATAGGAAAAAATATTCTTATTCAAATGTTCTTACAAATTTAAACAATATAAAAAACACTGTGGATATTTATTAAGAGATGCTTTTGCTCTTCCATAAGAAATAAATTAGTTAACGCAGTGGTTTCGAGAGCGCTGAAAAATTTATGTATTTATAAACTCCTTTCATATTTATCAAGCATTTAATAGAGGCAACATCATTCTTGGTTCTAATTCCACTTTTTATCTTCGACAAAGAAATAAATAAACATCTATGTTTTAGATAAACTTTTAAGAATATTACTTGCTTACCTAAAGTGCCTCAAAGGGGTAGATAAAGCTCGCTTAGCTTAAGATTCTGAATGATATTCAAAACAGTGACTTTGGAAGTATCAAAATGCTATAAACAAAAAACACCTTTTTCATAATTAGATTTTCCTAAAAGGGTAGGATCTGCATAAACAAACACTCATCCATATTAAATATTGATATCTTGGGGAAAATCCCAAAGAATTTCGATTTCTGTTTGAAACTGTACCAAAAGGTTAAATAAATTTCCTTTCTTTCACGAATAATAATAATCTTAACATTCTGTAGAAAGACAAGAAAAAAAAAGAGTACCTTCAATTCTGAAATCTAAATTTTTCTTTTAAAAAAACGTAATGAGCACTAGCAATTCATTTCTTAACTCAAGTTAAACTTCTTAGCATATTACAAGAGAAATGAACATCAAATAAGAAGTTTAATCCAGCACAAAAATAGTCTTAACCTCGCTAAATGGTAATCGCTATAATCTTGGCTGAAATTGATTACCCTGTCTTCAAAAATTATTATTTCACAAAAAAAGGGCTTCTATATTATCTTAAAAATTAAAAGAAATTTTCTTTTTATTTATATTACATTTCTGTATAACTTTTTTCTTTATTTGTAATAAATTTCATAATATAATACAAAATCCTTAATTATGATAAATTGATAAGTTAGAGTTAAATTTTAATGGATTATGCTTCTTGTAAAACGAGGCTTTGCCAGGATCTTCTAAACAAAGTAGGAAATCCAGTTCCATTTCTCCGTAGTTACGCTATTTGAACAAAACATTAAATATCTCAAGAGCATCTGCAATTATGTTCTTAATATTGCAATAAAATCCATCTATCAAGACATTCATTCGCGTGTTTTTGTCATTATCAAAATTAAGATAAAATAATTGCTATCTATGGAGATTAACACCAAAATAGAATTTTCACTTCCATTTTTGCTTCGTAGTGCATACATTTCTTAATTTGCATCCACAGTGATTATTAGTACACTGATTAAATTAAATTCATTTTTTTAGTCGTATCAAGAAACGAGGTGAAAGTTAAATATATATATATATATATATATATATATTCCATATTCATAGTTTCCCAAAATATCCATAAAATTTTTTCCATAATTTCCAAATAATCCAGTGTCAAATAATCTGCATAACTTTATGCATCCTCTAGCATCTAACTGCCTATTGTCTTGAGCAATGACATGAATCGCTTCTCTTTTTCCAACTAGAAAATCCCCCATGGATTCCATAATTAAATAGATTTAGTAATTTGTCCTTATCAAGCGATCATGAACAGATTCTGTTGTTTTGATGAATTTTCTAAGTATGTTTTCCTGTTTTTTTTAAACATTCCAAACGTTTCTGACCTAAATATTATACAGTGTCTACTCTTTATCAAATACAACGATAAAGAAATAAAGTTTTCTGTTATGATAAACCTAGATATCGGGGATTATTTCTTTGGGGGGAGGGGGGATTCTTTAAGAATTCCCTGGAAAACATATTTCGTAATGATGAATTCGATATGAAAACAGAAAAGAAAAAATAAATAAATAAAATAGCGGATAAATGGTTTGTTTGTTTGCGATTTTCTTGGAAGCCAAAAGCAAACCGCAAGTTTGTTTTCTAATGCCTATAAGCGTCCCAATAGCCCCAACATAAACCAGTTCACGTGATAGAAATACATGACGTGAATGGATTGATCATTACCTGTGTTATGCCTTATTCTTTCTTCGGGTGGAAAGTTGTAGAATTCAAATTAGTCTCTGAACTGAATCGAAATAAACATAATCTTTAGAGAATTCCTGAAAAGTGAACTACATAGTATCCGAATACTTAACTCATTCCTAAAGGGATGATGTAAAAAGTATTTACAATTTAGATGTAGTTTATTATAAAATATTCTTATATGAAGAACATGGGTACATAATTGTCGGTGAATTTTCAACTAAATTTTTAGTTTCATTCAATTAAACTGATTTTATATTGTGCTAATGTTTATAATATTATAATGATTTGAATAATGATTCAATTATTTTGATTAAAGTCAACTTTTGGAACAATTCTACAGCTAACTGTGCATGAGCCTCATCATTTTAAATTATGATCAAATGACGAGAACGATATGCAAACTGGTACTTCATTCTTCAAACAAAAGTACAACACATGAGGGTTTGGTCCTCGACAGTAGTTATAATATTCACCTATTCACGAGCATGATTAATCTTCGTTCGAATCGTGTCTCAAAATCGCAATTCTCAAACCATGCAATTGAAACTCTAACTGTTTAAGAGCGCATATGTAAGCTTTACTAAAATTGGTCAAACAAATGATACTGTAATGTATTCGACAATGTAGCTTAAAACTTTTCTTGGTATAATAGCCTCATGTTTTTTATTACCCTTTTACTTTCGAATAAGTTTTACTTTAAAACTTTACATTATTCGGAAATCGTGCAGGTCTGAAAATGGCTAAGATGGTATTCATAGTTGAAACATAGTTACATAGTTAATTGATTTGAAGCATATAACTTCAAATGAATTTTCAAACTATCCTTCATCAGATTTGCAATTAGTTAAATGATTCACAGCCAGTTCTTTAGAATCAAATTCTTAAAACTTCATTTCAAATTTAATTCAAATCTTTAGAACATCAAAATAAACTTTCTAAAAATTATTCATCACGAAAAACAAACTATCACTATAATATCCAAGTCTGTATGTAGCACACAAGGTTTTTTAGAAAAAATTCTTACAAATTAAGATTGAAAAGATGCATTAATATTCAATTCTATCTGTCAGAGATAATCAAATTAAATTAATCGTCAACAAATGACGCAAAAAAACGCGCGATTTCGTTTCTATTTTCATCCAGCCCTTGGAGAAACTGAATGTGATCTACTTCCAGTTTCCTCCTTCCTAAGGGATGGTGCGTATGTAAGCCGGAAGAAGAACAGGTGATCTACTTTCGTTTCTATTTTGCGACCCGCATCACTTTCTTCTCTGTGCCTTTCCGTTTTGTCCCGCGACCTCGTGTCCCACTAATCTTGTGTGCACGAAAATTGGACCCAAAGCACACACTTAAGGAAAATAAATTCCAGAATGGCCCAGTAAAACTACCTGTGGCGGGTCTTCGACGATTGCAACTACGTCTATCAATGTTCAGAGAATTAATCTCCATTTCTATAGAAAGAAAAGATGGTCTGGATATATTGAGAATACGAGACCACAAATTTCTTTGCTAAATGTAATTTATATATTATTTAATCATATTCTAGAGCATTATTTTAAATAGAATTGTTGCAAATGTGTGGGACATTTTATAAGAAAAATTATTTTAATATTATACATAATTAATCGCAACTTACATGATACTTCAATTCAGTGCTGTAATCGATCAACAAAAACTAGGCTTTGTTGTTGTCGTTTATTTCTTGAAATTCTTATAATCTTTAATATGAATATTCATTTCAAAATTATAATTTGAGATTATAATTCTATTTGCTAAAATTAATAAGGTTAAGAGATTTCAATTTTATTACTGTTCGTAATGTTTGATTTTAGTATGTATAAATGCCTGATTTTATGCTATTATGTTAATAAGCGTTCATATTAGCGTTCAATGGGTTATAAAACTTCACCTACTCCATTTTTCTGAAGGAAAGAAAAGTAACAAAGTTATTTTGTAATTTAAAAATAGATATCACGCAGCGCCATGTTGTTCAAAAACAAAAGGCCTTGAGTTCGCCTCCGCAGCTAAATCTCTCATTAGTATTAGTATGAAAATTAATTTGAAGGCTTGTTATTAATAAGGTTTTTATTAGTATGTTTATCATTAATTTGATCGAAATTACCATTTTGTAGATGACACATAATTAAAAAAAATTATAATACAGTTGAATTCTTTAATGCATTATTTCTTTAACTATGGTGCCCAAGAGTATCTCTTCAATCGAATAATAATATTTTTTAAATAATTATTTAAACTTATAGTAAGATACAATGACATGGAATCCACAAACACCAAGTGTCTCACGAACTCTAAGTTAAAATGAATATGCCTCAAGATCTCTTCCCAAATAAGAGGTTTTATCTAATTAGATCGCAAAGAAAACTTCATATTTAAGAGGGTTTAAGAGATTTTACAGCATTTTGATGCATACCATCTATAAATTAAAATGCTACTTGCTATAAAAAGACTCTGAAAAATAAAATCGTTAGCTGATCTTACAATGAAAACTATAAAAAAATTTTCACAATTAAACTACATCTAATATATAAAATTCTCGTGTCACAGTTTTCGTTGCCATACTCCTCCGAAACGGCTTGACCGATTTTGATGAAATTTTTTGTGCTTATCCGGTATCTATGAGAATCGGCCAACATCTATTTTTCATCCCCCTAAATGTTAGGGGTAGTCAATTATTAATTAAAAACTAACTTTCCCGCCAAAAAATCTTCCATTTTCCCACCGCCAACTTTTCCGCCAAAAAAAACCTTCAATTTTCCCCAACGCCAAATGATTTAGGCTTTAGTTCTTTTTTTCTCCCAACAGTAATGAGGCTAGGGTTAAGATTTTTCGGCGGATTATTTCAAACGATTCTGTTTATTTTCTTAATGTTTTATGCATTTAAAATTAAACATTGTTAATTAATCCATGTTTCAGATTCATTCTGAAGTACTTTTGAATTAAAATAGCACAGAATAAAGGAAATTAAAAATGTCTAATCTTCATAGCGTTACCCCAACTGGCGTAGAAAAATTCACGCATTTGCGTTACGTAAAAGGCGAAGAAAATTCACGCATGCGCACTGTGTTCTGATCGTTGGCATGGCAACCATTATCAACGGACGATTTAAATTACTTTTAGGTTAGTTGTATGCTTTTGTAAGTAAATTGTATTTATGTTATATATTTTTTGTATATGCTTATAGTTTTAAGTACATCGTTTTTTAAGTAGTTTTTTTTAACCTGTTTACAATGATTTAAATTATTTTTAGGTTAGTTGCATGCTTTTGTAATTAAATTGTATTTATGTTAGTTATATATATATATTTTTATATATGCTTATAGTTTTAAGTACGTCGTTTTTTAAGTAGTTTTTTTTAACCTGTTTTCAATGATTTAAATTATTTTTAGGTTAGTTGCATGCTTTTGTAATTAAATTGTATTTATGTTAGTTATATATATATTTTTATATATGCTTATAGTTTTAAGTACATCGTTTTTTAAGTAGTTTTTTTAAACCTGTTTTCGACAGATTATTTTAAACGATTCATTTTATTTTCTGAGTGTTTGATGCATTTAAAATGAAACATTGTTAATGAATCGATCCATTCATGATGAATCTGAGAAAATTTTGTTGACAAATGCTTGAGATATTACATAAATTAAGAAAGATATTCTTTAGTGCCCATAAAGTTTAAACGCTCAGTGACTCTATTATCAGTAATCATATTATTAAAAAAATGCTTTGTTTCAGTAAAAAATATTGTTATATTAATTGCAGATTAATCCTTTACACTTTAATTTAAAGCATAAATTCTACGAGGGGTAACAGAAAATTAGAGAGATACATATCACGTTATGACTGAAGGCCTTTATAATATTATGAGTGAATTATATGACTATCAAAATTTGAAGTTTTAAAATATTTTGCTGAAGAAGTTGGAATTGCATAAAATATTTAATTATTAAAATTTTAACGAACACTAAGATTGGCGAACCGGCTGGTCGCCAAAGGCGGCTAGTATTTTATAGAAACACACTTTTCAATATCAGTTTAATAAATTCGGCTATTAAATATTATTCAACGTTGTTCATTCTACTATGTAATCTGTATTATTTACTGGAATAAATTTATAAAAGATTGATCAAGGAATTTGCATAATTCATTTAATAATTGGTATCAATTTTCAGCTTTATTAAGTTTTTTAAAAAGAATATTTCTATTAATATTCAATTTTTCTATTATTATCATGAAATATTTATTTTATGGCAATTTTAATATATTTATTAGATAATCTCTTTGAAGATATGTATATAAAGTACTGGGAAGTAAGAAAAGATTTCATTGTCTGAAAGTGCTCTTTCTGTTTTTTTCCTTAAATAAACCTTTGTAATTCCTTTCTTAAATCACTTTTCACATAATAAAATCTTATTTTCCTGCGATGTTGAATATCCCATTTGCAGCAATTCCATTATAATTTTATATTCATAGAAAAATTATGTACTATTGATGGGCAAAAAAGTACTATTGCAATTGATAAAAATGCATATGAAAGTAGTTCTGTTATACTCAAGATCATGTAATAACCTCTAGTTAAGAATCAGTTTTCTTAAAAAGTGAATAGTCTTTTAAAATGTGTGTATATATATATGTTTTTGTTTATGCAAAAAGAAAGTTTGTGCTACTTATCTTTATTATGTTGCATGTTCTTTAAAGCAAAGGTTTTGGAATCGCTTCCGTAGTCCACATACATGTTTTCCTGCAGCGTGCGTTTGAGTCACGTTGAAAAGCCGATTTGCACCAATTTCGGTCATATCCTTGCAACAAATATTATCGCCTATGTCACCGACTTGACATGCCATGCTCTTGACAGACCTCTCACAGTTGGTTACAAAATATGGAGGTAAGTGAACTCTTTGAATTGATTCAAAACTCCGATTTTTAATTTTTTATAAAACAATTTTTATTTAAAAATAGATATATGTTTCTCAATGTACATAAATGCATAGCATATATATATAACTATTTGGCCACGAAAAGTACTTCGAATAGTTATTTTTCTGTCTGTTTATTTTTTTAAGGAAACTTTATGGCTCAATCTTGGTTTTAGATATGACCAAAAAATCATGATTCTGTCAAATATCCATAATGCATACAAATATGATTTATAATAAATCTGTTAAAATCAAACGATCTTTTGCTAGAGAATCAGAGAAATTTGGAGAAAGATGATAATGGCACAGTCGTCGCTCTCGTCATTTGTCTATGACTCTAAAAATTAAACTTACTAAGTCAGCCCCAAAATAGACCTGATACTTGAAACAAAAGCGTTCAAAACTTTAACGGACGCAACATACACGTTGTATAACGCGTGTCATTTAATCAAATTGATTTATCCTTTCATATCATTTACATTATACCCCTGCTTTTCGTCATGAATGTACTTTTGAATTCATAAATGGTAATGTCATTGAACTTTTCAAGTTTAATAAACACGTTATCTAACAATATTCATTTAAAAGACAGATCCAATAAATGGTAACTGAATATAAAATGCATGCATTTAAAGACATCTCCTTGAACGACAAGAAAGTTTCGTCTATTTTAGCCTTGTTATGTTTTCTTTTCTTAAAACGATAGTTTTTAAAGCTCAGCCATGGTCGACATGCACGTTTTATTACAGCGTGCATCAAAGTCACGTTGATGAGACCAATTACATCGGTTACATTATATTTCTGCATCTCGTCATTTCCACCTATACCAAAGCAGAGATTAAAAAAAAAAAAAAAAAAAAAAAAAAAACAATTCGTTGAATTTCACAATCTGAGGATAAATAAATTTTTTGGGGTTCATTAGACGCATTATCAAACAATATTCCTTGAAAAGTCATTAACTCACCTACATACATATATCTGTTTGGTAACATGTCCTGCTTATCTTTACTGTGCTTACCTTTTCTGTTATAAGTTGTGAAATCTGTCCCTTCTGCAGTTGTTATACACATTTCACTAACACGTGCTTTTTAGTACATTTATGCTCGCTATAATGTATCCATTGATAGTCTTTCAATGACCTTCAAAACTATTTAACTTTTGCGAGTTCATTACACGCATTATCAAACAATTTTCAATGAGAATTATTTTTCAATAGAGAGTCATTAAATCATGATGATAATGTGCTACTTATCTTTATAGCACGTATTTTTTGAGGTAAAAGTTTCTGAAATCTCATTTTCTGCCATTATACCCATTTTTAAAGCACGTACTTTTTAGTAGACGATTATGAATTTATCTGTACAAGCTATATAATATTCTTATGCTATATAATATATAACATGCATTGATACCCATATCATTAAACAGATGAAATAAATATTTCAATTTGCAACTAATATAGATTTTTGTACAATTAATATTTAGGATACTATACGCTTCATCATAAAATAATAAGAGTTTTCTTGTCTATTTATAATATGGAATGATTTTTTTAAATATATATATATATATAGAGAGAGAGAGAGAGAGAGAGAGAAATAGATAGGGCCTAAGTGAAGATTAGTGTGCACCAGCCGATTGTCGCCAATATTGCAACCCATCGGATCCCTCTTATAGCAACCGTACTGCTGTTTTGTTTACTACTTTTTGCAATGGTTGAGTTGTACTTAAACTACAATTAAATTATGAAAAATGTTAAATTAAAAATATTAAAAAAATATCGATTAAAGATTTTACTTTTGTTCTTTATTATAAAGAAATTTAAGCTTATAATTAAAAGTTATTTTCTTCTTTCTTTTTTTAATGTGAATACGAACAGAAAATATTTATTCTTTTGCAATTTTTAATTGTCAGTATTCGCTTTAAAAAAATCGTCTGCATTCTCACTTTCAAAGACAGCTGCAAATGGAATTCTTCGCAGTTCTCGTAATTCTTTTGGTGTTATAACGGTTGGTTCCCTTCATAATTTGTTATGTCGGGATTATTTCGAACCTGTAGAATGGATGAAGAGCGAGTTAAATATGCATACATATATATTTTACGAGTTAATGAAATTAGGAAAGGATGCTTGTTTGAAATTTTGTATTGAGAATGGTTTGATATCGAACCGGCAGAATGGATGGAAGGTGAGTGGAATATATTCTTTTACAAGTTGATGAAGGTGGGGAAAGTATGTTTGTTTGAAATTTTGTATGGAGAATGTTCCGATTGCTTATTTCTCCGTTTTTTCTTTTCTCTTGGTTATGTACTGTTTCTGTTTTCCACACAGTCTTTATGTTCAATGTGCTAGCGAAGCTATTAGGTTCCCGCTCCCGCTGCTAGCGAAGCCGTAGGATGTTTTTTTAAGTTAAAAAATCCTGCCCGGTGCCGAAGGCATCTGTAGAAGGCACAGGGCAGGATTCCCTCTGAAATCCGTTCGTACAACATCCTTCATTCTTTCTTTTCAATTGATTATGTACAGTTCATGTTATCCACACAGTCCTTATGTTCAATGTGCTAGCGAAGCTACTAGGTTCCCGCTCCCGCTGCTAGCGAAGCCGTAGGATGTTTTTTTTAAGTTAAAAAATTCTGCCCGGTGCCTTCTACAGATGCCTTCGGCATCTGTAGAAGGCACCGGGCAGTATGAAAAAAAAAAAAAAAATACTTATCAGTAAAAAGTTCTAATTAGATGGCGGGAAATAGTAACCGTAACTGTTCCACGGAAGTATTTGTTTATTTTGTCCGCCATCTTTATTGGCGACTTGGCATTGTTGGCGCAGCTGGGTGCACACTAAAATTCACTTTTACCATAGATAGATACAGGTACAGATATGGATAGATAGATATAGATTAGATATAGATAGATAGACATAGATACAGATATAGATTAGATATAGGTATATGGATATAGATAACATTATTGTTTTTATCGTTTTGAAGTGAATGTTTCAAAATCCTATTTTTTAATCGATATGCCGTCACATTTTTTTTTTTAAAGTTATAAGTCTATAGCATTTTGTATCCATCCCCCTTCACAAGTGAATCTTGACGAAAGAAAAGGGCTTTTGCAATTCCCAGGTCAATTCTAAACTTCTAAGTAACTTAAAGTATTGATTGCATGATATAAACAACATTCATTTAACGGCCATTTCTCAGTACATAGTATTTTTTGAACACAGGTACCTTAGCAACAACCAAGGCTATTATTACAACATAATATAATCATTCTTATCTTTTTCTAGTGTGATAATTTAAATATTAGTTTCAGAATTAAAATAAAAATACCTTTCTGCCCTTTCAGTGACGAAAAAAAATTAAAAATATCTTTCTGCCAATCACCTTTTTCTATGACACTAATGAGTCCATTTACACGAATTTCATTATACCTTGTTTCAATATTAATACTGATGCCAATGACTTTATCAAAACTAGCTCTCTAAAGCACAACGAATTGCGAAATCTCACTGCAATCGAATTCTTGGAGCGCATTACTCTCTGCTTAAAAATTGAAAAAGTTCTAGTAATACATATTTGCTGACAAAACATCAAGTCATTTGAACTCCGCGGGTGCATTACACTTATTATCAACAACCAATAATTTTTCTTAAGGGTAAAGAACCCAGTTAATTGAAAGTGAAACTTACGATATTGCAAGTTTATTACGGCTTAGAAAGGGTCACACGCGATTTCAATTATGTTATTATCGCGTGAGTTACGCCTCACGTGGCTTGTGCGCGATGACTTCTCTTTAATGCAAAGTATTGGGAATTCTACCGTATAACTTTCTTAAGTCTCGTGACAGAAACACGTGAACTGTGGAATTTCGTCGCTTGCAACTCCGTTAGTGGTTATACATACACCAGTATGTTATTAAATAAAGCCTAGAATATGACCGTTTTATTGAATAATTGACCTGCTATTTCGAGCGAATAAGGTAAAGATAGAATTGCATAACCACTAAATCGGTGTCATTAACATCTTATAATTTTAGATTCGATGATGGAACAAACGATTGAATTTTTTGTGAAAATTATTATCTTTTGCTTCTTTTTAAAATCTAACGAGGTTAAACAAAATGCTGATAGTTAGAACTTTAAGAAATTGTAGATAAATATGAATAAAACGCTAATCCAAATTTAAAAATTACAAATGAATAAAAATTACTTAAATTATTAAAATTATGAATTAAAATAAATTATTAAAAGTTAAAAATAACTTTTGAACAATATATGCTTTCTTTGTTGTTAATATTTAGATAGATAGAACACTTTTATTTATCTTTATTTATCTTTTATTAGATAGATAGAACACTTTTATTTATCTTAATAAATACGCACCCTCAATTATATTTTTTCAAAAACAATTCTAGATTATGACGGTCTTGTGACATTGAAAGAAAACAACCAGCTGTAAAGTATATAGTAAAATATATATGTAAAGATAAAACGATTTCATAATTTTAAGAAAATAAAATATAAGCAAGTAAAACAATGAAAAGCCACAGAAAAAGTAAATACATCTGAAAAATTCAGATTCAGGATAAAATAATAAACTTGATTCTTCAGATTAATACCTAACTGCGTAGAAGTTTTCCTCAGTTCATTACTTTTGGTGAATAAAAGATAATCGGAATGATTTGCTTATCTTACTTTAAAACCGATTATAACACATAAAATGTTTACAAAAGGAAATTGTTTTTATTCTACGAACAATTTATTCATAATATGGAACACTGTAAATTCTTTTTTTTACAAATGCCATCGTTTTCATTAAAAAATAAATTACTAAGAATATAATTTAAGATGTCTTTCAATTTTTTTAGAATATCCAAACGATTTTTTTAGAAAAAAAATCATTTATTCATTATGAAATATTATATATATATATATATATATATATATATATATATATATATATATATATATATATATATATATATATATATATATATATATATATATATATATATATATATATATATATATATATATATATATATATATATATAATATCAATCTTTGAAACATTTAGCTGTTTAGCAAAAAAATCGTCTGAGAAAAGTTATTTAGATTACACTGTAGTTTTATGTGCTGTAGTAATTCTAATTATTGTTTCCTAATATCGTTAATCAGTGAAATTCAGTAAAGTTTCAAATTTAGTAACATTATAGAAGTCTTCATCTAACTGTATGCTTAACGCATTATTGCAAGTTTAATATAAAATGTAAGTATTTCCATAAACTTTTGGACAAAATGTTTAGCATATAAAACAACAGTATTAACACGTTGTTTCTTTTATTTTATTTTATTTTTATGTGCTTGAGAAAAAAAAATTGTGGTAATTATAGATTTTGGTTTATCAACTTTATTCATTTTTATTTATTGTCAGCCTTGTGTGTGTGTGTGTGTGTGTGTGCGTGCGTGCGTGTGTGTGTGTGTGTGTGTGTGTGTGTGTGTGTGTGTGTGTGTGTGTGTGTGTGTGTGTGTGTGTGTGTGTGCGTGTAAAATATGTTATTGCAGAAGCAGTCGTAAAGCTCTTCAACATTCTTTGTTTTTTATAATTTCATGAATATAGTCCAATTTTTAGCTTTTGTTAAGATTTCTTTGTCCGCACCACAGAGAGAGAAGAACAAAGACCTGGTAGATGAACAAAAAAGGATGAAAAAACAAGCGTAAGGAAGAATTTCATTCTTACATGACTTTAAAAGGAATTCGCAGACCTCAGCATTCTGATTCATGGGGAAATCAATAGCCTGTGAAACTCCGAAGTGAAAGTTATAGTGAAGACAGAATTTGAATGATTAGGGAATTGTTTTAAGAGCGCAGCTAATTTGAAATAAATTATTGCATTAATCTACTTCTTCACCTTCATTTTTTAAGATAGAATAATTATAAGGAAAAAAATATTAAATTGAAGATATAAATTACGATTATAACTCAGACATGTATTTGATCATAAGCTTGAAACAGTTTGATGCTAATTTGTTGGCTATTGCAAATTATATTAATACATTTTGAATAGGAATTAAAATAAGATGTAGCTGACAGCGCTCATTTTGATTGGTGACAAAAAATAGTATATGTTCAATGTTTGTAACAAATCAACAGCAATTATGAAAAGTCAAATTATACCAATTTACAAGTCAAATTTGCACTTCAAATTACAGTCTTTTTTAATTTTTTAAACAAAAATATATTATTCGTAGTTTTTATTGTTTGAAAAGAACTGTACAAGCCTTACATCTTTGAAATGCTCTATAGATCTCTTAGTTGATCCAAAATTACAATAAATTCTCAAAAATAAAAAAATAAATCTATATTCTAAATACAGAGATAGGCACAAAATTTTAATCATCATAGATTCATTCATCTATAAATCATGCTTATAAACAAAGATTTCTAATAAAAATTACAGTAAAACCATGGGAGATTTCTCAAGTAATTGAACAACATAGAAACTAACAAAGGACTTCTCAAGAATAAGAAATTTAAAAATGAACGAATGAAAAAAATCTTAAACGCCAAGACAAAGTATTTGTTATTATCGATTTTTAAATGTTATTCCAGAAAATTTACCTTTAAGCACAACTTTTAACTGAAATGTAATTTTTTTAAATATAAAATTTTCAATTTTTGAGGGTTTACTTCCTTTTTTGCTCTTTATTTTGATAGAAATTTTACTAATTACTATATAGATAGCAATATATCTTTGAAAAAGAAATAATTAAAATGTTATACATTATATTTTCCCCTAAAGTTATATTTACTCAAATTATGATATTATTCATAGTTATTGGTAGCTAAACCTGGATTTTGTGCAATAAAACCCAAAACCATGCAATATTTTGACCCCGTTGGAAGAAAAATTGCAATCTATACAGTAATTGTTTTATATTAAAAACCAGAAACAAAGGATTTGCTCTAAAAAAATTTTGGATGATGGTGGGTACTTGATGACCTTGTCCCTAAGGCAAAGTGGAGTGGAAAGTTCTTGAGAAATTTTTGGCCGTGGCCTGAATATTTCTTAATTTGCCTTAGGATGTATCTTCACAAACGACAATGTTGACAATTTATTCTTTTCCTATATCGTTTATTTTTTATTATTCTTTTCCTATATTTTTTTTATTTTCCTATATTATTATTTTTAATGATGCTCTGAAATTCTAGATAATTTTATATAAAATAATTTTGATCGAAATCAGAACCAAAATGTTAGTTTTTAGGCAAAACGAGGTGATGAGCAGATAATCATGACATGGTGACTATGCTCCTGCAACAAACTTTTTACGGCCTCTGGTATCTTCTTTTCCAAATATGGTTAAACATATATCATGTGTGATATAAAACTTTGTTCTATTTTCTTTAAGTAGCCACTTCATTTCAGTTAGATTAAGGGAACAGACAGCTATTACACTAGAGGTTAGATAATTTGAGTTGTATCAATACTATGCCGAAATCAAAACCAATAATCCGTTTGGAAGTAATAACTTGTTAATGTGTAGAAGGGGCAATATGCATTTGATGGCGTTTTTCTTAGACAAATTTTAATTAAATATCCTTCGATCATGGCCTAAATACTCAAAATCTCGATGTTTTTAAACTTTCCATGGGATATATTTTGCCAATTGATATATCGATATATGTCTTCGATGGCTAATGAAACATTTCACTTAAAAAATAATATGTTATTCAAATCATGTGACCATTCTTTGGAAATAAATTAAATAGTTCAAAAGAGCCTTTAATCTGCAATTCCGACTTTGACTTGCTACATAATAAACAATCAGTTATGCTGCTTTATTTATAATGAATTTGTCATTTCGGTTATATAACATACGGCTTCAATGTTATAATTGAAAGCATAAATGCTTATAAGAAAGTAGTACAAAAAACAAAAATATAAATCTATAATAAAGCATAAAATATAATTTGAAATAATATATGATATAAAGAATAACTATAAACATAATAAGATTAAAACTTTTTATGAAGAGAATGCTTCTATCTTTCTATTAAAAGAACAATTTTTTTATTAAAAAGATAAAATGTAGATAGAAATAGTTTGGTATCGTAATCACATTTGTAATACATTTATTTTTTATGCAATGGATATTAGGATTTTTTTTTCTTTCTGATATTCAATGTGGTTTTAAATTCTTCTTTTCACTGTGGCAGCTTTCTTGCAGTTCACATCCATATTCTAAATAATTATTTAAAAAATTTTATTAAAGAGAATTACAATCTATTAATATTCTTGCTTTTGAAAAATAAATATTTTAATCTGAACATAATATGTCATAATATTTAGAATATTTGATATTCTAATTAAATATTAATTAGTATAGTTTCGCGTTAATAATATTCTTATTCTAAGAACTTATGTTTTAATTATTTTTTATTTCTTATTAATACTCTGCTCTCCGTTTCTTCATTTTTTTTTCAAAAATATGGTGTCAAAAGAAAGCCGTAAAAGCAAAAAGGTGCGTTTACAAGAGGCAAATTATTGACTCATAGTTGTCTTTCTGCTGTTGCAATGAGAATTGCCCTAGTATGACCTTCAAAATACTTATATCTTGAAGGTCACAGTTGGGGCAACGTTATCAGGACAATGGTAAATAGTTGTCCCGACAGGAGAATTATCTGCCACTGTCCCATCAAGATCACGTGATTTTCCTGGGGTAGGCGTGATCTTCTACTGCGCCGCAATAGATGGCCTCATGTGAACGCTGATAGAAATATTCTAAATAAATTGGACTTTTAATCAAATTTATAATATATTTTAACTTATCATTTTAATTTTTTATTTCTTTCTTATATTACTTATTGTATATAACACTGATTGTTTTTCAATTTAAAAAAAAATGCTTAGATTTCACTACTCTTTTTTTGCTTATCCGTTTCTGTTTTTATTACATTGTATTTTTAAATTTTTATCGATTTCATAATTTATTATCATAAATATTTAAAAATCTAAAAATTAATATTTTTCGAACTCTTTACTAGATGGCGCCCGCGTCATGAAAGCAAAATTTAGTTAAATTAATTGATAACTGAAAGCTCTAAAACTATCAAAATATTTTTTGTCATCGGGAACAGATAATTGCACGAAATCCCAAAACAATAACGCATCTAAAAAAGTGAGTGAAAAATCTAATATAAAATTGTATCTTTACATAAATGAAACAAATTTAGTTAAATCAAACGGCTTATAAACTGCAACTTAAAGAAATCACATGAAGTGAAAAGTATTAAATTATATATATTTTAAGAATTTAAATAGTTTTCCTTGTGTTATTAATTTTAATTATAAGATAATAGCTGGAACTTTATTTAAAATTTTTAATGGAATAATTTATTATTAAAAAGAAATAAAACTTTTTGAGGTTTAATCGTTACCTCATTAAAATAATTGATTATTTTCATGAGGTAATTGATTATACAATGTAAAAGATTTTAAACGTGAAGTCTATTTAAAAAAAAATCACCTTTATCAAGAAAGAATTAAAATAAATTTTATTTTCAGAAAAGTGATAATATGCCTTTTGAAATTTTTGCATTGTTATTTCAAAATTATTTTTTATATAAAATTTCATAATTTAGGTAAAGCGTTCTATTTAACTTAAAAAAAAGTACAAAATTATGTTATAAAATCAGTAACAATTTCAAAAGAGTTTTAAAAGAATGAAAATTAGAATAAATAATGACTTCCAAACCATTCATTATACAAATAGATAATAAGTAAAGAATGAAAAAACTTTAATTCTTTTTTCATCTTATGCTATATATTGTAATTTACAAAAATATTTTTAATTTCCTTTAAATTAATAACCTAGATATTACGATTTTGGTTTAAATTTTAAAATTACATATAATGTACGTGCAAAAATTTTTTATCTAGAATTCGCTAAAATTCAGAAAATTAGTTAATTTCCTTTTAGAGTATTTATATAAAATATTAAAATAGTTCAACGATGTCAAATAATAGATTTTGAAGTAAGCTTAATAATTTCGATCGCACTTTATTTTTTAAGTGAATTTGTTTCAAAGCTTCCGATTGAAAAAAAAAAAACATTTATTCCTTGAATGTTTGAACAATGCTAAATTACTCGAATTACCCATAAGCTGCAATTTAGAATTAGCATTGTAACGAATGCAGTGAGGAATGCAAAAACATGCCACAGACTAAAAAGAATTCGCTTGTCAATACGAATTGAATTGTACTGTAAACAAAATCGGGTGATTTTTCAATCGTTTGCTCGCTAACTTAGCATTTAAAGTCTTACTTAAAAAACTGTTTTGGAAATTTTACAAGGTATATTGAAGCAACATGAGTTTATTGAAATCTTGCGAATATGAAGTTTATTCTTTATTCGAAAAAAAAAAGCATTTTGACTTACATTATAAACAATTAAGTTTGAATACGCAAACTATAAAAAAGAATATTTATTATTATTGAAGGTATTTTTTATTATTATCTATTTTATTTCAGTAAAATTTTATTGAAATAAAATACTGTGATATCATCAAAAATAAATGGAGATATTAAAAAATCTAGAATATTATCCTATTTTATCTTCAGATAATGATGTTCTGAAAAGTTTTTTAACTATAAAGCAGATAAATCAATACAATAATGAAAAATGAGTGTAATATTCTTGATCAATGTAAATGATAGTTCTCTTGATAAAATAAATAAATTTAATAGTATATAAATGAAATATGCTAAATAATAAATAATTGTAAATATGATTAATTTTTCTGGAATTTTATTACACAATTAAGGAAAACAATTGCATATTTAAAGAAAAGTACTTCTTACTGCAAAAGGATTTAGCCCATAATTTATAACAGATCAACGACTCAAATGTAATAAAAATAGGTCAAATTTCATCCATCAACCTAGTTGCATTTTTAGAGTCATTGTATTCAAATACACATTGACTGATGGAAAAATATGCAAACAGGATTTAAATTTTTGCGAGCACCAAGGAATTTTAAAAAGTGAATTTTTATCAAAATTTGGTGGTCGTATTTTTTGAGAAATAGTATATATTTTATATGCATCATATTTCTTAAACCAGGAAGTTAAGAAGCTTTGCCTCCAATTCATCTAAATTTTCTGAAAATTTATTTTATTTTTCAATTTATTTATTTGGATCTAATGAATAAAAAATGATAATTCTGTTACATATCATGCGTTAAAGTCTTCATACACTATGACAAACTCTTAAAACAGTTTGTTCCCCTATTCAAATCAAATAGGGAAATGAAAATTTCCCATTTTGCTCACAGAAGCCTATTAATTTCTACTCTTCATTCTCAAACAGGAAAGTGAGGCGTGAAAAAAGAAGATGCCCGTGTTTTCCCTGAATTTGTCCATGTGTTCTGCATAAGTTATAACTATTTATTAACTAGGACAAAAAGCTGAACTCGATAGAAATTCGATCAAGTTGCAATTTTCACGAAAGTGACGCCACGTTCTTATTTTCTATCTGTCTGCGCACTACTTATCGAGATCATCTACTTAAGACTATATAGATAGAATTAGACCTCCTGATCTACAAACCCGTCGAAATGAGGTAGAAAAAATCGGGGAGCAATTTTTCTTCTTTGTTCTCGTGTTTAGCATTGTTTAATTTATGCATAAAAAACAAGCATGTTAACACGTGAGGATATTAAGTAAGTTCGTTTTGATAAGAATGGAAAACAATTCTTTCAGATCAGTGACTCATTCTTAAGGAAATCCTTGATTGAAAAATTCAAGGACTGTTACACTAAGCGTATTGGTACATTCTTTTATTATTTATATTCTTGGAAACGAATCCTTATTTAGAAATTTTTGCATTAAGTTAAAAAAATTTTTCGTTTATTTCTAATTCCTTGGAATTTATAAGATTTTGACCAAACAAAAAACTATAGAATTTTTAACTTAATTTTTTTCAGTTTTTATACTCTGTTTCCTTACAGAGAATAAGAAACAAAAATACGAGTTACAAAAAACTATGAATTAATTAAGAAATTTTATTAATTATAAAATAAAATGTATTGTTATCAAATCTAAACAAACAAGATTGTAAATGATTTTCTCATATCCTTGACAAATAGTAAAAAAATAAATAAGTGAAAATGCATAGTAAATTCGTCAAGTTTATTTATAATTTTTTTGTAAATGTTTTACTTCTTTTTTTTTACATCTAATAAGTGATTAATATCTATTTCATTTTTTTTAACATTTATATACTTCTTTAACATTTTTTAACATTTATATTATTCTTTTCCAACTTTATATGTATCATCTTTTAAATTCATACGCAATATATGCCCAAATTTATAAAATAATTTTAAATTAAAGAAACCATAATGCACTAATTTACAACATGATACCTTTGCGTACTTATTAATTTAAAAAAATTTTTTCTGAATATGCATAAACATGCGCCTTATTTAGTTTGCAGAAAAATCGCCATTCTAGCTTATTTGAAACTTTTATATAAAGTTCTGTATTCTTAAAGATTCAGAGGACAGATCCGAAATTGAAGAAAACAAACATAAAGAATTTTGGCGAGAAAGGGCCAGATATCTCCACCAACTAATTCCACGTGATAAAAAAAAAAGAAAAAATAAATAAAATAAAATAAGTGCTATGGTCCATTTAGACAAAATCTGACCTAGACATTAACAAGGTCAATTTCACTGAAACTGATGTCTGAACTTCCATGTTAATGCAGTGAAAGAAATAATTCTTTGACAAAAGAAATTTTAATGGACTTTGCCTGGCAGCCAAATAAATTGAAAAAAAATTTTTTTGCTTTTTAAGAAAATAGGGGTTACGCCTTTTGGCGCCGATCCTGAGTCAAATTACCGCGGATGGCGATCAGACTAAAAACACGGAAGCCGCAATTTAACATTGCATCACTCGTGAATTTTTTCCCCTACTGATCCAGTGAGCCGATTCTGATTACACGTGCCAAACCTTTTCTGAATCTAGATCTGAATGCCGGACTCTGGACACCTTGAGAAGGATTGAGGTCAATGTTGGAAGTCTCGGACTCCATTCATTAATTTTCTGCTCTTCGATATAGTAGTTCGTGGTTCTGACATAGCCTTCAGTGATGCGTAAGAGACACTCTTCCATTTTCTTTTCCGGCTTCCCTCGAGCCTTTCTCTCTCGTTCTAGATCTGTATCTGGAGGAAGGGGGAAAACTCCTTCCATGATGTCATACATCAGATTTTTTTTTAACTAGATCTGTTTAAATTTATGATGGTTATTGAATAACAAAATAGCACCATTAAAATGAATAAAAAAATTAACCCTAAAGGAATTTTTTTTTTTTTAAATTTTTCCCTACAAAATCGTAAGTTATTTTTAAGCTTCACTTATATACAAACTATAAATGTATTTCCCCACAAATTGCGAAAAATAATTGAAACGGGATTTCTGCTTTACCCAAGGCGAGAGGTTTAAAATAGCAATAATGTCATCTTCTGTCATTTTTCTGCCAGCAACATCGTTTTTAATTGACGTTTCAAAATGAAAATTATGCTGAAAAACGATTTTAACTCTAACTCTAAATTTTAACAAATTGGAGTTAATAAATAAAAGATTTTAACTTTAAAAAACTCTAATCCAAAACATTATAAAAATGTTTTTAATAAGTTTCAGAGATGTTTCACTTATTTATTTTACTTTTAAAATTTGATCTTATTTTTATAACGTGAAAATGAAACACATATTTATTATGATAGCAACAAACTAATATTTAAACTCAATTACTGAAATAAAAGTATTGTGGTAAAAAAAAAAGGGGGGGGGGAAATAAAATATTTTTTAAAATTTATTTTAAACCTGGGACACCCAGATCACGGAGAAGACACGCTACCCCTAGGCCAGGATTGGTATACAATAGTTACGAAATATTAGCTTTGGTGTGAATTTAATATTTTTACGGAATTTATCGTGTAATCCTTGGCGAATTATTTGGCGATTAATCCCTAGCATGCGTTAATACTATCCAAAAATCGAATTTGGGTTTTAGACACATTTTTCTCAACCGATTGAAACAAAAATTTGACACGAAATTTCACTTGTAGTCACAAAATGCCTTACCAAATTATATATATGAAAGCATGTAATTTTTTAATCAGAAGGCAGTTTCGAAGACATTGAAGAGACTTTCGATTTTTTGACGTCGTTTTATTTCATCCCGGAGAAGCACGCATTATGTACAAGCAGGAGTGACGAGCACGCACACAACAAAGAATGACACAGAGCGAAAAGCTCATGAACAATTTATCCTTGGTCTTATATAACATTAGATATTGATAGGGAAAAATATTATTTCACAGTGCTAATACAATTATATTTAGATAGCGATTTTCTCTACATGTGCGCAAATCAGGCAAGGAAAACAGAGGGATCTTTTAAAACAGAATTTATCAAGTCAGCAGTATTTTGTCCCTTTACTTGGAATGTGGGAACGTGAGGCTTTTAGCCGATTCAGCAATTTTACAAATGCTTATGTTGAATTAATTAGATAGAAAAATTGAAATGGGATCAGGAAATGGGAGAATATTCTAAAATGAAGTTAATAGGGCTAAATTGAGCTAAAAATTAAGAAATACATTAAGTTTAAATTACATTTTAAAATATCATTACATATATTTACGGTCATTGCATTTTTGAATTATTGGTTTACATGTTTCTGAAAGTACAGACCGACAGACAGTTAATCCGTAGTTAGATTTGATCAAAGTTGAATAGGTAGCTACATTATAGACGTTAAATCTCATTACCGAATTTTATCAATCAGTCTCTCTTCGTTTTATAATTATCGTGTTAATTTATATTCGAATAGCTGGTCTCCCTCTAAATAGATTTTACTCAAAAGTTGACATAAATCTACAAATTTGGTGTAAAGACCTTATACCAAATTTCAACCGTCTAGCTCAAAGCACTTTTGAGTTACCTTTACCACAGAGAGACAGATGAATATTTTTTAAAACTACGTTTTTCGAACAAGAAAGGGTCAAGACAATGCAACCGCACATAACATTATATTGACATTGCGATAGGATCTACAATAGAAACATGTATATTTCTTAGAAGGAAAAAAAAAAAAAACTTTACTAATTCATTTGCTCACATTCACCTAGTAGAATTTGTTTCACCCCGCTTAATAATCACGAATGTGAGAATATATATTTCGGTCTGTATAGAGTGCAGAACTGAAACTGTAACTGACAAACAGTAAACTGTCTGTCGTCCATTTCTTATTAAAGTTTCTATTTTAGCTTAGTTGTTTTTGCATATGAGATAAGTTTCCATAAATTTGATGCAATATTCAATGCTACATATACGAAAGGAAAATATAGTCGCTTGACATTTCTTGAAAAATGTTCTAGATTGTTCCATTTTTACTTTCTCTTATACGTAGTATAGATAAAATGTAATAATCGTCAAAAAATTCTTACTCAAGATTTTGAAGAATCTCCGCGCTTTAGATTTCTCTGAGTAAGAAAAATACATTTTTTGGAAAATATCCATATGTCTGTGACAAGTATAACTCAACAACGCTTTGATCTAGACGGTGAAATTTAATATACATGCTTAAAACCAAATTTGTAGATTTCTATCAATTTTTGAGCAAAATCCGTTCAGAGAAAATCTGTCTGTCCGGCTGTTCGAATATAAGTTAACACGATAATTACAAAACGAAGAGAGCTAGATAGATAAAATTCGGTGCACAGATTTAACATCTATAGTGTAGACACTGTTCAAATTTTGAGCCAAATGCAATAAAGGGTTGATTGTCAGTCCATTTGTACTTTCAGAAGCATGCAAACGCAATGACTTAAATATCTCAAATTTAGTATGGGATTTTGTGACTGTAAGTGGAATTTTGTATCAAATCTTTGTTTCATTCGGTTGAGAAAAACGTGCCTAAAGGCCAAGTTCTATTTTAGGATACTATAAACGGTGTACCGGGGGATTAATCGCCAAGGATAACACGATCGATTCAATAAAAATACTTAATTCAGGCTAAAAGTTAATATTTCTTAACTATTGTACGCCACTGCCATCTAAGGCGCTCTCTGGCATGGCAAGTTTATTAGAGAGTATACGAGAACGTTTTAGGGAGACCACTGCCGCTGGTTAATCGTCTTATTAACTACACTGATATTCAACAGAATTCTTATTCAGCTTTCAACAATAGAAGAAAATCAAGCAATTAAATATTGGATGGAATAATATAAATGGGTTGAATTTAAGCACAACATTGTAATCTACTGTTGGAAATTATGGAGGGATTTTTTTTCTCCCATTTTAAGTTGCAAAATTCGGTTACTAAATTCGACGATTACTAAATCGGTATTATTAAAAAGACAATTTTAAAATGATATGAGAAGCATTTTTATGGCATAATATTTTCGGAAGTTATGACAGAAAAATGCCAAAAATGTGCTTATTTTTAAATTAATAAAAATTTTAAAAAACAGATCCGAGGTACACATTTTCGTCCTCCAAGATATACATGTGCCACACTCTGTTCCTATAAGTCAAACAATCCGGCTTATAGAGTGCCAACACACACAAACACAGTATTTATTATTAGTAGAGATCAAAAGGTCACAAGAATGATTTCCATTTATTTACATTAAACCTAATAGTAATTTATAAATTTAACATATATGAGGAAAGTTTTTTCCCCCTTTATTTTTGTATTTATCGCTGTATTTTTTATATGTCACACTATGTAAAAATTACTACTATAAAAATATAGCCTACACTTTCGTCAATCTACTCATCTACATTTTTTTTTTAAATTTATGTGTGATGCTAACAGAGGGAGAAGGGATAAAGCTAGAAACTTCGGTGGACAACGTGACTGCTTCATGCAGCATATTTCTTTAATATAGGACACATTGAGCTATAAAAATTAAATATAGGAACAACAAATGTTAATGTACAAACAGTTTGTTTTTTAACAGCGTTTTATCGAATCCCATCGAGTTTATGTGTTAGCCTATAAATAGCGGTATGGTAATCCCAGTTCTACTATAGTATTGCCTTCACATCAATAGCCTCATTTCTGGAGACATTCTAGGACTTGTCCTAGGCAGGCACACTTTGTGTCCAATATTGCCACAATTTCAGCTGAGGAAGAGCTTTTCAGTAGAATCGTTGGATCACTGCACATAAGATTGTTGTTGAACTATTGATAAGTAAAGGAACTGTGTATCACATAATCCACAAAAAGTCTGATTATGTCAACGTTTGTGAACAGTGATTGCCTAGCATCTGGATCTATGAGCAATCAAAAGTTTCTACATTGAAGCCATTCCTTACCTTACTATGCACTGAGATCATTGTTTCATCACTTATTTATAGAGTACAGTTCTAAATAAATTGCAATTATAATACTGTTATTAATTTTTTTTTTTTTTTTACATAAAACTGTATCTTTCTTTATATCTGGTTACACCTTAGATATTAAAGATGGGAGAATAATCATTGTTTCTGGAAACACTAATCTCTGTATGAGTGTGCTGTAAACAGTTGTCAGTCCGAGATGCAGCAAATTTATAAATAGTGGATAATGGTTAAGGGTATTAGCGAAAAGGATAAAAGTGGACCTTCCGAAAACAAATTTGTATAAGCATCAGAAACCGTATAAAAATCATTTTTTATTGCTATTTCCTCTGTAAATCCAGTTTAAATATATATATAGTTAATAATTTTGATCAATCATTTAACATTACAGTTTATAATAAATGTAATCCTATTATATCTCCATTCAAAAATTACTTATTGATCAATCATTCAAGCCTTAGTATCACAGCTCATAATGACTTAACAACCATATCGCACACCAATTTTGTTTTGTTTTATTTTCTCCCTCCCCAGTACCAGAATTATACATCATTTAAAAAAAAAATGTATATCAGTGATTGAAAAAGCGTAGGATATAACTTTTATAAGGATTTCTTTTACATAATATGATATATTTTAACAGTGGCAAAAACATATGAGTGAAGCATTTATTGATACTTTGAAATTGATAAGAATTTAATTAGAACAGAAAACAATGTCACAAATCATGTTCAAAATAAATTTTGAAAAAAATATAAAAATTAAAAAATTTTATGACATTTACATAGGTCATAATAAAAAAGATACTTGTTTGACTTTTAAGGTGATACATAAATATTTGCCCTTAATAATTATTTCATAACTTATTGATGAAAAACTAAATAAAAATGCTTAATTTTGATTTAATTTTTGTTTCTTTGATATTTTAAGAAGTAATTAATTTTGTATGTCAAAAAGCATAGTTGTCCTAAAAGCAGTAGAGCATGTACAAATTTTATGTTGTCATTGTGCACTGTTTCAAAGGAATTCTTATGACAAATTAATAAAGATGCAGTCACATTTTTCACTTTATATTATAGATTGCCCCTTTTGCAGAGCCAAGATACAATATGGAAACTGAAATAAAATGCATATCAGTAGA
The DNA here is from genome assembly GCF_947563725.1 of Argiope bruennichi. Classification (NCBI taxonomy): domain Eukaryota; kingdom Metazoa; phylum Arthropoda; class Arachnida; order Araneae; family Araneidae; genus Argiope; species Argiope bruennichi. The sequence goes on from NC_079152.1 coordinate 84,455,075, forward strand.
TTGAAGAAAGTATACCCTGCCAATTAATACATCAGTGATCAAGAGTGCTGTGTGGATGTGAATTATTTCATTGGATTTTATATGAGAAGATTATTTTTCGCACAGATATTAAAATTCATGTTTTGATTCTATCTGGCTAATATTGTATTTCAGTAACATCCATTATTAGGTTTAAATGCCAAAGATGAACAAATGAACAATATGAAGTATATAATATGAGCAAATGAGAATTTTTTTAAAAATAGAAAGAAGTGATTTGGGAAATTCTGGATTTATAGGCTTACATAAATTTTCAAATTCTGAAAATTAATATTAGTTGACTACTAATTTTTATCCTGAAATTTTTTCTTAAAATTTCTAAACAGGATAAGTTTTTAACTGGAAATATTAATTTAAATAAACAATACAAATCAGCAATATATATATATATATATATATATATATATATATATATATATATATATATATATATATATATAAATGAATAATCAACTCATTTCTCTCTCTCTCATGGTCAATAGAAGCAGCTAGTAGTTAAAAAAAATTATGAGCTTCTTAGTCATGCCCCATTTCTTGATTTAAAAAAAAAAATGAATGTAAAACATATTTTGTTGATTAAGAAAATATGTGAGTGCATTCCAACTGTTTATCTAATTGCATAGAATGTAAGTATGATGCATATATGCTTACAGAATCAAAAACAGAAAAAAAATTATTCTCCTTAAATCAGGAGCTTTAGACCTAATATATTTTTGAAGATGGAAGAAACTTATCTTACGTCATTTCAAACTTTATTCCCAACTGATCTACTATCATTCCCTATATTTGACGCCAAAATACAACTAAACCTAATCCATTTTATCAATTTTAAATAAAAATATCAAACAAGCCAACACTTCTTTTAGTAGTAACAAATCATATAAATTTATAACTAAATACTACTATTACAATAAACATCATGAGACCATCATTTTGTTCATGAATTTCATGGAAAATAATTATATTTTTGAATTAAGAATTTTTCCATTTTTATATACTAAACTTAAGAGTTTTTAAAATGTAATATTTTCAACTATATCTATAATAAACCTTATAACTGATAACTATACCTTATAAATGATAAATAAGTTCTTAAAATATTCCTAAAAGTGAAAAATTATATTTGAAGCTAAAGCTAAATGAAAATTTCAAACAGATGTAGCATTACAGTATGATCATTAATTCTTCTAGTACTAAATCATATACTAGAAGTGTTCTGATTACTTTCTAACAAAAATGACATTACAATAATAAAAGAAAATGAACCTTATTTATAAGATTTACATATGTACATAGTATAAATTACATATATAACAAATTTATATACATCTATACAAGTGTCACCACGTAAATGGTGCTTTCTCTCTAAGTACTTTTACACTATATTTTGCCCACTCTTTTTGTTTAATCCACAGTTCTTGTGCTGTATCTAAACAGCTCATCAATGCAGCTCCTTTCCATACTGTGACACGTGGATCCATATCCTATTTAATAACACACAAAATTAATAAAGAGTTTTATTTATTTTTATGTTTCTACTTAAAGTTTTAAACAAATTTTTGCATATTAATTCAAATGACACATAATCAAATTCTTATATATTTTGTTCAAGGAAAATAGTATGACTCTTTCAATTTCAGAAATTTTATAGCCAAAAGAATTATTCTTAGTTTCAATTCTATAATTTATAGTTGACTTTATCACTTTTTTTTAATGTTACACATAACTTGCATTTATTATGCCTTTCTTATATGATTTTCTTTCAAAGATAATGAGATTCATTGAATTGTAATAAAATTTTTATTTCAAATGTCAAAATAATACGAAAAATTTGTTTTGAAAATGCCTTGACTGCACTGAATGAGAAAGTAAGAATAATTTTATATCAATACCCACACAGTATAGCATAAAATAATATTTTACAAATTGTTTTATTTCAAATTAATATAAAACTAATTAAGCAGCATTATAATTAATATAAAATTATTAATATATTTAATTAATATAAAACTAATTAAGCAATGTAAAACTAATTTAGAATTCATACAATATCACTTAATTATTGATTACAATTTTTTAAAAATATAAATAATATGACTTTGTTGAATCTAGCTAGCAAAAAAATTGTTTTCGTCTCTTTTTAACTCAGCAACAAACTTGAAATATTATGCAAGTTAAAAATGATTATGAATTTGGATTTGTTAATGCTTTTGCACAGTTACATATATAAGTATGTTAAAATATGCTCTGCAAATTAATATAGCATATAAGGAATAATATTATACATATAATACACCTTGGGTCTAGTTATGATTTCGAATTGCTCATTCCTAAACATAATAGGAATCTGAACTTGCAGTCGATTACGTAACCACGTATGAATGCCATTGAACATCATACCACCACCGACCACTAAAATGCAGCTATACATTTTCATTTTTACTTCATCACAATCTAAAGCAAATAAAAAAATTATATAATTAGAGATTATTAAACAATATATTCTACATAATTGTAAATAAAAACTCTATCATAATTAAATGCAATGGAAAGAAGGAAAGAAATGATAATTTTGAAATAATATTGTAGTTGTTGGAGATAATTACTGGTTCAGATCTTCAAAAATAGTAGTGAGTCATATCTGTTAAGACAATCTAAATTTTGTTCTTATATCTGGTTAGAAAAGACAAAGAGCTAGCAAATCTGTCTGATTTCATTTATATTTGTTCTAAAAAAACAGTATTTATAATTCTATTTACAAAAATGTTGTCATTTTCAAAATAAGTACTTCCATTTTGTGTGCAATGATAAAGTAGATTATGACTGAATGCTATGAGTCCTTGTGAGAGTACTTGCTCTGGGAATCTGGAATATTGCATATATCTTTTATAAAAGGATGTGCCAAATATATATTATTAATACAATAAAACAGCTTATGTAATAATAATTAATTCAGCTATTATTTATAGCATAAAAATGAAATTTAACTATTTATAAAAAATAAACATAACCATTTTAACAAAACAATACATATCAACAAAAGAAATAGAAAATAAGTTTCAAATACCACATCATTATAATGCTTTAGATAAAATATATATGCAAGAATTACAGAAATGTTTATTTTATATACAGGGCTAGTTAAAACATTAAAGCAATTACAAATGACTATAAAATTCTTAAAAACAATAACAAGAATAAAAATGTAACCATAAAACAAAAAAAGCTTCGTTTTGTGTGGATATGTAATAAAGTTACATGTGTGACCATCAGAAGTCAAATGGGGTAATTATTACACGCCCAAACGAAATTTTAGATATACATAACCATTTTAACAAAACAATACACATCAACAAAAGAAATAGAAAATAAGTTTCAAATACCACATCATTATGATGCTTTAGATAAAATATATATGCAAAAATTACAGAAATGTTTATTTTATATACAGGGCTAGTTAAAACATTAAAGCAATTACAAATGACTATAAAATTCTTAAAAACAATAACAAGAATAAAAATGTAACCATAAAGCAAAAAAAAAAAAAAGCTTCGTTTTGTGTGGATATGTAATAAAGTTACATGTGTGACCATCAGAAGTCAAATGGGGTAATTATTACACGCCCAAACGAAATTTTAGATTTTTTTCTGGTATATTTTCAAATTTTTACTTCCTATTATTGCTCACAATGTTACTGCCATTAATAATAGGTGGAACTGTTTTAAACAGCCTTAAATTAATTTTAATAACCCTAATTAATTTCAATTACATTATATTGAATAATTAAATGTATTGTCAGTCTCTAGAGAATTTATAAACTTAGTGATAATTTTTTAAGTGAAATAGAAGTTTCAAATGAAGTAGATCAAGTACATATTTTCCATTAAATCAAAGAAAATTTTGAAAAAGTAATCAAACAAAATTAAGTATCCAAGCAAAATAATCCAATAACAGACCAGAAAGCATTTAGGAATGGTAATTATGAATATTCATTATTTATTAAGAACATATTGGAAGTGTGACTATTCTTATTTAGATTTTAAAGCAGCTAGGGGGAAAAAACTACTATATTTCAGAGAAAGATTTTTTTTAATGTGTTAAATACAGACCAAAGTAAATGATATTTAAAAATAAATTAAAATTAGAACAATAATATTAATTTTTTAATGAAAAACTTAAACAGAAGTTTTTAATGTTTAATTACTATCATAAAAACCAACTGAACCTTTGATTGACAGTTTCAATAACCAGCTTCAAATATTGAAACATTTTATTTAAATTTATCATTACACCAAATCAGCAGCTCTTAGAATCTTTTATTAATTCTCAAATTAGTTTCATATTCATTTATGTTTTTTAAATCATAAATAACTATTCAAATTGCAAGCTGATCTTTTAAATTAAAAAAAAAATGATATTTATGCCAGAATTACAAACTTATATAAAATGCTAAATATGATTTGAAAATATAAAATGTTTTATAGCAAATATATTAATTAAATTCCTCCAATTCAGTTAGGAAATAATGAAATTTTACATACCGCAACGTTCTATACTTTGAACAATGGCTTGATCAATACCAAGAAGTTGATCACAGTTTAAATCTTGTTCTGCTTCTTTCACACTAATAGTTGGTGGAGGTTCTGTTGAATCAATATCATCATCTAAAATACTAGAATTCAAATGTGAATCCTCAGTGAAAGATTGCTCTGAAGGTCCTTCTGCAACATCTTTGACACCTCGTCTCTGCATAAGAAAAGAAAAATTATCAACACAGTTTTAAATTTAAAATTAAATTGCAATTTTGAACATTTACTCTTTTTCAAAGCAAAACATCTTTTTTCCCATATTTTTTCTAAAATAATTCTAGAAACAAAAATACAAATCAACTGAAATAAAATCATCAATGTAAGTGAAATGGTATATTTTCTAAAATTCATTTCACAGTGTTTAGTACTGCATTTAAATTTGGAAAGACCTTAAACTATTTAAGATATGGTCCTCTTATATATATATATGACACTTGCTCTCTGAGAAAATCCTGGGAGGGCATCGAGAAATTCAAAACCCTAAGCTATAGCTTGTGAGACTTATTCATAACCCGGCACTGATAACATATGCAAAACCTGAGAATATAGATAGTATAATGAATTGAAGAAATAAATATTTCAAATAAATAACTACATGATAATTGAGATATTAACTAAAAGTTCTGTGAATTATAGATCCCACATAAAAATAAAAAAAAAATCGAAGATCTGTTTTTCATGTAATCTTTAAAGATATAACTATTTTCATTCATTATGAAGACTGCATTGTTTACAAGGGCAACAGATATTAAAATTTGTCTCTTTAGAAAGTACTTTCTTTGTCCTTATATGCACACTACCTCACAAAGTTATATTTCAATATACTAATACATGTCTATTTTTAACAGTATTGATGATATAACAATTGATTGTTTTCATCAATTTTTTATGTGCAATGTTGCACCTAAATATCTTGCCACTTCCAAGATGCCTCAAATGTTGTAATGGTACCAATTCAAATGGTAAAGGCAAACATTGAAATTATTAAAACAACTACCAGTTTGAAATGAAATTAAAAAATAAAAATTCCTACACATACATAGTTTTTATGACTTCAAGGCATATTCATGACATATTCAAAATATTCAAACATTTGGTTGTGATTGCATAGCAAATAATTTACAAACTTATGAAATGCAGAATAGTCAAGTAGAAATAGGACCTTGTACAAAGCATAAGTAATGGATTTAAATTGGTAAATTTTGAAGATAAAATCTGATTCATTCAGTTGAGTTGTACAAAAGCAATAATTAAAATTGCAGAATAATATGAAATTTTCAGAATAAAAGGTTTAATAAACATTAATAATAATATAAATCATAATATAAATAAATTTTATGTACTAGAATTTCTTGATAATTCTTTAGAGGATAAGCTGATTTATTTTATTAACATTTTGATTCTTGAAAGCTAAAACTATACATTCACAAAGCTATTGATGGTTCTAATATTTTGTTTTAAAATATCTGGGAAGATGTTTCACACTCAAAGAGAATATTGAACACACAAGCAATTAAGTGTATCTGCTGTTGCTCAAGTGACAGATAGAGTTTGATGAAATTCTCTTAACAATTGGAGAAACGTTCTCATAATTCTGACATAATTTCGAAAATCGTACTTAGTTTTGTTGGAAGCTTCAATAGACATTTTTATTTAAGATCATATATTACTACTGCATGTGAGGCCTTCTCAGGCCATTTATTTCACTGCATATAGAACTTTCACTTTAAATTAAATTTTAAAGCAACCGTAAAGCTGAAGACACTATTTACAATTCAGTTAACCTACATGTATATAAATATTCATAATTCTATGGAAAAGTTAGCAAATTTCCATAAAAATTAAGACTCAGGAAAAAAAGTCAAAAAAATTATAAGACATCCTTATTGATTTCAAAAAAAATGAATATATCTTATAAGCTATTAATTTGGCTTCAACTTAAAAAGAGCAACAATATGCGTTGAAGAATATCAAGCCAGCTCATTATACTCCTTTAAGTACACTCATGCTTGATATCATAAATAATTAAGAGTAGAGTGTATAAATTAAGTCAGGCACAGAATATACAAAACAAGGAGAAATAATTTACATAAATGTAAAGTTAATGTACTATGAATCCAAAATATACAATTCAAAATAACAGCATTTGTTAAATAAGCTTATTTTTTGAAAATATTTTTTATTGTGTTTATGCTTTTCCAAAAAATATTTTTAGTTTTGTCTATATTTTGTAATTTGTATTTAAACCAGCACTATTATAGGAGCCTTGATATACAAAGTTTATTTAACCCTTACAAGCCTGATTTTCCAAATTAATTTTTAAAAAAAAATATCAATGTGTTTATTGCAGAAGTAACAAACCAATTGCAAGCGTGCAATTCAATTTATAAATCTGGTATCAAATTTGAAACTTGGGGCAATTAAAGGTTAATGTTCAATCATATATTCAAAAGCTAATATTTACATTTTGTGATTTAATAGAATGAAATAATAGTTATTAGAAAAAAATATTATAAACTTAATTTATCTATCTTTATTTTGTTCCTGTTATTTAATTCCTGTTAATCATACAGTAGTAATAAAATGTACACAAAAAATACATTTAATGTTACTGCAATAGCAATTAAATCAATGAAAAGAACTGTTATAAAATATAACTTATAGCAATAAGATTAACAGAAATTTATAAAAATCAATAACAAAAAACCAATTGGTTAAAATACCAGTTTTTAAAACAAATCTTATTAAAATCAAAGGAAAAACTGTAGAGAAGTGAAATACGTATCAACAACTAATTAAAAGTTTGAAACCCCTTCTTTTATTGAACACCTATTATTCAAGATATAATTACATGCAAAATTTAGTAATTCCCTATCCAACAATCTGCCCTAAGAAGTATTTTAAATCATGCAACTTACAAATAGTATGGCACCCTAAACCATTATTAAATTAAAATATTTGTGACATCACTAAATATATTATTATTTGAACTAAAATTGAATTGAATTTTTTGAATTATTTCATGAGCTTCAATAATTATCTCATGAGAAAAGCAAATCTGCATGTATGTGTCATTGATAAGTATTCATTTCTAAATAATTTTTTTAAAAATAATAAATTATATGTTGCAAAGCAGCTAAAAAGCAAATTTCATCTGAATTTAAAATAAATGAAAAAATTAAGTTTTTCATTCGTATATAAGTCTTATGTGCACTAAAATCAGCTTTTTTCCTTTTGAAATTAATATTTAAATTAAGAAATATCAAAAGTAAAACTCCCTACTTGAGTCTGAATGAGATATAATTCATCATGTGGATCATCAGACATCCCTTCATTTCTTTGCTGAGTTCTAATTTTCTTTGGCCCAGTGATTCCTAAAAGTTCTGGATGGAATAGAGCTAATGGTGTAATTATGCATTCATCCCCAACCTATATACAAAGATAAACGCAATTTCATAACGGCAAACAGAATAAAATGCTAAAAATACATCAGATTAATATTCTAAATTAGGCAAACATATATTTTGTTACAATAGAAAAAAATTAAGAAATAATAATAGCAGTAGTAACAGAAACAATATTAAAAATGTCTTATCAGTTGTAATAAAAATGTCAACTTTCTTTTGTCTTTCTTCTTTTTTAAACTTTTCTGACAAAATCAAACAATGGATTAAGAAAGAACATTTCAGAATTCATGGATAAGATTTTCAGCTCAACAGAGTATTTAATATTCATAAATTATTGATTTAAAATATTTCATTATAAAAATCTATTTAATTTTATTCTTAGATATGAACATTAATAACGTTAACAAATTTTTATTTAATAAATATTAATATTTGATGTCAGATCTCAAAAAGTTAATAAAAATTTGATGAAATCATAACAACCAGTTATATGCAGAACCTTTTATTTCATGACTAAAAGTACATTCATAAAGATTAGTAAATTGTTATTAACTAAATACTTTCATTCTTTGAAACTTTAAGCAGTTTTTAGCTTTTAGGATTATTATAGGTGAATTTACTGTAACTGGACTTAAATACTTTATTGTAACTGGACACTTAATATTATATTAAGTAAATAATTTTACTATATTTGAATACTAAAGAATAATATACAATAGTATAAAAATAATTTTAAAAATTTAAATTGAGTACATTCAAATTAAAAACAACCCATAAAACTTTTTGAAAAAATTATGTTAAATGAAATATTTTACAACTGTCCAATGAAAACTGACATAAGTTGTTTTTTTATAATCATTTATTGCTCTACAAAGAATAAAATCAAATAATCACAATCACACAAAGTGCTTGTGACAAAACATGCAAAAAGTCTACTTTTTTAATACTATATTAAGGTAAATATTTCAATTAGTATATATTATTATTATTATTATATCAGATGTTATCATTCAGCTTACATTATGAAAAAACACTGTTATTTCATTTGATGTATTCAAAAGCAAGCAAAAATTTTCATTTACTGTAATCACTACATTGATTAATGTTATCAAGTTAAATGTAGAAAAATGATTGATCATTCTTTTTCAGTCAGTATTAATGACAGACATAAATGGAATTTCTTGCTTCAAAATTCAGGGAAGCATTTTTTCTATAGAATATGGTTCATTTTCTTTTGTCTAGACTGGTTTAAAAGGGAACTACATTGCCAGGTCTGGATTAAAAATCTTTTATAGCCATAAATCAATGTTGCCTGCAACTGTGAGCAAAATGTATAGAAAAGAAAAGACCTGATTTGAGTGTTAAATATAATTTTGAGATTCTTATCATATATGAAAGTTTAATAAAAATGAGTCAACACAGTGGTCTGATGCAGTTGAAAATCTCATAGTTCCTCTTTCTGAAATTTTGAAAAATCTTGAGCTCCCTGTAAGCAAAGTGAACAATGAACAATGATAACTATGATGGGGAAGAATATGTTGAATTAAACCCTCCATTAAAAGCCAAATCAATCATATGAATCAAATATATCAAAATGAGTCGAGTATATCTTGAAAACAGCGTACAGAATTGTTAAACAAATTTTAAAAAATAGTAAATGTATGAATAGTATTTTAAACAATATTTAAAAAGAATAAATGTCATAATCGTTTTTAAGTAAAAATCAATACATTTTTAATTGATACTTTTAAATAAATTTTATATATCACTAAAATTGTTTTCCCCTCTTCTTCATCTTTTTCTCTGATGTGTTAAAATATTGTTAATTTCACTCATTTATTCTTATCAACCAGTTATTTTATTTCAATTTTAAAACCTTGAAGTGAACACATGAAGTGGCAGCTATTATATATTAATATCAATATAAAAATATTAATTAGTATATAAAATTACATTTATAACTATATTTACAAAATTAATGCTACGACTTCCAAAAAGTTAATAAATTCATGTATATAAATTTATAATAAGTAGAAGTATATAAATCAGGTATATGAATGTAAAATATGACTCACTTTAACAACATAACGAATAACAGGTTGACCAGGACGTTTCACCAGAAAACTCCTATCCTGTATACCACAAACATCCTAGCAAAAAGAGAGAAAGAGAGAGAGAGAAATGTAAAAAATTTTCTCATGAAAAGTTAAAAAAGAGCATTATAGCAACTGTTCTGCATAAAATAAAGTTTTGCATCATCACCATTGGAAATATATACATAATTCAATAAATAATTTCTAGAAAAAGCAATAAAATAGATATTTTTCAAATAAGAAAATTGCTGAAATACAGAACAAAAAATTTAAGTATTTAAGCATACAATGTGCATAGTAATATGGATGTGTTTACCAGCATATAAGTAGCTATAATAACAAACATGCAAAGGAACTAAACCAATAAAAATAAAGTATGATAATCTATGGTATAAATATGAAAAATCAATAAAAACAATAAAGTAATTAACGTTAGAAAAAAACTACAAAATTATGTTTCATTCATAATGAACTTCAATAAGAGTATATATATATATATATATATATATATATATATATATATGAAGCATCCAAAAATAATTATTAGATAAGGTATTAGCAATAAATACATAAGCAAAAACAAAGTATAGCAGCAGTACAGTATAAGGATAGAACAAATATATTTAACTGAATAAAGAACAAAAAAAAAAAAACTATTAAAAAGAAAAGACTGAAAAACATCTTTACATAACAAACTAAAAAATTAATTTATTACTTAAATTTCTTTAAATTAATTTCTATGCTAAAGAAGATTCATGGATTAACTATAAATGGTTCCATTTATAATTGATTTCCTCTAATTATTCTTTCAATATAAATTTTTTTAAAACAAACTCAGGTAAAAAGATTTCAACATAATTATAACTAACTGCTAGCAATTTCAATATTGATATACAGAAATAACAACAGAAAAACTATCAAAGTTTGCTTTCTTAGTAAAAGTTAATTTATTTTCTCATGTAATCTATATACATAATATAATACCCTCCTTTTTTTGTTCTTGTGAAATTATTGTTGCAATATCATCAGGCTCAAAATTTAAATATCAAATTTTGAATATTTCATTACACATTATAGAAAATTTTAATAAAAAGATACTGAAATAGAACAGATTATAAAATCTGTACCAAGTCAAAATAATTACCACAAAATATAAATAAACAACCAAAAAATTTTTCTAATCATGTTTCAATATGCATTCATATTACATTTACGCGCACATTAACTGAATTTTTAATTACAGGAATTCTTTCTCTAGTACTAGTTTATATTAAGATGTCTATATATGTTATTACATTAAATATTTAATTATAGGCCTATTATTTACCACCATAAAGCTTTTAGGTTGCTTTTTATTGGCATCATAAATCTTTTAAAATAAAATTTAATCTCTTAAAAAAGCCAGAATGATCATCCCAGAAATCTAATAGTTCTACAATGGTCAATTACTTATTATTAATTCCAGGAATCTTTATATATAGATAGATATACTAATAATAACAATGTGTGCGTGTATGAACGAGTGCATGCTTGTTGGTGTTTCACAGGTCAGGCCATTTGATCTACAGTTGCCAAATTTGGCACACAAATACCTTTGAAGATGGGAATTAGAACCCTGGGGCAATTTATTAATTTAAAAAATTCTGCTGAATTTTAACATTTTCCTACAATACATTCCTAAAATATAATTGCATAAAAGTAAATTTTGCACCATTTAAAATTCAATGATGAAAAATGAAATTAATTAAAAGTTGTGACATGCTTCCCTGCTTTTTGGGAATATTTATAAAAATATTTAGTTGTTTAATTTTCAATAAAAGAAAACGTTGCTGCTCTGACGTTCAAACCAAATAAAACCAGCTTCATTGTTTCCTCAACTATCTGAAGTTGAAAATTAAAAAAGAAGAATGATTTTCTGAAGTTTTTGTGATATATAAAAAAGTGAATTACAATACTGTGAAATTAAGATAAGTGAACCACACATTTACATTTTTAATGTTGTCATGATGTCACAAGACCAGTCTCCATTCGACAGTTTCCTGTACACAATGAGTGGAGCATATATATATATATTGTTACCTCTATAAAAGCAAATAAATGCAGGCAAAGCTGCGACTAATAGAATATAGCATATTTTTAAAGAGGAAAACTAAATTTAAAAAACAACTTTCTAACAAATATAATGCTTAGTATTAAAGCCAAAATCCTTCTAGAGACAACTAAAGTAAAGTGAATAACTATAAACTGATATTAAAACATTTTAATTATCTTCATAGATAATTAAAATACTTTTAATATCAGCTTATAATTAAACTTATATATAAGCTTATAATTAATATAACTTATAATTATTCATTAAAAAACATAAAAACTCTTAATAATTTCAATTTTAATATTAATATGTTATATTTAAAACTATAGAATTATAATTAAATATTTGTATCAAGGTATAAATATAAATGATGATGGAATATTTCACGTCATTCATCAAAGTATAAGGGAAAAATGTATAGGGAAAAATGATTCAATTTATATTTTTTCAATCAATTTAATTTATTTATTTATAAACTATTAATTTAATTTTTGTATCTAAATTATTATTTTAACAAATATTACAATTATTAATTCAAAATTTTCTTATTCAAAACTATTTTATAAGAAATATTATTTGCTTAATTTAAAATAATAAAGCAAAAAATTATAATCAATTTGCAATTATTAAAAAAAAAATTAATAAAAATTAAATTATGTAATAAATTAATTTTCACAATATATATTCCACCATTCATTATGAATTCATCAATGAATTTTATTACGTCCTCACAGCACAAATATAACAAAAAAAAAAAAAAATACAATGGAAATCTGGAAAACAAATTGTAAAACATAAATGGCAATAAGAATGGAATCACATAATTCGAATCAAACAGCAACTGGTTAATACAACTTTCACAAGACAAAAAGTATCAAATAATTAATTAAACAGGATAATTATAATATTAGTTATGTTTATATAAATAATATTATTATGTTTACTGTTTTATATAAACAAAATCATAAACATACCAAATTTACATGACAAAACTTTTCTTTCAGTTCTTGTAACATTAAGGCATCTAACGGTAGTTCTGGGGAACATGGATAAGGAAAACTTAATTTTTCTTGTAACCAGTGGAACAATCTTGTAATATCATTACCTCCATAATTAATATTTAATCTAAAATTAAAATAAATAATACTTTTACAATATATACAATAAAATGCACTAATAATACTACAATATGGAATATTTTAAAACATTATTAAACTTTTGCTATTATTAGAAATTACAATGGATATATTGATTTTGTTTGGTATTGCAACTAATTCTTCACAATTCTAATAATAAGAACTAAGAGTGTTTTAGAATCATAGGTTTCAAATTACTGGAGAAAAGTCTTTATTAATGGAAATCATATATAATGCATGCTAATTAACTTTTATTTTTAGGAAAAATCACATACTAAGATAAAAGTAAATGTATTTTTATTTCTTCAGAATAATTAATTTGGTTCAAGATAATATTTCCTTTTTTATATTTTCTTCACTGGATATCAACATTTTTAATGAAATATATAAATTTGATAACCCAATGCTATCTGTAATGCATGCTTACTAGAAAATTTAATCTAACAGTCTGAAAATAATAACTTTATACCATATGATAAATGGATGTAAAGAAAAGTGATGGTGCAGTGTGGAAAAAATTGTAACAAAAAAAAAAAGGCTATTAAAGAAACAGTATTAATTTTTGAAGAAAAATTTAAATTAAAGAATAAGTGATAATATTTTTGAAAAAAATGTGCATTAGTACTAAATCAGGCAGATATATTATTTTACATATATAACCATTCATTTCAATGATAATTTTTGAAGCAGAATTGTGGCCGAATTCCGAGAGAAAACACTTTGAATTTTTAACTTCGTTTTATTTCATCCCGGGAGGCATGATTTATGTACAAGAGGTGCTGACAAGGCACATCCATTCACAGCGTGATACAAGAGCAGATTAGCATAAAGAAGAGGGAGAACATTTTCTCCAGTATTTAAATTCTATTAGATTCTGACAGGAATTTTTTATATGCCTCAACCACAGGCAAGGGAATCATAGGGATGTTTTAGAAGAATTTGCTTGGCTGTCAATTTTTTATCCCTTCACTCGAAGCATGGGAACTGCTGACTAAAGCATTTTTATGGAGCTCTCTGTTGCATTCAATAAATAGAAAAAGTGGAATGGGATCAGGAAATAAGAATATTTTAGAATGAAGTTAATATGGCCTAAATTAGGACAAAACTTTGGAAAATAACTAGAATTGAAATTAAATTTCAAAATATCATTACACACACACACACGCACACATATATATATATATATATATAAATTTTAAGAAATTTATATTAATTTCTGAATTTTAAAATAAAAGCAAACATCACGATTATAATATTTTTAAATATTTCATTTTATTACAATATAATAGATATGTTTGTTACATAAGAAAAATCCCACTTAATACTCCACATACAAAAATAATAGGCAGTTGTATAAAACAGAAAAAAAATTAAATACACTTTTAACCTTGTTTTTCGATGTGAGATTCCATCCTCAACACAAGATACAGCTGTTTTTTGATCTCCAACATCAACAACACAAGCAAAACTAACTCCAGCTCCAAAGGTTGCACAAACTGACTCCTAAATTTATAAATACTCATTATTAAAATAAATTAAGTTTAAGACATTCAAATAAAAGTTACTGAGAAAGTTGAGAACATATTAACAAAATTTGCATAAATCAATGACATTTAATGAAATAAAGAATTTTAAGCATCAATCATTAAAACACATATAACTTGATTATAATCCAGAGCAAACATGAAATGTTGAAAATAAACCAAAACTCTCTCAGGTTTAATTGACAAAATCAAGTTTCTTGTTTTTTTTTTTTTTTTTTTGCTCTAGAGCGACAGCATTGAAATTGATGTTGATGACAAATCAATGCTATACTGATATGAGGGTTTGAATCTCAGATTGATTTGAATTTGCATATTATTAAAGAAGATAACAATTCCGATAGCAATGTAAATGGATAGTAATAGATGTATCTGTCAGTGCAAAAGTGGTATCCTGCAATGTATGTTAATTTTTTTTTTCTTTATGGTTACCAGCAGTTAAAGTTTTATTTTAAAATAAATTCATTAGTTTTATTTTAAAAGCAACTAAATCAATGTTGTGTGAATATCTTTCTTTAATGAAAAATTAAATTTATTAATTAAGGATAATTTTTCCAGAAGACGACAAGCAAAAAAATCCATACAAATAATCTAATACAGTAAATTTCAGCTGGGAAGTTGGTAAGATCCATAAATATGAAGCATTACTTTAATATATTTGGTAAATTTGGCCCTTTTTCAAGTGATTTTAAGCTAATCAAATCAAATAACGCACAACTTTTGCTTTGCTGTCCAAACATAGGAAAATGTAAATTGATGGGGAAAAAGTCAATACAATGAAAATAAAAATGTAACAGAAAGAAATATATTTATAAATCAAATGAAATAGAGATAAAAATGATATGTTTAGATAATTAGCAAAAAAGACTCAATAAAAAAAAATCAAGAGTTAAAAATAAAAGTAATAAAAATTAATAGCAACAATAAAAACTCTGTGAATTCAAGTATAATATATTTAATATAAACCAACACATCTAAAATTACAATACATTTTTTAATTATTTTATAATATAAAAAAATTAGAGAGTAATTTTGAAAAAGACTCAGCCAGTGATGATTTGTCAGTTTAGAAACTAGCAATGCTGTGAAAAAATACTTCGCATTAAAATATAATTAAAATAAAATTCTTTAAAAAAAAATCAAACTTTTAAACAGCTAAAATTTTAACCTATATTTTAGAAAAATATCACTGCATCTTTATTTGATAATTAATTTCAAATAAAAAAAAACAAATGTACATCAAGGAAGATTAGTTTCCATCAAATAATATTAAAGCAAAACTAGAACCTAATAGAAGCTAATCAGCAAAAATAAACAAATGAAGAGAGCAAAGTTGAGCATTGCATGAGAGAGAAACAAAGAAAAAAATATGGCATCACACAGCTGGTGCACACCAAGCCTGATCGGCATCCATAGGCCAGCTAAACTTGATGGGAGAGGGGAATCTTTTGCTTTTAACTATTGCATGTGAGCAAATTTTGATGCCATCTTGTGTATAATTTTATTGCTCTCTTTCTTACTTTTAATTGCTTATCCCTCAGTTTAATTGTTCATTGAACTTTAATTAGGCAAAATTCACTTTTAAAATAATATTAAATAGTGTTACAACACTGCAGTCCTAATGAACAAGATACCACTGAATACAGCATGACAAATTCTTATGTTCAGACTAAAAAATTTTATCTAATTTTTTTATCAATTTAGTATAAGATGGATAATATGTATAAAAATTAAAAACATTTATATCTTTTTATATCATTATAATAATTATAATAAAAGAAAAATGTTAAAATCCTAAACACTATTCAATTAACAAAATGTATATATTTTATATAAAGATAATAAGAAATTCAATAACTGCAAAGAAAATAAAGATATGACAGATAATGCTACATAAACTTAAATAGATAAAATAGTATCAAAACCCATGTAACAACGATAAGTTTAATTACTATTTTAATATTTAAAACCTCTTAGAACCTTATATAAAAGAAAGTTCTTCAAGTAAAGAAATTTTTTTAAACCAGCATTGATGTACAAAAATTAAATATTAAAAATCAAACACATTTTTTTTCCCAAAATCATTTAATTGTGCTTTAGAAGAGTTTAAATTCAAAATTATAAAAACTAATATAGGCATTTACAAGAATAAAAGAAATTATGTTGATATAAAGGAATCCCATCAAATACAAAATAATTAAATACTTATATTTACTGAACATAACAAAAATATTATTTCAACAAACAATGATCACTATCTCATAAATATTCAAATTCTATATAAATTTGTAAAATGTGAATTACTAGGTGAACAAAGCAACTCATGAAACCCAGGCGATTAAGCAGTAAGTTGACCAATTCCTTTACATGCTCTCGTTTATATGTATCAGGTATGACAAGAACAGCTCTATATAGCTATAAAACAGAAAGAAAAAAAAATCCACTGAAATCAGATAATATAAAAAAATATTGAAATGCAAATAAAATCATTATACTTAAGATAAGGTCTAAATAAAACTAAAATTTTAAAGAGATGATAAAAGTATTTCCAAAATTGAATTTAAAGTTTTTTTTTCGTCTTCATATCATTTCAAGAATTAATATGATTTCATCGTACAAATTTCTTTATGCTTTAAATTTTGTAAATTTGCTTTAATTGAACTCAGTGTATTTGTAAATGATATTTAAACAAAATTCTCAGCATCTCAATATATCAAACCATTTCGCAATGGACATTTTTTGTAAGCTACACTATCAAAAGATAAAAGTTACTCACATCATATAAATTTAAAACAAAAGCAACAACATATTTAATAAATATTTCACAACTTGCACATAAATAAACAGTGCTAATTAAACACTGAATTTAATCAATCAAGCACATTTTTTATTTATTTCTTGTTTGTAAGTATTTATAACAAACTTTCCAAATCATTAATCAGATCTATCTCTATCTATAGCGTAATATCAATTCATTACCATTAAGAAAAGAGCTTTTACTTTTTATCATCTCATTCATCAAAATTTAAAGAACAAATTTCTTTATATTAAAGTTTGAGGAGAATTGAATTTGCATGCATTCTCATTAGATTTTTTTCAAGAAATAAATCTTGTATAATTTTATTTTTATCAACCCAAATTTTAATTCATTTTCCTATGCTTTTACTACTTATAAGCTTCAATCATATCTGTAATATACATTAGTTTATTAGAATGGAAATAATGTATCTATAAAATGAAATAGAAAATACTTGTAATTTTTGCACTAGCATTTAAAAAATTAAATAAAAAATTACTTTTAAATCTTTAGGATTTACATCCAAATATTTATGAAATGCTGTAGACCATATAGATTCCAAATCAGTAAGGACAGATGAAAGTGAACCACCAACACCAGGATGTAAATTTAATTGTCCACGTCGAATAGGCCAATGAATATTGAAATTTTCAGAAGAGCATAAGTGTAAAACCTGTTAAATATTGCAGAATACAAAATGAATGAATTCATCAAAATGTACATAAAATTCAGTTTAAAAAGCCTTTTTTTAAAAAAATATATGACACTGAACACTGAAATACAATAAACAACAATAGCATTAGAATGTCAAGTCATTTATTAATTTAAGATCCTGTGATTTCTCTACTAATTGTTAAATGTTAAAACTTATTTTATTATATTCTTCACATTGCCCGGGAATTTGATTGTTTTATTTAATGTGAGATAATTAACACTAAAAAGTAAAAAAAGAATATTTTCCATTTCATAACAGAATATATTACTACCAAATACTTAATCTCTTTAAAAAGGAACAACTTATTTTGGGTTTTTTTTTATTGATATTTATATTTTAATATGAAACAACATATTTTTTGTACCCAAATAATGAAAAAAAAAATTATCTTGTGAAATATTTAAAATAATTTTTGCAATCAATAAAAGTAAATAACTGGTTAAAAAACTTTTGTAGAAACTTCAAACTGTAAGGAAAATGAAATTGGATATAAAATATTAATTAAATAAACATACATGCAAGTTTATAATAAACATTTAAATAAAGAATTTATAATAAATACAGTTCTATTGAACATAGTCACAATTACCTATATTTTTAAGAAATAAAATTAACTTTCTAATTTCTCGAAAATAATAATGTGTAACACTTTCTAAAAGATATGTAATTTTTTAACTAAGAAAAGAAATTTTAGGATCAATATCAATTTTCTTTATTAATCATTAATTCTATTTTTCAAATGTAATATCATCTTAGCTTGTGTACAAAATAGATCACTTTTAAAACAATTGACAATGTCTTGGAAAGCCTTATAACATTTTTTTTTTTATATATACTTTCAGATTCATTTTACAAAATTTTGTATAGAAAAAATCAATCTGTTTTATTATTAAACTACTAAAAATTTCAGTTCATCAAAATTTCATAAGCTGGTAAAATAAAGAGAGAAATAGCAGAAAATTAAATGAAAAAAACAAACTATTTAATTATCAAAAGAAATAGTATTTTGTAACAACAAACAAAATACTACAATTACTATTTTGGAATTTATGATTATATTCTTCTTTATTGCAATCGCATTATTTCTAATTTGTACTTAATTGTTCTTAGCTTAAGATATTAATTAAGTAAAGAAAAAAAGATAGATAATATCCCATGATACTTTTTTTTTAATATTCACATGCAAAAATGCAATTTTACAAGAATAAAATCGATGATTATTATTAGTATAAAAGTAGTTCAAAATATCATGTATTTATTACATATTCATAAAATTTTCTATTCAATAAGCTAAAGAGTATTTTTATCAAAAAAACTATGTTTTTAATATATATATAAATTATTTTTTAAAAAAATCCTTTTTTATTTTGAATTTTACTTACATCATCACCAATAACAAACTCTTGGTTCTCATCAGGTTTAGTCCAAGAAATATCACTCTTCGCACATACAATCTGAGGCTTCACTGTTCTATTATGTTCTGAAACCTAAAAGCATTACATGGTAGAAGAATAATTTAAAAAGTAATTTTTCAGCCAAATGTTTACTGATAAAAATAAATCTTGTTGTTGATATTCAGATAATAATTGACTATAAAACTGCAAATAAACAAATATAAAAATCACATATTAGGTATGCAGTGAACTTCTAAAACTGTTTTTAGGAGATGAAAAAGATTTTAATTTTATTTTAGATTTAATTATTAAAAATTTAATTTTAATCTTAATAGCAATCAATAGAAAATTATTGCAGAGGAGAGGGGATTTTGTCAATTGCTTTTAAATATTTAAGTTACAAGTGTTGTGAATTTATTTATAATATAAAACTTACTTTTCAAATTTATTTTAAAAATATTTTTTTAAACTAGCTTCATATGTTTCACAATATACAGCTAGATCTAATCAGTTTTAAATTTGAATTTAAATTTCTTTTATTGATATTTATTTCCATTTCTCAAAACTTATTGTTTTTAAATTACAATGAAAAAATTATAAGAAATTCCTCTGAATCACAGGAAAAAAAATCAGTTTTGTTACGATTTAAATTCATGTAAATTGCAGAATTTTCTCCCTGCCCCCCCCCCTTCTAATGGCTTGAAGAAGGGCTTAGAATTATAAAATAAAAAGTAAATATATTGAACAACTTACTATATTTAACTGATTACATATGCAGCAAACATTATGCAATTCTAGGAAACTAAATTTTTACTCAAGATGCTTTCTTACAAATATATATATATATATATATAGAATGATGATAAATAGTCACAAAAATTCATAATTATGTGTATGTATATCACCATCAAAAATACTAACACAAAGAATAGTAAAATTACACAGATCATATTAATAATTTTTCACTCAAACAAAAAAAAAATATTTTTTTATATATAATTTAATTGACATCTAACTAACTACATTTGATGAAAAATTAGTTTTTGGTGCAGTTATCTCACAATTCCTATGTTTTTCAAATATTGAATATATTACTAACAAAAATAATAATTGCAATATTTAAACTGTTTAAATTACATGCACAGTTCATCAGAAAAAGAAGGGAAAAGATCTCTGTCCTAGGGGGGTAGAGTATAAAATAAAATATTCCGATTAAATTAACTTACAATATTTGAAGGAACAGAATATCTCAGTCTTCCTTCTCTAGTTAAGCAAGAAGCTAATACAGTACTGATAGCATTCTGAATTTCATTCAATGTAGCTGTAAGTTCTGGAGTCTAAAAAAGAGAATTATGAAAATATGAATGTCTTTGTTTAAAAGATAATTCATTTTAATTGATAAATAATGATTAATAGCCATGTAAGGCATAAAAGTAAAAGTAATTATTAAAAAAAATTCATAAAAATTTAAAAAGAAATATGTGTTACCAAATTTATTAAAGGAACTAATGCAAGATCCTTGTGAATTGGTAAAGGACCCAGTTTGTTTCGTCTGGCAATGACATGGGGAATAACTTTCGGGAAAGCTTCAGATGCTCTGCCAAAACGCAAATACATAGATCCAGGATGTATAACAATTATTGAAGTAGGCTGAATTGGCTAGGGAAGATACTTAAAACATAAATATCTAAGTTTTTTAATGAGGAAAAAATATTATTTTATGAATGAAGCTTGTTTAAATTATCATAATACCATTTTATCATTATAACATACAACAAAATTAAAATTAAGCTACAAATATATTACAAATAAAATATTATATTTTAACATAAAGAAATGGTATTTAAGAATTAAAAATAAAGTGTTCTAGCTATTTTTCTATGGAAAAATTGAAAAAAGTCATAAATTAAATTTATAATGACCGTGCATTATTTTAATCATATAAATTAAAAAATCAATTGAAAAAGCAATATTATATATATATATATATATATATAGAGAGAGAGAGAGAGAGAGAGAGATAGATATAAGAATGCATATTATCTTTACTAATACGACGCTTCTGAGCAGTAATAACAAAATGTTGCTAAATATTTTACAATTCTGTCAAATCTATTGCAAAAATACGACAAAATGTATCAATCAATGTCGTGGTATTGTTTTTTAATTCATAACTTTATTTTTGTAGTTATAAATTATCAGAAGTAAAAAAATTAAAAATATTGACATTAATTTTAAATAAAAATGCCTTCATTTTTAAAATGTTCGAAATGAAACTACTGGTGTGATAAAACTTATTACACATTAATTTGAAATTCACAAATATTGACAGTCATTTATATAAATTCTAGATTAAAATATAGTAATAAAAATATAATATGCAATTAATCAATACTTCAACAGAGCTTTCTTGAAGAAGAGGTGCAGTTGTAGCCGGTTTTTTGGACATGATCGGAGCCATCCTTCGAATTTTGTTTTGTTTACATTCCACTATTTAGAAGTTGATTATTGATTTCAATTCACTTCTTTTTCCTGATCGGTAAAAATCACACACACACACAAATGTATATCGGGGTATGGTTTATTTTCACCATTTTTTGAAATTCAAATTGTACAATTAAAACACTCGATTATGAAAGAATCTACAGAGAGAAATCCCTTATGATTATACTGAAAATATTTGGTATGTGATCTTTGTTCCTAAATTTATAATTTTTTTAATTAAATTATGGACGACATTCATTGAAGAAATTTTGTCTGAGTGCACGAATACTATAAAACGCGAAGAACACAATAATTACAAAACGCAAAGAACTAAGTAGATGAAAATCGGCATACAATTTTAACAGCAAAAGAGTAGATCTATATCCAGCGTTGAATCCAATCTGCATAGTGGTTGATTGCCGATCTGTACTTTCACATGCATATAAGTAGGGATGACGAATATAAGTCACAAATACAAGTGATCAATACTTTTCAAAGAGGGGTGTGATTCAAATCCTTCATACGAACTTACTGATGATATTTCAATTACAAGTTTTGGATCACGATAGAAACTAACAATCGATACGATATCACTCAAAAATGCCGGAGCGGTGACGATACGATCTGTCCAATGGAAGCTCTCGAAAGAAATCTGTGATTGGATTGAAAAGTGAACGGACCGGTTATTGGAATTATCGTATCGTATCATTGAATTGCATATCACTGAAATTTATCGCAGCGGTGATTTCACCGGAAAGTAACAATCGATACGATCTGTCCAGATACGCAGTTAAGTACCCATTTAATTGGATGGTTAATTTTTATATAATGGAAAGTGCGAAGCTTCACTGGAAAGTGCGAAGTCACCGCTCCACTTTACGGGAGTGACCGATATTCGTATTTGATGATACACTATTCCATACAGATCATTTTTTATTGCTCGTGACATGATTGACTTCGATTACATGTACTCTGTTTACTGCTGGCGCCATCTATTGGTAGAATATAGGACTAAAGTAAACATTTTAAAGAAATGACATATATTTTTAACTCATCTTTTCCAGAAAATGGTTCACTCTAATAAATAAATTAAATAAATAGTTTTACTACAATTAAATATAAAATTTATTAATTGTAATTAATACTTAATTTACTAATTTAAATAAAGTGTGATTGAATTAATTTATTTATTTCAGCTCACTTCTTAAATTTGATTTTTTATCAAAACTATTTATTTAATTTCTTTATTGGAGTAAATCATATTCTGAAAAATTTGAATTAAATATATATGTCAGTTCTTTAAAATGTTTACTTTAGTTCTATATTCTACCAATAGATGGCGCCAGCTGTAAATCGAAGTCGTGCCACAGGCAATTAAAAAGAATTGTATGCAATAGTGCATCGTCAAAAGCGAATATCGGAAAGTCAAGGTTACTCTCATGAAGTGGAATAGCGACTTCACACTATCCAGTGAAGTCACCGCTCCGATAAATTTCAGTGATATGCAATTCAATGATACGATAATTCCAAGAATAACCTGTCCGTTCACTTTTCAACCCATTCACATATTTCTCCTTTTCTGTTTTGTACGAGAGCTTCCATTGGATAGATCGTATCGATTGTTACTTCCTATCGTGGTCAAAAACCTGCAATCGAAATATCACCAGTAAGACCGTATCAAGGATTTGAATCACATTCCTCTTTGAAAAGTATTGATCACTGGTATTTGTGACTTTTTGATATTGGTTACGTAATAACCGCTCGTAAAATATTCGTCATCCCTATTCAAAGAGAGGTGTGATTCAAATCCTTGATACGATCTTACTGGTGATATTTCGACCACAGGTTTTGGATCACGATAAAAAGTAACAATCGATACGACCTGTCCAATGGAAGCTCTCCAACGAAACAGAAAGGAGAAATCTGTGAATGGATTGAAAAGTGAACGGACCGGTTATTCTTGGAAATGTCGTATCATTGAATTGCATGTCACTGAAATTTATCGGAGCGGTGACTTCACTGGAAAGTAACAATCGATACGATCTGTCCAGATACGCAGTTAAGTACCCATTTAATTGGATGGTTAATTTTTATATAATGTCAGATGCATTAAAAACTAAATTGCATTTAACTAGTTGCATTTAAAAACTAAATCAGGGACTCATGAAAAGAGCTTCATAATTCTCAACAATATTCAGATGATAAGGGCTGTAACAGAGTCAGCATTCATGCAATTCTGAACATTTGATTCATAATTTAATTCTAATCGAAACTTAAATGCAAGATGGATTTTCCGTGCAATGTAGTCACAGATTCCTATTCTTCCTTCAAGAATTCTAGAATTCTTTAAATTAACACGGAATTAATTGAATATTTCTAAATTTACGAAATAATAG
Organism: Argiope bruennichi; assembly: GCF_947563725.1. Lineage (NCBI taxonomy): Eukaryota > Metazoa > Arthropoda > Arachnida > Araneae > Araneidae > Argiope > Argiope bruennichi. The sequence goes on from NC_079152.1 coordinate 84,479,758, forward strand.
GTTATTAATTAGAAAGTAATAAATTGATTTTGATTAACCCCTTAAATTAAAATTAACATTTGATTAAATTATTAAGAAAAGAATTAAATTTTAAAAATAAGAAAGGAAAATTATATATTCTTGTGCATGAGTTCATTCTATAGATGAGACTTTTATTTCAAACTTTTACTTTAAAGCTGAAACGATCCCCTTTTGAGAATTTGGAAATTTTACGCCTGTGTATAGCAGAAAGTATTATTCTGTTCATCGTTTCTTTCCATGCGAAAAAATATGGAATTCGTCTGTAAATTGAATGAAACAGAATTGTCATATTTGAAACATGTTTTTGGTTTGGTTTTTATATTATGATGAAATACTTAGCATAAATATGTAAATTAGAGGTTATAGTAATGATCTGTTATTTACTCTTATCTTTTATCTTTTATTGAAAAGAATTTTTGATTATTTTATAACAATATCCTGTTTCAAAAATATCAAATGTTTTCAAAACCGAATATAATTAGAATTTAATTATACTGCTACACAACTTTTTCTATATATACATAATTTATGTGGCCAAAAATTAAATAAAAATGTCAATTAATGAGTTAAATGGACTCGGCTGATAAAAATTGCATTTTTTATTACTTATTTCAATTTTTTAATGAAGAAAGAATGTTTTCACAGATATTTTATATAAAATAAAACTTTAAATGAATTTCTAATGCGATGAAAATATTAAATTTTCTCGAGCTTTTCAGGAACTGTATTTGAAGAACACAGTCGATAAACCACAGTAATTTCCAAGGATGATACCCTCGAGTTTACTATAGAATCCAAACCCTATTAGCACAAGATATTGTCCTGAATCTCGAACATGTTCTTCGATATTCTGAATACCGAGAATTATATTGTGAAGATATCGTAACGGCGTTGTTGGGCATTTTGTGCTAATAGGGATTCACTAGAAATTAGTTCCAACAAGAAGCAATTTCTTTTAAAGATTTTTCTAGAAAATCTTTAAAAGAAATTGTTCGATTTCCATCATCAGATATAGTTGATCGCAAGTTCGCAAGAATGATTTGAATAAAAAATTCTTTGGTTTTTATTATATGTTTTGTTCATATGCTGGAAATATTGATATTTTTAAATAGCGGGGAACTAGTTAATTCCTTGAACCTCAGATATTTTATTTGAAAAAATAATATTTTTCTCTTCAATGGCTTTTATGATACTGTAGTGAATAGCCTGTTAACTGTAACCAGAATACTGTATAAGCCAGTTAACAGCTACCTACCCGAGCAATTGCTTTTGTATCGTGATCATGTTACTGGACTGCAAACCACAAGGTTCCAGGTTCTATCCTCGCTCATATCAATCCCTTACATTGGTGACCCGGACGTATCTAATTCGCCACATTGGTGACCTCGGACGATGGACTTTCAATCTTCGTACAGCTGTTGTGGCGCCATCTACCCGAAACCAAAGTCATCGGACTCACTTGACGTAGTAAAAGCATCAGCAACCACACGCGCTACTCAAATGGGTGCAGGCACATTAGAATCAACAGCTAATACATCACCAATCAACAGCCATATTGTACGTTTCATCCCCGACTCACTGGAGGGAGAGTCTGCAGTGAATAGCTTATAAAACAGTTACCCGATTAATTGCTTTTGTATCGTGGTCATGTTACTGTACTGTGACCCCAAAATGTTCCAGGTTCTATCCTCGCTAATATCAACCCACTACAATACCATCACATATATATGAAATTTAAGTTTCAGGCTTTAAAATTAAAGGCCTCAGAAATACAAAAATTAAATATTAGGGTAAGCAAATAGTTGATTCCTCGATTAACATCTCAATGTCATCAGTATTTAACTTAAACCGAAAAGAAAAAATAAATTAGGTGTATTTTCATTTCCCTAGTAAAGCTTAAAAAATGAAAAAATTCTGATTTACCCAATATTCAAATATAAAATTAGAATAAAAGATTAGTAAGATAAGCAATTGTTATCCTTTTTATCTATCTCATATATGAAATCTCTGACAAATTCTTGCCAAATTTGAAAAAAAAAAAAAAATGTCATAGATGTGATATTGACAGTAAGTGATTGCTTTGTTTGGCTGATCATCAGATATTACACATTATCTGTTTTTAATAATATAGTTGAATAACTTAGAAAGTATTATATCATTTAAGTGATTTAGTACGAATTTTAATAATATTCTGTTGTTGCAAAGTTTTCTTGTAACCTTTTATGCACCATTTAAGCTGCAACAGTATCTTTCTTTTAACAAAGTAATATGCTTTGAAAATTTTTTCTGGCTTTCTGCGAGCACTAAATAATAAGGCATAGTTTGCATTTCGAAAATATTTGAATTTAATGGAACTAAATGTTTTCTTCTTCTTCATGTTCAAATACAAATATTGTTTCAATGTAAAAATTATTTGCTTTTACTAGATACACCTGTTCAACATTTCGTCGGTACTCAACCTCGCATCTATATTTACGATGTTTCTGTTCGGTGCTGCCATCTATCAATCTTATTCTTTAAATTTGTTTCCAATAGTGTTTGTTCTCCTCTGAATGTCTGATATTGTCTATGTATCGCTTACCGTACTATTTCGGTTTCTATATGGTTTCGAGATTAAGAAATATATGGGCGACAGACATTTTCTACGTGCAGTGGGAGATTGGTAGAAGTGTTATGTCAAAACAAATATTGGATTTTTAATCATTATTGTGTATATTTTTCATCAGACAGTGCAGTAATAACCGTACAAGTGTCCTACAGCTTTTGGAATACAGGTATCAAATACTATGCTATTTTTATCCTTGTTTCGATACAGCAATATGTGATGGTAGTCGTACAAAATATATCATATTTACAAATTTTTTTCTGTTTAGCTTTTAATACTTGATAATCTTTTTCCATTATTAGTAATTTATCCTTATTTATATTAAAATTAGAAATTTATTTGGTTTTATTCGATCAAAAAGGATAGATTTAACGATTATCGTTGACCTTAAATAGAATCTGCAATGTGTTACTACATATGATCAGTTGTATTGGTAACTGTTCTTCGGCCGATTAAGCCATGTAATCTTTTCATATAAATAGATTAGGTTACAGAATAGCTTATTGTTATTTATTTGATAGAATTCAAGAATAATGTTATTTCAACTTTAAGGTGCGGTTTTATCTAAATTTAAAATTATCCTTTTATTTTGAATGTAATTTCTTCCTTTTATATTTTAAGTTATACATTCTGCTTTTCATTCAGCAATATTTTTGAATGAATATGTTTGAAGTTAAATATGTGAGTTGATAAAAGAATTTTACACCGATATATATGTTCTTAAAATATAGTTAACGTCTTTATTTTGACAGCAAGTTAAGTGACAGCTGACTGGGGTTAATAAATTTATTTTTATTTTTATTCATCGTTCGCATTGATTTAATAATTATCGAGTATTACCATTCAACAACAAACTCAACTGTAATTGTCTGTCTTCTTAAAAACATAATTAAATATTTGAATTAATTTATTTCTCTTTAAACTCTTTATTGAATTATTTCTTATTACTAATTATGAAATGTGCAGATTTCTTTAAAATGTTATGAACTGTGTTTAAAATGTTGTTAATTTGTTTTTCATCTTCAGTCACTTAAATTTAATATGCATTCTCCTTCACCCCATGTCATTTTCTGTTTAATAAGTTCAGAATTGAATTTCAGCAAGCATATTTTTTCTTCTTGTCAATAGAGAAATTTTTTATTGACATTTACATATTAGAAATTCAAAATCTTTTACTGTTAACAAGGAGAGAAAAGGATACTGGGATGTTTTTGCTTTTTTCTTTCCTTAAGTTATTTAAAAATAATGTATTTCTCTTAGTATTTATTCATCATTGAACAATAATAATTGATTTTCAATAATAAATTTTTCATGTTCTTTATAAATAATATGTAGATAGCAAGTATTTAAAAAATAGGCTAGTGTCTGGTATTTTTAAAAATAATTTTTTTTTGTATAGATATGCAATCACTAGCTATATTCAAGTTGATTGATACAATTTCTTTGTTTGAATAATATTATTGTAAAGGTTGAAATTTGACACACACTTTTTTAATCCATTAATTAATTTTAATGTTTGAAATTGCCTTACGTACTTCTTAAACTTAATTTTTTTTAGAATGTTAAGTGTCAGTTTATTGGATAGTATGTGTAATTATTAATAGCATTATCTAATAAGCATTTAAAAATTTAGATAATCATTAAATATTTATAAATATTCAATACAAAAAGTCAAATTAAAATCAGGTAATTTTTTAAAAATTAGTGTTCAAACTATTTTTCTTCCTCATTTTTTTACATTGCATGTCTCATGCAGCTGACATTATTTATTTATTTTTTCCTTCTGAGGTAAAAGTATGTCATTCATGTATTTTGAAGAAGTATTTTAACTTCAGAGGTGATGGAAAGTAAAGAAATGAATTACTTTAGTGTAATGAAGAAGTGTTAATTTTCATAAAATCTTTTCTTATCTTGTCCCCCCCTTATTTTTTTGAAAAATTTCTTAGGTTATTAACTTTTATCATTTTGTGTTCTTCCTATTATTTGTGGCATTAAAAACTCACATAAATGCCCTAATATTTTATTTTCATAAAGCATCTAAAATTGACATTTGGTGTAACTATATCCATATTTCCTTGCTTCTTTGCTGTTTTTTTTAAATTTTTTTTTATTTAGTATTAAATTTAATTATAGTTATAAACTTTATAGAAAATGTTAAAAATATCTATCTGTTTTGTAAAGAAACTTCCTTAGTATTCAGCATATTTATATTTTTTGTGCAAGTGATATAATTTTAAAAGAGTCGCAAGATAATCATTTATGAAAGAGGAAAATCTTTTAATCTGTTAAAAAGCATGCAGATAAACGAATTAAAATATTTAAGTAGATATACACTTTTAATAAATGAGTTATTTTAAAGTTTTAATCATTTGTTCTCAGTGGCATTTTTGCTAACTAAAATTGAATTTCTGATTATCTTTAAATTTTTAAATGTATTTAAGCATCCCTATATTTAATTACAAACTGTATAAGGAAATTTAGATCCTACTAAGCAGGATAATTATTAATATTTAATATTTTGCTGAGGATATTATTGTTTGATATTATTTCCTTGATGAAATCATATTTTGAATGATGATAAGAATGTTACCACTTTGGTTTATTTGTGAAATTAATGCAAATTTTATTATCATATATATATATATATATATATATATATATATATATATATATATATATATATATATATATATATATATATATATATATAATATTAAAATAATTACCTTATCATTCTAAGTGTTTTATAATATTTAGATTTAAAATTATGATTATTTAATGCTTGGCTATATAATTCTTAGACTCTCTTTTAGATCTTCATTTTGTACCTATGATATAAGAATTTGTTATAGAACACAGATAGTTTTAAAGAGGAAACAATCATTTGTAATAGATTTTGGGTGTATCTCTAGCCTTTTCTAAAAATGTTTTGAAAATTGTAAAAATTATTCTGAGGATCAAAAGCAGTTACAGATTTAAATTTAATACAATTTTGTTTTTTCTCTTTTGAAATAATTTATTTTATATCATTTCAGTTCTTCCATGTAGTTGAAGTAAATGTTTGATAAAAATGTGTCATAGATTTATATTTAAAAAATGAAAATTATATTGATTGGTTCAGAATATGTACTTAATTAATTCTTTTGAGGAGGAGGAATTTTATTGTGTAAATTTTTATTAGCCTAATCATATTTACTTTTTAAATGTTTAAAAATATATAAAATGTAATTTTATTTTGTTAATGCCCAAAAATGTAATTTTGTTTTGTAATGCAGAATATAAAAATCTTAATTTTATGGAAATAAATATTTGCTTAAAATAGATGCACTCAGAATTAATGTTTAGAAAGAAAGTAATATCAGATTTTAATGTATTTTAATATGTTAAAATGTTATACTACTATGATATGGATTTTTTATCCTTACATTTGAATTAGTAGATTTAAAGGGGGATGAGTCCCCCCTTTTTTGCATAACTTGATAAGAAAATTTCTGTTTTGCAGATACATACAAATGGTTACTAAAGAATGCATTATTTTTTCAGTCTGCATGAGGCATTTTGTATGAAGTAGTTGTTAACTGTACTTATTACTTTTTTTTATGATTGCATTTTGATTATTTTATATATATTTAGCATTAAAAATATTATTGTATGAACAATGATTAATAGAATTCCTCTAATCAAAATTTTAATTATTGTTCAAAAGCTATTTTATATGTAATTTTTTAATAGCTCGATAATGTGTTAATTACATTAATTTTAGTGATTGTACAGAAAAATTATAAAAGTTTAAATATTTTATTATCATCCTTAAACATTTTGAAAGAAAAATAGTCCCTCTTTATAATGACAATCATATAGCAATATTCTATGAAACACAGTAATATTTTAAATTCTTTTCAAATCTATTTCTATTATAGATACGCTATTAGAAATGGGAGCTATTCTTAGAATTAGTTGTTTTAAATTGTTACTTTTGTAATATATCAAAATATCTTTGAAAACATATTGATGTTTTTCCATGGTTAAGGATAAGATACCAATCAAATAAGTATATATAATCATATATCAAATCTTCCATGTAATTTTCTTTTATGAAAATAATAAAAACAAGGAAGGATGTTTATGTAAGAAATCTCAACTTGAGTATAATTTATCCTTGAGCATTTAAGCTAACATTTCTTTTAGAGAAACGACTTAATTATAATATTTTCAGTATGCAAAAAGTTTTGGAGTTTTCATTCAATCGGAAATTGTCTTGGAAGAAACTTGAACTGCAACAACAACAAAAAAGTCCTTTTTTTTTGCATATTATTGTGTTGTAAAAGTTTTAGAAAAATACTGTGCAACATTATAGGAAGTGTCGTCTAATTCTTGCAGATGTTATGAATAGTATATAGAACTGCTTTTCTACTTATAACAATCCAAGATAATTGATAATTTTAATTACTGAGGCTTAGTAGTTTCATTACAGACTATTTAAAACAATCTCTGTTGTAAGCAAGCTTTGTAGCATATGTAAGCTGTAGCTAAGTAATGAAAAAAAAAAAAAAAAGACAAAAAGAATTACGTAGTTAAGAGAATAATTTTAACATATTTTAAAGCACTATCCAATTTTGAAATGTTGATATGAATTTTTGTTTTAAATTCATATAAATTCTGAAAAGAATGACACAGAACTCATGCACAGAAGTGCATTTCATAAAATGATGATTAATTTTAGTTTATTCTTTTATTTAGTGAATTCTTATATAACTACCTTTTTATGAATCCTGCAGCATTCAAAGCTGTAACTTGCAAATGCATTAGTAAAGAAAGATTGCCACATTGCTATGTATTCTGGTAAAATTGAAATATTAGAATATTTAGAAATCTTGAATAGAAATGACTGTAAAAGATGGCAGATTCAATCATTAGTACCTTCATGAAAAATTCTTCTTTTTGTGTGCTTTATGAAAAATGCTTTCAGTGCAACTTGAAAGGAATCAAATTCTGGATTTGATTTCTTATTTTAACATCATTTAAAAGTTATTTACAGATTATTGGTACTAGAATTGAAATATATCTATTATTAGAAATGGTAAACATTATAATTGTAAGGGTTACTTTTAACTATAATTATCCTAAAAGCTACTGGTAGACTGCTGATTGTGAAGCAATTTCATCTCAATTTTTTTTTAGATACCTCTAATTTTTTTCTAAGTTTTTACTTTATAGATTATTGGTATTTTTTTAAAAATTATAATTTGTATTTAATTTTTAATAAAATTTATTCTAGCTTTTATCTTTATTTATTGGACTGAGATGCGAGAGTAAAAAACATACCTTTTGACTTCATTATTTAATGCAATTTATTAATACGAAAAAGAATGAATTTTGAATGTTTTTCTCACAGATATTTGTTTAAAAAGTTAACAAAAAAAATCTTTATAAATAGATTCACTTTTTCCCCCTGTGTATCGAAAATTCATATTTTGATAATTATAATTATAGTTTTATTTGTAAGAATGTTTAAGCAGTTGATTAGAAATTGTCCTTCAACCTATTAATAAGCTACATGTCAGAAAAATATTGAATTCATTTTAGCTTTTAATGAATATAGTTGCTAGAATTAAAGAAAAAAAAATCTTAATAATACATATATACTGATAATTTAATGATTTAAAAATGGTATAATTTATGTTAAAAGCTGATGATTTACTTATATTTTTGTTTTTGTTTTAGAATACTCTTATTCTGTTTCGATATCAATTTTCACAAAGTATTCAATTACGCTAAATATTTTAATCAGAACATTCTTGGTTAAGGTCGTTTATTTATTATAATATACTTATTATTGTAATTTACTTATTTTTTCTAACCTTTTACTATATATCGCGGAAGTTTATTTGCTCTTTTAGTTTAAAAGATGAAATTAAAATTTCATTCACACAAAGAATTTTACGTTTATATTATCCACATTTATCTTAAAAACGAATTATTGCTGTTTTCTTTTGTTCATTAAAACGAAGGGTAAAACTTATGGTCCAGCTGATTTGATTAGTAAACATAAGCTTAGTAAAAATGAAAGCAAATATAAATTTAATAAAAGTAAGCTTAATTAAAGTAAGTTAAAATAAAAAAAAAAATGCTTAAATAAGTGCTCATTTCTTTCGATAGTACTGTAAAAAAGGGGTTATTTTGTCTTATATACCTGTGCTGTGGAATCTATGCCCTTCCCTTTCTTTGCTGATGAAATTTTTTTAGCAGACAAAATTTTAATAAATTTAGAAATCGAGTTTGTTTGATTTAACATAAGATATGAATAAATAAAGGAATCAGGAAAAAAAAAAAAAAAAAAAAGGTTTTAAATGAATTGCATCGAGTCATTTGATCTCCTTTGTCTTTTGTTAGTAATTAAGAAATAAATGTCCTTCAAAAGTTTAAAAATAAGCTATTCGGCTACTTAATGATTATTTTAATAATTTAATGTGTAACAAAAGTTTTTAACTATATTGATCAACTTCTAAATGTATAATTACGGAACTGCACTAGGAAGATTTTTTATACGACTGCTTTTGTAGTTCCCTAAACTTTTTTTTTTGTTCAAGATTACTTTTTTAGTCATCGTTCATTGCCCTTATCTCTTTCCCGCGTATTGGCATTTATGAAAGAAAAAATAATGTTTTAAGGAAGAAGTGAACCGTTAATGGATTTTGTAAAGAGTTGTTTTTCGAAGATTTTAAGGTACATTTTAATCTTTTTTGAAAAAATTGCTTTATGTGTGAAATTAAAATTTCGCGATGTTCACGATGTTATCTAACTTTTCAGAATTAAATTGACGGCCATTAGGCAATTTAAAATTTTGTGATTGACGAGATTTTCGACTTTAACAAGCTTTTATTTCCTTTTAAAAATCAGATTTCAAAACGCTTAATTTTACTTTGAAAATATTTGAAGAATCATCTTTTTCCCCCTACCATTCGAAAAGAGAAAAAAAAGGGCCTTGATTCAGGTTAAATAACGAATATCAGATTTTAAATTTTAAGTCAAAGCTTTTTTTTTAAATACGAGAAAGTTGAATTTTTAATACGAAATATCAAAACATAATAATCTTTTATATCATCACGAATGTGTGTAAATACAATTTTAAAAGAATGAAAAGTATTGTAAAATATATTTCAAATATTTTAAAATTAAAGAAAAGTCACTGCCATCCTCGATTTATTCGGGAATGGCATTGCTATGGAAACGGATTCATTGACATGCAAGTGTTTTTGTTCTCACTTGGTACTACCATTAAAATACAGAAATAAAATTAATGTTACGGAAAAATATAGAAATGAAATTTTACGATTGATTTTTAATTAAAAATCCAATTAAAATTTTGAAAAGATCATTTCTTAAATAGCATCTTTTACTGCAGAATAAACAAGGATCATATTTGGTAGCTCTGGATCCAATGGTGTATCCCGAGATCATTTTGAATGATTTTTTTTTCTTCGTGTGTTTCTAACGATGAATGTCACAATTTACAGATTGTACACCAGTTTGTAAAAGCATGTCAAAAAGTTTTTCATTTTCATTCATAACCTGATTCTGTTAACACATTAAGAATGGATTTTCGTGTTGTATATTGATATCTTAGTTTGATTTATTTCCATCTTGCTCTTTTCTATTCAAATTTATGAGGGATTTATATAAAGAGTATATTTCGAAGAAAATGGACAAAAATTTTGTTCTATTAAAAAAAATTAGATTTCTTTTTTGTGATATGCGTGTTACAGCTGTTAAAGTAAATGGTTAAATGAGTGGTTAATCTATCGATTAGGAGAAAAATAATTTTGCATTATGTATTTGGATTTAAATACTGCAGTTTAGTAAAAAAATAGAAATAATACATTTAAAAAGTATAATCTAATAAAAAAATATTTCTTTCGGTATACAGTACACTCCCGATTATCCGCGGAATTGGGTGACGCGGCCGCCGCGGATAACAAAAATCGCGGATAATCCGAAAAAAGCTAAAAACGGGTATAGCAAAAGAGAAAACAGTCATTCCAACTTTGAAAAATCGTTTTTTGTACAATAAAACGTAAAATAAACAGCAGGAAATGTTTAACTAACGCTTAATATTTTAGTATATCATTCAAAACTAACCTAAAATGCATTTTGTTAATGAAAACAGAAAAGTGCTTTGTATTTACGAGAGGCGTCAAGGATGCACAGAAAAATTAATACATATGTACTGTTTTAATACTGTAATGTATTATCTAATTACAAAAGCATAACTGCAAAACTGCACCTTTTTTGGGGAAAAAAAAAAAAAACTTTGTGCGGCAGGCGCGGATAATCCGCACCGCGGATAACCCGCTCGCGGATAATCGGGAGTCTACTGTATATAATTTAGCATAGTTCAATAAATAAATATGGAATATAAAATGTATATGCGTAATATTTAGAATTTAAAGGAAGTCAATACTAAAAAATCTAATTTTCTCATTCTAAAAGCTACATTTTTCAATAATTCTTATTCGGTAGTAGTTGTTCTTTAGTGACGTTTCAGGTCTTTTAATGCTTTATAAGCTGGCAGATAATTGCGGTATTTCCGTATTTTCTTTATATTCAGTGTAGGAGCATAGTTTAGTTTCTACCATTTCGAATTTAATTCCGATTTTCATATTTATTTTTACCATGTACTTTTTGTAAACCTAGGAAAGCAATATAAACATTTCCATTACTGGATGTAACGCTATTTATTTTCTGTCCGGTTTTTTTTTTATTATTTTTCATGGCATCAAAACTCCTATTTCCTTTTGAAGAACTAAGTGAATTGAAATAACTTGTGTATATTTTGCACCGCATTGAGCATTGTTCGTAATCCTTTGCGAAACACGGATTTATTCGGGGATGGCATTGCTATGGAAACGGATTCATTGACATGCACAGTGTTTTTGTTCTCTCTTGGTGCTGCCATTAAAATGCAGAAAAGTAGTTTTATTTTGTGCCTTCAGTTATTTATTTCGAAGTTTTTTTGTAGAGTTAATATAAGCTACTAAAAAAAAGTGTACATTGGTGAAACGTTTCCCGGTTCTTTTGAAATCATTGGTTTATTTTTTTATTTGGTTTGTCGTACTGCTTTCATTGCATTGCTATATTAAATCAAATGTAAATGATGTTAGGCTATGAAATAAAAGTAAAAATCATTGCAACTGAGCATGCGTTAATAGGGCGAATCAATTGAAAAAAGTAAATACTATCTTGAAAAAAAAAAAAAAAAAAAAATGCAAGTTCTGAATCGTTGTGGAGGGGGGGGGGAATCCCGTGCATACTATTTTTAAAGTTCTTAAATAAAAATTAAAAAAAAATGAAAGTGAATAATAGTTTTCTTTATTAGATTTCAAATGAAAAAAAAAAAAAAAAAAACTAATCAGAATGATGCTGGGCATGCGAATGAATTCATGAAACTGGTCATTTGTCAAAAACAAAAACTGAAAAGTTAAATGTTGTCTTTTGAAACATCAAAAGTGGAAGTTAATACAAATATTAAAACGAGGGAAAAAGTGATTTATCACTTCATTTTGACCGCTTTAGCGAAATAAGCTTCAATCGTTATCATGTTTTTTAAAACTATGGTTTAATTACATAACAATGCTTGATATTAACTGTCTTTGGATCTTAATAAAAAAGCTTACGTGTATTGGAACTCTGCAGACCACAACCCCTTTGATCTGGAGTTACAAATTTGATAGATATATACTTTGGGAAGCGAACATTTGTATGTTGGTGCGTTTTTAAATTTAGAATTTTAATTAAAAATCAGGCAAATTGTTGGCGTTTCTTTACGATACATTCTGAAAATATTGCAGTACAAATATGATTTTTACATCTTATAGCTCAAAAAATGAATTTGTCTTATAAATTTTTCTTATTTTTAATAATTAAAAAAAATTTAAGTGTATTTTACAACAATATATTTCATTGCTAAGTGAAACTCAGATCGTTTCTATTGTTTTTATTAATATTTTATTCTGGTTTTATTCCATTGTTGATAACCAATATATGAAGATTGGTTATCAACAATGGCTTAGTTTACAATGCTGAATACATATCAATATAAGGTATGTTTTTAATAAAAACTTTGAATTTTGGTTGTATTTGCTATTAAGGATTAACTTCAGAATCAAGTATTGGTGAAAACTTTAAAATTGCATTCATTTTTTAAATATTATTGCTCTATCCTATGATGTAATTGGATGTATAAAAATATTTACTGATAATCACAGGCATAGGCAAAATGAACAGAAATGTGTAAAGCTTCTAAAATGATACGAGTTAATGCAATCAAAGCTCGAAATTAATATATATATATATATATATATATATATAATATAAGCTATTAATGAGGTACATCCAAAATATTTACCTGAAATTCTTATCAATTAATTTCGACCGATGAACTGGTCATCAAAGGCGACTGTTGTGATATGAAAGGAATAAATATTAGACTGTCGGATAAAACTTTACGTTGATTTGTTGGGTAAAAGAATAAATGTTAGATAATTTGGTAAAATAATTAAATATTAGATAAGGGGATACAAAGTATGATAATGACAGTATTTAGAATTATGACAATAATGGAATTTTAGACAATATAGAATAATGATAAAAGATAGTAATAGAATAATGACAAAGTATTTAATGACAGTAATAGAATTTTCCTGAAGCCGAAGCTTAAAAAAACTAAATAAAAAACTAATGTACCTGAAACTGTATAATTTTGCATTTAATTGATTGTCTTACTTAACTGCACTCGGCACATGAATTTAATGATACAAATGATCTCATTTAATTTTCTGTCCTAATTTATTTGCAGATGTAATGAAATAAGAGTTAATAAAATATTTAGCATGAGAATAAATGGGATTGTATCTAGAATTACAAAAGGTTAAAATTATGTTTCGGCTGTTGAGGCTTAGCTTCTTTTTCTTCGCTCGGCATATTTAGCTTTTAAAAAATGAAATAATCGCTCTAATAATTCGGTTTCGAACCTAAAAATTGGCAACCAAGATATTTTTATCTCCTTGATTTCATTTATTTAATCGAATTAGTTATATTTTTTTAATATTCCAAGAAATTATTTAAAAAAAATTAATCTTACCTAGCCTAAAATGTTAAAAACTGTGCGTTTGATATAAATTACTAATCGTTTAACAATAAGTTCTGAATGTAATCAATTTGAAACTTTATTATTCTATTAAGGATGCAGCGACGTAGTAGAAGTAACATTCGTAAGGAATGACGTGTGAAATCTGTACTAATAATAAAAGTGAATGTGTACATATGTGAGTTCGCGCCCGGACCGTTTAACCTAGAACTACTTAACTTGGCACCATATATTCTGGAGGCTGAAAATGCAAACAAATCGCGGAATTTTTAAAAATTTTTTTTATAAATTTTGATTAGAAATTAAGCGAAATTTTAATGTTTTTCCGCGATAACTTCGGAAAATATAACAGTTCATAAATCATTTTTACATCATCTTAAAAAATTATCTTTTGGATAATATCAAATTATTTGCTTATAGCTTTTTTCTATTTTTCAAAAATATTTTAGTTGTACTTTAGATAGTTTTTATTGTTGAAGTGAGACTCAAATTGGTTTTATTGTTGCTACTAATACTTCATTCTGGTATTTCCTTTGATGGTGAAAGTGTAAATTACGGTTTATTTTCCTATGATTTCTCTTTAAAGTGCGCTTTTATTATATTTTTGAAATTTATTGTACTTACAATTAAGGCTTAACTTCAGAAATAAAAAAATACAGAACATTTTTATAAAGTTCGTCTATTTTTTTTTTTTTTTTAACACTGCCACTCTTTCATATAATATAGTTGAATGTATAAAAATATATTGTCCCTTTTATCGCTTGAAAATTGCTTTTTCATGTTAGTGTGTTGAACTTTGTGTTAGAGAAATTTTTTATTGAATATTCTTGTGAGTTACTGCATAAATTATGAAAAATATTATAAATTACTTTTTAAACTTCAATACTAACCTTTCTGTTCTTATAATAAAATAAAAGTTTGCTTTCATCAAGGGAGTTTTTGTATTCCGGATAATGAGGTATAAGAAGGTGAACGTTCAGCTCCACGGTTATTAAGATCAGCCGCATATTTTCGTTTTTAATTGTATTATGATTTCGTAGATCTGGACTTCATGAGGGTGACTAATATACATAAAATTGAAACAAAGCAGGTGTAAGACTATTAACATAATGCGATTTTCATATTTCTCACAAAAATAATTTATTAATGGGATCGTGAACATCAAGTTACGCATGAGTTGTCCAATTAAAAGTAAATACTACGAATATTCTCAGACCATCTGTTCGCCGATGATGGCTAATATTTAATATAGTCTAATATTGATTTATGAATACGAAGAGAGAGAAAGCCATTTGAGTAATTTATCTGATCACATAATATGAAGACATATTATTAAATAAATTTAACATTAATTCCTTTTAAAAAATCAGTGCAATGTTAAATGAAATTACCTACTGTGAATAAGCTTATTCAATTCAATATGCGAAATTGTGTTTATATATCTTCTTTATATTTATATACTCTTCGCATATATAATTTTGTACATATATGATTTAAATTCAACGAATATTATTTTTTCACTATTTTATTACATTAAAATTTTATTTTGTTAATTATCAAACATTTTATATTATTTGAGCAACTGATTTCTCGAAAAGACATTTCGCAATGAATGATTCTAAGAACAACTGCTCATAATAATCGTATGAGCCATGGTTTTTAATTTAAATTTGTAGATAATATATATATATATGTAGCTTTAAAGTATTGAGTTTTAGAATAGCTATAGTTTTTTTTTCAATTAATATTATCCGTTTCTGCAATATATATATATATATATTTCTTGGCATTTGGAAAACGAAGTTTTAAATGGGGATCGAAAGTATTAAAACTATTTAAATATAATTATGCTTCTTATTTTTATAAAATTAAAATATTGTAGATGGCATTAACTATTATATTTCCAACATATTAATATCTTTTGTATTTAGTTATTCGTTATTTTTGTCCATTTACGGTCTGTTTATTTTTAATATAAATGACTCGTTCCTGGAAGTTGAACAGTATTTTTCTATTCCCAAGTGTTGTTTAAAAATATTTGTTATTGATTATTTTAATTTTTCTCAGTTGTGAAGAATTATAATTGGCTAGTTTCTTTAAATAAATGCACATGCAATTCTGTTTGATGACAGTTTTGTCCATACCTTATGACCTTCAAAAATGGAGCAGTTTTGAGTAAAAATGCTTAATGATGGTAGTGTAGAAGTAATGCGTCTCAATTACTTTTGGTTCTTCAGCCCGTAATCATTGAAGCATGGTTTGATTTGCTTTTATCCTTATTGTCTGGTTTCGGAAGTTTTTATATTTTGAAATGCGACTTTAATAAAAGGAATAACTAAAATTTAAAATTTGTTAGTAGAGGAAATAATTATTTTAAAAGGAAAACTGTTCAGACCGAGAGCAAAAAAGTTAACTGATTATAGATTCTACTTTACTTCCCCTTCCTTAAGGCCTTAATATATTTTTGCGTAAAAGATACTTCTGAAATACTTATTTATTAAATTATCTTCAAATCGATTTTTTTTAAAGATTACTTCTTGTTTAAAAAAAATGTTTCTTCTTTGCTGCTGTAATAACTGCAATGAAAGCTTTCATAACTTATTACTTCTGTATTAACTGGATTTTGTTGCTGTCGTTTGTTTTTGCTTATATCTCAGAATCAAAAAGTCAAGTATCGGTTTATGGTTAAGTAAAAAGATAAGTTATTTTACAGTTTTTGATAAAATGTTTAAAAGTTTGATTGTGTGTTCATTATTTAGTTTACTTAAATTATCTTTTGCTTTATTTATTTTTTCTAACTGATATTCGAAATTCTGAGTGAAGTATATGCAAGTTGAAATCTTTCTCGTAGATCAGAAGATCGTTGTGTTTTGTTAAAGAAACTTTGATAATAATAAATATCTTGAAAATATATTTATTATTATCAAATTTAATTAATAAGAATTTATTATAAATGTATTTTTTTTCTTGCTTACGACTTATTGAAACCGTTTCTTCACATGGATATGAGTAAATAATCTTAAAAGAGTTCTTTCTTTATTTTTTTTTTCAAATTCTGAATATGTATCTATTAAAGATTAATTGTTACTTTCAGAATTTAATATCAGAATTTTAAAATTCGTTGTTTAATTTTATAATAATACAAATCTAAATTCATAAATGTTCTGTCAATACATCTGTCAATGATTGTTAGCATTCAACGCCCTTGTTCATACAGTGGTAATCCATCAAAATTTTCGATTAGTTTTCCCTTAGAATCCATACTATTAAGTCAAAATTCATTATAGTGATCTATTTGGTACTGTGTCCTCGTTTCATCGACCCCGTGGCGTCGTTGTACTACTAGACTTCTGGAAAATCCGTTTTCCTAGACATTTATATCATTCCATTACTTTTTATTAAGCCTTTTTAAGAAAGGAGTGCAACACTTTTGGACCTGATATATGTAAAATGGAAGGGGGAATCCTGCTAGATTGAACTGATTGAGGTAACTTAGAAATTCCCTTTAATTTACAATCTAATAGTATTAAAGGCGTTTGTCCCCTTACATAAATCCCGGGTCATAAATATTCATGCATGAAATTTGCAAATAAATAGTTTGTAATTTGTGGCCAGGAACGGTTAAACTGTTGGAATAATTATTCCCTCAAGATGTCTTTATCCGTCGTACGTTTATTTTGATACCCTTTTGAAGACTGGATTCTTGAAGAATGT
This sequence comes from Argiope bruennichi, assembly GCF_947563725.1. Taxonomy (NCBI): domain Eukaryota; kingdom Metazoa; phylum Arthropoda; class Arachnida; order Araneae; family Araneidae; genus Argiope; species Argiope bruennichi. The sequence goes on from NC_079152.1 coordinate 84,497,244, forward strand.
ACCATCTCTTGTTTCATTATCATAATAATTTGATCTTTACTTGTGGTTACTTTATATTTGTGTGTATTTTATGCCTTGTAGGTTTTGAAATTTTGTGTTTCTATTTGGTATAAGTTTTTTTTTTTTTTTTTTTTTTTTGTAGTTGTTTAACAAATAGTCATATTTTCTAATTAAATAAAATATTTTAACCATTGTATTTTATGCAGTTTATTATTTATTATAATCATGATTTATGTTATGAAACAAAACATCAGCTTCATTTAGTGTACTTTGTATTCACTTTTTAAAATTATACCGAGGTATTGGTAGTTAATTATCCTTATTTAACTCAACTCCAATCTATTGCACAATAGATTATTAATAACACAATAATTAATTTTGAAGCATGTAGCGTTAGATTTTTTTTTCTATAACGTTTTGCATAAAATCTCATCTTGTATCTCATTTTGTCCATTGGAAAGTCAATTCCCAATTATATGTCTGCGTCTTTCATAATTTTTCAATGGATTTAATTAATGCCTCAGTTTATTTAGGTATGCTTATGCTGTGCTGTTATTTGTTCTTTCCTTGTCGTCAGAAACGAGTTTTGAATATGAAAAAGGCGGAATCTAGTAAATTTACAGAACCATTTTTAATGAATTGAAAATTAGGTACTCTTCCGAAGAAAAATGTCACAGAAAATGCAATAACATTTCATTAAAAAGAGTTTTTATAAACACACTTGTGATGGTATAAGAAGCAATAGACATTTTTTTTATATCTTAATTATTTTCTAGGTTTTAATCTTATGATCAGTTCTTTCTCCATCTCATTACCAGAGGGCACCATTGAAATAAAAGTTTTACCCAATTGACTGATGGAAATAGTGAAATAGTGTATTGCCATCAAGAATATACAAGTATGTGAAATTTCAAAATTAGCGCATTTAGAAGCGAGTGAAAATTCATCTAATTCTACAACTATAACTTCAGTCAAAATTCCATTTTTACAAGGATGAAATAAGTCAAGTTAAATGAAAGTATTGTGTTCATCTAAAAGCGAGCGGAATTTAACTACTGTTTTATGCAGTTAACAAAAATTTTCAAAATTTTAGGAAAATGATTAAAGCGAGCAAATGTCTTAGAATTTGCTATATTTGTAATTTTGATGCATAAAAGAATAATAGCCTGTTCCATTACAAAATTAAAAAACAAAAATCATTCTGATAAAATCATTTATTTAAAGACTAGAAAATTGCGTCATAATTTACACGAATTACACCAAAAATGTGACTTGTTTATTAAAATTTATGGTAATTATAGAGATTTATGTTGCACGTTTAATTTGAAGATTGAATTTTTCTCGAGGGAAGTAAGAAAATGTGTTTTGAATTAAATGCAATTGAGACTTTTCAAAAAGTAATATAGCATCCCTTGAACTACATTCTGTACTGTTTTAACGCTTTTATTATGTTCCTTTATCTGACTTTTAAGAATAAAATTTAATATTCATTTAAAAGGAAAGATTACCGAGTGTCTATTGTCCTCAATTTTGCTAGTCATTTCAGACTTTTCAGCTCTATTTAATTTACTTTAGTAAAAGAAATGCTAGTTTTTGTTCAGGGGTCCGATCATTATGAAGTAACTAATACTTTCTCTTTCTAAAATTTAAGGGTAATTTTTTTCAGTTATTGAAATTCAGTGAATATTTACTGTACATTGACATCTACTAAATTTAAAATTGAATTTACTTAAGGGGAGAATGGACTTTATTAGACACTTTTGAGAATTATTCAGTCAGGATTATGAATTTTTTATGTATATATATTAAAATATAAGTACGTCAAATTTCTTAAAAAAAAAAACATTTTAAAACAAAATGTATAGTTTTTAAAAATTTCAAAATATTTCTGCGAATAAATTCTTAAATTTGTTTATTATTTTTTTTTCTGATTACCCAATGTAAAAGTATTTGGAACAAAACTACGTATAATTTTGTAATTCCAATTAAATGCTAATTTCTTACAAATATTTTTATGCACACTTTCTGAAATGTCATAGGAATTTTACGTTTTTCAGAACTAAAATTTAAAATTGACTTTTAACGAGCTAAAAAACTCTTAAAATAAAATGCGTATCCCATTTTCTTATAATGTTTGACGGAAATCTTTATTGGCAATTTCATTTAATTTCTTCAAAAATTAAGACACCTGGAACATTTCAAAGATATTTAAATCTAATTAGAATATCATTTTGAGAAAAATCATTAAGATGTACTTTTTTTCTTCTTAACCCTTCAAATATTTATTTTATTGAACAATACATTTTATAACACTATCTTAATTGAATATAAACACAAATTTTGGTAATGAAACGATAAAAATAAAATTGCACGTTTTCGTCCATTTTTGCTTATTTCAAAGTCTTCTGTCCCCTTAACTGAAAATATTTGAATTCCAAGTTACATTTCATGAAAAATTAAAAAAATTTGTAGTAAAAAATTGTATTTGTTGAAAATGAAAAATATTTTTTTAAAAATGAATTCTGTACAGAAGTACAAATAAAAACAATAAACATTCAAATATTAAATACTTCGCAGTTTATAATTCCTTCAAAGCAAGCATATCGTTATAAAGGAAAATTATCTTTTGAATTATTTGTTTGTCGATGATTTCTGGTAGAATAGCTGATTGAATTTTTAATTGGTTTCCAAATAAATATGAAGACACTTTATCCGTAACATTCAGAACATTTCTGCTCGAATTCGGTTCTTTTTTGTGTAATTTATTCAGAACTACGCTTATTATAATGCAAATAAAGGACTATTTTTTATTTTCCATGATAAATTAATTTGAATCATCCATTTTTAAATGACGAATCTTTTCATTATTATCATTTGGATCCCTTTATAATAGAGATAAGAGCAAAGAATATTTTTAGAATTGTAATGTCACTGCAGTCACTTAAGTACCATATTTCAACAGCTTTTGGGAATTGGACTCAATTATTGGGGAATTAAATTTTTCTGCTCAATGGATTAGGCTTTATTAAAAGACTTAAGGCAGAGAATTTGACTAACGAAGCCTCATTAGAAAAGTGTTACTTTTATCTCATTCTCTTTGCATCTCGTTAGCATTTTCTTCGATTCGGTGCTCAAAGGTACTTTCAAAAGGTTTTAATACCTCTTCATCCTATCTTTGTATTTTGCGAATTTGGAATTTCTGTTCTTTTTTTTTTAAATGTATAATTTTGTTTTCCAAACTTTGTAAGAGGGGAAATTAATATCAGAACTGGATCAAGAACTTGCATTTCTTAATGAGCCTTCATCTGACTTGAGCAACATTATCATTTTACTGGCGTTTTTAAAAAAAAACATCGGATCGTGAATTCGAGCGAAACGAAATAGAATTGCTTTTGAGCTCATTATGCGCACATCTGCTACTTAGGAATGTTATTTAAGTGTTAGTGAATGTTGTGCTTTGATTTATAATTGCACTTTGTGTACTGCGAGAAAGCATATTTCGTGCTTATTTATAATGATCCTAATAATAAGTTTGCACCTTAAGCTATCATTGAAGCTGTAAACTAGAATACGTGGGAAATACGCATAGTAAAGATGATACCATTAAGAATGATTTGGATGAAAAAATAAACCAGCATTAATACCCAAATATAATAATCTAAAAGTATGTGAAAACTAAGATGATAATTGAGTTAAGTAATTTAAATGACGTTACTAGTTTAAATTTGCATGTTGGAAGTTTTATAATAAAATTTTAAAAAAAATGTTTTCTTGTTACATTAGCATTGCTTTGACAATACCTAATTAACATTATTTGAAATACCTAACAACATTTATGTATTGTTGCACTTACTGTTGCTCTTTGTGATATTCTTGTTAGTTTGCCTTTTATGAGATATTCTAAAACAGAATTAAAAGGTTAAAAAAAATTCATACTATAGGTACTTCAAACGATCTTAAAATAAACTAGCATGATTTAAAAGAGAATAGTTAGTACAAAAAATAATTAAAATGAAACTAAAAAAAAACAACCTAAATAAAAAGAAAGGTCTATTATGATATTTCTAACTCTTGTTTGAAGGCCGTTTTTCAATTCCATTATTTTATTATATGTGCTTTTATCGCATTGAGCCACCGATAAATTAAAAATAAAAATCAAGATGTTTCCTTTAAATCATAATTCTAATCAATAGAAAGTGATATAAAAATTTTGTTGTGAAGTTGCTAGTTTAGCAGTATTTGTATAATTCATTTCGTAATTTGTATAAATAAAAAAACGTTCGCAATTGTAATTGTTTCTTTCAATTACTAGCTGAAATACATTGTGAGGCAGAACTTCTTGGTTTATGTTATTCTGCTCAGTTTAAGTAAAATTTGATCTCAATTATAATACGTAAAATTTTACTTTGGACTTCGATCTCATACGTTTTAAAAACTTACATCATTAACTAATATTAGTGGTAGTTACTTATATTAGCTGTTATGAGAAGATAATTTGACGCATTTTCTTTTTTCTTTTCTGTCTTCCAAAATTGCTTCAACCAAATTTAATTTGGTTTTAATTAGAATTCTTTATTGTATTAATATTTCTTTGATCAATTAAATTATTTTAAGTCATATTAATTTTGTTGACCACGTATATTAAGATACTGACTTGCGTTGAAGCCACTTGATAAATTTTTTTTTGTGCATCTGTTACCACTCGAAAGAATATTCCGTCGCAGTGTTATTAACGGCCTTTGTTTAACGAGACTCGGAGGAAAGTGAAGGGGGTTCCCTAAAATAAGCGGAAACTCAAAGTGGTCTACATGGAATGAATGGCCAGTAGCTAAGCGAATGTCGGTCGCCAAAGTTATCGATCCTTGTAAATATGCCTTGAAAAGCGAACTTATGGGAGTCAGGGTGTGGCCTCGCATTCACTCAACAGTTAGCCACTGAGCAGTTACATTGTCTCGACCGTTCCCTCTTGTTTTCTTTGCGGAGGCTATTTACTGTTCGCCGCAAATGGCTTCTAGTAGGTGGCATTGGCATAATTTGTGCACATAGGATATCAAGATTACTTCTAATAAATTACTTTTATGTATTATAAATAAGCTTGGAAATAAGATTTCTTTTGCTTGTTCAGCGAGCATTGTGCCCAGTTATATATTTTATTCAGTACTGACTGTTTTGTTTGCTTGCTTTTTCATTCGAGCAATGGTATTTGCAAGAAAAAAATAATCTATTATGTAAAGTGGATTTGCGAGTTTATTTTCCAGCTTCTTATTGGTTATAAACTAGATGGATATTAATGTAATACCAAACAAATAAATTTTGATATTTGTGGAGAGAGATTTATATTATAAAGAAAAACTTGTTATCTGTATTGCAGTGCTTTTTAATGAATGTTATAGTTTATTCTTTATCTGGGTCAGATCAATCTCTTTAGAGATCTTTAGGTATTGCACATTTTTTTGATGGAGGAGGGTGAGTGGGTAGCTTCCTTAATTCCAAAACCTGTAATTTTTTTTGATTTTAATTTAATTTCTTTATGACTACTTTTTAAACAACAGATGTAATGACAAACTGAGCTAAATTTTTAATTATGGATCAACTTCATGACAATTAGTGTAAATATCTGATTTAAAAATATTTTAAATTTAAATTAGAAATAATTTTAAATAAAACGGTAAGCGATCATAATTTTTTTTTTAACGCATCCTAAATATTCTAATGCAAAATTTGTCAGAGCTGTTAAGTCGAGAGCAAAATTGTTGAGTAAGTCAAACAACTACGAAAACATTGGACCATACTGATCTGTAAACGAATTTAAAGACACTCAAGCGCGCGCACATATTCCTAGGAATAATGTTCTGAAATTTAAATAATAAGATTTTTCGAGTAGGCGGTTCTTTGTAAATCAAATGAGTGATCCTTTTGCATCAAATGAAGGCATAGAATTTAATTACCTTGAAAATATCGCAAATAAAAAAAATCTCGCAATTTTGAAATTCCAGGAAGTTGGGAAATTTTTAAGTGCTTTGGTTATTTAATAACTCTGCCTTTTTTTCCCCACTAGTTTATTTTTGTCATTTAATATGAAGTTGTTCCTTCTTCCAGGCTGTAAGTAACGCAAATCAGTCTTTTTTAAAGATTGTATTTTTTTGCTTTCAAAACGCTTTACTTAAAAATATTCATACTTATCGATATTGCAAAGGAAGTCTAATACTATACTAATATGTTAAGTTATAGCATAATCAATTCTGGGTATGTTGAAATTAATCAATCTACAAAAATAAGATTTTTGCAATCTCAATTGCACAAACAAATCGAAAACGTAACAGACGAAAGAAGCTCTTATTAATTTTTGAATAATAAGCAATTTGATAGAATTTACATATAATTAAACATTTTTAATGAATTGCTTCAAATGAATTGACCGTAATTAATGGTTGGAATTATTTTCTCTTGCAAAAATTTTGAAATTTGACGAATGTGGACGTCATCAATATTTTCTCAACCTCCAAAAGCAATTGTGTATCCGCACTTGAGATTTTGACCCATAGTTTAAAGAAATATCTCATACATCCATGACATTGGATATCGCATTCCTCCAGAAATTCTGTTGTCTAAAGAAAAGCACTTTTTATCTAACGTCATGCGATATAAACGTGTGTGAATTTTGTGGACTTTTTTTCTCTCTATTTTTTTCTTTACTCAATATGGCTCATTTTATACCTTTTAGGATGTTGAAAATCAAATAAGTGCTAAATTTTCAATTAATTTCTTTTGTCCGATTGGACTTAAAATTGACATAGTTCTATTATTTTAATATCCAAGCCGCATATCAAATTTCTTTTATATATCTCATTGTGTACGCGAGACAAAAATTATAAAATCTACCAGTTGATAAATTTGGTCCAAAATTCGATACATATCTATAATTCTTGTAATAAAACCCGCCTATCGAATTTCGACCATCTAGTTCATTGCGATTTTCAATAATCTTGCTCTAGATAGACCAATAGGGATAATTCCAGAAAGTGTTTTTTATTACTCTGAGAGGGCAGAAATGGGAAGGTTATCACAGTCCGGGAGTAGAATTTTTGATGTGTATAAAACTTTTCTCCTGATTTTTTTGTATTCCAGAAGTTAAAAATTGTTCTTCTAAGTGTATTAGGTGCTTGCATGTATTCTGATAATTTTTTTTCACTTTAAAAATGAATTTATTGAGGAAAAATTGGTACAATATACAGTACACTCCCGATTATCCGCGGAATTGGGTGGCGCGGCCACCGCGGATAACAAAAATCGCGGATAATCCGAAAAAAGCTAAAAACGGGTATAGCAAAAGAGAAAACAGTCATTCCAACTTTGAAAAATTGTTTTATCTACAATAAAACGTAAAATAAACAGCAAGATGTTTAACTAACGCTTAATATTTTAGTATATCACTCAAAACTAACCTAAAATGCATTTTGTTAATGAAAACAGAAAAGTGCTTTGTACTTACGAGAGGCTTCAAGGATACACAGAAAAATTAATACGTATGTACTGTTTTAATACTCTAATGTATTATGTAATTACAAAAGCCTAACTGTAAAACTGCACTTTTTTGAAAAAATCAGTCAAAAAAAAAAAAAAAAAAAACTTTGTGAGGCAGGCGCGGATAATCCGCATCGCGGATAACCCGCCCGCGGATAATCGGGAGTCTACTGTACATCAATCAAAATATTTTCCATCATTTTCTACAACTTTTTCCCATTTACGTCGAATAAGTCTAGCAATCGATTGTCTTCGAATTTGTTTAGTCCTCCAGGCCGTTCTTTTTCATTGACATCGAAGTCACCACTCTTTAAATCGTTGAAACCAAAACCGACAATTTGGATATGATGGAGCAGCATCACCATAAGTTTCTAAAAGTGTCTGATGGGCTTCGGCAGCAGCTTTCTTCTTCAAATCAAACAAACAAACAAAAAAAGCAATGAATGTCGAAAATGCAATTTGGAGCGTTCCGTGATAGGGGTCTTTATACACTAAGTAATTCAATAATACTAAATGGAAAACTTTCAAAATAATAACAATATGGTAAAACCCAAAACCATTGTTGTTTATATAGATACTTCCCATATTTACTAATAGATGTCGCTGATTAAAATACATACAAGCACCTTATAATACTGAAGCTCAATTTTCTAATAAAGAATAAATTTTATAACTGCAAAAGGGGGAATTTAGTGAACTACGAAAAGTAACGGGTAGAGATTGTACTCTTAAATATGTTCTTTTTTCCTTTTTCGAGAAAAGCAGCGTGTGTGAAAATATTGGGGTTCTTTAACCACACTTCTGTTGAAAATATCTTTTCTTCAGTTTAATCTATTCTTTTATATTCTTATTTATATTCTTTAAAAGCAAGAATAATAAAATCGATATAAAGTGGAACTTAAGTTATGTATTGGATGAATGATCGGTACTCTCTTTAATTATCTGCCTCGTTTTTATCATTTTGAAATCTTTACGAGTTGCTGTAAAAATAACCGAAAAAATGCAGACAATCGAAATTGACTTAGCTCATCTTTTGGATTCTTGCAGTACAGAAGTATCGTGTAGCGCCGAAGTGTTCTTAATACTTAATCGGATTACTATAGGGAAAGATGATTTCATGGGTTTCTTCTCTTCATTCTCATTTCTTTCTTTCTTCTTCTTTTTTTAAATCTTGATGACTACGTTGTTTACAATGGATAAAAAATAATTGATTTCGAAAAAAGCGCCTGTCCCACTCTTTTGTGTTGAGAAAATCTGTTTAAAAAGTAGTTGAAGCTTGTCAACACTAGCGCTTAAATGGATTTAATATTTTTGTATTCTCATAGCAGTGTAAAATAGAGGACATTGTTCGAAAAGAAAATATTTCTTTCTGGCATATAACGCCGAGTAAAAGAGGGATGAATTCGTAAATCTTTTTTTTTTTTCTTTTTCTAAAATATTTAATGTATATCTTTTACGATGATTAGAGATATGTGCCTTCAATAATTTTAATACCGCTTTCTATATTGCGTCTGTCTTATTTGAACGGCTATTTTTATTAAAAAATAATTGAAAAATAAAATATTGATAAAATGTTATTTTAATTTTTTTTGCCTATTAATATGGGAAAAACAGAGAAAGAAGAAGTATTATAATTGTCAAAGACTTGTGATATTTTAACGTTTCATTTCTCCTACGTTCTAAAAATTATTTCTGGAATTATATTTGTCTGTGATTATAATAACAGAAAAGTGCTACGAGTTTGATATATCGAATTTAGCATATGGTTTTTCACCTCAATTCTAGATCTATAACAAATTTTAAGACTAACTCTAACTTCTGCCTGTCGATCTATCTATTCTTGTGACTGTAATTCTATTTCTCAACTAGCTAAATGAATAAAACTTGATATGTGACTGACATCAATTTTTGAAAGCTGAATCAAATTTAGAACCTGATCGATTTTGTTGTTCAAAGTATATACTCTTCACTTTTCGAAGTTGTACACAATATACACTTTGTTACGATATATACGTTTTCAAAAGTTATACACAAAGCACATCATATTGCAGAAATATATAAGAAAGTTTGGGAAAAAATAATTTTATTACTTTCAGTTTTTCCTACTATTTGATTAGAATTATGAAAAAGAGTACATGTTTTACAATGTAATATGAAATTTAAATGATCGTTTTAAAATAATTCATGAATTTCTAAAAAAGTGAGCAATGCTCTTCAAAAGTAATATCATATCAACCCATTAACTGCCAATTTTTACTTTCTCGTTTTCGTAGTATAGAGAAAAGTATAGTAATCTTCAAAAAATTCAAAATCGATATTTTGACTAATTTCCATGTTTTAGACCTTCCTCAGTTCGGAAAACACAGTTTTGGAAAATGTCCGTCTGTCCGTGACAAAAGTAACTCACCTTTGTCATCAAACTGACAAAGGTCACTCAGTGGTAAAGGTTAAAAAAAAAATGTATAGAATTAGACAGCTGAAAATTGGTATTCGATCAATAAACCAAATTTGCAAATTTCTATCAAATTTTGAGTAAATTATGGTTTTAATGTTGGCCTATCTCTAAAATTGAGCATGGCGTCAGAGCCGAAGATATGGTAACTGGAAAATTGTTCATTCGAAAAAAATGTGTGGTTTCATAACGTGTTATTATAATGTAAAATAAGGTTATTTAAATATTTTGAAGTTATTTATATATGATGATGATATATATATATATATGGAAAGTGCAGTGAAATCAACGCAATTATTTCCTTTTGAACATGTTTAAAATTCCCCTGGAGGAAATATAAGAAGAAATTTTACTTTAATGAATGCGAAATACTGTTTTCAGACAAAATGGGAAATGAATGATTGGAATTATGATTTCCTTTTTATACCATTTTGTGTATGAAGTATAGAATGCATTGCAATCGTCAATAAGTTCAGTTTAATAATTTTATAAATTTGCATTTTGAGTCCGAAGTTCATGGAAATCACTTTCCGAACTCGATCTGACTATAAATTTAGTAATTAAAAAAAAAAAAACCCTGTGCAGTTTGCGATATTTATGCTTACCTTTTAGCTCTGTATGAGATTTTGCACTAAATTCTTCTGTGGGAAGTTTATTCATCCGCATTGATTGAGCATGATATGTGAAAAACGCAGTGAGCTATGTGAATGAAATTTGAATAATGGTTTTTATCACTACAATTGTAGAACGTTGCGAAATGTTGGATCACATTTATCATGCGATTGACCGACTGCCACTTTATCTATTTGTGTGAACTTATACACGATAACTCAACTATAAAACGATAACTCAAAAACGTAGCAAGTTAAAAGGATGGAATGCAGTGTTTTGACTTGGCGTGGAAATTGTTGGTATTTATCAACTTTTGAATTAGTGAGAAGAAATCTAAAATGCATACTCGATTCTTTTCACTATGCAATGAAGCTAACGGGCAATTTTTGGGGAGACATTTGCGCTGATTTCATTCTTAATCATAATTGAGAAATCTCCAAATCGGGATTCTAAGGCTAACTATTTTACCCAGTTTTACAGAATTGAGCTGAAGATGAAATTTTATTGAATGTTCTTTTAATAGCTTATATCTCATTAAAAACTTTTTTTTAAATCTTATAATTGAGAATTCAGGGATCATGATTTCTGAAGCATACAGCTTTTTAAAATTGGCTGACAAACCTAAAGTTTCTTTACTTGTACCTTCATGGTAAACTTTTAACTTTGGGACAGCTCCCTGTCGTAACTAAATAAAACGGAAAGAATGTCCTTAGCGCGAAGTGATCGACGTAGAGGAAGGAAGTGCCGAAAGAACTTGGTAAAATTACCAGGTTGGATTTCAAGACCATTCAGTGCTTTTCTTCAGGTTCGTCCCGCCCTGGATTCTCTTGAAAAGCCATCACAGGAGAGAATCAGTTTACTGTGCATACACACACACGCACACACCTAAAGCGCAATTGTCTAGCGACACAGAATCTCTTATGTTTAAAGGAAAGAAAACACCTTCTTTTCTTTTTATTCTGCCTGAAGAGAACGGAATCTGTTTCTGGGTAAGTCCACTCAGCTAATTCAACAGAAAGAATGAAAAAGAGATTAAAGAGCAAACAATACCAAACTCGGATTGTAAAAGGGAGGGAGATAGCGCCCCCTCATCAGGCTTCTGGTTGGGAAGGTGGATGGATAGAAAGAAAACTTTTGTGGAAGGAAAAAGAAGTCATTCGAACTGCTGATTATCTCTTGTATTTTATTTATTTTTTGTCTGATTGTTAAGTTCCTTAAGTTGAGCACAAATTTGCAGGTGTTGAGTTTAATCCGTATGAGAAAGGTACTCCAAGCTTTCAATTTCCTAGCATTTTATGTTTATAATGGTAGTTGTGTTTCATTACTCACTAAACTCTGGGATGATTTATAATGCATTCTTATATTTTATTGCTTAGATCTCTGAGATTAAGTATGGTAATACTAGTTATCAAAATGCTATCTTTCTTCATTTTCTTGAACTATTCAATGCTTACTGATGATTAGTAAGTTTTTCGCAACGTTTGTTTTTTTTGGATACTTTCTCTATTAATTATCTGTTTCTCATAAAAAACAAACAAACAAACAAACAAACAAACAAAAAAAAAAAACAGCAATCAGATGGTGCTAGGAAAAGATTTTTCCGTGGAATTTAACCTTTTGCATTTAAAAATAGTTATTGTATGATAAAAAAAGTATTAAAATTATGTAGTGATTTCCCTCGGATCATTTATAAATGTTAAAATTTCATTTTATTATATTAACTTGTTTGTAGTATGATAATTAAGTACACGAGCCTAATGTTGAATAATCTTGATAACTTCAGTATGCTATATATATATATATATATATATATATATATATATATATATATATTCTTAAACTTTATGAGTGCTTGAAAGAATAAACATTTAAACAATATTGTAAAAGTCAAATATTATTAAGACAAAATGTTTCTCGAAATATACTTATAAATGCAAAACAATTGCTAAATAGGAGGCAAATAATTACATAATTATATTACTAAATAGTCTAAACAAAAGTATGCCATTTACTAATATTAAGCTTGATATTTCAAGCATATTGTATTATTTATAATCTGTGTTATTTAGTATACAATAAACAAGTAATATATAATTTTAAAAAAAAAATCAATTCCTACTTAAGTCTACAACAACAAAAAATTTTATTTCAGTTACTTTTTATTAAATAATGACAATTAATATAAATATGTACATACATAAGTTTTATATATTACTTTTATATTACTTATTAAAATTTTTAGCTTGGCGACAGACTTGGGCGACTCTAATTAAAGTATTAAAAATTAATTAAGTTTAATTAATGAATTAATATTCGAAATTACATAATATATGTAAATGATACATAAATAATACATATGTAAATAATACATAAATATGAATGAGGAATTACGTCAAGTAATATATATAAATTTTTTTTTAAATTTTCCTACTTATTTTCTTATATTATTCTTAAATATCTTACATTATTTATGATCGGGTGTCGCGTCAGTAATCTCAGAGTTTGGCGACTTTGACGATTAAATAGAAATTACTGGACAAATTTAATTAATTAATTAATATTTGAAAAAAAACTGTATTAATATCAAGTGTCATCCACTACAAGTTTGAAAAAATGTATTTGAAATTGAGTAGATGAATAAAAAGTATTTTATTAACGATTGAAAATTTGAATAAGATATATATATATATATATATATATATATATATATATATATATATATATATATATATATATATATATATATATATATATATATATATATATATATATAGGGAGAGTGTGAACTAATGGTAGGAATTGAAAGACCCTTCAGACTCAAAGGATAATGTGAAATTTTTTATCCATATCCATTTCTTCCGATTCAAATAACCTTGTATAAATCACTGGAACCATAATTAAATCTTAAGTATATAATTTGCGAATGTATTTGCCTAAAAAGTCGCTTGTTGCCAAAAAGTGGTAAAAAGAAATATATAGTTGACAACATGTTTTATTCGTGAAGGTATCAAAAAGTTCTTGGACTATTTGTTTAGAGTTACCAATAGAAGTCAGCGCAAGGTTTGTGTTTATAGCGATAACACTGATATTCTTTCTTAATAAGCCAATGCACCACTATTATCCGAAGTTACGCCAATACACTTTTTATAATCGCCAGTGTGAACCCGTCTTCTGTTACCATGGATTAAAAAAAAATCGGCTTTAAACCTCGATATATGCTTCATTAACTTTGAAGTCAATCATTGACGATCAAATACAGTTCAATTTAATTTTTTTTTCACCCATCGATTTAGGGTGGATATTCACAATTACGTTTGGTCAGTTTTACTGCAATCTCCGCGGTGAAGTAATTACTCGAGTATGCTGCAAATTCCTCCCTCTCTCCAATCGCATTCAATGGGGAGACTTTACCCTATCGAATTGGCGCGGTCCTTTTCTGTTTGTCTTGAAGACCATTTGGATTGAGAGAAAATTAGCACGACTTAGTTATCCAACTTTCCAGAATTTACCATGCTAAATTTGAATGCTTTTTCTCTTTTTTTAAAGATTTGAAGTGTCTCCGCTCTCTTGGCATGGTGTGGGGAGATCCTGAACATCCGTCTTTATGCGATGGAAAAATTATTCAAATCTTATGCTGTGAGTGGCACAAATACATAGACGATGTTCATCTGTTCTTCTTTCCCATCATATGCAGGTTTTGTTCTATCGTAAATTCTCATTTTAAAGTTAAACGCTTACAGATTTTTTTTTTGTGTGTGTGTGAAGTTTAGCGCCGTTTGAGGAAGAGTTTTTTTAGCCAAGCATGTGGAATTATCTCTCGACAGATTCTTCTCGAAATACATTCTGTAGGCTAATGCATGTCGTTTCACGAGTTTCAGACCAGCTTTAGAATATTATCGCCTTCCTACGTTCCTTACTCGCCAGATTTAATTCCTGTGGATTTCTTTCTTATTATAGTCATGTAGCTGCGACTGAAAGAAAGCTATTTTCATATTATCGCCGAGATTATGCGTAAATTGTTAAAGCTTGGCAATTAGTTTATGCATTTCAAAGATGATAGGAACTCTGAAACCAATGTATTGCTTCACAGGGCATTATTTTAATGGTCTTCAGACGTAAGAAATAATATAACACAATCTGTGAACTTTTTGATTCTCAACTGATTTATCAATTATATTTGTAATGTGTGAAATCTATGCATGTATGGTGGAAACGGTGTGAGTGCTGTCTTTTTAATTTTCTTGTATACTCTGTATGTTTCGTTTTATGTTTAGCTTCGTGATTTAGTGGAGAGAACTGATTTTGGAATTCTTCCTGTTGAACGATCTAGGCTGAAATTTTATACAAATATGCAACGTCGATGTAAATATCTCATAGCAAATTGCATTTGTTTAACGTGCTGCGTTTTCGAATATTGCTATCGTAATCTATACTTATATATAAATCTCAGTGTGTGTGTGTGTGTGTGTGTGTGTGTTGGCGTTCTACAGAAAAGACCATTTGACCTACAGCTACCAAATTTGGTACTGTATACATTGGAGGTTGGGAATGTGCACCTGGGGTCCCTTTTTTTGAAATTTTAATTAGAATTTTACTTACTGATTCAAAACTAACTTTCCCGCCCAAAAAAAATTCTTTCATTTTCCCCACCGCCAAATGAGTAAGGCTTCAGTTGTTTTTTTCCAAAAGCAATCAGGCTAGGGCTAACATTTTTCGGCCGATTATTTCAAACGATTCTGTTTATTTTCTTAATGTTTTATGCATTTAAAATTAAACATTGTTAATTAATCGATCTTTCAGATTCATTCTGAAGTACTTTTGAATTAAAATAGAACAGATTAAAGGAAATTAAAAATTTCTAATCTAAATAGCGTTACCCCAACTGGCGTAGAAAAATTCACGCATTTGCGTTACCGTAACTGGTGTTGAAAATTCACGCGTGCGCATTGTATTCTGATTGTTTACATTTCAACGGAAGCGGACTCGATTTAAATTATTTTTACGTTAGTTGTATGCTTTTGTAATTAAATTGTATTTATGCTAGTTTAAGTTCATCGTTTTTTAAGTAATTTTTTTTAACCTGTTTTCGACCGATTATTTTAAACAATTCTGTTTATTTTCTTAGTGTTTGATGCATTTAAAATTAAACATTGTTAATTAATATACCTGCTCAAGATCAATCTGAAAAAAGTTTGTTGACAAATTCTTGAGATATTACATAAATTAAGAAAGATATTCTTTAGTGCCCATAAGGTTTAAATGCTCAGTGGCTCTGTTTTCAGTAATCATGTTATTAAAAAAAATGCTTTGTTTTAGTAAAAAATATTATTATATTAATTGCAGATTAATCATTTCCACTTTAATTTAAAGCATAAATTCTACGGGAGCTAACAGAAAATTGGAGAGATACAGATTACGTTATGACTGAAGTTCTTTATAATATTCTGAGTGAATTGAAATTTGAAGTTTTAAAATGTTTTAATGGCGAAGCTATTAAAATAGGAATTACATAAAATAGTTCATTATTAAAATTTTAACGAGCATTAAGATTGACGAACCGGCTGGTCGCCAAAGGCGGCTAGTCATGAATAAACATCTTTTTGACGAATTTGATACTAGTTTATAACTGATCTACGATTCAGTTAATAACCATTCCAGATAATTTGCTTTCATATTTCTAGATTTAAAGTTCTCGTGAAGCTTTTTTTAATAACTATCCATTAGCAGTATGGAAAACATATTATCAGTTCTAGAAATATTGCTTAAAAATAATGATTCAGTCTCATAAAGCGCACATTGTGAAATTAATGTGACCTTCTGCACGAAATCTATATTTCCATATTTCATGTAAATGAAGCATACGAAATGATCATTTGTTATTCAAGCATATATATTTTTTAAATCTGCAGAAAGCATTTGCGTTCTGGAAAACGTTTGTTATTCTCGAGAGATATTCTAGTTTTATTTTGCTTCTCATTTATTAATATTGTATCGCTGTCAAATATGATTTATTCGTCGAAGTTTTTTGAAATATTGGATTTAAATATAAAAGATAAAAAATGAATAAACTGCGATCAAATTTTTTTCGAGACAACATATCAAATGCAACGATTTAAAGGTCAGTTTTAGATATTCAAAGAATGAAGTTTATGATTTGATAGAAAACCTGCATTCAGTTATATCTTTCCATCTCGATTACTTAATTTTTTTTCTGAATTCAGCTTATTTTTAGAAAAAAAAAAAAAAAATAGATGTATCAAAGTCAAATCAAGAAGCGAAATTTGTACTCTGAAACTGCGCATGAAATGAAAGCGAATGAAAATTGTACTTTTTCCCCAGTGCAATTTATCACGTATTACTGTTTGCTGAATTTTAAATTTTTATTAAGATTGCGATGACATGTTAATGGAGTGTTTGGGATTGAAGTTTTATTAATAATAAAATTTCTCGTTGGCATCAAAACAGTCAAAAATCATCCAGAAAGGTGTCCCCATTTTAGTCACGCGACTTCCTGTGTAGCGGAGTTGGTTGGTTGCCAGAGCGCATGTAGATCAATAAAAGTTTTTCTTAAATATTTTAATTATTCATCCAGGAAAACTCAATTGGCAGTCATCGTAATAAAAGGGATTTTTTTTTATATTCTTATCTTTTATGTTCGATTTCGAGTTATAAAAAAATGAGAAACGAGAGAGGGGGAGAGACAAAAAAAAAAAAAAGTTGTTAAAAAAACCGTGAAATGAAAAATTATTAAAAATATATTATGTACTGTAATGTTTTTGCTTAAAGAGTTGCTGCATTTTTTTTTCTATTTATAATTTTCTTTCGCTTTTGCAAAATAATGGAAATATATTGCAATTGCCAAAAATTCGTATTCACGATTTCGATGAATTTCGTTATCTAAGACTTTCCCTCTCGCGGATCTGGATTATATTTTGGTCAAAAACTCTTTTTTTTGTTAGGCTTTTCCATATATTGCCTAAATATTTTTTTTTGTCTTATAGAATAGAATTGCACCTATTCATTTTTTTTTTTTACTCTAGAGAATTTCTTATCAACATAATGTTTCAAATATGATTTAAAATTCGAAGAGTAAAAATGATAAAATAAATGCTTGAATTTCGTATGTGATAAGCAGTTCAGTTAATCACATTCTTCATGATCGCTACTGAATAATTTTTTTAAGGACTTTGATTCATTCAAGTGTATGAATTGTACTATGCAATTTTTGAATATATTGCAGAAAACCATTCATTCCATAAAGTATTTTTTAAAAATCACATTATCTGTCAAATCGAGATTCATCTTACCAAATCATGAGCTCTCTATTACTAAATGCTTCCTTCTTCTTAAACCGCTCTATTAGAATGTTTTTATAGGATTTTTCTGGAGATTCAAAATCAGACAAATTTTCTCGCACCGAAACCTTATTTTATGCTTTTTTTTTTAAAAAAAAATTTATTTTTGCGAGGTTTCCACAAGTCTTCATTTTACAGTGAAGTTGAAAAAAGTTCGTAGCACTGGAATGGTAGTATTAGTTAAATTTGAACTATATGCAAAACTTTTATCATACATTTTTTCTTGTTCCAAGTTATTTATACTGTATCTTTATTATATACTGAGTGTTTGTGTATTATATTATTTATTAATTTTTAAGTATTGAAAATAAACGACCATTTTACTGTTTATAACACAATAATTTGTTACTGTTTTTAGATAAAATGAATTTTGTTATATTTTCTGTTAGCTTCGAATCAGGCAAGTTGCAGTGTATGATGAACTAAGCTTATTACGTATTTACTAAAATTTGAAACGTTTTGCTATCACATCCAAATTAAAATATTCTATGTTTTGCAATCATTATTTTCCTCCTGATTTCACATTCAGAAAAAATATTATGTGCATGTTAAAAATTTATTTTTTAAGAACTCTAATTAAAATAAATAAATAAATCATGACATATAAATTCTTAAACTACTTCATATTTTGATTTGATTTTTAAGACAGACGCGTTCTCTCGCTTTACCTATAAGTGCTAAACCGGCTTTCTTTCTTTTTTTTTTTTAAATTGCAAATACATGTTTATTTTTCTTCTTTAAACGAATTAAGTGTGTTCTATAACTTTGGCATTCCACGCTTCGTTGACTACTTAATTATTTTTCTTTGCTAAAATAATGCACTCCAACGAAAAAGAACGGAAACCCCCCAGCAGGAACAAATGCAGGAGAAAATGGCCTGAATTCGCGGAAATAAAAAAAAATTGCTTCCAAGAGGGGAAAAAAAAAAAAAAAAAGGCTTAATTTGCTTGGGAGGCAGGCTCTCTCTTGTTGACGTACCTTCCATTATTTCACTTTGTCCCTAAATTGACAGGATGGACGGATAATAAAATTTGAGTTGCTTATTTCCTCGTATATGTGTCGAGGGACATGTTTTTGCACTTGAGTATTCTGGATCAATAATGATAATAATGGAAGGCATATTTTCCGTACCTTTTGTCTCCAAGTAAAAGCTCCGCTAGTCTTATTTGTAGTGTATCGGCATTTTAGAAAATTGTATTTAAAATGGGTATCTTATATACTGGAGCTAAATTTTTGTGATAAGTAATGAGCTAAAAATTAGTTTCATCCGCTTGTCTCATTTTAAACTTTCATGTGTTGTAAAATTTTTTAAAAGAGACTGTCTCCTAAAATAAAGAATTTAAAAATTTAACTTGCTGCGAAAGTTTTAAAGTAGTTTTTCCGCAGAGTAGCTTTATATTTTGGAGAATATTATATTGAACGAAAGCGATTTTAGGATTTAGTTGGCTAAGACTTTATTTTTTCATCACTGTAGCACATTATTATTCTACTGCGTTTATGAGTATTTCTTGTTTCGTCCATTTACAAGTGATTTTGACATGAAATGTGCTAAACTCTCAATTGAAAGCCAATTTTGAAAGAATATATTATAAGCGGCATATCGTAACTGTTATTTTTAAGGTTTCGAATTTGAATAAACAGTGACTTTTATCGTAGATATTTCTTTAAATTAATAACAGTACATCTAGTTAATTGGTCGTGAATTAAAATATAGTGCAACTTAAGAAATTGTTGCTAATTTTCGTATGTTTTATTATTTTTTATTTTGTCCTTTAGTGCTCCAAAACTGCAATACCCCCTGAAATTATTTTTAAAACTTATATATATATTTTTAGAAAAACTTATTTACTTACTTTTCAAACTATGTGAGTTCACTAATCTACAAAATTGGGGAAAAAAAAAGTTATTAAAACGAGGGGGAGGGGAGAGATAAAAAAAAAAACAAATCAACAAGAATGATAAAAATTTGGGGCTGCAGAAGAAATAATTTTCGAAAGCATCAAAATTCGCCTACCTCGTACAGCTGAGTGATAAATTGGGGGATGAAAAGCAATCTTTTCTTCCCTTGAATTTAAAGGTGCCAGAGCTGTATTTTCCAAGATCCTGGTTTGGCAGGCATCCAATTGATGAACCCTCTCTTTCTTACTTATTTCCACCTTAAATTTACTTTTCCCTCCCTCGATATGTTTTTTGTTTTTCGCTTTCTCTCATTGGCTTTTTATGGATTTCTGTTTAGCTTCTTGGTGCCATGTCAAAATAAATAAAAAAAAAATGCTTTTGCAAATTTCAAGTTATTATGTGAGAACATTAATTTTATTTAAAGACACGTGGTATCAATCCGACGGAAAAACATCAAGTTCTCAAAATCGTCCATCATCAAAATCATCGAATTTTTTTCTCGAGGCCAGAATTTTGTTTCGTGAAAAAATGGTTTAAACCCGTTTTAAACAATCATGCAATTATCATAATACACAGTTGTCGATATTTAAAAAAAGATGCCCCCCCCCCCAATCTCAAAATTGTTCAAGATCCAAAACTTTATCACGTTTTTTTTTTGTTGCAAAAATCCAGTTTAAACTGGTTTGGATCACGTGACTATTGTATTGCACATTCATTAATTTTTAAGAAAAGCGATGGTCCCTTCCCCTTTCCATCTCAAAATCTTTCGTGCTCCAAAACCTTTTGCCAACTGTAAAAATTAAAAATAAAAGCTTAAAAAATTGTATCATATAATATATATATATATACTCACACATCTTTCGATACCTCCTCTCGCTGTTTCGTATTGATTCTCGTTTTCTTCCTTGTGCTTCTTCAGGCGATAACATCTTACTACCTTGCCCTTTATTGGCCAGACAAGAGACTCGGGTATAGATTCGGGGTTTTATACATGGCGGATATTCGCGCCAAGTTGTTATTTTTTATTGGCGATAAATTGCCAACACAACTTTTTTCTAGTTTTCTTTTCTAACAACCTTACAAGTGAAAAAATTGATGCCTCAAAAGTGATAAATCGCCACTTTTTTTGTCCGTGCATTTTGAGGCTTCAAAAACCAAAGCAACATCTGGTTCTCACATGATATTGTTTCTAGTTTATTGAATATTTATTTATTTATTTTTATTAGAAATCATTCTTTGAAATAGATAATTAAAAAAAATCAAGAAAAAAAATTTTGTAAGGAGGAATGAATTAATCATCATTTTTAGAAATCAGAAAAAAATTGAAGGTTACATAACTTAAAAAGTGTATTTTTACTACTGTTGCTTGAGCAAAATATTAAATGTAAAAATATCCGATATTTTATGACAGATTTGGATATTGCTCTAACGTCACCAAGTAAAAAATTTTTTGAAGCACTTCTGGTTTCTGAGCTGTCACTGCATAAATATATATTTTTATGTATAATTTTTCATTAAAATTGAATTCTAAATAAATATAAATAATAATTAAAGAAAAACGCACGCATATTTACTGTTTCTATGGAAGGAGAAAGGCAATATATTAGGAAATCGAGTGAACAATAATTTTTTTTCGTGTTTTATTTGTCAAATACAGCTATTTTTTAAAATCTTTTTATTGAATCGAGAAGTGTTTTATGTGTTCCACGGATTGGCATTATGAAAAAAGACAAATATATTATAGAATGGCATATTTTTTGTTCTGGCCGAATGTTTATATTCAATTACAAGAATAATTAATTTATATGGTATTCGATACAAAAATGAGATTTGAATATCGATAAAAGTGGTTCAAATGTTTTGTCATTAGCTAATTATTAGATAAATAGTTAGTTAATGATATAAATGACTGAGCTTTTAATGTAAGTGGCGTTGCATATTATTTATTTACTTCATTAACCTGTGATATTGACAAATATCTCTCGAATGAATGAAATGCCAACAATTTATTGTTTTGAAAAATGTGTCTACTATATTTTTTGCATTAAAAAAATAATATTCACCATTTTTATCACATTTTTTCTGTCAAGGAATTATATATATTATTTATAATTATTGATGTTAAATTTTTTTTAAAAATAATGTGCAACTAAATTCGCACTTTCCGTAATAATAGAGCAGACAATGAAAAAAAAAATGAATTTATATAAAAAACCCAATAGAAATATATACCAATTTATATAGAAACCAACGTCGGAGTTCAACCTTTCATTTTCTTGTATACGTACTCAATATTCGTGCTTAGCTTACTATGAAGTATAATTTCATGCTTAATTTCGTAGTGAAAATAAGCTGTTATGTAGATTATCTAATGCACATATTTTTTTCTAATATTTGATTCAAATATATAATCTCAGTTTAAAAACCCCGTACCAAATTTCATTGTTTAGCCTTTCTCAGTTTCGAAGTACCATTTTCACTGGCAGACATAAATAAAAAAAACTTTTTTGTGCTCATCATGGTGGTCTAAAAGCGTGGATATTCATTAAATCTATAGATAGAAATTTTTGGCTAGGATTCTTTCTTTTTATACTTAGTATACGAAGAAGTAAAAACTGGACTAAAATGAAAAAGGAAATTTTTCAAAAATCGCTGACATCGCTGCACCTTCAAACTTTTATCGTCTTCTGAGCATTGCTACATCTGCTTCATCTTGCCTCATAAAAACCCGTGACTGCTATAAAGGATATATAATAATTAATTTGCCGGGAACTCATTTACCCCAAACCTTTTCAATATTTGCGCGCGATTCTTTGTCTATTTAGATTGCTATCCCCTGTTCCTCTTCCTGCCTAATTAAACTGGATCTGTGACATAAAATTATTTGCGGCATCAACCACCGGTGGTAGAACCTGTTACTCGATCGCATGAAGTTTACCAGCTAGTCTGGGAAAAGGGGAGCGTTTCATTATGTTGGAGGTTTAACGTGTTTTAATAAGGAGGGCGCCACGCCGTTTCATTGAGCCTTTGATGCGTGCTACGGCTCGAGAGTGCTTAGGGAGTAATTAAAAGACCCGAGAATATGATTATTTTTAAGCTGCCTGTGACGGGTCATAAAAATGTAATGCTGCGATTATTAATTTTAGCTGGGTTGTATAATATTTATAAGGCAAGATATCTTTTATATCCGGATTTTATATTTTTATCTGCGAAATTTTCGAGCGATAGACGCTGAATGTTGTTAGTATTTTAAGATTTATTGGTGATTGTTGCCGATTTATATGAAAATAGCTGCCACTTTTTAATCTATGTTACTTTTGTGTTGTAAATACATTATTGCATTTGGCTGTGATAATAGTATAAAAATTGTAATCTGAAGCTGAAGTCATCATGCAAGTAATCTTACTGCGCGTTGTCTTACATTACATTCTGACGTCATTCTCCATTTGCACTATTGCTGCACAACTAATGAAGTTACATTGCCTTCATTATTGGTATTTGTTAAACAGTTAGTTAAACCAGTGGGAGTGACCTTCCAAAACCTTTTCGCCTATTCTAATAAAGATGTTATCCCAGAAAGCGCCTTGTATGGCACTGACGTACAATGATTACGAAATATTAACCTTAAGCGTGAATTAGCATTTTTATTGGATCTGTCATGTGATACTCGGCGATTTTTCGAAACTCGAAATTTTGTTTTAGATGCTTTTCTCCCAACCGATTGAAATAAGAATATGCCATAAAAGTACAATTGTAGTCACAAAATGCCATACGAAATATTTAAGTCACTGCGTTTTTGATTTACCCCGTTTACATATTTCTGAAAGTACAGACCAACAGACGGTCAACCCCTTATTGGATTTGGCTCAAAATTTGTTAGATATTATCAATCAACAACCGGTTGATCGTATGTCTGTCTGTACTTTCAGAAACATATAAACGCGATTAACTCAAAATCGCAATGACTTAAATATATGAAATTTGGTGCGTGTTATGGTGACTACGATTATAATTCCGTATCAAATTTATTAAATTTTATTTTAAAAGCAACTAATGAAATGCAAAAAAAAAAAAAAAAAAAAAAAAAAAAAGAAATAAAGGTAAATAAACTTTCCTCTCTTACCCCCGTAAATGGAATGCGGTATTGAGCAAGTATTATGATTTGTAAAGAGTATTCCATCGCTGGGCGAATGATTGTCAGATAGTCTGAACATGTAATCAGAAGTTGGCTATTCCGACCCGTCCTGAGGCGCACGGATAAATCTGAGTGACCGGACTGCCGCTATAGCGTTGGCAGGAACTGAGGTTGAGTCCTAAAGATCATCACGGGCCACGGTAGAGCCCTGCCTCCTATGAGAGGTGCGTCCCATCATCGATAAGGGGTAACCGACACAACACCTTTTCGAGGTGCCGAGATCCAACCACCATGCTGGGAGCTTCTCATCCTCTTGTTTGAGGTGCCCGCTAGATTGTGGGCGAGCGATCTGAACAAATAAGACAATCCTAATTGGATTAAATGGTTTTATATATAACAAGGTTGTGTGTGTAGAGTAGACATTTGAAGGGAATCGGTAATCATTTCAATCCTAAAACCAATTTATTGTTGTCTTGACATATTATTGATATTGATTATTGAATGTATTTTAAAATCCTGGATAATTTAAGTTAATCAAAGCCATAAACGTGCTTGAAATTTTGCGCGTAAGTCAGCAAAGATTAGCGTCAAATAGTGAAAATAAGGAGTGAAGTCATAAATAATTGTATTTCTTTGCTTTTAGACTGGCTTACTATTTCTATGCAACGCATCCGATATCTGATATGACAAGCAGTCTCCGCAGCTGAAAAGTTCAACTACTTGTAACATCACAAATCAAGACTAATATTTTTTGCATTTAGGAGATGTTGGAGAAGCGCATTTCACAGTTTTTAAGTTTCCAAAACAGAAATTCACATTTTTCCTAATTCAACAATTTAATTGAAGCTTTTGATATTAACAGTTAAAGGAGCTTTATCTCCAGACACTATATATTTTAGATGTTAGGTTTTAAAGGGCGAGGGTAAAAATTAAAGATTCACACGATTCTTAGCATTAAACAGTTTTAGTTTCAGTAAAAGTAATTTTATTTTTAAAATCGCAAGAGTTAAACAATTATTTTAAAAGCGCCGATAAAGTTTGGGTGATTTCTTATTGATTTCAGATATTTTTATTTATTATTGAACCATTATTTTACATAAGCTGTTTAAGGATTCTTTTCATTTTTTTTTGTTTCGTTAAAAATATTCTTATGAGATTATAACTAAAATAAAAATACTAAAACACAAGAAGACTTAACGTGGAAACAATGACTGTTGTGTGTAATGGTGAAACAAGAAAAATCCGAAATAAAATTTCATTACAGAATTGTTTTGAAGAAGTTTTTATGTTGTCTGCGTCTTGTGAAGTGGCATTTCAGGAAGAATCAGTGACTCATTCTTATGTCTGTGAAATTCCCAGAGTTTTATCAACCGTGGCTGAAGATGCGGATGATTACATTTGTTAACTGACGTTTTAAAAATGCTGAAGAACTGAAAACGAGCACTGGTTGAGACTATAAACTTGCACATAAGTTACCACATTAGCATTTTTATTTTAAATTTTTTTGCAGATAATAAGGAATTATCAGCTCAAGCGAGATAATTTTGCATTTATACTTCGAGATATTTAATAGATTTTGTGTAATTTTGGAAAGTGCCAAGTTCTTATAATTAAAGAATCTGTATATAGAATATTATGGGGGATTATTGGTGGTAGTAAGAGGGAGAAAAGTGGAGTGAAAAATGCACAAAAAGTTTGAAAAAGGAACAATTGGAGAAGTAGTTAGGCAAACAAAATCTAGTAAAAAAACATTTACTCGTTTCGTATCCATTCTGTTCATAATACGAATTAATAAATGAATTCTATTATTGAATTATAATGGCTGCTGATAGTTGTCATAAACATACATATGTGTGTGTAATTAATGCATACGAGGTAACGTTTTTGAAGGCACAAAGTGACTATTTATATTTCATGGTTTCCCCCCCCCCTTCTTTTATTTTATATTTTTACATTTCACCATGTTTTGAATTATATAGTACCAACAGCCAATGGGCATTTTTTCTCTCCAGTACTTAAAAACAAGAATAAAGCCATTCTATAAACCACTATTAGTTTAATAATGTCTTGCCTTTTTGTTTTTACATTTTTGATTGTAATAGCAGTAAACTAACCATTGGTAGTGGTGTATCCATACTTTTTCCGTATACTGTTGTATAAAGGTGTTATATTAGAGAACATCTTGCATGGACCTTATGTACAATAATTACGAAACATTAGCATTTGGCGTGAATTTAACATTTTATTGAATCTGTTGTGTGATTATTGGCGAGTTTTTTTGGCGTTAATCCCTGACATGCGGTTAATAGTATTCAAAAATCGCATTTGTATTTTAAACGCATTTTTCTCAACAGACTGAAATCAAAATTTGGCACTGAATTACAATTGTAGTCACCATAACACATACCAAATTTCATATATTAAGTTATTACGTTTTTGAGTTACCGCGTTTACATGTTTCTGAAAGTACAGACCAACAGACAGTCAACCGTTTGTTGGAATTGGCTAAAAATTTGGCGTCTACACTATAGATATTAAATCTCTGTACCGAATCTTATGCATCTAACTCTTCCGTTTTGTTGTTATCCTGTTATCTTATATTCGAACGGCCGGACAGACAGACTTCCTCTGTAAGGATTTTGCTCAAAATTTGATAGAAATCTACAAATTCGGTATTAAGACCGTAAACCGAATTTCATTCATTTAGTTGAAAGTGATTTTGAATTATCTTTGTCACGGACAGACAGACATTTCCTAGAAATGTGTTTTTCGAACTCAGGGAAATCTAAAACGTGGAGATTGTCAAAATGTCAAGTTCGATTTTTTTAAAAATTTCTTTTGACAATTACAATATTTTCTCTGTACTACATATGCGAGAAAGTAAAAAATAAATTAAAAAAAATCTTCTCGTATTTTAAAGCTTTATTAGAATCTAGACCCAAAAAATAACAAAAATAATTTGACAAAAAAGAATTTTCTCTTATTCTATATTATTAATACAGTCTGAAAGAATTAATTAAAAAAAAAAGCAGGAAAACGGCAGATATATCAATTATATTTCCTAACTCATTCCATCGGATTTATTTTCCGAACTTATTAGATTGAAAAGGTAGTAAGCTCAAATTCAAGAATGCGTCTATTAACATTAAATGGCTTGTTAATACTATAAAATTGTTGTCAATTTGTGTCCCTTAGTTCCTTAATTGCTTGTCACCAAACTGCTAGTGTTGGCGTATTCACGTTACCAAGATTAAGAAACTTTCTGACAGAAACGAGTGTAGTTAGTTGTAACGTTAACACCGGTCGCCTAGAAGAGCAAACTAATTTAACTCAGCATTTGGCATCTAAATTGATTTTCGTGTTTTGGCTGTTTTAGGCAAAACGTGTCGACTGTCTTGGGAACGGCCGTCTTTTTAATGGTACAGGCTGCTAGGTCATTTATTTTAATATAGGCTTTCGCCGTGCGTTCGCCTCAATTAATCTGGCCATAAAATTAGTCCTCGGCTCTGTAATGGGTCGCCGTACAGTGTGTCGGGTGAAACATGTTGTGGAAGGGTGCAAGTTTTCAATTTGGAATTCCCAAGCTCATAATTTGGAGCTAGGGTTTTATGAAGGTGGTGTGTGAGGGAATAAGGTGCCAATGGTGAGGTGTGATTTCATAGTCCCCCCCCCTCCCTGTCTTAGATTTTAATGTTTTTTGCCCTCGCTTGCAAGATGTGTTTGAGGGTTGGGGTTATTATGAGAAGGGGAAAAATGAATTTGCTTGCTGTTTAAGGGGGACCCCTTCATCCTCTTTACCTTCGAGGAAGGGAAAGAAAGTGAAAACACGCAGAAACATATTATTTCTTGAAATAAAAACTAATCAGTAAAAGAAAATCAGGCCAAATATTTTTTTCCTGTATTGAATATTATTACTACACCTGCGCTATTAATATTTGACTTGTGTCATACGATGGTATGCGCGGATTATATTTAGAAATGACAATATGTAACATAGTTGATGTTTGGGAAGTGATTGAAATGATGGAATATTAAACATGAAAACAAATTTTAAAAAATATACTGAGTTATAAAACAGTAAACAGTAATGATAACAAAGTTGTTGAATCTTATTACGAAAAGTAATAAATAGTTCTCACAGGGAATAACAAATTAAATATATTTTGTGATACAGGCTGCTAGGTCAGCTAGGCAGATCTTTCGCTAAATTCCATAACTGAAAAATCTTAAGTTTCCCTTATGTATGCTGAAATATGGCCATGGGAATAACAAAGGAATGATATTATAGAACCACAACAAGATTAAAAATAACAATAAACCCCCCTTTTTTTTGTGTGAATGTAGCACCCCAGCAATGAAGTTATATATATATGAATTACGAAGTTACGTTTTAAAATTGCACCGATGTTGTAAACATGTGAAACATGCTCCAGTGAAAACATTTAATTGAAATATATTATTATATTTCGTGATTAGTCACCTTTTCTGCAAATTTAGAAAACTAGCTGCCAAATACACTACGAATTTCGTTACGTTGTTAATAGATACATAAATATGCACAATAATATACGTTTAAAACGTGTTTTTTGTAAGCGTTGTATCATTATATTGAAGTGCATTTATGTACTTCGCTACAAATACCCGATTATATCCATTTAGCAATAACAAAATGATTGAATGTCATTACTTAAAATATTAAAAAAAATGAATATACTGGATGAATGATAAATATTTCTTAATAGTGTTAAAATTTTTCCCTATATTTTCTGAAAGCAGAAAATATAAGAAAAAAAGAATCTGAATATTTGATACTAAGTGAAATGTTTTTTTAGCTGCATTATGAAGACATTTTTTTTTTTTTTCATTTAGCATTTAATGTGTAATAAAAAAAATGACATATATCCTTCTTTAAAAATTAGACGAGTTTTGAGAAATTATTTTGATGTGTGCGATGAAATATTTAAAGATTTTTAATTGCTCCATATATTATGAAAAAAAAATTCAGACAATGACAGAATTGATTTTTTTTAAGTATTAGAATTTTTTTTTTTTTTTTGAGAGACTTAGTTTTTGAATAGATGTAATATCAAGCCTAAGCACAGTGTATTTCATAATGCCTTTTAATTTTTCAATCTCTTTTACTTTGAAAAAGGAATCTTTTAACCATCTTTGATATTAAAATTTTTGAAGATAGATTTTAAATGAATGTTCTTTTATTAAAATCTTTCTTTAGTATTGATTAAAACTCTTATCGAAGTTAATGTGTCTAAAATGAGAGAGTCTGAAAGAGCGAATGGGTAAAAAAATGTAAACTTAAATAACGGAATAAAAAAGGATGTTTCACTCTTATTTATCTCACACTTTTTTATATTATTATTGAATTTGAAATTTATATTAATGCTCTTTTACAATTTTTGCTAGTAGTGCCCCGCCCTTGTTGCAATTTTTCTAACAAATTAATTATCTTGAACGGTAATGAAATCGGAATATTGTATGCACTAAACTGCAAAGATCACACTCGGTATTTTATTTCGAAAATCCGAATATCGTAGAATCGAATTTCCTATCTTATATTCTTATCTTCTATTTTTCTAGTTTCATAAATCTTGCTACAATTTTTTAGAACAGATGTATCTGTTTTAGCGCCGCGGTCTGCCTACAGATGGCGCTAAAGGTCCTTGTTCGTCATTCCGTTCGATGGCGGGTGGTTCTTGGAAACAGATCATTCCAAGCTGTTAGTCGCGAGAAGGTGGCAGCTGCGAACGGGCGCCCCTGTGCGCCCAATGATCATTTGCACGTTAGTCAGTAGTAGTTTATACTTGCTAATCAGTCTTCCAAGCAGGGGCGGCGAATTTTATCCCGTGTTCTGTATCCCGGAGGAACAGTCAGACTGACTGAGCAGCACATTATTTTCATATTGAATTTCTAGTGGAATACTTACGCATACGGAGCTGTGACTAATGCCCGCAAGCTGAGCTTATGCGTCTTCCAAAAGAATCGGAAGAAGATATGTAAAAAAAGTTTTGGAAAAAGTTGGTTTTCCCTCTACAAAGATATTCATATTAATGTATAACTTTAAAGTGAGATCAGAAGTGCATATCAGAAGTTTCTGTGTTACTTCTAGAGTTGTTTTAGATTCAGCTATACATATTGTGCGAGTTCTGTCACACCATTGCGATATATATATATTTAGTCGATTTCTTGTGTGGTAAATACTCTTAACAAAATTAATTGTAGGCTGAACATTTATTCTATTATTCATCAAAAAAAGAATACTATGACTATTTTCGTAATTTTGGCCTTGAAAATATCAAATAGAACAAGTGATTGAAATAATAAGAAAAGAAATTTTATTAATACAATATATCCAACTATTATTATATTCATTCTGATATTTACTCGAGGTATCTTAAAGTTTTGAACTAAAGAAAATTTCCTCGATTCCGAATTCTGAAAAATACTTTTAAGGCAGAAGTGCCTTACATTCAGAATCACACCTGTAATAAATTTTCAACATCTTTTTTAGCCACCGTACTATTTGATTAGTCTGGTATCCGATATTTAATAATTCATTAGAAGATTATTCATATATTTTAAATTGATCTGCACTTTAATCGTGCTGAAAGTATAAATAATAATCTGTGAATCAATAAGGCAATTTCACATCTTGTGCCTTAAATGGTTTATTTAATTCGGAAAAATGGAAAACAAGGAGAAAAATGTATATAATGGAAGATTTCTTCTGTTTTTTAACGAGGCCTGCGTTTTGTGAATTTTTCTTTGGATAGAAATTCTCTAATAACCAAATTGATTAATTTTTATTATTGGAAAAAGAAAAGAAAAAGAGACTTATTTAATGACTGAAAAATAGATTTGGATACGAACTTTAAAGACTTGGTTGAATGTCACTGAGGTTTGGTAAGCAATATATTTTTTTAAATTTTATTTGATAGTAATTCTTTAAATGTAAATAATTCTTTATTCATTCGACTAGTTATTGCTGTATTTCGAAAAAAGAAATTTTTTATGTTTTAATGTATTTTAAACGATTTTCTTACTGTAACTTCTCATACCTAACTATTATACCTAGGAAAAGTGATAAAATGACGTTTTAGCGAATTTTACATTAACGAATAATGAAATTTTGTTTTTAATTTTTTAGAATTTAGAAATACAGATAAAAAAAATTGAAATAATGGCTTAAGTGGATTTGTTTTAATACTTTGACATTTAAATTCAATTTGATAGAATAACTTTATTCTAATATAGTTTATGCAGTACTATATTTTATGAACTAATGCTAAAGGCAATTGTAATTTAGTAAATAGCAGTGAAATAGTTTTTTTTTGTTGTCAAATATCATTTTCATCTTCTCTTTTATCATCATATTCCGATTTTTCATTGTGATAAAATACTATAAATACATGATATGTATTATACCTACAAGATAACAGATAAAGATAAATATGTTCCACTTTTGATTCGTATATTCCATTCTTGAATTAAAATTATAGACAGTTTAATGAGTATATTGAATTAAAAAAATTTTGCTGCATGCTGTCACTCGCAATTCTTTTTTCTTCTTTTGTATTTCTTTCTTTAAAGTTGGAAGTTTGTTTATTCGAAAAGCATCATTTTATTGGTTTGAAATGTTTGAATCAATGTTGAAGCCATTGACTTTAAAAAAGATTTCTGAAATTAAACAATTCTTGCCAAATATAGTTTCATTACATAAAATATAATTTATGAAATTGAGATCTGATAAAATACATCAATATAATAAATTTATTAATATTATTTTTAGTTTTTTAGATTTAATAATAATTGATATAAAAGTTAATTTTTCTTCTTTTTTTTTCTTGATAAAAATATATTTATAATAATATCCTTAAAAATTTTAATAAATTGATACATTTTGTGTAATTAATTAATTTTATTAAAATATCCAATTTATTTTTTAATAGTGTTTTTGCATAAATTAGTTTCTTATGATCATGATGATACCGAAGCAAATAAGCAGTTTTAATTACTTTAGCAAATGTAATAAAAGTTTTAATATTTCTTACTCCTTTAAAAGCCCAAGAGAGTTATTATTCTCTCTACTAGACTCGTCTCGCTTCACTTCATTTGCATTTTGAAATGATGTGTGAACCAACACTGTTTGTTTTACCTAAACTGCTCCTCCAAAGTTTATTTGCACTTTTTCAAAAAAGAATAAGGTTGTTTGGCTCTATTGTGAAATGCGACCAACCCGAGAATAATTTTCTTTAAAGCATGACGGATTTAAGAAAGAAGTTCAGTAAAGAAATTGTTTACATTTTGTAAAATATTTAATCTTATTAATGTTTTTCTTTTTTTAACTAAGACTTGGTTTACAAATTTTTTTTGACAAAATTTTAAATTTTCTTTTTTTTTATGTATGTCTTTCATTTTTTTAAAAAAAAGCATATTATCAAAAATTTTCATATAAAATTTAAAATAAAAAAAAAGAATAAAAATTTAAAATAGAATTTGAAAAAATATGTGATAATAACAATTCGATAAAAAAAAAAAATCCCGCTATTTTTAGCTTCTTCTTATTATTATTTGCCTTAAGACATTTTTAGAGCTAAAAGTTATAGTTTTTCAAGAAACATGTGAATTGAAAGATTTATTTCAATTTCTTGAAACCTGGAGCGCTGATGAAAATCAGAATGAATGAAATTATATTTTCGCTAAAAGAAGAGAAGGCCACTGTAACACGCATGATGTTTATTGAAAGTGGCGAAATCGTTCTGTCACCAATATTTTTACTCACTCCATACCAAATATAACATCAGTTGCTACTTAATAAAAATAAATCTATAGTTATTAAAAAATATTTTAAAAAATTTCAGAATAACCCACATTTTCATTACAAGAAATCTAATGTCCTAATTAAAGAATCAAACATTAGCCAGAGTTCTTATGTCTGTTTGAATGTAATTGGTTTTTAATTTTTTTCCAATCCTAGATAAATTTACGAGTTTTGACTGACCACGCTTGCTCTAGATTTGCGAAAAGCAGCTTCTAGTTACATTTTTCGAAGTTAAAAAAATCCCAACTCACTTTCAATTTTTGAGTTTCTATCACAGATGATAAAGCTATTTTCTCTTTGGAATTCCTTTTTTTTTGTTACTACTCTTTCATTTCAACTCAATTCGCGTGAATATAATCGCTGAATTATTTGTAGAATCACTTCCCATCCGTACTTTCGCTGCTCGTACTCTACTATCTTTATCTGAAGCAGTTTTTTACAAGTGGACTTATGATCTTTTTGGAGTGAGTATTGCCGATTTGAACGATGTCACCCTCCATGGTTTTCATCCTCTTAGACGGCGAAAAATTCTTCATTAACTAAAGTAGTCTATTCTGAAACGTATTCTTAATTCATGCCGTATCCTTTGACGATAAACAGATCCTTTATTAAGTTTTAGAGAATCAGCTTTTGTCTACATCTGAAACTCCACTTTTATTTCCTTTAAAAACATGATTGTGCAACAGCATGAAGATTCTCCTGTTTTTCTGATGGATGAGTTGATAGTCTTGAATTAATCACTGTTTCAAAATCACACATAATAATATAAAGCTCTTCATTTTGTTAGAAGCGCTTTTCTTAAGATTTTTATGAGTATGATTTTTAGCATTCCGATAAATATTTTTCAAAAGCTCCCCTACAGTGGTGAACAAGGCGGATTAAATTAAATTAATCTTTAAAGTAGCGTGATTATTTAATTTTTTTTTAGTCAGTGTTCTTTAATTCATATTCCAAACTAATTTTTCCGCTTACCTGAATGTATCGTATTTGGATGGCCGCTTCATGAATGAAACTTTTGAGAACAAGTAGATAAGGAAGTAACACAAGTGACTGGCGTTGAACAGTGTATTCAACCGCCCTTGTTTCACTTCACTTCTCTTTCTCTATTTTCAGACAGAGGTGGTCTAAGTGTTGACAGAGGTCCAATTGGGAACACTTTTTCACATGATGCGTTCACTCGGCGCTGCTTTTAGTTTTTTCAAAATCCAGTATTTTCCCCGTAAACTGGAACGCCTGTTAACACAAGAGTATAACAAAGAGGATTCAAAATCTCTTTTCACTATAATTTTCGATTTAATTTTGGTAATTCCATTTGAATCAGCAAGATTATAAAAATATTTCGGATTTAGTATCATTAAGAAAGTTTTATCTTTAACAAAATTTTATTCAAATCAGTTGTAAATATTTTAAAGTAATATACACACACATACACTTCAAGGTCAGAATTATATGCTTCTCTCTGTAGGGGGCTTCAGTTAATTTAAATATTTATTTATTTTAACTTTTTATTTATTTTGAGAGAAAATCAGTCGATATTGAATTTATTGATTAATATTTAAATTAGAAAACACCTGGGGGAGTTTGGGGGTGTCATGTCAAATAATAAAGGTTACATTTATTATAACATTTCTTTTTTCAAACTACCACCGCACATCAGCGTGGGATGTATGTTTCACGATTTAATTTAGTGTGCATTGTTCCATTATAAATTTCACGTTCCTTCGATTCAGATTGTTTGGAAATTTTAAACCCCAAAATGCTTTTTTCCCCCCTCTTTTTCTCATGAGCATGCAATTCTTCTATTCACAATTTTTGAATTTTCAACATTATGGCATCATTAAAAGAACGGCATTTGATGTCTGTTTAACTTGCTACGATACTTGTTAAGACTTGAATGCTTCATTATATATTAATTTCTCTGGAGGAGTAATCTGAATAATTAATGAATGATAAGAGTGATGAAGAATGCATTTAAATAGGGAGTAACAACTGGAAAGTCTTTCATCCTGTGAATAAAGCGCAATATTTTTTTTTTATATAAAATAAACGTCAACATTTTAAATAGAGAACAAATAGAAATGAAGCAAAATACAGAGGAAATGCAGCTAACTGCGCCTTCCCTTTTGAAGGATGAAGTGCCAAGCTATGGCGGCATATTTTCTTGCATTTTTCCATATGCACTAAAAAATTTGGCATTTTCCAGAACAAGATTTCAACTTTTTGCAAATCCAGCTATTGATGTTTCTTAGAACAATTGTAGGGTCTCAGACTTGTAGATTTTATCTATAGGTGCATAAGAAAAAGAAATGTCAGAAATTGTTATAAAGGTCAGGAGCAGTGAAGAACTTTTTAAATTACTGTACGGGATACGGCAATTACTGGAGGCAATTCTTCTCCACCCTCTACATTTCAAGGTCAGAATTATATGTAGCTCTCTGTGTGTGTGTGGGGGGGAAATGCATTAATATGGCCTGCCCGAAAGTTTCTCGCATTCTCTCTGATATATATACTTTTATGTTATTAACCCCATGCTTAAATAACATGTGGTTAATAAATACACGCCGCACGGACAATAAGTACGAAAGAGGCTATATTTAGTGATTGATGCGATGAATATACAAGTACCAGAAATACGAAAATATATCGGGGACGCCTACTTTTCCACCGATTAAAGCAGAAGCTCGTCATAGAATTGCAATTGAAGTCACAATATCACATACCAAATTTCATGTTAGAAATCATTGCGTTTTTGAGTTGTCGTATTTACATGCTTGACAAAATATAGATTGACAAAGGTCAATCTCTTGGCAAATGCGACACAAAATTTGATAAAAATTTATACTTCAGGTGTTAAAAGTGAGCCAAATTACATTTACCTATGTAATGAACTATTATGTTTTTGAATTATGTGTTTATATGGATGCAAAAGAACAGACTGATGGATGGTCAACTCCTTGACGGATTTGCTACCACATTTGATACATATCTATGCTTTATATGTTAAATCTGTGTCCCAAAGTTTATTCATTTATTTAATTCTTTTCATTTTAAATTATTGTATTAACTTCTATTCAGACAGACAGACGTTCTCTGAATGGATTTCATTCAAAATTTGGAGTGAAGACATTTATCAAATTTCATTCGTGTAGTTCAAAGTGTTATTGAGTAATCTTATTCACAGACAGACAAAACATAATTCTAAAAATATGTTTTTCAGATTCGGGAAAATCTGAAACGCGGAGAATCGTCTTGAATGTCAGTTCGATTTTTTTTTAACTATTCGTATACTAGAAAGTTACAAAAAAGATTTGAATATTGAACGACATTACCTAGTTTACTATCAAGTTTCTTAGTAAAGTGATAAATAAAGCAGCATTAAATGTTATTGGCATTTGTGAATAGTAGTATTAAACCTGTAATGAGTAATACCGTTTGTAATGCACACACGGTGAAAGGTACATCGATTACTTGGAACAGAGAAAAAAATTAAAATATTTGCTTCCTTTTAACAAGAGAACTATGATTATTCATTTAGATTTTTTTTTTTCGTTGTAGAAATAAATGGTACTTGATTTTTTATTGTACGAGTATTAAGACTAGCTCTTTGTTTTGATTAATGATATGCTTTTGCCAGTTAATCATCAGCTCTGTTGTGTTACCAGAAAGGGTAATAAACTCTCTTAGACTGAGGATCATCATGGTTAATGAGTTGTAATATGGGAGCGACTGGGATTTTCCAGGTGGTTGATTTAGATACTTTTGAAATATTGATTTAAATATTCCCCGTACGGATTTACATTTGTTGTTTATTTTGTTTTCTGTGGTTTTTTTAATGGTTCAAATCTTTCCATTTTATCTGCTTTTTTTTTTTTTTTTTTTTTTTTTTTTTTTAAACTAGTAGTGGGGGGAAAAAAGTGCATTTGAATCTGCAAATGTAGAATGGTAGAACAAATGTAGAAAATAAGCTTTTCTTTTCTTGAATTACAGAGGTCTTTCTATTAAATTGACATTTGATTTTTTAAAAACTATTCAGTCTATCATAGCTCGATTAAATTTGAAGTAGACTGCCGAATTAATAGCCTTAGAAGATTATAACTATCTAAAACCTCCTGCTTAGCTTAAATCACGTATAGTGGAAACGAATACTGCTGCGAGGCAAGCAAATATAAGTTATTGAACAAAAGCGCAAATAAAGTAGTTTTTTTCCCCTTTCATGATTTTTTTTCCGTCACTCCGAAGTGCGTACTCGTGAGATTTTTCCTTTTAGTGATATCTAGTTTTTAATATACAGTGGTCTAAATTGCGAGGCTCTAATTCGGACCATCCAGTATTGTCTTCTGCGTTGCGAAATTGTATATTGGCCTTGGATAATGTGATCTTCAATTACATTATCCAGGATCTGGAATGAGATCCTGAACAATGTAATTAGAACTTTTGATTCTGAGTCAAAGGGTCGGTGGTTTGAATCGTCTCTCTAACAAATAAATACTTAATTTGGGACATGCAAAATTCAATTTTGCTTCAAATTAGTTACGAAGGCCTTCATCCTATGGTACTTTCAGGAATAGTATTGTAATATTTTAAATGTTACATGTATAATTAAATGCCATTCATCATTTGATTGCTTACTTATTATGTGATCATATTATATTTGTAGCCTGTTCTTCTTTTGAGTTACATACTCGCAGGCGTATGGATAAAGATGTAATTACAAAATTGGATTTTGAAAGTAATTTATTAAAATCCAGTATTCGAAATTTTTGAAAAATACTATATTCTCTCTTTCTCCCCATAGTTCTTATTAAACAAAAAGATCCATCCAACTAAAAATTGGCTGGGTAATGAATTATAACGTTTTTGTAATAATTGTCAAATGATTAAATGTAATGGAAATGGTAAAAAAGAGGTTAATCGGTGAGAAGACTCAAGCCTTCAGCCTATGGGATTCCCTCTACCCAAAAAAAATTTAAAATTTAAAAATGTTTGAATGAGAAGAAACTTTCTTTTCCAAACTTTTTTTCTTCATACCTCTATTACCTTAATTTTCTGTTCACAAACATAGCATTGTTTGATCTTTCTCTGTGATATGCTGTCCCCCTCCGTTTTTTAATAATTTCTTCATCAATTACTAATGAACAAGAAATTAGTAATTTTAAATGCATTTAAAAATGTGAAAAACAATCTCTTCATTGATATTAACCTTAATGCTATGCAGCTTTTTGTGAGATTTTACATTTGTATTCCGTAATGCTGTTTCAAATTATACGGTGTACCGACTAAATGAGTAAGGATATCATAAACAGAAAGGAACAGATGATAAAATGTTAAATAAGAAAGAATTTATATTATTTTAATGAGTTAAATGTTCCTAAAAATGTATAATTTTATAAACGTTTCTAAAATTGCAGATGATCATCTGCAGTTTGAAAGTTATTATTTTTAATCATCGCTCCCTTATTTCTTTCTCAATATTTCTACAGTTTTCAGAAAAGTCAGTACTTCATCACTCTTATTCATTTTCTCTCTTTTTCCCCCTAAAAGAAAAGTTTGTATTTATCAGCTATTAAATTCAAAAGTGTACCAACCCAAGCCAAAATTAACCATATTATTAGATAAAATACAAAATTCAGAAGAAAAAAAATTACGGAGCTAATTAGCTTTAAAATTTTACTTCTAACAATTCAAGTGATTTATTACAGTAATTGACGCTCCGAAACAAACATATTGCAATTACTTGAGACAGAATAAAGAGTAAACCAAAAAATCCTAATCAGGAAAGGCTCAAACAATCAGCTTTTGACAAATGCATCACGAATACCATCTATGCAAAAGCATCTTACAACCGACTACAAAAAGCCAAAGAAGGAAAATTTCGTCTCCGTTTTTGTAAATACAAATACCATGTGTAAGAAACTGTTCGGAAGCACAGATGCTAATGCTTGTCAACAAACTGAGTTCAGGCGAAAAAGATTATTATATTTCTTATTAAATTTGAAATACAAGAAAATAAAAATATACCCTGTTAGTTTTTAACATGGCAGTAACTGAATACAAATAAATAATAATAATAATAAATTTAGAAAATAATAGAACGAGAAATTTACTAATGATTTGTGTTGAATAAAACTTTTGAGTACATTTGATTGAAGGTGTAATTTAATCACTCATAAATTTCTCGCTTTTAAGCAATCATTAATTCTCATCCCACACAATAAAATAAATGATTTTTCATCAAATAAAATTTTTTTCATCTTTAATTTATTATAATGCAGAATCGAAATGAAGACAGAGGGGTATGTGTAAGTAATTGCCTTCATTTTGCGAGTAACATTAGAAATTTGAAATGATTTCAAATAATTTAATGAAATGATTAAACTACACTTTTTAAAGTAAAAGTCAAAAATATTTATGTTTTAATGCTGCTTACAGAATTAAGCCCCCCCTCTTTTTTTCCCTTTCGAGATATCTGAAACTTCAGTTTTCTTTATTTTATTAAGTCCATTCTTCCTATGTAGAAAACAAATTTTTACCGCATGCCTTTTGCAGAATTGTTTCTCCTTGCTCACACAATTGTCATTTTTCTTTTGCTGAAATTTTCGTACTCCAGAAATGTGGGATATATATATATATATATATATATATATATATATATATATATATATATATATATATATATATATATATATGTTTTGTTTTCTCTAAGTTATACCGTTTTTTTTTTCTTCCCCTCTCCACCCCTTAGTTTGTTTCTTTTCTTAACAGCGCATTCTATCGACTTGGAGAAAGGGGGAGGAATACTGCGTTTCCCCCCTGTCGCTGTTCTGGAGCACTCTTGTGTAGTTATTTACCCACTAAGTCACTGAAAGAATGGCGAAGGAAGCGTGTGGAGCAGACTTCGGTTTTAATGCGTTTCTCTTGTACACTTGGTGCGCAGCTGGGCTGTTTCGTCATGGTCGATTTCGTCACCCACCAGTGCCATCCATAGATTTTTCTGCTCTTTTTTATTATAAAGGCTTTATTCTCCAAATATTCATTACCCGCTTCTCTGATTATGTTGCGAGTGATGGGCGAAAGTTTTCGATTAGACTCAAAATATATTTAGAAACTAGGGTAAATGAATTCCGCTTCAAGTAGCACTTCTCCAGATATAACTGGAACGTCGTAATAAGTGTATGCTTGAAGTATTCCGAATGCTTGTCTGTGTATCGATAGTTTTACTTATCCCAAATCAATTAATCGGTATCCATACTGTTTTGTGAAAAGAAATGGCTTATTGCTGTTTATTGATTTGATCGTATTGCCATTTCTCATTTATTATGGGGTCATTTGAATTTGATAGTAATCTCAATTATATATGATATCGGACAATATGCGCGGTTGATTTTGCCAGCATATAGGGATGTTTACATTGCTATTTATCAATTTTTTCTTCTTTTTTCCCCCTCTTTTCAATTAGTAATCTCTATATAGCTTACCCACAGCTAACGACCTCAAAATGTAAAGAGGTTACGTCTGTAAACATCAACATTTCTCTGTAAATTCAATCCATTGTTATAATTTTTTTTAAAGTATTCTTGTTACCATCATTTAATTATTACTTCGCCAAAACCTTAAACATAACCATGCAGGATTTGACACCGATGGGATTCTCTGTAGAGATCCCTGGAGGGTTTGTCGTTTCCATCTTTTTTCCTCTTCTTTTCCTTCCATTTTGTGGTAATTCAACTGACAGATAACTCAGTGTTGTAGGCACGGGGCACAGGATGGCTTTATATTACGTTATGTTATGTTGCTTCATTACGATAATAAAGCCTAATTAAGTAGTTCTTGATTTGCCATTTAACATTCCTAAACCCTTTTTTAAATATTTCAGGTTTTGAGTTCATCCGAAATGCAGATTATTTAAATAATATTTTAAATGTATGCTTTTATATCATCCTCTTTTAAATAGATGCATAATATTTGGAGTTTTTGATTCTAGTTAATAGATGTGGGACTTAAAATACACCTTGTCATATCTTCTTGCATGAATACACTTTGATGGGAGCTCAAACTAATGTATCTGAGCACTAAAATAAGATTTTAGAGTGCATTTCAACTCCTATTTGCTATCACATCTGGCAAAGCTGGAGGCACATGATGGAGATGAAAGCAAGTAGCTTTCGTAGCCACGTTTTTTCCAGATAGGTTTAAATCCAATACTTTCAGATTGTATGAGAGCACCTCTGCGCAAAAGATATATCTAAAAAATATCATACTTTTTCTTGATAAGATATTGAATTGACAGTGGCATGTCGTCCTTATCGATATATGCAGATTTTAGAAAATCTTACAAAAACGTCACAGAGAATTATTCTAGTTCTCTTCCAAAAAATTGCAACAGGATATTGCAATGGATTGCTTTTATTTCTCTTTTAATGTCTAGTGTATTGTAGTAATATGGCAATGATTGGGAATCTAATGAAACTCTTGGATGGATTTGAAATTATGTATGCTTTAAATGATGAATTTCTTCTTTTAAAGGTTGTTGAACCATGTTTAGTTCTTTTCTATTTTTAATTCTACCCAAAAAGAGATTAAGGGGAAAATATGCGCTCATGTATGGATAATATTTTTTGAAATATAATTATAAAAAGACATTCAAGATTAATTTTTGAAAAATGGGTTTTTTTTTTATTTACTGAATTATTGCCGATATAAAATGAATAAAAACCTAATCAAACGCATGCACACTAATATATAAAAAATATATTTGAAGAATTTAAATTAAAAATTATTAATTTACTTTTATATTGTGAAAAATTAGTTTTAAATTTTATTTCTTAATTTGTTCAAAAGAAAAAAAAAACTGGGTCTTTGTTGAACTTCTGTAGTTTAAAATAACAGTTCACAATGGATTAATATGAGGTAAATCTAGATTTTCACACTAATTATTTTCAGCAAATCTTGTATCTCTTCTCATAGATCTCAAACGTCTGTGATCTTTAGCATGGTTTTAGAATTTGTTAATAGCACACAATTTAGTAAAGGTAAAATGATATATTTTGTTTTAAATAATTTTTATACCTTCAAAATTTATCCTGCATCAAAATCTATTCGTTGCTTTTTATTCTGTACTGCTTTTTCTTTTTCTTTTGGACCATAATTTTTAATTTTATTGACACATAAATTTATACATAAATCTTTTATTATTATTATTATTTTTTATTTAGAAAATTGTTAATTTCCAAATCAATTTTCGAGATAAAGATGTCAAACTGTAAATTCTTGTTTGAGGATGAAACTGTTTGAGAAACCAGGCAAAGTTACAGCTTTGTACAACCTAGCCGTATTTTAAATAAATGTAGCAGACTTTCTAAAATCTGTTGTTGGACTAGGAGACCAGTAATTACTACCTGCCTTTTAAAACTTAAGTGCTTGATAACAGTGTGCGCTAAATTAAAATTGCATCATGTAACACGTTTGTTTGTAGAATACTGATAAGTCTACGTATGCCGCGATGGAAATTAAATCCTCTTAAGAAGCAGCTGTGCTTAGGGAGCTGTTCGCGTAGTTGCAGATTTTCGAATTTTGTTTTTCCGTTGCTAGCCACTATCTTTAAGTCTTTGCTGATAACAATAAACCCGCTAATATTTTAATGGTCTGTGCGTATATATAGCTGTGCAGGCCATTTAAATATTATTGCATTTAATGCTATGTTAATTTTTTAATTAAAATAATTTAAAGTTTTAATTTTTGTCTGTGCTTTTTTTTAAACAATGCCTTAATTTAGTATTTAATTAATTTGTTAGATTTTTCTGTCGCACTGAATTGAAGCGTAGATTCTAATGTTCTTTTTAATATTATTTGATATAATGAATTCGATATCTTATACAAATCAATAATGAAATGTGTATATCTAAAAGAAAAAAAAAAGTGAAATTTTGTGATACTTATAATTCTATGCACTCAAATAACACCGATAGGTTGTCTTTGTTGTTGAAAGCGACCAATGGTACGTCGCGGTCGTATTACAAAAGTAATTGCGTATGGCATTTGAATCTAACTGCACAATATTTTATTTTCCTCCTGTCATTTACAGAATAGTTTTCAAAGTGTAGTGCATTCTAATTGCATCATGTGTGCATGAATTGACATCATTGCAGTTTTTCGATTTTCACCTTTCTGTATGATTTCCTCTCTGCAATTGGGTTAGTTCAATAATCTGAGTTATTTAAAAAAATGCCGATTTGAATAAAATAGCACAATTTCTTAATCTAGAGTTTGATAAAGTTACAGGGCTTTGTGAGCGTTTGCCAGATTTACTTAAGAAGTTAAACGTTAAAAAATATGATTTATAATAGAAAGCCTCTCAATTTTCCATTAGAAATTGACCAAGCAGGCATATTGATTTTTCTCTGTCTGTTTGAAATTCCTTTTATTTAATAATTGATAAGCTGTAGTGATGTTTATTTCACTATATGAACAAAAACATTTTTTTGTTTTGTTTTAATCTGTTGAAAAGAAATAGCAATGTCAGGATTGAAGACTTCATTTTCCAAATATTAACTTCAATATGTAAGGCCTATTTTTGAATTATAAAGACTAAAATGTTTCCAATCGCTATTTATAAGATTTTAATCATTGGAGAAAAGTATTTTACAAAATATTCGAAGGTGGAAAAAAGGGGGGAAAATCCCCGTCCTAAGACTTATTTTAGTTCTACTTTTACTGTTTATTAAATTTTATATGCACGAAATTTTTGTAACTTATTCATAATAGACCCGCATTGTTAGCTTCAATTGGTTGAAGGAAAGTGAGCTCATATGTCAAGGTCAGACTTTGTTTAAATAGGTCAGCATTATGTCGCATGTACTTGGTGAATATTGACCTGAATATAGAGAGCTTAAAATTCTTTGTCACAGAAGAGGATCAATAGTCTGTTTGTAACCATCTGTTTTAAATGTTTTAATTCGCAGTTTTCGAAATTTGTCTCCACTGTTTTTGCTTATCTATGGAGAATCATCAACGTTTATTCATTAAAGAATTCTGAAAAAGTATAAAGTTTATGAAGCTCTTTAATGTAAGTTATAAATCTGTTATTTGAAATTTAAATTTAATTCTTAAATAAGAGTTTTTATTTAGAAACTTGTTTTTTAAATTATTATTTATGTAATTTTATATCATAGTTTATTAAATTGTAGATAGATAATTAAAATTTTTTTTGTTGAAGATGGACAATTAAATATTTAAAGAAAATCGCCGTTTTATGCGGATAATGTTTCTTATTTTTTACAATTCTATTATTATTTAGGAATAAAAATTCTTTGTAGATAAAATTCATATCTCCATTCTATTCCATGTTTATTCATTTTTATGTTTAAGTATTCGTATTCATTTTTATTTTTATCACTTTATATAAAATGATAGTTCCGATGTTTTTTTATAAAATGATAACCAAAATGTGCCAATATTTTGGTAATCTGATTAAATTCACTGGTGAGTATGGTTATATTCAATAGTAAAACTTTGAAATTTATGTTAAGTTCTATTAGCTAATTTTGTACTTCGTTTTTAATTAGAATGAAGATATGAGAAAAGAGAAACATAAAGTTTTGAGTTAGAAAGAAAAAGAGGGGGGAAAATGGAATCCTCGAAGAAAAAATTTCTACTGTTGAAGATTAATTTTAGATTAATTGAAAGTTGAGTATTGAAGTCATTCTAAATTAGAAACATTCAGTTTAAAAATTTTACGTTTCATACTCACAAACATTAAAGGTTTGAAAAAGAATGTTTTTAATCAAAAAGTTGATTTGATATTTAAAATTAATGGTTTAATGAGATTTTATAAGAGAATTTGCCTACTTATATAAAGAAAAAAAAATGTGATCAAGCGACACGGGATTATTAAATTTTCGATCCAGTAACCTGACTTAAAGGAATTTCAGATTGTTAAGAACACAAGGAGATACAATTGCAATGCAAATCTTATAAAATAGTTCGAACGGTTTATAGAGTTCTTCTAGATTAACTTTGAGGAATATGAATGACCAAATTTTTCTTCTTCTCTGTTATACATATTGATGTGACGTACCGTTTTTGTAATTCCTGATTCTTGTGACTTACCATTACAAATGATATATCTTTTCTGAATTCAAAGACATTAATATATAGTTTCAAATTCAATATAAAAA
Source organism: Argiope bruennichi (assembly GCF_947563725.1). Classification (NCBI taxonomy): domain Eukaryota; kingdom Metazoa; phylum Arthropoda; class Arachnida; order Araneae; family Araneidae; genus Argiope; species Argiope bruennichi. Next base: position 84,542,230 of record NC_079152.1, read on the forward strand.
ATATCATAAACAGCAATAATATAAAAAAGTAATACTAAAAAAAAGCCGTAAATAATAAGTGAAGAAGCAACGCGTGCGACTCATTAGATACGGAGTTCAGCAAACTTTTCGAATCCATAATATAATTTGAAATTCCATTAAGGCCTCCGCCTCTTTTATTTTTTCCTTATCGAGCAGTTCATTAAGTCGCCGCTAAATTTTAATTTGATTGGAAGTGTTTACTACTCTCTCCATGCTCGCCTTTATTTCCGTTTTCAATCTCTCTTATATCCCCTGTTTAATTTTATTTCGATCTCGTTTCTGTTTGGAGAAGACCCTTTGCTCGACCTCTTTTCGATAGCCTTGTAAAAATCGACCCTGCTCTTAAGGGAAGTGAGTCACGGAATTGGAGTCTGCGATTCTTCCTGCCGCCCACCCCCCTTCCTAATCTGGTAAAGTGACTCACGGGAGCTTCATCCCTCAGTTCGATGGGGGGACGAGTAATAACGTAGGGGCTGATGGGATCATCTCGCCGACATCTCGGTGAGTGATACGTTCGTCCTCTTAGCTTGTCTGCAGTATAAAGACCTCTAAGATGGAGATAGATGCCCGCCACCTGCGTGTTCTGCTGCATTAGGGAATTATTATATGAAAGGGCATGATAAAATCGTACTATTTCTGTATGCAATGAATGATGTCGTATACATAAGCGAAATAAAAGAACCCATTTATTAGTTCCATATTTGAAAAGAATAATTTAAATTTTGCGCCAGAGAAATACAGCTTAAAGTATACATAATGGAGGTAGAAACGAATTGGAGGATAGGAAGACTAAATAGAATGTGTGGGATTACACAATTTAGTAAAAATGCCAAGTTATCATCATAATAGAACGAGAAAAATTATAAATAATATTTCCGAGTCCGAAATATTTATATCTGGTTCATGGATAATTTCATGAATGAGGAACTAAATAGAAAGATTCTTCTGTGAAAAATAGAGGTTTAAGCCGAAACTGCGTTAAACTATACATCTATATAACAAGGCCAATTTTATTGAACGTATCTCGTTACCTTACCAATTAACCCTTTCTAGGGCCGTGGGAAGTATGCTTCTCACCAAATTTATCAATCTTTGTATGAAATTATGTAGGTTGGCATAAGTTCTGACAAATTTTTTTAGTAAGTCAGAAACTTAGATGCTTTATCTCAGACAAAATGATGTGTCTTGATTTGTTACTTAATTATTAATTAAGCAAATGAATTAATCAATCAAATTAAATTTATCTAATAAGCTAAATGAATCCCTTTTCTTATTCTAATTTCAAGCCTAAAAATATTTAAACATAATATGACTAGAAAAAAATGGCCCTTTAAAGGGTTAATCAATGAATAACTTTCTTTAGATTTTAGTTGATAACTTTTCACAAGAAATTATACTTTTACCTGTTTATTTACTTTGCACATTTAAAGAATATTGCTCTCTCTCTCTCTCTCTCTCTCTCTCTCTCTCTCTCTCTCTATATATATATATATATATATATATATATATATATATATATATATATATATATATAATATAAAATGCAATTCTTTTTACATTCTTTTTCAAGGGCAGGGAGCTTCTCAATAAAATTTTACCTTGTACTATAATCACTGACAATTCCATCTTCTTTAAATTATGAGAGATGGACAAAATTTCTCATTAAAAAAATTCATCCGTTGGATAAGAAGGAAAAGAGAGAGAGAGAGAGGGGGGGGGGCGATACCCCTCCTTCCTCCTATAGATGGTATTTGAGATTCAGATTTTGCATCCGATGATTCTGGTGAATAGATTAAAAATTGTAATTAAAGTTGAAATAATTTTTTAGATTGTTTGTTATATAATTACTTGTTATTAAATTGCGGTCTTTACTAGAAGCAAATCTTTATTCATTAGTGTTCTTTAATTTTTTGGCAAAAAAATCTCCTAGTCGTTGTTCATTGAAAACACCCTTTTGAATTACTAGTCAAAATTTCCTCGTCCAAATTTCTTTTCACATGTACGCCAGAAGTTATGCATCAGAAGTAAAGATTACAAAGAATAAAGTTATAATTACTTCAATAAAGTTTTCTAACAATTTTTTTTTTTGAGTTGTTTACTTTTATTAATAAACTTACAATATCTCTGCTTTTAGAAATAAAGCTACGAGTCATGCTTATCAGTATATAAATTTATATTAAAATTCACATAAAATTAGTGTCTGAAGGCAATTTATAATATGTTCTGAATTAAATAAAATTCACGAAGTTTGTTAAAAAGAAATGGTTCTTTTATTTAATCATCTAAAATGAATGATAAACATTAAAATATATAATTTTTATTTTAATGTATTTAAGGCATTAATTTAGAACGTATTCAGTGGGCAGAGATCAGTAATTGCAACATTGTTTTTAAATTTTTTTTCTAGGCAGACTACTAAAAAGATTAAAATGGTGCATCATATAAATCCATTTTAGTTCGGACACTAAAAATAACACTAACACTACAGTCGACAGGATTAATATCTTTCTATCAGTTGTATCAGCCGATTTGGCGTATGGACAAGACTTCTGGTCATTCTTTTTGTAGCCAAAACAAAAGTTTCCAGATCTTAATATTCACCTTACAAAAGATCAATTTGTTTTGCGAGCCTCTGAAAATATATTTTTATAGGCGTACCGCGGAGCAGAAGGAATGAATATTCCTTTGTTCTTGCAACTAATGAAATGCCTTGATAAAAGGCGATTGCTGTAATTGAAAACAGTTAACTGATTTAAAGAATGAACCAATAATTATCTGATTACAAGATGAAGTATAGGAACGACTCGTAAACACCATTTTTTGAAAATCATTTCGTTATTGCAATTTCCTCCCCATATATTCCGTTGCACACTTTCTTTTCTGAGCAAACATGAAATAAATTTTAAAGTATTAAAATATTTAAAACGTGTTTTTTGGTAGCATTATTTTTAATGAGCATTTTATTTCTCAATAAAATGGCAGTTTTTAATTTTTCTAAAGGTATTAGATTTAAATATTTCTCTATATCTATCATTTTTATTTTATTTTACACGTAATTTTAATATTCCTGATATTCAGAAAAAATCGAGTATGATAGTTAATTTTGAATTAAATGTAACCGGGGTATTAAAAAATAACTAAATATTTACTATATGAATGCATTTGTGAAATCAGGAGCAAACCTCCAAGCAAAGTTTTATGGCAAATTGCTAAACATTACAGAAAAAATTTCTAATGTTTTCTTCTCTAAAATTATTACTATGTAAATAGTATATTCTGCAAGGAATTTTAGTTTGGTTTAGATATCAAATCGTTCATTTAAGCGCAATTTCTAAGGATAGAATAAATTTGTATCGGACATCAATAAAATGGCTGCCAGCTCTTAATTGCTGATCTGTATTCATTTATATTCTTTTTGTATGCTTTAATCGATAAATCAATTACAATAAATGTAATTCATTTCAAATCAAAATTCTGACTCCAATTACAGTTACTTTCCTTTATTTTGCTATGAAAATGACCATTATGCTTGTAAATAAAAATGTATAAACATGCATTTTTTTAACTTTTTAAAAATTTAATTTGTTTGTTTATTGTGTAATTGAATGTGCAAGTCTTTCTAACCTACTATCTCTGCCCATTATCCTTTTCAGTGCTAATCGGAAAGTGAGAATTCTTCAATGGGCTATTGTAATAAATTGGCATCTTGAATGTGCATGGCATTTTTCCCCCTTGGAGTTTAATTATAGTTTATACGATACATAAGAGAATTCTTAAATATTCTTATCTTTTTATTTTATTATCAGAGTTTTTACAAATGATCATGGAACTAATTTGGTTATAATTCCGACGAAGCATAATCAAATGCATGTAAATAAAAGTAAATTAATGTTAAAATTTTTGTCTTTATTGAAACCAATTATTTACTTATTAATTCTTTGCTAATTAAGATTAACTTTTAAATTGAAGGTTATTTTAATGGTTATTTAAGTAAATTGTTTATTTACATCGACATTACAGCTCTATAAGTATAATTTTTAGTTATCATGTGCATATATATCTTCTCCCTTGTATACTTTCAAATAACATATAACAATAAAGTATCATTCTTTTTTTTATTAAATATGTTGCTGCATTTCTTTTTAGTGTAATTCTAATTTCAAAGTGTAATTTTCTTAATTGAATGAATCGCGGTATTTAATTAATTAAAATTAAAATACCTACATTTATTGCAATTTGCAATTTTTCCTCTCGCTTCTCCTCGCTCATAAAATGTAATTTGCTAACCATTGTTTATTCTCCGTCTCTGTCTTTTTGTATGTCTGTATAGCGAAATATAGAGAATAATGGATAATGTATTAAAAATGGTAACATATTATCAAGAAACTGCCACACAATGAAACAATTCATTTAGCGTTCACTTGAAAAAGAATAAAGCAGAACCAAGGCAGTTGTGATATTATATGTGTATATAATTTAAAAAATAATTTTTAATTTTTAAACTAATTAAACAGAGAATATTTCGGATTACTATTAATATTAATTTGATACGAATCCAATTAATTTTATTTAAAAGAATAGAATAGAATAGAATATACAGAAAATAAGAAACAGCAGCTTCTAATATGTAATAGTACATAATTCGTGACTGATTTTTTTTTTTTTTTTAACATTGAAAATAATTTGAAATAATTTGACTTGCAAAATTAATATCTATCCATTTAATTAATGAAATTATGTCTCTATGTTCTATACATTATATTTTAATATAATTAATTAATTAATTCACGTAGAATTAACTTTAATGTATTAATGATAATAATTGTACCATTTTGTTGCATATTTATATTTCCTTGATACTTAAGAAATAATATTTTATTACAGTATATAATGATAATTTAATTAATGATATTGATTGAATTTCTATTTATTTAAAATTGTGTGCTCATTTTTTTTATCTGTTTAAATATTTGATTAGTGAGAATTTATTCGGTATATTAATTTCTTGCGTATAAAATATAAGCATGATCAAAAGCAATTTATTAAAATAAGTGGTTGTTGTTAGAATCGAATTATTTCATTTGGAAGCTATATAATCCTAGCTAAATTTAAATTGGGAAACTTAAAATAAAATCTTTAAACACATTAATATAGTGTTTGTTTAGTAATTATATTATACGTCTTTGAATAATAATTAATTTTTGTTTTTGAAATTTGATTAAAATTAACAATATTTTTCTCTTTGTAAAGTGCTTATAAAGAAAAGGAATTTTCTTTCTTTTGGCTTATTATTTGGTTATAAGTGCATTCTTGACCTTAAATGCTTATATGCTTATAAATATATGTCTAGTATTTTATTACATTTGACTTCAAAACGTTGTCTTTAATATTAGAATATTTATCTTGCGTACTTTTTTGTTATCATTTTTTAAATATAAATCACATATCAATATTTTTTTTTCAATGTCGAATTATTTGCCTGTGAAAAGATCAGGATTTTAGTACAGGCCGATTTGAAATTGCTGTTATGTTCATTAACCACTGATTCAGCATTTTGTTGAATTTTGGACTTAATACAGAAGGTGATGAATGAATTTATTTTATCATCATTGTGTTTTTATTACTTGCTGATGATAATTTTTATTTAAAGCTTAACGATAATTGTCATATTAATAATACCAATATTCTTCTAAAGTTACATTCAGTTAAGTGTAAATAAAATCAACAGTACGAATATTCGGCTGATCAGCATCATATTATAAAATAATGCGAGTTTTGCAGAATTTAGGTTAGCAGTTTTACAGAGTTAGATAAATTGCAAAATTTCGTTTTTTAAAGTATTAATACCGTTTAAATATAGAATAGATCACTATGCTTCCCCGACGGAAAGTAAAGTAAAAAGGCAAATTATATTATTATTCATTTCCACGTACTTTTTCTTCTTTTAAAACGCAAGCAGTGTGAAAATACCTTTTGAATGTATGCTTTTAAAATCTAAAGAGCTAACCTTTTAGTATTTTATTCTAAATCATAATGTAATAAATTCTCGATTATCGTCGATCGAATTATTTACAGTTGTCAAATGCTATGAAAACTTCATCGCAAATAAATAAGGTGCTTTAACAATACCACTCACAAAACAATCGAATTTTGCATAAATAAATTAAATAAACAATCGAATTTGCAAGTACAGAAATTTATTGTTTATTAAGCCTTAATTGTTATGTACAATCTTTTACAATTACAACATTCTTGCATTTTCATGTTGAATTATGCCTTTTTCGGTCGTTTTGCGGATTATCCGCAGAATTCCCTTATCAATGGTTTTCGAACCATCCAATTTTCCAGATTACTATATTTTATTTCATAAAGATTCTTGTTTTAATACATTTAATAAATTTTTCTGCTATAATTAATACAGCCTCGGCAGTATAACATGCATTTAATTTTATTTGAAATGTGCATTAATTTAATCTTATTTATTTGAAATTAGAAATTAGTGTAAGGTTGTGAACACTATTTTTAAAATTAAAATAAAAACTGTTTTGTATATGAAAATTCTATGAAATAATTATGAAATTATGAAAGTACTACTGCTGTCTATGCACTTCTACTATACTGCGGTGACTCAGTAAAGTGAGTTGTATTGTAAGCTTCACAGCGTCAGGCAGCTGTTAGTAAAGAAACAAGTTTTACAGACAATTTATGATCGATCTCTCTATTCTATTTACGCTGTGCGTGCGGTGCCGAAGTTATTTAGCTGTGCGATTTTTTTTATAAGTCTATTTAGATTGACATTATCGCAGCCAATTTCGAAAAACAGTATCTAATATTGATGTAGGGAATTATAATAATGGATTATTTTAAGAATTTTGCTGAATTTTGGATAAAGATGTTTATTGAAAATTAAATTTTGTGGATTATATTTTGAAATAAGTGGAAATTATTTTTCTATTTTCTTTTGTTATATTTATATAATTTTATGTATTCTGTAATTGAAAGAAAGAAAGTGCATAGTTTTAATATGATAAATAATCAGTTTCGATGTATCGTCTAAACAACATATGGTGTTCATAAATTCCTTTTACTATTTTGTCTCAAGTCTTATATTTAATTCCTGTATATAAATAAATACAAAATTTATGTAAAATCTTGTGTACATTCTTTCAAATTTTGAAAAAAAAAATGTTTTTCAAATGTTTCCCTTTAATTTCAACTCAGAATTGGTGATTTGTTTAATGGCGCGTTCTTTTTGCATTTCTCTTTAAAAGAAATATATTTTCTAAACGCAAAGCAAAATTTTTATATGTAATTAGTTTTCATTGAAAACTTTGCTTGTTTGCTTTACTGCTGCTGCTTGTTTGCTTTAAAAACGATTAAAGACGAAGTATTCGGTTTTTCTTTTAAGCGGAAAATTTATTTATTACGAAATTTTGAACTATGGCTGTTAGTAAACAAATAAAAGATATAATAGAAATTGAATTTAACCTACGTATTCGGCAAACTAGCCTAGGAAACGAAACTAGGCAAACTAGGCTTGGAAAACGAATTGCTATGTTGACTCTTGTCTTGATTTTAAATTTAACACTTATTAACAATTTTTTTCTTTTGAAAATTAATCATCATTTAGGTCATAGAATTTTTATTTCGACTGAAAATCCGGCAATACATTAAAAAGGATTTACATTGCTATGTATCTTTAAATTTATATGTGTATTCAGAATGGAAGGAAGATAAGTTCAGGGAAGGAAAGATAACTCAAAAAATTTGATTACTTCTTCGTCCTTGATTTAATTCCTTATATATTCAACAAACAATCTATACCACATATTATTTTATAAATAGCCATTAGTTGCATTGCATTTAGTTGCAGTTCTATTCCTGGTCTATAGCGTGATTTTTAGAGTTTTATTTACTTTCTATTTCTAACATCTATGTATAAAAAAAAAGAATTTTTCTTTGTTCGTATGAATTTTTTACAATTCTTGCCCCCTTCATTCGAATGAAATTTGGCCTGGATTAAGGATTAGCTACACTATTAAAAAGTTTGCAAGTGTTTTTCACTATTATTTCAGAATATATCCTGTTTTACTCCATTTAAAAAAAAAAAAAAATGAAAATCATTTTTAATGACGATAATTCTATTATCACATTTTCCTTTTCAGAATTATTTTCAATATTAATTAAAGTTAAGGTTTTGTACAGTTAATATAAGCGTAATTTATAACAAGTCATTTTTTTTTACAAATTTTAAAACTTTTTCACTGTTTAGATCATATTTATCACTCGCGCAATTTTGCTAATATTAAAATTAAGTTGCAAGCTTCGGAATTTTTGTTTTTGCTTTTATTATGTAGAATAAACACTTTTTAAATGCTTGTGCAGTAAAATTTATCGTAAGCGTTGTCTTCAAAAATTGTTTTATTTAGTTTTTTCACATATTGGGGCACTTTTGAATTTTTAATCCGCCCAATTGACACCTAACATGTTTTCTTACTAATTTTTTTAGCGTTAACCTGCAGTGGCACATGTAATAATTTTTTTTACCTTATATCTTAAGTGATATCCCTCTTAATCTTCAATTTCAAGTGATTTCTTTTAATTTGTAATTCATTTTGCTTTCCTAATAACGTTTAATAAATCTGAAAGGCAATCATTCAAAGTTGCCAGCATCAACCTCGAAACTTCACTCTTTTTCCATGAGCCTATTTTATATTGCATACTGTTGAATGAAACTCCAAATTATCCTTACATATATGAGCCAAAGGGCGAGATTAAAAATGTATTTCCCAAAGCTTTAGAATAGTAATTGGGTAATCATTAAATAGCGTGGATATCAGGTGTCATTAATTAGGGGTCCAACCCTAAAACATCCTAAAGGATTGATAATAAAATATCGAAATATGTATGATGTAAAAATGCTTGTATGTTTTAAACCTTCTTTCAGGTTTAGAAAAGAGATAAAGGTTGGCGGCTCTACGGGTACAACCGTTATTAACATTATAAGATTATTGTTAAACTTCTTTTATTTTTTGATTAATGTTATCAAAACAGTTTTACTGAACTGTCTTAGCTTGTGAGAAGTTCCTTAATTATCTTATGATTAAATAAGAAAAATATATAAAATTTTGTGGAATTTTCAAGATTCTGGGTACACAGTATTCTGGCTTGGCGTTAAAACCTTTCCTTTTATAGACATAATATTAATTTAAGGCCTTTGTATAAGGAATTAAAGTTAAAATATAAAAAATAATGGATTTTGGATGCATTTTATATATGAAAAAGCATATTTTTGACTTTTTTTTTGTAATATTTATGATTTTTTAAATTTTTATTTTAATAGTATTTTTTTTGTAACATATTTGTGTAATCAAACTAATAGTTTTGGGAAAAGAATATAATTTGATTAAATTCCTTGAAAACAAGCTCTCTAAATTATAAAATGAATTACGTTGGATGAATAATTTAATTAATTAATGTTCCGAAATTAATTATTAAATTCCTATCAAATTTATGTTTATTGTTTTATTTTTATTTATTAGTTTTTTGCATTTCCTTATGTGTTTGTAATGTTTTATCAAATAGACTATATATTTCGCGTGTTTCTGATGCTATCGATTTATATATGTATTAATAAATCATGTATATTAAAATTTATTTTTGTTATTGAAATTCTGAGTCATATAAGCAATTTTTATAATTACACAATTTTTGTAATTGTTATGATTTCTTTAATTACAACTGATTTTGATCATAGAAATATTTGTCTGTATTATTAAGGAGGACGAGGCTTAATGCTTTTGATTCTTTCTGTCCATTTCCACAATTTATTGGAACTCAAATATTTCTTTTCTGTTTTTAGGTCACTGATGCTGTAATTCCCTTTTTGTGATGTCTTCGCCATGGCTAAAGTTATGGACCAACATCTGTCGGAAGAAGCCAGTAGCGACAATGAAGAAATTAACAAGCTATTCCCGAGGTGTCGGCCACGCAGCGCTGTCTCCACCAGTGATTTCAATCAAAACAACGTTACTATCAACAATAATCTCAAGGACCATAGAAAACTGTCAACTGCGAGCAGTGACAGTACTATGAGCAGCAGTATTATGGACAAAGCAAATGACAACTATCTACCCCACAATAGTCAGGAACATCAGGAAGTAGTGGGACGTCCTGGTTCCGACATGAGTGAAACGTCTTCCTGTTGTGGAGGGGATCAGCAGCAGTCTCTGCCGCCACCCCCTCCAGCCGAAGTGACTGAAGACCACTCGGTTATAAGCGCCTATGATTACTGTGATTACGACAATGGTTTGCTGTGCACAAACACCTCCTCCGCCAACAATAAGGAAGAGGTTCGCAGCAATTCCACTTCTTCCATTACCTGTGACAGACGTGATTTCAATGAAGATGTTGTTTATGATCCTGAACTAGATGTAGGATATCACATGGACCCTGGTTTCTGCCTTCGTGAGAGTCGTATTGAAATTGCTGGAGGTAGGGAAATATTTTCTAAAAGTCGAAGCAAGCCTTCAAAAAAACGGCACAGTGATGAAGTGACGTTTCACCACCAGAGAGTGTCTCATGATCATAACCAGGTGGGATGTAATAGCATTAACACCTCTAAATCACAAGACTTCAAACGGTTTAGTGCGGACGTTATGTATGACGATAAACTGCGACGGTACATGTACAACATGTGTTCGGGTTCCGTCGATAAACTTCATACGTGTGCAAAATATCGAACTGAGTCGACTTACATAGCAGAGGAGAAAAGTCCCGAGCATTTACCTAATATGAATGGTCGTTTGTGCCTAAGAAAAAGTTCTTCTGTTCGTGGCCTACAAGACTTAACGTCAACGGACTCTAAACAACACTCAGGACATTTAGTGTATGAAGCTCCTGTGAACAATGCAGAGGTAGTTTATGACGATATTGGTGAGTTGATAGACCAAAGAAAAGTTGAGAATGGTAGCAGTAATAATTCTTACGGTAATAATAGCAACCGCAATGGACTTCACGTTAAAACATCTGTTTGTGAATCTGATTATTCGATGTATCCTGGAGAAATTTTAGAATCGCCTAATAGTGACAAGGACCAGTCTTTCCGTCATAAACCTCACATCGGTTCTCTGGATGTTAGTTCTCCTATGTCCCCTTATGGTGGTCTGTGGAATGTGGAAGGACTGCAAGAACGCATAGATAGTATAACTAATTTAAGTCAGGAAGAAGAAATGGATACGGACTCTGAACCCACTTCTCCTGTGAAACAGGGAATTGCTCGTCTTATTGGCAATGTTCCTATTGCGGAATATGAAGGTTCGCCTCGACGCTATGGTCCGCGACCTGGGTATCCTCACCGCGTAGCTTCGGAGTTTAATACTGAGGCGAACATTGAAAATACTCATCCTTCGACTTGCGAAGAATTACTGAAGGTTATAGCTGGGAATAAATCTGTGAGTAGTGATGTACGGAAAAATAATCAGTGTAAAAATTCTGATGAACCCTCAGAGTGCAACAGTCATGATTCTGATGTGAAAAACATCCTTAAAGAATTTTCTACTTCAAATAATCATTGTCAGAGCGACAGTGCTGATACTCCTAATAAAGTAGTTGCCAGTTCCCAAGATTCTGACTTTAGTGAATTAGATTACAGACTTTATCGTGTCAATACTGGTAGTTCCTATGTAGGGCGTCGTCTTGCTCAGTCATCAGGGGGTGAAAACCAGGACAGTCCTAAACGAAACGAAGTAGTAAAATTAGTGAACGGTGACGTGCCTCACGTTGCCAAAGTTTCTATTCCTACAACTGAATGTGTGTCGCCATCTCTTGATAATGCTCCTCCACCACCCCCTCCTCCTCCACCTCCAACTATTCTAAAAGATTCAACCTGCGCAACAGCAAATTCGGCATCGAATATCTTTTTGCCTAATGAACAGGAACTTATGTTACTTCACGAAAGTGTGCACCAACATACTTTGCAAGTCGAGATGGTTGATCAAGACTTAGAGTCCATCAGTACTTATCCAGGGACTGAAGATCTTGGAGAAACAGAAGTGGGTGAACAAGTGGATCACACTCGAAACTTTACCCTGTCTCCTGAAACAACTGACTGTGATAGTAATGACGTGGAAAGTGTTGTATCTTTGGAAGGTAGTATGAACTCTGGTGGAAGGCTGATGAGCAGCATGCCGGTGTTAGAAGACGGGCTATCCAGTGGACATAGTAGTGAACCAGAAAGTAGCGAGGACGAGGCCTCTGAAGGTGGATGGTCGGAAAGTCGAAAGCGTTCTTCGGATGATTACGACAAATCTACCTTAGCCTTGATCAATAAACAAATCAGCAAGATAGAACAAGATTTTTGTAAGCGACCTCCTCCTAATAATATAGTATCCTCAGAAATGAGTCATCATGACGTTGCAGAGTATCTTTGGAGGTACTCATGTAACTCCCAGCATCTCAACCTGCAAGATGTGGATTTGAGCTATTTTGATGTTTTAAGTAAGTGGTGCTTATTTTGAATAGTTCTAAGTTGCATATATAAGACAAGATGTGGCAAAAAAACTCGGACAAACAATTTTTAATATAACATTGTTAAAAAATAAATAAATTGCATAAATAACAAATAATAACAAGAGTAGACTTTTACTAATAAATAAATTTAATTGGTTTCAAAGTGGCCGCCTTCTGAAACGATACAGAAGCGCAGACGTTTATTGAAATTTTCAGCAATGGGCCGCATGTCTTCTGCTTTAAATATATCCCATTCCCATCGAAGCGACTGCTTTAGAAAGTCCAAACTTTTGTGTGGTTTAGTGCAGGCCCTAGGCTCCAAAATGGAACACGCACTGTAATTCATAGTTTGATCTCTTGTGAGTGGGGGGGGGCATTCTCCAGATGGTATCACGTCTGGAAAATGTACTTTGCACCACTCTTATGTTTCTTAGGCCTTGTGAGCTGGTGCGGATTCTTGTTGAAACATCCAATCTACATTACCGAAATGCTTTTTGGCCCACGGAAGTACAGCAACTTCTAGAATTTCCCGCTGGTACACTTTTCGATTTATTTTAACGCTCTCATCCACAAAAGCAAGAGGTGTTTTGCTGCTTGCCCAAATTCTGCCCCAGACCATGACCGAATTTGAATGTTGGCAATGTTCAACAATTGTCGAAGTGCGTGGCGTTTCTATTGACCAGATCCTATCTTTCTGGAAGTTATGAAATTATTGGATGTTAAAGAGCATTTCATCAGTGAAAAGGAATCTCTCCCAGCGCTGACTTTTTCAGCCCATCTTAAAACTTTTAGGCATCTTTGGAGCCGCACGAGTTTATTTTTTTCAGTGAGAATCTGAACTTTTTGGAACTTGTAAGGCCTCAGCCCAAGCTTTGTTTTTACCATTCGTTGCGTTGGTCGGTCACTTATTCTTATTTTACGAGCGATCTTTCTCATCATAACCCTCGGATTACGTTGGAACACGCTTTTTAATTGCCTTACGATTATTGGAGTATCAACGTACGTTTTCGTCCACTTTCTGTTCTTCGACCATCATTGCCAAGCTCTTTGAAACTGCATATTGGATCAGACACTGTTTGCCGAGGCACATTAAGTAAATGAACGATTTCACACTGTCATTTTACGTATCTTTTGCTTAACATTGTGAGAAAGCCCCCCCCCCCTCAAAAAATAGTGCGTAAATTAAGATATATTATAAAATATTTTATAATTAAAGTGGTAGACAAAAAGAAATGAACATATAAATTAAAAAGAAATTAATTAACTTTTATTCTGCGGTACAATGACTTTTCCGAGTTTTTTTTTTTTTTTTTTTTTCCTTCCCGCACCCTGTACATTGATTTTTTTTTTTTCAAATATATTATATGGAATTTCAAAGCAGTTTTTGAATGCATAGACTTTGAATATCATATGTTTTTATGTTAAGATTGCGGCTTTAACGTGGTATCTGATGATTTAATTTTTATAATCTAAAAATGAAAACATACATACTTTTTCCATAGTTAGCTAGAGATTATAATTTTATATTATTTATAATTTTTACTGTACACAAAATGGTATAAAATACTTTCTGAAAGAAATATGAAGGTGTTTGATGAACAATTTGGAATTTTCCAATTAAGAATTAATTTGACATGCATTGTTGAATATCTCTCAAAATACTTCATTAACTTACAAATGAATGCATGTGCAATTTTTTAGGCTTACTCATATTTATAAATTATTATAAACTATGGCAACTGGCAACTAAAAAGATAGTTAAAAGCATTTAACTGAGAAAGTGGGAAAAAAAAAAAAAAAAAACCTGTTCGAAGACAAAGAAAAATTATTAAAACAAGAAAGGAAAGAAGTGTATTTGGAGAAAGTGGGGAGAGAAATAGAGAGAGGAAGTGTTCAAGCTGAAAATTGGTAAAAAATAATAGCGATTAAATCGTGCATGCAAAAAGTTTTTTTGTGGCGATGAGGCTTATGAAATAATAATTTTGCTAGCGGTGAAAAATGAGATTTTTACTGCTTCATTAAGCTTAATTGTATAAATACAGTGTTATAAAATAGAAGTATGCTTATTCAAATTTTTTAAAAAGCGAATGTCTTAGTCTGGAATTTTTTTTATTGCGTTTGCAGATATTTTTGAACAATAAAATCGGATAAAAATTTTAATACTTAGAATAAAATTATGAAATTAGGGAGTTGTTAATTCGAAATGCATTTTAGCTTAAAATAACAAACTAGGATTTTAACTCCCGTTATAAAAAGTGCTCATTTTGAAAACCTAAATAGGTATGTGTTGGTTTGAATAGATGAGTAATTTTTGAGTGTGGAACGTCAGCAAATATAAAATTCATTATCAATAACGAGTCTATTTTTTTTCTTTCCCATTTGCTTACCGTCCAGCTTTCTTTTAAATATAAATAAATAAATAATGTTTATAAATGTGTTTATGAAAAATGATGGCATTTTTGTCTTTAAGTATTTGTATTACTCATTTATGCGTTTTGTGAATATACAGGGTGTCTGTCTACTCTTATCGTGACCCAATAGCTAATTTTCTAAAATAAAAAAATAAAAAATGGTTTGCACATGCAATTACGACTTAAGACTGTGGTTTTTTTAAATTAAATTACAGCTTAAAAGATTGTTAATTTACTTTTTTGTGGATAAAACAAACAAACAAAAAACGGTCTTTTTCTTCTTATTTTTGCGATAATAAATTCTTTTATGATACAATTTCTTCAAAAGCTGCTGATAATCCACCCTAATAGAATGTATTGTATTTTGAAAAGAAACGCTCTAGATGAGGGATATAAGTTTTGTGATTTCCATGGAAAGCCCTTAATAGAATTTCTGTGTAGGGGGTGGTGGAGGGAATGCCATACCTTTATTTTTTAAGATTAAAAATGAAAGTACAACTATAAATTTTATTACAAATGATTATTTTTTACATTTTAAATTTCATTTCTTTAATTATTATTTTAATTTATTTTTTTGAAACAAGTAAAATTCTATATGCATCTAAATCAAAAATTAGGTTTTCGCCCCCTTTTTTTTTTAAAAAAAAAAAGGGGCGAATTTGATTTATAGTTATGACAATATAATAAATACCAGGCATATAATACCACCATTTTAAATATGATTTTGGACATAGCCATTATATAATTAAATTGTTTAATCATTTTAATTAATCATCTGATTTTTGACAAACCACAGATCATTTTAAACGTTTCTCTATCGTATCTATTGGACTCATTAATTAAAACTGAATGTCCATGTGCTGATTTATGAAAGAATTTATTTGTGTAGTTACTTTTATCGTTCCAAGTTCTAAGTTATGTTATTGGGAGTTTTACAATATGAGAAAAATATTATTTGCATTTGCTTTTCATAGACTGCAGAAATAACTCCACCTTTTGGAAATAACCTAAAACATTGCAGGTTTGTTCAGAATATATATATATATATATATATATATATATATATATATATATATATATATATATAAAATGAATTGTAGTGAAAAGTATTTGCTAATTGTTGCTGAATGTTTCCATTTATTTCATTTTGCGTACATTTTCATGCATGCTTGGCCCGAATAATTCATATAAGTTATTCTCCAGACAACGCTGCACTTTGCTTGAAATAAGCAAAAATAATGTATAAAGAAACTTGCATACTGTCGGATTATATTTGTTCAATACCAGAATCAGCTCACAATTGAACACTTTTCTACAACAAATAATAACGCACATTATTCTCAGGCGCAGATTGATCGGCAGGAAAACATACATGTGACCATGATGATTAATAACGTCATCAGTTTTTCTGTTTCTCAGCTAGGAACATTTTTAAAAATATGAACCTATTCCTTTATAATTCAAATCACTGTTGTAATTTTATTCGATATCTAATATGCCGAGTTGTCGTTTAAATTGACGTTTCAATCAGTAGCACTAGTTATTGGAATTACGTTGTTAAAGCTGAGGCGTCAATATTTACCAATACTGATAGGTTAATCTACATACAAGATAAGCAGTTGTTACAATGAATTTGTCTCTATTAGCGTTAAAGCTAAACGTAATCTCAATACATTTGTCATTAACGTATGATTTGGACCCAGTTTCAGTTAATATTATGGATATTATGTAATTGCGATATTTTATTAGTTTTTAACAGTATGTAAATTCCGTTATGTAATAGGAAATTCCGTTATGTAAATCACATTTGATTTATAGTTATTTTTGCAAAACATTAGAAAAGAATTCTAATGCTGCACTGCTTTTGAATTAATTATTTCATTGTAAGCAATCGATGTTGTAACGAATTACTTTGGTTCAGTTTGTGCTTCAAATGACACATCCTTTAGTAAAAATACTTAATTTTATCAAAAAGGCTTCTCTCTTGCACCTGATTATATTAAGTGTATTAAAGGGAAGGAGCGACATTCAAAGAATCTAGGAATGATATTGCCGCAACATCTCTTGTTTAGTTTTAATATAGTGATGTTATGGAATAATTTTTTCTTTGAGGAACGTTATAACTTATCACATTTGAATGAATTGATATCGAAAATTGTTTACTTATGAGTAGCAAATTACCATATATATGTTATGATTAATTTTACTACATTATGAATGTTTTATGAACTCAAGTGTCAAACAAAAGTTGACTGTTGATTACCTGGCCTCCATAGTATTCGGTCTAGTGAAAACAAATACTTACGTGAATAAAATGAAAAATATTACTCCTTGTTGATTGAGTGGGAAAAAGTAACACCACCTAAATATCATCTCTACGTAATTGTATAGTCTCAAAACTGCTGAAGAGAGCTTAAAAATAAAAGCATTTTTACATTTACATTTTCGATTACTTTGTTGTGTTCCCACTTATCCCAAAGATTGTAAGGTAACTGGGAACATGTTTTGCCTTCTTACCACAGTAACGAATTTATTTAATGGAATTATGTTTTAAATGATGAGAAATACTGTATATTACCTAAGATTGCATATCACTGACTTTTGCCAATAACCCCTAACTACGGTATTCTGCAAAAATATCTTCTGTTTCCTGGAAAATCGCGTTTAATCTATCATAACTATACAATGCGTTCATTTTGGAGTGCCTTGCATTCGACCTCCAGTTTTATTTGGAAAAGTTAGGAGAGTGAAAAACAGATATGTATAAACATTATACACGTGCAAAAAATATTTAAGGCGTAAAAATACGTATTAAAATTAATAAAAACAATTAGTGGTTCAATTTAGTAGTAACAGTAGAAAGTAAAAACTTCCGTTTCAAATAGAATATTCAATTCATTATTCAAATCATTTCCTATTCTGCTAGAAAAAGCAAACACTTATATCCTGCCATCTACTTCAAACGGTAGTATAGATTTTATGTGATTAAAAGAAATCGCTAACTGATCATTTGCTACCAAAAGAAATTTCACTTTAACGAAATTGGTGTTTTTTAAACTTGTCGTATGAATTCAGTACTATCAATTTCACCAGTCTTGTCTCTACTTCTATTTTCATTCTGATACCTTTAACATTATCAATCAAATTAAACATTTGTTGAAAAATCAGCTATGGGTGATTTAAGATGAGTTATCTGTCTCCGTAGTCTTCATTTCTTTTTCAGGAGAGTCAAAATTGTTTTCTTTTGATCCCTCCATTAGTGTCAAGTTTTGCTAAGATTAAAATTGTGTCTACCATATAATAAATTATCCCAAATGTGTGTAAAAAATATGTTTTTATTACATTAAAGATCTATTCCAAATTTCTTCTCGATGAAAATTATCAGGGATAATTGAGAGCACTAACCTGCTTTTTAGAATGAAAATGAAAAAAACGAAAATTGAAGTTTATTTTTTAATCGTTATATCCTACAGACCTAAGAAGTATAAAACTTGGTAATTTACCATAAATATTACCAGACTAGAGGATGAAATATTAAATTCAGGACATTTTTTGTTTCATTTTTTCTGAACACTATTGCAACTAAAGTAAGCAGGACAAAATATTAAATTCAGGAAAACTTTGGTTTCATTTTCTCTGAACACAGTAAGTAAGTAAGCAAATGCCATCAGATCACACTGCAAAAAAAGGAAAAGTGTTTTTCTTCTTCCTCTGGAAGTGTTATCAAGCAAAGCACATACTTTCCAATTCGCTAAGCCTTCTTCAGTCTGCTTTATGGGCACCATTCCCAATTATCATGTCAAATTCTAACTAATATTTTAAAGAAATAACATGTACTAAGACTTAAAAAAAAAAAAAAAAATAAGATCGAGTTTTGGTACAAAAAGGGGTGTTTAATTACTTTATAATTCAATCTGCTTTTTCTATTATCCCTAATGCCGATGTGCGATATTAAGTTGAGACTTCTGTGCTTTGTTGCGGCCATCAATCAATATTCATATGGTTATTTTTTGTAAAATTAGCTGTTTACCGAATGAAATTTAATGTAATTTCAACATTGCTTTCATAGACAAACATCCGTGCCGTAAATTCGTGTAAAATGAAATGATCCAAAATTTATTTCAAAGAGAGGCCATTATAAGAATAGAAGAATTTTATATAAAAGAATACAATTAGAATATCTTGGACAATTTTGCAAAATCTCAAAAATGCGTCCATTTAAACTATATGATTGCATTTTGAAAGTACGTGTAAGGTGATACAAAGAATTGATTGTTATTCCTTGAATCTGTATCATTATTAATAACTTTTTAATTTGATTTTGTACAAATTTTGACACATCATTAAATAATGCATTACTGTTTTGTAATGCAATTTTTGTTCAATCATTTTCAGTACTGTATTTTTCACATTCTGGTTTTGCTTAGT
Organism: Argiope bruennichi; assembly: GCF_947563725.1. Classification (NCBI taxonomy): domain Eukaryota; kingdom Metazoa; phylum Arthropoda; class Arachnida; order Araneae; family Araneidae; genus Argiope; species Argiope bruennichi. Next base: position 84,561,600 of record NC_079152.1, read on the forward strand.
TGAATTTTCGAATAATTAAAATTATATTTACGAGATTTTAGTGTACGCATATTCTCATTCCTTTCACTCTCATTTAGTGATTTATCAGCGAAATTTTCAACAAGCATTAACGATTTAACTGTCGCAGAAATACTTAAAATATCTTCAGTTGATATTCTTTAAATTACTAAGAGCCTTTTGAGCTTCTGTATAGAAGAAAAAGCTTGGTTTGCTGTTTTTGTATTATCTCTTTTTTTTTAGAACGACAATGATTATTTTTACATTTTCATTTTTAAACTATGTTTGCTTAACTTATCGAAAATTTTGCAGAATCTCGTAACTTCTGATTCTTAAGTATTTTGTGATTTCCCATGTTTCATTTATTAAAAAGAGTATTTTATTTTTCAAAGACGTGCTTTTAAAATGCACTTTACTCTTTTAAATTATTAAGTAACCCGTCGTTATTTAAGTTCATTATTTCGAATCATTTTCAATTATTAGAGTAAAAATTTTCAGATCTAATTTGTGCGCTATTATCAAAATGCAATTATTCGTCTTAGAAGATTTTGCATAATTTTCAGATGTTTATTATTAAACGATCACATGGAAGAAATAGTTTATAGTTAATATCTGAAATTATTGTTCTGTATTACCGAATGAATTTTTAATTCTTTATGAATGTTCTGTATTACCAAATGTATTACCAAATGAATTTTTAATTCTTTATGAATGTTCTGTATTACCGAATGAATTTTTAATTCTTTAATTTTAATTATTTATGCGCTTGAAACGTTTTTCTTAACGGTATTCTAGAGACGTAGGATTGCAGCCGCGGTATATGAAATAGAAAAATCAAAACTATGATAAAAATCAAAAGTGTTTAAAAAAAACCGTTTTCTCATGATTCAAAAGTTCCGTTTTGTTTCCTGTTTTGAGAAAAAATATCACATAATTTTTTTTAAGAAGTTGACGCATTAATAATTATTTGTTTTTTTTTATAAGAGATCTTTTAAAATTATAACCGTATTTATTATGATTTATTAATTAATCGCAGGATTCGTTTTGTAAAAATAACCGAAATTATCATCTATAGTAATAACAATAAATAAGCACAATAATCCTATAATAAGGCCATTAGAGTGTCTGTAAAAACGAAAATTGGTTTAACCGGGAATTACATTGTGAAAAGAATGTAAAATAAAATATTGCATTTGGAATTTTTATCTTGTAATGTAAATGTAAAACATCTAATGTATATACTATACGTGCTTTAAGGATTGAAAAAAAAGACATTTATAAATGAATTCGTTAATTAAATTAATTAATAATTAAACCTGTTAAATTAAGTGTTTATTGATGTTTTTTTTAACCTTTTGTTGCAAGTTCCATTTCTATTTGTTTATTGAACTGTTTATTCTTTTTTAATTACCGTGAAAAAATTGTTGTACATTTTTTTGAATAATGTCTGCATCTCTTTTATATACATTTTCTTTTATTCTCTAAATTAAACTGTAAGAATTACTATCCTCACGGTTATTGATATCTGGAGTGCTAACTTTCTCTTTTCATTGTATATTAACTTCATTCATGCATATTGTATTCAAAAGATTAAAAAAAAAACTTGAAAATTTTTAAAATATTATTTTTTAATTTGAAATGGCTTTTAAGTAGTTTAAAATCATCATTTTGATTGATTTCTAAATCTAATATTAACGTGAGCTATTTTTATTTTGTTCTTTCAGCTCAAAAGCCAAATGACACCAATTCAAGGTTGCAGAATGATAACGTTCTGTTGGGAGAGTGTACGAACGGCAAGCAAGGCTCTGCAACGGTTTCGGAGGCCATCAAAGAAATCAAACAAGCGATTCAGATGAGTAAAAATGTTCAGCTCAAAAGTACTCATTCTGGAAACAACTGTGAAGGCCCGAATCAGCCTGTCTGGGTGCCTAGGTACGTTATCTTTATGACTGAATGCGAAACAGAATTTTAATTTATTTCTTAAAAATGTAAATTTCTTTAAATGATCGTTATTTATTTCTGCCTTGTTAAAACAAGGCAGTGTGTTTTCTTTGTTCTGAAAATATAACAATTCGTATATACAGAAGAGAATACACTTAGTTTAGGTATTTTCTGGCATTCTTACCTCCTTGCAAAAAACTACGATTGACTTTAAATTGCTTATTTTAAGCTTTTTTGTGCCGCTTATTTTTTTTCGAGTAAAACGCAGACTGCTCAGTGTGAATATAAACTCCCAGTTTCTTCATTTTGGTCAGTACCTATAGCTTTCGTTTATTTATTTTTTCTGCAAATGAATAAATTATTATTGTTACTACTTTATAGTAAAAGAATTGAATAAAATTTTGAGGCATATTTTTCTCTGAAATTTTTCTATTGTGTGTAATTTTGAGCATACTTCTAAACTTTTGAAATCATTGCGTCTTCCTTGTATATATATTTTTTAAATGAATGCAAAATTATAATTGGAGATTTACTAAAATTTCAACGAAAAACCTTATTAGCATCAAAGTTTAAAAAAGTATTTTGAGACTGTTAAATAATGCAAAGAATTGGTAAGTAAATAATAATAATAATAATAATTTTTTTCTGATGCACTTAATACACAATACTATTATCGTTTTTTAAAAGAAAAAAAAATATTTTTAAAATTTTTATCTTTGTATTTCAGATCCTATATTTTCCTCTCTATTTATATGTTTAATATAAAGCCCTTTATTGTATTTGCGTTAAAATGCACTTGTCCATAATGGCTGTCTTCTCCAGAACTTGAGTTATGAATTCGAAATTCACTTAATCATGTCTTTATATTTAGAGGTGTGAAAATGCCCCAATGAATGTCGAATAATCTTTCAGTGTCGTAAATTCGGCGTGACGATAAAAGATCCACCACTAAAGAATTCGGACCGTAAATCAAATAACGCAAATGAGAGTAATCCAGTATTTTGAATTCATGAGTATGCATGAAGAATTGCATTGAATTTCTGCATAATCGGTTTCAGGAAAGACCAGGGATCGACGGGTTCAATAAATTGATTGTACGCTTGCTTCACTGATAAATCGCCGGAAGAATCTGATTTTTTTTGGGGGGGGGGAAGGGGGTAAACGTTTCTCTGATTTCTCTCGGTGTTTCGTTCTTTAAATCATAGTTTTCGGTCTCTTAGTTTAACTTCCGAAATTTCATTTCGAGGATATTGGAATCGAATTCTAATTTATTTAAGAGTTTTAGAATATTCATAGAAATAAATGCTTCGAGAAATGTATGATTCCGTAAAAGTTAAATGTGACAAAAATTTTTAACCCGTTAACTGTTTTTGACGAGTACACTCGTCATTAAAAAAGTACAACATTTTGCTTTATGACGAATTTATTCAATGACAATTATTATATTTACAAATAATTATTTATATATGTTTATGGCAATTTAGATACGCATTTTCCGAAGAGGTCGAAGCAGTTAATTGATTAAAATGTATTATCTTTCCTGTGAAATTTAATCAGAATTTTGGAGTTGCTGTATGCAATCACTGTGTTGAAATGAATCACAAAAACGTGAAGCTATTTTAGGTTCTAAAAGAGTAAAATCGTTAGAGAGATAGGCGTAACTCCGAGAGAAAGCATCTTGTTGAAAATGTTGTTCATCCATATAGATTTAATATTTTTTTCCATTTACTACCTCTTTTCGACTGAACATTATCCGCGGATCCATCTGTTCATGAGAATGTTAATGAAAAGTTTGAAGGTAAAAAAAGTTATTAGTGTAAGTTTTCACCTCTTTTCTTACATATTTTCATAATAAAATACATCTTGGGTTTAGCTTCTTAGTCAGCGAATGATTTGGGCAAGAAAAGGGTGGATGCAATTTGCATTTCCTTTTCATAACTTTTTGTTTTTTTTCATTTTTCTTTTCTGATTTAAGAAAACATAATTTTAAATCATTCATATACATGAAAAATATTGGCATTTTTAATGATATTCGTATTTATAATTTTAGTTAAATTCTATTAGTTTTCAACTGGAATTTCATTAATTTAAATTCTAAGTAGTCATTATCAACCAGACTTCGACGTAGCATATTGTTGAAACAGGCTGCATTTGGACAATAGGAATATACATCAAACTTTTAGTCAATAATATATATTTATTGAATGCGATAAATATAACATTGTTAATATTTAAAACAAAAATTGGTGTAGGTTTATATCATAGACGTCATGGCAACAAGGTGATTGCCAAATGAAAAACAAGCATGAATTATCACGAAAATGTTACTGCTTTTATTCTGTATGATGACGTCTCTATCAGTATTTTGCTTTATTCCTTTTGCCAACAATTGGACCCACGAAATGGAAACGATTTCGAATCAAAGTATATCAGTATGTCTTAAAATTGATGTTCCATCTCTATTGACATCTTTTAGACTATATTTATTTATTTATTGATGTTTCGTTTTGGTATAAGTGTTTTCAGAAAAATAGATAGTAAATTTATTGTCACAATACAAAGCTAGTTTCGGTACTTAAATTGAATTCATTTAATACGTTTTTAAACCATAAAAATTCCTTAGCAGTCTTTATAACCTTACAAATTCTGATTCCATAAGGTTAAGTAAAATGCTTTGTTCGATTTCCACTGAACTGGAGTATTACTTAGACGTATAACATGTTCATTGATATAATATCGACGTGATAGAATTTGTTTTTAGAATTCGCCCTACGATCGAATGTAATAAATATATTTTATTTTCTACATTTCGCTAAAGTTTCGTTACAGCACTAATATCAAAAATTCTATGAAGTTTGCGAACCTTTTAACCTCTTCTTTCCCTGCGGCTGTTCAGTCATCCATCGTTTTTGAAAGATTTAAAAGGCAAAGAATTGGATCGAAATTTTATCTCCTGCTTGCTTCTCTTTCAAGGATGGATGTTACTCGATTGTTCACATGAATGAGTTGCGATTCGGTTTGTAATCAATATTTTCTTTTATTCACAAGTCGTTCCTTCCTTTTCATCTCGGGTAATCTATCCAAGCAATAAATTTCGAAGGATGTTTACGTGAATAAATTAAGACGAATGTATCAAATATATATTACATGCTTTTGCATATCTTATCTAAAATTGTAAATTGTGTATCTCGTCTTTCATAAGAGAAATTTGAGGAGTTCTTTTTCATTCATTCTTTGCAGTAAATTCCTTAACTAGTTAACAGATGTTACTTATTTTGTTGTTATCTTTAACTTCATTTTTTCCTCTTTTAGCTAAGATGTTTTTAATCTGGTAAAAGCTTTTGAATCCTCATTACCACTGTCCCTTAATTTTTCTCATTCGTGCAACTTGCTACTTTGAAACAAAAGTATCTTTAATTATATTCGTCTAATGTTTTCGTCGTTACAGTTACAGATTACAATGATTAGATCTTAATTAATATTAGCAAAATCGTATCAGTTTGTATTCCGAAGAAAATTTTATATTGTTTTTATAATCAACACTTCTCTTCAGTATCTCCATACACATTTTATCAATCCTTTGCCTCACGTTCAGTGTTTAATCAGACCAAAACCCTTTATTGATTTATATTTGTTTTTGAAAGATACCATGGCTTACTTCCCTTTTCAACTAATCATCAAAATTATTTGAACGCTTGCAATTATCGAAAGAATTTAAATTTTAAATCTATAAAGCTTTTGTACAATCTGACGTCCTTCTTTTTCCTATTTCTGTGTGTCACATGTAGAAAAAAATATTGAAATCCTCGAAAAATTGGACGTTGAGATTATGATGTGTATCGATGTTCCAAACTTCCTCGAATAGGAGAGCTGGAAATCTGTTCTTGGTCATGATCTATATGTGAATATTGTAAATAAAGAAATAACTCAAAGATCAGGAATAGAATAAGAATGGCAACTCCTTGGAACTGTTTCAAATTTTAATGCCTTTTAAGTATATGAAATCTTTAATATAGTATAGAAATTATTTTCCTGGATAAAAGTTGCCGCAAATATTTCTAAAAAATAACAGAATTACAAAATTCAATAAAAAGTAATTACAAAGCCCTAAAAAAAAGATAACTTTTTTTATTTGGTGAACTTATTAATGATAATCGAGGACCTTTGATTTCATAATGTGAAGGTTTTGTCGATTTGAATAACTTGTAATGAGTTATAAAATAATAACTAATCATATAATAAGTTATATTATATGATAAAATCAAGATGCGAATATTCAAGATTTTAATATCTTGTCTCGTAGCTCATAAATTTCGCAAGTAAAATTTCAGTGTGTTCTTTTGTATTATAGTGTGGTAAATACACGAATTTTTACATGCTTTTTTAAAAAAGTTCTTTGCATCTTATTTAATGAAAATTAGAAATACATGTAATTCATATATGTTGAAAATGATAAAGTCAGAAGACCAGCATTCTTGAATGTTACAATGAATTCATTCTAAGACTTCTTAAGAAGTTTTACCAATCTTTTTTAAAGTTCATTTTTATTCAGAATATTGGATTAATTCAGCGAGATAGGTACATGAATACTGAGATTACTTGTTCTTTAATTTTGTCATTTTTTTTGAATTAATCAGTTTGGCTTATACTTTAAATTAATCTCTTGATCTGTAGACCTCTTGAGGGATAATTCGAGTGCAGAAGTTTTAATTAAAAACTTCTAAATTGTGCCTTTTTTTTTCTACTCCTTACGCTCTCTCTGTGTGTTTTGTTTTATTTTTTTTTATAACAGAGAACACGACTAGCGTCGTTAAAAAACGGATGCATTATACAAATTAGTTACTTTTTAATTTTTTTTTTAAAGCGAAGTTTTAAAGAGCTGTTAATAACGGATCTGTGAATTTTATGCTTTTCTTATTGTGACGCTTTTAGGTTTAGAATAATTTTTCATTTGTTCTTTTCGAGCTTGAAGTCGTTTAATGAATTTTAATGAAATAATACTTATTTTATAATCGATAAAATGCACCATTCATTCAAACACAGCGGAACGTTTGTGGATTTTTTTTTTCTCTTCTTGCCGAAATATTTTATTTACGCCGTTTCAACAATTTGTTTTTCTGATAAATATTTTTTATTTTCTTTGTAAGCAAAGAAAATTAAAATTCGAACAACTAAATCATATAAGAGACACATAATTTTATTTAAAAAATTCTGATGGCCATCAGAAAGGGGGAGATAATATTGAATTTTGCCTGAATTAAAATACTTTCACTATGTGAGCGAAACAATTGAATTAATGCTTTAACAACTGAATTAAAATGCTTTCACTATGTGAGCGAATTTTTCAGCATGCAAAGGAGCCCAGGATTTAATTTACGGAGATTGGCAACAACCGTACTGCAAATAGTTTATGGAATTTGTTTAAAGTAAAATTACTTTTAAGTATTCAACAAAAGTTATGAATTGAAGAAGAATATTTACACATCAGTTGTGTATTTAATATATTTTTTATCCTTCCGTTTTAGGCACATTTTTTCGTAGAATTTACATTTCTGTTCGATGAAGTGATTTTTTTTTGTTTTAAATTCTTCATATATGGAATAGAGAGAAAGTGTATTACCAAAAATTTCGAAGTCGAGATTTTTTTTTAATGCCTATGTTATATATCGTTATAAAATTTGTATAGTTTATATCGTTATAAAAATATAGAAACAAATACACTAACTAGAAAAAAATATAAATTTTAAAATACGTATTTGTAGTATTTTTGTATAAATTTATTAATAATATGATATTGAACACCATTCGATGTGGCTTGCCGGCCAAACCTTGAGAGATAGAAGTTTAAATTTCATTACATCGGCGTTTTTCTTTATATAAATTTTATAGACTTTTTAATAAATATTATTATTTATGAATTTTACGTTGCTTGATGTTTTCGGTATATCGTGTAATCTTTCTATGCTTAAATACGATCAGCTTTTAAGTTCTTAAATTATTGGTATTATTTTTTTTATGTAATGATTATATTGTTCTGTAATGTCGATATTTTTGTGCCATTACTTTTTGATTTTCTTTATTTTGTACATTAAAAAATATTTAAGCATTATTTTTTTAAAGTTTTGTTAATTTTATGCCATTCTGCATTTTAATTATTTTTTGAAATGAAAATGAAACAAATAATATAATAAACTATAAATGAAACAAATTATATTTTTTTGCGGTAATAATCAAAAAATGATTATTTTAAAAAATCATAGGATAGGATAGGATTGTAAGGTTTAGTGGCGCAAGAGCCATACCTGGCCATACTGCGCCAGACCTATGGTTAAAATATTAAATACTTGTCTTATATAAAAATATGTAAAAGTGGAAACTAATTGATAAAATTACATTGCAATGTCTCGTAACATTATCAACAAGGTGTAAAAAATGACAATGAGAAGAAATATTAAATAAGATGATAAAAACCAACTGCTTTTAAAAAATTAAAAAGATTTTTATGGGAACGTTTCCCCACTAGCATTTGCATGTCCACTGTTGAAGCATGAAAAAATCAAAGACGGTGATGTTTAAAATCAGGACATTCAACCAAAAGGTGATGAACCGTTAAAATTACTTAGCATCTCGTGCAAAATGGAGCTCGATCGCCGAATAAAAGACGTTTATGTGTAAGACGTGTGTGGCCAATGCGGAGTCTAGATATAAAAAAATCATAGGAATTGGAGGGAAAGCGAAGTAATATTCAGATAAATAGATACATTTTTTTATTTATTTATAAGATGATGTAAAAATCTTTGTCTTCGAGTAATAATTTCCGGTTTATCAACTGAAAATATCGAACTTGTGTAATTAAAAGAAGAGTAATGGTAGTTTGTTCGTGGGAAAGATGATCCTAAGTACTTCTAAAAGATTTTTATTGCTGCATGTCGGAAATTTTTCGATTAATGTGCCAAAACTGTTAGACATTATCAACACACAAATAAGATGCCATGCTAAATTATTTAAATTAGTTGGACATGCGCTATGTCTTTTGTAAAGTGAGAAGCGTATAATCTGGTTTTGTGTTTGTACTCATTTTTAATTTAATTTGGTTTATTTCATGTTTGTAATGATGGGATTTTAATATTTAATAAATTAAAATAAATATTGATTGTGACAAAATTTAATAAGGAATTTGAGAAGAATTTCGAAATTTTAAAATATTTGTAATAATGGATAATAAATTAAAGATTCAGCTGCAGAAAATAATTAAAATAAAAATTCTATTTTTAGTTCCTTAATAAAAGTTTTTTAAAAACCGATTTTATAAAAATTATCATCTGTTAGGAAGTAGCTATAAACTCTTCTAACTTCTTGATCCTGAGTTGTCTGATTTGTGTATTATCTTCGAGCAATTCCATTTTTATTTCTCTAAAGGGACGCTGTAGTTGACTCGAAACTTTTAGAAATTCTCTGCGATTGCCTGTATTTTTATATACTGCCGTTTTAACATGCAGGCAGTCTAGTTTATTTCCAGCTTGTGCTCGAATCGTTATTCGATCGATTGTATTGTTTTTTCTTTGCTATTTCTTATATCTTCTTTTATTTGTAATACGGCTGCGTCTTCAGCAGAAAATCGACCGAATGGTTTTATATTTTTTATTCTATCAGCGAAATTTAGAAAAACGTTTTTTGTTATTTTGTTACAGTTCTTGCTGTTCAAGCTAGGATACAGAATCGACTTTATTTAAAGTTGCTGCCAATAATATTGGATTGGTGCATAATTATCAGGCGTTCTCGAACACTATTTGTTATAAAAAAAGAAACATAAAAATTCAACAGTAAAATTTTTAAATGATTAATCCGAAGCATAGTCGCTATATATTTCAATAACCGAACGATGGTTGAATAGTTCACATCGAAGTTGTCGGCCAGCATTCGAGTTATCAAGCTTTTGTCTCCTTCTACGGCTACCAAAAGTGCCTGGTCGTCGAAATCCAATGGCCGACCTCTTACTGGCTTATCTTCTAAGCTACTGACGCCAGATTTGAAACGGGCATACCATTCCATGCATTAACTTTCGCTGATTGTGGCCTCATCGTTAGCTTGTTGAGATCGTGAAATAACTGCACTGCTTTTCATTCTTTCTCAAAGTAGTACAGTATAATATGACGAATATGAATATGGTTATCGACACGCATTTTATAACCTAAAAGAATATTTTCGTTCATAAATTTATAAAATATTGTAAATTTTTATTAAAATACAGCGAGTCAAAGAAACGCCAGATAATTATGCACCCAATAATAATAATAATAATAAGTAACCCAAATAACCCAATAATAATAATAATAATAAAAGCATTTGTTTATTATGCTGTTATAATTATTGAAATTATTTCAGTTCTTGTACGATTAAAAGTCTATGCACAATTTCAACCAAACTAATATTTCTATTGGGTTTAAAAACCATGTTTTTTTCACAAAGTCTATCTGTTAGTCTTAAAAAAATGAAACACTAAATTTTTGGTCAACACGTAATACAGGAATTATATGAACATTTATTATTTACTTGCTTTCTGAGTGTTAACAAACAAATTATAAAGTTCTCTTTAAGTTTTATCCCTTCCTTTTAGTTTATCTTTTCTTTAAATTTTTCTGTTATCTGTCGGGGGAAATAAAAAAAAAAAAAAAAGTTCATTTTGTTTGCTTTCTTCTGAAAAGCTTGAAAAACAAGTAGCTAAGTTTGGTTTATCATTTAACCAACTTTATAAAGTTAACTAGTCGTTTCGCTTTACGTGAATTTAAACTTAATTTAAAACTGTATCTTTTAATACTTCTAAGTAAACGTACAGATTAAATTTCTAATTGAACGAAACAAGTTTAGCTAGCGAAAAGATTATTTTCGCACTTTACTTGGGAACTGAATACATTTAAACCTTGCACTTTCTGGCTGGGAGACATTATTGAATTCCATGTTTGCAAAGTCTACCTGTTTTTGAAATTGGCAAATTTATTTATTTTACCCGGAAATTCCCATGGAGCAGTTTTTAAAAAGTGCTGAGGAGATCTATTTTAGCTTGTAAATGGAAGCGATATGTGTTTGAATATTGGAGAATTCAAACAAGCAAATTTTCCTGTATTGAAAATGAGTGGTATTCCAGTCGTTTGTCTTAAGATATCTTATATTTGTTCATATAATATTTTCTTCTAAATGAGCAAGGTTACTTAACAAGACGGAAGAGTTTTCTCCATTCGATGGTTCACTTTGAATTTGGATGATTTATATGATATACTATATTGCGCTGTTGTGTAGTGAATTGTAAAAAATGTTTTACTCGGATAAAATATTATAATTAAAAATTAGTGGATAGCGTTGATAAAATTTATTAAATACTTGAGCACTTGTGATTTTTTTTTTATTAATCCAGTATTACTGTTGTTGATTTTTTTCCCCCAATGTAGAGTATTGAATCTGTCAGGTAGATTCTTTGAAAAGTATCTAACAATTTTAAGTTGCTCTCGATTTCAGAAATGAAGTGGTCTTCAGAAAATTTTAGCATATATTTGCTGGTCTTGATCCCTATAACGCAAAATTTACCTTTCATTCAAATGTTGTATGTAATAATTTCTAATTAATCTGTTCTCTTTAAAAATAATTTCCTAATCGCTCGAGCCCTGACTTCATTTTAATTTAACTTCTGAGTTCCTCAGGCTATTAATTTTCCTACGGAATCAAAATGTTAAGTCGACCGATTCTTTTCTGAAATTGCATAAGATTCAAATACTTTCCAACTTGTTCTCTTTCCTGCTTTCTGCCTTTTTGTTTGGTTTTCGACTCTATTCTCACCATGACTTGGGCAAAGAAATCTTCACAAAAGCTGAGAATTGAGTTATTTCTTTGAAATCTGCTTCTTCAAATCATATATGTAATGAGAAAGTGAGAAGTTATGAGTCAATAGCTCTACTCGGAAATCTAAACATCACCACATATATTTTTTTTAGGTTTGTTGTCAAGTATGGCGCCCTGTTGCTTGCTTCAAGTTACAAACAATTTTTTTAAGCCCCCTGCTCGCTATCGCTCATCAACCCCGACGTTATTCTCGAATCATGCATGTCTTCTCGCCCGGTTTTTCTTCGCATTTTTTCTTCAATTGATATCGCCGGACGCTTCATTGCTATTTAAAAAAAAAAAACAATACAAGCTTAACTTGTGTATTGCTTAGGTACTCAGATGACTGTTAGCCGAGAGACGAAAAATTTCCGTTCCTCGAACAACCGGAAAGAAATTCATAAGTGTTGTCACAAACGGTGTGTCTAAAAGTATTATTAATAAATAATATTGTTTTAAATTCATTTGCTGTTAATTAAAGCTTTACTTTTCTTTTTTGTCACCATATTACCGTCAAGCGCATACTTACTACGACGTAATAATAATTGTAATGAAATATTTCAAACAATACTGGCAAAACATACCACTAGTCGTATATCTAGGGTGACTCGCTATCTGCCCGTCGCAAAGCGAATAATACGCAATGTTTACATATTTTTTTTAATATAATTGTAAGTTTTTTTCTTTTTTAAATATCTGCCACCCGTTAGAAGTTATGAATCGATAACGCTATTAAAATATTAAAACGTTGCGATATATGTTTGAAGTTTGTTGTTCTTAGGTGCGGTATAGTCTTGTGATAATGTTTCGGTTTCAAGACCAGAATTTCGGGTTGGAAATTCGATTTTCATTGAGATTTTTCATGTGAGCGAATAATGTATTTTTAGTGAACGTAAACAAAAGGTGAAATACTTTCGCATTCATTAACATCGACAGGAATTTTTATATTTAATTTAATCAGTTATTACTGAAATTACGAAATACATTTTTATTGACGCTATTAATTTTCCACCCGCTTTTTTTTTAATATGGTATTTTCTACGTGTATCAAAGGATAACGTTTCTAGAAAAAAGTATCAACGATTATTTTACTTTTTACCGATGTATTGTGATATCGAAGTAATCCAATCTTGTTTTTTCTTTACTTTTTATTATGCAACTCACTGAAGGTGTAGATGAGACATGTTTCCAAAAAAAAAGTTTTGATACACTTCAGTGCGTGCATGTCTTCGTCCACCATTTTGCTCAAAATCTTTAGACTAAACTTTTCATAATCCTTCGTCCTTTTGTTAATTTATTGAAAAAATATAGATTAAGAAGTAATAATTAGCAAGTATGTCATTACTTGGAGGATCATTCTTGTGTCTTTTGAAAGCTGTTTCTTAAATGCTATTTCCACATTTCGATAAATAACTAATCTCTTATAACCCTCTTAGAACACTTTAACAAATCATGTGATAAACATTTATAAATTAAATAAGAATTTTAATTTTGTACTGTATGACACAATTGTCATTCTAGCATCTGACGTTGCGCTAGTGTTTATTTACATTTCGCGGAAACTTTGTTGTAATATTTACTGATAACATACTTATTCTAAATAATTGTGGAATGTCTTAAATTTGGATATTCGTCACAATCTCGACGTTGATTTTTTTTAATCATTGAAGTACTTTCTGCTTGAATATTTTATATACAAGCAATTAAAATAAAGGGGGAACTTTTCTGTAAAAAAACTTTTAACATTCATTAAAATAATTGTTGCAATTCTAGTTTCACGACTAAAATGCCTTCTTAGCTATACATAAATTTAGCTAATGGAAATCAAAACGAGCTTTTTAAGTAGTTGTTTTGTTTTATTAAAAGTCCTTTCCTTGAAACGGGGGGAAAAATTGAAAATGAATTTTTGGTGTCAGTGGAAAGGACAAAGAAAATTTAACAATTTTAATTTTTCAATTTTTACCGCTTGTTGAGTGAGTTCCCAAACGTGAATCTCTTTATTGTTTTTAATGAAGTAGCGCTCTCTTATTACAGTAATTACAAATGGCACATTCCTTTCGCAGAATTTCCTTCATTTCGCTGCTATTGCAGGAAATATTTTTCTTCTCTCTCGGTCGCTTTCTCAGAAAAGGAAACAATTATGAGTTTATCTGGTATGTGTGCAAGCAGCATTTTTTTTTTTTCTCTTTAAGGGGCAGATTTCATTTAGGTGAAGCTACGAGGATTTTTTAATGGTTTCAATAGCTTTTCTTTTGTTTTTTTTTCTGTTTTTCTCTCTTTTAATATTACATTTTAAAAAATGTCGACCAAAAAGTGAGGATAGCTTTCTTATTGTGAGAGACTTTTCTTCGCATATTTCAAAATTTCTCTGAAAGCGCTGTTTGTGTTTAACGCTGCGGAAGCTGTTTATTCTCTCGTCTCTTCTGAAATATGTACATTGTGCGTGATTTTTTTTAAGTCGTTATAGTTTAAAAATGTTATGCACTCCCTTATTTTTTGACGTGTTGTTTGAATTCTTCCTCCTTTTTTCATAATTATTTTAAAAGATTACTTGCAGTTGTTGTGTGAATTATATTATTAGAGCAGTATTTATTTGATAATTTTATCAAGGCCAGAAGTTTGCAATTCGAGATCCAGTTTGATCAAACAAGCCACAGCGGTTTAATTATCAGAAAATAGCGATAGCAAGGCATTTCACAGTTAATTTGACGCCACGCGAGATAGTCTTGGAACAATTGAAGTTTCACAAGGACTGCATTTACTAAGTCTCAGGTGTAAGTATGGTGTACTTGATTGGAATGAAAAGCCCTTTATTTAATGAAAAATGTTCTTGTGAAGGTGAAAAATAGTACGAGTGGAAATGAATACCCTGATTTCAAAACAATATGCGCAGTAAGTTAGTGCTGTATTTATATGAAATATAAATACAAGGAAACATTATCCGATTTTGAATGCTAGCACCACTGATGTTCCATATATGCTGAATGTCTTTCGAGGTAATAATATAAATTGTACCAAACCTTCTATAACATGCTGATTCCTCGGAATAGAAGCTGTGATATGAATAACTTTTAAAGTAATAATGAACGTGGGCATATAGATTCTACTTCAGTAGCGATTGCCATATAAATGGTCACTCAGATGACCTAAATAAAACAAAAATGTTACCTTGACCCCTCACAGTAATCAAATCACATGTCATTTGATGCTTTTTGTGGAAAATTTGTGCCAGGTAACATTTTCTACGACCATCACTGATTTGAAAGTCTATCAAAGCTGCTATTGCTAGCATCAGTTGATACGTGCTGAATAAAGTCTGACAAAAATTATTTTACTGATCTGTTTATGCTATCTAACAAAGGGAGCGCTAATTGGACATTACTAATGCCTGCATACAAAATTGGGTATATCTTGGAGCTTTTATGTTCCAAATAAATAATATAGCAACTACGCTAGCAAAAAAAAAAAAAAAAAAAAAAAAAAAACAACTTAACATCCAATTTAAGTTATTTAATGTTGATTCTCTTTAAATGACTCTTGACAAAAAGTGGCTTATCAGCCCTATGATTTAGATCAAACTGTAAATTAGTATTTGAAAATCAACATCATTGTATAATTCAATCAGATTTGCCTTTGATATATATATTTACGAATTTTTATGTGAGGTTTTCTGGCACACGAGGAAAGAAATGCAAATGAATTAAAATTATATTCTGAATTCAAAGATTATGTGAGCAATTAGATGCAATTTCCCTATAGAAAGATAAAAATAGAGATTTCGTATAGACGTGGAAAGACCTTAAATAAAATTTGAATCATGGATAGCATTTAGGAGAATGGAAAGCAAAACGGACAGGCTATAAAAACCAAGAAGTAATTAAAAGCATCGTATTAAGAAACTGCAGTCATTTTAAGCATAGTAAAAAAACATGCTGACAACCAGGGCTAACTCAGAAACATGCCAAAACAGATTGCAGAGCCATTATTTGGCAGTAATTGTTAAAAGAAATAAATTGGTGACATTAGAACAGATTGCAAAGAAGTTCGCTGTAATTACTGGAATTCGAGTAACCAGATATACCATGAGTGACGCACTGTATGAAAGATGTCTGTTTGTCGGGAAGCCGATAATTTGTCTCTCACTTACTCCGACTGAAAAATGCGCCTTTTGGAATTGGTACAGAGATAATCGTGATTGGAATATTATTGATTGAATCCAAGTTCTCTTTTGCTGATGAGTCCTTTTGGGAATGCAATTTCAGACTTTTTACAGTCTGGAAAGAACGATACGTATACAATAGTTCTGAAACTATCCATGAAAGATATAGATAAAGTGATGGTGAAAAAGGCCATTTTAAATGATTATAATGGTTAAAATTTGCAGATCAATTTAATTATAAATGAAAAAATAAATAATGTTTTTGATTCCCATGGCAATTTTTTTAGGGATGAAATCACATGACTTCATTTTAACAAACTGTAATGTGCAATTTTATTAATGGTCGATTACACTGAAGGCGAAGGAATCCGGTATATGGAGCAGCTTGTAAATTATCCGATTTTGAATTCGATAGAACATAATTGTTCACACAAAAATACGAATTGAATTACTGCATGTCCCACGTGCCACTCTTCAATAGCTTCGATTTGCTGTTCATCACGAATCCATTTTGTTGCCGTGGGCACTCTTGTGCACTCTAATACGTAGCTCAGAAAAACGCTGCCAAGTTTTCGTTTCAGTGAGATGTGGTCGCGCTATGTACGTATATCGGAGCCATCCGTGGAAAGGTTATGATACCGACTTTTGCCAACCTCATCTTATATATATATATTTTTTTTTCTTTTTCCAAAAGTAGGAGATTCTGCTCTTTGAAGTTATCACATGACAAAATAAGGATCTTGTGCTAATACCGTGTTTACTTGCAAGATCATTCAAGTCGCATGAACTTGTTTCTTTAATCTTTCCCTCCAACGGACTATTTGCAAAATAAAAGCCTTGAAGCCAAGACATTATTTTTAACTTACTCTGTAATTCGTAAAAGTATGTGATCTATATATATATATATATATATATATATATATATTTTTGTTCTCTATGAATAAACTTCTTGTGTGCCAACAAGTATACCACAAGGCTTACAGATGTAAGTCAATACGCAATTGAGAGTAAAATAAATTTCAAATATAAGGTCGCAGGCACAAATGCAAAAAAGGAAGAAAGAAAAATAGGGGGAAACAAGTAGATACACAAACAAAAACAAAAATGAAACAAAATTGCTCACATAGTAATAGAAACATACAGTAAATGCTATAAAACAATTGAAGAAGCATGATCAATTAAAATATTCAAAATACAAATACAAAAGTATATATGCAAATATAAGTAGGCAAACACACTGAAGTAAAGTTTAAATCATACGGGGAAAAATACTATTAATATATGTACAAAAGGAAATGAAGGATGCTTTACACTGTACAAAGGCAGATAAATGAGGAGGCCAAGCTATATTGTTCTTTCGAAGGCAGTTTCTCAGTTTACGTCTTTCCGGAATAAACTTGGTGCATTCAAATATCAAATGCTTGACATCCTGGACTGCACCACTGTAGCACGAACACCTATCAGTCGGCGACAAATTGAATCGTTTTAAATATGCTTTAAAGTTTCCATGCCCAGTCAGAAACTGGATAAGTTTAAAATTTGACTCAAAGTAGTGAGCTTTTAGGCGTCTCTGTATGGATGGAATAAATTCCTTAGTGAGCTGTGCATTAGTCGATGCTTGATATAAAGTATTCCATTCAGATATAACTTTATCTTTAAAGACATTCTTTAAATAAGATTTCGGAATGCTCATAGGAATGGAATGAACAAGTTTTGTCGCTTCTTTGGCAAGCCAGTCGGCGCGTTCATTGCCATAGATTCCTGTATGACCTCTAACAAAAGAAAAGGAAACTTGCACACCTCTGCCTTGAAGAAAACTCAGGTTGGATTGTGTTTTAACAATTATTTGGTTTAGGGAATCGATATTATTTAAGGCATGTAAAGATGAAAGGGAGTCGCTGCAAATTAAGAACTTTGATGAAAGGTTTTCACTGTCACAAATCCAAGAAACTGCTTGGGCTATGCAAAGCAATTCAGCCTGAAAAACACTGCATTCATCTCTTATTCTGAATTGATGAGTTTCAATTTCTATGTAATCTTGGAAAACAACAAATGCAAGCCCAACCTTATTGTTAATTTTACTACCATCTGTAAAACAGACAACGGGAAAGTTGTCTTCAATATTATTATGATAACTAATTACATTAAGAGGAAATCTTTCAGCAGGATGGGGAAGTTCAGAAATTTGAAGGAAATCATCTAGACTCTTATGGGCCAGGTTCTTCGTTGCGTTCTTGAATTCATTACTATGGTTTATAAAGATGTCAATAGGTGAAAAGCCGGAGATAGAAAATACAGCTTCATAAGATATCGTTCGATACCCAGAAATAACTCGTAGCAGTATTCTCCTTTGAATTTTCCTCAAGAGCCGACAATTTATTTTTAACAGCATTTTTTCTGTCTCCAAGTAGTTGATATCTTCTTCGCTTTAAAGCTTTTTATTGCTTTTTTTTAAATGGTAGCTTACTTATCTATATGAATTCGAATTTAGTCAGCCTTAGATTGGTAATGAATTATAGAGAAGTGCATTTTTGTATTTTATATATTTCTTTGATTGAAATCGTTGTGTATACATATCTTTGTATGGAAGCTGAAGATTCTTTTTATGTTGTTTTGTTATCGGAAAGAAGAAATCGGAGCGAATTGTTACAAAATCGTTCTATCAGTTTTTATGTATTAAAATCAGAACTCATTAATTAAAATAATTTTGCTATTATTTGAACATAGTGAATTAAAAAGAATTTTGCAAATACTTGATCATAGTGAAACCAGGTGATTTTAGCCTTTTGGTGCTTCCATCAGGTTTATTTTGGTTTTCACTCAATTAAGATTAAAAATTAAGTTTTATATATTTTAGATACTCGAAATATTTTGATGAATTTTCAGTAATTTTTATTGTTTATTAAAAATTACTGAAAAGTATAATATTCTGTGTTACATATAAAATTAAGAATTTTTTTTAAATATTTTTTTATTATCTTTTGTCTTCATTTCTGTGGAGAATTTTGCAGATTTAATTTGCCTTGGAAATATATTAGATATTGGATTGTTCCTTTTAAGTCAGTCACCTTGAGATTTTGAATAATGAAAGATGAACATTTCCATCATTATTAAATAATATATCTGAAAGGAAAATGTAGAAATTGAAACTTTTGATATTCATGCTTGCTACATTGTTGAATGTAAAAAATTAACCTAGCATGTATTGAATTAGTAGTACTGAATTTACAACTTATTCTTCATATGTTAATATGAATTTTATTGATCTAAAAATTCATGAATTGTCAGCGTGGATTAGTTGCAATTGTTCTATAGAGTAGAATTATTCACAATATTATAAGATTCTTTAAAATTATTATTTTTAACTCTCTTTACATGAAATGAGATTTCTAATGTGAATTAGTGTATTGTATAACAGAAATAGTCTCCAATTCATAACATTCATTCCCTGTGATTTTTCCCCCCTGTTTTTGCTAAAATATCTAATCAGCATTAAATGTTGAATTTTTATGCTATAAAATGTGATGATGATTTAAAAAATATTGAGGAAAATTAAATTATAATGAGCTGTTTCTGTATTTCTTTTAGGTTATCCCATCCTAGTAAAACGAAGGAAACCTGCCATCCAGATGGACATGTAGAAAAGAATCCAGATGAAGGTGAGAGTGGAATATTAAATTTCATTTTTGTTTGAATAACCAGCAATGTTTATTAATTATTTATATCAACTGATTTTTTCCCAACATGTTGCTAAACCCTGCAGCATTTAAATAAAATGAGACAATCTACAGTGTCAATCCAAAAATGTGACTAAGCTTAAGAATAAAAAAAATTTTTTTCTCATGTTTCTTGCATCAAAATAAATTTCTGTTAATAGTATAAGGTTATTGAACACCATCAAGTTGCTGTGTACATAGGATGAATTTAATTATTAAGGATTATTGTTCTTGTTTAATTCAAGTTTAGAGATTTTCTGGTATTGTATAGTCCATCTTTACCCCAAAAATATAATACTTTAAATTTGAAACAAAGCTATAATCCCCTATCCTCTATGCAACTGTTTTTCAGCCAAAGTAAGATCTGAAATATGGGAGAAAGATTAGAAGTACCAATTTATAAATTCTGAATTTAGAGAGATGGTTTATTATTACTAACTCCTGTTTGGAGTGTAGGATGAATTATTTTTCTTTGCTTGGGAGGATTGAAATAAGATATTTATAAATTGATTCTTATATGTAAATTCAAAGTAATTTATTTGGAATTAAATTTTATTATTACAATAATGTTTAAAATAAATGATAACATTTATTGTTGGTATTCGTTGCCCAGTTGAAGTACTCAAATAAATAAATATTCATGAGAATACATGACTTCAATTTAATCTTGAGCTTAAAATAGGAACTAATATAAGACTCAAAGGAAACATTATGTATACCATTTAAAAATAGTACATTCCGTAACATATTTACTGCAGTATGTTTGGTAAAACTTTTAACTGCAATGTATCATTGTAGCATTTAAACAAATTATGTGTCAGCACTTAACTGAAATAAGCGGAAAGAACTATTGGGGAAGAGAATAATTGTTTTTGAAAAACTGAAATATTAATATTTAAACTCTTAATTATGAAAACTGTACTCATTTAGTCTTGAAGTATCCTAGAATTTCTGTCTAATTATGTATTTAAAAGTTAGTTATCTCCAATATTCAAAAGTATAGTAAGGACAAAACAGTTATAAATTTATTATATTGTGCCCACAGCATAGTTATTTATCGAATGTTTACAAGTTAAGTAATGTTTTAAATTTCTACAAATGAATATTTTCTCTGTGTGTTAACTCTTTTACATATTATAGTGCATACTTAACTTAAAACAGACCTTTAAAAAATAAAACATGTCTTTGTAACATACTTTATTTGAAAAATAAGAAACAAAATAGACAAACAAAAAAAATGTTAATATAACTTAATAAATGGCTTAAATAGAATAGGAGGGTGAAAGAAAGAACATTACGTCCGAAAATAATAATATGAATAACTAGAGATTTTTCTGTCACAAATGTCTTTGTGCTTGTTTATATTTTGCATTTTTAAAATAACATACTATCGTCAAAGCTGCTACTAGTCAGAATGTATGGCTATCTTGAGTCATTGATGTTATTATTATTATTTTTTTTAATGAAAGTGATTTACTGAAAGTTATGTTTCCTAATATTATAATTCATAATCTGTGGTATTATTATTATTATTATTTGCTTTCAATAAAATGTAAATTGTGAGAAAAACTGCTGTAAAGGGAAAATTTATTTTTATTATGTTCCGAAATCTAGTTGGAATAGGTAAATTTACCGTTTCATCATAATACTAGCATTGCCATCGTAAAGTTGTATCACTTTTTTTTTTTTTTATTTATTTACGTAGTAAATCTAGCATTTTCTCCTTTTTGTCATTTGATATCAGTTTTGGAATGCTATAATTTGTCTCCCAAAATCATTCAGCACTTTAGATCTACTAAAAATCATTCTTTTAAACCTTTTTTTTTTTTTTTTTTTGCTTTGTTTTGGGAAGGAAACAGAGACATAGCGATTAGGTATTTTTTTTTAGAATATTTGTATTTAAATAAAAACTGTTTACATTATTTCTATTTTTATATTTTGCTTATGTTTTATATAGTATTTTATTTTGCTATTTGCATGTCTCGTCAAATGTAGAATATTAATCTAATTTGATTTCTTTTTTTGTTGATTGCGGTCATTTTAATGTTAATTTTATTGTCCAAAAGTTGGAAACAAATTATGAAGTCAAGGTATTATTTACAAAAATATTCACGCGTTTCTTCTTGGTTAAAATAATTATTTAGATCAAACAAAATAAACAGAATGCTACCTTTGTAATTTTGTTACTGTTAATCAAAATTATTTTTATCGCATTGCATGCTGTGTGGAATCCATCCTTGTGGTTATAAATTTATATACAGCATGAGTAATTTTTTGCCTCTTTCACTATTCAGTTTATTCTATTTATGTATTATTTTTGAAAATAAAACATTATCATTTTCACTATACTCCGCCTCTTGATTCTTACACTGCTTTATGCAAATTTTCATCTGCTCAGCATTGTTCTATAGCTCATTTCCTGAAAACCTTTTCATCACTCTATAGCTTTTACCTTCACTTACTGATTTCATCATTAGGTAAGATCATGTGATAAAGAAAATTAAATCTAATGAATCGATATCGGTTGAAATTTGAACAAATTGTAGGAGAGGCCGCGGTCAAGCATTTTTTTAATGACTTGTTTCTCGTTCTTTTGTAACACAAACAAATTATTTCTCGACACATCTTGCACAAGCGTGTAATGTATTCTCCTTTATCACCACAGCATTTTCTGCAGGATGATTAAATCATTACATCCTTTTTTTTATAATACAAATATTATATATGTAAAACAATTTTTAGCAGATGTGTGATCGAGAAGAAAAGACACTTTTGAATTTTTAACTTCGATTGATTCCATCACGGGAGACATATTATGTGTAAGACGCGATGACGAAACTGACGTCCGTTCACAACGCGATACAAGTGCAAAAGAGCGAAAGAGATCGACATTTTCTCTTCGGTGGTTTTTATCAATTAGATCTCGATAGGGATTTCTTTGACACATTTCGATTTATGATAAGGAAATTTAGGTATCTTTAAAAGAATATGCTAAGCATTAAGGACTTTTATTCCTTCACTTGAAGCGTGAGAAAAGGCAGAAGTAAATATTTTTACAGAACGTGTGGCATTAATTAAATAAAAAAGTAGGATTTTGGTCAGAAAATGAGAGAATATTTTAGCATGAAGTTAATATGGGCTAAATCAAGATAAAAATTAGGAAATTAATTAGGATTTAAATTGGATTTTAAAATACCATTACAAATATTTGAAGTCATTGTTTCTGTGTATTTATTTGGTTATGTGTGCATGTATTTGTGTTCCTTATTCTTTTCCTAAACAAGTATGCTAAGTTTTCACTTCAAAAACTAATTAAATATTCCATTAGGTGAAAAGTAATCAAAATTTTGCGTTTCCCCCACAGTAACTTCAGAAGAAATTATCCTAGCAAAAGTATTTATGCATTGCCTTAAAATTTTCATTTAATATGATTACTTAATGCTAAACATTTAAAGTGTCAGAAATTAAAATTTGAGAAGCGTGGGAAAAATTAAGAGCTTGCACAACTCAAAAGTTAAAATGTATTTTAAAGCTTGAATTTTAATTTTTAGAAAAGTAATTAATTTTAAGGTCGCAGTTGAATTGATTATATTTATGAAGAGAAGCATCGATTTCATTATCTGCAATCCGTCTCTAAACAATACTTGTGTTTAAGATTGGGACATTAACTAACGAAAACTTATATACCACTTTTGAAATTAACACTAGTAATATCATCTCTTTTTCACTTTACAATAAGTTGCTCAATAGATATTTAAATAATAATTTTTTTGTTTATTATTAATTAAATTTAAATTATTCGGCAATTCACCTGTAAAATTGTTCACTTACTACATTTTTTACATGAATAAGAACAGCTTTAATTAAGAAATTTTAATCCAACCATTAAGTGTTTTTAATTAATTTTATTAAAAATTAAGGTAAATTTTTCAATTGCTTTTTTAATTGCGTTACTTTTTGTAAATTTACAAGGAAAAAGAAATCACACATTGTGTAATTAAACAGCTAGAAGGAAGAAAAACTTTTTTCTGCACTCTGCGCTTTACTTTTTTTTTTTTAACCATATGCTTCCTTATAAACTTTTTTAAAAAACGTATAAATACAGATTGCTGAGAGATAGTATTTCGATATCGAAGGTAGTAAAATGGTTTTCGAAAACTTCTCAACCCTAGGAAGTTTCCTTTCTCGTCTTTCCTTACAAAAACTTTTCCCAGAATGCTTAAGAACTCATTAACCGAACGAATTCTCCAAAAAAAGTACCTTTTACCCGATCGGAAGTTGATTCTAAGATATTCCACTTTTTTCTCTGGCGTAGAGTTTGTATTTATCTAAAGTATCGATTAGTTATTAGCCGTATTTACCTTTGTGTTGAACCAAGCCGTCCTCTTCGCAGCTATTTTTAGCCCATGAAACTGTCCTTTGAATAGAGGCGAGAAATCCCTCCAGCTCTCTTTTAGCTTTGTGCTTTCTTAGAGCTCAAACTTGTGGAGATTAGTTGTCTTCATTGTTGGTGTAGTACCTCTGTAGCGTTTTTATTTGTACGCTATTTTTTTTTCCGTCGTTGGGAAGTAGTCATTCGTTTTGCTTTTTTAAGAGATAGCGACGTCGAAAATTCTGATCGAGTAATTTTTGGGAGGAAATTATTCTTGTTGCCAGACATCTTTTCTTTTCTTGACAGGATATGGTTTATAATGACAAATAAGATTTATTGAAGTGGGAAAAATAGTTAATTATAAAGAATGATGACTTGATTATTGCTTTGCTGAGATTTTCATACGACTGTTGTATTTAGGTTTTTTTAATAATAAATTATTATGAAATTTTAATTATTTCACAATTAATAAACTAAATAATAAGTTTATTAAATCTGAAATTTTAATTATTTCACATTTAATAAACTAAATAATAAGTTTATTAAATCTGAAATTTTAATTATTTCACATTTAATAAACTTATAACTTCTTGACATATAAGAGAGTCGTGGAGTTTTTAATTATAAGTTAGTAATGGTATGGAACATTTAAGGGTAAAATTTTAATTTAATTTTTTGAAATGTAATAATCCAAATAAGTCAGAACTCTGGTACAATTTCTATATGCATGAAATGCGTGAGTACATTCACAGAATGAGGGAGATGATATATCTTTGAAAAAGGAAGTATATCTTCATTATTAATAAAGAATGAACGTTCGCAGTGAAATTAATTTCTCCTTTGTTAAAATAAAAGGCACACTATTATTCATTTTAAAAGTTAAAAATTCATATGTACGTTCATCGTAAATTCATCGTTATTACCAGTGAGTGATATCTCTTACAATTTAGGCTTACAAAAACTTTATATATAAAAGAATCTAATATAAAAGTTAGCCATTTTGTTTCAGTGTTAAGTTCATTATATAAAATATTAATTAGTGTTGTTGAAATTCAAAATATATTCATTATATTAACGATTATTTAAATAAGCATAATAATGCATGCAATTTATTGTGTGCTGTCAATTTATATTGCCAAGCTTATCGATATGTTATGCATGAAGTGGACATGGTTCCCCATTTATTATTTTGATATATTTCCATACATTTCGATTGTTTTAAAGGGGAATTATAGATTCGATATATTGGTTTAAAATTCCCCTATAAAAGCTAAATGTTGAATTCAAAAACAGTAAAGATAAAATACAAGGCTTCTAAAAAACAAATATTGTCAAAATTGATTTGGAGTTATTTTAACTCTTATTTTTTTGGGAAAAAAAGAATGACTTTTATAAATTGCACAAATGTATAGATCGGTTTAATGCAATAAATTCTTGTCTTTTGAAATATTTTTCTAAGAATTTACTTGAGTATAATCATTTGTGATACTTATATCTTAAGTAATTTAGTAGCGCTGTTTCTACGTTACGCTGCTTTCTGATAAAACATATATATTAAACTAACTGCAGGTGTTCGAATTTTGAAGTTAATTACTCACCTATTTTTTAAAACCAGCAATAATTGTAAAAATTCACCGTCTTTAATTCCTATTTTCTTGACATTAACTGAATTGTGCTTCCCACTCGATAGAGTTGATAAAGAACTCGCTTTTTGTGACTTATATCCCCTTTGGAGTATGATGCAAAGCCCATTAATATCAGAGATAAAAGACCTTGCCAACGCCGAAAGCCCGGCAAGGTAATTCCAACGTAAATATGCTCGCATTCCTCTGCCGACATATACATATATGTACATTTATTTCCTCACAATCTGCGAATCCCATTACAATTCTCTTACTGCCTATATATCATCACTGAAACGAATTGCTCTTTTCCACCTCATCGACTTGCTCTAGAAATGGAGAATTCTGTGTGAAATGTATCATACATATATGAACTCACACACATATGTATAGTAAGCAATTGCTCTTTTTTCGTTATTTTTCCTTCAAAGACGCTGCTCCAGAAAATAAATTTCGTTGCTGTTTCAGGGAAAAACGTATTTTGGTATTATGAATAGGCTGTGTCGATAAGATTAAATCCTCCTTAGCGGTGTGTGTTTTTCCTTTTCGCCCAATTGGGAAGAGAAAAACTGACAAACCTTCATTTTGACCGTTGTTGGAAGACATTTTTTCGCCTTTCTCATCAAAAAGGTATTTGGAAATCCCTTGCGTCTGATTGATGTTGATTAAGCTTCGGAATTGCTCTTAAATTTTGAGTGTGTGAGAGAGAATTCATTTTTATAAGATCATCTGACCTTTGATTTTTTTCCATTTGAGGAGGACCATCGTGGAAATTAGCGTTGAAAGTAAATTCAAAATAAACTTGTCTCAATGTCTGACTAATATTTAAGTGATCAAATGTCTATTTTCTTTCTCTTTCTTTCACGTGTATTCCAGTTTCGGCATCACACCCAATTAGCTAGGCTGTGTCAGAAACTATGTGGGGGGGGGGCATTATAACTGCTATGTTTTTAAAAATGTGCTTTTTTTTTCATAGTTTATTTAAAATATGACTTAACATGTTTTTGTTTGGTAAATTGTTACAACTCATTTGTTAAAAGACACTGCTAACATTTATCGTTTTAAATGTTTTTTAATAGTTAATTTTAAGCAATTTTTTTTTTGTTCTTTTAGAAAATTAATAATTTTTCAAGTATATCTGCATTATTTCATTCACTTTTGCCGAACCAATTCCTTTAATATTATCTTCAAATAAATTTTTCAGTTCACTTACATGGGAGGAAGAATTGTTGAAAACTGAAAAAATTACGATAAAAAATAACAATTTTTGAGAGTATAATTCAATTATAAATCAAATTAACTTCTTTTTTTACAGATTACTTTTTTTAAAAAATAAATTTTATGATTCCTTCTTGTTTTATATTGTTTATTTTTTTACCATATGTGTTTTCCTTCAAATGTTTTTAAATTTTAAGTTAAAGAGATTCATAATTTAAACCTTTTAATGTATCTTAAAAAAACATCCCTTCGAAATTTTCCATGATATTGAAATAAGTTTTTAACCACAGTGATAATATTTTACCTGTTCTTATATATATATATATATATATATATATAACGCACCAAGATTTGATATTTCTGTTTCCCATAATTTTTTTTTCTCTATGTGCTGTTGTTCTCTATGTCCCATTTATTTCCTTTCTCATAATAAAGGCCCCATGTCTGGGAATAAACAAATACTTTTCAATTTAATACTTCAGAATCATTCCAAGGGATACAAGTTTTCAATTTAACTAATGAATGTTTATTTAAATTTAGTCTTCCATTGTATCATTTATTAATTTTTAAAAAATCCCAGAGAACTGAATCTCATTTTATGTTTGAATTTGGCGTGGCAGATTCTCCCTTGAAATAAATTTTATATGATATCGAGTCATGCATTTACTGTGATTTTCTGTTTCGATTCCATTTTTCAATTTAACTATTTGTAAACTTCATCTTCTCCATCCGTAGTGATGATATTTTGCAAGTTCATATCCAAGTCACGTTTGAGCTCCTCGCTCTTCGTTGCAGCATATGAGTACGGTAAAGCGCTATTCGTCTCCTTGACATGAAATAGCTTCCGCCTTCATCTTAAGACTCCCTACTGGCGTGACTTTTTGATAGTTTAGGAATTGATGTGGCTTTTGAAAAGTATTTCGATATTTCGAAAGTGCATAACGATTTAAGATTATTTAATGCAGTCATTGAAGGAATGCATATATTTGCTCTTCACTGTAGTTTCTGAGTAGTTTCAGTTTCTTCAATGTTAACTGGAAAGTTCAATTCATTGCAACTAGTAAAAGCTGTTAACTACTTCCACCATAAAACGTGCTGGAGATCCCTCTTTAATTCTAGGTCTATTCAGTGGATATCTATATTCGTCGCAAACATTGTGCAACTGGAAAGCATGCGATTCGAACCTCACATCATTATGTAAATAGAACTATCTTTAGGTCTAAAGTTCTCTGTAATAGCAGAATTTTCGGCAGTAACCTTTGATTATTGGATTTACTATTCTCTTTTAAATGCAATATATATACTTCTGGGAAAATAATTATTTTTCTTAAAAATAACAAACAAACAAACAAACAAACAAACAAAAAAAAAACAAAAAAAACGGAGAAACATTGTGAAAAAAAATAAAGCCGAAATTAAATGAAAACTGTGAACCCGGTCTGCGAAATGATGAAATATTAATTAAATAAATAAAAATAAACAAATAAAAGGCTGTTTAAACGGACCAAAAATAAGTGACCAAAAGGTGCGCAAAGCAGTACAATTGGAGCTGCCAGTAAAAGTAAACCCATTGTGCCTACTTTTACTGGAAGCTCCAATAATATGGGGATTATAGAGAACATCGTTTTCCACTTGTATTTATATCATTTTTATCTGAAGGTTGGGTGAAATCGTACATCATTCAAGACAAGGAATTTCACGATCCAATACAAATCTTTATTATACTCTTTTTGCATTGGATCTTCGGAGAATGAGCCTTCCTTTCCTTCTATTTGCTGGTTTCTTTATTATCTATGTTATTTTTGTATTTTACTTTGCCGTGAGATTGCTATTTCAAAATGTAATGAGCGAACGATTGCATTTACACATGGTCATCTAATTCTGTGTATGGTGAAATCGGCAAACATAAAATATTTTTGGAAATGATTGCGGGCATGTGCTGAAATTTTAATAAATATGCTAACACTGATATTAAGCAAGTGCAAAAATAATTGGTCCTCCCCATTCATCTGTTGATTTTGATTGAAATTTTCGGAGATTATTTTATTAAATTATATTCATGCTATATACCTCTTCAAAGTAAGGGATTTGATCTTAAATTTTGTTTGGTTTTAGTTTTGTTTTCAAATTTAAAAAAAAAAAAAGTAAAGTTTAAATTGGGTCCAAAAGAAAGAATTGCCTGTAATATCACTATTACAGTTAGATGTGGTATGCATAGAGAACATTCCGTTTACAGAATTTAAGAAATTTAGTGATGGAAATGAAAACCTGGAAATTGAAGAAGAGACGCCAACTAATTTTCTATTTCATTAATGAGAACTAACTATTGTTGAATCAGAACAGCCCGAAAAGCTGAAAAGGAATTTAAAATTTTTAATTCAATAATGAGACGATATTTGCCCTAAATTTATAAGCTAAAAACATTTGCCAAATGGAACCCCACAAATTGCCCCTCCTACTCTGTAATTCTTTTGAGCAAACTAAATGTCTCATTCCTGCATCATATTGTGTCTGGTGAAAAGTGGATTCCATACATTAACCAAAGCCACTTTGCTCAATATTTCGAGAAAAGAGAAGCAAAAAGTACCAAGATGCTTCTCCAATCCTAAGTTGCATAAAATTAATTAATTAATAAATAAATAAATAAAGAAGAAAGATTATGGGTACAGTTTGCTGATTATCAATGAGATTTATTCAGTTATTGCTGAAGACTGTTGATTACTGCCAGGAAATAGACAAAATGCGCTGAGAATTGCAGTATTCCTCCTCAGTTAATAGAGAAAGATAAATTCTTTTACATGATAATGACAAAGAATTTATTTTTTGCACTGTCTCATCATGTCTCACAATTCACTCAACAGAAGATGAATGAACTGAGTTATTAAACTTTCTTGATCCAGTCTTACATTTTAAACTTTCCTCCAATTAACTATCTCTTTTTGTTATACGATGACGCCAACTTTCTCAGTGAGCAGTTTTAAACAACAATTTTAAAGGCATTCAGGAATCCCTTTAAAATTTCCATTAGTTCTAGATCACCAGTATTCTTTCCTTTTCGGATGAACAAACATGTTTCATACTTGGAGTAAATAATTTTTTCCAAATTTATTGTAAAATTCTTAAAATTTTATTCGTAAAAAGTACATTTATTCATACATCTATCTAAATATCATTAATTGATGGATTGTATAAATGGGAACTCTTCCGCTTTGATCATTATTGTTAAACTTTTAATTGTGTGATTTAGAATGTTTTGTAAATTGAAGTTTAAATGTATTTATAATTAGTGCGTGTTTTAAATTACTTTCATATGAAAGTGCCTTAAAACTTTTAACGGGAAGGAAAAATTGAATTAACACAATATTTTCTCTTCCTTGAGAAAACACTGAAGCTTTTTAATATTCTTTCTTAATTGCGTGAAAACTTAATGTAATTAAAACTTATTTTTAGCCAAATTTTGATAAAAATCATTAATTAGATTATGAATTACAAAAATCATTATTGGTTTATTCATTTCAAGTTTATGAGCTGTATTCACCACCGAAAGTTTATTATAATAACTTAAATTCATTTTAATTTTAATTTTCAGTTACATGGCCTTTATTGCAATTAATAATATATTCGAAATTTTCATGTGTAAATTTGTGCTTGAGCTAGGAAAGTTTGGATTACTGAATAAAATTTGCAAATTACTTCTTCGATTTTTGTTTTATATTATATGATTTGTAAAACATTTGATTTATCTTGAAATTGATTATTTTCTAATTATTTGAATTCAACTTCCCTTTCACTTAATTTTCTGTGTTGTGCGGGGTACAGGCTTCTCAGAATCTAATTTCTGTACTTTTGATTCCTTAACAATATTATATGAGGGTTATGCGTCCAAAGTAAATTCTTGCTTAGCTTAGTTTCGGTAAATCTTGTTTAGAAGCTATATAGGCTTTAAATGTTTTTGCGCATGGCATATTTTTATCATCTACCTGGTTGTTGTAAGGATGTCGGTCTACTGACCATGATTTAACAAAAAAATTTTAAAAGCTGGCAAAAACTGAAAATTTTGTCTGATTATGAGCGCAACACACACAAAAAAAAAAGCTATGATGTCGTATTAACTCCTTTCTTGCTGATTTACCAAACTTTATTACAAATATTAGGAAAGTAGAATCTAAAGCAAATAAAGACATAAGAATTCAAGTATCCATTTTCATTGCATTGTTAAGAAGAGGGGAAAGAGAGAGAGAGAGAATATTATATTCTTGCATTCTTCAATTATTATTTTTTAAAACTGTTATCATCATTAGAATTGGCTGAATTTTATTTTTCACGAACATTAGATGAAAGATATCTTTTCCTTTATCTAAATAAAATAGAACCTTCGTCATAGGTCTTTATTGCAATATATAGGGCGCCCACTCTAATTGTGGCCGAGTATCTAATTCTAAATCGTTTGAAAAAAATCGCATATTTTCAAGTGAAAAATTTAGATGTTTTTTAAATTCTGTGTTGCTTGAATCAATAAATGCACTCTTGAAAAAAATTACGGAATATGAAATGAGTGGAGATCCCTCTTGGTCTTTTTAGTCATATTAAGTAAAATGTTGTAAAGGCACTAACATTTTAAACACAAATTTCTGTTCTGCGACTCAAAATTAACGAATAATAAGGTTTTTGAAATTCATTTCTTTAGACCAATCAACGGCCGTCTGGATGAAATTTCGATGATTGATTGGCGTATCTTCCTCGAGACGTTCATTAAAATGACTCAAATAGTAATATCAAAACTTCACAACCTAATTTAAATTTCAAAAGAATGGGCTTTTTTAATTTAAATGTTAGTATTTCAAGAATGTTTTTCTAATGTAAAAAAACTTCAAAAATATATTTATTGATTCAAGCAACATAAAATACAATTCTTTACATCATTTAGAGCATTTTCAAATTGAAAATATATGCTTATCTGTAATACATTTTAGAGATTGACTATCGGGGTATGGCTAGAGTATTATTTTGTTATTATGCTTTATGTATGCTTTGCATATTATTATCCTAGTAATAGTTTGAATATTTTTCTATGTAAATATTAGTACTATACCGTTTGCCTTTGTTCCAGAAGACTGTGATACCGACCAGGAAACGGACAGGTTACTTGGTGCTCAAAGAACTGATGATAAAGGTTTCTATGACGACAAAGTAAGTTCATATTCGATATTTTGTTTCCCCCCACCCACCCCATTACTTTTTTCGCTCCATGTGTCGTGCGAAATCTAGAAGACAGTGAATTTAATGTTATTAATAATTGCAGTTGAATTATATCGATTTCTGTTCTAAAAATATGCATTGTAATTTCAGAAGGAACTATTTTAGTTGCAATATTTTAGTCTATGAATTTAAAATTCTTTCTGAATCACTGTTCGTTTAGCGCTATAACAGTATTCTAAAAAAGTTGAATTAGTGTTTTGGGGGAATAAATAATATTGCCCCCCAAAAAGTATTAATTTTAGTTTTTGTTTATTATAGAGATTTGCTTTTAATTTTGTATAATTTTTCCCCAATCAATTATTTTTTAAAAACGATAAAGTATTAATTTTTTAAAACAAAATCAAATGTATTGTTTTTGTGTGTGTCTTCTATCAGCTTGTATTTTATAACATTTGGGAAGTGATATTTGTATTGGGGAGGAAAAAATATACTATTAAAGAAAAAACATGCTTATTTAAATCTTTACCTGCTTGTTTTTATGTTTCCTAATAGCTTAAAATTGACGAACTGCTGCTGATTTTTTAGAGATATTTTTTTTTTCCTTCGACCGACAGATATTTTTTAACCGACAAAATTTTTTCAATTCAAAATTTTGTATTTTCCAAAAAAGAAAAGGAACCCAATTCAGAAATTTTACATGAAAATTTCGGCAATAATAAAATTCTTTTAAGTATGAATTAGTTTTACCTCGACTGTCGTGCCTAATTTCAAATATTACGATATATAGTTGTGAAGAACAGGTAGACACAATTTACTGAACTTGAATTCAGGGTACATTAGTATTCATCCTATTGCAAACCTGAATTTAAAGTTAAAAACTCTTGTAAGCTAAGATACTTATCATTCTTTTCCAACATTCCTTTACATTAAAAAGTACTGAACATTATAAAATTCAATTTTTCAGTGCTTTTCTTTCAAAGATTAACTTTCAAATTGCATTGTAAAGTAATTCTTTTTTATTCACTGGTGGTTGATTCTTCCTTTTCCTTGAAAGCGCAGGACGTGGCATTTCTTTTTTTTTCTTTGAATTTGAAAGGATGGGGATGGTGATGGTGGTGGTGGTGGTGGGGGGATCGTAGAAGACACTTTGAAATTTTTATTTTCAAAACATGTTCTCTTTCTTCTTTTTGTTGCGTATGGAATTTGAAACTTGGCACATGGAAAAAGAAAAGAAAAGCGTACTTTGGAAAAAAGTTAAAGGTTTTGAATATTTCAATTATCGTGTTGGATTTCTAACCTTTTGCGGGAATAAAAATTGATAAAGAACTACTTTTTACCCCATTTCTTTATCTAAACGCACTTTCTTTTAGTGTTATTGAGCATATTTGAAGATTTCCTGACATTTTTTTCTTCTTTCGACTTTGCATTATTTTACTCTGAAAACCTGTAACCCCATGATAAATCAGCATACTTATATTTCTTCCTGCAGGCGTTACTTTTGATCCTGCTTCTGATAAATTAACTTTGCATACTTGCTATTTTTATCGCTCCTATTCGACTGCTTTCCGCACTCAAAATCGTATATATTTTCTATCATTTGCATTTTGCAAGAAATTGGATCTCCCTGACTTATAACTACGCGGTATCATTTCCCCTTGGGATTTTCAAAAATATATTTTTGTTGACAGGCTACCTCTTCTGATTTTACATGGGGATTTTATCTTCCATATTCACTTAATACCGTTATGTTCCATCTAAAGATCAGGGGGGGGGGGGTCTTGTTTTCGTCCCTGAAGTATCTACGATTTCATGAATTCATTTGCATTTATCGATCACAATGGGGCGTATTCCGCTATTTTTTTTTTCGGGGGTGGAGTGGGGGATCTTTTCAAATTATTATTCCTCAACATTTATCGATAACCAGATATTTGCCAAGCTCAGTGGAAGAATCATTGGAATTGAATGAAAAATCTAAGGGGAAAAAGAATTTGACTTTCAATTTAATTTTTCTTTGTATGACTGCTTATTTACGATGGGGACGTGAAATCTTTTTTTTTTTTTTGGCGATTGTATCTATATTTGTTTTTATAATTATGTTACAAAATGTAAATGTTTTCTAAATATTAATACCAATGTATATTAGTGTTTCTATGCATAGGATTTTACATCTATGTAAATAATTAACTTTAAACTTGTTGCTGTTGATGATTACCTCTTTTAATATTGCCACAAATTCATTTATTTTGAGAATAATATGTTTATAATTAAGAAATGATGTTTTTTATGAGAACATTGATTAGATGGCAACAAAAAATATACTCCTTTTACTGCTGAAATATAAATACGCGTCTTGCTGTTCAAAGAGTACTTGTTTTAAACTTAATTTTAAATCATTTTTAACTGCTCAGAACATTCACGTAATCTTGTTATCTGAGTAAATGTTTAGTAACTTTTCACATTTTTTTGAGTCGCAGCCATACGCTCCTAAGAGGCTGACTTCTCATTTCTGGTGAAAAAATAACGGCTGGATTGGGCTGGAAAAGTATAATATTGTGAATTATAAAAAAATACAAGAAAGAGAGAGGAGCACTGCATATTAAATATTGAAATACTTCTCACCATTTCCATCATGGTTATGTTATATATAACGTTAATCTGACTAGCCATATAAATTTAGTAACATCTTGTTTGCATTGCTTACATATTGACTAATATACGTTATTTTTTCTCACTTCGGTTTAAGTATTCCGTCGTTAAGAGCTATCTGCGTTGAAACGGTGGTGTAAAAATAATTTAAATCTCCCTCTTTATAAATTTCGTAATATATATACATCGATATTTATGTAATGTAATACTGAATGATTTTAATTATGTGATAGGTATGTTTTTCACAACGTATGCAAAATTTCTTATTTTTATTTTGACAGAATATTGTATTATTTGTGCAGTAGTGTTCCACCGTAATTAAGATTTAAAAAAAACAACAACTTTACTCTATTTTTGCAATTTATCCCTTTTTAAAATATTATATTGAAAATAAGATAACAATATGTAACAAATATACTTAACTATACCCATTTCAGAATAAATAAAGCTTAATAATTATTTGGTTGGAACTAGAAGTCCGCGGACTTTTTTAGCTATCTGATATATGCTATTTTCACTTTCTATCTCTATAATTTCTTTCGCTTTTTTTTTTTGCTGCAAAAATGAAGAATATAGGTCATAAATTAATTTAATTTCCACTTTAAAGACAAACGAGTCGGAGGGTTTGCTCATAAATCACTTTAAAGTTTTTGCTGATATGGACGAGCAACATCTGCTAAAAATACAGGCTCGACTCTCCGGACTTTTTTTAATAGCCTTTGAATTATTTACGACTAAGAAGTTATTTTTCGTCCCTTTTTATTTTTTTATCTTTATTTATTGTTGAAAATGCGTAGAAAACAAAGGGACACTATTTATTTATGACTTACGATTCATCTC
Source organism: Argiope bruennichi (assembly GCF_947563725.1). Classification (NCBI taxonomy): domain Eukaryota; kingdom Metazoa; phylum Arthropoda; class Arachnida; order Araneae; family Araneidae; genus Argiope; species Argiope bruennichi. The sequence continues at coordinate 84,597,183 of NC_079152.1, forward strand.
TCTGAAAACAAAGAATTCTCCTTTTTATTTGAGTTGGGAAAAGAGTTTTTTTGTTGCTACTGTGAGATGTTTAAAAGCCCCTTGCAGAATTTCTGCACAATATATATTAAGACCGAGTTTTCAGTCCGTTTTCTGTTTTCCACGGTTAAGATAAAACAAAAGTATTTTGTTTGTTGTGTAAACAAGATTTTATAAAGAAAGTTTTCTTCAAAAATGTACAGCATTTTTTACTGACCATTTTTCGAACGATCATATATATTCAATTAATTCAGTTGTCTAATTCAGTTTTCAGGTAAGAAGCAACTTATATATGAAATGCTTATTTACTTTTTTCTAATAAAGGAAATACGCAATGAGTTTTTTTAAACGAGTTCTTTTTATTCTGTCATGACTATTAAGGAAATGATTCAATTTTTAGCAATTCTTAAGATTTTTTGTCAAAGCCATGGCGAGCGAAGAACAGCATACCGAATAGAAAGCAGAAAGCAGGTAGAGGAGATCGTGGGAATACATTCAGAACCCACGTATCTGCAGAAAGAAATTTAGATGGGACAGCATTTATTTTAAGTACAAGTAGACTCGAGCATGAGGAAAGAAAAAACTGCTGAACTCAAAAATTCACTTAAAGTTTAGGCAAATAGAATATATATATATATATATATATATAATATAGGTTTAAATAGAATGCATGTTCGAAGCAGTGAAGAGACTTGGTATTTTTAATTTCATTTTAATATCCATTTCGTGAAAGCATAATTATTTACAAGCAAATGCAGCGCGCGCACGCACGCACGCACACACACACACACACACACACACCTTTATTTTCATTCAGTTCAGAGATCAACGAACTTTTAATTATTCATGATTTGTTTATTAATCAAACAAACATTGTTTTGCGAAAATATAACGCTGAAAAGTAATTTTTTTTTTTTTTTTGTAATATTCTGAAATTATCCTAGTGAGATAAACAGTTTTTAACATTCTTATTTATATTTGTTATCTGTGATAATTAAATTTATTGATGTGCAGGAATAAAATAGCTTTCTCAAGCAATGAAATATACCTTAATTGGGAGCAGAAATATTGCCCAGAATTAATCTATAATAAATTTTATATTGAATCCCACCCCCTCTTTTTCTAATGTTAATAATTTAAAAACTGTGAAAGTCTACCATTTCAACCCGATTCAAATGCTACACAAAATTCCTCTACCCGGTTGCTATTCTTTGTAAAGCATTGAAATTAGTGGATAAACCAAACATATGAATTAAAAAAAAACATAAATATGTTACTTTTTCGACCTCAATTTTTCAAAAAATATTGATAGGTGTATAGTGAAGGAAAGGTGTGTTTAATACTTATAACAACAACAACAAAAGTGAATTCATATATTCATTTATAATCGAAAGAAATTTAGTTAAAAAATAAAAGTATTTTGCTTTTAAAATTAGACTTATATACCAATGAAAGCGGAAAATGAAGGGTTTAATTAATTATCGCAAAACTTCCGTTGCAATTATAAGTAATTTTGAGCAAAATTTTAAGTATGCGCCGTATGCGGAAAAGCTAAAATCTATTTAATATTTGCACTCCTTGGGATTTCAAGGCGTACGTTAACAAATATCTTGTAAATAAACACTGTCAATCCCACATATTATTGTTTATAAAATATCGTGATATTCAAAATTTTTCTGTCACCTTTTACTTGTGCTTTTTTTTTTAAATCGAAATCTAAAATTCTGTTAGATTTTGCAATTTTAAAATCTTATCGTTTCTCTTAAAATTATAGATTACTGCAATCGATTTTTAAAAAATAAGACAGCTAATTTTTTCCATAAGTTGTTGACAATTTTAAAAGAATTTTACAGAATTTAATTAAACATTGTGAGTGGCAAGTTAAAGATTCGTTTACAACATGGAATACGAAGGTAACTATTTTCAGAAATGAATTTCTATTTCAATCGACAATTTAAAGCAAGGAGTTATTTTTTTTAATTTAATTTTTAAGTAACGGGAAATATCAAATAGAAACCAAGCTAAAAGAAGCATTTTTTAATATCAAATATCGTAAAATAATTCTTATTAAATATTTTCTCCCCCCCCGTTTCTTAACTATTTTAAATTCAGCTGCATAAGAAATTTTGTGTTCGCTTTGCTGTTTTCTAAAGCAATGTATACATGCTTTTAAATATTAAAAAAAATAACTATTTAATTAAGCGTTATCAAAATTTCTCGGAAATCTACCTTACGCAAAAGAGAAATGTAATTTGTGCAAAATTGCAAAAGAAAAATGTAATGTATTTGTAAGAGAAATGTAAAGATAATTTAATTCGTAATTTATTTAAATTTCTCTAAGGAACATAAAAAATGGCATTTCAAATTTTTTTTTTTTTTTTTTTTTTTTATGTAGAAAAATAGCAAATATGAACATTGTAACCAAGGTAAAATGACAAATGACAGCAGACAAATTAGAGAACGAGGAATGGAACAAATTTATAAACCAAATATTATCTTTACTTTCTTTAAATTTTCAACAAATGAGTTGGTACTATAAAAGGGAAACTGTAAAATGCTAAGCGGTCTTTCATTATTTGAAAAATAACGTAAAGATTTTTTTTCGTTTGTTTTAGAATATCAAAGACTTTTATAGTCCTTTTTAAACAGATTTGAAATTTTGTGATAAATAATACAAATTTTGTAAAGTTTCGATTTAAGGTTATTTCCTAATTTCTAAATTTGATTAAAATTTCACATTTTGAGGACATTTATTTTTAAAATTAAAAACATTTGTTCAGCTTTTCTTTCTTTATAATTACGTTTTCTTATGTAATAGAAATTTCCATGATTATTGAATTATACGGGAGTAATTTAATTTTTAATGAATTTTCTGGCACCGAATGAACTTCTGTCATTTAAATATCAAGCAAATTATGCATATGGAATTTATATTTAAAGCTTAATATTTTTTTGATATTTTTTTCTTTTTCATCTCTTGATTTTTGCTGTTAAATTTGGAAAAGAAGTGAGGTGGGGGGGGGGGTAACATTTGTAAATCGAAATGGTAGTCTCAGGAATTGTAGTTTTTAAATCCTTAAAATTTATTTTTTTTTTTTTTTTTTTTTTCAGATTTACAGGGGTGTTTGTGCTCCGGGGAAACCCCGGAATTCCGGGGATTTTGAACTTCGATACCCGGAAATTCCGGGGATCGTCGTTCAAAAGGAAGTAGGAATAATAATGAATTATTTATTTTGATCTGGGTAATTTTGTTTGCTTTGAAAGCAGAAAACGCAAGGTCAGTGTGTGTGGTGAAAACTTTTCCTTTCTTTATCCAAAGGCAGTGATAATGCGTGAAAAGGGGGGGGGAAACTTCTTTTTTGTTCTTTCCTTATTGCGAGTTATGACTCATTCCCCAGGTTCTCGGACATTCTCTTCTGGATTCTTTTCGGCAAGTAGGCGCGGCAGAAAAAAAAGGGAGAGACTTCGTTCGACCAGATGTGCGATCATGTGACCTGGGTTCAAAGGTCTTAATTTTGCAAAATTAATGGTTATTAATTTTGCAAAAAAAGTAATTCATTGAACTTTTATAATTAGGTCATTCAATACTTCATAATTGTAATTTTTCATTTCTCCCCCCCCCCCTTCGCGAAACTCCAAAATGTCGGTAGTAAGTCCGTAAAAGTTTCAGGGGATTTTTTGGGGTCCCACAAACACCCCTGGATTTAATCCCATTTTGTTCGCAATCATTCTATTAAAATCTGTGTTGTGATAGCCATATTTCAGTAAACTGATATTTTATCCATTTAAATTAAAATGTCATTTATGCAACTATTCAAAATACTTATTATTCAAAATCAATCTCAATTCAATGAATTCTTATTTATATCGTTCTTATTTTATGATAATGAAGCCAAATTGTCATTCATCAATATAGCTGTTTTCCGTATTATTACAATTGCATTATTAATGCAGCTCGAAGCCTTTGATATAAAGCTAACTATTCCCTTGATCATTGGTAATAAAAGCATAACTAGATTACGTGGGTATCTGTTATGTTGACGGACGGCCTCTCCTATGCCTTAAGATTGATTTCTCCAGCTCTCTTGGAAGCCATTAACCATAGACTTGTGATGACATTATTGCTGTTATTTGATCATTGTGGGTGTCCAACAATGTGTATATGTGTGCCCTTGCCTCGTGTCTTAATCTTTCAGGGAAAGCTGACGCCTTGTTGAACCGTTATTATTATCATCACTGCAGGTCCCCGCTCTCACCCTCTCTCTCTTGAGTGGCTACATGGTTTCTTGTGTTAGATAATATGATTTTTTTCCCTCCTGTTTCGGTTTGAATTATTGCTTGAAAAGGACACTTCTGACAAACAATTCATAGGGCAGAAATGACATATGATTTTTTTCTGGAAGTTCCCTTTTACAAGTTGGTATATAAAGAGTTTAAAGTAGTTGTTGTAACCTTTGAGTACATACAATAGAATGAATTTCTAAAAAACGATTTGAAATCTTCGATGTGTTTCGAAATTTTTTGTCCGTAGATATTTTATTTTTTGATGATTAGTTTCAAAATTGATTTTTTTTTTCTGCATCGATTTTTGACTTCATCATTGTTTCACTAGAATCGGAAGTAAATCGTGTTTTTTATGTGGTACTGTCCAGAAAAGATATAAAGCCAAAAAGGGGAAAAAAAGAAGAGCCTGTGATTTTATATGAAATGTGACGGAAAAAATGCTAGTGACTAACCAAAATGCACAATTTTTCTTTTAGTGAACTCGAATGAACAATGATTTTAAGAAATAATTTTAAATTAAATTTCTAAAACTAAAATGTATAATAAAAACTCTACTGCCAGGTATAGCAAGCTTTCTAAATCTTTAAATCGTATGTATTTATAGACGGACGATTATAATATATGAACTTAAATGTCTACTCTGTATTTGAAATGTGGTTGCTATCATTGCAAATATAGATGAATAACAACGCCATTATTTGAAATCATTTTAATTACTAAACTAATGATATATTGTAGTTATAAATATGCTGAAATTATAATAAATAACACACACGCACTCTTTAATTAATTAAAGGGAGGGGAGAAATTAAATCCCATGCATATCGATTTTGATTCTTTTTATTTAACATTTCTATTTTCAAACAGACAACATTTGTTTTCTAACATAACTTTCATCTTCTTAAGCTTTGGTATTCTTTTTAAAATTGATAAAAGTGTATTCAAAATCTTTTTCAACTGCTGCTTTGTAATTTCTGAAAACTAAAACATTATCTTCGAGCAACTGGATTAAATTAAAATTTTAAAGTTATATATACATATTGAAAATAAAATAAATTCAGCACAATGATAGAGGCATAAAAAATAATGATCTTAAATTAAAAACGGTATCACACGGAAAAGACGTTAATTCATTTTTCAAGTTGCAATTCGTTCTATTTAAAGTGAAATTTTAGATTATTTCTGAATTAGTATGAAGATGCTTTTTGAAAGTTTGAAATATAGTTAATCAAAGTTTTTGGAATAAAATGGAAATGAGGACTAGTTTTGTGAGTAGACTAATGAAAATAAAAAGCCACGGATCCAAGAATTATAGATATATTACCATAACAGAATATTAGACCACGATGGTAATATGACTTTATTGATATTTGTGTATTTTGGAACAAAAATTGGAGACTTTTGAGATTATAGCATGAGAGGTGTTCCCCTCCTTCCTCTTGTAATTGTTGATGCTAGGTTTGGGAAATCCGATTTTTAATGATTTATGTTGGTTCTAAATATAAATGCAGTAATTAAAAAATTTCGAATTAAACATCTGGAAACGTTTAAATTGTCGTTTCATATTATGGTTTGAAAAGAAATCTGCTTTTTAATAAGTCTTTTAGCTAAGATGAATTTCCAAAATGAGAATATAAATAACCAGAATATATGAATTGAAGTTTGTGATTACTGCTATAAATACATATGGAATGTTGCAGAAACCCTTTAAAGATGACTGTCTCCCAAATGTAGCCATCTTCATTTTTAACAAATATATATATATATATATATATATATATCCTCTTTACATTTGATTTTTTTTTTTTTTTGTATCCACCAGAAGTTGCATACTGAAACATACTGCCCATACCATACTGTCATATTTATAAACATAATTTTATCTAAATTTGATAAGGAATCTCTTTTTCTCCAAATATTTTGGTAAGGGCTCCTTTTATGCAAACGATGCAAATGTTATCATCCTTTCTTAATAATTTGCATTGTATTTCGATTCAGTTATTTCTTATGTTTTGCTTCAGTTGTTCCGTCCATTTGCCTTCCTTCCCAAAATATGAACCAATAAATCGATTCTTAAAAAGCAACATCAGTCCGTACAAATCTCCGATGCAAGGCATCGCTGCGAATCTCGCCATTTGTCACCGCAGCTAAGTTCGTGCCTTATCGAGAAACGTCGAGGGAAATAAATGACTCAGTGGAAAATCTTGGAATTGTTGATTTGTTTCTTTCGCTGTGGAAACCGTCTCGGAGAGATAGGGAATGCTGTGAGTGTGTATTGCTTTTGATACATGTGTCATTTGATGGAATCCAGAAATCGATTAATAATGAAATTGTGTTCTGTTTCGTTTTTCGCTTTGTGTATTGTTATTGGGAAGTTGAAATAAATTGAGATGTCAGGAATTAATATCCACCACATGTTATATTAGTGGTATTTTCTAGTGACTTACAAGATAATTTAAAAGGTTAAATTTTGCAGTGCTGTAAATTCTTTATGCTAAATGCAGAGTACCATAAGTTCTGGATGTGATTCCTCGCTAGAAAATAATTTTTGTGGTTCCAGTGCTTTTAAAAATGGAAAATTACTCCGAAAATAAACTTGCTCAACTTTAGCTAAATTACAGGAGAAAAAAAATGTTTTTGTTATTTTTTCTTAAGTATTTTGAATATTTGATGACAACGAATTGTTATAAATATGAAAAAGGAAATTTTTAGGAAATATCATAGATTGGGCTCGTAATATCTGCATAAAGATTTTTTTTTTTTTTTTGTATTGAGTCTTAGTTGTGGCAAGAAATTAATACCTGCTTTATTAATATTTTAATGTGTCAAATTTCTAAATTGACATGTTAAAACGTTTTTTAAACGTTTTCCTGACAAAAAATTTTTTCGAAAATGTTTGAGACAAAAAACAAAACTTGAATAATTTTTTTTCTTGATTTGTTTTTGAAATTATGACTGTTGCTGAAGTTCTTCCATATTGACTTATGAAATGCGAACTGTAAGTGCTTATTCACTTTCTTGAGCATTTCGATAGTAGCAGAATAAATTTATTTGTGAAAAAACATTACCGTTTCCTACGATTTGCTTACAATGATGTAGCTGATTTTATTTTTATTAAATTAAAAAAAAATCTCCATTAATTCTATATAGATATCTGACCTATGCAAAAATATTAGCATTTCTTTTTCAAAACACGTGTGTGCGTGCATGTGTGTGTGTGTGTGTGGAGGGAGGGGGAGAATCCGAAAGCTAAAGTTGATAGCTACTATTTAAACAAATGGGATCATGAATTTGAAATTACACTCATGTCCATCAATTAAGGATAATGCAAGTTCAGGAAAAGAAAGAGTCAGAAGCAAAACAAATATGATTTATTTGTAAAGCCTATTTATTAAACAAAAGGTAAAGAGCAAAAAAGATGCTAAATATTTGATATCATTAATAAAAATTGAGATTTTTTACACCCTGGAGCACCCTACAAATTAAAAAAAAAACCTATTTACAAAAACCAATATTACATGGTTGGTATAACGGCCGATAATTCTACCACGGAAAAAATCATCCAAATTCGTCCTTTGTTTCATAACTATGTGGTTATTGCACTGATAGGCTTATAAAGCGCTTGCAAACAATTTGACTTCTTTGCCTGTATTCCTTATACACCACTCTCTTGCACTCTCGTCATTGTGACATACTATCGGTGTCATCTGGTGGCTTCCTGCAATTTGCATATGATTTTTGAAGATGTGTGTAGTCATTTTACGGGTGATTATATGTAATTTAGACTTCGATATCCGCGTGACTCTGAATTATCCTTAATTTATGGACATGAGTGTATTTTTGCTTTAATAAAATCATATATGTGATTTCAGAATTTTTTAGCTCATTTGATAATTTTAATAAATAGTCTTTGTATAAAAGAAAAATCTAAATTTACTTTTGCTCAAAAACTGCTTCTATAATTTCTGAGATATTTGTTCAAGCGAATACGAAGTTGGCCATAAGGTTTTATTAAGATTTTATAAAATTCTCTTTCACATCAGCTTTTGACGGACCCCCACCCCACCCCCATCTTTCTTCACTACATCAGATCATTCGAAATCATAAGGTGAAAGGTCCGGATTATACATAGAATGAATGAAGCCGTTCCCCTAAACTGATCTCATATAAGTATTTTCGTTGGAAAAAAATGCTCATACAAGACCGAATGTCGACATATTAATAAGTTCCATCGGCACTTCCTTCTAAGTTAAATCAACGTTTCTACAAAACACTCATCTTTCTCTACTTCCTCTTGATCACACTGCCTCTCGTTGTTCCAAATCAGCTGGAAATGTATTGAAGCATTTGAAATTCATCGACTACTGTCTTTCTATTTTCGCCACCTGAGTGCCCGTGCCACCTGACGTTCCATTACAGTGTATTGTTTCTTGAGCCTTGAAATCCACACTTAACTGGTGTTGTCAAATAATTTGATGTCTGCTGGCAGCATATCCTTATTTATTGAGTACTATAGTTCCCTTTTGCATACTGGCCAAGCTGAGTTCTTCTGATACTTTAAGGTGGATATCAAACCTTTCTTTTTCCAATGCCGTCCTATTTTTCTGTATATCAATAAAAGTTTTCCTGTGTAAGTAATTTCTGTGACATCTTTATTCAGCATGCACATTAAAACTAAGTATTTTTTTTTCGGTGGTGGGAAGTTATCTAGGAATATTCTTTCCAGGAATTCTAGGAATGTAACACTTGTTTGTTTGATGTTTTTCATATTGTTCTTTTCGATTTAAAGTAGGCTTCTGAAGATAAGATAACGACGTGTTCTTCAAGAAATGCATTTAGTATTCGCAGTAGTAGTTTCAATTGTATGAAACCGGAGTCATTTTGAATAGATAAGTAAACGGACGAGAAAGGTTTTGCTTCCTTCTCCGTCATCATAAATTATGCCCCTAAACTGCACCCCTTTTCTATCTTTTTACATCTATCAACAAAATTTTTTTAAAGTGGCAGATGAAGCATAATTTAAAAAGATCTTAAAAAACCCAACCCTTCTCCTCCACCTCACAACATTCTTGTTTTCTCATAATGTTCAAGTGTGTTCCCCTTTCGTAAATTTAAAAGAATATAATCGCCACCTCATCAATTCCACCTATCCCAAGGCGATAATTATCCATTCGAACTTCTTTAATTTGTTTTTCAAAGAAAAGGGAGAAAAATGAAAAACAACGATGAGGCGTTTTTTCCCTACTTGCCGTCATCATAATAAAAACTTTCTTGATTAAATTATCTTTTACGAGAGTAATCAGAGAGATCTGAGTTATTGTTGGCGTATAGGTTGTTATTGGAAGTTTACTTTTCCAATTGATTTTTTTTGTGAGAAATACTTAAATAAAATATACTTTTTATCATAAAATGAGATAGTGCTTTTTTGACAGTGAACATTCTAATCCTAAACATTTGACAAAAAATTTTCATTGTATTATAACTATGAAAAGTAATATATACGAATGTCATAGTTTAAGTGTACAATAAAATCTCAATTTAATGCGATCTCGAAGTTAAGCGTTCTAAGATTAATAACAAAGGAGTGTGTGTGCGTGCGCGTGTGTGTTGGCTATCTACAAACCATTTGACTTGACCTGGAATTTGCCACAGATTTACTTTCGAGAGAAAATTTAAAATTACAATATCATTAAATCTTAGTAAAAAAGCTCGATCAATCTCATGGATAAAATATCGTATACTGAAAATAACAGATTCTTTAATGTCATATTTACAAATATTGATACCAAGCTTATTAGCATAGATAGGTATCTGTTAGAAATTGTGTTATTTTTTTCAATTTATTAATATGTATGAAATTAAATATTCTTTTACAGTTGGGCTTAAATCATTGATAATTTTAAGAAAACTACCACGAGCAGAAAAAAAAAAAAAATATCTCATAAAAACTGAAATAAACCCAAGGCTATAATAATAATAATCTTCCAAAACTGTGCCAGAACCAAGTGGAAAATATGAGTATGTAACATATAAAAGATTTTTTTTAATATATTTCTTACGTGTAATATATATATTTTATTCCTTGTAATTTGGTTATAATTCGAATATATTTGTATGTGAAGATAGACCCCCGACTTTGCATTTGTTACCTGCTCCAAATACGCGTAACTTTTATTACAACTATTCTGAAACTTTTATTAAATTATATTATTCATTTTTATTTATTTATTTATTTATTTTGCTATTAAAGGCGAATTAATTTTTGGTGGAAAGTCCTGTTTATGTATTCATAAGCTCATAACCAATTATTATTTAGGGCAGTCTTACCATAAAATCCACCAAAGCAAACCAACCTTTTTGTAGGAAAATTATACATATCCGACAAATGTCTTTAGTGTGAGTCAGCGTTAGACACTTGCCATGTGTTTCAAATTCCTTCTTCCAGGTGCTATCATCTTTGAAATGTTTTGCGGTCTGTTTATTTTCCAGATAGTGACATTTGAAAATGCTTGAAAAAAGAAACAACAAAATCTTTTAAAAGGAGAACCAAAGTAACTCGCTCGCCACTCAAAACTGTTATGTTGCTGTGGGGAGTAATTTGCTTCTCTCTAGGCATTACTTTTGGACGGGTCTTTCTGTTGTGTAACTTAAGTACGGAAATCTTCCAAAATGTGTAAAAAAAATGCACTGTATCTTTTCTATTTTCAAGAAAAAGACCATACTGTTTTTTTCTTTTCTTTTCCCCCTTTTCTTTCTCGTTTCACGTGGATCTTGCAGCGCATAGTTACAGCACCATCTGAGGAAAAGAGGATATTTACTTACACTCTCTTTCCGCAGAGCGTGTTTTGGGTTTTGAAAATGTGTTTAGCGCTACGTTTTATGAATCTTTTGTGATATCTTCCTCGGAACAAAGAATAAAAAATCTCAGCAGGTTGGGCAGTCTTATCTTTTATTATTTCCCTTCAAAGCATTTTGTTCTGAAAGTTTGCCTTCCCAATTATTTGCCCCGTAAGCAACTGTTAACCAAGAAGAAAAATGTGTCTTTTTTTTTTTTTTTCCTTATTCTTAATTTTTTTAAACTTTTTATTTGCATATTTCTTTGTGCGTCGGAAAATCGTACAGAGTATAAAAACTTTTCAAGAAATTTCCATCTTGCGCTAATGACCGAGTAAAACGGTAGTGTTGATAGAAAATAATAAAATGTTTTTTCTCCTGAAAAGAGGAGATACCTTTGAAGATTTTCTTTACAATTTTTAAAATTGTGCTACTTTTCCATGCATCCAAAATACTTCTGTAAATGAAGGGCTGCTTATGCGCGTTAGAGCGTAAATTCTTGTGACTCAAAATAAGCTAGATATGCATTCGCATCCTCTTAAAAGTATAAAACGTCTGCATGCTAGTTTGAAAATGAAGCCTTATCTCGTTCTCCATACTCTGGTTTTATTTCCTCCATATCTGAAACAAGTTTCTTACAAATCATAATTATGAAACATTGATGCGAGAGAATAATAATTAAATCTTATTTTTATCTCAAAAATATAATAAAATTCTGCACGGAGACATAGGTGAGGCGGTAATTTTGGCATTATGTGACAACTATGAGAGGCACATTTTTGCAATAGTTTCTTTTTATGAAGGGAATGAAGTAAAAATATTGCACACACCCATAAATTGACTAAATGCCCCCCCCCTCCACCTTTAATAATTATTTTTCCCTTTTTTTTGTTTATATATATATTATGAAAATGATACCTCGAATAACTTAGCATTGACGTATTATTCAATGGCAATTCTGTTTTCATAATATTTCAAATATTTCCACCCTTTTATTTTTCAAATTATTACTTTATTATTGGTTTATTTTTTTAGTTATACATGCAAGAATGAAAAGCTAATATTCTTTATTTAGCTAATCCATGTATTTTTTTTATTTGAGTAGTTGGATATAGATAATATTTTATTATTTAAGAAATTTAATTAAGTTACTGCAAATTTGCTCAAGAATTTTCCGTAAATGCGTGTAGTATAATTTATAATTGTATATAAGAAAAAGCAAACTTTGGAAAGTTATCTCAAAAGTATCCTTGCTATAACTGCAGATGGTCAATGACAGGAAAAAAAAAAAAATCAAACGAATATTCCAGTTTAAGAAAGCCTACTTTGGAAATGGCTGTAAATAGATTTAATTAATTTTTAATTAATAGATTAAATTAATAAATTAATTTAATTAATTTATTAATTTTTCGTAAATAGATTTAAGATTCCAAGATCATCATTTGACTAGGAATAAAATTTAGCGACTTTTTTCCAATATTTCATAGTCTAGTTACAAATTGTGACTTTTAATAGCATAAACTAGTATATCTAAAAGCACTTTAATAAATTCGTCGTTTCAAACGAAGAGTATTTACAGAATGTAAGATGGGGGGGGGACTTTTTTATTTAAAAGTTTTGAAATCGCCAATATATATATATATATATATATATATATATTCCTTCTTTATCTGATGCCATTAAAATTTAAAAATTTTAGTATCTTTAAAATTAGTTATTTGGATTTTTAATTCTCCCAGGGGAGATTTTACTTTTAGTTTATGTGAGAATAACTTCCGATATAATTTCAAGAAATTAACTCAGATGTATTAATCAATAACTTTATATCTTGTAAGTTTTTTTTATATTAATAAAGATTAAAAAAAATATGTATTTCTTTAAGAATGGTCACATGATAATTGACAATACTTTTTGTCAGTGTTTTATGCACAATTTTTTATTGTGCCGATCAATACACGAACAAGCCGTTTCGAAATTTTCTCACTGTAATCGTAGCCGTTGGAGCTCATTCCCCCCCCCCTCTCTCTCGTGACCGCCATTAGACTTGGGGCGTGGGGCATGAGTAAGTAGAGAAGAAGTTATCGTATACGTAAGCAGGCTCTTATTACCTTGATATGAATAGCAATGATATCGTTTTGAATTACCTCTGCTATGATGGTGGAACTTACCTCCTTTGGAAAGGGTGGGAAACGGTTAGAGATGGCCGTTAAAACTGCACCTGCTTTCACCTTTGTTGCCACAACGATCGTCATTCCAATATTCCTTTATTTATAAATAGGTTGGGGGGATAATTCTTTTGTGATCCTCACTCTTGAGGACATATTTTTAAATACCAATATTTCTAATTTCATTTATATTCGTTGATAGGTTAAGTCACTAGTTCTAACGTATTGACAAAGTTTTTTTTATTGACAAAGAAATAAGAACATACAATTCATGCTTAGTTTTTAAAATTGATTTGTAAAATTCATTTTCACACTAATTCTTATGATATTTGCTTTTTATTTCTACTACGTTATGAAAATAATAATAATAATAATAATTCTAAGAGCCGATTTTCTGTCTTTATTGAAAATTATTCCTTTTTGATACGTGTAAAATAACTCCTTTATGATAAGACTTCTTACACAAATGCATCTATGGCTATTTATTAATTATGCTGATCTTAATATCCAGCAAGTATTTATTTTTTTCATGACGCATTTAAAATTTATTTACATCTAAACCGCGATTACTTTTCTATGCAAAATTTTTTTTGTTCAAATTGTGTTGTTTACCTTTTTGTTTCAATAGAACAATAGTTTTATTTAATGGAAGAAGGAAGATAATTTTGCACCTTAACAGAGAAAACGCGAAATTCGCTTTTCCAAAGAGATAACTTTTTTTCCCTTTCCTCAACTAACTGATAAATATAGAATTCTCTGCATTCATTTAAGGCTTTTGTATGCTTTTTTTAATTGAATGTGCTTTAAATTGGATTTAATTAAACCTTTTTATCACTTTACACTTTTATTTAGCATTCAAAGGAAGGATTTATTGTTTATTTAAAGAAGTAATTTTAGAAGCTCTTGAAGTAAGAATTGTATTCTTAAATGTTTTCATTATCAATTATTAAGACCAATAATTTTAATTTAGGCTCTGAATAAAATTATTGCTGTTCATTTACCGTTGCTTACAGATTTTTCTCGGAACTGAAACTTAAATTTGCGAAGCTTTTGTGAAACTTAAAATCAATTAAATATTTCTTCATTATTATTTTAATCCATACAACAAAGGATATATTTTAAGAAGGCTGTAGTATTGGCAATCTTATCTTTGAGACCGAAGAATCACAGGATCGAGATTTGATTTAAGGAAAAGATCCGCTCTGTTAATTGCATATTTGGTATTCGTTAAATATGTCGATTGTCGAAACTCCTCCTTCTGGTGTAATTGGAAATCTCGATTGTAAACATGTTTCGCTCTCATCATTTGACTACCTTTCAAAACGGCGAAGCCCGTACCCAAAGAGTCTTCCTGTAACTTCAAAATCTAAACAAAACAATTTATCTAATTAAACTCGGAAAAAAAATGGTGTTTCCTATGCATATGTAATTTATTGGATTTCTTGTTAGGTTTCGTACTGTTTTTAAATAGAAAAATTTTCTTATATAACTGTTAAAGAAATCTAAATTAAATTGCGTCACATCTATATTTTTTGAAAGCTGATCTTTTAAAATAACTTTTTCATTGCTTGACATGCAATATAGATTGTCAACCATTTTGACAGCTTCTGGTGAAGGAGCATTTTATTTTATTTTTACTTCTTTTCAAGCATGCTATCCACTAGAGCGTGTGTGTTCCCACTTTACAACTCGCCTCGCACTGTAGCTTTAGACCCTGGTAGACTTCTCTTTTGACGCATTTCTTTGGAAAATTTCAGATACCTTTTTCCATGTATTGAAAGAAAAAAAGAAATGTATGCAAGCAAGAAATATTCATCCTAGATCAGAACTGTCGTTTCGCTCAAGTCCGGTAATAGTTTTCTACCTACTATTTTATCACTCCGCACCTACCTGATATAAGCTCGCACTGCTTCAGGAGGTTGTTATTGAAAAACTAATCTTGGCTTTGAGGTGATTTCCAAAAAAAGTCTGCATCACTTACTCGAGAAGTAATAACCTGTTCCCCGAACTGGCATTTGCTGCCTGGTGTAAAGGAACTGTGGAAATAGTTTTTGAATTTACTAGGCCTTTATACATGATATTTTTTACCAATGTGTTTTCTCTCTAGTAATGGCTTTAGTTTGTAAATCGAGTTGATGGTGTGGCAAGATATAAAATGAGAAACAAGATTGCATTTAGATTGCGGCGTTTCTTTTTTTTATTCTGAATATAAGAAAGTAGAATGACGTTATTAAATTGTCTTGTATAAATTTGAACCTTTCTGATTGAAGAACTCTATTTATTACGTCGTGGTTTTCTTACATCATTTTTCTTTTCTTTATTTTTCCTTTGTTTTCCCTTTAGGTGCTGTTAAATTTTGCTTTTGTTCTTATGTTTATTTGGCCTGGAGATCTTAAGATAAATAACTTATTTTCATTTTTACATGCATCTTTGTGTTTTCTCTAGTGACATTTTTATGATCCAGGAATGCAATTTTTATCTGATATAATTGTTTCAACTGCTTGAACTTGAATATATGAGTTATTTAAGACGGTTTCCCCCCCCCCTACTGGCAAGCTTTGGTCACTTACAATGTGATTTATTTTTGATGGGTGTAATGGAAGACTTTTCTTCTTTATTACCTTCTAGTTCTTTGATAAAACATAAATATTATTTTGGTTTTCCTTTTTACTTAATGGAAGTGTTACATTTGCTATGTTGCGAGATGAACGTCTTAACCAGATACCTTAACCTATTGAGCTTGTTACTTGGATTTTAATCCTGTAGATAGATTCCCATAGGAAGACTACCTATTGCAATGTTTCTCATGGCAAGATTTCGGGAAAATTTGTTCACTTCTTCACCGATCATGGTTCCTAGAATCCAAAACCATCCTTCGTTCAAAAGTTTGTATGTATATATGTAATGGTATTTTAAAATCTAATTTAAACTTAATTAATTTCCTAACTTTTTGTTTAATTTAGTCCATATGAACTTCATTCTAAAATATTCTACTACTTCCTGATTCCATTCCACTTTTTATATTTAATTAATTCAACACGAGTTCTAAAATTGCTGAATTAGCTAAAAGCCGACAAGCTCTCACACTGCGAGTGAAGGAATAAAATATTGCTGACTTAACAAATTCTTCTAAAAGATCCCTATGATTCCCTTGTCTGTGATTGACACGTGTTGGAAATCCCTATTAAAATCTCACAGTATATATTCACAGGGATAAAATTTTCATTAGCTTCTCCTCATTTCGTTTTGTGTCGTTCTGTTTTAAAACCGGGCAGTTCATTAGCAAACCACAACACACTTAATATATTGTTTATTTTTTAAAAATTTTGTTATATTTTATACATTTATTTTTTGTAGACGGTTCTTTTATTTTAAGAACACATAATATCGAAAAATTCATCTAAGATGTTTTCTTTTTTTGTGTGTGTGTCTTTTACTTGTTTTTCTCCCTCTGGAAGCAGAAGGTTTTTTTCTAGAATTTTTATTTCAGCATATGTTGCTTAATTTTATTTTACATAATTTTACAAAAACTACCCGGAATTAGGGTCTGAAATTTAAATTTTTTTCATATATAATTCTTGCTATGCTTTACATTAAAACATTGGCATTTTGTACTTTAAAAGCGAAATTTATGTAGGGGATTACTGCCTGATCTTTACTTCATTGCTTGATTATTATAAGGAGATTTCATTGCATGTTGTTTGCAGAGTGCAGAATAGTTCTGCAAAGTATAGCTATTATAAGCATTTTTTTTTCAAATTTAATTTGACTATTCATTTTTTATCAATTGTCATAGAAAAATTTATTTTTTATTAATGAAATTTTAAAATTTAATTTTTATATTTTAAAACTTTTTTTTTACCATTATATGAATAAAATGCAAATTTTACATCATTTGTAAGAAAAAGTGATAAAAAAATACTTGATTAAGTTATTAATAGTCAAATTTATAGATTTTTGAAAGTTTTCTTGATGCTGTATTAATTTGAAATATTTTAAATTCTGATAATTTAAAACTCACTTCAAAATCAAATTGAATATATTCGCTGTTTTTCTCATCTCTCAAATTACGCGACTTTATTTATTCAAGGCTTCTAAAATAAATTAAAAATTAAAAGTACTATTTTACAGAAATTAGTATTGCAAAATCTCAATACTATGCATAAGTCATAAGTTGAATTAAAATGCAAGTAACTTATTATATATATAATATATATATATATATATAATATAATATGTTGTGAAAATATTTTTTAAAGTCAGCTAATATTCTTTCTGATATAATTTTATTCCAAAATATCTATTGTGATTCATTAAAATGGCATATTGAAGATGGTTTACTTAATAAAAATGGTAATCGATATTTTGGTATATGTTTTAATAGCATTTTATAATAACTTTCGGTTCGAAAAATTAACTTGAAGAAGCAATTTACTTTAATATATTGTAGACCAGAAATAATTTTACACTACATTAACTCCTGGAAGTAATTACAGAGGACGCCTGTCTTAATGGTTTCTGTTTGCTGCATTTTAATAAGCCATATTTTCGATTACGAATAGATATTGTCGATGCTTCCATCTGGGTTTCAATTTTAAGATGATTATTTCTGTAAATAACTTTTCAGCTGTTTTGAAATCTATTTTCAAAATCAAAATCGTCATGGCAATTAATTATGAAAAATAATGATAAAATATAATATTAATTGAAAGTTTAATTGATTAGTTACTCTTATAGTTCATCAAGTGTTCGATGATAATTCACTTCGCCATTTTATTTGAGAATTTATATAAATTATGAAGAATTTATGTACGAGAGCAAATAAAGAAAAAGACAAAAAAACTCTTTGTACTTTATTTTTAAACAGTGGGTGCACAAAGTCAGGTGAAATAAAGATTTCATTTCTTGACATGGCTATTTCTCTTTGCAATACTTTTAGTCAAACGGTCTCTAAGATTCTGCATTCCTGGGAAATAAGGTTTTTGTTTGGGTAGTCTACCTTTTATTTTATATCATTTTCGATGCCTTGTTTCTTTGTATCTTGAGGGAATAGTGTCTGTGTGGGAACACTCTGCTGCCATATTAAAGGGAGAACTTCTGATTAATTTTGTATCTGCAACATCTTACAGGCATAGAGAACGGATGATTGCTTACTGTACCTTTGTTCTCAAAAAACACTGCGTTACGGTATGAAGTAAGATAAGGCTATCACAGTTTTCGAATTTTATATCGAATTTCTCTAGCATATGACCTCTCCATTAAAAGTTTTACGTTTACAGTCCCAGGAGGCAAATAATTATATTAAAAATTTGCCCAGGAGGCAAATTTTTAATATAATTATTTTTATTATTAAAATGCGAACAATTTTCGACTTATTTACCTGTTTTAGATTTGATTTTAAATCATCACCTATACGGCTAATGACACATTAGAGTTTTAACGATTTAAAAAACGATTTATTTTATTTTTATTGATAAATGGTACATATTATTCTTTGTTTTTAAACGGAATATTTAAAATTAGTTTTTGTTTGGGTTTTTTTTGTACTGACTATTTACATTCAAAGTTATTTTGTTTAATATTATTTTAAGAATTCCTCCAGACTAATTACTCTTCAGTGTGTTTTCCTCTCTCTTCAACTCTTTAGAAAAACGAATGAATGGAAGAAATTTATTGGACTCTCTTTTTTTATTAGTTTTCACTGATTTTAAATGCTTCTGGAATTTTTGTTTTTAATTAGTTAAGCGCTAAATTTTCACATTTTTTTTAGTAATTTTTAATCAGTTATTTTTATTGATTTTGAAGTTTCATTGATTCAAGAATTTTTATTTTTGATTCTGACTAAGAAGTTTTATTATGTGCTGAAAGAAAAGTCTTGTTATTTTATGATGCCATTTTCTGTATTACAAATTTTGGTTGTTTGCATTTTATTTTTAAAAAAATACAATTTTCGTATTTAATTATGTTTTGGGAATCTACAACAACAACAAAAAAACTTAACTAAACAAGAAATTAAGGCGAGCACTCATAAAACTATTTCTTTCATTCTTCTTCTTCACGTTTTTATATAATTTTCATTGCATAAAACTGCGTGGAAAGAAAACAGTTCGAAATTGCTTAAAAAGATTATTAGCAATTTAAATTTTGTTACTTTTCGTTACTAAATTAGGTTTTCGCAACTGTGCGAATTTATGATTATTATGAGAGATGGAAAGGGGATGTTCTGTTGCGTCTAAAAACACATTTAAGTATTGGAATTCAGTTTTTCCATTTAGATTTCTTCGAGCATTGATTTTGAATACCCATTACAAATCAAAGACTAAAATGATTTTAATTAGGGGAATCGTTACTTTTATGGCA
This sequence comes from Argiope bruennichi, assembly GCF_947563725.1. Classification (NCBI taxonomy): domain Eukaryota; kingdom Metazoa; phylum Arthropoda; class Arachnida; order Araneae; family Araneidae; genus Argiope; species Argiope bruennichi. The sequence goes on from NC_079152.1 coordinate 84,616,844, forward strand.
ATCGTAATATAATCTTTAAATTAATCTAGTCGAGGCTTTTTTTTTTCCTTTCATCTGTCACTTCTTACTTTGTATAACTCCTGTTTTTATGGGAGTGCTTATGTAGGTTTTTCATTATGTCTAATGAAAAGTAATCTTCATTATCATAATTGAACTGATTTAATTTAGTGCTGTGATTTCTAAGCTAAAAAGAACTATATGCATATTTTACCATTTTTGAATTTTGATTTTGGGTACTTGAGTCTGCGAATGAAAATGTTTTGTGCCTTGGCTTTTGCAAAATTTAAACTAACTTCTACAACAAATTACTTAGAATACAACAATTTTATAAAAATATGGCAGGAATTTGTTTTCTGTAATGTTTTACCCCCCCCCCCCTCCCCCCAAAAAAATCATTTAAAAATTTTTAGTTTCAAGTTGGTTATTGATTGGATAACTGTATCTAGTTATTTCCTTGAAAATTACTGCGAATTTATTTTTCACAATGTTCAGAATGTTTTTTAATTTTATAGTGATCTGAAATGATGATTTAAAAATTTTGATTCTTGTGTACAAGATGGTAATTAAAGTGTTTTAGGAGAAGAGAAGTATTAACTGTTGCATTATGAATAACTTAGCTTAGATTTTCAGTTATTGCCTTTTTTTCTCTCCCTTTCTTTGTGGAGTTTTAGTAATCCGCTAGGAAGATTTTCCTATTCTGGAGTTAAATAAATTTGCAGAATATTTCCCATTATCTTACCATTCGTTTATTATTTTTTTTAAAATTTTTTTGTCTTGTCAAATGCGTATGCTTGTAACAGTGTCTTTCTACAGTTATTAGAAATATAAAATTTTATTATGAAATCTCTTTCCATTTATTGAAAAGTGACATATCTCAATCATTTTCCAAAAGTATGAAAAAATTGCTTCAAAGGAAATGGGGCACTGCATATCACATTTTATTCTGGCCTTAAAGTTAAAATATTAACAACTGCTGGCCAGTCGAGACTTAGAGATAAAAATACATGTGATATATCTAAAAAAAAAAAAAAAAAAAAAAAAAAAAAACATCTGTAGATTTTTTAATGTTGAAGAACAGAATCTTTAGCATAACCTTTCTCCTTCCTGTCAATGGTTCTTTTGGAGATAACCCAAGCTTCACATGCAAACGAATTTAGAATGCTGCCTGTTGTTTGGTTCCTTCGAGAAATAGCTTATTTTGATAACAAAAGTTCTGAAAGAATTGAAATTTCTCTTAAGCTTCAATTCCAGAATAGCTCGTTTGAACATCGTTTATTTCCTTTTTATCTAAAGGTAATATATAATTCAGAATTAAAAACTGATTATGAAGCCGGAAGCATCAAAGCAGTATTTTCTGGAAAATTGAAATTATTCTTAGCAAATGCTAAGCTATTTTCCCAAAATAAATGATAATAATTTTTTTTTGGCTTGTTATTATCTTTGGCATAATGAAACAACCTACTTTGGTTTAATGCTAAACGGCATCTGACATTTAAAAATTACAAAAAAGTTTCAAGTTTTTAAAATCAAACTTATACAGTCATCAATCGTAAAATGAAGTGTGAAGGAGGAGCAAATTGCTTGCACAGAACAGTTCTTCAATTCCTCATCAGCTCTGTCCCCCTTCCCCCATCTCTCCGTAGTAGCGAGTTCAAGGATAAGAATACTCGAGCCAGAGATCCGACAGCATTGCACATCGAGGTTAAAACGAAATGTAGTGGGCAATCTGTTCAGCGGGCATAATCCTTTCAGAGTGTATTTTTTTTACGCGAATCGTTCATGATGTTTAATTTGATTAATTCATTCTACGGACGCGGAAGACAATTGAAAAAAATTGTATCAATTCTAATAATAGCAAAACATCTCTCTTATTTGACATCTACGGTTAATATAATTTCTTCCAACTCCATGTTATTATTGATTTATTTGAACAAAAAGTTTGGAAAGGCACATAAAAGATTCAGAAAAAGAAATCTTATAATGCACGAATTCATAGAAAATTGTCAAATTTTTTTTCTAGAAATGGTTTTTACAATACAAAATAGCCAATATATTCTATATGAATTGTGTTGTTTACAGCTTTACGAATGCGATTATTTCTTAAGCGATTAATGTAATTTCTTTAATTCAGTTAGTTTGTTCTTCCAGCCAGGGGCAAGAACTTTCCAAAAAGAGGAGGAAATTTCATTATTATCGATAATCAACACGAGGTTAAAAATTTATATATATATATAATCGTTGTGAAATAAATTTAAGCGCAAAATTAATTATAAGGAATAAAAAATGAATTCGAATCTTCTTATCCAAACTCTGATTTTTTTTTTTTTTTAAAGTTTATGCAATGTAAATGTTATATCTATTTTTCTTATTATCTACTTGGCGCGTTACAACTTTTTGTCTCTCAAATTTCATGTGTTCATCACATGTTTTACTTCATAGCAGGTAGTAGGAGAAGCAGTTCTAAAAATGCTTAAAGCTGCATCGTTTCTGATGTTTGTTTTATATTCACTGCTTCGTTCACAATTTGAACTATTCGTTGACCAATTACTCACAGAATTTTATATGTTTACTTTTTTGTAACATTTTGTTTGCAAAATCTTACTTTTCAAATACATAAATTAAATGCTTGTGCGCTTTTAATTTATTTAGGATCCTAGACATCAAGTTTTTCTTGATGGCCACAAAAGTCATATGTTAAGAAGAAATTAGGACGCCCTCATTTGCCATTCGATTTCTATTTGAGACGTTTCGCGAAGTATATTCCCAGAATGTTCAGTTTGTATGTTTAACAACCCTTCTGATCCATGCTTAGCGGATGGAAATTCTCATTTCGAAGCAATTCTCATGCAATCAGTTTGTTTAATGACTGCCTTTAATTATCACGATGTCATTTGTGCGCCCGCGGCATTTGTTTTACAATCGTATTTGGACAGCGAGAAATGCTTTTAAGAATAATCGATAACATGAATTATGATATTTCATGAAGTTTAAGAATTCAATATTAGTGTTTTCGATGTCAGCATCTACATTATTAAGTTTTGTTGTATAGTTAGCATTTGTTTTTCTTTGGCACACGACTTAAAAATATATTCTGCATTAAAGACAGGTGGAATTAAAGTAGAATTGAATCGCTCGCTGTTTGTTTACTCCTTGGAAATATTGATATAATATCTTAGTTCATTAAATATAATCTATACTAAATCGAATATTCATTTAATCAATACTATTTAATATTTTAAAATATGGTGGTTGTGCTTAGAAACGAAAATATTATCATTTTTGGCTTATTTGAGTGTTAAATTTGCAAACTCATCGTTGTATAAAATATATATTTAACTTTGTTAAATGTCATTTACATAAAGTATAGTTATACTTAAGGAAATTTTGCTTCCCATTTGAGAAAAGAAAGACTATCTAAATTTATTAAGGATATTATGATAATGTTTTACCTCAATCCTGAAACTTATGGAGCACTTTATCAAAAATTTGTGTTCTTAAGATTGTTAAATACAGTTTCTTCTCTTCATGTGTATTGCTTTTAACTTTGCTATTTCTACTCAATTATTCGCTTAAAAGTGATGGTTTTTACATCTCAGAATGTTAAATTAAGATTTTTTTTTATTACTAGTCGTAAAACATTTCACCACACTCTATTTGTGTTCCTCTGTCTTTAAATGACAATAATATGATGGCTGTCTCTATTTTTGGATTCATACTGTTCTTCTTTCTATATGTCCAAACATATTTAATAAGTGTTCTGAAATAAAGTTGAATTTTTAAAATAAATTTTACCGAGTGATCTTAATGGGAATTGATGTGAATGGTTTTGAACTGAATTTTTTTATTGAGGGTTAATGCGGGAAAAGTATTTAGATGGAATGAAGTTCCTTTTAAATTTATAAATTGTATGTAGGTTCTTTTCAGGATTTGTGTTGGTCTTAAGCCTTGTGTTTGGAGTGCTTTATTGTGAATTATTGCCTTCTATCGATGTAAAAAGGTTTCTATAGATCTTCTGCAAATCTGAGATTATTGGGCATATGGGCGTTTTGTAGAACTATGGTGTTTCTTTTGATCAATTGGAATAAAATTGATTATGCATTGTAAACAATTTGTGTAATCTTTTCATCCATATTTTGTATATTGGTGCTTTGGTGAGTCGCTGTAAATATTATTATATTTATATTGTTATGATGTTTCTGTGTAATCTTCAGATTTTTAAAAATAATTCCCACCCCATTTATAAGTGCAGTTTATAGACCATATTATACATTCTGTATCTTGGAGTTTCCCGCCGGTACTCTGCGGGCCTTACATCCAACCGATTAAACTGAGTCGGTGATGGTGTTTAAAAAAATGTACTACCGCGATATTATGAAAAAGATGTCTAAAAGTTCCTTTCAGAATAAGATTTTTTTTTTATCAATATGGAAACAGAATGATGTAAAAAATGGAATGTTTTTATTCTCAATATGTGCTTGTCTAATTTGCGTGAGTGCAATTACATGCTTTCAACGGTCGGACCATGACATATAATCAGAACTCCATATTTGCAACTGCGTTAAGAATTTACTGAATGGATATCTAACAGATTGAATTCATTTAATGAAAATTTGCTTGCTTTAAACTTTGAAGAATTGATTTATCCATATTTATTAATTGACGGCTTGTTGAGAACATTTGTTCTATTAACTGATATAAATTTTAAAGAATACTATCAATAACTGGCAATTCTTGTAATTATATAGAAAACTCTTAAACCATTAATATATTGTTCATAATTAGACGTGCTGTTTTGCTTCAAGTAGGCATTTACTACAATCGAATATTAATACCAATTTATTTTGCATATTTTGATATTCTATTTGTCCTGCGCATAAAATTTTTCCGTATTATATTTCTACCAATTTTCATGTTTTTTTTTTTTTTAATCTTATTTATTACACCATCTTGGCTACATGCACCAACTCAGTAAAAGAATAACCTCCCAAACTACCCAAATCGTTAATTATCATCAATAAATGGAGATGCTTATACTGAATTCCATTTTGGGTCTTTGGAAATGATAATAGAACGGTGACCATCGCATTTGAATTCATTTTATGTAGCTGAATTACGAAGCGAAGTGCCATTTAAATCCCTTATTCATTGGTTAAGAGACCGTTGTATTTAATTTATTTTATGAATCGAACTCTCTAATCTTCTATTACCGCAGTTTGTGGTAGCTTCATATTTTAATCAGATATCTTCGTCTTTGGTGTTATTAAACATTACTTGAGAAATATCCCGGCTGTCTTAAGTTTTCTAGACGAAAGGCGTAGGTTCTGTCTTGAGTTATTTCAAGTTAGTATCCCTCTTTGGAAATCATAACTCCCTTTCTGAAATACTTGCCTGAACGTCGCAGATAAGAAAATTATCCTTTTGCGCTGTAATCGCTTTATTTCCTCGCTTAATTGTGGAGAACATTAGGCCGGAAGTTCGCGTCTCCTCAAATACTGCACGGTTGAAAGTTTATGACAAAATGTTGCTCACTGAAATTTATGGCCAGCATCATGTGAATCAATAGTTTATTTCCGCTCTAAATTATGCTGGTTGTGTTTGTTGGAATTATAATGAAATGATATTTCCGATTCAGATCCACCGTGTTTTGATTATCCGCCATAGAGACTTTTCCGGATATCCGCAGATGTCAGTTTCGGCATTGTCAAGCAAAGCTGCGCGTTTCTTATGTTGTTGCATGCATTTTTTATGTGTGTATAGTTTCTGAACAACAGTTAGTTTTAGTTTACTTAATGAATTTTGATTTTCCTATTTTAGATTCCCCCCCCCCTGAAATACCCTTTTTGGAATACTTACTACTTTCTTTTTCATAATAATGATATATTTGACATCTAGGTTGTTTAAAAGATAGTCAGCTCTTTAACCAAATTTCGATTTTAATGGTAAACAAAATCCTTTAATGGCAAGGGAAAAAACATTCATAGGTATCTAACATTTAAGGCTGATGCTAAACGTGGCATAATTTTCTAGCATGATATAATATCTCCTGTATAACTTGCGCCTAGAAATTTTTACTTTCTTTGCGAAGAATTCTGTATGTTAAAAAAATATTGCTGACATTATAAATTCGAAACTAGTTATTTTCTCTCCTTTTATTTCTATTTGTAGTTTCTGAAGAAGAGTTGCACTATTATTTCAGTTCAAGCGGCTTGCTAACAAATTATAGGACTTTTTAAACAAATTATTAACTTAAACAAAACAAATTATATAACTTTTTGCATTTCGTGAAAAGATTAATTTATAAGATGAAACCATGTTTTACTTCCGTTATTGAAATTTCATTTGTAATAAAACTGTCTCTTCACATATAAAAGTTACTGTGATGTATAAGATTTATTAAATATTCGTTTTATTGCTACCATCAAACCTTCAAGTCGCGTTTTTAATTTTTTAAAAGTACGGATTGATATGTGTTTATTTTAGTACGGTAAATGATATGTGTTTATTTTAGATCATTTATTTTCATTATGTATTTGAAATGTAAAGATTTTCTGTTTTTTAAATTCAGTGTGTAATTTCATTACTCTTATGCTAATCCTACTCCAGCGTTATCTAGCGCATTTAAGAGAACTAATCTTCGATATCAGTTCTCTTTAAAGAGAAGGCTGTTTTCTCGAATTTTCTTCTTTAACTCTATTTGAGATGAATTACTTCTTACATTCAGTATTAAATGATGTTTTCCTTAGAAAAAACATCGTATTCTCTTGGCTTAGATTTAAGAATTGAAATCGATTATTTTCTTCTCCAAGTTCTTGGATTTTTCTTAAAACTTTTTCTTCTTTGATATTCGTTCACTTTTAAAGTTTTAAAATTATAGCCGATTTTTGTGCACCAAATATTTTTCAAGACACGCATGTAATTAAATTATGCGTGTGGTTATAATTTAGAGATTTTTTTTTCATTGCGGGAAATTAATTTTTATCAAATTTTACATTAACAGTTTTTATTGAGTAGTAGCTTTCTTCATTTTTTGTTATTAACGGATTAATCTAATGTCTAAATCATCAAATCTTTTCTAGTTTTTTAAGTAGTTATTAATGCTGAAAATTACTATCCTTGTAGTTGTGGTATGCAATATGTGATAGATTGTATTATTGACGCTTTAGTGCTATTGAAAACTAAGAATGTAAATGTATGCAAGTTGTAGATTAATTTGAATTTTACATATTCATTAATCTGCTATTTGCGATTCATTGTATTTGATGAAGAAAAATAAAATTGTTAGGGGTGCGTGGGGCTAGTTGTAACAGGGGCAAGTTGTTATACGCACTTTATGCAGAAGTGTTTTAAATTTTTTTATCATAATTTTCTCTAAATGTGATTCTTATGGTCGGTCATGTTATATTACCATAGTTTGTTTGTGCGTTAGTGCCCAAATGAAATGAGTTGTGAGAGATGGTGAGAATGCGTCCCATTTTAGCTAATTAGTGCCGAAAACATTTTTTTTTCTTTTCTTACAGTTTCATTTAAAATAAGTTAGTAGAATTTTTTTCAAAAATATTTTTATTTATTTATTTTGCCAGTGTATTTAGTTTTAAAAACTTAATTTGTTTTAAAAAGCAATATTTTTAATATACTAATACGTACCAATAAAAATGTCTAAAATTATGAGATGGAGCAAGTTGAAACAAAATCTCCGAGCAAGTTGTAGCGTATTACAAATCGTGAGATTCATCTTTGTATTTTATTCATTTCGACTTTCTGCTTTAAATATTAATTTGTACTTTCAAAGATCAGATCCCTTTCTAAGAATTTACCATGGAAGGAGTCTAACAAAGACTCATTAAATAATTTTAAAAAATTCCCTTCGAAACTGATCCACTTACAAAAAGTAGCAATGGAAAAAGAACATTGCGGCATAATTAATAATAAATGAAAAGAAATAAAAGGATAAGAATGAATAAAAAGTTTATAAGTATTAAAAAAATCCAAATGAGAGAGGGGGAGATAAAGGTAAAAAAGGGTGAACAATTTGATTATGGGATAATAATAAACTTTGAAAAAGAAAAATGGTTTTGTCTTTGCTGAGATGCATACAGCGGTATTGTAGTATAGTATATTACACTAATATCCCATTTTGGAGCAGTATTAGATTTATTTTGGGGTAGATCTTTTGAATGGTGTGCAGTTAACGAGTATATCCGTTGGCATGACGAGTTGGCATCCATTTTACAGCTACCGCACCGCACCACACCACACCACACCAGCAGGAATATGTTTGGTTCTGATAGATTTGTCACATACTAGATTAGCTTAAACGGCTATCCTTCAGTGAAATGTCTCCTCGAACAAAGGGGCATTCCGAGTCCAAAGCCAAGACCTTAAAAATAGACTAACGCGGCCATGATTCTTATGAATGAAAAAAAGTTACACAATGTGTGACATTTACAATGTGTACAATTACACAATGTGTGAGATAGGGTGCAGTTTGTCGTTTACTCGTTCTCACTGCAATTCAAATGCTGACTGACTTTAATGTTGATTGATGAAATAATTTTTTTTCTGTATTTTATTGTAAATCACTCGATAATAATTATTTTCACTATGCTAAGTGATAATATTTACCAAATGTCTTGTGTACTTTAATTAATAAAATAATAATAAAGAGAAAAGGATTTTAAATATTGGGTTTTTATCCTATGCTCCACGTCTGTCCCTATTCAGAACCCTATTATCGGCAATAGCCAACAGGTTTTGAAAACCATTTCTGGTGCTAATATCTACTAAATCATTAAACGTTTTTTTGGTTCAGTGGATAAATAGTTAAGCTATTAAAAAAAGTAGAAGTAATCGAGAAATCGTTAATATATTAAAAAATATAAGCATTTTTTTTAAAAACTGTTAAAACTAGCCCCTGTCTCCCCTATGTAAATGTTTTGATTAAAATTAATTAAAATAATTCAAAAAGAACTTGCAATGTATAACATACGTAGGTTCCCATTGTCAAATCATTATTTTAATGAATGCGCATTTAATATTAAATTATCAAGATACTTTCCCCATTTAATAAATATTGAATCTGTGGATAATCGAATTGTTTTAGATATCTTCATATTATTCTCATATAATAAATGACGGTTTATTGTTTATGTTATTTATTACATCGTAAAGTTATATTTTAATCACTTTCAAATTAAAGTGCTCTATAGACTACATTTCTAAATCTCTAATAATTCCGAACAAATTATTCGTGTGTGTGAAGTGGTGAAGTAATCAGTGATCATTAATTGCGAATTACACCATTCTAATTAAATTTGCATTCTCTAAATCACTTACGTCCATTCATTCTTCAATTATTGAATTCGAAACTTGCCCCCAATGCCTGAAACAGCTATAAGTTTTTTTAAAAGAACTAAATCATTTATAGTGACGTAAATACGCCAACAGATACGTTTGTAATTGCATATCTTTGTTCTGATAAACCGCCAGATGGGTGTGAGCCTTTGCCATCGGTTACTGCGCAGCCATCACAAAATGTAGAGGGATTGATAAGAAATTTAATCAACTAATTATAGATAATTAAATGCTCATATGAAATGTGAAAGAATAGAACATTAAAAAAAAGGAGCTAGTTTATATTCTGATATTTGAACATTAAAATTGTGTATTTTTTAACTTTTTACTATTGCGTATTTGATAGATTAATTTTTACAACTGATATATTCATTTGTTAATTTTGTTAGAATTATGTTACTCTTAACAAGCATTTAGGTTACTTATTTTAATAAGTGTTTAATAGTGTTGCTTCATAAATGTGAAATATTGATAACGGTCGAGCATATAAAATCATTATTAGTCAAAAATTCAACAACATAAATTATATATTTTAAATTTTATATGGAATTATAATAAAATTTATCGAGGGGGATAATGTCCTTAAAAAGCATATTTTTTTTGCACATTAATTAAACAATAAATGGAATTCATCTCTTTTTAGATTCTGTTAATATTGTATATTACTCAATGGAAATTCTCTCTCCCCCCTATTTTCTGGTGAAGGGATACACACTGAGAGCTTTAGAAAAAATCTTATTTTTCATTTGACACAGTGCTTATTTTAAAAGATTAGATTAAATTAATTTCAAAAAAGAATTTTTTAAGATCGAAATTTAACCTACATTCCTTGGACCGCGGTGGCCTGGTGGTAAGGTCTCGACTTCGGAACCGGAGGCTTTCAGGTTCGTGACCCGATTCCACCGAAGAATCGTCGTGTAAGGGTGTCTGTTGCACGTTAAATCCGTCATGACCAAACGTCCTCCCGCTGGTGTGGTGTGGAGAAGGGGGTCCCAGCTCAGATGTCATCCTCGTCATCTGACCGTGGTTCAAAATGACGAGGTCCGTCCCAAAATAGCCCTAGTGTTGCTTCAAACGGGACGTTAATATAACCAAACCAAACCTGCATTCCTTATTTATGAATACAAAATATTTATAAAAGTTAGACGGACGTCATTGAGCTCACTTATATATGACACTTTTAAATGTTTGCATTTTTTTTAAATTTAAAAAGATTGCAATGCGGTTATTCTTTATAAATTTTTATAATTTGAACATATGTATTGTGTTTGTAACATGTCTTCTTGCTTCCGGTTATTATCTTGCTTATAGTTTTTCCTTAAATTGTAGTTAGCAAACCATGGTATGATATTTCAAATTAATACTAGTTCGCTGAAAATTTTAAGACATCGACTTCTGCCAAATTTTTCAGCATTCAAAAACAAAAATTTGAATTTCTTTTGACTTTGAGCATATCTCTAAAATTTACAGAATAATTATAGGGAATAGCATTTAGTTGTTATTGTTTAAAATTTTTGACATTTATTTTGGGACCTTTTTAAGCTAAAATGGGACTACGATGAAAAAAGGTTTTGTACTGATGGTGTATCATATGAGAATATATAATGTTGATGACATCTATTAATATTAGAATGCAATCAAAACTTGTCACTATTGTTGTGCGAAAATGCCTGGCAGGCGAGATTATAGCGATGAACGTGTCATAATTTTACAGATGAAAAGATTATTTTTTGCGGACAGTCCCCCGCGCGACTCTTCTATGACGAGAGCTGTTCAAATGTACCCAGAGGGAAGCGCTGGCGCAGGTGGTTTGGCAGGTGAAAGGCAGTGCAGATAGGCATTGCCTTTCATTCTAGCGTGTTCCGTGCGTCTTTTTTTGTCGTCTCTCTTGGATTGTTGTATTTAGCCGTAAGGGATATGTTCCATGTCTTCTTTTTTCTTTAAACTCTTATTGTGCCTGTAGATGGATGCTCCTGATGCGGGATGAGATTGCTAAGGGACCGCAGACCGGGGACACGTCCCCGGACGCGGAACAGGTGAGTTTGACATTAGTATTCTGTGTTTGCCATGCACAGGTGTTTGAAAACAAGTATTTGTCTCTTCAAATGCGGGTGTTTTGTCATTAGAAAGGCCAGCTCATTTTGCAAGTACCATGGTGTTTTTTAGTATGATGCATTTCTGAAAACGTCTTTGTTAATATATTTTATTAGCCGATGAACTCAGATGAAAGATGTGTTTCGTTTTAGCATATGTGCCGCTTGAATCTTTTCAAATCAATAAATGTAGCTAATTAATGTTAATTTCCAACAGTATACCTTTTAAATTTTTTTCTACTCACTCCACAACAGTGGTTGAGAAAAATAGAAGGGGAGATCGGTGCTTTGTAAATGTATTGCTGGAATTTGTTGCATTTTGACTTTATTTCCCATAATGTTATTAAATTTATGTATTATTTCTTGAATTAACGATATAAGAAAAATATCAAAGCAAAATCTGTATTTCGGTAAAAGAATAAGTCTCCATTTTGCATTATTTGAGGAACAGACGATTTTTTGGTTTTAAATTTTGAAATTATAAGTGTAAAAAAAATCAAGTTTAATCAGAAATCATCTTAATGAATGAATAATAAAAAAAATCATTTGCGCTTCTATCACTTAATGCTTTTTATTTTGAAGCAGTTAGTAGCAAATTTTCAAAAACAGTACAATAGGACATTGACCTTTCTTTCTAACAAGATACGCGTATTTAGTTCTTAAATAAATAATTTTTTTTTTTTTGTTCTCTTCATTTTATAAACACAAAGAACATTTTCACATTGACTGCATTTGTAAAATACTAAAATTTGCATCGAGTTAATGGAGCGTTAATAAAAAAAATAAAAATAAAAAAATCAAAAAAAAATCATTCAATTATCACAAAAAAAAAAAAAAAAAAGTCGTTGATGCGGGTTTTTTTTCTCCCTTTCTTTATTTTTTTTTTAGTCACACTTCCTTTTTCCTTATTAATCTATTCTCCAGCTTTTATTTTGAATTTCCCCATGCATTCGAATCATTTATTTTGTCTGTGAAATAAATCTTATTTGCCGAAATGAAATTTAAAAATGTGTTTGGCCGCAATATTTGATATCGAGTTACATTTCCTTTTTTCTGAGCTTTGGATTAAATAGAAATAAAGCAAAAAGAGACATCGGAGAGGTGTTTTGAAAATGTCTATTTTATCAAAGATTCGGAGAGAAATCGGTCTTTTCTTCGCGTTCAGGCATCCATTTAAGCGGTCAGATAAATTTGCCTATCTTTTTTCCGACTGTTCTTTTCCTAACATCAAATGTTGAAATGCCTGGTAAATCCGCGAAGATAAATACACCTGAGGGGATAAGTTATTTATTATAGGGAATGTAAGAAAAGGCTTTGTTGTATGTGTTTCCTTTTTAGAGAAGAAGGGAAATTTCCATCTGTCTCAATCTTTTATCATTAATTTGACTTTTATTGTTGAATATTTTTTTGCTGAGATATATATGTTTGTTACAATGGTTTTGTGTATCGTTAATATTTTAAAGGTTACGAAGTCTGAAAACTGAATTTTTATTATTCTTTCGGCTTGATTAATACTTTTTTTTTTTTTTTTTTTTTTGCTCCTAATTTTCATGGAACAAAATACGTGCATCACATTGGCATCTTTCCCATGAACGATGTTCTCGATATTTTATACTGATTATGGTATTTTATATATAATTTCGTTGTGCATTTTTCAAACGATTTGAACAAAAAGGTTGTGTTTCTGGGCTGAAAATACAGTTCTAAATTGATATTTTGCTTCTTAATTGGGATGTGGCCTACTTTCCAAAATATATTTCGTTTGATTTTTATTCCTTTGGTTTATTTTTTTAACATGAATATGCCATTTATTTGCAAGGAATATAAATAATTCACAAAGGGAGATGGCACTGAAAAGAATTTTGGACATGCGTATTAGATTACTTTTAAGAAATGATTTGATTTGGAGAGAGTAGCGCCTTTACTATTCTTTCTCCTTCTTTTAATCAATAAATTAATTGAGTAAGCTAAAAAAATGAAATATTTGCCATCATTGTTTATTTTGTGAAAGAGTCAAAAACTTTATAACACGTTTAATTGTCTTGCTTATTTTGAAATTTTTTTTAACTTGTCACCTTTGGCCACCACCTGTGCGAAACTGTATTAATTTCTAGTCATATCTGATGAACAACAAAAGAAAGTACTATTTTGAATTATATTTTTACAGTGAGCTTGAAGTATGCCGATTGGCTTGAAATGTGTGCAAATTGTGAAATTGGTCCAAATGTTAAGCCTGGGGACTCAATCAAAGGTTTGTTTTGTGATATTTGTCAGAACTTTAAAACCGTGTTAGGTAGTAATCAAGAGATTTCATATGAAAGAAAGAAAATTTCGAATTCGCCATAATTTCTGTGGTTCTGGCAAGGATTTTCACGGTAGAATGCTTGCATTTTTGAGATTTCACCTAAATGTGAGGGAGGGGGTGGCAGGTAACCATTGGTGATTTAGCTAGAGATCATGAATTTTCATATGAATTAAAATAAATGTAAAATCTAATTGTAATTATTGATCTAGATAACTATTATATATCCCACCTTCCTTCAGGAAATGTATAGTGGAATAGTTTTTTGGAAATTCTTGCTAAAATAGAAGGTAGTGGAGGGCATGACTATTAATGATATTGCCGCATTGAAGAAAGACAGTCAAATCTTCATGGCACTGGTCTCATGATCAAGAGACCTGGGTTCGAATCCCGCTAGAGACAATGCGATTAATAGTATATGTAAATACTTCATTCCTTGATTTTATGTTTTCCTTTATTTCATGTTCCAGAAAATACTGGACATTTCTTTAGTTTACCAGACAAGTGTGCTGGACTTTTCTTACTGTCTCCAGAAAAGTATTCTGGAACTTTCTCTGCTTGTATAAAAGCAGAAGATTTGTCAGTTACTCTGTTCTGAGTTCAGAGTTCAGTTAATAAATTGGTTTAGGTCTACCTCTTGTGTATGTCATTGAGTTCTATACTATAGTTCTACGTGACAATATACCTAGAGATCATTATCTTTCATGTTACACCAAAATGGCGAAATAGGTTTTTTTTTTTTTTTTTTTTTTTTTTAAAATACCTGGGAGACTTTTTTAAATTATTATTTTCCTAATTATTTTAAATATGCACAAAAGGGTGTTATGTTGGAAGTTCTGGATTCATTTTTTAAAAGTTAGGCTTCATATACAGTCCATGCCTCACAAATATATATAATATACTTCACTGATATAAAATTGTCTTTATGATGCCTGGTGAGCAATAACTTCCAATTGATAATTTCTAAATTTACCAGTCAGTATAGTTCTTGTTACTTCTTTTATTTGTTCAGCATGTATTAAAACTGTGGTGAATCGTAAAGCAAATAATTTTTTTTTCTTTCTGCTAGAAACGCTTTTACATCTGGTATAAAATAAACGTGGTAGACCGACAGTTAATTGCTTGTTCGAATGTCTGATTTAGTGTATTCTCTGACCTGAGTCGATCTATAATCCATTGGTTTTTAAGGTTTTAAAAATAATTAATTAACGTCGCACATAATTAAAATTTATGTTAAGCAAAAATTATCGGGAATTACTAGTGACCAAAATTTGTACTTCCCTAAGAACTAGTCAAACTAAAAATGAAATAGATTTTCATCCTTTGTAAGTAACTTTTTGACATAAATGAAACTTAAGTTATTTTAAGTAATTAAAAATTAGTGAATTTGATCATTTTTCGATATTAAAGTGACTTATAAATGAAATATCAAAAACTAATACTATATATACTATACTATAAGATTAAACAAATGGAATAGATTAAAACATTGATATTATTGAAAAGATAACTTTCCGAAACTTTTTTGTGCTGTAATATATTTGGAAGTACCTTGGAAAGATGCCATACTTTCGCATAATTTTTATTTGATGAAAATACTAATTAAAATTTTTAAAAAATCGGCCTTAGGTGCATATTCCCACCTTCCAAAATATGTATGTGCCAAGTTTAATAGTTTTAGTTTAAATGGTCTGGCCTGTAGAAGGCCAACACAACGCACTCACGTGCGCGCGCATGCACACAAGCTCATACACACACACATCTTTATTATAAGTAAAGATAACTTCAACGTATTTATTTTGACTATGATAGGCTTGTTGACTTCTCACTATTTTATTGTAAGCAAGTACCAGCTTAATAATGGGTTCTGTTCCAAGTATCAGTTTTCTTATAATTGAACTGAAACTTCAAACATCTAGTTTTCATGAATAGGACTATTTATTATGCAATTATATATACATATTATTTTCACTTGGAAATCATGGATCTTCTTAAAAATAAA
The DNA here is from genome assembly GCF_947563725.1 of Argiope bruennichi. Taxonomy (NCBI): domain Eukaryota; kingdom Metazoa; phylum Arthropoda; class Arachnida; order Araneae; family Araneidae; genus Argiope; species Argiope bruennichi. The sequence continues at coordinate 84,632,592 of NC_079152.1, forward strand.
TATCTCGGCATGTTTTTTTTTTTTTTTTTTTTTTTAAATATTTAATCTCTCTAATTTTCCTGTGTCTGTTATTTTGTTACCGTCTGTATAGTTCCTATATATATATATATATATATATATATATATATATATATATATATATATATATATATATATATATATATATATATATATATATATATATATATATATATATATATATATATATAATATTCATGTACTAGCATGAAAACGCTTATATTTGCCACTCCGAGAAAATTGTTTCTAGCTCGCTATGTGTATTAGTATTTCGCTATTACTTTGGCAACAACCCATCGGCCTCCAAAAAGACAGATGCAAGCTATGTTTGAACACCTGCTATTTCAAAACTTGTCGGGATTGTGTAGTTGTTGAAAGGTTTATTTTGTATGTTTTATTTCTTTCCATATAAATATTTGGAAGAATTCTTTATCCATTTCTATATCTGTTCCCTTTTTTTCTCTTTATTTCTTGAAATGATTCAGTATGTATTGTTAAGTATTAATTTTTGAAATGGTGTCATCTCTCAAGGAATGAAAAAAAAAAAAGAGTTTACATTAAATAAACTTGATTAAAACCCCGTATCTTATCTTTCCCAATAGCATTTCCAGTTGATTTAAAAATAGAGATGAGTCGAGTGCTGGAAAAAAAGTGGGTTCAATCGCTCTGCGTAAACGTTTGTCCATTATAAGCCTGGAAAAGAATTTCAATGACGTATTGGTTTTATTTTCCATCCTTATCAGATTTTTCTCTCCCTCACTTTATCGTTTTATAACAGCTGTTACTTTATGTACAAGAGTCGGAAAAAAAAAAAAAAAAAAAAAAAAACTCTTTGCAAAGGTAGACAAAGAAAATTTATCTTGTAATCGATCGAATGGAGACCGATACCGTAAGTATTTTCTGAAGTTCTCTCTTATCGATTCTCATACGCCGATGATGTTCCTTCTCGATTTTTTTTTCATTTATTTATTTTCTTCGCTACCATCAGCTAGGGATGAAGCGAGACAAAAATTTTGATTGAATCTTCTGTATCATTTATACTGGTCCTATTCTATTATTTTGGAAATTTGCTTATATAGTAGAGCTACGTTATTTAACATTGCAACCGTTTGATTAAAAATGGCAAAGTAAAGAATATATTTTATTGTTTCAGTATCATTAGATGGATTTTCTATGTCACTTTTTGTAAGGTGTCAAGATCAGGTAGACACATAGAGCACAGAAATCTATACAGTTACTGTTGTGTTGCTAGTTATTTGACTGTTGTGGAGACTTCAATAGCATTATAGATGTATTTACGCTGTAATCCGTCTTGATTTTATATGTGTTTTTCTGCATAATTGTTGTATTGGAGTGGCTTATGCTGTGTGTCTAAACATGACGAACTTTTAAATAAAGCCAATGATTTTAGAGTAACGCATAATGATGTACTTAAATATTACTAGAGCATCCGTGAAATACGTAAATGGGTCCTGTCATGAGATGGTGTGGTAAAAAATATGCTATTTGTTTCAGGATTCAGAGACCTGCTCTTTTCGACGTTGGTACTGCACTAAGGAGTGGCACACAGAAAAATGAGCGGTTATGCGGCTATTATACCTTCTACTTTCGAGAATAATTTGAATTCACACTATTGCTAAATGCAAAAGTTTCTTTCTTTCATTTTTCCTCTCATTATTATTATTATTATTATTTTGGCGAAATTAACACATTTTGATGCATGCGCAAAAACGCGGATGGTTTCCTAATCCGTGAATGAACAGTAGAATAAAAGCGTTTTCCATTGAAGAACGAATCTTTTTAAAGATTTTTGTTTTTATGTATTCTTTTTATGCTATTCTGCTATTCTTAAGATAGGATTAAATGATTACTTCGTTGATTGTATAATTTTCTTTTTGTTCTTAAAATGAATTTTATATCATGAAATATACTATATTTCTTATCCGAGATATTTATATAATAAAGTTTTCTTCGGTTTTCTCTCTTATTAACTAGCATTGATAATCCTTATTTATAATCGTGATTCAAATGGAATGTTTTCAAAAAATATGTGTGAAATACCCTATGATCAAAGAATTCGGGAAGCCCAATTAATATCTTATTTGACATAGTGAATCGATTGTCATTATGAATCAACAGCTGCGCTTTCATTGTGATGATTATTTCTGATTATTGTTTTGTTGATTCCTATACTGGCCAGGATCATTATTTTTCAATTCAAAACGTCCTACCGTTATCCCAAATTTCAAAAACAGACTAGGGAGAATAAATAGATGTTAATTAAAACGACATTCTGTCAGTTTGTTACCTAGCAAATTTTAATGAAATTTCTTATCCCCATTTGATTTTCTCGATATCTCCAATTAGAAATGCAGAAAATTCTGTATAAATTTTCTTGATTCCATAATTTAGAAATCTATGTTCAGAATGATTATTTTACTGCGATTAAATCGGTTGCGAATAGTTTTTCATTCATTACGACTAAAGCGGGGCGAAAATTGTTTTCATTTTTTTTTTATTTAATCAAAGTTTCAAAATTATTTTTATACATCACGGAGAATTTAACAATGTCGTATTTTTCATAAGTGTTAATCTCTTTTAAAGTGGGAACACTTTTCAAGTTATTACTTGCTTTTATATTAGTATTTCTTTAAAATTCTGCTGTTCATTTACATTTATTTGTCAACAAATATGAAATAAATTTGACGCTAGATACAAGTTGATTTGTTTTCTTTAAAAATTCGACGATTTCGAATTTACGGAATCTCAATGTTATATATATAACGGCCTTTAGTTGGTTTTTGCCTTTATTTGAATTCCCATGGATTAGTTAATGCATTGATCTTGTTTTCATTTTTGCTCGCATAAAAGAAAATAATTTTTTTTTTCTCTTAGCTTTTATGATTAAAAGAAAACATATAATTTATTTTCGTTTCAAAAACAAAGTAATTTTAAAATAAATAAATCTGTTGATCATTTCCAAATCGAATCATTTTATTAAATGATCTGCAGATTTCTATATTTTTGTTTTGTTTTTACTAATCGATAATTTCTTTTGGAATGTTAAAAAACAATTCCTAATTTTACATTTAAATTATTTTTTCACAACTGCATTTCAAAGATTTATTAAGCTTCTCTATGCTGCATTAGCTGAGGTTCCAAATTGAATTCGTGTTGTTTGCAAACATTTTGAAGAACTAGTGCATTATTCAGCGTCAAATGTAATCATGGTTGTTATCATTCGAGTAATGTTATCGAAATCATGCAGCCTTTGTCCTTTTACTCACCGGTGTGTCCCCTTCCTCTTTTTTTATTGCAATCACTGCGGCGCTTTTATCTTATTAGATTGCCAGCGTGATAATTCATGTTTTGAACGTGAAATTTCAATTGCTGCCTCAGCACACGTGTGTAAACATTATCCAGATTTGAAATCAATCTGTATAAAGCTGACTTTTTAATATTTTGGGACATTTTTGTAAATTAGTCTGAATCCCTCTTAAATGTTAAACTCATGAAAGTAGCATTGTTATTATGATATGATCGTTTCGCAAATATTTAACAATATACACATGTTTTCATAATTTGGTGATTGTTATGAAGTAGACTAAATTTTATGTACTCACATAAACTTAAGATTCTTTTCCGTGTTCATGCATTAACAAAGCAGGCTTTATTTCTTTGGAATAGAAGTCCGGAATATTCTAATTGACATTGTCTACTTTTCGAAAATATTTTCTCAAAAATGGAATTCATATTATTATTGTTGTTGCTATATCTATTAATATAAGTATTACATGTATGAATGAGCCTTTTTATTTTATTTTTGCCATTTAGTATTTTTAAAAGCTAAATTTTTCCATTTTGGATTTATGCATTTTCTTTTCAGGTTACGTACATATACATGTGATTTGCTTGTGATGTAGTATAGTAGAATCTGACTTTTTAAACATATTTCCAATTATTAAATGTAAATAAATAAGCAACTCGTTTTTAAATAATAAGATTATAGTGAAAAATAAGTTGCATTTGGACGAAATTTTTCCTAAGTGTTTGTGATTTGCCATGTAACATTTATTTAACTACAATCCCTTGTTTAGCGATCTATTCATAATATAGTGGTCAAATTTAGAAAAAAATAGAAATGCAACATTAGGATTTGTTCTGTAGTATTTTGTAAAAAATGGTTAGATCTCAGAAATATGTATTTGGCGATAGTTTCTCATTGCATTATTAAAACAAATTTGTAACGATGAAAGGATGGTGGATGCCCCACAGTGGATACCGTTGTTGAATAGGAAGTTTATTTTCCTTTTGTTCAATTTGATATTGATAAAAAATAAAACAGCTTGCAACAGTCCCCGTGACTTTAACTTTAAATGAACGTCTAACGCCACCTGGTGTGGCGTTGACGTTAAGTAAGTATTCGCTCGTCCAATAGTTGTGCGTGTTTTGTGTGAAAATGTTTATTTATTACCTATAAGTATTCCTACGATATGTTGCATCCGTGTGTTGTGAACCCAAAAATAAAAGGGTTTTAATTAACCTAGATGATATTTTCTTCATCCAAATGCTTAAAATGTATTTTACTCATTCATGCGAGGTTGCAAGCTCAATATTTACTAAAAAACTTGAAAGAAACTGTTTTGAAAAGTTGCCAGAATGGGACAAAAGCAACAGTCGATTGTTGTAAATAGTTTTTAATTTTGATGGTCATCATCCTAAATGCCGCTTTAATGTTCATCGTTAGATCTTGAACTACTGATGCTTTTCCTTAGCTTTACTGAATTAAGACTTATTTATTCTTTTAACGCTTAATTTTCACACCTTCCTGTATTCTGCACTTCTTGAATTACGTCAATTTCACTTTGAGGAGGATTTCCTTTCCCACCTTTTATTTCGAGTTTACTCTCTTGATAATAAATTCGCGGTTATTACCCACTATTTCTCTCCGATGAGCAATACCCCCTCCACCTTGCTATGGGAAGTCACTGAAGTCAATAAATTGACTGATATTTTTCTTTTTCCCCGAGCCTGTTACTCCAGCTGTTCAAGCGCATAGTAGTTCTGTGTGATGTATCTCGTTGTTATGACAACAGTTTTTACTCTCCTTTGGGGTCTATTGCCAACTGCCAAATGCGTGCTTTGAATTGTTCAAAATGACCTCTTTCCCACTCCCTCTGGGAGGGAGGGTAGGGGACGATAGGGTCTCCATTTTCTTTTAACAAATTTTGATTCGACCTTTAAAAAAAGTTAAAATGAAATGTCGATGGGATAAGGAATTTCATCCGCCGTTTTTGTTTTCCTGTGTCATTAAAAAACTATCAATCAGTGAAAAGAATTCGCTTCCACTGCTTTTAATTTCATATTAGTTCTGTGTTGCTTTATGTTTTACTGCATAAATAATCATATTTTTTAAAAACCATTTTATATAAGTTTTTAAAGTCATTTTTTAAAAAATAAGACGTATGGTAGTAGACGGTATCAAAGCCGGTACTTTCATTTATGATTTTTAATACTTTTATCAGCGTGCCAGCCGATTGTTGTGGGTGAAACGTAGTTTGACATATATCCTTTTCTAATATGAAAGTATGTAAGAGGTGCATTTACGTACTTTATTTCGCAATTTATATGTTATTTAAAATATTATGCGTTATTTTATTAATTAACAATGCATATTAATTGATCGATAACCATCCATATCAGTTTGAAGTAAATAAAGCAGCAACTGGCAGTCAGTGAACTAGTGGAGCAGATTTACGTGACGTCACAAGTGCACGACAAAAATAACTATGCAATTTCATGTAATATCTGACCTGTATTTTGTCTTGAACTGTGCTGTGACGTCATTTTATTTATTCTTCAGCAAAATGAACAAATGATTCCAGAATTGGCCCTGCGCTCTTTGTGTTTCTTTAACATAAAATATTTCCATTGTTAAAAGCTTTTTTTTTTTCAGAAATTTTAAGATTACTTTTAATAACGTTTCGTTTTGTAGTTAAATGAATTGATCATACTTATAAAGAAAAACTAAATTCACTTCTTTTCACCTTCCAATTTAAAAAATTTAAAGCAAACTGAATGGTGGCATTTAAAGTTTGTAATTTTAAAAGGGTCATATATTTTTTTATTCGCTATATATTGTCTCTGTTTTAGTATCCGTTTTCCACTTTTGTTATCGTCTCTAATGGCGTAACTATGGGTGCCTGTAGAATGGGCTGGGGTTCCTGATCTTAAAAGGAACCGAATCCAAGGTTTTTCGATTACATAAGTACATAGACACTGCTACGTTTTTATTTTTCCAAGTTTGAAAAATAAATTAATAGAGTATTCATATGGGAAAAGTAGCACGAAACTCAATTTTAACTTTTTACTTTTCAAATTAACTAATAGTATTAATAGGAGTTATTAACCCTCTGGCTGCGTAATTCTTTAAAATCACTATTTAGATGCTAGGTTTGCAAATGTTCAAATATTTTTCAAAAAAAGTGAACTGATATTATATGTTACACAATATTTATATAATATAATAAAAATCTGTAATCGTAAAAATAAACACTTTAAACTGCGAAAAACGCAGGTTGCAAATAGAAAATGGATTAAATGCCAACCCACGGAAATCGCGGGATACGCAGCCGGAGGGTTAAGCATTAGAAAAATGCAGTATTTTTATAATTAATTTTACCAATAAGTTTAATTTTCTGAGGCGCCACCTAAAACATCTGCAATGGCTCTACATTGTCTAATTATTTCTCTGCTTATCTCTAGTGTAACAGGATATTAAAATATTTTCTGTTGTTTATTTATAATTAATCGCTTGTGACCCAGGTGGTTTGCCGGGGATATTTTTTTTTATCTATAATATCACTTAAATCGTTAAGATATAATTTCATATCCATGGTATTGTGAAATTGCCAGATGTTATACTTATAATATTTTAAATATCTCACATGTGTTCCTCTCATTGTGCACATGAAACTCTATAATGGAGACAAGCCCATTGATATTATAATAAAAATGTAAATGCCATCTATCTTATAAATTACTGTGATTTTATTTTTTTAATACGTTTTGTAAACTGCTCATGTAGAATACACTACACAGAAAAATCGTTCTTTAAGTTTCAACCGTAGAAGAAAATCACGCCATCAAATAGTTGATGAAACAATAAAAATGGTTCAGGAGTACAATGTAATCTATTGTTGGAATTAAGGCAACAAATATTTTTTAAACTTGCCAAAATTCAGACAAAATTCGCATGACTATTAAATTTAATAATTAAAGGAGCATTTTAAAAAAATTGAAAGGTTATAAAATTTATTTATTTTGGGAAGTTTTAAAGGAAAAACAAACCGAAATATAGCTTATTTTTAATTAATTAAAATTTTAAGAAATTCGTTCTGAGGTGCACATTTTCATCCTCCTAGTGATATATATGTACCAAATTCAGTAACTATAGGTCAAACAGTCTGACCTGTAGAGTGCCAACATACATACATCTTTATTTATAAGTGGAGGATAAGATCAGTTAATAGAGTGAGATTTTAATTAACGTCAATGACAAATAATTCTTTTTTTCTTTGAATACATAAATTTTTATAATCGCTTGAAAAGGGCGTATAAAAACAGCTGAATCATTCCATTATAGAAATTTATTTCCTTAAGAATAATTCAAGCATGATATTAGAAATTCGAATTTTATTTATGAATTCATTTATAATTCGATTTCTTAAAATCGAATTACTTCTGTTACATTATTTACAATGTTTCACACGTTCTCAACGCTATTTTGTTTTCATCTTGTATTATCCAGTATTTAAATAAATTGAAAGAAGAAAACTAATATTTATATGGCAGTTTTATCTGAAAATGCATGTAGGTTTTTCTGTTGATCCATTTCTGAATAATGTTCATAAAACTGTTATAGTGCGTATATATATTTCACTGTTTAATGTATTATGGAACTGAATGTTTTATTTTCTCTTTCAGACTCGAAATTCTTCTGGGAAGAAAAAGAGCACGTCAAAAGAAGGTCAATATTTAAACTTGTTCTTTTATCTTTTTAGAATTGCTAAAGTTTTTCTTATTTTTTCTTTTACCTACTATGCAAATGATTTTCAGAGATATTAGAATCCTCCTTCTTTCTCTACTAAAAAGATATTTGGATTTGTTTTTCATAGCTTGCAGTGAATCAGTATTCTGTATGAATCAAATACAATATATATTTCATTAATATTGGAGTGTAACAAATATTCCAATATTGATGATTTTTTTTCTTTAATTGATTTTAGAAAATTTAGTAAAAAAGATAAAGCAAATAATTATTTATTGTTGAGATTACAGAACGAAATATACCTTACAATGTTTGAAATATTCATTACATTTAATCGGTTCAGTTCTTAAATAAACATAACTTTATTATCGTATTTAATTGCATATCAGAATTGATGTCGGTGAATATTTTGAAAAAGAAATGATATTTATTTCTTGCTGTTATTGCATTTAAGAATTAATTCAGATAATAAAAATATTATTCAAACACTGAAAGCTAATTTTTGATGCGAAGATAAAATTTTAACTCAGGTTTTACAATAGAGCAAAAAGAAAATTTCACCTTTTATTTAGTAAGGAAAGTAAATTTAGTTTAGGTTGGTTGTTAACCAACTGAAAACTGAGAAAGTAAATTGAAAATATGAATATTTTTCTTATCAATGAATTTATTTATTTTTTAATGAAAAAGGTCAGATTTAATAATAAATGTATAATAATATAAGAATAATATTTTTTAAAAAAATTTAAAAGGCAGTAATACTTGAGATGTCAGGCAAAGAAATTGAAAACCTAAAATAAATACCCTAGGATCTCATAGTGTCTTGATACTTTGAATCATATATCATAAACAACATGATGATTGATTATCATAGTTATATTTTGTTGTCTGTTATTTTCTTAATGTTCTTAATCATTTCAAGAACTACTGATCTTGTATAGAATTCAAAGAATTCTTTACAAGATCAATACAAAAGTTATCCCTATTATGCATAATACAATAGTTATCGCTATTATGCATATTTAGAAATAATAATAAAAAAAAATGTTTAATGCAATACATTGCCAATTATTATTAAAATAATTACAAATCTGAATAAAAAATAAAGTATTTGAAACTTGTAATTTAAAATGTAAACATCGGTTTCATCAGTGACTACATTCAAATTAAAGATCAGCATGCTTCGATGACATTTAATATTTACTTAATCAACTTATACAGATAAAACATTTTTAAATTCCCATTATCAAATTTAAATAATTAAATAAAATTAGCATTTCATGTTAGTTGTTAATTAAGTGTCGTGTTAGGCTCTTCTTTAAAGAAATATAACTTTTATTATTATTATTATTATTATTTACTTTCACTTATATAAAATTAGAGGAAGTATTGGAATCGTCAAAAAATTCGAACTCGAGATTTTAACGAATCTCCACATTTTGGGCCACCCTTGAGCTCGAAAAACACATTTTTGGAAAATGTCTGTCCGTCTGTGACAAAGATAGTTAAAAAACGCTTTGAGATATAGATGAGATTTGTTATGCGAACTTTACACCGAATTTGTAGATTTATTTCGCAAATTGTGCAAAAATCCATTCAGCGGAAGCCTAGTTGTTCGAATATAAATTAGTTAACACGATAACTAGGAATAGTGGAAAGGTAGATGGATAAAAGTTGGAACACAGATTTAACATCTATAGTGTAGATGCCTGTCAAATTTTTAGTAAAATCTAACAAGAGGTTGACCGTTAGTCAGTCTGTACTTTCAGAAACATATAAATACAGTGACAGAAATATATCAAATTTTGTATAGCATTTTGTAACTACATTTGTAGTTTGATGTCTAATTCTTGTTTCAATGGATTGGGCAAAACATTTCTAAAACACAAATTCGATTTTCAGATACTATGAATCGCATGACTGGGATTAATCAAATTGAAATTTCATGATATTATTTTCTCCCAAAGTATGCTAATCTGATTTTGGATTTTTACTCTCAATTTGTAATTTTTTAGTTTTCATATATTTTAATTAAAGGCAATTCAAAATCAACTATATAATTACAACTTATAATTAAACATTTCTCTTCATCACTTTGACTATTGGTAAATGTTTATTTTATCAGTTTTTGTAAAACATTAATTGAAATTCTAATTGTTTTTATATTAAATAATGTGTAATTCTTCAAATAATTTAAAATAATTTGAAATAAATTTTGTGGTATAGTTTATAAATTTATATGTTTATAATTCTCTTATTAAATTTATGCAATAATGCAATAAATTTATTACATTATTTATGATCTGAAGAAAATTTTTAGAAACTTAATAGTCACACAATTTAGATTAGTGAGAAGATCTTTTGTAGTTTGTTAATGCACAGCATAATGGAAATTTCTTATACTTTATAAACACTAAAAATTAAAAAAAAAATCATTAAAGTCTAAATTATGACATATTTCGTCACACTATTTTTGCAAAACTTATTATTGTAAGACAATTTTAATCATATAAATAACATGCTTTACAGCATATAATACATATTCAAATTTTGTGATTCCTTTATTAGTTTTAAACAATATTTATAACTTTTGTTTCTTACTTTATGTGTATTTCTTTCTCATATTTTCTGTTTGGATTACATTGGAACATAACCTGGAATTTTCATGGTGAGTTAAAATGTTGTTGCAAGTCATGCATGTTCCAAATTTAATATTTGCTACTGCAACATTGTTTGCATGACATAAAATTCAGATTTTTGTTTTAATTATTTGTTGCTTTGCTGTTTTCAGTTTCTTGTTATTTGCATGTTTGATATTATTCAGTTCTCCTAGTTTTAGTTTAGTAAAATGGATTGTAAAGTTTCTTTGTTTTCTGAATTTTTAACAGTGTTTAAATTAGATGATTTATTGCTAGCTTTCTCCTTTGTTCATTTTTATCTGTAAAGAAAAGAATTTATAGTAGCTGCTCTATTCCCCCTTTTTTATATAGCAACTGTATGCATTGGATTTATCTTTTTTTACCACATTTTATCTTGAACTGAAGCTTTTGTTCAGGGTTTTTTTCTGTATTAGCTTAATATTAAATCAATTAACACAAAATAGATAAATATTACATTTGATACTCTTCTCTATCTTCTATTCTTTTCCTCTAAATGCATTCAATCTACCACATTCATAGTTAAATATTATCTGTTGCAGATTTCTGCATTTTCTGTTTATAAGTAAATTACTTTCCCTCCATTAATCAGCTGTCTTTATATTTGCCATAAGTAGTCTGCAGCTAAAAATTAGTAATTATTATTGTTTGCTTGTAAGTGCATAATTTCTTTGCTTCTTTTCTTACTTTCCCCATTTCATTTTGCATTATTTTAATTTATATTGCTTCTGCCTATTTTCTATAACTTTGTTATATTTAAATTTTCAAGTATTATTTTTTTATTCTTAGTTACAAATCTTATATTTGAATTTGTATATATTGGCTTTTTTCAAAAAGTGTTTTATTTTTATTTATTATAATTCAAATATAATTTTATAAAATTCCATTTTTGTATTTCAAACAAAATCATGTATACTAGCTACTACTAATAATAAAAAATTATTGTGATAGCTATTTATAGCTGCCCTTCCCTCAAAAACCTGTAGAGTAGTTCTAGATTTATTTAATCATTTTTCCACTTCTAAAAAACGTTTTTCTCATTGAGTTATATAAATGGACTAGCTGGATAATTTTATCTTAACTTGCAAATAATGGTTGAGGTCATAGTTTTATAAAAATATTTTTTAAAAAAATCCTATCCACTTACATAATTTAAAATAATAGATTAGTAGTAGAAGTAGTAAAAATGAAAATACAAAGAAACTTTCTGAAATATGAGGGATTTTAGAGGGAACTCTCTAATTGATGTTTCTGAGTGCAGAAACTGATAAGAGTTGGAAAAATAAGAGCAAAGTGATGATTAAGGGCACCAAATGTTTTAAAAAATGCAATTTTATTTATTTATTTTGCTTTCATTTATTTCATTTTACTTTGTATAAAATAAGCGCATTGACATCTTCTGTAAATATTAAATTGGTTGAATTTTCAAACTCTGTGCAAAATTTTAGATAAAGGAATTTTTGTCTCTTTCTTTTAAAACTCAGATTTATCTATTTCTTTCAAGATATCAACATTTAAGAAAAAGGAATTCATTTTGTTTAATGCAAAGAATCTATTGCTTTCTTAAGTTAAAAATTTTTTTTCTTTAGCTATGACATGGTACATGAAATATCATTAGATTTATTCATCAGTTCCCCCCCCCCCTTTTTTTTTTGTTCTGTTATTGATGATATAACAAAAGTATAGTATTCTTTTGTCTAAAATTGCTTATTTCATTTTTAGTTTTGATTCATGAACCAGCAGTACTCATTGAAGGTGTGCTGTTCAGGGCTAGATACCTGGGTTCTACACAGTTAGTATGCGAGGGCCAACCAACAAAGGCTACAAGAATGATGCAAGCCGAAGAAGCAGTGTCTAGAATTAAGGTTATTATTTTTTTTTTACACCTTTGTTCATTGTTTTTACTATTGATTGTTTCTTGTCCAACTGTGGTATATCATAATATTTGGGAAGATTTTAAATTTTAATACCTTTATATTCTATTTTTCTTTTCTGTTGCTGCTTTGATAGTCATTGGTAAGTTGTATTCATTCTACTTTTTATCATTCTTGATAGAAATTTTAAAGGTGTTTTTTTTTTCTCGTTATAATTGGTATTCCAGCATTACTGTATTTAATCTCTTTTTTTATTTGTTGTTTCATATGTGATCACATATTTTTTTGTAATATTCTCTATGCAAATTACCTTCTATTCAATAATTTTTCATGTTTTAGTAAGGAATTTCTTATGTATATTTGATGTTTGAAGTGAAAACTTCAAATTTTGTATTTCAGCATTATAAAAATCCCCTCCCCCGCCCCCAAATATTCCTTTGTTGTTGAAATGTGAGATGAAATTTGTAAATACTTTTAGTCAAATTGTATATAGCTTTTTATGGATTTTAGTGTGTATAGCTTTATATGGATTTTATGTCTGATTTTTTTAAATCATAAAAGAAAAGTCTTTTTGTTTATTCTTTTTATATTACATGATTAATGAGTATTTTTTGTTACATTTAAATGAATTGCAACTGTATATGTTTAAGAAAGATTGCTGAGATTTTATTTATGAAGACGCATAAAAAATTATCAATTATTATTTTTCAAGTTTTATCTATTCAAAAATTAAAATGTGCATTTTGGATTTCACAAATGGAACATAAATATATGTACCAGTGTGAGTTTTATAAGCGCAAAACATTTGTAAGGGTTTTATTAAATTAGATTGTATGTGTAGTTTCAAGCACATCTAACACATATCAACAGTAGTGACTCATTTATGATTTTAACTTCTGAAGCATAATCCAGCAAGAATGCAACTAGCAGGTAAAAATGAAGCTTCCACAGTGAAGGGGGATTCTGAAGAACCTTTTACTGGGACAGATACTTATACCTCTTCCAATGATGATGATCGCTTAGAACAGATGAAAATATCTTTGTGCCCCCATGCTGTGAGTAATTCAAGAACATCTGTTCAGAGCAACAGTTTTGTTTTCACTTTGGAAAAAAAAAAAAAATTCTTTTGAAATTCAAAATTTCAAGCAATGTATTCTGGATGTACTGCAGTCTTGAAGCTTATTGTTCATTTATTGCTCAATATTTTTATTTTTTTTATTTTTTTATGTATATCCAATTGAAATTTTTTGAACTTGAAATGTTTTGCATGGTCATTTCTATTTTATTTGCAAATATTCTTGTATTGGAAGCAGTGGCTTTTATTTCAAATTGTTGATTTAGTTTGTTGCTCAGCACATTATTTTAATAATTATAGTTACAATTTGTATCTTTGTTTTTCATTCATTTTCGAGTATGCCTGAAAAAATGCTTGTTATATTTAGATCATTTCTATATTCTTGTATTACAATTGGGCCTGGCTTGCATTGTTGCTTGTTTCTTCTATTATTGCTTTATTTTGAATAAAAAACCCCTGATGGTTTCATTTTGTTAATAATGCACTTTTGTATATCTTTATCAAGATGTATCATTATTCACATTCATTCATATTCTTTTCATCAGCACTTTATTGTTTACTTTTGATTATTTATATTTTGCTGGAAAAATTGTCTGTGTTATAGATGTTGCTTGAAAAAAGTATTTAAGTAGAATGTGCAAAATTATTTTCTACCCAAAATATTATTTTCTTGGATGTAGTATTTATGAATTTTTTTGTTACCTAATGAATTATTTGATCATTTTAATTTTTTTTTTTTATTATTATCTTGGATTATTTTAATATAGACTTTTATACCGAAAAATGTTTACTAATTTAATAATGTTTCAAAAATGAGATATATATATATATATATATATATATATATATATATATATATATATATATTATTATCTTATAGTGTTCTTTAAAAAACAGTTTTTCTTTTGTCCCTAAATTATTCTCATAATATTTTTGCTACCAAAATTAGATTGATATATAATTAAATAATAAAGGCTAAACAATAAACTTACTCAAAAAAAATAATAAGAAGAAGAAGAATTTGTAGTTCTAAACTATTATGTGATTTTCTATCATGTGAAATTACATTCTTTCATTGATTTTGAATTTTGTGTGCATCTGGTAAGAAGTTTATAGTAGGGGATTATTACCCATAAAACTAATTTAAAAAAAACCTTTCACAAAAATTGCTGTGTCACCATTTACAAAAAATTTTTAGGCCACTTGCATACTCAACTTCCTTAATTTGTACATCCTTAACATTAATTGTCATCAACATCATTAAATACTAAGAATGTTGCTAGCTTTCCTTGGAAATATGTTTTTGAGAAAAATTATCTTAAATTTTGCTTCATGTTTTCCATCAGCTCCAAATCCTTTTCTTCATTCATTTTTATAAAATATTTCCTTTTCTATGGGATGTTATTGTATGAATTTAAACTCAAAACAATGTTGATAAACTATTTGGACATTGTTCAGTAAAAATTATAATCCCCTGAATCATATTAGATATTTAAAATGCACAATGAGTTGAGAAGCAATAAAACATATTTACTCTGTTTTTATAGTTTATTTTTCTTCAATTTTTATTACACTGAAAAAATATTAATAAACTGAAAACAAATTAATAATATTTTTTATTGAATAAACATTAAAAACAAATAGCGGCATTTACATGCAATTGCCAATAATTTAAATTTTAACTATATTATGCATTATTTCTTTTAGGCCCCTGAGGGTGAGACTCAGCCAAGCACTGAAGTTGATCTTTTCATTTCTACAGAAAAGATAATGGTTCTCAATACAGATTTAAAAGTAAGTGCTATCTTTAACAAAGTGTACTGTTTAGATTCAATTATAGTTTCATTAATAGTAATCCATTTTGTATTTATTTTTTAGTTTAAGGTAGTGCTTTTCAAGCAAATTAATTGACTATATTTATTAGTTTTTTTTATTTTTATTTAAATTTATATATATATTCCTCAAGCCACACATCTCACTCTCTGAAAGAATTGCAAATTTGAAATATTATTTTTAAAAAATCTCCAAGCTTTGTTTAACAAAGTGCATATGCTATTTCAAAAATTAGTGTATTTTTAAAAAAATTTCGTAACATATTTGACGAAAAGATTCTTTGTATGTTTATTTGTTAATGATAAAACAAAGTTTCAGATTTAATTTCATTAACTATTAGAAATGAAAACACGTTTCTAAAGTAGGGAAACCATAGTTCAGTGGGGCACTTTTTCAATTATGGAGTATCTTTGATTTTTATCCTATACAAGTTTTTTTAATGCAGTTTTCTCTTTTAAATTTAATATTTCCTTAATATTTTCACTTTGCAAATAATTTGTGAAGAAATTTACACTAGCATAAATTTTTATATTGTAGTTAAAATATTGTCCATTTTTGTTTAATAACCTTTTTTATTCATATTTATGTATGTTGCTTCTGACTTCATTAGAAATATTAATTTAAAAATAGAAGTAACATAAAATGACAACAAATATTAAAAAATATTAATGATTTTTTTTCAATGTTGTTATAATGCTTCATGATATCAATTGTAGAAAAACATATAAAGAAGAAGAATTTTTACAGTAAATTTTAAAGGAAAAATGCACTTTAATAAGGTGCGATTGTTCAAAGAAAATGTAACTGATTTTACATTTATCAGTTTGAGAATTTTGTATCAGTACTGTTACTATATACTGAAATATATTTGTTAGAAGAAACAAAGTCGTTTAATTTTTTTCACAACTAGTGTTTTTTGTTTTTGTGGAATTGTTGAGAACTGCAGAAAAGCATTATTTGAAACATTGTGTTTGCAAGAAACTATTTATACATGTATACTTAAAAGTGAAATTCTATTTTTTAATGATTTTATATTAAATTAAATATTTATGAATTTTTAATTTTTAAATTTTTTTTTAAAGGAAATAATGATGGATCATGCTCTTCGAGCAATTTCTTATATAGCAGATATTGGAGATTTAGTTGTTTTAATGGCAAGAAGACGTGTAATGAATAGTCCAGATGATCCAAGTGAGCCAAAAATTAAGCGCACACCAAAGATGATTTGTCATGTATTTGAATCTGAAGAAGTAAGTTCTTAAGCTAATCCATAAAGTTTTTATTAACATTACTTTTTTGCAGTTGCTAAAAATATATTAAAATATATATTTTCTTTTTTCATATATATATTTTCAAGAATATATATTTAAAAATATATTCTTGTTATTAATTAATTTCTCTAAGTTTTACTACTAACAAATTAATAAAATTATTAGATAATTTATTAAGAACATAAACAATTTAAATTTAAACGCTTTTCTTGGTTCCAGGCTCAATTTATTGCTCAGTCTATTGGACAGGCATTTCAAGTGGCTTATATGGAGTTTTTAAAAGCTAACGGCATTGAAGACAGTAGTTTTGTGAAAGAAATGGATTATCAAGAAGTGCTTAATTCTCAAGAAATATTTGGAAATGAATTGGAAATGTTTGCTAAAAAGGAGAAACAAAAAGAAGTATGATATCTTTTATTATTCCTTTTTTCATTATATATTTTTTATTTATAGTTTTATTTTATTTTATTTATCAATATGTTCCAGATGTTGCTAACTTTTTTCATATCCATCTCATAGGTTGTTGTTCCTAAGCAAAAAGGAGAAATTCTTGGGATGGTCATAGTAGAATCTGGTTGGGGTTCCATGCTACCTACAGTTGTCATTGCTAACATGGCACAAAGTGGACCTGCAGCTAGGTGTGGTCAACTAAATATTGGTGATCAAATTATTGCCATTAATGGTATAAGTTTGGTTGGTTTGCCTTTGTCTACTTGTCAAAATTATATTAAGGTAAGTATTTTAATGCTGTGTAAAGATAAGGAAATATTAGTAATAAAAATAATAGAATAAGTGTGAAGCATAATTGAAATTTCATTTAATTACTTAAAAGCCTTTTCAGGATATGCTACGTTTTGATATTTTAAATGACATATTGAAGTTATCCAAATTTTATAGGGACTGAATAATTGAAGTCATAGTTTTAAAATTGTGTCAGTACTTCATGATATTTCTTTTCAATAAATAGGGCATTACATTGCCTTTATGCATTAAAAATGCATGAATGTCCTAGTTGTTTAATATATATATATATATATATATATATATATATTATTTAAACTTATTTTAAGTTCTAAGGCATAGTTTTTTTACTTTGGTATTAGTTCCAAACCTTAAAATTTATATAAAAATAATTTTTCTATAATTTATTACTGTATTGCAAACTAATAAATTTTTTGTATTTATTTATTTACATATGCTTAATAGTTTGAATTAGATTTTTATTCCTGAATCGTATCAGTCCTTCATACTTGATAACTATCTTTTCTTTTTCTTGGGACAGAATACTAAAACACAGACAGTTGTGAAATTAACTGTTGTACCTTGTGCACCAGTAGTGGAAGTAAAAATCAAAAGACCTGATACAAAATATCAATTAGGTTTTAGTGTTCAAAATGGTGTTGTAAGTATATTTTTATGTTTAAAAAATTATGTGTATATTTATTTTTGTTCTGTCATTTTTTTTTTTGCTTTTTAAAAATATTATATTAATAGATAACTTTGATATCACAATAAATATTTTAAAAGAACAATAATTAATTTCAGATTTGTAGTTTACTTCGTGGAGGTATAGCGGAAAGAGGAGGTGTACGAGTAGGTCATAGAATTATTGAGATTAATGGGCAAAGTGTTGTGGCTGTGCCTCATGAGAAAATTGTGAACTTATTAGCCACTTCAGTTGGAGAAGTAAGTTTATTTTAAGATGCTTTCACTTGTTAAAGTAATGTTGTCCATGAATAGTTCTGAATAAAATATGTTTAGATATAAATATTCTGCATTTAATTATTACATTTAAATGATGAAAAGGTTTCCAAAAATTTTCTGATGGTGTTGAGTTAAAAAAATTAAAAAAAAAAAAAAAAAAAAAAAAAATCTTGAGTATTTGATAATTTTAAATATTTTTTATAATTAAGTTAATATAATTCATTTTTTTATAATATTAAAATAAATTGATAAGTTTTATTCAATCTTACCCTTTTCTTTTGAGTTTATACTAAGATTTATGTAAAATATAAATGTTTGGTATGCAAAGTTAATTTTATTAAAAAATTTCTTAGCTTCTAAAACTGAGCAGTATTATTATAAGCAATAAGTATTTATTTTGAATTAATTATTTTTATTTACTACTCTCATTTGACAGACTAATTGCATACATTTTTTTCCTTTTAGATTCACATGAAAACAATGCCCACATCAATGTTCAGACTTTTAACTGGTCAAGAGTCTCCCCTTTACATCTGAAAAAAGATGTTGCATCTGTCTTTTTGAAAAGGAAGATGTTAAATGGTGCCTCCAGTCTCTTGACGACGGCCTCTATCAATGGCAGTCATCATCAAATCGTTCACTTCTCTTCAGCAGTGATATATGTAGTCATAGATGTGCATAAAACAGGAAAGAAAGAAATTTGATTCTTCAAACCTGTTTAGCCATATCAGGGTTTGTGTCCATGTCTACAAGTGTGAATCTGTGAAAGCTCTGAAGGCTCGGTAAAAACAGTGTGTGTATTTGCATTCCCTGATTGCTTAATATTGTGTCTGTCGTAAAAGTATAAGAAGTCATTTTCTGCACTTTTTCTTCTAAGATATGGTGGCATGTTCTACATGCATCATGACGACACTTCAGGCCATTGCTAGAGCCACTGCGTACCTTTCACTCCACTAGTCACAAAATAACTTACAATATAACTTAATATAAAATGTTCTGTTGAATTTTTCTCCCTATCCGTGATCTGTTTGAGGAAATAAATAACAAGGCTTGAAATGAGTGGCGTTTTATATTTATAATTAATAGCGCTGGATATAACTCTTCATTCATGTGATCTTCTCTCTCTCTCATGTATTCTTGTTTATTTTAGGATTTATCCTAAACCCTATTTTAGTTTATACTTTGTTAGTGAATATGTGAATGTTTATGGAAAATTTCTTAGTGCCTGAAAAATATATATAGTGCTGAACAACAGATGGTTTTTTCCACTATAGACTCTTGAGATGAAATTAATTTCTTCGTAAGAAAACAAAAATTTGATATTAATATTGGCACAGTTTCTATAATGAAATTAATTTATATAGCATTTTACAAATAATCTGTTAGACATATATTCTAAACTCCGAACATGCATTTGTTTATTTTGTTGTGTATACAATATTTAGTGTACATTATTTTATTATTTATTGGAATTTTAACTGAGCATAATTTGGTAACAATATAAATTTGAATATTTAATGTGTGTATTATATTATTTTATTGTGAATTGGTTTTATTCAAATTATGATTTAGATTAATAAATTTTTGCATTCAACATATACTTTAAAATTTACTTAAATTTTTACAGATATAATTCTTATCGAATTTTTATCTTCTTTAATTTACCTAGTCATATACTCTTTAAGGTAAAATGCTTATGTATTTAAAATAAATAATGTTATCATAAATAACTATTTCACAATGGAGAAATTTACTGAATAAATTTTAATATTTCAATCCTTTAAATAAACAATTTTTGTGAATAATTTCTAATGTGTTTCTGAATGCAAACAGTTTTATACTCGTGTACTGAATTTGCTCAATTCTTGTTTGAAATTCACAAAGTACAAAGGAAATCTGTTTTTTCTTACCTTACCTCTCTTTTTCTAACTGTGACCTTAAAGCATGTGAGATTATTTTAAGCAATCCAAATTTCGTAAATATTTTCAAATAGTCATAAGTATTATGTTATATTTATTCTTAACACCAGGTGCTGTAACTATGTAGATGGTATAGAAAGATCCACCAAAGAAAATTTTAGGCCCATGTATTTGCTATTGATATATTTTCAAACTTGAGATGGAAATGGAATAATTTATAAAACAAAACCTTTAATCATGAGCACAAAAAATATTAGTTACAGCACTACTATCTGACAAAAAGAGATTCAAAGTCTTTTGTATTAAATCTGGCTTGTTTTATCAGTTTGAGCATAAATTTTGCTACTATTATGCATGCTAGATTTATAGTGATAATTAATTGTATCATGAAAAAAAAAAAAAAAAAAAAAAAGAATATATTTCCTTAATTCTTATTCTTGATCAAGAAAGCAATTAATTTTTTTTCATTTCTAATTAATCATGATAATGACTTTTGCTCATGCTGCCATATTTTATTTTGTGTTTTCATTTGCCAAAATTTGTTTTGTGTGTTCTAAATAAACATATCAATTTATTGCTTTAAATTCAGCTTACAGAAACTATCAGTTCTGGCTAGCTGTAATTATTTTATTTGCTTAATACCATCTCTAGTCACTTTTAATTGCATGTAAATAGTTGCTGTCATTTTGTGAAGTATTTAAATATGTGTATAAGAGCAGAGGTATGCTAATGCATTTCTTAACTCAGATATTATGTATACCTTTTGCTTCATGATATTGAATTGTGGACCAAATATAAGTTAAAACATATATTGTGAAGCAAATTTCATTTTATTAAATACTTGGAATTTGTATTATAAAAGTTATTGTTCCTAATTTAGTGAATTTGCATTATTTTCGTTTCCCTTTCGTTTCTTTTTTTTCCCTCCTTGCATAATTTTTTTTATTTTAATTGTTTATTGTATGTAATGACTGAAAAATTTAATGAAATGTAAGCAATAGTTGGCTTTCATTTCATTATCTTGTCATTGTATTAAATTTATACAACTTCACAAATTGTCTTACAATGAAATACCCTATAGTAGTGGTAGTAGAGGTGAGGGTGCCTTGAAATATGTAAAAAGAATGGTAAAGAAAACTTAATTGTGGTGTAAAAGTGTAGTTATTTCGTGTATGGTGTAATTATTCAGTGTTGAAGAAGAAATATGTTGTATTTTTTTCTGTTCAGAGAAATATGGCTATATACAGGTATGAATTTTTCTTATTTTTGTTCAACATAAATAATAATGAGTTTTAATTAAAGATTTTTAAAAAAATTATTATCAAGAAAAATTACTTATCAAATGTTTCTTCATCAGTAAAAATTGCCTAAAAATAATAAGGTTTTGATGTCAAATTTGCTGAAAATTGGCATTTAAAATTATAATTAAATTAATTAATGAATTCAGTCACCTTAAAGTTAAATGTATTTAATTTTGCTGTTAAAAAATTTGGAAATGTGAATTGTATTAATTATCTCAAGAAGTTCTTCATCTGAAAACAAGTTCTGTTACCAAATTGTGAGTTTGGATATATGGTATAATTTATCTCTTAATACAACTCATTTTATGAAAATGGTCACATGGATCTATTTGTAATTTTTCTAACTTCTTACTATTTCCAAACATAATCTGAAATTAAGTTTGTAAGGATCTGCATTGTGATATCTTAGGCTAGCCCATATATTTCTCTGTAAACCTGGTTCTTCATTTATAAAGCTGGAATTATTCTCACAACTAAGCTATTGCAGACATTTGGGAGAAAAATTAATGCAGCTTTCTTGTTATCAAAATGAGATTTTTCAAACTATTTTCATGAAGCTATTAGGCTAAGTCTATTTATAAAAAATAAAAAGACTGTCTTCAGTTTTGAAACGTCTGCATCATCAACATAGGTTTTTAGCCATGACAGCTTGTTTCACATGTGCTTGATCAAAATGAAGGAACCTGAGAAATAATGTACATAAAGTATGTTTGCTGTAATATAATTTATTTATTTTGATTGATGTACATCTGGTCAGCAAAACAGAATACAGTTTTGCAGATATGTTTGACTGAAATACTTGGTTGCATTTCTTATGAAATTTTCAATCAAGTAAAAAGTGTATTTCACTTGCTGTGCTTTATAAAATCCACTACTGAGCATAAGATAATAAAAAAAAAAACCTTTTAAAATGTTTTCCCTTTAAATATTTGTCCCTTAGATTTAATAAAATGTAACATGTCCAATTCTTGGAAGTATATTAATTGTCTTTGTGTCATTTATTTTAACTGCTGACAGAATCATATTTAATTTTTTTATTTAATTTTTTTGATTGCTGAACAATACAATTAGCATTGCTTCATAATGACTTGGCGGCACAGTCTTGGCTTTAAGATCTAAGAGTTGCAGATTTGAGAATATTTCACCAGATGTCTTTCATAATCAAGGAGTTAGGTATTATTGAATCATCTAATCAAACTTTCATTTGGTAGTTAGATATAGAATTCGAGGTAAATGTTGTCCTCATCATTTGATAATAATGGTTCGAAATTACTTGACAGTCTCTAATCAGACGTTTTGTTGCTTCATAACAAGTGTTTAATATGGGGTGAATAAATTAACTATTTATTTGTCCCATATATTAGAGTAGATGCAAGGAAATAGTGTACATTTTAAATGATAACTTTCTTTTTAACCTGTTGTGATCAATTTATGCATTTTTATTAAAAAAAAAATCATTAACATTTTTAGTTTGAAATATCATAACATGATAGTGTTACAATCTCTATTTAGTAACTTTATATCATTCTTAAAATTTACTATCAATTTGAAAACAACAATAATATGCATACTATATATATAGAGAGAGATATATCCAATGTTTAACATTATCTGAACATGAATAACTGAGAAAAAGTATTGTTATAAAAGCATTTTTTAAAGACTTGCTAGAATTAGAAAAAAAAAAATTGTCCCTAGATAAATTGGTATAATTGCAAAACTTATTTTTTAATTTTAATTATTCAAATCATTCTCGCTAGGTATAGGTCAAAAATACGACATGTTAAAATTCTTTACGTATTTTACAGACTGAAAAAGGCTATGAAATTGTAGCATATTATAATATAACTCACAGTTAAGAGATGTGCACAGTTGTATTTGTCATATGATTGCAATACCACACAAATTGATTCTAGTGCTAA
This sequence comes from Argiope bruennichi, assembly GCF_947563725.1. Lineage (NCBI taxonomy): Eukaryota > Metazoa > Arthropoda > Arachnida > Araneae > Araneidae > Argiope > Argiope bruennichi. The sequence goes on from NC_079152.1 coordinate 84,656,213, forward strand.
GTTGCAGGAATAAATAGAACAAATTAATGATCTATATAAGCATATGTAGAATAGGTTATGGCATTTTTAAAGAAAGAAAAGAACGCATTTCGAGAGAAAATGTGTATTAACGATAGTAAGAAATAATTTTTACTTACATATTTTCTGATATGTGGAATTCACTGTATCATAGGACTTAGTCATCTGAAAACTTAGACGATTTTTCTGAAACAATGCTATACCCGCTAAAAGTGGAAGGTATGTGAGGTTTTCTAACAATTTGCTTTAGTGCAACAGTGAACAATAGTACATCTTGCCATGCTGATGCTGCATTCAGGTTTAGCATTATAAACACGGCGGTAACAAAATTAATTTGTATTATTTTGGAATAGAGAATTTGAGAGTAAAGTAGCGCTAACTTCAGACAAACAATTCCAAGACAACCAAATAAAACTGATTGATTCTGACATATGTTTAATGGTAAGCGTGAGAGTTGAGAATCTTAACATGCCAAGATCGAGCATTGAAAACATCTGCCATATACTAATATATTTCATTGAATTTATTAATATTTGCCATATATTAATAAATTCATGTACAAGTCACAATTTAAATTCAAAGAAATCTCTATGTATTTCTGTATGTTATTCTTTGTATCTATGTATGTGCTGGTAAATCTTTTACTCATACAGCCGTTTAATTTCTGAAAAGACATTTGTATAGTTATAAAAATTGTGTGGGGTTAGAGTTGGATTTTAATGGCGCAAAAGCCAGACATGGCCATGCTGCGCCAAATAAAAATTGTGTCGTCTCGCAGAGAAGTGAGTGAAGCTATTCAAAGAGACTATTAATGGCGCCCTTAGGGGTGGAATGTAGAATTTGGCGGTTTATCTAGGAAAACAATTAAAGGAAAACTAAGATTTGTGCTTTCTTTATTATATTAGGGGGATATAACGCTGTATGTTCATGTTCAATCTAAAGTGAAAGTGAAAAGTGGATTTAAAATATTTGCGCTTTTCCTTTCTTCTGGAATTCATTTCTTTGCAGAGAAGTATGCGATATTCATATAATTCATTCTAGCCAAAATAAGTGGAATAAAACGATTTTTTAAAAAAATTAAAGGTATTTATGCACAAGGAGTTTTAATTTCCAATGTGAACCATTTAAGAATTGACTTTCCTTATCTTCTATAATTTTCTGGATATGATTGATAGATTTTTTTTTGTCGCTAGTGGCACTATCACATTTTTGCAGAATTTATTCTCATTTTGTACCACATTTTTGTTTTCTATGTCTAGACACCACTTTTATAACAATAGCTACGTCCATTTACAAATTAAATGTCTGCATAATACGCTTCCCACGTGCAAGAATAAGTACCGATAACATGCTGTGCTCTTTGCTAGCATAAAGTAAGCATTTTTTTATATACATAATTTTGTATAGTTTATATAATTGGTAATTTGACCTGCTTTTATGATCATTAAAGTAACAAGTAATGGAAAGCGGATCACCCGTTTCAGCATCGACAGAGAAAAATCATAAATCAAGTTTGATGGACCTCTTCAAAAAGAAGATATTCTGTTGCGGAAAATGATTTTGAGAAGATGGTGGGCTTCAAAGATATTTATGATCAATTCTGAATTGCTCCTAAGAAACAAAAACTATAAGTTTGGATATGTCCCATCGCCAACAGGGTACATTTAAAAAAAAATCTTTTAATCTGTTTAGTTTGTCGCTATTCTATTTATGTTATATTCTCAGTGGTACTTTCTTCAGCATTTCAAGTATCTGAAACAGTACAGATATGGTTTATTTATAAATCACTTTGTATTTCTGTGGTCTGTTTTTAACCGTGGACACTTTTTTTTTTTTCTTCTTGAAAATATTGAAGATTATGCGTATTACAAAGGACTAAATAATACCATCAAACAAACAAACAAAAAAAAGAAAAAATCAAATTTCAAAATGATGAATTGCAAACGAAGCTATATTTCACTATGATATAATATTAATCCCTCATTTCCCGAGGTCATTTCAAATTAGTAGCCTTCTTTCCAGTTTTATTAAAATCATTCGCATTCAATTTCTTTAAAACTCTTTGTATAAGGACATTAGATAATTCTTAATTCGTCTAGTGTATTTCTTCAAGGGATTAAATAAGATTCGTTTTATAAGCAAGTCAAATTTTCAAAAAAAAAAAAAAAAAAAAAAAAAAAAAGCGGTATTGAATTTTTATGAATGCGATCTTATCTCCGAAATTTATCTCATGAATTTAGATTGGTTAAATGGCAAATATATTCTTTAAACTTCACTTTGTAATTGCTTTAGTCAACAAAAGAAGAGAAAATGCAGCTGGCTCTGTGGCAAAAAGTATGGCATCAAAAGTAAATAAAATTATGAAACATAAGGAGCATTTTGTGCGCAAGTGCTCCACAAGAGTGCGAAAAAATCAATAAGTTCCTTGCCCTGTTGGAATAAAAAGTTATTCAACGTAAAATAGCAATTAAATATTGTATTATAAAATTAAGTTTTTTTGTATTACCAGGTAAGGTTCTCGATTTTAGATGAAGATTATGCGAAGTTTGATAGTTTGTGATCAAAATTAATTTGGTCTAGTTGTTTTGTGGTTATAATTTCCCGAATGGCGTTCCTAATATTCCTCATTAACTGTCCAAAGTTTCAATTTTAATTTTCTTATTATGACTATTGTCTTTTGACTCCGTAAATTTATTTCAAAAATTCTTATCAAAGAAAACGATTTTTTTCCCTTTATCTTAAAATTCAAAAGATACTCTAAATCAATAATGTCATTTTGATTGGCAAGCGCCCCTATCTGATACAATCTTTATATATATCATTTTAGCTGCTTAAATGTGCACATTAATTATCTGAATCATTTTATTGCTCGATAATGCATTCCGGCGATCAAACACTAGATTTTGCTTCACCAATCAATCAAAAGTAATAAACGATATAATAACTGTAAAATTTCTCGGATTTTCAATGGACTTCGAGAATTCGGAGATCAAATTTTTCTTTTTATTGCAAAAAAATAAATAAATAAAGTTTTCATGCTATTTTAGAATTACATTTTTGAAAATTTTCATTAGTGAAGAGAATTCCATTTCATTATTTTAAAGCATCTCACATCTTTTGAATTAAAACTTCCTTCATTATTAACTTATAAGTAACACTATCTAGCCCTAAATCTTATTGTAAATCATAAACGGTTTGGTAGAACAGCAAGAATCATTAATTTCATAAATAAAACATCTCTAGTTTTTCTTTAAATATTTTGTATCTTTTCATTTGTCATCATTCTGTTTGAACCGTTTCAAATCTAACTAACTAACTGTTAAAATGTTTTATTTTACCGAAGATTACCTTCCGAAATTCTAATCTGAATTCAACTGAATCAGATTTCCCAGAGTCAAGCGAGCAGCCTAATTTTTATATCTGTTGCTCTATGTTTATGGATCATTTTGTATTTAGTTTTACAACATAGTCAATCATTATTGCATGAAAAAAAAAAAAATCTTCCATTATGCAGGGTTTGCGGTTTATTGCTCAAAAAATTTAACTAAACGAAAAGTGATTAGAATACACCTTTAAAGGGAAAAGAAAAGACGGATGATAGATAGTTATTATTAACATTTCATTTTCCGAACTGATTTACCCTTAAAGAGTTAATATAATCAATTAATCTTCACCTGACTGATATAAAATGCATCTTCCACTATGTATCTTGCTAGAAGATAAAGGATTTAACAGCAAAGCATAGTTACGTTTGTGTAGTAGCCTATTCAAGTTCACCTGTCATTAATTGTGCAAATTAATCCAATTCTTCGAGTTTTAGCGTGTTCATCTGCTTCAGTTCTAAGTTCTTCTTCAGTTTTTTATTCTTGACACCTATGGTATTAATTGTCCTGGTTCTTCTTATTGAGGAAGATTGGTCCGAAAAAATTAAAACAATATTTAATCCATAACAAGATAATGTTTCAATATCGATTCTGTTACCTTTTAAATTTTAAAAATTTACTCTTAATTGCAAAATTGAAATCCGCTGAAACAAAATGCATTTAATATCGTCGTAACTCACTTGTGTATAAAAGCAGGTACTAAAGCAATGGAAAGTATCTTTTAAATATATTTAAAATTATATTGATTTATTTAAGTGTAGAAAAAATTATACGGAAATAAAATTGATACCACTGCAAAACTAATTTTTGAGTTTTAACATGGTATGAAAATCGTTTTTGCTCCAAAATTATTAATGAAAAAAAAAATGGTTATATTTTTAATTAAAAATTTGGAAAGCTCTTTTTTTTTATGAACAATTCGAAATTAAGTACTTGCCACAATTGATATATATAGGCACAACAGTCTGTGATGTAAAGTGTTTGGAAGGATTTTTATTATACAGGGTGTTTATAAAGTCCTGGACCCATTTTGATGTTTAATAACACATGAAATAATAAAGATGGATTTAAATTAATAACATAAATGGTTAAATAGACTCAAAAAGTTTCATGACCCTTGTCAATGAACTTCCACATGTGCCCATTTCGTCGCACGGTGAATATCAAGTCGATAGTCAATTTCACGCCAGGTAGCGACAAGCATATCGGCATCCACAGAGCCATTTGCGCACATTATGGCGATTAACAATGCCAGAAACATGAAAGGATGCTTCATCGGAGAACATTATGCACTTCAGAAAATCAGCAGCATCTTCTATCCTTCTTAGCATATCTGTTGCAAAGGCCATTCTCCTAGGCCTATCGTTCGGTTCCAAAACTTGAACAATTTGAACTTTGTATGCATGCAGTCTTAATTTTTTCTTAATAACCTTGTACACCGTCGAAATTGGCATATCCAGTTCTGTTGCCGCTGATCTCACAGATATTCTAGGATTGTGTAAAAATGTCTCTCTGACACGCTCAACATCAAAATCACTTGTGCAAGGACGTCTGGAACGTTTCTTATCTTCGATACTTCCAATTTCTAGAAAATTCTTTTTCCACCGCAAGATGCTGTTTTTGGATGGAGGATCTTTTTGGTAAATTCTTCTGAAATTTCTCTGTGCTTGCACTATCGATTTCATTTCTATGAACCACCATAAAATCTGTGCTTTCTCTTGTGGTGTATGCATTCTCCTTAATATCCGCTCGAATAAAACATCACATACAAAAGTACTACATAGAACAAACACATCAAAAGTAAACATAACATTGCAATAGTTGCCAAAAGCAAAAGAGAGAAAAATGCAATTAATAAGCAGACAATATTTAGAAAAGTACAGATATTTAGACTGGAAAATGAAATTATCTGAAATTAACCACACGCGCAGACGATATTTACAAAAGTAATAATATTCAAACCTGAAAAGGAAAATATATGAGTTATTCCATCAATAAATGCCATAAGTTTGTTTATATCTTTATTATTTTATGAGTTATTAAACATCAAAATGGGTCCGGGACTTTATAAACACCCTGTATATCTCGCGTCACGTAATTAACAAATAACTTGCTAATCTATAAATATCATATTAATAGCTCTATTTATCCTTTTTATCATTATATATAATAATCCACCGCCGTCTGTAAAGCTGAGCACAGTTTAAAAATAACCCTATTCCTTTTATTTCCGTGATTATCGGATGCGCGAATTCTAGCCACTGTTTAGGTGTGAAGCAACTCAGCGAGCTTTTCTTCTTCTTTTTTATCAATGTTTATAATGGCTAATTTATCGTTGTGGGAATAAATCTAAAATAATATTTATGCCAGTTTATTAAATTCTCCCTTCATGGACCAAACTGGAAGTTATTGCTAATACTTTATTTCAGCATTTTACTTTCTTGTATACGAAGCGTAGAGAAAGTATTGTTTTAGTCAAAAAATTCGAATTCGAGATTTTGACGAACTCCTACGTTTCAGATTTTTCTAAGCTCGAAAAACACATTTTTGGTATTATGTCTGTTTGTCTGTCAGTCTATCTGTGAATGCCATAACTCTAAAACGCTTTGAGCTAGACAGATAATATTTGAAATATGGACTTTAAACCAAATTTGTAGGTTTTTGTCAAATTTTGAACGAAATTCATTTAAAGAAGTCTATCTGATTGTTCAAATACAATTTGATAACTTCAAAACTGAAAGAGCTAGATAAATAAAATTTGGTACAAAGATTTAGCATCTAAATTGTAGATTCTTATGAAATTTTGAATAAAATCGGTGGAAAGATTGATCATCTGTCGGTCTGTGCTTTTGCATACACATAAATGCAATGACTTAAATCAGTGAAATTCAGTATGTTTACTTGTGATACTGTAGCTCCGGTTTAAAATCAGTTGAAAAAAAAGAAAAGTGTATAGATACACCTATTCGCGCCTACACAGATTCAATTTTCGGATACTATTCGTCTAAACACTCGCCAAAAAATGACACGATAGATTCAGTAAAAATGCGATTCATGCGAAAAACCTGTATGTTATAACTATTGTTCGCCAATGTCATGCAAATCATTCAGGCCTGTAAAATTGGTATATTTTGGTTTCATATATGTTTTTTCAATCTATTTTATGTAAAAAGAAACTTATTTAATGGTATTTTTCAAAAAAATTATTCCAAACGTTGTCACGTATCTTAAATAAGAATTGCATCATTTAAGAAGTTCTTGAAATAAATATAGCAAAATTAAAAACTTTATGATTGATACCGTAATTTCTTCTGAAATAAATAAAAAGAAATTATATATTTAAGAAATATGCTATCTCTATATATAAAGAAATAAGTCTGAGATTTTTCCGGGGTGCAGTTCCCGAATAAAACCGTGCCGGGAAAGAAAGATAATTCCACACTGTAGAGCAATTAAAGTTTATTCCTGTGTTTTGGCATCATGAATAATTGAAATCTTCCACCAAACTGTGAGCCGCCGTCTCTCTAATGTCTTCCCAGCTGAAGCAGCTAAGTGATATCGATTTCAACTTTTTGAAGAAAGCACCTCTCCTCGCCGCCGAAATATTGTTATTATTTTCCTTGCCAGTTTCTTCGTCTCCTAATGTGGCAACGCATTAAGGACACTCGATTCCTTAATTTTATTTCTTGTTCCGGAACAGATTCTTTGTTGGTGGTATTTTTAAAGGCGGCTGGCTTGTTTTAGATACGCCCAGGTTTATTTTTGAAGCGGCGGTGGAATGGAGAAATTTGCTCGCTTACCCGGAATTTCGCAGCTTAATGATTCACTTCTTCGTGGTTTGGTTTTGAGAGGCTCGGAATCTTTGAGTTATTGTTTTCTTGCCGTTTTGTATTCACTGGGATTCCTAATGGGCAGCTTAGTTGTTGCCAACTAAATATGTATATCTTGCTGAAGATGTTTTAAAAAGTCGCTTAAATGAATACAATTGCTATTGCTGATTTCATTATCTATCTTGTCTGACAGAGATAAAAAAAATACAGCATAATGGAATGAGTATTGTAGCAGATAAAAAAATGGAAAGATTAATGTTAATTTCCTACAGCACTTTCATATTAATTTTTCCCAAGATTTTTTTTTTTTTACTTTAAAACCTTATTGATTAATGTGTTTTTAGAGTATTTGTTATCAATGAAATGCGGGAATATAAAAATTATAAGTTCTCTTCTTCCAGGATCTATTTTAAGGGGAAAACAATGTTTCTTTTTAAAATTGTGTAACGTAGTATTAATATGTAAGATTGTTTTAATAAATAATTTAAATAATTAGTTGATTTTTTAATTAAGTTATTTTATACATTGCAATAATTGAAACTTTGCCGTTAGAATCTGACAAATTTTATTGTCTAATTTAAGTTTTTTTCTTTTTAAATACAATTTTCTAGTGAAATTATATCTAGGACAGCATCTTCTTTTTTTGCATTCGAATTTAAAAAGTATTGAAATTTCTTATGTAATATTTATAGTCAATCAAAGAGGCATTAAAACATTCGTTAGAAAATATATTTTTCTAAACAGAAAATAAACAGAAATTTTACCATTGAATTTATTTCGGACAGGAAAAAGTTTTATTCTAAATTTTGGCTTTTCTCAAATAAGTGTTTAAATATCGCATTGCATTTAACGGAACTTGTTGGCTATCGTATATCTATTGATATTTATGCATTTCACTTACCATGATTTAATTACTTCATTTCCCTTAAAATTATTTTCATAACTCGGTTTTCTTTTTCATTTGCATCTTTTTTTAATAATATATTCATTCATGCAGCGACACTTCTTAATGAAATTTTTATTACAATTGGTTCATCAGATTTAGATTTTTTAAGATTATCAGAAAGCGTCATTGTGATCGGTCTATCTGATCACAATATTCAGAATACAGAGAGCATAAAGTCTTGTCTGATAATAAAAATTTATTGCAAAAAAACTATTACATTTAGGCATCTGCTTATTTTTGAAAATCGTGAATTCTATTGAATCGTGAATTGATTAGGTTAACAAATTGTATCGTACACCTTTTTTGTAATTCGAAAAATGTCAAGATGGTGTTCTAATTCTCACCATAGATTACCCAACATTTCTGTCACAATACTAAGTACATCATCTGTTGTCCAAGCATTCAGTATTTTGTTAGCACCAAATGAAACGTCAAACATCTTTAATGTTGTTAAATATATTAAAGAACAATGAAATTAAAATAAAATAATGTATCAATATCCAACATGATCAATATTAAAATAAGAAATTATGATTAGTTTTGGAATTGTTGTTACTTAAGAATATTATGTTCTTTTTAGTATTTATCTTATATAAAATTCTTAAATGGCAAAAAAAAAAAAAAAAAAAAAAGCTATTCAATCAAACTCTAGCAAACTGTTTTTTGCAGCCGATAAAATTGAAAGAGCTATAATAGCAAACATTTTGGTAGTTTTATGCCATAGAGTAACTCCTTTGTGACGAAGGGAATTGTGCAATATACACAACTCCACTAAAAAAAATATCCACTGTGTAATTAACAATGATGAATTACAAAATATATAAAATGCAATGACACATACACACACACACACACATCTGTTAGGAAAACTATCAAAATGTTAGTTATTCTAGCTCTTTGAACCTTATTGGCTGTAAGAACAGTTTATTTGCGTTCGATTAGATTATCAAATGTCTCCTGACATTTCTCTTGTCAACCTAGAATTCCATGCAATGAATGCTAAAAACAGAGCATTCTTATGTAAGAGCGATTCCAATACTGAAATAAGAATTTACGATCAGTATACTTCCATGACAAATAATTTCCACATTGGTGCTAAATCAACTTCAGATGTCTGCATAGATATCTATTTATAAATAATTACAGATCACGCGCGTAATGTTAGGAGTGCTGCAACTTTTAATATACTATGTAGGGCGCGGAATGTACGTATCTGGGGCAAACAATTTTTGATATTTTTTTAGTATTCAAAAAAATTACACAAAAGCCATTCATTTAATTTGTTTTAGAATTGAAAAGATGATTTTTCCTTAATGTGTCTGAGATATAAAATAACAGATGCATTTAAAAATCATAAATAAAAATGGAATTGCTAAATGGACATTGCTGCAGTGCAGTTTTAGCTTGAGCTTCAACAGAAGTCTACATATTTTAAAGCGCACAGCAGCATTAAAGAATAAAACTGCAAAAAGTACACTGTTTCTAGGATTCTCTGAAAAAAAAACAGTGTTTAAAGAAGTATTTTACGGGTGTGTGGCATTTTGAAACATTTATATGCAGATCACAGCTTTTTCTGTTATGTAGTGCTACAAATCTGCAATATTGTTTCTCTGCATAGTTTGTCTCATAGTAAGGAAGATAGGTTTACAGATATTTTAGTGGATGCCAAGACAACGCTTTCCGGTCTTGGGGATAAAAATGAAGCTCTTGAACATAGAATTATGGCAATATATCTATTTGGATTAATTTCAACTACATATATAAGTAATATCTTTTCCGAATATTCTTCTTGAAAAATCTAATCTGTCATTGAAACCTATGTAAATACGGCAAAAAGCTAAAGCGAGCAGTCTAGTGAGAATTCTCTCTTTAGAGTGTTGATCGTGGAGAGAGCTCTCTGTTTGTACAATTTAAACATTGCTGTTGCTTTGAATAAGCGATTTTCTATTTGCTTGTTTTGTAAGTTTCTGCAAATGTTTTTTGAGTATGCTATATTTTTTTTGCATACCAATGTTTTTTTTTTTTTTTTTTTTTTTTGTGGAATAATGCATTGTTTTCCGTCATCAAGCCTGTCTGACATCTTTCATTTTACATCCATCGAATAATTTCTTTTAACAACAATCGAAACTGCTGATTATTAGACTTTCATGATAACAGAGTTGATTAGATTGAAATTGCTCAGTAGAATTAACAACACACGTTTATTCGTTAATACGCATGAAATTACAATACCAACCCAATATAATCATATAAATAAATTTTCAAATGAAATGAATTTAAATATTCATATTATGATTCAAAAAATGAAATATATGTTAAAAACTGAAAAGGATATATCCATTTTCAGTATCTATTTTCTAAATTTTAATATTTATAAAAAACGAAAATTCTTTGAAATACTTTAAGAAGATGAAGTGGGAAAGAGAGAGAGGAAAGGAAAAAAAAAAGCAATTTATTTCAATCCACGGGAAGGCTGTTAATAGAAAGTTCGTAATTGCAAGTACTAACTCATGATACTGCAAATTGAAAAATCCCCCTCTTTGGAGAAAGAAAAATGAAAAAGACCCGTTTGATGAAAAGGCACCAAAAACTTCATCATCTGAATCATTTCCATTTCCTTTCATTGGATTTAGGAAACGTTTTAAGTTTGAATGGCCGTTTCTAGTTTCCAGGAAAAAGGAATAAGAAATGATGGTAAAAAAATTATTTTCAGGAAGAATTCTTAAGTGTTTTCTGTTGTAACCGTCCGTAGTTATTTTCCTCGTATTAAGATTAAATGTATTGTTACATATTAAGGATGGAAAATAGTTAAGGTTGTAAAAACTATTTTAAAATTCATTTTTAAAAACTGGGCAATCAATTTAAAATTTAGCAATCAGCAAATAGACACTTAATTAGTCTGGATTAGTTATGGTATTAGTAAGAAGCAAGATAAATAATCATTAATTTATTGAATCTCATATGAAAACGATGTTTTATTTTATAACAACTTTTTAATAGAAGAGCCGAAATAAAAAGAAAACAACTTGAGATAAAAAAAAATGTCCACCATCTTCTATTTCAATTTTTAAATCAAAGATTAATAGGACTTTACTTTGTCTCATCGTTCCACATCTATTTCAATTTTTAAATAATTTGAAAATTAAAAGATTTTTTTCATGCCTTCTTTTGTATATTGAAGTTAATCTCTGTTTCAATTTATAAATAATTTTAAAACAAAGAATTTTTTTTTAAATTCTATTTCGTCTTCTAGATGTTAATGATTTTTGCATACAAATGATATTTATTAAAGGAACAAAAAATTACCGTAAGGATATAATAACTAATTATGCCCAACTTTACTTGCAGATAGTTTAAATTTATGAAGATTACGAGTTAATTGCCCATATCTTTTTATTCCATATCTGTCCAATCTGTTTAAAGCCATAAAATGTTAGTAAGTTTTCAAGAATAGGTTATAAAGTTCTAGATTAAAAGAAAAATAACATTTTGAATTTCATCTTAAGAAAATTACGAATTGTTCGAATTTACATCAGATATATGTTGAATTTCATTTTAACTCCAGTAGTTACCGTTTAAATTTCGAATTTATTGCTTGAATGCGTATTAAATTCCGATTTTATATTTTAGATATATCAATTTTGTTAGTTCAATGGCCTGAAGTGCGTATATTTAGAATTCTTCATTCGGTTTGTCTGAAAATTAGGCTCCTTTTTTTCTTCAAATAATCATAGTTCTTCTTTCATGCGACTTATCAAGATTTAGAATTTCTTTAGGTAGTTTGGAAGTAGTACTGGACGAATCAATTTTTTACCTCTTTTTTAATGAATATCAAAATTTGGAATTCTGAACGATATTTAAAGGGACGGTGAATCTATTAGACACTTTTGAGAATTATTATCTTAGGGTTATGAAATTTTTTATGCATATGTATCAAAATATAAATACGTCAAATTTCTTAAAAAACATTTTAAAACAAAATATATTATTTTAAAAAAAATTTAAAAGATATATAATTTCTAAAAATTTTAAAATATTCCAGACAACTTAAATTTTTATTATCTTTTATTATTTTGTACTTATTACCCAATGTAAATTTATTTGGAACAAAACTGGTAGTGTAATTTGTGTTAATTTTGTAGTTCCAATTAAATGCTAATTTTTTTGAAATATTTTTATGCACACTTACTGAATTTTCAGAAGAATTTTATGTTTTTCTGAACTAAAATTTACTTTAAACTTTTACTTACTTTTTTAAAATTAACTTTTTTTTTAAATTTTACTTTTAAATTTTTTTAATAAAATTCATACTCTGTTTTTGTTTAATGTTTGTCTTTATTATCAATTTATTATCAATTGTTTAATGTCTTTATTATCAATTTCATTTAATTTCTTCAAATATTAAGGCCCCTGGAACATTTCAAAGGTATTTAAATCTAATTACAATATCATTTTGAGAAATGTCATTAAGATGCACTTTTTTTCTTCTTAAACTTTCAAATATTTATTTCATTGAACAATACATTTTATAGCATTATTTTACATAGTTGAATATAAGCATATATTTTGGTGACGAAATGATAAAAATAAAATTGCACTTTTTCGTCCAATTTTTGCTTATTTCGAAGTCACTCACCTTAAAAACGCAGGTCATTTCTATAACTTCTATAAAGTAATATATATATATATATATATATATATATTTAATAATATTTCAAAATAGGCAGATAATCTTTCTTATCTTATCAATAGGTTTCAAAACTAGCTGATACACTGTAATATTGTATTTTTTAATGTTCACACGATATTTCATTAGTAATTTCTTTCAACAGAATCTATTTTGTTTCTTAATTCAATTTAGAGAAAAGTAAATGCTTTTGGTAATCCAAGTTTGATATTCTTTCACTTTATTTTTAAAAAATGAATGACATTATTTTGCCATTACCATCTGGCAACTCCCTTCCCCAACGCTAAAGCAGAATCACCAATTAAATACAAGCCGAATGACCAGATCCATGGAATTATTTAATAGTTTCAAAATGACATAAAATCCCACCTAGTTGGATATGATGGAAAATAAATCGAGCATTATTATTATTCTTAAGCTTCACTTAAATCTTTAATTTCTTAGTAATATAAAATTAACTAGAATAACTTTAACCATTAAAACTTAAAGGAAAAAGTTATTTATGAATTTAAAATCAAAAACTAAGGCATAGAATTTCACTCCTCCTGCACATAATATTAACACACTGTATTTGTATTTTCTTGTTTATTGTATATACTGTCTATATCATTTAGAACTGATATAACTCATATCTTTTGAAAATACAAGTAGAAAACTCAAAGTACAGCTTTTTGTAGCAGGTACTTGCAATCCACGCCTTTAGAGAAAAGTCGAAAAGTCATCGATAAAAAAACATCTTCTTTGATAATGAATACCATCCATGGCCCTTGGGGATCATTACTTTCGGCTATTTGACTTTATGACGCAGCTGCAAAGCATTCAAACTGAAAGGGACGGACCGTCTCTTCAACGAGGAATTTTTTTTTGATGTAATTTCTTGGTTTTATTATTGTTATACAAAGGATATCAAGAACAATTCATAGGAGAAGATTTATACCATTCCAGCGTGAACATAGAATAGATTCTGTATGTGTTCTTTTATAGAATGCGGTTTAAGGATTCTCCAGTGTTCAAATCAATCAATTTATATCTATTCTTGGAGAAGTTTTCAGCACCATTATTTAGACCTTGAATCAACTTACATTGAATATATTTATCAAAGAGGAAAACATCTTCATAAATAATTCTGTATTTTATGAATTCTTTAAGAACAATTTGGCTTAACATAGACGGAGAAGCTACTTTATAACTAAAATGTATTAAAATGTTAGTGAAATAACTATTAACAAAATCGTTGAAACAGCCTGTTGTTTATAACATTACTGAACGTTTTAACAGCATTTTTTTATTTTTTCTAACAATTATATATTTTAAAAAAACTGCTCCGTTGTTGGTATACTCAGTGCCGAATTGTAAGAATAAAATGAAAATATTCATTGAAATTCATAAAATGAAATGTTATATATGAAAGTAAAGAAAACTGTTGAATGGATCAAACTTGATATTTTCCACATTTTAAAACAGAGAAAGAAATATAGATTATTCTTTGTAAAATGTGCGTAAGAGGGGAGAAGAAATTGGAGAAAGGAAAGACGCATTTGTCGGAAAATTTTTCCTTATATTTTGAATTATGGATATTGCTAATATATAAGTATAAAACCATAAAGTTTTAACATTTTTCTAATTTACCAAATGAATTTCAATAACTGATTAATTATCTAAAACTGACAATTATTTATGGATAAATAATGGTATTAATATTTGTTTTGAGAATTTACAGACAAATGTAGTTATTAATTTCAAAATTACTCAATAGACATTAATTTCCAAAGTACATCATAATTTTCGAATGTTGCGTATTACAATCAATGCATTAAGAGACGGTTATCCTCATTCTATCAGGTATATCACTGGACATTACATTACGCTAACCATTCAGACAGGGCATTTGAGGCTGGATTACACAGAAGTCACCAATTTGCCAATGGACGCATGAGTAACAGCTATCAATAAATAATTACAGGATATCTGGACAATGGTTAGATGCTTTATCATCTACTCTACCCAAAATTTCCGAATGTTTCATGCTGACAGCTAAAACAGCTAACAGCTGATTTTAAGCAATTAATTGAATGCTTAATAGGAAATTCTAACAAATATGAAAACAGATAGAATGACTGTCGGCGCTGCCGAGCTTTTTTTAATTCTTATTTCTCATCAGAAAAATTAATAAGGCAAAGACTGCCCTTTTAGTAAGTAAATGTAAACGAAAATAATTGGTATGACACCATATTTAAATTTTTTGACAACATTTAATTGACGTAGGACGAAACATAACACACAAGAGCACTATTACAAAATTTAGTACGTTAACATCATAGAACTTTCGAACATCCAACCTTCTCCTCTCGGCCCCGTCTCTCCCGCCGTACTCCTTCTCCACCCTCTTCCCTTCAGTTCGTTTTCTGGTTCTAATCATCCGCAGCGCCCTCACAATGACCATGGTCAAATATTCTGATATGTTATATTATTATATATGGTCCAATAAAATACTGATATTTCGAATCATCTCCAAGAATAAAATTTAGTTTTTACGGTAGAAATGAAACTAGGCTCTTTAGAATGCAAAGCAATAATGTACCATTTTGGAAGGCGATACATATTGAAATATAATAGATATAATGCAGTAATAGTAGATAGGTAGTAGACAATAAAAATTTCGAAATCTAAAAAAATTGAACAATGGATATTATTGAGAATATTTTATCTGTTTTTCATTCTAGTTTCCCTGATAGAATACAGAAGTAATGCTGTTTACAATATTTGTGAAATCTATCTCACTGCAATCATTTGGAGCTACCTGAAAAAATATCAATATGCGAACGATGTAATGATGTCTGCACATAGGCAGGCGAACACATGAAAGCAGAAATAACCAACAAGATTGATCTTTCCAAAACTTTCTTGCTTATTCTCCCCACGCAAAAAATTGTGTGCTTTTGATGAGGCAAATAACGTCTTGTATGGTATTATATACAATTGTTACGAAATATTTATCTTTAGCATGAATTTAGTATTTTTACTGTAACGATCGTGTGACACTTGGCGAATTAATAGTATCCAAATCTGGTAATTAATTAGTACCCAAAAGGCGAATTTGTGTTTTGGACACATTTCCCCTCTAGCGATCCCCATGATAATCTTTTTCGGTTTTTAAGGGCCATTGGCTTTTGCGAATATATCTAGGTTTTGCTATTTTATCTAATAACATTTTTTAACTTTTTACCGTGTGGAATTTAATCTTTTAAAGTAATTCTTTTACAAATCCTTTGATACAATATTTTAACGTTGTTTTTATTTCACGATCGTCAATAATCTAACCATACGACTGGCGCAGTTTAGCCAAGGTTGGCTCTTGCGCCACTAAAACTCACAACCAACCAACCAACCCCTCTAGCGATTCAAACCAAATTTGACATAATACTAATTTTATAGTTACTAATTTTATAATTTTGATTCATCACGCTTACATGCTTCTGAAAGTACGGACCGACAAACGGCTAACATTCTTTTAGATTTGGCTCAACTTTTGATAAGTGTCTACACTATAGATGCTAAATCTGTGTATTGAATTTTATCTGGATTTGGCTAAACTTTTGATAAGTGTCTACACTATAGATGCTAAATCTGTGTATTGAATTCTATCTGGATTTGGCTAAACTTTTGATAAGTGTCTACACTATAGATGCTAAATCTGTCTGTTGAATTCTATCTGGATTTGGCTAAACTTTTGATAAGTGTCTACACTATAGATGTTAAATCTGTGTGCTGAATTCTATCTGGATTTGGCTCAACTTTTGATAAGTGTCTACACTATAGATGCTAAATCTGAGTGCTGAATTCTATCTGGATTTGGCTAAACTTTTTATAAGTGTCTACACTATAGATGCTAAATCTGTGTGCTGATTTCTATCTGGATTTGGCTAAACTTTTTATAAGTGTCTACACTATAGATGCTAAATCTGTGTACTGAATTCTATTTGGATTTGGCTAAACTTTTGATAAGTGTCTACACTATAGATGCTAAATCTGTCTGTTGAATTCTATCTGGATTTGGCTAAACTTTTGATAAGTGTCTACACTATAGATGTTAAATCTGTGTGCTGAATTCTATCTGGATTTGGCTCAACTTTTGATAAGTGTCTACACTATAGATGCTAAATCTGTGTGCTGATTTCTATCTGGATTTGGCTAAACTTTTTATAAGTGTCTACACTATAGATGCTAAATCTGTGTGCTGATTTCTATCTGGATTTGGCTAAACTTTTTATAAGTGTCTACACTATAGATGCTAAATCTGTGTACTGAATTCTATCTGTGTAGATCTTTTCGTCTTGTAGTTATCGTTAATTTTTATTCGAACAGCCGGACAGGAGAGACTTCCTCGAAATGTATTTTGCTCAAAATTTGATAGAACAGACATTATGTAAACATTTGAAGGTACAAACATTATGTAGACATTTTAAGATAGACATTATGTAAAGACCATGTACCCAATTTCATTCTATCGTCTTCAGAATATTTCTGAATTACCTTTGTCACAGACAGACAGACATGATATCAAAAATGTATTTTTTGAACTCAGGCAGGTCAAGATTCACCAATATTTCGAGTTAGAATTTTTGGGCGATGATAATATTTCATAACTTTATATATACGAAAGTAAAAAGTGAGAATGAACCAGCACAGATTTTATGAATGAATTTTGGAAAAGAATTTGACAGTTGATTATATAAGTCGCCAGTATATACTTCAGACCCAATTTATTTTGATTATTCTAGAATTTTTCATCACATTATTTAGACTTATTGTTAGTCAACTTACTTTGAACATAGTAAGTAATGGGAAAGGAATTTCTTTATAAAGCAATAACTCTTTAAAAACAGGTGTATTAACATAAATCAAGAAATTGTTTTAGAACAAAAATGTATATAAAAAGATTATGAAATCATTAATATCGTCAAAAGAATAATAGTTTATAATAGAAATGAAGAAAATTATGAAAAAAAAAATGATTAATAGAATCAATATTAAGGATAAAGTTAAGGTGCGGAATCTTTTTCATTCCTTTTTCCACCTAATACTAACAATTTGCCTTCGTCCTTTGCTTCTCCTTTATTACACGCACTACAATATTTTAAATTGTTATCGCTCATCTGTATTTCAATCTCTTCTTTTTGTACCAAGGGTTTTAAAATCCCTCCTTTAGAGAAATATTGAAAAGTCTCTACAAGAAACAATGAATACCATCCATAGCCCTTAGTGGGCTTTTCTTTTGGTTATTTGGCTTTATGGCGCAGCTGCGAAGTACCTAAACTGTAAAAGACGGACCGTCTCATCGAAGAGGAATTTGACGAAATTTCTTGATTTTCTTATTATTATACAAAGGATATCTAGAACAATTCATAGAAGATTTATACCATTCCGATGGGGATATAGAATAGTTTCTGTATGTGTTCTTTTATAGATAGTGGCTTAGTAATATTCCAACTGAACCAATTTATATCCATTCCTGGTAAAGTCAACTACATCGAATATATTTAGCGGGAAGAGAAATTTCCTTGCATGTAATTTTGAAAGATGTAAGTTAATATTTAAAAAAAAAACAAAAAGAAAGGTGGGTTAACATACGTCTAGAAGATCTTTTAGAGTTAAAATATTTTGAAATAACTATAATCGTAAAAAGAGTACTTTGTTTATAATAGAGTTGAAAATCTGAAGAATAGTTTCCTTGCATTTGCTAACAATCTTAAATACCTATATTCATTCTCATGCAAGCACGCCCCCCCCCACACACAAAAATGTTAATCCACCATTGAATTAATTACCATCGATTAAAAAAATATTATTTTTATAGTTAAAAAAATATTTTTCTTTTGGTAAGAAAGGAAAATGGAGAAGGATTTGTCAAAGAACAAGGATTTGTCACCTACTGAATGATGAGACATATCGAAATACGGCGTTTTTAGTTTGGAATATGAGCAAATTTGACAATAAATACCTTCCCGCCCATTTTGTCGGATTTTTTCGCATATATTATAATAGCAAACAACCTTCTTAAATCAAACACAAATTTCGTACATGATTCGTAGAATGGCAGTACATTATCAACTGTTCGCACCATAAGATCCAATACAATGAATGCAATAATCGAAACCATGTAATTGACTTAGTGGCAAGTGTGAAATTCCATAAATCTCTTCTATTTTTGGAAAGGGATTTTGACAACTGCATCTATAAACTTACTGAGAGCTACATAGATAATTTATTTTGCCTGAATTTTTGTGAAGTATTTTCTGTTGTTGTTTCTAAGGGCTCTTGTCTAGACAAGCCCATTGACTTTAAGAAGTCAATGAAGTTTCTAAATAATTTATTAAAAGAAAAGATTATATTATGAGGCTTGAATAGAATGAAATCTCAAGTTCAATGCTCACCAGAGAAATGAAACAATATACATGCTTTATTGTCATTATACAGATATAAATATAGTTATAATTTACATAAATTTATTTTTTTGTGTAAAGAATTAATGAAATTCTCATTAAAATGTATTGTAAATTGCTGCTGGGATAACAAATGTTTTTTCTGAAAGAATTTTTGTTTGTTTGTCCGTCATTATTTATAAATAATTCAGGCTTTGTCTCCTCATGAAAATACAAATTAATAAATTCTCTTCTAATCTTCCCTAATTTTGTGCCTCAGCTTTATGGCATGCAAAACATAAATTTAGTTGTTCACAATCGAGCTTTCAAACATTTATTAACCAAAAGATCAATATCCTCTAGAAGGATTTAAAAATTGTCACGATGACTATTATATTTTACGGAAGGAAATAAGAAATCATTATTCATTATTATATTCATAATAATCAATATTATTCATCAAATAAAAACTGAATCTCATAAACGGAAATTCCATGTTATCACGCTAAAGGATGCATGGTTTGTTAGTTAATTTGGGCCTGATCTTAATAATCCAATTATGCATATGCATTTTATTGCTTTAAAAATCCGGTGTAAATTGAAGTCTATCACTGACTGGTGATTAACGAATTGAAATCGGCCCTGAAATTTACCACCTACCTTCAAGTAATAAAAATACAATGAACAGCTCTTTCAAAGTTCTATGTCAAGGTTTTGATCATTTGGAGTAGAGATAATAATAATAATAAATAACATTCATTTTGAGATATTCCTTTACGCTGCTTTTTATTCTCACTATTTTTATTTTGAATTATTTACAAGAGAATTTCAAATTAACCAATTATAAAAAAAACGTACTTGTGCGTATTAATCGCAAACCATTGGCGAATTTTTTGGCTAAATCCCATGGCAGTGGTGACCTTCAGTCTCCCCTTTCCCAAGCTACGCTTGATAGTTATATCGATGAGGTTCTAGTTTTAAAGCGCTGTAATTTCTATTTTCTATACATTTTTTGCGAATGCCATCTGCCGTCTATCGGAAACACTATCATGTAGTCAGATGATCAATTCCTTTTAAAATTTTCGAATTGGATTTTTAGAACTGTACAATAAATTTTAATCTGTAAAAAATTTCAAAATATGAATACAAAATAATAAACAGATCACTTGTATCTAAAAGATTGTGTCGAATATAAGCTTTAAATTTAAATTAATTTTAAAAATTTAGAATCCCATTAATAATTGAAATAAAACGTTAACTAAAACCTTTTTAAATGAGATAAGTCCATTAATGATTTTCTTTTGTTAATCTACGTATTATAATTTACTAATACGTAATATTGCATAAATATTTGTTCATTTTATCATGGTGTTGTGAAATTCGTGTTACAATTTCAAATGTTTTTAATTTTATCAATAATTCTGATGTCATAACTAATTGTTAGGAATAGTTTCAAACGAAAACCGGATTGTCATTTCAATTAAAAAATTAACTTTCCATTTTCTCAAAACTAAATTTTGCTTTTGGAATTTACTTTGAAATTAATGAAAATAAAGCTGCAATGTTATTTCTATTTAAGTGATTCATGCTTTGCTCACAGTATTTCTTCGAATCAATTTTAATACTTTACATTGTTTCCTATTCCATATTATGATTACAGTTATGGGTTACTATTATTTTAAAATACTGCATTTATCTTTGTAATTCGGAAAAATATTACTAACAAATAGTGATGATTATCTTTCCCTAAACTGTTTTATTTTCTCTACTACGATAAAAGTTTATCTTTTTTGCAGTTATATTTTTTTCACGTTTGCCACCTCATATCGAACTCTGTGTAAAAAACAAAAATCACAACTTAGAACCCTGTAAAGCATCATTTTTAGTTTTTAGCTGTTTTTGCTTCAGCTATCTTGGCCACTTTGCGCAGATTAAAGTCGTAATTTAGAAGCTTATTTTAATGGCTAGTAGCAAAGAAAGAGTATCACGGAATGCTCTTTGTTGGAGGTATGACACTTTTTTTTAATCGCTATACAATAATATGTTAAAGTGCAAAATAACTTTGATAAATATAGTCGCTCCAAGCCAAACTCGGACATCAAAGAAAGGATACAAATTCAGTCAAAATTTGTAAACTAAAAATAATAACAAAGTTAAATGAAATTTAAATAGTATATTTATTGCAATTATAATAACAAATAACAAAAATTATAAATTAATTCATTTTAAACAGAAATTATGGCAAAAAACAAAACAAAACAAAAAAATAAGACACAAGCCAATCTCGGACGGATAAGAAGATTTAAGATTTTAAAAACTAGTTAATATTGCAAATGAATTATTATTTTGTCTTGTTGCTTTTTTATAGCTATTCTAAGATGTTTAGGCACAGGTTTCACATATATTTCACAAAAATTAAGTTTAATATTTTCTTATTCTTGCAAGAATAATACTCTTTTCAATTCATCTGTACAAGAAATGGCGTGTTCCCAGATTGTTTCCTTAAGATATTCCAATAAATTTGCGATGGGATTTATACTGAAACAAAAATAACGTTTTTTTTTAAAAAATAAGATGCATCATAAAATTAAGAAGTTAACTGAAATCGTAATTCAAAGAATTAAAAAAAAATTAAGAATGTTCAAGCAGTATTAATTTTCTTCTTTTTGATCACCGATGATTGAAAAGATTTTTTTATGGAAATTCATACAGTAAAATTCAAAATAAAAAGAGGAATTTGAATTAAAAATCAGAGTTTCAGTAGAACGGTCATAATGAATTAATCCTTTTGTTTAAAGGGAAAATTTTTACAAGCTGTATATATCTAAACTTGTGTAGTGACATGGCTTATACGGTGAGTGAAGACCACTAGAATGAAGTTCTTTTTTGTGTTGCCAACGAAAATGCTCTTTATAATAGCAGTATTATTCATCATTTCGGAAAAACAATTATTATATTTTTAGAAATAGGAAATAATTATTCGAATGCGAATATCATGATTCGAAACCTAGCTTATTATTGAAGGACGTATGATGGATGTCGGATCAAAGAAGAAATATATAACCACGAATAAAAATTATGGGACCCTGAAAGCCATTATGTGTTTATGTTGGGAACGAGATTACATATAATAGTTTAGTTGCCCAGTTGGCAGCACCTGTTGAAAATTAGATTTCAGAGAAAAATAAAGAAATGTGGGTTGATACCTTTCAGTCTAATTTAATACCTACGAAGTAACATTTGGTGCCGAAAAAATACTCAGGTAAGTCATACTAAACTTTTTAATTTAAATTTTCGAACGAACCCGAATTATAATGTTAATCATTAAAGAGAGGCAGAATTTAATTAAACGTAACAAACAACACCACGCGTCGCCATTGCGAAACTCAACGAAGGTGAGGTATGTGACCACGAATAAAAATTGAGGGATCCTTCAAAACTTTTATGTCTTTCAAAAAGTTACGTTAACGCTAAATTTACGTTAGCAGCACGTTAAACGTTAACAATAACTGAACATGCAAGTTCTGCATCTTCAATTAATTAATTTTTATCGTATTTAGGTATTATAATCATATATTCTTTTGAAAGTGTTATGTGATTTTTAAAAAAAAAATCTATGAAAGAGAACAACATTTATTTATCATCGGTATGAGTTATGATTAATGGATATGATGTGGTTTATTACATGCAGTTCTTATCTTTATATGTAGGATTTTTTTTATGTTTTGAAAAACAACTTAATATCATTAGCAGTTTTAAAGTTAAATATAATTTTAACGCATGAAGAATAAAAAAAATCATAAGATTCTGTATTAGTTTAATCGGAAGAGAAAAATTATGAAGCAGGCAAAAATTCCACGAGATATAACTAATAAATTGAGTAAAAAGTGCCCACAAAATCTAATTTAATAAGTTTCCTTTTATTATTGATTACTATAAAGCGTTTTTAAAAATGTTTTCATTCAGAAAAAATGGTGTGCTTACTGGTGCAGCTTTTCATCGTAAATGAGCAACAAACGAATGAAAGAAAAATTAAAAGCACTTGGTTGTTTATCCAAATGAATTAATTTCTGTTGTACTGCATTCGAAGTTTTCGAATTGTACCCCTAAGGAATCATTGTACAATAAATCGCATTTTGATAATTAAGTCAAATTCATTCAAGCAAGTGTTTGTGCCTCTAATAATCCATTGGTTTCTTTGTTATTCAGTTGCTACTTTTTAGAAAATTAAATTTGATTCAAATGAAGATTTTTTGATAAAAAATGTCTCTCATTAATTAATTAATCTCTTCAATTTACACGTAATTGATATTTTTCTTTGAATATTTAGAGAATGAATAACACTAAGTTTCTAATAGAAAACTATCTAACTTCTTTTTTTCCGTGAAAATATCGTACAATAGAATTTAAAAAATAATTAAAGAAATTAAATCTCAAGCCTTACAGCTTAATCTTCTTGTTCCTAATAGTAAGTATTTATGCGAGGGCAAGCAATGAATCTTCTGTACTCTTTTGTTTAATTAGATTAAATCTGTTTGGGGGCAAATTAAGATTTTGGGATTAAATACATATTAACATATCAGATACATATTAATATATTAAATACATATTGACAGATTAACAGATCAGAATCCAAAATCCAAATTTTCACACCACATCAGTGAAAGGATTTTCTCACAAAATGAACTCAATCGAAATCACTCCCGCACACATAATAGCTTTTGGAGGAATCTGGTGTCGAACCCACGATCCTCCGATTTCGAATTGCAGATGGTTAGTGCCAATAATACGCTTAACTGTATTTCTTGCTCACATAAAATAACTCGCACTGATTTATTATACGTGTAAATTTGTAGTGCATCTGTTCGAGATTACATTATAGTTTTCTTTATGTAGGAAAATATCTAGAAAATTTAATCTCTTAATAATCATAAATACTCAAATCGAATTCTGCATAAATTCGCTAAATTTATAAAATTCGAAAAAAGGGTTTTTTTCCCTAATTTTTTCTTTTGTCAAGATAAAAATTATAGATAGAAAAAACTTTCAATCTCGGCAAAAAAAAAAAAAAAAAATTGTGATGTAAAATTGATATTCTGGTTAATTCGTCTTTATTTATATTTAATTAAATTTTGTTTCGTAATTATTTTGCTAATGAATTTAAATTATAATCTGGGAGTTATAATAATAGAAAAATTTGAATTATAGAAGATATTCATTTAGAAATAGTTTATAGAAAAGGTAGACGACTCAGAGAAATTCTTTTCATTTTTCGAATCACTCTCTTTCTGTTAATGGTTCTTCATCTCCAGGAACTGTTTAAGGTGCATACTTTAGATTCTAGTTTTAAAACCAGCATTTTCGACATAGGAAGGGAGGATGCATTTCTCAGTGAAATGTTGGATTCCTCCTTTAAGGTCTAGTCATCATATTTCTTATCATTTGGTAAGCACGCGTCATGCTATTTAGGAAAGTACGGCTTACCTAAATGTTTCAAAACATTTAGGTAAACTATACATAATGTTTTAACGGGTAGTTTCAAAAATAAAAGTATTTATACAGAAAGCAATGGTGAATAATTACTGAAAAATAATAAATCTAAAATTTAAAAAAATTCTGTTTTACCCATACATTTTCAAATAAAGGCATTCCGAAAGAAGGAATTTCGCAAGTTATATTTCTATTATATTTTATTATTAATTATAAATTTATATATTTTAATTTATATATATATAAATTTTTATATTTTATTAATACAAATTAAAGAAAATTGTAGAATTGTATGATTCTCATGACTATTTTTTTTCCTTAATTAACAATCAATTGATTTTAATTAAATTTTGCATGTCGTATGAAGGTACCTTATTATAATGAATTTGAGGACAAACTTAATTTTAGATTTTATAATATTTTTACGAATTTGTATTTTTTATATGCTCAATAAATATTAGGTAAGATAATTTTATAGATACTTTTATATCTGTATGAATTCTAAGTAAATTACTCCCAACTTTGCTGACTTTGGACAGAAGGATCCAAAATATTCGAGAATCTTGACGATAGCCCTGCTAAGATTCGAGTTCCACCATTTGCTTTGAAATATTTGATATTCTGTCACGGGAATTATAAAAATGAAAGTGCTTAGATGAGCAAGTCGAATCGTATCGAATGAAGTAGTCGAATCGAAAGGAAATATAATCGTCTGACTTTTCTTTGAAGTACTAGTTTGCAGCAAATTTTTAGAGTTTTGTGTTACAGTTGCTTATTACCGATTTGATACTTGTTTATTGAAAATGCTGTTTTCGGTACACTGTGTACCGAAAACACTTCGGTACACTTAGGTACTAAAAGTGCCTAAGTTTTTTGTTACTTAGGCACTTTTTTCATGTGGAATAAAGCTTCGTTAATTTTTTATTAAACCTTTTCAGCTCACGGATGGATTTTGAATTTTTTCTTTCGTAACTATATCGATAATATTGGATTGAAATGTATTAAAATCTAGAAAGAAGAAAATTGTAAGAGAACTTTTTCAGTTTTTAGAAAGTTAGTTTAAAAAAGTTTACCCACCTGAACTGCCCTGCATACCTTTTTTTTTTTTTTTTTCGCTTGCTAATGATTGGTTGCTTCCTAATGATTGTTTTAAGATTTACTTGCTATTGAATTGGATTCTTCTTATTTTATTTTTAGGGGTTGAAAAATATTTGCATAAAACATGAGCGCATGCAACTTTAGTACTGAGATAGTAGTCGCCCATTGTATTTAGAAAGTCATTTATGATATAACAGAAAATTAACAATTTTTCCATTTGTTGATCAGAATATAATACAAATATAATACAAAATACGTATAATGCATTTTTAAATGAATAGAGTACATTAATATCGTGTCAAGGAATATTTTTGTTATAAAGATATTTTTAAAGTTTGACAATGAGTTTAAAACACATGGTCATTTAAAACAGGTATCGACCTTGAACACTATTGGACAGTTGAAAAGTCACAATCATCTCTTGTTGTTAATAACAATAAAAAAACCTTGCAAAAAATGTCGTTAAATTTTTTGAAAAGTTTTATTAATTATATAATTAAATTTCTTTTCATCTATCATAAGATTGGCGATTAACTGACTTCTCGGAGGTATTGTTTCTTCTCCATTTAATTCAATGAAATCGTTTAGATATAACTCCATCTCAAGGATTACATCAAACTTTAGACGTTAAAATCATATTACTTAAATTGTCTTGCATATGTTTCACTAATTATGTGAATGAACCTTTCTGTTGAATCTTTCCCATGACATCACAGCATTATGAAAAACATAAATGTGCACTTTATTTATCTTCTAAATTACGCGATATTGTAACTATTTTTAATTAACTATAAAATGCACAAATGTTAAATAAAATCCTTCTTCCTTAGCCCTCCTGCAGTTGCCAATCAGTCCACTTTCTATTGCATCACGAGTTTTTTGCAATTTAGTATGTTTATTTTTAAGATTTAAGATTTTTATTTTATCATATTATCGTGTAACATATAGTGTCAGTTCAAATATTTGAACTTATTTGCAAACAACGCATCTAAATAGTGGTTTTAAAAAATTACGCAGTTACAGGGTTAGCTTTCAATATTAGAAAACAATCAAGCGATTAAATATTTGATGAAATAATGAGAATATTTTGAATTTCAGTCTACACTGTAATCTCTTATTGAAAATTTTGCAACAAATATTTTTAAAAATTATCAAAATTAGAGAAAAATTTGCATGACTGTTAAATTGGTATCATAAAAAAGACTATTATTTAAACTTTGAAAGAGTGCAAAAATTAATTTTGTGGAATATTACCGTGGGAAACCCACAAAAGTATCTCAATTTTCAATTAATTTAAATTAGATAAAATTTGAAGAAAAGGCTTCGATGTGAGTTTACCTATTCTCAAAAGTATATGTCTACGTCTAGTACTTGTGCGTCAGTCTAGTCTGTACTGCTCTAACACACACACACACACACACACACACACACACACACACACACACACACACACACACACACACACACACACACACACACACACACACACACACTCACTGCCTTCTTATTGATAATTAACATTAGAGATTAATTAACAATATAATTTCATACAATTATATTAAATATTAATTAATACACCATTTTCTTATTTAATTTTCAATATTTACGCCACTTTGTCAATAACCTTTTTTGTATGAAAATATTATCGAAAATTTTTTCTACCAAAAAGGGATTGCGAATTAAATGCTTTAGAAACTCGGAACTAAAATTTTCATTTCATTTTTCGTACATGGAAATCTTTCCCCATATCGGTTGGATCGATTCTTCAATCTAGATGCATCTTTTCTATCATTTCAACATCTTCTCTTAAACATCAAAACACTCCCCTCTTTTCTTGCTACAAGAAACAGGAAATTTCAAAAGACAGATTTTTGTCACTCATTTCTCCTCAAAATAAATATCCGCTGCCTCCATAAACGCAAGTCCTCCGGTCCTCTCTTGCGACGCAGTGTAGCAGCTCGGATATCTCAGCTCTATCCAACATACATCTGCATCAATATCGTGAATCACACGGCGAGACGAAGGAGTCGAATTTATAAACCAAAGAATTGCTCGTCTTTCAGCTCCATGGGCTCAGAATGGGGAATAAAGGGCAAAACGAGCGAATATGAAACTGAGTTATGATTCGGAAAACGCGATTCGGCGTGCTGTAGTTTGTGTGGCGATCGCCAAGAAGAATATATTTGCGATGAAAGGATCCGAATAAAGGAGTGATTTATGCTTATAAATGAATTTGTGCAGGATTTGATATTAATCTTGCTTTATATCTGTCGCAGTACATTTTAATAAATACCGCATGCAAGCACAATTTAATAAATCCTGCTCTACTTTCATTATTTTTTTTTTGTTTTTGTCTTCAAATTGAATTAAAATATTTACTTGGCATTTAGCCTCGTGTGCATATTAGATTTGAAAAATAAAAAAAGGGACAAGTAGCAGCGTGTACGTGATGTCTGAAGTGTTTATGAAAATAACACGAAATATTTTCATTTGAAAAATTAATTAGAATTGAATTATTAACCCTTTTCACTCGGATGGTGCCACCTCACTCACCATTCAAGGAGATGCATCATTTTGACGTGCTATTTATTTTTCAATTTTGATTGCTAAAAACACCTACAGAATGATAAAAAGATGTAGATAAATTTTTCAAAGAAATTCGACTTTATATATATATATATATATATATTAGAGTGATAAACAGATCTTTGTATTAGGTGAATAATTATGCATCGAATTACTTTTCCGAGGGCAAAGGTTATTTCACTTTTTCAAGATATCTTAGTCACGAAAACGCGCTTGTGATTTTAAACTGTTTTCTCGCTGTTTGCCGATTAATTACAATGTTCATGATATTCTAATATACTTTTTAGATTAATTTTAAACAAAATACTGCGTTTTAGTGAGAATTGGGAATGCTATATCAGAAGTATGTAATAATTCTGTATAAAGATATATTTATCGCTGTAGACATTGTATTAAGAAAAAATGTTAGAGTAATTATATAGGATAACATTGATTTGTTCATAAAGTCGTTATTATTGTCGGCATAATTCCTTTTATTTCATAATGTTTTAATTTCTCTCTTAAATTAATTTTTAAATGATATTTATTTTATCGTAAATTGAGCATAATCCCTTTGACTGATGTCTCTGTCATTCTTGTAAGTTTCACATTATTTAAAGCGAAAAAAAACTATTGACAACAGGAATAAAGTATGAGATTAAAAATAAAATTTTTTCATCCACTTTCATTTTAAAATATGAATATCAATTTCAACAAATTTCAATTTTGTTTTTAAAGCTTTGTTTGAAATCAATTAAAAGAAAGCTGCAAAAATTAAGCCAAAATTTTTTCACGAATTTTACATATTTTACTTACTTTTCTCTATAATAATTTTCCTACTGTTACTTTCCATAATTATTTATTTTATATCGCATATAATAAAATCAAACCAAAATAAATAATAAGTTAAATACTATATTTCGTTATTTAGTTAAGGAAAGTAATACCATTAAATATTTTATCATTTAATCTATATTCTTCCATAAGCTTTAACACTTCCACATATTTTCATAATAAGCCATACATTCTCTATAGATCAATCGGGTTTCTTGATGTTAAATAATATCTTTGCATAATATCTTTTGCATATTATCGCCATAATATATTTTTCATAATATTTCTATCAAGATACACATTGGTTAATAGCTACAATTTTGAACTTGTGCTTCCCACAAATTCTTTCATTTCCTGTGCTGGAATAAAAGAGCATTTTCTGCAGCTTTATTTTCTTCACGTTTTTCATTTCGCAGCGAGCTCATTGAATGAAATAAAAATCGCAATTTAGAGCTCTGAAAAGCATCATTTTTAGTTTTTAGCTGTTTTTGCTTCAGCTATCTTGGCCACTTTGCGCAGATTGGAGTCGTAATTTAGGAGCTTACTTTAATGGCCAGCCGCAGCGAAAGAGTACTGCAGAGTGGTCTTGACTAGTGGTATTAAACCTTTTTATTGCTGTACAATACATCCCATTATTTTGCATTTATCTCGTAAAGTAAGGTTCGTACGTGTGAGAATTTAACGAAACACACTGACCTCCCAGTAGTTAAAGTGAATGGAAAAATAATTTTAATTTATAATTTCGTAAAACTCTTGATAATTTTTATAATCAATGAGTAAATGTTTTAATTAGGAAATTACTTATATTAAAAATATAGAATTCTATAAGAATTGCTTATTGTTGTATAATCCTCCAATGTTACAAATTAGAAATGTATGAATCGCATGTTCCTTTTAAAAAGTTGTTTATCGTTCATTTCATTCATGTTTTTGTAATTTGTAGATTTTAAGGAATGTAGTCACTATGCGTAGTTAAGATATGTTTTAATTGCTAGTTGTACGGTAAAAAAAATGTAATAATTTTCATATTGTATAGAACGTAAGGAGATATTAGCGTTGGAACAATTCTTCTAAACA
This sequence comes from Argiope bruennichi, assembly GCF_947563725.1. Lineage (NCBI taxonomy): Eukaryota > Metazoa > Arthropoda > Arachnida > Araneae > Araneidae > Argiope > Argiope bruennichi. The sequence continues at coordinate 84,686,563 of NC_079152.1, forward strand.
GAGAGGAGCATTTGCTTATAAAGGAGAATGGTAATCTAAAACTGTGAAATAGGAATCTACTACATTATTAAAACATGATAGAAATTATAATATACAGAGGGAGTCCAAAATGATGGAAAATCACACAAAATGAAGTGTTTTGCACCTAATATGGTGTGGGAGCCCCTTGGCAATTAAAACCGCCCGAATCCTCCTTTAAATGGATGTATGCAAGTTCTGTATGATGGTAAGTGGGATGTTGTATCATTCATCAAGCAAAAACTGCTCCTGGAGAGACACAGGAAGAGTATAACGGAATTTTACTCTTTCTTCCAAAGCAGACCAAAGGAGCTCTATGAAGTTTAAGTCCGGTGATTGGGTTGGCCACGGAAAGTGTGTAATTGAATCTTCACGCTCCTAAAATCATGGTTGAACAGTTCAGCTGCGATGAATCGGGGAATTATTTTGATAAGAGCAATCACCAGACAGAAACAATGTCTGCGCCGTAGAATGCAGTTGGTACACCAAAATAATGACATAGTCATTGCTAGTGACCTGTCCATGTAAGGTGATAAGGGGATTTACTCCAAACCATTATGGAACCACCTTCATGCTTCACTGTGAGAAGGAGGTAGTCTGGGTTATAGGCTTCTCCGGAGGTTTGCCTGACGTACCCCCCACCCCCTGTGGGGAAATAGGGAGAAAGTGGATACATCGGAAAACAAGACATGTCTCCATTGATCTGCACATACAAATGCTACCCATATGCCCTGCATGTCTGATAACCAGTGCTCAATCAATAAAGTGGATTCAAACATTTTATTTGAAATCAATGCATACAAAAAAAAGCTCTCAACAGTAATTTAAATTTTACAATAATTCACCTAGAGTCAAGAATGCTTTACCTATTTATTATTTGATGCTGCAGTATTACTTATCGATTACATTTATGATTTTGACCGAACTATAAATTATGAATGCCGTCCGAAAATGCTTTAAATATACTCAAAATTTGCCGTTTAGTTAAATAAAGTGAAGCGGTATGCAATTAAATGGAATTTTAATAACTTTTATAATGACTGGCCTTGTAGCAGGGATCAGTTTCAAATTGAAGGATTAACAGATTGGGGGGAGGATAGTGAATTTTGTTACATATAAATTAGAATGCAAAGACAAAAAACAAAAAAAAATCTCATTTATTTTTTTCGTATATTATTATAAGATTATGCATTTTATGACTCATTATATGCTTAAAAAACCGAATAATTCTTATTTAGATATTCTTTTCCTCTGATATTGGAACCGAAATATGACACAGATTATACATTGATGGTGACAAGACTTCATATTAAATCTCCTTCATTGGTAAATTTTTACGGTTTCGAGTGCTTAAACACCGGCAAAATTGATAGACTTGGTACAAATTTAAATACAGATTTACAATTTCTTATTCTTCTAAATAAGTGCGCTCTTGAGTTTTCATTTTCAAACATCTAGGATAGTTAGACCGACAAACTTCCAATAATCGTTAGTTCTAATTTCGCTTGAATTTGAAAAAGCCCGTATACCAAATTTTATTCTTCTAGATCACTTCTTTTTTTAGTTGTCCTGTTCACTGGACATACATTCGTAGAAAAGTTCTTCTGATTCAGAGAGATCTAAAATGCGGAGATTCATCAAAATTTAAAGGTTAAATTTTTTGATTATTAAAAAAAATGTTATGAACATCTTTGCAGTTTTTAAATTTCATCGATGTTTAATGACACTTACAAGTATGCGATTTAAGACGAAACATAAAATTAATGTTCATATAACATATGCAATCAATAAGAGTGTTTTTTTTCTTATTTAATGTATGTGTAAAACTTTCGATAAGTTTTTTTTCTTCTTATGTGTAAAAACTTTCTTATTTTAATGACAAAAGTTTCTCACGTTATTAAAAATTCTTAACGACATAAGGCAAAAATCTAGTGTTTTGCACAGAATTTCTTAATATATTACATGATTAATTATCCTTTTAATTTAACATTGATCGAATGATTTTTTAAGTTATTAAAAATGCCTTATAATTTCTGCATTTGTATCAGAAGTATATGCCTTTTAAATGTAAGTGCGCTAAATAGAAAACAAAGAATTTTAATTTACTAAATCAATAGGGAGAAGAGAAAATCATAAAGTGGGCAACAATTCTCAAAGGGACTAATGAGGAAATGAGCAAAAATACTCTCAAAATCTAATTTAATAGGAGTTTCCTTTTATTATTGACTACAATGCTTTTTTTTATAAAAATTTATTTTCACACAAAAAAAAAGAAAAAAAGACTGCTGATTTTATGAAAGGAACAGTTACTTATCCACCATAAGTAAATAGCGGTGGAATTATAATTTATCAACAATTCCAAGCGGTTTAAATTGTATTGTATTTGAATGGAAGCTTCTAAATTTAATTCATCGGGAGTCAGAATAAAGAATTAGATTTTTGATGATTAAACCAGTTTCATTCAAGCAGATATTAAATATCATTAACCATATTCATTCATTTATTTATTCTGTAGAGCCAGAGCATTGACTTTGGAGGAATAAGCAAATACCTAGAGGCATAGTTTTCATTTTTTACATTATTTTTAAGGTAATTTAATTTTGTAGCTTCATTAAATGTACAAGAGTAATGCATTTGAATTAATTCAACTTAAAATCAAATATCTTTAAATTTTAGGAACAGCATTCCCAATAAGCTACATTTTACAGATTTAAATTTATATTGCTTTATAACTCTAAAAAAATAAGTTGCTTTATAATTTATAGAATACCCGATTCTATTATTATTATTTAGATCGAGTTAACATAATTTAGCTTAATTTAAGTTTAAATTTCAAATCTTTTTTGGACTCCAGATCTTACAACGAATCCTTTTGGAAAGTAGACCGCAATTAAATAAGATTTTATTTCACTTTGAAAATATTTGCTCACTAAAACTATTTGCATAGAGATTAAACTAAAAGTATCTTGTTTTATAAGATGGGGGGAAAAACGGGAACTCCGAGACTTGTATGTTTTAAGGTTCCAAGAGTTTAATTTGGCCTTGCTTCTTATCAGGAAACTAAATTTTATTTAATTTGTGGATAAATATATTTATTACTATTCTTTTATTAAAATTTTTGCTATTATTTTTGTTATTTACAAATAAAAATTAAGTATATAATTTTTCATAAAAGCTTTTTATCATTTATTAATTAATGACAATTATAAATTATTATAGTAAAAAAACAATCTTCAACCAAAAGATTTAATTTTTTGCTTGTATAAAACCCCCTAAAAGAAAAATAGAAAGAAATAGATAGAAAATTAATACCTTAAACATTTTACATTCACAACACAGATAATTAAGCTATATTTTTATTCTAGCCAAAACTCTGATATCGTGTATTTGGTATTGTTTAAATAAGTTCAATAATCATTTTGTTTTTAAGCCGCAATAAAGCAATTTAGGTAGAGATCTTCGATAGAGGCAAATTCAGATCGTTTCCATATGACTAAGACGTTCCTTTCTGTTGCAACATGTTTACGGATTTCGATATTACTCCATTGGAAGAATATTTGTCCCAGATATATTCAACTTGCATTAGAGCTATGTTAACCAATTAATTTTTTCATCCTCTTCGGAAAATGCGTATCTAAATTGTCATAAACATATATAGATTACATAAATATAATAAATAAATAATTATTAATATAATAATAAACAATTATATAAATATAATAGTCATTGAATAAATTCGTAATAATGCAAATTGTACTTTTTCCCTGAAGACTATACTAATCAAAAACCATTAACTGGTTAATGCAGTGAGTTGTGGGGTAAAATAATTTCTTAAATGGTTAATATTACATAATTATTTTAAATAATTATTTAAGCCTTTTTTAATATACCACGTTTATAAAGTAGATTTAAAAGTTTAAAATCATTTCTCCTAGCTCTGTACAGATTTATCTCATTGAGTCCTGACCTTGATAGAATGACTTGAAAATCTTCAGTCAGAGAATTTTTAAAATTCCCTTGATGTATTAAATTTTTTTTTATCTAAATAATCGTTTTAATTTTTAGTCTTGCGGAAAGTTATCTTAAAATTTTGCACCAATTTTAAAATAACTTTCCGAAAAGCTAACGACTTGCTAACGGATCAGCTGTCTATAAGAAAAGTTTTTAATCGATAGCAAAATTTGTGCCGAACTGGGAGACAAAAAAAGCCAGCTAATGTATTGTCATACAGTTCTGAACTGTATTTAAAATTTCAAATCTCTAACTCATTGGGAAGCTAGATTAAAATCGATTGCACAATTTATACCTAAGAAACAGGACAGAGCCCAAAGAAAGTTAATAAAAACATGTTCAAAAAAGACATTTTGTTTCTCAGTAGTACCAGAATTTTAAAGTCAGAGGTGAAGTTTTACGCTTTGATCATATTGCATAACTGAGAAATATGTTCTTTCTCTTTTTATTAATAGAAAATTATGAAGGTGTGAAGCCAGGTTAAAGAGCAGTATAATGTGAAATCAAATAAAAATAAACAACAACAACAATAATAATAATAAGATAAAAGATAAAGGCAAAGCAAAATGTTAAGTCAAATGAACAAAAGCGAAACTCAGTTGAAGAAAGGGAGGGAAAAAATTACTTGTCCAAGCAACAAATCGAAACTGGTAAAATCTGAATTTAGACAGCGAAAAGTTAAACGGGAGAAATTATTGCTTTTCACATACAGATGTATCATTTTGCGATAGGCCGTGACACCTGACAGTCGAATTACGAATGCTTTCCAGTGTTATTCAATGCGAGTTCCGTTTTAAGCTTTTCTTTCTTATTGGCTCATTTTCTATTTTGTTTTCACTACAATAATAATGTTTTTTCCTCATTTTCTTTAACAATCGAAATCTCAGTGCGAAAGACTGAGTAAACAAGAAAAAGAAAATATAAATGCTTAAAATAATTTCAATGATACTGTATCTCCGCAGCTCTAATGGCTGATTTTCCCATTGGTATCGCCTTTTAAATCCCTAATCATTAATCTAGTCATGACGCTAAAGTTGCGTATTATGAATATCACGACACTGCATTTTTCACCATTTTATGATATTACGCATTAATATATTTTTGGATCATACTTGTGAACAATTCTTTCGATTTAACAGCGTGTGCTTTATATTCCACCAAACAAACACATTTTTTCTCTTAGCTTACCTAGATGCATTTCTGCAAAATTTTGACACAACAGAAAATTATAGATTTAGAGAATTTGATGCATTTAAAATAGTAATTAAATGTTGAATAAGTCATCGAATTTCAAATGTAACTAAGTTTGCTTCTTTTTATCTTTCTCAAGGAGCGGTAGAAGTTCGGAAAGGGAGGTATCAGGCTCTGTGTGGTCAACCTCATTTAACCTTGGCTAGTATGACGATTATGCTCCAAATTAAACCTTGCGCAGTTTTAACTCTAGATGGCATGACTTTTCATTTTTTTTACGAGAAAATATGTGTTTTGAATAACTGTATATAATTTAGAAGAATTATTTAAAATTTTTAGGTTATTTTTTTTTTATTTTGAAACAGTCACGTAAAGCTCATAAATGGAAATAAAAATGTGTAGTGAAATGGCTACAAGATGAATTGTAAGGTTAAAAATGATTTTAATCTAATGAAATGAAATAAATCAGAACTACCTGCTTCTATAGAATTCTGTAAGTGTTTTAGAAAAACTTTGAAGTGTGATTTTCTACATAAAATGTTTTAACAAAGATTTAATAATGTATTTGAAAATCTTTTTTTGTACATTTTTGATATAAGTATGCACGTTGAAAATAATAATGAAAAACATAGAACACATTTAAAAATAAATTTATCAATCTATGGAAAAAAATAAGTGCAAAAGTGAACCAAATGAAATTAAAGAAAAATAATAATTTCCAAGTATCTGAACGCAGAAATGGAAGAAAGCAAAAAGTTCATGGGAAGTATAAAACTCTGCTTCTCCTGACCTCGAAAAAGTTTTCTCTGAACCTCTAAACATCTCGAGAAAGTGTCGTGACGGTTGAATAGACGCTATGCTTTCTGTAATGCAGCGTGCCCCTTGGCGACGGTTGTCAGTATCTTCCACAAATGATATTAAGTGCAATGGGCCGTGGGTTTTCTGGCTGATAAGAGTTCGGCTGGACACAAAGATAAAGCTAGCGAATCGATCGGGGATTGCCCCTGTTGCTTCAATCCTTCCAGCTATTTTAGATTTGTAAATAGCTACACATAAAAAAAAAATGTGATAGCATTTAAACGATTTCATATTTGGAGGGAAAAAACATTATAAAGTGTTGTTTGTTGGAGGATTGTGAAAAAGTAAAGTCTTTTTGTTCTTTTCTAGTTTGAATTTGGATTTATAAACTCAGCTTAATTCAGAGAACGAAATAAAACATAAAGTGTACGTTTTAAAGTGGAGTAGTAGGTGAAAAATGCTGCAGTTAAGATAAATAAATAAAAGGTTTTACAACCATATTATGTATAATACTTTTTTTTACTATTGGAGGATATAATTTAATTTTTAATATTTCCCGAAACCATATGACACACGAAATTAGTGCAATTATTCCAATTATTCATAAATATTGATATATTTAGAAATATATTAATAAGAATGTAATGGATATGAAAGCACTTTTGAATATGGAAATTAATTATTGAAACCTCGTTTTTAACTTTTGCTATACATTAATTCGTTTTATAGAGATTTTATGTATTTGTCTTGAAAAACTTGATTCATAGATTCGGTTTTTGAATTTCTGATACGTTGCTTTTAACAGAATAAATCATCATTAGAAACAGGATCTCACATTTCGAATTAATTTTTTTATTCTCTGAATGTTTTTCCCATTCTATTACTAAGTTACTCAGAGAGCCACAAGTTTCTTATAATTCGTTATGGCTTCAGGTTTAATAAGTTAAAAATTTAAATAGGGGAATTTTAATTATTCACATGTAATAACAGGATACCCATAAATATCGCAAGAAATTATATATTTTATTAATTTTGGGGGCTCTAAAAACAAAATTTAAGTAAAATATATTTTCTTAATTGATGTCTGGTTAAATAGAAATTAAAGTAACGAATAATATCTTTGAACAAATTATAATTATTAATCACTTATTAATTGTGAGAAGTTCAGTGGTTCGCACTGTGCATGTAAGCATGTCAAGGCAAATCATATTCTTCTGTTCTCTATTTTGATAAAAAAAAAAGTAGTAAAAATTATTTACGTAAAAATAGTTATATAAATTTAATAATGATGATAATAATTCACATTGTAAAAATTTAGTTTTGTGAAATTCTTAAAACATAAGCATATTAACAAATTTCGAATTTCAAAATTAGTGTTAAAATTTAAAAGGAATATTGCCATATATACATCTCGTAAACTTGGAATGAATCAAGTTTTCGGACAATGGAGTGAAAAATAAACTAATGTAAGCCTATTATTATTACATATTCCATTTTTATACCCAATGTATGCATTTTATATTAAATATTATGTATTATCTGAATACATTAAAAAGATATTAATTGAAACTTAATAATAAATTTCCAACTAGGCAGACAAGTTTGCTGCCTTGCAGGACTGAGGGCGACTGCTTGCAAGTCGATTAAAAAATTGTTAGTATAATGAAGATGCCATAGATTTTACTAAATAAATGATTAACAAAATAAAAATTTCTATGAATTATAAAATATTAGAAAAATAGTAACACTTTGCCAATCGACCAAGCTCTTGTCTGTTTTATTATATTCACTTAATTATTTATAAGTACCAAAAATATGCTTAAATAATATTATATACTTTTCGTTCCAGTATTCAATTTTCGACGATTCTATCTCACTAAGGGGTAAGACGCGGAAGGATGAGCGCATTTACGGAATTCTTTGACCTTGATTCCCGCCCTATTAGATAATGTTTCGTTCATTTTTTCCCACGTGTGAGTATCGTCTCGTTTCTGACTTTATTATTTCATTTTAATTTAGTCTGCGAGTAATCCGAATTCCGTTGTAAACATCTCCTTTCATCTTTCCTTTCATCCCTATTTTGACAAATTAAACCCATCCTACGCATGCGCAAAAGCGCAGAAGGTAAATAATATAAACGTGGATGACGTGGTAATGAGTCGTGATCAATAAATAAATCTTACTTTTCCACTAATTTACTAAATCAAAAATTTACATAAAATAAATCATTATCTTATTGTTTATACTAAAAGTATGTTGAAAATATAAAAAAATATATTAAACGAATATTAAAATAGGAGCATTGTAACGTTCTTCGCTTAGAGTTGCGAACAGTCAAAATACACCACTGTCTGGAGCACATAATGCAACCGATTGGATTATAACAATAAAACCACAAAATAAATAAAATTGATTAACATCTACATGATGAAGTATGCAGATCGTTCATTCCTCTTTTGTGACAAAAACTGATTAATGTCCCTGCTCTAATCATTCATTAATTTCCATCTAAACTTTGTTTTTCTCTAGTGGTTTTAAACATAACCAAAAGGTTAATGCTCCCAAAGGAAGAATTAATAATTTTGAGGTGTCTGCTATATTTTTGAAAAAGAAAGTGAACGGAAATAATTTGTTAAAACTACTGACTAAAGGTTCAAAAATAAAAAAATTATTTCAGTTTGAAAAGAACTTTTCATTTAAATAATAGGAACAATTTTAAATATATCTTTAAATGACAGATTATTTTGATGGAGTTATGGTTATAAGGAGTTCTTAATTTCAAATGAAGTAAGTCTAGCAAAAGTTAAAAAAAAACTACAAATGTAAGAGAATATTGTAGCATATACAGAGAAGGTAATTAATAACGAATTTCTCGGTTTTATATAATATTTAATATATAATTTTTTTAAATAATTATATATTATATAATTTATTAAATAATAATTTTTATATAATTTTATATAATAATAATTATTAATACTTCAAATAATATTTAATCAAAAACGGGTTCTTGTTCATTAAACAAAGATGTGTAATTTCTTGATATTTGTTTAATATTTCGGGACATTTTTAATGTTTTTTAACTTTTGATACCATTACAGACAAGATAATTATAGTTGAAAATATCTATAATTGGAAAGAAAAATTGCTATAGTTGAAGTCAAAAATCATTCAATCTTTTCACTTCCATTTGGAGAGAAGAAAACAGTTTTTGAAGAGCTTAAATTTTGTTTCGCAATGTTAATTGAAAATGATTTTAAAAAATAGCTTCCAATTTTGAAATATAAATTGTCTTACGTTTTTCATATTTTCCGTTATATTTATTTTTAATAATAAGTCTATAAATGCATTATAATATTTCCTATTTTATAATATGACTACAGTTAGATATGAATTTAAGATATTTTATTTCATTTCTCAATGTTGAATTTAATATTGACTTATATGGATGTGCTGGAACGTAATACCCCCTTTGATTTTTTTTTTTCTCATACCGCAGCAAAATACTGCTTTTCTGCCGTTTTATTTTCATGTTTTCTATCTCCCTGACAACTCATTCAGTGAAATAAAATACGCAATTTAGAGCTCTGAAAAGCATCATTTTTAGTTGCTTTTGCTTCTGCTATCTTGGCCACAATGCGCTGATTAGAGCTGTAATTTAAGAGCTTACTTTAATGGCGCGCCGCAGTAAAATTGTACTATAGAAGACTCTCAGCTGGCTTTATAACTGTACAATACATCCCATTAATGTGTATTCCTCCATTTAAGATTTGTAGTGCATGAATTCAATGAAATATCAGAACCTTACCGTTGTTAATGAAAGGGCAAGATCGATTTAATATATAATTTCATAAAAACATTAAGGACTTCTACCAGTAATTATGACGAAATATTTTTGCATCGGAAAGTTTTATTTATTTTTAATCTGATGTATAATAAAGCTCAGTCAAACGTATATGCTGTAACGTCTTGATGATTTTGGCTTGGATAAATCATTATGAAAAGAAACACGAGACACAATTCTTATTTCTTTTCCAAAAGTATTGCAATCTATATTTATTGCCAGTAATTCAAATAGGCTTTTGATTGTTTGTCTGGAGCATCCATCCTACCATTTATGCAAAAAAAGACTAATTCAGATGAAGTATACTGATGCACATATTACATGGAGAGGGTTTATATAAATGGTTTAGCCATTATGTTTGCTCAATAAATTAATTTGAAATTAATTTCAAAATGCTCTAATAAATTACATATATCATATGAAAACTTTTAAAATTAAAAGAAAACTGCTATGTCTAAGCGTTGCTTATAAGTATGAAATAACACAAAAATTATTTATAAATTATTTACTTACTTGCTCAATTACAAATTTTTTTTATCTTCTCATATACATTTTTTTATAATTATCCTTATGGATTTTATGAAAGTAATCGTCCTGTGTGGTTAAATAAAGCCATTATTTATTGATACGATTATAATTTTAATTTATAAGAAATGTAAAGTGAGTAAAATTAGAATAATTATTCATTTGAATTTCAATGAAATATTTTAATCAACATAATTTTTTTAAATTAATTTTTCAAAAATTAAAAAAAAAAATCGAAAATTTTAAAAATACCTTATTTTTTGAGACACTATATTTAGTCTCACTGGGGTTGCAATACAGAAATCAAAAGGCTCAATCAAAATTCGGGAAGTGAAGTTAAGAGATGTGATTGAACCAGACTGACTTTGAACAGACTTTTGCAGCTTCAAGCATTTGCATAAAGAACGAGAATCCTTATAAAAGCATATCATCAAGCAAAATACCATCCAGATTCTTCCAGTTTTGAGTCGCAGGCATTTTGTTAATCTTTCATTACTAAAATTTCAAAATCTTACTAAGCGATGCACGTCAACCGATGATAAATTCTCTGCATTTAATGATGGATGTTGCAACATCTCTCATACTTCACTGCATTTCAGAAAAGATACACTTTTTAACAGCAATGTCACTCGCCATGTCTGACAAAGGCAGTTTGGATGTTTTGAGAGTCCAAAAATTAATTACACGACAGAGAATATCATAATAATGGGCAATCTTGTTGCTTTCAGCTTTAGTATCACGGAACTGACTTAGACACTTTGTTTCATTTTTAATGGCAGTATAGAAGATAACGCTTCATATTTTACTTCGCTAAGCACCAAGGCTGCCTTCTCAAAATTCTCGTCATTTAAATCCCATGTGAGTGATTATACATTTCTTTCTTCACTGCTTTTGTTTTAATCTCATTCTTTTAGCTCTTCAAGCTTTTTATTCACTAGAATAAAATAGTCTTTATCTTTATTTTAGTCTACTATGTTTATTTAGAGCATTTTGTCTATCTTTCCAAATAGCGCAACCGATTTAAAGGTATCAATTTTTACATCTCATTGAAATTATATTGTATGCGTCTTTTACTAAACTATTCTGAAAACTGTTTTATGAAATAATTAGTTATTTAGGAAGAAGGCACAATATCAGTGAATTATTTTCAGTTGAATATTTTCTGAAATCTAATATGAATTTCTAACTGAATCTAATATGACTGTATCTAATATGAAGCATAAATAATGGCACGAAATATCTTAATTTGTGATTGGGAGAAAACGCTTAAGATACATATATGAACGTATGTATTTACCATATATATATGTCTTGTTCTGCGAATTTGAAGAAAAACAATGGTTACGGCATATAGTAAAATTGCTGAACTGAGAAAAATATGGGAAACGTAGATACCGATCTTCTTTTGTACTAATTTTGCCTCATTATTAACTTCTGTTCTGTCCAGATTAATGAAGAATCATGAAATCTTCTTAGGTTTAAAAACTTTTTTAAAATGTTGTATCGACACGCTACAAATATGAGCAAGATATAGGATACATACCTAACTCCAAAATAAGGAGCTATGACTTAATATACGCGACACTTTATGGGAAACCGTCATCTTGGAGGGATCCATCACTCCCAATGCCGGTAACGCTCACTTTCTTGTTCGCCCAACTCGCACCCCCTTCACATCTCTCATATTGATCCAACTTGTTTGACATTGGTATCAAATTATAAAATGCTAGATATTTAAATTTTACTTAAAGTAGCAATTAGTTTAAAGGGCAGAAATCATTTGTAAATGTGTTAGTATCTTTGATTTTCTTTACTTTCATACATGGATGAAAATCAAAATGTATGTCCAAAATAAATGTCATCTAATTAGGAGTTCATAAAATTACAAGAATAAGGGACTAACTTTTTTATGGCTATAAATACATGCTGGTCTTAAAACATTTTCAAATTTTTTTAACGGCATGCTCTTTTAACACATAGGCATCACATTTCAGCCGAGTTGGATTTTCATTGTAATAATTGCAAACATCCTTCTAAAATTTCATAAATTTATGATGAAAAATTGCTGTGTTTTTTACGCGTTTGCACACTGATGTATATTGCACGGGAAAATCATACAAATATATAAATACAAACATTATTAATGCGCATTTGTAACCTGAAACAAAACTAGTTACCATTGGACGCCAAAACTATTCCTGCTAGGGAAAAACAAAATTATTAAGGAAAGAATCTTAAATGATTTAAATCTTTTTAATGAAACATTAAAGGACATAACACACGAAAAACAATAATAGGGCAAACAATTAATACAAATATTTAAGGAAAAATACAATTCTCGGGGGTATAAACATCATGTTTAATCTATGACTCCAGAACGCAGACTGAAGTTTTATCGAGCGGCCGCTGGGGGGCAAGTTGGAAAAGTTTCCGGTTACACATTGAGTTTCCATTCCACAAGCAATGTGTAAATAAGTCATTAATTAATAATAAATGAAGATACAAAGACTTTAAAATGTAAATAAAAGATTGCTTGTTATAGCTACCCAGGGCAATAAGGCCTGATTTCAACCTCGAAACGGCAACTTTTTTTGCCAGAATTTAATAGCTACAAATAATAGTACTCTTTATGAATTATTTATTAGTCTTTTTTTTATATAATTTTAATTTCTTAATAGTCTTGAGTAGCGGCTGTATGTTTCACAATCCTTGTGAATACATAAGATCTATAAATCTAGACGTGGAATGCGACGCTCATTTTTCTGCAAATTCTTTTGTGAACTACATATTAAATGTCAGTGTTTATACAGATATCTATTTTCAGATATTTATACAGATATTTCTGTTCTTGTTTAAAACCTGTCTTACTCTTACCAAAATTAGAAGCTGAAATCTGACAAGAAATTGAAATCGGAATCAAACATGCTGTTCCAAGAATTTCATTTTTCGACTAAAGTCTATTTTGCTGCTGTAATGCAACCATAAGGCCTTTGATGTAGAGTACAGATATTTTAATGTAGGTTCATTATAACCCTGATGTTTGAGTGTTTCATATGTTTCTAAACACTCAAACATAAGGTTCATCAAACATCAACACACTGAATTTGTGATGTTTTGGGATGCTGTCAGATAAAAGTTTTGGCAACAGTTCGGTTTCGAATATCTCTAATGCTTCAGCACCGCCTATTTTTCAATAAATCCAAATATCTTGCTGGAAAAATTGCCACTTTGTCGAAGTCTTTGTTTTGCTATTTTTCAAATATAAAGTTGCTTTCAGTGTAAATCTCTTAAAATCTTTAAAATTCGTTTTTGTTTTTTAATTTGGCATATTTTCTTGTCTTCTCACCATTTCCTCATTAATGATTACAGATTAAATAGAGATAATACTGTGTTTTACGTTTCACGTAATACCTTATATTTCCTCCTTGTATTTTTTAAAAATTCGATTCATTAGTGTCAAGTTTTAACTTCAGGAGCTAAGCATCATTTGTTCAAGACCCGACTGGAATGAAGATCAATCATACGTATGATTGTAATATTCATGAAAACTATTGAATTCGAAGGTCTTTCCCATATTTGGCTTGTAGATTTGCAAATAAGGGGGCAACTTACCACTCTTAAAATTACTAGACGTGAACCAAAATAGTCTCAAGCTGTCTTGAGATCTTAATGCTAATCTAGCGAATGCTCAGTCTGAAAACTTTATATCATTTATAATTTAGTAACGAACAAAGCATGTTAATTAATAAAATTATTAAATTATTGCGTTTGTTACATTTTGATGAATAAAATCTACTTTCTTCCTATTTAATACATAATATTAGATATTTTATTTCTAGGAGATAAATTTCTTATCTGCTTCAAAATAAAATTCTGTAAAACTAGGTAATAATTACTTGTTTATAAATTTTGAATATGAATTATATTTTATTTATCCGTTGTATTTTGTTTTAACTAATCTAGTAGTTTAATATGATTTGAAAGTTTTTTTGTTGTTATTCTAAAAGCAAATTTATATTGTTTGCATTTTTATATGAAACTTTGTTCCTGTTGCAGAAATGTACATTAAGGAAAGCAAAACCTTTTTCTTTATTTTGATGCATCAGCTTTATCAAAATAGAAAAAATAAGATAAAATAGAACAAAATCTATAAAAGGAATGAATAATAAAAACAGCTTTTGCTCTTTTATTATTTATCTCTTCGTGAAAAACTTCTAAATAGCTTTTTCTTTTTATTATTTATCCTTTATATACGTTTTTAGTGAGTGCTTTTGGACTCATAAAAAACATATTTAATAAAAATTTCATCTGTTTAATGATGATAAATTATTTTTTAAATCTTTATATACAGACGGAAAAGAAAAAAAAACTTGTTTACCAAATTTTTTAATAGAAAAATTACTTTCACATCACGATTGAGCAAATGATAAAATTATATATATTGTTTACTTGGTAGAAATTGATTCTTTGTCCAAATGGAATAAATTCCTATTCTTTTGTACTGCAATATGAAATTACTGAATTTGAAACACCATGAGTTTTTGAAAGATACAGCATTTAAATAATTAAATTACATTCTGCAATCAGAAATTTATATGATAAACAGTTTGATTGTTCGGCATTCATTATATTTTATTAAAAGATAAAAATATACACATTTCATTTAAGCATGAATGTCTTTTATTTCAAAGTTCTTGAATTAATAATCTTCTCTTTAATTTTTACTCGTCATAATTAATCAATATATTTCTCAGAATGTTCAGAAAATGGCTTTCAAAAACTCAAAGAGAAAAAAACTTTTGCATTCATTTTATCAAAATTGAGATTAGAATAGGAAATTAAACACAAAATAATTAAAAACTTAAACATTTTATATTAAAGATAGGAATTGATAAGATTTATAACTTTTGCACACTTACAACCCTGTATATTAATTATAAAATGTAACTTGACTGTTTTGTGTTTGTAAAGATGGAATTTTATAATACATTTTTAATTCACTTCTCAATGTACTTGAGTTTTGAAATTTCCTACGATTATTTGTTAAATGTAAAGCGTGTTTTATTAAACATAAGAATTGCTTATCTAGACATCTTTTGTAAGATTCTAACTTTGTGTATTAATTATTTAAATTAACTTTTCTGTTTCATGTTCGTAAAGATATACTCTTATGATCAATTTTACACTCCATGTTCGATCCGCTAGAATTTTAAAATTTTGTACACGTGTTTATTTTTCGAGAGAATATACAATATTATTATTTTCGGATTAAAAGTTAGTTGCTTTATTTAATTAAATATTTAATTTATTCAGGTAGTGCCACCTTGTAATGAACAAAAAAAAAAATGTGTTCGCAAGATTTCATTAAATATATATGTATAATAATTAAAGATAAAAAAAATTGAAGGTGATTTAATTTAAAAATCTTCGTTTTACTTTATTTGAAAAGTATGTTTTAAGAAAATGTATTGAATTTATTGCTTCTTACTTTAGTTTTATTAATGTAAGATTACTTTTTTGAATTACTCCATTGTTGATGAAGACGAACCTCTTAATTATGAACTGTGGATGAATAATTAGTATAAGAATACTGAATTTTCCAAATTTCTACATTATACTAACAGCCCATGTTCCCTCATTGGGATTCAATGTGCTCCTAGTTAAATCGGGTTTTGAATTTGTGACTCTTATATGGTGAAATGAAGTTGTATATTAATAATATCAAGTGAGACTATGTTTCTGTCTGCCATACGATCATATATGTTGATTAATTTTACGTTCATATTTATGAAGCATCTGGTCAGTATTAAAATATGTCCTTTTTCTAAATCATTTTTAAAAATACGATCTTCTAAATGTTTGCAATTGATATCTAAACTCTAATTTCTATACATTTTTCAAAGCTATATAAATTTATAAATAGCATGAGACGACATGTTTTAAATTTTCATTTAAAGCTAAATATATTTTAGAGTAGGGATAAAATAGTTGCAATGTCTGCATTTTAATCCAGTAGATCTTTGCAAATTTCTAGAAGAAACAACGATTTAAATGAACCTACAAACAGCAGATGTGATATGTTTTTATAAAAAACTTAAATAAAATTTCATTTTTTTATACATATACCTATATATCTTTACCAAACACAAAGAACGAATGAAATTGGTGACTGGAAAATGGTTCAAGTGTGAATAGCGAAGCCACTTTATAAAAAAAAAAGTAATACTCTTCTCAAGTATCCTAATGTAGAGATAGAGGGCAACGAAAAGTTCATGGGAAGCATAAAAACTCTTTTTCAAGATCTCGGAAAAGTTTTCACTGAGCCTCTAAACATCATGAGTAAGTGCCGTGGAGGTGGAATTTTCTCTGTTTTCTAAATCATACTGCAGCCCTTGGCAACGGTTGTCAATATCTTCTTTCGGTGGTACTGGGTGAAATGGGCCATGGATTTTTCGGCTGATAAGAGCTGGGCTGGACACAAAGATAAGGTTGCTCAAATGCCGGTCGGGGATTGCCACTGTTGCTTGGTTCATTCTAGCCACTGAAGATTTTTAGATTGCCACACACACACAAAAACAGAGAAAAACGCTTTTAAACTATTTCATGCTTTGGGAAAAAGAATTATAAAAATGTGCTCTTGGAAGGGTTATGATAAAAGTTTATTGTTATTACTTCTTTCTCTCTCATATATACCTACTTTAATTTTTTATGCGAAAAAGGAAACAAAATATAAGATGAAAGTAGTAAGGCTTGATTATTGTACAAATAAGCTTGGGTAAAGATCAAGTAAAGTTTTTTTTTTCATACCATTTCTATGTTGCAACATTTTTATAGCTGATAAAAAATATCTATTGTTAAGGGTTTTTTAAAGCCAGGAAAAGTATGTTTTTAAAAAAAGTATCCAACTATATAAGGAGACATTTTTTTTGGAATATATATATTTTATTTAATGTTATTTTTTAAATTGAATATCTTTAAAAACTATGAAACAATTGTATATTTAAACTTTCAAAATAATTCTTTTAAAAAAATGAGAAATTTGAGAAAAAGTAGGTAAAATATTAACCTTACATTAATAGCTATAGACAAAATTATGTTTTAAATACACATACTTGCTGAAGTACTTTTTTATGACTGTTATCTGCAATTACGGTCTAAAATATTTCTTATAATTCAAAATAATTTTGTGATACAGTTCAACAAAGTTACTGCACCGATAATTTTTCATAAAAAGTGCTTTTTATTTAAATTTTAAATCTTTCCTATTAGAATAGCAAGCTCAACAATAATAGGAACATTACAAACCAGTTTAAAACTGATTTTCAAACACGAAAAAAATTCTGGCCTCAAGGAAAAAGTTTTGGAGCTCGAAAAATTTTAAGATGGGGAAGGAAGAGGGGTGGGAATCACCGTTTCCCAAATATCAACGCATGCGTAATCTGAAACTCGTGATTGTTTCAAACTGGTCTTTCATGAAAAAATATTATGTCCTCGATAATTTTTTTAGAACTCGATTGATTTTGAAACGGTCAAAAACCACCATTTTTCTAAATATTGGTGATTGCAAAATAAGAGTTAAGAACATGATGCTGTTTATCTCTCGGATGATGCTATGTGACTTGGAAAAAGTGTTTTCGTATGATAACTAGAAATTTGCGATAGCAGATTTCAGTTTTTTTTTAGAAATTTTCTGTAACTGTACTGTACTGTACATTTTATTTAGCGTAAGCTGCCTTTGATTTAATTCACTGACAAAGAGAAGAATTTTTACAAACTTAAATTATTTTTATCAAATAATATTAATTTTTGACTTTCCTACTAATTTAATATTTATGTCGCATAAAAAATTCCAGAATTCTTATCTAAAATGTCAGGTATAGTCTTTCGTGACGGAAACATTCATCAAAACCAACCGCGTGGATCTATTTTCCATTTGAAATAATCATCTTTTTCAGTTTAACAAATTAAACTTAAACTCTTAAATATCAAATCAGTTCTCCAACTCTCTTGATACACGAAAGCAAAAATTCTGAGCAATTGGTTTTGTCACTCCTTTCTCTGCAAAATACGGATTTCGAGACATCTGGGAGCTAATATCTCAGCTCTATTTACCATATAACTGCATCAAATACACATGATATTCATAAAATCTGAATTTGAAATAATGGGCAAAACTGGCGAATATGATGTTGAATTATGATTCCGGAAACGAGATTCGGCGTGTTGCTTTTTGAATAGCACTCTCGGAGTACAATATATTTATGATAAACGGATCGGAATAATGGAGCTATTTATGTTTACAAATAATTTAGTATAGGTTTTATATTAATCTGTGTTTTGATCTAAGTTAATGGACATTTTCAAGCGAGATTTATGATAATGGTCAATAGAATTTTAAGATAAAATTGCATCGATTTTAACTTGCATTATTGAATGAATTACGCAAACCAAGTAAATAGTTAGGATGTTGATAACCTCCAAAAAAGTGTTACTTCTTCATTAAAAGATTATATATATTTTTTAAAGTTATGAATGTTGTTAATTTAAGCATAAGAGGGCTTATCTACGACCTTTTTTATACAGACTTTCTTTTGCTTTTGGTAACTAAGCGATTCTATTAAAAGTATATATTTGATCTATACTCTTAAATTACTTTTCTTTTCTAGAGTCGCAATTAATTGAAATGTATTAAAATAATAGTTTATGAGAATTAACTAGGGTCATTTCTGAGACAAATGCGATGCAACTTTAATCAGAACAAGTATTTGTGCAAGAAAATATTTGATAAAAATTTATGAAGTCTGATTGTGATAATTTTATTCTTGGCATAATGATTGTGTGGTGTGAGTAAAATACATATGTTTTGAATAATTTAAAATTTTTGAATTTTTTTTTCATTATAAATTTTTAAGTTTGAAAAATGCAAATATAGCATATTGTCATTTTTTTGTATCTCTTGCTATTTCTATATTAGATATAAAGACCTATTTAAATTAATCATAATAGATTTCAATCTTTTTAGGAAAAAAAGGTTTTGAAATAGCTTTAAAAGTTCAAAATTCATATGCTTTTTATCTTGAAATCAGCATTTAAACCTTTAAAAAATCATGGAATTTAGATTCATTTGCAAAAACTGATATCCTGCAATTTGAGTATTTAAGTACGTTCAATCGAATGAATGATAAACTATTATGTTTTTCTAAGCAACCTATTTGCAGGAAAATATGTCTCAAAATTACAAGGAAATGTTTAACAGAGTTACTTTAATAATTTTTTTAGTCTTATTAAAAGTAAATAAAAGCAAACATATTTTGAAGACAAAATAATCTTTCTTTTAGGAATTTTAATAAAAACATAGATAATATAATAATATTGAAAATGATGTTTTTGCCAGAAAATCATTGAAGAACTAATATATATTTTGTTTCTCCTTTTCTAGTTATTTCAAATTTAGACATAAAATTTTATCAAACGATTACTCCATAGTTAAATTTATTGATCTATAGTCTAATTTTTATTTTCAAAATTAGATATTCTCTTTTTGTATTTTTGGAATTTAAATTGTTAAAAAAATGCTTTTTATCAATGTTAATTCTATTTTCAACTTTATATTCCAAAAAAAAAAAAAAAATGTTTCACTTAGTTTTCATTTTCGAAACATTCCTTTTGAACTTATAGACTAAATTTTTTCTAGAATGTGTTATTTTATTTATAAGTATATTTATTTACAACTGTTAACACTGCATGGTATGAAAAAGGGGATGTCATACATTAAATATTCATATTTTATTTGCCTGTCTATCCATGAACATAATTCCAAAATTCTTTGAGCTGGAAAGATGAAATTTGGTGTATGGACTTAACATCAAATGTGTAGATTTCTGTCAGTATTGAGCAAAATCCATTCTCAGAAAGTCTGTCTATTCATCTGTTCTTGACAAAGGAACTCGATAACTAGAAAATGTAAAGGCATAGATATATAAAATTGAGTACACAAGTTTATTATCTAAATATAGACTTGATTTATGTTTTAAATGTCTTTGTTGTGATTCTTTCTAGATTTACATATCTTCCAACAGCGAAATTGTTAAATATTATTTATAGGCTTTATGCGTTTTACAGTAGGGTATGGAATAGATTGTGGTCCGTGTTGAAAAAATAAATGAAAAATGCATATAAACCTCAAATAGAAAACAGTACAAAGTACTTGGGCCAAGAAGACGAGACCGTCGACTTATTCTAATCATCTTGCCCCGATCGGAAAACTTAAAAAAATATTGTGATTCTTTGAAAGGATTAACAGAAATAGAACATAAATATTGGCTTTTGCCTAAGAAAGTAACGTATAACAAAGAATAACTAAATGTCTTGTTTTATTTTACTCCAAATTACATTGAAGACCTTGAAAATGACAGCATATCAAACAAAACACACGAACATTATCCGGCAGACCAAGAAATGACGCAAGTGACTTTACTGTCTGAGTTCCTTGTCTCTATCAGTGTGCAGCATTAAGCGGTGTTCCTACGAACTGTCCGCCTGTAGATGAAACACGCTTTCCCCTGTTTTCCTTCTCTTGCGGTTTTCTGGGATGCTTTTATGCCTGTCCAGTTTACTGACAAATTGTCGCTAAACTGACCGACAAGGGCGGGGGGAAGCGTGGCTCGTCTGCAGGAGGGCAGGTCGTAGGAACGCTGCTTAGGAGTATACAAAATGTGGTGAAGTTTGAGTAATGTAAACATAAACTAACCCATTACCCGCTCATCAATTTGTCCCCATCTCCCGTGCTTGCGAATCCGATAATAGCCATAAACCAGAATAGATAACGCTTAAGCCATTTTAACATCCTCTCTTTTCTTTGTTTCTTCGGGAGTTTCAAATCATGAACAGTATTCGAGAAATTATGCTACTTTTTCAGTTTTATCAGTTACTGCTTTACTGCTTATGTATCTGTCAGCAAGTAACAGAGATAAACCTAAATAAAGTAATTTCAAATTTTTCTCCTGTAAAATTATATTTTTCGCATTGTGTTAATCGTCTTGCAAACGCCCAGTATGGTCTTTACATGTTCAATTATGAATGTGTTTGGAATTTTGGAGTAAATTTTTTGAGTGAAAGAGGCACAATAATTTTTGACCATATAATAAGGTGAAAAATGGTACAATTTAATGTTAAAGATGATCAAAAAGCACCAAGAGAAAATTTCGCGAAATTATAAAAATATACTCAAGTGCATTATTACTTATTATGAAAAATATTGAACGTGTTCGAATCACATGCTGTATAGTTTAACGACTGAAAATCGCCAAATTGGCGACATTTCTTCTTGGTGCTTTTTGATCGCTGTTCCTCGTAAAAAAATATTTTTATGTTGAAGTATACGAAATGATAAAAAAGGAAATATTTCTGATTTTGTTTCGATTTTTTTTTCATAGCAAAATAGAACTTTTACTGTAATTGATATGTTTTTTTTAAGTGCTAATAACAGAAAATATTTGCTTATTTCTTGCGAAATATTAACATGAGAATAAAGAATTCAGAGAATATTTCATTTATTTAATTCCAAAAACGGGATACCAAATTAAGTTACTTTTTAAATAAATGTTCATATTTATTTTATATTTTCCCTCAGTGCTTGGAAGTATTCGTTTTTGTTTAACTTGTATGACTTGAGAGGAGAAAAATTAGGAGACAATCTATACAGAAGACGTTCTAAACAAAACAAGGTTGAAAAAAAGGCAAATGTTGCAGGAAGTATCGCTAATTTGAGATTTTCTTCACGCATCATGGAACAGAAAATTTTCTCTTTCTTCATTATTCGTCTTTTCCTGAACATCCTGTCCTTCAAATTCTCATTTTTTAAAAATCTTTATTTCTTTGTTTATTTGCTTGTTATCATCATTAAAAGTCTTTAGAAAAATTCAGTAGATTGAAAAGGAAATTATTATTTATAGAATTTGCAATAGTGCATATTTCATTGTGAAAATGAAGAACAAGAAGTTCTACATTTTCCCATTCGTTTTTAAGATATGTTGAAAAAACTTATATATAAAGAAGAATGAGGTATGTTGAAACTGTTTAGGACGAGAATTTTTCTGGTTCATTTGTAGGATGTTTTATTATTTTTTTTAAATATTTTAAGCAGAAAATATTTAGAAACTAATTAATAAAAAAAATTTCAGCAAAAATGCGGAAATAATGAAAAGGGAAACTTCTGAATTCCATAATGGTTGTCAGTCAGGTATTATTACATACATTTCAGAAATTATAAACAAATTAAAATTATATAATGATTGTTGATCGAATGATAGGAATAAGACATAGAATCTCATTGATCTTCAAATGCACTAATGCACAATTTGTATTTGTTTTTCTTGTTTATTACCAGCAACGCATCGTCAGTTTTAAACTGATATTTCCTATTTATATTTAGCATTCTTCTTGTTCAAACAACAGCTGCTAATTCGCACTTGAAAGTGAAAAAAAAGTCTCAGTTTAGCAATAAGCACACCACAGATTTTTATTGATAATGAATATTATCCATAGATCTTGAAAATCTTTTTTCCCTTTATTGGATATTATAGCGGAACTGTGAAGAACAAAACCGAAAGAGGCGGGCCGTTTCATATTGGAAGGATTTTTTTTTTTTTTTGACTGAACGTCTTGGTTTTCTTATTTTTCTAGAAAGGATGTCTCGAGCAATTCATAGGAGAAGATTTATACCATTCCAGTGGGAACATAGAATAGTTACTGTATGCGTTCTTTTATAGATCTTGGCTTAATGATACTCCAGAGTTCAGTTCAATTGATTCATTTTTATCCCTAGAGAATTTTTCAATATCATTATTTAGCCCACTGAACTTGCTTCTAATATATAGTGAGTAAAGAAACAACAGATTAATTTTCCGAGGAACAAATGACGCTTCTTCTAAGGCGGGATAACGTAAAGTAACCTCTTAGGTTCGAAATATAAAGATATATTAGTAAAAATAACTAAGGTACTTAAAAAATGCCTTTTTAAATTCGAATATATTTGTGGGTGGTAGCATTTTCTTTCTTATTTTTAAAACAGCACAAAATACATTAAAATTATATTTCTAGGAAAACTAATAACTTTATCATTTGTTTTCACTTATACGAAGAATAAAAAATAAAGTATTGTAATCGTTAAAAAAATTCAAACTAGGAAATTCTTACGAATCTCCACGCTTCAAACCTTTTCCGAGTCCAAAAAACACATCTTCAGAATTCTTTTTTTTTTTCGTGTCTGTGAACATAATTCAAAAACTTTTAAGCTAGAAGGGCGGAATTTGGTAAGTAGTGTTTATATTGTATTTAAAGATTTTTTTAAATTAAATTTTGAACAAAATATATTCAGAAGAAATTTGTCTCTGTAAGAGAACAAGCGATAATTGCAAAACGCAAGACGATACAGGGGTGAAATTAATATATAGTTTTAGCACTTAAATTGTAGATCACTTGACAATTTTGAATTAAATTTATTAAAGGGTTGACCGTCGGCTGATTTTTACATTTCAACACGGATTTAGCCTGTGAACTCAAAAATGTAACGACTTATATAAATATTTGTAATGCGATTTTGTAACTAAAATTGAAATTTTGTATAAAATTTTCCTTTTAATCAGCCAAGTAAATGGCGTACAAAATGGATAATCGGTTTTCTTCATGATACTACGAATACATAAGACCAATGTGCCTAGCTCTGTAAATAAAAATCTGAGCATTCTTAGCAGCAAGGTTATTCTCAATGTTAATGCGGGATAATCCATTAAAGGTAATAGATTATCCCGCATTAACGTTTGAAGAGACTTCGATTGAAGCATAGAATTAAAATTTGGTAACTGTGATATTTAAGCGGTAGCTTGGAAATCTTGCAGCCATTTGTAGAAGCATTATGAAAATTTCCCTCTATAAATGGATTACTTTTATAAAATATATTGACAAATATGAGAGAACATTGATATTTTGTATGTCGTTAAAATTATTTGGAATAAAATTGAAAAGAGTGGAATTGTTTTATAGCATAAAATATAATTGCAAAATTCTTACTCCTAATTTTTTTTCCTACTAGTACATTGTCAAATTACTTGACGAGGGAAATAAAGAGGGCATAGAGTAATTAGTTGAGAATTGACATATAAAGTATTCAATGTTTTAAATTTAAATAAAAGTAAAAATCTAAATATGCCTGCATGCATACATATAAATATAAAAACTACACACATTGATTAAATATGTTTTCTAGAATCACGAAACTTACAAAAATGAGAAATCAAATTTCAACCCTCAATTCATAAAAACACAATAAAATAATAGAATAAATAAAATAGAAGAGCAAGCTCAGAAAATGCCAATTTAATTATAAAAATGGTAGAAACTGGTTTTAGTGCCAATTGTTGACAGTTTGTCAGAATCAATGAAGAATCATTTTAATCAACATAAAAAGTATCTTGATTGGATAACAAAGCTCCGCGAAGTGAATTTGCTTGGTGAAAGAATAAGAGAACAAATGCAAGGCGAGAAAAGAGAACTCTTACACGAACAGTTTAGTTTTCAGATTCTAACAATTAAACTCAAAAACCTTTTCTACGCTACATTAAATAGTTGATTCCTGCTTCTTGAATATTTATAACTGCTTTTCCTTTATTGCTTAAAATTTCATATTTAAGCAATAAAAATAAAAGTGCTTAAAAAGTGCATTTTATTAATGTACTAAATATAATAAATATATTTTTAAGCATAAAAGAAAACTGGAAGTCAAAGAAAAAATCGTCGTGACTTAAGATGCTGACATAAAAACTTCTAAATGGAATTTCATTATATTTTATTTTTTTAATAAAAAGATAAAAATTATTTCTGTAGATTGCGTCTTTAGTTCTTACGTATTGTTTTCATCGTCTCACAATTCATAATTTCAATTCATTTTTTTTTGATGAAAATAAAATCATTTTCTACATTTTAGTACATTAATAATAGCCTACCTTTAAAAACGCTTTTGATTTTTATATTTTCTATTTACCCTTTAATATATTTCATCAATAATTTTTAAGTTCACTATGGCATGTTCTAATCGACTTTTCTCAAATTAAACAAACTCAGCGTATAGAAGCAAAATTATACAAAATTAAAAAAAACATTAACATTAAAACTGAAGTTAAATTCTGCAAAAATTGAAATATTTCTTTGTCATCGGAAATGCTCAACTGTGCAGAATTTCAGAAATAATTCAAATTCGGTTATAAATCTTCATTTTTGCAAACATGAAAGATTTTAAGTTATACGACGAAATTAATAAGCTTGTTTAAAATTAATGACATTAGTGGAAAAAATCGAATATCAAGACCTATATCTACCATAGAAATAACAAATTATATGAATGAAATAAATACTATTGGAAATCAAAACATT
Source organism: Argiope bruennichi (assembly GCF_947563725.1). Classification (NCBI taxonomy): domain Eukaryota; kingdom Metazoa; phylum Arthropoda; class Arachnida; order Araneae; family Araneidae; genus Argiope; species Argiope bruennichi. Next base: position 84,712,379 of record NC_079152.1, read on the forward strand.
TACTAAAATTTTGATCTATGGAATTAGTTAATAAAATTTTCATCATTATTTATAGTAAATCATTGAAAAGTCATTGATCATTATTTTACATTAAGAATGTTTTAAGATATCAGTCATATGAAATTACATCTGCATTTTGATCTACAAAACACTTGCCAAAATGCCAAATTAAATTGTTTCTAAATAATAACCTAAATAAACCATTGAAACACATTCATATTCCGAATCCAGAATAACTAAATGTATAATAATCGTGAGAATATATTTTAAATATACTCTCAGTAAGTGTTTTTTTATATTTGATATATGACATTTTGTCTTGTGACTAAAATTATTACAAGAGCAATAAATTTGAACCACATATTGCATCTCATGGAATGACTAAAGGACAATAATAATAAACAAATGAAAAAATCGTGATTCATTTATCTCTACATGTTTTATTGACTATCCACTTAAGTTCTATGATAAATTGCATCTGTGTCCGGCCAATAATAATTTATCAAGTATTTCACTTTAGCTTGTTAATTTTTTTATGCTTCTAAAAATAACTGTAAAGTCAGACTCTGATGCAGAAAGTAATATCATGAGTTATCTAATATGTTTTTCAGAAAGAGAGGATAAAAAAATTATTTATTTTAAAATTTTTCTTTAGATTTCAGAAATATTATGTATATTTCTTTGTGCTAAAATCTTTTAAACTAAAAAATGAGAATTGGCAAATTCTTTTCCTTGAAAAGCGAGCATTTTTACACAACAGTATCCTTATAATCTCAAAACTAAAATAAAATGAATCATAAAATCTAACAGATTATAAATGTATCAAAGCAGAATATTCAGTCAAATAACTCGCAAACAGATTACTAAATAAATCCTATATATTTACCAATTTTCAAATACTTTTTTAGAATTAAATTCATTTATAATATTTATTATTTATTTTTCACTGATATTTAATCTTAAATAGTTTTTATTAACTTACTTATGATAAATTTCCATAAATGACATTTTTTTTCATTCAGCGATGGTGGAAAAAGCAAACTATTTTTGAACCTTATTTAATGCACTTCAAAAATTCTGATTCCATCACTAAGTGAAAAATTTATTTTTGGGAAAGTAATTCCAGCGGTTCTAGACAAAATTAGATAAGTTTTTTTTTCACTTCTAATTCGAAAACAGGAATAAAGTTGTTGAAATTATAATTTTTTGCAATTTTGATATTGATAAAAGGAAAATTTTCGAAACAAAACTGCATTTTTTTTTCTCTTGCTTTTTACAAAGTTCGTTTATAATTTTTTTCACATTAGTTTGTCTTCTGATGTTTCCAATATTCTATAATATAATTACAGTTTAAAAATAATAGTTTAATTTTCTTCGCTTTCTAATAAATGAAATTTATATTGATTAATAACTAATGTTTGCAAGCTTGTATTATTTCATTCACCATCTTTGCAAGAAAAGGCCTTTCTGCAGTTTTTGTTTTCTTCATTTTTTCCATTTCGAAACATATGCATTAACAATGAAATTAAAATTATAATTTAGAGGTCTGAAAGGCAGGATTTTTATTTTTTAGACGTTCCCACTGCCAATGATTTATTTTGATCACTTTACACTGATTGGAGTCGTAATTTAGAAGCTCAATCTAATGGCCAATCGCTGTAGAAAAAAGTACTGTAAGTTGTCTTGGTTGGCGATTTAAAACCCTTTCAACACATCCCATTATCCCCTGCTCAACACATCCCATTATTTTGCATCTGTCTCTTGAAGTAAGATTAGAAGGTGTTGAATAGATCTATAAATATATTTAGTATATCTTTAAATTTATTTAGTTGCTCAATAACAAAATAATTCTAAAATATAAGAATTTTTCTAAATCTGTTTATGAAAACACTTCGCAGCACTAGAAAATGATTTCCTTTGAATTATTAAAAAAATTAAAAGAAATTATTTCCAAATGAATTACTACAGGTAAATATCGCATCATTATAAAATATTATATCGCATATTAGAAAAATATTTAGAAATGAATATTAGAGTGTAAGATAACACTAATAAGTGACGTAGGATATCTTTCAAATGTTCACTTCAGGGATTTATTTGGTCCGAGATCAACCGTCCGAGAGGAAGGACGTACATTCGCGAGCTCCGCAAGTAGGCGTAACTTCTTTATGCGCCCGCGACTTCTTTGCTTTATTTTTAACGAACGCTTCTTCACAAGTGCAAGTGTTCCATAAAATATTACTTGCAAAAGTTCTCTCTACAGTGCATAGTGCAAGTTTTCTATTTGATGAACATTTTCTACTGGATTACTTGTGTCATTCTATTCATCAATCCCATGAAATGTCTACCTTGATGATGTCAGGCTAAGAAAATATAGAACGGCCGGGGTAAGTGGCTCCTAATACTGCTGGACAATAGTGTGCTAAATTATGTATATTAATGTACAAAGTTTTTCTCCATACGATTATCCGGCAATTTTTTTTTAATATTCTTTTTAACATTGTCAATATGCAAATGCAAATGCACAGTCCCCTTTCTACCCTTCAATATTTCTCCCCCATCGTCCTGACTAATTATTATTTTTTTTTATTATCTTTAATGCACACATAGAGGGTGCATTCAAGAGTATTTTGGTATGTGTTATGTTCACGTGTGCTTAGTAACTCTACCACAACATTTTTTTTTTCTTTTTCTGAAAGCCTCCCGAGAAAAAAATACACCGTATTTTGTGAATTTCCTCTAAGTTTCACTTTCAACAGTTATAACTAAAAAACTATTAAGACTTTTGAAAAAATCTAAAAGACGTATAAAACTCTGTACGATTACCAATAAAATCATATCCATATCATTACCCTTATGAATTTTGTTAATTTTTTATTTTTTTGAAACGTTGCTTCTCAGGCAACTATCGGCTAACTTTTTCCCCATTCCCGTCTCCCTCGCATGTAAACAGAGCATTCGCACACTATCATATATACATTGTTAATATATTTCAACTATTATACTATCACCATGTCTTTAATTCATTCTTTTTAATCCTTTAACTTAATTATGTTCTCTGAGCTATTTGATATAACTTACATGTAAATGTTTTGCATATTCCCGATGTAATGTACCGTTTTTGCCCCCGATCGCCACATCCTAAAAATGGAGGCGCAGGGGACGCTATTGTGTAAACAAAGGAATTCAAGCTTTTGGCTTTAAAGCAGGCCTAAATTTACTTATATCTTGGTCTCGCGTATACATGCATTTTATATATATGAACTTTCGGAAATTAAGTGTTTTACTCATTTAACTTAGTTGTTCTTAGTACTTAACCTTCTGAATTTCTTTGCTCTGAAATGCAGTTCTTTTAAAATCCAAACGGTCGAAAATATAACCCATAGATGACGAGCATTTCCCTCCCCCTTCTTGCGGTCAAGAGTTCATTTGCAGCGTGGGGAGAGTACTCGTAACGCCCTACTCCTGTAGTCAAATTACTGCTGAAGAATAAGGGGTTGTATATAAAATTTAATAACACTTTATAGTTTTACCTAAAGATTTTCCAGACGTTCCGTTTTTTTTTTTTTTTCTTTTTTTTTTTACCACTGTGTTTGTTTATAATTGATTAATTACAGAAAGACGCATTTGATGTTGAAATATAGCAATGAAATAGTATATTTGCATGTTCATAAAAACCATTGCTGCATCAGAAAATTTAATCATTCAGGAGTTCTCTCACTCTTTTTTTTTCTTTTCATTTTAAGAGTTATTGATATAAATAACTTATGTGAGTACTTAAAAATTCTTATAAATTTTAATTATGTATTAATTAAATCCCAAAGCAATTGCTTGCATTTATTTATTAGAATATAAAGAGAATATTGTTCTAATGTTGAGAATTTTTTAAGATATATGTAGATTCATATCTAAGAAATAACTTCATTAACAATGTAAATTTTCAATATTTATTAAAATTTATTAATTTTAAATGGCAGAACAAAAACACAGGGCAAATATTATTTTATGGAAAAAATATTACTTTCTGGTTGATATATTCCCATTAATATTTTGCAGGTATACTGCCAAAATTATCCAAATCAAAACCTCTCCTTTCCCTTCAAAACGAATCTGCATACCCACAATAACTGTTAAATACTAAAATATGCATACTATGAAAAAATGTCCGATTTTATGAATACAGCAATCAAACTCCGAATTTCTAACAAAGAGAGCGTTTGCTAGTATTTTTTTTTCTTTTAAATTATGTTCTATGATTTAAGCAATGCACAAAATATATATTATCAGCCAATTTTCAAACGATTTGCAGAATTCTTCAAGGAAGGAATATTTAATTTGTTATTTTATAATTAAAACTGTTTCAAGAGCTGGTATGGGGGAGATTGAGCTTTGAAAAATAATTAATACTATTTCAAACACAGTTTTCTGAAACAATAAGCATTTTAATTCCTTTTTTAATTTATTATTTTTACATACTTTCCGTTATTTATAAATTATGGATTGGACCTGAAAGTTGGTCAAATTTCGTAATGGAAAGAATTTTATTTACTATCAAATTTGATATCCATTCAATAATCTATTCCGATTTTTCTATTTTCGGAAACTTCAATATCATCTTCGTTAACAGAATCATTTTCTAACGAAGTAGAAATATTTTCTTCTTGAAAAAAGTTTGAAGTGTCAAATCCAGCATCTTCCTCACCACTTCTATCAAATCAGATTCATCTGAATCTTCAAAGATTATTTTATTCATTTCTTTTTGAGTTAAGACTTTCCGTTTACCCGGCATTTTAGCAAGAGATTTTAATGGTTGGCGAGCAGAAAGCGTACTGTAAATTAAACATCTGCCCTCAAACACTATCTGGAGACACCAATCAACTCAGACAGCGGGAACGGAAGCAACCACTGTTACAAAGACAAAATCGCCCCGCACTGTTTTACGACCCTGCTGAGAAAAGGGGAAGAAAATAAACAGGTAGCATTTCGGCCCCTTGACCGTTCTGTGGATGTCTGAATGTACCGCCGTCTCGGTCGCATTGGGAGTCAGGGGGTCAAGTTTGGTTTTCTTCTCTCCCCTTTTGTTTTCATTGTTATTCTTTGCTTAACTTTCGGATCCGTGAGATGGCGTAGCAGGCAGTAACGTTCGTTTCCCCTACTCCTTATGCGAGAGTCGGCTTAACCCTTTTTGTACTTAATTCTGTTTACCTGAAACATGCCTGTTCAAGCAGGTTGCAGTCTTCCTTTTATATGTTGTAAAGTTTACTCGTAGAAACCATTTCGAGGCTGTAAACACATCAATACTCTTGCCTTCTCTTTTGCAATCCTCTTTTCAAATAACAAGCGCGTGACTTTTATTTTATTGTTTTCCCTCGACGCATTCTCAATATATCAAAAATATTTTCAGTCCAGGTTACTTAATCAAAGGTTTATTTTTATTAACGAATAACATTCTTCTATCATAACCTTTAATTTTCTCTTATACACCATTACAAGTAATATTCCAGTAGCTCGACCTTGTTACATTCTCAAAATTTTCCTGTACGTCTTAAGTCCGGGTTACCCAACTTAATTTACCGACAGTTTATGTCCGTTTCCTCAGTTACCCCTACTTCTCTCCTTCTGACTGGTACCCACCTCCAAAATCGTACCTGCCCATGCATATCATCCATGTTAAAAGTTCAAATTATTAGCATTTTAAAGTTCAAATTTTTTTTTTTCTTTTCCCCAAAAAGTTCTAATTGCGAAACGGTGGCCAGGATATAAATTAAAAGAAAAAATTATGGGTGCGGAGCCAACACATGAGCAAACCGTTCACAAATGTCCGGCGACATGAACAATTAGCATAAACTCATTCCTTTTTATCTAATTTTTGAATGCTTCAAGACATTTGTAGGACCCTGCAAAAACTGTAACACCACATCTGAGCTTCCGTGTCTTAAATCTCTCCAAAAAAGAAGGGAGGGGAATATCCCTTTATCTCTTTCCCTCCCACTTATTTTTATATAAAAAAATCCTAGATTATTCAGAATAAACAATTGAGACTTTAGCACACTTCTGCCAGAGTTGAGCCTCTGCCCCGGCTGTTTCTACTCTCTGTAAATCTTTGACTTTTCTACAGTATTTATATATATTTTTTTTACAAGAACTTTTCATTTAATTCGAGAAAGCTGCAATTATGACAGACAAAATTTCTGTCCGTACCAATGTCGGGGATCCCAGCCCTATTGAGAATAACCCAACTAACTCTCAATCGGCTGATAAACCCAGAACTGAAAACTGCACGAATGGGCCAACTGAAGCAGTGGGAAATACTGCAGTTTACAAAAGAGACTTTCTTTTCGCTGAACTCTCCGAACTTTTGATGGGGAAAAAAGCAAATCATAAGTTTAGGCTAAATGATAATGAAAGGGTAAAGGCCTTTGCCCTTCTCAGTGATCTGCGAAATCTTCTAAGAGAAAAGGAGGAAAAAGATGCTGAAGAAGAATCCATAGCAAAAGAAAAATCGAAACCAGCAAAAACATACGCTGAAGCCACGGCCACCAAACAAGCCCACACAGTACTGTTGCTCCCCAAAGAGAACAGCAAAGAAAATGTTAAAAAGCTGGTAGAAGAAAACATACAACCAACGAAAGAAAAAATGGCCATTAATGCAGTTAGGCCTCTTAGGAACAAGGGGATGGCAGTCGATTGCTCGGATGAAGAAGGGGCGCAGAAATTAATCCAGATGGTTCAGGGAAACCAGAGGCTAGCTGAAACAATCTAATGCAAGAAACCATCGACCAGGCACCCTAGATGCATCGTATATGATATTCCAAATGGGATCGCAGATGTAGAGGTGTTGGAAGTACTGGAACTCACCATCGGAGCTCCTAAAGATTCTCTGAAGCCGAGCTTTAGAATCAAGGGAAGAGGGGACTGCAGTCACCTGATAATCTCAGGAAGGCCGGAGTATATCAAATCTTTACTTAACCAGAAGAAGGTTCTCATAAATTGGAAAACACACTCCATTAAAGAACACTTCAGCGTTCGGAGGTGCTTCAAGTGCCAACGCTATGGACACATCCAGACAAAATGTTTGTCATCGAAGCATTACTGCGCTCATTGTGGCCATGAGCATCAAACTAAGTACTGCATAAACAACTTGGAATCATGCATTAATTGCCATGAAGAAAATACGCAGAAAGGTGCACGGTTCAACATCGACCATTCGGCATCACACAATAGATGTCCCACATATTTGAAAGAAATAGCAAGGTACCGAATGACCCTACAGTATGAATAACAACAATTGCTCCAACTCAAGCTCTACGCCATTTACATCACAACAACCTTTTCTTCACTCCTTCACCGGTTTCAACTGGCCTTCTTAGTCTTCATCCGACCTTGGTCTAACCATCCTTCAAATCAACTTAGCCAAATCAAAAACAGCTACTTCAATCCTGGCTAAAACGGCCATGGTCCATCTTCCAGATATAATACTAGTTCAAGAACCTTACATAAATGAGGGAAAAATCACAGGAATTCCATCTTCATGGAATCAATGGCTTTCCAACAACCAAAAAGCAGGTTTAATCGCCCTTCCTTCCTGCCGAAGCCCAGTTTTTCTTCATTCTACGGATAACTCCACAGCAATTAAAATACAAATGGATAAAGGCCCACTGACAATAATTTCCTCCTATTCTTCGCCACATTCAAACATTTCAGAAACTTTACAAGACCTTGATGTTCTTCTCAAGAGCATCGGAAAGGAAATGGCTCTCATCGGGGCAGACCTTAATGCTCACAGTAGAATCTGGGGATACAGAGATGAAAATGCCAGAGGATCTTTAGTGGAAGATCTCATAGCAGCAAATCATTTGTTTCTCCTAAACGACAAAAATTCTCCCCCTACTTTTGAAACTAACAATGGAAAAGGCTGGCCAGACCTTTCAATCGTCAAAGGAGCATACCTCGCCTCAATCTGTAATTGGGAAGTCCTTGAGGATTACTCTCTAAGTGACCATAAATACATCAAAATTCATATCTCCTCTCAACGCAAAGGCTCGAGCTACTATTGTTTTAAAACAGCATATGGCGGTCACAGTAAAATGATTCAGCAACTCAGCACAAAAATCCCAGAGCTTCTCAACTCAATAGCCTCTTCTCAGAATCATGAAGATCTCTCGTCAGCCACATTTAATTTACAACTTGAAATCTTCAATGCATGCAAAACAACTTACAAGGTAAAAAATGTCAAGACTAAACATAGCATCAACTGGTGGACACAGGAGCTCGAAATTAAGAAAAAGGAACTCAAGGCATTAAGAAGAAGAGTACAACACTCTCAAGGGTCTCTCAAGCAACATTTTAAAGAAATAGAATCAAAGAAAAGAAAGGAATTCAAAAAGGCCACCAAAAAAGCAAAACGGTCCTCCTTCCATAATCTCTGCACCGATTCAACAAACCCATACGGTATACCATATAAAGCATGCATCAAAAATGCCCAACCACCTTCAGAACTCTTCAAGCTCTTGGGGAACTCCAACGTAGGGGAAGCTAACACATTCGCCCAAGAAATCCTCAAGGCTCTTTACCCTCCAGCCCAAAATACTGCACTTCCCGAAATCCCTAATAGTCCTTTCATTCCGGAACCACCATTTTCAAAAAACGAAATAAAACAAATCCTTCGTAAAGCTCCGCCTAAAAAAGCACCAGGTTTTGACTCCATAGGCAATATAATATTGAAAGAAATTAACAAGAACTTTCCGGATATTCTCCACGCCTTCTTCAATAAGTGCCTCCAACTGCAATGCTTCCCTACTCCACTCAAAAAAGGAATGATAATACTGTTTCACAAGAAGAATAAGAACAAAACAGACATCAGTTCTTATCGCCCCATCTCTCTTCTTCCCACCATTGGCAAAACCCTTGAGAAACTCCTTTTGCAGAGACTTAATCATCACCTCAGAGTAAATGACTTGCTCCATCCAAACCAATTTGGTTTTAGGGATGGAAAATCCCCAGACCACGCAATACAGCAATTAACAGAAAAAATCCATAATTTCAAAAAGCAAAACGAACACATTCTGGTAATTTCTTTAGACATCCAAAGAGCTTTCGATAATCTGCAATTCTCTTCCATCCGCAATAGCCTCGATAAACTTAAATTCAATTCAAAAACTACAGAAACACTTAAAGATGTCCTAGAAAATAGAGAAGTCCTTCTTCAAACATCTCAAGGTACTGCCGCCTGGTCACAGCAGAAAGGCTGCGCGCAAGGATCCTGTTCTGGACCAGTTTTTTGGAATCTTGTCGCAAACGAAATTCTTTCTGAAAAATGGTCATCTAACATTCACCTCCAGGCATTAGCAGACGACTTTGTTTTTGTAGTAGCCGAATCAACAAGAGCAAAATTGAAATCAGCCGCCCAGGATGCTCTCTCAATCTTCAAGCGCTGGACCGACAAGCATCACCTTCAAATCTCCGTAGAAAAATCATGTAATATCTTGATAAGCAAATTAGTCAATGGCCCAACAATTAAATGGAATAACGTAACAATAAAAAGGCAACAATCTTTAAAATATCTCGGTGTTACTATCGACAATAAGCTAAACTGGATTCCACACCTCCTTAACACCAAAACGAAGGTGATTCTCTTATACCAAAATCTCAGCAGAATTGCTGGTTCCACATGGGGTCTGAAAAAAGAATTCAGGCGTCATCTCTACTTCACCGTTGCCGAGAGAATGATCCTACATGGAGCATCATCTTGGGCCTATCCTCTCTCATCCCGACAACAAAGAATCCTAATCTCAATACAGAGAAAATTTCTCCTGAGTATTTCTGGAGCATTCCGAACAACATCCACGGCAGCACTGCAAGTTATAGAAGGAATTCTTCCACTTCACATCAAAGCGCAAGCAGAAGCAACCTATGTAAGAGTAAGTCGTCTTCAATTACCTAGCCATTTTCAGAATATGACATTCCATCCTGAGAACTTCGAGATGAAATGCTCTCACACAAAAATCTTCCCCTCAAACTTTCTTCTTGAGGACATAATTTCCCTCAAACAAGAATTCCAACCTACAAACAAGACGGATATTTTTACAGATGGGTCCAAAATCGAGGGGAAAACCGGCTTTGCCTACTGCGTATTCCAAAACGAACAAATTACTCATCAGTGGCTCGGCAAACTGAACGAAAATAATTCTGTCTTTCAGGCAGAGCTGCTGGCCATTAAGGAAGCATGTAAATGGGCTAGCAAATACGATCATAACGCTAAAATATGGAGTGATAGCGAGTCCAGCTTAAAAGCGATCAGTTCATTCTCCACCTCAAGCCCAATTGTTCAGGAAATTCAAGCCATTCTGCTCCCCCAACCTTCTATTAAGTTGGGATGGGTTAAAGCACATGTAGGCCACAACGGAAACGAGGTTGCAGATTCCCTAGCCAAACAGGCCATTTCTGCAGGTACGCCCGTTCAATACCCAGCTCCTAGAAGCCATCTGAAAAGTATTGTAAACGAATTGAGCTTACAGCGATGGCAAGAAGAATGGGATAATGGCTCAACTGGCAGAAACATCCATCAAATCATCTCGAAAGTGTCCTTTAACCCATCATCTTGGAATAGGCTTGACATTATCTTTGCAACTGGCCATGGCCCTTTCCCTTCATATTTCAAGAGATTCCATATTAAAGGATCTGATCAATGTGGCTGCGGCGAAGTAGGCGATCCCCTTCATTATGCCACTAGTTGCCCTCTCACCATGTCTTTTCATCTCAAAAAACCCATCCACGACCTAGAAAATATCTGGTGGACCAACGTTATGAGAAACAAGATGTCCAAGGTTAAAATTAGAAATCTTGTGCGGTTCCTACAAGAGAACGAGGAATTGATTTCTCCAGACCCAAGCCCAGTATAAATTTTCGTTTCATTTCTCAACCAAGCTTTTCTCCAGAATATATTACCTTCAATAGATTTCATCTACTCATACTCCCCACCGAACACCTCCCTCATCATTATAATATTGTATATAGTTATGTGTATTGATGATATTTTATGTCTTTTTTTGTGTATATTGTTTTCTTTGTCTTTTTACTTGTATTTCTTTTATCTTAATAAATACTCCCACGTATATCCTTTCAACCGACAGGGAATCCTAGAGATTCCAAGTTCGGGGATATTCTGTGGCGAAAGAAAGAAAGGGATTTATTTTAAATAAAATTAGCGAATAAATATTAATCTTAATCTGATATTGAGAATTTCTCTTCGAAAACATCTGCTCCATTTAGAATCTGCAATACCTTTCATTTTTTCTTTCAAACTGTGAAAATAAATTGACATATTAGTTCTAATATGCACAAATTTTTATTAAATTTACAAATTTTTAATCAAATGATTTACAGTAAAACAAATTTTTTTTAAAGATATCAATATTATCTATTTTTAAAAGTAACTGCTTTAATTTATTTCAAGATGTTATGGGAAAAGTACGCAGAATAATTCCAATCGTATAAGAAGTTCAAAAATTTAAAATACACCCTTGCAATTATTGAGAAAGTGTGATCTACGAAAGTATTTGATTATTATTTATTAAATTAGTTTGATTCATAGTTTTGTTTGTAAGTAAAAGAGATGATGGTTTCAAATATTTCTACAATATTATTATTAGTTCATACCTTGTTTATGATAGATTTAGTTTACTGGCTCAATTTCATATTTTAAATAATATCTTGCCCTATCCTGTGCTGCCGTCATAAAATATTTATTTGTCCTAAAAAGCAAAATCAGCAATCATTTTTCTACTGGGGAAAGATTATTCATCTGTGATAATTTAAATGTCTATAGAGTGGTAACTAAGGCAAATACTTTAATTTCGAATAATATTCAAAATTCTGAGAATTCTAAAGCTTCGATAATTTCTGACGTCCTTTACTCATATTAAATTTTGCATGCAGGTATACACCTAGAAAATGTAACAACAGCACAAGGGCAATGCAGTTGATTCGCATAAAATAAAACTAACTTAAATAAATAAATGTGCATTTCTTTTAAAATTGTCTTTGAGTTTTTCCTTCATAAAGATGTGCAGTAGATTCCGGAATTTAATTGATTCGTCATATTTGGCGTATATGACATGAATATAAATGACCTTTATTATAAAAAATTTTGAAGCAAGTTAGATTCAGTGTTGAAAAATTCAGACAACATACTTATAAAAATGAATATGAGTAGCTGCAGAGTCTTGGATGAATGGAATCGGTTGCTGAATGTTTCAATAAATAATTTGCAAATAAATAAAAAAATAAAAACCATTAATTTTTTTTAATTAACTTGAATAAGTATTTTTTATTAACTGAGACAAATAATCACACTGACAAATTTGCAAATGCATGTCAATGATAAATGGAATTATGCTAATGTATGTTAAAAAGTAAGAAATAGAAGTATGCAAATATAAGCAGATTTATGTAAATAGAAACAATAAGTAAAGTCTGTTCCAAAATGAACGCAATATTTCAATTTACCACCATTCGTGCAGTAAAGTATTGGCAACCCTATTTAAAAACTATTTGACAGCTTATAATTTAAGGTTAGTAAAAGTGGAGCATTTTCCGATAGAACAACGTATTTTTATTGTTGAACAATATTTTAAAAATAATGAAAGTATGTCGACCACAGTTCAAAAATTTGAGAATTTCCCCCTTAGATAGTGTGATTTAATATCACTGGATTTCTTTTTATGGGGTTATTTAAAGGCAAGGGTCTATGTCAACAATCTCACAAGCATGCGTGCATTGGAGGAAATTCAGTGCTGTATCAACGAAATTCAGCCACATTTATGCAAAATGGTCATGGAAAATTTCGACAAAAAAAAAAGGGCACATGTACACGCAAAGCTATGGGGGCCATTTGTCCATAAGTTATTTCATGCATAACCCTATTCTGTGCACTTTACGGTTGAATAAATATATAATAATTTACAGAAAAAAATTGTTTTTTATTTAATTCACATCTTGCATTAACACTTTATTCTTATCGTGTAACACTCTTTTGTTTTTCTTGACCCTAAACTATCAACTGTCAAATGGGTTTTTTAATAGGCTTGCCAACACTTTACTGCTCGAATGGTGGCAAATTCAAATCTTGCGTTAATTTTGGGACGCATTTTAGAATATCTATACTACCAATAAAGGAATATATATGTGTATATGTTCGGGCTCGAAAGCACAGATCATTAGACAGAGTCATCAAATTCGGCTCAAATAATAGCTTTATTTGTATCTTAATAAGTATGTGTATCTTAAAGATACTTAAAAAAATTAATAGACTTTTAATTAGAAATTAAACGACATTTTAGCTTTTTTTCTGTTTAGCTTCAAAAATATTATATCAAACAATTTTAAAATAGTTTTAATGATAACAAAGTATTTATTATGCAAATGTTTCTTAAATTTTGATATTTAAAAAAAATGTATTTTGCATAATTTTTTACAACAGTTTTCGTTGTTGCAATGAAATTCAAATGTTCATAGTTTCATTGCACAATTTAATCGCCTAATTCTGTTATATTGTTGAAAGCTAAGGAAGAAAGATTCTATATTATACCAACAAAATAAAATTGCCGCGTCAAAGTATTATGAAAAGTAACATGTAATTTGAGTAGAGATTCATTGTGTACTTGAGTATGATGTCATTGAGTTTTTATTTTATAGAGAGATTCTCTTACATCCAAATAATACTAATTTAAAGTCCATGATAATTTGATGTTTACAAATGCTTTATTAAAAAACTATGAAAATCAGGTTATGCATGAGAGATTTAGTTGAAATTCAACAAAACTCAATATTTTCGACGAACAATCTGGTCTCTAAAAGCGCCTAGAGAATTTATAAAGGAGGTTTCAAGATACTTCTGCATCAAGCTTACTTTCTTTGTCTTCTCAGCGAAGTTCTTTTTAACTGCAGTGTCGCTCATCACGATGGACAAAGGAACTTCTAATCTTTCTAGAGGCCAAGAATTAATTACCCGCGAGGGAATATCCTGAAAGCAGGCAATCTTATTATCACCTAAGCTTTCGTATCGCACAGGTGACTTTGAATTATTTCACTTTGTCTTTTTTTAAAAGCAACATAAAAGATAACACATCGTATTTAACTTTGGTAAGTGCAAAACCTGTTTCTTAAAATTTTTTAACATTTAAATCCCATGTGTGAGATTAAATAATCTTTTTCTTTTTTTTGCCTCGGATTATTTTTATTTGTGATAAATTCATTCCTAAAATTTTATGAAAAATATGATGAAAGTATCTTCAGAAAATCTTAACAAATTTTGTTGCAATGTGATAAAAAAAAGGTGAACGTTTGCTTTAAATTCACAACACTCTGTGTTATTATTTAATGCATTTAGTTTTAAATTTCAGCCGAGTGCAGCAGACTTATTAAATATATATTTTAAGTTCAAAAATAACTTTTATGTTGAACACAAGTTTTTCACCTGATCAAAGTTCAAAATTATGAGATATATCCAAAGCTAACCTTTGTATAACTCGAACCTGACTAAACATCGCCTCAATTTATATTTTACCAATTTATTAACGGTACTCATTACCAGATTATTCAAAAATTGGTTGTGAACTTTAATAATATTTGCTTCTCATGGCTGCTGAGACTATTGGAAGTTTCCTTCCGAATGGAACACAAACTCGGACCGATTTCTCCAAAAAGTTCTTTAGGAAGACTTTTTATATTAGATAAGATTTTTACTGAAGCACTGTCTAAATATTCCAAAATTGTGTAAGCCTACATAAGAAGCTGATTTTCTTCTGTATTATCAGGCATTATAACTATAATAATATAAGTAAGTAATAAAAGTACTTTAATTGTTTTACGATTAGTTATGGTCAGGAGACAATTTTTTTTTGTTGCAAAATTTAAAAAAAAATACTGTTATAAAAAGTGATATTTGATTAACCATTATCAAATATAACGGCAAATCGAAATTATTATAATATATAATATACTAATTTTTTTATAATAAAGCATATTATCATTATTATCTATACCATGGTTTTATGAATTTTTGATATATCTTTAAAAATAATATATCATCGACATTTTTGGGGACAAATAGAAACATAGTGTAAGATGCAAAAATGTAAACATTTTTTTATCGTAATTATAATAGGAAATAAATAAATATTTAAAATCTTTCGTAGAGATATCATTTGAAATAGAGAAGAATATTCACAAATTATTTAATTAAATTGTGTTTTATTATTGTTTAAAAAAACTATTTTCGTTTTGAAATATTAACATTCAGAGAGACATGAATATATATATATTTATTATTGATTTCGTACTGATATTTAATTACTTTATTTATAACTAATATCTTAAACGAATAACGATTGAATGAAAAACATATCAAATTACTTATTGCAAAGCATGGTTTTTTTCCTCTCATATCTTACTCTAAGAGAGGTTTTTGAATTTGATGCCGAAGTAATCACTGTGTAATAAATCACATTTAAATGGCAAAACTAACTTCATCTTGGCATTGATTTATAACCAATATTTCTCATTTGACTAATTTATCTTTTAGATAAAGAAAGAATTCTGATAATGATTATATCTTCATTTTTAGAAAATTAAATTTTATTTGTTTAATGAGTGGATAAATTTTCTTTAGTTCATACTTCGATAAATATTTTTTTTTATCCTATACTTCTCTCTGAATATTCAGATTATATTTCAAGAGAGAATAACAACACGAGGATTATTTTGGCTATTTTCAGCCCCAATCAATTGTTGATGATAAAATTTGACTGAAAGTCTGAGTTTATGGAAAGATGAGGTATGAAATCTACGGTTCTTCGGAGTTGAAATTGATACTCTGGCACATACATCATGAATATTTTGAAATTTATAGGATTACTGAAAAAAAAAAAAAAGAGGTAGCAGAAAAATGAAATGTAAAATACAAATTTAAAATATGTTTTCGAGATTCACGTTCGTTTGTTATATCTCTAAGATGATATACAAATGCACCCTTTGATAAAGTGTTACTCTCTGCCTGTTGCGTGAAATCACTACAGTACCTATACTCCCGAGTATCCGGTTCGCGAATATTCGATTTCCTTACTGTCCGGCCTATCTTCCGTATCTCTGTCTTTTATCGTAATTGTGAAAGGCAAGACATTGACAGGGGGCGTCTGCTATGATTCTCCTTTGTGTCGTGTACAAAGTACAAATTGTGACAGGAAAAAAAGCAGCGTTCTGCTCGTTGCTCATTGTTTCGTCAGTGTATAACGGACCTCAATTGTTGCCACTGTTCCCGATTGTAACTGCATAGTACGTACAGGATTCGTAACTTGTTCTTAGGGTATGCTTAATGCTTTCTTAACACATTCATCGCGGCAATGGCGCGCCTTCGTCGCACCCACTGCGCTAAGAGTCTGCGCCGCTCTCCGCAGACTCTTAGCGCAGAGGGTTGAACTAATATAGAAAATATAGATAATATAAAAAAACATTGAGTAGTGGACGAGTTAACTCATCTCTCGCGCATAGCGACGATTCCTGGAAGACGAGTTATCTCGTCCCTTGCGATGAAAGTGTTAAGTGTACCACAGTGAAGATTTCAAAATGGGTGATAAGCAATAAAAAGTTGTAGTGACTATGGAGGAGAAATTACGCTCCGTACAACAATTGGACTCTGGTGTAACAGCAAAAAATATAGCTTTGGAGTTTGGAAAAGTACATTGGGGGAAATATGGAAAAAAAAATTGAGCAGAAATTGAAATTTGTGCGTTGCGCAAGTTAGTGAAAGTGAAATAAAAGTAAGAAAACCTTGAATACTCGATAAGAAGTAAGAAAATGTGTATTAAGACAATGAGTTTGGTATAAAAACTTTGTCTTCTGGTATTGGTGGACAAAGAGAGGAGTTCTGTGAACTCCAACCTTTCCGGCTTTTTTGTTATCCGGCCTGCCCTTCCACCTAGTTAGGCCGGATACTCGGGAGCGTACTGTAATTGCAACGATGACGGTCCTTGAACAGAACTCGGCAGTTTTTAGTGTTTATCTGTAACTACTGTTCTATGTGTTTTTCTTATCATATTAAACTGTGGATTTAATAGTATTAGTCGTTGTTGATATTATCAATTAATAAGCACTGGATGTTTTCATCACCATCATTTCTCTTTACATCAAGCTGGTGTATGAAATTACAGCAACTGCGAGCCACCAATCCTGTCTAATGCTACTTCCCCTGCTCATTCTCATTCCCATCCCCCCTCGCCTTCTAAAAAAAATAAATTCTTTCCTCTATAGAGGTCATGTGGCTTTTGGTCTTTATTCTTATCTTTTTCTTCGAATCCGGTATCTGTCATCTCATTTCTTGTATTGTGATTTTGCAGCATTCTAGGTGTATGTCCAATCTTAATCCAGCTCTGTTTTTGTGTCGGTGGACGTTTTATTATACAATCCAACATTTGAAATTTTATTTGGTCAATATATTTCAAGAACTGGAAGTTGTGGTGAAGGAAATCGTACGGGAAAACCACAAAAAGAAAGCATGGAAAGGCACACCATAAAATCTTTTATGCTTAACCCTATAAATCTGGAGACGTCTCTGAAAGAGTTAACCCTCTGGCTGCGTAATTCTTCAAAATCACTATTTAGATGCGATGCTTGCAAATAAGTTCAAATATTTTTCAAACAAAGTGAACTAATACTATATGTTACACGATAATAATATGAAACAAAAATCTGTCATCGTAAAAATAAACACTCTAAACTGCGAAAAACGTGGGATGCAACAGAAAATGGACTAAATGTCAGTCCGTGGAAATCGCGGGATACACAGCTGGAGGGTTAATACTTTTGTAATTCTATTATTTGTAATTATTAATTTTTTATATAATTATTCATATCTTAATCATCTTAATTAATGTCTATAAATAACTCTGCATGTACTACTCTAAGCATATGTAGTTGGACAGTTAGTTACGATACAATTATTTTCTTTTTTTCGACGTGACGTCCTTTTATCATCTTGAGAATTAAGCAGAGCTCTTTCGCTGTTAGCAGTAATGTTGTATGCTATCGTAAATATTACGTGTTTTTAGTCCATGTTTGTGTGTATGTGTAATTTTGAATGTGAGAAATACATAAGCAAAAAACAATTGTGAATTGCTTATTAAATTTTTAAAAAACTCAAGCAACTAATCGTAGTTAATAAAGGACTGGAAGAGATTCCACTAGTAATTGGTCTTCTCGATTTGGAAACTAAGTTTGTAGCAGCCGTATATTAGATATTTGAAGAACTAATGTGTATGAAGAATTAATTTATTTACTGGATGTGTGCTATGAAGCCAATGCTATTCTTATTACACGCTTACAGAAAAAAAATGAGTTGTTCTTTCATTTCATATATATCATTTATCTGTGTCAATGAAAGCTTACAAATATTTCCTGTAAAATCTTTATATCCGTTTCGAAACACTTTTACACATTACACATTATTGTGCTTGGCATCAGACAATTTAATACAGACTTGATCAAATATTAATGGAAAACCTTTAGAAAGATTGTGCCTATAAACTGTAATTTTTTATTTTGGTTCTGAAACTACCCCATCAAGTCACTGTGATCCCAATAATCTGCTTGAGTATAGGTGCGATATATGCAGCTCGTGATTGCAGTTTCCTTGTGAAATTGCCTTCATACTTATAAGATCAGGTGTGCACTTTACTTAAGATGAAATTCGATTTTATTCGATTATGAAGTATTGAAATTCTATTATTAGATGTATGAAACACAAATACTCCGATTTGTATAACTGTAACAAATACTTGATAACAGTAACAGAAAAAGTAAGGGAAAAGGTTGAAAAAAATAATTGTTTTTATGTATTATAAATATATGGGTATACAATATTAAAATAGTAATTAAAATAAAAATAATATGTTTAAGGATTTTATGTATGTATTTTTATTATTACTTATCGTGAATAGTTGGAATTAAAGTTAGTCTTATTCACAGGACCATAGAAAATAAAACAGCATATATAGAAAATACCTAACGTAGATAGTAGGTTTTTTTCCTAACACACAAAAAATTGATGTAAAATGCTCCAAAGCTGAATGATAATAGAAAAGAACAGATAAGACTCAAGAATAAACTTTATTTTATCATTGAAAAAAATTTATTATGTATAAAAATGATAAAATATGAATTATATAGGAAAAAGGACGATTAAAAATGACTGCCATATGCGCCCAAATGTCAGTTTAATCAATTCATATTATGTATTTGTAAAAATGAAAAAAATATCCCTTTTTATCCCTATTTTCTTTCTTAATTTTATTTTCTTTTTATTGCCTTTATCTTCGTGTGATGGAAATGCAAACTATTCGAGATGTAATCTTACTTGTGAGTATTTGAATAACTTTTACGTAGTATTTCATGAAAATTCTCTTAGATCTCAATTTTATTTAGAAACTGACATATAAACAAAATTATGAGCAAGTTTCGAAAAATGTTTTTATAAATATTACACTGCACATTTTATACGTATTTAAATATAAAAGCATAAAACGGTATATCTTACGACAAAGATAGCTAGTCACTGAAAAACGAATTGAAACGTAAAATAATACACTCAAAGAAGAATACTTTCGAAGTTGCCTAATGTAGAGATAGAAGGCAGCGAAAGTTCATGGGAAGCATAAAAGCTCCGAGTTTCCAGATCTAGGGAAAGTTTCCTCGGAGCCTCTAAACATCACGAGGAAGTGCCGTGGAGGCGGAATAGGCATGAAGCTGTCTGCAATACAGTGTGCCCCTTGGCAATGTTTGTCAGTATCTCCTACCGGCGGTATTAGATGAAATGGGCCATGGGTTGCTCGGCTGATAAGAGTTTGGCTGGACACAAAGATAAGGCTACTCAAATGGCGGTTAGGGATTGCCACTGTTGCTTCGCCCTTTCTAGCAGTTAAGATTTCTATTGCTACAAAAAAGTGGAAAGTATTTAAACGATTATAGGTTTTGAGGGAAAAGGATGATGAAATAAACCCCGACTTTTTGAAGAGTTGTGATAAGTTTTGATTTTTGATTTTTTTTTTTTTTTTTTTTTTTACGTATTCAAGTAACAGATAAGTTTTTAATTTTGGGATGTCTGGCTTCTTTAATTCCATACTACAGTTTTATGAAGAACGAAATAGAGTAGATGATGTGGGGTGAAATCAAATTTTTCATGTTATATCCTTTTTTATTTTTTACTGTTGAATGAAAATAAATATTTTTAATGTTTGGAGAAACTGGAAATTTTTTTCTGGATATCTACTTAAATTGTGGTTTAGTAAGTAATATCTAAACTATTAGAGAAGTTATGGGTCTCAAGTTCGAAAAATGTTTTCAATGGAATAAATTATTATAATTATTATTATAAATATTAATTATATTTTATATTGATTTAATAAATATAACGCTGAAAATGTAAATTCTTGAGTAACCTCTCCCACTCTTCAATCTTGTTGGTTATATATAGTATGAAATTCCTTTTGCTCCAAATATATATAATAAAATATATCAATAGTTTGTAATTTAAGTAAATCGAGTAATAGCTGTTTAAAAGAAGTGACAATCATATATAGTATTTTAGAGAACAGTTACCAAACACCATTTGAATAGAAAAAATCTTTTTCAGAGCTAAGTTATCATTCAGCTTTTGAATAAATAAAATTTTTTTAGAAAACAGTTATCAGCGTTTGAATAGAAAAAATCTTTTTCTTAGAAAAGTTATCATTCAGTGTTTGAATAAATAAAATGTTTTTTAGAAAACAGTTACCAGTGTTTGAATAAATAAAATGTTTTTTAGAAAACAGTTATCAGCGTTTGAACAAATAAAATGTTTTTTAGAAAACACTTATCAACGTTTGAATAAATAAAATGTTTTTTAGAAAACACTTATCAACGTTTGAATAAATAAAATGTTTTTTAGAAAACACTTATCAACGTTTGAATAAATAAAATGTTTTTTAGAAAACATTTATCAACAATTAAATAAATAAAATGTTTAGATGAAATAAAAACGTTATTGCATTCAATAAAAGAAGCATAAAACGTAAAACTGATATTCAGCTTGCATCAAAAAATAATTGAAAAAATAGCACAGATTGTGTAGTAAAAAAACGTGCAGAATAATAAAAATTATTTTTTAATGATTAAATTATAGTTAAAATGCGATTATAAAAAGCTTGTTATAAATTTGAAATTAAATCCAGTTTACCACAATAGTTACTTGAAATGATTTCTTTCGAACAAAGTTTTGAACCACCAAACAAATTTTTCTCGCACATTATGCACCTTGTTGTTGTAACATGTAAGGTTAGGAAAAATTAAGTTTCCCTTTTAATAGGGCTCTAGAATGCGTTCTATTGATCTAAATGAGATAAAATGTGAAAAACTAATAATTCAAATAATGCGTTTAGCATTTATTAAATAAAAAAATTATTACCAAAATTCTTAAACTGATAGCATTATTACACAAATGGCATTTATTGTATTTATTAAAAATGTGGAACATCATTTGCATTACAGTGCATGACTAGCATTGTTTTTTGGATAAAAAAGAAGACAAATTCTGCACGAGCATCGGTTACTTCTCTGCCAATCATTTCTACGTTGCTATGTTATGTGCAGCTACGTGATGTAAATGGATAACCATTTTGAGTAATGTAATCTTCTGTTTTATTACATAACTATGCCAGATATTACAGACTCAAATTTTGACATTAAGTTTTCAGTAAGAGATGTGGTGCCTTGCCCATTTTGTCTGTTTTGACTCCCAAGTATTACTTCTTTTCTTCATAAATGAAGAAACACGTGCAAAAATCAAGATGCTCTTAAAACTAAAACTTCAATACAGCTTGTCTAAAAATGGCTAAATTAGCATGGACTAGAGCTTGAAGTTTGAATTTGGTTTTGTTTCACTATAAATACCTCAACTGTTTTGAAAATTATGTGAAAATAAGATCTGGTTATATTCCTTTGGTAATACAATTGCATTTTTGGCCAGCTATTTATTATTATTAGTTAGCATTGTAAACTTGTTTACAGTTTAGGTGTGTTTAGTTTTACAAGACCTATAAAAGTGATGTGACTATATATATAAATAGTACCTTTAAAAGTCTTATTATTGAAACTATGATAATTTTAATTTTATTTTTAATATCACCTTAAAGACACATGTAGGATGCGTACTCAAAGATGCAAATATGTGAATGGTGCAATTTGCTAACAACTATCTATGATTTTTAAAGTTGTGTTGTAAAACTCCAGAAACATGGAAAATATAGATTTTTTTTGATGAATATTATGTAATAATAAAGAAATAATTAAATAATATTTTTATTTGATATAAAATTTTTTATTGATATTTTCTGGATAAACGTTTTGAAATGAGGGGGGTTTATTTATTTTTACTCATAATAAAGAAGAACGTATCTATATGTGAGTATTGGAATTCTGCAGAATTGTGGAAATTCTCTCAAAAATACTTTAAAAAATGAAAATGTGTTTAATGGAGCGAATTTTCTAAAATTTTAAGAAAATTCTAAGCGAGTAATTTCTGCGGTAGCACCAGAAAGAAATAGTTTTTACCATGATATTTCTCTTTTAAAAATATAAAAAAAATCTTATGATTATGTCAGTTTTTTATCGAGTAATTTTGCCTGTATTTTCACAATTTATTTCACAAACTATTTTCATGGTTTCATTAACTATTATATCACGCGACGTTCTCCTCTAAATGAAAATTGAGGAAGAAATGCACTGTTTATCTGCATAGTTCATATGAGGAACAAGAGAGTAAAATCACAGTATCTCAAATGACAACACGGATCAAACGAATGATCGATTACTCCGATAGTTATGTGTTTTAATATTTCTGTGATGTCATGGGATTTGACCCCAGTAGAAAGGTTCATTAACACAATTAAGTCAAACAAATCTAAGAATATTAAAATAACTCAGCTCTAATGTTTGTTGAAATTTGATGCATGGAAATAATTTTTTTTGAAGGAATCATATGAAAATTTTGCATAAGAGATGTAATAAAGTGTCTTAGAATCGTTGACATCACTCCACCGTTTCTCTCATCCATTGACTTTTAACATACTTGAACTACATGATAATCTCACTTGCAAGGGGTTCAAAGTTCTTTTCTGCTGGGTTTCTTCTCACCTTGGTATACCGGGAAATGAATTAGCAGACAATCTAGCGAAATCTGCTACCAGTATATTGAAATCTCCTATTCCATTAAAAGATATAAAAAACCACGTTAAATCCAGTTTGCATTTCAAATGGCAAATCCAGTGGGATCTTACAGAGGCAAATAAACTTAAAACAATAAAACATCTAATTGATTGTTGGCCTTGTTTGCCTAGTAGAAAACTTGATACCATACTTACCAGATTAAGAATTGGTCACACACAGCTCACATATAAACATTTGCTGTTGGGAGAACCCGCACCCCGATGTACAGCATGTCAGTGTCCTATGACGGTTCTTCACATTTTAATAGAATGTCCACAATTTAACAATGAACGAATTCGCTACTTTCACTCTCCTCAAATCAAATTAAAAGATATTCTTCATAAAGTACCCCTTCCCCACCTTTTTACCTTTTTAAAAATGATTGGCTTTTACTTTTCGATTTGATTCTTAAATAACTCTTAGATTCTATTTTACCATGCTCTTACGTTTTGTAGATTTTACAGGTTGACAAGTTCAGGAAAATGATGCAATTTAGAAAGAAATTTTTAGACCTTTAAAATAGAATTAAATCTTACCGTATGTTTGGCGCATTTAATCAAAAATGGTTCTTGCGCCGATAATCTCCATCAACCAACCATAAGAGATGTAAAGGAAATTAATTATTCCCAACCATTATTTCCGGTGAACCAGGTGTTTAGTAATTGATTGAACCGTTAATAATTAATTGATTCATTTGATTATTTTTTTATTTTGATCAGAACATCGTTTGGATTCAAAGGATAATAATTTAAATTTATGTTTGCAAATATTAATGGATGCTGTTTAATCAACAACAAAAACGTACTCACTGGATTAACTTCAAACAAAAATTGCCATTGCTGTATTAGTAATTTGGAGAAGATTTTTTGTCAGTTATTTTAATTGCTCCTTTTTTTCAATTTACAACTTAATTTTATCTGCACAGAGAGGGCGGTGTAAGCAGATGGAATCAAAACAAAAACTTAATTTGTCGGTTTACGATATTTTTACGATATTTTTAAAAAAAATTACGATTACGATATTTTTTTAAAAAAAATATTAATAGTATCGAATATCCACTTCTATAAAATTGCGTTGAAACGTAAATGTTGGGCAGTCTGGAACCATAATGGATGTATAAAACCAAATGCATCTTCACAAAGCTAAACAATTAAAAAAAATTAATCTAAAATATATTATTAATATGTTAAAAATGTGTCATGTAAAACTGCATTGTTTAGTTGATTGAAAGCGAAACAGGAGAGTGTGTAGTGCCTAAGGCTAGAAAGTATCTAAATGCTTCGCTAAATTTAATCCCATTTATATATGTTATTATTTTGGATATAAAATATATTCGTTTAATAATTTAATTCGAATCAAAGCAAGTAACTGCAATGGAAATTCTCAGTATCACATTTTTCTTTGGCATATATTTATTCTTAATCTTCACCTTAAGTAATGATACCTTGATTTTACGATAAAATATATTTAGATAACATGGGTGCACTTAAAAATGTTAGAATTCTTATAAAAGTTGTCATCTACAACAGATCTCTTAATGAAGCTCGAATTGAGGGCTTAAAATCTTTTATAATCATAAGTAAAAAAATTATGTTGTTCTTTAAAATTGCATTTAGTTTATATGAAAAGAAAGCTTCCAACATAATCTGGATCGATTTTTCAATGCAAACACCGCTTCGATTTTAGCACAGTATAGTCTTTTAAAAGTCAAACTGTTTTCCTTTCTTATAACACGAAAACAGAATTTTCAAACAATATTTGTCACTCATTTTTCTGGAAAATATCCGCCTTCTTCGTAAAAATGCGGGTCTCCCGGAGCTTTCTGAGATGTATTATGGAGGTTCAGATATCTCAGCTCTATCTACCAAGCAACTGCTTCAATATAGTGAGACACACGGCAAGACGAAGGAGTCGAATTCATAAAACAGAGAATTGTTCGTCTTTAAGCTCCATAGGTTCGAAATGGAAAATAAAGGGCAAGGCTAGCGAATATGAAACTGAGTTAGAATTCGGCTTGATGCAGTGCGAGTGGCAATCTCCAAGATTTATATTTATGCTGAAAGGATACGAATGATGGAACTGTTTAATCTTATATATAATTCATATGCCTTGACATTAATATCTATTTTAAGGCTAAGTATATAGATGCATTCAAAGGAAAATTTATGCTCATGGTCATTTATATTTTAAGGATTTTGTCAATATATATTAAATTGCGATAATTTATTTTTTCCCCTTCCTTTTAAATGAATTATATGATATTTCATGATGTTGGAGTTACGAAAAATATTGTTATCTATCCTCAAAAGGATGTACTTCAGAACGAAGAATGACGGAATTAATTCGCTATAAAGCAATCAATGACGTTGATTTAAGAGAAAGCGTACTTATCTAAGATTCTTTTATTCTTTAAAAATCCCAATTTTTCTTTTTTGGTGGATTAGAAATCTTATTTAATGTATGCGTCTGGTCTAAAGGTCTTTTCTTTATTTAATAATAAAACTGCTGTGTAGAAATCAATAAAAAATAATTTGTGTACTATTATGCATAATATTAATTGGAAAAAAAACTATGGTAAAAGATTTTTTCCTTTATTTTAAAAGAATTTAATTTTGAAAACAAGGGCCATTGTATTTTTCAGGAAAATTTCGTGCTATTTCGTTTAGTAGTAATTTTCTTCAAACGTTTCTGTAAAATAATAAATACTTAAGTGTTTCAAAATAACTTGCTATAGGTAAATTTCTTTTCATGACTTGCACAAAAATGCTGAAAAATATTTACTGATTCCTTCTCATAACATAGATAAAAATAGATAAAATTATTATACTCTTCAGAAAAGAATGCTTTAATCTAAAAGATTATTCATCATATTTACAATATTATCACATGAAATATCACAATATTAAAAAAATATCAGTTAATAAATACTTGTTATCTTTCTTCCTATGTATTTAACAATTAATTGTTGTTTATGTATTTAGCAATTAATAGTTCGTTTTTTAAATTTAAATCCCAACTTTTTTGTTCATCAGTAAATTGAGTGACCCATAACCTATTTATCTATATTCCAAAATTAAATTAAATTCGTACGTAGGCCTAAAGCGCTTTAAATTTACTTTCCATAATTTCTCAGTTGCGATTCCTATAATGAAACAGTTAATAACTTGGGAAATAAAAACATAGATTCTTGAAGTTTGAAATTTTAATCTTGGAAAAACTGATAGACCTTGATCCATAGTCAGAACCTTGAAATTCGGAAAAGGCAAGTTTTAAAATAAGATTAACTAGAATAGAATTCTAAAGATAAACTATAGAATAGAAGATTAGATATATATGTAGATATTTCTTGATTTATATGTTTTTTTAAAATTTCTTATAATTGATTTTTATCGAGGAAATGTTTTGTAAATTACTTAAAAAAACGTGTGAATAAAACTAAAGACATTATTGAAAAATTTTCGAAATAAAGAAAATTGATCTGCTTTGACTAAAATATGAGAGATATTTTTTGTATCTAATATCAGATTTTGTAATCGCTTTAAATATTCATTTCTTATTTCATAAATACAATAAAATAAAATCTCAAAAGAGATCGCGGAAAATAAAGAATATGGGTAAAAAACCGTATGTTTATATCGATAAGTTTGCTGAAAGAACAATCTCTGAAGAACTTTCTGTAAGAATAAAAAGGTTTTTGATTCCTCATATTATCTAAGAATTATTTTTGTTATAAAGCTAAAACCAATAAGTCATAAAAATTACTGGTTAAGATACTAAAATTAAAAGATGTTTATATCATATAGCATTCCTGTCTTAATGAAATATTTATTTTTATAACTAAGAAATCTCTTCTCTCTCCTTTTATTTTATCTCTAAAGTCTAAGAAATATACCTGAGAGATAAAACTTCAACGTTTTTTTGGTTTATATTGAATGTCTGGTCAAGAAATCGTTTGATTGAAATTGGAGCGTTGTTTGAATAAATCATGGAAATTTAATCCCAAAGTTTTGAAGTTTTGTTAGATTTATAGAACAGTTAATGTAAAAAAGAAAGAAACATTTGAAAATTGTATCTGGATATTTAAAATTATATATAATTATTTTTTTATCTGTTTATTCATAAATTACGGCTGATATTTGTTAAATTGCCCCAAACACAGAATAAAAATTAACATATCTCTAAAATCTATATCAATAATAAGATCTGACTTCTTTAAAAATAGTAATTGGAAACTAAACAGCATTAGCTTGGCGAAGTTTTGCATCGTATTTTGCGAATTGTTTTCCGTTAAATATATTCTATATTACTCATATTTAAAAATTGATAATGCATTTTTTCCTTATCTATGAAATAATAACTTACGTTTTAAGTAATCAGAAAATTTTGGAGACATTACGGCTGTTATAATTTTCACAAAGAAGATCAAAGATTGATCCGATCAACAGCCTGTGATCATGCATATATTAAAAATTTGATTTAATTGAACTAATTTTGTTGAGCAGTTTTTTTACTTACTTCAAAATGTCTGTTCAACATCTAAAAGATTCCACTTTTTGTTTGAATTTTTAATGAACTCTCTTTATTTTTTTCCTTGCTTTAATTACTCAACTCTATACACATTATTAAGATTTAGGTATATTCAGAAATTAAATATAAGTATTTCAATTATTGTTGGTATCATTGTTTTTATTTCATGAAAACTATTTAAATGATATTTTAATTTCTTAATAAATAAAATAAGAATACGGTTTAATGAGTATATTGTCTTATGCTTTGTTATAGGGTTAATAATTTTATCTTTTATGAGATGTAAAAAGGACTGCAAAATTTTTCTAAAGATTTTTATCATGTAAGCTTCAACTGAAACGTTCGCTCACAGAGTGATTGAAGAGTCTAACTAACAGCTTATAGTTTGGAAAGAAAGTGGAAATATATTATATCTTATAAAACCATATTATTTTATTTTTCCTGTTTTATTCTCCGTGTATTATTATTGAATCAAAATTTTTCTGATATTTCAAAAAATCCTAATTTTTTTTATCCGCATAAATTTATAATTCAGAAATCAGAATTAATGCTTAGATTAAAACACTCATTTGAACAATCGTAGTAGAAACTACTTTTTTCTTCAGAAATTTGTATATGTTTATTCATATGAGTATGAGTACGTGGACTCTGTTCACCACCGAATGTATTCACCCATGAATAAAACAACTAGAGAAAGATATGTTTTCAAAAATTAAGAAATGATGTTGATAATCCTAAAAAAAACTCTCATTGTTCAGTAAATATTTAATGATTTTGCGCATTTTCTTTTATTTGAGGAAAAGAAACTTCTTAACTGAATACTTTGCAATAGAAGGTAAACTTCCTTTCTATTTCGTGGGACAGAAGATTTCACTTCCTCTATTATTCAGATTTTCGAAATTTCTTATCCTTTATGTATTTGATTTTCTTTTTCTATTTTTTGTTAATTTTTTTTCTGATTCTCGTTAAAAGTGGATAGTAAAATTTAAAAGTCAAAATATGGAAGTATTGTTTGCATAACTGATAAATATGTATTTGTGATGGCGGAAAGTGGAAGAAGAAAGATTTTTGCATTTTCTTCTTATATTTTTATTTGAGTGTTAACTCAAGCATTTGCAAATATTCATATTTCTTTACACACACACACACAAACATTATTAAGTTCTTGCATGTATTTTAATTAGCTACCATTGGTAAACATGCGAAATATCTATATAAGCAACAATGGGTTGGGGTTTAAACAATTTACTATTACTTTGTCATCTTTTTTGAATGTTTTCCATTTAGTATTATTGAGTTATTCATATTTATAGACCCCAATCACGGAACGCTCCAAATTGCATTATCGACATTCATTGTTTTTTTATATGATTTGAGGAAGAAAGCTGCTGCCGAAGCCCATGATACTGCTCCATCATATCCCAATTGTAGGTTTTGGTTTCAACGATTTAAAGAGTGGTGATTTCGATGTCAATAAAAAAGAACGCTCTGGAGGACCAAAAAAAAAAAAAAAAATCGAAGGCAATCGATTGCAAGACTTATTGGACGAAAATGGGAAAAAGTGTAGAAAATGATGGAAAATATTTTGATTTATATGTATTGTATTAATTCTTCTCAATAAATGCTTTTTTTAAAGTGAAAAAGATGATCAAAATACATGCAAGCACCTAATAATAGTTGCGTGGCCAAATAGAACAAACTTTTGAAATTTTAAAACTTCGATTTATTTCACCACGGGAGGCATAATTTAAGTTCAGAGAATAAGTGGTAAGAAATACACTAGTCTATATTGCGACGCAAGTGCAGAAGAGGCCAATTTTTTCCCATTTAGTGGTTTTACTATGAGATTCCGATAGGGATTTCTTCGACATGTGTAATGTTAGGAAAGGGAAATTTAGGTATCTTTAAAAGAATGTTGTAAACATTAGGGATTTTTGTCCCCTCACTTGGGGAGTGAGAAATTGTTGTAGTGGGGAGTTTTATAGTGAGTGTGTAAAATGGCAATTGGATCAGGAAATAAGAGATCATTTCAAAATGACGTTAATATAAACTAAATAAGATAAAAATTTCAAAATTTAAATTTAAATTAGATTTAAAAATATCATTAGTTATATATATAAACTTGCTTATTTTTTAGGTGTTTCCATTAAAAATATAATATAGGCAACTCTTATTACAGAAAGATTTTTTTTTAAATAGTTTTCTATAAAGTGGTTTAAATATCAGAAATAGATTCAAACTGAACTAGTTGCCTCT
Organism: Argiope bruennichi; assembly: GCF_947563725.1. Lineage (NCBI taxonomy): Eukaryota > Metazoa > Arthropoda > Arachnida > Araneae > Araneidae > Argiope > Argiope bruennichi. The sequence goes on from NC_079152.1 coordinate 84,742,454, forward strand.
GATTTAAAGTATCTTTTGTCATGAATGAGACTTTTTTAACATTCTAAATACAAATTCATGAAAATGAGTGAAATTATCATATTATTTCTGCGTTATTTACATCGATAAATAATTCTATTTATACTCTTTGCCAAATTATATTGTTAATATTCTGTTAAATGTAACGAAGTCAAAAAGAAATATGAGTTAATGTTTTAAAATGTCATCCCTGTAACAATAAAAATAAAGCGTGTTAACATATCATCAGCAAACATTATAGTCTACAGTTACACGTACATATGTATATTGAACAACTTTTTTCTGTATTAAATGATATTTTAAAACAAATGTATTTTAGCTCATTTTTCTTTTGAATTAATCACTTATCATCATTTTGAAGTAAGTCCTCATAAAGTTCATTCTTAAATGGTTAATAATAATTATGAAAAATAAAAAGGCCCTTTTGTAAAATTAAAAATGATATTTTGATAATTCTCATCTATAATTGTAGTCGAAGATATAAATCTGATTAACTTGATTAAAGCTCTTCGTTGGCTCAAATTTCTAATATTTCCTTAGTATTATCTTTTTTGGAAGAAACAGTTTAATACTTTATTATGGATAAAATACAAGTAATTACTATGCCATCTGTGAATGGGAAATCATTGGACCATTTTTTTCAGTATTCTTTGAAGATCATGGAAAATTTTCATTTGAGAATGTTGACTTAAAAACATAATTTAAAATTTCCTTTATTCGAAATAAAAAGAAAACCAGTCAAAACAGCAGACATATTCAAGTTTTTTGTACGTTTTCACGATGTTTTGTAAATATTTAACATTTTCGATGGTCTTTTGTTGTTTGAGAAAAATAGAAATAACTTCCGTTGAAGATATTCTAATCAATGACGCAAAAAAGAACTGCAAATAATACCGAAAAAAAGATGAAGACTTTTGAGTTTTCATTTCAATCTAGAATACAAAATGATACTTTCTCACTATTTGCAATTTCAAGAACATCCCGTCTTTTAGATTTTCATTTTCCCTTTTCCAGTTTTTACAATGCCTTTTTTTTTTGTTGTTTTTTCTACACTATTAAAGTGTAGAAAAACACTTTAAAGTGTAACACTATTAAAGTGTAGTGTAGTGTAGTGTTTTTCTACACTATTTTTTTTTTTTTAAATCATGTTAAAAAAATTACTACCTTTATGATTAAAAATAAAGGTAGAAATTTTTTTTTTATTGAGTAGGAATGAAATACAAAAAAAAAAAAAAATGTTTCATATTTTCTATTTCCTGCTTTTAAGAATCAACAAGCACAAAATTTAAGTGTTTGCTAATTTGAACGATTTTTTTCCATACGAATTCCAAGATATTTTTTGAATTTTTTTTAATAAGTAAAAAGTATGAACACATTTAAAGTGAAGTGAGCTAAAGTTGAGTAAAATTATGAACCAATGAAAGTTTTTTAGAAGTACTTTAATTTTTAATTATTTTAGGTAAAGTAGCAGAAATATTTGAAGTCAAACTAATTGAAATTACTTGCCAATAACTAATTCTTTTCAAAAGTGACAAAAATTAAATACAGACAATTTTATTTATGATGATATACTACGTCATGAATTTAATAAAAATGTAACAATTTTTCCAATATATTACGAAATTCAAGAAATTATTTTAAGATTTTATAGCTTTTTAAAAAAATTTGTAGAATTTGATAGCATTTTTAAAAATATTCTACGACATGAAAATGAAATGTTAAATGTTTGTCAATTGCGTAATCAATGATAAAAAAAGGACAATTGTTTCATGCCACAATTTCTAATTTAACATAATTGAATTATGATTAATTGATATAATAATGCTAATTATTATAGTAATGCCATTTAACGTATGCCGAAGAATTATCAGTTTTAATTGATTAGTTTCAGAACTATTAGGAATACGAATTAATATTGAGGGATTTACAATAGATAGCTTAGTTTATACCCTATCTCATGAATACTTCTATGACTAAATTCATGTAAATGCTTTGAGATTGGCTATACTTCTTATTATATGTTATTTTGTTGTGTTGCAAACAATATATTGTTACAAATTTTTATCTTCTACAAATACCGTCGATCAATCATAATAACGTAACGCATTTAATTGCTAGTTCAGCAGCTTTCTTGCTGTCTAATCCTCCAGTTTCTTTACTTGTCGGCGATTTCGACTCTCACACACGACTTCTGACGATACACACACAATTCTTCCGCGCAGCTTCAGGGAGCTCATCTTTTATAGTTCCGGGAGGCGGGGCTAGAATCTTCAGACCAATCAGAGCGTACCTGGGTGTATCTCGGTTATTACTGGATGGATCGTGAAACTTCTCGAACTTTCCGGTATTATCCATTTAGTCACCAAACTCGCCAAGTCTCCAAATGGCCGCCAGGCTCTCAGGTCATTGACGCACAGGACAGATCTTACAAAGGGTTTTAACAGTTTTTCCCAGGATGACACTATTCGGGCCGGGTAGCCAAATTACAGATTTGTAAATATATATATATATATATATATATATATATATATATATATATATATATATTTACACATTTTCGAAAATGTCGGATTGCCTGAAAATAATATACATTTGCGGGATATTTCATTTTTGCTATAAAATTCAAAGAAAAGTGCTTCTGAAAATCATCATTGATATTTGAACCTTTATGGTGAAATATACCACGGATAAAAAAAGTGCAAGTATGAATCAAAATGATGTGTTAGAAGTGGTGATTTTGATACAATTGATAAAGAACGCTCTGGTCTACCGAAAAAGATCTAAAATAAGAAATTGGAGCGTTTTTCTAGCAATGTTATGTTCTCATGTCAAACGCTAAATTAATTTGCTGAATTATTGAATGTGGATTGCGCTGTAGTTTAGATATTATTCAAAAATAATGAAACTGGGAGTCATACGAAGCCATGAGATGTTGAACGGCGATGTACATGTAAGTAGTCACTTCAATTAAAAAAAAAGCATGTTTGTATTCGTATCGTCAATGACGATGGATACGCCGCGATAATCCTACGCGTAGAAAATCGTGGAGTTTGCTTAATTATGCCTTAATATCGAAGACAAGGTAGAATATTTATATTACGGAGCTCATGCTCTAGACTTGGTGGGATGAGTTTGATTCTGGGCTTAAACTTCAAGAACCACCCCTGTTTATTGCTATAGAATACAACTGATATTCTTAAGATGTGCATTGAAGGAAAAATGGCTCAATTTCAGCAAAGGCACGATAAAATAATTTTTCAACAATGGTAATGATCGACCACTTGTTGCTCGTATAGTAAAAAATGAGATGATTTACCTGACCTACACTCATATTCACTAGATATTGCTCCATCAGATTATTATTTGTTCCTATCCATGGAATTCAACCTGGTTAATAAACACTATTAATCATAAGGAAAAGCGAAACATTGGGTCGATTGATGAGTAGCATTAAAAAAAAATTAGATATCCTTTCGACGCGGTGTTTGTATCTTGCTAGAAAGATGAAAATAAACAGTGGCTAGCAATGGACTGTATCTTGAAAAATAATAATCAACACAATTATTCACGATAAAACTCTGAATTTATGAAAAATTACTCCACAACATTTATTCAAATTTGAATAAAAACATTACGCAGTTATAATATTTATTTTTCTCGCTTCAGGGCGATGTATATAAATAGAGGTTAAAGTATTAAATAAAAATTTTGCTTAATATTAATGATTTCGTTTCTTCTCACAATTATACAACCGTAAACAAGAATTTATATTAAAAAAAATAATTTATCATTTCCTTTGTCTGTCGAAATGATACCATAAGTATTGCTGTTTTCAGAATGGGTATTTTAGAGAGAAGTCGAGTTGCGATTTCTTAGCCGAGAACATTTTGAATATACTCTGAAAGACGAATGTCTTAAGATTAGCTGATGAATTTATGAGAAGAAAACTCGCTTTCGTATAATTTTTTTTAAACAAATGAGGCTTTTATGAATAAAAATTTCCTTAATGATAAACATTTGGTACTAAGATAGCACCTCCTCATATGTCCCAGTAGTTACAGAGCCTCTTCCAAAGACATGGAATTTGCTGACAGTTCAATATTATGCCTACACTGACTATCAAACTTCCCCTATCATTGTTCCGTTGCTTCTTTTCAGATGTTTGAAGACAAGTTGCGGGTGGCTGGTTCGCTGGAGACGGGCAGTTGCGAGAATAAATAATTATTCTTAGCCAAGATAGTTCATTGAAAACCAAAGTTCCAGCCATATAAAAAATCGATGTTTCCTGCATCATTTTAAATAGTCATTTTTTTGGTTCAGACCTGCTCGTCATACTAATCTAAAATTTTTGTAAACACATATTTCTCTTGTACTTTACTGTAAGCAGCGACCTTTTAAATTTGGATTAAAATGTTCGCAGATTGCTAAGAAGAGATATCGGAAGCAATTTCGTTTCTATTACATTTTGTTATAATGGAAATATTACGATATTCATTGGTTACGATATTCATTATGATATTCATTATGATATTCAATGAACATTTTTTTTTCTTAGTCGTCCCTTAAAGATCTTGAAACAATAAAACCATTTTCGTAAACTTGATTTTATATTTCGGTCCTTATCAAACTGTGAACGTTACTGCCCTTTTTTGATGTCTTCTAATAATTTTACTTCTCATTCATATTGATAATTAATTTGAACGGTTTTTATTTAAATTTCACCAATTCTTGGAAAAATAATGTCTAGCAATTCGATTATTTGTGTGAGCTGTCGAAGCGCATAAATGTATCTGTATTATGTATCTTTATCTGTATTTTGTAGAAGCTTTCTGTATCTGGAATTCATGTGTAAATGCACGCTAGAGTATTAAACGTAAAAGATCTGAATTGTTGGAAGCATTAATTTGATGCCTTGTTCTGAATATTTGAGAAATTTAACAAATTAATTTTTAAGCACCCGAACACATTCTTCAATTCGATGTATTATTTCAAGAACAAATTTAAGGATTATTGTCTCTGAAATGATTTAATGCACATAATTCCTCCAAATATTTATTTTTCATACAAAATTATGTATATAATCTTTATTTAGAAATAAGACAAAATTAACTATGGATTGTGTGTAGCAAATGGCGCTTCTACTACGGTACATTTATCTAAAATATGTTTATTTTTTAAAAGACTGCCTTAGCATAGACTTTAATTGTATTATATACTGTAATAGAAAAGTAATAGTTGAAATCCATTATAACAATATGAGAACTTAATGTATATCCAGTGTTCAAATTGCAGGATTTTCTGTATACAAGGTTTAAGAAATGCAATAGAGCTTCCAGTTGCATGGATTCCAGAAGAACGCAAAGAGAAAATTGTGATCGAAAATTTTTTTTCAAGAATTGGCAATATTTTTATTTTTGTCTTCATTAAATTTTAATATAGAAAGTTTTAAATATCAAATGAGATACATGAATATCTTATGTTATATAAACGAAAATGGCAAAATTAAAAATTGGAATTAATAGGGGTAGCGTGTAGTGAAATCGAATAACAAAAATTCATTTTAGTGAGACAGATTAGTTTCTTTACAAAGACGAAAGACCTATTCAAATGTATTTTCACATCAAAATATCAGTCAGGAAACTTTCTGAGAAGAAACGCATACATAAATACCGCCAAGAAAGTAACATATTAGTCTTACTATTGGAATAGACAGATGAAATTCAACAAAAGTATTCATTTTTAAATGTAAATAGAAAGATTCAAGATTCAACGCATAGACTGTTAGAGAAAGTAAAAATAAATAATAATCACGTGGAAAATGTATGAACAAAAATGGTTCCCAACTTAAGCTAGAGGATATAAGAAGATGCAAAAATGACAAGTCAGTAACGGTTGAAAATTCGTTATTTTACTTAATGTGTAGTATATTTGTAGTGTACCAAATAATAGAATTACTTTTATTTTAATTATTTTCTAGTTTTAGTCTTCAATACATAATTCATTATAAAATTTATCATGTATGTTGCAATCATATTTTTTTGTCAAATTCACTACCAGATGGCGTCACTAGCATGGAATGAAAATTTAATTAAATTAATCGATTAACTAAAAATAATTTCTAAATTTATTGAAACAATGCGTCATTTTCAAGAACAAACACATGTATACATAAAATCTGAAAGCTTTAGTACGAAGAAGGGAATGAGAAATATCAAAATTTCCTTCTTTAAAAGCACGAAGCAAAAAAAAAAAAAGGTATAACAAGAATTTAATATAAATATATTGAAAGAAACAGAGCTTCAGCTACTTCCTCTTTGTTAAATCAAACTCAGAATTACTCAACATCTGAAGCTTTCAGAAAAAAAAAAGAATGGTATTTTCACAAGAAATCACTCAATAAGATGCATCGATTTCTCCGAACCAGAGTTGCTATATTCAGCTCAAAACGTGCACTTGAAATATATTTATCAAATAAATTCTTCCTAAAGCTCAATTTCTTTACTTTACATCTTCTCTAGATTTTCCGGAGAAGGGAAAATATAGAATGATATTAAAGAGATATTGCAGAAAGAATTTCAGAGAACAAAAGGAAATGTTTTAAATTTAAAAGTATTGGGAAACTCTTCTGTTGCTTGCGAATATATTTCAGATTTGAACGGAAATAAGCCTTTCAACATTACTCAACAAAATCTAAACTTTCAACTTGTAGATTTAAGACTATTATTTATGTTGACCATAAAGCTGCAATGCAACTTAAAATAAATGTAAATTTGTGAGTATAAGCATGGAGGGAATTCACAAGAAATGTTTAGAAACCGCTTGAAACTCGTTTTTCCATTTTTTCGAATTCGATCCCCAGAATTTGACGATTTTCCACGTTTTAGACCCCCGTCTTCCGTGGAAGTCTTTTTTTTTTCGGCATACATTTGAATATCTATTTATCTGTTGAGGACAACACTCAGGGGTGGAGTAGTACTGAAGAATAAAGATTAGTATGACTGCTTTAAATCTAAACTGTAGATATTTATAAATTTTGGTTATAATACATCAAAAGGATTTCGCTTTGTTCGTGTACATGCGAACATGAATTTAAGTATACATTGAGAGACAGAAAGAAGCATAAAGATATACACATATATTGAGTATGAATTTAAGTATACATTGAGATGGAGGAAATTTGGCATATATTTTTATCATCTTAACTGATGATCTGTAATACACAGTTATTTTAAAATCATTGAATAAATTTTAAGGTTAGATCAGGCAGGCGGAACAAATCGATACAGTCACTGAAGGTGTCGCAAACTCAGAAGACTTCATGGAGTCAGCAAATCTTTTGGATAATTACTTTTACACGAAAAGTTTATTGTTCATATTGCATCTCATTTGCATTACAATGTTAAGGAAAAATCCGTTTTATCTGTGATAATTTGTTATGCGAAAAACATAAATTATAACGGATAAAAACGCTTTATTCCATACCCGCATCATGTGAAATTGCGAAGTACGGTGGTTGTGAGATCATCGTATAAAAGTGTATGAGTGCTACGCATGTCAGGATTTTATGTTTTACAGAACGAAATATGGATAGCTTCATGTATCGTGACATTTTAAAATAAAACGTTTAAACCAGTGCAGAAAAACTGTCTATTGGAACTTACTTTACTTTTCAGTAGGATAACACCTCCAAGATTTGTCAAGAGTGGTGTCTTTATCATGTTAAGCAACAGCTTCATAGCCCTCTCCAGACTCCTGATTTAAAACCTATAGAACTTTAAGAAATCAATCGTGAACTAAAAAAAATACGACACAAAGAACAAGATTGAACTCAAAAGGGCTATTCAGAACATTTGGATCAATATTTCTCCAGAAACATCAACCAACAAAAAAAACTTCTGGGTGTTATACCACAATGTTAGAGAGAAGTAGCAAAGGCCACAGGAGAGTCTATCGATCATTAAATGCAAATTGGTCAGCATGGAAAATATCTTTCTTGTACTATGTAAATAGCGTACGGAAATTTTTTTTTTCTTCCCTATTAATGGCATTTATGTTCCTTTCAATTTACGTATTTAATTTTCTCCATATTTTTTTTTTCCTTTATAATATCCATATATAATAAATAAAATTGTGTTAAACTAATTTTTAAACTTTCATGTTCGTTATAAAGTATTTTGTGTCAAAAATTAAACTTTCATCAACGGTCATAGTTTAGTACTGAAATTTCTTGTACCCACTGTATATGTTAACATGACTTCCCTTCTTTCCATTGAAGAATAATCATTATGACGTTACTGTTTCTGAATCAATGAAATTGATAGTGAATGAAAGTTTCCGATAAAAAATATTTTTTTAAACCAAGACAAATTACAAATCCTGCAATTTTATTTTTTGAAATTTATCTTGCATCTTTTTGTAAGTGTTTAATATCCCTTAAATGAAACTGAAGTATACCGAGTGTATTGCAAACCAGAATTGATGAAACATTTAAAATTGACGCTCTGTCATCCCAATACCATATAAATGAAGTTATGTGCATTAAAAAGGTTTTCTAATAAATGCATGATAAATATTACACATACATTTATTAGATTGTAGTTTTATTAAAATGCATTCTCATAATTATATTACAAATATAAGAAATGCAATCTATTTAATGTTTTATATGTATTAAAATGTATTCTGATAAGTCATAAATATCAAAAATGTAATATAATGAATATGCTAAGTGTATTAAAAAAGCAGTCTGATGAATACATATCTTAAGTATTTGAATGAATAGAAGAAATATCGAATTCTGTTATGATGAGGAATCAGAACTTTACAGTTAGTTGCAATCTCTTTGAAAAAGCCTTTGTTCCCAAAAGGATAAAACAAGGAAGTATTCAGAAGTGCATTCCCTCATGAAACTTTGAATTGATTTTGCTAATTTTGACGCCGCTTTTGGAATCTATTGATCTGAAAGTGATACGCCGTTCTTTCTAGTGAATCAAAGTATGAATGATTTTTCAAAAAATCGATACTTTATTATTGTTGAAATTACTTGATTTTCTCTGATGAAATTACTTTGAAATTCAGCAAAATGAATAGCAAATTAAATTAAAAAAAATTACCACTGAAAAATTCACCTTCACAAATTTATCATCCATAGAATGTGAACTCATAGCTTTAAGGAATTAAGAGACATTATTTTAAATATTATTCATTTTTATCAAATTTAGCCTGTACTACTATTCTCATATGACCGCAGTAGTTTAAGGGTCGAACGTCTGTACATTCTCAGTTTCGGGGTTGGATGGGTATAGGTTTGAAATGCGATTTCAGTCGAGATACGTTATATATACATGAACTTCCCGCGTATTAAAACTAACGTGGTGTATCAAAATTTCGTCTGTTGGTGTGACGTAAAAGTTTGGATATGAAGGTTAAACAGTTCAGATATGGTCGATATTTTTGTACCTGGAATTCATATCATGGTTAAAAATTGTTAAAACATCAATCAAACAGTGCTTGTGTTGTTTGACCTTGAGTCCAGACATAAATATTAAAACCTATGAAGAATATTTACTTTTCTGATTAATTTGTGTCGTTGGTTTAACAAATTGTATTATTATTTAATTTCCTTGAAATATATATGTTTAAGACTCGTATTTAACATTAATAACTTTGCTTGTTAATTAGATGATGAAATAACCGCCATAGAAAAGAATTAAAAAAAATAGTTTCTGTTATGGACATTCTCGAATATAAACTTTTTGAGCTAAAATATCCATCATTATAAGCCATGTACGTTTGCTTTTTAAAATTATATTTTATGCGAATTTTTTTAATGCAGAAAATAATTTGAGGTCATCTTTCTTAATTACGACGATGCTTAATCCACGGATTAAATAATTTTTATTGTTTTATATCGAAAATTTAATGGCAAAAAGAGATAAAGGCGGAAAAAAAAAGTAAAAAAGAGATAAAGGCAACTTCTTTTCTTCTTATGGGGAAAATAAATGGCGAAATTATTAAGTTTTATCCAGTATTTTCAAATATGGTAAATTGCCATTTGTCTTTTTTGGTTTTGGTTATTAAAAAGTTATAAAATCTTCAGAAATTAAATTATTTTACTTTTATCTACAGCTTTTACATATATCGTTAAGCCAATGAAGCCATATCAGTCTAGATTTATTCTATTAAAATCATGGCAGCAAAGACTGAAATAAAAAGTATGAAATTACCATTAAAAATGTATATTTCTCTAGACACTATATTTAATAATATGTACTTTCGAACCCTTTCTTTTATTTTCATCCGGTTTATTTCAGCATTTCTATTTTTGAAAGAAATCAGCGAACTGTGAATCTCTTCTTGCTTACTTAGAAAAAAAAGGAAAGAAAAGTAATCAGAATTATGAAATTTGAGTATTCTTCAAAACAATTCATACGAGTCTATTTAAGTTCATATCACTTGAATGAGCTTCATTTTTTTATAGTCTGAACCTTTATTACAAAAGTGATGCAGAAATCAATACTGTCGAAGAAGATAATTTTAAAACAAGATTTGAAATGCATATTTCTAAAATGTAAAGGTTCTTTTATTTTTTAGTATCCCGCACTGGAGGTCACCTCAGAAATGAGAGTGAGATGCTTCCTGTATGATGGTTGTTTCTCACCATCCTGATGGATACAGAAGTGATGGGGATCCTCCTATCGATGATGGGACATACTTCCTTAGGGAAGGGTTGTATCGTGGCCGGTGATGGTCATTAGGACTCAACCACAGTTCTCGCTAATGTTGCTGTCGCAGCTATCTGGTCATTTCTGAATGCTTTAATTGGACGGGGCAGAGTAGCCAAGTGTGGTTATCTATTAGTATAGAAGGATTACATTCAACACTAGATATTTATATAGTATTTAGTAATATTTTCTAACCGCCTTTGACAACCAGTTGGTTCACTGGGAATAGTAGTCGCTAATAATTTAAGTAAATATTTTGTGTAAACTGATCTTAAATTGACCTTGTGTATCTGACATTTTGATAGGTAGATAACCTATATTATTTTAGAAGCCTTACACCGTTTTATACATTGTCCTATGTATTATCCTAATTTTCGGTTTGTATATTTATAAATATAATAATATCATAGGAAAGAGCTGTAGTACTTAAAAATGGGCAATCTTTTAAAAATTTTCACCGTCACATAATTTGAATCTTAAATGCAATAAAATATCGAAAATTTTATTAAAAGCATGCCTTTGTTGGAATGAATTGAACATAGAAAAATAAGCCGTATTTTTACATCTTTAATTTCAAAAATGGGCAAGAGCCTGGACGAAATACAATTAACAATAACGAAAACGATTTGAATTTCGCTTCAACAATAAAATATAAAACATTTTTTGCAAATTATGTTTTAAATGCAAAATATGATTAAAAAATTTTTAAAAATTAATTAAAAATATAAAAAGAATTATGCGTGAAGTAAATTTCTGTCATTTAAAAAATAAGTGTTTTAAATTTTTGAGTAAAATATAGGTTATTTTTATGTTGCAATATTTTCGAAAATTATCTCGAAAAAACAGAAAAATTTAACTTCTTAAATAATACTAAGATCTCAGAAAATTATCCTTTCTAAGTCCACATCTCCTTTCTCTAAAATAAATATCTGCTAATTTTGATAATTCTATGTCAAACAGTGTGGCCCGTTAAGTACTTACACACATACTCATAACAGCCACACGCATCTATTCCTATTCGGAATAGAGATAATAAATGGTATGAGAAAAAAAGCAATGTTATAAGAAGCAGATATTTCTTTCACAGGAATTTTAGAATGAAGAAATAATAACAACGAATGTAATTCAAAACAGAGGAAAGAGAAAACTGAGATTCTAGATGATATTTTCTATTCTTTCAATTTGCTTTCTTTTACAGCAAGGTGGAAAGAATCATTTGGTTTATTTTATGAAGTCATTTTGTAATATGCAGGAATTCAATTTCGTCTCATTTAATGGCATGCATGGAATTTTTGTAGCATTTTATTTTAGTCTTGAAATTTAATGGTGTAAAAATGAACTTTCAAACACATACTGCTGCTGGAAAATGTTTTTGATAGTTGATTTAATAGATATATTTGAATCGACTAACTGAATAAACATTTATAAATTAGATTTAAACAATAAAAAATATACATAATTTTGGAACGAATGCAAGGAATATTTCATATATGTTTTAACAGAAGACTGTCACTGAAATGTTTCACAATCATAGTTATAAAAGTGTGAAGTTTTATGATTTAATATCCATTCCAACCACGTGACAATTTCTGAGAAAGGAATATAATTGATTGGAAAGGTCTCAAACTATATTTTTACTATGTAAGTCAACATTGTAAAAATTAACATAGCAAAAATAATAATAGCTTAAGACATGTTGACTAACACTGTAAAGTATGTTAGTCAATATTCTTAGATTATCTTCTTATCGTACTTATTCTCAAAATAGTAGTATTTAACGCACGATAAAGTAAATAGTTTTTCATTTATACATTCTCCTGTTAAGAATATCAACTATCAATTTGTTCATATTATTAAAAAACATTAAAAATATTTGTAAACAAGTAAGTGAATTTATTCTAGCAAACCTATGCGCACTATTGTTTGCCTTGTTTATGTAATTAAAAATTCTATTGAGAATTTAATTTTTTGTTCATTTAAGGTGGCAATTTTAAATATGAAAAATATTCATTATATTGGTACAACTAAGAATTATTCTTGAAATAAAATCATGAACTGTAAAATATTTGCCCTGTATGTTCCCATCGTAAATAATGTTTTCACTATGATGATTTTTAAAGAACGGGCCACAACGAGAAATATTGCATTTTAATGAAGTTCTTAAAATACGCACCACTTTCGTTTCCATTCCACTCTAATGGTGAAAGGTAACTCAAAGAAATCAGGTTTCACTTATTAGATATGCCATCAGTTAAAATTGAGGATTATTACTATTTATTTATTAAATAACAGTAATTTAATAATATTAACAATAAATATTAACTGTAATTTCTTAAAACGTAATCTCTGAAATGTTTCAAATTCTGCATTTATATTTTAAGGTCATTAATATCCGCCATTACATTTAAGAAAGGAAATCTTCCTTTTAGAAAATTAACCATGAATCATTCATTAATTTATCATTCATTAAGTCTTTTTCTCATTTACAGAAACAATACAAATTTAATTAAACAAGAATTTTCTATCTTTTAGTTTACATTCCCAACGAAGTAATTGATTACGTATAAACTCCATTTGGTTTATTTCTCTTTATAGTACCCCCCCCCCTCCCTCAATTTCATGAAGTGATCTACAAAGCAAACATTATTCGAATCCCAATTATTAATTGGAAATACCACAGAATTTGTAACAGCCGTTTCACAGTGGAATACCTTTCAGGTAAAATATGCTCGCATTATTTATCATTCCGCGGGACTTCTTTGCTCGGTCGCTTGCTTTCACCACAAATCGGAATATCATCCGGTGGACAATTGTAATTACGCTTCCTAGAGTAATTACTGTTGTCCTGAAAACTATAGGGGAAGTCTGTTTCCCTTTCATTTGTTCTAGACTAAAAAGGAAGGAAGGCGGAGATGCCTATTTCATAAAAACACAAATTTTTCTTCAATTATGCAGTTTTTTCTAATTTAAACGCCAATCTCATTTTGTTTACTAAAAACAGGCAATTATAAAATTGCATTCAAATGTCTTTCAGATTTGGAGATTCTTCGAATTGTAGACCCGCCTCGGTGGCACGGTGGTAAGGTTTCGGCTTCGGAATAGGAGGGTTTCAAGTTCGTGACTCAATTCCACCGAAGAACCATCGTGTATGGTGAACGTTAAATCCGTCCACGTTAATAATCCACGGGGATATGGTGAACGTTAAATCCGTCAAGGCTAAATGTCTTCCGTGGTGTGGTGCGGAAGTTTGGAGAGGTGTTGACAGATAAGGTGGCATCTTCGTCATCTGACCGTGGTTCAAAATTACGAGATCTGTCCCAAAGTAGCCCTAGTGTTGCTTTTAAAAACGGGACGTTTGTATAACTTAACTGAACTATTTGAATTGTAGGTTTTGGAGCTATAAAGTATCAGGTTTGAAACTCGATTCTAATAAAAAAAAATCATTGTATATACTAGAATGGTACATTTTAAGTCTGACGTCGACATTAAGACGACGTCTGACGTATAACATTCATCCAGTGGTGTAATGCGGAAGTTCCGCAAAATAGTTATCGACTGAGGTATCGTTCGTGTCATCTCATCAGTTTAAATTTATGATATCAGCCCCAAATAACCCTTGATTTACTTTAAATCAGGCGTTTGCTAAAACGAAACAAATGGAAAATATGGATATAAGAATTTTGCTAAGACCGAAAAAATGTAAGCTTTTTAATTGCCGCATTCCGTGCAGTTTAATTTAAATTCTGATTTTAATGATATGATCTAATATAATATCTAATTAAATCTTTTGTTTAATTCATAAAACATTTGTTAATAAACATGAATTTATTAAATTTTGTTACTACCTGAAAAGGTTCATTTAATAATTTGGCCGGTTTTAGAAAAAAACAATTTTCTTATTAAATTTTCAAAAATTGCGCATATAATTCCCATATACTTTTAAAAAGGCAGATGCATACGTCTATTTAAAATTTTCGAACGAATTATTGATGCTAATTTTTTTAAATATTTTAGAAATGCACTTATCTTGAAAAAGGTTCTTACAGAATGAATACAATTCACAATATCTGGAATAAGCAGATGATAGACATTAAGTATTGATATTTAAAATTAAACTTGTTAAATATTTTCGCTAATATCGAAGGCAATTCCAATTTCATTTTTTTTTAATAAGGAAATTATCTAACCGGCTTAATTCAATGTATTAAAAAAAGAAGGAAAAAAAGAAAAGAAAAGAAAAAGAAAACACATCTCTGCTTTCAAAAGAGTAAACTTTTTTAAACTCTTTTCTCTTGCAGTAGCTAGAAGCTGATCAGAATATATATATATATATATATATTAGTAAATGCCCAGGTTAGAACCATATAAAGAGAAAATGTTTCCACAAATATACCAGAAGTTTCATACAGATAAGTTCGCAATACTTCCAGTGAAAAAAATGTTCTTCCACAACTAAAATAAATCACAAATTCTGCAGCTAAATGATTTTTTTTCTTGACAAAATAATAGTTTGTAAAAGAAACTTGAAGTCAGCTACAATTCATTACAAATAAAAAAAAATCCTGCTTTTTCTGCCTTTTCTCTTTCGGTAAGAAATTATAATTTACCCTACAATCATATCAAGATTGTCACATTGTCCACATTCTATCAAATTCCTTCTGGGAAATTTCAGTGTTTGAAAACACTCTTTTCCCGGTATGCCTACATGTGGGAGTTCTTTATATCTCTTTCTAAGAATTTCCTCCTTCTGAATTCTTTAGTTTTTCTCAGAATTTGAAGCGGGGTAATGGGTCGCTCTTTTTCTTAGAAACTTTTTTGCTTGTTTCTATAAATATTTATGGAAAATTTCTGTACTTATTTTCAAGTTCATTTCGATAAAATTTCTATGTTAATTTATGAAATAAAAATATTACTCCTATAAACATAAAACAAAAATTCGAATCTGGCATTGAATAGTAGTTGAGAAGGGCAATGTGTAGCTTCAGTTCATTGCGAAAGATTCGTAAGCTGTTAATAGATAAATAAGAAGTTTTTCATGAAGTGATATGGTAAATTTAGATTTCATTTTAAAAAATGTTTTTAAAAAAATGCTTTTTCATGGCGCACACAAACCGAAATATGATTAATTTCTTGGGATATCTGGATATTAAAAAGATAAATGTAGATGAAATGTTTCAATTTATTGAATCAGAAGTGTACCAGTGATGTAAACTTAAATAAAAACACGGTGCATACATAGTTCTTATTATTTAATCAAGATGAAAGCGGCCAATTAGTTAAGAATATGTCTCATGCTTCTCATTAATTATGTAACTATTTTCTATTTGTAATGATTGACTTGAAAAGAACTATATATCTCAATGACTTTAAAATCTTTTTATTGAATCTAGTTAGATGTGAGTTATATTTAAAGTATCCGTCTAGATTCAACGGGGATTTAAAAAACACACAATTATTTTAATGTCTATATGATGTTTTTTTTATTAATATAAGGATGAAATGATGAATAAAAGTGAAATTATTTAAATATATACGTAGGTTTTTAAGAAAAAGCATATTTTTATGAACATTTTAGCCTTTATTTACAAGAATTAGGTTTGTCCTCAAAAAAAAAAAAAAATGTAATTTTTTTTTTGTAAAAATCTATGTTTAACATATAATAGAGTGTAATCTAATATTTCCTAAGAATTATATTTTAAAAAAATTATGCGTAATATATGGAATTATCCGTGAAATTTTGGAATTTTTTGAACAATATTTACCATAGATTCACTCCTAAAACATTCAACATCAAATTCGTAGTTCATTACATTCTTTATAACAAAGCGGGCACCAATTATAAATTTCATTCAAATCGGTTGATTACTTTTTGAGATATGACAATACTCGTTCAGTAAAATTATGAAAGACTTGTTCCTCAGAAAATGCATTTAAAGCTTTTAAAGGTTTATAAAAAAGCATCGCTGTCAATGTTTACTATAACTTGACTTCCAACTGACATAGAGACAAAATAAAATATTACTGGAAATAGAAACGTGCATATTTTGTAAAACCACAAAATCAATGAATCTATAAATAAAAATAAGAAATTTTCATCCAAATTCATGTTTTCAACCTAATTGGACACCTTAAAATATAACTGATTTCATTTTTAAAACTCTCTTTTTTTTTTTTAGACGAAATATGTAAAAGAAAAGTGTAGTGATCGTCGAAAAATTAGATTTCGATATTTTGATTAAACTTATCGTTACAAGTCTACCTGAGTGCAAACGAATCGCTTTCCCTCGTAATTTGCATTATTTTTATATTTCTTCATTTTCAAAGAGTTATTCTATTACGAATCATAATGTATAGGAAGATATGCAATCAAAGTAAGTTTTCTGTTGAAATCTTTTTGAATAAAACTTAATAATGTTTAAAGAAATTCATAATTATTTTTTCTTAGTTAAAGACTGTATAGATGTGTCGTCCCGTCATTATTTGTTTTTTAGCCAGAATTATTTCTGAATTAACAACAACCACGATTCGAAAAACTGTATTTTTCAGTTTTAGAAAAAAATAATTTTCAGTTTTATTAAACTTAACAACAAAATTATTTAAGTGAGATAAAATGAAACAGGAAATCTCCCTTGTAGTTCATCTGTATAATAACTGAAATTTATTTGCATTGTTGTAATTTTTTTCTTTATTATCTTATAGCAAATACAACTTTTATATTATCTTTGATATTATGTATGTCATTTCCTTTTCGGACTAATTCAATGTTTCCTACAACAAGTTGCTGAAACATTTCAATATATTTATCACTAAAAATAATATTCCAAAAGGATTCCATATTTTATGAAAAAGAAGTTTTGTGTATATCATTAATTTTTCAGATTATATGTGCTTGGGACACTTGATGTCGCAATATCATTACGAGTCATTATAATATTACTTTCCTATCAATGCAAAAAAAAAAAAAATTACAAATATTTTAATTGAATGCTGAACGAATGTCAGGTCAATGTCTTCAAGTCTTGGCGAGAAATTTAATGATCATTTGACCAGTTTGGCGACAAAAGTCAAGATTTTAGAAAACGCAGAATTTTTGGATCTATCTCTGTTAGGTAACAAAAGAGAAAAATTCAATGAATGCGGACAACTATCTAAGTAGAGGTGCACAGACAAGTGCTTTTCTTTTTGAAGTGTTAATCGCTAAGCGGGCTTTTCAGTTTTATTTTGAGCATTGTTAAGCTGTTGCTATTATTTAATAATGGTTTTATGCTTGCATTTCTTTGATTCTTGCGTTATTTTGTGACGTTCGGTTGTGTTTCCTACCCTTATTTTGTATTTTCTTGTGTAATAAAATGTCATTATATATTATAACTTATTAGACTTCTCTTACTTTTCACCTATCGACGATTTCCGTAAGAATAAATTTATATTGGAGTCAGTTGATAGTTAATTTTGCGTGCAAAAGGCCATTCATTAAATATTATCGCGAGATTCTTTTAAGGTTGGACAAATATTTATAGGTAGACAGAATTATCATCCCTACCAGCTAATGCATTAATAGCGCCAGCTGTTTCAAATGTTTGCAGTTTCTATAAAATTACATTCAGATATCTTTAAAGAGATTTTGAAAGATTTTAAAGATCATTATCAGTATTTAGGAATGAAATTTCTGACAATTAGGTCATGCTCCTGAACAATATACAATGTATTTTAATTGAATAGATTACTCTAAAGCAAGATATTTATCAGGGCATTTTGTATCAAAGTTTTCTGTACTTTTCACTTATTAAATAAACTATTTATATTCCATATCAGATTAATTGATGATAAATCTTAACATCATAACTGAAAAATTATTTCTATTTCTTTTTGGTTTTATATTTCATTTCTAAAAATGAAATAATGTGACAAGTGGCCTGTTTTTACTTTCTCTTATGCGAAGTATAGATAAAGTATAGTAATCGTCAAAAAATTTGAACTCGATATTTTGACGAATCTCCACGTTTTAGGCCTCCCTGAGTTAAACATTTTTGCTGGATGTCCTTCTGTCTGTCTGTGAGAAAGCAAACTAAAAAACGATTTGAGTTATATGGTTGAAAACTGGCATACGGTATTTAAGCCAAATGTGCAGATTTCTATCAATTTTGTGTAAAGTCTGTTAAGAGAAACTGTCCGGCTGTCTGAATATAATTTATCGCAATAATTGCAAAACTAGGAGCGCTAAATAGATGAAATTTTAATATACGGATTAAACAGCTCTATTGCAGACATCTGTCAAATTTTGAACTAAATGCAACAAAGGGTTGGTTGTTTGTCTGTCAGTCTGTACTTTCAGAATCATGTAAATGTGATAACACAAAAACGCAATGACTTAAATATTTCAAATTTGGTATGGGATTTTATGTGGACAAATGCAGTTTTGTACCGAATTTTTATTTCAATCTGTGGAGAATAACGTGTCTAAAACACAAATTCATTTTCTGCATAATATTGACAGCATGTCAGGGCTTAATCGCCAAAATACTCGCCAACGATCCATTCGATAGATTCTGTAAAAACGCCATAGGTTAATATTTCGTATATATTGTACACCAATGCCATTGCAAAGCGTTCGCTGTGATAACAACTTTATTAGAGAATATGCGGGAACTATTTTGTTTCCGCTAGTTTTTCCAAATAAATCTTTTGATATTTTTTTAAAAAAGATCGTTTTAGCCATTACATAATTTTGAGAAAATCTTCCGTCATTAAACGATATTCTTTATATCCTTTAAAAAATGTTTTCAAGTCCGACATTCCAGAAATATATCTCATTATGATTCATTTGCAATCTTTCTCATCTCAAGAAATAATTATTATTAAGCAAAATTAATTAACACAGCAATGAAGAGTGCCATCTTCTAATTACACTCTAAGATTTAATTGATTTAAGACCAATAATTTCAAATTGATCTTTGCTATCCGATTAGTATCTCTTTGTAGTTCATCTCTTTTATTCACAAAGTGATTTACGTGAACACGTGTAATTCTAATTTCATTTTAGAATTGCAATCGCCGCTGAATTCAAATCGATCTTTTTGACACTGGAATACCGCTGTAGCAAAGTATACGACGAGTTGATCAAACGCTCCATATCATCTCTCAGAACTTCATTTAATGGTTTCCGTTTCTCAGGGATTGAAATATAGTCCGAAGGTACTCACTTTCAGAGCACGGCTGTAATTCCCTGTCTTAGTTTTATGAAAGATGGAAAGAGGAAAATTATCATCTTGGGCTTTAATTTATGGAACATTTGTGGTACTTTATAATGTATCTAAATATTTAATTTTAACTTAAGGAAATAAAATCTGTATAGTGTTTTTTTTAAATTCAGAGTCCCATTTATTTAAATACAGAAATATTATGAACGTATTAAGGCGAATATTATTTGCTACAAGATCGAAGCTAGCGTTCCACTCATATTAGAAGAAAAAGAAACACTTACACGTTCAAACTGATCTTTCATCAGTATGCATTTTGTAATTACCTTTAACATAATGTATCAAAAGCAATGAGAAACTAGTTTTCGATCATCTTTGATACATTTCTGCATTAATAGGATGTTTCAATCAAACACAGCATGAAATGTAGTTTATACATTAGACCGATTATTCTATTAACGCCAGACACATCTATTAAATATGCAATATTTAAAATCTTATTTATTAAATATGTGTGCAGGAATTTTTCAAAGTGGTCAGAAATATTTCTTTTACTAATATGGTTTGCTTTGGTTTTATGGTGAATGATATCCAAGGATTCTACTATATCATTAGTGAATTCGCAAAGGTATTAGAAGGATATGATACATGACTTTTAGAAGGATGATATTATTATTTTATCCGCTCATCATATTTGAATTTAAAAAGTAGAAGAAATACGCAAATGTTTTAGTGCCTTTTTTAGCAATACTGCTTTAGACATTCATAAGCCTTTGTTCCCCATTTCCTATGCCACCGAATAAACATATGATCAGTGAATTTACGTTTACCAAAAAGGCCTTTATTTCGTTTTATTAGCCGCCTTTAGTGACCAGTTGATATGCTGAGATGAAGAGATGATAAAAATGTCAATCTTTGTATGCAACTTGTTCTTAATGACTTCAAACAAACAAAGTAAACAAATTTTGAGAGTTGTGTCATTCATAATTTTTTTTAAAACAGCAATTGCACGTCTATCAAAATTTGAACTTTACATCATTCTTGTCATTATGTTATGCGCATCCCTAATTTTACTTCATCCCATCTAATATTTGAATTTTGATTTGTAACAGAAATTATTAAACTGAGACTAATCAAATAATCATCTTGTTGAATCGAAACATATTAATAAATAATAAGACAGCAGAATTGAAAAATGAGCGAATTTTAAAATAATTTTCGCATTTGCTTACTTTTGAAGTTAAAGATTAATTGTTTGAAGTTAAAGACAAAATTTGGCAAATTTTTTTAAAGCATTTTTAAACAGAAATCTATTTTGGAAAAATTAACTGGTGTTTTCATGTTTTGATAAGCAAAAATTAAAGAGATGAAATATTTGTACCAGCAATGAAAATGATTTGATTTTCATTATAGCAACAAAAATATATTATTGTAAAATATATTTAGAAATATAAAATAAATTATTAATATAGGCAAAAAGTTTTACGGCAACGAAATTGGTGTCACCGAAAAGATAATTTTTTTGAAATTGAAGATGATATAAAAGTCCTTTTTTATTCTATAATATTTCAGGAAGGTGTGGATTATAAGCGACAAAATTTCTTTTAATTTTTTTAGTTAATTAAAGTTTTAAAAAATTATTACCCCCCCCCCTTTTCGAAGTATATCTGCACTAAATTGATAACTCTAGGTCTACAGGTTTTCCTATAAAGTGCCAATACATATAAATGTTTCCATTATTAATAAAGCTTGCTTCATTTTTTCTCTCCTCTTATAAATCACGATCTTGAACAAAGATGCTTCCATTTTTCTGATGGTATGAATAGATTGTTTTTAAGAATTGAAATAAATCATTCAGGTCTTTTATTATAAAAGTTTTCATGTGAGTATTCTGTGCAATGTACGCTTTGTACAAGAATGCATTTTAAAAAAACCTTTATATTGTCATATAAATCTGCTATATTGGTTGTGGTTTTGCCCCTTTATTATGATCATGGATGTGTAACGTTTCCATTTTTCACTTGCCATTTGCAATGTTTGGTTTTCTAAGCAAATATGATAAATAATATTCTGTTTGTTGAATACCATTATCCTTTTTGTTTGTTGCAAAAGGTTTGACATGGATGCTTTATATATCTGAATGCTTTGTAAAATAATACATTAAGGTATGTTTTTGTCAGAAAAGTTTCAGTTCTGGAATAGCTTTAAATATTTTGTATTTGAGAAAATATTTAAAAAAAAATATGAAAATATTAAACTAAATAGTTTTACCCATCATTTATTCGAAAGAAAAGTTGAATAAATAATCATCATTTGCCGACAAACTGTGTTTTTTTCAGGTGCTTTTGTTTTAACTCTTTAGATTTTTAATTAAAAATTGATTTATTTCATGGATCCTTTACTTTAAGAATTCATTAAAAAGCTTCCTGATTTTCAAATATCAAAATTTTGAATAATTATATTTGTTTAAGTGGCTATAAAAAATGAAAGATGTTAAAGTTAGTTACATTCTAAGAAATTCAAAATTGTCTTGAAAGAAAATGTTTTATAGCATGAATATGTCCCAATGTTTCTGAATCTTGGAAGGTGAAAAAATAAATATTAATATTTTTTTTAAGAATTAATATTGCTTTTTCGACTGAGAACGATTCAAATTTCAAAATTTTGAAAATAAGGCAATGAGCTCCCAGACTTACTTAGTTTCGTTTTTTTAAAGGGAATTTTTTTTCTTTGAAAAAGTTTACTTGTTCAGAATTTTCTAGTTGATGTTTAGAAGGGAGATTTTTATAGTTTAAACGGAAAGTGCAGAGAAATGGAAAAGTGAATACACCTTAAGTGGTGGAACCGGTGGTCTAGGTGATAAGAGAATTGGCTGCCGATATTGAATTCGAAATTTTCTCCCGCCGGGGGCACCTCAAAAATGAGATTGAGAAGCTTTCGGTATGTGGTTGGTTCTTGCCGCCCTAGTGGGTGGGGTCGGTTACCTCCAATAGAAGACGGGACGTACTTTCCTTGGAAAGGGTTGGGCCGTGGCCGGTGATGGTCCTTAGAGCTCAACCGTAGTTCCAGCCAGTGTTGGTGGCGTGGTGGTCCGTCCACTCAGTTTTGTATGTATGTCGGAGTATTAGTTAATGATTACTTTCAATGCACAGGAATCATAAACTGATAAATATAAACTTCTCTCTAAAATAGTTTCCACAAATATTCCAAAATTGTAACATATATAAGAGTACAACATTTTTAGGAAGTAAGATTCTCCCTTTTCCCATTACTAAAATAAATCGCGGAATTTTGTCACATAGTTTTTTTTTTTTTCAGAAAAATCAACAATTAGAAAACTGAGAGTAACAAGAAAAATCTTACTAAAAATAGAGATTGTCGTTTACTTTCCCCAAATACTTTATTCCTTTTCCACTACAGTTTAATTTGCTCAACTGAAACAAAAATCGCAGAGTAATTCGTTGGAACGTCGATTTTTTTAAACAACGCTCTTTCCCTATCTGATTATTTCCCGATGTTATATATCTCCGTAATTTTGTATTGCGCTTTAGATAGTTTTTCTTGAAATTTGTTAAAATCTTTTAAACCAGTTAAATGATTCTTAAAGAATTCCACATGAATTTATTCTTTTTACAATGCTTGAAACTGAAAAAGGAGTGAAAATATATGATACTGATTTATTTTTTAAATATGTTTTTATGAGAATTCCAATTTGTAGATAAATAATTTATTTAATTTAAAATTGTTTTAGAATATATTTTTGAATCTGAAAGAAAATAATTATTTAACATGTAATTTTTTTTTATTTTGAAGGATTGATGAAATAAAAATAAATAACTTCCAAGATTTTTAGTGAACGATTGAAGATAGAATTTATTTTGTTTAAGCATTTGTTCATTTTGTATTATTATTGTCTTCTATCTGCCCATATATATTTTCAAAATTTTGAAACCTTTGGACATTTAAAAATATCCAAAATGCAGTCTCAGAAAATATTCAAAATACAAACCATATTTATTAAAAAAATTTACCACAATTTTTTTTTCTTGGCTGCTTTGGTGATATTCAAAAGATATCTACGATTGCATTACTTTTTTTTTAAGTAACTTGCGTAGGTTAACTTTCTTTAGATACTCAATATCATAACAATAACAAATAAGTGTTACTATCTCATAGAAATAAAAATTTCTAAATATCCTTCGATGCATTATTTCTTGGGAGTCGAGGATTCTCCTTATGCGTTTTTATTATTTTATGTTTTAGATATACAAATTTGCATTCGATTTTTAAAATTTTTTTTTCATATCGCGATAAGTTTCGAAATTTTGCTCATTATTTTGTTCTATACGTCAGTAGATTATTTTATTATTTTTTTTACCTCGATTAACGGATTACTTGATCAAATTTTGATTCCTTATGAATGAAGCTTTTTAGTTGTAAAATTAAGAAAAATTATTTGCAGATCCCATGATATTATTATGAGGAATCGTAAATATTAAAAACAAGAAATAAAATACATTAAATAATTACTCCAATTTTTAGAACACTTATAAGTTCTTTTTAAAAATTGTTTCTTTATTGAAAATATTAATTTTATCTTTAATTTTAGAAAGCAGTTTTCTTATCAACTTAAGATACATAGATTTAACATTTAGAGAAATTATGTTTAATCAGCCAACTATCATTTCAGCGAGTTAAATTAGTATCAAATGTTCTTAAATGGACCGTTCTGGTTAGTTGAATCATGGCTTAAATCTTGGCCATGGGTTCATGATCGTATTTCACAGAAAATCCATCTTATATATAGGATAGAGGAATTTTAAATCAATGGAAGAGCAAATGCCCTTCTTCTTGTAAGATGAGAAAGTTTGGAGAAGTGAGTTACCTCGCCATCCTCGTGTCATCCTCGTTATCTGATTATGACCTAAATGAGAGAACCATTCGTATAAGCATTGACGTAGCTTCAAAGCGGAGATTGCTAAATTAAACCTAAACAGTAATTCAGTTTCTTTAATCTGTATATATCTGCAATTTAATAAGGTTTAATTAGGAAAGATGGTTTATAAGATATTTTAATATTGAATGTAATGTCGTAAGTGAAATTTTAGATTCCTGACGACCATTGAAAATCTTTTAATGCTCATAACAATGGTAGAGTAATCCAGATGTAAAAACATGTTCACGTAGTAACACGTTTATAATGATGTAAAAACGTAGTTAATTAATGATGTAATTAAGGATTAAGGATGTAATCGGATTTTAATGATGTAAAAACGTAGTTAAAATGATGTTAATTTCAATCTTCAAACCGGAGCTATACTTTTGTGGCAAAATTGCAGTATAAATTAATTGCGTTAATTCATAAACTCAATATTCTTCTAATACATTTTACCATGAGAAATCGAAAATAGTCATCAGTTATTAAAAACTGTTCCAAACATTAGTCTGAAATTACTTGATTAAGGCGATCCGAGTCTTGAAATAAATCGAATTTTATTTTAAGAATTTACATTTTTTTAAGAGTGGATATAAATAGATAGAAGGTTTATGATTCGAATAATTTCATTTTCTAATTTAATGAAAATTTCATAAAAGGTCTCTTAATTTTTTTTTACTAAACAAAGTACCTTAGCACAAGTGGTGGATCATAATAAAATTAGCAATAAGGATGAAAATTTTCTACAAAATTCTATACATTTAAACAATAATAAACTTTAAATAAAATATTAATTTTTCTTATTTTTGAGTATTGCTGATAAACTGTAAGTGGATTTAACTGTCCTATTGTTGCAACATTTTTTTTTTTTTTTTTATGAAACATTAGAAAGGGATCGGATTCAAATAATTTTTTACCCCAATTTTTTGATAATAAATAAATCGCCTCATACCTTTCTCGGTTTTTTAAATTTAAAAAAAAAATCCACCCTTTCACAAATGATATATAGTGATAAAGTTAGCGATAGGAATCAGCTTTTTCAGCAAAATTCTATGCGTTTAAAAAATAAAAACCTTTAAAGAAAATCTTAATTTTTCATTAGCTTAGAAATTTGTTGATAAAGGGAAATTGGATTTCGTTGTTAAATTGTGATAGCATCTCTCTAAATGCTATCACAATATAAAAACAACACAAAACATTGCAAGGGGTATAATGCCGCGGTGGCCTGGTACTAAGGTCTCAGATTCGGAACCGGAGGGTATTAGGTTCGAGATCTGATTCCATCGAAGAACCGTCGTGTAAGCAGGTCCGGTGCACGT
Organism: Argiope bruennichi; assembly: GCF_947563725.1. NCBI lineage: Eukaryota > Metazoa > Arthropoda > Arachnida > Araneae > Araneidae > Argiope > Argiope bruennichi. Next base: position 84,768,648 of record NC_079152.1, read on the forward strand.
TAAATCCGCCGTGAGCAAACGTCTTCCTGCTGGTGTGGTGCGGAGGTTTGGAGAAGGGGGTTTGATTGGCATAATTTGATTCCTCAAATTCATAAAAAGAATTGATTTTTTTTCAAGTCTTGTTCAGAAAAGAAGCTTAGTATTATATTTAAATGTGGTCAACAAAAATTATAAGTAGCAAGATTAAATAATTTATACAAATTTTAGAATACACAAAAATGAAGATCATATCTTTAAATCACATCATATCATCTAATTGATTACGGCGGTGTAATTCTAATTACACTCTTTCATCTAATTGATGAATTGGTTAAGAGCACAATTTTACATCGAGCAGTGCCATTCTAATTAGCATCTCTTTGTAACAACACTTAGCATTCTCATATCGATTTAGAATTGCGGATACCATTCAATTCGTATCCGAATGCTATTGAAATAAAGTATCCGAAGCATAGATTAATTGTTGCTCGTCACTTTTCATGCTTTCATTGGGTCATTCCATTTTCTCCACCAACTGAAATATAATGCGGAAAAATTAACTTAGCAGAATGATTGTAATTGCCTGTCCTAATGTCACTGAGAGGATGGGGACGATATCAGTTTAATTAAAATTCCGAAGTAATTCCGTTTCTTGGCTTTTAACTCCAGTTTTAATTTTCGAATTCTAAAAGCAGCCAGCTGTTAAGTTTGAAATTGAGCCTTATTTTTTAGTTTTAGATTTTGTATTTTTTTTAATTTGGCAGATAGAAATTCTTGATAAAACTGCTTGATACTGGTAGAAGTTATGTTTGTATTTTAGTTGAAATAAACATTTATTACAGTATTAGTAGCTAATTAAATATTTTAATTGTCAATCGCTGCTGTGAAGAATGAGTTCTTTTTATATTCTTTTTATTAAAATTAATTTTTTAAATATTTGAAAAGATACAGTTTTATAATTTATTTTTTTGTATGATAAATTTTTTATATGCTTTTGTGTTTTTAATGACACCTTCTCTGTTTTGGAATTTATATAACTTTATTATCAATTAATCGATTCAGTTAAATTAATTAAATTCTGTTTCTAAACAGGTTGTGACTTCTGACATCGGATTTGCAAAAATTCATTTAAAGATTCCGTATTATTATTCATAAACATAAATTATAGATTAAAATGTAAAAAATCGAAAATAATTTAAACAAATTTTTAAAAATTGATTTTAATGATTATATTTTTATTGGAATTATCGTTGGAAATATTGATAATTTGATGGCGGTAGGAGGGATTTTTGCTTTTTGACATAAATAAGAAATTTTTTGGGGAGCGGATTATTCCTTGCTAAGTATCACTATGTTATAGCCTGTTAACTATATAACAAATTTGCTTTCCCAGAAAATTTGTCATCTCTGAAGGGTTATGGAAAAATAAGTATAGAAATATGTTATTTTCAGCAATATAGTTAAAAATTTCAGTTAGATGACATCCAAACAAAATTTACATTGATTAAAACATGGCAATGTTGAACTCATGGAAAAGATATTTTTGTATCTTTAATAGAAGACAATTTCGCCACTCGTATGGACTATTTCTTTTTATCGCATTCATTTCTTTTGAATATTTAGAACATAAATTTATTAGATGAATAAAGATGTATTAAACAAATTTCATAATTTATTTCACTAATGCTGTGCATGTTTCCTTTTATTCTGTAAAAAAGATTCTCGGACAATGTTTTGGTCTTAAATCTACGGATTCTGAAACAGTCGTCTTTAGTTTCACAGTAATTAGACTAAAAATATTGAAATTATGAACAATACATCAACACCATTATATATGTTAATGAAGTTTTATGTAATTTAATCTAGTTTTTTTAGACAAGTAATGGACTCTGATAAGGAAAACATATGACATCTTTTACTTCATAGAGAGATATTAGAAAACTTAGAAATCATCTGAAAAGTCAGAACTCTTGTATCATTATCCACTATGTAATCTGGCCGGCAAGAATTTAATTTCTTTCCCAACTCGTAAGAGCTACTTCTACTTGTTCTGGTTTTTTTTTTTTTGTATAAAATAAATCTACTCTGTCCTTGTTGAAATGACGTAGCGTTTCTTGAAGCTCTGAACATTTAAGTGGAGAAATCAATCCATAATGCTGCAAATGCTGATCCGAAGACTAGATTAGCTCTAGTTAAAAGTAAATAGATTGTTTTCTTGTAGAATTTTAAAAGAAAACTGTGCTATATTTGTGTTCGTTAAGGTGGAAAATCTCGAACTCATCAATCAATTCATTGCTATAAAAACATCTATTTATTAAGATTTAGATAACCTTGGTTATAGTCAGAATTTAGTATTCCCTAACGGATTCATATTCGCTTGTTATGACATTCCTTCATCTACTAGAAATATTGCAGGTGTTTATTATTCGAGTCAATAAAAACATATTCTGCTTAAGTACAATTATATTCTTGCTTAATGATCAAAAAATCGAATCCATTCCTGTTATAAAATTTAAACCTATTAATCTATACAAAACACTTTTATGAATTCTAAGATTAATGAAATTATAGTAGCATTTTTGATTATAATTGATAATTATAATATAATAATAATTGATTTTTTTTCGTTTGATTGATTTTTCTTCATTTATTGATATAGGCGAACATTTTCTTCAATCAGATTCCATATGCAATATTCTTAATATTTTTTCAGAGAGATGCTCTCTCATTAATTTATTTTAAATACTCCTGAGTTCTTAGATAAGATTTGCTAAAAACCTCAATCTGAATTTCATTTTCCATGTGATTTTTTTTGCTTCTAATTTATGTAGTTGTGAAAATAAACATAAAATTTATATGTTGGTGCAAAAGATAGATCTGCGTGTTTAGAATATATTTCAACTCGAAAGTTTTTTCGCGTCGAATTTTCGATTACTTATCTATACAGTCTGAAGATAAGAGTTAGCATTGTGATGCCAATACAATTGAAAAATATTCAGTAACATAAAAAGGAAAAGAATTTTTTTAAAAAGACACGCTTAAATAAGTGGGTAAAAAAGCGGCATTCTTTTATTCTAATTATTTGAAACTTCTTAATTTTCAAATTAAAATTGCGTCTTATAAATATTACGAAAGGTTCCAGTTATTTATCTTCTCCAGTTCAGTGCAAGATGAACAAGAATCAATATTAAATTAATTAATCCATTTATAAATAATGCCATTCTGAAAATATTACATTAGTTATTTTTTTTTCTAGGATTCACAAATGTATAATATTCCAGCACATTAGGAAGTGCTTGAAAAAAAAATCGGTTTCAAAATTCCATCTTTACAATTATGAAACAAATCAAGTTAAATAAATGTATGTAAAAAGCATAAAAAAAACTGACGAATCTGAGCATTTATCAGAAGTGATCGATTTAACAAAACGTTTAAGAACGCTGTAATTAAGAGACATGAGATCCCCAGGGATGGTGCCGGAGTGTTGGAATACTTCCCAGATTCATTTCAGTTTTAAATACTTTTTTGATGAACCTGCTATCATGAAAATTCAACTTTAATAACGTAGCATTCATTGAAGAGCTCAATTCATAAAAGATACTTGACATTTTCGAAATTGCACTGTATTATAACTTATCAGTGGCGCAACGAGGGTAAGTGGAGCCTGGGGCATGGTATTATTTCCCAGCCCCTCTTAATATTTATCTTTAAATATTAGCATAAAACCACTGTTTTGTTCCCAAGGCATTTCAAAGACTAGCATTCGGGAACTCTGCACTCCCCTTGCATCCCGTTGCTACACCACTGGTACTCGCGGCCAATTATGCTTCCCATCAATACTAAATCAATCAAAATATAGTGAGGATGACTTTTTCAATCATTTTAGAAATAATATCCATCAATTTGGTTATAAAATTTCTATATTTCTCCATATATTAAAATATGATAAAATAAATAGATATAATAATTTTAGACCAACGATAAAACTAATTTTTCTCGCAAAATTAATTTATTTTAAACAGAAAAACTAATAAAATTTAAAAAGTTACAATCGTGTTTTAAGCAATGTATAAGATACGAATTTCAATTTATTTGGAAATAAAAAAAATCCTCAGAAAAATGTAACAAAATAAAAGAAATGCAAGCCTTTCTCATGCGTGCAGCAAGAACTTTTCTGACAGTGACAGCTGTTTTTTTAACTCCCTAAAGGGAAGAATTTTAAAGTAATAATGTATAAACTTTAAAAAAAGACAGGTGTCAGAACTTTCAAAAATGCGTCTATTTTTGGAAGTGTAAGAAATACTAGAAGAAAAATAAACTTTGATCTTTCTATACAAAAATATTCAATATAAATAAATGGCATAACGACATATTGATCGAAAGATAATAAATTAAATCATGCATTTTATGATTTTAAGTATAAAAATTTAAATATATGTTTTTATAATAAATTTGTTTAAATGCATCTGGTTTTTTTTCTGTTATAAACGCAAATTTTTAATTAGATTTTGAACGAATTTCTTGATTATGAATTCTTAACTATTTTTGAAACAAATGTTATGCAAGACAAATAATTTGAATCTTTTCTGTAACATTTTGATGAATTTGTTTCGTTTTATTTAAGAAATTGAAGTAATGATTTGAAATAGTTATTAATTATCAAAAGATTTTTTCTTTCTCCAAATGAGCAAATCAAGAAAATTTCAAGAAAATTATAAATTTCAAAAAAAAAAAAAAAAATTAAACATCCCATAACAACATTCTGTTATTAAATAATAACAGTTAGATCATCTATTTTTCAGCTTCTACAATACTATTACTTCATTTTATTATTTTTCAAGGAAATTACAACAGGTATGATACCGAATTCTTCTTCCATTGTTTTCAATAATGGCAGAAAATCACAAATATATATTCAAGGAATCAATGAAAACGATTCGAATTTACTTGCAACAATAAAAAGCTATTTTTGAAAAGTAGGTAAAAAATTGTTTTAAGAATTGTAAAATTCAGGCGAAAAAATTGGTATCATAAAAAAAAAAAAAGATTTTAAATAAATTTTAAAATGGTGTTAAAATTAGCTTTGTGCAACAATAGTTTTGTGAATTATTGCATAAAAACTGCAAAATATCACTTAATTTTTAATAAATTATGAAAATTTCATTCTGAGGTACGTGTAACAAACTTTAAAGAACATTTGTGCAATATTTGGCATTTATAAGACAACAGATCTCACTTGGAGAGAGCCAGCATACGCAGGCACTCTATTTTTACTATTAGTAGATATTATTAGTATATATTTGGTTGTGTTTTTTCCCGTTCTTATATACCGAGTACATCATGTTTTTGTATGCTCATTTTTATTATACTGTGTATGAAGTAGAAGTAGTGTATTTATACTATTCCTGGCTACTTTTCCTTCAAATTTAATTATTCATTCCGGATCCCTTTATACTATTTCCTATTTTTATGCATGAAAAATGTATGAAAACTTTAAATATACAAATGAAATACTGCTTCCGTGCTAAAATAACGTAAAATCAAGCCACATATTTATAAAAAAAAAATATACATATTCTAGTGTGATAATGTGTAAATGTTATTATATATTTTAATTAATGAGAACATTATTTTTCAGTAAGATGATTTTTATTATACTCTGTATGAAATAATGTATTTATAAGATTTCTGTCCACTTTTCCTACAAATTTAATGACCTTCTGCAACCTTTTAAAGTGAAAGCCATACTTCCTCTTTCCATAATATCAATCCTTCATGATGTATTGATTATCCTTTCCCATTTCAAGAAACAATAAATCTCAACCAGAATCAATTAAGCATCAATAAAAGATCCCATGATTTGATTACACCCCCGAGATCTAATTGATAATCTCTATATCCCCTGATCGCATGACGCCATTCGATTAGCATCGCTTTGTAGCATACTCTTTCGATTCAGGAGGAGATTTACGGACGGGGCATATTATTCCAATTCTGATGTATAATTGCGAACGCCACTGAATTCACAACGCCCTTTTCACACCAAAATACCACTGAGACAAAGTATACGGTGCAATGATTAATCGTTTCGCGTCACTTCTCACGGCTTCATTCGGTTGCTTCCTTTCCCCACAGACCGAAATATAGTACGGAGGAATTAACTTTCAGAGACGGGTTGTAATTGCGTGTCCTAGTGTAACTGAGTTGTGGGGGAATCGTCCTGCTGCCACTGAAAGGGAGATGCCAATTTAATTAAAATTCCGCCTTATACCTAGGTCTCTCTTTTAGCTGCAGATTTCAATTCTCGGAGAGTAGGAGTGGTCACATGCAAAGGTGATTTTTATCTAAAATGCCCGTGAAAAGTATTGATAGAAAAGTTTGATTAAGGTAGGAGGTGTGACTTTACTTTGATCAGATTAAATATTTATCTTTACTGCATTATATACCTCTTTCGTACTCTAGTTGCCAGTTTGAACTTTTGGCTGCAGAGTGATTAGGCTTGACCTCTTTCATTAGAAATACCATTACAATTCGATACTGAGAGTCAAATTAATTATTATAAGAAGAATCTTTGCATTTTGATTGGAGTAAATATTTATCTTTGTTCCGATTCATTAAACTGTCGAGCCATCATTGTCATTTAAATAATAATCTATACTTATAAGAAAGCTCAATGTTTGTGTATGTGTGTGTGTGTTGGCACTCTACAGACCAAACCGTTAGACTTACAATCACTAAATTTGACATGTGTATACCTTCGATGCCAGGAATGTGCACCTCGGAGCAATTTTTTTGAATTTTTAATTATTTTAATTAATTAAAATTAATCGACATTTTGACGTTTTTCCACTATAACTTCCGAAAATATTATAGCACAAAAATAATTTTGACATCAAATTGAATTCCAAAAAATTATCTTTTTAATGATACCAATGTTTTTTATTTCAAATTAAATTCCTGTTTCAATTAATTTTTAAATAAATATTTTAACCAAATTTTTCTACAGTTTATATACCATAAAATAAAAATAAAATTTAATCTGCACGAGCATGCTTTACGTGCATGGGAAAAATTAGCTTTTATCAACGTGTTGCCATTACATTGATAAAAGCTCAAATCTGTTACTGAGAATTAAATCTTGGAAAGTGTCATTTTCAACACGTGTGTGTATGAAATGAAATAAATATGAATTATGATGCTTTTTGAGAAGTAAATGGAAGGAAACGTTTTCTATGATCTTTTCCAATACTAATGTTACTAATTCAATGAAACAGTTTTATTTAAGGCAAATATAGTTTAATATCTACAAGATTATCTACCCCTCTCAGAGCGCAGCAGCTAATTTTTAAACCTTTAGTAATAGACATACATCTGCTAACAAATGGTCTAAGTGAAATAATTATATTCTAAGTAAATTGAGTCAATAAAGGCTAATGAATTACAGATTTTAAATTTTTACATATATCATCTGCCCTATGAATCATTTATCAAAATATTCTTGAGACACTAATATCTTAAATTTAAAAAAAAGTTCACTCAACTAATTTAGTCATTGACACTGGCTGATTTATAAAAACTTTTATAAAAACGGGCGATTTTAGATCTCTTCATCGACCGTAATCGGCAATAATCTCCCTGGGTTTCTCAAGATTATTTGACCTAGATTAGGAAAATGTTGATTGTTCTAATATTGTTAATATTCAAGACATAATAAATCGGTCAGATTTGAAAGCAGAAAATGGAAACGTGTATTTATTTATTTCAAAGTTGGAGATTCAAAAATATTTTGCGGAATATGAATCTATAAGACCAAAGAACTGTCTAAAATTGAAATTTCATAATTTGTGAAGTATATTTATAAACTGGAAAAAATATTATTATTGACAGCATTTATATACTTTTAAAAATAAAGCTAAAACTGAATTTTACAAAGAATCCATGAAAATTTTATTAAATTATTCGTTGATATTAAAAATTATTCTATAGTGCATATAAGACTTCAATGCCGAACGACTTTTCTTTCGTTTCTCATAAATTTTTTTAGACATGCTTGGATTCAGTAAAAAAAAGTCTTTAAATTAATTGCAGTTTCACCATTTACTCTCTAATTTAAAATTGAATTTTACTGGCACTGATAGAAAATTAGAGAGAGATGCGTAGTACAATGATCAGAACTTCTTAAGGCCTACATAATAGTATTAGTGAATTGTATGACTATCAAAATTTGAAGCTTAAACATATTTCTGAAAAACCTATTATGAGACCAATTTATATAAAATATTAACAAGTTAATTAAAATATTAAATATATATATATATATTTAGCTAGCATAATACTGGCGGACAGGCTAGTCACCAAAGGCGGCTAGTAAATAATGTTTTCTGATGTGTGTGCATAGATAAAATTTTCCTGTGCGCAAACTTTCAAAACATTGTGCATTACAGAAGAGAAAAATTGGTATAAGATTTTTCTATGCAACTTTCTATCGATTCTTTATGTTTGATTTCATGAAAATATTATTTTTGTGGCATTCGAAAACAAATTTCTATGGAATGTCGCTTTATTTGTTTTCCTTTCTGTGCATGAGATAGATTTTGTCTGATGAATTATAAAGTAGGCATATACCGATTAAGATCTATCACAATGTTTTTTTTACAGAATTTATCCATGGACAGATATTGTATTTGTTTCTAAGCAATTAATGAATGCTGCTTGAGTATTGATTGCATTAAAACCACCGATTTCTATAATTGCATTCAAGTTTAAATGGGTATTTTATTGATAAAGTGTAAATACATATGTTAAATCAATGTTTTAGGATGTATGTCATTGTGCATTTGATTTTATTCTAATTAATTTATTCAACTATAATATTTTTTTTCAATTTGTATTTTTGGTACTGAAAAAATCTTATGCTGATCTTTGGTACGTAAAACTCCAAAATATATAGCAAACTTTTCGCTTGCATATGGAGTCAGATTCTCCATTTTGAATAGTGAATCATTCTCACATTCTTGATAAATGGCAAATAGTGTAAAAGACATATAAGAGCAAAACAAATCTCAGATTATTTATTTGAAATTAGAAATTAGATGAGTCATTATATTTTTCAACTTTTTAAACACTAAAATCTACCCTCACCAGATATACTTAATTCCAGATTTATTTAACGATTAAAATTATATTCAATAAATTGCATATGGGATAAAGATTTAATTTTATCTAATATATTCGTTTCTTCCTTGCAATAAGTTTGCAAAGAAAAAAAATTATCTCCCAAAATAAGCATTTCTTACCATTTTTGAAAAGAATAAACAAAGCAAATATTTATAAATTTTTATGACAAATATTTTTGGAGCATTTTTCTCAAAACTGCAAGTAATTCGAACTTTTAGCTTTCGAAAATAAGTGAATGATTACATAGGCTTATTTCTATTCTTTTACTGAAAGAAAATGCGTCTGAATGTTGAAAAGGTTCAGACGTTCTTCTTCTTCGGCGATATCTAGTTAAAGAAAAGAAAGAGAAGAAAAGCGAGGAAGAACGTGAATTCATTCTTAAAACTCAGGTAAGTATAAAACAAATATGCATTTCTCTTCGCGCAGTCTATTCTGCAAATATTACAGAAGTTCTCCGCGGATAAGTAAGCTGCGCTACCGGAGAGAGGAAAATTATTTTTCGTTTTCAGAGCTAAAATAAATCGCATAATCTGTCACAAAATAATTTCTTTTATTTTTCAAAAATAGATAAATGAGAGTAGAAGGAAATGAAGCGAAATTTGTCTAAAAATATATAGTTCTTTTAAAGCATTTTATTTATTTCTCGCAAAATTTGAATTTACTCAACTTAGTCATCACATGCTATATTTTCGGGAGGAAAGAGACACAATGCTTCTTAAGAATATTCTTTCTTGTTCTTTCTTGTCTAGATGTTATTTATTAAAGTAACTTACTCACGCGATTTTTAAGATATTCTTCGAAACTTTCAGAAGATCAAACGAAACGGATGTCTGCGTAGAAGGTTTCCTATAAATACATTGCCAAAATCTACAACTTTTTTTGCTGTTTGAAATGAACTAATAATATTTTTAATTCATTAAATTTTAAATGAATACTTTATATTTAGAAATGAATCAGATAATTTCTTTCTTAATGTTATAATATTCTGATCCAGTTAGCGAATGATTATAAATCTATTTTTAAGGACGTGTTTTTAAAAATTATTTTATAGTGAGAAATTAAATTATTTCTGTGCGTTTGCTGATTTGTCAATGTTATTTCAAGTTTTGATTAAATATACAGCTGAGGTAAAATAAATTATTAATTTTGAGTTAATGTAGATATTTCCTTTAAGATCTAAATCGTAGTTTAAAGCATAAATAGTGTAAAAATTTAGTTAATTTTGTCCGTCTGTCGTTTTGTCAATGTTGTTTCAAGATTTTAATTAAATATGCAATTAAGCTAAAATAAAACAGAAATTTCGAGTAAAGCTAAATAATTCCTTTAGAAATATCTGTCCTATTTTTAGATTCTGTTTAACTTTCTTGCTACTACGTTTTTGATCGGTTTCTTTTCCAAAAGAGGAATGGATTCAGGATGTAAAACGAGGGCACAGTTTACATCTTGCACTTCCCCCATCCCGTTTGAAGCAGAACCATTTCAAAAAAAGACTAGAATCTTTTAGTATATTAGACTAGAATCTTTTAGTATATTAGACTAGAATCTTTTAGTATATTAGACTAGAATCTTTTAGTATATTAGACTAGAATCTTTTAGTATTAATTTCAAAAATGACTAGAATCTTTTAGTATATTAGACTAGAATCTTTTAGTATATTAGACTAGAATCTTTTAGTATTAATTTCAAAAAAGACTAGAATCTTTTAGTATTAATTTCAAAAAAGACTAGAATCTTTTAGTATATTAGACTAGAATCTTTTAGTATAGAATCTGTTAGTATTAATTTCAAAAAAGACTAGAATCTTTTAGTATTAATTTCAAAAAAGACTAGAATCTTTTAGTATTAATTTCAAAAAAGACTAGAATCTTTTAGTATATTAGACTAGAATCTTTTAGTATAGAATCTGTTAGTATTAATTTCAAAAAAGACTAGAATCTTTTAGTATATTAGACTAGAATCTTTTAGTATAGAATCTGTTAGTATTAATTTCAAAAAAGACTAGAATCTTTTAGTATATTAGACTAGAATCTTTTAGTATAGAATCTGTTAGTATTAATTTCAAAAAAGACTAGAATCTTTTAGTATAGAATCTGTTAGTATTAATTTCAAAAAAGACTAGAATCTTTTAGTATAGAATCTGTTAGTATTAATTTCAAAAAAGGCTAGAATCTTTTAGTATATTAGACTAGAACCTTTTAGTATATTGGACTAGAATCTTTTAGTATAGAATCTGTTAGTATTAATTTCAAAAAAGACTAGAATCTTTTAGTATATTAGACTAGAATCTTTTAGTATAGAATCTGTTAGTATTAATTTCAAAAAAGACTAGAATCTTTTAGTATATTAGACTAGAATCTTTTAGTATAGAATCTGTTAGTATTAATTTCAAAAAAGACTAGAATCTTTTAGTATATTAGACTAGAATCTTTTAGTATAGAATCTGTTAGTATTAATTTCAAAAAAGACTAGAATCTTTTAGTATATTAGACTAGAATCTTTTAGTATAGAATCTGTTAGTATTAATTTCAAAAAAGACTAGAATCTTTTAGTATATTAGACTAGAATCTTTTAGTATAGAATCTGTTAGTATTAATTTCAAAAAAGACTAGAATCTTTTAGTATATTAGACTAGAATCTTTTAGTATATTAGACTAGAATCTTTTAGTATTAATTTAAAAAAAGACTAGAATCTTTTAGTATTAATTTCAAAAAAGACTAGAATCTTTTAGTATTAATTTCAAAAAAGACTAGAATCTTTTAGTATTAATTTCAAAAAAGACTAGAATCTTTTAGTATTAATTTCAAAAAAGACTAGAATCTTTTAGTATTAATTTCAAAAAAGACTAGAATCTTTTAGTATATTAGACTAGAATCTTTTAGTATAGAATCTGTTAGTATTAATTTCAAAAAAGACTAGAATCTTTTAGTATATTAGACTAGAATCTTTTAGTATAGAATCTGTTAGTATTAATTTCAAAAAAGACTAGAATCTTTTAGTATATTAGACAAGAATCGTTTAGTATATTAGACTACTAGTATAGAATCTTCACATCTAGTTTAAAAGTGAAAGGATTAAAGCAAATAATTAAAAAATAATGAGATCGCTTATAAATGAAAATCATAAATATTTATTCGAATAATTTTCTATTGGATAACTATCCTGACATCTGAGGAAGTATAAAATATCGTATCCTTCCATTTACGTAGACGATTCTGAAAGCTACATCGAAAAAAAAAATTATTACTTTGTAATATTTACATTTTTCCATACTTACAAGCTGATGGTATCTAAAAAATACTGAACAGAAACATCATCAGTGAATCAAGCATCGTTTGTAAATACATAGTAATCGGAGGTAATTCATTAGCTCATGCCAACGACTGATTTCATAAAACGTTACGTTTTTCTTTGTATCTGAACATGTAAGTTATTTTGCAAATAATATATATTACTGTAATTTGAACCGTGCTAATATGATTAATAAGACAATTTATCTGCCATACAGTTCTCCGAATCGGCCTGACATCAAAGTCGAATTTCGTCATATGAATAAATGTTTGGTCTGCAAAGAACAATTAAAAGTTCATTGGACCAAGGGGAACTGACGAAGATTTTTTTATTCGTGAATAGTGATGAAAAGACATTAGTAATAAGACATTAGAATAGTGATAGAAAGGCATTAGAGGGTCAGAAAAACAGAAGAAATAGGTAGCTATATTAATAGACAATATCTGAGTCTATAACTGGAGCACACATTACATTATATTATTGAATTTCAAGTTCTGCTACATTACACAGTAGAATTATCCAAAACTGGGAGTAAAACGACCATCATTTGCAGTTTTATACTAATAGTCCTGCTTTTAACGAAAATGATTGTAGAAAAAAATAATATAACGTGAAAAATCATTTAGCTGTTTTATCCATTGATTACCTTACCCGATGTATCGTAGATCTTTTTTTTTTAACTGATGTCTTGTAAGTCTCTTATTACTGTCTAGCTGTAACGAAGATCTAATAAAGTTACTAGTCAGTAATTTAGGATTCCCTACTGTGATGCCATTTTGATCTCACGTAAATAATATCCACTTATGAGAGATCCTCGATGAAATCAAATCTCGAAACGGCCATACTCGAATACTGATATCATTGGAACTGACCATAGCTATCAGAGAGTCACAATAGTTCCACTGAAAAAAATTTTGGCGGCATGATTTAAATAATTAGATGCTAAAAATTATTAATTAGAGTAAATGTAATGTGATCATTTGCACGAAGGCTAATTCAGACTTCTTTATTATTAAGTCCCAAAGTAAGATAAATCAAAAGCTATTTTTAATAAGGTAAGGCTTGAAAAATGCTTTCAGTGAATTTTAAACTATGGTGAAACTGATTAAGAATTAAATATATTAGTCATTTTTAAAATATTTACTTTTAAAACATCATATAATAAATCCGAAAGAAACTTTACAGATAATTTATAATATAGAGACAGCACTTTTCTAACTATTTGATGCGAACAAATCAAACCAAATGATAATACATCCATTTAGCAGATACACATGAAAGGTTTTTGTCGAAACTAAGAGTAATTCTACCTTTTTGAAAACAAGATTGATCAATACTCGGGATAAAAAAAATCAATTTTTTTGGTCTTTTGAAGAGATAAACTTATAAGAAGTATTTCTGGTTTAGAAATAACTAATTCAAACAAAAAGAAAAGGAAAAAAGTGAACTATACTCAAAGCTAATGTTACAATTGCATAAATATAAATCCCTCTTACTGAAATTGTTCCCAAAATATTCCTGAATTTTCACATATATAAATCAACGACAGTTTCTGAGAGAGAGAGAGAGAAAAAAAAAGAATGTTCCGCATTTTCATAGCTAAAATAAATCCCGAATTCTGACACAATTTTTTTAGAAACAAATAATAACTGTGAGAGTTTCTTGATATGAAAGGAGTTTCTCTAAAAACGGAAATCGTCATTTACTATTTCCAAATATTTAGTTTCTTTTGGGCCGTATTTTAATTTACTCAACTTAGTCAACATATATAGAATTTCTCGTGGGGTAGTCAATGCTTGAAAACGTTTTCCGTTCTGATTAGGCCCAGGTGTTATTCATCTCCAGAATTTTCGTTCTGCAAGTTTGTGCAGTCTTCCCGGAGCTTTGGGGAAATCCTTTAAACCGAATATATGATTCTTCAGGGATTTTACACAAATTGTCATTCCATTGTCATAATTAGCCCAGTAAATTATATGACAATATTTGGCAGGAACTGAAATATTTAAGTAAATTCAAACCATAGTTGTATTTTTGTTTTTTTTTAATTTATTTTTTGTAAAATTCCTTGAACATATAAGGCAATGCTTATGCGTATACTTTAATTTTAAAGACAAATGAGTTTTTATATAATTAAAAAGAGTGGGTTTTATTTTACAATATCTATTTGGGAAATTCATTTAAAGCAATGAATGTGAAGTTATATCAGATGCAAATATTTTACTTCATTTTTAGAATTAGAATGCATTTTATATTATCACTATACTGTCCCAATTTGCTATACACTTGTGTTTAGTAATATATATGTGTGTGTAAAGTAAAATGAATTGCTTTAGCACTCTTAGTGACAGAACTAGAATTTTTAAAAGAAGATAATTAATATTTATATTGCTACAGAAAACAAAAAGATCAAGATCCGTCTATAGGTTGTACAGTGCAGCTCAGTAAGGGATAATAATGCTCTTTTCCATATAAATACATAATGGCACAATTCAGCCTACTCAGAACAACACTTGCAGAAATTAAAATCACACAAGCAACAAATCGCCATTAAACAACTACAATACCACAAAGAACTCGGAGACACCTGATTGGAGATCAATATTCAAGAAAGATAATTCCCTTAACTACTCGCGTTAGCTCAACTCCGTCCTTCAGAATTTTATTGTATTTGTGTTTTTACCGTATCGTAGAGCAAACTTAGGGCCGCGGCGGCCTGGTGGTAAGGTCTCGGCTTGTGAGCCGTAGCGTTTCAGGTTCGAGACCCGATTCCACCGAAGAACCATCGTGTAAGGAGGTCTGTAGCACTTTAAATTTGTCAAGGCCAAATATCCTCCCACAGGTGTGATGTGGTGTGGAGAGGGGAGGTGCCAGTTCAGGTGTCTTCTTCGTCATTCAAAATGACGAGGTCCATCCCAAAATAGCCCTAGTGTTGGTTTTCAAAGGACGTTAATATAACTAAACTAAACTATTTAGAGCAAACTCTAAAGCTCGAGTCCTAATGCGACTTTCACCAAGATTCTAGAATAATCTGTGTCTTTTATTTTTACCACTGTTTTTATAAATGTTAAATTCGTTGACAACGCGATAAATAATTTCCATGTCAGTCATTAAGACCGAAGATTATTGACCTGGGACCTATTTTGTACTCTTTAAGGTCATCTGAAGAATTCTTTTCCCTGGAAAGAAACAAACTACGCAGGGGAGCAATACTAAAAATTCGTAGAAATATGTATTTTTTTATTAAACATCCATGAATAAATTATTCTTAACATTTCAGAAATATGATTATATGTCAAAAAAAATTCGGTACACTTGCTTTAGAAACTAATTTTTCTAATCTGGTATAATTTAAAAACAAAATAACTAGGCTCCAAGAGGATTTAAAAGTGAAATTCTATTTCATATTTTATGAAAAATTCATTTACTAGGCCATATATATACGCGCACGCACGCGCACACGTATCCTTTTAGATATGCACTTAAAAATATTATCAGAAACTTGGAATCTGTGTTACATGATTTTTTAAATTTTCCTTCAACATATGAGACTAGGTTTATTTGAAAGTCCTCTCAAAAGGAAACTAATACTCTTATGTTGCAACAAAAACACGCTAGGAGCTCCGATATCTCTTCACCGCTAAACGATGGCAAATGTGTTTTTATCATAAGTCACTGACATTACAAGTTTGACCGTATGGGACCAGAGCTACTTCCACAACATCGGTGAAATGACAAAAATCATAAATTACTAAGCAATAAATTTGCTGTTCAAAAAGAAGAAAAGAAGTTTTATTAGAAGAAAGTTTGAACCAAGTTCGTCTTCAATTAGCAAGTCCTAATTAAGGTACATCTCATCTTTTTTTTTAACTTAATTCAAAGCAACATATTGAAATTATAAACGTTTATCACAAAATTGTTATACGAGTCTTTGTGTATACATTTTTAAGAAATGGAGTAGAAAGATGTTTGAATTGATTATTTTAAGAAATGGCCAGTTTTTCAAATCAAGTTTAGTATACCAAAATATGAATCTTAATCTAAAATATGTGACACGTTCGATATGATTAGTTTGAAAAACACAGTAAGATTGTAATATTTTTATTCTTTACCTGAAATAAGTTGAAGAATATCAATAAAACCAAAATGTACAATTAAATGTCATTAAAAAATGATTTTAATGAGAAGTATAATGCAAAAACTATCTTATTTTTTCATCAAATAATTTGTTCCAAATCTTGGCCGTGGTGGCCTGGTGGTAAGGTCTGGGCTTGTGAGCCGTAGGATTTCAGGTTCGAGACCCGATTCCACCGAAGAACCGTCGTGTAAGCGGGTCTGGTGCACGTTAAATACGTCATGCCAAACGTCCTCCCGCTGGTGTGGTGTGGAGAGGGGGTGCCAGCTCACGTGTCGTCCCCGTCATCTGACCTTGGTTCAAATTACGAGGTCCGTTCCAAAATAGCATTAGTGTTGCTTTACAACGGGACGTTAATATAACTAAACTAAACTTGTTCCAAATTTTGCAGATTGCTTAATAATTATATTTCTTAGTTCCTAAATTTAAAAAGAAAATCTCTCACTATCCAATCTTTAAATAATGGGGCTCGATTTATTAAGAACATGAAATTTCCAATTTTTTAAGCATTAGAAAACATTAAAATGGTAACAGAATGTTTTTAAATGAACAGATTACATACTCAGTAATTTCAGTAACTGTAGAACTTACTGAAAAATTATTATACCTAATTTCAACAAAAAATATGTATTAGATTTTAAACTGAAATGTTTATTATAAGAAAATTTTACCATAATTTAAAATTTGACAAAATAACATTTAAAGATGTAAAAGAGCATGAAATATGCAAATGCAAAAAACAATGCAATTTCTCGAAGAATAAGTTTAAAAATTAAATTCGAACGTTTTTATTACGAAGACTATTCAGAAATGAAGAATACTGAATAAAAAAAAATTGATATTTTTGCCAAAAAAAAAAAAAATGACTTTTCAACATAATCATTATTTTAAACTAAACGCATATTGCAGAATCAATACAAATACAATCAAATAAAAAAATCAAATGATTAATAAATCTTTGAAAAAAAAACTGATGTAACTTTTCCCGAAATAGAAAACAATCTCACTTCCAAACTTCTGATAATAAAGGAATGATCACTTGGATTACTTTGAGTCGTCTAAATATAAAAAAAAAGTTTTAAAAAGTCAGCTTCCAGGTAAATTTCTCTAAAGTTATACTTTTTCACTGATAAATAGACAAAGTTGGAAAAAAAAATCTAGAAAAAGGAAAAAGAGAAAACATTTTCGAAGCTCAGGTGAGACTTCATATAAATATAAATTTCTCTCCTTAAAGTCATTTCTTCAAACATTCGCAGAAGTTTCACAAAGATAAGTCGGCACTACTCTTGGAGAAATGAAAAAAACTCACGTGTTTTCATAGCTAAAATAAATCGCAAATTCTGTCACAAAATAATTTCTTTCTTTAATAGAAATAAATAATCAGCGAAGAAGTTGCGAGTCGTGAAGCGAGTTTCACTAAAAATAGAAACCTTCGTTTACTTTTCTCAAATATTTGGTTTCTTTTGCGCCGAATTTTAATTTGCTGAGTTTAGTCAACACTTACGATATTTCTCGAGGGAATATCAATGTTTCAAAAGACTTTTTTTCCAGTCAGATTAGGCCAAGGTGTAATTTATCTTTAGAACTTTCGTGCTGAATATTTACAATTATTTCACCTGAATTTTTAGAAATTTATTGAGATAGAAGTATACGTCCTCTTAAATTTCTCATAAATTATAACGCCTGTTAAAGAGTTATTAATGAAATAAAAATATTTGGAGTTAATTAAAATAATTAATGAATTCTGTGCGTTAAGAATTCACTTTTAGGTTCTATTTCATCAATTTGTTTTACCCATTAAAACTTGCTTTTTGAATTTTGGTGACATTAGAAACAAAGTTTATACTTTAAGACAACTCAAATTTATTTCCGAATGTTATGTTTTTTCAAAACTTATTTTCATTCTTCAATCTTAAAAGTCATTTGAATTAAAAATCAGCCTTTTTTTTACTGTGTGTTATTTAGTTACAGAAAACTTATTATGCAACTTACTTATGGCGAGTAATCCTAATTATTTTGACGAAAAAAACCCAATTTTATATCTTTTGTATTGTATTCTGGACAAAATTTACAAATGTATTCAAATAAATATTAAAATCCATTTCAACATAGTTTCTTAACTTTTGAGAAATAAGCAATATCAAAGGATTGACATTTAATCTAAAGGAAGACACTGTTCTAATTTTCTAAAATATTCAAATGAAAACTTAATACTGTTACATCTCAATAAAAGAATATTAACCAAGTAAACGGAGATTGTAAACGAAATAACATCCTAGATAAGATTTTGAAGCTTTGCTTTTAATGAATAAATTGTTTTTAAATGGACTATTGTACAAATCATAAATTAGTTATTTTTTCTTTTATTGACTTCATTTAAATAAACTATGAATTTCATAAATTTACTTATCATTGGTATATCTCTAGGTATTAATTAAGACTTAAGGCTGGTTGATTACTTCTTATTTGCATGTTTAGATTCTAAATTCAATACTTAAAAGATAAAAAATTTTAAATTATCATATTATGTTAAGTTCTCTAAATATTAGCAGTTGAAACAAAATTTTCACCATTTAATGAATTAATTTTTATTAAGTAGAAAATAAAATGCCTCTGTTTCCCAGATATTAACTCTGAATTTAAAGCATGATAAATATGTTTTTTTTTTATCGGCACATTGAATTTTTTCGGAAACTTAACCAAAACAGTTCACTAGCAGCAACATAATGATGGAAATCAAACTGATTTCATTTTGATTATCATTTCTTTTCACAAATCTTGAGGGGGGGGGAAGCTACTATTTCTCTAAGAGATTAAAGATTATCAATGCCATTATTCCCAAGTCATAATGTTGTCTATGTACACTCATGTCCAGAAATTAAGGATAATGCAAGTTCAGGAAAAGAAAGAGTCAGAAGCAAAATAAATGTGACTTATTTATAATGCCTTATATTAAACAAAAGCATGAAAGATGTTATATGTATGCGATATATATATCATTAATAAAAATTCAATTTTTTGCTTCTTGGAAAAAATTACAAAAAAAAATCCCCTATTTACTAAAACTGATATTACGTGGTTGGTATGATGGTTAATACATGGTATGTCTCCCTGACGATACAATATAGTCCATACAAGCCTAGACATGCTGAGTATTAAATTATCGATCTGATCTTGGAGAATATTACACCATTCATCAAGCTATGCTCTCCGAAATTCCGGTAGACGTGTAGGAGTTGGTTGACGGATTGCAACTCGTCGGCCAAGCATGTCCCACACATGCTCTAGTGGCGTTGTCATCCATAAACACGAATTCCACACCATGGCACTCCAAAACAAACTTACATGTTGTTCCAGAATGACGTCCCGATAGATTTGGCCTATCATTGTTCCAATTTGAATACACAGGTCAGTTCTGGAAAACAGAATAATTCCTCCCTAAACGAGCAATCCTGCACCACCGTAATGGTGTCGTTCAATGATGTTCTCTTGGTGATAACGACTACCTGGAACGACACCATATGAAAGTCCGGCGAGAATCAGACTGTAAGCTAAACCTGTACTCGTCGGACAACATCAAACAAGCCCACTGTTGCGGTGTTCACAATGCATGCTCTCTACTCCAGGCTAACCGCAGGCGACAGTGAGTTGCAGAAAGTGGAACACATCTGACAGGCTTACGAGCATATAGACTTATCTTCCCTAAGCGTCTGTACATGGTTTACCTTGAAACTGTCGTACTAGTGGCTGAAGAGAGCTGACGAGACAGGTTTGATGTTCCGTCTGTTTCTTTTGGCAATAACTACCAAACACCGGTCCTTTTTCGGAGTTGTAACTCGGGGGTGATCTGTGCTGTAACGTCTACTCACATTACCATCATCTTGGAATCGTTGCCAAAGCCTGAAGATGACACTATGGGCGATTCCAAATTCCTCGGATACTTTCAGCTGGGTACGCCCACATTCCAGACGGCCGATAATTCTACCACGTAAAAAATCATCCAAATTCGTCCTTTGTGTCATAACTATGCGGTTATTGCACGGAAAGGCTTATAAAGCGCTTGCGAACTTTGCCTGCATTCCTTATACATCACTCTCTTACACTTGTGAAGTACTATGAAATACTCTCAATGTGATCTGTTGGCTTCCTGCAATTTGCATATAATTTTTGAAAATGTGTGTAGTCATTTTATGGGTGATATATATATATATTTTAGACTTCGATTTCTGCGTGACTCTGAATTATCCTTAATTTATGGACATGAGTGTATTATTTATTCTTATTTCGAAGTCATCCTTTCCTGAAATCTGAATGATTAAAATGTTTCAATAATAACAAAGATATTGAAAAGAATTTTTATTTTGTGTCTAATGAATAACATCTTGAGCTCTTTTTTTCCCCAAATATTGTGAGCTTTATATATGAATTTTATTTTTCGTCCGAGGTGTAACATATTTTACTATTTTTCATATACTGGAGCATTAGACATTATATATAAGAAACTGTTATTTTAGAAATTTTCAGAAAATTTCTTGTTAAAAAATTTCCGATACCAAAAATTTAATACGAATAGGAAAAATTTATTGTCATATTTCGCCGCAGTTTATTGATCTTTAGAAAAAAAGAAACAATATCAAATTTTACAAAATATTTATCTTTATTAGCTAGCTTTAGAGCAAGTAACTCTAAAATGTGTTTTATTTCATTATTCAGAATTTTATATAAAACTAATGATAAATTGACATCTTTGCATTTAACTAACCAGACACTAAGATAAATGGAATGGATTGTTGTCTTTTGTTTTTTGTGGCACAAATATTTGGCTGTAATGCCCCAAACAAATGGTTAAATGATAATTAAACAAAATCAAAACAGTTTGTAAAATACAAATATTACTTTTAATTACATTTTAATTGAACATGGAACTGAAGACTTCTGAGATAAGTCATTCAAAGTAATTAAATTTTCTAATTTTAGAAAATCAAAGTTATCAATAATGATGAAAATCAAATGAGTACAAACCATTCAACTAGTGCTCCACAACTAAATAAATCAAAATTATTTTTTAACGCTAAAATGCAATTTATAATGAATGCAATTTATAATAAATGCAAATTTATGTGTGAATCGATACAATATGGGAGAATCGATCGAATAAAATAAATTGATCACATTTTTCCTTAAGGTTGTTATTGCTGTATATGTATTTAACTTAGGAAAATCTTTAATTTTATTTACTAACCAGAAATGCCATTTTTTAAAATTGATTACTTTTAACTTAATTCATTACTTAAATTAAGATTAATTTTTTCCTTGTCTATCATGCTTACTTTTACATTTTTAATAACAAAATCATTTTTACTTAATGAATTTGTTACAAAAGACTTTTATATTCCTTTAAAAGTGTCTATGAGATAATTTTAAGCTTTTAATTGTATAAACATTCTTGTTACATTTGTTTCGTCTTGTTTGAAAGCTTTCTGTCAAATTACTGTTGCAATTAGCAAATTCCTACCAAAGAATCACTCGATTACTTCCTTCAATGAGATAATTGGCCAACAAGCTGTTAACTGTAGAGTCTATACGCCCGAAGCATTTGACTAATTAATTTTATTTAAATATTTGCTGTTTTCAACAAAATCCTTTCTAATACAATTTTAATTTGTGTTAACTGCTATTCTGAACATTCCTAATTTGATGAAAGTTAACAAAATCTTTAACACTTGAGTAGCAGTCATGACCTGTTATTTGCTCTTCAAGCTGAGAGTAATGTATTACTCTCAGAAAGGAAATTGGTATGTACATATAAGTAAGTTTATCCTTAGTTTATAAGTTTTAATAAATGTGGGATTTTTGAAATCAATTTTTTTTTAGAATAAGTACTTTTTCGGCGGCCTGCTTATGCAATTTAACTAATTTAATCGACTAAATAGTATTTGAAATCTGAAATATTAAATCATGTAATGTCATAAAAACATACAAATGCACAAATTAGTAGAATGTAATAAAGTGAGTGAAAAACCGACTACAAAATTTCATTTTTACAGATATGTAATTAGTTAAAGGGAAAAAAGCAAAAAAGGGCTTTTCCAAGGAGTTTTTGCAAAAAATTCTGTGTTCTTAAGGAAAATCTGGTGAAAGTAAAATTTAACAGGCTCAAAACCGTTTGAAGTTGCTTTATTCAAGACAGGTAAACTGCAGATAACAAAAACTCACGAAGAATACACAAAACAATACTCCCAGCAAACAGTAGCACAGAAGTAGTAAATTGGAATAAACAACCGTAAAAGCACAAAATGTCAAAGAGAATTCACTGGATATCTTCTTCAATTACTCTCTTTAGCTCACCTCAACTGACTACAATTGATTACTTATTGACTATTGTCTTGACTCCCTTTTTTTATATTTCTTGCAAAAGGCCATCAAATATTCTAGAACAAACTACGGAACTCGAGCCTTAATGAAAATATCTCCAAGATTCTAGAATATACTAGGTCTTTCATTTTGTCTCAAAATTCGTCCATAAATGGTCACCAAGGCTTTGCATCATTGGCAAGGCATTCTACAGCGTCCGTTACAGTTATCTGTAAAATCGTTCTTACTAGGAAATTAATTGCACAAAGAAACAATATTGCAAACTTGTTAAAGTACTTAGAAATAAATTTAAGGATTTATTCTTGTGACATAATGATATATTTGGATGATAGAGATAATAGATCATCGATTTTTATTAGTTCTAAAATGTTATTCTTTATTTGCCTTTGAAATTATTTGAGAAATAATCTGTTTTTTAAACCTTCATAAAAGGCATCTTTCACCTTCATTTGTTATGACATGCTTTCGCTGCGAGAATAACTAATATACTTCATGCATTATCAGTGGAAGGCGGAGAGTAGGTAGTCAGCTCAGGTGTAGCCCTTGTCCTTTGACTTTCAAAATTACTAAGTCCATTTCAAAATTGTACTGCTTCGAAATGTAATGTATGTATAGCTAAATTAAATTAAAACGGCAATGAATCGTCAGATAAGTTCATTAAATTTGCAATCAGTTGTTAACCCTAATTTATTCTCAGGACAGATTTTATATATTGTAGTTAAAACTAAAAACAAGTTATTGCTCTTACTATTTGACTGTTTGTATTATTGATTACTTACTTACTATTTGTATTATTGATTTGACTGTATAGAAAGTTAGCCACTATCGTCATCCGATTAAAAACCGATCAAATCCGTTTCTTTCATAAGTATTTATTACTGAAAGAAACCATTCCTCCGATAACAGTTTGCTAGTATGCTAGATAGAATCATATATCCATAATACTATCAGTCAATGCTGTCTGTAACGCTCGGCGGAGTTTAAAAATATATTCGCCGCTTTCATGTGCGTCATAATTGGATGCACGAAATCTAGTTTTTATTTTAGCTTCAATCAACTCAGAGAGGTTTTTTTTTATGTTTAAAGAGACTACTTTGTCAATATGTAAATACAGCTAATTCATATTTTTACAATAAAATATGCTAAGAAAATCCAATGTGCTGAAGTTCGCAATTTTTATTATTTTATATTTATGCTGATTCATTGTATTTTCTCCTTGTAAACCAATTAGAATTATTAATATTTTCTTAAAGCATTTTTTTTTTAATTTTACATTTGGCATTGCATTTTTTCTATTAATGCATCATCATTTTTTTCGATCCATTTTTAATGATTAGTTTTGATTTGAATGTTTGTGAAAAAGTTTAATTCGTAGAATTCCGAGCCTATATTTTTCAATTTTCAATACTAATATATATTTATAACTACAGATTATAATTTGTTTATTTCTTCAACAATCTGCCAATGTGCATGAGATTTTCTACTAAAACTTCTGTTAGATCGTTTGGAACAATCATATCAGTGATATTGTTAACAGAATAACAGTCCATTTAGACGGGTACATCTTGTTGTTATTTTAGTCCTTTTATCGCCATTGCCCTAATATTGCAGATTAATTTTGTCATTTATACATGTTTTCTTCAGTTATTCCTTAGTAAGTTAAATTAAAATTATATTAAATTGAAAATTGTTATTTTTGACTTTACATTTTTAAGAGCTTTTGTTAAATTTTTATTGCGTGAATTCGTGTTGTATGTGTCCATGGGCATTTGACAATAATTTGCTATATTCGATAACGCAGCCACAAATGAAATCCTCCACATTGTTTTAATCTGTTATAAATTCATGCGACCAAAAGCTCATTACATTTTCAATATTTTTTTATGATGCGTAATCCTTTCACATACATCGTTTTTCTTTTATTTTTCAGTACTATAAGTGTAGGTCAGATTAAATTAAACATCGTTGTTCAGCAAAGATTTCTCCTATCTCCTTTTTAAGTTGATCTATCTCCTTTTTAAGTTGAATTATTAATTATCTAAACAAAAGATTAATAAGAAAATAGCATGTCACTTGGGTCACTCTTTAAAAAAAAGATTTGAAAATAAGAATAATGACTTACATTAATAAGCTGCTTTAAGTTTTTATATATTTTTTATTTTTGGAAGATAATTGCTTTGTTTTCTTATTATTTTCTTTTTTTATAGAAAATAAGTAGGTTACTATCCGCGACATATTTCAATAATCAATTATTCAGAATTTTATTTACATAAAAATAAAATTTTGCTTTTGTCAGAGTAACTTAGATTTGAATCTAATATTTAATCTGTTTTTAATTGAAATTTTAATGTATTCATTAATGAGCTTTAAATTAAACTGCTTCATTGCAGAATATCTTTAATATTCCAGTAACGAAACTCACGAGTCAGTTGGGATTTCCTCTATACCGAGATTTCCTCCGGTTATTGTGTTTGTTTTTTTATAATTATAGCGATGTATATAATTAACATATCGTTTTGTTTTAAAAACTTTTAGGTTCATATATAAACATTGTATTTAACTACCGATATAAGGAATTCGTATAGAATAGTTAGGAGTTTAAAGATGAGTTTGTTATAGGAAAGCCATATAATTTTACAGTCGTTATCTTTTTTTTTTTATCTCAGCATTTGTAGAGGCCCGATTGAATAGAGACAGAATTAAGGTTTTGGGCATGAAGGATCATATGTTATACACCCGATTCCACCCGGTACCCTCTACGCAAGCGGTCTTAGTCGTAACATTATAGCTTTGAGGCCGAAGGTGTCCAGGTTCGAAACCCAATTTTATCAAAAGATCTATTACTGTTCCTTTATTCAGTCTGATTTCAGGAAAACTGGTATGTATTCATTTTGTAACATACATTTGAGCTGCAGTACTTAAATTCTTTGAAGCGGAAAATTCCAAGTTCGAAAATCCGTTTCACCGAAAATATTCTTCAATCTGGTGCTTGTTTAATTTGATATAGGAAGTTAAATATCCTCCTGTTGGTGTAACATGATTCAAATATGAAGCTGGCAGTCTGCACCAAAGGCATTCTCGAAAAATGGAAAGACCAATACCAACATATTGTTTGTTATTGAGAACTTGTCAAAAATTACGAGCTCCATTTTAAAACATGTCTAGTAACAAAATCAGACTCAGATTAGAGGAATTTAAATTATCCATAGTTAAATAATAAAGTTTTAATTTGAAAAATATTCCAACTTCAAAAGTTTATGTTTAAAGCACTCTAATTGATTAAAAAGGAGATTACAATTCGTTTTGTTTCAAAAATTTTTAGGTTAATAAAGAAGGATAAATGTGTTAAAATGTGTTCAGAAAACAGGATATAAATCAAATTAGGACTAAAATGAGCTTCGATTTTCAAAGAATGGCACAATAGTATGCTTCATCCACAATGGTATCCAGTTAATGGTGCTTACGCGATTTCTCCAAATAACTGAATACCTATTTAGAGCAATTATGTTCATGTATTATGACGTTATCCATAAAAACTGTTCATGTTCAAAATAAAATTAAACATTTTAAAATTTCCGCACATAATATCTCATGAAATTTACGTATTGATTGATAAAATGATATACAACTTAGAATACCTTTACAAAATTTCTCCGGAATATAAAAAAAATTAATTAGTATGAAAATAAAATTTTAGAGTAGCATGTTGATACACATGAACAATTCACGAAAAATTCTATTAGTTTGCATTGCTCGTATTCAATTAGTACACCGTCATCAAGACAAAACAATAATATTGTTACGAACCTGTGGTGCTGCTTCCCAGCATAGTTGGTTCCATGGGAGGTCCCAGAGCTTGGCGACAAACTTGGCGACTTTGGCGCCAAAATAGATTATACCCGAAACATTGAGAATTTTCCCGATCCGTCCAGTAGGAACGGAAATATGCCTCGAACGTTCCTGATTGGTTGAGAGACTTCTAGCCCCGCCTCCTGAGACCTATAAAAGGAGCTGCAGCTGACCGGGAGTGGTGGTGAATTGAGTAGTCGAAGAGTAGTCGGAAGCGGCAGAGAAGAGTAGTGGTGGACCAGTGAAGTCGTCGTAGTCGGAACCGACGATAAAGAAAAGGCCTTCCAGAGATAACCGGAGCAGCGACGGAGTCAAGCTAGTGCTGAACTAAGCTGTGTGCTACTGTCTGCAGTAGAGTCTGTTATATGCTTCTGTGTATGCTGCACGTCTCGGCTGAAGATAATCGTCTCATGTGCTGTATATAGTTGTCATCTTTGTGCTATCCTGTGTGTCTTCGTGTAAATAAACGTCGTTGTTTTATTTTCAACTGCCGCCTGATGATTGAGCGTTCTTCACGCCATATAACTTCCACTATCCAAACGAACCCCGGAAATTTCGTAACAATATATATATATGCTTGATTGATGCCATGATTTTGTAATTTGCAAAGTATCAACGTGAATTAATTCCATCGATTTTGAAGATATTTAATTTTCTTTATTATCATAATATACATCAATTACATATTTCTATTATAAACATTTAAGTTCTGAATAAAGTGTGGCATGATAGTACCAATTCACTGATTTTTTAAAAATAAATCAAGATTTTCTCTAAAAATTGTATCAAATAGTTCGGTAGAGAGTATCGGAAAAATCATACGAAATTCGACTCTTGTTATCTCTGGTCTAACTGTTAAAAGTTTTTCAATTTCGTAAAAATTGGAATCCCTCCTGAAGTAGTTGAGCAAAAGAAAAAGCGGGGCGAACTCGTTCAAGAATTGCATTGGAGACAAAATCTAAAGTCAATTGTTGAGAAATATCTTTTGCAGACACCCGAAATGAATCCGCTTTTCTGGCTAGGCGGATAAAACTTTTATCAGCGTGAAATCCTTTGAAAGTCCAATAACCAAACCCCCCCCCCTTTAAAATTCTCCTCGGAAGACCAGAAATTCAAACGAAGTGAAGAATAAAAAAAGAAAGAAAGAAAGCAAAACGTTGGCGGAAGAAACAACTATTTTTGGGGTGTCCAGGGATTCCCGGCTGCCATTAAGGTGGAATTCTTCATCAACTAGAAATCATGTCATCGTTAAATATTAAGGGATAAGTCTTTTATTTTCCTGGTTCCCTGGGCGTTATCGGCTTACGTGGAGTGGAGCGCAAAACAGGAATCCGGTTAAGATGTGGGGCTGTCTCGACAGTGCAGATATCTGTTTTATGATCGATAAGTTTTTACATGAAGGACCGTTTTCGAATTGCCGTTTGAATGATATGATGTAATTATGCATCTAATAGCGCCGAGTCTAGCCGTGCTCTTTAATAATCCACATGACAATTAAAACCGAAAACAATTTAGGCTAAAAAGTATTTAGATATCTAACCTACAGAAAATAAGCCGATACAGTTCTTCCAACTGGGGGGGGGGGCTGACAAGGTTTTATTTCGTGATTATTTCTTGAAAATGGTGATTGGTGAGAGGCAAGCGACCATGGGTGACGTACAAAATATTATAACCTTTAATAAGCAATATAAATGACAAAATCTGTGAAATGGTTGCGGCTGGGTAATTCAAAATTTTGCTTTATAGAGAATGTAGTGTTTCTGAGATTTCAAAAAACGGGTTGCAGAAGGATAGATGACAGATAATAACATATCTAATTGTTTAGAGCTTTCGTATAAAATAGAAGCTAAAAAAGTCAGACAAGTGATTGGTCTATGGGACTGGTTACTTGTTTTTATCATTTACTTCAAATAAATCGATAATAGAAGTTTTTAAATTCCGATTTAAACAGTCAAATATTATTAGAATTCAGTCTCTTCTTTCACGCACAGTTAGGGTGGATGTCAAAGAAATTGACTCATTAACGCACATTGCTCATTCACTGATTCCTATTTTTTCTAGTAGAGATCTAGAACTCAATTAAAAAGAGTCTTTTTCCTGAAATAATGGTGAAAGCAAAGCTACTACTACTACTAATAAATTTATTGGAACAGATACAGTAGTCGATAAATATTTCTAGTTTTTATTTCTTCTTAAGCCTTTACAAGATCTCACTTTTTTAGATAAGCAACAATTGTTGCAACAATACTAAACAAACATTTTGTTTCATAGTTCTCTAAGAGATATAATGAAAAAATAAGAGTAAAAATTGTTAAGCAAGAATGACCAACATGTATTTTTTCATTTCTATCTGTATAAAAAAGGATTTCTTCGCGTATATATCAATTTGACATGGCAGAACCAAATTTTCCACGATAGTCTATTACCACAAGAAGGAATTATATATATTATTCAAAAGTTCGATTTTTTTGTATTCGATAAATATTTCTATTGAGTGGTAAATTTGGGTGTTTCTGCGTATTTCCAAAAGTCTTCTGCATATATTCTCATCAGAAAATTATAATTTTTGTAACATTGTAAAATGTAGTGAAAAGACTTTCTATTCGCAGTAATTTAAGGTTGCATAATTTTTCAAGTTTTTTAACAATATTGTTAAAGTTTGTTTTAACATCTTTCTTCTGAAAAAAACATCTACTAGATTTTTTAGTCCATTATTATTCATGTCTCGTGAGGCAAAATTTCATTTTCATGGCGATTATTGTCGCACGAGACATTATTATATGTTTCCGTATTTTCGTCCTTTTTTTGTATCTTTTTACTTTTTGGCTTTTGATTCTTTATTTTGCGTCGTCTTGCATTACAAAGTATATTTTGAGCAACGTTTTGTTCGTCCCCAAGATTTTTAAGGTAATCTTTTTAATTAGATCATATAGAAAACTATAATTTTATTGATCTCCTATAATCCCTTCTACACTTCCGCTCACTAGGAAAATAACTGAATTTTCAATCATGACTAAAAACAATATATATATATATATATATATATACTTATTTTAGTAAACTCTTACTTCTGAAAAGAATGCTTATCAAAATATACATAAGGAAGAACAAAATGTAAATAACTGGAACAGATGCTGAAAGAAACGAAAATCAGGGACATAAAAAAACTGCTCAAGAGACACAAGTCATGCAATGAAAGAAATGTAGAGCGAAGATGAAGTGAAATTGCAGAAGAAAGAGAACGCAGAATGCGAATACTGACAAAGGAAGCTAATAAAAATAAGCAAAGAGTTGAACAACAAATTATTTAGGAAATCAAGATAATGTTACGCAACAAGGGCTCTTAAAAATAATTCCATTTGTGTTTATAAATCTGGAAACATTAGTATAGTGTAGCGAAAACACGATTACCCAAAATAACGAATTTTATTGAATAATCTTGTGAAGTGGGAAATGAAGGTGATTCATAATGGCCATAACCAGAAATGATACAGCCCTTTCCGTAGGAAGTATGTCCTATCATAGGTGGGAGATAATTCAGCCCCACATCATTGCTATGCCCACTAACTGAAAGAAGAAGGCAACGATTACTATGCCTACTAACTGCTCGAAAACCAGAACTAACCACTATGCCAATAACTTTTAATTCCCGTAATTGGGGTGCCCGTGATGGGTAGACATTGTGAGTATAGAATCGTTGTCGAGTTCTTGTTCAATTTGCAGTGAGAAAAAGTGAACTAGAGAGTCATCTGCTATGTGTTGCAATAACAGGAAATGCAACTGTCTCTGCTTGTAAAAGCAGCCGAACGTTTTTGAAGTGTATTTACGAGGAAGATTTGAAAGTTTTTATTTAATGAAAAGGATTCTGTGGAAATTTATGTTTGTTTGTTAACAAAAATTAATGGCGTTACTTGTGGGGAAAAAACTTAGAGCGAATGAAATTCATTTTTATCCTTAGCATCACAGAAATACAATATAAAAATAAAATATCACTCTCGTAAATAAGTGAATTCATAAAAGTAGGTTTCTTAATGTTTTAAAACTCATAGGACAGATGGAAGACGATCAAAATTAAGTTAGTAGCAAAATTCCAAGAGACTGAAAAGTACTGATTTTAGCAAAAATAATTCTGTTTCTATCTTGTGTCTTCCGAATGTTCTAATAATACTTCTTTGTCTTATTCTCTTTAGCAAAATGCAGTCAGAAATGATTGAATGCAAAACTTTGTCATTTGGTTCTTCTGTCGTGTTACTGCAGTTTAAATAAGAGGAGGGTAATTTTTCAATATCTTAAATCTTCATAACTTAATCGGAATTCGACTTTATTAAGTACATCTCCCCGAAAAGTTCTTTGTATCTTCTAATTGAAAACGCTAGGCTAGTCATACTTAGCCGAGTTATACAATATGATATTATACAAGACTTCACATTAAAATGAATTTAAGTCACTTTCCTTGTTGTGGTTTAATGGAAAGATATTGGCATCGGTACTAGAAAGTTCCATTGAAGAACCGCGGTACATCTGAACATAATGCACGTTAAGTCAGGCGTCCAAGGTAAAACGTCATTCCTTTGTATAGAGAGGAGAGTATCAAGAGAGGGTACTACCTCAGTTGCCATCCTTGGTCATGAGACTATAGTTCATAAATTCGTGGTCCATTCTAACATAGTCGTAATTTTCTTTCTAAATGCCACATCAATATAAGTAATCTAATCCCTGTTGCTGCGTAGATGTGATACCAGAATCTTGTTTCTGAGATCCTGGATCCTTCCAATTCATCCTGGATTCGAAACTCAAGCCATCAAAGTTTCATTTAATGTGCCTGTCTGATGCACGTTGAATCCGCTGAAATCAAACTTTGATGTGTAGTGAAACTATGGAGAATCGTGTCTATTCATGAGATGCTTTGGCCAAGTTTCAAAAGAGAGAATTCTGATCCAAAAAGGGCGTTCGTTTCATTTCAAAACTGAGTGTTAATCTAATTTTATTTTAAAAAACTAAAATGTCTTACTCTTAAAAAAATAAATTTTGATTCCTGCGTGTGTTTACTTTTTTAAATTATTTTCTCATTTTTAAGGAGTAGAAAAAAAACTATGTCAAAAGAAAGAAGAGAACGTGCATTTTATTTTTATCGCATGCCAATCTTCATTTGCTGTATTAATGTAACATCGCATTAATCGATACCACTTCCTTTGAAAGCTTTTCTCTAAATATATTTTTTCAACAATTAAGAAGAGAAAATGACAAATAAATTCTTTCAGATACTATTTTCTCTGATACGTAGATTTTTCAAAGTTTATTAATCAGGCAGGTATATTAAAAATCAAAATGCATATTTGTAAGATGCCCAGAAATTTTATAGAAACCTTCTGTACGCTCATTTTTGTTGATTCAAATTTCCTAAAACATGCATATGGTAAATTCTTGCGATGCTAGATAATTTTAAATTATTCTAAGTTGAGCAAGCACTAGTAGGAGAAATAGAAGTCACGACATTTGAAATTTGCATTGTTAAAATGCGATTTTTTAAAGAATTACAATGAAATAAAAATGACGTTATCAGAAAGCTTTGTTATATTAGATTAAAATGTATTCTTAAAGAATTGATTACGTGAAAATGATCACTGAATATTTGAATCCATTAATACTTTGAATAAGCCTTCGTGATATAAAGATATTACAAAGTGTCCCAAAATTAACGCAAGACAAATTTGCCACCATTTGTACAGTAAAATGTTGATAACCTATTAAAAAAACCATTTGACAGCTGATAGGTTAGAGTTAGTAAAATTGGAGCATTGCACAATGGAATAACATGTTTCATCGTTGAATAATCTTTCAAAAATAATGAAAGATTGGCGGTCACAGTTCGAATATTTGAGCATTGCCCCCCTAGATCGTGTGATTTAACACTATTGGATTTCTTTTTATAGAGCTATTTGAAGTCAAAGGTTTATGCCAACAAGCCCACAAGCACGCGTGTATTGAAAGAGGAAATTAAACGCTATATAAACGAAATTCAGCCACATTTATGCAAAATAATCAAGGAATATTTCGACAAAAGAGTGCGTAGGTCCTAGCAAAGCTTGTGAAGGCCATTTTCCCTAAGTGTGATTCCGTATGTAACCCTATCCTGTCTACTTTACAATTCAATAAAAAGTTTAGTAATTTAAAGAAAAGAACTGTGTTTTTTTGTTTAATTCAAACGTTAACGCGTTGTTCTATCGTGTAATGCTCCATTTTTACTAATCTTAAACTATCAACTGTCAAATGCTTTTTTTAATATGATTGCCAACACCTTACTGTACGAATGGTGGCAAATTCAAATCTTCCGTTAATTTAGGGACATGCTTTATATAAAGCCGTAGTATCATTTTTAGTGTTTTATGTGTTTTTATTTTAAAAATCATCAAATCTAATTCCAATATATACAAAAAGTGGTAGAATAAGCAAGTGATTCAAACAACCTATGGAGACAGAAACATACTTGGTTGATATTTGGTAGTGGCCGATTGCCAGAAAAATAAATCCTCAAGATTTTGGATCAAAGCCAATTCTTTAAATCAGATGGACAGAAATCTAAGTTATGGACCAAGATCAAAACAGATATCTACTACGAAATCAGATTCCATGGATCTAAACGAGATACCGTGATATGAAATCATGACATAAAGAAACATTTCAACGTTTTTTGAGGCGCTCTAATAAAAAGTGCGTTTGTCGGAATTTCAAACATTACAATTCGGACAACTCGGCAGTGCAATTCGTGATGAACAAATAAAACATTCCTCAGTTCTTAACCTTTGAAATTCTCCCATTCTTAGGGCATATTGATTGCAATGTTTAACATGAATGTGAAATATTTTTTTAAAGCTATACGAGTTTTAAGAATTTTGGTCAATTCTTTTACTTGTAAAAGCATTAGAATTCTAAATTATCAATGTTTATTAAGAAGTATTACTAATAAATCGTGAGTTTCAAATTAGAGATGTGCAAATAGGAATTTCGTGTTATAGCATATTTTTACGCTGTTAAAAATAATTAAAACAATAATAATTAATAATAAATAATTAAAGTAATAATTAAAATTTAAAATTATTGTTTGCCATCTTTTTTAAACTGGGCCATTAATGTATTTTTTTTATTATTCTCTTATTAAATATTATTTGTGCTCACACTGAAATAAAAATATGACATAGTTTTTATTCAAATATTTGCAATCATAATCCGAGAAATAAAATTTCTTTCATTATGATATGAAACATGCTCTAAATAAATACATCTTCCAATGATTACATATTTTGTTTATTATTCCACTTATTATTTATTTTGAGAAATTGAGTATACTGAAGTAATTACTTTATTATAAAACGAATTAATACTTAAAAAAATTTAAAGAAAAAAAAATAGGCTTTTTATTAAAAAAACATTTTAGCATATAACTATGAATATCTAAGAGAATAATTTTCAATTACATCAATTAGTGGAAACTATATAAATTACTAAGTCATTTCCTAATGAATGCAGCTTGAGTTATTAAATGATGTCTACATATCAGAAACAAAGTTTGCATTACATTATGAAAAAATGTTTGAAACTCATTTAACGATAACAAGTTGAACTATCCTATCTCCGAAAGCTATGGAGATAAAAGAATTTTTTTATAAAATTAAATTCCTTATTATTTCTAAGGGGAAAAATAGCACTTTTTGCATGAATAATCTAAGTTTAAATCGAAATATTCGAATGTCAGTTAACAGATATAGAATGTTTCTGTATGAAGGATAAGTTATGTATTTCGATTCTTTTTATAAGAATTTCCCCCTTAAATGTTAATATTTCAGTTTCAATTTCAAATTTTATTTACACAATTCAATCCTGTAACTCACTAACTGCCATGACATTCTTCGCCAACTAAAGCTTGAACCGGAGGGGGGAAAAATTGATAAAAATATTTTATTTGGTAACATGGCAAAAAATTTTAGAATTTTAGAAATAAGAAAAAAAAATTTTATGTATAATTTCGATCCAAAATATTAGGTAAATTAAATTTTTGACTGAAACCTTTAATCCTAAATTATTACATAAATATGTTCTATAATTAATCATTCGGCTCATATATTACGAATTAAAAACAAATATATTTTTTTATTATCTTTATTTCTTTCAAACAAATTAGTATATCATGAGTAAAGCATTATAATATATCATTTTAAAAGCTAAAAACTGTCAAATGCGTTTTCATTATTGGCAGATATTAAAACTTTGCTCTCTACAAAATAGCCATGTTGCAGTAGTTGCTCTCAAGATTTCTTACTTTGTCATTCTGCGTTTTTAAGATGAACAAAAAGTTCAAATTCTGTTTTTGTTTTATATTTCTTCGAATTTATCTTTTATAAAAAATGTTTATGTTAGTAGAGAATATATTATTATTCCATTTGGAAAAATCCGGCTTTCATTGTGATACCCAATACCTAAGGTAGTTCGAGCTTCTAAATAGTAATTACTTAATAATTATTTTTTAATAATAAATAATTAAATGTAAATATTTTTGTGCTACTAAAAATTTTAAAAAATGGTAAGGTGATAACCATGAACTCCTAAACCAAATATGCCACATCAAATGAATTTAAACGCAAAAAAATAATGTTCAAATAAAGTATATTAATGATAAAATTGGGAAGCTAATAAAATTGTATTGAACCATTGTATCGGATAATTGGATATTTTTCTAAAAAAAACTTTATAAATTCTTATTGAAATTTGAATGAATTCAGAAAATAATATTTATTTTTCCTAATAACATTGGCATTAGAATAACTTTTTGTGTTAAAATGAAGAACTATTTTTTAGCCAAATGCATTTTATTTTATTTGCACAATTCTAAAAATCGGAATTTCTTTGAAAGAAAATAAAATTACATTTCCAGTTTCAAGTGTTTTTATAATAATGTTTCTAGGAAAATAATTTCACATTTACTAAGAGGAGCTCATTGCTTCTTTTCTTTTCTTTTAAGAAACACACGTTTTTCCTTTAGAAAAGCGTTTTTCCATTCTTATGTGTTCCAAGAATATTATTATTCATTATTATACGTTCCAAGAATTTTAATTTGATGAAATACTATTTAAAATGTTTCTATTTAAATTTAAAATAAAAATAATTAATTTTTGATTTAAAAAGTTATTATAATTAGAAAATAAAATTATACTTAAAACGAATAAAATCTCCTGCATTCGTTTTAAAAATTTAAATTATAAGGATTTATTTGGAAATACACACAAAAAATACTTTTTTAACCTTCTCTTATGCACAAATTATTTGTGGTTTTCAAAAAATTTGAATTCGAGATTTTGACATATCTCCGTGTTTCATACATACTTCGTCATTAAAAGCAAATTCAAATTTTTATAATTTTGCCTGTCTATTACTTTACTGTCTCTGTGTTTGTGAATACGATAACTCAAAAAAAATTAAGCTAGACGGATAACATTTGGTATTTCGTCTTAACGCCTAATTTGTAGATTTTATTTTATTTTCTTTAAAGAATAGTTTATCTGTATAAGTGAACACGATAATTGCTAAAGATAAAGATTTTGAAAA
Source organism: Argiope bruennichi (assembly GCF_947563725.1). NCBI lineage: Eukaryota > Metazoa > Arthropoda > Arachnida > Araneae > Araneidae > Argiope > Argiope bruennichi. Next base: position 84,805,049 of record NC_079152.1, read on the forward strand.
ATAAAATTTATTCCAAATTTTTAACTTTTAAAGTGTATATCTATGCCACATCTTAAATCAAAACCGTTTAGAAGTAGACCATCTCTCAAACTATACATTGCCTTGCTTGTGAAGGCGATATTGCAAAAACGTAGTATATAATTGTGAAAATGAAATTAAATTAAATAGGTAATCTTTTTATAAAATATGTAGGTCTAAATTATATTTCGGTTTTCAATCAGATGATAAAAAAGTCCAAAATGCATACTTGGTTTTCTTCTCTGTGTTATGAAGCTTAAAAGGCTCAAGTGTGAGCTTCTGAAAATAAAAATTTGAGCTCTCGTAGTCTTGCTACTGTCTCAAGTTTTTATGTGCCAGAAAAGGGATAGCATCTTCTCTATTGTGTATATTAGAATGTTTTTGAGAGATCACTCCCGCTGTTTTTTATTGTTGTTTGTTGTTGTTGTTATTGTTGGAAATTTTCATTAAAATATTTAATTAATTTCCTCTGAAAATTAAGTGAAGTCACCAATTTTTCTGAGGAAGTCAAAAAAATTGGTTACAGAGAATGCCCTAAATACAGTGAATTAAAAGACTCAAGGTCGAATTATAAACACCCAGAATGCCGTATAAACTAGGATTATCATGACTTAATAGAGGTATCTGGTTATTTTTCCATGGGCACTAGTGATACCATGATCCTACATATCAAGATCCTGCTAAACTAATTATATTTATTAAAATAGAGTGATTACATTCAATATATTCAGAAAATTGTAGAATAATGAATTTTCTGGAACATTAATTTTCAGATTAAATATGCTAAACCTTTATTATGCAACAATAATAATGAGTAAAAATAAGTTTATCCAGAATATCCTTGAAAACAGGATACGAAAAGAAAAACTGTGAATCTCACCTAATCAGAAATGTCTGAATATTACAAAGATAAAGATAAGTTTATCAAAAATTTAAGTAAAATATTTCAGTTAAAAGAAAAATTACAAAGTTGCACATTTAATTTCTAATACAAACAGTATTATTTTTTACGATACATTATATCTTAGAACATTTTCTATTTATTATATGATATAGCAATATTTTCTATAATTTATTAAATGCTATGGATATTTGTTGATATTTTCCAATTCCATTCCAAAGCGTCTTAGTATGTTTTCTTTCCCTTTTCTTGAATTCTTTTCAAGAATTTGTTTTCAATTCTTATTTATATGATTTCTTCGATATATTAATTTCTGCACTTCATCACAATTCAAAAAATTCCAAATAGAAGTGGAATTTAATGTTTTATTTTTACGACAAAATAGGAAGTATTAGTATTATCTTTATGAGTATGAGCTGAATGTTATTTTTTGTCAGATATTTTTATGGAGCTGTTTTTTCTGTCTCTAAATAATGAGAGAAATAATCAATCGCAGTCATTTTCATTTCGATATTTTCTTATTATTTGAAAGATATTTTCAGAATCTACAATGAAAAATATTATTTTGGCTTAAATGTTATTGAATAAAGTATTTCATTTTGGCATTAATGAATAAGTTCTAATAATCTCCGAAATTATTATCTGCGTTGTTTGTTCACACCACCGATGTTTTCTTAATTTCATATCTTCCTCGATTGGTTATTTTCCTGAAATTTTAGAACTTATTATCAGAAGAAACAAATTTTACGTGTCATTAAAATTCAAAATATTATCTATTCCGCAATTGCATTTTAATTACTATGTTGATTTTTCTCTAATTTCAAAATATTTGTTCAAAAATATTTTTAAAGTCGTTACAAATAGTGTACAATTAAACCACAAGTGGATCCAATGATTCGTTGGAAAAATTCTTTTTCGAGACTAAAATTAATTGCTTGACGTAAATTAAGTCAAGCAATTAAAAATTGTGTGTCGCTGCATTATCATTTAATTTAATAATTCTTTAAAACATTTAATTTGTAGGGAAATTCAATATTAAGAAAAATTACTATTAATAAGGGAAAGAATGTTTGTTAAAAAGTGAAGTGAGTATATTTTGATCTTCATTCATTTCATCAACAAATAAATTAAAGAATAATTAATTTAATACTTTGAGAGGTTACAATCTCACCAAGAGATCAGATTAATTGGAAATTACAGATTTTTCAATTAGTAGTGGATGCTTTTAAAAATGATGTGGTTTTCTTAAACATTTTTCTATGGCTTCATCCCAATAATTAAATGTGATATATTTCTCTAAAATAAAGAAAAATCTCAATTTATCTAAAAATAATAAACTGTTTTATTTTTATGGAAAGAGAGAAACAGTATTATTTCCTTTTCAACCATAATTACGATTGAAATATTCAGAAAAAAATGCCTAAACATTTGACAAATGCATTATGATTTTATTTTAAGATGTACGGTAAACAATTCCATTTATAAAATATTCAAGCAATAAAATTCCCATTAGTACCTGTGAGAACTTATAAGTAATTATTTTTTTTACAAAAACAGAAAGCTAACACTCACACACGTTTTTCTTAATTAGTTTTAGAGATAGAGAAGAGATGGTGGAATGTGTGTTTCATTGCGGTTTTTATGAAAAATTGTTTCATGTTCTTCATTAAAAAGTTTATCCAAACATTCTTAAAAGATTACTTTTCTATCGAATATATTTGGATCACAAATATAAAATAAACATAATTGACCGTGGTGTCTAATGTCTAATTGCTGTTTCGTTACATTGAAATGTGAAATGTTTTTGATCTTACAAAACTCAATTAAATGCGAAACAATATTGGCGTTTTCCATTGGCATGCAACATATAAACGTGAATTTATTCTATTATATTAAAGTTTCTAATCATATTTTTCCAAAAAAATTAGTTTTTATCTCGATAAATTAGATATTACTTCCCTCTTTCATTAACAATTCGAAAAATTCATAAAATAATTTACATTTCAATTAAATTGAAATTGCTAGTAAACTAATATTCTAAATAGTAATATCTTTTGAAATGACTACATTTATATTACTTAAATGCAAAATAAATATTGATTTATAATTTTTGCTTTATAAAATATAAAACTTACCTAATTGGCTGTCAAATTTTAAGATATATGTTAAAATAAATTTCCATAATAACGATCGGATATGTATAAGTTTAAGTAAGCCCAAATTTATTTTGGATTGAAATTTTCTAAAGGCAATTTCAGTCCATAGACATAAAGCAATAAAAATATGATTGCATTTTATAAATCAGAAGTTTATTTAAAATTCTTGCTTTCAAAATCTAAACTGATCCACCTTCGGAATTTATGCGCTTTATTATCGAAGATTTATGTTTTCTTTTGAAAAGTAATCCCATTTTTTGAAAAGATGGGTCATATTTTCTGATTAGAAAGCACTTTTCCTTCGAAAGTCAGATCTTCACTCTTCATCTACTGACAAATGTTTTCTTCTCAACAATTTCGGGATGTTTTATCTTTCAGATTATATGGACAACTATTGTTTGATGGATTAAACTCGATGACAAGGTTTATTTTTCTGTGGCCATCGACATTGACTTTCAACAAATTTGCTTAAAAAACCTGAATATATTGAAAAAACTTACAGGCGATGAACAGATATTATATAATTTTAAAAATTCGTGTTTTTGTAATAATACCGTGGCTTTATAATAATAGTACAATATTGATCGGTGGATTTGAAAATTAGTTCCTTTGATGTAGAAAATTTCTAACATAACATTGTTCAAATAACCAAATTATAAATAAATATTAAGTTAAAATACAATAATGAATTAAACTTTAACTGGAGAGGTGAAAATTTAAAACTTAACTGGAGATGTGCGGTCTACGAGACCACATTTTTTTTACACTCAAGTTAAATTTTTTAATTGAAGTATTAGTACGAAAATCATCCAATATATTCTGCAGATGGTTTTCTTGACATATAAATATGTTTTAGAAATTTTTCAAAATATATTGTCATTGAAAAAAGTAACGGCGATTGTGAACATTCGTAGCATGGTTTTTTAGGGCATTTTAAATATACAAGTTAAGTACTAGTATAAAAATCAGCCTGTAAATTCTGTAAATATTTTTCTTGGTATTTTAATGTATTTTAGAAATTTTTCAAAATACATTATCACATTATATTTGAACATACATGTCAGAATCATTCGAAAGTGAATTTTCGTCGAAACAATCTTCTGTACAATTATCCTCATCACTAAAATAATTTTCTGCTTCATTTAAAAGTCTCTGGACTTCTGCTTCATAAGAGAATCTTCTATACAATTATCCTCTTCATTAAAATAATTTTCTGCTTCATTTAAGAGCCTCTGGACTTCTGCTTCATAAGAGAATCTTCTATATAATTATCCTCATCATTAAAATCATTTTCTGCTTCGTTTAAAAATCTCTGGACCTCTGCTTCTTGAAGGGAATCAGTATATTGGATGATATTACGAGGACCAAGATTTAGAGCCATCTGCTAAGCCTTGTATAATACTGGAACTCTAAAAAGGAGTGTGATCACACAGAACTTCCAGCAAAAAATTGCTGAAATATTTAAAAAAGCATCCGCTGAAACCGGTTGAAAAAGTGCACGTGTAGTGAAGATCACGAAACAAGATGCCACTGGATCAATCTATTCGATTGAGCTACAATTAGAATATGGGTGACTGAAAGTCTATCCTCAGAGGTCTGAGATTCTGCACTTCCCCAGTTAAAGGTTAAAAAAAAAAAAAAGAACTGATGAATCTGACTTGAAGACTTTTTCAAGAATCACCCTCAAGCAGGGATTCAAACCAGGGATTTTTTCTGTGAGGAATCTGACTTTCGTCCAAGTATTTACCCCTCGTGACCTGTAAAATCCCAATAAATTGAGGTTTTTGAAGATAAGAATTAATATCAATAAATCAAAGACAATAATTACACAATGATAATAATCAAAATATTATTTCAAAATTCAAATCTGAGCAAGATTATAGCAAAAATGAATTAAACCAAATTGCAATAAGACCGTTAAATGATAAGACAAAAAAACTTCAATAAAATATAAAAAACAAAGGACATTATAGACGAAAGGAAATGCTTCAAACATTTTTATGAAGAAAATTAATCTTGTCAGTGCTGGCCATAAAATTAAATAAATTCAACTTTCCCATGTTTAAAACTGAATATGCCTACAACATTTGGTCAGAGACTGTTTTTTTTATGGTTGATAATTTTTTATTGAGTAATTTGTGATTTTGGTTACTTCTTATATCAAATGTTACAAAACTTACCCTCAGATTGCAATTTAAATAAAAATCTCTTATTAAAAAACATTATCATTTGGAAATTAATTCATCCCTAATTATTTTGCTATTAGAAATTCCTTGCATTAGAAGCATTTCTTCGAATGAATAATTTTAGATTTTGATTACTCTCTGTATCAATTGTTTCATAGAATATTATTTTTTATAATTAATTAACCGCAGATCACAATTTAAATAAGAAACTGTAGTTGAAAAACATTCATCTTAACTTAATCTCAAGAATGATATTAACATTGTTAAAGATTTGATATTGGAAATTTCGTTTTGCGCATTATTTATGCAGGAAAAACACTTAACATTTTTTAAAATCAGTTTTATTCCCTAAAAATGATTAATCACCGTAATCACTGAAAAAATTTTGAAGGTTATTAAGGACATACTTAAATGCTCTTTAAAGTTAAATCTTGAGATATATTTTACAAAGAAAAATTAAAGACGGTAATTGTCGTATGCTTATCGATCGAGGGGGATTTCTTATACCCTAAGAAATGAGAAAATGTTTTTTGAATATTACTTATTTATTAAAATCCGTTTTATATCCGATCATATAAAATCGCTTATGGAATATTTCAACAAACTTAGATACGTGAAGCTATTTTTGACATCAAAATTTTAATGTCACCTTGAAATTTTTTCGGGACTTACTTCTATTGGGAATGAGATTGGAATTTTGTTGAAAAAAAGATTGTACGTAAAGTTTCGAATTTCTCACTCCGTCTCGAAATAGATCTGAAATTTTTTGTATGCCCCATGATACCTTTAATAAGCAGGTTTTAAATAGACATTATCTGGTTTTAATTACATTACTGTTACATTTCGAAGGCTAATTTATAACATTTTCAGGAATTTGAGCCGTCGTCAGATAAAGAGTATGATAATAAAGGGTGTTCCAAAATTAACGCAAGATTTGAATTTGCCATCATTCGTGAAGTAAAGTATTAGCAACTCTATTAAAAAAACCATTTGATGGCTGATAGTTTAGGGTTAGTAAAAATAAAGCGTTGCACGATAGAACAACGTGGTTTAGGGTTAATAAAAATGGAGCGTTGCACGATAGAACAACGTGTTAAATCAAGATTTGAATTAAATAAAAAGCAGTTTTCCCCCTTTAAATTGTTATATTTCTATTGAATTGTACCTACACAGGATAGGGTTATGTATGGAATAACACTTAGAGCAAATGGCCACCACGGTTTTGTTGCCACATACACGCTCTTTTGTTGAAATTTTCCATGACCATTTTGCATAAATGTGGCTGAATTTCGTTGATGAAACTTTGAATTTCCTCTTTCAGTTCACGCTTGCTTGTGGGCTAGTTAACACAAACCTTTGATTTCAAATAACCCCATAAAAAGAAATACAATGGTGTTACATCACACAATGTAGGGTGCTAATTCTCAAATTTTCAAACTGTCATCTCCAGACTTTCATTATTTTTGAAAAAAATGTTCAACGATGAAAACACGTTGTTCTACCGTGTAATGATCTATTTTTACTAAACCCTAAATTACCCCTTATCAAATGGTTTTTTAATAGGTTTGCCAACACTTTACTGCACGAATGGTGGTAAATTCAAATCTTACGTTAATTTTGGAACATCCTTTGAAAACGGCATATTTCATCTTTCACATTCAAGTTTCTTCTTTTCTTTACCTCAATATCTTGAAAATATGTAAATATACTCTAAGAATTTATAAAAGAAATGCTATAAATTGAATCGAGAATGTGCAAGTTAATAATTGCAATTGAAAGCTTGAGATCAAAATGAAAGCGAACATATTCTAACACTTACGAAGCTTGTGGCATCTTTCTATATAATTTGGAATTCGAATATAGATAGGTAGATACATTAAGTGGATTATAAAATATATTTTTTAAAAAATTTTAATGAAATACATTAGATTTAAGAAGTATCCAGCCTTATGTGTCGGAAAAGCAAACTGCATAGACCTAAGTACTTAAATGCTTACCCAATGCATATCATTAAAACTTTATTTTTATACCAAAATTTGCTCGTATTTATATTTTGCGACTTATTCGCGAAGTCTGGGACAATAAATTTTTGTTAAGTAATATATTATGCTCTTAGTTATAACAGTATATAATTTTAAATATTTATAACAGGAAAAGGATGTCCGATAAAAATACTATTCTGAACATCCTAAGAACATTCTCATAATTTCTGCCTTAACTGCTGGAAGTGTGAAATCACCAGTAATTTACAATAAGAACACATGCATACTTTAAAACTAAACAAAACAGTAGCGTAAAACGTTGGCATGGTTCTCCTAAATATTATTTTAATTTATTTTACTTCTTATCGATAAATAATTACACTAGTGTGAAAAGGTAAAGAAATCCACGCTATGAAAGTGTCGATATCTATACATAGGATCTTGCAATGCAGTGGCAAAGTAAATCAACTTCATTTTATTGTTTGGAATTATTTATTCAATTAGGCTTCATTATACAAAGCGCAGATAAACAGGAGTTTTTTTCTATAACGAAAATTCATAATATAATTTCTTTTTAATAAAACTTACTTATATCCACACCAAAACGGATAAGAACCAAATGATCTCTAGAAGTGGAGACGTGATGTTAAAATGTTAATATACGTTGCAAAAGCTCTAACTGGTGAGCATTGTTTCGGTTATCATATGTCAATATTAATCTGGATAATATTATTAATTAGTCAACATTCACATTGAATTCATTACCATGCTTACAAGTTTATTCGTTAAATGTCTATCGTAACATAAAAGCCAAGATAAAATGGCCACAATCGAATTGAAATATTTGAAAGTTCTTATCTGTCGATTAGTTTCTGGTTTCACATTTTCTGTTTGAAAATTATATTTGAATACAATTGAATATATTTTGTTAAAGAACGACACAAATAGAAACTTTTGAATTTTTCATGATCCTTTTTCAGGATACCTTTCAAATAACTATTCTTCTTCTTATTATTTCTTTAGAAATGTCATTTAAAATACCAACTTAAACAAATCATAAACAAAACTTAGTCTCAGTTTCTTCATAGTGTCTACTTGGAAGTCATTTGGAAATCAACCATATATCATGCAAAGTAACACAGAGACGCACTCAATAAAATAAATATTAAATAATAATACATCCTAAGAAATGCAAGACATTTTTACTGAAGCACCTGAAAATCATAGCTATAGATAAAACTTCTTACTTTTAGAGCGTGTTTCACATTGAACATTTATTGTCTAATTTTAAGAAATTCTTAACATATGTGGAATTATTTAAAACACAATTTGCGTGGTTCTTTCAAAACATGGCAGAAGAAGAAAAAAAAATAAGAGGTAGCATTTTTTCATGCTTCTTGAATAAGAAAAAAGTTCCAAAAACTGTTTTTCATTTTAAAGAAAATTTTATTCACAAAAAAGAGTGATTAATCACTGGTGATATCTCACGAATGCAGGTAGCTATCCAAGTACCACTTTGTATGCAGCAATTACTCTCCAGAATATTGATCCCTTGTAAACAAATATTTAGAACAGTAATTTTTTCCTGTTCATCGATTGAAGTGTATATGTACGTTGCTAGGCATTAAGAAGCAAAGGAGCGTTTTACGCCTATGCTTCACTTCTTAAAATATGCCTAAGCATTCGTTTATGGCATTGCATTTATGCATTACCTGAATAATAAATTATGATAGGTTAAGTAATTCTAAGGAGAAAGAAATTTTTGGATTTTGCAATTAATTTTTAAATTCAATAACCCTTGAACTATTTTTTGGTTAAAACAAGATTGATTTACATTATTTTACATAATAATTGGCTTTATCGTTTGCTTAATTTGAAACAGATTTCAACTATATATACTTCATGATATTTTTTCAACCAACATTTTGTGAATTATTGTAGTGAATACTCGCTTAAAAATTATTCGATTTATTTTTAATTTTATACATAGAATTTCGAGCTATTAAAAATTGCATTTCCAGAAGAAACAATGACTTCATTTTTTGTTTTAAAAAATAATCTTGCAATTAATTTATCTTACTCAATATATAATAAAATTTTAATATAAAATCTTTCTAAGATTCTTAATTGGGAAAATTATTTAAATAAAAATGTTATGTTTTGAAGGAAAATTTATACGATCTTAATTCCGATATTATACGAGCTATATTATATTCTTTATATTATCTTTAAATTTATATAATCTTAATCTTTACGCATAAACTGAATACTGAATATATTCCGCAATAAAGTGTGATATTAACGGAAATTCTATGTAAAAAATATAATCTTCGATGAATATTGAAATTAAACTAATAAAATATTTTGCGCTCTCTAAAACAAATAATAAACAACTAAAAATAATATCAGAATGAAAAAAAAAATTATCCTCATTTCAAATATTTGTACAATTTAATAGAACCCAAACCCAAGAACGTAGTGTTTGTTTTGTTAGCGTGATAAAAAATTGAGAGGGTATATTCCTACTGGTTTAGAACATTTTTCAAATAATTTCTTCCTGAAAATAAAGATCACGAACAATTTTTGTTCAACTTAAAACAGAGAGCTAAGAATTTTACACTTTGCGTTGTTTTTTTAAGGAATATGTAACTATATTTGGATATCAAACAAACAGGTTTACTTTTTTACACTTACAAATGTGATTTGAAGTTGAGCCTTCGGACTAATCTTAAAACATTCGGAATTACAATTACCTTAACTGTTCTTTGAGTTCGAAACATTCTTTTGAACCGCTGTTAGAAGGTTGTTGAAAATCCAAACTTGCCTCGTTACATCCCTGACAAAATGAGTGATTATCCCGCATATTTCGCTTGAGGTAATTTGCATATTTCGATTTGTCTTTCTTTCTCCAGAAACAGTCAAAATTGCAGTTATAGCAAACAGCATGTCAGACGAGAAACTAACACTAAAGATTTTGTCTGAAGTTTATTAAAGTCCGTCTGGAAAGCGATGATTGATTACTACTAATCTTAAGGAGAAATTTGAACAAGCTTTAACATGGTTAAAATGCTTAAAAAATAGCGTTTATTTGCAGCTGCTGCAGAGGTATAATTATGGAAACATTCAAAATCGCTCATTTTGAGGAACAAAGTTTTATGTCGCCTTGAAATTGCTTAAATGTCTCATAATATGAAGTTTTCTACATTATGTTGTAATGTTCCGCGAGAAAAATGTATAACTATTTAAAAGAAATTGCGTATAACATGGCTATTTGTGACCTAAATATAGCTAGACGCTTATAAAGTTTTTTCTCCTGCTAGATTGCAACAAATTCGAGTTTCTTTTACAATTTGATTTATGGCGATTTTTGATTTGTCAAACGTAAATTAATTGCATTTCTCGTTCTGAAAACAATTTTTTCTTTCCTGATTTCTTTAATATTTCAACCTGAATATATAATAAATCTTTATCAATCGGATCTCAGTTCGCTATCGTTAAAAAATTTATATAAAAGTTATTGAATACATGTATGAATACATGAATACACACAATTGTGTATACTTGGTATTAGCTTTTCATATTCGGTTCCTAATAATACGCATATTTGAAGCTCTCCTTTTATGCTTGAAGGATTAGAAATAAAGGATTTATTTATATAAAAATATCTTTCTAAGCATTATTTAATTCCTGCTGTTATTTCCAGAAGATATAGGGATAGCATTTTCCAGAATTTAGTTCCCACACCAACTACAAGCGTAATCTAGCTATTACTTTTATTAAGTTATTATGTTTAAAAGACAAATAAATTGATTTTATGAAATGTCGTAGAATGGCATAAAACAGTTTTAAAACTTTTATAATTTTTTCTATTTACTTTTCTAATAAAAACATATATATGAATTCGACCGACAAATTCAGAGGGGTGATAGTAGGCATCAAATTCGCCATACAACATAGGGTTACAAACGACGTTTAATAGGTGAAAATCTCAAAAATATAGCGAGTCCGAAAACTGTTGGAAACTGTAAAAAAATTAATAAAAAATAATAATAATAAATGGTGCTTCAACTATGAATTTTTTTAAGTAAAAGCACATACTCAAAGAGTTTTTTTCGTGCTGGTAACATGCCCATTTGATGATCTAGGGGATCGTAAATTACCGAAAATGAAAAAGTTGTTTAGATTCCATATTTGCAAAAATATTAAAACTTGAAGAAAAATAAAAACTTGAAAATGTGAGGAATTTTATATTCTATAATTTTATATAAGTCCGTAGTGTGAAAACTGGGGAGATTTAATGATATTCAAGAAAAACCAACATGGGAACCGGAAAACATCGCTGCCGATGTTCACAGAGAGCGTTGTTATATTCGAAAGACAGATTTAGAGCAAGGGTAGTAGGCATTAAGTAGATGAAAAATTACCAGAAAACTGGGGTCGCAGGTAACGTCTTTCAATGAAAATAACAAATCGGGTGAAGTTTTCCAGCTGGATGCTTGATGCCACACCAGAAGATGCACACTTTTCTGCTAGAGTTTTATTCTCAAATGAAGCCAGCTTTACGAGAGAAGGTGTCTTCGCGCAATGCGAGTATTTGGTCATTCGAAAATTCCCACATCACTATCTTGTAGAACGTGTAATACATGTTTGATATTAACATCTGTGCTATTGGGACCTATCTTCTGCTCGAATGTCTCAGCGGCACTCAGTACACCTTGTTTTATTCCAGTACGTTCCTCTGGATTTACTGCAAGGAACACCGACAATAGCACGTCAGAACATTTGGTTAATGCACGATGGAGCACCAGCACATTTCAGTTGCATTTGGGAATTCTGACATGTTGTTTGCGAATGAAGTTTAACGACCGTCAATTCTGCAATGCTCATTAATGAATACTTGCTCGCTGCTTCTATTTTTCTCGAACGCATAGAAAATTTACAAACGAGAAGGCTTTTTCTCGGTTACCTTGTTCCTAATCCTCGCACTCGTAGATACATTCTCTTCGTCAAGTTCATTGTATTTTCGACGTCTGTTTTTGCGATGTTCATTGAATTTTCACTTGCTCTGAATTTATCTCTCGAATTTGAACTACGCTCTCTACGAATATTGGTATTGATGTTGTAGCGATTCTGGTTCCCGTTTCAGTTTTTCTTTAATATCTTTAAAACTCTCCAGTTTTCACACTACATGCTTATATCAAATTAATATAAAATTCCTTACATTTTCAAGCTTTCATTTTTCTTCAAGTTTTAATATTCTTGCAAATATGGGTTCTAAACTATTATTTCGTTTTCAGTAATTTACAACCCCCTAGATCATCAAATCCGCATGTTACCAGCATGATAAAAAATTTTTAGAATGTGCTTTCATTTAAAAAAAAAATTCACAGTTGAAACACTTTTGTTATTTTTTATTAATTTTTTACAGTTTCCAACAGTTCTCGGTACCTCTATATTTTTGCGATTTTCACCTACTAAACCTAACGTCGTTTGTTGCCCTTATGTTGTATGACGATTCTTTATCCTCTTGATGCCCACTATCACCCTCTGAACTTGTCGGTCGAATTCATCAACACCATATATATATATATGGAAATGCTTGTAGTTTCATTCTGTCTTATGATTGTTGCATCTTTTGTCTCTTTTAAGAAATCCCTTAGATTTCAAAATTGGTGAAGCATAATTCATGTAAAATATCCACCAGAAGAAATCAAATCTTTAGTCTGCAGTTCAGTTTTAAGCAGTCATAATATGTTGCTTTTCTTAAATTTTTTCGATCTATTTTTCCGGTGTTACATTCGATAAGGAACTGGAAAATGAAACCTGAGTCTTGAAGCAGTTATACAACCGAAATATGGACGTTGAAATCTCCTTTTACACAACCAAGATAAAATGTATTATTCAAATTTATACAATTTAATATACATACAGCTGAATGAATGCCCCATAACTCCCTTACTATTGAAGATGTGAGACAAAAGTTTAGCGAAAATTGCCTCATCATTAAGAACATTTTTCTTGCTAAAAGCTGTTTTTCCTTAAAAATTAAATGTCGATAACTCTAATCGTAGATGGCAACGAGAATAAGCATTTAATTTTGTTGTTTTTGTCTCTTCTAAGGTGCTGTGTCATTTAAATACTTTTTAAATAAAAGTTATAGCTTTAAACTAGACAAAAAGGTGTCTGTTTTCGATTTTCTATTTTGCTAATCTAGTTTTTTTTCTCTCTCTTTCGCTTTTATAACGTAGGATTTCAATATAAAAACTTAATTCGTTTAATTATCTCCAATAATAAAACAAAATAAATATTCACGCTTTACAATTTGTGAGAGTACCTAACAAAATTAATAATTTTGAGATGACATTGCCATTTTTCAACACATGTCATTAAGAAAAACTCTATAAAAACTTAATCTTTTATACAAAAATAGTTTTCAAGCATATTGATTTAGTTTGAAATTTCTCATTTCACAAAGTAAGTTTTGATGTGAAATTCATAAATTTCATGATTAAAGTGCCCCAAAAACTTTATAAAAATAGCTCTTAAATTAAACAGAATTTATTATTCTTCAATCATTGAAAGAACTAGAGGACTTTGTTTTCCACAGAAAAAAATATATATAAATAAGATATTTCCATGAAATGAAGCGTTTAATGGGATAGGATAAAGAATATTAATATTTATTAATCATTCTGATAAAAAACTTATACCCTGAAACAAAATTATAATATTAATAAAATATCTTCACGACAACTTAAAAATTTTTACCAAAAAAAATACTTTCTGCTTTATATATATATATATATATATATATATATATATATATATATATATATTGTTATGAATCTGTAATGCTGCTTCCCCGCATAGTTGGTTCCACCATCGGAAAGAATGTTTTACAGTCATCTGTATTGGACGGAGTCCGTGTGTCGCGTCGGAAGTCCCGGAGCTTGGCGACAAACTTTGCTACCATTTGGCGACTTGGCGACGAATTTGGTGACTTTGGAGCCAAAAAAATTATATCCGAAACATTGAGAATTTTCCCTATCCGTCTAGTATGAACCGAGATACGCCTCGAACGTTTCTGATTGGTTGAGAGGCTTCTAGCCCCGCCCCCTGAGACCTATAAAAGGAGGCGGCCGCGGCTGCCAGGGGTAGTCGGGATCGACGGTAAAGAACTGGCTTTCCAGAGATAAGCGGAGCAGCGACGGAGTGAAGCTAGTGCTGAACTAAGCTGTGCGCTACTGTCTACAGTAGAGACTTGTTGTATGCTGCTGTTTTGTATGTTGCTGTGTATGCTATTGTATGCTGCACGTCTCGGCTGAAGATAATCGTCTGTTGTGCTGTATATAGTTGTCGTCTTTGTGCTGTCCTGTGTGTCTTCGTGTAAATAAACGTCGTTGTTTTATTTTCTACTACCGCCTGCTGATTGAGCGTTCTCCACACCATATAACTCCCACTATCCAAACGAACCCGGAAATTTCGTAACAATATATATATATATATATATATATATATATATATATATATATATATATATATATTAAAAGTTTTGCTTCAACACTAAAATTTTTTCGGTTGTAATAAAAACATTTCTTTAAAACAAAGTAAGATTTTTAAAATTATTAGTTATGTATTCTAGGATTTAAAAATTCAAAATATTATAATATAATTAATTATAATTTTTAAACAACATGGACATATATGAAAAATAGTCATAAAAGTTAATTTTTCAATAAACACTATCTCCTATCAGCTGTTTTTCTAAAATAATATTAACTGTTTTAATGTCAGGAAAATTTGTAGAATCAAAATATTCTATGTCCTTTTATGAGGATTTGGTGATTTCGAGTGTGACGGTGAAAGAAGATGTAGAATGGAAAACGTTAAAATTTATTGTTAAAATGTGACAGTAATAGAAGGTAAAGGATCTAGTCAAGCTCTGAAAGTGATGCGAGTAATAGATACAGTTCATGTGAGGAAATAATATTGATTTAAATGCCAACGAACAATTAACCTATTGTGCATTATTTCTCATAATATGACTTGTAGGAAATATATTTGTTTTCTGAAATTGCTTCATCTTTAAACTACTTAAATTCTAAATTATTTACAATAGGATTTGACACGAGTATAAATTGCATTACTCGACCTGAGAAAAAAAAATCCCTTTCACATTTCAGATGAATCAGAAAATTTACTGAAATAGATCAGCTTTACCTAAATTTTAATGACTATAAACTTCTCATAACTATTGATTTTTAAACCTTATTTTTGTTTTTATCATGTGAGAACATGATGTTGTTTTGGTTTGAGGTTTTTGTAGCCCCAAAATGCACGAGCAGAAAATTGGCGATTTATCGTTTTTGAGGAATTGATTTTTCGCTTTTAGGATTATTAAAAACGATTTTTTTAGTAATCACATTTGGCGACTTATCTCCAACAAAAAGTTACAACTTTGTGTACACGATTCTCCT
Source organism: Argiope bruennichi (assembly GCF_947563725.1). NCBI lineage: Eukaryota > Metazoa > Arthropoda > Arachnida > Araneae > Araneidae > Argiope > Argiope bruennichi. The sequence continues at coordinate 84,820,769 of NC_079152.1, forward strand.
GGCCGGCGAATAAAGGGCAAGGTCATAAGAAGTTATCAAGCGAAAAACCATAGAGAAGAAAATGGGAATGAGCACGAAACAGAGATAGGAGGTATCGAAATTTATTTATTTATATATATGATTTTTTTTTAAATTTCCGATTTATCTAGCAGGCAAAAAAAAAAAAAAATGTTTTAGAGTTCGAACGTTTTTAAATTAAAAAAAAAAACATTGTTTGCTAAATAGCAACTCATGCATAATCTGATAAGTATGTTATTGTTTCATACTGGTTTAAACTTTTTAATGACTTAAATTAATTCAGACAAACAATGATTTAAAAATAATAATAATGTTCTCACATGATAATTTTGTTACAAACGTGTAATTTTGTTTCCCAGCAAGAATAATGTCATCATAAGAAAGACTGATTTACAATCCTCTGTATTGGATACTGTCGGATACCGAGCCAGTAATCGCACAGATTGGCGACATTTAGCGACTTGGCGACGAATTTGGCAACAAAAGGGATAATGCTCGAAACCTCGAGAATTTTATCTATCCGTCCATTAAAAACCAAGATAGGCCTGATTGGTCTAGAAGCTTTTAGCAAAGCCCCCAGGGAACTATAAAATGCCGGCACTCTCAAGCTATGATGTGTGTCGAGAATCATCATCGTGAATTCTAATCGGAGTCGGAGACAAGTAGCGAGTCTTCGAGAGGATAGCGAAGAAACGGCAGAGTGCCAGCGTTGTGTGGAGCTATTGATGAATTGCTGTGTGCCTAGTCCGGTTATCTATTGTGGAAGCAGTGTTATGTTGTGTAGTAGCCAGTTGTGAGAAGTAGTGAGTCGGCATTTAAAGCGAGAAGTTCAGCCGTTTAGAGAGACCGTAGAGCGAAGCTCCGAGGATCCCCTCTCCTGGTGGATTCTGTCTGCCCGCTTCGTGTGCTGTGGACAATTACCTGTGGTTACTGTTTACTGTAGTGTGCTGCTGTGTGCTGTCCTGTGTTCGCCTCGGCTGTAAATATTTGTCGTCTGTGTGATCGTCCTCTTTGTGTACTCGTATTCTTCGTGTAAATAAACGTCGTTGTTTTCTACTGAGGCCTGCTGCTTGTGTTCTCGCACCACACACCCACTATCAAAAGGACCCGGCGGTGAGGAAAATCTGTAGCAATATAAAATTTGCGATAGCAGATTCAATTTTTCGACTTTTTATTTATTTTCTTTCTCAAACCGATCGTTAAATCTCTAAAGTATTAAAAGAAAAATTAGAAAAGACAACAGTTTATATATATATATATATATATATATATATATATATATATATATATATATATATATATATATATATATATATATATATATATATATAATCTCTCTGAAATTAATAGCCATAACGAGCTTATAAAATGCTGCGCTTCGAACTCAATAAATATAATAAGCATCAGAAATAAATAAAATATTAAACCAAATAAATACCCAGAATGAAAAGAGTACAATTATACTAATTTAAAGATTGAATCATTCATAATGATACACAGCGAGTTTGTTTAAGGTAATTTTTATAATTTTGTTTTATTTTGCTCATTGAATTCAAAAGTGAGAGATAATCCTTAAATAATTAATGGTTTATGCGAAATGTCATGTGTTTGTTTTTGATGATTTCTTTATTTGGATCATCTACAGATATTTTAAATTAGAGACATTTGGGATTATTTGTCTTGTGTATCAGTTTATTAACTTTTGAAGTAACAGCAAATGATAAATAAAAATGTACATATATAAAATGATGTCAGATTTATTTTTTTGATTTTATTTTGATTCCCTTCTGTAATCTTCTCTCATTATTTCAAAAATTCTAAATTAAAACAAAATATATATATATATATATATTTAAGTTTTCGAGATTAATAATGGAAAAAATTAAATTTTTCAAGTAAAGTATTCAGAACTGGAATTATTTTTTCTATGTAACTAATAATTCGAAAGATATGAATAACGATTGAATGAGGTTTGTTTTGAATTGTTCCATTTGCAGTATTTAAAAAAATGAATAGGAATTGATATGAATGAATTATGATATGAATGTAGAAGAATTTTTTCCGTGTTTTTCATTTCCTTCTGAAATTTTCTCTCAGTATTCTAGAAATTCTCAAATTAAAACAAACAAAAAAGATTTAAGTTTTAGAGATCAATAATGGAAAATTTTAATTTTTCAAATCAAATATTCAGAAGTGGAATTGTTTTGCCGTGGAACTAATAATTCGAAAGATGTGGATAAAATTGTTGAATAAGGTTTGTTTGAATTGTTTCGTTTGCAATATTTAATTATCAATGGAAAATATCACAATGGATAATAAAAGGAATTAAAAGAAATCAGAGGATCAATACTGTTTTCCACCGATCCTAAAATCAAAACTCAAACTTAAAAAATAAAAATGCTTAGTTTAATTTAAAATGGGTCAGTAAAAGAAATTGTATCAGTTATGAAAGCGATGTTAAGTTCAATTTCCATAGACATAAGTGGCGAAAACGTATAGATATATCTCTTTTATTTCACATATCAAAGATAATCTTAATTATTTTATTTTATTCCAAAAATTGATTATTTCTTATTAATATCAATTAGCGATACAGACATGAATTAATAATAAAATCAATATTATTTTATAAGAATCGAAACACAATATAATAACAATAATTTATGTTAGGTTCAACTATCAGTAATTAATTAAACGTTTGATATAGCTAACGTTGAAAGTAAAAAATACTACTCCTATTTTATTTCTTGTTATTATTTGTGAGAAAATTCGAATTAATACAAAACAGTAATTTTCTAACAGTGAAAATTTAAGTGATTTTTTTAAAAAAATTCTTAGTTAAATTTAAATTATTTTTATAATTGTCTAAGTATAGAAATGGTGCAAATTCCTTTACATTCCATAAATATACATTATTATAGCTAAATTCGGCTGAAAGAAAATTATATTATCAAATTATATATTCATAATATAAACATTGCCAGATTTGATGTAATTAATATATATGTTTTAAATGATTAATATAGCGACCTTTAATTTTTTCGAAACAAAAAAAAATTAAACTTATACCACTTTCAAAATAAAAAGTTCTTTTATTTCTCTAAATATTTTTCTTCAATGTAAGATTTACGAAAATGAATTAACTTCTATTTTTCTATTCTACGAAAACGAAACTTCTATTAGAGTGAATACGTAGCGAACATAGATTGTAATGGAAATGCTAACTTTAGTTCCTCTCTAATATCTCCACGAATGAGTAAGATGGATAGATGGATAGATGGATAGAAAGTAGTATGGATAATATAATATCCATCTTACTCTCTAAAATCCGAATCTTATTGAGTCTAGTAAATAAAGTTTTTTTTAAATGTATTAACTCTATTATCAATATTTTCTATCTGCATAGCACTTTGAGCCTGCATGGTTAAAATCATACTCTATGCAGTTTTACGAATCCATTACGAATTCATTCTCCAGTATAAAGATCTGATTATGTAAAATATTTATTACGGAAAAAAACTCTAATCAAGCAACTCCAAAGTCTGAAATTACTTTCTTCAATAGTTAATCACCTGACATTGCTATTTATTGATAATGCTTGTCTTCTTTTGAGTCTTTCCTTCGTAAAGTTTTAATCAGTTCAATTTTTAGTTAGTCCGTTATTTGCATATTATTTTTTCATTTTTATATCTATTTTGAATTTAGCATTTGGTAATATGATTTTAATTTGATTTTTTGTACACCTATTATTGCGGTTCTCCTTTGTCTGTTTTTGTTAACACAACTCACTTTTAGGTTTTATGCATTTTCATACAAATTAATGGAGTTCAAAAAAAAAAAAATGCATTATTTTCTCGAATTATCTTGGCTGGTTTTTCCTTTCACATTAATAGATATCGACTGACAAATTCCATTTTTCTAAGAGATGAAACATGTAGTAATGTTCAAGTTAAAGCAATCTCAAAATGAATATCTTTATTTTGAAATAAAAAAGTCGGACCTACACATACCGATTCGCAGTTACAAGACGACCCCTTAATGGCTAATAGTAAAATGTTGGGCGTCACGTAAAAGAGGCTTTGAGGGGCAGCACAAACAAAACTGAGGCTCCGCTATAAAATCTTCGTGTTTCAATGCCTTAAATACTTATTCCTTCACGACTCCCCAGTGATATGAATTCCGACGCCAGGAAACGTGAAAAACTAATAGCGTGGGAGCAAATTATCTAATGCGTCTCTTAGCCTTGCGTTTAATGATGGGGGGAAACTAACGGAACATGAAGCATGGATTCGCATCGGTAGATCACAACCCACATGATGCAAGTCAAGCTAGTCTAGGGGAAGGAGTTTATGAATAGATTTTAAAATTTAATTTTTAGGAAATGTTTTAAAGTCATTGCTTAGTGATTTTAAATTTTTGATTCCATTAACGTGCTCAAATGAAATGATTAAAATTTTGATCTATCAACATTTTTTGGAATACATCGCCTGAGGTTACAATTTATCTGTCTATTTAACATCAATAAATCAATGTCTATTTTGAAGCCCATCTCTCCTAATTTCATTTTTAACCTTGATCAGAAGACGAGAAGGACAACTGATCCGGCTCCCTGTATAAAACATTCTATATCATATTAGCAATCAAACAGCCCTCCAAATATAGTAGATATTTGATTTAGCTTAGTTACTTATTCTTACATCCTATTTGAAAGCAATTCTAGCTATTTTAGAGAGGAAATCAAGATTTTTGAACCCTGGTCAGAAAGCGAGAATGGCATCTACTCTAAACTTCCGCACCACACTAATGAAGGATGTTTGGCCAACGATGTCAAATTTAAAGTGCACCAGGCCCGGATCTTAAGCGAATTTGAGATTCGAACCTTCAGCGTTGCGCTTGAAAATGAACTGAGACCAAGATTTTACTACTAGATCTCTATGCCCATGTAAGAATTTCGATAAACAGGACGCAAATCCCATTTTCAGGTGGCCGCGGTGGCCTGGTGGTAAGGTCTCTGCTTGTGAGCCGTATGGTTTCAGGTTGGAAACCCGATTCCACCGAAGAACCGTTGTGTAAGGGGTTCTGTTGCACGTTAAATCCGTCATGCCAAACGTCCTACCGCTGGTGTGGTGTGGTGTGGAGAGGGGGTGCCAGATCAGGTGTCGTCCTCGTCATCTGACCGCGGTTCAAAATTACGAGGTCCGTCCCAAAATAGCACTAGTGTTGCTTTACAACGGGACGTTAATATAACTAAACTAAACTAAACCCATTTTCAGGTCTCAAAATTGAAATTTTGCTTATAAAATTTTTGTGTGGTTTTGATTACTACAAAAATAATTTGATGTTATTTTTATGAGGTTCTTTTTAAAACCGTTTACAAGTGACGTCTTTATGTGACCCTTGTAATATTCTGACCTTTAGAGTTGTTATATTCCTTGTGATTATTTATTAAATTTCTCTTTTTTATTTCTTACTATATTTGATTTCTTTTTCCATATCAAGCCGTGGCGCTTCAATAATGTGCGCAAGAGTAGTATAAATGCCCCGGCGGCATACTTAGACAGCACTATAGAGGACAACCGATAAAATGCTTTTAATAATTTTTAAAATTAAACAACACAATGGGACAGAAAAAATCATGACTTCGAAGGAAATGTCCAATGCACCATATTAACATAATATAGTCCGGGTAAATATTTAAATTTCATTTCAAAATAAATAAAAATTTTAAATAAAAGCAAAAAAAATGCAACCATATAATCAATTAAATTCACCTGAATTCTTGGAATTGTTTCTCTGTAACTAAAATTCTTATTTCAGGATAAAAATTATTTTCATGACTTTCATGATTTCGATGACTTTGAATAGCAAGAATCCTTGATTTTAAAGGCTTTTTTTAAGTATAAGTAATCATTGAAACATGGAAATATTACATGCATTTTTTTTTATCCGCAGGTAAAATATTTATAATATTCATCAGTTCTTTTTCTCGAACTTTTCTTCAAATATGCATGTCATTTTTATTAATAGGCAAAAAATTTAAACAAAGAAAAATCCCCCCCAAAATGTATTTAAGATTGCTCATATCATGAAGTCAATGTGGTATTTTTTATTTGACAATAGCCATAAATTGCAGAAATGTGCATTTAAGGCTGCTATTACATCAAAACCAAGATGACATTTTCATTTGAAAATGATCTCTGTAGAAGGACGAGACTCATTATAACTTCATTATAAGATACATGAAAATAATAGGCGAATTTCAAGAACAGTTATTTAAATACTTTCCACATTTTACAAGACAAAACAAACACAAACACGTAAACTACATGATATTCACTTAGAATACTATCTAATACCCCCAAGAAGGATAATGGGAAATACACCTTCATGTTAATAAGGTAACGCCATCTGTTGTATCAAAAGAGAAGGTAGTAGAATTATGCAACCGCTACACCTGCAATTTCCATTTGGAGGGGGGGGGGGGGCAGCACTAATGTCTGAGTTAAAAAAGAACTCGTTTCCTTTTTTCATGTCACAGGTTTGATACTTATAAGAATATTTTAAATATTATTTAAATTAAAGATAATCATTAATAATTTTATTTATAAAAACTGCGCAATTCATTTCCAAAATGTTTTAAGAATAATAAAATGCAATAAATTTTTATTGTATATAGAGTAAACAATTCATAAATGCCTATATTTTCTTAACTTTCATATAAATTATGCATTTAATCTACAATGGACAAAAGAAAAGTAATTTCCGAAGAAGGCAGTATATTTCAGAAATCTAATTATACTAGGTACGGAAACGTGATTCCTGAAGTCTGCCAATTTCCCTGGTTCAATAATATAAGCTGACGTACAACTTTGCCTCCAAACATTTTACGTGCTTTCAGTTTGCCTTAACTTTCCCTTAAAATTAGATTATAGAAAAATTCTTGTTCATTTATTCAGAACTTCAAATGGCTTTCGAAAAATCTGGATCTCAGAGAGTCCATCAAATGTTTTGTTTTACTTCCATATTTTTTTAATTTTTTTTTTTTTTCAAATTTCATCATTGACGAAGTTTATTGAAAGAACTGAACTGAACTATTCAGAACTGACCTCGTTGTATTATTAATGTATTATTATTACTTTTCTTATCATCTTCTCTTTTTTTTTACTTTTCTTATCATCATCTTTTTTTACTATCTTTTGTTTACTAAAGAAAATACGACATCCATTGTTTTGTAATTTTGAATAATATCTTTATGTTGTTTTTTTTATCATGCGAAATTCAGATAGTTAAAATGATTGATTTTATACATTATTAAGCCCATAAATAACTAGGTAAAGAGAAAGAGACTTTTGAAAATTTTAAACTACGATTTATTTTATTCTGGAAGGCATACTTTGTACAAGAAACAAGCGGTCATAAAAGATGCGTCAGTCTACATTGCGATATAAGAGAAAGAGACAGAATTTTTTTTCTCCAGTGATATTACAATGAGATTTTGATAGGGATTTCTTTGACACGTATAGTATTAGGAGAAGAAATCTTAGATATCTTTAAAAGAATGTTGTGAGTATTAGGTATTTTTGTCCCTTCCTTCTGAGCGTGAGAAAATGCTGAGACCAGCAGTTTTATAGATAGAGTGTAGAATTAATTAAATAAAAAGGTTGTAATTGGATCAGGAAATAAGAGAAAATTTTAAAATGAAGTTAATATATATATATATATATAATTATATTTTAAACTCTAAATTCAATTTAATTATTTCCAAGGTTTTACCTTAGTTTAGCTCATAGTAACTTCATTCTTAAATATTCTCTTATTTCGTGATCCAATTCCACTTTCCCTACTTAATTAATTCAAGAGAAGCTTTGTAAAATGGCTGAATCAGCTAAAAGCCTCACTTTCCCACACTCCAAGTGAAGGGGAAAATACCGCTGACGTGATAAATTCTTTTTTAAAAGATCCCTGTGTTTCCCTTGCCTCGTCGGCGCGTGTTGCGGAAATCCCTATCAAAATCACATTATATATAAGCACTATGGAGAAATATTTTCCCTATCAAAATCTCAGGTTATATAAGACCAGGGATAAAATGTTCAACAGGTTTTCCCTCATTTCTTTCTGTGCCGGTCTGTGTTGTGTGTTGCTGCGTGTTCCTCCAATATGAAAAAAAAAAAAAAAAAAAAAAAAAGACGACGTCAAGAAATAGAAAGTCTTTTTACTGTCTTCGAAACTGAATATATATATATATATATATATATATATATATATATATATATATATATATATATATATATATATATATATATATATATATATATATATATATATATACACCACGTAATTTATTGAGATGACAATTAGTTTGTCCCATTTACTTTGTCCTTACATTATCCAGAAAGAGCGGCAATTATTGATTCTTTCCACAAAAGTTTCAGGAGTAATTATAATGCAGACAAAAAATTCAAACAACAATTATATTCAAACAACAAATCTGGGAAATTGGAAATCACACTAATCCTTAAAGTTTCCAAAATTAGACCGTGATCATCATTAAACTATTATTTATACAAACTTCTAAATTGCTTTTGTGAGTTATTGTAAATAATGGTTCTATTAATGCAAATATTGCATCATTAATTATGATTTAATTTATATCCAAATATTTAGAAACTGGAAATAAATTTAAAATCAGGTCCTTATTTTAACGTATCCTGCTTCTTTAATCTAGGTATGATTTAAACAATTGAAATGTCACAGTTAGAAAAAAAAATTTTCTTGTGTATATCACATTGCAGCAGCATCTAAATTTGAAATGTATTATCTAAAATTAGAATTGAATTTTCAAGGTTGAGAAATCAAGTTTTCACATATTCATTCCACTTAAAATGGACTGTTCAAGAGTTAGCTATTTACACGTTAAGTTGGACAAAAATTGGATATATCCATTTTGTTGTTTACCAAACGCTTAGCCCTAAATGTCGATATTAGTCTCACAATCAGGACAACATTCAAAATTCTTTTGTACATTCTTAAAAAAATTCATTTGGTTAAAAAATATATTTGATATTTATCTAAGGAGTAATAATTAATAAATTTGATTTCAAACTGAATAGAGTCAATTCATATCATGAACGTCGAATTTGTCTTTAATTAGAAGTCCAATTTAATTTTAATTAGTCCAATTTAATTTTGTATTCCATTTCGTATCTATAATTAGAAGAAATAAATTCACGATATTACAGCATAGCGTAAGATAATTAAAATATAGCTATATTATGTGAGATTTGAAATTTACAAAATATTTGGAAATCACTTCAACAGAGACCAAAAAAAATATAATTAATTACTAGTTCGAACATAAAAATGATTTTATTTTCTGAGTTAGATGTTGTGAATTTTGTCTACTAAGATTTTAATTTCAGATTTTAAGAAATCAACTACAATTTTATTTTCTCTAAATAATTGGAAACAATGATTTGTTTATTATTATTTGGCACTAAATTTTATTTTATGATTCTAAAATTTTCAAATAATGGGAACAAAACGTAACTATTTCCTAGAATATACAGTGAGACCCCCATATATCGAAATTCTACACATCTATAATCTCTATACATCGAATTTTTTTTCCAGGAATCAATAGAGAATAGAGTTTGTATACTAAACTTTTAACATAAAAAAAACAGTCATACTAATTGCAGTTAGAAAGCTACCATTTTCGTTTATACAAAGTAATATAAATGAAATAAAAAAATTGTTAGAACAATTTTTGCTGTAGTAAAAGTTCTTGGAAAAATGGAAGATATTTTAAGACAAATCCATAAACATTTATGGATAACTCATACGGCTTCTTAGCTTAACTTTTATGAAACCATTTGCTACCTTGTAGCGAGATTTTTAGTCTAACTTTAGTTTAACGTTAGATTTTTAAGAGGTAGTATTGCCTTTAAACGGAACTTAAAGTATGAAGAAGAAGCTTAACGTTATAAAAGAAGTAGAAATCTCGGTGAAAAACAAAAGCACGTAAAAAGAAATGTATGAAATTTCAGCAAGTATGGTATGAACAATCTTAAAAAAAATTATTATTTACAGTATTTGAATAGACTTTTTTAATAAAAAAAATTTATTTTTCATCTTCTTTTATCTTTAATCTTTAAAATTAACTTATCATACTGTTTATAGTAAGAAAATAAAAAAGAAATTGTGCTATGTATTGCTTAAAATTAAAAATTTTATATACCGAATTTTTTTTTGAAGCATCTTTAAACTCTATATAGAGAAAGAAATTTAACTAAATTTTAATATTGTTAGTTTAGCATTAATCTGAATTCTTGAACTATATTTGCAGATATTATCCAGGAAATCAGATTAATACTCATTATTGTAAAATAATTAATCCCCTCATAAATACTCTTCTGAAACTTATTAAATGATTTTCCATTATATGCTTTTAGAACGAAAATAATCATGATAAATATTGAAAGTTCATAACTAATTCATATAAAATAACATATTCGATTTAATCAAGAGACAGTTGGATATCTAACAATATTTCTCATTAAACTATAGTATTCTGCTTGTATTTAATTTTTAATCTGCTTTCGAAATAATTCTTAATTATTTATAATTATAGAAAAGCGAATTAGTAAAATTTTCCAACATAAGTGAAACAATATAACTAAGTCATTTGGAATATTATATAAGTTAATTTTCATTATAGTGATTAAATTTATTTTCCATGTGACGATATATAATTTAATTTAAAGTATATAATTTATTTAATAAGATAATGTGGAGATGATGTGCAGTATTTAGTTTGTTTTTAGGTTTAGGTTTCAAATACTTCAAGAATTAAATTTTACATTACAGAAAATGGGATTTATTAAAAGCAATTCAACTTTTAGAATTTTTTTCAAGGCAAATGTTGCGCAAAAAATTCTTATGCTGGTTTTCTAATATATATTCTTATTTGCTTCTATGATTTAAAAAAAAAACCACACTTAAGAGACCCTTTATTGCGTTTTAACAATTATTACAGCCTTGTGTTTAATTGGGAGGCGTTTGAAAAGTACTTTTATATGGTTAGTTCAAATACAATGTGAAATCAAAACAATAAAAAAAGATTCTAAGAAGGCAAGACAAACAAAGTTTGATTCATTAAAAATATTATAAAACTTCTTTGATGCTTCAATAAAAACATGATTAAACATGAATTTTTTTTAAATATACGATGGCACCTAAAAAATAATATTGTCATTTATTTATTTTATGCATTATTATTAATATTATTTTATTATTAAGTTGTAGAGGATTCTTTTTAACTTCGTTATGAGGTATATGAAAAAATAGACGAGTTTCAAGAACATTTAGTTAATTATTTTCTAAGTTCCACATTTCACCAACAAAAAAACACGACATTCACTAGAATACAGTCTAATAATGACCCTTCCCCTCCCAAACAGGATCATGGGAAATATACCTTGATGTTAATAAGGTAACGTCATCTGTTGTATCAAAAGAAAAGGTAGCAGAGTTATGCAACTGCTATAAAGTTTTCATACGTATAAAGTATTTATATTATAAAAACATGTGTCGGTGCCAAATGCAAAAATATGTCATTTAACTATGACTTTCTGACATGCTTTCTTAAGGGCCGCTTGGAAAGACAATGGATATTTTCTTTAATTTATAATTCATTTAAGCTTTTTTCGTAAATTTATGTTAATGAAATTTTTAAATATTTAAATTTCACTTTGTTTAATGAATATATAAAAATCTCTTAAGAAAAAGAATTAAACTTATGGAATGTTATATCGCCTAATTCTTCTAATGGGTTTCTGATTTTTTTCAAATAATATAAATTTTTTTTATAAAAAAAACACAAAGATTTTACTTTTTCGATGGGAGATAAGTGAGTGAAATTATTCATATGACTTTTCACTATCATCTTTATACGCATAACATGTAATAGCTATGTTTTCAATCCTTAGTAGAAAGCAAGAATTTAATACCTTTTTTTCTATATGTTGTTATTATCCTATTTTCATTTTTCTATGTTTTTATATAGTTACATTTTAGTATATCTGCATTCTTTCATACTTTATGAATTCAATATTTTTGTGTTCACTTGAATGTTTTCTTTATTTAATAATTTTGTTTTTCCAATCAGTATCACAGTAGCATTTTGGTTTTATATAGTTATCTTTTACTCTTACGCATTTGTATTTCAATTAAACATTTTCTTAAAATTTCTTTTTTCATTCTATATTTATCAAACTCATCAAAAATCAGAATAAAATATTCCAAGAAGATTTTGTCTTACTTAATCACAAGCCACACTTTTGATCTGAGATTTTGTATTAGCTGATTTTCCTTGTGTTTTATATTTGTCATATGTTAAGTATTTTAACCTGCAATACATGCAAAACACAGTGCCTTTATTGATGTTTTTGTGCTCTACTTAATACTATAGTATTTCTTTTTATACCTGTCCATATTATCATGGATCATTCTCTTTTATTTTATATTTAAAAAAAATTTTTCTTTCCATTTTTTTTAATGTCTTTTAAAGATTTCTTCCTTTTCTCCCCTTTTTTAATAAAGACCTTCTACATCTACACGAAATTGGAATATTTTATGAAGTAACTGCGTTCAGTCACGAAAACGTGTAGTAAAGTTGAATTATCTGACTACGCGTTGGTCGATCATTGACTGACATTTTTGAACTTTTTGTTTTACTGTCCCAAGATAATATTAAAAAATGATTTATAAGTAATCTATAAGTTTGCAAGTTCAAGATTCGATATTTAATTAATAAATTCTTTATATGATGCATCATACCAGCTTTTTGGTATATCTATTAAACACCATTGTTCATATTTGTGCCAGTAGGAACTACAAATTCATTCTAAAATCAATTGGTGTTTTTTTTTAATTTCAGTACACAGTCGTGTTTTTCCCAATTAAGTATGCAATAAGTAATGTACAAATTTTGTGAAGTATAAAACTGAAAAAGTCTGTATTACTAGCTTGTGTGAATAAGGGCATTCGATTATTAAAGAAAGATCTGAAAAAAAGAACTGTCATTTCTAAATGAAATATAGGCGATTGAAAAAAATAAATAAAAATGTACTCAAATATATATAATTTAATTTAAAGTTAGAAATTACATCGGAAAAACAGTGACACATTCTTTCACAAGTTTAATTTAAAAGTCTTAGGATATGAACGGCTTATTAGTTTACGATTTGACATAGCTTTTCATCCTGATTCGAAGGGGAAAGCTTCAGGCCTATTTTATTTGAAATTCATTATTCATTTTAGAAAATAAATAAGAAGTCGATGTTAAGGCTCCCATCAACGGGTCTGCAGATCGTCTATCTATTCATCCAGTATCTTTGCGATGTGATGTGTTAATTTTGTTGAGTCATTGCTAATTTTGTGTGTTTGTTTCGTTTTCAAAAGTGTATTTGAAAATAATTATAAGTATTTCGTGTCTATTAAAATGTAATCAGAATCACAATTGTTTAATACGGACGATGAAAACTCTCTATTTCGGAAAGAATTTTGTAAAGCCTAATTTTAAATTTTAAAACATCATTAATATAAATTGAAATTTAAAACGAAATCATTTGAAAAAAAGCAGTCCCATCTTATTCTCAAATTTTAGTTTGTTCCTGCGCGCCATAAGCACCAAGAAAATTTTGTCTTTTTGTTATTTTAATCGCTAAACTAATTATCATAAATTTCAGAAAACTAATCATAAGTTTAGCTAAAAGTTATCTCACTGCAGAAATCTAGAAATTTTATTAAAGAACAAATTATTCAAAAACGCAATGAATCATGTATGTTCGAATTAATTCTTAAATTTTAGCTGGCATGTACTCTCAAAATATTCTTATAAACATAATTTTGACCTTCAAGCAGAAAACTAATTCTCTCTATTTTGCCGGTTATAGGAATATAAGGTAAGATAAGATTTGTCTTAACTCTGGAAGAATCACAAAATTTCATATTCTTACTTGTTCTTATTACCTATAAATTTTGCCATCAAACATGATATAATAAAGTAAGATTGTAAATAAAACTATATATGACTGTGATTAGAAAACAGGCAGATCTTCACAGTTGTATAATTGGTTTTGAAAACCATTGAACTTCATATTCTTACTTGTTCTTATTACCTATAAATTTTGCCATCAAACATGATATAATAGAGTAAGATTGTAAATAAAACTATATATGACTGTGATTAGAAAACAGGCAGATCTTCACAGTTGTATAATTGGTTTTGAAAACCATTGAACTTCATATTCTTACTTGTTCTTATTACCTATAAATTTTGCCATCAAACATGATATAATAGAGTAAGATTGTAAATAAAACTATATATGACTGTGATTAGAAAACAGGCAGATCTTCACAGTTGTATAATTGGTTTTGAAAACCATTGAACTTCATATTCTTACTTGTTCTTATTACCTATAAATTTTGCCATCAAACATGATATAATAGAGTAAGATTGTAAATAAAACTATATATGACTGTGATTAGAAAACAGGCAGATCATCACAGTTGTATAATTGGTTTTGCAAACTAGAGAATTTCATATTCTTACTTGTTCTTATTACCTAAAAATTTTGCCACCAAACAGAATTCAATACTGTAAGACTGTATATAAAACTATATATTATTACAAAACAGGCAGATTACCGGTATTTGTATCAGCTCCTAAATAAAGAAACTAATAAAGCAAAGAAAAATATAAAAAAGGATGAAAAATTTCACATTAAAAATCAGTAACACCCAGATTAAAATATAAGTTCAGTCCCAAATAAAAGATGAAGTAAAATTGCCTTTATATGGCAAAAAAATGAGCTCCATAAAATCGATTACTATCATCCAATATCTGGACTCAAACCACTTCGCCTGTAACAGCTCTTATCTCCAAGAATATTTCCACGTGTTCCTACAGAAATATTTCTTTTCTTTTTAGATAGTAATATCTATTTGTGAGGAGTGCTTTAAATGACATCACGTAATGTTTGGAAAAATATTTTTGCACTCATATCCAGACGTGCTTTCTAGACACTGCCCGGAAAATATAATGATAACTTCAATTCGGAACCTAAAGAAAATTATTTCCGTACTCCTTCTAAGTCGGAATTTTAATTAGTATTGGCATCGAGTTTTAAAGCCTTTCCGACTTTAGAATGTTTAATAATTGTGCATTTCGAATGTTTGAATACATCTTGAAAGGAGTTTTAGGAAATCCATTTTCTAGGAGTTATATCAGAAATTGCATTTGTTCGTTATTTTTTTATCATGTTTCAAGAGAGAACACTTTTAGAATCATTCGATGAGCCATTTCTTTTATGGTTTTCTTTAAGTGCTCTAATATCATAGAATTTTCTAAATGAAAGAAATTTTAATGGACTAAGGTTCAAGGAACACGTTTAAAACATTATTTAAAGATGGTAGTTCGATTACAATTTTATTCAAGAATGTTCGGCCTCGGTAGGGTTAATTAGTTTTTTTTTAAACATTTGATAAAAGTATCGAATCAAAATGATTTATGAATAATGCAAGGAAACAGATACTTTGTTGATATTATTTGGTCATAAGGTTATTATGAATATTATTTTGAGAAGTAAATAATAATTTTATTTTATCAATGCACAATATCTTAATTCTCAGAGTGTATCATAAGACAGAAATTATTTCCTTTTGTAGTTGACTTAAAGATTCACTCTGTTCGTTTCAGAAATTGCACATACTTATCATTTTGTTTTTTAATGGTATGAGTTCACTACAGCTTATGATGGGACCATTTTAAAATTGCAGATTTTCTAAATAACTCCTAGAAAAGGATATATAAATTATTGTTGTGTTCTTTGTTCCGAAACAATTATTTAGAAGACAAATTGATTTATATTAGAGCTCAGTGTCTATTAATATTACAGTAAGTAAAAATATGGGAGATGAGAAGCTAAATAAAGAAATAAAAAGACTCTACATTCTAAAAACAAAAAGTACGAAGTAAATAGATGATTTTTTTTTCTTTTGATATCTAGAATCTGTTTTTAGTAGTATCAATCATTGCTTAGAAATTATCAGTGGATCGCGGGATTTATCACGTTGTCTGCCTTAAAGTTAAAAGTAATTAGTGATGTTCTATTGTTATAATTCGCTAAAAGAAAAAGAAAATAATCATATATTATAATTTTTTATCTCGTTCATGCTCGTGATTGATAAACACCAATTACGAGTATCCCACAGGGCTTCTACATTTTTTTTTATGATTTAGGTCTAGCGATGGATATGATATACTCTGATAGATTCAAGCGTGTGAATTTATTACACGGGTACAACAAATTAATATTAATTTTTATAGAATTTGTTATTTTATGCAGTATCGTGAACTTTTTAGCAACAAATACTGTTATAAATTGCCGTAATATAAGAAACAACGAAAAAGAACAACATTGTAACAAAGACTTGGTGATTGAAGTTTCTATCTGATGTAGTTTATTAATAATTTTAACTTTACCTTTTATGACTAATGTCATTTTTTTTTACTAGTTTTTCAATTTCTGATGATAATGAAATATTATTTGACACGTGTAATATCATACATTAAATATAAACATTTAAATCCACTGCTATTGCCTTCGTCCATATTTTTTTTTTTTTGAAATTTTAACATAAAAACTGTGCAATTTTATTTGAGAAGCCCATTTCTCCCATGTGTATAAGTGTTTTATTCACATATGGATCACTGCTGACCTGCAGAGAGGGAAATTAAAAAAAATCATTGATAAGCAAATATCTTTCACGTAGCAGACAAACCTAATATAATGCCGCTTATATTTGACTCATAAGACAATCAAGTTATTTTATCATTTTTCAATACATAAAAAAGTTAATAAAGTAGTTGCAATCATTATGCACCGATACAGGGTATCAAAATAAAAATTTTACAATATTCTAGAAACTAACGAAATAAAATTCACTCAAATTCAGTTGTATTTCCTATACTCAATTGAGTACCAAGGCTTAGTATGAATTTTCATTCTAAATTCGATAAATTACCTTGCACTAAGTAAAAGAAAAATTATTAATAGTCAATCGCAAAATATTTTCCATTTCTGAATAATAACATACATTATTGTCATTAGTATTATACAATATTTAATAATGTAAAAAAATAATGGACTTCAATAATACAAATCAATCCACAAGCTAGCAATTAAAAATTTGTAAAAAAATCTAACATTTTGGATTAGTGTTTTTCAAAAATACTGAAGAAAATAATTTGTTAATAAAAGATAATTTTGACTTACGCTCATATAGAACAAAATATATCGCAAAAATCAAACATCAGATCTTAAATTCATGCAAAATCAAAATGAAGATGGATTTACTCATTTCGGGGAAAATATATTATTTTTTAAAAATCTTATAAAAATAGAAAAAAATGAAATAATTTATTACTTAATATTCGTTCCAAATATTCGATTTAAGATTTAAACGAGCATCAAAACTGTAACATATACGAGCAATGTTCATAAAATGAAAAAAATACTCCGTCAATTTAAAAATTCGTTATATTTTTACAAATTTCAAACCATATAATAAATTTTTTTTTAAAGATAAATTTGGAAAATTTTTATCACGTTCATTCTGTTTTGTGAAAATTATCATCGTAAATATATGTCTAGAATTCCATACTTGTTTAAGCTTGCAAAATGACACTGAAAAAATGAATTAATGTATGTTAATCAGAAATTTGACATTTAATGGCATTTATGAGAATATGGAAATAATATTACCTTAACGCTTAATATACCTAAACACGGAAGGTAATACAACAATATGGTCATAGCTAAATGATAAACATAACAATGATTTTTTTTTCAATTGTTATATGACAACGAAAAATTCTATGAATTGAATTTTTGTTTAGACTGTGAAAACCAAATAAATTAGTATTAATACAAATTTGAAGGAAACATTATACAAGTGTGAAATGAGTTTTAAATGACAATATTAACTGGAACAAATTTTGAGAGCCACATTATATGTCGCTATGAAGAGGGGTTAAACGACACGAGCATCATTTCTCAATATGTCTCTCCATCCGTCAGTTTCAACCAAGCTCATATTGCAATTAAAAATTCACATATATAATGTGAAAGTGCTGTATCCTACCGCTGTTTCTATCAATTACACTGTCTCTACGGAAGTTGCCTTCAATATTATGTATCTAACCTAATCTTCTAGAGTAATGGCAAAAAAAGTGTGATACAAATTTAAAAGATTTGGTTATGTTCAAGGGGATCCAAAAAATATTTATAGTATTTATATTTTTACTTAATAGCAATATTAACTCTTATAGTTCTCAGTTTATCCATTGAATTCTTCAAATTTCAAATTCTTTTCAATTAAAAAATGGCTAAGAATTATCGGTGAAGACAAAAAAGTTTTATTGCTTCAAAAAGTTATCAAACTCTTCATTAACATTTTTTAATTATCTTTGAAACTATCATTGCGATCAAAAAATATCCAAACTCATTAATTTAAAATGCATTTTTAGTGGATATCGTCTATGAACTTTTTTCAAACTATTTTACTCCTTCAATAAACTTCTAGCAGTAGAAGAACAACATCACTGACATCATTTTATCGTCTGAAAATTGATTTGCTTTTAATGAGATGAGAATTTATACTCTGTTATTTTCGAATTGACGAATGGTATTGGATAAAGAACATGCATTAAATTTTGTTTTCACGCTAAAATTTCTATTATAAAAGCATTTGAAATTTTATAAGAAGCTTTTAAAGATGATTATTCATCAAAAACAGCAGTATTTGACTGATATAAAAAAGTTTAAGATGACAGAAAATGACTTGTAGATGTGCTGCGATCTGATAGACCATCCACTTCAATTAAGATCAAAGATTCCATACCCATTTTCACCACTAATCTTGCATGTAAAATCATTGCATATCTTGTTAATATCAGATAGAAGTTTAGAGAAAGAATTGGGTTTTTTCTGATAACAATTTACAACTGTAAGTCTGTCTTAACTTGAATATTCTTGACTTTTAATCAATTAAATTGAATTCCGATAGTCACAGAAGATATAACAATTTCTGATGAATTTGATGTCTTTCCTAATATGATTACCATTTTAACCATACTCATCTGGCGTTTTCCTTTTGTTCTTGCTGATTTTCTTTCTATGCTTTCCATTTCTTGATAATAAGTCATGCATCATTGGATTGTCTCTCGGACAAACTATTCAACTATTTCAATTTGAGATCAAGAAAAAAAAAATAGCGTGAAAATAAGTTACAAAATACTTCGTTCTATATTTATCAAACAACATAGTTTTAGGGAACAAGATGCTTTACAATGTTAAGGATCACGTTACAATGTTTAAAGATTTTGGAAAAAATGTACAGACGAATATTAGTGAAATAAAAAAGTAAATCACATTACACGAAATTTAAATTGTACTTATACTTTATTATATGAAAAAAGCTAAATAAATATATTTCCCACAAATGAATGAACATGAATTCTCTACATGTATTCATTTGTCAATGTGACAAAAGTGGTAGAATTGTTATTATTTCTTCATCAAATGTCCAGTTGTATGTTTAACAAATGCATGGTAGCTAGTGGGTTCTATTTGCACTGCTCTGGTATTGAAATTAATTATGCAGGGTAATTGCAAAATAATCTTTGGGTTTTTAAATAATATAATCTTAAAAATATAAATTACACTTTTCAAAACTAATTTAAAAAAGGAAACAGATATTAAATGCTCATTTTCATATTCTTTTATTTACTTCCAGCCACTTTATGCAACTCCCATTCTCGTACTAACTGCTCCTTAGTAAACCATTGGAAGTCACTATAAAGCGCTACAATGATGCAAAGTACGGTACTGTATAAAAAAGCACGGCTAATGTTTATATATGATTATAAAAACCAATATTATTTAAAAAATGGAAAGGTTAACATGTGGAGTTTTTGAAAGCAACTTGCCCAAATCCAGGTGATAATTCTGAAAATATGCAAGACGCTGTAAATAAAACCGTGGACATTCTACAAGAATGTGTAATACAGACATAGGATTATTGCAGATTGAGCAAAATGAGCCCCCATCAGCAAATGATAAGGGTTTCGAAGATTTTTTTAAAGAAAGTAGAACAGAGGAAAAAAATTTTCGTGCGTATTCCACACTAATTAGTTTATGAAACAATGTGAGTTTATTCTGTAATCGCAGACTTTTATAAACCTTCTAAAGTTTCATATGAAAAAAAAATGCTTCTTTGCAGCAGTATTTATTACTCTGATCTAAATGAAATTTAAATAAAAGTTTAAAAAGTCTCTATTTGGAGGAGCGATACAACTCATACCTGCGAAATCTGAAAATTCAACTTTACGGAATTGGGAATTTTAATAATTCAAACAACCCAAACCCAATAGTTAGAGAGGAAACCGCACAAATCCTGATTCTCTTTTGTGTTTTGAAATTTTAAAGAACCAAGTAACCAAACCAGAATTCCAAATTCTGTCAAAGTAACATTTTCTTCAATTTACATCGGAGACTATTGGATTTAGAAATAACCATCTGATCTAGAACTATTTTTTCCAATGAAAACCCTGTTATGTTGAAGACGATTCTTCTGGTTCAATATCCAACCGCTCCCCTAAAAGCAGATACAGGTGAATCTTCATCACTTTCCTTCTGGCGGTGCGTTTTCTACGTGACTGCCTCTCGCAATCCTCGTCCACCCCCTCTATCCCCCTATCGTTTGATAGGCAGAAGCAACAATTTCTGATGGTACCCGCGGGAGAAGAGCGTTATACAGGCGTTCACGGATGAACGCACGCGTGCGTCTCTATGTCGTATGATGCGCGCAAAGGTAGGTTCCGCTATCATCAGAATAATGGCCGGCAGTGAGTTCGGTCTGTTACAAAATGATATTTCGAAGTTTTCGACTTGTCTCGATTCTCTTCCGTTCTTTCTTTCTTTTCTATCAGCTTATTCCTTCTTCCTCTTTTTTTTCCATTTTTGGCGCTTTTTCGTGCTGTGTTTTTGATTCCGGAATTCAAAAATTCTCCTCCGGTTAGAAAATTTCTTTTCGGTTGTTTTTTTTTCTTCCTTGCTTGAGTTTTTCCGTGTTGTTCGGGAAAAAGAGGTGGACCGCTGCTGTTTTATTTATAGCGAATGTTATTTAGGTGGAAGTGGTCTAAGGACATGAATTGATCTTTAATGGAGATTTATGTCATGATTTGAAAGAAGTATTTCCAGATCGTTAAGATTGTTCTGATTTTTAACTGTGTTATCAACTGATGATTACAAAATAACTACAGTTGTTATGATTTCAGAGTTTTTTTATAAACGAATGCAAGATTATTTTGAAACGGCGATAATTTCAATCAACTCAGTAGCATAAAACTGACATCCCTTTCTCATGAAATTGGATGCTAATTTTATGCTATTGAGATTAAGATATTGGATTCAATTCTATACCTAAACCATGCATTGGATATTGGATTCTATTCTATACCTATACCATATATTGGATATTGGATTCTATTCTATACCTATACCATATATTGGATATTGGATTCTATTCTATACCTATACCATATATTGGATATTGGATTCTATTCTATACTTATACTGTATATTGGATATTGGATTCTATTAAATACCTATACCATATATTGGATATTGGATTCTATTCTATACTTATACTGTATATTGGATATTAGATTCTATTCTATACCTATACCGGATTATCATATATTGAATATTGAATTCTATTCTATACCTATGCCATATATTGTATTATCATATATTGAATATTAGATTCTATTCTATACCTATACCGGATTATCATATATTGAATATTGAATTCTATTCTATACCTATGCCATATATTGTATTATCATATATTGAATATTAGATTCCATTATATACCTATATTCTATTCACAAATGCCAATTTGATATAATATCCCAAGCACCAATCCAGAATTCTTGATGAAGGTAAACCTTTACATATATTGTTCAGTAAAAGTGAACTTGCAATAGGCAGATTGTAAAACGAACAAATTCAATTTAGTTTTAAATATATTCCATAGGAATATCAGAAGAAAAGGTACACATTTGTATTCATTTTGCAGGAGACTTCCAACTCTCAACCCAGACCACAGGGGAAATTTCTTTGCTGAAGATCATAGCTGTCTACTAACTTTCGAATAACACTGGATAAGAACACAGCCAGAAGATATAATACATAACTTAATCATTTCATTCATCATTCTCAGACACTCCATATTTTAATTCGCTAGGTAACAAGTGGATTCATAAAAATTGTACAAATATGCTAAGCTTATAAATTTATTAAACACTTAATCACTGTGATTACAAACTATAAAATACTAAACGCTTTAAGATTATATTCATAAACGGTGTAAAAGTATTGGACTTTTCAAGATTATAATCAAAGGTTGTGTAAAATTACTGAACTTTGAAGACTGTAATCAAAAAAGATGTAAAATTATTGAGCCCTTGAAGATTACTCATACAATGTGTTGAAGGAATATTTAAACCATTATGCTTCTAAATATTTCAAGATCTTCGAGAGTATCTTTGAAATCGATACATAATAATGCTTGAAAACTGTATAATAATAACAGGGTTAACAACTTGTTATAATATAGCAAAACAATGACAAGGTAATATTATCAGAAAAGTCCAATAGTGTTAAATATTAGTATGTTTAAGTAATAAATAGAGATTATTATAATTAAAATAATGTTAATCTTGTATGCTTTATTTTATTTATCTGCCATATTGATCACTGTTTAATAATTAAGGTGTTTTTGCTTGCATTCCAAAGATCGTTTTGTTTGCATGTTTTCACTTCTTTTCACGACTTACCTGTACTCGCTTATCTCACTCCGACAAGCAGCAGATTATGTTTTGCTTCGCAATAACACTCTTGCAAATTTTAGGTGTTTTTTAAAATCTGAAATATTATGTTTAAATATTAGAATATTATCTGTAAGCCAATCTCATTTTATTTATTGGATTTTCCCATTCATAACATGGTTTTTAGATTATTCCAGTAACATTGGAGTTGTGATCTGATTTAATAAATATGTTTATATACCGCAACAACGCCTGGTAAATATGTAATCTTTTTTATGATTCGCTCAATATGTTGTAAAACAAATTTTATTGAAATATATTATAGTTTCAAACATTATAGAGGGGGACGAATAGGTTGCGCCTCCTTGACAGTAATACAAGAATTTAGGAAATATTGAATTTCCGGATGTACAGTGGATATTTGCTCAAATGTGTATTTCTGAAATTCGAGTCATTTTTCAATCGTACGGCAATAACAGAAATTAGAATTTCAGTTATACCCATGAAGCGATTGCTTTCACCGTGCATATTAATATGTTTACATCATACCATTTATTATTTTTCTGCGCTGTTATTTTTGCATTGCATCCGTCTTTATCAAATGATTGTAAATGTTTAAATGCCTTTTCATTTCGTTCTGAGACCAAATTCTTGCCTTCAATTTTTAATTCATTTTTACACTCGTCAAAATCCGCAGTCTCAGAGACATTGGATATTCAAAAGTAAATTTCAAACCATCATACAAAATGTTGACTGTTTTTCGCTCTTTATAAGATATTAAATAGAGGAAGAGATTTAATTTTGATTAAAAGTACATCTTACTTTTAATTTAAAATTTGCTATTACTATATGAAAAAAATATATTATTATGTTATGGAACTAACTGGTGATTTGTTGTTCATTTAAATTAAATTTTGTTAGTCATTCGGTTTAATACAGATTTAAAGCTATCATGTCTTTATTATTTTTGCAAAATCTGAAAACTAAATCAGCAATGGTTTTTTTTAATCAGTGATTTTTAACATTAAGTATAATTTTATGGAAACTTAAATACTGATTTAAACTGATTATAACTTCTTTATAAGCAACGATAGGCAGAAAAAATAATATTTAAGGAAATTCAATCGTAATGGCTGACATTTTTGCATTTTTGGGTAACAAGAGCAACACTCGTGCAGTAGTCATTTTCACGCGTTTTTCGATGTACGATTAGGGTTTGACGGTTTTGCAAACCCGGTTTTTTTTTTTAAGTAAATTTGTCGCATTTGAAAACTTGGATAAATGGATATTCCTCTTCTTCTACAAAAAATGAACTTTATCGGTTGGGACCGATTTATAGCAACTGAAGGCTTAGGACGACGAGATGCCAATTTATTAACAAGTGAAGGTATTTTTAAATTCTAGTTAAATTAACTAAAAAATTTAAATACTGAAATAAGTTTGAAATTATTATATGCTTTAAAAGAACGAATTCAAGAAAGAAGACAAGTAGAATTAGCAACTCTTTTGCTGTATTTGCAAAGTCCACAAGACATTTATAGTTCAGCGAAGAAATCTAGTGTACTTTCTTTAGTTTCAAAAACCGAAATTATTAAGTTATCTGGAAAAATATTGTCTAGAATATTTCGAAATTCTTATGTGGAAACCGATTCTGATGAAGAGTATATCGAGGAAACTACTCATCAGAGTAATGATTTTTTAAAAGAAGCCATGGAAAAATAAATTCATAAGTTTCTTGAAGATCCTGAAGAGAAACTTACAAATCCAAAGACACTGAAAGCTGAATTTTTATTATTTGAGGCAGCAAATAAAAGAGGAAAAGATTTAGATTTGTTATTTGATGACATTAAAACTATAAAACCAAGCTCAGTTGCTAGTGAACGAGTATTTTCAATTTCAGACAATATTATTTCCAAATAAGAACAAGACTTAGCCACCTTTCAATGGATATTTTATGTTTTTTAAAATCCTGTTTTCTTAGAAGAAATTAAAATTAATGAAAATAATATAAATATTATTTGAAATTTTTGTTTGAGTTTTGATTATTTTGTGTAAGTATTTTGTATATATGCAATCCTTAATTTTTTTAATATTTTGATTTTGATAAGTGATTTTGTTTTTTGTTATTTTATATAAATTAAATAAAATATTTTTCTTTATTCTATTTTTTTTTTGAGAAAAATTCGAAAACCGGCTAAAACTGGTTTTTTGGAAATATTGAATTCGAAAACCGGTTTTTCAAAAAGTCGGTTTTTGTATAAACCCTACATACGATAATCTCATATATACCCTGCACTCGGCTGTCTGTACTTTCTAAAAGAGCTACTAAGAACGTGTAATGCTTCTTTACTGAGCAGTTAATCTCACAGCAAGAGAAATAGTTTTGTAAATTACTCTAACGAATGCCGAGTCAATGACTTATTTTAGCGACAAAAATGTAGATTCTCAAATATGCGAGGGTCTTGGAAATATCTTAAGTGCTAATAAAGACATTTCTAACTTTTTCTTGAATATTCAATGCCCTATTGCAGAAAATATAAAAGGGAAGGCGTACACACATGACTGGAAATCGAGTGAATTCTCTCTGGGCCATTTGTACTGTCGAGGCTGTTCAATAACGATTTACTGTTTGCGTGTATGCTATTGATTTCTGCAAGTGTTATTTTCTAGCAGGTTTCTTTTTTGAAAGCTGTCTTCTCGTGCATTCTTATGGAATAAAGCGTTGTAAGCCGTTATCGAGTTCGTTAAACAATTCTACGGGCCTATTTTCCATAACAGTATTTTCTTTATCTTCATTTTATTAGTATATTTCATGGACTAATAAAATGGACTCATGGACATGTTTTAATGTCTCTTTGTGTGAAGCAACGAATTGACTGAAAGTATTCACAGAAAACTCTTTATATGGTAGTAAGTTGGACTAATGTATGACGAAGAGAAGTCTTGTTTGTAATTATCACGAACATAAACAATATTTGAAGCATCTTTCTAAATTAGGTTTATATTTTTACTTCCTATAAATATTTACAAAGAAATGAAGACTATATATAATCGATGCAATCCCCTTTAGTATGATTTGCAATTTTTTTTATTATATATTTCATTTCACTGGAATTTAAATGCAAATATATGTGTTCAGATGTTTAATAAGTGTATTATTTTCAAATAGTTTTTATATTTTTTTTCACTACAAAAAAGTTACGTGCATTTGCATCAACAATTTCTTTTTCGGATTCATTTCCAAAGTTTGATGAAAAAATTCAACTCATATAAGAAATGAATATGAGTTCAAGGAATACATCTGTTATAATAAGCTGTATTGCTGATGTTGTAATAAAAAAGAACTTTTTAATATTCTATATTATTTAAGAACAGATGACGGGAAAATGATCGATACTTAATATAACAAAAATGGTGCATTATGTAATCTTTTTCTCATTTATTTTTATTTTTTCTTTCAACTCATTTTTTCTGTAGTCAAATTGGAGTATAGGGACGGGGGGGGGGGATGTTGAGAAAACGCTGACGAGCTTCGTATCTTTATTCGCTTAGAGACTGATTAAATACAAATCAAATTCAGTTTTAAAATTAAAAAAAAGTTAGGGATGACTAAACATTCACAAAATTCATAAACGAGTGTCTGAACAAATTGATTATTTGTCTCCTATTTAAAGTTTACAAATATATCGTTCTTATCTCTAAAATACTATTCTCTTCATCTATTGGTACTTGGTTCCCCGGCAATAGAATTTGGACGGGATAGTTCGAATCCTGAGGTTCAGTACCGATTCTGCCAAAGAATCACAACCTGCGTACTTGGTGTACATTACTTGGTGTACACAACTCGGTGTACATTAAATCCGTTTTGATTTAAATATTTTTATTTGAATCAAAACGTGGGAAATTTGATCAGAGAATGTTGGCTGAAGTACCTTTCTCATCGTATTACCATAGCACAATATGATGAGATCCGTTCCGAAAGTTGCAAATGTCTTCAAACTAGACGATAATATAATAAAAATCTTCGTACGTTGTGCAATGTGTGAAAAGCCTATATGTACATGTAGAAATGTTTTACTTTGTTCATAATACTTTTAACTTGGATAGAAACGATAAATTGATTATTACTACTGTTTTCTTTCATATCTGTATTGCTGATTTTCCTCGATGTTTAACGCCTGCTGCAGCGTTTATGAATGAAAATTGTGATATATATTTATATGAAACGGATAATTATTCTTAAATACATGTTTATATTATTTTTAATTAATGAATTAACTAAGAATCATAAAAGCATTTTTATTATTAGGATCATTATTTTTAATTATCTGATAATTAACTTAAATTTAATTATTACAAATTACTACTGATTTTGAAAATAAACGTGTCATCGTATTCTCGAACTAATATAAAGATGATTAAAAGTATTCATAGCATCTTGATAAAGATTTTTTATGCATCACTTTTAAGTATCAATTTTTAGAAGTGTTCCGTCATTAATTTGGAGGCCACGGTAGTCGATAGTATTAAAATCAATATTTGGGTACCGGAGCATTCGACGTTCTGAGCACGGTTCCACCAAAGGGCTTTCGTGTATCAGAGTCTGGCACACTCTAAGCCAGACGTCAGCCTCATCATTTGATAGCAGTTCTATATAGGAGGTCCATTTTAATATAACTCTCGTGTTTCTTCCAAATGAGACGTTAATATAATTAAATAAAATAATCATAAAAGGAAAAATAATCTATCTCTAAGGATCTAAACCGGCATTTATCACAATAAACTTTGAAGAAAATAATAATCGTACTGCATTTTTCTCTAACATACTGTAAAATTCATTTTCTATTCTTTTTATAGCTTGAATAAATGTTATTTATTATTCATTATTCTGAGAAACATCGCAAATTACATATCTGACATTGCAAATTTTCGGACATTTAATAATGTAATAGATAAACCTTAATCATCATTCAGAAATGACATTTATTTGTAAACAAACTATACTGATAAATCTGCATTGCATAGTAATTTGAAATTTTTCCTGATATGTTATCTACAGTAAAATTGTTCATCACTATAAAATTTAGTCCCATGATTTGGATCCAAAGGAATCATAGACATTAATTCAATAATATTTTTGAAATTTTCTTGAAAAATTGTATTTTAATTATCGTTAATCGCATGACGACTCAGTCGTATGACAAACATGACAGCTCCTGGTATCCAAAACACAATTACTTGTTTCCTTATTACTTTGCTGTGACATCACATCATTTTTTTTGTCCCCTGCCAGATGCTCAATGGGGGCCGCAATTAGCTGCATGCAAATAATATGCATCACGTGAACGTGAAGGGTTACAGAAGGACATGAAGGGAACATGTTAAAGGTTTTCCGAAGAAGTAAAAGAAAGTATTCATTGCCGAGTTGTGCACTGAGTTTTTCTGTAACAGTAACAAAAAAAGATATTCTCCGTTAGACGTAGCGATAAATAACTAAGTTTTTATACGTGATCAAATGTTAATATTATATAAAATATTTTGAGAAGTACTAACCATTAACAAACAAGAGCATTAGAGCGTGAAAACTCATTTTTTGGAGAAAACGTAACTTAAAACAATTAGCCATCTGAACACAAAATTTTTCACCGATTTTTTACCTAATATGACAACGCATTCTGCGAATAAACTAAATATTTTATGGCCCACACATTAGTTAATGATGAAACATTAATAATCCAAGACATTTCTATGCTGTTTAATATTATTTATGCTGAACTACGTAGCTAGTACATCTCTAAGCCGCCTCTTCAACTACAGAAACCAAATCAGATATTATTACGATGATACGCAACAAACAACAATCTTTCTTTTTATCCCCACCGATCGTGCTCCAGAATACAAACTGCAACCGACTCCCCAATTCAGGCGGAAACAAAGACACTTCTCCGCACTCCAAATAATACCCACCTGGGAAGCAGTGTTTCCACCAGAAAACGAGAGCTAATGCGTCAAAGAAGCATCAAGAAGAATTCTGGATAGTGCCACGGCGGGAGGCAGTCGAGTCAGTTAACCCGCACTTTGAGCAGTTAGCTATGATTAGAAGCCGGAGAAAGTTTGTCAATTGTTTGGCTCCTGGGACCACGGGAACAGAGAATTGTTTCGGAGCAGCATTTTCGCAGAAATTTACGATAAGAATTTTTCCTGCTTTATCCATTTATACAAGAAGTTCGGAGAAAACTAAACATTAGCACGTACTGGAACCTGTTATCAAAAAAGGAAAAAAAGGTTTGAAGCACCGTGGTAAATGTAGTTGCAATTACATAATAACTTCGAAATTTTTTAGAGGTAAAATGTTTCGAAGATTTAGATCATTAAGAGAGCTATGACAAGTGGACTTTATTATATTCTTCTTTAAATGCTCGTAGATGTTTTTCAAAAATAATAATCTGCTTTTTTTAATAAATTTATCAGCTATTAAAATGATTTGATTATTATAATTATGTTTGAAAAGAATTCTTTTTCAAAAGAGGATAATAAATTTCAATTTTCCATATGGATATATTTTAGAACACAATAAATAGCCTTTCGTATTTATTAACAATATTTAGATGCATGAATATATATGAAAGTCAAAGTTAAGGATAAATTTATATATGAAAAACTCTTAGTTGTTAAAAATTTTATAATTCGTACCAAATTATGAAAACCAATATAATACCGAAAATAATACCAATCAGGTATTTTTGAATTTTTCAAATCGAATAAACTTTATTTTTTTTACAATCATATAATAATTAAAGGAAAAAAGAAAGAAAATTTATTGATTCGTTTGCCAAACATAAAATATAATATTTCCAAGAACATTATCGCAATAAAGGGTCCAAAAAAGTCATAGTTTTAATAAAAAATGCAAAATGCATTAAACAGATAAATTAAATGCGGATTTTTTTTCTTGAAATTGTTAACAATAATAATTAATCATCACAAAACTTTTATTTAGATAATATGATATGTTGAAGCTCCTTTACACTTGACTTTTCACAAACCGTTAAATATACCAAATTCCTAAGCCAATTAGGTGAATGCCACAACAAAGACATGACAGCTAACTGGTCTTATTTTATTAGTATGTCCTTAGTATACAGGCAGATTAATTAGTATGTATGGCAAGATGTTGTTTTTATTGGACAAGTCGATTTCATTTTAAATAGGGATAGTCTTAAAGCCAGTAGCCAGTAATTAATGTATATTTGTGATTAAGACTGTTTAAATTTGGTAATTGGTAGAGAACAGGAAAAAAAAAGGAAAAATTGCCGGAAATCACTTATTTGCTATTACTTCTTAATAGTTATTGAACAATTACTGCAAGTCCTTAAAGTTGCCCCAGTTTGCTAGAAAGCAGGATTGTCATTCAGATTACTGCCCTGTCAAAGCAATGGGGAGACTGGAAAATG
Organism: Argiope bruennichi; assembly: GCF_947563725.1. Lineage (NCBI taxonomy): Eukaryota > Metazoa > Arthropoda > Arachnida > Araneae > Araneidae > Argiope > Argiope bruennichi. The sequence goes on from NC_079152.1 coordinate 84,851,198, forward strand.
ACTTTACCAATGGCAACAAATACCCAGGTAACAAAATACATTACCTTGTTTACGAGAGTCTCGTGCCTAATATTTTATGTTTTTGGTCATATAAATTAATTTACGGGTGTAAAATTTGATAACTAAAAGATTGGAACAACTCTCCTAATAATCCTCTTTAAAATAATATATTTATGCATAATATTTATATAGTGTATAGAAATGTAATCATTTTGGAACCATTTATCTTGGCGAATAATAGCAGAAGCCTAAGTCGGTAAAATTGTTTCCCCAAACTGTTAGGTATTTCCCGCCATCTAATTGATGTGATAAGGTGGCGTCTATTTACCATCCATCCATTACAGGTAATAGCAGCCAATGGTCTTTGTACACAGACTGATAGCAGACAGATAGACTGGTACAGACTGATCTTGTTACATCTGTAAAATCATTTTGTTTAATGATGTCCGGATACTCTAAGGCCATATTGGTCTGGTGGTAAGGTGTCGGCTTCGGAACCGGAGTATTTCAGGCTCGAGATCCGATTCCGAGAGGAGATCCGATTCCGTTTGGAGAGGATGGCGCTAGCTCAAGTGTCATCTTCGTCATCTGACAGCGGTCCAAAATTACGAGGTCTATTTCAAAATAGTTCTAACGTTGTTTTAAAACGAGGCGTTAATATAACTGAACTGAACCGCCGACTCTAAACGAACAACTTTGCATATTAACCGAGCTATTGCATGATAAGCTGGTTCCCGATCATATCTCCTTTTGTTATTCTCTCCTTACCCTGTTAATCTGAATTATCAATTCACAATGAAGCAGCAAATTATTCCGATATAAAGCCACGGCATTCTATGTGAATAAGAAGTTGATATTCGTGTTGCTAAAGATATCTCACCATTTAAAACTATTTAACGAATCCTAACCACAAGAACAAATATATGGAAATTTACAATGTGAAATGAAAAGGAAATCAATAATATAACCCTCAATAAGAGCTATCTTAACAATTTCAGTTTCTTCTACAATCTAATTAGATGATTTTTTCTATTTTGGGAATGATTTTGATTTAATTATAAATCAATACTTGAAGTATTTATGGATTCCACATAACATCTGTGTTGAATTAAAACACCAGCAAATGATTTCGAATGTATGCTTAGGAATACAATAAATCGATATGCATAGGATGCATACTCTAATCGGTTATGCAGAACTAGTTTTGGAAAGGATGCCAAATATCTATCAAATTAAGGTCCGCTATTTCAAAATAAGGGCAGGCATTGAAATATTCCATCGGCCTTCTTTCAACGAGAATGAATAGGTTGAACTTTGCACAGTAATAGTAATATATTTCATCTATTGTAAAAATGAAATAGAATAAATGATTGTAAGTTTCCTGCAATAATATCAACCCACCTCAGGTACAGACATCTAAATTCTGTCTATGACAAAAGGACCATTGTATTATATGTTATAAACACGATAGATTCTTAATAGAGAGACGTTTTAAGTGACCTAATAATTCTGATGCCCTCTGAATTGGAATCATTGAGTTCTGTTTTCTTTATTTTTATGGACTACATGTTCCATAGATTATACGCTGATTATTTCTTTGCCCACTATGCCTCTTGGCCAAGTGCATTAATGATATTATGACACTTCGGCGGGTCCAAATAATTTAAGAGGACAATGATGGCTTTGTGGTACAGAATCGGCTTCGAATTCGGAGGTCTTCGGTGCTGTCAAACAATCGCTGTGAATGTAGACATAATATGTAAAATTGGACCGCGAGTGCCGCAGAAGCAGAATAAGGTAAATGCCGGCTCAGAATTCGATCTACTCATTTGAATCTTTCAAAATTATGAAGTCTATCTTAAATTACTCTTGGTGTAGCTTAGATATTGTAATTAAAATAAAGTAATCAAAAACGATCTCATTAATGGTTACTGGGATATAATTATTCGTTTTTCCAGTTTCAAAAATTGCTTTATGTGCAGTCATATATAATTTAAAAATCAATCAATGCAACTATGATGAATTTTCAAGCATTTCCGTTTTAATTGTTCCTCTTTGTTGAGATGTTCTTGTTTTTATGTTTGGCATCGTTCATGTCTCTGAATATTCAGATATTTTTTTAAAAATAAACAAACGTTTTTAGAACCATATTTTAGTTCTCTTATATTTCTAATGGAAGCTTACATGTTTTGAGTAAAATCATATATTGGAAAATAAGAAATTTTGAGAAAATGTGTTTTTCAAGATTAATGGCCTTTCGATAAATTGCTTCATTTGGTAAGTACTTTATAAAGTTCTTAAAGTAAGAATAATATTAGTTATTATAATATAATTATCAAGTATTTTAATTACTTGAAATATTATTTAATAAATATGCAAAAATTAAAAAAAGATAATTCAAGTAGAAAGTGTAAGTAGTAGTAGTGTCAAGTCAAGTGCAAAGATGAAAAATATATTCGTATGGTTCCAATTGAAATTAGTTTTACAGAATTAAGCTATAATTAATACTGCTCCTTCCGATTTTTTAAACCATTATTCTGATTCAAGGTTTACAAACAAATTTAAATATTTTTTAAAGGAAGCAGACTGCTATTAAAAAACAAATACATCAATTCATGAAAAACCCGGACTGCATCAGGTTGACTTCTAATCCTTGAAATAGAATAACAATTGACGGTTGAAAGGTTAATTTGATGTAAGATTTTTAGGACCAAAACAAATAAATAATATAAAATACTTTTTTCTGTTCTCTTGGATTTTATTTTTTATTCATTTATCTTGTAAAGAAATTATTAAGGTCTGAATTAATTTCGCCAATGGATGGGAAATTGCATAGCATTTAAATGGTTTATATTTTAATTTCTTCTCAAAGATTGAACTCATTTGTGATAGCAAATGAATACCTTCTCTTTCAGCATATTTTCTTTGTAAAAAACAATTTACCTATTTAAGACAGTTATGATGACAAAATGTTTATTCCTTTTGAAAAATTTTTAAGCTAATTGTTTTCTTTATTTGCAATATTTTTTCAGTTTCTGCAATTAATAACCGCTCGAAACTACATTCATCTTTCTCGAAAATTACAAATTTCCAGGGAGGAAATATAACAAGGTTGTTTTCTTATAGAGTTATCTAAAATAAGAATGGTTGAGCTAGGAAAAAGGATTGTTAAATATACAATATATTTCACTAAAAATAATGTTAATGTTAATATTAATGAAATAAATAAGCTGATGCACAATATTTAAAGTAAATTGTATAATTTCGATATTAAAAAATTTACTCCCTACCTTTTTAAATTAACTGTTAATGAATTTTGAACTGTTAGTTAGTTTTTTTTTATTTGTATATAATGAGGGATAAGTATTTCAGGGTCTCTAATGAATTTGAGTGCCGAGAATTATTTTATACTTCATTTTTTAAGACTTTACAAATTCGCAATTGATATTTTTTGTCTTAGTGCTGTGATAAAATATATAAATTTCCAAGATTCGCCGCTAAGAGACCAGCGATTATTCTCAAATGATACTATATGGATATTTTATTAGAAATTATTCTTATCAAGTTAAACGAATTGCTTTTATTCATATTTATAAGGACAGCAATTTATAATTGATTTTTTTCACTTTCTCTGTGGTAAAATTTTGAAATCTTATACATTTGTGTCCTCCATGATGATATACTATCCTAGTATTTTCGGAATGTAATTATCAATTACTCAATCTAATTAAATTAATCTATACCAGTGGTGACACTTTGTAATAAATATCATTAAAATTTGATTCAAATTTCCATAATATTTGTATATAATTATAAGTTTAAAAAATTAGGTACTGAAGAAAATAAATAAAAGAATATACTCTTTATATATAATGCAAAATGTACTAAAGAAGTGTTTTTTTTTTAAATATTATAATTAAAATTATTAATTTTAGACAAATTCCACAACTGGATCTTTCTTTATTCGGGATAAAAGGAAGAATAGTGTGCTCCCGAGTTTGTCGCGATATTGCAACCCATCGGATCACTCTTCTAGCAACCCTAATGCTGTTTTGTTTACTACATTTTGCAATGGTTGAGTTGTACATAAACTGCAACTATATTATGAAAAATGTTAAATTAAAAATATTATAAAAATATCGATTCAAGATTTTAATTTTGTTCTTTATTATAATTAAAAGTTTATTAAATAAAGAAAGTTAAGCTTATTATTAAAAGTTATTTTCTTTTTTCCTTTTTTTTAATTTGAATACGAACAGAAAATATTTATTCTTTTTCAATTTTATAGTTTTATAGTTTTTTTTAGAAAATATTTATTCTTTTTGCAATTCTCAGTATGCGCTTTAAAAAATCGTCTGCATTCTCACTTTAAAAGACAGCTGCAATGGAATTCTTCGCAGTTCTCGTAATTTTTTTGGTGTTCTAACGGTTGGTTCTCTTCATAATTTGTTGTGTCGGGAGTATTTCGAACCTAAAGAATGGATGAAGAGTGAGTTAAATGTGTATATATATATATATTTACGAGTTGATGAAGTTAGGAAAGGATGCTTGTTTGAAATTTTGTATTGAGAATGGTTTGATATCGAATCGGCAGAATGGATGAAGGGTGAGTGGAATATATTTTTTTACGAGTTGATGAAGTTGGGAAAAGGATGTTTGAAATTTTGAATGGAGAATGTTCCTTCTTCCTCCGTTCTTTTGGTTATGTACTGTTTCTGTTATCCACACAGTCCTTATGTTCAATGTGCTAGTGAAGCTACTAGGTTCCCGCTCCCGTTGCTAGCGAAGACGTAGGATGTTTTTTTAAGTTAAAAAAATTCTACCCGGTGCCTTCTACAGATGCCTTCGGCGTCTGTAGAAGGCACCGGGAAGTATGAAAAAAAAACAATACTTATCAGTAAAAAGTCCTACTTATATGGCGGGAAATGGTAACCGTAACTGTTCCGCAGAAGAATATCTTTATTGGCGACTTGGCATTGTTAGCGCAACAGGGTGCACACTATAATTCACTTTTACCCTTTATCCGGATGTAGTTTCACTCAAGAAAATTATAGGCATAAACCTGATGTTTAAATTAGAAAAATATAAAATTGCAACATTTAATATCTATACATATATAATATCCACTTTCTTATCGCATCGTTGTTCTTGGTGCATCTTGTCCTAAATAGACATAGTCGTCACGTCAAAAAAAATCAATGTTACATCACCGTTTTAATTATTGGGACTTCAAACAATTAAAATATATAATTACCAATAACATAATTTTATTTTAAAGACCAAATAACAGCTCAGAGAAACATTTATAAAATACAAAAATATTCCCTTGGATAGAAATGTGATGGTGTCATAGCGAATAATTTAAACACGAGTGAAACTTAATATGAAGCAGTTTTCCAGAGAAATGGACAATATACAACAGCAACAATATTGACATTTAAAGATTTGAAAAAGAGTCTATTCTGCCACAATTTCTTCCTCCTCTTGGGGTTGATCAGCATGCATCTGGGGTCCAGATGCGGCGGGGAAATCTCCAGTCCTTCTGCGCCCCACTTGAATGATTTCATTGGAACGTGTGTTGTCTATCTCTGTCATGCTTTGCAGCTGACGAGGCAGTTCGTTATAGATTGCAGATGGAACGGCCTCTGAAATGTTAATGATATCAGATGAGTGATCTGTTCGCTATTTCGTTGATTCACTTGGCTCTTAACTTTCTCATATATGAAGTATGGAAAAAGAAAATGCTGCAATCGTCAAAAACCGAGTTGAAAACGACCCTTTTTCAAAAAAGAAAAATGAGTGATATAGTTTGAGTGATTTCCTCAAAACTTTATGGCACACCCCTCCACCCACACAAAATAAAAATCTTGGATAAGATCACGAGTGTCTTACATAGCATTGGCAAGCATTAGTTATGAAATGTAGATCTATAAGGTTAATCAAGCATTTTTACTGAATCTATCGTGTGAGATTTGGCTATTAATCGCTAGCATGAGGTTAATACACAAGTACCTGAAAATCGAACTGGGATTTTAGATATGTTTTTCTAATAGATTGAAACCAAGATTATATAGATTGATAGATTCCATAGATTGAATTGAATATGGAATAGCATAGAACTGCAATTCCATATTCTAAATTTCATTTATTTAAGTCATTCCGTTTCTATGCTGTTGCATTTACACGCATAAGAAAGTATAGGCTGATAAACGGGCAATCCTTTGACCTATTTAGTTTAAAATGTGATAAGAATTTGCATTTTATATGCTACATATGTGTACAATTTTATCTATATAGCGTTTTTCGTTTTGCAATTATCGAATGTACTTGTTTTCCGAAAGCCGGGCTGGCAGACATTTTCTGAGTAAATTTCATTTAAAATTAGATAGAAGTTTGAGTCTCAAATACGAATTAGATACGATTAGATTTGTATATTATCTCGTATACGAATAAGATACGATTAGATTTGTATATTATCTCGTATACGAATAAGATACGATTAGATTTGTATATTATCTCGTATACGAATAAGATACGATTAGATTTGTATATTATCTCGTATACGAATAAGATACGATTAGATTTGTATATTATCTCGTATACGAATAAGATACGATTAGATTTGTATATTATCTCGTATACGAATAAGATACGATTAGATTTGTATATTATCTCGTATACGAATAAGATACGATTAGATTTGTATATTATCTCGTATACGAATAAGATACGATTAGATTTGTATATTATCTCGTATACGAATAAGATACGATTAGATTTGTATATTATCTCGTATACGAATAAGATACGATTAGATTTGTATATTATCTCGTATACGAATAAGATACGATTAGATTTGTATATTATCTCGTATACGAATAAGATACGATTAGATTTGTATATTATCTCGTATACGAATAAGATACGATTAGATTTGTATATTATCTCGTATACGAATAAGATACGATTAGATTTGTATATTATCTCGTATACGAATAAGATACGATTAGATTTGTATATTATCTCGTATACGAATAAGATACGATTAGATTTGTATATTATCTCGTATACGAATAAGATACGATTAGATTTGTATATTATCTCGTATACGAATAAGATACGATTAGATTTGTATATTATCTCGTATACGAATAAGATACGATTAGATTTGTATATTATCTCGTATACGAATAAGATACGATTAGATTTGTATATTATCTCATATACGAATAAGATACGATTAGATTTGTATATTATCTCATATACGAATAAGATACGATTAGATTTGTATATTATCTCATATACGAATAAGATACGATTAGATTTGTATATTATCTCATATACGAATAAGATACGATTAGATTTGTATATTATCTCATATACGATTTAGATACGATTAGATTTGTTTATTATCTCATATACGATTTAGATACGATTAGATTTGTATATTATCTCATATACGAATTAGATAGAATTCGTATTTGAGATAATATACAAATTTCATCTTTCTGGCTTAAAGTACTTTTAAATTATTGCATTTGCAGACAGAGCGATAAGCAGCCATAATTCCAAAAATGCTTTTTTCGGCTTCATGGTGACCTGAAATATAAAGATTCGTCAACATATCAAATTCGAATTTTTTTGAACATTACAATACCTTTTTTTCTTTTTATACTTCGTATAGACAAACTGAAAAAAGGGCGATGTATACATGTATCTGCGCATATAATTAATGAAAAATGAAAATTTATAAGGTGTCCTTTACACTAAATTTGCAAGTTTCTATCAATTTTTGGACACATTTTTTTTTGTTTGCCCATCTGTGTACGTATTAAAATGTTAACTCAAAAAAAATTACTTAGTAAATGAAATTTTGCTACATGGCATTGCCACTGATATAGATCTGCATCAAAGTTTAATCATGAAAGGACGAACTGCGTCCAAAATGCATTCTCAATTTTATTTACCATACTAGGGAGCTAAAATAAGCCGTATTGTGTCATGCCTTAAATTAAGCCGTACCATCAAGATAAAAACACTCCCATCAATCATTACAATGATAGCAAATATATTCTGTTCCGTGACGGTGTATATTACCGGAATCGTTCATTAATTAATCACAGATTCGGCATAGAGAATTTAGAGAATATAATTAATACATTGAACGCCAAGCCTATTTTGGCATTTTTTCTACCTTTCTCTTTCATATGTTGAGAGGTTTCATATGCCAGAGATCTATGTAATATTGCGGATGTATTATTTTGTGATCCCCAGATTGAAATTTATTAAGCGAATTTAATTTTCCAATGTATATTGTCAATCAGTAACCACTAATGTAGCCTGATCAAAAATTATATTGTCAGTCAATATAGACTGATGTGGTTTTGAACGGAAAGTATAGTCAGTCCTTGGTGACTACGAAGTAAGAAATAAAAGTATACGGTCAGTCACCAGTAATTTACGCTGTCCAAACAGATTATTCCGTATCTGTCACCAATGATTGGTACAGCTTTTAACATGTTAAATCATTTTGGAGTCTCCCCAAACGTTAAATAATTTCTTTTTCTAAATTTATTTCATGTAATATATTAATACATATAATGAAATAATACATATCATTTGTCTGTTTTCTATAATTAGCAAAGGTTTTAGCATTCTATTTTTTATAGGCTATCTTTAAAATTATCATTTTTCAATAAAAATGTTCGAATTCTATTTTTTTTAAATTTAGGGAATAAGAATCGACTACTTACGGCAAAAATATGTTTCAGAATTCGTTTTAGTACAATTTAAGTATAAGAGTTCTCAACGCTATTTTTTGCTTCGGTATCAGTTCTTCTCTATTCGCCTTATGAATGCTACTAAAAATTGTTTGATTTCCATCTTTCATTTGCTCATCTCTTCTGCATTGGTGTTAATAAATGACTGTAAGAGGCAGATTCTTTTTCATTTTTTTTAACTGCTGAGGAAATTCTTCGATGAGTTAAGATAAAACTAATATTAACTAATCTTTTAAGGCAGCAAATAAAGATTAGTTTGGTCACAAAGAGAGAGCGATTAGGAAATTTTTAATAGTAAATTATGATGGTATCAATAATTGCAGCAATTTTTTTATTTGACCAAATCAGTTTCTCCTGCTATTGGTAAATAATCTTTACCAAATTACTTGAATAAAAGCGTTTTTTATCCCATGATCAAAACTCTCTTCTCAGCGAAGAATTTGTTTGGATATATGTTATTTAACTATTCCATTAAGATGCAGATGTGTATATTTTTAAAATGAAATGTACATATTTTTTTTATTCTAATGCTATATTACTTTTTCACCACAGGTGTTTCAAAGAGCATTAAGGATTAAATAATAAAATAAAATACCTATTCTTGATTTTTTTTTGTTATAGTAAAGATTTCCAATTGTCTTCTTTTTAAAACAAACGGGGAAAGGGCTTTTAAGAGACAAATAATATACTTTTAATTCACCTATAACACAGGTGGTTGTAAACCATATGATATGAAACCACCAATATCTAATACGTTAAGAATATTCAAGAGAATTCAATAAAAAATAATTACATTCTGTGTAACAGAATACGCAAGCTTGTTAATATTTTCTAAATAAAAATTGTTCTGTTAATAAAGAATGAAATTTTGCAGTAATTAACTACATGAAGTGTTTTAAAATATTTATCATGATTCTTGCATCTTATTATCGCCATATCGTGTAGCAGGAGAGTTGATAGTAAGTTTTATCTTACTCCAACAAATATGCTTACCATTGCATCTGTACACTAAATCAGACCAAATGATGGCTTCTTGTGAGAAGCAGAAAACGCCAAGTCTTCCACCCTTCAGCTGACTATCAAATATGTTCCCGGAATCGGCAACCATGTTTTCGCCTTCAAATATTCGTAATCTAACAACAGCAAAAGACAAAAAAAAAAAAAATATGAATTTAAAAAGCCAAATATGTATTTCGACAGATTTGATATTTTTTTATTTAAATAAACAATCTAGATGTTTAAAATGTTGAAATTTTTATTACTGATATTTTTATATCTTTTAACCGTCGAATCTGAACAAAATACTTTTGAAAGAAATTTTTAAAATGTAAAAAAAAAAGCTCATAAACTAAGAACAATATTTGCTCAGAAAAAATTTTTTGAATATAAGGAACATCTAAGATATATAATAATTTATTTTATTAAAAAGAATCCATTCAAGTTTGTAATTAATACAATGCATATTAAACTTTATTATCCTACTTTTAAATAATAAAAATTCTAGCCGTCTTTAATAAGCAGTTTATTCGTCTAGAAAATTGGTGAATTTTAATTAAATCTTTTTATGCTGAACTTTGATGTTGATTCCCTCAGCAGAACATTTTTATGAAATTATGGTAGACATTAAGGCCGTTATTTTTTAATAAACTTGAATCTGTTTTCTGCTTATTGTGTACCTGAGCCTTTTTAATGGAATCATGTCACATGATATATAGTGGCATTGCAAATATAATTCTCCGGGTAATTTATCTTCTAATTGCACATTGGCTTTTACACTCATCACCTCCTTATTCTTTATGTAAGCTGGATATATAGTGGAAGAAAATCAAGCTATTAAATTGTCGTTGAATATTGATTTCAACATTGGAAGGTAAAATATCATTTGCAACTTCCAGAATCTTGATTTCAACTGTTTCTTTTATAACTGTCTTTTTCAGTAAAATATAAAATCTAATTTCTTGGAAAAACAGAAGGCCCCATACCTAGTTATAAATAATTCACATTTGGTAATCATATTATTCGCTTTGTTCTTTTATTTCTAAAAGCAATACCGTTCCAAACCATTAGACAATCCTCAAAGTTCATAGCGTCATTAACCATTTAACTGTTTTATTTTATTATTTTTTTTTTACTATCTAATAAGATAACAGCTTCTATTTTGGGAATATTTTCTCATTTTGATTCAAATGAAAATCCATTGAATACTTATATATGTATTCGAAGTAATTTTAATATTGAATTATAATCGTTATGAATGGTTTATTTTTTGCTTGCAACTGTCAAAATTCGATAAATCGATGCACGTATGGCACTCGGGCAAAACAGTTGAGCGATTAAAACATAATTCGTAGTTATTACAATTATTACAATGTTAATTCGGAGGGATCCAATTTTGTAAATAATCTTGGTTTTCAAGTGCCTTATTAGTGAGTTTCACTGAAAAAAGAAACTTTAAAAAATATTACCAAGATGTCGACTCTTCTATAAATTAAAAGTGACATATAATCGGATGATGTCATTTGCTGATAGTTTTTCTCATTACTTTGTGATTAGTGTTCCACCATTAGATTTTTATCTTTCTTTTGTATTTCCTTTAGCAATTGTTCTAAAACTACCGGAATACCAGATTTTCTGGGAGCATTTCAAATTCATCCTCTGAGAGTAATTTAGGATTTAATTAAAATCTTCGAAATCGTCCTTTTTATCTTTCATTGAGAATATGGATAGAGCCGTTCGAGCTAAAAATCTTTAATTAATTATGCTTGTTAGTATTAAAGAACTTGAATTAAAGCAATGCAATTGATTATTTCTAATGATATCTCTTTTCTTTTGTTTCTTGTGTTTTCATGGTAAAGAGTAATTAGATTTGCCTTCAGAAATTCAAGGAGTACTTTGTAACCTTGTGGTATATAGATGCAATTAAGATCCATTAATTGAATTTATACAGAGAGAGGCCATCAATTCTTGGTTAAATTGATAATGTCGATGTCTTTATTTCATCTGGTTTACTTGTGGATTCCTTTTTTTTTTTATTCTTTTTTAAATGTTTTACTAAATCTTGAAGTTGATTCATTTTGTATGATATGAATATATTTTGGCAATAAAGAAAGATGTATTTCTTACAATAAATGTGCTATAGTGTATAGGTGGGATTTAAAAAAAAATTATTTTTGTTGCTTCGAAAAACATTATTGGTACTATTTAAAAACAATTACTATAATCAAAATTTTTGAAAATTTGCTTGCAAGTATTCAATATTGCAACATTGAACACTTTTTGGGGACAATCAAGTTTACATTGAGGGCCACGGTGGTCTGATGGCAAGGTCAAGGGATCTGAGGGTTGCAGATTCGAGATCCGATTTCACAGAAGAACCTGTCTTATAAGCGGGTATGGTGCACGTTAAGTCTGTCGGGGCCACATATCTTCCCGCTGGAATGGTGGAGAAGTTTAGGGAGGGCTGTGCCAGCTCAGGTGTCGTTCTTATCATCTGACTGCGGTTCAAAATTACGAGGTCTGTCACAATATAGCCCAATTGTTGCTTTGAAATGGAACGTTAATATAATGAAACTAAAAATACGTTGTTTCCTTATGAATTGAGAGATTCTTATTTTTTATGCAAAGTGGTTTATTTCCATTAAATGTAATTTCTCCTTTGAAACCTTGATTATTGGTTTGTTTCCAGATGAACACTTTTTAAACTTTTATAAGCATATAAATGTTTCTACTCTTCATCAAATTATGCTTATTAATCAATCAAAATGCCTGATTATTCCTTTTTATTTTTTACCTGATAAGACCAATTTTTGGCCTGTGCAGTAATAGCCACCTGTAGGCAACTTTTTCTCTCCATCCAGCATTTTTTGGATCTCTCCACAGCAAACGTACCTAAAATGGGTTTAATATTCTTTAAATACAAAATTTAAAACCTTCATACAAAATTTAACATCTTTTTTTTTTTTTTTTTTTTTTTTTAACAATCAGTGTAAATCTTATCCTTGAGTTATATGTCTAGTAATTTTCAATTTATTGGTTAGAATGTTGCTTTGAAACAGATTTAATTCCATATATTCTATCAAATTTGGAAAAAAAAGATAAATTTATCGTTGAATTCATGGAAGTGTAAAATACGTAAAAACAACAATTATTATATATATTTTTATAAATAAAATTAATATATATTTGTTTTATCATTGCCATAGTGTCATTAAGGACAGTTCATTGTGCTAGCAAGTATTTTAATCAAAATGCACATAATCAAATATATAAAATTTTATAAAAAAAATTATTTGAACTGGCATAGCATGTAAATATATCTTAAATTCAGTCACCTTTTTTATTCATTTTTATTTTTAAATCGAAACTATTCTATATCTTCTTCAGTTAGATACAGAAAAATGATTATAAGTACTAACTGATATATGTTTCTATATATGGCATAAAGTTTATTAATATTTTGACAAATATTGAAGAATTACGAAATATATTTAAATACGTAATGCAACCGTCAACGATCCTTGAGATATGTAATTAAATATTTTTAACAACCATATTGTTGTATTGTGTAAATTTCATATTGTTGTAAAATAGTAGCTACCTGTTAACTAGGGAAGGTATATATGGAAAATTCAATCTCTCATTCAAACCGAAATTCTTAAAATTATGATATTACGAGGAAAATGAAAAACTGGAGGGAGTTAATAGCATCTGTGCCCTTTAAATTGTTAAAATTTCCATTTTCACTTATTTATTTTTAAATAAAAAAATCTCATATACTTTTTTTAGAAAGTAATATAGGATTGAATTAATTAAATTGATTTTATATATTTTTAAATGTAACATTTCAAATGACATTTATTTCAAATAACCATATATAAATATATAATATAGTGATAAAAAGTTTTATGATTTTTATAAAAAGAGGTTCGAAAATATTGGAAATATTTAAATATTCTATTTGAAATAATTCGAATTTTTAAAAAAGATTAAAAACTCTCCAAACTGCTGTTTAAAAATCAGTTGGTAAAGAAAAATTGTAGCATCGCCGAGAAACTTAAAATTTGATATTAGTTAAAAAAAAATCTTTAATTTTGAAAGAAGTACCAGAAAGAAGGAACTATAATTTCAGTAGTCTTATTTTACAGTTAGCTTTAAAAAATCTCTTTTGACATTTGAAAGAACCAGATATATTTTGAACCGCATGTTCGTTACTGAAGAGCATTAAAAATCCTTCAGATACACCAACATATTTTTCCATTTGATTAATTATACGAAATCGAAGGGGGGGGGGAGGAGTCTCCAGAAAAATTTCTCGTATACTCTCTAATAAAGATGAATTTGTGTTTAGACAAGATTTTTCCAATTGATTGAAGCCAAAATTTGACACAGAACTTCAATTTTTGTCACAAAATCACATACCAATTTTGGTGTATTTAAGTTATTTCGTTTTGGGATTATCGATTTTAAACTCTTCTTATAGAACGACAGTCAACTCTTTCTTGGATCTGCCTTAAAATTTCATATATGTCTACAATATTGATGTTGAATTTTTCCACCGAATTTAATCCATGTAGCTGTCTTCATTTAACACTTATCGCATTGACTCACTTATCGCCGGTCAGACAGACTTTTTTCAGAATTGATTTTGCTCAAAAGTTGAGAGAAATCTACAAATTCGATGTAAAGACCATACACTAAATTTCAACGATCGAGCTTAAAATGGTTTTCAGATATCTTTGTCACAGACGGACGGAGGGAGAAACAATTTTTTTTTCCAAAAATGTGTTTTTCGACCTCGGAGAGTTTTATATTGTAAAAATTCTTCAAAATCTCGAATTCGAATTTTTTGACGATTATAATACTTTCTCTATACTTTGTATATGATAAAGGTAAATTTGCAAAATCAAAATAATAATTACTAACCTGAAAGACAAACAAATGCAGATTTTGATCCAGAAGTAAAGTTATTTGGCTAATTTAACTTAGAATGCTGCTGTGACATCTTTTTTCGCTTCCTCTTTAAAATAATAAACTTTTTTGATAAAATTTTAAATCATGCTCATACAAGAATGTGCCCACATTACCTAGTTTTTACCAAAGTATCATCAGTCGGTACTAATGCAACATTTCGTCGACACTCAGATTTCACGAAAGAACAAGGAATGCATAAAGGAAACGACAACAAACAATGTTTCCTTTTCTTCTTTATAACTTGACTTTTTTCATGTTTCCCAGCAGAATTTCAGATCGACTAGAAATTTGGACATCTGCTAGAAGTTCAGATCGGATCAGGAACAAATACTTTGGGCTTTTACAAATGCGTCCAAAGTACATGTTGCGAGCATTTTTTGTATTTTTTACGAGGCAATAACAAATTTGTTTTATATTTTATGCAAGTTATTTAAACTGATATTACTATTCGATAAGCACTAAAAAGTTACGAATTTTTAAAATTTATTCCCCTAAATTGGATGTTATAACATTTTTCCAAAGTAAACCACTTTTATTTTGTCATATTTCATTATTATTACAAAAAATAGTAGTTCAATAAACATTAATATTATAGTATTTTTTATAATGTTCTGAGCTAATGTAATCGAGTTGAAAAATTTATAGCTCCATCTTGACTTAAACAAAACATATATTTTATTTATCGTATCGAACATGGCCTTAAAGAAAATATCAATATAAACTTTTGTCATAATAAAAACCATTTGGAGGAGACGCATCTATCCTAAAAGTCGAACAACGGCTTCTTTGTTTATAGGTTAATAATGTTCGGAATCTATTCAAAAATTTTTTTGCTCAAAAATTGACGTTTTCTTTCAGTAAAAGCTAATTTAAGCAAGAAAAAAAATTCTTTTAAAACATTTCTTACTTGATTTGGTGTATCTCCTGTATGCCACAAAGCATTTCGCATCATCTGACCTGGGCCTGTCGCAGAAGTTACTAATTTTAGTTGAATGCCTGGTTCAGCCACAGCTCTGAAAGGCATGGCTTGCCAGTAAGTTTGCGTCTTCTTTTTCCACATAACGGTGTAAAAATGTGAATTATCCTGGTAGCTATTAAAAATCATTTTCTTATTAAATACAAAAAAAAATGCATTTTGTTCTTTTAATGATAGATTTAAATAGATATTATTGTAATTTTTTTTTCTGAAATAATAAAATATATCTGATGGATAATTTTAATAGAAATAACATTACTATTAGTCTTCTTAATAAAAAATTGATACTAATATTTTTAATCAAAAAATAATTTATTGAATGTAAATATAGAATTTAATAATTTAATTATCGGAATATTAACACACAGTCAATTGAGGTAAAATAATTTTTATTCGGATTTGTGAATAGAACTAATATAGAGAAAATATATTTTTATTTTATTTACATTTGTTAATATTTTATTTGAAATTGTGTTTGTTTATTGATCGAAATGGATGTTTAACATCTATTTAACAAAATTTCAAATATATATATATATAGTTTGAAAAATTATAATTTTCTTCCATATTAGTTTTCAAATAGATTAAATATTTTAATGGTAATTCTATTTTTCAATGTGAATTATCGAAATCCACTTATCCCCTATGCCGTCATTTTGCACACATTGTTCTATTTTGCATATTTTATTAATTTTTCATTGATATATATTTGTAAAATTATTATATATAATTAAAGCGAATTAATTAGATAAAATTTATACAGCATCATAATATGCTATTAATAAGAAATAAAAAAAAATTCTCAGTATTTAAGGCAAAGAGATCTTAATATAAATGTTTAAAAAATGCATTTAAATTTGAGAAGACAATCAAGTTTATGACTTTAGATTTATTAAAATTATGAGAATTGCTTAAATATTCTTTAAAACGGGATGTTAATAACTGTGCTTCTAAATCATACTAAAGAGATAATGGGGACTGGAGTCTCATATATGACAGATGTTTGATGTATTCGCTTTTTTAAAACGATGAGCAAATAAGATTTTTTTGAAGAACTACTGATAATTAATTTTAAAAAATACATCTATATTATTCATATTACATCAGTGCTGTCAATGTAACTGTTTACTTAAGGTAATAAATAGCTCTTAGCTCTATTAACTTTTAGCCCTTGGATTGCTCTTTTCAGATATCGTTCAAGTCAGTGCCTCATTTTGATGCTTTACTATTTTTAATTTTTATTTCTTTGAAATTATATAATGAGTGAAAAGAAGATAATTAATTTTCAGGGAAATTCAACTTAAAAAAATTATATATATTGATTTTTTGAATCAATAAACAAGCCCTTGTTTTGGGGAGAATAATTGTGCATTGAACTGCTACTGTTACAGTTTAAATAGATATCTGTTTGCTAGTATTTTTCTATTTCATTTAGAGGAGTTAGGGTGAAATAGTTTAAATAAGCATTGTTCAGTAATGGAATTTTAAAGAAGTCATTACCTGAAAACGAATCCTACGTAATCATCGTCGATTTCAGTATCAACAAAGAAAGTGCCTTCAAAATCCACACCTCCGAAAGCATGAAATCCTAGATAAAGAATTAAGTTTTCAGAAATAGAATTCATAAGCATTACATCCATTGAAAGTTGATCAAATTGAAGCGAATTTACTATATTTATATGCAGCGATTTACAGTTTTTGATAAAATATATCATTTACATTCTTGATTCACTAAAATGTAATCAAAAAATAATTTGACATATCTTTAATCACGTCTTGCATTCACAATTCTTTTCCTTCTCAAAATTATTTAAATATTATAAATGTCGGAATAATTATTTAAAAGTTATTTTTAAATGGGTAGCTCTTTGATAATAATAAGATGGTGTTTACAGAAAAAAATTGTGCATTTTATTGAAAAAAAAATACAGTAATATTTTTGAATAGTTAAATATAATTTTTGGCAATTTTTTTGCTAAGAAATGTTTACGAAAATTACTGGACATAAATGGATAAATAAATTCCAAACGAATTTGAAATAAAATAAGAAAAATCTTATATAAAATAATGTTTCTATTAATTTTTAAAAGTTTTCAATTTTAAAATTTATAAAAACTTCTTGAACAAAGTCAGTGATTTCAGTCAGTTTTTAGAAAAACGTAGTTGCAGCAAAAGAAAAAAAAATTCCATTCTCCAATTTTGTCTTAAGAAGCAGAAAGGATTTTATAAAAATAGGAGAAATGTAACTTCATAGTACAGACTAAATTAAGTACAAAATACTTAGCTTAAATCAAAATCCTACTTTTTTTTTAATAGAATTTTGTAATTCAGTTTTCTTATTTCTGATAGCTAAAAAGTTAAAATGCATTTCATCTTTTTTTAAATACTCCATATATCATGAGACAAATTCTACTTCACAGGATCTTTTTAAATTTATCTCGTACTCAGCAATAACTTAATTCTATGCAGTAATAGCAGTAGTAATCAAAACAATCGATCATGTTTATTTCGCTAGTTAACTGTAAATATAGTTTACAATGAATCGCATTTATCTCCTTGATGCAAATAAATAAGAACAATAATAATTTCATGTGAAAACTCCCACTTGAAAAGAAATTTTAAAATCTTATGTGCAATAAATTAAAAATTAAATGCCATTGACAAACCTGAATGATTTAAAGTTTACTATTTCCATAGTGAACTTATGCACTACCTTATATATAAATGAAGAGATTAGTTACTTTATAAATGGGCATAATGTTGTTTTCAAAGTTATAGTTTATTAATTGATATTAATAATCCGAATTAAGTTTGAATTACTATATTTTAATACTCTATAAATCATACACATTCCAAATTGTCAAATCCTTTAGAGAATTTAAACATGCAAAATAGTTAAAATATTCTAAGTAATTTCTAGAAATATAAAAAAAATTTGTAACAAATATCACTTTTGAAACTGTATCTGTGCAGTAATTTTAAACATAACTCTGTATGTCAATAGAATGTTTAATTAATTAGTGATTTGGAATTAATAATTAAATAAATAAATTTGAATTAATGTTTAATATGTAATAATGATGTTGGTATTTAAGAATCAAAGCCTCCTAGTGATTAAAACACATAAAGCTTTACAAGGATTAAAATTTATTAAAAGTATATGAGAAATATTTTTTACAATTTGAAATTTCGCTCAGCGTCTTCTTTTAAGAATGTGTACACTCCCTATAAAAGCATTAAAATAATGAATTTAACAATATTCTCTAGTTAATTATACATAATACTAATTATCAAATTCTCTTGAAGATTAATGCATGCAAAATAGTTAATATATTATAATTACTAGAAATACGAAATAATTTTGAAACAATAGATCATTTTTAAAACTATATATTTACAGTAATTTCAAACTTTACTCTGTATGTCAATTAATTGTTTTGTTAATTAATGATTTAGAATAAATAAATAATCGTGAATTAATGCTTAATATAATAACTGCAGTAATAAGGATGGCATTTAATAATTAGAACCTCCTAGTGATTGAAACGCATAAAATTTTACAAGGATTAAAATTCATTGAAAGTATAAAACAAATATTTTTGGCAATTTGAGATTAGATTCAGCATTATTTTGGAAGAGTGTATGCACTGTCTATAAAAGCATTAGAATAATGCATTTAACAATAGTCTCTAGTTATTTTCTAGTTCGTTAGGCATGTACTCATATTAACAATGAACTTACCCACAGCTAAGCCTGGATCACTGTTCATCGTCTGGACAATTTCGGCCCCCTGCGGGTGGAAAGAAACACAACAGCTCGTTAACGAAACTAAAACCTCATCTCTCGTTATCCGAAAAGATAATGATTTTTTTCCGAAAGGAACCAGAAATATTTTGCTTCCAGAGACATATTTTGTTTCAAAAGACGTCTTTGTATTTGGAGGTATTTATTTTTTAACTGAATTGAAATTCGTGCTTTATTTATTTATTTTTCTAAAATGAGTAATGGTTCGAAGTGTTTATTCTAGTTAAAATGGGGATTATAAAGAAGAAAATTTTTTCTATTGAAAAGGCATAATGTAGGAGGGTATTAAATTATTTTAATGGACCGCAGAAGAGATTTTTACGTTAGAAGAATGTGTGGTTATGAAAATTTTAAAAACCAGAGAGAAATATTATTCTGTTTGCGAAATGGTTTCATTAGTACTTGAATACACGATTTAATGTTCTGCAAGTTCCAAACAAATATATTGATTAAAAAGACCAGCTCTCCAGCTACAAATGAAGCATGATTTTCAAAAATATATTCTTCGGAAAACTTTTGATAAACATTGTTTCATTATGAGTACTCTTGAAAGGTGATAAGAAAATTGTAATTTAACTTTCTGCTTATTTTGTTAAATTGCAAGCAAACAATTTTTTAATAGCTTTCAAATTTATGGCTATGAATGGTTTCAAATACAATGGGTAACTACTTGGAAACTTTTCAAACCATTCCTGATAATAATAAGAATAGAATTGATGATAAAATCGCAAATCCCAGAAAAAGAATGCTTGTTCTAAACAGTGAAATTTACGTCCTCGTATCTAGCTCTTATATTGTAATTAGCAACATATTAATTTATAATTACTTTTAATATTTTCCACCTTCGTTTCTTTCTCAAAAAAACACAGATAAAATGAATTAGTAAAGCATGAAGTGAACGGAAAACTCCATTAATACATCTTTTTTTTATCTATAATTAATTTCCTTTTGAAAAAACGGTTTATACTTTTTTTTATTCAGTTTTTTTGAAAATGGGTTAATAAGCGGATTAAGTATGTATTTCGATTATTAGATGTAATTATCGTAAAAAAATGCATAGAAGACATCGGGGTTTTTTTTCAATTCCTGCAGAAGTTTTATTTTTATTTTCATATATTTCAATGAATTGAAGAGCGACTCTTAATTGCAAATTTATTTCTACATTTTTTTTAATATTTGGCTTTTCAAATCAGTATAAAGAAATACAAAACGAGTAATTGTTTCTAATAAAAAGAGGATTAAAAACTATAAGCATTATTAATGACAACAGCGATAATGTTCGAAAACTGCAAACAAGTTGTTGGCAATATTTGACAATATATTGAACTCTTTTAAAGCACTTACCAGGTGCCTTTTATGCTTATCATCTTGATAATTTTAAACAATTGTACTTTTTAGGTACTTATGCAGTTTACCATTTTTGTACTTGAATTTCAATATCGTATTTTGAAAGAAACTATTAGAAACAAAGATAATTACAGATTTCGTTAATCGGATATGTGTTAAAGATATCCGTCGCATTATTTAAAATGGGAACTAAATAAAATGTCTCTCACAGTTTTGTTATTTGAACTGGCTTTTCAATTTCTGAAATCTTCATACAACATAGACGCGACTGCCGTTCCTTAAGAAAATGCATTCGGGAAACGTACTCATCCATTACACATTCGATTTTCTGATACTGCAAGAAATAATTTATTAACTTCCCTCTAATATTAGCACATAAGAATTTAGAAATGTATCTTTCGACTCGATCTCAAGGAAACATTGTATGAAGGTATGAGTTTAAAGTTACAATAGTTAAATTCATAAAAACGATCCACATTTTTTTATTATTTCCTTGAAAGTGTATATATTTATTATGTTAATCTATTTTTGAAGCATTTTTTTTAAACGCAATGTTTCTTTTTCACAGTAATATTTACCAACGCTTGCAGCATACCCTTTTTACCTTTGACAAGAATACCTTTTTACCTCTTGAAAGAATTGCGTTTCTGCCTTTGAAAATAATAATAATATGTTTCTCTATTGTAGTAATTGCTTCCATATTAGCTACAAATCGCCTTTTGTGAAAAGCTGGTTCACTGGGAATATTGATTCAGTTTAATATTAATTTAAATAGCCTATGATAATATCGATATCCATATTTCCTAAATAAGGAATCTTTAAATTCTGATATTCTTTATTGTTGCGTTATTTTAATGGAATGTTTTATATATTGTGTAGAGGAACAGCCTTAAAAAAGTCATGTCCAGGGACATCAAAGTGCCATTAAAAATGCAGCTGACCAAGAAATCTTTCTTCTAATTGCAAATTGTCTTTTGTGGTAAAGGTGCTTTATTTTCTTATCATTCCACAGAAACTTTCTTCCTTAGCTTTCACTGTGGAAGATCACTGTGCAATAAAAACGGCTTGAATTTCATTGTGGCAATGAAAATGTTCTTGATCACGCAAAAAATATCTTTCAAATAAAGTTATAAAAATTCAGGGAAAAAGTCTAAATCTATCATAATATATCATAAATAATATATTTTTAAAAATTTAAAATCGTGTAAAAATTACTGTGATGAAATATATATATATTTTTTAAATTATCCCCGATAAAATTCAAAACGTGCTTATTTTTTAAATCATGTTTTTTTAAATATTAAAAAAATTCTTCAAGAGGCACAGTTCTTCCTCAAAAAATTTATTTGTGGCCAAATTTAATAGCGCTAGATTAGCGGTTCTAAACCAGTAAAAGCCTGCGGCCCACTAAGCCACAAACTGAACCTTATACTACCCCCATACCCGACATGGAATAACGAGAACCTTCTAGAAGATCTGGAGATTGCCCATATGAAGAGTTTTGGAATTTAAGATTTTAAAAGTACTTTTTGGGACACTTTTACAATTCATTTACCTATTAAAACATTTAAACTTCTGCTTTTTTGGTTGATTATTATTGATGAAAGATCATTTTCTGCGTTTACGCATGCAAAATACTTTAATATTCCAGTAGTAATTATTTTAAACTTATGAGAAATTTTAATTCAACATCTGATACTCATCGGATATAATTGGCTTATCTCATTCAATGAACATTACTTTCAACATCCCCATTTATTTGGGCAACATTTTGTATATATGTTGTCACACCTCCCACGGAAAACTCTTTTGCACTACCGATTGGGAACTACTGCTTTAGATCAAATGTCTTTTCCGATAAACACAAATACACGTTTTCCTTCACAATTAGTACAGATTCTGTTCAGATACCTGATTGTAAATAACCCAGTGAGGGTCGATTTGAGAGTCTCCTTCAGGATCCAGCACCACAGTTTGATAAGCCCTGAAATCTGTAGCATAAACCATCCTATTGTCTGGACAGACATCTTCATCGTCATTTGTGCCATCGCCATCAAAATCTTTCTTACAGGCATCACCTACTCCAGTACCTGTAAAAATAACTCATTGAGGATCGATAGTAAATAAAAAAAGAAAAACCTTAATGTATGAAAAAGGAAAAATAAAAATGCAAATGAAGGTTAAAAAATGCAAAATGTTTCTCTACTGTGGAAGTTTTAATAAAACTAGACAAGGTTGTATTCTAACTTTGTGCCCGTAATATATCTTCATGGGAAAAAGTATTTTTTAATACATTTATTGTTTTAAACAGCTTTCTCTTCTGTTTTCCCCATGAATTAAAGGGTGTTTATATTCTGTTTTACATAATTCTTTAATCCACGTTCTATAATTCCTATATATTCCTGTCTCTTGTTTTCTAGCGTTTTCTTAAAGTATTCCATTCAAATGTTTGTTTTGGAAAGAACAATTATATTTATAGATAGTTACATTAAATAGTTGTAAATAAAAATTATTTATATAAATTTGTTTTCGCAAACATTTTACAACAAAAAAAGAGAAGTCTTATTCAAGAATAAAATATATTTTAATAACAACATAAAATGAAAATTGGAAAAATTTAATTACTATAACAAGAAAAATAATAATCAATAATTAAACGTCCAGTATACTTATTTTTGCTAAATAGCTTAAGAATTATTAAAATTTTTATATAGAATAGTCACCTTTTTAATATTTTCTTCCACATAGATATCTTATATGAAATTTTGTAATATGCATACGCAGAATTATTTTTTAGTGTTACCTTATGACTTAAAAGAAGGACGAATAATCCCAATTAAAATGCTAACCATTCATAATAAATAAAAAAAGAATCAACTAATTACTTATGTCTAAAAATTTGTAGATCTTATGAAATTATGTTATGAACACGAGGAATTTAGATGGAATAATAAGTGAGCGATGAAGTCCGGTGGCGTAGTGGTAGCGCTTTGCGCTCCCAACGCACAGATCCGAGGTTCGATCCTTGAGCTGGACAAGGCCGACTCAGCCTTTCATCCCTTGAGTGCATCGATAAACTGAGGGCCAGGAATGCTTGGGAACTAAACACTGGGGATTATGCATGAGGCTGATCTCCTAACCGAGACATATGCCTTGCATCCCAGAAGAAAGCAGATATGATCAAGAAAGTAGAAATGGGTACTGTAGGTCTTGGTCCACATTGGGCTGTCATGCCACTGAGTTCAATTTAATAAGTGAGCAAAAGAGCTTAGAATTTTCAATGTTCCTTTATTTATTTCTAGAGTTAGATGAGTATGAGTAATTTGTTCTTACGGTTTGTATCTTTTTGATCAGGATTATGTACCAAAGGACAGTTGTCATCGCTATCCGGCCAGCCGTCGTTGTCTTTATCATTGTCACAAACGTCGCCTGAAATCACAAATTCAAAATGAGTCAAGTTACTGCGTAAATTAATAATAATAATAATTAATTTCTAAGAGATATATAATGAATATTATTCAATTTTTATATGAATGAGTAAAAAAAGTAATATTTGACTAATAATTTACCTTTTCCATCTCCATCAGTATCCAGTTGATCACTGTTAGGTATATCTGGGCAATTGTCGACATTATTTTGAATGCCATCAAAATCACTTATCAGATAAAAAGAAAACGTAATTATTATTCTTGAAATTAAGATTCAAACAAATAAATTTACTCGATATATATGAAATATAAGTAAAATTCCGTTGCATTTTCTTAAGACATGTCCTAGCAAACTTATATTAAATCTTAAATGTTTTGATATAATTCTTTTCGGAATTTTTCCTCATTTTATTTTATATGTTTGAAATTTAAAAGTTTTATTGAGTTTTCAATTATAACTTAACATTTTCAAATTATTAGGAGATAACATTTTTTGCAATTTTAATCCATAGATTCCATGGCCATTTTATTGTATTCTATTACTACTTTTTAAAAAATTTATTTATCGTTGCCGTATGAGATCAAATTATTTAAACAAAAATTATTGAGGCGATTTCAGGTCAACTGAAGAAGACTGAATTGTCAATATTAAAAAAGATTATTTACTACATTTTGATTCAATTAACTAATGAAGCGGAATATTAAAATTCTAATGTTTTTAATTGTGAATTCTAACAACTAAAAACACACACACAAACATAGTATTGAATTCCATAATAGTTAAGTAAAGCAGGTAATTTTGTGGAAAATTATTAAAAGTACAGTTGAGAAATACGTGGTTTAAGCTTTTAAATTAGAATGTTAATGTTTCTATCAACCAAATGCTTTCCGCAATATGAATCTTGAGTTTGCGCCTATACTTCTGCGAGAAAGCTATATTATTTTTTTCAGTACTTTGTTAGCAGTTGAGTGTAGCAAAATTTTGTATCCTTGATGATTTTTATAGTTTATAAATGAATGAACATTGAATTTGTTTAAAATTTATTTCGAATTTACAAAAAACTTCATTTGAAACATTTTGGATGTTACAATAAGCTAATGCAGAGGATTGCCGATTCCAATGCTGTGAGTGGTACGGTAGTTTCAAATTAAATTAAACATCCACCAAAAATAGAATCCTAATTTATCAATAAGCAATTTTCAGGTTGACGATTTAATCTTCGACGAAAGTCTCTTGTCTCATGAGTCAAGTCTGAATCGTGACAAAAATGAATCGCCAAAATGATTATGGAAGCAGTGAAAAATTTGATGCAACTCGTCATAACTATCCAGACATGGCACACACACACCGAGAAATTGAAACCAGCTTTTAAAAGTCAATGATATAAAACAATAAATTGTGAAGAAAATTCGCCTTGAAAGACCCCCCCCCCATCCAAAGAAAGGATTCATACCAGCAATGGACGATTCATTGAGGTTGATGTATCAATAAATATTCAAATAAAGGAGACGTGTCTTCTTACACGAACTCTTAGTAATTGTTGATTAACTTTAAAAGTTCATTTTCTTTTTGAATACATTATATCATAAAAATATAATACTTCTTATTACAATAGTATTAGATTTCATCAGTTGCCTTGACATATTTAGAGCCAATCCATCATTAATATTTTTCATATATATCCTTGAAGATTTTGTACAAAGCAATTATAGATATGTGGTTTGAAAATTCATTTAGATTCAAAATTAACCACCGACTTGATACGATGTGTCTAAATTAAGTGGTGACTCACATTTCACTGCTAGAGAACCGCAAATATTTGAAGAAAAAAACCAGAATCGTCAAAATTAGAAATTCCATCTTCTATATAGCATTAAAAGGAAATGTTACTTTGAAGCTTGAGTCATAAATTTGAATGTGATGCATTTTAGTGTTTTACAAAGTATGAATTTTAAATTAAATCGTCACTACAAATAGATATAGATAAATTGCTTCATTTTAGAAAGTATTCATATAAATCAAAAAGGATAAAAAATACTTATCAGTATTAAAAGCATAAATATTAATTTTATCGCACTAAACAGACATCTATTGTAATTCCAAAGTATTATTCTAGTATAAAATTCATTATTGTATTATATATAGTTTATTATTAAATGTATCAAATTTATATTTTACAGTGTTGTTCTAATTATAATATAGTTAGTAATAATTTCTTGGTTTCACTTACTTGTCCAAATTGTTGTCGCATGCATCCCCAACTAAATCTTTATCAAGATCAGCCTAAAAATATAAAAAGTCAAATATAACAGCAAAAACAAAAGATTAAATAATTTAGCAGTCATACTTCCATTGATAATTTTTAATTTTGTGATTATATAATGTTATATTGATAATAGTAATTTTTAATCCGTGTTCAACTTTTATTTTAATTAAATGTAATTTACTTTTTAAAAAAATATTGTTGGAACGTAATTATTTCAATACTCCTAAGCATTAACCTTAAATTTTACTACCTACCTTAATTTTTACCTTACTTAAATTTTACTCCTACCTTAAATTTTTATACCAACTTGAAAACACAAACTTTTGAAACATTTCAGTGAAGATTAGTTTTCTTTCTTTTAATTAAAAAAAATCGATGGAACGTTTATTGCTTATTCCTGAAAAAGTTTTTCAATTCTTACAATTGTATTAAAGCGTTCTTATTTACTGAGAAAACTCTGGATTTTTTCTAATGATTTTAATTTATTTCAGCATTCACTTTCCTATTTGAACTTTCTTCAGAATCTTTTTTCTAGTAAACGCAGTTATTTAATTAATACAGCTTTTCAAGAGCCTGTTTCTCCATAATCTGTAAATTCTATAATCTATAAATTAATTTTAATGAGGCTAAAATTGTTTTCTTTTTATCTTTGTTTTTATTTAATTATATAGAACTCGTTTAATCTTGCTTCTAAAATTTAAATTATTTAATAACTTTTTTGCTTAGAATAAATATTTTTATAAGAAATATAATCATAAATAATATTACTTAACTTAACTAAAGCAATGCAATTAATTTATATTAAAGCATAATTGAATAAAATCCAATTATATTTCTAACTAAATTATTAAATTTGAATACCAAAAACAATTTTTAAAAAAACGGAAAAAAGATTGCATAGATTATTTTAACTATTTTCTCACATAGGATTTTACTGTTCGTATGTATTTACTTAACTACATTTTTAATTGCTCTTAAAATCTTATAAAAATAAAATTTAATTAAAATTCATTATTAATTTACAATTGTTTCTCAGAACCGTAATTCTACATTTGATAATTATTTTTTACGACAAATCTTTTTCTGTTTTTATTTTGAATTTTATCTCTTTAATTAATAAAAAAAATATTTTCATGTGATAAATCATTAAATATAATCATTAAATAAAATACGGAATGCACATATAATATAATAAAATTTTTAACACACTCTCAGATATTTTTATATTTTTACAACCATATATTATTATATTTTTTATAAACAATATCTCAAAAGTCTTTGATTAATGTTTAAAGGATTTTAAATGTATGCTCCTTTAAAATTAATTAAATATTCAAATCTTAATATTAAAGACTTGAAAACAGCTTTGGGTTTCGAGTTTTAAAACCATAATTCATTCAGTAAGTTCTTCTAACAATTTTAATTGTTTTAATCAATATGAAGAAAATAACCAGCTGCTCATTTCTATTTAAGAAGTGATTTAATACATACTTGACTTGGATTGGCAACGTAAGGACAGTTATCGCAGACATCACCAAGTCCATCACCATCACTGTCCCTTTGGTCCGGATTTGTTACACGCGGGCAATTGTCATCCCTGTCATCCAATCCTACGAACAGCCTCAAATTTTGTATGAAGAATTCAATTTTGAATACATTTATATTAAATTGAAAAGGAAGAAGAAAATACAAATTGACAGAAACGAAACTATTTCGTACATGTTTCTTACAGCAGAAAAGTAATTAAAGAATAAAATATTTAAAAATAACAAATGAAAAAAATCGTAGAAGTTACATTACTCTATCTTATGTTTTGAAAAATAGATGGCGATACCTGATTACGTACGCATCCCATAGTGCACTGCGATTGTTATTAAAATGAGATGAGATGCTGTTCAGTTAGGTGCGCGCTTTAATGTCTTGTCTTCCATTTTTTGTTTATTTTGTGTGAAATGTGATCATTAAAGAAATGTTCCCGAAAACATACCCTCTCTTGCTTCCACTGCGCATATCATAATGATCTTCAATCCACCACGAATTCTATTTTTGGCTGATATTTTATGTTTTACTAAAAAAAATGACATAAATATACATACTGAATTACTTTATGAATATTTTGAACGGAAAGTTGCAACAATTTTGTTTGGGAAAAAAAAAACCTCTGCCAGCATTCTGTCAAACAATAGAAATTCAATTTGTTGGGTTTTGAAGCTGTTACATTATTTTCAGCATTGTTTGATGATGTCGTGTTTTACCTTATCTCATTTTCTTACGAAAATAATACGTAGATGTGCACAGAAATTACTCCTCTCATGAACAAAGCATCCAGCACTTTCTTTCTTTTTCCTTTTTTATCTAAATAACAACACGAAGCACTTCACAATGTTAATTAATCACTATTATTTTTTTCACCTAATCAGAAAATGACAAGCACATCATTTTATGCTTTTATTTCTATTTTTCTGGGTAAAAAAGACTAGAATTACACACAAAAAAAATCTTTCGAAACTTTTTCTATCATTAATGCAAACCAAAAGATAGCGTCTTCCCTACTCTTGCCGGAAATAAGTGTTATCTCTACGACAGGCAAAAAAAAAAAAAAAAAAAAAAAAAAAAAAAAAAAGCTTCAACTCTAAAAGAAAATTACCTCTCATGGTTCTAATTTAGAAGTCGGCGTTTTTTAAATAATAAGAGATTATTGAAAGTAGATAGGAAAACAAAATACGCCAGCTAGGGAAGCCATCTTTTCCATTTTTTTCATAAAATATTACAAAACAAGCAGAATTTTTTTGGAAGAATTTTTTAAAAATATATTATAGCTCATAAAGTTTGGAAATATAATACGATAAATTATGAGCCGAACAATTTATTGATTCTTTTGCGAATTATTTTTTTTTGGTCAGACGATAATGAAAATGAGAGCTTAAAGGCTGTTTTGAATTCCAATGCTGCAAGCTTTTTTTGTATCTACGTTTCAAGTTACTACATTTATTGCGATTAATAAACATGATAATAAACACTGATTCTTTTATTATTTTTAGTCGAGTATAAAAGGAATTAGAGGAAAATGCATTAATTCTAAACTTAGAGTATTTCTCTGAAAACATTAAAATAGAACAGAAACATTAGACAATGAAAATCTCTAAATAAACACAATGGCGAAACAATTACCTTTTGATGCATTTCAGATTTAGAGTCTTGAACTACATGCAAGGATATGAATTTTACTATGCAAATTTAATTAATTCCAATTCGTTATACATATTAATAATTAATATGATAAGTGCAACCTTATAATATTAATGGAACACAAAGACAATGCAGATGGTATAGGATTTAATTATAATTACGGACGTATTTCACCGGAACTCTCTAAAGAATATAAATTTTTCACAAAAAAATACCTTTTACTGGGAATGGTCATACAATTGGAAAACAACTGCAATTTAATGGATTTCGGGTTTATTATCGAAACTTCATTTAAGGGTTTAAATTCTGCATGCAAAATTGAACGAATTCAAAATCCAGTCACTAATTTGTATGACAAATTTCGTACAACAAAGTTAAGTTCCAGAACAAAAATGGCTCTGGATCTTTTCTGAAGAGTTTTATAGATATTTTTGATTTAATATTTATACCCAGTTAAATGTTATTCTTAGTATCAATTCTGGGTGTGACATTTTATGTTTAAAAACTTTTCAATATAAAATCTATCACACGTTTGTTTTAACAACAGATTTTATTTATTTTTATTATTGACTAGCAGTCTTTAATGACCGGTTGGTTCAGCTGGATTAATACTAGCTAAAACTTTCTATTAAATATTTTATGTAACTTGGTCTTCCTCGGCAAAATATTGTTACAAATCTGTAATTTTGCTACTCGGTACGAATAGTGTCATCCTAGGAAAAACCGTTAAAACCTTTGTAAGATCTGTCCTGTGCGTGCTGAGCTTGGCGACCATTTGGCGACTTGGCGTCGAATTTGGCAAGTTTGGTGACTAAATGGATCATACTGGAAATTTCGAGAAGTTTCACGATCCATCCAGTAGGAACCAAGATACATTCACATACGCCCTGATTGGTCTGAAAGATTCTAGCCCCGCCTCCCGGAAGTATAAAAGACAAGCACTCTGAAGTTGAAGAGAAGTGGTGTGTATCGTCAGAAGTCGTGTGTGAGAGTCGAAATCGCCGACAAGTAGAGAAACTGTAGGATTAGACAGCAAGAAAGCTGCTGAACTAGTGATTAAATGTGCTGCGTCATTACGATTTATTGGCGATATTTGTAGCAGAAAAAAAAATTTGTAATAATATTTTTAACTTCGATGGATACGCAATTCATAGTATTTTTGATGTCTTATACCATTCTGCTCATTCTACTATACATTTCCCAAATATTCTGCTATACATTCTCTAAATACTCTATCTGTATTTTTATGCGTCTATTTATATCACAAAAATGAGCAGTAATATTTAAAAAACGGATTCACTTTTTAAAGTTGAATTGCTTGGTTCTGAAGTTAATCTTAAATGTAAATACAAGAAAATTCCGAAATTTTTATTAAAAATATGCCGTAAACAAAATTTTTATTAAAAGCATGGGAGAATACTCCCATAAGTTTCTCCCACACTCTCTAATAAATGTATTAACCCTCTCCGCCCACATAAAATGGAGGGTTTTCGGTAAGGCCACGAATACCTCGCCTGGCATTGGTAAGCAATAGTCAAAACAATAGTTAATCTGTATGTTAAATGCTACAATTTTGAATCAAATTTCATTCAACTATGTTTTTAAAATATCTCGCCTAAATTCAAACAAACAAAAAAGGTCAATCTCTCGTTAGTTTCTCTTTAGTTGTACATTTCGTATGGATATACATTTTAGATGCTAAACTATGAACCAAATTTTATGTCTCACACTTTACCTTACGTTCATTTATACTCGGGCAGAAATGCTTGCTTTGAGTAGATGTATTTCAAAATTTAATAAAAATTTAAAACTATGATGTTAAGGTGTATAAATCAAATTTCATTTGTCTAGCTCAACGCATATTTTAGCTATCACGTTCAAAACAAATGGTCAATTATAATTCCAAAAAATGTGCTTTTCGGATTCTGGGAAATATAGAACGTGGAGATTCGTCAATCTTTTTTTCAATTGCAGTACTTTTTCTTTGCATGCTTCTTGTACGAAAAAGTAACCAGCAGGAGTGGTCTCTCCAAACTTTTTTAGCATACTTTCTAATAAAGGTGTTATCCCCCACTTTGTCGGCGTCCTTGCATAGGGGTAGCGCTTCTTCCCCGTGATCTGGGCGTCCCGGGTTCGAATCCTGGTTCGGGCATGGTTGTTTTCCATCTGTGTTCTATCTGTGAGGTGTGTGAATGTGCCCCCTTGTAAAAAGGGGTTGTGCAAGCGAATGTGTGAGTTCCATCTTCATATAGAGCTAGAAGTCAGACTTCTGCCCTCGGGTGCTCAGGGCTATTTACTCTCAGAAGCTACTGCACCCCCCTTTCCGTGGTAACGCGGACACAACATCATCGTCATCATCTCCTAGTTTCACATGAAAATGTGGACTTTGAATAATGCATGTCTTTGCGAATAATAGTTACGAAATATTGATATTAGCTCGAATTTAGTGTGACTATCGTGTGATCTCTGGCGATATTTTTGGAGGTCTGACCTGTCACGTGACAACATTCATACACGCATATTCACATACTGACACTCATACTT
Source organism: Argiope bruennichi (assembly GCF_947563725.1). Taxonomy (NCBI): domain Eukaryota; kingdom Metazoa; phylum Arthropoda; class Arachnida; order Araneae; family Araneidae; genus Argiope; species Argiope bruennichi. Next base: position 84,883,503 of record NC_079152.1, read on the forward strand.
ATTTTCATTCATCTTGATTATTAGATTAATTACCTCAGACGACCGGCTGGTTCGCTGGAGTATTGTCTATATTTGATTTCAAATAAATAGCGTGAGTATAATGTTATGTCTACGATTCCGCCGAATTGTCAGACATTAAGGCCATACTATTTTGTCTTACTTAAATTTTATTTATTATATACTTGACCCTTTCTAATGGAGACAATTCCATAACATTATAGTGCTATTAAAAACCTAAATATCTTGTAAGTCTTCTCCTAAATTTCGAGATATTGTAATTGCCGTTTTTTTTATTTGTGTAGTAAACGGCGCAGAAATTAAATAGAATCCTTCTTTGACTTTAAATAATGGAAATTAATCTCGTAATCGGATAGTTGATGAAACAATAAAAACGGGTTTAAATTTCAAGGCAACAATGTAATCTATTGTTGAAAATTAGGGAAAAAATATTTATAAGGGATGCCAAAATTCAGGAAAAATTCGCATGATTGTTAAATTGTTTTCTTTAAAAGGGCAATTTTTAAAAATTTGGAATTATGTAGAATTCATTCTTCAACAATGATATTTTCGGAAATTATTCTGAAAAAATATCAAATTCCGCTTAACTTTTAATAATTAAAATTCCAATTTAAAAAAATTATCTCTTCAAGTTGCATTCTGCCTCCCTCCAAAGTTTATATGCGCCATATTTAGCAGCTTTAAGTCAAATGTAGGCTGTGCCTGTAGAATACCAACACATACACATACATTCACGCTTTCATACGGCGTTACCAATTTTTGTTTATAAAACTAAAAACAGCTGAATATAAACAGCAAGAAACGGTGCTGCTTTATTAACTATCTCAAATTTTAACGGTTCAATTTGCTTCTCTTTCAAATGAAGAAAAGAACTTGGTCAAATTTGGGAGCCATGCTTCAAATAGTTGGTTATACATCTTTTACCATATGTATGGGAAGTTGACGATGGTAAAATCTAAATAAACATAATCGATTTTGATTTCTTATTTCTGAACCAAATTAGCTTAAAAATGTGAAAACTGTCTATGTCGCTTGTGTAATCTATAAAATTGAAGCAAGAGATAAAGTAATTAAAACGGAGAGAATTTTTATTATTTTCCCCAAATGACCGAATATATTTTGTGAAGAAATAATGCAATCCCTTCAGCAATACTTTTTTTTTACTGATATTAAGGAGCAATGTACACTTTTAGCAAAAGATACATCGCTACATCTATTCTACGTTGTTTGAAATTCTGAATGGAATACAATATCGTATAGCTATCACAACAATATTGCAAAGTATTTTGTATTACTAAGGGAGTACTGATAAGGGAGTACTCGTATGAATATTACGATTTACTACAGTATAGGACTAATATATTTAATTTTATGCGTTAACATATATTTCGGAATGTAAATATAATGGATTCCTTGATTTTTAGATTAATACAATGTTTGTTAAGCACTTATTAAATGGTTCTGATATTTGATATTTATTTTTTACTGATCCTCCATAAACCGCCAAAAGAAGAAAATTGTCGCCATTCATCTTGGCGAAATCTGGAATATCTTATGTGTAACAGAGCTTAACGATCTTGGTGAAAATTTAGCAACTTATATATAATAGAGATTGGTGATCTTACAGAAATCTGAAAATTGCCCAATGAATCCGAGGACCGTCAAAAAAAAAATACTGATATTTTTTATTTGTTCCTGATTTTAAGCTAGAACAGGATTGAAAATATCACCATCCCATCACCGTTTTTAATGTATTTCTACTTATATAGAAGGGCTCCAAATTAAGATTCCCCTCCCCCACCATTCTAAAATAGAGCAATGCACCGTCTTTTATGCACAATTTAGGAGCTATCATTTGAATATTTCTCTTATCTACGTACCGTCTTGGTCGGAATCTAAATCGCAAGCATCTCCAACACCGTCTCCATCAGAATCTGTCTGATCCGGGTTTGGTATCTTGGGACAGTTATCGCAAGCATCACCCCTTCGATCAGGTCCATCTATATCGGTATCCTCTTGCTTAGGATTGTGAGTTAATGGACAGTTGTCCAGAGGCTGAAAGTATTAAGAATAATTGAAAGCAAAAGTGCAATAAAAAAGCATTGTTGACTATAAAGTATATAGTCAGTTTTCTAGCGATATTATATTGGAAATTCATTCTAGCTTGAAAGTAATATTGAAAAAATACAGATGAAATAATAATAAAAATACTATCAATTTTTCAACTATTGATTCCAATTTTAAAATCTCTGAAAAGATTTGTTTCTAATATGCGCTTAATGCAATTCTAAATATTCTTAAAATAGTTTAACTATAACGAAATTTGTAGACCGTGTAACTTTAAGCATAAATTATTTAATAATTCAAAATTATTCTGAATTATTTTTAAATTAAAGACTAAAACAAATATTTCCTTTTAACTGACACTGAAAATAAAATTCTACAAAAAAAAATGTCAAAATATTTGTCTGAATTATAAACATTAGAATTACACTCTTAGAAACGCTGTTTTAAATTGTAATTAGCTTTAACGCATAACATGTATCTAAATCTGAGCATTTTAATTGAAATAAATGTGCATTTCGAAGTTATTTTATCGTATATGATCTAATGTTTGGGCCATTTAAGTGTTTTACATATGAATGGGCGATGTTATTTTGAAAAATTTTATTTCGGATTGTCTTGTCTCGTTTATTTTAACTTTATAATGGAAAAATTTTATTTCATTTTTCCTTCTTCTGCTCGATAGTCTGATTCCTCATCTAGAGTAGTATAAGGTATATAGTCTACATATACATAGTAGACGAATTTTGATTAAGATTATTTTACTTAAAATTATTATTAAAAACACAAAATTGTAAAACTAAAATCATAAAGTTATTATTAAAATAAATAATCTATCAATGTTATTTGTAAAACGAAATTCTATATTAATTTCAAATAACAGCCTTGAAAAGATTATGATAAAAAATAATCTAAAAGAAATAGCACCTTATTGTCTGGAGTGAAAAGCGAGATTTTGCTTTTTACTTTGGTTTAAAAATACATTTCAATTCATTTGTGATATATAATATATCGTGGAAATGAATTGAAATGTAATTTAATATGGAAATTCAAATTCTATATTCATACCGAATATGAAATAAATTTACTACAAGAGTCTTAAATATAAAAAAAAATTAATGTTACAAAATTTTAGTTGATTATGGAGTAGTATGCATTTTTTCATATTAAATTTATCATAATATTACGATTTTTTCATTAGAAAAAAAAGTTAAGCTTTTTTTAAATAAGGAAATAATTTTAAAAAACGCCGATGTCTGAATGAAATGATGAGCTAAATTCATGATGATTCCCTGTTGTGCTGGAAAATAAATTATTTGAGATGGGTCATCTCAGAATACAGATCTCGTTCCAGAGGGCAACTCGAACTTACCGGGTTGTTAGGTATTCCATCATTGTCAGCATCATCATCGCATGCGTCACCCAATCCATCTCCATCAGCATCCTCTTGACCACTATTGGGAGTCATTGGGCAGTTGTCCTAGAAAAGAAACAAGCATCTCCATATTCACGACACAAATACCAATAAAAAAATTGGTGAAAAGATGAATGCTGTGTCAATATAGGTCAAATCTAGGATATGTCCTTTATTATTAATGTGTATTGAATAAACCTATCCTTTTAAGATCTGACCATCGATTTCTAAATAAACATAAGTTAAAATCATTGTGTAGTTAAAATTATGTCATATTTTAAAAATTAAAATATCAGCTTGAAAAACGCTTACATTCTTAAAAGCCAGAAGATGAAATATTTTGCTACAAAGATTGATCTGTAAATATTATATTATTGAATAAAATATCACAATAAAAAAAATTGAATAATAATTCTTTGAAGAAGAAAAAATTTCCTTTGGAATAGCCCTTTCTTTTTGGAAGAAATTTTTGATTTATTTGATTGCTGCAATTGACACAAATTAGTTAACTGAAATTATTTTGTTTGAAATGAATTATCTGAAAAATTCTGCTTTAACTATTTTTATGGACTATGCAAACACTGTATGTACGATAAAATATTCTCCGTTGTATATTTCCTAGTACAAATGCTGTACCATTAGATTATTACAATTTTACTCACTATACGGAAATAATTTATTATAAGAAATAATAATTCTTAGATAATTTGCACACAATTTCATTATGCTAGCCAAAACGCGAGTTAGATGAAATTTTCAAAAAGATATTTCTAAAGTTGTTTAAATGATACAGGGTTTATCCAATTATTTCAAGGTTTATGCTGCTTATTTATTGTGCTTATATATTGAACTAAATATATAAAAACTCTTTTCCCTAGGAAAAAAATGCAAAAAATTTGATATATGTTCAATTTAAAAATCTACGCACTATTACACGCTATATAAATTTAATATTTGAATGATTAACATTTTATTGTTTAAATCACTATATTTTTCTTTTAAAAAATTCAAACAATTCAAGCATTTTTTTATTTCAGTAATTTTAACTTCCTCGTTTTATTAAGTGCAAAACAAAAACGTATTATTTCACAAAAAAAGTAAATAAATTTCGAGATTTTTTATAAAATACGAGTTCTAGAGTAGGAAAAAAACAATTTCCAGGATAATATCTGTTTATCTGCATATATATATATACAGCAAAAAAAAGATACAGCTCTATATAATGAAGTTTGATATACAGTCATTGCAATAAAACAATAGATCTGCATCAAATTTTAGACCAAATCCATCAACCAGCTATTGATTGATAATCTCCTGATAACATGGACAGGATAAGTCGAAACAATGAGATATTATAAATGTGCAAAATGTTTTCAAAAACAATTTTTTAAATATAAATACGTATTTAGTTCTTCAAAATCAATCAGAGAAAGATAATTTTATACAATTTTATAAAATATTCAATTACATTTCAAAAAATTCAAATTATTTTCCACCACAAATTATAAGTGGCATACTTTTATAGAGGCATATAAAAATACTGGAAACTCTTCTGATTTTTAAGCTCAAAAAATATTTTAAATGTGGTAATATATATGTATATATATAAAGCACATACCGCTTTACATCTTGGATGACTGCACCTCAAATCAAAATCAGGCCATCCATCCAAATCGCTGTCTGGGGCGCACATAAATCCATCCCCAGCCCATCCAATTCGGCACTGAAATATAAAAATGCTTCTTTCATTTCTAAAAATCAGATTGAAAATATCGTTTAAAAGAATTTCTGAATGATTACATTACTTTCGTGTAGCGTGATGGGAAAACACGATAATAAGACTCGATAAAACTTTAGAGAAAAAGTATTTTTCAACTATACATGAGTTGAAAAATAGTTGGCAATAAACAAATAATATTTAAAAAAATTTTATTCAATTCCTACTTAAGTCAACAAAGAAAAATGTTATTTTAGTTACTTTTTATTAAATAATTATCAAAAAAATCATTAAGTATCAAAAAATTATTGATTTTTCGCATTCTTCACCTTCACTTGAAACTCGCATTCTTCAGCTTCATGTGAAAAATACTGAAATCCTTGCATTTTACCGATTGAGCTACTACCTGTTGATTTCAATTTTCATTAAAACTGCTGAAACTCTATTTAAAGTATTAAACATTAATTTAATTTAATTAATTAATTAATATTTGAAAAAACTATATTAATATCAAATGTCATCCACTACAAGTTTAAAAAAATGTATTTGAACTTGAGTGGATGAATAAAAAATATTTTATTAACGATTGAAAATTTGAACAAGATATATAAATATATATATAGGGAGAATGTGAACTAACAGTACGAATTGCAAAAGATAGTATATTCATATTTATTTCAATTGATATTAAGAATTGAAAAAAGAAATGATGTTTAGAAATGCTGAATGAAAAACTGTAAAGATTTATTATTTCAAATGTTCATGTAATGTCTTCGAATTCTATCTGATATGCTGTTAACATGATACGCAGAGTTTGGCTTAAGGTATTCGACTAGATTCGGGTAGGGGGAAAGGAATTATAAACATTAAAATATTTGTTTTTTTTAAGTACTTCTTAATAATATAAATAATTTATGTTAATGTTTTATTAATATAAAGATAAAATGATGAATAAAAGTATAATTATTTAAATATATATGTAGTTCTTGAACAAAAAGCATATTTTTATGTAAATTTTAGCATTTATTTCCAAAATCTAGGATTATTCTAGAGAAAAGTTAGTTTTTCATTTTTCTTTGTACCATTACATGTACAAGATATCTTTAACTAACTTTCATCTAAAAATTATTCAAAAATAAAATTTTTGTATGCTTATATATGAAATTTTGGAATTTTTTCAACAGTATTTAAATTGAACAATCATAAACCCACTTCTAGAACATTCAACATCAAATACATAGTTCGTTACGTTTTACATAATATAATGGGCACTAATTACAAATTTCACTAAGATATCTTGATAATTTTTTGAGATATGACGATACTCGTGGAGTAGAATTATGAAAAAATCATTCCTCAGAAAATGCATTTAAAGACATTTTATAAGACTTATAAATAAGTATCACTTGTATGCTATACTATAACTTGTCTTCTAATTGGCATAGAGACAAAATAAAGATATCATTGGAAACAGAAGCGTACTTAATTTTTAAAAACTATAACAAAAATAAAAATACAAATTTTCATCCTAATTCATGCTTTCAACCTAGTCGGATACCTTAAATGGAATAAAAAATTTAAATATGATTTAAATGAAAAGAATTTTGCAATTGAGAGTTTTCCAAAAATAGGAAATCGTGTTGCCTAGTAACAAGTGAAAACATGATTAGTATAGTTTTCGTTAATGGGGATTGCTCTGAAATTTTGAGTATAATCATAAACATTGTTCTTTTAAATATATATTACATTCATAGAATGATAAAAACAAATTTATTGAACTCTTTTGTATCAAAGACGTTTACTGTAAGAAGGCATCTGAAATGTAAACTTCTGTATCTGAATTTAAATATTCAAGCCTTAATTATCATAAAATAAAATAAAACACTAATATATATATGTATTATAGATAATTATTTTTTGTCTATTAGAATAGCTCGCAAATGTATTTTTTAAAGAAAAGCACTGCACTCTTAAAGAATTTTAAAAGAGCAATAAAAAAATTTTAATAGATTTAATTTGAAAAATAAAAAATATAAAACAAATCAATTTCAGTTAGCATCTATGTGTAAAAACATTAAAGCGTTCATATTATAATAAGATCTTTAATAAACAAAAAATGCCTATCTGTTAATTTTTTGCGAAGTTATATTCTTTTTATGAGATTTTAAAGTGCCTCTTTTTATTATAAATTGTGGTGGGATTTAAAAAATCTTAGAATATTTCATTACTGTAAAAGAATCAAAAAGTGAAAAAAAAATATGAAAAAAACCAATACTTTTTTTCTACCGAAGTTTCTCTTAGTTGATATGCATCGTACGGCATCTGGGGACAAAAGAATGATGCACTGCACGTTGCTCAAATAGTATCGAATAGGAACTATTTATACAAGTGAAAATAGAAAAATGACAAAGGAAGTCAGAAATTCAAATTTTCACGTATATCAACATGAATTGCATTTAAATTTAAGCATGAAATTGATTCTCGTGTTTCCAGTTCAATAATTTTTAAATGCTCATGTTTGAAGAAATCAAAAATCAAATCAGTTTCATGTTGACGCAAGTTAATAATTCTTTTTATATAAAAAAATAAATAAATATCCCATTATATTAAATATTCCATTTTTATTATTTTATTTCCAATATGAATTTATAAAAAATACAAGTATTTTTTTCAACTAAGTATATTATTTGTTTAAAATTACTATCTCGCTTGTGCAAAAATATATTTAAACTGTCAAAAAATAACTAAATTTAAAAATATCTGATAATAGAAAAGAAATTCAAATATATTTACAAAAACGTCGTCTATTAGTTCCATCTGTTGTATAATTTTTTTCTCTCTTTTACGCTACGAGTGTCTTTATCACCCTGTTTACTTTACTAAAGTGCTTCTGTTCTTACCCTACACTGATAGCTGAGAAATCCTCTTCTGAGTTCACATTCAGCGTTGGGGTCACAAATGGTACCATCTGGGCAAGATCCGGGATGCTGGTGACAACCAACGCTCTGGTTGCCGATGTAACCCTCTCGGCATTCTCCGCAAACGTAAGAGCCCTGAGATAAAAAAAAGAATGAATAATGCATTAGCATTAAATCATCTTTAAACATGTGTACATTTCATACTTCCCATATTTCATGCATTGTACATCCTTAATTTTCCTCTAATACCTCAGTTTTATGTAATTGCTTCTTCTTTTCTCTCATATTGTACATCACTATGTTTATTTCTTCATAATTCTTGTACTCCACATATTATTCATTTTAATTTTTACCATCGTTGCCAATTTTATACACAATCGTACTTTTGCCATTAGTATGTCTTTTTGAAACAAATTGCAATATATATATATATATATATATATATATACAAAAGTATTAGAATCAAGTTAATAGGAAAAACAAAAATCAAATAAAAATTAAACCAAAAAAATTATTAAAAAAATATTAAAAAAAGAATCCGGCCTGAAGACTTTTTCAAGGGTCACCCTCAGGCAGGGATTCAAATAAAGGGATTTTTTCTGTGAGGACATACAGACTTTGTCTAATAATGATTCCTCGTGACCCGAAAATCCCCTGAAATTATGCTCAAGAGATATACCATTTTAACAGAAAGGAAATACAAAATAACAAATTAGAAAAAAAAGAACCACAACAAAGTAAAAATACAATAAAAACAATAACAAAAAAACAAAAACAGCATTAAAATTAAAATTAAAAACGAAAAAGCCAGAACATACCATCCAACAGTCAAGGAAGCTTTAAACAATCGATTGTGATTTCCTGTTTTTAAAAAAGTTAACGGTAAATTATGTAAACAGAGGTAGGCACCCAGCGCCATCTATTGAGTGATCCAATATGCAAGTAAAGTTCTATTTTTATTTAAGCCAAAGGATTAATCCCAAACCATACCTTGTTTAATTAAAAAATTGACATTACAGTAATTTCTAGGAAAATCATTTTTAATTAAATTTTTAAGGAGGATATTTGATGCTTCAATATAAGAATTTTTATTATTGCAAACCCTTTTGATCCTGTTAACTTGTGAGAAAATTAGATTTTTGAAAATTTTAGAGTTTAGATTGGAATGGTAGTGGTATATATATATATATATATATATAATATTCTTTTTTTAATAAATTCCACCTATATCAAAACCAAATCGGAAAGATATCACGTGATCTAAATGGAAATATGGGTGTGTTACGATGTTGAGGTACTTTAAAATAAATTGCTTTAAACTTTTAAGCATAACTTGTTTTGAAAAATATTCTTCGCGAGTACTAGGATATTCATTTGGATAGTTTAAAATTTGCAGTTCTTTTATAAAATGTTCAGAAATTTATTTAACTTTTTTTAAAAATATATTTTTGAAAATTTATTTAATTTAATATTTAATTAGAAATCTTTGATTTTAAATTTAGACGGCATATTCAAGGGGCTATTAAGAAACCCTTTTGTGCATAAATGTATTCAAATAGCGTCGGGTTTTATTCAAGCGCTTATTCAAGCAACTGCCAGTAGTTAAAATTAAGTTCTATGTTACAGTTAATAATTCTGAAATCTATTAACTGTTTGGGTATTACTTCTTCTTTTAATGATGATGTAATTTTGTTAATAGACAATGAGCTAAATTTAAATACATAGATTATTTTTTAACCTATTCATATATTATTTTAATAGTGACTGCCTTTTCTGCACTGAAAAGAACAATAATCTTATTTTTTTACTTTTATAAGTTTCTAAATATTTTATAAATTTATCTTGTGTATTTTGCTTGTAAACATTTCGTGTTTTGTTAACTTCAAAATAGGTTGTCTCTAAAATTATTAAATATTACAAATACTAATTTTTTTCACTAAAATAATACATCTTTATTTTAAATACCTCTGTTTTTCAATTCCTAATCAACACTTAGCAAGCAGCACCACCCATCTTAATTTTCTAAATTTTAAAAAAAGTAGGAAAAAAGCTGAATTTTTTTACAAGTAACTAATATATTCGGTTTTCCCAACATTTAGTATGAAAATTATGCTTTTTCTAAATGTGAAAAATATCTTCTACATTCGCTAATCTTTGTAAAAAAAAATTCAGTTTTTTTGTATCTTTAGTAAAATTTAGAAAATTAAGATTGGTTGTATTACTTATTGAGCGACGATACAAATTCTCAATCATATTTCTAACTCGACAATGATTTTGTATTTTCTTAGGATTCATTTATCAGAAGTTTGCCTACAATTGTTGAATATTTTAGACTTTCTTTTCTGCATGAAACATTGTTAAACATTGATAAAAAAATCCCTAATTATTATTATTATTATTATTACTTTATACTAGTATATATTATTTCGTAACTAAAGGAAACAAAATGAATGATTTGAAAAAAAATAGGTGTATATTTTAATAAAGAGTAAATGATTAAATACAGATTAGATTGCAAGGTAATTAAAACTAAAACTGTGCTCATAATATTTATCATTTTCTTACAACTGAAATCTGAAATATTTTTAAAAAAAGGATCCTATTGCACGCGACTATTCTTTTAGATGGAGATAAAAAAATTATTTCCTCCACAATAATTACAAAATTATGTTGCGTCAAGAAAAAATTTTCCAAAATGGATACACATTTCTTTCTAAAACTATGTCTAGTAGAATAAAAAAAATTATGAATTATATAATGGAGTTTTATTTGAGTCTGAAAAGAATTCACAAAGAGAATATTTAGATGAATTAATAAATAAAGATGGAGATTTTTTTAATTTTGTGAAAAAAAAGGTTGAAAAATCCAATTAATTGCTATTGAAGGAGAAAAAAATATATATTAAAATTTAGTTCGCCGTTGCCATTTAGAGAAAGAATTCAAAGATTGTCGTTCTGGAGATGCATAAAATCGAACAATTTACTATTTTATAGATTTATAAGTTTTTGTGGAATATTTTATAAATATTAATTATATTTTTAAACAATTTCATTTTATTTCATGTTGTTTTAAATAGTTCGTAATGCATATGTTTTATCTCTGAGAAAAACACACTTTCGAACAGATGTTTTTGGAGACTCTGACAAATTAAATATTTTCGTAATAATACTGAAATTGTAAATTATTACATCAGTAGTTTACTTACATACATTGAAAAATCTATTTTTATTCTTTATTTTATATAATTTAAGTTAAATAAGAAAAATGAAAAATAATATTATTTCTTTTTAATTAAATTGAGACATTTTTCTAAGGGATTAGAAAGGCGAACAATAACAAAGGAAAATTAAATCAGGCATTTAACTGAATGCTAATCTCATCAACAATAACTATTAAAATGTTAAAAGCAATTATTACTTTTAATTGAATCCAAAACTTCAAATTATTGTGACCATACCGAGGCCATTCCTTTTGAATTTTTTTTATTCGTTTCAGAATAAAATGATTCAAAAGTTATTGACACTTTCAAATACTATTAATCTTTTTTTTTCTTTGTAACGACGTGTAATTCTAGCGAGACGGATTTCAAAGAAAACCAAGCACCGAAATATGATACAAATGAAGCCATTCAAGTAAATAGTTTTCAGATAACATATTTCTATTTTTAAATTACAAATTTAATCTCATTAATTTTGTCTTTAATGTAATAATATGATAATTTTTAATAAAACGTATTTTAGTTAAATAATTTATAAACAAAAAAAATCTTTTCTAAAATCTCTAAGAAATCAATTAGGTGATATGGTTGTTTACTACAACATGCTATAAGGACTGATGGATCCAAACCAGTTTTATAAACTGTTTAGAATATGTTTGTAACGTTTTTTTTTTTTTATTCCCTAGAAATATTTATTTATTTATCCATGAAAACTCGTTGGATACTTTCAAATAAAACCTGATGAACAAGTCATCCATTTAAGAGACATATGAAAAATAAAAAATATATACTTTCTAGAACTTTATTTTAATTCATTAAAACGATTTTATCTTTCCTGTGACAGCCACTATTTTTTCAAGAAAATAAATCTTTTGTTTTATTGCTGCTATGTAAGAAATTTTTATTATAATGACGGTGCAAAATAAATGATAGACGCCTTTGAATGATTTTTAAGATATTAGATATTATATATTCTATTCCTAGAAAATATTTTAATGTTTTATATTTTATAATAAAATCTTCAACATTCTTTAAAAATTTTTATGGAAGTGAATGCTTTATTTAAAAACATTTTAGGAAATTAATTATATTCAGCAGTATGTTTTTATTTGCTATTCCTTATTCAATTTCGTGTCATCTTCACTAAATAGACGTTGCTTGCACAATTACTTGCTATTTAAGCAGTATACACTCCGATAGTAATTAATTGTTAAATTATTTGAATAAAATAAAAGAAATTGAATTAAATTCTCTGAATTAACTGATAGAATTGTTTCTAAAACTCAATTTAAATAAATTTATCTCCTAAGTTGCAAAATAAAATCCAAAACAGAAATAAAGGGTAAACACTCTTTAGTTTCCCAATTAAATATTTTGAATAATTAAGAAATATTTTACCATTGTATTGATACATTTGGAATTCAAAGCACATCTTCCATTGTTCGTTTTACATTCATCTACGTCGTAGCAATTCTGTAAAATGTTAAGATTTGTTTTATTATTTAACCAACCAAGCTTGAATAAGAGTCAAGTAAACATTTTAAAGACTAATACAGTTAAACAATGAAGAATAAAACACTGTTTACATTGCTTTAAATAGAGATAGAATATTTTGTCCATCAAAATAATTTTAGATATTATTACTGCAAACAAAGTATTTTGAAACATTGGTAGTAATTCTAATATTTAAACTATGAATAAAACATTGGAAATTTCAAGGTAATATATATTGATTAACATTATTAAAACATGAAAATTAAATTATGTATGGCTTATATCATTCTCTAAGTATTAGCCAATGAAAAAGAATAATGGAAAATAATTAATGTACAGGATGTCTATAATTAAACTTCCCCTAAAATAGCATCCTACAACGCAAACGGTGAACGGATTGCAACGAAATTCGGTGCATAGACTATACACAAGATGCGCTCACGGAATTTTGAGGGGAAAAAAATTAGTTCCAAAATGTCTACCAGAGGGTGCCTTTTCCGGAAAAACATTAAATTTATTGTTGATATTATTTCTATGTTCCGTTTTGGTCGTTTATTGTGTTAAAATTAATGTTCAAGAAAAAGCTCCCTCTGGTGGACATTTTGGAATTTTTTGAAAATCGGTGAGCGCATCTCGTGTATAATCTATATATCAAATTTGTTATAATCCGTTAACCCGTTTGCGTTGTATGATATTGTTTATAAGGGAAGTTTAACTATAACCACCCTGTATATTTCAACTTTAGCATTATTATCATATCATTCAACTTATTGCCTGCAGTCTTTAAAGAATGTCACAACTTTAACTATCTTTCTAATTTAATATTTTAAGAAATTTTCCCTTTTCAGCAAGTTTTTAATTATATGGTAAATATTATATTTTTTAATTAAATTATTATATGGTAAAGTTAAAATTAAAATTAAAAATCGTAATAAGATTTGAGAAAATTAGAGCTTTTCAATTATTAATTTTCTTAATGAAAATATCAAATCATATATTTTACCTACTAATTACTACTTTTACATACTTAAATTCATTGAAAATGAATATAAAATCTAAGAATAAAAATAATAAAAACAAAAATAGGAAAATAATCGATAATTTTTAGTTTTACATCAAACAATATTGTGAGTATTAATATTTTTGACAGACTGGAGTGCTTTATAAGAAAAAACTTTTAATAAGCCTTATTTCTTATCTTCCTGAAATATCCGTATTATAAATATTTTTTCCTCCAAATTTTTAAAAATTTTCAGAATTTAGAAAATTTTTTGAAGGAAAAAATTATTGAAAGAAATTTATATTTCAAAAATTATTTAGTATTTTTAAACTCTAAAAATATTTGACGTTTTAAATTAAACTTTTAGAATTCTAAACTATACATTTTTAAAAATATATCTCAATCATATTTTGTCTTATGCTCAAATGAAAGATAATTATAAGAAATTATTGAATTTTCATTTTGTATTATAATATATTAAAAATTCATAATTTTTAGTTAATGCATAAAAGGATATGAATTTAGATTCTATTAGCAATAATATTAAAGTAGAAAATTTTGTATTTTAAAAAGTAGGGACGGGTTAATGATAATTTTTTGACTTCAGGAATGGTGAATTCGAAATTCGATTCTATTAAAGATCTATTAAGCATATGTCTTGATGCTAAATCTTGGATCAAACGTTCTTCCACTATCACAGAGTGGGAATTTGGTGAGGGAATATCAACTCGGGTGTCGTCCTTGTCTACTGACCGCAGTTTAAAATTTATGAAATTTGCGCCAAAATAGCATTTTTATCGCTTTTTAACGGAACGATAATATAACTGAACTAACTAATTCATAAAATAATTAGAAAAAAAATCCATTCAATATATAATATATATATTGATTAGAGAAAAACCTGTTTCTACCTGTTTAACAGTAAGTGCATATTCAATTCCAATGCCTTCTACAGCAGGCCCGGTGTAACCGGCAGGACAAGGATCGCATCGATATCCCGGAGCAGTATTTCTGCATGAGACGTCTCTGAAACATGGACTAGCCAAATCGCACTGAAAACAAAATCGATTAATACAAATAATTATAAATGTTGATTGAATCGACAGTTTGATGAAAAAGGGCAATTCTAAAATCTATTTCTTTAAGAAATTATAAAGAAAATGTTTCCTACTTTTTATTGCTTTAAAAAAACGTATATAAGAGATTTATTGGTTTGCTCGAATTATTTTTTTATTATTTATTTCCATTTAATAATGTCCGTCTATATGATAGCACAAGACTGATGCAAACTGTGAGCATTGAAGTTTTTTAAGAGTACCATCCATTTTATTTATTTATTTTTTTAATTTGTAACTCGGTAATAAATATTCTTTTCAAAATTCAAAGCAAATAAGACTTATGCAAAATAATATAAAAAAATAAATAAGAATTTGACGAAGATATCTGATTAAGTGAGAAACTTTTGTGAAAATAGAAAAGAACCTCATGTAAGCGTTCCTGTTATAAAAGTAAAAATTAGTTTACTCTATTTCAGAAATAACTCAATAATGGCGTAGTTATCATCTGCTCTTTTCTTTTTTTTTTTCAAACTATTTATAATTTTATATCATCTGACTTTGTCTCTCGTATTTCAATTTTTCTTGAGGATTCTTATTTCGCATAGACTTAAAGTTGATTATCTCTTTTACTGAAAGTTAATTATTTCACTAAAAAAAGCAATTGTACAGATTGGTGTTCAATCTAAACGTTTCTAATTATTCAATTATCGATCTATATGATTCTGAGATGAATAATCAGAAATGTGTTTAAAGAAAAAAAAATTTAAAAATAAACAAAAATGATTGTATGGATAAAAGGAAAAGAAATTATTTGAAATGATTGATATAAAAAGAAAGAAAAAAATTTCAGAAAATAATCTTTAAAAATGGAAAAAGGTTTTTTTTTCTTGTTAGTTATCATTTTATCCCAAATTAACCAATATTTTTGGGAGAAATATAATAAGTCCTCAGACACACACAAATAAAATCAATAATTCATTTCCTCTTTCGTTTATAACACTCTTAAATATTTTTATAAAACTTTACTGCTCATAGTATAATTTATTTCGTAGTTTATTAGAAAACGTCTTAAAATACTTACTTTGTCTAGCGAGGTATGAAATCTTCAGAAACGATACATTTAAAGCTGATCTTTAACCCTTATGTTCATTTTGCATAGTATATACATACAACTTTATAAAAATATACTACCACTATAAAATAATTTTTAACTTAGTTTTATTACACGATTTATTTATTTTTTTGATGATTTTTTATAGCGTTAAGAAGCTACTTATACACATTTTTTTTTTTTTTTGCTTTTCTTCAAAAAAGCAATCTTGCCACGATAAGGGGTAATAACGACAAATTTCAACAATAATTATATATATATATATATATATATATATATTTCGATAATTACAATTTCTTATGTTTGAGATCCACAAGCTTTTCATATTTACTTTTACATAAAACTCTTATCAAAAACAAATAGATTGTGTAAATATATATATATTAATTTCACAACGAAAAAAACGCCTTAAAATATCTAAAATTTGGTTATGATTGTTTATTTAAAATTTCTCATGATTTCAGTCATGATTACTGTACTGTTATACAAATGGGAAATCATTTCATATATATATATGAGAATTTTACTTAAATATTAGATCACTTAAGTCAAATCCTATAAGTGAACGAAAGAAATCAACGACTGGAAAACGAAATATTTAATTTTAAACAAATGGCATTAATAATTGTTTTCTTATCTCGAAAATTATTATTCAACTTCGCATATTGTAAATCTTTTTGTGTGAATTTTTCATTATAACAAATGTTTTGTGAAAATACAATATTAAAAATTGCAATGTTAACATTACACCTTAAATTATTAAATTCAATTTACTTCATCAATATCATCGCAATGTGTTCCATTTCCTGAAAATCCTTCTGGACAGGGACCACAACGGAACCATGGTGGTACATCAATGTTGGTACAACGGACACCTGGGCTGCAAGGATTATCTGCGCATTTATCTAGAGGTTTGCACACAATCCCATCACCAGTATAACCAAGTGGGCACGCCCCGCATCTGAATCCAGATTCACTGTCATAGCATCGAACACCTGGAAGACAATACAGATTATAATATTAAGATTCAAAAAAGTACAAGTTTTATTCCATTATAGAGATTTGGTAATAATAGTCGCTACATGAATTAAGTAATTAAATTATACTTTACTTCCCAAGGATTTATTTAAATTGCAATGATTTTTTTGTATTACTTTTCATTATACAACAAATAGAATTTGAGGGAAAATGTAAATATATATACTAATGAAGGATTTGAATCACCCAAATCACTCACTCATAAAAATGATATCTGGAATCTGTTAGATAGTAGAAGCTTAATCCGACTCTTGGCCAACCGGCATAGTGTGGGGAACAATGTGAAAGTGAATATATTCAAAAACCTAAAAAACCTTCCGTTGTCTCATCAGATCCATCTACATTAGATACCCCCTCTCAAGTTGGCATCGCAGATAATGAGATTGTGGACACCTTGGCTAAAGTGGGATCATCTATGCCTACTGATACTTTTACCTAGATGGAAATTTTCTCGAGAGCTAAAAGCCAAAATAAAACCACTTGACTTGTCTCACCAGTATATAAATTGTATAAGAGTAGTCGTCCAGGGGGCTCTCTGACTCGTGATTGTAGTAAGCAGAATCAAACTACTCTTATTCACTTTTTCAGAGGGCACCTTAGAACTATGGAATATTCTGAGGGTTCTGAGCACTTTGAAGTCTGCCTCAAGTGTTCGACGGAAGAGGCTTCACCTGATCCCATTATATGTCTGAGCCTCTCCAGGCAGAATCTTACTGACAATCAATTGTTAGTATTAGACTTCTTCAGGGTGCACAATTTCATAGACATGATATAGCTCTGCTGTTGTTTTGAGATGTGCAACAACAACAAATATAAGTATAATACAAAATAAACTGTTGCTGATCGTAACTTTTTAAAAATTCAAAACCTAAAAATTCAAAAACCTAAAAAGCCTTCCGTTGTCTCATCAGATCCATCTACATTAGAGACCCCCTCTCAAGTTGGCATCGCAGATAATGAGATTAGGGACACCTTGGCTAAAGTGGGATCATCTATGCCTACTGAAACTCTTACCTAGATGAAAATTTTCTCGAGAGCTAAAAGCCAAAATAAAACCACTTGACTTGTCTCACCAGTATATAAATTGTATAAGAGTAGTCGTCCAGGGGGCTCTCTGACTCGTGATTGTAGTAAGCTCGTGATTGTAAAATTGTAGAAATAAGTATATTTTTTAAAAAAATAAAATTTATTAGCCAAAAACAAATATGCAATTTTTTTTATGGATCAAATGGTATTTTATCTAAAAGATCTGGTTGATTGATTTCGGGTTATTGAGTTTTTAAGCTTATATTCATTATATTTAATTAAATGTTCATTAATAAAAAGTTATCATATAAAAATAATTAGGAAAAGTTAAATCATAATTTAAAGTAATAAATATTATTTCGTACGAATTTATTCTGCCCAATCAGTCAGTAAAAGTAGGAAAATGCAGCATCTTCACTTTGTGTCTCATTTGTTGTCAACTCTATTGTATATTTAAGGTTAACACCTGGTACCTGTTGTGTGATATGATTTATGAACGCATCACATTGATATATCGTTATAAATGCTCAAGTGTATCGCTATAAATGCAAAGTGCCCTCGAAAAAACACCTGGTGATATTTTCCCGCTCTCTGATTATTTGTATAATTATCAAAAAATAAATCACAATGCTTCTATATTCTGGTCATAAGAGACTTGCTCATTTAAGAAAATTTCTCGAAATACCTGGATAACAAGGCCTATCTAAACATGTTTTCTCTGGTCTACAGGTTATGCCGTCTCCAAGAAAACCTCTGGGGCAAGGCCCACATCGAAATCCTCCAGGTGTATCAGTACAGGTCACTCCTGAAAAACATGGTCTGTCCCTGCATGTTCGACCACCTAAAAAAGAGTTATAACAATAAATTTTTTGCGAGTTCCTAAATTATAAAGAGAAGCTTGAATTTCTTTTTTGTGATATTTAATGCTGTTTTCAGTGACAAAAATTAAGTATCAGTAATTATTAAGAATAAAAATGTATGATAACTTATATTTCGTATTGTAGAGGGACAAAACTCTATATAACTTTTTTATGAGGTAGTTGGGAAAAAAAATAGAGGAGTGTCAGAAACAGTTATTTAATCATTTTCTAAGTTCCACATTTCACAAGACAAAACAAACAGGTACACGAAAATACACGACTCCCCCTTTTGAATAAAATGTAATAATGACCCCCTCCCCAGAAGGATCATGGGAAATATACCTTAATGTTAATAAAGTAACGCCATCTGATGTATCAAAAGAGAAGGTAGCAGAGTTATGTAACCACTACAGAATAATATTTATATTTCTTATGTATATTTCGTATACTAGAAATTAAAATGCAATCAATGTCAGATGTGGTTTTTTTGCTATTACGTTTAATAGGTAATCAATTTTTGATGTAAAAATAGGAATTTTCAAGGGGGGGATTAAAAAAATTCATATCAACAGTTGTTAAACATTAGAAAAGTTTAAAATAATGTCAAATGATTACCTCGACACATGTCACAATTTTGTAGAGTTTCTCTTAAATGTTTTGTCTCCCTGATCTGTAAATAAAATAAAACAAAATAA
The DNA here is from genome assembly GCF_947563725.1 of Argiope bruennichi. Classification (NCBI taxonomy): domain Eukaryota; kingdom Metazoa; phylum Arthropoda; class Arachnida; order Araneae; family Araneidae; genus Argiope; species Argiope bruennichi. The sequence continues at coordinate 84,903,133 of NC_079152.1, forward strand.
ATAATATTTGCACACTTTCAAATGCAAAAAATATTTCATAATTTTCAATTGCATATACATATAAAATAATTTATTTTTGAAGTTAACATCGAATAAAAATAAATTTCGTACAATAATATACATTATTATTATAAATAATATAAAAATAACATCCATAGTAAATAATTCTCATTATTCATATATTATCACCACAATGTAAACAACTAAAATATAATATTCGTTTTAAAAATTTATGAAGCATATCGATTGGTTAAAAGATTATATTATAAAATATTTTTTTTAATTTATAAGTATCTTAAATTCAAGATTTAATATGATAATTTTTTGTTATTTTTCCTAAGACATTTTATTATTTTAACTTCACTGAAAATCTTAATCTTTTCTGACAGTTCAAAAAGAAACAAATAAAATATATAATTTACATGTAGATTAATATCTAAAACTGATAAACTTTCAAAATTATTATCAAAACACATGAGATTTAAATTCAAATTAATTTTATATTTAATCAATACCTAAATACCAATACTTAAGTGAAAAATTAAATATTAATGTTGTGCCTTTCCCTTGTAGTATTCTTTCATTCATTCATGGGCTAAATATATATGTATAAAGTGATATTTCTAAAGCTCTTTAATTTTGAATATGAAGGTAATATCTTGGCAAAGTAAACTAATTTTAAACTAAGAAAATTATTTCCTTTTGTGTCTTAGTAATAACAATTTATGGTCTGCTGTCATGAAGATAACTTCCTTCATTTGCAGCTGAAATTAATAATGTTGCAAATATTTACTTTGCCCTATTTTTGTCTCAAAATAGTCGACATAAATGCTGCATTTTGGCAGATTTAACCGCTTTTTTTTTCTGAAATTTCTAGAGGATTTTAATGATCCATTATTCATCAGAGCAACTGTTTACTTTGAAAATGTTGTTGAAGGGTATGATATTTTAATATCTTGAACTTTTATTAAGTATATTAGATATCCTGCCCGTTATTAATTGGCTTAAAGTTAATGTCTTGGTTTTCAAGAAATGAGTTATCGAATTTAAGATCCTAGTATCACTTGAAATGTCACATACAATGAATAATGATTCAGAAATAGTTAGTATAAATTTTATTTTACCGTTTAAAACAAATAATAACAAAATATTGAAGAACTTCAATTGAAACACTTTCAATTAAACTTTTAAAAAATGTTCAGACAGGTAGAAGTTTCTCAGCAATGTTATGATTTTGGAATACTTGTAAAATAATATAGTTAGTGTATCAAATTCTTCATAAAATTTCAATGTTTTGTTTTCAAACTGAGATTGGAAAAAAGTATTTCATCAAACATTAATTACTAGTTGATATAACTGAATTTTCTTAGGATAAAAATATTTTCATATCTGCTTTTAGCTTGATAATATGTTGATACTATCAAGTGATAAAATGTATGCAGGTTAGGATAGGGTTTTTTTTAATTGTCAAAAAAAACTATTTTTAAAAACCTCCAAAAGTAGTTCTTTCCTTAAATAATTAGAAATTATTAAAGAGCGATTAAAAACTTAATTACAATTTGTGAGAGAAAACTAATAAAAGAAATAACTTAAAATAACAATATTGTTGTGAAAAATCCAAAATCCGGTGGATGGGTCTACGGTAGAAAGAGTTTGTGAAGCTCGGTAACAAGTAAAGACCCTTTATTCGATGTGAAAGCACAAATTTACAATGGCAAAATACTGCCAAATTTTAAACAAAAAAGTACTTGAAATAAACAGCAGCACACAAATAATAAACAATCATAACACACAACAGAATCAGAACTCGCTCAACTATTTGCTTGAGCTTAATTCATCTCTGCTCTCCTCATGCGGCTGATTGCCAATTCCCTTTATCTCTTTCTCTTGGCCTTTTATAGTTTCCTGAAAGGGGAAAGAGGCTTCTCGAACAATTACTAGAAATCATTCCTAATAAAACTATCGCCAAGATTTTCGAATATTTTGGCTGTTTAATTTTTGATGAATAAAATCGCCAAATTCATAGCCAAATGGTTACCAAAAGTGGGGTCATTGTTTCGGAATCCATTCAGCAACCGTTATTATTTCTGTAAAACTATCTTTCTTCCCATGAGATTGTGCAGGGAAGGAATATTACAGATTTGTCATTACATTACTTTCTGTTATCAGGAAAGGTACTACTAACTTTACAAGTGTGTGTGTGTGTGTGTGTGTGTGTGTGTGTGTGTGTGTGTGTGTGTGTGTGTGTGTGTGTGTGTGTGTGTGTGTGTGTGTGTGTGTGTGTGTGTGTGTGTGTGTGTGTGTGTGTGTGTGTGTGTGTGTGTGTGTGTGTGTGTGTGTGTGTGTGTGTGTGTGTGTGTGTGTGTGTATTTACAATTAACGATTTCATTATTCGGTATTTACTGCCTAATTATGATCTATCTTACGTTCTATTTTGAGAATACATTGCTGCTTTTGTCCAGCTATGTACTTTCTCGAACTTTTGAGATTTTTTTTCTTCTATTGCGTAATTTTTATGTCCATTTAAAATATCTAAGAATAAATTTTCAAATCGCACACCGAAGATTATGTTAATTCGAAACACAAGAATATTTAATAGTTTGATAAATAGTCTTAATTATTTAAGTGTCTGTCTTTAATTATTTCAAATAGATTTCTTAAAGGTTAAAAAGTTTTCATTTTCTTTCCTTGATACTTGAAGAAGAATTTTTTTAAATCTTCAAGATGCATGGGAATCACACCGAGAAAACGACATTAAAAATTTTTAATTAAAAAGATGTTAAGAAATCAAAATAGATAATCTTAGAATAAAATTAGTTTTATTTTTACAAACATAGATTTGACTGCATATAAAATTTTTGGAAAAAAACTATGCTTAGTAAAGTTTATATAATATAGTGTAATATTATTACAGAATTTTTACATAGTTTTTTAAATGATTTTATTTTCACAAACATAGATTTGGCTACATATAAAAATTCTGCAAAAAAAACTATGCTTAGCAAAGTTTATATAATGTAGTGTAATATTATTATAGAATTTTTATAAAAATAATCTTTTGTACCCTTAAAAAGAATATATAGGCTGTAAAATAATATCTTCGTTGAAATAATAATTTTTGTTACGAAATATACGGTACTTTAAGCATTTTTACGTTCTATATAATGTTTTTGCATCGTAAGTCCTATTTACTTAATTCACAAGACAAATAACATTGCTGAAGAGAACGAAAAAATATCTTCAAAAGATTGTTAAAAAGTAGCTGATAACACAAAATAGTGGAAAAATAGTTTTAATTTGATTCGGTATATTTTGATTATTATATATTTAAAAGAAGGTGTTTGGAGGACGATATTTTATTGTAATTGAACTTTGCTTCAAAAGAGTACAAAACCATACCTTTCAGCTAGCAAAAACAAGGAAATTCAGAAAATATCTCTCACAATGAAAAATAGAATAAAATATCTCATAATAAAAAATGCCTTTAGCATTGAAAGCAGGTTGATATAAAATATTCAAAGAATACTTTATATAAATCTATTATAAAAATTCTATCTATGACAATAATAGATACAATATTAAATTGCGATGCTAAATTTAATTTTAATATAAAGATGAGAATTTTCCAAGACTGAATAGTTTTTTTATTATTATTATGAAATGAATTTAAATACATTTTCAAAAATATTAGTTGAAATGTTTCATTCTTTTATAATAGTTATGTTTCAGTTTCTAAAAGTATATCTTTCTTCCTTTTTTTTTACACTTCACTCTTTATTCTTTTATCTATTAAACAAAAGAATTCTGAAAATTGTTTAACCAACAATAATTCGAATTATGAAAGTACTTTTGTAAAAATGATCAAAGTACAAGAAAAAGAAAAAGCAAATAAATACAAAATTGAGATACATTATATTTTTGTTTTTATATATTTATTGTTTGCGTAGTTAAAATATTTTATATAATGGGTGAAAGATAATTTTAACAGTGCCCACCTCAAAACCAATTAAACAGAACTTTCCCAGAAGATTTTTATGTTTGTATGAAGATAGCATGTTCAAATAATGAACACCCCATAAAATACATCTAAATAAATTATTTACAAAACCTTTTTTCTGTCATCTTTTGCCATCAGTTTTGGGGGACAAAATTATGAAAAAAGGCAGATACTAATGGGTTTCAATATAGTGGTAGTGAACTCGCCAGACGAACAAATGAGAACAGAAATCGATGTTAAATGAAGATCAGCATTGAGAAGAGTGAATTTTTAAGTATCTATAAAAAGTTTCTTGACCCTGATTTTAATAATTACTTGTATAGTTTATACTCTGAGCTTTAAAATTCCATTCTTTAAAAAAATCCGTTTTATTTTAACAGTTTGTATTAAAGATGATGTATGGCTTTAAAAGAATAGTGCCCTAATTACAGTAACTAATACAACATGAAGCTGTACATCATTGTTATAAGTGAACTTGATACGAATTAATAAAATTTTTTATTTATATTTCTAGATTGAGAAAAAAAATTAAACCAATGTCTATGCAAATCTGTATATCGATGATCGATTAATGGATAATTTGAGTAATAAGCATATTTTGAAAGAATTATTGTCGATAATTGATCATCAATAATATTTTCACAATAGAACTTGTACGCCATTTAAATAATGAAGAAAGGAACTTTACTCTAAAATGTAAGTTAAATAGCATATCTTTTGTTCAGAAGACTGCTTACATTTTCCATTTCTGTCGTATGAAACACGATATACTAACCTTTGAAAATAACAAAAAATTTATGATATCAGATACTGCGTTTCGTCCACACTCGCTGTATAGACATGTCAAAGAAATTTTACAACCTGATCCTAAAACTTAGTCTTTATAACTTGAAATGTGACATACTCTCTCAAAATAAAAATAATAATACTAAATAAATGAAACTCAGTCTGACACTTAAACCTTCCTAATAAAGAACTTCGACCTTTTCAGTAGAAATATCTTCTCTATCTATATAAGGTACTCAACTACATTTTAAAGCTCGAATTCCGTTTATATCTCACCAATATGTTCAGATTAAAACTCTTTAATGGCCACATAAAAGACGGCTGGACAGAACATTTCCCGCACTAAATGAGTAAGTGAATTAATAAACTGATACCTCGCATGAAGTTAGTCTTTTGGGTGTCATCAAGATGGTTTCAAATGTCGTTAGCGAACGGATGCAGTTGGTTTTGCTGAACAGAAAAGGTCGATTTAAAACACTTAATTTCTACCAAGATTACCTTATAATTTAACTGACTAAATTAATATTTTATTCAATAGACAAATTACTGATTTGTAAATTTATACATTTTTGTAATCAGGTCGAAGAGCAAGAAATGGAGCTCAGAAACATCATGCTGATGAAACTTTTTTCTTTATATTTAAAAAGGAACGTTATTTCTTTTTCATGAATTCGATTTTTTTTTCCATCCTGCTGCAGTATTTAAACATAGGCTGTAGACAGGAAAAAACAAAGATATAAGAATGTTAAAATCGAAGATAGATTCATTTAAGAATTCTTTGATGTGTTTCATATCTAAAGCTATGATTCACAAGCTTTAATGATGTAAATATTATTACATTATTAAAGCTGATTAATGGTGTAAATAGATATTACAATTCGTTTAGTGATAACTTGATGAGGAGTGTTTCTACAAAGAAAAAAATCTGATGTAGGATTTTATCTGCATTTTATATATATTTTTTTCTTTAACTAATTTTTGGATTTTGAAAGTATTTGGTGAACATTTCAAGCTTGTAAAAGAAATCAGTTGGCAGTAATTTTTCTAAACCAGAAGTAGAAAAATGGTTTCGAAATGTCTTTTATTAACCCTTTGAATATGAATTTTTTTTAAATCTTTTTCTCTTTATTTTCCACGCAAGTGAAAAGAATGGATTCTGAATAAGAAAAATTTGTTCACTTTCTTTACAAATGTTTTTATACCAAAGTCTGAGGTGTGATGGTCAAATACGCCGCCACCTTCTTTACCCCAAAAAAAGAACTATTTTTTTTTATAAATCTATACGATATAAATTAATTTAATATGAAATTATAAAATAGATATTAATTTACTATAAAATTAGTATATATAATATAATAATCTATTATAAAATATATAAACTATTTTTTAACGATAAGTGGGATGCAACTGTCGCGTTAGCAGTTAATAGCTTAAAAAGCAAAAAGCTGCAAAGAGAAAGAAAGACAATGAAGGAAACAAATAACGAGGGCTATTTTTTTTTCTTCTTCTTTAAATAGTATTCCCGGATAAAAACTTATAAAAATGTGAAATATTTATTGAACCGAATATTATTTTCAAAACTTGATGACTGCAAATATACAAAAGCGCTGAAAACCTGCGCATTCTTAGTCAATTCAAAGTAAAATATATTTAAATGAATAAATGCATGAAAATTAAGGTTTTTAAAAATAGTAAAATTAATAAATGAATATGTGGGTCTGAATAAGTTACTTTTTTGTAACCGCAAAATAAAATAAAATCGCTGTAACAGACATGAATTATATTTGGTATAAAATCGCACTGAAGCGTGATGATATAGAGATATTTAATATTATCTAAGATATATTTATAAAATTTTAATTATTTGGGCACTAAACAAAATTTTGGTCTTAATTACATTTTTAAATTTAAAAAAACCTGATTTTTTGATAAGTTAATTTAATTTAATACTATACCTTTTTTCCTTAATATAAGAATTTTCGAAAATATTTTGAACATAATTTGTAGCATTACTTTTCATTGTAGATATAAAATTCTCTCTGTTTTCGTATATAAATATATTGCACCCGTTGTTAGAACTAACTCATGAATGCTGTTGTCATTGCGCTTATAGAGTAAGTTACATTGCAAAACCTATTATCGTTGTAATTTTTATAAATTTATTTTATTTCGATCTAATTACATATAAGTATTGAATTCAGACGTAAAACGAAACCCTGAAAATTATTTTTAGTCCATTTCTAAGTACTACTGATCTTTCCTGCTGTACAATTTGACTAAAATATGTTGTTCCTTCATTAGCTTGATGTTTTGCTTATTTACCAAATCGTAAAAAAAAATATTTTCTTCAGTAATTAAATAAAGCCACTTTAAGGTAATCATTTAACTATAATACACATTCTGTACGGACACATACAAATCCATTGATGAGTAATTTTATTTACTTTTCTTATATTATTAGGAGCGCATTTCACTTCATTGATCCTTTATTATATTAATCGAATTTTCAACATTTCCACTTCTGCATCAATGCTAATATGTGGAGAATATCCAGATGCAAATTGGAGTAAATTTATTCTCATTTTAAACGATTTAAATTCCCTTTGACAACAATTTATTGTTAGTATGTTCTTTCTAATGCAATACTCATTACACAAGAAAGGAAAAAATGTAAATTTACTATAGCGAGTAAGGCATTAGCTAGTCAGAGTATTGATTAAAAACACACACTTTAAATTTTAATGTTATTGATGTCAATAAAATTAACTCCAACTGACAACTGCAGAATGTATGAAAACAATGAACAAAATAGATGCAAGATTTCTAAAACTAAATAACTCGTTAAATATTTATTACAGCTTCAATTTTAAAGTTACTTTGCTCGGAGAAACTTTTAAAATCAAAATATTATTATGGAAAATCTATCCGGTCGGCATATGATGAAAAGACGCACAAGCTCAATAACGCATAATGATATTCTATTTCACAAGAAAGCGTGAAAATACAACTGAAGTGTGCATAAAAAAAGCACTTATAAGAATCAGTAACAAACAGTTATTAACACTCTCATCGCAAGGGACGAGATAACTCGTCTTCCAGGAATATTCGCTATGCGTGAGAGATGAGATAATTCGTTCCTCTACTCAAGGTTTTTCTATATTATTGCAGCGCATCTTATATATATAATCTTACAGCACAGGGTTGGACAAAGGAGCGTCATTGCCGCGATGAAAGTGTTAAACAACCTCTGCAATACAAAGAACTCAGAGAGAACTCGATAGATATCAGTATTTACTCAATTACAACTTCTCTTGTGTGAACTTCAATTCTCACAGTTCCCATCACAGGCTATCGAATGCTTCAGACGGAACTCTGAATCTTTAGTTTTAATAAAGATATCGTCAAGATTCCAGCTTATACAAGAACCCCAATTTTTATTCTCAAAATCGTCAAAGCCAAGAATCAATGATCCAACATCTTTTGGTGGTATCTGCAAAACATTTCTTTCCCTATGGTAATAATGACTAAGCAGAAAATTCCTGGTAAAAAAATCTGGTCGTCATTCATTTTTTGCAATGATAGAAAAAATTTAATAAAATCAAAAACCGAAGTAAAAAATTTTCATTATTTTTAATTGGAGACATATTGGAGACATTGTTTACAGATCTTCTTCTCAGATAGGCCGCGATGGCCTGGTGGTAAGGTCTCGGCTTCGGAACCTGAGCGCTTCAGGTTCGGGACCCGATTCTACCAAAAAAAACTATCATGTAAATGAGTCTGGTGCACGTTAAATCAGACGGAGTCAACATCTTCCGCTGATGTGGTGTGGAAGTTTGGAGTGCGGGTGCCAGCTCATGTGTTGTCCTCGTCATCTGACTGCTGTTCAAAATTACAAGGCCAGTCCCAAAATAGCCCTAGTGTTGCTTTAAAAGGGACGTTAATATAACTAAACTAAATCTTTTCAGATATTTCTATAAAGTAGAAATTGAAATTTTTAAAAATATAAAATGCAACGTTATTTAATTTAATCGTAAATTATTTAAAGTATTCAGACTTAAAGCCTGCACTGTCTTATTTATTAACAAATTTCGACTGTATATCGTATTTTTTTAAAAAACTTCGCCGAAAAATTCAAAATCAAATAAATACCGGTAAATCTGTTTAATCGTATAATTGTAACAATTTTCTTTTCCTTCTAATTTAATGCTATTGTTCTGTAACAAACCTTTTCCATATGAGACAAACATAAATTTACATTAAAACCAGCTCAACGAATGCCGAAAACACTCAAATGTCATCAACAAACATCCCTTCTATTAAAAGATAAAACTACAAACACCATTCTTCCCTTATCAAAACTAAAATCTAGCTTCTAACTCCCGACGCATAATTTGGGTAATTTGAGTTTCCTAAATCATTGTGGAATAATTAATTACGGAGAAATGCTTCCAGAAGGAAAATTAAGCTTCCTCCCTAAGGTCACTAACAATGTCACTAACTTATAATCTGTATTATGCGACGGAGATTTTCCACGCTCGACAACATTAAACCTCAGGGGATGCTTTCTCTGCTTTGATATGCACCCATCAAACTGCAGACAAACACAATGCACACTGCATATGATTTCCTGCGATAATTATGAAAAGGTATTATGGATATTTTTGAGCTAACAATAAAAAGCGTCCACGCGCGTGTCTTATCTTAACAAACGTGAATTTTATCAAGCGTATCTCACTGTTCGTGGCGTCTCTTAATATGTGATTCATTGCAGAAGCACTTAAACCTTTCTAGAGAGGATTTAAATTTGATGCGCTGCAGGACAGAGGCAGATGATTTCTGTTAATAAAATTCATAGGTTTTTCAGCTCATGATGCTGTGAAAGGAAAAAAATTATATAAATGAATGGAAAGTAATCTGAATTACTTTATTATATCTCCCTTTTCATTTAAAACTATACTAATTTTTGAAGCATCATCAACTTCTCAAATATTATCTAAAGAAAACTATTAATTACTCCTATTAAAAAGAATTATGAAGTGAATTGAAATGCTTCAAAAAACATGCTCTTTTAATTCTTAATCGAAATTTGAAGAAAAGAGCCGGTCTTAAATATTTATTTTAAGAAAAGCACATAATTACTGATAAGTTAATGAGCAACTTGTTTATGTCTAGATACGTGATGAAATAAGACAAATGATAAGAGATGATGAACTTATTTTTTTCATAAACATTACGCTGATAATTTCAAATTTTAAGCAAATGGTTGATAAGCTTAAATTTTATTGGATTTCAATTAAGCATTTAGAATATTTTTGCATCTCAAAAACATTCTATATGGCAAGTACATAATCCATAAATATTGCATATGATAAACGTTTTAAATTTCTGTTGAATAATAAATTATGGAAAATCTAATATAATTATTATTATGTTGTGCAAAGTGCGTTTATTATATCTTAAGATGTATATTAAAAATTCATCTATTTATATACATTTGAAAAATTAAATAGAACTAATTTTAGTCCTGAGACTTTTTTAATATTTAAATTAATTTCATTTAAAAAAGATTATCCGTATTATTATTTTTTCAAATCTGAGTTGTCATAAAACTTCACTTCATCATCACTTCACTTTATCAACAAGACATCACTTCACTTCATCAACAAAATATCACTATACTCCATCAACAAAATTTCACTTCACATTCATCAACAAAATTTTACTTCATTTCTACAAAAAAAATTTCAGACAGAAAATACTTACTTAAGCCGATCACTCGGCCACCGCTAACCAAGCAATATGGACAGAATAGAAAATACTATAAAATTTCTATTGATATTCAATAATTTCAATAAAAAGACTTCAATTTTAATGAAGAAAGGAAGATTACCTTTATTTTTTTCCTTAAACTTTCTCTTGTAAAATTAAACCATTTGGAGTCTTCAAAAATTCAACAATCAAATAAAAAAAATTAGATAATTGGATCTTGGGAAAAAGTCTGAATTAAATGCATATGAAAAAGGAAATTCTATTTTTTTTTCCTTCTACATTCTTATTCCAGACCAATCTTGAAGCGATATAAAATAGTTAATGACCGGAATAAAGTAATCGTTATATAGAAATTGAGTGTCAAGTGCATTTCGCATTGTTTATTATGAATCCATATATCCAAATATTGCTGATTCTTTGTAAAGAAAAATATTCTTCTTAAGTCATTAGTCAATAATCAATTGAGCGGAATATATTATTAGCTCTGAAATGACATTTCCAGGTTTGATAAGAAATGTTGGCAGCTCTTGAGTTATTAAATAACCTTCCCTCAAAATGCAATTATCTTATTTATAAAAGTGATGCGTCAAACCGAAAGAGGTTTCACCTCAAATATCACCAGTAGGGATTCTTAACAAGATTAAATTTAATTAAGGGAACTCGCAATCGATAATCAAATTGCTTTGCATTCAGCTCGCAAGATGCGCAAATGCCAATTGATTGCCATGGACAGTCACGTAAGAGGGTCCGTCAAAAACACAAAAGACCAATTAGAGAGACGAGGCATTAAATTCATTGGATTTCACTCCGTAGGTGTTTGATTCGATTAGATCGAATATGAAATGCCGCAGTGGATACTCACCGAAAAACTGGAACTTTTTATTATGTAGTGATTGAAATAAATTAGAATTCATAAAATTCGATAGTAACAGATATTAGTTGGATTTCGATCAAAAGTTATGGCGCATTTTCTCTAGTAACCTAAAAACTAAAAATGAAATTTCTTTGGAAAAACCTTTTGGGTAGAGTGAAATATATTGCCATATTGATTGAAATTTTATCGTTGTTTAGTTTTTCATTCTTACTATAAATGAAAACAAAGGAGTGGGGTGATTTTAAGTAAAATCAAATTTGGTAGCTAGCTATTTAAATACCAAAAACGAGTAGCCAATGACAGATCTATAACGTAATTTTATGATACGGTAATGAGTACTTTAATAAATATTTCTATATAAAGTTGAACGTTTGACTGCATGTTTTTTATACAAATTTATAATTTTGATGAAACTTGGCACATGTTCTCTGCGAGACAAGATGATGATCATTGCACAATCAGAACAAAGTTGCATTTATTTTGCACTTTACAAACAATCCTTTATATATATGTAAAGTTTTCGAATCCTGTCGGCTAAATAATATGTAACATATTTTGGTTGAGTAGAATGCAGCAGGTTTAACAAGCAGTGAAGAGACTTTGTATCTTTATTTCGTTTTATTCTATTCCGAGTGGCAGGCATGATTTTTTGCAAGACGCAGTGCGGCACAAAAGCAGAAATAAGAAAGAAGCGAAAAAAGGCCGAACAAATGATCACTAGTCTTGCATAAGATTGGATTTCTGGCCAAGCGCAAATTCAATACACGTGGTGACTTTTGACACCTTTTCAAGTGCACCGAAGATATCACTTTCATTTGATACGTAGTACTGACGGCGTATTAGTTTTACAGAGGAATTAATTAAACCGAAAGTGGAATTGGATCACGAAATAAGAGAACATTTTAGAATGAAGTTACAATGTGCTAAATTAAGATAAAATCTTGGAAATTAATTTGGATTAAATTAAGAGTTTAAAATATTATATATATTTCATTTTGAGGTCCTGAATAACTTAAAATCGATAATAGGTTAAATTCTCCCCTTGAGGCAAAAGTTGCAACTGGTCCACTATCTTTGGGAAAGAGGAAGGAAAATTTCATTCTGTATTTCGCATTATATTTCACAAACAATTACAGAAAATGTGTTTCTTCTTTTGTCGAATATTAGATTAAAATAATTTTATGCCTAAGATATTTGTCAAAAGAATTGTAAATATTGTAATAGAAATATTCATCACTACTCCTTAGTTTAAAAAAAAGCACCAACATTTTTATGATGTTATTGTTTCACATTTGTTTTGCATATCTTGACAATAAGCGACTGCTGTAATGCTAAACGCTCACAATTTTACTATCTCCAATAATAATTAATTCTCGATTTTTTATTTAAATCGTAGGGAGTGAATTCCCTTAAACTTTCAAGTACACATTCTTTAAATGGCTTACCATTGGCAAACAATAGTTACAAAAGAACCAATTAGCGACCTTTTCTTTTGTTTCTTTGGCGACTATCCCTTGGTTACCTTCTTTTTAATAGGTTGATACTAAAATTTTACACAGAGCTATAATTGTAGTCTAAACATCAGATGCCAAATTCCATATATTCGAGTCACTGTTTTCTTCAATTAACGCATTTATATGCATGCATGAGTACTGACTGTCAGCCTCTTGACAAATTTAGTTTCAAACGTATCTGTACTTCAGATGTTAAATATGTGAACCAAATATTATATACATAGCTCTCTTCATTTTGTAATCATCGTGTTAACTTATATTTGGACAGCCGAATAGACATAATTATTTGAACAGATTTCCTTGAAAATTTGATAAAAATATACAAATTTGGAGTAAATATATATATGATTTCAACTGCCTAGATTAAAGTATAATTGAGTTATCGCATGCGTTAGGAAGACAAGCATAATTCCAAAATTGTATTTTTAGCATTCAGGGAACTCGAAATGAAAATCGCTGAAATCTCGAGTTTGAATTTTTTTTGATCATAATAGTCCTTTCTTCGTTTATTTCGTATATTAGTAAGTTAAATTTGAATTTTTGGGTCTTCTACTGACATTGTGTATAGTTGTACCACGATACAAAACAGGATGATCAACGTAATGATGTAAGGATCTTAAAAATTGAACATTTAAATTAATTTTATAAAATAATATTAATTTCGAAACGAAATTTGATGAACAATAGTTATTCCAATTTGATTCTTTGATTCTTTTCTTCTAACGAAAAAGCAAACATACACACATTTAAATGTTATATCGTAATTTTTTTAAAATTACGATACAACAGTACAAGAATAGTGCAATAAAAGAGTGATCCGATAATTTTTCCGAAAATTTCACTCCATTTTCATAAATAAAACATACAAAATCTCATGTAGCTAAAACATATAATTCAGAAACAATTCCTGTTGATTCTTGTTGAAAATTTTAAGATACATGAAAATATTTAATTTTTATTGCCATAAAATATTTCAGTATACAAATCAATAGATTAAATCATTTTAAAAAATAATAACATTAGCTCATTATTAAAAATCTATTTGAAAATCTATTGTACTAAATTCCGTTTAATTTACATGATCTGTTTGCATATATATTATCCTCGCCTATTCAATCAGCTCTCTCTACAAGGTTAAAAGTTAGCTTAGTACGCTTAACGCTCGACTGAATCTGACGTCAATCCAACAGAATGACTATAGCGGAGTTGAAAGAGATCTGAGCGAGTTGCGGTGTCTACTAATCAGGAATTTTTTAATTTCTCGCTTCAATACTTCAAATTCTTATTACATTTAGTCTTCTAAGCAAATATTTCTTCAATAGATAAGAAAAATTTCTTTTCAAAGAGCAGAAGCTGTATGATCAATGGATAATTCTAAGAGCAAGGTTGACTATAGCATTTTATCTAAAAAAGAATACTTAAGTAACATTACTTTAATTTCTAGTTTAAAATTGTTTTTTTGCCTTGAAAATATTTGTTATTGATTTGCAAATATATTAGCTTGGTTTATTAATGTGATATTTCAAGACTCCAAAGAATTTAAATAAATAAAAATAGTAAAGAATTTAATAATAAAAATAATTGCAAATGAAAAGGCTTCAAGTTAATAGGAAAACAAATTTCAACTGAATAAAATTTAAAATTAAAATTCTGATGTGCGATAATTTTTAATGAATTTTTATAAGATATTTTAATTATATTATTTAAGTGCATAAACTTTCATTACTCTTATTTGCCATTATTTTTCTTTTTTAGGAATTTCCAAGGAGAGGGCATTTCCTAAGAAATATTCATTAAAAATAGAAATTTTAGTGAAATTTAATCATTACAGCAATTTTAATTATTAAAAAAGTATGATTTCTTAATAATGAAATATATTTCTTGATAGGTTTTGGTAGTCCTGTTCACATCTCTCTGCTAACAAGTTTCAGTTAATTTTTTCGGTGGGAGATTTGTTTCAAAATTATATTTTAGAATATAATTTTAATTTAATAATTATGATTTTACTTACATATATAATAAAAACAACATCTCGGGTAATATTTTAACCTCTAAGTCAGAATAAATTACTAAAATGAGAGCTATGGAAAATAAATGTCCAGTTTTAAAATGTACATATTTGTCGAAAATAATTTTACACCGCATTTGAAATGATTTTTAATCATTTTGAAAGGAAAAAAATATAGAAATATAAAATCTCCATTAAAGTAAACTCAAACTAATTATAAACGCTTATTAAAAGGAAAGATATCATTCCGATGAGACATCTTGCTTTGTTGATGTATGCAGTGGCTTGTACTGATTTTAAAGGGGAGTAAGATATATAATGTATATAATAAATATGCGTTAATCATACAAATTTTGTGTATATGAATGCATAATAATGAAGAACCATGCATGGTTGTACCGCAAACCATATTACGGTACCATCATGCTGTACCGTAATATACTCTTAAATTAGGGTGGATTATATTATAATAGAAAATCAATTCTATGAGCATACAGCGAAAATTCCAGCGAGCTTGTTAACAGATATTGATGCTTTATTTATTTAGACATGAAACGCAAATAGTAGAACATAGCCTAAGCGTATTCAAACACAGAATTCGAAGAAACTTGCAATATGCACAGCCGGAAAAGCAGCAATTCAAAACAATAACAAATCTTAAAGAATTGTTCCGCGATCAATATTTCAAAGAGAGTTCAACTGGATGATTCTTATTTATACGCCTAAACTTTTATAACTTTCGTGACTGACGTTGAAAGATCTAGAGGTATCCTATATCTTTGCTCTTAACAGATATATAGCTAAAATTCTTGCACTTTCGATAATTTTCATTTTTCTTGCCAAATGTGTACTATTTTGCAAAATTGCCTCATTCTATGGAACTTGTTACATAAAGAAGAAATATGACAAAATGCTTCTTCTTATGTAATCATATACATGAAGCAAACCATTTTATTTGATTTTCAGAGAAAACTGTATTCTTTATTTGACTTTCAGAATTTTAAATTGCTAAAACTAAATTCTAACTCTAAAAAGCTGAAATGACAATACCACATTGTATAGCATTCACTTTAAATGCTGTAAAATCATTTTAATTAGAATTATTAATAAGTTTTTTTACAATATAAAATTGTAAGTAATTCCATTTAGGTATTTTTGGTTTAAAATGAAACTATTTGCTGTCTATGTAAGATTTTTTATGTCAATTTCTATTCTCTCATTTCATATCGATAAAATGTTAAAATCCTAACGTTTCCTCTAATAAAATTGTTAATTTAAAATCCAAATAGTTAAGTTTTCTCGGCGTTTCACGAATATGTAAAATTTTTTCTTGAAGAAAATTTCATATTTTACATTAAAAAAAATAGGGAATTTTTAATTTGTTTCATGGAAAATAACTTTCATGGAATCACTTTATACAACTGTCTGATGGATAAAATAAGCTATTTATATCTACTGTCTTTTAGAGCGTTTTAGTATTACAAGGTATCTTTAATTACTATTCTGAAAAAAAAAATATTTTACCTAGTTATGAGAAAAGACAAGCTTTAAACAGAAAATTTTGTCATTAATTAATCTTCACATCTTTGTCTTTTAACATAGCTACTTCCATTTCTTCCAAAATGCTATAGATTAACGAATAGTTAAAATCTTTCTTGACGTTATTCGTTGTTTAAATTTTATAGAACCACCAGGAGTTCAAATATTTCATGTAAACTTCAGGTGCTTTTTAAAGCTTTTAAAAATGGAATGACAACAAATTCAGATGCAGCTGTTACCAAATATCTGAGCTAGCTGGTTCGATATCAGATCCTTTACAAAGGCATATAGTTGTTTCAGAAGCATTTTCATTATCCTTTTTCCTTTCTTTAACTAAAATTATTTCTAGGATGATACGAAAAACATTTTATTTTGAATTAAAATAAAAATAAGTCACGTTCTTCTCACATTAATATATATATTGTCCTCCTAAATATGCGAGCGATAGTAGATAAATTTTTTCATGACCTTATTCACTAAAAAATTAATAACAATAATTCACTGATATGATTGTTTTACTGTCTTCCTTCACCTTCTTATAAGATTTCATTCTTCTTACTTTTGCAAATTATGGTAACACTAAAATTTAATTTAGCTGCATCTAATATAAGTTAATGCTTGATACGAATGACTTCATTTTAGACTTCATTAGAATATATTTTACTAGCATATATTACTTGCATCGTAATCGTTTACTGAATGATATAAAACGATCGAGATTGGGGGCATACCGATCACATTGTAAGAATGAATATCCATGGTCACGACAAATGACCGAGGAATGTCGTGCATTTTCAAAAGGTTTCTCCAATCCATGAGCTGCTCCTTTGAAACTTGAATGATAAGAACATTGACTTCAACTTGAAGAGCACTTTTGCGGAACTGAGCTTGGACATGAGCTGCCCAAGTGTAAAGTATTTCCCAATAAAGAGCTTCTATTTTGTCATTTCTTATTTAGCTTCTCAGGGTGGCATTTCCTATCGTACAGTTTACAATTACAGTTATTGTACAGTTGCATTCTAGCTTCTTTTTATGTGTTCTATTTCCCTAACAGTTTCAGCGTGGCATTTTTCAATTCACTTCTTAATATCTATATGATGGGAAAATTGCAAGTAAAATTACTAGGAAACATCTCTGACACGCAAGAGAAATAAACTGTATTTCAAAATGAGCTAATAGAGGCAAATATTTCAGCATAGTTTGTCTATTTCACACAGATCAGGAGTTCTTACATATATTTCGATACTTCAATTTTAAGGATTTGGTTATAAATCATTCATTCTTTGGAGTATTTTAGAATGAATTTACTTTTATGAATCTAAAGTAAATAACTCCTGGAATTTTCCATCCACTAAAGAAGCAGTTTTGGACCTTTTTTGTTTTCTGCGTACTCTGAAAAGTCTTTTTTATTTTTGAAGATTTTATTAACAATTTTAAGGTCTTATATTATCTGATGAGTCAAACGGCTTTAATAATTATAGTTCATTCATTATTTAACATCAGTAGAGTTCATTTTTGATTTTACAATTTATTCCATTTGTTATAACAGTATTAGTTTGGACCAGCATTGAAAAAATTTCGTATTAAATTACGAAGAAAACCAATAATTACTCGTACTGATGATCAGCTGCTTAAGTGTTCAAGAACTTGCTTCATGGAACTAAACTGTGTAAAATTAGTTTCAAACAAAGACAGCCATGACTAACAGATTAATATTGATTCATATCGGAGGTGTATCGAGTTCACTACGTGTTTGTTCTTAATATAGAAGTTTGAAAGCCAGTCCCACATTTTGGCAAGAATAAATTTGTAAATGTCTCTCGTTCATTCGCCACACGAAAGTAGGAGAAAAAATATCTATACTTTTTTTATTTTAATCCATTGTTTTGCATCCTTTAAATAATTCTAATAATTTAGTATAAATAATATGAAACACAGAATAAAATTACATTTCCAAAGCATTTTGCATATAAAAGTAGTTTCATTTTTTTAAAATCCACTTTAAAAGTTGAAACCTATTAAAGTTTAGTTTTTACAAGCGTTATTTACATTCAAAGAGTTATATGACATGCCGGTCAAAATTGGAATATGCAGGCCTTGAAATGCACTAGTAATAAATATATTAAAACAAAATTTTGATCATATTCCTTTATATTCAATAATATTAGCATATTAACACAATCTCTTGATCTTCATTACAAATCTTACAATATTTATATGGCAAATAATGAATCTATTTTTTAGGGCAATATATTTTACGGAATTTACAATTTACGAAATATCTTTCATAAATAGTTCAATTCATTCTGTATGTACTAAGTTCGATAAAATCAAGTATAGATATATCTTCGATCGAGTTAATTTTTAATGCCTGTTTTCTTTTTTCTAAACAAAAAAAAATCAAATTTAGCAGTGTGAAATATATATTACAATTACTTCTATTTTTGTAGTCTTCGTATATTGAAAAATGTATTATGAATCTGGAACATTGTAAGAAAGACAATTCTACAAATATTTTTTACCAATGCCAGATCAATGACGCCCAACCTCGGAAATAAATTTAGTGAGACCATTTGACGATGAATTCAGCGAGTTTGATGACAAAAATGAAAATTTGGATAACGAAAAGGAATTTTCGAAAATGTAGAAATTTTGGTGATCTCTCATTTAGGATTCGAGAATTGTATTGCTTTTACAATAGAAATTCTTCTGTCACATTAGCTATATAAATTGAGGCGCACATACTTGTCGGGGAATCGTATGAATTTTTTTTGGAGTGTTGATAACGGAGCTAGGTCTCTGAATGCTTTTATGGTATGTTATAGCGACAATTTATTGTTTGCGTTGTAACAAATCGCTGTTTCTATGTGTGTTGATAATTTTTGATAATTTTTATCAATTTTGTCTACTCTATTTATGTCTAGCTTTTTCTCGTAGAATCAAATACCGTTATTCGTAATCGAGCTTATATGATTTCCTTTACTATACACTATCAAAGAATTTCCATAATAATATGTATTGTTCATTTAACAACTAAAAATTAAAAGTTAATAATTAAAGCTAAATAATTAAAAGTTCAACTGATGTTTCAATATACATTAAAATTTGAAATAAAAGTGCAAATAATTATGAAACATTTAAATTAGTAATTAGTATTTATATGATATTTCTGTAGCGTTTATTAAATTTGCAATTGATTTTAAAAAAATAACTAATAACATTTATCACAAATCTTTAAATAAAAAGTTACTAAGAGTTATTATCTCTTACTGGAACTAACTTATTCTTTTATCCACATTTTTCAAACTAAAATTAATTGAACAGTTTTATCTATTAAATGAAAACGACTGGGAATTATTTGCATTATATATTTACAAGTAAGGAAATGCTTCTATTGATATAAATCGTAATAGAAAATAGGAAATTTAAAAGATATAAATTATTGCAATATTTTAAAGATATTTTTGAAAATAAAAAAAAAATTATTTAAAAGTATTTATACTGTACTTGAAAATCCATGCTGGAACGCAATTCCTTTAAAGCTAATGTGAGTTCGCCCAAAGCATGCATCAGTGTTTCTTGTTCTGAAAAAAAAAGAGTTTATATAATTATGTAATAAAATGTTTCAGCGAAAAAAAAAGTTATAACGAAATATAATAATAATTAACTTTGGAATTCCAAAGATATTATAAAATTTATAAACTAAATAATTTTAAAAATATTTATTTATTTTTAGATGTTAAGTACATTTTTAATGGAAATAAATTTTGACAAATTAAAAAAAACATTGTCTAAAAAAAAATCTGTACGTAAGATCCGAGTACAACGGGTGAAAAGTATGAAAAGGTGAGCAGGCCGTAGGGAAATCTATAGATTTGTTGCAAAAAGTCTTTATGTTAGCTAGATTCTTTTTCCCCTACTTCTCATTATACGGATACTCATTCATTCATTCTCATGTAATTAAATAGTTGTACGTATCCAGCCTTCGTAAATCTATTTCCCTAAGTACATTCCGTAATCTTCGTAATCCCATCAAAATAGATTTTTAAGATATCACGCACTCTTAAGTCACACCTATCAATTCGCCATAGCCTGCTTTATTAACTATTTATAAAATTTTAATGAAAATCCCAGAAAATAATCCCTTTTAATGAATTTAAATCGAATAATTTTTTTTCGTTTCCGCATAATTTTTATTTGTTTAACTCGAAAGACCCAAAATTTGAAGTTGTTAATTTTCCATCATGACTCTCAATCGCTAAAAAGTAGTTTGACCTACTTTTGTGATGATTATGATTTAGAAATGTCATGCTTTTATTTTTTTTCTTTGCATACTTCATAGAATTTTTCATGATTCTAATTCAACATTTTTTTTACGCATAACACTGATACATTGGTAGAAATGCTGATATTTTCTAACAACCATCTATTTAAATATACGTCAGTTGTTTTATATATTAGAGATTTAAATTTGAAAATAATTCCTTTATTTTGGCAAAGTTTCCAATATTCTAAAAAGGGAACCTGAATTCGAAAATAATATCAAAAGGTTTTTCTTTTTTGGTTCAAAGAATTAATCACTTTTCTCTTATTTTCATTTTTTTCCATTATTACAATGTCTCAAGTTTGCTACTTGAAATAAAATTCGGAATAATCATGAATTGAAGACTATAATATATCGTACTCATTCATTTAAGAAATAAAAATATATGAATGTTCCTTTTGAAGTTATTCATTAATAACTAATAGAATTAATGTTATAAATGCCATAATAAAATGCATATATTTTAGTATACGTTGTTGCAAAATCTTGTAAGTATCATTTTAATTGTTATTCTTTTGTTTTGAAGTACTTCCTACCTTTAGTAGTATATTCATTTTACTTGACGCATAAATAAATGTAGTGTCATCTGATACTGAATTTGAGAAAAAGCTGCTTTTAGAAATTCATAAGGCTTATAATAATGAATTATATATTAATAACAAAAAAATTATAATATAAAATATTCCGTTTTTAATAAAAAAATATAAATTATCTTAAAAGCTATTTTTATCTTATATATTTTCAGTTATTTTTCTGAACGATAAATGAATTTATACGTTGTTTACAACATACCTCTGACATTGTAATAAACTTCATATTCCGGTTGAGTACTCTGCGCAGCCTGTCTTACATTGCAGCCACTAAGTTCTAGCGCTTTCTGCCAGGAAATTCCTGTTAAAACTGTTACATTCATTTTTCTGTCTCGTTCCTATTTAAGTAATAAAATAAATGAGTAGGAAAATACAAATAGAACAATGAACACTTCTTGATATTTTCACAAATAAACTATTTGTAACACAAATAAAAAAAAATATTTTTAAATAAATGATTTTGACTTGATTTAAAAATAATTTCTATTAGATTTTCGCAAAAGTTAATTCATTATTAAGATAAGTAGAGAGAAATAAATAACAAAATTTTTATTTGATAATTAAATTTCTATTAATATTAAATGTCGTATCTGATAAATATAAAACGATTATCGAGATCGCTTTTAAGATGATAAATTTTGACTTTAAAAATATATAATTGAGTACAAAATTCCTAAACTTTAGAAATTACCCCTTAAATATATTATGAATATATAAAGTTATATAATTTGTTATATAATTTGAAATTTATATATAGAGAAAATTATATTAAGAAAATTGCTAATTTATGGTGGACTACAATATTGGGAACTCTTTTATCGAATTATTTATATTAAATATAATATTACCGTGATTAAAAAGAAATCTGAAAGCTAGATACTTCTTTCCAAATTAAAAATAAAATGAATATATTTTCCTATAATAAATGAAAAAACTCAAACTATTATAAACAAAATGCTACAAAAAAATTTGGGAAAGTTCTGGTTACTTTGTTCATTTATTTCAAGCGATATTTCAAGAAACAAAAATGTTTTAACAAATCTTGCTCGCCATAAGAATTATCTTTTAATAATACACCGAGAAATCATTTTTCACTGTTACAGAAAATAACATTCTTGTAAGAATTATTGGTCCAAGGAAATATGAGAAATAAACTAATCACAAATGACTTTAATAAATCAGCCATGAAATCGCAGACTACCTATAATTTATTCGTTGAAAATATTGAAAAAGATAACACTTTCTGAGATATTCATAACTTCTATTTATATCAAAATAATGACAGCTCGAAGAGAGAGAATGTTATTCGAAATTTTTAAAACATAATTACACAAAATTTTGAAATTTCGAGTCATTACAATTTCGAGTAAAAGAAAGGAAGCCTTCTAGTAATTATTGAACATACAATGAGAAATAATTTTTCGAAAGAATAAGTTTACTTGATGAGAAACATGAACTAGTATTCCATCATTAGCAGCAAATATAAAATCGCATTGAATTTTAAAGTTTGTCATTCATTTTCATTCTCCATTTTAAATAATAGACTCTAAAATTAATTTCGAAATTTACTTGTAAAGGAATGCAGATTTGGAAAGATAATAAAAAAGAAAACTTACTTTATATATAAAATATTCCTTTCATTAAATTGCAGTTTTAATTGAAATGCGATCAAATATCCAATTTTAATCATCTCCGGTATTTCTGTAATTATTTCGAAATATAATGGATGTAGATGTTGGTATGTGTTCATTGAATCGTCTATAGAATACTTTGGGAAATGGTGTAATTTTCTATTACTAAGTGGTAATGAGATAGATATTTGCTGAATTGTTTCATCTTTAATTCTTGATTATATAAATTGGGTGTTTTTCTAATTATTTTCGATATTTAATTTTTAAACCATTAGCTAGGGATAAAATTCCATTTACGATAGTATTTCACACGACAAAATCTTATTTCATGTTATTAGGATCAATAAGTGTGCTGCTAAAAATTAAGAAATGTAAATTTTTATATAGTTATTAAAAATATTGGCCTGCTAATAATATTCCAATAAATATTCTTAATATAATAACTTTAAATAAAAAAAGGAATTCCATTCTTCTACTGTTAAAGTTGACCAAGTTATGAAGCTTTGAATTTCAATAGTGAATATTTTAAGTGAACCAACTGCGATCTCAAACAAGATCCGTCCGGTGATTAGTTGATCTTTCTCATTACAGCCATTGAATTGGTTTAAATTGTTCTAAAGTAGTGGTGCTCAAAATTCTATAGCTGTACCAGTTTTAATTGTAGAAAAGAGCAACTTTTTTTTTATTTAAAATGTTAAAGTGTTAAATACATTTTATAAACATGATTAATAGAAAACTGATAATTATATTAAAATTTAAGTTTCGGAATTTTTTCAGCAACGCTTTTGTTAATTCAAACAAATTAAAATATAATAATTTACATCATTTAATCACTTAATCGACCTACCATTGAAGCATATGGGGCATTATTTTTTCTCAAAATAATAGGCTGAAATTAAATCTTTCCAAAACGCTATAATTAGATACAAAAATTATATATAATGCATAAACACCTCGCATATTCTACGGATTCCGAATTGAATCAGTAAGACAATATATTTCTTAAAAGAAAGCTTATCTAACCAGATTATACAAATATTTAAACCAATTTTTTCATTTGAAAGTGCTTCAGATATAAAGAAACTAAATTCCGCTTTCAGTTTTCGTTAATTAAGCATTGAGTTTATGATTTTACGCACGCACGTCACCTTTGCTAATTTATTCATAAATGTGGTTTAATCCATTACTTAGCACGCAGTTTAAGTAGTAGTAGTAATAGCAAGAATAAGCTTCGCTTATAAAAAACAAAACCTTTATTGATAAAGCATAATCTCACATGCAACCAGCATCAGTGAGTAAGAAAGTATAAGTTAATTCGAAACTGACAATACAATCTCTATATAGTCAAAAATTAGTTCGCTTCTTAAATTGATGATTGATATATTAGCGCCGCCACAATAAACAATAAAGTCATTTTAGATCACTGAATATTGCATCGGTTGCGTGTTCAGAAGAAAAAAAATATCCCGTCGCATGCCAGTTCCTTTCTGTCATCTGCTTTCTTAATGGTAAAAACACGAAATTAGTTAAAATTCACAGACGAATTTGTGAAATGCAAGGAGAGGAAAATAGAGCAGACGTTTCAATGAAGGCGTGAAAAAAGTTCACGAGGAAGAAATAGATGGTTGGCAGCCTTTGATTGATGAGGATATGTTTGCAGTGATTTAAAAGAAGAGTAAAAATAATAGAAGATTCACTATTACGACACTATGAATGCGTTTTCCTCACATTTCAAGTTGACTTTTTCATCATCACAGGCGGCATCGCTCAGATAACTGCGTCATTAATGGCGGCAATTGTACTAAAAATAACTTAAACATTGTATTTCATTATTCAGTGAAGGTGTTTTTTAAATAATCGTTTCCTTTTTTTTTCAATTGTTATTTAATGGGAAATAGTTTCTGAATACCTCTCGTTTATGGTTGTTTTAATGTATTTTAAATCAGCTATTGGAGCATAATTAAAATAGTCCTACTATCCTAATTTACATTGTATAAAAATATACAGGTTTTGTTTTTTATATTACTGAAAACATATATTGTGAGGACAAACGGATTATTGATATAAATTCATTGTAAATCAAAATTCTCAAAAAGAAAATAATTCTATTAAATACATTAAAAGGTCTTGGAATTTTATGATATCTGGAGTCAAAATATTTTTCTCAAAATATGATAATTTCTCCAATACAACTTTTTAATTAATCTAGAATACCTGAATTTAAAGACACGTATATACTTCTTTATTTTTTTTTTATTTTTTTTTTGCTGATCCATCCCGCACTACAGATACTGCGAAGGTATCAAAAAATTAAGATGAAAAGAAATATTAAAAAAATGTTTTTTCCTTTTCTGAGATTGCAGTGAATTTGCTAAATAATTTAATTAAAGCTTGAGATTTAATGTTAGTTTCTGCATGAAACCTAGGTGTTTCGGATTTGAAATTCAAAAGTTTAGTTTAATCCTAAATTAAATTTGTATGAATTCAGCAATGAAAATAAGGGTAAATAATTCTATAATTTCTGAAGATTATTAAAAAAATATTGCAATATTTGAAATATCTCTGCATATTATATATTTATCTGAAAAGTTTTGTAATAGTTTATTTATCTATTAAAGCTTTCAATTCTCTTACAAAAAATTCTATTAAACTCTGGATCGACTTTACTCGACTCGACAGGTCTATAGAACTGTGGATTTTTGTCAGACGGGCAATTTCTTGGCGAGTATAAACTGACTAGACCGAGAAGAGAAATGAAATAATAGTAAGAAATTCGAAAATCTCTTAAACGGAAAACAAAAAAAAGAAACACTATTGTTTAATATTTTTAGTAGTTAAATGAAATGTAAACGATAAAAAAAATTAATGCATATATTTATTACAATATATATAATGATAATTTGAAATTTTCAAAAATTACTTGACAGTGGAATTTTTCAAAATAAATATAAAAGGCAGAAATACATTTATAATTTATTAGAAAATTGTGTCATTCTTCGATCTTTTCTTTTCGATAAATTCTTCCCATTTCTTACAATTTTTAAATCCTTTATAAAAGAGATTAAAATTACTTAAATATTTCTTTAACTTATAATTCATTCCGCAATAATTAACTAAAAAGAAGTACGAGGGCATTTATTGTTCTTCAACTGACGTGATTCAAATATAATTTATCACTTTTGGCGACCAGTTGGTTCTCCAGGATTAATGGTTGCTAAAACTCTCACTTAAATGTTTCTATGTTGCTATATTTTAACAGATCTCTCAGTAAAATATTTTTAAACTCCAAATTTCAATAAACATGCATCTCATACTATTTTAGAAAACTGGCACATTTTCGTTCATTATAACATACATATTCCGAATGTCTTGTCAATATCTATATGCAACCAATTATACGAGTGTCATAAGAATGATAAGCAGTATTTAAAAATGGGTGTACTTTAATACTTTTTCACCATTGCTTGATTCTGAAGTCAAATTTTAGTTTGTAAGTAAGTATCACAAAATTTCATAATGAGCACGCCTTATACTCCTGAATCTAGTTGACATGAAAAAGTAATCTCGAATAATCATACTTTGACTACAACAATAGAAAGAAAAAAGCTAGGTGGAAATATCAATAGCAATATAGAAAACGATTTGGTTTCATTTTAACAGGGAAAATATTTTTGTAAATTGCGATTAAATTTTTCCAAAAACTGATTAAAAATAGAAAAAAAATGGCATTATCGAAAAGATGTTTTGAATGTTAAGATAATGCAAAAATCATTTCTTTGGTGTAATATCTTCAAAATTTATAGGGTAAAGTGGTAGAGTTTTAATTAATTAAAACTGTAATTTAAAATTGCAAAGGGATCGCTGCAAGATGCACATTTCCTACATACTAAAGTATATTTGTGCCAAGTTTGATAACTCTTAAGTCAAGCAATCTAGCCTGTAGAGAATGTCAACACAGACATTCTGTATATTTATACCTATAAAAAGCATTAATTTATCTTTTATTTCGTTCAAAATTTTGTTTGATTTGTTTCTCTCATTTTACCCTCATGCTTTTAAAAACCTATCTCGTGCTTTTGAATAATGTCACTCTTCAAGGATTACGTTCTATTCTGGATAGTATTTTTAAAAAAATCATCCAGATTTAAGAAGAAGATTAAGCAAGAAGATTAATCATCCAGATTAATCTTCTTGCTTTTTTGTTAATTTCCATCAGTCTTTCAATGAAATAGCAGTCCTGTAAGATGAATGCTTAAAATCACTTTCAAAGAAATTCTTCTACTTAAAAGATTTTAAACTCAAAATAAATTATACTATTCTCGTATTAGTAAAAGGAGCTCATTGTGATATTTTTGTTATTATTATCAAACCGAAAGTTACAGGTTTTATTAATTACTTTTATTCAAATTTTCTCTGGAATTTTGATTTATTTGTTCATGCTCTTGAAGTATGCTTTGTATAAATGATGCATGTATTTCTGTATAATGCAAAGTTTTGCATAAAATGACAAAAAAAAACCATGCATAGTAGAAAAATATGAAAAATTTGTATTTTCTCTTAAATCTCCATATATTCCATTTATCATCTAGACATTTTCAGAAAAAGTTTTCTCATGTTTAGCCATATTAAAAATTATATACCAAGATTATATTACAGTTTTGCTGCTATTATAAAAGGTGTTTTCAAAGAGCTCTGAAACAATATATAGAAGGAAAAAAAATCAAAGAATTTCAATGTTAACTTGGCATTTTAGCATTAACTTTGGTTTATTCTTCATAAGTCATTAAAATGCAGCAAATTTAGAATTATTCTAACTCAGTTATAAATATTACTTTATATTTAATTCACTAATTTCAAGTTTAATTTTAAATACAGCATTTTTAAGAGCAAATAATACAACATGCATACAAAAGACATATATTAATAATATATGTCTGCTTTTACATTTTATTGTATACAAGCCTACATTAAAAAACGCATCTTCTAAAAATTTCTTTTACTTTTAATATTTTTAGCTGATTTCTATTCCAAACGAGAAGTGCTAGATGTGAAGCAAGTTATTACTAAGGGTTCCCTCGATTTGCATTCTGAAATCCTCGTTTTAAAAAGAAACCCTTCCTAAAACTTCCCATTAGTACAGAATTTACACCGCCTGGTTGGGCCGGTTGAGTAGTGAGAGGGTTAAGAATAAAACTTTGAACAATATTTTCAGCATAATAGTTCCATAAGTTATTTCGTTTGTAAATTAAAACATTCCTTGTAATTACATGAAACCATTGGCGGCTTGATTATAAAGTTGCAGCACTAGTAATAGACCCCCTGATTTTAATTTTTAAATTTCTGTTCCCGTTTTTAATCATTTTTGCTTTTATTTCCACTTCCAGATTTCAATGACTAACGAAAGTGGAAGGGAAAATCCCCTAAAAACAAAAATAAAGGAAAACAATCAACAAGTAAAAGAAATATAGGTTATGACCGCAAAGTGAATAACTCTCAAAAGCTTCAAAATTCTGTCACTAAGCAGAGCTGAGAGAGGCGACAATCAAATTTTTCTTTCTTTGAACTTAAAGATAATAGAGCTATATTTCCACAATTCTGATTCTGTTGAGAGCCACTGATACTTTTTTTTTCACTCTAAGATCATCATCATTACTTCGACGTATTTTTTCTTTCTCACATTAGCTCCGTATGAACTTGGATTTTGCTTCACGTTATCTCTTATCTTTTAAACCAATTTCGTTTATAAAATATTTATTTTTCTTTTTTGAAAATTACCCTTGGGGAAAGAATAGGAATTTCAAAAATATGAATGTTTTTAAGAATATTATTCAGTTAAAAATATTCTATGCTGACATCGACCATTGCTAAAGGTAATAAAAAGATTAATCATTAGATATCTACGAAAAAGAATCACAGCTTTTGTGGATCGAAAAATTAAGTAAAAAAGTTTATTCTGGATATGAACGGAACTTTTTTAATTAGACAAACAAGACGTTTGTACAGCACTGCTCGTTTCAAATCTACTGCCACTGCATAAAACAAATCTATAGTTTTTATTTTCTTATACCTGACATTATTTATCATAATACAAAAAAAACTTTTCGATAAATGCTTTGAAAACAATTTTATTCTAATTTATATATGGTCATTCATTTTAATTCTTGCACTCAAGATTCTTTTTATAATTTATAAAGCAATTTTAAGCATATGAATATAATATTTCTACATCCTTCTGAGGATTATAAATAAAATAAACTAGCCTGAATGTTCTATCTTTATCTTCACGTATATTTAGACAATGTAGCATCTTGTTTTCTTTTCTCCTCATATTTTGACCTGCGTCCGCTGATCTTATAGAATTGGTGGGATAATGTAGGGAGGGAAGTTATTAATCCTCGAAGGTCATGAGAACATGCATAACATTAGTGCTCCCTTTCAACTTCCGTTTGTATATACAAAATGTGGCGTGTTTTGAGTTGCGTAATACGATAAAGAAAATTGAGTAGGTGTTGTGGATATTTTCATTTCTATCGACTGGCAGATATCTACAATTTTGTCCACAAAGTCACTTACGAACGAACGAATGCTTTCTCTTTTGACAGATATAATCCCTAATTTACATCTCATCAACAATTCTGATGATAAGATGTATGTGTAAAATCATATATGTAGATGCATATGTCTTCTGTATATGTCAAAATCCATGTATGCAACTCTTTACATTTTTGAGTTGTTGTGTTGGCTTCCATACGAAAAAACAGGCATACTTCTTTCCCATGAATTTCGTTTTCTAATTTGGATGAAAATCTTCAAATATGATGGTAAGATTACATACTAAATTTTAATGCATTTTTGAATAACTGGAAGACAGATAAAATTCCAAAACATTTGCTTGATTTCTCCAACATCTCGAGATCAGAATTTTTGACAATTACAATACTTTTTATTTACCTCCTTCGTATACCAAATTGTAAAAACGAGCTGAATAATTTTGACATTTTTTTGCACCAAATGTCCCGAAAATGAGTTGCAAATATTAATATAAAAACTAAGCTTTATAAACTTTTAAAAACTAAGCTAAACTTTTTTTCGTTTTTTTTATTTAACGAAATTAATCAACGTGTATATGAAATGCTTAAAAATTAATCTTATTCATCATCATTTAATATCCAAGCTTACTTTAACCACTAAAATGGCTAAATATGGGAAGAACGTTGAAACATCATTTTTTCCCCAAATTGTAAGGAAAGCAGGTCATGCTACTAATTATTTTCCAGAAAAAAAAATTAACTAAATCAAATGATCTGAAAATAACCTTCAAGCTGCTACTTTACAGTGCAACTGCCCAAGCAATTTATGCATACTCCTGTGTAACTACAAATTAACCTCTCTTTTAGGCACAAATTAAGAGGGATGTATAGCTTAATTAACACTTTAAAGCTACCTTTCGAAAACCCAAGAAAGTAATAAGCGATCATTATCACGGCCAGCCATCTATTGCAATAATTAATAGCTGAAGCCGCTTTTAAGTCTGCCTTTCCTTCCTTCAGCTTCTGCCTCAATTACAATCATAATTCTAACCTTTACATCTTCGCTAAATATGTCGTTTGATACTGCAGTTTGGTTGTTTGAGCTAATAGACTTCCTCATAGTGCTTTAATTACGATTTAAATTTAAATAAGTTGATGTAACATCTTAAATGGCAGTGTTTTTTCAGAAAAATTAAAAATTAAATAGAAAAAATTTAATAGTATCAATTTTTTTTCATAAAGGATGGTGTTTTCTTTGGACATTTTCACTTCAGCCTTTATTTCGTAGTATTTACATCTTAAAATATTTACGGGTGATAATTCATCTTTAGGCTCTTAGCTTTTGAAATTGTTGCCATTTCTTTTAATACCTGATTTAATTTTGTTTTATATTACAGCACTTTTAAATTTTAAAACACCCAATTTGCATATCATGCGATTTTTTATCAGTTTTTCCTTAATGAATAAGATTTTATTTTATTTAATAAATTCGTTAATTTTTATTGTATTGTTAATATTTCATAGGGCCAGTGACAAAGTCATAATTTTTAAAACACGCTGAAGTACACTTTCTTTTCGCTTTGTATTTTTAAAATACTAAGTTTTGGCCATTTTTTTTAAATTGTAATATCTAGAATTCAGATATTTCTTCCCTGTTACTATTTATTGTCGTATTGACAAGACTAAAGATCCAGATCCTGGACTCTGAATATTTCATTAAAAAAAATTCTAGTAATAAGATTCCTAAAGGATTTTTTTTCCTTTATTTTAGGAATCTGTGGATTTTACGGACCGCAAAACCTGATCCAAACCAAAAATAATTTTACATAAGTATTAACACAACCAAAAATATTTCAAATATATATATTTATAAGCTCTTTGGTATTCCATAGAGTTCACAATTCATTGTGAGATATCTAAAAATTATTTATTTGTATATTATCTATAATAATTAGAATTTTATTTTTAGAAGGAATTGGTATTAAGAAGTCTACGTAATTAAGTGGTTCTAAAAATTAAATTTAGAAATAAAAAATACAAAACGAATTTATATCTGCGGTATAAAAATAGCGACAAAAGTAGGACTCTAACTATGTAAACTAATATTTTATAAAGGAAATTATGTTTGTCTTAAACACGAATAAAATGCTTAGAATTTTGAGTTCAAAAGATACAAATTAGACCAATTTGCATCTATCTGCCTATTTAATCTGTGAGCCCCTTTTCTCAAAAAGAAAAACATGCTTTATATACCACGTCGTTCTCGAAACCTTATGCAACCGTTATATATTTAGGTTGTGTAGTTTTAAATTTGTATACATAATTTTCTTTTTCTTTTATCAAATTTAATTGCTTAATAATTTGTACCCTAATGCATCTCAAATGATAGCTTTATATTTGCTTATTTGAAAGTCGCAGTCTATTAAAAAGAAAAATTAAATGAATGGACAGTAATGCTGTTTTCTCATCTTTCATTATTCTAAAGCCCCCTCCTCCTTTTCAATTTTTACAAAAAATTCTAAATGCTTTTTTTTTCGCATTGACTACTTATAAATATTTTTTTTTAATATCACTTAGAGTTTTCCTTCTTCTAATCAGAACTCACCCAATCTAATTTGGACAGATAAATCTAGGAACAAAAATTCGACAAGACATAATATATGCAGTACACATAAAAAATGCTGAATGAAGAAAATGAGTAAAATTCATACTAAACAAAAACAAATCTTTCTAAAACTTAATAATCTGACCAATTTTGTAAAATCTGAAATAATTTTACGCACATTTTATCATATTGAAACTTTGCATCTTACTTTAGTCTATATCCAAGACAAAAATATTAAATCTTGGCAACCAGTCCAAAACTGGTGTAATAGCGATCTATCATGTAAATCCAATTTTAATAAATATTATTTTCTATTAAAACCAATTGTATAGATTTTAATAAATTCATTAATATAATACAAATCTAAATAATTTATTTTGTTGAAAGTAATATCATGCCTATTTTTAAAAATCAGCTTAATTATCATTTTATCTTGGATTGGTTTCGGATACTTCACTTAACAATTTCCAAATTTTAAAAATTCGCACTAGCTGAATTTATTTCATGAAATGTTTTAAATCGTCATTGCTACACATTATAACAAATCTTTTCAACGAAAATTTAAGGTGATTTTCTTTATTTCTATTACCAAGAAATCTCGTGGAAATGCGTTTTAAATCCGCAAGAGCGATGGAATCTTTAAAAGTAATGGATTTTTCTTCACATCCTGTGGCTTCTATAAGAGTTGTGAATGTTACCACCGTATGGCATGGTATGTAATGTTACGAACACAATACTTCATTTGTATTATATAGTTTATTTTAGATTGGATTTTTTGGACTTGATATTTTGTTTGTGTAGTTTTTTTGAATAATTATAATATATTCTTACATTAGCTTGCTGCTCATGTGATTCATCCTTTATTAAAAATGATAAATGGGAGCTACATTAAATTAACAAAAGTTTTCATCACATTTTGTAAGTAGGACATAAGATTCTCGTTGCAGTTTTTAGACATTTTGATTCTTACATTTGCTTTTAAAACTAAAAAAAAACAGTTTTAAAATTATGTAAATCATAAAATAAAATAAGGGATTATTTAATGCAATATCGAGTATATTTTTAAGTTGTATTTTAAAAAAGTCTTTCCAAAATATTAGGAAAAAAGTTACAAAACATAATGATATTTTTAAATTTGTTTCATATATTTGATTTTATCCAAAAAAAATATTTATATTGATTTTCGTCCTTAAAGGGAAAGTGGACTTTGAAATAAGCGAAAATATGAAATTTTATTTTTATTGTTTTATTATCAAAATAACTGTTTATATTCAACTAAAATAATATTATAAAATGTATTATTCAGTAAAATGAATATTTGCAGAGCCTAGAGAAAGAAAAACACATTTTAATGACTTTCCTCAAAATGATATTTAAATTCAATTTAAATACCTTTGAAATGTTCCAAGTGCCTTAATTTTTGTAGAAATTAAATAAAATTGATAATAAAGATTTCAGTTAAATATTAAAAGAACAAAGTACGCATTTTATGTTTCGAGTTTTTTTTACATTGTTAAAAGTCAATTTTAGTTTAGAAAAACATAAAATGCTTATGAAAATTCAGAGAAATGCATAAAAATATTTTTTTTTAAAAATTAGCATTTAATTGGAATTACAAAATCATACACAGTTTTGTTCCGATTAAATTTATAAATAGCAAGAAAAATTAATAGAAAAATTTAAAATTAAGTCAACTGAAATATTTTGAAATTTTTCAAAATTATACATCAAATTAAAAAAAATAATGTATTTTATTTAAAAAAAATTTTTTCAGATATTTGATTTATTTATATTTTAATATATATGCATAAAAATTTCATAACCCTAAGTGAATAATACACAAAAGTACCTATTAAAGCCCACAGTCCCCTTAATAAATATGGTTAATCATTTAAAAAATTGTAAATTCAATTTAACCGCCCAGCTTGAGTACTAAACGTCATACCTAAAAATTAAAAAAAATGCCTTTATTTCCTTATCAGTTTCGTGAAAATATGACTATATTTTAAAAACTGTACCTCACATACCTTCTCTATTTTGATACTTTTTCTCGAAAATATTCTAAATATATTCTATATACTGTTCTAAATTTGGGCTGTATACAATTCTTTTCTATTCAAATAAATTTTTGAGGAAAAGAAATGTCCTTGTAGAAATAAGCTACCATTTCCCAGGCAAAGATCCGGTTTCCAGCAGACGGAAATCCTCTCTAATCTGTTTCAGATCGCAATAACCACGTAATACCTCATCTTTATATAGTATGACGTATCCATCATCCTTAGCTCATACTATTTGTCTATCCGGATGCACAACAGTAACATTATCCGTGTTAAAGAAATAAGAAATACAGAGAAATATGTTTTTTTCCTATCTAAAGAAAGGAAATGAGACATCGTTTGTGGCTACATATGGATTCGATTTAACTTAGGAATAAAGGGAGAAAGTAAGCCCATCTTATTCATAACGTTTTTCTCTGTCATCGGAACCCTAAAACATATTTTTTTTTTGTATATTATTTAAATGGGTGTAATGAAGAGCAAGCATATGCTTGTTCTACTGGTATCGAATTCTAAACATATTTGTTAATTCAAAGTGCATTGGAATTGATGCGTTATTACATGCGCTGAAGAAAATTTACTTTTCTTTTTATGTCATTTAATGTCGACTGGATTTATTTTTTTAAAAAATAAAAAAGACCGATCCATTTTATTACGTGATTATGCGAAATTATATATACAAATTTTAAAGTGTAATTATTGAATATCTTTTATACTTCTGTATATTTATACTTTATACATACTAATTTAAAGTATAAATAAGTTAAAGTATATATATTTTTGCCATTCATAGAAAAATAAATTTTGGTTAAAATCACTATTAAAACTTTTTAATATAAAATGTATTTCAGTGCGCGAATTTCTAATAATGATTCGAAATACATTTAATAAGTAATGGGCTGACATTCCTATTGTTGTTCATTATGAAAATAAAAATATATCTAATTTTAGTTCGTCTGGTATTAAGTCGAAAGAATGCTAATGAGCACACAAATAAACATCTCAATGAACTGACATATATATATATATATATATACCTTGACAATTAATAAAATTGTTAATTTTAATTTTTTTATTAAATTCACTGAAATTTTCCTTATATTTATGGTAACTGTGAACGAAATGTAAAGAAAACTCTGTTCAAGAAATTAAATTCCATTTGAATACAAGCCGCTTTATTTTTTTTTCCTTTTATATATGTACAGAGATTGATTTTGATTTTGTTCCAAAATGTCACTTCACATTCTTTTAATATACATAAGCTGCTTCACGCACATTTCAGTGTTGAATCCAAGAACTTCTAATATTTGCTCAGAATTTTATTTTCAAGTTCCGTATATGAGAGGTTTATTTTATTTATTTACTTATTAGCGTCATAATATTTTTGAATGTCTTTTTTTCCGAGAGATTGAAATCAAAATCTTACGCAGAGTTATAATTTAGTCATAAAATAAACTTAGTCATAATTTAGTCGGGTTTTTGAGTTTCAGAGTTTACATACATGCGAAAACACGGACGGTAAACATTTAACGGAGTTAGTTTAAATTCTGATAAACATCTATACTTTCAGATGCTGGACACCGAGCTCTTTATGCTTTTTAATAATCATGTTCACTTATCTTCGGACAATCAGGCAAGTTTCCTATAAACAGATTTCGTTTAAACTTAAATAAAACAAAACAAATTTGATGTAAAGACCACATACCAAATTCCATTTATCTAGTTCAGATCATTTCTGAGGTAGACAGATAGATTTCCTAATTTATTTATTTATTTTGGCATCAAGATGGTCTGAAATGTGTAGATTCATCAAAACATCGAATTCGAAATATATAACATCCTTTATAAACGTCAGAAGTAATAAAATGTAAGGTAAAAGTCGAATTCATAAAGGCAAATTTGGCTTTATTTTTTTAATTTTTCAGATAATTCTTGCGTTACAATTAAATGAAGTATTTCGAACTTTAACATTAATTTTGCTCATTTTTTTATTTTTTTTTTCCGCAAACCTCTTTTAGATTGTCTTAGGAATGTAAAGAATTATGAAATATATCTTCTTCTCAATGTCATCCTCCTTAGAGTGATGACATTTAAATTAAATATAAACATTAATTAAGGCTTTTGACTATTAATTAATCAATGACAGCTATAAATTACTAATGATGTCAATTGAAATTTGTTTTTGAAGAATAATAAATCAACACATTTGATAATTAACACAGCCACAAAAAAAAGTAATTTTAAAAATTGTTCCATTTAGAATTAATTACCGGTTCTTCATTTCACACATGCTAAAATGTGTCAGCTTACTCTTCATTTATTGAATTTTTAAGGTCAAGATATTTTGTCAGATTTTAAAGTCATACATACTTCAGAAATTCTTGAGTTGATAAGGAATGCTTTCAAACTGCGGATATTTGGATTAAAAATGGTCGATAGCTCACACGATTTAAATACTTTTATAACCGAGTAAAAACATAAACATATATAAGATCTGCTGCTTATAAGGTCTTAATAAAATAACGGTAATGATTTTCATATCTTTCGAACCCTTTTACGAAAAATAGTTAATCAAAAGTACCCTCCTTCTAATTGAGAAAGGGAAACAGATTAATGGAGAAAACTCTTATATATCCAGTTTGCATTCCATTTAACAGATATATTATTGTTTTATTGGATATTAAAAAGAGCGGCATGCTCGTGGATGTATAAGTAATTAACGATGTTTGCTATAATAAATTCATTATTAGTGGGATTTAGATTGTTCATTTGTGATATATTGCTTCATAACTATATAAATTTTTATTATATGCAAATATAATTGCATATTTTCAGAATTCTAATGTTAAATATTTCTTACTTTTAAATTTGTATAAATTACAAATAGATGTGGAGAAATTATATTTTGAATAAAGTACTGAAAAATTCATTCTAGAAAAATTCATACATCAAAGAACATCATTCCGTTCCTCTAAGAAGTTTATTATAAATATAATTATTTTTTTAGAATCGCCAAAGATAATCTTCCTCGAGCGTGAATGTATATAAAACGGGTAAAACTGATGAAGAAAGTAAGTGAAAACGGTTTTTGACCACAGGAATCAGAAATAGAGCATATGTGTTTTGTTTGTGAGAAACTTGCATCTCCTCATCAGACTTTAATTGAAATTAAAAAGAGTTACTAAAAGTTATGTAGTTAAAATAGAAAAATACATATGGTGCTTAGAAAAAAATAATCGGATTTTAAAATTATATAATTTCAAATATAATAATGACATTTCTCTCCGATTTAAATTTAGTTCAGTCCCACTAACTTTATATTGGTCTACTTAGAAGCAACATTAGGGCTATTTCGGGACAGACCTCATCCATCTGAATCGTTGGTCAAATGACGAGGACGGTACATGGACTGGCATCCCAATCCTTTTTTCTAACCTTCAACATTACACCAACGGGAAGAAATTTGGTCCAAAGTTTACTGTGTACCAGAACTATTTACATGGCGATCTTCAATGGAATCGATTTTCAATCCTGAATTACTCTGATTCTGAAATTTATTTACAGGTAGAAGGTAAAAATGGTAAATGTTAGTTCTATGTCTTCACTTTTCTCCATGAGCTACCAGTTACAGCTCAAGCAAATTCTCATGTCATGCTATAAAATGGCAAAAAAGGTTTATTCTTTCAAGAGAAACTGTATTAATGATAATTTTGTCCTTTCTACGTGTTTCTAAAAGTCTCGGGATCATACTTCTTGTGAATTATGCCTTTTGTATTACTTTAAAGTACTCTATGTGTACGTGCAATAATTGTCCATTACAAAGAATGAGTTTCAGAATCGTATTGCTAAAGTTTTCATGAACATAGACAATGACATTTCCCAACGTCTCTGAAAATAATTGGAAATCCTCAAGGATTTGCGTTATTAAAATAAAAAAAGAAACTTTTTTTAATTAACAGAGAAAAATAAATGTTTTCGTTTCTTATTAGATTTTGTTTATTCTGATAGTTGTAATTGTTTTAATATAATGATAAATAAATGAAAAAGATTATTATCTAGTAATTACCTACATTATTTGATTACCTCAAAGATTGAATAAATCAATTAAGTATTTGAAAACGCTCAATTATTACATTGAAAATTTGATTTGATAGTTTTAAACAGATGTTCTGAAGAAAATGGGAAAAAATGGCAGAAAGCTTTTGGTTTATTAATAAATGTTTATTTCAGGATAAAAGGCGTTTATTAAGAATTTGCTGTTATATAAATATATAATAAAAGTCAAATTTGAATCACTAATAAGAAAAAATGTTAAAAAAAGCAATATTATGTTATAGTTTCGGTGGATATTAATC
The DNA here is from genome assembly GCF_947563725.1 of Argiope bruennichi. Lineage (NCBI taxonomy): Eukaryota > Metazoa > Arthropoda > Arachnida > Araneae > Araneidae > Argiope > Argiope bruennichi. The sequence goes on from NC_079152.1 coordinate 84,941,712, forward strand.
AGGTCCATGTTGATATGAAAATATTCACAAGCATTTTGCCATTTGCTAAGAAGAAAAAGGCTCCTTTTTCTTGTAAATAGTTCAGTATAAGCTAGGGGTTTCTGTTTATATATTTTTCAAATGATTTCAATCAACCTTATTTCTAATTATTAATATTTTTTTATTATTTATCTTGATGCCGAATATTGAAATTTTTCCATAAATTAGAAACCATTTTTAAAAAATGTATGAGGCAAACTTTTCATTTTACAATATTGACATGCAAACTACTTTGAATAGTTTCATGTTAATGCTGATAATCATGGGAAAACATTTAATTAAACTGTCTATTGTCAAAAATAAGATAGTTAATTTGAGAATTTTATAATAAATGCTATATATATATATGATTAGTTACTGAAGTATTGCTTGTAATATAAGAGACCTTCTTAAATTCTATTCTTTATTATATTATATTTTTTAAATTTTTTATTATTAATTTTAAAACACTGTATGCTTCAAATAGAAACTCTCGGATTCGAGCATAATTTTTTGTCAATCTGAAATGTAATTCAATTCTAGCAAACATTGTTTTGGACGCTATTATAGTTACTTTTTTACCACTTAGTCAGGATTATTCTTCGCTTTCTTTGAAAACTTAAAATGTACTCATGAAGCGGTGCATGCATTGCTTGGTGGAGAGGGGAGGACCACAACTATAAATCTTTCTTAGATTCAGAGTAAATGTTTTCGCGTACACATGATGTTTATTGCTGCTTAGAAAGTGCTGGTAGAGCGCCAACTTTGTTGTTAGTCATTCTGATTTACAGCTTCCTTTGAGAACTTGCCGCTTTTAAATTCATTTTTGTTCAGGTAAAGTTTAGGCACAATGGATCTTTTGTCTGTCCTTTCTACTTTCACGTTTTCGAAGAAGTAGTTTGATCTTCTAATTTGTCGGAAGGTATTAGAATTTTGTTGACTTGAACATTTTTACCCAATTACTCTTGCTTTCCTTTAATACTATCTACATGTACTAGTTTATTTAACAGTAGTTATTTTAGCGCTCTCGTAGTGAAATTTTGAATATATTGAACATCAACAGAAAGTATTTCTGAGAACAAATTAAATACGTAAATTCAGTTCCCTATTACTAAAATTTCTGAAACATACATTTCCGTAAATCTATGAATTTATAAGTAATTTTGTATTATACGACTTCAAATTAATATTCGTGGCATTTATTTCCCAGTGCTATTTTTCAACAAATCTACTTTGTTATACAGTAATCTAATACTGAATAAAGTGAATATCTATGTTAGAAATCAGTTAATCTCCAGACCCTAGTTAATCTGGACATTAACTAGGGTTATCTTTTAAAATGCGGAAAATTGTTACCTAACAATTACCTACAAATTGCCTAGATAATCTACGAATTACCTAGATAATCTGCATATTACCTACTAGGCACTCGTTGAAGGGAAAATAGGATCCTTGTTGGTATAACAGCAGCGTTTCTGCACACTTAAATTAAATGTTGTTTATTTATTTTTGATATCTAAAGAACCAAGTTAAGACAATCGAACAATCAACACATTAATTGATAGAATCAATCATCAGTCATGTGAAAAACTTCAATACAAAGAATCAAACGGTTTAAAATATTATTGCAATTAAGGAAATTGACATGATGTTATTTATTTTTCGACATCTAAGGAATCCCGTTAATACAATAGAGCAAACAACAACTGATTCACTTTGATAGAATTAATCATCAATCAATTGAAAAACTATAATACACAGAATCAAATGGTTTGACATATTATTACAATTAAGGAAATGAATTTGCAAAACACCCGATAAAATCATGCTTACTTATTAGTGCAATCTAAAGATTGTTGACCCTTCGAGTCGCATAGGTATTTGTGACACATTTAGATTTCGGATCTGATTTTTTGAAACCCTACTCAGGAAGAAGTAGGAAAAGAAATGAGTGAAACAAACTTTTGAAATTTAACGATACGTAAGCCACGAATGTACACATTAACTAGTTAAAATGCGAAAAAATCTTCTATTCCGCACTTTAACGAAGCAAATTAGTTGATCTGCAGATTACCTAGGTAATCTGCACATTAACAGCTTTCGAGCTTTAACGGTAACATATACATTATATCTTAAAACTATAAGGCTATTCTATAGGTTTTAAACAAACTTCAAGGAAAAGTCAAGTATTTCAAAATAAATCAGTTTTATGGTGGAGCATAGGATCAGAAATGGTTTGAATGAGTTCTAGTAATGGACGTAGAAACGATATAAATTAATGTAAATGTAGTTCTAAAACAAGTTCATAAAACAACTTATGAATAATATTACAGAAGGACTTGAAATACACGAATATGATCACAGTAATTTTTGAGATAGATTCCTTCTTCCTTTTTCTAAATTCACATAACCTTTAGTACAAACCCTCTCACAATTCATCATCGGCGCATATACCGCTTTTGTTATTTCATGACACAAATACGCCGCCCATTTCATTAAAGCGACCTATTTGTTAAATGCATATCTGGATCTCAGGAGAACAACGTCATTCTATTATTTTATTATTATTATTTTGCGTCCTTGGATTCGATAAAGATGACTCGTTTAGTTAATATTCATTCGATTATGAGCTTGTTCTCATAACCAATTCCTTTTAGACTAAACAAATCCCTCTAATATTTAAACTTCCACTTATATCAATGACTATGTAAAACTGTTGGCAAGAGTGGTCTAACTTAAAAGATATTCAGAAAACTTTCATATGCCGTTTGTGAGAGAACTAGTCGGTATATTAAGTCTTCGAAGATTAGTAACGAAATAGAAACGATTCAATAATAAAAAAAAGTATGAAAACTTCGGACTTAAGTTCAAAATATACTGCACTCAATTGTCTGCTAATATACTTTCATTAAAATTGATAAGAAAATCGAATATCAGAAGGGAAAAAGTTTAAAACTTTAATGTTTACTTTAAAACAAATCTAAATTTTTTTTCGTCCAGGAATTTTTTGAGTAGAAAACATTTTAGCGATTCCATTCTTACATGCATGAAAATTCTTTTTCTTGGTCTCAAGTATATGTACTAGTATTGAATAAATTATGCAGATTTAATTAATGATTAGGAGAGCGATGCTCAGTTTAATATACATTTGGAAACATTTGAGGAAATGTTTCAAACTAAAATGGATTTCTGTTTTGGTTTTGTTGATTAAACTTATTCTATTAACGAATGTGCTTGAAAAGCAAAAACTGAACAGGATGGATGACATTTTTTAAACTTCACTCATCCTGTTCAGTTTTTACTGCAGAAATAAGTGGCCTTTATGAGCTTTAAAAGAAATTTCTAATAACTTGGATAAAATTTTATCATCTATACGGACTCTCGCGCATTTTGCATTCTCTAAAATCATGTCATCCTCATATCGTCCTTTGGTTTTAAAGGTCTTAGATGTTTTTATAAATTAATTTCTCGTAGTTATACTATTTTATTTTGTTGGATATCATCCCATGTTGGAATTTTAGACAACGAAGAGGCAGACAAGGCTGCCAAAATGGTGACTTTTTCAATCTCTACTACTATTTCTGTGGACGATATAAAGAAACATATTAAAATGCTTCTTTACTCTAAATGGTAGGAGATAGTTGGGCTTGGAGACAAACAACAAACTTCATGTTATAAAACCCCATATGCAACTTTGGCCCTCATTAGCGAACAGAAAAGTAGATACTATTTTAACTTGTTTAGGCACTGGACACAATAGATTTATCCCTATCCATTTATTATTAGGGGAACAACTACCACTGTGTTCGAGATGTCATTGTCAAATATCTGTTCAACATATTTTGTCAGATTGTTCAAATTTTAATGTCCTAAGTTTACAGTATTTTCAAAAGTTTAGCGCTCCATTATCTTTCTTGCTTGATAAGATACCTCATGTCCAAATGTTTGCATTTTTAAAATCCATAAAGTTTTATCCATTTATTTAAATCTTAATTACAATTTAGAGTTTCTTCTCATATTCCCTTTGATGACTGTTCGAAAATGATATAATTTTACCTATTCTTTGGAGCAGCATGGTCAACATGATGACTCTTAAGCCAGAAAACCTCAAACAAACAATATAAAGCGTTTCGTAGTCTTAAAACTCTACTTAAATGTCTCGATACGGGACAGGGTCTTACAAATTCTGCTTTAGGGAAATAATTTACATTACTTCCCTAAAGATAGATGTTACAATTACATCTATAATTTCATAAATAATGGTAAGTGCTTACCACTTGTACTTCAGTATGATGCTTGAGCATATCGAACATAGATTTCGGCAATTCAATAGTCTGATGTAGAGTGCAGTTCACGTATACTCTTAAATTTGCAGGCGAAGATTCTCTAGGATCAGGAACATATATAGCGATGTGTTCACCAGCTGATAAATTTCCTGGAATCTGATACTTCCGTTCTAAATTATGAGGTCCATTTACTGTTAGCAGCACTGAAAAAAACATAAAAATTGCACATCTTATTCTCCAGAATCCAAGTCTCATTTTAAAGATATTTTACAGTGGCTAATAAAACTTTGTTTCAGAATCTTCGATTAAATCGATTAAAATCGATTTTAACTTTCAACTAGCACATTGGAACATTTTATAAAAACATTTAAGCTAGTTTGATTTTTTAGCATACACCATAGGTGTACAAAGGGAAGATTTTTCAAAATGTCATATAAAAATTTCTTCGTACTTAAATGAATATTTATAAAAAGAATATATCCTTTCGCTTAAGTAAATATGAGTTCCATGTGCAAAACATGTAATCAAATGTCGATAGTTTTTTTAATTGAGTTTCTCACTTAATATTAAATATTCTGGTGAATCTAAAAACTTTCATTTTTCTTTTTAAAATTCATTCTCGACTGAAAAGCTTTTAGTTAGTGTTGAATACAATATTTAACGAATTATTTAATAAAGAAGATTTCAGAATAAAAGAATTCTTTCTTCAAAATTTAATATTTATAATCGAGAAACTTTCTTATAAAGAAAAAATTTTCTTTTTCATTTTTCTAAGAATATAATTAAAAAATTCGAATAATTTAATTATCACATTGTGAAAAAGGAAAGAATGTAGAATGAACGAGATTTTCTTTTCGCTTTGCTTAATTTATTTATGTTTAAAGCTTAATTAAGATATTCAGAAGAATTCAGTTTACAGATTTTTGGAACGATTTCAGGACAGTTTAATTAATGTTTAAATGCTAATGTAAAGGTTATTTTTAAAATATGCGATCTGACAGCCCTTTTTTCATGTACTAGAACTCTTCATTGTTATTTCTATGATAGGAAGATAACAATTTTCTTAAACTTCCCAGGAGTCATGATTTCCATTTCCCTGCCATTACATTCCAAAAGTACTGTCCAGTATTTTCCATAAATCGTGGTGAAATTACCTTAAAAAGAGCTGTTTTCAAGAGACTAATTGCTCTGTAATCTTGGTGGAATGTCAGGAAATTCGCAAGAATGTGTTGAAAGGGTATAAATGCAATATCTTCATCAATCTTCTTTTTTTTTTCAAGGAATGCTATAGAACTTTTCGAATTATGATTTATAGCTTTGTCATGAAGTTTCACTTTTTGAATGCCACTAGGATAAAAAAAAATGGAATTTCTTCTGAAATATTGGAGGCAAATCTTTCTCTTGATTGCACGTTGAATTCATTTTAAAAAGGATTCTGTTTTCTTATTTTTAATTTCCCATTATAAGAGAAACTTGCAACAATGATCAACCCCTAAGTGAAATTTTCTTTGAATTGGTAGAACCAGGAATGCACAATTTTTTCTCTTCCTTTTAGATTGCAAATAGACCTATTTTTGCTGTAGTCATTTAGGTGAACTCATGTTTCAAGGGTGATAACATATATATTTCTATTTATTTTCTGTTAAATATTTTTCATATAAGATTCTACAAGCTGTTCTATACTAAACCAGATGCCTCAGCAAAAGCTGGTGAATATCATGTTTAATTTTTTTTAATTATAAATCTTGATTTATTATTTTATTTATTGTAACTACAAATTTATTTAAAGACTTTGCAACTGATTTCTACTTCGGATTTCTTGTTAACAAGGATTTCACTTTTGAAATATTTGAAACAGTACGAACTTATTTCGGGTTTTCGTTTGAAATCTTATTTCTATACAGAAATTATGATTGAGAGTATTTCCCTCCCTTTCCGAGAAATAATTTTGTTTATTTTGCCCTTAACTATTTAACACTATGATTTCACAACATTTTTGAATTATGGGACAAGGATATTTCTCTTCGGAAAGCCCAAAAACATATCCCTTAATTCACAGTTTATATTACAAATGATATTTTGAATAAAGAATAAATTTAACAGTAGTAGACAATATTTCTCATTTCAAATAATATGTTATTGCTAAATTTTTATTCCAAAATATATTTCTTGTTTATCAAAATCGTTCGAAAATTTGCAAATATCTTCTGTATTCTCTTATAAAAAGATTTCTCTGCTAGATTTCTTTAGTCAAAAATTGTCCTTTAAATTCTGAGAATTGATTCTTTTAAAAACTCTTTTAGTTAAAGATGGTAACAAGAAATTAATATTATTATTAGATTCATGTCAACCATTTTTAACAAGATGTTGTTGGGGTTTTTTTGCCCCTTAGAAACTATAAAATTTGATTTTCATTTTTTTCTTATAAATAAATAAGAAAGAATCAGAAAATGCTACGTATCATTTTCGGAAAATAACGTTATAAGTATCAAAAAATACCTTACGGCGTGTTTAGTTAATGATGTGTTAATAGCACACTTTAATAATTCATCGTTCCACATACTTTATAAGCGCACAGTCCCTAATTCAACATACACAAACTTCCCATCCATCCATTCAATTAATTATAAAAGAGGTGCAAACTTTTTGACCTCTCATTAACTAATGATCACATCTGAAACAAATATGCTTAATAATTTGCATGCATTTTCGATAGAAAAAAAAGGCATGCATATTTTACTCACTTCGTCCTCTGCTTGGGTCGACGCCAAAAGTTAGTCTGTAATTCGTCACATGGAAATCGATCGTCACAATGGTGTGACTGAACGGCCTGGGTCTGGATGAAGTCTCCCTAAAGAAGATTGCGATACTCGCATTTTTATTGCATAGGGCGTTACCTAAGTCTGTTGTTGTCCCTAGAATAAAAAAAAACAAATATTATGGATTATGGATTTTCAAACTCATTTCCATTCCTTGTTGTATTAAATATGCTTTGAAGGAAATTTCTATTTGGAAAAAATCGGAAATGTTCAGCTTATTTGAAGAAAGGAATATAATGTTGTCTTTTTAGTCGAAGATAGACACTGATAGAAAACGAATTATTTGTGACAAAATAGGATATATATATTAACGGCAAAGTTTGAAAAATATTGATAGAATAGCTATAACTATTTAATATTAGTGCTCAAGCAATCCTTCAAGGAATTTCGGTTCCAACTTCACTTCCCGAAGCGATAATGCGAGTTACCTGAAAGGTTACTCAAAGATAATTTCAACTCATTTCATCAGCTTGTCTCTTGGATCAACACTGATGAATTACATAGATATTCATTATCAGTTGGGAGTGGATGTTTTCAGACTACTGGCATCATTTGACTCTAGCTGATATCCAGATAGTGTCAGAGAAAGCATCACGGAAATTTCTTGATAAAAATTGGTACAACTGAAACAAACTATCAAGAAAAATCCTAAGGTTTCTTTTATTTTTGTAAAAATGGACCCTCTCCAGCCATAAAAATAATTTAAACAGTAAAACAATTTAAATTTTAATAAAAAAACACTGCTAAAAAATCAATAAACAGTTAAAAGACTTTGAAATCTTTCAACTATATTATTATTTTTCAGAGGACGTTTTCCATGGTGTTTGTTGTTTATCATAAATTTCATTGATAGAATTTCACATCATCAAATTCAAAAACATGTTTCGATTCATCTTCATGCTCTCTGACTTGCTAAATGAATTTTCCCTTTTGAAGCCATACAAAAGTCATTTCGAAACACACTTATTCATTTTGAAAAGTTTATTTTCATAAATATTAACTTTATCATAAATGCATTCCAAATGGATATGAACATTCCAAGCAAATTAATGGAATTTCTATGAGTAAATATTGTTCGAAATCAGTAGCTTTCTTTTCTTCTATTCTGTGCAAAACTGCCTTAATAATATAATAGTACTGAAAGCGATATATAGATTGATAAAGACATTTCATTTAACGTCTCTTTTAATATAAAATATTCATTTAATTTAAATTTATTAAACTAATGATGATATAAAAATTATTAAACTATTTATTACAAGATTGAAAATAATAATAAATTATTTTTTAAAATGGTTTAAGATTTTGATATTCCGAAAAATCATTGAGAGACCTATTAAATGAAATTTAAAGGAGATTAAAATCCTTAATAGAGAGTTTTCCCATAAATTAATAGGAAAATAAAGCATCTATCAGTTTACCTAAATAAGCAAATTTAAAATTTTGGGCATACTGTTGATTTCGTTTCAAAGATACTTGATGATGATATAAGCAGTGCATAACAAAATAACAAAGCTAGCGATTTCTTATTCTACCTTTACGCAGGGTAGGCTACTTGACCTTTAGCAAATTTATTATAAAATTGTTTGGATTGTAGAATGTATGGCGGATTTTTAATTAAAAATTTTAATTTTAAGTCATTAAAAATTACTCATCATTTTTCTCTGCATCCTCTCCCACTCTTCCGAAAATATTGTAGCACTAAACTGATTTTTACACCAATTTAATATTCGAAAAATTGCTTTTTTAATCATGTTAATTTTACCTATCCGGAAATTTTTGGTGAATTTTGGAATTTTTAAATATTAAATAATTTTGCGTAATTTTCATCAATAGTTTTCATTTTTACCATGAAATTCAAATCGTTTTCTTAGTTTTATCAAATAATTAATAGCTGAATATTTTTTTTCATTACTAATATCTAAGGAAGAAAGATCTCTTTTTCGTCTCCATAGTTTATATGAGGAATTGGAGAGTGAAGTTTCAGTACCGTGACAGAAAACGCGCAATTTGAAAATTGATAACCTCTACGCCTAAGTTGTTACGGCACTACGATATCATAGGATTAGACTTCACTATGAAGATTTCATCAACACAATAAACAAAAAAACAAAAAACAAAAAAAATATATTGCTTTTAAAACAATATTCAATACCTATCGCTCTTTGATATATCCATAAATATTTTAATGTGGTAAATAAGCATGCAAGATTCCATTGAAATTGAAAACAACCAGTATTCGCAAAGAATCAGATGATAATTTCTCTTGAAAGAAATTCTTTTAATAATTATTGCACATTTTGTGTTATTTCAATTCTATTTTTAAATTTAGATTAAGCATGAATTATGCACAGAACTTATTATTTATTTTTAAAAATGACACATTTTGAAAGAAATATAATAATTTAAAATTTAAAAAAATGATCATTTTAAAATTTCTTTTAAGGAATAATGGTTTATTTCTACAAGTATTTAATTATACTATATGTCATTATAATTTGTTTCAATGCTTATTAGATTTAAAAATAATATGCATTATGTAACTCTTAAATTATATTGATTAATCTAATTTATGGAGAAAATGATGAAATTAAAAAACCAGTATTAATAATAAACCAAAAATATATTATTAAATTTTCACTGGTCCTGATAAAATAAATTACTCTTTGTTGATTGCATTGTGTGAAATAACAAGAAAAAAATTTATCAATACGATCAGAAATTTTTTACATCAAACAGCAATCCCTTTTATTAATTATTCTTCCTTTTTTTCTTTTTTCTCTGCGGAATGTACTTGTCGAAAGTATTGCAATCGCTAATTCGCCATGGAAATTTTGACTGACATCCACCGGCAGATCTCTTGAATCCGAAAGAAATATTTGTATCTATGCCTACGAGCTCTGTCCTCGTGGATCACTAGAAACTAGATGGAGGAGGAGTGTGTGTTCTAAACACCAAAATTGTAGATTTTTATTCAACTTTAAGTCAAATTCATCTACTGATAGAAGTTTCTCAAAATGCATATCCTATTCTCTTCACCATGCTAAGAAATAGCAAAAGAACAGCCGTAATTTTTTTATCGAACGAATTGCCATTTACATCTAGTTAAATTATTATATTTTTTTTTTATTTGACGTGTTTATACAAATGAAAAATTCCCATTCAGTCTGATCAAAATATGAAATACGATTATATTCCTATAAGTTGTTTATGAATTTGTTGAAAAAAGGTTTTATAATTAATAAAAGAAGTTGTAGAAAAAAGAGATGAAATATCAAATTTACGTCCGTAAACAGACGATTAATTTTAAAATTCGCAAAAAATATTTTTTTAAGATAATTTCAAGATTATTCATGTAAAACATTAAAATTCTGAAATAAAAAACAAAGAACTGAATGCAAAAAAAAATTAATTTAGGCTTTTATAGAGTACTTTTATTAATCCTAATCCAAAATATTCAGTTGCATCACGCACAAGTACAATCATTTCTCTCCCCATCTCTGTTTTTTTCTGACTTTTTTTTATATGATACCAATTTCCAATTATAAAAATTCTTCGAATCCAATTATTTTTATGCAACTAGGTCAGACACTATCTGAATTCCATTAGGGAGATGTTTGTAAAAGAATTATTCGAGGAATTTCCATGTGAATATATCTTTGACAACAAATTATGAATTTAACTAAAATATTTTTTAAAAATAATTAGTAAACGCGATTAAACACGCTCTCTGGATTATCAACGATAAAAGAAAATTTATCTGGTTCTTAATCACATCTTTGAAATCAATTTCTGTTTAAAGATTTTTAAATCTTAATACATAGTAGGTTTAGATAGCAATTTATTAAATAAAACATAGCACAACTATAAATTGCGAAATAAACATTTTTATGCCATTGTAAAACGATCATATAAAGAAAAAAAAAGCATATGGAAATATAAAGTATGGAATTCATACAGAAAGGTGAAACTGTGAAAGTCGATTTCTGCAACGACTTTTAGGAAAATCGACTCGGGTCTTTAAAATTGTCGATGTCAGGAAAAATAGTTTCTTTCGAAAGAGAATTTTAATTACAAGGAGAGAAATCAGCTAGCTGTCATTTCCTAACGTGCGTCAATTTCTCTAATACTCGTTTTGTAAGAAATCTGTCTATCAAGTTGATTTCGTGCGCGCGTGCCTTTTCCCGTTCATTATTATTTTATTTTGTTTCAATCGATATGCCTCGCTATCCACAGCTTAAATATTAAAGAAATTTTAATTTAATAAGACACAGAGTAAGCAAAAAAAACATCGGCAAATTTCGGCAAATATTTTCAGTTAAAAAAATATAATTTAAATATGCTTATAAACTTTTCCAATTTATTATAATTTATATTTTTGGTTATTCTTGATTTGATTTGATTTATTATTTAATGAACCTTATCTTGAAAACTGTGATAGAATATAACTTCAACAAGTATTAAATATTATTGAAAATAATTTTTATCAGATCAAATGTCATTCAAAATAGATTCATTTTATTTATTTTAAATCATTAATAAAACGAAAGTTACTTTAGCATTATTTTCTTGTTACACTTCCCCCAAGTTATTATTCTTTAAAAGCTGGGCCGACTTTAAAAGGTACCGAAAAAGGGTCAAATTTTTAATCTATATCTATACTTATAATAAAGCTCAAGTGTGTGTGTGTGTGTGTGTGTGTGTGTGTGTGTGTGTGTGTGTGTGTGTGTGTGTGTGTGTGTGTGTGTGTGTGTGTGTGTGTGTGTGTGTGTTGGCGCTCTACAGGCAAGATCATTTGACCTATAGCTATCAAATTTGGTACATGTATACCTTAGAGGTCGGGAATGTGCACCTGGGGTCCCTTTTTTAAAAATTTTAATTAGAATTTTAATTATTAATTAAAAACTAACTTTCCCGCCAAAAAAATCTTCCATTTTCCCCACCGCCAAAAGAGTAAGGCTTCAGGTTTTTTTTTCTCCCAACAGAAATGAGGCTAGGGTTAACGTTTTTCGGCGGATTATTTCAAACGATTCTGTTTATTTTCATAATGTTTTATGCATTTAAAATGAAACATTGTTAATTAATCCATGTTTCAGATTCATTCTGAAGTACTTTTGAATTAAAATAACACAGAATAAAGGAAATTAAAAATATATAATCTGCATAGCGTTACCCCAACTGGCGTAGAAAAATTCACGCATTTGCGTTACCGTAATTGGCGAAGAAAATTCACGAATGCGCATTCTGTTCCGATTGTTGCCATGACAACCATTATCAACGGACGATTTAAATTATTTTTAGATTAGTTGCATGCTTTTGTAAGTAAATTGTATTTATGTTAGTTATATATTTTTTGTATATGCTTATAGTTTTAAGTACATCGTTTTTTAAGTAGTTTTTTTAAACCTGTTTTCGACCGATTATTTTAAACGATTCATTTTATTTTCTTAGTGTTTGATGCATTTAAAATTAAACATTGTTAATAAATCGATCTGTTCATGATGAATCTGAGAAAATTTTGTTGACAAATTCTTGAGATAATACATAAATTAAGAAAGATATTCTTTAGTGCCCATAAAGTTTAAACGCTCAGTGACTCTATTATCAGTAATCATATTATTAAAAAAAATGCTTTGTTTCAGTAAAAAATATTATTATATTAATTGCAGATTAATCATTTACACTTTAATTTAATGTAAAGCATAAATTCTACGAGAGCTAACAGAAAATTAGAGAGATACAGATTACGTTATGACTGAAGGTCTTTATAATATTATGAGTGAATTGAAATTTGAAATTTTGAAATATTTTAATGAAGAAGCTATTAAAGTAGGAATTACATAAAATATTTAACTATTAAAATTTTAACGAGCATTAAGATTGGCGAACCGGCTGGTCGCCAAAGGCGGCTAGTTGATTTAATGAGAGTCAAATATTTAATTGTTGCAAGGATTTAGAATTAAACGAAACCAAAAGGAGCATTCAACCTCGTAAGCTAAAACTTTGATGCATTTTGTGTTTTCTAATATGGTCATGAAAACAGTTTGTAAATTTTTGATGGTTTCTTTTCTTTTGATGCAAACTAAATTTTCATGTGAAATTACGATTGAGGTTCCAAGAGCATATACGAAATATAATTTATCTAACTTGTTGAATTTTTGAATTATCGCTTTTAAACAGGCAAACCCTTGACGATTTTTATCAATTTGGTAATCTACAATTCTAATAATAAAACTGTATGCTGAATTCCATTCTCTAATTGTCTGTAATTTCGAGTTATCATGTTCATGTTGACATTCGAGGATAGAAATATTTTCTGTCGTTTGGTTCTTTCCAAAATTTGGCAGAAATCTATAATTTTGATTTATGATTGCATACCATATTCCTTCCAATTCTTTTATGAGTTTTTCAGATACAGAGAGGTGTCAAATATTTAACCTTATGGATTCATCAAAATTATGCGTTCGATTTTTTCGTAATTACAATCGTTTCATATTTCATATAGGAAAAGAAAAAAAAAAGAAACTGTAAATATCTTAAATTCTAAAATTTAATTTTGCACCTCTTATCAAAGATATCTATGGAACGTTCCATAATTGTTCCACTCTAGTTATAACAGTAAACTGGATAGGGTGCTCGACTGAGACCAATCAACTAAAGGCAATCTTATAAATAAAGTTTTAAATCTAGAATAAAATCCGCATTTCTTATTGAAATCTGTTCTCGAAATTGTAATTTATAACTGACATAATTTTATTTAATGAAAAACCATTCACTACTAAAAATTGTGAGGAATTTTGCCAGAATTATTTATCTGGACAAATTATTATTAAAACAAAATTTCGCTCACTTAATTTTTCGGCTTTACATTTATTTCTGATATCTCATGTATATTGTCATGGTAGTCGTATAACTGTTTACTGAAACTAGTATCTTGGTTTGTTAATATATAAATATATTATCATAGTGGACACTAAAATATTCTCTAATTATACTATCCAGAACTTCAACGTAACTCTCTTCAGCTTAAATCATTCCTTTTTTCTTACAAAACCAGCATCCTCTATAGAGCAAACAAGAATGGATTCAATCAAATGGAGTATCGGTTTATCAAGAATTGAGAAAGAGCTTTGTATTATCATATTAGACTATCAGTCTTAGTATTTCTATTAGGTTCGTCGTGTTGAACAGAGAACACAAAGAAAAAATTAATTCTATATTACTAATTTTTAATATATTAGTTATCGGGCGTATATTATTTATAATATATATAAAAAAATACGAAATTGTATTCTAAGCCCCCTTTTTATTTGGTATCAATGAAAACAAACCAAGAATGATCCACGCAAACTACATATCGCCTCTGACACGATATTTAATGAAACATAGAGCTGTGCTGTTCCAATTTAACGAACACAAGGGTACGCGGTTTCTTGTAATTTTTACTTCTGCTTTCAATATTTCTTATTTTAAAAAATGATACCAACCCCAAATTCAAAAATACAAAAAAATCTGTATTCCTTTTCAGAAATGGGTCGGAAACAATAATAAAAAAGATCAATTCGATATATAGGAGAAATTGTCAATTTTGCAATTTTTTTAAGAAGTTGAAAGTAATGATGATGGCGTTCGTTTGGACTCGCAATGAATATATATATATATATATAATATGCGAGTTGATAACCTAGCGAGATGTTCAGCAAATCACTATTACAGAAGCCGACACCTCAGTCCAATTCAATAGAAAAGGAAATAATAATTGCAGGCTTGTTCATATAAAAAAAAGGGGGGGGGAGAATATCAGTATTAAAGACAATAGAATCCCGTGAAGATCGAATTCTAGTCACAAGGCAAGGAAAATGAAAATATTATGTTCTTGTGAAGAAATTCCAGAAATAAAAAACGATGATTTACTGGATGAAGTTTTAGATATTATAATTCCTTCAACATCCAAATAATGCATTTTGTTTTACACTTATATATTTATTTTTGCACTTTTAGATTATTTTTGTATTAATATGCATGAAAATTGCACCCTCTTTATCACATATTTTGTTCCAAATATAAACATTTTTTTTTTCATATTTTGTTTTTCCAAGCTTTTTCCTCTAATTAAAATTCATATGCATTTATATGTAAAACTAGAACCTGCCTTGCACGAATTCAACTTAAGTGCTTTTAATCTGCTTCATCTATCGCGGAATTTCGGATACTACTTTATATAAAACACACCTGAACTGATAATATGCAAAATTTTAGATTTAATACAGAAAATCACAGATATATAGGAAATATTAAACAAATGAGTTTACAGAACAAAAATTTAATTTTTATATATGGATAACAGAGCACTTTATGGTTCTCTATTTTAATCATTCGAATTTTCTTATAACCCTTGTGGTAAGGATAGAAAGTCAAAATAGGTTATCAATATATTAACTTATATAGATAGCAGGAATAGGTTAATAATATTGATAAAAATAGAATTTTAAAAAAATTAAAGTCATTGATAAATTATTAAATATCAAATGAGAATACCACAACAAAAGGCATATTCTAATCTTATCCCTTAAAAAACCCTTACAATCATAAAATTATTTTACAAAAGAACAATTTCATTATGACAAACTATAAAATAAAAGAATAAGTAACGATAGAATTTACATTTTATCTACTTATCGAAACAATGTTTCAAATAATTTAAACGAAAAGTAAGAATTTCTTCCAAAGAAGAATTGTTTCAAAATGTAATGAAGATACAACAGCTTTATTTGCTATTCATTTTGAAATAGAAACTCAGTAATGACCCCAGGGCATATAAATGCTTGTTTGCAAATAGTTTCGCTGAAATAATTTCTAGAGGGTCCTAAAAATTTAAGAAATGAATGCATATATCTGAGGAAAAAAAATTTGATCTAGGATTTTTTTTTTCCTTTCTATTTATTAATTATTTTTAATGGCAAAGAACTTGAGCTTAAATACTTTCAAAAACGACAAAGTTTTGATGGTCTTCTTCTAAAGAATAAATTATTGCTTGCATTTGCTCTATTTCTTTCTTTCTTTTCTTTTTCATTACTTTTTTAGAAAATTCAACTTATATTATTAATATGCTAGAAATTAATTGCTTTATACATTTTACTTCCATTATAAGTTATAAAAGCATGTTTCACGTATTTAAATATAAGACATCAGATTTTATCAAAAGAAATTACACAGATATTATTCGTTTTAATTTTCAAATTCTATCATATTTTAAAAGCTACCTTTTCTTAAATATTGCATATTTTAATGCTTACTATTTTGTATTTAGTAGAAAAATCCAACGCATAGGAAAACATTAACATACTGTTATGGTGCGGACGAGTCAATAGATTGGAATGGACTTGAATTAAAATGTCGCGAACAGAAATGTATATACAGTTTAGTTATTTATAAATAGTATTCATAATTCAAAAACTCCCTCACGAAGCAGGAGGGGGGGGGGGATAGAAGATACTGCACGACTATTCGGCTCAGATTTCCAATCAAGTTCATCAGTTTCGTAGAAGTCAAAAACATTGATGATTACTTGTCGCACTTCTCAATGTAAGCGCAACGGCAATTCCTTGATCGGCGATTGCAACAAATCTTTAATGTATTCTCGGGAGACTTCAGAATTTTTAAAAAAAGAATTCAAAATTCGTGCTAGGAAACCGAGCAATATATCGCTTAATCTATCGCAAAATCGCCAGTAAATAATGCGAAGGGGCCAAAATACTTTCAATTTACAGAATTTATAACAATACTTTAACAAAAAAAAAACCTGATTTTATTTATGCTATTTTCGAAGAAGATTAGCGCAATATTAATTAATCCAGAAATTTTTATATTCTCTTTCAAGAAGAATTCTTATAAGGAATAATTTTACGAAAAGTCACTAGTTTGTTTACAATTTGTGCTTAGTAAAATTATTTCAACATTAAGAAAATATTTTTAGAAAGATTTCTTACTTTTTTAATGCTTAACTAGAATAATTAAGAATAAAACTTTTTTAATATTATTTTTTTTTTACTTTTACCAAATTAATGAAGATCAGAATTGCATCATTTCAGGATATTCTTATATTCTTCTTCTCATTTATTTAAATAATATAGTTTAGAAAAGAGAATTTTATGTATAGAAAAAATAGATAGGAAAACTTGATTTTTTTTTACCTGAAAAAAAACGACAAAGAAATATAAAATAAGTTGTTTTTAATAATTTTCATCATATTTTTTCCTAGTATAAATATCATTGCTTCTATAAATTCATCAACCGACTTTAAAATGCTTTAAAATAGTTTACTACAGCTAATTTAAAATACTTAAAACAAGAAGAATTATCTTATAAAATAGATACATTTTATACAAACAACACCGAAAATTGGCATCTGTAATTCGCCATTTTAAAAATTCAGTTATCATGTTATTAGTTTAAAAATATCACATCAATTTGGCATTCTTCATTTTCATAATTTTGATTCTATTGATACACTTTTAATTTTCAATTGTTTGAACATATCCAAGTAATGTTTACTGTAGAAATATCAGTATTATATTGTAAAATAACAAGTGCAAATTTTTAAAAAATACTGCAAAGCATTCTCCAAAACATTTTGTATTGTGTATGAAACATAATTTGATCCTTCTTTATACCTCTTTCTGCATTTTTTGAGAACATATTTTTCACATAAAACTTTGATGCTGTGATAATATAACCAGATCGCTTCGTATTTAAAAATCAGTCGATTTACTTATATATATATTATTTTATAGAATTATGTACGATAAATAAGTACATTTTTCTCATCTAATGTAATTTATTTTCTGTGACAAAAAAAAATTTCTTTCCAGTACAAAGTTTTAGATCTATAAATCTTAGACCTTTGAATGAATAGAATGGATATTTTAGTAAACAATATGGACATTTCTTCAGAATTTTTAAGGTGAATATTGAGGTGGAAAAGGCTTTTTTTTCCCTTCATAATAAATATTTTTATGATTTGTTTTTTTATCCTGCATACAACATTATAAACTGATAAACATTTCCCGAAAAATTACTAATTAACGGTACAAAAAGGTTATCTCTTAAGTAATGACAAAATGAGATGTGTGAATCTATTTGATAGCAATTAGTAGATCAAACGCAAAATTAGCAAAGCAATCAAATTAGTAAAGAAATACTTTTAAAGATAATAAGCCCCACGAAGCCCTTTTTTGGAAATTTTTATTATATTTTAACTAGTTAATTAATTATTTAACGGAATTTAAACTTTTTTCGGTAATTATTTGGATGAGATATTATAATGCAGATAATTTTTGCCAATCATAAAATATTTTTTAAATTGTAATAATATTAATCAACTTTTTATGTGTTTTTTCCCCCAAGCTAATTAATTTCTTTAAAATATTTATATCCAAAACTCAAAAAAAAAAAAAAAAAATACCGTTGTAACAAAATTCAAACGTTTTATTTGTTTCTGCAATTTCTTCCATAGTGAAAATTAAGGCATAAAACATATTCATCATCTTGCATATGGAACAGGTATCATTGAAAATTATGTTTTTCTTGATTTTAAAATGAAGCATAAACAATTTAGATTTAATTTCAAAATTTAACATACTCTTAGTTTGTTAACAAAATTTAACATTAATTAACTATGCTCTTTCCAGTAACACAACTTTATTGATAAAAGCAAATATTGGTTCTGCTTGGAATTTGGCTTTCTTATTCTAGAGCAATAATTTTTTTATTCAATTATTAAATTTATCCTCTCTAAAATATGTGAAAATTATGAAACGCATCCATTAATTTGCATGCACAAATGGATAAAGTATGATTGGAGTCTATTTAATTTTATAGTAACTTCAGCAATTGTGTTTCAAATTAGTTAGATTTAGAATTTAAATATCAATAGGTTGATATATTTTAATTCTTTCAGTTAACGCTTTGTTTCTTCAAAGAATTAACAATGTTCGTGTTTTAATTTCTATACAAATAGAATTCTTAGAAATGCTAATAAAATGAAACCGAAAAACAAATATTGCACATTAATAATTTTCGGCGAAATTGAACGAGATATTTTCTTTTAATTGAAAGAAATTTAATCAACTCAAAGGGAATTTAAGTTAATTACATTAAAGGATTTTAAGAAATAACTGTGAGGAAGTGCTTAATTTCTCATAAAATTCTTCTTATTTGTGACATTATAAATGATATATTTTTCTAAGAGATAAAGGAAACGCGTCTTACTATTTTTTATTATTGAATTTGAATATAATTTTTGAGTTTCAGAAATTATTTGGAATTTATAATCTGAGAAATCTTGAAATATGAATTAATCGTAATTTAGAAATGAAAAAAGTATTTTCAAAGCATGGATTAAGACAGACTTAACAAGCAATACGTTTTCTGAGAACAGCCATTTCCTACATCAACATTTACAAGTATTAATGATGTTGTCATTTTTTTAAATGTCGTCCATCATTCATAATTACTTTTTAAGAGAATTTCGTTGAGTAAAAGTATTAATTACATTCGTGCTCTTACGGTTATTGAATTAAAAGAATTTCTTAGAATTGCTCTACTTATAATTCAGAAACATTATTTCTAAAAACAATTCTGTTTCAAATAAAAATTGTCATTCGTTTTTTTTTTCCCTTGCTGTAATTTTTTTTCATTGAATAAATTTCACTTTAATATCTATTTTTTTTTATTCAATTCATTCGTTTAAATTGTTCTATCAATCATGTTGGTTTGTTCTAAATATACGCCTTCACTTTTTAAAAATAAACCTGTTTAATTCACTTTCATTAAATTCATTCCATTAAATTGCTCGATCAGTTCTGTTGGTTAACTGTAAATCTAGGTATACAACTCCATTTTTTAAAAATAAACCTGTTTAATTCTCTTTTACTAAATTCGTTCCTTTAAATTGTTCTGTCAATCCTGGTGGCTGGTTATATATACGCCATCACTTTCAAAAAACAAGTCTGTTTAATTCTCTTTACGGAGAAAGTAACATCACAGACTGACTATTATAAACACGTTATCATCTCTGTTTTTTTTATATCAAACTCAAAGAAATAAAACATAAGCTTACATCGAGCAACAATCAGCCTTGGTTTGAGCTACGCTCCCTTATGAAGAAGAGACACTTCTACTGCTATAATAGAAATAACTAATCCGTTTTCTACTAATTATTTACGTATATTCCTTTCCACTCTTTGTTATGCCATTCATGTACATTCCTTACCAATCCTTATTATACCATTATTTATTAATGGTCATGCCTATTATTTCCAATACAAAAATTAGTAACTTGGATTTAGAACTACCTTTCTTGATAAATATAAGAAACATATTCTTTGAAAGAAAAACCCATTATTTTTGTCGACTTTAATCATTTTAGCGATAACTTATGTTTTAATGATGTAAAATAAATATTCATTCTGTGCATGACCATGCAATCTTTCTTTGATTAAATTTAATACCGTGAAATCCAAAGTGAAACCAGCAGGATATTTGATAATGCAGTGACAGATATATGAATTTCAGAAATCAGAAGAAAATTATTCGTAACTAAAATGTGGAAAAACAAATGAATCTTTCTTTTGCAGAGATATTACAAAACTCTAATTTATGAAGGAATATGAAGCCATCCATTGATTTAACTTTAAAACGATTTTTGATATACAGATGACATAATTTGATGTAATCTTACTCTAGCGATTTCGAAGGAGCATGACGTAAGATTTGCATATCATCAGACGATATCTATTATTAATAAATAAAAAGACGGACATGAATTGATATTTCCCACATCTGGCTATGTTTCGCTCTTTCATTGCACAAGTTCGAAGACATATCATTAACAGAAAATAGAAAAAAAAACTTCGCCGAATTCATTTATTATTATACCTTCTTTCCTTTCAACTCAACATAGTATTTATTATAACTTCCCTGTGTTTCAAACTTTTCACCTTCATCAAATGCAATCATCTGTCTAAAATCTAAGATCATCAGTCAACTCATCAGCTGTGCAAATATTTATCTTTAAGATTTTTACAACATATGAATATATCATACATTATTATATATGGATACTAAACATTATTACATATAGATATTAATCAATTTTAATAACCTCTAGTTATTAAAAGGAAATATATGTCAAGAACTTTCATTGGCACATATTTAATTTGTTCTTTGCAACAGTCAATATATTAATAATTTTTTTTCTTCATATCTTTCGAAATGTTTGGTCTCTCAATAATCATTAAAATAATACATAAATTTCACAGTTGTTAACATACCAAATAATTTAATTGCTTTCACAGATCTTATTTTTAAGGTAAAGTTGAGCTTTTTTTTTTACTGCCAAATATCTTAACAACATTATTCATAAAACTTTTTTTTATTTATAAATAAAAGTAGATATAAACAAATGATTCAGAAATTAAATTTGAAGTTCCATTTCGTTCAAAAGCCACTGCTTAGCTTTTAAAAGCTTAACTTAACATGCACTTTAATAAATAAAAATAACTCGATGTTATTGTTTAGTTACTATGTAAAATGTTTGCATGGGAAAATAGTATGTTATATAAATAAACAAAAATAATTAGCTTAGTACGAAAGCAAAATTTATTCATTACTAAGTTGATAATCTAAGCATTTTTTTAAGAAATTTGCGAAAAATGTCCATTTTGAAAATGAAACAAGAACTAAAGCCTACAAGAAAATACTAAGTTATAGTTCGCAAAACTGATTTTATTTCGTTAGTAAAGTTTAGAACTCCCTTATTATAATTAAGAATTTTTTTTCAAACTTGTGATGCAGGTAACTATGTTTAATTTTCACGGGGGACTACATTTTCTATTATTTTTGTAATATTTTGTTATCCAAGCCAAGATGAATTAATGAAAAAGATGCAATCAAAATTCAATTAAAAAAATTCAATTTCTGTTCAGAATGGTGAAAAATTCGAAAGACAATCTCTGTAGCAAGAAAGAATTCTATTTACTGAACATTAGTTTAAAACTTATATAAAATACCATAACGAATGCATTTTACTTTCTTCGTCTTCTTTTGAAATGTTTGGTCTCTCCCTAATCATTAAAATAATATTTAAATTTAAGTTCCTTAAGAGTTAATTTAATTATCTATAGTATTTTAACCTGATTCCTACTTTTTTTCTATTTAATTAATCCTACACGCGCTCTAGAAAACTGTAAATTCAGCATTTCCCCACTCTCCGAGTGAAGGGATAAAAATCTTTAATGCTTGCAACATTCTTTTAAAAACACTTAAAAATCCCTCACCTAAATCGACACGTATCAAAGAAATGCCTATCAAAATTTCATTATAAAATGACCGAGGGAAAAATTTCTATCTTTTTTTTTTTTTTTTTTTTGCTGTTTTGCAATTGCATCGCAATGTGAATGAACTTCAGTTCCATCATGGCTTCTTGTACATATTATACCTTCCAGATGTTATGGATCAAAGTTTAAACTATTCAAAAGTTTCCTCTTCTATTCAGCCATGCTACATGTTACTGCTTAATATATATATATATATAATCACTATTATAAAATAACTGAGATAAAAATTTCCGGATGTTATGGATCAAAGTATATATAACTATGTATGGCATTTTAAAATAAATCTGTAGTGATAGTATTATTTATACAAGAAACTTATAAGATATCCACTACGAGTCTATTTTCATCATAGCTGTTCGTATTTATCTGAAACCACGAACACTTCTTTGGACGGATACTGATGTCAATGCCATCATGACATATTGATCTCCGTAGTTGCATAAAGCGAATATCCATTACGCTGCTCATAAATGAAGACTTGTGCACAAAAACGTTTAACGTTATTATTCAAAACTATAGCCACATGAAAGAACATTTTTGAACTACGAATTAATTTTTAATAGAATTGTAATGAAATTATAATTAAGAACGTCTATTGACTTAATAAAAAAACCTGCAACATAACATACGTAACTGTACACGTATCCGAACATAACATAAATTTGTTTATTGAATATTAATGTCTGCAATGGCATTCTGTTAGAATGATCATGCTAATGCTACAAAATATTATGAAAGAAGTAAGAAGTAAAAATATCTCAGGTATTTTCCATCTTTTGGTGACTGGAACTTACCTGGCTATCTGCCAAAAGAAGCTATTCTTTATCTCTAGTAAACGAAGGTTTCTTTTTTTATTCTTTTTAGTCTTTTCCGCCGTAAGGTGAATGGAACCATTCTTGCTATTTGCCAAATGAAGCGCTTAAATCAATAGTCCAAGTATAGTCAGTCATTTACTCATGCAAATTATCTTAGTTCATGCCTGTATAATAACTTCCTCAATTTCTGTGCAACATATAACAATTTTTTCAAAGCGTTGCTTTTTTAATTGTGTTTTCATGGGTGTTTTATACAGAGTAAATCATGAATTACGCTATCAAAACTCTGCAGCATAGTTTCGATAAATTCGAAGAGTTGTGCGTCCTACAGGGCGTGGTTATTAACACAGATGAAACTGTGCGATACGGTTCAGGAAAGGCACTCCAACAAACCAGTCAGGAATTAACTTTCTTCAACGATGAAATTCCATAGAAAAATACTTAGGACTTTTGTTTGATAGTAATCTTACTTCCATTAAGCACTTACGGTGCTGCTAATTTGGGAACAAAGTCCATTTAATAATTCCCCTCATTGGTAAACCCTTTACATCACATTCAAAAACAAATTACAAATATACAAACAAATATTTCGTTATCTTTTGACAAGCACAGTCCAACTCTACAGATGTGCAGCAGAAGCACGCGGAAAGAAAATTTCAGTTAAACAGAATGAAGAATGCGCTATGGAGTGGGATAAATAATACCATGCGTAATGAACTGAAAATTGATTATATATTTTCAATATTTCGTTAGTCAGATCAAGAGATATCATAATCCAATCATCAGCTATAAAGCAATCTTCATTCTTCCGCCATAAAAAAGAGAGACATGCTTATCATGTACGATTAGAAGACTAGATTAGTGTTATTCTATACTCAAATTGTGAAAAAATGCATTAGTTCTACATTCAACAAATATCAAAGTAAAGCGTGTTTACTTCAGTAACTGTTCAGAGAAATATGGAAGAGGGGGATATGGAAAAGTAATGTTACAGCAAATTATATTTCTGAGAGCTAGCTTTCGGCTTGTTATTTACTTTAAATGTCATCTTGATTATATCAATAAAAATACAGAAGAAAGGCGAGTTAAATCAATAATGATATCATATAAACTCTTTCAAGTTCTGTTTGAAATATCTTATAAATATCCAATAAGATAAAACAGAAAAGAGAAAAAAAAATATTATAATTGAAATGGGATAGTAAATAGGAAAACCTACGGAAATCCTCAATTCCATCTGTGCATTGGCTGTCAATTATTCGAATAAGCATTGGAAAATAATACTTTAACGAATATAACAATTTAGATTCCTTTTGCAGTAATAAATAGTATCTGCAATCATCTCTGGTTATTAAGTCTGAGTATTAAGAAAGTTGGATAATAATTGCAAATTAAGGAATCTTTATTAAATAAAATTTATTTGCAGATTAAATATAATAAAATAATTCATTTAACAGTAAATAAACGAGCAAACGATAAATGTTTTCTTTGAATAAGGAATGCTGTAAGCTTATTATCTGTGTTCAATTTTATTACTTTGGTGTCATTATCTCGAAATATGGCAAATGATGTGTAAATCATTTCAAATATATAATTATTCTTTGAAGATTAATTACATATATTTGCTTATGAGCCATATTTCATCTTCCTTAAAATTAAAAATGAACAACGCAAAATTAAATATTTATTTCCTCCTCTAACATATTATTTAAAATTCAGTAATAAAGTTTACTTCAGAGAAATCGCATAATTAAGTAAAAAATTAATTAATTAATGAAAATAACAACGAATTCTTACAAATAAATTCTTAGATACTTCTGTTAATATTGAAAATTATATCAAATTGCAAGAATAACAATAGACATACAGTTCCTTTAAAAATATTTGACCTTCTGATTTACTCAGCTAAAAAAAATGGAATAAAAAATTAGATATTCTAGTTGTCTTTTTTTTCTCCCTTACACTTTTGGAGCTATTTTTTTACCCTAATTAAAGTCAATAAAAAGAATTTAGCAATCACAAAGAACTTCATTTGTAGAAGAACTTTTTTCCCCTTTCAGTGCTTTTCTTTCAATAGAACTTTTAACGCTCCTTTCAGGTTTCTACTGGAAGTTCTAAATCTGCAGACAATTTTCTTCATTCTTTGTCAAGAAATAAAAAGTTTTCTTAGCTTAGAAAAATAAATAAATTCAACATTTCTTGCTTTAAAGTAGCTCGATTTATCAATTTAGATAAGTTTAAAAAATGAACATTATTCTGTCATATTTCTTTATTCAAAATAATCATATTTTTTATCTTCAGGTCTATATGAAATTCGTCAATTTATTAGGTTTTACATTCATGAAAATAATATAGTATTGTCACTTAATACATTTAGATCTATTTTGAAAATTTAATAGTTCGATATTAAAAATATAAAATATACATCAACAAATAATCCATAACTTTCAATAGATATCAGAGAAAATTTTCTGTTGGAAATTCGTCGCACTTTTATAAATTTTAAAAAGTAATCTGTTTTAAATACTTTCCCGAAATATCTTATCCAAGTCATTTTGGGGTATCAGTATAATAAAAATCATTTTTAAGTTAAAGTTCTTATATATTTTTGTCTTTCTAAAAAGTATCTTTAAGAAAGGTAAAAATGAAAATAATTTTAAGAATTTTTAAAAAAAATGAAAATTTAAAAATAAGAAACTTATTTTTCTAAATAGAAAAACTAATAAAATATTGTCTGAAAATAGTGCGGAATATTTTTATAACTGTATTAACAATATAAGTAATCATAATAGCTACGCGAAATTCAAAGACGCTGGTGTAACTGAACACTGTTTTACTATCAGGAACGTACTATCTTTTCATAGAGAACATTTACATTGTCCCAAATACCATTCAAATGTTTAAAAAATGAATTGTCCAATTAGAACAACTCAATACGATACATAACAAAACTACAAATGATGTTTTTGGAAAAACGAAAAATTAGAATTTGTTTCAATATTTATGAAAACAGTTCTATTTTAAAGTCTGTATTATAGATGTATCAAAACAAAAGTGTAAGAAGAGATATGCTATCTAACTAAAAAAAACTAGACATAATTTTCTATAATAACAAAAGTAGATTTAGTTTCTTTTATAAGGAATTGCGTATCAGCTTTGAAATTAAGAATTACTTTACAAAAAATATATATATAATGCTTATAAAACATAAAACAGAAAATCCGTATAAAGATAAAGGCAAGTAGTGTCAGATTACGGAAGCAAAATAAAAAGTCTCATATTCCAAACCAAACCATGTTATATTTAGAATAGAAATGCATATTCTCTTGTGACTTACTAGAATCTTGAATAAGTGATCCTCTGGAGTGGGCTTGTTGCGCTGCAAAACTTATCAGGACTATGTAAAATAAAACAAAATTACTACTCTTTAAATTAATTAGCATCTTTAATACTGATATTGTTGGTTGAAATAAATTAAATCCTGAAGAGCTCTGCTAAAGCAGGCTCCCACTGCTCCTTTTTCACTGCAGAAAGTGTGAATGAGGCAAGTCTTTGACAGTTTAGTGGGTCACAGTGGTTCCGCCCCCATACAAAACCACTGACAAGATGTCATCCTCTCTTTTGGGCCTCGTTAAAAGTGTTGACGAAGAGGCTTGTGCAAGAAGTGGGAAGAGACTCTTCAAAAGCCCTCTTCTTCCCAAGAGTGATATTTTTATGAGGTTTCTCCCGACATTTTGGGACTTTTTTTTTTTTTTTCTGCTCTACACCATCCTCCTCCCATCTGCTTATCTGTCATCTGTAAGTTTTCACTTTCAGTAGCGGAAACTGGTGTTAATCAGATGACGTGGTGTGGAGGATGTTTGATCATTCATAAACGAAGGGGAGACACGTTTGGGAATTGAATGAGTGAAATATAGTCGCTTTCCATTATGCTTTTAGACGCATAAAAATGAAATAAGGTTGAATATTCATGTACAGAAATTTATTCCAAAGTACTTAATATAAACATTTAAAGTTATAAAGTAAGGTAAACTGAAATTAAATATCCTTTGGATAAAGTTTGAGTTTATTACACTTCAGTTAATGAGAAAACGTTTGTCCTTTATTTTTGAGAATTTACTCAATAAATTTTAAATATACCTTTGAGTAAATTCAATAGCTATCGAATCTGTTAACAAAAATTTCATTAACATGCAACCTGTGTTTATTCCTGTGTGTATTATTTCTGCTGCGATTGATTTGAATATTTTTGACACTTTTATTTCCCATTTCCGAATAGATGTTATCTGACATTAGTCCTGAAATTGTTGGTTATACGAATTAGTTAAAATTTGAATTATCTGAATTAGTTAGAATTAGTTAAATCCAGTTTTAGTCCAATTACAATACATGTTATTCAGCTACTCCAGTCCAATTACATTTTTCTACGATTGTTCAACCTCAGCTGTTCACTGAGGGAGTATAAATTACTATTTAGACTAACTGAAATTCTTAGATACCTTAATGTTTATGTATCAGTATGTTCCCTCTATATAATTGTCAAGTCAAATATATAGAATTAAATTAAGGAGACAATTCATGTAGAATCTCAATACCATGATAAATATAAACAATATAATATCATTTAGCATTTAGTTGCACAGCTATATAATGATACTACGTTTTTCTCCTCCTAGCGATATGTATCACTATAGATTCCTAACTTAAATTGCAAAGGTAATTTATGTAGCATCACAGTAGCATGATAAATATAAACAATACGCAAACAAATAGCATTTAACTGCACATTATCTTATGCTATGTAATAATGCTATGTCTTTCTCCTCCTAGCACCATAGATTCCTAATTTAAATTGCAGCGACACGCTTCGTGAGAATGTGAATTGATTCCATTAAATTGTAATGTGTTTTCATGAATATGAAATTCTGCATGTCCTATGATAGAAGTTCCCAAATCCCGCTGTTGATGCTTCAAGAGTTATAGCGATACTCCGAAATATAATTTTCCTTTCTACTAGACGCGTGCGTGCGTGTGCATATGTCTTAGAGTGCAAAATTTGGCTTAAATGTGCATTGAAGGGTGGAAATGTGTACCTCGAAGTAGTTTTTCCTAAAATTTTAATTAATTGAAAATTAATCCAGAGTATGGCGTTTTTCCATAATAATTTTCAAAAAAATTGTAGATCGTAAATAGTTTTTGTGTTATTTTAAAATCCAAACATTCTGTCTTTTTAATTATGCCAGTTAAGTTATCTTGCAATTAATTTCTGAATTTTAACAATCGATTTATTTTTCTTTTTGGATTTTTGCATTGAAATTCAAACCATTTTTCTTGTTTTATCAAATTTTATCACATGATTCCCTTCCATTCTTGAAAACCAAGGAAGAAAGCGCAATTTACATAGAATTCTAATGAATTAAGAAAATGAATTCCAATACCACAAAATACAGTGTACAGTTAAAAGATAAATTATCGGAGATTTAAATTTTTAACATCAAATTAATGTGACGTCATAAGATTAGACACTATTAAGAAGATTCATGTACAAAATAATTAGAGCATGCGTAAGGCCATTAATATAACACAGCTTTATGTCTATCACAATTTGATGATTAAAAATATTTCATTGGAATAATCAATAACAAATTATGCATAATAAATTTAATTGAAAATAAATACCACCAATATTCCTGGAGAACTAACTGGGCAGCAAAGGTGGCTAATAAATACTAAGAGGATTTTTTAAGCCCATTCACTACTTCGTTCTTTTGGATTCCAACAGTTGTTGCTATAAAATCAGTATTCAATTAAAGACCTGTGAAAAATACAAGTATTCAGCAAGAAATCGCGAATCCAAAAAGTTTGGAAACTACTGCTATTTCCAATATGAACTATTAGCTGTAGATGCTACTTTCAGTGTGATACTTTAATCGAGAATAGGTGCCTCAGAGATTTAGTGTATGAATATCATAAAAATATGTTTTATTTAATCTTTATTGATTTATTAGAAAATATTTTTAAAGATTAGAAAATACGATGATACGTCAGCAACATTTTTATTTCTAAGGAATTTCAAAGGTACAAAATATTGGAAAAACTGTTATAAGAAATATAATTTATTTAAGTATATTGTAAAGAAATGAAAATTCTTCCTGATTTAATGTTTTAAAACGAGAATTTTCACTGTTATTACAAAAAATTGTTATGTCAAGAACTAAAAGTAAAATGCTGGATATGAGATATTTATTTTTATGTTTAAGAATGATTTTTTTGTTATTTACTTCCTTTAATATATCAATATAAAAAGATAATTGAAAATGCAAATCTCGATACTTTTAATTTGAATTCTTTTTACATTCGACGATGAAACATTAGGCAGAAAATGATTTTCTAATCAGTTATCTACAGTTTCCAAAATAAATAACTGAACATTAGTCAGTAACAAAATAAAAATTAATTCAAAATCAAATCTTCAGTGTTTATGATACTTTAAGATTTTGTTTTGTTTTGAAATACGGAATGACAAAAATAATGCACTTATGAACTATATATTATTTCAAATGAAATATATTCATCTCATATTCTCCAACATTTTACTTTATTTCCATGTGTGTCAAGATTAATTAATATTTTAAAAATTTTATTTCAACTTGTTAGAAGTAATTATCTTATGTTTTTCAAAAGCTTTACTCACCTTCATATTTAAAATATTTATGCAGTCTGGGAATTAGAAATTCAAATTATCTACCTCTTAGTCTCAAAATTCTGTATGAAAATCATCAAATTCATTTTGAATTCAAAAACTTTTTTCCTTTTTAATATTTTTAATATCTTTAACTTAGAAATCCTGCACAAAATTTTCAAAATGGAAATCTGATACATTTTAATATTATAATCTATACAAAACAAATGTTAAGATTTCAAGATGCTATGTTTTTACCATATCCAACTAATTCAAAGTGAATCGTAAATACTAAAAAGAAAATTATAATTTCAAAATATCTGGTTACTAAATCAATATTCTACATGCATAAAAAAAACAGAAAAAGTATTTATCAAATTCTTCGAAATAAATAAAATATCTTTTTAGAAATAATTGAAAATGCCATCTCCACTAAAAAGGAGCATAAATTCTGATCCGAAAATCTGAAAGAGCAAAAAAAAAAAAAAAACTTATCTAAATTGGGAAAATTCTTAAATTTTATGATAGAAATAAAGAGGTGAACCTTCCTTCGAATTACTAAATATATCAAGAAATGTAAATACTTCCCCACTTGATAATTTAATATTTCTGTTTGCCTCCGAAGATTCTTGAGATTAATGTTTTGATGAAATCTTAATTTATTTTGTAGTTAAAGAAAATATTTTTCTTCCTCATGCTCCTCATACGGAAGTAATATTCAAATGAAATAGTTTTAATCCTCTGAGATTGTAAACATGGTAAGATTATTTCTTACTTCGCTGGAGAATTTATGTATCTTTGCTGACACATTTTCTGTTAATATAAGTTCATTCAGAATTGAAAAAAGCAGATATTATCAGACGGGATCTAGAAAATTGTCCTGATTGCAAAGAAATATAATATAAATTTTTTAGAGCAATTCTTAGAGTATATGTTCTCGATTCCAATTTGGGTAGGAAACATTTTCTCTATTTTATTCCAGTAAAAGAAAATTACGATGTGATCTCAAAGTTGGAAAATAAATGTAAAAAATGAAATGACGATTGATAATTAACAGGACGTAAAAAAATAGTTATTTAACAACATTAATGAAACCTTTTAAGTCAAAACAAGCAGTTTATAATCGTTGAAAAATCTGAAATAATAAAATATTGTGAGACTTTCTGTGATATAATAAAATGCGGTTCCATTTGGGTAGTATTATTTCGAAAAAGTACAGAAATTATCTATTCAAAGTTTTCTTTTACTAGAATGGGCCAAATAAATTTTTCATTTAATTTCGATAAGAATGAACTCTGACATTAATTTAAACCCTAACTGGTAAGTAATTTACATTCCATCAACTTAACTAATAATTGATCTGGTTTCAAATAATTTTTAATTATACATTAAATAAAAATATATTTACCAACTATATATTTGAGTAGGAAAAAAAATGATTGTGTAAAGAAATTAATTACTTAATTTATACGTTAATTATTTAATTTTCATTAAAAATCGAGTTCAAATTAAATTGTTCATTTTCCTTGAATTTCTTACTATTATTTATGTAAAAGTGCATAACTTGGATTGTAAAATAAAATACCATATTGTACAAAGTTAGCTTCATTCTCTCATATTAAAACTTTTTTATCAAGATTTTAGGATGAATCCTTAACTTCAGTTCCTTGATGCACTAAGCTGAGCTGTTACTTTTCGCCATTGCTTCGGCAAACTGCCTTGCAGTTTTAAAAAAAAAAAATGTTAAAAATATGCTCAAAAATTGTTTAATAGAAACTTATCGAAACGTTTTTGTCTAGAGTTTAATTACCTTATATTTTAAACTGTAAATGATAGTACTAATTTTCACATATTTTTCAACAATAGAAAATTAGACTACATTTTTCACAAATGCCTTATGAGCATTAAAATTACTATTCAAAACAGCTCAGAAGAAAGTAATTAATATAATCTAGTTGGAATGCTTCACTACATTGCTGTTCAGAATGTCATTTGCAAAGACATAGTTTCAGCACAGTTACAAACCACTCGCCATTCTTGAAATTCCTGTTGCTTTTGAAATCCCGCAAATACCACGAAAATCTAAATTAAATACGCTGGAAAATTTCTAAGAATTCCTCCCATTTTCCATTTTCTGAAAACTCTATTTATAGGTGATAATTTTAGACTGGATGATAAACCTTCGTTTATGTTTGATGTTTGTTCGTTAAATATCCCTTTACCGCAAATTGAAGAAATGCTATGGAAAAAAGAACTATGAAATTTTATAAAAAGAATCATTTAAAATAAAAATTTCTCATAATGTTTAGTTACAAGGCATAGAATTTGCTTTCATATTGAAATTCTGTTTCAAAGCATAGAATTTACTCTTTAAAAATGAGTAAATTATATAATTATCGGTGAATTAAGGCATAATTAATTAATTTAAAATTTATCTCTGATAATGTTTGTTTAAAACAGATTTCATTAAATTTATTTCTTCTCTACACTACTGAGGTTATTGATGTAGCCAAAGCCGTTTTATACACTTTTGGACAGATCTAATCCTATTGCACTACTGGACAAGACAACAACAACAATTAAATTGATTGTACTTTTTTAAGAATAAATCAATGGGAGTTTTTTTCCCTACAATTTGATCGAAAAGGTGCATTTTATATTTAGTTTCATAACAAAGTTAAGAAAATCGAATATGAATTGCTCAGTTTTGACTTTTTGGCCCATTGGGTAAAAATTTTGTAACAGACTTATCTTTGAATAAAGAAGCATCTAGATAATTGCTTTGATATTCACTCGAAAAGACAGATAGACTTTCTATCTAAAGATCAGTTTTATCCAAAATTTGATCCAGATCTGCGATTCTAATGATAAGATCCTATACCAAATTTCCTCTATCAAAGTCATTATATTTTTTAAGTATTCTCATTATTAACAAATGTACTGAGAGACAACTGAATTTTATTTAACAGAACCAAAATTTGATTAGGATATAATTTTTGTGTAAAGGACGCAATCCTAAATCTCATTGCATAAACCGATAAGCATAATACAAAAAATGGTGCTTTCGGACTGAGGGAGTTTAAAAGTAGAAATTCGACAATATCTCAAGATTAAAATGTGTAATGGTTACAATACATTTTCTTTGTACGTGAGGAAGTAAAAATTTAATAAATACTACGACTGATGTTAACGGTTTACTTCGTGAAACCATAGTCCTCAATTCGAAGGTCCCAAGATTCAAGATGATTAAATAATGGCTGTACAATGAAAGCAAATAAATATTCGAATTCCATGTTTTAATTAATTTGTTTTACAGCCTAAAAGCAGTTTAAAGCTATTCATTCAGTTATTAACTAACAGAAATGGTCTCCTTTTCCTCATACTCTCTCATAAAGGTGAAATTCCCCTCCTTCTGCTTTTTTGTTTTGTGGATCTTGGTGAAGGAAATTAGGAAGAAGGTGAAGGAAATATTTAATTTGTAATGGTTTGCATGCATCTAGCATTTTTACTGAATCGATCGTGCAATCTTTAGTGAACTCTTTTAGCGATTAGTATCTGGCATGTGGTTAATACACAAGTACCTTAAAATCAAATGTGTATTTTGGTCGAATTTGTTCCTGCCAATTGAAATCAAAATCAGACATAAAACTACAGTTGTAGTCACACTATAAGAAACCAAATTTCATTTATTTAAGTCATTGCATTTTTGAGCTATCATGTTTACATGCATAAGAAAATTCACACCGATAGAACGGTCAACCGTTTGATAAATTTGATTCAAAAGTTGATATTTTAGATACTAAAGTTGAGCATCTAATTCAATCTATTAGCATTTTGTATTTATCGAATTCACATGTACTCGAATAGCCAGAGACAAGTCCATATACCTAATTTCATCCATCTAGCTCAAAGCGTTTTTGTGTTATCAGATTAACAGACTGATATATATAATGCCAAAATGTAATTTTCAAATTAAGGGAGGTCTGAAACGTGAAGAGATGACAAAATCTCAAACTTTAATTTTTTTTCGATTACAATGATTTACATGCAAAAAAGTATTAATTAAAAATTTTCTTTACACAAAAGTATATAAAAAATTCATTCTAATCGTTGCCCAACAGCTATTTTTTAAGTCGATTGAGACAAAGCATGTATTTCCAACAGGAAAATAGCAGAAGTGGTCTTTTCCTCCTTTCTCTACATAAAATTTTGGACCTTGGGTAGGAGCACGAATTCTTTGTGTGACATTGGTGAATGATGGTTATGAAACATAGATTTTTCACATAACTCGAATATTTTTACTCAATTTATCCCGAGAATATGTATTGTGTAATTTTTTTTTTTTTATCGGCGGATTAACACCAAAATTCGACGCGAACTATTGTAGTTTCAAAATAATATACCACATTTCATTGATTTAAGTCACTGCATTTCTTATTTATTGTGTTTATATGCACGTGAAATAATTCCATCTTAGATATTTATTCAAATGCGAATTTTAAATAATAACTTAATATCTGAAAAATTATATGAAGTCATTATTTAAGGAGAAAAAAAATATTTTGCAAATTATAATAAACTTTCAATCGTCGGTAAAATAAACAGAATTATCAGAAACTAAATTCTTCTCTAATTCCTCTTAAATTTCCTAAAATCCTTTAGTACTTTTGTTTTTATACGATTTTTTTAAGGATTTTTTTTTATGTTGTGTTTATGTATACCACCTATATATCCATTCATTTTGCCGATGCTATTTTTAATGTTAAGTTTCATTTTCATATTCAAAATTTTTGCGCATAATAGAATACAGTTTGTAGATTTTTACAATCCTTGAAATCCCCTGTTTTTTTTTTTTATCCTTCTTACTTTGGTTTAAATGAAAGCTAAAAAAAAAAAAAAAAGTGGGGGGCAAGTAGGATTTAAGAAAAAATAATCCGTATTCCTTATAAAAGTTAAATGTTGTGATAAAAAATTAACTTTAATATTAAAACATCTTAATTAATACATAAATTAAATAATCTCTACTAATAATAAACATGAGTGCGTGTGTGTGTATGTTGGCGTTCTACCGAACAGATGGTTTACTTAGAGCTGCCAAATTTAGCCAAGAATCATTTTGGATTCTGCATATCGGAGCAATTTTTGACGTTTTTCATCATTGCTGGTTTCTGCGTAAGGCATGTTTTAAATAAAATGCTTGAAATTTCGTTGTAGCTACACATAAATTTGGACTTCAGAAGTTCTGTTCTACATTAAAGTTCAAATTCTAAATAAGATGATAGAATACTTTATTTCTTATTTAGCAGAACGAAGAGAATGTAAAGCTGTTTAAATAGTACGAGTTCCATATCTGATAAAATTTGAGATTTAAAAATACTTTGATAAAGAAACCATTAAAACTAAATTGCATAAAATATTTAGTTTTAGCTTTCAGTAAGCATTAATCATGGCGAACCGGTTGGTCGTCAAAGCCGGCTGGTGTTTGATAAAATTATTAATTTATTTTGTAATTTTTATATTTTATAGGGGGAGGGGAAACAGAAGGCTAATAAACGATGAACTTGACGTCTAGATGGATGGAATTATCAAATAACACTGGGTAAGTTCCGTCTTCAAAGAAATCACTTCTGATATAAAAATGTACTTTGCATATTTTTAAAAATAGGAATATACTCTCATTATTGTATTGATTTTATTTTAATACAGTTTAATCGCTGCTACCTATAAATACAATTCAATTAATCTGATTGCAATGACTTTTCACTGATACTTTTTGAAATAATGCAAACTAACTTAGTACTAATCATTCAAGTTAAAATGATTTTAAAGTTATGATTCTGTTTGGATGATTAAACTGGTATTTTTTTTAAAAAGAAGAATGCAAATTTCGGGAATACTAATACTATTCAATAATAAATACTAATAAAAGCAATAATCTCATATTACAAAACAATTGTTATATTCATTACTATCATTTTCTTACGACATAAATTATCTGACATTATTTTTCAATGGATTGACTATATTTAAAATGAATAGGTGCAATTAAGTATCAAAATTTAATTAAAATACATCATAATCAGTAGGGTCTTGCCCATAAGAGCTACAACACGCCTTTATTTGTATAAAGTTGCTTAGTTGCATCCCATAAAGATGTATTCGCATTTTTATATCTAATTTGCATGCTGTTTTACTACAACAGCAGGAATTACTGAGTAGGGAGGCCAAAGACAGAAGCGTGTGTGGAGGGAAGATTGCAATACTTTTATCTGCTGAACCATCATTTTGCCCTTCACATAATTTACTATTGACAAAATTGCAAGAAATTTTACCATATACTGGTTATTTAATATTTCTGAACTGCAAATTGCTTAGACTATTTATGAATATAACAGCTTTTTTAAAATCACAATCTCTTGATCAATATTTTTTACAGCATTGCAAATTTCTGAGCTGATTAGTCATCATAATGTTTACAAAACCAAAGATAAAGAAAGAAACAAAAAATGAACGTCTAACATCTAAAATAGACTCATTTAGATGAAATTTGATAACATGATTTCAAACTAACATTTTATCAGATACTATTTTATCCATCAATATTCATTTAAAGCATCAACTTTATTAGTTACCTCCAATGACCAGCTGTTTACCCACCATAATTAATAGCATTAGTTTAGTCAAATTAACCAACTTCACCTTATCACGCCAAGAAAGTACTTCAGGGTGCGTAATGAGAAACTTCTGCCAAAATTAAGTACTTTTAAGCACTGTTTAGGCACCTTAGCGCCAAAAATTAAGCACCTTTGTAAAGTATGCGTTTTCTAAGCATAGTACTTTTTTTTTTGTTTTATATTAATGCATAGTTTTTACAGCAAAAAAAAAAAAAAATCTTAATTTTAAATGTTTATTTTTCAAATTTACTTAAAAACATTACAGATGAAATGTTATATATATTTTACGAAGAAATGAAAATACTTTAACAAGTTCTAGTTTTCATAAATAACGGAAACAAATTAATAAAGTTTAAAAAAATCACCAGCTTTGTAATTAGAAGCAAAATGGAAATAAATCAGGCAGAGCGTCTTCCCAAAACTTTCTCGCATATTGCCAGGAAATGCCTTGTATGGCCAATGCCATACAAGGCATTAACACGGAATATTAACACTATGCGTGAATTAAATATTTTAGATATACAAGGCATTAACATGGAATATTAACACTATGCGTGAATTAAATATTTTTACTGATTCTATCTATAGTGTGATCGTTTGCAAGTGTTTTAGGATTAATCTCTTGCAGGCGGTTGAAAATATTCGATAAAGCGAATTTGGGTTTTAGGCGCATTCTTCCCAATTGATTAAAACAAAAGTACACTTGTGGTCACAAAATTACATACCAAATTTGATATATTTAAGTCACTACATTTTTGAGCTATCGCTTTTACATATTTCTGAAAGTACAGAACATGCGGTGAAAACCTTGTTGGATTTGGCTAGTTATTAAATCTGAATACCAAATGTTTACTATATAGCTCTCTTAGATTTGTAGATGCCATGCTAACTTATATTCGAACAGTCAGACAGACAAACAGATTTCCTTTGAACGGATGTTGCTGAAAATTTCATCGAAATCTACAAGTTTGGTGTGAAGACCGTATACCAAATTTCATCCATCTAGCTCAAAGTGAATTTTTTGACAAATGCAATATTTTCATTAAATTTTATATACGAGAAATAAATATGCCACTTGAAGCATTAAAAAAAATTGAAATCAGCGCGAGACAATATATCGCATTGCTTCAAGATTTAATAAATAAAAAAATTAATTCAATGAACAAGCTTTAAATTTTTTAAAGTTTAAATAAAAACAAAGAAAGCATCTCCCCTCCTTTTACTAAAATTTTAACAGCTACGGAATAATGATCCAACGATTTGAAGAAACAACATCATTTTCAATTTCATTGTAATAAAAATCTTTGTTATAAACTATGTCCAAAACTAATTTCACAGAAATTATTTATAAAAAAAAATTACATTCAACCAAACAATTTTTTTTCATCATTTATTTATCTATAACCTTTATTTATTTATATTATTTTTAAACTTTAAATTGGTGTTAAAATAATTTTTATGCGATAATATGCTTTGATGAAAACACATTAAAATTCGAATTAAAAATTTGAGAAATACATTCTTAATGTACCTCTAATACCCAAAAAATAACTTCCCAAATTTCATGTTCCTAACTTCAATGGCTTTATGTTGGGCGTTGCTCAAGACAAGACTTTATATATATATATATATATATATATATATATATATATATATATATATATATATATATATATATATATATATATATATATATATATATATATAAAGAGAGATTTCATTGGGAAAAAAATTTCTATAAAAAATATAAAAAGAAAAAAAATTATTATAAAATCATAGAAAATAAATCCAGAAAAAAAAATTGTAAAAACACTTTTTTTATTTCTTTAACAATATTTAACTTTTAAACAATATTAACTTTTAACAATATTTAACTTTTTTTCTTAACCAAAACAAATTTGGCAAACAAAATTGTTCAAATGGATGGGGACATACAAAAAATACCGCGAAAGATATCACGATCATTGAAAATTTAAGGCTTCAAATTAAAATTTCATCATACTGGATTTTACGCGATCGACTAACGTAATTTCATACCGCAATTAATTACAATTCAATATAGTAATTAATATTGAATGGTATACCTGTAGTAAGAATACCTGTAATAGATCTTTCAAGCAATTGCTCCAAAACGAAATATTAATGAGAATGATGATTGAATATGCTAGTGTTTTTAAAGCAGCTTTTTCCATGTCCAATATATCGTTTTGGTGCATCAAACTGATCCTGCTTTTTTCATATTTCACGTTGGTCAGACCATATCACATATTCATCTTTAACAACACATAAAAGTTTAAATATATGTTTACCAGGCATAACTTAAATAAATTCTTCAACATCTAAAACATTAAAAATTGAAATGTTTTTCGACTCGCAATAAGTATGGCGTAGTACGCATTTAGTACTGTCTTTTCCATATAACTTTTCCAGTATTTTAATAAATGACAATATACATTGTTGAAGAAAAAGGGAGGAAAAAAAAAAAAAAAGAATTATTAAGGTACATCCGGCACAAGCCTTTATGACCATGATTTCGAATTATCATATTTTATCTTGTGGGGAAACAAAACAAAACGAAAAGCTTTCTTCGTTTTCATAAGAAAATTAAGCCCTTTTTGGGATCTCTTCTGAAAATTAAGCACTTTTAAGGTGCTTAAAAATGGTTTTCAAATTTAAGCACTTTTCATGACGCTACATATCCTGTATTTCACCAATAAATAATTGCGAAAATCCTGTTGTTTAGCCTGAAGAACTAAATCAAAGTTTATATATATATATTATATTGAAGCAGAAGGCAGTTTCGAAGACAGTGAAGGGACTTTGAATTTTTTAAGTTCGCTTTATTGCATCCATCCCGGGAGACACGAATTAAGAACAAGCAGAAGCAACGAGCACAACACAAACGAAATGGGGAAAAACTGATGAAAATTTTATCCCTGTGAACCAAATTAGAATAAATAAATGTTAGAAATAAATATTAAGTTTACAGTCAAAGACTCAAAAAGAAAGATATAATGAATCCGGCCTGAAGACTTTCTCCCTGTGAATATATTATACTGTGATTTTAATAGGGATTTCCATCATGTGTCAATCACAAGTAAGAGAATCTTATGGATCTTTTTAAAAAAATGTGCTTAGCTGGACAGTATTTTATCCCTTCACTCGGTGTGGAAACCACTGACTAAAGCATTTTCATAGAGCTTTTGTTGCATTAATTAAATAGAAACAGTGGAATGGGATCAGGAAATAAGAGAATATTTTAGAATGAAGTTAATATGGGCTAATTTAAGACAAAACTTTGGGAATTAATTAAGATTAAATTAGATTTTAAAACATCAATACACACACATATATATAATTGTCTTTTGAATTAGATAATGGTGAAGGAAAGGTGACCATTGATGATGTACTTAGAGGTTATTGACTTGTATATAAATTCGGCATTTTTGAAATCAGTAGAGATTGTGACAGAAACTCTGTCAAGGTTCTTCGAAATAGAAAATGTACAACAAAGAAGTGTATTTGCAAAATCTCTTGAAAATAGTGAGTGGTGGAGGGCAAGTGACCATTGATGACATATTTCAAGGTAATGTAGTTTCATATAAAATGAAAATTACCAAAATCATTATTTGTAACATCTTATCTTGCATTTTAGTTTTTACATTCATACATCAGAGATATATTTGTGTTTAAATAATAATATATTTATGCATTATGATTTATACTATCAATCTTTAAATCTTTTTAATCTGTTCCCATTCAAGCATAACAAGTGAATGAAAAATTTAAAAATAAAGATATCAATCTGCATAGTAAAATGAAAACATTAGAATGAATAATAAATTGGAAAATAATGATCTGAATAATTTAAAATATTTTTTAATGTGAAAATAAATTTGTCATTAAATAATTTGATTCTTCATGTAATAGTAACGAACATTGAGATTTTCTACAAGAAAAAAGTTATTTGTAAATAAAATAAACTTTAAAAATATGCTTTATAAATTAACTCAAATAATTATTAGTTGAAATTTAAAATCATTATCTTCTTTTCTACAACAGATAATTTTAATAATTTACTCTAAAATTTCAAATGCTTCAAACAATTACTAGTTTTTTAAAAATTAATTTTCTAATAGTGAATAAAAATAATACATATAAATTAACTAAGAAAGTCAATATTTGATGTCGCATTTTTTCAAAAATTCTTTTGAGATAATACTATTTAATACATACATAAATGTTAACTAATTGCTCGCTAATCTTGCTGAATGAGGGAAGAGAGGAACTGGTTCTTTTATTTTTCTAAGAAACAATTTTTAATTATTGAACTTTTTTTCCCCCCTATGACTAGATAGTAATAGTTAATTAAGAGTGTTAAATAAAAAAAAGTAATTTTTCATTTAAAAAAAAAGGGTTTATATATAACCTTTTCACCTTTGCTGACTAGCCATTCATCAAGAATACTGATTGTGTTTCTTTCAATAAACCTTCTTATACATGATTTGATATTCCTGATTGACATTTAAAAATATTTTTTGAGCCAAACTTTGATAGACATTCCAGTCTCGTAATTTTATGCATTACCCCAGTTTTGTTCATTGCATATGTAAACCATTCTAATGAATGCTACTAAAAAGGTAACTATCCAGTTCCTCTAACTTTCACTGTACTGTAACTTCTATTTCTAATTCTTCATATAAACAACACAGATATTAAACACCTTCCTTAGCTTTCAATATTTGTAAAAAATCGTGTGTGTGATTAAATAATAGCCATGGCTACTATTTCACAGCTACAACAACACAATACAATGTTAAAAAAATCAAATTTTTAAATGTTAATATACAGTAAAGATTAGCTCTGTATAATAATGTTTCAACAAGTTAAAGCAGAATAATAAACATTTCAATTTTTAAAAATGCTTTTAATTACAGATTTCCACCTTCCAAATATTAATGTGTTAAATTAGTAGTTCCCAGTCTAATGATCTATCCTGTAGGATGTTAAAATATGCATTCTCCTTTATCATTAGTAGCAGAAATTTACATTGCTTCATCAGTATATAATAAAACATCCTTGGTTTTTAATTGTTCCTTCATGTAAAAAATGCAATATATCTTCAGATTACTTTAGATATATGGTTTGAAATAAGAACATAAAATGATGGCTTAGGAAATACTATTGTTATAAACTATTTTATTATAGTAAAAACTACACAGATGTAACAATCAAATATGAAGTAGAAATACACCAAGCTGAAAATAGAATTCCATTTATTCCACAGATATGGAAAAACCAAAACATGAGAACACGAAACATTTTATACGGTGAGTTATTTTATAAATGACATATTTATGCATAATAGTTCAAATTAGCTTTCTTTTTAGCTTGAACTTCTAAAATCGCATCCATGAAGTCTTCATGAGTTACAACAGTTGCTCCTCTTCTTAAAGCAATCATTCCCTGAATTGAAAGGGATTTAAAAAGAAAAAAAAAATGCATATCAAAATCTAATTCATTCAAATTTGAACGAGCAATTTGTTTTCAACAGCAATTAATAAAAACAATAACTGGATTATTTTACATGTGTTAATCAAATTATTTTCATGTGAAAATGGATAGCCTAATTATATGTAATTAAATATTGAAATAACAGAAGACATATTACATACAATGAATATAAAATAAATATCTTACCGCTTCAACACAAACAGCCTTGCACTGGGCTCCATTAAAATCATCTGTACACCTGGCTAATTCTTCAAAATTTACATCAGGACTGAAAAAAGACAATGTAAAATAATTTTTACATGAGGTTTACTATGAAAAAAATTCATTCAATATCATGTAATTTAAGAACAATCGGGTAAAGATCATATCCATTTAAACATGAGAAAAAAATAATCATTTATGTCTTTTTTTTTTTTCGTGACTTAGATGTTAAAATTAGATTCAATTCAAGTTTCTCTTCTTTATTATGTCAATTTCTAATGAGTTATTTCATTCAAATGCATTTCAAAATCTTTTAAGCTGATATTCTCAACAGAAATAGATTGAGCTAAAAAGATAATTCTCTGTCTGTTTGATATTCTTTACTGTCTACCACTTTCTTTTCAGGTTTGACTTTTACAGAAGTAAGTTTCTGCATTCAGTCTTTACAACAGTCATAAGGATAGATTTTGAAACTAAAATGTTGGATATCCAAGTTACTCCACTGACTACATATCTAAAAATGGAAAGGCAGAAGATAATGGTAATTTTTTTTAATAGTGCAATAAATCCTAGAATCCATGTATTTCAAATTTTGTTCGCTTCTATCATATGAATGTGAAATTATATAAGGATCAGACAAATGAACATTTTATTTCATATATATATATTAGAGAGAGAGAGATTACTGATGTATTCAAAAAATGCATTTGTTTCAACATATATATGCACATTTTTCATTATAAATTTAAAATATTTGATTAAAAATCTTAAGTCTAAAAATAAGAAATGCTAATTTTATGACAGCTTTTATTAAGTTTAAGCTCAGCTTTATGGGGGAAAAGAAGATAATTGAAATATCGTGCTACAGTAGTCAAATTATCAGCACAAACATGTACAATTTCATTTTTTACAAAATAATAGTCTTCCTCAAGCACTGAATATATATATAAATAATTAAAATAAATTAAGAGAAGGCATAAGACAATTTTAAATGTATATTAAAAATTTAATAATGGCAAGGATTACTCACTCTACGTTCATCTTTCTGGAGTGAATCTGCATTATACGAGCTCTAGCTTCTTCATTAGGATGAGGGAATTCAATCTTTCTATCTAATCGACCAGATCTGAGAAGAGCAGGATCAAGTATATCCACTCTATTTGTTGCTGCTATAACCTGAAAACATAAATAAATACTATATTATGAAGGGAAAAAAATATATACACATGCTACACATTTCAAAAATCTTGTTTTTAATAAAAGAACAAGATATTTTGTTATTTTAAAGAAGCTTTTTTTAAACTACACATTGGTAAATGCATCGTTCTTTTAGGTTTAAAAAAAATTCCTTCTGCTTTAAACATTTACTTACTTTAATATCTGTACTTGAGCTAAATCCATCAAGTTGATTCAGTAATTCCAACATAGTTCTCTGTACTTCACGATCACCAGCTTTTTCACTGTCAAATCGTTTTGTACCTGAAATAACAAAAAATTTCAGAATTAAAATGCCTGATCCATATCAAAATGAATTCATGCTTTTAAGAATAATGCGTAAAAAATATCACTATGACTTGTAAATTTGATAGAATGATTTTGAATTCAAACAAAATTTTGGGATTAAAAGAATTATGTCATGCTATGAGAATAAAATTGAAATGGGTAACAGAAATAAAACACACCTATAAATGTTACCACAAAGATTCATTTTCAATAATAAATATATGATGACCTAATTCTGCATATATACACTATTTGCTATAGTTAGTGTATGATTATATTTTATATTTCATTAGACGATATATTAACTCAATGGTCACTTCCTAAATCAGCGGAAATGGTCTTCTCTCGACTTTTTTGCAGACTCTTTATTAAAGGAGCCATCCGCCCTGCAAAGAACAGTTTTGTGCTTCGTAGTAAAGTAAAGAAAATCAAATGGGGAATTTGGGTTGATATTTTTTTGACCAACTGAAATTAAATTTTGACACAGAACTACAATTTTAGTAATAAAACACCAAATTTCATTTATCTAAATCACTGTGTCTTTTAATTATCACATTAGCGTGCAAGCAAGTATACATATCAACAGAAAACAACTCTTAAATGGATGTGATTAATTTTAATTATAGATTTAATAAACAATATAATATTTTAGGTGTTAAACCTATATACCAATTTTTTCTATACAGCTATTTAATTTTTTTTAAAATTATTTTGATAATTTGTATTTAGACAGCTATATTT
This sequence comes from Argiope bruennichi, assembly GCF_947563725.1. Taxonomy (NCBI): domain Eukaryota; kingdom Metazoa; phylum Arthropoda; class Arachnida; order Araneae; family Araneidae; genus Argiope; species Argiope bruennichi. Next base: position 84,986,363 of record NC_079152.1, read on the forward strand.
TAGGCAAAACTTAGGAACAACACAAAGAACACACATGAGAATGAGGAAAATGTGTGATAAATAAAGTACACAAAGAACAAATTTTATTTTTGACTAAACAGAAATTTACAACATGTCTTTGGGCAGATTTTCAATAAGTCTTGGGTCATGATCAAAATGTAAAAACTGCTTACACATAATAAAATTCAAATACAGATGTAGAAACAAAATATTTCACAAGAATAGTAGATATGAAAGCAAATTCAAAAGATGAACAGGGTAAAACTAAACACAAATCTTCCTCGATATATATTTAAGCTCCATTGTGACTTACAGGCTATGGGTCTGATTTATATTTTTCAATGCTATTTTCATTCAAATAGTGTATAAAAATTCAACTGAAAACACAAGAATTTACTTATGAACACATATATAGATATGAAAAATACATAATATTTTCTCTGTTACACAAATTGTAAGCAAAATTACATTTAATTAGAAACTTATTTGTAGCTACATTTCTGTATTAATGAAGAGGTCATAAATGTAAAGAATGTTTAGCCTGAATATGTTGAGGAAAAAAAAAATTTTAAAATCTAAAGCCAAATTACCAATAGCATCTAATTCATCAATAAATATAATTGCAGGTGCCTTTTCTTTGGCTAAAGCAAATGCATCTCGGACCAACTTAGCTCCATCACCAATAAACATCTGTACAAGTTGAGGTCCAGCCAATTTCAAGAAAGTCGATTTTGTTTGAGCAGCACATGCTCGAGCCATTAATGTCTTTCCTGTTCCAGGAGGTCCATATAAAAGAACACCTAAAGAAATGAAAAAACAATTATTCTATGATGTTTGACTTAACATATCTTAAAACTATATAATGATGTAGGCATGCCAGCAAAAAGAATATACTAAAAAAAAATTTAATGGTACAACCAATAGTAAAATCATTTGTAATATGCCCCTCTATGTTTATAAATGTTCTAAATAAGCATTTATGATATCACTAGAAGTAATAAAAATTTCTTTGATGATAAAATAATCAGTCACAGAACCCTAAAAATATTAATAATTATAAACTTCAGAACAATCCCTCTCATTTAAACACGCATATATATATATATATATATATATATATATATATATACTGGTGTGCAAAACTAAAGCAACAGATACTTTTTTTGCCATAACTCCATGAGAAATCTGAGACATGAAATTCAGAAATGAGAGAAAGCATTTTGTACTTAAATGTGGGTGAAAGCATAGTTGCCCAAAAATTAATGCAATGCATATAGTAAGGAATCAAAGAAAAACAAAAAATGGTTTTATTAAACGAATAATATTGGTATACATGATTATCAGTCCAAGAGGGAGAACAACAAGCAGATGTTCCTTAGTATGGGATATGCCCTCTCCTTACTTTAATGCTTGCTTCGCACTATCTCTCCATATGCAGCATCAGATTGTGCAACAGTTCTTATGGTAAGAGTGCCCATTCCTCAATCAGCATCTGTTTCAGCTGTTGGGTGTTACCTGGTGGATATAATCATGCTGCAAAGTTCTTCCCAAAGCATCCCACACTTGTTCTATGGGATTTAAATAAGGAGAGACAACATTATTGTTGATTCCAAACTCTTCAGCTACACTGGTCAAATTGTGCCCCTTCACCAACTTTCCGATCATTCTTCCATGTGTGAAGTCATCCAGATGATTTCTTCTAGCCATATTTCACAAAAGAACTCATTTGCAGCAAATGTCTTTAATTACATCATCATTCTTCCTTTTCTTGTAGTCTTGAACTGCATGTGCTGGCTGTACGCATTTTGCATACACTCACGTTGTGTATGATGTTTTGCTCCTGAGATTTGTGTATGCATCACCTTTCTACCGAATTGCGTGCTCATTGTACTGATCGTAATAACCCCTTTTCTGCAATTTCATGGCTAATTGCTTAAAAGTTACATTGTTGCTTAAGTTTTGCAGACCAGTGTGTATATTATATATATATGTGTGTGTGTAATGATATTTTAAGAATTTAATTTAAAATTAATTTCTTAATTTTTAGCTCAATTTAGCCCATATTAACTTCATTCAAGAATATTCTCTTATTTCCTGATCCCATTCCACTTTTTCTATCTAATTAATTCAACAGAAACTTTGTAAAATTGCTGAATCGACTAAAAGCCTCACTTTCCCACACTCCAAGTGAAGGGACAAATTCTTTTTAAAAAGATCCCTGCGTTTCCCTTGCCTCACGCACATGTAGAGAAAATCCCTATCATTATATCCCCCCCCCCCTTCAAATATCATTGTATTAGCATTGTGAAAAAATGTTTTCCCTACCAATATCTCATGTTATATAAGACCAGGGATAAAATGTTCACGAGCTTTCCCTCATTTTGCTCTGTGTTGTGTGTTTGCTCGTCACTCCTGCTAGTACATAATGTGTGTCTCCCTCAGATGAAACAAAACGATGTCAAAAAATCGAAAGTCTCTTCACTGTCTTCTGATTAAAAAAATTATATGCTTACATATATATATATATATATATATATATATATATATATATATATATATATATATATATATATATATAATGCTTCCTTATATCTTTAAAAATAATAAATAAATAAATATTTGGCTGAAAAATTTTATATACTTGGGGAAACAAATATTATTCACATGGAAAAAAGTTTCAATGTAAATTAAGAACTGTATTAAACCCCTTGAATCAACAAAAATTTATACTTTTAAATTCTGAAACAATTCTAAAAATCAAAAGCGTAATCCTAATTTTTCAAACATTTAATGAGTAAATGAAAATTCATTTGTTTTTTATGTGTTAGAATTCTACATTTTTCTCACTAATATTTCAGTATAATAAAAAAAAGTTAATTTTTTAAATATTATTTACAAGTTCAGACATGATGCAAATCAATGAACAATTAATTGATTCAATAAAATACAAAATCAGTTGGGTGAAAGCATTGTTCATTCTTAAAGACAAAATGGAAGGGAAAGAAGCATACCTTTAGGTGGTTGGATACCCAAATTTTCGAATTTCTCTCTATGTGTCATAGGCAGAACAACAGCTTCAATAAGCTAAGAAAATATATGGCAATGTAAGCAACATTTAATTATAATTTTTTTAACAGAACATGACATTTTAATTATTTCTTAGAAAATGTATAAAATGTTATTAATTTCATGACTGGATATTTCACTAAGATACAATAAGAATTAATTTATTTTTCTCTCTAACTATTGATACCAATTTATAGAACCAAATATATATGAAGCATTTAATCCTAAAAACCTCTATGTGTTAAGCCTACATTATAGTATGCATCAATTTGATCCAATTATTAAGTATGTATTAATTCCAACATATCTGCTTTACTTATGAAAACTTCAAAAGAGTTATAAGCTTTACAATATACTTATAAACAAATGCACACATTGTTCACTTAATCAAATATGACGGGGAAAAAATGTTCCTTAATTATTCACAAATATCGCAGATAAGTGAAACTCAGTAATTGAAATTTGCAAGTAGTTGGCATATTGTAAATTTTTATTCTGTGCATTACAAAGGAAAATTCTCATGCAGAAAAGGAATGGTTATTGGGGGAAAGAAAAACAAGACTCTGATGTGAATGAATTTGAGAAGACATTTTCCTTTTCTTTTTGAATTTAATCATTTTATGCATACATGAAAAAAATAGGAATATTTTACAGTAAATTTAAATTTACATACACACATGAGCAGTATCTTTTTTATGTCTTCCCAACTTTAATATTTTATATTTAGAAACAATACATACAGAGATGTTGAAAAAAGAATGTAATAGATCCAAATTTAAAATTTAAAAAAAAAAAATAATTTTTTTAACGCACTGTAGAATTTGTAAGGAAAGAAAAGAGAAATTATTAAACACAAATTAGGCATTGCATGGTACATCACAAGACAAAATGCAAGCCAACACTCATATAAAGTATAAAAGGTTTGTTGGGAGGGGGCGAAGAAAGGAGGAAGAATATAGACATAAAAACAAGAAGAAATATATATTATATTAATTGTTGGATGTTATATAGTGTATATATACACCTATCTAATTCTATTCATGTTTGAATATTCTCAATGTTTTAAAACTTCCATCAATATTTCACACATAAATTAAATAGACAATTATTTTATTTTCAAAAATATATATACAAACTTTTTTTTTTTTGGCATCAAAACTCCATAGAAAAAAAAAAGAAGTTAAAAAAGCATCCATAATTTAAAACATTAAAAAAAATGTAATGATAAAATATAAGAACCTCTTGAATTTGCTTATCTAATCCACCTATATCACTGTACTGTTCAGTTGGTCTTTCATCCACTTCCATAGCCTTGACACGAGAGTCATACCTATTGTATGAATAGATCAATAAATTACAACCACCAGAAAAGTACATTTAATTTTTGTTTTCTTTATATAGAAGGAATAAATGAAACTATCTACTTACTCTTGTGGTAAGGTTTCCAAGATAAGATATGAATCTTTGTTAACACCCTATAAAAATAAAGAGTAATTAAGATATATAGAAATTCACATTTTCCTTGCATATCTTTAGAAAAAAGCAATAAACAAATTTGGTGGAAAATGTATATGTATATGTATATGTACATATTGAAACTTTTCTTCCAAAAATTAAAAAACTTACAACTAAATCTGCAGGTTTCAGTTTTTCAGCATCAACTAAACCAATCACAGGCAAGAAATAAGTCTATAAAAACAAAGAAACAATAAAAATAACATTCTATTTCATAGAAAATTTTAATGTAATATTTAAAACATTTACAAATAATAAATAAGAATCAAAATTTAATTAAATATACAAATTAAAATAATTTTCATTAATTTCAACTATTATATAAAAATATGAAACATTATCAAGTAGATCAGGATTCTCACTCTTTTCTTGAATAAAAATTTTAAAGCCTTTGAAAGGGTTTTTTTTTTAAAGCTAATTTAATTATTTTTAAGGCAATTTGGAGTATAATGATTTAATATACTATTAACAATTAATTTAACAAGTTAGTTACAAAATAATTGAACATATAACATATAAAATAACATATTGAGTTTGTCTTTACAAAAAAAATTAATAATTAAATTTGAATACAAAGAAAATATACAATTTGACATCCCAAAAATATACTGATTATAAATAACATTTCAAAAGAATAACACTTATACAGGTTTTCATCACAATTGTATTCCTCAAACATGGAAAGCACAATTACAACTTTTTTTTTTCTTTCAAGAGTCAGAAAACTTATTATATTTGAATACATAGAAATTTATTAAAATGAATGAATAATCAAAATTTAAATATATATTGAAATCTTAAATATAAAAAATAATGATTAAAATTAATGAGTTATGAAAATTTGAATTGTTAATTGTCCTAAAATAGTGATATTCAAAAGTTCATAGCTGAGTCGTATTTGGTTGCAAAGGAAGAAACTTTTTATTTTAAATTATGAAGTATCAAGAATATTTCATTGAATACAATTCATTATGACTAAAAGAGTGTATAAAATTTAGACTTTCAAAATTTATTGACTGAAGCAAAACAAAATATCATTATGTAAATGCTTTTGTAACTAAAACTAAAAACTGAATTATATGATGAATCAGAGAAATTTTTGTTAAATTCTTTAAGATACTGCAAAAATTATAAAGCAATATGCTGTTGTGCACATAAGATATCAATGCTGAATGATTTTGCTTTCTGTACTAATGTACATGTTTGATTTCAACAAAAAGGATTTTATTTTAATGGATATATTATTATTCCTATTTAATTTAAAAGTGAAATCTCATGGAAACTGACAGAAAATTAGAAATACACATCGTACATGAGATGAACAACATCAGGCTTCGATAACAGTATGAGTGATGTGATTATCAAAATTTGAAGCTTAAAAATATTTTGCTGAAGGAGGTATTAAAAAAGACCAAGTTGCTTAATATACTGAATTAAAAATTTTAAGAAACTTTAATCCATGTAAAACCAGCTGATTGCAAAAGCAGTAAGCATTACATAAATCATGAAAAATATTTTAGTGTCCTTATAAAGTCAAACCTTATGTTTCATTACTTGCCTTTATATTTTTTACAAACTTGCTTTGATTTAGGGGGTATGTTTCAGGATTAGATTAATCATTCAAAACTAGATTTCAAACTTTAGTTGAAATAACATAAAATTAGAGAAGCAAATGGCACAATGAATGCAATTATAGAAACTTCTTTAAAATAGTACAAGTTACATCACTATAAAAATTTGAAGTTTGAATCATTTTACTGAGGAAGTTATTAATTTATATATAACAAATTCCATTAAAATTTTGCATAACGAATAATCCCAGAGAATCAACTGGTCATCAAAGGCAGATAGTAATAATGATAAATAAGATCCTAGAAGTTTTATTTAATCAATAGTTTCCACAAATGATGTTAGTGCTCAGATGAATAATAGTGAAAGGCATACTAAATGGATTGTTTTAAAACAAATTTTGCTTCAATATGAAACTTAATGCAAAACTGTACATAAATATGTAATTTCTGTAAAAATATCATTTTCAGTTAAGTATTTTTTTCATATTTCATTTGAATTATATATAAATAAGCTTTAAGAGAAAGACTCGTATTTAACAATACTGTTTCATTTAATATATTTTTATTAAATAAATTGTTGCATTATAAACAATATTCTGATATATTTTTAAATTCATAATGTAGTTTAAAGTAGTTCTTGGTTTATATCAAAATATTATACCACAATTACATGGAAAATGAAAATAATTTCTTCTTTAATAATGAAGAATGAATTTCACTAAATGCCTGAATTTTGAGATTTATTACCAAACAATTCAAATGCTCATATGGAAAATAAAGGAAAAAGGTTGGCAAGATCATTTTTTTTTATAATAGAAATGCTTAAATAACTTAATTCTACTAATTTTCAATCAACTGAAACTAAGAATAAAATATTCAAATTATAAAGAAAAAAGATGTACATAGCAACTATAATAACGATAATGAAAGTAATATTTTAAACCTGTCTAGTTGAGGTTTTTATCACTGCACATTTTCCTTTCCGCTGTGAATCCAAATCTACATTAGCACCATCCTCTTCTCCAAGTTCTTGAGGATCAACATCAAGAAGCTATTAAAAATATAAGCAAGCAAATTAATTAAATCAACATAAATTAACAGAGTTAAATGAAAAACAACACAATAATTACAAACAACATTCCCTTCAAGAATTTTGTGTAAATTTTTCATTCTAATGTTTTTACATATATATTCATAAAAGAAAGAACTAAATAAAACATTATTAAACAATTAACTGAAACAAAATATTTTATAAGATATTTGCAATTAATGGCTTTGATCATTTAATAAATTACAAAACTCATATAACAAAAGCAATATCTCTGAAATGCACTTTTGCAATGCAAGCCTTATGCTGGCCATCAGTGAATATTTCTCAATCACTGAAATGTTTTCCTTTCCTCTCCAACATCTGATGCTTTAATTTAAAAACAACATTTGTTGGCTTAAACAAAAAGCTGCAATCTTTAGTACATATGTAACAGCCCAATATCATTTTGCTTCAGTAATTTCTACATTCTAATCTTGACAAAGAAATAATATTATGTATGATAGCATTCTGTTCAAAACACTATTACTTTTAAATATATTATAAAATTATAATATTTAAACAAATACACTGATACATATGGGGAAAAATGCAATACTTCTAAATTCATAAGAGAATTTTTCTTGCCCCTTTTAACTAAATTTTTTATCTGTAAGTTAGCAACTTTAGCAGAAAATGACTTTTATGGTTAATAGTTAAGGAAAAAATAATTATGCATATAAATGAACACACACACAAAAATAAAACTATAAAAACATTTTTCTTAAATTGTCAGTTTAGTAAAACTCTTACATCATTAAGCCAAAGATTAAGAATCAGGCAATTATATTACAAAATGATTAAAATAAACTTATTATTAATGATTATTAATAATGATTAAAAAAAACTTATTACAAACGAAATGTGATTTGAGTAGAAAACTGTACTGCACAACAACATTTTCACTTACGGTATATCTCATTCAGTTCAAGCAACATCCAGGTTTGTCTGAATAGGTACTCATAAGTAGTATTTATGCATTTCTCTAGATAAGAGCAAGATTTGCACTTTTTTCATTTTCTTTTTGTTTTATCTTTCAAGTTTTCCTTGCTTAAGAGTATATCTGAATTCTGTGAGTCAGCTTTAATCTTTCTATTTATGGCAATTATTATTATTTTTATAATATTCCATCATAAATCATAAAGTGATATTTTACTTTCAGAATATTTATTATAAAGGGCATGTGAAATGACTACAATTACTCCAAAAAAAATAAGAAAGAATGATTTTCTTTATACTAGCATAGTACTTTTCCCTCCAAGAGATAATATGACAGCGTTAGATAGATCTTGTTAATCTATAAGGGACCGATTATAATCATCCAAAGCTTTTGTTTTATTTCATTTTTTTTTTTATTTTTGTATTCCATGGTAATGTAACATATTTAATAATCATTTTTCCACTTTCCAGTCATTCCAACAATATCATTTCATAATTTGAATATCTTTTAGAGGATATTTGCAAGTGGTTCTTAATACACCTGTGCAGTGTATTAAATCTTTTATTTAAGAGTAATTAACTAAGAAAAAGATATTATAATAATTATCAATAAAAACATTGTGAAGGACACTGAATTTTTTTTTGTGTGCATGATTTTCTTTTCCCACGTTTTTTAATAGGCCAGTATAAACTGTAACTTTTTGCACTTTGCAAACTGTAATTTAATCCACTTGAAGAAGTTAAAATATAATTTTATACCATGTTTGTTTTTTAATGTATTGGTAAAATAATAATATACTTCATCATATATTCGTCTTTAAAAAGTTCTAGATTAAGATCATACACTGGTACATTCTTTTATTGAAAATAATAATAAGTTACTGGGTGTAGTTTGTTAACTTGTCTGTAGACTGAAGTTCAGTTGCACAATTATTTGCAGAAAACAATGTGTATAAAATTAATAAAAAATGATTTTGATTAATGCTATCTGCAATGTTTATATTATAAAATAATGGGTCCTTCTCCATATAATCTTGAAATTTACTCTTTTTACATTCTTCATTTGCAAAAATACTTTTCAAAAACTAAAATTTCACCCACTTCTAAAACTTTCTACAGAGTAATTTCTGATTTTTCTTTCATTTTATCGCTGAATAGTATTTCCAAAGCATAGCGAGGACTCTTAAACTATTTTTTGGAGAAATTCATTGATAAAGGAAAGTCAAAAACACTGCAAAACCAAATTTTTTTCTTATAATCCATAAAAAGTAAATTGAATTGACCAAATTAGCAGGCACTAAGTTTTTGTAAATAGATGATTTACCATACTAATTACATTTTTTTTTCCAATCTGTAAAGAGTATTACTTCCAAATGTTGACAAATATTAAGGTGCATTGTCTTCTGTCTCGCAACCCAACACTTCTATAGTGTCGACAGCAACATCACTACCTGCTTATGATTCACTGAGAGAATATAGTCTCCATTGTCTGTGCTCTCGTAATTGGAAAGATTTATCTTTTCTAGAGATTCTAAAATTTCAGCATCAGACAACTTTATATTTACTTTCCATTCCTTCAGCAATGAAGCTCTTGTCATACTTTATAAAATGCACATAAAAAATTAACACAAAATTTTAAAAGCATGCATGAAATAAACAAATATTAATAATGCTTTACTAAATAATCTCTTTGTTCAACTTTCAAAGCCACATTAAAAATAACTTGTATAACTAATGATAGTTGATCATTATCCCATAGTATTGCCACATATGAAGTGGTACCATTCTGATAAGTCAGGACAATTGTGGCAATGATCATGTTAACTTGAAAATTGTTTGAAGTTTTCTGTTATTTTCTGCTTTATAATTCCACTATTTGCTTGCTTTAAAGCAAAAATTAAAATTCAAAACTGAAAATGGCTGTTTTCACATTCCAAACTGCACACATAACTATTATGACAATTTTATATCAGCAAAGTTTCAACAACTAAAGCTTGATAAAGTTTAACTAAATGCTGCATCATTATTTAACATTTATATCATAAAGAATAAAAAATGTAAAAGAATTTCATTCCTACTTCACCTTAAATCCAAGAATATTTTACACACACATTTATAAATATATACTTCAAATTTTGCTCATAAATATTGGAAGCATAAGAAAGCCTTTAATGAAGGTTTTGTGATAATTACAAAAACAGCTAACTGGTAAAAAAAAACACACACACACAAATAATGTAATCTAATGCAATGTTAGGAATTTTAGTTTTAGATAAATAAAAATTAATACCTCAATAACATTGGAGACAAGATATGGTAATGTTTTATTAACTTTAATTTTTTCATTGTTTTCTTTAATCTTTTCTTTCTGGGCTTGCAGTTCATGAGATATTCTCATAACTTCACTCTTCATGATCTAGGAAAAAAAAAAAAAGAATAAAAACTATATTTAATATTATAAAGAAAATAAGAACAAAAGAAAATTTAAGTGGTAGACATGTTGTACAATTTAGAAAATTTTAAGTAAAGAAGAAAAAAGTGCAAAATACGATATACTACTGAATATTGATATACAATGGTATGGCAAATTAGAAAATCCTATGAAATTTTTCATTAAACAATTAAGGCCACCATTCTGATTTTAAAATATAATTTTATTTCTAAAATGATATTCTATTGTGTCTTTTTTGCTTTAACTAATAAGTGACTATGGCCTAAACTCCTAAACAATTTTTGATTGGCATTTACACATTAACTGGATTTTAAAGTTAAAACATCTGCCTTCTGAAATTCCTTTGCTTTATATTCTGAATTATTAACAAGGTTTAAAGGAAATTAAAAGGGATCTCCATTTTTTGATTTTATGATATATTTTTACAATTTTTAATGACATCTACAACATTTTTATATACCTTCAAATTATTTCCCTATATCTTCCAATTATTTCTAAATTAATATAGACATCAATGAATTAACAAAAAGACATTAAGAGAGATAGAAACACAAATCAACTATTATTTTTTTTATTAACTTCTAATGATTTTGTATTATTTTTATTTCAATAATGAAGCTAAATAGAATTTTAAGCATGTTTTTAAAGGTATTTTCTTATATATTAACCACATGCCATTGGTGAACTTTGTCAAATTTTAGCTAAGATAAAACCTAACAGTTTATGATATTTGGAAATTGTTTGGTGGCATGTGGTTGGTTGCCAGACATTAATTGTTGACATACATCTATTATGTAGATGCTGTAATTTTCAGTTATCCTCCATTACCTTATGCTGCCAAGTAATACTTTCAAAAAAAGAAAGAAAGAAATACATTAAAACATTCATAAGATTATTAAGAAAAACACAAACATTATACATTTATTTGTATTTATTGCCTTTTTATTAATATCACTGTGGTGAAAAACTTATAAGTTATATGAAATTTGATAACTTTTCATACACCATATTCAATTTTTTTCATTGCTACCATATTTTTTTCACTATATTATACAAGATAATACAATTCAATTCATCATGAAATCAAATTTCTAGTGGTATAGACACAAATTATTGGAATATAATCTTAATAGTATTTTGGTCATAGTGAAAGTGTAAAGAAATATTTTAAAATTGTATAATAACAGAATCCAGTTTGAACAAACCATATGAAGATACATCACAACTTGTACCAAGAATTTAAAAAAAAAAAAAGAAAAAAAAAATGCTCATAGACTTTTAAAAATTTTATACTATAAAGAAATGGAATTTTAAATACAAAGGAAAAATTCTGATTCTCAGAAATTCATAGATAAACTCCTTCACCAACATGAAAAATATTCAGCTTTTGTATTACTAAAGAATAGTAATACGAAATACAAGTATACAAATACAATATTGAAGGCAAAGGTAGTCATTTAGGATGACCTGTTTAAGCATGAAACCACACAGTGTTTATGAATGACAATTCACGATAAGGAAGTCAAAAGTATACCAAGTAAAGTAAGCTGCAATCTAAATTATGAAGACAATAGAAAAAAAAAAAAATAATAACAACTAATTTAGCTAGCTAACTTTTAGAGAAAGTACATATTAAAGCGATTCAGATATATTAGATCCAATCCTTTATATGATGCTTCAGTACTTAAAGCATATCATAAGAGGAATATATTTAAAAAAAAAAAAATTAAAGGATTACCTTAATTTCATTATCCATAAGCCTTGTGCGACTATTAATTTCATCAGTGGACATACGTAACACTTCTTCACCCACTGCATCATCCTGCTAATATAATAAATATCAAATGTAAATAACATAGTATAACAATCAAATATTAGAAAAAAAAATTATGAGAATCAACAGTTGAATCCCAGTTTAGTGTGACCCCGAGCTTGTTGCCTTCAGATGTCACCAAAAAAAGATAGCGAAATAATTTTCTTAATAACACTAATACTGATTTGTTTACAATTTTTTTTACTCACTGACATGTAATATAGCAACTTTATAAGAAATGAAAATTAAAAATAATTGGCAAATAGACTTCCATTAAAGAATTTTATTAAATTATGTTTTATAATTGAAAGTATTATTACTTCTAATAAAACATTCAGTGCTATTTTTAAAATAAACTATGAACAGATAATATTTATCCTTTTGCAATTCTTTAAAATCAAAATCATCTGTTTATGAATTTTATCAGAACAGAGAGTAAAAAAATAAAAACATCTGCTTGAGCTTTTTGAATCATTTGTCTTTATTTCACAATTTTTTCATTTTAATATTATTTTAACATTTTAATAATATTCTTTGCCATCTGTCATTCCTTTCCAATGCCTAATGATTAGTATAGCCAGAAATATTTTGAGGAATATTGTATTTGAGACTACAATGTCTACATTTCAAAATATATGCATCAGCGACAAAATGATATTTGCATCACTGAAAAGTTCCAATCGTTTTTGAAAAATGGGAATCTCTAAATCATTTCCTGCTCCCATGAAGAATTACTTGAACCGAATCAGTGTATTTATTCATTCAAATTTCTTCTTAAGAAGACCATCAATCTCTAGTGAAGTTATTAGGAATGGGTGCTTTCATTTTTCCTTGTGCTGTTAATGTTATTCTCAGCCAGCTTAAGTTTAATGATCTAGCAAAGCTACTAGGTTCTTACTCCTGTTGCTACCAAAGCCAGAGGATATTTTTTTATCCTAAGTTAAAAAATTCTGCCTGGTGCTTTCTTCCGATGCCAAAGACATCAGAAGAAAGAATTTGAATTTTATTGTCTAAAGTACAGATTGACTCAGTCAGTATGCAAAAGTTCATTATTTCATAATTCAAAGGAATTTCAGCAACTGTGACCCATAATGGTTGAAAAAAAAATGTTCTTTGATAAAACAATCATAGTGAATAAGTATCATAATTTTAATAAAAATTGTGGGCAATTGTAACGATTTCATAGTATTGTTTATATGGGCAGCCTTCTTGGTTGAAAGCTTTGTACAGTTGACACTTTGACAAAATAAGAGGCACATTAAGCATAGATTTTACTGAAATTAAAACACACACACACACACACAAAATTCCATGATTTGTCAAAAAAAAAAAAAAAAAAAAGAGATAGCACATACTTTAAGGATGTAGATTTAGAAAGGTGGAAATGTTTAAATTTTCATTAGTATATACTTTACATATATAAAAATGGGAATGTAATGAAAATTCATAATATTTCATTTATATTTACAATTCAACATCAATCATATTGTAGCACTGTTAATAAACAAACAGAAATTCTACAACAAAGAAAATAAACTTGTCTAAATATTTAACTTAATCAGAAAAAAATTCTCAATTGTTAAGATTATTATTATATTAAGTTACTGACCTGAAATGAACTTGCATTTACACAATAATCACAAAAATAAAAATAATAAACAAATCATCCCATCCTTTATCATTATAAAATTTTTGCTTCACAAGAACATCGAATATGACTTTTTCAAAGCATAAATTTGCTTGAAATTTTCATTTAAGTCAAAAATCATTCGAAGCAAAAACAATGAGAAAAACGCAAGTCATTCCACCGAAACAACGTTAGTAGACAATATAATTTTATTTAAAGACCATAACGATGCTATGGTTAAATTTAGTTTCTCTATAATTATTAAAAAATAATTAAAATGTCAAATATTTTTTTTAAAACTTACCTCATTTACTTCCATTGGAACTGGAGCCGTAGTAGTCATGATGATGATTTGATTGAAATAAAGATGCACGGACTGCTGCCAATTTTCAAATAAGATCCAAAGTATTAATTATAATACAAAAGAAAGTTGAAAATTATACAGTTTAGTAGTAAAATAAATGTAACTGATATCTCTGAAAACATTCAACATCATTTTTATTTAGTAACGATGAATTTTATTTTACAAAGAATGGATTTATTATTGATCCATTCAAATTATTTTATTTTATTGTGGCATATTAGATTTGGCATCACTAAAAACCGCGGACGTTTTTTTTAAACTGTAAACAAACGATACAATACAAAACCATCCATATGACCGTGCAATGGCATTTTGCTATCTATAAGAAATGACAGATATATTGGAAGCTGTGTTTAACTGTGATTTGAAGTAATTATATAATAATAAACAAGCATATTATTTCTTTCATTTATGATCTTATAATTACTTAGCAATATATAGCAGTTTCGTAATTGACAGCTTTCGTTTTAAATCTTTTCTTATCCATTTATTTAAGACCAAACATTCAATTTCCCGAAAATTGTTGAATAAAACTACCGTAATTACTCAAACTTTAATATTTAAAATAAATTGCGCCTATTAAGAATATGGAGATAGATTAATTACATTAAAGAATGAATAGGACTATTTAAACTTATATTAATAACATATATAACATCTGTAAGAATTTATTAAGAAGAAAATTCAGATTTTAAATATCCTGACATTGGATTAAGTCTAAATTTTTAACGAATTTTTTTAAATGAAAGTGCAATATATTATCATCAATTTTTTTTAAAATCATAAATGTATTCACCATATGGTTTAATAGAGTGGTTTAAAAAGAAACTGATGTATATTTATGATGCGGGTTACAATATATGCAAAACATAGAAACGTTTGGTTTCTGGCCAAAAGAATTGCATAAAATATGAGTTTAAAAGCATTGTTTCTGAATATTAATTCATTGAACAATTTCCTTTATTATAACATAATAAAAAGTATCAAAAACATCAATTTAATATCTTTGTACTGAATGAATAGAAATTTTCATAACTAAAATAGATTTTTATATAAAATTATTTTGCATTTCTGACAACTGTAAAAATATAAAATTAATTTTTCTCTTTATTATATACTGTGCATTCTCTCTGTCTCTTTATATTGCTGTAAATCTTAATTTCCAGATAATTTCAATGTAACAATGACCATTAATTATCAATTAAATATTAACCAGAATTGAGGTTACTCCAAAAAATAATCAGTCATGCCACATTTTTGCAGAAATGCAGATCTCAATATTTTTAGAATTGAATTTTATTATTCTTGAGATTGATTAATTTTGTTTTTATGTAATAGTCCTACAGTATTTTTAATGTTTCAAGTATTTTTGTAATAAATTTGTTCATTTTATAGTTCATTTAATCCTACTTAATTTATTGGTGCTTATGTTTGGCACATTATTTTAATACATTATTTATTGAATTATATTAATACATTATTTTATGAAATTCAACAATTTTTTTTTAATTTCAAGCCTGTGCTATATTTAAATAATTGAAATGCATTTTTTTTCTTAACAAAATTATAAAATAAGGAAGTATTTATACCTTTTTTTTTTTCCTCAATAATAGCTGTCACCAAATGGAATTGCTAGAGCAAAATGTCTCCTTTTTCTGTCAGATTGGAATTTCCTAAATATATGCCATGTACCTTTTTGCATTAAATGTGGAACAAACCCAATAGCCAAATTTTTTACTTTCTGACATTGATGAATGTAGTGCACATTTTGGCTGTTGCTGAGCTAAAAGAAAATTAATTCCTTTCTTTTATAATATATTACTATTTGTGTCAAAATTATATTCTTATTTAATAAATTAATTGTACCTAATAGTTATTGTCATTAATTCACAATTTATTGTTGATTTTAAACAGTAAGTTGAAAACCTTATTGTCAGACACTAGAAAAGTAAATGATGAAATACCTGGAACAGAAGGTTGTACACCCCTGCATCTTATTGTTGGAATTGAAAATGTTAGTGGAAAAGAAGATGTTTTATCCTTCTTACTAGATAATGGAGCTAATCCTAATGCTAGGTATGATATTGAAAATTGTATGTATATTTTGTATATGTAATAATTTAGAAACATCTTTAGCAATTTGTTGTTGTTACTTCTTAATTGCATACAGAAAGTATTTAAAACATCACAATCAGTTTTGTTGCAACCTTGAATTTTTTTAAATTAATTATTTTAATAGTTTATACATTTTTCCTTAAATGTATTTTACTATTGATTAAAATACATGATTATTATTTCATTTGAAATATATTATAAATTGGAAAGTTTTTCTTGGAATTTTTAAATTGAAAAACTTTACTCATGTACATACATAATAGCTATATTCTAAAATGCTTTAAAATATCATGTATTTTCTTTCATATTTGAGTGTTTTTTTTAATATTGATTTTATTTGTGCTTAAAAATTGGCAATGAATATATGAAAAGTCCATTTCTGTTTTTCAAAGCTTACTTAGCAACTGAAAATAATATGCAGAAATATCAATGTAAAAACAATCATTAGATTTGTACAATTATTATTATTGTATTTATTTTCATGCCTGAGAAAAGAGAGCATCATTTTCCTCTCCTTTTCTTTTTTCTTTAAATATATTCTTTTATTAAAATATTGATAACTTTCTGTAGAAAGCTTTGCTGTTGATATTTTATATTAAAAATATTCTTAGATTTATTTTAGTACTTACTTTATTTTATTTAGTTTTATAAGTATTTTTTTTCAGTAAATAGCATTTACTTGCTAAAAGAAATTGAAATTAAAAAATATATTCTTTTTTTCTATAAGCACTTAATACAATAGCATTAATGCTTTTGTTTTATATTTGAAAAAATCTCAAATGTCCTGTTTTGATGAAGAAGGTAACATACTTATCACTTTTAGATCATTTAACAAAAAAATAAATAAATAAATTTAAATCTTCTTTTATGTTGTATATTCTTATTTTAACTCATTACTGATAAATCAGTAATGAGTAAAAATGAGTCACTTAGTAAAAATGAAAAATACAATTATCTGTGGAATACTTAGAGAAGAAGCAGATTACTTTCACTGGTAAATTTTTCTTGTACAAGTAAAATCCACACATAGAGAAAAAGACTTGTTAATATAATTCTATACCATTGATAAGGAAAAAGTTATTATCTAATACTTCCTTTTGTATTATTTAGTTCCATTATTATTATTTTCTTTATATACTGCTAATAGCATTTCCTTCTATAATAAAATTTGCTTTTCATTTATTAGATCTCATGATGATCTAACTCCAGTTCATATTGCTGCTATGTGGAATAACTGTTATGAATTAGAAAAACTTCTGCAAAATGGTGGTAATCCATGGTTAACAGATAATGAAAATAAAAATTCATTTGACTTAGCAATAAATAATTATGCATATGAAGCATATCAGTTATTACATCGGTACCTGGCAGAGGATAAATTAAATTTCAGAAATAGCACCTGCAAATCTGGTGCTAAACCTGTGGACTCTAAAGAATATGTTAGCCAAAAGAAAAATGTTCCAGTTGCTGATGATATTATATCCTCTTCATTGTTTAGTACAAATGAGAACTTTCCTGTCTTATTTTCATCAAATGATGATGAGTCTGGGGATTTTTTCCAAAATGTTAGTAGAATATTAAAGAAATCAGTTTTGAAAAATCAAAATCCTGAAATAGAAATATCTCCAAAAAATTTTACAACATATACCAATGATAATATACCTGCACATGAGAAAGAAATTGATTTGTTAAATGATAGTGACTTAACTTTTTATTCAGTACATTCTAATAAAACGATACAAGATGGAATGACTCATAATAATGCAGCTATTTTATCATCAGACGATACAGATATTGGCTCCATCAGCGAAAGTGACATATTTACTACCAAAACCAGAAGTTCAGAAACAATTATTGATTCTGATAATGAAAGTGGAATTGCTTTGATTGAGATTGAGAAGTATTCTTCTCCATCTCTATATTCATCCTCCAAAACATGTGAATCTTCTTATTGTGCATGCAGTGCGAATGATTGGAAAACTTGTCGGAACTCTCAAAGCAGCAGCTGTTTATTTTGGAGTAATTGTTCATCTCATTCTAATACTCTTGTTGTTATTCCTGATGAATACAAAATTCTGAGTAATTCAAAAATTTATCAAGAATTGAAATCTATGGGAGATGATCCAGGGCCAGTTTCAGATTCTACGCGGGATGTGTATTTGCGACGTTTAACAAGACTAAAGATGGGCTGTAATAACTCATGTACTTTGCCAGCTCCAAGTAAGTTTTATTTTGATGTTTAGGATTTAATGAAAGAATTGTTGTTTTATATAGAAAGTCTAAAAATATTACATTCATACTTTGTATCACTATAATTAATATTCAATTAAATGCTTGCCATCTTTTATACTATTTAAGTATATTTCAAGTTTCTTCATGAAATCACGTAATAATTGTTTGCCCTTTTTAAATATTTTTATAGACCTATTTTTTGTGGGAAAGGGAAGGGGGGGACAGATTAAATGAATATCAACTTTAGTTGGGAAAAGACTGAAAAGCACGATCATATTCTCCTAAATCATTTCTATCAAAAGTCACTAGGATTTTTTTTATTAGTTCTTTATTCATTTTTAATACTGAAAGTTGTCTGCTATTGCAGTTCTTCAAGTGATTTGGGATTTCTTTTTAAATGTTAAATTATTTCTAAATTAATGCAAATTATTCTTATACATTTCATATTTTGAAGATAGCTTCTAAAAATTGTTATAATGTGCTAACACTCATTTTCAAAAAATTAAAGATTGAGAGTTGTAGATTTAAACTGAAAAAAAAAATGATGTGAAAGATTGCCACACATAATACGAGGCACATAATAGCTGCATCTTAACAAAGTATTAATAATATAAGGTTTCAGAACTTAAATGTATCAAGACAAGCTTTAATGCATTTAATACTGTAATTTATTTACAATTCTCATGACACTTTTCGCAATATTTTTTTATAAACTAAATGACAAGTCATATTATTTAGTAACCATATATTGATTTATTGAATTTTCTTCTTCAAGAATAGATTGACCAATAAATAGTGCCTTAACTTAATACAAAATTGCTATATGTCTGAAATGCATGAGATATTTGCAATGGGATATGTAAATAGATGATTAGAGCTCAGAGATAACTTTAATAATGTAATACATGTTGGAATTTTAATTGATAAAATTATATAAAAATATGGAGTTAAATAAATTGGGTATTTTTAACAATAAAAATTAATATCTTTTTGATTGCCAATTAAATTTTTATAAATTGTCTTATTTTGGGAAAATGTTCTCTGAATAAAAAATAAATAAAATAAATATAATATCAAATGTTTTGACATTAAAACAAAAAAATATTAAAAATGTGGAATTAATAAATTTGCCGTTGATGGGTCATATATTGCTTGCTAAGTCCAATTAGTTTAATAGTCATTTTTTTAACTTTTTTTTCCTATAATTAATTAATAAATATTTAAAAAAATTTATGTATTCTAAAAAATTATTAAATATTAGGAATAACTTGACTATTCAAATGGTATAAATACTTAAATGGTATTTTAAAAATTGGGGAACAAATTTTAAAGATGTATGGATTTCTGCCTCTAATGATATGATATTTTAAGTACAAATTTCAATTTTATGAGGTATGTGTCATCAAGTTTCATATAAAATATTTTTATAGTTTTAAATTGGTGTAAAAAATATTACAGAATCATTTTATTAATTTTTTTTGTACACTGGATAATTTTATGCATAACTTATATTATTAACATCTGAATAAAGTTACATATGTTTATCAGTGCTTAATTGCTAATTGTATAATGCAATTTTTAATAGTTACTTTCTTATTCTTTAGTATATGTGAGAATGTAACAATCTGAGCTATATATATATAATATTAATATTTATTTTTATAGAATATTGTCAAGAAGTGTACACATTCCTGGATGGTAAACTGAATACTGATCGGATTCAAAATTTAATTAATTCCATGTCTGAAGAATTTAATTCTGTTGAATCCAATGTGAAGTGGAGAGAGGGAAATCAAAGATGTTGCTTTAATTATTTTTTGTTGGATCCTCGAGTCACTCAGAATTTACCAGTCAGGCTAAAATATCTTACTTTTGAAAAAACATTTCTAACCTTTCTTGATGCATTGTTTTATGTTGGAAAAGGGACAAAAGGACGTCCTTATAGTCATCTTATGGAAGCAGCAAGAGCAATGAATAATGGAGAATTGGTAATTTAAAGCTCTGATTATTTATATAATATTTGACCAAATACTTAAAATTATTAGTAACTGATAATTACTAAAATGAAAGACTTTGTGTTGTTCATAAATTGCTGTTTTGAAAACTGTTGCCCTCCTCCCATAATAAAAGTGCAATAATTGCATACCATTTATTTCAATAAATAGATTTGCTTAACTTTCTTATAGAATAATTGATTGTTTATTTATTTTTTTCCACATTATTGTGGCAGTAGAACTTAATTCTACTTTACTAAATTTTGGAAACATTGAATGTCTGTTTGACTTTTATTCAATCAAATTAGCAGGTTATCTCTTTATAACATAATTAGTCAACAAAACAAAATTATGATATTTGGTGCAAAAATGCAAAATTATTAAGACTTGCTAAATATTTGCTGGACTTAATTCATTTTATGATTCTCTTAGAAGCAATTTTAATTAGAATATAATTGCTAAGAAATGTTAATTACATTCTTTACATTTTGCTTAGTAAATATCTAGTCTCATCTACCACTCTATTTCAAAAGATGGAAAAATATCTTCTTTAATATTTACTGGGCTGAATTCCTATTATGATTCTCAAGGAGGGAATGTACATTGGATTTATTTATTATTACAATGAAAATTTTTCTTTTAAAAATTAAAATTGAATTGCAGTCAAAAATGATTTGAATTGGTTTGATTTTAAATGTGACCAGATGACAATGCATTATGTATCTCATCTCAAAATTTTTACTCCACTGAGAGAACATTTAACTTTAAAAGATGTAGAATGCACCAAATATAACACAATAGGTTTTTGCTGAAATCAATTCTTGTCTATATAACTATCTAATTTCAAATCTGATAAAACTGGAATCCTCAGCAATTTTTGAAATTTGAAATAAAAAAAGTTTCAATTGATTAATTAATGAAACATTTAGTTTTTTTAAGATGGTATAATCTTTATGCAATAACCATGTTTAATTTTTTAAAATATTTGACTAAACTCTTAAATTGTTGCTAAATTATAACTAGAAAATACATAATTTGTAACATTATAAACCATTAAATGATCGATTAATTATATAAATGTTGTATTATAAATTATTGTTAAAAGAAATTACAATTTGAACATCATAATTATTTGAAAAATAGTATTTTTTCTCTCATTGTTTTTTAATCGATTATAATCCAGCTCTTTACACAAACACAGCATAACTATTTGCATATAAACTTCTTTACAAAAATAAACTGTCTTTATTTTTGTAAAGCATATTGAAATAAAATTAAATTCTTAAAATTTTGTACAGTAAAGATCTAGCTTTATTGACTTTATTTCAAAAGGTGTGAAAAAACACACCTTTTTTTTTAGCTTAATAGCTATAAATGAATTATTTTTAATCTGCTTTATTGAATTATGATTTCTTTTTCCTTGGAAGAAAAATGACAAGATTTCTCATATCTTGGATATTTGGGAGTCAGGACTTGGTGTAATTTCCCTCCATTGTTTTAATAATTGCATACCTGTTGAAGCATACACTCAAGAAGCTTGCATTATTGAAGCTATTGGTAAGTTCAATTATTTAGATTAAAATATATGTTTTAAACACAATAATTATGCCATCAATGGTTCTTTTTAAATTCTATCTTTTATGTTTATGAATTTTTCAATATGTTAAGACTCATAAATAATGTGCAATACAATTCTTCCCAGATAAAAAAATTGGCCACACATGGCTCACACAAAAGCATTTATTTGGGGAATTCGCCCTTCCTGAAGCACAGTATGTCAATATCCTATGTTAGTTCTTCACATTTTAATAATAAATGTATCCACTGCTTTCATTCTCCCTGTATCACTTTAAAAGATATCCTTCATAAAGTTTCCTATCTTTTTACTTTTTTAACCCTAGATAAATAATCATTCGTCCGCATGACAACACACCTCCACTTGAATATGAAGTTCACAAACTTCCATGCACTCCCTGCCGATCTTTCTTTTTTCTTATTTAATTTCTACTTACCCATACTATTGTAACATGTAACAATTTTGTTGACATTAGTTTATCAATATATAGTTCATTTGATGAATGTGTAGTTATGATGTGACTGAGAATTAAGCTTGGTTATCTAGGTTTAAAACTGATTGGTTTTTACTATTTTGATTTCTTAAATATGTTTTTAAGGTTGTATTTTCCCTTGGGACTAAGTTTAGCAGATTGTACAGGTTAAAAAGGCCTGAAAAATAACAAAAATCTATAAAATAAGCTTCTAACTCTCACTGTATGTTGGGTGTAATTTAATCATAAATAGTTCTTTTGCCAATAAACTCTACCAACCAAATCATAAATTATGCCGTCTTTCTTTATTTCTTGCTTTGATTAACTTAATTGTTGAAATTTCAATCATCCTTTATATTTACAGTTTCATAGTTTATAAATCATACAAAGTACCATTTTGATATCTGGCAGGAGTGGATTGACTTTATCTTTTGATTAAAAGAATGCATTGTTAAAAATAGAAAATTTTAGAGAAGCCATTAAGTGAATTCCTATTGAAATAATAACATTTCATTATCCTAATACTATACTTCTAAAAATAAAGGAATGCAAACTATTGATATATTTATTTTGATTAAAAAATAGTTGATTTATTTCTTTAAATTTTATTTTTCTGCATCAAAAAATTATAAATATTTAATAATTATTATATTATTTTCTTTACTAATAAATTAAATTTATTTCTATGGCCACAGCATATTTTTGGATCATAAGTTTCATGGATTCATTTTCACTCCTAAATAATATTTTTATCATCCTTGTTTTAACATCAAAATTGATATATTAAAGGATTGGAATTGATCTTTCAATAAAAATCCTTTCATCCTTTTGTAATAATAATAGAATAGCAATTTCTAAGTAGTTTGAAATTAATTTCCTACATAAAATTTTTCTAGTAAAATTTCAGCTAAAAGTAAAAACATGCATAATTATTTTAATAAAATTGGGATTTTTTTGTTCTTTGTGACTTGACAGCAATTAAAATTTCTTGTCATATTGAGACACATCTATAAATTTTTGAGAATATAATTTTCCAAACTCATCTCCAAATGCTCTAATGTAAGGTTATTCCAAATGATGTACAGAACAATGCATATTGAAAATAATGTTAATATGTGCAATCTTTTGATTTTCATACAGTATAAGATTCAATATATAAATCGCTATATATTGTTGTTTGTACAGGTTTAAAGAATCTAACCAATGTTAGAAATGGAGATTATTATGGGATTGCATCAAAGTGGAAAAGGTCATGGAAACGACAAGTTGGAGTTGCACTTCTGCATAGAGCACTGCAAATTTTTATTCTGGAAGGTGAAAAACAAATCTTGCCAAAAGATATCAAAGCAAAATAATTGCCAATTTTAAATGTGTATATAGGTTTTAAATAAAGTCATCCTTTTTGTATAATTTTGTTACTGCCTCATTATTATTATATAATTGAATAGTTGATAAGATTCCAAGTTTTACTTATTTTTGTAAATGTATACAATATTCTGTAAAATGAAGGTAAATCTTTTAATTATTCATAATAGCCACCTCGATCCAACTCTTTGTATATAATTTATAATCTGAAATAATAATAATTTCATTTATTTATACTTCTGCAACTAATACAGAATTTTGTACGCCAAAATCGTAATTACTTATGTTTCAGATATATATTACTTGCCTGATTAATAAGTAACTTTTTTTTTTATTTTATGAACTATATAAAATGTAATTTGATTGTAATATTTCTCTCCTAAAAATTTTTCTAGTGCCTCAAATTACAACTTTGGCTGATAATGCATCACTAAATAGTGAGAAATGTGCCAACTTTGCAAATATTTCTTCACATCAGCATTGCAGTTCAAATAATATGAAACAAGTTAATACACTGAAGTCTAGCCACTCAATTTTTTATAAGAATGTTTTATTCATTATGTTCATTTATACACATCAATTCTCATATAAGAAGATATTCTAAAATCTCGGTAAAATAAAATGTTCTTCGAGTATTATTGATATTTGGACAATCTTCATACTAATAATAATGCACTTAAACTGAAATATCTTAAGTATAAAAAACATTTGTGATATATAAAAGAAGTTTAATAGGAACATTTAGTTTACACAAAGCTTCAAGTTCTATTTATTTTTGCATAAAAATAAACATCATTGCAAGTTGCTTCTTTTTTCTTTTTTTTACACTTAACTTTTCAAAAAAAGGACTTTTTTTTAAAAAAAAATCCACTGTTTCAAAAATAAATGTATTTCATTTTTTTACAAATATATAGTAAATGTATATGCTACAAAACTTAATATCAGCCAAAGAAATGCATTCTTTTTCTTTGATTACTACTGAATAAAGATACCCAAAAGAATCATTAAATATAGCCATCAGATGTTGGTTTAGTTGGTGTTGAAGGATCAAGCCCCATAGTTTGGCATACCCAACCAGCAAAGTCTATTTCTTCAGTTTCAGCATTCTTTACAAATGGATGATTCTAAAATAAATGGAAGCTAATTAAATTTTGAAACAGAAATATAAATTTCAATGAAATGTAAAAGCACAGACACATTTCACTTACTATGAGAGTTTTTAAGTCAGCTCGTTCAGCTGGATTCTTTTTCAAGCTACAAAAGAGAAATAGATATTTAATAGTGTAATATAAAAATCCAATAAAAATTATAAAGCAGTATATTATATAACATATGGGGTTTTTTATCACATAAATTTACCTTTATATGAATTCAATTAGTTTAGCAAAACATTTTGAAGCAACATAAGGATTATTTTAAGATGGATTTTGTAATTTTGAATTATAATCATAGTCACATGAAGAGAACAACATCATATCCAGACTGGTTTTCACAACATCAAACAGAAGATGTATTTAATTTTAAAGTCTGTACACACAGTGGTTCTTGAAATCATGATTTTCTGACTCGATGACAAAGCAACACATTTGCCGATAATAAGCTATGTGAAATCCTATACTAACCATAACAGGATATAGGAAATAATGTATAAAAAAATGAGATTTTAAAGAAATCATCTTTTAGTAATGAAAAGTAATTATTATCTATGCATATTTTAGGGGAAAAAATCCTAACAATTAAAGATTTTTGCATTCATTTTTTTAAGAGTTTCAAAATTTCCCTATATGACACAAAACATTTTTCATTACTTTCTAACACTTCTGTTTTTTCAAATTAGTATTATAACTTATTCATTTCTTAGAAGCAATTTTCTTCTTTCGATTGTATACTTCTAGCACAATATTATTTTAATAACATCAAAATACTTTTTAAAAGCTAAAGAATGACACTTTTAGTTTTTAGATCACAGAAGTTTTACTGTCACATCACATTTTTCTGTTTTTACATTTAAAACTACATAAATAATGTCACAATTAATCTTTTTAAATACTAAAACAATACAAATAAGTTCATCCTTTTTAATGTAATTTAACAAATTCATACAGTTTCATGCATGTTGAAACTTAATTTAAAATTAATTAATTCTGAAATAAAAAAAAGGTATAATTTGATAAATACAAATATTTAAAATATTAAAAATTGTTTAATTATCCATTTCCTTCCCACTGAATAAAAAAAATTCAGCAATAAGATGATAATGCTCATTTTCATGAAATATAAAGAAGTAATTGGAAATATATCTTGTGTATAAGGTAAATCAATATATCATAATAGCTGCCTACATGAATGTGATATCTATTGTTGCAATATTACTCTCAATATTTCAATCTCTTAGAAGAAAATGAAGCAAACTTCACAAATGTTTGTTTGAAGTTAAATACTGCAAAACATTTAAATATAGCCCATTAAAACAGTTTTATACAATATGTAAAGCAAATTTAATGTAGAAATTTGGCATTTGATAAATAAAAAGTTAGGCTATATAATAAATCTATTTCAATTTCAACTACAAAAAATAATAAAATTCATTATTATTTCACAACAAAATAAGTTGGTCTAAAATTAAAAATAGCAACACTCAATTTTTTTTTTTTTTTTTTTTTGGAAAATTAGTATTTTAATTACTGACCATCTATCTACAAGATCCTTGAATTCTTTAGAGAACACTCCACTTGGCAAAGTAGGGGGAGGCTACAAATAAATTATATAAAAATATGCATATCAATTAATTTGTGAAATACTAAAGAAAACAATACAGCAAAGAATGATAAACAATTTTAATAAATTACTTTGAGTTGTATTTCTTACAAACAGAATAAAAATAGTTTTTATTAATACTTCCCAATAAATGTAAACAAATCTTTGTTTGTTTGTTGTTTTTAATGTTGATTTTTTTGTCTCTCAGAAATTATTACCTTTTTACTAAATAATTAAAATGGATTCCCCAATCAATATCCTTTGCAAAATGATTTTTCTAGCAATATTCTTAAAATAGTTTGTGTGAATCAATTATTCCATTGTATATTATTTATAACACAGAACACTTATATTAGCAGCAAGCATTTTAACCAGTACACTACACTTAAAAAGGTCCTTACATGCTTAACATAATATACCTATATACTTCACAACGACTCAAAGAAATCTGTTATTCTGTAAGTAAATAAGGTTTTGTACTGTTGTCACGTAAACGCAAAAGGCAGGAAACTTTTTTCATTAAAAATATTAAAGTGAATCATGAATTTTAATAAGAATTATAATTTTTCAGCAACAGATTATTGAATGATAGTGCCTTTGAAATCAGAATGCATTTTATATCAAATAATATAAATAGCCTTACATAAACTTAAAGTAAATATCTATTCATTTTTTTTAACATTCATTGGATTACCACTCAAATCTATAAACAAATATTCTCTGCCTTTTTCCTATATGTATATGCAACATAAGAAGAAACATACTAATAGCATTTGTGACAAGACAAAATTCACATGGTTTAAAAAGAAAAGATTGATACACGAGATCATTTATCTTATGCTGTCTAATTTAAAATGATGCAAAATTACGGACTCAAGTGAGATAAAACAAAAAATAAAATTCTTGCTATCATGTTACAAACCATTTAATTATTATTCAACAAAAAAAAAATACAAAGCATTTTTTTTGTGTCAATTTATATATTAAAACATCTGTTTCAATAATTACTACTGATTTTTCAATCATCAATTTCATTTTTTTCCTTTTGCAATAATTTAATTTGCAAAGCTATCTTGCATTTTTCCCCCCTTTTCTTTTTAAAACTTTCCAATACCTCAGATATTCTAATTTTGCATTATGAAGCGAATCTCTTAAGACATCTCCTAAAACTTTTTATCATCATACATAGTTCTTAGGCCAATTAAAAAATCTTCTTTCAGATTTTCATCAAGCACATCCTTATTAATACTAAATATGGTATATTTATTGGTATGTTGCATGCAATCACATTGACATGCAACAATAAGAATTATTTTCACAACTTTCCCCAAATCAGAAAATTGTTTGGACTTCAAAACATTGGAATAGAAATCATTTAAATTATTTTTTTTAGTAATCAAGTTGTTCTTCATATCCACTTTTTTTTTTTTTTTCAGCAAATTTTCAAATTGGATGTTTGTAAGTTTGCTAAACACACAGTAGAAATTTGTAATTTGGAATAAAGAAGTTAAAGCAAATCAACCATTCACTTTTCATATAATATTACATTGTTTTTTAATAGAGATTCACAGTGATATTTCAAATAAGATGCAGCTTTTAAAACAGCATCAAAATTTTTGGCATGCATTCAAAAAAAAAAAATTGTAATATTTTTCTCAAATACAAAACACTCAGCTAAAAAGTGTATTTTTTTCGGTTTCAGCAGCTCTATTATTAGCCAATTAGCTTGCAGTTACTATTCCAATTTTGGTATTCCACCCACCCACCCTTTTCAGGAAATTGGACTGATCTATGTGCAGGAAAAATGAGTAAAAAAGGAATGAGCGTCTGCAGTTTAACGATCTTGAATGGAGTTATTTCATTTTTAAAGTAATAGCAACATTTTTTTATTCTTGAAATACTTAAAGAGATCAGTATATTTTTTATGAAAAAAACGAATTCCCATTTTGTAGGTGTTTTTAAATTCCCCAATCTTTCACCAGTTCTCCTGATGCCATGGTAACCTTGATTTATGTCTTCAGCTAATTTTTTAAAACTTTTTTATGCAACAAAATTGCTCATCTAATGGCTTTGACAAAAGCATAACAAAAATATTACCAATTCGGCATAATTTTTTGTTTCTGGAAAAGAACAATTTAACCACATAAAAAAAATTAGTAATAAAGAGTTGAACTGAATTAATATACAATCTTTCAATCAATGATAGGTAGTAATTGATTTCTCATTTCACTTTTGTACATAATGAGAATGTTAGTTATTAAGTAATCACTGCATTAAATAAATCAGTTACAGAATTTTATGAGTATTAGTGAACAATTTTTGTCTACTTTTTCTTCATGATTTTGGCTTAAGAAAATGGCTTAATTTATTGAAAGTTACTTATTACTAAAATTGATTTTTCAGAAATGTTATATGTCCAATTAATCTACATTTTGAATTATATAAAAATAATCAAAAACTCAACATACCTCATTTACAATATAATCCAGTAGTTCAAAAATAGATAAAGTAATAGGATTATCCCCAGTTGGAGTATTTAAATTGCCTGAAAGATAAAATATATTATTGATCTCAATTTCTTTTAGGTCAAAAATATATATAAAACTGATAATAATTTTTATTGCACATATAAGCCCTACAAATGAGAATTTTATTGAAAATTTAACAATTAATTTTTTTTGAAATATCGCTGCTATACATTAAAATTTTTTTAATGTATAGCAATGATATTTAATTTCAAAATTAAGTGTATCTTAAGATATAAATGTTAAAAAGGTAAGTAAGTCAACATTAAAGTTAAAACAATTAGCAACATTTAACATTAGTACAACTTGCTTTTCATCCACCTTGTCTGAAAGTGTTTGAATCACAATCACAATTATATATTTCAGTTTAACTCTTAACATTTAATTTTTTATATAAATTTATCCTCAATATATTAGTTCTGATATTCATTTATAAAAATTTTATTTTATTTTTTATTAGATTTTTAGACTTTTTGTTTTCATTTGGGGTTTTTAATTATACAATTTAGTTAGCTAAAATTAAAAATAATTTTTATTGATTTTAATATAAAAGTATTCATGCTGTTTTATTCTTGTTGGAGCACTCTGATTCCTTGTTATTCTATTAAAAAATATATTTATCAAAAAAAATTTCAAAAAGTTTATTATAATATTTTTAATTAAAATAAATTCACTCTCTCTTCAAAATAAAGTTATTCTCAAGTTCTTCAAAGTCAACAAAACAAGCATATAAATTTAGCCCATTCGAAATGGTTTATATATTTATAAAAAAATATATTATTTTCTAATTAAGTTTTGAAAAAAAAGTTTTTTTTTTCTAAACATAAAAAAAAATAATTAATATGCAGAATAATTTATTTGTTGTCTCATATTTGTACATTTAAACAAGTGCATGTTATTATAAAAGCAATATTAATTTCATCTATTTTTGGATTTAATGCTGTGCTACTCCCTCTCTCTCTCAATAAAGTTTTAAAAAGAAAAATAAACTCAATTGATTAAAATTGTTCATAGAATAGCTTATTGAACTTTTGTGATGGCTGTAATATAAAAGAAAACATTAAAATTCAAATCTCATTAAATAATAATTATACACTTTTTTTTATTATGTGTATGACCAGGGTCCTACTTAGCCTAATTGGGACCTGGGGCAAAAACTTCTTTGGAGACCTCCCTCTGCTTCACTACTTTAGTAATGAAGAACTGAACTTTATGGTGGTATTTAAATTGTTCACCTCATTATAGATATATAATAAGAAAATTGACTTAGAACCTAAAATTAGTTAACTAGGTCATCTAGCCATGAAAAATTTATATCCTAGTTGACATTGGAGCAGAATTCAGCTAAATTTTCCAAATTATGATGGCTCAATTAAGCCAATCAGAAGTCCATATTTTTGTAAACTTATTGCATTTTGCAATATGTAAAAATACAGACTTTTGATTGGCCAAATTTGTCCATTGTAATTGCGGAAATTTAGCTGAATTCCGCTCTAGAAAGCTATAATTTACGAAATATAGATTTTTTTGTATTCATATGATAGATAAATGAAGAAGCTAACATAAAACTAATGGATTTTAGACTGATCTGATATTTTGTTTTAAAAATGTTCATTAAAGAAGGAATCGTATAATAAACTTTCTATTCGATTTGGGACCGCCCCTCTGATGAGCCCCCCCCCCCATATGCCCTGCCTTAGTCAGGCTCTGAGTATGACTTAAAACTATATATAAACCTAATAATAAAATAATATACATTTAATAAAAAAAATTAAATCAAATAATAAATGTACTTAGTCTTTTGTTGGAACCAGGTGACGAACACTGACAATCTTGATCTGGAACAAAACTGGATCCAAAAATTTGGGAAAGTTCTTTATTTGTTGGAGGTGGTATAGGGTACCTTCCAATTGCCATTTCTACAAGTGAGAGCCCTAAACTCCAAATGTCTGATTGTACAGTATAATGAGTGCCTTGTAGTCTTTCAGGCTAAAAATAAAAACCTAATTTAATAAGTTCTATAAAAGTTTGATCAAAATCAGTAGATTTTTTTCATTAAATTCTTCTTAGATAATAATGGATTTAATAAATACAGCTAAAAATTTCCTATCATAATAAATTAATAATTAGATTAATATCAAATTTACAATTAATTTGATTCCATAATAAAAAAATCTTCTTTCACATATTAACTGGCATCTAATTTCCCAAATATTTATACCTAAAAATCAAAAATTCTTATTTTATTAACTAAAGTTGTTGAACGTGAAATGTCAATTGTATTGTTAATAAGAATAATACATATAAAGTAAATTTCTCACTACTGTTATTATTACGCAGAATATATATCGTGGGAAAATAATGAATAAATCAATATTAAGAACTTAATACTTACAGACATGTAAGAACGAGTGCCAACAAAAGAATTGGCCATTGAGTCAATCAGCTGCCCACTAACACCAAAATCACAAATTTTGATTTCCCCTCTTGAATTAATCAAGATGTTTGAAGGTTTAACATCTAGGAAAGAAAAAAAAATTAATCTGGAGAATAGCAATTAAATTCCATTCAAGTATCTGATGATTTTTACATATGGCAGTTTATAGAAGGAACAAGTATCTCCGTTTTTCATTAAAGCTTTTATTTGAAAAAAATGATAAATAAGGAGAATAAAATCCCTATTAAAGAATAGAGAAATGCAGTTTTGATCATAGTGAAATAAAACCGAAATCAAAAGTTAATAGATTTTTTTAAAAATTAATTTTAATACCTCTGTGCATTATCTGATGCTTTTCACGGAGATAGCGTAAGCCTTTAAACACCTGCAAATAAAATAAAATTCAATTACAGTTAAATTATATACTAGTTATAAATAGTTAAACTATATAAAATTAATATCAAAAAAAGTAAATATGCAAAAGTAAAAACTTACTGCAATGGTTACTTTGCCTAAAATCTTTTCAGGTATTCTACCTGCTTTCTTTAAGACTAGATCTAATGAACCCCCATCCTGAAATTGAAATAAATCAATAGATATTAATTTTAAACTGAACACAAATTTCTTAAGATATATTGGGTGATTTCAACAATTTTAAATTTAATCTGATCATTCTTACAATCAATGACAATTCTAATATGCACTACATTGCACAATAATATATTTCTTTGAATAATTTTAAATTATTTAATTATTAGTTAATGAAAATCAATAAGATTTTTTGTCTTAATATGAGTTTTAATAAAGATAAAAATATACAGTTTTAAATTAATTTGAATTAATTTATTTCATATAACTTTTGTTTAATTATATTTTCTGCAATTCTTATTCACATTTACAAAATTTAAAAATAAACAGTAGAAAAAATCTTGACATATAAGGTCAAACTAAATATACATGTATCATTAGTTATTGTATTAACTTATGAAAAATAAATTCTGAAAAGATATTTGTAATAAGCTTTAAAAAAAAACCCTATAAATTGTTAGTTCTTTCCTTTTTTTTTTTTTTTTTTTACTTTAAACAAACAATACACTCACAAAAATATTTTCACAGTGGTAAAAGATTTAAAACTCTAATTTTAATTCTCTGGAATTTTTTTTTTTTTTTTTTCAACAACACTAATCTATCACTAATTGTGAATTGAATATTAATCGGTTTTGTACTTTGGCAAGTTTTCTAATTTTCACAAAGAGAGAAATCATTTCCTTATTTTTTCTTTTTGAAGATAGGAAGTTCTAAAATGAATTGCATTCGACTATTGCTTAATTTATCAAATACATGGAAAAATATTATATATATATATTCACATTACCTATGCACAACGCAGTCTTATAATAAATGTATTGAAAACAAAAAAAGTAAAATGTATATTTTAATTTAATCTGAGGTGTTTTAAAAATGAAAATAAGAATGGTTATTGGAAAACAAAACTGATGCAATTTTGAATAAATTAATTTATTGTTGATTATTTATTATTATTTTTATTAGATAGCATTATTGTTTGATTTTTAATATAAGCACTTAATAATATTTATTAAGTTATTGCATTGAATAATTTTTCACCAGTAATTACCTATACTCAAACATTCTTAATAAACTGAAATTTTACAAAGAGAGAAAATATTAACTTTTAATACTTAATTACTGCTGAAGCTGATATCATTTAAAAACTTAAAATCAAGCAATGAAACTGTTGTATTTCTGAAATTCATTTGATAATGAAGTATGTATAAATGTTACGCTGTAAACACAGCAATATAGAAACAAAGAAGTATTGATTAAAAATACTGTTTTGCATTATAATTAATAGCAGGCACCATTAACAATAATCAATTCATATACATTATCTGCTTTAAAAAAAGGAGAAAAAAAAAAAGACTATACTTCAAAAAAAAAAAACTGCAACTAGTTTGAATTTTTATTATTAAAACTTTTTAACTAGAAAGTTAGATAACAATAATTTGTAATTTCTAATAACAAATAGTTTGGTAATTAGAAAAATAGGTTTGATTCAGATTTTATTTTATATAAGAAATAACATTTTATTTAAAAATTTCTTTTTTAAAATAATATAATTAGAAGAAATATTTTATGAACTGATCATAAATATTTTTCCATTTGCACATATTTGTCCATAACATAAATTAATAAACTAAAATATAAAAAAAATTAAAACACGTAACTAATTTTAAAAAAGTCAGTGTACTGTATAGTTCAATTTGAGATCATAACTTATCAATATGTCTTGCAGAAATGGAAATATGATAATTTCCTCTACTAAAAAAAAGTCAGTAGTGGAAACTGGTTAAGATGCCTCAATATAAATTAATAAATTTTATATATATATATAATATAAGCATAATTTTTTAAAGCAGATGGAAGTTTGACTGTAGAGAAGACACTTTGCATTTTTAAATTCTCTTTAATCCATCCCAGGAAGGTATAATTATTTACAAGCAAGAGCCACGAGCACACACACAACACAGAGCGAAAAGAAGACTTGACGGAAAGCTGATGAACATTTTATACTTGGTCTTATATAACAAGAGATTTCTGACACGTGTCGATTATGATTGGAATTTCTCACACGTGGCGACCTTGACTAGAGAAACAAAGGGATCCTTTAGAAGAATCTGTTTACATCAGCACTTCTCTATGCCTTTACTCTGCACATGGGAACCACTGATGCAATAATTTTTACAAAGTTTCAGTTGTATTAATTAGAATGGAAATTAGAGTTTAAAATATCATTACATAAATATAACTTTACAACATTTTTATCATCCTTAGATTGTATTCCAATCATTAAAGGTTCAGCACAAAATCGGAACTTGACTTTTTCCTTCTATAAACAGGAATAGTTTAAATTTCTATGTAAGAAATTTTATACACAATTCTCAAACATTAATCAAAGTAGACAAGCATGATTATTTACTGTTATTTAATTTTATGTATTTAAGCAATTCACCAAAGCGTAACTTAAGATATTAAATATACTATTTTAAGCTCATAAGAAAAACAACTCTGATATATGTGAATACCAGTTAACAAAGTTGTTACATGATAAATGAAAGACAGCAATAAATGCAAAATAATTAATTACATTCCATATTTATGACTTTTCCCCTCTTAAATTTAGATTCTATAGATTTATTTTATTTATCTATATTTTTGGTAATATCCTTATTATGCTCATTTTCTTTATCAACTATTATCCAATGGAACTATACATTAGTGTGTAAATATTTTTTAATGAAGAATAACTTTTTAAAATTTTAATTTAATAATTGCATTAATTAATAATAAAGCAAAATTAATAACATGTCATACTGAAATATAAAATTAAAGAAATCAGATGCTAGAAAGAAACCATATAAAAAATAATCTCTTTAAGAATTCTTTTTCCACTATTTGGTAGTTTTAAAAACAGAAATAATACTTAAAATATTTTTAAATATTTGATAATTCATTAAAAATTATGTTTAAAATTCTTTATATTTTCAACACTACCTTACAAGTGAATAAATTAATTTACCATGTATTCCATGCAAATATTGATTTCTCCATCACTGTAGAAGGCACCATAGAATCCAACAATATAAGGGGAATTGCATTCATGCAGGACTTTTAATTCACGAATTATTTGATTTCGTATAGCTGGTTTTACTTCTAAATGTATGAGCTAAAATGAAATTAAACATTTATCATTACACTTGCAAAATAAAATCAGTGTCATTGAGTAAATATATAAAATTAAGTGACAAAATGAACTACATATCTGGAAAAAGAAAAAATGTAAACTATTTTTCATTATTTTACAAGATAATACAAATATATTTATTTAATGGCTTTTATTCTTCAGAAGTTTATAAATACAGTTCAATTTCTAGCTTTTGCCAAGATTTCTTAATCCAATCTATGGCAAAAGCAGAAATGTGAATTTAGTAGAAAAGGAGGAAGAAAGAAAGAAAATGACAAAGAACTTCAATCTTATATAGTCTGTGAAGAAATTTTCAAATGTCAACCTTGTAATTCTATGGGAAGAAAAAAGATTGCACAGCACTGAAGATGGAGTTCGAGTGATTAGTGAATTATCTTCAGAGAATAGCTAATTTGAAATTATCACATGCATACATGCATTAAAAAATACTATAATTTGAAAAAAAACAAAAAAAAAACAGAGAACACACCTTAAAAAATATAATATACAGTGAAACTAGTATAGAGAAATCCATGAATTAACTTTTATATGTTAAATTGAATGAGAGTTAATAAAAGCCTAATATAAATTATTCCTTTGAAATGAATTTAGATTTAAACTTCAATAATCAACATTCTGTATAATGAAATTCCATTTAATTAACACAGGGATTAATTATTCAAAATAATTATTTCATCTGTTATTAATTAAGAGGGAGAATCAATTACTCTAATTAATTTCCTTTCACATAATTCTGAAATGGAAAGTAGCATATATTAGCTTATGAATCAGTGAAGCAACCATAATAACTTTCTATATCAGTTTGGATTGCTTTTACTTAAACAAAGCAAAAAAAAAAAAAGTATTTATTTAAGTATTTAAAAAGAAAAGAAGCATTTAAAGAAGTATAAAAGAAATATTAAAGAAGTATTTAAAAGTATTTAGAAAGAAAAATGTGAATAGCTACTTGAAAAAGAAAAGAAAAAGAGAAATAAAAATGGAACTTAATAATTGAAAGCTAACAATTTTTTTATAAATACTATTTATTTATATTTGTTTTATAGAAGTTATAATAAAAGAGCCAATGCTAAAATAGTAGCACTCAATACTTTTAGTTCTATAAATGAAGCGAATCAATGATTTATATTTGAGTTCTAGATAATACTACTAGTCCATTTTGTTTAAAAGAGAACAAATATATTTTCATTCTCCCTTTTTCCTAAAAAGATAGCTAAAAGAAATTGATGAGGCTCATCAATAAAATAAAAATGTGGTTTAAAGTTTTAGCTAAATAATTACAAATTACTAGAATCATCAAGACAAAGGCAAACATCAAGAAGTACAGCTACTTTTCATATATCATTTTAGAATTATAATCAAGACCATCATGTTCTTAAAAATTTAAAAAGATATTTACTTTTCGAGCCATTACAAGGCCACTATGTTTATGTAAAACTTTGGTAACAACTCCTCCATTTCCAGCACCTAATTCTCCCAAGTTTTCAAAATCATCTACACTTAACTCCCCAACCTTCTGCTTTTGAGAAAGGAAAGCTTCAAGTCTTTTCCTTTGTTGCTCATCAAGATCAAGGCCTTCTAAAGTTCTCTGAAGAGCTTCAATACTTGTATCAAAAGATCTAAAAATAAAGAAATAATAAAATAGCATTAAAATTCATAAAGATATAAATGTACCTTTTACAATAATGAAATAAAATATATCTAGAATTTTCTTGTCTTTATTGATACTCTAATTTTATAAATTTAAGCTCAAAAAGATTTAAGTGTTCAACTCATACTTTTAATTTGCTTTAAGAACACATAATGAAAATGTTAAGAAAAAGAAGGAGAGATAAAGATTTTACTTGCAAGAACTTAGAAATGCACAAAACTTTATAAACCAATTTTCAAGTTTCTGCAGGTTAAAATGATTTTGATGCAAATTTGAAAAAATCTAAATATAGTTGCCATGTCATTTGCTAGTATAACTCATAAGTGCGTAAATCCATAAAAGAGCTAAAGATATTGAAAACATAATGCAATTTGTAGATGTAAAATAATAATAATAATTTGAAATTGTAATAGAATTGTTTATTCTTCTAACCTGCTACAAGCCTAAGCCAAAAAAGTCATATAAATGTATTATGCTTTAAATTATTCAATAGAAAGATAAAAATAATGTTAACAAATAAGATAGAGTTATCAAATTGGAAATCAATTCCAAAATACTCATTTTAAGTTTACTGAATGTTATTGCCAGTAAAAAATTACAGTCAAGTGTCTGTACTGTATTCTTTAATCATACCTTATTAGTTGCTAAGACAAAAACAATAAAATATTCAGAATAGATTTTAAATCAAATTACAACATAAATTATATATATATATAATGCATTTTTATCACCTGAAATAGCAACTGATATGTGACCTTCAGATTTTTCTTAAAAAAAGGATATCATGATAATGAAGAAAATTAGAGAAATTTCAAACTGAGGTTAAATGTCTTATTTCCCAATATATGCTGCTAAATTAGCAGAAATATAAACACCAGAACTTGAGTAAAAAAACTGCAGTTGTTAATACACATTCTAAAGAAAGTACAACAATTTATAAAACAATTTTAAAGGTGTAATGCTTTATTAGATATAATTGCCTTCATACATAACTAAATATAAGTTTAAAATGTATGATATTTAAATAACAATCAATTCTTAAAAGTCACGAATAAGAATCATATGGTAAGCAGTTTCGGCCAAAAATTATTTTCGAAGTAATCAAGTAGGTTTATTTAGGAGTGTGTAAAATAAAAAGAAGGAAAGATAAAAAGAACTTCTTCGAGTTCCAATAGGATATAAAGTAATTTATAACAAGCACTTTCAGTAAACAAATACTCAATTAAAGATAGCAAAAAAATTTGAGAGAATTAAAACAACAGAGATAAGTGAAATACATAATTTCATACTCATTATTAGGATCATTAAATGCTGACTGTTCTTGTGGTTCAATAGATCCTGGAGGGAGTTTCAGATTGAGTTTATTCTTTCCATGGTGTTTACTCATGATTCCAATTTCAATAAGCCGAAATTTAAAAAGTACACTAATTCCTTATCAGCTCAAATACTGACGCTTGACGCACATGCCATGGAAACAACAAACAAATGATAATGGAGCTATGGTTACAGTTACAATAAAAGCAATAAAAACAAAGGTTGTTTTAATAAAAATATTTCTTCATCCTTATTGTCATTATTTTAAAAATGTAACAATAGTCAAATTTCAAAATGATCCCACTAGATGCTTTTCACTATGGCAAAAGTGCTTTTTTCCGCTTGTACTAAAATTAAATTGAGGATATACACTGATAATCAATCGTAATCATTCTCCTAAAAATGTGACAGAGATCATTATCATATTTTATTCTATTATTCTAGCAATTTCAAAACTCATATTTTTTTTTTTTTTAAATTCAGGCAGTAAATTTACAGAGTGAGAATTTTTTTTTGAAGTTTTTTTATTTTTATTTTTTTTAATTTATTAATTTTTCCCCCATCTCGAAGACAATGCAAATCATATTTACCGAACCTTAGAATCTAAAAAGAAAGGAAGGGAAATAATCTAGATTTCATGTGCTATTCTATAAATTTGTTATAAATTAATTTTATGTAAATGGAAATAGCAAACACAAATGTACTTGTAAAAAAATAATTTTTTCTCTTTGTGGATAAATTCCTCTTTCCGAAACTTTTACAGAACTTTCTAAATTCTAAAATTTCAACTTTAGAAATTATTTTCGGTTTATGAGTTTCATAATTAAGCTTTCCTGAATTAATGAAATAAAATAGTTGACACTGAAGACAAATCAATAGCAATTAAAACAAGGGGAAGAAAAGAATAGCAAAAAATGCTCAACAATATTGCTGCGATATTTTTACAATATTGTCCAGCATTCAAAATATCAACCAACATCAGGGAAACATTGTACAATATCTTGTACTAATAAAGATAAATTAGATAACGAAATATAATAATTAATTTTTTGTTTGTATTACATCTTGCGTTTAATCGCAAATACTTCTTATCTTAATGATTGTTATCACATAAAATACTCTGTGAACACTCTTCTGAACAAAACCAGAGGAGTATTTCACTTGCATTTAAATATAATATTGAAAATAACATGTTTAACATCGAAATATTTGATGAAACAAGTAAAAAAGATCATTTAAAGTGACTGGAAATATTTTCTAAAGTCATTTTTTTTTTTCACTTTCATTTGTAGATTTTATAAAAATACAAAGAATTAATAATATTTTTTAATGTACCTGAATAATGATGGCGTATTTAAAATTTGTTCGAGATGTAAATTAAGAGTTCAATTCGCATTTTAGATTTTTATCTGAATGTCTTTGTAAGTGTTTCTTTTTTCAATTCTTATTATTCAAAATTTTATTATTACCCGTACATGGAGACAAATTAAATGAGACGTAAATGATACTCAAATTTTAAACCACCTTTACACTCTTAACGGTTGTTATGTTGAATCCCTGTAATAATCTAGCTTAGTCTTCAACAATTTCGTCAAAGTATTTTTTCATCTCAAATTTCGTTACACACTTAACCCATACCATTTGAATATTTTTGCAAATACTTGTTTTGTTTACTGTTCTAATAAGGGTAAAGATTTTTAAAAAAGCGATTTTTTTTAAATCGCATATTAAACCTATTAAAATTTTAATAAGTTCAGAACCTATAAAAATTTTAATAGGTTCTAAATTTTCATCTTTGCACAATAGTCTTGGAAAAATATAGCAAAAATATATCTTACACCTTCAATTCGCTCAAAGGGACAAAACTTTAGGGTAAATGGCAAATAACAAAATTTCCTGTTACGTTAAAAAAAATTCCTGATATGCTCACAAAAAAATTAAATTAAAAAATAATAAATGAATTATATCTAAATGCACTATATTTTGAATTCTCATAAAGTTTAAATAAATTGAATTTCAGAATTTTATTTAAAAGTTTCTCACTATATAGATTTGAAAAAACAAACAAACATATAAAAACTTTCATATTATGAATCTTAACTGTAGAGTTGATCTAATGGAATCTTTCTTACTTCTTTGTTTGCATACTTATTCTGCTGATTTTATGGTTAATTTGATATATCTTTCTATAGCTAGGGTATGGTACGGAAAATTTAAAAAATTAAATTGAGGCAGAATCCTCTCATGCAGAATTGAAGAAACATTACCTTTTGTGAAGTTGTCTATGTTTGGAGTTGGCTTTTCTTCAGATTTTATTCAATTAATTAGCTCAATGTAGTCAGTCCATGGTATCAACATTTTTTGAAAGCGGGTCACTAAAATTTTTACAGAATTTGAATTTGGGATTCTTTTTTTCAACACTCTCCTGTAACATAATCTTCATATGTGTTATGTCTTATTTACGATCATAACCAATGACATGTTTTCTTGGTTATTGAAAAATGCGTTTACTCAATTATAGGGTCGGCAACTCTGTTATTGTCATCTGGGTCGGGTCATCTTGTTCGGCCAACGTACGAAATATGTTTTAAACCTTATTTCACATATTGATATCTCTTAACGTCATATCAGTCATTAATATACAGAATATACCATAAAAAGTGAAAAAAGCATTTATTTCCTTAATAATTATATTTCCAATTCCTTAATAATTATAATTCCAATCCTTAATAATTATATTAATACATATATAGAAAAAATAATTTCTGACTAATGTCTAATAATAAGAAAAATGTTTTTTTTTTCCTTTTACTCATCAATAAGTACACAAAATTCCTTTATCTGTATTTTCTATCTGTAAAATTTACTGAGATATTAAAAGATAATTTATTGTCTTAGATCCTATCAGCATACCTCAGATTGTTATTTTAGTGAGACTCTAGTTGTCTTTTTCAGGAATATTATACAAATCACAAAAGAGTATTAAAAGTGCAGTAATATATTGGTTTTCAATAGTGATGCTTTTATTAAATATCTTTAAATTTTGAAAAATAGTCACATAATATATTATTTGAATACTTAAAAATTTGTTCAAAATGGACATCATCGTGACTCATACATAGTTGCATTCTTCTAACAATACTTGCATGTGCGTGATTCATTTCCTAGTTTGTAACATCAATACTGACTTCTTCAATTTATCAGTAAATGATTTTATATGAAGAATGAATTTACTTCGTTTGAAAATGATCGTGTTAATGATTGATGCTTCCATCTCGATTAAAGTAACATCTGTCTGTCCGAAATCCATTCAAAAGGAAATTTGGATTTCAATTTAAGTGGAACTTAACTGTAGAGTTCTAGATGCTGATCATGATCTGGTTGTAGCTATCCACGGAATCCATGATTGCTATAGAAATAAAAATAGTAATTATGTTAAAGTATTGTGGTGAATAGCTTATAAGTCAGTTAACAACTACGCTGCACGAGCAATTGCTTTTGTATCATGGTCATGTTACTGGACTGCGAACCACAAGGTCCCAGGTTCTATTCTCGCGCATACCAATCTGCCACAGTATTATCTGTGCTATCATTTTTGGAATGAGGAGCTCTGAATTTATTGTTCGTACTATATCATGAGGGTAAATTGAAAAATAAATAATCTAAAATATAAATTTCTGCATCATTTTCCATCATATCTTTCTATATACATTGGAAAGGAAAAATACTGTATTTTGCCATCGTTAAACCAACCTATAAATGAATATATTTTCTAGAAGGATGCTAGAACTACTTTAGAGTTCCTCTTCAACTACACCACCATTACGATTCCATAAAATGCAAATCACCAAAAAAATTTTCATTAGTATTGAAATAGGATATACTTTTGGGAAACTTAATATTATAATTTTCATTTTCTGTTTTCATCTACTTCTCTGATATATTCTAAGATAAGTGTCAATTTTTTTACATTTCTATGTAATGATATGTTGATATCGAAATTTGTGTATACGGAATGTTTCCACTTAAATTTCTGATAAGCCCAGTAATAAACGTAAAATGTGGTATACACGATCAACCATCGAGAGTGGCTAAATTGTTTGAATCTCTTGCGGTGAGATCTGAAGTACATTGACTTCCTGACAATATCCAGAGGATACTGCTGATCTCTACTATGGTCAGTGTTATTTCCTTTCATTTTATTTAACTCAATAGAATCGAAATTTATAACGAGTATTTTCTCAAAATTAAGTAATTGTTTGTCAGTGGCAGTTGGTTTTCGTTTATTCGTCCATGTATTTGCAAATGTCTGAGCGAGCGAATAAAATCACGTCTATGGGCGGAGAAAGGTGACTTCTGTACTGAGAATTACATCATTTACCACTTTGTATTTGTTGTTTTGCTAACACAATCAACTGTTTCCAATTCATTTATACCAATATCATTAATATGTAACTACTTCCTTTGCACTTATGTGTTTCTTTACAAGCTTCAAATCGCCGGTATAAAGACTGACATATCGCCAACTAAGCTCAAGTATCATGCTAATTTACTCTTTTCTCTTTATTCTTCTGTATATTTCAGCTCCTGTTTTGTCTTGAAAGATAATAGTACTTATTCTAATAACAAAATATCTTGCTACCTTCATAACTGGATCATTTCACTTAGCATTTCTATTAATAAAATATTGCGTATATCTGTGTAACTATGAATCTCCGATACTCCTCTAAAGTTCGAAAACTCTATGAAAATAAAATTTATCGCATGCTTTTTAAATATAACTTTTTTTATTCAATCAATTCAAATAAAGTATTTAGACTTTATTAAAAAT
Source organism: Argiope bruennichi (assembly GCF_947563725.1). Lineage (NCBI taxonomy): Eukaryota > Metazoa > Arthropoda > Arachnida > Araneae > Araneidae > Argiope > Argiope bruennichi. The sequence continues at coordinate 85,029,847 of NC_079152.1, forward strand.
CAAGAATCTTCACCAACGCAATTTTGGAGTAAAAACAAATATTGCTATTTTTTTCAAAACCTTATACTTTTTGCACGAACTGGTTCAGGGCGCAAAATGTTTCGGTAACTTTCACTTGATTAGCATGCAGAGGCCGAACTTTTGATCTTTATTAGAATTCGATGCTCACCAAAACGGTCTTTTTGTTCGTTATTCCTACTCCTATAAAACAGAGTTAACTCTCATAAATTCAGTATGAAAATTATGAAAGTTATTAAACTTAATTATGAATTTCATCTGACACCTAGTAACATGTTAAGTTTCGTTTTGCTTTAATTTCTTTTTCAATTGCAAAATATTCAATATAGTCGAAAATTGAATCAAATTGTCGCTGTTTTTTTAAATTTGTGTCACTTGAGAATGAATTAATTTCATTACAGGTCTATGGTATCAATTCAAAAGAATTTTCTGATCCAATAATGTGATAAATAAATCGAAACGCAAATATACAAATGTTAAAAAAAAAAAAAATCAGAATCATTCAACATCAGGAAGGAAAAGGACGCAATTCAATATTTTCCAAAATTTACTTATGTTTTTGAGGAAATTTATTCATAAATTTAATTTAAAAAATTCTATGCGCTACAATAAAGAAAGTAATTCCGAAGCTGAATCAATGATAATTCACTCCAAATGCAAACGATTGCAGAAACACGATAGGCAAATACACAATTTTAAAAATATGATATAATCAATGCACATCGTAATACTTTTCCTGCATAATTCAATTCCATAATTCGAGTAACGGACTTTCTCTCATCAATTAAGTATAATTAAATATTCGATCACGTAAATATTCAAAAATTTCATTTAAATACTTTCTTTGATTATATCTTATTGACTTCCATTTTGAACAAATTATTTTTAAAATAAAATTTTAACCTTCTAATTTTTTTTTAAAGTAGTATAATTTACATTTCTTTAGAAGCTATGCACCATTCTGTTCATTATTCTATGCATTTCTCTAAATTACTTATATCTTCATACATATAATTACTCTTAAAACAAAATTCAGAAATCGGGTTGGCTAAATTTTGTAAAATTTTTCCTTTTAAATTGAAGACTAAAAAGACCTACCAAACAACTATTCTGTATTGTATTTGTGGACATGAATACGTTTGATCTGTAATACCAAAAAATGTCTAGCCAAAATCGAAAAGTTACATAATGCGAATTGTTATTAAAAACTAAAAATATTTGAGTACGTAAGTGCATTCGGATGGTAAATGAATAAATAAAGACATCTTCATTCCACGTGAATTTAAAAAGCAAATATCTCTTTATTTCAGATTTATGTAAATTCCATAACACAAAGTACACTTCTGTTTTATACAATATATAATTTTGTGCTATGTATAATATTTTCCGATTACGCAGTTAAATCCCTACTGATAAGAAAAGATGAAAGCGTGTGTATTGTTCCTCTACAAATCTGATGGTTTGACTTAGAGCTACCAAATTTGGCATATATATTTTGTGATATAGAAATAAGCATATCGGAGAGAATTTTTTTTTCCAATTTCAATTAATTAAAAATTAAGCTGAATTTTGGGTTTTTTGAGATAATTTCCAGAAATATTATCTGTCAAAAATGAATTTTACACTGTTTTAAAGTTTAAAAAATGTTTTTTTTATTTTATTAATTTAACAGTCATGTAAATTTATAATTTTTTCCTCCTTATTTCCAACAGTATATCAGTTTGTTACTCAGAAATTCAGACCATTTTCATTGTTTTATCAATTATTTAATCGCATGCATTTTTTCCACGGTTGAAAGCTGAAGAAGAAATATTGTTTAATATCTGTGTAATTTATGAGACGATTAAAAAAGTAATGATATAGTCTTGTGGAATTTAGAAAACAGATGAACAGGATAGCTACTGTTTTTAATAGCGCTATGATGTTATGTGACTATATTGTAACATTCCCTGTTTCCCAGTACTGATAAGACATTTACAGCCAGCTGTGTCGTCGCTGTTACTTACTAAACTCCTCGAGATAGCCAGATGGTAGATCTTTTCACCTGGGTGGTCTGGGTTTGTTTATTAGAGAATACAGTGAAAGACCATATATGGAATTCCTTGTTCAAGCGGTATGGATAGTACCTTCAAAGAGAAAGGGGTGTCCAAGCATCTGGATGTTAGATGTTTCTCTTTTTGAAAGGACCTTCCCACGACCCACTGGCTCTGCTGAGAGAGAGCATATTGCTGATCCCCGATTGGCCGAAAGAGAGCTCAAATGACCAAGGTAAATTAAGAGGCGGAGATTGTCGCCAAAATAAAATGCGGATTTTTTTTTTTTTTTTTTTTTTTTTTGAGGAGAAGAAACGAATTGCAGGGGGACAGTTGGACTACGCCCACGAGTTGAGAAACAACTGAGTTTCAAGAACCCTTCGACTTCGACTGTTGTATCTCCTACTACAGGTGTAAATAACTATTTATTTAACCAAGATTAGAACAAGTTGTTCTTTTGTATATATAGGGCTGTAAAATAAAGAATTGTCTAGAAATTCTGCTTCGTTATTTGATCAGTCTAGATCAGGACATTACAATATCCATTAGAAAGGTTCATGTACACCATAAATAAAATCTAAATAAGTCAATTAAAATAGCATATTATTAAATATTAATAAATATTAACAAATATTATTTTTAAGACAAAAATAAGCAAATTGAAATTTTCCACTTAAGTTTAAACCAACAGTAATTTGTAGATATTCGTATTTCAAAATGTACTTGTGTATACTTGCAATTTCTTTTAATACTGATTCACGGAAGAATGAAGGATAATTCATACTGTCATATTTCAAAACAATATTTTTCAAATGACTTGTATTTATATATTATCATTGTGATACAAATCATGACCTTGTTTTTCGGGCCAGATCCGAGTATACAATTAGTGAAAAGTTTAGTTTTTCGTATTCTTTCTGATTTTCCTTATTCCATAATTTTAATTGTAACTTGAGATTCAAAGTAGCAAACTTTTATTAACGCCAGTGGATGGGCCATGGAAATTAACTCTAACAAATCGTATTATAAATAAATTTTTAATGCTGTTTTTTTTTTTTTTTTTTTTGCTTAGAAATATTTAACTATCTCTAACTCTACATCTCGTTTCAGGACTTTTCATATTTATTATATTTTCCAATTATTATGATAATTGAAATTCTTATTTGATTTCTAAGGTCAAGCGCATTCCATTTCCGAATGAATAATCGTTCTTCGTTTAGTTTTCCTAAATTATATCTTTCAAATTCCTCATTCGATGATTCAAATGATGATTTTAGATTCAAAGCATGGTACATTTTTAATATCATCAGCAGAGAATACAGCAATTGTTGTCGACACAATAGATTGTTTATGACTTTTCAATGCAGAAGATTTATACTTTAATTTAGAAATGTTGTTGATGTCTCCAAACTTTATCGCTCCTTGTATTAAAGACGACGGCATTAGTATGACATATATTTATTCTTCACAATAAGTAGACGTACAAGTAGACGTAACAACAAAACAAGATGATGCCACTCAAGATAAAAATAATTATACAGAATTGTTTGCTTGCTTGTCGCAACACCTTGCATGACTTTCCATATTACATACTTTTTCCAATTATTGTGATTGTTTTCAATTTGTATTTCATTCTTAAGGTAAGATGCATCCTCTGTATAAGTTTCGAGTGAATAATCTAAATATTATTCAGTTTTCCAAAGTTATGTTTTTTCACTTTCCTCATTCGATTGCTCTAGCCGTGATGACAAAGCTAAGCTCATAAACGAATGTTTCATATAATCATTGTTGACGCATAATTGTACGTGGTTTTCAAACAGAGAATTTCTTTTTTTTTATGTAGCAAATTTTTAAAATCCATTTTTATTTTTAAATCTCATTGCGGAAATTTTCAATTTATTAAAAAAATTTCTATGATTTAACGACACCAATTTGACTTGAACTCCTCAGACCAGGAACATTCTCTATATCATTTCAGTTTAAAAATTTAAGGCAGTTTTTTTTCAATAATCTTTTTGGCATTCTATATTTGATATCTCTGATAAGAGTTAGATTATAGGATATTTTGAAGATAGTTATCGGATCGACCATGCGAATTACAGTAGACACATCTGAATTCATATAAATTATCTGTGCTTCTTTTATTCAGAAATGCTGTTCATACCTGCTTCCAAATGTACATCTCAATAGGCAGCTTTTCATATTATTTGCATTTTCCTATTATTGTGATAACGGTTTGATTCCTATGTTCAGACACACACTCTCCATTCCGTTTCAGAATGAATAGTCAATGCACCATTCAATTTTTTTACAGTCCTTTTGGTATTCCTAATTCGTTGTTTCTATTCTTGATTTCAGAGCTGAGCATATTTTTAGGACCATGAAAGAAAGACATAGAAGAATCATCACTGACGTATCAAATAGTATATAATTATCCAAAACTAAGGATTCCTTGATTTATCTATATATTTTTTAAATTTCCAACTTTGCTTTTAAATCTCATTGCAGAGATTCCAAATTATTTAAATTCCTCTGATACTGTGACTGGCGACGCTATTCAGTTTTGATTCTAAAAGCCATACACATACTCCATACCATTTCAGCATGAAAATCTGTGTAGTTCCGTTTTCATATAATATTTTTGATGTTGTTCATTCAATGATTCTAGCTGTTATTTCAAATTCAGAGCTTAGAATATTTTACAAATCATCAGCGAATGGACCACTGGGAGCAATGCTTGCACATCAGTTTATATATGACTTTTCAATGCAGGGGATTTCTTTGTATTGAAATGTTATTAATATCTCTCTCCTCCTCTGAATCGCATTGCGAAGATTTTCAGATTATTTATATTTAAATTTTATCGCTATGACGTTAATTCATCTTGATTCCTAAGGTCATGAACATTCTTCAAATTATTTCAGAATTTCAGAAATAATTTATTATTTTTATATTAGACTTTCTTATTTATTATCAATTTATTTATTATTATTATTTTATTATTATTCACAAATTTGGTATCGACGAAAATGACTCAAGGGGGCAGGTTTGTTCCAAACAATAAACTGGTTAACCAACTTAATTAGCATATCTAATTAATTACTATCTCGAAATTTTTTTGGTAATGGCTATCAATTATTTTTTTCGCTGAATTGATTTGTTGTCATCAAATCATCCTCTTAATAAAATTTTATGGAATCCTAATGATAATTTCGAGAGTTATAGGGTTTTGAAAAATGACGCTTCCAATGTTAAATGAGTCTTAAGAACTTTCGGCGATATCTTAGAAATTATTAAATAGTTCTTAATTTTTTCACTTTATTAAATAAAATTATCATATATTATAAAATTAAGAAATGAAAGAAATTTGATAGTTATTATGAATTTTTTCAAATGTGAATGGGAGGAAAAAGTTAATTGTAATATATTAAAATGTTGCATGGGAGCAAAGCTGACATGCTAAAATGTTGGAATTCAAAAAATTGTGCGCATACCCCTAAAATTTTCAAAATATTCACAACAATTATAAAATTCCCGTAGTCGATTTGCAATGCCTACTTTTGGGGGACCGTATATTGAATTTATTTCTATTTATAGACCTACTCTTTATGAAGCGCAAGATTCAACGGCCATTTTATTATTGCAGTGAGTAAAATATTAAATTTATTTTCAGATCAGAGGATTTTAATTTAAAACAAATTTTGTTTTCTTTTTTAAAAAATAAAAGTTTTTTTCCCACGCAGACGCTATGACTGCAAGACGGAATGACTGTAGGAATGTTTAATTAATTTTTACTCTTTATCGTCAGTTATTTACAAGCTGAGATTTATTTAATATATGGCCCATGGTAGGTTGGCTCTTTTTGGGCGGTGTTTCCAGAAAACAAATCTTATTCTTGTCCTCAGGATAGTGAGGTTTCATGAAGGATTGATTTCCTCTATCCAGACAACAAAGGTAAAGGGAAACAAACTTCTTTAAAAATTTCATGAACAGAAAAGCTCAGTTTCAAATAAAAATGAAATATTTTAGCATTAGTTAAAATTCAAAAGAAGTCACATCATAATTTTAACTTCTTCGACAGAAATGAAGAATCAAGTAGGAAAAAAGTGAATTGAAACATCAGATAAAACTTTTAAGCAAATTAAATAAAAACTTTCTTAAAACTGGTAAAAAATACTAATATAATATTTCATGTTGCTTAATGTTTACAAACTAAGAGCATCTTTACAAACAATATTTTTAATGATGCCTGCTTTATCTAAATTGTAATTCTAGCTCTGCGCTTCTTCCTGGACAATGCTACACAATTAACCTTGCAAAAATATTGCACGTTGATCATTAATTTCTTTTTAAATTTAATTGATTATTAATAATTAATTTAATTTAAGCTCGGTCTTTCATTGCTTTTTTTCTTTGTCTGATACCGCTGGGCGCTATGTTACTATTTAAAAAACAATATAGGGTTAACACGTATATTTGTTTAAGTGTGCAGACGATTGCTGCTCAAGAGATGAAAAATTTCCATTATTCGACAAAGACAGACAAATTAGAAAGTTATTCATTAATGTTGCTACAAATGGTGTGTCTAAAAGTGGAATTAATAAATAACACTATTTTAAATTCATTTGCTATTAATTTGGTGTTAATTAAAGCTTTATTTTTCTTTTTTTCTTCACCAGTTCACCTTCAAGTACAATATAAATACTTATTATGATATAATAATAATATTCATTAGATATTTCAAACAATTCTGGCAAAACAAACCTCAAATATCATAGGACAGGTGACTCGCTATTTACCAATCACAAAGCAAATAAAATGCAATGTTTACATAATTTTTTTATATAATAGATAGATATGCTTGTATTAAGTATAAATTTATTTAACTATTTACACCTGCAGAATTTGCAATTTTTCTTTGATTAAACTTATGACTATATCCCACTAAACCGGCGTTCTGTGTTGTTCCTGGAATATGAAGTCAGTGATCTCTATAAAGTTGCCATAAAAATAATATGACATTGAAATTTCCTTCTGAAAGCTATTTAAATTTTGAGCTTTTTTTTTAACTATACAATGATTTTCCTCTTTTCAAATTTTGAAAGTAGAAATATGCGAAATATTAGAAAAATTACATCTGAAAGAAAGTGTGTTATATAAATTGCGATTATTTAAGATAGCTTAGATGGATATGCAAATAAAATGTTTTCTTTTTCTTTAACTTTAAAACCTCCAATAGTATAGATACAATTTTAATATAGTGATGTTTATAGTCTGGTTTATTTTTTTCTTCAAATTACTAAATGAAAGATACGACATAAATAATGAAACGCTGCTTCAAAATGCTCTTACAGAGCAGATCTTTAGACTAGAATAACTAAATTTGGCACTTGCTTACTTCCTAGGTAGGAATAGTTACTTCTTAGCCCACTAATAAGGAATCTTAGAAGTTTCAATTAAATTTTAAAGAGAAATTTACAGACATTTTAATGTTTTTCTACAATAAATTCAGAACATATTAGTGTAGAGTACAAAACTTGTTTACACAACTTCTTTTAGAGTTAAAAAAAAAAAACTTATTATTGACATAGTATTTTTCTTCAATTAAGATAAATTATCAAAAATATTGTTAAGTGTACTTCACAAGAATACATTTTATTCTTTCAGTTACTGGATTTATACTCAAGCGCTGTGTCTCAATATTAAATACATTTTTTGAGAGTACGTTATTACTGCTATATAGTTACAAGTAAATTTTTACAATAAGGATAGAAGCATCAATCGTGGCTGAAATGTTTCATTCTGGAGATTCCAATCTCCTTTAAATATTTAATTTGAGCCATTTAAAAAAAGTCTTTATTGCAAATAATGTAGAAAAGGATTTAAAAAAAAAAGGGGGGGTCTAGTAGTAGCATAGTGACCAGATACAAGAAGGATACGAGTAAAGGAAGTTTAAGAAGACAAAACATTAATGTGTTTATTCCACTTTTTGAAGTCAAATATGTTGAATGAATGAATGAATAATAATAATATCTCTTTGTACACACTTTAAAATTACTGATATTAATGGGGAGGGAGCGAACAAATCATACTTGCTCCGAGTGCCTTCCCCTTGCTACGACAATGTGGTACAAATTTCTAATTTTGATAATTTTTAGTGATTTAAGATATTTAACTAGATTAAAAATATGAATTCGGATGAAAATTCGCATTATTATTGTTATTATTTTGCTGTTTCAAAAAATAAGTACCTTTCTGTTTCTGTTGATATCATGTTTTGTCTCTACGTCAATTAGAAGCCAAGTTATAACAAATTATTGACATATAAATGATGCTTATTTATAAGCATTTAAAAACTTTAAATGCATTTTCTAAAAAATGAGTTTTTTCATAATTCTACGGTACGAATATTGTCATATCTCAAAAAATAATCAAGCTATCTTAATGAAATTTTTAATTAGTGCTTGTTATAGTATGCAGAATGTAATGAACTATGTATTGAATGTTCTAAAAGTGGTTTATAGAATGGTTGTTTGATGTAAATATTGTTGGAAAAATCTAAAATTTCATATATTACACATAAAAATTTTATTTTTGAATATAATTCTTAGATAATAGTTAGTTACTCTCTATGTTACACTTGCAATGTTCCAAAGAAAAATGAAAAATGGTAACAATTTTTTTTTATCTAGAAAAATCCTAGTTTTTGTAAATAAATATTAAAATTTATATTAAATTATGTTTTTTCTTCAAAAGCTGCAAATATATTTAAATCATTTTACTTTTATTCATCATTTTATCCTTATTTAAAAAAAAAAAATCATATAAACAATAAAAATTTTTTGTTTGAAAAATCACGTCCGAATCTAATCGAATACCTTAATGATCTGGATGAACTTCTGTCTCTTGAAAATATTTGAACTAAGCTATTTGATTTTATTTTGATCTTTATCTTAACACACACACACACATACAAAAAAAAAATCTATTTTAAAACTCCTGTAGGAAAAGGAAATCAGCCCATGTTTATATATGATAGATTAAAATATACATTAAAGATATTAAAGTTTCCTGTTTATTTGTTTTTTTTATATATATTTCTTTACTATTTATATATATATTTTCAGACAATATTCTGTTTACAATTGTAGAACTTTTTCTCCGAATAGATCAAAAGTATTTCATTTGCCCTATAGATGGCGCTAAGAGGACTGATTTAGCTGAACTTCGGCACTAGTTTCTTTTAAATGCCTGCGCTGCCAAAGTAGTATGATTTGCGATTTAGGTTTTATTGTTAGACCGTAATGATACATTTGTCCTTTGATTTATTCACCAACAAAGTGTCAGGACATAAAAACAGACAGCGGTTTAAAAGATCAAGGAACAGAAGCGTTTGTAGAGGCGTGTATACCGAGACTCTAAACAGATTTTATGCCCAAGTCTATAAATTGAACTACCGCGTTAATCGGATTTGAGAATGATTAAAAAAAGGTTTATCTCGGGTTTTATGAGTTTCGAATGCCACGTTTCTTTTCTTAGAACTTTCCGATCAATGATGCGTCCAGCTTTATTGGAAGACAGAAACGCGACAAAGCTGACATTAAAATAAAAGTTTTCTTTCAAGCATTAAATGGACGTTTAAGATTTTTCTTTTTTAAAAGGAAAGTTTTCAATGATTTGGTTTATTTAGTCAATAAAAAGTCCTGATATGAGTTTAAGTATTGAAACTATTTTTTTCTAAAGTTTAGAACCAATAAATGAATTTTGTTTTAAGTAGTAAGATTTTAGTATATTATATTGAGAATTTTATATTATACATGGAAATATTTACTGTTATAGAAAAAGGCTTGAAAGAAAAATTACTTAATTAGTACAGTGACTTTTCGCCTTACGAGTAAATTATAAATCACTATAAATTCTGTTGTACTATTGTATTTTCTTAATTAATTTTCTTATTAATCACAATTTATTTCCAAATTAGAGCAGAATACAATTTATGAAATCTTCACCACAATTTTATGTTTAAGCAAATATATCTAAAATGGACCGCTAATTTCATTATTTATTGGTTATAAAATTTAATAAAATACTTCAAAAAGAGTAATAAAGTTTAATGAAATGTTTTAAAACTTTGAAATGTTTCATGAGCAATAAAATATAAAATGCATTGATTATTTCTTTCCCTAATTTTTGTATGCGTAATTCATTTCTAATTTATACTCAAATTTTACATGATTGATGGCATACATTTTCAATTTTTTTGTATCAAATGCAGAACTAAATTCTTCAATGTTTTGCCTCAAATATTGAAGAATTTATTATAACTTACAACAAAGCCTCCATTTTATAAATAACATTCGTAAAGTAGTCAGCTTATCCAAAATTCGATTAATTTGACTTTAAAGATGTCAAGGAAATTATGTTTGCAAATAAAAAAAAACTGGTGTATATGAAGTATTTTGAAACACGAATCGACAATAGTTTCGTTTTGAGTACTAAAAATGGCCCACTATACTTATTTATCTATATAAATAATTAAAATTGAAAACTGATGTAAATAATTTGTATGCTATTGAAGCCCAAACTATCAAATAGAAATTCTTCAAATTTTTCCACGGATACAATAAAATATTTAAAAGATTTTGGGATGATTTCGTGACATTTAATTAAATAATTAATTTTTTATTAATTAAAGTTATATTTTTATTCATAGAAAAAAAATTGCATCAATGTTTTAAAACATATTTCTAATTTATGGAAAAAAATTAACTTTAGGTTGTTTTTAACGACCATTTGTAATCATCACCTTTATCTGCTCATTATCAAATAAAGATCTAGAATCTTCCGAGAATCTAGTGGATACAAGGGGGGGGGGGTAATATATATAAGTTATAATATATATATATCAAAGATATATACAAGTATATATATTTTATAACATTAATTTAGTACCAAGTTAAGATTCAACATGAAAATATTTTCATTCCGAACAACTCCAGATAATAAATACGGTTACAGAGAAATAGTAATACCTGAAATGCAAAATACATAATTAATACACAAAAATGCTATTAGAAATTAATACGCTGAATTCTCAACTAACCCACTTGCATATACGTTTAAGTGGTAGATGGATAAATTTCTGTTTAGCCATTAATTACAAAAAGAAGAAGGAGAAAAAAAAGAGGAAAAAGAAGCTATGATTTTACAGAACGGAAATTATAAGATAATATTTAAAAAAGAGAATTATACAATTGATACAAATGTTAAATCTATGAGATAAAGCAGATTAGATAAAAAAAAATAATTTTTTAAGCTACTTCAACCCGAGTTTGGAAGCTTCAAAATCTTTTCAGCCGGTTCGAAATGGAAAATATTCAGATTCTTTTTGGAATATCGAAGCATTGTAAATACAACTCATGAAAGAAATATGCAAAAATTTCAAGCTTCTATTTATTATTGAAAGGAGGAAATACAGCTACGGGCTAGGGCTTTTGAATTGGTATTTTATAAGTAAACAATTGACATAAAATATTTTAAATAACTTTCAGACGATAATTGTTTTTTGTAAGATGGCAAAAATAAATATTTTCAAACAATTTTTTATAAGTTGAAATAGGAAATACAATAAAATGACAAAAATGTATGTTCAATGGCTTAGATGTTTTGGTATTTATTGATTTTCATCTTATATGAACTAAATGTTTTTTTATAAATTTTAGAACTTTGACTTATTTAAATTCTTCTGATTGATAATCAGAAACAAAAGTTTAACAAGCAGTAATGAATAGTCATATTAGTTCAATTAATTTCGAAAAATTAAACTAAACATTTAATTTTTTAATAGAAAATGAATATCGCTCATTGATATTTTAATAAATGCTTGAATAGCAACAGATAATTTGAGACTAATTGCCAGTATTAATATTAATTAAAAAGAAACAGTTATTTCTAATCACTTTAATTATTATCTGAGCTGATAGTATTTGTTTTAAGAAGCAGCTGTGAAATAATTTTAAAGAAAAAATTATTTTTGATCATAGGAATATAGCTATCAAATACAGTAATAAAAATAGGCTGATTATGTACATAATCTGCATATGATGTAAGATGAACATAAACAAGAATCATAATTAATATTATTAATCATGCATTGAATCAAAAGTTACATGGAATCATTTTTGATTCAATGATAAAAAAATAAAATAAAAATTCAATTCAATAACTAAATTGTATAAAATTCACAAAGTTTTCAAAAAGAATTATTTGCCGATGAAATTGTTTGTATAAGATAATTTATGCATATAATTTATTTTATTTTATTAATACGTAAAAATATTTAAGATTATTTTTGCAGTAATTGCAGTAATTTTGCAGTAATTTCATTTCTATTTTCAGTAATTTCAACAGAAAATGTGCAAAATCTTTTTATTAAAAGAAACGCTTTCTAGAGAGTACAACAAAACATAAATAAAAGAATAATTTTAAAAGATATATTTTGTTATTTGAATATCCATGAATTTAATGCTACTTTAATTGATCTAATTATATACGTAAATGATGCCTTCATATTTATTACATGAATCATCATTATATCGTGAACATCAAATAATTTGTGAAATTTTCTAACACTGTTTGATTTTAAAAAGAGTTGAAAATATAGATAAAAATTTTCTTTAATTAATCTTGCACATATTGGGAATTCGAAAAAAAAAAAAAAAAAAAAACCTGCAGGAAAAAGATTTTTATAAATAATGTTTGAATAGAATGTTATCATTTTCTTGGTAAAAATTTAAAGAGTTGAAAATTAATGTTTTTTAAAAAGTGAAAAAGTTTTAAAAGTTTCTTAATAAAATTACGAATTAATCATATTTTTAAACTTCTGAATGATACAAAAATGATTTAAACTTCATATTGTGCAATTAAAGATTTATAATTGGTAAAATTTAAAAAGAGATGAAAAAAATATAGTAAAAACATTTATATTCAAACATTTATTAACTTTATGACTTCCTGCTCTTATATTCTTCATTTTTTTTTTTTTTATGTTTACCTGTCATTTCGAAAACTATGATTCGGAAAAAAAAAAGATTTATATTATCTATTACAATTCATCAGTTTAATTGCCGTTCTCCTTTCTTGTCTGGATTTCCACAAATTTTTAAAAATTCATTGATAATCATTGTCACAATAACATGCACAGAAATAATTATATTTCATATTTCTCACTAATGTATATGCCTGGTACTTACTGCTAATATTGTCTTAAGCACATTCGAAATGTGTTTTACTATTGTACGTTCGTGTAGAACAAAGCGTCAGGATCCGTTATTGAGCCTGTCTTGTTTTTCATCACATACTCACGATTCTAGGTTTTTCCTGACAATATGGGTCTATTGTTTTGGTGAAAGGGTTTCATTCTAAATTTAATCCATCAAGTAATTGCATATTTGAGTTATTGTAATCATACATTCACAATCACATGTAATACTACTAAAAAAATTATCTGACTAAAAACATTCTAAAACATAGAAATTTATAAGCTCAAAACTGAATTTTTTTTACCCATTGCAATACTTTCTATTGGCATATTTGGCACACAAAAAATTAAAAGGAATTTCTACCAATTCATTAAATATCATGGTACAGTATGACTAAATATCACACGCGTGCATATGAAAAGAATATAATTTAAACATGTTAGAAAAGATATAATAACATCGTAAATAATTATTGATAAAATAAAATCCTTTTTTCAGAATTATCTTATCAAAATAATTAACTCATAATAACTTTGATAGCGAAATTCGTAATAATAAAATGTAACTGAATGCATGTCTTTTTATTTAAAAAAAAAGTTTGTGTTTTGAATAACTGCATGTAATTCAGGAAAATTATTAAAAAATTTGTAATTATTTTTTTTTCGTGAAATTAAAAAACAAATTAATTTTGCCAAATGGCTACATTTTGAATTAAACAATATCTCAACGACACAAATCATATTATACCCATTTTGCAATAAAAATAAAAGTCCCTTTTTACCAATATATGTTACCCCCCTCGGGGGGAGCACCTCGAAATGAGGATGAGATGCTTCCGGCATGGTGGTTGGATCTCGCCACCCTGGAGGATACACTAATATGTGGGGGATCTGACTCCTCCCATCGAAGACGAGACGTACTTCCTTCGGGGAGGGTTGTACCGTGGCCGGTGACGGTCCTTAGGACTCAACCACAGTTCCCACCAATGTAGCTGTTGCGGCCGTCCGGTCATTCAGTTTTTATGGTTTAAATCCGTGTGCCTTCGTGGCGGGTATGAGAGTTAGATGGCTGACTTACCAATATATGTTTTACATTGCAAAGAAATAATATTTTAATAATATTTTTAATGGTAGAATTATTCATACAACTGCCATCTTCGTACTTTTTTGAAAGTCACAGATTAAATCTTATTCTATAACAGCTATTGCCAAACATCATTCTTTTCTACAAATATTTATCAAAAAACATTCAAAAAAGGATTTCCAATAACTCACTTTGGCCTTTGGAACAATTATATGAAGCTTATAAATGGAAATAAAAATTTGTAACCAAATGGCTACCCGATGCATTGTAGGGTTAAAGTTTTCTGATTAATCATGATTTTTAAATTTGACATATTCTTATAATTTATAATTTAAATTCACTTCTGAGGCAGTTATTAATATAAATTATTACTGAGCGTGATGTTATATTGTATTTAATATATACTGAAATTAAAATTGTGATAAATAAAAAAGAGAAAAAGAAAAGCATCTTGGCTGACGGCAGCAACACAATCCGGACGTGGAAAAGAAAAAATGTTGAATGTTAATGGTATATTTCTGTTCAAGGAAAGTACGGTACGAATCAAGAAAAGAAGGTGAAATTCTGTTTATTACATGAAAAGATGTTTTTAGAAAAGATGCTTGTTCTCGTTGTTTCGGAGGGAAAACATACGATATTCGTTTTCACTTTTCATTCCAAACCATAAAAATCTCGTTTGTTTCAAAGCACTCTTACCAAATTTCATCTATGGCGAAGATGGCAATCAACGTCTGTCTCCTTTGAACGTTTATTGTATTGTTGCTTTCCAAATCTCTGGTAAAGAATTTATCTTCCTCAAATACAATTTTGATGTAAAATATCCCACTTGAAAAAATTAAGAAAAGGGGGGGGGGATACTGTGTTCGTAAAAAATGTGTGACAGTTAGTCATTAAATAAATGATTCTTTTTTTCTGTCTGTTTATTTCTGAAAGTCAACGTTCGGATTAATCAGACTTCATTGTTCGATCCATTTTATTCGATAATCCGAAAAACAAAACAGGGGGAACATAAATTTTAACTTAATTTTTGATGTTTAGTTTAAGATGTCTTATGAAAATGAATTATAAACTTCAAAATCACTTTTCCTTTAAGTGCGACAGCTGCTGTCTGTCTGTCTGTTTCAGGTAAAATACTGAATGCTCTGATAAATAACGTTTTCGTTAACGTTAGCGTTCTGTTTTAAATAAATCCAAAATCTATCGAATGTGGAAAGCCATTTAAAGAAACTATTTCTCGATAAAAGCCGTAGATTTAAAGAACATTTGCTTAAACATACAGTCATAAAAAAAAATTAATTATTTCTGCTGTATTTAAGAAAATTAGATTTCCAGGCGTTGCCAAATAGCTGAAATGAAATTTATTAAATTCAGTAAAGATTATCCTATTTTTCGAATCAACATTTTAGCAAGCGATTTCTTTTGATCGTGGATATACTAAGCACAAAATTTAATCAAAGGAAATTTCAAGTAAAATATCTGTTGAAATGAATGGTCTTCGATGAAAATAGGAACTTTAGATATGTTTTTACAATAAATCTATTCAATTCTATATCTAACAAAAATATGGATAAAAGTGGACTATTTATTTAAAAAACAGCTCATACTTAAAAGAAAGGAATAATATTAAAAAAAAATGCAACTTGATGAGGGCATAGATTGTAAATAACGTAAATAAATGTACGAACTTGTACAGTAGTTATACGAATATAGTAAAGGAATATATATGACAGAAAAGTAGAGTAATTTTTCTAAGATTGTAAAGGTTTTTCTATTCGTTTGTCTTAAAAACTTATTTATATATCTATGCATTTTGTATTTGCCTTAATTTCTTTCATATGAGTAAAGATAGAATCATTCTCACATTCTGGTATGCAGGAGTGTAGAATTTTGTAAAGCTGCATGTTACTGAAGGGTAACTCAATGCCTTTAAAGCTTAATATCAAATTATCAATACATTTTAATTAAATTTAGATTCTCTCTGACAGTATATAGCAGTGAACTAAAGAAAATAAATGATTACGTATTTACAAAATAATTATGAAAATGAGTTATAAAATATATAAAAAAAGTAAAAAGTAATAATACTTATTACAAAAAATGAAAAACATTAAAAACCTTATTTTATTAATGTATTAAAAAGCTGAAAATAATTTTATTTGCCAAGAAATTTGGAGGTCAAAATTAAGATCCCCAAAAATTGAGGCGCCTAAAATTAAAGTAAATATTAATTGTAATAAAGATGTAGTTACCTACGCATGTTTTTAAAACTGGAATACATTATAAATGAGATTAAAATTCCATTAATTTAGAATATTTCTATTAGAACTACACTTCTTATGATCTTAGTTTTCATCTTCAGACTTTTGATTTAAAAAAATAATTTCTACATTATAGTACATCATTGAAGGAGGGCTTTTTGAATCTATTTTATTGATATTGTTTTTATTTATGTTCTTTTAAGTTCTTCTATTGAAATCTTATATAGATATTTCAGTGTTATTTGAGTAACTTTTTATAGTACCATTTTCTGAGGAATGTTAATATTATTGCTTTTAATATTTAAGAAATACATTTATCAATTAGTAACTAAAATGAACCAAATAAAAAAATTACAAAAAAAATTTAGTAAAAGGTAATTAATAAATAACAATTCATGCAACATTTACTTCTAAATAAACCGAATCTTGACATAAGTTTTGCAAAAATAGTATGTTTTTTATGTACTGCAATCTACAATTAAATTTTGTTCAAAAAAAAAAATGAGCAACATTGATCGAAGTGTGCAAACTATTGGCGTTCTGAATCTATATTACTCTTGGCTAATTATTTTACTAATAATATCATTATTTATTCTTCATATATATATATAATTTGATCTTAATAAAGAAGGCACTTACTTTTAGAGACGGCTTTATACTATTGTGCATTGAAAAAAATTACTACAATTCTACTATCTTGAATTATTTCTGCAGAAAAGTATCTTTTTACTTATAATTTATCCGTATGATATGATAGAACAAACAGCGATATTTTTAACTTTTCCAATTTTTTCTATAGATCTTTTGAAATAATGGAATTCATAATTCTTATATCCTACCGTTAAAAATGGCGTTTTAATTTCACCTTAAACAGATGGCAACGGTATGTAAAATAATTAAAAAGTTTCGGATAACAAAGTTGATAACAAAATAAATGAAAGATTTTCAGAACTGAATTCAATTTAGGAATTGCTCGGATGTTAGAAGGTTTCAATTTTAACTAGGCTCGGTTTTCAATTTTAAATATACATAGTTAAATGTAAATAAAAGACTTTAATAAAAAAATCCCTTGAATTTTAAATAAAATATTTAAAGAAGATTCGAATCGCTTTCGTCCCAAACCTTAGAGGTTTAATTGTAATTTTATTTTATTTTTTAAATTAACTGTTAATTATATTGCAGCAATTAAACGCACATAAAAATATTTAACATCACAGGAACACACATAAGTACAAATGCATTCATTAAAACAATGAAAAAAATTATTATAACATATATTCAGATTAAGATATATCAACTGCATGTAATTATGCTTATAATAAAGATGAATGTGTGTTTATATGTTGGCACTCTACAAGCCAGACCAATTGCCCCAAGCTACCAAATTTGACGCATATATACTATTTGGAGGATATGAATGTGTTCCTCGGAAACAGTCATTTTTTCTAAATTTTAATTAATTAAAATTTAAGCTGAATAGTGGCGTTTTTCCGCAAAAATTTTGGAAAATATTATAGCAAAAAATAAGTTTTGTACTGTTTTAAAATTTAAGAATTTTTCTCTTCAACGGCATCAATTTAATAGTAGTGCAATTTTTTCCTTAATTTTGTCAATTTTTAAAAAATATTTCTTTTGTCTAATTTTCAACAATCGATTACATAGTTGCTCTGAAGTTCAAATTGTTTTCATTGATTCGTGAAATTTTCTTTCATTTTTGAAAGCTAAAGAAGAAGAACCCTGTATGATTTTTGTCTAGTTTACAAGAGGAATAACAAAGTGAAGGTATAATATTGTGAAATTTAGAAGATCGATGAATCGCATGTTAACGTTTTTAATAGCACTGTGTTATGATGGGATTGGTCTTCATTAGAAATGCACAGTGAACAATGCAAGATAATTAAAGTAATACGACTTTATGGTCTAACAATTTGACAGAATCATGCACATGAAGTTATATGTTGTTGTTTCTTATGGCACTTGCCATGGACAAGCCCGCTGTTACGGAGACAGCGATTTAAGCCGGAGGAGGACCGTTTCTTGTTTTTTAGTAGCGGCAACTAGGGCCAAGAGTACGACATTGCTACTCACGCATCACTCATTCGCTTGCACAACCCCTTTTTACAGGAGGGCACATTCACACATCTCACAGATAGAACAACGGAAGAAAAACCATGCCCAAACCGGGACTCGAACCCAGGACGCCCAGATCACGGGGAAGACGCGCTATCCCTATGCCAGGAAGCGCTACGCCTATGCCAGTTAAATTGTTATATGTAAACAATTTAACTGAATTTAAATACAACCAATATCTCTAGTGATCCAGCTGATCGCCAAAGGAGATCAATTTTCTTTAGAGATTCTCTTCAAAGAAAATTTAGTAAAAGCCTAGAAAACAGCTCCCAACCACCTCAAATTTCGATTAGAAATGAAATCAAAAATTTTTTTATAACTCAATATTTAATCTAGTTTGGCAATTAAATGGCAACTTAGCTATTGTAGGTATTTTCAGATAACACATTAAATATTTTAAAAAAACATACATATGAAACTCATATGTGTGTCGTGTTGAAACAATATTCTTCATTACATCATCTCTATAGAAATATATTGAAATTTACGTTGAAATTGAAATTATTCAAACGAATAATTGAATAATTACAAAATTACTTAAGTTGTTGATCGTTGAACGAAATTGAAATTATTAAAATAATCCTTATCACCGTGATTGAATATCTTAATCTTTATACAAACTATATTTAAAATGGTCAATCAATAACTTTTCTAAAAAGCAAAAACAGTAACAACAAAAGGATACTCAATATGATTTATGTGCCACTTCAAAAAATGACTTTCACTCATAATCATAAAGAATCTCTTTATGCAACAACAAGGCAAGTAAACAAGTGTAAGTTTGTCCAATTATTGCATAATGATTCTGCATAAATTCATTATTTCTTGACTCGCAAAAGAGATTCATGAATCATACAGAGGTGATAATTAATTAGACCACTTTTTCCCCCCTTTCCTTGCTTCTTAAAGGGGAAAAAAAAAAAGATAACAGCAAGCAAAATTTATTAGCTAATTCCAAATACTTATTCACATATTATGAATTCCCTCACCCATTCATATTAGAATTCTCCAAACTTTCTTCTATGACAGCCACTACTTTACAGCAAATATTTTAGAAGGCAAATTAATAATAATAATGATAAAAAATAAGTCGAAAGAGAGAAAAAGAAGGGAGTGAAGGAAAAAAAAAAGTGGAGAGAGAGAGAGAAATGAATTTATCATGTAGAGAACCCGTGAAAGCTAGAAAGAAAAGGCATGAAACCTGAAAAGAAGAAAATTAATGTTCATTTTGGTGGAACAATGCGGAAAACACTCTCGCCTGGTTGAGCAAAAACCTGACAAAAGTGCCACCCCTACGTCGTAAAAAAAAGGGATAGGGATGCGGAGGATGCATCAAAAAACATAAAGTCGGACGCAGAAAAAAGTATGAGCGCAGAAAAACTTTCTTCCACACCATTTGCCCCACCCTCTAAACGGCGCCTGGAAGTCGTCTGTACACTCCACTGAGTTTTTTTTCACTTCGCTCTAAGACACCGGGCACTGAAAAGTATAATGCAGTAGCAAATACCCAGTTTTGTTAAAACTTAGCAATATTTTTTTTATTCCTTCTTTCTGGATTACTTGACTGCATATGAGCATAAGTTGTTCCAGAAATGTGGGTAGGGGGCGGTGCTTCAGTTTTTCTCACCTTTGAATGGTCTGAGATTCGACTGTTTTTAAAACCACACATATTCCATTATGGAATTGGAATCCCATGAAGTCTTTTTTTTTTTTTGACCTCGTATTTAATTATCATATTGATACAGCAAAAATTTAAAAAAAAAAATATTTTAAAAATAACTTTTATTACGATAGCAAAAAGTAAGAATTAATAATTTAAGAAAAATCAAACTGTATTATTTAAAGAAAAATCAAACTGTAAAGAAAATTATAAGAAAAAATATGAAGCGCATACACCATTTAAACAATTCACAATTAGATGTTAAGTAACATGAGCTGTTATATTTGTCATGTGTCTATAACATCACATGAATTCACATTAGTAAGCTCATTACTGGCATAAGATGACATGAGAGTTCATGCTTTGGATTCTTTTTATATGCGGGTAATTGCATGGGACATAAAAGAAACTAGATGAGAAATAATCTTTTTAGAATAAAATTTCAAAGCATAACTGTGATAACGGTGATTTTTTTTTTTTTTTTTGTGCGTGTGTGTGTCTACTTGTATGTGTGTGATGTAATGTGTAAAGACGTATAATATTATTCAATTATCAGAAGATTCAAACTTAAGACTTGACATACGCATACACACACATAAATAATAATTTTTTAAATATATTTTTTCAATGCATAGGAATTGTTTTAGTATTTAAAAAATGTTCTGAAGTTTTTTTTTTTTTTTTTTGTTTTGTTGAAGGATTTCCAGTTCCATTTAATCGCAGCTTCAGGATCTGAAGTTTTTGAAGAGAAATTTTAAACCCGCGTTCAATCCAACTCTAATAAAAATGACTTATTCCAAAATACAGTTTTAACAGAAGCATCTAAATATATATAAAAAGAAATTGACAGATTTTTGAAGATGACAATTCCTATATAAAAACTATTCCTAAAAAAATTTCTATATAAAAACAATTCCTATTCCTTTATATGAACGGTAAAAAAAAATTAATTCGAAATTTTATTTTCATTACGTCAAATAAAAACTACAAACAAATAAAAAAATATATTAAAAGTAGAAAGTTTAAATAAAATTGAAACATTAAAATGGCACTTTTTTTTTAAAAAAAATTGTTTTATGTTTTGAAAAAGGGATAACCTTTTTGGTTTTATATGAACAAAATGCAAAATTACAAGGTAGGTAATCATATATTTTTTTTTACTTTAAGAGATATTAATCAGTAAATTAAATAAGATAAGTTATTTTTATAGCCACCTTATTGACGAATTTTCATTTTTTTGTGTGAATATTCTTTCAATATTCAGCCCGATCATAACCGAAATAATTTGATAGCAGACATTGAACATTTGGTTTGAACCTAAAATAGGTTTGTTCTAAGTATTTCTACCTTTTTTTCTGCAACTTTATTATTTTGAAGACATCCTCATACTTTTTTAAATCCAAAGAACGAATATTATCTAGATGTCATCTTTATATTGTAAATACAATTGATCAACAGCTTGAAAGGTTTTGAGTAAAATATAAAACTTTAGGGTTTTAATCCCACTAGATTTCTTGTAGTTCTGGAAGCATTATTAATTTAAAAAATTAAATCCTCCATTTAATTTTAAAATTGATTAAATCGAAGATTAAAACTTTAAGGTTTTAATCCCACTAGAACTTTTGTAGTTTTCTGAAAGAATTATTAATTTCTAAATTAAGATTGAATCAATACTTTTTATTTTCTCGTATGATGCGAAGTACAAAAAGAGAAAACTTTGCCATCGCCAAAAAATTCGATCTCGAAATTTTGACGAATTTTCCTGTTTCTAATTTTCCTGAGTGCGAAAAATATATTTCTGTTTGTATACGAACACAATAACACAAAAATGCGTTAAACCAGTAGGATGAAATTTGATATATCATCACCAAATTTGTTGATTTATATTGACTTTTTAAGGAAATCCATTCACAGAAAGTTTGTGGTTATCTGAATATAAGTTAGCACACTAACTAAGAAAAAAAAAAAAAAAAAAAAAAAAAAAACTGAATGGATAAAATTTGGAAAACATATTTGGCATCTATAGTGTAGATGTATGTCAATTTTAGATTCAAATTTGTAATAAACGTGATAGCACAAAAACGCAGTTTAAATATATAAAGTTTGGTAAGTAATTTTATGATTAAATTGTTGCTATGTGTTAAAGTTTGGTTTCAGTAGATCGGGGAAAAAAAGACGTTCAAAATATCCATTCAGTTTTCTATTGCATATTAACCGTATTCCAGCATTAATTGTCAAAGCTCTCTGTTAAGCTCTTTCGTAAGTACTGTTCTCCAACAGCATGAGGTTAATAATACACAAGTACATTTATTAGATAATATGCGAAAAAGTTTCTGGGAGAGCACATTTTCTAGTAATTACATAAAAATATTTGTTTAAATGAATTATTTTACCAAACAACAACTCTTCACGGAAAACAAGAATTCACAAAGAGCGTTTATCGTTTAACTAAAGCTTCTTCAATTATAGAAAGTTGTAAAATTTTCAAGATTTTTGTTTCTACCGTCTTTCAGTTTTTGAAACTGTACACATTAAAAAAGAATGAATTTAAACATTCACTGTAGTTTCAGAATTATAGTTTTAAATTCAATCTCACTTAATTCATTACCAATTTGTACTCCAGTTTTTCTTTCTTTTTTATTTCCCAATTTAACCTTGGGCGCAACTAATCTGTGAGATGAAGTCACATTAATTGGGTACTCATGTATACCCAAATACTCATACTAAATATACTCAAATGTAAGTGAAAAGTTCTGTTTAATATGTTTTTTTAAAAATACATTCAAAAATTGCATTAATTGAGTGCATTAATCTCTTAGATGAATTGCGCCCGATCGTGATAGGATTTACATTGCGCCCGACGGAAGGTTAAGGTTGCAACACACATTTTTTTTAATGAAAAAGTACTTTTTAATCAAAAATCGATCACAAGGTGTAAATGTTTAAGAAATATTGTATGAAAACAGGGATTCTTAATTAAAATTATTTCTTTTTTCAAATATCTTTTGGCAGTAAAAAGTTTGGCGGAAAAATCTTACAGCCAATCCAAGGGCTCGCAATAATTACAAGAATGGGAGCAATGTTAGAGAAACATTAATCTTTTGCACCTCACTGATATTATGGCACTTGGTGACATACATACATTAGGCGTAAAATATATTTAATACAATTTTCCATTTCAACACTCTTTGCTTAAATATAAATTATGATTATTTTTTTGTTGTTGTTAATCAAACTAATTGCTTCGTTTTCAAAGGAATTTACCGACGAATGTGACCTGAAACGCGTCATAGAAATTAATTTTTAAATGGTAAAGTGTTAATTTATGATAAGCAAAATAAAATTTACCTTGTCTCAATTTTGTGATGAATTTCAATGAAATATTGAGAAGTAAAGTGACATTCTGAACTTTTTTGCTTTGTTGACATATTTAGAATCTGTGAGAAGCAGTCGTCCTCAATTCATTTTGTGACCCCGAAATTCAAGTTCTTGACTCCGCTTGAAGGAAAGATCAAAACTTTAATCAACCCTTTTCTCACAGAATTGGAACTCTTAGGCTGATTCCAAAAATATACTTGAAATATTTTTGATAATACTTTTCGCTTAAACAAATGTTCAAAAAAATCTGGGCTGTCGCTAGAATAGTGCTTCTAGAATCCCATAATTAACTACATGAAATGAGACTATCCATGAATAATTCTAAGCAAAACATGGAAAAGAATTTTTTATTTGATTCTTTAATATCAAATGAATATAATTAAGAACATAAATATGATATTTTATAAAAATATATAAACCAATGATATTAAATCAATTTTTATTTATTTCTAATTAACCGAGCACTTAATTTTCTAATGCACTTTTAGTATCATACAAATAGAAAAAAAAATCTTTGAGAAAAAAAATATTTTAAAAAAAGGACAGCAAAAGAAAATTAGATCACAAAGGAATCACCGTACATTAGCATAAATCATTTTAGTTTCATGTCTCTAGTTATGCTAAAAATATGGTTTTCTTTATTCAAAATATAATTTGTTAAATAAATAATTAGAATTTAAATTCTCTTAAATTGTTATAAATGATTATTTCATTTTCTTATTTCCTTTTAAGCTTTAATGTTTGTGCCACGATGTCCTGATAGTTGAATTTACATTATCTATTTTATTATTATTTAGGAATAATGTTTTAAGAACTTATGTATTATAAGACATTTTCAATATCTTAAAAAAAAATTTTCTTCACAAAATCAAATATCGTTGTTGTGGGAATATTATGACTTTGAATGTCTTTTTTATTAATGAATCTAGTGGTACGATCATAGGTTCGAGACTCGATTCCATAAAAACAATGCCGCTTGTGGATAGCCACTTGTTATAGCTGTTAATGCCAAACGTCGTCTACAGTAGTAACATAATCACAAAACCTGGTTGATTACTAAGTGGAAGATGGTCAGATGAGTCATCTTTCACACTTTTCCCCACAGCAAAACAGTTGCACGTTTGAAGAAATCCGCTCAAACATATGATCATGATTTTCTCTTTCCAACTGTAAGGCATGGAGGTGGATCTGTTATGGTATGGGCAGCAGCATGGGTAGTTTTATGCTGGCCCAGTCATAACCCTGAAAGCAAAGATCGCTGAGGAAAAGTATAGATAACTTTCAGATGACCAGATCCATCGAATGATGCAATTTTTTTTTCCTGCAGGAGATTGAATTTTCCAGGATGATGATGCTCCTAATCATGTACGTAGCTTCAGGTAGCTTCTAATCATGCACGTATTTTGATGGACAGGATGAAGTAAAACATTTACCTTAGTCCGCACAATCCTTAACCACAATATAATCGGTGCAATTTATTTTAGAGTATTCAATCCGGAATTGATATCCTTCACCAGCTTGTTTCCGATTATTTATTTTCAACTGGTATGTTCTTTGTTTTTATATCTTATTGATGTTTTTTTGGTTTTATTATTTAATAGTCTTAATGCAGTTTGGACCATTGATTCAATTTTGCTGGGATCTTGCTTAGATTTAAATTATGAAATAATATTTTGCTTATTATTATTGTGTAATTTAATGTCCTTGATTTATAGATATTCTTATGTTCAAAAACCTCAATTTCTTGGTATTTTCGGTCTTGTCTGATTGCTGAGATCTTGCTTAGATTTGAATTTTGAAATAATATTTTGCTTATTATTATTGCGTAACTTAATGTCTTTGATTTATTGATATTAATTATTATGATTAAAACCTCCATTTCTTGGGATTTTTAGGGCTACGAGGGATCAATATTTGGACGAAAGTCAGACCCCTCACAGAAAAAAATCCCTTGTTTAAGTCTCTGCCTGAGGATGATCTTTGATAAAGTCTTCTGGCCAGATTCAGTATTTCCTATTTTTTTTAAGCCATTTAACTCATAGTTGCATTTAAACTTAATATTCATTTCTAGTTTGGCCAGAAATAAAGTCAGTGATCTAACTAGAGAATTAAACAATCAATTCCGTAACCGGCTAAACAAGCTACTTTAGTGTGTGGTAGTTTGGAAAGTGAGGCGCCAGTTTGCGTGTCGTCCTTAGAATTTGACTTCGTTTCATTCATTCTGACGAAGTCTATCACAAAATATTCTTGTACATTTCCAAAACCCGGTTTTAACAGAAAAAACTTTAAATTCATGATAATCTTTTTTAAAAAAATGGAAAGGGGTCGAGAGTCGAAAATATTTCACAATGATTTATACTAAAAGAACCGAAGCTTTTGTGCTGAACCTTTAAATATCCTTGTTGTATTTCCGATAGCCCCCCTTCTGCAGCTAAAGTTATTTCAAAGACAGTTGAGTGGTAGACAAAAGACAAGTCGCACAACAAAGAAATGTTTTCAACGCCGTTTTTCCCCCTTCTCATCAGAAACTAAGCGATGCTCGCACTATAAAGAAGAGAGGGAGAGAAGCTGAAAAAATGTGTCGTATGTCACCTCTTTTGTCTTTCTGAAAACCAGTGGTCATTTTTTTCCCATTCAGTGCAGCGCTGCGCATGGGCATTCATTTTTTCCTGCAAAAAACCATGTTTGGCACAAAGGATTTGCCCTTTGTTCTCTTGAAATATGAGCGAGAAAAGAAGAGCGAAAGGAGGAAGTGAAAAGAGAGCGACAGAAAGAAGAAAAAATATGAGTGAGAAATGTGTTAAAAAGAACTAAAAGACTGCGGAGTTTGATTAAATGTAAAAACATTTACGGCCAACGGGAGACCATCTTCAATATTTGAACTCAGTTCTGCAAAGAAGGAATAATAGAACTGTGTTTTTTACTGCTATGATTGATGTGCATTATTTCAATGAATATTACATCGCATTATTGTGATATAAATTCGTAGAAAAAAAACTGCTTAGACTGATGAAAGGCATTTTCTAACATTTTTAGAGGTTGA
Organism: Argiope bruennichi; assembly: GCF_947563725.1. Classification (NCBI taxonomy): domain Eukaryota; kingdom Metazoa; phylum Arthropoda; class Arachnida; order Araneae; family Araneidae; genus Argiope; species Argiope bruennichi. Next base: position 85,056,711 of record NC_079152.1, read on the forward strand.
TTTTTTTAAATTTTTATTATTGTTATTTTAGAATGGGTTTACGAATTTTGATTTTTGAAGTTTTGAATTTTTCTTTGTTTTCACATGCAAACAAAAGCTCAAATCTAAGAACGATTTTTCATTTTTTTTTACCCTCTCTCTTTTGTTAACTGGATTGTTTTTCTCTTCTTAAAAGAATTCGGATTTTCTTCTATACCAGATTTGCGATTGTTATGCAATTCAAATGCTACAAGACAATATAAGAAAGCTTTTTTTTTTCATGTTCAATCAATTTACTGTTCAGATACGCGATACAAGTCAACTGCGTGCCTTAAATTTGGAATGAATTCTCATCTTTCAGGAGAAAAAGAATACGAAATTGTAAAAATGTTTCTTTTTTTTACTTTCTCGTATACGTAGTATAGAGAAAGTATAGAAATCGCCAAAAGATTTTTGAATTCGGAACTTTGACGAATCTACACGTTTTAGACCTCCCTGTGATCGAAAAACACATTTTTGGGAAATGTCCGTCTGTGTGTCTGTGGCAAGGATAACTCAAAAACCATTTGAGCCAAACTGTTGAAATTTGGTATACGATCCTAACACCAAATTTGCAGATTTCTATCAAATTTTAAATAAAATCTGTTCATAGGAAGTTTATCTGTCCGACTGTTATATTGTCGTCCGTCTGTCCTACTATAAGTTAACATGATGACTACAAAACGAAGAGAGCTGAATAGATAAGATTCGGTACACAGATTTAACATCTGTAGTGTAAACGCCTTTCAAATTTTGAGCCGAATCTACTGACGGATTGACTATCTGCCGGTCTGTACTTTCAGAAATAAGTAAACGCAATGAATTAAATATATCAAATTTGGTATGAGAGTTTCGAATTCTATTAACGACATGCCAGGGTTTAATCGCCAAATAACTCGCCAAGAATGGCAATATAGATTTAGTAAAAATGCTGAATTCACGCGAAAGTTTAATATTTTATGACTGTTACACTCCATTATCCTATAAGGCACTCTCTGACATGACAAATTTATTAGAGAGTATGCGAGAAAGTTTCAGGGAGACCAATCCCGCTGATTCATTTATAACCATGATAGTATGGCTCACAATCAAATACATTTTATAATGTTGTCTGTAGCATATGGTAAAATGTAATGGCTAATCTATGTACAGATATAGAGAAGACCTGGACGAGAGAGGCCAGGTAAAGAATATCTTGGTTTATGTTCACATTACTCAAACTTCATCATTTTATGTAATACTGTTCGCTCTCCACTCTGCTAGACATTAATAATTGCCTCTCTCGGTTTCGTTATTTATCAGATAACGTTCATGTATTTTGACAGACGGAGTGTAATATTCAAAATCTGCAATGTAAGATCTCGCTTATTAGCAGGGAATAGCTACCTTAGATAATAAAATTTTAATTAATTTAAAACGTAAGATCTCGCGTATTAGCAGGGAATAGCTACCTTAAATAATAAAATTTTTATAATTACCATTTATTTGTATCTTATTTTTGTAAATCTTACCGAAATAAATCAATGACTTTTAACAATCCCAATTGGGGCAAGATGATCAATAAAAATTAATGACCTCGTCATCTTAGCTCAGTTACTTTTCATTATTTCCTATTCGGCATTTATATTCAGTCATGGTTTATTTTGCGCAATTTTCATGATCAATATGGTTTACAAACTGTTTCAAACAATATTATAATTCATATAGACCTAAAATTAATATTTTAACAATCTCATCTTTGAAATAGTGTTACTTCTATAGAAAACTCATCAGGGAAAGCAAGAATTTTCAAAGAAATTGGAACAAGGATTTGAGATACAAAAAAAAAAGTTGTTAATAAGAAATGGAAATTTGTTTCCTAATATTCATGACATGAGCTGAAACTTTATAAGAAAGTGCAACGTATCCCTGAATGTTGTGAGACCTATTTTGACTAAAAATGCAATCACAACCAACTATACTGAATGTTTTCCCCGCGACTTCCTCGCATATATTATATGATACTTTTTTTTTTTGTACAGCTTCGTGTAATAGCAAAGAAAATAGTGTATGCATTTTTAATCTACAATGTTCGGTATCAAGACCAAATACTAGATTTCCTTTATCTTGCTAATTCAGTTTTTGATTTATATTTCTCGTATAAATACAAATCAACAGTCAGCATTCAATGAATTTTGAATGAAAATACCTTATGTCTAATTTCATATGGGTATTTTGAGCTATCAGTTGCATTTTTGAGTTACGTATCACTTGCGTATGAACAGATGTGCAGACAGATTTCCTGAATGTAGATTGCATATCTGTCGCAGATTTCATTCAAAAAATGTTATAGATTAACAATTTTGATGTAAAGACCAAATTTCATTGTTATAATTCATCATGTTTTCGAGTTATCGTAACATATACCAACAGACATAATTCTTAAAATGTTTTTGACTCAGTAATGTCTAAAACTTAGAGATTCGCTATAATCTCGAGTTCGAATTTCGGAGATTGCAGAATTTTGTCTGGACCAATTTAGTGTACTGAAAAGTAGAAAAATAGAAGATAAATTTTAATTCTTTTGGAACAACTCAAATTAAGGATTTCTGAAGCATTGTAGTGTATGGTATATTGGGACAACAACTGCTCCTTTGAATTCGTGGAATGCGCCACTTCAATTCAGTTTTACAATCCATTGCGCATCTTATCGGGGGGAAATTATTGACGTCAAAAGCACAGCTTAATCCATGTGGAGTTTCATGCTAAATGAAGCACTCACTTATGCTTATTATGTGACTGTGACGATGTGAATTGTCGGCATAGGAATAACTACAAAAATCATTTTAAAATTAATATATAGAAATGTTATAAATATATGAATTTGCGAAAGAAATGATTTCATTATAGTTTCGAAAATCGGATAACTATCTGTAGACAATTATCTATAGACAGTATTGTCTGCATAAAAGAATTATGTACAGGGAAAAATTTGAATTTTATTAAAGGCTTATTTTGCACCGCTTTCAAAATACACAGTTCTTTTTTTAAAAAAGAAATGCCGTGCCTCTTACTTCTAAAAGTCAAAAATTGGTCACTGCAAGCTAAGATACTCATAGTTATTAAGGTATGCATATATTTCTATCTTCCTGCAAGCTCCTCCTCCATTTCCCTCGCATTCCACGAACACATATGACATCAAAGATTTGGAAAGACACCACCATTGGCCACTGCTTCTTGCCTTCCTGTCCACCGTAAGTTGACTTTTGATTTGTTATCGACTTCGAAGCTTCGAAACCTAATTAGGAGTATCCCCGCCTGTTCACACCCAGACATCTGTCGTTTTCTTGTAGTAAAACTTGACAGATGGGAATTCGGAAGAAAAGTGGCGCATCGGCTATTCTTTTTTAGTAATATTTTATGCAGGAAATACTTTATTTCTAATTTAAAAGAGGGAGGGGGGGGGGACAAACCTGTGATATCTTATATCATTTTTTAAAAATAAAAATACATTTATTTTTGGTTTAAGTAGCTACCAAATTATAAAATTTTTTACAATCATAGAATGCTGTTTTAAAATTGTAAAGAAAACTCGAAATATTTATATATTAATATATTGTAATATCTACATGTTTATATTGTAATATCTACATGTTAATAAAGTCATTCTATTTTTGTGTTTTAGATCAATGCAAAAAAAAAAAAAACTTGTTAAGAGATAAATCAGAGAAATAGACAGAAAAAATAGGTAATCATTTTAGTACCAAATTTCAGCGATGAAGTCATTTTAGAGAATGAGTAAACTAATAGCTAGTGAAAATCTTCATTATTACTATTGTTGTTCTCAAGCTTCATGCGCTTTAATTAAACTAATATTTAGATGTTTGCAAAAGTTGTTTATTTTCATTGCATTCTAATCGTGAATTACATCTCGTGATAATTTTGCATTGTACTCTGCGACGCAAAAGCCTAGACAATGAGCAAATTCACACATATTTCAAAATACATTTAATCAATTTCCCTAAACATGGCTTCAGTGTTATGTTACATATGTACATATGATATTATAAGAATAAAAATTGACTTGAACATATTGCAAGCTATTAAAAACAAAATCAAAATTGTCGAATTAAATTAAATAAATAAGATTTAAAACTTGATTACGGATCCATTCCCGTTAATTAGTTCATAACTGCTAGTTCTCTTTGAAGAAACTAAATCTTTCATATTTGGGGTTCGTACGATACATCCTCAATAGATCTTTTATATTTATATAACCTCTGCGTTACATGTAAATGTCATACACATGTAACCAAAGCTGTGTTACATGCAAATCTCATACACACGTAATCAATGCTGTGTGACATATAAAACACATATACATGTAATCAATGCTGTATTGCGTGTAAATCACATACACAAGTAACCAATGCTGTATTACCTGTAAATCATACACACATGTAAAGCCAATGCTGCGTTATGTGTAAATCACGTACACATGTAACCAATGTTGTGTTACATGTAAATCACATACACATTAACCAGTGCCGTGTTACATGGGATGCCCTATTGATCTTCTGTTGGGTTATAATCTGGACTATACACTGGTTAATCCATATACTCCACTGAAAAATCGATTTTGACATTCGAAAGATTAAATCAGTATTTTGTACAGTAGGAATCAAATGGGTTTACAATAAGAAATCGAAATATTGTCTTGCTGAACTTCCCATTCAGCAAATGGCAACAAGCTATCCTCCAATGTCCAATATTTTGTTGTGATGTATAGTGACCACTGGTAAAGAGCAGATATACTTTTCTATTATAACAAATAGATATTCAAACAATATCAAGTTGCTACTTTGCCTGCGATTAAAAAAATAATAATGATAAAGGGTTTCTTATCTAATTGATGACAGAACGATGCGCAGTTCTCTTGACGAGATTCCACTTTTTTTTCATCACTAAATCACTGATTGCCATTTTGGTCAATATTGTATATAATTTCGGGCCCATAACATTCTTTGCGACTTTTGATGTGATATGAGAAACCGTTTCTTTTTCATCTTTCAGTGAACTTGTTTTCCTCCTGTTTTCAAAATTCGACTACAAATCATATGCTTTAATACTGAAAGGTCCGATATCTTTAGAATTTTACGAACAATCTTTTGTTAGGTATTTGCCAATAAATGACTGTTCAGTTCTGAAGATTATAGAATTTATTCATTACAATCGTTTTGTTTTATATATTCATAAAATATATAAAACCAGTTAAATGGACTTCATTTACCGATTAACATTAGACGAAATTTCCGAAACAAACTTATCATTAGCTTTCAGAGACTTAATATTTACAACCTCGTCATTTCAGTGGGTTTCACTCGTGGCATCTCGAATAAGAAAAGTTGTCATTTTCAGAACTTAAGTACTCGAAATCTGTGACGCCATCACTTTTAAATTTGCTTATGCCATCAAAATCGCAGAACCTCTTAATCATGTCTAAACTTTTGAAATAAGAAAAAATTCTGTTTTTATGAAAAAAATATTATAGTAAATAAAGCAGTTGTGTTCTGATTATAATATTTTAAAAGAATTTTTAAATATATTTAAAAGCTTTTTTTCTTTTTTTAATTATAATATCACAATTTGAAATTTTAAAGACGCATTACATCACTATCTAAACTTTTGCAATACGATGTACTTATCATTAAATTATTTTATGATGATAGCTGAAACTTTCTTATACTGAGGGCTGTTCAATTAAAAGTCTTTTTAAGATTTAGATTCAAGGCAGGTGCTTCAATATTAATTATTGCTACTTTCTCACTTAAACATATTTCACAAAATTCTCTGAAATAAAGACTTGAATTTTATTTTTATTAGAATAATGGTTATTTGTAAATGTCAAACAAGGTACGTTTTCATTTGAATTGAGCTATTTTTTTATATAATTTTATGTAGGATTTCATGCTATTTAATATTATAAAAACACTATTATATTTCCATTTTTTTAAAAGCTTTAATTTACTTTTTGTGTTTATGAGAATTCAAATATTGCTTGTTCAAATTTGACACATAGCACATATTCAAAAAAAAAAAAAAAAAAAAAAAGCTTACAGATATAACGCAATTGCATTTGGGTTCTTAAAAAATGTTTCTTTTTATTGCTTATAATTGTTATTTTCTTATTTTAAACTAAGACACAAAGTGCTGAAACTAATGCATTAAGACATGCAAAAGTATTTTTAAAAAGTTTCATTAGAGGTTTCAAAGTTTCATTTCATCCCTTTCGAGCACGGAAGAAAAATTTGGTCAATATTTGATATTGATAACAGTTTTTCAAGTATAAGAATTCAAATTCTAATTCTCTGACGAATTTAATTAATTAATTTTATCGTTTATTTCACCTATAGATTCGATTCCATCTTAATTACCCTAAAAACGGATTTAATAAACAAAATATTCTTCTCCCCAAACGATTTTAGATCCATGGACTAAAAATATCCATAGACGAAAAATATTCATCGTCTGCAAATTCTGCTTTTCTCATTCATAATTTTTAGTTAATTAACATTAATTTAATTAATATTCTTTCAAAAACATTGTTAAATGAAAAATTACTTTATTCGGAAAACACACCCTTGCATTAAGAATGTCCTAAAGAATTATCCAAAATTCTTTAAACAGTGATTTCATTTGAAGAACACAAAAGCAGAAGTATAATCAAGAGTTTATAAAACTTTTCTTAGAATTTTATTTAAGATCTTTAAAACAATAACGATTTTTTTTTTGTTGCATTTCTTAATTATTTTTTTGCCCATTTTTTTTCTGTTTTTTCTGTATTTAACTTTTTTAAATAATTGCATATGACATTATAAACTATTGATATAATTTATCGTCTTCAAGCAATACGTTTTTCTCTATCAGATTTTTATTCCTATTCTTTTCTACGAAGAAGCTGGTTAAATGAAAAATTACTTTGTTGGCAAAACACATTTTAGCATAAAAAAAGCGTGACGAAATTCATAAGATGATCCCAAGTCTCTACAAATAATTACTGCAGTGCTGATTTACACCACTACTGCGATCAAAACTCACAAAGAAGAAGCATATCCGTGAATTCATAGAATTTAAGAATAGACCGTGAGTAATGTAACTTCTCGAATTGTTTGGTTTCTTTATTCTTTCTGTTGAGAATGCTTCGGTAGCGAGGCAATTGGGGGGATTGTTATGACAATGCGCCAACGTAATGATACAGAGGGCAGGAAATGGGGACAAAATAAAAAATGAAAACAAAGTTTCATCATATATTGGGAATGGTTTCACCGAACAGATGTTTGATTCTTTCTATTACGAAATATCATTAAAACAGTTTTATTGATCGTAAAAATAATGAACATAAAACATGAAAGCAGCGACCGAGGTGTCGAAAAAAAAATTCTTCCATTCATTCTTTATTCTAGAGTAAGATTCAATAGAACTGAATAAAAAATGATTGTCATAATAAATTTATATCGTACGAATTGGTATGTGTGCCGAAATTAAAATTTCAGTTTTGGTGCATGAGGTCATTATATGTCCCTTATTCAATATCATGATTTCTTTTAGAAAATATATGAGATAAATAAAAAAAAAAAAAATTAAACCTCGTTTTACGAATTTTTTTATCAATTAATTTAATTTATTGCTTCTGGAACACTTTTTGTACAGTCACATCTAATTTTTTTTTTTTTTTTTTTTTTTTTTTTTTACTGCTTTAGGTTAATAAAATTAAAACTCTTTGGAAAATTTGCTCATTCCATGAAAATAGGGTTTTAGTTTGAAATGAAGTTTAAAAAGGTTCTAAAAGGATAATTACAGCTGCTTTATTATTTTATTTTTCTCATAATGGTACAACATTGGAATTATCCCACCATCATTGCAATATAAATGGCGGAGACTGATAACTAGCGCACTGGACAAATAAAATTTAAGACGGGTTCAGAATATTTGAAGTGAACTATTTCTTAGCGAAATAAATTGTAGGTATAACAATATTCGAAATTTGTTAGGAATCATATACTCAGCATGGCATCTTTCCTCTTTCATTTACACGAACACTCTTGAGTACTTATAATTAATTATCCTAGTTGAACTTTTGCAAAAATAATCATTATATTCTAATAAATTTAAATTAAAATAATATAGCATATATAGAAAAATACGAGAAAACGCATATTGCATTTTTATGTCTCATTCATTCTCATCGGGATTTATATTGCCTTTCATCATGAATAAAAGACAAAAATTGGTTTTTATAGGAAAAAAATGCATCTAAAATTGTGTTTAATGGGGTTATTTTCATTCATGTGATATTCGGAAATTCTAGTGCTATTTCTTGCTGAAGAATAAGCAGCATGATGTAGGATATTAGATAAAATTAGACATTACTTTTAACTGTTAAGTTTGAAGAGATTACTTTAACAAGATCAAGGCTTCAAGGATTTCTTTTTCTTCAAAACATTTTGTTAAACTTTTTAGCAGATGGAAAAATAAATATGATTTCAAGAGAAATTTTCCTCAAACTTAAAACCACATGAATGGTTTCAAGAAAATACCTCGTCTTTTAAAAAACATTTTGTTGTAACAAATCAACTAATATTGTTCAACTAATATTTGAAAGATTTAAAGAACTGATATTTGATTCTTTCATCTTTCAAAAATTGAATTATGCTTCATAGGTAGCAGATTACAAAGTCAGGAATAATATTCTGAAATCAAATTACAATCATATCTGAAAACGAAGCCATTGTATTCAGTTTGTAAAAACTTGCAAAAATGAACTATATTCAATAAAATATATTCTTTAGCAAAAAAGTATTCAGTACTATTGGTAAAAAAAAAAAAAGGAGGAATGGAAATGTTCCGAAAATAATTAGCACAAAAATACACATCGATAGAAGCATGTAAAAGCTCTTTAGCAAGCTTTAGACTTAAAATTAAATTCACTGTTATTTATCATCACCACTGATGTGCCAAATTTTATATCATTATTTTAGTTAAACTGCTTAGTAGCGCTTATCACCTATTTTATTTTTCTCAATAAACTTGCTAATAGAATTATAAGCGAAAAAAATCACCAGCAATGATATGAAATTTTTAATCTCACAACACATCACCCCATATACTTAGGTGAGTTTAGTATAGTTTCGTTATATTAACCTCAACATTTTAAAGCAACACTAGGGCTATTTTGGGACTGACCATGTAATTTTGAACCGTGGTGAGATGATGAGAAAGACACCTGAGTTGGCACCCCTTCTCCAAACTTGCACATCATGGCAGTTCTTCGATGGAATCAGGTCTCGTACCTGAAACCCTCTTTTTCCGAAGTCGAGACCTTATCATCAAGTAAGATAACTGTCATGAGATAAATGATGAATGAAAACAAGAGAAAATATTAAAAATTTTCTTAAATTTTATTCATTTTTATTTTTTAAAAACAGAGTGATTAGAATTAAAGTACCTTTTTTCAAAGCCCAATAGAGAGAAAGAGAGAGAGAGTAGTAGTAAACAACGTGTTTCAGAACATGATAAACTAAATATGGTAAAAAAAAATAAAGAAAAAAAAATGGTAAAAATGACTTATTATTTTCTACATTCTGTACCTTATACGAATTAATTATATATTTTGGCATATATGACAATTGTCACTCCCTTACTTACAACTTGCTATTAATAATTCTCACAAAAATCGCCGCATTATTACATTGCGATTATTAAAGTATGTTTATTCTAGGAACCGTTCGCTTCTCTTCCCTTAAAATTTTTCTTTCTTTTTTTCTTTTCCCAGTGTTCTGAAATATGTACTCATTACAAAGATTCTGCACTCTTATAGTCATAAGAGAACCGAATTAGCCGGCTGGTTATATTTTCCTCTACAGTGTTCTGAAAAAGAATATTATAATTCTAACCCCTCGGACATCGAAAAAGGCTAACGACAAACGGAAATTCATTTGCTTAAGCAAGCAATCGGGTAATGACAAGCCTCGAGCATTCCATTTCCAAATTTTTCCAATTATTAGCAACTGTTAAGAAGATAGAACCCCGAAAGGGAGAAAAATAAACCAAGAAAAGCAATAAAAAAAAAAAACATATCATTCATCTTTTTTTCAGTCATTCCAGAATTAACGAGATGAGAATGACAAATAATTACAAATAAAACTCGTTTATATGTACAGAGCATTCTCATACCACAAGACGGATACCATCTCCCGAATTTTACTCTTCGACACGACGTAGGGAGGGGGTTCTTCGCGAAGGGGGATGCTCGAATAAGTGACTGGAGAGGCGTGGCTGAGCAACGGTGCAGGTGTGAAAACTGACTGTGACTTAACGCCTTGCGGTTGGGACACCTGGGGTGCGAAGGAAAGTACAAGACGAAGGACTAATTTATTTTATTTTTTTCGGTGGCGGCATTTTTTAAAGTGAAAGAGGACCGCTTATGAGCCCCTGCTGCGTCGGGAATTGGGCCCGGGTCTTTAATGGCTGTCACAGTCGCCGCTGGCAACGAGTGCTGCGATATGAGTTTGTTTGATAGAAGTAAAAAAGGTCTTTCTTCTTATGTTTTCAGGACTGTTCTGATGGTGGATTCTTTCTCTCTTCTATTTTTATTATTTTGATAGATGATTGTGCGGGATTCCAACAAGTTCATAATGCTATATTTTGGTTTGGTTTTTATAGGAATAAGCCATAAACAAAGTTAAATGTCTAGCACCGGCTTCACTTGCAAATCAGCCTCCTATTCAAAAGCCGAGTCGTAAAGAATGAAATATTTGCAACTTTTTATATGTAGCTGCAAAAAGTAAGCAAAACCGAGTTGGACTTCTCCTTCTTTTTTCTTTTTTTTTTTTTTTATTTGAAGGTGAAAGTAATTTCGTAACTCATAAGCAAACTATTTTATTTTTTAAAATTTCATCATATGAATTGAGTATAAACAAGCTACCTCCTTTTATGACATTAGGGAGTGCCTGGAAGTTGTGTCAAACCATCATCAATTAAAATTAAATTGTTCCGCAATTCTTTTAAAGAGGTGTCTTCATTTGTGTTTATTGTTTTAAAACTTTGTGTTTAGAAATGGCTAGGTATTTTGGGTTAATAAGATATTAATTATGAACTCAGAAAGAATTACTAAAAGAATTGTGAAAAAAGTATTTTTCTATACTCATTTTCCAAGTTTAATTTCAGCACGAAGGAAACAGAGCTTTTCTCGGCATTTTCCTCCCCTTCTTTTATTGTAAAATCATGTTTGTTTGTTTTTTGAAGAAAATATTTAGATACAAATCACATACTGATTACATATAAATGCTTTTCAATTTTATCTACACATGAATTGTCATTTAAATAAAAAATTCATGAATGTACTTAGTTTAAGATGTTTTTCGAATTGATTAACACAATAATTGCATTGTTACTATTGGATGTGAGCGAAATGTATTCGGATTCGGATAGTGTCATGTAGAGCCATCTGACAAAATTTTGAAGTATTAGTTATCATCCTATGGCAACAATGCAACTACCACAAACATTTACGAGATGGCGCTATATGACATTGTCAGCATGAGAACAGATATAAAAAGGCTCTAACAATTAGTTATAATTGTTTTTGTCTGTGTATATATATGTGTAATCCGTAAAATCATATTTTTTCAAGAAAACCCCCTATACAGATAAACTTAACCCTTAACTGGGGACGTGTGGTCTGTGAGACCACTAGCAATGGATTTTCTGTCACCCTTATTCTATTTTTAGCTCAATTGAATGGATTGACCCTGCAGCTTCCTGTTTTGTGACCTCCAATACACATGCACTGTTTCAACTGATTTCAGCTTATGCTTTTTAAAATAATTCAGTTATTTCTTCGAGCGCGGTCTCTAAGACCGCATCTCCCTGTTAGTGTCCCAGTGATAAACAAGGCTTAGCAGATGGTGCTGAAACTTGGGCCCCGAATTATCATCCACTTTACTGATCCTATTATGAAGCAGTGCTCCAGAAACTTTTAATTGAGGCAGAAAGGGATTTTAGTGATAAGAATAATTGTACAGAAGAATTTTTCGATGAAAGCTCGTATTCAACTGATTTTGATATGTATGTTCAAACATAATTAATTTTTCAAGTGATAATGTATTTTGAAAAATTTATAAAATATAATAATATACCAAGATATATACATATATATACAGAATTTATAGGTTGATTTTTATACTAGTTCTTAACTTATATGCTTGAAATGCCCTAGAAAACCGTGCTATGAAAGTCACACGGCGATAAAAAAAAGGGCCAATTTTACTCATTGTCAATTTTTTTATTTTCCATATAGTTGTTGAATTTTACATTATATTGTCTTCTATATATCTTCATATACTGTAGTAATAAAAATAATTTAAAAAGTAAAAAGTAATATGCTTTTTCAAGAATATTATTTATTGTAACATGTAATTTGAGAAGAAAATGTATGTTCCAACGCGTTTACTTTTTTTAATGATAATATATTTTGAAAAAATTCTAAAACATATCTATATATCAAGAAAAATATCTGTAAAATATATAGGCAATTTTTCATACTAATACATTCATTAGAAAATTCAATTTGAGTGTAAATGAAATGCGGTCTCGTAGATTGCACCTCCCCAGTTAAGTCCTAAAATTTCACCTCCCCAGTTAAGGATTAAAAAGCAAAACCTTATCTAAATACAAAATTTGATCCAAATCGTTAGAGCCGTTTCCGAGATGCACGAAATAAATTTATATATACAAGAATTACTCTTTTAAAGTTGTAAGATTTAATTTGGAATGAAGCGATATCAGTTTCATGATTTCCAATTTGTTAAATGAAACATATCCTCCAACTGAATAGAAGTACTCAACTGTAATTATGTATATTTTTGTTTATAATTTAAACTTAATGCCCTCTTTGGGAACTTCTATAGTGACTAATAATTAAAAATTCCGTATAGAATACACATGAAAGATAGACAAAACATTTTATTAATGATTTAAAGATAAAAGTCTTTTCAAATTGTGTAATAAATTCAAAGTACGTAAAAAAGTATGTGTAATAAGTTCGTCGGGAAAAAAAATCTAAAATTATGAGTTAATAATGATTTAATTTCACCCATCTGTATAAGGTGAGAAAACAACTTGTAAAATAATAGCTTCTTTTAATCTGAACAAAAAATAAAAACTTGTGATATAGCAATAAAATAAAGTTTTGAAAATTAAGGAACTGATTCAATGATGCAGCAAAAATAGGAGGCGCCAGGTCATAAAAAAAAGAATATATAAGTATAGTATGAAGCACTACTGTATCGAAATATATCTGAAAAATAGAAGGCAGCCGGACCATATAATTTGTTTTTACCTTCCTTTGCTTCTTATAATAATGCCATATAATATAACTTTGCAAATGCAAACTTTTGTAATTTGAATTCTTCTGGAATTCATATTTACCTTTGGTGTCTTAATTTACTCTTAACATAATGTTAAAATATTATACATAATCTAACTTTATTTTGATCAATTCGAAGTCAAATATAAAAACTTTAAAAAAAATATTAGTTTTATTTTCGGATTGTTTTTTGTAATTAAATATGTTTGTACCTTTTGCAGTCAATGATTATAAGTGAGTAATTTTTAAGATCCCTTAAGGATCTCAGCAAACTATTTCTCACCTTTTAAGATAATTCTTAGCACTTTAGATAATTCTTAGCAATTAGATGTCAGTTGCACTGTTTATTCCACAGCTGCAGATTCAAAAGCGTTAATTACTAATATGGTAATTTAAATAACATATCTATTAAAAATCATTATTTTTGAAATTATTGCTGAATTAATATTAAGTGTACAATTATTAATTATTCATTTGTTAAAACTGCTAAAAATTGAAAATGGGCCTTTGCTGTCATTTTTAATTCATAATTACCGTTTTACTTTGCTGCATTCATGTTTAGAAACAGCATTTTTTATGCACATTTTTTTTTGTCAATAAGATTTTTGTTGTTTTCCACCAGCTATGAAGTAGCCAAACTCCACAGTAATAATATTGCCTTATAGAACGAATTTCATCAGCGAAACAGTTTTAAATCAATCGATTAATGACATCATGAACAGATGAAAGTTTCAGAGAGATAAACAGCCGATAATTTTACTATCATGACAACTTATCTCCTGTTTACGATGGTGCCAGGTAGCAAATTCTATGTTTTCGAAACTCAAACACTTGTTCTGATTGTTCGTTATTCAAATAACTAAATGGTTTTTAAATTTAAATGGTTTACATACTATAGTAGGAACTAATATGCAAATAAGAGGAAAATGCAACCATTTTATTTGAATGCAAATAGTTATAGTCCGTTTATAACGCTTAATGATCGAGAAAAATTTACCGCGGCTAACAAACAAAGCAATTATTCTTTTTAGTGCAGTTACAGTTACATTGCTGATATCCTTTAACTTTGAAAATGGAATAATTTTTAATGCTTAAATAATCGAGAAATGCCTCATGTTTAAAGATGAAGCTATTGCATAACTACTAAAAAGCGAACCAAAACGCAGGAGCTATGCGAAATATGAATAATTTTAAAGTGGACAATCAATTCGTGACTGCTGAAATGTAATTATTTGCATTATAGAAATGGTATATTTGAATAATGAATAATAAACTAAAAATCGTCCCCTAATTTGTTTAACAGCATAGGATTGCATGTCTTTCTATCGTGAAAATATTTCATTCTAAATGGTCTTTTCGCAAATAATTCAAACGATACTTGGGGAAACACACATGCATACCCACGTACAAATGATCTGACTAGACAAAGTAAAATCAGCGATTAAAGAACATGATGTATTTACAATCATTTTAAATTCTTCTGTAATTGTGCATAACGATAGTCTAGTAAATAAAAGAAAAACAAACAAATTTTTCTATCTAAATAAAAGAGATCTGTTCTGATTATTTTGATATTCCATTACGGGAAGTTTATTTTGAGCAGCTGGTAGTATTCAAAAACTGAATAAATAATTTTTCTGTCAATGGTATTGATATTATACTTTTCATATACATTTTCACTCAGTCTGAAATATTGGATGTTTAGAATCACAGTATTTCTATTCAAAGCATTCAAAATTTTTCGTTTCCATGATTGTCTTAAATTCTTTTTTTTTCTTTTTTTTAAAGCTTTTCAAAAATTCAGAGATGACAAATTAAAATATTTAAGATTTGCCAAAAAAATTAATATTTCATTACTATTTCAAAATTTGTGATTTTTAAATAATTTTTTAAAAATTATTTTACTTAGAATTTACACACACACACACACACACACACACACACACACACACACACGCGCGCGCACGCACACACACACACACACGCACGCACATTCATTCATTCACATTATGATGTAAAATAAAACATCTACTTTTAGTAAACAGTGAAAACTTAAGGTAATCGTATGGCAACTATTAAGTGGTGTATCATTACTCACGTAATATATTTGAAAGTAATTTATATACTCTTAATTCATTAATCTATATTCTGCTTAACGAAAGTAAAGTCGATATTGAAATTATTACAGATTTTGGAATATGTTCTACAGCCCTAAGACAAATAGATAAAAAAGCGAACTACATATTCGTTGGTAATTCATTATATGGTAACTGTTAATCCTATATATTGTTACCCTGGACAATCACCGATTAAAATACATCGAATTTTTTTTATTTAGCTTCGACGCACAGAATTATTTTTTGTCTGAAAGCCCAAAAATAAATCTAATCAGACAAACATTTCAGTGGGATAGATTCTTACAAAGGGAAAAAATAATAAAATCACAAGAAAAAAAATTGTGATAATCTACTAATTTTCAACTCATAAAGATGCAACTGAATAGTAGTTACACAGCTCACTCTTCGCTCTCACAACACGATTACGATTAAAACCCACATTTAATCAAAAATACAAACCAAAGAATGAGATAAAGAAATTGCTTCATTCATAAAAAAATATTTTAATAACGACTTACAATAACACCAATTACTATAACTATTTTTCAATTTAATGAAAGTGTGTAAGAAATAGCTGTTTCAAAGCTATTAATTTTTCTTTTCATGTCTAGAGGGGCAAAAAGGAGAGTCTGCAAAAAAAAAAAAAAAAAAAAAAAAGAGAGAGAGAGAGAGAGAGAGAGAGAGCGAGAGCCTGAAGTCGATCTAAATCAATCTGACATATTACCTTTGATTCATATTCTCTGAATTCCACCAACAAAAAATATACTTCATCACTTCTTTGCAGACGTGGACAAGAGATTTCACTCAACGTCAACTCTTTGTGCAGAATTTTTCTCAGCGAGTTAATATTGTTCAAAAAACCTATACAAGCCCGTGTGTATTTTTCTGATATTACTAATGTTTCTTTTTTCCTTTTATTATTATTTCCCTTGCCATTGGCCACGAAAACATTTCATTGCATTGCTCTGAATACCTGAACGAATGACCGCATGACAAACGATTGTAAATTTGCCGCGTGACATTTTGATAGGTTACATAAAAGGAACACAGTGATAGTCTCCGACTAAAGGAATGAATTCGAATTTATACTCCTGCCTTTTCTTCTCAAAGGAACGTTGCTCATGGCAAATTGAAAACGGCCTTTGTGTGGCGAGCGAAGTCGCATCCGATGAGTTGATGCAATTAAATGGGCGAGAGATTTCTTCATCACCTAAGGGAACTTTTGTCTGTGTTAAAAAGGTGGGAAGGTTTAAGGTTCTACAATTTGTTATTTCATTTTTTTTTCTTCTGAAAGCATGTGCTTTGAGTTTTTATAGGTATAGAATAAGTATGGTGATTTTCAAGCGAATTGTCCTTTTCAGTAGCCGATTCTCGCCATTTTATACGGGAATGGTTTTGATGTCTTTAGAATCAATAGCCTTCGGCACCATGAAAGAATCACTTTATTTATAATCGTAATTCAGAATTTCTAATGCTAAAAGGAGCTCTGCTTTGGTACTATATCAATTCTGTTTGATAATGAATTGGTGTGTTGTAAATATTTCTGTTTGGCGGATTCTTGCCATTCTGGAAAAGATCGGTTTTGATGTCTTTTATATCGATTTTGATGTTCTTTATAATCGTAAGTCAAATTTTCTTATACAAAAAGGAGCTCTGCTTGGATCCAGAAGTTTCTTGCTTTAGTGCTACATCAATTCTAATTAATAGCGGATTAGTGTGTTGTAAATATTTCTGGCTGGCGGATTTTTGCCATTTTGGAAAAGATTGGTTTTGATGTTTTTAATATCCACGGGCTTACAGTGCAATCATACATATTATATATATATAATGATATTTTTAATTTCAGTTTAATTGATTTCCAAGGTTTTTATCTTAATTTAGCCCATAGTAACTTTATTCTAAAATATTCTCTTATTTCCTGATCCAATTCCACTTCCCATATTTAATTAACTCAAAAGAAGCTTTGTAAAATTGCTGAATCGTCTAAAAGCCTAACTTTCCCACACTCCAAGTGAAGGGACAAAATACCGCTGGCGTGACAAATTTTTAAAAAAAAGATCCCTATGTTTCCCTTGCCTCGTCGGCGCGTTAGCGAAAATCCCTATCGAAATCACATTATATATAAGTACTATGGAGAAAAATTTTCCCTATTAATATCTTAGGTTATATAAGACCAGGGATAAAATGTTCAAGGGTTTTTCCCTCATTTCTTTCTGTGTCGTTCTGCGCTGTGGGTGTGCTCATCGCTTATACATAATGTTTGCTTCTTCCAGATAAAATAAAACGACGTCAAGAAATCGAAAGTCTCTTCACTGTCTTCGAAACTGCATTCTGCTTCACATAAAATAATGCTTATATATATATATATATATATATATATATATATATATATATATATATATATATATATATTATTGGAAATTTTTAATTTCAGTACTATATAAATTCAGTTAAATAATGAGATGACATGGTGTACATATTTCCGGGTTGTTCTATTCTTTTCATTTTATTTATACATGAATAATTTCGATGGTCTTATGAATAATTTCGATGGTCTTATGAATAATTTCGATGGTTTAAATTTATGGTCTTTAAGTGTATATGAAGAATGAATCGACTTAAATAGTATTTCAAATTTCTGCAGCACTCCAGAATTTCTATGTCCTTACTTTTGATGGAAAATTTTTCGAATCGGTATAGGAATAATTCTATTTGATTATGAAATATATGCAGTGATGCATATATTTTGGAGTATTTTTATCATTTCGTTTTCGTATTTTTTGATTGATTACAACAGAGATAATTATTCATGGTTTCTAAGTATTCTATTCTTTGATAAAACAATTTTAACAGGAGATAAGTCATATATATGATTTATCTCCTGACTATCCTGTCCTGCCCTGATTATCTGTCTTCAATATATATATATATATATATATATATATATATATATATATATATATACAGAAATTTTTTAAAGGCCTAAGCTGAAATGTAACGAGAACTAAGCGCTATAGAATACTTCCTATTTCCATATCTTTTATTCCTATTCAAACTAATTTTTTTTAACATTGAAATTCCAATGATTACTGTAGAGTTCAAAAAAGTATATATAAATATTAAAAATATATAAAAAGTTATTAGTATTAGTGTAGTTTTTAAATTTTTTTAAAATAATTATTCTTTTACTTTTGATTTTACTTTAAATTTCAGATTATTCAGGAGAATGTTTTTTAAATGCATTATATAAACGATGAAAATAATACAGTCATTCATTTCATTGAGTCAACGAAATCAATGAAAAAGTTCATTATTTTTTTGAAAGAACTTATTTTTATTTGAAATAATTCGAATAAACTGTCAAAACTTTCCAAATGCTGTGGGAATATTCAAACGGTGAAACAATTTGAAATCATCATAAGGTAGGGGTAGAATAAGGATTACATTTTTTTTTTAAAGTTCCTGCTTTTTGGAGAAAAATGGTAAGCAAGTAGTACTGTAACTATTAATGAATTTATTTTTCATACATTTTTCACGTATTTACGTCTATAAATTCTCTTGAGATTTATACAAGTACAACTAATGTTTTGAAAAAATCCATCAAATGATATTGAATAACAATAAAAAAAATTTTTAGTTTAATATTTCAGTTTCATTAATTACATGAAAAAAAGCCAAAATTTACGAGATAAATAAATAATAAAAAAAGAACCTCCTTGGAAAGGAAGCAAACGGATATTTTCTCATCCGCAGGAAATATTATTGGATTAATTTAATTCTGCATTCTCTGTAGAATTTTCTTATCTTTCTTCCTTTCGAGGTAATTCAGAGATTCTTGTATACAGAAGTTAATTCTGAAACAATAAAGTGGCCATATTAATATTTCTGATCTGTTATCATCTGATACCTTACATTCTTTCATAGACCGACTCAAAACTAGTTGCTGCAGTTTGTTATATTTTAACCTGAATCGAACAGAAAAGAAAGATAAATAAAAATTATGGAATATGTTTATTGATTTTTTTTTACTGCGACTAAAACATCAAAACACTTTAACGCATATTTTTAGAATTTTATGTCTTGTT
The DNA here is from genome assembly GCF_947563725.1 of Argiope bruennichi. Classification (NCBI taxonomy): domain Eukaryota; kingdom Metazoa; phylum Arthropoda; class Arachnida; order Araneae; family Araneidae; genus Argiope; species Argiope bruennichi. The sequence goes on from NC_079152.1 coordinate 85,076,336, forward strand.
CCTAAATAATTTCAGGTAACATGATAAAAACAATACAGCCTTGTTTCGGGCAATCACTTGAAAGGCATTTCAAGTTCAGTCCCAAAAAACAATTCTACTATGGTTGGTGGAGTGATGTTTAAAATTAAGCATGGATAGGCCTTAGAATGTACAAACAATACTGCTGTCAGCAAAGAATAAATTATTTATTATTTTGAAATCTCCAGGATTTTAATTGCCTGCAAGTTTTAATATATAAAATGAAGCAAAACCAAATATAGAGTGATTATTTACTTCATAGAAAAAGAAGTGGCTGCAAAAGTTGATGATAAGAAAGCAAAAGATAATGAGACAAGGAAAATATTCGTCAAAAAATATATGCATCAAACATGTGTCGGTAAATCACAGATATGTTTTTTTCTAATTGTTTATGGTAAATCAAGTATTTATTATCTAAATATTAAAGGAAGGTATTGTTGTATCTCTCTTAATTAAAAAAAAAAAATGCATTGCAGTATGTGTGTATCTTTTGGTGTTATATAGGGTAAACTGTTAGACCTAGATATACTGAATTCGGTCCGAACATAATATGAAAGATAAGAAAGCATATCTCAAAGGGATTTTTTTCAAAAAAAATCTTAATAAGAATTTTAATCAATTAAAAAATAAATGAAATTTTGGCATCATCTTCTTGATAAGAGTGGAAAATATCATTGCACAAAAATAAAATCTTATATTTTAAAAAAATTCTCTTTAATTGCATCAACATAATTGTTATGAAACTTTTCTCTAATTTAAAAAAACAAATTAAAAATTCTGTAGATTTTGCATTATTATTTAGCATTTATTCTCGCATAAATTTCTATTTGTATTCGAGTAAGCAAGAAATTAAGAAGAAAAGTAATTTAATTATATTTTTCGAATGAGTAATTTTACAGACAGGAGAGCCATTATTCTGGAAGAATAATTTGGTTATTCAAGTCAGTCTGTTAAATAAAGAAGAAAAGTAAAATATCACCATCAGCTGATGCAAACATATCGACTTAATAATATTTCTGTGCGAAAAAACTATAATTTATTTTTTATTACTGAATTCAGAACTAAACTATTTTCAGAACTGTACATACATCGTCAGAGTAGTGCTAAAATGACTAAGTCGAGAAAGGAGGGGGGGGGTACCAAATTAATATGCTGTTTTGTTTTAAAATATCATTTCTTTTAGAAAATCTATGCATTTCAAGAAAGATGCAGTATATGTTGAAAATATTGACGACATATTAATATAATAATTTGTTCTGTTAAAAAGAAGAAATTAAATAATTAATTAAATATAATTAAAAATAAAAAATTAAACAAATAATGAAATATAATTAAAAATAAGAAATTAAATAATTAACTAAATATAATTAAAAATAAGAAGTTAAATAAGTAATTAAATATAATTAAAAATAAGAAGTTAAATAAGTAATTAAATATAATTACAAATAAATTAAATAATTAATAATAAATAATTGATATATTCATTTACTCTGCTAAAAATACGAAAATGTGTTAACTTGTTTTTTCTTTTGACAAAATATTTTCAAAAAATTAAGATACAAAATACGTTTGCAATTTCGATTATTTCTGTAGTTTTCAATCTTTATCTAATATGCAAAACTTAAGAGGTTAAAAGCATTGTTGTGCAAAATGCTCTCGACTTTTGTAGATGTCATTCTTAAAGTGATGAAATTTCATAATAGAATTTGTGTATTAATCTGTCAATAGACTTCATGACAAATGCATAATTTAACTAAATGAAATGGAATATGTTATGTAATTTTTACAATTAGAAATATTTAATAATCTTTGTTAAAATACTATATCTTCATTAATTTTCATTGATCTATGAATTTTACACACAAACACAAATTGCAATTAACCTTATTTTCGCTGGTAAAAAAGACTCAGTAAAACACATTAACATAGATTTCATGCGCGTTTTGTGCATGTTCTTGTTTCGGAAATTTTCTTTGCCTTAGAAATGAAACTCAATTTGAAATCTTTCAAGAGAAAACACCGAGTGATTGACTTACTGTTGCAGCAGCCTCAGCATGGGTTCTTTAATGAGGTAGTCAGGTGGGTATTTTCTATCCTCGTCATTTTTTAGAAAGCTTCCATTATTTTTTTCTCAGAGATAGGAATTTATTTCCTCAAGTGATGGGAGTTAAAAGGAATTCAAAAAAATTACTGCTCTCACTCTCAGCATGTGATTAATGCATCTCCCAAGTTTCATGAAATTCTGTCCTTTCTAGATATAAATTAATTATAAACTTTAGATTAATTTCTTTGAGCATAATAGATTCTATTTGTGGCCAAATAATATCAAGAGGGCCATACCAATTTAATTTTGGTGTATGATATGTATCTTACAGGGTGATTTTGATCCAGTTTAGTTAGATTAATTTTCCATTTCGAAACTGCATATAGGTTATTTGGAATGAACATAGGATTTTTAAAATTTAAGTCATCTAATGAAAAAAAAAAATTAAAAAAAAATGTTTGACTTTGATGTAAAATTAATGTCAATGGTCAGTGTAACTTCATAACTAGGTTAGTTTGGGTACCAGAAAAATGGAACATTTTTTGTTTTAAATGTTATTATGTCGGGATTATTCTATTAAATATGGCAATAGGTACTGTAGAAATTTTAGATTTTATGAACTGTAGTATTTTATGCATAAATATAAAAAAAAGTATTGTAAAAATATTTCATCAATAATATTTTTACAATAGGAAGGAAGTATTTACATATTTCTAATAGTTTAAAAATAAATTGTTCGAACGCATGTGCATCAATTGAATATATATGTATGTGTGTTTAAAATGCACCGTATACTGATCACTACCATAAACATTCAAATGCCAATTTAATTAATTTTTATGAAGTAAAAAATATCATTTTTAAAAGAATGATTATCTTTCTACGTTTATTTTGTTATTCATTTCTTCATCTTCGGAAATGCTTACCACCGACATGTGCGAATAATTCTCTTCTTTTTCTTCTTGTATTCCTCGCACTGACCTTTGGAAGGAATACGCGTAACGCATATGTTTCGAATATACTCTGTATCACAATGAATAACGATTCTTTACGGTTTCATTAGTAAGCTGCATATTTTCATCGAAATCATTTGAGGAATTTCGTATTAAAATTTTTCATCATGTGGTTAATTTGAATATTTGTAGATGCATTATAAAAAGAAATGGAAAAACGAAGATGTTGGATTACTTGAGATGCATAAAATATATACATTTATCTATTTAACCTACAATATAATACTGCAAAAAAAAAAAAAAAAAAAAAAAAAAAAAAAAAAAAATCGTGTTATTTTTTATTTAATTTTATTTACGCATATGTTTCATGCACTTTTGTTATGCATATTTTATTCATTTTTTGTTTCATGGAAGTGTTTATTTAACCCGTGGGAAGTATGCTTCCCACCAAATTCATCAACCTTTGAATGAAGTTGTGTTGGTTGGCATAAGTTCTGACAAATTTTTCAAAATGACAAAATCCTAGATGCTTTAGTTTTTTATCTCACACAAAATAATCTGTCGTGATTTGTTAATTAGTTATTAATTAACCAAATTAATTAATTAATCAAGTTAAATTTATCTAATAAGCTAAACGAATCACTTTTCTTATGCCAATCTCAATCCTAAAAGTATTTTAATATATCATGTAAAAAAAAAATGGCCTTTCAAAGGATTAAAGGATCAAGATCTGTTATTTGTCCAAAATAGATCTGTCTATTCAAATATTTTAACTTGCAATTGAAAGTATTTGTTGAATTAAAAGTATACCTGGAGAGAGAGGGGGGTGGGGTGGGGAGAAAGAAATTAGTATCCAGAAGAGCATCAAGTGTTGGTCGCAAATATCTCTCACTTGGGGCCTCCTCGTAATTGAGGATGAGAAGTTTCCGGTATGGTGGTTGGTTCTGATGAGTACAGAAAAGTGTGGGGGTCGGTGGTCCCTCCCCATAGATGACGAGACGTACTTCCCAAGGTAAGGATTGTACCGTGGCCAGTGATGGTCCTAGGACTCAACTACAGATCCTGCCAGTGTTGCTGTTGCGGCGGTTCGGTCATCCAGATTTTTCCTATATCAGTGCCTTAAGGCGGGTCAGAGTAGTCGGTTATAGGTTGGTCTTAAAAATAATACACATACACACACACGCATGTCAAAAAATAAGCGACAAGGGAGTATAGGCGTTATTCGGTCATTCTTGATACACTCTTGTGTTAATCGAATCATATAGATACTAAAGTCATAAATCGCAAAAGCAAATTTTATCAGCTTATTTCAAGCAGAGAATTCTAAAATAAAAACTGCCCTCTTATACATGATTCGTTTCTTTTTTAGTTTTTTTCTCCTTTATTTTTACCGACTTATTTACCCGTGATCTGAAATACATATAACCAAGATCTGGTGCCCTCATTCGTATTAGTTTTTCTTTACAAAGCAAGGGCCCTTTAATTCTAACCACCCTCTACTCATGAAAGGCACATATTCAAACTCATGAATACTCCATCCATCTACAAATATCAACCTACGGACAGACTCCCACTCTTTCCTCGAGAACCATTCAGAAATCAGCAGCTGTCTGGTGCGTGTCAGCCGCATTGCCGAGAATTGCCGGGCGTTGATTAGATGGACAATAGACTCGCTGCAATGACAGAGAAAATCCTCCGATCCCTACTGCCGGCGATAAAGGCAAATGGACCGGACTGTCAATATTAACTTCGCCAAAGGATTCGCTTCACCCCCTCCCCCGCAGAGCTGGGAATGAGGAGGGATGGCCAATTGAATAAATAGGCAGCAACACTATACTTGATTTGGGCTGACAGAAAAGGGTTGATTTAAAGTTGTGGGGGAAATATAGAGTTCTTTCAAACGAACTGATGAAGAGGGTGGTTAAAATTACAATACAGAGCTTTTAAAAGAGAAGGAAGAAAAAAGAAGGAAATCAGTGGTGATTAGAACATTAAATCTCCGTGGTATGTATTTAGGAACAAGGTGGATATTTTTAAGCTTTTAGAGGGAAAATACTAAGCCAGCAAATATCTGGCAAAATGAAACTTATTTTTTAAAAAAATTAGAAACTTTAACTTATATCAGGGATTTTCAACCTTTTGTACATGCACCAGCACATGAAATTGTTTTTTATTGTTTAATTTTGTTGCATAAATTTATATGAAAGTTGAAATTGAATGTAAAACACCGCATCTTTAAACATTTTGTTTAATATTTATTAATCAGTTACATATGTAGGGCATACTTTCTAAAGGAAACCTAATAGTTAATTTCTAAAAATTTAGAAATAGGTATATAGTTTCAGTTGGTAGATTATTTTAAATAACAACAAAAAAAATATTTAAATTTAGTCAATAGTTCTGAAAAAATTAAAAAACTGCATTTTTATTCCATAAACCAATTCCGTTAGCGATATTTATTAAAATATTTTCAGTACACTAATATATAAAAAAATTATTCCACTTTCCATTGATAAAAACCAAATCAAGGCTGCTTCATGGAATACCACCCTATCAACTGTATCTGTTTTCTCGAGATGACTTTTGACTGATATAAAATAATGAAATTCAAAGTTTCATAAGTCAGTCAGTCAGTTTTGAACCATCAGAAGAGTAAAATCGTTTTGCTTTAAGTGCTAGTGCAGCAAGAATATTTTACTCATGTGACTAATAGGACTAAGAGAATGATATAAATAATAGTTTTATCTTTTAAAAATATAATTCATTGACTGAAAGAACATAAAATACAATCCTTTACGCTCTTTAAAGTATTTTTGTAAACTGAATCCATATACCTATCTTTAACTGTCTAGAAATTAGTTATTGGGGTATGATTAGAGCGACTGACTGCCTTATATATTTTCCGTTTTTTCTTAACCTCAAAATGCCGGCTATTATGGCCAAACTTTTCCATATTGCCAAACGGAAATGCCATTGACAAAACCTATACCTCCCTCAGATCAAATCAGGATGCAACGTCAGAAAAATAATTGCAATTATGAGCTGGTCCCTCGCTCTTGAGCTTCGACTCCAAAAAGAAGCACTGGATGGAGCAGAGGTGGGAGGGCGATCGTTTGACGCTAATAGGCCGTGCTCGCCGCAATTGGGGGCTATTCTCTTCCCGAAAGAAGGGGGAGATGAAATCCCCACGGAGGCGGGATAAACGGCCAATGAACACAGCGGGAGGAATCGAACAGAACAATCCGGGAATTGGAGCGGTGACAGAGATTTTCGAATGGAAGAAATATAGATTTTCATCACGTACATAATTGTTGAGGAGTTCCTAAAATGAGCTGTCAGTAAACTTTTTGGTATTCATTAGAGCAGGAATATGTAATAAATAAAATAAAAGCAAAGAGAAAAAATGACAAAGAAAACTATTTTATTCTTGTAAGCTTATAAAAAGGACTTTTGATTATGAACAATATTTGCATGTAACCGATTGCCATGTTATTATTTTTTGTATGAATATTATTTCAATAAATTATTCACTTGTTTATAATGTTACATTAAATAAAATCAAATAGATTACGATTTGTGAATATAGAAGTTATGTATTTAAAAATACAGAAGATCATTTGCGGTTTTTATACTTTAAAAATATAAGACCGAACTGAATTCTATATGGGTTTAATAGGAAGAAATTGTATTTTATGAAGTAATCAATTTTCTATAAATTTTTAAGTCAAGAAAACATTCAAGGATTCACTTTATTTACTTATTTTGCTTATTAAGTAGATTATTTCACTAATAAAATACCTCATTTTTTGAACTGATAAAAATATATAGTGACTCCTCCCCTCCCAAAAAAGTAATTACCTTTCTCTTCTCTTTGTCTTAAGTGTTTTTTCTTTATTATATACGATTACAAAGCAAATTAATCTTACAAAAAATTAATTTTCCCTGTGAACTATGCTTTTCTTAGTCTTGGAAAACAATTCCAAACAAGATATCAAAGAATTTAAAGGGGGGGGGGACACCAGAACTTTGACAAATCATAAAGCCTTAATAACTTAAAGAGTCTATAAAAACCATATTATTTTTCGGGATTTTATTGTAATTTACTAGATAATACTGATAAATTACTTCTGAAATTTCTCTAATCTAATTCTTTTTTTATTAATTAGATGCGTTTAACTACAGTAGGTCCTAAAAAGCACTTAAAAATCTGTGATCTAGTTGTTAATGAGGGAAATCGATATCTTTGATTAAAACTTTTAACCTATATTGCTGCTATAAACTCAAATTTAAAATTTCTGGATTTGTGATAATATCAACTGATTGTATTTATTAAGCTTTATTTTAGAGTATACTAGCCGCCTTTGGCGACCAGCCGGTTCGCCAATCTTAATATTCGTTAAAATTTTAATAATTAAATATTTTACGCAATTCCTACTTTAATAGCTTCTTCATCAAAATATTTTATTACTTCAAATTTTGATAGTCATATAATTCTCTCATAATATTATAAACGCCTTCAGTCATAACGTAATATGTATCTAATTTTCTGTTAGTTCCCGTAGAATTTATACTATAAATTAAAGTGGAAAGGATTAATCTGCAATTAATATAATAATATTTTTTACTGAAACAAAGTATTTTTTTGTAATATGATTACTGAAAACAGTCCCCGAGCGTTTAAACTTTATGGCACTAAAGAATATCTTTCCTAATTTATGTAATATTTCAAGAATTTGTCAACAAAATATTCTCAGATTCATTATGACCAGAACGATTAATTAACAATGTTTAATTTTAAATGCATCAAACACTAAGAAAATAAAACGAATCGTTTAAAATAATCGGTTGAAAAAAAACTAAAAAAACGACTATAAGTGTATACAAAAAATAACATAATAAAATAACTAACATAAATACAATTTAATTACAAAAACATGCAGCTAACCTAAAAATAATTTAAATCATCCGTTGATAATGGTTGTCATGTCAACAATCAGAACACAATGCGCATGCATGAAATTTCAACGCCAGTTACGGTAACGCAAATGCGTGAATTTTTCTACGCCAATTGGGGTAAGGATATGCAGTTTAGACATTTTTAATTTCCTTTTTTCTGTGTTAATTTAATTCAAAAGTACTTCAGAATGAATCTGAAAGATCGATTAATTAACAATGTTTAATTTTAAATTCATCAAACATTAAGAAAATAAATAGAATCGTTTCAAATAATCAGCCGAAAAATCTTAAGCGTAGCCTCATGACTGTTGGGGGAAAAAAACTGAAGCCGTACTCATTTGGCGGTGGGGAAAATGAAAAGATTTTTTTTTGGCGGGAAAGTTAGTTTTTAATTAATAATTAAAATTCTAATTAAAAATTCAAAAACAGGGCTATCCTATCTTTTAAGTTAGATCAAACTGCACACGGTGTGCAAATTTGATAAAAATCGGTTAAGTAGTTTAGGAGTCCATCGTGGACAAACAACGTGACACGTAATTTATATATATTAAGATGTGTCAATGAGAAATGAATCATATGAATATTGTTAGGACAGAACATAGATTTGAAAGTTTATAGCATAGATTATATTTTTCCTATGAAACATTCTTTGATAGCAGCGGGGACCGTTAAATATCTTTTATTCACACTAAGAAATTTTTTTTTGTGAAGTTTCTAGATCAGATATTTCTTTAAAAGATATTATTTTAATTATTTGTAAAATATCATTTGACATTTATCAAACTGTTAAATATAATTTATTCACATTAAGAGATATTTATGAAACAAGACATTTCTTCATAAGATGCTATTTAATTATTTTAAGAATAATATATGAAATAGGTAGTTTGCCTAAATTCTTTATATTCCATGAATCATTTTCATCCAGGTTGTTTTTCTGTAACATTTTTTAATCTAAGACTTTAATGGTTTAGTAAAAAGCTGTTGTTTACACCAAAACGGCCTGTATTACTTAAATTAAAGAAACCATTGAAAATTATTAACATTTTAGATTATCGTATAGTAAGTTCTGATACATCAATGCAGCATCTGCACTCAAAACCAAAGACATATAGCAGCTGTGGCGATAAAACATGTAAGAAAGTATACATTTTAATAATAATAATAATAATAATAATAATAAACATTTTAAAATAAATCGAAGTTAATTTTTTTGAAATTACAGTACTATTGTATAAACCCTTCTTATACTTCCCTCTTCGCCACGAAAAGTATCAGAGAAGCATTTATCGAAATTTAAACAAACAACAACAACAATAAAAAAAAGAGAAGAAAATAATGGAAAAATAGTCAAATGTTTGGATAAATTTTAAAAACTAAAATAAGTAACATTATAAATTGAAATAATGAAACAAAAATAAAATGAATAAATTGAAGTGATGTAATGAAATACAAATTTTAAAAAAATAATTATCCATCATACTTTTATACTATGTACTGTATAAAAGTATACATATATATACATATTTACATACTGTAAATATTTATATATTTGTGGTTTGGCATTCTTCAGGATAGACCAGCGGTCTTTTTTATAGCTACCAAATTTGGAAGAAATATGCTTTGAGGTAACGGCTTGGAAAGAATTTTTGGAAATTTAAATTATAATTAAATTATAAATTAAATTTTAATTAAATCATTAACTGTTTGCTGGTTTTTCAAAGATAGATAATATAGAATAATCTTAAAAGAGTTTTATATTCATATAATTGTGTTTATTATTTTTAAAATCTGAATTATTTTAAATTATGTCGCATTTTTACTTATAATAATCTTCACGATTTTCAAGGAGTCGCAATTAATCTTGATAATTTTCCCTGTTATCAATGTGTTAATTGAGTAATTATTTGTCATTACATTTATCATGATAATGTTAAAATAATTTGTTTAATCCTTCTTGTTTTATTAATAATTAATTATCCTTAATTTGATGTCGTATCATTTAAAAAGAGTTTATCGTTGTGATGCTCAAGAATTATTAGGCGGTTTTAGTTCGTTCATATAATTAAAGGTTTCCAAAAATAATCGCATCATTTTTTTTATGGCCATCACCCGTTTATTAGAGAAACACGTCAATGAATAGGCAGTTGACACATTGAACCTGTGTCTCCGAATTGCAGCTCACATTTATTTACATATTTTGCTTCTTTATCAGGAGGATAATAAGGTAAACACACAACATGAGATAAAATTGAGTAATAACATCTGCACTGCATTCACGTGATCACTGTCTGTTCGGAACAAGCTGCCTTCGATTTATTTATTCTGCGGTTGATAACTTGTGCACGACAGGGCAAGCTTTTAAGCCACGGATGCTTTCATAATAAAATCAGGTATATTAACAGAAACGATCCATGCGCAAAACATACAACTTGAGTCCAAATGGTAGATAATCTACGGCTCAAATGTTGATTCAAGGAACCAAAATCTGACACCTGGTTGAAATAATTATGATGGATTGCAAATGTACAAAGGACATCTGTTATCGTGATGTGATATTAAACGGAAGAAAAGAGACAGAGGTTTGTATCTAATGGTTGTTCGCGTGACATTTCGTCAGGAGCTGTAAAAAAAATTGGTTCGTGTGCGCCCGATGGCTCAATTATTGCAAGAGACAGAAGAGTTGGATACTACTTTGTAATGGCCCTTCCCTGTGAATGAAAAGGACTAAGTTGTGTTTAAAAAAATCGACTGCCAAGCCTTCGCATTTCGGGCTGGAAACTTCCGTCTTATCGTGACTGAAATCACAAAAGAATCGAGTGGGTTGGTCACAGTTAAAATCCCTTCTAAGCTTTTTTTTTCTAGTGAAAATACATATGTTCCAAAAATAAATCATAGATGAAGTAAATAATAAAAGAATATTTTTTTTAAATGCAAATCGCTGTAAAGAATTTTGCAAAATTGACGCTAATTCCGCATTATAAAAGAAATATCAAAAATGTCATATTTTAATGCAATGCCATTAGTTGAAAATTATAGATGGTTTTGCTTGTTGGCTACATATGGAAATGGAGGCCTGTAAGAAGACAATATAAAATGGGCAATAAGGGGTTTAATAAAAGCGAATTTATATTAAGAATCGTAACAAAAATAGAATACAGAACAGTATAAATGTTTCTTTCTTCTTTTTTTAAGGGGAGGGGAGTGAATGGAAAGGTTTTTAATGTTTATTTTCATTTTCTCATATAGATATTATACACAATGGAGCTATTATATCCATCGAAATACTATATGATCTAGAGGTTTTTTTAAATGGATTTTGACGTTTAAGACCTCCCTGAATTCGAAGAATAAAAGTATCGGAACCATACATGAGTCTTATCTCTACTTGTAGTGTTTTTATTAATGTCAATGAAGAAAATTTAGTTGCATAATAGACAGGTTCAAAATATTTTTAGCCATAAGTAACTTTAAGTATAATAGTACTAGAAAATCGAAAGGATAATATTTTCTATCTTTATATTAAGAAAGTTCTTTCGATGAATATTAAACAAATAAATGTTCAATATTTGTATAATAGACTCAAACAAATATATGTAATTGAAAGTTAAAATTTTTGCAATTCTATATTTTGCACATGTCAGCTACAAGTTTGTGTTTTCTTTTGTAAAACCAACAGGGATTTTATAAATTTCCATTAATTATTTTTAAAATCAAGTTACCTTAAAACCGATAGAGTTTTTTTCCCATTCATTTCATTTTTTTGTTTTCTTTTTTTTTTTAAATCAAGCCAAATCATTTTACAAGAGAATTGGCAAGAGGTGTATAAATTATTTAGTTTTGGCAAAACGATACGTCTTCCTCTCTATGTTCATCTGTTTTTTAAAAGCATAGAAAGCAATAAAATAAAGAAAAGAAACTTTTCTCTATATTGTAAATTTCCGATTTATGTTTTCCTAGTCCTTTTTATTGATGTGGAGGATGGAAAAAAGAAGAAGGAGAAAAGCAAACCAGCAAATTATTTTTGACCTAAAATTCAGAAAATAAAGCCGATCGAAATTGAAAGTTATTAAATACCTTTTTTTTTATTAATGACTTTAGAAGTTATTCTCAAGTTTTTTTAGAAGAATGGTTTGGAAAATAGACAGGAAAAAAAACCCAGAAAAATAGTAAAAATCTTGGACTGAAAATATTCTACTGTAGAGGGACAAAGCTCTTTATAACTTCATTATGAGATAGACGAAAATAATAGACGAGTTTCTGTAACAGTTATTTAATTATTTTCCATGTTCCACATTTCACAAGACAAAACAAACACGAAAATACACGACACACAGAATACAAACTAATAATGACCCCCAAGAAGGACCATGGGAAATATACCTAGATTTTCATAAAGTAACTCCATCCGTTGTATCAAAAGAGAAGGTAGTACAGTTATCGCTAAACTTTGTATTTTAGAACTGAATAGCTACAATTGTACTGAATTGTAACTATTTAATATATCGGATATTGTTCTACCACATCTTGAAGGGTTAACTTAATAACATTAATTTTTATATTTTTTTATTTTAAGTATTCTTTTAGAAAAAAAATAGTGACAAGATGAAATTTGAAAAGCTAACAACACTTTTCAAAAAAGAAGTTCTTCCTTTCTTTTTCTTTCTTTTTTTATTTAAAGATATTTAGCTTATTATAAAAACAAAAAATGGCCCGAAGTTTAAATTATTCCATTATTGCCGATTATCAAAGTCTTGTTTTCAAGTCTGAAGGAAAAAGCAGTCACTCTTTTTCAAAGACATTGTCATGAGAATACCTCACACTCCTAATTAAGTGACAGAAATCGGTTAATTGATGGTAATAAAATGGAAATGATGTGCTCTCTTCCTCTCAAATGAATAAACAAATAGAAGAAATGGGAGATCGGGCAGGTAAGAAATCGATTAGAATGATAAATAATTATCATAATTAACATATTATTCATCCTTTTCTTGACAGTCGATTACTTATCTCTAAATCAGATTTTTTTTTTTTTACTTTAAAAAAGAAATTTTAACACTAAAATTAATAACTGGACTACACAAAATTATACGCTTTAAAATATTTCAAGCGTGAACTTTTCAGTGAATTTTACCGATTATAATATTTGATTCTTATTATGTACAAACAAATATTTTTAAAATTGTTTTAACATAATTTAAAAACTAGTTAAAACCGACTGAATGATTTATTATTATTTTTGTAGTATTATTGATTTTTTTTACAAAATCCATTTGGTAAAACGAGTCAACACTGAATATATTTTAAAATTACTTCCAGGGATTATTTTAAAATCTTGCACAGATAACATATTATCCAGTAAATACTATATTGATTTCCTTAATTTTTAGTGTCTATATAAGAATACAAGATAAAGAATATTACAACAGAATCCAAATGAAAAACTCAAAATTGCAATAGAACCGAAGCTAAACATTTTTGTTCGTAAATATATATATATATATTAAAATAGATTATTTTTAAGATCAAATCACTCCGTTCATTAGTTAAATGCCATTCAAAGATCAAATTACATCAACTTACATTGGAGTTTCCAAAAGTCCGAAACATCGTAGACAGAAACTGAGAGCGGAATTTTAATGATCCAAAACTTACCTTTGAAGATACCATTATCGAATTGGAAGTAACTGAATCTTACATCATTTCTACTTCTAATAGGAAGGCGAGAACCTGTTTATTTATACGGCAATTTTTCACCCATGTATTTGTGGTGTGGTATCACCTGCCTTCTTCTTCAAATTTCATGAATAAATTGATGATAATAAAAAGATATTTGAAACTATTTTCTTAACTATCTCACCAAATCCGCCAAGATCTTATGGTAGGCAAACAGTGCAGTAAGCAATTGTTTATTTATGATGTAATAAAAGCACAATCACTGAAGAGAACCTAAATTTAAATTCGAGAACAGACATTAGCATTCGACTTTTTTCTACAATCTTTCATTGTCTTGTGGTGAAAGCTTATAAACCAGTTAACAACTACGCTGCACGAGCAATTGCTTTTGTATCGTGGTCATGCTACTGGACTGTGAACCACAAGTTTCCAGGTTCAATCCTCGCTCATCTCAATCCACCACAGTCTCATCTGATTCTATCATTTCTAATAGTAATGACTTTATTATAAGGTGGCATTATTTCCACTATTTTGGCATTCTTCTGTAGTAAGCTATTGTTCTGTACAGGTATACAGTAAATTTCTCGTAACCGGCAATATAAAAATAATGGAAATCAGAAATATAGAACCACTAGATTAGAAAGTAAATATTGGGTTCGAATAAGGTGAATGAATAATGACTGGTATAAGCAATTCCATTTCCCTCCTTTATTTAAAAGTCAACGAAATGGTCAGCTATGCACTAGTAAAGGGTAAGGATGGTGAAGGGAAAGGAAAGAATGAAGATGAATATGGCAAGCAGACCAAAAAATTGAAATAGAAAGAAGAAGGCAAAACATTGAATATTATCAAAATACAGTTCTATATATTAGCGAACAATGTTCATCCACAACTCAAAGTTATGAAGCTTCATTCTATGCACAATTAATTTTTTAATTTTTAGAGACACGGACTCCCAAATAATGCAGGTAGACCGCCGACTTGTATATAGGCAAAATTGCAATACAATAAATAGAAGAAAGAAGGCAAAGCACTGCATATTATCATAATACATTTATGTGTATTAGCGAGCAAAGTTCATTTACGCCACCACTGTAGTTAAATAAAATATCTCGTTTTATTCTATACACAATTAATTTTTAAATCTCTAGAGACAAAGACTTCAAAGTAATGTATATAGGCAGCAGACTTTTATGTAGGCAGAAACTCCAAATTATATATCATCACACTAAGGAAAGCGCAACTTTCATGTTACAATATTCATGCTAATTTTAAAATGCTTAATTTTTTATGTGAAACCTAAAATTGAATACATATGGTGTTATTCTTAAAAAGAATCTGCAAAATTTTCGATATTATTTATTTAATAATTTATA
The DNA here is from genome assembly GCF_947563725.1 of Argiope bruennichi. Taxonomy (NCBI): domain Eukaryota; kingdom Metazoa; phylum Arthropoda; class Arachnida; order Araneae; family Araneidae; genus Argiope; species Argiope bruennichi. The sequence continues at coordinate 85,091,359 of NC_079152.1, forward strand.
AATTAATTATTTATTTAATAGATCGAAAAACATGATCGATAGACTTCTCTCACAGCAATTTTTTTTTCCAGTAAGATCATTATAGAATATAAACATATAAGCTCTAATTACAAACAGGAGTCCATTCTGCCGCAATAAATAATTTTTAAACCTTTGGAGATAGGCACATATTTCCAGTACGAAAAATGCTCTAAACATGTAAAAAATTATGTTTTAAGTTGTTTGAGTAAATAAATATATTTCTAAAAACGTTGTGGTGCAAACTTTTATTTAAACTTCGTTCATATTAATCATATTTAATAAAATATATTTGAGATACTAATGAATGAAAATAAAGTTCCATTATTTTTCAATTGAAATTGATAGAATAATGCAATTTTGAATATCGCTCTTTTGAATCATTTGAATGACAGCCTTGCAGAAGAACCGCGAATTCACTGAAGGCGTTCCTTAAGACGACTATTGATAGACCAAAAATATTGAAAATCAATACTAATTTCACAACTCAACCAATTTTGGTTACAGAAAGTGAAATTTTTTTTGTTTAAAATGTCAGTGTTCCAAAATGTCATTTAAATAAATAAATCTGACAAAGTAATTACATGAATTTCAGAATTCTTAATTTTTATCATCAATGCATTTATTGATTCATGGATAAATCTAATAATAAGTAGTATAGATAATAATACACAATACATGGTACAGATAATAATACATAGTATAGATAATAATACATAGTATAGATAAAGTATAGTAATCGTTAAAAAATTGGAACTCGAGATGTAGACGAATCTCCACGTTTTAGCCCTCCCTGAGTTCGAAAAAACACATTTCTAGAAAATGTTATTTGTCTGTCTGTGACAAACATAATTCAAAACGCTTTGAGCTAGATGGTTGAAATTTGGTATACGGTCTTTAAGTCAACCAACTGACTCTCCGACTCGTCACGAAGGCACAAGGATTGGAATCATAAGGCTGAATGACCGGACCGCCGCAACAGCAACACTAGCGGGAACTGTGGTTGAGTCCTAAAAGCCATCACCGGCCACGGTACAACCCTCCCCGAAGGAAGTACGTCCCGTCATCGATGGGAGGAGTTAGATCCTCCACCTATTTGTGTACTCTCCAGGGTGGCGAGATCCAACCACCATGCCGGAAGCATCTCATCCTCATTTCGAGGTGTCACCCCCCAGGGGTTCGTATACGGTCTTTAAACAAAATTTGCAGATTTCTATGAGATTTTGAGTAAAATATGTTCAGAAGAAGTCCATCTATTCGGCTGTTCAAATATAAATTAATACAATAATTACAAAACGAAGAGAACTATATAGAAAAAATTCGATACATAGATTTGAAATCTATAGAGTAGACAATTACTAAATTTTCAGCCAAATCCAGCAAGGGATTGACCGTCATGTAAGAACATGTAAGAGCGATAACTCACAAATGCAATGACTTAAATATATCAAATTTGGTATGGGATTTTCGTTACTACAAGTGCAATTTTGTGTCAAATTTTTGTTTCAATTGGTTGAGAAAAACTTGTCTAAAACCCAAATTCGATTTTGGATACTATTAACCCATGCCGAGGATTAAACACCAAATAACTCGCCAAGGATGACAAGATCGATTCAGTAAAAATGCAAAATTCCAGCCAAAAGTTAATATTTCGCAACTGTTGTATGCCATTGCCATGTAAGACGTTCTCTCGTTTGACAAATTTATAAAAGTGTATGCGAGAAAGTTTTCGGAAGACCACTTCCGCTGGTTTCATTTGGAAGCATTTGTTTTTTTGTAATGTTTTAGAAATAAATTATTTGATTGCGATTAGAGTGCTCACACTTAATATTTAACTATAATAAAAAAATTTAATTTTAACAAAAAAATCTCTTTTCAGGTATTTGCGAAATTTTGTTGCTGTTGGTTAAGAGATTTTCTACAGTATATAATTTTGATTCGGTATGCTATCATTAGAATTTACCAGATTCTAATTTTCTGCTTAGACATCTAAAAATTAATAGTTTTATTTGATTGAAATTTAAATTTAATTGATAACATCTAAAAAATTTCTTTGCAATATTGGAAAAATATCTAAGAATAAACCAATTTATCCATTTGTGAATCGATCATTTGCATTCAATTTTCGCAACAAATCTTGTACTATATGCAAGCAAAATGTTCATTCTATCGTACGAATTATTGCAAATATTTGCACAATGGCATTCTGTATTGTACGAGGAAGTGTTCTCATCTTAGAGAAAAGTGTATGTTGAATCTAATGAAAACGAATACAAACCTCGACACAATACAACAAAGGGAAAGGAACAAAATGGTAATCAAATATAAGCTGATCAAATTCCTATGATAAAAAAATTATGAATGTATTCATCATTATGAAAGTGACTTGCGGTTATATCGCACAATGCTGTAAAAATAACAGTTCCTGGACAAATATTCATCAGGATAATAAAGTATTCACAGAAATATTGATTGTAAAATGTAATCTTCCTTATCGAAAATGAACAATTGTGTGCTATTATGTCCGCATTTTCAGCAGAAACCTCGGCCAGACAAAAAGAAGAATCCATTTTGAACCACAATATTTTAATAAATTTTATTTTACACTAAAAATGATTTTTATTAAGATAGATAAGAAGAGATTTCTTAAATTGTAGATCATAATACCAAGTTGGATCTCATAGGAAAAAAAAGAAAGGGGGGGGGGATCACTAAAATTCTCGCATTTCCACGACTCAAAAGCTTTAAATTTGTAAGGGGGGGTAAACATCTTGATTTAAAAAAAACACAGTTATTCAATTTTACTGATTTATTTCATTCATTATTTTTATTAGATTTCCATAGATTTATCATTAAATGATACTTAATTTTTATGTTTATTTTTTAACTTTGGAGAAATATTTCGAGATTCGCAAATCCCCCCCCCCTTGTGACAAACACTCATTTTAGTTTTTGCACGTTCCAAAAATTCAGTCTTTTTTAGTCTCTTAAGTAGATTTCTATAGGAAGACTATCTATTACAATGGATTTTAAGACAAGACTGTCTGGAACCCAAAATCCCCCTTCGTTCAAAAGTTTATATTATACAGGGCGTTCATTAATTATTGTCGGGGTTTCCGTACCTCATAACTTTCGAATAAAAAATATTACGCAAAAACCGATTACGTATTCGTAAATTACAACTCAAAGAATTTTATTAATGATATTAAAGTGTAAAGCTTTCACAATTTGCCCTTTGTAGGCATTCAGCTGAAGAAGATTATGTATTCGTAAATTACAACTCAAAGAATTTTACTTGGAAACAATGCGATCTTAGCGCATTTGCTTTACACTTTAATATCATTAATAAAATTCTTTGAGTTGTAATTTACGAATACGTAATCGGTTTTTGCGTAATATTTTTTATTCGAAAGTTATGAGGTACGGAAACCCCGACAATAATTAATGAACACCCTGTATATATATGAGTGTGTGTGTGTGTGTGTGCATATAACGCTTTACCCATGTTATCTTGTGGACAGATTAACTAGAGTAATTTTGTTTGGATTTTAACTGACTTGGAATATGTTGTTAGAAATGTAAAAATCTCGCACCAGTTCGTAAATGGCCCATTTAGCTCATAGGGAGAGCGTGGAAATGGTGGTGGGTGGAAACTTTCATTTCGCTTCAACTTTCTTAATATTGAAGATAGAAAACTTAATTAATTAGCGCCTTATTAAAACAAACAACTTTTTTATTTAAAGTTTTTTGATAAATGCAATATCTTAGAAGTTAAGGACTGAAAACTGATTTTCAAGCCCTAATATTGACTTTTTCTAACATCAACAATTTATGCCACCATATAGTGACTTAGATGTAAAAGAATTTACGTTTGTATTCCAGCTTGCCAAGAGGAATTTTAATTATTTTATTTTGACATCACAAATATATTAAGACCACATGATGATATGGATTCAACATATAAAAACTTAAAGGCAAAAAGTTTTGATCTATTCTAAATCTCCCGTTTTCTAACTCCATACCAATTGTCTTGTCGTTAACCTGACTGAAAACACCTACAGAAGGGTAAAAAGATTTAGATTCCTTTTTCAGGGAAACTCAACTTAAAACAATTATATATATTTACTTTTCAGAGCGATAAACAAATCTTTGTATTAGGTGAATAATTATGCATCAAATGATTTTTCCAAGCGCAAAGTGTTAATGGATGAACGAACTAGAAATTAATTCGGACGGTACGATGGGAATATTTCTTAACAAAATTATACAAGACAAAAATAAAGTTCTAGAAGCAAGCTGCTTCTGAAAAATTTTATTTTATTCATTTGAGTTTTAACCTTGTTCTAGTGATTTTATTTCTATTACAATTTGAAATGCGTGGTCACAAATGGCGAATCCGTAACAATTTAGCTCGTGGTTTAACATCTGCGTGTGATTCGTGTGCGCGTGAGAGTAAAATAAGTAAATAACATATTTTTTTTCAATGGTTAGCGTCAGTATTTGTTTCTCAGTAGCTCACGTAAGTTTCGAAGCACATGAACTGTCCATCATTTTGTATCCTGTAACTCACCGTACGTAAATATTCCATGCTTCTAAAATATTATTATGAAGAATGGTAGAAAATTATTATACATAATATATATATTAAAATCAATAAAAAGTCATGTTATATTAATTGAATTTATGTAATTTAATAGTTAGACAAACATATCATGCATTTAAATCAAAAGGGAGAGCAACATTCTGTGCTTTTAAAAAAATTTATTTTCAAACGTATACTAAACTGCCGATAATTAATTTGCAAAACTCTCACTTTAAAAGTATTATATTCATTCAATAGCTAAAACCTGTTCTAGCGACACTTGTTTTTTTAGGTATTTAACATAGAGTTTGCAATTCATAGAAAGCAAACAAACTTTCATGATGCTGTGCTGAAAATTTCCTTTGTTCGAAAGTACCAAAGGTATTCTTAAGATCCTTAATACGCTGCTTAATCAAACGATGGGAATCTTAATATTATTTGGTATCTCAAAACCATGGAGTTTGACAAGAAATCGAATAATTGATTTGGACATATGAGAGCAATGCTCAAAATATTTCGTTAATCGAGTGTCTTAAATCCGCCTTAATAACTTAAATCCGCAGTAATCTTATTAGAGATGTGACGTATCACCTTGAATTCTTTAATATTTGAGTAAAATAACATTTCGTTATTTCTGGGAATGAGTTATTGAATAATTAGTCAAACAGTTATATCGCTCTTCAAGAAAGTTCGTAAAATTCTTTTAGTGTTAGAAAGATAGAATGAACTACTCAATGGGAAGATCACTGATTTTCTGCAATCATAATTCAAGCAAATACAAATCATGCATCAATTTATATATGAATTATTCAACACGACACAGCCCATATAATCCTTAAGTTTGACCTCTAGAGGTTTACTGTATCAAGATCTGCAATTTTTTTTTCTTATTAACTTCTCGATTAGAAGCAACACAGAAGCTATTTTGAGACGAATTTAATAACTTTTTTAATTAGCCGTTAAATCCCAATTTAAACATCTGTATTACATTAGTAAGAAGATATTTGACCTATCTCAGATTTAATATGGATTTCTTATTTATGCTTGATTTTCTGTGGAATCGGGTCTCAAACCCGTGATGCTCTTATTCTGAATAACCTGGATTGTGGATTCGAAACCGGATGCACAGAATCGATAATTCCACGGAATTTAAGATCACTACATAACTGATTTCTCTTTTATGATCCTTCCTCAAATTATCTTTACTACTGAGAATCTATTGATTTGGTATAAGAACATTTTAAAGAACGGAAGTTCGTAGACACAAATAACAAATCGCTCTCGCTGCATTCACTGTGGATGTTACTTCAATTTTTCATATTTTTTAATGTATATTTATATATATTTACTTCCCTTTTGTTCTTCTTTAATCCGAGAGAGTATCATTTCAGTATATTTCATCGAATTAGTTCCTTTTTGGAGGATTAATGACATTTACAGAACTGATCAAATAAATAGATATCAAGGCTAAATCTATTTTTGTAATAAATAAAAATGGCAGTCTGTCGTCCAGTATTATCATTTTTTTTTATTAATTTACATCCAGTCACTCCGTTACCACAGAAATAAGCAGCGTAAACAGAGATTATTGTGACTGACTGTTATGTTCATTATCTATCCAACTTTTGCATAAGAAAACAACGGCCAACAAAAGTTCAAAGAATCTTCAAACTGTTGATAGAAGGCTAAAAATCTTTGCCATCATTTCTTTTAATATTTTTAAATTTACAGGGTATTGTAATATTGTATTAAGATTACTATCCATAATGAGTCTTCCTTTTAATTTCTGTGAGTCTGACACATTTCGTTATGTAGTGTTGAACCGAGCCTATTTCTCAACATAAACATTAGCATTGTAATAAATGAATGACTATAAATGATTAGAGAGTATTGCATTGTAAAAATGTAAAATTACTGAATTCTTTCTTTCTTTTTTCTTTTTTATCATTCTTTACACCAACGAAGGATAGCACACAAGTAAAGTTTATGTCAATAGCATAAAAAATTGAGGGAAGCTTCAGCATTTTTATGACATAAATAACAAATTCTACGGACTTCTTATGGCAATTCACAGAAATTTGTATAATTGGGAATTAATTGTATAAACACAAGAACCTGTTAGTAATAAACTATCCGGTTACATCATGGTGGAACATTTAATCAAATTTCAGTTCTTTTCAGATTTTGCTCATCTATGTTAATTCGAACTCTCCACTCCGGAATCTCTGAAGCGAGAAATAACATTTTCTACCCCATCGTTTCACAACATGCCCTTTAACACACATTAATTTTATACATGGAATTCACTTCCCCCCCCCTTTACTGAAGGGGGGATGCGAATCTTCGCGGTAATAGCCAAAACCTCATTATTTACAGCCTTGTCTTCCGAAAAGGCATATTGAAAGCGGAGGCGCGTGCCAACTATCCATTTGTGGCAACAACTCCTCCCCTGGGGTATGGGGGGATGATTAAATTTATATTAGCTTTACGCCATAACCCCCCCCCCTCCTCAACCCTCAACTTACAAGACTCCCACATCATGCATAATAAACTTCATAAACTGCCCTGGAGATTTTTGGATTAAAATTTATTAGCTTTGCAAGTGCTGCGGCGGTTTACCTTTGGCCCCTGTTTAATAAAGACGGCAAAGGAGGGGAATATATATTGCTTGCTTGCTTTAACTGCCTCCTCCGCAAGACTTCGATCTGTTTTGCATAATAAAGTCCACAACACCGTGAAAATGAGAAAACAAGCTAACCGAAACCGCACCGAGGGTGTTGGTGCGTATGGTTGCATGTGTATGTGTGTGGTGTGTGTACAAGTATATCGTTCAATTAAGTTATGCAAGGGGACTTTGGAGGGGATGGTGAGGGAGGGATCGGAAGTGAAGAGAAGCTTTGGAGTGTGAAATGAGCGTTCAGTTTGCTTTTATGACTAGCTTTCATGATTAACTGTGGTGTCGTATATCAGCGATAAACGGTGAAATAAGGTCTGTTGGTAGGGAGTGAAAACATTTAGCACCAGTGAAGAATGCTGCGATGTTGGATGAGTTTTGTCTCATTTAAGGACGTGCAAGATAAGAGCGCTCAAAGAACAAAGCTTTTGAAAAAAATTATTTGGATTGTTTCTCTCGGAATTAGATGAAAGAATACTAAATAACAGTAATAATATATACAACTTTTCTGTTTTATGAATAGTGAAATAAGGTCCGTTCGTAGGGAGTGAAAATATTTAGCACCAATAAAGAATGCTGCGATACTGAATCAGTTTTGTCTCATTTAAAGACATGCAAGATGAGAGCGCTCGATGAAAAAAGTTTAAAAAAAAGTTTATTGGATTGTTCCTCACGAAATTCGATGAAAGAATACTTAGCAGCTCGCTTATACAGTAAATAACGGGTACAACTTTTATATTTTATTAACTGTGAAATAAGATCTGCTGGTAGGACGTGAAAACATTTAGCACCAACAAAGAATATTGCGATGTTGTCTCCTTTAAGGATGTGTAAGGTAAGTCAGCCATCTAACTCCCCGACCCGCCACGAAGGTACACGGCTTTAAACCATAAAAACTGAATGACCTGACCGTCGCAACAGCAACATTGGCGGGAACTGTGGTTGAGTTCTAAGGGCCATACCGGCCACGGTGCAATCCTCACCGAAGGAAGTACGACCCATCATCGATGGGAGGAGTCAGATCCCTCAACTTTTAGTGTACCCTCCAGGGTGGCGAGATCCAACAGCCATGCCGGAAGCATCTCATCCTCATTACGAGGTGCCCCCCCCCCCAGGGGTCGGACGTGTAAGATAAAAACACTCGACGAAAAAAGTTTTAAAAAATTATTTTTATTATTCCTCTCGGAACTCGATGAAAGAATACTTAGCAGCTCAACTATACAGTGTATTTATTTCTAATCTTTTTTATATTATATGCTTATTCCCACATATTGGGAACCTTCAAAATCTTTGGTTTAAGGGCATGCAGTAGTGTCAAAGGCTACAAACATATAATAAGCAGAATTTGGCTCATTCTCCCCATATTATTAAGATACGATTTTTTTTACATCTTTCCATTTTACTTCTTAGCCAATACTGATAAAATATTTTAGCAGTAGGTATATTATTTCAGTAGGTATCGGATGATATGATTAGAACGAAGGTATCTCTATTTAGAACTCTGAACAGAAAACTGGTGGTCATAGAGTCGATAGTTCTTATTAGTATGCAATTCGGAACCAGGATAGATGAATAACGCAAACAGTTATAATAAAAATTAATGATATTAGAAAATAAGCGTACAGTGTCAGATATACAAATAATTTCACCATCGTCGCATAATGATTCAAACTTGTTCGTACCGCTTTTTAATTATAAAGTGCAAATAGAAGAAACGTTGTATATATATGTTACAATCAATGTGATTAATCGGTTATTAATAATAACCGTAGTTAGCATTAATAATGATCGGCAATTATTAATAATAACCGGTCACTGTCATGAATTGATTAATCACTTTTATCGGTTATTATGAATAATAATCGATTAATCATTTACCGTAACATATATCTAATGATTTTCATAAGCAGACGAACTTTATTTTGCTTATGCAAATGATATAAAGAGATTCTGAAGGAAAAAGATCATTATTCTTATCAGAGGTTCTTTTCTTCAATTTATTTTAAGTTTTTATTTTCTAGCATATGAAGAATACAATGGCAAAGTATTTGTAATCTTAGAAAAATCCGAACAGAAGATTTTGACAATGATTCTATGTCTGACCTCCTTGTGTCTGAAAACTTATTTTTGAATAACATCTGTCTGCCCATTCTCCTGTCTGTCTGTAAACACGAATTCTCAAAAGCGCTTTGAGGTAAAAAGAGGAAATTAGGTACATGAACACTAAATTTGTATATTTCTCTTAAATTTTGAATAAAATCCTTTCAGAGGAAGTCTATCCGTTCAGCTATCTGAATACAATTCAACTGATAACTACAAAACGAAGACAGCTAGATGGATAAAATTGGTACATAGATTTAACATCTAAAATGTTGAATATATCAAATTTGAAACCAAATATTTCATGATTTATTATCAGTATTTCCACAAAACATGTAAACGCGTTGAAAACAAAATGACCTCAAATAAAGATAATTTACAATGTGATTTTGTGGCTACAATTATAACTCTGTGTCATATTGTAGTTTTAATTGATCAGGGAAAAGGCATTCAAAATAAAAATTCGGTTTCCTTTTTATTTTTGTATAACCTTAACTCATCAATTTACAGCCACAGTTTGAGCTCTAATAGCCTCTTTCGTAACCATCGATCACCAATGGCATAAAGTTAATAATGGACCAATATACATGTATTAAAGAGAAGGCGAGAAAATTTCGAAAAGACCATTCACATTGCTTTTTATAATGTTTTCTAAAAGGCATCACATCCAGATTCAGCCTTCTTGTGATCTCTGTTGTTTTCTGCCTTCTTCAAAATTTTAAAATTTAAACAGCCGGTATTTTTCCTATTATTAACCGCAAAGCGATGTGTAGTGAGTACACTCTAGTTGTAACTTACTGGCTAATTTCTAAAATGCTTTTTCCATAATTCTAATGATAAGTTCAAGCTTCCTATAATTCTTTTGAAAATATCCTTTGAATTTTCAAATACAATTTAGCAGCAGATCGAGATGCTTTATTTATATGAAATTAAAGCATTCTAAATGTAAAGCAAATAAAGTGTGCTAACACATTTGTGAAACATCTGCCCTGCGTATCATTGATTATATTAATATGAAATATGAAATGCAGAATTCTATATGAATATGAAATCGAAGAATTCTAAATGTATGGCGAATAAAGTGTGCTAACACATCTGTTAGTCATCTGCCCTGCGTATCATTGAAATCCGAATCTGTTTTTATCCATCGGAAACGAAATGAAACAAAAATCATTTGACTTTTTTTTTCCTCACTGTTTTTTTCGTTTTTATTTTTACTTTTTAATCTGTTCAACTCTATTGCTGCAACATTTTCAGTGCGCGGTCTGCCAGTAATTGCGTTACACTCCGTGAATACGCGTCAGAGGACGCTTGGAATGAATCGTGCTTCGGTCCTAATTATCACTTCGCGTGCATTTCGCTGAGGGTTGGACGCTTAAGACCAAGTTCCGGTCTCCGAAAACCGACATCCCAACCTTTCGCTCTTACTCTTGTTTGATTTCCGAGTGTCATGGCAACTGAATGGCTTTGCTAGACAATGACTTTGGTCTGCGTTGACAAATCTCTGCACAAATAAGAATCCATCGGAGATAATAACACTTAATGAAACGATTCATCTTACGAAGAATATCTTTTAATGCGCAAATCTTTGCGAGATTTTTTTTCTCTGGTATGGAATCTACTGAATTAATTATTTGTTAACAACTTTGACTGTAAATAATGACTTAATATGTATCGTTTTTGAGTCGATTGTGATATTTAAATGATATCATCAATGGTTTGGAATGGGAAGATATGACAGCTGATATTTTAACAATAAATAAACGCTATTATATTATTATAAATTGTCAGTTGACATATCAATAAGAACATTTACATCTCCATCCGGTTTTGCATAAAGGGTAAAAGAATTAATAATATATTTTCAACGGTGGGAATCATTTAATATCGCTACTGATGAATATGAAAATATATGTGCTTTCACATAAAAAGGATCTTGATTCATTGATATAAAATTTAAATTCTAAATAATTTTTCAAAATGTCTTTAAAAATTAAATGGCTGGGATATTCGGGAATATATAATTATTATGTTTATTAAAAAAAACTAGAGAAATTGGTTTTGTTATCTCAGTTTTCGAAAAACATTCACTCTGATTTTCATTTACAATTCTCATCCATTGACGATTGTCGTTAAGATATTTGCTTGAATTTCAAAGTATTTTTATTTGAACACAAACTATTGTTTATGTATAGATTTTTTTATTTTCTTCTATACGAAGCATATATAAAATATAGTAATTGTCAAATAATTCGAACTCGAGATTTTGATGAATCTCCACGTTTCTTAACCTCCCTTTCGAAAAACACCTTTGTAAATGTCTGTCTGTCAGTCTGTGTCAAAGATAACTCAAAAATGTTTAGAGCTATACTGATGAAGTTTGGTGTGAAGTCTTAAAACGAAATTTGTAGATTTTCATCCAATTTTGAACCAAATCCACTCAGAGATGTCTGTCTGTCCGTCTGTTCGAATATTAGTTAGCTTGCCAAAGTTATTAATTAATAAAATTTTAGCTAATTGTCAAGGATCACACGACGGAGTCAGTAAAAATGCTAAATTAACATCGAAGGCTATTATTTCCTAACTACTCTACGCCAGTGCCATGCAAGGCGTTCTCTGGGATAACATCTTTACTAGAGAGTATGCGAGAAAGTTTTGAGGAGACTACTCCCGTTGGTTTACTATAGATATATGAAAAGAATTGGGAAGACTATAGATAAATTTCAGCTTCGAATTTTTTGTCTATTTTTTTCAATACGGCGAGAGTTTTATCTTCTTTTTGTACTAGAATTAGTAAAATGAATAGCAATTAGTATACATTTTATTTAACTTCTTGTTTATTAATTCGATTCAAAATTGGATAAAAATATATATATTTGATCATTTAACATCAGAAATCAGAGTTTAGTATTCAGCACACATTCATGCAATTCAATACATAGCATAATTATCAGTTTCCAGATGTAATATCATTTTCAGTTAGAAGATAGATATGGTTTGAAATCCGATTATGATAAAAATATAGACAAAGTTTCATCTATCAACATGGTTTTTTAAGTTATCGTTTGTTAAGAAAGACACATAATTTCAATTTCTTTTTCATATGGAACGATTAGATTTATTCAGATTTCATTGAGGGATTATTTGAGGATTAAGATGCTTTCTTTTCCTTACTTAGTAGAAGAGAAAGTAAGAATTTAAATTTCACTATATTGTTGAGAAAAAAATGTTTTAAAAATGTGAGCTATTATTACTTCAGATATTTGAAATTCAATTCAGCTTATTATATTTGATACTTATATATACGGTAAATATATATGTTTACTTATATATATTTACCGTATAGATATTTATATATATAAGTATAAGATACTTATATACATAAGATACTTGTATGCATAAATGTAAGATACTTGTATACATAAATATAAGATACTTGTATACATAAATATAAGATACTTGTATACATAAATATAAGATACTTATATATATATATAAGTTTTATCGTATTACCCGAAATTTAAAAATAGTCGTAAATCAAAGCCAATACCATATATTTTGCTTCAAAACGTATAGAAGAATTAATTCTATACCAACTCAATTTTTATCATTTAGTTTTGAACACATCTGGAATTATTTTATTTTGCGTGTTGAAAGCAATTTTGAAACATGAAAGACAAATTTAAATTTGACTTTTCCGTGTTTGGTTTTTTTTATAAATTTAATCATCATAATCGATCAGCAACTAGGACTGCAGCTGCAACTCTTAATTCTTTTTTGAGAACCAAAAAGCTTGGCTTGAATGGAATTAAAACATTGATGAACCAATGCGAAAAAAATACTGATTTTTAAATAAGAAAATTCCTCAATTTCTCTAGAATATATCTCAACACTTCAATGTGAGGAATTTGTTTCAAAAAATTTCGTGAAATATTCTATGTTTGAATTTCATGGAATATTATTAATAGCATATATTAACTTTAAGCATATCGAAATTTGAAAACCTTTATTACTAACATTTTTTAAATGATATAATTATTTTTAAAAGAAATAAAAATGAGTCTATAAATGAATACATCGGAATCTAAATTTGTCAATTAATTGAAAACTGTAATTTTAAATTATTCTTTAAACTAGGGCTAGAATATATTAGTTCATTTTTTGATTCAATAAACTCCTATTAACACACACACACACACGAACTTTTATTGAAATATATAATGTAATGTATATAAACATTAAAACAATTAAAAACAATTCGAGAACATTCGAAATTATTTTTCAAAGCATCATTGAATTATAATATTTCAGATTTTGTTCATCTATTTAATTTTTTTAAATTTTTTTTCTTAACTATAGAGCAAAGATTAAATATATAGAAAAAATTTTATTTAATATTTTCACAGTGCATGGTATACTTATCTAACATTTAAAACAATAAAATATTAAGCATATAACTATAAGAATATATAATAATTAAAATAATAAAAAGCATCCTAAAATATACCAAAAAATGTCGCTAAAACTTTATTAAATTTTTTAGCACGGAAATAAAATTACTATCAGACAAAAAAATTTTTCTTTGAATTTTAAAATAGCTGGTAATGATAATATTCTCACTAAATAATGCTAATGCTCATTTATATTCTCCTGATTTTGTACAATAATGCTCTCATTAAATTATTGAGAAAAGATGTTAATATCCCAATAACTAATAAAAGTTATAATGTTAATAATCCAATAACTACAATTTAATAAAAAAACTAATTAAAATTTCATATTTAAAAAAATTCTAATTAAAGGATTTAAGGATAGCCCAAGAACTTACACTTGGATCAACTAAATGTGGAACAACTAACCTATTTGCACTACATTTAGTTGCTATAAGTCCAATGTTCTGCTTTATAAATGGTTCTGTAATGTTTGATCATGCTTATAGCATGATGCATTTGTACATTTTAAAAATATATATTGTTATATATCTAAAAAATTAGCGTCCTTCATCTAAATTGTAATTTTAATGTGTTAGCAGTCAGATGCTTTCTAATATCTTCAACATCTGATTTTTTTTTCTTTTTTTCTTCATCTCAAATGTTTGCAAACAGGAAAGAAGCACCATCCAGACATGTCTAGCATGGATGGCAGCGGACCATAAATGAACTTGTTTACCAACACATTTTCCGCGGAATGAAGCCTTCTTTTGTAAAAGAGCCCCATGATCACACTTCTGGACGTGTGAGGTGAATAACCAACATGAAAGGGGGCCTCTGGTCGACAAGATGATTCCTTTTGTCCTTTTGGACAGCTACATTTCTCACGCACCGTCTCCTGGACTCACGCATCCGTGATCGCCAAACGCGAATAAAATAGTATTTGGATTGTCCACTGCGCTGCTGCTTCGACACTTTTCTTTCCGTTTGAGAGAAAAAAAGAGGTAGATATTTTTCAAACGGAGGTGGACAGCACACCATAATTTAACTGACTTTATATTTTTATTTTTTAAAAAGAGAGGTTTCTGTCGACGTTGTTACTGTTTGAAAAATATCCAGATTTCAGTACTACGGAATGGGCATGAAGAAATTACTATAAAATATCTTAAGGTCATTGATTTTACTTCCGAATTTTTATTTTAGAAGATATACTGGGTATTCAGAATTTGTTGAACATATTAAATATAGCTGTAATTTTGTTTAAATGTATGATAGAAAGAATAGGAAAAAATGATTAGAACGTTTCGTGTTTCTGTTTTATTGTGTTTAGAAATTTTACTTTAAAAAAAGTACTTACTTTTCAAAATCGCTGTGAGCACATATATTCAATATCAAACAGTGCATTTCAAAAGTATATGGACAGGCGATTTTTTTGAAATAACAAATAAAAAAACGAGGCAATAATCACGAAAGAAATAATCAACATATGGAATCATCAGTTTATTATGATTATACAGAAATATTATGCTTATATCACAGATTATTTGTAAAAAAATAAAATTCAAAATAAACTATCACAAAAATATATGCACAACGAAAAGAACAGCTTTTATTTCCACTGTATCGAATAATTTGCACATTCTGCGTTCCGTACATGTGACGCAACAACTTCGAAATATAAAATAACTACTCATTGTTTAGTTCTTCAATAGATGAAAAATCAATCGCAACGTTTAATTTTCTGCTGATGATATATTGTAGCTAAAATCTGGCGCTTAAAAGCTCAAAATATCAAAGTTTCTGATATTGCTAAACAAATGAAACGTACCAGATCTGAAATTTATGAAATTTTATTGAAATTTTACAATATGATTGCAAAATAGTGTTCAGTTGGACCAAGAAAAACATCTCAGCAACAAGACAGAGAGATTTTCTGCAAATTCAATGCAAAAGAAGTGTGTTCGTGAAATTATGAAGATTTTAGCTCTTTCAATTCAAAGATCTACTGTTCACTGTCTCATACAAGCAAGCACATTTTATAAATATCGCAGAATGCGTCAGAGCTGAAACTGCATCAGAGAAAGTCATGCTTTCCTTGGACTAAAATGTACAAGCATTGGGCGGATGAATAGTTAAATTTTTTCTTCAATGACAAAAATAATTCAATTCAAATGGCCCTTATGGATGGGCATACTATTGGCATAATATACGACAAGAACCTAGCGAATTTTTTAGTCGAGAAGAGAATAAGTTCTCCTCTTCAAAAATGGATCCCGTATTCGAGGCGCGTGTTCATTGAAGATATTTCTTAAATATAGGTCGGGTAAACATTTAATTTGTAGTCGTGTATCAAATACCTTCTCGTTGCTGTGGTGTGTATATTAGAAGAATGGAATGTCTTTTTTATTTTCTGACTGTGACTCAAAATTACAGAGTCGGATCCAAAATGGTCCTCGTGAATCTGGAAAACTGAACTTATATCTAAACAAAACATTAAATGTTTCTTTTATTATTTTTATTCCTTTGGGTAATATTCCTGTTCGTTTTTCTTTTTCGCAGATAACTTAAAATTTTTCTTGGAGAGTAATCTATTTTAATTTAGTCAACGAAAGGAGACCATTTGCTATCCCTTCCAGAGTATCCATGGGTAACAATAATTATAATAAGCAAGCAACTTTTAAGTAAGGTTTCTAATAACTAAATTATAAAGGGAAATAAAAATTGGATACATGAAACTTTCTAATACCTCTTAAGAATAATTTCTAACATGAATATTTATAAATTAACAAAAATACTAAATTGTGAACGAAATTTACGCATATCCCTATTAATTTATTATTTCTACACATCTGAAGAATAACCTGGTGAGATATTCAGTTCTTTATCTCACACAAAATGATGTGTCTTGATTTGTCACTTAATTATTAATTAACCAAATTAATTAATTAATCAAATTAAATTTATCTAATAAGCTAAATGAATCCCTTTTCTCATTCTAATTTCAAGCTTAAAAATATTTTAACATAATATGACTAGAAAAAAAATGGCCCTTTAAAGGGTTAACTCATATGATGCAGTGCGGCAAGATTGTTCTTATATTTTGCCGCACTGCAACTGCCTTTCGTTCTTATATTGTGAAAAGTTAATCAGTCAATCAGGAACAAAGCTTTATTTCCTTAATTTTTTCATATCTTTTTTTATAAGTACAGTGTATTTTGACACAAAATTCATTTATATTGGACATGAAGAGCAAGAAATTTAAATTCCTTTTATCTAGCCTTTATTCACTTTTAAAACATAAAATCACCCTCCAGTTTTAAAATGAATTTGATTCCATATATTGCCATAAAATTTCTCTTTCAGTTATTTTATTAAATATACGCTATTAATTTTAGTTTAATAAAATTTAAACTTGCTACACATTCAACTGAATTAAAGGCAAAAAAATTTCTTTTTGAAAAAAAATCCCCTGATATTTTACATGTTATTTATTTGAAACAGATTAACAAGTCGTTTCGAAATAGAGAAAGGTATTTTAGTAGAACCATGCAATTTTCAGCTATGATCAGATGACGTGCGCGATATCGAGTAGGACTTCCTTCTCCAAATTTTCTCACTCTGGTAATAGAAAAAAAATATTCATTTCAGAGTTTTAGAAGGGGGAAGATCTCTAACTAACTCTCTAAGAGATTTCGCCGAGTGAATATGACCCACGTGTATTCATAATGAATTTATTCAGTATGCAAACTTTAATTATAAATCGCTAATACCAAATTCGATTTAATTTTTTGATTTAAAGGTTTAACTTCAGTTGGGACTTTATTTCCCAAAAAAGTTCCACATTATTCTAAACAAAAGTATTTGACACAAACAAATAATATACATTAATTCTCTTTATTTTGAATGGACTCGAAATCGCCTTGAAGACCACCAGTGGAAGTTTCATTATATAGCAATAGGCTAAATCACGAATCCATTAGATTGGAAGTTTAGAAAAATGATGCCGCTTCAAATTTTGTTCTTATCATCTAATTATGATTCAAAATTATGACATCAGTTCCAATAAATAGCATTCATGTGATTTCAAAACGAAATTTTAATTTAATTAAACTAAACTAATCTCGTTCATAAAATCAGGACTCCGCCAACATATCAGTGTGGTCTGTAATTGACAAAGAAATCACTGAAATTGTAAATTGTCTTGCGTTATTCCTAACTTAATCTGTGGTTTTTCAGATTTCAGCAAACAATAAAGTAATGAAAATGGTTAGCACAAAAAGTCACTAGAGAATTTATCGATGGAGTGGTTTCAAATATCTTCTTGAAACCACAATTGCACTCAATCAATTACTTGAATCACATAACTTGACTATTCCCAGAATCCTCAACAGTCCATGAAAAGAATGGCCACGTTGTTTCAAGAATTTCTGAGGCAGTGATAATTTTTGTGGTTTGTCTTCACAATAAAGGATGTGTAAGGATTAAAAAGTAGTCATTTTAAGCAGATATAACTTTTTTTACATTGTAATTTTTGGTTCACAACCTTACTTTGTGATTATATTCTTTAAAGAAAAGCTTTCACTCAGGAAATTGCTGATAGAGTATGGCACCTGCTACATATTCTTCAAAACATAATGTAGTGAAATAAATATATTTAAAGTATCCAGAATTCATAAAATTGAATCCAAAATAAGTGTAATGAAATTATGCATAAAGGAGTCAGCAAAGGTGACATCACGTAATATTTATGCAGAATACACAATGAATTTCAAATTTTAATTGGTAAGGTGAGCATGATTTGTATCATATGAACATAACTAGAATCGGCACTTGAACATCATTATGTTATCTTAATCAGGAATAATTAACTTCCGGTTATGATTCTGCTTGATATTGCAATCTATTTAAAAACCAAACGTATAGAGTATAGATGCGGGCAAGAACATTCAATGCTGATTTCTTTATTTCTTCATCTTTCAATATTGGATAGTCTTATGTCTTTTCCCTGATTATAAAGGATTATTACGAAAGAACTATTGAATATAAATCTGTAATTTTTTTACTACGGAATAATAGCTTTCTTAAATTCTTTTTTTTAATTCAACAGATAGCACAATAAATACAAAAATAATGATTTTACATTTTATTGTTGTCAAATGGCGTCAACAATGGAAAATATTCAATGTGTTTTATTGTTCCATGAATTCAAATCTGTCATTAGTGTTAGATTTCATTTTGGGGGTATTATATAAAAAACAGAATGTTTATGACGCTTTGATACACTCAAGGTTAGAATCACCAATGCTGTGTCCAAGGTGACAGTCGAAATGTTAGGCAATTTGAAGGGAAATTTTGAATGTCATCTTGACATTTTTCGAGCTACTAAGGATGCTCAAACTGAAATTTACAGAAAGTGGTTATATTAAACGCTTTATAATATATTGAAACAAACATATGCCAAATTATAATAGTTTTTTTTACAATATTTTGTTTTAATAATCAGAGAAAGACTCTATGACAAACTTCTATATGTAAACAAAAATGTAAAGATTAATAAAAATAAAAACGTTTGTAAAATAGTTTTATTCGCATACTATAAATAGAATTTTTTTGACCTTACAATCGTACAAGCATGAGGTATTAACAGAGAAAAGTTAAGTAAATTAAAATTGAATTGACATTTATAATATATTTTTAATTTTCAATCATTTGGAAATTTTATTTCTTATGGTATTAAGAAAAGCTCACTTTTCTTTAATATTACTTTCAATACCTTATGTTCATACGTTGTTATTTCGACTTGTAATTTTTAGATTAAATTTTGTCTCATATCTTTTAACTATCTAATAATGGATTATTTAAAAAAAACCTTTTTTATATTTTTATTTTATAATTTTAATATTATATAAGTAGTTTTTAATGTCATACCCTTTATAATAAAAGCATGAATATACAATATTGGAAACAGGCATATTCTTCGAAAGGGCGACATATTTCATTATAATAAATTTTATGGAATGTAATACATTTTCCCACAAATTCTTCCAGGTGGCATCTCATACAAAATCAAAATTTATTGAAAATTAAACGATTGATTGCGGTTAAATGTTAAAAAAATCAAAATATTACTTTGCCAATCTTATTTCTATACGGAAAATACAGTTAGTAAGTAAATATTGGGTGGTTGATGAACTCTATGTTATTTACTTCATAACATGACATCCATTCTAAAAGTGGTTCTGTATAACATCCATTCTAAAACAGAATATTACTCATTTGGATTAGTCCTGTGCAAAATTTCAAAGCTCTAGTACACGAAGAAATGTGCAATTAAAAAACTCCATTTTTGCATACATCAAATTTATAAGTGTGAACCAAGTCAGGCTAAATAAATGCATTTAATTAACTTTTCCCAATAAGTAAACAAAATTGTTTCATTAAATGAAGTTAAATGGCAAACAAAATTTCATACTGAGGTAGATTTAGATTATGCCAGATCCCTGTTATTCAATAAGGAATAAATTAATCAACCTATAAACGCATTTGGAGACTTAAAGACCGTTTAATCAAGAGATAGAATTCAAAATATAATGCAACACAATTGTTTAAATAGTAAAATGTGGAAGAAAAATCTTGATTCATCCTTTTGAGAAAATAAAATATTTTTTTCCCTTCACTTTATGAAAAGAAAA
Source organism: Argiope bruennichi (assembly GCF_947563725.1). Classification (NCBI taxonomy): domain Eukaryota; kingdom Metazoa; phylum Arthropoda; class Arachnida; order Araneae; family Araneidae; genus Argiope; species Argiope bruennichi. The sequence goes on from NC_079152.1 coordinate 85,111,855, forward strand.
TAATCCACTGAAAATTCCAAGATTCAATGCAAATCCAAAGGGGGAAAAAGCATAAAAAGCCCTTTTACATTTTAGCAAAAGAGGATAAATTGAAAAATATGTAAAATCAGACAATTGCTGCCCGCATATGAATAGAACCATATCTCTTTGTTGCCAAAATGCATGAAAATTCACACAAAAAAATGCATTTGCATGCTCGACAAGGGATATAAATTTACACCCCCATGCCAGCATCTCACGGCCCCAGAATAAATCGCGTGCTATATAGATATATGGCAATTTTATGTCGAAGTTAAAAGAAAGAATCCCTACACACAATACGCCCAGATATCGTTATAGATAGATACATACAAACGTCAATTTTTCACTTGAGTGAAAATATTGCATTACCTTACACAACTGATATCATTCCTAAAACTTAGAAAAAGAAAGGCGAATTCTTTCTTTAAGCCCCCGTTTTCTGCATCTCATAATGTCAACCATTCTTCTCAATGAAAGCGTAATGTGACACTGGATGGGAAGTTGAATTTGTCAGGGCTCGCCTCCCCCTCATTTTGGCAGGGCTGATCCATCAAATGTTGTAATAGCAACATGTCCCATCTATATACAATGATACTCGACTCAATATAAGGAAAACAGAACCACAAGAGGGGTATAAAAATTATTTTTTCCTCTCAGAGTTTTTTGGACAATTATCAAGAAAAGATCCTAAAGTTTTGTATAATATAGTTTGAAAGCTGCAAGATACTCTATAAATAATTGGTACTTAAATTCATTTGGATTAAATGAAATTTCCTTCCCTTTAATTCCACACGGTAATTTGCTTTATATATAGTCTGTTAATTTAAGAGGAGAAAAACAAGGAATGTGGAAAATAGGTAACCTTAACCTTAAACCAGCTACTTCGACCAGCCCGAATGCACACGCAAAAGTCTGAATGACTTGACCGCCACAACAGCAACACTGGCGGGAACTGTTGTTGAGTCCTAAGGACCATCACCGGCCACGGTACAACCCTTCCCTTGGGAAGTAAGTCCCGTCATCGATAGGAGGAGCCTCCCCCTCCCCCACCTTTTTCTATATCCACCAGGATGGCGAGAACCAACCACTATGCCAGAATCTTTTCATCCTCCATTACGAGGTGCCCCCCGGGGGGAGGAGAAAAATATGTAAAATCAAAATAATAATTAATATCTGCCTCATAAAATATATGTCTCCTTCCTTTTCCTCAGGAGCTGCTAAATCTGAGGATATCAACAAAACTTCATTCCTAGTATTGACGATAATTTTCCCTGTTTGGTTATCAACCGTTGTCAAGTATCAATAATATTAGATTATGCAAATAGATAAGCTTTGCAGTTATATTTGTATTGTAACAGAATTCTAGAGTATTTTGTTCTAGTGTAGAGCGTGTTTTAGAGTTCCTGTATTATAATATAGAACACATGGTATTGTCAATTATTTTAATATTAATATGTATCTCGAGATATTCGATTTGTTAAAAAAGAAATCTTTCTATCATTCATTTTCCTTTGGCATCTTATTTCAAATAGAACTAGAATATCATTCAAATTTAATTCTAAACAAAACTTGTTTTAGAAATTTACTTATTGTTGCTTAAAAAGCAAAAATTTTCAAATTAAAGCCTTCTTTAAATTTTGAAAGAGGAAGGAACAAATTAATTTTCCGCTGTCAGTAACAAATATTTCTTATTTTTCCCCCCCTTCCCAATTGATTTCAAGTTCCAGTCGTCTCATTTTCTGGCATGGGAAAACTAGATACGATATAAATGTATATCGTAAGTGCATATCGTAAAGTTTTCATAATATTTTGGCTGACATACTTACTTTTATTAATACTTCAGCAAATATTTTATATATTTTAAATTATTATTTATTATATTATGGCATTCATTCTTTGTCGGGAAATCATTTATATATAATATAAACTTATCCAGAGTTTTTCATGTTACATGTACTTGTAAGTACTGTTCAAAATATTTCTTTACATTTGGCAACCAAATCATCTTTATTATTTGTAATATTTTCAATACATTACTTCATAAATTAAGGTAATTACAATTTAAAACACGGCACAAAATAAAATATTTTCGTTATTTTAAGAACACTGGAGTTCTGCTACCGTTTTGGGGGATTAATGAACACATACCTGCACACGTGATGTCCAAAATCCTTATTTTGAAAATTACATTTTCATTATTATAAAAGCTTTTAGTAAACTATTTTTATCTGCTAAAGAGATGCGTTGACAGTGATTTTCCTAAATTTGATACTCTTCAGTATCTCCAGCGTTTTATTTGACACTTCACGCCCCACCCAAGCAAAATCGACGTTTTTATCTAAATTAGAGAAAGTGTGAGCTCACTTAACACGGAGTTAATTAAATAACGAAATAAAAGCATTTGATATATTGGGTATTACAAGGATTGGACAGGCAGTTAAACGCCTGAAAAGATCCTTTTTATCCTATTCCAATTTTTTTCTATTTTCCATTATAAAAATTGCAAATAAATATTCCTTGTTTGAACCTAACAATTTATTTGTAGCGCGCTTTAAAATTCTAAGCGAGTATTCATTGCTTTAATAGCATAATTAAATTATATTGTCCTTAAATATTTCAAATTATCCTTCCTTGATTTAATAAATTTTTACAGTTTTATTTTACAGTTTTTTTAGTCTGTAATTAATATTGTAGTATCCTTATATATTTTTAATTAATTCCTTACTTTAGCACCGTGATTAATTTTGTAGCATCCATAACAATTAAAAATATTTCTTGTTGTAAAAGTATACATAATTTTCGTTTCTCTCTAAAATAGTTAAATAATTATTTCTTGTTTTAAATAGATCGCACTTTGAAACCGCACTGAAAATATCTTTTCTAATTATGTTATCTAACAACTTAAGAGTCAGATAATTTTTAATTGACCATATTGCATGCATTGAATTGAACACATTATTTATGGTTATATCTTTAAATGTGGTTGATATTCAAAAATTACATTAGCTCTGCTGATAATAAAGATGAATGCATGTATGTGTTAGCACTCTATAACACTCTTCAACAAAGAGCTGTCAAACTTAGTGCATATATATTATGGAGGGTGAGGATATACAGAGCGATTTTTTAAAAATGTAATTAGAAATTTAATTAATAAAAAATTAAGGGAAATTTTAGTATTTCGCCACGATAATATCCGGAAATATTATAGCACAAAAATTATTTTTACGTCATTTTGATGTCCAAGAATTTATCTTTATCAATTTAGTTGCTTTAAAATTCTTTAGTATGAATTTAATTTTGAGATATTTATAAGTATAATTTACAATATTGTCTTTATTGTGAATGAAACCTAAATCATTTTCAATGTTGATCATTAGCGCTTTTTTTTTGTTTACTGTTGATGATGATGACTTGAAGTTGCAGTTTATTTTTCCATAACCGGGTTTCTGTTTACAGAATGGTTTTAATTCATCTCTTTAAATATTCTGTATTTAAATTCACGTTTAAGTTCATAAGTGAACAATTATATATATATATTAGAGAGAGAGAGAGAGAGAGAGAGAGAGAAAATATTCTGTGTTACATACACAGCTTCAAAACTGAACGATTCTACAATCTGTCCTTAGAGCTGAAATAAAAATGTTTAATTTATCAAGAAAATATTTTGTATTAATTAATTTTATATTCAAGCGTTATTAATTCAAAATTTCCACTTTTCAAACTAAAGTTCTCATTTTAGGTGAGATGACAGTAACTTAAGGAGACAAAGTTTTTAAAGAGCATTATAAAACTTTTAAAACAATATGCAGTACATATTTATTTAATTTTAAGTTTAAAAACGCTTTGTTGAGGGAGCCATCAAGAGTAACTTATATAAAATATTCATTTAAAAATTTTAGTAGCCATTAATTTCGGCTAACTAGCTAGTCACCAAAAGCGGCTGATATTATATAATATCAAAGAACTCTTATTATTTAGAAGATCACTGGAAAACCTTAATATAAATATTCTTTCAAAATTCAAACAGTTCTGGTGTATTCAAGTATACTACGATGCTGTGGTTAGTAATGATGTATCGGTGATTTTTTAGAAAAGTGTGCCCAGAATTATGAAAAATCAATTCTATCGCTACATACCAAGCTTTCTCAGTTATTTTTGGTAATATTGCATCGAAAGAGTTTTGAAAAATTTAATCTGTTCGTACATGATGAGATTCAACATCCTAAATAATGTTTTTTTTTTATTATTTATTTATCTTAAAATAATGAATTTAATTTTCCGTTTTTATAAATATTAATTACTTGATTTTGAATGATTTTAAAAAGCGTCACAGAAGCGCTGATAAGGTAAAGAAAAATTTGTATATATCAGCGGGAAATCATTATTATTAATCATTATATTTATATTATTATCACTATATTTTTATTATTATTATATTTAATCACTATCATTATTATTTCGTAGTTTATGATCAATAAGGAATCGCGATGTGGTTGAAATTCTTCACAGCTGGGGGGGGGGTGAAGTGAAGAAAAAGTATTTGAATTGAGAAATAAAACCCTTAGCTTAAAAAATAACTTTATCTTTACATCGTTTTCGTCTTAAGCTTATTAGAGCTTCAGTGTAAATCGTTTTGTAGGCCACTTTTCCGAGTTTTGCAAAAAAAACTGAAAAGATTTTTACTGTAAAGAAATTTTAAAGATATTACAGATTTTATTTTATTTTTCATTCACTTTTTCTAGTTTCACTAATAATAAACCTTGCATTTTTTTTTTTCGTTTTCGAACACCTAATTGATTATTAATGTAATATTTCACTGGATCCTTATTCTTAGTAAAATATAATGATTATCATTTGATTTGGACATGAGCAAAGCAATGGCAAAAATATACGCATTTTTAAAAAATTCTTTCTAGCTTTAACAGGCTTAAAATTTTATAAGGAACTGTTTAAGAACTAGTATGTTTCAAACCAACCCCAAAACGAAGGATTTGTATGAGGAACAACAGAATATACCAGGAAAAACTTCTACCAATAAAAATTAAAATTTTAAGATTATTTAAAATCTTTCTCATGAGTATACATCAAAATTTACCATCCAATAGAAATGAAAGAACTGGTTCCTTTCTACAAAACATGTAGCGTTCTGCCCCTCGAGCAACGAAGGGAGGAATTGATATTTTTACTCCTGGGACAGCGAACGGAAAGCATGGTTTGCTCTATGATAGATTAAACTGTCTCATCCAATACCTAGCCTACCTCCCTTCCCCCGGTGTTGTCTGTGTTTTGTTTTAGTCTTCTCTTTTGTAATAATAGAGACGTTCGAAATTCGGCCGGGGAGGCTAGGCAATAGTCGCGACCCTGTGAAAGTGGATGCATCTGATTAATTCAACACACAATGTTCCTGGGGCAATACATCTTCCTGCCCTCCCTGCACTGATCAGTGTTTCGATAAAGTTGCGTGGGAGAGAAACGCGAATTTTTATTTGAATATATTTAGTATTAAATAAATCGTTTAATTGACAGTTTTTATTTATAATGTATATCCCTGAGGATTCTAAGAAAATAAAGTGAATTTCTAACTTTTACAAATCTTATAGGTTAATATAATGAAAAAACAATTGGTGTGATTTTCAGGGTTATATATTCTTTAGTTTTCACAAATAAGAGCAGAAGTGGCTTATTGGTTAATAACTGGTTTCAGGACCCGGATGTATAGATTCAATAACCGGCTCTGTTAAAAAAAATGTTCATACGTGAAAACTTGATGGAAGTTAAATTGGCCTTTCGTTGGTGTGATGTGATAGCTTCAAAGTAAGAGCCGGTTTAGAAACTGTTCTCGTTTTCTAATCATGGCTCAAAATTATGACACCTAAAGATATTTCTTGTTCAATTCAAATCTTATTAATCCAACAAATCGGAAATTGCTTCGTCCCTCAAAAATGGTGCAAGACCATACAATTTTTCTCTCGAAATCGTTTCTTGGTAGATGAAGAGGTCTTTACAGTTTTTTTTTTTTTTTTCGAGATTCTCTAACCTATGGTTAACATCTGCTTTATACTACCATCTTCACATCTTCCAATGGTAATTGATTAGAGTTACTATTCTCTGGCATGAAATACATTATTGTAGTCGAAATTCAGAAATTGAGTAACGGTCTCTGGTATGTCATTTAAAAAATATATATATACTCTTTTAACCATTTAAAAAATTTGTAGCTGACTAAGGGTATCTATAATTCTCTAAATTATATATGATATCAATTTTAAAATTATTCCTGGAAGTTATTTTCAATAAATATTTTTTTAAAAAAATGTGCTTCAAATTTTACTTTTGGATAATAACATAATAGATACTTTTAAAAATGATTTAATTTTATGCATCGATAATTGAATATTTTCTGAACTGATAATTTATCTTTTAAATGAGTATTTGTTAAATTGAAACGAGTTATTTACATAATCTGATAACGCGTAAAAACATATGAGGTCATTTGCTAGAAATTTGACTGCTGATATTTTCCTATTTGTTACATATTTGTGCTGACTTGGACTTCATAGTAATAGATAAGGACAAATCAAATCCTCACTATTTACTTTCATTCCGAGCCCTCCAAATATTTATGATAACGATTTCATGTTGCTTTATTTGTACTTGAAATCTGAAAGATTTATAACAATGGTAATTAAATGTTTTAGAATTAAAATGTTTACGAGAAAGGAAATTACATTTTTGAGTGTTTATTTACGATAAAATGACAATGCTTAGAAGATGTTCAGTGTTTGTTAAAATGTTCAAGATAGGATTTCGTTGTGATAGAATGTTTAATGAGATAGTATAATTGGGTTTGATTAAGGCATCAATAATTCGAGAATTCTAGGATTGATCTCTAAATATGAGAGTGTTAAATACTTTCTTAAATTCAGAGACGTGTGACGAAATTGATTTGAACAGGACAAAAAGTTGTTTTATATGATTATACAGGGTGTTTATAAAGTCCCGGACCCATTTTGATGTTTAATAACTCGTAAAATAATAAAGATATAAACAAACTTATGGCATTTATTGATGGAATAACTCATATATTTTTCTTTTCAGGTTTGAATATTTTTACTTTTGTAAATATCGTCTGCACATGTAGTTAATTTCAGATAATTTCATTTTCCAGTCTAAATATCTGTACTTTTCTAAATATTGTCTGCTTATTAATTGCCTTTTTCTCTCTTTTGTTTTTGGCAACTATTGCAATATTATGTTTACTTTTGATGTGTTTGTTCTATGTAGTACTTTTGTATGTGATGTTTTATTCGAGCGGATATTAAGGAGAATGCATACACCACAAGAGAAAGCACAGATTTTATGGTGGTTCATAGAAATGAAATCGATAGTGCAAGCACAGAGACATTTCAGAAGAATTTACCAAAAAGATCCTCCATCCAAAAACAGCATCTTGCGGTGGAAAAAGAATTTTCTAGAAATTGGAAGTATCGAAGATAAGAAACGTTCCAGACGTCCTTGCACAAGTGATTTTGATGTTGAGCGTGTCAAAGAGACATTTTTACACAATCCTAGAATATCTGTGAGATCAGCGGCAACAGAATTGGATATGCCAATTTCGACGGTGTACAAGGTTATTAAGAAAAAATTAAGACTGCATGCATACAAAGTTCAAATTGTTCAAGTTTTGGAACCGAACGATAGGCCTAGGAGGATGGCCTTTGCAACAGATATGCTAAGGAGGATAAAAGATGCTGCTGATTTTCTGAAGAGCATAATGTTCTCCGATGAAGCATCCTTTCATGTTTCTGGCATTGTTAATCGCCATAATGTGCGCAAATGGCTCTGTGGATGCTGATATGCTTGTCGCTACCTGGAGTGAAATTGACTATCGACTTGATATTCTCCGTGCGACGAAGTGGGCACACGTGGAAGTTCATTGACAAGGGTCATGAAACTTTTTGAGTCTATTTAACCATTTATGTTATTAATTTAAATCTATCTTTATTATTTTATGAGTTATTAAACATCAAAATGGGTCCGGGACTTTATAAACACTCTGTATAATTAATATATGAAGAAAGATAATAGAATATGTAGAATAGCACAAGTATACAAGTATGATATAAGTAAACAATTAAATTATACCTGAAAAGAAAGAAAAATTCTTAAATATTTCAGCATGCTAAAAATTAAGATTTCGACAAATGTTTAGCTAAGGGCTGACAGTAATTCGTGAGTTACCTTTTACCTCTGATATTGCTTTATGTTAAACTAATGATGATTATGACATGATAAAAAATATTAATTATTTTCAAAATTGGTAAAATTAAAAAAATATTTAAAAAATATTAAAGAAGTTGGGTTGTATCTAAATTATTAAACTAATATTTTATTGGCATCCGAGTATAATAGACAAAGTATGCAGGAAAGAATTTTAATTATTAGAAGATATGACGGCAGAGTCAAGGTTACAGAAACAAAGGATTAGAAACTCAAGACCCGATTCCAGGAAAAATCAATAGTGTTTAGGCTTTCTGCTGCGTTTTAATCTATCATGGGTCTTTCCGTTGATGCGATATTGTTTGAAAAAAAATGGTGATGGCTCAGGTGCTGTCCTCGTTATCTAATATTACATTTCCATTTAAGATATACATCTCAAAAATACTCCAAAAAAATTAGGTAAACTAATGCATGAATATCACTATTTATTACTAAAGTTAATTTCTTTTAATGTAGAGATAACCCGCCCCATCAATTTATTAATGTGACTGCTAAACGTATTATCTATGGAAAAAACAAATGTGTAAAGTAAGACTTCTTTAGAAGCGTTGGAAATGATGCTATGCAGATTTTATAAATTATTTTTATTTTTGCAACTTCATAAGTTTCCATTTGCAACTCCATATAAGTTTCCATTTTTAAAGAACACATTTAAAGTCGGAGCAAAGTAAATTCGATCATTAAACAGAGAGAATTCTTATTATTTATCTCAAACATTTTTAGATTATCTTTTTATTAAAGAATATCTTTTGGAAAATAATAAATATACGTAATACAATTTAACAAATAAATATTTCACATTTCATAGGATTCTGTTTCCATACAAATAATTGTTATCATAATTTTTTTTTCGAGAAAAGCATTGCATTAGAATTCACTATTTGCCGAGAAAGATTCCCGCTGCATCAAATTAATTAAGCAAAAGCCTTCTAAAACATTTATCTGATCAAACGAAATAGGAAATGAAACATTAGTAGGAAAGTATTTTGTTATATTTTTCTCTATGATAAATCGAAGTAGTAATTTTTTTCTATGTAGCCTTTGGCTGAAATAAAGTAGATCCGTTTATCTTACTGAATACCATGCAGTGCTTGATATTCCCTAAAATGCCTATGATATTTCTTGCCTATGAAATGTATGATATAAAATGCCTATGAAAATGTTGACATAAAAAATACATCAAACTTATCCCTCATAATGCTTTCAAAATAATTTGGCGTATATAAATATATTTTTAGAATCATAGACTTATTAAAAATATATATCGTTTAAAAATTTGCTGTCAGTGGTATTGGGTAATATAAACAGCAACTTGTATTTCATGGGAAAGCAGTATAACTTACATGAAAACATTCTCAAATTAAAGTATTATTTCAGGTTGGAATTAGTAAGCCGATTTAAAAATGAACGTTTTATGATATCTATATTTGGAACACTTATTTATACTGACATACGGACTCGAAAGTATTGAGAGCACAAAATAAAAAAAAGTATGTTTTTATTCAGTTTAGTTATATAAACTCTCTGTTTTGAAGCAATACCAGGGATGCCTTGGGGAAGACACCATAATTTAGAACCATGATCAGAGGGTGAGGATGAAATCTGGCCCGGCACACTTCTATTTCAATGTTTACGTTCATTCCAGTAAAAGGACATTTGACCCTCTATGCCATTTTATTTGGACAATCCTACCCAGAAGACTTTACCACAAGGTCATTATGGAATTCATGTTTCTCTGTGAAAGATCAAATAGTTCAGTTAATCAAAAATTGTGTCTAGTACCGAATATCTTCAATTACTAACAATATGTATTTGAATAGTAAATGTTAAAATTCAATATGGAATGGTATGGTATTTTGAGGTTTAGTGGCGCAAGAGCCAAAAATGGCTATACTGCGCCAAACAAATGGTAAAAAATTCAATATGGAGAATAAGAGTCTGGAACCTTGAAACTTTGTATTAGGGAAAAAACAAAAAAGAAACGCTATTGAATAATATTCTTTGAAAACCTGATCATTTCAAATACCAAAAATAAGCTTATATAATAAAAATACTAATGGAAATCATCAAACAAAATAATATAAGCTTACAGATCGAAGTTGAAGAAATGAATTTCAAGTTACTATTTATTATATCTCCATTGAACTCGGAAATTTTTACTAAGAAAGCATTATCATTAATTTTAATCAATCTGAGACATGAGGTTGAATTTTCTGGGAAGATTTTTTATTTCTCTGATAATTTCAGTTTTATTTCGGTAGTTTCTAAATATACATTCAGTAAAAGCCATGTAAGGAAATATTACAACTTGTGATATGCGTTTCTCAGTAAATACGTGATGCATTAATTTGAACGATGCAAAAATCGGATTAATAGCAAAAACATGAAAAGTAAAAAAAAAAAAAAAAGAAAGAAAGAAAGAAATTACGTTATTTTACGTTCTTTAATTCAGAGAAGAAGGGGGGAAAATAGTTATGCAAGTCGGAAAAATCTGTTCTTGAAATAAGAAAAATGAGAGTTGATTTAAGATCTAATAATTGATAAAATAGTCAGTAGTCCCGCCCACCATGAGTCATATCTCAGGATCATGAGTTAGTCATCGATGTCTCCGCGGAATCTGTAGCTGTCCACTTTCCTTTGCATCATTTTTCGTTAATTTCTTTGAGGTCATTAAAAAAATATCTCGAAATTTCTTGCTTGGATGCTTTATTATTGTTAATAATGAAAGTATGATTAAGAGCAAGCGTTAATAATTAATTATTAGTTTGAGTAAATGCTAAATTTCATCATAAGTAAATGTGAAATTATTTAAATGCTTCTTTCATTTGGTTTAGTGTTCAACTTATATTAACATTTTTTTTAAATGGAATAAAATTTAAAATTTAAAATAATAAATCTTACCAAAATAAAATAGTTAACTCTAGCCATTTGACTTTAAAGCAAACGTAAGCATTTAATTGCTGCAAGGAAGCTGAAGGCTAATAGTAACAGGGATAAAGTGTAACACATATGCTACGCAAGGATTTTAAGTTTCAAGATCTTAATCATAATTTTTGCTAAACATGATCTTTATGACGGGTCATATCACATTAATACTATCAGTGTCCAGCCGAAATGAGTACTGAAGAGTTTTGAACACGTCCTACGTTTTAGCTAATAAATGGAGAAAAAAATATTTCGTGAATTTTGATTTAAGATACGATAGCTCATCGTTTTCAAAAAATTTCTTCGTTTATTTACTTTTTCTATGAGTTAAGTTTTAAAAGTATGCTTTAATCTTTTTTGCTAAACCCAATATTTTTTTTTTTATATAAATCAGCAAGAATCCCAGAAAATATGCAATGAGGAAAATTGTAACAAAATCCTAGGGCAAGTTGTAAAGATATTATAAACTGAGAGGTCTTCTTTGTGTACGACTCATGTAGTTAAACATTCTGTTTTAAATATCAAAAGTATCTTTAAAGATTATATTTTTAAAAAGATAACAGAAATTCATTTAATAGAAAAAATAAATTAAATTAAATTTAAACACCTATCTATATATAAAATAATGATGCACGTAGCATAGAAATCATTTTTATTACATGTTGTCGAATGGCAACAGTAAAATATAAACAAATTACTGGAGGAATGCTTTAGACTGCTTCATTGAAAGTTTTTCCAGCTACATTTAATCCATACTTCATTAATTTATGATACTGCAAAATATTCTTAGAAATACTCTGGATAGGATTCACCAAAAACTATATTCAGTCTGAGGGAAGAAAATATAAAAAAAATAGTTGTCAAAAAAAATCAAATCTAGCACGAAAATAGGCTTAACCATTGCCAGATGGATAATCGCTGTGACTTACCTAAGGAAATTTAAGACAATATATTCCAAAACTATTATATTTTAAAAAAGCTTTATCCATTGTCTTAAAACTCAAAGAATCACGTTATTAATATCAGTTTCATTTCTATATTATGTTTTCTTTATTTTTAATATTTTCAAAATTAATACACAAATTTTAACAGTTAATTTTTAATATTAAGAAGTTCAAACTCATCCATTAAAATATACAAACAAGAGCTTTTGCAGTATTAAGATTAATAAAATGCTTTAATTGGACAGTAATTCCGAAATTCAATGTTATTTCCGCGTTTATTTCATAGAATATACAGTTTTTAATATTATGAAATAACAAGGTAAAATTTTGGAAAAAGTGCATTCCACATAAATATTCAACGGCCTAAAAAGTCAATAATCTGGTTAAATGAACAAAGCGCCAAAAACGGCCAGTTTTTTTTTTTTAATTCCTTACTTAACCGACTTATAAGGAAGTAATCGAAAAAGAATATTATGATATACTTCATTAAAACGGAAAAAAGAAGAAAAAATTAGGGAAAAAGAAAAAAAAAAAGTTAAAAGAAAATGAGCGAAGAAAACAATTTTTAACTAATATAGAGATTCTGGAAGGAAAAAAAAATGTTCTGTTTACAGAGATGCGTGAAGTAACTATGACAGCATATTATCTAAACAGGTTACATAATTTTGAGCAGCGGTCAGATGGTGGGGATGGTGCATGAATAGACGACCCTCTTTCGGTCACACAGGGGAAGGGGACATTCAGCCAACATGGACCAACCAGAATACTCTGACTCTGTGGCGAAGACATTACAAACAAGCCACTGTGGCTTACAAATCTAATGAATTAGAATGGCTCTCTAATATTTAATTAAAAAATATGTGCAATAGGAAGCAGTCTATTAATTGCTTGGATTAATTGCAATTCTGATGTAGAGAATTTTATATTGATTAGAAATAGAATTTTATCGTTATTTTGCTGTAAATTAATTTATATTATTTTTTACCGTTATGACAAATGAAAGTGATTATCAAATGCGTTATGTATTTTAATTGATAAAAGAACGGTAATGAGAAAATAATTCTGAATGCTGTTATTTTATTACTACAACTTAATCAATATCTATTATAACTTGGCCTATATCTGAGACAAGTTTGAAATAAAGAATTCAGGGTACGTCTGTCCAAATTAAATCTGATACAGAAGATCAAATTTCCTTTCGATGGTATGAACGTAAGCATTGGGATAAGAACGAGCTGGGTCATATTTCATCGTCATTTTCTGAGCATGGTTCCCTAATAATAATAAATATTAATAAAGGAGCATGAGAGTAAAAAAACAGGAACGATTGCTTCCGATAAATTATAGGCTAGAAAAAAACAACTGCTGCTATTCTGCAGACATCTATTAACATGATCAACTTATCTAAACTAATTTATAAATCAGATTCTAGAGCACAACGTGAGACTCTTCAAAGACGAGATATCTCGTTCGTTGCGATTAATGTATTACAAGGAACAAAAAGCAACCTTGGATCGTTTTAGATCCGATCCTCAAGAATTCACGCCGCTGCAATTATTTATAGTGCAGTGAAAGGTATTTAAAAGTGGACAGTCGTCTCTAGGCAAATTGAGTTTGACAAGTTAAACGCGAAGAGAATTTTTTCTGCCGCTTTTCCTTTTCTATTTTTTACCATTCGTATTTTCGACCATCGCCACATCCGGTACAGTTCGTGCCGGCGTCGTTTTCGGTCCCCGTATAAACACGGAATTCGCTGATTACCGTTCCGATTCCAATGTGCACCGAATACAGAACCATTCCTGTCTCCTGCCGCATGGACAGCAAAACTTCCTTGATTGAGCTTTCGTGCCGCTTTGTAGAATTAGTGACCGTTTGCATGGAATTTAATGAGGGAACATGGTTACACAAAGGCAACGCTCTGCTATTAAAAAAAAAGAGCCGGATTCGTTGTAATATTACAGGCAGTTTTCCCTACATCGTCCAAATATTTATGAAATCGCTGGAATTTTGTAGTATATTTGTCGTTTTTATGACAGATTGCCGGAGAGTTTTAATTCTAGTTAATATTAATACCTTATTTTGAAGCAACGTAATGATTATATTCGGACAAACTATGTAATTTTATCTATGGTAGGACAAAAAGGAAACCTCAGCCAGAAGCTCCCTTTTTCAATCTTTCACTCCATTCGAGCTAGAGGAGGTTGGAATAGTGCCATATTTATTTATAGTAAATACAAAATATAACTTATGACTTTCTTTTACTCGTCCTCGCTCCTTCCTATAAAATTTTTTCTCAAAGTGAGCAAATGTCTCTCATACTAGGCCTTATGCAAACTCTCATACAAACTCCTTAAAATACTTAAATGGACTTAAAAAAGACCCCGCACTCATATAACGTAGGACCTCATCAAGTCTAAATCCGATATTAAATTAGATTCTTGGAGTTATATTTAAACCTTATTAGTTCCACATTCAAGATAGATATGCCCTCTGGTATACAAAAATCGAAACCTAATTACCAAGTTTCAGTAACCTCTTATATCATGAAAGGAAGAATGCAAAAATATGCTTCTAAAGAAATTCCCCCTTTTTATTTTCTAGTGTACATAATATAGCGAAAGCAATATTGTCACGTAGGTTCTTTAGTATGGAACTCAATGGCACACACAAGAAGTAGAGCTAAACCAATTTATTAACTGATCTCTGAACTCAGTGACTGACAAATCTTCTGCTTTTATACTAGCGGGGAAAGTTCCAGAATACTTTTCTGGAGACAGTAAGAAAAGTCCAGAACACTTGTCTGGTAAACTAAAGAAATGTCCAGAATCTTCTGGAACATGAAATAAAAGTAAACATAAAACCAAGGAATTAAATATTTACACAAACAGTGAATCGCATTGTCTCTATCGGGATTCGAACTCACAATCTCTTGATTATGAGATCAGTGCTATGACCAATCGGCCATGGAGAGTCGACTGCCTCTTTTCAATGCGGCAATATAATCTTCAAAAAATTCGAACTCGAGATTTTAATGAATATACACTATTTAGGCCTCCCTCAGTTTGAAAACTACCTTGTGGAAAGCTGTTCATTGGTCTGTCTGTTTGTGACAAAGATAACTCAAAAACGCTTTCATCTAGACGGATGAAATTTGGTATAAAGTCTTTACACCAAATTTGTAGATTTCTAACAAAATTCGAGCGAACTCCGCACAGAGTTCTCTGTCCAGCTGTTTGAATATAAGTTAAGATGATAATTAGAAAATGAAGAAAGCTAGATAGATAAAATTAAATACACAGAATTAACATCTATAGTCTAGACAGATATCAAATTTTGAGTAAAATCTAACACAGAGTTGACCATCTTTCAGTCTATACTTTCAAGAACATGTAAACGCGGTAACTTAAAAACGAAATATTTACGACTACAAGTGTAGATTTGTATTAGATTTTTTTTGTTTCAAATGGTTGGTAAAAACATGCCTAAAACAAAAATTTATTTTTCAAATGCTATTAATTACACGGTAGGGATTAATCGCCAAGAAAATCTAAAGGATAAACAACAGATTCACTAAAAATGCTAAATTCTAGCCAAAGGTTAATATTTCGTAAGTATTGAATACCTATGTCATGCAAGGCGTTCTCTTTAATGACGTCTTTATTAAAGAATAAGCGAGAGAGTTTTGGGATGATCACTTCCGTTGGTTCTTTTAGAAGTTTGCTCACCAATGAGATATGTTCACGCCAATGAGATTTTTCGCTCGTCAATGAGATATGCTTGTCTTTCCTAGTTATAAATAGATGTATAAATAAATATAGAAATCGCACATTTTTTAATACACTTAAAAAAGGAAATAAAATTATATTCGGGATTATGAGAGTAGAGTTAGATCAGCTTCGTGGGGAATATAAATCTTCATCATTAAAGGGAGAGCATTTGTATCATTCAACTCATAAAAACGAATTTATTGATAGAAAATCTGCAACTCCAGAAAGGAAAAAACAGAAGTTTTTCGCTCACGAATGGGTGGAAAATGTAGTTTTTATCCGCTGAATGATACAAATGCTTGTCTCGAATTTAACTTTTAAATATATGTAATAAAATATAATCAGTAAGGATTAATGAAATCTAAACTTTCTATGCTTTTTTGTAAGTTGCTGCATTGGAAAACTTTCTCGGTATTCTCTGAGGCTCATTTGGAGCCTCAGAGCTGCTTGTCAAAATGCTTGTCTGTGGTTTGAATCCCAACTACTTTAAGCTAATCTAAGAAATGCCTCTTTAATCAAAACTTATTTATAGTTTATTTATATTCTAGATTTTTTCAAATTTTGAAAAAATATTCTAAAATATTCTTTAAATTCATAAGTTCTAAGTCCATCAACTTGTGGACAAGATCTATATTCTCTTATGTTACGAATTGCTTCAAGCTAAGAAATTTAATTTCCAGTTGTACAATTCTTGCATTTTTATTGTAATTTCTTTGAAACAGGTAGATATACTAAGGGTTATATATCGCTACAAATAATGTGTTTATAAGACTGTTCCTTGTATATTCTTTATAAAATATAATTCCTATTTTGCGTATTCCTAAAATAACTTTTAAGGAATACTTTAAAATTATAGAAAACTTTCTCGGAATAGTAAATTAATAAACTCTTGTCTAGAAAAGAGTCTATTTGAAATTATATATCTAGTAATTATATTAGAGGTTCACTGAGATTGATTTAAAGCTCCGATCCTGACAATACTACTGATTTTATTCTCACTAAAATAAAACTAAACATTTTGCCTTTCATCTTTCACACAGGAGCTACTCATTTTATACACAACTCGAAACGAATGCGTCATTATTCCACAATTTGAAAGGAGGGGAAAAAAGCTTCTGAATATAAAATCCATCAACCAAAAACCAAATTATGTTTTTTTAACGAGACTTAGCTCTCGCTTCGGAGCATATTACATAAATTAGCCAATAAGAAGATTACAGATTCCGTGGAGAAGATTTATGAGGTTAATTCATAATCGTACCAATAATCTGCTCTGCTCTTTTTCTGCTTTGTTTGCTGGTGGTAGTTTGTGGCCTTCCATCGTGCAGCACGTGGGATGGAGCGCTCCGCTATTAAAACGCCGCCTCTCCTGCATAGCGTGAAATAACCGTTGATGTTTGCAAGTCAAAGCCTTTTTAGTCCCAGAAATTAATAAGGAGATCCCCAATTAAACTTCGTGAAACACCCAGGGTATTTAACAGTGTCACGGCGCTCATACAATCTCTGCTGGCAGCAGTAATTGAAGCAGAACTGTGACCCTATACTTAAAACAGGCCTGCCTCGCCGTTTGTAATTGGAGAAAATTAGCTGGAAACCTCCCTTCTTGTAAAGATAGGAATATTTCAGTAGACACAACCGGTTTCTTTATGTGAGGGACCACCCTGCACACAGCAAGCACCCATGGGCAGATGTGAAATTAATAAGTGATACTTGAGTGCATTGTCTGTTCCGAGCTGAATACGTAATGGTAAGAACTATTCAGGGGGAATTCAAAATTTCATCTTCTAAAATTGGGGGGCCGTTTCTGAGGAATTCTCTAAATTTTAAATTATGTATTTCAAAAGTTGCGTCTAACAGACAGAATAAATGATTCAACTGACTTAAAAAGTTACACAAAATGTAAAATTGCAAAAGGAACATCTTCGAAGTTTGAGTTTCTTTTCGAGGTTTCTTCAACTTCTGTAAATTATAAATTATGAATTTAAAAAGCTTTAATATAAAATATGTTTTATAGATAATTCAAAAGATTAAAAATCATGAATGAGGATATTTGAATAGTAAAAGGATCAATTTTTGTAGAAATTCTAACTTCAATCTTTGGAAACTGAGGTTCAATTTGAGATTTCTTAAAATTTCACTTAATTTTAAATTATATACTACAAAAACTTTAAGGAAAATACGTTTTATAGATTAATCAACGGATCAAAAATGTGGTTAAGAATAAAATATTGAAGTTAACTTTGTTTTTGTCTGCGTTATGCAAATGAAATGATTACAATGACTTAAATGCTTGCTAAAAAACCAATGCATAAATTTTTAAAAGTAAATATTTATTTTGGGAAATTAATTCTCTGCGGTAAATTATAGATAGTTTATTTTTAAGATAGAATCAATTCATGCTCAAGTAATAAGCATTTAATACACAGAACTGATTTAGCAATACATTATGTCTCTTTCATTTACTGCTTGTACTATTACGTCACAGAACAGTATTTGATTTCTTGAAATTATTTCACAAATGACATGAGCAGTTTTTTCTGTGAATAGAGTTGATATCAAAGCTTTAATTTCTTGCAATTTTTCCCATTTATTCTTTTCTAAAAAAATATTGCAACAGTAAAAAAATATTTAAAAACAAGATCTCGAAATTTTAATGAATTTCCACGCATTAGATCACTCAAAAAAATAAAGCCCAGTTTCGGAATTATGTCTCTCTGTCTTGCGAATGTAATAACATAAGAAAAAATCCGACTAGATAAATGATATATTTTATTTGTTATTGGAACCAAAAGTTTAGAATGTTTATTAAAGTTTCATCAAATATATACGCAGAAAGACTGCTTATTTTTCAATAAACATATATGTGTTTGTAATCGTCTCTTGACAAGTTGTTTAATATTTTTTTACAAGTTATTAATATATATAAATTGTACCCAATAATTTACTTCATTCTACATTGTACATTTGTGTATACATTGTACAGAAAAATATCTATTATTCTTGATTCTAATCTATCATTGAAATAAAGTAATAAAATTTCTTAAAAATCCTATAATTGTTGGAAGGCTGCCAAAAATTTGTGTTAATTTCACGTAATTACAAAAAAAAAAAGATGAATGAAATAATTTGTGCAAAAATATTCGAAAAACAAAAGATTTTGTTATTTGTCTAGTTCTTAAGCACACTTTTCATTGTTTTAAAAAAACACCGAGAAATTAAAGCTCAAGAGGTTTTGTTAAGTCTTCATCCACGGACACTTTCAGAGAATTATTTGCAATGTCACACGCTTTTGAGGAGCTACCTGAATTAAATGCTTCCTTCCATATTGAATTGTTGATGATAAGGAACCATATTTTCTTATGTTTTCAAGCTTTTTTTTTTATAAATTGGTGCTAACTCATCCATAAATCTTGGCGTGGAAATGCAGCAAATTTTGTTATATTACCATATCGTTTCTCGAAATCTGTTGATAGAAGAACGTGTATAGATTTTATCTGATGAATAAATCCACAAGCAAGGATTTATTTTACATAAATATTATTTACATATCAGATTAACTTTCAGCATGACAGATACGTGAAACTTTCTTTTACTTTTAAAAAGTTCTTGAAACTAGTTGCATGATTTTTTTCTCTAAAGAAATTAGAAATTAAACGAGTGTCTCCTTTCTTTGAACACAATTCGTAGGTCTCACGATTTATTATACAGTAGCTTTGATATTTTTAAAATAATAAATTGAAAGCGACCTTTAAAAAACGAATTTAAAGTATATATGAATTAAAAAAAATTGAAATCTGCAGTGACAAATTTCAAGTTATCATGTGAGAACATTATTTTTTTAAGTCATATCGTATCAATCTGACAGAAAAACATCATGCTCTCACGTGAAATATTTCGCAATCACCGAAATTTAGAAAAGCGATGGGTTTGTATATTTCAAAATCGATCGAGATCTAAAATTTTTTTCCCGAGACCAGATTTTTTTTAATGAAAAATCAGCTTAGACAGGTTTTAAAGAATCACATGCATCGATACGTAGATTAAAATAATAATTCAGATTACACATGCATCGATAAGTAGAAAACGCTTGCCCCCCCCCCCATTCTCAAAATCAATCAAGCTTCAAAACCCGAGTGCTTTCTCTCAAAATCGTTCGAACTCCAACAATTTTTTTTTTTTTTTTTTGCAAGCTAGAAAAATTGAAAATTTAAAAATATATATATATATTATATATAACTTTCGGTACCTCACCTTGTTGTGTCGCATTGATTCCCATTTTCTTCTCTGTGCTTCTTCGCGAGATAACTTTTTAAGACCCTGCCCTTTATTTTCTGCCTATGCATTTTGAGGCTTCAAAAACACAAAAATAAAACAACATCATGTTCTCACATGATAATAATGAATTTAAAAACTTATTTTAATCTTTTTTATGGCTATAACTTTATTTATAAAAAATTATAAGGATCTTTGCTTGTATTATTTTTATTCATTAAGTTTTTCAGACCTGTTTTTTCCCCCCAATTTTATTACTAAGAAAACAGCATAAAAAGGATCGTATAAAAATTCGTAAAAGTTGTATAAGGCTTTAAATTTTAGGGTTTTTTTTAACCTTTTTAACCAATTTATTCTAAAAAAGAAATCTGCTCATTAATGAACATTAAGTTAACATATTTTAATTGGCCTCATCATATAAGCACTCCAATCTAATGAGACAACTTTGTATAAAATATCTGATTAATTTTTGTGGCAGTTGCTTTAAATACACCAAAACTTATTAGGAAAATATTAAATTAAAAGAATTTTTTGAGAAAATTAGTATTTTCTTTAAAAGATATTTGGATATATGTTTCAGTAAAAAACAAATTAAATTTTGATTTTACTTTCTGGTATATGAACTATACAAAGCGAAAGTACTATAATCCTCAAAAAATTTGAAATTAAATTTCAAAGTCTCCACAATTTAGACCTCTTTGGGGTCGAAAAACACATTTTTGATTTTACGTTTATTTTAAACACGATAACTCAAAAACTCTTTGATGCAGACGGATAAACTTTGAAACATGGACTTACGACCATATTCATAGACTTATATCAAATTATGAATGGAATTCCTTCAAGGAAGTCTGTCTCTCTGGCTGTTCGACTACTCGATAACTTTATTCGAATCTGCCATCTTCAGAAGTGTTAAAGCAAAATCTCTAAAATAATAGGTTTCAATCCTGAACAGAAAGAAGAAAACATTAAGAAAACAAGCTTTAAAAATTCAATACTAGAATGTAAGAATAATCATAAGGATCCTTCTGATTTGAAACATTTCATTAAAATTTCCAAAATTGAATCGAGGTGGCCTGATGGCAAGGGTTTAGATTCAAAATCAAACGTTATATTTCAAACTAAACTTCGCAGTTTCAAAATTGGTTTAATGGATCAAGATCTATTTCAACCAGATATCCAACATTAAGTTGACTTAATTCATGTTAAGTTGACCATTGTCAAACAGATGATGCCCTATTATATGACAATATTTCAAAATCCGGTGTCACAGTCTAAAATCGCCGAGTTATTTTAAAATCCTATGTCGGTCAATAAACTCAAAATTCCTTCATTTATTCAACTTCTGGTTGATTATTGCTTAATTTTTATCGCAAATTTTATCTTTGTTCGTGCATATATAATTAGGTAAAAGTGTAGTTTAGTAAGCCCTTTGCTGCACTAAGGATGCTAAATCGCCAATAAAGATGGCGAACAAAATAAACAAACATTTTTACGAAACAGTTATGGTTACCACTTTCTGCATTAAAACTATGATCTTTACTGTTATGTATTGGTTTATCTGAGGTTTTTATTTTAATTTTATTTTTGAACCTTTGGGATCACCATCGCTAATTATCTTAACAATTTTGAAATAAAGAAGTTTTATAAACCGGCAGCGCCGGTCTGTTGTGTAGAAAGCAAAATTTAGGGCATGCGATGCCTTCGGCATCTGAAGAAAGCTCCGGGCAGAATTTAACTTAAAAAAACATCCTACGGCTTCGCTAGCAGCAAGAGCGAGAACTTAGTTGCTTCACTAGCACATTGAACATATAGACTGTGTGGATAATAAGAACAGTACATGATAAAAAGAAAAGAAAGAACGTAGGAAGAAGCAATCAGAACATTCTCCATACAAAATTTCAAACAAGCATCCTTTTCCCAACTTCATCAATTCGTAAATGTATATATATATTCCACTCACCCTTCATCCATTCTGTAGGTTCAAAATTATTCCATTTACCAGACATCCATTCTTGCATAATTACCGACATAACAAATTATCAAGGGAACCGTCAGAGCACAAAAAGAATTACGGAAACTGCAAGCAGCTGCAACTGTTTTCTTCAACTAAGAATTCAGACGATTTTCTTAAAGCGCATACCAACAGTTAAAAATTGCAAAAGAATAATTATTTTCTGTTTCACATTAAAAATAATATTGCAGTGTCTTATTAGAAGTAAAAAGAAATTATTAATTATAGTATGGAACTAAATTATAATCTTTAATAGATATTTTATTAATATTTTTAATTTATCATATTTCATAAAATAGTTGTAGTTCATGTAGAACTCAATCATTGCAAAAAGTAGTAAACAAAACAGCATTAGAGTTGCTAGAAGATCGCTTCGTTGGATTGCCATATTTACGATAAATTCGGGGGGCACACTAAACTACATTTCAACCTATAATTAAAGGAGGAAATAAAAAAAAATACATACTCAAATGAGAAATCGCAGTGTCCTGGTGGTAAGGTGTCGCTTTTGGGGCATGAAAGTTGAATGTTATAAGCTCAAGTCAGACCGCCATATGTGGCGCCCTGTTGCATGCTAAATCCGTTGGGGCCAAATATCTCCCTCTGATATGGTATGAGAGCTGAAAAGATGCAGCCAGATCAGATGACGTCCTCATCAATCTAGTAGAAGTTCAAAATTACGAATTCCATTTTTAAATAGCCCTCGCATTATTACAAAACTGGATATTAATATAAATAAACTTAACTAAACTAAATTAAATTGCACTTCAATGTAATTGCAGAGCTTTCAACTGAGGGTTTGAAAGTAACCTTCGTGTATGCTACATTTGTTTAACCACCAAATGTAACCATATTTGTTTTTCGTAAAAAGATTTTCAAACCTAGTATGTATGTATGTATTATTATTAAGCATAAAATTTAAGAATACGTTAGATATACACTGATTTGTCTTTATACGCAGCAACATATAGACTTATAAGCAAATTAAAAATGATTTAAATGATTTAAAATGAATCGTTGAAAAGAAAAAAAGACGCAGTTTCTGGGTTCTAATGTTACGGCGCGGTCCAAAGCTTTAGAGTGATTCAAACAAAAAAATATCTGAAAGAATTTTGCTGAATGGCAGCAGCAGCTTGTAACAGACACTCATTCGAATCTTAAAGATAAATGTAAGAAGTTTGTGCAACTACTCTTAATATTAAATCGAAATAAACATTAATCGGCAATCAGAAGCCATATGCTAGATCTGCAAAGAGGTAAGAGCAAGTTATTTTTCTGTATATCATAGTTGAGAAAGAACCTTCAATATAAAGCTATAAGAATATTTTCATTGACAACTTTGTAAATTGTCAAGCAACTGCATAGTTATATTGAAAAACTTGAAACGGAAACGGAAGTGTTTCTTTTATTGCTTTTTTAAAGCATAAGTTTCAATAGATCTTAAGTTATTGGGTTCATTATTTTTAATTCAACACTCTATTGCATGAAAATAAGAAAATCTGCTGATATCCTCTATCCGCTGCTGATTTTTATTTGTCGATTATTTGATTCGCATATATATTGACTAGTTTTAAGGACCGGTTGAAGTCATTTGAATGAATTGAAATTATAAACATTTTAATAATTCACTGATTGATGTTGAGGTTCACTTTTTTATTTTTCAAAGTGAAAGCAAAACAATTATTTAAAGATTTGGAAACTATATGCAAACTGAACTCATTTCATTTTCAAGAGTATAATATGGGTATTGAGTGACATTTGTTGATTGTCTTTGTATAGATAAGTTAGAATTTTCTTTGATGTAACTGGAATTTGAGGGAATAATTTTTTATAATTTTTGACATATTAAGGGAAGGCACATGCATCTTTTTCCTAACATGTATTGTGATTTGGTAGTTTTATCATAAAGCACAATAAATACACGCCACATAAAAAAAAAATGTTCATAAAACATCGTAGTAGGAGGGAAAAAGTAGAATATCATACTCTGGGAATTTAAGTAAATTTATTAACTCAAAATATAGGAACGATATCGAAATATTTATTTCAAAAGTAAAACAAAAATATTTCTTTAAATTTTCGCAAAATTTTTTTTATTTTATTAGATATCAATATAATCAATTTTATTAATAAACATGAAATACAATTTTAATCAACAATCTAAATGTTATAAAATATAATTCCCCCAGTAATAACACCAATCTCAGTCAACTATAATTTGCGGCCTATTGGCTGACAAACAGTTAAACCTTTCTAGGGCCGTGGGAAGTATGCTTCCCACCAAATTTATCAATCTTTGTATGAAATTTTGTAGGTTGGCATAAGTTCTGACAAATTTTTTTTAGAAAGACAGAAACTTAGATGCTTCAGTTCTTTATCTCACAAAAAATGACATGTCTCGATTTGTACTTAATTGTTAATTAACCAATTTAATTAATTAATCAAATTAAATTTATCTAATAAGCTAAATGAATCCCTTTTCTTATTCTAATTTCAAGCCTCAAAATATTTTAACATAATATGACTAGAAAAAATAGCCATTTAAAGGGTTAAAGAAATAAATTATATTAGTATCATATTATTAAATTATGTATAAATCTAAAGCTTCAGAGTAAATTTAGAATTGGGCCTGTACATATTCATTGAGTAAAAGAAATAAATTATTCAAACTAAAGATAAAATATCGCAATAACTGACTAATTATTCCGTAGGTCCAACACGACAAACGCTGCCAGGAATAGAAACCCAAATAATATTAACTATTCACAGCTTCATTCTGCAAATAACAGTAAATTTTATCGTCACATCATAATCCGTATATTTTCTTGCATATATCAGTGTCATGATAAATATATTCCTGCATTCCCGTCATGCATTTGTGAGTAGCAGGCAAATGCGACAATTTACATGTATATCACGTTACAAATTTATGGCGTGTTCAAGAATACCGTTGAAGAAAGCATAAAACAATCATTCTACTAAATATAATGTTGTATATGGTTTATTCATTGCTGCATTTTAACAACCCTTTTCTTCTTTAAAACAAATTATTTATTACAAATAAATGTATTGCATACGAAATCTGTCAAGGCTGACAATATGTAACTTAAAAATATTGCTCTTCGTAGCGGGTTGAATTTTCATAAAGAATGATCTCACGATAATAAATACGTATGAACTCATTTTGCATTTCAATAGTTTACCAGCTCATTATCATTTCAATAATTAAAATAATAAACTAATAATTCTAAACAGAAGAGTGAAAAAAAAATCCTTCATAAATTTAGATGTCAGAAGTTCCAGATTGTTTTGGGCTTCACATCTGCCATATTAATGATTTAGGTTACCAGGAAAGAGTCAAGCGATTTGATAGAAATGAATTATGAAAATGGGCCGTTTAATGAGTATTTACTTACTGTTATAATCTTTATCGTTTTCATGTACACGAGATATGCAAAGAAAAAGTAACAAGGCTTGTAATCATCAAACAATTTGAACTCGAATTTGAAATTTTGATTAATCTCCATGTTTCAAACATCTCCGAGTCCGAACAACACGTTTTTGAAATTTTGCATGTCTGTCTGTGAACAAAACAATTCAAAAATACCTTTAGCTGAACAAATGAAATTTGTAGAATTTTATCAAATCTCCAATGAGATTCATTCAGAAGAAGTCCGACTGTCCTAGCTCAACAATTATAAAGCGTACAGAGCTGTAGGAAATTTGATGAACAAAATTAACTTTTAAAATAATACATCTATATCGAATTTTGCAAAAAAATCCTCTTATGACTATAATTGTAGTTCTAAGTTAAAAGGCGTCCAAAACACATTCACTTTTCGGTTATTTATACAGTAATCGCATATCAAAAATTATTCTCTTCCCTCAAAAAAAAAAAAAAAAAAAAAAAAAACTTCCGAAGATCAGGCACTAGGGTCAGTAAAAGTTATTCACACCAATCTATATTTCTAAATATTGTTTACCAATGCAAAGCAAAGCCCTCACCCAAGCTCCACGAATTTATGCTGAAAGAGGGGATAACAATTTCACTAAACAATATTTGAGAAGGCTTTCAGAAGACCACCTCAGCTGGTATTATACAATGTATTTTCTTAAGTCTCTATACTATATTTTTATTGACAAATCGGAAGGCGAAAGATTTCTTTTTTCCTAAGTTAATGAGATATCTGCAATCGTTATAAAAAAAGCAACTGAAATCGCAGTATCCTGGGAGAGTTAATTCAATAAAAATGGTGTCACATTTTAAAACTATGCTAGTGAAATTTGGGAACGAGCCATGTAATTTTAACTATGTCCAGACAACGTGGATGATATATGCTTGTATCGCAATCCTTCAAACTTCAACATGAGAGTCATAGTGAGCTTACAGGATCGAAACTTGATTCCATAAAATATCCTCTATGTATCAGGGGGCGGAGCATTAAAAAAAAAACGTAAAATCTGTTGCATATGATTAAGCATTCATTAATAGATAATATATTCGGAATTAACCGGGATGATAATTAATCAAACATTATGCAATTGGAAAATAGCCCCTATTTTAAGAATTACGTATTATTGTGTGATTGATTTCATCGCATAACAGACCTTTTATAATGCAATAAGCAAGTTTGAAAAAGGAACAAAATATATAAGTTTTTTTGTCATGTTTTGCAAAAGTTTTTATGTTTTAAAATCCTTACTTTGCAGTTGATTTCAAATTATACAGTTGTGTCCAGTGATTGATATAAAGAGTTTGATTTTGTGCTAATTCCTTGAATGTTTCTAAAAAATCATTTCTTAAATCAACAAAAGCAGCACGATCAGAAAGTTTGAAATGCTCACTTTCTAGTTCACCCCTTTATACACAAAGTGTTTGAATGCATATGACACTCAAAGAAGTAATAGGTTTAAATCGTTTTGGAAATGGTTTATGCAAATATCACAGGCATAACACAAAGTTGTAGTTTAATGAAATAAGGTAGGAAATTTGTGGGGCGGATCTTGCAACCATAGAATTAACCAATTTTACCATCTCCAGACAAAGCAACGATGTTTTCTCTTGCACATTTCGGTTTATAATGCGAGCCGAGATTACGATAATCTTCTGAGAATTCTTGACCGACCTTTCAGGCAAAAGGATGTTTTTCCCATCTTGAATACTGCTTTTGACTCATTTGTAAATCAATTTTATCAACTGTAATCATAAGTAAATTGTCTCATTGCGCGTTTTCTTATCTGATTATTTTCACTCTACTGTAATTTAAGAAAAAGGAAAATTGTTGAAAGTGCAGAGATGATGGACAATCAAGTATTATATTTTCCGTAAATGTTTTGTATTCGGAGGTAAAAATATTTTGAGAAAAATTAAAAATTTAGACATTTTAGTGTTTAAGTTATTTGTTATGTTGCACTGTGAATAAACTGTTTTGTAAAAGCTATGATTGTTCCACTTTTTTTGTTCATTTTTGCAGTTCTGTTTTCAAAAATAAACACCAACTTATTCAACTTTCTAAAAATTTTGTTACCTGTGACGTGGGAAATTTGTAGAATAAATTCCGGCATTTTAATATCATATCATAGTGTGTTAGGTACGAGGTCATTGAAAACAAAAAACTTATAAATGCTAAGAACAAAAATGGTTCGGATATTTCAGGACCTGAATGATTTTCAAAGTATTAATTGAAATTTGTGGGTTTTTAAGGAATCCAGTAAAAAGTCTGAATTAGTGTAACAGTTATTTATTTTCAAGTTATGTTACACACAGACAATTTACATGCAAAAGTTTGGAATTATTTTAAGATATATGAACATAGATCAAAGCATACAGCACATGCCATCGCTTGACCTGAACTGAGTCATAACGTTACAAGACTTCAGAGGGCGCTGTTTCTGACATCATCCTAGTCAGTTATGGTTTGTATTAACAAGAGAGGCTACTATGTATGTGCAATTTTAATAGTTGTTAGTAATATTTTATTTTAAATTTGCAGATATCACTTGATGTTTCAAATCTGTGTTAAAAATGAAATATATTTCAAGGTTATTAATCCATATTATTTTCTCGTGATGTTTGAAATAATTTTCTCCTGTTGGAATTATTTGTTAACGAAAAAAAAAAAAAAAAAAAAAAATGGGAAAAATGGAAAAATAAAATAAGCTTCAGAATATTTCATTTTTATAGTTATTCATTCATTGCGGCTTGATTATTATTTCAATCAATTAAATTTAACAATTTTTCAAATATTCTGCGAAATTATCTCTATATAAGAAAGTGTAATATCCGATACTTTATTTGCTTATTATGAAATCTGAACTCTCCACCTTTTTATTTTTATTTATAAACTTCACGTGACTATTCCAAAGTGCAACAATAAGTGCTTGGAATTCCTTAATAGATATTTTTTTGATTTAAGACCGACATATGGCAATAGCAGTACTAAAATTAGATTTAACGTTGGAAACTTGGGAAAATGACTGCTGCATGAGTAGTTCTACCATTAAAAGTACTATCAAAATCTATATTTTTCACATTGTGAAAAATATATTGGTAAAAAGGGATTTTGATATTTATTGCAGAATTATTCTAATGTGTCTTTTGTCACTAGGACATTGTTTAATTCATAATGTAACCATTTGGCATGCTAATTTTTTTTTAATTTCACGAAGAAAATATTTAAATAATTTTTATTAATTTTTCTAAATTTACGCAGTTATTCAAAGCATACATATATTTTTTCCAATAAATAAATAAAAAGTCATGCATTCTAGAGTTAGAACCATGAAGACATTTTCTGAACATTATTTTTAGAATGAAATTAACTCAATATTTGTCATGTTAGGTGGTCATAATTATGTAGAACGCATTTCTTTTTTAAATTTTCACTTCAAAGTTACAAAGTTATATAATTCAAAGAAAGAAGGGGGAGAAAAAAACAAGCGAGAAATAGTTCTAATTCCAAAAGCGACCATGAAACAAAAAGTACAGCGTCGCCGTCCCTTTCTACAATGGCGACATCGCGTGCTATGATACTAGCCCAAAATCCACACGCGCAATGCTGCGTGAACTTTATTTGATTGCGACTTAGTTGGCCTCATGAGAGACACTTTGGTGTGCATAACAGTATACACGCTGGGCGGCAATATTGTGGTTTTTCCCCCGAAAACGCAATTTGTTGCCTGTATTCATTGTGTCGTGAACACAGGTTATGTTTGAACTACGAAGGTTTTGACAGTTAAAGTGTGAATTGATTTTTCTTAATTTGCTTAATTCTGTGTTACTTCATTTAAGGGACATTTATAGTTCATATATCATAAAGAAAATGTCCGTCTTTTTGTTTCAAAGCAGAATGAAAAAATCGTTTAAATTATTCCTCATTTTAAGAACTCAAAACATCTTTTTTTTTTTTTAATCTGTACAAATTTATCTATACTACTTGTTGCATAACCTAGAAATTTATTTCATTTAAATATAGATATAAACACACATAAATGAATCGGTGATTTGAAGAAAGGGAAAAATGCAAACACTATTTTTGAAGAGAAATAAACTTCCTAGATTTCTTATTTCTCATTTTCTTCACAATTTTTTGTTATAGCTAACACGGACATTTAGGATAACACACGTTTGGGGCAAAACAATTCGTATAGATTTTTTTTTTTTTTTTTTTTTGCATTCATACATTTTCATAAGCTGTTTCTTTAAATGTACTTTATCGGATGTTGATTTCCAATGTAATCTTCTAATTTCTTATATATCAAATTCATCTCGCCATTCTTAGGGAAAACTTATAAGATGATGTGTTATAAAAGTTAAAGAAAAAAAAGCAGCAATTTGTGTATATAATTTTGATGTCCCGTGAATGGATTAAATTATTTTCTACATCATTCTTAGAGAGAGAAAATACAACTAATCTAAAAAGTTCACTTCAAAAATAATAATCTTTTTAATATAATTCAGTTGTATTCAATCGGTCTCAATTTCTCAAAAACTATTTGGTAAATTATAATTCATTGAAACAACATTATCTAATGCTTCACCAATTTGTTACGGAATTGGAAAAAAGAAAAGAAAAAAAAATTGAAATACATCAATTAATTGATGTTTATATTCCTCAATTTCCAGATACCATAACAAAATATGAATCAAACAATACTTCTTAATAATTATAGCTCTGATATGATTTTATTAAAATGAGAGAATGTTTATTAAATGTTTTATCAAAATATGTATTAAATGTTTATTAAAATATCACTTAGAAAGGATTAAGAAACTTTGGTTTATATGAAACTGAAACATTTTTTTTTCAGTTTCATATAACAACATAACGAAATAAACAAAACAAATCGTTTTCATAAACAAAAATGAAATTTTTGAAATTTAAATTTGATTTCTTATAAAGCCTTTTTATATTTTAGTAGTGGCAGTTATTCATTAGTTTATTCTTCTATTATGTCCTGAAGCAATTAAATAATAAAACAATATTTTCATGTTCAAAATTAGAAAGAGTTGTCCAGTGTGAAAATCGATACGATATTCAATTCTATAAAGCATAAAAAAAATGTAATGCATTTGTAAGTAATTTACACATTATTCGCCTCTGTTATACATTTTTGTCACTGCATTTAAAACTAGCAATGAAAAAATTTTTCAGACCTTCCCAAATTTAGCTCTGACACGACAATGTTTAATTTGAAATCTCACACTCCGTAATACACATGCTTCATCGCAAGCGGCCTTGAAAGCCGTTTCACACAAATCGGCAGTCGAGTCCGAGCAAGCCAACCACATATTTAATATGGAAAACAGATCACTTCCTTGGGCAAATAAAATGGCGACACTGTGTGCATATTAGCGGGGGTTTCTGGTTCACGCGATGACCGCCGACATCACGGCATTTGTGGATTAGGTTTTTTTGCTCGCAGACTAAAGTATACTTACGCGGACCATTCCTACCTATTTATACACAAACGCTACGCATGTATTTATAGGCAGAAATTACAGGTTTCAGGCAAAGTTGAGTGTAACTTGCAGTAGCTAGACTCTTTGTATACATTTCGATATTTCTAAGCTGCCGTGTGATATGCTTTTTGCGTGAAGTTGTCGGGACTGCCTCTCAAAACATAATAAAAACTAGAGAGCTCTCATAATAAAATTTGTAGATTATTGTTATGAAGCAGTCAGAATTATAGTTCGGAGAAAAGTAAATAGAGTAAGGGATCTTTAATTTAGAAGTATTAATGGTAATTGTTATTGGCATTAAGTAAGTTGTATTTGAATTTTTGATTAGATTTATTTTATGTTTATTTATGCATTTGAGGTTGGATATGCTGCGCGTACTTTTTTTTTTAAGTCAGCGTACTACAAACTTTTTAAAAAAATCTGAATAAGGGTTCTATAAAACTAAATAACATTCCAATATTCGAGAGGTAAGATTTAGTGGTTTGGCGTTATCTCGAATCCGTATTGAAATGTTACACATGTTGAAAACGCAGCTCTAAATTTATTGTATCTCATGGGAAAAAAAGTTTTCATGCTGGTATAGTGAGAAAGATCGGAAAGGGATATCTAGTTCAGATGCTGCCATTGTCATCTCACGACCACCACGGTGGTTTCGGCTCCAGAACATGAGCCCTGGTTCGAAATTGCAGATTTTATTGAAGATCCGCTTTGCACTTTAACACACTGACTGCCGGAGTACGCGCCTGTGCGTTACAGATAATACGCAATTGTACCAAACCATCTATTTTGTTAGCTGACCCCTTCTCTACTATAGTAAAGAGATAGCAAAGAAGGGGACATCTAATTCTATAGATGACCAGAACACCAGGTGTGGGTTGTGGCAGCGAATGTTTTAATAATACTGATGAATAATATTTGTAAAATACTGATGAAATTTTGTCAAAAGTCTTTCTGCTGATGTTGGGGAGGTGTCATCTTCATTTGTCATTGCCATCTGACCATGAATTAGAATTACTTGGTTCTTCCTAAAGAAGGCTAGTTGTTTCAAAATAAGATATTTATATAATGGCATACTGACCAGAGGACATGGAGAGTATATATGCTCAGGGTTTACAACTCAAAAAAACTTCATGAAGATAAAACTCCACTGCATTTATGCCAATACGATGAGGTGAAAGGATGAGAATGCAAAAAAATAAAATCGTACCTTGGTCATTATTTACTTTTGTTAAACAATTGATAGCAATAGGGTTGAAATAATTACATTAAGTCCCGGATACCCCTGACATCTGCTGCGCCACTGATTTTATAGAGCTGAAAAATTGATCAGATGAGAATAGTCCAATTTAGAGATTTAAGTACACCATTGTAAGATTTCTAAACGAGATGTTAAGCTTTGACAGAGGAATCGTAGCTGTGAGTCACAATCAACACTCTTATATTATGGTATTCTTGGAGAAAGGTTCAAATCTGGCAGCAAGCTCTGAATAATGAGGTATTCTGACACAGTTATTTTTATACAATATAGTCTAAAGAAACTTATATAATTTATTTAGCAATCATTCGAGTTTGGGACCCGATTCCACCGAACGACCACCATATAAGCAGATCTGGTAAACGTTAAATTAGACGGCGTCAAATGTCCTCCCTTTGGTGAGATTAAGTTTGGAGAGAAAGTGCTAGCTCATGTGTCGTTCTCGTCATTTGACCGTGGTTAAAAGTTACAAGGTCCATTCCAAAATTGCCCTAATGTTACTTTAAAACCGGGCATAACTAATCTATGCTGGTTCTTTGATTAATGTAAACTTGTTTCACAATCCATCTCTCTTCACATTCACTAAATGTCCTTTGAAGCTCAGATTTTTGCATTTTTTTAGTCCTATTTGCTTTCTTTAATTTTTGAATAATATTAAAAACAGTTAATTATTGAGCTTCAAATTTTTTCCTACATAGCAAAACAATCATAGCTCTGCAATGATTTTCCATTTTTCTAATGACTTGTTACCAGATTTTGCATATCAAACAAATGATCTTTGTTTATCGCCATCGTTCCATGCAAAACATTTTTTACTGATACTTTGTGCTTAATACTATAGTCTAAATAAATTGTAGTACATTAAATTTCATTGATACTATATACATATTTCTTAAATTTTTCATTGTAAAAGTGTCCCAATACTTTTTTGATAATTGTTTACGTTTAAATTGTATTTAAATGGCCTAGATCAAATTGTAGCTCTAAAATTGTAAGAAAATTTTCCATATGTATGGTATGCCGGATTAAAAATATTTCTTGGTCCTTTTTGTTTTTGTTTTAATGCAAATGATATTTTTATAAACAGATTTGCACATTATGATACCGATTGTCCCAATACTTTTTGAGTGTCTATAAACAGTGATTAGAAAAAACCTCAAACAATAGATAATCTAGAGTGCAATAAGGGAGTGAAGACAAAAATTACTGTTCAGACCTTGCAACATGGCAATTACATTAGAGCCCAATGTTGTATGTTTATTAGCTGGACTAACAAATATACATTCCCAATATTCTATGTAGTAATTATTTTTTTCTTATTTGAAATTTCGGGATCGTCATTCGTTGTTTAGCTTATTAATGCAAAGCCATTGAAAAGAACCATTGAAAGAATTGCATCTCGTTATTTACATTTTATCATTAATTTTTATCTAAATCATCTATGTCATTTCTGTTTTGCTTTTAATTCTATCGCATGCAATAACGGATCTGATGCTCGAATCGAATTTTTTTTTTTAGTTTTAAAATTCTGCAATTAAGTCATTTTAAGTGCAAAAATCCCTTCAATACCTCAAATGCCTCTTATATTATTGTAAGAATTGAAATAAAAATAAATGTCCCATATAAGATGTATCATATAATTAACAAATTAAATAACATTCCCAGGCCAAAAGATTAATGACCGTTTATTCTTCTAAGTATCATCAATCAATTTACTGTCTCTGATATTAAGCATACAAAAGGAAATTATTATAGTTATTTAAATGTTCGATCTCGAGACATTTTATGCTTTTATTTTTCTTTTTAAAAATTATTTTTGGAATGATGCCTGTGACTGAGTGCAATAACTTTAAAAAAAATTAAAAAGTGGATGAATAAAATTAGGTGCATAGGGTTTGTTCTAAAACTAATAGATCTATTTCGTCCTGTCTATATACATGTTAAATATCTGCTATTTATGCTTATGTGAACACTATAAACATATCAAGCTACATGAATAAAATTTACTATGTAATCTGGACATTAAAATTGTAAATCTTAGCCATAAAATTGTAATCTTAGCCTTTCTTAAGACGAAAACCACGGATGAATTGACTTTGTTTTGTTAATCTGCACGGGAACTTTTAATTGGAAAATTGTAAAAAGCTGTAGTTAAAAATATTTTGGATGCATACACTAAGTAAATAGGATCTCTAGTTCTAAATAATAAAGACGAATGTATGTGTGATGTACAAACCAAACTGTTGATTTAGAGCTACTAAATTTTGTACATTATATATATGGGAAAGTAAAGATGTGCGAGAAATATTTATATATTGGAAAAAAAGACAAGCGATTTTTTTTTTGAAATTTTAATTAAAAAATAGGCCAAATTTTGGTTTTTTTTTCTTCTTTTTTCTGCACATATTGCATATAAATGTATTTAAAATATTGCACATAAATAAATTTGTTTCAAATTTTTGTAATAATCTTGCACATATTGCCTAAGTGTTGGCATTTTTTTAAGTATATTTTTCTTATCTCCAACAATATATTATATTGCTGCCCTGAAATTCAAATAATTTCATCAAAGATTTTATCGCACAATGACCCCCCCCCCCCTCCCAATGCTGAAAGCTAAAATTAAGGATTTTATTTAATATCTGAGTGGTTTACAAGGCGACTCATGTAAGAGACTATAAAAGTGAGGCAAGAAGCTTCAAAAAAGTAAAGTTAAAATCGCTGTATTTTAACTTTACTTTCCCATATATATAATGTACCAAATTTAGTAGTACTAAATCAACAGTTTTGTTTGTACATTACACACAGATTCGTCTTAATTATTTAGATATTATTTATTATTATTTATAAATCGCCCATTAAGTTTACTGAGTGGTTTACAAGACGTTTTAATAACACTGATGTCATGGGACTAGTCTCCATTAGAAAGGTTCATAATCAAGATTACTAAAATAGCACGCCTTTAATCTCTGATAATTTGATGGAATTATGTACATAATATAATATCTAAACGATTTAACTGAAAATGTATAAATAATGTACTCGGCGAAACAGATAGTTACTACTGGTGACTAGATTCCTAGATCTACTCTTAGGAATTGTTTAATTAACCATGAAAATTTATTTTTATTATTACCCAGAAATATGTGTACGAGTGCATATTTATAATACCATTATAAAGCATTTGGAGTAGCAAATACCCAATAAAAACCAATGAAAACACATCGCTTAATAACAGTTGTGCCATATAAAAGGTTAAAAAATTCATCATGCAAGATGAATCTAATTTAGACTAGACATCAAAATCATCCTATATGTAAATTTTTAACCTAATTTGTGATAAGATAAAGATATCGAATGTGTATGTTTTCAAATCTCTTAACTGCACTAAAAAGTTGCACATTACTTAATATCTCTTCTTTTAAGCCACATCATAAATATATAAGAACGCACATCGTTTTTTTTATCGATTTTCTGGCATTTTGCACCTTAAAGCTCAAAATAATTATTACAATGCATTAAAATTATTCACAGAATACATCATAATTAAAAGAAAAAAATTTATAATCTCAATCGGAAAAAAAAAGAAAAAAAAAAAAAAGAGACGGAAAATAAAGTCATCAATTTTTTTCACCCACTTACTCCTCTTTGCTATTTTACCCAGGTGCATCACGTTGCCCAATTACAGACTCGTCGCCGGATCTTTTGTATCCATCTTTGAACCGTGCAGGGAAAGACATCGAAGGAAAAATTTAACTCTTTGATGGACAACTGCTGTCACGTCCACGGATGATGGTCTTTCAAATTCCGGAAGCCGCTATAAAATGATAGTAATTGAAGAGCATCCATGACTTTGTTAGTTGGGTGCCAGAATTGTTACAAATTGAAGTGGTGAAAGGTCACAAAAAAAAAAGATACTTGAAAAGCCATTGTGTTGCCTTTCGTACACATAATAAAATGTAACTTGATGAGATTGAGATACTCTTTTATAGATATCGATGAAATGCCATAGAGGAAATGTTGGTGGTTATAGGAATAAAAATACTTTCGAAATAAGGTCTTTGGTGATGCTATTTATGGTGCATTAAAAATACATTAACCAACTTGTAGCTTTGTCTTATGAAAGTTGACGGTTCTATTTCAATTTGGATCCTAGACTTAATTAGGTGCTGTTTAATTTAATGTTCATTTAAAAGGTTAATGTTCATTTTTTAAAAATACCCGATATGAATGATTGTTGATCATATTTATGTTGGTGAGAGGTGAATCATGGTAAAATTTGAATGGCATGTTTCGATATTAATGCTCAAGGCTTTTGTATACAAGAAACTGATTTGATCTTCACAATCTGCAGAGATATAATTGTTGGTCTTATTCGCCGGTTAAATTCTTTAAAAGATAAACAATTTCTTTGACTATCAAACAAAATTAATTTGTGGTCTCAGTTTATCTATTATGTATAAATAGGTATCAGAATGTATATTATGCGTTTTAAGCCAAAAGTACGCGCATAACTCAGTATTCTCGAATTCGTTCCAGCAAAGTGCTAAAAAGATAGTTACTTCGAAAATATTTAATTTCTCAAAATTAAATAAGGATAAGACATATTAGACTGCTGGCGTCCTGGCATAGGGGTAGCGCGTCTTCCTGGGCGTCCTGGGTTGAGTCCCGGTTCATGCATGGTTGTTCTTAATCTGTGTTGTGTGAATGTGCCCCCCCCCCTGTAAAAAGGGGTTGTGCAAGCGAATGTGTGTTTCATCTTCATATGAGCTAGAAATCAGACTTTTGCCCTCTTAGGGGTCTTGTGCTTAGGGGTCTTTATCCTGAGAAGCTACTGCACCCCCTTTCCATGGTAACGCGGACATGACATCATCATCATCACATATTAGACTAGATAAGGAAAGATTGGGATAGCTGGTATCTTATCCTTAAATAACTTCTTTCCATCCTTTAAACTGCAAGCAATCCAACCTATATATTCTGATTTTGTAACCGCCCCCCCCCAAAAAAAAGACAAAAGCAATCAACTTCATTCATACGTTCTATATAAAAGTCATATTTCTGTTTGTGAATTAGTTATTTTAAACGTTGTTTATCTATTGTATCTTCTATAACGAGCTAGTAAATTATTTTGAGACATGTCTATACTTATAAAATTTTTATGTAATGCAAAGAATGTGTTTGTAAACAAAAATTAAATGGATTTTCCGATAATAGAAAGATTAATAAAATAAAATGAAATATTAATATCATAGTCCTTATTTTCTCTGTACCTTATAAAATATAAAACAAGAATTTCATTGCTTACCTATCCTTTTGTTTCGAAAATTATTATAATTGTAGATTGGTGTATTTACAGGAATTGATTCCCAAATGCAAATTGCGTCGTATATTTATCATAAATGGTAATTCATTCACTTCTCCAAATAATGTAGCAAGTTATAAATTATTATTCGCTCAAATTTCTTGATCAAACTACATATACATTCTGTTTTCAAGCTAATTATTTCAAACTGTGTCATATTTATACTATTCGATACAGTTTTTTTTTTTTCTTAAACCCATATAAGATGAAATATTCTGGTAAACTTAAAAAAATAAGTTTTATGTTTCAGATTGTCATTTTGGCTTAGTTACTGTAAATTTACAATCTGTAATCCGATTCCCTATGTGTCAAATAAACGTTCCTGTTTTTGCATATTACAAATAATCGGTCCTTTTGTCATTTAATTATTTATTACATCACACATATTTTGCGAATACTGAGCAACAAGGATTCAACATATAAAATCATAAACATATAGGTAATAATTCCAGATCCGTTTAAATTAACACTATTAGTTATCGATTCGAAACTCAATCGGCCGTGCTTTTTATCCAAACTGAATATATTCCCGATCGTATAGGGAAGACGCTAGTAAGATTTTTCCTTTTTAGGGACTACTAGGGTCCAAATCCCCACACACTAATCATTTGTTATGGATTTGTTTTAGTCATTTTCTCCACTGAAAATCCTTAGATTTGCCATCAATGAGCAAACGAACTTTGTCACTAATTGAAAACTGCACAATTTCTACTGTTCCTAAAGGATAATACTCAGCTACTTTATTTCAGTATACTGGATGCTTTGAGGGAGAGTTTCGGATTTGAGATATAATTGCATGGAAAAAAATTGTCATGTAAATACTCCTAGAGCACATCAAACCTGCTGTCAAGCATCAAACGCCTGGTGTGTTCAGAAATTTAAAGAGATATATCTCGAGTGTCTCATCAAAATTAAAAGTTCTCTCTCCAAATATTTTTTTAAATAGTTCTAATACTGTATGTTAATCTAGTAAAATAAATTTTGTCCTTTTATCCTATCCACAAAGAAATTAGCCATTTAAACTGATTATTGATATTTTATTAGTTTGACTTTATTCTATTTTTTGTTTTACAAATGGAATAAAATGCATAATAATCGGAAGCTGCTAATATTTTAATATTTTTTAATTAGCTATTGCGACTAATAATTGGAAGATTACTAAAATTGTTCCGAACTAATATTTATTAGCCCATCTTAAATAATAACAAATATTTATGGATTATTATGGATAAAATTTAAAAACACCCCTCTTGCTGAAAAAAAATCCATGATAAATCATTTCAAAAACACATTTAAGAATAAATGTAAGAAATAACTCATTCATTTTCCATAAATCAGTTTAGCAGCCAAGTCAGAAACCAATTTTGTATTATTTATTTTAAAATTTTCGAAAAAGCGATTAAATATTCAGAAAAAAAAGCATAAATATAGTTATTTATGCTTTTTTTCTGAATAATTTTTAATAAATACAGTTATTTATGCTTTTTTCTGAATATTTATTCGCATTTATGAAAATTTTAAAGTAAATAATACAAAATTGGTTTCTGACTTGGCTGCTAAACTGATTTATGGAAAATTAATGAATTATTTCTTGCATTTAATATTCATAAATGTTATCATTCATGTTAGTTTTATTTATATTTAAGACATAATTTCATTATTATTATTCTTGAATTTCTCCCATATCTTTACTGCATTAGTTTCAAGACATGAATTTGTTTATTTATGTTTGTTAAATGACCCATGATGGAAGATAGTGAAAAATTATGTTTAAATATTTATTTGTGCCAAAAAGGATTACATTTGGATATGTTGGTCAAGGCGAAATTGTTTACTGGAAACTTTGCACACAGTTTATTTATTTTAATTTCACATCCACCCCTAAAAAAAATCTGAAATGGCGTTCTGAAGAATTTGTCTTTCTTTTTCTACAGCATGTTCTTTCGTCTCTTTAAGTAAAAAGAGAATAAATATGTAATACAATTCTCGCAGTATGTTTTCTTGTGCTTTTACGAAAGGAGCGTCGTAACAATAAAATTTAAAAACACCCCTCTTGTTGAAAAAAATCCATGATAAATCACTTCAAAGCGATATCTTTTTGTGCGTCTCAACTGCAATCTCCATTCTTTTCCCCCCTTCTTAAGAAATCTGCATAAAATCTAACGCACGAGAAAACAGAACTGAAAAGAGAAAAGGCGGGGAAAAAAAGCTAGTCCATTTTTTAAGCTGGGGAGGAGGGGGGGGGGGGCTGAGAGAATTCTTTTATGTTCATGTGTAGCAATGGTGGTGGCTTTTATGACAACTAAAACGCACTGTTCATTTAACACCAATACTGGATTTTTACGAGATTAGAAGTACTTTTTCAAAGATACAGTGGGATAAGTGCCAGATTTAAAGCATTTTAATAGACTTACGTCAATTGCGTTTTTCAATTTCTTTTTTCTTACTGAAGTATAAATGTAAACATTTAGAACCCGCACTAATACATACGAACCTATTGTATTGTTTATTACATTAAAAAGAATTTTGCTTTTGAGTTTTAATGTCCTTTTTTTATATATATACAATGCCATCAAAAAGTTGTTTCAAAACAATAGCAATCATAAAATTACGTGCTTGTTATTTTCATGAGCTATATTTAAAATGCTTTGATAGTTGTAAAGAGAAGAAATTTAAAAATAGTGTAGTTATAATTCTAGAAGAAATATGATGCAATTTAGAATCAAATTATGTCTTGAAAATAATAGAAACCGACTTTTATAAAAACTACCGAAAATATTTTTGCAATCAGAATTGTCTGAAACCAGTTTCGGAATATAAATAGAAAGTAAAATTAAATGAGTATTTTTTTTTTTTGCCTTTATTTATTTTTTTAATGATAGTCAGATTTGGGGATAAAAAGAATTGTTATGATAAATACCGATATTAAAAAAAAACGCAAGAAGTATAAAATTCCCCTCATCTCTTTCTCTCTCTCTCTCTCTCTCCTTTTTTTTAATTTTTTTTTTTATTTTTATGATTTGCTTACCAAGAACGCTCAATATATCGAACTCAATGATTCTATAAGCATGCATTTAAACATTTTTACCTGAAACAGAAAGGGATATGAATTTGAATACTTTGGAATTGAAATTCACTTCTATTTTGTTTTGTTAATAATATATCTAAATATTGAGTGTTAAATTGCTTTTATTTCAGATGATGTGTTTTTTAATTATGAAACAAAAATGTAAATTTCTCGTTTTATTTTATTTCACTTTTTATTATTACTACCACGCAATAAGAAAGTAAAAAGTAATTTTAGTGAAGTCATAGATTATGAAAGCTTAACAACTAAAATTTTTCAGTCAAAGTAAATAAAAATAATAGAATGTAATATTGTCAGTACAGACGACAGTACAGACAATGATAAGCTTCAATACCTTTAATCTAACTCTACCCACGCACGTTTTGACATGCTCAGAGAATGCTTCAAGACGTTTCATTTGGTGAAAATAGAAATTTCTTTCAAATCATTTGCTAGTCTTTTAAACAGATTATCTGTCATTATCGCCTACATTATAACTCAAGTATTAAATACTACTTTATTAACAAAGTTATTTATCATTATTTTTATTACACAATATATTCTTGATGTCTTAGTAATTAAGGAATAGAATTTGATCTTATATATGCATAATTTTATTAAATATATGCAGTAAATCTAATGCAATAAAATTAGAATAACTAAGCTTTTCATTATATACATGATAACAAAAAAAAAAATTCTGTAAAATTTTATGCAGAATAATTTTTAACTGCTTCTTCGAATTGTGTGAAATTTTAAGTTTTCAGCAAATTCTGAAAAACAATTTTTTTTCAAAAAATTTTTAATAATTGATGTAAATTATTATTTATCTTATAATATCCTAATGATGTCTTGGATAGAACGTTAGTGAGGTGTGTATGTGTCAACAACAATGCGTGGACAACAAATAAGAAGATGTAACATCTTCAAGTTAGAAGTGCACCAGAACTTCTGCTAACTGAAATCTTAGAGTTGAGGTTCCTAATAAATTATACCAAATTATGGTATATTCAACCTTAAGAGAACCAATGTGCAAATTGTGTGTAGGCCAGGGCATCATTTACCCAAGGGCACCTAAAAATTTTCAATATTGTTTTTGTTTTAATTTGCTTTTCGTAAAAATTTAAGGTTCTAATCAAAGAATATATGTGCTTTGATTCTTAATTATTTTCTAAGGTAAATATTT
This sequence comes from Argiope bruennichi, assembly GCF_947563725.1. Taxonomy (NCBI): domain Eukaryota; kingdom Metazoa; phylum Arthropoda; class Arachnida; order Araneae; family Araneidae; genus Argiope; species Argiope bruennichi. The sequence goes on from NC_079152.1 coordinate 85,153,916, forward strand.
TCTTTGGTCTGTATGCGTTCGAACTCCCTAGTTATTAATCTATTGAGGGTCAAATTATTTTAGTCCAGAATGCTCAAATTTCTTAAGATGGTATTACGGATGTCAGGAAACCATTTAAGGGTATATGAAATTAATGATAGAGAAAAATACAAAAGATAAAAAATTGAAATATAAACGCAAAAGATATAGAATCCCCCCCCCCCATGCATATGTGAAAAGTGAAAATTATGCAAGCTTTACTTTCAATCCAGTTTTCCTTTATTTGGAAAAGGCACTAACTCTATCATTGAAAATATAATAAAATGTAAAATCAATACAAATTTTATTCTTTATTTCGAGTCCTTGATCTCTTAAGCTAATCTAGGTCCCCCTAATACAATAGTGTTTTTTTTTTTTTTTTCTTTTTTTTTTTGAAAACGGGTGGTAGATTGAAAGAAGTACTAAAAGAAGAAATGTCAAATCAATGCATACAAAAGTTAAAAAGGACATGGAAACCTCTGGTTAAAAGAGAAGTGTGTAGAAATACTTTTATTCCTGATTGAATTAATTTTGCATTTAAATGTATAAAATATATTTTTAATGTACAAAATATTTAAAAAAAAAAAAAAAGAGGAAGCAGTCGATTTTCAGAAAATAGAAATATAAAAATAAATGCTTTGTTACCTTTTTTTTTTTTTTCATTTTCACGTATACGAAGCACAGAGAAAGTATTCAAACACTTTCAAGTAGAAACAAACTTGATAACTTAAAAATAGAAAGAGTTAGATTTATAAAATTTGAACACTGATGTACCATTCTAAAATATAGATTCTTATCAAATGTTGAATCAGATATCTCAGGAGATTAACCATCTGTAAATACAATAACTCTCATAAACTCAATGACTTAAATCAGGGAAATTCGGCACGTGATCTTGTGACCACAGTTGTAGTTCTCCATCAAGTTTTCGTTTCAATCGACAGGAAAAAGGGGATCCAAAATTTATACTTGTGTGGCAGATTCAGTAAAAATGTTAGATTCGCACCAAGAATCGCATATTTCGCAGCAGTTGTTTGCTAATGCCATGCAAGACATTTGCGAGCTTGAGAATCAACAATTATATGCTGGGGGGTTAGGGACCTTTATTAGAGAATATGTGAGAAAGTTTTGGGAAACCACTCCAACTGATTTTTCTGCTGGAATGGTCTCTTGATCTAAAGTTTTCAGTAATACTCAAATGTAATTCTCAAGCAGGGAGCCCAGAATTTTTTTAAATGATGCTGGTTGATATGTAATTTCTTAGGAAAACAAATTCTAGCGGCCATTCAACTTATAGATTTAATTTCGGAGGTTCTCTAAAATCAACAGATGAATGGACATTCCATAGTAATTTGCTGCATGACAAAACAAAATACTCACTTAAATATGTATTGCTATATGACAATCTGGAATTTGCTTCTGGATATTATCCTCACTCTCTGTAATAAAGAAGGAAATTGCTTTGAATAGAGCATGTTGTATAGAACTTTATTACCATATTTATTCTGTATTAGCTGCCTTTGGCGACCAGTTAGTTCACCAATAATATTGTATGAGAGTATTTCAATTAAATACCTTATAAATGAGTTGATGCTAATGAATTCCTGCACAAAGTATTTTAAGCATCAGATTGTGGTATGCATTAGGGCAATGTGATTTAAATAACCTTACACCTGTTTTGCTTAATATGTATATGAACATTCCTAATCAAGTCGAAATTTGATATCATAAGGTCCTTAAAAACGAAATTGTCTTGACAATCAATCTTGTTAATTGTGTATTGCCTTTCGTGGTACTGAAACTTCACTTTCAGTCAGTAAACTGCGCAAATAATAAACAAAAATATTCTTTTTTCAAAAATGCAAGAATATCATGAAATTAATTACGTGATGAATCAATAAAAGTGGCGTTTTATTTTCCGTCAATGATATGCCTTGTTCAACATTATATATAAAAAAATATTTTTATACATAAAAAATAAACGAAAAAAATATTTTTTAAAAATATCGAAATTTAAAAAGAAAAGAAAAAGCACGGCCGTTAAATTATTATTATTTTATTATTTTTGGTAAATCGGGATCGGATGTTGTGTATCTTCTCTACTTATGGTAAAAAATTTCAGTATTCTAAGTAGGGATTGCAATACCGGTATACCGGGATACCGAATACCGGTATTTTGAGCCATTTGTACAATTTCGTAATACCGGTATTCACAAGTTTAAATACCGGTTTTTCGGTATTTACTAGAAATTTTTAAAATTGTCTCCACTATATGTTCAGGTATCGCGAACATAGCAAAATAGTATACGTTTTTGTTTTTATGTCTTCATAACGGGCGAAATTAATTAGCTAATTAAGGGCTTAATTAATTGCTTAAATCTAAATTAGCGAAACATGGATTATCCCTGAAAGAAAATATTGTATCCTTAACGACTGATGGAGCAACAATTATGAAAAAAGTTGGAAAGTTGATTGGTGAAAATCAGCAGTTGTGCTATGCACATGGAATTCAATTAGGAGTAATAGATGCATTATACCGAAAAAATAAAGAACAGAAGAATCCAAATACTGTGGATATAGAAATTTCGGATTCCAAGTTTGAAAAGAGTGGGAGTGAGAGTGATATTGACAATGAAGATAATGACAATGTAATTGTTGAAGAAGATATTGCTAATGAGGATGAAATATTAATCTATCAAGAATTGCTTCCTATAATTTATACAGTTCGAAAAATTGTTAAGATATTTAAATGTTCCCCTATATAAAGTATATATTACTAAAATATATACTAACTGAAAATAAAATAGAATATATGTTAATATTAGATTCTAAAACACGTCGGAACAGTTTACTCCTAATCATGGAACGATTTTTGAAACTGGGAAATCCAATCAAAAAAGCAATAATGGACTTAAACCTGTAAATTAATTTTTCAGATAGTGAATTCGGCTTAATATCCAGAACTATATCAGCTCTACTTCCAATAAAACTGACTATTGAAGCATTATGTCGGAGAGATTTTAATTTATTAACAGCTAATGCAACAACAAAATTTCATGTTGCAGTCACTGAAAGAACAGCACACATCACTATCTGAAGAATTATATATTACATTGAAAAATCTCTCAGAAGAAAGGCATACCGAAATAGAAAATGTCTTATGGTATTTACATAATTATAATGATTTTAAAAATGAAAATGAAAAAGAAAAAAAAAGAAAAGAACCAATTCAAATCTGATTAAGTTTAGAGTAAATTTTCGTTAAATTGTTTATCCACAAACCTATCCACATTCGGAAGAAATCGGTTCAATTATCGAAGATTATGATGTCACTACTGTCGATAGTGAAAAGGAATTGTCTCTTGAACAAAAATTAGAATTAGCGATAAATAAAATTTCAACGAACCAAAAATACAATACAGAAATCAGTTATATCCAAAACCATCCGACGGGAAATCGATTTATTTGAAGATGAGGGATTTAGAGGTAAATACTTGGAAAAAGTATATCGCGCATTGCTAACAGTACCACCAACTACCGTAGATGCCGAAAGAGCGTTTTCGACAGCTGGTAATTTTTACACAAGATTACTTTTCAGGCTTAATGACAGTACAATTGATGAATTTTGTTTTTTAAGATCACATTTCAAAAATTTGTAATAGTACCACAGATTGAATAGTGATATTTACACTTTTTTTGTGATTTAAATAAATAAGATGTTTCTTTACTTTTTTGTGATTATATACTGTTATAATTTATAAGTTACAAAATATTTTTTGTGATAATTACACTCTCTAACAAAACTGGCAAATAAAACAAAGAAACGCCTGTGTTTTCTTTCTTTTTCTAAAATTTCTAATACCGGTATTAAAACCGGTATCCCGGTATTAAGATTTAAAAAATACCGAATACCGGTATTGAAATTTTGGTCCGGTATTGCAATCCCTAATTCTAAGGTTGTTCAGTATTGTATGATGTCTCCATGTAATTTTATTAAACTACTTCCTGATTTTAAAATCTTTAGGAGGAGAAAATGTTAAATATTTTAGAATTAACGGATTTTTTTTTAATTATGAGAAAATTACGCCTCCCAAATTTCTAATATTTCGGTTATCATTGCAATTTTTTGTATGTATTCATAGATATATTTGATATATTATGAAATGTTGCGATACTACACTGCCTTTAGGAACGAATTCCGTTCGAATGAAACTTAATAAGAAGCTTCACAGTCAAAAATATTTTTAATGACTTCTTTTGTCATGTTAGTATTTTCTGTTTTTATCGCTTTCATTTATAATCATGATAAATTTCGCACAGATAAATTAATTTAATTTTAAAAACATAAGAAGTAATGCCAAAATTTTTTCGCATATTTTCTGATAAAGCTGTTTTCCTCTTTCCTCATGTACATAAAATTAGAGATCTCGAGGAAAGTTGCGAAACAGTAAGCGCCATCAGATTTTAATTCTCCGAGTTCCGCACATGAAAATTGTGTACTTCACAATTTACAAAAGAAAAACCTGTAATTGCATATTAATTGTAAGAAATTCATGAACAACTGTCACGAAATATCGGTTTTCAACAAATTTTTTGGGTGATTAGGCGCAAGTACCAGAAAAAAGAATTTGTATTTTGACACTTTTATTTCAGTTGACTGAAGCCAAAATTTGACAAAGATTTGTAAGTGTTGTCACAAGATCAATTTCTAATTTCATTTACTTAAGTTGTTGAGTTTTTGAATTGAGTTGAATTACATGCGATTGCACACACCAACAGACGATTAACCAGTTAACGTACCTTCAAAATCTGATGCAAAATACTTTATATTCTAGAACTGCATACTAAATTTGATCCATCTAGCTTTTTACATTTTATAATTATTGTGTTCACTAGTAATCGGACAAGTAGCCTTGCTAGAATGGAAACACGAAATATCGATCCTTGGCAATTTTTTGATGATTAATTATTACCATACGGTTAATACATAAGTACTAGAAAATCGAATATTTATTTTTGGAAGCTTTTATTTCTGCCGACTCAAACTACGATTTGACACACTTAACACTTAAAATCACACCACACCACCATTTCTAAAGCTAATATGGCCGCTTTCCGGTTTGATAGTTGGACTTAATTAAAAAAAAATCACACAACAATCAATTTGAAGGAAACAAATTAATGACAAAATACGAAAACATATATAACATAACAAGAAATGATAAAAACTAGAATGAAGAATATCTGGAGTTCAATAAAACTGGAAGAATAACATGATAATGTACAAGTATGAGTGAAAATATAAAGGAATTATAAAAATTAGTTACTTGAGGAGGTTAAAGGATTTATTATGAATAAAATACGAGGTGTATTAAATGATACCCTAAAAAATTGATAAGAATAATCTAACTGTAACAGTTCTTCTTGATCAATTAGGAATCGAATCATGTTCGATTCTTTTTTTGGAAGAGGACTTTTTTGTACCAATTTTATTAAGGACTTTTTAAGGACTGTTTTATTAAGGACTTTTACTTTTTTGTACCAAAGACTTTCTAGTAAGGATGAATTTTCAGAGGTGTTATGAAAGAGTAAAAAGGGCAAGATGTCGTAAAGTGTATGGGATCGCCGACTTCTCCACAAGAGCAATAGTCATCTTCTGATAAATGGGAACGGTGAAGAAAAGAAGGGAATGGACCATGTCCTATTACAAACAGGATTTCTTCACGAGTCTAGGAGAGTGGTTGTCATTTTACTGTTTTGATGACTTTATAAACAGAACGACCCGTATTTCCATTATCCCAAAGATTTTGTCATTTTGCTACGATTTGACACCGAACTGAAATTGTATTCATAAGAACACATATCCAATTTCATTTACGAGACCGCGGTGGCCTGGTGGTAAAGTCTCGGCTTGTGAGCCGTAGGGTTTCAGGTTCGAGACCCGATTCCACCGAAGAACGGTCGTGTAAGGGGTTTGCTTCACGTTAAATCTGTCATACCAAACGTCCTCCCGCTGGTGTGGTGTGGATAGGGGGTGCCAGCTCAGGTGTCGTCCCCGTCATCTGACCACGGTTTAAAATTACGAGGTCCGTCCCAAAATAGCCCTAGTGTTGCTTTACAACGGGACGTTAATATAACTAAACTAATCTAAAACTAAACCAATTTCATTTACCTAAGTAGTTGAGTTTGTCTGTTTTGCGTTTATTTGCAACCCATTGCACACACCAACAGACGGTTAACTAGTTAACGGATCTTCAAAATATGATGCAAAAAATACATTTTACCTGATAGAAATGCGTGCTAAATTTTATCCATCTAGATTTTTACGTTTTGTAGTTATCGTGTTCACTTATTCTTGGACAGGCAGCTGTTTCGTATGGAGTTTGTTCAAAGCTTGACAGAAGTTTACAAATTGTGCATATAGACCATGTACCAAATTTCATCCACCTAGCTATAAAAGCGATTTTGAGTTATCGTGTTCACAGACAGGCATAGTTCCAAAAAGGAGTTTTTGTGATTCAGGGCGGTTTGAAACGTGGAGATTTTTCCAAATTCCGAGTTCGAATTTTTTGACGATTACAATACTCTATATATTTCATATATGAGAAACTAAATATACACATAAAAATGTGTATATTTTCTTTCAACGTGAATTATTAAATTGAACGTGAATTATTGATTAATTTTTGCAAATAAGATCTTTCATTTATGTAGTTTTATAAAGCAGCGAAAAGAAAATAAAGTATGTGTGTTTACGGACGAAAAAAAAAAAAAAAAAAATCAGAATTTAAGTTTAAAGTTTTCAGCAGTTGTACAATTTTATATTAAGGATTACAAGCTAAATGTTCACCCTGCGATGTTTTTGTTCATAACATACAAATACTTAATTCTAAAATAAATTTATAGTCTAAATTAAAGAAAAATGTCCAAAAATCTAATTTTTCGAAATCACACTAATTTCCTAAATATGTTTTACGAAACAGTAAAAAGTGTAACATAATTGAACGGTATGTGCTAATGTTATAGAAGAAAATTTTATTCAAGTAATAAAAACACTTTCTCCTAAAAAAAAATCTTAAACAAAGGAAAATAAACAGCTGTTGAGATACTGCGCCGAAGCCATAGAGCTTTACACCACTCTGACTTAAAATTCATAAACATCGCGATACAGAATCGTATGTAAAAACCTCATCGGGGCTGTTTTTTCTAAAGAGGGCTTATCGTATACAAGGGGAGGGAGTGTGTTTGGGAGCGGAAACGTCTGTTCTTTTTGTTCGAAGGGAAAGGGGATGGGGAGGGTGTCAGATAATGGATGGTGTTGAGAGGGGTTGAAACAGATCTGTTGAAGCGTTTTCCGAAGAATCAGAAAGCTTTAGAGGATGGTGAAACATGACCGATTGGTGGGATTTCCGTGATTTAAAAAGGCGGGAGGGGAGGGCCTCGGCAATAAAGTGAAATCAGTAGCAAACGATCTGATTTTAGGGGAAATGATGGTTCTTTAAAGTGCGATATTTTGATTAACTCCCAGAATTGGTTCCTTTTTATTCATGTGCTGAATTTTTTTCAGAAAGTCATTACCCCCCCCTCTCCCCAGTTTATATTGAAGTGCATTAAACTAATATTTGATTTTTCAATATGTGTCTGATATAATCTAAAGATTGATATTAGTTTAAGAAGAGAAAAATGCAATCTAATTTTAAGTGAAAAGTCTTCTATGCTTTGGAATATAAAGCCAAATGATTCTTTAATGTAAGAGAAAAAATTGCAATCATGTAATGCCTTTTTAACTTTTCCCATATAATGATGTACGTGTGTCATTAACCGAATCACAGAATATATAATAATTAAATGCATATTTAAATCAAATTTGCTATCAGTTTAAATATAAAAGTCCTTTGGGCATATTTAAGTACTCTGCAAGTCTTTTACGTACTGATTTGGATTGAAATAAAGTATATCGGATTCAAAAGTGTGTGCGAATTAGAGTGTTTAATAAATTCATAGATTAAGAGATTAACTACTAAAATCTTCATATAATAAAGAATTAAACGTTGGTGATGAAACTTCTAGAAGTTACTTAACGGAAGACGGCTAGAATTTGTTTTAATAGTGGAACATTACACTTACCAAATCAAATACGATTAGAAAATAAACATAGAACATTTCATAAGTTTTTTTTTTCATGCAATTTAAAAGTCCTAAAAATTTCCATAAATTTATGTATTTTGGAATATAATTTTTGAATAATTGCTGCGCTGCCAATAAAAATTAATGGTATAAATGAGAATTTAAATAAAATGAATGAACATAAGATGAAGATAAGATTTCGATGATTGATACAATTCTCTGTATCAATCATCGAAAGTAATGCATACTTGTTTTAAACATCACTTGCACATGAAAGACATTAAATTCATATATGTGGCTACTTTCGAGATGAATTTTTTTGAAAAACGTTCGAAAATTGTTATATTTGTGAATATTTGCTTTAAAAAAATTGAAAAAGCATCTATAAAACCAAAAAATACGAGTTAAGTGCCAAAACTTATTTAAAAAAAAAAAAAAAAAAAAAAAAAAAATTGGACAAAGGCGCTATTTTAGTAAAAAAAGATACAAAGCAAAAATCTTCAATTTTAGAGGTTTATCAAATCATTTGCTTTAAATTTTGCAAATAGCTTAAGGGATATATCATTTAGTTCCTGAACAACAATAAAAGCACTAAAGCAACTATGAAATATTTCTAAATGAATAGATTACTTTGTTCTGCAGTTCCTGAACTAGAGAATTGCTGAGAAATTACTAGCCCAAATTTTAACAAAAAACATGTATTAGATTTTAATAAAGTTTCTTCGTAAGAAAATGCTATCATATTCTATATTTGAGGAAATAGCATCTAATGTAGTAAAAATATCATTAAAACGCATGTAAATGAAAATATAAAAATCAGTGTAACTTCCCAAAATAATACTTAGAAACAAAATTCTAATGGTTTTATAAAGAAACCTGTGCAAACATTAAGAATATTAAAAAATACCTTTTTAACGTAATCATATATCTTAAAATTATAGACAAGAAGAGGTATTGATTTTTAAATATGTTTATTTATTATTTTAAAATATTTAAACTCTAGTTGTTCTTCATCAAGAGTTTGCTTTAGTTTTTGATTTAGTTCACAATTTATTTTTAGATCAAGCTTCTGTTAGTGCTTGTTTTGCATTTGGAAGAAAAATTTAAATGTAATGTATTTCTCGATGAACAATGCAATTCTGGATGTGGAAGTTATTTAGTCCTATTTTGACATAATAAGCAATATTCAAATCTTGAAATTAACATTTATTTCGGAGAATGCTTTTTAAAAAGTTCTTGTTTACTGCCGTGCTCAGTATTCGCAGCAACTGTGTGAAAAGTTCAGATCAGAAAGTTGCATTCTAAACCATGTACTTTATAGCAGATGCATCATCGCAGTTGTCCCACAAAATTTCATAACAAACCATTCTAAAAGAATTACCCAATCACTGAACTATGAAATAGCAATTACCGAGTGTGAACAACAAATTTATAATACCAAAACCATCTGCTGATGATACAACCAATGTAACATAATGCATAATAAAACAGAGGAAACGCTCTTCGAGATTATACAGAAGCACACCTGAGGACCTCAAATAATTAATTACTAAACACAACTAATGGCAATTAGCAAACACATTTCTTCTTTTCCCTCGGAAAAAAAAAATTAAGTGTTAAAGTCTCGATGAGATCGGAAAAGCTACAAAATAAGACATTATGATACGGCTGCCTTGCCACATCTCCTTGCCGACAATGTCACATGTCATCACAGATAACCAAATTCCTGTAATCACCAAGTAAACACCATTAACGAATCGTGCGAATATATTTTTACAGCCAGTTAATGAGTTTTTGATGATTCTTTCAGAAAAATTAGCTGCGCGGTGTATTATTAACCCTGAAATATAATCCGAGGGGCTCGAACATTTTTACCGCCCCTCAACATGATTTGGTTAAGATCTTGCTTATTCTGCCTGCCAGAACGTTCTTTATAAAGCATAACCGGCAACAGCACCTTTTTCAGTGCAGAAACTAACTATTTAAATAACCAACAGCGTTGCTAATGGTCTTTCATCCTCCCGACATCCTACGAGAGGTTTTTGACACTAAAATTCAACTCGGGAATGCAACCAACCCGCAATTATTTGAGCTACTGCCGCCAGTGGAAGATAAACATCAACCCGACATTTTCACACTCACTTCTTGGTGCAAAACAGAATGATGGAATCTGCCATTAATTGCCACCGCAATTGGAGGAAGGTGGGCATTAAAGGATTGTCTTAATCCCCCCTTCACCAGGATTCTTCAGTATGGTGCTGCGTTCAGTTCTCGATTAATAGTAAAAGGAAGCTTTCGAGAACTGCCTTTTACCCCTCCTATGGAGCAAAGGGAATTGTTTCTTCTGCTAAAACGAGCATATCTCCTTGCTACTTTATTACGCCGACAACAGAGAAGCCGGTAATATTGTTGAAGCCATTTTGAACCACATACCGGGGAAGAGTTGAATCTAAAATCTGTATAGGTAGAACAATCATAAAATAAAGGCGTAATTTTTGAAATTTCCCAAAAGGAAAAGAAATCTTCCAATGTTAGTGTTTTGTAGTTATTTATCAAGAGTATTCTTTTCAGCTCTTAATTTCTGAAATTATTTAACCAGTTAACTGATTTGTCATGCATATATTTATTCATTGCACTTTGAAAATAAGAATTGAGTCATTAATAAATGCTAGAGTTCAATTCAAATATTACTTGAAATGCAGAAATGTCTCAGGTATTCTATGGATTTTTGTTTGAACCTTTACGACAAAACATTCCCAAAATAAAAAGTGTCAACCAATTTCATAATAGAGAAACTAAACCATTAAAGAAGTTAACATATTTATTGTGCGGCGCAATTTATTTGAGACATTAGTAATTATTAATTTGTAAGTAATCAATGTCTTATTTTTTATCGATTTTAACATTGCGCAAGTATGGGATTGCATTTATTATTAGATTGTATGCCAGTAAACATATACTGTGGTGGTATGTATTATGATCCATGCAGGAAGCAACAGGACGAATGTTTTTAGGAACATTTCTTTTAATAATCACATTCACACACTAAACAAACACAAACACTAGACATTCACGCGCGCAGCTTTACAGTTCAGCATCACATCTCATTCTAATTACAATCGCAATGCACTATGGGATGACATATGGGATGGCCTAATCAGGCATCGCCATCTAGTATTCAAAAGAGAACATAAGAGTAATGCAACTGCTACAATACTATTTACAACCATTTTAAAATTTCTTGAAGATATACGAAATATATAGACAAATAAAAATAATAATAAAAAATTTCACTTAAAATATGCATTAAATACATGCAAAATGAACAATAGTGAAAACATTTCCATAACTTTATTTATTAACCTTTTGTGCTATAATGACGAGTCTAACATGCGCATCGAATTACTGCATATTTAGCATTTAAATCTGAAATTAAGTTAAAATATTGTGTCATTCAAAACCAAAATAATAATAATAATAATAATAATCACTTGCTAAAGCCCGAATATCCCAAATGTCCTTTACTTTATTATAGGATTCGAATGCGAGTAAATATCCCAAATAGGATATGCCATCTAATTAAGAAGGTTAAATAAAGCAGAAGAGGTTAATGCTTTGACTTTCGAATTTATTCTTATTAACGAACGTCTTAATTAAATGACACAACCGACCTCTGCCATTTGCTGTCATTTCAATCTGAATAAAATCGGAAAGGCCCACTGAGATACTTAAACGTATCCGAGAGATTTTTGGTCTCTTAAATGAATTGCTACTTTGACTTAACTGCATACAAAAGGATAAAAGAAAAGCGAACAAAATAACAACTAATTAAAGAGAAGAAAAAAAACCAGATGGAAATATAAAACTGTGTAAATCGATTTAGGAGATACACGAACTTGTCTGAATAAGGGATTAAATGATTTGAAATATGAAATAACACAATAAGACAGTAAAAGTAGCTGTATGATATCTGAGGTTTATGACAAGTGTGAAAAAAAATTACATAAATAATTTATATTCAGACTTATTCTCATGATGGTACTTTATAGAAAAGTCATTTACTGTATATAGCTAAATGATAATTTTATGGTTGGTATCAGTTTTTATATATTTATTTGCAGTAAATTGAGGTTTGATGCTTGATAAAATGCTAAAAATAATATTTGTATAGTAAATTTTTTACACATTCTTTCCCTAATTTTAAAATTTTTAAAAGATAAATGTTTTTTCTGCTCTTCTATTCTTTGATAAGGTCGAAATAAATTTTGCTTTTCATTTCATAAACTTGTTTTGTGAAATCTGTGAATAAAGCTCTTTATTGTTAAATATATTTGGAACTGAAAAAATTCTTATGATGGTACGACATAAAATATGTTGTACCATTTTAAAGCTGGAATCAAATGCAGAATTTAAAATAAAAATAAAGACGAGAAGTTAGTGCTGACAAATTGCAATTTAATGACGCTGTGCCATGTGGTTTGACGACAGGAAAAACATTCATTTAAAAGTGTGGATGTTTATGGATATTATTGAAGCACCGTTCAGTGACTTGATCATCGAGAATCTTATAATTTTTCTTGGAATACTTTTCTGAAAAGCTGATCAATACAATCTTTTTCCTGGAGTATTCTTCTAGAATCCTGATCAATATCAGTATATTGCACATTGTATAAGTAAATTTCCATTCACTTCAGCTTCTCTATAAAAGAGCAAATTTTATAAATTAAAAGAATGTATGTTTTCTAAACTGTTATTAACCTACATTTTCGGGCTCTTTTTTAGATACCATCATGAAGCATTAATCTTTGAATCAATTCTAACCTATAATGAGGTTATAATTAATGCACATCTAAAATTGGGAGCCTTCTAATGGGAAAGAGTAGAATAATATAGATAGGATTGAAAATAGGGGTTGAGACTGTGCTATTGGAAGCAGAATAATATTGAAGACTTCAAAAGAATCTCACACGGGAGTTTCTTTTAAATTCTCTAATATTTATATGCGAAAACATATTAAGAAATTATAAGTATTTGAATTAAAAAAAGCTTCTTGATTTAATACATTTTAAAATTTTAAAATGATTAATTAAATCTAGCTTCTTGATTTAATACATTAAAATTTTCTTTAAAATCAATTCAAATTGAATTTCAGTTTTATATCCTTATTTATTATGAAATTTCTATTTATTTATTATCCAATTTAATAATTTAATTCTTTTTCTTCACGCGAAAAGATGTCGTCTGCCAGACCAGTTTAAACGAGCTTAATTATAAAACCACAGTAGTGACAAATGGATCAACAGGATGAGTTGCAAATATCCATATTACCCGTTTGAATACACAGAGGGAATCGCCAATAAGAATTGAACTCATGCCTTTTCAAACACTTTATAGCGACTCGACCGCAAAGTTGCAGGAGAGTGTGATATTTGGAAAAAAATTTTTAATGATCTATGGAAAGTACAAGGAGAATTCTAGTTCTTTTTTGTTTAGGAGATATTTTAGCAATATCATAGAGAATCGTTTAATTCAAAACATCCCCAGGAAGTATTGAGCCAATTATTGGTGTAAGAAGAATAAATGGTGTCAAGGTCATAGCATCCTCTCTCCTCTTTCGCTTACATCTGGCATTAAAATATAACTTTCTCAATAGTACAAAGTTTTTAAATTAAGTTTAAGCTTTAATATGTTTAAGGAAATAAGATGCCATGTGATGAAATTAATTCATTTCGAAAATGTATACCTCCTAAGTAGCCATTGCGTGGCCAAATATGAAAACTTACTCCTCACTCTATTTTGCAGCCGGTGTTCCTCAAGTGTCAGAAGCTTATAATCTACAAATACCATTAAGGCCCGTAAAATAGACATTAAGTCGTCGTAAATCACTTGTACACAGCCATTGAACAAAGACTTTGAGATTGAAATTCATGTACTTTGGTGGCAGCGATGCGCGACGTAATGCGACATTTGATTGAGACTTTTGTTACCTAACTGCTCAGAACAGTCCTCTGTCTGACTCCTGTGTGCTAACAGGATTGCAGAGAGGCGGATCTCGACTGCCTTTTACGATTGGGAAAATGCTGCTCGACGCCCACATTCTGTTCTTGCAATGGTCGGCTCTCGAGAGCACGGCCTCCCAATAGCTGGCGTAACGCATTGTTTTGGTACCTATGGTGGGAAAAGTGGAAGGTGACCCGATTTGCACCCTCCGAACCGCAGAGGTTGGGATGTTATTGACGTCGGAAGTTTTTCATTGGAAAGCGAAAAACATCCTCGGAATAAGTCATAAACATTTAGTTCTGCAGTACATAGTGAAATTACGCAGGGTAAACAATACAGTTATTGACACCCTAAGCAATTTGCCCATTCCATCACATTTATAATTATGCTTATTATATATTATGAGTAATTTTGATCAAGGTAAGAATATGAAGTAGAATAAAGAAATGTCAAAGAATGCAATACTTATTATCAACCAAGAAGTGTTAATAAGTGATTTTATTATTTATATTCTTGTTTCCTTTTCTACGTTTTTCGACAAAGGTTCAATTCCAAAGCTATAATAAATTACTCATATTAGAGTTTTAATTTCTCCTCGTAATTATATATTAGATGTAATTCTTTAACTGTCATGACCGAGTATTGTTCCTGGACCTCAACCACGAGCAATATTAACCATGGAACTGAAAGGACGAGTCCAACTGGTCATGGACTTTTTTGAACACAATGACAAGCTGTATTCGCCTGAAATTATTGTTAATGTTTTTATGAAAAGCTTTTTTTATTAAAAAAAATGTAAGTTTCTATATTAAACTCTTTTCTTTAAACTAAGAAAATTAAATGGGCTTTCTGAGCAGTGTTGACCGAAAATAAATTGTTGTTCAAGGAATCTAATCAGAAATAATTCGATACAAAAATGGCGGATAATGCTTAAAATGTCAAGTACATTTTGGATACTTGGCGGAACCAATGTGACATTATATTCTTAAAACTGCATGTTTCATCTAATTGGATGGTACAGAAGGCAATACAGTTAATTATCTTGTACACTATATCATCCAAAACATATTAAAAATGCTTCACTTTTTAGGCCTTTGTTTAACCTTAATTGATTTAACCATTCTGCTTTCTCTATCTGATGAATGACATTTTATTCTTGAAAATGTTTTGAATTTTTTCAGAAGTTTAAAAAACAAAGTATTTATGAATACGTACTTTTTATATCGCATTGTGACATTAATGAATAATTCAACTTCAGCTCAAACCTGTTTATTTTAGATGCTAAAATGTAATAATGCAATGCAAAGATCATTCAAGCGAATTATTTATGTGGTAAGTCAGCCATCTAACTCTCCGACCCTCCACGAAGGCACATGGATTTAAACCATAAAAACTGAATGACCGGACCGCCGCAACAGCAACATTGGCGGAAACTGTGGTTGAGTCCTAAGGGCCGTCACCGGCCACGGTACAACCCTTCCCGAAGGAAGTACGTCCCGTCATCGATGGGAGGAGTCAGATACCCCACCTATTATTGTACCCCCCAGGGTGGCGATATCCAACCACCATGCCGGAAGCATCACATCCTCATTTCGAGGTGCCCCCCGGGGGTATTATTTATGTGGTAAAAAGAAATTGCCATTTATTCTTTTAACCACACACTGTTCAACCGTTTGATATAATTTGCATATCTCTTATTTTAATATTAGAAAGTCAAAAAATGACAAATATTCCTTTTAAACATTATATGTTTAGGTAATATTACAATAAATATTCAGAAACTAAAAACTGAAATTCAGTGGCTAAAGACGCTTTTATTTGATAATTTTACAAAATTTTGTGTTAATATCATAGATAGCAGTATATTATTTATAAAATTTAAAAAAATTTGTTTTGATATTTTGTTATATTAATGTTTGTGAGACTCATCGTTCAAAAATTATTCGTTTTGACATATATATTTCAATGAATCTTCGCTGCAGGAAATTATTCCACAGTAGTTTTAAATAAATTAAAATATATTTGAAAAACTCAAAAAAAATTATTAGCTAAACCATAATATTTTTAAATTACTTTAAACAAAATTGTCTTGGGTGGAAATAGTTCCACCTCTTTCTTTAAAAACTGATGAAACATTAATTTCATGCTCCTTTATATATATTCTCGTAACCTTTATATATTTCGCGTATCCTTATTAATTTCATGCTCCTTTATATATTTTCGCGTATCCTTATTAATTTCATGCTCCTTTATATATTTTCGCGTATCCTTTATATATTTCGCGTATATTTTCGGATATTAAATCCCTGCCGCCTTGCGATAAAATAAAACGTTATATGTTCATCAGTTGAAATGATACAAAATAACAATCGATAATGAACTTCTCTTCTGTGCAAGCAAAACCAGTCGTGCGGATAGTATACTTAAATGGACAATTGAATGAGCGCGATTTAACTGATGTCAAGTTTTCACTCGTTTGACAGAGTTTCAGCAAGTGTTTCCTTTAGCTACAATTTTAATTACTAAATAAATAAGCAAAACTTAATCATTATCAGGATTTGTTGAAAATCAGTTCAGAATCTTTTTCTTCCATTAAAATTCGAAACAAATTAAGGCAGTTATTCTTTTAAGAATGATTTTAATTATTTATAAACATTATACTTTGGTTATAATTTCTTTTTCAGACAATGACGTGGGTAATTAATGCTTTGAATAACAGAATTTTTTTATATTTTAATTAATAATTCAAAAGGAAATTGATTTAAAAGACGGTCTCTGGGAAACGTACACTTGTCTTATTTTCATACACTGATTAAGGCAAAAAAAAAAAAAAAGTTCAGAAAGGGATGGGATGCCTTTTAAAGTCAAATTCTTTAATCATAGAGTTAACATGCAAGTGAAAAAAAATATTTTCTTAGTTACATTCAATAAATATATATATTATATCAAAAGAAAATGGATGCGAGTATAATGATTGGATTGAAACAAAAACAGTTTATTGCTGCAGTTTGTAGAAATATGGATGTTTTCAGTTTTTCTAACCAATCTTATTGCAGTGCATTTTGCCGATCCCAAAGGATTTGGCAATAAATAAATATTTAGCTCTCCACTTCTTATACGATTGCACAAACCACTCACAAAGAGCTAAATAATAAGCATGGGTTGCAGCAGCACAAAAGATTATCAAAAGCTACCCTTAACCCCGAGCGGTAGTCCTACAAAAAGGAGCAGGGCGCGCACAACAATACAATCATATCCAACCCCATAACAAAAACATATTAATAAAAACCGAGTTATCTAAAGCACTGCCGACAAACGCCCCTACTTCACTTCTTCACGCCTGTCGGAGTTTTTACATCAAGGGGAGTGAAATTACGCCTTTTTTTTGCCAACCCCCCATCTTTTGCACCCTTGATTATTCAATAGAAGTGTGCGCTTAGAATTTTTAGAAACTATCCTCTTTTTTCCACCCTCCCTTTTGCTGACTTTTTGCTAAACCACTTCAACGATATTCATAGTGTAGCTGAGAAGGGGCATCCATGTAGGCTGGCAGGAATTGCTGTGACGCTGAAAGCTGGCTGGTATTGTTGTATCAAGAGATGGATTTCTGTGTATTGGTTGCAAGGAGTATCCTGCCCTTTTAGAATGGGAGAGAGAGGGCAGGTCCTTGCGGGGTTCGGGCCCAGAAAATACCCACAAGGCCTTGCCATTGTCCCTTTGTCAACATTTGACTTGACTCCAGTATTATTAGCGTGAATGGGCTCTCCACTAGCGACACGCGGTTTCACTTTTTGTGAAGTGGATTTATTTATTGTAACATTTTATAAATAGGAAAAAATGTTTGCCGATCGAATAGGGACTCGAGTTTCAATGTCTGCCGAATCGAATGTCGTCACCTTCCTGCGAGAGGGTGCCTCTCTCTGTATGAACAAGCAGGGTTTGGAACCTATAAATCATCTTCTTTAAACACTCGATGAGTGTGCCTTTTGGTAACAGATAAACTGCCAATATTTTGCTTCATGTAACTTCTGTAATTCTAACCGATAGTGAAAAATGAAAGAAGTTGCCAAATCGTTCCGTTTGTAATTTTCATTCATGAAAAGTTTGCTCAGAAAATATTTTTAGCCATAGTCGGAATTAAAGCAAGATGTCGTGGACCTTGTAAATGAATACGTACATGTTAAAAAATTTTTTTATTATTATAGCTAAGTATATTAACATAACTATTTAGGTTAGCTCAGACTTTATTATTCTGTGGAATTTTATTGTAATATAAAACATTTCATTTTTTATTTGACTTCTTTTCGATTTTTGGAGCATGAATGTACAATAGGAAAGTATTGTAATTGTCAGAAAAATTCGTACTCTAAATTTTCTGGCGTTTTATACCAGCATGAGTTTGAAAAACACATATAGGGGATTATATCTGTCTATCTTTGAACACGATAATTCAAAAATGTCTTGAGATATATGGTCAAATTGTATAGATATGGTCTTTAGACCTAATTGATAGATTTCTGTCAAATTTTTAACAAAATCCATTCAGAAGAAGTCACTTTCCGGCTGTTAGTATATAAGTTAACAAGATAAACTGCAAAACAAAGATATCTGGATGGATAAAATTTGGTAGATAGATTTAACATCTAAAGGGTGGATATATATCAAATTTGAAACCAAATATGTCAAGATTTATTATCAGTATTTCCACAAGTACGTATATAAACTCGATAATTCTAAAACTCAATGACTTATATATATAAAATTTTGTATCTGATTTTGTAACTGCTATTATAATTCTGTATAAAATTTTGGTTTTAATCAGTCAAAGGAAAGGCGTCCAAAGTACATATTTTTTTTTTTTTGGTGATTATATAGTAACATTATCCCAAAGATTAATCGTTAAAGATCGTATGCTTATCGGCGCTTTCGTAACTATTGTTCGCCAATAGCATGCGTTTAATACCTATGTATATTTTATTAGAAAGTATGCGAGGAGGTTTCAGGGCAAGCATCCCGCTGGTTCATTTTCGAGAGTAAGATGTAGTTAACTGACCATGAGCAAATAGCAAATGAATTCTTTTCTATGTCTGGTTCAAAAAAGTATATTCTTGTAAACATGGATGAAATGCCGTTAATGTTTGATGTTTATAATAATGATGATAATGATTTTCAGTTTTCAGGTAAATTTCATTTTCGGGAAACACAATTACTGCACTAAATAAATGAAAACCCCTCATCTCCTTTAATTATGTTGAGTAAGATTATTTTGTTAAATTCTGAATGTAGAGATCTGTACTTCTGAATATGTATAAACTTAGAATTTAATTTGCATCTTATTATTTATGAATGGGGATGATTAAAAAACAATTTCAAGTAATCATACTAGAAAATATTCCAGTCTATAAATATCGTTAAGTACAAAATATCGCAAATCTTTAATCATAAATAATCGATTATTGCATTTAGAGAATATTATAATCGATACTTATTAAAGAAAAACGTTTTAAAAAAAAATCAAAATTCTTTTGCTGTTATTTAAGAAAAATAATAATAATAATAAAAAAATGTAAGGAATGGCAAATAATTTTTGTTTGCTTCTTTATTTCGCACTTGCGATTAAAAGATAATGTATTCCAGCAACTGTTTGCGTAAATTAACAATTAAAACAATTAAGTTCAAAGATAACTGAATTCTAACATAACTAAAATTAATTCTAACATAATAAACTTAAACTCTATGTTAACTAAATATCTATAATAATACAAATTGATTTTTTATGAGTTTATTGCAAAGAAGAAAATCTGGATATTCACAGTTTTAGCTTAAATTATATCTGATTTCATGCGATTTGCAGTATTTAAACTCCTTATTGAGGTAAGTATATACATAAATTTTTCTTTTTATTTTATACTAGTCACCTTTGGAAGTCAGGTAATTAATTCACTGGGGATATTAATTACTTAATCTCAATTAAATCGTTTAGACATCATTTCATGTTTTCATTCCATTTAATTATTTGGTGTTAAAGCCGGATGAATTCTGATTGTCTTGCATATATTGCATTGTGAACACGAAATTTTCTAAAGGAAACCAGTCTTATGGCATCATTACGCTATTAAAAACGTAATTATATTCAAATGTATCTATATAAATATCATCTATATTCAAATATATCTATATAAATATCATCTATATTCAAATGTATCTATATAAATATCATCTATATTCAAACGTATCTGTATAAATATCATCTATATTCAAACATGCGAGAAATTATATCTTCCTTTTTTCATTCATCTTGTAAAATACAGAAATATTCAACATAATCCTTCTTATAAAGTTTTCAACAATAGGAAGCAATCAATTGATCAAATGATTGATAAAATAATAAAATAGGCTTGAATTTCAGGGTAACAATGTAATCTATTGTTGGACGTGCGTAAAACATTCTGTAAGAAAATTGTGGAAATTTGGGAAAGACAACTATTAAATTAATATCATTAACAAGACAATCTTTTTAAATTTTCAAACGATGCATATTTCCTTTTTGTATAATAATATTTTTGAAATATTTTTTGTACAATAATAGTTTTCGTGGAAGAATTATGAAACAAAAAAAAATTCTTTATGTGTATGAATTAAACATCGCTAAAATTTTTAATTAAACATTTTATACAACTTGGACTGTTAGTATTTTCTTCAGCAAAATATTTTTAAGTTTCAAATTTTGTTAGTCGTATTACTCATAATATTATAGATGTATTAGGTCACTGTGCTCATTGTGTTATGTTTATTTTAAATTTTCTATTAGCTTCTGTAAAATTTGAATTTTAAACTGAAGCAGAAATTGATTTCCTTTCTTGCAGACACATGTTACACATTATACATTTTTAGGTTTAGTTTGCAGCAAGAGGGTATTTAATCCTTTAATTTGAGCTTTTGTCAATGTGATGGTAACAAAATGATAAAAACTAATTTTTTTATTCATGAGTAACGTGCTTCTTCATTGCAAATTTAAATTTTATTTTTTGTGATATAAGTTTTTGGAAAAAAATGCTTAAAATATTTATTTTTCAAAAAAATAATTGGTTTATATATTAAATAATTCGTATGAAATGAAAATATAAGTTTTGAAATTTTAAGATGCCCTTTCTTTTAGAATTATATTGTTTGTAGATCTTTTTTGTATTATCCTTCATAAAACGTTTCTTGGTAAAAATATATATATATATAACTAAAATATATTTTTTTTAAAAAATTATTAAATATAGAAAAATATGCAGTAAAAATATTGATATCATTAATAAGATAATTAAATAAATTTTAATATAATTTAAAACATATTTTTGTATTGTAATATTTTCAAAAGCTGTAGCGCAAAAACACTGAAAATTCGCTTAATGTTTAATTAATGAATACTTTCATTAAAATATTAAAGAACAGCTCCGATGTGCCCCATTGAAACCTCCAAAATATGTATGTGCCAATTTTGTCTATAGGTCAAACAATTTGGCTGTAGGGCGTTAAAACACGCACGCACACACACACTTTGCTGTTAGTACAGATACCTAACCTTATATATTAGTTAAGAATTTCCGAAGTCTTAAAAGCTAAGTAATATTCCATTGGCAGATCAATAAGATTATCTTGCGCTTGCAGTTGATAGATCTATCTGCATCAAGTTCTCATCAAATTGAAATGTAGTTTAAGGTTTTATTATTCTTTCGTATAATAAATATAAAAATAAAAATGTAAAAATGCTGACAAAATGAAATGTTTTGTGATATTCACTCCTCTGTGCAAGTACGACAAAATTTCCTTCATGAATACCTGAGAAATCCCCTGAAAGAGATATTCTTTGTACTGCACTTGACTGGATGGTCGTGAGCGCGAATCAAATGTAATATGGTCGGAATTGATTTACCGATAAGACATTTTCATAATAATAATAATAATAATGATAAAAACAATCGGACCCTTGTGGAAAGGACAATCTCTCTCCGCTTATAATATAGCATGACTTTCTGGCAAGAACATGTACATTCTGCTATAAGAAGGAGGTGTTAACCATCCCCTGTTACAATGAATCTCCCCTCAAGTTGTCCACTGAGAGAGAACTTAGCCTGGGGTTGCATGACGATTGCAAACCTATCAGAGTGTTCCTGCGTGCGCGATAAATTTTGTTTGGCAACTCCAGTTAAAAGTTTGAAGCATCTTTTTTTTTTTTTTTTTTTTCTTTTTTTTCTTCTGTTCTTTTCTTGATTTTTTTTTTTTTCAAACTGAAAATGAGTATTTTTATTAAGCCTGAAATTTTCAATTTTCTTTCGTATTTGGTACCGAACTTTACAGAAATGTTGTACTTTCAATATTCAATATCATAATATTTTCTTGCCATTGATGTAAATATGGGAAATTCGTCTAGATGAACGCAAAGTTTCACTTTTAAATTTCTGGTCCATTCCTTTCGCCCCTCCCCCTTTTTGTTTTTGGAAGATAGATTTATACCTCTATTCGAATTAAAAATTATAATTCCTCACATTTTGAAACTCTTGATTTTCAATTTCGGACTTTTAGAAAAAGAAATTGTTTTCATATTGTCTTTTTACTTAAAAATAACATATCATAAAGTTAGTGTAGCTTTCTTCATACGGTTGAATTGTAATTTCAAAGATAAAATCTGACTAAATAAAAAGAATAATATTAAATGAAACTTCTAATTGGCTTTCGTCTTTATTCATTTTGCTGCATAAATTTCTTTTAATTATTTTTCTATATAAAATTATGTTCATATTTTAACCTTAAATGTACATGCCTTAAAATACAAAACTGTTTGTTGTTGTTGAAAAACGTCATTTGCTACATATTTCTAATTCCCTTCCTAATCTTTGCTTTGCTTTGATCAATTTGTCATCTTTTATAAAAGAATTTTAATGATGATTTGAGTTATAGTTAAGTTTTATGGGTTATCGATCACAGATATGTTCTTCACCATAAGAGTATATATGTTCTTATGCTGAAAATTTTATTGAAAGCAGTTTAAGCGAACCAACGAGGCTGGAGTATCTCTCAACTTTTTTCTATACAATGTATTCATTTTGTGTTCAGTAGTATAGTCAATAAACGGTAATATGCATTTTGAATATCTGCCTTAAAAAATGTGTCTAAAATCTAATGCGGATATGTAATTTTAGTTACAAAATCGAAATAATTTTTTTTTCGAAATATAATTGTGTTCTTGAGTTATTGTAGTCACAAGTACATGGACAATAGTGAAGGGCACAACTGATGGATTTATTTCAAAATTCGTTACATTTCTATTAATCTGGTGATAAAACTAGATACCACATTTTATATATCTAACGTTTGGTGTTTTCAAGTTATCCTATTCTCAAATACAAGAATGCACAGAATACCCGTACACTGATTTCGTTCTAAATTTGATAGAAGTTTGCAATTTTAGTATGAAGACAACATATTAAATAGCATACATTTAGCTCGTTGCCATTTTGAATTATTGTGTTCACAGAAAAAAGATGATTTCCAGTATTCCAATAATAATAATAATAATAACAATAATAATATTTAATACAGGGAGATCTAAAATGTGGGGAATAATTAAAATCTCGTGTTTGAATTTTTGGACAATTACAGTATTTTCTTTTTGTATTTTTCCGATATGAGAAAGCAAAAATGGTAGAACTGAGAATCGTTTTGAGTATTAAAACCTTTGTTTTCGTGACATTACGAGGATTGCAGTAACACGATGGTACATTCACAGCTTCGGGTACGAAGGATTGCAGATTGTAGATGTGATTCATCCAAGGTTATGTATGTCTTTAATAAAAGTCTAACGCATGTAAAATCCATCTAGATGAAACGTCCTTCATTTGGTAAGGTGTGGAAATTTGAAGAGGAGAATCTCGGCTCGGACTTTAGCCTTTTCATCGACATTTCAATAGTACAAAATGTAACTCAAAATAGCCCATTTGAAGTAGACTTTTAAATGGCATTTCATTCTCGAATTGTTTCATCGTTTTTCACATGCAACTTTTTTTGGAGTAATTTTTCCACTATATATTTCTTGTCCGATTCACCTGTAAAGAAATTTCTAGAAAATACAGGAATTTTGTCGTCAAACCCTTAATTTTAAAAATTCTAAATTGTTCCTATTTCTGTTTGTTAAAAATTCTAAATAAATAGATGGATTTAAAAAAAAACCACTGTTGAGCCATTTTCTCTGGGTAATCTTTTTTTTAAATATTTTTGAATAATATCTCATAAAAGAAAGTATATACTTTAAAATTAATACACGTTAAATTTATTTACTTAAGAAACGTGTTCAAAATATATAATATTTTGGACAAAAATATTTGTGTATAAAATGAAGATTTAGAGATTTTTTTACTTTTCATTTAAAAAACTAATATTCAACATTAATATTTGTAATAACATAACGAATTATTTTTAGAAACATAAATATAGTTCAACTTATTTATTCATTTGGGAACTTCAAAATAAACATTGACACACATTTGCCCATCCGACCACAAAATAATTAATATTGCAAATTTAAAAAAAAAAAATAATAATTCAGTATAAGTAATATGTTGTATATGCTTTTTATAGATGTAGTTTGTAGTCACGAAGCCGAAATCCTTGAAGTAATAATTACTTCTCTATCATAACTGTATTTAATTAAACAGCAGTTCTAGCAACTTTCTCATTATTTTGATGAGACAAAGGAAAATAATCATACTTGAAGTCCATGCATACATTAATTTTTATTTCCAAAGATAAAATTAATAAAAAAAGTATTATTTATATTTTGTTTTAAGTATTATTAAGAGCTAAATGTATAAAGGATTATTTAAGTCATACTGTGTCTTTTACTGAACAATGCAGATCTATATTTTTTAAAAACTCAAGGTGTAGAAATGTCCCAAAAAAAAAACTTTGTCAATTAAGGGTTTTTAGTTGCTATAATGAATATAAATATTTAATATAAACACAATGTTTGAAAAGCAATTACTAAACATTTCACATTCACTATCAAACTGTAACGAAAATACGACAGTGAAAAATTATTGTGTTATATATTTCGGGTTAGTTGTATGCTTTCTGATTAGAAGGAAAAAAAAAGGGATTATTTTAGAAAAATATATTGACATTAACATTACTTAGAAAATTAAATTACTCAATTTAGAATTATATTTAAAATATCTTTCTATTAACATAAGCAACTAGAATAAAATCCATCTTGGTACTTTTTATTTTTATTATAAAATCAGCAGAACCAAAGGACTAAATCTTATTCCACAGCAGGTCTTAATAAGTCATAAATATTTCTTATAATGTTAATAAATCTTTTAATGACAAGATTAAATTAAATAATTGTAGTAGAATGAATTTTCTAAATAAAAATTTTTCAATAATTTTAATTATTTTTAGAAATTTAATTAGGTGAGTATATCAAATCTAATAAAATGTCACTAAGTTACTATTCATTTAAACGATATTTTATACTTTACCTGCTAATTATTATAATATTATAACTATGCTTTATCTGCAAAATTAGATTTTCCATATGAATATAATATGGGATGCTAAGCATCACTTACCTACCATAATTTTTTTAATGAATTTTGATTCAGTATGAACTTTAAGCCAATCCATGAATAACGATATTTGCATCACATTTTATCATTTTTTTTTAAATAAAAAATCACGATAACAAAATTTTTGAAAATTTTCATTTGGAAGCAACACAAAAAATATTAAAAATTCAACTGAGGAATTTTTTCAAACAAAACGATTTGTAATTTATTGGAACATCATAACAGTATAAGCCCGAAGTGGTAACATAATTTCCATTCCATCCTGTTAACTGCAAACCTGTATAAATCTTGATATATTGCACTGGATAATTAAGATGAAATCATAACGGTTACATGGAGCTTTTATTTCCTATTATTTGACATTTGCTTTATTGAAAGCTACATTAACTATGCATGTTATTTACAATTAAAAAACTTTTTGATAATAATTATAAATACTAAATTCTAAATTAAGGATGCAATCAATTTAATATAATGTTGGTTGTTCTTATTGCAGTTCTGCTTCCTGTGTTATTTTCAAAGTTATGACGTTTCATTGAAAAGCATATTTATCTCAAATCGTTTTCAACTAAATGGATAGATTACAAATATTATTAGCAAAAATTACCTCTTAAGTTTTCTCATGATGTTACCAAATATACTAATCTGTAATACTGGCTCCAAATAAACTGAAAAAATTAAAGTCCCAGAAATTTTTTTGGCAGTATAAAACTTTCGGATATCCTCAGTTAATGTTAAAAGACTGATAAAGGATTGAAGAATGTACTTATCGTAATAATATATAACATAGTCAAGAAATCTATATATAAATCTAATAATTTCTATAAAACTGATTTATAAAAAAAACTTTGAAAAACTAGAATAACTTTATTTAAGTTTTATGAGAAAAAATCTAATCTGACTACATAATTTTTAATTTTAATTAGATGACTATTATCATAAATTTATTAAATCAACTAGTTAGTTGCATGAAAATTTTATTTTCAATATAATTTATTTTGAATATCGTATTAGTATAAAACGAAAGGTTGTAGTCAGCGGCATAAAAAAAATTATTGGACATTGTTATACGTTTCAATAAAAGACGACTATAAACGTCACTAAGTATTTACAATTACAATGAGAGAGAAAAATATTTCCGTAATAAGGATAAAAGCGTTAACATAAAATGCTTTAACTCTTCAAATCGAGGAATTTCAATTGGATATAGAAACTAAAGAAATTCCAAATAGCCAAACAATAAGCTATTGCAGCTTCAATTTAAAGAATGAAATTTTTATAGAAGTGTAAAGAATAGTAAATTTTTTGAAGCTTTTGAAATAATTGCTTGGAATATTAAGTAACAATTTAATTGCTGAATTAGCATAGTACTGATAATGCCAGCAGTATCTAACTAAGTGCAAATTAATACATTAAGTCATATAAGATGTCATGATATAAAGATGATGTCCATGGACACTGAATTATTATCTAGATGGTAAATTAAGTTAAAAAGTTTCACGAGACTAGCAATTTTTGCAATTATTGAATAAAAATATTTTTTGAAACTAAAATGCTAATTGGAAGAAAAAAAGGTAATAAGTCATATTTTCGCCATTTTCATTACTCTTGCACTTCATAACATTGTTGAACTGAATTATGTAACGTACAAACTCATGATTCGTAGATCATTATTACTCGCCAAGACGAAGATTCTCTCCAAAAGCATGCAAGCAGGCAATTTTGTTACTTACCCTTCTCTTCTTTATGATTGGCCCAGACTTCACAGTAGGCGCGGTCTTGATGTGAAGTTTTCGCCATTCCACGTTTGGTAGGCGTTTCGCAGCGTCAGAGTCAGCCCCCTAGCGGTAAAAAGGACTGCTGAGCTGCTTCTTACCGGTTTAAAGTTAGGTGAGTAGTGCATGCGCTGCTGTTATCTGTTGGTCTGCGTCGGCGTGATCGTGACTACATAGCAAAATTGCCATTTTATTCCGCCCCCTTTTCATCCCCCCTCCCATTCAAAGTTGTTTAGATCGGCCCATCCTTCTGGGGAGGAAAAGAGATCACTTCAAAGCTATTTGTGACTTCAACTGAAGCTATAGCAGTTCCAACTTATTGCACTCTATGGTGTCTTTGAACTGCAGACCTCTTTGAAGAGGGCTGCATAGTGAAAATTTTGTCGGAAAATCATGCCGAGGCCGAGTCGCAACACTTACGACCATCAGAAACCGCCATATTCTTACATCTCACTAACTTTTATGGCAATAAACAGTTCTGCCGAGAAAATGCTGACGCTCAGTGACATTTATAAATTTATAATGGACAGATTTCCATATTACCAGAAAAATACCCAAAGGTGGCAGAACAGCCTGAGACATAATCTGTCTTTCAATGACTGTTTCATTAAGATTCCTCGGAGGCCAGATCGCCCTGGTAAAGGAAGCTATTGGGCTCTTCATCCAGCTTGTGGTGATATGTTCGAGAATGGTAGTTATTTGAGAAGAAGGAAAAGATTCAAGTTGAGCAAACAAGCCAAAGATGCCACAGCAGCAGCCCTTGCAGATCTGAAACATTATGAAACTGTTGGACAAGCTGCTGTGCAACAGCAAGCCAAGCTCAGACTGACAGCCCTGGCAGCAGCCCCAAGCCACTTGCAACCTCTAGGCGAGACCCTGCTGTCATCAACTATGCCGACAACGTACAAGCAGCCTTTCACGATAGAAAACCTCATCGGCCCTGATCTCAAGAATGGGGGTTTAGTTGGTGGACATCCAGCTCTAACAGGGCAACAACCAATGGTTCCTCAACCCATGCTGTCCCGGTCACTGGCGACTTTTCCTCAAATTAGTATGGCTTCGTGGCATCCCACCTACACTTCAGCTGCAATGACTTTCAACCCGGCGATGACAGGCGTGGAGTTTCCGCATCTGTTTCCCGGTGCTAAACCACCTCACACGGCCACGAGTATTTTCAGTCTACCTTTACACCACACTCTGCACAGGGGACTCGGACAGGTGCCTTTCACCGCTGCTATACCATCTCTAGGACAATACAAGCCGACATTCATACCTTCTGCTTTTCCAAATCTGCCTGACCATGCTCTACTAGGACCTGCCTGCATCAATGCCGGCATCTCCCCGCCGCTCAGAGTAGACTCAGTGTCCAGCGATATTTCAACTAAGTCACTAGATGTCGTATCTGACGACTCGTCGAAGTGACACTAAAAAAAGCTGTAAGTTTTCAATGATTTTCAACCTATTTCTTGTGAATTAACTGGGCATTAGAGTGTTATCTAATGTGTGTATAGTTTCTTAAAGGTTATGCTTTTCATTTTAACTCGCTGCCCGCCCTTTTTATCTATGTTTCTTTAATAGGGTGCGAATATATGTGTTTATTTATATTCTTTTGAGTTCAGACTTAAAATAAAGGTAATCTTTGTTGGTGTAATCAGTTAGATACATTAAATAAATTAAGTTATAAAATGTACATTTTATTTAAATTGTAAAGGTAAAAAATCGTTATTTACTAAATTTGAAAAAAAAAATGAATTTCAGAAATTTAAATTTTAGTATTAAAAAAACTGAATTGATTTAACTTTTTCGAAAATAAAATTTATTTTCTAGCTTTATTTTCATATAAAACTATATAAAACATATGCACTGAAATTCAAAAATATTTGAAAAGTTTTCATGCTGTGTTGGCTAAGTAAATTTAATAATTAAACGAGCGATTCGAACTTCTATTTGAAAAGTTTTAATTTTTAAGCGTTAATTTTATTTTAAATAAATAATTGATGAATTTCCTTTTAATTTCATATTAATATTATGATTCGCTTGTTGATAAAGATTTTCTAACTGAACCTAAGCCAACAAAGATTACCAGAAAGTTCTAGTCAATGAGTTTGAATTTATAAGAAAAATATTTGAGAGATAGAGTTTGATAAATGATTTTAAAAGTTAATTGTGCTGAAAACTTACAAAAAAGAGTAATAAAGTTTTTAAAAGCCGACAACTATGTTTATTTTCCAAGAATTCAACTATAAGTGATTGCCAATTTTTAAAAATATAAATCGTTTTATTTGTAATGTCTTGATTTTAATTTTTTACTGTTATTCACTTCTCTAAACAACTTGAAGAAATTTTATCCTTGCATTTGTTTTAAGTAAAAGCTTTTAAGTTTTAAGACCTTGTATTTTAACAATTGTTTGTTTACACAGGACGGAAGATGTTACTTATTTTTAACTTATGTCAACGAATTCAAATGTTTTACCTCTTTAGCCATATGGCATGAATAAAATTTAAACAATAACAATGCGTAGATGAATTTTATTTTTATTATTTACTTAAGACTTTCAACAATTTTATTACAAATCAAATAATTTCTATGAATTCCGAATCAAATATGCATTTATTGTAATTCAAAATAACTGCAAAATTTAAATGCAAGTGTAACATATTAAAATTTTACAATTTTTCCATTCAAAACTATTTACTTGTGCTTAATTTTTTTCTATTAACCGAGATAGCACTGTTTAACTGCAATCTAAAGTAGTAAATGAAAATGTAATCTCTTTAAAAAATTTCATGTATATGTATTCAAGGCAGTATTTATAATATTTGATAATGTTTTAAACAATTTTATTTTCAAATAAATTTTTGAAAGTTTATGAAAACGTACATTTCTGATATTTTGAGTTCCATATTTAAAATTATTTATTAGTGTATTAATTTAATACATCAGCAATATCTAGTAACACCAGTAAACACAAAAACAAACTTTTGTAAATATTAATTTCATTTGCTTCAGTTTTAATTTATAATAATGATTGTTTCTGTTTTAAAAGTTTTAAATTAATAGAAGAATGTTTATGTAAATAAAAAAATGTGAGATTAAATATTTATCGAGTAGCGGTTTTTGAAAATCATAATTCAAACCATGGAATCAACAAAAGGTATGCAAGAAATTAATTACATATGCAGTTTCTTAGCTTGATTTCTGTTTAAAACTTTGCACTCCAAATAGAAATGGTAACGAATTACAAACTAAATTGCAATTCGTTATAGTAAACTTATTAAAGCGTTAATAACTATAATAAATTGACATGCCTTCTTTAAATATATTAATATTGGTTAAAGAGGGACTTTCATGCATTTATTGCAAAATCAATGATTTTTTTCAAGTGTACATAAAGATTTCTTTGTATACAAGTTATTAAAGGGTGAAAGGGATTTAATATTGAGTATTCTTTATTTTACATGTATTTTTTTTAAAAAAAATTACTGTGTATGAAATGAGGCTTTTTGTATGTCTGTAGGTTTGAAAATCTCAAACTTCTGATTGATAAGTAAATTTTCAAAATAAGATATAAAACTGCTTGAGGATAATAATAAGAGATTTTATATAAAGGGGGGAAAAAGCAAGAACTGAGCAGATATTCAAAACTTTCTATATTGGTAATGTTCGATTCTACTTTATTGCAAAATCTTTTACAAATTAAAATATGTTTAATTATTATTTAAGATAAAGTTACAGCTTTAAAATCTATTTTTAAGCCTTGTATTACATGCAAATACAATCTAGTTACATTTAGCCTTCTTATTTATAACAGTTTTTAAGAGAATAAAAAAAAATAAATCTGGTTGATTTTTTTTGAAAAGTTGCTACATAAATGATTAAATGTTTGATATATGTTTCTTTACCACTCACTTATAGATATTTCAATTTCTTTAAGCCAAAAAATTCTTATTTATAGAGTATTATCTTTATTTTCCTCGAGATATTTCTCTTTATTTTAATTACAAAATTAAAAAAAAAATACAATGAATAACAAAAAGTAAAATCACTGCCCATTAACTTATATTGAGTCTAGTAGTCACTAAAAACAATTGAAAGTTATATTTTAAATAAGATGTATATTAAATGGCGCGAAAAATATCGTGAGCTCAGTTTCTTATAACATTTAGTGACTAATTTCTTATGAATACATTTGTATTTTAATATTTTCAAAGCATCTGAAGATCATTCATACAGAATTTATGCAATTAATAATCAAGAGTTAAATAATGGCATCATAATTATTAATTATTAATAACATAAAAATATTTAGAACTACAAAAGTACTTTTTGAGATCATTCACTCTAAATTTAAGGATTAATAATTGTTGTTAAAAAACACAGAATAAACTTTGTTTGACTTTCGAGCCATTCTTTAATATCCAAGAAGTATTTTTACTCTGCATTTATTTCATTATACAGCGCCTTTACTAAAGAATTAATTTTCTTTTTAAAAATAAATGCAGAGACAAGGAACTATATTTTCATTAAATTATTTGAAATGAATTTCCTCTTCAATCTCTGTTTTATTTTTAAGGCTAATATATTTTAAATTTTATGAAAAGGATTAAAGACTTTAATGAATGAACTAGAGTAGAAAATTTTCCTCTTCTATGATGATCAAATATTTTCAATTTTACATCTAAAAATTCATTATTTTTATTTGATCTAAATGTGGATGTTGAATAAAATTTTAATAAAATAAATATGACTGTAAACTTTAAGCTCATTTTAAAATTCGTCATTTTATTTTGCGAATTGCATGAATAAATATAACTTTCTCTACTTCATTATAATCAGATTTTCTTTGCGAATCTGAAATAAAAAAAATGGTAGTATACTGGTATATATAGGGTTTTAATACAGGTATTGCACTTTACTAGTATAATAAGTATTATAGATCTATAATTCTATATTACTCGTAGTATCTGTTTAAATTATAAGTGAAAGCTGGTGAATATAAAATTGGAAAAGTTGTTGTTGGAACGGCAATTAGCGTGTTTAAAAATTGTAGTTTATATTCAGTATGCAAACTGACCTGCAAAGCAAAATAAAAGACTAATTTTAATTGATTAATTTGAAACGATTTCTTTTAATAGTCTTCACAACTTAAGAATTTCTGTTGGTTTCCTATCATTGAAATCAATTACATTTCAATAAATTTTTTCATCATAGAAATTAATTCAGTTTCAAAATTTCGGGACGAAGATGTAGATTCTTTATTTCAATTTCATTTTGCCGGGATTTATTCGGGGAGTCGGGCGCCGGTAATTGTTCCTTATCATCACGGCTCAAATTCACGATTTAAGCTACCAATATATTCAAAACAGGGTGTCAACAAGGAAATATTTATTTGGAATAGAATTTAATAATGAGTGTCATTATAACAGTCCCTGATGGCTAAATTTAATGCACTTGACAAGTGCAGTATTTCGTTGAAAATTCAATCAGAAAAACGAAAACTTCCATAGATAAATTTAGAGTAAAAAAATACTTTTTAAAAATATTAAAATGCTGAAATACACATAAATGTAATTTAAACTATAAAAAAGTATATAAAAAGATCATAAATTATGAATATTTCCATGATACTCAAAACGGCTTATTTGCTGAAAATCTATTGCTCAATTTTTATATACAGTTTATTACCTAGATTTGAAATGAAATATTATTAAATCTATATAAAATAATCTATTAATAAATATCATTATACATTGGTTTAAAAATTGTTTATAGTACATAAAACTGTACTTTGAAAAGTTTTGATATTATCTAGGTCATTATAAAAGATAATAAATTTTAAAAAAATTTAATCTTCAAAACATTTATTTCTTCTTTAACATCTTTCTAGACGTTTCTTTAAACATAAGCATAAACATTGACATTGATTAAGCATAAACATTGATGTTTTCTATATATCGTAATTATTAGCACAAATGTTTTAATTGAAGGAAATGTAAAATATTGAGGTCAAAATTTTACAATTTATGCAAATATTGTAAGTACATGATTTATTTTTTGATGACGCTATGTTCATAATTGTTACACGAAATGCATTTTAACAGAATACTAAAATATTTTTAGCATTTTTAACAGTTGTCAAAACTGAAAAGAAATGAAATCAAAATTATTATATATCTTATATTTGTATTTATTGTTTATACATTTAGTCGGATTTTGTTAATTTTATTTGAATAAATTAGAGAGTGATATTTAGAAAAACGACTTACGAGTTACTAATGTTTTTTATATAATTTTATTTCTTTAATATTATATTTCTCTCATATTATTAATATATTTCTTTTATATTATTAATACATAGTTCTAGAATCCAAAAGAAGTTAATGGATATATAGTTGATTTTTTTTTTAAATAAAAATTTTTGAATTAAAAGAACTCGGGAAAATTTTTCAGAAATTTTTTTAAAAGTCTAATCAAAAGGCGCATACACACAAAAACTCTTTGACAATGCTTTTAAAACTTAATTTTTCAAATGTTTCGTGGCTTGTTAATGGTCACTGCACTGACTATTTTTAAAATTTTCTAATTTAATGAAAGAAATCAAAGATTTACCGTTTAGAGATATTTTTCATATTATAAAAATACTTTAATTGATTATATTTAATAATTTTCCCATAGATTTATTTAAATTAATTCAAAGATTTTTCCGAAATTAAATTTGTGCATTCGCCACGAAAATTCTGTAATCTTTTTTTTTATAGAGAAGCGATTTAAGATATCTACACTAAATCTAGTATGAAGTTTAAAAAATATCGATCTATTTGCGTAATTTAACAGATTTCCTAAAATGATTAGATTTCGTAAAGTGATATCTGTGAATGATAGCGATTTTTATTTGCTCACTTAAAGTCTTGCCGCTGTTGTAAAAGAGTAAGCGGTCAATTCTAAAACGGAAAATGGCGGCGAAACTTACCCCTTTCGTTTCTTCAAAAATTTAATCTGATTTTAACACCAACTTAAATGATTTAGCATCATTTGTACAATCTTTTGATGAGTTGATTGCCAATTTCCGAATGCTTTTTTTATATATATTTTTTAAGCAAGGAAAAAGGTAATGATATGGTTAATATGGTAGTTTTGTGCGCGCGATTGCTTTTTTAAATTTTAAAGATTTAGAGGCAAATGGTTTTATTGTAATTTTTAAAATTAATTATAGTGTCTATATATATTTTACTTATAGCTTGATTTCATTTATAGATTTTTTTTAAAAAAAAGATAATTTTATGTACATATGACACGCAGAAGATTTAAATGTATATTTCAAAATCCGGCAAAATTAAAGATGAGTCGTTGGTTAGCGATTCCTCTGCTGATGATCAATAGAAGCTTTATGTAGTGAATATTTTCAAATTTATTTCAAATAAGTGAAAAAAAAAAGCTAAAGAATTTTATATCCTTAATTTTTACGACTTTTGAATGAAATTGATTTGTCATTGCGATTGAACTATTTCTTTATATTTCAAAAGTTGAAAAGGATATTTGCTAAATAGACGAATCTTTGCGAAGTGTTATAAATATTTGAAAATTTGTTATTCCATTAAAAGATTTTATTCTAATAATTTTAGATTAGATATCACTGATTCCTTTGATGAAAAATATGTATTTACTTCCACTGATAAAATGCTAAGGTATTCCGGGCAAGCCTGTGTCGAGAAATTTTAGAAAAAGAATTGATTGAATAGTGAAAAAAAAAGTAATAATGCAATTGCATTTAATTTAAAAATTTATTTTAGTGTTAAAATAAATTGAAAATTGCTTTAATTTTCCAATGATATTCACCGCACCTTTAATCCTAAATATGTCTTTATTAAAGAATTTTATTTCTTAATGATTGTTGTGTTTTCAGTAGAATGACATGAAAGTAGATACCTTTAGAAGATGTTAGATGAATAGGAAAGTTTGCGTAGTTTATTTTCATGGCATTTTTTCATATTTTTTTTTAAATATTACTACAGTAAAAAGGTAAAGAAAAAGAAAAAAATATTCTTAAGTAGGATGAAATCTCAAAATTTTGAATATCAGAGATGTATTTTTAAAATATGATTGTCAAGGCACAAATATAATAAAATAAAAACTAATTTTGTATTTTTAAAGATTTTTTTTTATATAATATGAAAGTTAAGTGTATTTGAATTAAAAAGTTTCACATTTCTAATTTTATCAAACCGAAATTTATGGTGCTGGAAAACATGAATCCGTTTCACTTTTTTTGAAACCATTAACATATTTGATATCTGGATATCAAATTGATATGCATTCGTTTGTAGTTTACACTAAAAATTCTTTGAATTTACTAATCTTGAAAGTTTAAAAACTGTGACAGCAAGAAATCTAAATATAATTTCTTCATAATATGAAAGAAAGTTGGATATCTATCCCAACCATATTTTCTTTCAAACTTTCTTATAACTTAAGTTTGCACAATAATTTATCTGTTAAGTACTACTTTATGATATTTCTCTTTTTAATAAGTTTAAATCCCATCTTTAATTTTGCAGATACTTTTTTTGTATAAAACCTCGAGTTGGAACCTCACCTTTAATTTATTGTTGAAACGCTAACTAGATTATTCTGATTTGGAATTTTCGATGTGTCTTTCTGTGATTGTTTCATCACCTTCCCCTTTAATTATTGTCTCCGTTTTCTCAAGGAAATGTCTAACTCTGAGAAAATGTTTCTAACATTGATATGTCAGGAAGAAATTTAACATATTTGTAAGTTAAACTAATTTATTTATGACATCTTGTAAAAATATTTAAATAATGCCTAGTCACATAGCGAGGAAAAAGACTCCGCGAGATGTCATCCGATATAGCAGCCTTGACAAATGCCATCCTGTCATTCAGATGAATATCTGTCATTTACAGAATACGTTTAGAAATTGAAGGTTTATTTTCACTGTTTTTGTCGTGAGAAAATTCTACTTAACAGCAAGTTGGTATTTGTTTTCAACTTTTTAAAAGTATATAGGATTTAAATTGTTGTGAATTATGCTTCAAAAGACATACCAAATTTTCACAGAATACCTAAATATATATACTTTGAAAAATTTAAGTTTTGTAAGCTTCTGAAATCATATTCATTTTTACACTAAAAATGTTAAATTTAAACTCACTCAAAACTAGGCTCGCTACATAAATTATTTTCAAGCTCTCCGATAGCTAGTTTCAGCTATCTCCGATATTGGCTGATGATCTTACGCAGTGGGTTTTCTTTTTTTTAAAATCCATGATATTTTTTTCTAATTTAAACATGCATTTAACCTTTAAAATTTACTTCAGATGCCAGTCTAATTAACATTAATTCATAATTTTTTTATTGCTTTTAAGATTTTTGAATTTGTTTTAGACAAATGTAAATTGAATTAAATTTGACGAAGCACGATGCCATCAAATCAACAACAATCAACTATTTGTTGAGAGTCTAAGTATTACACAAGCCAAGTTATCCTTATGTTTATTAACTGTAACAAAACGCAATTCGGAATTATATCCTTTGGTTAAAATTCGATTTGAAATGTAAACGAAGCATTTCATGATATAGTCTTTAAAAAAGTAAAATATATTGTTTTCTTTAATTTACAAATATCCTTTTTTTTAATAAAAATGAAGAAAATTTCAATGCTTAATGAATTTGAAATTTAAAATTTCATTGATTTCGTGAACAATGGAGCAGATTTATATTGCATCTTATTTACCAAATTTAAAAAATTTAAATAATTTGACTTGAAATGAATAATCCTGGTCCGTATTAGTTAGCGAATGATCAGTACATATAAGACATTAGCGAAATGAATTAATATTTCTTTAATCAAATAATTAACATAAGCTACAACAAATATATAAAAGGTAAAAATTCACTAATGTTTAATCAGCATAAAGTTTTCAAAATCTGCACTTTGCTTAAATTTAGGCGAATTAAAAAAAAAATTCTCGTATATTGTTGTTTCAATCTCCAAATTCAAATATCCTCAGCAATCTTTCGCCTGCAATTCTGATTTCCTTTCAGCATATCATTTACCTTCACTGCTTCTCTTATGTCTATTTAGTCTTAACGTTAATGCTTTTGCACATTTATTCAGCTTTCTAGCTGATTTAATAGCTTGTAGCTACAAATTCGCTTGGGAAAGGGATTAGAAGCATTCGATTGTACAAACTGAGTGTTTTCTGGTACAGTGCCGATAGCTCTTTCTACTGCGAAGGTCCATGTAGTATTTATCTTCGTACCGCTGAGTAAACAGTTTTTATAATTTCAATGCAATTATTGCGTTAGACATTTTATGCTGGAAATAGATTTCCTGTTATGTGCGCCATTACTTAGATGTTTATAAACATTACATATTCTGTTTTTATGCTGTAAATAATTGAACTTTTGAATTATATATTAACTTCTAGAATCGTCTGTTAGCTAGTTTAACTGTAGCATTCAATTTTATACAATAATTTTCAAATACGCGAAAACTTTGACAACTCCAAAGAAAAAAAAAAGTCACTAGTAGTTATGATTTGTATTCTAATGGATGTATTCTAATTCATTTTTTTAAAAAAAGAGACGCTTTTTATAATTTAAAATTTATGAATGAATTTTATAAGGAAATCTTAAAAATTTATGAATAAAAAAAAATCAGTGCTTGCATTTTAAAATCGCAACGCATTGACTGAATGAGAATTTTAGTATTTCAAAGAACATATTTACGATGTACATAGTCATCTTGTTACGTGTATAGCTTTTAAAAACGCGAATATTCAGTGTTTTATGCTTGTTTTGCAAATATATAAAATGCATGCTTTTTTTAATTAAAGATTCATGCTTAAAATTATTTTCTTATAAAAAGTGTACAGCAGTTGTACACTGTCATTGTTTTCTTTAAATAAATGTTAAGTTCCAGGTCATCAATGTTGTCAATATGAAGGGAATAAATGTTGTCAATATGAAGGAATTTAAATGTGAACAGACTATTTATTTTCCAATGTGCCTTTAGCAATTAGCCTTTTTATAAGCTTATAACATTAAGTTAATAAAAAAAAATGTGCAAAGCCTTTTTAACAGCCCACAAAACCAACAATGGTCGCGAATAATTGAAGACAAAATTTTAGACGGCAATAACAATACTTATTGATATAACCAAGCTGAGATATCATAAGACTGATGCACATTATCAGTAAATTTCCGCACTCAAATAATCACATTTTCCCTATAGTGAATTAGCAATCCTCAAATTTCTAATCAACCGAAAGGATCTTCATAATTCCTCCAATAATCTACATTCAGCTAATAACACGGATGTAACTTTATCTCGGGAACATAATTTTTTGTACTTCCTGTGATAAAAGATTCATTTTATTGAAAATACATCCAAATGCGCTATTATCAAGCAAATATAATGCTGAATATTGAATAATTTTTATTGGTTTGTTTTCATATCTCTCCCATCCGACGTATGCATAAGGCGCCTAATAATGTATAGTACATATAATATTTTAGAGGTTTTCTTATGAATTTTATGCTTATTTTTAAGTAGCAAAGTTTTTAAATCTTTTTTTTAAAGTCTTCTGTCCCAAATTGGAAAACATCTCTAATGCAAAAAATGAAAGGAAAATCCTCCACCCTCATCCAACTATTTAAGAATAATAAAATATTCTAAATGCATGATTTTTTTCTGTTATCAGAAAAAAACCCTGTGCCTAGAGTCATTGGTCAATTATCAATCAATTTTTCCACCTAAACTAATATAATTTTTTTAAAAACGGCTTCTCTTATTAAAATATCTTTTAAAAGCGAAAATTCCTTGATTTTTACTGTGTTAAATGTTCCATCGCTTGATAAAACTAGGGCAAAATAATGTTACCATAGTTCAAAGTCCTAACTTTGTCCAGCAAAGGAGTGCATATAAATTACTTAATCGAATGCGCCAAATTTTAAAGAAAAACTATTAACAATTGAAAAATTTGCACAGTTGAAATCAGTATTATTGAAAAGACATAATTTTTAATTTTAAGATAGTTTTTTTTTTTTTTTTTTTTGAATAATTTCCTCCTAAGTTTCTGCGGGAAAAAAAGTACAAAATATAAATTAATTTCTCGTAGCCCTGACGCTACTTTTATTTGATCGTAAGAGCGTTTTGCCTCCATTCGAGC
The DNA here is from genome assembly GCF_947563725.1 of Argiope bruennichi. Lineage (NCBI taxonomy): Eukaryota > Metazoa > Arthropoda > Arachnida > Araneae > Araneidae > Argiope > Argiope bruennichi. Next base: position 85,193,646 of record NC_079152.1, read on the forward strand.
GATTGACTGCTTTTATTTAATCCTAAATTATTACTTTAGAGCAAATGAAAATCCGTTAAATAGATACATATTAAAATAAAATTTAAAAAAATTGCGGGGAAATAGTCAAAGTCATCAATTATTTTAATGCATTTAGATGTTTTTAAAAGATTAATAGCACTTGAAAAATATTGTGCAGAAATTTTTAGAATTTAAATGGTAAAATCATAAATTTTAAAATATAAAAGTATTTCTTCTAGAATAATTTCACCCGAGTTACTGTGGAAGTAAGACGATATTTTACTTAATTTCTAATTATATATTTAATTACTTTTTGAAGTTTGAAAAGTAGATAGTACTGCTTTGATTTCCTTAAATAAAAAAAAATGTGCAAAATTTGGTCCAATTCTACCTAATTGCTTAAAAGATGTGAAATAGGCATACATACTGGAATAGCCACAACGACTTATTTGTCCTAAAAAAAATCAAGAAACTCCAAGGAATAGTTCATAGGAATAGCTACATCCACTTCATAGTTTTCTTTAGTATGTTTTTTTCAAGCATACAGACATACGAGAAGTCTGCTTTTTAGGTTCAAAGAATTTTTAATGCTATTAATATCCATTTGATATAAAGAAATAAGTTTACGAGAAAGTTTTATAAGTTTTCCAGGTCTCCTGAAATGAATAGACATTGCATTTTAGGTATTTAAAATTGGTGCTAATATTATAAATTGCAAGAAAATGTTAAATTTGCAAAAGATTTTAAGTACCTCTAAAATCTTTTTCATTATTTTATTAATCTCATTCTCATACATACTATGCTAATGGCACATTATCCATTCATTTTATAAAATTTCTAATGTCTGAGAAGTCTTTCGTTAATTCTGTAGAGAAAATTTATTGCTTTAGGTTTGAAAATGTAAGATTTCTTAGATTTGTGATAATAGGACATTGTTCATAATGTTACAACTTTACTAATGATAATATAATTAAATTCGTGCCTCAATTTTTTTAGCTGATGAGTTGGATTTGAAATAAAGATATCAGAACACTGCCACATATGGTGAAATATTTTAAAGATTTTTCTTGAAGGTATTTGAGAAATATAAAAAAAATGTCAAAATATTTTGAATTTTTCTCATCGATGTAATACAAAGTCGATGATTGTTCTAAGTTCCTTAATACCGATGAAACTTATTCTAGTATTATTTAAAAAATTATTTCTTTTTAATTTTCCAGTAGATAGAAGAAAATAATACTAAATTTATAGTTAAAATTGCAGATGCATTATAGAGTATAAAAAGAATAGTGAAGTGATTTTTTAAAATTGCATGCCATTACTTTTATTTAAATTAAGTTTGTATTTCTATTATAATGTTTTTTTTAAACCATCTAAATATTGGAATTAAAAAACAGCAATGAAAAATGATTACTATTAAAGATTTTGCTAACTATTCCTCTAGTGCTCACTAAGGTTCGACTCCGATTCTAAAAATGAGTAAATTAATCACCATAAATAAACAACAACTTTTAAATATTTCCTCAAGGATTATTTCAAGATTATAACTTATAGTTTTATTCTTATTAAATATAATAACATCTATTACTCAGTTGATGCGACTAACTAACGGAATGCTTTCATTTTAAATTCACCAAATTAATCCTATTAACTATCTGCAAGCATTATTCTTTCCTCTAGTAATTTTAAAATGGATTGCGCATGTTTTCCTATTTTAAAATTGATTTTGTTGATTATACATTAAGCTAAAAAAGGCATAAGAATTAATGTTTTCATTTGCTCAAAAACATATCAATGTTATTATATCAACTTCATTTGGAATAATTGGTTTTGAAACTCAATGAAACCCTAGCTGATATATACCAGGTGTTAACAGGAATTAAAATCTCTTCGCATAATAATTTTAACGTAGGAACAATTCCTCTATTGCATAAAATATTATATTATGTAAAACCCTTTTCGAAGCATTGTGTTAAAAAAAAACAAAAACAAAAGAGATTTAAAAATTTGGTTGAGTACTTCAAAGTCCTAATGTTTCTCAGAAAAGAAGTAAATATATATATATTTTTAATTTCAGAATCGTCTGCATTAAATTTTCTAAAGAATTAATAGCAGTAGACTGAAAATTTGGACAAAAATAATATTGTGGAGAAAGTAAAACTTTTAATTTTAAGTTATTGTAATTCTTTTTCGGATTAATTTCCTAAGTTTTTGTGGAGTTAAAAAAAAAAGTATTGGTTATTTTCTTATAACCTGCAGCAGCGGTCATGGTCGAACTTTCGTCAAGCTTTTTGTCATAAGCTTTACTTTACATCGTTAAAGAAGACTACTTAGAAAGAAATGAAAATCACGTAAAAAGATATGAATTGAAATAAAACGGAAATTAAAAAAAATAATGGTAGTGTAATTCAGAGTTAACATCAATTTCGATGTTTTTAAATTTTCTAAATATTAATAAAAGTTGAAGAAAAAGTAGTACAGAAACGAAATTGATGTAATTAAAATGGTAAAACTTTGAATTTTAAGGTGATGTTAAAATATTTTTCTGGAATAATTTTCTCTGAAATTGTTGGAAAGAAGACGAAATATTGGTTAACTTCTAATTAATTGAATAGTTAATTAATTTTTGAACTTTGAAAAATTGACAGTAATTTTCTTTATCTTAAATAATAAATGTGCGAAATTTGATTGAATTCAAACTACATGTCCAAGAGGAAATGTGAAATATATACATACATATATATGACTTTTATTAAGATTGATTGATTAAAATGAGGGTTTATTCACTCTCTTAGAAAATAATGAAATTTCAGAACTTGTATTTCCTTTGACAATATGACTAAATATTATTTTATATAAGTTATTTTTTGTTATAAACTACATTGTGATTAAAACAGTGCTATCTCATAATAGAAATTTTTGAGCAAAAAATCTAAAGAGTGAAGAAAATTATTTAGATGAAGTTTTACAAAACCGACGATTATACCGATAATAATACTTGACATTTTAATCAAATAAAGATGACAGCCGTACGTAATATAACAATATTTTCTAGTTTTATGCGATCTCAAATTAATAAAAGTTAATTAATGTGCAATATGCTATAGTTATTTAAATTTATTTTATAAGCCTTTAAAAGGGCATTTAATTTTTTTTAAATGTCTTTGTCACAATTTACGTTTTTTTCTTAAGATATTTTCTAAGAGTTAACTATTTTATGTAGTAAAAAATTCATTACCAATAAAACTTATTTTTAAAAAAGAAAATGATTACCAAACTAAATTTTATAATTGATATTTTTCTTTATTTTGTTCAAAATATTTTTAATTTCTTAGGCTTGAATGTTTAGAGAAGTGAATACTAATACTGATAATAATACTTTGTATGAAATAATTTCAAAGAAAGATCTATCTTCTTATTCATAATAAGTCATACATCATTAAATACCTAAATTAATTTTTCAGCAGCTTTTATTTCTTTTTTTCAGCAATTCTTTCTTAAATTGTATATACTGTATTCATATGATTATGTTAGAAAATCTATTTATTTATAACTTAAGAAAAGGTTGAAAATCATTGCATAAACTTCCTACAAACCTTGGTAGAAGTTTTCCTATTCTATATTTGTGTTGTGACGGAACTTTTTGTACTAGCACTGTTGACCAGTGGCATCTCGACCAATGGCGAAGATATTACACATCGCTCAAGTGTCTGCAACAAGGTAAAGGTTTTTCGTCGATTCTCTTTGGTGTTGCTGTAGGCGAAAAAGTGTGACACTATTTAAATGATTTTGACCCTAGCATGTGCGAACTGTAAAATGATTGTAAATTTGTCTGTTATTGAGCCGTTGTAAATAGGTAGCTTGTTAAAAGAAAACTGTAAATGTATTATTATTCGTTTTAAAAAATAGACAATACATCAAATAAATGGCTTTATAACTCTATATGAAGTTTCGGCTACTTTTTATTTTTATTTTTCATTAGTTAATCTTCAAATATGTGTATTAAAACATACCCGAGATTATTTTTAAGAAATTAACAACATGAAAAGAATTAATAAACTGGTACTTTTTTGTAATTAATGCTATTATGTTTTTATCTCAACTTAAAATTGTTTACAAATACATATACGAAAATCTTAAAAGTAAATGGAAAGTAAAAGTTATTTAAATCTTAAGTTTTTTTTCGAAAGAATATAGAATTGTATCAAATAATCAAACATGTTAAACATGAATGAAGATTACATAAAACTACGCATTTTACTAATGAAGGTTATAGAACAAAAACATAATTACAAAGATTGCTATTTGTTTGAATAATTCCTAACTACTTTATTGGGCTAAATTGAAGCTTTTTTTTATTCTGGAAATATACATATATGTGACATGTTGCATTTTTTTTTATCGTGTTATAAATTTAAGTATTTCATTAGGTTTCGAATTTATTTTGAATTTAATATTTAAGATTCACAAATTAGATTGACTGCATGCGAATTAAAATGAATGGTACTTAAATTTGTCAATTAACAATTTTAATATGAGAAAAAATTGAAATCCTAATTATGTAATGAGGATATTATAAACTAAACAATTTGTATTCTTAATTAGAAGATTAAATGTGAATTTTAAACCATTTTATTCAAAATATTCCAAAAATAAAATTGAATAGCATGAATGGCAACTATAGAAAGCAAATATTAATTCTTTATATTATTTAGCGCAACTAAATCTTATTCGCTAAAAAGTCTATCATTCCAATTAAAAAATCGATTTTTTTATTATTTTAAATATTATATTTAATGTAGATTGTTTATGATTAGCTTTAAATATTACTTTTCAGTGAAAATTGTTTATTATTAGCTTTAAGTCTTACAATTTTCTTAAACACAAAACACCTAAACAAATTCTATGTAAATTCCTATTAGCCTTGGTTATTTTTTCAGATGTCGAAATCTTTAATTTTCCGTAACGTAATTAAATTCAGGACATATTTATATCTTATTATAAAAAATATCTGGGTCGTTGAACATATAATTTTGATTCACAAAAATAACGGTGTTTTAATATATTTATATATAAATATAGTGCAGTGTAAATTTTATAAATATAGTGCAATTAGATTTCCTTAATCATGTAAGGGAAAGTAAAAATCTTGTTTATTTTACTGAATCAAATTTTCATGGCTATAAACAAAAGCTAAATTTTTGTACTTAACCTAAAACAAACAATTTGGAAATTCTAAAATTTCTCCAATAACTAAATATCTAACAAATTAACTTAGCGAAATGCAACTGAATTAACTGATGAAAAATAAATTTAGTTACTTCTCAACGTTTCTATGTTTTTATTTTAAAAAACCCCTTATAAATGGGATCTGATTAATTGGTGCTTAAAGGCCTTTATCGGATTTGTTTTAAATTATTGAACATTCAAATATTTAAATTAAGATATTTTGTAGAAAGTATAAACTTTTTATTACAGAATCATTCTTATAGTAATAAAATTTAGTTATCTTAGTAAACGCTTTAAAGATTTCACTGGTAAAATAAAACATTTTTAAATTTTTCAAAAATGCAATCGTTATGGAAAGGAATTCCTCTTTTGAATATCCAGGCATTCTTTGAGTGCTAAAGTTTGTAATTTCTAAGCATTTGAAAAAGGCATTTTCAGAAAGAATATTGAATAATTTAATAAACCACGACTCTTAAATAATTTTAATGCTGAATCTAATAATGAATCATTTTATGATTTGAGTGTATATTTTAAATGCATCTTAAAGAATTTTCTATTTATGTACTTGTAATATGATCATTATCACTTAATATATCACTAAAATAAATAAAATAATATTATTTTTTAAAAATTAGAATGATCAATAAGTTATAAATCAAGAACTAAATTTAATGATACTAACATCTTAAATCGTGTATTAATTAAGAATTAATCTCTTTGCATGGGTAAAAAGAATTTTCAATTTTGCTTCGAATACTTTTAGTGGTTGTTAAAGTAGGGAGATGTATGGATACAATGAAATCATAGGAAAATCCGAATATATCATTCTACGTTCGGTTATAACTTATGAGTAACTTATTATTTAACATGCGTCAAAATTAATAATCATATTTAAATAAAGTAAAAATGAATCAATAAAAATATTTTGTTTCTTTTAATTTATTCTGATTTTATTTAAAAAACGTGAAATTTAGACGGGCGAATGAAGAATATCTTTGCCTTTCTGGTTAAATGACATTAACCCACTAAGTTTTAACTATCAGAGATGACATACAAATGATTTTTATCTTTGGTTTAAAAACGTTTTTATAGCAGTGGCTGGGAAAAAAAATTGTGATTTATCATTTTGGCTCTAAATTTTATCTTTAGATATGAATTTTACATTTCGAGCATCTGTAGTTAAGTGGAAAGAAAGACACTGAAACATAAATTTTCAAAAGATCTTTAAGATATAGTCCATTTATAACCGGATTCTTTCTTGACTTAAATAAAAAGGACAGCCAGAGTCTGCATATAATAATTTAGAAAATATTACTAATTTACGAAATGACATTTTTCAATAGAAGTATCATCACTACTTGACATTTTTACTACTTTGACTACTAATGACGTTTTTACTACACTGTGTCTTTTCAAAATAAAGCAATTGTATTCCTTTTCCAAGTAATCAATGAGTTTGTCAAATTTTCTCAAATGAATTAAAATTATTTTTTAAAACCTTAACTATCATATAACAATTCGCCGAAAGATATTAATAGTTGTAAAACATGTTAATGAAAATGATTTACTTATCTGAATTATAATTCATTTCTTGTTACTAAGTTTATCGGAATTCCAGATGCAACAGAATATTTAGAGAGTGTAATTAAACGCAAAAATTGTTGAATTATGTGTGATTTAAATTTATTTTTGAAGCAAAATTCTTTTAATTTTGTTGGAATAATTTTTGTGTCTATAAAGTAAGGTGCGACAGTCACAGATTAAAAGATGGCAACGTGATTTGAGTCTATATGAAAATACATAAAAATTAAACGAAATTTATTGTTATAGCTATTAGAAAAATATCTGGTTATGACAAAAACTTAAGCCGCATTTACATGTGTTTAGTGAAATTTTCACATTGTAAGAAATTTATTTGAAGTTTAGATATTAATTAATGTAATGTCTTGAATTGACCTAAAATTCCAGTATCTGTAAAAGAGAAAAAAAGTCTTGATATTCTTAAAGTTCAATATACTTAGGATAATGAACGATCAGTGTTTTAGATTTGTGTGAATCAAAAGTCTAAACTATCATCGTGTTTATTTTTTCCAAATTCTAAAAAAAAAAAAGTTTTTTTAAAAAATATTTTTTGAGCCGCATTAACAAATTTTAATGACATTTAAGTTATTAAATTCTTTTTAAAAAACTTAGTTTTTTTGTATATTCATCAAATGCACCATGCTAATGAAGTTATGAATCCTTTGAAGTTTTTTAATCTGCTCAATGCTTCCCACTGATTGAACTGATTGATAGTTCCGTGACGGAAGCTTTTTCTAAATATTCACGATTATCGGTGAAGCGCTCACCGCTCAAAGGGCTCCCCGGGTGGGTTCGGCAGAGACATTTAATACATTCGTGGGAGACATCATAGAATGTTTCTCAGAATGTTCTCTTCAATTACCGATGCGGATGAATGATTTGCATCTATTTAATGAATTTTTTGACAGTTGTAGTTACCTCCAAATTTGGTAATTTCAGCTATTTCGCAGTTTTAAATTAGGCATGTCAAAACGCTAACGAGCTTTGTTATGTTCTCTTGTTAGGAGCTCCAAGTTATGAAAGAAAAGAAAAGGATTGTTATGAAAACGTGGGTTTATTTTGAAAAATATTATATTCAGGCTTCGACTTTAAGAAAAAGTTATTCAATATAACATGCTTCGAGTTTATTTAGTTTTTAGTTTGTATAATAGTACTGCATTTTGGAACTATTAATGAACTGAACTATTAATGAAAGTCTAAAACCTAACGTAGATATGAAAACTTTGGTAAAGAATACGCAAGTACGCATCAAATTTCATTTATCTTGATGTGTTTTTTTATTCTGTTATGATAAATTCTGTTATGTTTACGAACGTGCAGACAAAACAGATATCCTACCCTCTGATTGATTTAGCATAAAGTTAGATATCTACAATTATAGTGTAATGACGTACATCCTTTATTTGGCACGGTTGCTTAGAATTAATTTATTTTCATTGGCATTTAGGGAAGATCTACAACTTCAAATACTTTATATGAGTATAGCAAGCATGCTTTCTTACGCATATTTCTGGATGATAATTTTAACAAATTTCTAAGAATTAATTAAAAAAATTCTATCAAATTGTTAATATTTTATAAATAAATTAGCACGTACATTCCATAAATATTTTACTACAACTTTTCATCATTTGTCAATCTATATAGCTTGTTCGAATTTTTGATTTATTGTGATCACATACGTGAGGATAGTTATACACAATTATTTCAAGAATGGATTTGGTATAATTTTTTATATATATAAATAGGCATTTCTTGTAATAAAATTATTCGCCGAATTTCATTTAAAATGTTGAGATTGCATTGTTGAGGTATCATATTCACGCGTATGTGGGAGGAGGAAAGGGCAAGCGTTTCATAAATGTATCTATATCAAACCAGATTGATAAAAGTAATTCTAGTTTTTCAGTTTCATAGATGTCTAAAATCCGGAAGTCGAATATTTTGACAGTTACAAAACTTTTCTTTGTATACTTGTTACACAAGAAGGAATCTTGCATTTTATAAAACAGTTGGAATTAGATTAATTTTCATATTGTATTTCTATCTTATATGTAACACGATAGGTTTTAATGTTTTTCGATGATAAAAAGATTAAAAATTTGAGATTAAATTTCAAAAGTGGTTCAGGCTGAATATTGATAATAAGGGCTTTCATTTGCGTAAGATTAAATATAAATTCCACATTTATTTAGACATGCAGAAATATCGAAAGATTTAATCATTACAAATTCTACTTCAAATTCCCTTGTAAAACAAACAAACAAACAAAAAATTAAATTGAATTTTTAACCAGTTTTTATTAAGTTTATTTTGAAATTATAGTATATATAATGAAAAAAAAGTATGGTTCGATTTTTTTTATATAACAAAGGTTATATTGGTTCTAAATTTTTGAATAGCGTAACAGTATTAAAAAAATTTCGGGATCTTGTAGAAAACTCATTGAGGAACAAAATATTGTTTGTATGTCGAAAGTTAAACAATTCATATTTAATTTTTTTTTTCAAATTTTTTCTTGTGAGCCTGCCGGAACACCTCTGTAGGGAATTTTTTAAAAAAAACATTATTTGAAAAATCACAAAATGACACTAATAAGTAAAGTTTTAATGAAATATTCAAATAGATTTTAAAATTTTTCAAATCGCAGTAGCTTCTAAATCATTTTTACTCACCGTCGTCCCAATTATAGGATACAACGATTCGATGTCGATAATTTTGCCCTTATAATATCAAATTTTTCGAATCCACTTGGTATCAAGACCTTGCTGTAAATGAATTTATGCTTTGCAAAATTTTTTTCATTACCAATTCAGCGAACGTAGCAAAAAAACAAACTCTAGATTTCCTCTGATTTACAGCATCAACTGTATGAACAACTGATCTTGTCATCCATCATATTTGGCTCATTACATCCTCAAAGAGTCAATATTCTGAAGTAAATCGGATTCATCGAGTGATTACAAGGCAGCAACAGGTGTCGGTCATGTGTGAACAGTAATTTCTTGTTCTTAGCGTCCTGCTTTATGCATGATTCGGTTCTTCTTGATGTAATTGTCGCTTGTCATAATACTAACTATAATCCAGAGGACACAGAAAATAAGCGTCCAAATGTCTATTTTATATAACGCCTTGAGAAATTTCGTTCACTGCAGAAGTTTCATAAACTTTAATTAATAAATAGTTAAGCTTTGGACTTTATTACATAGAAATAAATGACGATTTTTTATAAGTGACATTTGTGCTTGCTTAATTATTATTTATTATTATTATTATATTAAATTTAGCTTCATTTTCAGGTTCAGTTGTATACGAGTCGTTTGTGCGAGTACATTTCAAAGAACTTCAAATTTAGGAATTTGTACGTTTTCATAAATTAATTTGAGTTCTTACAGCTCAACTGGAGTTAAAAATTGACTCTTTTTAATGGATCATTCTTGGTTCTAGATTAAAGAACTTTCCGAGTTTCAAAATTACGAATTTGTGTATTTTTGCAAACCAAGATTTCATAAATTTCGCAGCTTCTGATCTCTTGCGAATTTTTGATTACACGGAATTTTATCTTAATCTCTATGATATAAGAGATCATTATATTTTAAGTAAATAAAATTTATGACAAATTTTTTACCATGGAAATATGGTATACCTATGTTCGGTATTAGCACCAATGCCATTTAAAAAGTTTAGAAATGGAACGTTCTTTCTGGCTCATAGGAAAGAATTTTTAAGAGAAGGTTAAATAAAATAACGAGAGACATTTCATTCTAAATCTTATATTTAACAATATTTTATCCCTGAAATACTAATTTCAGCATGTTTTATATTATATATAGTGAGTATTTATTGCATCAGGAGATAAAACTCGTCAAGTTATGGACATTATTTTAAGTAAAAAGAAAGAAAGAAAAATGTGTTGTATTAAAAGAAAGTTTTTATTGCACGAAAGCTTAGAGTATTTTTTAATGTTCTATTGAATTAAAGAATAATAATTTAAAAAAAATTAATCACCGAGAATTCAAGGGAAAAAAAAATCAAAATGCGATACCATGTCTCCGATCCAATCCATACTGCACTCCATATAAAAAAAAAAAAATGGGGAAAATATTTCAGTATTAAATAATTTAAATTGTGAAAATTCCGAAGCTTCAATTTTTATTTGTATAATTTTTTATATGGAAATTTCTGACTTAAAATGACTATTGAGCATTTTCAATTCAGAAATCTCGTATTTGGTTGAAGCCACAGAAACCTCGCATTAAAAACGATTAATTTCTCTTAAATTTCCTTCCATTCAAACAACAACCCATTCTTTATTCATAAATATCAGGATCTTCCCAACTCCACTTCATTGTTTTTCAAAAATTCCGCCTGCCCCCTCCTATTGCTGCCCCCCAGTTTATTTCTTTTACACGCGAATATCACGGCCTAGCCAGGCAGCTGAAGGTAATCAACAAAAGGGAGTACCGTGATTTCCCTCCCCCCTTCATACTTTTCAAAAATCTAACATCCCCCTCAACACTAACTGTCATTGATTACCAATATTAGATATTACCGTCTCGATAGGCGGCAGCGGCAGATATTAGAGGCCAGCATCTGACCAGCTAAGGTGTTACTATCATTAAACGAGTAATAACAGACGCGCTCTCTTTCAGAATCATCCATTATAGTTCGGAGCGGGCTGTTTAAAGGGCTGCCTTCGTTTTGTTTCTATGATGCCCATAGGGGTGAATTCGTCTCATATTAAATAATAATAAGTAGAATAAAAATGTCATTAAATGTGGAGTTTTTGAAAAGAATTTTGCTGCGGGAAGCATTCTTTTTATTTATTATATCGCATGTTTTTTTGTTTTTGTTTTTCTATTGTTTTTCTCTGTGTGTTAAATTTGATGGAAAAAGTATTCGTGGAAATGCTAGAGAATTGCTATAATTTTTTGAGTATTAATGATAAAATTAAAAATTCAAATTCAGAAAATTGTATTAATTTAGCTTTGAAGTAATTTTTTTTCAAGGGAAATATAATTTGATGCAATTTATATGAAAAATATTACTTAAAATAGGGTTGAAATTTTGTAAGATTATTTCTGGAAGGGAAAAAAATGTTATTGAAATAGTAATTAGATTTATGACATTTTCGAGTTAGTTCATAAAGATTAAAGCAGTATCTTTAGCAAATTATATTAATTTTGATTTGGAGTATATGAGCTTAGGCAAAATTTGATTCCATGAACTTTTTCTCAAAATAATAATAATAATATTGAAAATTTTGAAATTAATCATTTTAATAATAATGAATTCATTGTCTGAAATATTAATAAAATCTTCTAATATTTTCAAAGTTCATCATTTACTTTTTTGAATATATGAAAAAAAAATTGCAAGATCACAGAATTTAAATTTAGAAACTTCTAAATAATGAACAAATTTAATTTATTTAGATTTTTGGTTCTTTATAAAAGGGGGTGTAATAATCTATTTCACTATGTGTGGAATAGTATATGAGTAAAAGATTCATTAAGTCTTCAAAACTGTTATTAAAGTGATGGTAATGACTAATTTTATTGAATTACTTTATGAAAAATTTGCATTACTTTAATTTCATTTATACTGTACGGCTTTGACTGCCATCCAGTTTGCAGGGAATATATTGGTTGTGCTTAACTGCAATTAAATTATTTATATATAGTTTGATTACCATGAATCCTTCAAAAAAATCATTAAGCAAAATAATTTTCCTAAAAATATTTATGAAAAATTATATTAAAATATTTATTATATTAAAAATTTTTACAAAATAATTTCCCGATAATTGAAATCTTTAATTTTTAATAGAAGAAAAGTCACGATTTAAGTATATGATAAAAGAATGCAGTAAAATTCAAATAGATTTCGACAGAATAAACTATAATTGACACTGATGGAAAGAAGAAAAAAAAATTGCCAATACCGAATTGATAACCTTAAAAAGTTAATTTTTAAATTTTAAAATGACGCCAAAAACAGTTTTGTGCAATAATATTTTCTTGAGTTATCGCTGGCAAGAGTAAAAAACGTGATATTTTGTAACTAGAATTCTAATCAAAACATCGAAAAATAATCGCTTCGAGGTGAATATTTACACCTTCCAAATTATACTTGTGTTAAGTTTATTATACAGTGTTCCGCGTGGAATGCCAATATAAACAAACTCGCCATTTTTATTATTTGTGGAGATAACAGTAATAATGTATTTCATAACTAATTATATAAACTTTAAACTTGTTCACTCGTTTATATTTACAGATTTATTAAGCTTTAATTCTTTTCCGAGAGGATTTATTTACTATACCCTGATGCACTTAAGCTCTTATCACTTAAGCCTTATCTAATTACTAAACGCTTAAGCCCTTATCACTTAAGCTCTTTGTAGTTTTTAGAAAGTACACGAAACGTAGTACTCAATATCACTGCTTTTGATGTTAATAAATTTCGTAGTTTCTTAAATATAATATGTTTTCAAAATTATATGCTCGTAAAGTATTCGTTAAAATGTATAATTTTCAACTGTACATAGAATTTTTGTTTATTTCTAAACCTTAAGGATATTTGAAAAAGATTGATTTTTTTAAACAATTAAGTCATTTATTAACATTTAAGGTATTCAATATTTGCAAAACATTATTTCTTGAATAGGCGCTATACCGCAACAGTGTCTGGCGCATCGAAGAATTGCAACCTTATTTGCTAATGAAACTTATTGATTACATTAATGAATTGCTACAATTACCTCACTGCAATGCGTTTGTTACATGCTGAGTGCCTTCTGATAATTATAAAAAAAAAAATCTAACAATGCATTTTAAATAATAAGTAAATGTTTAAAATGTGTTCACGACAATCATCTGAAACCGAACATGATTATGATATTTAGCTATTGCCTTCAATCATTCAAAATATTAATTTCTTTATTTATATTTGTAAAGTAAAAAATGCAGAAAAAAAAATGCGAATAATATTTTAAAATCTAGGGTTTGTACATTTTTATTTCAAATATAAAGACTTTTTAGATATATAACCATGGTAACATTTCTTTCATTATAAAAACATGAAAATAATTCACATAAAACATTCTTTATATTACTGACAACAAAATTTCTCGATAATGAAGATATATTCATATTATGTGACACTATTCCTTGATTGAACAGAAAATCAAAGTCTCTGTTAACAACACGCATGGAAGTAGAAAGTACCATTCTCACACTAACTCTTTCATTAATAATGTCATTAGAACACAATTGAACAGTGTGTATTGCACATTTTGGAGCATGTTCTTCAATGTTTACATTTTAAAATAGAGATGTTGTGAAATATAAGTATATATTAACATTATGATTGAAATGTACCAGTAATGTTCTGTGAAAATCAAGTGATAATGACTCTTTCAAAAACTTCCATTGTAAATATTTGAAACTTGTAATAAGGGAAAATGATGAAAATAACAATGTAAGTGACAATGGATCCCAGACGTGTTGATTCATTCACATGAAGTTATGAAAATAACTTTCGGGTTAGTAATGTGTAATTTAAAACATCGAATAACGTAGAGTCTATTACATTGAAAAATGATTGGAAAACGATTTTAAGATGATTGTCATTTTACTTTCTGTTCCGAGCTTGGAAATTTTATAGTGATTTGATTAAGAAAAAAAAAATCCAATTTCAATTTACTTAGTTTTATTCTACCCTAAAATATAATTTGATTTTGAATTCATTTTTGGAAGATTACCTTTCAAATTTTATTTTGAAATCTTAGTAATGATTAGACTTTTCAATTTATAGGAATTCTAATCGAGGATACTGGCACGTTGATAACTTATAAATTTCTAAAATTATAATTGTGAATATTGATTAGTAATTTAGATTTGGTTTAAAGACGTCTGATTGCACACAATAATGTAATTGGGAAACAACCACCACTTCGAGGAATTCTTGTTCACTTTTGCAAGCATTATCAAAGTGTGCGTAGTTTTTTTTTCTATTCAAAATTGGACAAACTCTATTTGTAATAAACTACTTTATTACAACAAATTTTTTAACTATGATTAGAATTTTTTTCTATGATCCTTGTGATAATAGTTTTATTAAAAAAAATAGAATTGGTTCTCAATTACTTATATTGTTACGTCCAATTGATCATTTTAATATGATAAAACTGATATAGCTTGATCAAATTATTTATATTATATGAAAGATTCGAAGCTTCAGATAAAATAGATAATGACTGGGAATTCGACCAAATTTTACAACTATGCTAACTTTAGCATTCATCGGATTTGTTAATAGTCACAGTCGACATTTAAAGTGCTACTCAGATTTAAATTAAAAGCAAACAATAGGTGATTGGTCAGTAGGTGATCGATGGCAGATCATATATCAGAAACAACATACAACGAGATACTGGTACAGGTCAACTCTATTTAATAAAAACGATAGTTTACAAATAAAAATCCATTGCTTGATTAAATATATCCAAACGTTAAGTAATTTCATGCAAGAAAGTATTAAAGAATTAATATCCACTTTATTATACACAATTTTATATTTATAACAAAATAACATTAAAATGAATAATAATAAAGAAAACAAGAAGTTAGGAAATCATAATATAGTACAACAAAATCGTATAGCATGCAAAGAAAATTGATAAATATCAAAAAGGGACGAATATTCATAATAAAGCTATATAACATAGGTTTTTTTATTCATCTTATTGAAATTATTAAGTTTGGAAAACAAAAGTTGATTAACTTAACTGTAATAATTTGAGATGGTGCATGGTTGCCTTACAAAAAATTCATTAAAAAATATCTGAAAGAATGAATTTCTTTCTGTGTTTTGATGAAATTACACTGTTATGATTAAATGGGCAACAATTAAAGCGGCATAATATATATTATAATTGATAAGACATATTATGATGAATTTTTACAGAAAAATTTTAATAGAATTTTCGTTCAATCCAAATTAATAGTAAAAAGAAAACAACATAGCTTTGCTTTTTTTAAACTTAAATCATTCAAAATTTTATAAGCAAAATATATTTTAATTTACTCGTCTGTTATCGAAGGGCTAAGCAACAAAAATTAATAAGACGGGAAATGTCCTTCGATAGTTAACATTGAAATCATCCAATTGTTTGGAAACAGAATCCAATATTTAGTTTTGAGATTAGATAAAAACTTTAAGATGAATATTTCAGAAGCTACAAGATATGAATAAAAAAAGATTTAAAAAAAAAAGCAAATACTAAACTCTCTCATGCGTTTTAAACAATGAGAGTTAATCGATTTTAAAAAAGTGTGACCCCCTTTTTATATTATTTAAATGAATATTTTTACGATTGTACTATGAGTCCTGTTAAAGAAAGTTTCTAGATAATTTGTCAAAAAATAGAATTGTGAAATAAGAGCTGTCATATTTCTAAATTGTTCTTACGTATTCTTGACTAGAATAATAAAATATGCTTATTAATAATAAAATTTACTATATTTTTATATTCAAAAAATGAGAAAAGCAATTCAATTCCCAAAAGTTTTAAATTCCAAAGAAAAAATGTTAGAACTCGTAAGAGCATTGAAATATATTCAGCTGAGCAATCATTTGAAGAACAAAAAATAATAAAACAATTTTTGGTTACTTTTAACACATTATTAACTTCACGTTTAATTTTCTATTATATTCAGTTTCACTTTTGAGCCTAATTTCTTCAACTATGAGTGATAAACAGATGTCTCTAAAAATACACTTGGACAACATTCGAGAATCCATGCTAATAATAGCTGATGAGAATTGACGAAATTATCTTATTTCTAAATTATTGAATTATTTGATTTATAAATAGTCTTTGCTTTTGTTGTGCTTTGTTGAGTGTTTTTGTTGAATTTTTTATTGTATCATTATTATTGATTCGATTATCTTATTTAATCGCTACAATTGAATTTTAAAGTTATTGAATTATATAGATTTAAGGATTAATTAACATTATTTGTAAGCAGTTCCTGTCACTTAGAAAATTTAATTATTTATATAAATTTATTTTTTTAATGAAATTTAAACCATATTACTTAATAATTATTGGATAATAAATACCTAATTATTTATAATTGATTATTATTTATATATTTCAAATAAAAAATTAATATATCTTTATCCTTTACCTAAATGTATGATATCAAATATGTCCAACTAGAAGGCCAACTTCAGCGAAATGGGAATACCTAAATTTAGTAAATTTCGTCAGATTTCAGAAAATTTAGAAAATCTAAATGGTGAAATTATATTATCAATGATTATATTTTAAAATTATTAACTTAAATTAATATGAGAATTGTAAATATTCATTATTTAAACGATATTTGTTTAAATATATTCGTGTACTTCTTGAAAAACAAATGTCGACTAGATGTTATTGAAACGATCTTAAAATAAATTGATTATTTTTATAGAGCTCAATATAAATATTCTAAATAATGTGATTATAGATATTCTGAATAATTTAATGTAGGAGAAAGTTTAATTATATTTTAAT
This sequence comes from Argiope bruennichi, assembly GCF_947563725.1. Lineage (NCBI taxonomy): Eukaryota > Metazoa > Arthropoda > Arachnida > Araneae > Araneidae > Argiope > Argiope bruennichi. The sequence continues at coordinate 85,211,023 of NC_079152.1, forward strand.
TAGAAGAATTGTTTTCCGAGCATTTTGCTCATCTGGAATCGTGACAAAATCATATTTTTTGTTGTTATTTTGAAAGGAAATGCAGCAGACGGAATTGTTTTTACATGTTAAAAAACTGAATCGCTGCTGGAATTAAAAATATTGAAATATAGCTTGTTTGACAAGCAATTAAACATAATGTTCTTGTTGTGAATGCGACAATGGTTACGAGAAATTGAATGTTCCGCATTTATCACAAGAACAAAGGCAAAGTTTTATTTTATTAATGACTGTGTCATGCTGCTCTTATGCAAGGCCTTATTTAGAAAACAAATGAAAAAGAAATATTAATGAAATCTATTATAACAATACAGTGCAGCTTTGACTTTGCAAGTATAAATGCTCAAAAATTTTCTTTGATTTTAATTATATATATACAATGAGCAAATCAATTTTTTTAAAAATTCTTTTTAGAAATGCAGCAATTTTAATAAATTATTTTTGTAGTTTATTTAGAAAAAGGATTAAAATTGCATGTGAAATCTTTAATTTCTTTGGACATTCGAAATTTTATTTTTATTTAATAATATATGAGCATTGTATTATTTTTTAAAGTTAAATCACAAGTTGTGATATTTTTCAGTCTGCATTTTGTAAGCAATATTTTTTTTTCTTTCTTTTTTATCGATTTATATTTTACAATGTTATTTTGCTATATAATCATAGTACAAATGAGATGTAAAATTTATCAATAAGTTCAAATGCTTGAAAAGAAATTTGATACCATATCCATAATTATAATTGTATAATGTAATCCAGTGCTACAAAAAAACCTATACATATTAATCCATACAAAATTGAGGGTGTAGTGAGAAATAGATCTTTGTGTAAATTACAATCATTGCATAAGGCGGATTAAAGTTGTTTAATAATTTCGTGTTTTGAATCATAGAATCATTATCAAACGTGCTTTGAATCACCATGTTTTTAAAAGGACTCAAATGAAATAAATAGTATAATATTCTATAAATAGAAATAAACCATAAATTACAATAATAAAATATTCTTTTAAAATTTTATTAAATTGACTTAAAGCGAATGACCCAAAGTGCATTAAAATGATTAACGCAAATGTTTGTGCTTGACTGCGTGTGTTTTATGAATATGTTTAAAAATAATCGGATATCTTGAATATGATATATTTTAAACTATGCATAAATCTAGTGCTAAATGCTTATATCTGCAATATATATCATAGGTATTTTAAACTTGATTTATATTTATAGAAAAATTGATTTGTGGGCATTTGTTGAAAAATTGATTTGAGGTCATATCTAAAAAATTAGATTTTGTATAATCCTGATTTTCTTTTAAGTAAAAAATAAAAGCATTTCGAAACACCTCACATCAAATTAGTATTTCTTTGAACTTCAATTCATCCCATACAAGTTCTAACATCTGCTCTGAATTCATCAATTTTTAACGCATAAACATGATGAATTATATTTAGATTGTGAATGCACGTTTTCACTATGAAAAACATAAAAGAATAAAGAAAAAAAGAAAGGTGATATTAAGTAAAAAGTGCAAGATTGTTTCTACAAAAGAAGATAAGTTTAAATATTTATTCAAAAGGTTAACTTCATGATAAATTATGATTAATTTATGTAATTTTATTTGATTCCAACTTTAAATTAGGATTTTAAGTATAAATATTTTAACCTTGATATAACAAAAAAAAAAAAAAAGGATTTTAATAATTGAATTACAATTTGAGTTTGAATTGAGTTTTTATTTACTATTTTGATAGGAAATAATTGTTTAATAATCAATGATTTCATTTATCTGAATTTTAAATGTTGTTAAAAAAGTTAACTTATTGAATAAAACTAAATCTATTAATTATTCATAGTTTTTTTATTAATTTTTCAGAATTTTGGGAACTATGCTAGAATTGTGAAATAATAAGAGTTTTGCATTTATTGATAATTAAACGACTTTGGCGAACAGCTGATTCACTAAGATTAATGGTCACTAACATTTTTCATTACTCATTTTATGTAACTTAATGATTTCACCAGCAAAATATTTGTAAAGGTTAAATTTTTAATACATATATATTTCGTACTATTTTAGAAGACTTTTGCAGCTCTGTTCATTTTACTGTGCATTAACCTTATTTTCAGTCAGCTACACAAACATTAATAAAAAATGGATACACTCTGCTATTTTTGGTCTTTTAACAATATTATCTAGGTTCTAACATAAAACAATATAAATTTTGACATTTTTCTTCATCCTAATAACATTTTAAATATAATTTTTTTTTCAGATTCATCCCAGAATTATATAAATATATTGCTTGCTTTCTCTAAATATCCTTTGCCAATAATGATTTGTATAGTGGACAGGATAGTAATTAGCATTGTAAAGAGGAAAAAAAAAATATCTGCAAATTTAATAGTAATTTTTATCAATAACTTTGGTGTTCTTCTAGAATTCATATATTTTTGCATTATCATTGGTGATAAGTTATATATTTACTCATAATTTTTACGATTCTTGCTGGAAAATATATTTAAAATATTTCCTTAATTGATTAAATATAGAAAAATATTTATACGACAAAAAATGATATAACTGAAAAGATAACTTTTTGAATACTAACATGATGTAAATTTCAATTTTGTATTACAATATTTTTGGAAGTTGTCGCGGAATAACTCCAAAAGTTTGCTAAATTTTAAATTAATTAAAATTTCTATTTAAAAAAAATGCAGGAGATAAAATTTTTCTGAAATATTTAAAAATGTGACGCATTTTCAGTAGAAAACAACAAAACCACAAGTGTTAAATTTAAAATTATTGAAGTTTATATTTTGTTGGAAAATTTCTTACAAAGATTTCACTGATTTATGCTGACACTATTATCTTAACATCTTAACTATTATTTTTTCACCATAACTTTGTATTTACTTTTTGCATAATTTTGCATTTACAAGCAATTTTAAAACAAAATGTGAAATATAGTGAAAATTGTTGCTAAAACGAAAACGGATTCTTAAGGCAAAATAAAAGCTTTTCTTATATATTTAAAATGTGTTTAAAAGCTTAATGATATAATTTGAATATACCTAAATTAAAATCTAAATGCATCGTTTAAATGAAGGTGAAATATAAATTTAGATTATATTAGATAATTAGATTATTAGATAATTATATATTAGATAATTAGATTACTAGATTATTAGATAATTAGATTATTAGATAATTAGATTATTAGATAATTATATATTAGATAATTATATATTAGATAATTAGATTATTAGATAATTATATATTAGATAATTAGATTAAAATATAAATTTAGATTATAAAATGTGTTTAAAATCTCTAAGAAATAACAGTACAACAGTTTTATCGAAACCCAACTTTTTTTATACTGATATATAAGTAATACTGATATATTAGTTTAATAAATGAGAAATATTTATTTGCAAATGAAAAGTTGTAAATTTGAAGAAATATTTTGTTTTCAAATTTTTGTATTAGTTCTATTATAAATATATGAGATGATTTCAAAAATATATAGTATACTGATATTTTTTTATTTTCATTCAATATAAGGATATTTTATTTTAAATATGAAAGTAGGAATTTTCTTCATTTAAGCTTACTTATATAAGCATAAAGCGGTATTTTTATACACCTTTTTGATAATATATATATGAATTTCAGAGATGAATTATCTTTCATTAATAAAATGATATATTTTATAACCGAAATTTTTTTTGAAAATATTTAATAAAAGATTTGAACATATTGTATTACAAAGAATATATGCCTGTTATGCGCATCAAAATGAATACTTATATTTTTGACGTGAATTTTTTTTATTATTATTATTTTACATGGTTTATTACGTTAAGAAATCTAATTTGGAAAGTTTTCACATAAATAAAGAGAATTTTTCATGTGACAATTTATAATAACTGTTGAAAATATGAGTTACCGTAATGTTCAACAGCTGGTACAAATTTATAATTTTTCAATTTCCGAATAAGTTTACATTTTTTTTATATATTTCAGATTGTTTCGATATAGTTAATCAAAAATAATTATTTGCGTTTAAAAATAGATAAAATTACAAAAATAGATTCAATTTCTATTAAAATAATCACTTAAATAGAAATTTAACTATAAAATACATTTTTAATAATATGATAAATTTTACTATAGTGCATTGATATACTAAAGTCTATACAAAAGCAGTATATAGTAACAAGCAATAATTTTCAAGAGTCGCTTCTTAGATTGAACTGATATTTTAATTTTAACTCTTATCTTCAGTTAAGATAAGTCTCTTTTAATTAATTTAAATTTTTATGTCGTAAACTTAGTGTTAGGGCAACTTAAATTTCAAAGAATTCATAAATATTATTTGTGAATTACTTTTTTTTTCTTTAGGGAATTGCTATGTGATTGCAATTACAAGTATTTACATTTCTACATCACCATTTTATTAGAAGACTAATATTCCTTATGTTGTATTAAATAAGCAAAAAAAAAAAAAAAAAAAAAATATGTAACTGTATTTATTGAGGAAAAGTTTTGGCTTCCATTTACTATAAAAATTTTATTGAAATAATTTAAAAGGTTTGGCGAATTTTTTGTTGTTATTCCCCAAAAGTTACTCGATTGAGCCTTATGCAATTGCTTGAGCTCTTAATCAATAGTGCTATTATTTTGATCTAGGGAATAACTCCAATAGTAATCTTGATCTTTATTAGTCTCTATAAATGGAAGTGGAAAAAGCATTCTGCCAATGTCCCACCTGAGGAAAAGGGTGTTAAAGACAACAAACGTTTGTTAAACAAGGAAAAAAAATGATTTTATATTATATGGCAGAGGACAAAAGAAAGAAAAATACATTGTATGATATTTTATGAACTACATAGTATGCAGTATATAAGATATCATACTCAGATTCCTGCATTGTGTGAGGAAAACGATTATCTTCACTTTAAATATATTTAGAGAAATTGAATGTACAATTTGAGAAACTAGCTTCTTCAAATGAATTGATGACTCAATATCTTGTTATTTCATTTGTATTTTAAAATATATTTCTCAAAAAGTTAATTAAATATTTTAAAGATAAATAAACTATAAGAAATTCTACCATTTTTTTATTATTAAAATTGCAACTTTATTTTATATAAAAAAATTTAAGGTGATTCAAATATTGCGAGCCTTCTCTATATTTAACTTTTACCTATACAATATAATATAAGACTTTTTAAAATAGTTTAATCGAATGTATTGGAAAAATCTTTTACAAGGACTTGTTTCTTGTCTATGTCTATCAGAAAAACAAATAATTAACTCTATCTGACAGATGGTGAAAGTTGTAGTGTATTTTTTCGGTTACATACTAACTAACTAAGTAGGATTTGTATAAAATATTTGTCTTCTTAGAAATGTTTTAACTAATTAATTAATGCTTAGAAATTTATTTTAGTATATTTTAATTCTTATCCAGAAATGTATAATACACATGTAAAGAGTTTTTTAATAAGAGCTAATACGACGTTGCCTCCGAGAAATCATGCCAAATAAAGGGTTAAAGCAAATTGCGAATGAAAAAGGCATTCCATTTTTTTTTATTTTCATTTTATATTAAACGATAAATTTTGCATCTATTTACACCTGTTTTGATTGTATAATATTTCATTCTTCCCTTTAAAATTTTATAATTTATAGCATTCTTCCACTTGAATGTATTTTCGGTATTAATTTCAAATCGTTTCAGTTATTTATTTCTTATAGTTTATTTTAAAAACTGAAATAATATCAACAAAAAAAGTTTCTTTTTTTGTGGGTCAAATATTCATTTTCAAAGCGGGGATGTGTATTACAGTATGATTTTCATAAAACAGGAAATATTCATTTAGTATCCAATATGGAGGTTAAAGAAAACTTCCTGTCATGCTGTTATAAATTTGTAATTAAATAATAACAATTAAAATTACAATACAAAAATGACAATTTTGTATTTGTAAATACAAAATCTAATGTTTCCAGATAGACACTAAGGTAAATTTACCTTACTCTTTAAATTACTAATTCTTCCATTGATATTCAGTTATAAAAGGTGCGAATTAAATTTAATTTACAATATTTTAGTTTATAAATTGAATTGTTTTTCCAATTTTTTATAAATATTTTATAAACGATAACAAATTTCATTAACAAGAGTCATAGATTCAAACTTTCCATTATATAAATAGGGCGATTTTTAATATAATGATGCCCTTTATACTTGAATAAAAATTTACAAGAAGTGTGATCTGGTTTTCTAAATTTTAAACCATTTTTTTTAAATAAACTTTCAAATAGGTATTTATTGAACAATCTTTGTATTTTGCTTCAAAATCTTGCAAGGGCTTGATTCTGAAGCCCATTAGCTTGATCATTGCAATTTACCTTTAATTTTTATTTAGTTTGAGACTGATATATTTACCACAAATTTTGTGAATTCATAATTAGGGCATTTCATTCAGTTTTATCTGGTGACCTAGTATTTCTTGAAATAACTTTATATAAATGAATTGAATTAAAAATATTTGATCGAGGTTATTGATGATAGACATTGCCTTCAGGCCTAAAATACTAAATGAATGAAAGACTAATTTCGTAGATTTTATAACAATGATGTCATAGCTTGAACAAATTCATGCACATCTATTTGATTGCTTTTTTACATTTAACCTCCTCTTAGATGACAGATTCGATATGGGTCATTCATTGTTATTTCAATTTTTATAAAAACGTAAACAACACCTGAAATATTTAAACGTGCCTAAGTGATTTTTGCCATTTCAATTATTTGTTATTTGGAGTTAATTATAGACTTAAAAATCCTAAATTCCGTGATTCGATGCACAAATCTGGCACAAGGATGTGCCAGATCCATCCACATCCATCCAAAAAGTTGAGATATATTATGTGATATAGAAGATTTTTATACGAGTTCTTCAAGATAAATTTTTCGATGGTTTTTTTGGTAGATTTCTACATGAAGATTACCAATAGCAATGGTTCTCATGACAAGACTTCGAGCAATTTCTTTAGTTCTTCACCAATCATGATCCTCTAGAACCCAGAGCAAATCTCCGTTCCAAAATTATATATATATATATAATGCTTCTTCCATGTTATCTTGTAAACAGGATAATTATTTTTTTTAACTGGCATTAATTATGTTAAAAATGTAAAAATCTCGGACGAGTTTGTAAATGGCCCATGTAGCTCAAAAGGAGTGGAGATGGTGGAGGGGAAGTGAAAGTTTTGTTTCATTTCGCCATAACTTTCTTAATATTGAATATAAAAGAATAAATCCACTTAGCAAAATTAGCGTCTCATTACGACGAACAACTTTTGTATTTAAAGTTTTTCGATAACTGAAATATTTTAGAAGTTAGGATGCTGAAAAGTGACTCCTAATTTTGACTTTTTCTAACATCAAAAATTTTTGTCTAATAGTTACTCAGATGTAAAGGAATCTACCTTTGCCTTCCATCTTGCTGAGAGGAATTATTTTTTTCTATGTGACAGAAAATCCCTTATAAACATGCTTTATTTTCAACATATAGTGATAGTTACAAAATACATTAAAGCACCATTTATACGACTTTCAAGGATTGACGTGAAGTGATGCATAATCGAAATTTTAATAATCTTTAATTCTAAATTATACATTTCTTATTTTATATATGTCCATACAAGTTGATGTTCAGATAAAAATTATTTATTCATCGTCTGATATGATGATTGCCTGAGTATTAATTACAGCATTAAGAATCGAATTAAGTTATTTGAATATTTCCAAAAATTATTTTCGCAAAAAAATAAGTCTGCAGTTTTTAATCTAGTTCCTAGCGTTTTTAATGAAAGGTGGAATAACTTCGCATTTCTTACACTAACGCAACTCATTTAGTCTTCAGTTGGTTCGTGAATTATGAACATTTCCAATTCCTAGACAAGATACCGATATGACAAAGATCGGTTTCTGTTTGAATAAGGCAACAAAATGACGACAAAGGCAGAAAAATCTGAAAATTTTACGAATGTAATATAGTGCATCAAAGAAGCATTGCAACTTTTGCATTGTATAAAGCAAATAATTATAAAATAGTTTTTATATTTGCAATTACTATTTTATAATTGCAATGGTCACAGCGTCAAAACCTTAGCACTATGGCCTGGCATTAAGGTTTCGACACTGAGATCTGCGAGAACGGATCTCCGAAACTTCATCCGATCAGAAATCCGGTGTGCATATGATGCCCTAATGCACGCTAAATCTTTTTTCGAGAAACAAATGCCCCTATGTTGGTGCGGTGCGGAAGCTTGGGGAGGCGGACTCCATCTCAGATGTCATTCTCGTCATCTGACTGCGGCTTAAAAGAACTGGCTGTGTCCAGTCATAACCTTTACGTTGCTTCAAAATGGAGTATTAATAAAACAATTTAAACTGAATTTAAAAAAGTGATGTATAATTAAAGTACTTATAAACAGTGCTTTAATGTATTTGTACAATCTGTTATATGAAAGTAAAATGCATACTGTAATATTTTTTATCTACGTTCGATACAATTTTCAGATAGTCTTTTAATTAGTTTTTTTTTTTTTTTTTTTTTTGCCATAGTATTAATTTCAAATCAAGTTCGATTCACGAATAGAGAAAATCACATTCAAACATAATAGATATTTTATAACAAATAGTTGTCATAGAAATGCAATGTTACGTCATCGAAAATGCATCAACACTCCAACGTGGTAAAAGGTATTTGAAATATTTATCTAAACCCTATTCATAATCGCAAAGCCTCGGTAAAGCGGGAAAATTTAATTACTTAGCCTCTGCTCAAAAAAGTGAAGAAATTAACTCCAAGGACATATTTTATTCATCCAGCAACAATAATCCCCAGGTTAGTACTTCAGAGTATAGTAGCCTAATAATGCTGATTTCGGGGTCTAAAAATTAATCTCGATCACTTTATCTGGTGGCAGCGCAGCATCATATATCAAGGCATCACTCATGAGTGTCCGGGAGTTACATGCACGGCTTACAGTGTTGAACACGTGACACCATAACACCATAAATCATGTGACGTGAGAGAACGGCGCGTGAAAATGCAGCGCCGTTGATTATGTAATAACTTATCTGTTGTGTTTGGGGGAGAGAGGAAAAAAAAGTGTTGCTTGAACCCCACTCGCTCTCTAAACGGTATTTTCATCAGTGTCACTAGCAAATTAGGGATTTTTAGGGGTGATAAATTAATAGAAGAGGTGAAAAGCGTGTGTTGCGGGTTTATGTAGGTAGAAGAAATGAGCAAGGATGTTGCAGAATAAATGGGGAAGGATTCGCGCAACGTGGAATCCGGTTGAAGTGAAGGGTTAAGCTGCATATAGCACTTGCATTTGCGCATTTGAAGGTCATAGTTTGTTATATGATTTGAATGAGTATAGCATCTCAGAAATTTGTAGATTAAATCAAATGTTTTTGATTTTTAAAATTACTTTTGGATCTCTTTCGATAGTACTGAGCAATCATTAATCGATAATAATTATTTAATTTTTATTTCTTCCTCATACAGAAACGAAGATTTTTTTTATTTATAAAGAAATTTATTTGTAAGACGGATAAAACTGGTCATTAAATAAAATAAGACAAAAAGATTTTTACAAAGGTAATAATGATTAGATGTGAGCAGAATTTTAATCAAGAAAATTGAACATTCCTTCAGAAAAGGTTTAATTTGATGCCTTAAAGTACAATTACAAAATAAGCTTAAAAATTTAAAATAGCAACGATTAAAAATACTATTCAAAAGATGAATGATATTAAAAAAAACAGTAGATTACCTAAAATAACATTTTATAAATATAAAAATTAAACGAAATTTTTTCTTCTTTAAATAAAAAATAAGTATATCAAGAATGCTAAAAGCAGGCTGAAACTATTTTAACTTACGAAATCTCTCTCTATAAAAAATAAATGAGAATGTGCGCGCTCGTGTGTGAAACAGACGATTTAATTAGAGCAACCAAATTTGGAATATGTATGCAGTAGTATTATAATAAAGAAATATGGGTTTCAATACAATTTCTTTAAAATTTTAATCAAGTGGGATTTCGGCATTTTCCCATGATAATTCAGAAAATACTATTGCACGAAACTGATTTTTATACCCTTTTAAAATTTAATTTTAATTATCATAATTTAATTTCCTTGCAATTTTTTTTTCTACATTTGGGCAAATTTTAAAGAATGTATATTTTTTGCTTAATTTTTAAACATTATTTCAGTTTTTTCCAAGAAATTAAAATCGTTTTCATTATTTCGCCAAATAGTTAATGGCTTGGTTTTCTTTCATTGTTGAAAGTTAAAAAAGAAAATTCTATTAATGCGCAATATAAATTCTATTGCACTTTAATATGTGACGTTGCATTTTAATTCCTTGCGTACAATTTAAATGAGAAAGTAAAAATAAATAACCTTGTAGTACTTTGGAATGTAAAAAACAACAACAATGAAATCGAAAAGTTACATTTTTAATAGTTCTATGCTTTCATAGCTATTTGCTTTGCTAAAGTGATTCATATTCACAATAAATGGAACTTGAAAAATTAATGATTTAATTTAAGGATACTAATTCAGATGCATTGCAATTGTTTGAACTCCGATCATTTAAAAAAAAATCATTAATTTCCCCGACACTATTGTTGTTGCAATGGAATTTTATCTTTTACATTGTCTCATGAGATATTTAATTGTACTTCAAATGTTTAACTTTCGACCATTGTTGAGAACTAAAAAAGAAAAATTCTTTTTATTAAACAGGTAACTAGATTATATATATATATATATATATATATATATATATATATATATATATATATATATATATATATATATATATATATATATATATATATATATATATAAAGCAAGAAATTACAGTACCATGGAAAAAAGCTTGTCTGAAATCAGATTACTCGAACAGTTATATTTTTAATGACACTATGATGTCTTAGGATTTGCATTTATTATAAAGGAGAATTTTCTCCTTAACCACACATTCAATCTATGATAACAATATGACTTTAAAAATCTAATATAATTTGAAGTTCAAAAGTGTCTTTTTAAGTTAATCGTAAATATCCTTTTATTCAATGAAAATTAAATTCAGATTAAGCATATCCACTATTCTCAGTGAACTAGGTGGTCGCCATAGGCGTCTAACAGGAAATGAGAAGAGAATTTTGGAAATGTATATATTTTTTTTAGCAATAATTTAATGTCACTCCTGTGATAACCAAATCGTATGAACTAAAATCTCCTATTTCTCAAAAATATTTCTATGAAGTGATTTGGTTCAATTTTGTAAAAAAAAAATTTCTAATATAGTAACCTTTTACATCCGCGAAGCAGCGGGGGGGGGGGGGGGTCTTCCCGAAACTTCCTCATATGCGTCCTAATAATAAATACTATTTCATGGATAGAATTTTGGACCTTGAAAATCGTAAATGCCGCTATTGTTCAGAATTTTATATTTCAATACCGCTTATAAGCATTCTGTAATCCATAGTATAGTGAAGAAACTGAGTCTGCACTTTTGCTGCTTTATTCGATCAATTGAAACCAAAATTTGATATTTAATACAATTTGAATACCAACATCTTATACTAAGTGCGATTTCTCTGATCGTTGCATTTTAGAGCTATCATGTCTACATGCATGCGGAAGTACAGATTAACAAGCCGCCGTTGCTTTGACAGATTTAGTTTAAATTTAATTTAATTAAAATTTCAAAAACTATATAAACTTTAGATGATAAAACTATGCGCCAAGTTTCATTTTTTTAAAGTCTTTTTGTTTTTGAGATATCTCTATTACTTGCATGTAAAAGCCAGATGGTCAATATCTCTTTGGATTTGGTTTAAAATTTGATAGAGATACACCTTTTGGATTCTAGTCTATATACTAAATTTTAACTACCTTATGGTTTGTAATTATGTTGATCACTGATATTTGGACAGATTTCCTCTGAATGGGTTTTGTTTGAAACTCCATAGAAATCGGCAAATTTGGTTTAAAGACAACATACCAAATTTTTTACATCTTTCTCAAAGCAGTTCTGTGTTATCGTATTCACAGACATACAGATATAATTCCAAAAATGCGTTTTTCGGACACGGGGAGTTCTGAAAAGTAGAGTTTCATCAAAATCTGGAATTGTAATTATTTTATCATTGCAATACTTTGTTTCATATATGAGAAAGTAAAGAAAAAGTGATCTTAAAATAAAATTCTTTTTATCTTTATTATCTTGATAAATTCCCGCATTATTTTGAAAAAAAAATTTTTTTTTCAGAGAATTATTGCACATTTTCTATTGTTTCTTCTGAGATTTCTTATCTTACAATTCAGATGATTATTGTGAAAACAGGATAAATTATTTCTGTCTATAGTATTTCCTAGTAAACTTCTGTAGATTTAATACATTGAAAAAGGTTGTCATTTCATACAATAAGAAAGTACAGGGTGGTCCAAAAAAAACTTCCCCTATATATGAAACCCTAGCGGCCTATCCGCTCAACCAATCGAACCAAAATTTCAGACTTGGTTGTTTGAAGGTATGCGCTGGAGATAGTGATGATTCTAAACAACGCAGAGCTCACGGTTATGGTTACAGTGAGAGAATTTTGAAATTTTCGAATGGCAACACCCACTTTTTCCTTGCACAAATTGATCAGCGTATTGAAAAACCACAAATGGCGTTGGAACGATTAGCGTGTGACGAAAATTGCCGCCGTAAAGCATATGCAAAGAAGAGCATTATAAAGGAATAATGACAACACAGAGAGGAAAAAGAAAAAAAGTTTTTATTGGAATGGAAAGTTATAATTACAGGTTTTCAACGTGTTCATCTTCTCAGGCGACAACGCATTGCATTCGGGAGATTGTGGACAACAATGCCGAACGTAGCATGAAAGGAGGAATCTGCATAACTTCACGTGTTATGGCATCTTGCAATTCTGACACAGTTGCAGAATTCCGTTATTCCTGAATTGCAGCAACGAAATGTCATTAGGGACATTGTATGGATGCAAGATGGGGCTCCTCCACACGTCTCCCAATGTGTTCGACCAGTGCTGCAACAACACTTTGGTGATAGTGTCATCTCTAGTAACTTTGCAGTTTCGTGGCCACCGCGATCCCCCGACTCACTCCTATGGTTTCTGGTTCTGGGGTTATCTGAAATCTAAGGTGTATACGCCTGGTCTACGAGATGTGTCAGAATTGCAAGATGTCATAACACGTGGAGTTATGCAGACTCCTCCTTTCATGTTACGTTCGGCATTGTTGTCCACAATCTCCCGAATGCAATGCGTTGTCGCCTGAGAAGATGAACACGTTGAAAACCTGTAATTATAACTTTCCATTCCAATAAAAACTTTTTTTCTTTTTCCTCTCTGTGTTGTCATTATTCCTTTATAATGCTCTTCTTTGCATATGCTTTACGGCGGCAATTTTCGTCACACTCTAATCGTTTCAACGCCATTTCTGGTTTTTCAATACGCTGATCAATTTGCTCAAGGAAAAAGTGGGTGTTGCCATTCGAAAATTTCAAAATTCTCTCACTGTAACCGTAACCGTGAGTTCTGCGTTATTTAGAATCATCACAATCTCCAGAGCATACCTTGAAACAACCATGTCTGAAATTTTGGTTCGATTGGTTGAGCGGATAGGCCGCTAGGGTTTCATATATAGGGGAAGTTTTTTTTGGACCACCCTGTATATTGTGATAGAACAAAAAAAAAAAAAAAAAAAAAAAAAAAAGGAGAAATTGTCCGAGAAAGTAAGTTCCAAGATTTAAAAATAAGTCCAGTATTCAAATAGAATCTTCCAGAAAATTAGTTTTACATTTTTAAATTTTAAACTAGAAATCTGTGATGACTACATAAAAATACCATTATTAAGTTTGCTTTGTGAAAAATATCGAAGCGTAAAATATCTCTTTACAAAGTTGTAAAGCGAAAACCAATTTAAAACTTTGGATAATTTTTCTGAGATAAATTCCAAATATAATATATATGAGAAAAAATTATTATTTTATTAAAGGAAGTAGTATTGCTCTAAAATTAGGTGCATAAAATGATTAAAAATAGAATTTTATTCCAAAACACTGTAAAGGACCTAACAAAAAACTAAAATAAAGCATCTGAAATGTTTCATATATATAATATAGCAAATTTATAATCTTTCCTTCCAAAAACATCCGAATGTTTCTTATTGGTTTAAAAATTAGCAACGAATATATAATTAGCTGAAAAATTTTCTGTTCTAAAAATTCATCATTACCGTTATTTCAAGAAAGAAAGAAAAATCGCTTTATCAAAAAATGGTTTTTGCGGATCTGTTGAATTGGTTTTCTTAAAATAAAATATTTTATATTTTTTAATATTAATATCTTTTTTATCAAGTATTTCAATTAAAATCTAATGAATAATTTAATATTCAATAATAAATTGTAGGTTATTTATTTTAAATAATTAAAATTTAAATGAATTGTTAATCGTTTATTTTATGTTTCTGATGGTTATTTACAAACAAACTTTCATGAATCATAAAGTAATTGTGGATTCTGTAAAATTCTCAATAGATTCAGATCCACATAATCGAACACCACATATCGAAAATTAGTTTTATAGTTTAAAAGGTTATACCAAAAACAGGGTAACCCCATTATTGGCGCAAAATTGAGAAAAATCATGCCAAATTTTAGATATTTTAACACATTTTACTTTCTCGTATATGAAGTAGAGCCAAGGTATTGTAATCGCAAAAAAAAAAAAAAAAAAAAAAAAAAAACCTTGTGATTTTGACTAATCTACACTTTTCGGAACATCCTGAATTCGGAAAACATATTTTTGCAAAATGTCTATCTGTCTGTCTTTGACAAAGATAATTCAAAAGCGTTTTGAGCTGTATGAGTGAAATTTCGTATATGAGCTTTATACAAAGTTTGTAGAGTTCTATAAGATTTGGAGTAAAATACGTTCAGAGAAAGTTATCTGTTAGATTGTTCCAATAAAAGCTAACACCAGAATTACAAAACGGAGAGAGCTAGATAAATAAAATTCGATATAGGGATTAAACATCTTCAGTGTAGACAAACTTTGAACCAAATCGAACAGGGGGTTGACCGTCTTTTGGTCTGTACTTTCAGTACGTAACGGTCGTACTCGATAATTCGAAAACGCATTGAATTAAATGTAGCAAATTTAATACTGGATTTTGCGATTTCAAGTGTAGGTTTTTTTTTGTGTTAAATTTTTGTTCCAATGTGAAAAAAACTTCATCTAAACACACACATTCGATTTTCAGATAATATTAATCAGGTGCCAAGAACTAAGCGTCAAACACTTGCCAAGAATCACACGATCGATTCAATAAAAATAATAATTTCTCGCCAAAAGTTAATATTTCATAATGAATTGATTGCACATCAATGCCATGCAAGGCGTTCTCTGGAATAAAATATTTATTAGCAAAGATGCAAGAAACTTTAGAGAGACCACTCCTGCTGGTTACTGTGTGAGATACAACGAAACAAAGAATTTTTAAATTATACATGCTGAAATTGATAAAAATGATTAAAATCAAATGAATTGTGTCAGTAGAAATAATAAAAATAATACCACTCGGCACTCATCTTCTGTTAAATTCGAACTCAACTTCTGTTAAAACACGATTATCTGTCCAATTAAAAATAACAGATCACAAAGGATGAAATTAAAATATTTAAAATATATAATTCAGAAGAAAACAATAAATTAAAATGTCTTAAAATGTTTTCTCAAAGTTATGTGATTGAATTATTTCTGCTTATTTAATTCACCCGAAAAAATAAATATTTTAAAAAGTAATCTGGTCAGCATGGCCTCATAACTGAAATTTATAGAGAAGATTCTTGTCTCGATATTTATCTCGCATTTGTAAATATTAGTAATAAAAGGACCTAATTATAAAGGTATAACTTTGTTGCTCTATTATGAAATTTAAATAAGTATTGTATTGAGTAATTTAATTGATTCTTTAAATAATTTTTTTTTTGTTAAAATGTAAAAAATAAAAATTAAAAAGAAATAACTTTTATGTAAGTTTGCAAAAACGAAAGACAAATGAATTAACAGAAATTCATAAGACTAAATTTGCTTATTAAACAGAAGATACATTTAAGGCAATAAATATTCATTTAATTGCATTCATAATAGTACTTCAGCAAAAACGTACAATAGAAATTGAAAAGTAACCATATGGCCCATATCTTTCGAAATCAACAGTTGACTTCTTATATACTAGAATTCTCGTGTTTTTCTATAGTTGAACCGCAGCCTGATGAACTTTCTGCATAAATGTGCAATTTTGAAAAAATTGACACACATATATTTAACTAAAACAAATACCATTTCCAGCCGCATTCATTTGTGGTTACAAATTTCCAACTTCATTTGTTAAAATGTTTTCCAGGTTTTATGATCAAAGCGATGTGCCATCAAAGATGAAATAAAGGATGTTTTGTACAAAATTATCTTTTAATTATTTTTATTTAGGTGAGAGGAATGGAAAGTTAACACTTAAAATAACTATGAAGATGCTGAATCTAAAAGTTAGAATACAAGATTAATGTAGAAAAAGTATCCTTAAGGAGTTCACAAGCAAATACCAACTAAATAAGTCTCAAATGAAATCTTAAATAAAATTTAAAGCAATTGAAATATAATTTGAATGAATTACATCTGCAATTGAACTTAACTAATTAGAAATTAACGGGATTACAATAGAAATTCGATTTATTCAGAATTTGAATGTAAATATCGAGTCTAAATATGAGCACAAAAATAGGAAACAACAGTTTTTAAACTAGAAAGAACTCCAAAAGTACATTTTAAAAATGCTGCTATTTTAATAAATAATTAATAAATAAACATCAAACTTTAACTTTAATAATTAAGTTGATGATAAAAATTAATTAATAACTTTAATTCATCTAAAAATAATAAAAAATAGTTTTCATGAACAGTAAATAATAATTTAATATAAATGCACAGTAAAATTTCAAAATAAACTGCTCAGTTTTATTAAATGAATTCCAAATTTTATTTTTTTAGAAAAAAAGGATAAGAGTTTTGTCATTACTTTGATTTTTTTTTTCAAAATCAAAGAAATAAAAAAAAAGAAATTTTCCATTGTTTTTTTTAAAATAAATACATAGGTTTTTGAAGGAATTAAGAGCTTTAAAAAAGACAAGGTAGAGATGTTTTTACTAACTAACGCAATTCAAGAATAAAAAAAAATTAATTGAATTAATTAATAAAATTGAATTATAGAATTTATTTACATTATTTAATGGGAAATTTAAGAATTCAGATAAGAAATTAAAATTGCCGTTAATTTCGAATCAAAAGTTTTTAAATTTACTAAATTAATTACAATGCTGCTTAGTCAACCCCTTATGTAGCTAATAAATATTTATCTTAATATATAAGATTTTAAATTTTTTTTTATCAAAATGCAAATAAAAATTAATGTAATAACAATCATAAATGATAAATTGATTTATGATTACTATTATTTTGCTTTTAGTGTTCTGTTATTTAGCAAATTTGTCCACTTATTGTGAAATTTTGCTCCTTTAAGATTAAATATAAATAAGTCGCTTATTTATATTTCTAGTTATCAAAGTCGTATATCTCTCGTGTGTTTGAGAATAAGATGAAGAACCAATTCTTCCTTCATTTACTTAATGCGATAGAAAATTTACTGTCAAAGCGTTACTTCTATCCTATTTATCATATATCGGTAATGCATTTGCCTAAAAATCTATTTTGCTTTTCTAAAGTGTTGATAGTGTGCGGATAGATTTCTGATTTTCCTTTTTGTGTAATTTTCGGTAATAAATACTGATAAAAGGGAAAATTAAGAACACTCCCTCAAAAGATATCAGGGGAAATTAGTCTATTTTTTACTGTCATAGCTCACGAATGTTTTCAATATATAAAATCAGCCTCTAAATGCTTAGCTTCGAAAAGAGTGTTATTTACTGAACAAAGAAAAAGGACAATGGCGGCATGCTACAGTATGATTGTTACAATTAGTTTCCGTTGTTTGTCGCTGCCTTCGCGCAATTGTTTATGGTCACGAATGTGAATGTTCGTCACATGAATCGATGCCAGATTTGTTTGCAAAGTCTTTCCAGATATCGTAATTGCATTCGTTTTACTTAGGATAATTGATCTTTTAAAGCAAAAATAATTTTGTTTTACTCAAGAAGAAATGTTTTTTTTTTATTAATGTTAGAATGATAAATTTTAGATGATTGATTTTATTTTTTTAACATAAATGAATAGAAAAACCATTTTGCAAATTAAAATGTGAATGTTTAGCTTTCTGTTGTCTACATTATTGGAAGGAATATTTATACTGTAATATAAGCAATAGGAAAATCATTAGGACGTTAAATTAATGCTTTTCAATCATTGCTTGCAAATGTTCTCAAGCCAGTTTGGTATAATTTTTTTTTTTTTTTTTTTTGTATTTATTAATGCAGAATCTATTACTTCTGAGGCGGTCCTGTCATAAATAAATGTGGTCAGTATTTGCTAAGTTATTTTGCTTACATGATCAAAAAATACTAACGGCAATTTTTCCTACAGAAATCAAAATTAAAATAACCATATTTGTTACATTTATTATGTATAAAGCAATATTGACATTCATAAAAATAATAAGCTGTAATACAATTAGTAAACAAAAATGTTCGCATTATAAAAAGTGTTTCGCTTTAAATGAAATAGTTTGTTTCTCCAGACTTTATGATTAAATAAAAGCGGTAGGATATAGATAGCTTTGTTTTTCTCTAAAAATAATTACTTCTGACCAATAGGTTTCAAACAACAAATGGAAAAACCGCACACAGTAGTTTCATTTCTATTAGTTTGATTATACCAAAATTATATTTAAAATGAATTGTATTTAGAGAAGCTACTGAATATCATATATATATTAATAACTAATAATTAAATTTTCAAAACATACAAATTTTCAAATATTGAATAAGTAGGTTTGATGATTTTTTGAGAATTATTTAAATAAGTATATTCGCTTGTACTACTATTAAAGGAATATGCGTGTCTGTTTAAGCTAGAGCTCCATTTAGATTAATTTAATTATCATGCAATTTATTATGAATGTTCGACTATTAAATATTTTTTAAGTAAATTTTAGCAATACTTTCATTGTTGCTATAAGATTTAATTCAATTTCAATTCAATTTTATTCTTTTATCAAATATTTGATAGCATAATTTTCTTCCACTGTTGAATGTTAAAGTAGAATTATTTTTTTCATTATCTAAGGAGACAAAAAATTACGAAATTCAAAGAAATTTGACATTCGCATACTTTGATTGGTAGGTATGGACAGCTCGAAACAATAATAATTTTTTTGTAATTTTAATTAATTCAAAGTTAAACAAAATTTTGACGTTTTTCGTGATAATTTCAGAAAAATATTACAACGCAAGAATGATTTTACACCATCTTGAAATTCAAAATAAAATAAATAAATTTTTAAATGATATTAATTTACTTATTGTAAAGTTTTTGTTTTTCTAATTTTAATAAATTAAAAATGTTTTTAATTTTTATTTTACAACAAATTATTTTTTTAATTTTTTATGAGATTCAAATCGTTTTCACTATTGCTACAAATATTTTATTCCTGGTTCTTCTTCCGCTTTTGTTAAACAAAGTATAAGTTAAAAGTTAAGTATAAAGATTTGATATACTTTTTTCATACTGAATAGGATGTAGTAATTAAGATTTAGCTTCAAAAATAAACAATAATAAATCTTTATAATGATATTATCTAATGAGAGAAGAGTTTTAAGCTGTTTTAAAAGACCCTAAAACTAAGACAATCGTAAGAAAAACTCGTATCGGTAAATAAATAAGTAGATAATAATAAATGAGTAAATAAATAAAAATAAAACTGTGTTTTCAAGTTATTATTTATTTTCCAATATCGAATTAAAACAACAACAACAACCAGCGTGGATAGTAGCTTCTTCCATACCTCTGTGTTGCTATTATATATCATTGATGGAATTTCGTGATATATAAACTTAAATCTAAAAGAAATGAGAAGTTCGAAAATGTATTTGTAAATAAATATATATTATGCAAGACAAACTGAAGATTATAGGAATCCTATCTGATAGACAATCAAAGACGAAATGTTTACTGTAATGTTATGACAGTTTGATAATTTTAATATTCGAAAAGTGAAACCATTTGAATTTATAGACTTTTTATATCTTCTAGAATTTAAATGCTGAAAATAAGTGATGTTTTTTTATATACAACAATCTAAAATGATAGACGTTCACGTTTTATAAAAACAGCACTAATAAGCCAACATAAAGTGTTCAAAACTGCCGAACAAACGTCTGACTTATAATCATCTGACACGGATACTAAATCTATTATGAAGAAGGAACAAAGCACCTGAATCCAAATAAATAATAGCAATGAGCTGAATAGTTTAGTGTTTTTATGAGAAAAAAAGATTAGCGTAAAAAATAGGACAGCAACAGTTTCGAAGTTGAATCCCTCTTTCCATTCCGGCATTTGCCAATGAAACAAGGATTATCTCTTTTCTTTATTTATAATATAACGCTTGCAAAAAAAGTTTATGAATTAAAAATAACGCTTGCTTGTTCATTGTAAAAGCAATGACAATTACAAAGAGTAAAAATGAAATTGTTACTAAAATTCTGTAGGTGTTTTTCAAAGAGAAAAGCCGTAAAATAAATTTCTTAATTTTATTGACAGGTCAGTAGGCTAAGTGGTTTTGCATCCGGCAAGCAAAATTGTTTAGTGCAAAATGATAAAAAGTTTATTTTTTCGGAGTTTTAATTCCAGTTCATGGCCTTTTTTTTCTTTGGATTAAAAGAGTGATTATTATTTCATTTCATCTAACTCAAAATCATTGTTCTACAAAATAAATTTCAAAGCGTCTAGAAGTAATGAATGTGGAGCATATATGATGCAAAATATTTTGAATTTCAAAATATATTTATATTTTATTTAAAATATATTGGAAATAAGGATAATTATGTTAGGATAATTAATATGCTTTTAAAGTGACATCTTTGGAAAGGACAGGCAATAATTACTGAGAATGTATAAATTTATTATCTGAATGTTACGAATTTAATAAATAGAACTATAAATTATGCATGTTTTCCATCTTTTAATTGAATTTAAGAACCAAACTAAAATGCAGGAATAACATTGAAAAGATTTATATTTAGACATTTTATGTAGAATAATTGACGATTCTTTTTATGCACTTGTAGATTTATCTTAAGAGTCATTGAACTTCTTTGAATTATTTAAATGAAAACGACAATGATTATCACATTATTTTCTAAGCCAAATAATAATTGATCTCAAAATAAATTCGATTTTATTTATGGAATAATTAAACGAAACCCTCTATCTCATTGATGTAACCAGTATTGAATGCAAACCCATCCATTATCATTCTAAGACTCAATCGTTACATATTGAAAGTTTATTTTTCATCTGACTGAAAAGATAATAGAATTATGTTTAAATTCTATTGACCACCTTTTTTTTATTATTATTTTATTAATGACTTCTGTTATTAAAGCTGTGCAGAGATCAATACATGTAAACAAAGCATTCAAACTTTTACTCTTTAAGGCATTTATTTATTCGTAACTTTTGCTAAAATATAACATACTTTAACTGAACACAATAATTAAATTTTTCTTAAGATACATTAAACCGTAACCAATTATTAAATGAATTTATATATGAATTAAGGGAGATCCTTATTCTTTGAGCCAAATGATATTTTTTAAATAAATTTTTGATAGTTTTTTCATTTAGATGCAAGTTTTATTTCCCTTAAAATATATTGATTGTAAAATTTCTCATTTATAATTTGAATGGATGTTTAATTTGCTCGCATTTAAGGAAAATTATCAATAAATCTTATATTTTTTTGTGTTTATCAATTAAAAGCAATACTGAAAGTCCTTGTTTTAATGTTGTAACAATATTGCCATCAATTATTTTAAAATCAGGTGAATATAATGATTCTAAAAGAGAATAGAATATGGTTAAATGAATTTATGCTTGTGAATCGAATTTGATTCATTATAAATATGAAATGAAAATCTAGATATTTTTTTTAGAGCCTATTAGTTACATTTAACTCAGCATAATAAAGGCTAAAACACTATCGAGATCCAAATTCCAATGAAAAAAATGATTGGAACTAACCGCACTAATCGTTCGAGTGAAGGATTCTTATTATTGTTTTTGAGGGCGCCGCCATTTATCTATTTATACACTCGTAAATCTATTTTTCAATTCAAACCTTTCGAAGCACAATAGCTTTTTCTATGATAGATTCTTCTCCAATTATATGCATTATAATAATTCACTACGAGTCCCGAACTCAATCTATCAAGAGGATAATGCTATGAGCTGAAAATCGCTTTGAGAAAGTAAAGCAGCATTCACTACAATCGATTGCTACATATTTGCGGATTAATATTACTTAACGAGTTTTCGGTGTAAGTAATGACGAACTCTTCAATTAGTCATCCCAGATGAAAAATCCGCCGGTACACGGAATGGGAATCGGGTGATGGTACTGGTGCTGTATTCTCGATCACGTGACCGGCCGCCCGAAATCGTAAAAGTCTGCAATTTGACAACCGCGAGCAGTCATCTCTGCAACCTATAATTTGTCGGCCACTATTCGAGAGCATTAAGGCCTACAAAATCTCATTATGTTTCTGCTATCATAGAAGGGGCGTGTGGTAGCTAGTGGGTGGGGCCACCTCCGAAAAAGTTTCTTTCTCCAGTTCCCTTTCTTTTTTTATTATTAAATAGAATAGTCGACGATAGACTGGCGCATGCATTGTGTATGTAGTATGTCTACGCGGTATGAGAAGGATTATGTAAGCTGTCCGCAATAGTCAGTGGTTTTTATTGCTTTGGTAGCAAGTAAAATATTTTGGTTCTTTGCTATTACAAGATGAAAAAAGGGTGTCCGGTTAAAAGCATTTGGACATAAAAGTGAGCTTAGAGCCCTAACCGATTTCCACCAATCATTGGAGGGTTGGGTGGGGATAGAGAAAATTTTGATTAAGCAAAATGCCTCTAGGAAGCTGTAAAACCCGCTTTGTAATTATGTTTATCTTCATGGAGGATATCAGCTAATTTTTCGCCAACAAGGGCGTGGTGCTCTTTATGGTGAATGTTTCCAAATAAAATGTGTTTGTTATGGTAAGTGTGTACAAAAAAAGGAGTGAGGTTTGTCTGTAAACATCAGCATTTTGTAACATGAAGCAATTTAAAGCTCTTTAAATGAATCCAACTTAAATATACAGATTATTTGACAATTTAATGCTTAAAATATAAAGAACGATTTGAATTATTCTCATGCAGACATTGAATTTTAATTATTTATATGTATATTAGACTAGTATTTCCACTCCAAGTAAATTCATTTTAAAATGTTTAATAATTTGGATTCTTATATGTAATTAGTTTGAAAGTATAAAGTACAAAAACTTGATTTTCGTTTCGACTTAAAAAATTATTTAAACAATAGGTATACATTGAAGAGTTTTTAAACTAAAATTTCAAAAAGTGGAGTATGTAGAATGCTAGATTAAAAAAATTGAATCAAATCATAATAGAACAAGCAAATTAAATCAATATTTGAAGCGTTAAAAAAAAAAAAAAAAACTGCAACAATCTTTAACTATGTACATTGAAGCCTTGAATGATGACATTTCTGATGATTTCCTGTGATTTTTTTTCTTCTGAAATATTTGCACTCGATAGTAACTGCTGAAGTTATATTTTTGATTATAGTTATTATAATCATTTTTTAATTTTCTTCACATTATGCATACCATATATAAAGCATTTCTTATGAAATCCTTATAATCACAAGCCGTAGAACTCTGTAATATATTGTGCAGAATAGTATGTACTCTAGTGTTAAGCTTTACTACTTTTGTCTTGATCGGATATGAAGTAGAACATATTTTAAATTAAAATCTGAAAAATCACAAAAATTCTTATATCGAATTTTTCAGATACTTTTACATGAGAAATTCACTTATTTCGAGTAGTCAAAAATATTTTCGACATTGTGTTATGTAACCATATTTCCTACGTAAGTATCAAAATAAATTTCAGTTACCTGTCAAGCAAATATATGCTTTAAAATTCTCATTTAAAGGAATAGAAACGAATATATAAATAAGAGCAATAATTGAAAATGTTTGTGTTATTTTCCATGTAGTATGTTAGTAACTACGCAATGGTAATCAAACAAAAAATTTAATTAATAATGTAGATAATATTTTGGCATGTGAATTTTTAAAAATACAAGTTCCAAATACTTTGCGTTTTCCTTTGCATATTGTTTCATACCAAATGCATGGCGTTTCACTTTTTCTACCGTGTATTAGATGATATATTAAACAAAATGGAATACACATTTTGGAAAAGAGTCTTCTCTCTATTGATTTCTTTCACACACATGCACATATCTACTTGCCAAATTTTATACAATTAACGCATTGATTGTTTGAAGCATGGCATGCATTTGTCAATATAGGAAGTTCCAACAACGATATTGAATTGTGTGAACGAAATTGATCTCACATTTAATATACATTTCTGATTTTGATGTAAAAACCTTTATTA
Organism: Argiope bruennichi; assembly: GCF_947563725.1. NCBI lineage: Eukaryota > Metazoa > Arthropoda > Arachnida > Araneae > Araneidae > Argiope > Argiope bruennichi. The sequence goes on from NC_079152.1 coordinate 85,235,905, forward strand.
CTTGATGTTTAAACTTTATGGCATTTTTCTAATATTCCAGAATAGACTATTTATCAAAAAAAAGTCAGGCATATTTTCAAATCAAAAGTCGTATGGCATTCATTATGAAAAGAAATAAAATATCTCAAAATTCTTGGTAATTTAATTATTTTTCATTAAAGGAATAAAAAGAAACAAGCAAAGCAAACAGAATTTTCAAAATTCGAAATCCATCAGATATTTATCATGAAAAAATTCGGATAAGATTTTCTAAATTTTTAATGTCTTCTACTGTTCAAAATAAAAAAATCCCGTATTATCCAATTCAGAGTCAAAAGATACAGAAAAAATAAATTCATATGATTTCACAACTACTTATAGAAACATAAATGTACATACTATGTTGCATTGAATGATACTCTACTTAAGTTCCTGTTATCAAATACTTTACACTGTATTTAAAAATTATTTAATTGAATGATATTTTTTCTTTCCTTTCCGTTGCTATAATGTAAAAGAGAAAAGCTATTGTTATGCGTAAACACTTTTTGATCTTCCATTTAATTCTTGAATGCGAAAATACTAAAGAAAATTTTAAGTCTATTTCATATAGATCAGAATTCTTTTAAGTTTAATTTTTCTACAATTAAATTACCTACTTAATAAATTATTTAAAAAATGATGTGAATAATTAAAATTAAACTAGCAAAATATATTGTAAATTCAAAAAGTCAATATATTGGATTAGAAGAATTCTAATATTTTAAATGAATACAAATAATTCTATTCTACACAAAAATATTAAATAAACAAATTTAAAGAACTAATATAGAAGCAAAAAATTTTGTTTTAACGTAAAAACGTAAAAGAATTTTATTAGAAAAATATTATACTAAAAACTGGCAAGTCCAAGTAAAAAGAAAAAGAAAATCATACAGTTGAATAAAGAGCAATATATTTTTAATTTCAGTTAACCTGAGGTGATAAAGTTCATTTCATGGAATTGAATGATTTACAGTCTTCAAATTCAAAATCTTTAGAATATATATTCGATAAAGAGTTAAAAAAAAATAAAACTTCCAAATTTTCTTACACCCACATTAAAATAAATTTTTATATGAATTTCTAAAGCTGTCGTTTGATTTTCATTCTATAAAGAAGAAAAGTATCTTACGAAAAACCAAGTCCAGAACCGAGGAAACAGAAAGTGATGTATAAATCTGAAATGAGAAGTACGAAAATATAATTTAATCTGAAATTCAATTATAGTCTTACCAAATATTGATCACATTATTATGTCGATATATTTGTAACCATTTAAAAAATCGTCTGTTATGAATTTAAAAAGAAATCCAAAATCGTTTGATAAATGTAACATACAATTTTTTATCAGAATTTCCAAAATTCAAAATCGTTTGACAAACATAAAATATTTTAATCAGAATTTCCAAAATCGTTTTATAAACATTAAAAAATGTTTTCAGATTTTCCAAAATTCAAAATCGTTTGATATTTATTTTATAAAATGAACTCTTTCAGCCGGGGGGGGGGGGCAATCCAGCAGTGAGGAAACGGAAACTGATGTATAAATCTCACCAGGAAGCGTGAAAATTCAATTAAGTCTGAATGGCAATTACAATCCTACCAGTGATAATGCTTTGTCGAGATAATCTTTTAGACATGAAGATCATCAAAACGCAGGTGCAGGAATACGTTGAGTTTTAGAGTCGTGGCGTGCTGATGATTTTGATGAAGACCTAAAGGGATTGCTCTTCACCTGTTTCGCCCGGCAGTTGGTTTCTAATGGACCAGGTTGTTCCTTAAAAGAGAATTTTTGGATGAAAAACTGGGAGTGATGAAAACTGAAAAGTTTTCTTCATGCAGGAATAAAGGTGAGTTCATTTTTCACATCTTATTTTGAATGATGGCAACTAATGCTGCTTATATTAAGGTTAAAAGTAAGGAGGCATGCATTGGACTGCAAAATGAGGTTTGTCTTTTGTTAGTAGTGTGGAAGACGATATTTTGATCGCTTGTTTTTATTTTTGCACTGAAAATCGCAGGGTTGTTTTCAATTTAATGTACTTTGGCTTATCTTGAATAAGATTTATTTTTATAACGAAATATTTTGTTGAACACAAATTACAAATCAAAAAGCTCATACTTGCAGTACCATTTTGACTTATCTTAAACTTATAATCTTGACTTATCTTATTTGACTTATTCTCGGTAGTATTATTTACATTTTTAGACTTCTTTTGAAAATATTTTTCTTTTATAGTCAACATTCCTTCAATTAATGTTGCAGGTTAGATGAAAGAAACGACTAAAACTTTGAAAGAAAAATTCATTTTATGAACTTTTATAACTGAATTCCTTTCTGTCAGTCAAATATTCTTTCATGCCAATATGTTTTTTCAACAATCCAACAACTTAAGCAAAATTTCTACATGCAATATTTGTAGAATCATCTATAAATATTTATTTCTATCAATGAGTAATAAACAATAAAAGCTTTAGATTGAACAATGATTATAATTATCTGTATTATGTAATGTAATAAGATGAAATGCGGGAAATTTTACTACAAAATAATGATATGACAAATAACCACCTAATTTTGTCATTACTTTTCATATTTGATATTTATATAAATATTTAGAAACTATTTTTATTTAAAACAAAAATAGTATTAACCAAATGTATCGATTAATGTTGTTTCTTTCACATTTTCAGCTCCGTGGTAGATGAGGGCATTTTGTATTCGTTTAAATTTTCTTAAGCATTCAGATGCAGTTCTGTCTAACACATCTGATACTTTTTAAGCGATTTTGTTTGCCCCTTTTAATACGATGCAATTAAAAAGGTATCTTTAACTTCATATTGAGGGTAAGTAATTCATTAACTAACAAATGATTAAGTTCACAACTATTCTATTGGGCTAAAATGCGAATGTGATTAAAGTGTTTAATATTTGTAGTCGATCTCAATTGAATACAAAAGTTGATTTCAGGAATTATAGATATAAACTAAAATAAAGATTTCATTCCTAATTGCAACAAATTTGCCTTCGCCCTTTTCTATTATGCTTTCAACTTTTCGTAGAACTTTTTTTATTTTTATTTTATAATCTAATGCAGTTTCTTTATTCGAAAATAAATTCTAGTACTTTTAATGGAAAAATAATTGTCTAAATAAAGAGATGCAATAAATATTATATATGTTATTCGCAATAAAATTTTTAATTAATCTGTTAGTTAATTCAATTCATATATATTAATTTTTGAAAATAAATTACATAATCAAATAATTATCTTTTTAGGGGCATTATTAGAAAGAGACATTAGTATCCAAATTATTATGAATTCAATATTATTCAATTGCACTTCTATTTTGTTGCTTTTGCACTCATTTAAATTAAAGAAAACTGTTAAAAATTTTGGTAACACATTTTTTTTACATCTGATTTTTTCTGAGGTAATTTTTTTACTTCATCATTTTGTATTAAATGAAATTTTTTTTTAATAATTCATTCAAGTTGATTCTATGTTTACATAACCTCTTCATAAAAAAAGTATCTGCATTAACAGACATATTCAAATATATTTGTTAAATTAGAATACATAGACAAAAATCTCTTTAAAGAAGGAACCTTAAGAAAATGAGATTTATTCACTGTTAAAAAAATTAATATGTTATATGCTCATAACTGAAACATTTTGCATTTTTATATAAAATTGCTGAAAAAGACATTCTTTTGAATAGAAGCTGTAGTTCTAATAAAGTTTATTTATACGTTTAGAATGTTTTTTAAAACTCAAAATGTATTAGATTAAGCTTTATAGAGAATAACTAAATAAATGTTTGTCCATTAGCATTTTTTAAATACAACGAAAAGCTACAAATATTACTCGTAAATGCCAAATACTAGTAAGCAGTGAGGGGACTTTCCAAAATGTAGAATATTTTTAATTTGCAATGCCACAGTTAAGAAATAAATTTAGCGATATTTTTTAGAGTTTGCAAAGCTCTTATAGAACAAGCAATAGATTTTAAAATATTAATATGGTTTTTTTGAGGGAAAGGTGGAATCATATAAAAAAAAGGATATATTATGTATGTATTCTTTCCATGCAATATAGAATTAAAGTGTTAGTGCCCGGCGTCTTTTTTTTTTTTTTTTTTTTTTCATGACGAATTTATTTTCAAATCATTAAAAAAAAATAGATTCAAATTTTTTTGGATAATAAATTTGCAATATGGAATTTTCGAAATTACGTTTATTTATAATAATTTAATTTCGAAATTTATGCTCCTCTAAACAAGAAAGAATTGGGACAGGAAAAAGTTAAAAATGTTCATTGGAAAATGGATCTCATTAAATTAGTTTTTGTTAACGAGATACAAATGATGCAGGTTCCTAATTTATCAAAATGATTACGACATTTAAGGAGTAAATATAATTTTAAATATACTATATTTTGCAATAATTTTGCATTGATATATGTCTTGATGCTCAAATCAAATAATTTAATCCCTTAAATCATGTTACAGGAAATTAAACTCATAACTCATTCAAAAATTAATGAAATTTTATTTTCTTGTTACGAAATTCAAATTGAAATACATAGTTACTTTCTCATAAAGGAAGAAAAATTTACATATAAATGTCCTTTTATTATTGCTCTATAGTGTTCCGTTGTCAGAGCAGATTCCAAATTTCTATTCATTTCTATTAATACAAGTGTCTTATTCCTTTATTCATTTAATCAATTAAAATATGTCATGCATACTATTCAAAAGTACATCGTATTTAAATTGTTTTCTTGCCACAAAATACAACTCAAGATCATAGTTACATTTCCATAAAGGGATGTATAATTTTGCATATAAATGCCTTTTTATTGCAGTGTGGCGCTAACCTGTCAGTGGTTAGCGTTTTCCTTGATGATGAATTTGTGCCCGAATTATCAAAAATGATTAGGAAAATTGAGGGGTAAACATACTTTTCAAAATTTCTATTCTTCTTTTGTATTAAAGCACATGCACAACCTCCATCTTAATCGTATGGGATTTCACTTTGATGAAATTGGTCTTTGTGGAACGAATAAGGAGCAACGCCTACTTCAATTGATTACAAAGAGTTCCGCATTATTCCTATTTGGCATGTCTTTCAATAGAATGTGTTTTGTTTGGTAGCAGAAGTATTGTGAGCAAGTTTGTCACGATAGTTTTTAGCGTTTGGAAAGCTATTGAAATAAATATTTAACGTCACAAACGCGATCAACCATTATTTGCATAGCAATAGGATGGTAGAGAAGGTATCTATTATTCGTTGAAACACGAAACCAATATCGCTCATAAAATGAAGAGATTAGATAGAATAAGGGGCAACTTAAGGGAGATATACGCTAGCGTGTAAACAGGGCGAAGGAAAAATAATCTAAAATGGTAAAAGAAAAACAAAAACCTATTACAACATATGTTTCGAAATCATCATCATAATATTCTACCATTTGTATAGATGGGTAGCATGAAATCGTTTTTTCCAATGTTATTCTTCTTTGAATATTTGAATGTGAAAAAGTCTCTAATTTTCGTTTTCAATTTCTACTTTTGTTTGGTTATAGCGAACTAAAATTGGAAGCTTTTTCTCGCTGTAACTACATACGAAAATGATGATCTGTATTATATTGGTAAATGTATTGTTTTCGCTTTTCAAAATTGTATTTGCGTTTCTATGGCAGCGGCGGCAAATAAACATTTATTTCTATGATTTTGAAAGCAAGTTTTTGTTTCTTCAAACTCTCTTGCAAATTTTTGTTCCGGAAATTACATGTTTTTGACGTAAAATTTAAATTAGCCCGCTGTATCTCAGCACTTTGGGTTGTTGAATGCCTTATTTGGCACATGTTTTCACATTTTAGTATTACTAAATTATTATTATAGTATATGTTTGAATTCAATATGCAATTACTGTATTTTGAAAGTTCCATATCTCTTTGGCTGTTGTAGGTTTTCAAAAACTGAGCTAACATTCATAATGCAAAAATGAGATTTGCTATTTGATTTGTTGGTTTTTTAAGCACGCGATCTTTTTAGTTCTCCTATGGCCAAACAATATGAAAACTATATTCAGTTTAGAAATTTTTATTTTTCCATTATCAAATGGAAAATAATGAATATAGTTACAAATTTCATTATTTGGTTTTAAAGAACTCCTTGAAGGTAAAATCTCATTTTGATTTTGGTTTTCTTTTACAAGAAAATAAAATTCAAAAAATTTGAATTGTAGTCAAATCAAGACTTTTTCCTCCATCCAAAAGGTTCCAAAATTCCATTCAGATTCAGAAGTTTTAAATTAAATTTTACTGCAAAGAATAATTTATTTTTACTTATTACTTTTCTTTATTTTTAAGCAATATTTAATCACGGTTCAATCTAATAATATAAGAAGGATAAGCAGAATAGTTATGTCCCAATATATTTTGAAATGAGTGCAGAAATATCTATTTCATTAATCAATGTAAGAAAATTTTAAATTAATATCAATAATTAATTTTTTTTAATTATATGAATATTTTATTCGTAGATATTTAATGTAAAAGTTTTCAAGTACTAAAGAATTATCAAAAATAACCAAGAAATAAAAATCATTAAATTCTACCGTACATGAAAAGGTCAATAGGCTCAGTAAAAGGTAACAACGTTTTATTTTGCACAGAAGCAAGTAGAAATACATGTGCAAAGTACGCAAAACAACATTTGCAGTAAACAACAGTACACAAGCAGCAAATTGGTAATAACTGCAACAGCACAAAATGATTGGAGAACAGGAGATCAAAGCTCTAAACAGAGAATTCACTTGACTACACGTTTGAGCCTACTACTATCTATTATTACCTATTTATTGCAACCTACTACTACCAATTATTACTTCCCATTGTTACCAATTGCTAATCTATTACTGACTATTCCACACGACTATAATACATGAATGCAGTATAGTACATGATACTTCTTTTAGTATTTCAACAAAGGCTCCTTACAACCAACTGCCCATCATGCTTTCCAGGCAGCTGAGAGAACTACCTAGATAAAATAGTCACTGGTAGAAAAAAAATTAGGTTTTAGATGAAATAGTCACTGATAGAAAAAAAAATTAGGTTTTAGATGAAATAGTCACTGATAGAAAAAAAATTAGGTTTTAGATGAAATAGTCACTGGTAGAAAATAAATTAGGTTTTAGATGAAATAGTCACTGATAGAAAAAAAATTAGGTTTTAGATGAAATAGTCACTGGTAGAAAAAAAATTAGGTTTTAGATGAAATAGTCACGGATAGAAAAAAAATTAGGTTTTAGATGAAATAGTCACTGGTAGAAAAAAAATTAGGTTTTAGATGAAATAGTCACTGATAGAAAAAAAATTAGGTTTTAGATGAAATAGTCACTGGTAGAAAAAAAATTAGGTTTTAGATGAAATAGTCACTCGTAGAAAAAAAAAATTAGTACCTGTAGAAAATGCTCTTCAAAAGGAAAATGTAGCTAAACGAGATATATATGCAAAGCTTGTGCATCATTATACGTGATTATTAAACCGACCGAAAACCCAAAAAGAAATATTAAAACTTAATTATTACATAAAAACTATTTATATTAAATCATCATAAATTATTTATATAGTTTCACTTCCACATCCAATTAGAAATAATATCTGGTGACACGAGCTAATTGTGTGTAAAATTGCTGGTCAACTATGTGTTAGTTGTAATTTATATTTGTAAGCCTAAACTCCTAATCCAGTTCTACACAATATATAAATATTGTGGCTTTTAAATAATTATATTTTGACGACAGTTTAGGATTTAAACACGCGCTTCAAAAGTTAGTTACACCAGATCAAACCAAAATTCAAGGGTATATTAAAGGGGAATTTCTAAGAGGTCATAACAATAGCGTTGTTTTTTTCTCTGATCAAGATTTTGGGGTTTGAGATGCATAACAATGACATCAATGAACTGTTGGAAAAACATAGTCAGAATTACCGAAGAATTTACGGAACTCCATTTTATGTTACAGCAAAAAGTTGAGGAGGAAATATTGTTGGAAAAGGGAGAAATAACAGATACAGCAGAGCAACAACCCTTCGATGAAATCAGCAATCAACGCTTAAAGCGTAAGAAAGAAAGCATGTTGAGAAGTACTACCATGATAAGATAGTAGCCATGCGTATTCGAAATTCATTTAGCGATAATGCCATGACTCATTTTAGCCAAATTTTCTAAAATCTTTAAACAATTTTCTTGTAAAAAAACGTGCATTATGAATAATAAATTACATTATTAAAAATTTTTTCGAGATTTTTAGAATGGACCGCATTCTTCAATTTTACATTGATTCCTATGGGGAGAGGGATTGCTTCGTTTAACAAATGTTTCATATCACGAGTAAGATTCGTTAACGAATTATAATAGTTAATTGACATTCCACTGCATGCATCGCAACCAACTAAAAGATAAATAGCGATTCCAAATGTAAATATTACTAAAGTATATACACTATGGCCTTTGGTGAGCATTTTAACTATCTTACTTCTAATCCACCCTCGGCTATATTCTAAATTTTTTTTTCAAATTGGTGGTCAAATTATCACCAAGACATAAAAAGGGATCATTATCACAACAAGATTCACACACATTTCAAAGCCATTGAAAAGTGAAGGCGAAAAAGTACCGATATCGTCACTTGGCAATCCGGTCACGTTATAACTTCTCTCACCAATTCTTTTCCAATTGTGTTAGCTATCTCGAGGGAGTCCCTAACAAGACTGTCGCATGACTTGTTCCTCTTTTCATAATTTCTCAATCCACCAGCGAGTTAATGACAAAGCGGACACGGCGTCGTCGCACTCCGATCATTAATCCCGTGATAAATGATGGCGAAGAAACTTTGACTTAATATCTCTTCGTGAACAATCGAAACCATTAGGAAGCATCCTTATGGTTTTCCTTTTATCTTAATAGCGCGAGATAGTTTTTCTAAGAGGCACAGATGAGTTACGCACCGGCGGTCTTCCTGTCATCCGCTTACAATCGGTGGTTTGTCTGATCGTTTACAACTAACTGCAAATCTTAACGCAAACTGTTGCTCTTCTTGAAGGATTTGATTGATGGCCACTTTCTTATTCCAAATTTCGATGGTGGTTGTTAAAGAAAATGAGGCAAAGTTGTATTGTCTCGCGAATTTCAAAAATATTAAGTACAAATATGAGTTTTCAGATAATGCCCTGTACTAAATGGGATTTAAATTCTCAATAGTAAATTTAATTGCTATAATTTTGTTACTCTAAAATAAATTAACTGCTGACGATAATACATGAAGCTGAAACTGTTCATAAAGATGACTTATAATAACTTCGAATTTTGCTCCACTTTATTCACTATTTAAATATTATTCTTACATATTTCTCGCCAATCTGTGCTTGGTCTTATATTTTATAAACAGTGATGGTGATTATGTATTTTTATAATCATTTTTTATCACTCCTGGTTTTGAAAAATATTTTTTTTTCTATTTTAACAGAATGCTCAGTTTAATCTAGTAAAAATTGTTTATTAGTTACTTCTCGCTTTCATAATTCAATTAATTCAGGCTCAAGCATTACATGCTCATGGGTTAATTCATGCTCAAGCATTTCAAGTTTAAACACGCCACTTTTGTGTTATAATTTCATTATTCTAAGATAAATTAACTGTTGACGGTACTTTATTTTAGCTCTTTACCTAACGGCAGATATATTTGGCATCCACATAATCATCGGAGAAGAACGCCAGATATATTCAGCAAGTAGACTCACAAAGACAAGCGCCAATAATCCTCTTTTTGGATAGCAGCGCCTCTTGAAATGATCATTCAAATTATTCGATAAAATGAATAAATCATGCAATTCGAGCCATGTTTGCTTAACTTAGATTTTTTTTTCATTATTTTTAGTTGCTTTAAAGGAATCAACAATAAATAAGAACAGAGAAAATCATTAAGAAAAAGAAGTGAAAGGGATTTTTTTTTTGAATTGATATATCTGCTTGATGTCCAAAATAATCTTCATTTCCTACCTAATAAACGTCAATTCGTAATTTGTACACTTTTGGCAAGGGATTCAGTTTAATGACGCTACAGCCGATGGAATCACCGTATTTAAATCATTAATTTTAAAATCCATTAATCATATTGACGAAAGAAAATAATTAGAAAATTCATAGCAGATGAAAGTAGAGTTTCTTTGAACACGTGTAGTTTCTTTTGTCATGTTATTGTGACTGCCTTCATTGGATTTTCTATAAGTAAACCCGGGAATGACAAAGATATTTCCCATTTATGAAGAAGTTGTTCATTGTTTGCAGTTGAGACTTTGAGAACCAGAAATAACTAACAAACAATTTTCACTACATTGAATTTAACATGCTGTTGAAATTATCCATTTCAATAGAATGTTAAACCAGCAGAAATAAAAAAAAATATTTTCTTGTATTTTCTTAGTGTTTTCTTGTTCATGCTACCATTTATACTTTTGCATTAAATAATGTCATTCTGTTATATAAAATATATCACCAAAAATGTGAACTTAATTTTCGGAAGATTAAAATTGTATTTCAGTAAATCTTTAAGGAACTCGAAATAAACTGAAGTGCAGTTTTAAGTGCAATTGGCAGAAGTTAATTTCAAGTTATTACGATATAAAATAAGTACGACTATGAGATAAGTACTATCTATGAGATGGACTCTTGTTGTGAACATCCATTTATTTTTTCAAATCTATCATGAAAGTGAAATTTATAATTGAATAATGAAATTTATCTTTACATAATATTATCATCTAGTATGAAAAATAATTCTTCTTTTAGTCAATTTTTTTATATCTGGATATAACTGTCTACAATTGGGGAAACAAAACTTTCAAAAATAATGTTGATTTTTTTATATATCATTTTCTACTGTAATTACAATTATCCACTTTTTTTTTATGTACATTGTGCACAAAATACTAAGTTATATTAAAAAACCAATTATGAATAAAAAAGACATGAACTATTTTCTAAATGTTTATCGGCATTCTCTGATATGCCTTATTATACTAGTATTTAATGTATACATTTATTTATTGTTGTATTATATAATTTTTGAAACCATCAACCTTCTTCTGAAAGCAGCATTGCTTTGAAACATAATTTTAAATTCATATTTAAAAAGATAAGGATAATAATTCATAAAAAAATGAATTAAAAATAGATTTTTTATGATGTTGATAAGCTGCTTATTTGTGCAATCTTTTTTTACTAATCTAATCTAATTAAACTTGTTAATTAGATTAGAAATACAGATTGATAAATAATGTAGAATATGTATATTAATCTAAAAAAGATATATGACTATATGAATGTATTTCTTGAAATAATCATGATTAGATAAATTTCTAAAAAGTACTGTATTTTCATAAAAAAATGATCATTTCACATTTATTACCCTATTTAATATTTGTTAACAGGACAGTCTTCATTAAGGATATATAATAAAGTAAAAAACAGTTCTAAAGCTATGCGCATTTACAAATTATTACATTATTTGTATCAAACAAATGAAAGATTTGTTGAACTTAAATAAAACAGAATTTATCATTTTAGAGGAAAAGAGGTTTTTATTCGAGAAATTAAAAATTTATCTTTTAGAAAATCAATTGATTAAATACAAAATTTCGAGGAGTTACATGGGGATTTTTGAGAGTTTTTTTCCCTCGATTGAACTTGATCACTATTGATTATTATATCTCTGAAAGGACACTTTTTATCTTACATCATAATAGTTAACCCCTTAATTCCTTTTATCTAATTAGATGACAATTTTGTTTTGGAAATGTTGCTGTTCTATGAATTAAATTGAGGGAATTCTTGAAGCATTTGGGGATTGTATATAATTTCTTTGTCAAATGATAGAGTTTTTAAATGATTCAATTTCAACTTATAAGTTTAAGAAACGATAACTTGATTTTTATTGATGGAATTATAAAGAAATAATTTTAATTATTTCTGTCTTAAAACATTTAAATCATTAATTTGAAAGCAGCAAAGTTATATGAAATGTATTTATAATATCTTTATTCCAGAATAATATTCTGAATTATAGGTGAAAATTATTTATTCTGTCTCAAAACAGCATTTTTTTTTTTAGTTTCAAGGTGAGATATCAATATAACTAAATTGTATTGGCAAGAATTAAATGGAGACCAAAGCGTTTATTGGTTACATTAACTATTTATAAGAATGAAAAATACAAGGAGCGTTCAGCTAAGTTGTTTTTATTTGTGTTTAATATAAAGTAAAACAAGATTGAATGATAAAATATTTCTCGAATAACAACAATCAAATCTTATTTTTTATTGCATTAATGTTTTTTTTTATATCGCATAAATGGTTGAAATGGGCCATCTATAAATGATATAATTAAAAGACCTTTCTTTGTTTCATGACTCTAATTATTAGAAAGTGTCGTTTCGAAATGAAGTTATTCAAGATTTACCTGGGTCGAATACCCAGGAAGTCAAAGTAAACAAGAAAAGCGTAGTAGCGCACGTCAACTACCCTCTAGCTGCAGGTTGGTATGCTCCTTTTCCTTCGAGTAATATGAATAATGGATTCAAAAATTAATTTATAATGTCATTTCCAATTTTTATTTTATTTGTGAATCGACTTCATTCTCTCAAAATATCATTCGCATGGAATTTAATTATATATTTGTATAAGATTACTGGAAGTTCAGCCTTTTTCAGATATTTTAAATTTTAAAAAGTGTCTTATATAATAAAAATAAATAAAAAAATAGCCAATTAGCTTATTTTAATAAAGAATAAAATCCTAATTAAAACCTACAATCCAGCAAAATGGTAAATAAATATCATATAATTAAGTTTTGGTTAGCTGATATTTGCCTTTTACTTTAACACAGTTTAGAAACAAATGAAAATATGTGAAACGTATGTATAATATTTGTTATTGATTTGGTGCATAGTTATACAAAAGAAATACCGATTGTAAATTGTTGTAAAACATATGAATAGAATAATAAGTATTACATTATACTGGATTATTCAAAATTTCATTTATACGATCAATGGAAGATCGAGATCGATTACATCCAAATAAGATTCTTTCATTTCTGACGTGAATTTAAATTTTCATCATTTAGATTTGAACTTTCATACAAATTCAGATTTTTCCTGTTAAGATTATCAACCGGGAAGGAATAAGGGAAAACTGATAAAAAAAGCATTCAAAATTCATTTGATCTAAATTTTATTTTAAACAATTGGAAATATTAATGTAAGGTTTTACAGACTTTGCCATTTTATATATTCTTTATATTTATTACATTCCTTAGAGTATGAATATAATGAAAAATGTTACATTAAAATATATAATCAAATGTATTCAATTATAGAAACAAGGCGATAAAATGTGATGAAATTTATTTCTATAAACGTCACTTAGTTTGGCAGAGTTTTCCTCTTTGGTAATTATCCTGCATTTCACAGATACATATTATTGAAAAATTTATAAATGACTTTATTTTTAATACTTTATACTTATTGCTGACACTTTTTTATAATGTCAGAATTAAAATTTCGGTTTAATTGTCAACCAATAGTTTAACATCAAGGGGAGGCGGATAGAGAATTTTGCATTAGTTACAATACTGGTATAATTCTTTTCTTCAGACATTTTCTTTAAAATTGTGATATTTGATGGAATATTTTAATTTTTTTTAAATGACATGTATGTTAAAACTTAAAATAAGTTATCGATAATTTTTTAAAAATAGTTTTGTTTAAATATTTGAAAAAGAGTTTTTCTTTGCATTAAATATAACTTTTCTTTTTCAAACACTGTAACAAAAAAAAAAAAAAAAGCAATTGACAATAATGGAATATTTATTAGCAAACATATTAAGTCTTTGTTAGGGATTAAATTAAGTCTTTGTTAGGGATTAAATTACTTTCCAACATATTAATTTTCTTTTGAATTATTTTAACTTAACTGTCAAACCTCATCTTTCTTTTTTTTTTTTTTATAAATGTTTGTCTTTATTCTAGTTTTTAAAGCTCTATTATTTTGCAATGGATCCTTATTATATTGGTATTTTTGTACATCCCTAATTCTTCTTAAAAACTATATTTTAAGAAAAATCAAAGTAAAAATTTTGCTTATAGTTTATATTAAGAAGAAGAAATAATTCTTTTTTTATAACACTTTAAATGTTTTAAATTACTCTTACTATTTTTTAAAATTTTAAATATTAGATTTTTTTTCTTTATTTTCTTGATCTTGATTGGTGTTTGTTATTATCTACCATTCGATAAGTATCGACTGATTTGAATAACACTTCAGCCGTTTGACTTGGAAATGCGTATAAGCTGAGCTGAAATTACTTTTCCAGATTGAAATGGGGAAAAAAATGCATAAAGAGCATTAAGGTTTTTTTCTTGTTTTTGTTATCATTAATTACAAAAGCAATGAAAATTAGTAAATGAAATAATTCAACATTATGCTCATTTGTAATAACATAGAACTAAATAAAAAATTATTACAAAATAATAATATTTTATATATTTCGAGAGCTTTTTAATCAAAATAAGAATTCGATGTTGAAAAGATAATGTTAAAACTTTGCCGTACCATTTATAATATCACATTTCATCATAAGTAACTAATGCAGAAACAAAATAAAAACAGTTTTTTGGAAACATAAGAGAATAAGTTTTATTAAAAATGCATTTGATTTTTGGTCAAGCATGAGTTTGGAAAGTAGGCGAATTTTTCTTCTTCATGAGCACTACAGCCCTTTGCAGACCTCGGCTGCCTCAACCACATGCTCTTTCCAGCTCTTTCTATCCTCCGCAACTCCCTTCCAGTTCTTTATCCTCAGAACACTCAGGTCTCTCTCCACATCATCCAGTCACCTAGTTGGAGGTCTTCCTCTGGCCCGGGATCCCATAGGACGTTTTAAAAGTGGGTATTTTGAGGGCGCTGTTTTCAAGGCTTCAGATATGGCTGAGCCATCTTAAAAAGTAGACGAATACCTTCCAGTAATTTGATTTTATGATCAACTTATCACGGCGAATTAACTTAATTAAAGTGCTTAAAAACAACTTTAATTAGTGTGCTAAATAGATGAATTTTATTATTTAAATTTTTTTCATCATTTAATCTGTGGATCTATTATTTCTCCCACTCAATAAAAGATTACTCCGTTATATACATAAGTATACTAAATTTTATATCTCTAGTACTATAGAAAGTAAAAAAAAAAGTCATTACATTTTTCTGTCACTACAAATATGAAGAAAGTTCAATAAAAAATATTAAAAAAGAACGGTGCGTAATTTATTTTAATGTTGTACTTATCTTAAAAAATGTGATTTTCTTATCTGCTTCAACAAAGCAGCTCTTATTGTATTAATAAATTTCAGAAAATGATCTATTCTAATTGGTATATAGTTAAATCTGGTCAGTTATAGATTGCTATAAATAGAAAAATAATGATTTAATTCAAGATTGAAAAACGCCTTTGAACAACAATTCAAATTATTTTAAAAATCAAGATACATTTTAGAAACATGTTAAGACATACTTTCCAATTAATTTTTAATAAGTTATTTCAAGAATATCTCCCTCATTTACAGAAATGCCGAGTTAATAATATCTTTTATCTTTACATTGATACTAAAAAAAATATTGTAAAATGCAAAAGGAATTGTTCTTCATTATTGTGCTTGCAAATACGATTTGAGAATAATTAAAGAAACTTGACAACATTCCTCTTGATTGATTTATGCAATTCCAATGTTAAGAATTCTTTTTCTGAATTTTTTTCTCTCTTTGCCAATTGAAAAATGTACATGCAAGTTAAACATTTTCTACAATTAGGAAATTTTTAAATTATATGCCAATGCATATAATTTTACAACACTTTATTGCAACAAAATTACAGAATGTTAAATAGTTATTAAGTTCTAGAAAGATATTGTGTTGGTTGGGTTATTTTACATTTATGAAGAAGATAATATTTATTTATATACCCACACCAATACAGCCTGTCTATATATTTTAATCTATAAATCAGTGTTTAAAGATTTTCTAGTAATTTTTTTATGAAATTTTGCGTAGATTTAAGTAAAAATAACGTTAAGTTATAGATACATTTCGAACATTTTATGAAATTTAGTATTTAATATCCGTTTTTCAGCACAATAAATTCAAATACTTAACAATCTGGCCGATATATGTATCACTATGCTCATTAAATTACATTCAAAAATAACGGATATGTCACGAATATCCAGAAAATGCTCCTATTAGAGCGTTAAGCACGATTTTAATGAGAACTGAATACTATATTTTTTATATTTGAAATACGTTTTAAATATTGGAGTTAAAAATTTAAAGATATTTTAACATTGCACTATTATTAATGCTTATTACAATAGATTTTATTTTGAATTCCGAGTATATTGTTGTCGTATTATCTACTAAGCGTTTGACATAAGTAAAAAAAAAAAAAATCTATTGCTTTGTATTTACAAAAAGAAAAAAGAAACACCGAGGAAATGTTTGAAAATTTCTGTATTTCATATATTAAATAATTTATGCTTAAACATAAGAAAGTGCTTTTCGTGCCTTTCCCAGAAAATTGCTTATAGGTTCAGTCAATGCAAAATCAGCATTCAAGAGGTGTATTTATTGACAATTATACTTTTTATATCTAATATTAAATCATTTTTACTAATATATAAATATAAAAAATTACTGCAACGTAATTTTCGATAAAAGAAACGCTGCGAAATGAATCCGTTTAATAAAATGCTGATTATTAGTGTTTATTTCACATCTTAAAAGTCATAGCTTTATCTCAGTTTTTAGCCCTCAGTGAATTTAAATCAGTGACCTAACAAATAAAATGGTTCGTTAACCATACTTGACATAACGTAACCATTGTGAAGATTGCCATCTTTAAACGAATATATTTCCACGGCACCGAAGATAATCATTTGATAGTTTTGTTCACAAGACTTATGGTTGAGGAACAGCCGTCGATTTTATCTGATACCGGCTTCGTTAAGCATATGAATGACAGATTAATGCCCTTGAAATCTGAAGGGAAAAATCAAATAGGCAGAGTATTATCACTAACATTCAAATCGCAGAATATTATTGCGATTTAGAAAAATCTTGATTGTTACAATATCAAATAACGAAATATGAATAGAAATTTTAACTGATGTTTAATAATATCCGTAAAATAAAAATATAATTTTAAATATAGATTTTTTTAAACATTCCTTGAATGTATTTTGATCCTTAATTTTTATTTTCTTAGAAATACTAAATTATTATGTAAATTTTATATATTTTTATAAAACAAATAAATTGATTATTGTTATGTACAAATAAAAATATTGGTTAACTGCGACTTAGTGACAGACTAACCAGCATGGAGCAGACGGATGAAGGTTCAAAATTTGATTTTATCGATCGGTTGTCTTTAGGAATATAAGATGTTCAATTTCTTTAAGATGGAATGGTTCGTACGGTAACATAATTTACTACGTAATTAAATTTAATAACAAAATAATTTATGCGTAGTAAAATTAAATATAAAAATTGATTTTGATTACTGCTGGGTTAAAATCCGATGTGTTTTCATCCTTCAATCACTGAAAATAAAATTCGAGAATTTTTCA
The DNA here is from genome assembly GCF_947563725.1 of Argiope bruennichi. Classification (NCBI taxonomy): domain Eukaryota; kingdom Metazoa; phylum Arthropoda; class Arachnida; order Araneae; family Araneidae; genus Argiope; species Argiope bruennichi. The sequence goes on from NC_079152.1 coordinate 85,253,676, forward strand.
TTTTAAAAATAAAATAAAATTACATTATATAAAATAAATATACATTGAATATTTTATAAAAATTCATTTATGATGTTGTAATTTTACTTTCAGTGATAAAGAATTTTAAAGAGTGTCGGAACCTCTCATACTGATGATGTTAAATTTGCCATTTGTGATATCCCTTTTCGCAAAATCTATTATAGATGCATATTTGAAGTCTTTTTAAAAATGTAAGTATAATATATCTTTCTAAATATGCTGAAGTAAGATTTTGGTAAATTTCGAATTTTTTTTAAATATATTTTTTTAGGTAACAGGCATATGAGATATGAAAAAATGCAAAATGTAAAAATATTTATATAACCGAACATTCTGGCCCCACGCTCAAGATGATTAAGATGATCCTGTATTCTTTTTAAGTCTTTTTTTCTTTAGTTTAAGCCCTTTTTTTTATTGTAACTCAATCATTTTATTGATTCTTAGTATTTCAATATCCATATAATATCCCTATTCTATTCTTCCGAAATTTCTATTCTTTTGGCATTATTTTGTTAAAGACTGATGCGTTCTTGTATATATGTATAAATAAACTTTATTTAACAAATGCATTTTCTATTACGACATCTTAACATATTATATGCAATCTCTTTTGGTTTTACGGTTATAAATACGCAAGTACTTTTCAATAAATCTGAATTCGATAAAATCCCTATAAAACTGGTACCATATCTTCCACAAAAGCAATAAGGGAACTATTTTTATGAAAATAAATATGTCCAAGCAATTCTGCCTTTTCAAAGTTGAAAAAGCATTTGTACCAGATAATTATAGAATTTCAATAATAATTTCTTGCAACATTTTTGGCATTTCTGCTTATTTAGAGGATAAAATAAGACAATTTTATAAAAAAATAAAAATAGAATATTAAAAAAAACAAATATCTCAATTTTAGGAAAATTTTGAATATGTATCTCTGACACCTTATACAAGTTTATGTGCTTTTATATCAGTGGTTATAGGAAAATTAAAACCACATGATAAATTTTATGCCTTCATTGAATTCACTCTTAAAAAAGTTGAGAAATTTTGGCAAGTCAATGATTAACGTATTTTAAATTACTCTTTAAATTTTGTGCTTTGATACCTCAACCAGATTCATTATACGCAAAGAGGTCGAATCAAAATGTTTTCCATCTTTTACCATAATCTTCCCCTCGATAAATTCTACTTGAAAGCAATCTTTATTTTGCAAGCAAACAGTTTAGAAAATGAAACAAACAGCACGTTGTTATAATATTTACAACAAATTTGCCTTTTATTTACAGATACTGCTGAACTTCGTAATTCAGTCCTTTATACACCAATAACATCAAACAAAAATGTGCAACACTCGTCGATTTTTAAACAAACAAGCCAATTTTGCACGATTTGTCTTTACAATAAATTACAGTGTCATACACAGACATCAGCGTTCTATACACTATAAGTATTTCACGTCACGCACTTTTCGCTGACACGAAGTCTATGATTTTTGAGCGATACTTTTTACCAATTGAGACGTCATTTTTTAAAACCCAGTCATTCGTTTCAAATATGCGCATATTTTATTCACTCACTTAAAGTTATGACTGAAAAATGTATGTGATATGTCATTGTAGCACTTTTTTGTTTATTATTGGTATGATTGTCAGTCACATTTGGAGCAGTTTGATGTTCACAAACCGTTTGTAGTAATATTTACTGAAGTAGTAGCATGTAATCGGATCCATTAGCAACACATTTTTTTAAAGATATATTTGATATATTTTTTTTCTTGTTTGAGCTAAAACTCTTCTTGGGACTTGACGGGAAAATTTCTTAATATGAAATCGTTCCTAAATTATGTCTTTATTTTTGTGATTCGCTGCAGTAGGAATTATTCATTTTGCCAACAAATTTTTTGCTTGCTTCTAACTGATAAATTCAGTAGATATAAAAAAACTGCATGGATTATAAAATACTTTAATAGCTACTTGTATATAGCACTTTAAAATAGTACGAACTCTTTTTAAATAAAACAAACTATCGATATTTATGTGTATCACTGTAATAATAATATTATATATTTTATTTTTATGATAGTCGAAGCTACCAAGTCGAAATCTCAGAATGAAATAAAAAACAAACCGTTGATTTCCTTTAAAAAAAATAAGAAGTCATTTCAAGAAAGTTATGTTTTATGTAACAAAATATCCTTTGTATTATTAAGAATTCCTTGAAACCTTGATATAAAGAAAAAATACAATAAAGATATGATTTTATTATTAATTTGGAAGATGAATAAATATATGACAACATCAAAAAATAATAATAATCAGCTTTTCTCCAAAACTCAATATTTTTTAAAATTCTTGTAATAGGAAATGAATCGGAAAAAAGTTTTAAGCTCCTCAATATCAGAAAATTGAAGATTGAATAATTGTAAATCTAAGCTAACATAGTTATTAACAGGATAAAGATAAATAATTTAATTCTCGAGAAATTATTGTTTATTTTTGTTATGAAATATCCAAAATTCTGAAGAATTAAGTAGATTTCAAGCTTGTCCACAAAACTTAAATGAAAATTTAATGAACACAAACTTAACTTATTTAGAACTTACTCAATTTCTGCAAACTAAAGTAGATATTAAAAAGAAGTTTCTATTAGAGGATTAAAGGACTCCTTATATATTTTGTAGCTGTCATAATGACCGAAATATCAGTCAGAGGGATAAAGATTTCCAACGAAATAAAACTGTCAAATGTTAAGTTTTCTAATGAAATCGAGTCAGTCTTTGCAGTCGGTACAGCCTTTAACAAAAGTATAAAATAAGCGATTGATTTTACTTCAAATATATAAAAGTACATTGATGAATTAATCAGCATGAAATAAAACTGAATCAGTATATTTCCTTTTCTCTGTTTAACAGTTTTATTAAGTAATAAAAAAATTTCAGTTTCTACTAGAAAATTATTTAAAATATTTAAATACAACTGATCATAATTTGCAAAGATCAGAACATTTCAACTGGATTCTAGGTCTGTCACAATTGATTATGCTACGCCCGAAAAAGTAGTAGATACTCTTGCCGGAGTACGGAAATGCTCGATATGCGATGCCGTTACGGAAGACCTGTCTGCGGTAGAGTCTGGGTCATCCTACGTACGCGGGTGTTACCTGTCATATTGTTGGTTATTTGGATCCCGTAAGGTTGTGTGAGCAATTTGGTTTTATTTCCAGATGTCCAGTAATAGATTTACTTAATTAATCGGTCAGTTTATTTATTTTTAGAAATAAGGTCATCATTTTTTTTTATCGTAGAACAATGCAAGTGAGATGAATTTAGTATCTTCCAGCTAGAAAAATGCTGGTTAATAATTTTTTTTATTGAACACCGTGTTTAAATATTTAAAGAGCATAAAACAGTTTTGGATTTAATATTGGATATTTGATTTATTAGCTTAATTTTTATTTATGGTGAGATGGTCAAGGCATTTTAAAATATGAATCAGTGTCAGTTTTCTTTAAAAAAGAATTTAATGCATTAATGTTGATTATTCTTTATGAACTAAATGAAAAAGAAAATTATTGTATTTTATGTTTTAATACTGTAATTGAATTAATTAACTTATATCATCGTCGCAACACCTAACATATATTTAAGTAACCAGGTATTTAATGATGTTATAGATAGAGAGTCAAAACAATAATGAAAACATATGACTTACGATAGATGATCATATGAAATGGAGAGAATTAATCATTTAAACGTTATGTGCTTCCGTATATTCTAATAATAGACATCTATTTATTCTACAAATTAGAAAACTTTTATCGATTAGTATTGAACAATCTAATAAAGGCATATAATTTTAAAATTTCATCCCAAAATTTCTCAAGCAATTCCACTTAATTTAAGGAGCCCAATTTTCTAACGTTTATAAAATACACTAAATTTTTTCAGCTGAAAGGGAAGGTGATTTCTCTCTGTCTCTCTTCTTATGTGTTTGTATTTAAAAAATAGAATTTAACAGCGGTTTTTAGATTAACGAGCACGATTTTGGGGTACGCGAGCTAAGTGCACTTAAGTCTGAGGATTTTTTTTCTTCATAATTCAGTAATGTTTGAATTTAGGCCATACAGTGCATGTTTAATATCCTCAACATCAGCTGCCCCATGAATCAATCCAATTTCAATCAACCAACTTCAAATACAAATTCCTTAAAGATAGTCGAAATTTGAAATTTTTAGAAAAAATTATATTCTTTTATTTTTCATAGTAGTTTATCTGTGTTCTCTGTAAGCACTGATGTCAATTCATATTCACATGATACACATCAATTTAATTTTGGATACCATTGCTTACTTTGTATAAAGGAAAAAGAAAGTGATATTCATTTGATTTGATTTGATATATTAACGATTTTGCTTTGAAGCTATAAGAAAGACTCCATATCAAACAAGAACGGTACATAAAATGGCATATGCTGTTCAAACTTTGACATGATATCAGCAAGAAAGATCCTGATCCCGATTGATTTAACATACATCCACTTTTACTAGCAATTGAACATACTTGCAAAATTTCGGTATCATCGAAGCTTTCAGTCATTCTTCTAATTTTGAAGTTGAACCTCCCATTAAGTCACCTTAGGACATGGAATGTAGGATTTAAATTAAGTCAGTATTATCAATTCAATAAAATTACGCATGCAAATAAAGAACGGAGAATAACAAATACTTGTCTGACGGGACAATTGCTTGCTGTTACACTGCTTCTTCGCATGTGTGATTTTACTGGATTGACAATAGTGGCTTAATGTAAACCTAATTAAAGTGATGTCATATCAGAGTGCAAATCATCATGCAGACTCTATTGGTTGATTTCTTCCAAAAGTGATTTATGGTTATACACTTCTTCCTGTTTTCTCGCTATAATCTCAAATAAATAAAGAAATAATTAAACAAAAATGAATCATTTTTCAATAAAATCAGAGGGAGTAGTCTTTTTGAAACTCTTACATACTCTCTCTAACAAAGGTATCATCCCCCAACTCCACTCTCTACAAAAAGTTTGTGAATATTGGGATTCGTAGATTTCTATTTTTAGAATACCGCTCTTTAGATTTTAGTGTTACATATTATAGTAAAAAAAGTGAATATGCATTTTGGAGTATTTTTTTTGACTGTTTAAAATAAACTTTGTCATAGAATTACGATTTTACCAAAAATAATATATGCTAAATATGATTTATTGAAGTCATTATGTTTTTGAATAATACTTGCCAACGTTCAGACGGATAAATAATCAACTTTGGATAATTTGATTCAAGCTTCGCAAAGAATCTGCACTGGAGATACTAAAATTTATATATTAAATTTTATTTCTCTACATCATTGTGTTTTGTAGTTAAAGAGTTCATTTGCACTCGGACAAGCAAACCTTCTTCAGAATGGATTTCGTTTAAAATCGGAAAGAAATCTAGAAACGTGGTGCAAAGACCTCATACCTAATTTGTTCCATTTAGTTCAGAATGGTTTTGATTTATGTTCAGAGAAAGACAAATGCCAAAAATGTCTTTTTCGCCAAGATAATGCCAAAAAATTCTTTTTTGGACTTGGAAAGGTTTGACACCTAGAGATTTTTCAAGGTCGAATTTTTTCACGATTACAATAATACTTCGTATATGAAAAGCTTAAAAGTACATTTTTGATGCCTATAATACTCGATGCATACAAAATAAATAATTTGAAAAGCCCTAACATACGCAAAAAAAAAAAAAAAAAAAAAAAAAAAAATTAAAAAAAAAAATGAATGAATACTTGCATCGTGGCAATATCAACTTATTCAATATAAACTCATACAATATTTATAAAAATGATATCATTACACCGTGTAAGTTTCAGTTTTTAGGATGCTAATATTAAATCAAAAATATCTGTCACAAATGTGAACGCTGCTGTGGAAATCTATTCCGCGTTTCCTACCTAACCATTAACCATGCACGCGATTTGGCGATACATTTTGAATCTTTGACATGACTGCAGCTATCAAAATAGGGAAATCTTCTATATTAAGCAGTTCTTTTTAAAAGTAGACATGGCTGTTACATATGTAGTAAGCAGCTGCTATTAAACATATTCCAGAAATAATCATGTAAAAAAAAATAAAACGAAAAAAGGAATAATTTTGTTTCATACTGATATTTATAATAGAGAAAATGTTTGTTTTTTTAAATTGACCTAAATTTGCTATTAATATTAATTAAATGAATTTATTTTTATTACGGAAGGAATCTACAATAAAACAAATTAAAGCATGGAAATTAGTTTTATTCTCATGAAAATGAAATCCGATTACATTTGTAACACAAAGTTCCTATTCTTTAGAGAATTTAAAATAATATAATAGCTTATTACCGTAAATTTAATGAGGGATTTATTTCTGGAAATAATGAATGTTATTGTGAAACTATTAATCTACAATAAAATAAAATCTAAATACCAAATTAAAATCGAATATAAATATTTGATAAGAAATTAAAAAAAAAACTTTATGTTAAATACAGAAAGACTTAACGAATATAATTAAATCCAAGTATCAGAAGTTCATTTGCAAGTTTTCTTTAACAAAAATCCATAGTGAGTTGTTTCTCCGACATTTTTTCCCATACCGCCAAATAAAGATGTATTTCTCCCTCTCTTCACATAAAATTGTGTGTCTTGGGTAAAGTCGTGAACGCCAAGAGTGGTCAGATTTTTATTTTTTAGAATTCCGTACATTAGAATTTCGTGCTTCATAGTATAAGGAAGAAACCCGAAAATACATTTTGGGTACATTTTTTTTACCTTTCGATGAAATCAAATTGAATGACACAGAACTCTAATTTTAGTAATATGGTCAGGGGCTAAATTTCAATCATATAAGTCATTATGCTTTTGAATCATCGTGTTTAAATGTATCTGAATATACGTATTATCAGATGTTCAGTCTTTTGATAGTTTGTCGAATGTTTCGAAATACGAGATATTAGATACATATTTTAATCTATTTTCTCTAATTACATTTCCGTTCTGTTGGTGCGTTAATGGAATTCACCATTCCAATACGAAAATTCATTGACATAGTATGCTTGTAATGTGAATTGGAGATTTCAAAATAGATTTTTCCCTTCCATCATTCGTCAAAATATTTAAATTTTACTTTTTATGGTAAACTAATCTGGATTATGTCAAAATTTTCGAAATTATTCACTTTTTTATTTTTTGATTTATAAAAATTTGCACTACATATTCTTAATCTTGTGTTGCTTAATTCTAAGCTTAATGACTAAGGAAAATTGATATTAATAGTGCGAAATAGTTGACCCACCGTCCAAATTTCACCAAACAGAATTGATAGAATATTAATTTTCCCTAATATTTAATGGCATTTATTAACACTTAAATTAATTGACTAAGGTAAATAAATTTGATCATCGTGATGACAACGTAGATATTTTTTCATTAGTTTCTATTTAATTCAGTTATAAAAGGGAGACACATTATTGGCTGGTCATCAGTTGCAAGCACCGACAATCGCGGGATCAAGAATCTGTTCTGCACTGTGTATGGATCTAGTTCAAGTCATATCTATTATAAGATTGTGAGATTAGTGCCCTGAATTTGAATAGCATCAAAGTCGGGAGATTCACTTTCAAACATGTTGACAGCAGGATAGATATTAGATATAGTTCATCAATGAAATTTTAAAGATGCTTGGTAACGAAATTATTTATTTATTTATTTTGTTTATTATCAGAACCTATGATTCACAATTATTTGAAAAATTCTTTAAATATAAATATATAAAAGTATTTTTTAGACTGTTAAATGTTGATTACATTTTTTTCACTCTAAAAAATATTTGTTAACAATTAAAAATTGCAAAATTATTTTACACTAAGAGTTAAAATTATTTATTAGAAGGTTTATAATGGAAAAGTAATAAAATTATCTTTTATTCCAAGAAGCAAGATAATTTTTACATTGTTTATGTTTAGATAATATTAAGTTACCAATATGCCCTTTTCAATTCCTACTATTAGCTCATACTCTCTCTCTATATATATATCTTGTTCAAATTTTCAATCGTTAATAAAATACATTTTATTCTTCCACTCAAGTTTAAATACATTTTTTTTTAACTTATAGTGGATGACACTTGATGTTAATACAGTTTTTTCAAATATTAATTAAATTTGTCCCGTAATTTCTATTTGGTGGCCAAAGTCGTCAAATACGTCGCCATATCGCCAAGCTCTATTTTGCCGGTTAATATTGTAATTCTGTCATATGTATATACATTTTTATATTAATTGTAATTAATAATAAAAAATAACTAAAATAATTTTTTTGTTGACCTAAGTAGGAATTGACTTAAATTTTATATTATATATATATACATATATATTATTATTATTATTTGTTTACTTATACGAAGACAAAAATTCTAACTCGAGAGTTTGATTAATCTCCACGCTTCAGATTCCCCTAGTTCGAAAAACATATTCTTAGAATAATGTCACTTTGTCCGTCTGTCTGTCAATATGATAAATCAAAAATACTTTGAGCTAGATAGATAAAAACGGTATGGTATATGATCTTTGCGTCGAACTCGTAGATTTCTATCTAATTTTGAACGAAATGCATTTGTAGGAAGTTTAGTTGTTCGAGTTCAAGTGAACTCGATTACTAGAACAAATTAAAAACAGCTAAAATCTTGTACATAAGTTCAGTATCTATAATGTAAATACGTCAAATTTGAAGTCAAATGCGTCAAGGGTCTGACCGTCTGCCAGTCTGTATTTTTCCTACATGTAAATGCGATAATTTAAAAATATAACAAGTTAGATGAATGAAATAATGTACACTGCTTTAATATTCTAAAATCTATATTCTTAGCAAATTTTGAAATAAATCCGACAAAGTATTGATCAAATGGCGATCTGTATTCTTTTCATACATGCAATGCGAGTTAAAAACACGACTTAAATAAATGAAATTTGGTTTGTGATCATATTACAATTGTAGTTCTTTGTCCAATTTTGATATCAGTTGGTCGGCAAGAAGATGTCTAAAATACAAATTTGATTTTCTGATTCTTGTGCAGTAACCTAATGTCAGAGATGAGTCATCCATGATTGCATAATATATTTCCGCCAAAGGTAGATCTTTCGCAACTATTGTTTGCCTATGGTATGCAGTGAATATATAAGTACTGGTTTTTTTAATATTAAACTACTTTTTAAATTATACTATTTTATATTTATATAAAATTGTACTGAATTTATGAGTATATTTATATATTTAAGTATTATATATTAAGTATTAAGAATTTATAAGTACTATTTTATACTGAATATATAAGTACTGGTTTTTTATATTAAACAATTTTTTATATTATGCCATTTTACTATATATATTATGCTGTTTTTTATATTATATCCATGTCTGAAAATAAAAATCTGAGTATTCGTAGTGATCACGGCACAGTCCACAATTGTATGCTGAGAGGAGGAACAAAACATATTTTTATGACAATATGCAAGAAAGTTTCAAGGAAACCACACCTGTGGATTTTAATAGCAGGTTATTTCACCCTAGAATCTAATATTTTTCATGATTAAAACTGCATTAAAATTCTGCTTTGAGATAAGAACTCAAAAAAAAAGAATTCTTGTTCAAAAATTTTACTAATAACTTTATAAACATCGCTGTACAATGAAATGTTACCTTTTTGTTAGCTAATGCGTATTATAAAAATTCAATTCAAATAGATTTTATCAACAAGAGAAAAATTTCCCTTTCTTAGACTGTGTGACATACTCATATTTTTATTTATTTTAAACAAGCTTAATTTTTAACTTTATTTAATTCATGCATAACAAGTAAGCTCAAAAACTGTGATAAAAAAATTGAAGTAAGTGCCGAGCACAATCAGGAAGACATAATCAATCTTTTTTCGGAATGAGATTCCCACACTTCAAAGACGGTCCAGATCGAAGTGATTACATTTTATATAACTTCCGAAAGGCACACAACGCGCATTTGCCTCAATTAATATCAAAAAATCAATTTCTCTAAGTTTCAATAAGGATGAATGGATTAATTTCTAGAAGATTGATGCCATACATCAGTGTCAAAATCTCGCTCTCGCCGCTTAAATTTGTGTATCCTGAATCTCAATTTGGTCGTTGACGATGCAAAATCTTGCGCGACTCGCATACTTTGATCGATGAATCCAATTGAAGTCAGTGAACTTGAATCATCATTAGGGTCCGACCCTCAAAAGGGCAGCTGTTTAGGAGTCAATCATTATTTGCAGAGGAGCATGATGAATAGTAAAATAGAGGAAGGTTATTTCACGCGCGTGCTTTCTTCTCGTGATAAACATCGAGCATATCCTTTCGGAACTTCGTCGCGAATCGTCTTCGGATTTATTGGATTGTCTGTGAGAAAAAAGGGTTGCTGTAGTAGAGAGAAATAAAAACGAGGTTTGTTTCAAACGGGGGGGGGGCACTTTAATTAGCATTGATTCTTTGGGGGGGGGGATATATTGCAATATCAATGAATGCAAAACATGTTTATGCATTTGTTTATATCTCCTTAAAATACAATAAAGTAAAAATATATTAACCCCTTCATCAACGTGCCTGTGTATCATATGGGCATCGAATTATCGCTTCCAAAATTTGTAATCTGAAATTACATCATTTAAAGACGCTCTAATTCGATATAAAAATTATACATAATCCAAAAACACCTTAAGTATTCTATTGATTCTTAAATGACCATGCATTTCTGAAACTGAAGATGGTATCTAATTAAATTGCGAAGAAAGCAAAACAATAAAAGGGGAAAAAATTCCTTTTGATAGCTATCTCATGCATACTTCATTTTCTTACAAGGATTGAAATAATAAATATCTAAAATAGGGTACTTTATATAATTAGGAATTTTAATAATTCTTAGGTGAAGCGGTTAAGAATTTTTAAGAGTGTTTTAGAATATTTCTAATTTGATTTTATCAAATTAACATCGCGTTTTGGACAGACCATGGCTATTTTGAGGTCAACTTTATAATTGTCAAACAGGAATTGATAACTTTCAAAATTTCTCCTTCAGAATCTCATCTTGAAATATGGAGGCTATATCAATGGACGGACGTTTGCTCTGCAACGCATTTAAAGCGTGTTAGGCTGACCTATAAGGCTCTCGAAGTTGAGGTCCTGCTGTTAGATTGCTGCAGTTCTGTTTCAATACAGTAAATACTTTGCGTTAAAGTAACGAAACTAATATGAAATATTGAAATCATGAGTTATATATTAGGATTTGTCTTCTTTACCGATAAAAAAAAATTACATTTAATTAATTATATCAGACATGATGTTTTTGAAAGTGGTTCATTTTATTTTCATTATACTTAACATTTCAGTTTTTGATTTTTCAGTTTCAGTAACCTCATAGCATTTTATACATTAGAAATTAGTGGCTTAAACGTGTAATTTTAAGTGCAGATATCTACTCTAATTTCATTTATAAGATAAATAAAACCAATTAAAAATTGAATCAGGAAGAGCTACAGAAATGCTTAAAAGCTTTCTAACATGGAACACTTTTCTATATTTAAATCAAGCTTATATAGTTTTTAATTTGATTTTCTAATATTATAAATGTGAACACCCTTTCCCTCACGCACAAAAATGCATCCCATGTTGCAATTAGTAATTTTAGTACAGAAAAATCAAATTATGCTTCATGCAATCACCACGAATATCTCAAAATAATTTTAAAAGAATATGTAAATTTTTGGTGGCATTTACATTTTGCACAGTTGAAACTGCAAGAAAAATATATTTTTAAATTTTTATGCAGCATTTTACTGATTGATATACTAATTGGCAATATGTGTCAACATTTTTTGCGATTTTCTTTTTACATAGAAAAGATGATGCAGATTCTTTGGGCAAGTCTGTATAAATTGAACCTAAATCTTAGAATTGTACAGCATGTTCGTTTTTTTAATATTTTCCATCTACCTTATCACTGCAAACAAGACAATTTGTTATTGCACTTTACATCAATTTCCGAACATTTACAAATGATTTTATTTATTTACAGCAGTTTTTAGTGACCATCTAGCTCGATGGGAATAGTGGTTAAGGTTACTCTTTTATTATAATAAAATTTACTATAATTTTTTTTACTATAATAAAATGTCTTTTGTATGACTTAATATTCCTTACTCTAACAAGAAATTTACTCTTGTTACTGTCTCTCTCTTTAACTATAATAAAATCTCTTTTGTATGACTTAATATTCCTTACTCTAACAAGAAATTTCCTCTTGTTACTGTCTCTCTCTTTAACTATAATAAAATCTCTTTTGTATGACTTAATATTCCTTACTCTAACAAGAAATTTACTCTTGTTACTGTCTCTCTCTTTAACTATAATAAAATCTCTTTTGTATGACTTAATATTCCTTACTCTAACAAGAAATTTACTCTTGTTACTGTCTCTCTCTTTAACTATAATAAAATCTCTTTTGTATGACTTAATATTCCTTACTCTAACAAGAAATTTCCTCTTGTTACTGTCTCTCTCTTTAACTATAATAAAATCTCTTTTGTATGACTTAATATTCCTTACTCTAACAAGAAATTTCCTCTTGTTACTGTCTCTCTCTTTAACTATAGTAAAATCTCTTTTGTATGACTTAATATTCCTTACTCTAACAAGAAATTTACTCTTGTTACTGTCTCTCTCTTTAACTATAATAAAATCTCTTTTGTATGACTTAATATTCATAACTCTAGCGAGAAAATATTTGTAAGCATGAAACTGTTATATATATTACAGTGGTGTTATTTTAATAGCCTTATACATGTTGTATTTAATGTGCATGAGCCATCCTGTCCTATCCTAGCTTTCCTGGTTATCTGTCTTCTAATTTTCGAGGTACTGTAACTCATATACAACAACATTATAGAGGTTTACTACAGTTCATTGGGCACCGGCCGGAGTCTTCAGATGCATTCATGGAACAATTTTGGCTTGAAATATTAAAGTGAATCTTTCTTCCTTAGCTTTTAACAGTGGGTGGAGATCATACAGTTAAGTATTTGATCAAATATGAGAATTGTTTGAATTTCTGTGTAATAATGAAATCTATTGTTCAAATTTATACAAAATAACTTTTAAAAATTTATGAAATTTAGACGAAAATTTGAGTGCCATCCATCCATTTTTAAAAGAAAATTAAAGAAAAGAAATTCCATCTTTAAAAGAAAATTTTTTGAAATTTTAAAATGATGTTAATATTAGTTCATATAACAATATTTTTTGGGAGTTATCGCAGTAGAATTCCATTGCAGAAACTTGCTTCATTTTTAATTAATTAAAATTCTAATTTAAAAATATCTGAAAAATTTGCCCCGAAGAGATATTTTCAATTTCCAAAGTATATAGGCTAATTTATAGCACAAACTATAACAAACTAACTTCCTGTGGAGCGTCAACACATATATCCAGAGAAAGGGAAAGATCCCCCTTTATTATCTGTATTTACAAATTTTATTGCATGGACTTACTACAAATTTTATTGCATGGACTTACTACAAATTTTATTGCATGGATTAAAAACTACTGCTAACTAATTTCTAAACTGTGTGCTCGTTTCTCTTGAAGAAATTACAAAACTTTCACCCATTTGCAATGGTTTCATTAGCGGTTTTGATATTTCCATTAGAAGTATTTATTTATTTATTTTTTTGGTTCTTTTGAATCCATCATTTTTTTTTTTCATTCGTTAACTGAACATACATAGTAGTTCAGCATAAAAATTTTGAGTTCGGTATTTCGGCTCATACGGCTCATTTCTAATCCATAAATACAATTTCTATGCCAAGCAATCTTCGATCTTTAAAACTAGATGTTAATTAAACACGTACGATTGCATAAGCTTAGTAGCTTTAAAGGATGTCTAGTTTGCATAGTTAAACATTTGAAAGTAAACAAAAAAATGGAAGAAACATATCAACCGTATTTCTCTGTCGAATAATAACATAATTCAATTAAAAATACTCAAGTATACAAATAATTATTAAAATAGAAATTACAATGGATAATTTATAATGTTTTACAAACACAGCTTTTTCTAAAACATTAACTTTAAAATCAATTTCTACCCCCAGCAATCTTCTATCTTTAAAACTAGATGTTAATTAAACACGTGCGATTGCATGAGCTTAGTAGCTTTAAAGGAAGTCTAGTCTGCATAGCTAAACATTTGAAAGTAAACAGAAAATGGAAGAAGCATATCAACCGTATTTCTCTGTCGAATAATAACATAATTCAATTAAAAACTACTCAAGTAGACAAATAATTATTAAAATAGAAATTACAATGGATAATTTACAATGTTTTACAAACACACACAGCTTTTGCTAAATCGTTAACTGTAAAAACGCAAAGTTTTCCAAAGTCTTGGTTCAATACCTGAACCCATGACAGAAGTTAGAGAACGATGCTAAATATCCAAACTTCCTATCAGATAATTTTATTTCCCTACAACGATAATTGACGATCTCGCCTCTTTCTGAAGACTAAACTGACGAAATTGGGAGAGCCATCGCCAACTCTAACGCCCCTTTCACACCAAGAAATTCCAGCCAGCCAAAAGAAGAAAGAGTGCACTATTTGTCATCGCTACTGTAAAAGCTTAAAACAACAATAAAAAAAAACAAAAACAACGCATGCCCGAGTTCCGTAGCACTTTTTCGAATGGACTCTCCTTCCTCCCCTCTCCCAAAAATCGTGGGGTCGGGACGGTCTTTATTAGAGGCTCTGTGAGGACTCAAAATCGGTAAATAAATAATGACCGGTTCAGAAGAAGAGAGCCGCTAACCTTTTGACATGGTGTAATAACACAGCGGCTGCGTCAATTTCAGTTTAAAATCGTGAGCACCCAAAAATTCATTACATGGCGAAGGCGACCATTTTCTTATTGTACCGGCTGTGATTCGAGTGTGATGTAATTATATCGGGGTTTGTATATGGTGGGGTCCTTTGAAAATCAACATTTCAAGGCGTCCTTCTAGTGGTTTGTAACTACAACATGCTTTTGTCCATGGACCCGTCATTAGCTTTTGAGTGATTGTGGTGTTAAGGAAAAGGCACTTTCTCTGGTTCGTCTATTTTTATTTTTTTAGTTTAATATTTTTTTTATTTTGTTTGAAGTGACGGATAAAAAATATTCAAACAAATCTAACTTTAAAAAAATAATCTTGAACGCTTTAGTTTGGCTTTGGTTCTTTTGTGAAGTTATTAAAAAAATAAAGTTTTAAAATGGTATGAATACAATTATATTGGTGGTGTAAGTTGTTTTGAATTAGTTTGTTTTTTCTCTCTTTTGAAATTAAATTCTGAACAGTTTTATTATAATTGCTGACTTTTTTTTTAAATAGAAATAATGTTTAGTTATTGTGAATAAAAAAAGAGAGAACAATCAGCTTCATTTCATGCTTCGATTAGAAATAATTTCAATTAAAAAAAAATGTTGCCTAACTGCAAGCAATCGAAATTATAACCTGATTGCAATATACGTAAAAATAATAAGGAAGAAGTCAGTCATTTATCAACGAATAATAAATTGCGATGAAATTTTTTCATATGCTTGTACATAGTGATAAAGAGCTGGAGCTATCAAAATATTTGGTCTAGAGATTTTAATATATCTCTACGTTTTAAATCTCCTTTCATCAAAAAATAAATTTGGAATTATATAAGTCTATCCACGTATCCTTAAATATGATAATTAAAAACTAGATGAGGAAAATTTAGCTTTGGTTTAATTAATAGAAAATGTAAATCTGTAGAGAATTTATGACCAATACCATCAATTGGTTGATTTTCTGTCTATTTGTGAATATGTAATTATAATAATTTTAAAAAAATAATAATGACTACGTTAAGGAAGATTGGAATGTCGTATCAATATACAAATCGTAATATGATTTAAATTTTAGTCAAAAGGAAGAGGTACAAAATGCATAATCGATTCTCTTTTTTGTGCAACGGAACACAACGCAAAAAGCTATATTGTGGAAATACTAGAAAGTCGAGAAAAGCACATTCCTGCAGTTTTTTTTTCAGGGTTCTTGAAAATTCTTATTAATCGTTATAAATTAATACATATAAAATATACTGAGGTTAGGGAAGATTTTATGATGATTTCTTTCAAAAATTACCTCTATTTCTAAGCTAAAATAGTTTTTTTTTAAAATCTTTTTCATTTCAAGTATTGTTGAAGAATTAAGTTGCAGAATTAAGAATTTTTAATTTAATTTAACTTCTTAATATATTTCATTAATTAAAGATAAATTATGGTTTTATCTTCTAATTTTAGTTGTTATAACTTAAATTTTCAGATAAAAATTGGATAACAAGAAAATTTTCCCCCTAAAACTATGTCAAGAATAGAGAAGATTTAAATCTTGATACATCTAACTAGGGAATAATTTACACAGATAAACATAATGTAAGTCACAATATTTGTGATAGAGATTAAAAATTGCTTTTTAATATTGCTTAAGAATTTATGATAAAATTTCTGTTTTTAGCCAAGTAATTTTCTAAAATGATATTAAGAAAATGACACAATGCCATTTTCTTGCAGCTTTCTTTCTATCGAATCTATAAATGCATTTTAAAGCAAGGATATATGTATAATTGTGAGATTAAGTAAGTAAATTTAAATGAAAATTTTAAATATACATAATTTTCATAACAATGTTCATCCTTTAAAAAATTTGGGAAAAATACTTGTCTTAAGAATTTTCCCAAACTCAAATATTTGATGAGCAATCAAATGTGAAATTCCAGAATTTAAGAAATCATACTATAAATAATTTTCAATACACTGGTCTATATCAATGTAATTCCTCAAATATTTTCTTCTGGAAGCTGTTTTCTCATTGTGTTACCCGTCAACAAATTCTCAATATATTTAATATAATGCCATGATGTCAAGACCATAAATATTTCATTTAAATTTCTATTTGTACCTTTATATTCAAATACACACTGATACCCCTTGATAGTTTTAGTCCAAATAAGATGCAGATATACTGTACTGTATCAATAAAGTGATAGAATCCTTAATTTGCTTGTTAAAGTTTTTCATAATGCAAATCTACAAATCTACAAATAGTCGAATCGTTGACAGACTTGGTACAAAATCTAACATAGATCTACATTCTTATTAATAAAATCATTTCTAAAGCTTCATATATATATCTTGTTGGGTGTTTGAACCATCAAGTACAAGTAAACAGATACCCAAAGTTTTCATGAATGGATTTCATCCAAAATTTTATGAGATTTTACATTTTTGCCATGACGTTGGTATTCCGAATTTCATCTGTCTTTTCTTGTAGCTTTCTGACTCATCACCCCACAAAGAGATGCAATTTCGAAAATGTTTCTCCAAAAGTCCAAAAAAAAAAAAAAAAAAAAAAGCAGTGTAAAACATGTAAATTCAACCAAAATTTAAGGTAGAATGTTTGCAAAATAACTTACAATGATTCCTCTTTGTATAATTTATATAAGAGAAAGTAAAAATTGTTCAATGTAGCTACCGAGTTCCGAAATTGATTCTTCGAAGATAATTTCTTGATCATGTGTTTGGATAATTAATTGTTAATTATTTAGTGTAATTTGATATATTCTCTCTGCCAGTTTCAAAATTTCATTTCAAAATTAGTATTTATGAAAAATGATTATAAAAAAGAGATTTATAACTAAGAATAAGCGATTATAATATTATCTTTATTCCTTTGCATAATTATAGTAAACAAACGCCGACTTATCCTTGAATGATTAAATATTCGGAGAAGCCAACTTTAAAAAAAGGCCACTGCGATTGCGTCACACGCAAAGTTCTACTACTTTAATTCCAAACTTTCTTTGTGTTTTTTATGCAGCGAACAAGAACGGGAAGCAGTAGGAACGAGATTTGGTTTTAAAACAACTTGTCATCATTCCGGTGCCTGTCAAATCCATGAGAAGGTGCGTTTCGTGCAGCGATCACGCAAGACAGTGATTTCGACGAGTATCGTTACACACCACGATCCCGCCTCCACAAGAGTGCGTGAAAGCACACTTTCAAGCTGCGTGTTAGCATTGAATAATTTACATTTGCTTGCAGCTTGTTTGTTTATTCTGCGTCGCTATCGATAGCTCAAACCGCAAAATGGGCAATTTGATAAATCGAAATGGACGTTTATTGTACGTTGGTTCGTGTTATTTATTTTCTTTCCCATATATGAAGTGTACAAAACGAGTGTATTGTAATCGTTCAAAAATTTGAACTCGAGATTTTGACGAATTTTCACCTTTCAGACCTTGAATTCAAAAAATACTTTTTTGGAATCATGTCTCTCTTTCTGTGAAATCCTACCTGTGATCATAGTTCAAAATACTTTGAGTTAGACAGAAGAAATTTGGTATAGGATCGAATTTTGGACGGAATCCATTTAGAGGAAGTCTGCCAGTCCAGTTATTTGAGTACAAGTGAATAGAATGACATGAAAACGTAAAGAGATTGATAGATGAAATTTAATATGTAAGTTAACCATTAGTTGTCACGATTTCCATTTGTCAATTTTGGAATTTTATGTACGCCACTTGGTGCCAGAAATATATTTGTTACGCCTGACAGTTTATTTCCCTTCGATATAAATCAATCAATATTGTGTGTGGCACAAAGTGTATATTCTATGTTTCGTTTCTGTAGAAGAAGCGAACAAATTTGAAATTCGCCTGCAAGGTGAATGGAACAGAATTGTCGTATTTAAAGCATCCTATTTTTGGTTTGGTTTTACTATTATAATGAAACAACGTATATAAATATATGTCAAAAATATTAGCATTATGAAATTTCAATCAAAATTTAATTCTAAATCAAACTAAAAAAAAACTTTAAAAAATTTCTGAATCAAACTAAAAAGATATAGTTGTATTTAGAGAACGTTACTACTAAAACACAGACGAACTTAACCAAATTAGTAAAAAATATTAAGTTAATATAAGCAAAAAGAATTTAAAAAAAAAAGAAATTAAGAATCCGACCTGAAGACTTTCTCAAGGGTCACCCTCAGGCAGGGATTCAAACGGACGAAAGACAGACCCCTCACAGAAAAAAAATACCTTGGCTGAATCCCTGACTGAGGGTGACCCTTGAGAAAGTCTTCAGGCCGGAGTCTTAATTTCTTTTTTTATTCTTTTTGCTTATATTAACTTAATATTTTTTTACTAATTTGGTATATAAATATATAATTTGAGTAAGAAACAGATCGTTACTATACTCTTTTATTTTTTATTGAAATGATTTTATTCAACATTTTATAAAGATATTCTTTAAAAAAATTATCTTTTGATAATGAAAAAAAACGTGACATACCAATTTTCAAAATAAAACATGTTTTGAATATAATTATGCATACTCAGGAAAAAATTCTGTAACAGTTTAACTTATCTGGCTAGAAATTTTAAAAACAGTTAATGAGTTAAGCACCTAAAGCAGATTATTTACTCTTTTTTCACTACGTCTATCAAAGGGTTAAAAAGTCTGTTGAACTGTACTTTCACAGGCATGTAAAAGCAACACCTGAAAAGCACAAGAATTTGTGTATATAAAAAATGGTACATGATCTTATGATTTAAATAGTAGTTTCGCGTTAAAATTTGGTTTCAATCGGCATGGAAAAAAGTCGCCTAAAATGCACATTCTATTTTCTTGTATTTGCAAAACAGTATTTCAGCGATTAATTGCCAAATAAAATACGCCATAGGCTCGTTCGTAATTGTTGTTTGTCAGTGGCTTACGAAATATAATATATAAATATATTTTTAGAGAGTATACGTGTAAGATTCGAGGTAAACCACTCCCGTTGGTATATATATTTTTTCTACGAAGTATATAAAAAAATGGTATTGTAATCATCAAAATCTTCGATTGCGTTGGTATAAAGGTTTTAATGTTTAAAATCTCACCGAATCCGAAGAAATAATTTTATAGAATACATAGTAAAAGTTTCATTTTGAGGAAGTTATAAAATAAAGTAATAAAATATTCATAAAAAAGAAAGAAAGAAAGAAAAAATATTATGAATTATTTTTATGTAATATATTGAATTAATTTTGCATACTATTACCATAAATCCATTAGTTTCTTTACTCACTGAATTTTGAATAATAAATTTGCAATAATACTAATCTGAAAATGACACAATTTTCAAAAAACAAATGATAAAGCATTTTAATACATTAAAATTAATTACACCAAAATTAATTATCCCATGATAATTTTTATAAAATGTAACAACCATGTGACAGTTCTGATAGGAAATCCATTTGTAATTATTTATAGCAAAAGTCAAGCAATTTTCAAGAGACCTATGCTCACAAGACACCCGATTAAACACTAGTCTTTATTCAACCTTCTAAAAAACATCATCAATCTTTTCGAATCCGTGATGAAAACTTTGTTATCTGCAAGAGTGTCTAATGTTGTCCGCTTTTCGAATAAAATGTGTATTCCTTTTTTTTATTATTATTTTCTTCCTATAAGACATCTGCTCTTCTCAAACTTCGATGTCAATTCAGAAGCGCTAACTATGGGCGTGTCTTGTCCATAGAAATGCAACCATTGTCTAACATACTCTTTTTGTTCATATTTGGGTACTACACGATGAACAATGTTGCTTGTCGCCTCCGGGCCGTCATTCGTTACACGCTTAACCAGGATGAGGTGCTAACGATTTGACGACAATTATAATTCGACACCAAGAGGGACTTCATCCAGCTGCAGCTTTTGTCGGCAGCCGTCTAGATTGCAATCGGAAAAAATCGTTAGGCAACTTCCAAATCCATTAAGGAAGACGGAGGGTGGGGGGCAGTTTTGTTTTTCGTGGGGAAAAACCGCGAAAAAGTTTTCTGCCACGTCTACTAATAATTCGATTGACAAAAGATCAACTTTCAGTATTCTTTAAACAATAAAGCTGTAAAAAATATAATGGGACTTTTACCTTGTCTTGTGTTCACACCATGTAATTTTTTGTTCCCACTGTGGAACTTTATAATTGTCTAATGTGAATATAAATATTATGAGTTTTACAAGTTCTCGAAGTCGAAATACTGAAACACAAAGAACGAAGACATCACACGATTACCTTCAGTTATTGGCTCCTTTTAATGATCGTTTTCTTTTGTACATTTTATTTGATGATATTTTTTTAAAGTATTACAAAATGTAATGTACTTGAGGGCAATATGCTTACTCTCCTTTGAAAGCAAAATTGTAATGACTGTGATAGTGATGACAAAAGTGAAATTTGTGTCATAATTAGTTTTATCTGTGGTGTTTTTTCTTTTTTCTTTAAGTTTTCACTTTCAGTTTTAAAATTTTGCAGATGATATTTATATAAAGCTAATTCGACCTTGGTTGATTTGAACTTGACAAATTGCTAATACGATTGTTAAAGTTAGGTAAAAGGAATATTTCATTTTATTTATTGAAAATTATAGAAAATAAGCGGTGGCAATCCTTTATACAAAAGATTTAGTTGAATTTAATATAGGAAGTTAAAGACTAGTACTAAGTATAACTCGAACTATTTTGTGATGGATATCATACATTTCGAATCATGGTTCGAAGACGAAAATAACATCAGTCAATGGCTTCAGCAAGATAATGAAATTCGTTGATTGGTTGAGATTTCTCGAGATTATCGTTAAATGGTCGAAACTGATGATATTTAAAGTTTTACAACTTAATAAGTTGTAGATAAATGATTTTTTTTATTAAAATGTTTGAGTATCAAAAATATTTTATCGGATATAAATAATAAGACCAGGGTAGAGAATAAAACTAAATATCCTTATCTTTTTCAGCAGTAAATATATTTATTGATTCAAATTCCATAAAATATAATGTTTTATGCTATTAACTGCATTTCTTCAACTATCATTACACCCATACAGTTAAGAAATGTACACCAATACAGTTAAGTTACAGCTAGCTATTGGGTCACGATTAGAGTAGGCAACTGAGCTCTTTTGCACTTTTTAGAAGAAAACACGAAGCGTTTATCAAGATATTTCGTTAACTCTTAGTTATAGCTGAAATTATAGGCTTGAAAACAGAGATAAAAGGTACATATCAATTTTCCAAAATGACTAACATTGCTTATGCTAGTACAAAAGTCAAAGTTTCAGAATGCGCTACTTCGCAGTCTTCACTAAAATAAGCCTTTTTTTGTCGAATTGTTCTGCAAATTTCGAAAATTATCAGGAAGCATAAGAAGCAGACTCACTCAGGATTGGCGTACTAGATTGGAGCCACTCTTGAATAAACGTTACATTCTGGAAAGACGAAAAATCACGTCAAAAGCTCTGTAGGAAGTTCTTCATCTAGAAGATCGATTATATCCTTTTTCTAAGTCTCCAATACAAAGGTCTGAAGCAGTATGGGGATATTTCCATATTAATTTGATAATTGATTTCCGCTAATAACAATAAAATTTCCATAAAACTTCTTTCAAAGAAACAGCTGTGCAATATAATTTTCTCACATCAATTATTTCGTGCTCACTATTATTCAAAATCGTCAAGGATTTTGAATGAACATACTTGGTCGCTTTGAGGTTTATGGTTCTTAATGATGGCATAAAGTTGAAAATATTCATTCCACAATATCCCCATGTTTTAAAACTGGGAGTAAATATAACTAAACTACACTTGAAATATATTAGAGTAAACAAAGATTTTGAGCATTTTCTCTCGATATAAAAATTAAAATGCTTTGCATTGTTACGAATAATATATTTATTACATTCGGTCAGGATTTTTCATTTTTCATATCCATGAAGATTTTTACTTTCGTTTATCGTTTAATCATTTTTAGCCTTTTAAAATAGTCTTTGAGAATATTTAACTAAATAATCAATGCAATTAATTTTTTGTCGGTTTTTTTTTTTGATTTGCAATATTTATAGCAACAAAAACATTTTAAAAATCTTTTCTTTTCGATATTTTTTCGCAATAGCGAATGAAATGTATCATATTTTTTATTTGAATATTTTAGAAATTATTATACATTTCTTTTATTATTACTTATTAATTTAATTATTATTTCTGTTTATAATTTTGGAATGAAAAAAGTGAGAAACTAAATGGTAATTTTTAGAAAAAATAATATATCTTTAAAAAATCCACAAAAACTATTATTTTAGAAAAAAAAAATTAATTGACCAATCGTGAAGAAATGTGGAAATAAGCTTAGAGAATATAACAAAATCTTACTTTTTTTAGTTTATTTTATTCGTTTCAAATTTATTTTTATAACATTACTCTTTCAAATGTAAGAACACTAAAAAAAAAAATTCTGATTTAAATTAAATTTAATGTTAAAAAAAGCGTAATCTCAGAGCTAAATAAAACCAATATTACATTATAAAATAGCGGCAAATTTATACGCAGACGATTTTTACATTAGGCAGACGACCTTTACTGAGAAAAATCAGCCCAATTATCACTCATAAATTCGTCTGGCATATTTTTCTGCTTGATATTCTAAGGAATAAACTGTCTATCTAAACAAGGAAAACCTTCACTAAATAAATTTCTCTGATATAAAAAAGTAGTAAAGCGGGACATTTTTCTACGAGTTCTCATAAAAAGTGATTCAAGCACGAAGTCCTCGTTCAAGTAGGAATATAAAAAAAAATTAATGACAAAAATAAAAATGTCTGGGGAATGTAAACAAGATAATGAAATTTAGCATAATTTATGTCAGCAGTATTGTCTTTTCTAAACCTTAAATAAAGTTCATAAAACAATGCATAGGAAAGAAAAAAAAACTTAATTGTGTTTTAAAAATAACGAAAATGATCTTGAATTACACTTCTCTTCATTCTTAGAGTTCAGTTATATTACATAAATATATCTCTTATAGCAAATAAAATTAAAAGGTTTTTCACTTTTAATACAGATAAATCATGTAATTTCAGAAATTAGACAAAAAAAAAAAAAGTCGTAACTGCACATGGAACGAGACCATACATTGAACTAGACGATGCACGACGCATGCGTTTGTCACGTTATGCCTTAAGTTATATTTACATTTTGGGTAAAGTAAACCTTTTAAGTAAAAAAATTGTCTTTTTTTTTTTTTTTTTTTTTTTTTTTTTAACTATTATTCAAGTGACACATGTGACGATCCTACAGAAACGTTTTGGCCATTGATCCCTGGTATGGGGTAAAAAGTATTCAAAAAATCGAATTTGTATTTCAGGTGTTCTTCTCTACTAATTGAGACAAAAATTTAGCATAAAACTACACTTATAGTCGCAAAATTATGTACCAAATTTGATATATTTGCCATCATCTTTACAAGTTTCTGGGCAATAGATGGTCAACCCTTTGTTGGATTTCGGAAAAAATTTAATAGTTGTCGACATTATAGAAATTAAATTTATGTGCCGCATTTTATCTATATAGCTTTCTTCTTTTTGTAATTATCATGTTAACTTATATTCGAACAGCCAGAAAGACAGACATACTTCCTTAGAACGGATTTTGCACAAAATTTGATACAAATCGACAAATTCTGTTTTAAGCCTATATACCAAATTTTAGCCATCCTGTTTACAGCATTTTTGAGTTATCTTTGTCACAGATAGACAGACAGACAAGTCATATCACTGACTCTTCGACCCGCCCGAATGCACACGGATAAAGAAAACTGAATGACCGGACCGCCGCAATAGCAACACTAGCGGAAACTGTGGTTGAGTCCTAAGGGTCATCACCGGACACAACCCTTCCCTAAGGAAATACGTCCCGTCATCGATGGGAGGAGCCAGATCCCCCCCATCCCTTTGTGTACCCTCCAGGGTGGCGAGATCCAACCACCATACCGGAAGCATCTCATCCTCATGTCGAGGTGTCCCCCCGGGGGTTTAGACAGACAGACAAATGGACATTTTCCAAAAATGTATTTTTCGAATTCAGGGAGGTCCAAAACTGAAAATTCGTCAAAATCGCGAGTTCGAATTTTTTGACAATTACTATACCTTCTCTATACATCGTATAAGAGAAAGTAAAAATAAGAAACCTAATAATTAATTTAAAAGTAAAATTAGCTTAATGTATTATAAATTTTAAAATGACCATTACAATTTATTTAGATTTACGCTATGAATACCGAATAACATGAATGCTGGTATGCAAAGATATTAAATACTTTAAAAATTAAACAGAATTCAAAAAATTTCATTAAAATATTTATAAAAGAACTAGAACTATTTCATAAAAGACAATAAAAAACAGAAAATGATCATTTAAAATAGCAAAGGAAATGTTCTCATGGATATAAAGGGTAAAGAAAACATATGATGGATTCCAAATTTGAATATGCTCGGATCATTTATGTTTAATACAGAAACATGAATGTCTCTATTCTATTAATAAAGGAATTCACAATTTTACATTTTTTTTTTGTAATAGGGAAATTAATATTACAAGTATTATTACATTTCTTTCCCAATAGAAGCAAGAAATTCTATGTTCTTTTTTCAAGAAATTAAAATGTAAAAAAAAAAAAAAAAAAAAAAAAAAACCTTAAAAGTATAGAAAAGTTTCATTTCTTAAACGTTTTCTAATTTCATTAACATAGCAAATAATGTCTAAGAAAAAAAATATCCCATTACTTATTTAATTAAATTAATTTCTTCTTATTTTTGTTATTAAAATTTTTAAGCCTTCTATTTTAATCTTTTTACTAATTTCAGAAAAGTCTCAATGCCATATTTTAAAAATAATAACACATAAAGACATTCATAAACGAATTTTTCTCTGTCGTATTTATCAGATAAATTTCTAGCTTAAAGATCTCCTTAGAAAACTGTTTTTGGAATTTATATTTATTTTCCTGTATTTTTTAAAAAAATTTTAGCACCTCAACATTTCTGAAACTTTCAAGATTATAGACAAACAAAAAAAAAAAAAAAAAAAAAAAAAAAAAAACGATAACTAACTATATTAACTCCAAAGTAATCAGCAGTTTGATGTTGTACACTTTGTTAATTCTCCATCAGGTTTAGCTCCACGAATAAACCGATTTTTATTTCATTTTATAATTTAATAATTAAGTATTAATAATTTAAAGGCTAAGAAAACAAGCTAGTATGGTAATAAGACACAATAAATAAATAACAATATCTTTTATTGGGTTTTATAACTTTTGAAGTGACATTCCCAAGATTATTTTTTTCTTACATTATTTCTTTTGGTATATTATCCCCTAACTTGTTTCGCTTTATGAAAATAAAAACTGACAGAATTATCACTCCGTAATACGTATGTTCAGAAATTATTGAGACATGGTGAAACACATTTCAGAATCACCTTGAATCTTGATCAAATTAGTTTGACATCATCGGGGAAATGGTTTCAATATGACCATATCTTATATTTTAAGAAATTTTATATTTGTAAGTGTAAGTGTATATTTTATATTTGTAAAGTTATTAACGATTGCAAATTTTTCTTTATGAAATATTATAGATTTTTTTAAAAATTGGAAGCGTTTCTAAAGCCAGATTTTGTGGAAGCTCCATCATTTTATTCCGCATTCTACAAATTAAATTATGGATTTTCTAAGCTACAAAAGAATAGCGGCTTATTTCAAAGAAAATGTTAACGAGAGCTCTTATACTCTCAATGAAAATATTTTTAAAATTTGACATCAGTGAAGAAAATATAAACACATCATTCTCAAATTTCTCAAAAAATAGAACTAAAATGAATGATTGTCTTTCTAATTTTTTGAGAAAGAAAGGTAAGTAAATTTTTGAATTGATGTAACAAAATGTAAATTAATTTTACTAAAGTAAAAATGAATGACTAAATCCTTAGTAAAATTACTTGTTGTAAGTGCATAGATTAATGTTCAAAATTAATATAAATTACATAATATTTTTTCCTTTTCAGTAGCTTTTCGAATTTTTAGCACGAATTTGGTTGAAATGGAATACCTGGTCCTAGTCCTATTATCGACCTTGTAATTAAAGACTTTAAGTATTTGAAACAGCCGCAGTGCTTGATGGTTAGGTGTTGGTTTCAGATCAGATTTAACTGAAGATTCGTCGTGAAAGCAGATCTGAAATCATTCGGGACAAATATAAAGTTGGTTTTGCGCTGAAGTTTAAAGAGTTCAGTCCAGTTTAGCTGTCAGTCTCATCATCTCTCAATTCAGAATTAAGAAGTCCATCCTAAAATAGCTTTACTGTGCTTTAAAATGGGACATTAAAATATAACCAAAACTATCCACATGAAGTACGTTATTGGCCGTAATAATTTTAAAAATTCGGCAGTAAAACTTAACTCAAAAAATTTAATATCGTTTTAATACAGGAAAAGTAAATATGACAATAACTCACTTTCGTTATTCAAGATTAATATTGAAAATAATTCTATAATCAAAAAATGTACTGTAAAATATCATGACTTTCAATGTAATAAGAAGATAAGAATTTATAAAGAAAATAATAAATCATAATAAACGATTAAAAATTCTATTCATATTTCTTAATACGATAGAATTTTTTTCATTTAATCAACTGGGATTAAAAATTATAACTCAAGAACTTGATGTATCAGATCCAATAACAACTTTCTGTTGATTCCTTTATTTTTGCTCAGATTAATGCAATACCTCATATGAAGATATATCTGAGCTAATGACACAATTAAGATCACTAAACCCCTGTTCTAAGCACGTTTTATAGATTTGCCTAGAAGTTTAACTTGTCAACTTTTCAATAACAATGATATATTAAACATTAGGAGGTAGTAGAGGAGAAGAAAAGAAATTAGAAACATCCGTTTTAAATAATTTTCCAAAGTATTTAATGTAACTCCGCACTCATCGGAAAGATAAAACATCTATGCCAAAGTAAACTGAAAGTATTTTTTTATTAGAAATTTATTTTAAGTTTTTTTTTAAAGAGATAAAAAAAAAGTTTTTATCTTGGGGATTATAAAGTTTTTGGTCTCGGTTCACTTGGAACAATGGACACTTTAGGAGGAAGGAAAAAAAACAATCAAAATAAAAATAAAAAGTTACTTTTAAGGGACTCAACGGGTTGAAAATTCAAATCACGACCGCAAGAATATGTGCCGAGACGCAAGTAAATAAAAAAAAAATCTCAAAAAACACAAAAAATGGCAACGTGTAAGCAAGAAAATAAAACTAATAGTCGCCGAGCGTGAAAAATCTAGGGTTTCCACAGGATGTCTATGCCGGTGTATGCTGCTACAGTCATTGGACAGTTATAGACTTTAGATTTCGGTAATTAAATCTTGAGATAAGCATTTCACAGTGAATGGTCTCCGGTGGGGCCATCCGTCTCGGGTAATAACAGGGTTTTTACGTCTTAGTGACAAGAGAACAGAGCTTGCAACGACATGCGTTTGTCCAAAGTGACATCCACGCATCAAACAAGTCGAAAATTGATTTTTTTTTCTTCTTTCTTTCCCTGTCTTTGTTCCCTTTGCTGCATTTGTTCATAGTGAAAGATAGGTTTCAAAATAATTGCTTGCTATTGATAGCATTTGGATTGCTGTATTTATTTTACTTCATATTGAAAATAAATATTAGTAAAATGAGATATATGCATATTGTGATTGCTAAAACTATATACCTTTAATTATATTTGATTGCGAAATTATATTCAGTTTTTTCGAGTATTATTACTTTTTTTAAAAAAATGTGGCGTCTACTTTTAAGGATTTCACAAGATAAATAAGGAAAAATATGAAAAGGTTTTTTATTCACTATCTTAAATTAAAAGACACAAATTTTCTTAAAATAATCTCACGATTCTTCCTACTGCAACTTTCATTTATGTTTTTTTTTTAGAAAAAGTGTTGTCAAATACATTCCAGTATGGAATTACCTGTTGCCAGTATGATAATCATTGCCTTTAAAATTAAATACATAAATGATAAATATTAACCACTTTCCTTAACATTTTTTAGAACAATTGCAAAATATATTATATATATTATTCCGTTTTTAAATATAAGTAATCAAAATAAAACATAATAAATATTCATTCAATCGATTTTTTAAAAATTTTTACGAGTGTGAAAGCATATAATTTTATCATCAATTTATTCTCTTGAGTTACCTCCGGCAGATGAAGAACGTTAAATATTATTTCACTATATTTAAAATCCACGCATTCATAATCACTATCTGAAAAATAATCTGCACCAATTCCTTTTCATATGCAGTCGCCCTTTCTATTACTCTTTTTCAATGCAATTATCCTTACTTATCCAGCAGCCACCACAAAAACTATTGGGCAAAACACATATCCGTCCAGTCCAATCATCCAAAGGTTTCCAACAAAATTGTGTAAACTACCAATCAAAGAAGAATATTTTCTTTCTTTCTGAGCTTAAAGGTCGAATAAGAATGTGATTAAACAAATCGTATTGACAAACCAGACCCGAGTTTGCTCGTGATGATAATGAATTGCAATGTATACGAACTCGAGATAACTCGGGATAATCAGGAAGAAGGTTAATATAAAATATGACGATAAGATACAAGTATGGCCTTTTACAGAAATACTTGAACTAATCAGAAATTTCAATGCTACAAATTTTGTTTTAAAATAGAATTAAAATTATTTCGAAGCAAGAAATTTAACGAATTAGAATTCGATGATGTATGAAGGGAGTTTCTTTCGCAAAATGATCTTTGCTTTATAACAAAGATTAAGTTTCTTATCTTATCTAATTACTTAATTTAAATTCCTAATTGTTTTGCGTTTCAAATTTAAGTCCTTTAATTGAATCTATGAAAAATGAAAAACCATATCAGCTACTATTGGGGACATTTTATGAAATCTCGGTTTTGTAGTTTTTCAGTCTCATTAGATTTAAAAAATGTTACATTATTTTGATGATAATATTTCCTTTAATGAGCTCAACAGGAATTGCAAGATATAAAGCAATAAATGATGTACTTTTTATGATAACTTGGAAGAAAATGTATTTTTCTAACTTTGTATGGAGGTAAGAACTATTTTTTCGGCATTTAAAATTCTTTCCATGAATCTCAGATGCTAATATAATGTTTATAGGTTTAATACAATGTTAATGCATCAAATTCTCTCTGTGTGTGTGTGTGGGGGGGGGGGCGTGCGTCCATGCAATAGAAAATCCATTTCTTTATATACTTAGACCTTCTATAATTCCACACTCCTTGATAAATGAGAACAAAAATGAATACACATTTAATTTAACCCCTAGATGGATTTAATGCTTTTTAAAAAGCTTTTGCAATTCTCTAGAGGAGATAAAAGGGAAAGGGGGGGGGGGAGAAAGAAATAATTTAAATTTTTCCTGCATTATTTCTGAGCAACCCATTGCAGAAAAATTATTTTTTCCCTCCCTTTAACTTTAAAAAAGGAGATTTTTAGTTGCATAAATCTCATTTTTGTACTACTAATTCTTTAACTTAAAATTAAATTTTAAAAATTGAATAAACATATTTTTAAAACAATATTTGTTAAGCTGAATTTGTTATGTAGTTTCTATTGATACGCATGTGTAATAATTCATTTTTAAATGCTGTTTTTTTTTGTTTAATCGTTGCAATTTCTTTCACTATTTGACATAATTACTCTCATATATTTGTATTTTTTTAAAAATATTATTGCACTCAATATTTCTGTAACTAAGTTCTTAAATGTAGTATGTGAATGCAAATATTTAAATCTGTACGAAAACAAAAAAAAATTTCCACAATAAATAAATAAATACAGCCAAAAAATGTTTTCAAAACTGCGTAATGCCATTCCCAATGCCCATATTATATATTACTCCGTGAAAATTATTTAGTTTCGAGTTATCTAAATTTTGTAATTGCTGTAATTCTGATTTAGTATCATTTTGAAATGTCTTATTATTATGATTTTTTCATAATCGAATTCATTTCATTAATTCCAACTGAATACTTCCAGTTCCATAAAAAAATTTAATTTTGCTGAAATGCAGTTCTCTTATTCTTTAAACTTAAGCAGTTATGTTTCAAATTACTGGTGTTATTTAGAGAAAAGCCAAGATAATCCTGATTCGGTCAAAATTAATTCTAACTGGACGGTTGAAAGTTTAGAAAATGTTAAACTGAACTATAATAGTAGTTTAGAACCCAGGAAACATTCAAATATTTCTTATAATCAAAAGGCATATTTTCTAGCAATTTTTTTTTGTATCGATTGCAGTTGAAAATATTATCATGTATTACCAAAAAATTTCGCTTCGTATTATGTTTCACTTCATTATCTAAATATTAAGTATCAAGAAATTTTAAGAGATATCTCTTCTTTTATCTCTGACTCCACGGTTAAAAAATAAAAGAGAGCTAATAATATTAACAAATTGGATGGTTAATACTCCAGTGCTACTGAAATTTGGAATTTAGGAGAATCCTTAATGTCCTCCCTGTTTTCAAGAAAAATGGCAAACTAATTCCCTTTCATTGTTTGGAACATTCTAATCATAGTAGAAACTTGAAGTAGAATAAGAAACTTGAAAATAGAATAAATTTTATCTTAATCACCGATCAACGTAGTTTTCAAAAAAAATTCTAAAAAAACTGTTTTTAGTGAGAGCCATTTGCAAATGTTATGATCACTGAAATTTATTGACACATACAAATTTAATATTCTGGCATTAGAGAATTTTTTTTTAAATTTTAATCTGAAATCGAAAAACTTTTAGCTTGATTTCTCTTGACATATTGATTATTTTAAATTAAAACTTAATATCTTAAAACACCACTTTGGATCTAAAAATTATCAGTTTCTTTCTACGCTAATTATTTGTTGCCAAACTCTGGAATGGAAACTCAAATCTTCACATGCATATATCATATATTAATTCTAAAAATATTTGTTTACCCGAAACTCTTTAGAGTAATAATTACAGATTTGAAATGTAAACTTTTTTTTTTTGAGATGAGCATTAAAAAATTGAGCGACTTAATAATATATGTATTTTGCTTTTTTATTACAGATATATAGAACAAATGAAAACAGGAGAAACTGCAGATCCAGAAACTAGTTTGTTATAAATAACAAAAATTTTAAAAATATTTAAATTGATATTTACTATGATATTTATTTGAGAATCAAATAAAGTTCATATTCCTTGAAAACCGATTTGCTGTAATAAAAGATATCTTTTTATTATTTGTATGCTGTTGATTAACTTGATTTAATTATTACATTTACATCTGATTTAGAAGACATGAGTAATATTTTGAAATTCCTGTCAATTTTCAGCTGCACATGACAAAGACAACACTTGAGCATTTTTTTGAGCATTTTGGAGACACACATTGAGCACATTTTCGCTACACAATCAAGAGGACATTTCACCTAACAGATTTAATGAATACCAGGTAATTTAGATGGCGTTTCTTTGTTAAAATCGTATTTCGAATCTCAAACATCACAAATAGAAAGGAAATAAAAGTTATTTTAAAAAATATGAAAAAGTAAGTGCATTAAACAATTGATATGTATCTGGAGTAATTAGCATTATATAAGTTGTTTATAATTTAAGCCACAAGAACTGCATTTGATCAATCTGTATCCAGGATTTCGTTTTATTTCATTAAACATTTCACATAACATAATCAATAAAATTTGATTTGATACTTAAATCTAATAAATAAATCTAAAATAATTTTCTAAAGTTTTCGAGGGAGTTAATAATTTAATAAGATCTTTTAAAGCGCTAAATAAAAATAGTTTATGTGTACGTTCAAGTCACTATAATATTTTATTAAAATTTCATTTATTGCTAAAATATGCTAATAATGAAAATGTATAAATAGAGGTTCTGAAGTTAAATATTTATGCGTAAATCTGAAAGCTTAAAGCATTTCAGGTTAGTTATATCAGTTTTTCTGATATAATAAAGGAAATCTTCGTCGGTATTCAATCCTAAAAATAAACAACAATGCTTCTTTTTATCGATTTGAGTCATTCAGTTTTAATGTTTTATATCAATTCTCTAAAATGTTATTTGATGACCGATGCCTTTCTTATTTCGGCATTATCAAATATTAGTTAGATAGTCGAACATCTCTGTCTGGAGAACAAAATTTTCCATAATATAAAAGAATACAGCTTTTCATCGTTTTCTATCTGTTGTTGTACATTGTATCATATTTTTAAGTTTTACATCAATTTTTCTGTTTATCGATGTTTGTAATTTACAAAAATAAAGTTTAAAATATTTTTTAAACTCCTTGTTTCATCTTTATTGTTTCATTACAAGTTTTATTTATACAAGATGTATGTTGATGTATAAGCTGTTTGGATTTTCAGTTTTATTGGACAAGTTGATAATTACTACACTCGATATGTTATTAATAACAGAAATTATAAATCTTTTACACCATCACAATCATTTTTATTAATTCTTTATTATAAAGCAAATTTATTTTAATCCAAGTTCAATATATTGTTGCGAAGTATGGTTTCTTGGAAATGAAAATGTCTTTATTACATTAGTAAAACTATGAAATATCAACTAAAATATAATAAAGACGAGTGTGTGTTTGAAGACTAAGCTGTTTGACTTACAGCTATCGAATTTGACACACACACTCACACACATATTATATATTTCAGAAGATTGGAATGCGCACTTGGAGAGATTTGTTTAGCAGATTTTAACTTAAGTTTTAATTAATTAAAAATTAAGCGTGACACTATAAATTTCGAACACATTATAACACAAAAAGGATTTTTAGTCATCTTAATATTCCTAAATATTATTTTTTTTTCACTTATATTAATTTAATATACATGCAAATGGTTTTTGAATTTTGGCAATATTTAAAAAATATTTGTTTGCCCAATTTCCAACAATTAATATAAATTTTCAATATTACCAATTTTCTTGACATTTAATTTTTTTTATTTTTAATTAGGTTTGAAAAAGATTTCAAGAGCATTTTGCTGTAATAAATTTAAAATGAAACACAAATCGTTTTATTATTGCTACTGAAATTTAATCTGGGCTTTTCGTCCATTGTTGATAAAAATGTTACGAAGAGTAGACTTTTTTAATGTTGATTAGTTTGGGGCGTTCTCACCAAAACAAGTTTTAAACTTTTATTGTATTTACAATTAAGGTTTAATTTTTTAATCAAACAATAACGAAACATATTTAATGTGCCTGTATTTTCACACATTGTTTCTCGGTTTTGTAACGCTCCTATAAAAGAATATATTAAGATATATGTCAGGACATTCAAGAAATGCATAACATAATGAACAAGACGGTGTATGTCTTCTAAATTAATGCGAATTGTTAATGTATTAAAACTATAAAAATATTTTTCTGAGAGAACTATTTAAATTAAGTTTTTAAAATCTTTAAATGAAAATTTTAACAATCCGACGAAGCAATTGGTCGTCAAATGCAACTATTTGCAATGATAAAGGTAAGATATTTTTTTCACATTTATTTATGCACCTGTAAATTAGAGCGAAATTGTGTACATTCCACCTCCTATAAAATAATTTAGCTTTTGGCTGGATTTTTGAAATTAAATTTCAGTGATGTATATCTGTTATGATTAATAAGTTATTATTAACAGTAACTGATGCTTATTGATAACAATCGGTCAATTAGATAAATAAATTAACTTTTACTATTATTATTAATAATAAATGATTAATTACATTAACTTTTAATATATAAAGAGCAAAGACAGTTTATCAATTTGAACGCATTTGCAATATCTCTGAATTTGCAATATTTGCTATTCAGAATGTTATCTGGAATTTTTTTACTTTCGGTAATTGTTAAAAAAAATAATATTGCATTTAATTATTTTATAAAGGGTGCATATGTTGCGTTTATGAAAACAGCAGATGGATACTTTTCCGCGGCAGTAGCAGTTTTTCAGCAGTAATTCAATAGATATTATAATAAACACTCATTTACAATTATGACGCTATTTGGATTTGGCAATTCGTCGTAAAATCAAAGTAATTCTATTGTACCACTTATGGATTTTTTTGACAACACCAACAAAAACACCAGTACAACAAGCAGTTTGTTGCTGGACAATACATATTATCATATAGCCCATTTATCAGCAACGTTTCTTCTGGGTGGAAAATGGATAAGATGGAACTTCATAACATAGAAATCAAAAAATAAATGTCATGTATAGTAGCTTTTACCTTGTGAATGTGACCTCACATGGAATTGACCTTATTCAGAGGAAAATTCATTAAAAAGTAAAAGAAAAAATAGTGAAAAAGATTATAAAATTGCATTCCTAATATAGTATCATTTCTGAGAGTAAAAGAAAGAATGTTAGAAATAATATTTATGAAACGCTAACATATTAAAAACTATTAAAAAAATTGTTTAGAGAACGTAAAATGTTGCTAAATATAAAACGCAAATGAAATTGCTCGGTTGATAAATAGAAATAAAAAAGAATTTGACTTGAAGACTTTATCAAAAATAACTTTCAGGTAGCGATTCAAACTAAGAATTTTTTTTTCTGTGAGGGGTCTGAATTTCACTCAAAAATTAATCTCAAGTGACCACAAAATCTTAAGAAATTGAGGCTCCAGAAAAAAAAACTTTAAAAAAATTATAAACTGAATAAAATACTAATAATTTAGAAATTCAAGCAGAATATTATTTTACATATGTTCAGGATTACGATACGTCTTTTCCTTCTAGTTACCGTTCATTATTTTTGGATAATAAGAAATTTCAACTTTTTTTGTCTGCAGGTATGCTCTTTGAATTTCATAAGTTTTGATATTTTACTATAAATGTATTTTAATTCTTGTTCATCCTAGTTTGAATCCCTGAGTTGATAAATTTTTCAGACCGAAGTCAATTTCATTCCTATTTGTAAATGCACAGGATTCCTCAGTCTTACATAATTGATGTTTTTCTCGGAGAATAAAATGGCTCTTGAGGAATCTGTGATGCAGGGAAATTTTGTATTGGATGCCAGATTTTAGTAGACCCATGTTGATGTATTGACTTATCCATGTTATGGACTTATACATGTTGTGTCTTAATGTTAATTTAGTATGTACGAAATAACTCCCAATTGTTAGATTTCATCAAAATAGGCTTTGGAGTTGGGTTGATAATAATTCCCAGTCAAGGTCATCGATACATCATAACACTCTCAAATTAAGCGCTTAAGCATTTTTTAATGTTACAAAACTAACCATATCAAATCAATACTCCTGTAGATTTTGGAGTCTTCAAAAATTAAAATCAAAACATTTGTAACGATTTATTTCTTACAAACATTTAAGCACCATTTCACAATTGAAGTGGAAGAAATTAATTATCTTTCCTGAAATAAAAAGAAAAGCAAATACTCAGCATTGCCAACTAAAAATCATCAGATTGTAAAAACTGGTAAAAAGAAAAAAGTCAAAAACTTATGAGGCCTTTAAACCATTTACTGAGAAATTCATTAAAAATAATTCAGACATAACCCAAAATCCTTGTTATGTGACAAAAGTGGCAACTTTTTAAATTACATGACATATTTTAACAGACAACATTACTTCACGCATTGTTAAAGATTTAAATTGAACTTGGGAAAACAAAAGTGAAAAGTCTACTGGGTAAGAGCAAAACTTCGGTTCCCTGCTGCGACAGCCACTCCTGCAGCGACGAGTGCAGACTGTCCATTAGTTAGCATCAAAACAGCTGTCAGGATGCTCAAACTATGCAGTAATTACATCATAACCGAAACGTGTGTGCATAAAAGCCTGGAGACATGGCAGTAATGAGGTTTTGTAAACAGGTAAAATAATCTACTTTTGTTTTCACTGTGCTGAAAATGTCGTGCTAATTTTTGAAGAAAATAATATTACCTGTGGTGGTTTTGCATAAATTGCCTTAAATAAGATGAAACAGCTGAAAACTGAATAAAAGACTATTATATTGAGCAATAAAATTATTTTGATTAAAATTTGTCGCGGAAATGCTCATTTATAAATTATTAAAGATCATAAAAAAACTAAGCATTTTTCTAAAATAATAAAAGTTTTTTTTTTTTTTCATTTTAAACTATGACAGCTGAATTATTTTGAAATTTATATAATATATGTATGACAGAGTATTGGAAAAATTAACTTTGATTGAAATAATATGCTTTCACTAATCCACTGCATCCTGACAATTTAGTTTCGGAATCCACTGCACATCTTGAAGAAAGAAAGACAGAGCGACTTGATGAAACAGAATTAGATTTTGGATGGTATAAGCAGCAATGTTTCGTTATGCAGTTACGAATCACGTGGTCCTATTCCTATATTATATATATATATATATATAATATATATTATGCGACCTTTTCAAGTCATTGTTTGTTTGTTTTTTAGTTATCAAGAGAATTAAATGGAATCTCGCACTTGCTTGTCTCGCATTTTTTTTTTAAATTTGTTTTTTCAGATCTTTCAATTGTTATTTCTGGCATGATATTTAAAAGTTTTACTCTGGAGTAGTAACACTTTCCGAAGTACATAAAACAAATTATTACTTATTCGTTACTGAATTCACTGTTGTAGGAAAAATTTTATATATATTTCAGAATTTCAGATTAACCTAGAGCTTACCAGCTTTTATAACTAAATTTTCTTTTGCAGTATGTATATAACTAGCAGTACACTCACAGCGTTGTCCGTGGCATAACATCTAAGAGGAAAAATTAGCTTTAGACAAGTCTAGCCTCCACCTGATATGACATGGGAATGTCATGCGGAATCAAAAAGATATTTAGAAATCATCAAAAATAACTAAAAAACAATTTTTTAAAGCACATATTCAGAAATATTTAGGGCTAAGCTTTGATATACAGTCATTTGGTGCCTTGCGAGGTAGGCAATTTTTCGGTGGCGCTTTGTTTGATGTTACATGGTCGCCATTTTTATGTTATTATCTGCTACTGTATTTCGACCTTTTCTGTTCATTTTCCTTGATTTTTTCCTGTTGCACATACTTCTGCTTACTTTTATTATTTTCGATTAAATTTTTTGCATGCATTTCATTTTACTGCATTTATTGACTTTTTCTATATTTCTGTTAATTTGCTGCAGCCTTCCTCGGTACCTTTAGATTGGAAACGCTATTGCTGCCTTTTTCGCCACATTCAGCCATTTCGCTAAAATTTGGAGATAAACTGTTTGGGTGAAAATAAGTGTATATCAATGCTGTTCCATATTTAGACTGTTAAAATGGTTTCAATTTTCCCTTGTAAACAACACATGCCTTTTGATTCATCTTTCCATTTTAAAGCTGGGCTAAGCTTTGATATACAGTCATTTTGCGCCTTGCGAGGTTGGAAATTTTTCGGTGTCACTTTTGCTACCGTTACCCTATTGCTGCCGTTCTGGCCACATTCGGCCATTTCGCTAAAATTTGGAGATAAATTATTTTTTGGCGAAATTGACTGTATACCAAAGTTGTTCCTAAGGCTGAACAATATGGACAGTCTATAGACATTGTTCCTATGAAATTGAGGCATCATTTCTGTAATCCCCCCATTGATCGAAATTCAGAGCGGTGTACTCCTTTTAGGACCAAATATCAAGAACGTTTGTTCTTTCACTTCTTCTACTGTGTCTCAAATTTAAATGTCTTTCTCTGCCAGCGGACAGGCGAGATTCATTCTGTCTCTGTAATTCAATTACAGTGCGATTTAAAGAGAGACGGTTACTTCGCTCAGCAGAAGACTTTTCTTTGAAGAAAGACATTCTTTTTCTGATACTCGCTACCCTAACGTTTCTTTCCTCTAACAAGGTTGAATTTCCTTCTTTTGG
The DNA here is from genome assembly GCF_947563725.1 of Argiope bruennichi. Lineage (NCBI taxonomy): Eukaryota > Metazoa > Arthropoda > Arachnida > Araneae > Araneidae > Argiope > Argiope bruennichi. Next base: position 85,292,695 of record NC_079152.1, read on the forward strand.
GGATAATGAGATTTGAATCACTGTTTAAAATCAGACGTAAACAAAGAAATGTATCGCATATGAATACCACTGCTCTTGTTTTTTGCACATGCGAAGTTTGAGATTTCTGCTCGTGCGCGGATAAGTACAAAGCACAAATACTGCTGCTTTACGCATGCGCGAATCGTAGTAGGAAAATAATTAAAATCGCAATTATAAAACTCCTTTTTACATTTTGATATGACTTCAGCCTACTAAGACTTTCCCCAGTAAATGCCCTACACAATGGTACAAATATCTCCAAAATTAGTTATTTCTCGAGTTTTTCGGGTTTCAACATACAGACGATTTCAGGAGACTTCATTTTATACTATGTATAGATACATGCCTAAATGACTATATTAGGAAGAAATTTCCAATAAAGTTATTATAATTCATATACAAAAATTTAATTTTTCTATAGGAAAACTGTTTCATTTGTATGCCAGTTGTTGCCATAATTTTAATCATTAGCAAAATATATACAGTATTCCCCTGCTTTTTTTCTTTTTTGTTTACATTTTAACATTTTACTGTTTTTTTTTTTTTTTTTTTTTACTTTTTTGTTTTCTCTCCAAGTTTCTTATACTTAAAATCGCTGATTTAAGCTTTTCTTCGTTTACGCCAAGCTAAATAGGTTAGAGTGAAAAAAAAATCGAGCTAAAATTACCTCATAACCAAATAGAAGTATTTCTGAGTAATTATGGCATCGTCTTTTGAGAAGGAGAGATGGAAATAATTTTGATAATCTTTATGAACATGGTAGGCAAATAGAGGACACAAGGGTTACGAAATACAAATATAAATTTATTTTGAATTGTGCATTTCGGTAGAAAGCATCGATTGTATCTTTTGTATGTTAAACTAAACACCTTTGCCGACCAACCGGTTCGCTGACGATTTCGATTATAATTAATTTCGGTTAAATCGTTTATATAAATTTCATATTCATGAATCGGTCAAATTATCAAAGACATTTTATGTTTCTTATCTTGCATATGTTCTGTTCATTGACATGTAGGTAAGCAACATTTGGGATTTCTTACCTATTTCCATACTCGTTCTATGATATGTAACTAATTTAAAAGAATTTATTGCACATTACTTTAACTGCTCTAGTCAAATGATAAACAAAATTACAAAGGCATAGTAATACCAGTCAATAATTTATTCTGGAAAGTGTATTTTATTAAATACTAGCCGCTTTGGAGACCAGCCGGTTCGCCAATCTTAATGTTCGTTTAAATTTTAATAATTAAATATTTTACGTAATTCCTACTTTAATAGATTCTTCATCAAAATATTTTTAAACTTCAGATTTTGATAGTCATATAATTCACTCATAATATTATAAAGGCCTTCATTCATAACGTAATATGTATCTCTCTAATTTTCTGTTAGCTCTCGTAGAATTTATGCTTTAAATTAAAGTGGAAAGAATTAATCTGCAATTAATATAATAATGTTTTTTACTGAAACAAAGCATTTTTTTATAATATGGTTACTGATAACTGAGTCACTGAGCGTTTAAACTTTATGGGCACTAAAGAATATCTTTCTTAATTTATGTAATATCTCAAGAATTTGTCAACAAAATTTTCTCAGATTCATAATGAACAGATCGATTAATTAACAATATTTAATTTTAAATGCATAAAACATTAAGAAAATAAACAGAATCGTTTGAAATAATCGGCCGAAAAATGTTAACCCTAGCCTCATTACTGTTGGGAAAAAAAATGAAGCCTTATTCATTTGGCATTGGGGAAAATGAAAAGATTTTTTGGCGGGAAAGTTAGCTTTTAATTAATAATTAAAATTCTAATTAAAAAATTAAAAAAAAGGGACCCCAGGTGCACATTCCCAACCTCTAATGTTTACATGTACCAAATTTGGTAGCTGTAGGTCAAATGGTCTTTTCTGTAGAGCGCCAACACGAACACACATTGAGCTTTATATAAGTATAGATTTACCTTTATTTTATTACGAATATACAAATATTCTGTATTTAAACGAAATATTCTAAAATGCCAATAGTGTGCTTAAGTGAAATTTACTCGAATTAATGGACATTACCTGTAAGAGTAATGGTTTTCCGCAGTTTTTGCTCATTCAACTATTATATCAATATTTCTCTGATTCAAGGAAAAGTGTAAAAATACACTAATACTATAAATTACATATTGAAAAATCTTATAGTATTAATAATTTTTAATTTATGGAATTGCTATCCAATAAGCATTTTTCATTTAATTTAAAGAAGCGCTTTAAAACACCAAAAAATTAGAAAATAGACAATTAAATCATTTTAATAGGTAAAATTATTTTTTAAGAATTGTGGTTAATTAATTTAATAATATTTTATTATTATTAACATATTTATTTAAAATATTTTTATTCCATTAACATATAACATATTTTTATTTAGTCACCATTTAGATACCAACTTACAATCAATAAAAATAAAAAATCCAGGAAATTTGAAATGGTTACAAGATTATTTAAATAAAAGTAATAACTGAATTTTAAAAAATGCACTCTTATTTCTTCTTTTACAGGGGAAAAAAAGGCCAAATCAAACAGTTTTAACTCAATTCAATATATTTGTAAAGTATTTTACATTAATGTAGTGCTTCATTTTAAGATTCTAATGAATATTAAAATTCATTATCAAATAAATACAAAAAAAAAACCAAAATTAATTTTTTTAATCAAACAAATTGCTTCCTTAGGATTAAAATTGCATAAAAATGAGTATAAATGTTTTTGTTTAAAATATTTTATTAACTCAATTATTGGTATACATTAATAATAGTTAAGTTTTTCTTGTGTACTTTTATATAAGTTAGATTGTATTTCCAACGCATCCCATGTTTTTTATTTAGGAATATGAATTGTTAATGATATTTATAGAGCTAAAATCGGTATTGCCTTTTGATGTTTTCCAGCTAATGATCCATAAACTTAATATATTTCTATTTAATATTTTTCATGCAATTTCATGCAATTATGCCATACTTAAGAAAAAACTTATCCATTTTCACCAAACAACACTGGTATAAAGTTTAAATTCCCGAATTCCAAAATTGTTTTCTTAATCAATTTTTTTTTTAAATTATTGTAGATTGTATTTCCAGGAGCTTTGTATGCGTAGACACATGCGCGTGCTTTTCTAAAAAAAATCTTTTTTCAAGTTTTTATATAACGTAACTAATAATACACTTTATATTTAAGTAATATTTGAACTCTCCATTGCTATTGTATATAGTCTTAATCTGCTACATTTTAACTCTTTTAATTGAAAAGAATCAAGCAGTTGAAGGTGTAAAGTGCCTTGAAGAACAAATATATACTTTGGAAGTGAAAAAATTAACATTTTTATTTATAAATGTAGTTATTATGTACAATACAATTATCATGTAAAACTCTTAACATATTATCAATGTAAAAAAATGTAGTGATCAAATATTTTTATCTGCAGTTTTTTTTTAGTAGAAATTTTCTCCCACTCTAGCATTTTCTGCCATACATATAATAAAATCGAAAATAAGCTAATAGAATCACTTTCAAAATACTTAATGCATTATTAATATGAACTGTGAAGGCATCAGTGTGCAGAAAAATCACGAATCGTGAAAATTCTATAATATTTTCTAATGTTAAAATTACTATTAGCACCAGTTATTTGACATTATTAGTATCTAAGTTCTTTCTATTAGCATTTGCCGACCATTTAAACAATAAAACAGAAAATAAATGATAAGAGGCATCTTTAAAGGAAATAAATTCAGATAAATAGTGAGAAGTCAGCAAGTCACATTCAGTCGCATTACTTACTTAATTAAATTCTAATTCATTATAATGGAAATTATGAAGATATCAGAGTACAGAACACGAATCGTAAAGATTCTACAATACTTTCTAATGCTAAAATTATTATTAGCATCTGTTATTTGTTATTTTTAGTATCTAAATTTCTATTAGCATTTTATACCTATTTAAACAGCAGAACAGAAAAATAAATAGGATGAAGCAATCGCCTTGAAGGAAATGAATTCAGATAAATAGTGAGAAGTCAGCACATCACATTCAGTCACATTTCTTACTTAACTAAATTCATAATTCATATTAATGTGAATTATGAAGACATCAGTGTGCGGAACAATCACGAATCGAAGATTCTACAGTACTTTCTAATACTAAAATCATTATTAGCATTTATTATTTGCTATTATAAGTATCTAATTTTCTATTAGCATTTTCTGCCCATTTAAACAACAAAGGCAAAAATAAACTAATAGGATGAAGCAACCGTCCTTGAAGGAAATAAATTCAGGTAAATAGTGAGAAGTCATTACGTCACATTCAGTCACATTTCTTACTTAACTAAATTCATAATTCATATTAATGTGAATTATGAAGACATCAGTGTGCGGAACAATCACGAATCGAAGATTCTACAGTACTTTCTAATACTAAAATCATTATTAGCATCTATTATTTGCTATTATAAGTATCTAATTTTCTATTAGCATTTTCTGCCCATTTAAACAACAAAGGCAAAAATAAACTAATAGGATGAAGCAACCGCCCTTGAAGGAAATGAATTCAGATAAATAGTGAGAAGTCATTACGTCACATTCAGTCACATTACTTAAGATCAGCACGTCACATTCAGCAAACAGCGAATTACATTTAGATCTTTGATTTTCATATCCATCAAATAAAGTAGATATAAACACAGTCTTATAACCAACATAATGAGATATTAAAGAGAAATGATCATTTGACAAGTTTTATGGGCCATCTGCCATCCACAAACGAATCAAAACAACGAGCGCACGTCTTCATCTGAAGACGTCACATACACAACCTATCAGCAACAAAGACAAATCCATCTTGAGAAACTATAACGCCAGGGAAATTATCACTCCTCAAAAACAAAGACACGGCTTCCTTCAGAAATGACTTGTTTGTTGGGGGGACCCCAGAAGTGTAATTATTTTCGTTTCCTGTCGACTGACACCATTTGGGCCTAATATTTGCTGCAGAGGTGAGGAAAATAACACCCCTCGGAGCTCAAACAAAGCCGAATTTTCATTTCACTGCCTTCTCTTATTTGTTCATATATTCTTTTTTCTTTCTTTCTTTCTTTTTTTTGGTTGTGAAGTTTCCCAAGCAAGAGGGATGGATGGCTCATCAGTTTGACCCCGAAGGTTCGATAGTTTAACACCTGGCCCATGCGAAGAGTAATAAGGGAGATCGTTTCTGATGGGGGACGAGTTCTGCGTGTGGAGAGGAAATGGTTTCGACGTGAAGCTGAGTCTCTGATCAATTCAAATTCGCTCTGCCCAGGATGGTCGGAGTGATTATTTGCGATAGCATATTGTTGCCTATGGTGGAGAGTTGGATTCCTCTTAAAATTGCCAGGAAAGAAAATTCAATGCAATGGAGTAAATTGATGCAAAGTGATAAACGTAAATTGTCACACTATAATTCAAAATTGTTATCCTTTTGGCATTCTTTCTGTTGTTGCTCAGAATATTAAGACTAATTCTTTTTATTTTGGGTTGTTGTTTTTTTTCCCCTTCACTTTGCAGTTTCTTCAATAATTTATTTCCAGGTTGTTGTTTTTACATTACATACTCAAGTTTTACATTTTTTTAAATAAATTTTTACATTTTTTTCTTAATTATATAGCATTTTTTATTTCTATCAGAATTATTTGAATTAAGTATAAATGAAATGATAATAACTTAAAAAAATTTATGACAAATATGGTGAGTTTTAATTATATATTTTTTATTAATATATAAAATTATCTATATTTTATAACTTTTTTTTATAATTTTACTGTGAAGAAATATTTGGTTTACGAATACCTCATGATATATACACAAGAAAAAGCGATGAGCTGTAAAAGGGTTTGAAAAATGCTTTGAATTGCCATTTGTGTGTCTACATTGTAAGATAAAAGATATTACGAAAGAATTATATAATTCAGGTTTTGCTACCATACGAGAACATTGATCGAAACAGAAACAAAATCGATAAGTAGAACTATAATGCATTAAGGAATGATTTTTGGAATACAGATCGGGCGATTTCTTGCATAATCTTTTATTCGGTACATATTTTTTTCTGTTCCTTGAATTTTTGAAAGGGATCTTTCAAACTTTTAGCTAACAAAAATACTCTCAATATTACGAGCCTAAAGATGATGGAATAATAAGATCATTGATCACAATGATGAAATCAAACAATAAATAACATATTATACTAGTTACCTTTGGCGACTAGCTGGATTGGTCTCATATAGAAAGATCCTAGTATACAATGAACAGAACATAGGACAAATATTAAAGTTAGGCAGCTTTGAAGTCAGATAATTTGACGAATTCATGTACATGAAATTATTTCTAAATGATTTATTTGGAAATATATATACAGCCATTATTCCTGGCAAAACAGCTGGTTGGCAAAGGCGACTTGTTAATACTGAAAGAGGATGCATATCTTCATGTATAATCATGCTAGATAGGGAAGATGCTTCGACCTTGAGTTGATAATTTAAACTAAATTTACTTTGGAAGATATGTATGTGTGCACAGAGCAATTTTTTATAATTAATTTTTTAGTTGATTAAATGTCAAAGAAATTGTTACAATTTTTGGCAATAACTGAAAAAAATATTATTGCAAAAAGATGATTATTCTACTTTCAAATAGTGCAAAAAAACTTTTTAACGATATCAACATAATTGTAGAATATTTTTTTCATAATTTTGCATTTTTTTAAAAAATATTGTTATTTATAAATTGTATTACTTTTCATTGTTAAAATGAAATTTTAACTATTTTCAAACTTTATATGGAATTTATAAACAAAATCTACTAAGATATTAAGTATAATATAAAACGCATCTGTTATACTAAAAGATTATTATTTGCAATTTTTAATTTGGTTTTTGCCAATATATTTTAATTCAGTTGACATGCTCTTAAAATAATAGCTCAAACAAATTGCACTGACCATTTTAATGTTAGAATAAATAGCGCATATTGCATGAGAAATAAAGTGATATACAGTACCACATAAAACAATGGCAATTAGATGTCAGACAATGCAGATATTACTAAAAATAGCACTATTTAAATTTGTATCCTAATATCACAGACGTCAGTAGGGCAAATATGTGCCAAGAATTCTAATATTAGGATTATGTTTGTAGGATTTTATTTTTATAATTTTTGGTGCAATTTTTTTACATGATTAGCGCAATTTGTTTCCTAAATTTTATCCCAAATTACATAAAATAAGAAATAAAAATTTTTTAACATTAAATTTTAAAATTGGAGCTCCGAAATGAATTGAGACATCAAGGCGATTATCAGCGTGCTAAATTTGATTGCTATAAATGCCATAAATTTACCACGTCGTCTCAAAAATGCGTGCGCAAACACACACGTATATATATTTTTCTTTTTGTAACTACAGATAATCAGCTTTTTCTTGTTTTATGAAAATATATTTAAGAGAGCAAATATCACCTTATTTTAATTTTTACGCACTTTTATTTAACTTGACTTGTTTCATGTTCGCATCAAAGGAATTTTGTTACCGATTCATTCTGCGTCACCTTATATATAAAAGTTTTGAAATTTTATACAATTATTAATTGATAATTGCACAGTATTGTCAATTGGATTGATAATCCAATTGACAATAAAATATTTTAATAATTTTAAAGCTGTTAATATCATATTTATTTATATAATAAATGTCTACGTAGTCGTGATGCCACTAGAATTCAATTTGATAACTATTAATTTTAATTTAACATAATATTTGTAATCATGAATTATAAATTTAAAATTATAAAATACATTAAAGTCTAAAAAACGGAAAATAATAAAAATGAAAAGTTTTTAAACACACTGTCATTAGGGTAGTGAAAAGTACGATATATTTTTTTTATTGGAAATCTAGCTTTACTATAATGAAATTAATACAAAAGAAGATATGAAAAAGAAATTTCATATATTCAATAAAGGTTAAAATAAGTTAGAAATGTGATTTAAAAATCCAATTTATTAAGACTATTTTTTATCAGAATTTTAAGATTTTACAGCTACAATTTTTGGCATCCGTATTTTTGATAAGAAAACAATTCAAATGAAGAAACTAAGATTATCGTAGAAGATAAAATTTAAAATATTTATTCTTAAAATAAGGAGTTAACTTGAATAATCTGGAATATTTAATATTTTAGTAGAATATTAAATATATAGACTATCAGCCAAATAAATCACTTACTCTTAGAAGAGAATAGTCGAAACTAATACGCTCCAAAATGAAATTTAATATAATTATTTAGAATAAGAATATTAACCTCAAAGAAATTGATATGGAAATGTGCGTATTGTTTTGCAACGTCAAAACAAAGGGTTTCGATTTTATTTAAGGCTTAGGTATTATAGAAGTTCTGTTTCTGTCACAGGTAGTTCGAAAAAGGATGCCGAACTACCTGTGATCACTTACAACTATCATAATTTGGTGATTACATTAAAAGCTAAAAATTTTAAACTAATTAATAAAAACAATTGCAACAATCCTTTTATTAATATGCTGAACAGTAAAAATATTTTTTGTAAAATATCTAGTTATTAAAGCAAACAAAAAATAATAATAAAAGCGTTAGATGAAGAAAAGAATGGAGGAATCCTACAAAGTCACAAAAGATAAAATAAAAAGCATTAAAAGTAATTATATAGTAATATCTTAGTAATTTCATAGTAATTAAAATATATTGTAAATATGATTGCAATTTGATTTTCAGATTTTCGATAGAAAAGAATCATTTTTCCTATTTCATAGATTAAAAAAGCATTTTTAAATAAATTTTCTGTGTTTTTATTGATTTTATTGCATTAAAAATAAACACTCATTATTTCATACAAACAAAGTTCACGAAAACGAAATTCAATTTATTGAAATTAAAAACGAATGAAGAGCAGTCCTGCTTTCTAAACGATTTAATACTTTATTTTCATATAAACAACATTGTATTTATTATTTAGTTTTATTTAACTGCCAAGTTAATTAACTTATTTATTATCAAAGTTCTTCATTTAAAACATTGTAATCCTTTGTAAAAATTATCATAACGCTTCGCAATACGCATTGCTATAACACCTTTTCCACTTACATTCAAACTAATTACTACAAGTACATCATTAGTTTCTTTAAATATTACCCCTTATCTTTAAAATAATCCATTAAAAAAGAGTACCTCAGCTACATTAAAAGAAATTACCATACACGACACAAAAAAGAAAGAAAAAAGTCTGAAAAGAACGAACATGTCAATACAAAATCTTTCAGATGCATCAGCTATAAATCCTCGAAACTTACTACATAACATCATTTGTAATTACGGATTCTAATGACTACTTAGAGCAAGGATGAAACCAGAAAACAAACAGATACATCAAAAGGTGCCGGGATATTTGCATTTCCGACGTGTTCTCACCGAGTAGCTATCACGAACCTCACCCCCCCCCGTCTAAATCTATGACTGCCCCCCCCCTTTCACAAAGCCAGATGTTATTTGTAAACTGGCTTATGATGATGCATTGGCCAGACGTGTATCGTTATTTAAACAGCATTGATGCTCACAACGAAACTGAAATTTAATTATAGGTTAACTTATTTATGGTAGAGGTTTTAATGGGTAGCCAAGAGAGAATTGTTGAATAAAGATTTTGATTTAAATTTCTGCAACATTAATTGGGCTATTCATTAAATTGCTTCAACAGTTTGAATAGTCAAGATGTATTGACTTTGCGGTCATATACTGCGATGAGAAACCTGATATTACATTAAGGATATATATTTTTTTTGTCTAATTCAGTGATTATCTTTTTATAATATTCGGAATACCTCTAATGCTTTTTTTTAAATATACTTATTTTCCAATGGAATTTAGAATTTAAAACAATTAAAATTTTTGGAAATGATACCATGATGATAGAATTATAGAATTTTCGATAGTTGAAAATTATAATCTAATAAAAGTAGCAAATAATTTGAAACAAAAAAAAAATCATTCAAATTAGTTGAAGAATATTAGCAGTCCTTTAAAATTTTATAAGAATCGAAATAATAATGAATATCCCAAATTTATGTTATCTCATTTGGAAGTTAAAAACCGGTAGGTCAAGGATTCAAATTTGTTTTGGATCTTCAACTGAATTTTAGATGTTAAATCTGTATATCAAATTTTATTTATCTCACTCTCTTTGTTTCATAATTATCGCGTTAATTTTTACTCCTTTAACTAGATATTCAGACTTCCATTGAATGGATTTTGTTCAACATTTGATGAAAAATCTACAAATTTAGAGAGGGGACCATATATCAAATTTCATACATGTAGCTCAAAATATTTTAAAATTATCTTTTTTACAGACAGACAAATATATATAAAATGATTTTTTTCCCGAATACAAATATGCGGAGGGAGGGGGGAGTGAAACAAGGATATACAACGGAGTCTCAAGATGGGAGTTTTTTTTATTTTTTTTTTATTATTTTTTTAAACGATTACAATACTTTCTTTGCATTTTACATATACAAAAAAGTAAAAATTCTATAAGAGGTATAAATTAGCGGCGAGACAGACATTTTCCCATCAATTTCTTTACAAAAAATTTTATTCAGAAAATCCAACGAAGACACGAATTAAGTGCAAAACATTATCATGCTACATTATTTTGGAACGAAAGATTCTACATTGTGTTTTTTTTTCCTGTAATAATTTGCAGTTGTTAAAATTCATTTATTTTTATGTATCTTCAGATTAGACGCAAACCTTCAAAGCTCTAATAACTTAAAAATAGTTTTCCTTAAATTATATTGCGTCTCAGCGTGAAGAGCTCGCCCATAAGCGTCTCATTTTGCTTTTAAGCAATTATTTATTCAATACGTTGTAAGTTATGTATATGTTTTCAATATTTTCTAATGAATAAAATATTAATCATAAAAATAAATCAAATGTCCCCTCTGTCTCGTAATAATAATATCAATTGATTAATTTAATTTGTTCATTGATAACAGTAGCAAATGAAAATAAATATGGAATTCTCTTTTTATTGCTAAAAAACCGGATTAAATTAACGATATTACTCTCACTTTTTTGCGATCAAATAGTTTATGGAATTTTAAATAATTCATTACTGTATTTTAAACTTGTAGGTAGTGCCTCTTGGTTGCCAAGCTCTGCTTTCTTATTTTTTTCTTCAATAAATAATCGTTTGATTAAGCTTGAAATTTGTTTTATGAATTTTCCTTTTCTCAAAATATTGAATGAATAATGTAGATTTGGAAACTTCTATGACACCAGCTGTTGATCTTATGGTGTTAAGAGGAATATGTTTAAATTTTTTAAAGTTTTTCTTCATAATCTTTGTATTCATCTCCACCCCCCCCCCCCCAAGATTCAACATTGGCATAAGATTGATCTTGACAATTATTTTTGGAAACATGGTCATTCTGTTAGACTTAAATCGTTTTGCAGTTAACGCAATTGCATCTATCTACAACTTTCGATTTTTTTTATACATTAAGAACTAGATAATCACAAATTGATCTTTACTTAAAAACTCTCTTTATATTTTCTATCTTACTTTTACAGTGGGTTTATATTAAACTGAAATAAAATGATTTCGATCAAAGGATGAAATTAGAAAATAGTTATAATCCGCAGCAATTAGGCTAATTTAAATATTATAAAAGCGTCAAAGCACACGATAGATGTCATGGAACATTGATTTTGATTGAAAGTTTTGCAGTTTTGCTCTAACATAATCTGCATTAGGCAATAATTCTTGTTCCAACACTCACTTGCTATTTTCTTTATGGAACAGAGAAATTATAATGGTGTTTTTCTATTATTCATTCGAAACTTGTAATTAATTTATTAAACGAAAAAAATTCATCAACAACCATTTGAAGAAAGGTTGCTTATAAAATAAATATGGACTTTGTGTTTCAATTCAAAAAAAAAAAATCAAGATCAAGAATTCCAAATGGTTATTTTTAATACTTCCTAATGTATGATTAATATATGTTGTATGAGAAATTGGATTTTACAAAACACATAGGCATAACAATAATATTTTTTCTATTAGAGCCACTTTTACATGATATTGCTTCCGATGGATGAAACAAGACCATGTGAAATCAGTGTGCTGCATTTAGTTGTTCACATGCTGCCTGCTGCGCGACAACGGAAGGAAGTCGGTAATAGGCAACAGGTCTTTCACTGCGCAGATTTATAACTCGCGCTAGAGATTTGTCCAGCAGATATGTCGCCCTCTAAATTACGATCTTCTGTTTTCGACGGTGAAGAACACCTGTCAATATATTCCACAATCAATGCACGTAGGCTGCACTGTGGGTGACATCCTCTTCGGGTTGAGAAGTCTCGATATTCTGAATGTATACACTCAACATGAGGAGATTCTTCCCACGCTGCAAAAATTCGACTATTAAGAATAGGCAAAATTAATGTTATAAATGTCTTGATATTCATGAATGTTATCTATAAAATTAACCTATAAAATATAAAACCTATAAAATTATATACTAGTAATTCTTTCCAACAGACTCACAATCGGTGGTTAAGTTGGTTATACTGATAATGCTAGATAGAATCATTATGATCAGTTAAATAGCATTGGAAAATACTTTTTAAAGGATGAAAATGAAAGGAATTCTAATCGCACTTGCATCAGTGCATTAAAAGGTAGAAAACATTTTTTTCATCATAGATATGGACGTTAAAACGAAATTCTAAATGCTCGATAGAAATGCATTGATGGAAATATCCTAATTAAGTTAGAATTTGAATGACATTTATAATTCATTTTTAATATTTAATAAGTAAAAAAATTAATTTTTTATTATATTTATTGTGGTTTAATTTTATTATAGTATTACTTTTCTCTTTTTACAACTCTCTCTCTTTTACAACTTTTTTTTTTACCTTAATTATTAAAGAATTATTTTTTCAGAACCGTAATAACTAAGAATTTTAAAACCTCACTGTTTTATTCTTTCTACCTTAGACTCTTTAATAGATTTTTTTTGTACATTGTTACAGAATCTTACTTTCAAATTTATCTCACATGTCCAATAATCTTGCACAGAATCAAAAGTTAATTAGAAGTTATAAATTAGTAAATAATTTATTTCTGAAAATCTTAAAATAATGCGTAGTTAATACTCGCTCATATGTACAAGTACACAAGTACAAAATGTCAGAATTCTAGAGGATTGCCTGAAGGTGAATGAAAAATGGAATTACAAAATTCCATTTACAAGTTTGAAGGATATCATGTTAAAAGAAAGAGTAAAAAAGTTATAGAAATCAGATTTACGAATAAATCAGGGCAGCGTTCCTATCAATCTGTGGATTGTGACCCTGGCACCAGATGAATGATGTAGAAAAAAGTAAGGTCTTACTTTTCTATCTTTTATCTTACAGATTGCTAATGTTTTAAGCAAAAAATATTAAGAAAATCAACTTGACTTTGTAGGTTTCTTTAAAAAATTAGTTATTAAAATATCTTATTAAAATTCCATTCATTTATAGTTATTTAATTCTTCATTTTTTGCTCAAATTTTTAAATTGCTTATAATTTTAAATTTATAATAAAAGTTTCCTCTAAAAAAAGAAAATGTATAATTATCTTAACTTTGGATATTATTAATTTTTTAAATATTCATCATAAAATTCTCGCTTTCAAAAATTTATTTAAAATAAGTGCATTCATTTATGAACAGAGTACAGAAAATAGTTTGAGTCCTCTGGGTCAACCAAGAGGCGTCATTTGCTCGCTGATTGGTCTAAAATGATGAAATTCGAAACTTCATAACTCAATAAATTTTGGTATCAGGAGAGTGAAATTCTTTTCTTTTAAATATCTGTGTTTCAGAGACATTTTAGAATATAAACCAATAAAACTAAGAGATTTTATAAAAATTTAGATTTTATAAATTTTTTAGCAGTATGTTTGTTGATTCCATCAATTTAAAATTCTTTGCGTCAGTTAAAGCATTTTTACCCCCATTCGGAAGTATAAATTTTCCAATGGTTTAGAAATTAGTTATTGATCATGTTTAAACAGCCTATATATCAACCAAGCATGAAGGGGTAGTATATATAATTGCATCCCTTTTATTTTTTACAAGAACTGAATGATACAAAATTTATTTCTACTATTATTACGAAATATAATCATCTGATACTTTTTATACAAAAATCAATAAAAAAAACCATTGGAAACTTGCTTTCTTCGATTTTCAGTTTAGCTTCGTCATATGGAGAAAAGAAACGATTTCGTTGATTAATAATTAAATAAATCAAGATATGGCATAAGATAGCTAAATCAAGATTATGTGTGAATTAAGGAGCTGAAGCATTAAAGAGTCTACCTTATTGAAAAATTTATGCTAACCTACATAACATGAAAGGCTGTTGATTTCCCATGGTCCTAGAAAGGGTTAAGGACCTGCGAATCTAAACAAATTCTGTAAGTATTTAGGAGTGTAGTCTTTGAATTTGGCCCTTCCTTTCTTCGAACTAACTTTTTTTTTCTTAACTTTTCTTCTCTTTTATTTTACTTCGGCCTTTAAAAATGAATTATTAGAAAAAATTCACAAATACCGTATTTAAATATTTGCACTTCCTTCTTTTTCCATTGTCCTTGTCCTTTGGGAAATACCACGAGTGACAAAAGACACAATCAGCAATTCGTCACATCCAATAAACCTCCGTGGAACCTCAAAAGCTCACTGGAAGTCGTTGACAAGTTAAGTACTTTGTGGTTATTTACAGGCCTGATGCTATCGCGCCCTAACGAGACAAACGAATAAGTAATGCAGTACTTGCAGGTATTTTAGTCAGGTAGACACTAAATGAAGAAAGATCCCGCACTTGACGATTTTATCAGTAAAAAGCAGGAAATTATTGAATTATTAGCGTCCATTTTCGACCGGATACAAGTTTGACATTATTTTTTCTTCGATGCGCGTTTCACTATGATGCGCAACTTGAAAAAACAAATTTATGGGATGAGTTTGAAGCACACTATTTGTCTTCATTTTGTCATCGCCTGTTGGATTAGGGACGATAAGCGGTAGACTTAATTGTCTAGAAGGAACAATGTTTATCTGGAGATAAAGCAATGTTTGTCTGACAGTAGTGTAATTGTAAACATTTGTGCATATTTGTCCATTTTGATTCTTAATTTTAATTGTTTTATTTTATTAATTAATTAGTCAACTTTTACGACCAGCTATTCACTGGAGATACTGGTTATTTTTAATTTCAGTTAAATCATACAGATATAGCTACATACCCAAGATACCTCCAAATGGCTAGGCATTAAAGCCTGTTACATACATTCTGATCCTTGTGCACATGCATCTTTCATTGGGGATCGATCCCATGACATCATAGGACATAAATGTTCGGTTTGTAATTAAATTCTCTAAATGTGCTGTTCTCTAAATTTCTCTCTTTTTTATTTATCTTATAAAATATATAAATATTAAATACAGCCTTTTTACGTTAGCTTTCAAAGATGAAAGACTATCATGTTATTGAATATTTGATGAAAAATTGGCAGTGATATTTAATTTTAGGTTAATAAAGTAATCTTTTGTTGAAAATTAAGCAAAAAAAAAAACTGTTTTAAAAAATTTCTTAAATTTAGAAAAAATTTGCATGATTATTAAAATTGTATCATTAAAAAAAATGCTTCGAATTTAAAAAAGGTGTAAATTTTATTTTCACGCAATGCTATTTTCAGAAATTATCATGGAGAAATGCAAAATTTTAGCTTAATTATTATTCTAAAATATATAAATTTCAAATAAAAAATTACTCCGATTTGCACATTTCTATCTTCAAATAGATATATATGTCAAATTAGGCAACTTAGCTCAGACATATACACACATTTATCTTTATTACTAAAAGAAATTCAAATGACTTTGAATCACGTGACAAAAATAAATGCATTAATATCTAAAACTAGTAGAACTCTCAAAACATACCAGCGCCATGATGAATATTTGCAAATTCAAAATTACAGTACCATAAAACTTTGAAAAGGAAGGAAAAAGTAATATTGACATTGCATGTTTATTTATTTTTTTTGTGTGTCAGTGATATCACCTGAAAAACTATGGCGTATCAAAATAACTGAAAATATGTTCTGATACTAAAGAGTCTTTATCCAACTTGTGAATATACAGAGATCTTCCTATTTGACATTGGAAGCACCAAACAATATTATTTTTAGTATCCCAATTTTTCACTATGTTGAAAAATATTGCTCATGCCATCGTCACTGTAATATACTAAAAATAATATTGTTATCAAATATTATATAATTTTTCAAAAATGCACGCACCATTTTTTACAAATTCACTTTATTTTATATACTCATATAGCTGTACCATTTTAAGATCTTGAAAGTCGAAGGGTCGAGTAAAAAAAAACTTATATATACTTCCTGCTCATACTAATCATTTTCAGAAGGCATTAAGAGTGAGGATACATACAGAGTGTTTCAAAATAGTGTACACTTATATTAAATGACAATTATATACGCAGTCACATAAAAATTTCATAATTAATATTAACATAATACTAATATTATTTCATAATGTATGCACATAATGTATAACGTATACATTAATAATATTTATAAAAATAAATTCAGAATCTTTTTAAATTCTTGTTTACGTCCGAGTTGATTGCTTTTATCTAGGCACTACTGATAACTCTGATTGAAGAAAACTGCGCTCTATTTTAAGCAGATTCGTTTATAATTGAAAACACTTTTTCAGTGGCTGTTTTCAACTGTGTAATGATATCTAGTTAGCTCCACATAGGAAGGTACTCATTGATGGAATATCTAGTAAGCTTAGAAAAGTTCAATGTCAGCAAGAATTTCAAACTGTAAGGTATGAATTTTTTTTATATATATATACAGATAATCAAAACCCAGTTCTGAGCTACTTGTTCTTAAAGATAGCACTTTAGAATGGCATTTTCAAATGCATTTAAGCACCCTGTATAATTAGTATTAACACATAACCTGTGCAATTAATTATAAGTACTATACAATAAGTTATAAGTACTATACAATAAGTTATAGGTACTAAACAATAAGTTATAGGTACTACACAATAAATTATAAGTACTGCACAATAAGTTATAAGTACTACATAATAAGTTATAAGTACAATACAATAAGTACTATAGGCCATATTAGATCATTGCCTATAGAAGTACTTAAAATTTTGATAGAAGATAAATATTTTATCTTCTATTTACTATCTTTAGAATATATTTTAAAATTATTTAAAAACTATATTTTATAAAATTAAAACAGATGATGTTAAATTTCAAGTTATTATGCGCTAATATGATTAATTGTTGTAATTGACAGATACTTATTTTGGATATATCATGCATTTACTGGTGATAATTCATCGTTAATTTAATTCTATGCTTCAACAACAATGGCCATCGAAATGAAAATTGCCTGTGAAAGTGATCATCAATTGATTTTAAAAAATATTGACTGACCTCTTTTGTTTAAGAATTTAAAACTTTTATTTGCGAAGTATGTTTGAGCACAGCATATTTGGTTAAGAAAGTTTCAGATTACCATTGCAAATATACTATTTTCTACCGCTCATACCATTACTACTCTTTTCGAATGTACTCTGCAATAAAGAGCAGATAATAGATTAAACCAATTATCTATAAAAACTATCTTCACCTAAAAGGCCCGATTGGCAGACGTTCCGACGCACTGATAGCTTGAGTATGTAAAAATCATTGCTATGTTTTATGAATATCTTCTGAAGTTAAGAATCATTATAGATGCCACCGATTTTTTCCCAAAACAATATCATATTAACTCTATAATAACTTTAAAATGATCACTTTTCCCATTTTTAATTTTTTTAATACACTTTCGCTGTGGAAGATACTTTTTAAATGATTGGAATTTTTGTGAAATAAGCTAACTTTATTTTTAATTATCAAAGTTAAAAAGGAGCTAAAAGGTCAAATAAAACGCCACCATAAAAACACACACACTTTTCGTATCATTCATATTCTATCTACTAATCAATTATTTGTTTGCTGTTAATACAGTATTTTCATTTAGAAGATAAAAGAAAAAATGTTTAAATTTTTCATTTAATTACTGGAAAGTACTGGCTTTTTTTAAAATCAAAATTCAGATTTATGTAAAGAGAAAATTTCACTTTTCCTGATTTAATATATATAATTGTTATATATTAAATGTTACCCTTTAATTGTTTTTCCTTCTTAAATTTATTTTAAACTGCTTGTAAAAATATTATTCCTATAGTATTATCATTGCTATTTTAATTAATGTTTAATGTTTTATTTCTTTTTATAAATTCAGAATTAATTTATCTTTACTTTCATTTCAAATATTTTTATAAGTAACATGGCTAAAGTACAGAAGAATTTTTAAAGATATATTTGTTTTCTTTAAATAAAATATTTTTTAATGTTTTTTCTCTTATTATAGAAGAAGAAGAGAAGAGCGTGTTTTAATTAAAAGATTGCTTATGGTCATAAATTTAAATTTCTTCTAAAAAATTATTTAGAAAAATATTGTGTACCTAGTTGTAATCTTTCTTAAGTTTTCTTTGGTAAAAAAAATAAAATAATTTACATTAAAGGTAAAAAATTGTTTCATAACAACATTAAAATATGTTTTTAAATGCGTATAGAATTTATTTACATCTTATGATTGATTTCATTTACGTGATATACTTTTTTCACTTAAGCATTAATAATAAGGATTAACTCTCGAATAAATTATTAATTTTATATGAAAAACCTTGTTTTGTGAATTATAACATATAAATTATTTACAAGTTTAAAACTGCACTATGATAACTTCCTTCTTTGAAATAATTCTTTGTAAGGTCTACCGAAAAGCTATAAAGATATTTTATAATATTGAGTGTATATACTGCTTATTTTCTTAAAACACAGATTCTAACAACGTTTCATTTATTGAAAAAAAATTTGGCGTTTGATAATCAAACTATTTCGAGAATACACACTGGAAGCTACATTCTTCATTGAGAGTAGGTAGTTTTATTTTCCGACATTTACCATAATATAAAAATTAAAAACACTCGCAACATATAAATAGCACGCAAGACAAGAAGTACACATATTTATCAGATGATATTTCAGCAGTCAGTTTATCGGATATTTTCTTGCAACAAACAAGGTCCAGCCACATTATCCACCAAATCATATTCCTCATTATTGAAGACTTCCTTCCATTAATGATGTTACCATGCAGATCAAATGCATGCATGTCATACCCGACAAAATAGACTCTTTTCCTCACGCAAAATTAACAGCATTATTGCATCTTTCAACGACTTTTAGTTTCATCAAAAGGACACTGTTCAGTCAAATTCCTCTTATTATACTGCAGCTTGGTAGAGATCCAACATGAGAAACATCGGACTTCTCATTTAAATTAGCGACAAATTTTGCCTTGTTATCAAGTTTGAGGTTGGACAAAATCATGAAATTTGAAAGATCTACAACGTTTATTTGTTATCTGTTTACCTTAGTTTATTTTGTAAAAATTAGATTTCTAAGCACTCTGAATATTAATGGAAAAGGTGAAATGAAAGAATGAAATTAGATGCTGCACGACACTGTTTCAAATACGACAAAATAAGAATAATAATTTTCTTTTGTGTCTGTCAAAGGGTTCAAAGAAAACCCAAGAAACAAATTATTTAATTTATCTGTCATCTAAACAGGTTTTTCTTGGGAAAAAAATGCATATTCCACATTTGTGCAAATTGCAATTCCAAATTTTTCTGTTTGCATTTTAGGAAATTTTTATAAACAAATCACCAGTAAAGCTGTTTGTTGAAAGGCATGTAATATCCATAATTTAATTTTGTATACAAAATATTTTTTAAAAAAATCACTAAAAATTGTAAATTTTAGTAGAAGGAAAGGAAATAAATAGAATTCTCAATGGAATATGTATTCAGAAATGGCGCTTTAAGCTGGTACATAACATCACACCACTCCAAGCCCCCTGTTACTATAACCTTATTTTATTTAAGTTGTGTCGTGAGCATAAAGTAGAAAACAAATAAAACCCCTGAGGGTAATGGTTTTTCTTAATTCTCACTAGCCTAACAGCTTCAAAACGTAATGGTTTAAAATAAAAAGTTTTAGGAAGATTGATCAGTATCGGATGCATAAGACTGGACTGCTCTTCCATGTTAGAAAATTTGACAGTAGTATGTTGGTAATAAGAACTCAGAAGACAGAAAATTACATAAATACACGTGACAAAAACAATCATTCAAGAAAACAATCAGAAAAATAAAAAGAAAACAGCCAAAATGAAAGATGAAAATAACTGTTATTTACAAAATTAAATAACATGAAAAGTGAAAAAAGAAAGAAAAAAGGAGCGAAGAAAAGAAAGTGTTAAAAAAAAACCAATTAAACTTTAAATCTTTTAATGTACAAGACGTTTAATTTTTCATAAACTATCATAATAAAGTACAATTTAATCAGGATTCAATTTTTCTATTCAGATATTAATTCGTTATCAAGTGAAAGAAAGAAGAAATGCTCAGAACTTTACTAAAAAAATTTATTGCAAAAGCGAATTATAAAAAATTAAATTAAGCTGATATACGACAATTATGAAACATTCACTTAATAGTATATGTTTGCATTCTAGGTAGCGTTTAGCATCCACAAATCTCAGATTTCGATGCCAATCCACATGCCACAAGATCATACGCTTACCAGGAAAGATTTTCCATTAATGTTTGAGCTGATATGATATACAATTTCAAAGGGCCGTTTATTCTATTTGGTTTGATCCATATGTTTGGCCAAGACCAGCCTATAAAATGGTATATTTCAGATGTAGTCAAGAAACGTTATTAATTCCTGGAACGTAAACATTTATTTTGCTTATTAAATAATTATTGTGAACCAAAAAATTAATTATAATTTTAAATATATTCAAGATTTAAAAAAATGATTAGGACTTGTAGTTAGGCAGCCATCGAATTTTTTAAATATTATGCAAACATGAATAATGGTTAAAAAATATTCTAGTAGAAAAATCAAAGAGACAACTCTAAACAATGCATATAATATAAGCTATTTGCATCATTGATGATTCTGCGCTCTGATACCTAAAATCACAATGTTAGTCTATTGTTATGTTAGTCTAAAATCACATAAGTCTATTGCTACACTGTAGGTGAAAGAAATTTATGACGAAATATTATTATATATTTTATTGCGATTTGCAAAGTGTAATGCAATTGTTCTTTTCTTTACTGATAATAAAGATGAGAAAGTGTTTGTGTTGCTTTCTTGGTTACAGTGGAGGATGGAAATGTGAACCTCGGAGCTATTTTTTCTCGAAATTTTAATTAATAAAAATTAAGCGAAATTTTCACGCTTTTCTGCGATTACTTTTAAAAAGATTACAGAAGAAAAAAATGATTAATAAACTTAAATGATTTACTTAAAATTCAAAAAACTATCTATTCGATGATGCCAATTTTTATACATACATAAATTTTTTTCTAATTTAATAATTTTTTTGAAAACAAACATATTTTTCAATAAGAATATAAAGATAGCATTAACTCTAAACAAATATTAAACATATTTCAAAAGATAATACGAAAGCATAATTCTGGAAGAATACCTAAATTGATAAAAGTCATATGTTATTGATAATTATCAATTGATAAAAGTCACTGTCAAAGTTTTAAATACAGTTCCATTTTACAATCCGAGTTATTATCATGAAACATGCAGAACAGTGAAATTAAACTTTTGCACTTAACACATATCATTATTGATGAAGCATATTCCAGGAATGCAAGTGATATATTTACTTAATTCTAAAAAGAATTTCTAAAAGATTTAAATTTATGTCGTAAATACTATTAAGATGAAGAAAAATGCCAACTTTACATTGTTTTAGGTTAGAAATTAGTTTACATAATTAAAAAAGCTAAAAATAGCAGAGAATACCCATTTTATATGAAGTTTAGGGGAGCTGACAGAAAATCAAGTAAATTTATTGAACAAAATTGTATATAGCTATTAAAATTGTAGGAATTATAGATATAATTCATACAATTATTAAAACTGAAAATAAAAAATATTTTAATGAAGAAGCTATTGAAACCAAGTTACATAAAATATTTAATTAAAAATTATAGCGACAATAAATCCCGCTAATCTGGCTAGTCGCTGAAGGCAGCTAATATTAAATACAATTATATAGCTTTTATAGTGAATTTATTATAATTTTCAGAATTATTTGGATATGAATATCTTTTTTCTCATCATTATTAAATAAATGTTTATATTATATTAATGTTATGCTCAAAAATAATGATTAGTTTTATTAATAGTCAAAAAATGATAAATTTTTCTATTTTATATTATTAATATTTATTTTAATCTACTTTATTAAGCTAGAATATTTAAAAAAATCAATAAATGATGTTGTCTTTAATATAATATTAAGCAATCGTAATATCTAATAGTTAAAACTAATCATGTATATGATCAACTAGCTTGAAATCCGTTTCAAAAAGGAGCAAATTTGCCAATCCCGTAAAAGATTTAAAACAATTTTCCCATTAAAATATCAAATTTAGCAATGTTTTATAACATAATAGATCTGAAAAGTATTTGGAAGGCCTTTAAATAGTTCAAAAGAGAACATGAAAAAGTCGTTACTGTTAAAGCTCTTATGAACTCTTTTGTTTGATAATGGAAATTCAAAACAAAATGAAGTTATTAAAATTCAAAAATAGTCAATTGAAGGGAGACAAGAATATAAAAAAGAAAATACAACGCGTAATTTGAATAAACAATATTAAAAAGAATCTGAAGTAGGAATATATTTTGAAACATATTCTTCTATATTTATCAATCTCTAAATAATGTGGCAGAAATTATTTCAGTATCATTTTTGTGAAGACTGTTCGAATTTTGACTTATTTCCCATTTCCAAAAAACTATTATATCTAAATAGACGATGAATAATGTTTTGTGGAGTCTATTAATAATATGTATAGTTTTTAAAATAGTTAAAACACTCCTTTTTGCAGAAAAATGTTATTGTTATTTAAAGGAATGCGAGGACACTTAACTCATCAACACTTAAAACAACAATCAATCCTTCAAAATACAAATGTGTAAATAACTTTGTATTTTAAATATGAGCACTCTGACTACCCCACATGATTTTCAAATTTACATAATTCGTGATGAATTGAAGAGTCTCACGAACTTTTTTCAGTGGATAATATATACGTATTCGCTAATTGCACAATTTTTCTTGCCCTCACTTGACAGAAGAGGATAATTAATTAAGTTTTTTTTGTCTTCTGTTTTAAAAGCTTTTGTTTTTATCTAATTTATTACGTTGGGCGGTTAATAGTGTTATAAAGCACACGATGTTTGTGCCGAGAATTTGGGTGCAGTCGAGGTTATAAGCTTAAAAAGATGTATGCGTTGCTTTAATGAAGCGTGCAAAATTTTATTTTTCACTGCTATATTCCTCATATCTTACACTTGAGCTAAAAGATGCCTCATAAAAAAAACCCAGCACGTAGGAAAAAACAACTAAACTCTGAGGTCTTAATTTTTGCCTGTCAAAAGTGACTTTTGGTGGGTGGATCAGGATTAAATTTCGCCAAGGTTTCTTTCAAAAATCATTAATTTTTAATTTTTTTCTCTCTTACTTGAGCAATCTTTCTTCTTTTGTAATCTTTCATTGTCAATTAATTTGAAACGTATCGTTAACCTGCATTGAAAACCTATCCAGTAACAGACGGACTGGTCAAGATGTGAATTATAATGCAAATAACAAAAATACTGCTCAAGATTCATGCACAGTCAATTCTTTAAATATTTTTTTTTTACTACGAATTCTTTTGAAACATTATTCGTATTTAAATAAGAAACAGGTAGTAATAACACTCCTTCTATTACGTTTTCTTCAGAAATATCTTTGAATTCCTTTTTCTTTCCTTTAAGAAAAATAAATACTGTGTAAACAAATAAAGTGTTATATTTTTTGTTTAAACATAAAAATATCCTGCTCTTTACGCTTTCAATAAAAGTTCATATTTAAATCCGACTAGGTTGAAAACATAAAGTTGGATAAAAATTCGATTTCTTATCATGTGAGAACATGATGTTGTTTTGGTTAGGGGGGTTTTGAAGCTCGAAATCGCGTAGGCATAAATGGCAATTTTCATCATCATCTTTTAATCGCATATTTTTTAACCTGCTTTTACCAGTATTCCATTATTATTATGTATGCTTCTTTGAAACGAAATGCGTTTTTAAAGGGTTGACCTGCTTTTACCAATATTGCTTTATCATTACTTATGCTTTTTTGAGAGCAGATGCGTTTTTAAAAAGGTTGACGTCGTAAAAGGTTTATAATCGGTAGAAAAATTGAAAATGAAAGTTTAAGAAAATTTATATATGAGAGAGAGAGAGAGAGAGAAATCCCGTGATTGTTTCAAACCTGTTTAAACTGGTTAATGACTTAAATTAATTAAGACAAATAGTGACGACTTAAAAATAATAATGTTCTCACAAGATAACTTGAAATTTGCGATCGTAGATTTCATTTAAATTTTTTATTTAATTTATTTATTTTCAGTTTCAAAAAATAAGCACGTCCAGCGATATCTTTATTTTGTCTCTATGTCAATTAGAAACCAAGTTATTACAAACTACTGATATGCAAGTGATGTTTATTTATAAGCATTAAAAAATTTAAATGCATTTTCTGAAGAACGAGTTTTTCATAATTCTATTCCACGAGTATCGTCATACCTCAAAAAATAATTAAAATAATATCTTATTGAAGTTTATAATTAGCGCTCGTTATGTTATGCAGAATGTCATGAACTGTGTATTTGATATTGAAGGCTCTAGAAGTGGAATTTATGATTGTTAATGTAATTATTGATGAAAAAATTCCAAAATTTCATAAATAATTTCAAATATTACGCATAAAAGTTTGTATTTTTTAATATTCTTAAATAATAGTTAGTTGCACTCTAAGATATGTTACACATGCAATTCTATAAAGAAAAATTAAACTGTCATAATTTTTTGTCTCTAGAACAATCCTAGTTTTTGTAAATAAATGCCATAATTTACATCAAAATATATTTCTTCTTTAAAAGCTACATATATATTTAAAAAATCTAGCTTTTATTCATAATTTTATTCTTACATTAATAAAAAAAATATCATGCAACACTAAAATATTTTTTTTAATCTCCTCCGAACCCCTCGGATACCTAAAACAGATATTGAATTTTAATTATTTTCCGATTTCAACCAGTTTAAAAGCTCATTTTATATGTAGTTTTAAAATTTATTATTTTTTCATTTACGTAAAATTGGTTTTCCGTACTCAATCGAAAATTAATGCTATTTAATGAAAATTAATTAAAAGTTTTTATATTACTACTCTACGATTACTTTTTATGTTTTTTTTGATAAAATGTATATCTATATTTTTAGCTCTTAACTTTTACTCTACTTTCAAATAACATCAAATACACTTTTTCAATTGATTGACGAAATTTCTCTCTATAATCATTTTACGTTTTCAAAATTCAAAGAACTTTTATTCATTTAAGTAAACAAACTAATTAGCATGATTAATTAACAAATTTCTTAAAATATAAATATTTGTCTCCTTATGTTTCTTAGTAAATAGATTTTGTTATACATTATAAACAAATTTAAATACAATATGAATTTGAACATCATGGTTAGCTGATGTACAACTGATCTGCAAACTAAACCTGTTTTGCTTTATACATTCATACAAATTTTAAAGAACAAAATCTCCACATGAAATATTTCCAGCCCATAAATCTAATCTTAAGATCATATTGTGATGACTTTTCATGAATTTCAGATAAAAATTTCACTTAAATAAATACAAAATATAAAATTAAAAAACTATTCAAGATGAAAATTTGCAGAATGCTCTAATTAAATCTGTGAAAACTTTAACACTCGTTGAATAAGGAATTCTCAATATCATGAGCTAGACCTCTTAAAGGAATGTAACGAAAATTAAGAAAAACATTGATAAACTCAGGAGATGAGCCTTAAGAATGCTTTTAATATAATTCTTAATATATTTTAAAAGTTAAAAAATTGTCTTTCAAACTCGGAAAACATAAATAATACAAAAGGTAATTTTATTTTATTTATTCAAATTTCCGAAATAATGAGTTGGAAAAAAAGAAATAATTTAATAAAATCTATGGGAAAGTGATTCGAAGTTCACAGGGTATCCAAAAAAATCTCCTAGTGTTTCCCGTTTATCAAAATAAATTTTATCTGGGCGCAGGTAAACAATGAGGACGTATATTTTCAAATGATAATTTGACGACAAAAAAGGCATCCGAGGTATTTAAGGTAAAAGAAAAGTATTTTTCCTTTTGAAATGCAGGCGCAAAAGCTTAGATAAAGACATTTTTTTTCAGCCTCAATAGTTAGAATTTTTTTAGAAGAATTAATATAACCTTTCGATTCATACATAACAAGTTAGAAAAAAAATATGGTCAAATCACAATTTTTTTATAGTTTTAAAATTCGATAATCGATGGAAATAAACTTGTTTTGAAAGTTTAGAGGTACAATGAAATATTAGGTGAAATTTCATATTAAAATATAAATTTAAAAAGAACGACACAAAAGACTTCATGAATTTATGCAATAATATTTCGTAATATACTCAAGCTAAAGAAATTCAAGTGGTAGAGAATATTAGAATATAGAATATAGAGATAAAACTGATTCCAATATTTGAGCCACCATAAATAGCTTTAGAAACATATTTAATAGGTTTTGTTCAAAAGAAATAAATAGGAATCATAACTAGATTTGAACGACCATTCGTAAGAGAAAAACGGGATCATCTAGGGTTTCCAAAGTCTAAAGAGTGCCCCCCCCCCCAAAAAAAAATATATTGCCTGTTTGCGAAATTCAAACGACGTCATTGATTGGATAGGATGAATAGATGCCTCCTAAAAACTGATACTATATTTCATAACAAAATAAAACAACCTGTAGAGAAACAACTTTATTACCAGGGAAGAAATTTGTGCTATTGAGAATTTACATCATTAGACTGAAGTAACGCTCAATGATATTAAACAATTTTAAAAAGTGTATGTACAATGAACGCTGGTTTTTTCTAATCATTGGTTGTTGATGATTTTAAAATTGTTTTGTTGAAGTGTAATAATGTCTGTGAGTGCTACCATAACTGCTATCATTTGTCGTCATTTTAGGAAATCCTCAATAATAATTTCAGCAAGATTCAATTTACTCTGTAAACAGTACTAAAATAACATTCGCAAAGTAAGCAAGCTTGAATCCTGCTCCTGTTTCTAAGTGTCAAATGAAAATGCATGATATCATAACAAACTTTAGTTTCAAGCCTCAAGATTAGTTTCTTACATAAAAATTGATATTTATAAACTTATTACCAAAAAGAGAAAAAGATCAAATGTTAGATGAATAGTTATGTCAGATTATTTAATTTCAATTTACTTTTTGTCACAGATAATGTTAATTATATTTTATTATAAATTAATAATCTTCAAAGCATAAAATTGACTTTTTTGTAATTATAAATATTTTATAAACTTAGCATATTGTTGTGAAGATAAGTTAGAAAAATTGGTGAAATATTTGAAAATCTATGCGAATCCGATATTTGTCTAACCCTCCGCATCAATCTATAAGTACAAACCTTCTAGACACACTTTATGAGTAAGCTTACAACAATTATTCTTTAATATTGTCCCTATCATTAAATTTTTTGCTCTTTTTCATATGCCAGTCCATGGAAGAAATAAAAAAAAAACTGTACTGACCAAATGGTAAGAAGTGTGTGCGATCATATTTCGAATGGAATTCCAACTTTCAAGGCACAGTTGCATGATTTTGTGTGCTGCACACAGTTGCATCTTTTTATAATAATGATTGCTGTATTGCTAATATGTTATGGAATGAAATGGAGTTGTTTCAGTTTTGCATAATAAACTACTGATATATAGATAAAGCTTGCTATAATGAATCCGTGACCCATAAAATGGGTCGCGAATTGTATAGTTTCGTCCAAATAACACAGTGAGAATTAAAGCTAAAATTTGCATAAAGGAATTTTATGAAAATCTCATTCTCTTAATTTTTAACTGAAAAGGGATGAATGTTTGACTCACAACAACAAAAATTAATCTGCAACAAATCCATATATACGATAGAGGAGTTTTGTATAAGCCTCTTATTCCAAAGTTGAGAACTGTATTGCAATTCAAAACGAGAATAGAATCACAATTTGTACCGATTTCCTAAAATTTCTATATTTTTAAAATTTATAATGCATTCATATAGTGTTTTCCATCAATATTTTCTAAAAAACGCAATATTAATGAGAAAAGCAGGTAAACATGACTTTAAAGGTAACTCAAAATTTGTTAAAATTGTCATCTCCTCAGAATCAGCATTATGTGAGAGATTATTTTCATTGTAATATAGAAAGTTTTGATTTACTGAGAAAAAAAAAAGTGCTAACAAATTTCACAAAAGATCCATTGAAAATCGCCCTTGCATCGCTTTGTCGAAAAGCTCAGGAAGAATTCAAACTATTGTTTACAAAAGCCACCTTGCTCTTTCCAGCCCGTATTCCAGCCTCTGATTTAAATTCCCTCTGCGATGTCATGTTGTTTGCAGAACGTGTTCGTTACAAAGAGAGAAAGTCGTACAAATGTCTCTATTGTTCGCCACTTTTTTTCTTTTTCAAAAGCTCAGGGAAAAGAGCAAGGAAAGAAAAACTTGTATTTAACCAGTTCATCATCAATCTTATGCCATACATCGAATCTCATTAGGGGGTGGTATACAAATTACTAGGTTGAAAGTGCATGATAAATAAATGATATAAGTAAGACTGTAGTAAGAGAAAAAAATAATATTAATAATGTTTTATTTTATCAAATAGAGCTACGTCACCAAAATTAGAACTTCCTTTTCCAATGCAGTTACGCAATCGGAATCGAACCAATATTTTCTGGATTTCAGATAATGTATTAAAAATTGTTCCTTAGTATGCATAATTAATGATATAAAATGAAGCTAGTTGCATCGTTGACTGCTTATGATGCAGCAATCAGTTTTAAAAAGAATGAAGCACTTGGATCTTTTTCCTAAAACTAAATGCATCTTAGAAGGCTTAATTTAGAATTATTATCCTGTAACAGTCTTTTCCGATTAATGAAAAAAAACCTACTTAAGATATTTTTTGAAGTAATATTTCTAATCCTTCAACAGATAAGAGGTATAGAATTGTTTCTGATTTTTTTTCATTTTGTATTTCAAAATTGAAATTATAACATTCATTTGAAATGCATTTATCAAATTTCATTTTTTATATTAAATTTTATTTTTCCATTTTTTTATAGATTATCGTTTTTTGATTAATACGTTAGAAATATAAATAAATTATTCTTTGTCCTAATATCATAATATCCTTTTACAATTAAATTATATTTTCAAAACAGCTTAAATTCAACAAATTGCATAAAATATTTCATTTGAGGGGTGGAAGTCCCCCCCCTTTTTCCCTTTCTTTTTCTTTTTAGTTTGACATATAAAATTATTACCAGTAACCTTCCTTTGCAATATGAACATTTTTAATTTTGAAAATGTTTTTGTTATTCTTAATATTGAAAGTTCTGTGGCTAACTATCATTAAGCTCCCGTAACACATTAACTTTCAGCGCTGAATTTCTTATAATATAATTTATATGAGCCCTAGCGACAATCAAGGTGTTAAAGAGTTCTTACATCCCTCTTGAAGTTCTTGTTCATGCCAATGAAAATTTAAATAATCACTTATCAAGAGGATAATGGCATCAAATTCCATGGGGAGGTTTAGAAATTAGATATAATTTATACTTTGTTTCAGAACATGGAATAATCAATTTGTATTTCAAGAGGTTCAACCTCAGTCAATCGGACCATTGTGGATGATATGAAACAGAAAACCTTCTACTGTACCCTTATTATCTCTTCTCCCTAGAAAACTAATACCAAATAGTTCAGAGTAAAGATAAGACAATATTTTCATGCATATGGGAAAAGCCTCCAAAGCAGAAACAGAATTATAACGCCAGCTTTACATAAATATCCTAGAATACATTACACTGTCAATTACGTTTGATTTGCTATAATGATTAAACCTTTAAATTAATGATCTCGAATTAGTATAAGTTTGGATTTATTAAAAGAAATTACAGGTATTCAGTGGAAAAGCAACTGAAACTCTTTGAGAGTGAGATATTATTTGCATATCTATTATTTTTACTAATTGATGTTAAACATTTAATATTTTGCATAAACTTTACACAGTACAATTTCAAGCGTAATATTATAGTTTAAATATCGCTCATAATATCGGTTTAACAGACAAAAAAAAACATCTTCTCCCACTATCTCTAAAAAGTTTAAGATTTACTAATCAAGAGAATGTTGTCAAAATATTTCCTGGACGATCACATGTCTAAATAAAACCCGTTAAAATGAAGATTTCATGAAGTTTCTATAAATATGAAATTTCCCAACTCATTTTGTAATGAATTAGGGATGAATTTCCATAAACAAACAAATATACGTTACTATTTTTTAATTTTATTGCTTTATTTTCATTCTTTCTCCATACTTTTGACCATTCAAACTTATAAATGACTTTTCAGTTATTGCTCTAGAAACCAATGCGGCATAAGTCAATGTCTATATTAAGATAAACTGATAATATACAAAGAAAAGTATTTTAAACTTCAATTTTAAAAAATATTTCAATGAGTGGAATGTTCTGGATAGTATGTTGAATTTTTTAACTTTGATCTTTTCTTAGGTTTTAATAAATGAAAGCTCTTTAGTATCATAGTTTAGTTCTGAAGAATATGTTAATGGTATTAATAAGATATTCATACAAAACCTTCAGAATATCACTCATTTAAGCAGTAGACAGCTCTTAATAGAAATTTTCTATCGATAACATTATAAATGTAAAGGAATTTACTTTTTCTAGAATAGGTCTTTTTCACATATTCGTTTGTGTAGGGAACAGTCTGCTTCGCAAATTTTATCTCCACCATTCATTCCCATTTAAGAAAAATCTTATCTCACATATTCTTTGCCAAGAATATGTCATGTGCCATCATTTTTCTCCTTTACAGTAGAAAAAACATGGCATGGTTTAAAGCAAAATGTACTCAAACCCCAAACGATAACAATCTGAAGCTAACCACTTGCTTAGCATCCGATCAAACAGATCTTGGGACGAATAAAGAGCTTCCAAATTGAAGGCCTCCCTGCCTCCCTCACATGTCACAAAAACAGGCGGTGAAAAATCGTTTGAGCTGTCTGACTGACCCTCGGATTAAAATTCTTGTCGCATGTGTGATTCACCCACCCCCCATTCCTCTTTTGTTAATTTTTTTCCACCTATTGCAGTTGTAGCAAATTCTGTATGCAGCTACATGTGCAAATTTTCTTGTTTGACACATGGTAACAGGAACATGACAGAATATCGCTCATTACGAAATGTGTGAAGGTGATTTCTTTTCTTTTTTGAGTGACTTATCTCGAGTGGAAGGAAATGCCTTATAAAATGTAACAAGTTAGAGTAATGTATCATTAATTCACAGTTGGCATCATATTATGCTTTCAGCATTACATTCATAGACAAGCTATGCTAAAATTGCTGTAATAAGCGTATGCTAAAGGCGTATGTTGCATTTATGAGGGATATTAGTTGAGACAGCTTTATTTATGATATACCATAAAATATCGTTAAGCCACTGGCTAGATAATATTCATAAGACTGACAACCACTGTTCTCTATGTATAACATTGTAGCAAAGAGAAGCAACTACTTAGTTTTATGACTAGCAATAAACTGCGTCAACGAATGTGAGGTATCATTTTAAAAGTTCCATTTTATAAATTCTGATGATTATCATCTCCTTCTTCCTCTCCAAATTTGTAAACGTTTAATGATATAACACTGTTTATCTATATTTTCATTTCTGGTATGGACCAAGAAAACAGATATAGAGGTAACAAACAAACACACAAAAAATGCGTTGGACAACGAAGAAGGCAGAGAACTAACTGACAGCAGTCGAGCTATTTGGAAGTCACTACAATTCGAATAATTTTAGAGATTTTCGAAATCAATAATTCATTATATAAAACTGAAGGGTATTCTCAGATTGTAGAAAAAAGGCGTAAAATTAGCGTAAAATTAGCTTATGATATTTTGGATATTTGAATTTGGATAGATGCTGAAATTGGTTCTATGATGCTTTAAGAAAGAACTTGTATTTCAAAATGCGTGCATTGTTAATAGCCCCGAAATGCATTTCTGCGTCTTTTTGCATAAAAAAAAAACATGCTTAATACCGTCATATTCTCAGTGTATATATGTTCTCTCGTCACTGAAGATAAGAAGTTTCTAAGGCTAAAGGGAGTAGATACAAATTAAATTCGAAAAAAAATTTTGTTTAAGTGAATCAAAGTGATGGTTACTTACCTACTATTTTATAGATTTTTCAGTCCAGATTCTTCAAGAATTTTATCGATATGCTATAAGTTAGAAATTGTCATATGTTATCTTTAAACTCTGCAATAAACCTAAAATGGAAAAAAATCCGTATTACCAACTTGTTAAAGCAGAATTGCATTTGTAATTTTTCTATGGTACTCCAACGTTCTATAGTAAATTTTGAGCTATCAGGTTGAAAATAATAGATTCGGAACCCGATTCCGCTAATGATCGCTTGTTTTGTTGGTTTTCACTGATTAAATTTGACGTCGGAGGCTTTTTTTTCTAGTGTACCGTGCAAGTTTTGAAAAGAGCTTTGCACATATAATATTTCGAGTACAGCTCAGAATTATGTAGTGTATTATAAAATAATCTCTATACTACTTCAAAACGGTATCTAACTATATGTACACAAAACTGATAGTTATTCAAGTTTTTTGATGTTTTTATTTCATTTATTTACTATATATATATATTTATTGGTTCGTCAAATAATTAAAAAAAAATTCTCTGTGAATTTTCGATATTGTACTGGCAGACAGTGTAACCCTTAAAAATTCACTGAAATAAAATACGTTAAATATGCAAGACATGCAAGTTAGAAAGAATAATAAAAATATTAATTCTCACAAAAGGTTCTAATTAGGTGTTATTTTAATTTTGGTTAGTAATTTACAAAGCGTTCCTCTTTTTTGAATTAGCTGAAAGCTTATATCTTTGGTCTTCATCAATTTGGTTTTGAAATATTCATTAGCTTTGCCAAATGAGAAATAGGCAGATAATACATGAATAATATTAATTTTCTTCATTCCTTTTGTGTCCTTTTACTTTATAAAAGCCCATTATTAAAGCGGGAGTGAGCATGGGCTGGGGGCTGGGTTTTTTCCATAATCTTTTTTTGTGCGTTCGTGCGTTCCCACCGATGAGATACGGTTACAGAATTAAGCAATATTGGATCATCTGCATTACTGATGCGCTGTAGTATCAGTCACAAAATGACACTTGTTTCGCTCATATGCGTACGTCGTGATTTACTAAATGGATTTTGAACCAGTTTTGAATTAATGACAAATCACTTTGTTGCTATTTTATGACATTTTATTAATTATTTATTTCAGAAGAATAATTAAAGACCGTAAAAAATCAATAAAATGCTCCAGTTTGCTTAAAGTAAGCAATTATTTAATTTATAAGAATCAGATATAAAAAAAACATATATTTCCCTTAAACTGAAAATATATTATTTATTAAATCCATATTATTCTGATGTGAATTTACATTGTCATATTTGTAAACGATGCAATAAAATCATTTTATATAAATGCATTACAACCTAAGCTACATTGATTTTTATATTAAAATATTTAAAATGTTATGATATCCTAAAAATATAATATATATTAAACATTTAATTCAAATAAAAAGAGAATTCAGGCATATGAAAATGAAAAATAAAGAAAATAGAAGGAGACTTTAGAAATTTCGACATACTTACAGAAAAATAGTCATGTTTTCACACAAGTTCAAAATAAATGTGTTCAAAAAATTAAAGATATCCTTTTAATCCAAAATCTCGCAATGCAGCGTCGTATTATACTATAAGGAGTCTTTAAGAATCTTCGTCAGAATTCGTAATGGGTTTCTGTTTTATTTTATGATATAAAAATATTTTAATAAAAAAATTTCAATAAAAATGTGATTTAGGGGTCCCTACCAAGCTTTAAAGTTGTGAAAATAGCAGAAAATTTCCAAAAATTAATTTATCTTCGCATAAAATTTGTAAATACATTAAAAATAGTCAATTTATCTGAAAAGAAGGCTGCTAAGATTGATAGAATTTAGCTGTAAATCAGTTTCTCTCTCTTTCATATATATAAAATTTTATTTTAAAAAGTTATCTAAACCTTTTAAATAAAAGTATTAAATAAATTGGCTGTATTTTATAGTATATCTTTTGTGACACTGCATTTATAATTTTCTAAAACAAAATTTTAAAAAAATTCATGGATGATTCTGAGTGAAGTCATTGTTATGGACATTATGGATAATACATTCTATAAAAATGTATGAAGATGGCACATATATAAAACAGCACTATACTTATATATTATTAAGTTATAATATACTCTCTTTCTCTGTGTATATTATATATATATATATATATATATTAGAGAATTATATAGCCAACGTCTGGAATAAATTTAATGATTTAATGTTGATGTTAAGTAATCATGATAACTTCAAGCCATGATTTTCGCTAATACTTCCTTTTATGTCCAACGGAATCGATTAATAAAAGTTTGAAAATATCAGCTCTAATTCTACATTTAAATTAAATTGATATAGCATATAATGAACCTTTTTAGTTCCAAAAGTCTTGTTCTTGGCCGATTTGGTCCTTTTTTAATGACTCCCAACCTTTCCAGAAAATATCCGCACCCAAACTATATACTTGAACATGACTCCCCCTCCCCCACAAAATGTTAATCCAAATCCGCTCGTGTAGTCAATAAAAAAAATGCTGAATACAAGAGAATGCATTTCCTCTTATTCTCATTTCCCTCTCACCTCAATTAGGAACTTCACCAGCATCTTCTAAACATTTAGAGGAATTATAGAGAATGCATAAATTTCTGATTTATTTGCCCCTTAATATATTGAACTCTTATTTAATGTTAAAAAGTAGTCACTCGTTTCAAAATAACAACAATTGTAGTCATCAGCCTTCTTGCATGATAGTTTAGTTCCTTATAGGAACAAGGGGTATTATTCTCAGACTGGCTTTGATTGATTACCAAATATCATTTATTTTCAGTGCGATAAATCTTATCTATAAACTTCTGAACTCGTATAGCACTAGTTAATGAAAATGTTGATATAATTGTCTCAATCCAAATGGTGTCTTAAAATGGGAATTAAGAGAAGAAATAAAGCTACAATGGTTTAGATAAATGATACATGTCTAAATAAAGGAAGAATAATTTATGATTTATTCCTAACCCAGAAATAAAAAATAAGAAAATACCATCCACTGATAGTAGAAATTATATCAGGATATAGGAGATTTCCTGCATATTTCCAAATATTGGAAGAATGCAGAAAAATAAATGCATCTGTTTAGGAATTGGAACTATTTCATTATTGAATGGACTTCATACTAATCTCGGATTTAAAAAAAGAATCTGAAAACTGAAAATGATGCCTTAAATACAGTACTAATGGTCCCATATAATCTTAAAATACTGAAGGACATGATTTTAAAAATCGTTCAGTTTTTTGCCAGCTATTTGAAAGTTTTAAATAGGTGGATTTACTTGGATTTCTTTAGTTGCTCAACAAAAATTTGGAGGAATATTGAGACTTTTTGTGGAGTGGTGGTTTGCTCCACATTTAACAGGATGGTAAGTGTACGGGAAGATGAGGAGGAAGGTCAGAGATTGACCACTTTGACAACAGAGTTGACTAAGGGACAACTGCCTCGAAGAATCAGCCAGTATTATGGACAGATTATGTTAAAGGCAGCAATCAGCTGCAAAAAATCCTGTCGATACTACCTCGTTCAGTGGTGGCGGTGTGATTGGCTGTACATAAGAAGAAGTAGCACTAGTCAATGATTTAGTACAAACGCGACTGAGCGTATTTACAATTATCTTTTAAAATATTTCGACCGATAATCAAAGGCATAATGGATTGATGGCTAAGTGTGGGCTCTTAAATTTTGAGATCAAGAGTATGAAATGAGTTCATCACAGAACCCATTATGAAAGTTTGGTATGCGATATATGCAGTCATAGTCATTACATGTTATATTGCTCTCATCTTGTTGTGTAGCGAAAATTTGCTGAATTATTTACCATTCAAATTTTGTTTCGATAATTTAAAAATTTCAATGTCAATTTCGAATCGCTTTTATGGAAAATTAAAAAGAGTTATTGGTGGATTTAAATAGTTTGCGATCCTTTCCTTGACAGTGCATATTTTGAGGCGCCTCTTTTAATAAATTGGTCAATACTCATTTTTTATATTTCAATACAATTTTTATCTTAATCGGCATATTAATGATTTATACTTTGGGCTATATTTTGTAGCTTATTAGCTATGTGAATATCTCTTTATTTATTTTGACTTATGTCTGAAAGACATCCAAATTTATATACAATAATATTTAAGCTGATGTTGTATTTATGAATACTAACCTAATTATTTATTCTTGTCATAATATCATAATTTATAATTCATAGAATCTGGTTTTTTTATTGTTGTTTAAAGAAACTAAGTTAATAACAAATTTTTACTCAACATGCTTGCTGCCCTCTTTTGACTCAGCGCTCTAGGAAACTAAGGTAGAAATACACTATTAAAAAGAGGTATAAAAGAAATAAAATTGATGATAATCAATCGATGCATTTTATTTTAGATTTGTTATACAAATATATTATTAAAAAACAAAAGAATTATTAGAAAAATATTGGACATTTGAGCTTTTGGTCCAAAGTACCTTAGCATGATAAGATTAAGTTTGATTTTACATGTAAAAAGAAATTTAAAAAAATTCTTTGTCAGCAATAAACATCGAATAAAAAAGAAACTCGAACAATAAAATTAAGTTTACTAGGGCAAAGGCAAAATTTAAGTATATTAATAATGCTAAGAAAAATTTAAATATATTAGTAATACAAAGCAAAATTAGACCAAACTGAAACATTGAAAGCTTTTTGTTGATTTTTTTTCTCTGGTTACCTCTCCATTTAGTGCTTTAGTAAAATTCCGATTGCTTACTTTTTAAATGTTTTCTTCAAATAAATATGAGTCTTTATTAAAAAGAAACAAGAAATGATTTAAAACTTATTAACAAATTATGATCTTGCTTTACAAGTACAGAAAAAAATTTAAGTGCTATTAATTGATTAGTTAATATTGCATCAGCCATTGCATCTTATACTTAATGATTTTTACATCACGCTATTTTCAGAAAGAATATCGACTTAAAACTCTTATCACGTTAAAAATCATTATCTTATTACTAAAACTTATTAAACTTCTCAAACTCAAACTTATTACTAAATCTACTTTCTTTTGCCTAATATGCCAAGAAAAGATTTTTTTCTAATTTATAAAAACCACAGAACATAACCTAAAACAAAACAAAAAATTGAGCCCTGAATTGAACAATCTTTGCTAAATTGACACCTTCAATTACGGTGGGGAACGGGAGAAATCCGAAATCGAAAATGCAGCCGTGTCTTCCCTTGATGATGAGCAATGGCTTCTTTTAGCGATAGGATCTGCCGCGAGCTTTAGTGTTAAAGTCCAACCCACGATCTGCTAATCACGCCGCATACAAATGCGGGTCTGGCCGCGGAGGGGTCTATTCCAAATCAATTTGCGAAAGCGTTCCCACTTGTCCGTTCTTTGCTTTCACTATTAAGGGCTGAGATTCTTAACCTTCTAGAAATCGGGACCAACTTCCCATATCAGTTATAATCGCTGTCCCCTTTGCAATGCATTTGGGAGTTTTAGATAATTAATAGCATATATTTTTGTGCTGCATAATTTTTTAAAGGTGTTACCTTAACAATATAAGTAAACATGTTTTAGCAGATGCTTGGTCTAAAAGAACAGACTTTTAAAATTTTAATTTCACTTTATTTTATCCCGAGAGTTATAATTTGTTCAAGAAACAAAGGATCATAAAAGATGCATCAGTCTACATCGCGACACATACGCCTTCAATGATTTTCAATGATGTCAATGATGAATTTGTATCCTTCAATGATTTTACTATCAGATTTTGATAGAGATTTCTTTCATACGTGTCGACTTAGGGAAGGGAATCTTAGGTATCTTTAAAAGAATTGTAAAAATTAGGGATTTTTATCCCTTTGCTCGGAATATGAAAAAATTCATAGATCAGCAGTTTTATCAAGCGCGTGTTAAAAATAATTAAATAAAAAGTGGGAATTACATTGGGAAATAAGAGAACATTTTATAATGAAGTTAATGTGTGATAAATTAAGGTAAATTAATTAAATTTTAGATTTTAAAATATCATTACACGCGCACGCGAGCGCACACACACACACACGTTTCGAAATCTGTGTTTTATTATTTATTAGCCGCCTTTGGTGACCAGCCGGTTCGCCAATCTTAATGCTCGTTAAAATTTTAATAATTAAATATTTTATGTAATTCCTACTTTAATAGCTTCTTCATCAAATATTTTAAAGCTTCAAATTTTGATAGTCATGTACTTCACTCATAATAATATAAAGTCCTTCAGCCATAACATAATATGTATCTCTCTCATTTTCTGTTAGTTCCGGTAGAATTTATGCTTAAAATTAAAATGGAAATGACTAAACTGCAATTAATATAATAATATTTTTTACTGAAATAAAGCATTTTTTTAATAATATGATTACTGATAATAGAGTCACTGAGCGTTTAAACTTTATGGGCACTAAAGAATATCTTTCTTAAGTTATGTAATATCTCAAGAATTTGTCGACAAAATTTTCTCAGATTCATCATGAACAGATAGATTCATTAACAATGTTTAATTTTAAATGCATCAAACTTTAAGAAAATAAAATGAATCGTTTAAAATAATCGGTCGAAAACAGGTTTAAAGAAACTACTTAAAAAACGATGTACTTAAAACTATAAGCATATACAAAAAATATATAACTAACATAAATACAATTTACTTACAAAAGCATGCAACTAACCCAAAAATAATTTAAATCATCAGTTGATAACGGTTGTCATGGGAACAATGAAAACACAAGGCGCATGCGTTTTCTTCGCCAGTTACGTTAACACAAATGCGTGAATTTTTCTATGCCAGTTGGGGTAACGCTATGCAGATTATACATTTTTAATTTCCTTTATTCTGTGTTATTTTAATTCAAAAGTACTTCAGAATGAATCTGAAACATGGATTAATTAACAATGTATAATTTGAAATGCATAAAACATTAAGAAAATAAACAGAATCGTTTGAAATAATCCGCCGAAAAATGTTAACCCTAGCCTCATTACTGTTGGGAGAAAAAAAAACTGAACCCTTACTCATTTGGCGGTGGGGGAAATGGAAGATTTTTTTTGGCGGGAAAGTTGGCGGTGGGGAAAATGGAAGATTTTTTTGGCGGGAAAGTTAGTTTTTAATTAATAATTAAAATTCTAATTAAAATTTCAAAAAAAGGGACCCCAGGTGCACATTCCCGACCTCTAAGGTATACATGTACCAAATTTGATAGCTGTATGCCAAATGACCTGGCCTGTAGAGCGCCAACACACACACACACACACACATTGAGCTTTATTATAAGTATATAGATTTTAATAACTTCCTTGAATTATCGGTTTTGAATGAATGTATAAGAGTATAAAGTAATATTGTTCCGGATACTAATAATAAATACATCATTTTCAACACGTCTCTTCATTTCATTTATTTTTATTTATTAATTATCTACACCATTCTGAATAACTATTTCTATTTTTAAAAAACATACGAAGAACTGTTTGTTTGCTTCTATATTTATTGAAGCGAATGCAGAAACGAGTGTTTTTAATCTGTTCTTTCAAAGGTTATTTCATTTCATAATCAGAGTTTGAACTTTAAACCATTTAAAATATTTGCTTGTTTTAGAATGAAAATATAATTTTTAAAATTAAACTAGAATATGGCTTATAGTTTTTTTTAACG
Source organism: Argiope bruennichi (assembly GCF_947563725.1). Classification (NCBI taxonomy): domain Eukaryota; kingdom Metazoa; phylum Arthropoda; class Arachnida; order Araneae; family Araneidae; genus Argiope; species Argiope bruennichi. The sequence continues at coordinate 85,333,255 of NC_079152.1, forward strand.
GAACAAAGTTATTTCAAAAATCATTAGATCACATTAATTTGATATAATGGATTCTTTAGGTGATTTTATCATTCCATTCCATGATTTATGTTTTCGTTCAAATTCTGTCTTTTTCTTACTTTCATCATGTTGTGTTCCAGAAATTATGCAAAAAAAAAAAAAAAAAATGCAGTGAAAATTTCCAGGTGATAAAGTACATGAGGATTTTAATTACCTCATTCAACGCTTCTAGTAAAATAGGCAAAATTCGGCAAATGGTTTTATCTGAATAGCAGAAGTGTTTTAAGTTTTATATTAAATTTTTGTTATATTTATTTCATTAATTTTATATTTATTTATTGTTTAATAATATCTATTTGGCTCAATTTATTTTTAGTACAGGAGAACTCTTTATGCTAGTGTTATTTTCATTTTTACTTTCTCGTATAAGCAGTATAGAGAAAATATAGTAATCGTCAGAACATTCGCACTCGAGATTTTGGTGAATCTTCACGTTTTAAGCCTCCCTGAGTTCGTAAAACACATTTTTAGAAAATGACCGTCCGTCTGTTTGGCTATCTAAGAGGAAGATAATTCAAAAACGCTACATTTTTGATATTCGATCTACTGTCTTTACACTAAAGTTCCAGATTTCTATCAAATTCTGTGTAAAATCTGCTCAGAGGAAGCCCGTTTGTTCAAATATAAATTAACACGATAATTACAAAACGAAGGGAGCTAGACAGGTAGATAGAATTCGGTGCACCGAGTTAATACTTTTAGTTTAGTTTAGTTATATTAACGTCCCGTTGTAAAGCAACACTAGGGCTATTTTGGGACGGACCTCGTCATTTTAAACCACGGCCAGATGACGAGGGCGACACCTGAGATGGCAGCCCTCTCTTCACACCACACCACACCAGCGGGAGGACGGTTGGCATGACGGATTTAACGTGCAACAGACCCTCTTACACGACGGTTCTTCGATGGAATCGGGTCTCGAACCCGCAACCCTACGGCTCACAAGCCGAGACCTTACCACCAGGCCACCGCGGCCGTTAATACTTTTAGAGTACACACATATCAAATTTTGAACGAAATCTAACAAGAAATTGACCATCGGTAGGTCTATAGAAAGATGTAAACGAGCTAACTCAAAAACGCAAGGACTTAAATATATCAAATTTGTTACCGGATTTTGCGGCTACAAGCGCATTTTTGTGTCAAATTTTGCATTCAAACAGTGGATAAAAACGTGTCTAAAATAAAAAAACGATTTTTGCATGTTATTAAATCGTTTCTTCCCTTCAAGTTCGATCACTATTATTTTAAAGTTCATTCTGCTTCATTTGTGGTGGTGTGTATATATATATATATATATATATATATATATATTGCAACATTCCCCGTTTCCCAGTACTGATAAGACATTGTGTTGTACTGATTCAGTGTGTCGTCGCTGTTATTTACTAAACTCATTGAGATAGCCAGATGGTGGATCTTTTCACCAGGGTGGTCTTGCATCTGTTCATTAGCGACTACAATGAAAGACCACATATGGAATTCCTCGTCCCAGAGGTATTGATAGTACCTTCAAAGAGAAAGGGGTGTCCAAACATCTGGATGCTAGATGTTTCTCTTTGTGAAAGGACCTTCCCACGACCCACTGGCGTTGCTGAGAGAACATATGGCTGAACCCCGACTGGCCGAAGGAGAGCTCAAATGACCAATTTAAATTAAAAGGCGGAGATTGTCGCCGAAATAAAGCGCTGCGAATTTTTTTGGAGTAGAGAGAAGAAACGAATTGCAGGAACTGTTGGACTACCCCCACGAGTTCGGAGTCTGAGAAACTACCTCTGGAATGGTCGTTTTGACGAGATGAAGAACTGAATTTCAAGAAAAACCTTCGACTTCGACTGTTGTATCTCCTACTACAGGTGTAAATAACTATTTATTTAACCAAGATTAGAACAAGTTGTTCTTTATATATGACTGTAAAACAAAGAAATGTTTGGAAATTTTGCTTTGGAAATTTTGTCTAGATTATAATATATATATAATACGAAAATTCACATTTTTTTTATTTCTGTAATCTGTACTCGCAATATTTTGTAGAAAAACCACAACGAGGAATTTAAATAAGGAATGATATTTTAAAAAATCCGATATTAATTAGATTTCGAATACTATTTCAAAGTAGTCAGTACAAATTCAATAACTCAGTCAGCCTAATTATTTGTACAAAATTGAACAAATTAGAATTTGTAATGTGTCATTTTTCGATAGGTGAATCAAATATCATTTGTAATCTTAGTATGTTACAATTTATTGCTTGGGCTTGGTTGCCATTGAAGCTCAAATCTGTATATGAACATGATTTTACACGCACAGAATTACAATTAAATATATTAGATGGGAAAAAAATTGTGTCATAAAAAAAAGATATCATCTAAATCAAGGTACATCATTTGTTTGAGTCCTGTGGGAAATAAAGGAAAGCAGTAATTTTGATATTGGTAATTTGGTAGGATTTTTTTTAACTTACTGGTATCAGAAATTATATTTTATTTTTATCGAAACATAATGTTACTAAACTTAAAAAACAATTTTAATATGCTATATAGAGGTCAAAGAAAATACTCTTAAAAAAAGAAAGCCGCTGACAAAAATACAACATGAAAATAAAGTACAGAAAATATCATATGGAAACAAAACGAAATATTCATTAAAAAATAAGAATGCACAACAAGCAAGATCGAAATTTTGCTTACATTATTATATCAGGGCCTTGTGATTTCACAATTTCATTTTGATCTTTACATTTTTCGTACTAATTTTTAGTGCAACTTTTTAAATCTTTTATTTTATTACATTCCAAAAGATCTGCGAGCCATTTTTTTCAGGTAAGTTATAAGATTTTCTGCGAGCATTTTGCAAAAATAAATAAATATGAATACATTCGTTTCCTTTTATCAAATGGGTGGAATTCCCACTTGCATCAAGCAGCATGGAAATCTCATCTCGATTATTCAACATACTATCATGCTATTAGTCACACTATTATCATTATTACTTTTATAGATTAAATTATCGATTGATTTAAACAATATAATAAAATCTTTAATTTTTAATAGCTTTGAAATATATTATTTTTTTTAATCATCACGCAGATGCATGCAAATTTTTTTGGATGCAAAAATTTTAACAAATGTTGTTATGTTAACTTAATATGTTAATAATATGTTAAAATTTTAACTTAACTTATGTTAAATATTAACTTGCCAAGCACTTGAAGCCATTGAACGGTTCACAAATCTTTTATTTTGAAGAATGAAGGAAAATAACTTTTCTTAATATGATTTAGTTAGTTATTATTCATAATCTCGCCATGAATATAAGAAATATTTCTTACTGGAAATGCCCAGAATTTTCCTGATTATATACATAACAGCGACATCCTGCAGAACCACAATATGCCCCCAAAGGAAACACACTATTAGAATTTCTATGGAGGAGTTGGATCCTCTTGTTCAGTTATAGTTATAAAGAAGGATAGTGGCAAGTATTGTTAAAACTTCCATTTAACCCCAACCCTTTCCGGGGAAGGGCAATATAAAGGCAACAAATATTATTGAAATGTTGACTTACTGTCAGAAATATACTACAAAGGAAATAATTAAGGCAGAAATGATACATTGCGAAGCATTTTTGACTTACCTCTTGAGGAAGGAAGCACCTGCGATCAACTTTTCGCCCGGAACATTGTTAGAACTTGCAGCTGAAAAAATACATGAGAAAAAATTAGGTATTTATTTATAAAATTTTAAAAGTTATTAATTTCAAATATTTATATAAAAAATTCTAATTAACAAATTTAAGTAATTATGTTAATAGACAAAAGTGGTTTAAAGTCGTGATTTCTTAGAGGCTTTTAAAAACGATTTAAATTAAAATTAAAAAGAAAAGACACGGGAAAAAAGAAAATATTAAATACAAAAGGCTTATTCATGAGATACGAAGGGATTATCAATAAGTAACATATAATTTTGAACAATATAATAAATTCGCGGGAGTGTTTTCTCCAGAGCTTTCTCATATATTCTCCAATAAATGTCTTATCTCCCTTCTTCCACATAAAGTTGAGGACCACATAAATTGGTGTGGGTACAGCTACGAATAACTTGTGTGGAATTAGTGAACGATAGCAACGAAAAATAGACCTTTAGAGTGATTCTGGCATTTTTTTAAATTTTTTTTTAATTCTATCGAGAGAATATGTATTTGACGCCTTTTTGCAGGTCGTTTGTCACTAACATTTGATTCGAAATTATAGTTATTGTCCCAAAATAACTTAATAATTTTGATTGATTTAAATCCATGCGTTTATGAGTTATTACGTTTACATGGCTGCGACAGATGGATAACCATTTAAAGATTATTTGGTTAAATTTGATAAGTATCGATATAGATGCTGTACCTGTGTATAAAATTCAGTTTATACCTGTTCTTTCTAAATCACAAATTTCTGAATATTCATATAAATAATCAAAATGAAGCTTTAAAATTTAATTAAATATCTACAAAACATCATCTATTAAAAATTTTCTAATTTGTTTTTTTTTTGTTTTTTTTTGCAAAACATTTTTATGGTTTAACTGTTGTTACAAATAAGGTGATGCTCAAAAGATCTATATGATAATATTAAATATCGTTTCCTTAGTTAAAAGACATCGTTATATATATATATATTATATATATATTGTATGCACTTTTAGTGCGTACCAAAAGCACATTTCAAACTTTTTTAGAGATAGGCATAGACTTCCATTTGGAAATATGCTTTAAATAAAGTAAGGAATTATATTATTTGAGTCAAAAAAATTACACCTTTAAAAAGAATTATGGCATATTCAAACTCCGGTTTCTATCAAACATATTTAATTAAATAATTCTGATACACTGAACAAATAGCTTTTATTCATCTGTAACCACATTTGACCGAGGAAATAAAGGCTTAAATTTCAGTACTTTAGGTCATTTTATTCGTGTCGAGGAAAATCAACCAATCAATGAATGCTGTTCCACCTAGATGAGAATTGATTAGTCTTAAAATAACGAAACAAAGATCTTATTCAATTTTTTTATACCCATTTCACAACTTTTGAATACAAAAGTTGCGAAATAGGTGCAAGTTGTGAAACAGGAGAATAAGTTCAAAACTAGTGAGCATTCTCCTAAATAGTTTTGGAAGTTGTCGATTGTTTATTGTAAATAGTTTGGAATTTGTCGATTTTGCTTAAATAATATGCAATATATCAGTGTCATATAGAAGTACAACTTTCACATATTCTTCTACGATTATGTATTTCATACTTCCCATCCTTCCTTTTCTTCCTTGTAAAGACTTCGTTCTATTCAATTCTTCCCCTAGAATCTCTCCTGTTTGACTTTTGTTAACCCAAAAGATTGATAGGAAGAGCCATAATAATAAAAGCCGGCTTAGAAGTTAGCCTTTATGCTCATTTTACAGTAATGAAATATCTTTAGATTGCAGTTATTAGAAGCAAGTAACGTAAATTACAACAAGAAATTAGACAGAACACAAAATGACATCAGATTTCTTAAAAGAATATTCTGTGACTAAAACTTTCACTAACTTTGGGTGTCTTCAAACATATGTCTTGTTACTTTAGTTGAAACTAATTCCCTGAACAATCAAATGGATTATAACAATAAGTAAATTTAGTTCATCTTTCAAGTGAAATACAAGAATTTGAATTGCACAAAAATTTTTATCAGAAACGTACTTTTACTTTATAAAGTTTGCAGCATTTATTTTAATTCATATAGTTGATAATTAATTAAATTTCATTTATTTCCTTTTTTTCTGATTTTTAGTTAGAGATTTGAAAGAATCTATGTAACAAGCAGAGAAAGATATTTTTAAGGGAGAATTCTAGTAGAATAAATTCTTAAAAATTTACTTTCAGATCAAAATAGTTTTAAAAGCTCAAAAATTGGTTATACGATAAACAAAAAGAAAGACATGATATATCAAAATAATCCAGTAGTTTTACATATTTTTACGAACTACATACAATATTAAATGGAAAATGTTGAAAAAAATTTTAAAAATTCTAAATAAAGTTTTACGGTCCACAAAATATAATTCAATCATTCATCACTGATGTAGAAAATGTCCTCTTTGGAATATTGCTCATCAAAAACTCCAGCAGATCTAAATTATAACATATTTGATCTAAGATCTAAATATACATATAAGATCTAAATTATAACATAATATAAAATTATAACATATTTGAAAATCAATTTCCTCTAAAGCAAGCAGCTTTAACAGTCATACAGTATTAAAAAGCAAATATTAACGAAAATATGATAAGAAATTTCATGGAATTTCAAATATACTTTATCTAAATGTCATTCCACAAAATGTCAAATATCTAAATGTCATTCCACAAAATGTCAAATATCTAACTGTCATTCCACAAAATGTCAAATATCTAACTGTCATTCCACAAAATGTCAAATATCTAAATGTCATTCCACAAAATGTCAAATATCTAACTGTCATTCCACAAACAAATATTTTTATTCTGAATTTTTCATTATAATTTTCGTTCTTTTTTTTTCACATCAACCCTAGGCTGCTGGTATTTTTTAAAAATCTTTTTCATAAGAATTATCGCATTCTTTCTCATCATTTACCTTCATAAAATTTGGAAAGCCTTCCTTGATCTGCATTTCAATTAGGCTTTAGAATCTTGGTTTGTATTAAATAATCATACTGAGAACAATAGCAAAAAGAAAAATACATAAATATAATAAAATAAATAATATTTAAAAAAGAAAATAAATAAAAATAAAAAATTAAAAAAAATGTGAATTTTTATGAACGCATCTAAAATGTAATTTTTTTTAAACTAAGCATTAAAACATAAGTTCTGATCACTGTATGAAAAAAACTTCCAACAACATAAAAATTTGCTTAATTTAAAATTCTAGCTGAACAAAAATCTAACCTAGCTAGTTTAAATTAAAATTCTTGCTAAAAGTTCTGTTAGAAGGTAGAATCCTTTCCAAATGCAACTTCAAGAAGTACAAATCAGCTCTAGAATTGTAAATAAAATTCTCCCTAAAATACAAAGATTATTTTAAAAAATACAATGAACGCTTTCCTGAAAAAGGAATTAAAAAGTACAATAGAAAGCTTTTCGTTTGAAGTTGTCGGATTGTAACATTGTCATCTCTTGTCGTTCTGAAGATCATCTCTTGCATTCAAGGTCATATCGTAACAAAAATAAATATACTTAACTTTTACAGAGAATGAAATAGTTATAATGTAAAAGTAATTTTGAAGCGAAGATTACATCTAAAATAAAACTTTGAATTACATTAATACTATTTTGGCTTCCTGAGAATAGACTTCTGAAATGAAGAAATTTTCATCTTTCTTGTCGTTCTGAAGGTCATCTCTTGCACTCAAGGTCACATCGTAACAGAAATATACTAAACTTTTGCAGAGAATCAAATAGTTACAATGTAAAAGTAAAAGTAATTTTGAAGCGAAGGGTACATCTAAAATAAAACTTTGAATTACATTAATACTATTTTGGCTTCCTGAGAACAGACTTCTGAAATGAAGACATTTTCATCTTTCTTGTCGTTCTGAAGGTCATCTCTTGCACTCAAGGACACATCGTAACAGAAATATACTAAACTTTTGCAGAGAATCAAATAGTTACAATGTAAAAGTAAAAGTAATTTTGAAGCGAAGGTTACATCTAAAATATAAGTTTAAATTAATTAATACTATTTTGGCTTCCTGAGAACAGACTTCTGAAATGAAGACATTTTCATCTTTCTTGTCGTTCTGAAGGTCATCTCTTGCACTCAAGGTCACATCGTAACAGAAATATACTAAACTTTTGCAGAGAATCAAATAGTTACAATGTAAAAGTAAAAGTAATTTTGAAGCGAAGGTTACATCTAAAATATAAGTTTAAATTAATTAATACTATTTTGGCTTCCTGAGAACAGACTTCTAAAATTAAGAAATTTTCATTCATTTTTTTTTTTTTTTTTTTTTTTTTGGTAAAAAGAAAATATTTTGTGCTTTCTCTTTCTGTATATTTACAGTGATCGTACTTTTCTAGTCGAAATTAAGAAAAATGCGAAAAATAAAAGAAATTAAGCAGTTTGGTACTTGAATAGTAACATCATTCTAATCATAATTATTTTGAATTAGGAAGTGCTGTTTAGAGGAACAGTTAGTTAGATTCTGTTGGACTTAAAGTGAATAAATTTTAAATTTTGATCGTTCTGTTCTATAAATAAAAATTTTCAGAGAAAATAATACAAGTAATTCTTTTTTCGTACGCACTTTTTCAATTGACGTTGTTCCTACGCATTTAATTTCTGCATATTTAATGTATTAAACCCTTTACTTGATGTACGAGCCACATCGTGCATATAATTACACCATTTTTAAACTGAAAATAAAATAATTAATTAATACTCTAACAAGATATGAAAATGATTTTTAATTCATTAACATCTCAAGTGTTCTATAGATTCTTATTTGTTTAAATACGACTGCACTATCTTAAATTAACAGATAGAAGAAAAAAAAATTACCCAACTCAGAGAGTAAAAAATTTCTGTATTGCTAATTTGGGAGTAATTTAAAGCGGCTGGAGTGTATTTCATTTACAGCCTTAAATTTAAATTATCTGCTTGCGCAATTAAATAAGCCATACATCGTCTATAACTTCGTCACTAAATAGGAAAGTAAGGATGAAGATGTCCTTCTGAAAAATGAACGAAAACATAAGAAAAAAACAAATTTAGAAAAATTAATCTCTGAAAGTAAAATAAGATAAAGCAATTTGGTTTAAAAAAATAATTACTTCACATTTAAATAAATATATTTCCATGATATAAAAGTAATTTGATCTTAATTATTTAAACAATTTCAGGAGTTGCAAAATTCAATCCAAAGTAATGGAAAAATTTCGTTATATAAACACCCTAGTTTGAAGTTTCCGAGATCTATTTTGGGATGGACCATATAATTAAAATCGTGACTGGAAGATGTATACTGCACCAACTGGCATCTCCTCTCCAAGTGTCCAAACCTCATCAGCGGAAGGATGTTTCACACACGGTGCGAAGTGTACCATACACGTTTATTGTCCTCTGGGATCCTCCAAAATCTTTTGAAGAGAATCACGAGAAAAATGTTGAACTCTTACTCCTATAATATTGAGAAACTATTTCAACTACTAGAAATAAAAGATAGAAACCATTCTGATTTCTTATCGACTTTTTTTTTAAATCTTGAGCAATTTTAAACCTAAATGATGATTCTTTGCAGAATAATTGATAAAAAATAACTAGCAGAAAACCTGGAAATAATCTATAATGTTTAACATTATTATACTTTTTTGCCTTAAATCTTTCCTTAACTCTTCCAAAATCACCAAGTGGTAGCGCGGCTCAATCAGAAAATTGCGTGCACTGCTTCCCAATCAATTTTAAGCAACCTATTATTTACCTCTGCACGAGACGTTAAGTCCTCAAGAACTCACACCTCAGCTTTTAAAAGCTCGATACTTAGCGAGCATTAGTCAACACCCGTGTCTGCCAGTTCAGACGAGCAAATCACTCTCTCTATTTATAATCCTTTAATAAGCATTTCTGGAATGTTGCGTTCGCGAAATTGCGGGTTTCTTCGGTTTGAACAGCTGAACGCCCGCCATCATTTATTCAAGGGAAGCAATCTTGTTCAAAGAAGAATTAGTAAGGAATTAATGTTCAGTGCAGTTATCTCCTCAGTCATCTATTTCCAAGTTAATATGCGGCGATATTTGAGACAGCTGGTCACATGGGCCGCATTCGCTCGCGATCCTAAGTGAACACGATTTCGGTCTGTCACGATAGTTTTCAAAAAAATTTCGGCAAACGTTAATTTTTTAAAAATTTATTTTTCTTATCTTCCAGAAATTACAAACGAGAGGACATTTTTATACAGGAAAAAAAATTCAGTGCAGTATTTATAAAGTATGAAGCATTAAAATATAGAAAATATAATTTCTTTCAAAAAGTATGGATGTCGATATAAAATGACAGGAACATTGATCGAAATATATTAAATAAACTGGAAATTTAATCATCTCATAACATAATTATAATAAACGTTTATGAATTTTCTTTCTTATTATATTTATCATAGCTTAGTTTCGTTCTCAGTCTTTTACGATTTTGTTTTGTTCTCCATATTTTTCATTAAAAAATTTATTTCCATGCATCTTTGTTACACAGAAAGTGCATATTTAAAAACTTTCTTCTTATAATTTTCATCTTTTTAATCGTAAAAATATTTTTAATTAAATATTGTAAATATCGTGTAATTTTGTAAATGCTTTTTTTTCTCAAACACATTACTAAATAGCGCCTTTTATATGGAATACGATAATATGGCCTTTTATATGGAATAATATAAAACGATACTCAGATAAAATGCAGACAAGGCTTACAGAAAACTTTATTTGCAGCAAATAGCAGTACATAAGCAAGAAATCGGCAAAATGATAAAACTAAAAAGTACCACAATAAAAACACAAAACTCTCAGGAAACTCGCAGGAGAGCAGTATCCCAATGAAAGATTTCGCTCATTCTCTATTGATTCTATTTCTAGGATTCTGATAATATCTTTGTCGAATATAGGGGATATTTTCCTAACGAAGTATTTCTGCACTGTTCGTGAGTACATACCCTGTGCTCCTGTTTGAAAAAAAATAGAAGATTCAACGCAAGAAAAATCAGGAAATAGTTTTCTTGACTAGTCATCCATTTATTCACATCAAGCCACTCCTTATTTTTATACAATTTCCGATAAGCAATTCCATATCATGGTTATGAATATTTCTTCAAGACAAAAATTATTTTCTTCATAAACTACTAATTTCACGAGAAACAGGCTGGGTTTCCGCGTGATCATTAAAATGAATTTTTCTCTGCTTTCCCTCGGGAGCTATTTATCTCTCTCACTCACGTGAACGTCTACTTTTCTTGACTGCCAATCAAAACAAGAAATCTTTTCTGCATAACTTTCGAGACAACTGGAATGAGCTGTCATCTAGGATTAAGAAGGGGAACTAATCCCGACAATCTTAAATGATATTGAATGTTCTAAAACGCAGAAACTGAAATTTTAATGGGGCTATTAAAAAGATTTTCGAACATAGTGATCACTTCAATTTTGTTAGCAAATTTGTTGCCAAGATGTCAAATGTTCGCCATATTATCAAGGCTAGAGATCATTGACTCAGAAACCATTCATTGATCATTATTATATGTGTGAAAGCATCTTCCTTACCTGGTGACTTACTGTACATAGAAGCTATGTAACAAATTTCTAACAATATATAGAGTATCTTCAAATTTTAATCTGCAAATTTTAAAGGTAAATCAAACATAAAAAAACAAATCAATTTTACAACACAATATGGCTGGCAAGTGCAAAAGTTTATTAGTATACTACTATGTTTATAAAACGTTTCCTTTATTAATTAATTAAACAGAAGAAAATGACACACCAGATGAAGTTTTAAATCAGTTAATGACAAATAGTAGGGTGCAATTCAAAAAAAATTATGTAGTTCCGACACATATGCAGCTGCGCAAATGCTGGAATTTCAAATTGTAGAGCTTTACTTATTCCAATTAGAGTTCTTTCGAAATACTTAGTACTCATGATTTCCTCAACAAATCACTCTATTAAGAGTGTCACAAATTTTTCTTTAATAAAAAGTTCACCTGTGTTATTTTAATGACCTTAAATGTTTGCTGTTTATACTGTACATGAAGCGCCTTGATGAAGTCAAGTCACATGGAGTCCCAATCTCACGAGAAACATATCTGACAACATTATCTAAACATTTAATAGCATGTAGTTATGTGGTAACTTTCTTGTTTCTTATATAAAATGCATGATACTTGAGAATATGACCTTTGATTTATTTTACGATTTTCAGACTATGCCAGCATCACTAAGTTCTTTTATACATAATGCAACCATTTTGGCAATACTTCTAGTTTGTTTGGCGATAAAACTTGGGAACAGTGAATACGCACAAGTACCAAACAAGCAGTGGACTTTAATATTAATATTATCCCACGCATTTTATTTGTGATGCATGAGAAAATGTTGGATGGATTGATACATGCTAAATAAGAAATTAAAGATGTCACAAAAATATTTAATGAAATATAACAGTATTGCCAAAAAAAAATAATAATGTCTTTATTCCTTAGGTGAAACAACGGGAGGCAAAAATTTAATGTTCACCGAAATAGTGCATAAAAGATACTTTTAAAAAAATTATTAAAATTAAAAAATAATTATTCGGCAACTAAATCCCTATCATAAAAAGGTAATTTTAATATTTTTGTGTGTATGCGTGTGGTAATACTTCTAGAATTTATCAACAAAAAATGTAACATTTTTATCAATTTTATAATCAATTAAAATTTAAATGAAATTTAAAAAACATTTATAATTATTTATGCCCATTTTTCAATATATATTTGGGGCATAATATATATATTTAACTTAAATTGTCTATTTTAAAGAGTTCCAATAAACAAGTTCGCTTTTCTTATCAATAGAACCGAATTATATAAATATTCATTTTTCAGTTTGTTAATATTTTGCTTAGTTCCAATATTGTCACTAGATGATAACTCAAGCAAAAAATTTACCAAATGTCTCTCAAGGTCATTTGCAAATTTTAAGTGTAGGTCAAGCACACGGAAACGAGTACAGTTTGACAATATAATGATTCCAACAGGAGCGAATACAGCGAAAGAGCCCTCCAACAAATGCCAAAAAGGGTAAAACCGAAATGAATATTTTAAAATGAATTATTTTTGAAATCATCGTTCAGCAAATTCCAAAAGAATATTACAAGTATGAACAATTTGATAAGTGAATCGTTAAGAAAGATTTGCCTAAAAACAACAATTAATAAAAATTCGAATTGGTAAAAAAATTGCAGATAGATTTGAAATTGGTATTTTTTATATGATAATGTAGTTGATATTATTCAATTCGGTTATTGTTATAAGTCGATTAATGTTATAAAAATTCTGAAGTCCTGAAGTGACCACATTAAGTGATAGTTATAGCATGACATTAAACTAGCATGGGAAACATAGATGTGAATAAATTTTCATCAGAAACATAGATGTGAATAAATATCTCTGATATATCACGAAATATAAGGAAAATGAATTCGATAATTCCTTTCTCAGAAATGTGAAATTTATAGACATGAAATAAGTTAAATGAAAGTATCTAAATATAGCAATACAAAACGAAGATCATTTTGAAATATCTCTAAATATAACTTACCGCGTCACCAACACATTTAACTCTAAATATTTCTTATTACTTAAATACTTACATAATTACAGTTGATATTACATAATTACTTACCATTTTCTTCAATATTAAATAATAACAGTCATTCGAAAATGGCCGAATTTTGAATAAAGGGTGCAAAATAACAGTTGACAAAAATTATTTATTTGAAATTCATCGCATTGAAAATGAAATGAATCAAACATATTTGTTTATATACAATAAGTTGAATATTTTTTTTCATGGAAGATTTTTGTGACTGGTGCAGAAGTACTATCATCTAGTAAAAAATTTTCGAATGATTAGATATGCGAGTTGGATAAATAAATTTTATTATATGCTTCATAAAGAAAGAAATATACTTGATCGTATGGATTTTTCTCAGTAAGAAATATTGCTTGGGAAAAAAAGGAGCTATTAGTAATGATAAATATCTTTAACGTACGCAGTAAAAGACTTTATCTCTACTAATAATAAAGATGAATATGTGTGTATTAGGGTTTTGAATGCCTGACCGTTTGATCTCTACTACCAAATTTGGCAAATATATACTTAGAGAATCGAAATGGGCATTTCAGATTAATTTTTTTGATTTTCGTTTCCAGTTACCCTCCAAAAATATCATTGTACAAAAATTAATTTTACATCGCTTCAAAAATTAATTTATATATATATATATATATATTGTCTTTTCAATGAAATCAATTTAATAGTTGTACAAAGTTTTTTCTGGATTGTAACAATTTTTAAAAAAGATTTTTTTTAAATCTGATTTCCAACAATATATCATCCCATTGTTGCCCTGAAATTCAAATGATTTTCATTGTTTCATACAATATTAATCACAAAAATTTCTTCCATTGTCGAAAGCTAAAGAAGAAAGATTCTTTTTAATATTTAAGTAATTTACAAGACAAATAAAAAAGTGAACTTACAATATCGGGAATTTAGAAAATGGATGGCCGCACATTTAAGTTTTTAATAGCGCTAGGACTGACCTCCATTAAGTTTTTAATATTATAGGACTGATTTCCATTAGAAGGATTCATGTGCAAAATAAGCAGAACTTTATTAAAACAATTAAAACAACACTACTCTAATATCTGATAATTTGGCGAAACATGGACATTAAACTTTATGTAAACAATTTAAGTGGAATTAAGTCAATTATATTCAATATTAAGTAAATATTAAACAATATTTTAAGTTAAGTGAAAATATTCCAATTATTCTTCTGAGGCGACTACTAACAAATAAAATTCCTAGGATAAAAAAAAATGAATTCCAAAAGAAATAACACTGGCAGAAAAAAGAAAAAATTCTGAAAAATTTAAATAAGTAATTTTTTTATAAAATATTTTCTCCTCGGGAATTAATTTCCTACTATTAGCAGAAACTCCTTTCTCTCTAGACTTTGGCACACTAGTTAATCGATCAATTTTATTTAAATTTTGTCCAAATATATAAAGTACCATTTGGTGTTGAATATAAGAAGAAATTGATTGCAAGATTTCATAATATTTATATTAACTAATTATGAAATGTATACGAATATATTAATTGCTATGAATAATGCAATTTAATTTTTTCCCCCCATAACTTTAATAACAGAATTCTACTCTTCAGCACACTAATCAAATAAGTTTTAAAAACTTTTATTTGGCATTGTTAGGATCAATAATTTTTCAGTAAAATTAAGATATTTTGGGAGTACACATAATAAATATTTACTGCTGTTATACTCAACGGTTACTTAATTGAAACGTTCTAGCTGTATATTCCATCTCATTCTTTTGAAGAAATTAAACAAAATATAGCATTCAAATTATATTCAAAATGAATTAAGCATGTAATTGTAGCAAAATTCTGAATTATAATTTGAGGATTTGACATTTCAAAAAAGGAACGCCTTTATCTAGAAATTCTCTCCTTACTTTTTCTTCCTATATTTAAATTTATTGAGCAGTTAAATCAATATGCTAGTTTTAATAAAATTGTTAGATGAAAATGCTTGATGATAAAATGCGGAATAATTTAAAACTATTTTCATTATAATATCATTAAAATTTATTGGAAAAGATATTAAATCATTCTGTTTTAAATTGAACTTTTTTGTTTCTCAATTAATATGTTAGAACACTAAAATTAAAATTATTAGCTTTTCTATTCAATATATGAAACAATAAATATTTAACCAATTTAATGTAAAGGTTCCTAAAAAATCATAGATTCAAATGATTGTTTACAGTTCTTTTTGATTAGTAGATCAGTTTCTCCAGCTTTTTTTTATAACTGATAAAGAAATTCCTTTTTAAATTTTAAATTAAATTAATCTATAAGAATATAAAAAGCTTACAGTATCTTTGTTTTAAAAGAAAATTTTACCTGAATACAGATATATCAAAGACAAAGGATGGTAAATATGATGAAAAAAAACATTCATTTTTGTTGAAATTATTGAAATCTTATAATATTTATCTAAATTAAAAGACAGAATAGATAAAATGTTAAGAATGAATAAGAGAATTTTGAATTTACAAAGCAAGAAGATATCATTCTACGGTCACCTGCCATTGTCAGCAAAGGATTTTATATACAAAGACATTTGCAAAATGTATCTATTCTTAATGAATCCCCTGAATGGGCTCTCCACCTGTTTGTCTGGTAGGTAGATACAATATGTATTTTTCTTTAGAGGGTCAGCATAATATCAATAATCATGGGTTTCTGAACCCCTTACGATCAATCACAATATTGAATCCCTTAACATGGCATTACCTTTGTTAAGGGTTTAAAATATTCTTCCCTGCCTTTGCAAACAGAGGCTTCCTGAATTTGAGCAGTGTGAATAATGAATATGACTGCCTACAAAACAGACATAACACCTCTCCATGTCCCTGCGACTATAATCTTTACGATTATTCAAACAGTTGGGTGGACATAGACTACAAAACAGACAAAAATGTCAAACGCCAAGTGGAACTGGAATGGAAGGTATAGAAGAATTTCAAAATGCAGTAACATCCAATGAAAGAACACCATTTCCAACTACTTCATAAGCAAGATGCTATAAATTTAAAGAAAGCAAATAATACTTTTGACAAGAAAGAAATTTTTGATACGTTTGCAAAGAGTATCCGCGATCGTATAATGGATTTTATATCCTTCTTAAAGTGAATGTAACAGCATCTTGCTTAAAATATATTAAAATCTAGATGAACGACAGCGATTTTGTTATATCACTTATTATAATTGTAGTAGTATCAAGTTTTGAAAGGAAGGCATTTAAACTTTTCTTTAAACCTTTTTATTCAATAATAATTATTGAATATTATAATCTAATATATAAAAATGAATATTTGTTTGTTTGCACTTTATGCGCTGCCGTACTCTTTATCTGATTGCGATAAAATTTTGCCAACTTATTGTTTGCACGTGCGCGAAGGTTATAGGCATACTACAAGATTGGCATTTATTTTGAACACAATAAAATTCAAAAAATAAATTTAAAGTTCGTTTCTATGATTTAACATTATTTTAAAATTGACAAAAGACAAACAGTAAAAGGCACGTGTCATTCGGGGTTAATTGCACAATATCAAACAGAATAAAGTTATTATCATTGATGCCAATTGATGTAATTGAAATGAATTCGAAAATATTTAGTGCAAGCGCTAATTTTATTCAATATTATTCAGAATTTATCTCATACGTACAAAACAGAATTATTATTATCGTTGCCGATCAAGGCAATTTAAATGTGATGAAAATTTTCCAGTGCAAATAGTAATTTTTTCATTTATTCATTGAATCGCCGAACGATATTTCAATTATGCAAGCGCATATAGTGTTAATTGCTTCGTCAAAAAATATGCCTCCCAAACGTTCTTCAGTTAGTATATCTATAAGTGCAGTACGTAGAAATAAGAAAATTCGAGCTTCCATATTAAAAGAGGAACGGCAAGCGAGCAATGAAGCAGATTGTTTATATATTACAAATTCACTTGCTTCAGAATCTCAAGACTAACATGCGGCAAGAATCGGAAGACAACGTTTATATGCTATTCGATTACGCGTATCAGACTCAGAATACGGCTAGAATATACGGCTAGAAACGAGGCAACTATTTTTAACGGAAAGTCGAATGGGGGACATGTGCTCATTCCACGCATTCCCATTATTCCCAAAGACATGCTTTTTGATTTCAAACGACAGTAGTTCCCCATTTGATTTGCATTTTCGATGTCCATCGACAAGAGATAAGTTCAATCACTTCAAGTGTGCTGACTCTACCTAGAAAATTCATGCTTTTCACATGGCCAATTGTATGTTGGATTCTCATGAGTCGGATAGCCAAAAAATTTGTTTTTGTTGAAGAAAGGAAAAACAAAAAAATTATTGTCAATCCTAGAATAATAAAGTAAAAAAATATTATTCATGTTTCCACTTTATATATCATTTAATTTCAATAAATGTATTCATTTTCGACAAGAAAATAAATATAATTCTTTCTATCATTCCTAATTAATCAAGATAGGTATTTCAAATTTCAAACGATATTTCCAAAATTATTTCTTCTGCGGAAGCAACACGCCGGGTACCAGCTAGTAACTATATTACTATAGTTTTGAATATTATAATATCAGTATTATAACAACAATTATCATATAATTTTATTCAATGATGGGATTTTTGCTTTTTAGCATTCATCATGTAACATTTTATGTCATTCCAGATATAGTCTAGCTTAAGGAATCCAAAATTAAACTTTTCGATTAATCTTTAATAATATTAAGGAAATATATATTTGTCTTGGCCCTCTACAGGTTACACTGTTTGACCTACAGCTACGAAATGTGGCTTATATATCTTGAAAGGTAATAATGGAATTCGGAGTTATTTTTTGAAATTAATTAATTAAAAATATAACTGAATTTGGGCACTTTTCCACGATGACATCCGAATATATAATTGCTGAAAAATGAATTTTGAAACGTTACTAAATTTAAAACATTGTCTATTAAATGTTCCACCAGTGTTAAATCATGCTATTAAGTTATAAATTTAATATCCAACCAATACCAATCTATACCAAATTTCCAAATCGCGCAAATTTTTGCCGATATTTTTTTTTTACCTAAATTCCAATAATAGATTACTTTTTTTCCTAAAAAACAAATTGTTTTGTGTCAGCAATATTTAATCGCTTGATTTTTTTCATTGTCAGAAGCTAAAGAAGAAGGATTCTATTTAATATCTATGTAGCTTACAAAATGATTTTAAAAAATGACGTTAAAATATCGTGAAAGTTGGAAATTAGATGAACCGGGCGTTTACGTTTTTATGACTTGTCTCCATTCGAAGGACTCATGTGCACAATAAACAGAATTTCATTAAAACAATTTGGCTTTAATGTTTGACAAAACATGGACGTGAAACTATATAGGCAGTTTATTTGAGTCTATATCTGGTAAATATAGCTAGTATTTTTAGCTATATAGCTAATAGGAACTCGATGATATTATTAAGAAAGTTGCATATCTAAACGAAAAGTCTTGGATATAATCTTAATAATTTATTGATTGGAATTCAATTTTATTCTAATTTATAGGTAAGAGGAAATTGTTCCCTTCTTATAATGCCATTCGGAGGAGAAACGATCGCCTGTATTTTCCCCATCTTGTTACGTGAGATTTCCGGTATTATCGAGAAATCCTTTACTAAGTAGGAAACGCGCTTCTGTCAATAAGTCAAATAACAAAGGTACTTATTTGAAAGCATCGGTTTGTTAGTCGTACAGCACATCTGTTTGAAGAATCCCCACCAAAATTCTGCATTATGATAGACTACATTGCATCTTCCCCTTCTTTGAATTGTTTAGAAAGAATATCCCAAGATAAGAAAATCCCAAGATCCCTAGTTCTTGAAACCCCACCGCCCTCCTACTCGCTGTTACCAATTGAAAATTCTTGGTTTGAAAGCTTCACCTGTAATTTATATATCAAGATATGATAGAGTAGTTGACTTTTGGTAATAAATCATTTTAACAGGAGGAAATAGTCATGCCAATAAGCAACAAAAGGTCGGGAGAAAATCTTTTAGAAATTCCAAGTATATTGTATAAAACTGTCTTCTTATTGCATTGAATGAAAATTTATGATATTTTCAACGAGCACATGCACGAAAGAGTTTAAACCACGCCTACCATGGGGGAATATGACTCTACTCAGTATACCTTCATATGTATTTAGCAATAAGAAAACAATGAAAATAACCGTTAACTTCTTAGAAAAAATAATTTACAGATGTGACTGTTCAATAAATGTGTTAGATAAACAATTATAATTTTTTTTAAGTGGAAATTGTAAAGGAAATGGAATCAGATGAAATATTTTGATATTTCTATTGACAAAACTAAAATTTAAATAACATTTTTCTGCGATGAAAAATTCAAATAGGGATTTGAAAACAAATTATAAATCATATTTAAGATGACATATAGTAATTATAGGTATAAAATTTATTTTGACTAATCCAACTATTTTTTTTCCAGAATGTGACTCATATGTTCAGACGAGTAACGAAGATTCGAATTTTGAATCTACATATTTCAGCAACAATCGTATGATGAGCTGAAGAACATATTTTTTTATTATTTACTTTTCGATCATATTTTCTTTGATATAGGAGAAACGTAATAAAGCTTTTAGATACGTTTTATTAGTTGTTGTTCTTTGTCTTATTTACCCCATATAATTTTCTGCTTACTTCAGAATTGTTTTTTAACTATTATAATGATTTATTTAGTATATACAGCATATTTTGTTTTCCCTTACATTATTTTTCCCAATAATAATACATTTTTTCAACTTTTTTATTTATATTTTATAAAATAGTGGAGAAATCGTTGCAAAATTTTTAAATATGTAAATTTTACATTATGTTTGTTTGATAAATTCAAAATATATTTATTTCCGAATATACAAGTTTTGTTGACCTAAAAAGTTTCTTTGTTATGTTTATTCCTTTTTTTTTCCTCCTGCCCCTTAATAATTGTTACAATTTTTCATAATTATGATTAATTTTACCATACAGATTTAATTTTTTATTTGCTTGAAGTATACAATTCTTAGAATTAATTCCAAAGTTTTTTTCTGAATTATGTAGTTTAATGACATCCTTTATTAGCAACGTTGGTTGGAATTTTTATGTCATAATTGTAAGAAAATATTTGACATAAATGAAATAATAACGAAAGCTTAAATTGCTTTGTTGCATTTCAAACTAAAGAAAATATTTATAGAAATGTTTATGGCTAGTTTTATTATTTTTTTTTTCCAAATGAAACACAATTAAATGGCATTCCAATCTTGAAAACTTTTTCTTATTAATTATCTTTTAAGACAAAAAGTCTTAAAAGATTATTTTAAATAAGTTTTAATTTTAATTAAGTTCCTACCCTACACTAAATAACTCTTATATAAAAATTTAATTAGTGCACAAAAATTTATTTTATACCGTTTCATAATCTAAAAGTAGCCTTTTTAATGATACCAATTTAATAGTCGTGCAAATTTGCCCATTATTTTATCAATTTTTTTAAAGAAATATTATCCCGCAACTTCTTCCTCACCATCTAAGTACCAGTGCAAGTTTGGGTCCTTGGAATTTCAATTACACTTGTAGATAAATAGCTAATGCTGACAGTATAGTTCTAACCATAATCGAAAGATGCCACTATTTAAAAAAAAAAGTCTTTAGGATTCTATTGATTTATTTAATGAAATGCAATTTGTTGGCGAGTTTCTTGATTCTCTATATTAGAAAATTTATTTAAAGTGATTAATTTGAATTATGTATAAATTTCATTCTGAAAATAATTGTCCTTACCAATTTCTCCTTTTGCTATGATAAAAATAATATTTATCTATCTAATATGAATTAGAAAAGAAATCGATGTAATTGGCTGCTACTTTGCTCACAATTCCACGCCATGTTAAAAACTTAGTTTTTAAGTGCAGGGCCCCAATAGAAACAACTTATCAAACAGATTAGATTCAGCTCTTTTTGCATGCCGGTTTTCCCCCCTTCCTTTTTTGCTAATTGCTTTACAGAACAATTTATTTAATTCTTCATAATCTAATTAAACAGAGAGCACACATTTTCGATTTAACATGCTTCAAAAACCTTATATAGTATTTTTTTTCTTCTTCAAAACATTCAACTGTTAAATAAATTTCATACTAAAAGATACTATTTTTTAATGAAAGTGCACTTTGAAAATATCGCACTTCTTCACTCATTACTTAATGTAGTATAGATATCGAATGAATCACGTGGAATAAGTATATCGGAATTTCTAATTATTATACAAGTATATGTAGAGCATCATTTTATATGAAATCGGCAACATTCTACACATTTGCAGTCGGATAATTTCAATGTCATAGATAGGTGCTAATCTATACGAAACTTGCACCCAGGGGTAAATGATCATTCTTAAATATTACAATTCATTGGAATCATTTGCATAGTTTTAGTTTTCTTTTTTCGAATGCAATTTCTCCATATATAAAGAGACAAATACACATATTGTACATGTAATGTGACAATACTGGCTACTCCTCCACGTTTAATAAAGGCATTCTGATTAACTCTAATTGTCCGTACCGCCACGACAAGAACTCAGAATATAGGAAACATGGGACTCTCAGGAATGAGACTCAGTTTCGTTTAGTTAAGTTAGCGTCCCGTTTTAAAAGCAATTCTAGGACTATTTTGGGACGTACCTCATAATTTTGAACCGCGGTCAGATGACGAGGACAGCACTTGAGCTACCTTCCCCCCCTCTCCACACCACATCACACCAAAGGGAGGAATGAGACTCTTAGTTTATGGGTGGCTGAAATATGTGTGAGTCCTAAGGATAATCACCGGCCATGGTACAACACGTCCCGTTATCAATAGGGGGAAGGCGGACCCTACCATTTCTGTACCCACTAGGGTGTCGAGAACCGATCACCATACCGGAAAATGCTCATCCTCATTTTGGAGGGGCGCCCCGGTTTAGGATATATGTAATGTAAGAAGAATTTTTATGACATTACTTGAATTCCTAAAAATAAGGGATATTTATACTTCTGAAAATAGAAGAAAACTACGAAATATTTATAGGAAAAGACAGTGTCAATAAAGCTATATCTGAAATATTAAAAAGATTTTAATCTAAATGAGCTATTTTACTAAAACGTTTTAGAATATTTCACTAATGCAGAGCTTTATTCTCTTGGGATTTCATAAAATAAATCCTACTATATGAAAAAAAAATCTTATCGCAATTTTCAACAGCAACTACAAAAAACATTCATCACAAAAGAAAAAGAAAAACCAACATCTTCCTGAATAAATATGCAGAACCACCATCAATCTACAGATACTCTACCCCATCCCCCTCCACACAGGGATGTCACTACTAATTTCAAGCGACACATTAAGAAATATTACAATCTAACGGGAATAACATAGGTGACTACAAAGACCGGCAAACACCCAGATGAGAAGGTAGACTACTTTTCAGTGATTCTAAGTACGGTTGATTGAGCAGTTTATACACCCGGCGTGTGATAATAACAGGGTTAGTACGCTTATTTAAACGATAGGAAATCGAATGCTAACGATTCCCTGATTATACAGCCCCGGGGATAAGCCGAGAATGAAGATTTGGTGCCTGTCGCGTATGTTGCGTAATTATATTCCTTTGGTGGAACATGTATTGGTTTTATATTCGCCGAGGGTCAATACTATGTTCAGCAGCGAATTCTTAAAATGAGAAAGATGTATTCGAGGACTCTTTGAGGTAAATTACAGAAAATCACTTCCTAGGGGGAATTTTGGCTGATAAATGATAAGTTTCGGCACCATTGAATAAACATGGAACTGTTGGAGTGGCTTAGGGTAGATCAAATATTATTTCATCTGGATTTATTCTGTTGAAAAAAAGAAAGGAAAAAAGTATAAAAGATGAAATAGTACTAGTCTTTATGTTCATAAAAAATTCCACAAATTTAATTGCAGCCATACATTAGTTTCTGAGTTCTTGAATTATTTTCCAGACTTTTAAGCTTAATGTATACAAAAGATTCTTAATATACCAAAGAGCACTGGTATCTTTTATTTAAGTTGAAATTATTCTAAATGAAGAAAGAATTTTAAGCAAACATTTATCTCTATGTTAAAAAATTTTATATTCTTTCTAAGTTTCTCATAAGTTACCTATAAAAAAAATTAAATTTATCTAAATTTAATATTATTGTATTTTAAAAATATATACAATAAAAGTATTGCATTATATTAAATTTATCTAAATTTATGTTATTGTAATTCATATTCTTTCAATGTTTCTTATATGTTACCTATAAAAAAATAAATTTATCTAAATTTAATATTATTAGTTTTATATTAAAGAATTATATAGATTTCTTTTACTCCAAGAAATTCCTTCTTGAATACATTTAACTGTGGATTCGACCATAAGTAAGACCGGGAGTTTGAACAGTCCAAAACTATGGATTAACTCCACAATTCTTTTCATAGGATTCTTAGACATTAATGAGCAAATAATATTAAGAAAGTAATCTTGATTTGAAATAGTGAATTAAAAGTTTCCAAATTGAATTCACATTTATTGAAATTTTGGAATGCATGCAACACAAAATTACAAACAAGACTTGTAGAAATAAGACATGCCAAACTTTACTAATATATGAACCAGCATTTTATTCTGGAAAATATATAATAAAATTATATAATAATAATAATCAGCAAAATAGCAAAAAGGAATCCATGTAGTAAATTATAAATTTAGGATAAAAGGGAAGACAAAAAAAAAAACTCATTTTGTTCAAATTCCTTTAATTCTAATACTTAATGCTTCCTCTTCCCGTCTTTTTGATTCGTAGAATATATTTTTTGTTATTTCCTAGTGAAAAATAACATGGAGAGTCATCTGAATTTCGACACGTCAAGCATTTTCATTAACATAAAGAAAGTAATTTATTTCAAATTACATGCTAATTCATTTCTGAGAAAAAAGTAATTTTGTTTATTTAAATTATTAAGAGTATTGTTAATGCTATTTAAGTATTCAATTTCGTTCTGAGCTTTCAAATTTCTATTAAATACATCAATTTTGTTGTCTTATCTTTGTTAAAAAATTTTTTTAAATATAAAAAGTTACAAATATAAAAATTCTTCA
Organism: Argiope bruennichi; assembly: GCF_947563725.1. NCBI lineage: Eukaryota > Metazoa > Arthropoda > Arachnida > Araneae > Araneidae > Argiope > Argiope bruennichi. The sequence goes on from NC_079152.1 coordinate 85,357,933, forward strand.
CATGTTTCGGCTTGTGCAACCAAAAACTATTTTTCTTCAGGAAAACTCTAGGGAAAGCTACTTATTAAGAAAATTTTACACCATGGTGGCCCTCCTCAGCATTTTAAAACCCTTCAAGGGGCTTAACAATATGCATTGTTAACGGAAGTTAGCCGTTTCAATTCATTCAACACCTATCTTCAGGAAAAAGGGGAAGAGATTCTTTTGTTATTGAACTGGTTATCCAGAATTCTTAGAAGCAATAAATAAGGGGGTTTCAGAAAATGTCACTTTAAATTAAGGGGTTGGCGAATTTTATAAATTTCTCCGAACGTTACTTTTAAGGTGTAGTGACCCTAATTCATCCAATCAGAGCTCTGTTGATATCCATTGGTCTTTTCCTATTTTGTACCCTTCAGAAACATTTCAGAACATGAAGCTCCTTCAACAGAGGTTCATCTTCCTTACTTTGAAAATGTGTTTTACCAAGCAGGGAATGGAGAAATTTCATTTAATGGAAGCTATAGTCTAAAGAAAAAGAATATATTGCTGGAGATGAAGAAATATGGCAAGAAGATTTTTGAACTGAAAAGAAAATCTTTAAACTATATTTGCTAAAAAGATTTTTCATTATAAAGAGGCCAAAAGCAAAATGTAAATATTTGTAATATGCAAATTATTTTTCACAACAACGAATCTCTGGACATTAAGGTAAGTTCTTCGAAATTATTTTCTGAATTTATTTTCATATTATATGGGTAGTATTATATTTCATATTAATGCTACAATTTAATAAGTTATTAAATTGTATTTCATTTTTTCTATATTTAATATTATCAAATAATAAAAAGTTATTTCTGACATTAAGGGAACATATTATTATGTATTATAATCTAAATAAAGTTTAATTCAATTGTAGTTTTTTCGCTATAGAAACTTAATTTACTACAAACATTTTTGTAAATACCATAAAGCGCAAAGAAGATTTTAGAAAAAACTTCGCAAAAATTAAATTGTGATTTTTATTTATTTTCATTTTCTAGAAGCTGCATTTCCATATTTAGAAAATATTTTATTTTTAGTACTGCTATTTCTTTTCGAATGAATGTACATCTGAAAGAAAAACTCTGAGATATTATTTACTTCTAAAAATCGCTATTCGCAATGTTTTTATTTATATTATTCTTAAAAAATGATTTTTTTTACACAAATTATATTATTAACATTAATGTTTTGTAAAATCGTTTGCTGCAATTAATATTCTCAATGCAAATAAAAATAAATTACAAACGATGGTAAATATCTAAAGTATAAAATGCATAAAGGAAAAATGCTTTTATTTATGTTCATGCTACTTTTAAATATATTTTTACTTTACTGCATATAATATTTACACCGCATATTCGCCATATGATATAACTGTTACCTTTTGTCATGTTTTAAGTATGCTATATTTCAACTTTCTCTATCAAATGCTGAAATATAATGAAATTTTTGTTAAAGATTTCGTGACAATTAAAAAGTTATAATATTTTTATTAATAAAAGGCATGAAAATACTTTTATTCCAAGAAGTACAGGCTTTCAGTAAATGCTAAATAAATTTATTGAAAAAAATGTATATTATGTATATCAAATTGAAAATCTATATAAAATTTAGCCTACAACTGCTATTTAGATATAGTAATAATATTAATAAATAATTGAATGTATCTTAAAAATATAATTCCAAAATGTGTGTCAAATTTATTTGATTTAAAACTATAATTTAAAATTAATAAAGCAAATTATATAGTTATAGGATTTGCATAAATGTCTTAAGAATTTAAAAAGAATGAATACCATTTATTGAATCAAAACCCACGCGATTAAAATGGAGAGAAGTAATGGTTCAATTCTATTTTAATACAGGAAAATAAAATATTTGACGCCTCCTCATATTTATATTTTGTTATATATTTAAGGCACATGTTTGAGGACCAACATTAAAAGTCAATCATGTTATATGCTTCGTCTATTTAACATTTCCGTTACTTGGCATTTTATTCGTATGACGTTCCACCATGTGAAAATTACGTTGGGATATTAAAAAGAAATTCCATATGTATGAGCCGTTCTAAAAATGTTAATACTTTTCAGGGCCAAATCAAAGGAAGTGACCGCCGAACAATATTACCTTTTTTCAAGTAGTCGTAAAACAGAATAGCAAATGCGCCGCATAGTTTCTGCTGCATTCCATTTAAGTTCTTGGTTATGCTTCCTATTCAATTCTAGCTTTATGTCTGTAAATGAAACAGTTGTAGCGTTATCACAAGCATATCTACACGAATTCTAACGTTCGCTTCATTTTCTTGTTTTGAATCAACTTTCTAGAGAAGCACTCAAAGTAAAATGCGTGCTTGATTGAGAAAGAAACTCGTGCAACTGTTGCGATGAATGCATGAAAACGGGGTCGTAATACCGAGCAGTTTACGACTAAAAGAAACTAAATTAAGCGTATAATGATAGTTTACATTAAGAGTAAGTGAGAAGTGCTTTGTACGCTTCGTGCTTCTTAATACAAGTGAGTTGCGAAACGCAGAGGCAAGTTCAAATGACAATAACTGGAAAATGTGAAACTCGTGAAGAGTGGGTTCTTTGTTGGGAAGCATTTCATATTCCAGCTTTGTTCGAAAATAAAATGTGGATCAAGTTTAAAAGTAATAATAGAAAGAATATTTTACAGTATGCCTTTTTAAGTCTTTTTTATATTAGTGTTTTCCTTGCGAATATGGAAAAAATTTCATTCATTTGCTGATAACATAATATTTTGCTGATGAATTTAAAGCCGAAAATAAAGATGGATCTAAAGAAATAAAAAAAATAACTAAAAGCAAATTTAGTTAAAAATAACCATTTAATGAATTTTAATACAATCTCTCAGTCATTTATGTTTTCAGATATTGAAAAAAAACTGAAGGAAAATGAGCCTATGAATATTTTCTCCTCTTCTTCAGTTGGTTGTGATCAAGAGTTTTATGATATGATCTGATTTGAGGTTTTATGGCACAAAAACCAATATAAAGTTTATACTGCGCTGAACAAGTTTGTTTAAAGTTTAACAAAAAAAAAGGCAGTTTCTATTAAAATGATGCAAAAATGATCATGGAAAAATGATGATAAATTGAAAAAAGCCATAACATAATTATGATAGTGATCCCCAGTTTCAAAAAACCTACTTTAGAGTAACGATTAAAAATACATTTTAAGAGAAATCCATTAATTTAAACTAATGCATTAACTGCATCTGAAAAAATTAAGATATCTCGCGGAAAAACTTTTCTGGTTTCTTATAAATGCATGTTATTTTTTGGCATGGGGGATTCAAATGTACCAGTTGTGTTAAAAAAATTTCAGACTTCAGAGGGGCATTGAATTAAATCCATTTAATACTAAAGGATCTCAAGAATGATATTGAGTCTCAAATTAAAATCACATATGCGATTTTCAGAAATGAATCTGGAATATAAAAACATGAGAAATGTGTCATCAGGAAACAATTATAATGGCACAAGCAAACTAATTTATAAGTGCTTTGTGTTTAATGCTTATTCGCCAGGTCTTATTAGTTTAACAAAACTGATATCAATAATAGTGAGAAATAAAACTTTTTTATTCATAAAGGCAAAAGAAAGAAAATATGGAAAAAAGCGACTACTTTTTATCATATTGAACCAGAATAAAAATATTTGTAAAAAAGCTTTACTTTCTAATAAAATCAAAAATAATTAACACTAAGGTAACTCAAGAGAAATTTTCAGAGAGAAAACTAAATATCAGTTGATTAATAATTTTTCCTCAGAGTAATCCTCGGTAATCCGGAGTAATAATAATCCTAGAAAAACGAATAGATTAATACAGATATTTCCTTTTATTTCAAAATTTATGTCATAGTTTCGATTACAATGAAAAAATTCTGTAGCATTATTTTCTTTCTTCCTCAAACTACAAATGAAATAATAAAGCAATAATTTTATTTAGAAGAGTAGTAATTATGTTCAGTAAAGCTGGGGGAAAGGATTTATAATTTTGAGTAAAAAAATGTAGATTAATCCTAATTAATTTTTGAAAATAGCAGCACACTCAAGTGGAACATTGCCCACTATCTATACATTCGATTATGCTCTGCAAAAATGAGGTTTTAAATTATAGGAAAATGTCTTTCAATTAATGAATATCAACTTATATTATTTCTCATCTATCGTTATGTAGATTAAAAACCTCCAAAACCTGCAAATTCACTATTCATTTTTCGACAACGAAACGAAATTTTTTGCAGACGATAAAAATATGACGTCGTGTAATTTATTCTTCTTCAAATATTAATTTCAATAACTTGAAATTATTTTCATGGTACAATCTGTTTTAGAAGTCCTACATTTTAAGAATTCTTACTTTTCTGTATGTAAAGTACAGTCCCCTTAAAGCTAATTTGAATCGGAACTTATCAAAGAAGTATATTGTGTGTAGTTGAGAATTCTAAAAAAAATATTACAATCGTAAAGCATAAAAAAATTAACATACAGGGGAAGAATCTCTTATTATATGTTAAAAATTACTCTGTAAAAGTTATTTTTATTTCCAATTAAGTATATTATTATAATTCATAACCTCCAGAACAAAATATTGTCGTTAATTTTATGTAGCGTATTAATTATTAACAACTGGATTAATTGAGCATGACAAAATCATTAGTTTTAAATCCTTAATTTGCTCAAAATATAAAATAAAGACTCGATTGTCATACGCATTATATATTAAAATGAATTCATTATATGTGTTCTCTATTTAAGTGGTTAAATAGAAGACGACTGTTCGTGGAATAGCGTGAAATCTTTCTGATTAACAAATCTAATCTGTCTTAGTAGACGAATAAAAATAGCCACTCGTCTATTTTACGATCTTTGTCGGCATCAAAGAGACCGCCCATTGTATAATATTCCAGTCTCCGTATAAAAGACCGTGAAACAGCATATCTTTACTGAAGATAATGAGAGAAATAAATAATGATGAATCACAAGAACAGTTGTCTTCTCTTTCTATAGTTTGATAACTTGATTTAAGCTTTTCTTTTACTAAGAGATTGTGTATCCGATTTGCGCACATGTTGTATTAATGAAATTAGGGGTACGTGATTTTCTATTAAGCAAAAGATCAGATTGAATAATAAGGTTTTATTTTGCGTTCATTTGAGAAAACGATACATAAAAGCAGAATATTTTTTCACTTTTACAAAACTAGGTTATAATTGCTTTGCTTAATAAATTGGAAAAACTAATAATATAAAAAGTTGTCAATACGTAAATTGCTCTCCAATTATCTTTCATATATGTTGTTGACATTCAAAGACATATAATTATCTTTCATATATAATTTTGTTGAAAAGTATTTGATCTCATTCGAAGAATATTTTATTTAAAAATTAAATTAATATAACTGAACATGAGTATTTATGAGTGTAAATATTAAATATTTATGGAATTAAGTAACAAATTCATTTTTTCTACCCAAAATAATTGTAAATGAAATGCAAATTTTAAGTGTTTGAATCCCATTTGAGAATTATTTTTAATTAAAACTAAATGGTAGGAATTTCTCAATATTCTCTCGATGCTCGCTAATAAGTATGTTTTCTCCTCTTCCTTTGACATAAAATTCTCAGCCTTAAACACTACGAGAACTGAGTTTTTTATTATCAGAGTTCCGCATATGATAGATTTTGCTCCGTAGCAAGGAAAACAGAATATACAATTTGGGAGACCTTTGTTTTGGCAGATTGAAATAAAAATTTCACAAAGAACTGAAATTTTGCCAAGAAGATTATATAACAAATTCCAATTATTTAAGTCTTTGCAGTTTCAAATTATTGATTTCACATGCATGCAAAAGTACAGATCGATAGGCAGTTAACCTCTATGCGGATTTCATTCAAAATTTGATGACACTTCAGATGCTAAATCTGTGTGTGAAATTTTAATTACCTTTACATTTTGTAATTGCATTCACCTGTTCTCGGGCAACCAAATAGACTTTCTGTGAAGGGATTTGTTGAATGTTTGATAGAAATCGACAAGTTTGGTACAGTAAATTTCCTCCAACTTAGAATATTTTTGAATCATCTTGTTCACATACAGACGGAAGGATATAAGTTTTTAAAAAATTTATATAGTTCAAAAACATGTAACTTCATCAAAATCTCGAGTTTGAGTTATTTGATTATTACAATTCTTCCTCTATGTATGAGAAAAACCTCTCTGTCTCTGCATGTATGAAACTCAGATATGTATAGATCATAGGTACTCACATTTGCTACAGCAACCCTTCCCCGAACAGTTGGAGCAATTCTAAGCGAATTTTTTCTTATTGGACGATTAAAATACCATAGTAAATTCTTACCAATCAAGTATCAGAAGAGATGAAGCAGGGAATGGTGAGTAGTCATTCAGTATTCGTAATAAATGGGTCCTTGAAACAAAATTCGATCAATTGGCTATTTTGATGGAACTTCGTACATATATTTCTCATTGACAGAGTAAAATTATTAAGGTGGGGGATGAATCGAATTTAACTGATGCCCATTCAGTCAACTGAGATAAATAATTTAAATGCAAGTAACAAATAGGCCAACTGTATGGTAATTTAATACTGCTGGAACTATTTCAATGAAAATTAATACACACATGACAGTCCCATAACAAACACTGTTCTGAATACGTGATTTAACAATATACTATTCCTGCTTTGTATCTTAAAAATGCATCTGTTTTCTTTAATAAGGTGCTCGGTGGATTCCAAAACTAACCGGCGTGGATATAGAAGTGACAACAGATATTCTTTCGAATTAAAAAATCTTTAACAGTAGGCACCGCACTTTTAGCGTTCCATTTGCATTCACATAATAATATGTTTTAGCTATTTTAATTTTTGATGCATTTTTTTTTCTTACATTTTTATATTCTTAGAATATTTGATAATTGATCATTGACTTCACGCTATTGAATCTCAAAAAACTGTGAAAACTCTTTCTTCAAAACTATTTAAAATATTGGGAGTTATCGTATAATAGATTTCAGTTAAAAATGTTTAATCTAGGACTTCTTCTTTTGACTGAAGTAGAATTTTTAAGTAATATTTAGAAGTCTTCCTTTAATTTTATGAAAATAACGGTCTATTAGAACATTTACAACATCCATGAAAAAATATGACACATCGATACGAGGACATTTATTTTTACGATCACTATTATATAATTTTATCAATACAATATAAAACAAAACTTAAGGTTAAAACTTATCAAATAGTAAAACATATTGTAATAATAAACGTGTCATTTGAATTATCAATAAATGAATATCTTGGTTCCTTTTAAAAAAAGAATTATCATAAAATGGTAAAAAAATTGACTTAAACTTGTTCGATCAAAATATTTTTTAATAATTTTATTGACTTTCTTTCAGATTTGAACTAGACAATTCTGATAATTATATTTTCGACAATTTTAAATAATTATTCAAGAAAGCTTGCAAACTTTATGCAAATTAAATTTAAAAAATTCTTTTCAACATTAATTTTTAAACATAAATTACTTTCCAAATTTCCACGCTGTTATCAATTTTCTGGGGAAAAAAGCAAGCTACGTTATAAATAGAAAAATAACATTCCAGTAATATTTATAAAGATTTGTTCCATCTTGGTAAAATATAACATATTACAGCAATTTTTAAAAATAAACAAAAAAAATTCACAAAAACAGAGGGATTTAAGAATAAAATTATGATTTCTACTGTTTCATAACTCTTATTTTACCTTTCCATCACTCGTTAAATTGATTTTGATATATTGAACGATTTAGATTTAATTACCTTTTCTGTTTTAGTAACTTAAATTATGAGGTCATTAGGATTTTACAGCTTGTTCACGAAATAATAAAGTTGCTCTGATGTGTCCTTTATTAAAAAGAGTCCCGAAATACTAATAAGTCATTGGAAATGATATCGATACGATTATTTTTTGGAACATAAGCAAACGATAAAAAAATATATTTGTGATATTTTAAATTAATAATTTTGTTAGAAGAAGTTAGCAACAGTAAAAATTACTGAATTTATATTTCGTTTCAGCTGGCTTTTAATCAAATACAAGAAAGAAGAATCTGCACTTTATTATTAAAGTATGTATATCTAATATTTCTTTTTTAAAAAGCCGAAAACATTTCTTCTTTAATATAAATTTTTCATGTATAATTACTTTAAATATTTAATATCATTTTTTTCTTGTGTTTTCGTTTTTATCAGATCAAAGTCACTCAATTGTCTGAAACGGTATTATAAATAAATTTCAGAACTAAAAAGAATCTTTTTTAAATGAAATTTTAATTTCCAGAAGTCTATTTATTTTGCTTGTTTAAAACAGCTATGAATTAAAAATTGCAATAAATTTTGGATATTCCCTTCATATTAAAAAAAACAACAATAAAAGATGTTTCGTGGTGAAAAACGCTTTAGCTTAATGGTAAAAACGCCAGAATTCTTATCTTTTATTTATTTAATAAGTTAAAAGAAAAGAAAACGGAGCAATCTTTGATCTCAAACATTTTCTTTCCTAGTTCTGATTGGATTGAGAACAAATCAACAATACGATTATAAACAGATACGTCTGTCAGAAAAGCATTAACTCCTCCAAACCTAATAACAATAAATAAAGGTAACCTAAAAAATCACCACCGGTTTCTCTCCTTTTACAGATATAGAGATATCTGCACATAAACTTCAATAAAGAGAAGAACCGGTCAGAGAACGCGAAATATTCTACTCATTATCAAGTTTCTCTCAATCCCTTCGAGTTAAAACCAAATTCTGAGGGGGACCTTATCTTCGATTCAGATCTGTGATAGGGCAAATATTAAGTGAGTGCTTGTACAATGAATAGAAAAAGCTTATGATTGCAATCTCCGAAAACATGCAGGCTGGCGCTTGTTTACAAATTCTCTTCCTGTTAGAGATCAAAAACGTGCCGATTCCTTTTTTATTTGCTTGTGTGTATTAGAATAGAATAAGCAAGGAAAATCTAGCTATTATTATTTTTTTTCTTGGCTAATTCAACAGGAATTTGAAAAACAGATTGTTTAATTTTGTGGAATTGGTATTGAAGGAAAAATGATTCGCTGTAGATAATAACCTTGAGCGCGATGTTGCAATTAATAGTTCTGAGAGAATAATTCCAAAAATAAACGGATTTGTATTTATGCTGGGGTTTTTTTTTTCTCTTGGTTGTTAAGTTTGAGGGATACCAGCTTATCATTACTTATAGCTAAAAATTTGAACATATTTTGCAGGGGCATGAATTAGTGTACCATTTTGATAAGGCAACTAAAATGAAATCTAACCTCATAAAATATTTTATAATGAAATATTTTAACATCTATAATGTTTATGCCTTCTGTCTTTAAGTAAATTTTGACATTTATTCTTATTAATTACATTGATATCAATATGTAACTACTCCTTTTAAAATTGGTTAACAATTTCCCGATTGCATTCATTAATTTTTACCCTTATGCGGACCAGAAGAATCACTTGTTCTTAGTTTCCTTCTCAAAGAAATATTTGGCAAATTTCAAATTTTGTTAAACATTAATCACGTTTCCTAGAGAGATTTTTGTTTGCTTATTGAATGAATAAAATTCAGTACATTGCAATAAGAAAACAAAATTTCAAGTTAAAATATTTTTATATATTACATATAAAAGATAATGATTATGCGTGTACGTGTATGCGCGCGTGCGTAAGGCATATCTCGCAGTTTCAGTCATCATGTTTCCCACATAATGATGATTAAATACATCTTTTGATCTGAAATCTGACATTTAATTCTGAAAATTTTCATTTCTTATGTTGTGTTATTTTACAGGATTTTCCTCACATATTTGCTTATAATATTTTTAATGATTACAGGGGGGGGGAGTTATACATCATATATGAGAACAAATAATTGCCATTCAAAGGAAATTTGTTTTCTAGCATAAGTTGCTAAAGTTTGATAATTTCTTTTAAAAAAATAGTGTCATTTTTTAAAATATAGTGAATTTTTCATTTTACTGTAAGATCTTTAAAATCTCATTTTTTAATACATTTTTGTTAAAAATATTCGTAATTGCAAAAGTAGCGGTAATTTTTTTTATCAAAATCTTCGATTTGAATAAGTAAACACATTTTTAACCTATTTGACTCCCAAAACTAACACATACTATATATCAAAACACGCAGGTTCGGATTTGTTGTCTTTTCAGATTAGGAAATTCCTCTCTTAGTTGTACAACTTTTCTGAACAACTTCAAAATCTGTAAGTCAAGAAAATGGTAGTCAGATATTTTTTTGAAATATACATTAGCTTGCCCTTCCCTATTATCGAAACTCAACCTTGCTACACAAATAAGATGTCAACAAAAATAAATAACGGACGCCAAAGAAGTGTTTTAGACAAACTCGCCAAAACCTTAAGTCAACAAGAAGCTGTTTCCTGCCATTTTTACCCAATGTACACAGATGAACATCCATGGGGAAGGGGAAAGGGAATAATGAAATCGACAAAGAAATGTTTGTGTTTGACAAGTAAAACACTCCCATGTTTTTGCACTGCCTTTCATAATCGCCAAATCTATGAGAAGCGATACGTGCAATTTGTCGCCAACATGCGATTATAGCAACTCAAACATTGGATATGATGTGCTATATCACGATGGATTTTCGATTATCTTTCCGGAGGTGGAAAACATACTGAATAATTGCTTAGGCAAAAATAAATAAAATTTGTAATACATTTTTCTTCTTATTGTATAAACTATATTAACATTTTTTGTATGATTATGCTAATGAAGATTTACTTAAAATCAAGTTTTTAGTGCATGTCTCCCAATTTATATTTTGCAAACACAATATTAGAAAAATTGGAGTATCAACACTATTAAGTCACTATTTCAGTCATCAGAAATGAAAAAAAATTATATCAAACAAAAAAAATTTAAATATAGATTTACTAAGGAAAGAATATGTACATTATCTTGGATTATACAGCGATCATTTATTGAAGAAATTGCGTGATATTTATCGTGCGATGCGATATATTTTATAATTGAGAATTATCTGCATGATCATCCACCATACAATCTAAATATAAAATCTGTGCTGAAAGAAATTTTTAAAGTTTTGAAATCATGCTTTTGCCATACAACATTAACATATATATACTTTAATTGTTGCGCTCAAATGTAGCACTTCTAAATAGAGCAAAATAAAATATTGTTTCTTTTAATTTCTAAAACTACACTTAACACAATTTAGTATTGAAGAAATTTTTTTAACTGTTTTTAAATGGAAATTCTAATCAAAAGATAGTAAATAAATTTTGATTAAAAACGTTCATCGCTACAATATTAAATACTGTTTATAATTCAATAAAATTTAAAATTCACTAATTTATTGATTTTTTGTGAGATTTATTCTTTCAACTAAGAATCATTTGCTGTTTAATATTTTTCTGATTTTAAATGTCTGACACAGAAGAGCAATTCAAAATTTTAAAATTAGTCAGCTTCCTTTGTTTTATTCTTAACGAACAATAAGAAATAATATGAATAAAAACTATTATTATTTAAGTCATTTAATTAATTTTCTTTCTGTTTCCAATAAAAATGGAAGCAGGTCATATCAGGATTTTTACTACCACATTAATGTTGACTAATAATTAAAAAATAGAAATTCATAAATATTTTCACAAATACAAATAGACTATAAGATCTTGAATGAACTATTAATATAGCATTCTGCATTTCAATAAGAACCGCCTCTACATAATATATATCCTTTTTTTAATAATTGATGTTAGATATTTTTAACAAAAATATACATAATATTTATATATCTATATATATATTATAACTATATATATATTATAACTATAACTATATATATAATATATATATAAAAATATACATAACATAACATAATACATTAAAAATATATTGAAAATATACATAAACGCCAAAATGTAAATGAGATTTCATATTGAGGTTTAATGAGATACGTTTTAGTAAATCTGATATTTTTACTTTGGAAATGATTAAATATACTGCATGGCTGTAGTTTTATGTTAATCTATATAACTAAAGCGGAATAAGCATCTTAGAAAAGCGGTTTTAAATAAGCAGGGGATAATCAAACTTTCATTCTCTTCCAACACATTTGAGCATCCACAGTCAAACTCACACCATACATGCTCAAAGTTATTCTATTTAGTGTAATAGATAAAGAAATAAATTTGAAAGTAATCGACGCATAATATGTGAAGTAAAAAATATTTGATTTTTTTTTTTTTTTGGTAATTTTATTTAAAATGTCGTACAGTTATTTTATTTGTACGATTAAGTTAAATAGATTTATATCCAGTTAAAACCAAATTAATTCACATCACAATTATGACTTCCTGTACCAGTTATAAACATCATTATATGCGCTTTATTTATCTTTTCTTCTAAAAAAATATTCATTAAATAATTTTTACTTTTAAATGAATATTAATTAGAGAAAAATATTTTCTAAATATAAAATACATCTCTCAATAGTTTTTACCACATTCATAATATAATTATAAAAATCTCTAACTTTAAATAACAGAAAGAAAATTGAAAGGCGATAAATATTAAAAAATGGCACCCTGAAACTTTTATGTACCAACTATTTGAAGTACTACAGTAGCCAAATATAGTCAGCACTAAACAAGGTGCTTGAACTAAAAATACATTCAGCTTTGTTGATCTTCAGTACTTGGAAGACCACGCCATTGTTTACCCTCGGACACCTGGGCGAGCCTCAGGAAAATAGTTTGTTGAATATTTAAACCTTTTGTTATTTTTACCTCCTTTATATTAGTCAACAATTGTAAAAAGCTATCATTCGTTCAAACACTTAAAACATGATTTTTGACACAATACCAAACAATTTCCAGTTTAAAATAAAAATTAATGTATTCATATAAATAGAGACTATATTTATTTAGGTGAGGAAATAACTATTTTTATCGATTATTGAGGTGTTTCTTTTTAGTTTCATTAATAAAGGAATGCTATGAAAATATTTTACAAAAGCGTTTATAAACAATTCCTGTCATATTTAATTTCAACTTCATTATACGTAAATTAATTTTCACAAGTAAAAAGAGTAATTATAAGAAATTAATGCCAGTATTATACGTCGTAAATTACTAGAAAAAAACTCATATTTTTTATATTAGTTAAAGGTATAAGCAGAAGTCTTGAGGAATTTACTCTCAGACAGGAGAAATTTTAATGAAGATGGATGCATTCAAATGAAGATATTGAACTGTCTTAGATTTAATAGATGATTGCAAAACTGAGTGAAATATTATAATTCAAATATTCAAATACTTTATATTCAAGTCGCGAAAAATGTCAAAGAGTTTTTTACTTTCAGATTCTTTTAAATTTGCAAATAAAAGTAATTAAAATCATTATAGTTTTAAATACACCTCAACAAACTGATGAACGACTATATTTATTTAATTTGTCTTTTGTTGATATTGATAAATACATTATATAATTATATATTTTTCAATCTTGGATGTTTTTGACAATGTATTTGTATGTTTATTGAGCCAATATTTTGTATTCTTTACATATTATTTTTATAAAAAAAAAGTCTCAAATTTTTTTCCTGCAAAAAAAATAAATAATATTAATAATAATAGATACATGATCCATAAATTAATTTTGTTTTTCAAAATGCTTTATTGTTCGTATATATATTACTGGTGTTTAAAATTTAATTACTGTGCACTTGAATTGCTTTTAATTATACTTCAATTACGTTCAAAACATTTGACTGGATGTAATGATACAGTGAATAACTTTGTTTGTACTATGAATTTCAAATGCCTTCAATTTAATAATTTCTTTCCTGACATTTTCTTCTCTTTTATAGCTTATTCCATGAAGCAGAGTTCAACTGAAAATATTATGGCAAGCATTATTAAATCCCATGAAACTTTTATAAAGTAAAAATATAACAATAATAAGACCAGTGGTGCTTTAACAATCATTTGATGACTTCAGCGTTAGTTTAAACGTTTATCAAAATATGACTTTACTTCATTGAAAAGAAACCTGAAATATTTAATGGAACGGACTACTAGTTCTTCTCTGCCCAGCAAATAATCGTAAAGTTAAATGTGCAAGTCGTACCCATTGCCTTATGATATGATGAGCGTCAGTGAAATCGAAGGTATATTATTTTTACATTCCATTTACCGTTTCTTTTTCTTCATCCCAATGATCTATATAAAGAGAAAAAATATAAACAAATAACTGAAAATGAAGATACTTTAATATAAAACTTTAATGTTTGCTGTCTATAATGTATTTAAATTTTTAAATTGAATAAAAAAAAAATTTTTCTTGATTCCTGGAACTGACAATAGATTTGCTCTCTAAAACAGAGAGATGATCAAGTTGATCCTTGCTCCTTGTTTAAAAGGATCAATACAGTATGCAATATTAGTTATTTTGAAATTTTGCATTAAAACCCTTCAACAAGTTAACTTGGGTAACTGTAACAGTAAATCATTGTTTTTAATAATAAGCTTAAGATATGACATCTGTATACTAAATAAAATATTAAAAAGGTTAGTCGAATGAAATTTTTAGTGATTTCAAATGATCAATGTGCTTCAAAATATAAATTCAAATGTAATTTCCAGGCATTTCTTATGTATCCAATATCAATCCTGAAAAAAAGAATTAATGTTTCAAATTGGTCATTTTAAACTTTGAATCCACATTATTAGATCACATTTAATTTATTTTTTTAATATGCTTCATTGATTTTAATATAAAATGCGTACACGAACTTAATGTATACATGTACGTTTCCCAAATGGCAACTAACTTCATTCATTCATGTTAATTTATCAGGTGAAAAAAGTTAGTTGTACAGTTTGTGGTCTTTAACTAAAAATATCTTTACTTTCTGTCACTATACTCGACAATGATAGATGAAAATTCTGACAGTGTATAATATTTCTTGTATTTCCTGTTACCATATAAATCACTTGTTCATTTCGTGTTCCTAAATTTAGTAATTCCTTTGCTAGGAAAACTTTACTACAGAAGAAAACTTTCCTCTTTTTTCGCAGAGCGGCAATAAAAATCTAAACTAATCTAAACTTTAAAATAAAGAAATATCCGAATAAAGACCTCAAAATCTTTTGAAAAAGGGCATTGGAATTAAAATGCCGGATACAAGAATTTTATTATTATTTTTTTTTTTTAATTCTTAAACTTTTTTCGAGAAAAGTAATAGTTTCTTAAAAGTTTCCCGAAATTCAATAAATTACATTAGATATGCAAAACGTCTTTAGAACGATTCTTCTCTGTGACGCTACACTGTTTTTTTTTATCGCCTATAATCATTAAAAACGATACCACGCGAAAATACGTACGAAAAAAGGATCCAAATCTATATAAGATATTAAATAAAATGCAGACACACACTGACAAACACTTCTTTTTATATGGGCAGAGAAACTCACTTATAGTAACATGAAAAATAATAAATGGGTTTTCACACCTGGTTTCCAGTACAAAATGGAGAAATATATCCCTACTGTTAGAGCTCTCGAAATAAAAGGAAAACTAAAAAAAACTATAAAAAATAAAATAAATGGAGAAAAGGAAAGCCAGTAAACACGGTCTAAAGAAATAAAACTATTGACGGCCCAGAGTCAAACATCTGCAATCCGAGGGATGTCACTGGTTCCATTGGTCCTTTTCTTCCTTTTGCCATGCTGAGGTAAGATGTTGGCCATCCTTTGATGAATGTGTGAAGTCGGTAATTAACTTGCACCGTAATTGATAGTCTGGCCAGGTACCCGGTGTTATTGCAATGTCCGTTGTGTGGCTTTAGCTATTCGGCGTACCCTTAGGTCATGAAATGCTCAATCCCTCTCGAACAGGGACTGTGTAAATATTATTATATGTAAGACAACATTGAAGTGCCTTAGAATTATAAAGTTGAAATATATATAGTAGCTATAGCTTAAAGTGATCACTTTAGGATTTAATAATTTTGATCTTTAATTGATTGATAACAATAACCGAATAGGGGAAAATCAATTATATTTTTATCACATCAAGAGAGAGGAATAAAAATGCCTTAGGGCTATCTATAATTTATTTCAAAAATAATAATTAAAGAGTTCCTTAACTGTTGTTTATCAACAATCATGATGCAACTTATACATTGTTTGTATTTAATTAATTAATTTATTTATTTTTATTAAACGATGCTGCATGCCGCGTTTCAAAATATCGAGAACTTGATTCATTTCGCCGTTCCTTGGAGGTGTTTTAACACATTGATTGCTGTCAGAATTATCAATTTTTATTTCTTGACCTTGCCCATAAAAAGATGATGGTTTTTCAAAATTTTACAAGAAGGATTCAATGAAATTTTCAAATGCGCCGCAGCAATGTGTTGAGTCATTTTCGATAAACTTTCATATATTAAGAATTTCGATTCTGTCTTATAACAACACTCAAATCAATTCTCTCTTCTTTTTTTTCATTTCACTTTCTAATTCAATCACAAGCCTCAGTTATTTATGACTATATTACCCACAACTGACAGTTATCTATCTTTTAAACCATCTAGATTGCTGTAGTCCAGATAAAAGAGTATGAGCTCTATTCCTCAAGAAAAATGACTGCTAGATGCTTCCTTATTGTGCGAGAAATTTCCTTGATGCCAATCATTAACCCTGGTAGAAAATGAAGGATCTATCAATTCTTTATTTAAAAATTGATAACATTAATCATGCCAGTAAGTAATTATAGTAAGTAAACATATTCTTTTACAATTGAATATGTCCGTTCGGAACCAGCGTATTTTGTTGATATAAAATAATTGATGATATTAGCCATGATCACATTATGCAGAATCCACACATAAAAAACTTCTGGTTTCTAAAATACATACAAATCACTTTCTTTTAAGACACATTTATGCAATCGAAACTAATTTCAAGACACATTTTCAGATATTGCTGTTTAATATCAGATTAGAGAAAAAAAATTCTATCGCTTCATTTTAATTAAACCTTTTGGTAATGAATTTTTGCTTCAGTTGTAAAAAGCAATACACACACTTACGGAAATTTAGTAGAGTTTACCAGGAATCCATAAAATGGCTGCTCATGATTATATAATTGCGTTATGCAGTTGAATTATTTTATAAACTTGGAAATTAAATCAATTTATGCTTGTTTGGTGCTCGTTAAATGTTCCGTGTCTATATGATTTTGAAACCTTTTACGGTTGTTTTATTTACTGCTTGTAGTAGTTATAAATCACACAGAGATTAAGTTAACGTAGAGTAAAATCGTATAAAGTAAGATTTTATCTGTTATTTTAAACAACATGACTGATTTCATTTATTTGGAATGATTAACAGCTGCATTTTCAATTGACAGTACTTTTAATAAAAATACTCGTAAAAAATAATAATTAATGATAAACTATTAAGGGAAATTATTTATTTTAAACCTTTAATCTAACAATTAAATGTAAGTTAATTTTGAGCTGAGTTTCATTGTAATAACAGAAAAAAAGGAATAATAAAAATAAGGCAGAAAAAGGTCTACAGGAAATATCAGAAATTTTAATTCTATATTAATAAAATAAGCACATGCTCAGATGATCTGCTTCAATTGTTTATTCTATTTACTTTCTGAAATTTCATTTACCTAGTGAAGGCTTTCTTAAACATTTTCCAAACGTTATCTGATTCGACTAAAATCGGCTTTTCGGTTTTTATCACTAATCATCCATGAATTAAATAAAATCACTATGCTTAGAGCATAAAAGCATGAAAATAAATTTTTAAAAATGAAGTACCTGTATTATTAATAGAAATAAATTTATTATATATATATATATTCAAATTTCATATTAAGTTAGCTCCCTGCATTAATTTTATTTACTAATATTTTTTTTAATTGAACAAAAACATTCGTGATCAGTGTTTGAATACTAAAACATAATTACATGGCTTTGATTAGAAATTGGCATTCACAGTTTTAAGAATACTTGATTGAGGGGAAGTTACCAGTTGTGCTTTTACATTCTTAGCTGTTTCTTTTTTTTTCTTTGATTGATTTCAAATTTCTTTGGATATGTTAATAAAATGACATTCCTCTTTTCTGAATGAAGGTCAATCATCTGTGCACCTCACACATGAAGATTTCATTTGTTCTTCTTCTAAAAAGTAAGTTATAAAAACATGAAGGAATGAATTATCATTTAGAATGGAGATTTCATTTATTCTGCTTCTAAATAGAAAGTTATAAAAACTTGAAAGAATGAATTATTTAAAACTGTTATAGAAGAAGCTCTCGTTAGAAAACTGTTGCAATTCAATATTTCTTTTATTATCTTATTTTCATTTCTGCTTTTTCCCGGATAATAAATTACAGTAATTTAAATAAAATATTAATCGTGATCTTTGCTCTATAAAAAATTCTCATAGATTTGAATCAAAAACTGGTGTAGTTCTATTCAAACAGGGTAATCTTGTATTTCCTTCGGAATTTCAAGGTCAAGTCGGAAAGAAGGACTCTTTCAGTTGGTTGTTTATCCCTCCTCTTATTGATTTCTTTCACACCTGATCCAAAGTTCGTGAAAAACGAAAGAATGTGTCAGGTGAACATTCGGACAAAAATATTTAGAATAGCAGTTTATTTGAACTAAAAATTTCAAGAGTACAAAGAAGCGGTCTTATAATGTAGCCATGCGGATTGTGCACACGTGTTCCATTCTCTCATTGTGTAGCTACCTGATCCTTTATGTCCTGTAGAGAGGGTATCTATTGATACTGATCACTATCAATAGCAAATATTGACTGGGCTATTTTTCAGATGGTATTGTCCCCTCCTGTTGTATTTATTTACTTTCCACCCCTTGAGGAGATGGATGTGCTGCAGAGAAAGGTATGCTGCCCTTTCTTACGCCCCTGTCCTTTTCTACTATGTAAAAGATCTGCATGTTTTAACTTGTGACTTTTCTGTATAGTTAAACTGAAGAGTCTTTGAAATTCTCCTTTAAAATATATGACAGAGTATTTTTAAATTTCCAATAGTAGCTGGCTAAAGTATCTGATAAGTTTTTCGTTTTTTTTTTTTTTGTTTCTATTAAATTTTTTTATCTATTTTTTTTATTAGCTGTTGCCGGAAAAACGCAAAAACTGTTGTCTTTGTAAAAGTATTGCAATATCTGATATAACTTATAAAAAAAGAAATTTGCAATTTTTTTAAAGGTGACATTGAAATTTAAAAAAAAGAAAAGATTTAGCTATTAACCATGTGTCGAAAATATTTTTCAAATGAAAATAAATTTGACAAAAAATGAATTGAAAGGAATGTTTTCGAATTTATAATTATTTCATTTTAAAACTAGCAATAATTTCTTTTTCCTATGGCTCATTATTTAAATTTTTATCAATAAATGTATAAATTATTGTTTTTATTTTAGACAATTGCTCGAAAAGGATAAGAGAAGAATTCATTAGATGTTTTACGGATCCAATAGAAAAAAATTCCTAAATAAAATATCTTATAATATGTAGATTTTCAAAAATCTTTTTTTTTTTTTTCAGAAAATTATGATTCCAAAAAATTGAAAATGCATTATTATGGCAATATTACAATTATACCAAGATTATACGAGCTCCTTATCAAAGACAGTTGGTAAATAAACAATTTCATTTATTTTTATTATATTATTACAATGAGATTATTTATTATTTTATTGTACATTATTAATATATATATCGTTTATATTTATTATATTATATATATATGATGTTTTTACACTAATAGGGCTGAATATAAGGATTGAAGTTTTATGATGCAAAAACTATTTTATTTGGGATTTATATTTTATAATATTTTATTTATTTGGGAATTTTCGGGATTTATAATTATTTCATTATAAAACGAGCAATATTTTCTTTATCCTATGGCTCATTATTGAAATTTTTATTAGCAAATGTATAAATAATTGTTTTTATTTTAGACAAAAACCTCGCAAAGTATAAGAAAGTATTCCTTAGATGTCTTTTGGGCCCAAAATTTAGAAATTAGAATAAAGTATCTTATGATATGTAGATTTTCAAAAATCTGAATATTTTTTGGAGAAAATTACATGATTTAAAATTAATTGACAATGCATTATTATGGCGATATTATGATTATACCAAGATTGTACTAGCTTTTTTGCAAATACTATCGGTAAACATATAATTTTATCATTTATTTTTAATATATAATTACAATACAATTATTTATTTTTTTATTGTACATTATTAATTGTATAATATATATCGTTTTTACACTAATAGGATTGGATATAAAGATTGAAGTTTTATGATGATAAAACCATTTTGTTCATTTTTTTAGAATATATATTGTATTATATTATTACTGTATAATTTTCTTACATATATGCAATAATTATGTCATAATTTATATTCTAATTTTTTATTCTATAAATATGCCTATTTTTTCCATTTTGGAAATCGGTTTTATGCATTATTCCTCTCGGAGTGAAATATTTTTTGATGCTCCTGCATTATTTTTGTTTTTCCAGATTTAAAAACTTGTGCCTCCTTCATAATCTTCTTATTTTAATATTTTTGTATTTTGTCATATTTATATACTTTTTTTATTTAAAAAAGCTTTCATTTATGTCACCTTAATGTTTTTTAAATTAGATTTTTTTTTTGTATTATTTCCTATTCGACCATGATTTTTTTCAATATTAAATCATTTCCATATTTCAATTTTATATATTATTTTCAGTTACTTACATTATTTATTTGTTCATTTATTACTCTCACGTTCTATTTTCTTATTTCTTTTATTGATAAAATGCTTCTTATTCTTCTTAAAACAATATTCAAATTCATTTGAACTCAACTGCCAATTTTAAATAAACAATTATGTTCATGTTTATCTGGATATGGACAATAAATTCGAGACAATTATAACTTCTTTAAAGACATTTTCTTCACTTAAAACTTATTGCGACCTCAGTTTTCTTTAAATAGTTATGGTAAAGATTTTTTGAATCTATGTCAGGAATTAAAGGTCGAATTTAGATTTCTAATATCAAATGTAAATTCACATTCAAAGCATAATTCAGTTTTTACATTTAATCTTAACATACAACTAAATAAATAAAATTTCTTATTTGAAATAAAGAACTTGAAATACTTTTACGTATCATTTTCTTAAAACTTGTGAAAGGTTTTAATGTCCTGACTGTTTTTAATTAATCGAAGAAAAAACTAACGGTATCAATTTTAAGAATCTTAAAATAAAAAAAAGAAAGAAATGGCATCAAAAATTCTTTAGTAATCGAAACATTTGAGAGTCAATTTTGAAATAATATTCAGTTTGGAACACTTCAATGTCGGAGAGCGTAGGAGAAGAGATGTATTGATTCGAATAGTTAAGTTAACGATATAGTTGAATTTCCATTATCTTGAATTCCGCTTATAGAGAAAATATAGTGCTGTGAAATTCGGAACATGAAACCCGTAACATTCATTGTCACATTTTAACAAAATAAAAAATCTTAACAAAAGAATAATTTTTATTTTATTAGGAATCAAAAACATAGTGACGAAATACTCAGATCCAACAGAATGCATTCGAAGTTACACTCCAGAGCTTTAATACGCCGGTACACGGAATTTCCCCAAACATTTCTAAAGATTCTATTTATATCTTTGATTACCTCATTAATGCGAAAAGGCATGCAACAATATCATCAGCACTGCACACGAGAATGTCCTAAGTTGAAAATTTCAGGTTATCTCTTTGAAGAGTAGGTATTCAATTCAGATTAGATCCAACAAGGAACAGTCAATGCATGAAACTGCCTAATTTGTTCCACTCTTCTCTAGTAATCCTGTTTTGGCTAAATTAATGAATGAAATGATGAAGCCCCCCCCCCCCTCCATTGGGGTCGAACCAAGATTCACGATAATGCGATTGTTAGAATTGTTATACATAAACAATAATGGTAAAACTGTTTTCCGAAACTTTTGCTAACTCCAACCATCCAGACATCAAGGTATGAGATAATTAAATTGTTCCTTATAATTTTATACCGAACATTTAGAAAACTCGTGATGTACGGAGTTTTCTAAGAGTTCAGGACTTTTATAGTTTGATTAGACTTTTAGCACTTATCGCCAACAGAAATTTTCACTTCAGTAAAAACAAAAAACTTGCATGTTTCACGATGCAAATGTTATTTAATATAATTGGAAACTCCAAAAATTTGAGATATCAGTAAGATTTTATAAAATTTTAATATCAAAATAATTGATTTTAATTAGGAAAATAAAAAAACAACTATATTAGAAGGAATATTCCGTTATTTCTTTTTTCTAATTTACAATAATACGTACATAAAATTAAGTTATTTGCTGTAAAATAATATGGGGTGAAAATATGTAATGGCAAAATATAGAGTGCAGTATACAAATAACAATTAATATAGATTTTATATAAATGCTTAAAATGAGAAATTGCTGCTCCACTTCAATTTTAATTCGTAGTGTATAAAAATTTAAATGAAATGTTTTTTATAAAGAGAGCAAAAAGCATTTTACAACAAAATATGGAAAAAAAATAGTGAAGACATTTTCGCACTATTTAAAATAGATAATTACAAGTAATAACTTTTCATTAACTAGAAAATATTTTGATTTAAATCTCTGTCGATACGTTTAAGAAAACATTCTAAAAAATAGTTATCGAAAAATCGAAGGCATCTTATTTTTCTTCAACGATACTGTATATAATTATGTATAAAAATAAAATAATTTAATTGTTTCAATAAATTTTCACAATAGAATTGAGTAATTATCTCAATATGATGATGATTTTTTTTTAATTTAGAAAAACATTACATGATAAAAACATTCATATTTTGATTTAACTTAGTAATTAGCGGATGCTTCAGTATTCAAGAAAATATTTAAAATTCTCTTTTTTTCCCATTCACTGCGATATAATTACAAATCAAAACAGCGGCGAGCTCTGAACCAGAATTCCACCACAACTTGCCTAATTGACTGACAGACTCCATCATTCACCACGAGCGGTCGCTTAAAACTACTAATTATAAATCATTATAGTCCGATGAACGGGTTGATTGAATATCTTCGCTTTAATGAACGAGTTGGCTGAAGTTGTATGACGTGCTACACCGTTTAAATATGACT
Source organism: Argiope bruennichi (assembly GCF_947563725.1). NCBI lineage: Eukaryota > Metazoa > Arthropoda > Arachnida > Araneae > Araneidae > Argiope > Argiope bruennichi. The sequence continues at coordinate 85,381,310 of NC_079152.1, forward strand.
CTTATTTACCCACCCTGTACTTATTAGGCTACAGAATTAGTGTCAGTAGAATCGTTTGCTAAAAAAGAAAGCTAAATTATTGTGTCAATATTCCTTTTTGGCGTCAACTTAGGAGATAATTAATTGATTCCTTGGCGATTCTTTTTTTTTTTGGTATGGTTTCCTTTTTGGCGGGTGTAAATTGGAGTGTCGTGCAGCTCGTCCGAAATTGTCTATTTAAGCTGATTTCATTGATTTAGTGTCAGAGTTACGTGAAGCATTAGGTGAGAATGTATTATCAGCTAAATGGTTTTGCGTGATGGATTTCGATATATGAAAAGGTATGGCACCAATAATGGTTTCTCAGCTTTTAAACATAAGGTGGTCAAATTTTAGTATCATTTTTTACTCGCAACACTCCGTCTGTTGAATTTTATCCTACTATTAATCTCAGAATTTTAAATATTTAATAACCAAATTACTTTTTGTATTATCCATTCAAAGCATACTGGCTTGCAATTGAATTTCTATTTAATGAAGTCTTATTGTTCACCTTAAAATCTTAAAAGAACAATTTATTAAATAAAAATTTGCAAATTAAGCTATAAAAGTGAGAAAAAAAATGTCTAAAATTTATTTATTTATTTAACTGATTAACAAATTTTCTCTTCCTTACATGGAAATTTTTGGAGAGTTAAAAGCCAAAACAAAAACCACTTGACTTGTCCCATCAAATCATCACTGTAGTCATCAAAGGGGCTTTCTGACTCTTGATTGTAGTAGACAGTTTCAAACTACTCTTACTCGCTTTCTCATTGGTCACTTCAGAACTATGGAACATTCGGAGGGTTCTAAGCCCTTTGAAGTTTGCCCCCAAGTTTTTACGTAAAAGGCTTCATCTGATCCCAATCTTATTTTCCCAGGCCTCTGTAAACAGGATCTTATTAACAACCATTGTTGGACTGTTTTAGGGTGCACAATTTTATAGATTTGATATAGCTCTGCTGTTCTTGGGAATGCACAGCAACACATTTTCTGAACTAAAAGGTTAACAGATATCCTACTTCACAAAACATTTTCCGTTATAAAGTTTTAAAGTTTTTTTTTAAAGAATGAAACATATCATCTGTAACATTTTCTTAAGCAATAATTCCATTAAATTAGATTAGAAATTATATCAAACGCTTTGCGAATTCCTTCTTGTGAACATTCTTTAAATAACGTTTTCATCATCTTTATCGCTGTCGATAATATCTTTGCTATATTTCGTAACACTTTGCTTCTTAGGATATTCACTAATATCTTCATCAATATCAAAAAAATTAGACACCTCTATATCTTTTTCAACAGCTCACATGTCTTTCAGATTATTCTAATTTTCATAACAGCCGATTTCGGGAAGTTTGTTAAAACAACAACAAATGAGAAATCACGAAATATCGAAAAAAATTAGGAGGAAAAACTTAGTTTCTTTGAAATTAGTTTTCGTAAAATGGAGAGTAAATATCATTTGAATGTCGTTCAAAGTTAAGATTTTGTAAAATATTTCTTTAAATTACAAAGCTTGTTAAATAGAAATTCGTTGAACGCAGATTCTACTTTATCACTCTGCAAAGAAAAAGTTTGTTTTTATATTTATAAAATTGAAAGAAACCATTAAAATAGAATAAGAATTAACTAGAAATGAAAAGAAACGCCCAGATTGTTCCTTATCATAAATTAAATTATGAAATATATTAATATGGGAATATTAGATAGGCATATCAAATACTATCCAACCTCACTTTGTCCCACATAACGCCATGCCCCTTTTCCTGCTTAAGATACTTAAAGGGAACAAAAATAAATTTTTAAAAAAACGTAACTAGTGTGTATCAAATGTGCAAGATATTAAATTTTCTGCATTTTAATTGAATAGAAAATTGATGGATGTAAATTCCGGCTCAATACAAGTTCCAATTATTATTTTAAAAATAAGTTGGGAAAACGAACATTTGAACCATAATAATATATATATATATATATATATATATATATATATATATATATATATATATTATTTTATATAAATAATCAGTTAAATTTGAGTTAAAATAAATTAATGTTTTGACAAATACAGAAGTCTGATAGAAATAGAGTAAGTATGGAGAAAATTAGAAATAACTAACTTTAGAGAAAATTAAACAAATATTTCATTCATTTATTAAATAACTAGCCACCTTTGGCCACCAGCTGGTTCGCCAATCTTAATGTTCGTTTAAATTTTAATAATTAAATATTTTACGCAATTCCTACTTTAATAGATTTTTCATCAAAATATTTTAAAACTTCAGAATTTGATAGTCATATAATTCACTAATTCGCTCAATAAGATTATAAAAGCCTTCAGTCATAACGTAATATGTAGCTCACTAATTTTCTGTAAGCTCCCGTAGAATTTATGCTTTAAATTAAAGTGGAAAGAATTAATATGCAGTTAATACAATGATATTTTTTTCTGAAACAAAGCATTTTTTTTATAATATGATTACTGATAACAGAGTCACTGAGCGTTTAAACTTTATGGGCACTAAAGAATGTCTTTCTTAATTTATGTAATATCTCAAGAATTTCTCAACAAAATTTTCTCAGATTCATCATGAACAGATCGATTAATTAGCAATGTTTAATTTTAAATGCATAAAACATTAAGAAAATAAAATGAATCGTTTAAAATAATCGGTCGAAAACAGGTTTGAAAAAGCTACTTAAAAAACGATGTACTTAAAACTATAAGCATATACAAAAAATATATAACTAACATAAATACAATTTAATTACAAAAGCATGCAACTAACCTAAAAATAATTTAAATCAAGAATCATCCGTTGATAATATTGTCAACAATCAGAACACAATGCACATGCATGAATTTTCAACGCCAGTTACGGTAACGCAAATGCGTGAATTTTTCTACGCCAATTGGGGTAAGGCTATGCAGTTTAGACATTTTTAATTTCCTTTTTTCTGTGTTAATTTAATTCAAAAGTACTTCAGAATGAATCTGAAATATAGATTAATTAACAATGTTTAATTTTAAATGCATAAAACATTAAGAAAATAAACAGAATCGTTTGAAATAATCGGCCGAAAAATGTTAACCATAGCTTCATTACTGTTGGGGAAAAAAAACTGAAGCCTTACTCATTTGGCGGTGGGGAAAATGGAAGATTTTTTTTGGCGGGAAAGTTAGTTTTTAATTAATAATTAAAATTCTAATTAAAAATTCAAAAGAAGGAACCCCAGGTGCACATTCCCGACCTCTAAGGTACACATGTACCAAATTTGGTAGCTGTAGGTCAAATGACCTGGCCTGTAGAGCACCAACACACACACACACACACACACACACACACACACACATTGAGCTTTATTTATAAGTATAGAAGTATAGATATAGATTGGCTGTATTTGGCTTACCCAAAATCTGCATTTTGTCACGTTTATATGTTATCAATATTTAGCTCAGTTTACTTTATTTCGTTCACGTCTTCTTGATAAGAAAATAGCCCAAATTTATTTACTGATTCTAAACTTTAATTTTTATTGACTTTTAAAATAATTTTAGAATACAATTCTTTGATTTTTTCTTCCAAAATTTTAATGGAGTCATATTTGTAAACAGAAAGAAAATCTGATCTTTTGCTAGGCATAATACTGGAAATAATTTTCCAATATTCTTAATGCATGTAATGAACCAAAAAAAATTGCAATATTTTGATTTTTAATGGGAATAAATAAAATCGATTTTAAGAAATTAAATTATTTAACAACTAATTATTTTAATCGCGTATATATTTTTTTGTTATTAAGTAGGCTTAAATTTTGCTTCATATAAATTACTTTATCATACTTGGGAACTCAATAAAGAAATGACTAAGATTATATGAATAATTCAAATAGGAAGTTAGACGAGAAAATGAGTGACGCTGTCATGTATATTTTCTGTTTAGTAGCATAAAAAAAAGTTGCTGGAAATAATAACTGTAACCTTGTTTCGACCTTCTTATAAAATCAGTCAAATCAGAATTCACCTTATTTTGACAGTAAGCAATGTTTCGGTCCAAAGTAAACATTGTATGATATACACTTAATTATTTTAGTTTAAAAATTGGTGTGAATAAAATTTGAGTATAAAACTCTATCAAAACAACAAGCACTTGATTTTATACAATCTTATTTTTTAATGATTTTTTACAAAGGAAGAAATAATTTTTATTCTTATCTCTTAAAACTGCGATTGGATTAAAATATCTTTAAAAAATCTGAAAAAGTAAACTACCAAGAAAGGTAGCTATCCTAAAAGGAAAAGGAAAGGAACTAAAAAAAACTACCAAGTAGCAATCTCAGAATTTAATCATAATTTGCATCCTATTTAAATAAATCGAAGAATACAGTTGACATTTAAAAAAAGGAACTTCAAAAATGCGTCATAAAGATCTCGTGTTAAAACGCTCTTTCAAATTAATAATGTTTAACTTTATTAGGATAATAAAAGAATTTTTTTGTGATTTTTGAAGGTCATGGGAAAGATATTAATAATATAATTCGTTTTATATAGGGAAGACTTGGGCAAAATGAAGATGATAGCAATTGGCCATTTTAGGTAAGTTCAGACTTTGAAATAAAATCTTTTACTTTGCATATATTATTTAAATGGAATTTCCATCATTTTAACCAGTTGGATAAATTTTTTATTTGCTATTTAAAAAAATAACGCAAAAATGTCATTTTGCATCTGTCAATTTTATTCTTATAAAATGTAATATTAATTAAGCATAATTAAGTTAAGGTCCTGGAACAATTTGTAACAAAAGGGTTATTGCGAAATCAAAATAAAGAGTTTTAATGTGAAACCAAAACTCTAAACCATAATAAATTAATATAATTCAAAATTAGTGAGTCCTCCTCCACTCCAAAAGTTATATACAAATTCTCCTAAAATTTTATAAGGGATACTCACTCATGTGTGGTTCTTGTAACATTCCATAATAGTTTCCTGACAAGGAGTAAAGAAGGTTTCATGATATGGAGAATCGCACCACATGAAGTTTCAGCTCATATCGTGAGAATCAGAAATAAAATTTTAATTTCATAGTTAACTCCTCAGGCTTTAATTTTTACGCTTTCGAATCCTCGTATTTTTATGCATGCAAAAGTACAAACTGGGAGACAGTCACACCTTGACGTATTCCAAATCTGATATATATTTACACTTCAGATGTTAAATCTGTATATCAAATTTTGCCCTTCTAACTTTCTTCATCTCGTACTGATCGTGTTAACTTATACTCGGATAGACGGACAGAAGATAGGCGGTCTTCCTCTGAATAAATTTCGCTCAAAATTTGTTGGAAATTTAAAACGTAGAAATTCGTGTGTGTGGTGGCCGGCACACGTATAAACCTGTCGTGGTCACAAAGTCCTTCATGTCGAGAGTAATACCACTGGGGGGGGGGTGCTGGATCAGGGGTGATCGTTCTCCAATTCAGGTCTAAATTACGATCTGTGGATGAGTGGATGAAATGCATGAATGAATTCCGCCCCGTAAAAAGGGTTGTGACGCATGAATAGCTAAGTCGTACTCTTGGTCCTAGATGGCGCTACTGAAAAACAAGAGACACACCCTTGGCTTGAAATCACTGACTTCTAAAGTCAAAGGGCTTGTCTATGACAAGTGCCATTAGAAACAACAATAACAAAGAAGAAATATCCATCAGAGTTTTGGAGTTATCTTGCTCACAGACAAACAGATTTAAGTGCCATTAGAAACAACAACAACAAAGAAGAAATATCCATCAGAGTTTTGGAGTTATCTTGCTCACAGACAAATGGATTTAAGTGTCATTAGAAACGACAACAAAGAAGAAATATCCATCAGAGTTTTGGAGTTATCTTGCTCACAGACAAACAGATTTAAGTGCCGTTAGAAACAACAGCAACAACGAAGAAGACATATCCATCAGAGTTTTGGAGTTATCTTGCTCACAAACAGATTTAATTTCAGAAATGTGTTTTTTCTGGACTCGGGAAGATCTAAACATGGAAAATTCGTCAAAACCGCAAGTTCCATTATGTATTTATTTTACGATCTCTCTTTGAACGCTACATATGCGAGAAAATAAAAATTAGTTACAATCAGCTAAAAGCAGATTGCCAAGATAATTTTGACATTTATTTACCTACCCTTTAATTCCAATCTAAATCGTCAAAATAGATACAATCTACCATCCATGCAAGCATATGGAATTAAATTTCCTTATCAATGTTTTAAAATATCAGATTTGTTTGAAACAAATTTTCGAAAATGCGCGTCATTTCTATGTGAGACAAGGGTTTAAATTTTGCGATCTTCAGTTACAGAACTGCATCTTCTGAAAAACTCAAACACGACACCTCTTGAGTTGTGTAATGTTAAAATATATTCATTAGGAATGAATGTAATAAAAGGGTACTCTGAATATTTACATCAGAGGGAAAAAGCAATTTGTGAATGAGATGTTTCGAACAGCAACAGATGGTCGGTGAAGCGTCCTGGAGGCACAAAATTGTGTATTCGAGCTGTGTACGAAAAGCAAACAATTACAAACGGGAGAACAAATTAGGTCCTACATATTCCTCCAACGTGCCTGTATGTACTAAAGTAAAAATGATGGCCTTTCTTGGATATAATTATAAGGTACTTTAAGGAAAAGGTGTTCGGGGGCTGAATTTCCGCTGTAAGTTTGCTCTGTACTGTTAAAGGAGGGGGAGTACTTTTTTTTAAAAGAAAAAAAAATGTTCTGTAACAATAGTGAATTAACAGCATCTACATTTCCTGTCACACTTTTTCTCCTTCAGTGTGAATTACAATACTTCAGATAATAATAGCATGTTGTACTTAATGCAAGACTTTGTAATATCTTGATGGTTAAATGGCCTAAAGCCTTTTAAAAGATTTTTTGCCTTGTTTTTCAATATTAATTAAGAAAAAATTTTAAAAATGGTATTCTTAGGTAATTTTTTTGTGGTCTGTTAGAAAAAAGTGTTTTTTTATTTAATAAAATTAAAAACATTTTTTCCTAAATGTATCATTATTAATAATCTAAAAAGTAGATGTTCCTCTTACTTGAAATATTTTCTAATTTTTAATCTTTTATTTTATATTTATTAAAAATTGATTTAAATATTATAGAATATTTAAGTCTATTTTTTCAAATTCACTGTCAGGGGGTTCTTTATTCATAGAATCAAAATTTAATTAATTTTCTTATTATTACGTTTTCAAAACGTTAAAATAGGTGTTTCTTCCTCGAAAACACATTGTGTCAAAAGTCTGGCATATAAGAAAAAGATAGAAAATTCATTTACAAAATTTTATGTTTGTAAACATGGAATAAATCAATTTAAGTAAAAATGTGTGATGGCGCATTTCTAGCAATCCTTAAAGGTGTACTACTGAGGAAATTTATTCTATATAACATAATAATAAATCACCAGATATATAAGTCACCAGATTATGTAGCATTTGTGCATCTCCATTAAAAAAATAGCACAATTTCGTTGAATAACAAAAATTTACTTTGTGAGAAAACTTGAATGCTTTCTATTTTCTGTCAGTTCATGTGAAATACATATTTAGAAACTAAATTTGTTTGATTTAAATTATAAACAACGGTTAATGTTATAAGCAATTTATAAAATACTAAGGTAATATAGGACAAATGCTGAGTAACGGTATGAACTAAGCGGATTTTTTTTAAATAATCAAACATCCAAAAATGTATCTCATTTTGAATAAAGAAATAAACAAAATACGAAGCTCTTAAAGATAATAAATAAAAATTTCAGTAAATATTTTGGAAATGAATTCAATGTCGTGAAATGTTTTAATTAAATTCTTATTAAATTTGAAAAATTCAATGATGATAATTCAATTGAAACCCAATTTGTTCAATGACTTAAAGCATTTATTTTTCATCTGTGCCTAAAAACGCTGATCTTTCTGCAGGTTTTAATCAGAATAAAATTTTGTAACCTGGTATTTAACATCGAATCATGGTGTTATGTAGATACTAACAAAACGCTTTCACAGATTAATTAAATATTTACATTTCAAGTAATTGATAAAGGAATAATTAATAATTTATAAGTTAAAGCTTGGAATTAATCTTTTTTTTTTTTTTGCATTACCAATGACTATGGAGGAACTAATTGACTTACATACTAATTAGGGCACTAAAAATAATCAACTCTATTAATTGTTTTAAAGTAATAAAAGCCGCAGGCAAGTTTTGCATAACTATTTTAGATGACCTTGATTATCAGATAATATTCTAATAGTAGTAATAATTTACAGCACATGATCATAATCAGAGTCTACTTAACATTGAATGCCAGACTACCACTCACCTTTCGTGTTTGCTCTTTCTTTGTTTTATCAGGTTGTCTTTATTTTTTGAATCCCTAATTGAGCCTTTTAACATAATTTATGTGTTACAACGTATCACGCAACGGATAAGAAACAGTTCACGTTAAAGTTAATGTTCGTTTTATAAACTTCCTCGGTCTTAAAAAGGAAAGAAGGGGAAGGGGGAAAAAATCACTCTACCTCAGTCAGTTAATCATAATGGGCTCTGAAAGAAACAGAAAGGGGAGGGTGAATGCAGAACTCCCGGCTCGGTGAAATATCTTACATCATCTCCGAGTTGATGTTCGCTAACGATAAAAACTATCAAATCCCGCCTTCGTACGGCTCACGCTTCTAGATGCGATAGGCAATCGTTTTTCTTTTGATGTTTACCGCTCTTCGAGATCACCCCTCCCTTATTTCTCAGATTTTGTTTTCTTTTTTGTATTCAGCAAGGCATCACTCGTTATCCCTACCCTATTCGTCGCGTTGTACTTTTTGTTGATATTGCTGATTCTTCATTAGTCATGTCCGCGTGGTTATAAGATACAACACATTAAATATGATTTATAAAAACTCGCCTTGGCATTGATCTTAATCCTATCTTTGAAAAAAAAAACTTTTCGAGCCTCTTGATTTTAATTTTATAATGCTTTGCATGCCTTGTAAAATGTTGTTAAGGCTTCGATTGAATTCAAAATAAAAAGAAGTGATTTCTTTCTCCTTTTTTTTTTTTTTTTCACTAATTACTTTTAAGTGTTAAAATCTTTTTTATAAATCACATTCTGTATACTGTATAGTCGAAGAGAAGCGGATTTTATTTGAACTAAAATTTGTTTATTTGCAGTTGAGGAGACCATAATAACATAGCTGCAATCCCGGTTTAACCGAAGTCATCCCGATAAAGGAATCACAATAAAACTTCGATTTAAACTAAAAATTCAAATTTAGAAAAAATATCTCTAAAATTGAGGTCAGCAAGGGAAAATAATTTTTCAGCGAACAGTTGTAGTAAATACTTATTTTTTATGCCTAATAATTTTAATAAATTAACATGTAATATATATTTTTTAATTGAATTATTTTAAATTTTAATAAATATACATGTAATAAATATACATGTAAATATACATTAATAAATATACATTACATGTATATTTATTAGTTTTGAAAAAATAAAATACATTCATGCGCTTTCTCAAAAGCTGAAATTCTATAATTCTCTAAGATAAAAACAATTAGCGTAAGAACCCTGATCGAGGAATGGTGAAGAAAAAAAAAGTTGTTCGAATTATAAGAGTAACTTGCATAAAAGGAAAACTAGAAGGGAAAATTACGATATGTATAAAAAAATGAATAAACAAAGAAAGCAGATGCATTGAGGAAACTAACACTTCAAATCATAAATTCACGCAAGAGAAAACTTAGAAGCTATTTATATAATGAGTAAATTTATATATAAATATCTTTTGGCAGAAAAATTATACGAGATGTGACTTAAGAGTGGGGGGAGCGCGGGAGAAAACGAGGAAAAGAAAGCAACGTTTGCAGATTTGATGGATGGTTTCATTATTGAAAGCACTTTCTGTTTGCGCTCCCTTTGTTAATTGTCTGCATCGACCATTACACCCATTATCTCTATAAATGTCTGCATCGCACCAGCTAATTAATAAGATTTTCGTAAAATCGCGATAGATAAAAGACTAAAAATAAGGAACGCTATCTGGCTGCTTCCGAAGTATTGTGTTTTATAATATCTTTCCTTTTTCTTTCTTTTTTTTCCCAATCAAAAAGTCTTTTTAATAAGAACTTTTTTTTTCTTCTTAAGGAATTTATATCTCGTAGTTCTGAAAATTTAGATTCAACAGACATGTATCACTTTTAAACACAGTTGCTATAAAAAATGCTCTTTATTATATATATTATATTAGTTGTATTTTTTAAAAATATTAGTTACATTATTAAATACATATTACTGAAAAAGAATTCAAATGAAAAAACTGGGTGCAATGGGAAGAAGATATACCTGTCTTAAATTGTTTATTGTTTAAATTTCTCTTAATTTTTAATAATATTTAGATTCTAATTTTATTTCTAATTAATATTATAAATATAGATTAAGTATTTTGGTCTGTATTTAATAATGGTCCGCAACAATGCAAAATTCCTTCAATTAAGTTTAGTCATCGCTTGTATTTTCTATTTTCCAATAAAATATTGTCGTTTAAAATTTTTATCAGTTCTTTAATGAATACAAAAGAGATAAGGCAGTTGAAATATTTAACCTCTTCGTCATCCTTAACGCGTTCAAGTGAAACTCCTGCAGGACGTCCGCAACGCGCTTCAAGTGTTCTAAATTTTTAAACTTTTAAAAGGCTTTGTAAATATTTACCTATTTTAATTTTTGATTTTATTTTTGTTTGTTCTAATGCAGCGAAAAATAGAAATTTTCGCGGACAGGAGAGGACGGCGAACAGGTTAATATAACTTTCAAGCAAATTACTTCAATTTCCATAAAGGGAAAATGGTCATTATTTCAAAGCATTCCGCAAGCAATCTACTAGTTGCGGTGATTGCAAATACAACAAAATATTCAATTATTAATTAATAATTTTAAATAACGGTGTATTTTTATAATGTGAAATGGCTTTTAATTTAATATGATAAATTAAATGAAGTTTTAAAATAACTAAACTCGCATTAAAATAACTAAAAAGTTATACTAACATCCATTGTTGTTATCATTTGGCGTTTTCTTTTCCAATGCAAACGTCGAGTAGAAACGATTAAACTTAATAGGATTAATAAATATGATTAAATCTAATAAATACCAATCATGGTTTTAAAGAAATCAAAGTAATATTCTTTCTTTTAGTTTCATGAATAGCTTTTTAAAATAATAATAGAGTTTTATATAAATAATAAAAACCTGAATTCCTGAGCACTTATTATAATAGAGGCAAACAATCGAATAAATTAAGGATTGTCATCTCCTTCAAATGGTAATTATAACAAACATCAGAATCCTTCCGCAATCGCTATTAAATCCGCTATATGCATCTCCCGTAACACCCTTCCGATTTTGTCAAAACTCTACCGTTGAAACTTTTTATCTCCTTCAATTATTCATTCAGTTGGACGCCTTTTGTAGGTTTATGGAATACAAAGTGGTATTCTTAAAAGAAATTCCGAAAGGAGGAAAAAAAAAATCTATACCCACTTATTGCAAAGGTAAAGAAAGAGAAAAGCTAGGCGCGGCCTCCGAGGAGTAAAACATAACGCGTTCTTCTAGTCCTATTTGCCTTTCTTCTCCTTGCGGCCTGTAATTGAAGGCCGAACCGCTCTCCCTGACTAATCAGGTATCCAAATAAATGGTAAAGCACACCTCTGCATTACGGACGCTGCATGTGAAAAAGACGTTTCTGACAGCTGACCTGAGTTGCTGGTAAATGATGTTTCGGTATGCGACTGAGAAAAACAAACACCGGACATAGGAAGGGTGATTTTGGGATTTTGTTTGGTGGTTTTTCAAACCATCCTCGAAACCTCAGACCACAAGATTAGGTGCTAGAATTGGCAATTTTCGAGTCATTTCTAAGAGTTGTAATGTATGACTAATCAAAAATATTTGACTAATTCCACACATATAAACGTAACTTTAATCGTAAGCTAATACGAAAAAAAAGAAAAAGCATCTTAATTTGCAAAATGAGATTTCTTCCAAATAACTTTTACGTTTAGAATGTTTAGCAATATCTTAAAAAAGATTAAAAAGAAAATGAGAAACGTATTCACTTAAAATGAATTTTTTTTATAGATAAAAATACTATTTACTTAAATATATATATATATATATATATATATATATATATATATACATTGCATAAGAAAAATTAATTACCATTTGTCTTGTATTTAATTGTTGTGCGACATATCTCCTACTTGTTTCTTTATTATTACAAAGTTTAATAAATAAACATTGCAACTGATTGCACTTCACATTTTCTTGAAGATACCTAAATTTACAAAGATTCGCTGTAAACCGGTTCTTGTCACATTCTTAATCGAGTTAAACACTCATCTAGAAAAAGTATGCACTTTTAATAACGAACCATTTACGTATTTTGTGCGAATTGTTTTTGATTTTTTTTTCTCAATAATTCTGGTAATAGCACAATTTTAATTTAAATCACACTGTTAGAATCCAGTTCCTGTGATATTTTTCGTTCCTTTTCCAAATGGAGAAGTTAAGAAGTTTTATTTGATAAATCGGTAACAAATCCATGAAATTTTTTTAATATGAAGAGGTTCTTTAAATTGTTATTATGGTTCGAAATACACGACTTTTGACTGAAAATATTAAAAATAATAAATATGAATAGATCGGTGAAGAGGACTCAACTATCGGATTTAGCTTTAAAATTATTTATTACATTTCTGATTTGATACGATCCTTTACGTTTCCATTTTTTTTGTCATTTTAAAACTACTCATTGCATTGCCATCGAATAAGCGAGTCAGTAATCAAGAGAAATCAAGATCTTATTCACCTTATTCAATGCAAATGTACAAGTAAAAAATATTCAATTGCCTTTTGTGTAATTTACGGTTAATTGAATCAATCTTATGTTCTTATTTACGTGTCACTTTCGTAAAATATACAGATTTTGCCTTTTATGGGAATACAATCCTGCTTTCTGAAATTATCTTCTAAGGTAAATCATTACGAGCTCATACTTAGCATTTCTTTTCACAAAGTAAATCCAAGACACGCTAGCTGCTATCCTCCGCCACTCAAAATTACAGCTAGACTCTCCGTTCTTCCTATAAATGGTTCCCAAAACGATCTGTTAACACAGCAGTAACGGGGGGACGATAATACAGACAAAAAAATTAAAAAGCAATAACCATTTTTTCCACTTCCATCATGAATGTGCATACACATTCTCGTTCGAGAGTCCTCTCATGCCATCGGCAAAAGCGCCGTAGATTCAGAAAGAAAAGAAGATGACGGGTAGAAGGGGGGAGGGTGCAGCATATAGTTGCCTAGAAGGAATGAGGGGGGGGGATAGATCATCATGGTTTTGGCAAATTGCTGGCAAGGCCGCGATAAAATTTAATCTGTTCTCTAACAGATGGCGCCGTTAGTGCGGGCCTTTTCATTTGCTTGCCGATACTGTTGATTTTCACGCCTCAGATAACCATCCCAATCAGTGCCGACGAGGGCCCGGGGCTATGGGCCCCGCCTTGTCTCCTTCATTGCTCTTCAGGAGAGTGCGTGCCGGGCTCTCGTTTTCTTGCTGCTGTTCTTCGATTCCGTCTTCGAGATTCCTCCCGACAGGTAGAGGGAAAAAAAGATAATAAAATAAAATAAAAAGAGTGAAGCCGAGGTGAGATAAAACAAATCGATGTGAGGAGAAGGGGAGAGGGGGGTGGCAGTAGCAAGAAAGCGATCTTGACCGCACTGTGGTGGCGGGGAATTAAAGGTGGAGTTGGAATAAGTTGTAGCAGCTCGGATTTTTGAGGTTGGGATGACTGGAATGGACAAAAAGTGATATGATTTTTGTATAACCACAAATGCAAACAAACCTCTAGGTATGGGATTGTACGAATTTTGGAAAACCGCAAAGAGACATCGGGAAACATTCCACACCTCCGTCAACTCGTGTTCAACTGAAAACTACCTTTGGAAAAAGCAATAGAAAATGACTTGTGTTGCAACATAGTATGTCAGATGGGAATGACAATCAATGATTGCAGCGTTAACTCTCAGAAGCCAGATTTCAAATTCTGAGTAAAAGTTGAAATCTACATTAACTTTTAATGCCATTTTGTTCAGTTCGTACAAATTAACTCAGAACAAAAAAAATGCTTGAAAATTTTCTAAAACTCAATTTTGTTACATGTTTTCTCAATATTTCGGATTAAAAGGATTTACTCCATAAAGATAATTTAGTAGTTCCCAAACAATGCAAGTGTATGTAATGAATTTTAAAATCTAATTTAAATCTTAATTAATTTCCAAATTTTTATCTTAATTTAACCCATATTAACTTCATTTTAAAATGTTCTCTTATTTCCTGATACAATTCCCACTTTTATTTAATTAATCCTATACTCACTCTATAAAATTGCTGGTCTCAGCCTTTTCTCACGCTCCGAGTTAAGGGATAAAAATTCTTAATGTGTACAATATTCTTTTAAAGATATCTAAGATTCCCTTTCCTATATCGGCACGTGTCAAAGAAATCCCTTTCAAAATTTCATTATAAAATCACTGAAGAGAAAAATTTGTCTCCTTTGCACTTGCATCGCTATGTAAACGGGCGTCAGGTTTTATCGCTTTTTGTAGATAAAATGTCTCCCGTAATGAAATGAGTCGAAGTTAAAAATTCCAAAAGTTTCTGCCATCTTTTTGACCTCGCAGCTGCTAATATATATGTTTTTATGTTTATTGTAATTTAAAAGTATTCTTTTATTTGTTTGCAAGCTTTCAAGAACTCTATTTTTGAATCATTTTCTTATTTTGCATAATTTTCTTATGATTATAAAAAAAATACTCGGTAAAAATAAAGTGCAAAATAATCCGAAAAATTCTTTATTGCACATTATTTATTTTCATTCATATATTGCCGAAATTTTCAACGCTTTGCAAGAAATAAGTAAAAATATTAATGAGAAGCATTTTGATAAATATTTCATATTCTATTTGCTACAAAGGAAAAAAAATTAAAGCCACACTATCCATTTTCGATTTTTACTAGAGTTAATTCTGACCATCCTTTCTGATGGCTGACAATTCAAACAACCAAGAACTTGAAACTACAGATTTGATTCTTCAGTAATTTTGTTTGGAGAAAGGGGTGCCAGCTCAGATGCCGTCCTCGTGATTTGACAGCGGTTCAAAATTACGAGGTCTGTCCCAAAATAGCCCTAGAGTTTCTTTAAAACGGGTCGTTATAACTAAAACAAACTAAACCAAATCAAAATAAACTCTTCTGTAATTTTCTTCCGAAATAAATAAATGTAATTACTAATATCGGTTACTATCTTCTGTTGTTAAAAGAGAAAATAACAATCTACTAAAAATAATAAAAAAGCAGTATATATAAACGTATGCAAGAACTATAAGAAATTGCATTATCTTCTTTATTATTATTAAACTAGCCGCCTTTGGCGACCAGCCGGTTCACCAGTATTACCGCTTGCTACAATTTTCAATTAAATATTTTAAGTAACTTGTCTCTTAATAGCTTCTCAAACAAAACATTTTTAATCTTCAAATTTTGATAGTCATACCAAACTTATACTGTTGTTTAGATCGTTTCGTTCAATTTACTATATATATTTTGCTAATTTGTTGTCATTTCCGGTAAAACTTCAACTTTAATTTAAAGTGGAAATGCTGAAATTGCAATTAATGTAAAGATATTTTTTAATGAAACCAAGCGTTTTATTTTATTTATCATTTTTGTTTTTATTTATTAATTATTATTATTATTGAATATGAGTACTGCAAACAGAATCGTTCGGTATTTAAGTCTTATGTGAACTACAAAATATTTTTCATAATTTGCGTAATATCTCAAAGAATAATTCAACAAAAATTTCTCAGATTCAGCATAAAATTCAGTTTTTAGTTTTGCTTTCAAAAGGATTGAAATGAAATCAATAGTAATATTTTGTTCCGGCCTATAAATATATTTCAAAAATTATGAAGTCTAAATTTTATACAGTAAGGTATCATATTCTCAGAAATATTCTGGACACACCAAATTTTAAATAAATGAATGAATGTTTCTATTTTCCACGATTAACTAAGACTGATTTATGAAGTTTTGAATGTTAAAAATTTAGAAAAACTCAACATTTTCATAATCTTAGGCCAATTAATCTTGAGAAACCTGCGCACTGATTGGCGTATTTTCTTTAAAACGATCAATGAAAAATCTACAATTATCCTTTTTTTTTTTTTTTTTTTTTTTTTGAATAGTGATATTCAAATTTTTATAAATCAGTCAGTTTAAGTTATTGATTTTGTTGACTAGAAATTAATTCTTTATTTAAAATATTTGTGTTTCAAAAACATTTTGTTAAACGTGATTTCCACAGCAGAAGCTTTATGTAAAATCAAAAATTCGTTATATATTAGAGTATTTATTGGATCAAGTTACATAAAATATAATCATTTTCCATTTAGACCATTTTAGCAGATCTGTGTCTATTACTAAAGGTTTACAAATTAGCAGTGTGGCCCTGATTTGAATAGATATCCTGTTCATATTAAACAAAACTTGCCTTAAAATAAAACTGATTTATTGGATTAATAATACAGATAGGGTAAAAGATCATAAAATAATTTTTCTTGAATTTATTTTTTAGAAAAAAATAATGTTTCATATTTGTTTCATTTCCTACAGACACGTGACGAAAATCATATTTTTGCAGATTTCATTTCCAAAAAGATTTAATTTATTTTTAAATGGAGCTTTAATCGATGTGATGGCAACACTTTGAAAAAAGCTAATTTTTCCCCCATGAATACGAAACGTGCTCGTGCAGCTTAAATTTTATTTTTATTTTGTACGAAAAAAATTGTTGAAAAATATAGTTAATAGTTTATATATAATATAGTTATAGTTTAATTTTAAGGTTAAAACATTGGTATCATTTAAAAGATAAATTTTTGATCTTTAACTTGATGTAAAAATCTTTTTTGTGCGGTAATATTTTCGGAAGTTATAGCAAAAACACGCCAAAATTTCGCTTAATTTTTAAATAAATAAAATTCTAATTAAAAATTCGAAAAAATAACCCCGAGGTGCACATTCCCGGCCTCCAAGGTATACACGTGCCAAATTTCGTAGCTGTTGGTCGAACGGTCTGGCCTGTAGAGCGCAAACACACACACACACACACACACACACACACACACACACACACACACACACACACACACACACACATTGAGCTTTATTATAAGTATAGAAATACCCGACTAAACGAAAACATATACTAAGAATATACGAATATCCAGTTTCGCGAAGGAATTCAGAACAAAAAGAAAATTGAAAAAGTCTCGCTGAAACGGACTGTTGACGTTCCTGTAATTTAATGCGAATTTTTAATTTCGCAATTAAAGGGACGCAGTGGAAATACGTGAGAAGCAATGCATTAAAGTAGCTTTGCCCTTTCTTTTTCATAAAAGAGACAGTAATTGCTAAACAATCCAAGCAACCTTTCTGCGAAGAAAACCGTTATTAAAAGGCGAATCATTTGATCGTGACCAAAAGGGAAATCTAAACACCACAACTGAACTCTACAGCCCGTCACTAAGTAAAAGAGTATCAAATAACACTTAATGCGTCTTCCAAGGTATTCATTAAGTGATAAGTCGCTTCGCATAGTAATAGCTAACTAATGACTCTTAAGTTCCCCTCCGCATGTTGACTACTGTTGTGCAACCTTTTATTGAATATAAGTAACATAGAGCAAATATTTAGCCTCGCCGCGACGTGCTCAATTATTTACTTACTTTTTATTCAAATGAGTTACAGGGTACCAGGAGTTTAAAGAAGTAATTTGCATTCACGCATGAGAATAATGATAAATCAAATTAAAACTGTTTGTAATAGATAACTACTAATATTAAATTTGATATTGCTTTCACTTTCTTCGTATACTAAGAATACAAAGCATTGTAATCGCGAAAAATAAATTTCAAAATTGAAATTTGGTAAATTTTTGTGCTGCATACCTCTACGAGTCCAAAAAAAATATATTTGGAATCATGTTATTTGTTCATCTATATGTCGGTATACAAATCACTGAAAAACGATTGAAATATAGTACATGGTCAAAACTTTAATATGGAGATTTTTTTAAAATCAAATTTTGAACGAAATCCACTCAATCCCTTTTTTTCTGTCCAGATGTCCGACAAATGAAGAGAATTGACAAATTGAAGAGATATAGAACGATAAAATTATATTCACAGATTTAATGTTTAAAATGTAGATTTGTATAAAATTAAGAACCAAGTCTGTCGTTCTGTATTTTCACATGTGTTTAAACGCGGAAACGCAAAACTACAAATCAAAAAACAAAATTACGCGCAAAAACAAAATTACTTAAGAAATTGAAATTTGATATATAATTTTGTAAATAAATTTGAAATTCTATGTCAAATTTTGGTTTTAATAGGAAAAAAAGCGTTCGCAATACATATTCAATTTTTTGGTACTTTTGTATTAAACGTATTCCAAAGATTAATCGCCTAAGATAGCGCTACAATGAGCTCTTTCGTAGCTGTTGTTCGCCAATTGCATACGGTTAGTGACTCACAATTGCATTTATTAGAGATAATGGAGAATTTTACCTTTACAATTCTGCAATTTAACCCTTTAAAGGGCCATTTTTTTTTTCTAGTCATATGACGTTAAAATATTGTTAGGCTTGACATTAGAATAAAAAAAGGGATACATTTAGCTTATTAGACAAATTGAATTTGATTAATTAATTTAGTTAATTAATAATTAAGTAACAAATCAAGACACGTCATTTTGTGTGATATAAAGAACTGGAGCATCTAAGTTTCTAACTTACTAAAAAAAATTTGTAAGAACTACCAACCTACATACTATGCCAACCTACATAATTTCATACGAAGATTGATAAATTTGGTGGGAAGCATACTTTCCACGGCCTTAGAAAGGGTTAATTAATATCTGTTGAAAAATAAAAATTGGTTTAATTCAGGGTTTTTTTTTTTTTTTTTTTTTTTTTTAACTAAGGTTAGTCACTGAACAAAAGATAGCAAAAGAATCATGGAAATTTTTATATTTTTCCTGTTAGTTTAGTTTGGTTACATTAATACCCATTTTAAAATAACTCAAGGCTATTTTGGGACAGACCTCGTCATTTTGAATCTTGATCAGATGAAAAGAACGGCACTCGAGTTGTAAGCCCTTTTTCCAAACTTCCGCATCATACTAACGGGGCTCTTTCTTTGTTATAAAGCATTTTTATCTACAAATAGCTTAGGAATTCTAATGACTGAAGAAAGTTCAATTAATTCTGATAAATAATTTTTTTAAACAATTCATAATATTTTCTAATTTTGATGTTGCATTGATTAAGAGTCTGACACTGAATGGAAATAGAGAAAAATAAAATACACATTTTGCTTAATTCAGCTGAAATACTTCATTTTTTAGTTATTCTTTAGTTTTGGCCGTGAAAGTAATGATAAATAAAAATGCATTGTAAAACATAGGGAGGACAAAACGCATTTGAACAATTATTTATTTATTAGAATTTTGAATATGATTTTATTTCTTTTCCCTAGATTTATAACAATAATCTTAATAAATAGAAAATAGCGACATAAAACAGAATAAAGTATAAAAATTATAACGTTTAAATACATTTTATGTAATTTTTATATTAAAAAAATTAGAATTTGCAAATATTTTGTACTTTTCAGTTTCTTTATACCTCTTTTTTCTAGGGTAATATGCTGCAAAAAGTCAAACATGAGCTGCTTCGTAAAGAAAGTTTTTATTTATTTATTTATTTCCTCTTACAAAATGTGTCATTTAAAGAGAATCATTTAATTATTGAGAAAAAAAATCTGATTGTATTAAACAAGACTTTCTTCACATTTTTTTTTTTTTTTTTTTTTTTGCACAAAATAAATTTAGTTGACATAAAAACGAGAAAGAAACAGAAATAAATAATTTAAATTGAAATGCAATATCTTTAAATGAGCTATAGATTAAACCATCGGTATTTTCCAATCAACATTTGTTTTGCCACTTGGTAATTTCCTCAGTTTTTTTCACAGACACTCAAATTTCTCTTTTTAAAAAATTTTACCCGCTGTCTTTGTAATTATTGACCTTTTATTTATTTATTTTCCCCTTTTTTACTTTTGTGCATTCTATTCCAATTAAAAAGAGAAAAACTGTTAGGAAAAAATCCACTTTGAAGAAATGAACTCTGAGAATGTTAAACAATAGCCTTATGTTTCAGTCACCTCTAAGCTCTAAAACCTAGCTGTAATTTCAAAGAGCATTAAAAAAAAACGCACTTAAACTCCAATTCTTTCTTTTTATTTCACTAAAACATGCAATTAGTGGAATTAGATGGGTTATTTCTATCAAGCTTGTTTAAAGTTTATATGAGGAAGTTAGTAGACCGTAACTTACGAAATAACTTTCCCCCTTCGCTGTTCAGATATAAAACAAAAACCTCTTTTCAAACAATGAAATTTTTTGCCTTGAATCTTTGATTAGTTCAAAGGATTGCGCTGCTTATTTTTAAATTTAAGTAATTTCTTTTTTCTTTTTATGAGAAGTATCCTAGCGTGTCCAGTAAAACTACCAAATTTTTTTTTTTTAAATGTGATTCAATTGTTGGATAAAAATGTATTTTTTTATTTTTTTAAATTAATGCAGATATGATATATTGCAATTTTACCAAATAGTTTCATTTAACTGATTTCAGGTACCTGTAAAATCAAAAGGTTGAGCGATTGGAAGAAAGGCTGAAAGTGAAATCTAACAAAAATTTAAAGATATATTGACACTGGATATTTTCTAGCATTGATATTTTTTATGAAATGGTTTGTAAATGTTATTTCACTTCTTTCTATTAATTGTTTTGAGTTTATTTAATTTAGAAGCTAGCAAAACTTGTCTCAAAAAATACTTTGGAATTAACCGCAGCAACCCAAATATTATGCTCAAATTAATGCACCATTTTCCGAGCTTTAATATTTAATCAGATCTTGTTTTATTTCAGTGGATAATTCGAACGTTCTCTATTTAAATATTACAGAGGTTATCTACTTTTATTTTATTTCAAGATAATGTATACTTTTCATTGAATACTGACCTGATAAGTTTTATATATTAAAGTATTAATATCTTTAACCCTATAAAATTTAATCATTTCTTTATATTAACAAGCCTATTTTTATTTTATTTATTTT
Source organism: Argiope bruennichi (assembly GCF_947563725.1). Classification (NCBI taxonomy): domain Eukaryota; kingdom Metazoa; phylum Arthropoda; class Arachnida; order Araneae; family Araneidae; genus Argiope; species Argiope bruennichi. Next base: position 85,402,711 of record NC_079152.1, read on the forward strand.
TCGCGAAAATGAAATAACATATATTTTTATATATTTTTCCTCAATTTTACCATTAGATATATCTAAATAGATAAGTAAGCTGAAATTACACTGGGAGACAAAATCATTCTAATTTGTCAACAATTTCATTGTAGCTTTAATTTGTTTGGTTTAGTTTAGCTATATCAACCGCCCTTTTTTGGAGCAATTAAATGTAATATGAACCGCGATCAAACGACGAGGGCGGCATTTGAGCTAGCATACTTCTCTCCTCTGCATTTATACCAAAGGGAGGACATTTGGCTCCAAATGATGTAACGTGTATTACACAGCAGATTCGGTATAATCAGATCTCAAATCTGGAATCTCTAGCCGAGACTTTTCCACCAGTCTATGCAATAGTTTTAAAGAGAACTCTGGTAATATTTGTATCATGATTATTAAATTAATTCAAATCTTTATTTGATCCTTGAATGTAACCTCTGGATAAAATTTGGGGCTTCAATACCCATTCGACAATAGTTTTCAACATTCCTCATTTACAAAATTTTGAAAAGAAGAAAAAATATATACAAAACTACATTTTATTCATACCATAAAACTCTTCTATAATTCAGTAAAATTATGATCTGATTAAAAATTATCATATTTGTATGAATTGCTTAAGTGGTTAATTCTTTATTTGTAATGCAAATTATTGTTTATGTTTTATAAATTATTATCTATTAAAATGATTGTTTTTTATGAAAATCTTTTACCTAATTAAACCAGAAATTGTATTGCAATCCGTCAGGCCCGAAAATGCATTCATGCGTGCTAATTAGCCAAAGGCAGCTAAATTTGAATAGACAATCCCATTTGAATTAGGTTGAATTTAACTTCTGCTTGCGACGATAATTTATTTATTAAGAGGCCCTAAAGAAATCCTCAAATAGATAATCATAGTCGCATTGCAAACTTCGCAATTTTCATATATTTCAAATCAAAGAAGACTTGTTTAAAAAAATTAATTTATCTTTAATCCATTATATTTAACGAAGAGAATAAATCAGAGATAATTCAAAATATTTTCAAGTAGACGAAACCATCAAATTCAAAAAAGTTTCAAACAGACAAAACTGTTTGCATTTGAACAAAATGCGGACGATTTCTATTACACTGCCCTCTCATCTAAAAATTTCTTTAAAAAAATTTTTTTAGAGATCATTAAGACTGTTTTTTGCTTGCAAACAAATGTTTGGTAATAGTCATCTATGAATTTTTAATCTCCATTATTACATTTGAAATCTGCATTGAAAAAAATCAACTTTTAGTAACCTCTCTTAAATAAAGCCAATTTCAAAAAGCCCATTTCTTTTTTCTTTTTTTTTTTTTTAGTTGTAGTGTGATATATTTTAATAATTAAAGCATCCTAAAATGAAATATTTTGTTGTGAAAATCTTCGACCTTAATGTGGGTATACTACTCTTCTACAAACCTTTTTATATTATCCTAGATTTCTACTATTCCTTTTTACTCTAACTGCTCTGTAACAGGCCTTGTACATATTCTTGATGACATCACAATGGCTAAACTTTCAGGGTTGGTTAGTAGGTAAGAGTGTGGTAATGTGTAAGAGCCAGATTTGGCTACGCTGAACCAATCAAATGGTAAAACTGAAAAAACAATTAAAAGCATATTAACTAATGAGCAAACGTTTATAATAATATAAATTCAAAAATTTGGGAGACTATATGCAAGTTGAGAGACGACAAAGGTTAATATTTTATATCTTAAAATTGTCTTCAATCATTAAAAAGACAAAACTACAAAAAAAAAAAAAAAGCCAAAGAGAAACTTATTGGAATCTTATAACATGGCGTTTCTTTAAGTATATGTCATGGGCAAGGGCATAGCAGTGGAATAAAAAGTTGTCAATCTAAATAGGTTCTTTTTTTAAAAGCTACTTGAGAGTTTATCAAGATAGAACTGTGCTGTGGTTGCTGTTTTATAACAGCACACTTCTCTTCTGTTATTTCATGTGGATTATGTGCAATAGCATCTTCCATTTCAGACGATTGCGTTTTTTAGAAAATATTGTAAGGGGAGAGATGACCATTTAATATAAATTCCGGATTTAAAGATAAGGCGTCATAATTACTGTATAAAGCGGCAGTATTTATGCCATCGAAGAGACGAACTAGTTTATTGATATTCCTTTAGTATTAGTTAGTTAGTTTAGTGTCCTTTAAAATTCAAATTGGAACTTTTTTAAGGATCTTAAATTAATTATTCATAAATAGAATTATTAATTCGCAATTGGTAATTAATGTCTGATATTTCTCAACATACTCGATCCAGTTTGATTTGAATTAGCTGCAACCTATATTAATCAATATAATAGCAACAACTGACACATAATCAGTAAAAATTTATTATTTATTTTTCTCCCTTCCTCTCCCTATTCCATTTACAGACTTCTTGTTTATTAAACATGAAAAATATTGTTTTCGAGGCATTCTTTAAGACGAATATCCAAATCATCTTTCTCCTCTTCCTTACTGCACTCAGCCATTGCCAATGATTGTGAATAAAGGAGCATCAAATTCCAGGAAGTAGGGATCAATGCAGCAAATTAATCAGAATAGTGGCGTAACAGGATAAAATGTAGTACTTTCAGACGAAGTACTTTTTCATAGTCTGATCATAATGAAATTTAAAACCTGGAATCAGAACACTGGTTTCTCTCTCTTTTTAATACACCACATTCTCCTATGTTTAAGGTGCTTATTCACCTGCTACTAAACCAATAGCTCAAGCGAGATTGTCTTTATAATATACATCAAGTGAAGCTTAGCAGCTGAAACAACATGCAGTGATATAGACCAAGTAATATTTCCGCGACAGTGATATAGAGCAAAAGTGGTTCATAAATTTACTGAATGAAATATTATTACTCTATCCTATTTATACCACATTTCTTAAAATGCAAAAGAGGCATCTCAACAGACAAGAAAGCCCAAAGAGCTGTCCAGAAGTCTAAATGCGAACCGCAACTTTGCAGCATGGTTGAGCTAACCACCCAACAAAAGGCTGCTTTGTTGAATGCCAAGGGTAGCCTGCTCATACTTTCCCCGGCACTCCATCACAGCAGTTCATAAGTCAGCTAAAGTGAGTAGGGGGTCGGGTTTTTGCACCTGGGAATGGGGCTGCGCGAAGTAAGCAGGGAGTGACGAGCATACGGGGGTCAGAGGGTCAAGCAAGTCTATTACCTAAGTCTACTAAAACAACACTAATTACGAGGTTCATCGTTAGAGGCTGTGTAGAAAAAAGAAGCGTGGAAATGCTTTGAATTGAATGAACTTCGACTTATTTTTTAAACTAATATCACGTCGAAGATATTTTTTCCTCGCTTACGATTGGGAAGACGATTGATATAAGTCAGCGTCTAAATGATTTAAAATTACGGTACTTTTCAAACAATGAGAATTTTTTGGAAACCATTATGAGTTCTATTTTGGGACAGCTTCCTAATAAATAATGTACCTGTGTTAGAACGAATTGTAAACATTATTTGTTACGCACATGATCATAAAATATATTTTCGTGTTCAAAAGCATCGTCCCTAGAACCAATGAGGGAAATGAAACCAAATTACATATACAGGCTAGAAAAGTCATAGGAAGGTGAATTCCATAAAATAAAATCTCCAATACTAGAGATTTTGTCACTGCTCCCATGTACAAACTAAGAAATTTATACAATTTAAATTGTTGATTTTTTAAAGCGTACTTGACAACAATGGCAGTCATTCCCGTTGAAGATTAAAGAGTTTTCTTTCAGACAACAGATCTTTAACCGACCATTTGTTGATATGTATCCCATCTTACCTTGCCTGAGAATACCTTAATTGTTGAACGTTATTTGTTACTAAAGTGTTTACATTGGAGAGCGTAATGATTCTACGCCTCTTAGGGAAATTATTCAACTGATGACTGAAGATATTAGCTTTTATATCTGCAAGAGCATTAAAAGATATGATTGAAAAATTGTTGAAAACTTTATCATTAAACATTAGAATCGACAGAAAACAAAATTCAGTATCAGACTATGCAATAATAGTAGTTGCTAGAAACATACAAATTGACATTTTACGAAGTAGTCACGTACGACGTAGAGAACCTCGGGTACTGGATGCCATATATACATAGAGAAGGTTAAAACTTTGAAAATGCTGTCTGTGGTCCTGACAACCCAAATGCTGATTAATAAAAGATTTTCTATTGGCTTTATAGTTTAGCTCATTTATTTATCCCTCTCCCTTTCTCTTTTTCTTTTTTAATTACGACGAATCACCTCGTTACCACAGAACTCAGCCGTATAAACAGGGATTAAATTCTCTGTGGGCATTTATTTCACCATTGGCATTTTTTACATTGTTAACCATTTATGAAATTCTTGGTTCTGTTGTCTCCTATCTGTAATTTTTGGATATATATATTTTCAGAATTCTCTTTGCATGTCTTTCACATTCTATATATTCAATTTGGTTTTCTTCCATTCATAATATTTTGCTAAAAGTGCCACCAAACTATGAAAAGTTATTCTAAAGTCAACCTGTACTTTTAGATTTATCATCATTTAAAAGTTCGCATATGGGCTGTCAAATAAAAAGTAAATTTGTTTGAATAGATATTAAAAGGCATGTATAAAGCATTTAGGGTCATTTTTTACTTTAAAGAATTCAGTGACATTATAAAAAGTCGTGTAAACACAATTACGTGATAAACGTCTCTATACATTTCAAATAGTTAGCCAACTCTATGCTGTCTCATAAAATTTTCAAGCAACAAATGTAAACATACAAACATTTTGAAATATAGTTGATTCTCGAAATGACACAGTCACATTGTACACTTAACTAGGCGTGTTATCTGACATCAAATTACACATTGTCATAAAATCAGAATGTTTGTAAAAAGAATTGTGTTATTGATTTTAAGCTTACTAGAGGAATGGATCAGAGAGGCTTCGACAATTTCTTTTCTTATATCCAGTGTTGCAATAAGTTTGGAAAAAGAAAAACGAAAGAAAACACATTATTTTCCTCGAAATAACTAATTCATCATTTTTTTACATCACATGAAACATCCTTTCTTATATGCAAATATTTTATTAGACGTTTGGCAAAATTTTGATTTATGCAGACTCGATTTATTTGATTCCATTTCTAGTTTTATTATTCTGTTTAGTAATAAAAATTCTATGATAAGACAAAATAATAAAAAGTTACTACAATTATGACCTACAATTAACATTTCAAGTGATTTACACTTCTTTGGCTAAAAACAGCGTTATTTTTTTTCCTTTAAAAATAACAACAAAAACAACGTGATACTCGTTATAAAGGCATAAGATATAGACACCTCTTAAACCTCAAGGCACGCTACAAGCGGTTTGTTAGAAGTTTATGAAAAAAATATGGGGGGGGGAGAAAAAAAGCTATGAATGATCTCTGACATTAGTGAGGGCATAAAAAAATTAAGAAGCGATCATTTTTTTTATAGAAACCATCAGCATCCCACGTCTGCAGGTGCGAATTAAGATGCAATGAGGGTGTTTTAATGAAGATGAATTCTTATAAAAAACATCGCAGCTATATGAATTAATTAAAAATATATATAATAATTCATTTTTCAAAAGCACCGCATGGAACGCGCAATATGGTTGCTGTCGAATAACTTTATGAATGATGTCTTCTTTGTGCGATAGAACTTTTTTTTTTATATTCATATTTATTTTGATAAAAAAAAAATAGTTCCATGTTTCATATTTTCGTAAATTTTTCAGAGTAAACATACTATGCCGGTAATCATGTTATAAAATGAAATTCAGAATTTCTATTATTTTTTTATACTTATTTGTAAAGTTATGTTTAATAAATGAGTTTAAAATTCATCCTATAAGAAATTGAACTCTGAAAAGGAAAAAAATAATGGTTTAAAAGCGTATTCTTTAATACATTGATAAGCATTTTTTTCCCCCTTCACGTTTTGGAGATAGCAATGATTTCTTTCTTTCTTTTTTGATATTGAAAGATTTCAGAAACAATTTCTTCCCATTATATTTCTAATACAGTTTTTATTTTAAAAAACTTCTTTTACATAACCTTAAACCGGCAACTCCGACCCACCCGAAGGCACACGGAAAAATGACCTGAATGACCGGACCTTCGCAACAGCAACACTGACGGAAACTGTGATTGAGTCCTAAGGGCATCACCGGTCTCTGAAGAACCCTTGTTTTGGGAAGTACGTCCCATCATCGATGGGAGAAACCTTTATCTGTACCCACCATGATAGCGAGAACCAACCGCCATGCCAGAAGTTTCTCATCCTCAATTACGAGGTGTTCCCTTCTCCCAGTGGGGAACTACTGTTACATATAATCTGAAACCAAACCATTAAGAAGAATAAAATAACAATGGCAATATTTTTGATATGTACTTATACGTATCGATTTACTTTAACAAACGCATTTTAATACTGAGTTTTGCAATTACAATAATTATAAACTTGCATCATAGAGGTATGAGATTAGGCATCAATTTCCAAGAAAGGTTTACTTATTCGTTTGCTTTCCCATAAAAATTAAAATAAATAACTCAATGGCATCTAATAAGGAGGTAAAAATAATAGTCCTTAAATGATAGTTTAAATTCTCATCAGGAAATAAAGCCAGTTTGATAAGAACGTTTCATAATTAAATTGCAGCAGATGCCCAAATTTGTGGCTATTTTATAACTAAAATTTAATTTTCTAAACAAATATATTGCTCGATTTAAATTACGTATATTCTAGAAAATACGATCAAATAGACCTATCATTCGAATTAAAAAAACTATTGAGGAGAGCTGAGCGATAGTTAAAAATGAAGCATATATTAAGTTTGTTTCATTTGCTGGTGCTAAAATGCTTGAGAGCCTCTCAAATCCTCTCACATATGTATTAATACATATACTTAATCATTCATTGCTTTTAAAATAATTCAACTTTACGAACTTTTAAAACTACAGTTTATTAATATGTCTATTTATCAAATCAGTTATTAATTAAAAAGCGCACAAAATATGCAACGTATGTGTTCACGGTGCCCAGATTTCTAAATTTTTTTTTAACGAAAAATGTTAAATGCAACAAGAAATATATCTAAAACAAACCTTTATATATGATTTATAAAAAGAAATAAAAAGTGCATTATTAAAAATGATTGTAGACCAAGGAATTTGAACGAAATATATAAATAGAAATATGCTATTTCAATTTGAGAATAAACTAAAGAGATACTTATTGTACGTTTATATTTAAAAAATCTTTCTAATGTAGCCCAGAAGATTATTTTTGAATTTTAATTTAAAATAGAAAAATTTTAAAAACCCAAAAAATGTGCATAGAGAGATTTTTAAAAAAATCTTTATTTCCGTATTATCTCTTTCAGCATCGGACTTCCTAACAGCTGTCTAATACAACCCTTTTTTAATTCGTCTATGTTTAAAATATCAAAATTTTTCGTTGCCACTTCGGAATGAGAAATTTAAAAGTGTGTGAAAAGACTTTTTCTTTGTTATTTAATAACAACTTATGATACTTCATTAATTGCAGAATTATATTGTTTATCGATGTCCACCACGGAAAAACGTTTTCCTTAACCTTTGAGATTCATTTTTACAGCACACTTCATAATAAAAATTTAAATGTAGATACTTCAAATTCATCATGACCATTAAGTATGATTTCGTACATGTTAATGATTATGGAAAGATGTGTGTTTAAGACTATTAAGCATGAAGGACTGAAAGAATACTTCAAATGTAGATACTTCAAATTCATCATGGCCATTAAGTATGATTTTGTACATATTAATGATCATGGAAAGATGTGTGTTTAAGACTATTAAGCATGAAGGACTGAAAGAATTTTTTTCAAAAGCTGGAAAAAATATATCGCAATGTTATAGAAAGAATTTATACTACGCTTTCTTAAAATCCAAAGAAAAGTAATGAACAGTACACTTAAAAGGCTTTCGCAATAAATACGTGTCATCTATTTAAAGAAATTTACTATTATAAATCTAACGATTCATCACCTTTTGTCACTTAGCACCATAATGAAATCCAGACAAAATTAAACCAACTAAAGAACTCGATGCCAATCATTTCAAGGCTATTCAATGAAAACAATAAAACGGGCTTAAACTTCCCATCATCCAAACACACTCAGATTGCGAGTTGATGACACAGTAAAAGAAAGTGCGAACAGTCGGAAGGAGTAAATGTAAATGAATTAACACGCTCCGAGAGCCGCAAAACAACAAAACCCACGTGGTCCGAGAACAAAACAAAAACAGCAGGCAATGCAGAAGTGCTAAAGAATCGCGTGCTCACACCAGCAGTGATTGATCTTCCCTTTGCAAGCACCGTCACCGCAGGAAAAGAAAAGAACAAAAAATGTTCGAGGGGGATACGAGCGCTACAACAGCGCAATCAGCCACTGACATATACCTCAAATAACATCACCTTTATTGCGATAACAATCTCTCTGATATACCGCGACGGTGTTAGGGATGGATTTTTATTCCCACATCATTTGTTTCCTGAAAAGCCAGCGATATGTCTACTGATGCCTCATGGGATAGCTAATTCATCTGTGAATATGTTGTTTGCTGATACGATTCGTAAAGAGTGGGCATGTTAAAAAAGATCTGAAATTACAAAAATCAAGACATGTGGAATTCTTATTCTTGTTTCGTACATTTTTCTTTATGATGAGTTTTCTGATCCTTCGTCCATTTTTGACTTTTGTCGGGAGGTTGGACAATTCGTTGGTCTGTTATAATTTGAAAAACTACTGAGCTTCCTGAAAGAGAAACATTTTTTTTTTTTAAAGGTGCATTGATGTTCCACCTTTGTGTGTTTATATATATAATTTCTTACATAATATTTTGTACTATTTTTAAACACATCTCTTATAAATAAACTCAATTATTTTTTGCAAAGAAGAATTGTTACTTATATTCAATGTTATAATTATCTTGTCGGCTCCACTATATGGGTATTTATAGACCCAGAAGAAAGTAATGCAATCTCTATTAGTGATAAGAGCGACTGTATGTGATTTCTGCAAAGCAGATATCAGACTTACAGTACCAAATGAGGTACAGATATAGCTTACAGAGTGGGAAGGCGCACCATGGACCAATTTTTTGGAATACTAATTAAAATTTTAATTTATTAAAAATCAAGCAACATTTTGGTGTTTTTCTTTAATGCCTCCAGAAATACTATTACACAAATTAATTTTTATATACTCTTCAAATTATATAAAAAAATGTCCTTTTAATGATCCCAATTTAATTATCATACATTTTCTTTCCTTAGATAAATAATTTTTTTAAAATTTATGAATGCATAATCCATAACAATACTTTTCAATGTTGAAACGAAATTCAAAATGTTTTCGTAATGTAATGTAATGTCGTACTACAAGAAACAAACGATACATCAAATATTTTAATTAACTTAGTCTGAAGTATTAATGTGTCACGTGCAACCATGAACCGACTTCATTTCAATAATTGACACAAATTAAGCTTTACTCTCAGCTTGATGTATGCATTACAAATTTAATGGAATTGTCGTAATAACTTACATTGGAAAACTTATGTTAATGGGAGATATACATTACAGTTATATATTTTAATCTTAATAGTCAAATAATTGATTTAACGTGACGCATGTTATTATGAGATGATTGCGCTTAAAAGTGTCATTTTTATCCCCCAAAAATCATTAAAACCACATTATTCATCTGATAATGTTACTAATTCATTAGGAAAGATGATTTATTCGTAAACATTTATCTAGAAAAATATATTTGTTTTATTTTTAAGTTATTAAAATATTCATCTAGCCTCTTCTTTTATTAAAAATTATTCTGAAGCAAATTTTAAGTTTAAAAAAAGTGCAAAGAAATTACTTAGCTATTAGAACATAATTTTAATTACAAACCTAAACGCTTTTTTAATATTGCGTGCGCTTTGTCATTTATTTCTTACAGAAAATTCTTTTAATTATGTTGAACTTAATGATAATTTTTCTCAGTATGTTTAATAGAAATCATAATATATAATTAACTCTGTAATTTAAATATTTTTATCATTAATTGTGCAATTGGAAAACTAATTAAGTAATGTTATTTTGTATCAGATTAAATGTCTTTAATTCTCGAAGACTAAATCTTCAAAGAATTATAAAAATGTTCATTTTTTTTAATCATCGGTTTCTCAACAAAATTCGGTTTTTTCTCAATTAAAATGTTTGCTATCATTCGTTAAAAAACTTGTTGTCAAATCAAAATTGTTTGAGAATAAAGATTTAATTTCACTTTTTCAATTTTTTTCTGGAAATATATAATAAAACTACACATTTGAAAGTAAAATAAGAGCTTTCATAGAATACTTTTAAAAAGATGACAGTTTTAAAGATAATGCGATTCTAAAGAACTTTAAAAGCAATCGTTTCGAATCCGTAAACTATTTAATTAGTCAATTCAAAACGATTTCTGTCTCATTTGGAGTTGTAAAGAATTTGTTTAATTCATTTTAAGTTAACAAATCAATAAACATGTAAAATTTTTACATTCTCTGTCTTTATATGTTCAGAAACAATGGGTTTATCGGCAAAAATTAATGAGAGAAAACTGCCTAACTGTTTCTATGTTCTTCCATTTTTTTTTTTTTATTATTATTATTATAGTCAGCAATGAAACTATTACAATGTAAATAGTAAATTGTTTCCCGAGGATTACAGTAGAGCATTGACAGTATAATCCTAGGAATAAAAGATGATTTAAAACTGCAGAATTTAATTGTACATTTATTTCGTATTTCTTGCCTATAAAAATTAGATCACCTTAGTCAAATCAAATTATTGTTAAATTAATCCACACCCGTTAAAAGTATTATTGGATTTTTGTAATGTCATTTTAAAATTCTTAAAAATATCTTGTTTGTCATATTTTTTTTTCTTTAAATATTAACTGTTTTTTTCTCTTCTGTTTAAAATTTGACATTATATATTCAAAGTTTCTATTTTATAATCTATAAGTATATTCCAAATGATACGCGATAAGATATCAACAATTATTTCATTGGGAAATTGGAATTTCTATTAAACGTCAAATCTACCGTGATAAATCAATTTTGGAATCTATTACACTTCTTACATGCGGAAAGCGGATGTGACGCATAACACACTGTAGAATAACTTCCAATTAAATTTTGAATTGCATGCCCAATCAATGTTTGTCATAGGGTTACGATGTCGCTTTAGTGGTTTAATTATGCTTTTTTTAAAAAAGAAAACCTGTTAAATTCAACTACCTGAGGAATCATATAATAAAGATATAATACTGTAATTAAAATCGCCGAGATTTTTCTAATAAGTTCTTACAACTAGAAAGAGCAGCAAAATAAAGTTCATCCACCGGAATTCGTAGCTCAACATAAAACCACTGCAATGTCCATAAAACTTTCTGAAATCCGACCTTTTTCTATATCCAGTGTGTTTATGATTGCGCACCTGCTTGACATCCTCAGCTCAGTGGGGTTAAAAACTGAACAAGTCACCAAATTTATTACCTGCGGTCGACTCGTTATCCCAGTCAGGCCAATTTGGGATCTGTTTGTTGAAGAAAATTCAGTAATTACTCCCAGTGTTCCCCAAGGTACGTGTGAAAAAAGGGCTTGGTCATCGACTGGCAGCAGTCCCCTCCCCTTTCAGATACCTAAAGTCATACCGCCAAAAGATTTATTACAGCACACCTGGATTTCTATGTCCTTCTCCTCCCAGAACACATGAAACTAAGCCTTTGGGTTATGGTTATCTCCCATCCACCGGGGTGGGGTATCCAGAGTTGGCCATCTAACGCTCGGCTAGTGAAATTGATTTTAGAACGATAGAGATCGTCCAGAAGGTAAAACGCATTATCATTTGATCACATTTTGTTCTTTTATTATTTTCCTTTTCAATTCAGTCTTTTTGTAACACTCTTTGCTGTTTGCTCATGGAGTTCCAATTTTTCCCTGCAGCTCATTACTTTTTTATTCGTTGTTGCTGCGATGACCTTTTTATTATCAGATGTATGATGCTCATTAAAAATAAAATTTTCTTATTAATATTTATTGTACCAGAATTCATAATGTGATATAGATTTTTCTAACTAAGTTTTATCAATTTTCTTAATATTCTCTAATTTAAATATTTGTCTATAAAAGACAACTTGAAGCAATTAGATGTCTAAACTCTTTCATGGATATTATATGCTTATTTGTGTTTATCAACCTTATTTTCGACTACTCACTATTTCTGAATATTTTCAGAAATAGTGAGCTACTGCTTATTTGACAGACAATGACTAATTTGTTTATATTTGAACTTTTTAAGATGAATGAGCCTCAATTTTGTTTACAGAAAACAGTCTTCGGTTCTGAATATTTCTACATAAAATCTTGAACTAAAGTCTTTAAAACTCCGCTTATTATTTCTAAATGGGTTTAGAAATAACATCTAATTATTATTTTTTTAATAAAAAAAATCTTAAAACAAATTCAAATCACATTGTACTTTAACTCGAAAATTTCAATAAGATATTGGCAATTAAGAGTTTTAAAGATTGTAAGGTAATGACTTCTTTATCAATCTGATTCACTAATAACAATAACACCAAGAAATATTACTCTTAAACAATTTGTAAATCAAATACTTTGCTTGTAATCGTAACTGCAGCGCATTTAATGATGCCCCCCCTTAAAATTTAGAGAAAGTTTCAAAACGTAAAACTATCAGTTTTATTCTTATAATATTCATGGGCAGCTTATAAATGTGTCTCTTAGGAAATAATCTTTAAAATATTTTAGAAATATTATTATTAGTAGAAATAATTAGTATAGATGATGAAAAGTTCAGAAAATTAAAATTCCATTTATTAAAAAAGTGAATAAAAACTACTTCCACTATTTTGAATATTTTAAATGCAATTTTTTCTTTCTTTTTTTAATAGAAGTTGGATATTCTTCATCACACTGATATTCAAGCCAAATAAAGAAGAAATTTGTCAAGCAAAAAGTTAATAGAATGCTTAATACTACTCTTCACTAGATACACACACACACACACAGAAAAAAAAACCCAAGTACATTAGAATCTTATTCCGTTCTCTGAGTGAATGTATTATATATTTAAAGCAGACTGAACAGTAAGGATTTATCCTACTTTGAAAACCAAAATTTATGAACTTAAAACGTTAAAATAGGTAATAAAATTTGTGAACTTAATTTTTAATTAATTTAAAAATTTATGCTTAAGTAAGTAAAATTTTAAATATAGCATAAATAAATTTGATAAAAAAAACTGCTTTTACCTATAGAAGTTCATTAATCCTTTTTTAATCAACGATGATTATGTTGCGAATACTATGATTATTATAAAGTTGACAGAATTAGTCATATTCATATATGGAGAGAAAAAAATAACTTCATTTACTAACAGTTTAAATAAAATATATTTAAGATAGTTTATATTTGTAATTGGACTCAGTTTGTTAGAGTTCACAACAAACCAAAATAAATTGTAATTATATGTGATACTTTGCCATTGCATTGTTAATTACTGAACATAAAATCAAATGAATCATTTTTATCCACTTTATTTAAACGGTATTTTGTAAAATAAAAATTCATTTGAAATTAATTATAGCACAATTGCTATTTCGAAATAAAAGTTTAACTGTTCCATTAACATTCTTAATTAGATATGCAGAAATGCATCTGAATCAAAGAAAATAAATACTCTTCAGAAGTACGATTTATTATTTTATGATATATTAATTTTATATTCATTATTTTATTTATTTTTGTCACTCATGTTACGAGATGGAAAAAGTATAGCAATTTTGTCTTTAAATTAAAGAAAAGAAATTTTAACTAACTTTTTATAACTGAAAGACTATATCAACAACAGTAAACATTTAAAATTGATTCCTGCAACAAACAATGTTGTTTGTAGTCAGCAACGTAATAAGAGGAAACCACAACATGCCGTTAAATCCTTCTTCAGGCTTGGTTCTTTTGTTCAAACATACTCTTGGTAAACCGTTAATCCTCCTTCAGGCTTGGTTCATTTGTTCAAACATACTCTTGGTAAACCGTTAATCCTCCTTCAGGCTTAGTTCATTTGTTCAAACATACTCTTGGTAAACCGTCAATCCTCCTTCAGGCTTGGTTCTTTTGTTCAAACATACTCTTAGTAAACCGTTAATCCTCCTTCAGACTTAGTTCATTTGTTCAAACATACTCTTGGTAAACATGGGGATGAAGAATAACAATCTCCTCCCTCACCTCGTTTTGTTGATCCAAATATTAGTTGATGATCCTCTCCCGATGGTGAAATTTAATTGTAAAGTAGCTTATTAGTCTCGGTTATCAAAAGAGATTAATTATACAGATATAAATTTAAAAACCAACTAATGGATGGTTTTAAATACGTGCATTTGAAAGAAATGAAGAAATAGTGCCAGAAGCTACTTATTAACGCAATTTCTTTTTTCAATAAATATATATAAACGAACAAAGATACCTGCATTTTGGATGTTAACACTATGAGGATTATTTTGCTCATAGTTCTGACATGCATAGTTCGGTCAATACGAAATGGTAAATGGCATCGCTTAAAAAATATTTTAGCAGCATATTAAGGAAAACATTACTGTAAGTATGACTTGTATCTGAAGTCTATACTAATTTTAGTTTCCTAAAATTTTAATTATAACATATGACATCATATACAATTACTAATATTCGAAAAGATTTTATTATCAATTATTTATTATGATCGTGTTAGGAAAATAATTAGACTGCTAATTGATAACGGCTTTGGCATTCAGACTATCTTTAATAAAACTGAATACAAACGTTGAATACATTCACACCACATCTATTTAAAGAAAATTATGTATTGGAATATAAGGGAGTTGCCCATAAATCTCAGTTCAGTTATATTAACGTTTCGTTTTGAAGCAGCAAGAGAACTATTTTGGGAGGGACCTCGTAATTTTGAACCGCTGTGAGCCGACGAGCATCCCTCTCCAAAGTTCCACTCCACACCAGCGGGTGGACGTTTGGCTCCGACATATTTAACGTGCACCAGACCCGCTTATACGACGGTTCTTCGGTGAAATGGGGTATCGAATCTGAAACCCTCTGGTTCCGAAACGAGACCTTACCACCAGACCACCCAGAAATCGCCCGCAAATTTATAAAATTTGCGGTAAAGAATGTTTCTTTTTCTAAATTTAAAGCAAAAATGTTGCAATGAAGCTCCTGAAAGGAAATAGTACGTCGTTTAATTTATAATTTTAAGACACAGACGCATCCTTCTTTGCCATCTTGTCTTTTAAGCCCAATTTAAAATTGACAAAGAAAATGAACTCGTTTCTAATATCTGTTCATCTTCCATTATCTGTTTTGCCCCTGTCCTTTCTCCCATCTTCCATTATTGTTAACAAATGAGCCTAATTGCAGGCCTGCAGCAATCTTGGATCTCCACATAGGATTGATCTAAAAACAAGCACCTTTGAAAGTTTTTTGTATTTCTATAAAGTTTTATAATGGTACAAAGTCTGATAAATAGTATATCTGTAGGGTAATGAAAAAATTTAACATTGAAAAAAAAATTTATTCTTAAAATCTCATAAAAAATTTTCTCATTATAAAAATATTTTTTCCCATCAAAAGAATGCAGTTAAAGCATATTGTCTCTTCATCTCATGTGCATAGACATAAAAAAAATAACTATGCAGAATGAAGATTCCATTCTTAACAACTGGAAAATAAAATTGATTATTTCGGGCATTCTTTATTCTTATAAGCATTAAATCATTCATGACAATACCTGCGACTGCCGCTAGCTAAATAAAACCTAACAAGTGCACATTTAACGTAAATCTCCAAAGTATCTTTTGTGCGAGCCAGAAAAAGCGCGGGCTTATACGACTCAGAACCAGCATAAACATCAGCATCAATTCAGATTTAGCATTTATAGGTTCGAACAGCTTTATTTACAGATAGTGCGCCATAAAGTGTCTTAAGTAATAAAAAAAAGGCGAATCCTAACACTTCATACATTATCCCAGCTTTGATCGGCCGCTGTGGTAAATCCCCTGCCCACGAACAGGTCCAGTAACCCCCAACTGCACCTTTCAATAATGAAAAGCTTCCCCTTCTTGTCAAATAAGACTTTCTCTTTCCCCGCTGGCATTACCTCGGGATAACATAAAAAGAAAAGAAAAGCCCTTGCAGAGCCAATTTTGCCACTTTTGTCCAGGTGATAAACAGAAGGCAGGGGTGGTGCGTGGAATGCAGTTAACGTCTGCCTGGGAGAGAGGCGGGGGGCAAAGACTTCCTCAAGGATCACCGATTGTACCAGACTGCTTGGTACCACTGTTTTGTGGAATGTACTTTTGCGTTGACTTTTCTCCCTCTTTTCAATGCAGAAGTCAAGACGTAAGTAATTTCTAACTTGACCTGCCATGACCTCCCTTTCTATTTGCAGGGGTCGTTTTGTATTTACGATACATACGGGAGGTTTTAGTGTTTGGATTTCATGCAAAAGAATTTGCAAAATAGGGAATGGAATGTCCTGCAGCTTTTAAGAAAAGTTTTTTATTCGTTGTTCGAACAGATCTTATTTTGATTTTTCATCTAGAAACAACTTTTAATTTAAAATTCAACTTAGAGAGCAAAATTTTGATTATAGGAAGGTTATTATTTATTTATTTCAAACTCCTAATACCGTCCACTCTTTTTTAAACATTTCTGATTTATTATAAATTAATTATAATTTCTCAATCTGTACCAACAATTATTTTTAAAAAAATATTTCCTTCTTGAATAATTCGTATTCACAGATTTTATAAGGGCTTTTCTTCTAAATGAATAGTATGCATTTTAGTTATAATAATTAAGAGAGTATAGAGTTAATTCAATATTAAAAATGCAAAAAATGAACAATCAAAAAACAGTAAAAAAATGTTAATTAAAAAATTTAAAAATTATCAGGCAGATTAAATCGTCATAATACTAAGTATACTTTGGAATCTTCACGTTTCATTTCAAGCATGAATTATTTAAATTGCGCTTTTCATTATAATTCTAGATTAAGCAGAAAGTCTTCGAGTTTCATGTTACGATGCAACAGGTTAAATTAAAAAGACCAACATAACTACTTTTGTATTCAAACGCACTCGACTTTGTTGTGCCTCGATTCTGATATTTAACATTGTGATGAACTACGTTATAAAGAGAATAAATTAGTCTGGAAATAATTTCTCTTTTTATCCCATCTGTAATCTTCAATTACAGATGGGATAAAAAGATTACAAATGGATTACAAATGGACAGAAATGAAGCTCATGAGTGGCATTTTCTTTCTGATTTTCTATATAAAAATAGCTTTTAAAAGAGGTAGCCTCCATGGTGTCCCTAAACTCGATTAACAGGACATCTACCCCCCCCCCTCCCCAACCCTTTTTCTCCCTGTCATTACGCCACTGATGAGAAAGAATATTTTGACATGACGTCTAATAAATGTTATTTTATTACGTGAAAGATTTTTATACCCATATCGCTAAAGTAAGGCTTTAATTTGAAAATATTACGTTTTAAACAGTGCTTTTAAATTTAGTCTTCAAATCGTCATTAATTAACTTAGTAAAAAGGCTAAAAAATTTGATGTTTTTGATCATGTTTGCATTATTAATTCGTGTTATTTTCATTTAGCTATGTACTTATAATGAATATATATCAATTTTTTAATATGGCGTATTTGAAATAAATTACTGCAAACATATATTGGTAAAATACTTAGAGGAAGGACTTATTCATAATATTTCTCACACACATATTATATATCTCGAAGGAATCGCAAGATGAAAAATTTCCTGAACAACTGTGACAACTGTTTAATACCTTTTTAAGAATTTATTATATATATATAATTTAAATTCTTGTTCATTTCCTAATTTTTATCTTAATTTAGCTCATATTCATTCTAAAATGTTTTCTTATTTCCTTATACATTTCCCACATTTTTATTCAATTAATTCTATACACGCTCTATAAAACTATTGATTTCAGTATTTTCTCACGCTTTGAGTGAAGGGATGAAAATCCTTAATGCTTACAACAATTTTTTAAAGATACCTAAATTTCCCTTTCCTAAGACTACAAGTGTCAAAGCAATTCCTATCAAAATCTCATGGTAAAACCACTGAAGGGAAAAATTTGAGTCTCTTCTGCACTTGTGTTGCGATTTAGACATTACGCATTTCTTACCACTTATTCTACGGAAGTTATGTCTGCCGTGGTGAGATAAATCGAAGTTTTAAAATTTCAAAAGCTTCTTCTCGGCCACGAATCTGTTAAAGTTATATTATATTATATATTTTGCAGTAAGGGAAAATATTATTTATAATACAATTTTAAATAAAATTAGAAAAAAAAAATCAGGGAGTATCATATTGGACCGAACTCGTTCATCAAGCCGTATCTATTTCAACAATAAAACAAGAGCGATTGATGAAACACATGACTGAATCGGTTCTCGGCTGATAAGTTCACTTATTTCTCACCCAAATCACACTCGTTTCCTCATTCCTCTAAAACAATGGCCTTACTCTCTTTATCCAGCATGCGTTTGATTTCTAAACAATGGTTTTTCAAAAACGCACTCAGTGATGCCGAAATGTGATATACTTTTATATAAATGTTGAATTTTTTAGCAGTTTTGAACATACAGATAAAATGAGGCAGAGATTTATGAAAGAAAATCGATGAACAATATAATACATCAATTCATAGTTTATCTCTTTTATTGTATATATCTACACCTATTTTGTAATACAAATGAAAGAAGAGAGATGAGATAAATAGCATTCATCATAGCATATAAAATCGTTGTTTTTTTTTTTATTCTAAATATTTTGTGTCACTTCTTTTATTTTTCTTAATTACAACAGTAAAATATATTCTATATTAAAAATAGCTTATTCTAAGGATAGAATCCCTTTAAGAGTACGTTTATTATCTTTTATTTGATAAAGTGTCATTTGCTTGATAAAATTATTAATTGTTTTAATTATTGTCATAAATATAACACCCTTAATTGCCTAGCTTTTTTTTAAAATAATTGTTATATTAGTAATACATTGGAAGTTATCAATGATAGCTTGTTTTATGTATACTCACTGTTATAAATGGTACAAATGTTTAGACTATTTTGCATAGTATTTTTTTATTATCTACATTGACATGCAACAAAAGGCATTTATTCGCTTTATTAATAAGTAATTCAGTTTAATGTAGTGGGCTATCAGAACATTAGCAATTCGAAAAACTGAGCCTTTGCATAATTTATTGTAAAATAAAGTTCGAGAACACGCATAGATTTTCTCATTTCATTATATGCCGCTTTTCGTGTATCGTGAAGAAAAGCCATATGCATAAACCTTCGCTTTATCATGAAAAAAAACCGAATATGCATGCTTAATCAAAAGAATTTTATTTTTGATGTATTTAATTCAAAAATTAATGCAGATCAACAATTTAGTCAAAAATAAATTATGTCTACCTCATTCATCTAATTCAATTGTTTTTGTAATTACAGAGTTCATATTAACGTGGACAGATTTAATACTTTTTATTCCTTCATGTTAAAACTTGCTGATTCATTAGAATTTCAAGATCAAATTATTTTATTTGTGCAATACCTCCTCTTCTCATATGCGGAAGTAAAAAGTGACTTATCAAACCCCAAACCAAATATGAATATTAAAAACTTATTGTCTTTTGAAGTATCGAATCATAATAAGCATTCGAGACTAAGAACCAAATATTACAATCATTAAGAGACTATTTATTTTTAGCACTTATCTAAAATTTAACACTAGAACCACCGAGATCGTCATTTTGACAGTTTTCAAAATGCGATAAAAAATTGATATAATTTATGTGTTATTCTAGAACTTTATCACGACTTTAAATGAAATATAAGAACAATTACATAATCACATTCAATTTCCTTTCAGCCATTTTAAATTTCATAACCAATATGACCTATAGCTATTTATACCAAGACCGTTCAAAATGAAGGCTTTAGCAATTTCAAAGTAATTTTTGTGATATTTTGTGGATCATCTGTGCCATGATGGACATCAATACATATTTATATTCATTTATATATCGCTTTCATATATTTCCTAGAAAAATTTGAATTACATTTTTCATATGAAATTATACTGACTTATCTAAAGTGCTCGGTAGATGTTTATAATGAGATATATTTTATTCCGATTATGATTCAGTTTAGAACTAAAAGTTCTAACTTGGTGCCTTATAAATGCCGATACAAACTGTTTTTATTGGTTTTATCTATTAATAATTAATGAATTATTATATTAAATGTTATTTAATTATATTCTTTTATTTATATAAGCTAAAACAGAAGTTACAACGCAAGTTATGGTGATCAAAAATGATCAATTTGACGAATGTATTAAAGCTAGGTATACATGTGACATCGGTAGTTCTAGTGTTAAAGAATTTAATGATAAGTTTTTTTTTTTTTTTTTTTTTTTTTTCATAAAATCGATAGGTCGAAAATACACATAACTATCCCCTCTAAAATCAAACCGAAACAAATCAAAAACAGAATTGGACTCTCTTTGTGAAAATGAATTATCAGGAATAGAAACAATCTTTCTCAAATCGCCAACAAGTTTTTTTTCTTTTTTTTTTTTTTTCTTTTCCTCCCCGAATCTTCTTCCCCCCCCCTCCAAAAAAAAGAAAAAAATTCCGTTACTTTCTGAGCGCTCTTGGCAGACAGCTTGGCTCTTCTTGTCTTAACGGCAGGGGGTTTGGATCCCTCCTTTTCATTCCCTTATGAAAAGTGGTAACTTTTTCGCCCGCCCTTCTTTGTTAAAAACCGATGTTTCGACCAGTTAATCAAGGCACTGGAGGAAATATTTTTCCCCCTGCGTGTCGGCACAGCTTTCATGTCGTTATGGCCCTAATCAATCAAGGATTTGCTTCTACTTTTACAGGTTAACTTGCAAGTAGCATGAATCACTCATCCGACTTTTCTTTCTTTTCACCTTTTTGCCCACCAAGCATTCTTTGGATCTACCGAGGCACTCAAATCCAGGAATTTAATGCTAGTTAAAAGGGAAGAATTCAATAAGAAAAGCTATGTGTTTTTGGTGTTTGTAATAGGTATATAAAAACTGTGCAACGTCCTTTTGGCGTTTATTAAAGCATTTTATAGCGCTCTGTTATTTGTTCCTTAGACCTTATTAATGATATCGTGCTATGATGTAGTAAAATATCATACCTCGAACGTATAATTAGATGAAGTTTTATGAAGAATTCCTATGATAATTTATTTAATCGTATGGAAAGAAAATACAGAATAAGGAAGTTTTGATAAATATGTATACAATTAATTCTTTATCAAAAGAATAATATTTTATCTGCATGTTACTCGGGCTTTATTTGATTCGTAGAACTATATAGAATACTAGGCAATAAACTTTTCTTCATTTTTTATATACACGCTGTATTAAAAGTTCTTTTTTTTTGGTGATTGTCTTGTTATTAAACATCAATTTTGTATTAATCAATAGGTCGCAAGAGGATGCTGAATTACTGCAATAAATGAAAAATATATACAGGATAAAAAGGCCTGTATTAATTTTGGGAATTAAACTTGGAACGATATGAAGGATCTTGTTTAATTGGAAATATTTTGATATGATTTGAAATACGTTTCAAGAACAAGCGCCTTAGTTCTGCATGAGGATTTATTCGTATGTATAATATGCTGTCTGGAATACATTTTTTTCTTATTATGTTCATAGTAGCAAGCATTAAAATATAAAAAGAAGAAAAGAAACGTTACTTCGATTTCTTTTATATTATTCAAATAAAACTCTTTAATTTTGAAAATTAATTATTCCTTTTTAAATGACTTTGATAAGGATTATTTAAAGCTTCGAAATTTCGTCCCATCATAAAACAAAACTATTTCTATTCTAATATAAAAAGAATGGGAGTGATCTCATAAAACTTTCTAACTCCTCTCTAGTATATGTACTTGTGTAATATTAACCGCATACTATTGGTGAAAATTACTAAACAGCGTATTAGCGTGCAGTCTTAGTCAATTAATCGCTGTAATCAATTAAGAATATAAACTTAATGTATTTTAGGTCTTTCTTCCACTTGCAAAAATCAAAATTTGATTAAGAACAACAATTGTAAAAAAAAAAAAAAAAAATCACAAACCAAATAATATTTATTTAAATCATTGCGTTTTTATTGCATTTTTAAATTTAGTTATATTAATGTCCTGTTTTAAAACAACACTAAGACTAGTTTGGGGCGAACCTCGTCATTTTGAACCACGGTCAGATGACGAAGACGACACCTGAGCTGGCATCCCCTGTCCAAACTTCCACACTACACTAGGGGAAGGACGTTTGACCCGACGAATTTAACGTATACCGGACCCGCTTACACGATGGTTCGTCGGTGGAATCGGGTCTGGAACCTGAAACCCTCCAGTTCCGAAATCGAGACCTTATCACCAGGCCAACGGGCCCGAGTAATCGCATTTATCTGCTTATGAAAATACAGACAAACAGGCTACTAACTCTATGATGAATTTGGTTCCAAACTTGAAACTGATCTGCAGTTTAGATGTTAAATATGTGAATCACTTTTTTTAAAAAAAAATCTTTCTTCGTTTTTTAATTCTCGAGTTAATTTATATCCGGGCAAACAGACAAACAAATTTCCTCTGAATGGATTTCTCACAAAATAGGATATATTAATTAGGTGTAAAGAGCACATACAAAATTTCATCCGTCTAGCTGAAAACGTTTCTGAGTTATGTTCACAGACAGACAAGCATAATTCCAAAAATGTGTTTTTCGCACTTAGAAAGGTCTAAAAACAGATATTCATCAAAATCTCGAGTTCGAATTTATTTATTTATTTTTGATGACATAATTCTTTCTCTTTCTACACTTCATATGAGAAAGCAATAATATATTAACTAATGATTTGTTTTCTAACTAATATATGTCCATTATCATTATTAAATTTCCACTAAAGGCATTTCTCATTTTCGACTTTAATGATGCATTGCTTCACATAAATGCAAAACAGAAACATAGTTAATTAGTACTCCATCAGTTTGTTTACAGAATATAACTTCTGCAACTATTTTAATATAATGCACCCTTAATTTAGAAATAATATCATTTATATATCCGAGAAATATGATTTAAAGATATCTTTATTTATAATAAAAAATAACCTTTAAGGGTTTTTTTTTTGTTGTTTTGTTTTTTTATTTTGGTTTTGTGTGTGTGTGTGAGGGGGTGGGGAGATGTTTGTCAGAATTTCTTTACTTTAACAAAGAGACATACACTGGCCTTAAATCGCCGTGTCTTGTTGCGATTTATAAATGTCAACAAAAAAGTTTTCAATCATGTTTGCAGTAAAGGAAGGCACTATAAATGAATAATTTATTGGTTTTCTTTTTCTATAAGATTTGATTAGAGGAGATTTTAAATTTTGCAAACACCTAATCCATCAAGCATTATTAAGCATCCCTTTTAAAGCATTATGATAGACGTAACATAAAAGCATAAAAGAGTTTAAGAAAGTAAAGCTCTAAAGAAAAAGAGTACACACATGAAATCAATTTTTTTGTTTTTGTTTTTTTCCTTATTTAATTCTTGGCATTCAAAATATTGACCTCCAAAGCTTTCAAAAGCTAGTAGGGAAAGCTTAGATTTGCTTAAGTAATAGAAGACTGACAACATAAAGTTTAAGGTGACTTTTATCAACAAAAGAAGCAAGATTATGCCTTTTGTTGAAAATGAATGATAATAAATTTTTTATCATGCATTCAAAATTCGTAGCATTGAATGATCGTAGACTTTATATCGAATGCAAACCTGGAAGAATAACATTTCCATGTATTTTAAAATCATATTTATAAGTTCGATTTTATTCAGAAAATATAACGATTTGAAGTGCTGTTAATGTTTTGAAATGCTGAAATATTTCTGAATTCTTCATTTGAAATGCTGAAATATTTCTGAATTCTTCATTTGAAATGCTGTTAATGTTTCTTAAAATAATATTTATGATCAATTCAAAAAATAATTTTAAAGAGTTTGAACAAAATTTTAAACTTATTTCAAACTAAAGCTGAAGTTTATAAGCTTTGAGTTTTATATTGAGTTATATAATGAGTTTTCAGTCAAATGATGCATCAATTCAATCAGATAATCTTAAGATGGGTTCAAAAAGCTCTTTTTATTTCTTATTTACAAAACGTGAATTAATTTTTAAAAAAAATCAAGATGTTCAACCTGCTATATAACGCATAAGCCTTACGATGATTACAAAATAAAATTAAAAACTACACTGCATGTTGCAGCACAAAAACGCACATTATAATTGAAGTGCTAAACAAGTTTCTATTGTTTTAAAAACTTGCATATTTTAATCGTAGAAATTTTTGTACAAATAATTTTTAGCATTTGCTAAAATTGTCCGATTTTATATATAATATACTTCTAAGGGAATTCTTTTCGATTTTTATTTATCAATTAATTAGTTACAAATAATAATCAGAGTAGGGGTTAAGTATTTTCGCTATTGTATGTTCTGTCACTTATATTGTCATGACAAGCATACAAGCGCAAAGAATTTCAAAACTCGAATACTTCAGAAACAAGTAAAGAAATGATAACAAAATTTTTTATTTATAAACATGAAACGAATTAAGTTAAAGTGCATAAAAATGAAATCTCTCTGAAATTAAACTGTTAAAGCAAATAAGGTTCTTATGTATTGAACTCACCATAAGGAAAAGAAAATGAAACTGATAAAAGAAAAAAAAATGTTTTCAAAATTCAGGAGTTGAAATCATTCTGCCCGAAATGCTCCTACCATCCTATAAAATAGCAAAAGCAAACAAAATTTCCGTTAGAGAAGAACTAATCAAACAGAATGAGGTGGAAAAAAAAAAACTACTCTTTCGCCAAAAAAGGACATTACATTTCCTTGTGACAGCAAGCGATTTGTCGTGTTAAAACACTATACGGAATGCAATAAGACGGTAAAAATGCCCTTTTATCCTGACACCCTGGAACGCAGTGGGTAATTTGTGAACCTCAACTCTCTGGGGGGAAGTAATGAAAAAAAAAAAGGAATGGTGGAAAAAAATTCACGTTGTTAAGAAAAATAGAGTTGAATTTACGATATGTGTTGCGGGAGTTAAGGTGTAATTTTGGGAAGGATGGAGAAAAAACACGCGTGGGCAGTTTATTTTTCGAGCCCTTTCCTATCTAATAAGCATACGTACCTACTTCTATTTCCCCACCTTTCTTTTAAAAATAGGAATTTAAATAAATCAATCTATTCTAAATTGTTTTTCTTAGAAGTTGGTAAGAGTTTAAAGTGTTTCGTCACTTTCGATGTACTTTCACCACGCTAATATATTTTAGTACATAAAAATGTAGCAATGATGGGATGTCCATAATTTATCTTTGGATCAAAATGTTCTATAAAATATTGTTTGGAATTATTTGTTGCATCTATTTGAATTAAAATCCCAATCAACACAAAGAATTTTACGGCGGTGCATTTCAAAGACAAAAAATGTCATTTAATATGTAAAGAAATGTGCATAATCATATGAAAAGAAGAAAGAAAAAAAGGAAGAAATAATGTTTGTAATATCCTTTTTGAGAAGAAAAAACATTTTTTTTATAAATATGCTTACATTAGGTATAAAATCTTAAAATATCTGAAAAAAAGCACTCAGATTTTTCTTTTATTATTTGTTTAATGTTTTGTAGCAAATCCTTTCCCAGTAATTATTTTATGGTAATACTGAAATAATTACTAAATAGTTGAAGAAGCGGTGGAATAAACCGAAAAAAAAAATAATTTCGTTTACTATTCAGAAACTGGAGAATTTTTTTCAATTAAATGATTTAAATTACGAAATTGACTACTCAATACTAGCTCGAATAATTGCTCGGAAAATCTTGCAATATTATTTTCTTACAAATTAATAATTTTTAAAAGCTCCTTTATTGCTGTATCTGACAACAATAAAATATTTCGAATTAAAGTTATACAAATGTGTTATTTAATAATCATTTCCTTCTAGTAATGCTTTTTCAAACAATTTTTAGTCTAAAAAATAGTACGATGGTAATTTCTTTTTTTCTCTGTAAACTATTCTTTGAGTAGGGCATACATATGTGATATCTATTATGTATACGTCTGGAAATATAATTCATTTGAAATAATTTACAAAAATTAGTATATGAAAAAATTTATCATACACTCATTATCTACATTTACAAAAATATCTACATTTGGCATTATATTAGTATGAATTTAATTTTAATTATCAAATGAAATAAAAATTTTAAAATCTTACAAGTTTTCTACATTTTTTTTTCCTTTTCGTTTTAATTTTGATAGAAATTTTATATCGCAAATACAGCATTTTCATTAATAGAAAGACGAAATTTGTAAGATAAAGAAACTCGAATGAAAGTTATTTGTCACTGGAAATTTAAAAGAGACATTTAGAAAATGAGCTCACGGGAGAAAACTCATCTAAGCTTCATAAGCAGATGAAGAAGAAATTGAAATCAAATTCTTAAAAAAAATAATTGAGACAATTTTAAATGACTGTTGATAATTATGAAGAAAATATCAAATTTTCTAATTCAGTAAGAGTTTTAAATATTTTATTAATAAAAGAAGCACAAAATAGGAAATAATTATGATTTGTCGGCATTTTGAAAGTATATGAATGAAGGGTTTCAGCTTTTACTGTGTTATTAAAAATGAAACCCAAAACATGCACAACTAAAATTCCAAAGAATATTTTACCATGTATTATTTTAAAATAATCCTTTATTACTTAGTTATAGGAATTAGATAGACTAATACTATGCTTTATTATTTAAAATATTTGTTCGGTGACTTTATATGCAGTCATTTATCTTTAAATGTATCAGGCATTTATAAGACTCAATCATAAGGGAAATTAACTCTTATCCAAAATTTTAACACTGGCGCCAAGTGAAATGTTCCATAATATTAAGTCAAATTTTGCTTAAAAAGCGCTTTTAAAACCAAATGATTATTAATAAAACATCCAATGAATGTTTCAAACTGTAATAGGACAGATTATTTTATTCCATATGTTATTTATGTTTATCTTAATATCTAATTCTTTCTTCTTTATATGTCAATATTTTTGACAGTGACCTATTATCCATACTACTTTTTACATCTAATTTTTTTTTTGGTTGTTAACATTATTATCATTCTTTAGTGCTTTAAATATGGAGGAAAAAATGACTGTGCCTTGACTCAGCAAGAATTCCAGGAACAATTTTTGAATTTTTCGGGTAAATATAAAAGCAAAATACAGTTAATATATGCCGCTTAGGAAATCCATATACATATAAAGAAGGTAGTTTAAAGCCTTCAAGTAGATCCAAAAATGTTTTCGAAAGTTGTAACGGCAGTTACTTTCTGCATTCCCGTCTTTTAAAAAAAAATCCCCAACTGTTTTCATATGCAACCGTTATTACGTCTCCAGATGCAAATATCTTGAAACAACAAATAACAATTCTCCACAAAGAAGAGACAGACTGGTCCATCCCACATGTTTGAAGGTAATAATAAATAAAACCTGAAGGAGGACGTTATGTGTATAAGTATAGGGAAATAAAAGTTTAAACTGCAATGTAATAACAAGTAACAGCGCTCTGAAAAGGTCCTAACGCAGGCCAGGTTTGGGAATAAAGGCCTTCGAAATGACGCCGTTTAAGAGGTGGAAATGTTTTTTCCGTCCGGCCCCAAACGGTCCGGGAGATGAAGAGCCGAATTCGAAAGCGATTTGTCAGGGTATCCAGGAGCAGGGGGAAAGCATGCGCGGAATTTTTAAATTGCGCCAGGAAACGCGCTCTACGCGAGAAAAACAACCCCCAATAGAATTTCTATTTGCAATTTAACTGGCGCTTTTCACCTCGCTTAAAAAGTGTCGCTTCGGTGCTCTAATTCGATGCATAAATCTTTCTCTTAAAAAGGTGAGGCTAGAAGAAGTGAAGAAAAAAAAAGAAAATGAAAAAAAAAAGTGACAATAAGAAGAAAAAGAGAGAGGAGGGGAAAAAAGACGAATTTTACCTTTTCCCGACACAAAGTGCAAACACTATTGCAACGATTTGTCAAGAGGATGGAGCGTGCGGTGTTGGAAAAAAAAAGAAAATGTTGCACAGCTTCTATCAGGTCTTTGAAATGTGGAAAAAAAATATCAGAAGGTAAGGCATATAAGGTTCTACTAAAGCCATAAAACAAAGATGGCGACAAAATTGCTATCTTGTCTACAAGGCAGGGTTTGCTTTCAAGGTGCATATTTTCCGTTTCTTTACCCCATATACGTTTTTAAAGAAGTCTTTCTTCAAAATAATATAGATCTTAAAAATATGAAAGAAGTTTTTGAATTATCCTTTATTTATAATAAAAGGCGTCTTGAATTTACTTGGGATTCACAAGTTTACTTAAGGATTCATAAGAGGAAATTACTTGGGATTCATAAGTTTATTTAAGGATTCATAAATGGAAATTACTTGGAAATAATAAGTTCATAACTAGAATATTCATATTCATAGTAGAAATAAAGTACACAAGAAAATACACATAAAATCACTGCAACGTGTAAAAAGGTGAAAAGGTAAAAATTGCAGTTAAGACTGCAAAATTTTTTTTAACTGTTAACTTGTCAAATCCACTTCGGATGTAAGGTAATAAAAAGTAATATGCAACAGTGATATCTCAATTCTGAAAAACAAAATCAAATCGCTTTTTTTTTTTACATATATGTTGTATGAATATCCATCTCTTCTTACCAGCAAAAAAAAAAAAAAATCATTCCAAACTTTTAGAGAAATATGCAACTGCCTTTAATCAATAGGAGAGTTTTCTGCGATTTCAGATGCATCTTTCAAAGGACCCTACTTGTAATTTTCTTTAACATTATTGTTGTTTGTTTTATAAGTGAACTTTTCTATTCATTTTTTATACATGAGAAATTCTTCAGAATAAAAAGCGTTTCTTTTTATAATAACAGGCTTATCGGATTCATGTTTTATCTTTTTCACCTTTTTAGAACTTTTCATAGAGCTCGATCCCATTTAAACATCTAAAAACTTGCGTAGTTTGCTGTATAAGTTAATTTTTCTTAACACGTCATTTCGATTTTTCGAATATAAGTATCTACTATTAAACCTTAAACAATGAAATCATTATTACATAACTTTTTTAACATAATAGCATTTGTAAAATACTTCGATTGTTTTTTCTAAACTAGAATGATTACAATTAGTTCTCGAATGACACAGATGATGAGATGAAGTCATTTCTATCAGCTACAATTCAAGAAAAGTATGTAGGAAATAGAAGAAAAAAAAAATCACTAGAATCATTGGCATCATTGGCTAGAATCATTGGCATCAAATAAGAATACTCACTATTTGTGGTGACTAACAGGGAATAAAAAGGGGAATGTCAGTGATAAGTTTTCTTTTGCTACAGTTTATCAAAAGCACGCAGGAAAATATTGAAAGTCATTATTTAAGTGTTGTCTATGAGTTTGATCATTTATTGCCGGTCAATTAACTGGGGGGGAAAAACCCAGAACGACAATATTTTAATCTTTCTTTTCAGGTTTGAGAAAAACGTTGTGTAAAAACTGTTGTTGGAAATATCTTCATGCTACAAAAGTTAAATCAATATTTCGATTCTCAGTAATATAAAAATCATGGAAGATTAAGATAAGTGCTGAAAAATACTCCGTTTTCATAATTTGTAAGTTTTCTGTATTATGAAAAAATGATCAAAATAAGCAAAAATAAAAATCAATTTATTTTTGTTTATTCGGTCTATCCACCGAGTCTATTTCACTACTTTATTACTCAATATCTAGAAATTAAAAAATATGATAGAAAGAAATAAAAAAAAATAAGGCTTCAGTTTTAACGAGTAAATGCCTAAACAGAATTTTTCAGATACTCTGTATGATTAACATGGAAAAAAAATTCTTTGTGCATTAGATTTATAAAAAAAATATCCTTTTTTATTTAAAATAGTGATGATCAAATTAGGTTTTATATTATTATTAGGATGCAGGGAGTTAATTTTAACGTAGTATTTATTTTGCATAATCGATAATAAGTTTTGGAAATGAAATAAAATTCAAAATATATTTGCTTTAATGGGAAAGTTAAACATTCATTTTTCTTAAATGCATTTTAGATATATTTTTGTTTTCTTCAAATTATATCAGATAGTTAACTGAGAGAAATTGATATTTCATGCTGTAAACGATAATAGTAAATGCACGATTCATGAAAAATTTTCGGATCAGCAAAAAAAAGTATCATTAACCCTCTCGATTCCAGCGGGGCGGTTTGGGGCGGTTTGAGAATTTACCCTATAATATCCACGTGGGTCGGTTTGGGGCGGTTGTTAGCCGTTTTAGGGGAGATGGGTATTAAAAGAGGCTCCTCTACTGAACACTCCAGGAGTTCCTCGTTATCTTCGACAATCGCGGCTTTTTCACAGTAGTTTCCCCTGTGCCTTAGGGCGGTAGGGGTTGAGGAGGGATTCAGTAAATAGGTTGTTGGCGTACATTTTGTATTTTGAAAGGGTTTTAGTTTCTATTTTCACGTGTTGTTAGCTCAAAATTGGAAAGATTTTATGGCCATTTATAAAAGAAATTTTCCACTGAAGTTCTCTGGTAACGATGAATGATATATAAGGATACCGACACGTTGTTTATTTTCCGGACAAGCATCAGAAGCCCTTTTCAGTAGTAAGACTATTGTAATGATATAAAGACAAACCATTGCATTGTCAAAGCTGCCTATTCACATCGCAGTTTTCTCACAAAATGGGTAGCGACAGTTGTTACTATGGAAGGAAGTCGTTTTACACTCCAAGCATCTTATTCTTTCATCAA
The DNA here is from genome assembly GCF_947563725.1 of Argiope bruennichi. Taxonomy (NCBI): domain Eukaryota; kingdom Metazoa; phylum Arthropoda; class Arachnida; order Araneae; family Araneidae; genus Argiope; species Argiope bruennichi. The sequence goes on from NC_079152.1 coordinate 85,433,909, forward strand.
AGGACTGTCGAAAATTCTGAGGCCGTGTACAAACTACCGCTTTTAAAATAGAATTAAAAGACAAAAAAAAAAAAAAAAAGATTGGGAGTATTCTTTATCGCCCTTTTTAAAGAGTGAGATAAGTTATATAAATACTGAGTTCTTTTTAGAATGCCATTCTGAAAATTTCTCTTCAGTTGTGAATTGCTACTCTTTATTTTATGTACTGTGAATCGGGTGTTTGGATTATCAGAGTAATTTTTCTATTGAAACGCTTATTATTTCTTCATTATGAGTAAAAGAAATCGTGAACACACTGAAGAAGAAATTAAAACAATTTTACTTGATTCTGATGAAAGTGACAGAGATCTATCAGTGAAGATGATGGTTGGCCAAAAAATGATACTTTAGCTGATCTCTCGTTTATTCTAAGCAAAGAAGCTGGAGATGAAACTGACGAGGGTTAGATGAACGAAAAGATAGAGATGAGGAGTCAAAAAATGTTATATAATGTACATATCAAAAATTTGCAAATGATTCCCTCGTGTGTAAATTTGTGGAAATTTAACATGAAGCTTTCGTTCAAAAATTTATCTTGTCTTAACAATACTATAGAAAACTTCACATAACATTTTAAAATCAGAAATTCAGCTTGAAAAATTCAACATGACAGTTCATACTAAAAAAGTAATATTTATGATTAATGTAATTTTAAATGTGTTAAATCTTCATATTTAGTTTATGAAGAATGTAATGTTTTAGTAAAATATTCAGGCTGAAAACTGAAGGAATGTATTTTCGAAATATATTTCGCTGAGCAATTTTTCCCCCGAATTTTATTTCATAAATGTTTGTATTTCATTATTAAATGAAGTTTTAAAAATATGTTAACTCATCTATCGAAACAATTCGATAGATGAGATATATAAGATTTGACGTAATACATTCCCTTGGTTAGAAAAAAATTCCCTTGGTTAGAAAAAAATTTTAATAGTTATATTTTAAAAGATTAGTAAAAATGAGTGGCAAAATAAAGATATTTTTAGAATTTATATTTACCCTACATTCTTTTTCGATTATTTAATGTAAAAGCAAGAATGCGTAAGGTTTTGGGGAAAAAAATGTGAAAACGTCTTTAAAAATTTTTCTAAAACTTTTCTCTTAGTATCACTATCGTAAATGTAAAATAATATTTTATATTTAAAAATTCAATAAAGATAATCGTTTATATTGAGAAAAAAATGCTAAAGACAATAAAAAAAAATCTTAGCTGAGTGTTGAAAGAACATATTATTTTCGAAACATCTTTCAAAAAGAGCAATAACATTTTTTTTATCCAACGATTGTTTTTATTTTGGTATTAAATGAAGATTTAATACATTATCTTATTTATCACTGAAAAGCATTCACGTCTATACTATGTTAAAAAATGAACTAATTGCATTGATATATATATAATGTATGTTTTACATTACTATGCAAAAAAATTTTACATGGTAATATATGACATATTATATAATTTTGGCAACAAAAAAATGTAAAAGCCTATTGAGAATCAAATGAAACATAAAAATGTTTTTGAAATTGCTAGTAAAGCAAGTTTTTATTTAAATGGTTTGTAAGCCTAACATAAAACTTACAAAAAAAAAAAAAAACTATTTTCTAAATTATAGAATAAATTTCAAATTTTTTGTAAAAAAAAATACCCCACAAAGATGATGAGCGAAACACTTCACACTAAAAAATATAAATACATTAGAATAAAACTCTTAAGCTGATGGAAAATGAATCTCGTTGTCGAAAACCGCAAGGCCATTATTCAAGGTAGAGCGTCGACAGTTTTATTACTTCAGAGTAGCGAGGGGCTAACTGCCCCTCAGCTAGGAAGAGTCCATGTCTTTCAGAGCCACGCTGAAAAAGTCTGGATGTTAAAGGGAGTGCCACTTGAAAAGTGCTTGGATGTTAAAGAGTTAAAATGGCATTTAAATTTTTTTTACATCTCAAAACTATGCCTTAAGATACATTTGGACTTTTCCAAGACTATACCAATGCACAATTAGAGAAAAAAAAAATATTTTCAATATTTACCAAAAAATATTATTATCAATGCTATGATCTAAACATTATTTTAAACTAAAATATCTTAAAAATTACTTTGACAAAAAAATCATGAATTAAAATCATGAAGATTTAGAATTCCCAACACTTTTACTCTATTTTGAAATGATCGAACCCACCCGTTTCGAAAATTCACCCAATGGAGGACCTTAAGAATTTATTAATTTTACTTACTCAGATCTACATAAATGAAATTGCTCATAAGTAAAGATTTCTGATTATTCATTTAAAAACCGGATTATATGATAGTGAAAAGATGCAGGTAGAAGAAAATTTGATATGCAGCCTCAGTAAAATCTCGGCTAACTAAGTACGATTTCTGTTATTTGACTTTCTAGTGGCCTTTGAGAATTTAAATTAATTTATTTCTTAATTAAGAATTTAAATTTAATTTATTTCTTAAATTTATTTACTTCGAGAGGATTGATAATAAACATACTGATTCTCTATTAACACATAAGCATGATTCAAATTATAATCTTTTAAGCAGCTTCCTAATAGATACAAGGTTTTTACTTTCTCATCAGCAATATATAAAAAGATGTTGATGTACTCGCTAAGTAAATAGAGATTTTAAAAATTACGACATTATTAACAGGAAATTTTTTTTAACTATGATTGATTGTCATCGCATGCATGCGAATATACTAATTCAGAAACGAGAGTAAAGGTAATTTGTCAGAAATTGAAAATTTTATTGTCAAACAATTTTATTGAACAGTAATTTAAATCTTGTAACTCGTTATATGGTTGACATTTTTTTCAGAACTCTACAAAAGGGTTGGCCATTACACCAAGATTTTTGAGTTCTATCAAATTTTGGACCAAATCGGTCGATGGAAAGACGAACAGTTCCGAAGAGATATGAATAGGTTAAGTACTCGATATTTAGACGAATCTTTATGGTTCAAACCTCCCTGGGCTTGAAAAAAAAATCCTTTTTCAGAATTATGTTTCTCCATATTCATGTCGAACGTATCATTTCTTGTTTGAGCTATTGTGTATATCTGAACATGCTAACTTAACACTTTCTAAGGCCATGGGAAGTATGCTTCCCACCAAATTTATCAATCTTTGTATGAAATTATGTAGGTTGGCATAAGTTCTGACTAATTTTTTTAGTAAGTCAGAAACTTAGATGCTTCATTTCTTTATCTCAGACAAAATGATGTGTCTTGATTTGTCACTTAATTATTAATTAACCAAATTAATTAATTAATCAAATTAAATTTATCTAATAAGCTAAATGAATCCATTTTCTTATTCTAATTTCAAGCCTAAAAATATTTAAACATAATTTGACTAGAATAAAATGGCCCTTTAAAGGGTTAGCGAAAGTAATAATTGTGACGAATGAAAAGTGATAAGTTTTTTTCCTTGTTTTTTCCCCTTTTTTTATATCGAAATTGCAAGTTCGTTTTCAATCTCGAATAAATTCCGTCACATCCGAATAAATTCTGGATATCTGAATCACCCGAATCATCCATATTTGTGGGTCTAGATCTCAAAGCAGCCACACAAATAACAACAAACTGGGTGAATGAAATGCGGCACCTATTCAATGTATCAAATTGCTTTTCTATTTGAACCAAATCTAGTAAAAAATATATCCAAGCCCATAAAAATATATTCTTCCCCATGCGTGTATAAATGCGATAATACGTAATAACTGTAACCGAAATGTAAGGGGTGTTTTAACGCGTTAGTATTTACACCAAAATTGTACATCAGTTTTAAAATTGGACTTTATTAATCAATGACAAGAAGATGAAATGCCTGCTCTATTCTTTTTACAACATGATGAAGAAGAATACAAAATACATATCTCACTTTCGAAATAAACGAGCACATCGATGGGATAACATCAACGTTGTTTGTACCCATGTCTGCATTATTTCTCAAGAAAAATATGCATATAATTAATCAGGCTTAGGTCTTCAAGCAACACTCCAGAGTCAAGTATCTATAGATTATTTTTAAATCTCTTCTTCTTTTAAACTCTTTGTAACGAAGTGTCAGTTGAAAATAAATTTAATGCTATGAACAAAATAAAACTGATGGTTTTGTTTGTCGTCTTAAGCTCTCTGAAACAAATAGATTCGGCTCATATTTCCTTTTTCCTTGATGTTTTTAGGGTGTGTTATCACATAAGGTAAGAGTGCGTGAAATGAGATTTCCCCTTTTTCAGAGCCGCGGTAAGGATTTCGTGTAAACAGTAGTGAAAGCCTTTTTGCGTTTTGAGGCGATTTCCCAGCTTCACGGGTTAATATTGTAACTCGTACTGATTTTAATCTTTCTTAGCATTCTGGTCACGTAATATGATTTGCGCGAGTCTTTTTTTTTTTTTTCTCCGATCATCAAATCTAAATCGGTGTTGTGCAAAAACAAGCATAAAAGTTTAAATTTTGAAAGAGAAAAGATTACCAATAATTGTCTTACACTCTTATGAAATGTGGTCAAAACTTTTTATACCGATTTGTTAAGGTATCCGACTATGTTCGGATGTGTATTTAAAAAAAGTAAACAAATAATTCAATATTTATATGATGCTGTTTATTAATATAAAGAATAAAAAGGATGAATAAAAATGAATTTCTTTTTAAATATATATATAGCTTTTGAAGAAAAATCATTTTGATACAAATTTTAGTATTTATTTACAAAAACCAGAATTGTTCTAGAAAAAAAAAATCGTTACAATTTTTCATTTTTTTTTTCGTAATATTATGTATGTAACATATCCTAGCGTGCGATTAATTATTATCTAAGAATATTCAATCAACAATATTTACATTAAATAATCATAAATTTACTTCTAGAGCCTTCAACACCAAATCCATAATATAGTACATTCTGCTTAACATAACTAGCACTAATTATAAATTTCATTAATACGTCTTGATTATTTTTTTGAGATATGACGATACTCGTAGAGAAAAAACTCGTTTATCAGAAAATGCATTTAAAATTTTAAAATGCTTATGATTAAGCATTACTTACACGTCAATAGTTTGTTATAATTTGACTTCTAATTGACATGGAGACAAAATAAAGATATCACTGGAAATAGAAACGTACCTATTTTTTGAAACCGCAAAATAATAATAATAAATAAATATAAATGCGATTTTTCCTCCAAATTCATGTTTTCACCCTATTCGGATACCTTAAGCAATTTGTCTTCTTCGAATTCATCAATGATATCACTTAACATCTATGGTATTCATTCTTCTTCCACTTCTCTATGGTATTCTATGGTACATCTATGGTATTCCACTTCTCTTTTATTTCATAACTTCAATATTTTGCGATGATAGTTCAAGATTTGTTATAACTGAAAGGGTTTTATGCCGTCTTACAAAAGAAGCTATCCATTCTAATTATCCAGTTTTAATGTTACCATTTTCCTTAATCTTCCAGATAGCATTTGAACTGATTTTCAATTATAATTATGATAACATGAATCAAAACACGTTTAGATACTCACAAATATTAAGATGTGCATAAAATTTTCTTTGAATACGAGTGACCATGTGCTGATAAATAAATGCAATAACTAACCTTTTAATTGACAAATTTTTAATTGATAATTGAAAAATTGTCAACATTTTTTGGGTGTACATATTAAGCATGCAAAATGTGTAAAATATCCAAATGTATATATATGCTTTATCCAAAAATGTATATACATGTTTTATCCAAATATATATATGAAGGTATCTCTACAGTGCCTATATAAAGCATTTGGAGTTGTAGATCTTAAATATGAGCCAATGAAAGCACATGTTTTTAAGCAAACATGTAAGATAAAAAGTTAAAAAAAGGGTATAATATCTTCGTTCAGTGTGAAAGGTATCACGTATCTAATATAATCTATACAAATATGGAACTCTTCTTCATTGATAGAAAATCCAATAAGTACCTAAGAAAAGTTGCTTTTCTCTTAGATAAAAGTATTCACAGATAATAAAAAGCATTTTGTAACATTTTGCTTTAATAAGCAACAATTTTACCCTGCATTCATTTGAAAAACATGAAATCAATAAAAAGTCGTATTTCCTTTTTTTTTCTTTTTTTTTTTCGTAATAAAATAAAACAAAAAAAAAGTCGTCTTTCAATTACGATTTTAAACAATGATCATAGTGACTTAATACATTAAAAAAGTTTTTTTTAAAAAATCAGCAGTTTTAATTTTAACGTAAATTATGTTTCATTGAAATCAATAAATCGTCATGAGAAAAAAATATTGAATTAAAATTTTATCATATACATAAATTATAAAAAAAAAAATTAAAATCTTTTCTTTCAGCATATTTTTAGAAAGCATATATTTAAAGAAATATTTTCTAAAAATTATTGCATTATAAAATTATACAATAATTTTTAATATTACATATTTATTTATAATATATAATATTAAATATATAATTTTATTATTAAATAATTTTTAGAATAAATTAAAAATTATTCCATCTGTAAACTACAAATTGCTTAAAGTAATTATATTCATTTAAAATATATAAATTAAAAAGTACTCTCTTTTTATGAGGATGTCTGCGATATATCTTTTTCAAAACCCCGAATATGAACATGCATTGAAAATTCTCAATTTCAAATGATTCTGAATTATATTGTGGTTAACATACACTCAATGCATGACGAATTATTTCATTAACTGTACAAAGACAATAACTTTTTAAAACTGATTAAAAATGGATGCGTAATTCACATATCTATTTTACAAAAATTATATTTTTTAATTTCTTGGCGTTTTAAAACTAATATATTGAATTTAACGTTTTTTATATTATACTATATATATATTGGAGAAAGGGATAAGTATCACTACATTTATATTTTTCTTTTTCAACAATGAATATTCAGAATTATTAAGAAGACATTTTAAAAGAAACATTAGTAGAACTTGAAATACAAATTTGTATAAAAACTGGGATTAAAAAAAAGAGAGACAGAGAATGTTAGTAAAACGCATGGAAATCGAAGACTTTTATCAAAATATACAACTTCTATAAAATTAGTACTGAAATCTTTACAATTAACCTTGAAAGAGATTTTTTTTTTCGTACTAGACAAAGAAGTTTACATCTTAATTAAAATTCATATTGTTTAAATTTTTTATATATATAATATCCATTTGCTGTAAGATGACGTTTGAGAAAGAAACGGATTCTACATTTTACAAATGCAAAAATTCTAAATTAATCCAAATAAAGTATTTTTAATTTCGGTTACATACAGGCAATAAGTCATCAACAATTTTAATTCCAAATTACAGAAGATTTTAAACTGTTCGAAGAAATAATTTGAGACTCAAACTTCTTTCCCATTCATACATATTAAGTATGAAAAATTCTACGAAATTTCATGCTCTTAATCTTTTTCTCTGTCACATTTTTCCTATAATTTCAATGAAATTAGCTTTTAAGCGATGGTAATATTAAAAATGATAAATTTCATTCTCAAATTTAATTGAAATGTATTTCGCATTTTCAGATCTCGCAAAATAAAGCGTTAATTTTATTAAAGCTAATAGTAAAGTTTTTCTAATATTGTTTAAAATCAAATACAATTAAAAGGCCCAAAAAGTATCTAAAACTTCTTAAAACGTATTTTGTCTGAAAATTTTTTCTAAAATACTACAAGCCATAAACATTTTATGAATTATTCTTTCAGAAAGTATTCAACGTCCAGAAGGAGAAACCCCAATCGTTAAGTTATTAAGCACCTCTATTTTTTTGCAGGGGTCGAAGTGATATTTTCCCAATCTCACAAAGCATTTTTAATAGTGGCAGCTGTCTTGAAAGGCGGGCCGAGGCGAAGCGGCTGGTGATTGGGCAAAAGATCCCGAAAAGTCCACCCGCTTTTCACAACTAATCCAGTCCGTCACGCTCTTCATTTTGCGGATATGGATGAGTGAAAGAGGGGGGTTTCTCTCTCTCTTCAAACCGTTACTCTTTTTTTCCCTCTTTCTCTTTCTCCCTTTTCAATTTTTTCCTTGTAAAGAAATAAAAAAAAAATGAAGGAAGGTATGGAGTTGATTTGATTTGTTGACTTATCTTCATATTCAAACAATTTTCGTTGGAGTTCAAGTAAATGCGACGAAGTTTACGAATTCGGAAATTAATGACTATTGTTTACCATTCCCTCTGAATTGAGGAATTTTGCACTTAAGCCTTTGACTGCGACATAGTCAAGCTTTGAGTCCGCCTCCGTTTCAGCATTAAAATCACAATTTTAATCATAAGCCTCAAGATTTAATCTTTTTTTTAAACATTTCTTTCATTGGATGTTCAATTTGATTGATTATTCAATATTTCAAATAAAAAATCTTACGCATCATTCAAATATTATATTCCTCATCATCATTACTGTTTATTATGCAAAAAATCTAAAGCATAATACATTAACAATATGCGTAATAATTAATATATTAATCTTACGCATATTACATTTTTCGTTTACTCGTATTATATTATTAAATAATTATTGATATAAAATAAAAAATCTACAGAAATATAAATTTAATTAACATTTACATATGTAACAATATAGTTATAAGTACGCGACGCTTAATTTCAATATGCTTAAAAATGAAATTTAGAAATTCCTTTGACTACCAAATTTTACAATTGCCTATATTAATAAGAAACAGAAGACGTACATATGCACTTTTAATACATATAATATCTCTGACAGGCGTATGTATAATCTTTGCCAAATAGTCACTTTTTTTTTCCGTTAATCACTCGTGATGACATTTTTCTATTAATTTTTGATAAATAGTCATTAGTTATGTCAACAGTAATCAACTTCAAAGCAAGGTGACTAGACTTTCATTACTAATCTTGTTTGCATATTTTTACAACACTTGTTGCTGGTTTCAGCCTTTTCCAATGTAATTCGAAATTTTAAATTATTTTTACCAAATATAAATATTACTCTTCAGAAGGGAAAAAACATTTTTCCTTATATTTACAAAACTAAATCTATTTATAATAACACAAATTAAATGTTATAATGTAATCTTGATATAGACCTGTTGCTATTCTTTCAAAATGCAGAAAGGGGTTTTGAGTAGCAAATCAAATATATTAGGAATTTCTGCAATTTATCTTTAAATGATTAATTCAATCATCAATGTCATTGATTCTTGAAATTTCCAAAATTATTTTTTTATAGAAAAGCACAAATTTCTTGTGATATCATTAAATTAAAATGTAAACAATATTCATTACTTGCTCCAACTGGAATTTTCAAAAATGTTTATAAAATTCGTCTTTTTTATATGTTAAAATGTATAAACCAATCCGTTTTAGTAGAAGCATACATTCACATGAATTGTTTAATTTTATGCTTCATATCTAGTAAAAATTACTAAACTAGAATTATAAATTATCCCAGAAAGTAATTTTCGTTAACGTGATTTGGGAAATTTCCAATTCTTATCCATTTATAACAAACATCATAACAATTAGAATTTAAATGAATGAAAGAATTTTCTACATTTTATATCAAAAATTACAAAAATATTCTTATCGAATATTCAGTTACTGCTTATAAAGATAAAAAAAAACCGAATTTTACTATAATAGGCGTGTTATTACAAAAATTCTACTTATTATTATTTTTTTTTGCCATGATTGTTTATAATATAAAATTATTAATAGAAATACTGAATTTACTTAAATAAATCAGGAACATTTCTTGAATCTTGCTGATGTATTCTTCTTAATCGTATTTCTTAAGTTTTATTAAGAATATAAATTAATTATTGCTCAAATATCATAATTCAAAAAGAAGCAAAATATCTTTTTGCTTATTTAAAAATGTTTCCATCATGATGTCTACAGTTTTCCCATTTAAAAAAAAATTATCAATTTCAGGTATAAACAATTTTAAAATGATTTAAATCAGCAAAGAAAACATGCATTGCGAAGTTAAATTCAGATATTACATGATTTATCTGTCATAATTCAAAACTAAGATTGAAAAAAAAAAAAAGGAAGAAAGAAAGAAAATCACTTCATGTCCATGTTACATCCGAATAACAGATTTTTTAAGATGTTATAAAATTCCATCCAGGAAGTATCATTTTATTCAACTGCAATATCAATATTTCTTCGATCAACTCTGACCTGTACATACATTTTCAAACACATTATTCCTCCAATAGCGTGTCGGATTAAATTTGTCAAAGGACGTGATTTGTGGTGGGTGGCTTTTGATTGTGGCTATCCCATTGCTTTTTATAGAAGTGCGGTCTTTTTGATGAAACTTAAAGGATGATGTAACCAATATAAAAGTTTTATAGTGAAACAAAATTCTGGAATTCCTTTTTTCCGGATAAAATGTATATCTATTTGTCATTTTTAATCAAAAAAAAATTCTAAAACGAATTATTGAGAAGCTGGATTGCAGTAATTGTATTTAAAAATATTTTCTAATGTGATATTTTATAACAAATTTAAGAGAAATTATTTAACTGTAGTTCAAGTATCCCTGTTTATCAATTACAGCAGCGACCTCTGATGGAATATACAGAGCATTGTAGAGGTGCGAAAACGCTTGATAAATCACTTTTCAGGTCTTAAAATTTGAAAAAAGATATGCTTTATGCTTAAGTCTTAAAATGCATCTGAATTTGATAATATTCCAAACTTTACCTGAATTAATATATTAATATGAAGTTAAATACATCTTATCGAATACTAAAGCGAGTGAAAAGGAATTAATTATTCTTTTATGTGGTTGCTTGTTTTAAAAAAGATTTTATTGGTATTATGCATGGGAAAATATCGTTTTATAGCTCCATGCTAAAAAGAAAAATCTACTTAATTTTATGCTAAGATAAAAAATATCGGTATTAAGTTGTATTAAGCTATTAATTTTAGCTGCTAAGATTAAAAAGATTTTTCTTAAAAAAATTAAAGATTTTTTTTTAAATTTATGAGGAAGTCATCCATTAGATTTTTCTTTTTTTCAATTTAAATGGATTTCAGTAATTAATACTTAGTCTAAAATTATTTAGCTTGATGTTTACTAAGTAAACTCAGCATTTCTGTTCAAAATTTTCTGCAAGATGTGAGAATATTTTTTTTAAATGTGTTTAAAAATCAGTAAAGGCATATAATCTACATATTCTTTGAAAAGTTTATAAGTCTAAGTGATAAGGAAATAGTTTATTCCATTTTATAATGAAGTTATTTTTTAATATAAAAATCCAATCAATCATAAGTTTAATAGAAACCAAAACATCAATTAAACATCTAATTATCAACTATAGTTTCTTTGATGATAGAATACGTTATCATATACACAAAAAATGAATTAATTTACATCGTTTAAAAAAGAGCAAAATAAAAATAAAGAAATGCAATTTATTAATGGTCTGATAATTTTCCTGCCATTTCCTAGATTGATATTAGAGATATAAATTTTCTTATAAGTTAAAGCAGCGATAATTGATAGCTCTTCTTTTTAAATGAACAAATATTCTATTGATGTTTGAAAAACAGGAAATCGCTTAATTGACAAGTGTGCAGTCATATGCTGAGATTAAAATTATTTGTGAAAAGAAATTAAAGGAAAGAAAAAAAAGTATTGTGGTTTTTGATATTACCTGACATTGCCATTCCATATGCCCTTTCGCACTTTTATTGTAAACAGAATGTTTACAGATTAAAGCATTCTGTTAACATTCTGTCATGTATTGCACTATTTAACAATCAATATAAATAATAAGAATTCCTTTTGTATTATATTTAAATAATAAATGCAATGGATAAATTTCATAGTTTGCTAGACGGTTGTTGCTTTCTGCTTTTGAAATCCTTTCTATCTGTGGTATTCATAAAAAGAAGAAAAAAAAATGACTTTAATGCAAATCACTTCATTGCCGGCATTAACATTGCCGATATTCCTTTTAATGCATTGACATTCATTCACACGGCAAATGACTTCACTTGCCGTGTTCATCAAACCACGATTGAACAAATCCCGTTGCATGAATAGAGACATTATCATCCAAAAAATTCCATCTCCTGCGGGTAACAAAGTCTGCACCATTGGATGGATCTTCTCTGTACTTCTATACAGTAATACTTATTGTTAGCTTATGATTTGTTCAGGTTGTGATTGGCCCAGCAGAAAATCAGGACATGACTGCTCATACGAGACATCCATTTCTATGCCTGACAGTTGGATGGAGACAATCACAATCATACGCTTGTTCAAGTATCCTTTAAATTTGTACCCGCCCTGTTGTGAAAGTGTGAAAGATGATTCGTCTGTCCATATAACGGTCTTCCACTTTTCAATCGATCAGGTTTTGTGATTATGGCACCACTGAAAGACGACATTTGGCATTAACATCTGTGACAAGTGTCTTGAGAATCGCTGCTCTGGCGTAAAGGTACTGTTTATGAAGGTGCCTCGTATCGTAACTAGAATTATCGACACTGGAGAATCCAGAAGACTGAGCTCTGAGGTCACTTTGGTTGCCGTTGTTTTCTTTTTAGATATTACAATCTCCGTTTCAATACCCGTCGGTCTCTTTCACTGGGCTTCTCTTTCCACCCACTATTTTGCTTTCCCGAACTTGTCTTGATGCATCGTATATACGCTGCCATGATTTTAGACAAAGCATCGTTAGAAATGCCTAAAAACAATTGTCTGTATTTGCTGTAGGCGGTTCAAGGTCGCATTTTCTACCTCGTTATCGGTTTTCTCGTACCAGTAACGCGGTAGAAAATGTGACTTTGAAACGCCTACAGAGAATACACAGACTATAGTAGGTTTCTGTCACAATTGCTTCATCTAATAATTCCTGCAATTTGGCTCATTTGAGAATCTGTGAGGTCTGACATTTCACGCTTTTGATAAAACTTCAAGGCGTATACAACTTCACTAAAGCTACCTCATACTACCATGATATATACTTTTTATATCAAAAAATTGTTAACTACTATTATATTTTAATAATTTCGAAGACATTCTAAAATGTCACTTTTATTCACAGGTGTTTCCATTATTTAAATAACCACGTATAGCATACAGAAACTTTCAAATTTCCAGTTTCAAAAATAATCAAATATTAAAACTTCTTTTTATATTTGAAGTAATAAATTACTCCTTTATTTATAATTAAATGGAATAATGTATTAATTTCATTTATTTCAATTTTCTAGTATTAATTATTCAGGTCACTTATTCAGAATGCTAGTTACATTAAAAATAAAACTAACTTAAACTTTAGAGCAAAACGAAACTAGAACTTAGTTGAAAGTTATGTAATTGCAGTTAACATTTTAAAAAAAATCAAGATCATATTTCTGTCCTATGCCCTTTAATTTATTGAAAAGATAATTAAAATTAAATATAATTTGACGCCGGTGTAACTCTGGTATGAAAATAATTTACTAAATCTGCTTCCTAAAAATAGAATACGTAACGGTTCCTGCCACTTCAAAACCTCTTATCCCAGATAACATCTCTTATCTATTTGCAGTCAAAATTGAACACCGCAAATCAATATCTCAATGCAACTTATACAGTGAAGTCCCAGAAGAGAGTCAAAAGATAGGATCGGAGATATTTTCCAGATCTATGTCACGTTCCCTTTCCCCCCCTTATTCTGTCGCGTTTAGGAAGAAGTATCGTTCAATTATCTGTGTCCTGTACGCCGAGCCATGCAGTATTAACTCGAGGATTACGAGTTACCCAATAAAGGGAGTCATCGCTCAACTAAAGCAATAATATACAAGATAGTTTTTTACTCTCCCCCATAAAAATGAGAATGCTTGAAAAAAAAAATTTTTTTTTCGAACCTGCATTGTCCTACTTGGGAGTAACTTGACACAATGTTGATTCATCGTTCTTTATTTGCGGTTCAATGTACACGTGTTCGAAATGCCGGGGATTTTCTTTTTCCAGAGGGGGTGTAAGCCTGTTCATATATATTGACGCAAACGAGGATGCTTTTGTGACAAGCACGGAAAATATTTTGGGATTGCTCATCTCGGAGTGTTTTTAGTGCCGCATTCTTTCGCAAATCGATTTTAGTAAGTGAGACTTTTTTTTTTTAAGTGACGGTAAAATGAGACACAGGAATTTAATCTGATCATATCTTTTGAGATGGCAGTGGAATAACAGATTTAATCTTCATGTTGCTTTTGTGTTTCCCATGGAAAAATACTTGTTTAGACAAGCCATAATTTAATCAAAAAATTTCAGAATCGTCAATTAAATAATAATTAAAATATATGCTACCAGTTATGAAATCAATGTTATCTAGTTATCAATGAAAATAATTCATTTTGAATTAAACTTTTCATTTTCAAATGCATTACATTAAATATTTTGCAATATGATAAATATGATTATCGCTGTATAAAAATATCAATATACACTATTTGCTTTTTAATAATATAAATATCCACTAATAACGCATAGTTAAATGTGTGTTATATTTCATAGTGCAATTCTTTATTAGCTCTAATTTAACCTCTTGACCGGTTTGTACCGCATGCAAATATGTATCTTAACCACTTAATATCAATACACTTGAAAGAAATTTAACAAATGATATAATTGTATAACCGAAGTCACTATTACTTTTTTTTTCTATTCGATGATAATTTTTGTTTAGAATTTTATAATTTCGTGATTTTTTCTATCCCTATTATATGATATGTGGCTAATAAGTTAACATTCTTTTACAAAGTATAAAAACTGCTCATCGTAAAACCTCCGTGCTATTTACTTGCATCAAGATTTATTTTTAAAATAGCTATTTTAACGTAATGAAATAGATGAAAACATTGAGCATATTTGGAATATTAAAAGCCATAATATTTGTAGAATTACAAATTCATTGTTGTCAGAATACAATTTGGTCTACATGCTGAACATTGCACCGAATCCTTCCTAAATTCCCGTGCAAAAAATATCGCAACATAAATAATAATTTACTTGTAGATCATGCGAACTTTAATTTGTACTCTCATTGTCTGTCCTGCAATTTTTCTCCTTGCCGAAAATCGGTAATTAATCAAACATTTACAAAACCCATCTTTTATTTCAAAAAGATATGTAAATACATAAAATTAAATTTATCAGTTTTATATTGCATATTATCTGATAATTAAATATATTGTTGGCGCATTATCCTTTGAGACCAAATTACGACATATTATTGAAGAGAATTTACCTTTTCTTTTCCTAATTATCTTTTGTCATATGGAACAAAAGAACTATTCTCAACTTTTTTCCCACATATTTCTCATTATTTACACAAGTAGCATTTCAAAATTTTTACACACTTATATACATAATTGTTCGCGGTACGAGAAAGCAAGATCAGGTATGGCGACTTAATTTGTCGTTTTATATTAGAGAACATGGAGACAAGCGCAGTTTTATTTTTAAAATCTTACACAGTTGAGTATAAAGCGAATGTATACATGGACAACTGTCTAAACCGAATTATTACTAAATTGGATTCAATTCTTTTTGGTAGATTCCTGTAAGAAGACTTCCTGTTGCAAGGGTTCTCATGACTTTAGGAAAATTCTGCAGGTTTTTACCGATTACGGTGCCTAGAATCCAAAACCATTTCAACAGCTTATATATTACACGTATAACGCTTTGCCCATCAAGATAACTGCAGTTATTTCCTTTGAATTTTGAAGCTTGGAATATATTGTTAGAAATGTTCGTTAATGGGTCATGAATAAAATGAGTTCGTTAATGGGTCATCTAGCTAAAAGGGAGTGAAAATGGTGAGAGATTGAAATTTTCATTTCGTTATAACTTTCTTAATATTGAAAATAGAAAGATAAATCTATTTAGCCAAACTAGCTCCTTATTAAGACGGACAACTTTTATATTTATAGTGTTTCGATAACTGCAATCTCTTAGAAGTGAGAGGCTAAAAGGTGATTTTCACGCTCTAATTTATTCCTAAATTATGAATTCTGATTCATGAAATATTAACTTAGATGAAAGAGAATCTACCTTTGCCTTCCAGCTAGCCGAGAGGAATTTTTCTTAATTGAGAAGGAAAACATAAATTGGGCCTCTAAATTTTGAAACGAAGAAAGTATTGTTGTTACGAGTTTAAAACTAGTTCATCATTATTTCACATAGAATCTATAATCGATAAAAAAAAATAAAGGGAGCAAATACTTCTAAATTCATATCTTACAACATCTCTTATATCAACAAAATTTCTATTTGTAACTCATCAACTTAACAATAAAGACGCATAAAAACACGCGACAGAAGCATAAATTGAACTAAACACTCAACAGTATTTTTAAACACGAGATTACATTCATCTTTCCATCAATTTATAAATAAATCTATGATGGAAAAATGAAACACAAAAGATGCCGAAAAGTCAATCATAACCAATTTATTTTGATGTCCGCAGCTTAAAACAAACTCGACTCGAGGATTACTTGTAACCTTAAAATGTCGATCATTCTTATCAAAACAAAAGTGATAATTGCACTTAACAAAAAAATTGTAAATGCTTGTTATACTACCAATTATCGGTAAAGGAAGGTCACATTGTAAATGATGGATGAAGTGCGAGTAAGGGTTTTCGTTTGATGTGAGCACGAGTTTGAACAAACAGTGTGTAGTTCGGAGCTGAAACTGATGTAAATACGTTTTCATAATAATTGAAAAGAATAAGATACGGGTTAATTAACTAAACTTGTCAATCAAACCATTATTTTTCAATCTTGCGCGGTGAGACTGTTTTCTTTTATTACAATTCCTCGTACTAATTTTAGATATGTTATTTAGCAGAATGTTTTTGAATACTCGGCCAATCATTTAAGCTCATGAATGCGTGCGAGATATTTTTTTTTCTTTTAAAAATGAAATATTTCCTGTTTAATGGAATGAATCCTCCAGAAAAAAAAAATCTAAATGTGAAAAATAAAGCAGAAAAATTTTCAGTCTACAAAATTTATAGCGTATAACTTCGTATTTGATCTTCAATAGATGATCGTTAAAGGTTTTAAATTGCCAGAAAATAAAATTCATGCACATTTTTCAACCATAAAAAAAAATTCCTTTCATTGTGACTAGCCGACTATGGCGACCAGCATGTTCTCCCGAGATAATGGCTAATCGTATTTAAAATTTTACATGAAATGTAGTTATTTAAATTTTCCTCTTGTCCTTTATAAAACTGAAAAGTATGAATTTAATGGAATGCTATCTACTATAAATTACTACGCCTGAAAATTAAAAAGTGTATATACTACGAAATAAAAACTGAAGTGAAAATTTTATTCATTCTTCATTTCAAACTTCATTCATCTTGATCCTTTAATTTTTGAATTACATATGAAAAGGCAATATTCAACTAGCACGAAATGTTTCGCCAAAACTGTCTCGCATATTCTTTAGTAAAGGTAATATGCCTCCCCCCGATTCCACAAAAAATTGTTGACCTTGGGCAAAGCCATAATGACCCAAGTGTTCCGATTCTTATTTTGAGAGTCGCTTATATGAGTGTTGTGTGCTTCATAGTAAAGTAAAGAAATAGTACTTGTGTATTACTAATCCCCTTGTTACTGCGAACAATGGTCACGAAAAGGTCTATTAACATGAATTTTTTGGCGATTATTCACTGGAACGCAGTTAATACACAAGTACCAGAAACCTGAATATGCATTTCAGAAATCTTCTTTTTTCAACCAATTAAAATTATTATCTAAAAATTGTCACAAAACTACAATTGTAGTCTTTAAGTAAGTATGACAAGCAAGTATTGCAAGTCATAAAGCAAATTTCAATAATTTAAGAAAAGCATTTTTCAGTCATCACGCATACAAGCAGGCAAAAGAACAGACTGACAGATGATTAACTCCTTGAAGTATTTAGCTTTAAATATAATAAAATCTACACTTTAGATACTTAATCTGTACACCAATGTATTTACATAACTTCTTGCGTACTATAGTTATTGTGTTCATTTAGACAATCACTTTTTCAAAGCGAATTTCGTGCAAAATTTGAATGCAATTAGCAAATTTGGCATAAAGAACATATGTAAATTTTCTTCACCAAGTGTCATGCCTGTCTTTTATTTAGTATTAGTTTGATTAACTGTAACCTAATAACTGTTGTTTGAACGTGTTTTGAATTCAGTTTAAAAATTATGCGTTCTGAAAATAAACGAAATGGATGTAAGAAAACGCCTGCTTATTTATCTTTTGAACTTTCCGCTATATTTTAGAGTCTTCGGTTTTTTTAGAGCTATTCTCTGCTCAGTAAGCACAGTCATAGATGCGCTGGTAGCGCAATAGAGTATTACCTTGAGATAATACTACACCAAGCTCAAAGCGCTTTTGAGTTACTGCATTTTTAAACAGACTGTCTTAACTCCGGAAAAGGTGTTTTTTAAACTAAGGGATGCCGGAAACGCTTAGATTCATCACAATCGATGACAGTACTTTCTCATAATGTATTTTTCGTACTACAAATTAAAAATGGTTGAATATGATTCAAAATTTAATATAATCTCTAATTAATAATCTAATCTAATCATGATATCTAATCTAATCTAATCATGATCGCGTTAACATTTCGAGTTAATGTTTATAGGAAGAAAAATATAGTTACAGAAGTATTTTTTATTTAAGTAAGAGTCTTAAAGTGCAGTTGTCTATGTAATATGCATTATGACAATCCGGCCATTAGAGCACCCCGCCGTCTTCAAAAAAGCAAATGAAAAGTATTAATGAAGAAGCAAGTAACTATATGCGGATATCAGTAGCATGTCGTTAATATTACTGCCGCTCAGATTATGAATTATATTTTGTAATATTTATAACAATTTAATTTTGTATTTAATTTCATGCATTTTGTAAAATAAATATAGATTCTGCCATTAAAATTCTTATTTCAAATACACCAACTAATCTATTGCATTCTTTTAATTTAACGGTTCTCGGATCCGATATAAAAAGATTATGGAGATTTCAATAATTTAAGCTATTAAATTTTTCATTTATCACCCTAGCATGCATGGAAAAAAATTTTCTACTTTGTACAAGTAATGCTTTCCCAAATCTACTTAATTCCAAATACATCATTAAATATTATCAAATAAAATATAGGATTAACTATATATTTTTGCATCATTTCTTTGCTTTGATCTCGCATCTAAATCCTCTTCGTACAGCGATAAAAAGTGTTTGGGAATGCATATTTATTTGTTCATGAAGGAATATATAGAGCAAGTCTATACGGTTTATCTGCCTATAACATCCTATGAATAAATAACAAAAATAATCTCTAACCTGGAGGATGTGTTTTTCAAAAAAAACTTTTTCACTTTCTCTTTCCGCCTTTTGTTAACCTCGCATAAAATTTTGGACTTTCGGATTTTTATTTTCATAGCTCCACACAAGAATTGTATGCTTCATAGAATAAGAAGGGGGGGGGGATCCCGCTGGTGTATTAATTAAACGACATTATCGTATAAAAATCTCGAAATGTTAATCTTTGACATGAATCTAGAGTTTTTATTGAATCTAATTCACAATCATGTCATTTTTATTTATGTTTGATGATTATTTACTTGCATATGGTTAATACACATATGCTAGAAAATCAAATATGTATTTCAGATGTTTTTATTCCTAACATTTGGAACCAAATGTTGATGTGAAACCATATTTGTACTCTCAAGATCCCATACCAAATTCCATTTATTTAAATCATTGCATTTTTGAGTATTATGGTTACATGAATGCGTAAGTATGGATTGATAGACGGTGAAACCTTCCACATATTTGGTTCAAAATTTCATATAGATCGGCATTTCAGATACTTAACCTGTGAATCAAATTTTTATCTATCTTGGAATAGTATGTTTTTCAGCTATGGTGTTGACTTTTACTCCGGTAGGATACACAGACTTCTTCTAAATGGAATTTGTTCAAAATTTTATAGAAATTTACAAATATGAAGACCAATTACCAAATTTTATCAATATTGCTCAGTGTTTTTTAGTTATTTCGTTCACATAGATGTAATTCTAAAGAATGTTTTTTTCCTCCTACGAGGGGGGGTGGGGGACTTTTTTTCTAGAGGAGACCTGAAATGTAAAAATTCATCAAAATCTCGAGTCCAAATTTTTTGACGATGACAATTTCTCTTTTCGTACTCCATATACGAGAAATTAAAAAGTATTAGAAACCCCAACTTATTTAATTTTATTAAAATTTTATGATAATTTTTTGTGTTTAGATATATATTTATTGAAATTCAATTCAAAAATTGCTTTTTTTTTCTCCCAGAACCATTAAACTTCACTGGCAAAGGAAGAAAATTGTTTCTTGTTTTGCTGATGTACCTATATGATGTATGGAAGAGACTTAGGATCTAGTACAAAGAGAACAAAATTTAAAGATATGTCTGTCAATGAAGAAAATGTTTGTCGTCAACCACAAAATCATGTTTTCTTTTGTATTATTATTAATAACAAATAAGTTAAAAATTAAAACGTTCAGAAAAAGGGTTTTTTTTTAAAAATTCTTTTTTTAAAATAGATTTATTAACCCCTTAGCTAGTTTATTTTCTCCATTATCTAATTAGATGTTCTAGGAATGTTTTTCTGGTTCACATGAGAATCCGTATATAATACAAGATATATTAATCATCCTATGTAAATTTTGCATAGCATGCATATATGAGTGGCTTAATTGTTGATTAAAATTGGAAAAACGAGATAAATCGAGGCACATTTGCATATGGACAAATCGGTGAAGAGGTTAAGTTAGAGCTAATAAAAAATTCAATATGTAAAATAACACTTTATATAGCGACAAAGCTTTGAAAGATATTACTTAGAATAAAACTACTTAAAATATAGGGCCGCGTAACGATCAATAATTTTTTTAGTCGGATATTTTTCAATACTTGTTAGCAAAAATAACAAACATTGTATTCAGACATTAAAAATATTAGTAGAATTTTTTTAATATCCATCAAATTAATCTTTGCTGTAATTTGATTTTATTTCCTACTCAGGGGAATGAGAAATTTAAAAAGTCATGATTTAAGCCTTAATTGATTAGTTTTATTGTGAGTGTAAATAAAAGTTAGTAAAACTTAACTATTTCCTGTTTGTTTATTTCTTAATTCTTTCAGAAAAAGTAAAAGACTCGATGGTATTTCAATATTTCTTGCTATCATTTTACAGCAATAAGTGAATTAATGTAGATAATTATCTGTAAATACAAATCAAATTTCATTTATCATTTCATAAGTAACAAAACCCTGGGTACAATTTGCGATCATCTAATCTTTATGACATGTTTCGCAAAACCAAAAAAAGGTATGAACTATTTAATTGATTACTTGGTTTATTAAATGAATGCGAAATACGCCTGTTTTTGATCTTTTTTTTTACACAAATACTTCTTTGAAGTTTAATTAATCTAAATTATTGAATATTTGAATATTATTTATTACCTAGTTTTCCTTTCAGAACAATACAGTCACTTATCAAAATTCTCGTTTAGAACAATTTCTAAAAGAAAATTGCCTTAATTTGTATCTCACAAATTGTTTTTTTTAATAGGAAAAAAAGCAGAAATGAGTTAAAAAAATGAATAGCATCATTTTGTGAAATTATAAAGCATTTGAAAGTTGTTTGAAACCTCGAATAACAAGCAAAGCAATTTTGGGGTCGGTCTCTTTCTATATATATATATATATCTTTTTTTTTTTTTTTTTTGAAAAAACTTTTTAAAATTTTTTGACTTTGCGTTTTCGCATTATTTGAAGACATATCTGATTCCTCAAATTTATTATCTTGGGCAGAATTCTTGGACTTTCTAGCATGTACATCGAGCCAAATTTACCATTTTAAGCATGGCCATAATTTATTCTTTCACACATAAAATTATTCTTAAAAAATTTAAACATTTTTTTAACTAGCATACAGTTGTATTTCTATCAAGTTTATAGCATCTCTGAGGATAAATGCTACTAATTCGATGTTTCATCTTAAGAGGAACAAATTAAATTTCAATACGTATTTTTCTTTTTAAAAATAAAATGTCAAATTCCTTGACTATATTGCAAAATTCGGAATGTGTTCTCTGCGATTCCTGACCTTCCTCTGAATTCGATTCCATGGCGTCCTGTTCTTGGTTAAGGTTTTCTAGCTTGTCACTGTAATACTTTTAAAGTCTTATTTCCAGACAATAACCCACCTAAGTTTTGATCACCCTGTTCTTTCGGATACTAAATGGTTTAACAAAAAAAAAAAAAAAAAAAAAATCTATTTGATGACTTGACTGAGATCCAATCTCATTAGTATCCTGCCCATTTAATCCTTTGTATCGCATTGTAAATTTAGCAATATATGGCTCTTTAAAATAGCTTGTAAATTTGTATCTTCTGCGATAATTATCACATACAAATTCCATCAAATATGCTTCTAAAAATTTTTTCTTTCAAATATAACAAGAGTCTTTCTATACTTTTTATGTTTCCTGCATATTAAAACATTTCTGGTTTTATTAGCTGTTTTCGAGAGTTAAGCCATTTTAAAAAATGTAATATATTCACGGTATCGATTTCAAACGATTTTTGATGAAGGATAATTCTTCAACTGAAAACAAAACTTATGTTTTCTCACTATAAAATGGCATTTTAAACGCTTCCCAATCCTATTCACTCTAAAAAAATTCCTTGTGGCTCTAACGCAGCATTTATGTTATAAAATAAATTAATTACTAATTAATGCTACATAAAAAAACATTTGGTTATGAGATTTCACTGAAAGATCTAAACGAAGTCGCTACAGAATTATGCTTTGATTAATAATTTTGCGCAACTGCATTAAAAATACACATTAAGATCACCACTTGAAGCTAGTGACCATAAAAAATGAACTTTAAAAATCCTTGAAAATATAAAGCAACTTTGCTCTGTCGGATTTGAAAGTTTAAGGTATATGACTATGTTTGGGAAGAGTTTTTTTAAAAACCTTCAAAAGTTATTATATTTTTGAATATTTGCATAAAAAAGATTGAAAAAACATTTATGAAACCAAACTATACCAGTTAAGAGCCAAAACTTTTTGAAAAATTGGAAAAAGGAGCTTTTTCTGGAGGGGGGGGGGCTAAAAAGAAATGTAAAACAAAAATCATCTAGTTCAGAGATTTATCAAATAATTGCTAAAAATTTAACAAATAGCTTAATAAATGTACTATCTAGTTCCTGAACTACAAAACAAACCATTATTTAAACACTGACGTTCGACTGATAAGCAACAAGAAATTTCCAATTTTTTCACATTGGGAAGAATTAAAACAACTATAAAATAATTCTTAATGCATAGATTATTTATTCTCTAATGAAACTCTCTGCAGAACAAATTGAGAAATTATTATACCAAATTCGAACAAAAAATATGAATTACATTTTAATTTATGAAGTTTTTCGTAAGAAAACTCTATTATATTTTATACTTCGGAAAATAGCACCTAAAAATGTAAGATATCATTAAATTCAAATATAAAAATCAGTGTAATTTCTCAAAAAATAGATTTAGAAACAAAATTCTAACAGTTTTATAAAGAAACCTGATCAAACATTAAGAATATTAAATTTAAAAAAAAAAATCATAGTTCGACATTTTAACGTTGTTACCTATTTTAATTACATATGCTTGTTATTTATTACTTTCTTTTTAATCAAATCCATCTTTATGTGTTACATGCAAACTATATTTTTATCTTATATCACATTCTAACTCCATAATTCTGACTGAAATATTATGTAGCGACGGCCCCTCAGTTCTCCATAAAGATTGACGTGAGGGGGTCTGATGCGGGAGGGGTGTGCTGGGGAATTTTTCCTTTGGCAGCCACCGCGAAAGGCGAGCTCAACTTCGCACGTTCTATGGTAAGTGGCTAACTATGTCGACATTGGCTGTCATTATCGCCGTAGCCGACACATTACGAAAATCAGGGAGGAGAGCGATCAACTGATTTTTCACTGAGCCGGGATCCGTTTCGACTTTGGAAGCGTTTTGTTCGCGCTTCAGAGAATGGGGCGATTCATAAAGCGTGTGGCAGTTTGCTCGAGATCCACTCGCAATGACTCGATTTGTTACATTGAAAACAAAATTAAAGGAATAATGTTTAAGAATATAAAGTGTATAAAAACTCTTATCTGTGAAGTAAATTCAGCTGCATTTAACGAGGGGCTTTCAGAAATTGTTTTTCGCCTGCTAAATTATCCATAGTGACTTAAATGAGATTGTATATATCCGAAAAAGAATATTAAAATTAATCAAATTGTATATTATATAATTTAAATTAGCAATATGTGCAGATCTAATGTGCATGCTTCCAGTTTCTCTTGCTTTAAACATCTTTCGAAACTTAGATAGCATGTAGAAATGTGAGGATGTATTTTCTTTAAAAAATTATTAATAGGAAGATTATTTTTTATTATATACATTGCTACATAGCTCGTTTTCATAAGTGTTTGGATTCTAATTAAAATGCTATCATTTTTTGAAGGAATAAATATCTTCTATATATCTTACATTTTAACACTTGGATTTGAAAAAAAAAAAAAAAAAAAAATTACAAAACATTATTACAGACTTTATACGAAAGAATAGGGTATAAGAAATATAAATCGTCAAAAAGTTTTTAAAAATATCTAAAAACTAAATTCAAATTTTGATCTCTTTAAAAATTCAGGTTCACTTAAATAAAAAAAATTAGCACAAATCCGCATAATTTCTTGTTGTTGTTGTCTCATAGTATTATACAACAAAAGTAATAGACATCTTGATCTCTAACTTAATTTAAAATTAATACCAGGATAGGGTTTTACAATAAAATGATATGCGAAATTTGCAACCACGCAAATTCCATAAAGACAGCATATTGAAGCACAAAAACGAGATATATCGTCTATTTCAAATTACATTTTAATGACTACTCATGCTTTACATTTCAACAACCTAAAGTGTTATTTTACATAACAGATGAGGTATGACATCCCTTTTGGAACGCTGATATACGGAATGCAGGACATTTTAACGAAGATGTCATTTTTGTGGTCTAAACCTAATTTCGTTTTTCTTTACCTTTTGCTTTCCACATGCATTATTAATAACAAGCAATTACATCCGTCGTTGATGAATAAGTTCTGGAACTTAATAAAGTATGATTAATGTCTTTATGAAATTTTATGCATTGAGTTAAGCGATTCTCTTTCCATTTGTTTTAGTTTTATAACTCATTTCCAAGTCTAGCTCGATCATGCTAATAATAAATCATCATTAATTTGAATTTTATCTCCACATTATGTTTGTTGTATGGAGAAAAATTAAAAAAAAAAAAAAATCAGAATGTAATTTAGTCAATTCGGATATTTAAATGTCATTTGCAAAAATGGAATGAAACAGACAGTCTTGACATTACTTTTGAGTACAATTGATTATGTTGTCTTCGAGTGCTTGATAACAAAATAATTTAGCAGAAAAAATAATATAAGTAATTATAATACCCATAAATCAAATTCAGTTTTTTTATTGTACCCACTATAAAACTATGATCCATTTGTGCTCTCAAACTGTTGATTTTGTTTTATTTTAAACTTAAGTAATCATGCAAAGAAAAATCACACTGAAAACTTCAATTGTATTGAGATCTTAAGAGAAAAATTATCATTTATAATAATCCTTTTCGGAATTAGTAATTTAATGTTCTTGAAAAGTAGAAAAAGAAGTATGAATTTACAATGAAATAAATGAAAACGAATTAAAAAAGCAAAATGATATTTTCCCCAATTATTTTAATCTCAAGAACCAAATAGTTTGGTAATGAAACGTATCATATCAGTTGATAAGTTATTTTCCGATGTCAGATAATATATTCATTTTTAATGGACTTAATTCAAAGTGGACCGAGTCAGCTTAATTTTAGAAATCATTTCACAACTTTCAGTAAGAAAAAGTTGAAATGTCGTAGTTGATCATAGGACAATTTACAGTCCTTAATGAAACATATTTGCAGTTACGTTTGCCAGAAGATTGTGATGGCATGTGAATTATTTTATTCTGATTATAAAAATCTGATAAATATAGCTTTACGAAAAGCAAAAAATACAAACTTTTGACAACAAAAGCGTGTCTTTCGTAAAATTATCTGTTTTATTTCTCCATACCAACACAGCTTACCCAAATAAGGTATGGCAATGTTATGGACGATGGTGAACATAAATGCGAAAAAAAAAAATCGCAGAATAAAAGCAAACAAGGCGTTACCTCAGTACTATCTTTCTTTTCACCACAATATGTCACCAAACTCGGAACATCCAGGGTTCCTTCTTAGTTAAATGAGTATAAAAGGAAAAAATGTATTTAAAAAATACATTAAAAATGTTAAAAGCTACATAATACACAATATATCACAACTGTATAAAACAGAGTATTTCTGGTAAGGAACACTGAATTCATGGAGCCTGTTGTAATAATTTACTCAGAGAAAAGACTTGGTTGGATATATCAATGAAATTTTGATATAGATTAACTGAATTCAAGTGAGAATAAAAAGCTATTCTCCTCTGGTGAAAGCAGGGCCACATTATCCTATGGAACAACATTAGGTTTCTTATTTTAATTTTGAATATTATTTTTTTTTATCACCTGTTCCAGCAGGGTTATATTGCAAAAAATATACTAAAGCAATAGCAAAAATACTGAGCAAACTCAAAAAGCTAGTTTCTGGGAACAAATTACAGCAATATCAAATCAAAATCCTTAAATATCAAAAGTAAAATAAAAATTAAAAACCTAAAAAATAAAATGCGTTAACACCTTGCATGACTATTCAAAATATATGTATTTTGTACTTAAAAAATTTATCATTTCTTGATATCAAAAAAAGATTGTAATTCTTAATTAATTCCGATCATTTTTAAGTGACAGATGGTATCGCACCCGCTGTTGATATATGTGCAATAAATATACCGTCCCTCCTTTTCTAAGTGTGAAATAATTACAGTGATTCAAAATGGCCTGCTCCACGTCATCTTAATCGTGGAAAAGTAAAGGTTCCTTTACCGACTTTCATCTGTGCTTGCCTTTACAAAGGTTAAAAAAACACGAGGATTTTTGTTGATATTTTGTTACGCCGGCGTATTACAAACCGGGACAGCTTTGATCGTTATTGTCAGCACACTTTCAGAAAGAAACCACCTCAAAGAGATGCGAAAAAAGCCTTATCCGCGTCTAGGATCTTGTAGCTAAGTTTTGTGTTGGCGTGCTTTCTTTTAAATTCGTTTTTATATGTCTTTATTGATTACGCGAAGTCACATAAAGGTAAAATGTAGAATTTTAATGCTGCTATAATTAGTATTATTATGTTCAATTTCAGACTGTTTTGAAATAAATCAACTGGTATTCACAAGGAATACGGTAGCTGATAGATTGAAGTCAGATAATTTATGAAATGCAGTTTTATATTTACTTTGCATATAACCATAGAACTTTTTATTAAAATAAATTTTCATATTTAAGGAGGTTGTTTGTAAATATAAAAAATATCCTTACCAAATATTCCCTGCTTGAGAATTCAAAATAATTTTAATTTAAAGATTTGATTTTATAATAAAATTTGATCGACACTATCATAAATACGAAAAAATTTGATACGTTAAGTATACATGCAAAAATGTATAAAATATTTGTTTTCTTTGACTTTGTAGTATGTATAAACGTATAATATTTTCCTTATTTTTTTAAATAACTGAGAATTTATAATAAGCTAAAATGTTTTAAATGCGTATAGGCGAGTTTTAAATATTGTTTCTTTCTTTCTTTATATTTTTATTATATTTATAAATAATACGAATCATTTTAGAAGAATTTAATATTTTCAAAGAAATTAGATTAAAAAATTCCTCTGCAGATTATTGCACTGGTCATATCCAAAAACGATATTTTATATAAGTAGAGTTTTCTTCTCTCGGCTTTTCATATACTAGTAAGTGTGGTCAGTTTTATTTAGATTTTGATAGCGCAAAGAAGAAATTCGAGTATGAGGTTAAATGAGAAAATTAAGCATGTAGTATTTAGCTAATTGGAAGTAGAACTGATGCATATCTACAACCTCAATATAAGACCACATACCGAATTTCATTTATATAGCTTGTTGCATTTTTGCATTCTCGCTTTAATATATACAGAAAGAGAATAACAATCGAACTTGGCGAATTTATTCTATCATAAATCTCCCGTTAAATGATTTAGGCGAAAGTTTGGCAGGCATTTATAATTCTCATGAGAACACAACATAACAAATTTCATCATTTTGGCTTACCGGATATTTGAATTATGTTTACAATTAGACGAATCTATAGATTGATACGCTGATCGACTCTAATTTTTATTTCTTGGATTTGGAAAGCTCTAGTACAAAGACATTTATTATGATTTTTTTTACGATCATATGCATTTATTGTTTGTACGAGAAAATAAAAATGAGACAGCGGAAAAGTTAATTTTAAAATCAGAAAATGATTTAAAAAGACAGAAAATACCGTGGTGTCTTTATCCAACCACGTTCCGTTTAAAGATTTTTCCTGCCAAATCTTGGCTTTGAACATTTATAAATTATTTCCTCTCCATATTATAAAAAGCATTTCTGTTTCCTTCTTTTATAATTTTTTTTATTTTAAAAACGTTTTGACTTTTTATTGGTCGAATTCTCAATCAAAATGCTTGTCATAAAAAAGTAAAAGCATCTGAAAAGACATTGGAGCTGTTGAAAATAAGAGTTTTCTAATTTTCTCCTCATTGCTAAAAACAATGTCATTGCAGAGTATTTTGCATTGTATGATGTATTGCTAAATGCTATGAAACGTAATAATAAACATTACTCCATAAGTTCTAAATAAGTGATAAGTATTATGGATATTATTACTTATTGTAGATACGAGAAATGTAGATAATTTCATCGGGAAAAATTCTACATAATGAAAAATGCTAAAAGCATTTATTAGGGATAATATTCAGATCTCTTATAAAATGCTTTTTCTTATAAGTGGATAAGTTATAAAGGGATAACAGTTTCAATAACATGTATGTTATATTCTCTACAAAAATGTGATTTTTTTTTCCACAAAAAATGTATTCTTTTAATAAATCTGTCAAAAGCAGATTACAGTCTTTTTCACACTTACAACTTTTCTTCATATTACGTAATTTGCACATTTTTAGCGTATCTTCTTTTACAGGGAAGTTTTTTAAAATGAGATCATGTGGCTTCGTTAAATAAAGACTCAACTATATTTCTCAATAGTTAGTTAATAAAATAGAAGTGAAATTTGTGATAGTCTGGAGATGGGAAGAAACGAAGAAGAAACTACAGAAAAATGAAAATATTGGTAGTGATTTAAACGCCTACTGAATGAAAAGCTTCTGTTTGAAATTTTCCAGACAGCTGCTGATAAACGGTAATTAAGTCTCGACAGTTCTGCCAGAAGAAAGTGACTCCATAAAAAAATGTTTAGAAGCATTTGATGAGGGCTTCCGATAGGGTGTAATTAGGAAAATTGAGACTGGCAATAATTTTTAAAGTAATGCTTCCTGAAGGTGTCAGGTAATAATCGTTCAAACTAGATGTTCTTTGTTAAAAATCAAGATAGGTCATTACAAATTCACGAATTATCTACAAAAGATGAAAAAATATAATTGCATTTTAAATGTTTACGGCTATTTTTCTTATATATTGTTTCTTATACATTTACGATTTTTTCCCCTAAGGAATTTAGAAAGAATTACTTAAATAACATTTTGAAATACTGATTCTACTGATATTTATTGTATTCAGATTGAGTTAATCTTCCATAAAAGTAAATATTGAACCCTTAAAAACAAATAAGCGATATTCATATTTGCAGAGCCATCATGGAGACAAGGCATTCTAAGTAATGTGATTCTATTGCATATAATCTTAACCACTTAACGCGTAAACCCGAATAAGATTCGGGTACGAGTTGCTGGCAAATTTGTGCAAGCCCGAGTTCAGCTCGGGCGTTTAAAATTTTATGGTTACTCTTCTATGCAGCAACGAATGTGAAAAAAACGTTTCGTGAGAAAAAAAAAATGCGCGTTAAAGGGTTAATAGATAACATTGAATTAGCTCATAAGCTAAATCAATTTTAATGGATATGTTTCTATAATTATGAGATAGATGCAATAAAAGTTGTTAGGATTCAAGTACATTACATCAAAATTATCAAGCAATATGTTTCATGTTACATATTTTATTATATATTTTTATGCTTGTTTTATTCGATTCTGCTGTGAATTTCGGGTACATTAATCAGGAATTCCAAAAATCAACATTGTTTCTTTTTAGTGTTTCAAATATGAATATTTATTTTTTTATTTAATTCTATTAACATAAATATTAAGCCATATTTCATGCCCTCCCACTTTTAAAAAAGTTTTTATTTCCAAGATGTTGCAACTTTCATAAGTAATCTGCTCTTGTTATGAATAGAATAATTTAAAATTTTACTTAAATAATTAAAGCTTATGAGTGACAGAAAATATATTCCTTTCTGATTTATAATTTTTCTTTTGTATTTTTTTTATTAGTAAACACGCAGAATATATTGGAAAGACTAATAGGTGAAATGTAGATGATAGAAAATCGTTCGAATTCTTTGCAATAGGAAGAGAGAATTATTTCACCAAAAGTTTGAAAGAAACTTTATTAGAAAAATAATTTAAAACTATCTAAAAATTTGAAGCATGATTAAATTTTTAAATAAAATATTTGCTTATTTTGAATCCACTCATTTTTGCAGATATTTTAGTTATGAAAAAAAAAATCAACTTATACAAAATAATTATATGAAGTCAAGAAAGAATCAATACAAAACTACTCCACCTTCATTCTTTGTATTTTATTATGCGTATTTGAATTGTGAATAATTGAAATGCAGATTTTTTTTTTTTATCAAGGGCTAGATTTAATTATAATTTATCGAAACAGAATATTCACAGATGAATAATTTAGTAAAAATCAAACCCTATAATTTGACATATTTTACATTGTATCACTTCAGAAAATTGTCATTATAAACAATTGAATATCAAAGACATATTGATGAAAAATTTTTGTGTACATGGACATGATCGAACAGCATTATATTAACACGACTCTTTTATTTACTAACTGAAAAAAAAAAAATCCTATGATTTCTGAATTTTAGTCAAGCAGTAGGAAACTCCCTTTCACCCTTAAAAAGAATAACTAAATAAATTTACGAAAAAAAAAAAAAAGTTGAAAGAGGAGATTACAGATCCATTTCCGTTACAATTTACAGCACCCATCTAACATCATTCGCATTTTTCGTTTTTATAACCATCCCAATTGAAATTCTTACTCAGAAATCCATCACAGAAGATTTCAGAAGAAGCATTGTGAAATCTGCCCACTCGTGTCAGTCTTCAAACGCCAACCAGACAAGATTCCGACGCCACAGAATAAACAAACTTATAATGCAACAATCCTTATTTCCACAGGTAAGAAGAAGTCGCAAAAAGCAAAAACCACAAATCCAAACTTGCAAAAAGCATTGTGCCAGACAAAATCGGTTTGTATTCAAGTCAACAAAACGTATTCACGAGATCGCTATTCAGAGGCGAAGAATGAATAAAAACTCCTTCACTCGACTCGAGAAGAACAGGTTCATTCCCGACTCTTCAAAAATCAAGAGAGCAACCCTCTCTTCCAAGTGAAAGGGGGGTGAAAAGAGGCACGCTCCCCCCTCTTTCTCTAGAGCTGCGAAAAAAGGGTTGTCCTGATCCTTATCGGCCGTTCTTTTGCAATCAGATTAGCTTTTGAGGTTTAGCCGACCCGTTTTGTACTCACCTTCAAAGGAAAGCGCTGAGGGTGAGATGGAAAAGGGGCTAACGATGACGCCCACTATTTGAGGGTTGCAGCGCTGGGAAAAAGGCTGATTCGGGAGAAATTCTTTTTCATTTTTGCTTAGAGTATATTCGCAAAAGATTTATGGAGAGTGATCATGAGAATTTTGACATGGAAGTTATTTGAGTGGCTTTTAGATTCAACATTCCATCACTCTGAATATCCCAATGGATGTTGTGCATTATGTGCCCTGTACAGTTTTAGCTCGTTGAGTGCCGTGTCAATCCCATTCGAGTGATAGCAAAAGATCTCAGTTAACGTAGAATTTAATACAATAGAATGCTTATGTTTACTTTATATCTCCTTGTTTTATAACGAATTGCTCAGCATGTGAATCGCCTGTGATTCATACATAATATCGAATTAAATATTTTCCATTCTACTTCAATTAAAAGAGCAAATAAGTAAGCATCTTAATAGATAGTGGCCCGAGTCATGGGCATTATTTATGACAACGAACATGTTAAGAAGAATAAATATGTTATCACTTTCCACATTATTTTATGTCAAAAATTATCACTACATTTTTATCTTGATGTGTAAATAGTGATAAATGGATTCTGTCGGAGTTATAAAATTTTCGATCGTACTTTTCCCGTGAAAACAAATCAAGCAAAATAGTGTAACATGGAACATGAAATTTTTTAAAGCACTCAGACGAATGAAACTGCTTAGGCAAAATGAAAATAAAAGAAGGACGAGAATCCATTTGTTTCATAAAAAACATTTTGAATTTTAGCATGCAGGTAATCTCAAAAATAATGTCGCTGTATCTTTAATGCAGGAAACAAATGGATGTAAATTATTTGACAGTTTTTACAAAGCTATCCCCTCTTTTTTTCAGTTCTAATATAGTCCATAGGGTACTGATATAGTATTAATACAGTTTGTATAGTAATATAGTATTCAGTACTAATATAATTTCGCAAATATACTAACATTCAATCGGTATTTCGTGGCTTGCTTTAAGTTATAATTGCTGAGATAACTTCAACAGGAATCAGAAATCTTAAGCAGCAAAAAATTTGATAATTTTTTTATCATTACATTTTTGTTCTATATGAACTTTTTGCATAGAGGTTAACACTATCAAACTAAAATTCATTAACTTTATTAAATTAATGCCGGGTTTTAAATTTAAACGTTTCAGATACTAATGAAAATTCTCGTAGATATTTTTATCTGGAAAATCTTCTGTTCATTAGATACTGGCCAGGCATATTTATTCAACATCAGGTTGTTATGAAGTTGTTCTTTATCAAGCTATAAAAATCTGTTTTTCGTAAATATCGTATAAGGTAAAATATAAACATGGGATGTTAATTTCATTTAAATTGATTATACTTATGTTCTGTTTTAAAGCAACACGAAACTATTTGAACTAGATTTCGTAATTTTGAACCGTGATCAGATGAAGACGACGCCACACGAGCTGCCATTACTTTCTCCTTATTTCCGAAAAATAACAGCGATAGGACATTTGACCGCGAGGAATTTAATGCTCGCCAGCATAGCTAATCTTCAAAGGAATCAATTTCGAATCCGGAACACTTCGGATTTGAAGGCGAGAGTCTTATCATATTAAGCAAAAAAAAAAAAAAAAAAAATTAATAATTAAAAATTAAATAATAAACTAAAAATAATAAATATACTGATAAATAAAATAATTAATATATCAGAAAATTTTAATTAAAATTTTGCATATACCGCTTTTTAACAGAATTTTTTTTTTCTGTTAAAGCAGTGGATATTTTATTTCATTTTTCGTTTCTTGCATTTGAGGACGCGGCTGAATTTTCCTATTCATCGCAAGATATTCCATTGGACAAGAGCTGTACAAAGTGAAAAGAAAATTAAAAATTAATATTTTTCATCAATTTCGTTGGCATGTATGCAGAAAATTATTTCATTTTTTCCTCCTCGAAATTGAAAGATCGCCTAGTTAAAGTAAATAGCACATACGAAAATAATAAATAATGAATATGAAATATGAAAAGAAATCATCCAAAAATAATTGTGCCGTTCTATTTAATTTTTGAAATAATGTAATTATCTGTTTTTCCGTCTGTGCTATTATATAAACATGATAAATTCAAAACCCAACGAAAACTAGACAGGAAAAAAAAAATTAGGCATGTCATTTTTACTCCATAAACATGTAATAGATTAAAATTTATTCTAAAGCATTTAATTCGTCTTTGTCAGAAATCATACAGATAATTTATAAAAATTCAGGCAAAATTTGCTTAAGAGAAGATTGATTGTATGCCTATTCGTATAGCATGAGCTTTCAAAATGCTACAATCAAATAGAATGAAAATTTTCACGTAGTATGATATCAAAAATTATTTCAAATTTTGAACCAAATTCTATTGGCCAAAAGCCCAAAAATTGGATTGATCAACCAGCCTCAATCATTCGATTAGTCCACTCAGTGTCAGCCATGCAAGCTGATGCTCAGTGGACGGTTTGGACGAATGACAATACACAGACATGTGAATGGAATTTAGTAATTATTTAACTTACAATTTTAGTGGCAACATGCGTACTAAAAAAAATGTCTTGGAGAATTTTATTTTATTTTATTTATTTGCGTGTGTGTGGGGGAATTTTTCTGGTAAGAAATGTTATATAAAAAAAATGTAAAAATTTTGATTACTTCTATCCCTTTCTTTATGAAAACTATCATTTCCAGAAAAAAAGAATTTAAAGTATTTGATGCTCATTTCAAAATATATTTGTGTAGTTATTGTTTTTTGTTCAATGTATTATAATAATATTTATTTCACATTTACATGAAAAGTGTGAAATTACAAATTAATAAATAAAATTTAGAAAAAAATTAAAGAATACAAAAATACATTCACATATAAAGGGCTTATTTCTTTCTAGTCTTCCTAGAAATAATTTGTTATACGAGTAATATCCAATATTATAAAAAAATTACCATTTCAAAATATATATTATAAATGTTTATCTTTTTCTATAAGAGGCATGTTTTCCCGCCCTTATTGAGAAAGAATACGATGCAGTTAGATTAAATTTAGTAGTGTGGCGCCATCTTTTATTTAAAAGAAACATTAAAAATCAAAGTGGGAAAATACATTGCAGGCCACAGAATGGTAGAGGCTGGGGAAAATATGAATTATTATTATTTTTTTTTATGTAAAAACTAATAACTATAAAAAATTTAACAGATGAAGATTTGTACATTTATCCAGTTTAGCAGTAAGGATTTCAGATGTCCTTAACGTAATATTTTTTTCGACTCTTGTCGATATCAATGGCTTTACAAGGTGGTGGCTTACTTATCGTTGGCTTTACTTATTACAAACCATAATCTTAATTCAGAGAAATCTTTCCTTTGAAACTCTAACCAAACGTATGTGAAGCTTTTTTACATTTAATAAATAAAAAATGCCTATTGCATAAACATCTACTATTTATAATATATATATATATAACTACATGAACATCACAGAAAATCTTGCTATTCGAGTATGGTACTAATGGCACATATATTTCGGGGGGGGGGATGAGAAACCTGTCAACGAAATCTTGAAATATTTTTAAGATTAATGCTCTACCATAAATAATATTTTGACCAATTGTTTTTAAAATAGAAAAAAATTAACTAATTTTAAATAGCAAAAAAGTAGTAAATAAAATATTATAATCTTCTCATATTAAAAACGCGCCTCCTTAACTTTCTTGACTCCCATACGTTTCCCATCTATCAATTTTAGCTTTTATAAATATTTCGCACACTCAGAATATAGTTACGTTGGTCAATCAAAAGGGCAGTTAAGGTTACAGAATAGTTATCGTTAATTAAAGAAGAGGTTTTTGACAGTATTAAAACACTAGTCGTTTCTAGTGGCCACGTAGTTCGCCAAGAGTAATGCTCTCTAAAATTTTCAATTAAATATTTATGACCCTTGGTCTCTTAACAGAATCTTCAGCAAAATATGCTTATGCTTCAAATTTCTGTAGTCACACAACGGATATTATCATAGAAGCCTATTTTGCTCATTGTACTATATATTCTTCTAATTTGCTGTTAGATGATTTAAATTTGAATCTGAAATAAGATAAAACTTCAGTAAATACAAAAACTTTTTTTGCTGAAACCAAACATTTTCAAAAAAATATGACTACAGAAAATCGAATCCTTCAGCATTTTAATCTTATGAATACCATAGAATAATTTTTAAATAATTTATGTAATATTTCAAAGAGTGATTCAATAAAGATTTATCTGATTTATTATAAAATTCAGTTTTACTTCGAAAAAGATTTAAATATGGTAAATAACATTTTATTTTATTTCAATCAATAAATGTACTTCTGAAAATAATTATGATGTCGGTTATGATACAGTTCTCAGGTCCTATCAATCAGATTAAATAAGATTTCCTTGACAATCCAACGTTTTAATCTTCTGTAATAAAGACTGACCAAGTTATGAAGCTCTGAATGTCATTATTTTAGGTCAATCAACAATTTAATTATTTTAGACAATCAGGGTTGGGGAAGAATGATTGGTTATTGAAATTCAAGACAGTTAGTTGGTAGTGGGGACTAAAATCGACCATTTTTATAGAATAGAGGCATTTAGATTTTCAATAAGTTGCAAAAGAGTGATACTTTTTTTTTATTATTTAAGGCAACACAGTACTAAAAAAATCATAAAAACAAATCGAAATTTTTTTTCATTGGCTCATATAATAAATTGAG
Source organism: Argiope bruennichi (assembly GCF_947563725.1). Lineage (NCBI taxonomy): Eukaryota > Metazoa > Arthropoda > Arachnida > Araneae > Araneidae > Argiope > Argiope bruennichi. The sequence goes on from NC_079152.1 coordinate 85,470,772, forward strand.
TCTTTCTAAATGTGTTTGCAAAATTTTAGAGCTGTAGATTTATTTTTTATTAAATTATTGAAGAATTTTTGATGTGTGTAGGAGAGTAAACAATGTTACCACACCCACTTGTCAGATTCAAATACCTGTAAAAGAATCTCATTTGGCAAAAAATATTGCCAATTTACCAAAGGCTTGCACCAAATGAGCTATTAGAGCAATGTATTCAGTGCATCACTCAAAACTCCAATGAGACTCTCTACAGTGTCATTTTGAGTAAATGCTCAAAAGTTACAACTGCATCGATCAAGCAGAACAGCAAAAATATACATTTTATATGCGTATTAATTTTTTTAAAGGTGTTATGATAATGTTTGTGAATTTTTGATTTTTCGTTAGTTTTACTTTATATTTTCAATATACAAATATAATATTTTGCTTCAAAAAATTTCAGCCTTTTTTTAACTTTAAACAATTTAGAATAACTTGAATCATATTTTGTAAAAGTTACAGGGAAATTGAATAGATTTTATATGATGATTTAGATGAATAAAAACATTAAATGCATTTTTCTCCATGTTGTGTTTTTGCTTATATGCTACATTTCAAAAGCCTAAGACTTTCTTAAAAGTGGGGATAGGGGTGTGAAACTGTTTGTGAATGTTCAGAAATATATCATTTATATAACTTAGTATGGAATTAACTTTAAGGTGCGTTGTCATTTTTTAAAAAATGTCCAAAGTCAGAATTTTTCAGATTTTTTTTTTACAATAAAAAAATTATTAAAAAAATCAATACTGCTGGCAGAAGGAAATCCATACTAAGTTTTATGTAGCATACTAATAGCAACCTGGAAAGAAATTTGGGGAAAAATATTCATATTTAAAAAAAAAGCCTTCGGATTTTAAAAAAAGGGCACATTTTTTCAAAAAATTTAAATTTTTAAGAACTGTTAAATTATTTCAAAAAAATTTAGGGGGATGTTATAGAGTGTACTATTTTATATAAAATAAAACAGTTTTAAACATTAAAGTTTTTAAAAAATAATTTGAGGCACAGTGGCGCCTTAAAATATTAGTGCCTCGAATATTTTTATTAAATATGATTCTCAGAATAAAGGGCTGTATAACAATTTCGTAAATAATCAGAACATTTATTGATTCAAACTACATAACATAATTATTTCATTTTTGTACCAATTTTTATAACATATATACGCCAATTAATAAAGTTTTAAAAATTAACTGTTGGAGCCTGAATAGAGTGGATATTCTGTATGTATTAAATGATATTTGTCAAATAAAAAAAACTGATTTATTGAATGAATAATAAAGATATTGTAAAAGATCATAGAACGCTTTTCATGCATTTTTTTTAGGAAATATTTCATATTTATATCATTTTATACAGATACGTGCTGAAAGTTACATTTTTCTAGATTTAATTTGCAGTAATAGTTAACTTACTTTTAAATTTGAACTTTTATCAATGTGATGAAAACGCATTTTGATAAAGTTAATTTTTTTCCATGCACGCGTAACATGCTTGAGCAGCTTGAATTTTATTTTGCGCGAAATACAGTTTGGAAAAACATGGTTAAAATATTTTTTTTAATTCATTAAAACTAGAAACTTAATTTATAGGTCAAAAGATTAGCATCATTGAAGATAAGTTTCTGAATTTAAGATGATGTAAAAACCATTTTTTTTCTACTATAATATTTTCAAAAGTTATCGTGGAGAGATGCCAGAATTTCGTTTAATTTTTAATTAATGAAAATTCCAATTAAAGTTTCAAAAACTCTCTCCTAGGTGCATATTTTTAGACTCCAAAGTACGTATGTGACATGTTTGGTATCCTCCGTCAAACGGTTTGGTCTGCAGAGCACACGAATCTTTATTATAAGTAAAGATAATTGCTATTCGTGAATTGTATTCTCTTATTGAAGAACGATTTCAAATCTAAAAGCGGTTCCTTTCACAACACTGCCATCCTGAAAACATTTACCCTAAAGGAAAAACTTAAAATTTTAAAAACACATAAGTGGTAAAGTCACTGCTGTAAGAGGGATGAAGGAATATTTCACAGTATTTTCTTTTTGCGTTGCAGAACAATGATTTCTTAAACATTATCATATCGTATCATATCAGACATTTTGCGATTGAAGTGCAGATATGGTATGAATTGATAATGAAACTTATTTTTCGGGTAACTTATGCATCTTATTTTGGTGATTTAAAATTATATGGGGGATATCAAAATGACTACACGAAATTTGGAATCAAAATGAATATATGAATAAAGATTTAATTGAAATATATCAAACCAAATTCTGATTTTACTTATAAAATGGGTATTCATATTTGCTTTAAAGCCTTAGATGTTCATTTAAATATTCGATATTACAACAAACATCATTTTCAAAGCTTTCAGTGAAAGAAACATAAGAAAAAAAAGAAATATTTCCGAAAAGAGCATTAGCTTTATATTTAACCATCATGTATTAGTATTCGAATACTAGAGAAAAGATTTATAGCATAAAATGCGAATATAAATTAATCACTACCGCTTGTAATATGCCAAACAAAAATCATAATCGATACTGTTAAAAGTTAAGTACTTCATTTAAAAGTAAATAAAATAATTTATAAAATGCTCAGATATTTTTTAACTAAAAATAATTTTCATCAAAAAAAATTCTTACTTAAAATTTGAAATTTTACAAATTTTTCATATTATTCACTGACGAAGGAAGCAAAATTCTTTTTAAAAATAATTATTAAATAAATTTCAATCAGATGCTTCAACTCATAAACAGTTTGATTGTTTGTATTCCTAAACATTGAAAATTTTGAAGGGAAGAAGGTACCGCCAAAATCAACTTACAGCCGACTGTTTACTGTCTAATTTGAAGCAGTATTTGTCAAAACCTTTCTTAGGAGTTTATCTTTTTGCTTTCACAATGTAGGAATGAATTAAATTAACTTTTGTTAATATATATATGTTCTCAGTGACGAAGATTATGATGTCATTCATTATAAAACAAATTAAAATCAAATACTTGTATGGTAAAAACACAGAATTTTTTCTAATCCTTGTATAAATTTCAAATACGAGCCCTAATTTATAATAAAATTCTTTGCTGATTAAATTTTTATTAAAAGCTTTCAGACTAATATTGATTGTTGGGTAATTTTTTAATATTTACCATTACGATGGAATGCCTCGACTGTCATTGTATGAAAAACTACATTAATGCATTAAACATATCTTTGAATAAATTGCATCGTTTCTTACCTAAAGAACTAATATTATAATTAATAAATGATACGATTACAGTCTTAAATTGAACGATATATATTAAAAGTTTGCTTCTCGTTTCTATATATCTCCTTAATACATTGATATATAATGAAATCAAAAGTGTAGAAATAACGACATAACATTTTCTAAAATAAAAGCAAAATATAGGACATCTCTGCATTTAACTGTAAAATAAAAATTGCACTTACCTCTTCGTTTTTTCAGAATGACCTGTTAAGAGCTTACTAAATTTGTCCTTATGTGTTCCCCTGTAGAAAATTCTGTTCAGAGCGAATTTCGAAAAGTTAGTTGAATCTTTGCCAGCTGACTTATACAATTCAGAGTTTATTAATTGGATTTGATAACTGATATTTTCAAACGTTTAAGTATGATCACGATAAAAACCATTCCACAGCATCTTGTGCAGCACTTTTCACTTCATATATTATATGTCTTCATATATTATATGTTTATTCTTCATATATTATATGTCTAAGCGGAACAATAAGATCTGTTCCTATGTTTCAGGCTGAATGGCAAGCAAGTCATACGCCATATTCATACACGTTTCGTACATCAACTTTTTGGCGACATTTACAACAATTCATCAAATTACGTATTTCTGAATTTCTTCATTATCTATTGTATTTTCCAGCTTTTCGGGCACTGACATATAGTAAAAAAAATGTAAATAGGTATTGAACAACTAGGTATCAGTTGCGTGCAACACATTGTCTATATGCACATAATTCATCCTAGCCATATCGACTGTTAAGAATAATGCGCCCTTGGCAATGTAATTAAAAATAGACAAAATAATAGAATTTGACGCTAGCCAAATGCCCTTCAATTATGAAACAACCAATACATTGCAATACACATTCTATTTTTTGCCCTTTCTCTACAGCATTATGTAAAAGCAAATGTCACAATTAAAGCAGTTTAGTAGATAACGTGCTGGATTATTTACTACAAATTGTCCAATTACAAATATATTTCATGTAAATTGAAATTTTACTCAACGATTCGAAGAATGTTTTCGAACAGACTTTGCGCTGGATGTGACGTAACTAAAACGAGTGTGAACGATCGACTGAAAACAAATCGAAAAGGATTAATTGATTGATTTGGCATGTTAAATATACATCAGTTTTGAAGCCAAAAATGAGCTATTTTGAGTTAAATCTCGTATTTGGGAATTGTGATCAGTTGATAAACAAAGAATCTAGGATTCCTACGAAGAATCATTGTCACAGGGAGCATGAAATATATATTGCTTTGAACAAGAGAGACACTGAGAGGAAAAAAAAAAACGTGTTATAAATGACACGATATGCTCAAGCTTGTGTCCATACCTTTGTAGCTTTTACTGTAGATATTTGTAGCATTGCAGCATTTCTGTGCATATTTTTCTTATATTGATAAAGAATCCCAGATTATATCAGGATATTTCCTTGTCTTTGGAATATTTCTAAAATATCTTATCTTATATGCAATAAGTTACTTTAAGGTCGGACTTCAAGAACTATTAGCCTACTGACTGCCTTTTCGGGGTTCAATCTGCATTTCTTCTTCTTGCTGTCTGTCCCTTTAACGGATGAAGAACTGCTTCTATAATTAGCCTTAATAATAAATTAAAACAATAATAATTTAACATTCTATTTCAATAATGTCAATTGCTACCTTTCCTTTTAAAAGATCGAAGGCCTATATCCAAAACTAATCCCCCAACTAACAACATGCCTGAGGTAAATTCCGAACAGACTAATCAAATCTCTGTCGAAAAATACTGGTTTTTTTGGCATGACATTTACATTACTGTCTTTCGATGTTTATATATATTTTTAAAAATTGCAGATTAGGCTTCCAAAATAAATCCGCTAGTAAGCAGTCTTCTCTTTGTTTAAAATTTGGAAGGGTTATAAAAATTTTCAGTGGATTTCCGCTAGGTATTTTTCTCCAGTATTTCATTTCCATTATTATTTATTGTGATCTACCCTTTTAAAAAACTATGGGTCAACGTCAAAAATAAATGCATAAATCTAAAAAAATTTAGAAATGAACTTGCATAAATTGTCGAATATTCTCCTCATAGACATTTTCAGCTTTGTGTTTACACCTTTAATTATGTTTTGTTTGTCTTTTCAAATATTTAAGGTTTACTTTCAATCAAAGATTTTTTTTGATAAGTCATTGACTATCTCTTCGTACTTATCATCATTCATTCTATCATTGACTGTCACTCTGGGGAAATTTCATTTCTTAAACAACACTCTATAGTTTATTTTTTATTTTTTCTGCAACGAATTGTATTCGAATTATACGAAGCTGTAACGATGCTATTGCACATTGTAACCGAATTTAAGATTTGAAATTGTTACATAATTCTTTAGTCATGCAATGATTTTTCATTTTTAGTCATATATATATGCACATACATGCACTTTTTGTTAAAGAATATATATATATATATATATATATATATATATATATATATATATATATATATATATATATATATATATATATATATATATATATATATGCTTTAACAAAAAATGCACTTATTGAATGCTTTCACAAGATCATAATGTTTTTTTGTTGTAAGTTCCTAGAAGTCCATGGACTAGGATTAGACTTACTCCATAAAATCCTTCCTTCTCTTCCAACTCGTCAAAATTTACACTCTTAGGGCAATGTGAGGTATACAAAATTATCATCCATCTTCAGAAAGTATAACAGTATTGAAGGGGTTTCATCGAATCGAATTTTTTTCTAGCATCAAGAAAGATAAAATCTGATCTAGCGAGGCACTGCATTGGCACAATTCAATAAATGAACAATTTAAATGATTTAGCATTATCACTTATCGATCTGCAAATAGCAGTCTGCTCGCATAATACTTATAATACTTCTGAAATAACTCTTGTTGGGGTGCTTATTATATTATCATTGAGAAGCACATTGCCAAGTTCTTAGAATGCAAGTATTCCCATGGAAGCAATTGCATCTATAGTTATATTATTAGAATTATCAGCAGTTTCATTAAAAAAAAAAGTTATTCGAGACTGAATGACTGGATGTGCAAAGAAAATTTTAAACTGCAGAGGGACATTTCAGTTTTTTGGACGTTAGTTTTATCTTATATTCTTATCTGATTCCCAAAACGTTGAATGGCAAAAAGGCGCTTTGGAAAAATTCAAACAATTCTAATATTTGAATGAATTCTGAGGAATTCAAACAATTAGTTAAGTCAGAAATAATATATTTAATTTCTAACAAAAGAATATCATTTCTGATTTTTTCCATGTTCATATTCAACTAAATTGGTAGATTACTTTTTGATTGTTATTCATGATATATTTCACAACACTTTTAGTATGATACAGTTTAGTGGATAAAAATTGCAACATTGATAAAAAAAAAAAAATTCAAAATGTTCTACACGACAGTTTGACGTAAATCTACTAAATTTTACTATCTAAAACTTCTTTAATAATAGATACTCACTAAGAAGGAATTTTCAAAATGGTAGTTTAAATTTTAATCAGGAATTAATCCAAATTTTAAAATTTTCCCGAAGTATTTTAGGAGAATACTATCTGACAAAAATTATTTTTATGCTATTTTAAAAATAGGATATGTCATACATTTGACCTCCGACCCGCCACGAAGCCACACTGAAAAATTACTGAATAACTGGACAGTCGCAACAGCAACACTGGCGGGAACTGTGGTTGAGTCCTAAGGGCCATCACCGGCCACGGTACAACCCTCCCCGAAGGAAGTACATCCCGTCATCGATGGGAGGAGCCACATCTCCCACCTATTTGTGTACCCTCCAGGTTGGCGAGATCCAACCACCATGCCGGAAGCATCCTCATTTCGAGGGACCCCCCGGGGGTTTTAAAAATAGGATAAAAACTTTTAATTATATTCATTTAATTTTGTACAATTTTTTATTAATTAATTAAAAAATATTTTAAATCTATTTTACACAATTTTTTCATTGCTTTAATAATTGTTTTTAAACGCATTATTTATTAATAGTTTCATTATCATGGTTATGATTTTAATGTATGAGAGTGGAAGTTTCAATTCCTTGATTTTTATTGAGAAATTTAATATCTACACATATGGGTGATGTATGAAAATATATATTTCCAAGTTTAAATGGCACCATGGTGTAAGAATTGAATGAAAACATTTAAATTGCCCTAAACGTTAACAACTGCATATTTTTGTACGTACGGAAACAGCACTAAATTACAGTTTGAAATTATGCAAACGATTATTTATATATTTCGACAAAAAGTGTGCAAATTACTGTAAAATGTAACTAAGCGATTAATGGCTTACACACTTCATGCACATGGCATTACTTGTACACACTTCACTGAACAAGTGAATTATGTACATGAAATCCCCTGTTTATGAAAAAAGAAAAAAAATAATTTACTTTATGCTACGACACTCTGCAACAAATGTGATAATGTCATTAAGGCACATTTTATTAAAAGTAATGTTTACTGACACCAAGTTGAACCGTTAATATTTTTCCAGCAATTGCGTTTTGTTGATTTTGAAAAATTCAAAATTGTTCAATTTTTAAAATATAATAATATGTAATGCTTAGTTACGTCTTACTGTAGATGGACCTCCTAGAGTAATCCTTTTATTTTAAAACTCCAATCGAAAAATATTTTAAACTGGAGACCAGTTCGCGGCAAATAATGTATTTATATATGTAAATAATATAAATTTAGTTGCCTTCTATTCCTTAAGCGATTCTGCTCATAAGATTTCAATCTGAACAGCAATATGATTCATCTGAAATATTATGATGAGCAATGCTAAATGCCCATGTGTGATTAACTAAATTCAAAACTGACAAGAGACGCAAATAACATATAATCTTTCGATCTCCGTTTTAATTTGTGATGCTTCATAACATTATCTGAAAGCATATTTAACACAATAAGCGAAAAGAAATAATAAATGTTGTAGCCTGGAGGACGCATGATAATCCGTATTTTGAACGCGCCACAATTTCCACTCACGAATACAAATGGCGATAATAAAAACCGAATATTGCAGAGCAGGTATTATGTTTTCCAACAGATCATCACGAATTCATCATTTTTTGAGTAAATGTCTTATCAGAACTGCATTCAAAATGGTCGGATTTGGCGATGCGTTCCACATTGGCGGTGTATCGCCATGGACAAAGAAAGGAGATAAAGATCTATTTTTTAGAGGGAAGTAGTCCGTCTTCCATCTCAGTATATCCTATTTTCTTGATGATTATTTTTTTTTATAAATCTGCAATTCATAATCACGATGAGTATGCAAAATAATTTTGAAAATTATTTAGCATTATTTATCTATTAAAAAAATTACCATAGAGGCATCATTATGTATAAATTAATAAGAGGACCTACTTTTTCTCTCATACAGGGGGGGGGGGAATTGTCTTGGAAAATACCTACCGGCGAAGTCCTTTGATCGATTATTTATCTAATTCCTGTTTTCTATTTATAATTTAATCTTTTAATTTTTTTCTGACTAAATTCACTTTTATCCTTTGAAGCTAGTTGGGTTTTTGCCTCGATTTTTATGCATGCTGAAACATATTTTAACATACTTCGAAAAGTTGAAGTTACTTAAAATCATACAGTCTCAATTTTATTTAAAATTTATCATTCAATTAGCAGTGCTATGCACCAACGGTTAATGCCTAAATACAAATGAAAACGTATCAATTTATAATAGTATGAGTTGTTCATAACGGTGTGTGCTGTTTCTTTTAAAAGTAAATAAGTTGTTTCGTAATAAAAAAAAATATTTGATGTTTTACACCAATTTTGAAGCTATGAAATGATAGGATTATATATGTATCACCCTGCAGAAAAAGGCTTATAGAAATATTATTATTATTTATGCTACAAAATCGAAATTAATGTTTGTTTGTTTTTTCAGAAAAATTCTGTGCAATTAGGGTTTCTATATTCTTCAAAACCATGTGCCTCAAAGAGTTAAAGGAAATCTCCTAAATTATATTTTGATTAGAAAAAAATTGAGATAAAATCGTTCGTTAAACACAAATGGTTCGAACTTGAAGCATGCTCGATATAAAATTTCAGTTTCATTTTACTTTTAAAGAATTAATTTGAAGCCACGAATAAATATATCTTATTATTTCGAGTTTTTCTTCTCTTATCATCGCGATAAGAACTTTGTCCAGAATCTTTGTACACACACACACATATATATGCATTAATATATCCTAAATATTCATTGGAAGAAATATATATATATATATATATATATATATATATATATATATATATATATATATATCCTGGTAATATTCCTGATTTAATATAATTTAATAAGAATATATATATTTGAGTCATTTTGTTTTTTTTTTAAATCATTGGCTATTTGGATATACTTAACTTTTTTAATATCCGATTTTTAATCTGAAGCTTAATTAAAAGAAATTATGATAGCGGTTTTTCACAATGAAATTCCACGTTGACTTCAATTAATTTTAGCGTACCAAAGTATCAATATAGTGAATTCTTTATACTTACTTTATAGATAAAAATATAAGTGAGCATCTGTTACATTTTAGTAAACCTCGTTATGCTAATATTCAGTTCAGAATTGACTGGATTAAAGCAACGCTCATTTAGAAATTTTTAATTTTATGATATTTTAATCATGAATTGTAATTGGCAAATCTTAAAAAGATTTCTTTCTTTCCATTCATAAATGATAGCGCGTTGCACAGAATAAAGTAGCTGAAATCAATTTCTTATCTTTTTCTTTATTACAAAACGTCGTTAGTTTGGTATGTAGTTAAGGGTTGGAGAAACGGCTAAGTTAGAGAGCCTCAAAGCAGCCGTTGATCAGAGAAATTGGATAGCCATAGGCAGAATTCTTCTTTCTTGTAAGAAATCATTACACTTCATGGTAAAATAGTAGTTACATCAAGTGATATTTAAAGCAAAATATAATTTTTTTAGCAGTAAATAAACAGACGGTATTATGGAATTTTATTAGTGTAATGAAGCAGTAACTTTGTACGAATCTTGCTTGTATAAATACGTACTGAATTTTTATACGCAAATCAAGAAAAAATTATTAAAAACTAGTTTTATATAAATTATAAGAAATAGTTTTTTCAAATTCATGGAATTATAAAAAAAAAACAAGTCTTTGATGTCAAAGGACAGAATTATTACTTTTGTTATAGTTCTTCATTTTTTTAAAATATAAATATTATTTAAACTGGAACTTTAAAAACTAAAGCATAACATATAAATTCAAGTGAATCTAAAGAATCCGTTAATAATAAATAAAAAGCTATTATATGCATCTTTTCACGGTACATAAAAATATCAGGAAAACTATAAAAAATCATAAAGATGTCCAAGTTTTTCAATATTTAAATTAATAAACTCTTAAAAATATCTTTTAATATGTTTTTAACAGGTTTAAACAGTTTAATATATCATCGTCATATTTTGGGGCAACAGTAGTGCATTTTAAAACTATGTTCGGCATTTAGAGTCGTGATCAGTTAATGAGTCGTGATCAGTTACGATGGCACTTCCATTCCTAAACTTCTATGTCATATCAATAAAATATTATTTCGTGTGATTTAAAGGTGATCACTGATTTAATGTTCATCAGATACATATACATCAAGGATGGAAAAATGTTATACAACTACGAAGCAACAGTTGGTCAATTACAATAAAACTCAATAAATACTCAAAAAAATATTTTTATGAACTTTGATATTAATGCGATGAATAAGGCTGTTAGAGCATTTTTCACAATCAAGTTTTGCTAAAAATATAGCTTCTCTAGCAATTATAAAATTTCCTCATTTTTATTTTAAAATCTGCGAAAGGTAGGATAGAATCTATAAACTGGAAGTAGTTTACCGAGCACTGACAAACCCAGCACATCGAATTTGATGTCAATGTCCCTAGGTCGTTATGGTCAACACTTATGTGTGTAATAACATTATTACATGTCGCTTAAGATCAATGATAACCTTATAAAAAGAAAAATATGTTTAGTTCCTTACTTCTTTATTTATATTTCAAAATGAGAGCTCATGTCTAATAGACAATATTAGCTACAAAAAAATCAAAAAGTGCTTACCAAATTATATTTCATAAAAAGGAAAAGTCTATGAACAGTTAATTTAAAAAGCGGGGAAATTTAAATCTTCAAACCAAGGACAATAAACTTTCTTACAAAAGAACGTTTCCTTATTCATTCGAATTGTGCGATACATACATTTATTTCTCAAAATTTAATTAAATTAAGTAATATATTAAAAGGAAAGAAAAGTAAACCATTACCGTTGAATTTCTTGAAGCATTTTTTCATTAATTATTAATTTAAAGAAAGTATTGCTTATTTCTGAATGTGTTCTAAATAAATATCATTAAAAATATTAAGAAGGAATGATTAAAAAAAAATCAAAGTAAGTTGAATGAATTTGTTGGGAACATATTTACTGAATATTTAGAAATATAGAAGTAAAACGTTTAATATTTTCGAAATCGTGAAATATCAAACAAAAATTTAAAATATAAATATACAAAATTCTATCTTTCAATTATATATAATAAATAAAAAATCAATTTGATATGCTTAATTTATGAGCATATCAATTTCTTTATGAGTGAACTTAAAACTTTCATTCTTGCAAAGAGAATAAAAAAAAAAAAAAAGAATGAATGAAAGATTTTGCTTGAAAAAGATAGAGCAAAACTTCTATAACAGAAAAATTTCGTTGTTGTTATTAACCATAAAAAGTTTTTTTCATGAAATGCTAAAATGGTGGGTCTAACTTCTTTTTTATTGATCTATATGCTTTGAAAACTATTTTCTTGCTCATATTAATTCATATAAAGTTTTCTTTTGTTTCATTTATTATAAAATTCAGAAAACAATTACTGCTTAAGTGGTTAAATGAATCAGATAATCAATTTATTGTAACCAAATAATAACAATTATTTTTCCAAAGTTAATTATTGCATTATAAGAGATATTTTATACAGATTATTAGGTTTCATCAATTATGTATAGCTAATTTTATACACGTTAATACAATTCACCAACAAAAACTTTCAATCCTGCAATTGGGGCTTTTTGATAAAAGCGTATATCTTCCTGATATATTTCTTTAAAAGAAAGCGTTGCATGAGTACCACATAAAATCGCACTTAAAAACTCCATTAAAATATTTAGAAAAAAAAAACTACCTATAACCTATTTTAAGAAAATACCTGAGGAAGTGATGAAAACAACAAATGGAGGTTCAATTTCATTCGCAATTTTTGTGTGGTAACCATTTTGTCGCCAATAATGAAGGTGCGAAAACTAACTGCAAAGTGTACCTATTACGTTCACCTCCTGCTTAAAAAAGAATCGTGTTTCTCTCCTTCTGTGCTGCGGTCGAAACCTATAATTTTGACCTCCCCAGCATTCTATTATAACCCTCTGTAGTTTGCCGCCTTCTCGTTCGAAAACTCGGCCAGACACAATGGTGGATATGTTCTTTAGCACTTCTGGAGGAATATAATAATGTACTGATCGAATGAACAGCTTTGAGCTTGTTTTTCAACAAAACGGTGTAATCTTTTTTTCTTTTCATGTTAGATGCATTAGACGTTTACTGTGGTTTTCTTTCTTTTTAATAGATTTGATTGGCAACAGGATGGAGACTGGTACCAACATTTGATTTAATATCGGTCTAGAAATTAATCGTTCGTATAATAAAACGATTTTTATTTTTCCAAGTAAACAGCTTATGACTAAGATGATGTTAAATTGGTGAATTGAGATAATTATGAAATTGGAATGAAAAAAAATATGCTGTTGGCAATAGTTTCATAGCCGAAGAATAAAATGTTAACCAATATTAAAAGGATTTTTTTAAAAATTCTCCCGTAACCACTATGTTTGGTATTTAACCTCTAAGCACATCTTCCAGAGTCCCTTATCATCGACACTGATTCCAATTAGCTTAATATTTAAAATCAAAATATTTGTGCTGCTTTTAAAATTATAAAATAATATAAGTTTTTAAAATAATTCGAAAGTTTATAAAATAATTAAATTAAAATTCTTTTTTAAAAATATATAATCAGAATATATATTAGGTATTGCTTTCTGTACAAAACATAAATCAATTGTTTTTTTGGTATTTTTCTTTCATTTTCATTTTTTTCCTCTATTCTTTAAACAATTTAAAAAACGTATTCTCCTTCGCTTTCTGCAAAACAAATAAATTTCGAAAAAGAATCAACACTAATTAAGGGCGAGTAATTATTTATTCAGTATCCAATGTGACGAAAGAAACGGTAACATGGATTCGTAAATGGATTTTGAAAAAAAGAGCGCGAGAGTCAATAAACTTCTCAGCAGCCTCATTTCAATTCTTTCTTTGATTGTGGTGGTACCTTTCACACGTGGCTGATTTGACAGCTTACAAGCGTGGGGGAACTTAAAACGTCGATCATTTTTGAAATTGCGAGGGCAACGTTAAAAAATACAACGAATGGTTCGGGGTGGCTGCTCTAATTTCAGCGAGATTTAATTTCATAGGATTTTAACCTGGAATTTCGATTTTCAAACGGATTGAAATGAATCATAAATTTCCAAAAATTCTAGTTTCAGAAATATATCAAATGATCCCTTGCATATCGAATTTTAAAATTTTTAAAAAGAAAGGGAATCTTAAAATTAGAAAGATTTAGAAAAAAATTTCAAAGTATAAAACTTTCATTACACTTAAGCACATACTGCAATTTTTTTTTTTTTTTTTTTACTAATTTACTTAATTTTTTACTTTTATTTTACTGCAGTTTGTAATAAAAACAATTATGCATAATTAATTTTTGGAGGTTAATGTCGTAAAAGGATTAAATTATTTCAATGAAAGTTATTTTAAAAAATATTAAATGAACTACCCAAATGGTTAATATATATATATATATTAAGTAACAAAAAATTATAAAAACTATGTAAAAAAGTTAATATTGATTTTGAGTATTTATTTTTCTTTGTGACAATAGTATCAAGCATAATATATATATATATATATATATATATATATATATACAAACATAAACAAATTGAGATACTGAAATTAGTGTCAAACAATAATAAAAGCAACTGTATGTGTTTCTCTTAGCTTGCGATATTCAGATGAGACAGTTGAACGTAGAGCTATTAAATTTAATACAAGAATACTTTCAAAGATAGAGATATGCGCACGAGAAGAATTTCTTAAGAATTTTAATTAATTAAAAATTAATTAAATTTTAAAATTTTCTTCCAATAGTAGTTACACAAAATGATTTTTTTTCACTATTTTGACAGTCAAAAAATTATCAGTTCAATATCGCCACTTGTAGATCTTATGAAATTTTTTTCTTAATTTTCGCAATTTTTAACATTGTTTTTATGCAAAACTTCTTATTATACTTTATCACCTGCTATAATTTTCTATAACTTAAAAAACAAATGCTGATTAACGAATCTGAAAATGATTTTATTAATAATTGTTTTACTAACATTTAATATATTACTTTTTTTCAAACACGACATTACAATATTAGTCAATTTCAGTAAGTTTAAAAAATATTAAAAGCTGCTAATCGACTCATTATGAACTCCTTTGCAAGATTTTCTTTTTCCTTATGGGTATTATATTTACAAGTATTTCTTTATATATACCGAGGAAAGCTTTCGGAGTAATCAGAAAAAGTGACCTACTGATTTTTAAAAATGCCCTGAGTGACCGGACAATTGATTTTCCTGCTTAGAGTTATCTTCAGCTAAAACTAATGAAAGCATTCATGAAATTTCTTATGCAGGTTATAGAAGGCATAGGGGGATGAATTCTTTTGAGATAAAAACTCTTCTATAAATTGCCAAAGAATGTCAGCGCACAGAAAATATTGCACGTGGCTCAGCAAACTCTTATGCTGATTTATAGAAGTATATTTTCGGTGAATTCATATCTGTCTCATTTTTATATATATGGAGACTTTTTATTGCTTGAACATTTAGGAAATTTTGCTTAATCTATTTCCCGTATAGTCATCGCAATTATTTACCGTTTTCGTTACGATCTCTCTTATTGCCTTTTTAAGGCACTAATTTTTTTTTTTTTTCATAATTCATCTTCTTATTTGTTCCATGGTTTGTATATGAAATTTGACTTCATTTTATTAATATTCGTTAGTTTAGCAGCAGACACAGGAAAAGTTAATTTATGAGAATTCCGTACAAGTTGTATAAATACGAGGAAATCAAATTACGATTACCGGTCTATTTATTAGTGAAAATAATAAATCAAAGACAAGTACGCTGTTTAGCACGAAGTCTTTACAGTAAAAATTTGAATTCTTATCAAATTGAGAATGAAATCTGTGTAGAGAAAATTTGATTGTTCACCCATCTGTATGAGAATGAAATAACAAATTAGCAATTGCCATGTGCTCTCATTATTAAGGTCGAGCATTCTTATAGGTTAAGTTTGATAAATTTTGCCAGCACGAAAACATGATAATTCCAAAACACAATAAGCTTGCTGAAAGAGTTTTGCATGAACTTTTAATCTCAATTACAGATCTTATTTAATTCTAAATTAAATCTACCATAAGTTCCATACTTCTGTTTGTTTTTTTGTCCGTGGTTACAAAAGCACAAAAATTCAGAAGCACTAAAGGCAGAATATGTAAAAAGCCGATCTGTTCAATTCAGTTACATTCACTTCCCTTCTTAACACAAAGACCGACTCTGTGTTGAGTCACGGTCAGATGACGAGGACGACATCTGATACCTTTCTTTTTTCTGTTTCTGGGTTATTTTTCTGTTTCTGGGTTACTTTAAGGGCCGCTGTGGCCTAGTGGTAAGGTCTCGGCTTCGGAACCGGAGGGTTTCAGGTTCGAGACCCGATTTCACCGAGGAACCGTCGTGTAAGGGGGTCTGTTGCACGTTAAATCCGTCCTAACCAAACGTCTTCCCGGTGGTGTGGTGTTGTCCTCATCATCTGACCGCGGCTCAAAATTACGAGGTCTGCCCCAAAATAGCCCTAGAGTTGCTTCAAACGGGACATTAATATAACTAAACTGGGTTATTTTAAATGAATCCATTCTTATGTTTTTTTTAACCCGTGATTTCACATACAGATTTCATTTATCGGGCATTTAAATGGGTACTTTCAGGTTATAAATATATTTTTCGGCAATACTTCTAGAGAGAAGGTTTAAAGCTCATTTTGATGCTTGAAAACTTTATCTTTAGTTCAAAATTATCAATGAGCAACCTAAAACAACAATAAAAACTAAACTGGTACAATAAAAATAAAGAAGCAATTAAATTATTATAAATATTTTACATATATTTATAGACTTGATATGACGAATAAAATATTCCAAATTCTCAATTTTTTTTAGTTTCATGCATTTTTAATATAAATTTTAATATTCTTGT
Organism: Argiope bruennichi; assembly: GCF_947563725.1. Classification (NCBI taxonomy): domain Eukaryota; kingdom Metazoa; phylum Arthropoda; class Arachnida; order Araneae; family Araneidae; genus Argiope; species Argiope bruennichi. The sequence goes on from NC_079152.1 coordinate 85,487,590, forward strand.
AAGTATTTATTTTTAAATTAGAATTTAATGTTATTCTTTAGACCTTTACAAGGCCCAAGGATCGAAACCTACTCAATTTTGAGATTAAAACAAATGAGGAAAAGGGCATCAAAATATTAATCTATGCTCATTAAGGCTTCATTTTTTCGAATTTTTATCATAAAATAAATAATAGATTCTTAAAATGCTAATACAAGCATGATATATGAATATTCCATTTTCATGAAAATCGAAATCAACTATAATAGCGAGTAAAAGAAGTCTTGATCTAAAAAGTTTTGACTCAATGATATATAAATTTTGATTTAGAAAATAAATTTTAATTTGATAATGTTTATAAATTGGCATACCGTCTTTAATTTGCTTCTTTCTACAGACGTAAAGAGAGAGAGAGAGAGAGAGAGATAAACGATTGGATCAATAGCAATCGAATTTACTATGCAGTTAATTGGTATCAAGTAATCCAATAACTAACTAAACTTATAACTAAACGGTTTTCCAAAATTAATTCATTTTTTTAAATAATTTCAGTTCGATTTTTAATTTAAAATAGATATAAGTATTTTAATATTTTTTCTCAATATTTTATGAGTTAAATAGACAAAAATTACATTTATGTTACTTTTACGTTCAAAGCAGAAAATTACATTTTTAACTATACTGATTTTATTTGGGTATGGTTTTTTTTTTCTCTAATAATAAATTTTAAGGAATATTTTAATGTTTATTTTACGATAATGCTTTTCATTGTTTTGTTTACTGGATTTATATCTAAAAGTATAGTGACGATATTATATAGCGATACATGGCGATAGCATTTTTTTTTTTTTTGCAAGAATATTATTGCAGCTATGTAATTAAAAGCAAAATTTAAAAATAAGTTATAGAAAAGACTACATCATGCTGTAGTACTGTTTTAAAGGTTCGATTCTTCATAATTATTTCTAAATGAAAAATAAAATAATGTCTCGTTAGATTGCAGGACTAATTTATTCTTCAAAAATTACTGAAAAGAAGAATATGAATGGAACAAAATCGAATCACTATATTTTCTTTTTTTGTTACAACTATAATCCCTTAAACGTTTTTTTTTAAGTAATGATATATTAATATATTTCTGGGATTGAGAATGCTTAAGAAAAGAAAAAACTTTAGCTTATCAGATAAAATTAATTTTATTTATTAATTAATTTAATAAGTTAGTAATTAATTAACAAACCGAAACATTTCCTTATAGTTTGAGATAAGAAATTGGATTTTGTTCAATTGAAGGATTTAGAAAAAACTTAATTCAGCCATCTTTTCAGCTTTAAGTATTCATACATTATTCTCACAAAATAATGATAATAAATAATTGATATTTAATTTATTTTTAAAACTTCATTTTATAATAAATTCAAAAAGCAAATAAACGTTATTCAGTATATTATTATTATTAAATAAATTATTGATTATAGTATTAAATATTTTTATGATTTTTGAAATATTTGTTAAGAGATAGACGCTCTACGTGGACGTTTTTAACCTGTATACTTTTTTGTATACTTATACAAGTATACTTTTCGTTACTTTAGAAAGGGTTCTCTAGATCAGTAATATAACATTTGCCGAAATAAGTTTCAACAGTATCTTCAGCAAATGTTGCTTTCATAACTTACTTTAGATCGAAACAAAATTCTTACCTTTTAAGCTGAATCGAATGTCTAGCTTTTTTTCTCATATTGATGGCAGGAGAATTACAAATTGTAATTTCCACACGACCCCTTCATCCGATAAAAACCAAAGCTTTAAACAAGAACCTCCAGAAAACTTACGCGATACCAGTTGAACTAACTTCCGAGTTAACCTCCGAATCCAAAATGCTTCAATATTTGACGTGTGCCAACTTCCCCCCTATCTTCGACAGTTGATTTGACACCTAACAGGAATATACACTTAATCGGGCGAGTGCTGTCGGAATTTAAATGCCAACTCCGGCGGGAAAAGTTTGGAACGAAGGGAAATATTTGAGGTGATTGAAGGTGGAACTCTTTCGCTCAACTCGAGAGAAAATTTCGTAATGGATTCGTAAGTGCTCCTTTGGCGATCGTCCATTGACTCCATAGTCTGGGAGAAAGATTTAACCCCTCACGAGCAGTCGGAATTGGTACACTGTTTGCCAATAGTTTGAAATTCATTAATATGCAAAGTTTTGCTAACTTGTCGAGAATTCCCCCAAAATAGTGAGCTAAAACTTTCACTGCAATAAATCACTTGCGTCGTCTGATCTCCCCTTTTATTATTTGGGTCGCAATTTTCAGTATCACGCATCGTCATGTCAATAATTTTTGCAGTATTTATCACCTTTTCAAAGAATTGAAACTTTTTAACATCGGGTTGCATTTAATTGCTATTTAGATGCAACATTTTCGAAGACTAAATAAGCTTCTATAAAAAGAATTAATTTATTGAATTATAATGATGCAGACCGTGAAATTTTATGGAATAACTGAAACATAATTTCTACATTGACTGACACAAGAGGATTGACTAATCGATTAACAAGTAATCCTTTTAAACTTTCAAGTTAATCATACACGCACGCACTCACGTACACACACTCACACACACACACAAACAGACACAGGAGTGAAATTTTTTTCTTCGTTGAAATCAGACGACTCTTGTAGAGGATCAATGGATCAACATTCTTTTTAACTTTTTCATTGTATTTGATAATTAATTGGTTTTTTTAGCAAATAATATTCAAATTTATCATCAACAATTTAATATGATTTCACTCTCAATACATTCAATTTAATGCCATCAATGCAATTGAAATATCAATTGGAAAAGAAAAAGCCGCACCAGGTTTTCTTAGTCTAGTTTTTTTTATTTTTTTTATTTTTTTTTATTTGCTGTTCGATAACTTATTCAGCACATTTTTTTTCCTGTAGATGATTAGTGAACAGCATGTGTTCGATCAAGACAACTTAGGTATTGATTTAAATAAATCTGTAATTGGTGCAAGAAGAGAAGCAGAGGCACTATCTGCGAGATATCTACTACGCTTTTGAAACGTCTACTAATATTTTTTTAATTTCTTATTGTCATTTTTCAACAATTATCAGCAGTTATGCTTAGATTTGCACCAAAGTTTTGTCCTATCATTATAAATGATATTCAGTTCCAAACAAAGTTATGAGGCAATGGTGACATAGTAGATCAAATTCCTATATTATAACTTGAAGATTATGTTTTCGAAATCTGTTTCTACCGAAGTCGCACCATCTATGCTGACTTGATGATGACAAATCTAGCATACTGATGATAAATCCAGCAAACCATAAACATCCTTGTGTCGGTGTAGTGTGAAATTTTGTCGGATGAGATAGTACGATGCGGACTCAAATTCCATTCTCATAAACTGATCATGGTTTAAAAGAAAAGTCCTTAGCAACACTTAATTAATATCAAAATGGGATGAGTATATAACTAAACTGAATTAAAGATAGAGCCGTAATCGAAAGAAATAGATAACCTACAACAACATTTATCTAAACGCACTATGACTTAATAGTTATAAATTCCTAAAATAAGATTTTTTATGACACTTTTATTTGGGAGAATGATGGATTTATCTTTAGCAGAAATGATTGAAAACACGAAATATAAATGGATCATAAATAAAGATTCAACTATTAGAGTTAGCTTCAAAGTACTATATTTCATGCGTATTGGAATTTAACACAATTTCATCGTATTACGAAATTTCATTGAAATATATTTTTAAAAAATATACGGGATTTTTTATACAAACAAATAACCTCAAGAATTAATCATGGCAATAAAGAATAAATTTTTTTAAATTCCTTTATACAAAGAAAATTCTGTATAGTCTAGAGAAAAAAGCGTTATTGTGATATAGTCCTAATAAATAATGGGATTCGTGTTGAAGCTCTCGGGATGCCATTTAAGATGTAAAGCATTTCATAAAATTCTGTATTGTCTAGAGAAAAAAGCGTTATTGTGTTATAGTCCTAACAAATAATGGGATTCGCGTTGAAGCTCTCGGGATAACTTTTAAGATGCAAACCATTTCATAAAATTTAATTTTAATATCTGAATTAAACCCAGTGTTCATTTTTTCGATAGCTTATTCCGTATTTTTTATAACAATATTATGCTTTATTATATAATTAATTCCTGGACATCATCGCATCAATGATAGGATAAAGATTTACCCCGTAAATTTCTTCGAGAACTTTTCCCTTGTGTTTCTTTCATACTCATATAAACGACATACTTTGAAATTTCATCAAATGTTAAAGAAAAATTAAATATGCATTTTGGATCCTATATTTCTCATTGACTGGAACACCAAATTTGAGACAAATATGTAATTTTTATGTAAAAAACAATTACCGAAATACGTCTAATTCATTACATTGCTATATAGTCTTCAAAGATGGAGAGCCTTCATTCCAGAAATGTTTTTTCTCCTATGAAAGTAATATGTAAACTTCATAATCGTAAAAAAAAAAAAAATTGATGTTTTTTTTTTATGATTATAATTTTTTATTTTTTTATTTTTTTTGTATTTGTAAAGAAGAGATTTCGATACTGCCTTGTACAATAATTATTGCATTAAGATTATTCGGCTGATATTTAAACATCTTCTAATATTAGAAAATATTCATGGTTTTAATTTTTAAGAATCCTGAAATTCTTTGGAAGAGACAGAATTACTTAAATTTTAATGGTCACAGGTAAAACTCATATAGAATACTGGATTTCAAGTACAAAGCTGTATTAAACTAGTTTTCACTGTGATTTCCAACAGCAATGATTATATTTATATTCTTTACTCGGGAAATGCAAATAATTGATTACAAACACTTAGTCCCCCCCCCACACACACACGTTCTTAAAATTTGTATAATACTTTATTCTTACTAGCCATTAATTTTTGTTGAGTTTAAAATTTAATATTCAAATAAATTTTTAAAAATAAATAAATGAACTAATAATAATTTTCTGCACTCTAAAGCAACTCAACCAACGATACCTGAACTCCTACATAATCATTTCCCGCGAAACATAAATCAAATTTATAAATAAGACTTTCATTAAATTTAATTTCTTATTTTTTACCTTTTTTTTTAAAGCGTCATAAAAGCAACGTACAGAAACCAAAGAAAGGAAGTGAAATCAATTTCGTGGAAGATAAAATCTTTCTAATAACGGTTTTTTCCATTTAATTTCATGCTGTCGCACCTCCTGCTAAGTTTGAAGTCTAATGGACCAGCAAAAAGGAAGAAAAAAAAGAGAAGTGTTTGCAACAATTGCTGCAAAGTAATAACTATCTCATCTGGAAGGGTCCGTTGTTTGAGATCTCATTTATTTTTCCAACGCCCACTTCCTTGCCGGATGCTGACAGTTGCACTTGCTATTTCTAGATTGGAAAAGAAGATAGCAACAAAGTTGCCCGACGATGAATCAACTTGTTATAACTGGAAATCAATGACACAGAATGATTTTTAGGCGGAGAACTGCTGAGTTAGGAAAAGTTTAGATTCATGATATCACTGAATGCGCAACGTTGGAAAAACAAGCTTTTATATGAAAGATTATAATTTCACACAATGTGTCACTTTGATTTTGTATCGCTTGATCAAATGTCTTCATAATGGCAGTGGTTCTGAAATTTTTTATATCCAGATATACAGTCAGTCACAAAAATCTACATACACTGATCAAAATAAAGGTTTCTCAAAAAGCAATTAAATTTCAATTTTAAAAATCATATCACTCCTTCAGTTTTCTCTAAAAAATTTGTTTTCCATAATAAAAATATTCGGAAATAATAATTTCTAGGTAATTTTGTGATTTGTATAGTAATTATCAAGTCGCAAAAGTCTGCATACACCTGATTGGCGGACGGAAAAAAATTTGCATACGAAGCTATTTTGGAAGATTGTCTTAGTTTGAGGTTACATGTTTCATTATCTATTCTAATCTTCATTTCCCGAGATTTTTTGACATTGTAACTTCAACAAAATGAGTCAGGGAAAGGAAACATCTTTAGAACTTCGAAATATGATAGTAAGAATGAAATGTGAAAAGAAATCTTATTCAGAAATTGCAAAAATTGTAAAAAAAAGTCGGTCAACTGTTCAAACAATCTACAGAAATTATGTTATGCGTGGAAATGTGCTTAACAAATATTGATGTGGTCGTCCAAGGAAGCTTAATGATCGTGATGCAAGAACCATAGTAAGAAAAGTGAAGAAAAATCCGAAAATTAGTGCTCCAAAATTAGCGAATCAAATTGCAACAGCTAGTGGAAAGAAAGTGCATCCAGAAACTGTTCGTAGAATCCTTCGATCAGCCGGCTACAATGGTAGAGTTTCTAGACGAAAACCGTTCATTTCATCTACTAACAAACAAAAGAGACTTGATTTTGCTTCTGCACATATTGACCAAGATTTTAATTTTTGGAAAACAGTTGTTTTTACAGACGAGAGTAAGTTCAACGTGTTCGGGAGTGATGGCCGCGGAAAAATCTGGAGGAAAAAAAACACAGAAATGAATCCCGAGAATTTGACTCCAACTGTGAAACACGGTGGAGGCAGTGTTATGGTTTGGGGAGCAATGGCGGCCGCTGGAGTGGGCAATTTAGTGTTTATCGATGCATAATGAATCGATTTGAATACCTGAAGATTTTGCAAGACAATCTACTTCCATCAGTTCGAAAATTCGGTCTTGGGAGCAACTTTGTCTTCTAGCAAGACAACAACCCAAAACATACAGCTAAGACTGTTAAAGAATGGCTACTCTATAAAACTCCTAAACAGCTCCATTCGCCACCACAGTCCCCAGACCATAATCCCATCGAGCACCTTTGGGGTGGAAGTTGATAGGAGAGTTCGGGAGCAATCGGTAACAAGCAAGGAAACCCTAAAGAAGGCAATAGAGTTTGCATGGTCTCAAATTACACCTGCGACGACAAAAAATCTGGTTATGTCGATGCCAAACCGAATTCAGACAGTTGTTACTTCAAAGTGAGGTCCTACAAAGTATTAATGTCACATTTTTTGGCATTTAATTCTGAAAGTTTGTATTGTTCTGTCTCTGTATGTAGACTTTTGTGACTATATAATTTAATATGTTGTTAATTTTTGTTATATTTTAACGAATTTGTTTATAATTTTTTTTTCTTAGATATGAGTTATTATCCAAGATGTTAACGAAAATAAAGTTGTATATACAAAAATATGAGTAAAGTGCTAGATCTAAGAAAATTAGAGGGTGTATGTAGACTTTTGTGACTGACTGTAGCTTCTCGCATTAGCTTTAATTGCTTCTAAAGGGTTTTAAGATACTAAATAATTAATCACAAATAAATGTGCATAAAAACAAACTTTGTTAGGTAAAATACATATTAAGAAGCATTATATTTATGTGTTGCCATATGGGGTCGAAAATGTAAAGTGTTGGTAGAAGAAGTAAAATACTGAGGAAAAAACTCTTTACTTACATATTATTACAATAAGTACATAGATGTGCCACCACTACCATAGATACAGTCCTGGTAGTGTCTTTCAAGTGTTTGGCATACTATTCTGTAGATTCAGGTGTTTTATAAAATTTGCAGCAGTGACTGAAAGTTTTTCAATGAGACTCTGATAATAGTCAATTGAAATTTCGTAGACATTACTTTTTTTTTTTTTTTGCCTTGCTTGTATTTACATTTGATAGTTCCACCCGCACTTTTCATTTCGACCTCGTATAACTTCATCAAAAAACTTCTCTATATGTATTTTACTTCGTAAAACTAGGAACGAAGAGACATCGTAATGTCATATGCACAATTCTATCTGCGTTTAATGCGTATTTGTTGATATGTTTTTAATTAAAAGTGGAATCGTAAAATTTGTAGTTAATTGAAACATCAAAAAAGAAAGGAAGAAACCTCTAGACATTTTTAATAAGCCACGTGGTTTTTATATAGAAATATTTGGGAGAAGTACATATATTTCAATTGCATTCGAGAACAAATACAGCCTAACACGACCTGCATTCTGTGTCACAGTAAGAAATTGTCAAGAGAAACCTAACTCAGTATTGTATCAACCTTCTAATGAAATAGGAAAGAGCAAAAAGAAAGGGGAACTATTGTGTCGTATGTTAAGAACCTGAAACCTGATAAAATAATAATTATACAACGAATTTACTTAACAGTAGTGCTGTGTCTCATTTTCGACAAATTTTGGAGGGTAGATAAAAGTAATTGCCTTTAGACAACTTTATTGTAAAAAGTACGTATTAAAAATAATAAATTTATGTTAATATTTATTTTTTTCAGAATAAAATGCATTATTCAATGATTTTTTTTTTACTTAACGAGTAAAATTCTTGAACAAAGTGTGCTCATAAACGCGGTTCCATTGTATTTAGTTATTAAATATTATATTTTCATCGCACTTTTTTTCTCTGTTATGCAGTCTGAGTTTTTCTATAATTTTCGAATACATTGCTTGAATGCAGTTTTCGTTTTTTCAGTTAGAATTATCTACGTACTTCTTCTACGCAATGCTTCTTCCAGTACTATAAAATAACACTGCTGAGCAACAAATATTTAGAATTTCTGAAAAATGAAGGAGGATTCACTCAATGAAGCGGTTTACTTTCATAATCAAAAATTTATTTTGAAAAATTTAGGTCTTCCCATCTGATCAACAATCGGCTTCAGCCTAATTTTCTTGCATTTGCAAGATTTCTGTTTTACTACAGTTTTCCTTCATCAATAATTCTTCAATACAGAGAAAGATAAAATGTATATTCGAGAGTTAAAAGAAATGAATATAAGTCATTATAATGAATCAGTTGCTTTTGAGAGCAAAAATTTTACTTCACTTGCATATATTTTTGAAATTTTGCAAACTTCATTGTAACTTCTTCATTTCATAAACTTCTTTATTTGTATTTATTACCAATAATTCCTGTTCAAATCCAGAGAAAACAGAAAACGAATGATACAGGGATAACAAAAAATACAAGAGAAATCACAACATGAACTGTGATGTTTATCCCTACAATCAGTATTACTAGGTATAAACGTTTATAGCTTTATAATAAGGAACAAAAAAAGACTTTTGTTCTACGTATTAATTATAATAATTAGAAATAGTCAATGAACAAATAAGAAATAGAAAAATTAACAACATAAATATTTGAAAATTGTTCTTGGTTAAAATGACTGCTTCAGTACTTATAAAGTTAAAGGCTTTTGCAGCATAATTAATACCAGATTTCTTTTAAAAGGCATTATTTCCTTTACATTGAAAATAAAATCTACTTATGATGGGATTCCATCTTACAATAGAAATAATTAATAACACTAGATATAAATTAATAAAAAAATAATATATTGGTTTATTCCATTTAGATTCGAAAGAATTAATTTTACTTATTAATTAACTTTTGATTGTGATTGATTTCTCGTATTTTATTTTGAATGATTAATGCTTTCGAATCTTTTCCTTCTCTTTTACTTCTTTTTCCCACCAAGTTCGAAATGATTGTTGAATGGATTTTAGAAAAAGTTTTCAAGCATTTGAGAATAAAGAAACGTAATTGTTTTCGGTCTCCAAAAGGATAGAAATTTAAAATTAAAAAAATTTGAGCAGTTTTTTAAAGCTTAATGACGCAGATTAATGATTATCTTTAAATAAATGCATGATTATCTTTAAGTAAATCTTTTTGTTTTGTTGTTATTCTAAAAATATTCGTTGTTATTCAGACGTCTTTTAAAAACAAATAAAGTTAATTTTTTATATTTAAAGACGACAGAGAGTTTATAATAAGCATTAAATCTTAAGCTTTTGAATATTAATCTAACTCTTTTTAAGAGTATTGTTAAAAAAAAAGGGGGGGGGGGTCACGAGTTAGTACATGGAGATTGGAGGGAAAAAACACCCTATTAAACACACGAATACTTTAGAAAGGATTTTAAAATCCAAAATCCAAGATATACAACCAAAATAATAAACACATGGGAAGATTATTTTATTTGTTGTAATTGCAACTGATATAAATAAAGATTTGATCAGATTAATGCAAAGTTATTAATTCTAATTTTAATTGAGGGCTTAACGTCATTTGTACTTTTTCTTTAAATTTATTTCAAATATTTCCAATGTAATTACATAAATCTCGTGTTTTCATGAAACTGTATATAAATCCCAATAACAATTTAAGCGTGTTGTTAGAACAAAGGACTACAAGTTAGTACATGGAGAGGAAAGACAAGCAAAGTTATGAAAAAGGCACAGAAATTCAAATGTTCATATTTATTTTGCATGATTAAAATGATTAATTATTATTACTATAGATTTCATTACATTTCTGATCTTCTTTTAATTACAGACGCATCCTTTATTGCCATTTGGTAAATGTGATTTTTCTGAATCTTTTTTTGTAGGCAAGTATTTCGCCAAGGAGTAAAAATATAATAATCTTAACAATCACAATGAATAATTTAAACTTAATTGCGAATTAAATCCGTATAATTAAACTTCTGTATCTTTTTAAACATTTCGACCTTGTGTTTTTATTTTCCTTAAGTTACAATTAATTATTTCGCTAATTAATGAGCAGAATAGCACTCTTACACTTTGTTGGACACTTGATAGATTGCTCGGATATACAAGTGCAATTAACCTCTTTTGTATTTAATGATAGATGTTTTGCAGATTAAGCGAAAAAATTGTAGCATAATAATTATAAAAAAATAAATTTTGTTATAAGCAACAATGAACAAGACTGACAATATTTGGAAAAGAGATAGAAGAAATCTAATTCCTTATATTTTCAATGATTACAAATATACACAAAAATAATGTTGCAATATTGAAACCAAATGTTTCTTCAATTTCCAACTTAAGATTTCATTATAAATTAAGCGCAAGATTAAAATAATGAACACGGCTTTGCGGATGAATTATACTTTCTGAAAATAATAATTGCGTCCCTCTCCTCCTAAGAAGGCTGAAAAGGAGTATCCTCCAATCGGAGTTCCAAAGCTGTGTATATCCAATCAAGAGCTTCTAACCCGACCATTTTGCGTTGACCACTTACTTTCGAATGACTGGGAATAACCACTGTCCAGTTTTGTCCAGTCCTTTTATCATTCCAGAAAATAAATTCTGTTACAGGGACAGCATAATTAGCTTCCAATCAAGAAAATGGAAGCCAAATATTCTTCATTAAACATCGCCATTGGGACAACTGGAGATGATAGCTATCCAGACAATTCTTTTTGACGGCTATCTATCACATTAAAATACTTCTCCCTTTTACTATACCACAGAAGTATGGGATGGAGGAACTATCATCCAATCGAGAAGACTCCAAACAATCGATTCTACACTAACCACCTCCTTTGAGACAACTAAAGAAGCGTTCATACGAGGCCCACTATTGAGCGCAATGGAAAGCAACGCCTACCTCAGAACATCACGTGACTCAAACGGGACAACAGAAAATGATTGTAACATCAGGACAACCATTTCCCATTGCCCCATTGCTGCCATGTGATCGTACTGAAGTAAGCGTGATCTTCCATTGCGCTCAATTGTTGGCATATGAATCCTGCTTAAAGCTGGCAATAATCTAGCCTACCCTTTTCAACAGTTATCTATCATACTAAAATGCTCCTCCCCTCCAGAAACATGATTCTGTCACAGATTTATGGGATGAAGAACTAATCTGCAGTCGAAAAAATTCCAACCCATCAATTCTATACTAACCATTTCCTTTGAGATGAATGATTAATGTTTATATTATTAATGCTTAATTATTTTCATGAGGTGATACAATATGAATGCATGTTGTATTCGAGTGAAAGAGTTTGTTACTGTGAAAGAATGGCAAATGTCAATATTCTCTCGACATTCAATGCTGGCATTCTTTAATTTCGTTCTTTCACTGGGTATTGGTTACATACATGTAAATTATGTAACCAATATTTTTAAAATCATCCCTACCGACTGCAAAAACAACCCATACTCTATAGGTAAATGGACCGATATAGGTGAAAAATGAATTTATATTTTCTTCAACTTCAAAAACAAATTAATTTTTATAATAGCTTTAAATAAACTATTATGAAAATCTAACTGCATCTGAAGCTTAAAAAAAAATCACTAGTATTTTATTTATCACTAGTATTTTAAAATAAATAATTTGGTATTCATATGGAATCCTCGCATTTGAAATAGCTTTAATCTAAAACTGAAAATGGGATTTCTTCATATAGTTTTGATATAACTGTAAATGACAAATTGTAATAAATAATTGCACTTAAAGGTGGGAAAAAATACCTAAACTCTTGATACATTGATAACAAATTCATAAATAGAAAGTAGAAATTATAATTTAAATTAATATGTTTTTATGTATTTGTCATTATTATTTTTCGTAGATCTCTGTACAAATCGGAAACATCAATATCAGAAGCGACCTCCATTTTTCAGAAAGCAAATTCAATTGTTTCTTAATATTTTTTCCAGTAGATGGCAGCACATTACGAAATGGACAGTTCAGTATTTAGCTATGTCCATTATTTTAAATGTTCAATAATCTTTGATTTTATTGATAATTATTTTTGATATTATTGATATTATTCTTTGATAAAATTTTGCTTTCTTAGTTGCAAAGAAAATAAATTCATAATATATTAAACATTATATTTTTTTTATTTCGCTGAACTTCGTGTATTAAACTGCAGAATATTTTTATAAATTTTAGCAATAGCATTAACATATGCATATATTTATTGAAAAAATAATTAATTCAAAGTTTATTTAATGAACACTTTGATTTTTACCTTTTTTATAAAAGAAAACTGATATTTAAATTATTTATTTTATGTGAGAATTTACACATCAATCTAAAAGTTTAAATTTTCTTTCTATATCAAATATCAGGAAAAACTGGCAATATTTTTTTTACTTAGTTATTCTATCAAAATAAATTTCTTTCAGATTTAATCAAAAATTAAAATAAAAATTTTTCTTATGGTGAAACAGAATTGATATAAAAAATTAAAATTAATTAGTTACAAATATAAAATAATATAGAAAGTAAATTAAAAATATTGATAAATGAAAATGATCAATTTTAGATAAGTGACTAAATTGCCAGATAGATAGAAGAAAGAAAACAATAAAGGAGAAAAAACTATTGATTCTCAAACATTTTAATTGCACATTTTTTAAGGCAGTGGTATAATATAAGTGAATTAAATGGAAACAAATAATTTCCTATGCATTATAAAATTATATAGGGAAATAAAAGGTTTTTTTTCAGAGAAATTTTTGTAGTATTTAGAATTTTACATAGATGGCAGCACAATATTTTGAAACAATTCATATTAGAAATTATTTGACTTTTTAATTTGGTTTTTTAACATTAAATTTAGCTCGGAGGGGAAGGGATCTATCCTATTTATGAATTATCTTAGTTTAGGTATTAATAACAATAATTTTTTCTAAATGTGTGTAAATATAAAATTCAGAAACAAATTCGAAACCATATAATTAAAATTCAAGATTCCTTCAAATTAAAACTTAATTAATTAATTATGGTCATATTAAATTAAAATTAATTAATTATAGTTAAACAGAAACTTGAAAATTTGATAAAAGTTGGTTAGTATTCTTCTAAAAGGAAATGTCAGAAAATATGTTTGAATAATAGTAAATGAATCGAAGTTATAATAATATTGTTTTTATATTTTATTATAGAGCTTAAAAGTATTTGTTACTTTTGAAACTGTAAAGCAAGCATTACATTTCATATTAAATAATTAATTTAATTAAATTAAATTAAATATTAAAATATTAAATAAATTAATCTTCAACACCACATTTCATTTCTGGTAAGTTCTCAATAATTCATTCCCAGATTCAATTGTTCCAATAAATTTAGCATCCTATTATATATTCATTTTATTATTTTTATTTATTTATTTATTTTTATTTGTAACCATGAACTGTTAGAGGCCATGATTGTTCTCGTGGTTAGGTTTAAAGAAATCTAGGCTGGAATCTCAATACCATAAAAGACCCGTGTTCAAGAAAGGCTTAATATATTTGAGAACCCTCTCAGAATCATAAGAAAGATGTTTAAATGCCATTTCCAGCGAAAATAATGAATAAAATAGTTGAAGAAACTCCCCTCTCCCCATCCCAGGAAAGATTAATTTGCTTGCTGATTAATGTCATATAAATTTACAAATTGGTACCATTCCAAATTACAATTCTGAATCAGCTTTCGTTTATCCTTGATAGTATTCATGATTAATAATAATAGTTACATTATAGAAAACTATTTTTATATTCTATTTTATGTATTTACTTAATACAATAATATACTTAATATTTAAATTATTATAAAAATATAAAAAAAATATTTGCCTTATTAGCATTTGCATTATTTAACATTTTTACATATTTAAATCAGAAATAATTTTTTTTTTGGTTTAAAATAAAAAAGTAGATATAGAATAAATTGAAATGAATATTATGAATCAACTTTTTGTAACAAAATTCGTACTATATGATTGTTTCTCTTCTATTAAATTTCATGCTCCTATTTCTTATTATCGCTATAGAAACATTTTGAACACAAAATAATTTTCTCAACTCCAATGATATCGGTGTAAATTTCATTTTTTGGCTAATAGCATATTAGCCAAAAAAAGCTGGTGTCTTGTAATAATCATCATAATTATTACAAGACACCAGCATTAATATCAACTTTGACACAGATTGTTTGAGTGGAAGTATAAAATCCTTCTATTATAAGGACAATTATTATTATTCAGTTTTAGGAAAGTGATATTATTATTCTACATGCAAGTGATCGTTAATTTAAAAGAAAGGGAAAGAAATTTCAAAAATAATTGATGTTGTACTAAAAACATAAACTACAAAAGAGGTGGGGGGGTGAAACTCCAACTAATTTATTGAATTATTTGTTTGCAATTGTTTCGACAATACAATGTTAAAATCTTCTCGGGGTGTACTTTCTTTCTTTCTTTCGCCACAGAATATCCCCGAACTTGGAATCTCTAGGATTCCCTGTCGGTTGAAAGGATATACGTGGGAGTATTTATTAAGATAAAAGAAATACACATAAAAAGACAAAAAAAATCAATATACACAAAAAAAGACATAAATATCAATATACACATAAAAAGGCATAAAATATCGTCAATACACATAAAAAGTAACTATATACAATATTATAATGATGAGGGAGGTGTTCGGTGGGGAGTATGAGCAGATGAAATCTATTGAAGGTAATATATTCTGGAGGTGTTCGGTGGGGAGAATGAGCAGATGAAATCTATTGAAGGTAATATATTCTGGAGAAGAGCTTGGTTGAGAAATGAAACGAAAATTTTATACTGGGCTTGGGTCTGGAGAAATCAATTCCTCGTTCTCTTGTAGGAACCGCACAAGATTTCTAATTTTAACCTTGGACATCTTGTTTCTCATAACGTTGGTCCACCAGATATTTTCTAGGCCGTGGATGGGTTTTTTGAGATGAAAAGATGTGGTGAGAGGGCAACTAGTGGCATAATGAAGGGGATCGCCTACTTCGCCGCAGCCACATTGATCAGATCCTTTAATATGGAATCTCTTGAAATATGAAGGGAAAGGGCCATGGCCAGTTGCAAAGATAATGTCAAGCCTATTCCAAGATGATGGGTTAAAGGACACTTTCGAGATGATTTGATGGATGTTTCTGCCAGTTGAGCCATTATCCCATTCTTCTTGCCATCGCTGTAGGCTCAATTCATTTACAATACTTTTCAGATGGCTTCTAGGAGCTGGGTATTGAACGGGCGTACCTGCAGAAATGGCCTGTTTGGCTAGGAAATCTGCAACCTCGTTTCCGTTGTGACCTACATGTGCTTTAACCCATCCTAACTTAATAGAAGGTTGGGGGAGCAGAATGGCTTGAATTTCCTGAACAATTGGGCTTGAGGTGGAGAATGAACTGATCGCTTTTAAGCTGGACTCGCTATCACTCCATATTTTAGCGTTATGATCGTATTTGCTAGCCCATTTACATGCTTCCTTAATGGCCAGCAGCTCTGCCTGAAAGACAGAATTATTTTCGTTCAGTTTGCCGAGCCACTGATGAGTAATTTGTCCGTTTTGGAATACGCAGTAGGCAAAGCCGGTTTTCCCTTCGATTTTGGACCCATCTGTAAAAATATCCGTCTTGTTTGTAGGTTGGAATTCTTGTTTGAGGGAAATTATGTCCTCAAGAAGAAAGTTTGAGGGGAAGATTTTTGTGTGAGAGCATTTCATCTCGAAGTTCTCAGGATGGAATGTTATATTCTGAAAATGGCTAGGTAATTGAAGACGACTTACTCTTACATAGGTTGCTTCTGCTTGCGCTTTGATGTCTCAGGGTGTACTGTATACTTTACTATATTGTATAATAACAAACACCTGGGGTATAATATGATATTTCACTCCCATTCTTTAATTGTACAGATGGAGCCCGGACATGATATTATGTTTTCACTCCTTAATAATATTTCAATTCAAAAAACAATTTTATAAATGCAATAATGTTTAGTTCTGAAAGCGCCTCATAATACTGCCGCTCGACGCATTTATACCATCTTGTTTCACCTTGTCGCTATGTCTGCATATCTATTCGAGAATTAAAAATCTATGTGATTAGTAACCTTGAATAACGCAATTTGCTCATTGTGGATAAGACAACCTTATCTTTGAAGTAGTAGATTCTGTGCTCGGTTAACATGCAGAGGGTCCTGTCGCTGATTTAATGGGGAAGCAAAAAGAAAGGGGTGGTCTGGGCTCATTCGTCATCTGACTTGGATTCAAAATGTCTTGGCCATTCACAAATCAGCCAAGTGCTTCTTCCAAACGAAACGTTTGCGTTTTTAAATTAAACCTAAAACTAATGTCAAAAGCTACACTATGCCTATGAAGTTAATGTGTCTATTTTCATACATAATTTGCACATTTCACTTTGATCTCTCTGAGCAATTAAATAATCTATACTTATATAAAGCTCAATGTGTGTGTGTGTGTGTGTGTGTGTGTGTGCGTTGGCGCTCTTCAGAAAAGACCATTTGACCTACAGCTACCAAATTTGGTACGTGTATACCTTGGAGGTCGGGAATGTGCACCTAGGGTCCCTTTTTTTGAAATTTTAATTATTAATTAAAAACTAACTTTCCCACCAAAAAATCTTTATTTTCCCACCGCCAAATGAATAAGGCTTCAGCATTTTTTCCCCACGCTAATGAGGCTTAGGCTTAACATTTTTCGGCCGATTATTTCAAACGATTCTGTTTATTTTCTTAATGTTTGGTGCATTTAAAATTAAGCGTTGTTAATTAATAGATCTTTCAGATTCATTCTGAAGTACTTTTGAATTAAAATAAAACAGAATAAAGGAAATTAAAAATTTCTAATCTGCATAACGTTACCCCAACTGGGGGTAACGTTTTATTTAATTCACGCATTTGTGTTACCGTAACTGGCGTTGAAAATTCACTTATGCGCATTGTGTTCTGATTGTTTACATCTATTTTCAACGGAAGCGGACTAGATTTAAATTATTTTTAGGTTAGTTGTATGCTTTTGTAATCAAACTGAATTTATGTTACTTTAAGTTCATCGTTTTTTAAGTAATTTTTTTTACCTGTTTTCGACCGATTATTTTAAACGATTCTGTTTGTTTTCTTAGTGTTTGATGCATTTAAAATTAAACATTGTTAATTAATAGACCTGCTCATGATGAATCTGAAAAAAATTTGTTGACAAATTCTTGAGATATTACATAAATTAAGAAAGATATTCTTTAGTGCCCATAAGGTTTAAACGCTCAGTGACTCTGTTTTCAGTAATCATGTTACAAAAAAAAAATGCCTTGTTTCAGTAAAAAATATTATTAGATTAATTGCAGATTAATCCTTTCCACTTTAATTTAAAGCATAAATTCTACAGGAGCTAAAAGAAAATTAGAGAGATACAGATTACGTTATGACTGAAGGCCTTTATAATATTATGAGTAAATTGAAATTTGAAGTTTTAAAATATTTTAATGTAGAAGTTATTAAAGTAGGAATTACATAAAACATTTAATTATTAAAATTTTAACGAGCATTAAGATTGGCGAACCGGCTGGTCGCCAAAGGCGCTAGTAATAATTACAAATAAACAACTCATTATTTTCCTCATATACAACATTAAATTTATTAATTAATTTTTTATTTAAAAAAATAAATTTATTGAGGTGCAAGAATACGTTTAAGAACGTGTTATAAAATTAAAAAGTTAAAAATTTTTTGATACTTACTTGCTCCTCAATTGTATTCGTAATATGTATAGAGAAAAGGCCATGAATTTGAGATGGATATGTATAGGGAACTGTATTCTGTATACAGTGTACAGTATCTGATTTCTACCTCAGTGATAGATTAAAATAATGTAACATGCGCTGCTTTTATATCATAGGAGCTTTCAAGATGTGACATCAAATACCATATCTGAAAGACTGAGTTTCGATTGACAATTTTTTTTTTTTTTTTTTTTACTTTTTTGAGAAAATATTTATACACGAATCACGTGCTTATTGCATATGAATATTTTTCAATCTTAGCTGATCTCACATCCATCAGCGCCATCCCACAAAATTTTGAGGTACTTGTAAGTTAGCATCTCATGGCAACAATGCAAGTGCCACAAAAATTTTGGAGATGGCGCTATATGACATTGTCAACATGAGAGTAGATAGAAAAGGCTCTAATAATTAGTTATAAAAAATGCTTTTTTTTCCTATAAAATTGCATGTTTTTTTGCAGATAAACAAAAAGCAAAACCTTATTTAAATATAGAATTTGATCCAAATCGTTAGAGTCGTTTCCGAGATGCACGAAATAAATTTATATACACACAAAAATGGGTCGCTTAAAATTATAAGAGTAAAAGTTTAATCACGTAACCTCCTAACTAAATTCTAAATTTTTAAAATTTGTATAAGTTGCAGTTTTTTTTTCTTCTGTATTCCAGTTATTTATAGCATAAGCTGTCTGTTGAAGGAAAAGAATCGTTACATTAGTAATTAGTTAAATCAGATTACAGTTAAAATGAATCGTTTTGCATTTAGGTAATGTCGAAAATATTGGTAACTTTAAAATTCCAATAATTATTTGAACATAAAATTCGTTACCTGTTTCAAAATATGAATGGATGATATTTCCTTAATTTATTATGTGTGTTTTTCTCATCAATATTCTTTCAAAAAAGTTTTATCTTTGAATACTACAAAGCAAAACAGTTGGTATCTATGTGTGAATGTCCAATCTCAGCTAAACAATCATCAACAAAACAACAGCTCTTGCTGTTAGATAATTTCACTAAAGTAATTATTTCTACCGATAAATAAATGTGAAGATTTTATTTATATTTTAAACATATGTACGTTTATCTAGATACTTTCTCTTAAAAGCATATTCAAAGAAACTCTTCGCCAAATTCTAATTCGATGCTTCGTTTAGTTTCGACATTTAATAGAATAAATTAAAGCAAATTCTTAAAAAACTTCAAATTGGCTACACCAAAAACTATTACTCTCATCCGAACAAAGCTTATACCAAAATAAGCTACATAGTTTTCTCTAGGGAATCAAATACAAGGTTATAATAAAAAAATAAAATAATTAGAACCAGTCGAAGATTAGCATGAAATTTTTAGTAAATTTATTACGTTATTGTTCAAACAATAGGCCGTAAATTAAAAAAATATTCACTCAATCTAAATTTTTAAAATTTCTTCTCTAAAACATAGTATAAAGACAAAGTCCACCAAATTTCATAGTAATATGATCATTATATTTTGAGTTATCTGATTTGAAGTGAGCAAAAAATAAATAAACATCAGTTTTGAGAAAAATACGTTTAAAATATACAATAACATGTTTTAATAATAAATTATATGTGTACATACTTAAAATTCACCACATTTATAGGATATACCTTCTTCCTCCTCATTTTTTAATAATTTTCCTTTTTTAATCATTTTTTTCTGGCAATTTTTGCATTTGACAGTGAATGCCACCTAGATTCATTTATTCTATCTTTGTCGCGTTCAGTAAATGTTCTAATTGCATTTGCATTAGGATACACTTAAAAAATCTTAAGGATATTCAGTAATCCTACAAAACTTTCGTTAAAAAGTATTACAGACATAAATGCCCCTAATCTGAGGGTTCGGAGCTCAATAAAAGCATCTTTAGGTACAAATTTCCACAAAATACTGTTGAAACTCTCATTGGTATTTTCCGTTTTTTCATGCAAACATTTTTCTAACAGTTTTTTTATCACATATTATCATATATTCTAGTTTTACAACATTCAAAATATTTTGGAGGAGTCCCTTTGACTTGTTGTTGTAATTTAATTTATCAGCTCTTTGAAATTTCCACCAGATGTTGGGGCCAATTGGGCATTGACCATGAGTAGGCTGTTTTGCATTTGAGGAGCAATGGATAAAGGGCGCAATCACTGCGCTTTGCATTTCTTTCAAATTGTTTGCATTACTATGAATTGCAATACCGTAGTAATTTTGTAATTTATCAATAAAAACATCAATAATTCTGCATTGCCACACAATTTCCAAAAGTGGAGTTAGTTGAATTACTTCATTAAAAGTTCACTAAAATTATATTTAAAACTAAATTTGTGTTTATACAAATTTTTAACATGTTTTTTTGACCCTTTAAATTCCGGTTATTTAAATGTCCTTTTCCGGTTTACCGATCATTACGAAAATATTAATGTCTTGACTTTTAATTAAAGTAGCGACAAAAGTAAAACTGTTTTGGATAGCTGAAAGACTGATCTATTATTCAATAAAAGAATTTTTTTTAAATGCCATTTTTAGTGAAAATCGACATTTTCAACGTGTTCGAATATCTTAAAATAAATAAGATTTCTCCATAAAAGAATAAAATGAAACTTAAATATTTTTTATTTTATTTTAATCCTAAATTCTGTAGGAATCTCTATTTGCTTCATTATCATCGTTACCTTTTCTACCATTTTGACTTGCAAAATTTAATAATTTATAAACAAATTAATAGTTTACTACATATTTGACTCAATATATTAATCAGTAAAATTTTTTTTATTAATTTGAACTAAAATTATATATTAAAATCATTTTTCTCATTTCATTTACTCAGATTTGTACACCTTTTATTAAAACAACTCAAAATTTGTTTGAATTTTATGAAATTTTTATGTATAAAAGAATTACATTTTGCTATAGCAAATGACATTAAATATCATGATAAATTCAATGAAAAGACTCTAAAACAAAAAAACAAGGTACCTTTATTCATTCTATTACAAATCAGCGATGCATAATTTCAGCGTAATGGAATAATAATTCTGCATTGTTTGCTGTAATATATATCTTTTTCTTTTCTTGTTTTGAAAAACGCCATTTATTGAAAATATTTCGAAATGAATGCATCACACTTTGTATTCCAGTAGATGCACTTGGTCATTTTGTTTTACTATTAGGTATAACGTCTCGTTTCCTTGTCAGATGGTTGTTGGTACGAATACGAAAATAATGTCCTTTAGAAGAAATGATTTATTCCTTGGCTTCAGCGGGGAATGGACCAGCAAAGATGTTCTTCAGGAGTGCTAAAGATAAGAAACAATTATTATTTCCAAATCAATGCCTTCAAAATTTGAGTAGACACAATGATATAAATTACTATTGTAATATTAATTGAAATGTGGTCTTTTATTCGAGTGTTTAGATGGTAGAAACAAGCTATGCTCAAACATAGCTGCCTGTTCTAACTAACTATTATTACTAAATTTAGAATTTCACTATTATAATTTATTTGTTAAATATCATTTGAGTGAATAGCTCACACCCTTACTACATTTCTTAATGCTTAAAGAAATGGGAATTTTACCAAAATCATGAAACTTCTTAAAAAACGTTGATTTACTTATCCCCAAGTTGAAAAGTCATGATTATATGATTTTAATTCCGATTAAAATCATATAATTGTAATTTAATATCCAATTCTTAAATGAAAGGACGTGTTGTTATGTGATTACTGCAATCTTAATGGTTTACTAAACTTAATTAGAAAACTAAATACACTTTTTTTTTTCTAAATATTCTACTGGTTTAAGTTTTGGTAAACAAACGAGAAGATCTCACACTTAACACATCTTCTTTGTCAAATTATTAATACAAATATATCAATTTCTTTTTTTAACTGAATTGGTTTGAACCTAAAATACACTCTTTTCTGTAAATAACTGCTCAAAAGTTGGAAAACAGATTGGATTTTTATTTCCACGAATCATGTCTTATTACATCATGTTATCTTTATTATACATGTTTAATTACATTAAATAAAATATTTATAATTCCACATGTAATAAATTTTAAGTGTTTATTTACAAAAGAAAAGTTTACATGTGAAAAAGGAACTTTAAATAATAAAGAATTCAGAATGGCTTTAATTTAAGAAAACGAAGCGAAAACCATCCAGTCTTAATCAAAGGAACTTTAAAATAATAGGCCAGATATTGTGTCATTATTTACTCAAAATTTCTTTAAGAAATTGAAAAACAAAAAAAATTAAAAATTGTGAGAAATTGTTATCTATATCTTTTATTTTCTGTGTTTTTGTTGCCTTGTTTTCAAAGACTGTGTGGTGAAGCTTTATAAATCAGATAACAGCTACGTGACACGAGTAATTACTTTTGTTTTGTGGTCATGTTACTCGGCTACGAACCCAATCATTATAGTAATTCGTGGAAGATTATAAGTAGCTGTAATGTCAATTGATGCAATTTGTTTACAATTTTAAATGTATTCAGATTGCGATGCTGATCTTTTATACTGATAGATTTTTATTAAATATGTGGGGGGGGGGATCACAACCAATCTGATGATATTACAAATTGAAAATATTATAAATATTCAACATATTCATCTGCAGCTAACTTCTTTAATTGAAGGAATGAAAAGATTGAAAACAAGTCCCATTTTTTAGCTTATGGTAAAATTAAAATCATTTGATGAGGTGGTAAGGGACAACTAAATTCAATGTTGAATTACTCTTCCTTTTTTAATTGAAAAAATTAATTATCTTAAGAACTCATTTTATGAAATTTGCTCTATTACGCAATGCCTTTTAACGAAGTTATTTTTTCACAAGAAATCTTGACATGAAAGTATAAAAAGATAGCTTACTTACCCTTGAATTCAAATAATAAGTACTCACCATAAAAATCTTGTGCCAAATTTTAGGAAAATTTTCCAGTTTACAAAAATTATATTTATTAGTTATTCCTAAGAGTGAGGGTATATTGCTTTTTTTTAAAAAAATTTGTGTGAAAACTGTGGAAAGTTTACTCAAAAAGTTACAAAGCACATTTATACTTTCCTCGAAAGTAATCTTGCAGCAAGTGAATCTGTACAGCTCTCTGATTAATATCACATAGGAATATAAATCACTTTCTCTTTATAATTTTAGAAACAGGTGAAATAAATTTTAAAGTTGACAAGCTTCCATTTTCTATTAGAATGTTAACGCATGAACTAATCAGAGATTAGAATGCTTATATGAGAGTGGTTAAGTATTTACACAATTTTAAAACTAAATATTAAAATTGATTAAAAAAAGGAAATCTTTTTAATGATTAATAATTGCTTTTGAAAAGCTAATCTCTGAATTGTGAAAAACAAGCATGTATTTCCAACTGATAAAAAGGCTTTAAACGAGTTTTAAAAAAATATTTTTTGCTTAATTTAATAAATGTATTTCAGAACTACAATGTCTAAAATTTTGTACAGTCCCCATTCCTCTTAGTCCTATTTAATAAAATATTATTCGCCCACTACTATTAATATTTTAAAGAAAAGAAAATAAGAAAAAACAAAAATATCCAAACTTCTGTATTAAAATTGATTGAATTACGAAATTTTGAATACTGCAATTTTCAAATGGCCGCTTCCAGGAAAATCCACCAACCGACGTACTGTGCTTATATGATATAGGAATATTAATTAATTTAAAAGTGATTTAGATAAATACAATAAGCTTTATTTAGATAATAAGATATTTAAATGAGTGAAAAGTATCTTTATAAACAATAAAAGCTTTCAAGTGCTTTTTTTCTCCATTCAAAATGTATAACGCTGTGAACTTTGTAATAATAAATGAAATACCAAGTCGCTTGTAAGGTTTGCTTTGAAAGCTGGCTAATTTTTAAACTCTAATATGTTTTGTTTAAAAACATTTAAACCTTATCCAATATAAACCAATTTTTAATCCTCCATTAACTTTTTATATATATTATTTAAATGGTTTTTTAAAGTAATATGATCAAATTTATTATATGGCTGAAGCTACTTGGAAAAACCTGTATATTTTCAAATAATGTTTGACATTATTTTATTGACAAAACGTGAAATTAATGATAGATGCAAAATATGTATTATAGACACAAACAAAGGACGACGCACCATAAATATTATACAAATAATAATTTAATCTGAAAAATCAATATGCGATTCGATATTTCTTGAAGCGTTTCGTAAGCTGCCGGAACACATCACCAAGTAGAAAAGAGGTCATAAATAGAATTCACAGATGAACCTCTTACTGAACATTTAAGGAACAGATATTGTCTCTTGAGAATAAAGAGGATGGTAGGATGGTTATTGTCCTATTTTGAATGAAAGTTTCTATGAAAAATGAAGAGAGGTACATTGTAAGAGGACAGAAACAGGAATGGATATTGGAGAGGAGGTAGTAATCTTGGAGAAGATGGTTGTAATAGAGTTCTTGATTCTTCGCTCCAGGAAATACGATATTGTGACAGACGCTGTGGTTGGATGGTTAATTACTTGGATTCGGGGTGTGGTCCAGCCAGAATGGTCTTAACGAATGCTGAAAAGGTGTATAAGGCAGAAATAAAAGATTAGTATGAGGAATATATAGAAAATTTAGGTTAGTGTTGGCAACGGAGCAGCGAAGCGAAGCATCTTTTTTGCAGCTGTGTGAGTGTCCAAATGCGAAATAAAAGGCAAGAAAGCAAAATTTTCTACTCTGATTTTTTAAAAAAAATGTCTAAGAAGCAAAGCTGAAGCAAAAGTGAAATCTTGAGAAGCAATATAATAACAATCACTTGAGCAAAAGCAGCAACAGCTATGTCCCAAGAACCAAAAGCAAATATGTATATATAATATTTTATAAGTTCTGCAGCAGTGCGTATCTACTTCTAAAAAGCAACTAAATCTACTAAAACACAGAATAAAATCCAGAGATAACAAATGTTTTAATACGTTAAATATCACGTTGAATTTGCGACATTTTGTTCAAGAATTAATTAATAAAAGTATGGTTTCTTTTAAAATTTTATTGTTATTTGAATCTGTTTAATTTGTAATCATATACAATTTCGCCATACATGAAGTTATTAGAAGAATATTAAAATAATATTTTAAAATATATTGTCACACTAGGAAAAAAATTTGAAATCATTGATTTTTCATCAACGTGAAATTTAAGGTATTAAAAAATGGAATGATAAGCCATTAACAAGACGATACAAGAAGGAATGCATAAAATAAAGCCTATAAGCTCTGAGAGAGGCATTGCAATAAAAAGCTAAACAAAAAAACTTTTGCGGCATATGACTACATTAAATATTTTGTACACCAAACTATAAGCATATAGCGAAGCACTTTGCAAAGCAAAACAACGAAAAGATATTTAGCCTATGAAAACTAAAAAGCAAAACAATATGCCTTCACCAATCACATATGCTCACTACAAAGCACTTCTAACTAAAGCGACAGCGAAGCGTAGCGTCTATAAATCAATAAACAGCATAATTTTGATATACTACAGACAATGCATAAATAAGAAGAGTAGCACTAAATAGTTTCAAATCTATCTAATATAATCATAAATTGTAAATCATTTTTAAATTATTTTTCAATATTTTGAAGTATTTATTTAGATATAAATAATTTTTATTATATTTAATGTTAACATTTCAATAAATCTCATTAGTTTAAATTGAGAATGAAATTATTAATAAATTGAATGCTTTATCAGATTTGAGGATCAAGCCATTAGCTTAATATTAAAGGAATTAATAGACTGTAAATGACTCTAAAAAATGACTTACTTTCGTATTTAATGTAGCCATCTTCATCTTCAGGTGGGCAGCAGGAGGTGAAGATTTCATCAACTTCCTTGTCTACCAATTTCTCACCTATAGATAAGACATCGTATTAGAGAAGCCATAATATATTTTAAAACAATCACATAATGCATCATTTCATAGAAATAAGCCAGGAAAGAACGAAGCAAAGTATTCTTCTTTAAATATGTAAGTTCTACATTTATAATAAAAATTCAAAAGTTCATTTAAAGCAATATTTAAAAATCGTCAATCGTCTTATCAATAAATTGATAAAATTGCTCTTTATTGCACTTATACCGACTAATAAAATTAAAGTAAATAGTAAATAAATAAATATATTTTTGAGTAAACGTGGTATTTCGAAATACATTTTTTTGTTAATCTTACATGTTCATTCATGCAATATCAGATAAATTAAAAGAAGTATTTTGAAGAAGAAGTAAAAATTTATTTGAAAATTACCGTATCATTATTAATAGGTTATCAGTTTTAAATTTCTTTGTTATAATTAAATAGTCTAATTGATGCAATCTATCCTTTGTATTTAACACATGGAAGCTCGGTTGCCAATTTAACCAATTATTTAAATTTATCGTTTTAAAAAAATGCCTTATCCTTTGAACTCTTAGTTTAAAGTAAATGCTTGTAACAATTGATATTTAAAGTGAAATCATTTGATTTTTATGCAGCCCCCATTAAAAGTAAGCTTAGTTCAAAATAATCTCTTCGCAACAAGAAGAATTTATCTCAGAGTTCTTGAAACTCATTAAGTATCTTCAAGAGGCCATATGGCATACTACGAAGTTGAAGCATCCCAGTTGACAAAAAATTACGCTGTAAAAATTATTGCCTGCGAGTTCAATACTTGAGCGAAAGGTGGAACGCTTACAGAAAGCTCAGCTTATGAGTTTTTGGCAGGTTTTAAGAGTTTATTTATCATTTCGCCTTTTTGATTTTTCATAGAGAGGATGCATGTTGTTGGAATGATTAATTCAGAAAAACATTTTCCTTAGATTTATATTTCCGTTTATATGTATGGATATAAAACTATTAATGAATAAATTTATTAATCAAAAGAGATACTCTCTTATCTACCAAACATTTCTTTAGAAATTTTTTCACGACCTATTTAGCTTAAGTATTTACTTGAAGTTTCTGTTTTTCGTTTATTTGTCTACTGACAATTTATTTAGCTTTTGTAAAGTGGCCTAATATTATTGTTAATCGTTGATTCTGTTCTGATAAAAAATTGTTCTAGTTGGCATTTTTTGGTATTTACCTAGGGAAAGTAAAACGTGAGCCAATTCAGCTGCCATCATTGTGCCGTTCTCATTTTTGTCGTATACTTTTAGACCTTCAAGCAAATCTTCAATTTGACCGATATCTTTGGCTTTCTTGACGTCGCTGTAGATTGGCAGGAATTCTTCAAATGACAACATTTTTTCACCTATAAGAAACAATGAAATATCAAAAAAAAAATAATAATAAAATTAAAATATAAGAAATATAAAGAATATTTCCTTATGATAAACTATCCTGATGACAAACTATATTTTACATTTTTTTGTAAAAACATATAAGGTAATTTATAAACTAAGCCATATCAGAAATGAATGAATTTTCTAGTCATGTTCTTCTCTTTTTCTCATAACGATACCATTTAAATATGATTTAATAGGATACCATTAAATAGGAATAAATTATTAGAATTGCTTATATATTTAAATGGATATATTTAAATCAACTTTTATGAATTATTATTTCTCTTTTACAGCTGCATTTTACATTATACAAGATATATTGCTATAGATTAAATAAGTGAATAAAAAAATCACACATTTAATCGAAAAAAGACAATTATTCACCATCTAAAAATTAGATGCTGAATCTTTTACTCTAGTTTCTTTGTTGCTAATAATCGTAATTGTATCAAGTTGATTATATTTTATTTTATAGTTATTTAAATTCAATTTTCGATCACTTTTCCTATGAAAATTTGAAACAATTAAAGTAAAATTAATTGAAAACCAGGAACATTAAAAAATTATGATTTTTTTTCCTTTCTCAGATTTAATTTTAAAACAGATTTAACCCTTTGAAAATTTCTTTAATTCCTTGTAAATTATTTTTAATGTTTTAAAGTAATATTAAAAGAAATTCTAAGAAAGGATAGCATTAGGATGCTAAAAGTAGAAAATTATTTTTTCAATTGAAAATCTGGAAGAAAAGGATGGAACAAAGAGTTAGAAGTGAGAAGAAATGTTCTAATACCTCAGAATTTTAAATGCTTCCGCTATAAATTTTATACTTTGATAAGTATTTAATAGCTCTTTTTTATGATAAGCATCTATTTAATTTTCATCTCGTGTCGTTTACAATTATTTCATGCGTTAATGCTTTTTGTTTTAAGCCAATGAGTTTTGACAGAAAAAAACATTTTCTATTTTTCAGTACACTAACAAAATTATGTTTATAAAAACTTTTTACTTTTATTAATTTCTATCTTTCAGGTTTAATTTCAATATCAGTAACATTTCATTATGTGATCACTAAATTTTTTTCCCCCTCAAACAGATCATGTGGAATCAAAATCTACTTAAACTTTACCAAAAGTGTTGCAGTTAAATTCTGGAAATATTATAAAAGATGAATTTTCATTAAGAATACGAAACTATTCAAGAATATTTGAACGTTAGGACATCAGAAGATTAATGTGAAATTTTTTTGCAAAATTTCATTTTTATTAAACTGAAACAAGTTTAGATATATAAAAAGTATGTGAAATTAATATTGTAAATCTGCTGAAATGTGAAAGTTGACGAAATAATATTTCCAACTTACCTAATTTTGCGGTACCGCCATGCTTTTTCACGGTTTCTTCTGTGACACTCAAGTCCAGAGCACGGAGTAAAGAGCCCAAATAGTGGGCGTCAATCTTGCCTTCTCCGGTGGTGTCGTACACCTCAAAGCAAGCTCTGCACTCTGTTGAGAGAGAAAAAATCCAATATTTATATTAAGTCGAGAAAATATAGGAGAAAACACTACTGTTTTTTCATATAATTATAACTCGTTAATTCTATCTTCGGCAAAGAAAGCCCATATAAAGGCTTCGTCCCTACACTTCTTTATATCGGGGTGGATTATGTATAAGATTTCCAAACTTCTGAGTATAATAGGAGTTATTCTGAGAACAATGAAATTTCAAATTACTTGACAAGTTGTTTCCCAAAAAAAATTTTCACTCAGGCAAGAATGTCTAAAGTACCGAAAAATGACAATGATAGAATGTTGATCAATTTCTAAATCATATATAGTAGGACTACCCGATGTCGAACATTTATAAATTTGATATTAAAATATTGGATATATATATATCGAACATTTATATATATTGAACATTTTTTTTTAATTTTTGGATTTTCAATAAAAGAAAGTTGTATATCGAAACAAATTGTTACATACACATAGAAGATAATATTTCGCAAATAAAATTATATGCATCAATTGCAGACATAAAATCATAAATCATTTTGTTCATAAGGAAGAATAGAAATTTAATTAAGAAAAAAAAACGTTTCTAAAACCCTCTGATCTTACCGAAATAGAAATTCTCCGAAGACAGGAAGTCTTCCAGAGAAAACAATAAATACTTTCTGAGTCATGTTATTCTTAGCTACTGTTCTACAAATCCCTTGCCAAATGTGAATCAAAATTTTTATCTTAATTTAAAATTTTTATTATTTTCAATTTCCCAGACATTAATTTATGATTCCTTATTAGAAATATTAAAAAAATGATAACATTTCTTTTCCTCAAACTTCCAAATAGATGTTGCCATTCAAGGAAAATCATATTTTGTCGAAATATCGACAAAATATGACATTATGTGTCGACATTTTCTTTTTACATTTTTTGTCGACATTTTATTTCGACATATTTTGTCGACAAAATATGAAAGAGAAATTCAGCTTAATAAAAGGCTTAGAAAGCAGTATTTAATAGCAGTAAAGAAAAATTATATAATTTTGACAATTACCCTTTTGATAATTTAATTCTATTTAATCTGTTTTAACTCAAAAATGTCGACTTTGTACTGAAATTTTCTGTAAGCTGTATTCTTTTTTTTGCGAATCTGCAAATCTTAGAATTCAATACATAAAGATTTGCTTTTTTTTTGAAGAAGAACTTGAAGTCATTTTTAAATCGATGATTATAACGATCATCGAATGGTTGGCAGAACTAAGATAATTTTTTGAAATATTGATCCCAATTTATTAATTAATATTATAATTTGCGGCAAAAAAATCTATGCGCCCAAATATTCATATAAAGATTAAATTTAAGTGTTTATGATCTGTGATGGCTTTGCCTTAATGAAAATATTGAAAATAGCAATAGTAAATAAGTAGTAACGCAACTAATAGCAATGCATATATTTTTACGATGAAACAACTACTTCATTCTCGACAAGCATCTATTTTCTTATAATAGCATTTATTGTGGAGCATCTGAAATTACTTTTGTATGTTATACTCCGCTTTCTGCTTATCTTCTAAGTGATTAAATATTTTATCGATAACACGTTATTTGTGATTTATACAGTACAAATTCTGAACATCTCGGAAATATTCTACAATTGTTATATTTCGAGTACTGCTGTCAATTATTTGTTGGATATTAAACTGATATATGGCATTATAGGTTTTAAATTGTGTATTTTAGGATTTTGATAATGTCATAAATTTCTAATAAAGGGAATTGAATTTCCCAAAATTCTTAAGATATTCTGATTTATTTTTAAAATATAAAGTTCAAAAATGGACAAAAAACTCAGTTTTAGTAAGAAAGTTCAGTTGAATGAAAGCTCAGTTTATTAATATTAATTTAATATTTTAAATTAATATATATTTAAGCATTTCCTTTATTTAATACTTGAAATTAGTCATTTTTTTGTGTCATTTTTACTTCTGATAATTGCACGGATTTTGAAATTAAAAGTTCATAAAATTGTATAGATAAATGTGAATATAGTGGGGGAAAATGTTCACCCCTTCTTCAAATTTCTTTGAAAAATAAATTCAATAAAAAAAAAGGACCATCATATCATCATTTATAAAGAACAGAAGCTATATCTTTCGACACCTCCTCAGTGTTTAAGAGATTCATATTTAGAATGGAGGGCCCCGCTGCTCGAAATAGGTCATCGCAGGTTGAGAGGCATGCGCGCCATAACAGCTGCACCCCGATCTCAAACAAAAGATTTCTCTTTCAAGCACTCGGCACCCAACCGAAAAAGGCGAGACCGTCTGCAATCAGTTAGACGAGACTCCGGGGCTATCTTTAGACTCAGGGAAGGGAAAGAGCAAAACTGGATCCCTTGAGATGCAGGGAGGAACCATCGGATTTCTTTCTTTCTTTTTTTTTTTTTTTTTCCTCTCTACACTATGAAATAGGATATTCCAACCAAGAAAAGAAAACGTTATTTCAGTTAAGGCCATAATGGGCTTTTTCTTCAGTGTCAATCGACGTCTTTGCTTTTCATTTAAATACATGATTGCTTGTTAATGAAACGTTTAGTGCGATAGGTTAAAAATATAATATAACGGTCGAACTGTGTTTGAGTTTTATGCCGCTATTTACCAGTCAATACTGAAGAGGTTTCATTTGAATAAACAGTCAATTCATTTTAAGTAAATTTCAATTAGATGAACTTAAAATATTTGAAATAAGATAAAATATTATTTAACCGATGTTTTCAATATTATGTGATTAAGGTCCTATATATTCGACAAATGACATTAAAAATCAAGATAATTACTTATTATTTTTGATTAACGTATCTAATTACTTATTATTTTTGATTAACGTATCTAATTACTTATTATTTTTGATTAACGTATCTAATTACTTATTATTTTTGATTAACGTATCATTTTGGAACTCAATTACTATCTACTTGAGCTATTGAGGATACATTTTTTTAAATTTGTGTGATTAATTAATTAATTATATGTGAAGGAAGGGGTTTTGATAGATACCCTATTCTCTAAACTTCCGCCCCAATTCAGTGGAATGAAGTTTGATCATGAACAAAGGATAATAAGACGAAGATTTTCTGAGTGAGTTTAAGTTCTGAACCTTCGATATTTTAGAAAAGCCGCCTCACTACAACTAATAGACAAAATGTTTGTATGCATTCCAGTAATTTTATGAGATTATATTCAATATAAAATTATTTTAATTTAGAGATAAAAGGAAATGGGTTTTTGATTCAACATGTGCATTTTTTTACTGAAGATTTGTGATACTAACATTAAGAAATGTAAATAAATTTCAAGGAAATAACAATATAAGTTTTATTGCAGTAATTATTTCCATTATTTTTTATTCCCAAACCTTTTGCCTTTTTAAAATTTATTTATAACCTTTTTAAACAAAAATTTCCAATAAATTATTTTTTTAAAAGAAAATGAGGAATTCATTAAATAAGAAATACGATAGTTATCTTCTTCCCCTCTATGGCAAAATAAGAATTTAATTATATGATTGTCCCAAAACTCGCATATCATAAAGAAATTCCATCATTTTCATACATCATTTAACAATCGAATTTCTTTTGCTTATGAAATAATATATTTGCTCAGAAAATTTGGAACCTAATAACAGATATTTAAAAAAACATGCATTCATTTAATTTGATTACTTTTTGACATTTGAATAGTTAATTTCAGTTCGAAATATTAAAAATTGAAATAAAAGAGAGTAATGCAACGGTTTACATGAATTTAAATCTTTTATTTAAGTATGAAAAATAATAAACCAATAAAAGAATCTAAAAAATAGATACTTTTTAATTGAGAAGACATTTTAAATTAAGAAAAAGAAAATCAATAACTAATTTTTAAAATATGAACTCATTCATTTACTCGTGAACGAGTAAATTCGATTCGATTTATATTTTTATTCAAGATATTTAGATTTAAAAATGTCGACATTGGACAATTCATCCATACAATTTCGAAAATTAAGAAAGTCGACGATGAAGTTCCAACTGCTTAATCCTAAATAGCAACATTTATTGAAGAATCAAATAGAAGATTAATTTAGATTCAAGAAAGTCATAAGAGTTAGTGGAAACTGAACACCATCAATATGATATAGTTGAAATTATGAAATTTCAATTTCAAAGTAAAATGACCCAAATATACTGCACATATTTCGCAGAATGTCTTTATTGAAATTCAATAAATAGTAAATGTATTACTGAAAATGCATACATTGACTGATCAATAAACTTAATGAAAGAACACATTAGTTCCCAAGAATATTTTATAGGCAGTTTGCTTTTCAGAGAATAATTGCAATTACGTTGAAACGTTTAAATATTTTTTTAAAAATGATTTTAGCCTTTTGAAATAAAAAAGTTTGTGTAAATATGATCTTGATAAAAAAATTGCATTGGTGCGGCATACACAGAAAAAGGAAAGTAATGGAAACTGGATTAGATTTCAATAGTAATTCTGATTTAAATTCCAATAGTAATTCTTAGTAGTATTAAAATTACGAGAGATTCCTAGTTCGGGTATATTCTGTGGCAAAAGAAAAAGAAAGAAGAAGAAAGAAGCAGTATTGAAAAGGAGGTCATTTCAGAATAATCTTTAAAAGTTTCAGTAATGAAAATATCAGTTCAAGCCGAAATTATTCTGTAAGCTGTATTAACAATCAAACGATAATATACTGGAGACATAAACTACTTAAATAGCAAAGAATCGATAAATTTTCAAAGCGTTCAACATTTAGTGATTTTATGGTGTTCCCTTTAAATTATCTCATTAAGTTTCTAAATATACATTAAATAAGAAATAATTCATTATGACTTTCATGTCATATTACCAAATATTCTTTGATTAAATTGTTATCAATTTTTAGTTGAGTCTTTTAAAGCCTATTTCATTACAGATTGATGATGATATAATGCAGGGATGATCCTTCGCATTAAATAATGACATGATATTATTTCTTTTCGAGATAGAATAAGTAAAAGAAGATATATTTTATTTTGAAATTCAAAGGTTGGTTAAGGAACTTTTGTGAGTATAGAAAATTTCAATAATCTGATATTTTTGACTCATCTATCTGACTATTTCAAACTT
The DNA here is from genome assembly GCF_947563725.1 of Argiope bruennichi. NCBI lineage: Eukaryota > Metazoa > Arthropoda > Arachnida > Araneae > Araneidae > Argiope > Argiope bruennichi. The sequence goes on from NC_079152.1 coordinate 85,522,042, forward strand.
TTCTTCAATATTTATTAAATATATTCCAAAGAAAACTGTTGTTTTCTAAAATCTATACTGTGTGAGGATACACAATCTAGAGAACTACTTTGTTCAGCGTTTTGATTATTTATTCTAAAAATAAAATAAGCAGAAAATCGACGTTTGCGCATGTTAAAATTTTCAAGTTAAATAAAATATAACAAAATAAAATGATTCTTACCCTCGACTTCGTAGCTTTTCAAGTCAGCCTGGAAGTGAAAGAAACTTTTATTAGTTACATCGCAGAAACTTCAATATCCTGCATTGGTAAAAATCTAATTATTCTAAGATTAAATTTTACTTTTTTAATTTCAAATTGCTATCGACTTAATCAAATTGCTAAAAGTTCAATAAATATTTAATGTTATGTTTGTGATATACAGATGTATGAGTCACATTATATGGGGATTCTTTTTTCCGATCAGTATTATTAATTCAATAGTACACAAGTTTAACTGATGTATCATGATTTTGATTTGAAAAATAATCTCATAATCATTAATGCATATTTCCTCCATTTTAGCGAATAAACATCCTGTTCTAATAGTAAATAATCTGATATAACATTATTTATTATGATCATGCCTTTAATAGAAGATTAGAAAAAATTAATACCTTTTTAAACATTTAAAAACACATTATTTATTAACTAAATAATAATGTACGATCTTCATAATAATGATTGCATTAGTATAGCAGAAACATCAGCTTGTGAAAAATTTTTAGCATGTGGTTTTTCGAAGAACGATGCAAATTTGATATGAAGATATTTTTACTTTAGAATTTAATGCGTTTTGGGAAAATTACATCATTTTTTCACATACAGTTTTAATATTATTAAAAACATGTTTTCTCTTTCATAATCAGTATTACTCGTTTCTTGAAGTCGCGTTAAAGAATAGCAAAATCAGAGCTAACATGTTTTAGACCATGGGAATCTAACTCAAATGTCGAAATGGACTCAAATGACAAATAAATAAAATCTAAGTTCATGTGAGCACATACAAAAAACAAAATTTATAGAAACGTAGTTTTATTTCGAAAACACAGCATAAAATAAGACAAAAGTAAAATCAAATGTTTTCTTCTTGGTATTTGACACCCCTGCTCTTCTATCGTCTTTCCTACTTCGGAGGATATCTTGCTTATAGTAATTTACTTTCAAAACTAACCAAAGGTGAATGTCAGTAATCTTTAATCTAGCAGGAGACGAATGTCATTCATAAACGAAAATAATTACTCGCACTGTTTTGTACTTTCAAGCATGAAAAAAATTTCTTTACAAAAATTCGAAATTTTCAAACTTTATTGACAAATGTTTGTAAAATCCTAGGATTCCGGCTTCACTGAATTATTTTTTCAAATTTGAACGGTAGTAAATTTTATGTACTCTTTTGCACAATGATTAAAAATTTTTCAAACAAGAAATCAAATTTCACAATGAAGGCTTTCAGTTTTAAGAACCAGCATTGATATTTAAATCTTTGTCAATGGTTTCAAAATAATAACATATGGTTTAAATTTAAACAAAATATAGATGTAATAACGAAGCTTAATGCAAGATTTAAATCACTTAAAATTTTCAATATCTAACAGAACAATATAAAACTAACTAAACAATATAAAATCTAATTTCATTTCATTAGCAATGCAATCAATTTAAGAACATATTCAGGCAATTAAACTCTTGTAAAAGTATTAATTAAAAAGTATTCCATCACCTACCATTGCGATTTATTGAGGGTACTTCACCGGTGCACAGAAACCAACACAACCGTGATGTTAACCACAGAAGTCGGATCAGGAGTGCAGCGAGTTAATACTCTTTTCGCTTTTACGATTTCCTTTGGCAGGGGGCGCTCCTGTCAGTCGTCCGAAATAGGAACCGAATACTTCTGACGAATTAGCGGACAGCAAATCATTTGAGACAAAAGAAGGAAGCATCGGAGGTCTTCAGCATCCCCTTTCTGATTTTTTTTTTCTTCTTTGGGGATATATTTAGATGCCTCTCCGTGGCATACAAATCTAGAATTTTTCAAGCGTAAAAGTTTTTAGACTCAGCAAAACAAAGAAACGTTTGTTCGAGAACAATGAATGAGATACTACAATCAAATAGTAAAATTAAGCCCATTTTAAATGATGATAAATACATATTTAATTCTTTTAAATAAAAGGTAAATAATTGATGTTAAAATGCCAAATTAAAAATGAGATATTTACACCTAATTTGATTTTCAAATATACTCGATTCATGAATATCAAGACTTCTATATCAACTAATAACTTTTAATTTAGAATACTTTTCAATAAAAACCTTGATGACTACACTGTACAATAAATGTGTTGTTCATATAAAATAATAAATTGCATTAAATCATACAAAATCTTCTTTGATTTGGAGAAATAATTAAATAAAATATTTTGGTGTGAAAGAAAGAAAAACGATTTATTTTAGAGACACTGATCTGCAAGAAGAATAAAGATAGAAAAGCACATAAAAAATTCATTGAACGTTTTTAGTTAGAAAGAAGAAGATCAATTTCATATAAATTAATCTAAGAACTTTTTAATCAAACAAACAAATGTTTAGTATTCTTCATGGCTAATTTTCAACAAGTATTTTGCAAACTAAGCTACCATAAAACAAAATCTTAATTTTCCACCATTATATTTTAGAATTCTTGAAGTCTCTTTTAAATAAATTCAGTAAAACTAAAAAATGTTAAATAAATATAAAGAAAAAAAAATTCTAAACGAATTGATATTTTGTGACACGACTTTTTTTTCCTTTCAAGTTTAATTTTTATCACTTTTTTTAATCGAACCTTTATAACACCATTTGAAATTGTAAAATATATCTTTTAGAATAGATTTTTTTCTTTTCTTGGATTCCGGCAGATAAAATAAAAGTACGTATAGGCATTTTATTAAGATCCTGATGTTTTTTTCGGAAAAGTCATCATTAAAGGCATCAATGCAAATACTGATCTGAAAATTTATCAGTTATTCCCCTTTTTTCATAGCATGTTTTAAATGCAAATACATAATTTTCTCTGAAACTTAAAAAATAAAATAAAAAATATTTTTCCAAATTTTCACTCATTTTAAATTTATTTCTTATCTAAATAAGTTACGTTAACATTTTATTAGCTTATTTTATAGAACATTAAAACCTCTATAACTTTTTAGTTTGCACTTTTTCTGTAAAAGTTAATAACTTTTTATTTAAATGCGAAAATTCAGTATTAAAGCTCCCATCCTTATTTGGTAACATCTCTGGCTACAAACTTCGAGATCAGTTTTGAATAGCCAACTCAATAAACTAAGATCATAAAATTACTATCACGAAAAAGTGCAATTCTATTGGGCTAAAATGTAGACATGTAAAACTGAAATTGGTGTCTGTTTGATGGATGGAAAAGAAAAGTGAAATGTCAAGTGCCAGCAGAGTGCAAATTTGAAATTTTTCATAACACAACAGAATAGCTATTAAAAGGAATTAGAAAAAAGTTTTCGCTTTAATTACTTAAGAAAGAGTTGTTTGTAGTCTGCTCTTGGAAGATTTCTTAATTTCCTAAAGAAACGTTTCTAATGTTAAAAGTTTCTTAATTTCAAAAGTTTTTTATTGCTAGAAGTCTCCAAGAATGCAATAATTATATAATGTAACTGTACGTCATGTATAATTTTTGTGTATCAATGCAATTCTTCTCGATAGAATAGAAAGAGGAGAATGCTATTTTGAAAATTTTCGACCATATTCTTCTTTTCATATTATCGATTTAGATGTTTTAGATAAATTAATTAGCTACAAATTCATCAATGAATTTTCATAAAGATATCAAAGTTATTTGAGGATATTTTATTTTTGAAGCTATTTTGGTATTGCATATTATTAACTATTACAAAATATTAACTATTAATTATGAAGAACGTTTTATGTATTTCTCCTCTCTCATAACTGAAGCCCTATTTTTTTTACACAGAATTGGGCAATTTTTACTAACTACATGTAAACATTGTCTTATTCGTGATATTGATAGTCAAGTGATATAGATGGGGGCAGATAATCCTACAATTCGGTTTCACATTATGCTGTAATAAAATGCCATTAAAAATATTTTATTTAAAAAACATCAACAAAAGGCATTTTTGAAAGAAAAAATTAAACTGCAATGTTTCAGGACAAAAATAAAAAGTTTATGTTTGTTGGCTTTCTACAAGACAGACAATTGGACCTAAAGATTCCTAATTTGTCAAAAATATATTTTGGTAGATGGATATGCACACTTAGGAGTAATTAAAAATTTAAATTAGAGTTTTAATTTATTAGAAATTAAGCAACATTTTAGTATTTTTTTTTCCGTTACCACTCATAAATTCGCAAATATTATCACATATAATTGTTTTTTACACCATCTTAAAATTAATATATATATATATATATATATATATGCGCTTCAAATTACCTGAATTTAACTATAGTCAAACTTTTTTTTGTTTGCTTTTAATAAATTCTCAAAAAATTGTATATAAATAATCAAAAACGATACTTTTCATTGTTTCAATGAAAATGAAACCTTTTTCATTATTCAAGCAGATATTTAATTATGGATTTCTTTGGGTTTTTTTATTTAGGCGAATTAAATTATAATCTCAAAAATTTTTCTTTTCTTTTTTATCTCATCATTTTTTTTTTTTTAAATTTGTACACGAAATCACCCAAAATATTTTTTTGAGAAATAAATTCTTTTGATTGTCATGTTTTAATTTAGCTTACATCAAATGGACATGAAAAGAACGTAAAATATGATGTTTATTTAAACATTATAATGTCTGCATTAGGCATGTTTGCGTATTCAAAGAACAGGACATGTGCATGCTGTGATAATAATACATTTTAATTGAATGTCACAATTTGAAGATTTAAATTGCTAAAACAAAATTTTCGGTAAAAAGTTCAACTAAGCTGGTTTAATTGAAATTAAATAATAGCATCAACAATTAATTATTCTGATTGCATCGTTATTTTTCTGTTAAAATGGTAGAATAATTTTGAGGAATAACATATCTTTTTCTGCTCATGCCAAAGAAAATTCTGTGAGATTGTAATTCCTTTCGCTCTTTAGCACCTGCCATCAAACTACATGATATGTCACAAATTTTAATTATTTTGGCACAGAATATAGCTATTTCCTAGTAAATTCTTTCGTTTTTCTTCTTCTTTTAACTTCATTCTTAAAACCGTAAATCCTCGTGACGGATGAAAACAGCCAAGTTACGTCAGATTTTAGGATTTTATTATTTAATTTTTTGGGAAACTAGCAGCTGAACGATGACACAAATTTCTTCCTGCAAATTAAGAAGGATATTTTAATTTTTCTTTTTGATGGATCATAGTAAATCAAAGGAGCAAGAAGTACACACATTGGTGAATAATTTTCTGCGTCTTCCTGTAGGTGTTGTTGTTCTGTTAAGTATCTTTATCTCTTTCTTAAGTTATTCTCAGAAACAATATCATGGAAATATCTGCTAATGCAATTCTATCTTTTCTCCATTATTCAAGCTTGTATCATAAAATCGATGAAATTTCAAAAATTTCGGGTTAAAATTTCAATTAATAAAATCTGAAAAATGTATTATTGTTTACAAAATAAGTATAAAGATGAAAATAAAATTCCTTAAACAGATTTTTTTTGATAAATTTGCTTAAAGCTCACATAACGATAAACAAATGAGTTTTTTTTTTGCAATAGAATTATTGTAATTACTTTAAAAATTATTATTTCATTCATTATACAAACATTTTATGTATAATATTTTAGTATCGATTTTATTAAATAAAGTGGTTTACAATAAACAAAATATATTTCATACTTTCCCATGCATTATATGAAATGTAACGTATTTTATCTTAATTTATTATTTTTTTTAAATCGGTACAATCGATTTAAAAAAATCGATAGTTCATACACAGTTGTTAATAAAATTTCTTTTCTAAAAACCAATTTCACTCTACAACTGCTTTATTTCAATCAAGTTAGATGACTTCGGAGATGATTATAAATCACTCACCCCTTTTTTATAATAGTAATAACTTGAGAATGCCTTTTGTTTAGTAGGTATCATGGTCATGGTGAAAAACGACTACAGTAGGAGTTCGTGTATAGTGTATATTTGCTGATTTATCCATATTATTTGCCACCTTATCATTTGCAGTATGGTGTATATTTGCTGATTTATCCATATTATTTGCCACCTTATCATTTGCAGTAGGGTGTATATTTGCTGATTTATCCAATCATATGTGCTTATTTATCCAAATCATTTGAAGTTATTTGCAAAAAGATGAGTATTTCAACTCTTGAAGAATTTATCCTCCCTTGCCTTTCCATATATTTTTTATAATTTTTTTCCAGTTAACCTATTTAAGAGCTGATTTGTATTGTTGATAAATTTTTTTCCTGAACAACAGCAAGTCCAACCAAATGATAAGTTTCATTTTAGGCTTAAAGATAAAAACGAACTTCCATTGAGCTTCTTTGATGTCACCAAATGAACTTCTTTAATTTACTACAATCCATGAAAAAGAAGAAGAAGAAGAAGAAAAATAACTTTCTTGATATGCAGAGAGAAAATTTGTGCCGTCGTTCAGTTGCCAGTTTTCCAAAAAATTAAATAATAAAATCCTAAGATATGACGTAACTTGGCTGTTTTCATCCGTCACGAGAATTTACGGTTTTAAGAATGAAATTAAGAAAAACCCAAAAGAATTTACTAGAAAATAGTTATATTCCGTGCCAAAATAACTAAAATTCGTAACTAAATTTCACATTCAGTTGCAATTGTTTCTTCGTTTTCTTTCATTCTTTGTAATTAGTTCAATCGATTAATTTCTAAATAAATAGTATTTGAAGATTTTTTTTAGTTAGCTTAATTAATTTAATTGTAGCAGTTTCTAAAAATATTTCAAATAGTTGTATAGCTCTTGATATGCACTGGTTATTTTAATGATATTTCATTATATTTGACCATTTACTTTTAAATTCAATTTTTTTTTCACTTCATCTTAGTGGAAGACCTACTGAACAGCTACGGTTTTTGTGATAGAAACAATATGTGTACTCTTTATGAAGCTATTTCTCATACTATCTAATAAAAATGTTATCCCTTTCCCTACAACAAAAAAATTGTGAACCTTGAAAGAGGCTGAAAGCAGTGAGTGCTCAAACGTTTACTTTCAGAGCGAACGTTTTGGGCTTCATAGTACAGAGAAGATAAACTGAGTATGCATTTTAAACATCTTTTTTTTTTCTAACATTAAAACAAAAATTTGACACAAAATCACTATATTAGCAACAAGATGATGTACTAAATTTCTTTTATTTGAATCACCAAATTTTTAAGCTATCACGTTTACATATATGCGATTGTATAAACGCACAGATGCTTAACTTTCTCCCAAATTTTGTTTAATATATGTTACAGATCGAGGCTGTAGATGCTAAATATTTATACCAAATTTTACTCATCTAGATCTTTGTGTTTTTGGGTTGCAAACATGCTCACTTTCAGAGAGATTAGCAAACTGTCAGAAAATGGATTTGATTAAAATTTGAAAGAGCTCTTGAAATTAGATGTAAAAAACAACTTGCCGAATTTCCCCTATCTAGCTCAAGTTTTTTTAAGTTATCATGTTCACTGATAGATCAAGACTTGCAAAATAATTCCAAAATGTGTTTTTACTACTGCGGGTTGTCTGAAATTTAGAGTTAGAATTTGTCGACTATTACAACACTTTGTCTTTGAATGGAAAGAAAGAATAATAATAATAAAAAAGAAAAGAATAATAATTAGAAAAACCAAAGAACTAATTCCGTATCGCCAATCACTAGACGGAGTTTGTAAATTTTATTTTATACAAAATCTTATGATTCTAGACACATCATAGTGAACCACCTGCCTCAACTGTCTTTCATTTTTGATTGGTTTCAAAATAAAATGCCTTAGCACTTGGACAGTTTTCAGCATTTTGTAAGCAGAGATTACCAATGAGAATTCTTCATGTTTATTGTGTTAGTTTAAAAACATTTTAAATCTATTATTTAAATATACATAACCAACTTATTAATAAATAGATGCACTTAATTATCATTCAAGTATACTTAAAAATTTCTATCACAATTTCAAGTTTAAAAATACATTGTTGAAGGAACTATAAAAAGCATGTTATGGACACAAAATTTATTTGAAATCAATCTAGCCAATATTGCACAGGTAAACCGATTATCAAAGGCTAACCTGTTTTTAAGCAAATTACCAACGATTTCTGAATTGAAAATTAATTCCTCAGCTCATTTAATAATTTCTAATCTTTAGAAACTAAAACTCAATCCTCTCCCCCTCCCTAAACAAATTGCGATTTTTACCTCAATTCAAAAGATTCTTTAAAAAAAGTCATAAATTCAAATACTTGAATGATTGAATTTATCATACGAAAATATTTTTGAAATATTACTTCTGTGATTTTCCCAAAGAAAATCTAAAATTAAAATAAATCACTTTTTACTTTATATAGTTAATTTCGACATACTTTCAAACAATTTTTAAATTTTGCTCTATTTTTCATTTCAGAAAGCTTTATTCAAATTTATATCATCTTACAGATATTTTAATTTTTCTCAATGAAATAAATTATGGAAAAAAAATCGCAATAAAAACATTTTAATTCTAATTTAGAAAATACTAGTACATTATTCGATTTAGATTTAATCACTGAGTTATTTTAAAAGTACCTGCAAAATGTGCTCATCTCTTTTTGAAAATCAAATGTAAAAATCTGGAGTCAATTCTTCTTCTGCTGCATAAAAATTAAATATTTGAATTTGTAAAATATTTCCTTTCACTTACTTCAAGTTTGTGAAATATTACCAAGATAAAAACAGATTCGTTAATAAATATGATTGATTATTGCCATTCTAAATAAAGAGTTAAATAAACGCAAACGATAGGTTTTGATTACGATTACGATTATTTTGCGCCATTGATATTCATTGCTTAAAAAAGAGCAGCTGAAATAATTTTTGAGAGGAGAACTTATTTAATACGAAAGCAATTTGACACTCGAAGTGTCTTTTAAATAGCATAGAATTAGGATTAGAAGCATCTAAAATTGCAAGAAAAAAGCTTCGTATATTTTAAATAAATATATTTCAACTTCGAACTAAAGCCAGTAAATTTTCAATTAGTGTGGCAATAATTGAAAGTTATTTTGCAGTATGCTATCATTATAAGCCTTCAAATAATATATTAACAATAATAAATTATTTTAGATCCTGTTATCGCTTGCGATAACTATGAGTGATATTTCATGTTAAATGGAATTAAAATTTTATTGCTATAAAGTTTCGAATGTTTCTATAGAACTACTTTTTCACTATTCAATAACTGTTGGTCAAAGCAAATTTTTATTTATTGTTCTAAAACTTATATATCAAAAAAAAAAAAAAAAATGCTTCCATTCCCTTCTTTTTCCAACTAAAATTATAGTAAACGAAATTTCAGTGTTTTTCAAAATTATTAGAACAGACATTTAAAATATCAATTTTTTTCTTAAAGTTTAAAAAAAAATTCATTTTTTCTTTTTGTTATAATTATTATTATAACAAAACGATTATTATTGAAAAAACGGTTATTTCATGAGGAATTTCCTCCATTTGTTATTAGAAGTTAGTCCAATATCCGATTCCTTTAAATCTTCAGAAATCATTCGTAATATTTCAAAGATAAAAGCATTGTTGACGTCTAACAACTGAAAATTCTGCAAAAAATGCAAGTTCTTATGACAGAAAGACATTTGGTGTGTAACAGAAATTTGCAAAAATCTGCAAAATAGCATTTTTAAAAATATTTAGTTTGGTAATATTTGAAAAATTGAAATTTCAATTATTCACCTAGTAATTAGAGGAATAAGACATTTATGAGACAATGCTTCATTAAAATATCAATTGCATTTGTTTCATTTCCAGCCATTAAAAAATTTAATTTTTCTATTTGTTTCCCGGCATTGAAATTGTTATTTGAATTCAACAGCATTGTCATAGCAACAAAATCAATAGCAGCACATTGAAAGGATTATTAGAATTAATTTTATTCACATTCAATCTTTTATATAACATTTTTGAACAGTTAATTGAACTCGAAAAAGGGATTGATGTAATAATATTGTGAGAACAGAGTGTAGAAAATAGTAGCATGCATTTTTCATTCAGTTTTAGGAAAACTTGGAAAACTAATATTGATCAAAACATTTTTTAAAAAGTAAAATCCCATCGGAGGGCATCTTAAAAATGAAGATGTGAAGCTTCCTGTATGGTAGTTGGTTCTCGCCACCCTGGTGGGTACAGAAATGGTGGAGGTTGTCTACCTCCTACCGATGACGGTACGTACTTCCCACGGGAAGAATAGTACCGTGGGTGGTGATGACCCTTAGGACTCAATCATAGTTCTTGCCAGTGTTACTGTCGCGGCGGTCCGATCACTCAGAATTTTCCGTGGTTCTTCGTGAGTGCCGGAGTAGCAGTTATGGTTATATTTATATAAAGTAAGACAAATCTTTCAATCACTAAGGCAACCGCATGGATAATTCAAGTCTCGAACTGTTCAGAAAATGTGTTAAATCAATTTTTTCAGTTAAAATGTCACAATTTTTCCACAAAGGCTCGTTTTTATTTTTTTTTTTTTATAATAATCATTTCTCACACATTAACTAAGCCATGTTATTTAATCATCACTTTATTCAAACCGATTGGTAATAGTTAATGTCCGAGCGCTTTAATATTCATTTCTTCTTTAACAAAAGCAGTTGAATTTCAGATTTGGAAATCAAAATTGACCCCCCCCCCTCTGTAGTTTATGTAACTGATAGTAAAATAAAAAAACAAAAACTGAAATTCTTTGATTCTAAAATTGTATAAAAATTTGAAATATTCAAGGAATATTTTTTTATTCTTAATAAAATACATTTAAAGAAATTTGAAAAGTAGATTTGTAGAAAAACAAATTATTATTAATTAGATGTATTAGAATGTCTCTTGACTGAATTTTAATTGTATCAGTCTTGTGTTTGCAATAAAGCTTACGGAAATTCGAAAATATTTACATGCAGACTAATTAAAAATTGTCATATCTGCAAATTCTTTTTTTTTAAGTATCCAAAAAGACTTAAAATAAAAAAAAATTATACTTATTTAAATTAGTGCTGACGTGTTAAACATAAATGAAAGAATATTGAAAACTAATTCAATAAAAATGCCATAGAATGCTTACAAGTGATATCTAATGGTTTAGAATACTATTAGGTATTTCTGAATGTCGAATACCTTAGAAGAAATATTAAGAACGCTTACAAGAATATTTAAGATAAAAAAAAATTTGTTCCCGCAGGTTTGGTAATTTATTCGAATGATAAATATTATGAAAATTAAATCTATCTATTGTATGTATAAGTGTTTCAGTTGCCACTACAGGTGACGTCATAACACTCAATGAATTCCAATAACATAGCGTATGAGCACCACCCATCCTTACAGGTACCTTAAAGACCCACAAAGAATATTTCTGCGTAAGGCTGAACCAAAATAGAATGCGCAGCAGCAAACGAAAATTAAAAGAATAGATGTCTTAGCTGGCATTCTTATCCTGCAAAACCCCCGTTCTTTTTTCTCCGTTTGCGCCCAAGTCTTCTGCCATTCTCTATACACCGCTTGTTGGAACGCCTGCCAATTATAGAAAGTGCAAGCGGAATACAGGGAATGGAGTCGTGATCTAATTCCGTCGCTTCAGAGGCCTTCAGGTCTACAGGAGGATCACTTTCTGTTCGTCTTCTAATGGTTCCTTCCGGATTTTGGATGATTCACCTCAATGTTATGGAAATAGAGATCTTTTTATTTTTGCTTTGTGACATGCTGCGAATTTCACAGTTGATCAAAAGTATCAATCTCATGCTTCTGCATTCATGACTAAGAAAGCTTATTTTTATGAGACTCCATTAGAAATTGAAACTTTGAATGTTGCTGGAAAAGTTCCCAGAGATCAGTTGTTTATTTAAGTTATGAAAAAAAAGGCATCCAAATGTTTAATCTGCATATTTCAGTGACCTTTTCAATGCATTACTTATTATATATCTTGGGTAATCTTATTGCATAAAAAAACTAAAAGCAGGCTACATAATACAGTTGTGAATTATAAATTTTATCAAAAGAAAAGTTTGTTCTTTGTTTAATTAAAGCATTTAATAGAAATTTTCTAATATTTTAATGGTATATCTAGAAATATTTTACATAGTTACTTTATAAACAAAAATCAATTTTATTATTGATGGCAAATATTAATTTTGCTCTTTTTTATTGCTTATTATAATGATAAATTACGGTATAAGAACTCTTAAATTTTATTTGAAATTTACTCCAAATGAACTTAAAGCTTTATTATGCTAAGCTTTATAAAGCTTATAAAATTGTTTCTAAAATATAAAAAAATGCAAATTTTTGTAATTAATATTTATAATTTTTTATTACAAACATTAAATAAATCACTCAATGCTAAAAAATCAATTTTTATGTGTTTTTGTTTTATAACACTCAAGAAGTCTTTTTTTTAAATCTTAAATTGTTTATTTTTGGTAATTAAAAAAGCTTAAACATTTGAAACATTTTAAATAATGTAATATTTGGCTTGTAAAAAAAGTCTCAATACAAATTGTTTATTTTTGGTAATTAAAAAAGCTTAAACATTTGAAACATTTTAAATAATGTAATATTTGGCTTGTAAAAAAAGTCTCAATACCTGATGTAACTTAAAGCGATGTCTTATTAAAACTGTCAAAAGAAGACATCATTATATTTAATTCCCATACTATGCTTCATACTCTAAGGTTGTTTCTTTGCAAAAACAACAACAAAAAAAAAAAAAAAGCTTTTTATTCTATAGTGACGATTGAAATATTTCTGATGATCACGTGATAATCCTTTAAAAACGAGAAAGCTGTTTCTTTCTTAAAAGGATAATGCAGAGAATATAAATAGCTTAATAATTAAAAAAATAAATGTGTAAAAATATAATTACCGTCTTTCATAAACTCGAGCATTCTTTTAAAATTGCAAACGTTTTCTGCTACATGGGTTACGAAAGTAATTAGATTAACATTCCCTTTCGAAAACGCCTTTAAGTGAATTTTAAAACAGATATATTAGTTTTGAATTTTGTCAGATGAAAAGACCGATAATTCAACGTTCACCCCCATTCTCTAAACTTCCATACCATAATATAATGTGGAGTTCTGTCCTCCAACCACGGATTTTACGATTCCCTGATCACTGGAATTCTACTCTCTTCTAGACTATTGATGCTCTGCAATAATAGAAAGAAATATTTTTTTAAAACATTTAAAAAAAAACGTTTTCGTATCAAAACACAGAGAAAGTATTGCAATTATTGAAAAATTGTATCTCAAGATTTTGACGAATCTCCATGTTTTAGACTTCCACGAGCTCAAAAAACACTTTTTTTGACATAATGTCTGTCTGACTGTAACAAAGGTAACTCAAAAATGCTTTGAGCCAGATGAATGAAATTTTGTGAATGGTCATTACATCAAATATGCAAATTTCTGTCAAATTTCGAGTGTAATCCATTCAAAGGAAGTCTATCCATCCAGATGTCCTAATATGAGTTAATATGATAAATGCAAAATGAAGAAAGCTTAATTAATAAAATTTGGTATATAAATTGAATATCTAAAGTGTAAATGCTTATTAAATTTTAAATCATCTAAGGATAGACTTTCCGTCGGTATGTACTTTCACAATCATGTAAACGCGATATCTCAAAAATATAATATATATTAGCGGGCCAGGAAGTAACGCCGTTTCTATGCTTGTCGATATTCGTTTGTCATTTATCAGCTCATTGTATACTTCAAAGTCGTGCCAAAGACGTTTTAAAGTTATAGTGATGAGTTTACTCGTAGATAATTAAATCATTTTTTTTTAATTTATGGGGAAATGGCCAACCAAATACAAGAAAATGTACAAATCCAGCACTGTTTGCTTTTTGAATTTCATGAGGGTAGTAAAGCATAAAGCAACGATTGCTACTAAAAATATTTGCGATATTTATCCAAACACACGAGACGTAGGTAAATGCCAGAGGTGGTTTTCTAAGTTCAAATCTGGTAATTTCGATCGTTCTGACTTGAACCGATCAGAAAAACCAACAACTTTAGACAATGACATGTTAACTCGAAAGCTGAAGCAAATCCTTGTCAGACAATCGAAGAACTGTCAAACACTCTTAACCATCCTTGGTCGACCATCCAAGAACATTTGCAGCAGATTGGTTGAACCATATGCTTGGCGCAGTATGGCCAAAATTGGCTTTTGCGCCATTAAACCCAACAACAACAACAACATTGCAGCAGATTGGTAAAGTAAGCACAGTAGGTTTTTGGGTCCCGCATAATCTGTCCGAAAAAAGCAAAGTTAATCGATCTACTATATGCATCTTATTGCTTTAGCGACATAATACAGAAGCGTTTTTCGATCACTGGAAATGAAAGGTAGGTCCTCTATGATAATCCAAAAGTAGCTCTCTCCCAAAAATACACGTTCATTTTGAAGTCCTGAAACCTGGACAAAATGTGAATGCAGACCTTTACTGTGAACAACTGGATCGAATGAACTTTAATAGAAAAATGCTCAACAATTGTCATCAGAAAAGGTGTTATTCTGCAACAGGATAATGCAAGACTGCATTACAAGACGAAACCTACGAAAACTTAATGCATTGGGATGAGAGGTATTACCTCATTCACCATACTCGCCCGATATTGAACCATCGGATTTCCATTTTTTCCTATCTCTACAACATTTTCTAAGTAGGAAAAAAAATTTGAAAATACGGATTATGTCCAAAATGCCATCTACAGATATTTTTCTCAATAACCAATTGATTTTTATTGATCCGGCATTGAAAATGTGCACACTTGGGGAAAAATTTATCGTTTGAATTTAATGTAGAAAAGGGCATTACATTTATGTCCCCTTAATAATTTTTTGACTACTATTGTAATTCCGTGTCAAACTTTATTTTCGATCGCTTAAAAAAATGCGTCTAAAATATAAATTCGATTTAATTTTCAGGTACTATTAATCCATGCCAGATTAAAGGCGAAATAATTTTTAGGGATCACATGAAGGATTCAGTGAAAATTCCAGATTCATGTCAAAGATCAATATTTCGCAACTATAGTTCGTCAATGCTAAGCAAAATATTCGCGGTTTAATGCAAAGTCCACAAGTTTATGCTGGGGCATCCTTATTAGAGATGACGAGATAAAACTTTGGGGAGGCACTTGCCGCTAGTTTAAATTAGAATATTTGTGACAGTATTTTGTCGACAATTATTTTTATCTTTGTAATTTATCATTTTTTTAGTGAAATTTAGGCGTTTATCAAAAAAATGTAAATGGGATTCTGAGAGAATTTTTTTTTTATTTATATTATAGAACTTATTTACTTCAAATTTAAAACTAAAGATACTAATTCTGTGTTTGGATGATTTTTAGAACCATTTATGCTCAGTTTCTGAAAACGAAAAATATCGTATTGAGCTTTTGACTATTCAAAGTGTTCAGATTTTGAGATCAAACAGGATATTAACTGAGTTTGTTTTGAATAGCTGCACCCACTACACAAATGTTTAAATTTAGACATGATTTTTGAATTAACCAAGTCAAAAAGTTGGAGCCTTTTCAATATTTATTATACAATAATATTTGTATAATATTGTATATTATACAAATATTCTTCAATATTTATTATACAAGAAAAGTTCTGAAGTATTTTAGTTAAAACTACTACATGAAAGGAACTTCTTGCTTGTAAAAAATTTGCATTTATTTAATAATATTCTTGTATAGGAATGTATCTTATTGGAAAGAGGATTTCTGCTATAACGGCATTGTATCTAATTTCAAGGAATTAATTTGCTCTCTGATTGAATATGAAGTGACATACCAGTTCCTCACATACAAAAAAAACTCATTATGTCTTGAATAGCAGAAAAATAATACTCAGTTTCTGCACGGATCCAAAAAACTGCATTATATGTATTTATTATCGAGTATTAATATTTTTCTTTTTTAATCCGAAAAGGGGTTTCTATTCCTTATCTGGTAGTGATTGAGATCCAAATACAGCTTACTCTATTTTGTAAGTTAAAAAAAATCTTTACTTCTGTTTCATGTTTTTCATACTTTGTCTAAAATTTCTGTAAATAATTTGCAGTATTATTTTTCGTATTTAATCCACAGATTTTATTTTGAAGTTACACATCAAGACTATTTAATTTAAACCAAAATATGTTCGGGTTTTTTGAAGGCTTATTTATTACAGTTAATGCAATCGTTCATTGGCTGGTTACGTTGCTTTGACACGCTCTAATCTTCTAAACACGAATCTTATTCTTCAGCTGCGATTTTCAGACATCCATGTTCGTTTTCATCATTTGGACCAATCTGAAAACAGTTACTCGAACATACCCCCCTTGGATGTAATCTCCATATAATGATTCTGGATTGAATAAATTTTGTCTAGTCGTCTAGACTATAACATCTATTAAAGTTTCAAGTTTCATATTAGTTTTTTTTTTTCGAAGAGACGTTTTTGGCAATTTCCAGCTCATAAAATAATTTGTATATTGTTGAAAATGTATTAATATTTTATTTTATTTATTTGTTTATTTTAGAATGGCAACGTTATTTAAGAAATATTTTTTGCTGTCTCATTTTGTAGATAGCAACTTGTAGATTAATCCCAAGATGGAATAAACAAAGTTTGAATTTTTTACTGATGGGATATCGTTTTTCTATTTTAATATAAAAAGCGAAAGAAAACGGTGTTTTTCTTAGTCAGCTTTAACATCTTTTGGCGTTCGCGACAGGACTTTCTCGAAACAAAATAAATCAAGATGTTTCAAGCGATAAAAGGTTTTAAAAAAGAAGATCTGAAATATGTTGCGTCTGAAATTGGAGAAGACGTATCAGAAAATATTACGATAGTTGGATTAAAAGATCTTATTTTAAATAGTTGTGAATACAAGAATGATCCAGAATTCGTCCAAGAACTTTTAAGGAATGTTATTTCGGAAAAGAAATTAAAAGAAGAAACCGAAAAGGAAGATAGAAGATTGCAGCTTGAAGCTGAAAAAGAAATAGAATTGACAAGAATACAATCTCAAAATAGAGGTCAGTCATTTTCTGCTAATTCTACTGCTGATTTAAATAATTCTAAGAGAAAGTTTACACTGCCTAGATTAGAATTTAGACAATTTGGCGACAATAATAAAGATTGGCTCCCATTTTGGAGTCAATTTGAGCAAATACATAAAGATGAGGATATCGCACCAGAAGACAAATTTCAGTACCTAGTTCAAGCAACAATTTCTGGTTCTCGTGCTAGAGAGGTTGTTGAAAGTTTTCCGCCAACTGGCGCCAACTATCAAAAGGCTATTGATGGTTTAAAATCGCGTTTTGGTAGAGAAGATATTTTAAAGGAAGTATATGTGAGAGAATTATTAAAATTAATTATTTCTGTGCAAACAAAAGAAACATTTTCATTAACTTCTTTGTATGATAAGCTTGAATCATATTTAAGAGCATTAGAAACATTAGGTGTAACCACAGATAAATGTGCATCCATTTTGTATCCTATGGTTGAATCTTGTTTCCCAGCTGATTTTTTAAAGGCTTGGAATCGTAGTAATATTTCCAGTATTAACTCTGACGCGAAAGGAAGATTGGATAATTTGATGCAATTTTTGAAAACGGAAGTTGAAGGAGAAGAAAGAATATGTTTGGCTGTAGTCGGTTTCGGTTTAGGAAAGGGCCAAGAATATAAACCTTTGAAAAAGAAACAATATAGCTCGGAAAATTTGAGAAATAAAGTACCTACAGCTATAGGTTTGTTAACGACTGCTGCAAATAAAGATGTAAAGAAATCTTGCGTTTTTTGCTGTGGTAAACATTCAAGTTCAGATTGCTTTACGGCTCAAAAAATGACTCTATCGGAAAGACAAAAAATAGTCAAGGAAAAACGATGCTGCTTTGCATGTTTATCGCCATTTCACGCAGTTAAAAGATGCCGAGCAGTTTTAAAATGCCTGATAGGTTCTAAAAAACATTTTCCTATAATGTGTGATTTGCTTGATTCGCAAAAGATGTCTGTAGAGGGAAAAGAAGATAAACCCACACTAGATGTTAATATGGCTAATTTTAATAAACACGGCCCTAAGATATTTCTTCAAACTCTCAAAGCTAAACTGGTAT
The DNA here is from genome assembly GCF_947563725.1 of Argiope bruennichi. Classification (NCBI taxonomy): domain Eukaryota; kingdom Metazoa; phylum Arthropoda; class Arachnida; order Araneae; family Araneidae; genus Argiope; species Argiope bruennichi. The sequence goes on from NC_079152.1 coordinate 85,540,445, forward strand.
CGGATAGTAAACAGAAAATTTTGAGGTTACTTTTTGATTCTGCATCACATAAATCTTACATTTTGAAAAGTGTAGCTAAAGAAATGAATTATACACCCGTTCGATGTGAAAAATTGGTACATTCTCTTTTTGGTGGCGTTATCACTAACGAATTTAAACATAATTGTTATAAAGTAAAATTGAGAAATTTGATTGGAAATTTCGGCTGTAATTTTGAAGTTCTGGATCAGTTCATCATTTGTAACAATATTAGACCGGTTTTTAAAGGTCCCTGGATAAAAGAATTAGAGGAAAATCAGATTAATCTAACGGATATTAGCGATACTTGTGAAGGCATTGATATTCTAATTGGAGCTGACGTTATGGGGAAAATGTTAACTGGCAAAAGAAAAGTCTTATCTTCAGGTCTTGTCGCTGTAGAAACTTTCTTAGGATGGACCTTAATGGGTAAGGTACCACAGGAAAAATCTTCGGAAGAAAACCTGGCGATAACAGTGCTGTCCTTATTTGTAAATGAAGCTGAAATCACAAATTTATGGAAATTAGATTCAATCGGAATCAATGATCCTGTTGAGAAAAAATCTAAGAACGAGATTGATCTACGGACCAAGGAGCATTTTCTAGAAACGGTAATAATTAATAAAGATGGTCGATATGAGGTTTGTTTACCATGGTCTGATGATAAGTCACCTTTGCCCGACAACTTGGATTTGGCGTGGAAAAGGCTCGACTACACTATCTCAAAACTTATAGCTATGAATATGTATGAGAAATATGAAAATATTCTTCTAAATTGGTTAGATGAAGACATAATAGAGGAAGTTCCTACCAACGAAATGAACTCTTATGGTAATTATTTACCTCACCGTGCAGTGATAAAACTAAGCAGCAGCACTACTCCAATTCGTCCGGTATTTGACGCTTCAGCGAGATTAGTAAATTATCCATCTTTGAATCAGTGCTTGGAATGTGGTCCTAATCTCATTGAGCTTATTCCAAATATTCTTCTTCGATTCAGAGAGGGACAGCTTGGCGTTATAGCTGACATCAGGAAAGCTTTTCTGCAAATTAGTGTTCGTAAAGAGGATAGAGACTTCCTTCGGTTTTTGTGGTGGGAAAATAAAGAAATTGAGAGTTTTTCGTCACACAAGAGTTGTTTTTTGGGTAAAATGTAGCCCTTTTCTTTTAGCTTCAGTAATTGAGTACCATATTCAAAAATGTGAAGTATTTGAAAAATCTTTGAAGAAAAGACTTTTGGAGAGTTTCTACATTGATAATGTCGTTACTAGTGTCGACAGTAAAGACCAATTAGATCGATTCATCGACAATTCTAAAACCTTGATGGCAAAAGGTGGTTTTGATCTTAGAGAATGGGACTGGTCTGGCGACTGTGAAACTAATTCAAAGGAAGAAACTCAGGTATTAGGTCTTATTTGGAATAAGAAATTAGACACTTTGAAAATTAACATGAAATGGTTGGATGACATTAATGTGGAAAAAGTAACTAAAAGGAGTATGTTATCTACAGTACATAAAGTATTTGATCCTTTTGGATTCACTGTACCAGTGATGCTTTGTCCAAAAATAATGCTACAAAAGGCATGGAAATTAGGTACAACTTGGGATGAAGAAATAACTGGTGAGCTTCGTAAAGAATTTCTACAGTGGTTTCAAGAACTTAAACATTTGTCTGACATACAGATTCCTAGGTGTGTTCAAGCATCTTCAAAAGATATAAGTAACTGCACTATTCATACGTTTGTTGATGGAAGCAAAGATGCATATGCTGCTATTACATTCCTTAGAATAGAAAATAATGGTCGAATCGAGCTATTTCTACTTGCAGCGAAATCTCGAGTGGCTCCTTTAAGAGGCACAACTATCCCAAGAATGGAACTTCTTGCGGCGGTGATTGGAGCGAGGCTAGCGAATTCAGTTGTTGAAGCTCTTGGTTGGAAAAATGTTACGATATATTACTGGAGTGATTCTACAACAGTGCTTGCATGGATATTACGAGAAGAAAATTGGTCTGTCTTCGTTAGGAACAGAGTCCAAGAGATAAGGAAGTTGAGTAATCCTACATCATGGAGACACATACCTGGTGATAAGAATCCGGCAGATTTACCTTCCAGAGGCTGCAAGGCAAAACATCTAGTATCCCTAAGATGGTGGGAGGGTCCACAATGGATAAAAAATGCTTTTGAATTTCAAAACATTATGGGTTCCTCCAACCATGATTGGAATGAAGAAGAGATTAGAAAGGAAATGTCTAAGACGACTTATATATTATCAAATAATGAAGCCTGTGGTGTTTCAAACTGGTACTACAGATATTTTCCGAACTATGATAGAATAGTTCGTCTTGTTGCATGGATCCTCCGCTTCAAGAACAATTGCAAAAATATAACTGAGAAGAAGCATGGTGAATTAACCGCTACAGAATTTCAGGAAGCAGAAATGAAGGTTTTATTTATGATACAGAATGAGTCTTTTCTCCCAGAAGAAGAAAAGAGATTAAAAACCCTACAAGTATTTAAAGACGATCTTGGCATCATCCGTTTGAAAACTAAAATTATTTATCGCAAGGACAGTGAAGATTTTCTTAAACCTATTGTTCTTCCTCTGAAGCATGAAGTGGTAAAGCGGTTAATCTATAATGCTCACGTTAAGAACTGTCATGCTGGAGTCCAGATACTATTGAATGCACTTAGAGAAAAGTACTGGATCCTAAATGGAAGAAAAGCGGTGAAACATGTGGTGGCCAATTGCATTACGTGTAAAAGATATAGCTCAAAGAACATAGAAGTTATAAGTCCCCCCCCCTTCCAGAAAATAGAGTAAAGGATGCTGCGGTGTTTCAGATAACTGGCGTTGATATGGCTGGACCTTTATTCCTTAAAGACAAGAAGAGCTGGGTTCTAATTTTTACTTGTGCAGTGTACAGAGCAGTTCATTTCGAGCTTGTTACTGCTGCATCGACTGATGTTTTTTTAATGGCCTTTAGGAAATTTGTTTCTCGCAGAGGAAGATGCACAACAATATACTGCGATAATGGCTCCAATTTTGTTGGAGCAGCCAACTATTTAAAACAACTGGATTGGAACCGTATCCAAAAATATGGAGCAATAAACTCTATTGACTGGAAGTTTAATCCTCCAACTGCTGCCTGGTGGGGCGGATGGTGGGAGAGATTAATTAGAATTTTAAAAGATCTTTTGAAGAAAGTGTTAGGACAGGCGCGTCTCAATTATGAGGAGATGATAACGGTTTTGGCAGACTGCGAGCGTGTAATCAACTCAAGACCTCTAACTTACATTTGCGAAGAGGAAGCTATAAAACCAATTTCTCCATCGATGTTCATACAAGATGTGCATGAATGCAATCTTCCTGATATAGATGGTGTAGAGCAAAATTCTGTGAGCAATAGATTCAAATACAGACAAGCAGTGCTTAAAGACTTAAGAAATCGTTTCAGATCTGAGTATTTGGGTGCTCTCATACAGCGGAGAAATAAAAAAATCAAGAAAATGTACAGTTACTGTTGGTGACATTGTTATGGTGGGAGCAGATAATAAAAAGAGACTTGTCTGGCCTTTAGGTCGTATCACAGAAATCATACCAGGTAAAGATGGACATGTACGACTTGTTCGAGTGCAAACTTCACAGCAGAATTTCCTGCGACCAATTCAAAGAATATATCCATTAGAGTTAACATCCTCTGATGACTTCTCCACTTCGATGACACAAGATGATTTGAATAAGTCAAATGACATCACCAAAACTTCTGACAGTACTTCTGGCAACGAGATGAAATTTAGTAGAGCCGGAAGAAGAATTAAATTGCCAGAGAGACTGAACTTGTAATTTATTTTGTTTTGATTGGACATTTTCACATTAATTTTCATTTTTATATTTAAATATTAATTGAAAATTTGTAAAACGTTGCCATTAATTGAATCTCTTAACTGTGTTTAACTAATAGTATTATATTTTGATTATTATTTATAATTAAAAGGTGGGAGGATGTTGAAAATGTATTAATATTTTATTTTATTTATTTGTTTATTTTAGAATGGCAACGTTATTTAAGAAATATTTTTTGCTGTCTCATTTTGTAGATGGCAACTTGTAGATTAATCCCAAGATGGAATAAACAAAATTTGAATTTTTTACCGATGGGATATCGTTTTTCTATTTTAATATAAAAAGCGAAAGAAAACGGTGTTTTTCTTAGGCAGCTTTAACATATATGTTCTTTAATTCATGTAATATGCTATACTAAAAGAAAAAAAAACATAAAGCAAATAGACCGCAGCTTCGCGCACTTTGTTTAATTGCTTAGTACAGTTAAGAGAATAGGCATTTTGTAACAGTATCTCTCCCTTTCAGTCGATTTTATCCGACATTCCATGCAGATCTTCAATTATAATGCAAAGATGACATTAAATTTTTTTTTAAATATTGCATTTTTGAATTACACATTACATACACTCAAAAATACAGAAATCTTCAATCAAAAAAATTCAGCATCTTCTCTATACATTTACTAGCCGCCTTGAGTAACCAACTGGTTCCCAAGGGTTAATGTCGCCAAATTTTTCGGTTAAATATTTTATATAACTTGATCTAAATGATTCCTTCTTTTAGTTTAATCATTGTTTTTCTTCTTTATTCTTTCTTTAAATTTTTATAGATATATAAATCATTATTTTGGAAGCATTACGACATTCTATTCATTTTATTATGTATTTGTTTTATTTTCTGTCATATTCTCTAAAGTTTTAACTTTAATTTGAAGCTCCTGTAAACTACAATTAATACAAAGTTTTTGAGTTGAAACCAAGCATTTTTTAAATATGAGTAAAGACAAAATTGATCAGAATTGAAATCTTATGTGTGCCAAAGAATATTCTATTTTAATAATTTATGCAATATGTCAAAAGATTAATTAGTAAAAAATTATCTTGTTCGTCATAAAATTCTGATTTTAAATTAACTTTCAAAAGGATTTTAATGACATTGGTAATAATATTTTGTTTCAGACAATAAAAGCAGTTCTAAAAATTATTTCTAAATTTTATACAGTTCAATGATCTGAAGGAAGTATATTCATTAAAATATGCTTGGCACTCTAATTTTTCAATCAAAGAATGTTTCAATCTTAGTGACTAAATTTGACTAGGTTATAAAGTTTTGAATATTGGGACAATTTTAGGGCAATCAACAATTTTATAATTTTAGACTAATTAGCCTTGTGGAAACTCCAGGCACCGATTCGCGTATCATCTTTGAGACGGTCATTGGATTGGTTTTAAATAGCGCTTTTACATTAGATAGTAATACTCAGTTTTTATCTCAAGAGAATGGATCTTTCTTTTTAATTAAAATATTAATATCTTAAAATATTGTATTAAATACGACTGATAGTGCAGAGGATCATAATTCATCAGAATATTTATTGACTCAAACTGCATAAAATAGATTCTTTACTTCATTTAAACAATTTTTTCTATTATATATATATATATATATATATATATATATATACTACTAACTATTTTTAAATGTTCACAGAAACCTTTTCCTTGCACTTAACTTTCTAGAAAATATTATGTTTCATGTTTATTTCATTTCTTGGAAACACATGCTTAAAATTACACTTTTCTAGGTTTAATTTGCAGTAAGAGCTGGTCCTTTAGCTTGAGTTTTTTTTTTTTTAACATCTAATTAAAATTTCTACAAATTCCCACTCAAATGAACATTTTTCACCTTCTAAAATCTATATGTACCAAGTTTAGAAGCTGTATCTCAAACTTTCTAGTTTAATGAACTAGAACATACACACATATATTCATCTTTATTATAAGTAAAGATATGAAAAAGTCACGCTCTATAAAATCTGTCATAGATCGGATTATTTGCTATGAAAATAATTACCAATACAGGATTCATTGAATATAACATACTGAAGAACATAAATTTATTTATCGATTCCTAAATATTTAAATTTCAAAATAATTTTTTAATTGATTAGAATTAGAAGAAGAAAAAAAAAAAATTTTTTTTTCTTGATGTTCATATTTCTTTTTTATGGATAATTCATTTTGCATATGTATGTTTTGTTATCTTTTTGCTGACTTATATTTAATATCAAAGCAAAATATTTATTTGGAAACGATTTAGACATAAAGTTTCTGACTTAGTATGTAGCTAAAAATGTTTCAGACTACTCACATACTAATATAATTTGCTTAAAGTCAGAGAATAGCCATAGTTCAAAATCAAACTATTCTGAAATCTAGCACCAATTACAATTTTCTGGCATTCCATTATTAAATTTAGGATCCTTAAGTATGTCATTAATACTAGAAGCAATGATGAAATACCGATTCTCAATATAATAAAATTTATATAACATAAAAAATTCATTTGAAATGCTTTCAGAGATTTAAGAAATTGCAAAGTGAATTTAAAAAGAAACTGTTATTAACAGATGTCAGTTTAGATTTTTTTTTTTCCCCCAAATAGCCTACATACGTTTTTGTATTCAGCGTCTGTGTCGTGTTAATCTTTAAAACGGCTTTGAACGGTTATAGCTGGAATCCTCGAATACTGCAGATGTTGTGCTGCCATCTATTGAACTCAAATAAAAATAAAAATTTATAGCAAAGGAGAAAATAAGTTTCTTTTAACAATTTTATTGTCCAAAGATATCTTTTTTGTTTAAAATGAGATAAATTATGTAAAAAGACTATAAAGTATTTTTTTAAAAAAATTTTCCTCGTGTAACTCTTTTTATAAAGAATGAAAAATGTTTCGCTTATATTTAAAAGTGTTTTCTGCATTATAAATGCTTAAATTGTTTCCATTTGGAAAAAAAAAAATTTTTTTTGACTACTCTAGAATTGAATGCATATAGAAAAATGAATGAGAAAATAATGAATAAATTAGTGATAGTAAAACAAAAAGATTTTATTTCAAATAATAAAAAAAAACCTATTTCGTATGAATCACTTCAAATCATCAAATTTTTCTTAATTATCTACCCTTACAGATTTCAATAAAATTAAAAAGAAAAAGAAACGAAAGCAAGGAAAAAATAATGAACATTTTTTGAAATATTTAAATTTAAATTTGCTTTTGACTCAATTGCAGATTCGAACATTGATTTATTTACAACTTCGTCGCGACTCTCAATATTTAATTTAATAAGTCCTGATTTAAATATCTTAATTCTTCTGATCTAAATATATTAAATAAAGAATTGCTTTCTCTTGGATAAAAAAAAATATTTTCAATGTATATTTTTTTATTGTTTCTAACCTTTTTTTTTTTTCACTTTTTCCTTCCTTTTCTGTGTTTTATTTTATTGTTACACTATAATATTATAAAAACGCTTTTAGGAAACAAAATATGCGTTAATATATGCAATTTGAGTTCACCGCTTAGATCACAAAACCTTTCAAGTTTTATTTTGATCGGCTTTTATTCGAATTTTGTGTTTAGTAACAGCAAAATAAAAGTGTATCTGTGAAGTAAAGTAAGAAATAAGGAAAAATATGTAGCACAACGGATTCATTCAAACTTAGACACAAGGAAAGCATTACTTTCCGATTCCCGCACCCACTTATGTAAGAGCATTGAACGAAATTATAATTCGGAACAATCTGAATGAAGACTGTGGCGCTATCTGTTGTTTAAATACAATAACAATTCAGAAGCAATACGATTTTGAGCAACTAGGTAAATTAAGAAACAAAATATTATATTATATTATATTATATTATATTATATTATATTATATTATATTATATTATATTATATTATATTATATTATATTATATTATATTGTATTATATTATATTATATTATATTATTATAGCCTTATTTGACAACTAATTGGCTCATGATATTTTCGGTCTTAATTTTAATTAAATCCTATGCACTACTTGATTGTCATTGTTCTATGAACAAAATATTTTTTAGCATCAAATTGCGATAGATACGTAAATTGTTTTATTTTAATAGTTTTACGTCTGCTCTGTTTATAGCATCCCAGAAATTCTTTAATGGAGTCATATCTCATGACATTACAGTCACATGAAAAATGTATCTACCGTAGTGTATACCGTATGTATAAAATGTATCTATCGTATGAGTATCATATGAATTTATTACAAACTACTGACTACTACTACAGACTACTGTAGTGTAGTTTGTAGTATGTGTATCATCTGAACTTCTTATTTAATTTTATCGCTTTATTTTCTTATTTCTCCTTTAATTCCTGTATTATAATTACATGATGCATGTTATTTGTATTGAATGAGTATTCCCAGCATCATGTCAGATGATAAGAAACACGTTATTTAGAAAAATAAAGAATGACCATATAATATTTCATCGCATACGATATATAACTTGATATCTTAAACACATTTGCTCATTGATATCATGAAAAATTTGGAAAGTGAAATAAGGTAGCAAAAATTCATAACGACATTCTCAAAGAATAAAAAAAATAAATAAATAAATAAAATAAACAACATTTTTATTCCTTAGCTTTCAACGGCGAATAAAATTTTAAAAGCTGCATAAAATACGGAATTTTATGCAGCTTTTGGTGATCTATTTGCCTTTTAAAAACCATTCGTATGATATAAATTTTGTTTTTAATCTGTGAATTGTTTTACACAAATGTTTCACATTTCTTTGTTGGGGGGGGGTGAACTCGCAAATTTTAAGAAACGAATCATGCGACGAATACACTTTTTGTTTTAAAGTATAAATTTATTTATGTAATTTTAAAAATATAGCTGCAGTATTACTCAATAAAATAAAATGCTTTATAGTAAATAATATTTAGCATTCTCACATCAAAAATATTCTTGATCAAATCATTCGTAACGGAATTTTTTTAATGTTTCGTATCAAAAATATTAAGGACATCAAGTTTAAGTTTCGCATCAAAAATATTAAGGACATCAAGTTTAAGTTTCGTATCAAAAATATTAAGGACATCAAGTTTAAGTATTGTACTACCTACCACGTATTTTTATTATTATCTATTTCCGTTTGAAAGTACATACAATTTTTGTGTTGGTTGGAGAAAAAAAAATATGGGTTCAAGCATGCAGAGAACTCGTTTTTAAAGCACTGAAATGATTAATAATCTACAGAAAAATAAGAATATTACATTCGGAAACTGGTACCCAAGTACTATAAATTATTTCAAAATCACATCTTGTATGTATTAATTTGCTCTTTTTCTTCTAAATATTTTTTTTTAAATGCCGAACTGAAGAATACTGCACTTTTTTACTTTCTTTTGAATGATTTGAAGATACGTTATCAGATCTTGATAGTTGGAAGTGTTTTTTTTTAAAGAATTTTATTTAAAAAAAACTTTCTTCTTCATTTTTTTAGATCTGCTAGAGCCCAACAAAATACAAAAAGCATAAAATTGAATTTTTTATTATATTAATACTTTTTTAATAAGTCGATTTAGCAAAGAAAACTAAGTTTCTTAATTCGGAATTCTATTTTCCATTTAGAAACAAAAAATTTGTCTAAATTATTAGAGATTTTCTTCCAGTAAGTAGCTATTTTAAATTAACTTTTACCTTTATAATTTGCCGTGTTTCATTTTCTTTTATCTTTGAATTACTCAAACAATTAAGCAAACATATAAAATGTCTCTGCTCTCCAATGAAAGTGCGCGTGAGCCATCACACATATTTCATATTAAACAGTTTCTTAACCAATTGTTTTGTTGTCAATTTTTTCTTCAAACATTACTGTTGAATATGTAGAATGTTTCAAAGACCTATTTTGCCATAACTTTTTAACTTATTCAGAAAATTGTCTTTAACTTATGTTTAAGCGCCATATTGTAAAAAGTTAATGGCATCTTTATATTTATGTTCTGTCACCATTTTTCGCTATTTTTCTATTCAGTGAACTGAACATTTCTAAATTCTATTTTCTTTCTTATTTTTAAATCCTTAACAGCAATAATTATCCTATTTTCTTGAATTTTTGTAATTATTATCTTTTGAAAATGAATGAGAATTAGAGCGACTGCCTTTCAATTTTTGCTGTCAGATTAGCCATATTCTCATATTCTAATTAGGATTCCAAGTTGTTGTTTTCTATTCCCTTAAATTAGAAACATTATTTGTCGTTTTCTCTGGTCTAAATAAAAAAAAATTGAATTTCTAAAAAGTCAAGGAAAAAATAATTTATTTATTTTGAAACGTGTGAAAACATAAAAGTTTTGATATTGAATTTTTATTGCATATTAAATCTAATAATAAAATATGGGGATACTTCATGATACTAAATACTAATTCAAAATTTTGAATGAAACTCTTTTCTCTGTCTTTTACCATATATGGAAACTGGTAAGGATTTTTTCATCGTTTTCTTTTCCTTACAATTTTCTCTGATTGACAAGTAATTATCAAACTTTCATACCTGTCAATAAACTTTTTCAAAAAACAAGAAAACGAAATCGTGTATGGCCACTTAATTTTTGATTTCCAATTAGGAAATGTGGTATTTGATGATACACAATTAAAAAAAAAATATCTATTTTCTAAGCTTAATTTTTTTTTTTTTTTCAAATTCGCCGTTGCTCAATTCGTTATTTGAAGAAAAGTGTTAATTGAGATGTTAAATGTTTACGTTGAGACTAGAATTCAACCTTTAGCTAACAGAATCCATGAATCATTTTACATTCTTTATCATCAGATCTCTATTCCATCGTCCGTAATCTAGCTTTTCAGATATATTTGAAGTTATCGAGTCTTTGTGCTATAATCCAAAATTCTTTATTCTATTCAATTATTTGACTCTTTCACTAACTCTACTATTTAATTTAACAGCATTATCTGTTTTTAAGATGTGTTATCATATTGATATAACTAAAAATTAAATTAATAAAATAACAATTTACATATTACATGTAATTTATGCAGTCAGTTACAACGTTCATTAATGAATTAATTTTAATTTAGAATTTAATAATATGGTGCTAATTTGATATATGAGAAATCAGTTAAAAAGTGAATAAAAAAGAAAAAATACACCACATTTTTCTCCCATTTATAAAACTTGGTAAAAAATGGAATAAACTAGTATATAAAAGAATGTTCTTGTGCAAAATTCATAGTATGTATATTTATTTCATTGCTCTTGCATGACCGAAGCATTGCATGACATTCCTTTAATATATAGTGCAATATTGTAAAAAAAAGTTGTGCAATATTTTTGTGCTGCTCGAGTTACATGAAATACAAAATACTGTTTTCAAAGCTCACGAATAAATGTTTTTTGATTATTCTTTTAGGAAACAAATAATTGTCAATACATATTATAAATAGTAAACATTTTGTTTAACTGGTTTTCAGGATATGACTAATATGAAACGTTGCCCCTAATAGCTATCGACAATGTCCATTTCAGACTGTGATAGAAGGATAAATGTTAAAATTTGGTGCACCTTTAAACGACAGCAACAGTCTTCTGCCAAAACTAATCACATATATGATGAATATCGACACAGTTACTCTTTTCAAAATATCATAAAATTAACATTTACTTGAATATTTTGTTTCATTTTTATCCAAAGCTCAGTTAATTCAAAATATTTCCATGCTTCTATTTTCAGGATAATTATTTAAGTCTTCAAGAAATAAGAGATAGTGAAATCGAAAATAGAGTGGAAAAAAAATCTGCTGCTGGATAGAAGGTGTAAAAAGCATAGTTATAAGGGTGTAGACTGCATTCAAATGGAATTTTCACATTAATCCACCCACAGAAAATTCGTTCAGAATTAGTGCATAACTTTTATTGCACTACACTATTATACCAGGTAATTACTGCGATAAAAGAAAAGCACATTCCGGCAATTTTAGGGATCACCAGTTTTGACTGTTTGGAACTTTTTCCTTTGGTGATGTTTTAAACCATGCCCTCCACTATGCTTCCTCCAAATACCATTCTTGTATACCTTTATAGGGGATATGAGATGCGCGAGGATAGAACCTGGGACCTTTTGGTTCGCAGTCCAGTAACATAACCAGGATACAAAAGCATATGCTCTTGCAGCGCAGTTGTTAACTGGCTTATATGCTATTCCCACAGATTCTCCCTCCAGTGAGTCGGAGGTGAGACGAACAATATGGCTGTCGAGTGGTGATGTGGTTAGCTGTTGTCTAATGGGCCTGTACCCAGTTGAGTAGTGCCAAGCGTTATGGCGAGCGTGTGTGACCAGGATACAAAAGCATATGTTCGTGTAGCGTAGTTGTTAACTGGCTTATATGCTATTCAACACACCTTCATTAGCCACAACCTAGAATAATATCCAAGAACATCAAAACAACTTCCGCCTCTGTATAATTGAATATGCTTCATGAGGTTAGTTAAACTATCTAATTAAATTTGGATCACCTTCTCGATTTTTAACATGTAAAAGATAACGTGAACACCAAACGTTTATAATTCTAATTAATACCTGCTAAAATCTGTTTCAAAAACGTTTCACAGAAAGAACATGAGATATGTTCTTTCTGTGAAACGTTTTTGCAGAATAGTACTTTTGGTATTACAGTTTAGATACTAGCTTTGTCTTTTCAGCATCTATACAAATTATGAATTCATTCCTGATTATACGTAATGTTGAAATGATGAGATGCATCAAGTAGAAGAGGAAAGAGCAGATGCTCATTTTATTGAAACAAATAATTCACAAAAACACAAACAATTCGTTCAGAATGTAGAGACGATGTAGGAATTAGGGTGAAAATGTTGCAGGCACTATACAAGATGATAACGGTGAGTAACGACGACAAACTATTCTTCAGCTGTCACTCTTCACTTCAAATGGAACAAGAAATGTTGCTGGCATTTCTTTGTATCTTCTGCAATTAAGATAATAAATATTAGAATTCAGAGAAAATCGTTTCATTACTCATTTTTAGTGTTGAAAATGTTAATACAGATTGCTATGTCACCAAATAAAAAATATACTAAAATTATTTCAGTAAAAAAAAAGCACTATTGCTATTAATTTTAACAAGGAGTAGATAATAATATTTAGAAGTATTATTTATTTTAGAAGTAAGTAGTACTCATTCTGAGTGCACTAATAAAAAAACCCGGCTATTTATTATAAAATGTTTAGTTATACTCTTAATTAAAAATATTTTAAAATATGATAAAATATTTATTAATTTTTCTAGAGAAAAATATAGCTTGCATAGTGAATAATTTTGAAATTATTCGAAAAAAATTTATACATTTTCAAAATTTATAAAAATTTATTTTAGGAACTGGCATTTGTTTTTTTCAAGTATACTCTGATAAGGAAATTATATTTTCTTTGATATGCAAAGACAAGTGTACTTCATTGCTCAACAGCTTTATCAAATAAATCTTGAATAAAATGATAATTTAAAAAGACAAATGTAAAAAATTGTTTCTTAAGATTGAAAGTAATTAAACGTAATTAGTTGGCATTTGAATGTGAAATGAAAATAACTCCTTTAAAGATATTGTCTGTACATTTGACTAATAAATACGACAAGAATTTAGTTACTCATAGATCATGAATATTTTCAAAATAAAAGAGTGAGACGTTAAAACAATATATATATATATATATATATATTAAACATGTTTCATATGTTTGCTTTTGTTTTATAGATCAGAACTATTTATTACCATGCAGTATCAAGCAGAAAATATTTCACAAAATGTATGAAACCGTTTATTACTGAACCGTATTTAATTTTCATATATTCTTTAGCCATTAAAAATCTATGTGATATCAAATAAAATGATAAAGAATACATAATCTCGATAGATTTACTTCAAATTTTGATACAACATCATTACTAAACTTTAAAAGATTCTTTAAAAAAACATATAAATTTAATTAATTATGAATATTTATCAATTTTTTGTGTTTGATAGATGAGTAAACAATTCTATGGAAATGTTGATTATTAAGAGGTATGTCCCATTCAATAATCTATAACACTCACTTAAAGAAGAAGTTGTTTTAGGCTGATGCCGCTGCAGCTGCAGCTGCTGCGGTTGCTGTTTGTGGTTGGGCTGTGCCTTGAGGAGCCTGTGGAGGTTTATCAGAACCTGCCTCACCAGTAGGGAATGGTGGGAAACTTCCATCACCTTCTTCATAGTCACCAAATTCTTCAGGATTTGGGTAACCGCCTGGTGGTGGGATCAATTCAATTTCGCAGATCTAGAAAGAAAAGTTTTAATTATATTGATGAACAAGGTAACGAGAAAAAAAATCCAGATTTGAAGATCTATATAATCCACACAGAGGTGGTAAATTTCATTCTATTAAACATTACAAGGCGAAAGTACCGTAAGTAGTAATCTATTTAAAAAGATTGATTTTTCATCTTTTTTTTTTTTTTTTTTTCAAGAAAATATTTTTATATGAGCTTTTTACATTTCTGATGTATTGATAATTCAGTTGCTTCCAAAGAACCTGTCTCAGCACATATCTTCATTCGCAAATAAGTATTTTAATAACTCTCAAGAAACCAATGTTAAACAGCATTTTTTTCTTTGAAGTTATAAAAGAATGAAATGCTCTTACCACAACTAACACTGAAGAATTCAAAATGAGAATAATTGCACCAAGCTCAAATGTAACTGTAAAAAGTTTGGATATTGAACATATCGTTTCGTCATTTCTTACTAGTCACATTGAAAATTTAAAAAGATGTTATTTTTAAAGTGACTGGTCTTTCAAAGTTCAAATATTTTTTCGTTTCTTAAATACAGTCTTTCAAAATTTGAGTATTTACTGTGATTATCATGGGTTATTAGACAGATTATGATCTCAAAATATTTTAGATGATTATAGAGTGAGACTTACAAATGCAAATGATAAAACAATGAAAATATTTACTGATATATTTACTGGATTTATATCTGGACTTCAATTGGGAAATCAAATGTGAAGTAAACGAAAAAGCATTTTTTTTTATTAGTGTGGAAAAATACTTACTTCAGCAATATGATAATCCATACAAGCTTGGTAAAGTTGGACTTGTTGAATATAACCATCAGGGAATCGTTTCTCCTATAAAAATGTATGAATGTCTGATTAGAATTTTTTAAAACTACCATCGAGATTAATATACAGCAGAACTTGACTAGTTCGAGAGTATTCAATTCGAATGTTTTCTCTTGTTATTTGAATTCCCTAATAATATTAAAATATTGTATATCATTAAAATTTATTTCGATTAATTAGAATATAAAACAAAAGTTTCTAAAGCATTTCTTTTATTTCATAATGAGTTTAGTTAATTAAATAACTCCGCATAATATCTCATTAGTTACGACTAGTGAATAATTTTTAAGATATTAATTCCTTCTAGTACTTTATTTCTGGGAAATGTATTCGCTAAATAGAAGAATAAAAATGTAACATTTTTTTTTTTTAATTTCTAACATGCAAAATGTGAATAATTTCATTTTGAAATTTAACTGGGTTTATGGTGTTTATTTATTAAACCAGAATTTTAAGTATAATTGTTATTGTCTTGATGATTAAATTTATTTAATGCTTATTTATCAAAAAGCTGTTAAATACTAAAAATAAATTCTACAATGACATTTTTATACTAATAACTTTTGCACTCCCTAAATTTGTTCATTTTTAAACGCAGTCTTTCTTAATTCGAATTTTTATTTTGATTCAGTCAGATTGGAGTTAGTTAAATTCTTCTGTATTTGAAAATGTCAACTTTTTCATACATTATAACATAAATAAAATAACTTTGTTATCTCTAAACACATAATTAGTTTCCTTTATTTCAGTTTCATAACATTGCAAAGTTTTGTTCTATAATTTTATTTTTACTATTCATTATTATTTTAAAAAATCATTATAGAAAATATACGAGATAGAATTTAAGTTAGAACTGACAGTTTAATTTCACTAAAATATATTGAATTTATTAATTTATTAATTTAAACCCAAGATTAAAATAAGCTTTTAATCATTGGGAATTTTTTTCAATGAAAATTTAAATTCAAAATAATAAATCAATGATTCCATAAATAAATATAAATTTATATATATACCTTGCCACTCGAAAATATAATATATTCCCAGCAGGGTTCTGCATATTATTATATTTCTAAAATCTTATTGTTCTCTTCTCATAACATATTTCGTTACTAGTAAATGTCAGTAAACAACTTACTTTCCTATCCCTTTTGACAAAACATTAACAAATTTTTTTTATAATATATCATTGTTTATCTACTGAAGTGCATTATTTATGGACATTTTAGCAGATTGTTCTGAACTTACGGCTTCATCTTTGCATTCTTCGTGTCTCTGAGTGATGCTTTTTTCAACCTGAAAAAGAACATAGGATTGAACGAAATTTATGAAAGCGCAAGAAAATCAGAAACAATGAAAACACTCACAAGCATTTATTTAATCTTTTTATAACTACAATATGATTCGCTTTTATTTTCTTTTGTGATGTAAGCCATTGCTTGAAAGTGAGTTAAGCAACGAAATCATTTTGCAGGAATTCACATAGAAACTTTCATATTTCAAACATTATTTATGTAATATAGAAATTATTTATTAATCCTTAAATAGAGATTTCAGTAAGCGGGATAAAGTGATAAATATGAATATTTATAGATATTTTCCTGTTTAACTTACCGTTATAATGATTTAGATTCGTAAAAGCTTGTGATTCAACAATTAGAAAATCGGAATTTGATTTGTAATATAGAATTTATAAACCACATAATTCTATGTGTGGTTTATAAATTCTATATTCTAAATCTATAGCATTCCTTAAAAGAAAAGAATTATTTTTAAAATACATTAAATATTTCCTTTAATTCAAGTTAATTCATCTTACCTCAGCTTCTAATTTCTTGGACTGAATTTCGGACTTGGCTCGCTCAAACTTGTAGGTTCCATTAGGATTGAACTAAAATCACACAAAAATAGAATAGAATGTAAAATTTTGCAATTAATGTATTTTGTATTCTTATTGAAACATTAAAACTGTATAGAGTGGGAAAACATGAATTCAAAGAGTTTTAAAAACAGGCCAAAAGCAAAAACGTTAATACTTTCATTTCTTCACCGAATCGGAAAAAAGAAAGGTAAAAAAATAATGAAAATATATTTTAAAATATAATGTAATTGTTTCTTTCTATCATGAAACAACAAAAGTTCCAATATAAATATCATTTAACAAAACTTTTATCCTGTCGACATAAATGATTATTAAAATAAGAATACCTAATATTACTCAATCACTGTGAATAAAATACTGTATATTGGCAATTAACGAATGATAAACTGTCTTTTTTAAAATTACATTTTATGATAAATTGTCTAATTTAAAATTAGCCCTGTCAAATATTTAACAACATGAGATTAATTTTTGTAAATTTGCAAATAAGGGTGTCAATTTGTAGCATTTATATGAAACAATATTAGGTGTAAAATTAATTCTTTTTACTAAGATTTATTTTAAATAACTTACCCATCCTTCAGTTTTCAAAGCACAAGTAGTGACGACTTCTCTGTGTTCATCAATTTGTTTCTGAAATTGGGAGTATTGATATGATATAATAAAGTTAATAATGCATTATAAGAATTAACGTAAAATAAAAATTTTCTAGGGTAGCAGCATGTAAGAATTTAATAGAAAAATGAAATTCAGTTAGAAAATATTGATTTTTTTTATCAAAAATTTTCTTTCAAAGTCAATCAATTTCTGATCAGCATTCAGAATATATTATGAATCAAGCGAATATAATAAATAATCAACATGACAGAGAAAATTCTCAATTTTTAATTACTTATAATTAAATTTAATTAATCTTTTAAACAATAAATGCCTATGAACTTAAAATATACGCCCTTTAGATAATATTTTTATAGGACTAAAAATATAATTTCATTCTTTTGTATTTTTGTATTTTGTTATTATTATTCTTTGCATTTTTGGTTTGGTATTTAAAGCAATAAAAAAAATTTAATAAAATATATAGAACTGAAAATATTTAATGCTCTTTATAATTTGTAGATAAATATATCTAAAAAAGACTAAATTTCAATTTTAAAATGGATCCACGTTAGAATATGAATGTAAAGACAACCGTATGACTATTGTTTGAAATAAAATAAAATGTATTTTAGTTATAAGAAGTAAATCAAAACAAATTGAATCCTAGGCAAGTCATCTAAAAATAAATAGTTTTATATTAATATATAAAATGAATTTTCTCTAAATTCTTTTTAATATTTAGCTAAATAGAAAAAAACTATTTCAGATAATTTGAAATTGAAAATCTTTACTCACATGATCGGTAAGACTTTCAACTGCTGGAGGTGGATTTTCATTCAAACACTTCTCAATGACAACTCTTTTCTGTTCCTATAAAAATATGCAGAACTTAATATTATGTTTCATTTCCAGTAAGAATTTAAATAAAAGAATGATTAATTTTATATGCCATAATACAAGATTTAAGAAAATTTGTATGAAAGTAAAGAATGCTCTTTGCAATCAAAAGTAATTAAATTTTGAATTATATATAATAAAATATTTTGATTTATAAAAAAATATTTTAGACAGAATAATTTCAATTTTACAAAAAATTGTAAATATTCAAAAAAAAAAAGATATAATTACCTTATCTGCTTCGGTGGGTTTCAGCTGAGGGCATTTACCCCAGTCAATTTGCTAAAAAAGAGTAATAAAAAATAAATAAGATTACAAAAATCGAAATTTAAAACTCTTGTGGCAAACATATTCATTGATTAAATTTCGATAAGAAGTTTGAAAACAGAAGGATTTCAATTTATAAATAATATTATTTTATCCATCTCAGTTTATATATAATCAAATTTACGTGTAAAATAACATTTCATTTGATATCAGTCATTTGAGAATTCCTTTATATGTATATTATTTTTTTTTTATTTAAGCCTTTCTGTTCTTTCCCAAACATGAAAGAATTGTGAATTTTAAATTATTCTTCTGATAATCTATTAGAAATGTTTCTCTTTTTTATGTGGAACTTTGTAGACGTAGACAATATAGTTCTGATTTAATAGCCAGTTTGTCTATGATCACTTGAGACAACAATAGATTTTTGCATATCTAGATTCATTTATGGAAACAAATGATGTCTAAAGATTATCTCAATATTTCAATTGAAACTGGGTTCTAAGTTATGATGCCTCAGCTAAAATTTAAACAATAAATAATTTATGCATCATCTTATTCTCAAACGAATTGTGCATACAAAAAATTAATGATTGAATTTGCTTTTATTTATTTAAAATTATTGCTTTTCAAAAGAGCATTTATTTGTTTTAACCAAAAATATATTTAAAAAAATAAATAAAAATAATACATTCTCGTAGTATTGATTCAAATAATCAAATTGTGCTCACAGAGCTCAAACATTTCTACTTTAATTTTTAAAATTCCGTTTCTTTAGACTACTCTTTTCTTTGAGCTAATTTTAACCTTTTTTGGAATAAAATCGAGGAAGCACGAAAGGGAAATGAAAAGAAAGCTCATTCATTCTGAAAGCGGAACAAAAAGTGACTTTTTTACTTTCTTTTCCAGACCTGCTTAGTGTCTCAAAGAGACTAAAAAAAACTTCCTCAGCCATTAGAAAATCAATCGTAATTATTGTGTTTGTTTTCACTGTTCTGCAAGGGCAGCCTTAAGGAAAATTGAATTGGGAAAAAAAGCGATACTGTCTAGCCAACGGTGTGGGTCAGTAGGGTAACATCTGTTCCATCGTTCCAAATTCGATGTACCTGCTAAGGATGGGCCGGCGAACCCGGAAAATTTTTTATCAAGGTCAACCACACCTGTTAGAGGGCACCTGTGTTAAAAGTTTATTGCATAACTTACATAATAGTTTCTTCTAGTTATTACTTCTTGTATACAGCCGACCACCCCGCCACCACTGAACAAAGCAGTATCATCAGGATTTGTTGTGGCCGACTTCTAGTTATTACTGCCGAATTACTTCCTGCTGTTTCTTTTTACATTTATAGAGAGTTGTGTTAACAATCAGTTCTATAATTGAAATGTTCTTCTGATAATATAGATTATATCCGGGCAGTTTTAAAAAAATGATTTTTAAATTAATTGCAATTTAATGGGTATCTACATAAGAAAGTGTCTAATGTATTTTTTTTTTTTGTATTAGTTATAAGTAAAAATCAATTAGCATCAATTTTTCGCATTGACGGAGGTTTTTTTAATTTTTTTTAAAATTTTCTATAATTGAATAAATTCTATAATTGAAATGTTCTTCTGATAATATAGATTATATCCGGGCAGTTTTAAAAAAATGATTTTTAAATTAATTGCAATTTAATGGGTATCTACATAAGAAAGTGTCTAATGTATTTTTTTTTTTTTGTATTAGTTATAAGTAAAAATCAATTAGCATCAATTTTTCGCATTGACGGAGGTTTTTTTAATTTTTTTTAAAATTTTTCATTTAAAGAAAGATGTATTAAATTTTAAATTATATTTTTGCAAATTATTAATTTTTTCCAGCTCTTTTATATACTTAGATTTTGATTTTATTAAGGAAATATCCGTTATCTATAAACTACATATTCTTTTGAAAAACTAATTATTTTGAGTAAAATTTTCTATCTAAAAATTTTAATTCATTCTGAAAGGATATAAAGTAAACAATGTTATTGACAAACCCAGAATTATATATCCCTTATTTAAAAATTAAATTGATAATATACTATATCGTATGCTTTTTAACTGACATAAATTAATCAGAGAAGTAAATATTCTCTTAAACGATTGATGGCTTTCAGTCAAATTGTAATTTGTTCTTTACGAATTTAATAACCAAGAATTTAAGACTCATTTCCAAAGAATAGCGAAATAACACAATACTTGATAGCAAATGAAGCATCAGAAAAAGTATGCAGCACAAAAAGATAAATGATGAAGAATGAATTCTGTGTTATAAAGAAAATTGTAACGAAATTTTTACTGAAATAAATTCAATTATATGTTCATACGAAAGAGTCATAAAATTTATTTTGACGATGCAAACACTTATTTATTTATTTAAACACGTGATTAATTACGAAAAAACTATTAGCATTTTTTTCTAAATTTATTGCTATAAATTGTTTTTATATCTGCTGAAGAACTGCAGTCAGAATCGCTTGATTTCCTATGAAATCACCATGAAAAACGTCAGTAAAAAAGAAAAAGTAAAAAAAAGGAAGGAAAACAAATTTGAGCTGTACCCTTATTCATGCTTCCATCAGCCTGCTGGAAAAGCGATATCCGCTCATAGTTGAGAAAGGAACAAGATTCGCTCGACCGTTTCGAATTTATTTTTGGAATTCTTTTTTTACAAAAACTAGAAATTTAGAATAAAAGATTTGATTTTTTTCCAAAAAGAACAGGAAATAATTAAAAGATATTATACTCTTGGATCCAAAAGAGATAAAGAACAGACAAACAGCTTGATTGTACCGCTGGTGCCAGTTGAAAGTGCGGTCAGTGCCATTATCGTTGACCTACATGTTGTATAGAAACTAAATGTCGTTAACCATACAACGATAACAAAAGAAGAGAAGGTCTAACATCCATGTTACAATAGAAAATGTGGGAAATCGCCAATTTTGGTCTTCCTCCTGCTTATTTTTTTCCCTTTTATTTTTCAATGACTTAATTTTACTAGATAAAAAGAATACATTTTCCTATCTGTAACAACACACGAAAATCTAATCTGACGATGAACAGGAAAACATGAAGAACAAATGTTGTTCCTATCTAAACTATTGTTCTTCGCCAGAGATTACAAAAACGGATATAAAATCATATACTCTGATAGGTATCTCTATTATTTTGTCTCAACCTTGAGTTCAGAAGAACGATTATGATATTCAGTGTTTTTGTAGAACTCAGCGAAATGATTCTAAGCGCATAAAAAAGAAACCTCTAAAGGAATATTTTTATATTAATAATTTTATTTATAAACTAAGCACTACATACAGGGTGTCCCAAAAAAATGTATACACACTTTAAATAATTGTAAATTTGGGATTTATTATAATTCGAATAATTTTCAACATGTAAAAGATTCTACAAATATCATTCTATTGTCTTGTTATCGCATGTTCTCAAACTGATGTCCGCTCTGCTCCAGACACTGCTGACAATACGAAGCGATGGAATAACACACATGATGGAACAATTCCCTTGGGATATTCGTACATTCATGTTCAATGGTTGCCCTCAATTGAACAACTGTTGCAGGTTTATGGACGTCCTGAACAGTTCCATCAGCTTCAAACTTATCTCTAATTCGAGTGATGGTAACTCGTGTAGGTGGTTCTTTGTTAAACTCCCTCTTAAATTATCTTTGCACTTCTACTGCATTTTCATACTTCCAGTAGCATTTTAGAATAAATTTCCTTCCTTCAAATTCAAGTCTGTCTGCCATTACTCGGTTCAATGGGTTCAGTCAGTAAAGAAAGAAGAAATAACTTAGTTAGCAGCTGCTAAAATGTGTATACATTTTTTTGGGACACCCTGTATATTTCAAAGAAAAATATTCGGTAGTAGGGGTATTTCAGAATGCATGGGAAATAGAAGCAATGTAAAAATTTGGCGACGTTTTACTAATATCAACCATGTTACTATATATAAACGTACTTAAGTATTTAAATGGGTTATTTATTTTGGATAAAATGAAATCATAATATATTTGGCGATTTATGTGGAAAAAAATTGAAAAAAGTAAAGCATTAAAACATTTACTATTCTTTCTTAAATTAATTATTATCAATACAATAAGCTTAAATTACAACAAATACTAATCTGTTAAATTAGATATCAATTTACATGAAATATACAAACATTACAAAAATAATTATTGTTCTCAATTTACAATGCAAAGAATAATAATTTTCCTCAGGTGATATTAATTGTTTACATTTATATATGATTAGTTGCATTGATTATTGATTACAGTATTATGAATGCCTGCTTTAACTTTTCCTTTCCAGCTGCGCATTGAATTGTGGAACAATATTAACTTTTATGATTTAAACAATATCAAATTTTATGAGATGTCTCAATTGTAAAATTAAACTTAACATACCATCCGAAGCAAAACAATAAACAGAATATTTCTATAAGACATTAAAAAAATTCAAAAGAATTTAGTCAGTAATAAAAATAATATAAAATAATCAGTAATAAAATATTCATTCATTCCTGTTAGAAAGTGAGTAATTGACATAGTTCTATCACATACTCTTGTGATTTATAATAAATGCATGTTTTTAAACAAATACATTCCAGAGTTCTAATTAAATGAATAGTCGTACGTTTTTCAGTTAGTATGTCATACTCAACATAAATAAAATGAAGTGTCACGTTCTAACAGCTTCCTAAGAGGACATATTGTTTTTCAAACAATAATTTCAAAAAAAATATACCATAATATGGTTTTGCTCTTTAAGCAAGAGAAGGTAATATTCTTAAAGACCCATTGTTAGTTCTATTGAATTTTACGAAACAATGCTTCGAGAGAATAGTGATAGAGAATTCATTGCTATAATATCTCCATATTCTTTTTCAAATGCTATGTTGAAGTTATGCGCCGCAATAAATTTTCATCGAAGTCTGGCGAAATGGAATTTTCCTTCCGATGCCAACTCACACAAAATGCAATGTTTGATTTTCGAATTTTATGGAAATGTTTTATGATAAGTCTCCTTCTCAGAAAATACATCCAAGAAATCACTTCAACTGACAGAAAAAATAAGCCTAAATGCATTTAAAAGTAAAAAATTATTATGTGAAGGATTTCTTTTTATTATATTCAATCACTGATATTGTTGAAAAAAGATTTAAGGAATTTTAGATAAAGGTTTTAATTTCAGTTTCTGCAGTGGTCTCATTGATTGAATATTATTTAATGGAGCTTAGTTAAAATAAATAAAAAATAATTTACATTAAATCGTAATTTCCATTAAATTAATATATATTTATATAAGATTATTAAAATCTTGTAGATAAATAACAAAAAAATAAACAACAGTTTTAAATATTTTATTCATAATCTAGAAGTTTCAATATTTATGCTACTATTCTTTTTGATCCTTATTTTACTTTCTTTAAATTTTAATAATTTAAAGAAAAGTTCTGCTTTATTTGATGTAATATAAAAATTAAATATAAAATAAATGGATTAAAATATATATAATGTTTTCAAGATAATTATAATTTGTCGAATATGCTGTAAATGATCGTAATTCAGTAAATCGATTTAATATAAAAATTAATTTTGCAGCCGATTATTTTCTCCATTCACTTAAATAGGAATAACTATAATTTTAAATTTAGTCTTTTATATTAAATAATTAGTTCGAATAAAGTCGATATATTCTGATAATTATTTTTTCAAATTTGTGATATCATTTTGATCTTATCTGTAATATGAATAAAATTTTCCATTTAATATGAAAAATCAAAAGCAGGATGTAAAATATTGACTTTACATGTCTGAAGAATTTTTCAAACTAATATTACACTATACAAATCGTATTTTAATCTTTTTTAAATGTACTATTTTCCAATTCATTTGGATGATTAAGCTTAAATAAGCCGTCATCGTCCTATTTCTCGGTTGAGCATGTAAGGAATATCACTTTTACTATTTGTTTTATTCTGTGGGTTACTTTAAACTGGGCCAAGAGACTTTAGTAAGGTCTTCGCTTTCTATTCAAATTTGCCTATTTGAGGGTAGAAGAACCGGATTTTGCCATCTCATTGGGTTGGAAAAACGTTTTTGGGGACATTCCCCTCCCGTGCATTTATTAGAACGGCCGAATTCTTAAATTTCGCCCTACTTTTTATCTAACGTCCCCACCAACGTACCATCTTCAAGGTCTTCAGTGTTCTCATTACATGTCTTGCAAAAGATTAGGCACGATTGAATAATTTTTCAGTAATATTTAAATTCGGTCATTGACTGTGTGAAAAACATCAAAACGTTTCATAAAGAGTGGGTTGTTCCGGTTGCCAAAGCTTTAAAAGTAGCCTGATGTTGTTTAACCTTAATAATAATTAAACATTTAAATTTGTAAATTTAAGTAACACTAGTTTTAATCAGCATTGAAATGAAAATGAGACTTTCTTTTCTCTTAATTGGGAATGTTTTTATCAATTAATGACTACTTTAATATGAAACTTATTTAGATTCTCTGATGAATTCAAGCGAAATTTAATACAAATGATGTAGTATATGTCACATGCGTTTCAATCATCTAAGCGTTATTCAGCGTATATATTTAAATTTTGATTTTTTATTTTAAATTTTGATTTAAAAAAGATTTTTGTCAAATGAAAGTTTGAAGTTTAGTGATGCTTCAGGTATCAAAGATTAATTTCTCTCTATATGTGCTGATTCGAGTAATTTCTAAATCACATCTATTAGATTAATGATTCATTATAAGGACTCGTATTTAGTTGAAAATTCACAAGTAACGGCTTTCAGAAAAGCGTAAATAATGACAATTTTTAAGCGAAAAGCAGGAGAAGATGCTATATAAATTATCATCCATTTAGATTTAATTTAAATTATCTCATTCTCTGTATTTCAATATGTATAGAAGCTTTTACAGATTCTAGAGATAAAAAGTACTTGCCATTTTGGAACTTGGCATACAAATTACCTAACTTTTTACATATTTTAAATGATTTAAGATAAAAGAAACAATGCCACTAAGTAGACAATAATTACGTGAAGAAAAGATAACCACTTATTGCTACATATTCAAAAAGGTTTGAGATATTCCCAATTATTTATTCCAATCATTCTTCTAAAATGAGTAGGATGCGGTTTGAATTGCAATCTAACTTAAAATAACCCTAAAATATGTGAACTAGATAATGCATCTCGTGTTCAAATAGTTTGAAAAATAAATTTCCCTAAAATTATTTGAAATCCTTTTTAAAATTAATAAATAATTTAGAATTTTTTTGCATTTATATTAAGGCCATTAAAAAATTTAAAAAATATTGAAGAAAAAAAAAGAGTTATGATAATAAGAATTTCGCACAAGAATGAGTAGATTCAAATTCTATTTCCAACTTATTCTTACAGAAATTTCCAGAAACGCGAGTTTCAAAAGTGGTTTATGGCATTTCATTCATTTATTACGGATAAAAATAAATCGCTGCACTTTTAAAATGCCATAATCAACCATTCATCAAAAGTCTGTCTATTTGTGATTTGGAATTAGATAAAAGTAAACACGCTATTTTCCACGTTCAGTTGATGTCTCAATTAGAGCGTAGGTGAATGGCCATTGAACTTAATCGGTGACATCGGTTCTCTCATTGTCGGCTCACGACGACGTGCTTCAGTGCCTGTCCTTGTTTTCTCCCTCCTACTGTCAACTGAACTGTGGATTTTCTCCGTTAGAGTTGCTGATGAATAACCTATTCTTCCCAGTTCTTCTGTTTAATATATATCTTTTAGCACATGTGAGAATAGGTGGAAAAAGTTATCGGATGTTCCATGAACAGATAAACTTCTTCTGATGACTATCTGGTAGAATATATTTTCTTTTACTTTTTTTTCAAAACAAAATTTATCTGATGACAACTTTTTGGATGGGAGGGGATTTTTTTAATTGAAATGAGGTAAAACTAGTATAAGAATTTTTCAGAGAATTTTTTTTATGTTGATCCTAAGAAGCTTTATGAAAAATTATCAAGTGAAGGGATGGGAAAATGATTAAAAAAAGGAGAATTAATAAAAAAAAAGATATTCCATTTAATAAATAATTATTTGTAAATAAATGTTCGAGGGGAAAGCATCTGTAATACATTTTTATAAATTTCAAATAAAAGAGTTTTTCAATACAAAACAGTAGGCATTTAATCATAAAAAATACAAGAAAACTTAATCTTAGATAAAGTTACATTCAAATATGATTGTACATTCATCTATTACAAGTGAATCAATTTAAATTAAGAGCTGTGCAAAGTATAGTTTTCAACATATCCATTACGAATTTAAATCTTTATTTTAAGCTCTAAAAAAGTAAGGATCTTTCATTTCTGAGAATAATCTAAAATAAATGAAAAAGGATTCATTTCACTCAATAAAATTTCTGATTATATGATTTTTTAAAAATTATATTGTAGTTTCCTATTTTATTCCGGTTATTATTATAATTGATTCAGAAACGAATATTATAATGAAAATTATTAATAAATTATACTTTTTATGATTAAACAAATATATTTAACTGTTATCCAAAAACAGCATTGTTTAGAATTTATTTTATTTTATAATAATAATTTGTTTTATATAAAGAAAAAATTTAACAAATTAAACATTGTTATCTATTATTCTCACAATCACCATTCAATTGTATTTCTCAAATGACAAAAAAAAAAAAAATGCTTTCTAAAGCACGTTTTAGGCATTTATTGCATATAATTTAAAAAAAAAATATTTTTACATATTGAAGATTCAATCTATTCTTGAATTTCCAATTAATTAATATTGTTGAAAATCAAATAAATGACAGTAGTAATAGATGCATTGTTTTTTTAATTTAATAATTTATTACAATTATTTCATCTACCAAAAAATTTATAATTAATTTTTTTATCTTGGTTAAACATATTAACATTCATTGATATGCCTTTCTAAAATTCCTGAAAATATAATTAAATATTTTATTTTATTTTATTTAGTTTTGAAATATTACCGATTGGGTGATATTTAAGATATTTTTTAAACTGAATATTCATCCATACATTTCATAAGTTAACAAGAATAAAGGCTTCAGAATAAAGAAAAGCATTTAAAATGACAGTTTGATGTCATAAAAATCCCTATCTCTCAACCTTAATAGCATAGTTAGATTCGAAGTAAATGAAAAGTTTCAATTTAAACGAATTCAATACCTAAATAACATTATGTTATTCCTATAAATATGAAAAATGTTTTGAACTTTCTATGCGATATGAACAACAACAATTAGTATCCATGCACAATATTTAAGTTACATCAGAGCAGTATATTTGAGAAAAATGATCTAACTTACTGGTGCTGGATAATCAACCTGAGGTTCGAGGGGAGCCTCTGATACTGTTGGTTGACTAGTGGTCGGTGGGGCAGCCAAAGCACCTCCAATGCAGAAAACGAGTACTACGGAGAACATCATGTCTAACGCCGTTCTACTTTTCCTTCCAAATGCTCCTGCGAATGAAACTGTTCTCCTCTGAGGGATAGCGGTTCTCTTTTATATACCTTTGCTCCAGCCAATGATGGTAGCCGTGAATGCAGGCCAATGATTTTGACAATTTCCCCTAATTACGGGCCGGGTGTGTACAAACGTAAATCACCTGTTTCGAGACTATTGCGGTGTTGGCCAATGCCACCTCCAACGCGTAACTTGAAGATTCTCCCCACTTTTAATGTTCTGAATTTTGAGTATTCGGGGCTTGAGCGTACGTGAAGCTACGCGTGCTATGTGCTACCAGACGAACGCTCGCTTGTTTGTTTTGCTATACATATTAATTCGAAATTATTCCTTTCAAAGTGTGTGTGTGTGTTTTCTTTCTTTGTTGTATTTGTTTTATATAAAAACTCGATTTATATTCTTGGAAAGGGATGCGCTGTTGCTGAGGGTTGCTTCCGGGAATTAAATATTTATCTTTTTGTTTACTAATTATTTGAAGGTGACTCTACTCATTTAATTATTTTAAGTAGATTACAATCCAGGAATTTAAGCTTATTTTTATTTCGGAAATTATCACATTAAAAAGTTTTTTTTTTTTTTTTTTTTGTAATTGATAGTAAATTTGGAATATTTCGGGAATAAAGCGACAGTTCGGAACTTTAAAAAACTCTTTTTTTCCTTTCAATAGCATGTTTGTTATTAACTTTGTAAACAGATTAGTGAAATCATCTTGTGTGGAAAATATATTTTCCTTCTGATGCAGGTTTTAAGAGAAATTTATTAGGTGAATAAGTTTATTAGAATCTCTTCGCGCCATCTTAATCGAAATTTTAATATTATTAAGATACAGATTTTTTTAAAATTTTACTTTCTTTCGAAAATTGAGATAATTAAATGTTTTTTTTTAAATTTATATTGAGATTTTCGTCCAATACGTTCCAATTTATTGTTGTTCTAATTTATACGTTGTTCCAATTTATACATTCCTATAAAATATGATGTACAATTAACATTTTAAAAATAGGGTAAATATACATCAGTTAATTTCAATTTATCACTACTTTTTAGTACACATTTTATTGTGATATATAATTGTGTAAGCAAATATATCGAATTAAATCAATAGTGTAGTAAAACCTTTTTAAAGTTCAATTACTCAATATTCTGTACTGGACCTTTAATTAAATACAGCGTTCGCACTTGTGGATTTTCCAACATATGATGTAAAATTATTTAGATGATAAAGACAAAAATTACTAAATAATTTTAATTATTTATAATTGATTACATAACCGATATTTCCATTTTTGCATTATATATAATTAAACCTGAATAAAATTTAAAAAAAATTCTTTCTGAAATCAAACTTTGATTCTATAAATCGATATTTCAAGGCGAATTTAATATCGAAATTTAGCATACAATTAAATTATTAATATTTACTATCATTAATAAAAATTGTAATATTAAGTTGCATGCATGTAATGAAATTTCTTTCTTAGCAAGGTTCAACATAAATGTCAAAATAATAACAATAAATGAAAAGTAATGTTATAAAATCATTTGCTGCGTCAAATGAAAAAACCTGGCTTAAACGAAAAAAGCTAGATACTGCACAAAAGCAAAAACACATCTTATATTTATATTTGAAGCACATATTTAAATTTTTATTTCTTCTTTATTGACTCTATTAGAAGTCATTCAAGTGAACCTTTCTTTAGATGCGGAAAGATACACGGTATTCTGAAAGGAAGAGGCGTAAGCCATCACGAATTTCTTCATGACTAACTTATACATCGCCATATTGATGAGTTGCACAAGTAGAAAAGTAAATAATTTTCGAATAGTTCCATAACAAACCCATACAGAAGTCTCAAATGAAATGTTTTGCGACGTGAGTACAAAGTACTCCGACGTGACTGAAAGCTTCCGTTTTGTGATTTATTTGCAATAGATAGCATTCTCAGAAGTAAAATATCAAAAAGCGTTTCCTGGCTCTGAAATAAGTGATCATCATTTTCAAACTTTAGACTGCATTTTTTGAGTTCGTGATCCGCCAGTTTCAAGTCTGTTAAAATATTTACACCAAAGATTGAAATGAAAGTATAACTAGTTGATAAACTAAATGTTAAGTACAAGCGAAAAAAAAAGTCAATGATGGAATCCTTCTTATTTAAATCAATTAGCAATAACAACATTTTTTTCTAATTTTATGGAATATTTTATATTATTCGCCAAGTACAAATTGATATGTATAAATTATCACTCTCTCGAACATAATAACGGCACAAAAAAGAGATGATGAAGATTTATTAATTGTATATTTAATGAATAAAGATTTTTAATTATAGATAGTAATTTAAAGTTACTGTTTAAACGAAGAAGGATTTTGTACTAATATGTCTCTAAAGATAATATATATACATTTTAATTTGACAAATAACCACCTTAATATATCCAACTTATCCGTAATATCCACCTTAGTAACTTAATTTAGAAAAAAAATAATCACAATATATTTCAGAAATGGAGTTATAGGTATTGGTCAAAATTTCCCTTCACGTTTCTGAACCAATTTTAATTCCCCCAAGCTTATTTCCGTTTTCGTCAAGCGATGCAGCTAAGTGGTTTTTTGTTTGTTTGCTTGTTTGTGGAGAGGAGGCAATATTTCTAAAAATAAAGATCTCGATAAACGATCATTGATTTTCTGTATTCTAATTATTTATAATTTTCTCTGTGGGAAGGAAAAATGAAATTATGATTACTTATAATCATATAATTGTGATAAAAATATTATAATTTAAAATGCCACTCTACAAAAAAGATTTTATTGTCTGTAGTGTTATTTTTTTAAATGAGAAAAAGCTGCAATAATCAAATTTTAAATTTCATAGCTTCTTGATAAACTATAGATCGTACAAATTTTTTTTTTAAATGTAAAAAAAACAACTGATTTATTTGATAATTTCTATTTTTTTGTATTCAATAAAGGAAGCAATATTAACTAAATTATATCTCAATTTCTAATCATAATTTTTAATTAAAAATAACTACTTGATTAATTATCACGGAACCTTCAATATAACCTGCTGTCTAATTTCATGGTATATATGTTCAAAATTTAAATAAAAAAAAACTTATTTAATAGTTTAAATTTCTATGATGTATAAGCTATTTATGCATTCCTCTGTTTTATTTTTGTAGTTAAAAATAATGCACATAATTGTACTTGGCTTTATTAATTTCTTGTTACTAATCTTTAAAAGAATTTATACATTTTAGTAGAAATACATTTATACATTTAGTGTAGTTTTGTTTTCAAGTTATTTATATTATTAGGTACATTCGTTACGAACTTTTCATAACATTTCTTTTTTAAAAAAAGTGTAATTCTTTTATTTTTTTAAGACCATATAAAAAATTGCATTTTAAAGATTATTTATTTCAAAAGACTTGTAATTTTATTTGTAACTCTGTTATACTAAGTTTTATATAATATTAACAACTGGCTGCTATACAAGCGGCCCCGCCTGCGCTTATTTGTTCTATATATATGTAAGAAAAACAAAATACGTATAATTTTACGTTCTACAGATTTTTTAATTCTTAACCCCTAAAACTGCAATTTGTTTTCTGCTCAAGCAGACAATTTTATTTTCTTAATTTCAAAAAAAGTAACTGATATAAAAACTTGCAAATTTTTTCCCATAAAAACATTGCTTCATAAATAAAACTTTCACTAAAAAGAATCAACTATCAGTAACTTCTGGCGAATGCAGCTCATCATTGTCAGATTCCTCTAGTTAGTTCATGACGATCTGAACTCGGATTTCAGTTTAGATGTTAAGAAGTTTTAGAGTCCTCAAACTGAATTTGAATATCAATTAACAGTATTTTAAAGTCACTTACTGCGCTAGTATATTAAAATAAAAGCAACAATATAGAAATAAAAGCAAAAGTAAAAATGTGAGGAAAAAAATTCTTAAACATCGGGAAAAGAGCGCGAATGAGAAATGCAAACAAACAATAAAATAGAAAATTTAATATTTCAATAAGATAAGATATTGTTATAAATTGTGTTTAAATTACCTTTGAAAAATTGATTGAAATTAGAGAAATAGTCGCACAGAAATGAAAAGCTAATTTTTGAAATTTCACGACGGTATAGAAATAATTTGTGTACGGTGATATATTCCGACGTTATGACGGTAAAATGTCATTCAAAATTGTTCTATGCAATTTTTTTATAACAGTTATTCTTTCTAAGTGATAAAGAACATGTGTACCATTTTTTTTATTCTGTCAAAGGATATGGGTTTGCATAAGATTCAAACAAAGAAACGGATATTCAATTAAAATATATAGATTTCGAAAATATTTGTCTTATTATCAAATCGTCTCGAAATTTGTTGAGTAAATTATCTATTGTCTAAATTTTCAGTACAATTCAGTATTTTATTCTTTATTGCATATTTTTATTTATATATAAGGATTGGTAAATAAACAATTAAATGAGCACTTTTAGATTATCTATTTTGTGTCTCAGAACAGAGCTTAAATCGTATTTTAGATTTCGTAATATTCTAATCAGGAAATTACATTCTCAAATTATTATTATTATTCATTTCTTGATTTATTAAAGAAAATACGAATTTTTTTTAATGTTCGTATGATTTTATATCGACATTTCTAAAATTAGATATATCTACATTATATAAAAATGAACGTTTATGTTTTAATAGAAGGGCGACTATATTTCAAACAGAAAAAGGATACTGACAGAAAAATGTTTAGTTTTGTAAATCTCCTTGTAAACGAAACTGAAATGTAATATTTCCATATTTTTTATTAAAAAAAATAATACTTTTTTCATATTTACATGAAATATTAATACTTCTAAACTAACACAATTCTAGATTTTTCAGACGAAAGAAAGATGTATTATATAAAAACTGTGATAATGCTAATGCTGAAGTGCAGACTGCATATCAGCCGTTACGTGGTTTCTTTTGATTCCTGAGTTATTCATTTGTTCTTCACTGTTCCCTGAACAATTGGCTCTTAAAATATTGTTTTTCTTAATTGTTTTGGTTCTGCTTTTGGTGGAGATACAGAAAATAAATTGCTTCGCTTTACATCTCACCAGAGGTACGAATAAGCGTAACAGAATAGCTCCTTCCTTCCTCTGAGAAAATGTTAGCATTAAATTATAATAAAACTCGGAGGGAATGGATTATTTTAACCCTGCTGTTGTAACGGGTGAGAAACTGCGGCTAAGGCCGAATAAATTCTTACGTAATAGCTATAACAATGTGTTGCATACCACTTAACATTTTTTAAAAAGAAACAAACAATTTTATCGCACTGCAGCTCTTTTTATTGGTATTTATGGATAAAATATTTTGTATTTTATGTACTCTTAATGATAAATAAAAACGTTTGCTGCATTTCAGAGAAATCTGATCACGATAGCAAACTGTAATGTTTTCTGTAAAGTTTGCCACATTCACCTTTGATTAATATTCTTATGTTGTTACTTTATTGGTGATTATTCATTATCTAAGACAAAAAATAAAAAAAAAAATTAATACTTCACATAGTTTTTAAAATTTTATGATTTCAATAGTTTCCTTTTTTTTTTAGTTTAATTTTTTCAAAAGTTTTGCATTTACAATTATACCAATAAAATAATCATTCTTAGTTTAATTTTTTCATAAGTTTTGCTTTTAGAATTGCACTAATAAAATAGTCAGTGAATAGGAAGTAAATAAACAGTTGTTATGATTCAGTATAAAATGCAAACATTCCTTAAACTAAATCTTTAATAAATAATTTAATTATTAATTTAATTTTTCGATCACATTTTTTTTAATTTTTCGATAAGTGTTATGTAAATATTTGTAATTAAGTAAAAGATAAAAAGGAAAAAATAATCAGAAAGTTCGATTGTTATTTTTAGGAATAAAATGTATTGACTGAAAATACAAATTGAATTAAAAAATATTGTAAGAATCCAATTGTAAATTGTAAGAATCCAAATATTCTGAAATTTTAATATGACTAAAAATATTCTTTAGCTCTGCGTTTAAAAGGTCATAAATGTAATGAACTTTAAATAGTTCGTATATCATAAATCTTATGAAAGTTATAAAGTTTTTGATAGAGCATATACAGTGAAAGTCGAAACACCCCATTCTATTTATAGAGCAAACATTTATAGCGGATTTTAATTTTTTTTAAAGTAACTTTAAATGGCATTTTTGTATTATTTTTTTCAGAAAACCGAATATGTTTCATTTGAAAACTTTTAGTTAAGATAGAAAGGATTCGAGTCAAATTAATGTAGCAAACAAATCGGGTTTAGATTGAAATGAAGGAAAGTTATTAAATCTTATCTTTTTACATGCTCTGATCATTTTCTTGCCATTTCCTGGAAAAACAGTTAATTATCGTTTTAAGAAAAGGAAGAACTCGAGGTTTAAAAATCTTACAGGTTAACACCTTTTGATATCAAAAGATTAGAAAATGAATGAAGGATGTGTGATTTGAAGTTATTGAGAAAGTTTTTCGGTAGATATATATGTTCTTGTTATGCAACTGCATGATCATTGAAACATTCTATATGGCTATAATTCATTGCAGTTCCAAACTGATCATGATGATATAGAATATAAACATATAAAGGATAAATAAATAAAAAATAAAACATCATGTTTTGTTGATAATTTTAGTATTTGTAAAACTTTTTAATTAATTATATTTTAATCATTCAAAAAAATTCTATTGCATAATATTTTTAATTAAAATTCTTAAATGATTTCTCATTCAGATATTACTAAGAGTTCTTATTGCATAATATTTTTGTTTTGAATTTCTTGATTTTTAATCAAATTTCTGTATTAAAGCAAATATTGTTTGCTTCTTAATTTGTAATTGAATTTAAGTGAATTCAAAATGAAATTCCTTCGTATATTAGAATGAAAATCATCTAATATAAAAATAATCTTTCCATTTCATTGAGCTACTATGTATTATTTCAGCAAATGTATTGATTAATATATTTAATAATCATTTTAGTATTTTAAAAATTAACAAAATAAGTATTTTGTATTAATGTTTTGAATAATTGTAAACGAATACAGTTTATTTAAATTATTGATAGTCATTTGATAGATTCTGTAAAAAAAATCAAGATCAAAATATAAATATTTTGTTCTTGATTAGCAAATTAAGCTAAATTAAGTTACACCCAATGCCCTTAATCAAATACATAAAAGAAAAATCAGATTTTCCTTAAGTAAATCAATCCTTTGTATTCTTTCAAAAAAAATACATCAAAATCATTCCTTGCATAATTATTTTTACATTTCATTTCATTTCATTTTATAATTAAAATATTGATATAATAAATGTCTGATCAATAAATCCACAACAACTGAATGCTTAATAAGTTCTCAACTTAGTATATTAAGTGATGAGCAAGTATTTAAATAAAATTATACATTTGAATTTAGAAAAATCTGTAGCATTTTTATCGAGAAAAATATTAATAACTAGCGTCCTCTTATACTGCAATTTTCATTTGAGAACATTTGTTTGAATAATTCGGGGAATTAAATGGCTAAATGTTCTATTTTGAATGCTGACATAGGGCTAATATGATATAAACATTATCATTTTAAACAACTTATCTTTATTTCCATATATGCCAGCAATAAAACAATTTTATGCCTATGAATTAATTTCAAGTCTACGCTGAAGCATGCAAAGGACCTAGAGCATGCGATCATCCGATACTGAAGTAGACATTTCACAGCAACTGAACATGAGAAACCGGGAAAGAAATCGCTGGCATCATAGCTGATTATTTAAAAAGCAATACTCAGAATAAATTATGTTAAAGATAGAAGTCAATTTTATAACAATTATTCTAGAAAAAATGTAACCGTGGCTAAATTAAAATATTTTTTAATGCTTATATACATTGTAAAGTTTCGATTATTTAAGAAATATATTGAATATTTTGATTGATATCATATATTTTGAGTAATATCATGACATTCTTAAAATAATCTTTTATAAATTTACATACATTTTAAAATATTTAGAGTAATTTAGTTTGAAAATTTTCTTTCGGATAAATCTGGGGGGGAGGGAGTTTCAGAAAGTGATTTGAACACTAAAAGAGAAAAGAATACAAATCTCGTTTAAAACATATTGTTTGCTCTTTTTTCTAAAAAATATCACCAGTTGAACATTTAAATAAATTTCGGCATAATTTCGATAATAAAATCGCGGATAAAAGTTTTATTTCAAATAAAAATTACATAAACCCCCAAGCCTCCCGAAGCTCTCAAATCAAAACTTTCATATTTTAAAAATGATCTGTTTGTTAAATCAAATACAGTAAGTACTTTACTTTTACTCAGAAACTTCTCTATTTTTGTGTGAAATTTAAAGAAAAAAATTCAAATTCAAATAACGTGCAGGATATCGTGACTGTCTGATTCATATATGGTATATTGTAATTAAAAGAAGAAAACCACCATATATGGAGTCTTGTGAAAACATTTGTTCGATATTTTTTTAATCTTTTTTTATTTACTTTCATTTATAGAAATTTTCTGAAGAATTCTGATATTTTTTGGAAGCAGCTATTGGCTCATTTTAATAAATATGAAAGAAATTATAACTAAACTATACATTTTTAACATTTAGTATCAACTTTCATTCTCGACACCATTTTATATTCAGCATGATATTGAAAAATGTACTTCTTTTAGCAGGTGAAAAAAATCATTCATAAATTCTATTAAATAAGCATATAAGCATTGCAAGTCAAAATTATTAATGAAATCTCAGAAGTCTTAAAACTTGTTTCACATCTTATTTATATATACAAACGTTTTTTTTTTTTACTGACAAATTTGATCCCAAAAAGGTGTAGTAGCATGTGCTTTATATTCTCATTTATATTCCTCCCGGATATTACGAGATAGACATTTTAAGATAAGTAAGTAGGTTTAAAGACATTTCAAATGAGAAGGTTATCCACGGAAAAAAATGGTTTGGTAGAGGTGAGAGTGATATGGGACCTAAATAACAAGAAAAAACGAAAGTTCTAAATAATCTTAAAAGTTTGCATTGCAGTGTACTACATTCCAGAAGTTTCCATTGAACTAACAAGAAAAATTTAACTCGTTTTCATCCATAAATGGGGAAAAAGCTTAGAAAAAAATGTTAAAAAGAATAAATTATCATAAAATGTAGCTTTCTGTAAATTTTTATGATTCAAAAACTTATACAAAATGATAAACGAATCAAACAGAAGGAAAAATTCTAATGAGTTCGGTCAATTTCTTTTATTGTTTTATTTTAATATTGGCATATAAAATGCAGTTACTATTTTCGCAAATATTCAGAAGTAATTTATCAACTTTGATTGCAGTAAAGATTTCTTTTAAGCTGCAGAGATTTTTTTTTTTGTTGAAAATTTATCTCTCATCATCCAAGCATGAAATTTTTCTTTTTATCTGAATTTTTCTGGTAATCAAATGATAAAAAGTAGATCATTTTTCGATCGAGAAATCAGTATTTTTTTAACTAAAATATTTGTAAAAATTTCATTAAATAAAGATATTTATTTTGTTTCTTTTCAAATATTATTTGAAACATTAATGATGTCTAAGTAAAAATAGCTAATTTCTAACCAAATTTTACTTTTCAAGTATTTTTAAAACGCATTATATAAAAATCATTTCATAAAAAAACTGTTATAACTCATTTATTTGCTTCTTTTCTTCGTAACTGTCACAAATTTATATAAATTCTTCTGTAAAAATTTAATTTTTTTTCCTTTCAATTAAAAAAAAAGGTTTGTATTTTACTTTCTTATTAGACTAATTATTTTTTCTTCTTGTTATATTAGAAGTTATTCTTTGATTATAGTTATGGAAATTAATTGTCTGTGCTCATGATATCATACATTGTTTCGCTTGGCTATTTCAACAGTTGCATTTAAAATTGAATTTCATTCTTCTTTTGGATCTAATATCTTTCCTGTATTTGTTTAATGCCTATTTTATTAGAGAAGTTAAATTTCTTCTCTATTGAAGTTTTTATTTACTGAAAATAAAATTGATTGAATAAACAGATAAATATAGGCATCAATAGAAAAGCAACGATAAATTCTAAATTTTTATAAGAATAATATTAAAAAAAAAACTACATATTTCAGAAAACATAAATTCTCAATTTTACATACTGTAGAATATATTAAAAATTTTAAAACTATTTGAAATCTTCCTTTTCTATTATCTTAGAATTAATTTTCGGAACATGGTTATCCATTACTATCATATAATTATTTAATTTATAGTAAAAAATATAATTAAATATGAAATTAAGCTACATTGTTTTAGAATATTTAAATTTGAAATTCGAAAGGCGTAATTTATTTTAAACTTGTTCCATATTGCATAGAGGAAACTGCTTCATGTTTTTTTTAAATACTATGGTGAAGGTATCATCCTATCGTATTTTAGATTGTTTCTATGATTTATGACTGAGTGCATTACCCACAAAACTTACAAAGAAATGCTGACCTGATATGAATCACCCAGCTATAAAGACCAATCGCGCAGGTCCGACAGCTCGTCCTAAACTTCCTGTAAAATATCGTCATTATGGTGCCGCTCATGCAGTAAGTTCTCTGCCGGCATCATCATTTTGAAATGAATGCTGAGGTCATTCATTTCATTTGTTGACAGAGAATCAAATCTCAGACACAATAAACTTCAATTAGACATAAAGCAACTTCATAACAAGAATCATAAAATACGATGCAAAAATGACGCATTTCTTTTATACTATCACACCAGAGTTCTTATTGCAAAATATTTTTAAATAACTACAAAATATGCTTTCTAACGTAGAAATTCCAAATTCAGGGATCTGGAAACAATGAAAAACATTCCTATTTTATTTACGCCGTATTTTAATTTTAACACATTCTTTTTTTGTGATTTTATAAATATTTTCCCTTTATTTTTAAAAAAGAAGCAGTGCAGAACATAAACATGATGAACAATCATTATTTTATTTTAAAAAAGGGACAATAAAGATAACGAATAGATACCTTTTAGAAATGGTTTAGCTTTGATAACTGATTTATTTCCATATTATTCAATACTAGCCGCCTTTGGCGACCGGCCGGTTCGCCAATCTTAATGTTCGTTAAAATTTTAATAATTAAATATTTTATGCAATTTCTACTTTAATAGCTTCTTCATTAAAATATTTTAAAACTTCAAATTTTGATTATCATATAATTCATTCATAATATTATAAAGGCCTTCAGTCATAACGTAATATGTATCTCTCTCATTTTCTGTTAGCACCCGTAGAATTTATGCTTTAAATTAAAGTGGAAAGAATTTATCTTCAATTAATATATTAATATTTTTTACTGAAACAAAGCATTTTTTTTTATAATCTGATTACTGAAAATAGAGTCACTCAGCATTTAAACTTTATGGGCACTAAAGAATATCTTTTTTAATTTATGTAATATCTCAAGAGTTGGTCAACAAAATTTTCTTAGATTCATTATGAGCAGATCGATTAATTAACAATGTTTAAATTTAAATCCATCAAACACTAAGAAAATAAAACGAATCGTTTAAAATAAACGGTTGAAAACGGTAGAATTTATGCTTTAAATTAAAGTGGAAAGAATTTATCTTCAATTAATATAATAATATTTTTTACTGAAACAAAGCAGTTTTTTATAATCTGATTACTGAAAATAGAGTCACTCAGCGTTTAAACTTTATGGGCACTAAAGAATATCTTTTTTAATTTATGTAATATCTCAAGAGTTGGTCAACAAAATTTTCTTAGATTCATTATGAGCAGATCGATTCATTAACAATGTTTAAATTTAAATGCATCAAACACTAAGAAAATAAAACGAATCGTTTAAAATAAACGGTTGAAAACAGGTTTTAAAAAAACTACTTAAAAAACGATGTACTTAAAACTATAAGCATATACAAAAAATATATAACTAACATAAATACAATTTACTTACAAAAGCATGCAACTAACCCAAAAATAATTTAAATCATCCATTGATAACGTTGTCATGGCAACAATCAGAACAGAATGCGCATGCGTGAATTTTCTTCGCCGGTTACGTAACGCAAATACGTGACTTTTTTTCTACGCCAGTTGGGGTAACGCTATGTGGATTAGAAATTTTTAATTTCCTTT
Source organism: Argiope bruennichi (assembly GCF_947563725.1). Lineage (NCBI taxonomy): Eukaryota > Metazoa > Arthropoda > Arachnida > Araneae > Araneidae > Argiope > Argiope bruennichi. Next base: position 85,581,036 of record NC_079152.1, read on the forward strand.
ATTCTGTTTTATTTTAATTCAAAAGTACTTCAGAATGAATCTGAAAGATCGATTCATTAACAATGTTTAATTTTAAATGCATCAAACATTAAGAAATAATCCGCCGAAAAATTTTAACCCTAGCCTCATTACTGTTGGGAGAAAAAAAAACTGAAGCCTTTTTCGTTTGGCGGTGGGGAAAATGGAAGATTTTTTTGGCGGGAAAGTTGGCGGTGGGGAAAATGGAAGATTTTTTTGGCGGGAAAGTTAGTTTTTAATTAATAATTAAAATTCTAATTAAAAATTCGAAAAAAGGAACCCCAGGTGCACATTCCCAACCTCCAAGGTATACATGTACCAAATTTGGTATCTGTATGTCAAACGGTCTGGTCTGTAGAGCGCCAACACACACACACACACACACACACACACATTGAGCTTTATTATAAGTATAGATAGATAATCCAATTTTTTTATAATTTATGTTCCCTTCACGAAATAATTTCATATTTTGGTAGAAAGCAATTCCAAGTCAAAATATTATTTTACCATTTCCATTTTCATTTCATCTTATAATTGATACATTGCTTATATTTATATATTAGTATTTTCATTATTTAAATGATAAACTCTTATAGAAAAAGTCACAAATTCTTATAATAAAGAAATTTTCTCAAAACTTCTTTTTCTGCTTTTCTTCTGAATGTTTTTTTATAACATTTAACAGTAATTTTTCATCCTTTTTGATATTGCTTTTCCATTTCCATTATACTTTGAAAAAATTATTTTACCTTGTTCTCGTTGAATGCAAATACATCTTGAATTAAAGGAAAATTAATTCAAATCTGTGTGGGAATGGAGGTAATGAATTTTCAAACTCATAATTTACTCTTATATTTTCAAATTCGGAAATATTTCTTTTGCAATAGATCGGGTTTGAATCTGTTTGGTTTCCAAGAAAATTAATTATTGCTAGTGTACAAGATTTTATCGCTTTTCTCTCAATTCTTTCCTCGATTTCAGCTAAAAATTTCTTTCTTCATTTTTCTTTTTAATTTCTTTTCTTGCATATATCCACTCCTTCAACCTTGCTTCGGAAAAACTCAAAAATTGTTCACAGAAACATTCTTTTTTTTTTTAACAAAACCTTATAAAACTGTTTATAAGACCCAACTTAATACCAGGTGGTGGAAAAAACAACCTTGTTTAAATGAAAAGAAATTTACCGTTGAATACTTTTTGGCGCCAGTTTTCAGTACTTTCCTTTTTCTGTTGTTCTTTATATAATGTTCTTTTCTATTATGGTTGTCACATTTAAAAAAAATGCGGGAATTTCGTGTAATCACTCTGTAAAAATAACATATCGCCTTCAAATTATCGTAAGCTGCCCATTTATATCCTGAATACAAAATGTTATTCATAATTTCATTTTTATAGCATTGAATAATCTAACAAAGATTTAGATGAAGAGTAGAAAAAAACTTTTAGAAAATAAAAAGAGAATAATGGAGAAGGAAGAAAGGTCAAATATGCAATAATAAACTTAATCTAGTTTAACTTGTTTTCTCTGTCTTGAAAGTTGTGCTTAACAGACAATTTATCAATTGAAAAGAAAATCCTAAATAAAAGAAGGTTTAGTATTTTTTTTATAGAACTACTACAAACAAATTATTATTTAAAATCTATAATATGTTTAATAGTTCGTACAAATTATACTACATTGCTCTTAAATATATAAAAATTTTTAACTTTAAACCATTACAAACTGTGAAGAACTGTATGGGAAGTAATAGTCTATTATAAAAATTAAATTATTTAGTTTCTTTGTTCATAGAAATTATAATTATATTAATTTCGAACAAAGATAAATCTGATTCCATGAGAAAATGTTCGTAATAAAGCAGCAAATCAGCGAGAGAATTATGACTATTATTAAATGAGAAATAAAATACATTTCCGTATAAATTATGAAGAGTGCATTGAAAATATTTTTTATAAAATATATTCAAATATTTTATAAAAATTTTGAATATATTTTCAAATTTTTTATAAAATATACTAAGAAATATTTACGTTTTTTTTTATTTCATCAAAACTTTTGATACTCTTCTTTTACCCTATATATATTTTTTCTCTGTCCCTAAGCATTTTGACTTAATTTTATTACTTTACATTAATTTAATGACTCTGACAGTACGAAAAAAAAATATTTTATTCAAAACTAAGATGAATGTTCACGAATTATTAAAAAAATAAATAATAATAAAGACCTAAACACACTATTTAAAAAAAAATATCGATAAAATAATTTCCAGAATAAAACATCAAATTTCTTAACTGAATTCAAATATAGAAAATAAGCAATTTCTTTTCGCGTCTTATTATGCCGAAGTTTAAATAAGCTGCTATTCATATATTTGCCTTTTATTGAATTTTTTTTTTTTTTTTTGCTTCAAAACTATTTGAATCTTACATAATAACAAATATATAAGTTTTGATGGATTTCCCTAGTAACTCCATCAAAATTTATATATTTAATTCTTTTTTTAGCAAGCAAGTCTTTGTGCTATATCGAAATACGTGCAGATTTGAGACAGAAAAAAGAAAATTTATTGCCTGACATTGGTTGAGTTGGTAAATAGCAAGCTATTATCGTTTTCACATGAAAAAATACGAGTATTGTTGCCTTGTTCAAATATAATTCAAAATTATGTGTCATATTTAATCGAGGTGAAGAATTCAAAATGATAAAGAAAAGTCTAAGCTCTAAAACGTGATATTTATTTTGGGTGACATGATGTATAAATATGTATGAATGAGTTTCAAAAGTGAAACGAGGTAGGACGATTTCTTTGTCTATTAAAGTCTGTCGCGCGTGATCATAACGGAATAGTTTTAAAAAAATCTGATGATAAGTTAAAATAAAACAGATGCATTTTATGAATTAAAAATAATATTTGAAAATAGTATTGATTTATCAGACAAAACTTTAAGATCTGCAACCTTGGCTAGTCGTCGCTTCTCTTGGAAATGTATGGGCTTTTTTTTTTTCTATTCGTGCTTGAGCTGAAGGTAATATCATTGTTCTCATAATGGTTACGTAGTCTGCATGGATTCTGCAGACAGAGAAATGAAAAATGGTTTAGCTTTAAAAAGAATATACAAATTCAAAAAGGTCTGACTAGATTTAATCTATAAATTTGTATAAAACTGATTTTGAAGCAACACATTTTCGGTGTAATGAAAGAGTCACGGTTAGAAAGAAAAAAATGAAACCAAAAATTGATAGACAGGGAATTGAAAAAAAAATCACAATGAATATATCTTAACGGCTACGGGCGTGATTAAAGTTATTGTAACATTCCCCGTTTCCCAGTAGTGATAAGACATTTACAGCCAGCTGTGTCGTCGCTGTTACTTACTAAACTCCTCGAGACAGCCAGATGGTGGAATCTTTTCACTTGAGTGGTCTCGCATCTGTTCATTAGCGACTACAGTGAAAGACCACATGCGGAATTCCTCGTCCAAGAGGTATTGATAGTACCTTCAAAGAGAAAGGGATGTCCAAACATCTGAAGGCTAGATGTTTCTCTTTGTGAAAGGACCTTCCCATGACCTATTGGCGCCGCTGAGACAGCATATTGCTGAACCCCGATTGGCCGAAAGAGAGCTCAAATGACCAATGTAAATTAAGAGGCGAAGATTATCGCCGACATAAGGCGCGGAGATTTTTTTTTAGGAGAAGAGAGGAAACGAATTGCAGGCGGACTGTTGGACTACGCCCACGAGTTCGGAGTTCGAGAACCAACTGAGTTTCAAGAAAGCCTTCGACTTTGACTGTTGTACCTCCTACTACAGGCGTAAATAACTATTTATTTATCCAAGATTAGAACAAGTTGTTCTTTGTATGTATAGGGCTGTAATATAAAGAATTGTCGAGAAATTCTGCTTCGTTATTTGATCAGTCTAGATCAAGTCATTACACCATTCTTAGCATTCATGAAATCACATTTCCTTTGGTACATCAACCTTTATTATGCTCATAATTTGTACAAAAGATCTTTTTGTTTTGAACAATATTTCCAGATTAAGGTTTCCAACACTGGGTTTAATGAAATAAAAGTTTTATGGTTCAGGGAAATCTATAATATAGCGGTCCTTTTTTCTCCTAGAACCTAGAATTATGCGAATACTAAACGTTTTATTTGCAAAGGGTCATATTCTGCAATGAACTGATTCGGTTTGTAATACAGTGACATTTAAATAGGTTCATTTTGGATCGAAAAGAAAGGTTTCCATCTAATTTTCGAAAAATATTGTTACATTTGAATAGGATTTCGGTCTGTCTTGGTGAAATTCAACAATACATAATGATATTTTTCTTAAGAAAAGATTTAGGGAGTGGTCATGATCAATGGAGGATTTAGGTACTTTATGCAATCCTAGATAATACACATTATGAGACCTTTCTTTTATTAAAACTGGTCAATTTAATTTCCCATTTCAGCACATTTTTAGTACATATTGTCTTATTTTGAGTTAATTTTTTAAATTTATTAATTTTGTGAAAATATATTTGTGTTTGCTTATTTTAGCCCGTCCTTCATATTTGTACACAGTGCTGCATAAAGAAGAAAAATAAAAATTAGACAATCCAATTTAGACAATTTGGCGTTCTTTATCAGCTCAAAAAATAGATCTATGGAAAAAAAAACTGCTTTCGCATTTAAATCGAACACATTACGGTTATAATCAGTTGAAAAATTACAGGGACCAATCAGGAAAAATTATTGTAAAAAAGAAAGGGCTTTTTTGTAGGGAAATGCAACAAATACTATTAATGCGATTTAAATTGCAATTTTATTAAGAATGGAAACTTTTAATACAATTATCCATTTTTATTAAAATAGTAGATATTATTTCTTCATTGCTATAGTGATCGATCGTACGAATAGTTAATTTTTTATGATGATGTAGTGTCCACGTTACCACGGAAAGGGGGCGCAATAGCTTCTGACGGTAAAGACCCCTGAGCACACGAGGGTAGAAGTCCGACTTCTAGCTCATATGAAGATGGAACTCACGCATTCGCTTGCACAACCCCTTTTTACAGGAGGACTCATGCACACACCTCACAGATAGAACACAGATGAAGAACAACCATGCCCGAACCGGGATTCTAACCCGGGACGCCCAGATCACGGGGAAGATGCGCTTCCCCTATGCAAGGACGCCGGGTGGGGGGGGGTAAGTTTTTATTTATATAAATTTATATATATTTTTAAAATGCGATTTGTTACATTTAAAATTGTCTTCCTATCTATCGTAAGAAAGTCAGATATTTTCTAGCATTCGATAAAAATTGGATGCATTTATGTAATCAGTTCACTATTTTAAATTTTACCCAAGAATGTGTAGTTTCCTATGATAATTACAAAGCACTTTAATTTGCTGTATAACATTGTACATAACAAGAAGAAATCTTGGGGGGGGAATGCAAAGTTAGAATTTTCCCCTAAGGGTTTAATGAAAACAGCCATATTGCAAAGTTTTCATATTGGAGTAAGTTTATAATAACTATATAATTATATAACTATATACTTATATAACTACGCTTAATTATGAAAAAAATGAAAACTTTCTTCAAAATCTTAATTTAAAAACTAGTTAATTTGTAATACAAAAAAAATTGTAATCCAAGATCATTATTTTTTAAAATTCTCTTCTATCATCTTAAAATACAAAAAAAGACACGAATTTTTTCTGTTGATATGAAGTTTTATTGCCAAATGGTTTTGTTAAAACTTTATGATTCAAAGAACATATATTAAGAAATTTCACAGAAATTGTTTAATTAATCTTAGTGTTAACCAGAAAACGAAAAGAGTTTCCTCACTTTCCACTAAAAGGTAAACATTTCACAGCAATGTCCTCTGGCATTTTATTCAGGATGAAACTACAGTAAATAAGTTATTGCTTAATTTAAGCAGAAATCTGTTTCGAAGAGAAGAGGAACATTTTTATTACAACTTTGCTCAGAATCAAATCGAGATGGAAAAATTTTAATCAAATTTCTAGGAAAAGAAAAAAAAACAATAATAATAAAAACTGAATTTAAAAATAATAATAATGAATTAATAAAAAATAGTTCCTAAAAGACTACAGATTATTTTATTTCATTTATTTATTTTTAACTTAAAATCCAAAACAACCTGTTTTTACTAATTCCTGAAATGAAAATAAAGCGTATCTTCGTTTTTTCTTAGCTGAAAAATTACTGCTTTAAAAAATACTGAAATTATTCGTCATGAGTTTTTTGAAAACTATAGAATTCTAACAAGATGTTATAGCCTATAAGATAAACTTTGATAATTTAAAATCATATTTTTAATAAGATTAACTTTTAAAATCGTATTTTTAACATACAAAATATGTCAAAGAATTTTTTTAAACTCGGTGTAAGATTTCGGCTTGTAATCGTGACAACAGCGTTACACAACATGCATGATAACCCTCGATAGTTTGCCGTATAAAATTCAAATTCTATTCATTTGTTAACTAACTCAAAAACTAGACCATTCATTAGAGAAGTAAAATATGTTTCATGTTATATTATAAAAATGGAACAAATGAATGAATTTAACGCAGAAATTGGAAAAAGTGCATCGGAAATTTAGTAATTGTCTAAACAAGTTTACAGTGAGTCTTTTTCGATCAATAAAATGTTTTCTTGCGGCACAAATTTTTGGACAAAAGAGATAAGATAGATGACGATTAGCACACCAGAAGGTTAAGTCCATCTTTGGCCCTTAATAGTATTGAACAAGTGAGCGACTTCTTTGCAAAAAATGCATTACCGAGAATGTTGAAGGAATGCTTAAACAACCACAACAAAACAGTTCGAACCATTCGGTTTGAAGATGTAGGCCAAACAAAGGTCTACATTAAAACTGTTCTACACACTTTAACTAATGTTCAAAAGTCAATGGGAATTATATATTGCAGAGATGTCAATTCAGTCGCTCTAAACTTCTTGAAATCGATTTTTACACTAAATATCGATATGACTAAATATGGTGTTTTCAATAGGATCCTAAAACAAAGCGATAAAGTGTAAAATGGGAGTTAAAAAGCTTTAATAAAAGCCGTCTTCCGTCCCAGAAAAAAAAAAGGAAAAGAAAAAAAATCAACTAAAATTAAAACAACAGTAATTTTCTTTGATAGTGAGGGCATTTATTCACGCAAAATATGTTGAGACTTCAAAAAAAATTATTTATGATACCTAAATGTTTTGAAGCGTTAGATGGCCAGAACATGTCACATTCGACAAGAATATGGAGAAGTAAACGGTTGGTGCTTGTTGAATGATGATGCATCCTGTCACAACTTAACATACTTATTCTTCGTAGAATTTTAGCAAAGAACTATATCTGTGTGTGGAAACATTCACTATATTTGCTTGATTTAGCATCTTACAATATTTCTTCTTTCTTGAAACATTAAATGGAGCTAAAAGATTACTATTTCCATCATGCAAACATTTTCGATTGTGCGTTAGAAGTTTTTCTTCAAAGCGTACTGGAACAAGAATTAAAGTCATTATTAAACCGTGGTAACAAGTGTAGTGATGTCGGTGGAGCTTATTTTAAATTTAAAAAATAATAAAAATTTCTTGTTCTATTTATTTTTCCAGATCTCTTAAGAATTTTTTTAACACACTGTATAAGTCTTATAAATTAACTTTGATTCAACAAAAGAAAATTACAAATGATTCAATTATCATTCATTTGTAATCATATTCACAAATTAAATCAAAGTTAAATTTATTTCTTCTCTTTATAATTAGTGTAAGATCTTTCTATTTTAATCTTAAATTGCTTACTGTATAAATGTAAGAACTGAATTAAAATTTGTGAAATCTTTTCACTAATAACGAAATAAATAAAAATATTAAAGTTTTCATATATGTAAAATATTTTCTCTTCATTTATCTGGTTTAAAATTAGCACTTTTGTCCTTAGATGTGGTCTATGACTATATGCCAATCATTTAATTTCGCAACTAATTATTTTAATGTGTGTATGCTCTTCGCTTCTCAAGGAAAACAATACGCAATTAATAGAGAATTGCATGACTTTTTCACTTCATTCACAACAAATCGCACAAATTATCGTGCATGAAGAGCAAGTAATCAACAAGTCTTACCAAGCATAAACCGTTGCAACTCGTCCAACTGGGAAATTGTAAATGGCCAGCGTTTCAAACAAAGAAATGATCGTGATCAAAAATATTCTAGCCAATTCTGTGTCAGTGAGTAAAAAGAATCTCTTAAAAGAATGAAAGTTCTTCGCTTCATTGGTAATAGATAAACGTTGTTAGTAATTTTTCACACTAAGTATTTGAAAGCTTTTAGTACGTGTTAACTAGAGCTTAGTAAAAAAGCAATTAAAAATAGTATAAGAAAAGAATAATTGCTCATTTATTATAGATAGTTTAATTTGTTAAATATGTCAAACATTGTGTTTGACATTCACGAAATGAATGGAGGTTGGGAGAAAATATGAGGAGCACATGGTTATATATATTATGCTTTTTTTTTAATTTTTATTTTCAATCATTCTATTGGACATCAGTTTTGGTTTCATTAAAAACACACAACTTTACTCTACTTCTGCATCCTTGAAAAATTAAAGTTGTAATCAAAATCAACTTTAAAGTCAATTTAAGCTGTTCAATAAAATTTGCTACTTGATAATATATTATTAATGTTATGAGATTGCTCGATGAAGAAATGTCTGAAAGACTTATAATTAATTATATTCCCTTATTACTAAAGTAGATATACAATGCTATGTTAGTATAAGAATTACAAATGTCATTAGAGTTATTGAAAATTTAAATTGTTTTTTTTAAGGTTTGTGTTAAAAATAGATGAACGAAAAGGCAAAGATATCATTCATGATTTTTGCTCAATGATACGATTGTGTAATGTATTGAAATTAAACGAAAGCATTATTGTTCGTTATTGCTTGTTTCAAAGTTATTAAAAATATAAATTTTCATGAGAAAACAGTGCGATACAAATGTTATTAAACTATACAAAAAGTGGAATTTAGTTTAGTTCCTATAATACCGTGTCAAAAAAGAAGCGCATAAAAATTTTGGCGGAAACTGCATTCTAAGCAAAAGGAAAACACATCAGTTTAAAAATAAATAATATAATAATTTTATTCTATTTTTTATTGCATTATTTATTCACTATCATTTACTGGGCTTATATTTGTTATTTATTATTATTGCTATTATTTATTATTACTTTACTATTATTTTATTTACTGTATTACTTTTCACACAATTTCTTCACCTCTCTCTCTATCTATATATCTATCTATATTAATATATCTATTTTTCAATTGTCTACTCTTAACTTTGCCATATGTATTCAGCATTCAATGCGTATACACGACACATTTTTAACGTGTAACGTAAACTTTTTTTAACATTGTTATTTTCTTGTAAACTTCCGAGTTTACAAATAAATAGTTTAAGTGAAAACTTCTTTGATACCACTCTGAGCAGGATGTGAAACTGTATAATACTTAAATATATCTGGAAGACTTAAAACCGTGAAAACACATTTCTGAGGATTACGCCAATGAAACTGTATCCTTTTCTAAAATAATATCCTACATCTTAAAAAATTCTTTTAAGTCCACTCGGCTTGCAGTCAAGCATGAAAATGTGAGCGAGAGATTAGTTGTTTTTTGGTGCATTCAAAGACCCGCGAAAGCTGTGGAGTTTCTTATTTCCTTAATATTTTTTTCCTCGTAAGAGCATGTGAGATATCTCCTCTCCGGATGGAAGGTTTTCAAAGAAATTTTCTTAATGAGAACTGACGTGACAGTGGCCTTTTAACAGGAAGGTTTTAGTTAATTACTCAACAAGTTTCTTTAGAAACTATAAACATTAAATTGTGTGTAAAAAAGTCTCCATTTTTGTGATTTTTTATTCATTATGCAGTTTTACTTGTCTTCGTAATTGGCTTCCCAAAAATCAGGCTAGTTTTCTGATTAGAATCTGCTTTTATCTGCTCTTTTCATATTTATTCTTTCTTATATGTGTATATAAATATTGAAAAAAATTAGAATTGAAATAAACTGAATTAAATTTAATTAGAACTGCATTAAACTGAAAATAAAAACACCTGCTTGCATCTATCAACAAGAAATTAATATTTTTCAATTTAATTCAAAATTACAAATGTTTCTGACATTTATAGCAAATTGAATTTTAAATTGTTTTCAGACATTTATATTTATCACACACAGTGCAATATACCGAGTTTTGGTCCAGACATAAACTAACCCATCATATTTGCTTTTACTTTTTTTCTTAAGTGAAGAAGATATGAAATTTGCTATTCTCAGCAAAATGTTTACGCATCTGAACTTTCATACATATAATTACTTTCTATCAGATTAAATTTTACATGTGAGGTACTTGTCAGAGAGAAAAATCTTTTATCTAGAAACAATCTCATATATTATAACATGTGTAGTATTCGATAAATTATATTTAAAAGAAAACTTTAGAAAAGCCAATGAAACTCATGTTGATAGAAATGAATATTGTTATTACTTATAGCACGTTTTACAAGCCCGATGATGAAGGCAGAGATTTCAGCCAATTTGTGCAGAAGCTTCTGAGGGTGAAGACCCCTGAGCACCCGAGGGCAGAAGGCTGACTTCTAGCTCATATGAAGATGATATTCACACACTCGCTCGTACCATCCCCTTCTACACGGGGGCTCTTCCACACACCTCACAGATCGAACACAGGGTAAGGAACAACCATGCCTGGCCCAGGACTCGAACGCGGGAAGCTCAGATCACGGGGAAGACGCGCTACCCCTAGGCCTGGACATCTCTGGCATTCTCTTAATAATTCACTTCCAATAATTAGATGTCCTTACATATGAATCGATAAAAAGAAGTATTTAAATAATTATTATTGATGAATTTACATGAAATCTGTAGAGAACGGAAGCCACTTGAAGCAGTAAGTTGAATGATCTTGAAGAATACTTACTCTCTTCCTTAATAGTTTATTATATGAAATTATTATTATGAAAGGCCAGTTAATATTTAAAATGGATAGTGATATGAAGCTTCACCGAACTCATTTCAAAGAATCCAAGAAACCATGCTTTCACTTTTTCCAAGAAACTGTTAAAACAGAGTTCTGATTTATGAATATGGGCCTCATTATCGAACTCACTCTTGGCACAGAAGATTTTCTGAGTGATAAATTTAGCAATGTTCAATTGTGAATCTGAAAAATAAGAAATTGGATCCTTTCAAACCCGTTTTTTTTTACAGTGAATTAGCTTTATAGCACATAACCTAATTGGAATGAACTTATACAGTAGGGAATTGGCTTTAAAATATACATGTTAAAATAAGCTGTTTTCACAAAACATTAAAATTTATTGGAAATCGTCTTTCCCCTTTCAATGTCAATTGGGTGCATCTAGATGTGAAGTCAGATCTAAGGATAAGATTTAACCATTCAGGTCTAAACTCAGATAACAATTTAAAATTATCGAATACCTTATTTATTCTAGCAGCATGTTTTCACTTTATACTATCTGACTTTGGCGACTATCTTGTTCTCCTAGATTATTATTCTTTAGACTGTTAAGCGATTAATATTAATTGAATCTTTTTAATTTTACCTTGTTATTGGATATGAATGAAAGACAACAATTGAACTTCCTATTATAAATTAATGTGTTTATAAATTAAAAGATGTATATGCAACGATATAAAAGTGGAAATGAAAATCCTACTTCTGCTATAAGGTTCAAAGAAAGCAATTTTTAAAATGCTAATTTTAACATTAGCAAAAACTTGCAATTAAGTGTTCTGATGAATGCGTATGATTTTCACTATAATATTAAAAGCAGACTGTGTACCAAATTATATTTAAAAAAAATGTACAGAAAAATTGACATAATTAAAAAGATAATTGTTGGATTTTAAGATAATGCAAAAATCATTTTTGTGGAAAAAATAATTTTGGAAGATATGAATATCACTTTTCATAGTTAAGTCATAGCGTTTATTTATCTAGTAACGATAAAGCTTATTTTAAAGCTCGATTAAATTTCGTTTTCGTTTGATGACTATTTCGATTTCTTTTACATCTTATCTTTCGTTCACTAAGCAAAATTTAGGTGATATGGCGAGTCGGTAAAACATGCAATTCTGAACAGAGAATTTTTAATAATGTTGTGAAGCTCCATTAATTAGCTTAGCGACGTTTGAGCTAAATGCAACTGTAAAAATATTTAATGAAGAATTCGAAATATTTGTATGAGGGTTTGTTTACTTTTGGCACTTGCCATTCATTTAGTGAATAATAAAAATGATTTCTATGCTACGTTCTTACATTACTTTATACAATGAATTAAAAGCCTAAAATCGGGAATTCACTCAATTTTATTTTTTCGTTTACTTGCAAATAATTTATTAGAAACAAACTCAAAATAATTTGCAAATTCTCTTTGACAGAAACTTGTTTTTATTAATTGTATTTAAGAATTGAATCAAAATTTATGGGCTTATACTTTTTGACAATTCTTGAAATAAAACTCCTGCAGTCAAGAAAATTATTAAATAAGTAGGACTAACTTCCTATACATTGTTCAAAAAATATTGTCATTTCGAAACATTGTCATTTTTCTCTGAAATAAAACTTTCATTTATGTTACAAATTTCCAAAAAGGCTGTTATTCTTTCAATAGTAAAATAACCTTAAAATACTTTTTACCTCTGAAAAACAGGCATATTTTTACAAAATTTGAGGGTTTTTAATTTTTAAATATTTACAAAATCTGCTTTCTGTCAAACTTATATGAATGAATAACATCACTTTCAATTTATTAAGTAAAGAAAATTAAATAATAAACTCGTATCAATTTTTGTGGATCGTATTAAAATATATTCTTTTCATTTTAAGCATATATGATTCAAAAAATTATTTTTTATCCTTTATTTTCAATTTGGATTAAGTAACTTCATTTGGTACGTCAAGTATTGTACAAGCTAAAATGTTCTCTTTTTTTGCAAGAAATTGGTTTTTTTTTGTTTTGTTTGATAACACTTTTTAATGGAAAGAGTGCTAAGTTCTTTTGGAAAGTTCCCTTGATTTTAATTTCTTTGATAATAATTTACCTTTGAACTGAATTATTGTAAATCTAGGTAATTTTTTTTTATCTAATCTGAACTCTTACGTTAATCCATATTTCTAAGAAAGATGCAATTCGAAGATTGCCGAAAAATAACAGGTGTGGGCCGGCGTGTTCTACTTGTTCGAAACCCCAAGTTACACTATTTTGGTGCAATGATCTAGACAAAGAAAATGAAAGCGAGATTTGACACATTATAGCCGGAGGGAACCCAATAACATGGCCATGAAGTTATCTATGTGGGACACTCGACTGGTTTAAGACGATAAATGGTTCATCATTTCTCCGCCTTATAGAAGATGATTTCCAATTGATCCCAGGTCTCAGCGAGTACTCCAATAAATAAATAACAAAGTAGTAATCACTAGTTTAACTTGTTATTCATGTTCCTAAGATCAATGCTTTATGCAGATCATGTTATACTGTCACTTAAGACAAAGGTTTTAAATAAAGATTTATTTCTAAATCAAGTTTCACTAGAAATAAGACATTTTAAATTGATTATAAGATTAACTAAGTCTGCCACAAAAACAATATAATTTTATACCCAGAAAGGAAACAAGATTTAACCTCAATAAATTTAACATTTATTTTTTCCGGAAAAAAAAGAGACCATTATATTAAAATTTTCAATACTTTTGACGAAAATTTTTTCATAAAAATGCTTATTACTTGTAGACAAAAAATAAAGAAACTTCGGAATTTTAACAAAATATTTACAATCGAATAATTGGATATTGTATTGTTTCCTAATTGAATATCTATATATTGTTTCCTAAAGTCTTTAGCAATAAAAATAAAAGGTAACATGCAACTGCATGTGTATGTATCACTTTATACGGAAGCCATTAGACACTGAGCGATCAATTTTAACTTATTTACATTTGACTGATTATATGCATATTTGACTGATTTTTAGAAAATTTTAAACAATTAAAGTTTAAGTAAAATGTCGATATTTTTCCACAATATCTTCCGAAAATATAATCGCATAAATATCATTTAACACCATTTTAAATTTAAAAAAATTATCTTTTCGGAAATACAAATTTTGCTGTTTTGAAATTATTCCATAATTTTTAATTTTTTAAAAATAATTTTAAATATGATTTGTAACAATATTTTTCATTCCCATAATGAAATTTAACTTTATTTCGTTGTTTTATCAAATCATATAAACCAAAATTTCAAAAGCATTTTTGGCTTTCCTGCAGTTGAACATTAACACGCTTTTCAAAATACGCTCCTCAGCTCAAACTTGTTGAATGAAAAGACTTTCTATTCGTTTCCTTCAGAGAATTTTTTTTCTCATCAGCTTGAAAGTAATAAAGTGATAACTTTTATGATGTCTGTGTTGACATTAACTATTTTAATTATAGATTTTAAGTGCATTTTAATTTTACTATTATTGTAATTTGTGTGTATTTTCTTTCTTTTTAGACATTATAACAATGAAAAGGTGGAAAAAAAGATTTCTTAAGTTTTACAAACTGGCAATGGCAACTGGAAAATTCTGAAACTTGATTCTATTTTTTTCAATAATTTTTTATATCTTTTTAAGGTGCATTTTTGGAAAACCAAATTCATTTTCAAATAATTTTGTTTTGTCTTTCGAAGCCTTGTTCTATTCTTTCATACAATGATGATTTATACTGTTCATAATTGTTCTAAACCATTGAATTTTTATTATTGAATTCGACCATGTAGATGTTATTCTATTAACTATAATAGAATTCCTATCGTTCTTTGGAAACACTTTGCTTTTCCTTTCAATATACTATCAAACGAGCAAATAAAAATAACGAGCAAAAAAAAAAAAAAAAAAAAAAAGAATGTAAAAAATTGACTCGTATAGCAAGTTATGTTTCGCAGAATGAGTGATAAAGAGCCATGACGTCAAATGTTGAACGTCATGGATTGGTTTGAAGAAAGCCCTTATATTTACATGGAAAACGTTTTCGTCTGATAACACTGTCGAACGCAATTCCAAAGGGTTTCATCAAGTTATCACTTAATTGAAGAGATTTTGCCTCTTTCTAAGATTATGGTGTAGAGGTGGATAACAAAGATACTGATGAGATGGTGGAACAATTTATAGGCAGAACTACCAAAAAAGCAAAATGTTGCGGATAAGATTTGCTCCAAAGGGAAGATAACACTCTCAGCAGAGCAACAATCTTCCATTGAAATAAGAGACATGCTGAAAATATGAGAAATTATTGCATGATACTTTGAGAAGCATCCCCTAATCAGGCATTAGCTAGGTGTCTCTAAATTTATTTAAGGATAATGCTGTGTCCTATTTTCGTCAAATATTGCGGTGCAGCCATATGCAGATGCTTTTATACAATGATTTGTAAAAGAAAGCATGTATTGTGAATAATAAATTACATTATTATAAATTCGTTACAGTATTTTTTTCGTAATGGAAGCATTGCTCTATTTTACATGGATTCCTAGGGTAAAAAATCGTTTCACTTCAAAGTATAACGAGGAAGATTCGAGAACGAATTATGCTCACTAAGCAAGGTTCCAATGTATTTTATTTTTATTGCATGTTTTTTAAATGAATAAATTGTCAGATTTCTTAAAAATATTGAATTTTTTAAATTACAATTTATAAATTTTTGTTTTAAAAATGCATATTTTCATCTCACATTTTGCTTTGAATTTCTTAGAAGATTTAGTTAATTTTTTTTGTTATTAGCATTTAGTAGGAAAAAAAAATTGGAAATACAAGATTTTTTAAATGTTTTAAAAAAAATTTAAATATCAGTTTCATTCCGGAGACTTAGTTTGACAACAATATATAAAGAAATAAGAAGCCAGTTGGAATGGGCTCCTCGAAACTTTTTTGCATACTCTCCAACTAAGGTCATATCTCCCTCCTAAAATTTTGGAACTTGGATAAAGGCGCCAATGCCTTGCCTGTCATTGGTGAATAATAGTTACGAAATATAGTTGGCGTTATTCTAACATTTTTGCTGAATCTATTGCGCGAGTATATATTTATGTCGCCTATTTTTCGACCGACTGAAGCTAACATTTGACATGAGCTACAACTGTATTCACTAGATCCTATGCCGAATTTTATTGCTTTAAGTCGATGTGTTTATGAATTATTGAAGGGCTATGCATTTGAAAGTATAGATTGAAAGCCGGTCGACACTTCATTTAAAAATTTAATACCAAATTTTCCTTCCTGCTCTTTATGTTGTGTAGTTATCGAGTTCTTTTGTATTCGAACAGCCAACCAGACAGACTTCCTCTGAATGGATTTTTTTTTGTTCAAAATTTGAGAGGTAATTACAAATTTGGTGAAAATTTTAATACCGAATTTCATTCGTCTAGCTTAATGCAATTTTGAATTGTCAAGTTTCCGAAACAGACAGAGACAATACCAAGAATACGTTTTTCACGCTCAGTAAGGTTTGGAACTGGGAGATCCATCAAAATCACGAGTTTGAATTTGTTGACGATTACAACATTTTCTTTGTACAATTTAGACGAGAAATAAAAATGTCGAATTTCTGAGAATTCGATACAAATTCACCTAAAAATTGAAAAACAATAAATAAAATGTTCTACCTGAAAAGAAAATGAAACCTATCAAATTATCTGTTCTGCTAGGAAGAATCATAAAACAAGAAAAACCTTCAATGTAATTAATTCATTCCTACATGATATACATCACATATGGCACATCGATTTAATTTTATAATTTATTTCACATATTTAAAAAAGAAAAAGACCATAACGCTACAACAGATGATATGATATCGTAATTTAGATTCGATATAAGAGCAATTACGTTTGTTATGCAACTCTGACATCAAGTGTGGCGACTCTATTGAATTGAATATTTCAATATGAAAATGCTTTTAGGTTGGCATACCATTTGTAAAATGTGTGACGCGAAAATCTTGCTTTAAAAAAATGACAAAAAAATCTAGTTTTATAAAGAATGACCAAAAGATAGACGGACGAAAATTCTTTCTGTAAATTGCGTGACATAAAATCGCAACACACAGAATGCAATGAAGCTAATAGAAAGAAAGACAAATTTAAAATATTATCAATGGTCGAAGTTTCGAACTAGTGATTCGAAATGATTATTTTCTTTTTTAAACTCACATTTGAAAACGCTTATGTAATAGTTTATTGCAGAGCGGCTATAAGAATTTAAAAAAAATTATTTCCTGTTTCTTGCTTAAATAATAAATTTCGAAAATCTATTAAGTCACTTGCAGTACTTTATTTAAAGTAGCAATTAAAACTTCAGTAATTTAAATAAAGTTTTCAAGTTATAAACATGAAATTCGATTTTATCAATCCAAAAAATACAGAAATATAAACGCTCACCTTGCATTTTCACAGCTGTATATAAAGCTATTTCATAGAATTTGTTGATTGTAATCTATACTTACATAAAGCTCAATGTGTGTGTTGGCGCTCTACAGGCCAGATCTTTCGACCTACAGCTACCAAACTTGGCACATGCATACCTTGGAGGTTGGGAATGTGCACCTGGGGTCCCTTTTTTGAATTTTTAATTAGAATTTTAATTATTAATTAAAAACTAACTTTCCAGCCAAAAAATCTTTTCGTTTCCCCACAGTCAAATGAGTAAGACTTCAGTTTTTTCCCCACGCTAACGAGGATAGGCTTAACTTATTTTCGGCCGATTATTTCAAACGATTCTGTTTATTTTCTTAGTGTTTGATGCATTTAAAGTTAAACATTGTTAATTAATCAATCTTTCAGATTCATTCTGAAGTACTTTTGAATTAAAATAAAACAGAAAAAGGAAAAAATTTCTAATCTGCGTAGCATTACCCCAACTGGCTTTGGAAATTCACGCATGCGCATTGTGTTCTGATTGTTGACAACTCTATTTTCAACGGATACTGACTTGGTTTCGAAGGCTTAACATGTTTCCGACCGATTATTTCGAACGATTTTGTTTATTTTCTTAGAGTTTTATGTATTTAGTTAATTAATTGATCTGTTCATGATGAATCTGAGAAAATTTTGTAGAAAACTTCTTCAGATATTGCATAAATTAAGAAAGATATACTTTAGTGGCAATAATGTTTAAATATTCAGCGACTCTGTTTTCAGTACTCATATTTAAAAAAATGCTTCGTTTCAATAAAAAATGTTCTTATATTAATTGCAATTTAACCATTTACACTTTAATTTAAAGCATAAATTCTACGGGAGCTAACAGAAAATTAAAGAGATACATATTATGTTATGGCTGAAGGCCTTTATAATATTACGAATAAATTATGTGACTGTCAATATTTGATGCTTTAAAATATTTTGATGAAGAAGCTATTAATAAATATTCATTTATTAAAATTTTAGCGAACATTAAGATTAGTGAACCGGCTGGTCGCCAAAGGTGGCTAGTATCCAATAAAGCACAAAAAGATCACGCTACGAAGAATTTTTCCATTTAATTTCAGTAATCGGAAACATTTATTTTTGTTTTCTTAAAAGTAATGATCCTATTTCCTTTATCGCAGCATGTCTACATTTAAAAAATTACTACAGAATTTTTAATAAAAATCATAATAAAGAAATAAATTCTATATTCTCACTGTTGCTGTAAAATAATTCTCATAAAAAAAAACTCTGTTTTCAATTAATTTCAGAAAACGATAAGATAATCGAACGAATAAAAATATTTATAAAACACATAAAATTCTATTTAAATGAGGACGAAAAAATATTTTTTAGTATAAAAATAAAGATTTTTAGTGATATTATTTTAGGATGAATGCTTTTCGCTAATAATTGTTAAGAGAAAGTTGTCACGAAAATTGCTTACGAGGCGATTTTTAAAATGATTGTTGTTTCGATAGAAATTGAATTTTTGAAATTTTTTCATCTTTTGCTTTTTATTGTTTGTAATACCTATCAGTTTATAATTATTTATGAAGAAAAATTTGTAAGCGCTTAAAAAAATTAAAATATTGGATATTTATTTAAAAGATAAATATTGTTTTTACGTTTTACATGAATTGGATTGACATCAGACTTCTTTTTATATTTATCAAGTAGACACAATTTTCTGAATATTTGTTTTAAAATCTTTGTTCATTATCCAAACACTTATTTTTCTATCCACAGGTTTTAATAACTCAGTTCCTTGTTAATTGTTTATGAAGCTTGATAGTGTATATCTAATGAGATCGCAAGATGAAAGATGCTTCAAAAATCGAACAAATCAAGATAAAAAGATCATTGCTCTTTATAATAACATCATATAATTCAATTTTTATTTAATTTTTAATTAGTTTATCGGTGTTGTTTTTCCTGTTCTACAAATTTCATTGGAATGATATCAGAACTAAATTATGTTGCGAAAATAAAACTGGTGTTTTTAAAATTAAAAGTTGGTGATTAAAAGTTCTCGACGTGAATTAATTTATTGTGCAGAATATAATAAAATCTATAGATATTTTGTGAATATTTGTTTGAATGCATTTAATTCTGATTTGTTTTTAATTTTAATCGTTTTTTTCTTTTTAAAACTATTGTTCGTATTATTCGTTTGCGTTCGTGTTATTGCTCTGTTAGATTACATGTTTATTTATAATTATAAAATAAATTTATTTTTGTCTCTATGTGAATTATAAATAAAGATTTTTAATATTTTATCAGGACTGGGAAATTGGACGAAGACACTTAAACTAAACGTAAATACCATTTAAATGTACAAAATCCTTTGAAAAACATTTTAAACTGCATTTTATGGAAGAACGTGTTTTTAGCAAATTGTTAGAAAAATTTTAAGTATATGTAGTTAAGTATGTTAAGTTAAACATTTAACAATAGTTAGTTATTTTACAAAACTTGGTGATATCATTTCCATTGTACTCACAATTTACTTTTTAAGGAAAAAAAACATCTTAAAGTTAACTGAGTGTGCAATATCTATTAATTAAAAAAAATGATTTATTTACACATATAACAGCAAGTGAAGGAGACAATCGTATCGTGCTTCAAACAATTGCAAGCTGGATAAAGCTGATAGAGCTATTCTCATAATGAGAAAATCATGAGTGAAATATGATTTAGCAGCAATATGTATTTTCTAACTAAATGTTACTCTCAAAATTCAGAAAATTAGCAAAAACTTTAGCTATAAGGTGTTTCCGAATTCACGATACAAACCAATAGGTCTGGTACAAGACACTGCAATAATCATTTATTGTATACAAATTTCTAGCCGCAATGAATCGTCACGAATGAACACGGAGAAGTTCAGCGCAGGAAATAAAAGAAGAAAGGAAACAGAAATAGAGTTAATGGAAAAGAGACTTAATGGAGTCGCTTGGTCACCTCAATCTCCCGATTTATCCAACCTCGATTACTTTTTATGAGCTCATCTAACTAAGATAAGGATTTTATAGTCAAAATATTCGTAGCTGCTGCACGTTTGTGTTAAATACTTGACAATTTTGAGCATATATACAAATCCCTTCACCAACGCTGTCAAGCAGGTGTCACTGTTAGTAGGCGCAATTTTGGTCAATTGTTGAAAACAGTTTCTTCTATTTTATTTTAATTTATTTTAACATATAAATTAATAATAATATATTTATTATAATATACTAATATTATAATATATAAATATTAGTAGTAAATATCAGTTGGAAAATTTTGCCCATTTTATCGAGAAACAGCTCTGAGATGTTGAACAACATATACTACGTTTTATAAAAACTGCTAGAAAAATACCTGAATGAGGAAAAAAATGAAATAAAGAAAAAATGAGAGTATGAATTGTAAATGCGATGAATTTTAAGGTTCTCAATATATTGCTTATAAAAAAAGATTGTTTACATTTTATTTAAACTGTCTTTTTCCTCTAAACTAGAATTAAAGCATAACTAGCTGATATTCCCGACGTTTTCATAATAAAAATCTTTTCAAATATATGTACCTACTACACTTAAAACATAATAATGACCTTTTATCCAGCAATTAAACTTTTCGAATTCTTTAATCTCCATACAAATACTTTGAATTAACTGACACTAGTAGTCTATCAGCGAAATTCTATATTTTCCATTCTTATTTAGGCAATAGAAGTTTTTCATATTATGAGTTTTATTGCCATGCTTTGAAGTTATATTCCCTTCTTTTTTATGTTTTTATGTCTTATTAGAAAATCACACCATATTATTCCTTCTTTTTCATCTTATGTTCTTTCCCTTTGGTAGGAAGAGGATTCGATAGTCTTAATTTTTTTTCGAAAATTAAGCTAATATCGTATAGTAATTATGTTAACATTATTGGATTGCTATTCAAGCATGTTTAAAGACAGGCATGTTAGAAAATAAAAGCAGGAAATTAGTTAATATTGAAAGAAGGCACAATTTACAAATTGTGTTTAAATTTGATATTGAAAAATGTAAAGTTAATGAAAAACTTTATGGCACTTTAATTGGTATTATGTAATGGTATGTAATTGTTTAATTGGTATGTAAATAATTTTTCATTTCGGGTAATTTCTTGTGACAGCGAGATAGATAAACAAACTTATCTTTCTGCTTTATATATGTGTATGTAAAAAGTCCAGATTTACCGCTTTCTTAAAATTAATTATTTTCTGATAATTTAAATACAAATTCAAAAAGCATTTTAGCTTCTCAGTTACACCTGTTTTTCCACGCATTTTAATAGCTTTAATTGTTTTAAACGATTGCGCAAAAAATTCTTTATGTTCAATTCCAATTTTACTTCCAAGATGGGGAATTTCCATTTAATCTGCTCAAAAGTAGTTAACTTCCTCTTTAGCTCGCTCTCTCCTTTTAATCTTCACTGGTAAACTTCGAGCTGCTTTTCTCTGCAATGGTCATAGCTGGAATTAACAAAATTAATAGCTGTAAAGTAAATTCAATCTCTAAGAGATTATGCTTGAAGTAAAATAAACTGATTTGATATCTTTCATCACGACTATTTTTTTCACGATGACACGACAGCACTTTATTGTTTATTATTATATATTATCCCAGATAATTCCCCCGGAATATGCGTTGTGCTATTTTTCCCTTAAATCTTTTCATTACACATTATTTGAAGTTCATGACTATATCTCCAAAGTATTTTTTTAAATATCAATTTGTAATAGATATTAAAGTCATGTTATTCCACTAATTTTACAACTTTTTTATTTATTGTGGAAATAAAATTTCTAATGGAGTCGAACTCCGTAACTTCATAGTAATAATTACAAGCATAACTGTCCAGTTTTATTTATCTACTCGCTTTTATGGTGCCTACTTTCTTATCCCTCAAATAAACGACACATACAACAAACAAAATCTTTCTTCCTTAACTTTCAACAATGAAAGAAAAAATAAGTTCTACTAATTCTAAAGATAAATGCCTGTGGGCGTTTCTGTATATGTTATGATGCCTACACGACAGACCGTTGAATCTATTGTTATCAAATTTAACATAGATATTCACAATAGTAAAAAAATACATCCGTGAGCAGTTTTTTTTTCTTTTTAAATCTGGCGTTTTTCTGAAATAACTTTTGAAAATATTATTACATAAGACTGATTTTACACCATTTAAAATTTAGAAAGTTGTCTGTTTGATGATACCAATTTAATAGCCCTACAAAGTGTTCTTGAATTTTGGCAATCTTTAAACACACTTCATTTTTTGCATAATTTTCATCAATAGATTTCATTGTTGAACTGAAATTCCAACTGTTTTTATTGTTCCGTCAAATATTTATTCAATTCTATAATTTTCTTCTATTATTGAAAGCTAAAGAAGAAGGAATTTTGTTTAATATATGTGTAATTTGCATGAAGAAAAAGAAAATGAAATTACAGTACGGAGAAATTTAGAAAATAGGTGAACTGGACAATTACATTTTTAAGCGCTATGTCCTGTTAAAATGCTTCATACACACAATAAACAGAGCAGGTGTAAGGTTATTTTAATACCATGGTTTTGATACCTGCCACGATATAATGTTTAACAATATTCTTTTTGATGTATCATGAACATAAAGTTATGTACAAGAGATTTAATCGAAAGTAAACTCAATCAACATTGCCTGCTAACCAGCTGGTTGCCAAGGGCGATAGTATTTCATTAACCAGTGAAATATAGTTTGAATTTTATTACAACAATAAAATCTATTTTTGGGAATTATGTAAAAAAATGTTTTTGAAATTGCCGAATTTGTGCAAAATGTGCATGCCAAGAAAATTAGTATAATTAAAAATGAATTAAAAAAACTTTAAAATAACATAAAATTCTGTTTTATGCAATAAGAGTTTTTGGAATCATTGCGGAAAAACTTCAAAATATCCTTTATTTTTTAATTATTTAAAGTTCTAATCAAAATTTAAAAAAAGAAACTTCTCCGAAGTGTACATTTGATTCTCTAATCTGTATCTGTGCCTTATCTTGTAGCTCTAAGTTAAACGATTTTGGCTTCAGAACGCCACCACATATATAGAGAGAGGATATATATAGACAGATTTTCTCATTCTAAGCAGAATAATTTAAAATATTACCAGCAAGATATTTCTAAGCAAGAAACATATATTTGAGGTTTTGATGAAATTAAAATAATTTATAACCGACACCATATATATATATATATATATATGCTTCGAACGTGTTGACATTAACGATGTGGCATGGTATTTTAAAGATTATATATATTATGTTACAAATTGACATGCACTTTAACTTACAAATATGCAAACAACAAATGCAAAAAAGTAATAAATTGAAAAAAAAAGTATTTGATAGAAATTACTATTAAATATGATGTTTCCGGATAAAGGACTGGATTTCATTTGAAATTACAAGAAACACTTTTCGACTTTAAATACGAAAGTTAAAAGAGATCTGGCGGAAGTAAAATTTATCAGCACATCAGAATGCTGAAAACCTTGAGCTCGGCAATAATTTTGAACATAACGGATGTATTTTTCTTTATGTTATATAATATGTGTTTGTTTACATTATGTAGATGATTTTGTAAGAATTTTTTTCAATTCCGCATTTCATGACTTTTCTAAAAACTGTTAACTGTTAATAAATTCTCGGAGGCAATGTAAGCCATCGATCTCATAAGAGATGATACAAAGCATTACGATGAATATTAAAATCTTTTTTCACACTTCTGTTAATAAAGAATTCATTGTGTCACTCACTCGCATACCATTCTTGTTAAAGGGCGAGAAAGTAAACAAGACAGTTCTGTAAACAAGGAAGAATTGGAGATCTGGGACAACCTTTTTACGCAATGTCAGCGATGTCACTGGCTGGACTTTTAAAGGGAAAATAACTGGGAAATTTATATGCTTAATGACATCTCAACAACGAGCTTCCACGTTTAAATTGACCTGGAAGTTTGGATTCATCTGAGTGTAATTTTATCATTTCTGGATCCATCGGTAAGGATGTAAATATTATAATTTGTAATCTTATTTGAAAAACATTGCTTATAACATTTTAAAAGTTCATTCATAAAATTTTATTCATTTTTTCAATAAAAGTAAAATAATTCGAGACTTGCTAAAAATATGCTTTTTAAAATAATTTATGCAATTTTATTCTTGTTCTCTATAATATTTGTTTTATTTTATAACGTTTTTGATTAGTGTGTATTTAAGCTATATATAACATATCATAACCAAAAATTTAAACTTGAAAAACAACAAAAGCATAATAAAGTTAAGCATAATTTAAAAAATAAAGTTAAATAATTAATTATGAAATGAATAACTTCATGAAATCTCTATTTTTAGATGCCTAATTATTATAATTATCCTAACATTCCTAATCTAAACATTTAAATATACATTAAATATTTTAATTTTTTTTTATGTATAAATGGATTATATTCCTATCTTACGTTCTGTTTTATCTAAATATCGAGCATAAAATTCGTTATTCAGGATTTAAATTAGAAATACACAATTTCATTATTAAAAGATATTTATAAAATTCAATAGAATTATATACATTTATAAAGATCAATTCAATATTTCGTTTTTAGGTAATCATTCAGTTTTGACAATCAACTGTGTGATGAACTCTGAGCGTCATATATCATAGAAGTACGAGGTAGAGCTTCTTAAAATTTGACTTTTGACTTCATTTAAAGAGGAAAAAAAAATTATGATTGCATTTCGAATACAGCAAATAAAAAGGCTTCATTTTTATTTATGTTCTTTGCAGTAGAAATACGAATAAAGAAAAAGAAATGTAAATTAATGATAATTCAACCAGAATTCAGTTTAGAATAGTTATTTAAAAATTTTAATGAGAATATTTTGATTAAGATAATCGCTCTAATCTGTTTTTGACTTCAAATAGTAAAATTAAAAAAAGAATTCGAATGACGATTGAGAAATTTTTTTAGATCTAATATTTTTTGCCAATATTCAAAATATAAAAAAAGCTAGAATTGGTTATTTCCAGAAATTGTTAAGAATAAATAATTGGTTGTTTTCCAGAATTTGTTAAGAAATTTTTTTCGGTAAATATGAAATGAAGAAAAATGAATAGGATTATGTTCTAATAATAAAATTAACCTTTTGAAATGAAGCATTAAATATGCTGATATAATTTAATTTTAGAATTCATTCTCCATTCTACAAGAGGTTGAAAGACAAAATATTACTACACAGAGAAGAAAACGTTTGATTAGATGTTAGATGGCGTTAGCAATTATATTAGTCATGTGACTGTGATGTAAAATGCATATATTTAATAACAAGCAATTAAGTAAAAAATAGAAATAATCTATACTTGTTTTCGGTTCCAGCAATATATTTAAGCGTAATAGGAGAGAGTCCATGATCGTAACATCTAGTTTAGCTTGGAAATCTGTAATTTCACTTCAGTTGAGAACTTTCTTGATTAAAAGTAGCAAAGTTCAGTATTTTATATATTATAACAAAATTAATGTGTAACGGAAAATAAAAACAAAAAAGATATTTTGAAAGTACGAATTGAATAAAAAGAAAATGTGTAAATAATTCTTGTTTGAGAAGTAATTTTTCTTTAATATGCTTATATATCACTTTCATAGCTGACATAAGTTAAAAAATAAATCTTATTAAAAATAATTTAAAAGCGATAGTAATTTTCATTAAATACTATATGATCTACAAAATAACCCGAATATTTATGTCACAGCCGAACAACAGTCAAGGACAACAAACAACTCGTGTCATTTGCATTTAGTTGTAATCCTATTTAAAACATATTCATTCGTGTACACAAGTGTTTATAAATGAGTCTATAATTCCTGCGCCAATTTTTTTTTAAAAAGGCAATAAATAAATGAAGGGGAAAAGACTGATGACAACCCATACTTTGTTTTGCGTTTTGCCAACACCAGATAGATTATACATGATGACTGGATATAATCAAACACCAATATTATACAAATGTCTTTATTATTTTACACGAATGGGCACAAAGAAAATGACCTGATCTATAAAGAAAAAAAAATTCATTATTCCTTCATGAGATAATTCTGCAAGCCATAATGTTATATCTTTCAAGACGTTTTGAAACCCATCGTATTCTTATGGTGGAACATCATTTCTATTCACTTGATATCTCTCTGTATGACTCCAATATAAGAAAAACGTATTACGCGATTTCTCCAAGATGTTATTCAGGATTCTGAAATTAAATATAAGAATAAAAGCAAAAATTGAACATTAGTTTCATTATTAACTAAACATATATTGTATAATTTGTAATAGTTAATCTAATATTTATCTAATAAATAATGTCAATGTTGGATTTATTTATGAGATAAAAATTTTTAAAATATAATAATTTTAAAATTTTTCCTAAAATGTGTTTGTAAATAGAATTTTTTTTAATTATTTACTTTTTTGATTATTTATTTATTTATTTATTGTCAATCGCCTTCTTATACAATTCGAAATTTTTTGAAAGAGAAGTGGTGATTCATGTAAAAATTTTACTAGCTTTAAGTAAAGAAATCCATTGTAATGTTTTCTAAATAACGAATGAAAGTTCGCGAAACTACAGAGACATTTATTTGTTACCGCCTTCAATGACAATGGAAGGAAAAACATTTTGCAAAACGAAATTATAAATTTATTTAATAGCCTATTTGTCCTCCATTAAATGAATTAAGAGATGCTATAAACCAAGATATTGTTTCAGTTAGGTTTTGAGGTTACGCTAGAATTACATTGCTCCGGCATTCTAAATGTGCTCTTGGCGAGTAATCAGAACGAATAGTGTTTCTCACGATCTTGGAAGTTTCCGTTCTATACTAGCCCATAAATTCTCAGTAAGTTAGATATGAAGCAATCTGAGTGATGTAAACTTTCTGTATTTCTATCACTCCCTGTTCCCTGTTTACTTTCATTTATTTTTCCAACTACTAGTAAAATCGTCGGGATTATTCCAGAAAGAAAAGAGTATAAATGAGGTAGCAATACGCAACCTTAGTTACAGAGAGTTTTGTTCTGTACTTCCAACTCTTTTTTTTTTCACTAGAAAGTTTTTTTCCTAGAAAAATCTAAAGTTAAATATAAAAGTTGCAAATATTTTATCAATCTTTGTAAATATCAATAAATAAATATATCTTAAGACATGGATCTTTCTTTCGATTTTGCTATTATTTCATTTATTTAAAAAGAAAAGAAAAAAAAATGAAACTTCTTTTAGCACTACACTATTAACGTTGTCTTAATACTACCCTACTTAGCACCTATTGTTTGTCTTAGCACCTATTTATTTCTATCCATTTTAGATTTAAAAAAAAAACTTTGCCACACCTCAGAGTATTTTGAGAGAGATATTTTTTTCAATATGTTAATTAAATTCTAAATATCCGAATTTATAATCCAAAATAAAACAATCAGAACTAAGAAAATTTTTTTAATGCAAATTTGTGTTGAAGTGACTTGTATTAGATGAAAAAGAGTCTTTATTGCTTCAAGTTTCTCACAAAGTTCAAAGTATATGAATCTGATGTACTTTAAATACGACTAAGAGGGTCAAACATCCTTTCTGTGGAATAATGTTGAAGTTTAAAGAAAAAAGTACATTTTCTGGCCTTAGCTTAAAAATATGAGGCCTGTTCCAAAATGGCTTCTTTAAAAATTTATAATTCAGTTTTTAATTAAATTAACATCAACTAAAGCGTTAAATATAAACTGATCACCGAGATATAGGCAAGATTCTGAATGTGTATGTCGCTTCGTCACTCGTTTTGCAAAACATCGTTCGTTAAATGAGTCTTTTTTTTTTTACATTTATTTTTCCTTGTTATAGGAATTATTAGCTATGCGAAATGCTCGTTAAATGAAATTTGACAATATTTCAATAAAAGTAATCGACCTAATTATTATTTAATGAAATAAACTGCTCCAAATTATCTCAATAAATCAATAACGAAAACTACATTTGAAATGTTCTGTTATAAAAATGTAAGAACGAAGAAATATGTATGTATATTAAGAAATTGCGATAAATTATTTTTGAGTTAAGGTTATATTTATTCCATTAGCAGTATATATATTAAATTATATTTATGAATTTTTATTATCTGTACAATAGTATTATATGCTATGATATTAATTCGATTTCCGGTTTTCAAATACAGAGTGTTCAATAATAATGTCTTTATGTTTTTCGAAACCATAAATTTCTCTCTCATTCTCAATAAATGCTGTAAAATTTGTACGCACATTCGTTTTTATCTGTAATCATTGTTGTGAGAGGACGTGTGTGTTTGTGTTTAGACATTATAGACCAGACTGTTTGATCTAGAGTTTCTAGATTCGCCCCAATTGTACTCTGAATGGTGGATTGCTTACCATTACCATATACATCTGTTATACATTGTTACTATTAAACATATAAATATTATAGGAAAAATGGTCTAAATGAAGTAAAGAATACTAATTTATATAGTTTGAATCAATAAAGGATCTGATGAATAACGAATTTTATATTTTTATACATACCCTTGGGCCTATGAGTCATATTTAATAAACGTTTGGTTTTATATTTACTTAGTCTCTCAATATGTTTGCAAAATTGGATTAATTGCAAAATTGGATTAAATAGCAGAATTCAGCATTTAAACAAATATTTATATAAATAAAATAAAATAAATGTTTAATTGTATTCATTGTTTTTTTATGATTATTTAGATTTAAAAATAGCCATATTTTTTAAAGCATAATTCAACACAAGAGAAAACAATCGCACTCTTGATTCCACTAATCAAACAAACGAATCAAAGTTTTACAGCAATGCAAAGTTTTGGAATAAAGTTTTTTTCCCCCTTTCTTTTTCGGATGACATTTTTCAAAACTTGGAAATTGGAAAACGCTATCAAGCCAAAGTTACATTATTAAGAACTTAAAAGCTAAATTTCAGAAATATTTATCCTGATGATACAATAACAATAGAATATTTTCCCTTGAAATATTTAACCGCACAAATTGGCACAGAAATGTTGTTCTGTACGTTTGAAACAATTCCAAGGTTTATGTCAAAATGGCATTTTGTTTTATCAACACCAAATGCTCTTGACATGTCTCACTAGCATATAACAAAATAATAGACATCTGTCGTAGATGAATGTCCGATAAAAATTTACAAAATGCTTTGTCTCCAAAACAATCAGAGGAACAAGTGCTGAATAAATGAATAAAAAAAGTTAAAACAATAAAAAAAAATGGTGTAAATCTGTTGGTGATATAGTTTTGAAACAGTAGACACTGCGTTAGGAATTTTGGGACAAAAATAACCTGAATAATATCGAAATACGGCACATAGGAAATACTTATTGATATTCTAATTCACTTATTAATCAAGCAAAATTTCACCAAGGTTATAAGAAAATACTTTTATACATTTTTAAAGTTCGCTGAAATTATTTTAAGGCAGTAATGTAGATGGACGCGCCAATTTTTGAGATCGGAATTTAAAAAATTAGAAATTTTAGTACAAAAAATTCTTGCATAATAATGTTTTAGACATAATAATGTTTAATGTTGTCTGTCTTCATATCATTTAAAAAATTTATTTTTTACTCCTCACCTTCGGAGATAAGCTGTTGGCCCATAATTCGCAATTTAGAAAAAATGTCAGAACTAAAGAACCATTCCCCTATCCACAAACACTGTATCTCTATAACCAGTTTTTATTTCATATAAAGTGTATGCCAACAATGATCATATGATGCACCTTATAACTATAGTCCCTTTTTGTGAGTATCTCAAAAGCATTATTTCATCACACATTTCTGTGTATAATGAACATCAGCAGAGTTCGTCAGTCACAACCTATAAATAATAAAAAAAAATTAATTGTACTGATTTTTTTGTTATTTTTACTTTGTATGAAAGCTCATAATTTCTAGTTATGAGTTCAAGTATCGTCTGTTCCTCCAAATTCAAAATTATAGATTATATCATTGAACATAAATATATTATATTATATTACATTGCTAAATAAAATATGGGGGAGCCCCCAACCACAACAAATGGACCGAATTATCAATTTCCAATCCAATTATTTTCGCCATTATGCAAACAAAAATAAATCAGAATGCTTTATTATTTTAATGCATGTATAATTTAAACTATTAATCTCTGTTATTTTTATTTATATTTATTATCTCTCTCTGTTATTTATCTCTGTTATTTATATTTTATCAAAATTCGTCAACATAACTATAATAATGTCATTATTATGACCTCTGAATAGGGTTAAAATTAATGAGAATGATTTAGACATTTCAGCCAACTTTGACGAATTATGTCTTATCACGACAAAAATATATTTACAACAATATAAATACAATTTCATAATAATGATGAAGCATTCTGATTGCTTATTTATATTTCAAATTGGTGACAAAATTGCCGAAATCCTTTTTGTTGTTAAGGATGGAGAGGAAAGGTAGAGAAACAATTCAACATGCAACAAAATTACATGAACTTTCTTACGAAACAAAATTTATTGAAATAGGTTCAATGGTTTTGACTGGTGAACTTTGTCGTAAGATTTTCCTATGGAGAACCCACCATGAAAGAGTTGGCATAAGATCTATAACTAATTTGCCATGTATATACTTGGGCGGGTGGGAATGTGCACTTCGAAATGATTTTTCTACAATTTTAATTAATTAAGAATTACGCAAAATTAAAGCGTTTTTTTACAATAACTTCCGAAAATATTGCAACACAAAAATGAATTTTCCAACGTCATAAAATTCAATAAATTATCCTTTTGATATACCAATTTAATAGTTGTGCTTTTTTTTTTTTTGAATTTTGGCAATATTTATAAAATATTTTTTGTTTGTTTCCAACAATCGATTGCATTCCTGCAAAGTAATTCAGTCTTCCTTTGTTGAAAGTTAAAGAAGAAGGATTCTATTTAATTTACAGTTTTAATCAACATAGAAAAAATAATTAATTTACAAAATATTAAAAAAAGTGGTTAGAATATCTCTAAAATTCGATGAACGAGATAATTACATTTTAAAGCGTCATGATGTCATGGGACTTGCCTCTATTCGGATGTTTCATACAACAAGTCATGAATCAAATATTAATCTTTAAATTAACACTGCTTTAATTTCTGTTGTTGTTTCTAATGGCACTTGTCATAGTGATGCCCCACTGACAGTCAGCGATTTTAAACCGAGAGAGCGTTTCTTGTTTTTCGGTAATGTCATCTAGGGCCAAGAGTACGTCTTAGCTACTCACGCGTCACAACCCTTTTTACGGGGCGGACTTCATTCATGCATTTCATTTACTCATCCACAAATAGTAATTTAGACCTGATTCAGAGAACGATCACCTCTCAACCAGTACCCCTAGTTCTATTACTCTCGACATGGAGGACATTGTGACCACGACAGATTTATACGTGCGCCAGTCACCACACACACGGAGAGTCTTCGGCCCGGGCGGGGTTCGAACTCACAATCCAAGGGATGCGAATCCAATCCCGGCCTGCTTTAATTTCTATCATAATTTTAAAAAAAACAGATTTCTTGAAGGAATTTTGAATTTTAGTATAAAGGATTTAATCAAAAGTAAATACAACCAAAATTCCCGACTGGCCGCTAACTAAGACTGGTATTAAATATTCATATCAATATAATCAGTACACCTGCGTGGATGAAATATTTTCAAATAATTTCTCATTACAACAAAGACTTAAATCCAGATAATATTTATTAATTATTTACGATTTGTTAAAAATATTTTCTAATAGATTTAAAATATCATCAAACTTGGGATTCTCGATTATAGTTGAAAAATAGGAATAATTAAAAAATAAACTTGATTTTAATGAAATGTTTTAATTTATTTATTTGACAAATGGGTTTCTTCCTCAGAGCTGAAAATTTAGATGGAATGAACTAAAAATAAATTCCTCGACATTAAATCTCTACATTTGATTAAACTGAAATAAATTTAAAAAGTTTATAAAATAATTTAATAACACGCATAAATTTTAGCTTCATTTTAGAATTTCTTTTTCAACTAGCATTCCTATCAATGGTGAGCCTTGTCCTTAATCAATGCTTGGTTCTAGGTTCAAAGGTCTGCCTTGTAAAGAATTTTGAACAATTTTTGTATCACGCTTATTGTTTTGTTTTTTTCTTGCTTACCGTAATTTAGAGTAGAAGATATTATCATGCTAAAATAGTATATATACTTTATATTTTCTTTTGCTTTGATGGAAATCATACCAGTTCTATAATCCTCTCAATTTTTATTTTTTTCGTATGCGAAGTGTACAAAAAGAAAGTATTGCAATCGTCAAAAAATTCGAACTCGAGATTTTGATGAACTTCGATGTTTCATAGATCCCTTAGAAAATATTTTATCAAAATCATATTTGTCTATAAATACAGTAACTTCTAAAACGCATTGAGCTAAAATTATAAAACAATATGCGGTTCTAATAACAAATTCAGGAAAAATTCAAAGGAAGCTTTATAACAGTATTCCCCTGATATCAAAATTTATGTCAATACTCTTTATTTTGCAAATTTCAAAAAAATTAAATGTTTTCGTACATGCAATTTTAATTCCTAACAATATCTAACAGTATTTTTCTATTTCATCGAATTAATTTATAATTCATACATTATTTGACAAACAATATACTAAAAGTTACTTAAGAAATATAATATATTTAAATTCCTTAATTTTTTTAGAGGCGATTGAAACGTTCCACTTTTTTTTTTGTGTTTATAGACAAAGAAAGTTTCCAACAAAACATATTGACAGAAAAATAAATAACAATATTCTTTAGTTTTTTTTAGTTATAAAGAAACAATACTTTGTAGAATATAAAGTCCTGCCATGTTAAGCTTCTTTAGAAATATTTACAAAAGAAAGATAGATTTCAGCGGATATTTATTTTAACTTCTAATTTAGCTTCTGATACTTATGTTCAAATTTCATAACTCTAAAAGAAAGAAAAATCATACGAATCGCAAATAGAATTTTAAAATAAGAGATCTATTGCTTAAAGATGCATTTCACGAACAGTGCTGACAAGAGTCAAACAAATGTGATGTTTCGCATAAGTTATTTCCTGTGTGAAACTATGAATTTGGGAAGAGATGGTAGTGCATAATTTAAATATATTCAAAAAGTTTAATAATTTAAATAAGTTCACAGATTCATCAAGATAATGAAATATTCTTTTGTTTTTTAATATTTAAAATGGATAATCAGATATAGTTAATCAGCTTAGAAGTAATCCATATTGCAAAAATTATTCCTCACAAAAATTGAAACATCTGTGATTTTTAAATTAATCAGAAAATTTTGATTATAAAATTATGTATTAAATTTCTTGCATGTTAATTTTCCTTGGCATAGCGCTTAGGGGGGGGGGAAAGGCAACGGGATATGAATGAGTGATTGAAAAAGAGACAAACCATTAACGTATTTATGTTACAATTAAAATCCATATATCATGAGAAGGTGAAAAATCATCATGCAGATGGTATTATATGCACTTGCTAACACTAATTTGTTTGAATTCTGTGTGAAGCCTTTTATAATAATTTTATTCAATTAGGTCTTTGTTTCACATATCAAAAATGGTGCTGAGCTCTGAAGGGTTTTCTCCCCTTCTTCTATGCAAGATTAACAATTAGATTTCCTCCAACATTTGTTGTAAGGAATGGGTAGGTTTTGCGATCCCAGCCAATGTCCATTATGATTCTCCTCTTAATAAGAATGATCATTTAGTTCCATATTTCAACACATTTTTAACTTCTTAAAAATTTGATTTAAAAAAAAATTACTTTGATGAGTAATCTTGTTCAATGTAACTTATTTTTATCTATACAGTGTTATAGACACAAATATTCGCTTTTATTAATATTCTAAGAGAATGTCATAAAACATATAGGAATTTAATAAATTAAATTTGGTAAGGTACTAATATTATTTTTTTATCATTCATAAAATTAATATTTATTACAAATTTATTTATTTGGTAACTAAGAAAATAAAGTTCTTAATCGACTTGCTTACAGCCCAAGGCAGCTGCCTGGTTGGAAACCAACTACTGGGAATATGTGAATTAGGAATCTTTATCGCGAGAAATAATTAAGATAAATGAATAAATTCTACTTTAATGAATTGGAACTTAGTACTGTAATTAAAATCCTGCAGAATCTATTAGCATAAAGATACTGGTAAAGAAAGTGTAAATATGCAACAGCTTGTTAAATATTTTTTTTAACTTAAGAAAATAACAGGTAAAGTGGCATACAAAAAATAAGTGGGGCCAAATAATGCTATTGCTTTTTCATCTCTTCATAATATTTGACTTTAAAAAAATCTAATTTTTTTAATGTAAGTTTCTAATGAAAAACTTTTTGTGTCTCCATTGTATATCGAAAATTATTTTATTACACTATAGTTAATTGTTTTAAGGATTAAAAAAAAACATTAGACTGCCACTTTATTGACATATCAATTCCTCAAAGAAAAAAAAAAGAAAACAGTTAAAAACATAAGAAATCAATTCTAAAATAATAATAATAAAAAACATACATATTTTATTAACTATGTAAACAAAAAGATAAAAATTGTTTCGTTTCAAGTATTTCTTTACCTAACATTTTCATTTAGTTCAATTTACTCATAACTATTTGCTACTAACTAATTTCTCATAACTATTTGCTACTAACTAATTTCTCATAACTATTTTTTTTTCTTCAGAAAGTAAGGTAAACATCTGAACAACAACAACAACAAAAAAGCAACCTTTAAGCTCTTATAGAATAAACATTAAAAAATAATCAATTTTCAAGGGCTTTTCAAACGATGGTAAGCATTCTGAAACAGTATCAAGTCAGTATGAGTCAGCTTTTAATGAGTTAATGCTTTTTTTGTTAACGCTTTCAATCAGAAATTCATACAATGACCAGTGTTGTAAGAATTTTCATACATTGTCTTACAAGATCTCATTAAAAAATCGTATAAAATAGTAATACAAATCATGATGAAGATATAATTCAATCATATGTATTCAAAATTAAACAGGTACAGATTAATGATTGGAATTTTGATTTGTAAAATAGCCATTGCATTAGGTGGCTTGAAAAAGTTATCCCCCCCCCCTTTAAAACTTGTACACTTCAATTTCTTTGTGGAAATTAAAAATTAAATAAGAAGTTCTCAATACTCTCACTCACATTTTACTTGCAGCTCAGTTTACTTAATTATATATTTAAAATCAATAATAGAATTATTAACTTAAAAAATATAAATGCAACACAGATTATTTAATTAAGCAAAGAATTTGTTAAAATGAGCAAAAGTGCGAAAGCATTTACTTGGTAAAGAATATTAATCGTCGATTATACTGAATTCCACTTTTAATGGCCTGAAATTTAGGATATAATGCCAGTCAACATATATATACAGTCAAGATATATTTCATAAGTTCACATAATAATTAAAATCTAGTCACAATTGCAACAATAAACTACAAGATAGAGTATAAAAATATTTTATTAATTTTTGTAATTACATTTTTGTATAGAGATAGAATATTTACATAAGTTGAGCTCACTTTCATACATGCAATATAAAAGTGTTGTGTCAACAGAAATGCTTCTTAGAATGATTGGATATTCCTTGTTAGATTGGGTGCAATACAGTGGACTTGTATTTCTGCAAACTCGAATAAAAATTTTATAAATAGAAATATTTACTCAATGATAAATTTACTACTACTCAGTTTAAAATATTAAATTCGACTGACATATACTGATATCTCATGTATTTTTTACAATCCATTTACAGATAAAAGTAGAAACAAAAATGTAATATTTACTAAAGGTGCTAAAAGATATATATTATGAAAAATTAATTTTATTCAAATCTACAAATCAATACTCGTTCATATTGTTAATGGATGAACAGTTACCATTATCCAAAAGCAAGATGGTTGGTAATGTAAACAATACAATAAAACAAGCTTACTTAAAGATGCTTAACTTCTTAAACAAAATTGTATTTATATTAGAGAATAATATATATTCAAAAATATGCTGTATTTTTCTTGCTAACTATATCATATATCTTAGCAGTCAAACAGTCTTCAAAAATATTGGTGACTAGGCGTCAGTTGGTAACATGAATGAATATTGATTAGTGGATTTCAACCAAATAGAATTTTTAATATGCAAACTCTTGCATTTCCAATAACAATAGAAATGCTAACAGATATTCTTGTCCTTCACACTAATATGAGATTGAACATTATTTATAATGTCTGCTTTAAATATAGAAATATAATTCTATTAATTTTGTGTATGTGTTTATATACATAGACACAAACATATATATATATATATTATAGGTCATCTCTCATGATAAATTTGGATTTAATACTCGATTTATATTGGTCAGATATTTTTTAGTAACTGAAAAGATTTAGTTTGCACTAATGAAATTATTACTTGGAAATTTTTGTTAATTATAATAACACTACATGAAGGGTGGAGGGATATCCATATCACTTTCAAAGCTTTATAATGCTATGAGATTACAAAAATTTAAGTTCTTTCTGCATCTTCCCCTCCCTTTTATTATTCATCTCCAACAACAGAATAACAGAGAAGAAATGGTATAAATTTGTAAACTGGAGGTGTGTGAAATACAAGTCTACTGTATATACATGTCATTAAATAATTTTTGATTTAATTTTTATAAGATATCAACAAAGGAAAAATATAATTTTACTTTTGGATAAGTTATGTTTAATACCAAACTCAATAAACAGTAGCAAAGAAGTAAAATAGTTAAATATCATTAGCTTAATGTGTTATACATATGATAATGCAATGAATTATGTTTTAATGACTAGAGCTTATTTCAATCATTTTAGTAAATATTTTTTTTAAAAGAGAGATCCATCTTCAATGACAAATTTTTTTCACATTTTCCATTTATGTAGTCAGCATTAAAATTTCTTGAATTCATTAGCAGTTAATCCTTCATGCTGGGATTATTTACAATACCAATAAATAAATTTGGAAAGATTTAAATAGTATCTTTCATCAGGCAACGAAATATTTAACAAAGATTTTTTTTTCAAAAGAATATTAAGAAATTGAACAAATAAAGTATGTTAGATGCTCAGAACTACACACAAAAAATATTTTAAAAAATGGTTTTGCCATTTAAAGAATTAAATTTGGACAAACAATGAAAATATGGAAGAAATAGTTTTTAAATAACTAATAACAAAAAAGTGAAATTAAATTCCAAGATCAGAAAGTCATGCAGCTGAAAAAGATCTAATGAATAGAGATATGACTACAAAACTGCATATTAAATAGCTGACCACTATTTGTATATTTAGACTATTTTTTTCAAATAAAAATAGATTATTCTTGAAATAAGTTATAAAAATTACATGATCTGCTTTAGATATTCTATTATTTTATGAGCTGATTAATATATCTCATAACTACAAAATATTACACATAAATGCCAAAGGCAATAAGCACACAGCTAGTAAAAAATGTGACCATTAAAATATCAATAGAAAATTAAAAACAGAATTACATATCACAATGCTTAACATGTAAAAGAAAAAAAAATTATCACTGATCTTAAAAAGGGTCGAAAGAAGATCAAAAAATGAAGAAACATACACATAAAAAAATCTGAAAATTGAAGCAAAAAAAAAAAAAAAAAAAAAAAAAAAAGCATTGAAGATGATATGACAGTACAAAATTAAATTCCAGCAGAAAATAAAAAAAGTATATTGTACTCACAATAATATATACTATAATTTATCAATAAATAGCTTGCAAGATTCATTAAATAATTATAGCTTTTTACTCTAACATTTTTTTACACTCATCAGCTATTACATTCTTTTTGTTTATGAAGTGTAATACAAAATCATTAATTGAAAAATGCTATTAAATCAAAAAATCACATTGTAATTACCTCTGCTGAAATAATGCAAAAGTCTATAGTAATTTGCAGCAATAAGTTTGCAACAAAACCCTCAAATAAAATAAACAAATTCATATATAATACAGTCACTGGATACACTCAGCATAAATAAGCTCATTCAAGAATTAAAAAAAAGTTTTTCAAAATTTTGCAAGAAATAAAAGCTATTCAGATACAACTTAAGAGCCTGAATAAATTACGAAATTTCAACTGAAATACATCAATTCTCAGTTTTTGTAAAAACTTTAGTGATAAGTTAACAAATAATCTCCCACTGAAACAGAATAGGGAAACAACCTAAATTCAGAACACCACAATTTTCAAAGACAATCCATATATTCATCTGACTACATAGAATTCTATAAAGATAAAAATCAAGATTTCTCTCTTTTGCAATTAAATAATAATAATAATAATACAAAAATACTGATGCAACAAAATGATTTATTTTATTATCAACCAGTAAAATTACTAAAATCAGTTTTAAGTTTAATAGTAGGGGATGATGTTCTTATGGTAGATCGATTTTCTGATTCTTGTAAACTGTCTCGATGAGCATCTGATCCCATATGAGCAGCCCGTATACAAGCTTCCAAGCGGTTTTTCAAACGAATATTCTTACTAACAACTGTGCGAAACTCTTGTGGATACTGTGGTCCAATTTTCATCAGCTGCTGCAATGCACATTGGTGAATAGTATTTCTGGATGGAGAAGACACTTGGGAAGTTTCTGGATCAATCAGAAGACTGACTAATGTTGGAACATACAATCCAACGATTAAGAGCTCTAAAAGTAAAATAAATCGATTTTTTTTTTGGTTATCAAGTTATGACAGATATTAAAATATTACAATTTTGACTGTTTATGCATTTTAAAATCTCATAAATACAGTAAAAGAGAGTTAAATACATATCAAACATATTAAAACTGGACATGTTCATAAATTAAATAAATTAATTAATTTCTCCTTAGACCAGAAATAAATGAAAATATATTCTGAAAACTTAAAAATTAAATTATTTTTAAAAATATTCTTTGCCTTAAAATCGACAAGAATAACCTTTGGAAAAAATGTACATATATTTAAAAAATTAGATTACTTTCTTCAGAAAGTGAATATGAGTGCAGATTTTCAGTTATTTTTCTGAAAATTGCTTGAAGATAGTTTATCATTTTTTTAAAAGTGTGTGGGGGGGATATTAAATACATCTTACAAAACATAAATGAAATAGCTTTTCATAATGCAATGGCTAAAGGTGAAAATATACCATTACAATTTTCAAAGTAAAAGAAAACAATAAAGAATATAAAAATATTTCTAATTAAAAAACAAACATTTAAAAATTAGTATATGTATTAATAATACTATACCATATATTTTTTTTACCATTATCCACATATAATAAATAAAAGTATTTAAGAGTTGAAATATTAGGGCAGTATGTTTTAATATTTTATTCCAATAATAATGAAGTATGCAACAATTAAAGCAGAAACATATTCTTAAAATATTTCTGATGTAATATTAGATGTCTAAATATGAACTCTCAATTTGAAGTAGCTTAAATTTAATTGTTAATAATATTTTAATAAATCATACATTCAGATGTAAAAGGAACTTTCATTTATTTAAGTACCCCACAAACATGATAATATTTCAAAAAGTAAATAGAAGAGTAATAAGAAGCAATAGGCTAAAATATAATATACCAAGATAAATTGAAATATTAAATTCTATACTCACTTTTGTCATTAGCTGCAATATCTACTAAAACTTTAAGTGTGTGGATTAATTCTTTCACTGCAAGTACTTTGATTTCTGGAAAATTTGTTTGAGAAGAAAGTTCACTGGAAAATTGGCCAATTAATTCAATAAGTTTTGGGCACAAGGCATGTATGTAGGGACCAACAACAACCATATCAGGATGAGCAAAAACAGACTGAAGGCAAGAGATAGCTTTAACTTGAACCTAAAATAATAGATTAGCAAAAATCATTTTAATAAAAAATATCTTTTCAAAGAAGAAATTAATGATTTGTAATTTTTATATTAAATGTGTAATTACAAATTATAGCACTAAACTATAATAATTTTTAGCCCTTTTTTTTCAAAAGGAGTATTCCACTGATCATCTAAGTTGGTTTTCAAATTCTCTAATATAACTCATAATTGGATATATAGATATGTATGTGCGTGCATGTGTGTGTGTAATGATATCTCTTAATCTAATTTAATCCTAGTTAATCTCCTAATTTTTATCTTAATTTAGCTCATATTCACTTCA
Organism: Argiope bruennichi; assembly: GCF_947563725.1. Classification (NCBI taxonomy): domain Eukaryota; kingdom Metazoa; phylum Arthropoda; class Arachnida; order Araneae; family Araneidae; genus Argiope; species Argiope bruennichi. The sequence goes on from NC_079152.1 coordinate 85,622,088, forward strand.
TTCTAAAATGTTCTCTTACTTCCTTATCCATTTCCCACTCTTTATTTAATTAATTCTACATGCATTCTATAAAACTGCTCACTTCAGCATTTTCTCAAGCTCAAGAGTGAAGGGACAAAAATCCTTAATGCATACAACATTATTTCAAAGATATCTAAAATTCTCTTTCCTATGACTACATGTATCAAAGAAATCTCTATCAAAATTTCATCATAACACCAGGGAAGGGCCACTCAATTCATAGTAAAACCACTGTCTCTTCTGCTCTTGTGTTACAATGTAGACATATGTATTTCTTACCACTTATTCTTTGTATATAAATTATGCCTCCTATGGTGAAATAAATTGAAGTTTTAAGATTTCAAAAGTTTCATCTGTTTGGCTATGTAACTGCTAAAATATATTACAAACACACACATGTATATAAAACAGCATAATATTTATAATTCAAGTCAATAATTCAGCAGCAGCATGATGAAATATTCTAGCAAGCATGCAATAGCAGATATAAATAATGCAGCATTAGAATATCTGATTTTGATGTATGTATGCATACATAAAATATTTTACTGACACAAGAAGCAAAAATTATTTTATTAATGCATCTATACATTTCAAAATTAGCAACTTTTGTATTTTGATCTTTTAACAGGGGTGTTTGTGGGACCCCAAAAAATCCCCTGAAACTTTTACGGACTTACTACCGACATTTTGGAGTTTCGAGAAGGGGAGGGGGAGAAATGAAAAATTACGATTATGAAGTATTGAATGACCTAATTATAAAAGTTCAATGAATTACTTTTTTTGCAAAATTAATAACCATTAATTTTGCAAAATTAAGACCTTTGAACCCAGGTCACGTGATCGCACATCTGGTCGAACGAAGTCTCTCCCTTTTTTTTCTGCCGCGCCTACTTGCCGAAAAGAATCCAGAAGAGAATGTCCGAGAACCGGGGGAATGAGTCATAACTCGCAATAAGGAAAGAACAAAAAAGAAGTTTTTTCCCCCTTTTCACGCATTATCACTGCCTTTGGAGAAAGAAAGGAAAAGTTTTCACCACACACACTGACCTTGCGTTTTCTGCTTTCAAAGCAAACAAAATTACCCAGATCAAAATAAATAATTCATTATTATTCCTACTTCATTTTGAACGACGATCCCCGGAATTTCCGGGTATCGAAGTTCAAAATCCCCGGAATTCCGGGGTTTCCCCGGAGCACAAACACCCCTGTTTTAAATTCTTATGTTTGCCTCCAATTATAAATTAACAGAAATATTTGAATATCATTCTCGTTTACTAATTTCTAGACAAAATGAATTGAGTTTAACTGAATTCTTAATAACAAGTTCCATTTTTCAATGACTGACATATATATCACAAAATATAACTATTTTACATCTTCCATAGGTTTTACATAGGTTTAAACATATAACATATCCAAAAATTAATGTCATGTTCCTCAAACAATTAAATATCAATGCTCTTCAACAAATTAAAAGGAAAAAAAAAAAAAAAAAGACAGGGAGGAGAGAACAACATTTTGGAGGAATAAATATTTTTGTATACATTGAAAGTTACTCTTCAAAATGTATGCTATTGATGATTATGCTATCTTTATACCATCAAATTCTGTATAAAATATTTACTTTTTAAAAACCCTATAAATTTCATTCCAATATTAACTTAAGCATAACCCTTTTAGGAGCTTTCTGATGAATGTCATATACAAAGAATTAAAATAATTACTCAAATCAATCAAATTTACAATTTTATTCTTAAAAATTAAATTATTAAATTTCTTATACTTAATACTAAAAGCAATACTTACTATTGTTCCATCTTGTTGAAGCGCATGCTTAAAAGTATTAATGCAATGTTGTCTCAAATTAGGAGCACAAACCACTTCTCTGGGTGCCGAAGTTATATAAACATTGATTGATAAAATGGCAATCAGATCATTAGTATCTGCAGGTATCATGCCTAAAAAAAATCCATAAATCATTGAAGTTAATGCTAATCTTTATTGCAAAAAAATACATAATGGAATAAAAATAGTTCTAATTAGAGTCATAGCCATAAACTTTAAACATTTATAAATAATGCATGCTACTATGTAGAAATTTTTCTCTCTCTTTATCTTAGCTGAAAATAAACTCAATTTTCCAAATCTAAAAGTCAAAATGATACACATAATCTCTTGAATTCCAATGACACACACACACAATTAAACAGTATTTTTGTTTACCATCATGTTTCAAAGAAATCTAGTAGCACAAAACAATGTTTCAATTCTTTGGAAAACAGAGTGGATAAATGAATGACTTTTACTAAATAGAGTTAGGTATTATTAATGGAAAAATATTTTCTTTCAAATTCGGAATGGATCAAAATTGTCTTGCTAGAAAGCAGCATTTGCTAACTGATGCACTTTTAATGTTCATAAAATATGATACCTAGCTCAATAAATAAGTTACATGTTGGTGCCCATCAAGACCACAGCATCTACCATTATATAAAATGCAGTATCATTAACTAGATTTAAAGATATTTAATCAATTCTAAAAATAAAATATTATTTTTAGAAATTGTCTAATCAAAATTTCAGGTAGAAACTTTGCTACAATATGAAAACATTAAAATGTTTGACAAATATATCCGGAACGAAAATATATCAAGTGAAACACAAGCAACATTCTACATAAAAGATAAATGGGAAATAACACTGTTTAAATGCTACGTTGGTTTTTATTTTCTTTTATTAAAGCACCAAAATTATAAGAACAGATTAACTAAAAAACAGCAAATCTTACTTTTAAGTATGCTTAATTATAGATAAGCGGAAATTTTAAACATTGCTGTGAAATTATGCATTCAAAATTCATAACACAATTTTTCACCACTTCTAACATTATCACTTGTTTATCTTTTTGCTATTTCCATTTCTTCTTATTGCTCTCTTTCTTATTCATTCACTAATGTTTTTGTTATACTTTTAATTTGTAGATTGTTATAATTTTCTGTTTCTATTCTCTAACTAAATAAATAATTTTTTAAAAACCTGCTCTTATAATAATAAAAATTTCTGAAATGCATATCAAGTGTAGTAAAAAAAGTTATGAAAATATTTATTGAAAATAAAAATTATCATTTCAAATTCAGGTATCACCTACATAAATAAATAATTTATGTAGGTGATAATCACCTACTTTTAATAATCACCTACTTTTATGTAGAATGTGACTTCTAACTTTATGTGCTAGAAACAATTTTTATAATATTCACTTCTTTAAAAAGAAATTCAATCGCCCAAGAGTTAATTTAAGTTATGAGAACACTTTTTTAGGCAACTAACTTACTTGATTTTGAAAAATGTGTAAGATGAGCTAATCCACTCTGCAGAAGACTAATCCAGTCTTTTCTGGAAGCAACATTTTTTAACATTGAGCTGGAGCATAAATCTTCAAGACAGTCTAAAGTGCCTTGAACAAAAGACTGTAAACTAGTTATCTGTTCAACAGTTATTTCTTTCAGAACTCCAACAATTAAATGTAAAGCAATGGAAGCTACACCTGCTGATGCTGAAAGATCATAGACAATTTTTTAAATAATTTAAAAATAACAGCAAAAAAAGAAAATAAATTTCAACTCACTTAAAAAAAAAAAAAGTTTATTCATAATGTTAAAAGTTCTAATGTTTAAAAATGCATGACATATAATTAATTGTTGATCAGGATTATGCTGCTCAAATTCAAATTTTATTAAAAAATAAGCAATGAACTCTTTAAGAAATGATTAAAAACAAATAGTTTTACTAGTTTTCATTCCTTTATGAAAATAACTATAACATTCAGTTTCTAAGTCTCTAATTTTAAAACTCATTAATTAGGAAATAACTATAACATTCAGTTTCTAAGTCTCTAATTTTAAAACTCATTAATTTAAAATAAGTAATTTTATTAGGATGCAATGTTTTTTTTTAATAATTAGGATTGTAAAAGAACAAATACATGAAAATTTTTTTTTTATCCCAGCGTATTACTAATCTCAGGCCATTATTTTAAACAATATATAAGTTATATCTTAAGTGTAATACTTACCTAATAATCAATATAGATAAATAAAGTAACAAATGCTTTAAGTAAAAAACAACACATATTAGAACACAACATTTAAAATAATACAGATCAAATACAAATGATAGTAAGCTTAAAATATAAGAAAATTAATACAAATAAAATATAAATCTAATAGCATGAATTAATTTTTAAAATAATTTAAAAAAATTGAATTCTTGTATTAAAAAAGTTATCTATGAGAAATTTTATAATATAACTTTTTAAATAGTTATAATTATTTATTTGAAGCAAATAACTAAACTTATAAACAAACAAACATACATATATATTATAATGAAAACAAGAAAAGACAATATCAATTAATGATTTTCATATATCTTTTCATCTTCTAATCAAAATTCTTGTTTGAATATTAGACAATTAAACATGTACTATGCCAAGCTATTGAGATGTATACAATTTTCAACCATGCCACCTATACGAAAAAATAAACCTAAACATACAGTACTTTTATCGTTTTTTTTTTTTTTTTTTACTTTCATATATCTTTTTTTATTTATAAATTTCATAACTTTCAAAATTTGTATTAAATTTTCTGTACATTTATTGTTCTTCTTTTGAAAATGATATATTTCTCATGATATATTTGTGTGCTTATACAGCATTACTAATTAAGTCATCTATAATTAACCAGTAACATGTAATGCCATAAAAGTTATTTCTTTAGAAAATATACAACATTTTTTTTTATGTAAAACACTTTAGTATTATAATTTATAATGATTTAATTCACCGATTTAGTTTGTTTATAAACATATTTTTTCATGCAAATAATATAAATTATATTTTACATTCAACTTAGTAACATTAAAGCAAAATTATAAACCAAAAGAAGCAATATATAATACAACAGGTAACAAGATAAGTAAAGCACAACTACTTAAAATAATTCCTTAATGAATTTTTAGTCAAATTTTCTCTTTATCATGTAATGGATATGAAGAAAAAATACTATATAATTTGCTTACCAGCATACGAGCACAATACAGGAAGTTGAACAGCAACTTTCAATGCAGCTAATATCAATAATCCTGATTCTTCTGTTATTATTTTAGTGCATTTAGAGTTTTGAACAACAGTTCCAGTACTGCTAGCCAAAGATGGACTGATTTGAGGTAGCTGACGTACTACAAGACACAAACAGTTCTCTAAAATAGAAAACACAACGGACTTTTCAGGAGTAATAACACCTGTTTCACCTCCTTCACCAAGAGAAGCTAATTCACTATTAAGATCCTTGGGTTCTTGATTTGCAGGAGCTAACTCTGGAAAGATAAATTTTAATTTTAAAATAGTAAAAAAAATTTTTTTAATGCAAAAAATACAATAATTTTGAAAAAAAAAGTTTACTATATGTAAATATCATATAAATTATTTACAAATAAAATGGAAATATGCAAAATTTTATAGCCTAGTTAAATCAAAGATCAAAATAAAATCTTTGATTCAGCATGTACTTATACACATTTCTTTTGTTGCTTTAAAAACTAATTTAGTTATAAAACAATTAATTTAACTTATGTCTTCAACTTTTAACAAATACATTAACAAATAAATAACTTTTATAATCACCTTTTGCCATATGATATTCATATTATTTGATTAATATTGCATAATGAAGTATTAAATAATGTATGTAATTTCTTTTATTAAAGCATAATATATGTAATATATGCATAAAACTAAAACTTAAAGCATTGTCAAGAATTCACTAAAATATAATTTCTTAAAATATATAAAAAGAAAACAATGCAGCATTTTTTTTTTGCTAAACAATAAGCAATAATTGAAATTATATGCTAAAAAATTTGTAAGCCAATGTTTCATTCTATTAAAATTCACTCACCTTTTAAGTGCTTCTTGCGCTCACTTTCTATGAAATCTTTATGTGCTGTAACAAGAAGTTGAGTAACCTTCATTACAGCAAGCTGGCTCTCAAGAGATTCTCTAGTTAACAGCATTCTACAAAATATATATACATAGGAAATGAGTCAGGTTTTAATAAAATAATGTTGCTTTAAAAACATCAAGCAAAATAATTATAGGGGAAAAAATTAATTTAAATTATAACAATTTTAAAAGATAAGTAAGGTAAGAAATGAAGTTTCAAATATTATTTGAAAGTCTAAAAAACAGATAATAAATTACACTGAAAGCAGATTTTAAAAGTTACTATTTAAACTGAAACAAATATTAATTTATAAAACACAGAATTCTTAAAATATAAGTCATCATGAAAAGAAAATGAATAAAAATATTATATACAATTACAAAGTTTATAAATTATTTAAAAAATTATAAAAATTACAAATTATGATCATATAAAAAAGTAAATTACACTACCTATGTAGAACATTGGCCAACTCAACAGATAACTGCGAATCTTGACCCAGAATTTGAGAAGGTAAGGGATGACTAAATAATTGTATAAATGAATGAAGGCAGATCATAACATAGTCAATGGAAGAAGATGAATATGGACTACATAAAGCTTCTAAGCAGATTCCTAAAAAATACAAATAACTTTTATAATAAAAATTTGATCATTTTTTTAAATTAAGTCACTGTAAAAAACACATCACCAAATTAACTGAGCAAAAAGCAACAACAATAAGTAAATAAAACGTATTTGAATGCAGCCTTTTTCTAAGAGAAAAAAAGCTGACATATTTACCCTAATTATATGAAAATCTTCACAAAATTGCTGCAATCAATTTTCATTACAGTGATCAACATGATCACTTTTATATTTGAAATAAGAAATTTAAATCTTCAATAATCTAAATTTAAAAAATACTCTATGAATATTTAAATACCCATCAAGCATTGTAAATATTCCTGAAAGAATGAAACCTAATGCCTTTAAAAATAACAATTTATAAAGATTTTTAAATTTTAATATTATTTGAATAATTTTTAACCTAATTACACAATTTAACAATACATAAATATGCCACTTATAGTCTGTGTAATAAAGAAAATACTGATATTTATTTCACTTTCCTATCTATTAATGTATCATACACATTGCAATGTATATGATACAAACATACACTATCAAATAAGCTATAGAATTAGATGCAGAATTAGTAGTTAACATTTTCACCAAAGATATACACATTTGCAAAATAGAAATAATATTATATAACCATCTACAACACAAATAATACAATAGATAATAAATTGAACAAAATTTACTTACCAAATACCAAATGAAAATAATCAGCATTTATTTCTTCTGTGCTTTTATTAGATTGAACAACATATGTATGGAGATTTCTTGGTAAGTTAGGAACCGAAGTCCTACCAGTCTCTTCAAATCCACCATTACAAAGCCACAAAGTAGCAGCATTTAAAACTGGAGGCCAAGTATCTTTATAAAATTTACGAACTGTGTCCATGGTATCTGAGCTATAGAATGCTCCACCTTCATGAGGTAGCTGTGAGCGAAATTCTGAAATATATTCAAGTTTTCAACTGCATTAATGATTTGGAAAAAGTACACATGAAGAAATTTCAATACAATATTTTGAAAATTACTCCAAGGCATGTATTTCTTAAATTGTTTTTATAAATTTGTATATGCAACTGAAATATGTTTAATTTGTAGAAACAGTAAGTACTAATATTCAATGAAGACAGTTTAAATTATGTTATAAATAATTTAATTAAATCAATTTAATATTCTATTTCATTTTTTAAAAAGTCAATATATGCACCTATACAGTTTCTACAGCAAAGAAATACAGAACTGAAGGTAACACAAATTTACTTAAACTGATAATAAATATGCTTAATATATTATATTAAAATTGCAGGCATAAATAATTTAATTTATAAGTGAAATTTAAATATAACAATTTAGGACATTATACACATGCATTTAAGTAAATATAACAAAAAATATTATTATTTAAATGCAAATTGTAGTAATTCATAAACATATTTATTTGTATCTGAATTCAGCTTTAAATGTGGTTAATTCATCACACACTTTTGCAAATCTAATTACATAAAAATGAACTTTCAGAGCTTCCAAAAAAACCACTTTACTAGCTTTAATTACTTTTGCTTTTAGGATGTATCTCACAGTTTATTTAATGCTAAAGAAGTTCAATTTTATTTTAAGAATAGAGAAGCTGAAATAAATTCAAATTTTATTCTGGATTATAACAAAATTTTATAAATTCAATTTTTTTTAATCTATAAATATCTATTTAATTAATCAACATTTTAAAAAACACGATTTTCACATATAGTAAATTCTTCTACATTAGTGCACAAACTATTTAAGCAAAATGATTGACTAATGTTTTAAACCTTAATCAATTTTTATGTTTTGTATGAAATAATTATTACACATTATTTGAAAACTTCATAAAAATTAATAAATATACTTAAGTATATAGGTAAAAATGATAAAATTTAACTCTTAAAGCAGGATTTCAAAGATATAAAACATACAGCCATAAAATAGGAAAATATTTAAAAGCAAAAATTTATTTAATAGATCAGTATATATTTCTACTACAGTCAATATGCTACGAATCTACTACTACAATTCATATACTATTAGTAATTAGAAAACTAATTCAAAGTTATAAGAATCAAACTCACCAGGTGGTAAAGATAACAGAGCATAATCTTTCAGAAAGGCCAACCAATAAGTGCTTAAAAGAGAAAGTTCTGGAGCAACTAGTTTTAACAGACTTTCCTGATCATCTTTATTTGCATCACTTTTTTGAGCTTCATTTTCTTTGTTATTCATTGCCACTACATATACCTAGAAAATAAATTTTTAAATTTTATTGTAATAGAAAACAAACAAAAAAAAATAAATAAAAAAATAAAAATAAAATGCATTGTGTATATAATTCAAAAAAGACTTATGCCATTCAAGTATTATAAAGTAATTTTAATTTTCTTATAATATATTGAAATTATAATTACAGTTTTGAACATGTTACATTTTTCAAAATTATAATATATTTGTTACTAAAAAATAAATTGACAGTTAAAATTTTTAAAGCAAAACATGCTCACTTCAGCCCATGCTTTCAGAATAGCAAGCTTTTCCATAGTGGAAGCGCTTTCATTATATACTAAAGAATTAGATCCTTTGTGAAGTTTTTCAAGAGAAGAAACCAGCAGCTGATGCACACGTCGCAAATCATTTAAGTCTCTAGCAACACCACACCCGATCCATGCACTACATACCTGGAAAAGATTCCATCACAATTATTTCAATAAAGTATTTCCATGAGAGATAATAAAAAACATAAATTACAACTGCTAAATATAAATTTAGGCACACAATTTTTTAGCGCATTTTAAAGTTGAATAGGAAATAATATATCATAAAATTCCGAGTTTCATTCAACTATTACACTTCACTAAATTTCGTATAATATTTGCAATATGTAACTCTTTAACCTTATTGCATCAATATTTTATATATAGGAAATAAAAGTATATTTATGAGTTTTTAATAACCTAATGTTTCTAGCTGTGTGATATAAACTAATGCCTTGTATAAAATCTTAAATAAAACAGATTTATGAAATAATAAAACAAAATGCAGTCATTGATTAAAACAATATACCTGGCATGCAAATGCAGTAATATGAGAAGGAGTTTCTGGAGAAAATGCAGGTCTCAGTGCAGCACCAACCTATAAATACAGTGAAACGAATTAATTCAGTGATATCTAATATGTAAATTAAGTCAGCTATAAAAATAACCAATAATTTTCAACAAAGAATAAACCATTAATGAAGATGAAATAATCAAGATAAAGAGAATATTTATATCTTCTTAAATGAAAAAAAATATATTGATAATTGCAATTTCATAACATAAAAATTTATCCATATCTACAAATTATTTTTCTAAACATTAGATTCCAAAAAAATACTCATCATTTTTTAAAAGTAATATACTGTTGCAGCACTATTATAATAATAGTAGTATTATATAATGCTTTATATTTCTATAAACCATTGCAACATCTTATTTAAATAAATTAATATATTCTCTGCTTTTTCCCAGTAGTTAAAAACAAAACTTACTTGTGCTTGATATTGTTCTAAAATTACATGATCAGGGAATTCTGGTTCTGGAACTTTTGAAAACTTGCTGATGATTATCTGTAGAACAAGATTTGAATTTTTTATTATTGTAAGATAATTATTCACTTAAAGAATGAATTATTATCTGAAAATTAAGAATTGTGTATATTACATAACTTCAATGTTCTAATGGCATTAGATATAGTTTCAGTGCTGTATTAATTTTATTAATAATTCTAAAATAAAGCATCTGGAATTTAAATGACCAATAGAAAACATTTTTCAGATTTTGTTGTCACTAATACTTTTACTTTCTTGTTATAACTAATCAATTAAGAAGGACAAATTACCTTTTATACTTATTTCAGTTGTAATAAAAATATTAGATAATTTATTTATGAAGGGGGTTCTCATTTATTAAATCCCAGCCACCTTTGGCCACCAGCTGTTTGCTAGTATTAATGCTCACTAAAATGTTCAATTAATATTTTATGTAACTTGGTGTCATAATAGGTTTTTCAGCAAAATGTTTTTAAGCTTCAAATTTTTGTAGTCAAGTAACTATACTATTATGTAAGCCTTAAGACATTCTGTTCATTGTACTACACATCTCTCTAATTTTCTATCAGTGCCCGTAAAATTCAATTTTAAATTAATATGGAAATATTGAAACTGCAATTAATTTAAAGAAGTTTTTTTTTCTTGGTGTCTTTTAAAAAAATATGTGAACTGAAAGCTAAGTCGTTCTGCATTGAAGTCTTATGTGCACTACTAATTTTCATAGTTTATAAAATCTCAAAAAATTATTCAACAAAAATTCACGGATTCAATAAAAAATTCAGTTTTTAGTATTTATTTTTAAAAGGATATGAATGCTGTCGATAATAATATCTTTTTTTCAATTTATAGATATATTAAAAAAATTATGAAGTTTTAGAGTCCTTTGGTCCTAAGAAATCATATTATGCAAAATATTCTTGACACTAACACTTTTAAATAAATAAATTAACGTTTCTATCTTCTGCGATTAAATCTGAACGGTTTATTAAGTTTTCAATATTAGAATATAAGAACAACCAACATTTTTTCATAATCTAGGCCAATCTCCCTTGAGAAATCCTGGGAGATGATTGACTTCTTTGAAATGGTCAATGAAGTGATCTAAAATCGTCCATTTTCATAGAATAGAGATGTGGAAATTTTCATAAATTGGACAGCTTTATTGACAGAGTTTTTTCATTTGAGATATTAGCATCTAAAGTATGTTTTGTTAAATATGATTCACAGGACAGAGGATAGATGTAAAATTTAGAATTCGTAATTCAACTAAGCATTTATTGATTCAAGTTACATAAAATTATTTATTTCATTTAGACAATTTTGTTAGCAGATGCATGTCTATTACTAAAGGTTTGCAAATTAGCTGTTGGGCCCTGATTAGAGAGGATATCCTGAATATATTATACCATGTTTGACTTAAATAAAACTGTTTCATTGAATTAATAATATAGTTATTGTGAAAGATCATAAAAAATTTTCCTTACATTTATTTTTCAAAAAATATCATATTTTATATTTATTTAATTTCATACAGACACATACTGAAAATTACATTTTTATTTATTTAATTTGGAATGATAGTTAACTTTTTAAAAAAATTTGAGCTTTTCTCAATATGATGGCAACACATTGATAAAAGCTAATATTTTTCCTATTAGCATCAAACGTGCTCATGTAGTTTAAATTTTATTTTTATTTTGTGTGAAATATATTGTTGAAAAATATGATTAAATTATTTTTAAAAATTCATTAAAAATAGAAATTTAATTTGCTTGTTAAAACATTGGTATCATTGAAAAGATTATTTTTGAAACTTAAATGCGATGTAAAAATCAATTTTGTGCTGTAATATTTTCTGATGTTATAGCGGAAGGACACCAAAATGTTGCTTAATTTTTAATTAATTAAAATTATAATTAAAATTTTTAAAAAAGCACTCTTAGATACCCATTCTTGGCCACCAAGGTCTACACGTGCCAAATTTGGTAACTGTAAGTCGAAAGGTCTGGCCTGTAGAGAGCGTGTGCACGCACACGCACATTGAGCTTTATTATTAGTATAGACTACATAGATATCCAAAATCTTATCCTTGAATAAAAATATGAAGAATAAAGAATAAGCAAAATATATACTTCTAAAGCTTTAAGTCCTTCTATTCGAAGCGGATCACTATCAGAAGTTGCAGCCATAAATGCCATTCTTATTAAATCAGATAAATGTAGAACAAGGAAATCTGGAATGCAAAATATAAGAATAAACTACATCACCATTATGAAACAATTATTAATATTATAAATGAGACAGTAAAACAATCAACTTTAATGAAATATTTGATGTATTTAAAAAAAATATTAAACCACAAAAAAAAAAAAAAAAAATATTTTACTTCAAAAGAAATTGCATACATTTTATTTTAATTCAAAACAAAATAGGAATTAAATGCACAATTATCTCAATAAAATTATAGCATTCTCAATAATCCTAAATAAGTACTAATCTATATCCAGTTCCAAATAATTTATTGTAAAAGTTGTATAATTGTAAGTTAAAAATGAATAATAAAATTACAGAGTTCATCTTATAATCAATCTCAAATTAGCAATCTTTTCCAAGAAATAATATTTTTGTTGAAGACAAATACAGTTCAGTTATTAAAAAGTTGGGAAAACAAATACAATATATCAAGTAATATTCTTTTTTAAAAATAAAAAAATGTTTATAAAATAGGCATTTAGTAAAAGAGCTACTTATGTTGTAGCTTTTCTTTTGATGTATTTAAAAAAAGATATAAAATTTTATGTTTTGAAATAAATCATTATTTCATTAAACTAAACATACAATATTTTTCAATTTCTAACTTCAGTTTCACTTTTGAAGAAAAGTGAGCACTTACCTGATAGCCATTGGGAAAATAAGTACATATCAAGCAAGAAAACATTGTAATATAAAATGTAATAAAAAAAATCACAGCAAATTTTAACTATACAGATATAAATAAATAGCAAATCAAAATTTTATTATAACAATTAAAGAATAGTTCATAGAAGAACATTCATGTTTCAGTGGAAAACAATTTGCTAAAAAATAATAATAATAAAAAAAAATGCATAATTTGTTAAAAAAAAAAAACAGCTATTTTAAAATAAATGTTATAATAATATAGCAAATGTTTTAAATCAATATTCAACATCATTAATGAATCAATATATAAATATGAACAAAAAATAAATAAGATAATTATGAGGTAAAAAATCATTGCTGAATGATATAGTATTTTAATAAATAGCATTGCATACAACAAAAAATGTTTTTGTTATTATTTAAAATATTATGCAGAAATACATACCTCCTCTGGTAGCAAGTTTACTTTCTCTAGCTAAGCCTAAATCAAAATGAACAGCTTTCCCTTCACAAGCATGTATTATTCGTTGAAGTGATTCAGCAGCAAATACCCGAGTTGACCATCTAGGGGAAACATTCGTATGGGAACTGTCATCACTGGCCTTAAATCTAGCTTCATCATCAGCATCCACATCATTGTCAACTTCACTAGTATCATCCTTTTCAGGCTTTGAAATCAATTCTAATAAAAATAAAAATTGGATAACTGAATGCAAATTTTAACTCATAAAAACAGTGAGAATCATGAATAGTGAATGAATAAAATGAAATTTATTGAATTAAAGCAAAAGAAATAAATATAAATTTTATATTAAACAAACATACAGAATAAATTCTCAATCTAGCTTTTTCACACATTCTGAACATAGATTATTCTAATTTATTATACAAAGTATTGCTTAAAATATAAAATGAAATAAAGAAAGGAACATTCAATAATTAAAGAATAGAAAAAAAATAATATAATATTTCAAAGAATGAGAAGACATTGAATGAAAAGAATCAAATTTATGATGTTTAAATGACTGAAATAAAAATATTGCATTAAAAAATCAAAATTGTTTGTAATAAAAATATTAATTAGATTCAGAATTTCATTTCATGATTTATCTTTATGGATAAATTCTTTTTCATTAAGTAAGAGAAGGAAAAGAAGTATGATCAAATTTTAAAACTGCTGCATTGGATATTTGAAATATATACCCAATAATAAGCATAACTTTATATTTAAATTGGGAAGTCAATGCAATTACCTGTAGCAGTCAAAACACTTTTGCATAGTTGTAACCAGTGTCCAACATTTTCTTCAGCCAGAGTTTGTAGCATACTTGTCAGAGTGTCATGAGCATCAGAAACTAAACGGATATCAGTCTCAGTATCCAACATAGAAAATATTGCTCCTTCAAGACCATTCACACATAGAGTATCTTTTGCCCCATTTGGCAAGGAACTATTTTCTTTGGCCCAGGATATGGCATGTGCACTAATTTCAGAAGCCTCTCTCTGTGCAAGTTGTCTTAAACAAGCCACTGCTGCTCGTCTTAAAAGAAGATGTGAGCTGTGCAAGGCAGACTATAACAAATGTTTTAATATTTCATTATCATTTAAAGCATCAATTACAGAATAGCCAAAAAATATCATTCAAGTAATTTGCATGTCATTTTGAAGAATATGAATATTTGGAACTTACACAAAGAGTTGGCACAAGATTTGTTAAATTAACATGACGAGGTGCAAACATATGAAGCTGTTGCAAACAAGATATGGCTTCTGCCTGCACAAGAGGATCACTATGATCTTGCATAATAGCACAAGCAACTAAAAAGGATGATCTTGTAGTGCACACTGATAAGGAGTTACCTATAAATAAATAAGAAAAAGTGAATGACATACCTACATAGTAAGTTGACAAAGGGGAAAAAAAAAAAAACTATTAAGAAAAACAATTTAATTTTAACAGAAAAATATATTATTTAAAAAAGAATGTGTTGCATGCAACATATCAATAATAAATTCAAAAGAAAATATTTGATTTGAATTGAATGGTCAATGGTATAAATACCCTATTTTACGTTACCTCTTTCTTTAGCTTTATAATTCAAATTTTGAAGAAAATATTGAGAATTTCATCATATCACCAAAGTGCCTTTTTTGCAAATTATACTAAAATTTATTTAAAAACATTTGTTAAAATGTATCAAATAATAATAATCCAGCCCAACAATAATAATTAGAAAGGAACATTTTAAGAATTTTGAAATGGTGCTAATACTGTTTTCATTCAATTATTATTCAGAAATTATCATGAAAAATATTAATGTCATTTTATTTTTTATAAATTATTATCTCAGTTAGGAAAATTCTTCAACATGCATTTCACTACGATCTAAAATATTAAATCTTTGGCAAATCCAGTAGTTTTAACTTCAACAGTCCTTCCTATAAAAGTTGACGTACATAGAGATAAGGTTCCCACTTTTATTAAAAAAATAAATGGGTGGAGAAATCAAGAATATTTTTTTTTCAATTTAAAGATCATAAAATTAGATATTTCTGATACAAAATTAATAATGATAAATTTATATAAAATTTTTCCATTATTGACCTTAAAATGTTATTTTATTTCTTGCTTATTATTTCTATTTAAACAAAGAGCATTAAGAAGAGGAGAATGCTTTTTATGATCCTCTTACATTTAGTGAGGTAAAATTTGCAGTTTAAAGTGGGTTATAAGATAACAATACAAACACCCTTACAAACAGCAATTGCTTGGTTTACTAATAGATACTAATTTCACATCTACTATTGGGGGTTCATTTTACAAATACATTCAAATGTTAGCTGAAACAAAATTTATTAAAAAAACTACCCCACAAGAATTCCTATACTTATTATTGACCAGTGCTTGACAGAATGAAGAGAAAAATACTAGAGACAAATGCAAATCAACACATTTAATTTATATTTAATAAAGTGAATTGAAAGATATTTAAAATTGCTTCTGTTAAAGCCTAAGACTAATTGATTTCTGCAGTGAATTGAATCTCTTTACTTTTACAACTAATTTGCTTGCAGATATCTGCAGTGGTAGAAACGGATATTCAATTTTCACTTTTTTTGATCTTGAGTTATTTAGTAATTCTTTAATACTTATACCTTTCTTATTCTTTTTGTCACTTTAAGATTGGATTGCAGCCTTTGCTTGCCTACATTTTTTTTATTTGAAATTTTTTTCGCTCTATTACAATTTTTCCCCCATTCATCTAAAACCAAATGTTTTCCAATGTATTCCAGTGTATTTCTTAAGATTGGAAATCTTAATTTTTTTTTTTATTTAAGAAAAAATTCCTTTTAACTATGCTCTTTTCATAATAAAAAGTATTTTCTTCATTTTTTTTATTTTATAATATTTTTAAAGAAAATCATTAAGATAAATTAATATTAAGAAAAGAAATTAATATTTTGGTGAAAATAAATTTATTGAAGCTGAATTGCAAATACAATTGATTTCTAGATTATCACCTTGTAATTCTGGTCCAACTGTAGTGATCAGAGCAGTTAAACATTTCCCAATGCATTGATGAACATCAATATGAGTTGGAGCCATGTGTAAGAGTAGTTTTAAAACAATGGACAGAGTTGGCTCAACATATGATCTAAACATGGGTCCACCAGAATCAGCAATCATTGACAAAGCATGCAAAGCCCACAGCTTTATGGAGAGGATGGGAAATACACATAAATAGAAAGAAAATCATAATTTATTATTCATTAAAAATTAATCACATATAATTATTTAATAATGCACTTAATGAAAATGCAAATATAAGAAAAGTATACACATACATATTTTAGCAATAAATATCTACACTTATTGTGTATATGCCAATCTTTAAGTACTTTAGAAGCCAAACTACTGAACATGGAGCCATCAAATTTCACATATTATACTTTGGAGGATAAAAATGTATTTTTAAAGTGATTTAAAAAATTAATTTTAATTAATAAAAAAATCAAATGAAAATTTTAAAATATTTAATTAATAACCTACAAAATTACTGCTGCACCCAGATTATTTCAGCACCCTCTAAAACTCATTTTTCAATAATATTAATTTTATAGTTTATGCAATGTTTTCTTTAATTTTTAGCTTTTTTTAAAAAAAAAAATACGTTTATGGATAAATAACAACCATATTTTTAATTGTAATATTAGAATGAATTCAAATCATTTTTATTGTTGTAGAAATATTTTATCATGTTTTCCTCTCCACTGTTAAAAGTTACAGAATGAAATATTTTCATACACATATACTTTAAAAGAATATGTTCATATTCTCTTTGAAATGTTACAATAAATTTGATTCCTTAAATAATTTCATTAAAGTTTTTATGAAATCTAGAACTCAAAGCCACTAAGACATTAGGCACATTGAGAAGAAATACAATCAGTATGCTAAATGACTACACTGCCTATTTTTTAAATATTTTTTTTTTATCAACATGATTCCAATTACTGTTAGATGTGCTCACATATAACTCTAACTATGACATTCCAATTTAATGCTGGAATCAAATATACATTTTTATGAAGACAAAGAAAGTTAAAAAATCATTTAAGACAATTTTTCTTAGATAATGTAGATAAGAGAAGCTTTAAAATTCAAAGAATAAACAATAACGACAAAAACAATAAACAGGGCAAGTATAAAATTAATAAAATAAAGTTTAATTTAAATTTAAAATTTGCTAATAATTATAAGTTAGCATAAAGTGCTTAATTGAAACTAAGCACAACAAATAATCCTGATGAACAAATTGTTTTCTAAAGACAGCTAGTAAGTCTATATTTATCAAACAATAAAATCATACATGAATAACAATTTTTTAAATTCTAAAAAGTTTTAAATATAAAATGTAAAAGATGATATGCATGATAGTTGCAAAAAAAACTATCATGCAAAGTATGCATGTTCTTTGGGGATTAAGAGATGGGTATAAACAGAAGTTTACCATTGACAACTGTACAATGGTCAGTTTAGTATAGGAAGGTATGGAAAAAATATATAAAATAATAAAAGAATTCTGAAAGTTTAAATCACCACCAACAGTTATGAAATCAGGCGAAAGGAGATATTTAAAGATAATATCAGAAATACTTTACAAATGCAGACACCAAATTTTGCATTCTTTAGATATTACTGATCATAATTGCTTAGCTAGCATTAATTTTTTTTTTAACTTTAATTGTAGGCTTTACTTAATGTATATGTGTTCAGAGTTGAGTTACAAAGGCCAAATGCAATGCTAAAAGTGATAGAGAGAGAGGGAAAAAAAAAAGTTTTTTTTTTTTTTTTTTTTTTGGCTTTTAGGAGTAAAAGTACGATTGTAAGCTGAATTGTAGTAGTAATACTGGCACAACAGCTAAAAAGGAACACTTATTAATAAAATTTAAAGTAAATTTCAATACAAATAAATTCAAAACTTACGTTTCACTTTTAACATTTGACACATTTGCGATTTTACACACTTGTTGATTTTACTATTCAAAGGTTATCTTTTAAAATTTTATTTCTTTTATAACATAAAATATTTTGCAAAATATGTTTAATATTATTCTCTAAATTTGCTGTGCCACAATTATTCTAAAAATGACATGATTGATAGCAGAATATAGCATGACTCTATTGATTGCTCAGACATAACAATATACAATCCTTCAACATGACTTAATTATCGACATTTATAGAATACATAAGCCATTGCAAATGGTCCCATAAACAAAATTCACAAGGATTATGATCAAGTGCTTAAAAATTTACATAAATTACCCTAGCACAACTTTTGTTGCAAAAGAAAATTTATAAAAGTTATAAATATAATTGCTAAAAATATTTTCATGTTAAAAAAATCTATTTAATATTAATCAATCCTATAAAACATCCCATCTTTTTTCAGTTTTTAATCCTGCTTTATTGCCAAAATTTAGTACCACTGTAGTTATAAAGTGAAAGTGTGAATATTTTCTCGTCTGCCTTTTAGATAAATTCATCATGTCAAAATAATATGCATACAAAATGATATTGTATTTGTTTTAGTATCTGTTTTGTAAATGAGATCTAAACCTCTATTCTTTAACTACGATCATTCTGTATAATGGGAATTTCATTAGAACCTCTATGCATTAAGGCAGACAAGGCATTGATATCATGTTTCCACAAAATATAAACACAGATGTGATGAAAAGAGTAGTTTTAAAATTTTGTATATGTCTTATTTTGTTTCAGTATGCCTAATTTCAAAAAGTAAAATTTATTTTATAATTTGTTATACTTTATGTTTTAAACTACTAATGCACACACACATAAAAATAGCAATTTTTTTTAAGTGTTTAGAACCTTACAAAAAAAAAAACATGCTTACCTGAACAATTGGTGCATTAATATCTTGAGCTAATGCTAAAAGTATGCTAACACTTGTGTTCAAATGCTGACCAGTTCCCATTCCACCAACATAACGATGCAAGCAACCCAAAGCCAAAGAATGTCCTGTTCGAGATGCAGCATCCCGGGCAGTTTTAAGCCTAGAAATAAATTTAAAAAAAATTATCGCAATAATGCCTTAGAGTAATACATACATTCTTATTCAACAATTTATTATTCTATAATAACAAAATTTAACAATTATTAAAACTTTGCAGAAATAAAAGGATCTGTCGATTCCTAAAATCTTTATTATATCATGAATTTTACAATAGCATTAAAATGTATGGATAGTATTTTTTTTAAATTTAATGCACTATTTTATTAATAAACTTTTCTGGATACATAAATAAAAATGTACCAATCCAGGATTTCATAGTCTTAAATACTCTTATATTTTTAATATTCTTTCTATAATAGCTTATAAATCTAAATAAGTGAAATTGTGATTTTGCTTTATAATTTTTCTTCCATATTAATGTACATATAATTTTTACAATTTTAGGTGGAATGTTAATCATATTTGCATATTATTCACCAATACCAAATAAAATATATTTTGATTTATTATAATGCGTACGATACGTACTAAATGAAAGTAGCACTGAATAAAAAGAGTTTATATTCAAAATAATTAGCTTCATGTGTCTTAAAGCATTAATATTTGAAAATCCATTTATCTACTACTAATAAAGATGAATGTGTGTATTTTGACACATTATAAACCAAATCATTTGACCTGAGAATACCAAATTTGGCTAGTATATACGTATCTTAAAGAGTGAGAATGTGTATCTTGGGGTGACTGTTTTGAAATGTTAAGTAGAAGTCTTATTAATTAAAAATTAAGCTAAATTTTGGCATTTTCCATCAATAATTTTTCAAAATACTATTACAGAAATTTTTTTTACAAAGTTTTAAAACTTACAAAAATTTCTTTATAATTATACTAATTTAATAATCATGAAAAATTCAGCAATTTTTTGAAAATATTTCCTATTTTAATTTTCAACAACAGATTACATGGCTGTCCTGAAATTCAAATTTTTCTTCCATGTTTTATCAACTATTTAATAACATGAATTTTCATCTATTGTTAAAAGTTAGAAAAATATTATTTTTTTCAAGTACCTGCGTAATTTACAAGGAAAAAAAAAAGCAAAATTACAACACCACAAAATTTATAAAATAGATGAATGGCACATTTACTAGCAACTAGATTTCATTAGAAAGTTTCATGGACACAATTTAACATTATATATCATTTCAGTTAAAGTAACTCATCTTTAATGTCTTGGTATGTTAAGTTATATCTAAATTACTGATAGATATAGCTTAACTATTACTGAAATTAAAAATAATCAATATTGCTGATGGACCAGATGGCTGCCAAAGGAGAATAGCAAAAAACTACAGCTACATAGCTAATAACTACAGCTCTTTAAAACTAAACATATTTGGATCTCTCAAACATTCAATGTATTTAAAATTAATTACATACTATTTATGAGAGAACATAAGATAAGTCACAGTTATTTTGCTCATGATAACAAAGTAAAAAAAACAACAAAAAAACTGAAATCGATATGCTTTTTTCTTTTTCACTCTAATTTAATAAAACAAAAGAAATAATGATGATTCAGTTTTTCATATGTTAATATAAATGTCTAGCTAAAGCCATACTTATCAAACATATGCTGTGCCATTTCAGCAACAAACCGTCCGTCTCCAACCACCTGCGCCATTCTTCCTAAAGCTTCTCCAGCAGCACATCTAAGAATTGGATTTGTGTGATTCAATGAAACCTTAAATAAAAACAAATAATTAATAAAAATTTAAAAGATCCAATAGCTTAAAAATTATTCCTAATAATGATTATTTTTTTTACTTAGAAGAAATAATAAAGTAATAGTTTTTAATATTTATTTTGCAGCAAAACTTACAAACAATAAAGGTAAATATTTATGTCTGTTGGACGTTTACAGAGCAAAACTTTGGACCTAGAATTACAAAACTTGACTCAAATATATTTGGAAAGTGGCATAGCACAACCTTAAATTTTACAAATTTAATAATTAAGCAACATATAGAAATTTTTCATGTTTCTAATGATATTATGATTCAAAATATTTTTTTTATCATCTTTACACATATAAATTATATGTCATATAATTTTTTAATATTTTAACAAATTTTTAAAAATAGTTTTTTTAAAAAATGTAATAATGTGCACCTCAATATTTCATTGTTATAATGAAATGCAAATAAACTTTCTTGTTTCATCAAATAATTTAATCCCCCCCCTTCAATTACTAAAAATGTGCTTAATTAAATTCCTATTTCAGGCATGCAAATTCCAAAAGAATACCTCACTTTCCTGAAGTTGGATGTTATATACTTTTTTAAATTCGTTTTCAGTTCAAGCGAACTAGATGAAGAAATT
Organism: Argiope bruennichi; assembly: GCF_947563725.1. Taxonomy (NCBI): domain Eukaryota; kingdom Metazoa; phylum Arthropoda; class Arachnida; order Araneae; family Araneidae; genus Argiope; species Argiope bruennichi. Next base: position 85,644,179 of record NC_079152.1, read on the forward strand.
TTTATTTTATTTATTAAGTTTTCACCAGGAAAATATTTTTCCAACTTCAAATTGATATTTTTTTTATGTATAATGTGATAATGGGTATTTTGTGTTTCGTTCTGTAATTATTTAATTTCGTTCTGTACAAAAGAATGAAAAGAAATTTTTATCCTTCACAAATTTAATTGCTTTGATGAATACCGATAGCTTTTTATAATATTTGGTTTCATTCTTGGTATAATTTGCCTTTAAAGTAAAATAGGTAAATTACAATTTTGTTCCTTTTGCTAGTGTGAAATTTGGACAAGTACAGAAATTCAATTTAAAGAACACTTATATTAAAATGCTTAATTAAAATAATTATAGTATTAAAATGCTTTAATTTAAAAAATATATAGGTAAATCATTTTCATCCAAGAACATAATATTAAATAATTAAATTTAAAAGTGATATAGATAAATAATTTTAACATTTATTTCAGTTTTTAAATTAATATTTTTCAATCTTATTAAGTAGTAATACAGACATTTAAACAGTTATGCATGACACATTTAATAACTTAACTACCTAGAGGGCATATATTCCGAGTAAAATAACTGATAACCCAATCAGCTAGTTACAAATGAATGCTTACTTACCAGCATCAAACGAATAGCAGCTTTTCGGACATCTTCAGAGCCCAAACTTGATTTAGTTTCAATAAGAGCCTAAGGTAAATTTGTAAAAAAAATTTAAAATCTTGTTTCTAAAATATTACTTTGTAAAGTAATCGCTTTCAATTTTAATTTTAAAAAAAAATTCAAATTTTTAAAAGTAAATTTAAGCAATCAATCAAATATATAAAATTAGTATAAATTCTGATAATACTAAGATTGTTAAGAAAATAAAAAAAAAATCAAATTGCACATTAAAGAGGATTTAGACTGCTATGAAAATTAACTGATTAAAAATTTTCAAGGTGGAGGAATTTTCAAAAATAATGCTTGACAATATATTGATTTATAAGTGCTTGATTTTTTTTTTCATTCAGATGGAAGAAATTAGGATTCTGAAATGTCTATATATGAAAAATTCTACTGTACATGGCACAAAAATCACTCATTACTTTTTTTTCAAAAGGCAACAGTCAAATATAAGCATTACTTCATAATGTTTTTTCCAGTGCACTCAATTAATGATTTGCAAAAACATTATTATAAATGCTATGGAGTATAATAGCTGTGTCATTAAAAACAACATTCAGTTAGAGAAAAGAAGAGGTAAAAGAAACTAAAAAGTAGGTGCCACATAGAAAATTTGAAGAGAAAGAAAAGTAAATTTAACTGTCACCAGATGAGTAATTGCTATGATTTGCCAAAGGAAATTGATGTCCATATCTTTTAAAACTACTATTTCACAAAAATTCATTATTTGAAAACTTTTGCTTATTAAAAACTTAAAATTCCAGAAATTACCTTTTTAAGATATCAATTTCATTTTACACATTTTTGAAAAAAGATTAGAAATTTTTAAAATGTAATACACAATCTTTCACACATGTTTAATCATGCATTTCTGGCAATATTAAAATAAGGAGGGAAAAAAAATGCTTTTCTTAGTCATTAACTTCAAAATAAGATCTTCACTTCTACTTTTTTTTTTTTTTTGTAATATATATATAAATTTGCATTCATAGTAATTTGTAGCAAAGTGATTCAGTTAAATTTATGCTTTTCAGTTTGGAAATTTAAAAAATACATTCAAAATTATGCCTTAACAATTTACAAATTCAATAAGCTGGTCACCAAAGGCAGCTAGTATTATAAGAAGTAGCTAAACTGTTTAAATAAAAAACACATTATCTTAAACAGTCATTACAAAATATGTAAGTAAGCTCTTTAGGATAGCAAGGAGTTTCTGAAAGATTTTATAATAATTAACACCAGAAGTGAATTTTCTTCTTGTTGACTTGTTTTTTTTTAATGAAAAATTCTGAACTATTTTTCAATATTATACTGATAACATTTTCTTATATCTGATTTTTAAAAAAAAATTAATTAAATGAAAAAAAGTTAACTGAAATTAAATGAATAATTTAAAAATTTATATGTTGAAACATCCTTATAATTTCAAATTAGTAGACAATGTTCAATTAAAGATAAATATAATTATGAAAAGTAGACAATATTAACACAGTACATAGTCAAATTAATAAGATGATGTTTTTGGCAATAAAATATCTAATGGAAAATAAAACTTTAATATACCTTGAGTGCATTTAATAAAGCAGTAAAAATATTTATTTGGACTGCTTCTTGTCGAGTAGCCTTAGCTTGACGTATGCATTCAGAAAAATGATCCAGCATCTGCAGTCTATGTTTATAAGCAACAACAGGAAAGACTAAGCCAAACAGAACTACAGACATATCTATAACAGCAACTCCCAGAGGCAAAGGATCAGGAACAAACTCTCCCTTTAAAAAAATAATATAGAAAGCAAAAATATTCAAATTAATATTTCTATAACTGAATTATAAAATATCAGTGTTATGTGTATAAAAAGGAATTAGCTTTTATCTATTAAAATATTTGTACAAGTAAAATAGGATAAAAAAGATATTAAAACTTTTATCTTTAATTTGAAATATTTTGAAGAGAAATTCTGGTTTCAATGCATTTAAAAAATTACCTTTTTCAAAATTTTATATAATGCAGTGTGATCATGTTCAAGAGATCCAGAACCAGATGCACTATTCGGTTGTAACTAAGAAAAAAATTAATTATAAATCTCAAATTACAATATTAGCAAAACACAGTTACAAAAGTATTACATCAATGTGAATAAAGATAATTAAAAAAAATTAAATTTTATGTAATAAAAATTCTTAATAATAAAAAAAGTTCTGAAACTTAAGAAATAATACATAATTAAGAATGAATATAAAAATACTCTTATTTTGCACTCTTATATTCTCTAGAATTGGTCTAAAATTGCAACATGAAGGCATCAATGAAAGATAATTTGTCCCATTTCAAAATTTAGATAATCCGGTTCTATTATTTAGAAAGCAATGCTGAATTTCAGGTAACAAATTGCTTCTTCCATTGTTTATACTCCATATTCTATAAAACACAACCAAAAACATTTTTCCCATACATTTTGGAATTCTGAAAATAACGTGTTTTGTGTTTAAAAAAAATTATATTCATATTCAAATTCTATAAAAAAAAAGTTTAGTCATACTGAATCTAAATAGCCATTTTGGATGAACAAGTGATCAGAAAGCAGTATAAAATGTCACTTGTCTTTCATGTTTTATTTTATAGTAGGGCACTCGGTCTTGTATTTCATTTATAATTTTTTCAGTATGCTTTCAGTAGCAAGCAATGAACGTAATTAGGAATGAATATTTAAAATAATAAAGAAAAGTTATTTTCCTTGAATACACATTTATTCATTAAGTAATTTAAATAAAAATGCTAAGTAAAATTTCATTTTAAAAAGAATCAAAGGTCTTTAAGCTATGATTTTTCTTACAAATTAAGCTGAATAATATTGCTATAGCTAATCAAAAGTTTGTTAATACTATGAAATCTATTACATATAACTGAAAATATCCATCTCTATTCAGCCAAAGTTTGTAAATTGCTCTTCAATAGTCGTGAATTTATGTATTTTTACAGCAAAGTTATTGATCATATATACAGTGATTTTCAACTGGAAGATGGGAATCAATCTTGTTGCACAAAATAGAAAATATGTAATTTCAAAGCTGATGAATTTTCTAAAGCACCTTGAATAATTTGAACCTGTAAAGTTCAATTCTATTTGTCAGTACAGATAAAAAGAAGTAAGATAAGTTATTCAAAATCCATACTTAAATTCAGTGAATTAAACTGTTGAATAATTTTGAATTTTTCATTATAGTTTATACTGTTCAGATACCTATATCTGTTAACCAGTGATGTTTTGTTTATTAATTTCTTCTATTTATAAAGTATATGCATAAACTTTATATGCATAAACATTATACAATGTGCACAATCTATTCTTTATGAATAAGGTACATCTTAAACTAGTTTTCTAGAAATATTATGCTACAGAAGAAAAAAAATTAATCACTTCTACAAGCTTTTAATCTAACAGAAGAATAGGAAGTATGATTTTAAATATATTCTAATGCTGAATGACATTTAGCAAGGCAATTTCAAAAAAAAGCAGAATGTATACAAATATAAATTAAAAGACAGCTGGAATTATTAAAAAAAACAAAAACAGCAAGAACTGAAGTATAATGCAAAAGAATTAATTAATCACTCAAGCACAGCTCAAAGCTGAATTAGTATCATAAAACATCAGCAAAATGACAGTATGTTATCATATAATAAATATGTGACACAGAATTATTGCTTCTTTTCTATTCTTTATTAAATATACAAATTCAATTTCATTTCAGAAAAAACATAAAATTGTGTACATATAAAGAATAATGTCAGAGAGGCCAAATTAAAGAGCAGTTAAATAAAAACTGCAAACAGCCATGAGAAAGGAAAAATGTCAACTAAATTGCAGTGACAGAAAATGATTAAAGCAAACAAAAAGAAAAGAAAACTGAAAAAATGTAAATGAAAGAAACTGAAGAACTGCATCAAAAATGCAACCAAAAACTAAAAAAACATGCTAAATCAATAGAAGAATTAAAAAAAATCAAAATAAGAAAGAAAGCTTTTAAGCTAAAATGCTTGGAAATGCCTTTGATAAGGCAGAATTAAAAAAAAGGCTCCAGCAACATCAAATACTCACGTTATCCCTATCCAGCTTTCGATTAGGTTCCATCTATGAGAAGAAAACCATCTATTTTATACAACAGAATTTTACATATCATATATGCATACATGTAATATAAACCAAAATTATACATACATATTTTTAAGAAAACTATTTTAAAAAAACTGAAAGAAAATATTTCTGGGCTTTGTGTAGCTAGAAAAATTATATAACTATACCAAATCATTAATAATTTAGTTATCAAAGAGATATTTTAAGTACAGCAACTATTAACCCAACTTAATAATGTTGTCTCAATACTATCTATATTCATAATTGGTAACTTGTTTTACATTGAATATCAGTGCACTTAAAATATAATATTTTAATAACAGTATGTTTTCTTTTGAAAATTTAAAGTTTTTAAAAAAAGAAGCAATTTATATGTATAAAATTTACACAAACATAGACTTAAAGTAAGTTACTTTTCACATTTAAAACTGTAGAGAAAAAGATTATTCAATTTACTTGATCCTCAATAGCTTTATGATCAGTATCTTGTAACCAAAACCCAAGTATAATGCTATCATTGGCATGACATAGACTGCGAAGCAAAGATGTAGTTGTATTGGCTGGATTTTCAGTCAAAGTAAATTCTGCTACTAGGAGTCTTAGGAGACTGTTGTATGTTCCTGTAAAATTATAAAATTTTTCATTATTTGAGAAATTACTAAATGAAAAGAGAGTAAATTATGTCTCTATTTTATTATAATCTATTTAAAACACACAAATATTTATTTCTACATGTTTCTGCTCTGCAGATCTGAATACCTTTATTTAAATGTGAATAAATTTTATTATAATTATTATACATGTTGTCATGCAAATGTTATGATAAAAATTACTGAAATAATCAAGCTATATTGAAAATTGTAATGAAAGTTGCATCACATTACACTATAAATTTAGATGAATTAAAATATATATTAGATTTAAGTTAAAAAATAATCAAGATTAAAAATAGTTATTTCGATAAAAATATGCTTTCACCACTCTTTTTGATCTGACACCAAACAAAATATCTTTTCTGTTCAAAAATTAAATTCAAAAATAGCAACCAGCAAACAAAGCCATTGATATAATGCCTGAATGTACAAAATGTGAAAAATAATTATGTGCAAAATAAGAAAATGTATTTTTTTTAATATCCATACTTCATTTATTAGAAATAGGAGATAACACTTATTTAGCTTACAAGGGAAAAAAAATGCTAGTGAAAAGAAAATTATCTTTTAAACATTGAAAAATATAAGACAAAAGCAATTCTTCAAAACACATTTTTAAAGGGAGAGAAAAAAAAAGAATCAAGTTTTTTAACATACATAATAAATATCTTATTTAACATTTTAATATATATTAGACTCTAAATAAAGCATGATTAAACATTTTTATAGCTCCATAAGGATCATGATATATTATGTTTTCATTAAATAATATACCTTCAAAATTAAAAATTTTGCTTACAGTAATCAATAATTGTATTTTTACCTTCATAAGAACGTGGAGGTAGAAGAGAAAGAACTTCATACATTCTCATCCGTACCATGGCAGCGCATGCCTTCAAATGTTGGCCATATGATTTAAATACATGTCCCACACTGAAAGATATATTAAAATAAAATATCATACTTGTAAGAAGAAATTAATATAAAAGTAAAATAACATAATAAAATCATTATAAGCAGTTAACTGATAAAAAAACAAACTTAAATGAATTTTTTTAAAAAAATGAAAAATATTTTGTATTTTGATGATTTAAATAGAAAAATTAAAGAAATTGAAGTAAAAGTGACTGGGTTTCCTTTACTGTTAGAGATGTGCAATGATACAGCAGCCACTCTGACTGGCATCTGTCCCTAAGACAACAAATCAAACAAATCAGAAAAAAAGTTTTAAGGAAAAAATTATAGAAAATAAATTAGCCCTAATTTTTTTAATCTCAAATAAAGTTATCAGCAACTTTTTAATTTAACCTTTTGAAAGCTTTGTAATAAATAAAAAGTTTAATTAATTAATAATAATAAATTGATTTCAGCTTTCAATTTGCACCTATTTACTATTCACATTACGTTTTTATCAATATCATTATGAAGATATTAGCATTATGCATTTAAGCATCATCAGATTATAAAAGATCAATATAATTTCTGGTATGGAAATTTGCATTTTTAGAAAAATTTTTATCCTTTAATAAAATATCAAAAAAAAAGTAGATAACATTCCAAAAATTTATTAATAGTTCAATTACTCATTGAATCAAGATATTAAAGATAAAATATTTAAAACAAAGTTTTTTTAATCACTTATACCAAACTTGAATAAATCTTCTGTTCAAAATTGAAATAAAATAAAACTCATTCTTAAAAAAAAAAAAAAAAAAAACTGAAATTTTTTAAATAAATTTTTAAATGAAAACAATCAACTATAAAGAAAGAAATTCTTGGTGGATTTTTTACATGAATTCAACAATTTCTTTTTTAATCAACAGGAAATTTATTATTATACACTTTTCACGTATTAGAAGTGTGAAATTAAACACAGAAAAAATAAATAAAAACAAAGTAATAAACAAAGCATTTGTAAAGAAATGTAACATTAACAAACACTATAATGATGAAGCATCAAGCAATGATTCATCAATTTAGTAGTCACAAAATTCTGTAATTTAGATTTGATTAATTTTTAAAAATATTCTTAAATTTATTATGCATTGTTGTTGTGAATTAATCCAAACTATTTTCATTGTTTAATCAAATATTAATAACATGATTTTTTCTCTATTAAAAACTAAGAAAATGAATCCAATTTAATATCAGTATCATTTACATCTCTGTTGTCTTTACAAAATAAGGATGAATGTGTACGTTCTCCTCAGGCCAGACTGTTTTATTTACAGCTACCAAAGTTGACACATATATACTTTGGAGGGTAGAAGTAGACACCTAAGAGTTTCTTTTTTAAAATTTTAATACAAAATTAAGTTCATTTTTGGCATTTTCCTCACTAACGTCCAAAAATATAACTGCTTATAAATAAATGGTACATCATTTAAAAAATTATCTTTTTTAATGATTCTAATTTAATAATCATGCAAAAAATTTTTGAATTTCGACATATTTTTTTTGCTTAATTTCTAACAATATATTACGTTGTTAATCTGAAATTCTAACCATTTTCACTGCTTATTCTAATATTTAATCCCTTTATTCTTTTCCACTGTTGAAAACTAAAGAAAAAGGATTCTGTTTAATATCTCTGTAGTACACTAGATAAATAAAATTAATCCCCCAGAATTTCGAAGACAGATGAACAGCACATTTACACTTTTAATTGTGCTATAATGATAAGATACTGGTCTTCATTAAAAAGTGTTTGCATACAATGAAAAGAACACATGTAAGACAATCAAAATAATACAACTTTAATAATAATTTGATGAAATCATTTATATAAAGTTAAATCTAAAATGAATAAATCCAAGATCCTTGGTGAACAAGCTGGTCACCAAAGGCAACTTATGGATGAAAAAAAGAAACTAATAAAGTAGATTTCAGTATAAGCTTGCTTTTTAATAAATGCTTTTAAATTTTTCTAGGTTTATTGTGAAGGTTTAATAAGAACAACAATCAAGCAATGATGAAATAATTTAAAAATATGTTTATCTTTAAACACGCTGCTACATTTTTCATGATATATTTGGATACATAAAGATACAAATAAAACATTAGTGTAATTCACAGTGCAAAAATTAGTGTAATGCACAGAACAGCATAAAGCATCTAAAATAATACGATAAAATAGTAAGAGTATGATATTCAATCATAATTTGACAGTTTAAGAAAAGATTTTGCAGAGGAAACTGCTAAGAGAAAGTTATACAAATTGTTTCATTGAAAATTTTACTGATCCGAGCAACCAATAGGAAATATAACCAACTGATGAAATAATAAACAGTGGCGGTTATGCACTCTAGCTGTAGGGGTACTATAACCGATCCTACAATGTGCAATTATGTCTTTTAACATAACTTACATTTTATTTATGGTTTCAAATAATTTAATTACCAATTAATTAAATAACAGGATTTTTTTTCTGCTTGATATGGATAAATTTTTACATAGAAATAACTAAAATTTTAAGTAAAAATAAAATTTTAAAATATATGTTGTATTCCTTACTTATTTTAACAATTTATTCAACAATGGCAGAAAAATAATGATTAAACTTTAATAATTAAATAAATATGCATATGAGGATTGTTACTATCGTACTTATTTATAAAAGAATAATTTAGCAATATTTTTAATTAAAATTTATTCATTAGCAGATATTCTCTCTTTTTTATTTATATTCCAATGTACAGCTCACAAAAAAAACTTTCCAAAACAGAAAACAACCTTGAAATTCTGCTTCAACCACTTCTGGATGCTAAGAGAAACTATTTTGAGGACAATACTTCTTTCCCTTCACAAGCGATGGCACATAATAAATGCACTTTGCTACTGAACTAAAGCAGCAAGTGGCAATACTCTCTTCACAGCAGTTTTCAATCACAAAATGTAAAGAAGATGTGCACTTTATAACTACATATGCAAGTCACATTTATAATTAGTAACTAAGCACACAAATTAATTGTCACATAAAATAAGCATTTTAGCCCATTAATTTATGCAGAAATAAGCATTTTTAGGAAATTTTCGCTCTGTGAAGAAAGTATACACTTTTTGTGGCTTTTTACACAAATATTGAAATCTTTATAAAGAATGCTATTAAGTTTTTGATGGATTTAGATATTACATACAAAATGAAATGATTTAAAAATTTTATTTACACAAGCAAAACAGGAGGGATGGGTGATGGGAGGCTACCAGTGCAAAGACATTAAAGCACACATTTTGACAAAGAATTACTATTTGATTTTCAAATGACTTGTTTTACATATATTTTTCCACTCATACTCTGAATTATACGAAACTGGATGGGAATTTAACTTCCTCTTTGTTTTGGGAATTTAAAAAAGAAGGGTAATGTCATCCATCGTTTGCTACTGACACAAATACTAAGTATTTTATTAATAAATACTTACTTGACAAGCATGGCTAAAGCAGATTCAATTGGCGATAATAATCGACGCACTACATCATCTGTTACAAGATCTTTGCAATGCATTAAGAAACTTGCCATTGCTAAACAGAAAAGTTTTTAAAGTGGAAGAATTATTATAACATGGAATGCAATAAAATTTTTTCAAGACATTTCATTTACATGAACTAATACTATATTCATATATTAAGCTATATAGTCTCAGATAAATCAGCAAATGCTTATACACAAGTCTTTTAAGTGACAAAGTTACATAAAATATTGATAAATGATATCTAATAGAATTTAATACAGAATTCAATGAAAAAAATTACAATAAATATTTCTAATTGTTCAAATCTTGAAAATAACGGTAAAAGGTAATTGATAAAATTTGGACTAAATTGCATATCATAATATATAATTTAGAAACAAAATCTGTGGTTTTACAGCAGCTTTGTATCTTATTCAGTATATGACAAATAAATCAATACGAAAAAATACTTTTCCACAATGTTTTAAAAATAAGTTATAAGAAAAATTTTGAAGCTCATATAAATTTATATACCTAAAATTTATTAGTTTAGTAATTGCATTCATAGTAGACTATTAAATTGGAATTAAAAACATATTGAGATCGAATTTCAAATGATACATTTGACAACATTAAAAAATTATACAATTACTATGTGCTATTTCTCATGACTAATGATTTTACTCACTTAAAAAATTGTACATTACAAGATTTGATTAAAAAAAAATGCTTTGAATGAACCAATACTAATTTAGTATCACTCGAAAGTTGTTTTATTCATTATTCATTATATCAAAATGTCTAAAATACATGTATATTCAATACATACTAAGTATATGCTTCTTTTGTGTTTATACATAACATGCAAATAACATTTTAAAACTTTTAACAAAATTAACCAGTTTAAATACAATTAATAATGTAACAAATGGACATCATGTGATTTTATTTTGAAAATCCCAACCACTGTAAATCTAAGTAGATAGAAATTTGATTTTTCACTGAATTTAATACACCATATTACAACATATGCAAAAAACTAACCAGCTAAGGCTCCAGCTCTGCCTTCCAAAGTCACTTGCCAAGTGAAAGCATCACCTCTATGTCTTTCTTGATCTAATTCTTTATTTGACCTAGGAAATGAATTTTTCCACAACAACATCATTCTTGGAAGTAAACCTTTGACAACAGAGGAACCTACAAAAATAAAAGTATTTTTTATTTGAATATCAATAAAGATTATTGGAAATTAAGTCAATTCAATGACATAATTAGGAAATTTATGCAAAATATTTTTTTTAATTTATCGATTAATTTTTATTAATAAAATCAAATTTCAAATCTATATTTTATAAAATATTCGTTTTTTAAACTAAACAATAAAACAACTTTTAAAAATATCTCATATCAATTCTTCAAACTTCAGTTTAATGACTTAAAAATAAAAACAAACTATATATAGATAATTATAATAAATACAAATTTAAAATCTATAAACTTTATTTAAGATTCAGCCAAAAACATTTCTTTCAGAAAAAACAATGTAATAGCAAAGCAGCTTAAATGATTAAAATACCTAATGTCATTACAGATCCAATCATTAACCATCCAGCTTGGGTTCTTTGAAGAGACAATCGACTGTTTTGAGAAGCACTCCTCAATAAATCTTCAGCAACATTGAATATCATCTAATAAAAACAAGAAAAAACTGAATTTTGTAAAACAAACAAACAACAATAACAAAAAACCATCAGTAACAATACACACACACACACACACACACACACAAAAAAAAAAAAAAAAAAGAAGAAGAAGAAACAGACATAAGTTTTTAACATTACTAAACTGAAAAAATTAGTTAGCATGAAATATGACAATACTCTCATGAAAACACAATGGAATACAATGATTTAATCTTTACAGATTATTTATATTATCACAACAGCAACAGAATAATCTAAGAAGTTATACATTTCTAAATGTTTATTTAAACCTTAAAACAGTAAACATAAGAAACAATTTTTATAAATTTCATTTTATTTTAAAATTATGAATTAATATGAATTTATTATACATTAAAATTGTCATATGTGAAAAAAACTAAAAATTTTTTGCATCTATTTTATTTTGTGTGTTTTTTTTTTTTTTTACATAAATATATAGGTACAATTCAATTTTAATGGCAACCAAAAAGCATCAGGAAAATTTTTTACCAAATTATAAAATATATTTGAATATGCTAAAAGAACACTATATAGATTGATGATTGAAACTGCCAAATGGGCAAAAAATTTTCACAGCACTTTTTGGTCACCATTACAACTGACAAGTACCAATATCAGGAGAACAATATTTGTAATTTAATACTGACCTGAACATAGGCAAAGTTATATATAACAGGCATTAAGCTAAATATATATAAAAAATGAATTATAAAGAAAAAGAGAAATTTTTAATCTCCTTGTACCAAAATTGCTTTTCTGAACAATTATACAGCAAATTATTGTCAATACAACATAAAATGAAATATAATTACAAGGATTTTTTTAAAACGATGCTTTGAAATAAAAAATTATTTTTAAAATTGAGTGGAAAAACTATAATTTAATGCATGAATTACATCAGTAACCTTCAAACTGGAATCTGTAATTAGTCTTAGCAGGACCAAATTAAGCTCTCTAAGGGCTCTTGAGCAATGCTAGTCTTGCATAGTTTTATATTGCAAATTTTAATCTGACAAAATTAATTAGGAGATTAATTAACCAAGAGATTTGGTTTTGGTATTTCTCATATAAAAACATTCAAATTTAAAAAGATTTAAGAATCGAATTCAATTTTCAACAAAATAATAATTAAAAAAACACTTTAGAGCACAATCCAAATACTGTTTAACTACAGGATCAGACATTTCTTTAAAATACAAAGTAATATATATTTAAAAATTTAAAGTTAAAACCATGTGAATTAGAAGTTAAAAACATGTGATTCTTTGATAGTTCTGTGATATGATGAATTGTGACAGTGGCATAATTTTATACTGAGGAAGTAATGTCTTAATTAAAATCCCTCTTTCAAATCCCAAGCATTAAAGCATTCTACAGTTCAAGAAGATATGTTATTCTATAAATCTCTTTCAGAATGAACCATCAGAAAGAGAATATTTTAGATAATTAATAATTATATGAAGGAGAATAAGAATTTATTAGTTGCCATTGGGTTTTACTAAAAGTGTATTATCTCAAACAATTGCTATTACACCACATATCAAATATATGCCTTGTTATGCAACTGTAATGAGATGTATACCAATTTGTACTTAATGATGGTGTACAAGGTGCTATAAAAAAATAAATAATAATTTTCACAAAATGGAAGGTCACTAATTTCAGGATTATTTGCTTTCTTATGTGATGAACTATCTAAAGAGCATAAGATCTTGCTTTACATTCTTAAAAGTCAAATGGTTATTGAAAGAGAAAGTAGTGAACTGATTTTTTAATTAAAAAAATAAAACTAACTTTTAGAATAAAAAAATAGAAATCGAAGAAATCAAAAAATTTCTTCTTTTTCTTTTTTTTTTACATGTATAAAATCCAAATATGGTTGAACAAAATCCAAATAAGCTATAAAACCAGATAATAAAATTAGGCTGCAATGTTTAATCTATTGGGCAGATATATTGAATCAAGACATTCGCATATATATCAGTGTAGGAACTGTTCATATTATATAGAAAATAAAAGAAAAAATTAATGCTTAATTTAGTTCTGAAACTAAACAGATGGTTGCTGTATGTTGATAACAAGATATGCAGTGCTTTATAAATTTAAGCACTTTTTTGATAGAAAAAGAGTTGAACAGAAGTGTGCAAGTATCTATGTTTACTAAAAAAAAGATTTAATAATTGAACAAATTGTGTATGAATGAACATAAAGGACCATTTATGGGCTATGATAAATCTAAAGCTTTGCTAATTAAGGAAAGGAATACCAATAAATATAATGTCGACATTTACATTCAACCAAATGTAACTTCAAAATTTATAAAAAAGGAAAACTATATAGAATACCCAGAAGTTGCCAGCATTGTCTATTTTGATCTTCATTTAGAACAATATATTTATGTGAAAAAATTGTCTTACACATATATAGCATCAAAAACAGAATACAACAAGCTTAATTTAAAATATAAAATGCACTTGTAAATAACATCTTATAAAGCTAGATTTTGTTTGTATAAAAAAAAATGCAAGAACATCTTAATTACTAGATGTGTTGATGATGATACCTGTAGTATGAATTATGCTATTATTAAGTAGCTAATTAAAATAACATCATCAATTTTAAATTTAGCTCTATCTTTTTTTCTTTGTTTTTATTATTATCAGCATCTATATAATTTAACTACAAAACATATAACTTGTATGTACTTTAGAAAAAAGGTTCACAAAACCATACAATTTAAAAAATGCCGTCAGTCCATAAATTTTGAAGATCACTGAATGAAATTAATAAAACAATTTAAATTTTTATTTAGTTAAATTTCAAACCTTTCCACGATTTTGGGGTATTCCTAATGGAGTACTTCTAGAAGCACCAAGAAGAGCAGAAAGTGCTGCAGAGTAACCAGCAATAGCTTCAGGTGAAGATTTTAATGCATCTAATCGGTCTGAACAACGTTCTAGTAAAGGAGTCAGTTGGGATGGAACAGATGTAGTTATTAGACGTAAGCACCAAGCTGCTGCTAATCGAGCAGCAGAACTGGAATGAACAAGGACAGAAACAACAGATTCAATTATTCCTAGAAAGAAAAGAAGAAAACATTCAGTCAAGCAAGAAATCTGAAAAATTTTGAATACATAAGATGAAAAGAGACTTACCAACTGAAGGATCACATACAATAGTTGAAGCAGTGGTGTCAAGAACAGAAATTAATGAGCCCAATTGCTGTAATGAACAAACAAGAACGTGTTGACTCAGTGCTGTGTCTTGAGAATTATCTTTGCTTGATGTCTCAGCAGAACTATCTAAAATTCAAAGAAAGAATGATTTATATATAGATGAAGTGAATTACTTTTAGAGCTAAGGATAAATCTTGATACCATTACAATTTGATATTTTAATGTTTTCTGTCATTAAATAATTCATCATGTTCTCTGAATTAGAGATGCATATAATATTTTTTGAATAGTTCAATTTCTATCCCATAGCCAGATATTAATTAGCATTTTGATCCTTTCTTTCATCATAATTCTTCTTGCTCCTGGAATCAGTTTTAAATAATATCTTCATTTAATTTAAAAAGACATAAATCTATTGCATATACTATCAATAAATACAAATGGAAACAGAAAGCTATCTCTATAAAAATTGTATCCCCCCCCCCTTTTTCTGTAGAGGGATAACAGATAAATCAAAAGGTATTTCATAAGGGAGTTAAAGTTTAAAGTTAAGTAAAGTAAAGTAAAGTTAAAGTTTAACACTGTAAATTTTGAGAATTTATTTTTAAAAAAAATGCACAACAGTTTACTTTTCTAGTATAACAAGAAAAATTAATTTTAAAATAATTTTATATTATTTAATACGATATAATACACATTTAGTTGAAAGTTTATTAATATCTTTGCATAAAATAGTTTCCTTGTTCATAAATTCTGAAAATGGATTCTGGATTAAAATGGATTAAAAAGAATATAAACACAATAACGGCATTATTATCAAGATGAAGAAAATAAGTAGACTTACTTAACACAATAATAAATTTCTAAGATAAAAAATAATTAAAAAAGCATACCTTCATTTACGTGCTTTATAATAATGCGTACTAATTCTTTACAGGCTGATGCTTGAGCCTTTTCTCCTAACAATCTGCCAAGAACAGACTGTAGGATAAAATTTACACATTTTCGACTGTATACAGCATCAACATGAGTAGGCACAGCTTTTGGATTTGCCACAAGTTCTAATAAATGTGTCAATATTGCATTTAAATTACTTTCCAACCAAGAGCCACCAAGTTTTTGGATAAACACCACATAAGCCTGTAAAAGAAAAAAAAAAAGCTTTTACAGAAAAAGATATGAAGACAAATGACAAAAAAAAAGGAAATTTATGTCTTAAAGCTTTTATAGTACTCAGTAAAAACCATCCAGTATTAAAGAAAAAGAAAAAAAATACTTACATGAGTGACACCAACTCGAATTTCTCTGCTAACAGAAGAACCACCTTTAATCATTTCACCTGCACTACCTTTCAGAAAGCCTATCCCTCCTCGCAAAAAACCAGATGCCATCAAATTTAAAACTTCTTCTAGAGTTGGTAAACGATTCTTGCCAACTAAAATTAGAACAGGAAATACATGCAGACTTTTCACATATCACTAAATAATTCAAAAGCTTACTAACATCACATTCAAACATCTGGGCATTAAATGACAAGCAAAGAAAAATACATAAAATAGGCAACAATTAGTATAAATGATAAAATTATTACAGACTTTTGATTTCAGGTTCAGTATATTCAACTACTCTTCATATAATGGATATTATTTTCTTAATATTTCAATAAGTATTAATGAATAATTTAACTACACATAATATTAATGAATTATAATTATTTAGGTATTTACTGTGATATTTGTGAAGTTTCATAATGAAGTTAATGTAAAAAAAATGAAAATACATAAATTCCCCAAAATTAGAAATAGCAAGAGTTTCAAAGAATAAGAAAGAAATACATAATCTTATTAAAATATGAAGTTTTAAAATTTACAAGAAATTTTGTGATTTTTGAACGTAATTCAATATTAAAATTTAAAAAAAAAAAAAAAAAAAAAAAAACCCTGCTCCTCTTCCATTTTTCAAAAAAAAAAAAAAAAAAGTAAATTGTTTAAAACCCAATATTTAACAAAATGCATCACTACACTTTTTAAGCCCCACAAATGTATTTTAACACATTCTTAGCATTATTAAATGGAAGGCACAAATTAGAAAAACTCAACTCTGGTACTAAAATAAAAAAAAAAATTTAAATATATGATTCAATTCTTTAAATATGTGTTAAGAATCAACATATTTAATAAATATTTAAAAGTATTGAAGAATTTGATTCAACAAATAGTTACTAAAAAAAATTTAACACAAAAAATTTGAATTCCGAGGAAAAAAAAAAGGAAACTCATTGTTACCTGTAGGATGTGATGCTTGCTGAGTAGTAGCCATAACTATACCTAGTAGCTCTGAAACAGCACAGCGTACTTCATAATTAGACCCTTCAAAAGATCTGAAGCACAATGATGTAACTGTTTCCAAATCAGATGTATATAAAAATGGTGAATATTTTAACATTTCTTGAAGACACTGAAATAAGAAAAACAAATCAGTTTCATCAGAACATTAAAGACAAATGTCATACAAAATTTTTAATTCATCTGAAAAATGTTAATTAGAACAGGAAATTTAAAATATTTTTGTAGAAATAAGTTCATTAATCATGAATATATCTCTCATTGAGTTCTTTTAAAATGGTAAAGAGAATAAATAATTCTTAAAGAAACTTCCCAATCTGAAAATAATGGAATTGAAGCAGATATAAAGAAAGGTATATAGTAAAATTTCAAAAAAAAAAAAAAAAAAAGTAAAAAAAAAAAAAAAAAAAGTAGAAGGGAAAATGCAGCAAAGAAACTCTCCTTTTACAACTATGATTAAAATAATTCACAGTTTTATAATGGACTATTCACTTTATTACATCAATTATTTTTGAATTAAGAAACATAGTATTACTTGATGCATCTGATAAATTTCCTTTCAGAAAATTCTTCAAAATCATAATAAACAGTTATATATTTTCCCCTTATATCTTCCCCTTAACAATTAATAACTTTAAATATTTTTTTCCTTAATGAACTTCCTAATTTTAAAATATATTCTACAAAATTCAACAATATTTACTAAAAACATTCTCATATAATTATTAACTACCAATACAAAGTGAAAAGCTCTTACTTTAGCAGCAGCACAGCGTACAATCATAACCCTGTCTGTTAAGCAGTGGCGCAAAGCTTTAAAGATGTCTTTATGTACAGATGTTGCTGCATTACCAAGACCAGATACAATCTTTTCCATAGCTATCATTACTTCACAGCGTGTTTGTGACTAAAAATATTATACAGAATTAAATTAATGATGTATCTGAAATTAATAAAAATAATTAAATTTTCTAAAATAATATAATTCTAACAGTAAAAGACAAGCTTATGTTTGGAACACAAAGAATCTATTAAGTAAAATAAAAAAAATTAATTTCAAAAAAAGAAAGAAATTATGAAAAATACCTCAGCATTTTTCAGAGATTTAAGAAGAATATGAACTGTTTCTTCATACGATCTGCCAGTCATGCGTCCAAGATGCTGATACATAGTACCAAGACATGATATTGCTGCTCTAAAGTACACAAAAAACATATTCAGAAATGTAACTAAAGAAACATTTAGCAAAAAAAAAAAAAAAAAAAAAAACATAAAGTAGAAATTCTAATAGGGTTCATGAACTAAAAATCCAAGAATTCAATATTCAGTTAGTTAAGTCACAAATGCAATTCACATAATATGGGTCCAAAAGAGATATCACATTTCATCTTCTGTGTTTCAATGAAAGAATAAGATGTAAATAAATATGACTTTAGAACACATATAATAAGCTCAAAAAATATTTTGAAATTACAAAACTCTATGTTTACTTCATGTGGAGTTCTTATTTAAACATTTCTTCCTAACTTTCACAAATGATTTCATCCCCCCCCCGCCATATTTCTACTTGAACTGACTTTTTACAGTATGTTTTCTCATGATTAATTACATACATTATCATAGATAAACATATATCATTTCTACATGCGAGTAAGAAATTGCAATATCTTTATTAAAAATGGCTAAATCATCCTTAAATTATATTATTTAGTTTTTTCTTCTTTAATATGTACAACAGAAGCTTTGTTCAGAAATTTTCCATATATACAATCACATAAAACTCTGTTTTATTTCTTTTTACTTTTCTGGAGCCTTGCATGTACACATGTCACATTTTAACAAAATAAATTTTCTAAGATGAAACTGCTAGATAGGCTTAATTAATCCTTATCTATATGCAATAAAAGAATCCTCATATTAATGTTTTAAGTGGAGCATATATTCAATAATTATATTATTTATTATCAATTAAAAATTCTCAAACTTTATATATTTTAGAAATATAAAAGCATGAAACATTATATTGCTTAGAACATTGAGGAAAGAATTTCAAATAATGTAAAGGGATATATTTTACTATTTCTTCACATCATAATTTATTGACCATGAAGAACATCCAATTTTAAAGAAACTAAAAAGATTATGAAGAATCATTAATTATAATCATGGAAGTTCTTATTTCCGCTAAAGAAAGATAATTTTTTAATGGATTTTTAACAGTCAAGAAATAAGAAATAAATAAAAGATATTTAGGGAAAAATCCATTTAATTTTCTCTAAAATGTTCTGGTTAAACATTACAACTATTACTCTTCTTTATGACATACAATCTTGATATAATAAAATAATAACTAATAATATTTAAAATATACAATGTATTCAGATAAAATACAATATAGAAATAAAAATGATATCATACAATTTCACTTGAAGAAAACTAGGTGAATCATCTTTATTTCTCACTGTATCATTGCACTTGTTAATTGTATCAAACAGCAAAGATGCATCTCCAACATTAAAAAGAGTAGCAAGGCATCGTCCAATTAACTTGCGAGTAGGTGGGCCAGGAGATTCATGTATTTGTTTAATAAGTTGTTCCACTAATTTTTTCTGGCATCCTTTTATGTCAGACTGGAATAAAATAAATGCAAACAAGTTATTCACATAAAAAATCATGAACAATAATTTCAAACAGCAATTACAATATATAAACAGTGAATAATTAGAAAACAATAAATTCAGGCAAATGTGGTGTTCAAACTGATACAAGCCGACAGTTAAACAAACTTTAATTTTTAAAAGTTATAAAACTTAAACTTTATTTAAAATTTGTTTTTTACTAAGTATCCAATATTTTATAAATAGATTAAATAAAATAATACAGAAACTATTAACTAAGATTAAGCCTTGATTTTTCAATAAATAACAGGCATACATTTTATTTTTTTATAAAAATGAATAAAAAAGAAAATGTATATTTAAAAGTCTAGAAAATTAGAAAACAGTACATAAGCATCTACCTTTTGAGCAGCAACTAAAACTTTATCTAAGAACCTTAACCATTCAAAAATAAACACAGGTCGTTTTGGTTCAGGTATTTGTTGAAGAGCTTCTTCATTCAAAATTAGACTATGTGATAGTTCCATCATTTTGCCAAATCTAAAAAGGGAGAAATAAATTTTTAACACAAACAGAGTAGATATACAAAACAAAAGGAATATTTTAATTTTATCTTTAATAAAATTCTTTCATAAGTAACATAAAACTAACAACTTATTAATTACTCTGTCTGAGTGTCCATTATCAACAAACATTGAACCAAATATGGTCATATTTGGTACAGATATATTTTGAATACTGATGATATGCTTGTGGAAACCATTTTATTCAAATTTTAATTATATATGAAATAAATCAAATTGTAATCTTTTTTGGTCATCTTTTGGAAACTAATTTCTGAAAGAATTCTTATACAAAAATGCTTTACATATTTTATGCTTTCAAACATGCTGGTTTATATCTTGTAAAATATTTTGTCAAAAGGAAATACAATTATCACGTGTTGCTGATAGTAAAAGTTAATACTGACAGCATCCTTCACTACAATGTCATGACACACTATTCTGTCTTTAAAATGAAAAGAGGATCAGCCTTCTTAAGCTCATTATCAATAAAAGCTTTTGTCTAAAATCTAAAATTTTGATAAATCAAGTAAAATATATATACTATTTTTACATGCATTTTATACATATAATACTTTTCCATGAATTTTCAAATATAGAAAGTCATCTTTCATTGATAAGCTAAATGTTATGTAATTTTTTTAAAGGAATTTCATATGTTAAACATTAAATGTATATCAAATTATATATAGCAAACCAATCTTTCAATAAATCCAATTAAAATACTATAAGTAGACTGGAATGAAACAGTAAATTAAAAATATAGATAATTAGTTTTTCATAATACATATGCTTCCAATTATAATTAATTAAATTTATAAATGTTTTCTAATTCTATTATGATTTTTTTTTACATACTATACAATACTGACTGAAGTTGGAGATTATTGCATTTTTTTAAACTCCTTTTTTTATTTTCCCTATTTTTTATTTATTTTATTTAAAATGCACTTCAAATTTTTCAATGCTGAAATAATTTGCTTGTTTTCAAATCAAAATCTAAAATGCAGTAGATAATTTCATTTGTTTTCTATTTTGTTTTATTACATTTGATTAAATAAATTTAGATTCATTGAATTTAAACTTAACATTCATTTTTAAATGATTTATTTAATTTTCTTTTTGTCAAACTTTAATGATCTATTTACATTGTCATATAACGAATGCATCTACTATTTCTATTTTCGATAATAAATGTTTTAACTAAAAATATCAATTCAAAATTAATTTTTTCACAAGATTTTGCTTGAGTTATAGTCCTCAGTTTAAGTCTTCCTTTCCCCAAAAATGACAGTTTTTAAGTTCAGAAACTTCATTTAAAAATAGCTTTATCATATCTATAATTTAAAATTACTATAACAACCATTTCGAGAATTATTCACATTTTAAATTTTGTTAACATAAATTAACTGCTATGAAAAATGAATAAACCAGCTGTTTGTTGAATATTGATTAGATAAATTATTTAAGTCAAATCATAGAATTAATATTTATATTAATATTTTTATAACAAAACATATTTTATTCTCTTTAAAAGAATGGAACATTGTTAGGTTTCTCCATGTAAATACATTCATAAAAAAATAACAATACAATTTATTAACTTTATTAATATATTAATAAACATTAAAAATTTCTCTAGGGTAAGTTTGTCACATCTAAATTAAAGCCATGAAATAAAAAAATAAATCATTTAAGATAATATATAAAAGCATCCTTTCAAATTAAAAACATGAAATAAATTTCTCCATTTACAACTATTATCTATTTGGCAATAACACAGAGCTGGTCACACACACACAAAATTGGTATAAAATAAAGATAAAAAATATGAACTTCTTAAAGAACTACTTATTTTATGTGACCTATATTGATACTGTATAACACGAAAAAATTTGGGTATTCACATTTAAAAGAAACATCAAACAATAATAAACTTCAGTACATGAACTTCATATATTTATCAAAAACTGAAACCACAAAAAGAGTATTTATGTTCTTAGCTATGAATTTAGTAACAGAAATCAAAATATCTAAAACCTGTACTGATCCTTCATTTGCAGAGAAGAATATTTTTTAACTTTCAACATAAAAGATTGAGTATTAAACATAATGATTTTTGAATTTTTACAAACACAGCCCAGCTTAATGTAATGTTTAGAAAAATGAATGATTAACGTTCTAAACTGACTCAGACAGGAAATGTCTGTTGACTCTAATAGACTTCTTAACTTCATCAGATAACAGTAAATTGTTTCCGGATGTTTCAAGAGCACTCAAACAGTGTAAATAAATAAGATGAAGTAATCAAGAAGGCCCACTTTACAATTAAGAAACTGGATTGCTGAATAAACAGGATACCTTTTATTCAAATGTCTGGATACTAAAAACAGATTCCAGTGCAATATATATCAGGAATGAATGCAAATAAGTATTAATATTTAAACATATCAACAAAAATATAAAAATAATTTCAAAGTAAATCAAGGACAAGTGCAAGTAAACACGAAGCAATTAGCTTAGTGACAGACTGGTGAACGGCATTGCCGTCCGTGAAGTTTCGTTTTTTGTTTTACCAGTTGAGTCTAACTTATAGTTTGATATAAAACTTATTAAAGCAACTATCCGAAGGTACAAAAAATTTCATTATTCTCTAAAGTCTCATTAAAAACAGTTTGATATTTTTGCATAATTTTCGACTGATTTTAATACCGAAATTACTAATAATCACTGCTCAAAACAGCAGGATATCACCTCAACTCTAGATAATAGCAAAACCAAACCTTGTGACCAAATTCTGGTGGAAGACTTTTCGGAATAGGGGTTGGATTGGCAAAATATAATTTACAATAAACCTCTTAAAGTATCAAATTATTTAAATATGCATTCAATGCATCGGAATCTCTTTCTACTATGCATCTACATTTTTATATTTGTCTCCAGTAGAATATCGGCTGATCAAGTGCCTGCTGCTCTGTGGAATATTAAAGGGTAATAATTGATAAATATTAAGTTGTATTTATTGAAATAAGTATTACTTTCTGCTGTTTAAGGAAATTTTTTTATCCGATCTGAATGAGCACATTAATCTGTAAATCAGTTTAGTGTATACAAAAAACAATTAGCCTGATTTAAAAGGGAGAATATTAAATTTGTAATATCTTTAAGATGCTACCTCCTTAAATGATTTTTGTATGAACTTGCTATGAAAGTGAGGGGTATAATTTTAGTATGGTTTATCATTCAGTATCTAAACATTTATGATTTGAAGTCAGATAATTATTAACTTTTTCCAACCTTATGTGACTTTTAGTATTAAAATTTTGTGTTACCTGTGTGCAAGCAATTATTAAAAATTGGGAAAAAATGGTTCAAATTGATATATAGTGCTTCCTATCATTTTGTTTATTTTCCTCTTGTTATTTGATTGAAATTAAAGCTGTGAATTATTTTGGTATTAGCTGGCCATATTAAATAATGGGACTGCTATTTATCAACCTATTTTCTAAATAACTTATAAGATTAATGCCAAGTATAATAATTTTTAATAATTAATACCAAGCATAATCTTAAATTTTAAAAAAATTGCTGAATTTTATAATCTAACAGTTCTTGTTTTTTTTTGTATTTGAGATTGTAATTCTTTTTTATTTAAAATTGTGTAAATGTTTTCAGTTTACAATGCTATTTATAATAACACTAATATAATTTAATTATTAGCATATCTATTTTAGGAAATATTTTTGTGATTGTTTGTATTTTTCTTCAGTGATGCACTACATGTAGTTCCAGCTTCTGCACTTGGTAAAGATGATAGGATATTTGATAATTCTTTGAAAGAAGTTGTAAATAGTGGTGCCAAAATTCTTGTATTTGTACTGGATAAAGTAAGTATATTATTAAAATTTTTATTCTCAAAAGTTAATGAAGACACAATTATAATTTATGATAAATTTCTGTATTAATTAAATAAAACTGAAATAATATCAAAAGATAAATAATCAACATTTCTTAGTAATTTTAATTAATTAGTAATTATTTAATATTTCTTTTCTTATTTTCTTTTCAGTTAAGTTTAGAAGATTTTTCTGCAGGGGAGAAGCCTCTATCTCAGAATGATACTATTCAAAATCTTCAAGTATGTTTAACATAATTTTGAATATTATTTTTACTCTTATTGTAAAATAATTGAAATAAACTAAGATTAAGATTTAGATGTTTGGGTAACTTAAATTATATGAAAAATATTAATTTATATGGTGCATTATTGGGTTAAATATCCAGTATTGTTGGTATAATTGATTTCTAAAAGCAAGATGCATAATGCATTAATTATTTTTAGCTGATACCTTATCTTTTATAGTTTCAAGAATAAAGTGGAAAATTCAGTGGAAGTTTATTATTTAATTTATTTTTAAACAATAAATTTATATAATTTACCTTTAGAACAAAAATTTCCATGTTGTCTCATATATATGTATAAGGATTAAGGAGAGATGCTTTGTGTCAAATTTGTATTTAAAGCAAGGGTATTTTTCAGTATCTATGATAAAAGTATTTCAAATGTTAAAGGCTGGTTAAAATAATAAATTCTTGAATAGCGATATATTTACTATAGTCAAGTACTGCTTTGTAAAGATCTTCAATTAATTAAATAAAAATAGAAAAGTTTCTGAATTAATTTGTTAAATTGGGGTTTATTTTTTGTTAAATAAGGGTATTTCCTTCAATAATCTGAAAAATTCATTAATTCATCATCATGAAATCTGGTAAAATGGGATTATAAAAATTTGTTCTGATTAACAGCAGTATGCAACATAAACCATTGAAGCTAGGCATATGTAATTTGGCAGGAAGTTGTTTCTTGGATAGCATAGGCAAAATTTTAATTAGAAGCTTAGTTTAGAAATAAAAACGGAATGGGTTCCTGCAATAACAATATTATAATGCAATATTTCTGCAATGCAATAATATAAATAATTAATTTTGCATTATCTTAAAAGTTTTAAAAAGGTAGTTTTTCACATACCATTTTTTTTTTTGAATGAATGCATTTTTTCCCCCTTTACTTTTAATTTTTGAAAAATTAATTTTGGATACAACTTGTAACAGTGATTTTTATTGTAATGAAATTTAAAACAATATTATTGCTTCATTTTACCAGTATAAAAAAAAAGGGCCTTCTTTGTTTTAGATTTTTAAAAAATTGTAAAACAGTCCTTTGAACATGATTCCTCCCTTGATGAATGCTGTTAAATTTTGAGGCATAGAGACATATTGCTTTGCACTAACATCCAAAAATACTTTCAATTTTATTTTCATTTTCCTTCTAACTACAGAATTGTTGTCTTTTTAACTTCATGAATTTATTTCTGCTATTTATGAAAACTAGGAATTGTTAAATCATTTCATTTCTTCATAAAATATAAAATCATGCTTTCCTGTAATTTTTCTAAAGTTAAAGAATTTTTTTTGGTTACTTTTGCTTATAAATTAAAAAGCAAGTTTTTATTAAATTTTGCAAACACCTTTTAATGAACTTCAGAAGAGGCAACATGACAGTTTTTTTTATAAGCTGGCCATTTCTAAATGCTGCTATCCTTTTCTATTTTTTTTTTTTTTTTAAGAATCTCAATTGAAACATGAAATTGTTCTTTCCTCAATTTCGTAGCAGTTTTGCCTAATTTTCTGATGGTAGCCAATGCTTTTAATCTTTATCTTTATAAGGCTTTAAATAAAATGCTCTGGATTGCTAAATATGGTGAGTTAGCTTAGGTGGAAATTTACATTTTCCATCTTAGCCATGCCAAATCTTATTTATTGCCATATATATTTAAAATTCAAATAATTTTTCTCTCATTCTATTTTTCTACATCAATATTGACATTTTAAAAAATGATGTGATCATCTAAATTAACTGATAGTTTGTTAATTTTAAGAAATACTGATCATAGATTTCTGTTAATCTTATTAACGTTAAAAAAATTTTGGTAATGAAAGTTTGCATTATGTATGTACTGTCAAACCCAAATAAAACCTCTTGTTTCTCAGAAAATAATATTGTAAAAATACAGAAATTTTTTTAAAAATACATATTTAACATTAATTTTTAAGAAAATAAAAATTCTATGAAAACTTTGCATTATAAAACAAAAATTATCCTATGTTTAGAAAATATGTAGGTTTATGTATGTATGCATTTACAAAGATGCTTAATCTTTTTTAAACTAAAGTACTTAATTTTTTAAATAGTTTCCCACGATGTACCTTCTTTTTTATTGTTATGATAATTTTTTATATATTGTTGAAATTTTTTTATAATGCCTCAAATAATCAAATTTATTTTACTTTTCTACATATGATTGAAACAAACTGTTTTTCAACAATAGAAAATATTATATTAAAAATATATGTTTTTTCATAACACTGATTTTCATAATTGCTTATGATTTTATGCTTATGAAGAAATTCATTATAA
The DNA here is from genome assembly GCF_947563725.1 of Argiope bruennichi. Taxonomy (NCBI): domain Eukaryota; kingdom Metazoa; phylum Arthropoda; class Arachnida; order Araneae; family Araneidae; genus Argiope; species Argiope bruennichi. The sequence goes on from NC_079152.1 coordinate 85,670,989, forward strand.
CTGGAGAATGTCATTTTTACTTCAGAAATTTGCATGATTGTTATTTTAGCATGAAAATGCTTATTGTATAGCAAAATCACTGCTGAAAAAAAAAAAAAATCTGGCTTCTGATTTGCAGTAAGGAGAATGTCAATTTGATGGGGCTTATTAATAAAAGACATTGCTAATTAGCTAAAATAATTTAATAAATATTTGTGAAAAATATAGTTTTACAGAAAGAAAAAAAAAAAAAAAATAAGAGTGAAAATTATGCTTTTTTTTATTATTCAGTGATGACTTTTTTGATGGTTTATTTTTTATTTGTAATGAATTTTCAATCATGATGCTTCTAAACTATGATGAACTATCGAGAAATAAGGAAAAATTTTTCTGTAATACATTGTTATAGAAACCATTTTGTTAAGCAAACTAAAGTGTGTCCTCAGATTAAGGATTGGGGTATGGTTATGCTGGATATTGCCAAATTCATTCAAGGAATTCAGAAGGGTGATAGTATTCATCAAGAGGATAAAAAATTACCATAGAAAGTAATGTGTAGTAACCGTAGAAAGTAATGTGTAGTAACCGTAGAAAGTAGTGTGTAATTACCATAGAAAGTAATGTGTAGTAACCGTAGAAAGTAGTGTGTAATTACCATAGAAAGTAATGTGTAGTAACCGTAGAAAGTAGTGTGTAATTACCATAGAAAGTAGTGCCAATCATGTGTAGTTGGAGAAGATCGCATAAATACGAATGAATGCTCAAATTATTGGCAATTAGTCCGAAGTCTGTCAGTTGTGGTGCAATTTCTATAACAATTTCTCATGCTTCTTTTTTCGGATGTTGGATGTCTTCTGTCTAACATTCTGATGCATTATCAATATTGTAATGCTATTTTATATCAGATAAATGTTTTTGTATTTAACATTGATAAGTTTTTCCTCACTCTTCATAACTATTTTTGCCATTTATTTATTATTTTTCATATGAGAAACATTCAGAAGTCTAGATTTTATGCTATATCATCTACTACATTTAGAAAGTATTTTTTGATCCAGCATTGTTGTGATTCATATGGGTGTGTACCTTACCAAGTTTAACTCTGATATTGAAAAATCCTATGTATTATATGGATTTAAATTTTTTTTTATTAAAAATGTTATATTTTTAATATAACTGGAGCAGGAGTTAATCCTTAAAATCACCTGTAAATGATTAACAATCTTTCATAGAATGTATTTAAAACTTAAAATGTTTAATGTTTATTGTTAATATTTTAATTTGTTTAGTAAATGTATATTATAATAAAAATATTACTATCTAACTAAAAAAAACATTATTGCAAAACAATTTTAATCTGTTTTTAGCAATTCTTAGATCAAGAAAAGTATATGTTTCTTTCATCTGTAAAAGATCCATTGAGCCGAATCCATGAAGTACATTGTGGTGTACAAGAAATTGCTGTCGATGGAAACATAGATGAAAATTTACTGTCCATATCTTTAGCTTTTGATAAATCATGTGTTGTAATTCTTCATATCACAGATGCTGGTGTTGCAGGACTTAGAGGTATGCTTTATTATAGAAAATGTGATGCTTTTTTCTGTGGTTTTTAAAACAGATCTTAACAATGCTCTATTTCTTAATACCTACTTTAATTTAGCAGGATTTGAATTTTTTTAAATTTAATAATCCATTTTATTAGTGTTAAACTATTATGCCCATTCTTTGTATCATGGTAATAGATTGCTATAAGTGAGTTAACCAGAACATGTTGTTGTTTTATGCAAAAGTCAAAGTTTTGCTGATGCTGTCTGTGATCTTTTTGCACAACTTTTTAGCTTGTACTTATTATAGAAGCAATTCTGAGTTTTGCAAAATTAATTTTATTGCATTATTTTTTAAATGCAAATATTGGAACTCATTAATTTATAGAACTATAGATTGGTGTCCACCCCTTCAAGTTATAAATATAAGAACTGACAGTTTATTGAATGTTTGGTCTAAGATTGATATTTTTCGTTTATCTTTATTATGCAAGTTGTTGTTCGATTTGTATGGTAGAGCTTATTGAATTTATTTTTTTTTCTTGTTTTTCAGGAAAGATGTTCAAACCATCATTCAAAAAGGATTATTCAGATATAGTTGGCATTTTCACGGGTATAAAATCATCCTGGGTTAGTTATTTTCTTATAAAAAATCTTTTATTTCTATTAATAAAGCTGCTATATGGAAAGGCATAAATGAAAGATTGCTAACCTTTTATGCCCATTATGTTTTAATCAATGATATTCATTATCACACTAATCAATTTGTGCTGTTCATATCTAGGAATACTAACAATATGACTGTCTATATTTGTCAGTATATATCAATCTAACACTCAACAAACAACGAAACCAATACCAACCTACAGTCATTCTGTTTTACAAAGAGAAAACTAAATTACATATTTCATGATTCCTGTACAATTCATTCAGTACCAACGTTGAATAAGGTGAAATGTCCAATGAATACTGTTAACTATTGCATTAATCCATTATATTTAAAATTCTAATAGGGAGAATTCCATTATTCCAGAATTTGCGTTAGTGTTTGTACTTTCAAGTTAATTCTGTTTGCAATTGTTATGTTCTTTAAATTGTAAATGTCACATTTGTAAAGTAGTCATAATAATAAGAGAACTGAGATATTTATTAGATTGATTTATTATTAATAATTATTAATTATTGTTAAAGCATACAATGTCGTACATTTTCATATGAATTATTCTGTTTTCTTTTTTAAATGTCATCAAGCTGATGCTATATTTTAAACATGGCCACAACTTTTTTCTTATTATAGAAAATAATAATGAGATTTTTTAAATAATATTTTCTAAATTATTAGACATTAGTTACTTTTTAAACATCCATAGTTTTAATTTAATTGTTGAAATTCATTTAGATTACTAATAAACTGTATTATTTACAAAAGAGTGAATGCTCTAAATATATTACTGAATTTTTATTTCTAGGTGGGCATGAAGGATGATCACTATTATTCTCGAAACCTATTAGAGTTTGACACAGCAGAATTAGATGCTGACCCAAACTTTCTAAATTTTACTGGATGTCTACTTGTATATGCTGAAAATGCTACACTTGGTATAGATAACAAAACTATTGTCCTACCATTTCCTTATGATTATGAAGGTTCTGAATGTGGTAATGATACTGCCTTGTAAGTGAATTTTTTAAATTATTGTATGCTAACGTTTCTTATCAATGTATTTGATATCTTAAAATATTTTATTCACAAACTTATTATGATGTTAAGTTAACCATTTTTTGTCATGCTTAAGAAACTTTTATAATGTAATGTTTTAGAAAATGCAACAAATTCAGCTTTCCTATCAAATTGTAACAAATCTTGCTTACTATATAAGAGTATTATTATACTTTTGTAATAAGATTTTTTCAGCATATTATATTTATAATGTTAAATATTTTTTAAAAATGTCAAATATATTTATGTTTTAGAGATTTTAACTTTGAAATATGTAATAATTCTTGAATAATCATGTATATATATTTATACAGTAAAACCTCATTTAAAAACGTCTCACATAACAAGCAAACCAATATATATATATAAACAAAATGACTCGCTTAATGAGCAGTGTTTCACAGAATGGAACCACTTGTTCTGTTTCACCAAGAGGAGACACCATGATATCCTATGCTGGATTGGCCTGCATCAGTCTGTGTTGAGTGCTTGTTTTAAATGAACTGTCATATTGATTTGACCAGATAGTATTGCCAAACATGACTGAGGGTTTGAGCAAGTGTTTTTGAAACTTTAAATGAGGAAATTTGGTCTCTAGTCCAGATTATGCGGCTAGAGTTGAAAAAGGCATCAAAGAGCTGGTGGAAAAACATAGCCAAAACTACTGAAAAGCTTATTGTAAAGCAAAAAAAAAAAAAAAAAAAAACTATGGAGGAGATTTAGTAAAGGAAGGAAGAAATAGGAAACATAATAATCTTCTAGTAAAATAAAGGAGATGCTGAAAACATGGAAAATTATTGCATTGTATATTGAGAAGCATTGTTTTACTGGAGCAGTAGCTCTGCATATTAAAATTCATCTTATGATAACAAAATTTTTGCAAAATTTTAAAGAGTAGTCAAAGACAAATTTCTTGATAATTTTCTTGTTAAAAAACATGCATTATAAATAATTAATTATATTATTATAAATTTGTTTGAATGTTTTTTGGAGATTGTCCTATTTTACATGGATTCCTTCAAAAAAAAAAAAAAAATATTATATCTTGAATTTTTGTCATTTTACAATTATCAGTTTACATTGAATGAATTGTAACATTTTATATTAAATTTTATTGATTTTACTGACTATCTTTATTGCAGTACTTGTTTTATTTTCTTAAAAGAAATTTGAAATATTTTATTAAATAAAAAATCTATTTGTCACGAGTTTGGTTTTTAAAATTTAATTATAAGGATTGAATATTACTGAAACATGTGGATTTCTTAAATTTTTGTATGGAATTGTCATTTGTACTTCTTCATAAGCATTTTTGTATATGAATTTGCAAGCAGTTTTAATCTTTTCTTGTTTATTTTTTTAATAGCTCAGTCTATTCTTAAATGTCAGAAATCTTTCATAGTAACTTGGTTGAAGAAGCCTCTTCATTATAAAATATTTATACAATTCATAACTATTTATTTGGAGCAATATGGGAAATTTTTCATCCAATTGAGCATACTTTCAACTGAAATAGTTTTTGATTCTCTATGAAAAATATGGTATGATATTTATGTCAGACCTAAAATTTTTCTGCCATTCGAATGAAAAAGCTTTCTACTGCACTTTGAACTATAAAGTTTACTACTTGTGTTTTTTTCTTAATTAGCTTTGGGCATGAATGAAATATTTGAAGCTTTATGTTGATTAAATATCCTGAATAAATTATCTTCAATCGTAAGAAAGTGTTTTTTTCTTAATTAGCTTTGGGCATGAATGAAATATTTGAAGCTTTATGTTGATTAAATATCCTGAATAAATTATCTTCAATCGTAAGAAAATGTATCTTTTTAACATAACTTTTGTTTTAGTCACAGATGTTATAAGCATTGATTTTTCATTTGAAAATTATATCGGAGTCTTAATTATCTCAAATATCTTGCTACTCTGCAATGTTGACTTTTGTCAATCCAATTTTATTGTCAGTTTCTTATAATATTTCTACTTTCTCTTAATGACAGCTTTTTTTGGTTTTTGGAATATTTTGCTATAAAATTCGAAGGACGCACCTATTATATTTAAATACTTGTAATGCTTGACCTGTGTGGCAGCACGAAAATATTTTATCTGTTAATAAATTAGCAGAAAAAAAGGGAAATTTTAATTTTATCTGGGTGACTTAGCTGCTAAGATATATGCTCAATTTGCATTCTTTACCATTAATTACAAGAAATCATTGTTAGTAGAGATGCTAATAAGTTTTTCTAGTTATTGCTAAAAGGCTGTTGATATTACCATCAGGTCTCTAGACTCTCTTTGTAGCAAAGAATGAAACTTTCCTCCTTTGTTGATGGTCCAAAAATTTTATAAAAGAAATCTAAGGTCTATATATATTTTATGTGATGATCTCTTCTATTTAATCTCCAAGTTGACTGTTAATTACTCTGTGGAAGCTGGAAGACCTTCAGTTGTGAGATATAACGATATGTTTTGTGAGAAAAAATGTATAACCATGAACTCAAAATGAAAACAATCCAAAGGATTGACATTATAATTAAAAAATGTACTATCAAATAGTTGCAATGCTGTAAAGCAGGGGTGTTTGTGCTCCGGGGAAACCCCGGAATTCCGGGGATTTTGAACTTCGATACCTGGAAATTCCGAGGATCGTCGTTCAAAAGGAAGTAGGAATAATAATGAATTATTTATTTTGATCTGGGTAATTTTGTTTGCTTTGAAAGCAGAAAACGCAAGGTCAGTGTGTGTGGTGAAAACTTTTCCTTTCTTTCTCCAAAGGCAGTGATAATGCGTGAAAAGGGGGAAAAAACTTCTTTTTTGTTCTTTCCTTATTGCGAGTTATGACTCATTCCCCCGGTTCTCGGATATTCTCTTCTGGATTCTTTTCGGCAAGTAGGCGCGGTAGAAAAAAAAGGGAGAGACTTCGTTCGACCAGATGTGCGATCACGTGACCTGGGTTCAAAGGTCTTAATTTTGCAAAATTAATGGTTATTAATTTTGCAAAAAAAGTAATTAATTGAACTTTTATAATAAGGTCATTCAATACTTCATAATCGTAATTTTTCATCCCCCCCCCCTTCTCGAAACTCCAAAATGTCGGTAGTAAGTCCGTAAAAGTTTCAGGGGATTTTTTGGGGTCCCACAAACACCCCTGGTAAAGTTTTTTTTATTGCTGTTATGCAGTTAGACATGAATCAGATAAAAGGCAGGATGATATAAAAATATTTCACTATAGTTATTAAATAATTTATGTTACAGATAATAAATTTTTGTTTAAAATGATATTAAAATATCTCTTCAAATCAAGACTGATAAATTGCAAATTAATCAAATAAATTAAAAGACTTTAAAATTCAAGGAATAGAAAGGCCAAGTAATGCACAGATAAATCATATATGTGTGCTTAAATAAAACTTTTAAATATTATATGTATATGTTTTATGGTATTGCAATTACTCTTAATTAGAAATTTGACCTAGCAAATTAGAGTAGTTTGCACTAGGTTTATCCTAACTTTTTTACTATTTTGAATGAAGAATATTGAACTTTTTTAAAAAGAGCTGTATAAAATTATTTTTGAATTGTTAGAATGGTCTCTAATTATTATTGCATTCAACACAAGTTTTATTATGAAAAAAAAAATGCTTATAAATACTATCAATTTTATTTTCACTTCTTTTGCTATTTAATTCAGAAATAATAATACATGTGTTGCTACATGAAAAGGATGTGTAAAATTAAAAATTGAATGAATACAAATTTTTACTAGTGCTTTGAATTGTACATATATGTTAATAATGAAAATTATTTTTTAATGGTTTAAAATAAGTTTTGAGGGATTAGTTTAAGTTTTTTTTTTGTATTTGGATTGTAAAGAAAAAAATACTGAAGAGCAGAAAAATTGCTAATTGAACCAAAATGTCTGCTCTGTTTTTATGATGCTTGAAAGAAAGGTGATTTTAATCTGAAAATATGGATTTCATAGTTATTAAAAAAAATACTTACCTGTTTATTTATGTTTGGAATATCCTTTTTAAAGATATTTATTCTTATAGGTTGCAAATGAAGTTCAAGACAAGTGATGAAAAATATTCAAGTGTTGTTGTTAAGTAAGGATTTTGATCTTACTTTCATGGATAAGATTTTTTTTAAATTATAAATTATATTTTTTATGTCTGTGCATAATGTAAATGATAATGTGCAAATAATTAATTTATTTCTGCCAATTTAAGTTAATCTTTTCCTTTAAATATCCTCCATCCCAAAATGCAACTGAAATGTGATATTTTAACACTTTGTTACTAAGTCACAAATTCAAATGAGATTTGTAAATTTCTATTTAGGAAAAGTATAAACACAGATAAATTTTTCTTTTGCTATGATACTAAATTGATCTCATTGAAAGAAAATATTTTCTTTATTCTTTTTACCAAATGCTGGTTGGTCATGTTTGAAAAGAATCTCTTTTCATCTTTTAAATAAATCAGAAAATTGTATGAAAAAGAAAGTTTTTGTTAAAGTCACAAATTAAGAAATCTTTACATCTGAATTATTCTGGAAAATAATAATTTTCTCCCAAATTCATCCATGATTTATTTTAATTAAAATCTTGAGGATCGCATTGATCATACAATGAAAATAAATTATGGATAAGAATTTGATAAATGCTAGGAGTTTTAAAATTTACTAAAAGGGCTAATTTTTTCTACTAGGAGTTCTAAAATTATTTAAAATCATGTCTAGTTTAAAAATAAAACATATATTCCAGTTCAATATGATGACAGTGTATTATTAAGTACCAAAGTTCAAAACTATGGGTTTGTCTTCTTTTGTCCTTAATGTCTCACATTAATTTTTATTGCTGGTATTGTTCAAATTTCTTATTTTACAATACTTCATTTATTTATCTTCTTTCTATGATATTTTTGTTTTATATATATATATATATATGGAATTAAATTATTCAAAAGCATCTTTTTTTACTTATTTTTAAAAAAACTTTCTTTTCAGGTTCAATTTTACTAACATACTAGGATCGTACTCAACACAAGTAGCTCTGGAAGCTGGCGACGTATTTACTGATCTCAATGCTAAGGATTTGGAAGCTCCTCTTGATTTTTCCTTCAGTTGTGGAAATTATGTACTTCAAAATAAAAATATGACCGAGGCTATTTTGGTTAAACTGACTTTTAATAGATTTCAGGTAAGAATTTTATTTTGAACTTAATTTATTCTACTTAATAATTTTCTAACAAAACAACATATTTAATGGCTTTTTTAAAAATTATTTTGTTAGAATTTTGGCTATAGTGAATTTAAGATTCAGTCTGTTTTACTTTTCTGTTCAAAAATATAAATATATTTGCATCCAGTTGCATTTGATATGTTAATTAGAGTTGCAAAAAACAAAATGTCAGTTTTCAGAAACTTAATGCCATTTGGAATAGTAATCTTCCTAAATTATGTGTACTTAATGTTTATGTTAATTGATATTGTGGAGCTTTGATTTTAACTATCTGAATCCAGACTATGTGAATTAATCATACTCATCCTTTTCATTTGATGGTTATTGGTGATAATGGTTTGCTGGCTATTTGATGATTTATGGGATTGACTGCATGTTAAAATCTTATTGTTTGCATCTTTTTATTTATTCACTAATGGAATCCATATGACATTGCTTATAACATAATAAAAATCTGCAAAGTCAAAACCACAACATAAAATATAGTTATGAAATATAATGTTAAAATTTACACCATTGTATGTTTAATTTTCTTCATAACAACAATCTCGTGTTTCATAATAGTCAAAAGAATGATTAATGGGATATTTTTAAAAAATGTGAATTATTATTTAATTATGTGAATTTCCAATTTATGATTTACTAAGTCATAATATGAGAATTTGGGCCCAGGAGAATTTTCTGTTACATTTTAACCTTGTATACATTGAATTTTTAATCACACTCTGGAGGTATTCTTGAACTGATAAACTGGATCTTATGCAACAAATCAAATTGATCTGTCCTGTGAACGACTAGATTTTTTATATATTTTTTCTTTGAATTACTTATTTAGTAATTTGCCAAATTAACAAAAGTAGAGATTGTAGCGAAAAGTCTATAGATCCTCAAAGAAATCTTTAAATTCATCAGGAAAGCAATTAAAAATCAATGAATAAATGTATTTTGATTGTTCTTGAATTTGAACGGAACAGTTGAATAAGCATCTAAAAATATTTGGAAAAGACAACTGAAAATGTTGAGTTTTGGAATTTTGGCTTTAATTCTTAAAATTTAATGTAAATGTTTGAAAAATTCAGTAAATTCAATAAACTACCTCACAATTGGAAAACAAATTGTAATAGAATGTCAATAGTGTGCCTTTTCGAAAGTGAATTTTTTCTCTCTTTATAATCATTAGAAATTGTATTATGTATTGTTCGTTTCAGTATTTTGAGACAACCACTTTTCGAGGATTCTTTCTCATTAAGGGGAGAGACGCGGAAGGATGAATGCTTTTCCGGAATTTTTCTTCATTCTTTGATTTTTGCCATATTAGATACTTTTTTGTTCAATTTTTTTTCACATGTATATGAATATTTTCTGACTGTATTATTTTAATTCAGTCTGTGAGTGATCTGAGATTATTTTATTGTTAAATATAAACATCCTCTCCTTTCATCTTTCCTCTCACCCCTATTTTGATGAATTAAATCCATCTTAATGCAAAAGTGTAGAGGGTTTTAGATTCTGTTGTCAAACAATACAAATACATTTTAAAAAACACCTGAGACAATACAAACTATATATTTATATTATTTTAAACTATAATTGTGATCAATTTGTTAGAATACTGCAGACACATACACACATTTTCTTTTGTATATAAAATTGAAATGATGAAAACTTTCCTTCTGTAATCCTTGATATTTTTATTAAAGAATAGCAGTTTTTTCACTAAAACATCCAAAAGCAAGGCACCAAAGCAGTTATAAATATAGCCTCCATCTCATTTAACTGTTTTCATTTCAGCTATTGTTATAATAGCCATATAATTATGAAATTATATGGCTGCTATATATACATTATTATTATAATTTACAAATTGTTACCAAATATCATTATTTCAGAAATAAAAGGGCATTTCTTAATATGCTATATTTGAGAATTATTATAACTCTTTGGCTCTTTTTATTCTGTAAGTTTTTTTTTTTTTTTTAACAAAAGCCTGTGATATTCATATGACTAAGTTTCAGGAAGGAAAAATTCACACAATCAATGCAATTATTAAAAATGTTTTGATGAGTATACTATTGCAGGGTTCCCACTATCTTTGAAAATCTTTTTATGTTATATTCAGAGTAAAGTACTTAGGAACCTTAGAGTGAAATACCTTGAAAAAGTGCTCAGTTTTTTTTTTTTTTTTTTTTTTTTTGAAATCCTTAAAAAATAAATAAAATGTCTATCCATTATTTTTTTTTAGAGACAAGTGAAAAATGGTTTGCTTGATTTGGTTTTGCACTGAAAATTACAGTAATTGTAGTAGTGTGTTTATATAGAAACATTGGCAATTATGAATCTCATCTCTCACCAGCAGTATAGTTTGGAGATAAGGGGAGCAAGTAAGATTATTACCACAATTCTACAGCAGACCCAATAGCTGGAAATAATACTGTTACACAATTCTGAGTCTCTTTTCAGTATTTAGATGTATAACTAAAATTGTCCTTGAAATGTATGGAAATATATTATAATTATTGTAAGGTAACTTCAAATTCATATTGATAAGTTTCCTAATTGCAAAATTGCTCAAAAAGTCTCATGTAAGCAACAAAATCCTCGTACTTCATTTCACATTGCTTTACTTCATACGTATAAAGTGTTTTATTCATATGTGTAAATGAAATAAAAAAAGCAAAGAAAGTGAAATAAAATATATAGGCTATTCCACAGTCCAAAATGTTTTACAAGAATATTGTAATACAATAAACAGTTGGATTTGAGAAAGGTTTTCATCTATCATGTGTGTTTCATTGACAAATTGGGATTTTTTTTATTCTTAGTGAGAAAAATTCAGCAACAACAACAACAATAAACATTGTTGGCTTATAAAACCTGCATTTTGTCAGCATTTCATTTAGACATGGTCAAATAATATCCACATATTTTCCTCTTTTTATCTAGTATTATTATTTGAAAATTTACCATGAAAATGAAAGATTCCTAAAATGTTCATAAAAGGAACTTTTTTTTATATATTGGGTTGGCAACTAAGTAATTGCGGATTTTTTTTAGAAAATCAAAGACAATTTTTTCATGGAACTAAATAACTTTATTCTGTAATGTATTGCCCATTTTGATCAATGACCTTTTGCCATCTTTCAGGCAGCATCATAATCCCACATTCATAAAACTTCTGGTTTTTATTAGCAAAAAACTGAATCAGGTACGATTTGACATCATCATCATTATTGAAATGTTTACCATTCAAGAAGTTTTGTAAAGATCGAAACCAAAAGTAATCAGATGGTGCAAGGTCAGGACTATATGGTGGATGTGGCAAAACATCCCAACCAAGTTCCAATAATTTTTGCCGAGTGACCAAAGATGTGTGTGGCCTTGCATTGTCATGATGGAATACAACACCTTTTCGATTTGTCAATCGGGCCGCTTTTCTTCAACTGCATTGTTTAATTTCGTTAGTTGTTCAATGTAGAGATCAGAATTGATCGTTCGGTTGGGTGGTAAGAGTTCAAAGTAGACAATTCCTTTGTAATCCTTCCTTTTTACTGATTGACAGCTGAATTGCCAACTATCAAATAACAAAATGTGTTTTACATTTGTACTACGTCTGCAAACCTCAAAATTCAACTGATGCCATCTATGAGTGAAATCCGCAATTACTTAGTTGCCAACCCAATAGTATATAAAAAAAATTCATGATTTTTTAAAATTCTTCTGGTTACAAAATGCAATTTAAAAAATTTTAGTTTGCATCCATAAAAATGAAACAAAAATAAGTTAATTTACAGAAAAAAGAGGTTAAATACAGTAATATATTGTTTATTAAATCAAAATTGTATAAGTGAGTGGAAATAAAAATAATTCAAAGGCATTTACATGTTATTTCTAATGTTTTACAGCCATATTAGATTATTTATAGAATCTATTAATGTTATTTTTTTTAATCATTGTCTTTTATTTAATTGCATGTTGTCTGCAGTAACATTTTATTATTAGTTTATTGTTGATTGTGTAACTCGTAGGCCAATGAATCAATATTTGATTTCTTTATATTTTGTGCTTCAGTATTGTTACTTTCAGAATTTTTCCTAAATTCGATATAGTTTCTAGGTCAAGTAATACTATGCTTAATTCAATTAAGTTTAAAATGCTGTATTTTTATTAAAATTATTCTTCCTTTTTTAGGTTCAACCATTCAGAGTAAAGGATAAATTTAGTGAGAGTTTTGATTGTATTACCTGGTTTACTGTTCCTATTTGGATGGGAGTATTTATATCATTAATACTAATAGTCATTGTGAATGTTGGTGTATACGCTTTGTCTTCTATCCATACAATGGATCGATTTGATGACCCAAAAGGCAAAACTATTACTGTTGCAGCTGGTGTTGATTAATTTATTATTCAATTTAGTGATGTGTAATATTAACCAAGAGAATGTTTCAACTAAGTTGGGACTTTATTATTTATAAAACTAGTCTACTGTTCCAAATTGTTTTTTTTTTTTTTATGTATATGTCTGTTAAGATTTGCATTACATGTGTACTCGATAGTTGTCTCAAATGACTACACAAAATTATGTAGCTTAAGCTTGTAAATTTAATAAATGATTTTTATAATTTATTATAAAATTCAAATTTATAATTTATTATAAAATTTATGAACTATTTTTAAATTACCATCTACAACTTTTATTTATGCCAATTTTAAACTTAATTCCTTTAGAATTTAAGATTAGATTAAACTTACGAGTCTATGTATTTGTTTAAAAAAAGGTTTGACATAATCATGGTTAATAAAATGTATTTATAAAATAAAAGTATTTGCCATTTGAATATTACAGAAGTTAAGCATATGATATCAATGTAATTACATATGACTTTATACTTGTAAACATCTAGAACAAACAGAGTATGTATGTGTCGATTAATAGGTGTCATGTTCTTTATATTATTGAATGGTAGGAAAGGTATTAAAGGATTTTTTTGTATTGTTTATTACATAAGTAAATGAATTTTTTAGGTTTTTGTAAAGTCAATAAAACATTCCTACTTTGTTCGAAAATAATTTTTTATAAATTTAGCTCTGTGTCCTTGACAAATTCATCTATTCATTGTATGTATATATTGATGTTACGGCTTTGAAAAATTATCATTAAAATCATGATTCATTATGATGTTTTTTTATTTTAATTTTATTTGTTGATATCTCTGGAGGTGCTTGATCCTAAGTATATTTTTGTTGAAGGCATTCATGAAATAGATAAATAGTGATGTACAGACTAATTTTGCAATCATTGAATTTTTTTATATATATATAATCTGTCTTCAATTTGAACTATTACAAAAAGTTAAAAATTGTTCAATGAAACAGTTTACTATTTCATGTTGTTTCAAGAATAAATTCCTTGTTTCTTAATTTCCTGAATACTTTACTCTTTCACATATTGAAATAAAATATTTATAATCAGATTAACCTTGTTAAAATTATGCTTCTCAATTTTATAACTTGAGTTTTTTTTTTCATCCATTTTCATAAATATTATTGGTATCAGGTTGTAATATATGTTTGTAAGTATATATAATATGTAGATTTAAATTATATTCAAGAGTAAATGAATTGTGTTGCATTTTATGTTCCTCAATAAAGTCCTATAGATACATCTACAATTGTTTTTTTCTTCTTTGTAATCTAAAAATCTTTTTAAATGTGGAAATATATTTCATTTGATTAAACTATTTTTTTTTAATACTAAAAGAGAGAAATTTTTTTTGTGTCCTTTCATGAGTAATTAAATTCTTATATATAATGACTGAAATGTTTTCTATTTTAATTTTTTTAAATTGATTTTTTTAACATAAAACCTCAATTATTTTTACTAATAACAGTATAAAACATTTTATATTGTTTCATTTATTAATATATAACTAAGTTGCTTATGTAATAAATTCAGCATTATGTTTAGTACTGATGATTCAATAGATGAAATATTCTATTAGGATCATTTTGCAAATAAATAGATTTTCAAAAATTAAATGAAACACATGTCACTATGATTTAATTCTCGGGTTTGAAGAGACACATGTATATCATTAATTTCAATAAACATAGGAAATAGAGAACTTGAAACAACTGTAGTGCGTGAAATTGTAAGCTCTGCATTGTTTTTCTTTCTTTTTTGATTTCTGTTATTATTGTTTCAAAAACTTTCTTAGTGATTGATATTGCCTCCCCTTTTTTCGAAGTACCCCTGAGGAGGATGACCTATCTTTATCTGCACCATTGCTGAATTTTGTCTTAAAATTGGAATGATAGGATTTTAATTATTTAAATTTGCTATGCATTAGTAACAAATTTGTACTATCTAGAAAATTGACAAAGGTTTCCATCCAAAAATTTAAAATATGCAAAAATTCCAAATTCAAATATTTTTTTCTTTGTAAATTTTTGATTTTAAAAGGATTATTAGAGTTTTAGTCATATATAATTATATGATTAAAAATTTAGACTGTTTTGAATTTGTTACTCTTTTAAATATCCTTAAATTTTAATACTCTTAAGAAACTTAAATTTTTGTTAAATGAACTAAAGAGAGCTCATATATTTACCTGCTTATCACTAGGTATCCTTTAAGACAACTGTAGATTAAAACCCCACAGCAGAAGGAATGAAATCATTCCACTTAAGCGCACTGGATGGAATCTGCCATGCTTTGATGAAACACATTTATTTTCATAATTAACGATATTCATTAAAATATTAAATTATGTAAATTATAATCGATGTACTCGATCTTTATTAATGATTTTTATTAATTTTCTTGAGAAAGAAAGCAAGTACATTCTTTAAATTTTAAATGTTTATAATGTTTGTTGCAACAAAAGTATTTTCGAAACATTTACAAGTTTTTGATCCAGTATGAATTATAACCAATTTCTGTGTTTCTTTCAAATGAAAAGATAATAACTGTATATTAAAATGGGGGGAAAAAAGAGGGAAATCTCAAACTAAAATTCAATATATGTAATCAACACTTAAGTCAAAGGAAAAATAAATGCACAAAAAATATTTCTTTAATTATTCTTCCTTAAGCAATTAATCAACACTTATAAATAACAAAGAGAAGATAAATGCATACAAAATATCTTAGTGAAACAATTCCTTTAGAAGTATAAGAAAATGAATATTATTTAGTTATATTTTGTAACAATATGTATTAGTATCACTCAAAATATTCAAATGAAAATTTCATTATAAAAGTACAATCTGTTTACAATGCCGTATACTAGAAGCATATAAGCTATCTGTTGGTGGTGCCGATTTGTTTATTTAATAAAATTGCCATTTATTCGTCCTCGGCGTAATGAATTTTTTTTTTTTGCACCTAAAATTTGCATTTAATTATGCTCGAAATTTTTTATCAATTATGTTAATAAATTATTGATCTTAAAATGAAAATTTAAAAATATTACCGATTTTTTTTTTTTTTTGTTATTTTGTGTATTTAAAGTGTTTTGCCAATTTATAAAAATAATTTAAATTTAGTTTTAGTTTAATTTAGTAGTAATTTTTTATATCAGATTTATTTTCCTTTGGCTATGCTATATCTCTCGGAAGCTCACCTTTCTTACGTGAATGTAGGTGTCCCGATTCCGAGGTATCCAGTTGTTTGTTCTCCCTTCAAGTTTTCTTTCTCCTATACTCTTTCTTTATACTTTCTAATTCCATACTTGGACGTATAGTGGGGAATTCTTAATGATAAATTACTGTGTTATGTGTACTTCTTTGGATGGGCAACCAGTAATACCTCATATGTTGTGATGTATTAGGATCCTAATTGCATCCTTAATGTATCCATTTGGCTAACAGCTAATCGCTTGAGTAGTTTGCGAAAGAGTCACTTTCTTGGGCCTCGCATTAAGGGAAAGACTGAGGACTGATTCAAATTAGCGCCGTGGTAGGTCCGCGTAAGGGTTTAAACTACAAATGTCTAAAATCAGAGGCTGCTATTCCTTGCTAGACTCACTGATACTCGTGGCATCGGATCTGAAAGTTCCCAATTACGCCTGACTCCTCATTCTGTTCTGCATGGCGATATATTTTTAAAAACTTATATTGCTTTGCCAAAGTATCTTTAATAACATTTCAATTTTTGTTTTTCGCAGGCTTCTTTCAGCTATCGGCGAAGTATCCATAGCTGAAAGGGTACGTTTTGGTGATTTGCTTATCCAAACAACAAATGCCTCAGAATCTCGGACATATTGAGTAAGTTGACTCTGTTAAGAGAATTAACAGTGAAAACATTATAGAATTTTAAATATTTCAATGGAGTGATTTCTGAATCAGGTGTACAAAATCATTCTGATTCTAAATTTGTTAACGAACTTCCAAATCAAAAAGTTTGAGGAGCTCTTCTTATCAGATGTGATGGTAAATTGATTCCAAGTAAGTGTATTGTTCTGAATTTTCCACTTACTTTCAACGTTCTTTCAACCACTTACTTTCAACGTTCTTTCAAAATTTATACAACCGGGTGCATATACGTTGTTATATTAACTCTAATAACTCGAATCGGTGAACTCGGTGTTTTAACTATCAAGGGATATGGGCATCTCGCACAGTATGTAGCATTATCGTTTCAATTTGTACTAAATGTTCTGCAAAAGCAAACGAAACAAATTCCGTGTTGCCGGCGTTCGTAAATGCACAATCTATGATGATAATCGTCTATATTTTTCATGGTCTTATCAGTAAGGAAAATTGGGGGAAAAATTCAAATTGTGAAAAGTAAGCCAGAAGGAGTAATTTTCCCGAAACTTTCTCTCATAATCTCTAATAAAGGTTTTATTCCCCTCCCTATTCGTGCATAAAATCGTGAAATTTGATATGAGTGCTCAGATATTTATTTTTAGGGTATCGCACATGGAAGCTATGTGCTTCATAGTATGATGTGTTGTCATGAAAATACAGCTGAGTGAATAGGCCAAATTTGTTTTTTAAATTTCTTTATTTATAACATCACAGTTGGACAATACACACAACATAAAACACATAACATGAAGAACATTCACAACATATAAACCATAAGAAATTCATACATTACAATATTTGTAAATCCATTCACACGACCATTATCTTAATCCACACGATAGAACACCATCACCAGGCATCAATGCCTTTTACTTTCGACACCACATAACAACACAACACCACGCTGACTCCCGCCGAAAGAAATCTCCGTCTCCCAAACGTACTACCGGTGTGATGTCATCACATTTTTGATCTACACCAATACGGTGCTGACATCTATCTTCTGACAATTTTCGGGTCAAATTCTCTACAATAATAAATATAACCGGAACTTGCTTATTTCTAATTGCATGCCATTGGTCAACAATAGTTACGAAAAAGCGTATGTGGCTATTAATCGCTGAGATATAGTTAACATACCAGGTTTGCCCGAAAACTTCCTTGCATACTCTCGAATAAATGTACTTGTGTATTATTAATCGCATGCCATTTGGTGAAAAATAATTGCGAAAATGTCTATTAACGTGCGATGTTTGGTTGTGGTTTTATAAACAAATATTAGAAAGCCAAATGGGTGGCTTTTTCAAAACGATTGAGACAACACCTTACCGCAGAACTGCTGATGAAGTCACAAATTCACTAATCAAATTTCATGCATTTATTTTTGAGTTATCGCGTTTACATGCTTTCGAAAGTACAGAACCACAGACACCCCCCCCCACAGACCCCCTTAACGTAATTTGGTTCTAAATTTAACACACGTCTACATTTTAGATGTTAAATATACGAATCAAATTTTATCCATCTAGCTCTTTTCAAGTTATCTTGTTAATTTATATTCCATAAAATTACCAAAATTCCTTATTGTATTATATACAATGCTCCGTTTTGTTATTCATATTCCAATTAAGTGGTTGCGAAATTTTTAATTACAATAAGAATTGCTAGTTGAAAATGTTTACGATACATTATGATTTAATCTAAACGACGATTGCATTGAAGAATGGTTATGATGTATTTACTATTTCCTCAGAAAAAATGTATTATGTTTGTTCTTTATTTTTGATATTGAAAGAGATTTTTAAATATCTAATGTTCTAAGCGATATTTTAGGAATTAATTAATTTCTTTCAAATTATTTTTTTTGATTAGATATCTGATCCAATATTCTTCTTCAGTTTTATCTGCTGAACTTCCCGGTTGCTTTTTTAAATTTAAATTAATTTTGATTCTTTCAAAAAAAGTTAAATTGTCCGATTGACCTCTCTCGCATGGTTCACGCCTTCTTGATTTCCCCCCCCCCCATCGTTGCGTGCGACGAAATTGCATTCCGAAGGTTACAATAAACCGTCAGCATTTTCTTTCAATTTCACTAAGCTGCGGAGTGGAAAATTAAAAATTAAATGAGTGTCTCAGTTTTCTGGTTTTTTTCATCAAATCTGAAACTTTTTTTACGCGATTTTTAACCCGTTACGCAATTTACAGATAATACACCTGTTAATGGGAACATTTAAAATAATGATGGATGAGATAAGTGTAAGATATTTTTATGTTATGATATTTTATGATATGTTTTATGCATGATGTATGATGATTAAAATTTAAAGGTCGGAATCTCCATTAATTTTTTTTCTTCAAAAATTCTACTATCAGTAGATGACATGCTAGTTAATTCTTTTAGAACTAAATATGAGTTCATGAGTTTTTTTTTTTCATGTTTTAAAAAACGTTTTAAATTTAAAATGAAGTGGATTGATTATATTTGACAAAATAGAAATCGATTACAATTTATAATTAGGTAAAAACTACAACCACGACGCCAAATAATTTTTATTACCAATATCATATTGAGAAAAAGCAAAGTGCTAAATAAGAAAATATGAAAATGTAAAGATACAAATGAATTTTTTAAATTATATTTTTGCATTAAAGTAAACAAAGTAAGAATTTCTTTTTCATGTTGAAAAATCATGAATAAAAAAAAATGTGAATAGAATCAATTGAGCGAAGAAAATGTCAATAAGGCCTATATGAAATAAAAAAAAAGCCCCAATTAATTTTTAAAAATAATTTTTTAAATATCATATATTGTTAAAACGATTAAATATTTATCGGTTATTTTAGGAATGAAATCAATTTCAAAATAGGTGCTTTAATTTAGTAAGTATAAATAATTAAATATGAAATGTAACCTGACTTTTTTTGTGAAATTACGATTTTAAATTTTTGTTTGAATGCGAATTTTGTCAGTGAAATTTTAATACTAATTTCGTCCCTGACGTTTTATGTTTTCGATTATTTGCTCATTAATTTAATTGCGAAATTCGATCAAACATAACCTTGAACTTTTTTCTTTCAAATGGTTGCTTTGTGAAGTTAATTTCAATTACATTTCTATGATAAACTAGCATTTAATTGCCAGAGAAATGTGTCAAAATAATTCTACTTGCTTGTGCAATTGCTATGCGATTTATTTTAAATTACCCCTGAAAACCTATTTTCATCAAATCTGAATATTTTGGTAACTACAGCTTGTATGTGTATATGTATTTGCTTGCATAACGATATCAGTGAAATAACCTGTATTTTTTTTTTTTTTAGATAAATATAATTTCATATGCTATGGAATGAAAAGTAAGAAAAAGAAAAACATTGGTGTGACTCGGTTTCTTAACTCAAAGAAAGTTCAATGAGAGAATATTTTGCATGACATTCTTAGTTGGCTGAAAGACAGAGATGTGCAAATGTTGAATTTCCTATTAACTCATATTAGAACTAAAAATATTTTCGTGAATTAAATCTCACTTAGCAAAATCAATTTCTGATAAATGTGATTCATCGGACGGTTTATTTTATTTTATTTTCTTCTTTTATAAAGAAAGTATTCTTATCTATGCTATTGAAATCATTGTGGTAAATTGCATTGAAAATGCTATTGAATTCGTTGTGGTAATTTCTCCAAAATGGAATTATTTCAACTATCTTGCGATAAAAAGTTTTTATTGTTTGATTATTTACATTTCAGTAAACAACATAGCTTATCTACATTAAAACTTTATATTGAAAATGAAAATGTGACAAATAAGTGAATTTTCCCCCTATATCTTCTCTTTATTATGTATTTTTATTCTACTCAGTAAAGAGTTCCTTATTATTGGGTAAGAATTTTCTTTATATTATATGATCACTCCTTTAGGGAATACTCTAGAAATGGGAATGAGAAGTCTCCAGCATTATGATTAGTTCTAGACGCTCTAATGGATATGAAAATAGTGTGAGCCTGATTAACTCCTACCGATGACGTGCAAGCCCCCTTCAGGATAGGTTGTACCGTAGCCGATAATGCCTATTGGGACGCAACCATAGGTCTCGCATATAATGCCATGACGTTCGATCATTCAAATTTATTCGTGTGTCTCAGGGTGGGTTGGAGAAATTGATTGTGCTGTCTAAACACTTATAACACGTGCAATTTTAGCCCAGTTTCATACATAAATTTTGAATTTGATGTAGCACTCTTATGAAACAGTTTTGCTAGCAATGGAATGATAATGATGTTGCCCTGGCATCGGTGCCGGAGGGTTTCAAATTCGTAATCTTCTACCACTGAAGGACCATCATGTAATCAAATGAACTTGTGCATGATAAACCCATTGGAGCCAACTGCCCTCGCGCTGGTGTAGCGCGGAATATTTGAACGTGTAGGCCGACCCAGGTTCCAACTATGTCTGAAAATTATGAGGTCCATTCTAAAATTGCCTCTACTTTGTTTGAAAATAAAATAAAGTAAATATGACTAAACTTATGAAATATACAGATTGGTTATAATTAAAGTTTTACTTTGAAATGACCATAAAAAGAAAACTACTGGACAAACTGTTATCAAACTTGATAATAATTTAAAGAAGGCCACGAGAATTTTCTTTTCTGCCCAAAAAAAAAAAAAGTTCAAAAATTCACCACCAGGAGTGAAATAGCGCTGTATCAATAATGTTAAGCGCGATAGGACATGAAAACACCGGCTTATAATGTGTTTAATTGTTTCTGAAACGTGCTACAAAGCATGTTCAGTATGTGTTATCTCAAAAGCACTGTTTATGGTGATAATCTAAACAATTTGCCGGATTTGAAAGATGCGATACACCGACATGTGTGTAACATTCCTCCTCATATGCTAAAAGATACTGTTGAAAATGCAGTAATGCGATTTAACTTGCTTTCAGAAAAAGGTGGACGCCACATTGAACATGCTTTTTTGAAACGATTAAATACATTTTAAACCGGTGTCTTCACGTCCTATTTTGTTTATCAATATTACATACAGCCCTATTCCCTCCTAGTGGTGAGTTTTTAACCCCCCCCCCTTTTTGTGATGGTGGTGGGGTGCGGAAAAGAAATTCCTATGACCTCCTTTAAATTATTACCAAGTTTGATAACATTTGGTCCAGTAGTTTTCCTTTTAAGACCATTTCAAAGGGGAACTTTAATAATAACCACCTGTGTGTAATTAGCTAATTCTATCATGTGTGCACTGTTGTTCACTTGATAGCAATAGTTGTGTTCCGTTTTGTATAATATCGATTAATGAAGGGGATAAAAATTACAACAGAAAAATTCTTTTCTGTTAAGAAATTTCCATTTAAATTGTTTTTATTTGAAGAATTTGCTTTAAAATAAAGGCCGAATTATCAATCTTTCCTTTAAATGTACGGGTAATCTTTGACGTTTTTTCTGTGAAATGAAAAATGCAACTCCCCTCTCTTTTTTTGTTTTCATTATGAAATGAAAGGGTTAAAGATTCTTTTCTTGTTTGAGGTAATATCGAGTAGTTCATAGTTTTTTTCTTTTTCTTTTTTCCTATATATTTTTTCTCCGATTCCTGAATGATCATAAGAAGTTGATGAATGAAAGATCATCTCAATGTTGGAGACGTCGCGGTGTTTTAATGCTACTGGCTTCGTTTTCTGTCATCATCGCTTGATAATTCAGGCGTTAAAAGCTATCTTCACTCTCTCACTTCAGCTTATCTGTTGAGCAGCTAAAGTGTTTTGATACTAAATCTGATATTGTAAGCTTAGGGTTCTAAGAATTATTACTTTCAGTGTAGAATTTAAAATAACTTTCTAGACTTTGAGCACGATATACTGCGTGAAAGTAATACGACGTACAAAAGGGATCATTTTAAGAACCAGCTTTAGATGTGCTTTGCCTATTACAAATGCAGAACATGTTTTAAGAAGGACGTTTTATGTGTATGTTAACGATTTAAATTTGCTACCTTTGCGATTTCAATCGAAAGGCAAACTGGATACAAACTTTTTATGTTTTCCTATTTCCTTTAGAGAATAAGATACTATAATTATAAGATTAATGGTTTTATAAGTTATTTCGAACGTTTGTTTTTCATTTGAAATTTTATAAATATTTTATGCTCTTTTGTTTTGTATATTGAAATCATGTATGCAATTAATATTTTATACGAAAGTTATCGAAATAATTCTTTAGTGCTATAACTAATGTTTGAGAAATTAATAATTTATTATTTTTATTATTAAGAACACAACTATTTTGAAATCTCATGAAGTTAGTAAATTAATCTTTTTTTCAAATTCGAGATTCAAAATGTACTGTTTTAGCACTTCTATAAAACACTAATTGATGTACCCGGCGTTATTGGGGATTCAAATAAAATCATGTATAATATTTTTAGTGTAAAAAACTACTTTTGTATTAAATATTATAATATACAAAATCCTATCAACCTTTGAATTTTTTAATTAATATTAGAATATTAATTGAACCAGTTCCTTTTTAAAGCATTATTAAATAACTATTATAAAATTAATAGGAAAAAATTTTAAAACAGGTGTATTAAAATAAAAATAATAAAACTAGTTGTAAATTAATTCAAATTTAAAATTTTGGTTATTTTCTAATTAAACGGATATTTAATTGTTTTTATATTTTAAAAATTTGACAGCATTTTTTTTTCTTGTTGTATAAAACAAGTGTGCAAAATTAAATTGAATTCGACGCAATTGCTTTGGAGGAAATGTGGAATATACATATATACTTATATACATATACAGCTACAATTATTTCTATTTGTATCAAGACTATATTATAAAAGCTTCACTCCTAAAACAGTATTAACCTACCTTTACTTTTTCGTCTTTAATGTTTGACCATGATTTTCAATATTTTTTAATTGCTTCTCTCAGATTAAGCTAATGTGGAAATATAAACTGATTCCCCCGATTTATCTCCACTGAACCCAGTTTGCACCACTGTTTTTTCTAATCAGTGAAAATAGTAAAATTAATGTAATACTGTATTCAAATATACACTTTTAATTTGAATATTATATTTTTTATACCCATCAAGTTTCATAATCTATTTATCGCGGCAATAAGATATTTCTACGAGAGCTTTCTTTGAAAAACTTCGATCCTGTTGAAATAAAGGAAAATTTTTCCATTCAAATTACTTTGATCTGAACAACAAATCGAAATATAAAATCCAACTAAAGCTAATCTGAAATAATGTATTAAAAATGACATATTCATTAGATTTGTGGTGAAAGCTTATAAGCCAGTTAACAACTACACTGCACGAGCAATTGCTTTTGTATTGTGGTCATGTTACTGGGCTGCGAATCTCAAGGTCCCAGGTTCTATCCTCGCACATCACAATCCGCCACAGATTCTTAATAATCCGGCAGGTATCAGACTAGAGAACTGAAAGATTAACGAAAGTGTCAGATTAATGAATTTTCATAAAAAATGCATTTTGCTAACAAAACCTACGCTTACTAAGCAAAATATACAGAAAATCATATTGTTTACAATGAATATTACAAAATATAATTCAAAAGATGAAAAGCAAACAGCTATTTATGTTGTCCCAAGGTTACTGACATGGCTTATTCTTCCTTCACTGTTTCCTACTCGTCTAATGAAATTCTAAGGTATAGTTCATTGTGTTTCCCTTTGTTCCTGTCTTATATCGGATACACGATTTACTTAAACTTGTGTTTAATTCCTTCACTTCAGCTTTATCTCTTCAGAGACTTTCTCATCAAGAAATATTCTAAATCATATTGATACAATTTATTTTCTGAATTTTGTATAACTGTTAGTTTATTATATGGCATTGCTCATTCAAAAGTAAATAAAGTTCGGGGCTCGTAGTATTTTTTTTCTCGCCTGCCACATTTGGTTCTAAAAAGTGAAAAAGAAATACACTTTTAATAGAGAAAACAGTAAAAGTGTCCTCTTCGCAACACTCTTTAAAACTGGAACCAAGAAGCTCTATAGTCATACCCTCCCCCCCCCCATCTACTCATAAAGAAAGTATTTAAAATTCTACGCCCTTTTTTTTTTTTTTTTGCATCATGTGATTTGTTAATAATACAGTGATCTCATGTCAAATTCAAATTATTGTTTCAATAAACGTGTATAAATTTCTTTTGACGATTCGAAAGTTCATAACTGAATTTCTCTAGAAAGATTCATAAAGAACTTAAAAATTTATTCTAAGATTGATATTCCAGAAGTCTAACGTAAACAAAAGGCTATTGTCTTTCATTCGCCGTCAAATGATGATGTCGTGTCTGCGTTACCACGGAAAGGGGGTGCAATAGCTTCTGAGGGTAAAGACCCCTGAGCACCCGAGGGCAGAAATCATACTTCTAGCTCATGAAAAGCACACACATTCGCTTGCACCACCCCTTTTTACAGGAGGGCACATTCATACACCTCACAGATAGAACACAGATGAAGAACAGCCATGCCCGAGCCGGGATGTCCAGATCACGGGGAAGATGCGCTACCCTTATGCCAGGACGCCGGCATTCGCCGAAAGATATGCGCATAAATTTAAGTGTAGACTGACATTCAGACCTCGAGTGCAAAGGGTTATTGCGGGAAGGACAATTCGGGTGTTAAAAAAGTACACCAAAGATGAAATATAACTCTAACTTACTCTTAATATCATCACTATGTTCGTCGATGACAAGCATCTTGAAACGTGCGATTTTACTAAACTTGATCAACTTAAGAAAGTCAAAAAAGAATACTGAACTGAATCTTAAAATACACTCTTTTGGCCTCTTACCTGCATAAATTACATAAAATTTATGTAATTAAATTCAAGGAAAAATGATGAGTGATTTTTTTTAACTTTTCTTATCAAGCCTCAACATTAGATAAGACAGATCACCAATTGTTTTTATCAATCCCTAGGTATAGGAAATTAATTTAATATTGGTTGTTAAGAAGCTTTCTCATAAAATATTGATCTAGAAAGAGAATATGATTTTGTTCATTGTGGACAGTTTTAAGATTACATTTTAAACTTAATGTAAGGTTACATGATTTCACCGTTAGTCATACAAATCAATTTTTTTTCTCTTTTTGTGAGAGAGGTTTAATTTTTGTAATTTCTTTTTAAAATAGATTTCTGAACAGAAAAGCTGTTAAAATATCAGGTTATTAAGCATCTTTTTGAAAAATTTCAATTACTGTTATTTTTTTATGCAATATAAATTTGGGACCAAAAAAATTTTTTACGAATTATTTACAGTTACATGACAAATAATCATCCCAAAAATAGAGTAGAAGCTGAACAATCTATTTATATAATATGATTTTTTATCTGATATTTAAAATGACGCTTTGATATGCTGTAGTTATTCTTAATATCTTCGACATGTATAATATAACACACTTTTGACTAAAAGTACATGCAGAACATAAATTTAATTTAAGCAATTTTTACTTGTGTATAAGTTATGTAAGATAAATTACATTAAAAAAAACACTTAAAAAGATATCTAAAATTATGAAAACAAAGTAACAAAAGTTTATGTGTCAACTGCCTAAGCTTTCAGACAACTGATAATTTCAAGATGTAATAAATAACATTCTTCTTTCCTTTGTCCATTATAGATTAATTTAAAAAATGAATTCTTAAGCATATTACACAAAAAGAACAAACTTTGGAATAATTGTTCTTAATTAAGTTCTACTAAAAATGAATTCACATTTTTGAAATTAAAATTGTACGGAATATTTCTCATTATTATTTCCTTTTTGCAGGCAAACGCATTTATACTATAAGACGGACAATTAGCAAATAAAATAATTAGATAAAATTATGTGTGCTTTCGTATTTGAGGATTTATGGCTATTAGTCGTAATGTTATGCCATCTGTAAGTGATAAAAAATTGTGCTGAGATGTTCACAAGCAAAAATTAAAAAGCGTCTTCCACACTTTAAAATATTGTTTGAGATAGTTTGTTAAAATAGCAATACATAATTTTTTTAATCAAAAACTTTCTTTGCATTTGTTTTAACCTAATTTAAAGCTTACCGAAAAAAGAGTTTTTTACCTTGGAAAGCATAAAATGTGATGTTGCAATACTGATATTTAAAGTAATTTAATCAGAAACTAATTTGACATTGTTTTCTTAATTCCAAATATAATTAATTTTCAAAACGGTATTTTCATAAATAAAAATCCATCCATTCTTAGAAATCATAAGTAGAAAAAAAAATTTACACGATTTTTTTAACGATCAACGTTATTGATTAAATATATTCCAGCATCATGAGAAATATTTTACGGAGGAAAAAATCTTTTACAATTTAAAATAATTGTCTTTTCCCTGACATTGTCAGTGTAATTGAAAAGACCCATTAATTGTAATGCATGAGAGTTTGCTTTATGCATAAATTATTTGATTGCAGTATCCCACAAGAAACCTTTTAACCTAATTTTATTTAAGTTTATTAATACACGTAAAAGATAACTCGATTCGCAATTTATTACGGAATACGTAATGAGTAGATAATAAACTTTTCAGAAAAAAGATAACATTGAACTTTAATTGACAGATTTGGGTGAAATTCATTCCAAGAAATTTATTATCTTGATAACTTTTTCACAATACTCCGAACCAAATGCTGCTTTAGTCGTTGACTAGTTTGTATACACAACGTTATTAGGAAGAAAATTGCTTTCATATTTTCAGTTACTGAACAATTAACCTCTTTTAATAGTCACAAATTCTTCATTAACTCCACTTTTATATTTAAAAAAAACCAGTGGAAGTGATCTCTCCGAAATTTTATCTCATATTCTCCAATTAAAATACTATCCCCCGTATAAAATTATGGATTGAGTGCCTTACATGGCAATAGCAAACAATAATTATGAAATAAAGATCTTCGGCGTGAAACTAATATTTTTACTGAATATGTTTAAGCTCACTTGTAGCGCCTGCTCTCCTGGGGTGGGGAAAGAGGAAACCCCTCAGATCAGATTGGGTTCTCGTGCGAGTTGGACCAAGAGATAAATGTTCCTCTACTAAGCAGGAGACGGAATTCTCTTGCTTATTATTGCTCAAATTTATCTCTTATGAAGCGAAGGTGTGATCTAATATTGAAATTTTATAAGGATTTAACAATTTAATTAGTATTAATCAAATCATAATTTGATATCTTTGTTAAGTTTCTCAACAAACTGTTTAACAAATTACAGATCATTTCATTTTATTGAGTTAGAGACAGAATCTATTGTGAGAATATATATTTTGATTGCCTTCTTGGCGACCAAATGAAATCAAGATTTGACACAGGACTGCATTTGTAGTCACAAGATAACATACTAAATTTCATTGATTTCATTTCAAGTCATTCTGTTCATGTATTATTGCATTTATAGGAATGCGAAAGTACAGACCGACAGACGCTCAACCTTTTGATGGATGTGGTTCAAAATTTGATAAAAATCTATATTTTAAATGCTAAACCAGTGTCTCAAATTTTATTTACTGCGCTCTTTGTGTTTTGGAGTTATCGAATTCAATTTTAATCGAATACTAGACGAACAGACAGACAGCATTCCAGTGAATAGATTTCGTTCAAAATTTGGTCCATAACGAAATTTCATCTTTCTAGTTCGAAGCATGTTTTGAGACACAGACAGATAGGCATAGTTCCAAAAATGAGTTTCTCTAACTCAGGAAGATCTAAAAATGGAGATTCGTAAAAATCTCGAATTCGAATTTTTTGACGATTATAATATTTTATCTATATTTCTTATATCAGAAAGATTCATTCCTAAATACATACTTAAATAGATATATATTTTTTATTTTACTGTGCATGTTTCTAATATTTCGCACAAAAATAAAAAAATAAAAAAACACGTTCGGAGAATCGAATATTAAAATTTTTTAAACATTTTGAATTCTGTTTACTATTTAATAAATCTCAAGGTGTCATTATTAAATCATATATTTCCTAGAGGTACAATTAATAAACTAATTTCGTCAACAATGGCATTACTTTAGATATGCATTTTGCCGATCTGGAGATAAATGCAATTTTTAACCTTGTACTATAAGATAAGACTGAATTTCTGAAATTTACACATTTTTTGTATTAATATATTCTGTTATCTAGACAAATGAATTAAAAAGAAAAAATATTTAGATCAAGTTAAAGTAATGTTGTAAGAAATAATGATTGCGAAATACCATTTCCAGCTGATTTCACAATGTTAGTTCGCGCTAAGTTCATGAATATATCTTCATCACATTCGTGTATTCATAAAATAAAGAACAATGATTAAAAAAAACCCATCCCCGTCTATTTTTTTAAAAATAAAGGAAGTTAATTTTTGTTTTAATTTTAATTCAAATAAAATCCGAAATATAAAATACCATCCATTCTAGGAAATTAATTTTTATGGCAGGTATCATCGAAAAATTACTGCAGAATTATTAATGTTTTAACATGCTTTTCTATGATGCAATTCGCGATTCCATTGAAACCTTTGTATTTTGTATTTTAATATAGCTGCGTTTTCGAGCGAAAAACTCAAATGAAATTTTAAAAATTTGGAATGAGGAATTTCGAAAATAGCAATTCCTTTGCCTCTTCATAAGAATTTGCAATTTGATACCTTAATTAATCAAGTTTGGGAAAACAGAACAAAAAATACTGATTTTTCTGATTTTTAATAAGATATATTTTAATTACACTTTTCTGGTTGTCATTTCAGAAAGTTCATTAATTGCGTCATTATAGTTAACATTTTAATCAATATTGTACTCTATTGGAGTAAGAAACAGATTAAACTATCTTTGTTGTCCGATAACTTATCTTAAATAATTTTTTATTGATTACTTGCTAAAACTTCTCTCGCACGAAGAAATAAAAATGAGAAGAGTTACAAATAGCTGAAAAGTGGCATTGGGTAAATCTGAATTAGACTAAGTTCACGAAGAACTTGTAGAATATTAAGGGTTCATGCAGTTTTTCATATTTTATATAAAAATCGTTATTTTAAACTTTCAGTTTCAAAGAAAATTTGGATTTTTTACATCTTTACTATATCCAACACTGAGTTCAGCAGTATTTATTACTTTCTCGTATAATTAGTATAGAGAAAGCATAGTAATTGTCAAAAAAAAAAAAAAAAAAAAAAAAAAAAACTCGAACTCGAGATTTTGACGGATTTTCTAGTTTTAAACTTTCCTTGAATTCGAAAAGCTCATTTATGAAAAATATCTGTCTGTGACAAAGATAACTTTAAAACATTTCAGCTAGACGGTTGAATTTGGTTACACCAAATTTTCAAATTTCTATGAAATTTTGAGTAAAATCTATTCAGTGAAAAGCCGTGTGTCCGGCTGTCCGAATATAAATTAATACGATAGTTATAAATGATAAAATTCGGCACACAGATTTAATATCTATTATGTAGACACCTGTCAAATTATGAGCCAAATCCAACTGCAGGATGACTGTTTGTCGATCTGCCTTTCTTACCATCCTACTTTCTGAAATAAATAAACGCGGTAATTCAAAAACGTAATGACTTAAATATATCAGATTTGATATGTGAATTTGTGACTACAAGTGCAGTTTTGTAGCAAATCTTTGTTTGAATCTGTTTGAGAAAAAGCACTCTAAAACACAAATTCGATTCGATTTCGTTACTATTAAAAGCATGCCAGAGTTTAATCGGCAAAAAACCTGCCAAGGATAACACAATAGATTCAGTAAAAATGTTAATTCCATGCCAAAGGTTAATATTTCGTAACTATTGTACGCTAATGCCAGGTAAGACGTTCTCTGGAATGATACGTTTATTAGACAGTATGCGAGAAAGTTTTAAGGAGACCATTCCCTCTGATTTAATTAGACAAACTATAGCGAAAACAAAAATCATTAGAGATAGTCTCCGTCTTTGGATTACGCCAATTTATTTGAGACAATAGAGAGTCAAGAGCTATGTAACTTTTTACTTTAAATAATTCTTCAGGCCAGACGTAATTTTCTTCGTCTATTGATTCATTTATTTTCATTATCTTAACTCTTGTCGTTTGTTTATTATGAAATTCCTTCTCTATATGCATTTCTTCAATCAAATTTTATACTTCCTGGTAATTTTGTTCAAAATTCGTGTCACAAAGCATTTGAAAACTATTAAGTAATACAGCAATTAATTTTGTTCCACAATATACATTTCTGTTGTAATACTTTATTTGTACGATCGATATATTGAAGAATTTTATTTCATATAGAAAGAGAACAGTTAAATCTATAATTAATTTGCAGAATCAAACTTTTTGACATTAGATACAGTTTTGGGATTTAGAAAATTTTTTGAAGTCCTTTCAATGAATTATAAATACAGTGTCTTTTATTTTTTAGCACTCAGCTAGTCTCAGATAAAGTTTTAAATTATAATTTTTAACACATTGGGCACTTTATTAAAACGTTCCAATGTGTTGTTGAAGAGCAGAAAGCATTAAATAATTTATACACTATACCGAAAAAAATTTAATAGTATATGAAGTTATAGATGCAGCATGGACATCAGCTGAATTTAGATTATAAATTAATCAAGTACAAATATTTCTAAATTGTTAATTTCGAAAAAATTTGTATTTTTCAGCCATCTTTGTTCCACTGTCCCACTATAATCCTAAATATTTCATTCATCAACTTCTTGTTTACTTAAAACGTGTCTCTTCTTGTGACCATCGTTCGAAATTGACCAATTAATTCGAAAGGAATATTGGTAATATATAATCTGTCAAATTATTAAGTATAATTGCATATCCATGATATTGTGAACTTGCCGCACATTAACGTTGTGTTACTTTAACTGTGTCACATACGCACCGTGCATTGCTTACAAGAATCTTCTATGGAGTTCATTCCTATGAATCATAACGCTATTAAAATAATGTTAATGTTCAGTTCATCTATCTTCTAAATTTCGGGGTATTGTAACTTTACCTACTATATAATCACTCCCATTTCCAAGTTTTCGTTGTATTTGCACCACTTTCCTTCGCATACTAATTTCGGTTTCCAGAAAATGTAAGTGTTAAGGAATAACCAGATAAAGGTTCCGCCAATCGAAAAATCTTTTGTGTGCGTCTGAAAGGTTATGTTATTTCTTTTTTAAAAAAATGGAAGCAAAATACTGCATTTTGATTAATGGAATATAAATATCCCTCTATTTTTAAGAGTTTCGCCCTTAATTTGCTTAGCATTAAACCAGTTCTTTGTAAATTTCCCCCTTGAATCTTTTACTTTCAACTTGTTAGTGATGTCGTCTTGATTTGGATAATATATGACAAGAGAATATATTAGTTCATTTGTTAAAGCAGGCCAGAAATTGGAATCGTTAAAAGTTAGCATTATTCTTTCTGGAACAGTAGAGCATACATTTTTATATGGTATATCGGTAAAACAAACTTTGTGCATGTTCATCACATTTGAATTATTATTGGGCTACAAAACTGAAGTCAAATATCTGATGAAGAAGTAGTTTTGTCTTCTTGCAGCAGCTCTTTGGTTTTGCTTTTCTGAGAATTGTCGTTCTTTGAAAGAGTAGATATCATGATGTTGATAGATAGAATGAATAGAATAATGATAGATAAAATGATGTTGTGTAGTTGCTTTAGTTCTTTCTACGTTCTTTGGCATTTCTGGTCTTAATCATTTAATGAACTATTGCGACATTGACTTGCATTTTTCTAAATTCCGTTTCTTTATATTTCTTTTTTGTGCACCTGCCAATCATGCAGATATTTTTAAATCAGTGAATGGTCTTCCCAAAACTTTCTCGGATACTCTTTACTAAAGGTATTATCTATGAGAATGCCTTGCACGATACTGACGTACAATGCTCACGAAATATTAACTTTTAGTATGAATTTAGCATTTTTACTACATTTATTATGTGATCTTTGGCGAGTGTTTTGGCGATTAATCCCTGGCATGCGTATTAATAATACCAGAATTTATGTTTTAGACGCGTTTTTTCCAACCGATTGAAATAAAAATTTTACATAAAGCTACACTTGCAATCAAAAATCACATAACAAATTTCATATTTTTAAGTTATTGCATTTTTGAGTAATTACGTTTGCATGTTTCTGAAAGAATAGACCGACAGATGATTAACCCGTCATTGGATTTGGCTCAAAATTTGATTCATGTCTAAGCTATAGATATTAAATCGATGCACCAGATTCTACAAATCTAACTTTCTTCATTTTGTAATTAACTTTTATTCTGACAGTTGGACAGGCCGATTTCCTCTAAAGGTATTTTGCTCAAATGTGATAGAAATCAGCAAATTTTATTGAAAGACTATATACCATATTTCATTCGTCTAGATCAAAACATGTTTGATTTATATTTTCCATAGACAGACAGATGAACTTTTTTCAAAAATGTTCTTATCGAACTCAGAAAGATCTAAAACGTAGATATTCGTCGAAATTTCGAGTCCGAATTTTTTGACGAGTACTATACTTTCTATATACTTCATATACAAGAAAGTAACTAAAACAAGAATATTATTTGTAAAATATGCTTTGGATTATTTATTATTTTTTTTGTATGGATGTTATTGTATCCTATATTCCCATATGTTTTCTAACAAAACATTTTATAGAAAAATATAAAAACTCAAAAAAATCGTGGCAGAAGAAATTATTATTAAAATCTTACTTTAATAGTACATTAAATATCAGTGTATAAGTTTTAAACAGTTTTATTCCAAATAATTTTCGAAAGAAAACTGAAAAGGATTTTGATAAAAAAAAATCATGCGCTATCGTGATTTAATAAAAAGATATCCATGAATTCAAACTGTAATTAGAAAAAAATGAAAATTTTTATATTCTCTCTCTTTCCCTATATATATATATATATATATATATATAATCGTGGCCGAAAACAGAAAAGATGAAGAGAATTTAAATTTTTAACTACATTTTATTTCATCCCGGGAAGCATGATTTATGTATAAGAGCGTGGACGAACTTGCGTCCGTCCACTAGCGCTACAAGAGCAGAAAAGCGTAAAAGAGAAGGATAATATTTTCCCAAGTGTTTAAATACCTATAAGATTCTGATAGAGATTTCTTTACACGTGTTGATTTTGCTAGGGGAATCTACGTATCTTTTAGAAGAATTTATTTAGGTTAGCAATTTTTTATCCATTCACTCGGAGTGTGGAAACCGCCGACCTAAGAATTTTTACAATGCTTCAGTTGAATTAATTAAATAGAAAAAGTAGAATGGGATTAGGAAATAAGAGAATAGTTTAAAATAAAGTTAATATGGGCTAAAAATTAGGAAATTAATTAGATTTAAATTAGATTTCAATATATATATATGTGTGTGTGTGTGTATTCAAGATTTAAATATTTCTTAGAACTGCATCCATATGCAAAAATATTCTTATTTTTTTAGCTAAAATGTAGTTTTCGAATTCAATCGACCGATTTATTATTAATCATCTTCCCGCATGATTCGCAGAAAGAAGTTCCTCCTGTTTAAACATCCAGAACTTCGGCATTTCAAAAATCTGACATCTTGATTTCCAACACTTTACTGTATTGTGCTTTTTATGAAAAAAAAAAAAAAATTAAAATAATTTCCTTTTAAAATTAATGAAACCTGTACCCAATTTTTCTTTTAATTAAATAAATAAAAAAAAAGATCACCTGAAAAAAAGGTTAAATAAATCCCCTGGCATTTATTGAATTCTGTTTTAAATCAACTAAATAAGGGTCTTTCATATATTTAGAATTTATTATTTGTTTAAAACAAAATAATGAGTCATCGAATCGTTTTTGATGTTCATGTTATTTAATTGATATGGATGCCGGCATTCAACAAGGAATGAACAGATATTGAGGGCGGTTTTACTACTGTGCTATGCTAGTAATGCTTTTCCTCTGTGTGACCCGAAACTGCATGACAGCCGCTGAACTAATAGGATGGAAGCAAGCCACTGCGTGATTTCGACACACTTTACGCCGGGTCAGAGGGGTTGTGGAACTGAAAGCGACTCTGAAATCAGGTTGTAGATGAAAACTTTCGTTTTTTATTGCCAGTATACTATATTTGTGTTAATTGTCATT
Organism: Argiope bruennichi; assembly: GCF_947563725.1. NCBI lineage: Eukaryota > Metazoa > Arthropoda > Arachnida > Araneae > Araneidae > Argiope > Argiope bruennichi. Next base: position 85,705,976 of record NC_079152.1, read on the forward strand.
TCCATTCAAGTGGAAGGAAGGAAAAATGATCAAGGTGCGCGATAAAAAAAAGCAATTTCTTCAGCTTTCGATTTCTTTGACTAATTGTTTCTAAACGAGTTGTCAACAATAAGAGAGAGAGAGAGAGGGGGAGAAAAAAAAGGGGTATTAAAAATTCGGAACTTGGATGTATGTCAGTGTTAAGTTTCTAAGAACGATTCTACTACCTGAATGTTGATGTGAAACGTTGAAGGAGAAAAGCTGTTGAAGTGTAACTTTGTACAGATCTTTTGTTGTTGTTTAGTTTTGGAAAACGATAAAAAAAGAGAGCCGAATATATAGTGATTTTTTTTTCAGAACTACTGGAGCAAAACAAAATATAATTCAGATTCTATACATAATAAAAGGGTAAGGAAATTTTCTTTCACTTTTTTTGTATGTGCATGTATTGTAGAGATTAGAATAGAAGTGCTTTGTTATTGTTTAGTTTGCTAATAAATAACTTGTTTACGGTTATGTTGCATTTAAATAATCGTAATTTTTTTCTTCGAAACAATTGAGTATATTTTTATTGTTTGTGTCTTAAATAAATTTAAACAATATAAAAAGAATTACACATGTGTTGGATTTAAAAGGAAAATAAACCAAGCAATATCCAAGACAATTAAAATTATAATAATTTCTTAATGTTAGTAGAAATGAATTCATTTATTGATGTATTAGCGTTTTCGAATAATAATTTTATTTGATTAGTTATTTATTTATAAAATTCTCAGAATTGTTTCATATTCCTTTCTTATGATCAAATATTTTTAGAATATCATTTTCTTTATTTTTACTTTGGGAATTATTTTCAAGCTAAGATTGAAGAGGTATGATTAAATTAATGTAATTTTTCTTATGATACAAAGGGAAATGTTTATAAATTCTAAGCATATAAGAAGTCATATTTAGACAATGACATGCTCATAAAACGGTATGCTAAAGAGAAACTCTATGCCATTAAGGCATATAGGGCGTTCTTTATCGAACGTACATTGAATTATTATAAATTAGAATTTATCTTGCTTGTATTGCCCTTATCTTCTACATGATTTAAAGTTATAACAAATTGTGGAAACTGAAACTGTCAGTATTTATAAATTGTGGAAATTTAAACTGTCAACTATATTACATAAATCAAAAGAGCTGTAAAAGAAGCTCGTTTAGACCTATTATCTGCACTACAAAGATTATTAACTTGAGTATGATTCCGTCAAAGTATCAACTTCTGCCACACGTGCGTTAAGCGGAAGTTTCAATAAGTAACTATATTCAGAAGATACAAAGGAATGGAAGCTAAAATAAAATAATGCATGTTAACTGTATTCAATAAAATTTTATTTCTTCCGGTTCAAATTGCAGTCATGTAACAAATCAAAATAAATACCCAGAACAATGAAAAGTATGCGTAATCGAACTGGGGTTAACATCATTAATCACAGAAAAGGATACTGCTGAGATTTCGGAGTTTTAATCTGAATATTTACATCATGCATATTAAGTAAAAATCGTCACGAAAGTTCTGTTATTATGATCTTATGGTATTAAAAATCATATCAGGTGTTATTTTTGTAAAAAGTTTGTGAATAATCAAATTTTCATTAAAATTATATTTAAAAAAGTGATTACCTCGGTAATAATGCGAACCGGGTGAATGTTTTCTCAACCGGTCGAGTTTTTCGAATATTTACACAGTAAAGCACATTTTATGTTTAGCTTCGTAGTTAGTTAGTTCGGTTTTTTTTATGATGCAAGGGACAGATTTGACCATGCTGCACCAATATTATGGTAGCTTCATAGCATGAAGACAAAGAAACAAGTACGCACTTTAGCTCTCTTTTCGATGTTTTACTGAGTCCAAAATTTGAAATAGATTTACAGTTTTGGTGTAAGGATCGCATATTAAGACTTGGCTTTCTGATTTTTTTTATTTTTATCATTTTCTCTTATAGTATAAAAAAAGTGTTATAACCACCGAAAAATTTGGAGATTTTGACGAATCTTCACATTTCAGACCTTTCTGAGTTCGGAAGACATGTTTTTGTGAATATGTCTGCCAATGAAGTAGTAACTCAAAAACATTTTGAGCTAGATAGATGAAATTTGATACATGGACTTGAAACCAAATTTGTAGTCTTTTCTTTCCTTTTTAAAAAATTTTTTATTTTGTAGTTTTTGAACGCAGTCCATTCAGAAATTAATTTGTTTCAGTACAACTGTTAAATGTAAAGAGCTCGATATTGCGAACTAGATACAACTTAGCACGCAAGTTAAGGACATGAAATGTAGATTTCTTGGAATTTTTAACCAAATATGCCAGAGATTTGATCATCAGTCGGCCTGTTCTTTCACTTGTATGTAACACAACTCATAAGAGTAATGATTTAAATCAATGTAACTCGGAAAGTGACTTTGGCACTATAACTGTAACTCCATGACAAATATGGGTTTCAACTATCGAAAAAAATGATGTATACAAGGGGTAAATTACATATTCGAACGATAGATTGAATCAATAAGCTAGATTCATGCCAAAGATTTATGTTTCTTTACTTATTGTTCGCCAATAACATATACGGTATTCATCGCCTTAACAAAGATACATTTTATGTACGATGAGAGGATAAGGCTTTTATTGAAGAGTATGCATGAAACATCACTTCCGCTGATTCGTATCTTTGAATTTAAGATTTTACTTAAAAACTTATGATATTTAATCTAAAAAAACGAAAATTTATATACTATTTAAATAATTTACTGGATTTTCTTTAAAAATTCAAGGTAGGATTTAATTTTAAAATCATTTTAACAGGCAATTAAAGACAGCATACATATCCCATGGGACGTATTTCCAATCTGCATATCCGGCTTATGAACACATTTTGTTTCTCTCCTCTTTTATCTTCAATTTAGAAATAATTTAAATACTCTATAAAACGTATCATGGTCAGCATAATAGAAAGTCCATTTCCTCTTCCATCCTCCGCTCTCGATTCTATTTTTAACAATCTGAAAAAAACAGCTAATTAAATATAGCCTGATTATTTTTTAATAAAAAAAAATTAAATTAAATTCTAGTGTTAATGACACACATTTTTGAATGAATTTCAATTCCAATCTTTTTAATCCAATGGAACGAATAATGGAGCATGGATAAAATAAATTAAAAGGCTATCAGTTAGTCATGAACTTTTGTGTATGGACATTTGAAATGTTGCACTTATTATTTTCTTATGTTGCGCTTATTTATACCCTAGATGACATTAGGATGTTTTGTAGAATAATTCTGAGAGTTTTGAATACCTGGAATCGAATTGTATCATTTGCTTCGCACGAAAATTCTATAGATGTAATTGCTCTTGTTTTATTTTTTTTCATGTTTTATTTACCCTTGATGTTAACCCCGGGGGGGGCATCTCGAAAAGACGATCAGATGCTTCCGGTATGGTGGTTGGATTTCGCCAACCTGAAGTGTACACGAAAAGGTGGGGGATCTGGCTCCTCTCATCGATGACGGGACTACTTCCGTCGGGGAGGGTTGTACCGTGGCCAGTGAGGGCCTTTAGGACTCAACCACAGTTCCTGCCAGTGTTTCTGTTGCGACGGTCCAGTCATTCAGCCTTATGCTTTAAATCCGTATGCCTTAATGGCACGTCGGAAAGTCAGTTGGTTGACTGTTGGTTAACCCCCGGGGAGGCATCTCGAAAAGAGGATGAGATGCTTCCGGTGTGGTGGTTGGATCTCGTCAACCTGGAGGGTACACAAAAAGGTGGGGGATCTGGCTGCTCCCATCGATGACGGGACTACTTCCTTCGGGATGGGTTGTACCGTGGCCAGTGATACCGTGGCCAGTGATGGTCCTTAAAACTTAACCACAGTTCACGCCAGTGTTGCTGTTGCGGCGGTACCGCCATTCAGGTTTTTTTATTCGGTGCCTTTGGGCGGGTCAGTGATATGACTTACCCTTTGATGTTTTCCTAAGGAGTAAAGAAAATTTCTAATAATGTTCTGCGAAAAAAATCAATCATGAATAAAAATATTTATAAAATAATAATAATAAAAAAAAATTAAACACCCTTTTTAGTCTAAACCTAACATTAAACCAGCTACAGTGGTCTTCCCAAAACTTTCTCTTACACTTTCTAACATTCTCACAGTGAACGCCTTGCATGGCATTGACGTACAACATTTACGAAATATTTATTTTAGAGGTGAATTTAGCATTTTTACTGAATCTGTCTTATGATCCTTGCCGATTAATCCCTGACATGCAATCAAAAATATACAAAATTAGAATTTGGATTTCAGTTTCGTTTTTCCCAGCCGATTGAAACAAAAATTTGACAGAAAACTACACTTAAAGTTGCAAAATCACGTACCAAATTTGATATATTTACTCACAGCATTTTTAAGTTATCCGGTGTACATGCTTCTGAAAACATAGACCAGTAGACAGTTAATCCCTTGTTGGATTGGAAATTTGGTAAACTGCTATAATAAAGATGTTAAATCTGTGTATTGAATTCTATCTGTCTAGCTATCTTTGCCTTTATCGTGCTAACTTATATTCGAGCAACTGGACAGACAGACTTCCTTTGAATGAATTTTGCTCAAAATTTAATAGAAATTTGCATATTTGATTTTAAGGCCGTATATCAAATTTCATTCGTCTAGAAGAAAGTGTTTTTGAGTTATCTTTGTCATAGACAGACAGTCAGACGGAAATTTACCAAAAATGTGTTTTTCGAACTCAAGGAGATTCCAAAATGTGGAGATACGTTAAAATCTAAAGTTTGAATTTTTTGACGGTTACTATACTTTCTCTGTATTTTGTATAAAAGAAAGTAAAAAAATCAGTATGAAAATTTTCGAGCATCGGATTGAATTTGCAGTGAAATTTATTAAAAATGTACGTTGTATTATAATTTATATAAACTTGCGATATTTTTCAGTGCTCTGTAAAAACCTGAATCTAAATTTTGGACAAATAATTTTTGGCTCGATAATTTGCAAATCACTAATTCGGCTATGAGTTTTTGAGAAATAAAATCTATGTCTTTTCAGAAATTCCCATCTTTGAGGTTTACATATTATTGTTCTTGTACAAGCCCCCAGATGTCCTTACTATTGCACAGGACATCTCTTTTTAATAGATTGTCAAAATGTCCATATTATGTAAATTTAGTAACCGTATTTCGCCGTCTGTGTAGTTGTAAATGATTAATGCTAGTAATTAATAATAAATGAATCATTACAAATTTCTCAATAAATAATCGGTCCTGTTTATATACAGTTTGTAGTAAATATTTATTTACATTAAAAACATTTATTCAATCATATCGTGAAAATAAATTAGATACCAGGCATTTTATCCCAAATATGTTAATTCGCTTGGCGTTTAGTCATAGCTAGGGATTGCAATATCGGACAAAAATTTCAATACCGGTATTCGGTATTTTTTAGATCTTAATACCGGGATACCGGTTTTAATACCGGTATTGGAAATTTTAGAAAAAGAAAGAAAACACAGGTGTTTCTTTGTTCTATTTGCCAGATTTATTAGAGAGTGTAAATATCACCAAAATAATTTGCAACTCATAAATTATAACAGTATATAAAAATCACAAAAAAGTAAAGGGACATCTTATTTATTTAAATCACAAAAAAAGTGTAAATATCACTACACTTTTTCTGTGGTACTATTACAAACACAGTCTGTGGTACTATTACAAATTTTTGAAATGTGTTCTTAAAAAACAATGCATCAATTGTACTGTCATTAAGCCTGAAAAGTAATTTTGTGTAAAAATTACTAGCTGTCGAAAACGCTCCTTCGGCATATCTACCCTAGTTGGTGGTACTGTTAGTAATGCGTGATATACTTTTTCCAAGTATTTACCACTAAATCCCTCATCTTCAAATAAATCTATTTCTCGTCGGATGGTTTTGGATATAGTTGATTTCTGTATTGTATTTTGGATCGTTGATTTTTTTTTTATTTATCGCTAATTCTAATTTTTGTTCAAGATAATTCCTTTTCATTATCGACATTAGTGTCATCATAATCTTCGAAAACTGAACCGAATTCTTCTGAATGTGGATAGGTTTGTGGGTAAAAAATTTTAAGAAAATTTACTATAAACTTAATTAGATTTGAATTGGTTATTTTCTTTTCTTCTTTTTCATTTTCATTTTAAAAATAATTATAATTATGTAAATACCATAAGACATTTTCTATTTCGATATGCCTTTCTTCTGTGCGATTTTTCAATGTAATATATAATTCTTCAGATAGTGATGTGTGCTGTTCTTTCAGTGACTGCAACATGAAATTTATTGTTGCATTAGCTGTTAATAGATTAGAATCTCACCAACATAATGCCTCAATTGTCAGTTTTATTGGAAGTAGAGCTGATATAGTTCTGGATATTAAATCGAATTCACTATCTGAAAAAATTAATTTACAGGTTTAAGTCGATTATTGCTTTTTGGAATGGATTTCTCAGTTTCAAAAATCGTTCCATCATTAGGAATAAAATGTTCCAACTTGTTTTGTAATCTAATATTAACATATATTCTATTTTATTTTCAGTTAGTATATATTTTAGTAATATATCATTTTTTATAGGGAAACGTTTAAATATATTAACAATTTTTCGAACTTTATAAATTATAGGAAGTAATTCTTGATGGGTTAAAATTTCAGCCTCATTAGCAATATCTTCTTCAACAATTACATTGTCTTTATTTTCATTGTCAATATCACTCTCACTCTCTTCAAAGTTGGAATCCGAAGTTTCTATATCCACAGTATTCTGTTCTATATTTTTTTGGTATAATACATCTATTATTCCTAATTGAATTCCATGTGCATAGCACAATTGCTGATTTGCACCAATCAACTTTCCAACTTTTTAATTGTTGCTCCATCAGTCGTTATTAGGGATTGCAATACCGGTATACCGAATACCGGTATTTTGAGCCATTTGTACAATTTTGTAATACCGGTATTCACAAGTTTAAATACCGGTTTTTCGGTATTTACTAGAAATTTTTAAAATTGCCTCCCCTATATGTTCAGGGATCGCCAACATAGCAAAATAGTATACGTTTTTGTTTTATGTCTCTCTAACGGACGAAATTAATTAGCTAATTAATGGCTTGATTAATTGCTTAAGTCTAACTTAGAGAAACATGGATTATCCCTGAAAGAAGACATTGTATCCATAATGACTGATGGAACAACAGTTGTGAAAAAAGTTGGAAAGTTGATTGGTGCAAATCAGCAATTGCGCTATGCTCATGGAATTCAATTAAGAGTAATAGATGTATTATACCAAAAAAATAAAGAACAGAAGAATCCAAATACTGTGGATACAGAAACTTCGGATTCCAGCTTTGAAGAGAGTAAGAGTGTGAGTGATATTGACAATGAAGATAATGACAATGTAATTGTTGAAGAAGATATTGCTAATGAGGATGAATTATTAACCCATCAAGAATTGCTTCCTATAATTTATAAAGTTCGAAAAATTGTTAAGATATTTAAACGTTCCCCTATAAAAAATGACATATTACTAAAATATATACTAACTGAAAATAAAACAGAATATATGTTAATATTAGATTCTAAAACACGTTGGAACAGTTTATTCGTAATGATGGAACGATTTTTGAAACTGAGAAATCCAATCCAACCATTAATCGATTTAAACTTGTAAATTAATTTTTCAGATAGTGAATTCGACTTAATCAGAACTGAATCAGCTCTACTTCCAATAACACTTACTATTGAGACATTATGTCGGAGAGATTCTAATTTATTAACAGCTAATGCAACAATCAATTTCATGTTGCAGTCACTGAAAGAACAGCGTACATTACTATCTGAAGAATTATATATTACATTGAAAAATCGCACAGAAGAAAGGCATACTGAAATAGAAAATGTCTTATGGTATTTAGATAATTATAAGGATTTTAAAAATGAAAATGAAAAAGAGGAAAAGAAACTAATAAATTCAAATCTGATTAAATTTACAGTAAATTTTCTTAAAATTTTTTACCCAAAAACCTATCCATATTCTTAAGAATTCGTTTCAGTTATCTAAGAGTATGATGACACTAATGTCGATAGTGAAAAGGAATTGTCTCTTGAACAAAAAATTAGAATTAGCGATAAATAACAAAAACTTCAATAAACCATAATACAATCAGCTATATCCAAAAACCACCCTACGAGAAATCGATTTGTTTGGAGATGAGGATTTAGAGGTAAATACTTGGAAAAAAATATATCGCGCATTACTAACAGTACCACCGACTAGCGTAGATGCTGAAAGAGCGTTTTCGACAGCTGGTAATTTTTGCACAAGATTATGTTCCAGGCTTAATGACAGTACAATTGATGCATTATGTTTTTTAAGATCACATTTCAAAAATTTGTGATAGTACCACAGACTGAATAGTGATATTTACACTTTTTTTGTGATTTAAATAAATAAGACTTAATTACTTTTTTTTTGTGATTCTTTATATAGTGTTATAATTTATAAGTTATACATTTTTTGTGATATTTATACTCTAATAAAACTGGCAAATAAAACAAAAAAACACCTGTGTTTTCTTTTTTTTCCTAAAATTTCTAATACCGGTATTAAAACCAGTATCCCGGTATTAAGATCCAAAAAATACCGAATACCGGTATTGAAATTTTGTTCCGGTATTGCAATCCCTAGTCGTTATGGATACAATATCTTCTTTCGGGGATAATCCATGTTTCGCTAATTTAGATTTAAGCAATTAATTAAGCCATTAATTAGCTAATTAATTTCGCCTGTTAAGGTGACATAAAAACAAAAACGTATATTATTTTGCTATGTTCGCGATCCCTGAACATATAGTGGAGAAAATTTTAAAAATTTAGTAAATACCGAAAAACCGGTATTTAAACTTGTGAATAGTGGTATTACAAAATTGTACAAATGGCTCAAAATACCGGTATTCGGTATCCCGGTATACCGGTGTTGCAATCCCTAGTCATAGTATATTAATTTGCTTATGAAATACAAGGTTTTGTACTAAGTAAGTTTCAAGTAAGGTTTTGTACTAAGCTTACGTGGTTTCTAAATAGAAACTATTTTTTTCTGACATCTACTGTAATTGCATAATAGTATATCATTCCATTTTCACTGAAGATATTCGAAATACGATTTAACATTAGATTTCAATTTAGATTTTAGCTTACATATTTATTTTAATCATGAAGGAACGAATTTTTATTGGATAAATGTGTTCTGAAAGTATAAAATAACCAATCTAGCAGTTAAATTAAATTCTAATCCAAATGTCGTAGACTTAAAAAAAATCATTGCTTCATTTCCGACTCGAAAAAAGTTTAAGTATGTCGGAAACTTGAATGCACTCAAATGATTAAAACAAGTCCCTTCCTAAATAGTATGAATTTCTTTCTGATATCTAATTTTCAAACATGACCGAATGAACTAATGTTGCCACTTTTATCTAACATAACATAACCCCTTTTATTTTATCAATCAACGAAAAAAAGCACAAATAAAACTGGAGTTATATTTTATGTTAAATATTTTTCAAAACTATACTTTAGAAATTGAATATATAGAATTGTATTTGGTAATGATGACGTTATAAATTTATTTGAAGAAATTCCTCTTAATTTATTGATACCTATTGTTGTTAAATTAATGCTTTCTGTGAATTATGGAAAACATCACATCAAAATCGCAATAAAATTTTAAACAAATCTAAAGTATATATCAGAACATTTTCTCAAATACACAAGAAAAACTGTTTAATTCCAGTTCCTGGTTAGCATGGTTTACTGAATATTTCTATAAAGTAAAATACATTTTTTATCATGCTCATATAGTGAAAATGTTTCAGCTATTCCACTGATTGACATATCGGGATATTGACTATTGGTGGTATGAAAATTAGTTTGAATTAGATAAAGATAGGTTAGATTAGGTCAGGTCAGATTAATTTAAAATTTTTATTGGCTATTGGAGCGATCGCGAACATCCCGGAAAGAGACGTATTGATCTTTTTCAAACTGTCATTGATTGTTCTGGTACTTACCTAGCGATTAATCGAGAAATATCGTACACTAATAGGTTCTTTCGTAACTATTGTTCACCAACAGCATATGATTTATTATACACAGGAATATTAAATAGAGAATATGTGAGAAAGTTTCGTTGAGATTACTTTCGCTAGTTATATTCGTATTTGAAAATATGAGCAATATTAAGGGGCAATAATTTGATATATCTTTATTATATAATACGAATCTCAATGAAATGGAACATAAAAGTCAGCAGATACTTAAGAAGAAGAATTTTTAAGAATATAAAATACTCCTTTTCCTTGATTTGCGACTTATAAAACTTACGACCATAAAAAATAAATTTTAGATTTTAATATAAAGCATTATTTCAGGTTGTATTTATGTTTAAAAAATAATTATTAGTATTTATCTTGTCCTTTTGTGATGCTCTAAATCTGTATTGTCTTTCACCAAACTTATTCATTTTATTTGAAATTTCTACAACATTTCTCTGTCATAGATATTAGTCGTTATTTAATAAACTTTTCAAGTAATAATAATTTGTATTTAAGCGTTTTAATAATCATTTTCAAAATAAAAAACATTTTTTTTTAACATTTATGATTCACGTTCTTGTGATTTTCATAGACCTTTATTATGATTCACGATTCCTTTCCAAAACTAGCAGCAAACTTTTGGTGAATCCTCAAACTTCATGAGTCGTTCTTTATTTTCTGCATTATTCACAAATGTGAAATCCTCATTTGAGTTTAGACCTTTTGTAATACCTTGACCCAATACATTGTGTTGATATATCCTTTTATAGCGATGAAAAATTCAGCATCTCCCCTTGTTATAAAGGAAATGAGAAGGTCCACCCAATTACTTCTATGGTGATTTACGTTTATTCAGTCGGTTTGAGTGCGCTCGAAATAGTGGAAATGCTATTGTCGATGGAACTAATATCCATATATCGAATTACCATTGTTTTATGACAAGATAATGATGGGAAAAGGCTCTTCAAAAGTCATAAAATTCATATAAACGTACAAATGTCGCCTGAAAATTTTTCTGTTGATTACTTTTTCAAGTATGATTTATCCTTGTAGGTAGAAGACTTGATAGGTTATTTTATCTCACTTGATAAAATAAAGAAAAAATATTATATATTACCTGAAGAGTATTAAATAGATATTAATTAACAATATTTACTTTCAAATGTGCATGTCTCAAAGTGCAATTTCCCTATGTTCAGTGATTATTACAGTGATTTATAGCTAAATATGATGTATCTGATGAACATTGTCAACAATGCTCACGTTTCCATGATTAAAATCGCAGCACCAGCGGAAAATGCATTTCGTGGCATATTCTGAGCTTCATATACATTTTTCTTACACTGAGACCTTTTGCTGATAAAAACTGGAGTTATTTGCCTTGAGCCTGTTTTTAGGAATTCGTGGTATGATTTCATTAGTTTTGTTCTCTATTACTATAGCCTTAACTATTACACACACACACACACACACACATCTCTATGATTAGTAGAGATATTATAATTGCTGTAATTTATTTTAGGTTTTTATAAAATTGTTTAAAAAAAGTGAAAAAAAAGATGGTTTTAAATCTTAACCTCATGAAATCGAAAATCATCAAAGCCAAATGATTAGGAAAAGATGACAATTCGAGATTTTCTTAAATACTTTGTGAGAACATATGGCTGTAAAAAATATTTTAAGGGGACAGTGAATGGACTTTGATATATGCAAAAATGGATACAAAAGTGCAATTTTATTTTTATCGTTACATCTCCAAAATATATGTTTATATGCAACTAAAATAGTGTTATAGAATGTATTGATAAATAAAATAAAAATTTAAAGAGTTGAGAGGAAAAAAAGTGCATCTTAATGTATTTTCTCAAATTAATCTGTAATTAGATTTAAATATTTTTGAAATGTTTCAGGTGTCTTAATTTTTGAATAAATTAAATGAATTGATAATAAAGATTCCGGTCAAGCATTTAAAGAAAATAGGGTATAAATCTTATGTTTCGAGTTTTTTTAGCTAGTTAAAAGTCAATTTTAGTTCAGAAAAACATAAAATTCCTATAAAAATTCAGTAAGTGGGCATAAAATTATTTCTAAAAAATTAAAGATTAATTCAGATTACAAAATTATACATAATTTTATTCCAAATAAAATTACATTGGGTAATAAGAAAAAAATAGTGGTAAAAAAATTAAAAATTAAGTCGCCTGGAATATTTTAAAATTCTTAAAAATTATATATCGAGTTAAATTTTTTTTAAAATAATGTATCTCGTTTTAAAATGTTGTTTATAGAAATTTGACGTATTTATATTGTAATACATATGCATAAAACATTTTATAACCCTAAGTGAATAATTCCCAAAAGTGTACTAATCAAGTCCACTGTCGCCTTAAGTAAAATTTCAACGTGGAAGTGTAGGAGAAAAGCAGGAACAGGAAATTTCTGAATTTTTTTCTCTCAGAAATTATAAGAACTTCTTCTTAAAAAAATATAATAATAAACTGAATTTTCGTAAACATTTTACCTTATACCCGAAGTAATGTAAAAGTCAAAAATCGACTTATTTCGGAAAAGATTAAAGTTGGAGGAATTATAAAATCATTACGTGCGAAAGTGCAACGCTGGAAGGAAAGAAAATGAATAAAAAGTTGCTTTAACCGCAAAAATTATTCAGTTTCAAGTAGAAAGCTGTTCATAAGTTAGAAATTAATGTCGGTCACATTGCTTAAGTCGAAATACCGCAACGTAACTGTTAAATGAATTATTTATTCAGCAACCGGAAGGTTCATTCTTAAAGAAGATATTTCAAAATTATTTTCCTGATGTAACTTTAGGCTCTCTTCTTTGATACTCTTGTTGGGGAAAAAATAATTAATGGAAATAATAATATCAAAAAATGTTTATTAACTAAAAATTAAACTGAAAAAGATATGATGCATAAATCTATTTTATTTTAGGATTTAAAAAAAAATCTAGATATTTGAGTAAACCTATTCTGAGTATTGTTTTCGAATTAATATGTCGAAATGAATTTGAACGAAAACAGCAATTATCGAGAAAAGATTTGTATTATTCAGTGTTGAAGTATTTCGCAACAATTAGAAAACACATTTTTCTCGAACATTTTTTATAAATTAATATTATTTTTAAAGTGAAAAGTCTCTAACAATAATAATAATAATAATAAAACATTGCAGACTTGCAAGTTTTACTAAAGTAGAAACGGTTAAGTTGGCAAATATCTTTTAATTTATTTACAAGGTCCCACTAAAGTTTTGAGCTCTTCCCTTAAATTCAGACCATATTTAGTTGTGATAAGTGTAGTAAAGTAACTATGCGATAAGGACAATTATATCATTACCTAGCTGCAAAATTCGGAATTAAAGTTTTTCTCAAAAATGGCAAGAGGTAAGGGAATAAAGTAAATGATGAGATTGTCGAGCACAATTGATTTATCCAAGAAAGTCTTTCGCTTACATTAATGTTAATAATAGATCTTTTACACCGTGTAACGCATTTGGTCATGATTTTCAAAACGTGCATCCAAACGACTTCGCTGTATACTTTTCAGAAAGTTGAATCCAGAAAGTGTTAAATAAATGAAATAATTATCCATAATAACTAATACTTTTACATTGATTACTGACAGAATTGATGCTAAAAAGTTGCGATTTTATCATGAATTCCTTAAAGATCTAATCAACATCCCTTGAAGATGAGTGGAGCTAGCTTTTTGTGTAAAACTTCCTATTACAGGCAGAATAACCATTTCAGATTGAAAGAATTTTCTGATAGCCTGTCTAAATTTGAATGTAGAATTTTCAACTAAAAGCTGAAGCTCTTTAAACGTCTCAACTTCTTTGTTGGATTGTATGATGAAGGAATTCCAAATCAAAGACAAGATGTGCATTGTTAAAGCTAGAAAATAAATTAAGTTTAATGATAAGTAAGCGCATTTTTAATCATAATTTTGGAAATCGCAACTTTTTATGTATTATATTTTTAATGCTAATTTATGTAAGATGTCCTATCATTCTAAATCAATAACTTACAGCTTAATAACAGACTTTAATATCATATCACGGAATATTTTAAAATTAAATAAAGCTAACTCCGAATTTCGCCAGCAGACGTCACCAAGGATTTCACGCAAAGCACAAAATCTTTTAACTACAACTGGGCATTACTTTTGTAACAATAGTTGCTGCCATCATCAGAAGAAACCTATGATATTAATAGGCACTCTGTTTTATATGTGTATTTCTAAATAGATTTCTTAACAGCATTAGCCTGTTTGCTTTCCGAACTGTAATCGTCCAGTTAACTCTCTTCACTGGTAATGAAGAATTTCAAATTAAATTTAGTATGATTTGAAATCAGACGCTTGAAGCCTTGCCACTTGAACCTACTTATGTTTAAACATATTCCCATACTTAAACAATTGTACAAATCATTGATTTCACTATAAAGCTATTCAGATAATAATCCATTTAGCTGCTTAGATAAATATTGCTTAGTACATTCGTTGCCACAACTCACGCCCAATATTTGGACAATCTACTTAATTAGATGACACCCTTTTTTGCTATTTGTTAACTATATTAGAAGAGAAGGAAATCTAATAAGATAAATGGTTTGATAATCAAACAGTGGGTATGATTTATAGGCGAGGCACGCGGTAGTCAATATGTTAAAAAAATTGATAGTTTCTCCACAAGTTTAAACTTTATGCCACAATCCCCTACAACAATAACAGAAACTTTTACCTATCACAATATTATTTACTGTGTTAGGTGGAGTATTATAAACTCTCTTCTTCGAAATCGAAATATTGTTGAAATCGTTGATTGTAGTAAAATTTTTGCTACATCCTCTATGAGGTCCGTTTATTTCTAAAACTAATAAACGAAAATTTCATATCTGTATATAGCTTATAATGAATAAATTTCGTTTTTAATTGACGAGTGACGACTAATAGATATTCGTCGCCTCATCATCTATAAACAATTGCTAAAATGTAAAAAAATTTATGCATTTACTTCTCTTGTAGGATTTATAAAAAAATTCTCTCTCTCTCTCTCCCTCTCTCTCTCTCTCTCTCTCTCTCTATCTATCTATATCTATATCTATATCTATATCTATATCTATATCTATATCTATATCTATCTATCTATATATATATATATATATATATATATATATATATATATATATATATATATATATATATATATATATATATATATGCACTTAAAAAATTTCCGAGTTTGTGATTCTTGCGCTACAAGCATAGGAATAGAAACACTTAACGCCCACGGCATTTTTTGAAAAATATCTAAGAATCCCTTTCTTGGCGCACTTTCGCTCCTGATGCGAAAAGATCTATTCGATATTTGTCCCCGTGTCACAAATCATACATTTCCGTAGAAAAATAAATTGAAGTTAAGGCCAAATTTGTTTTTT
The DNA here is from genome assembly GCF_947563725.1 of Argiope bruennichi. NCBI lineage: Eukaryota > Metazoa > Arthropoda > Arachnida > Araneae > Araneidae > Argiope > Argiope bruennichi. The sequence continues at coordinate 85,721,597 of NC_079152.1, forward strand.
TCAAGTACACTCATCTGCAAAACAATAAATACAATATATAAACATATTTTTAGCAGTTGCGTGGCCGAATAGAAGATTTTTTTTTTAATTTTAAAATTTTGATTTATTTAGAACACGGAAGACATAATTTAAGTAAAAAAAAAAAGTGAAAAGAAATACGTCAGTCTACATCGTGAAATAGAAGCAGAAGAGACCAACATTTTTCCCTTCAATGGTTTTACTATGAAATTTTGATAGTGATTTCTTTGTCATGTATAGTATTAGGGAAGGGAAATTTAGGTACCTTTAAAGAATGTTGTAAACATTAGGGATTTTTATCCCTTTACTTGGAGCCTGAGAAAATACTGAAGTCGTCAGTTTTATAGAGATCGCGTAGAATTAATTAAATAAAAAAAATGTGAATTATGTCAAAAAATAAGAAATGAGCTAAATTAAGATAAAAACATTAGAAATTAATTAAGACTTAGATTGGATTAAGAGATATTTTTAAACACATACACACACACACACGCACAAACAAACACGCACAAACGCACACGCACACGCATGCACATACACACACACACCATGATAGTAGATTATTGCATGTAAATGTATTTTGTCGGGGTATTTTGAAAGTTAATCGACATTTGTCGCCTCAGAGTCGCAGATAGATGGATGATAAAATAATAGTGTCATCTGTAGAGGCTTTCTCGGCTAAACTTATTATCAAAATCAATAATGCTTGCTTATTTAGGGATTAAAATTTTACTTTTTACAGATGCAATCATATATGGCCAATCAAATAAATCTGTTTATGGGAGTTTCAAGACTATTTTAAATTGCTGGAATAAAATAGAAGCAATATATTTTGAAGATTTTTTCCGGATACTTGTGGACAATGAAAGACGGGATTTTAGTGTCTTTGTACAGAAAAATATCTAAGTTTCTGAAAATTATTTATTCATTTCATCTATTAAGGCATTGTTCCGATGAGCATAAAAATCATTAACGATCACAAGCTACACACTAATAATTCATTCTTAACATGCTGTAAAACAGAAATCTAAATATTTATTTTAAATTACAGAGGATCAAATATCTCAGCAATGCAGGTGGTATAAAAGAATTATCTTGTAAAACAACGAGGAAAAAGTATTTACTTTGCGTTTACGTAAAAAAAAATCCAATTGATATAATAACGATATTTAAATGGTTTTCAGCACGCAAATATTTCACAAAATTTTATTCTAATTAAAAGGTAAACGGTATAAAAATAGAAATACTTTAGTTGCTGTCATAGGTCACATTTGTCATGTAAGTGGAAGGCATTAATAATTTAACTACTAGTTAAAATTATTTTCATTCTTTCGCGCTTGTGCATTTATTATTTTAAATATTAGATTAGAATGATAATTTTTACAGTGTATAAAATTTACAGGAAAAAAAGATAAGATTCAAACGGCCTTCTTTTATTATAAAATATGCTGTTAACGTTCGCTGTTATTTTTTAATACGGAAAGTGCAATTATTTAAAAATCTAAACAAACATATGCAAGATAATAGCAAAATTTTTATTTCGAAACGTTATTGTAATTTAAATTCAGTTAGTTCTTTTTCTCATGAAACGACTTATATTATCTCAAATTTAAGAAATATAATAAAGCCACTTTATATTCAGGTGGTACATGGTCTTCAAGTACGCCTCATCAGTTCAGTTTTGAAACACATTGCAAATTTTACAAACTGCAAAAAAAAAAAAAAAAAAAAAAAAAAAAAAAAAAAAGTTGAAATCGGCTATCTGGAATTTCAAGTTATCATGCGAGAATATTATTTTTTAAGTCACGTGGTATCAGTCTCGCAGAAAAACATCATGTTCTCACATGACTCATATTTCGCAATCACCAACATTGAGAAAAGCGATGGTTTTTGACCATCTCAAAATCCATTGAGTTCTAAATATTTTTTTTTTCTGGAACCCAGAATATTTTTTCGTGAAAGATCAGTTTAAACTGGTTTGAAAGAATCATGTGACAATCAGATTACGCATGCGCCGATATTTAGAAAACGATGGTTTTATTATTATCTCAAAATCGTTCCAGTTCCAAGACTTTTTCTCAAGGCCAGAAATTTTTCTTTTTTCAAAATTCCAGTTAAAACTGGTTTGGAATGATCATGTGACTATTGTATAACGTAATCATCAACTTTTAGAAAAATGATGGGTTTTTTTTCCATCTCAAAATCCTTCGAGCTCCAAAATATTTTTTTGTCAGCTAGAAAAATAGAAAATTAAAAACAAATACATATATTAAAAAAATTAAAAAGTATTATTAAATTATAAAAATTATATATAAAATCTTTTTCACTGCTTTGGCGTTCATTCCCATTTTATTCTCTGTGCCTCTTCGGGCGATAACTTCTTACTACCCTACCCTTTATTGGCCAAACAGGAGAATCAGGTACATTCGTGTCAAGTTGTAACATTTTCTTGGCGATAAGTCGCCGATTGTGACAACCTTCTTTATCCTTTTCTAATTATCCTAAAAGCGAAAAATTTATGCCTCAAAAGCGATAAATCGCAAATTTTCTGCCTGTGCATTTTACATTTCAAAAACCCCAATCCAAAACAACATCATGATCTCACATGATAAAAAAAAAAGAAAACTTGATATAATAGAGGCCCATACAGACCATATTCGCATATGTGTTTTTTTTTTATTATCTAATTGTGGCATCATGTGATTTGACTCTACCATTAGAGATCATTACTTTTCAGAGAAATCGTGTTACAGGTATATCACTGTTTTTCTTTCAAAGGAATATAATTTCATTTTTAAGCATAAAGAATTAAAAATAAGCCATATTATTTATGCTATTATCTATAATTTTATTAATTTTACCATATTTCAAACTTTTATTCGCTGAAAGAAAAATATATTCGTGAAAAATTAAACAAGCTGCCACATTTTAGAAATTAAAGAAACTTGGAAGCGAATCTGTTTTACTCTTTTATATATGAACTAGCCACCTTTGGCGACCAGCCGGTTCGCCAATCTTAATGCTCGTTAAAATTTTAATAATTAAATATTTTATGTAATTCCTACTTTAATAGCTTCTTCATCAAATATTTTAAAGCTTCAAATTTTGATAGTCATGTAATTCACTCATAATAATATACAGTCCTCAGCCATAACATAATATGTATATCTCTGATTTTCTGTTTGCACCGGTAGAATTTATGCTTAAAATTAAAATGGAAATGACTAAACTGCAATTAATATAATAATATTTTTTACTAAAACAAAGCATTTTTTTTAATAATATGATTACTGATAATAGAGTCACTGAGCGTTTAAACTTTATGGGCACTAAAGAATACCTTTCTTAAGTTATGTAATATCTCAAGAATTTGTCAACAAAATTTTCTCAGATTCATCATGAACAGATCGATTAATTAACAATGTTTAATTTTAAATGCATCAAACTTTAAGAAAATAAAATGAATCGTTTAAAATAATCGGTCTAAAACAGGTTTAAAAAAACTACTTAAAAAAAGATGTACTTAAAACTATAAGCATATATAAAAATATATATAACTAACATAAATACAACTTAATTACAAAAGCATGCAACTAACCTAAAAATAATTTAAATCATTGAAAACAGGTTAAAAAAACTACTTAAAAAACGGTGTACTTAAAACTATAAGCATGTACAAAAAATATATAACTAACATAAGTACAATTTACTTACAAAAGCATACAACTAACCTAAAAATAATTTAAATCATCCGTTGATAGTGGTTGGTTGTCATGACAACAATCAGAACAATGCGCATGCGTGAATTTTCTTCGCCAGTTAGGTAACGCAAATGCGTGAATTTTTCTACGCCAGTTGGGGTAACGCTATGCAGATTATACATTTTTAATTTCCTTTATTCTGTGTTATTTTAATTCAAAAGTACTTCAGAATGAATCTGAAACATGGATTAATTAACAATGTTTAATTTTAAATGCATAAAACCTTAAGAAAATAAACAGAATCGTTTGAAATAATCCGCCGAAAAATGTTAACCCTAGCCTCATTACTGTTGGGAGAAAAAAAAAATTGAAGCCTTACTCATTTGGCGGTGGGGAAAATGGAAGATTTTTTTTGGCTGGAAAGTTAGTTTTAATTAATAATTAAAATTTCAAAAAAAGGGACCCCAGATGCACATTCCCGACCTCTAAAGTATACATGTACCAAATTTGATAGCTGTATGTCAAATGATTTGGCCTGTAGAGCGACAAAACACACAAACACACACACACATTGAGCTTTATTATAAGTATAGATAAATACTTAGATTCGCCAAGAGATTTTAATAAATCATTATATTTAAAGCTCCTGACTTCTTTCAAATCCAAAAAAAAAAAAAAAAAAAACATTTTTGGTATTATATTTTATCTATCGACGAAACTACAAGAAAAATTGGTCGATATAACTAACTTTGGTATGCGATTTGTACCGAAACTGAAAGATTTGTATTAAATTTTGGTTAAAATTCACATCCAGGGAATCAATGCAGTTTTATCACCACAAGTGCAGTTCTTTATTAAAATAAAGTTTCTAGTTGACAGTCAGTCTGTTGGTCTGTCTATTCTCGTGTACTTGAATATGCAAAGGACTAGATATATATAGTCATATAATTAATCTTGATACCAAAATTATCAATTTGAATCGAAAATTGAAGTACGTTCTAAGAGAGGGACCCAAAATGTAATTTTCCTTCACTCCCTTAAACTGCCCTAAGGAATCATATGTCCCACGAAACAGAATATAATACTATTGGGATTTTACCAATTCTAAAACTCTTTAAATATTGCCTCACTAGTTCGGAAGTCAATAGAAGCTATAGAAAAGAGAACCAAAATAGTTATATACTATGTACAAAATCCTATTTTACAAACTGTGTTTTGCTTTTTACCATACCTGATATTAATTTATAATCATTGTAAACAATCCTATCAAAATAATAACAAGATATTTGTTGTTGTTTTTTTCTCTTGCCTAGAGTATCAATAATGCCTAATTATCTCATATAGTACACACTGGGACACGGTTCGTCTCTAGGCCACGGTGGTCTGGTTGTAAGGTCTCATATCCCTAATTATCTCATATAGTACACACTGGGACAAGGTTCATCTCTAGGCCACGGTGGTCTGGTTGTAAGGTCTCATATCCAGGCCCCGACAATTCGAGGTTCGGGACCCGAAATCGCCGAAGAACCGTCATGTAAACAGGTCTAGTGCACTCTAAAGCCGTCCAGGCTAAATGTGCTTCCGCTGTTTGATGTGGAAGTTTGGAGAGGGGATTGCCAGCTCAGGAGCCGTTCTTGTCGAGTGACCGAGATTTAAAATTACGAGGCCCTTAATGAAATATCCCTATTATTGCTTTAAAACGATGTTTAAAATAAATAAACTAAACCCATCTCACTATATATTTACAGTGTGGTGTTGAGATGTTTAGATTACTTCCACAGAACATTTGACCCCAAAATCATATCTAAATTATACATAATATTTTTATATAAAATGATAAGAGACAGCAATTACAGTAATACCACGTTCAACTTCATTACAAAAAACTCAACTTTGACAAATTTTTGATAATAGCTAGGAATTTTTTTATGCTTTTTTTTATACAGGTACCAGGAATTAGCAGTCACGTGAAGTCCATCTTGCATCGTTGTGAGAAATTTATAGTCAAAGTTTCACTAATTTAAAAAACTCGTAACTTATACATATTGACAGAACACATAGAACGTAACGTATGAAAAAAAAGATAAATATAAAAAAAGTTTATTATTTCTGTTCTTGTTCGAAATTTCTGTTCTTACAAATTTGTCTGCAATATAGACCTTCTGCCGTGTCCCTTGAAAAGCGGGAAAGCTACATTTTTCACCCAACATAGTACGGATAATGATTTGATTTCCCTTTTACTAATAAGGAAATACTACTCATCTTACGAAGCTTAAGAGATTGAAACCATGGAAGTAACCTAATTTAAAATGATATAAAAACCTTTGAAAGGATGCTATCTTTTATCTCCGTCCAAAAGAAGGTTATTGGGGCTCTTCATTGTCGAAAAATACAGATCTGTTAAATAATATATCTCTATATTATTAACCTTTATTGATAGGTAAGTGTCTATAAATATTTGCAATAATATGTATGCGTTTAAATAAATTTTTGTTAGAACATAAATTAAATGGATGAATTAATAAGGATGTATAATGTATTTTCTTTATATATTTTGAGTAAAAAAACATGAAAGTAAGTGTGATATTATTTTAATACAAAATTATCGTAAAAAGTAAAAAATAAATCATTAGTTTTATTTGTATCTATGTCACATAGCCTTCAGTTTAGTTTTTCATATTATAATTTCCTTTTTTAAACGTATTATTGTGCAAATAGTATAACTTATTGTATGTATGTATTTAACATTATGTGTTTATTTTTATTTATATTTAATTTCCTTTTATATGTTTTTATATATTAATAAGAATTATCAATTTCGGTAATTTTGTCTGAACAAATTCGAAGAATAGGAATATATGAATTTTCGCATTTTTGAATGAATCAAAAACTTGAACCATGTTTTTTTCATTTATGTAATTAAGTAGTTATGCCTAAGTTTCATATATGCATAATAAATTCCCTATTGAAACGAAATATAAATTACCATAAACTGTTATTTTATAAACTAGTCCAAAATAATTACACATTTGAATGATATGATAATGGTTTTAAAAATTAACTTTTTATCCTTAATTTTTTATTCGATTATAATTACATTTCGATTAATTAGATTACTAACAATTTGGGGAAGAAACGATTTTAAGGTTGATTGGAATAGATATGTCAGTGTTCATATTGTTCATTTCTTATAATGAATATTTTCATCTTGTATGACATGTTCTTATTATTCTTTTCTTTCCTTACATCAATACTGCTTTGATAACTTTGATGCATATCTAACAATAACGGAGTTGTTTGAATAGATTTCCTAAATTACCTAGAATCTAAATATGATTAATTTGTTCAATACATTTTGGAACTTGTAGTTCCCCATTAGGTTAATTTTTCATTTTTTCTTTCAATTTTCCTTGAAAAAATACAAGTACGAAAATTTATCCTCATTCCTGAAGCAGAAGTTGAAATTTCATCACGAGATGTATTAATACATTACTACCTCCGTAACTCTCATATTTCCATATACCACAAGGGTTTCCACGTTATTCTTGTAAGTACACGGAATTCGCAAGGTCGAAATTGTTTCATTAAACAAAAGTACAAATATTTTTTTTAGTAAAATAAAATTTTATAATGCTTTTAATTAAATTTATATAAACAAATTTTTTCAGCTGTTTCTAGAGCTACAATGGTTGGTAATATGCTTCATGGTGCTAATGGTAGCTTGGTAATATGCTCCAATATGAGGGATATTTTTCTGACTGCTTAAAATATTTTTAGAAATTAAATTTATTTCAAATATTTTTAAACCAAATTAAGGCTTGTATGGTCTCTAAGTATTTTGCATTTATATTTGTGCTCCATTTTTTTGAAATTTTTTGGTAATTAATAGTACAATAATTTTTCAAACAGTATCTCTAAATTATAGATTTGATTGTTAAGGAAATTTCAATATATTTTCTTACTATAAGGGATTTTGCTTTCGGAATTTGATGGTATCACATATTTGATTACTGAAATGACTTGCATCTTAAAATAGATCAATGATAGTAAAGCGAATTCAGCCAAATAATATGATAATTTTTGAAGAAATAGGCAAATTTATATTAGTTAAAGCATTAATTTCCTCTTTCTTTGCATAATTTAAATTTTTTTGATGCATTATACTGCAAATTTCGGCAGTTGTCATCATATGAATATTCTTTATTCATTTCTACTTGTACAGGTATCATTAGTGATCACATGAAGCAATTAACATCAAATTATTTGCATATTTTAAAATATACAATTTTTCCTGTGTTAATAGAAGTACTAATTTTTATTATAATAAAGCTGTGCAGTTAAGACGCATTGGAAAATGGGATATTAAAATCTTAATGAAAGAAAAGAATTTAAATTACAGATTTATAGCAAAAAATATTGTCTTATTTGTGCACTTATTGTAAACACGTTCATTCAGAGAGATAAATATGAGAATTTTAAAACCAAAATCATAATGTCATGCAGCAATTATTTAATACATACTAAATTAAAATATTGTTTACTTCAGCAAATTGAAACTACTGTAACTTCTTCCTTATTTTTGAGTGATAGATATCATCAAACATTTTATAACATTCGGTCGACATACTTTGAGCGATGAAATAAATAATAATCACCTGTCTTACATAAATTCATGAGTGTTTCATGATTCGCTGAAATATATGCGCTCCATATATGTTTTTAATTTTTCTTGTAATTTTTCTTTCCGTTATATTAGAATAGAATTCCAATATAATAGAAATTCTATAAATTTTCTTTCAGTCATATTAAAATAATTATTCCTAGTAACAAGAATCAGAAGAATTCAGAATTATTTTCCTCCAAATTATTTAAAAATGTTTTCGTTATTTATATTAATTAATAAAAAGAGGAAAAATTAACCAATAATCCGAAATGTTCTCATTTTATAATATTAAATTTATTATTCTACTTAATATTTATTTATAATTAATTAAGTAATAAGTAAAAAAGAAATTATAAGTATTAAATATCTTTTAAAACAAAAAAGAATATTATCTAATTGTAACCAGCTGGAGTAGTCTCTCCAAAACCTTCTCGCATTCTCTATAATAAAAGTGTTATCCCAGAGAACGCCTTGTATGGCATTGGCGTCCAATATTTAGGAAATAGTGATCTTTGGGCGTTCTGACATAGGGGTAGCGCATTTTCCCCATGATATGAGTGTCCCGGGTTCGAATCCCGGTTAAGGCACGGTTGTTCTTCATCTGTGTTCTGTCTGTGAAGGGTGTGAATGTGCCCCCCCCCCCTGTGAAAAGGGGTTGTGCAAGCGAATGTGAGAGTTTCATCTTCATATGAGCTAGAAGTCACACTTCTGCCCTCGGGTGCTCAGGGGTCTTTACCCTCAGGAGCTACTGCAGACCCTTTCCGTGGTAACGCAGACACGACATTGTCATCAACCTTTGGAGTGAATTCAATATTTTTACTGAATCTATTGTGTAATCCTTGGCGAAATCGCATTTTTCCCAACCGATTGATACAAAAATTTGACACAGAACTATAATTGTAGTCACAAAATCTCTTGCCAAATTTAATATATTAAATCACTGTGTCTTTGAGTTATCGTGTTTACATGCTTCTGAAAGTATAGACGGACGGACAGTCAATCCTTGTATCTGTGTCTGACAATCAATCGGCGTATCGAATTTTATCTATCTAGATCCTTTTGTATTGTAGTTATTGTATTAAATCATATTTGAACAGCCAAACAGACTGATTTCTTCTAGGCGGATTTCGTTCAAAATTTGATAGAAATCTACAAATTTGGTATAATAACAATATAGAACCGTAATAACCATGGGCAGAATAGAGATCTTCTTCAGAGACGCGAATATTTTACCAAAATGTAATTTTCGAACTCATGGAGTTCAAAAACAGGGAGATTCCAATTTTTTGATGATTACTTTACTTTCTTTATACTGTGTATAAGAGAAAGCAAAAATGGATATTACAGAACGAAAGTTTTATATAATTGCTTGATAAAAGGACTCATACTATGAAGCATGGAAAAAATCGAATGAGCTTTCATCGTTCTTAGAGTTTGTAACAGAAAGAGAGTAAAATGATAAATTCGTATCATATTGAACAAACCTATTTATGAAATTATAAATTTTAAGATTTTAAAACTCAAGCGCATTTTATTGTTACTTGCGTATTCTTCGAAACATTTAATAGTTTCACAATTTTAAATTCTTTTTGGAAATATTCAGAACAACTTTAAAATAACATTTAATTCTTTTCGAAATATTTCGGAAAACATCAACATTAATTTGTAATTTATGAACATTCTAATTCGATTCTTCGAACATTCTAATTCGATTTTTTAAAAAAAAAAATTTCAAAAAATTAGGTGAGAATTGAATAATTATTTTTAAAATAATTTTATGATTATGCAGAATAATTTGACTCAAACAAAAGCATTTGTAAATGACATTTATTAATACACAAATATTATGAATTATTTTCGTAGAGATGCGACATCAAAGATTTCTGTTGTCACAATTATAGTTTCTTCTCCTGTTATGAATAAATATTTCAGTTACAATTTTTTTTCTGCTCTAGAATGTGCAGAATTCAATAAGATGTAGATGAACTGCAATGAAATAACAAAATGGGTGATTTCATGGTTTGATAATACTTATCTCTGATGTTAAATGTTTAAATTCTTCAAGTGGCTTGGATAGAGGTTAATCTAGAAGTTTCTTCAGTTTTTTACGATAGTTTTTATGGAATATGAGATTTTGTTTACTATCATATCTACTTATGACTGTTTGACTCAAAAAAAAAAAAGAACGTCAGTGTATTATTCCCCCTTTTTTTGTATAACCTGAGGAAAGATGTTAGTTTCAAAATACTTAGCGTTATCTAATAAGCGATTCAAGTTTTATTTGTGCGATAATCTAGTAAGAATTCAGCGCATTATTTAACCCTCCTTCTTTTTTGCATAACTTGAGGAAAGATTTTAGTTTCAAAATGCTTACTTAGAGTTATGTAATAAGAGATGCTAGTTTAATATTTGTGCGATAATCTAGTAATAATTCAGTGTAATATTTAACTATCCTTCTTCTTTGCATAACCTGAGGAAAGATGCGATTTTCAAAATATTTACTTAACGTTATGTTATAAGCGATGTCAGTTTAATATCCGTGCGAAAATCTATTAAGGATTTCACTCACACTAGTAATCTTATGCTTATCATGTCAGTTTGTATTGAAATTTTAGATTTATTTAGTATATACACTATCAAAGTATTGATGATATTTCGAAGCAAATTCGAAACACACTGATAAATGAATTCAAAAGAAAATTGAATGTTACATTATATCTAAAATAAGCTTCTTTCAGAAAAATATTAATTTTTTATGTCACTTAAGGAAATCTTTTCTATTTTCAGCTTGGGGAAAATTGTCAATCGGCGCCATTAATATTATTTCCTAAACTTTTTAAGCCTTTTTTTAACCTTTTAAAAGTTTTTTGAATGTTTTTTTTTTTTACTGTTTCGTATAAGTAATTATAGAGAAAGAGTATTGTAATCTCAAAAAAAGAATAAATAAATAAATAAAATAAAAAAAACACAATTTAGATTTGCAATCTCCACATTTCATACCACCCGAAATTCGAAAAATAATAATTTTTGACATTATTTTCGTCTTTTCGTCTGTCTGTCAGTGAACAGGATAATTCCAGAACGCTTTGAGTTAGATGGATGTACTTTGGTACCCTGAATTCCTACCAAATTTGTAGATTTCTAGCAAATATTTTTAAAAAAATCCATTCACAGGAAGTCATTCCGTCTGACTTCTGTCAAATGTTCTCGTTAGTTTAGAACAGGTTTAGCCTGTAAGATAGAGATTAGTATAGAATTTTGAACCAAATCCGTCAAACGTTTGACTGTCTGTCAGTCTGTACTATCGCATGCATATAAACGTAATGACTTAACCCTTTAAAGGGCCATTTTTTTCTAGTCATATTATGTTTAAATATTTTTAGGTTTGAAATTAGAATAAGAAAAGGGATTCATTTAACTTATTAGATAAATTTAATTTGATTAATTAATAATTAAGTAACAAATCAAGACACATCATTTTGTGTAAGATAAAGAGCTGAAGCATCTAAGTTTCTGTCTTTGTAAAAAAAATTGTCAGAAAAAAAATTGCCAACCTACATAATTTCATACAAATATTGACAAATTTGGTGGGAAGCATACTTCCCACGGCCCTAGAAAGGGTTAAACCAATGAAATTCGGTATATTATCTAGTAACTACAATTTTAGGTTTTAAAATTTTGGTGTCGGCGTCCTGGCATAGGGGTAGTGCGTCTTCCCCGTGATCTGGGCGTCCTGGGTTCGAGTCCCGGTTTAGGCATGGTTGTTCTTCCGTTGTTCTAACTGTGAGATGTGTGAATGTGCCCTCCTGTAAAAAGGGGTTGTGCAAGCGAACGAATGACGTGTGTAGTGGCAAAGGCGTACTCTAGGCCCTAGTTGGCGCTACTATAGAAACAAGAGACGCTCCTCCACCGGCTTAAAATCGTCTTAGTAACAGCGGTCTTGTCCATGGCAAGTGCCATAAGAAACAATAACAACCAAATTTTGGTATTAATCAGCCAATAAAAAAAAGGACGACCGAAATACATATTTTCGTGATAGATTTCGTAAAAATGCCAGAGTCATGGGAAAAAAATTATATTTTGTATTTATCATTTGCTAATGCCATGCGATGTATTCGGGGCCTTACCCAAGGTCTCCAATCTTACGCGGGTAAAGATAAATAAGAGACCTTTATTGGAGATTACGCGAGAAAGTTTCGTGGTGACCATTCCAGCTGATTAATTTAGGCCATCCAAAGTTTTAAAATTGTTACGAAGAAAAGTTGTGACATTTTTTAAGTGATGTTGTTTTCAGGAATGTTTGTAGAAAAAGAACGAATGACTTCTCAAATCAGCTAGTAATTTATTTATTAAAACAGTACTAATGTTTCTCATTTACTCCTCTTTAAATTAATTTAAAAAATAAAATCGATATGAAAATTGAAATAAACAATACACGTCGCTGTAGGCAATTTAATATTTCTAAAATCTTAAAAATCTCTATTCTCAAAAAAAAAAAAAAAAAAAAAAAAAAGGAAAGAAAATAAAATCTACACAATCAAACTTATATATACGTATAAAGATATTCTAAAAGTTAAAATTTAATCTTGAGTTTGATATAAATTAAAATGGATCATTCTTTAATGTTTTTATGGGCAAAAATTGAGACATATGTGCCTCAAGTAGATAAACATGAAATTTCTTCACAATTTTATTGCATATATCATAGGGTTTGACAATTTACCTGGAATAAAAAACAAAACTCTACTGTGTTTTACCATTTATTTTATAGCTCGCTTCTCTTGTGAAACTGTAATATTGTGTATTTAGTGAGATATAAATCCAAAATTTGTTTTAAATGAAATGTTTAGCAATACTTTTAGTAGCATTTTTAGATAAAAACAGTGGGTTCTGGGTAGTATTAATGCGCAAACTATTCTATTTCATAAGATTAATTTCTTTGCAAACTTTTGAATATTTTCAATCGTTTTTTGTTGATTTTGTCTCAGTTCTTCTTTCTTTGTTCAAATATAGTTAGTTTATACCCTAATTGATAATTATGAGAAAAAAGCAAAATTTTCTAAAAAAATTGAATTTAGATTTTTTAAAAATTCACTTCCATTTATATAATTTTTTATTTAATGAATGTAAGATTTTTAACAAGCTTCTTTCAGACTGATCGAATATTTTGAGGGAGAATTGAAAAGAAATTGAAGTAGATACCATAATTAATTATTAATTTAAATGTTAGCTTTTTAAAAATAATTAAGTGTTTCATCAAACCACAGATTATTTCTATAGTCTAAATTGGTTGATGTATTTTTTATTGTGAATGCTAACTAAAGCTTATATCGTTTTTATTTATAATTTCATTTGCATAATTTGATCAAAAGAGAAAAAAAAATCATCCTAACATTGAACCAGAAATTTATTACAATTTTTGTATTAGTTATGAAATAAATGCTAAAATATTATGTTTGTTTACTATGCATAATTAAGTAGAAAATTAGTTTATGAATGATTAACTGTTGTATAATATTCATGGAAAACATCACTAATGATAATCCAAATTTTCCAATAGACTCTATGAAAAAATGAATAAGAAAATAATTAAATAAAAATGGTGCATATAAAATCTTATTTTAAAACAGCCTGAAAGATATTTTGTTTTTTCTGGTGGTTGAATAATTTTGACTAAATTTATATCAAGATAAAACATTATTCTTTTAATTGCAAATCTGCTATCACTGTTCGTATTAATGATTTAATTATTTATTTCATTAAAGAGCATAAAAAGAAAGAAAACCCAATAAAGGGCTACATCACAATCACTGTCAATATTGACTCCGTAAATTGATAAATAAATAAAAGAATTTTAGTATCTGTTTACAATTTTTTTATGTGAATTGCATTACGATAACAATAACATTAGACGAACTCATATGAAAATATTTTATAAATCGTTTCACGTACTTTTCATAAGATTTATAATAAACTAATTGAGATATTTAGGTTTTACTATATTAATTAATTTACTATTTTACTTTAAAATTGTCTCAACATTCTGAACACAGGCTCGGTTAGTTATAAATCCTAATTTATCGAGGACAGCGGTGGTTAAAAATATAAAATGTGAATTAATCTTATAAATGCTATCAACATATTTAAAAGAGTGTTTTATATTAATCAAAACTGTTTTTCTTTTTGTGAAGTTAAAATTTTAATATTCAAATTCTTCGAAGAATGAAGTCTTATGTAATAGATTATTTTATGAAGGATATGATCTTAGAAAATATCTGAAAGCAGATTATTATTCTTCCATTTGTATGTTAATCTAATTCTGTTTCAAAGAAAAATGTTTAAATGTCATATTAATAAGGTCGTATCTATACTTTAGAGTTTTTAAAACGTAATTAAGGTTCTTCTCCTTGAAATATTATCTTTTTCTCAAGGTTATTTACGCGTTTTATCTGTTATCTAAATCTAATGTAATAAAAATTCTGAAATGTTTGTTTTCATTTAAAATTTTATGTCTTGAATCTAACAGGAATTTTTAACGGGGATTTAATAAGGTCAATGGCAGTAATATTCTCAATGAAAAGTGATAATTTAAGTGTTATAACGTGAAAAGAATAGGAAGAAAATTTACATTTCGTAGCATCTCTCGTTCCCAATCAAATTATAAAAAAATTCCTTGTATTCTGTCATTAATTTATTAAAAAAACCATGAATCTACGTGCTTTTTGCACTGAAAAAAAAGATGTGTCCATCATATATATATATTATACTTGAGTGTCCCTCACGCTTTTAATAAACGAAGGTTTAGAAAAGAAATTTTTTAATTCTTATGCCAACCGTGTTTATTTTTAGTTTATAAATACATATTTCTCAACAGTTGAACAAGAATGGTTCATTATATTCATTAAAAATAATGCATTCGTATTAAAAAAGCAAGCTTCTAAGAACTATTTTGCAATAGTTTGAATAGATCATTTTTTCAGGTAAAAAATTTGGTACTAGTTTAGAAGTAGATATTTTACAGTTGCCCATAGTCAAATAAATGCTTCTTATTGGGATCGGAACGGACGCTAATTGTGGATTATCATTCGGAATTAACTTAAGGTGAGTTATTTTTTACCTGAAAAAATGATCTATTCAAACTTTTACCAATAGCATTTAAAAGTATATTATACAGCACCAACGGAATTATCTGACTTCACATATTCATTGTGTCGCTATTAAATTTCTGGATAGCTGGTCTTAGGCAAATGAATAAAATTTGCAAAAAATAAGAATTCAACATAAATTTCAAAACATTAAGACTATGATGTCTGTTTACATTAAATTTTTAAAATCGTTGTTAAATAATATATATATATATTACATTACGGTACATTTCACTGGACAGTTTCAGTAAAATAATAATTTATGATTATATGTTTATTTGATATATATATTTCTTATATTACCCATCATAAGTAAATGCTTATATACAGGTAAAGAAATGATTAATTAATAATTATAGCTTAATCATTTTTTTCATAATATAAAAAATATAAATAAGTAAAAAGTAAATAATTAATATAATAAGTAATATAATAAAAAACTAAATAACATAATAAATAATTTCACTTATTTATGTAAGCAAAAATATAAATAAGTAAAAACATATGCAATAAGGAATTGCCTATAAGTTTTTATACGCCATTTCATCATAGCTTCTATTCTTTCGTAACCATTTTAGTAATAAAGTACTTCGTTTATACAACACAAAGGAGGATTATACTTCATTTTGGTTTCAAAATTGTTTTCGGGGAGTGTATTAACTTATACTGATATTATGATAACTGATGTATTAAAATTATTTGGTGTAAATTTAATTGATGAAGTACGTAAATAAGTTTTTCTAACTTCTTTCAAACATAATGAAATCCATTGTGTCTTTAATTTTTTTATTAATAAATAAATATTAATATTTTTTTGTCAAAATACTGTTGAAAGATATTATATAAATTAATTCTATTCATAACTCTGTATTTAAAAACAAACGAATAATTAATGCATTAAGCGACAATTAAAGATTTTTTTTAAAAACTAGACGCTTACTTCTACATATATTATTCATATAAAATAAGAAATTTATGATTAGAAAATATATAGATGATTTTTTTTCACTTTTATGTTAAAAATTTAATTTTAAATTTTAATTATTATTTTCAATACTATGCAGTAATATTCAAAAATTATTTAGAAGAAAAAAAATGAAATTATCATTTTAAAACTAATTTGTAAAAATAGGATTATATTTGTAACAATCAAAGTTGCTTGTTAAAGTTTCAGGAATACATCTTTTCATTCATAAGTCCGTTTTGTGACAATCCTTTGAAAAATATGTGAATATTGCGACACTGTATATTTTCGAAAACTTACTAAAATAAAAAGTAAAGTATATGGTTAAAGTTATTTAAAGAGGGAACCCATAATTAACAGTACATGAGGCCGCAAAATGTCTAAATTCATTAATATGCTGCTTAGATGTTGCTGACTCATTGCATTTGATTTCTCACAAGCTGCCTGTTTAGTAATTTGTGCGAAATCAAATGCGAATCAAGCATAGCGAAGAATCAAATAATCTTTCCAAAATACAGATTTTCAGATAATTAAGTACTATCTCACAACAAAATCCATTATGAAAAATTCAAATTGCAATCGTATGACATTATCAAGAGGCACTTGGTCTAATTAATGCCCTGTGTGATGTTATGCATAATGACATATCATTTTAAACGAATTGCTTTATAATATTCAGTAAGAATGGAAAATGATACCCCTGCTAGTGTATTTGAAATTAGAAAATAAAATTTTCATTTTGGTCAGAATAAAACGCAGATTGTTTCGATTTAAGTTAACTTTATAAAACGTGATCAGAAAAACTGTAAATAGCGATCTCTACATATATCTTAAGTTTTTTACTCTAATTCATGGAAATAAAATACACCTTAATGGGAAAAAAAACTTAATTTAAAAACTTATTTTAAAAAACTTATTTTAAAAACTTAAATTAGGCAAAAAAAGAAATTTGGAAATATTTAATATTTTTAGAATACCGTAATATTTAAATTCTTCTCGTACGATTATATATAAATTCAAATAAATATAAAAAAATCAATATTAATTCTAGGGAATAAGGTCACATGATTTGTTGCAAGGCTGGAATGATTTTAGATAGATAGTAATTTTGATCATTTAAATTTTTTATGAAACAAAACTTAGATGTGAACCATCCAAAATTTTTGCACATTGAATGAACAATGTTAAATCAAATTACAACAACGTTAAGAGCATAATATCAGAGACGCATGAATCAAAGAATTTCTAATTTCAAATACTCTAACAGAGATATCATGGGGAAAATTTTACTTAAAATTTTGCTACATGCTAACTAGACAGAAAAAGAAAGATAAATATTAAAAAAGATAAATATCTTCATTGTCATTTACAAAAAGTCTTCTTATACAAACAAATACATCATCTTATCTTGACATACGCAGCTCAAATTTAGGATTCACAGCAAAAACGCGTAGAAAGATCATTCGCATTTTACAGAATAAAATTTTCTGCGCCATGTTACCTGAGAAATTAATGTTAAACAATAAACTGAAATTCGATAAAACTGAAGATTACTTTCTGAAGCGGTCTTGGAATTTATGCAGCTGAATCAAGAGTCACCCTAACTAAATCACCACTTGTGAAACATTTCATATACCACTACCAAATGATCCTTTCTTTTTATTGATTCTAAATCGAGACAGTTTGAATTACATTCTTTTGTATGTAGTCTTTCACTGTAACTTCAATATTAATGAACAATTTTTTAACTTATATCTAAGTCATATCGTAAACGACTTTTATAGTCAGACTTAATATGCTTGTTTGCTAAGTTTCTAAACTTTTCACAAAGTCTCGCTTTATATACAAATTGAGTATAAGTACTTAGGTACTGACACTTTGATGAATAACTAAGTAGGAATAACCAAAATTAGAAATAAATAAATATTAAGTTAACAGCCAAAGAATCAAAAAGAAAGAATAAATGAATCCGGCCCGAAGACTTTCTCAAGGGTCACCCTCAGGCAAGGATTCAAACCAGGAATTTTTTCTGTGAGGGGTCTGACTTTTGTCCAACAAACTGACCCCTCGTGACCCGAAAATCCCAGAAAATTGAGGTTTTGAAGATAAATTAGTATCACAAGATTAAAACAAGTAAAAACACTAGCAAAAAAACAATCCAAATAAGACCACAGCAAATCAAACCAAAAAATACATGAAAATAGAACCAAAAAGTAATATAAACACAAGGCAAAATACTTACAAATGGAAAGTACAAGTACAGTATATTACTTTTTGGTTCTATTTTCATGTATTTTTTGGTTTGATTTGCTGTGGTCTTATTTGGATTGTTTTTTTTGCTAGTGTTTTTACTTGTTTTAATCTTGTGATACTAATTTATCTTCAAAACCTCAATTTTCTGGGATTTTCGGGTCACGAGGGGTCAGTTTGTTGGACGAAAGTCAGACCCCTCACAGAAAAAATCCGTGGTTTGAATCCTTGCCTGAGGGTGACCCTTGAGAAAGTCTTCGGGCCGGATTCATTTAATCTTTCTTTTTGATTCTTTGGTTGTTAATATTTATTTATTTCTAATTTTGGTTAAGTTCATTTGTGTTTTAGTTGTAGCAGCATTAGCTCTCTCTAAATACAATGTATATTTTATATTTTATTATATAGATTCAGAAAAATTATATAGGTGTTTTTGCACTTTGTTTATTTAAGGATTGATAGTTTCTTAAGTAGGAATAAAGTTCAAACATATAATTTAAATGGATATGATAAAAACGTGGTTTTTCTTTAAATAAGACCTATGCATTCCCATAAAATAGTGTCTTTCTTAATAGATTATATCAGAATAATGTAAAAATCATTTAATCTTAATTCACGCCCATTTATGTTCGAATTTTTGATGCAATTTGTGTTTAATTTCATAAACGATCTAATAAGAAAAGACACCAATACCATCATAATTCATAAGGAATTAAGATGAACTTCAACCATGCAATTGTCGATGAGTCATTGCTTATCCCTCATTTTATTATATAATGTTCAACAATTTAATTAGAGTTATTTAGTTAGAGTTATTATTATAACAAAAAGAATGAATGATGACTATGGAAAACGTCAGCAATTATTTATACAATTTGTTTTAGTGCGAATGAGGCAATCAGACGGTCATTTGTAATTATATTTTAAATATTGTAACTTCTGATAGGATATTTCTGTATTTATTACATAAGTAATGAATTTAGACAAATGTCTACAGTAAAAGGAAGATGTTATTTATTCAAATATTTAGTATATATAATCGTCCACCACCATCTGCAACAGACGGAATCAAAAGTATTCCCACTTTTTTGATTTGCGTCATTATCAGATGCGAAATCCGAACTTCTGTTTTGGCGTCTAGAAAATGAGACAGTTTTTTTATGTTTGAATTGACTGATTTATCAGTGTTCGAATAAATCTAAACATAATTAAAAATTAGTTAAAAGATTTTAAGATTCACATTTTATTATATTTTTTAAGCTGGGTTGTTGCAAAGGTTAATGAGCCGAGGTGTTTATTAATTTATTTAAATCGGTTTTAGTGATTAGTTCTGATTTGAATGTTGCGAACATTATGGATAGAAAAGGAAATAAAACATATAATGTTACTATGTCTTTACTACTGATAATATGTATTCTTTTTTTGTTTTTTTAATCATTCCATTAATGCGCAAGAGACTTTCTTCTACAACTTACATTAATTGATTTGTAACAGTTATGACCGATATATTGTTAACAGGATAACAACCGTCTAGACAAGAACATCTAATTAGATATAAAAACAGACAGCTTTTTTCATAATATCATTTTATAAATAACTTTTTATGATAATGCCAGATAAAGAATTTTTAGTTTGAATTCTTTTCACTCTGCTTTTCGTTAAAACTATTTATTTCATTTAAAATTAACTTATTAAGCCTAGAAAGTTTTCTTTATAGAAAAGTCGTATTAAAACTAATATAAAAATTTCTAACTACTTCAGCATAAATTTTGAATATATTGTAAAAATTATTCATATATATATATATATTTTAAAAAGAGGTCGACGACCATAATGTCCCTGATATATAAGAGAATGAGAGCAGCATCGTGTCACTAATTTATCAAAAACTATTGAAAAGACGGGGAAAAAAGATAAAATAATGAAACTATCCTACAGAAACAGGAATAGGAACAATAGGAAAGAATTGAATATGAACTGAGTAATATTAGAACAGAAAAAACAAATCTAGGCCAAACGTTCCGAATCAAAGCAAGAAGCCAATTGAAATGTCAACTTCTTTACATCAAAATTTGTGGTTGAGAAGTTAGTCGATCCATGATTCGTAGATTCTGAGATAAAGCGACAGACTACTATAAAATTTCTTCAAGATATCATATGATTCACTTAATGATACAGCTACGATGTAAAACAGCACTTCGATCGGAAAACAAATATTTTTCCCTCTTTGATATGAGAACTGAATGGTTGTTAAGATTTTTAAAAAATTACATGCTTTTAATGAAATGAAATCTCTGTAAGCTTCACTTGATGTACTTGAAATCGATTCTGTTGTTTACAAATTTACATGTTGGAGAGAATTTGAAAAACGAAGGTCATGTGAAATGGACAGCTCAAAGAATTAAAAGGAAATTATTCATCAAAGAAGTCAATGTAATGGATATGCTAGATAGAAAAGGTAACATGCAAAATTTACTTCATATTTTAATAATCTGCTAATTTTACCTTCAGAAATGTTTGTATTGAAGAAATTTAAGTTCATTTCTATATCAAAATATTTGTAAAGAACCATTACATAACCATTATAAGAACTTGATGTCTTTCAATAGTAATAATTAAGATACACATTGGATAATTAGTTGCAAGGAATTATTTATTCATTAATTGTCTAGTAATTAATTAATAGTTAATTTTCATCATACCATATTAAAAGTTTAATATTTGATATTTTATTAGCATTTAACATCAAATAAAAAAAGATCGGAATAAACTTCTCATTAAAAAAATCAATATTTTATTAATATTTAACATTAAATTAAAAATAAACATTTTATATAATATCAAATAATAAAAAAAATTATATTAACATTTTGAAATTATTACTCAATTTTTAAAAATAAACATTTCGAATAGTTTTTATAAAATAATTTCAAGCATTTCTTATATTTTGAAGAATGTTACTTTTCATCTGAATTTATGCTTTCGATGCAGGTGATTATGGAAAAGAAACTTAAGTAATGGTGATGAGAAGCATTATTATCAAAACCGTAATCAATTGTTGCAGTAATTTTAGCAGTTTTTTCCAAAATAAATTTGTCAAGTGTTATTTCCTGTTGAGACCTTATTTATGTCATTATATTATATCTGAAATATACCATACATTCTGTTTTATGATTCTCCCTTTTTTGATGTAAAGGAGATAAGTGAAAAGATCCTTTATGAATGTGGGCATAGGTCAGTGATCTGGGAACATAACTCGAAAAAATATTGTGGTTAAAATTTGATTACCTTAATTACAATCCAGAATAACTATCTTTTCTCCCTTCCTCTGAAGATGAATTTTGTTTGCTGTGTGAAAAAACGTCAAGTGAAATAAGGTGTTCCCAGTTTTTCCTAGATTACTTGAAAATGTGACATTCAGTCTTTGAAAGGGCTTGATAAAAGTTGAAGAGCATAAAAATCCACATGAGATAAACATTAATATTGTATATTTTGATGTAAAACAGTTGAGTACTAGCTCTTATTAAATGTGAAATAATTTTTAAATTTTAATTTCTCAAAAAAAAAAACTTTTTCTGAATGCGCGTGTGAGTGTTGGTGAAGTCCTCTGTCTATTGTCAGAGGACTAAAGTGAAATACCATATAGTACATTCCGGTTAAGACTGCTTCCTGTTTAATTTACGACGCTAAAAATGATAAAATCCATACCAAATTTGTTTGTGAAATAACTGAACGTCTTCATTTGTTATTATCTTTTGAGAGTAAACGCACTTGAGGCAATGTAAGTGTAATCAACTCATTGAGTGTTAACTCCAGTGCAATGTGTTTCTTAATATGTCTAAGGCATTCAGCTGATTTGGTGCTTTTTATTAGTAATGATGAGTATCTATCAGAAACAACAATAATGGCTCCTTGATTGTAATATCCTTTTTTTAAAGTATGGGGGGGGATAATTGTCTAAAATTGTTGAAAATGTATCACCAATTACTTTCAAATTACACAACGGGGGATAGATCCACTATCAAAAATGCAAGCAGCACAATGTAATGGATTTTGGCAGTAATTGTGTCTAATAATTCATAATAAACAAACGGAATTTTTTATCATGCCATATTAATTAAAGGTGGCAATGGATAAGAGGCTAATTCATACATAAAGTAATACGATCTTAAAAAAAAGATTTTCCGTATACACGTTAATTTCTTCTTTATCGATTTTTAAATTGTATTATACCTAATTTCACTTTATTTTACCTATTTGGATATCAAAGCTCATTTTGCTGAAAGATAGTGAAATTGTGAGGCATATTGAACACAAACTTAAGTGATTAAAACAATAAAACTATAATAAGCCATAATTTCTTTTTTCAATTCAAGATCTGCGATCATTGACCTATGCCCAGATTGCTTAGATACAGTCTTCACCATTACTTAGCCTCCCAAAAATGAGAATCATACCATAAAATGGAGGGGGAGAGGAGGTCGAGACATAATGATTAAAAATTATGTTATAAAATGACAAAAATAACTTATCTAGGGAAATGGAAAAGCTTGTCGTAAAATAATCCTGATTTAGTTACAATAGTGTCCCGTTTTGTGACGGACCTCTTAATTTTTAACCGCGTCAGATGACGAAGATGCCACTTGAGCTAGCGCCCTCCTCTCCATGCTTCTGCGCCACAGCAGCGGAAAGATGGACCAGTTCGAACCTGGAATCCTTAAGTCCCGAAGATTAGACCTTACCACCAGGCCACCATAGCCCCAATAGCCAACTGGAACAATTCCGAATTTCGACGGCTTGTCCTATATTGGAAAAAAGGATTCAAATTTATCTCGAATTTTACTTCAGTGTTCTGGGATGTATTGGGTTAATGTTGTTAATGACTCATTCATGCTTTACAAAATGCATTTTTCAAAATTACCAATATTTATCACAAAGGTTTATTTATTTTGATGTTGTAAATATTGTAATATGAAATATGCATTTGCGCTGCAATTTTTCTGATACGCATTATTATCTCAGTTGCAAAATATTATTTTTTTAAAAATTCATAGTAAAATTATTTTAAAAAGTCATTTTGAAGATATTTATTTGTTAGAGAAATAGTTTTAAAACGAGTAACAGCTCGTGACCTATAAAATTTAGATGATGTACAATTTTGAATTAAATTCAATAAACACCTCCAGGGAAGATAAGGAAAAATAATTGTCTTCATGTATGCCGATATATTTAATTGTGAATTAAAAATTGGGGGTGATTGAATGCGTTTCACTAAATTCACATCAACTGATGCATTTGGAGTTTTCTTTTTTTTCTTTTTTCAACCGTTTTCTTTTTAGAAGAATAAAAAAGAATTAAGAACAACGCATCTAAACTGGCACTGTAGAAATATGTCTAAGTTAAAGTTAATAGAAACCATTACTGTGTATTCATTTTATTTTATTCATAGAATTTTATCAATAATTAATTTCTTGCTGTCTTATTTTATTTACTTTGTCCTTATATATTTTAATTCAACAATTATAGTATAATTAATTTCCACTAAATTTATAATTTATTTATAAATATCTTTATTAAATATTTATTAAAAATGTTTTCATGCTCAAAATAGGTTTTAATAATGAACTATACGATTGATAATACACAACCTAAAATTAGTTTACCATATTTGTGGTTCAGACACGAGTTCGCCATAAATTAATCAGCAAGATTCTCAAGTATTCCACTTATAGCCACTTAGAATCGGTTCCTCAAATGGCTTCTATTTATTTAAAATTTTATTCTTTACTAACATAAACAATTTATTTAAAATCTGCTTCCATTTGTAGTCCTTTTTTATATATTATTTTTTCGATAAGAAGTTAATAACATGATTTCGAAAGAATGTTTAGATTCTGACGCGACAGCAGTGTAGAAGATTAGAGATGGGAAATGCAATTTAATATATTTATTTTGTTGGAAATTTACAAAAATTAGTCAGATATCTGCCTTGTCACATCTGCCAATAGTATCTAATCAGATAATTTATACCATTAATGCAAAACGTATGCTTAAATTTCTTCCATACAGAAATCTAGAAAAATTTCATTCAGAAATGAAGTTTAGGTCGTAGCATAAATTATGAATTTTAATGTCACTGGGAGTTGTTGGTAAAAAAATTTATAAAATATTAATGAAACATTAATAATATTAATAATAACTATTAAGCATATTAAAAGAACAGAAAACGGAAGAGAAACGCTGACTTTTCTAGGTGTCGAATGAAATATAATGAAATCATGATGATTAAGTGGTGTATATCATGTTCACACCGCCAATTCAATTTTTGAATGTGTCAAACATTTAAAAAAAATAAATAAAACATGAAGTCACGGTTCAGGGTAATCATAAAAGAATAATCCATCTTCCTTTTCATCCGGAAAATTTGAATTTCTGTCTTTCTGATGGTAAAAATGGAATTTCTGTCATATTCTGAGTATGGTGTCATAACTGCCATCACGGTTCACATCCCAAGACTTCTCGTGGGAGGGATTCTCTTTCATCGAAATGGAAAGAACTGATTTTAAATCATTTCTTTTCCCATCAGGATAACAAGTTATGTATATAAAAAATATTATTGATGTACAGTGCGCAAAAAAGGTATTAGGACCTCGAAATATCGCCAGATCTGGAAGTCGTTTTCAGAATCGTGGACACATGCTTCAAATAAAAATAGGAATAAAATTAAATTACTTCTCGCGTAAACTAATTAAAACTTTCAAATGTAAACATGTTTAAATTTACATTTTGTATTTTATTAATTTATGTCTTTGGCGAATTATAATTTCAGTAATTACACTAGAATATAGCGTATTAAATAATACAGCGTGCAATTCTATCGATTAATTGCTGACATGCGGTTAATACACAAGAACCAGGACACCTGTATTCCGATCGACTGAAACTAAAATCTGGCTAGTTTCCTTTATTGAAGTCATTGCGGTTTTGAATCATTGCATTAACATGAATGCGAAAGTACAGATTGCCAACTTTCAAGAGATTTGTTTCAAAATTCTATAAAAATATGCACTTTAGGTGCTAAAACTGTGAACCAAATTTCATTTACCCAAGTTGCTACATTTTTGAATTATTGCGCAACATGCATTCCAAAGTTTCAGGCCAACAGATGGCCAATCCCTTGACATATTTGATTCCAAATTATTTAATGTAAAATCTGTGTACCATATTTTATCTATCAAGCTCTTTACGTTTTGTAATCATCGTGTTCACTTGCTCTCGGATAGCCGGACAGACAAATTTCTTCTGAATGTATTTCACTCAAAATTTAATAGAAATCGGCAAAGTTGGCGTAAAAATCATATTTTCATCCGTTTATCTGGAATTAGTTCCAAATTTGATAAACACTTTATTAAATATATGTACTAAATTCTGTTTATCTAACTCTTTTCGATTAATAATATCGTTTTAACATATGTTCGGATAGCCGAAATGAACTTCTTCAGAATGGAATTCGTTCAAAATTTCAGAGAAATCTATAAATTTGATACAAAGAACTTTATCATATTTCATCCATTTAGCTCAAAGCGTTTAGAATTATTTTTTAACAAACATCTATTTGCAAACATATAAGCTTTGCTAGCTTCTGTAAGCCAAATTACAATAAATGGTCTAAAAGTAGTTAACAAAATATGCAATTATATTTAGCGAAACTCAATGATATACTTGAAAATCAACCTCATTGTGTGTTATCGTTTGCATACTTTTACTTTATCTGTTTTTCTGTATTCATGTTCTAGATTCATGCAATTGATATTTACTCTGGTAAGTGATTAAAAAACGTCAAAAAGTGTTAAAACTTATTAGCGTGCAACTTCCTTTTACTTATAGTTCTGTAAGACAATGTAATGATATGTTTGTCGCACGTCCCCAAATTACAACTGAATGACGCACCGTCACGAAATCCACTTCCTTCAATACAATTACTGTCGATTTATCGGACTGAAATGTGCAACAGATGTCTTCAATCACGAGAATTGCCTTGAAGCCATTGAAGTCAACAGCTGGTGCAAGAAATGAACGAGAAAATGTGTCATAACGTTTTTTGCTTTTTTTAATGTTTGAATCACGCTCATCACTTAGCATTTTATAAGTCGTTTCACAATGAAAATACTCATGATTTCGAATCTAGGAATAGAAATAACTTTCACTCTTATGGTTGAATTGAAATTTCTGTTTTTACTGATGTTTTATATTACTGTATTTTAACGCTTTTAAGAATTCTTAAAGAAACTTTTTATAATTTTTAGTTAATACGATAAAAGCTTAGAATTGTTTAGACATTTAGTTGGAGTCCTCACATTTATATGTGCAGATTCATGGGCAACAGCACACTGTTTTCCATCTGTACAATTTTTAAATACTAAGAAAAGCATGTAACATAATTTCGAAAGATATTGTTTTTTGGTATTTGTGGACAATTACGCTATCCTCTCTGATTTTATCGCCAAGCAAATAAGCAATATCGCCAAGATGGTTGCATTATATATAACGGAAACTGGCGATCTTGACGCAATCTGAAAGCTATCAAATAAACTGGGAGTTGTGAATATCCACAAGTACCGATTCTTTTAGCTAAAAGGAATTTGACTAAACTAATTAGCTGAAACTATTTCATAATTAAAGCTTCATTACATCTTTTATATTTAATAGAAATTAAAAGAGTAAAACAGATTTTTGTTTTAAAAATATAAAAAAAGATTTCAAATTCTTTACAAAAAATGCAGTTTTTCTTTCGGCAACACAGAAAGTGATCGCTAATTTTGTGTAGTTTAATTAGAAGAATTCATGAAATTCTTATAAACGAGTAATTCACTTTGCAATTCTTTCAAAAAATAAATATAAAAGAAATCTATTATATCGTTCTTATTTGCAAGAAGAAAGAAACAATAAAATTTTAAAATTACAAATAATAATGCAAAACACTGCAGTAGTATAAAACTTAATTGACACAAAATTTCATAAAATATTTTAGGAATATCTCTAGTCAGCAGTTAATCGAAATTTTCTGTCGTTGATATTTTCAACTTGTCTCAAGTTCATCAACTATGATTTATATTAAAAAAAGAAGCTTTTCTTGATTGCGACATTTCTGAAAGATGTTTACATGATTAAAAAATTAATATAAAAAAGAGATAAATATTTTTATAAGGATACAATAGAAAATTTACCGAATATAGAGAATCAAAATCGTTGCTACTTCCTTTTACAATTCATTGTTTCGTCAATTCTGTTTTCATATTGCTTCTACAACTGATAAAAAATGATGATTCACAATAGCCGTCAATGCAAGTTAAACAGAATAGGCTCAATATTATACAATATCATTTTTACCAATATCACTGTGTTTAATATTGCTTATGCAAACGATAAATTCTTCGAACAGTATTGTTGATGCTTTCTTAAAATTTGAGCAATATAATTTAAATCTTAAACATTTGCAACACCTTTTTCCAAAAAATTTATTTTTACGTATCATACATGGAATCAATCAAGTACGTAAAAACATATTTTCTAAAGTTGGTAATAATATTATAAAAATAATTCTCCAAATATTATGAAAATATTTAATAATTTTCATTATAATTTGATATCGAACTTTCGTCCATAGTATTACCATTTTCCCTGTAATATGATTTATTAAGGACAATATGAGTTATTAAGGAAATTTCTACAATATGAGTTTTTAAGGACAGTTTTTGAAGTAAGAATAAAGTCTAATAACGACGAGAAAATACTTTATTAATAATTCTCTGAGAAATTAATCCCCGCTATTAAATAGAAAGCTAAAAATTGTGCTTTTAACTGTGGTTATTACTTATAAAAATCTTTCTTTATAACACATAGAGCACAAATTAATCCGCTAAAAATGTTCAGCTGTATGGAAATCTGCATTAAAAGCTAAAGGTTTAGTGACAGAGATTGACAGTAAGCATGGCATTTGCAGCTGCTGTCACTAAACTTTGCACAACTACATTGATTTTAGAAAAACATCTTAGAGAGATTTATTTCGACATTTCTAAATCAACCAGTAAGTCTCTAACACAATATTTGATATGATATAATTTTAAGATTATTATGCATTCAATAGCATTGAACGTGTTCATCAATGACACAGAATAGTCATATTATTTTCAAATTGGTGTTCAAAACTTCAAAATAAAACTAAAACGTTTTTTGTCTATCGATTTTTTTAAGAAAATATTTTAAGGAAGGAAAAAGCAATAACATAACATTATGGAATTCATCGCACAGTTTCATCTAAGTCAGTGCTTTAGAAGGTATGTATTTTTCCATCTGAATTTCTGAATGTGCTTACTGTGCGCTTTTAAAATTTAAAATTTTGAGCGTTTAGGAAAGAAAATTCCCTTTCTCTTTCTTCATACACTTTTTATGTTAGGATTTTATATAAAATAATTAAATCATAAAAATTATCACAAAAAGTTTATAGGAAATAATTTGTTCATCTTAAAAGTAGATGCTATTCAAAATCCAGATTCTTTTCATTGAGCTCTAAAAGAAAAGAAATCTTCAGATTGTTTATAAAAGGAACTAAATCCCTACAACTGTTCCTGAAAAAATGTATTTAATTTCAAAATTCCATTTAAAATTTTTTTATGCCAAAAAATTTTTACGAGAATCCATATCAGTTTTCAAGCCTGTAAAACATTCCTTTAAAAAGCTCTTTCAAATTAATATTCATGACATTTTCAATGAAAGAGACAAATTTTTATGATTATTTAAAAACATTCAGTGAGTGTTTTTGTTCTGAAGAAAGCCTCCATAGTTTTTCATGTTTTTGTGTTTGAAATATAGAAAGAGAAAATTTGCTTATTGTTAAAAAGATCAATAATGCTTTTTATAAAGAAATAAACCTTTCGATCTTAAATACTAAAACGTATTCATGTAATAAAAATCCTTTTATGCAGCTGCCAACTGAAATATTAATTTAACCTTCTTTAGGCCATACAAAGTATACTTACAAAAGCAAATTTACCAGTTTTTATATTATGTTATGCAGATTGACATAAGTTCTCAGAATTTTTCAATAAAAATAGAAATGTAGATGTTTCAGTTCCTTACTTCAACAAAATAATGCATCATGATTTGTTACTTAATTATTAATTAACTAAATAATTAATAAATGAAATTAAATTGATCTAATAAGCGAAATGAATCACTATTCCTAAATCTATCTCAGCACTAAAAATATTTTAATATACTATTACTGGAAAAAAATAGTCTTTCAAAGCGTTAATATATGAAATCAATCAATTATATATTTTATGACTAAGATATTATATATCATAAAATCATAAAACAAATGTATGATTTTCCGAAAATAATAATAATTATCGGGTAGTTTTCAAAATTTATTCGTCTATAGCTTATATGTGTTCACTTTATACCTTAATATTTCGCTTTAATACTTTACCAAATTATCGTTAAAGTTTGATTAAAACAAACTAAATTTTAAAACTGCATTACAAATTGCTCAATAACTCACAACGCAGGAGTACAATTTGCATAATGTTTGAATAGAAATATTTTTCTTTTATAATCAAAAAGAAAAAAAATGTAGATTATATATTTTGATTACGTAACTATATTACTATTTCGAATACATATCAAGGGTAATAAAATTTTAAATGCTTTAAGTACGTTCTTAGTTTTAAAAGAACAGATGTTTGCATATCAAATAAAACTATAAAAAAATATAATTTCCTTATTTGTTCCATTTAAAGTTAAACTCAAATGACATTTTTGATAAAGTGTATGACTATATTTTATTTTAAAAGCAATTAAGAGAATTTATTTATAAAGGAAAAGAAGAAGAATATTTTATTCGACTTAAGGCGTCTGCGTTGTAGATAACTAGATTTTGTATATTAGTGTTTCTTTTATCGCCTGACAGTTAAAACGATGATGGATATAACCTGTTTATGTGATGAAGATTAAGATGAAGATTACTAATAAAAGTTTTTGATTATGACATTATAAAATAAATTCTAATTAATTTGAGACTTTAATTTGAGATTACAATTTCCTTACTTTTGACTTTTTAATTGTTAGAAAAATTTGGAAATTAAAATATACCATGAAAATTTAATAAATTAAAAAAATACAACATATTGCCGATCAATTTTTAAAGATATTACTCCAAATAAATTTTAAAATATCTATTTAGAAGTTTTTGAGTAGTGCATCGGGTAAAATTATTATTTTCAAAGACAGAATGTAATATTATCATGCATTTATATAAAATAAAATGAGGAAAACTGAGTCATATGGAAATAAAGGGAAATGATGATTTATTATTTATAAAAATGTATAGTGTTATTATATATTTTCAATCAGTACAATGTTGAACATTTTGCTAATCATTTAATGAGGAAATTTAGTTGTTCCTAATTAGGTTGCACAGAATTATATAACTTAATTAGATTATTCAAAAAAATTTCATTTTTAGTATTTTTTAATCATAAAGTTTTCAAAATTTTAAACACTTTTGAAAATATCAAATAATTCAGATTATCAGATAATTTTTATAAATTATTTAAATGGTTATTTATAATTTTGAAATTGACTCTCTCTCTCTCTCTCTCTCTCTCTCTCTCTATATATATATATATATATATATATATATATATATATACATTACATTTTTTAAGGAGCGTTGTATGGGGCTGATTTTTTAAATCCTATAAAGGCATATGTGAGGCCATTCTTTTTAGATTTTATGAAATATCAATATTATATTATACAATTTTTAGATTAAAATTGTAAAGCAAAATATTTGATGTATAAAAAGATTTCTGTCTCTCATCCATACATGGCAACTCAATAAATTTATATATGGCATCTGAAAAGTGTAGTTATCATTACTTTTAATACAAAGCCTACAGGGAACTGAGGAGATGACAAAAACACAAAGTGATAGATGTTAAATAGTATTTGGCCCTATAAGCAGGAAAGTAGAATAAATTATTCAGTAATAAAAAGATTTTTATTTATTAGTCTTAGTTATTGAAAAATATAACAAGCATGAAATTTTTAAAAAAAAGATAATCACTGATTGCATATGCAGTCTAATTAAATAGAGTATTATTTAATTTAATAAACCTTTAGTTAAACTGTTTAAACCTTTCTTTTATAAGGATAAAGGATGTTTTTATAAAATTAAAAAAAAACCATTCTTTGATTTATTAAAAACATGGGTCTAGGGCTGAAAGTTTTCCTCCATTTCTTTTTCTTTGTTTCGCTGCGTTTGAAGCAATACAGACTAAAAACCAACTATAAACTGACTTGAGACTCGTCAACTTTATATAGGACGGAAATTGAAAGCTATTTATTAATAGTTTTGCATTATAATAATATACTGAACAAAGCTTTACCATTCGAACATAAGTATAATTAAAAGCAACAAATAATATACTGGGTCAACAGGATATTGTTCATAGTTCTTAAAACCTATTTTGTTTTACTTGGAGGATGGAACTGAGAACATTTCCTTGAAATTGTTTTTTTCAGGTGCAGACACTTCTCTCTTCTTTTAAGTTTAGTTGTCACATGAGATGAATTCAGGTGAATATCCTGAATTGATATTGCGGTCGTACTTTTTTGCTTTGATGGAAATTTCTTCTTGAAAGTTAACTTTTGATTAGTTGCATTAAGTATGTCACTATTGTTAAAACTCTATTTACTGAATGTTTAAGTTAGGGTCAGAATTCCGATTTTATATTGTTTATCTATATTGTCGAATCAAACGGTACACTTAAGATTTAACTTTTAACCCCTTCATGGCTAAAAAACCTTTTTCTGCTGTCTTATTTCTACCAGCAGTTCTTTTATTGTTGGGATACCAAATACTACTTAAGTAATAAAATAAATCAATTAATGTTAAGTTTAATTTTTTGTAATTAATTAAGAATATCAATTAAATTCAGTGTAGTTCTAATAAAATTCTTGACATGAATTGAATAATTAATAGGGTCAAGCACATTTGATAACTAATATATATTAAAATATTATTTTATCTTTTTATAAGCAAAGACTGAGTCAGCTATTTTAAATTAAAATGCAAGTTATTATAACGATAATTTAGAGTATATTTTTGATTAAATAAAAAAAAAGGATCAAATTTTTAAGATTACAATTATAACATGGGAAGTGATATTTAACGTCTAGTGACTGAACTTGGCGCCTTCGGCTGTCAGCTGTTTGCCCATGTAAATAATTTATTCCTCCATCTACATTTATTTAAGAACATTAAGTTATTACAAAACATTTATTTAAGAATTTCAATCAACTTTCATCTCGAGGTCGAATATTTTTTTATGATTATACTATCCCCCTTTTGCATAATTCGTATAAGAGAAAGGAGAAAGGGATTTTTTTACATACTTTTATATGTTTCAAGCACGTTTTTAGTATTATTGTAATTTAGACATTCAGTGCTATTAGACGTATCATTTTTTGACATTTATAATATTTTCTTAAATAAAAAAATCATTTTTTTCATTGTATTAAATCGTTTGTATTAATTTAAAGATAGTTTACTTATTTATTCATGTGGAAAATGTTTTTGAATAAACGTATATATACAAACAAATATATGCACGCACATGTGTTCACATACTTAAACTTCCCAAATTTCAGCTGCTGCGCAGATTTAATTCTAAAACGCTTTTGTGAAAGGTGCAAAAATAGATTAAGAAAAATATATAACAATAAGAGGTAATCTAATATCTTGTCAACAAGTTAATCTAAGGGAATGATTCAATATGACGATTATAAAAGCCTTTCACGCTACATTTCAATCACAAATCTCGAAGATCATTAAACTCATCTATCTTACTTACAAGGATATCTTATTTTATGTCCTTCCCTTTGGTTTATATCAGAAAAATCTGCTTACGCAGTTTGGGAAAAAAAGTGTATCCACACTTGCACTAGCCTTAATCTGAGAAAAATATTATCAAATCTGTAACATTTGAACATGATGTTTACGATGTTATTGGAATAAATACTGCGCGTTGATATTTCACATCTTAAATGCAATATTTTGAAAGAATTGTTCGTATATGTGGAAAACTACAGATTTTCATTATTTCTGATTTTCTGGTGACTTAAAAAAAGATGACATCAGACTGATAGTGAAAAAAAGTACCCCATTGTTACATTCAATCAAATTAGAACATTTTTACAGAATTTTATATTCTTTGAAATATCATTTATTCCAGTTTTCGTTATGTTATAATTGTAGATAGTACTCTTTAAAGCATCAAATTATTTTCTTCGAAATAGATTCCCTTTTATTTTGTATCGTTCCTAAATAGTTGAAATTGATGTAATCTAATTAACCATCACATTTGATAAGAATATTTATCATTTTATTATTTTATCACTATATTATTTATTTTCAAAACAATATTTATGAATTTGGCAGCAGTTAAATTGCAATATTATGCTATCTACGCTGAAAAATAATTTTAAAATATTAAAAATCAGAAATGTAAATAATATTTGAAATGATATTTAAAGGAAAGTTAAATGTTAAATGCAATAAATAAAAAAAAATTTTCATTATCTTTCTAATAACATCATTCATAGCAATCGCTAAACTTAATAAAATAAATTTAATATAAAAAGTTATTAGCATAAACATGACAACTATTTCCATTTAAAAAGTATTATATATATATGTGCATGTGTGTTTGTGTGTTTAATTGGAAATAGTTATGATATAGGATATTTTAACTGTATACCTTTTACCTTACTAACCTTCCTAACAGTTTTATATGTATATATATTTGTTGCATATTATTTTCTCTTTTGTTCATATATATATGTGTATCGCGACCAATTGGAAACATATGCTCAAGCCATCAGAAAACAGTTATTTACATTTTGATTATTTGATAAAGATTGCTAAAAGAATGCTTGCAAATTATTATTCTTTTAAAAAGAAACCTTTTTTTTTTCCTTGCTACCAGATTCTATCGCGTTATTTAAGCAAGCACAAGAGTTTTTAAAACATGCTGGCGGTAGCTATATAATTATTTATTTATTAAATCAGAGTTTTTTTTTAAATAAATTCCTTTTTATTCTAAAGTTGAATATTTAGAAATATTTGTATAAAAATTTCGTCGGTAATTTGTTTTTCATATTACATGAAAAGTACAATGGTAATGCCTTCAGAAAATACCTGAATGACTTTTCTAAATAATAATAATTATTTTACTACTTATATGCTCTACTTACAACGGAACACCATAAACACATTTTTAAATGTTTTACACTTGTAAAAATCCTTATTTTATAAAAGTAGAAAAGTTTATATTTTTATATTAAATTTATTACTTATTTAACTTATTATTACTACTTATTTAACTTATTTATTTATTATTATTTCTACTAAGATTCGATAAACTCGGGAGATCAAGATTTTTGAGAGAATTCATATCCATTTAATTTTGATCTTCCAACATCATATCTTTAAAAATGCTTCTTCGCACATTTCTACTTTTCTGTTGTCTATTTTTAAATACCGAAAAAAGAATGCGACTCAAAACGAATACGAGATTTCACAATAATTTATTTGCAATTATTGCACTGAAGTCAAAAATCGACTTCATTATACATGCAAACGATTTTCAATGTTGCGAAACACAGTGAAGTATTTGATACAAAAAAATGTACACTTCTCTCAATCAAACAGATTTCGATATGAAAATTACGCATTTCATTTAAAATAAGCGTACAGGTTAGGTCAATTTCGTGACTCGAAGGCAGTTTCGGGTCAAAAACTAGTTCATTTAAATTAATTCGTGTTTAATGTATTTCATTCTTTCGAAAGTAAAAGAATAGCCTTTTTCTGAACTTGATTTGAGAAGGAAATAGGGATCTTTACTTTATTATGGATTTACTTTCTCTAAATTCGAGAGCATAAAACTGGATTCTTACTATTGTTATTACATTTTCTCTTACTTCCTAATAAATAATAGGGGTCATTTTAAAACTAGCCACTTAAATTAAAGATTGTTGCAAAAGAATACATTGCTTTATCTTGTCTTTATGAATCTTTATGTCGGGACGAAAAATTGCCCAACTATTATTTTTATTAAGTTATCAAACATTACTTAATTCATAAGGAGGTAAAAATTGAACGCATAGTCAAAACAATATATTTAAATCATTAAATAAGTAGAACTCACGAATATGTAAGTGTTCAATCATTTGTATTTTTCGGTATCTTGATTGTACTTCCTTACATCAGATTAAGAGAAGTCTTTCATTGAGGTAGGATTATTTTATTTACATTTCAGATTTATTTTCCCATTCGTAACATCTATAAGGAAATGACATGCTATAAATGTAAGGACCATAATGTGATGTAATATTTGCAACCACAGAATTTGATATATTAATTTCTAATTACTTATAACGTATATATATGGCAAATTAAATCTCGAAAAAAAATATGAGGAAATTTTGAAATTCAATTCTTGAGGTTTAAATAAATAATGAAAAAGGTGCTGAGATAAGGTAATACGGGTATAA
Organism: Argiope bruennichi; assembly: GCF_947563725.1. Taxonomy (NCBI): domain Eukaryota; kingdom Metazoa; phylum Arthropoda; class Arachnida; order Araneae; family Araneidae; genus Argiope; species Argiope bruennichi. The sequence goes on from NC_079152.1 coordinate 85,757,954, forward strand.
AAAGTTCTTTAAACAAGAAATTGATAAATCAATAAGCTTTTTCGTAATCAAGCGAGAATAATAGTTTTATATGTATTGATTTACTATTTGAAAAATAATGATAATTGATATTAAATCGATAATTGTTTTTGTTAGTAAAATATTTTTAGACACATATTTTATTATTTTATTTTTTATTAAAGTTTATTTTCTGAACATCTTCTCATGTAGAGTATTGAATATTCTATTATATAATATTAGAGAAAACGTCAAAAATCCAATGAGCTTATACTGTGAAAAATTCAGCACAATCAATAGCCTCGACACTTTATTCTATATAAAAACACGAACACGGAGAAAACAAAACTCAACCGAAGCGTGCAAAAGAATAGCACTTGCAGTAAACAATAACACACAAACAGCAAATCGGCAATAAATAACCATTACAGTATAAAGCATTCAGAGAGAATTCGCTGGAGACTATTCGCATAGCTATGTATTCCTCTAGAATCATCAGATATTCTCACCGACTCAATACTCGACTGGCTACAACTCTTCTACTTTTTATACATAGTTTCCTTGACAGGGAAAGAAGCATTTAGAAAGATAACTAAAACTTGAGTCTAAATAGATTAATCGCCAAGATACTTGCGATTTCTAGACTCTTTAGTGCTGTCACCAAAATCGCCAAATTCAAGAACAAATGGTCGCGATGGCTGAAGGTCATTAACCATCCACCAGAAGGTCATTCAGCATCCATCAGAGCTGTATGTAAAACATCTTCCTCACCAGGAAATTTACTGTGCTGTAAAACAACACTGCGAATTCGTAACAATATAATTCTGACGTTATTTAAATATTTGATTTCGGACACGATATAGAAGAAAAGACAAATAATTAATATAGAAGAAATGAATATAGAAGAAAAATACAAATAATTAATTTAAAATTTGTTTGATATTCAGTCTAACGTAATATATTCTATCATAAAACATGGGAAATATGTTCATCAGATCTGTTGTCTCTGCGGAAAGTTAAGTAATCTTCATGCTTAGAATAATTTTTTTTAATAGCAACTAAATATAAGACTTGAGCCGCTCCGTGTGGACCTGAAAGTTATTTTTCGATTCTTTTCTTATGTTATTAATTATATTTTACTGTTCCTTATAGTATAAATCAAAATTCATTCTGAGTTAGATTTATAAATTGTCATTATATTTAAAAACTATATCTATATCTATCCCTCACTCTCTCTCTCTCTACACACACACACACACACACACACACACACACACACATATATATATATATATATATATATATAACAAATATCTTCATCACAAATTCTAGACCAATGTGGGAAAATGGCGGGATGTTATATATATATATGGGTGATGGATGTTATATATATATATATATATATATATATATATATATATATATATATATATATATATATATATATATATATATATATATATATATATATATATATATATATATATATATATATATATATATATACATATATATAACAAAAAATCTTACAATAAGAATAAAAAGCACTGTGAGAAGGGAAAGTTAACCAGAGTAAAGAGAAAAAGTGCTAAAACGTATGAAGAAAAACAAAAAGAAAAGATATAAAAAATATGCCACACGAGTCTGCAAAAATCTTCAAAGAGCGGTGTGAAAATAAATCGTTAATCACCTGTAAAATTTTAAAAGCAATAAAACAAGCTATAAAACACAATGCGAAACAAAGCGATCGAAACATTAATTACTAATCAGGGGATGAAATTACTTCGACTGCAAAAGGAATTACAGCATTTTCTGTAAACAGTATCGAATAATTAAGTAAAAATATACTGTCTTCATCCCAAATGCTATAGCGATTGAAAAATTGTTTTTGAAGTTAAAGGTGTAAATTGTTTGGTATAAAGTGTTTGATTTAAAATATAATTCTTCAGTCTTTATCTTCTTTGCATATACTTTCACCTGTAAACACTGAAAAACACGTGCCAAAGTCATGATATATCGTAAACATCAGGTATTTTAACCATTTGGGGAAGAAGTTAAGCTTCTTACTTTTCTTTTTGATTTGTGATTCACATTTTCTTTTAATTTTCTCGTTTTCTTTTTTAATATTTTCCCAAACTTGATTTACTTAGACTATTATGAAATTTTTTTTTATATTACTTATATTGTATTCCATCCTTGAATCGCTCTTTCCATTTTCCCACATTGGTCTAGAATTTGTGATGAAGAACAGTATCTTTTCATTTAATTGTTCGATACTGCTTGCAGGAAATATTACAATGACTTTTTCCTTGATGAGCAACTAATGTATCGATAACCTCATTTCAGATTATTTATTGATTTCCACGATTATTATTAAACTGTTTTTCGATAATATATTTATAGTATTGTTTACATATTAATTACTCTATTATTGTAATAAACACGCAGCAGTTACAACAGCCCATTTTATAGATTATAATGGTCTAATGTTAATAACTAAGTTTCTAAACCAGACGGTCTCCAATTAGAATTTTCCTAATACTCTGTATGTAAGGATGTCCATTAAAGCAGTGTAAAATCAAGAGATTTCGCGGAAGCGTAGCATAGAATTTTGAAAAACACAATGGGAATTCAGGTAACTTTGTTGCTGCAGTTCATAATCATATTATTATTTTTTTCATAGACTTATTGCAATAATAAAATTGCGGACTAATTTATAATTAAAAAATCAGTTGATCAATATTCGAAAGCTATATTTAAATATTATATTTATTTATATTTTTGAAAAAATAATAGAACTGGGTTTTATTGAATAAAAGATAAAAATCAAATTGCAAAGCTAGTAATTCAACTTTCTGTTCAAATTAATTTTAAAGAGGAATGTCTTATTTCATACCAAAATATAAAGCAAATTATTAATATTATTTACTTAGTTTAAAATATTTTTACAACTGCTGATGGTTTTCAAACACGAAGAAGCAATTTTAGGAGACCAAAAGTGATTGCAATGTTGTAACACATTTAAGTGCAGCAATTGTTCTCTTGCATCCTTTATTTTATTTTATTTATTTCAAACTAATAAAATAAAGAAAACGATGTTTTGTTTTTGGTCACGAAAATGATTTTTGTGAATAATTTTTGACTCGTCTCTTTCCTGTGGTTATCAACAAATTACAAACCTGACAAATAATCTGAGTGAAATAAAACAAAACAATAAACCCCATATCGTGAATAATGATCACAGTACAAAAGATGGGAAATATATTTTATGTTGAGGTTTCTGCAGCACACAATTTTTTCAATTGTTTTTGCGGTTCACATCCGTTTTATTGTACTAGAACTTTTTCACAAAAAGGGCCAAAGGATCTTCTAGTTTAGATAGTTTTCTTTTTATTTTACTCTCTCATTATTCGTTTATGTTTTTACTCAAGGAAATGTAAATACACTGAGTCTATTGATTGCATAAGCATGAAAAACATTATCGTATCTCTTATTTTTTAATTTTTTCACTGATTTTGTAATCTCCCTTTATAATTTTTCCGAAATGCGTGGATAAGTATTTCTAAGCCCTCCGTTGTTGATATGAAAGAGCGTTATGATTACAAGGTCATGTACTTTGAGCATCGGGGAAATCTTACTCGCCGCGTTCTGACTGACCATGCGTTAAAAGCACAAAAACATTCTTAGCGGACAGTCTGAACATTCTCTTTCTTTGAGAATCCGTGGAAATAAACGGAATGCAGCTCTTTCCACTCTGATAGTCGATGCTCTTGATTTGAAAACCTTATTTAAATTAAATTCACCTTATTACTAATATATCTCTGAATTTTTTTTTTCTAGAAAATTATTTTCTTGATCCTCATTGATTTGGAGAAACCATTATCCTGAAAATTTCTGTTCAATTATGAAAAGATAATTTGTTCATACTGAAGAAAAGTTAATTGCTGTATTTTTCCTGTCACATCAACTGGCAATATGGAATTCGAAGACGTCTTGATTGAAGTGGGGGACTATGGAAAGTATCAGAGGAACTTGATTATGATTTTCCTGGTCCCCGCTGCATCCCTACTTCCATGGTTCTCGATGAATGTTCTGTTCATGGTGTCCGTTCCGGATCATTGGTGCAATGTACCAGAATTGTCTTCCTTCAATTTAAGTATGGAACAACAGAAATCCCTTATTGCCCCACCTGGGGAGCATTGTTTGAGATATGACCTTAATTTCACGGATATTTTGGACTTTGGAAATTATTCGGTACCTAATGGATCGACGACTCGACCATGCGATCAAGGTTGGGAATATGATCAGACCTACTGGGACTCGACTGCATCGACTAAGGTAAGAATTATTCTATATTTTTTTTATTGAATAAAAATAACTTTAAAATGTTTTTATAATTACATTCATATGGAAGGGTGAACATTATCTGTTACAATTTAATGCTAAAACATTTATTTATATTGTTCTAATATAAAAATTGTTCATTGAATTTTTTAATATTAATTACTAATTTCTTAAATATTTTATATTAAATGGATTAATATTAAATAATCTATGGCACAAAATATTAAGTACAAATAAAATTATAGGAGTAAAATTTAAATTATTCATTTTTAATTAAGATGAAAATTACATATCAAAGCAATAAATTCATTTTGTATTATACATGTAATTAAACAATACTAAAACTAAAGTCAAAAATACTTTTTTAATAATAGAAATTATTACTGATATCTATTTATTAAAAAAAACTGTAATTACTCTAGTAGTAGATTATACGATATCATACAATATTAGCAGTATCAAGTATTATTGTATAATACACTGTGCTGTGATAGAATTTTATTTTTAAACAGTTTGAAATAAAGTTAATTATAATAAAAGCAATGATAATATATAAACTCTATATATAAGAATATTTTCAGAATTGTTAATTTTGCTGTATAATGTTAGCAAATCTGCTACACTGTAATTTAAATAAGAATTAGAACTTATTTACCTGAAACATTAAAAAATTAGCAATTTTTATTATAATTGTGCATGACAAAAAATTTCAACATTTAAGATAAAGAACGTTATTTTTTGTTTAACAAAATAAAATAAATAAATTTAAAAATGTATTAAATAGCGATAAATTATGCTTTTGATGGAATATTTACTTTCTTTGAAACTAAACTCAATTATACTATAAAGTAGTAAAACAGGAATATGCAATGTAAAATTATCAATTTTAATATATATTAAGGTAAATCCAAGCTTAATACTGAATATTAATCTCAATGAAGTATATTTAAATATAATTAATGAAAATAAATCTTTTCTAGAACTATCAATTAACATAAATTCAAAAGTAATCAACGTGCAAACATTATTTTAAAACTTCATCTTTTGATACCTAACATAGTTACGAAGTTGCATAAAAACTTTCTGTAACTCTTCTTTGCCATCATTTCTCAAAATTTATTTTATTTTCAACTTAATGAAATAAAAAAGACATTTTATTAAATTTAAAAAAATTATTCTCTTTTAATAATATTGAAGCTAAAAACATATGAAAAAATTTGTTTCCGAAGAATAAATTTATAATCTGTCAAAAAAGGAAGAAATATAGCATTGAAACCTTTATCTTTACAATGTAGTTGCTCACAGTTAGTCAGTAGTTAAATCCCTGCTAGTATTATGATTGACATCTATCAAATATTATGAAAAAATAGTATTTGCCTGAGTTAAAAAAAAAGTTTTTAAAAAAATGGAGACTTAACAACGCGGGAAAGATACAAGATTTTTCACTTTTATTTTTCATTTGCGCTTTAAAGATAAGCAGTGTGCATCGCCTCGTATAATCAACTAGAATACAATAGTACAATTTGTGGTTACACTATGAATATTCTATTGTCAATGTACGTGTAATGACGCTCGCGAGTAAATTTATTACTCACTTTAGAAGAAATATTCTTATTTCTATTCCTATTCATTCATATTCGTGAAGTAAGAATGAAATCAATTCATCCTCACTTTAGAAACAACATAATTCGCATAATTCGCAATAGCAGTTTATTTGTATAATCCGAAAGCGTGACAACGTACAGTTTTGTTTTTCTTAGAGATATGAATTCACGCTAATTGACATTCACAAAAAATTTTGTGTACCTTTTCTGAAGAAAAGCGTTCATTTTACTGAATATTTAAATTTGCAAAACAGAATACTGAATATGATCCGAAACAAATTATTTTGAAAGAATTTTGATGCAACTAAAAAATACATGAAAAAGTAATTTTATATTTTAAATATTAATAATAAGATGAAATGATATTAATAATATAATAAATAATATTAATTGAAATTTTATCAAAAATCAATTTAAGTATAGTATATTTATATTTATTTTTCTGTGAAGATTTTTAAATTTATTTTCTAAAAAAGATACTTTTATTATAATTATTATGATATTAAACATTCTATATTAAATTTTCTAACAATAATTATTCTAATATTAAATATTCTATACTATAAAATATTGAATACAAATTAAAGGAATTAATAGTAATAATAATTAATAGCAATAATAAGTATTAATAGTAACAGAATAGGAGTGAAACACGTTAAATTTTAATTTCAGATATCTATATATTTAATTTATTATAAATTAATTCAATAATCTTATGAATTCATGAATTAACTTATAATAAAGATGTAAAAATTCGAGCTTCAAACTAGAGGTCAAATATGTAAAATCCATAAAAAGCGTTATAATATCTTAGTTTGAAATTTTTTCAGTTAAATAATTTGTTCAGACTAGCGCGTACACATAAATATGTTTGATTTATTATTATTCGAACGATTGTAACGATTCTAAAGATGAGATGGTTATACTTCATTTAAAAAAACCCTTCTTACGCATAGAAGGTGACATTTGACATATATATGGTGACATTTTTGAATTTCAAATTCTTCGACACCTTTTATGTGTACTACATAGCGAGTTTTACATCTCTATAGCTCATTTTGTAAATGCACTTATGTAGTTAGAAGTCTGTGCCTCAATAAAATATAAATTTTTAATAAAAATAATAAAAAATTTTCTTCACATGTTCTGAAGGATGTGGATAAAAAAAAGGAACTGACATTTCTTTCGGCAAATGTTCAGCATCGAAATTGGGTGGGAACTGCACATGCTCCACAGTTTACTCCTTAACTTATAATCTATAACTTATTGAGATTTTATCAAAGTTTCAACAAAAAAAAAGCAGTACATTAAGGTAAGAAAGTAAACAATTGTGCAATAAGACTTATAAAATACTTCATATATATCAAATTATACAATAAGGTAGAGCAAAATTATTCACAAATAATAAACCTATAATATTTATTTCAATCTGCCTTACTTATTACAAAACTGTTAAATAATAAGCATTTTTAAGTTTTATGTTAGTAAAAAAAACCTAAAGATTCAATATTTATTTAAAAATTAAAACCTATTTCAATTTAATAGAAGAAATGAAAAGCTCTACTGCAATTTATGTTTAAATATATTTTTTCTTATTGCAAATTAGTATTTCTAACATATTTGAATAAATAATTTTTTGAGCTTTAAGAAGCTGCTTTTTACAAATAATACTTCAAATATTTTTCATTTATGTAAGAATATAAAATCACTGTTAGGTAATCAATGTACTTTCTTTAATCTAAGTTTTTATTTTTTGAAAGTAATTTTTTTTCATTAAAAATATCATCAATACATGAAAAAGATAAGTACATCTACTCAATCTAATTTTTTTCCACCTCAATAAATTGTTAGAGATGGAGAGTCTGATAGAGAAATAAACAAGTAAATATAAACTAGATAAATAACAAAATGGAACAGATTTGCTTCCGGAAACTGGAACTTTTTTCAAATCAATTACTAGCTAACAAACCAGCTCAACATAAAAATAATAAAAAATCGAGGATTGGCTACAGAAGAGAAGACCGTACGTGCTATTTTTTTTAGATAATAAATCTTTTTGCTTGAGGAAACAAAATATAGGATATTTCAATCGAAAAAAAAAAAAGATTTGAAGAAAATGTTTGAATGAATTTATATAATTTTGAAAACAAAGTATTATTTTCTCAAAATTGGAACAACGTTGTAAATAAATTAGTTATTATTTATTAAATTAATGCTGATTATAAAATTTCCGATATGACTTATTCGTAAAATAAAAGAATGTTATACAATTTAATTAAAAGAACAATTGATGATTACATAAAACAATTGAAAAATTATTTTATTTTATAAAAAATATTTTTGAAAGAAACCATAAATAAAATCAATTTTCAATTATGAAATTCATTAAAGAATTTCTTAAGGCGGAAGGTAATTTCTGTTTTGTGATTATTATTTAATAAGAGAGGTTTCCATAAATTAATGGAAACTTGCAACATAATTTATAGTTGAATTTTCTTAGAAAATTGTGTTGATGAGTCTTACATTTGTAAAGGAGGTTATTTAATAAATGTTTTATTGTTACTTAATAACAGAAAAAATTATATAATTTATTTTGGATTCAGTAAATTTATTTTGATTTATCATATTCTTTTTCTTTTATTTTGTGTTGAAATCAAAATAAAATTTTTCCTGAAAGAAAGCTGCAGTTTTTGTAAAGATAGGGAAAATATAATTAAGAATGTATGACGTATTTTACTCTGTACACTTAAATAATATTTTTTAAATGCAACTCCCGAGGAAAATTTTAAGCATAATTTTCATTGCATGCATAAATCATTTAGATCAAAATGAAAGCAAAATTTCTTAGCAGCATATATATACATTATGTGAGAAATGTAATTGTAAATTTATCAAACGTAGATGAACGTTTTAGATAATTCTTTGTCATGTAAAACAGGCAATAATAAATGATGGCCGAGGAAGAGATTTAAAATTTCGAATATGCAAGTTAATAAACAGGAAATCATAAAGTGCTTGAAAATGTATAAAATATCCATGTCATTTAATACTTTTATCAAGATTTATAATTACCAACCGGAAAAAGGCATCAAAAAGAATCTATTTCGTTAAAATTTACATCATTTGTGCACTTTCCCTTTCTTCATACTTTTCATTCTTTGTGTTCTGGTTTCAGATTTTTCTTTTTGTATAGCAAGAAATACAACATTATTTACGAAATATAAATTTATACATTTCGAGATAAATTTCAATACGGATATTGATTGTTAATAATGTAATTATCTTTTTCATTCTTCCACCTATTTTGCATCAGGAGTTTTGGAAAATAATTGGATTTTGATTTTAAATAGGGACGTATATGACAAGAAAGAAAAGTTAATTGTAATTATCAAAAAATCCTTTTAATCTGTCCTTCCATATAAATTAAACCATTACATAGGTAGTGAAAAGAAAACACCTACATAAACAAAAAACATAGACAAAAAATTACTGAGGCATCGAATAAAAACTTGCATTGCTGAAAATTCTACTGAATTTTATATTTAATATTCATTCAATACGCAAAATTATTCTGAAAGGTAAAAGGTATTGTGCTCGGATTGCTATTTGATGGTGATGGGTAAAAAGAAGAAACGGATAAATAATTTAAAATATTTAGTAAAGTTTTGTAGTAATTTTAAATAACAGAGCAATTATTTTAACACACTAATTAATCAAATAATATATTTATTTATCAATAATCGGCAAAATAATGTATAATTACAATTTTTAAAAAAATATTTTAGAAAAAAATTATTTATAAACGACTGAATGATTTATTATAGCAGGGATTTTAAAAGATCTGTTCCGTAAATATAATTAATCGGTTAATAGTAAAGATTAATTGATTTATCCCCTTGGCTGGTCATTAATATTAACCGTGATTATTATTATTAATAATAAATTAATGTTATTGACCACAACATATACGCTTATTCTATTTCACTAAATATTATTAGAAAATGTTATTCAATAATTCTTAAGAAATTTGAGAATAAAAATTAAGCTAAATCATAAAATTATTCTATATTTTACATTTATTTTTTCTTTTATAAGATGTTAAGTTATGAAATATTGCTGATAATATTCAAATATTCAGTTTATTTATTGAATTGTTTGTGTATATTATTCAGATATATTTTAATAACTCAGCAATGAATCAGAAATAGTTGCTATTTTAAATTAGACTAAAAATGAAAATTGTCTGCGTCGGGATTCAAAAATCATATTCAGAAAGGATTTTCTATATAACAAACAAATGATAATGGAAAATGGACCAATAAATGTCATTGACAATGTTTGATGTTATATGCTAGCCGGCTTTTACAACAATCTGGTTCGTTGAGAATATTGATTATGTTTAATTTCATTGCGTAATCTATTATGCATGATGATTGCGATTCTCTCAAAAAAAGTATTTTTAAATACCATATCATTAAAGCCGTATTATTTAAATTATTATTCACTGTATATTTGAACCCGTCCCAATGAAATCAAGCTCCATAACATCACAATAAATATTGTTTCAATCATCTAACTCCTAACTTTCTTGGTACTGTAAATTCACTTTTTTTCTCATTTAAACTATACAGATATTAAATACAATCTTTCTTCTTTAATTTTTCAACAATGGGCAAATATAACGCTATTAAATAATTGACGAAGCAATGAAAACTTTTCAAATTTCAATACAACAATGAAATCAATACTTGAGAATCAAACAAAAAAATAATTTTAAAAAATCGCAGAAATCCTAGAAAAAAATGTACGGAAATGATGTTAGTATCATTAAAATTACATTTTTTTAAATGCGTTCATTGCCGGGCTGAAAACTGGCATTTCGTTTGGCGAGAACTTGAATCACGCGATATCGCATGAGTGGAAATTAATTTATTAAATTTTAAAATGTAAGTATCAGTTTTGCATGATAATATTTTTGGATTAATTACAGAAAACTTACAAAATCTCGTTTAATTTTTAATAAGATATCAAAAAGATTCTTTTGAGGTGTACATTTCTACCCTTATAAGTACATATGCGCCAAATTTGGTAGTCTATCAATGGTTTGGCCTATAGACAAGAAACTTGCACACATACTCTCTTTTTTTATAATAGAAACGAGAGACTCATTAATACCTTTGTTCTTATTCTTTTTTAATGATGTTGTATTCCTACATCTTCATACATCCTGAATGTTACAAAGATAATAATTTTAATTCTTTCAAAAAACAAAAAACAAAAGTTAATCTTTCCTCACAGGAAAAATAAAATTTTATCTGAGAAAAGAATGAATGAACCCAAAAAATGTGGAAGTTTATTTTTTTCCCTTCCGTCCTTTGAATCACCGAGTAAAATAATTTCTTTGGAAATTAATTTTGCTTTAATTAATTTTGAAAATCATACTTTAAATTTGATATAAAAAATCTGTTGAATAAGCCTATTGTTTCGTGACAAAAATAAAGTTTGCTCCAGCCAGAAGAACAAAATCCTAATGATCTAGAAAATTTCTAAATTACTTTTAGCTACTTCTTGGCTGTTAAACACTTATCAGTATGAAAACTATTAAGGTGGTTAAAAAATTGCAATCACTTGGAGAAAGGTCTGAATTATTAGCTGAGTGAGATAGAACAATTCAGTTAACTTCCCGGGAAGGATTTCGATACATGTGATCTGTTATTTCCAGAGAGAAAAAATGATCATTAATACAGAATAAATTTTTAATAGGTACATGGCTAGAAATATTAAAAGTAATGGTGTTCTCCAGTGATCTTCACTAACTTTGAAACTAAATCCTTTGCAGATATTTAATACCATTGATAACATAGATGAATATCATTCAAGTAAAAAAAAGAATGTATACATTCCAAGATACTTATCTTCTTCACAAAAACGAGTTCCCAAATCTATGGATGAAGGCATTTCTGAAATTCTGAAACTAATTGGAAACTAATCAAGAGTTGCAATACCGTAATGTAGGTTATACCATGTCGTTCAAATTGGACGGAAAAGAATAGATTTGAAACAGAAAAGCTCATTCAAGTAGGTGGAATACAGTATGTAAGTAGTGACAAAAAAGCTCTTCATTGTACAATAGTGAACCACATGTCGTGCATTTCGCTTCAGCTATGAAGCCTCAACTCCTTTGTTCATCTTTACAGAGGATGTGCAATTTGTTGTGAAATACAGAACATGCTAATTACGAATTCCTTACACCGGTCTGTTACGAAAACAATTTGTTCTACAAATTCATTTCTTGTGAGCATGATGAGTAAGACATTGTTTAAACAATGTTAATTTGTCTTCATATGTTCTCTTGGAGACAGCGTTGAAAAAAATGTCATTGCAGAAACTTATAAGAGTTTTTAGTTTGTTTAATAATCATTCATTTAAGACTTGCGAAATATTTTCGAAGTTTTTCTTTATTGTATAAATGATATGGATATGTATCTCGTATTGTTATTAATTCATACTTGCAATATATGAACAAAATATATTTTATTCTAGAATTAAAACCTATGAACTTATTGTTCTAAAGTTTATAAATTGCAAAATGTAAATCTGTCTTTATAATATCAAAAGTATAATTTCTATGGCGATTGTTCAGAAATAATTTTGAAATAGGTTATAGCTATTTTCTAGCATTGAATAGAAAAGAAAAATAAGGAAACTTTTTCCGCTTTGATATAAAATGAGTTTGATTTATTTTTAATTATATGCAATGAAAAGAAAATGTATTAACAATATAAGTTAAATATTTGTATGGCCATATAATTGATTTGTTTCATATGAATTGGAATTGGAATTTCATTTTCAAATCATGAGTTTTTTTAATCAATTACTTTTAAAACTTTACTTTTAAAATCACTTTTAAAATTTATTTTTAAAATCACCTGAAATTGACGGACACCTTTAACTGATTATTTTGCTACTATAGTTTAAAAGAAATTTAAATGTTTCTTGTTTGGTACCCTGATTATTATGTAGAAATATTGGTTACATTTAGGCAATCAATATTTCAACATAGTTTTTCTTACATTAAATTTGGTTTCATTATAATATTACCACCACACTTCTGAGATGAATTATAGAAATAACTCTATCATTAAAATATTTTTATATTGATTTTATTATTTTATAAATTCAAAACCATTTAATATAATCTTTGTTTCAAGTTATTATCCGATATTCCAAGATCATCTATTTTTTTGTATTTTTAATTGAAATATTAATCTTTCCACATATTTAGTTGTTCAAAAGACAATTGATTTAATGAACTATTAAATAACGAACTATTAATATTTCAAATATTAAATTTAATAATTTATTATTTCAATAGAAATGGTGATTCATTCAAAAATTCATTTGAAATAAAAATCACTTATATGTTTAAATGACTGATTTAAATTTATGTTGAAATCCTCCTGCTCTTCCTTGCGTTAAATATTGAGGTTGTCACGCGAAAAATCTATTAAGCTTCAAGCTGTTTGCATCATAAGATATGATTTCGTGCTCAGCGATTATCCATTTGAAGAAATAATTATAATTTTAATTTGTTGTTAATAATTAGTTTCACTTGCAAAACATATGTTTGTATACATAAAAGAAATAAACAGCTCGCAATATCACTGAAACATTGTTTAGAAATCTAAAAATGACAATGAAAGTTTTAAAGCATTATCTAAAAATATATGAAATAGAACACACACACACACACACACACACACATATATATATATATATATATATATATATATATATATATATATATATATATATATATATATATATATATATATAAACACACACACACACACATATATATATATATATATATATATAAATGTGTATGTGTGTGTGACAAAAATGAACTGCTTTAGATAAGTAATACTATTTTTTTTAATTTAAAACATTTTATAAAGACATTTTAGGGGTAATTATTTTCTAAAGCGTTAAAAGTTTTAAATAGATTGAAAACTAAAAAAATAAAATTAGCGAGTTCGTAAATAAAATTAAATGACTGCCACAATGTTTAAAATAATTGTAAACCAATCAAATCATTGAAAATCTTTTCAAGATATAGCATACATATTAAAAATGGGTAAGTAATTTTATTTATATACTATATTAAAATTTATTATAGAGTATCTCTGAATAAAAATTCATTTGATGCTTATAAATATTACAGACGTTTTCGCAGCTTACAATTCATAAAGTAACACTCTCTATATTTCTTTATGATCAATAGAACTTTACGTTTAGACCGAAACCTTTATGTCCTTTATACCTTTAGATCACTATTAATTTAGTTAGAATGATGTTAAATGGAACAAAATTTTTAATTTTTATCCTAACATTATCATGTTAATAATGTGTTTAGTGTATTTTATTTACAAAGTGTCATTGATTGCAATAAATAATAAAATTAATTCAGAAGATTAAATTAAAAAATATAAAAAACTACCAAATTTTTAATATTTTAAAGTTTTTTTTATGTATGAATTGTTTTTTGCATAAATGTTTACTTTCAAATAATATTATATTTATGAACGTATTTTATAAAATTATGCCCTCTTAATCATAAGCAGGCCTTTAAAAGCAACTTTCCTGTCGTAACTTCTGTCGCAAGATTGTATTTGTCTTTCAGATAAATCTAAAAAAAATGAATAATTAGTCATCTATATGGCACAACATAATTGCATATTTTTCTTTTCTACATCATAACTTAGCCAGTTACTTTCATTCAAATTTCATATCTTAAAACCTCAGCTGAATGGGAACAAGCTCGGAATTACGCAACATCAACATTAAATTCGCAATACATCATCACTTGTAACAACAGAGACGTCTCATAGTAACTCGTAACTGACGAAAGTTACTGTTCTTCTTTGCATGTCGTCCATTTCATGGGTGTAAACATCATTTTCAAAACAATGAATTATTTTTCTGAGGGCAAACCCGTCATTCATACAGGGAAAACTAATGTATTTCTGACTCAGAAAGCAAAGAAACTTGTCCACAAACATCTTACAATAGGTCATAAAGTATGTCAAGCTCAGTGTTTCACTGCTTTGGTTGTTGGACAATGTATGTCAGTGATCTCTGACCCAGCGAACCTGCTTATGACGATGAACTAGAGGAAAGAGGTCAACCTGCCACCGCACGCTTCGCATGCAAGTAGCCGATAGTGATATTACCTGAGTAATGATATCATGAATTGATTTTATAGTTTTCGATTCCTTTCTGTTATATTAAAGTGATCATAGGTATGTTTTAAATCTGCGTTACAGTGGGAAAAGTCTTAATTTATTTTAAAATATATAGTATAAAATTGAGATACAGAGCTAGACGAAAGAAGCATATCAAATTTCAAATGTTCGGAATTAATAAAGTTTTGATTAAGATCACGCCAGGATGGAAATTTTGCATGTCTCATATTAGATAGGCTCAGAAAATGAATCAAACATTTTTATTTCAATAAAAGAATAAGATTTTGTAGATTATTTGCAACATTTATGTTTTCCAAAAATTTTCAATGAAATTGAAAAGGAACCAAACTTTTATATGACACTTTTTTAATATTTCTCATATCCTCCCTCGACTTTTTTCAAATCAATTAAGAGGAATAAAAGTTAATGCAAAGTTTAGGATGGAATTTTTATTTTCAGAATTTGATTTAATTGCGTCCTGTTTTGAAAATGCATCAGATATATTTAGTGTTGGACATCGTAGCTTTGAACCATGCTAAAATGGTGAGGAAAGCACCAAAATCGGTATGTGTTGTAAGATCCGCACTCTTCAGAGAAGGTGTTTGACATGCGCTGAATTTGAAATGTACCAAGTCTGTATACATCACGGACCTTTCTCGAAATTAGGTTTCAAATCCAAGACTTTCTCACGAGGTCACTATAAGGGTGTAACTACAGGGTCACTGCATTCTGCAATGTAATCAAAATAGAAACATTTCATTCTAAAACATGTGATTCTTCTTTTGTAGTCGAAATGAAAAGAATTCAGTGTTTTTCTCTATCTTATAGAGTACTAAAAGAATGAAATTTTTAATCAAAAAATATTTGAATTGTAAATGTTATAACGGCTAAAATTATATGGATAAATTATATATATATTGGTTTAAGACTTCAATGAAATGAAAAGTAGAACTTATTTAAGTGTTTTATGAAATTTAGAAATTGTTTTTCACAATAAGTTGGAGCTTAGATAAGCGGAAAACCGAAAATTAAATTGCATTTAGCTAACTTAATACTAGAAAATTATAAAAAAATTATTGACAGATTTGGAATTGATTTATAAAATAATGTATAAAAAGTAAAAAATAAAAAAAAATACGCCAATGAAAGAAATTTCGCTTTCTTTTGTTAATTTAAATATATCAAATCAAAAATAAATAAAATAAAATCTGCAAAACATTTTTTTTGTTCTGTTTTTGATCTAACTTCTCCTTTAGATTTTCTGAGATAGTGATTTTTTTTCAGATCTTCTAGAATTAAAAATAGCATTCATCATTTATAATGAGTATAAATATGATTGCATTTCCATGACATAAAATATTATTTACATCAATACTAAGCCTAAAATATCTAGAAGAACTTATTTTTCGATTCTAATTGATGTAAAAGAAAAAGATTGTCAATTAAATAAAAATATTTTTTATTTTCGAATGTTATTGATTAAATGGCAAGTTTATAAGATTTCAAATTATAAGTAAATATCCAATAATAATTTTTTTTTACATAACTTAGTTCATCAAACAACTTAGGTTTCAGAATTAGATCGAAAGTTTCTGTTTCATGATCGTGGAATTCAGCGTCACCAAACATGAAAAATATGATCAAATAAGTAAAATTGCAGGTGGGAATGAAGGAAATAAAATGTAATCATGGCTCATACTTCTGCAAATTTAATAGTAAGGTGATTCTAAAAGAAAAAGAAAAACAAGATTTTGATTTTCGCCAACTGATGGTTATTCAAAATTGCAAAATATGTACACAATAAGCCACACTATGACATCTCAAAATAAATTCTATCCGAGTATAATTCTTGGATTTAACTATTTAAATATGATATAAAAAAAACATTGTTTTAAACTGTCCATTTGCTCGGTAATTTTTTCTAATAATAAAACTGATATTTTGGAAAACCCAATGATAGAATATTTATATTTAAAATGGGAAAGTTTAGTATTTCGTAGCTTCGTTTTGTAATTGGGTTAGTTTCAAAAGACTTTTGCCATACAAATAGAAGATTGATTTATATGATTCTTGAATTCGGAAGTTAATTATTTATACATCGGACGTTCAAATGGAAACTCGAAGCAAAATGCTATGATAAAATTGTGTGGTTTTAAAGGTTTGTTACTATGAAACATATTACAAAAAGGTCACGAAAGCTAAAGAAAAATAAAATTGAAAACTCTATTTTTTAGAGCATATTTGCAAAACAATTTTATCTACATGGAACTTATCTAGAACACTAATAAATAGAATTTTTTTCTGTTTCATTTTCTGAAATAATAATTTTTTCTTCTATGTAATGATTTTTATAAATTATGCGGTTCAAAACTTCAATTACTGAATGAATTAGTACTGACATTAAAAAATTTGTTACAGTGGGATATGGTTTGCGATGATGCTCATTATAATAGTTTCGTCCTGACCATGTACAACGTTGGAAGCATTATTGGAACGCCAATTTATGGTTCTTTATCAGACAAGTAAGATATATTTTATTATATAATAAACTGAAAGTGAAAGCTATGTATTATTTTGATATTTAATGAAACTCGTTGGCAAACTGTTATGACATGTACCAGATACTTGGTTTTTTTTCTCTTTCATATTAAGTGAATTAAAATATATAATTTCTAATTCGATTTGTATAATTTCTGATATATGTATCATATATCTAAGAAATTAAAAGTATTTTCTCTTGTTCTTGAACCAAAACTAAGTGTATAAAGGATTTACTACTTAAAAGCTAGCCCGATCCGGAAATTAGACATGTTGATGTCTAATTTCAGGAAGAAATGTCAGGTAGAAATTCTTAATCCAGTTGTAATCATCAATGACAATATACATATTTTCAAACCATATGTAAAATATACCTGCAGATTTTCATACATATTGGAATTCTAATTCATGCATCTTGGCTTGCCATGCTCTGAAAAAATTCAAATAAAACTAAAATTGCTTTGTTAGTAAAAGTTATGATAGCAATATATGACTTAACATTTCCGATTTTTCAAATTTAAACTTTGACTTGAATATTTAATATTCCAAATAAATACAAAATATTCAAAATAAATTTCCATTTCAACATATATTACAAAATTTCGAAATTAAGCAAAAAAAAAAATGAATGACAAATTTTATAGATACAAAAAATAATCATGGTGCAATAATTTTATAAAAGAATTTTGAATACATATCTTGATAATAAATATGAAGAAATTTTCCTTGTGAGAAAAAGAATCCCAATTATATACCGGTTTGCTTTTTATTTTTAAAGAACTATATTTGATAATATTTAATTTTTTTACACTTTTTTTATTTTGGTAAGGTTTTTAAATGACAACAATGAAGGTACACAAACACTGTAAATGTAAGCACATATTATGCAATTGCATACTAACAAAGTAAAGAAGAATGAAGGTTGAAATCTCTATTGTTTATTCCCAGACATTTTAACTAAAGTTTAATCATGCGAATAGAGTTGTTGTTTGAATTGCCAATCAAACTGCCAGAATAAATCATGAATTTAATTAAAAGAAAAAAGTAACTTGAAACCGGTGTTTAGCAAGGGATAAAAAGTAATACATAGTTAAACATTGGCATTTACAAGTGATTATCTGAAACTGTAAACAAATACTTTCATATCTTAATTGTTAGGAATTGCTACAGATAAGTTAACGTGTAAGAAAAAAAAGGTTGAAGGTAAAGAGATGAGTTTGTAACTTTTACAAACACGTTTTTCATTTCTTTATTCATGAAAAATTATTTTCGGGGGAAAAAATAATTAGGATAATGTGACATATACCGATCTGCAATTTTTGGTTGAAGACCAAATACCAAAATATATATCTTAGCTAGTTTCATTTTTAAAACACAATATAAAAATGGACTTTTATAGAGAAACAAATACACCTTTTGATAGATTACAAAGAAATGATCTAAAATTTTGAAATAAAGACTGCAAAAGAAAATTTAATTTTTCCAGCATGTTTTGTGTATGTGTGCCGTGTTCATATACGTGCAAATAAACGGATCTACGGACAGTCAACGTGTAAGTGGATATGCTCAAAAATTTGACATATCCACTTACTACAATTTTAATGGGAAGATCATACTTTAAAATTTATTTTTCTAACTTCCATTGTTTTTTAACGATCGTGTTCACAAACCCACAAACATACGAATCAATAGACAAATTTCCGACGGTTGAAATTTAGAAGCAATTCTGGTGATTAAACTATGTGTATGATTTCTCTATCTAGATCGCTGCATTTCTAAATTATCTAATAGATCTAGTTCAAAAATCAGCTACCGATGGAATTTTGTTCTAAGAACCTCATGTCGAATTTCATCCATCTAGTTTACCTCGTGAGTTCTTGAGAGACCGATATTCTTAGAGAGACCGATAGTTCTAATTCCAAAAAGTTTTCTGTTAGAAATTACGGAGGTCTAACTTGGGTGAGGGGGGGGGTCATAAAATTCTCAAGGACAGATCTCTTGACGGTATGTTTTCTTATTTTATAGAATAGAATAAAAATTTTTGACTGGATATAATTTATTTTTCAATTACAATTTGACGATAAAAAGACGGTACATATCTTTTCAATTAAATATATTTCCTAAATTTCTCAGCACTATTGAGAACCTGAACTAATAACATAAAATGTTGCGATACATATAAAATATACTTAATAAACTAGCAACTTTGAAATTAATAGTTTCATAAAAACGAGAAAGTGGATGAATGATCTCTAGAGTAGAACTCCAACTTGTTTTTCTTTCACCTTCATTCGCCATCTTAACCGCAACTCTCGGAGAATGGCTGCAATTGTCCCTTTTCAGTGATATTCAACTTTTTACACTTTCAGGAAAATTCACGTCCCTTTCCCCTCATATATCCACATTTTTTCCCTTTCATTTCTCGGAATAAAACCATTTGGTTCCTGATAATAAAGTCCACCTAGTTGCTTAGAAAGAAACACATGCATTCGTTCAAAGAAAGACTGATTGTATAATGACAGCATGGTAATAGCATGTATGTTATTGTAATCCATACTGGGAGCGATTAGTGGCAGGATTGTCTATCACTACAGATTTTCTTTTTATAATAATAAGGAAAAGAAATAAAGTACAGTCTCTAAAAGCAGCTGTATAAATATATAAGATTTAAGGACTTTTGGGTATTAAATATTCGAATTTCACTGGAAAGGGGAAAAACCGAACTATAATCGATGAAAAGAGAAATTATAAATTCCGATATAAGCAGTTAAATTCCAAATACAATGAAATTAAGACTCTTTGTAATACAGAATTAAATTATAACATAAGTTTTATTGAATGAGTATGTTTTTAGATATGGAAGTAATTAATTATAAAAATTAAATTATTTATATCCAGTTTTGGCTCATATTGGGAATTCTAACCTCTTAAAAAGTTTCAGCCCTCTAAAGGCGCAATGATTTCATGCATGAATGGAAGAAGAAGTCACGGGTTGTGTCCTTTGATTGTACCCAAAACCAGCGCTATTCAAAATCTGTCATACGCGCTTTAGCAGATATTGATTGTTAGGAAAGATTAACTACTAAATATTTTCTTAAGTAAAACAAAAACATACATAAGTTTTCCCTGAAAACTCTCTGGAATACCAATTTTCCCCCATGTATTTGAACTAAGCCAGACTTATAGACTTCAAGAATCATTGGACTAACAAAAGTCAAACAAACAAAGACTAACAAAAGATATACGTATCCCTATTGTATCAGTTTCTATAAAACGAATAGTTCAAATAATATGGAAAGTGCCGTCTTTTTGTAACTATTATTCTTGTAAGCTATGTTAGACTAAAAATAGCCAGCGCCGGTGAACTATTTCCACAATTATAAATAAAAATAAATAAATTTTTCCTTTCAACAAAAATTTTCTGTCCTTGAGCTATGCATAAAAAATGCCATTATGCATTATTATTCAAATACAGACTTATTGTAGGTACATAATTCGTAAATTAGTTGAATTTCCGCCCAGTAGTTTTTTTTTCTTTTGCAAGGACCTTCCATTAGAATTTCTGATTTTGCTTCACAGTTTATTCGTACAAATTCAACCCTTTCCCTGACACTTCTTTGTTTTGAGTCCTGTCTAGTCTTGCTTCCGTTAATTAACACTTCCTCTCAGATCGGAATTTACATGTTTTACTCAAAAGAATGCATTTCCAATTTTTGTGAATGATCTCTATGAAACAAATGAATTATATATATTTTTTGTTCTTATGAGGAAGAAAAGCCAACATTTTTTTAAAAGATCTTATAAACTTATAAAGTATATGCAAAAGTGAAAAAAAAATGTAAAAATTTTAAATGAAACTATGCATTTATTGGCCTGTATTTTCTTTTATGTTTCTTAAGGCGTCTTAGGCTGTAAACTCCTCTATTACAAAAAACAAACACATGAATATATCTTTTTTAAGTGAAAGTTAGAGAAAACTTAAACGCCAATCAATATGCATGACTTTCTGGAAGAATTCCAATAAGGATGTTTTGTAAGTTACGCATCAATGGAATAATACTTAGGAATTTACAAGTGAAGACTTCGTGTATCCCTACTAGCGATATTAGGTTAAATACGATTTATAATTTAAAAAAATTAATGTAGATATGATTTTCATATTAGATTTATTAAATAAAGTGTGTATGCAACTGCATAAGATGCAAAAAACTCCATGAGAAATACGGTTTTCAAAATAGACTTATTAAATAAAGTGAGCATATAACTGCGGAAGACGCAAAAAATCCATGAAAAAATCGACCACATTCAGTTTTAATTAGGCTTCACTCAATTTTTGGTGTTAAGATTTAATGATGGCCATGTATCTTTTCTGATATCTTTCCCAAGATTTAATGATTACCATGTATCTTTTCTGATATCTTTCTCAAGATTTAATGATGGCCATGTATCTTTTCTGATATCTTTCTCAAGATTTAATGATGGCCATGTATCTTTTCTGATATCTTTCTCAAGATTTAATGATGGCCATGTATCTTTTCTGATATCTTTCTCAAGATTTAATGATGGCCATGTATCTTTTCTGATATCTTTCAAAATTCGTTTGTTATAACATTTTAATTAACTGATTCATACACTAAATGAAAGTTTGTCATTTCAGCAGTCTTTTGAGATTCCAAACCCCTTTTATTGTTTATTAACTGAGTTTAATTTAATTATCTAAACGTCTCTTTGAAAACAACATAAGGAGTATTTGGGGATGGACATCGTAAAATTGAACCAGGCTTTTTTAACCCTCGACATCAGCTTTAATCTGCACCAGGTTCACATACACAATTGATATTTAATGGGATCGGGTTACGAATTTGAGACTTCACGATCAAACTATCCCAGCCGCTCACATTTCATTGAAATTATGAAGTCTGTTTCTATCCATTTCTTTTTAATCCAAATAATATCTTCTAACACGCACTAGTAACACTTATCACTGACAAGTTTGGAGTAAACTAGATTGGTTCAATATACATGACTTTTACAATTTGTCGGGATAGTTTTGAATGTTTATTAGAATTACTGTAATATAATTTTTTTTTTGTTTAACAAAAGAAACTTTAAATTTTTTTAAAAAAATGTATAAATTTTCCTTTCTCTACTTAACCCTTTATTTACTGAATTATGTTGCCATCAATTTTTCAACTTCATTTTTGCACTAGTAGTTAAGTTTTCTTGCAGAATAATCCCAGGGAACCCAGGAAAAATACTTTAATTAATAGAAATATCTTCATTAATTTAATTATTAATTAAATAGTTTAATTCCTACTTTTAGCTTACATTAACTTCTTGCTATATGGGTTACATTCTCCGTGTTCTTTAGAATACCATCAGCAAAAATTGTCATATTACGAAGATATAAGTCAGATTTAAATGGTACTTTTAAATACCGTCAGTAAATAAAGAGTTAACGAGTACACCATAGCACAAAATATGAGATTTTATCGTCACAATTAATCAAATAAATTTTGAATACAAATTCCATTGATCTTCGGGCTCATTTTAGATGATTAGTTTACCTAAACACAGTTTTAACGTCAATTCATATTATGTGATATAACTTGAAAACAATATACTTATAAAAAATTTAGTATGCCTTGAATATCCATCAAAACATATTTTATAAATCATATTCGAAATATTGAATATTCACACTTTATAAGATTAAACGATTATAGCTTCTAATCTTTATTTCAACGTTTCTTTTACTCAGAATTGGGCGCCGAATCACATTTTTCATCACCATAATAGTAACAGCCATCTCAGCAATCTCATCAGTGCTCATGGAAGATTTTACAGCTTTCGTAGTTATCAAAACCATCAATGGAAGCCTCATGCCATCTGTTTTCCAGTTACCCTATATTATAAGTAAGCATTTAGTTTTCATTAAAATTTATACTCTGCTTTTAAATGTAAACTTTAATTTTCATATTTATTCATTCATAACACTATAGTTATTACTTTGGCATTTGGAAGTTTTATTTCCATAAATATTTGAACTAGTTACAAATTACTGATAATGAGTTCAATATAATTGATTAAAAGACATACAGAAGTTTAATTTGATAAGCAATTAGAAAAATAAATGCATGTATTTAAAGTAATTGGCTAAACCAATCAGCTACAATCACTTGACTTATTTCGCCATTTTTTATTTTACACTAATGCTTATTAAGTCTGTGTATGTATGTGTGGGTACACGTCTAAATGCACGAATAAGGGAAACAGAATAGATAAATTATATATAAATAATTAGTTAAATATATTGAGAATATTTGGAAAATTTAATAATAATTGTAAATGGTTTTGGTGTACTAACTTTAAGAACAATTTTTGATATTGTTGAAGATTCTGAAAACAGAAAGAGCAATTAAAAATCTCAAAATTCATATGTTCAATTCTACCAAAGGACGGAACCCATAGTTAAGGAGTACAAATATATCAGCATTATAACAAGTTAAATTTGTGTGCGTTTTAAAAATGAGCAAATACTCGTATCACGTTAAAAATTTTACATTTTTCGTAAGTACCTTTAAGAATCTCTAGTGAAAACAACTTAAAAACAGGAAATGAAACAGTCTTATTTTATGATTTACTTTTCACATTTAATTTTCTTGATATAAATGATAATATTGAAAATATTTTCTTATGTTCATTACTAATTGAATTATTCCTAAAAATTAATAATTTTATTGGAAATATGTTATTTTATTAAAAAAAAAGGCTACTATAAAATTTTGTAATTATTCTTTTTTCAAACTTATTTAAAGCGACATTTGAGTTCATAGATTTTTTTCTTTCCTACAGTTCTAGAAATTGTAGCTCCGGAAATGAGGACACGCATGAATGGTATTGTCAACATCTCTTGGACGGTTGGACTCTGCTTTTTGCCTCTATTAGCATACTTTTCTCGCAGCTGGGTTACTCTGGGTCTTCTTACTTCTTCAGTGACGCTTATTTTCTTCCTGTATTACACGTAAGTTCTTCTATATGCCGTATTTAGCAATACTTGAAATAGGAAATATGATTACGATTTCCCCATAGGCTGAAATTATATATGAGCTGTCAACAATAAAAGAAATCCAGAGGTATGGTATCCGGTTATTTTGAATGGTTAACTTTGATAGTGACTCATGGTTACTTCGTTTTAACTACTTCTTTATAAGAAATTCATCAAGAGAACTCCCTGAGTCGTGACTGTATTTAATGTAGTAATATGATTTGATAAATAACTATTGATAAATTATGATTGGAAGTTCTTATGCTTATTTGGAATATCAGTATGTTATCAAATTTTATGAACTCATTTTTTTTTGAGCTCATAAAAATATATTTCAAAAATATGTAATAAATTACGAAAGAGATAATAAAAAAATATAAAACGTAAAACCGTTTCTAACAATTTCAATCTTATCAAGATACAATTTTCTTAAAAAAGCTTAGTCCAATACGGCTACCTTTCTATTTTAATTGGTTTTGTGTAATTTGCTCCTTGTGTAACGTAAATTTAGAAAAACATTAAACTTTATTTAAAAAAAAAAAGAAAAAAAATCCCGCTTACGTAGATTTGATCAAAACAGGAAAATAATTAGAAAATGGTCAAATTACATGTAATTTAGCTAATTTAAATAACATGTAGTTTTTATGTTATTAGCTAATTTACATAAAAACAGGATGCGCCTGCAGGAAAACATGAGATACAGTTACAGGAATTAAAATCATGTTACGCTTGTAAAGCGGTAAAAATTAAGTTAACAATAAAAAAATAATTATAAATACAGAAAAACAATTAAAAAAGAGAAAATGTAATCTTATTCTTTTCAAGATTTCGCTTTAATCCTAACTTTCTTGAAATAAAGATCTAACCACAAAATAATTCACAGCATTATTTCAGGCTGTTTTCATCAAAAAATATATTAGGTATTTAAAAATTGTAATAATGATTTGAAACTTCAAAAAAAATGTAAAAATACTTAGAATGCAAGCGAATAGAAAAAACACAGAACGCTCAATTTGCATATCTCGTAAGGAGTAAACATTTTATATCAGAAAAATATTTTAAACGCTTTTTAATGAATCCCTTTATGACCGTTTTTCCTCATCAGTTTCCTTCCAGAATCACCTCGTTGGTTGGTGTCTCAAGAAAGGTATGACGAAGCTGCAACAATTTTATACCAGATTGGTGAGAAGAATAAAAAAGTCGTTGAAAAGAATGAACTGGTTCAAAAATTACAGGTAGGATGTCTTCTTAAGTTATGCAAAATGATAATGCTTTAAAAATAGCTGAATGTTTCTTCTATACTATTTGGTTATATATTCTTGCACCAAACTATCATAAAAATATCTTTAAACTAGTTAAGATTTGGAGCATATTTTTATATGACATGATGAGTAAAAAAATGTTTTAAAGCACATATATTCCTTTTTTACCTTCTCGTATACGCAGTATAGATAAAGTACTGTAGCCATCAAAAATTCGAACTCGAGAACTGGACGGTTGATAATTGGTATATGGGTTTTAGACCAAATATTCAGATTTCTATGAGATTTTGAGCAAACTCCGTTAGCAGAAAGTCTGCCTGTCCGGCTGTTCGAATATAATTTACAAAACGAAGAGATCTACATGAATATATACACATGTTTAACATCTATAGAGTAGATATCCATGGAATTCTGAGCCAAATCCAAAGAAGAGCTGTCCATTATAGTGAAGAGAAAAAATGAACTTTTGATTTTTAATTTGGAATAGCGAGGAAAAGCTGCCTTTTGGTACAGATAAAATAAATTATAAATATGGGCAATTTTAGAGCACGTCTTGAGGTGGCGCAAGAGCGTTAAAGTTTCATAAAATTGAAATTTTTGCTACATTTTAAAGTTTTTTTTACGAAATAATCGACTTTTAATTTTTAATTTGTAATAGCGTGGAAAAGATGTCGCTTGCTATAGATAAGAAAAATAAAAATCATAAAAAATATTGGAGTACATTTTGTAGTGCCCCAAGGACATTAAATTTTAATAAAAACACACTTTTTACAACTTTTTAAAGATTTTTGCGAGCCTCGATTGCGAAATAAAAAGCTTTAAATAGGTGTTATAATATGAATAAAAATATAAAAACAATTTTACTCTTGCTATGGTATGGTACCCAGGAAATGGAGATGTTATTGAGGGGAGGTGGAGTTATGTCCGCGTTTGGTGATGAGATCAGAGCTGGTGCCGAGTTCAGTTGAGTTTGAGTCTCCGCTCCGTCTGTTGTGTAATGATTAACGCAACTGATTTGTGAATTTATACCCTTGTGCACTTTGTAGTTAGTAAAAAATTACCCAAGTTAAGTTAGTAAAGACCCTACTTTTGGGAAATTTAGTGATTTTCTTGAAGTTGAACTGCCTACTTACGAATCTGTTATGAAATGCTATTATTAAATTAGACATAACCTCAAAATTGCTTCAGAGAAGGATCCTTCTGTAAGGGAAATATCTGACACTTTAGTTCGCAAAATAAAACAAATATGGTCAAGATCTTCTATTCCCTTTATTTCTACAAATGATAAAAGCTTATCATTTGTAGAATACAAATTATAAAATTACAAATTTACAACAAATGATAAAATTATACAAATGATAAAAGCTGATAAATGATATACAAATGATAAAAGCTTATCATGCTAAATACAGGAATTTATTAAATTCTAAAAGCAGAAAAGTTTCAGATGAATTTGATTCCAATCTCAGAAAATTTAGAGAAGTAGTTAAACGTTTATTTAATATTGCTGCCTGTAAATGCGTAAATTTTAATACTTGAACCTGCATAAAAGAAAACAAAGTACCAGTTATGGAACAAGAGTTTCTAAACGGTCAACACTCTAACAGGAAAATAGTTATGGATAACATTGATGGAGCTAACACAAGCGCTTTGCGGAAGAGAGAAGGAAGAAAAAGTAAAGAACTACAGATAATAGTTAAATTTAATCAAGAACAGGAAAAAAATACTAGTGTGCCAGAAATGGTTATTGACAGAGCTGAAGAACAACAGTGTTCTTTAAGAGAGCATCACAAGAAGAGACAAACCAATCAGATCCATCAAATAGACAAGAGGAGATAAAACTAACAGACTCTTCAAAACTGAACGAAGAGAAAAGCACTCAAATGCTTATCAAATTGCCATATGTAGCTTCCATTCCTGACCGTATCGGAATATCAGACAGAGTTGATGCAGCTGTAGCTAATGCTGCTTTACAGGACGTGGGTATAATCACAGAAGAAGGCAAGACTTATATAATAGACAGGATGAAAATTAGAAGAGCAAGATCAAACTGAAGAATTCTCATTAAAGACAATCGTTATACTCAGATAGTATTGTTTTTTGATGGAAGAAAAGACATAACAATTTTTAAAGAAAAGATAGGTAGGAAATTGTATTAAAAAGTTATTTCAGAAGTGCACGTTTCGCTAATAGAGGGATCAAACTCAAAGTTTTTAGGCCATGTAACACCTAAGTTTGGCACTGGAAAAGACATAGCAGAAACTTATACTGGAATTCCTTAAAGATAGAAAGCGCAACAAACAACTTTTGAACTTTACTGCTGTTGTAAACACTGGGTATAATAATAGCGTGATTTCTTTGGTGGAAAAAGAAATAGGAAGACATTTTTAATGGTTAATCTGTTTGTTTAATTGTAATGAGCTACCATTGCGACATCTTTTTTGTCATTTAGATGGTAAAACGAAAGGACCCAATGAGTTTAAAGGCAAAATATGTCAGCAGCTAGAAAAATGTGCTAGTCTTCCTGTGGTTACCTTCTTTCTAATCGAAAATAACCTTCCACTTCTGGGAGACAAAAATGATTTAAGTACATATCACAAATATTTATTGGGATGTGTGTCGCTGTATCAAGTGGAAATTGCTCATTAGATTTATCTTTAAGAAATCCTGGAAAATCTGCTCACTCCAGGTGGTTGACATTAGCCAATCACTTGCTTTGATTATATGCAACAACTGAAAATCTTAAGACTCCGGCTGAGTACATTGTGAAAGTGTATGTGCCTGTATAGTTTAATATTAAGTTAAAACTATCATGTACGTATGGTTCCAAACATCAGTTTAATCTTATATCATATTCACGCTATCTTTTTGAAGATCTCAAGAACCTTATAGACCCGATTATTCGAAGAAATAGGTATTTTGCTGCTCCAGGAAATATCTTTTATCCATGCTAAGTGATGAACGTAAAATTCAAAGAGAACTTGATTTACAAAGTTTTTTAAAAGCTAGAACAGAAAGCAGAGACATAGTTAGGAAGTTCAAAATTCCAAAGATAAACTTCGATGCAAAGGATTACATGGATATGATCTCATGGTCTGAAAATGATGTAACTGAGCTCCCCCCCCCCTGTTAAAACATGTTTCCAGTGATTCTCTCAAAGTTTTTATACTGCAGGCATCTGAAGTTGAACCAAATAATATAGTGGGCTCGATTATCGACTTTCTCCGGCTTCCTTGTCACACACAAGCTGTGGAAAGAGCTGTAAATCTGGTGACCGAATCGGCCCAAAATTTCTATTGTTCAGTCGCAAGAGAAGGATACATAAGAGCAAAAATTGACTCACGTGTGAATATGTCAAAATTTAATACTAAAAAATTAATGTGGCAATGAAGTAGAAGAAAAGATTTTGAACTGTAGCATTTGTAATCATTAAAGATACAAAAGTTAAAAAAAAATAACTTTAATATATTTTTTTATTTTTATATTTTGTAATTAAAATTTTTTTGAGTTGTAGTGCTTATATATGTGTTTAAAACCCTCTATATGTGTATTTTATTCATGAAAAATTCATAAAATTCTTTTTATCAAAGTTTATAATTTTCCAATTTTTTACAAACTTTAAATTCTTTGCGGCACCTCAAGTTATATAGCATTGCAAGCTGCGGTTATAGTATTGCAACCTTTTTTAAACCTAAAAGGCACCTTTTTCACTCTATTACCTAACTGAAATCGAAGAAAAAAAATAAAGGCCCATTTTAAAATTTGTCAGTTTTTTTCAATTTTTTTTAAATTTCAAGCTCTTTGCAGCACCTCAAGATGTTGCAATATTGCAATCAAATTTTCAATTATTCTTTATGGACCTAAAAGGCAACTTTTCCCTATTATTACCAAACTAAAATCCAAAAAAAAAAATTTCCACCTTACTACATATCTATAGATCTGTACTTTCTAAAACAAGCAAAAGCAATAACTCGACAGCGCAGTGACTTGAATATATCAAATTTAATGTGGGATTTTTTGGCTACAAGTGTGGTTATGTGTCTATTTTTTTTCAATCGGTGGGTACCTAAAAGTCACATTCCATCTTCGGATACTATTAACAGTATGCCAGGGATTAATCGCTAAATAACTCGCCAAGAATAACACAATATATTCACTAAAATTGCTAAATTCACGCCAAAACATTTCATAACTATTGTACGTCTGTGTCATGTAAGGGGTTCTCTGACATAACAAGCTTATTATAGAATATACGAAGAAGTTTTGGGTAGATCGCTCCCCCCCCCCTTGGTTTATTGTCAAATTCAACTTAATGTCAGGAAATTCATTAATTACTGCAGGCATCTGCTCTACAATTGACGGATTCCAGGGCAAACAGCATGTCATGAAATAATACGTTTTTCAATGCTTCAAAGCAGATCCGATAGACAGACAGATGAATGCAAGCAATAATTTTGAATTGCACCTACTAAATGACAACTTGCGTTATCAGTTCTATCGAGAGATAAAGACATTCATTGGAGGCAATGAAATCGAGAATAGAGGTATTATATGATACTTGCAACATTTCAGTGCTTCTAGTAATGAAAATGGTCAGCGAATTTGCACCTATATTTTATTCCATATTTAGGAGGAAATTTTCGCAGTTTTCTCTATGAAAAGAAAATGTGTTTTTCTCTTTCTGAGAAACATTATGGAAGCTAAATTGATGAACTAATTGCAATTTGCAAACTGTCATTTTATGCTCATATGGTATTCTTCAACTGAGTAGTATCAATTTAATTTTACATTACACATCTACAAGGAGCAAACAAATCACAGTGTCATAATGCAATCTATATATATAAAACATTAACGTTCGTATAACTGAAATCGCTCTTATTACTTATTAAGGAATGGCTGCAATGAAATGTAAACATATCTATGTATGAAAGCAAATTGCTTTATTCAGCGTTTTTACAGCTGCACTTTATTCAAGACGTAGCTAATTAAATAAAATTATTATATTATATATGCTTCTCGCTATATCCAACACTTCATTCAATCAGAAAATGTAAAAGAAATTCAGAAATAAACTTTGATCGGAAAATTTAATAATCGAGAATGAAAATAGGTTTAACTATTACCATGGATACTCACTATGATTTAACTACTGGAAATAGATGACTTCAACACTTTTAATTTCCCAAAAAGGTTTTTGTATTATCTTAAAACTCAAAATTATCTTTATAATGATACCGATTTTCTTTCTATAGAGTTTTTTTTCTTTAATTGTAATAAATTCTTCTAATTTATTTTACAATGTTATGATGCTTTTAATGTTAGGTTTGATTTGGTTTAATTTGGCTTGAAATAAGCTTTTTCAGAGTAACGCTCACTTCAATAGTTTTTTTGACGTTATGAAATTCAAACTCATCCATCAAAATATTCAATCGAGTGCTTTTGATGATAATTAAGATGAAAAATAACTTTTTTCATAATTTATTACGAAATAGGTTTTTCACTTCCGCTTATATTTCATAATATATACACTTTTAAATTGTGCCTACAATAATTTGTTACATAAGGATTCAGTTCAAGTCTTATTTTTGAGAAATATTAAAGAAAACTAAATTTTTAAAAATGAATTTGAACCAAATAAAAACCAAAAATTAATCAGCAATCTATGTGAGTAAGCAGTTCGCCAAAAGCGTCTATTATAAAATAATGCATAATTAGGGATTATACCCAAGCAAAATCATAGCCGCAAGAATTTATCCCATTCTTATTGGATCTTCCTATATGCGTATTTTCAAATGTATATTTAATTAGTTTTATTTCCAACGTGAAATTTTATCAAACAAATACAGAAAGCGTCAATGACAAACAGTGCGTCGATATTTTGCATAAGTACTGCATACGCTTTTAAACTCAAAATATAATTCCAAGGCTATTTCAAATATATTTCATGCCACTTTCATTGAAAGAGAAAGTATTTTTTTTTCTCAAACGCCGAATTTCAGATAATGCTCTAAATGTGCTTATCTATACGACTGAATTTCGAGGTCAACTGCTTTCTACCATCTCGCCATTATCACGGCATCTTCAAATAACATCATAAACTAATTGTCCTTTAACTTAGGCTGACCTTTCTGTATTTAAATGAAGTTACGAAATTGAAGAACATTGAACTTCCTGCTTATTTCGCCATTTTCATCCAGGACTATTTGCATGCAACAGTTAGTCGCAAATCAGATAAGGCAAATTTGATTCAGTGGATTAACTTCATTTACTTGACCTATTAATAAATAAAAAAATCGTCTTGTATAAGAAATATCATGAATAAGAAATGTTATGAAATGGTCATTAAATCAAAAATATTACAATGAATGATTTAAATAATTTGAATTATTTAAAAGATTCTTACTTAAAGACATTTTATCAGATTGAATTGAATTATTATCCTATCATTTTCGTATTAAAAGATGTAATATTTGATATTAAACATCTTATAATATTGCTGCGTGGCTTTTACCTAAATCATATAATTCTTATTTAATTTCTATGTATTTAATCTTTACCTTTTATTTCAATTTTCCAACATATTATAGGCATACATTTTAAAATATGTTGCATCCTCTTTATCCTAACTTAAATTTTGCTAGTAAAAGACAAACCCATCACAGAATTTCATGGGTTTTTAAATATTAAATTTGTATTTCAAAAGAAAATATGTGACATTTCTAGACTATTATAAATATATTTTTGAAAAGCAGCTTAAGTATAAGTTACTGCCTTTTGAAAGCGTTGATATTTGCCAACGAGCAAATGCAGTTGACATTTAAAAGTTCGGGAGATTCCAAAAGAACTTTGCTGCTTCATGTCATTATTAAATTAAATTAAGAAGATTTATATTTTTATAGATTATAAAGATAAACATATCCACAGTTCTTAAGTTTTATTGGAGCCATTTACTCATATAAAGAGAGATCATAGAAAATAGAAAAGAATATTTATTAAATATATTAATTTTAAATATTTAAATCGAGTAAAAAGGATTTGAATTAAAATATAAAGAAATGTCTCAAGCTGAAAAGTTATAGTAATAATCAATAATTATTACCAAAACTGTTGAATTATTGATTATTACCACAACTGTAATAATCAATATCATTAAAGAATCAACATTATTGATTATTAACAATAATAATTGTTTTTTACATCGCCCTTCCCCACATATTCATCTAATTAATATGCATAGTGGCGATATACTTTCGATTTGGCAAGAATGTTGGAATCAAGAAATCGAAAATAACTGCATTTTACTAATCCGACAATTGGAATGTTGCCTGTTGCTTTCGATGGACTGATGTAAAATTAACTAGACTACAAATTGGTCACACCCGCCTAACTCACGAACATCTTCTGTTTGTCCAGAGGTTACCGATGTACTCGTATTGCAGAGCTAACTTTACAGTTTTACATATTTTAATTGAATGTCCCAAATTTAATTTTTATCGCATGCATTTCTTTACTTCATCATCATTAGATTTGCTTGAACTTGTTGGAGAACAAACTCACCGAAATATTCTCAAATTTTTAAGAGCTATTAATTTTATCCGTTTTATATAAATATCACTGTTGTTTTTTTAAAAAAACTTTTTGTTTTTTTAAAGCCATAGACTTTTATCTTATTTAAAGCTTCGTATCTTTTTATAAATGCTTCTTTTAATAAAATGTTTTTATCAATCTTTTAGCCTGGTGGAAACATACTTTTATTTCTCATTTAATTGTGTGGTAATATATTCATACCATGTGTCTTGGCGCAGCATAGCCAACACTGGCTCCTGTGTCATAAAAATCCAAACCAACCAACCAAACAATAATTCAACTTTTTTGATTAATAAAATCTATTTCGATCGAAGAAAACACGAATGCAGTTTTTTAACACGCAATTTATTTTAAATCAATTAAATCAAATCAATTTATTTTAAATCAATTAAATCAAATCAATTTATTTTAAATCAATTAAATCAAATCAATTTATTTTAAATCAATTAAATCAACTCAAATTATTTTAAATCAAAGTTTACGCAAACAATTTTCTTATTAACTAGTTAAAACGGTGCACATGTTCACAACTTCTGATTTATCCGTTTCGGTTGTGCACTATCTGTGATGTTATAAATATTCTTTTTCATGTTTATTCACCTTCGAATCAGAAGAATTAAATTGGCCATTAAAATATATCGATAAAATTGATATAATTGCCAGAAAAATTATAGATTTATTGATATAAAAATATTTTTTTTTTCAATTTATTGAACAAAGCTCCTGATAATTAGTACAGTTTCAACCAGTGGAGTGTCGTAGAATGTATAATGCATAGCAAGCGAAAATTAGTTTTCCAAAAATTATTAAAAATTTGTCACATGAAAAAAATTATTCTTGAATTTTGTTTATAATTTAAAATGTAGAGTATAATGATATAGAAATTTGAGAAAAGTTTAAATTTAAACATTTAAAAATAGAAATAAGATAAAAATATTTCATTTATTTAAAAAAACGAAATATTCATTCAAAAAAATTCATTCTTTGTTTGTTTTCTCCCTGATATACATATTATTACAATTTATTCGATCCATGAACATAACATATTATTTTCACAAATTAAAATATGGATAAAACATAAATTTATCATACCGATTGATAGTCTGTTGATAGAAAAATAATAATTTTAAAAATATCTGATAATTTTTTTCTAAATTTATGAACTTTATTTGATTTTTTATATATTAAATTTGGTCGTTCCTTCATTTAAACAAGGAATTAATATTTAGATTATTAATAAAGTCAATAAACGCTATTTTTGTAATCGCATAACTAAATAAAAAAAAATTACTCAATTGATAACAAATTTTAACAAGCTTTATATGATGTGTAAAATTGGAAATGTGTAATTTAAATTTTTAAAAAAGTGGAGATTTACCTGTTGAAAAGAACCACTGAATTTATTTAATCAACTTTTTTAAAAATATTTCAAGAAAGCATTTCTACATGTGAGGAATTTCTTTAAATAAATAATATATCAAAATGTTCCTTTTTCTAGAAACTGGGAGAAAGGATGAAGAAAGAAAAGACTGTCGATAAAGTTGAAAATTCTTCTTTGGATTTACTGAGATATCCCCAACTCAGAAAGAAATTCATCATCATCACTTTCTGTTGGTAAGTTTCAAATGCAACAAGTTTGTTTCTAAAAGCGAAGATTAATTATTAACAATAAGCATTTTTACACATCAAATTCTTTGAAATATTATTACTAAATTTCAAAAGTTTTAACACTACAGTGTTAAAGAGGATTCAAAATCTAAACAGATGAACCTAAATGAGGAAGAAACTACAATATGGGAATTTTCGAAATACAATGACAACCGGTATCTTCATTTAGAAACCAATAATTACTTTTTATATACATATAATATATTACTGAAAATAGAGTTAAAAAGGCATAGTAAATTTTCACAGCTATTTTTTTTATTTAAAGAAAGTAACTTCATATTTTCAGAAATCACTTTCCTTTTTTATTATAAATAAGCAGTTTAGTTTAGTTATATTAACGTCCTTATTTAAAGCAATACTAATTTTAAACCGCGGTCAGATGACGAGAACAACACCTGGATAGCGCCTTCCTCTCCAAGCTTTCATATCATGACACACCAGCGGATGGACGTTTGCTCCCGACGGATTTGGAGTGCATCATGCCTGCTTACACGCTGGTTCTTCGGTGGATTTGGGTCTTGAACCTGAGACTTTCCGGTACCAGGCCACTGAAACTCTTTTATGAATTAGTAATCTCTTACACATCCTCGGTTGTTCGTTTCAAAACGTTGGCAAATGAATTTCAGTCCCAATCAACGTTGGCACAGAAACAATCACAATAGTTCAACAAATACTTTTTTCTAAAAAAATAAATCAACAAATTTGTAAATATAGAATTTTACTGTTTATTTAATCATAATTGAGCACGAAAAACTCCCTTTCGCAAATAAAAATGCTCAAGAGCAATTTCATATTTATTTGTGTTCTTTTTCGATCATTTTACAGACTATCTTTGCCTGTTGTGCCATCAAATTCTGTGGATAATAAATAGTTAATTGTATTCTCAGCATGAGAGAAAAAACATGACATTAAACCAAGGAAAAACTTTTAAATTCTAAACAGATGTTGACATACTTCGATCAATCTCTCACTATTTTTAAGTAAAACATTAAGATTCTGTTTTGGAATTATTTTGAATATGGACTTCGTTCTTTCGAACAGTGCTCAGAAGAAGGGGCGAAATCTGAACTAGCATCGTCCTTTAATCCTAAAACCAATCATCAGGAATATATCTGACCCCGATGAGCTTAATACTTATTATTTCGGGGAAATTTGAGATTCAAACTCAGTCGATCAGGTCCTACAGTACAAATTCTTCCAGCAGCTACTGCTGTCTTCATTCAGTGTCGATAAAGAAAAGTTAGAGAATTAAAAAATAAAAAAAGGATATAGCAAAAAATAACAAAAATAAATTCCGTCAAATAAATTACCTTTTTAAAAATTATTCAGCTTTATTTACTTTGATTTCTACGAATTCTTCTAATGATATTTGGAGAAAGATCATTAGTTTTAAAAAAATATATTAATAATTTTAATATAATGAAATATATGGATAATTAATAAATAATAGTATAGATAAATAGTGAAAAAACATTAAGTATATGATATTAAATTACTTAACGTACCAAATTTAAATAAGGAACTGTAAGATGCGTGATAAAGTTTGTTTTTATGTAAAATTTCACATGTAATTATATAATTAGTCATTATAATCTGAACGCAGTGATATTTTGAATACATTCAAAAATTTCTCAAGCAAAAAAAATTGGGTCCTACAGTACGATTAGGTCCTACAGTACAGTTCTTTTTTGTGGAAGTTAAGATATTAAGGTTCAGCCTTTTGTTTGAAGTGTCACATTTTTTAAATCCAACAAAATGTATCCATATTATTTATTATTCCTATCCTTTTATCACTATAAGTACGAGAAACATTTGCGTATAAAAGGATTTATTTATCGAAAAATTGATTCCTATAATATTTTTTTATATATATTAGTATCATGAGGAGGAATCCTTAAATATTAACAGCTTAAAACAGCTATTTGAAGAATCTTATACCAAGTGCTTCTATGTCTTTTATCATTACATGAAACAATTACATGTAAAAAGATTTATTTATTGAAAAATTGACTCCTTTAGTAAATTCTTTACATATATTATCATCACGATCTGGAATCTTTAGGTATTAATAGCTTAAGAAGCTATTTGGAGAATCCTCTACCAAATATTTTTATGTGCCAAATGATTGTTTTTTTCTTTATACTTCAGGATGGCGAACATCATGTCGTATTACGGACTTCAGCTAAATATCTCTAATTTGGCTGGAAATGAATTCATTAATTTCTTTCTCCTGGGTATTGCGGAAGTTCCTGGTTATTTGAGCAGTTGGTTCTTCATGGAACGTTTTGGCCGACGCTGGTGTTCCGTGGCAGGCTTCTTGCTTACCGGAGTTGTATGCATGATGTCAGCTATTGGTAAAATATCATTTTTTGTTTGCTTGTTTTAAAATTAAGCAAAGCATTTTTATATGCGATGTCCCTAAATTCCTACACACTTTGAATAACTATTACATTAATTTTTAATAACATTAATTAAAATTGTAGAATTGTTATTCTTTTACAGAATTTTATCACTGATGAAAATAATCAATGTTATCTTGAAAGCAATGTTGATAATGCAGATGTAATTTCATATGTCACAGAACAAAACCTTTGCATTTAATAGCATTTTTCTTTTATGGTTGCTCTCAATTCTCCCATGAAATACAGTCTGTCCAAAAAAATAAATCTCATCTTTTCGACGATACACAGTCTGTCAAAAAAAAAAAAAAATCAACTGTCATTCCTATAATTTTTTATCTGTCAAAAATGAAATCTGTCGTCGGTTATACATAATTTGTCAAAAAATGAGATCCCGACACGTCGATTGTACAGAGTCTGCTCAAAAAGATACTATCACTAAAGACATACTCTAAAGTAGAAAAAAGAACCGTTTAATAAAACTTTTATCCTTCAAAATATTTCCCTTCTCTACTAATACACCCTTTAACATGTATTCATATCTGCAATTGTTCCTGGAAATCGTTTTTTGCTACCAAATGTAAGATTTGTAGCAAAAATTTCTTCTTTCGCGGGTATTATTTCAAACAAACAACTCCTTCTGATGGATTTCAACTTTGAGAACAAAAGAAATTCCGCAAAGTCAAATATGAAGAATTACGTTCTCTAACGACACGTTCTAGAATGTTTGGAAATGATGAAGCAATGTCTGGCTAGCTGCGACATGATTCATGTTTTATTAATGAGTGAAGTAACAAGGCCTAGATTTTGTTCCATTGCGATATGTCTACAGATTATCAGCCAAAATTCTAAGAATGTGTTTCTTCTAGTGTTTCTCTATTTCAGAGATGGTTAATTGTGGCTAGTACAAATAAAATTATGTATTTGTTCAACATAATGTGGAAAGACGTACAGTTCTTGGATAGTCTTTGATATTTCTGGTAGATTTGTATATTCGGTATCAATCACGACATTGGAATCGAATAAAACAATTATCTCTAGAAAATTTTTGAAATATCTAACACGTTTCAGCAAAATTTTGTCAAATTTACATATTTTTTTTATTTTATTTGCATATTTGTTTACATTTTGTTTTTCACACGTGTTTGCTTTGCCTTTCCAGCTTTAAAACAAAAAAAAAAAAAACCGTCAGTTACAGAAAGATATAATTAATAAAAGATCCGTCCAGTGACAATGTGATTTAGCGTTCTTGAAACGTAGTTAAGGTTCGCTTTAAAAGCTGATGCTAATCAAATTCAGTACAAAGAGATTTACGTTAACGCTCAAATTCAAAATTCGACTTCTTTTAGGACAGATTTCGAGTGATGATCCTTATGTTTCTATTAAAAGAATTGTCCATTCTTTAGAAAATTTTCCTCAAAAGAAATTAATCTGATGATCATGGGGTAAATTAATGGTAACCTTATTATATCTTTATTAGAATTCTTTTAATTTATATTCTTATGTCGTAATGATAATCAATTCCATGTAATGATAATCAATAGTTTGGATTGTGAAAATTTATTGCATATTTTTGTGTGATAGTTAACCAAGGTGAAGAGATGAAATAAACTTAAACAAAATCGAATAAAAGCAATTTCTTAATAAGTATAAAGGCAATTAAAAATTTCTTAAGATCAGAATTTTCCTTTCATACAGTTTTAATTCTCTGTGTATTCATTTCAATGTATAAAAGTAAAGAAATATTTCAGTTATATATAGTGTTAAATAAATAATTTCTCAATTGGCTTGTAGCCTTAATAACAGAAATCGATTTTTTTTAAATATTTGATTAAACTCGGGGCAATTCTATTTGCCTTGTTGTAAAATAAAGAAAAGTTAGTCAAACTTCTATTCTTTACAGGAATGCCAATTCTTCACTCAATTTCATCGGATCATACCTTTGCAAAAATAATATTTAATGCTACAATTTAAAATGTAATAGGAGTTCTCAAAAGAAATGAATTGATGAAATAATTTTTTACAAAAAATATCATTCATAATTTAATACAGCTAATATGCAGACACTTTTAGCGTACTCTTGCATATATTTTAAATATTTAAGAATAATTATGTTTAAATGGAACAAAAAATAAGTAAGCATATTTAAACATGTTTTATATTATAAATGTTAATGACATTACACATCATTAATATACATTAAAAACTTCTTAGACCATTTTTCAATGTTTAAAGCAAACATTCCAGCAATTTTAATATTGCATGCTGTTTATAACAATATATTATAAAAACAAAAAGAAAGATAAATAAAGTTGTTGGATTGTTGAACTTTCTTAAGAATCATTTCATTCTGCCAAACTTGTTTTCAGTGATTTTGAAAATAAAATTTAAAATTTCTAAATAACCTAACATCCAAAATTTCTAAGATTTGAGACCTAAAATAAGTCACGTAATTCTACTGGTTTTATCATCAACATAGTCTTATAATCCAATTTCTAAAAATGATGTCGAAAAATTCATGAATTGATGATGATGGTAATGATCATGATGCCTAAAAATCCAACTATTTAATTTTATTTCAAAAATAGGATGGCTGACAAACAATTTTCATTCGTTTATTTCATTTAAAATTTAACATTTATTTAATTAATTAATTATTCAATTATTCGCTCCTTTTTTATCGCTTATGGCTTATTTCTTTTCCAGAATTCCCTCACAATGACATCATCTGCTCCATGCTCGGAAAATACTTTGCAGCTCTGACATTTATGGCCACTTACCAGCAGAGTTCCGAATTGTATCCTACTGTGGTAAGGTCTCTTGGAATGGGCATGAGTAGCACAGTGGCCATGTTAGTCACTCTCATAGTTCCATACATAGTCTATCTTGTAAGTATTTAAAGCATATTTATATAACATGTTCATAAGAGTTATATTCAATAAAGTAAAAATTCTTCAGTAAAGTACCATAAATTTACAGATTCAGACAGCAGTACAGAAAGTAAGCAATTGCACAAACCAATACATTTAAACATTGCAGAGGTACGAGACTCTTTATAACTTCATTATGAAATAGATGAAAATAATAAACGAGTTTGAGGAACAGTTATTTAATTATTTTCTAAGTTTCACATTTCACAAGACAAGACAAAACAAACACGAACACGGACATACCAACACACACTTCAAATAAAATTTAATAATGACTCCCAAGGAAGATCATGGGAAATATACCTTGATGTTAATAAGATAACACCCTCTGTTGTATCAAAAAAGAAGGTAGTTGAGTTATGTAACAGCTACAATATTAAATAAGCAGGCGAACAAATTGATAAAGAATTGTAAATCCAAATAATCATTAATTGTAACGGTGTACGAAACGATAACATTGGCTTCATTATGCAGTTTTTAATAGCAATATCTAGTAAGTTAATAAAGTAGTAAATATTGGATAATAAAATCATAAGGTATGTCATTTTTAATTTTGAATCGACCTCCTCAATATAATTAAATTATAGATGGCATAAATTAAAGTTTGGATAACTATTCTGTCTTTACTTTGTCATGCAGCTTTTGGTGAAGTGATTTCATTCAATTTTCGAAAAAGAAATGTTCTCAAAACAGGTATAAATGGAACAATAAAGATTCTTTTCTACTCTATATTGCATATTTTGTTGTATTTCGAATTTTTTTTAAAAGTCTAACAATTACATTGTTCTGATATCATCAGAAATAGGTAGAGATAAAATATATCTGAAAAATATAGTTTTATAAGCGGAAATAATTAGACAAATTAGAAGTTTATAATAATAAGAATCATTATTAGAAATTATATTCCGTTTTTCCTCTTTCTATAGAAAGTACAATAAAAAAAATTGAGTTCTTACAAAACTCATTCAAAATTATTTGATTTTTTTTAAAAAACAAAATTGTGTTCTGGTCGAATAGAGGCAGAAATTTAAGATTTTGTCATTTCATCGTGCAGATGGGCGAAAAAGATTCGTCAGGGTAAAACATCTTAGCGCAGAAATTGCGAGAAAAAAATAGAATCGATTCAGATGTTGTCAACGGTTCAAATTCTTTAGATTCATATCGTAATGCCTCTTTTGTAATTTAAAAACAAAACTTAAATTGAATCAAAATTAAATAGAGCTATGTTAGGCTGTTTTGTCCTATCATATAGCATGAATCTCTATTAAATAAAGTTTTTTTATCACGATTTATTTACTTTGTATTAAGGAAGGGAGAAAGTTAATAGAAAGTATTTTTAGTGGTAATAATACCTTTTTTCCATATATTTTTGAAACGAACTATTCGTCTGGAAATACTACTTATATTTAGTATACATTTTTAAAAATCAGTATATTTTTATTATAAATATACCAAAGAACGATTTAAAAAATCCTATTTATATTAAAGTAAATTGATTCGTATACGAATTTCTAATAATAATACTTCTTCTTCCTGGTTTTTTTAAAATGACATTTTAAATATAAAATTTATAGTCATTTATTTTTTATTGTTTTAACAGAAAGTAGATAAGAAATAATTTAGAATTTGTAAAGAAATTTGCCCTATATTTTTCCTTAAACAGTAAAGAAATAGATTAATTATTTCAAAACTTAAGTATTATTAATACTGAAATTAGTCTCTTATTATATATGTTACGGCCAAAGCCCGAAATCGGCCAGATCGCGAATTGGCCGGCCAATTCGCGATCTGGCCAACGTTGCTGTAAACTTACCGGCCAATGTCCGATCTTTTCTTGATTTCGGGCTTTGGCCGGCCAATTCGCGAAATGGCTGGGGACGATCGGCCAAAGTAGAAAGAAAGGAATCAAGAGCACATTGTTTTACACCCTGTTAAAAATGAAGTATTTAAAAATGAGTACTTCTGTGTACTGTTTTTTTTAAGTGCAACTGTTTCAGAAACGAGTTCAAATATAAGTGACACGTCTGAGTTAAAAATAATCTTGTAATATATAAAAATATGATCTCGTGTTATTCTGTTCTCATATTAAAGCCATAATAGAAATTATTCAGTGAACGTGTATACTTTAACAACGTGATAGCGTAAAGATTAGATTTGCGCCCTTCAAAATAAAATAATTATATCTTGAGCAAAGGCGTTGCGTATCATGTATGAATACAAAGGCAAATTGAGTATTCAGTTTTCAATTACCTTTAGGGTGATCCTTAGTCTTTTTCTGCTCCATGGACCTAATGTTAAAGATCCCAGATCACATTGTCTCTCGAAATGTCGCTTCAAAAAATATGAAATTTTTTGCAAAGGCAAATAACAAAAATAAGGGCTAATTAAAACAAATATGAAGGACATATAGTTTTGTTATTAATATCAGTTAAAGACATTTTTTTGTTGGCGCCATCTGTCGAATTTCTCCTACATGTCCTTATTTATATTTTATACATGAATGTCATATTTATTTACCACTAGTCGCCTTTGGCGACCATGCGGTTCACCAGTATTAATGATCCCTAAAATTTTCAATTAATGTAAATTGCTCTCTTAGTAGCTATTTCTGCAAAATATTTTTGAGCTTCATATTTTGGTAGTTATATGATTCAGTCGTACTTTTATGTAGGCCTTAAACAGTTCTGTTTCATTGTACTATTTTCCCTAATGTTCTGTCAGTATCCATAAAATTTCTACTTTAAACTAAAGTGGAAATGTTAAACTGCAATCAATATAAAAGCTTTTTATATTAAAGCTAACCATGTCTTTTTTTTTAATATGAAAACTGAAATTTGAGTCGTTCAGCAGTGAAATCTGACCGATTTATGAAGTTTTTATGCATCATTTTTATAATCACAGGCCAATCACTGTCTAGAAACCCTGCAGAGGATTAGCGTATCTTCATTAAGACAGTCGGTGAAGTGGTCTAAAATCGCCAGTTTTTATTTATAGAAGTGTGATATTGAAATTTCATTAATCAGTCAGTTTTAGTAATTGATTTAGTTGGTTGGAGTTCAACAATTTTTATTAAAAATATTGGTGTCTCAAGAATATTTTGTTAAATATGATTCAAAGGATAGAGGACCTATGTAAAAATTTAAAATTCCTGATTCATCGGAGCATTTATTGACTAAAGTTATATTAAATATAATTATTTAGTTAATTTAGACCATTTTGTTAGCAAATGTATGCCCCAAATTAGCTGATGGTAGCTGATTAGAATGATTATCCTAAGTATATTAAACTATGTTTGCCTTAAATTAAATTGTTTTATTGAATAAATAATATAGGTATTGTCAAAGTTCATAGAAAACTTTTTCTCCTTTTACTTTTCAGAAAATATCTTATTTCATTTTTTTTTTTTCATTTTATACAGACACCTGCAGAAAATTACAATTTTGTTTATTAAATTTGCAATAATAGTTGATTTATTTTTTAATTTAAACTTCTATCAATGTGTGGCAACACGTTGATAAAAGATATATATTTTTTAATTTGACGTGCTCATGCAGATTAAATTTTAGCATAATTTAATCTAAGCATAATTTATAAATTAAATGTTAAGCTTTAGTTAGAAAAAGCTTTAATTTGATGCAAAAATCCATTTTGTGCTGTAATATTTTCTGGTTATAGCGATAAAACGCCGAAATTACGCTTAATTTTTAATTAAAATTCCAATTAAAAATTTAAAAAAATCGCTCCAGGGTGCACATTTCCGAACCCCAAGGTATATATATGCCGAATTTGATAACTGTTTGTCAAACGGTTTGGACTGTAGAGCGCCAACACACACACACACACACACAAACATACATTGAGCTTCATTTATAAGTATAGATTATCACATCGGGCTTTGGCCAAGGATGCCCGGCCACTTCGCGAAATGGCCAGCCAAAGTAGAAAATACAACATTAATTGCAAGTATTTCGGACTTTGGCCAAACCACTTGGCCAGTTCGCGAATTGGCCGGCCAATTCGCGAACTGGCCGTATTTCGGGCTTTGGCCGTAACATATATAATTTATATATTTTGTTTCAGATAACACTCTATAATGGAACGACTAATGAAGGAGAATAGGATTTTTCCAATATAGTAAACAATGCATTCATCA
The DNA here is from genome assembly GCF_947563725.1 of Argiope bruennichi. Classification (NCBI taxonomy): domain Eukaryota; kingdom Metazoa; phylum Arthropoda; class Arachnida; order Araneae; family Araneidae; genus Argiope; species Argiope bruennichi. Next base: position 85,802,732 of record NC_079152.1, read on the forward strand.
AAAGCTTTAAAAGCAATAATGAGTAGATTTACTAAACATCGATTAGATGAGTTTACATTCTGGAACACAGTTAAATAACAGTGATAAAGTATTTTGTTTTCAGATTGCCTGTAAAAATGTTTTACCTTTATACATTTATAAAAAAAATCATTGTCATTATTTTAATGATTATTTGGCTTTACAATTCGTACGGATTAAGAATTCGACTGTCACTTAAAATGTCACCAGAACAATTGCACGGAAGTGTTAGATTCAGGTTTCGACAGAGAGTGACATTTCTGTAATTATGCGGAAGTACGAGTTTTGTAAGTTACGTTATTGTCATATAATTAAAGATAAAGATAATATAATAAAATAGTATTATCAGGAAAGGACTCATTACATGTCCACTCATTAAGAATGAATGCTGGTTTGTATCGTTTTTCTTGTAGGTGATATATTTACTATATCAGTAAAAAAAATTGGAATTTATAAGCTGGTATAGGATTTATACTGCTAAATTGTTAGGATTTAATTCCTCCATGGCCATAATAATTATGATAATAAAATTAACTTTTCGTTTAGAAACTAAAAAAAAAAAATAATCATGATCATATCTTTAGAACGTTACCTGAAGTCGTTCCCATCCTCCAATTTGCATGCCAACCACATTAACCACACCAACCACATTAAACTATTAAAAGATTTAATATATTTACTAAGTCCGTATACACGATAGATCAGTTGTAGAATTATATTTCGAATGTACCACACATTGATCGCTAAACCGAAATTCTGCCACAGGTTCTTTGTGGTCCATAGTTCCCCAATTCTCTTTGGAACTGATCGGACTGCTTTTTAATAACTTAGCAGATAGTTTTATTTCTCTACTTTATTTATTTCTCTATATGTGATGGTTAAATTTATTATCGACTAATCGCTTTTCTCCAGTTAATGTGATGGGAATATTGGTTAAAATTATTTTCAGTTAAATCCTTTAAATATAATTTTATGACTGTGACTCCATCAAATTGTCAAATATTAAAGCCATGTTATTTTGATTTTCCTACATAACCTCTATTCATTGAATACATGAACTTTTCAAATGGAGAACAATCCTATAACATCGTGGCTGTATTAAAAACTTAAATGTCCAGCTCATCATCATATAACTTTCGCAATATTATAATTTTACTTTTTTGTTCATTTTAGAAACTACATAGATAATTAAAAAAATCCTTTTTCTTTAGCTTTCAACAATGGAAAAGAAATCATGCTATTAAATATTTGATGAAAAAATGAAAACGGTTTAAATTTCAGAGCAGGAGTGTAATCTATTCTTAGAAATTAAGCAAAAAATATTTTTTTAAATTACCAAATTTAGAAAATCAACTAACAACTATCAAAGTAATACCCATAAAAAGACACTTTTTTTAAATTTTAGGATATTGTAAAAATCTTTTTTTTTTGTTGTAATATTTTCCCGATAGTAGGAATGTCAAAATTTTCAATTAATTAAAATTTCAAAAAAAATATATCCGAGGTTAACATTTTTCCCCTCTAAAGACCAAGCTTGATAGCCGGCTGGCCTGCAGAACTTCAATACATATGTATTTATTCATCTTTCATTGGAATTGCTGGAAGATATGAATCGATTAAGCATATTCCGATCGAAAGGTATTACAGATTTTCTATTCCAATAACCTGCAAAAGGAGGCAGGGAAATGGGGGGGAGGCATTTTCCTATTGCTTTTGGAATAGGAAAATGCTTTCCCTCCACTTCAGTGTTTTAGAATTCCCAACCCCCACATAAAAGTAGCGTTTTAGAATGATATTTAGAGATTTCATTCCCTTAATCTTAAGATGTAAAAACTATTTTTAAATATTTTTTCATTGCCTGTTCTTAATATCTTTCTTTAATTTTTTTTTCAACAGAGTATTTATGGCAAGGCCATCCCTTTCATCATCATCGGCATGTCAGGTATCGTCGCAGGAATCATGGCTGCATTCTTACCAGAAACTCTTAATGAGAACCTGCCTCAAAGTATCAACGATGCGGAGAAGTTTGGATTGAATCAGAAGTTTTTCTCTTGGAACAGGTAAATACCACATTTCTTTAACTAAGATACCCGAAGGTAAAGCAGTACTCTACTTTAAATTTGTATTTTAATGTTTCAGAAAAGTCGTAAAAAATTAAAAAAGGCATGGCTGTTATCTAACCTCTAAAAGTTCTATCTCTCTCTATATATTATCTATCTGTCTCTCTCTATATATATATCTACCAATTTGCCCATTTGAGAGGATTGTCATGGAGTGCTTGAACTCTAGATTCTTAACCTTCGGACATAATAGGTGAATAAATGGCATGTAATGGTATACAATGAGATTATTTAATAACTGTTTGTGCAAGAAAAATTGTGGATTTGCTTTAAAAAATAACACAAGAGAGAGAAAAAAATAACGAAAAAGATTTCACACTAATAAATTTTGGCAAAATCGGTCCAGAGTCCAGTCGATGGCAAAGCTAAGGTGATATCCTAGACATGTAGGAAATGACGAGGTCGCTTAGCATTATTTGGAAATGTTAGATAGTATACTTTAATTTTTTAAAGCATTATTATCGCTGTTGTCGATTTTTTTTTTTCAAACAAGCGCTTTGAGTGTTTCTTATTGAAGTCTTGCAAAGTTGAGGCATTCAGATCTTTTTGTATATCTTTATTCCTGACAAATTACGGCATGTTGCTGATTTGCCTAACCGTCTCTCTATCTGTTCTATCTATCTAATTTATCCATTTGTTTATTCTATCTATCTAATCTATTTATCTATTTATTCTACCTATCTATCGATTTATTCTATCTATCTATATCTATCTATCTATTTATTATATCTGTTTCATTTATCTAATCTATTTATCTATTTATTCTACCTATCTATCGATTTATTCTATCTATCTATATCTATCTATCTATTTATTATATCTGTTTCATTTATCTAATCTATTTATCTATTTATTATATCTGTTTCATTTATCTAATCTATTTATCTATTTATTCTACCTATCTATCGATTTATTCTATCTATCTATATCTATCTATCTATTTATTCTATCTGTTTCATTTATCTAATCTATTTATCTATCTATCGATTTATTCTATCTATCTATATCTAACTATCTATTTATTCTATCTATTTCATTTATCTAATCTATTTATCTATCTTATCTATCTATCTCTATTCATTCTGTTATCTTTACCTATGGCATATCTAAACTCTTAAAGTTTTTAAATGAATTTGTTTCACTTTGAAATTTAAAATCTGCTGAAGAAATTTGTCTCTCTTTTTTTTTTGAAGGTATTATGCTTGTTGAATGTTCAGTCACTTTTCTATTTTCTTCAACAAATCTTGCTGAATTTTATTTCAGTTGAATAAGAAAAAACAATGGCAAAAAGACAAAATTTTGTTATCCTATTAAAAAAGTTTTATATAGGAAAATATGAAATAATTGGAATGCAAATGAAAAGAATTTAAAAGAAATAAAATGCTAAATTAAATTAAAAAAATGAAATATGAATTATATAAATTAAATTATGAAAAATTAAATTGTAAATAAGTTTGAATCCAAATAAAAAAAATACGAGATAGTACATAATAAGTATTTTAAAAAGTTTGAATTTTCAAGGAATAACAGAATGTATATATACGAAAATAAGTGACTTTATTTCATTTAAGCTAGATTTATAAAACAGTTTGTGGATCATAACGAGTCATCCATGTTTTGTGAAAATTCGTCATATATTATTGAAAAGCTTTAAAAGTGCTATCAGATTCAATAATACATTTCATTTAGGCGGCAAGAAGAAAAGGTAAACTAAAAAGATAAAAATAACAAAGACTGCTTGGGAAAAAGACAAATATATACTCTTTATATAGGAAAGTAAGATCTGTCACGAATCCAAACTTGTTTTACATTTAATCCATTGATGTCAAATATCTGAAAGAACACTTGATAAGAAAGTTTTTTGATGAGTCCAGGCCCAATTTTTTCCCTAGTCATATGAATATGAGTTACAATTAACGAGATAATTCTCTAAATATATGCTATGGCTATGGTGAAGGTGATGCTATGGCTGTGGCAATATACGCTATAGCTCCAAGCTATGGTGAAGTTTTAAAACGGTACATACGTCAAGCAAATCATATCGATGAAAAAAAATCTAGATTTCGGTAACAAATAAATTATTCCAGTCATTTTGTTTTACACCTCTAAGCAGAAATATAAAACCGAATTGGAATTTTAAGTACATGTGTTTGCAACTGCGCATCCTTAGTAAATATTCCATTATCAGTAGAAATGTCAGTTCCTCAAAACAATTTAGAACGAATGCTAGGAATATTAAGAAAATGAATTTTCTGCATCATCAATTGCAGTCCCTTTCATGTAATTTAATATCTTCCTTTTCACTCTCCAAAGCAATATTTTCTAACACTTATTAAATACCGAATACCTTAGAAGTAAGAAAACAGTAAGCCATGATAATTATTACCTTTTCTTATTCGATTACGATAGTTTTTTGGTATGTAGATAATATCAACTTTTTTATAAGCGGTTTAACAATTTTTGTTAAGATCAAATAATTGATTAACGTTTAATGCTTTCTTTGAACGAAATAATATATCCAACTGTCTTAAAAAATTTATCTTATCATTATTATCTACATAGTTCAACGTTTTCAGGAATGACGGAGCAATTTAGGCAACATTCACCCAATTTTAAAGATTTTTGCTGCTCTATTATTTCGAAAGTGAAAGAACTGATGAAATAATAATAATTTATTATTATTATATCTCAATGTATTGTTATGTTTTTTATCTAGAAACTGCTCAATTCGAAACATAATTATTTAAAATTGTATGACAAATTGTAAATTTACATGGTCAAAGTTTAGATTGCATTCCAAATATCTATTTACGTTAAAAATTGTAGTTAAATTTTGGAATTATTATTATCATCAGATTGAAAACGATAGTATAACATTTTGTTGGAATGGATAAGTTGATTTATGACTTAACAAATTATCAAATTTATAAAGACTTTTATTCATTCTCTGTGATAATATAAGGAAATCACCAACGAAAGTTTAATTCAAAGCATTCGAATTCTGAATAATATTTAGTAAGAATATATTAGTGAAGACTATTAGAGTTAATTAACAAGAATTTATTAAATTCATCACTAAAAATTAGATTAATGTATTACATTTTAACGAGACAAAATTGGAAATTTTTTAATTAAACGAGATTTTATGCTGCTTAATAGAGAAATGCCTAAGTTGTTCTAATCAGCAACATGTTCTTTTTACTGTTAAATTCGGCATTGAAGTAGAGAAAAAATTCCCCTTTGTATCAAAATTAAAATACTATACATTAAATTTCCAAAAATTAATTAATGATTAATTAAATTAATCATTAATTAACTATTTATATATGATGATTAAATTAATCATTCCAATAATTATTGATATGGGATGATTGCTTTATGGAAAATAAATAAAATATTAAACGTACTGCAACATATACAAAATTATAGAATATACGGTTCGCATAAAAAATAAGTCTCTTTGTAATACGAATTCTAAAATGTTGCCTTTTGGCGTTAAAAGGGGTAAGTGTATTGCTTTAGACTAGCTTCAGTATTGGTATGATTCCATTACGAACTAATGGTGTCTTCAATATAATGAAAATATGCCAAAATGTACTGAAACCTTAGGAAAAATTTAAAATATTTTTTTTTCCAATTTTTGAACGGTATTTTTTATCTATGCTTGCATTAGAGTAATGCTTATAGTTTCCTATTCCCCTTCAAAATGAATAGAAAAAACAAATAAATTTTTTTTCACCTTATCAGCGTAAATACTTTTTATTACTTTATTTTTATGAAAGATCTAATGTGTTGTATAATACTACAAAACTTGATGAACTGTAGCTTACTGTTTTAAAATATTAAAATACTGTGAATTATAAGACTTTGTTATATTGTTTAATACTGAATGCCAATACTGTGAAACAAAGTTTCTAAAATGATACAATTTAGTTCCAAACATATTGCTAAAGTATTCTAAAATTAAATTAAAATTAAAATTATGGTAAAATTATTATTTTTACTTCCTTGCAACATTTTTAATCAATATTGTTATCGTTACCTTATAAATTCTCTTACTATCCGAAATATAAAGTCTTTTGAAAAACGAATCCGGTATCTCTTAGCTATCTATTATGCATCTTGTTTATTGGATTAGCTAGACCTTGAAGAGTTTTGGTAAATTATAGCAAAGGAGGCTCTGTTTAGAGTTTGGTACGATGAGAACTGCCCTATACTTTCACATCTAATTTTAAATATTCTTCTTAATTATTTTTTTTAAAATTTTGTACCATGAATATATTTTGAGATCAAAGACATTTTCAATTGCAAATATGATTTGCCTTAAAAATAAATTATGGAAATTAAGTTCAAAAGTTATTGTTTTTAAAATTCTGTGACATTAAAATAGTTATTATTTTTTCCGCATCCACTTAAAAATTTTTCGAATTTGATTTTGTTTATGAACATTAAAATCTCTTTATTATTAAAAAAAAGATAAAATAGAAAAAGATGAAATAGAAAGGTAAAACAAAAGATGCCATATATAATAAAAGTGGAAACAGATAATTTTTCTAAATCAAATTTTTTTATAACTACATTTTAATTTTATCATGATTTTATTTAATTTTTTTAATTTTTAATAATTTTTTTAAATTTTATAAAGAATTTTATTTTACTTTAAATAAATTAATACATGGCAATATTAGATATTTTGCTAAAAATCGAATAATTTTAAAGTTTGGATATAACAGAGAATAAAAACCAGAATATTAACAACTATTAGCATGAATTGCCAATCAATACTATTGTGATATTTTCACAATATTGCTAATAACAAAGTGAGAGTATTGCGCAATATCTTTATTGCGCAATTGCGAGAGTATTGCGCAAGGAAGTACAATCAGGTTGACAGGTCACTTCAGATAAAACACATAAAACGAATAAATTGTACTGTTTTCACATAGTTGAATGCAGAAATTAAAATGTTATCATAACAACATTAAAGATCACTTACTGTTAAACAAAAATACTTTTTTTGCAATGTTATTCAAATGAATATAAAATTTGAAATATTTTTGCATAATATTGTATATTATTAGACTTATTATTAGAAATTAATCCAGTGATTTTTTTTAATGAAATATCAAATAAAATGAATCATCAAACTTTGTGCCAAAATTTTACTTTATAATAATTTTTAAAAATTCGATTAGTCTTTAATTCAAATATTGATGAAACAGCATTCATTATTATTTTGTTAATACAATATTATCAATATTTGCTCAAAATATTTCATTATTTTAAGTAATTGGGAAAGAAAGATGGTGATAAAGACTTTAAGTTCAGCAATGCTTTTGCACTTTTTTGAAGTGTCTACTCATTTTCAAATCTGCAATGAAAAATGTCCTAAATTTTATTTTATTTTGTTTTAGACGAAAACATTCTATTAGTCGAGAAAGAGCTGCTTCGATTGGATTTAAAGTCAAACCTGATGGCACAGGGGATGGCGATAATGAATCAAAAGTCTATAGATCCTCGCAAATTCTACAAAATGTCGAATTTGTTCCAGGATCGGAGACCACATGCGTTTCCGTCGATTCAGTGAACATTCTGAATGGTGGATCCCACAATATGAGAAAAAGAAATTCAGCTGACAGTTCCACTAAAGAATCCTATGGAATCGGCACTGTTCCTAATGGGTTGTCCAGGGATTCAGACAAGCAAAACAAAGATTCTACAATGCCAAGTGCCCAAGAGCTGAGGCAAAATGCTAATGACAGTAAGAGTAATAAAGTAGAAGAATCGTCAACAAGCGTAGCAAACGAGGAAGGGTTTCAGAATAAAGCTCCAGATCAATCTGGACAGGACTCCAACGAGAAATTTTCATATGTAAATATGGTATTTGATAACAATGATGCCGTTGGTACCAAAAATGATGATGTAGTAATCAGAGATGGAAAGAGTGGAAGCGTTCATTCTGAATATGATAATACCTCTAAGATTGATGTGTAGAAATCAAGTATTTAATCCTTCCATACAATAAAACTGAAGAAAGCAGTGCACATATTTTAGCTTAGGATGGATTTAGAAAGTATGAATATCTGAAAATAATCTCAGTTTTTAGTGGGTGATAATTAAAAGAGATTAAGCTGTGTTTCAGAATAAATTAGAAAGGTATATTTGAGGATAGATTTCTAAGTAATGATACACGGAAGGATTGAATGTTGATTAAGTAAAAGTAGTTGGGAAAGGGTGATGGATTAGATCCATAACGGATTGTATTCAGTTGTATTCAAATATAAAACCAAAGCCTGCTAATTTTGAAAAATGTTTCATTTTTAAAAAGAGATTTATTTTTAATGTATAGTTTGTTATTTTTGTTGTGTTCGTATGCTATGTTTAAACTGTCATTTTGCATTTCATTCAGTTTTAATGAGATTAATCAATAAAAATTAATACTTGAAAATCCCTTTTATTAATACCAAATATAATCACTTTTGTCCGCACAATTCAAAACCAGTTTTGGAAACTCTAATGCTCATTTGGATTTGTAAGATTGCTGGATAATGAATTGCTGTTAAATCATAGGACGGAAAAAAATGTAACTATTTAATATTATTATTATTTTCGTTTGAATACCTTCTGAAATGTCATTTTGTTTCAATGAAGAATCTTTATAAATTCTGAATGTTCTTTGAATCATTAAATCTGCGATCTCATTTCATATTTAGGAAGTAACGCATTTTTACTTACCTGTATGTTGCGAATATTTCCTTGTATATTATGAAATAAATATTAGTTATAAATTGCATACTTTATCTTAACAGCATTTCCATGGAATATATCTTTATGATCAGAAACGAGCTTTATATTTGTCTATATTTTTGTTTATTTCATTGCATATATTTTCGTAAAACAGTTTAAGAAACTGAATTCTTGACTGTCGAATTTTATTCATTAATATGAAGCATTTCAATTATCAATTCTGATTACACATCTCTTAGATATTTATTCTTAATCTCTAATAAAATTTGTATTCATATTTTATAAAGAATTTTAACTTTGCTTCGTGTATATACAAAGATAATTAATGTAATTTGAATGCATATAATAATTATTCTTTATATTATTTTAATATTTGAAAACAAATTTGCTAAAAAAATACTAAAATTTGACTATACGGCTTTGTATGAAAAAAATATATGCTTTTGTTTGAAAGCTGTATTCTTTTAATTTAAGAAATATAATTCACTGAATGTCCTCAAAGCTAATGTACCTACTTTTTAAAATTTATTCATTCAATATATAATCTTATAGTTAAATATTGCTCTTAAAATGGATCAGTGTGTGCATAATTGTTGATGTTAAATATTTTTATTGTAATTGTCCTTTAGTTTCATCTAGTATTGTGAAAAGTCATAAAAGTAGATTTGTTGCATTGTTGCATTTTTTTTATTTCTGTGTAAACTTATTGAGCTAATAAAATATTTTTTTTTTTATCGAATTTCTTTATTTTCTGTATCTGATAAGTAAATTGTTACCATTTAAATCATTATTAAAATTTAAACTCTGCTGATTTTTTTTAATAAATTACAAATTAAAAACATATTTTACAAAACAGAATAGAAGATATCAATGAAAAATGTTTTTTGAGAAATAAACAAGCTTATTGTGAGATGTTGAAGCATTAAATGAAACTAATATATGGTGCAAAACGAATAAAATTTATCACGTGCAAAATTATAACTATATGTATTATTTAAAATTGGAAATAACATAAAAGCCTACAAAAATATTTTTTGTGCCTGAAATGTTTAAATGATTTTGAATAAATAAATATTTTGATCTATTTTCATATCAGATATTTTTTTTGAGATTCAGTGTAGCTATCAATTGTGGTGAAAGCTTATAAGCCAGTTAACAGCTGCACTACCCGAGCAATTAATTTTGTATCGTGGTCATGTTACTGGGCTGTGAACCATAAGGTCCCAGGTTATATCCTCGCTCATAACAATTCGCCACATTGGTGACCTCGGGCGATGAACCTTCGTACAGCTGTTGTGGCGCCATATACCCACAGCAAAACAAAGTCGTCAGACTCACTTGACGCAGCAAAAAGCATCCGCAACCACTCACCCACACCCTCTAAGCATAACGCTTGGAGCTACTTAAATGGGTACAGGCGCATTAGAATCATCAGCTAATACATCACTACTCAATAGCCATATCATTCGTCTCAAATCCGACTCACTGGAGGGAGAGTCTATGGTGAAAGCTTATAAGCCAGTTAACAGCTACGCTGCACGAGCAATTGCTTTTGCATCGTGGTCATGTTACTGGGCTGCGAACCACAAGGTCCCAAGTTCTATCCTCGCTCAATTCAATCCGCCACACAATAATGAAACGATTAAAACTTAAAAAAAAATAATTATCCCTCAAACAGATTAATCATAAGAAAGAAAATGACAAAGATTAGCACTTTGTTTTCACAGAAAATCATGCAATGTATAAAAGAGGGATATAATATTATAGTTTTGTCATGGAGAAAAATTTTAAGATAATTCATTAAATGTTAAAAGTAAATTATATGGAATTCTTCCTTTTTTTGTCAGTAAACCATAGTCCATATGCCACGGGACCTTTTATACATACAGAATGGAAAAGTGTATCCAAACATAACATCGGATAAGAAAAAATATGGCGAAAGAAAAAAAAAAGAAAAGAAAAAAATATGGTAATTAAAGGGGAAAAAATGTTAGTCATGAAATCTTAGTTAGTCTTTTTTCCGCTACACTAAAAGCTTGGATAAATGAAACGGGATACATGAAAGTTCTTGACAGGAATATTCTATGATATGCTTATATGAAGCAGTCCTTCATAAAAGGAACAAAGTATTCGATAGATATATAGAACAGTCCTCCTCTTTAAGCTAATTTATGATCGTGATGGTATAGAAGATATGAGGGAGAAAATAATTGCTCGCCTGATCCACTCATCATTCTTCTGGAAATAGACTAGAGTGGAAAGAATCTGGAGAAGTAAGATTGGCCAAATTTTTATCGGAAGTAAAGGCAGCAGGTTTCTGACGAAGAAAAAACTTTGATATATGACATTTGATGTTGGTAATTTTTTTTTGTAAATAAACCCTCTTCTTTCTTCCACTTGTTTTAGAGTATGTGTTTTTGTCAAGGAGACATAAAGCATTGATAGAAGAAAAATGTCCGCCATTAAAACAAAAATAATAAGAACTAAAAGTTTTAACTTTTTACAATTCCCAAATCAGGCAGGTCATAAAGGATAATAAATTTATGGTTTCTGTGAATAAGATATAACGTTAAATGAAGATTCTTTTTCATTCTTGCTATGAAAATCTTTATGTACCATAATAAATGAAAAAACAATCTTGATATATGTAGTTAATAACACCCTTAACAGTTTCAGATATTGATTGTAAAATGGCATAAAATTTCATTATTTTCTCAGCCATTTATATAATTTTTTTTTGAAAATTTTGATGAAATTAATAAAGATGGCTGATTTATCCAAAATAAAAAATAAAAAAATTGTGGAGCCAATATTAAGGGTACTTATATGGCAAGAGTTGCGACTGGACTTTGTCGGCAAAAAAGACTATAAACAAAGAACATTCAAGAATATAAAACATAATAAGTTTTCCTTTTCTTTTTATTTAATTCTTCTAATTTCTATTTTTAATTAAACTATTATAGATTTACCAGAGTGTTGTTGAGTGTTTTTCAATTAAGTAAAAAGTTTTACAGAATTTGTACGGAAAAGGATTTTTATTTTAAAATTTATAGCTTAAGCCTAATTGAATGTGCTAGGGTACATAGCGCTACTATCGTATCTTACAAAACATGAGTCGATGACGAAAAAGAAAATGCATGGGTTTTGACCACATAAACTACTCCTAAAATGAATTAAAATATCCTCGGCACCCAAAACTATATTTATCTATGTAATAAAATATTATTCAGGAGTTATTTCCACAATGGTGGTTGATTTAGAAACACCACGTATCCTAATAAATCATTGCAATTCTTTTATCTCATCTTTAGAAACTAATAAATAAAAATTCTTTTATTAGTCTTCTGATCTTTTCACAAAGAGTTTATACACATGTTGTTTGATAATCAACAGAATGGAATCGATTCACCTAACGATAAAAAATTGTCAAACAAATATCATTCAACATATCTAATTTTTTGCATTGCTACATGCAAGATGAATAAAAGATTCCAAAATTCAATTTTTCGATGTGTATCACGGAAACACGAATTCATTCTTTATCTGAATATGTTCATTGATGCAGTAAAAACGAATACAGTCAATGTCTTTAATCGTTTCATATGTTTCGTAATCTACACATACTTTTCAAACCAATTTGTAAAGACTGAATAATTTGATTTTGAGAATATTTTCATTTAAATCTGAATACTTTTGTTTAATTCAATTAGGAAATTAAAATAAATCGATCAAAATAAGATATTGTTCGATTTGATGAAATATTGCATAGTTAGTATGCATAGTTATATTGCATATTTAGTCTCCTTATGAGGTTACTTTTACAATCAATTTAGCAACAAACTCCGACCATAAATGGGGTCAGCAAAATTTTGATGCATTTACTTCTGTAATCTAATAATAAATTTGATAAAAAATAGGTAAAAAAATATTGTCATTAGTGAAAGAAAAAAGTTTATTTAAGTATGATCTACTTTTTAGACTATAATTTAAGTATGATCTACTTTTTAGACTATAATTTATAAATAAATTTCCTCATATCTTCAAATCTGCTTTTCAAATTTACTACCAGGTGGCGTCATGATATGAAATAGAATTATAAATTAATAATAAATTAATTCCCCATCGGGTTCTAAAAACCTCAAAACGGTATTATTACCAATAACAACATATAAATATACAAAGTTTGAGGGCTCGAACACGATCGGAAGTGAGGGAAAAACCGATTATTAAATTCGGTCGATGCAAAAGTAAAACAAGTCAAGCTGATATCACGAACTAATATGATTTAAAGGATTTCAGATTAATTTTACAAATAAATATATTTAACTAAATTTAATTTTGCTTGATTTTTAATAGCATTTCATTTTCAATATAATTTTTTTTATTAACGTGACAATGTTTTATCTCGTTCTCACAGATGACTTGGTGAGTGAAAACAAATTTCAGGTTTTGGATATTTCATTTCTAGTTTGTAATTAATAATATTCATTAAAAATCAGTAAAATTTCCATAATCGCATACAAAAAGCTATTCTTCAATTTCAAAATTTATATATAGATTTTTTTTCTAGCTAGAAATGATTTTTTGATATCTTATGATGTCAATAATTTTTTTGGTTCATCTATTGTGGCTAATCCAAACCAATTGGATTAGCCACAATAGATGAACCACAAAAATATTTGGATAAGTACTATAATTACTGTAACCTGTAAGTTTTTACGAAAAACTAATGTTTTAATAAATGAAAAACCTATAAATAAATACACGAGAAAAAAATTATATTCTGACTTAGTAGTTGTTAATATATATATATATATATTTGACGACCAACTTGCTCGCCAATATCGTTGATATTTTAGGTTTTTTAACGATTTATCTGGAATGCATTTTTTTAAATTTCAGTTCATTTGATATACATAACAATAGGACTTTAATTGAATTATTCTGACACAAATTATTGTAGGTAGAAATTAAAAGTGTATATATTATGAAATATAAGCGGAAGTGAAAATTCTAAAGTCAACGAGTATCCATAGTGATGGTTAAGCCTATTTTCACTCGCAATTATTAAATTTTTCGATTAACGTTTATTTTTTAATTTATTTTACCTCTTCTGGCAGAATGAAGTGTTTGAGAAGACGAGCAGTGTTTATAAAATGATAATTATATTTAATTAGCAAATGTTAAATTAAATGTAGCTGTTAAAACTCTCAATAAAGCAGTGTACTGAAACTTTCATCGCATTTCATTGCTGCCATTCTGTAATAAGTAATAAGAGCGATTTCTGTGCGACGTACGTTAACATTTAATATACATAGATTTGCTATAAACATAAAAATATAACAAAATATAATTCATTTGCTGAATTAAAGCTCTATGCAATGTATATATTTCTATAATATTCTATGGGGAATCAGAGTTAGATTTAGGTATTTAGTGACCTTAGGTAAGAGAACCTATTTTCAACAAACTGGTGAATTTAGTTTTATATTATGATGCAATATCAACATGTTAATGTTATATTTTCATTTTATTTACTTTGTGGTTATGTCATTGATTTTATTTATTTACAATGACTTCTAGATATCCTGGCATCCACATTTGTACTCAACGTTATTAATGCAAATATCTTTGTTTATAAATATCCTAACAACTGAGTGAAACATATAAGAACCTGACGTTATATCTGATAAAATATTAATTTTATCCTAATACTTCATAGTTTATGCAATTTGTACAAACTTGTTTATTTGAAGAACAGGAAAATAAAGTTCTATAATTGACCTATTGTGCCTCTTTTCAACCTAGCCTATTAACACATGTTTTTTTCCTCCTCCTTTGACACGCGAGCGTCACATGGGCACTCACCTGAAAGCAGGAAATATTATCTATTGTTTTCAACTTTCAAAAATAACGTTAAAAAATAAAGGGAGTAAATCATACATTTTTGTGGCGACATCTATTGCCTTTAAACAGAAATAAATGCATTTTTGTTTTTAAATAATTACACTGATATTTAAAAGTATATAATACTAATTTGAAATTTAATCCCTCTAATTTTTCTTATAGATGTAAAGAACTTCAAATGAATGTTAAAAATTCAATATATAAAGAAATGGAATATATGACGATTATTTATTTTTCGGAAGTAATTTATTCTTAAAATTCTGTGAACTATTTCTATTATGATAGGCGTAGTTATAAATTTGTGCTGAGAAGCTGTTCTTTGACATTTTATGTATGCGAATGAAATGCAATAGAACTCCACCCCTTTATTACATGCAAATCAAATTATCATTTGACCAAAAACGGAGGCTAAGATGTATTACGAACAAGCAGGAATGTGCTATCTTATTTACGCATTTCAGACAATTTCTAGATACTGTATGCTTAAGAAACATTGCTTTTGAAAAAAAAAATGTCATATTTTTATAACAAAATGTAAATATTTATATAAAAATATAATTTATTTATGAAGATTTCGTATGCTCTCCAGTTCACCTTCACACAATGATAATTTTTTATTCCAGTTTTTAATGAACCTTGTCATCTTTATAATTTTTCATGCTAAAGAATTAGAAAGTACTTCTTCAAGTTTGTTAGTAGTAAAATGTATCTATTACGTTCAACACAGATTTTAAAATTAAATTATCATTTAAAAAACAGTATAAGAAATAAAGCAAATTTAGTAGAAATGTAAAATTATTCTTTCTTTTCTTTTTGAAAAGCCTTTTAATATTTCTTTTTAAAATAAAGATGAATTAAATAAGACTGTGTACAAATAAGTGCCTTTCTACAAGAAAGATTACTGAAATAAATATAGAAGGCAACAAATATAATTTATAAAACAACAATAATACATATAATAGCAATGCGTAATGCAGAAATGTAATAGCAGCCTAATATTTGTTTTTTTTTAATTGTTACAAGATTTGATTTTAATGTTAATAAATATTTTTAATTTATACAGTATTCTAAAAAAGCTTGAAAAAAATCAATTTTTAAGCTTAAATAAGACTCAAAGTTTTTTCCAACAATATTTATAGCCTACGATACCAATAATTTTCAAACATTCAATTTTAATTCCCTGAATAAATTTTACCACGTGGAAATGTGAAATTTGCTTACTGTAATGTTTATAATTTTTCTGATGTTAATTAAAATTTATTAATATTCTGTAGAATATTTATTCCATTGAATTATCTTTTAATTTGAAATGTCACTTTAAATATACTATTTTCCAAACGAAGAAACCTTAATTTTTCAGTATTCACGTAGTTTGACATATATATAAGTACAGTTATTTTTAATTAATATATTTAAAATTATATTGCCTCTCTTATCTGTTATAACAATTTGATAATTAATAATAAATATAATTATTTACATTAATGTTTTTCACAATCGTATGATAAGTTGTAAAAACATTTTTGATGATTTTAAAATTCTAATATTACCAAGATAATATTATGCTTATGAAATACACTTTCTTATTTTTTAAATTTTAACTAAAAATCTTTTTAATTACATTTAGTGAAAAAAAAAATTCAGTTATTCTTTGAATAGAGCTAATTAAAGGAATGTTGATTGTTTGTAATTGAAATGCCCCGAAATACATAATTTAAAACTAGAGTAAAAAATTTTTATAAATGAAATATATAAGAATTTGACTCCAACAATCTTTATATAGTTGCTCTAAAATTAATTTTTTATGCACATATGCAAGTTTTATTGTATACATGTATATAATTTTATTTAATTTACACTGTTCACACATTGGGCTAACTCATTATAGTTTTATATTTCAAAACTGTAATGAGTGAGCTATTTGGATATTTTCTCTAAGTTCGAAATGTCAGAGCTTTCCCAAATATTTTCGATTTTTTCGATTAATTTCCCGTGAAATCTTTTTATGGAAAAATTGTGATTGGATATTTTATACCTAGATGGCGGCACCAAATAAATATATTAGATACTTGGGAACAGCATGGAATTCTTCAACCGAGATGGAATTAAAAAATAAATTTATTGCTCACAAGAATATTTTTTTTGACATTCGAAAATTAAAACAAAAAGTTATTTAATTACCCTATAATTTAGGATATGTTGATGAGATTATAATTGTGAAGTAATTAAAATTGAATTAATAAGAAACAAAGAAAGAATTTAATAACAATTGTTTTCTTGTTTGCATACAGTATAATGAATGAAATCAATTTGTTCACTTATTATCTATAGTACAACTCCTAATATGCCACAGAAACTTTAGTTACATGGTTTCGACATGGCACTGATTAACCTATAATATTTTCATATATTATGTGATCAAAAGTATCCTACCACTTTAGATTGATACATTTTCGAATATATCTCCAGAAAGACTGAACGAACTACAGTTGAATTTCAATCACTTAAAGAATATGCTTGAATTGGCATTTTGCAGTAAAAATTCGATAATGAGTGTGTTCAAGGGATTGAATAGATAATAGAAAAAATATTTAAGGGTAATCCTTTTAACAGAAAAATTATAATGGTTTGAAAGGTTCTTTTGTTTGTTATACGCAATAATTGAAAATGTTTTATAAAAATAGCGAATTTTTCAGGAGTACTTTTTCAACAAAAATGCTTAAGTTTTTTGTTTTTATTATTATTATTTGCTTATAAAATGCAAAGATTTTAACCAAATTACGCAAAATTTACGAAATAATTGCAGTGCTCTAATATATCAAATAAGTGCAGCATTATTATAAAAAAATGGAAGAAAATATTTTTTATAATTGAGGAAATATGAATGTTCGAAGTAAATAACTTTTAATTATGCATGTGCAAAGAGCAGCGTACTTTCATAACTTCAAAACCAGATATATAAGGCAATTAATATAAAATTTCCATATGAAAATTTCCAGAAAGATAAGGCAAAAATTAGCCTTTACACTAATTTCCCCTTCATATTTTAAAATTAAACAAGTAACATAAATTGCAACAAATTTGGCATCATAAATCACAATCATTTTTACTATGTTATTCACATTATTTTCATTAAATATTTATTTTTGCATTGAATATATTTAAAAATTACAATAAATATACACTATACAATCAAAAGCATTTAAGGACTTATATGTTTTATTTATCATGAAGATGCGTCAAATATTAATATGAAACAGATGCATTTCTGTTACAATGACGACAGTGGCAGATTTATACCTTTTGAGATGCAGTGCACATTATCTCCTGATATATTGGTTAATTATTTTTATATTTCAATATATTTTTATTTAATGAATTTTATTACTTCTTTTGGATCAATATTTTATCTTAGTAATTCTGCAACATTTATTTTTTCCATGTGTCTCGTGGTTGATTACATAGCATCCATGTTCATAATTATTTTTAAATATTTCAACTTTTAGTAAATAAATGACAATTATTAATAAGTGTTTAATTATGTGAGAATGTCTAAATATTTAATTTTTATATTTCAACATGTATTTAAAATTAGGTAATTTTAATTACTAAATAAATGTAATGAAACAGATAAGAATTTGATCAATTGTAGTTGGCAAAACTTTGGTTATTTTATTACTCAAAGAATTGAACATTTTTGCAAATCATTTCATATGGCAACTAAGCCTAAAATATTTAAATATTTTTTCTATTCTATTGCACTTACTAATAATAATTCCCTTCACCCACCCAATATACAAAATGGAAATAAAGAAAAGAAAATAAAGAAAACTAAAGTACAGATAATTTGTGTCAGTTATATTAATGTTTCTTAAATAAATGAAAATAAAATTATTTTTTTCTTTATTTATATCTCAATTTATACAAATATTTATGTATAATATAAAAGAAAATTTTAATTAAAAAAAACTATTAGAGCAAAAATGAATGCAGCAAAATTAAAAATTATGAGGAAAAAATTATTATTTATAATGATAACTTGTCAGCATCAACAATACTATGAAATAAAATCAGGAAAGGTTCTTACTTTGAAAACAGTTTTATCAAAGAATAAATTAAGTAGTTTGATAATTTTATCAACAAAATGGTCAATTATAAGTAAATTGAAAGTATACTTTTCCAAAGTATATAAAATAAAATAACAATACAAAATAAAGACAATTTGATGCAGAAATTTTGTGAACAAAAAATAGCTATGTAATACACAAATATGGACTTACTTCATTTCTCAGAATGTTATCAGTCTAGCTTTTGGTGGTACGAACATCCCATTGAAGTGAATTATCTCAAACTATTAG
This sequence comes from Argiope bruennichi, assembly GCF_947563725.1. Lineage (NCBI taxonomy): Eukaryota > Metazoa > Arthropoda > Arachnida > Araneae > Araneidae > Argiope > Argiope bruennichi. The sequence goes on from NC_079152.1 coordinate 85,821,882, forward strand.
TCATGAAATTTAATTTGAAAAATCTTTTTTTCCCGTTTGGAACGGTTAGAATTAATAAAATTCCCAATTTTACAGTTAAATTATCAATTATTTATTTACATTATTCTTGAATATTTGTCAAAGTTATTCTTTAATTAGTTTAATTTCTTCAAAAACTCATTTCCGTTTATAGTTTGTTTTTGCAATTTCGATTCATTTTTTTAATGTAATAAGTTAATTTTTATTAAATAAGTCACTGAAATTAATACTATGGGTTTCTTTTGGAAATGCATGTTAAAGTTGCAAAATTTTTACCATGTTTCATATAAAAAATGCAAAAGAAAAAAAAAACATCCTATAAATTTTTTGCATTATGAAAAAAAAAAATTATTTGATGATTAATGTAGGTCGCTACATTGAATATTAGATTTATTGAATGAGAAATTCAAAGTAAATCAAATACTTTATTATTTATATTCGATATGTTTCTTTGACCACCATGTTCCAAACTCTACATTTAAAGCCATATAACAATTTTAATAGTAAAAATCTTCAACATTTAAAGTTAGATTTAATGTACTTTTTATCAATTGATCATTTCCTAATATTACTGGGAAACTTCAACGAAAACTAGAGAATTTTTATTTACTTTAGTGTCAGTGTTAATAGCTATGAAATGCCGAAAAATTATGAATAAGTATCCATGACTGCAATTTAAGATTTAAACAATTATTTGGGTGCTTTTACTTTTCACAAATATTTTTCGAAAATTCTAATTTTGATTTTTGAATCTTTCGACATTCCCTTAGAATTCAATTTTCCATTATTTGATTGAAATAATTTGCCCCAAATCCCCTTAAAATTTAAATATTGGTTAGCTAGTCATTTTAATATTTCAATAAAATGGCTAGTGATATCTCTCCAGTTTAATTTTTTATGCGCATAGAGTACTTTTAATTTTCAATCAAGTTGAAATTGAGTCACTTTTAGAAAATTACAATATGATATATAGCTCATGCAAATTTAATATATTGGACTTAAAATCTCAAGTGTTAAATTCTACTGTTAAAAACTCAAGTTATTAAAAACGTCACATTCTTAGCTTTAAATTTTTTCCCTATAAAAATGTTATAATAAAAAAGAGAAAAAATTCTATGCGTCATTTGAAGTAAGCCGATAATGAATTAATAATTTTTTTAAATTGTCTGATTTTTTGATAAAATACAGGGAACTAAATTTCATGATTTTAATGCCTTAAGATAAATCAAAATCCATTATTATGTAGTGGAGTTTTTTAAATCCGTTTTGACAATGTACTATCCAAAGAAGCAGACCATAATATAAGATTAAAAGATCATCAGATCTAAATACGTTAAATTATTAAAATTAATTAATTAGTTCTACAGTGACTCTAAATACAAGAGACTATTAGTAATGCAATCAATTTTATGCATAGAAATGTAATTTTTTATATTACTTTGTGAAAACAACTATAACAGAAAATAGTTTTCTCAGCTACAGAAGCATAATTTTTTTTGTTTCACAGTATTTTACAATATTGGGCGACTTTATATTATATATTATTCAATATACAACAATATTACACAATATTTGGCGATATTATGTTATATATTATTCAATATACAACAACAATATACAATATTGCGAATATTATTCAACATTATACAATATTGCGAATATTATTCAACATTATACAATATTGCGAATATTATTCAACATTATACAATATTGTACAATAATGTGGGCAATAAGGGTAGTTAATTCTCAATTATATAACTGTGTCCACTGACAGAAAAAAATAGAAAAGTGATTCTGGATGTGGTCAAAAATAAATTGGTAAATACAGGAAAATGTTCTTCAAAACCGTAAGAAAATAATTGCCTGTGCTTATGTCATATCAGTAATAAAATATTTTCTGGAGATTTAAAATAAAATTTTGAGATAAGGATCGATTTTTTTAGAAGTGGGAATATATTTTAAATTTATTTTGCAGTTTTTTTAAAAATAATTTGTTTATGAAAGGGTTTCGGAAAACTCGAAATGACTAAGAATGATCCGAATTACCTAGGAAAACAATAGAAAAATTTATTGGAATGAGGAAATATTATTGTATTAAAATAAATATTCCAATGAGATAGTTTGTGGACTAATTTCAAAAAACACGTTTGTATTGAAGAGACCTTGTGAGTTTGTCTACTTGTGATTAGAAACAAAATACAATTAATAATAACTAAATGAATTCTAAAAATTTTGGCAGAACTAAGAACATTTATTTATTTAGTTGCGAACATCAACTCAGAGGGCGTAAGGCGCTGTTTCGAGAGGTGGAGACATTGAGCAAAAAATACAGTTATAAAACAAACACAGCGTGATATCGGTACTGAATAACATAGTAAGCAAAAAAAAAACAAAAAAAAACCGCATTAAAAATACAAATTAATGAGTAAATTCAAAAACCAAAGCAAACGTCGTTTTCCTTTTATAAAACCAATGTCAGAAAAGTTGTTTCAAACATGAATACAAATATAAGAGGGGTGATCCCAAAAAGAGTTTACAAGCAGCAGTATTCGGAAAATAGAAATTGTGGATGGAAGTATTGATACCCAGAGTAGAGACAGATGACCCAAGTTGTCTTAGACCGGTTGTTCGAGCAGATAGTACTGAGACCAAAAACAGCGACAGTAGTGGAAAGACGTCTGAAGGAGTGGTCTCGCACATAGATGCGAGCCGTAATGCGGTTTCTATGGACCAAGAATGTATCCCCATCGCACATTCACAGACAAATCTTTGAAGTGTACAGGGGTTGAAGCAATGAGTAGACAACAGGTGGCGAAATTATGTCGTTCTATTGAAGCGAGCAGAGAGATTGCTGGAAACGTTTAGGTGGAAGGTCTGAAGCCACCACCACCCCTCACATACAACTTGTATTTGACTCCCAGTGATTATTTCCTTTTACGGCATTGGAGAAAAACTTATTCGAAACAAGGTTCATATCAGACATTTCATAAGCTGATGTTCAAAAAGGTGCCGAGAACTGGCTCAATGGCCAGAGACCTGTTGCTGCCAAGATGAGTTAAACAAATTGGTCCAGAGATGTGATAAATTCCTCAACAAGTTTAGTGATTATGTAGAGAAGTGACCGCCACATTTGTCTCTTAATTACCATTTCTATCCTGTGTCTATTGTTAATAAAGCATTTTTCGTTTGCCTTCTAAACTTTTATTGGTTCATCCCTCGCATTAAAAGAAGTTAAATATAAAATAAAGATTTAAAATACAAAATACATTACAGAATGAAAGCCTTTTTAAAGTTCTGAATTTAAAATTTTAAAGCCTTAGAAAGAAATCGAAATTTCCACAAACATTAATGCAAGCAAATTTATATTTTGACAATACTTCATTGAAAAAGCTTACTGAAAATACGGCTGGGAATAATAAAATTCTCTTTTGATTTTACCAGATATTTAGTATCAAGTAAAATTACAAACCAAGTAGTTTTGTTGGTGTTATTAAATGTGTCTAAATGAAATTCTTTAGAATAAATGCAAACTGAAAAAATTAATTTCTTTTTCCTTTGCAATATTTTATTTTTAAAAACTAGGATTAAAATAATGACAGCATGAAATGTGATGGATAAACAAAGCAATAATACGTATTACTGCATTCTTAATGGCATCATATGTGCATTTTAGTGACAAATTATTAGTCAAAATCGTGTTAGTCGTTGAAAGTTATGTCACCAACCGAAACAGACATGTGAGTCAACTTCCCTACTTAATTCTTCCGAAGAATGCAAACTTATCCTATATATTAAAGATTCGGCTTATATCTCAGATGCGCAGAGATCATTTTGATAAAAAAAAATGCCTTATTTCTTTATTATGATTTCTTAATTTATGGTCATAATGGACTGATGAATTATATGACAAACAAAGTAGTATTATAGTTGCCGTAAAAGTAATTAATTGCCAGTTTCTAATTTTTGTATCAATAACTGTAAAATGAAAATATTTTTACAAATCTGTAATTTTTTTTACCTGGGCAATTAGACCCTAGTAAGGAAGAGGATTTTACAGATAGCCATAACAAATGATGCCAATAATCACCGATGTTGGCGGAAAATTTTGATTTTGGCGAGAGTAAAAGACCCAGAATATTGGAGAATCTTTGTGATATCTTCATTAAAATCGAGTCCACTATTCGTTCTAGAACATTCGAACCCCTTTACCAGAAGATATAAAAAGCAGAGTAGACGGTGTCTCCATGAGCACTTCCTTTTGAGCTGTAGTAATTCAATATTCTACAATATTATACATTATTGCTGACACTGTTTAACAATATTGTACAAACAATGTACAATATCGTACAAACCTATGTGTGCTACTTGAGTCAGTCAATCAGTTGAGTTGAGATCAAGGCTACAATTTAGCCTTTAGAATTTTCTATGATCGCTCTTACGATTGATTATACCGATTGCTTGAGTGCTACTGTTTACTATAAGTGCTAGTTTGTGTACATTTCATTTGTATTTTTGCTGCAGAGCATTCGTGTACTGAAACGTCTTTATCAGCTATTGTAGAGCGTTTCGCCAAAAAATCCAAGTAATATATATATATATATATATATATATATATATATATATACAGGGTGTTACCGAATTCAACCGACAAATTCAAAAGAGGGGTGACAGTAACCATCAAGAGGATAAAGAATCACCATACAACATGGGGTCCCAAACGACGTTTAGGGGGTAAAAACCTCAAAAATATAAGAAGTCGGAAAACTTTTGGAAACTGCAAAAAATTAATAAAAAAATAACAAATGGTGTTGCAACTATGATTTTTTTAAAGTGAAAGCACATTCTTAAAGACTATTTTTAATGTAAGTAACATGCCGATTTTATGCACTAGGGTATCGTAAATTATTGAAAATGAAAAAGTAGTTTAGAACACTTATCTGCAAAAAATAAAAGCTTGAAAATATAAGGAATTTTATTTATGTTTAATTTGATATAAGTTTGTAGTGTGAAAACTGAGGAGGTTTTAAGATATTCAAGAAAAACTAAAATGTTTTTTCTCACAAGGTGTCTTCAACTAAACTAAATTTACGGAGGGTGTTACCAAATTTGAAAGGTAAATTTAGAGAAGTGATAGTAGGCATTAAAGAGATGAAAAATTATCATAAAATATAGGGTAGCAGGAGACGTTTATTCTGTGAATATCGCAAAAAGACAATTGACATCGAAGAGACAATCAGCCTGGCGAAGAGAATGGCCCTAAGAATGCAAGGATTTGGAACAAGGTAGTCGAGAAGAAGAAGCTTTCTCGTATGTAAATTTTCCATGCATTCTAGGAATATAAAAGCAGCTTGTATTCATTAAAGAAGAGTGCAGAATTGATAGTCGATAAGTTTCATTCTCAAACAACATGTCAAATTTCACGAATGACGAATATGCGGATATGTATTTAATTTACGGCCGAGCGGATGGCAACGGACGCCTAGCACAAAGAATATACCAAGAGCAATATGCAAGTAGGTGTTGTCCACACCACAGTACCTTTGGAAACATTGATCGACGTTTGCTGTAGAGAGGATCCTTCAAAATAACGAGGCCAAATGCAGGGCAAGAACGCAGTGTGCGCACACCTGAAACAGAAAACCGAGTTTTGCAGTGCTTTGCAGATATCTAATCGACAAGCACGCGATCAGTTGCAGCTGAATTGGGTATTCGGCGCGAAATGTTGTGGAAAGTCATGCGGGATGAAAACATGTACCCCTTCCACTTGCATAAAGTCCAACTCCTATGCGATGACGATTTCCCACGTCGGATGGAGTTCGCACGTTGGATGCTTGGTGCCACACAGGAAGATGCACTCTTTCCTGCAAGAATTTTATTTTCAGATGAAGCTTGATTTACTAGAGAAGGCGTTTTCAATACGCGTGATGCACATATTTGGTCAGCCGAAAATCCCCATATCACTATCTCGTCGAACGTGCAATACAAATTTAGCATTAACATCTGGGCAGCCATTCTCGGAGATCATCTTTTGGGACCGTATCTTATGCCAGTTCGCCTAAGTGGCGCAAAGTACCTTTTTTTCTTGCAGAACGTCCTCCGGATTTACTGCAGGGAATACCGGCCACTGCACGCCAGAATATGTGGTTAATGCATGATTGGTGCACCAGCGCACTTTTCGAATTCTATGCGTAACTACCTAGATGGTACAGATCCTGGGAGGTGGATTGGAAGCGGCGGCCTGTTGATTGGCATCCACATTCCTCAGACCGCAATCCCTTGGATTTCTTCTTCTGGAGCCACATGATATCTCTTGTTCATCAGACACCTTTGGATACAGTGGAAGATCTCGTAGCACGGATCATCGTCCCTGCTGGAGAAATCGCAAGCACACCTGGTATGTTTGATCGCGTCCGGCGGTCATTTAAACGTCGTTATCGGTTGTGTAATGAACTTCGCGGTCGCAACATTGAGCGACTTTTATAAAAGTTTCTCAACGTCTCCTTTCTTATGGTAAAATGTCTGTTTGTAAATGTATGCTGTATCTTCCACCAAAAACATTTTCACTGTCGTTTGCGACTTTATATTTGTTTGGAAACTCTTATTGCCTTGATGCCTACTATCACTCCTCAGAATTTTTTGGTAGAATTTTGCAACATCTTCTGTAAACATCGGTGCCGTTGTTGCAGCGATGTTTCTTGGTAAACATTTTTTTTTGTTGAATATCTTAAAACCTCCTCAGTTTTCACGCAACGGACTTATATCATATTAAAGAGTATAAAATTCCTTATATTTTCAAGCTTTTATTTTTATTAAAGTTTTAATACTCTTGCAGATAAGGGTTCTAAACTACTTTTCCATTTTCAATAATTTACGACCCCTGGTTCATCAAATCGGCATGTTACTTACATTAAAATAGCCTTTAAGAATGTGCTTTCACTTTAAAAAATTCATAGTTGAAACACCATTTGTTTTTTTATTAATTTTTTGCAGTTTCCAATAGTTTTCTGACTCCCTATGTTTTTTGTGATTTTCGTCCCTTAAACGTCGTTTGGGACCCCATGTTGTATGGAGATTCTTTATCCTCTTGATGTCTACTATCACGCCTCTGAATTTGTCGGTCGAATTCGGCAACTCCCTGTGTATATATATATACCGGGTGCGGCATAAATTCGTGCTAACTTCAAAAAATCATGATAAAAAAAGTAATGCTCGAAAAAAATTGCGGTTTGCGGGAATATGTTCAGAGAGCCTTTGGATTTTGTTATTTCTATTAAAAAATGTATTTAAAAATGACCGATAGATGACGCTCACACGTCATACCGAGACTGTTTATGCAATCAGTATAGCTATAAAACACAAGGCTGGAAATGGATCTGTCATTCGACGCCAGTAGCATGCTATCGCTACCGAATCGAGCATTAGTGGTGAAACTGTTCTATAAGAACGGTGAATCAGCGACTAAAGCATTGCGACAGTTACGGACTGTGAAAGGAATTAAGGCAAAGAAAAACCCAATTTCATTGAATGGAATATTGAATTTAGTTCGCCGTTTTGAGGAAACGGGAAGATTAGAGGATCGTCCACGAAGTGGCAGACCATCCGTCAGCGCTGACCGCGTCCCTGTTGTCCAAAGGGTCATGAGAAATGTGGCAACCGAGACTTCAACGGGGAGTTCTAGAGCCCGTGAAGCAGGTAAAATAACAGGAATTCTGGAAAGGTCTATCCGACACATTCTGCACGAAATCTTGAAGCTGCATCCGTACAAAATAGAGGCATTTCACCAGCTGTTGCCAGCAGATTGCTAGAAAAGACAAGCTTTTGCAACATGGGTGCTCGCACAAATGGAACGTGACCCACAATGGTTACTGAACATCATGTGGGCAGATGAAGCTCACTTTTCATTCCATGGTGACGTCAATACGCAAAACAGTCGTATCTGGGCTGCATCAAACCCTCGTGCGTACACGACCAAACCACTACATTCTCCACATGTGACTATTTGGTGCGGTTTCACTGCGTCCTTCATTCTAGGCCCTTTCGATGTCCTGTATCAGGTTGGAAAACATATTCCGTCATTGCAGAACGCTATCTTAGGCTTTTGAGAGACAACGTTATGCTTGCTTTGCAGCAAGGACGTGCTTTATCTTCCGTCACCTTCATGCAGGATGGTGCCCCACCCCACATTGCTAGGTCCGTTAAGACGTTCCTCCTAGAGACATTCACTGAGGACAGAGTGATAAGCAGAGGATGTAAGAATGAGTGGCCCTAACGATCGCCAGATCTTTCTCCAGCGGACTTTTGGTTGTGGGGATACCTGAAGTCTCGTGTCTATCAGGGCTCTCCTGCCATTTTGATGGAAATGATAGATGCCATCCAATTGGTCATAAGTGGCATCGATGCCGACATGTTACACGCAGCTGTAATAGGCGTAGTCACGTGCCTCACTTGCTTAATACCTTGTGGTGGCGGTCATGTTGAGCATCTTTTGCTTTAAAATAAAATGTACTATAATGTTACTATGCTCTGTTTACCTGATTTGCATAAACCGTCTTGGTATGACCGTGTGAGCGCCATCTATCGGTCATTTTTAAATACATTTTTTAATGGAAATAACGAAATCCAAAGGCTCTCTGAACATATTCCCGCAAACCGCAATTTTTTTCGAATATTACTTTTTTTATTATGATTTTTTTGAAGTTTGCACGAATTTATGCCGCACCCGGTACACACACACACACACACACACACACACACACACACACACACACACACACACACACACATATATATATATATATATATCACAAATATTTTCCATGTGAATTTTGTATTTTGTTCGTATTCATATCTAAGTATTTTAGAATATTTCATTATATTGATTAAGTACTCTGACCTCATTCTTGATGAAAATATTTCAATGTGAAAAGACATGTCATTTCGAAACAACTAAAACCCAAGAATTAAAAAAAGAAGCTATTACCATATTAGGAAAGATTTTACCAGCCACGCTATAAGATGCGAGGAATTAAATAACAAGTTTAAGAAGTAATTTCAATAGAAAATTTCACTGACATGATGAGAATTTTCTCTGGTATTCATAATTTAATATATTTTTACTGACCTCATTCTTTAAGGAAGCAAAGATTTCACATGCAAGTTTTATACGCAGCAAATGCTTATTGCGTATTCTGTCGCCTTTTATATTTATGCTCTTCGCTATTAATGAACTAAAAATTTTAGAACTAGTTTTTATGGTCGACATTCTTTTTCAAACTTTTAGGCATAGTTTGATTAAAATTGTAGATTCAAAAAAAGATATTTCTTAAACATTAGGAAAAAAATTAATATGTATTAAAAATTTTATTTCGTTTGCTTATCAAATTTCCATTTCTATACAAACAGAATAACATTTTAAAATAATTTTAGGTATTTTAATCTGTTCTTCTATTTATTTAATTAATTCATTTACTCTATAGATAAATTTAGTACAAATTTTAGTACAAATAAAGTATTCTTGATGAAATTACCATTTTTTACCATGGTAATTTTCAGATTTTCTATTTGCTTTACATATTTGAGTCATTTGTTAAGAATTACGAATATAGAAATAATAATTTGCTATTTAGTTACAATATTTAAAACTTTTCCAGTCAAGTTCCTATCTGTTTTATTGCTTTCATTTAATCCTTGCAGATTTTTTATTCAACACGAATCAGCTTAAATTATATGGCTTACAAACACAAATATTTTGCAATCATAAGTAATGTAAATTAATAAATATAAATTGCTGCTCATAAACTAAATAAAAAATGAATTCAAAATAATTCATTAGGATGTTGCAGAGCTGGAAATTCATTGAAACTTAAAATTAAATTAGCCATTTTGTTTGTAATATGTACTGCTTAAGGTAGCAAATTACTATATCCGCACTGTTGAAAACAGTTAAAAGCAAAAGTAATAGAAATATACCGTTTGAAGTATTAGAATTCAATGTAGAAAAATGATAAATACTGTTTCATATCGGTTCAAAAATGTAGAAGCAATTTCTGTAATATTGATTTGCAAAAACTTGTTCCTTACATGAATTATACTTGATTTAGCATCACGTTAAATTTTTATAATAGTTTTAATTATATTTTCCAGACTTGGCGAATAAACTGAATGATAAAACTTTGGCGACTGAAAGAATGTGCAATTCAGAGCGATATCTTTCTGAAATTTTGATGAAAAATTTAATTAATTAGTAATTATGCAAAATTTTAGAATATTTTGTGTCACATTTTTTGGATATAATTCACGCATTTTCTAAAAATTCAATTTTTTTCAAAGATATCAGTTTTGATGTCCTATAATTTTGTTGCATATTTTTAAAGATATTTTAATATTTATTTTACAACAATATTTCTTTTTTTTTTTTTGCAATGTAGAAAAAAATTTATATTGTTTTTAGCATTGCTAGAAATACTTCATCTAAATTTTTAATCTATTTTTGTGAAAGAATATATGAAAAATAGGAATTAATTTCCCATGTCAGCTGGGCTTCTAGTATGTATGTAAGGCGTGCTTTTAAATGTGACTACATTCGGGATTAATTTTTTGAAAAACACTCTATAATGGCTATATTTTTGAATTTTTGAATATTAAAAGATTGAAAAAACATCTTTTAAACAAAAATAGCCCGTTAAATAACCCGAATATTTTTAAAATTGGAAAAAGAAGCTTTTTTATGGCTAAACAAAGGTAAAAAGCAAAACCTTTTTTAGTTTATCAAATGATTTGCTTAAGATTTTGTAGACAGCTTGAGAAATATATTACCTAACTTCTGAACAAAAAAATTGTGTTATATTTTTATCCATTCTTTAAATATAGGGATTCGACTGGAAAATAACACGAAATTTTCCATTTTTTTCGTGTTTTGAAGAATCAAAACAACTACAGAATATTTCTAAATGAATAGATTACTTATTCTCTAAGAACGGTGGAACATATAGCGAAATTGTAATACCAAATTTTTACGAAAAATCGTTATTAGTTTTTAATTTATATGTTTTTCGTAAGAAAATTGCACAGAGACTAGAATTTAAGAAAATAGCCTTTAAAGATGAAAAATAACATTATAACGTATATAAATGTAAATATCATTATAACTTCCATAAAATAGACTTTGAAACTAACTTCAAAGGGTTTTATTAAGAAAATTGTTCAAATATTAAGAAATAGTAAATAAAAAAATTTCCCATTTTAAGGTAGTCATATACCTTAATAATTTTGAAATTTTGTTGTATTTGCAATTAAAGTTTAACTTCAGAAATAATAGAAATTCCATTTTAAATTAAAGTTCATATTTTAGATGAGGTGATAAAAAATTGGGTATAGTATTTTATCCCTTATTTAGTACAAATAAATAAAAAAAATATAAGACTTCATAAACCATATGATTTCCAAGTCTATTCAAATTTGATTAATAATACTTTGCTGCGGAAGAAATTAAGGTCAAATTAAATCAAATATTTATACCAGTATTTTAGCCGATATTAATTCTGACGACCTCCTGGTAGCCGAAAGCTAATACTAATTTATAAATATAAAGCATGATAAACGGTACCAAGGCACTCGCTCAGGCGTGACTAATTCTTATTAAATAATAGTATCAAATAATTTAACTTCAGAAATAATAGAAATTCCATTTTAAATTAAAATTCATATTTTAGATGAAGTGATAAAAAATTGGGTATAGTATTTTATTCCTTATTTAGTACAAATAAATAAAAAAATGTAAGACTTCATAAACCATATGATTTCCAAGTCTATTCAAATTTGATTAATAATACTTTGCTGCGGAAGAAATTAAGGTCAAATTAAATCAAATATTTATACCAGTATTTTAGCCGATATTAATTCTGACGACCTCCTGGTAGCCGAAAGCTAATACTAATTTATAAATATAAAGCATGATAAACGGTACCAAGGCACTCGCTCAGGCGTGACTAATTCTTATTAAATAATAGTATCAAATAATTTAACTTCAGAAATAATAGAAATTCCATTTTAAATTAAAATTCATATTTTAGATGAAGTGATAAAAAATTGGGTATAGTATTTTATTCCTTATTTAGTACAAATAAATAAAAAAATGTAAGACTTCATAAACCATATGATTTCCAAGTCTATTCAAATTTGATTAATAATACTTTGCTGCGGAAGAAATTAAGGTCAAATTAAATCAAATATTTATACCAGTATTTTAGCCGATATTAATTCTGACGACCTCCTGGTAGCCGAAAGCTAATACTAATTTATAAATATAAAGCATGATAAACGGTACCAAGGCACTCGCTCAGGCGTGACTAATTCTTATTAAATAATAGTATCAAATAATTTAACTTCAGAAATAATAGAAATTCCATTTTAAATTAAAATTCATATTTTAGATGAAGTGATAAAAAATTGGGTATAGTATTTTATTCCTTATTTAGTACAAATAAATAAAAAAATGTAAGACTTCATAAACCATATGATTTCCAAGTCTATTCAAATTTGATTAATAATACTTTGCTGCGGAAGAAATTAAGGTCAAATTAAATCAAATATTTATACCAGTATTTTAGCCGATATTAATTCTGACGACCTCCTGGTAGCCGAAAGCTAATACTAATTTATAAATATAAAGCATGATAAACGGTACCAAGGCACTCGCTCAGGCGTGACTAATTCTTATTAAATAATAGTATCAAATAATTTAACTTCAGAAATAATAGAAATTCCATTTTAAATTAAAATTCATATTTTAGATGAAGTGATAAAAAATTGGATATAGTATTTTATTCCTTATTTAGTACAAATAAATAAAAAAATGTAAGACTTCATAAACCATATGATTTCCAAGTCTATTCAAATTTGATTAATAATACTTTGCTGAGAAAGAAATTAAGGTCAGATTAAATAAAATATTTATACCAGTATTTTAGCAGATATTAATTCTGACGACCACCTGGTAGCCAAAGTCTAATACCGATTTATAGATATAAAGCATGATAAACGGCACCAAGGCACTCGCTCAGGCGTGTCTAATTCTTATCAATGAATAGCAATTACAATTTTTAATTATAAGACCCGTGAGCTGAAATAAGCATGTAACGTTTATTCAAGTTTTTCATACATAACGTTCGAGCAATCTATAAAATGTTGACTTTTGAAGAACTGTTTAACAGATTGAATTGTTTGCCTCAAATTGAATTAAAAATGAAGAGAAGTTGGAAATACTCCAATGAAAAGCACGTGTGGCAATTGCAGGCATGCAACAACCACACCTATTGCAAAAACTTTAATATTAATTTTTATCACACATGGATTCAGCCTTTATTTATTTATGTTTTTTTAGAGTAAACAACACGAGGATCACCAGAAGATGCAATTGCAATAATTATATCGATATGAACGAAGGCCATAGCATTCCAACTTCAAGGTTGAAAAGCGAAAAAGAAAGTCATAAATCTTCAGATGTCCCTTTCTAAAAAAAATATTGTCATTTGTTTTATGAAATCGATCGTTGTATTAGAAAAAAAATTGACATATGACAAAATCATCGTCAGGGATGGTTTGAAGGACATTGCCAAGTGAACAAAAAATTGGATTTCACTGAAAGATATCTTTGATTGAAATTATAGATTCTTATTGATTTTTATTTAATATTGTATTGAATTTTATATTACCACAATTTCAAAATATTGCATCTTATAGAGTAGTTTTAATGACTTGAAAGAAATGACTATTGAGAAATATCTATTACAAACTCTTGCCTAGTGAATGTGGAAACAATACTATTTTACAGTGCAAATGTAAAAAATTTCGAACTAAAGACTTAGTTATTCGTCAAGATAATGACGAATTGACAACATTCTAGTTTTCATAATCATAGTGTAAAAATAGATTTAGATTCAGAGGATTTAGTATTTAATAATCAAATTAAATACTAAAATTTCTTTCTTTATTAAAATTTGATTATTGATTGATAAATTCTGTTTAAGCCTAGCTAGGTGAATTTTTTAAATTCTGCAAAGAAAATAATTGCATAAACACGATTTATTTTTTGTTTGTGAGTATAAAATATAGAAAGAGCACAGTCTACTTTCCATACGATAAATTTATTTGAGTGAAAGAAATATAACAATCGATGAATTATTAAAATATTGATTGCTGTAATATATTTTTCATTTTTTAAAAATTTGATCTGTATCAATTTCACTTACTTCGATCAAAGAGGACTATTGTTTGGATATACTTTATTTCGAAGGTTATCAGATAAAGAAGACACACATACGGAAACACATTGAACAGAGGAAAAGATTTTAATAATATGTTGAGTGTACATTATGAGAAAAGAAAAAATTTCTAAAGCCTTCACATTCTGAAAAAGATTTCGAAAATATCTTACTTAGCAGGATCTTATTATTTATCAAAGTTCTGTCTCCCACAGAAACTTTTCGGGTATTAGTACATATATTTATTTTGGCTTCTTCGTTTATTGCCTTCCGAAATTTGATGGTTTGACAACAGACATTTGGTATTTTTTAAAATTTTATTGCGGTGCATGGAGTATTCAAAGAAGCAAAGATTTACAAAGCATTTCATTGTCAAATTCATCATTAATGATTTAGATGGTTTTGAAGTGAATTTTAAAATCATTCATATTATTCTACTTAATGAAATAAAATAATGCCTTCCTTAAAGCAACTGAGCATTGTGTGATTTTTGATTTTTAATTTCTTTTATCTTTGTTTTGTTTTATGAAATATGGTTGCAAGATTATTTATTTTTTATAAATATTTTTTACAAAAAAAAAATATAAGAGATATCTACTTTTTTGTTTATTTGAAAATTGTATTAAACCTGATTTAAAATTATTTAGAGTTGCCGATATAAAATCATTTTTAATTGGTAAAAACATGGTATAGAATTTTGCCATTCATGTGGATAACTTCAAAAAATTCTTTATTCATGATTCTTTCTTCAAAAATAACAAAATATAAAATTTGCTCATCGAGATTTTGCATCATTTCTACATAAACAAGGAAACAATTTAAAAATTGAATACATAATTGTAATATACTAGAATAATTCTGAATTTTTTAAAAGTATAATTGCACCATTATATTATGTGTCTCAAATGAGAAACCAATCTCATTTTGAACCGAAATTCGACAGTGCTTTGTTCTCATTTATATGTATGTGTCCTTTCGCAGTAATTCTTTAAACCACTGTCGTTTCAGTATAATCCTTTCGCTATTGCACTGCAGCAGTGTATAAACAACAGTAGTGGAGTTCGAAGCAGACTAGGAAAATTCCTGTATCAGCTGGGCTTGGGGGACAGACAGATAGATTAATAGACCTTTATTAGTCTAGTTGGAAAATAAATATGTAAAAAAAACAATACATTTCTTTGAATTATAAAATATTAGAATAGTATTTCCATTTTTTTCCATTCTAATAGATCAGATCCTTATCTATATCACTATGCTCATATAGTTCTTAGTGTAATAGCTTCAACATCCGAGGCAATACTTTGGCATGGATCTCAGATTATCTACAACAGACATCTATCAGGGTTATGTTCAATAAGACACTTTCAAATAATTTTCATCTTAGCCAAGGTGTTCCACAGGGTACAGTGCTTAGTTCAACACTATTCTCTTTGTTTTCAGCAGGTGCAGAAATAGTTATCTCTTTTGGAACATGCATTAATATGTTTGCTGATGACATTGCTCTTTGGAGCTCTGGATTCGATATAAACCTTCTAGAGTCCAAACTCAATGAGTTTTTGAAGGCCTTGTCCAAGTTTGCTGCAGAACTTAAACTCAAATTTAATCCTGCCAAATCAATTACCACCTTTTTTACAACCAATAAACACTTATACAACTACAAACCAAAATTGATGCTTGAAAATTAAGAACTTGCATATGAAAAACACCCAAAATATTTAGGATTTGTTTTGGATTCTGAACTTACAAGTAATAAGCACATTGATTACATAGTCTCAAAAGCAATAAAACTATTAAAGATACTTAAATATATTGGAGGTAGAGACTGGGGAGCTGACGCGACTACCCTTAGAACTACTTATCTAGCTATCATCAGACCTTTACTTGAATACGGATTCCCAATTTATTGCTGTGTCTCCGTTTTTAACTTGAAGAAACTTGAACAGGTTCAGCTGAGTGCAGCTCGTATAATAACTGGTTTGAAACGAAGTTGCCCCTCAGATATTGTCCTTTATGAAGCCGATATGAAACCTCTCCATGTTACAAGACATGCTAACCTTATCAAATATTACAACAAACTTTCCAGTTATGGCATTCAAAACAACACCTCAAAATACCTAAGTAATTGGACTAACCTCCAGAGACACAAGAAAAATAGTCCCTTTAGTCAAGTCTTGTCTCAGAATATAATTCCTAAAAATGTAGAGCCACATTCTCTTCACTCCTGTATGAATCCTACTGAAAAACTTACCAGGGTTCACTTTCATTTCAACCTTCCTGTTCCCATTAATAAAAAGGAACATGCGTCAGAATACCTTAGACAATTGGCATTGGAAGCCATTAATAAAATCCCTAAATGTGACATTAAATTGTATACTGATGGCATATATATTGTAACTCCTCAGTCTATTTTTTCTCTATGCCAACGAAATCCAGACTTCTGTTCCGTTTTTAGAAGCGAACTTCTAGCAATCGATGAGCTACTTAAGACCATTTTACACGAAAATAATTATAAGAACCTTCGGATTCTTACTGATAGCTGCAGCTCAATGGAACACCTTAGCAATGGGACCTATGTTGGAGATAAAGCAAGTTTGTCTATTCTTCAGAAGTTGAAGCTGATTTCACTCCAACATGATATTCATTTCCAGTGAATCCCATCTCATGTTGATCTACTTGGTAACGAAATAGCAGACAGGCTTGCAAAGAAAGGAAGCAGCCTAGCGACTTCATCTTCTGCTGAGCTCACATACTTAGAACTTTTCTCTCAGGCGAAATTCCTAAATAAGAAGAATTGAATGGTTCCCCCTACTCATGATTGGTATAGAGCCAATAAGCCGGGCAAGTCCTTAATTCTTCCTTGTGATAGAAAAACCAACACTTGCCTGTCGCGCCTTGCTAGTGGCCATCTTAAATGTCTTTTCTTTTCTCAGGGTGAAAA
Source organism: Argiope bruennichi (assembly GCF_947563725.1). Taxonomy (NCBI): domain Eukaryota; kingdom Metazoa; phylum Arthropoda; class Arachnida; order Araneae; family Araneidae; genus Argiope; species Argiope bruennichi. The sequence continues at coordinate 85,839,099 of NC_079152.1, forward strand.
AGTTTTCCCTCTTTGCCCGAAATGCTGCCAACATCAGGCCTCTGCTGAACATATTCTAGACTGTTTAAGACTTCATTGGGGATAAATTTATTCTTCTCCCTTTCTCGTTTTTGACTTTCTTCTTGCCAACGGATTTTTGGATTTGGTCTGATTAAGTCAGACCATGGAGATTAGCAACAACAACAGTTCTTAGTGTATTCTTAGCGTCTGCTTAAATATAATTGTATGCAAACATAATGAATAAATAAATAAATAAAGCAGTGTACAATTCCACAAAGTTGCTAAAATAAAAGATAAATAATCTCAAAATAAATTATTAACAAGTTGAAAATGGGTAAGATAATAAAAACAGGAGCCTTAGAATGAGTAGAGCTTGCGGTCAAAAGTATCTAAATTCACCATGGCTGAAGTAGTCTTAATGTATATAATTTTGTTGAATCAAATTTGTATATAAATAGGGAGGAGTATATAAAATAAAAGTTGCAAATTTTATCATGTGACGATAAGAATTGAATTGAATTCCACATACAGTTAATTATTCCTGAGCTCAGGAAATTTGATGCTTTAGTTTTTTTTAATAATATTTTATTAGTATGGAATAGAAAAAGCATATTCTTATGTAATCGTTACGTTGTTAAAAAGAATAGAAAAAAGGGCTATTCATTCGTTACTAGACCATTATTCATTCGTTTCAATTCTACCTTTTTGCCTTCCTTTTTATGTATGCGATGATTGAAACTTAAGTAAAGTGGTAAGAGACTGGTGAATGTGAAAAAAATGACATACATAGCAGCAAAAAATTCGGCAATTCAATTCTTAGGCTACATTTTCTTCATTAGCAAAAAATTCATTTTCCTTCTAAGAAAAACTTTAAAAAAATATCATTATAGGAAGTCAGATTTAACAAAAACATAAAGAGGTCCTGAGCAGACAAATTAAATTGACTCAGATGGCCATGTTGTAAGAAAAATGTCTTCTAATATCAGAATAATCTTCGTAGATTTATTGTAAAGCTTCCCTATTGCCGGAAATATTATATTCTTGACAATAGTTTCTCCGATAATATAATGACTTTTACCTTTTGACACTAATAATAAAGAAAAAAATTTGTATTTCATTCAATGATGTCCATGATGGTAATTGAAGGTTTTCATTAATGTTTACTAATATTTTGATTGAACGGATGGCTTCAGATGGTTAGATGAGCACTTAAACTGAAGATCATATAATATTAATTGAAAAAGTATTTCGAATAACATAAAGAATTATGTTTCAAATTATTAAAGTTAATAATAATTCAATTATTTTAAGGTATTTCATTCATTAAGAATGCCATTATAAAATAATGTAATTATTTTAAATTTTTATATTAATTTATTATTTTATTATTAAATAATTGATTATTTTAAATTATTATTCAATCACTGCCCGTTGATTGGTGGGTCTTCATCTGGATGGGCATAAGATTGGTCAAAACTCGGGTAAAATAATGATATTCAAAGCTTTATAATCCGATCGGTTATGAAACTTCGTTTTTCAGCCACTAAAAAAGATTGATATTTTTTTCTTTAAAGTCTAAACATAAATCATTGAAGTTATCATAATAGATTTAAAATAATGAAATTAGAGACATCATAACTCTATAAGTTTTGGTCGCATACGAGGGTTTTTATTAAAAATGTTAGTGTCTCAAAATATACTTTACTAAATATGACGTAAAATTATAGATTCGTAATTTTTAGTTGTATGTTTATTTGCTAAAACAGCACACAACATATATGTCAGTGGTTTAGCTATTAGCTATTAAGCCATGGTTAGAATAGGTTTTCTGTTTAAAAACTGCATCATTTTTTCTTTCAATAAAAATATGAATTGCAGTAACACTGTTTCTTAAAATCGAATTGCCCATTATCAGAAAATTACTAATTTAGAAAATGTCAATCGCGTTTAATATCACTAACTATGAGGACCATAATGGCGTGATGGAAAAAAACTTAAGAACAACGGGGTCGAGAGCCAGTCCCATTGCAAATATGCCCTATATACTGGCTTTATGTCTAATGCAACTGTCATTATTATTAAAATATCCTCATGTTGAAAAGAAGTGTTGTGTACTAGCTTGAATACTGTCAAGATAATAGTATTTAATTCTATATAAATCTTGAGATCCTTCCAAAAATAGTTTACTTGTCTAACTTCTAAATGGAACTTCAGTCTAGGTAAATTGAACATTTTCCTAATGTGATCACAGTTAAAACAGAAAACATTAATAAAATAAAACATTGGATTCAGTTAACTTAGCATTGGTATCTCGGTTAATATTATGTGAGACAGCAATGCTTAGAATAGGCATGGTGCGGTCCATCAGATAGATTGCAAACTTCGATTCCCAATCAAAGTTGGTATATTTTTGTAGATAGAAGATGTCTCATGAAGCGTACTACAGATACTTTTAAGTAATTTTTTTTAATATTTTGCTTTTTCTGGAAAGATAATTTAATCTAATAGTTGCAGTAATGTGAGCGTAGAGCCCTGACGAGTCGGTTGCTGTCAAAACTAAGTAATGACCACCGTTGACAATAGACAGTGATTATTCGGAAAAGTGTAAGCATCTTGTGAATGAATTAACATAAAAAAATAAGTTACACTAAAAACAGTGCAAAGATCAAAATAAAGATTATTTTCTCTGTCTGGCTAACTTCATTTTTATTGGCTCATTTGGATTAATTTTAATACTTTTTTTTTTCTGTTTTACCATTAGTTACAACAAAGTTGTACAACAGAATACTTCTTTCTTATAAATGAAAGTCGCGCAGCTGAAACATAAAACCTCATATAAAAAGTCACGACTGGAAAGAAAAAAAAAAAAACCAATTACAAGCTGTTCTAGAGCTTCTCCTTAAGGATTTCCCAGAAGTTTCACGGCTTGAAATCTGTAAGTCGTCGAGATCACCCCTTTTGGCTAGATGCCAACAAACAGAATGAATGTAAGATTAAAAATGGAACGCACTTTGTTTCTTGTGGTGGTCTTTGAAAGTGTATAAGTCGTCATAGAATAATATTATTCCAGAATATGTAAAATATAAAATCATGTGAGTAGCTGGAAAAAGTGGATACATGAAACCACTGGAAAATTGTTTTTCGAAAATCGATTTCTTGGAAGGAAAGTTATTGCAAAGTGAATCCATCGTAGACTTCATAAATCTTAAGAATAATAAAAACAGTTTGTTTTTTTATTATTGATGTATTTTTAAGTAAAATGTGACCTTGAAAAAAATTTAGAAACGATCTAAAAAGGAACATGTATAATGTTTTTCTTTGCATATCAGATAACAGAAACTTTAGACTAAAAAGTATATCACTTTGGAAATATAAAATCATGCTTCACAGTCAGTACATATTATGAAAAACGCTGATCTGAGGAAGTGTGAATGATGTAAACGCACGTCTCTAACTATTGATTGATTTTACAAAAGAAAAATGTTTTGATTTTCTTTCTTTTTTAATGCGAAAATAGATTTTTATATTATCAAGCGTTTTGTGGTCATTAATTAACTACTATCCATGTAACTATTAACTACTAACTCAAGTAAACTTTGGTAAAATTTAAATACGTTACAGCAAGATGAAAATGATCTTACAAATTAATTTATTGAAATTAGATTTTCTCAATAAATTTTATCTTCCAGATTCATAATATCGCAGTATAATATTTTTTCAAAAATTACTTCTTTAAATTATCCAAACTTTGCTATTCTTCTGAAAACTATATGATTTTATGAACATTGCTGCATCTGCAGAGTCCTCAATATGATGAAATGATAAAATATTTCCTTGAATTTCTGCATTAATCAAGAGCGATTTATTTCTTTTGACTTTTCATAAATCGGAATCAGTCAGAAATTTAAATTTTGTAATTTTATCAACGAATTTGTTTTAAAACATGTAAGAAAATGAAAAAAAAAAGAAAATCACATATTGGAATACTATTCCAATATTTCCCTCAGAAAATTATATTTTTTAACATTATGAAGGAATTATTTTTGTTATTTGAATCATTAACGATTTTTTGTGTAAATTAAAGTGTTAAATTAAAAAAAAATCCTTAAATATTTTACTACGATAAATAGCAAAATGTTTTGAATTATTATTCTGTTGTACAAAATTTATTCCAAAAACTCGCAGCTAAATTTTATATCATGTTGTAGTTTTTTTCGCAGATGACCTTCAGCTAACTCAGGATATAAGCCATGGAGTGAAGCTTCATAAGCGAATTCACAGATAAAATACATGCTATTTGTAAATTGTAAAAATATATTATTTGTGAAAATTTACATCGTATAATATGTATAATCAAAAACAGCATAAATAACAGACATTTTATTTTTGTATTTATCAAATAGAACAGGATTTTAAAAACAAGCCGCAAATATTAGGTCGGGTTAAAAATAAATGTATATACATTAAAAGGTTTTAAAGAAACTACAAAAAATAAATTTAGAATTTTGCGATTTTTTTCACTATAATTTTAAAAATTGGAAGATTGTACGATTGTTGTTTATCATTATAATTAGTCGTTGAACGAACCAACAAAATCATGTTTCAACATCTTCATATTGTTTGAATTGAGAATTCTTTTTCAGAATTTGAATCGCATTAACTTATCTATTAAATACAATAATTTTATAACTTGATTTTCATACTCGCTTTATTTAATTCATTTTTTTCGTACTTTCAAATATGGAATTATCAAGTAACATAGAATATATTATACAATATCTAATAATTTCATTTATTAAGAAAATCTTTTTTTATCATTTAGGGGGAAAATAATAATATAAATACGCCTCATGTTTCTAAATTGCTTATCTGTCAATAAAATTAAATGCATGCTATTTTTCGAGAAATTGTTTTTCATTTAGCTTGATGGATGTATTATAATATAATGAAATATATTATAATATAATGAAATATATTATAATATAATGAAATATATTATAATATAATGAAATATATTATAAAACATTTCATTATATTATAATAGATACATGTACATGTGTATTGTACATTTGATAGATTGTACCTTTGACACATGTCTGTGCTTGCAACGGGTGACGAAATGTGAAGTTAAATTTGATTTGAAGTTTAACCATTAATATTATTTAATTTTAATAATTACTATTTTAAAGAAATGGGTATTTTTATTAATAAAAAGTAAGTATTACAAACATAACCTTTTACCTCACAACATTCTTTTTAAAGAACTAAGAAATAATATTATTGCATTCATACTACAGAGAGACTAATAATCTCATTTTGTGCAAACTCTGATATTTCCATTCCTAATCAAAAATAAGTTATAGAGGTTTAAATGTAAAAATATATCAAGTTGTAATTTTGAGTACCAAGATGGGTTGTTCTTTTATTCAGAATCTTTACTATTTAGAAAGATGTCTTTATTATTAATAAGAAAATCTTTCTTATTTTAAAAAAATTAGGAATACTTCAAACAAGATCATTTTCTCGTATTATGAGGTAGATGGTACTTTGCATATGATATCTCTATTTGATTCTTGGTTTTATGATCTATCGAAAAATTTCTATACCAGTAGTAAAGAAAAAATTAGATGAAAAGGTAAATATATTTTAAAAACCTGAAGTAAATTTCCTCTCTTTATTTCTCTTTAGATTATATGTTCTTTTCAAAGAAAGATTAATGAAAATATCCCTGAATTAGTAAGCATACTTCAGTTCTTAATTCGATATACGATATTACACAATATCGTAAATCTAAATGTTTTAGTCCTTTGATTACTTTTAGTCTATGATTCCTTCCTTATGAGATAACTTTTCGACTCTTAGATAACTTTACATGACTACTTTTCCTGTATTATTATACCTTGATAACCATGTAACTATTCCTGTTATTGAGATGACAAAAATGATATGTTTATCGAATGTATCCATTAGACAAGGATGTATTTTACCCATTCAAAACATATTACGACTTGAAAAGGAATAAATGGATGTTAACAACAAATGATAGACCTACCAAGACCAAGTGGTACCAAGATGTTCCATGTAATACAATAGTTACCATATATCATGTGACTAAATTGAGGTATTAAATTTGATTCCAAATAGTACTATAGAAGCATTCGCTCTTATGGTTCATAGGTTTTATAATTCATAAATTATAACTACATTATTATAATTTAGGAGTCATAAAACCTGTGAACCATTATAATTATATTGCATTATTTTTTCCAGTACGACCTTGAATTGGAAATCTATTTAAAACATAATTGGAGGATGTATTTTCGTCATTTAAAATATTTCATACTCATTTTAATTTTTATTCTTTCAATAATAGATGTTCAAACGCAGCAGGTCTGAAAAAATGCTTTATGCATTAAACGTGAATTTTATCACGTGAATCTGGAAAGAATAAATTGCAAAAACTTGATTTTTTTTTTTGAAAGAAGTTCAACTTCAGCTTTTTAATTACGTGTTTAACATGTACAAATGAGGCTTGATTTTAATATCTTGAAAAGGGAATCTTTCGGCTCAGAGAACTTCATTTCCGGTTTAGTAAAATTAACTCAATTGCATTATGCATTACTAACTCATTTAAAAAAATAATTCGTAAGTAATTAATTTGATGAGAATTTAATTGAAAGAAAATATTAATTATTTAATAGTTGAATATTCAAAAGTTCAGTAAAGAATAGAATTATCAATATATAAAATTCTAAAAAAAAAGGTGATAAAATGAAAAAAAAAAAAAAAAAAACTAATCCAAAACTATGCAGGTAGTTTTTTTAAACATTTATTTCACTAAGTGGTACCGACATAGGCATTAACTTATAAAGCATTGGTTTAAACTATCCAATTATAATTAAAGCATTACAATATTCTTGTATCATTCAGTTTATGATATATTAAAGGTTTGTTAAATCTTAAACCGAACTTGGTTAAACCTCTCTTCAACCTTAATGGGTTCTTTTTTATCTTATATCTAAATTCTTTCTCGTAAAATTGGAAAAGTGGCTTACCAGTTCCCATTTTCACAAGGAAAGTAAAAACCTCAGATGATCTACATATAGTAAGTTTGGTGAAGTCGTGAAATCTAATAGATCAAGATCTGTAAAAAGTGATCAAATAACATTATTTCCATTCAATTTCGAACCAAATTTTCCACTGTAGCCAAATTGATTAAAATGACAGAAATAACAAATTTTATCAGGGCCATGACATACCAATTGTATTTACTGGCATAGCAAAAGCAATTGATATAATCTGAATCGATATGATAGTTAGATTTCCAGATAGTTTAATTCTACTTACATCATCATTTCAGAGCAACAGACGATTTTAATTAGAGTTGGAAAAAATTATCGACCTAGAATAAAACAAATGCAAAAATATAAAGGTAGAAATTTGAGTCTCAATATTTCAGTTTATTCATCATACGTATCTGTGGATACTTGTTTATTTAGTAATGATAGGGCAATCTTGTGAAAAAATTTCAACCAAGAAACCATCGACAACAAACGATGATCAAATAACTGACTGGTGCTAATAAAATTAATGCTAGCAAATGTGAAGTTTTTTATTTTCCTAATTCAAACACATACCCTTCATTTTTTTTATTTCGTTCATTAATACCATGGGACATATAAACTCAATACCTCAGTTTTCGTGATAAAAAACCCTCATATTCATCAAAACAGTCAAATAAAAAAAAGTAAGACTTCAAAAGTCCAACTAGTATATCTACTATTGTTCAATAAATCAAAATTCGCGATGAAGAAAAATATCTTCTGTATAAACTGGAGAACAGCAATACCTTATTAATATGGAGAGTAACCACTCAAATATATGAAAAGATTCATACATTTACAAAATATCACCGTAAGACGGCAGAAACAAGGATAATTGATTATTTCATCAGAAACTAAAACCACTTAAATATAATTCTATATAATTACTTTCTAAAGGTAATTAAATGGCTCTTTCAACCAATGGATACCAGTGAAAATACAGCAATAACAAGTCCGGAGTACGTAACAGTAGGAACATAAGAAAAACCCTTGTATTGTAAAGTAGATAAAAAATATCGCTATAGTACCTCTTAAGAAATCCGGCCTCAAAATTACTGGTCTCAAAATATCATTAAAAAAATTCGAATTTGAGATTTTTGTAAATAATCACGTTTCAGATCTCCCTGAATTCGAAAAATACATGTTTGGAATTAGGTCTCCTGCATGTCTGCCACAGGTAATCAAAAATCTAGATGGATGAAATTTGGTATAGGGACTTAAAACTAAATTTGTGGATTTCTATCAAATTTTTAATGAAATCCATTCAGTGGAAGTCTAGATCTGTTTGGAACTCGATAACTCAAAACGTTAAGAGTTAGATAGACAAAATTTGGTGCGCAAGTTTAGCATATGAAATGTAAATTCTTACTATATTTTGAATCAGATAAGTCAAATGGTTGACCATCTATCAGCTTGTATTTCAGCACGCATACAAATGCAATAGGTCATTTGTGCAATGATTAAATAAATTAAATTGCGTGATCATGTGACTACAACTGTAGTTGCGTGTCAAATTTTGATTACGATCGGTCCAAAAAAAGTCATCCAAATTACATATTCACATGATAGATTCATGGAAATGCTAGATTCATGTCAGAGATCTATATTTCGTAGTTAAGACACTGGCGGGCACAATTTTAACCAGGGAGAAAGAATGAGATCTTTATTGGAGAATAAGTGATGAAGTTTCTTTGAGACGACATCGGCTAGTTTTAACTGCCATTCCACAAGATAGCTACCTGTAAAATTAAATGTCACGTAGATACTTTATTGTGGAATGCAATAACACACACAAGAAGTAGAGCTAAACCAATTCATTAACTCAACTCTGAACTGAGAAGACAGTGACTGACAAATCTTCTGCTTTTATACTAGCAGGGAAAGTTCCAGAATACTTTTCTGGAGACAATAAGAAATGTCCAGAACACTTATCTGGTAAACTAACGAAATGTCTAGAATCTTCTGGAACATGAAACAAATCGAAACATAAAATCAAGGAATTAAATATTTACACAAACCGTGAATCGCATTGTCTCTACCGGGATTCGAACTTACAATCTCTTAATTATGAGATCAGTCCTATGACCATTCGACCATGGAGAGTCGACTGCCTTTTTTCAATGCGGCAATATGTAAGTACTTGCTTTTTCAGTGATCTGCAGTTTTCCATATTACTATAACAGTTTGTCCATGGCAGTTCTTTGAACTTCTCATTATTGCAAAAGTGCAAAAGTCCACGTAATAATACATCTGATGGCTTGATGATAAATACATCTGATGGTTTATTTAAGGATATTTGAAATAAAGATAATTAAAATCATTACAGTGTTTGGGATGGTCTTTAATTTTCCTAATTATGTTTTTAAAGATTATTTGGAAATATTCCTGTAAGTTCACTTCAATTTCAAAACCTAATTTGGATATTCTTTAATAAGTTTTAACTTTTACTTATTTTCCTTATTATTGGTGATTACACTTCACTTATCTCATATTTACTCTTTTTATTTCATAACGTTTTTGAATAACAAAATAAGGAGAACATGGCATTTTTTGAATCATTATATATAAACAAAATTTTATAATTAAAAGTCTTTATAATATAGATAATAATTGAAAGACAGAGAAAATTAATGAAAAATTAAGTTTGTTTAAATCAAACTATAGTCTAAACACGTCCTTAAAGGCGTCAAAAAACTCCTGCATCAAAAAAAAATTACCTGTCTATGCAACTGGGAAATGATCGTTTAGTCATATTGCGGATAAAATTTAGATTAGCTTTTCTTAGAAGCTGAGGGATGATAAGATTCCATGAAGATATCTTTTTTTTTTTCATATTCCTTTTCACCCCTTTGACTTTTCTTGTGTTCGTAGAAACAAACTGACCACAAAAATCACGATAAAGCAACCGGAAAGTACTTCATGCTACTGCAATTTTTCCTCATTCGTCTTATCAGGCACGAGGCCAGTATTTTATGCTACTGATTGTATATTCCTGAGCATGCGTCTTCTACGACTTTCCATTAATGAATGAATATCTTAATCTTTCAAATTATAACGTCAAGTCTGACTCAATGTACCTGATTTAGCATAATTTTGAACTCGAAGAAAAACCCCTTTGAAGGTTATATTGTTTTGTAGAAAAATGGTTTGATGTCATGTGATGAGTTTATTGAGCCATTGCCTGTGAATAAGTTCTGCGTTTTGTAACATTTAAAAAAAAATATTTTTCATGAACTGATATCTACGGCATTAATGGTTTAAGTACAAATCATTTCGATTGGTTAGACCACTGTTAAGCATAACTGCGTGTGTATGTATTTTTTTTTTTTTTTTTTGCTAACAAAGTTGCTGCGTTTTTCAGAAAAGTATATCAAGAATGGTGCTGGAGCTAATGTTCATCCTGTGAATATTTGAAAAACACACACAAGCCCCGTCAATGCGGAGATTTGTAAAAAATATCGTTATGAGGATGAGATTAATAAGTTCTAGAAACTATTTAAAGGAAAACACTAGAAAAGTTACATATTTAAGAGCTTCAATGGATATATGAGCAAATTCCATGTATTTTTCTGAAAAAAAAATGGCACTGTAAATGTGGCTTTGTTGAATGGGAGAAATTATTCATTTGAAAATATTCTAAACTAATCCTTGGGGAAAAGAAAAAGAAACAGCGAAAATACGAAATATTCGGAAGTATTTTTCAGAAGTACTTAGAAGGTTTGGTTATTAATAAAAGTTTGGTAAACTGATAATACGAGGGAGCACTAGCAGATTTACTTTTATAATTCCAAATAAGTAATTTTGGAAAATTTTGTCAAAAGAAACTAAGATAGATTTAAAATTTAATCTTGATTAACTGAGTTTTCGATTACCCAAGATAATTACAGTTCAAACAAGCTCAGATAATTAAATTTTTATTGAATAAGGCGGTAAGAATCAAAATGACTTGCTCATATTAAAAAAAAAGATCAATTTCTCATGCATTTTTGAGCTATGCTATTTTGGACCAGTGAATTATTCTACGACGGATTTGGTCCAAAATTTCCTTCGGGTCTTCAGATTTAGACTTGAATAAAAAATCTTAGATCGTGTATCAAATTTTGCTTGTTCATTTCCCCTTTTTGTTTATTTTATTGAAACGACATACAAACTGACATAAGGAAAATAATATGCCAAAAATTAATTCTATCGGAATAAAAAATGTTTAAAATGTTGAGATTCATAAAAATCTTAATGGAGAAATTTTTCGGAAGAAATGTTTTTTTATAGTCAAAAAAAGTAAAAAGAAACAGGGAAACAGGAAAAATTGCATTTCTTCAATTTGTGAATCTGTATTTTACTAAACACTTTTAATTAACTTGAATTGGCAGTCATTACAAGAAGTTTGACATTTTCTACACTTATGTGTTCGATATGATAATGCCCTACTTCAGATTCAGTATATAATTATTAATTATCAACAAATAAATTAAATTTTGATTATGTTCTAGAAGCGCCATCTGCTGTTAAGTTTGTGAAACAGTTGATCCCAATGTATTAAAATATAAATTAAATTATCCAAATGCATATGCTGCTTAGTATACTGACAAAAGTATATTTTTACTTTCTAATACATAAAAAAAATAAAAGAATTATAGTCGCAAAAAAAAAATTTTGAATTTGAGATTTTGATGATTTTTTATATTTCAGACTTCTTTGATTGCGAAAAACAAATTTTTAAAATTATATCTGTCTGTGAACATGATAATTCAATTTTTGAGATTGTTTTTTTAAGCTTGAAAGATAAAATTTATCAATTTGATTTTTACACCAAATGTGGATTTCTATCAAATTTTGAACAAAATCCATTTAAAAGAAGTTTATCATAATATAAATTAATATGATAAACGCAAAATTAAGAAAGCTAAATGAATAAAATTTGGTACACAGATTTAATATCTAAAATGCAAATCAAATTTGTGCCGAAATGTTTCAAGAAGTTGACCAATGTGCTTTGATAAGCCTCCATCTCGATAGTTGAAAAGCGCTTTGATTTAAATAAATATTTAAAAATTACTATGAGATTTTGTGACTATAATTGTAGTTCTATGCAAAATTTTGATTTCAATCCATCTTAATAATTCAAAATATACATTCAGTTTATTAATTGCATTCATAATTATTAATTGCATAATTAATTATTAATTGCATTCATACGATTAATCGTCAAAGATCTAGATAGGTTTTTTCCAACTTGTTCTGTTATTTATAAGTTATTACGTGAAAATGATTTAAAAATCATATGATTTTTTTAATTTCATAAAATTACCTTAGCTTTAAAAAGAAAGATTTTTAAATATAAAAAAGGATGGTTGGACAAAAAATTTACTTCCATGAAAATTGATGAATTTTTTAAAATAATTAATTGAAAATTACTTTCAAAAATTTTAAAATGATTATTATGTTCGAAAATGTATCCTTTTGTATCTTGTCTAAATAGCTTATGTTTTACGATGGAAAATATTTTGGATTGACATATTAAGTGGCGATGTCACATAAAATTAAACCAATAAAATAAATGCTGCAAATGTTTAAAAACAAAGAGCGAAGACAGAAACATTAATCTTATTTAGAACTTCCAAAATTGGCGCTGAATAATTCATTCACAAATTACACCTGGCAGGGCTTCGAATGTCGTAGGTTAAAAATAAACCTGCTATCTATTTTTTAAAGGAAGCTTAATTTCCCGGATGAGTTTGTGTTATGTAATTCTGTTTCTTACCATTCAAATGTAGGTACTCCGTTACTCTATTAACCAGGGAAAAGAAATGCAAAAAAATATCGAACCTTGAAAATACGCGCCTTGTATCATTCAAGGGTTACAACACGCAATTCGAATTTCGCCGCCAACCGCATCGAAAAAGATGACGCCACTATTGCCTTGAGGGGTGGAGATTACTCCGTTACGCTCAGCAAATTTTAGTGTAGCTACGTCTCGTCCCTATAACCTCTTCGAAGCGCGCAGACGGTGTGTCTGGCAATTTCCTTCTCGCAGCTGAGAATATAGCGAATCCTTTTTGTTTTTATTGTTGTTCTTTCCTCCAGTCAGAACGTTGGAAAATAAAACAATCAATATCTGGTTTTGTGCGACGATATTATGTTTCGTCTATTTCTCTATTGGTTAATTATGCGATTTAGCTGACGCCGGTATCTAGAAAGTAAAGACCCTGAGTATGTATATAGTAGTTATATTATGTGAAGGACAATGTTGGCGCTCAAACCAGCAAATTCGAGCGATAAATTTCAGCATCGATTTTTCTTGGCGGTGAATAATCCGTGAATGGGGAATTCACCCTCTGGTCTATTAATGCTTCATGCAAAAACCACAAGGGGTTCATTCATAAGCTATCTTTAGATTATGAGGTAGTTTGTAACTTCTACTAAACGAAATTTAGACCCTATTTTTTTATAGAAATTGTTATTTTTAATTATATGACTTATTAATAAATTAAAATGGAATTTGAAGATATACTGGAGCAAGTTGGTGGTTACGGAAAGTTTCAAAGATATTTGACTTTATTTTTTCTAATCCCGGTATCTTGTGCCTTGCCATGTTTTTGGATGAATTTTATTTTCATGGTGTCCGTTCCTGAACATTGGTGTCATGTTCCTGAACTGTCTAATTTGACTATGGCTCAACAGCGAATGTTAATTAGTCCACCTAATGACCCATCTTGCACTATGTATAATATGAACTATAGCCAAGTTCTAGATCTTGAGAGCTTCATCGTCTCTTCAAATTTTTCAGACGTTATCACACCTTGTGTTTCGGGATGGGAATATGACAAGACGAACTATGACAAAACAGCCGCAACGAAGGTAAGTGAATCATGTTTACAAATTTTGTAAAATATTAATTTTTGTTTATGAAGTATATTTACATTTGTTTAAATGAATATTAGTTATTTTTAAAATGGTGTATAAATTAATATAAATTCTATATGAATCAAATGTTTTAAAATAATACATATATACAGCAACGGAATATTTAACCTGAATAATTTTTAAATATTTTAAGTGATTTTTTTAAAGAATTTTTTTTATTTAATATAAATACAAGAATTTTTTTATGTGATGATATTTTTATGAAACGCATTAGTGTAACATTGCTGTGAATTAAACATATTGAGGAAATAGCGTTAATTGTTTGATAACCTTAACCTCTTTAATTGCTTTATTTCCCAAATAGTGCGCTTTTTTAATTTATTATTCTCTCAACTATCAATACGTCTATTACACTATCAGTGAATGTAAGAATAAACAATCATTAATAGACATTGGTTAACAGAACACTTTATTAAAATAAAGAATGACTTTCCACTGTATTCATCATTTTAAGGTCAAGGCTGCTGCGATTTGTTTTAAATATTTAGTGTTTATAAATTCTAATATTTGGATTCCTTTTTAAACAATAATTTTTACCTTTTCAATGTATTGCATCCAATCTTGATGAGTGGATATTGTTTATCCCCTATATAATTAACAAGGCGAAATTTTATATTTATTCTATAATAAATGAAATATTATTTTATAATTGAATTTTAAAATTACTTATATTTCCCTATTTTTACGAAAAGATTTCTAAAATTATTGTATTTTTTTTCTTAGAGATATTAAGAAGGATTTACCATTTTATTATTTCAATTCTTTCTTTAAATTGAAAAAAATTCACAAAAAATCGAGGATTGAAAAAAAAAGTGTATAATAAATATGATATACCCTGAAAAGTTAAAAAAAGGTTTAAAAAATTTTCTATGAAATTTTCTTTAAATATAATAACTTTAAAATAAAATTCAATAAAAAAAATGAACTGAATAAAAATTTTAAATAAGCAGATGCATTTTTAATAGGGTTATTCTAATAGACCCTTCCAAAAAGAATTTTATACTCCGATTTACTTAAACGTCTTAAAATTTGATAGAAACATTTTCCTATTCTTTTTATTCACATTTTGAAACTTTTAAGGACTAAGTTGTATGGTAATTGCAGTCTTTTATATTAAAATGAGATAGAAATTCGGATTCAACTTCTTGTCACGTTTTTAAAACTGTTCCTTATTTTTAATTCATAACATGTTACAAGAGTTTCCCATTTCTGACAGAGAGATACTGACCTTTGTCATAGAGCAGTGTCCCGAGCTTGAATTGTTTCTTCGCAATAATATGGATAACTGTTGTACGGCAGTGTTAGATGAAATCTTATTATTTTTCTAATTGTATGATACTGTGCTTATTTATATTTATTGATCATTATACTTTCCGGAAGTAAAGCATTTTGAATTAATATATTACTCATAATAACCAGGGCAAAATTAGGCCCTCTAGTGTCCCTTAGGCAATGGAATTCTCCAGATCCCTTTCCTTCCCAAATCCCTTTCCTTCCAGATCCCTTTCCTTCCCAAGTCAGATATATTTTTATTGATTTCAGTTTAAGCTCTGCCCAATTTTGATAAATTAAAATAGTAAACCATTATATTATGTATAATTTTCAAGAGATTTGGTTTCAATACATAGTGCATAAAAAATGCATAGTTAAAATTTAAAAGTAATTTTATAGGAAATAGTTAAAAAATAAAGAGTATTTTTAGCATAATCTAAACTTAGTTTAACTAATATGATTGGTCATATTTTTAAATTAAAAAGCAACATATTTTTTTTACAAGAATTAAGAAGCAGCGTGATGTAAAATTTCAAAACAAAATTATTTAGGAATGTAGTTGGAATAATGTTCCGAAATTCAAACAATAATTAATCTTAATTTGAATAAGTTCAAAATCACAGCCTTTATAATTTTCGTTCAAATATAAAATTAAACAGGGGTGTTTGTGCTCCGGGGAAACCCCGGAATTCCGGGGATTTTGAACTTCGATCCCCGGAATTTCCGGGGATCGTCGTTCAAAAGGAAGTAGGAATAATAATGAATTATTTATTTTGATCTGGGTAATTTTGTTTGCTTTTAAAGCAGAAAACGCAAGGTCAGTGTGTGTGGTGAAAACTTTTCCTTTCTTTCTCCAAAGGCAGTGATAATGCGTGAAAAGGGGGGGAAAACTTCTTTTTTGTTCTTTCCTTATTGCGAGTTATGACTCATTCCCCCGGTTCTCGGACATTCTCTTCTGGATTCTTTTCGGCAAGTAGGCGCGGCAGAAAAAAAAGAGGGAGACTTCGTTCGACCAGATGTGCGATAACGTGACTCTGGGTTCAAAGGTCTTATCTCTACTGGCGTGGCGCCAATAAGTAGAGAAGGGGGATTTTTCGCCGTATTAGCTATTTGTCATTGATCGCTTCGGAACTTTTTTTTCTTCGCTGTGTAAAATTTTCGTTTCATTTATTGATGCACGTGTAAATTTTTCGTTTCGCTTATTGAAATATTTTTTTATTTATGTATGCAAGAGAATTTCATTTAGAAATTTCAGCATATGAAACAGAAATTACCCCTTAAAAATTCATATCTAATTAGTTTTACAGCATTAGATCCAGAGCTAAGAGGTAAAACCAGTACAATATTAGCTTTTGAAAAATTATCATCTTTTATGTCCCATATTTTTAGTGATAATGAAAAGTCAAAAGTAGAAGCTGAAATAAGGTTATACCAGAGTGATATTGATATCACCAAAGAAATGCTCTACACATCTGATGAAAGTGGAAATCAAGTCAAGTGTACAATTGATAAATATTGGTCTAAAGTTTTTAATTTAAAAGATGATTTCACAAATGATTATAAGTATCCTACATTGGCTAAATTGGTCAAAGCCTGCCTTAGCTGCTTCCATGGCCCATTAGTGGAAAGTGCATTCAACTTAATGGATACACTTGTCACTGACTATAGAACCTCTCTTAAGATTGATTCCCTAGATGCAGTGCAGACTATTAAATATGATTTAATGGCTTCTAAAGAAACCTCATGTGAAAAATATGGCTCAAAAAAACCAATGACTGATCCAATTCACAAAGATCTCTTACTGAATATGAACAGAAGTTGGAAAACATATCAAGAGGACTTAAAAACATGTATTTCAGATGAGTCACCTATAAAAGTCTGTATTTCAGATGAGTCACCTATAAAAGTCTCTGAAAAACCTTCTACATTAGCAGAAAAGCAAACTGCTTCTACCTCTGCATGTGCAGTTCTCGAGGAAATTTCTTCAACTGTAAATGAGGAAAATAAAAGTCAACCTTCCTGCAATTATGAAGTTCACCACAAAAGAAAGACAAGCCCACAAACATCAGAAAATAAAAAAAAAGCAGCAGAAATTAGATAATTTTTTTTAAAAGAATTAATTCAGGTAATTTAAAAGATTTGCATAAAATGTAGTAGTTTATATGTTTGAAAATTTATGGTTATTAATTTTGCAAAAAAAGTAATTCATTGAACTTTTATAATTAGGTCATTCAATACTTCATAATTGTAATTTTTCATTCCCCCCCCCCCTTCTCGAAACTCCAAAATGCCGGTAGTAAGTTCGTAAAAGTTTCAGGGGATTTTTTGGGGTCCCACAAACACCCCCGATTAAATTACTTTGAGGATTCCAAAAAGAGTCTTGAGGCTTCGAAATCCTACAAAATTCCGGGGCGCCTAGGTAGTTGCCTACTTTTTCTAGTCAATAATCTGGCACTGATAGTGGCTTATTTTAATAAATAAAACTAAAGAATGTGAAAAATTTTCCCTCAATGTTTGCCAAATCCTGCCAAACGTTAAAAAAAACTAGTCAAGTATTGACTAAAAATTACAATTCGGTGAACCACATTTGATGAGTTATTGCAAATAAGTAAATTGATAATTTTGATCAGCATCAATAATATAATATACTCATGCATTTGAATTCGTTAGTTTTTTTTTCATTATAGTTTATTATATTCACAATGATTTTCAACTAACTTCAGATTTCCTCGACTATTTGACAATTTTCACTGAATCTTTTTTTTTTTTTTTTAAGAGCTTTTATTCTGAAAAGGCATGTTAAATTTGTTTTCAAGTAGATCATATTACGAAGGAATACGGGCTAAAACCAAGAAGGAAGCGCAGTTTGAACTTATTTTTGTGTCTTGTTTCTTTGTGGGAGCAAAACTAACATTTAATTTTGTTGCATACAGTTACCACAATGGGTGGCATAGAAATTCTTCGAGCGAAAGAATACTGGTGAATGCTAGATTCTACTATTTTTAACGCTATAGATAGATTTCCATAAAATGAAACGTGCCTTAAATTTGTACTGTTATTATATTATAAGCTGTTACTGTTATGTAAAATTAGATTCTATTCACACATAAAAATATATATAAAAATTTCAGGTTCATAATCATGACTGTTATACTGATAAGATATAAATGCATAACTTTCCTTTGTTCTCTGAACTTGAGTTGCACTGACAATAGTGATTATTGCCAATTGTTTTTATTAAATAAAAGGCGATTCAAATTTTAATATTTATAAAAGCCAAATTTAAACCCCAAGTTTAATTATTTAATTGTCGTATTATAACATGCTCTATGTACGAACATAACATACACACGCTTGGTAAAACTTCGCTATATGCGGTTAAAAATAAGACTAATTCCGAAGAAGGTATTCCTAAGAACACAGTATATCTTGCTCTAACAAGGACATAATTTACAGTCGACCACCCTGCCACCACTGAGCTACGCAGCATCGACAAGATTGATGTGGTCGACCGTTGTACATTCATTATTCCTTTAGCTACGGCATAGGCCAACTCTTCAGACTTAATAATTGCTTTGTGTAGGTTGCACCCCTTCCTCTTCTCTGTTTGCAAGGTCATTGCTAAACTGCAGAAATTCATTTCAAACTTTCTATAGTTTGCTTCGTCTTGAAAATTGTCCCAGAGTTTTCACGAATTTAAATTAAATGTTCCAAAATGCATTGAGTTTTGTAATGAAATAACTATCATAATATTAAATCAATTTAATTGTTAAAAAGATGATTAAAAGAGAGAATTTTAAAGTCACATTTTTTTTCTGTACGTACCAAGCGTCCAGACTTCAAGTATAATGTTGATTTTATCTAAATTACCCATGTAGTTATTCATATTAAAAAAATCTTTCCAGAAGTTAACTAAATATGTATGAATTCTTCTTTGCTAATTTCCTGTCAAGAAATACAATCGCTTTAATGTAACTAAAGGTCCTGCATCTGCCTTGAAAAAAGCAATAGCAAAATATATTATTTATACTTTTCTACCATTCTGGTTTAAATAAATTCTTTTAAAAAATAATGAAATGTTTCTGAACATTTATTTTATTATTATTTTTTTTTCTTTACATGATTTTCGATTTTGCCTGTGCTTAGTATTCCTATCTCTGATATTTTCTATTTCGAATAGGGATTCAGAAAATTTGTTCACTGCTTCTATATGTAACATTTTTTTTTTTAAACATTGTTTCATCTCTTATTTTTTAAATTGATTAAAATGAAGCTGTATCTTTTCTTTTGAAAAACAATTTAACTTGTCGTATATAAAATCTATTACTGATAGAAATAGTTTAACTTCCTAAATATTGTTTTATCTCATATTTTCAGAATAGCTCTTTACATCTCGATTAAAGTAGGCCTATATCTATTCTTTTGAAAAAAAAATTAGTAGTAGTATCGTATATATTAAAATTATAGTATAGTATATAATAAAATTAGTAGTATAGTAAAATTAGTAATAACTTATCGTAGTAGTATCTAGTATAACTGCCTAAATGAAGTGATCAATTTCCTTATTATTAAACACGAATTGTACTTTTCATAGCTGTCACTCGACTTTAATAATATCATTTAAATCTGATAAATGGAAATGAGCTGTCATGAGTTTGCAACGAATGATAATGAATTAGGCAGGAAACTGAATCACGTCTTCCGGTGCCATCGGAAGTGGATATATCAATATGGAAGGAACTGTGATATCCTTGGAAAAAACACTCAGATAAACACCCTGAATTTAAATCAATTCGATTCATAGAAGTTAATAAAAAGACCTTCAATTCAATGAATTCTGCGCGTTTTTTTTCTGAAAGATTATTTTACCTTATTTCATTTGGATGATTAAGTTTATTAATTTTTTTAGGATAACATTGATATTATCAATCATTAATAAGATTAATATTCTTCCAGTTTTTAAAGAATTTGTCTCAAAAATCCATTTGATTTCGATTAAATTATTCGGAATTTATTTTCTAGTTTTGAAAATCATTTCAAAAAGAACCTTAATTTGTATGTATATTCCACACCATGATCACAAAATAGCAAGATCGTCTTCAAGCAAAACAGACCATTGCTAAAAATAATTATATTGTATTATAGTAAAAATAAAATACCTGCCTTAAAACTATTTTTATTTTTCGGAAAAAAGAAATGCGTTGAAAATTTATTACGTTAAACTTTTTCTAAAAATGTATTATTGGAACAATTTTGACAGCTGATGTTTATTTTTTAAACTTTGGTTCAATAGAACATCATGCAGGTACATATAGCCAAATATTAAAAAAACAAAAAAAAAAAAAAAACAATTGCAAGTGTAAAATTCGATTTAAAAATCTAGTGTCAAATTTGATACTTAAGACAGTTAGAGGTTAATGGCTGAAAATGAAATATATATGTATTGGAAGGTCAAAGTGGGCTAGGCGATGCATTGTAGAATACCAGCGATGTTATAAATGTTTCTAACATTAAAATAATAGAAATGAGTCATAATTCAGAATATCAGCTTACTAATAAGCATGATACTAAAAAAGTTCCATTATATCTTCGAATATTTCCACATTGGCAACAGATCTTGTTGACGAACATAAGACGTGATTCTTTAGATCTCATCAACGTATTTCGTTCTGTTTTTTAAAATGTTTACGTTGATGTTCGAAATATCTAATTAAATTGCGTCTTTATTGATATCTTTAAGTGTAGTAAAGAAGGGGTAATCTAATTAGTAGGGTTCATTGCAATAAGATGATAGATATGAACACGGGTGAGTCACAAAGCTGCTGTGGCGGATTGAATTGAGCGAGAATAGAACCTGGGACCTTGTGGTTTGCAGCCCAGTAACATGACCACAATGCAAAAGCAATTGCCCGTGTAATGTAGCTGTTAACTGGCTTATAGGCTTTCACCACACAGCCAACGTGTTACTACTGATGTAATATATTATGGTGTGAAGAATATATGGAATAACAGTCTTATTGTTATTCCAACGACAATAGTGCAAGGGTTCAGCTGGAAAAAAAAATCGATATTGTGACTTGTTTAGGTAAGTAAATAAAGCGATTGGTTTGTCTCTGCCTGATAAATATGTTAGAATCATTAACTTTTATCAGAAAACTCAATTCTCTAAGCAAGCTATTTTGTACCAGTTCTAAGGATTGCAAGAAATTAAACAGAATTCCATCTAAGATACAATATTCTAATATTGGAAAGTTCGAAAAGTATTTCACTGGACAATACAATGTGGGCTTTATACAATTAAACTTTGCAAAAAAAAATCTTTTGTATTTGCAGTATTGTTCAAGTTTTTATCTTTTTAATTTTACAACATATCTATGTCCTACAAAGAGAATTCATTCGGCATTATTGTCGTACCGATTTTCAATGTTTATTTAGGGTATCGCACTAAAATTCAACTTTTGTTATACCTTTATTACACTATTATTTTAAAATTTTATAATCTTTATATCACCATTATTTCATATTTAAGAGCCAGCCATACATCACTTTTTTTAATAAGCAATTGACCTTGTAGCAATGCTTTTTGGTATTTCTTACGAGTATATTTCACGAGTCTATTATTTAACTCTGTTTTCTTCCTAATTCGAAAACCTGCCAGTATTTTCTTAAAAACGTGAAATGGAAGTTAAACCAGTCTGGTATGCAGTATTTTACTTTTTTTCCAGATAATAGCAGTCTTTGGGAAGTATGACTCATGTCTATATAATAAGACATGCCTGTCAAGATCTTTGAGGCTTCAAAATTGTCTTAAATTTTTTTCCCATTGTCAAATGTTTATATGTGAGGCATGCTATTCATTAGAAAGCAAAAAGTAATTAATTAAGAAAGGATCATTGTTCCTTGGGTTTTTCTAATGAATTTCCCTTAGAAGAGAGAATACAAATATTTTTTTTCTTCAGATAATGTGATTTTTTCAGTGCCATAATGTGGTTGTTCAAGGTCATGCCTTTTCAAACGACACGAGCGTTTTTGATAATAAGAAAATTTTATCGATTACAAAATTACAATGAAAATGTACAAATCCTTGTAAAAAATATTCATTGCTTTTTTTTGTCTTCGACAAATTCGAATAAATACTACGAAAACAATTGTCTCAAACTTATTGATTAATAAGTTTTATTCCGTTATTGCCATAACTGTAGTAAAAATTCTGTAAAAAGAAATATCTAAAATAGAAGCAATTCTTGAAATATATATATATATATATATATATATATATATATATATATATATATATATATATATATAAAGAAATTTTGGGTATACTCTCTGAGACATATGTGCTAATTAAGAATGTGTTACTTTGCCGTATATTTTACACAAAATGATTATTAACAAGTATTAATATTTGTAGTGACATATATGTTGTCAGTGTAATCACTGTGGTCAACATTTCAAGTGCTTCAAATTAAAATTAAAATTTATGCAGGAATTTTTTTCCATTACCGAAGGCTGTTTTGACTTTTAATTTCAATTCAGATTTTTTACCCTACAGACATACAATACATTTCTGTAGAACGCGAGTCCTTCCACTGATGTGGTGTGGAAGTGGGGAGAGAGGGTGCCAGCGCAGGTGTCGTCCTCATCATCTGACCACGGTTCAAAATTACGAGATCCCTCCCGAAATAATCCTAGTGTTGCTTTAAAAACGAGACGTTAATATAACTAAACTAACTGTAAAACGCGGATTTTGGCCTTTTCGGAATCGAAATTCTTGCAATCAACTAACTTTCTTTTAATGTAATAATTACACAATATATTTTATATCTTAAGTATTTTTTTATATGAATTCATTAATTTAATTGTTCATTTAATTATGTTTATTTCATTTCTTGCTGTGTATATTTTGCTAAAATCATTATTTTAGAAAGTTCATTTTAAGAGAGGGATCCAAGATTGCTTTATAACTGTATGAAGCTTTTAAGATAATTAACGACAAATCACATGAAAGCTTGAACTCTAAATTTTTTCTTTAATTTGATTTAATTTAATTTAAATTTAATTTAATTTAATTTTATTTAAATTTTATTTTATTTTAATTTAATTTAAATTACATTTATTTAAATTAAATTAAATTTATTTAAATTAAATTTATTTAAATTAAATTAAATTTATTTAAATTAAATTTATTTAAATTAAATTAAATTTATTTAAATTAAATTTATTTAAATTAAATTAAATTTAAATTTGAATATTTCTAAAATGGTACACATTAGATCTTGTGTCGGTGTATGCCAGATATAACATTGATGCGGTGAGGGAGTCGGGAGAAGCAGCTGTTGCTTAAAAG